>NC_133470.1:79755552-85708052 GCF_048565385.1 Saimiri boliviensis | reverse complement strand
TTGTTAACTTGCTCACCCAGAGCTTATTTTACCTAATGAGATGCTCCACCAATTTCACATGTTGTGTTTCTATTTTAACATGAATTGAGGCAGAACTAAATCATCTTAAAGCATCTGTCGATAGGCAGTTATCCAGCCACTTAGTTTCATGTTCTTCAGAACCCAGTGTTATCATTTGGAATCGTTTTGTGATCCATTTATATAACAGCCTCTGACTTTTCCTTATCTTTCTTCCATTTTCTCCTTCAAACTGATCTTTGTAGGCAAACAGGCCCTGATGATCACTGATTTCATTGGGAAGCAAAGCAAAGAGAGGAACCTGATTATTAGATTACTTAAACTGATTTAAGAATCCCTTGGATTTATACAAGGTATTTTGAAAATAGCCCAGGGCTAGTTATGTGATCATGGGTGTTACTTAACTTCCCTTTTTTTCATCTATAAACTAGTGATAATATTCATGATGTAGTCAGTCAATTTGGGGTATAGTCATTCGAGCAATTAGAAATCAACCTAATCATGTTCTTATTAGCCCCCTTCTGTCTATCTCACCCATGAAGATATCATGAAGGGCTTTGTCAGATGCTGTGTTGAAATCCAGATACACTGTGTTCAACATTTATCTGATCTATGAGGATAATAAAGAACCCAATCAAAAATTTTTAAAAAAGAAAGAGAAGACAAAAATGAAATTGTTTGGAGTGATCTGTACTCCATAACCCCATGCTATCTCCTTCTAATGGTCACCTCATTCCATAAGTGCCCACAAAACTTGTATTTCTATTTGGACAGTTTCTCAGTAATGGACTTCAAACTAACTGGTAGGTACTTTATAAAAATGACTCTTGTCTTATTTTTAAAATAAAACAACAACCTTTTCCCAGTTGTCACTTCTCTTCAAAACAGTTTCTTGCAAATCCTAAAGAGGAGTTCACACACCTGAAAAGAGAGAGGAATTTGGAGGAAGTAACCCATGGATGCAAATCCCCAGTCACCCCATACCTGCCATAAGAGTACCTTCAGTTCTTCTTAAGGAGTCTTGTGGCCCTTGAGGGTCAGTGGCAACACCACTTGAGAGGTCCTGAGGAGACCTTGAATTCACTGAAAGGGCATGTAGCTGGTTACACACTTTTCATTTTCATTTCAATCAGCATTCAGAGAGGGCCTACTTTATGCCAAGGTCCTGTGGACAGTGTAACTCCTCTCAGAGCTTACTGCCTTGTATGAAAGACAGATATGTGAGCAAATAAATATAACCCAGTTGTTAGTGAATCTAAAGAACTAAAAAAAGAAGTATGGTCTCACCTCACTCAATCTTTTTATATTTATGGTTGCTTTTATTCTAGCTGAGGGTAGGGCTAGGTAGGGCCTGGTTCACTTCAGGACAAAACAGGCTGGATGAGAAGAAGACCTGAAAATGTACTGGATTTATGGAGCAGGACAGGTACATAGAATACAGGCTATTTTATAGGTTATAGGGGACAATTCAATCTGGAAGGCCAAGGTGATGTATAGTGATTGCGACAGCTTAGAGAAGTGGAATGACAAGGGTCCAAGCATCTCAACAGGTGGCCCAAGTACAATAATGAAAAATGTACAAGTGGGCAACACTTATATTCCAAGAAAGTGAGGTGTCAGCATCAGGGAATTTCACTAGCAGGTACCAAGCCCTAGCTACCAGGCTTAAGTTTAAGGGAATTTCTCCATTTAGCAATCATCCTGCCTACAATACATTATGTGCTAATAAAACTGACAATTAAACCAATATAGTCTGCCTTACTGCACCTCTGAAAGGCTAGTGCTCCTCATAGAATAATAGGTCTCAACTCTAGAATGATCTGTAGATACAAGTTAGGATACCTCCTAAGCATGTAGCAAAAATGTGGTGCCTGCCAGATGACCCTAAAGGTTGACTCCATGCCCATAGCCATTTTTCTCAAAATCTGCCCCGAGCTGAAGCCCATGTGAATATGTCCATTGAGAGCTTCAAAACTGAATGCAACAGCAAAAGAAACTATCATCAGAGTGAACAGGCAACGTACAGAATAGGAAAAATTTTTGCAATCTATCTATCTCACAAAGGTCTAATATCCAGAATCTACAAGGAACTTAAATTTACAAGAAAAAAACAAACAACCCTATTAAAAAGTAGACGAAGGGCATTAACAGAAGCTTCTCAAAATAAGACATTTATGCAGCCAACAAACATATGAAAAGAAAGCTCAACATCACTGGTCATTAGAGAAATGCAAATCAAAACCGCAATGAGAGACCATCTCACACCAATCAGAATGGTGATTATTAAAGTCAGGAAACAACAGGTGCTGATGAGGCTGTGGAGAAATAGGAACACTTTTACACTGTGAGTGGGAATGTAAATTAGTTCAACCATTGTGGAAGACAGTGTGGAGATTCCTCAAAGACCTAGAACCAGGAATGCCATTTGACCCAGCAATCCCATGACTAGGTATATACCCAAAGGAATATAAATCATTCTGTTATAAAGATAGATGCACGTTTATGTTCACTGCAGCACTATTCATAATAGCAAAGGCATGGAATCACCCCAAATGCCCATCAATGATAGACTTGATAAAGAAAATGTGGTACACATACACCATGGAATACTATGCAGTCATAAAAAGGAACAAGATCATGTCCTTTGCAGAGACATGGATAGAGCTGGAAGCCATTATCCTCAGCAAACTAACACAGGAACAGAAAACCAAACACTGCATGTTCTCACTTACAAGTGGGAGCTGAACAATGAGAACACATGGACACAGGGAGGGAAACGACACACACTGGAGCCTGTTCATAGAAGGGGAGACCCTCAGGATAAATACCTAATGAATGCTGGGCTTAATACCTAGGTGATAAGTTGATAGGTGCGGCAAACCACCATGGCACATGTTTACTTATGTAAGAAACCTGCACGTCCTGCACATGTATCCCAGAACTTAAAATACACTTTTTTAAAAAACCTGAGTGCAGGAGCCCAAACCACTGGAACTATGGACAAGAAGAAAGAGGGTGAAAAGTACAAATATTACTGGTTTCCATTTGGAGGGGATAGGCAGGGAACCAAGAGAGGGTAAGAAAGAAGAGGATGGGTATTTTGAATCAATTTCCTAAGTTCTTCTTTCTCATCTATACATACCCAGTTGAGAATCAGTGGTACAATTAAATAATTTTATTCAATACCAACATCTGTATCTGAGGATATTGGGGTGTTTGGTATTTGGAGAAGGGACTGGAAAAACCATCTTACCTGGACTGACATTCAGTGGAGGGAAATTCAGTCACTTTTCAAAAAAAAATTTAAAACCCTAAGCCTTACATAAAGTGTATAAATAGTATTATTTAACAATAATAGGCTTATCAGCAAAGTTCTACTGAGGCTTGAGCACCATGACTCAGAATTTCTTTCAGCTAGAAATTAAGTCCCACTTGGAGATGGGTCCAAACAAACACTGACACACTACCACTCACTCTCAGTCCCCACAGTTTTCTGACAAACCCTGAGGCTGAAAATGTCTAAGGACGTTTTCTGAAAGATTTTAAAGGGGCTTATAAATGTCATTAAGTTACTCTAAAGCCAGATTTGTTGGAAGGAGAGCTCCAGAATCACTTCCTGGGGCTGGTCTCTGGCATGAATGTACTGGCCTGGGAGTGAACGTCTACAGTACTGGCAGTGGGGTAGTGCCAGGCCTGATGGATCATCTGAGTGTGCATGCTGACCTTCACTCAGGAACCTGGGCACTAGTTTACTTTCTCTTGAACTCAGCTAAGAGGCTGATTGTATTTTATACAGCATTCCTGAGTGATTTTAGCAGCAGGGTTTCTGTGTTTAGTTGACCACATGTCCAGAGACATATGTTCAACTTTTAAAAATGAGAAGGAAAAAGTTGTTATAAAAGCAATACTAAACATTAAGCGTGTTTTGGCAGATATAGAGATGCACCACTCAGAACCCCTTTTAAGAAAGGACCTGCTGCCCAGATGCAAGTTGACATGGAGCCTTAGTTTACTGATAACCATTTCCTGGATCCTTAATACGATATATGTGCCAATTTGGGTTCTTTGGGAAACAGGCAATGTGATGGAATTAGGAGCACACACAAAAAAAAATCTTTGTGAAGTAGTATCTGTGAAAATAAAAGGGAGGAAGGAGGACTGGGAGAAGGTAACAGTCAGATCTCAATATAGACCTGACAAAAGTCTCTGAATAATTTTGGAAGGCTGTAGATGGAAATAGCAGCAGCAGTAACCCTAAGAAAAACTCAGATCATTTGATTTCATGGTTAATACATGCCTGTGTTGCTGGGGTCTCCTTGATGATCTGACTTAAGCTTACAAATGAACACCTGCATCACCAGCCCTCAAGCTTCAACGCTGTGAAGGAGGGGAATCAAAGTGAGTTCCTGAGAAATGTATGGACCCCTATACCCACAGACAACTTTCACTTATCTCTGAAATTCTGATTATTACTGATAATAAATGATGATGAAGATAATTGACATTTAAATGTCATTATATTTTTTCTTCAGCAATATTTGATGATTAGAAAAGTTATTAATTGATTGCAACACTTACAGGGATTATGTGCCTTTGTAAAGGATAACCAAAAGAAATAATAATAACAGTAGATGCCATGTAATTGCAGGGGGTATCCAAGGTATTTTTACCTTCCTTGTTTTTCACTTTGATTTCCAGAGAATAACAATCTAACAAGGGTTGTAACTATGTTCAAAATACTGATGATGTCCACTGAGATCACAGATCCATTGTAGAAACTGACACTTCTGCATTCCCAGACAAAAGCAGAGAAAAATACAACAGAACAAAGGAGAAACAAAGAAAAACAGAGACAGAGACTGACAGTCAGGGAGGCAGAACCTGATGTAGGCTTAGGAGGGGACGTCAACCTGAGATTTGTCCTCATCCAACCAGGTATATATATTGTGTATAGAAAACGAAATACATTTTGAAAATAAAAAATATGATGGAAATAGGTAATGAGGTGGGAGAGTACAGCAAATAAGCATTTTTTTACTGTTTTTCTTTAAATCTATAGTATGAAATACACTACTGAAAGAAGGGCAAGGCTCGATGCATAGGTAGTGAGTGGTATCTACCATAAAATTTTCCCACCATCCTTCCCCCCAGCATTCTGTTTCTCTAGGGTCTGCTCTCACTCTCATCCTTATCACCTTCTACAATTCAATCCACACAAATAACTGGACACTCTGTAGATTCCTGCCTTTGCTTAGATAAAGAACTCATTCCATCCCAAGGCCACCATCTCGTCCAAAACTCTCACTGGACACATGGGGAAAGAAAGTCTCAAAGACAAATGAGACAGATTTATCGAAGGTCACACAAGTACCATCAAACAGATGATCTAGGAATACAGTTCAGGTCCCTATGGGGCTGGAACTTCCGGCAGACATAGAGGTTCTTCTGTGTGCACAAACTTACTTGTATGCGGGCTGGGAAGCATAGCTAAACTGGGTACCCCAAAAGGAGAAAATAAGTAGGTATTTGTAAATAGGTTCTATATACCACTCTATCTCCAAATGTGGTATAGAGGCATGTGGTCGTCACACCATTTGTTACACTGAAGCAGCAAGGATATGAGTATATTTTATGCTGGGAATACTCATTTCCATTCCCAAGGCAATTAGAAGCTGGTATGCCTTCTCCATTCTCTCTCTCTCTCTCTCTCTCTCTCTCTCTCTCTCTCTCTCTCTCCCCCCAGTCCCCCCAACACTTCATACAGTTACATTTTTGTCATTGACCTAAAGGAATTTATATTATCCTGATGACAATCAGAGTCTCTGACTGAGCTAGATGCTGTGTCTGAAATGTCTATTTAGAAGTTGTTATGAACTGAGTTGTGTCCCTCCAAAATTCTTATATTGAAATCCTAACCCCTGTACTTCAAAATATGTCTGTATTTGAAGATAAGGTCTTTACAGAGATGATCACGTTACAGTAAGGTCATTGGGGTGGATATTAACGCAATCTGAGTAATGTCCTTATAAGAAGAGGAGATTAAGACACAGACATATACAGAGAAGAGATCAAGTGAAGACACGGGAAGGAGAGAACGGCCATTACCAAGGCAAAGAGAGAGGCCTCAGGAGAAACCAAACCTGCCAACATCTTGATCTCAGATTTCTAACTTCCAGAACAGCAAGACAATGCATTTCAGTTGTTTAAGCTATCCTGTCTGTAGCACTTTGCTATGGCAGACCAAACAAACTCATAGAGAGGTCTTCAAGGAGGAACAGTCCTAGACAAGAACAAGAACTTCATTAAGATTCCTAGAGAGGATGGGAAAAGCTTTTACATTCACCTCAGTGAGGGCAGGCACTTGCATGGAAATTGAATTTTTTTTTTCTTTGCAAAAGGAATGCTGTTGCTGCTGCATGCTCTCTTCCTCTACTCTGCCACCATTACAATCAATTTGTTACAGGCTTTTCCCATGACACATTTGACTAGGTCTGCAAATTCAAACAATGAGCTCTGTGTATTCGAATTCATAAGAAAATTTTGAGTGAACAAACCTATGTGACCAATAGATGCTGTATCAGACTGGGCACCAGAGCTCCGGCTGGGAGTCTTCTCCAAGCAGTGGAAAGAACCGCAACTCGAGAATAAGGGCAACTAAATGAACCTCCCAGAGTTAGAAGGTCCTTTCGTTTAAACCAGTAGTTTTTAGCCCATGATCTATTATGAGCCCTGCATGCAAACTGGCTCCTGGGTTCCTGAGTCACTGAATGTCAAATATGGCGAGATGCTGAGGTAATGCTGTTAAAGTTGCCAATTAATTCTGTGCAAAAAGGTATTTACATAATCATTCTCCACCTTAGGCCTAGCCTGATGTTCTCGTTTCTGACAGTCTGGGGCCTCCTCAGAAGCAACTGCTGGCCTCAGGCTTGGAAACAAAGCAATCACTTACAGCAAAGTTACTAGCCTATTTGTTGGACAGCAACTGGCTATATTTATCCTCTATTTTTCCCCCACCCTGTCTCACCCCATATTAGTTTCTTATTGCTGTGTAACAATTTTCCACAAGTGTAGCAGCTATAAATAGCACACATGTATTTTCTCAGTTTCCTTGGGTTAGGAGTCTGGGTATTACTGCAGTCTTGCAGCTTAGCTGGGTCCTCTCTTGGGGTCTCACAAGGCTGCAATAATTGTGTCTGTCAGGCTGCATTCTCAACTGGAGCTTAATGTACTCTTCCAAGCCCCCATAGTTTCTGGTGTGATTCGTTTCCTTGTGCAGCATGACTGAGGGCCCTGGCTTTTGCTGGCTCTTAACTGTAGGCTTCTCTCAAGTCCTAGAGGCTGAGGTAGCTCACAACATGGTTTGCTTCTTCAAGGGCAGTAGGTCTCTCCACTCTGCTAGTAAGCAGTCCCAAACATTGTAACATAATCATAGAAGTGATATCCCATCATGTTTGCCATATTTTATTGTTTAGAATCAAGTCTCAGGTACCATCCACACTCTAGGGGAAGGGATTATACAAAAGCATGACTCATTGTAAGTCACCTTTAGGTATGTCTACCATCCCCACCTATCCTAAAGGGTTAGGGTTAGTCCTAGATGAGAGCAAGCATTGAGGCTGCTGACAGCTTCTACTCCAATATCACCAATGGAGTTTGGGGTGGGAGGCACTAAACATGCCCCTTGTTATCATGTTCTGCTTTCACAGTTGTAATGCCAGGTGAATTTCTTCATGGTCGTCACTATCTTTCCAGGTAAGTCACACATGGATTATCACCTGCTGGTGTATTCAAAGCTTAGAACCAATCCCACAATATCACATGGACCAGGAGCATCAGCATCCTATGAAAACTTGTTAGAAATGCAAATTATCTGGCTCTACACCAGACCTACTGAGTCAGAAACTCTAGAGTAGAGCCCAATAATCTGTGTTTTAACAATTCCTCTAGGGCATGCTAATGCATGCTCAAGGTTGAGTACCACTGAGTTCAGAAATAGGCTTTATAGAGAAAGAAGAACTTTAATAGCCAAGGAGCATATGAGAAAAGAAAATTTAGCTTCCCCTGCATATTAGTCCAGTAGTGCTGCCATAACAAAGTACCACAGACTGGGGAGAGTAAGCAACAGAAATGTATTGTCTTATAGTTCTGGAGGCCAGAAGTCTGAGATCAAGGAGGCAGCAAGGTTGCTTCCTTCTGAGGGCTCTCTCTTTGGCTTGTAGATGGCATCTTCTCCCTTTGTCCTCATTTGATCGTCCTTCTATGTCACATGATCTTCCTTCTATGTGTGTCTGTGTCCTAATCTCTTTTTATAAGGCATCAGTTAGATTGGATTAGGGCCCATGATAGTGACCTCATTTTACCTTAATTGGCCCCTTTAAAGACCCTATTTCCAAATACAGTCACATTTGGAAGTATTTGGGAGTTAAGACTTCAACTTTAAGGTGCTAATTATTTCTAGAAATTGTTTGGGAATGCCAATAGCTCAGAATTGGGAGATCTTTGGACATGTGGGATGTTGTCAGTCTGCTGCTAGAGGAGGAACTGCTGGTCCCATTAGAAGCAGAACTTAGAGATAATACACCCTCTGGAAGAATGGAAGGGCTAGTTCCAACTAACTGGTTTTCTGCAACCCCCAGAGTGAGCTCCCAAAATAACATTTAGGTAATGCTGTCCATGGCACTTGCTATGGTTTGAATGTGTCTCTCAAAGTTCATGTGTTGGAAATTTAGTCCCCAATGCATTAAGAGGAGGGAACTTTAAGAAGTAATTAAGTCATGAAAACTCTGCCCTAATGAATAGATTAATGTCATTATCTCAGGAATAGGCTTTTTATAAAAGAGAAGAGCCCCTCACCCTCACCCTCCCCTCACTCTCCCCTTACCCTCCCCCTTTCCCTCTCCCTCTCCCTTCTGACATGGGATAATGCAGCAAGAAGGCCCTCACAAGAGGCAGCCCCTTCATCTTGAACTTGTCAGCCCCTAGAACTGTAAGACATAAATCTCTCTTCTTTATAGATTACCCAGTCTCAGTATTCTGTTGTGGCAACACAAAACGGACTATGTTAGCACCACATTAGCAGGCCTCTCTTGGCCTCTCTGGTTTATAAAGACAAATAAAGTCACACTGACAGCAATAATTCAAATTTCACTGACATGTTTCCTGCAAAGTCCACCTCAAGCATTTTTAGGTGTCTCTTCTGTGCTCACAATTTGTTCCTGCTGGAATGACTGCTGCACCCCTGGGCCATGCTGTTCCCTCCATGCTGCTGCTCCAATAAGCACTCAACCCCACTGCTCTGCTAGCCACAAGAGTCCAACACTGTTTGTCACTCTTCTGCCAGAGCTCATGCTATTGCTATTAAAGTATATACAGCCTTCCCTCAGTATTGTGAGGGATTTGTGTCTCTGTCTAGACTCCCTCGGATACCAAAATCCACAGATGCTCAAGTCCCTTATATAAAATGCTGTAGTGTTTGCAAATAACCTACACATATCCTCCTGTATACATTAAATCATGTCTAGATTACTTACAATACTTAATACAATGTCAATGCTATTTCAATAGTTGTTATACTGTATTGCTTAGAGAATGACAAGAATAAGTCTGATTATGTTCAATGCAGATGCAACTATCCTTTTAAAAAATATATTTTTTATCTTAAATTTGTTTAACTCAGAGATGCAGAATCCATGTTTGCAGAGGGCCAACTGCACAGCATTGCACAGCTCTGAACATCAGACCCCATCAAGTGACAATTAAGCACTGCTCTGCCAGGTACAGAAGGTTGTGCAAGGGCTACTGTTTTGCCAGGAATGGTTTTCTTTTGTGCTGTTTTTCTGGGTATAGGAGGAATCCATTTGTTGCCTCTGTGAGCTCTCAAAATTACAGAACTAAATGTTAGTTTTGAAAAGTAGGGAAGAATGTCTCTCTCCCCTTTGTGTTGCACTCTGTTATTCAATCTCATGTTTCTTTCAGAGCCCACTGAATAGGAGCTTTTTATCCAGTTTGAAAGATCACATATTGTGTTGGGTGTCTCTGCTTAGACCAATAAGCTATGACCAAGGGGTCAGGGTCACATCAGCCTCACTCTGTGATCACAAAGTAGAGGGGTTTGTCCTTATGTATCAAAGCCATTACTAGGAAATTAGGGAGACATCTCAATGATTTTTTATTTTAATATTTTGACATGTGTTTATTCTATATTTGCAGTAGAATCATATTTTCAATTTTTTGAAAATGATGTTATCAAAAATATAATTAAATTCAGTTTAGATTTCATCTTTATCTTAATGTATAACATAGAATTGACCATTTAAACCATTTTTAAGTATACAGTTCAGTGACATTAAGTACATTCACACTGTTGTGCAACCATCACCACCAACCAGAACTGTTTCCTCATCTTGCAAAACTGAAAGTCCACTCCCATTAAACACCAACTCCTCATTCCTCTGTCCCCTCAGCACAAGGCAACCATCATTTTTTTCTGTATATGAATTTGACTACTCTAGTATCTCATATAAGTACAATTATGCAGTATTGGTCCTTTTCAGGGTGGATCATTTCACTTAACATAATGTTCAGTTGACTTTTACAATCTCCCATTCTACTAATAGAATTGCAAACAGATGCACATCTGTTTATCTCAGAAATTTTTTTGAATGCCTCAGTCCTATCACTCCTCCAATTATAGACTTGTCCGTCTCTTCCTTTTACTTGACAACTTGCTTTCTAAGTAATTGCACTCTGGTTTCCATGCCACTCTCAATATTCACCAATCACCTCCTAATCAATAAATTTAATGGATTTCTCCATGAAAATTCATCTATCTTGACATTTCCATAGAATTAAACAGACAGTATATTGTTTATGCAAGAATGTTATAATTATTATTCAGTGAAAAAACATTTCATCTCCATTTTAAAGTTGGAGAAACTGAGCCTCAGAATTTCACTTGTTTATTCACAAAGCAAGTATGTTTTGAGTTCCTCTGATACTCGTCCTACTACTGGGTACTGAAGAAAGAACAATGAGCACCACAGGCATTATGTGTGCAAAATTTTGCACATAAGTATATAATTACCAATTGTAGTTAGTATGAATAGTTTTTTTCCCCAAATATTTTTGATCTGCAGTTGGTTGAATCCACCAGTAGAATGCACCAATAGAATAGATTGAATGTACCAATAGAATAGAAGGTACAGGGTTGCCAAGGGTTTACAGGAATACCTGATTCAGTTTGAAAGTGAAGTGCAGGAAAGATGCCTTTTAAGAGGTAATATTGGTTGTGGGGGTGGTGAGAATGAGAGACAGCAATCCAGGCAAAGAGAACTGGTCATCTTTGGGAAACTGAAAAAAGACCAGAGTGGAACAGAGACAGCAAGCAAGAAAAGGACAATAGAAGAGGCTCTAGAAGGCAGCAGAATTTCATCCTAAGGGCAATAGGGAGACTTAAAAGACTTTTAATCCACATAATGACAAAACAAATCTGAACAGGTGAATATGAACAGCTTCTCACCCTCTTTGCCTATGCTATACCCCAACAAGGACAACTGAATTTGGGGTTTGCTAATTGGCTGGGTCTTTGTTTCTTGTTTGTTTGTTTTTGTTTCTCCTTTTTTGAGATGCAGTTTCGCTCTTGTCACCCAGGCTGGAGTACAGTGGCACCATCTCGGCTCACTGAAACTTCCACCTCCTGGGTTCAAGTGATTCTCCTACCTCAGCCTCCAGAGTAGCTAGGATTACAGGCACCTGCCACTATGCCAGGCTAATTTTTCTACTTTTAGTAAAGATGGGGTTTCACCCTGTTGGCCAGGCTGATCTTGAACTCCTGAACTCAAGTGAATCTGCCCACCTTGGCCTTTCAAAGTGCTGGTATTACAGGCATGTGCCACCACGCCCAGCCTGGTCTTTGTTTTTCTTTCCTGAGACACTCCAACACTTAAAGGTTAGGTAAAGGAGAAGGAACCAACAAAGGGCGCTAAGAAGAATCCAGACAGGTGAAGAGAAGCTGGGAATAACTCATACTATTAAAATGTCCATACTACCCAAACTGACATACAGATTCAATGCAATCCCCATCAGTGACATTTTTCACAGAAATAGAAAAAAAATTCTACAATGCATAAGAAACTACAAAAATCCTGAATAGCAAAGGCAATCATGAGCAAGAAGAATAAAGCTGAAGTCATCACACTCCCTGATTTCAAAATGCACTTAAAAACTATAGTAATCAAAACAGTATGGTACTGGCATAAAAAATAAAAATAGACTAATAAAACAGAATTGACAGCCCAGAAATAAATCCGCACATTTACAGTTCATTTATCTTCAACAAAGGTACAAAGAATACATAATAGGGAACGTTTTAAGGTAAAGTTATGTACAGCATTCTATGGGGACACAAAAGAGGATCATAGCACTCAGCCTGGGAACTCAGGGTAGGTTTCACAAAGCTTAGCCTTTTATGGGCCAATAGAAGCTGGACAGATGAAGAAGGGTAGAAAGTGGACCAAGAAGAAAGAAAAGCCTGTGCAATTACATGGAGGTATGAATGAGCATGGCATACTTAGATAACTCCAAGAAATTTTGTGCCAATGTATGTAATTGTGGACAAGACAGACACTGAGAATACAGAGAGAGCGAGAGACTAGAGCCAGATCATAAAAAATTAAGGAGGATGAGCTTTAGAATGAATCGAAGAGGGTAGGAGTGGGATGAGGCAACTTTGAAGGACATTTTAGCTATGTCTTGAATTGGCCATATTTTGCATTTTTAAAAATATTTATTAAAGGTTTTTTTAGCAAAAGTATGTGCATTGGGCTTTTGAAAATCAAACAATATAAAGAATAATAATGCAAAGCAACATTTCCCTACATAACCCCAGTCCTACTCTCCAGAAGGACTCCTTTGAAGTCTTTTAGCTGATTCTAACTTTTATCTTCTGGAGACTCAAACCACATCTCTAAACCATCTGCTTGTACTACTCTTGGGTGCTTTATCATTTTCAATGGTATTTATTGACAGCTCTGGAAGACAAGGCTTTAACTCAGTAGCATCACCCCCACACACACACTCTTTCCCCCTCCTTCCCCATACAACTACAAACCATTTTTGCCTCCTTTATGTGTTCCCTTTACCTAGCTATCTGAACTCTCACTATCCAATAATTGGCTATAACCATTTGTAAAAGTGTCTATCCAAAATTTAGTCTCTGAAGTGAGAATTTGCTCTAGTGAATCCTCATGGAATGTCAGCCAAAATGTTTAGGTTGTGAATTACTCCTGCATGAGGTTAGAACCTTGTCTAAATATGCTAGGCATTATTGTCATCATTATTTTCACCGTTACTCTAATGGTTTTGCTTTTAATGGGTCCCAGCATTTACTTTTCCCAGGTTCCTAGAACTACCAAACCTGGGTCATATTTAGATATTATTTGTAATGTGCTATTACATTGTTTATTTATATTACAGTACATGTCATTGAAGGGCACAGAGAAAATCAAGTTCAGAGCCAATACTCTACAGTGGTATTGCCTATTGCTCACAAATATACTCACTAATAAGCTCCTTAACTGTTAAATAATTAGGTAATTGGTGTTTACAATGTTTTATATTATGCAGAAATCTTTGGTAGATTGTTATATAAATGTTTAAGGGTATTCTAGTAATGTCTAGAAAAAGTGGGTTGGGGTCTTTGAATGGGCTGCAAATGCAATGTTGTTTTTTTCAGTTAGATCATGAAAAATGCTGCTGCTATCTGGATATTTGCTTTCCAATATGTTTTCAGAAATGAGCTAGATTCAGATCATGAGGAATTCCTGTGATTGTACTTCTATTTCTTATTTCTTGAGCTATAAAATCCCTTGACTCTCCATGTAAAATGAAGATGTAACACCCTTACTTATTCCCTTTGTTTCTTCTCTTCTTTGACAAAAACTCTCTCCTTTGACCAAATCTTTAGTTGCTGAAACTGCCTTCAGCAATAATCCTGTCAGTCAAGTTAGCCAGAAACTCCTTATCCTTGATACTTCCTCTTAGTAATTTTATATCCACTTATGCCCCCTCCCCGACCCTGATCCTTGATTATAAATCCCCACTTGTCCATGCTGGAATCTGAATCCAGTCTCTCTCCTCCACTGCAAGACTCGATTGCAGTGGTCCCTGTACCTATCGCCGCTTAACTCTCTTGGATGAGGTCTGCCTTACCAACTTTAACAAGCGACGTGAATAATTTTTAACACTTTCTGTTCCCTACCCATTGCTGCCTAACTTATATTCTTTTGTTGTCAAGGTTGATAACATTTAGGTTCTGTTTTGCAAGTCTAAAAGTGCTTTGTCTGTGGTTGTTTCTAAAAGTTGAAAATCAATATATAGTAATTACATTAATATAACTATTAAATATTGCTTGCTGCACAACTCAGTAATGTATTATATTATTTTCCTAATACAACATTTTTGCCTTCCTGAAGGCTTTATTTGCATTTTTTGTTTTCTTGGTTTGCCTCTATCATCTCCTTCTTAGGTCATCCCAGGACTCTCTTTCATTGATCTCCTTGGTTGGATTGAATGTTTTCTGATTCTCACGTTTTTCTTTTCCTAGATTTATATCTCATTCTTACACACATACTGAAGGAACATACTGAGAAAAGGTGCATGAGGATTGAATTTTATAAATTCCTGATCATCTAAAAATGCCTCTATTCTACCCTGACACTTAACTGATCATTTTCCAGATATGGAATATGAGGTCAAAAAGAATTTTCCCTCAGATTTTTGAGATCCTGTTCTTTTGATTGTAACCTGTTTCACCACCTCTTTTGATGCATTTAGAATCTGCTCTTTATCACTGGTGCTTTGGAATTTCATGCTAATATGCTTTGACTAATTTTTAATTTTTATTTGCTATACTGGGTGCCTGGTACTCTTTCAAACTTAAGATTGATATTTTTTCTTCAGCTTAGGGAAATTTTATTCAATTACTAGTTTGGTGATTTTCTCTCATCCATGTTCTTCTGTTATTTATTTATGGAATTCTTATTAGTCATATGGATTCAGAAACGTCACCTTGCTCTGAAGCCTACTGTACACTTCACATCCTATAGTGAAGGGGAACAGATACTTTACACCCTGAGATAAACTAACAGAAACCAGGGTCACCCTACCTAGTTTTAGTCCCCCAAAAGAAGCCAATCCTTAAGCCTTTCCTGAAAGTTACTGACTCCTAACAAAAATAATTCTGTCTTAGAATGATGGTTTCCAGGTTCATCCATGTCCCTACAAAGGACACGAAAGAGCAGAAAATCAAACACCACATGTTCTCACTCATAGGTGGGTGTTGAACAATGAGAACACATGGACACAGGGAGGGGAGCACTACACACTGGGGTCTGTTGGGGGGAAATGGGAGAGGGACGGTGGGGTAGGGAGGTGGGGAGAGATAGCATGGAGAGAAATGTCAGATATAGGTGAAGGGGAGGAAGGCAGCAAATCATACTGCCATGTGTGTACCTATGCAACAATCTTGCATGTTCTTCACATATACCCCAAAACCTAAAATGCAATTAAAAAAAATAAAAAGAAAAAATAGCCGGGCGCGGTGGCTCAAGCCTGTAATCCCAGCACTTTGGGAGGCTGAGGCGGGTGGATCACAAGGTCAAGAGATCGAGACCATCTTGGTCAACAAGGTGAAACCCCGTCTCTACTAAAAATACAAAAAATTAGCTGGGCATGGTGGTTCATGCCTGTAATCCCAGCTACTCAGGAGGCTGAGACAGGAGAATTGCCTGAACCCAGGAGGCGGAGGTTGCGGTGAGCCGAGATCGTGCCATTGCACTCCAGCCTGGGTAACAAGAGCGAAACTCCATCTCAAAAAAAAAAAAAAAAAAAAAAAAAAAAAAAAAAAAAAAAAAAAAGAAAAAATAATAATAATTCTGTCTTGCCTTTTATGATGTCAGTGTCTGCAGATATGCTGCAGTCCTTTATAAAATGATAATAATGTGAGAAAAGTATTGTTTTCCACCATAAACTAAATGTAAATTCAGTAACTTCTGGTTTTGTTAATCTAATCTTCTGGTTTTTGTTTTTCTTCCCCCCTACTTTAAATACCTGTCATTACTTTTAGAGCCTCGACTGCCTTGCAAACCTTTTCTACAATTAAACTTCTTTGCTTACTGAAAGTTTTCATCCCTGACACTTCTTCTCTTACTCATATAACAGACATAATCACACAAGAAGGAATAATAGAGATTATGGTATAATTCTAGTTCTGTGTAATTTGGGGTACTCTAGTTATTTAAATTTACCATCTTTTTTTAATTAACTTACAATCTTCCCTAGATATGAATAATTCCCAAATAGAACTTTTCATAAAAAGACTTGTGGCCTAAAATTTAAAGGGAAAAATATATCAGGGTTACTAAATTTACAGTTTAGTTGCTTATGATAAAAAAAAAAAACTAATTTTCTAACATGACACTTCGGATATATTCAGAAAGCTCCATAGATAATATATCAGACCTCTAGACCCTCAGTAGAAAGTTAGTGGACCAGTCTGCATGATGTACAACGGAACTGCTTTGTCATGTATTTATACAAGATATTTAAACAAGATGGAACAGCAGCTGTTACATGTTAAAAAGGAGCTGATTGAAGAAAAGAAAGCCCTACTATTTTACTTTGGAGGTAACAATACCAACATAGCAGGACTTCCTGACAACCACTGGTTGCAGAGAAAATCGTTTGTTTGCTGGAATCTGATGAAAAAGTAACCAAACTGACATGCCTTGAGTTTGAGAGTATTTCTTACACACAATTGCTGTCACTCTATTCTGGGGAGATGCCAATTGCATTGCTTCACTGCTACATTTGCAGATATGAGGTTTAAAAAGAAATGTTTTTCAAGTGATTGCATAAATCAGTAAATGCTTTCAAGAGTATTAGAAATATATATATAGCATATACATATATGTATATATGTGTATATATATATATATACACACACACACACACACACACCAGTCTTTTTACACACACACACACACACACACACACCAGTCTTTTTTTCCTGCTTTGTGCAGAACATGCAGGTTTGTTACATAGGTATACACATGCCATAGTGTTTTGCTGCACCCATCACCCCATGATCTACATTATGTATTTTTCCTAATGCTACCCCTCCCCAATACTCCCACCCCCCCCACTATCCCTCCTCTAGCCCCCCCACCCCTCGACAAGCCC
This sequence comes from Saimiri boliviensis, assembly GCF_048565385.1. Lineage (NCBI taxonomy): Eukaryota > Metazoa > Chordata > Mammalia > Primates > Cebidae > Saimiri > Saimiri boliviensis. Next base: position 85,690,796 of record NC_133470.1, on the reverse strand, counting down.
TGCTGTGTGATGCTCCCCTCCCTGTGTCCATGTGTTCTCATTGTTCAACACCCACTTGTGAGTGAGAACATGTGCTGTTTGGTTTTCTGCTCTTGTGTCAGTTTGCTGAGAATGGTGGTTTCCAGCTTCATCCATGTCCCTGCAAAGGACATGAACTCACCCTTTTTATGGCTGCATAGTATTCCATGGTGTATATGTACCACATTTTCTTTATCCAGTCTATCATTGATGGGCATTTGGGTTGGTTCCAAGTCTTTGCTGTTGTGAACAGTGCTGCAATAAACATATATGTTCATGTGTCTTTATAATAGAATGATTTATATATACTCTTTAAACTGTTTTCTAAAATAATCAGAAAGCAACTTCTTTAAGCACTACACAAAGCTCACAAAGCTACTAGGTATTAATAATTATTTCAAAACCCCAGTAATAGAAATAGTGTAGTAGCAGAGCAGGAACTAAAAATTAATCCAATGGAACAAAGTAGTCCAGAAACACATCTGTGTATTTTGGGATCTTAGTATATGATAGAGCTGGTATCATAAAGTAATGTGTGGAAGAGAAATAACTTAGTAAATAGCACTGGTAAAATTGGCTCATTGTATGGAGAAATAGAAATTTGTTTATTTACACTATATTCAAAAATGAACTTTGCATGGATTAAAGGTCTAAAGGTGAAAAGTAACCCTATGAAGACAATAAAAGCAAGCTAAGAATTTGGAGACCTCGCAACACAGAAATAATTCTTAAATAAACCTCCAAAAGTATAAATAGTAAGGTAAAAAGGCAATGGATTTGACTATAGCAAAATTAAAGTCTTCTTTTCAACAATTGACACCATAGCCAAAGTTAACAGGAAGACGAGAAAGATATTTGCAATGTCTAAAACTAGCAAAAAAGTAATATCTAGGATGAGCAAAATCCCTTCTAAGTAGCAAGTTTAAGAGAGACATACCACTAGGAAAATGAACAAAAGATAAAAAAGGCAACCTCAATGTCTGGGATTATATGCCAAGAGAAGCTTACTGAAATACAAAAGGATTTACACAAAAGAATGTTTACTAAAGTGGTACTGTGCGGATCAAGGGCTACAATGTCCATCATTAAATAGGTGAAGTAGTACACAACAGTCAGAAATAAGGAACTAATTTTACATGCAGCAAAAGGGTAGCTTTCATAAACATAATGTTGCCTAAAAGAGGCAAGAAAGACATGTATTTAAAATATGATGCTATTTTAAAATACATGCAATGCTCTGATTTTTCAAAGATACACATGCCTCTAAATATTCATATAGAAGTAGGATTGAATGGACACACCCTGAATATACATGGGTGGGCCCAAGAAAAGGAAGTGGAGAAGGAATGGGAAACGAAATGAAAACAATAAAAGAAAATAAAGCAAAAGGAGGTCTTCCACCATTCAATGATGTTGGTGTGCCTTGAAGTGTGAAGTTTGATCAGTTTAGTTTTGTGTATCTGAGGCTCTAAAGGAGAAAATAAGACCACACAGAATCTGAAAATCAAGTATAGTCAAACTACCCTTGAAAATCCTTAAACTGCAATCCATTCATTCATTTACCAAATATTTATGGAACACCTGCTTTGTGCTGTGCACTGTCCTAGATACTTGAGATCCAGGAGGGAACAAAACAAAAGATCCCTGCCCTGTGGGAACTTTCCTCCCAGAAGGAGGAGACAGATAATAAATGAGAAATATTATAATTCAATTATTTATATTTAGCATGAATAAAGGTAATATATGATGCCATGAAAAAAAAAGAAAGAAAACAGAAAGCAGGATAAGCAGGATTGGGAGTGTTGGGGGGTGGGAGCCATAACTTTGAGTCAAGGTAAGTCTCATTGAGAAGCTGACATTGGAACAGAAACTTGAAGGAGGTGAGGGAGTTTGCACTGACTCCTCCTTCATTGTCTGGCAGAGGAATTATCAAGGTAGAGGAACCAGCCAATGGCAAAGCCCTGAGGCAGGAGTATGCCTGGCACCTTCAGGGAATGACAAGAAAGCCAGTATGGCTGGAGCTGAGTGAGCCAAGGGGAGCACAGCAGGAGGTGAGGGCACAGGTGATGGGGTGCCAGATTGAGTAGAGCATTATAAGACCACCTGTTCTGTTGCATTTAGCCCAAAGCAGTACTGTAAGAAATAGACCATAGTATATAGCCTCGAAGTGCCTAAGGACAGAGCTGACTTGCTCCTGGAAGCATTTTATCCAGCACTGAGCACAATGACTGGCATATAGTAAGCATTCATGATTACTTTTAATGAAAGAATGAATGAATAGCTAGATAAAACAAGACATTAGGCCTGGCAATATAATTGACCAAAAAAAAAAAAAAGGTGCTGTAGACAGAGCACTGCATGTAGAATCAGAATTCCTAGGTTTTAATCCTGATTTATGAACTTCATGTATGGCTTTCTGTAAGTCACTTCCCTCCTCATTCTCACACATATCTGTAAAACAATGAGATGATGGTGAAAAGAGTGATGCACTAGGTGATTTCTATGGGTTCTTATTGCCCTGATGGTCTATGACAAGAGTGATCACAACTTGATAAATGGTGTTTGATGAAGTCCAGATAGTTGGGATATGGAAGTGGGCCATGCCACCATGGGGGTCCAAGTTTTAGCGTCTGTCAAAAAATGTGAGGGAGACAAGATGCCTCAGAACCTGAAAGCCTCAGGAGGAAAGGTAATAGTCCTTGTCCTTGTTAAAGCCTTATATTTTTCATTCAGGGCAATGGTATACACTAGAAGCCATTATAGCTGGAGAAATATATAACCCTGACGCAGGGCCTTGGCAAATGAGAGAAACACCAAAGATCTGGAAAAGGGGACATAAAATCAATAGCTTCCTAGTATACAGAATCCTAGGAAGTTGGAAATGAAAGGGCTGCTAAGTATCCTTCTAAACCAGTCTCTTAATTTGAAGATACAGTGAAATAGGCCAAAAGATAAGAAAGCAGCTTGACTAATGTCACACACACAGTACATGGTAGAATCAGAACCAGACCCAAGGCTGCCAATTTCAAGTCCAGTGCCACAGCTGTGTCTTCCAATAGGAAGCCCATGCCCTACCCTACATTCAAAAATGGATAAGTCTACAAATGGTTTGGAATTGAAAGAGAGGGTATGACCTGTGCACAAATTACAAAGAAAGTAAAGAAAGATATGAAAAGTTTGAACCTTCTCTCCAGAAAAAAATCCTCATATACATGCAATTTTGCCCGTATTTTCAAGGGATGATTTTACTCTAAGTTGAGAATCCAAATAGTATATTATAGAATCCTCATGACTCAGAGAAGGAAAGCACTCTGTCATTGAAACCACTCTTACTAAACATCTCTGACAGCTCTGGTATTCGACTATTTTCTCTATTATAACCTTTTCTTAATATTCTAATCACATGAAGGTTGTATTGCTTTTGGCCAAAGGCCACTATAATACTTAGAGCAGAGTAGATACGATGTCAGCTTTAAAATAAATTGGTAGGATTAAAATAGACCAAATGAGAATGAGTATCTAAGAGTAAAAACAGGTCATATTTTAAGATTGTGTTCATAAAAGGAGTCATCCAATTTATACATCTCTGGGCATTTTATCTGCAGCATTAAATCAGTTTTCACTTGGAGTTCTGATATTATTATTGCAAAAAAAAAAGATACTACAGTTTATACCTGCATCCATCCTGTATAGTAGTTTACTTCATTATTTTTCTAATGTTGTTTTACAGGTAAATTAAAAATTGCTGCCAGAAACATATTAAATGATCATAGATTCAGAGAGATAGAGGAACAAAAAGCAAATATAGAATGTCCTACAGAAGCAGAATTGCTGAGGTGGATTTGCAGAAGTTCACCTGCATTTGGAAAACTAAGGTTAATTGATGATTGCTCCAAATTTGTAAGTTTGTGATTCAGGAAGCCAGTCTGTGAGAGCCTGTTTTTATTTTTTAAAGTATATCTTTTTTTAATCAACTTCTTTTATCAGCTGAGGTATAATTGACATACAAATAAATGAACACAAAGTATAACATTTAAGTTTTGTACATATTTGTGAAACTATCACCCTAAAGAAAATAGTGAACATATTCATCCCCCGAGAACATTTCCTCATTCTCTTGCAGCCATTATTTCCCATCCCTTCCCAATCCCCAACTCCTAGACAAAAACTGATCTGCCCTCTGTCACTATAGACTACTTTGCATTTTATAGAATTCCACATACATTGAATCATACAGCATGTACTTTTTTTGTTTAGCTTCTTCTACTCAGCATAATTATTTTGAGATTTATCCATGCTATAATACTGTGTATCAATAGTTCTTTTTTATTCCCATGCATTTCCATAGGAACTTTAAAATTCATTTGTCAATGTCTACAAAAAATGCCCTGCTAGAATTTTGATTGAGATTGCATTGAATCTATGGATCAATCTGGGGAGAACTGACATCTTAATATTGAGTTCATCCCATGAACAAGACATAGATCCCTATTTATTTAAATCTTCTTTAATTTCCATCAGTGATGTTTATTAGTTTTAATTGCATAGATCATCCATATTGTTTGACAGATTTCTCAGTATTTCATATTTTATTATATTGTGACCTAGAATGTTTCCTTTCAATTTCCAATTGCTCATTGCTAGTATATAGAAATTTAATTGATTTTTGTATATTGATCTTATATCCTACAATGTTGCCAAACTCACTTATTAGTTCTACTGTTTGTTACAGAAATCATAGGATGTCCTACATAGATGAGCACGTTATCTGCAAAAATATGACAGTTTTATATCTTCCTTTCTAATATGGATGCTTTTTAATTATTATTATTATTTTTTTTTTGAGATTCACTCTTGTTGCCCAAGCTGGAGTGCAATGGTGCCATCTCAGCTCACTGCAATCTCCGCTTCCCGAGTTCAAGCAATTCTCCTACCTCAGCCTTCGAAGTAGCTAGGATTACAAAATGGGATTTCACTATGTTAGCCAGGCTGATCTCGAACTCCTGACGTCAGGTGATCCACCCACCTCGGCCTCCCAAAGTGCTGGGATTACGGGTGTGAATCACTGCGCCCGTCCCTTTATTTCTTAGTTGTTTTTTTTTTTTTCTTTTTTAATCGATTGTGCTGACTAGAATCTTCAGTGAAACATTGAGTGGGAAAGGTGAAAGCAGTTTTGTTCTTGATCTTAGCGGAAAAGTATTCAATATTTCACCATTAAGTATGATGTTAGCTTTAGGATTTTTTCATAAATTCCCTTTATCAAATTGAAACCAATATTTTTAATCTGAAAAGTAATACAGTAGAATATTCCTGTCAGTGGGGTAGATTGGGTATTCTGAAATGCTTTTTTGTTCCACAAACTATGAAGGTAGACAAATTACAGCAAATTTCCTTATGAATGCATAGCTGATCTTGCAAGAAATTAAAGGAAGTTAATCTCCAGGAGCTAAAATCAGAGTGGCAAGGGACCAAATAAGGCAGAAGCTTGGGGTCATTTTCCAATTCTGGAAACCTCGTAGCCTTTGATTTTAACAGTTAACAGCCTCTGGCTGGTACAGCTCAGTCTTCTTCAGAACCTCTCTTGCCTGTTCCTTAAACATTAGTACTTGTCAAGGCTCTCTCCTGGCCTATTTTCTCACTCCCTGGTTGATCTCATATATTACTACCTCAAGTATCACTTCTGTGCTGATGACATAAAAATCCATATCAACAATGCTTTCCTGAACCCCTACCTCTCCTATCCAACCTCCTAAAGGATACCATTTTGACTTTTGATATACTACATGTTCTTCAAACTCGTGTCCAAACTGTATTCATCTTTCCCCCTGCCTGTGTCTGTTTCTCCTTCTACTTCAAGTATTTGGCACCATCATTTCAGAGTTGTTCATGATTCTCTACCTCTCTCACCCTTCCATATTTATGTGATTCTTTTTAGTTCAATCTTCTAAGTATCATTTGGGCCCATTTCCTCATTTCCATGTTCATTGCCACTACCTTTGTTCAAGTCATCATTTTTTACCTGAACCACTGCAATAGCTTCCCACCTGCTTCTCTGCAAACAATTCAGCTTTCCCTGGTCTATCCCTCATATTGCTACCAGAGTCGTAAGTTACAAACTGATGTTACTATCTATTGGACACATAATAAAGTTTAATCCCCTCAAGCTGACATATAATATGCTGTGTTATTGGGGCCTTCACCACTTCTCATCCTTCATCTTTCCATTCCATACTATACTCTCCAGTCATCTTGAATTTCCTGAACCCTCTATGCCTTCTCCTGCTTTTGTGCATTTACACTTGCTGCTCGCCCTGCTCACCACCCTCTCGTTTTACCTGGCAACCAAATTCTACACATTCTTCAAGATTCAAATCAAATATTACCTTAATATTGAATATTAAGAAACATTCCCTGACGCTAATTTATCTAGTTAGAGTCTGTGCCTAGGTCATCCTAGCATATTGCAGTATGTCCTCTTACCATATTGCAATAGCTTGTCTATTTGACTTTTGTTATTGCCTATGTACTTCATAAGAACAGAATCTTTAACAGAGTAACAATCCAAAAATAAACATTTTAAATTAATTAATGAAAGTTGACTACTTGACCACATCAAAGACAGAAAATACTGCTGCAGAGTAGGAGTAGGATAGTAATTCAACAATACTTTGTTGAAGATTTGCTTCTGATTTAGAGGCTGGCAACATGAAGATGAATAAGATACAGACTTTGCCCTCAAAGAGCTCATCATCCAGTAGAAAACGAGAGGAAGAATAGGGCTATGGCAGGGAAAAGTCCAGACTCAGTGAGAGAAGCACAAAGTGTTTGACAAGTACTAATGATTCTTAAATAGAGCAAAGGAGAATGGAACACTGTTGGACTGAGGTTTTTTTCCCAACCTCTAATCTACTCTTCTAAAAATATTTCCTGACTACATATACTTGGAAAGAAAAATGTACCCTAAAATCAGGCACTGCCAGGAAGCCAAAAGCAATTAGGAATGCAATGTTTTAACTATTCTGAAATTCATTAACAAAAAGTCAAGGGTTGACATAGGGAAGGCTGGAGAAAGGGAAAAGAAGGAGAAAGACAAAGAGTGGATGAAAAAGATATTCAGTAAGAAGTCAACAGTATCTGTTATTTGGTATCATTTTCCCCAAAAACGCAAGACCCAGGTGTTTGATCTGATTTTTCTGTTAGTTGTGATGGTCAACTCCAAGTTAGACAGAGAGCAAGTAGGGAGGCTAGATTTAGTTTTATTTTCTAGGAAAAATATAGTTTGGGGGATGTTGTTTCTTCATTTGTATCTAAATTACTGCTCCAAGTTAAAGCACTTAACCTGTGCTTTCCAATTCAAATTATGTTTCGCAGCAAATTTTACTTCTCACAAAAATGTATTTCTCTGATTGCCACTTAAAGCCTTTGTTTTCTTAAAATTGTATTGGGAGAAATTTCACTTTTATACTTGACTCTATTACTCTGTCGCCCTGGCTGGAGTGCAGTGGCATGATCTCAGCTCACTGCAACCTCTACCTCCTGGGTTCAAGTGACTCTCCTGCCTCAGCGTCCTGAGTAGCTGGGATTACAGGCTACCATGCCCAGCTAATTTTTGTATTTTTAGAAGAGGTGAGGTTTTGCCATGTTGGCCAGGCTGGTCTTGACCTCCTGAGCTCAAGTGATCTGCCTGCCTCGGCCTCCCAAAGTGCCAGGATTACAGGCATGAGCCACCATGCCCAGCCAAAATTGCAATTTTTGAAAACTTCTCGTGAAGGATTAATTTACTGAAAACTAAGACCAGTATTGACGGTGGTGTGGCAGCTAAGTTCCTGACTAATTTAAAATTGAATATAGTACTGTAATTGCTTATTTTCTCTATATAATGTGGCTAAAATCATAGCAGACATATGTAAAACATGAATAAACTGCAAGTAGCATTGAGACTCACAACATCTGGGCATGAGAGAATACTGGTACCTCTTTTCATATTCAGGGATGGGAATTGCCAGCAGGCTTTTCACCTTCTAACTACAATTTGCAACTGCTAGCATCAGAAAGCTTGATACAAAAGGCAGAATTCAAGCAAGCAGAGCCCAAAAAACTTCCATCATGTGTCAGCATCTAACCTATGTACTGGTGTGGGTTGCTTGCGGACTCTGACTTTCTTGTATATGGATTCTACCTGCCAATCAGCTTGGACATATAGGGCCTGGTTGCTTTTCCTTACTTTTCTTAACTCCCCTAAACTTGGCTCTTGGCCTGGCTGGAACTGGGATTCTACCACAGTTTTATGCATAACAAGGCTCCCAGGACTCCTGTCTCACTGCTGATTATTGTCTACATGACATTATTTCTAGCCGTAAGGGAGTAAAATGACCTGGAATGCTAGAGTGTACCTTGTAGCAAGTGTCCTTGTGAGTTAAGGTGTACAACTTCCTGGGAAATCCTTTACCTGTACCTATTCCTACCATGCCATTCTCTGACTAATTTGGCTGGCTTTCACTGTCACCTCCATTTCTCTGGATGCCCAACTATCTTTATGCCCCAGTAGAATCAGAATTGAGCTTTTAAGTCTAATGACTTCCATCTGAATTATCTTCTCTTTGTCTTTTACTATTTCCTACATCTTCTAAGATGGAAACAAAGTCCATATAGCTGAGATGACATATAGAATCTGCATCAGAGGAGGCAGCCTGTGTCACAGTGCAGTGATTAAGACCATGGATTCTGGAGCCAGACGTCCTGGGCTTGAATCTCAGCTCCACGTCGTACTTGATGACATTAATTAGGGCAAGTTATTTAATCTCTCATGTCTCTAGTTTCTCATAAGTAAAACAAGCACAATAATCGTGCATGCCATATTTGTTGTCATTTAAGAATTAAATGAGAAAAATCATGTAAGGCCCTTAAAACAGTAACTGACAAGTAAGTGCTCAATAATTATTGGGTATCATCAATAATATTAGCCCAGAGTTTACTCCCACTCTTCATACAACAAGTAGAATGAGTCCGTCAAATTCTTCCATACCAGGCTAGCAGTCAATTCGACTACGTAAAATGAGCCTGCACAAATGTCTATACTCTAGAAGTAGAGGATCTTAAGTGACACTAGATGTGTTAAGTTGCAGGTAGAAGATAGGCAAAGGCCCTTCTGGTAACCCTAGTACAAAATAAGCAAAAGCAAATCCTCTCAGAAGTTGAGAGATGGCCTTCCAAGGAACCAGGTTATTATGAAGATTTTTCTCTGATCAGTTCTAGAGCCCCAAGGGCTTGGTGTGTCACGGGATGGATGGTTAGGATGAAAGCCTCCGTGGAAACACAGAGATTCATTGTGGATTTGAATACTTAAAAAGAAATTATCTCAATTGTCTTTGAGTGTCCCTGAGACTCCAGCCAATTTTGTGGATGGCAGGTTTATAGAACAAACATCATTTTGTGACCCAAGTCACACTTTTGCCTCTAAACTCAGCAGATCGCTGTGGCAACCATTGAGGTCTACCATTAGAGTGTCCCTTCAAGCAAGAACTTCCAGTTCAGCTGCAAAGAATGTAGTGAGATGACAGCCTCCTGCTATTAGCAATTTTAGGATCTATCTCACTTTTTTAAATGAGGCCACATTCTTCTTGGACAGGCTAGAGCCAAGGATTAGCAAAGGGCTGGCTATTTCTTCCCAGCACAGAATTGTTCTAATGGGAAATTTTTACTCCAGAGCTCTCTGTTAGATTGGCTGAGACTCTGTCAGATAAGTATTGAGATATGAGGCTCTCCTAGCCCAATCATGCTTCATCACCCTTTTATTTTTCACAGATGCTTCCCAATAAACCTTTTGTGCCTTAACATCTCTGACCCAGTGTCCGATTTCTGAAGGACCCAAATGGCTCAATCATCTACTTGTGATGTAAGGAATTTCACCGGGAACTGATGTACTCATTCAACCTGCAACACCCCAAGCCAGGCGTCCCCAAACTACGGCCCGCGGGCCGCATGCGGTCCCCTGAGGCCATTTATCCAGCCCCCCGCCGCACTTCAGGAAGGGGCACCTCTTTCATTGGTGGTCAGTGAGAGGAGCACAGTATGTGGCGGCCCTCCACTGTCTGAGGGACAGTGAACTGGCCCCCTGTGTAAAAAGTTTGGGGACGCCTGCCCCAAGCCCTGCCCCTACACAAGCACATACATCACCAGCTGAGGTGTTTGTACAAATAGAAATAATGGGAAAAAATCCTTCCATACTGATGACTATCCTTTACCAATTAATGGTAAGAAATGGGTAAGTGCTTCCTCTCATTCCAGAACTATTCAGACATTTTTGATAAGCCAGATGGTTCACAAAGTGAAACCACCAGGGAGCCTATAATCAAGTCTGGGTGCACAAAGGCAATAAATGAAAGAAAACATTCTTCCTGAGACATGGACTCTTCTACATACAATGCCATGCTGTTTTGATTCTGTAATTTCCAGCCCTTCTCAGCAAAATCCCAAGGAACGTCAGTATCCCACTCATCATTGTCCATCAGGACAATATGTTAGTCTAGGTGAACATGACTAGCAGCTGCAAGCTCTACTCCAGGATCTGTAGAATGACGAGTCAGATTTGAAAACAGAAAAAGAGAAAGTAAAAATATGCAATTGACCTGGCAAAGTGGGATCTCTAAGTCTTAACATTGTGTCTAATGGGTTACAAAGGACTTCCCAAATGGTGTCCTTAATTACAAGTGGGACACTTTCACACATATGAAGAGTCCAGAACATTCTTTGTCCTCCCTGTTTGTTTTTTTGTGTCAGAATGTAACCAGAGAAGAAAAGTTCCAAAATCTTTGTTCTTGAGTTTTCAAAAGCCAGAGGTTCAGGTGTAAGACAAAGAAGATTTGGAAGCATTTGCAATGTAGTTTTCTTCTCCTGCCATAGATTCCACAGACTGGGGAGGAAAGAGGGAGAAACCACAGAGAAAGAAATGGAGTCAGAAAAGAGGGAACATTGAGCTTCACTGGAAAAAAACTCCATCAGCACCAGAGAGCCATGTGCCAAGGAGCCCATTAATCAAGTATCTGGCAGAAAGAATGCCTGGCTACAGCCATTCAGCAGTCCAGGACCCTCTTAAACTCCTGGACACCTGGGCAACATGAGATGAGAAGGAACTGTCTTGAGATCTCCCATGGAATCAAGACTGGTGAAACACCCATTGCTACAAGGTTTGCTCTTAGTTAGGAACCATCAAATAGTCATGCTCCTTCCATTCCTAGCGATGAATTCTGGCAGAACAACATGAAATCATACGAGACAGAATGCTGGTCATTAAAATTGGGTTTTGGAAGCAGCCATACCTACTCAAATATTTGCCATTTTGAACATAACTTCCAAACCCCTATCTTTTGCTTCCATTTTTTAATTTTTTATGATTCCACTTATTAGGATCCTAGAGACAAATATATAACTCTCTCAAACTGGAAATTTTGAGAAGTGTTTACTGAGGTGTGGCCAAGGTTTAAAGAAACAAACAAGGTTCCCTGGGGATGTTAACTGAAGGAGTTCTAACTATACCCATGTCTGAAGGAGCAAGAGGAATAGCAGCTACCAGAAACCAGAAGATGGTATCTATATGGAGAGCACTGCCAGACAAGATCTGCTCTTCAGTAGAGGTGCACAACAAATTCCTGGAAGTGGGTCAGGGGAATAAATTATCTGCCTTAACTCTCCTCCTACTCTTCCCTTTGATTTACTATCAGTACCTTCCATTGGCTGAACCCAACTAGAAGCCAGAAGGCAAGGGAGTCCACTAAAGCAATGTATACAGGTCAGAGCAGGGTAAGTGACTGGGAGATGTGGAGGGTGGGGGTAACAATGCAAAACAGTCAGCATAGACAAATTGATAGGAGTTGGAAATACATGTAATAACTTCCTAGAAAATGTTACTCCCTTTGAGAATCTGATAAAGACTATAAATCCTCACAACAACAACAAAAAGTGCAAGTAAGAATAAACATTTGATTTTGCATGACATTTCAAGAATTTTGCAGCCCTTGTGGCCTCTCCATAGTGTACCTGAGAGTTTCATGGATACCAATTTAAGAACCCCCTGCTCGGGAGAACTGTTTGTAGAAACGAACGTCATCTTGTTATCATTCTTATTTCCTTGCCTTTATTTTTTCCTTCTGTGTTTCTAGCAACTTAGATATCTCAGAGGAAAGCTGACACCTTAGGCCAACTATAAGTGATCCAATGGGCCTATTCTTTACTCAGACCTGCTCAGTATGAGCTGTAATACAGAGTCATATAGCAGAGCTCTGAAGGAGAAGCAGGCAGAAAATGTGTGGCTGGCCATGTGATGCTGGGTTGCCTAGCAACACTGGCTAGGAGGCTCTCCTTCCTGAGCCTCTCACCAGAGCAGCAGAAAGAATTGGTTTAAAAAGTATGCAAGTGTGTGTGTGACAGAGAGGGAGAGAGAGAGAGAGAGAGAGAGAGAGAGAGAGAGAGAGACAGAGATGGGGGGAGGTTAAAAACAGAAAGGGAGAGAGAGAGAAATTCAGAGACAGACAATGACAGGTAAAGGAGAAAGTTCAGTAATCAAGAAAAACGTGGAGAATAACAAAAATTTGGTAAAATGGAAAAAAATAGAGAGGTTCAGAGGATGGACTGTGAGATGAACACAGTTAATGGTAAAAGGAAGAGGAGCAAAGAATGAACAGAGAGATGTTCAAAGGAGGGAGGGAGTGGGTGATGGAGTCAGTGGGGGATCGGGGGTGATAGAGCTAGCAGCAGTGGTCCCTCCTCACTGATGGCTCCCAGGTCCCCTCACCGATACCTCCTGTGTTACCTTTACTTCACAATGAACGTTACTGAGTTTCTTTTTCTAATCGTGTTGTCTTACAAGTCAAATCCTCAAATGCTGCAGCAGCACCAGGAATTTTTAAGCACTACAGGGTCCACAGTATTGCTCAGCTCAGTAAAGATCCTCTTGTATAATAACCACAGTGATGACTCAGCCCTGGAGCACAGCTCTTTACAGTTTACCAAGTGCTTTCACAGCTGCCACCTCATGGGACCCTTACTGCAGCTCTGTGAGGTAGGCAATGCAGGGATTGCCATGGCTTTCACTCCACATATGGAGAAATTGAGGCTCTGAGAAACAGAATGACAGGACCCCATTTATTAAAGTTAGATTCAGGATCTGTGCTTGGGGTCCTGAACCCAAGTTTCAGGGTTAGGTCTGGGGTGCTGATCTGCTTGGACTTTACAAATGAAACTGCTGGCAGGAAAGGCACTTGCTTTTCACCACCTGCTGAGGTGAGAGTTGAAGAGCTATTGCAAAAATCTCAAGCCAGCAGGGGGGTTCTTTCATCTTCTTTCCCCCTGAAGTGTAAACGTGTCCATCTGTGCCTCCCAGAGGAGAGCTTAATTGGCCTAGTGTGCAGCCAGCATCTAACAACCCGTTGAGATATCCCTGGACACCCATCTTCTCAGGAAAACCTTGCTTCCTTCATTTTGAGAACAATCACCAATGATTGCAAAACACCTCTTGGACAGGAGTAGGAATATTTGAGAGAAAGTTGCAATAGGTCTCTAGAGCCACACAGGCTGAAGGATTAGGCAGAGAAGAGCTGGCAACTGAGTCCCATGGAGCAGCTGAATGGTTCCTGTTTCTTCTCAATTCTCTCCAATGCTTGAAGGCTAAGACATAGCAGAAATGAGCCCGAGTCCTCTGTTTGACCCCAAGTTTCTCCCCTGCCAGAGTCTCCCCCTGGTCCATGCCATCCTGTACTTAGTGACAGATTGTTTCCCAAAAAGTGACATTCACCTGCTTATCAACCTCTAATGATTTCTTCACTCTTTATGGTATTAATTTTATCACCCCATTATTGAAAAGTCATTTAATACTGCCCAAAACTTTTCAGTTTCATATCTGCACATTTTGTACATAAAACCCAAGTGTCTAATAAACTGGTCTACTACACAGGGGAAACGTTAAGATGTTTTAATGTTTTCCAAATTCATGGCTCAGTCTTGTGAAGTGATTTGTCTACCAATTTGCTTTGTATTCCTCTACCTGGAGGGTGACTATTGGGAGAATAAAAGGGAGGTAGGGTGATTGACAGAGTTGGAAACAACTTTCTATACCAATTGGGAATGCTAAGTACTAACAATGCTAAAGTTAGAGAAAATGAATCACTAAGCCCCCTATTTACAGATGTTTATGACTTCAAGGAATATAAATGAGTAAGAAGTCTAACAGGGCAGAATTCTCAAACAATACAGTTTTGTTTTCATTGTGAAGCACATGTAGTCAAGTCCCATGACTGACATCTTACAGTAAGATCAATTTTGAGGTGTGAATTTTAGATTTTTCAGAAGCCTAAACAATAGATCATATTTGTTTATTGAGAAGATATAAAGCCATTGATCTCATTTCCAAGTCTATGAATAAAACGAGCTTAAAATTATTCCTGCATCCACTCAAGAGGCAGTTAAAAGTTGTTTTTCCTGTTTCTCACTTAACATCTACTTATTGATTCTAGTCAATAGTCTAGTGTCCTCCACTCCTCCTGCCTTATTTTAGACCTCATCATTTTCTTAAAATAATAAAATATTTCATATATATATATATATATAAGGAATACATTTTAGAAAAATGAAAACCTGCATATTCATTGCCAAACATGGGAGCTAAAATATGATCAAGGCCTCTGAAACCCACCTATGCTCTCCCTGGGGTAACCTCCCAGAGGTAACCACTATCTTGAATTCATTAATCGTTCACTTGTTTTTCTTTATATGTTCATTTCATAGGCATTTTCCCTTAAACAATATACTATTTCATTTTGTCTCTTTTGGGAACTAATACAAATGCCATCACACACTATGTCTTATATTTTGGCTTCTTCCTTTTTTCTCCCAACTTGGTTTATGAGACTTGTCTATATTGATTTGTGTAGCTGCAGTAATTATTTTTCACTCCAGAATAGTTATCCATGATACTAAAATTTCATAATTTATTCATTCACTTGTTGATAAACATATGGGTTGTTTCCAGTTTTACGCTTTTGCAAAGGATGCTCTGTGAGCCTTCTCACGTATATCTCCTAATACCCATGTACATGAGTTTCTCTAGAGTCATGGTTCTCAACTGGATGTAATTTTGCCCACATCCAGAGAACATTTGTCAATGCCTGGAGACATCTTTTGTTATTATGACTTAGAGTGGGAGTGCTATTGTAATCTAGTGGGATAGAGGTCAGGGATGCTGTTAAATACCCTACAATGCTTACAATACAATCCACAAATCTCTTAATCTGTTTTGTGCAGGTATAACAGAATACTTGAAACTGGGTAAATTATAAAGACCAGAAATTTATTAGCTCATAGTATTGAGACTGGGAAGTCCAAGATCAAGGGGCCACATCTAGTGAGGGCCTTCTTGCTGTGTCATAGCATGACAGAAGGCATCACATGGCAGGAGAGAGATGGTGAGAGGGAGAAGAGAAGAGGGACAATCTCATCCTTTTATATGGAATCCACTGCTGTAATAACTGCAGTAATCCATTCATGAGGGCAGAGTTCTCATGACTTAAAAATCCCACTGTTCCACATTGTTGCATTGGGGATCAAGTTTAAAACATGTAAATTTTGGGGGACACATTTAAACTGATTGACAGCAAAGTATTAGCTCGGTCTAAATGTTAATAATACCAACGTTGAACAATGGATCTAGAGCATGTGCCTAGATGTGAAAATTCTAGGTCATTTATTAAGTTTTCTCAAATTCAACTTTACTAGGTAATATCAGTTTACTTGAAAAGTGGTTGTACTAATTACACTCCCAATAACAAAGATTAAGAGCTCATGGTCTCACCAACTCAATATTGTTACCTTTATTACTTCTTCTTCTTTTTTTTTTTTTTGTAAGAATAGACTTTATTAAGTAAAAACATTGCAATGGGGAAGAGTGCAAACTCAGCTCAACTTCCATTTTTACAGAGGTGACTGGGTGTTTTACTTTTTTATTTTGTTTTTGTCGTTTTTATAATTTCAACTTTTATTTTAGTTATAAGGGGTACATGTGCAGATTTGTTAAATGGATTTATTATGTGATGCTGAGGTTTGTGGTAGAAATTCCATCACCCAGACATAGTGCCCAATAGGTAGTTTTTCAGCCCACACCCCTTCCCTCCCTTCCCTCTCTAGTATTCCCAAGTGTCTACTGTTCCCATGTTTATGGCCATATACACTCAGTGTTTAGCTCCTACTTATAAATGAGAACATGTATTTAGTTTTTTGTTCCTGCATTAATTTACTTAGGATAATGGCCTCCAGCTGCATGCATATGCTTCAAACAACATGATTTTGTTCTTTTAATCACTACATAGTATTTCATGGTGTATATGTTCCACTTTTTTTTTTTTTTTTTTTTTTGAGACAGAGTTTTGCTCTTGTTACCCAGGCTGGAGTGGAATGGCGCAATCTCGGCTCACTGCAACCTCTGCCTCCTGGGTTCAAGCAATTCTCCTGTCTCAACCTCCTGAGTAGCTGGGACTACAGGCACGCACCACCATGCCCAGCTAATTTTTTTGTAGTTTTAGTAAAGAAGGGGTTTCACCACGTTGACCAGGATGGTCTCGATCTTTTGACCTCGTGATCCACCCGTCTCGGCCTCCCAAAGTGCTGGGATTACAGGCGTGAGCCACCACGCCTGGTCCATATTTTCTTTATCTAATTCCCCTATTGATGGACACCCACATTGATTCTGTCTTTGCTATTGTTAATAGCACTGTGATGAACATGTAAATGCATGTGTCTTTTCAGCAGAATCATTTCTTTTCTTTTGGATATATACCCAGTAATGGGATTACTGGTCACATTGTAGCTCTGTTTTAAGTTCTTTTAGAAATTTCCAAACTGACTTCCAAGGTAGCTGAACTATTTTACTTTCTGATCAACAGTGTATAAGCATTCAATATTTTCTGCAGCTTTACCAGCATCCATTATTATTCAACTTTTTACATAATAGTCATTCTTACTGGTGCCTTCACTGCTTCTTGCCTGAATTACTGTTCCTGCATAGCTTCCTAACTTTTCTGTTATTTTCACAGAAAATTTTCCCACAGATATATTTTTCATAATATTGTCAAAGTGAACCCCATAAAACGTAACTCTGATCATGCCAAATTCCTATGAGGAAACTTTTATGGATCCTACTATATACAAAAATTAACCTGGCATTGAAGATTTATACAAAGGCTTTACTAACTCTGCACACTTAGTAATACCAACTTATTTGATGCCACTTAAACAAGATCTGTGTTCTGTATAATTTTTGTTGTTGAAGTTTGCCCTTTATTACAGTCATTTGTTCATTCAGTCAGTCAGCTAATAATCATTTACTTTACTGAGCACCTAATATATGCCAGGCACAATTCTAAATTCTGGAAATGTATCAATCAACGAGATGGTCAATACAGCTCTCTGCCTGCTTCTCTCCTGGCTTCCCCTACTCTCAAACCCTCTAAACTAAGAAACACCTCCCAAGATTAATCCCAGGAAGCTTCCAGAGCCTGGAGACTAATGATTTCCATGGTCCAACCAATCCTTGGTCCCCATCCATCAGTATTTATCTTTTAATCAAGATTTGTGATGTGGGCATCCAAAGGGGCAGGAGGAAAGAAGAGCTCCAGGGGACTGGGAAAAGGGGAACTCAGCTCTTTCTTTCCTGTCCTGTCAGAGCTGGCCTTGGCAGACTCTCTCGGGGTCTTTCTTGAGTGCTTTCAGTCCCTCCTCTTGCATTCTGCCTTGTGTTCTTGATGATCATCAGGCAGACCTGGAAAAGGTTATGGTGAAGGAACAGGACAGGAGTGTCATGGCCTTCCTTGTTCATGGGCCCAGTGGAGCTGTGTGATGCCTTGGGCTCTAAGTAGAGAGTTTCCGGCCTGATCTTGGTCCAAACTGAGAGAAGAAGGCATAAGGAGGTTTCTCATTGCTGTGTCTTATTTCAAACACTCCTTTGCACCCCACAAGAAGACAACTGCCACCTTTAACTCCATGGTTTGGGGATGGAGGAAAGAAAATTTGAAAAAGTAGGCCCCATGGAGAGGCTGCCAATTTTTGCACTATTTTTTTCCCTGCTCTGTGTCCTGTGTTTCTGTACAACGAGAGTAATGACAGAGACTACACTTCCTTAAAACTCTTTTTTCCTGACTTTTTAGCTTTAGAGACTGCTTTGCAAGTCTCCTCACAGCTGCACTAGGACTAACAACTTTGTCTTTCAGTTAATGTGAACTTTAGGGTTCCTCAGTGTGGCTGAGAAAAGTCAGTGACATTGATGCTACTTCATGCAGTATTTAGTATACCCTAAACCATGTGAAAGTTGGCCTGCTTAGACCCCAAACTTTAAAAACCTACTTGAAATCAGTCTCCATTATGTATCCCAGCTACTCAGACTTCCAAGAATTACGTGCATGTTAAATTCAAATTTGTTTCTTGCTCTCTTAAAACTCATTGACAAATTCAATAATTTGTTTTGGGGTGGTCTCTTGCCAAGCTACATCTACAACACAGGTCTCTGTGAGGCCTTTACAGCAACCTAGTTGACTCACATCTAATTTTAGATACAAAATAAGAGATTTTTACTGTTTTCTAGCTCTACATTTAGCTCTGTATTTTGCTAAACAAGTATTCAAAGTCTGGGA
The DNA here is from genome assembly GCF_048565385.1 of Saimiri boliviensis. Classification (NCBI taxonomy): domain Eukaryota; kingdom Metazoa; phylum Chordata; class Mammalia; order Primates; family Cebidae; genus Saimiri; species Saimiri boliviensis. Next base: position 85,672,107 of record NC_133470.1, on the reverse strand, counting down.
AAACAATTTTATTACTTTTCCCTAGGTGTCATTAGGGCCACATCGAAGTCCAAGAGAGATGGAAAACTCATTCATTTCTTCATTTAATCAATAAAAATTTATTAAAAGAGCATCTATCGTGTACCTGACCTTGATATTGCAACCAGAAGCTCAATAAACAAGGCATGGTCTCTGACCCGAGAGTTTCTCAAAGTCTATTGTCTAGCACAAGCTCTAGTGGCTAGCTCAATGTATCTTGGCTAACAGAGTAATGACCAGAGTTCATTTGGATAAGTGTCATATACTGCAAAGTGAGCACACAGGAGAATGAGGTAAGCTACATTTTGAAAGATTAGGAGTTACTTAGAGTAGTGACAGGGAAGAGGACCCCCAAGCAAAGGGAACAGCAATTTCAAAGAAAGTCATAGAGACATGAAAGGTTATTATGTACTTGGCGTACTGCCAGTGTTTCAGTGTGACTGCAGCAAAAAGGTTTTGTAAGGTGGAATGGTGGAAAATGAGGGTAAAGAGGCAGGCAGGGATCTTTGGATACCCAAGTCAGTAGTTTGGAGTTATCCCTAAGGCTATAAGAAGCCACCAAAAAACTGTAACTAGGGAAGTAATTTGTATTTTAGAAATGTCATTCTGGAAGCAGTGTGGAAGAAAGATCAGAGATGGGCAACAACGCAGTGCATATTATAGCAGAAATTTATGTGAGAGGCTGAAGGGCTGATATAACATAGTTGGCAAAGGCACATAGAGAAGAATCTATGTTGATTTAGAATCAACAAACAATTGGATGTGGATCATCACTGAATGTGGGAATGCAAGAACATGTTGAAAATATAAGAAAATAAGTGGTAGTGATATATTTACAACTTAGTAAGTCTGCATAGAAACAGGAAAAAGCAAGTAGAGAGGAGAGTTTCACCAAACCAAATCAATGGGGAGATGATGGAGAAAAAGAGGAGAGGACAGATGGGCAAGAAATAGATAGGTCAAGGGATAGAGATCTCAATAAAATCAAACAACAGGTGTAGAGGGGATAGGAGAATTAAAGAGAAGGATGGCTAGGAGGCTGTGATCCAAAATTGATGTTTTAACTTACGCTGTCAGAGGTAGAGTAGTTTCAGGTGAAGAATGAACCCAAACTGTATGTGTATATGACTGTGGCTACTACAGGGTAGAAAAGTTCACTAGAAATGAGAAAGTCGAACTGTTGGGTGGTTGATATGGATATTGAAGTCATCTGAAAGATGGTAGGATGAAGCAGAGGGAAAGACCATGAGCCAGAGCATAAGCCAGATTCCCCAAGCTCAAGCTAAGTTGGAATAACTAGGAGGTCAATGGATGCTAGCATGAAGGAGGCATAGAAGATGACATAGCAGCATGGCTTAAAACTCAAATGGACAGATGTTTTTTGTTTGTTTGTTTGTTTGTTTGTTTGCCTAGAAGCAACAGAGGATTGAGGAAAACCCATCTCTTTTTTGATACTAAGGTCTTTGACATATGAGAAAACAGACTCTCCACTAGAGAGGACTTCAGGGTAAGCTATGTCTTCAGTGAATAATGAGGTTGCAGTTAAGGCCTAAAAATTAAGAGATCATTCAGAGAAGATGGTGGAGTGGAGATGTTTCTGGGTTTTCTATTGTGTTCCATTGATGTATTTAACTACCTTGAGCTAGGACTTCACAGTCTTAATTGGTATAGCCCTAAACTGATATTTGGCAGAGCAAATTTCCTCACCACTTTCCTTAGGGGTATCTTGATTATTCTTGAATCTTTGCTAATCTATATAAATTTTCAAATTAGATTGAAAAATTTTATGAAATAGAACCTGATAGAATTTTTATTTTAATTACATTGAATTATCAGTAAATTGCAGGAATGTTGACGTATTTATAATATTGAACGTTTCAATCTATGAACATAGTATCTGTATTGAGTTCAGTCTTGTTTGCTGTCTCCCAATATGATCCTGTTGTATTCTCTGTGAAAGTCTTACACATTTTATATTAGAGTTTTTAGTTGGCACTTCATTTTTTAATACATTATAAATTGTTAGTTTTTAATTTCATTTCCTATTTGTTTGAGTCAGTGTTATGGTCCTTTTTCTAACTTCTGGAAGAATACTTAGCTCATTAATTTTAAGGCTTTCTTTCTTTTCCTTTGATTCTTACTTTAACTGCATCCCACAAATTTTGTTGCTTGGTATTTTCATTGTTTTTCAGTTCAAATTATTTTCAAATACCCATTATGATTCTTTTTTTATCTATGAGTTATTTTAAATTGACTATTTTCAAACATGTAAAGAATTTTCTAGTTGGCTATTTCTTGTTGATTTCTAGCTGAATTCCACTCTGATTAGCGTACATGCTCTGTCTGGTTTCAATCCTTTGCAATCTGTTAAGACCCTTTCTGGACATAAGGTGGTCATTTTAAAAAATGTTATACATTTGCTGGAAAAAGCTGTACTTTTCAGTTGTTTTGCAGATGTAGACACAGATGTACAGATAGATATAGATGATATAGGAAGAGATAGGTAGAGGTAGAAGTAGAGGTTGCATATATATATATATATATATATATATATATATATATATATATATATAAACAAACTTGACCTAATACGGGTATGTGTGTGTGTGTGTGTGTGTGTATATATATATATCTGTATTAGGTCAAGTTTGTTAATCACTTTTTTCAAATCTTCCATGTACTTAACTGACTTTTGTTCTGCTTGTTCTATGAATTACTGAGAGAAATATGTTAAACTATCCAACTGTGATTGCTTTTTTCTCCCTATAGCTATGTCAGTTTTTGCTCTTGTATTTTTACACTACATCATTAGGTGACTAATTTTTAAGACTGTCAGGAGAAATACATACATTAATAATCACAGCTAGTGATTTTAACCCACCACTTTCAGAAACAGAGTTAAAACAAACAAAAATAAGCAGTGATATCAAAGACATAGTAATAAATCTGAGGGATTCGACAATATAAAACTCTATGCCCAACAAAAAATATATATATTATTTAGAGGTGCACTGCTGATTTACAGAAGTAGAATATGAATTTACCAAAGGAGAAAAAAGCCTCAGTAAACTCCAAAGGATCAATTCATACAAACTAGGTTATCTGATCATAATGCTAAGGCAGAAGTTAATAACACAAAGACAGCACTTAAAAACCAAAACGTACACTGTTATGCTCAGCAAACTAATGTAGAACAGAAAACCAAACACCGCATGTTCTCACTTATAAGTGGGAGCTGAGCAATATGAACACATAGACACATGAGAGGGAACAACACACACTGGGGCCTATTGAGAGGGTAGGGAGAGGGAGAGCATCAGTAAGAACAGCTAATGGGTGCGGGGCCTAATACCTCGGTTATGGGTTGATCTGTGCAGCAAACCACCATGGCATACATTTACCTATGTAACAAACCTGCATATCCTGCACATGTACCCCATAACTTAAAATAAAAGCTGGTAATAAATAAATAAAAGCCAAAATGTCTGGAAATGAAACAGCATATTGCTAACTTTTAGATTGAAGGAATTAATAAATATTTAGACATTAATAGAAACGCCCTGTCAGTATCTCATAAAGTTTAAAATATGTTTACCCTAAGACCCAGCAATACTACAGCTAGGCACTTAGACTCGAGAATCCCATGTACACATGCTTTGGGAGACACAGACCAGAAGGCTCAGAGCTGCATTACTTGTAATAGTCACAAACTGGAAACAATCCAAATTCCAAAACTAGTTGAATGGGTATACAATGAGTAGCATATCCATCAATGGGATAGCACACAGGAAAGAACATGAACAAAGGTGGCTACATGCAAGAAATCGGGTGAATCTTGCAAATATAACATTGAGTCAAATAATTCAGACACACGAATATATACTACATGAGGCATGCATTAAAAAAAACTATACGCATTAACTGGGGGGCTGGTGTTGGGAAAGACCATGAGAGACTTGTGGGGGACTGGTCATGTTTTCTTTGACATGGATAGTGGTTACATGAATGTCCAGCTCATAGTTATTCTTTATGCCATATAGTTACATTCTATGCCTTTTTCTGTAGGTGTGTTTTGTTTCGCAAATGTCTTGAATATTGTACAGTACTGTTATATTCCCACAGCTGAACCCCTTTATAGTGCTGAGGTCGAGGGCTAACATGTTCCTCCAGGCATTAAAGCAGGCTCTGGGTAGGTATGTGCATTTTGATAGCTATGGGAGCATTTAAATTTGTCTGAAAAAAAAGATGGTCTAAGGGGATTTCTCTGGTTTGTGATTGACCCTACCTTTTAAAGAACTACAGCTACAGTATAGGCAGGTCCACCTTCATTTGAGATGGAAAGGGCATTTCAGAACTTTTTCACTGGACAAAAATTAGCTATGGTCAATAGCAGTAGTTCTCAAAACTTAGTGTACATAGAAATTACTTTATGGAAATATTATTTTCAATAAGCACACATAGAGATTCTAATACAGGGGATTCAGGAACATGGTGAATCCACCTTGTAGCATCTGATATTTCATTCTGTTATGGCCACATGAATAAAAATATCTGATCAATTCAGTCCCAAACTAGATTTGGTCATGTGGACAAGAATACCAAGACAGTGGAGCATTCCACTGTTAGATGAGTTCAGCCAAACCCTATCAGTGACCGCAGCAGTATTCTCGGTGTGCAAACTTTGCCTGGAAGACAAGAGGCTGGAGACCAACACCAGCAACCGGAGATTTGGTGACAGAAAACAGAGGAAATTCCCATTTGGATTTTTGTAGTTCTCTGTTTTCTCCATGAAGTAGGAGAGTAAGACAATCTGCTGTAGGAAAGGGTTTTTAAGGAGCATGTCTAAGATAAACTATAGTTGTGGAGAAAGAATGAGATAGCTATCTAGGAAACAAAGTAGGAATGCTAAGCAGTGTGGAAGGTCTGGATAAGATTTGTGATTATGAATTTACAGTGCCACAGAGACTATAACGTGGCTGGCAGCAATGAGAAAACAAGCTGCCTGAGGCCCAGGCATGGGTGGGAGACCGGGCATTGGCAGTTGTCCTGGGTAGTTCAGTTGATGCCTATGGTCTGTGGCCTGGGAGCTGTTGGTAGTTAGGGTTGGAAGGCTAGATGTTGAATTCTACCCTAGTTGCAAAGCACTTCAGAGTCTCCTGTTTACTGATGCTGTGGTTTCTGAGTCTCTGTCTTCTTGGCCTCCTCCCTCCCCAGAGCATCCACATCATCTGATTCCTATAGAATAGCCCTTTCCTAGTCAGCTCCCTGACCTTTATTGGACAGTATCTCACCTACCCACCTTCTTTGTAGGTAGGATCTATAGCTTTTCCCTTCCCTACACTCATCCCAGAATGCCTAGTGCTGAGTTGCATATACAAGAGAGGTTTGCAAATGATTTTTTACAATGAAAAGAACCCAAATGCCCTGCTTTATGACTTCCCAGATGGCCAGAAAAGACCAAGTACATACCTTTTTGGAAGAAAATACCAAATGAGCCACAGAGCAGGTCATGAATGAGCCTTCTAATTGGATGCCAATGATGTAATGGCACTCATTGCAGACACAGGTCTGGCTGTTATTCACACTGCTTGTATATATAATTTTTTGTTTCACAATTGTAAGAATATTCTTCAGAAAATGCCACCTTTTGCAGGTTATTTGAGTTTTCAGTCTTTGGCACTTTGCCTTCTAAGACTCCTTAAACGTCCTAGTAGTGCTCAAAAATGTCCAGTCTAAAATTTCTTCTTCCTCTTTCTGAATTCCTAGCTGTATTTTCAATGTGTTTAGGAACTGCTTTTCCCTGGAATCCACTGAAAAGATCAGACATGGCCTCTTCCTTCATGAAACTTATATTCCAGATGATACACAAAAAAAAAATCAAATAAACAAAATGATCCCAGAAAGTGATGCATGCTCTGCAGACAATCATAGAAAGTGAAATTGGGCTACCTTGGATTAGAAGATGACTGGCATGAAGCAGAAAGCTGAGCCACACACCTATCTAGAGGAAGAGTATTCCAGGTACAGGGAAATGGCAAATGTAAGACCCTGAGGTGGGGTGTTATTGGTGTGTTTCAGGAACAGCTGGTAGACAAGTAGAGCTTCCATGAAGTGAGCCAGGGAAGAATGAAAGAAAATTAGGAGTTTGACTTCTCTAGCAAGTCAAAAAATAATGATAACTGGACCAGAATGAATAGGTGAAGGTATAGAAAAGTGGTTGGATTTGATATTTTACTCTTAAATAGGACTTGTTTATAAATTGAGGCAGGATTGATGTTAAAAAGGTGTGAAAGAATAAGAATTAAAGCTTCCAATCACCCCCACCCCAGCCACCCAATTTTCTTCCTGAGACCTCAAGCCTGATTCAGAGACCCACTCTTATGTATATTACAACATCATGCTGTATTGGAATCCCTTGTTTCATTGTGTATATTCCTACTAAAATTTCACTTCCTCAGAAGCAGAACATGTGACTGGTTGTGCATGGCACAGTGCCTGAACATGGTACAATGTCAGTGAATATTTTTCCAACAATGATTGAAGGAGATGAGTGAACTATTGCCTAGAAACATACAAACTACCAAACTTACTGAAGAGTAAATACAAAATCTGAACAAACTGGTAGCAAATAAAGAGGTTGACTTAGTAATCGAAACATCCCAACAAGGAAAAGCTCAGGACCAACTGGCATAATTGGATAATTCTATAATTTTTCTAAAAAATTAATACCAATCTTTCACAAACTCTTCCAAAATATAGAAAAGTAGAGAGAACCTTCTAACTCATTCATAAGGTCAGCATTACTCTGATATCAAAGTCAGACAAGAAAAGAAAAATAGAGGTCAATATCACTTATGAATATAAATGCAAAAATCCTCAACAAAATACTAGCAAACTGAATCTAGCAGCATTTTAAGAGGAGTATACATTATGACTGTTGTATTTATTCCAAGAATCCAAAAGTAGTTCAATATATGAAAATCAATCAATGGTAGAATCACACTGGTAGAATAAAGGTGGAAATAAACAGACGATCATCTCAATTTACGCAAAAAATGAATTTTGCAAAAGCCAGTACTCTTTCATGAAAAAAAAATAAACATACCTGGAAATAGAAGGGAAGAAAGAGACATTTATGAAAATCCCACAACTAACATCATATCAATGGTGAAAAGCTGAAAGGTTTCTTTCTGAGATTAAGACAATGATTCTTTTGCCATTTATACTCAGCATCATACTGTAAGTTCTAGCCAGATAAATTAGATATGAAAAAAAAAAGAAAAAGGTATCCAAGGAGGAAAGAAAAAAGTAAAACACTCTATTCAGAGCTGGAATGATCCTATATAGAGAAAATCTCAAAGGATTCCCTCAAAAAACATTTAATTGCATTGGGCATATTTTCAGGATACAAGATAAACACACAAAAATTAGTTGTATTTCTGTATACATTCATGCACAACGTAATATTTCAGTCAACAACAGACTGCATATAACACCATGGTCCCATAAGATTATAATGGATAAAAAAATTCCTATGACCTAGTGAAACTGTAACCATCATAACATCGTAGCACAACACATTACTCATGTGTCTGTGGTGATGCTGGTGTAAATAAACCTGCACTGTAAATTGTACAGAAGCCTAGCAGATACAATTACATACAGTATCTAATACTTGATAATGCTAATAAACAACTATATTACTGCTTTATGTATTTACTAAACTATACTTTTTATCAGTAATTTAGAGCATAGTCCTTCTACCTGTTAAAAAAAAAAAAAAAAAAGTTAACTGTAAAACAGCCTCACCTAGGTCCTTCATTGGGTATTCTGGAAGAAGGTATTGTTATCATAGAAGATTACAGCTCCATGTGTATAACTGCCCCTGAAGGCCTTCCAGCGGGACAAAATGTGGAGGTAAAACACAGTGATATTGATATTCTTGACTCTGGGTAGGCCTAGGGTAATGTGTGTTCTAGTGTCTTAGTTTTTAACAAGGAAGGTTAAAAAGTAAAAACAAAAAAATTAAAATAGAGAAAAGCTTTAGAAAGTGAATATAAAGAAAGAAAACATTTTTGTACATTTATATGATGTCTTTGTATTTTGAGCTAAGTGTTGTTAAAAACAGTCAAAAAGTTTAAAAGTTTGTAAAGCAAAAAAAAAGTTATGGTAAGCTAAGGTTAATTTATAATTGAAGAAAGATTTTTTATAAATTTAGTATAGCATAAATATACAGTGTTTATAAAGTCTACAGTAGTGTGCAATAATGTCCTACGCACAGTACTGTATAGGATACTATAGGACACAATCACTAGTCTCCACAATCACTCACGACTCAGTCACTGACTCACCCAGAGTAACTGCCAGTTCTGCAAGTTCCCCTCATGGTAAATGCCCTAAACAGATGTACCATCTTTGCCTCTTATAATATATTTTTTGTATGTTTAGACATGTTGATATACACAAATATCTATCATTGTGTTATAATTCTCTACAGGATGCAGTACTGTAACATGCTGTACAGGTTTGTCTATGTTGTGTGAGTATACTTCGATATTTGTACAATGACTAAGTCACGTAACGATATGTATCTCAGAATGTATCCTCATAATTAAGTGATGAATGACTGTACTAGCAATGAACAATCCTAAAAGGAAGCTAAGAAAACAATTCCATTTACAATATCATCAAATAGAATATAATACTTAGGAATAAATTTAACCAGCATAGAGAAAGGCTTGTATACTAAAAACTATGCATTCATGAAAGAAATCAAAGAAGAAATTGATCTATAGAAAGACATCCTGTGTTCATGGACTGGAAAACTCAATATTGTTAAAATGTACATATTACCCAAAGCGAGCTACAGATTCAATGCTATTCACATCAAAATCCCAATGGCTTTACACACACACACACACACACACACACACTCCTAAAATTCATATGGAACTAAAAAAGACCCAGAATAGCCAAAGCAATCTTGAGAAAGAAAACAAAGCCAGAGACCTCACACTTCTTAATTTAAAAATAAATTACAAAGCTGCAGTAATCAAAATAGCATTGTATGTACACTTAAAAATTTGTTAAAAGGGTAGATGTCACAGAAAGTATTCTTACAACAAAAAAACAGAACAGAACAAAAAAGGGGCATAAGTAAATTTTTGGAGATGATTGGTATATCTATCGCTTTGATTATGGTGATGGTTTCAAGGGTATGTGCATATGTATAAGCTCATCAAATTGTACTTATTAAATATGTATGGGTTTTTGTAGATCACTTATATTTCAATAAAGCTGTTCTTAAAAATACACAATGACATAGTACTTTACTCACTAGGATAGCTATAATTTTTAAAAATTGTAAATGCCAAGTATTGATAAAGATATGAAGAAATGAGACTCTCATATATTACTGAAGGGAATTTTAAATGGTGTAGTCTCAATGGGAAACACTTTGGTGGTTATTTTATAAGTTAAGCATAGAATTACCATTTGACCAAGCGATTCTGCTCCTAGGTATATACCCAACATAATTGAAAACAGATGTTATCACATGTTGCGTACACAATGAAGACATATACTTGAATTTTCACAGTAACACTTTTCACAATAACTGCAAGGTGGAAACCATGCAAATGTCCATCTACTGATGAATACACAAACAAGATGAGGGATATCTATACAATGGAGTATTTTTCAGCCTGAAAAAGAAATGTAGTACTAATGCATGCTACAACATGGATGAATATGGAAAACATTAAACTAAGTATAAGAAGCTAGTCACAAAAAACTACATATTGCATTGTTCCATTTATATGAAATGTCCAGAATAGACAAATTCATAGAGACTGAAACTAGTTCAGTGGTTGATAGGGCTGGGGAGAAGGGGTTATGGGGAGTGACTGCTTAATGTGTAAAGGGTCTCCTTTGGGAGTGGTGAAAATGTTTTGAAGCTAAATGGAGGTGACAGTTGCACAACTCTGTGAAAACTCTAAAATCCATCGAATGCAATGCTTTAATACAGTGAGTTGTATGGTATGTCAATCATATCTTAATAAAATGGTATTTTTAAAAGAAGAAGGAAAAGGATGGAGGGATACTGTAGCATCTTGAGTCCACCTATTTAGTAGCCTGGTGAATCTCTCCATACTAAGGGTCTCTTCTTCTCACTCATTGCCAGTGTTGCTGGATATGAAACCCTTTGGATAGTCAGAAGCTGAAATCCAACTCCAAGTGAAGGGCATGATATCTAACCTTACTCAAGCCAAGAAACACTATGCTGGGCTGTATTTCTCCTTTCTCTCTGGTGGGGTGGGTTGGTATTTGGCCTTTTTTAAGCACACTGTACCTGACTATACCAAACTGGAAATGTGAAGAAATCCTGTATCTTGCCCTGTGCTCCATTGTGAAGCAGCACCATGTCCACATGGATATCAGAGATGAAGTTGTTGGCAGCAGGGTATAAATGCTGAAGCTGCTGATATAGAAATTTCCCCAACAGTGTGACTAGAAAGTAAAGGGAGTCATCATTTAGTTCAACATGGACTGAGAGCTTTGAATGAAACTCTATTTGAGATACTTAAATTATACAGTACCAGTAAAACATGAAGCCAAGTCAAATCATTAGAAATTTCAAGATGGTCCCACCTTGTTAGGGTTTTTGATGCCCCTACTGTATAAGCCAACAACTGTGCTCCATGTCCCCCAAAGAAAATTTATGCCAAGTGGTCTGTTGCTTTGTAAATTGCCACATCTAAATTAAGAAAGTGAATTAATTTTTTTAATGAATTATGGTTCATTGAACTTAGTAGTTGGCATATTACTCGGGGTTCTCAAATCTTATAGTCTTATCTGTGTAGGAAGAGACCTCTATTCATCTCCTGGGCTTTAGAAGCTTTGGGCTGGAACAGACACATTTGGGACACATCCCAGGCACCAACTCCCTCTGGCCTGCATTCTGCAACCCTTCTATACATCTGCTTCTGCCCCAACCACATAGCTTATCTGAGGAACTATGGATAAGTCCAGCCTGCTCCAAGAATCCAAATTTTTTGTTCTCTTTATCCCATTTGTCTTACTGATTGTCCAGAAAACAGCCACCTAACTCCAGAAGATTTCCCATCATTTGAGCATTGACCATGTGCTTAGCAATTGTTTTAGATATTTTCCATGTATTAATTCATTTTATACGATAAGGAAGCCCTATAACTATACCCCTTAGAGATGAGGAAACTGAGGCACAGAGAAGTTAGGCAATTTGCTGAAGATCACACAGCAAATGAATGTAAGAGCTGGGATTGAAACCCAGGCAGTGTGGCTTCAGAGCTCAAGCTCTGACCCCCATCATGTTTTATTCACTCCTGGCTGGAAACTTGAATAGTACCCAGATTACAGCACTATTGTGATAAGCAAATTATTATTATTGGTTTCTGGAGTAGTGTGGCCATTTTCTGAGTAGTGAGCTGGAATAGTGGGTACATTTTGCAAATTAGGTGTCTGGAACAGGCATTTAGTTTAATAAACCTAAATGAACCTAAAGTGAAGTACTGTATAAGCAGAGTTCTCTAATAGCACATTTCATTGGGAAGAAACTGTCTCAGTATATTTACACCTAATGGAACCCAAGAAGGGTCATTTTGACTTCATTTCTAAAGCTGACTGCCAAGTAGCATCTTCTATTTATTTAAAAAAAGCTCTCCTGGTCATAATAACTTGTAGAACAGTGTCAGGCACGTGAATATGAGTGCACCCCGTTCTGAAAGCCCTTTGTCATACTTTAGTGTTGAAAACCTTAGTAAACAGAGCTTTGGTGGCTGTTTGTCCACTAGGGCATGTTGGCCCTTCATGCTCCACCTCAACTCATTAGACATCATGTGGAAGTAATTTGTCTAGGAGAACGATTCACTATAGCAATGTTCTTATAAACACCGGGAACATGGAAGCTGTCAGAAGGACTGCAGTGAGTTCCTATCATCTTGTTTTATGGAAATTCATGCTGCCCAAATAAATGCTATACTCACTTCTGGTTTCTATGCTAGCCCACTCTGTAAATTCAAGGGATTAGATGAATGCAATATGCCCACATCCCAAAGAGCAAACTAGAGAATGGCTCAATTCTTAAAAACCCCATAATCCTCAAGAACAAACCAAAGGCTTAAGCTAGTCAAGCTCAGAAGCTAAGAAATGAATCAAATAAATAGTTTAAACACCTTTCCCTTGGGCTTGGCTTTTCTAAAGGAGAGAAAAGGGCACCAGGGGAGCAAATGTGGCTCCTTGTTGATTAATTAAGAACACTCAGGTAACATTCAGCAGAATCAATCATTTGTAGCCTGAGTTTTTTTTTTTTTTTAACTCAGACTTCTACATTGTCAATTGGTCCCTAAAATTACTTAGGTTATTTGTGCTTTCAGGATGTCAGGTGTTAAAATTAGTTTTCAGTACAACCCACAGAAACCCTGATTGGGTTTATTCATTTATTTCTTTAATGAGGTAGGGATTCAGGGAAGAAATCATGGTGAACAAAAAGAGTTTGTTTTCAAAATGAGGAGAGATATGGAGAGAATGTAGCTACTGATGAGAGAAATGAAGCTCCCAGACCTTTAAGGGAAATAAGATGCACACACAGGACTCTAATAAAAGGTATCATGTGATCAGGGCACAAATAGAGCCACCCAGTCAAAACCCTCACAGCTAGCTTTAGGGAAAAGGATATCTGGTCTTGGGTTTAAAAGATAGATTGAATTTTGGCAGATGAAGGAGATAAACTGAATATCTGCCAAGTAAGGGTCACTCAGAGAAAGGCCAGTAGCCCCTCTGCACTGGAGCTGAGTGGACATTACAGGAAGGAGGAGGAGGAAGGAGCTAAAAGGGTAAGTTGGAATCAGAGTGGATTAAAGACAGGGTGAACACCAAAGGGGCAAACCAATTACAAGGCTATTGTAAGAGTGCAAGACAGGGATGAAGGCCTGAGCTGGGGGCAGGAGCAGGGTTTGAGGAGGACTCAGTTGGGAGAAGCATCACAGAGATAGTCTCAAAGGTCAAATTGAAAAATAGGTGGTGAAGCCACACAGCAAAGCCAAGAAAAGTGGCAAACACTCTCACTGTACCACCTCCTGAAGCCTTCTCCCCAAACGGGAGTCAATTATGATAATACTAGAAAGGAGTAAATGAGAGATTAGTATGGGAGGCCCCAGTTGACTGAGTCAAAGAGTAAAATGAACATGCAGTCACTTCAGGGGCTTATTTGATTATGGGAGGGGCATGTAGTGCTGAGGCAGCTTACCACGTGTGGCAGCAGCAGGCAACACAGCTAGCAGTGTGCTCTCAAATCAGCAACAGCACTGCTGCACAGACAACATCGCCGCACAGACAATGTTGCCATGCACACAATAAGCCTTTGGAAAAGAACCCATTGGCACATGAGTGTTCCACTATGAGCAGAGTGGTTTCAGTAACAACATTTGTATCTGCATTTCTATTCCTTGGGATTCTCAGAATTATAAAACTCAAGGCTAGACTGGACCTAATTTTCAACTGATCCAACCATTAGAATCCTTTCCATAATGTTCCCACAAAATGATAATGTAGTTTGTCCTTGAATATCTCCAGGAATGGAGAACGCATTCCATCTTTGGCTAGCCCTGCTATTGCTTTTCTTTCATCCACTCTTCCCAAGCAATTACTGTGTCAACAACTAGTAAAGTTGCTTTGCCAACCTGATTTCATTTAATCCCCACAATGTCAAATTTTACAGATGAGGAAAATGAGGATCAAGGAGAGAAAGTGACTTGTCACACAGGTGATGACTGGCAGAGCTGGGATTTGAGCTCTGAATTTGTCTGACTCTGGTGCTTCCTCCATTAGAACTAAATCTTAGCCAATCCATCTCCCTATAAATTCCACCCACTATGATAGTTACAGCATTTCTTCCAGGGAAGAGGGTGCCCTCTTTGAGGTGCAGTTAGAGACACAAATCTGGATCCCTTTCATCACCTAAACACTTGAGAAACGCTGACAAGACTATCAAAATGAAAGGCAAAAAAGGCCACATAGCAATACCTGCAGAATAGTGTCCTATTCCTGACTCCTCAATGTGGCTCTCAGGCTTCTGCTGTCCCAGGGATCACTGACAAGCCTTCTAACCAATAAATAAGATGGCCACTTGCAAGTCTTCATTTTTCATGAGCTCCAGGATATGGAAAGCTTCTTTTCATTTTGGGATGCTTCATTCAACAAATACATTTTGAATGCCTACCATAACCCAGACTCTGGACTGGGTTTAGGCAGACACAAGATAAACCAGAAATAGTCCTTGGACTAAAGGAGTGCCAAGTCTGTTGTGTAAGAGAGGTGAAAGTCAGTGATGACAGTACAGGAATAAAATGCTGTTCTAAAGCATTGTCAAAATGTCCCTTGTAGCATGTAGGAAGAAGTCACTATCTTTGCTTGGCGAGTTAGGAGAAGAGCTTCATCACAGCTGAGCTGGGCCTTAAAGGATGAGTAGAAATGCGCTGGGCAGAGAAAGTGATGATCATGTATTCAAATTCCTATGCTACATCATCACTTAAATGCCTAACATCAAAGGAAACTTAAAATGTTCAAAACAAAATTATTGGCTATTCATGCACTTTAATTTCTTCCTCGCAGACTCAATAAATGGCAAATCAGTTACCCCAACTAGTCAGGGCAAAACTCTTGGAATCCGTTGTAACTCATTTTTTTCTTTCATATCCCCTGTCTGATCTGTCAGAAAATCCTTTCAACTCTGCCTTGAAAATGATATCCAGAATCTGACCACATCTCACTACTTCCACTGCTACCACCCTGGTCTGCTGAGCCCATCATCTGTCACCTGGGTTATTGCAGCAGCTTCCCAACTGGTCTCTGTGTTTCCGCCCTCCTCCCACCCCGAGAGCTTATTCTCCAATCAGCAAAGAGCATGATCCCACTGTCATGACATAAATATGCTCATGTCATTCCTATGTCCAAATCTGCCATCAGCTTCCTATCTCACTCTGTGTAAAAGTCAAAATTGTTATCATGGTCTGCACGTCACTACATGGTCTAGTCCCAGTTTATACTTTGGCCTCACATTCTATTTCTTTTCCCCTTCACTCACTGTGTTCCAACCTCACTGGCCTCCTTATTATTCTTTGAATACACCAAAAGACTTCAGGCACTTGCCTTTGTTGTCCACTCTCCTGGGATCTTCCCCCAGATGTCTATATGGCTTTACACTCTCTCCTCTTTAAGGTCTCTGCTCAAATGTGACCTTCACAAGGAGTCCTTCCCCGACTACTTTATGTAAAATAACATCTTCATCTTCCAGTCATTACCACCCCATTTGCCCAGCATTCTCTACCCTCCTTCCCTAATTTGCTTTTTTTTTGTTGCACTTATCATCATCTAATAAACTAGATACTTTATTCATTTCAATTCTGTGTAATCTGCCTTCTGCTCCTATATAATATAAGCTACACAATATCAAGGATTTCTTTTACCGTATTTTTTCTACTTTTACGTCCCTGTTCTCAGAGTAGTACCTGGCACATCAAAGGTACTCAGTAAACAGCTAATGAATGAATGAGTGATGACTTTCTGATTATGAGGGTGGGGAGATAGAAGGAAATGCTCTTATAGGTCCCAACCAGGTCCCAACTGAATATCAGTCCACAGAGACTGAGAACACACCAAAAGGAGCATATTTGAAGAGTACTAGGAGGAGGCTGGGAAATCTTGGATTCAAGCTACCTGTGAAACGCAGAAAGATTTGTACATGGGACTTTAGAATAATGGTATAGGCACTGAGAGGAGTGCGAGAGTGTATTTATCAAGCGAAGCTAAGTTTGCTGAAATAACTAAATCCCTAAATCTTAGCAACTTAGCATACCAAAGCTTGATTTCAACGTCACACATGGTCAGATGCAGGTCACATCCTCTATCAGAGGACTCAGGGTCTAGGTTCTTTCCATATTTGATATTTCCACTTCAACATATGGCTTTCAGGGTCACCAAGGCAAGGAAAGAGAGACCTTGAAGATGGTAAACTGTCAAATGCCTCATCCTGGGAATAGTCTGTGCCACTTATGTTTGCATTTCATTGCCTAAAACCAGTTACACGGCCCCAATTAACTGAAAGGGGCTTGCGGTTTGAAGTGAGTACTATCGACTCTGTCTCAGAGGTCGTGAAGAAAGGCACGGTTTTGAGCAATTTGGAGAAGTACAAGGGACTAGAGTTGCTGAAAGATTCAATGCCTTATTATGAATTACGGCTGTTACCACAAATGTAGAGTAGACTGATGTCAGAAGACTATCTGAAAGACAATCCTCTGATCAGGTAGAACTTAACCTGAGGGAGGAGCAGAGTGCACATGGCTAAATATATAAGAGTATATTAATTAGGAGCTAACAGGGGTTGTGACGCCCAAAATGAATTAAGGACAGGTGCAAGATTAACCAGGTGTATTAGTCCATTCTCATGCTACTAATAAAGACGTACCCAAGACTGGGTAATTTATAAAGCAAAGAGGTTTGCTTACTTGGCTCATAGCTCAGCATGGATGGGGAGCCATCAAGAAACTTACAATGATAGCCGAAGGGGAAGCAAACACATCCTTCTTCACATGGTGACAGCAAGGCGATGTGCCGAGCAAGAGCGGGGAAAGCCCCTTATAAAGCCATCAGATCTCGTGAGAACTCACTCACTATCACGAGAATAGCATGAGGGTAACCACCCCCATGATTCAATTACCTTCCACCGGGTTCCTCCCACTACACGTGGGGATTATTGGAACTACAATTCAAGATGAGATTTGAGTGGGACACAGCCAAACCATATCACAGGGCTAAGGGAGTCACTTAAGAAAGCAACCCTTTTCACCAGGTGTACCATATATGGCCACTCTGGCTGTG
The DNA here is from genome assembly GCF_048565385.1 of Saimiri boliviensis. Taxonomy (NCBI): domain Eukaryota; kingdom Metazoa; phylum Chordata; class Mammalia; order Primates; family Cebidae; genus Saimiri; species Saimiri boliviensis. The sequence continues at coordinate 85,655,175 of NC_133470.1, read as the reverse complement.
CGCTCCACATCTCCAGGAGATAGCTGTTAACGATTTGTACAGGATCAATATTTCTCACCCCTTGGGAACAGGAGCAGAGATGCACAGAAGTTAGCCATCAGCATCCTCACTGTGGGGCAGAGGAGCTGATGGCAGCTACGGTGCCAGTGTAGATATAAAGATCCATCCATTTGTGCACTAAAACTTCCTCCCTCAAAAAGAGCTCTGCTCCCTGTGCTTAACTCCCTCTGTTCCAGTGAGCTTCTGAATAAGGTGTTTTGCTGTTGTTGGATTTAGGGAAACAATTATTATTTTATTATTTTATTTTATTTTATTTTATTTTGAGATGTAGTCTCACACTGTCACCGGACAGGAGTGCAATGGAGCGATCTGGGCTCACTGCAACCTCCGCCTCCCGGGTTCACGCGATTCTCTGCCTCAACGTCCTGAGTAGCTGGAGTTGCAGGCACACACCACCACGCCTCGTTCATTTTTTGTGTTTTAAGTAGAGAGGGGATTTCACCATGGGATTTCACTATGTTGACCATACTGGTCTCGAACTCCTGACCTCATGATCAGCCCGCCTCAGTCTCCCAAAGTGCTGGGATTACAGACGTGAGCCACCTCCCCCAGCCGGAAACAATTATTTAATAAATGGAAAGGTTTGTTCCATAATTAGACCAGGGGATCTGCGGCCCCCTAGTGGCTAGATCTGGTAGCGACTGCAGCCTTTCCAGACAGAGAAAGGAGAAATCTGACTGGATAAAGGAGGTGAGGTCCCAAAGCCAGGAAGTTGTGATGGTAGGGGAGTCCCTTTTGTCTGGATTGTCACATTAGCAAGTAGGCATTATTATCACCCCCATATTCCGAATGATAGAGCTGAAATTCAGAGGCTGAGACATATGCCTAGGTACAATAGCTGGTGACAGAGCTCCAATCCAGATCTTCAAGTTCATAATCAAATACCCTTTTAATACACTATGATACAACCTGTCCTTGGGAGAAAAACCCTAGAGTTAATGGAGTATTCTCAGTGTTCCTGCCCTTCCATAGTTAGGGAGGGAGACGCTTTTAGAAGATGCTAGGCTATTACAGTGCCCATTTCCACAGGCTTGGGGGAGAGAGGAGCTGTGACCTACATAAATTGCAAATGTCCAGAAAAAGTGAAGAGAAAATATGGAAACTCAGAATCAAAAATTCAGCATGGCCTCCCTTTATGATCAAAATTGTGGGTCACATACTGCATGCTACAAGTGAAGATAAGTCTGTGTCTTCACTGTCAGACAGACCTCTTGATTGATTTGAAGTTGGGCAATGGAGAAGGCTTTCCTGCCCTCCCACTCTCCACTCTTGGAAAAAGGGATTTCTGTGGTGGTGGAACAGTCCTTAAGGGTACATAAAAATGTTTGTCCCTCAAGTAGAATAAATGCATGAAAGATTTTGAGCCAAACGCAGGAGCTCTGATGCAACTTCCCATATAGAGCAGAGTTTCCTCTATTCTACCCATGACAGGAGGCTATTAATTTAGTCTTTGTATAAACAGCTCTAGTAACAAACAAGGAACCTGTACTCTCAAAAGACAGCCTATTTTGGTTTTAGCTCAGTTTATTATAATATAAACCCCTGCAGGAATGTTACTCTGCTCCAGCATGAGATAGTTCAATGAGCAAGTGCGTATAGTGAAGCCAAAGTGTAGCAAGACACGCTGGGACATAGAATTGTTCATTTCCTTAGAAATGGTGAATGCTGAAGGCAGGGTAAACAGAAGGAAACTTTTCCACAAAGATTCATTTTTATTCTGGTTTCTTTTAGGAAGTCAAATATAAGCACATTTCTCCAGCTGTAGAGCTCAGCAGCAACTAGCATTTCACACCCATGGAAAATATTTGCCTCTTTGATGGCCCATGAGATAAGGGACACACACTGATAGGACAATGGCCTTCCAAACATGACAACTAGAGAGGGCTCGTAGGTGTCAGGTTGTTCTAACAATCGTCTTTTTTTAACATGGAAAAAAAAAATGAGTAAAAGCATTCTAAAGTCCAGGGCCTAATTCCCATCCCCTATCCCCAATCTCTCCAGTTCTTGCTTTAAGTCATGATCTTATTATCTTTAATTGGACCAGTAGTGTAGCCTTCTTTGTTTCTGGCTTTCTTCACTTTCACTATGATGTGCCTAGGAGTAGACCTCTTTTTATTTATCTTGCTTATTATTCACTGGGCTTATTGAATCTGTGAATTCAAATTTCCAGCCGTCATCTTCAATTAGGACTTAAATATATGGCAGACCTTCTCACTCTATTAATCATGTCTCTCATCCTCCGTTTTTTATTTTTCCAAATAATTTGTTTCTCCAGGCAGAACTCCAGGCAATTTCTTAAAACCTATTCTCCAATTCAATAATTCTCTTTTTAGTTGTGTTTAGGCTTCTCTTAAGCCTATCCATTAAATTCTCAAGTTTCATTGTTATAGTTTTTAGTATAACTAAACTAGTTATAGTTGACTTTTTCACCGTGATTTTTTCTAATTGGCTCTATTAATCTTTGTAATTTTCGGTTCCTCACATATAATTTTCTGTTCCAAAACATTTAAAATATTTTCAAACTTATTTTTAATTTTTTGGAATAGAGAGAATCATAGTTATTGTGGTCTTTGTCACGTAATTCTGATATCTGGAGTCTTCAAGAGTTTGGTTTGGTTGTCTATTCTTTTCTACTGGCTGTCATGGTCTATGTTTTCTCTTTTTATGCCAAGTTATCTTTGAATAGACACTGTCATGTTTTGAAAAATTATTATACAAATTATTCTAGACCCAATATGATAACACCTTCCATCAGGGAGCCTTTTCATTTCCTGGGATATTTTCAAATGCCTGAGGATACAACTTGTTCTAGGCCACTTTAATCCAAGCTCAGGGATTTAGGTTCCTTGGACTGCCCAGATGATGAGTATCTAGGTTACAAGACCACACAAGGGCCGGTTGCTTATGGGTCACCATTAAACCAAAGGGGTAGCCACTCAGGGTCTCAGCTGAGTATGACAGGAATGCTTATCAAATCCCCTAATTATTTGTTTCATCTTCCTCACTGAAACAGTTAGTCCAAGCTACCTAGCTGGCTATTACAGAAAGAGATGTGTGCTCTTCTTGCCCCCAGTCCCTCTTTCTCCTAGTTTTTCCTTCCAAGATGCCACTCTGATTGTGTCATTCCCTTGCACAAATCCTTCAAAAGATTACTGTTAACTTTAAAATATAATAATAATTTTTAGTTTGGAAAATTAGGACCCAGATTCTTTCTTTTGCCTCATTCATTACACAAGAATGTATTCTGCACTGAGTGTGTGGTGCGGTGCTTACAAAGTCAGGTTATTTCTAGTCTCTCACCTCTTACCTATTTCACCTGTTGTCTTACCTCCAAACTTACTCTACCCTCCAGCCAAACTGAAATATTCACTGTCGTGGGCAGAGCTGGCTCAGAATACAGATGGGCTAACTTCCAGATCAGTGATCTTTCCCCCACACCATTATCCCATATTCGGGTTTAAGCTTATTCAACCTAGATTCTTTATGGATAGTATAATAAATTAACTAGACAAATGCTCAGTAAGTACAAATTGTAATGGCATTTTTGTATTTCTTGTTGCATTTTGGGCTATCCTTTCTTGTGAGTCAGAAATTTCAAGGAAGCATTACCGTATCTTGGGAGACCTGAAGTAAGGGAGGGCCTTTTGAGATGTAAGTTCTGGAAGATAATTCATCGTTGCCATAACTTTTTGTCAATCTTCATAGTCACAAGGGTACCTCAGAACAAAATTTCAGGCTTCAGGCTTGTTTCCCCTGACAAATGAGGGATCAGACCAATTGCCTGTGGAATTTGATTCCTCAGTGCTGGGAATATTTGCTTGGGAGTAGATCCAAACAAATCTACTGCCACCTGCTGGTGGTTGCCTGAACTTCTAGTCAAAGGTGACTTAGACTGAACACTCTTCTTTCTCAAAGTAAGCAAACCTGAAAATATGGTTTTTAGTTTTAGCCTCTGCTACTGTGTGACCTTGGGCCAATTCTTTTTTCTTCTCTGGGCTTCAGTTTCCCTGCGTTACAACCCACGTCGTTGGACAAAATGCCCTGGAATGGCCCTACCATTTTTGGTAAACAATGATTTTCTCTACAAGGATGTGTGTGTGACCAGAGGTGATGTGGCACGACTGATATCAGTAGCGGTGCGTTTAATCTGCTCTCAGATCCTGACAAATGGGTCCCACCATTCTTTTTTCTTACTGCAATGGCCAGGGAAAGACGAGAGATGGTAAAGAAAGGTGTGAGGGTGCTCTGCTCATTAAAAGAAGGCAGGAAACTATAAGAGATATTCGTTATGAAAGTTTGGTTCCAAAATGATTTTAAAGGGGGAGTGGTAAAAGAGTTAAACCCTCAGCTATGCAAAACGCTTGACCTGCCAAGTAAGTCATCCTTTGCTGGGCACAAGCAATCTCAACTCATTTCATCAAATACTGAGGAAAAAAAAAAAAAAAAAAAAAAAAACAGAGAGATAGTGTCTATCTCAGTGAAAGCTCTAGTTAACCAAGAGTAAACCTGAACTCCATTTTGTTTGCAACTCTTCTCAATGCTTTGATGTAGGAGGTGGCATGCTGGTAAACATGGCAGCTCTATTTGTTGATTACCCATTTGCCCCATGGGCTCTGATGAGGCCACTTTCTAACCTTTCTGAACTTGCTTTGTCATGGGATGGGAAGGACATAGGAAATTGGGTGGAGGCATTTCTTATCCTCCAAGATTTTTTCTGTTCCATGGGGTCAGTGTCGGGTAGTGAAAAGAATAAGAGCTCTCTAGTCAAGATACCAGGCTTTTCCATAAGATAGGGTCATAACCCAGGAACATTGGCATACCCTGGTCTCCAGTGCCTAAGTCCCTTGAACATCCCGAACACTGACATTTGCCTTCTTTTCCGCTTCTATGGTGTTAGCCTTGGACCATCATTCTGCATCCCGTGACTGAGACACAACCACGTGTCAGAGAGACCCCAGTTGGTGAGGTCTTCCAGTTCCCTGAGTTTTTTTCCTGAGTACCCAAACTTGGGGTGAAGAGCATCCTAGGAAATTTAAGTCTTAAGCAGCTGTTGGTCTCTTGGAGCCCAATCTCCATCCTGATGGAGGAGCCTTCCTGCTGTGGCCAGAGACCCGTCACAAAACACATTAGGATCCCCCTTGACCTCACCCAGAGGCAAGGCACGCCGGGTTACTGAAGGTTCAAGGGTACGGAATGACCAGCAGTTGGGTCCCTCCGGATCCTCAAAATTGTCCAAGTCTTTGAGAATGCAGATTCAGCCATGGCAGTCAAATTACCACACTCCCTTCGCCATCAAATACAACTCTTGGGCACAGGCTCTTTCTTCCAAGAGAAACACACATTTTACATTTCCAGAGAAGAAACAGGACCCAGTGCCCCTGGAGGCGGATTCCCGACCCAGCCCCCCAGGAGCCAGCCCTCCTCCCCATCCCCCAAGCCCGGCCCCGCCCTGTCTGTGTCTGGAGATGGCCGGGGGATGACTGCAGAAGCCTGAAGGGGCGGGGGGGCGGGCGGCGCGCAGGCTGCGGGCGGAGGCAGGAGCGCGCGCCTTTTTGTGCGACTCCTGACACCTGTCCGATTGGCTGGGCCGGTGCTGCCGTCGGAGTGGGCGGAGCCAGCAGCGAGCTGTGATCTGTTCCCAGTCGCAGCCAGAAGCGGCCGCGGACTGAGCGCACCTTGCAGCTGCCGGGCGCGCCCTGGAGGGCGCTGCGTCCGGCAAAGCTGCTGGGTAGTTGCTCAGCCCGGTTCTCTTCTCCGGTATCCCGGCCGACTCCCGCACCCTCAACTTCCCTTGCCCTCGCTGCTCTCTCCTTAGAGGCGACTCTTTGGGAAAGGGCCAGCAATCCCTCCTCCCCCGGCCTCAGTAGAGACCCACTCCCCACCCCACCTCTGTCCCTTTTCGCGGCCCCTGCTCCAGCGCCCTCAGGCGCGCAGAACGCCACGGTCATGGGAATCCGAGGCATGCTGCGAGCCGCAGTGATCCTGCTGCTCATCAGGACCTGGCTCGCGGAGGGTAACTATTCCAGTCCTATCCCGAAATTCCACTTCGAGTTATCCTCCGCTGTGCCCGAAGTCGTCCTGAACCTCTTCAACTGGTAAGCGGGCACCGCCAGGCTAGACAGGGGGTACAGGAACGGGGACGGGCAGATGGCCTCTGGCCTCTTGGACGGAGCGGGCTGGGGGGAATCGGATCCCGGCTCGCTGAGCCCTAGCACGCGGGCCCTGCCTGTTGCCCCTAGAAGGGGTGACGTGGAATGGGCTGGTTGAAATGGAGCCCTGTGTTTCCACCCACCTGTTACTGCGACCCCTGACCGAGCCCCGCTTGTGCCCAAATCGCAGCCCGAAAGGGGGGCGGGGGGTGCGGGGGCTACCCTCGTCCCACGATCTGCCCATCCATCCCCAAGAATTTAAGGTTCCTAGCAGCTTTTCCCCAGCTTTGGCACCTGTGGGATTGGGGAAGAGGGTACAGGATCATGGGCAATTCACAAAACATAGGAGAGACACCTGTTTGAGTCTACATTTTAGTCCATTCCCTGAGGCACGCACGTGTGCATGCATGTGTTGAGGGGTGAGGGACTCATTCCAATGCGGCAGATAGAAATGATTTACTCAAATCCATCGGAGCCCAGACAGTGCGATCGTGTCTGAATAACCACAAACAGTGTGGTCTGGGATGGGTGCACTTTTATACTTACTAGCGTGAAAATATTTGAAGATTCAGGTTTTTTTTCTCTCTTTGATTTCAAGTTTGTTTGAGTGTGTGAGTATCTTAAGCCTTTACATGTAAGTCACACAGTTCCTGAGCATTAGCACATGGGTAATGTGTGCTTGGAAACAGGTAGGAATGCGTTGCTTTAATTTGGGAATAATTCATGTGCACACTTTGGAATGGTGCAAAATGAAATTTCTGATTAAAGATGATTAGGAATAATTTTTAACAATGTTTAAATGGCAAGCCAGAAATTAACATGTACTCATAAAAGGAGGTGGGTTAGTTTGGCAAGGTTCCAGCAGACAGCCCTGCAGTGCCCTCAACCCAACATACCAAACTGCGCCAGTGAACACGCACTCATGTACGCGTGCGCGCGCGCGCGCGCGCACACACACACACACACACACACACACACAGTTGCAGGGGCTGACGTTCCCCAGGCAATGCGTCAAAGATTCGAAGAGTCACAGTGATGCCAGGGCCTGTTTTGATTTACAAGCCCTTTGGGGGAAAAGAGCCCTGTTGAAGGTCTAGGTAAATTAGGTGAGCATATGAGAGATCTCTTGAAAGGCCAGTTCTCCGCAGAGCTGAGCTGGGTGCACTTACGTAGGCTCACCCAAGACATCTCCAGGGTGGAAGCACATGCTTAGCAAGAGAGATACCTGCTCCTAGAATAAATGTCGTTTTGAGGACAGCTCTGAGCCCCACGAATCTGAAATGGTTTTGGGTGGATGATGGTCGTAAATCTTAGCTACATCACCAAGGCTCTCTCTGTGTGTCATATGCCATATGCCAAGTCTGGAAAACAGAGGTGTACAGAAACAAAGTTGACATAAAATTGACTAAAAAATGCCCAGCCCTAGCCCCGGTAAGGAGAAATGTGACTTTGAACTCATCTTCCGAGGGCACTGAGAGGGAAAGATGACTTTTCCTGGGGCAATCAGATGCCCCTGGAAGGAAGACCCCCACCAACCCAGAAAACAGCGTCCAGGCTGATTGCAAGATGGGGCTCTTGAAAAGGTTGAAGTAATACATTTTTCTGAGGGCTTTCATCTGCCCGCTCTTCCTCCTCTCCCCTTCTCCTACCGCCTCCGCCTCCTCTCCTCAACCACCCCCCCCCAAGTCCTGCCTGGTAACAGGGATCTCTGAGCCCCACCCTCTGGATTAAAGCTGGGAAGGGGTGAGGGGAATAGGAGTCTGCGTCACTGCTGTGCTTCTGGCTGACTCATCATGGGGAGGGAGGGGAGCAGAGAGAGACGGTGTGTACACGTATGACTGGACATGTCTGCGTATGTGCTGGACAAGAAAAGGCCCTAGCAAGGCAACCACTGGCAAGTCGGCCCCAAGTTGACCAGCATTTACTTATGACTTCTCTGTTTCAGCAAAAGTTGTGCAAATGAAGCTGTGGTTCAAAAGATTTTGGACAGGGTGCTGTCGAGATACGATGTCCGCCTGAGACCGAATTTTGGAGGTAAGCCATATGCAGACATTAGAGAACTTGGATTAGGTGTCCTAGAGCTGAGACACAGCAAGCAAGTCCTGCCCTGTAAGCTGACCAACGGCGCCCCGCAGGCTCCACACCTGAGCCTCTGCAGAGGCCAGCAAGCAAACCCCACCAGCCCCTCTGCACCCTGTAATTTCTCTCACTTCTCTGGCTTCAGATGCATAAGAGCCTTCTACCTCCTTCACACTCCCCTTACAGTGTTGTGGCTGGCAAACAGCTAAGCACAGAAGTGTGTGTACAGGAGGCAGCGCACGCGTTTCTTAAGCTAGAGTTTTCTGCTCCAGCTCCTCAGCACATTCTTCACACCCTGGCCATTTGTCCCATTGTGCCCTTTCAAAACTGAGAGGATGCTCTTCTCTATCTAGTGTACTTAACCCTCCCAGGCCCTGGGCACTTCCAGCTCGGCTCCCTCATTCCCAGTCTGTTCAAGACATCGCAGTCAGTGTGGTCTTTATAAATCCAGCCCGATCACCTCAGCAACTTTTAATGGTTTTATCTAACTGCCAAATAAAATCCAGATTCCTCGGCCTAGTACTCAGATCTCTGGTCCTGAGAATAGAAATGACAAAGAAACGGACACACAAACCCCCAGGAAAATCATACATGAGTTTCTCCCTCACTTTGTACTTAGCCTCCCATTTAGAAAGGGTGACTAGCCTGGACCACACAGCTTTAAATGACAGGCAACCCACCCTGACCGTGCATAGCCAACGCAGCATTCTCTAGCCCAGGGGACACCTAGGAAACCTAGATCAAGGACAAAGAAAATAAACGGTGCATTAAACAGATGTTAGTCACATTCCAGCTCAAAGGAAGCTCCTGCTCTAAAGGGTTAATGAAAGCTAATGGTCTGCATTTGTGCATATGAATAGAGGTCTTCCAAGTACACTTTGTTGTCACCACCCTAAAAACAAACAGCTGAGATAATTCGGCCCCTGCGATAGACTAATTTGGCCTGGGGAGCATCCCCTTGAAAACCAAGGTGGTAGTCCTGGGCCCTAAGCTTTGGAGGTGGAACCCTGGACTGGTGCTTCACCTTTGCTCCCATGCTCCCTCCGGAATGTGAGAGCAGAAGGCACAGCCCAGGGGATTCAAGCTGAGAGCATGCTGGGAAGCTAGGGTAGAAAGGGCAGAAGGTAGGCTTTTGTTGCAAAAACAGCAGCACCTCTTCTGGGTGGGTCCCTAAGGGATAGAGGTCTGACCATATCAGAATCCAGGTGTTAGAGTACCGGCAGCACGTCCTTGTATGGCAGCGACTTTGGGATCTTTTGGATCAGCTGCAGCAAGCACAAATGGGAGACATGGGAGTAGCTACTTCGTTTTGTGTCTTGCCTTTCTCACGTTTCTCAGCAGCGACTGACCAACAACCATTTGAGGACACCAACCATGTTCTCCCCACTGTTTCAGGGCCAGGTTGATATCTCTGCAGGCGTCCAGGCCCAGGGGGAGGGAGCAGGGGCAAGAGTCAATCTCTGCGGAGGGTTACCCTAAGCTTTGTGGCCGTGTACACCTGCAGCATGTGAGAAAAGCTGAATCCCTGGCTTGATTTAGCCAAGCAGCAGGTGAAGGTGAGAGAGGAAGGACAACTCAGGACCTTCTAGTATTTAAACAGAAGGGGGCACCACACGCTCTAGGTCTGAGGCTGTTGCACGGTGGGTGTGGAAGGAGAGACCCATTGATGGGATAGCTGGGCCAACGTCGTCAGAGTTTGAGGACCCCAGGACTCCCTGTGTGGCCTCCCACTAGACACAGAATCAAATTCCCCTCTGTGAGAGTTTCAGAGCATATTCCCACTCACTTCCGCACACATACCCACATGCAGGGGCCTCACTTAACTGTGGTCCAGTTCAAACAGGAGAGCCTTAGTCCTTCCTTGCATGGGGGGACAGTAAGAAGAGGAGGAAGATGAAAAGGAGGAGGAAGATCCAGAGAAAATTAGCAAAGCCAATTCCTTCTGGGCAAGAGAAAAGGCAGCCCTTGAGGGCTTCACCTAGCTTAGCACCTGGCATGACATAGGCACCCGATACTGTGAATGAATGAATGAGATATTTTTATCATTCCTTCATGCATCTGCTAGGTGGGAAGTGGAGTTGAGGCAGCCACGGGTTCCAGGAGATACGGAGGTGATTATCCCCCAGCACTTTTCCTGCCTTCCTGAAGGGGCAGGATGGGACAGTGATGGTCTGGGGCCATCATCCTAGACATGATATTTAGACTCCGTATCAGGATGATAATCATCCCCCATCCCCTTTATCTATTTAGAGATGTGGGATTCTGCACCTAAAGTCTCATCCTGACCACTACTAGCACAAAAGCTTCCCCTTTAAGGGGATAGATTAGAAGAATGTTCCCTTCCTCCATGAGGCATCTCTGTGCCAGGACTCAGAGCTTGGTGAGGGGAATGTAAGCTGCATTTCAGCTCCCACGTACCCTTCAACTAGGAGTCCTTCAACAGGTTTCTGGCCTAGCCCTTTAGGGTCCCCAGCATTCCACCACAAGGAAAGGAGTTGCCTGAGTCATGCGGAATGGTCTAGGGAAGTCTAACACTGGAGGTGTAGCTGGCTGCCTGGCCTCTCTGGAGCGTGTTGCCTGCCTAACACAGCTTCCCTTCTCTAAAGGCATGTGGGGAGCCTGAAAGGCAGTCATCAAGAACTGTGCTTCTGAGAACTCCTGTCACCACATAACACTTCACTGGGGCTTGTTCACAACAGGCCTGGATGCTGGAGTCTGGGCTGTACCCTAACACAGACTCATTTACTTCATGGCTGCTATTCAGATGCTTATTCCCAATAGTGCTTTCCTTTGTGCAGCTTTGGGCTTGGAATAACACATTTCTTTCTTTGCAGCTCAGCTTCTGGGCAATCAGCCTGCAGTAAAACCAGCAGGCTGAATTGCAAGTATCATGTGTGTTCCCCTAGCAGCAGTGTGATGTAATACAAGGAGACTAAGGGCTGTGCTGTAGGGCTAGATGTAGAAAGCTTTGAGCTGATGAGCGAACAATAAAAATGGATTTGCCCACAGTGTCTTGCAGTTTACTACATATTTTCACATCCATGACCACATTTGAGTCCTGCCAGTGGACAGTGCTAACACCTGGGTGTGAAAAAAAGCTAGGAGGCAGAAGTACACTAACACAAACATTCCCATGCTGTCACACTCACACATTAACACACACAATCACCCTCACCTGTGCACTCACGCACATGAACACGCTCACAAATGCATTCTCACACACATAGACACACCCACTGAGCATGATCACACATTCACTTATACTCACACATTAGCATGCTTACAGACACCAAACATAGTCACAAGTTCACATACACACATGAATGTATGCATTCACTCACACTCAAACATGCTCCCAAACATGTGCAAATTTATTCACATTAACACTCACATGCACACACATTCACTCACACAAACATACACATCAAACACCTTCATGAATTTATGAACTTTAAAATGTTCACACACACACAAACATGCTCACACATTTGCTACACACGTTATGAGACCACACTCAAATTCATTCACACATTAACACACACACAAACTTGCTCTCACATCTACATACACATATGAATATACTCATACATTCACACACAAATGTGCTCACATACACAAACACACTCACAAATTTACTCAAAAACGTGAAGACACATATTAACATCCTCACACACAAGCACATGCTCACACATACACACATAAACATAATCATGCCTTCAGTCATGCATGAGCATGCTCACATACACAGAAACACTCACACATTCACTCACACACGTGAATGTGTTCACAATATGCTCACAGATTCACTCACCTGCTGAAAATATGCACATCTACATTGATAGGTACATGCACATTGACATGCTTACACACACTCTTGCATTCACCCGCATGACAATTCTTACATATGCAAACATGCTAATATAGTCTTCTATATACATGAGTATACCAGTACACTTGGACACATCACACAATACACAAACATGCTCATGTACACTTATGTCAACACAACTAATTCACATACATGAACATGCACATGCATTGACTCACACATGGACACAGAAATATACTGACACATGAAAGGCTCAAACACTCTAATACATGCACACACTCAGGCTCACACATTCTAATACATGCACACACACATTCACTAGCCCAACACACATGCAGTCACACACTCTCACTTCCACATGAACACAGTCATACTTATGGAACACACTTATGCTCGTCTTCAGTGCCACAAAACCACGCTCACATATTCACACACAGACAGGCTCACATAAATTCATATATATGTGTTCATGCATTCACTCTCATGCAGACAAGCTCACAAACATGTATACTCATACCCTCCCTTGCACATGAACACAATCATACATTCACTCACACACAACACACCTACAAACATTTACATGCTCACACATCTACTTCTATACAACACACTCAAGTAAACAAACATGCTCATGCATTCACTTATACATAAACATGCTTACACACACTGGCACATTCACCTGCACATGAACACACAAATTCACACACATGCATGAACAAGCTCACATACACTCATATACACAGCTCACACAGTCACTTCCACACAGACACACATGTACTCCCACAAACACACATTCACGCACACACACAACCATGCACACACACAGCCATGAATCTTGGCTCATTCTTTGGCGCTAATTGCTTTTCAGCGTTTATCAGGAAAATGTTTAGAAGGAGTGCTTCATCCCTTTACATTCTCTCTATTTTGCCCTGACCCCTTCCTCTGCACATATCATGGGCCAGGCTTGGTCTAAGTTCTTGGCCTGCACTAACTATGACATCAGTGCTATCGCTATCCCCATTTTATCCATGAGGAGACTAAGACTCAGTACAATTAGGCAACTTACTGAGGATCATACAACTAACAAGTGTCAAAGAGGGTTCAAACCCAGGCAGTCTGGCTCTCAAGTTTATGCTCTTAACCTTTATTCTACCTTTCATGTAAGTGCATCTTTCTGTCTTCTAGGTGCCCCTGTGCCTGTGAGAATATCTATTTATGTCACCAGCATTGAACAGATCTCAGAAGTGAATATGGTAAGTGTGTTAGTTCTAGCCATGGGGTTGGGAACAGAGGACATGAGACAAGTGACCTGTGACAGAACTCACATAAAGGAACAACGTAGGTTTGGGACACTGCAGCCACCCAGAATAAAAAGTACATTAATTCAACCCCTACATCACACCACATCCAGAAATGCGATTCCAGATGGATTATAGACTTACAAGTGAATGGCTTATAAAGCTTTTAAAAGAGACTGTAGAACACTGGCTTTGTGTCTTGCAGTCGGTAAGGATCTCTTTAAAAAGACACAGAAAACACAGACCACAAAAAATAAATCTGGTAACTTCAAGTAGATTGAAATTCTGTTTCACCAAATTTATGGAACTTCTGTTTTACAAAACAAACAAAACCATTATAACAAGTGTGAAAGGATCAATCACAATGGACTAAGATATTTGCAACATGAAGGGCTGACATTCAAAATATGCATTGTTTTGTGAATTAGTAAGAATACTTTTAAACCAATAGAAAAATTGTCAGAGAATGTGAACAAGAATTTCACTTCTGTGAAGAAAAGTAAACAGCAGATAAATATATGAAACGTATGAAAAGATGCTTACCCTTGTTAGTAAAGCAAAATAAAACCACAATGAGAACCCATTACACACCAGTGTAGCAAAAGTCAAAAGCCAGACAATACCAATGTTGACGAAACAGAAGCAGCTCTTGGCTCTTGGCAGGGAGATAAAGTGGAACTTCTACTTCATCATTTCTATTTCATCATGGTTTTGATAGATATGTTCACATGATAATATGCATGATATTTTCATATATTATCCACCAAAGCAAGTGAACAGATTATAATTACACATGTCCGCCAAGTTGATCTCACAAAGATAAGGTTGCATGAAAGAAGCAAACTATGAATATATACAGTATTATTTCATTCAGATAAAATTTTAAAAACAGGTCCAACTAAGCAATATGTTTTCTAGAAATACATAGACAATAAAACTCTAACACAAAGCAAGGGAATTATCATAAAATCTAGCATAATGGTTACTGATGGGATTGTGAGGGAAATATATTCTGGAAGAGATACATTGGGGTTTTAAGGTTATTGATAATATTCTGTTTCTTAACCTGGATTTTAATTTCTTGTATGTTTCACTTGTATATAGTTATGATATACTTCATACACTTGCATACACAAGTGCACGCACACATACACACACCACACACACACCAAGAATGGAGTGCTGGACAACCAAACTTACAACTGAAATTTACATTTGTCTTTCCAGGACTATACAATCACGATGTTTTTTCATCAGACTTGGAAAGATTCACGCTTAGCATACTATGAGACCACCCTGAACCTGACCCTGGACTATCGGATGCATGAGAAGTTGTGGGTCCCTGACTGCTACTTTCTGAATAGCAAGGATGGTTTCGTGCATGATGTGACTGTGGAAAATCGTGTGTTTCAGCTTCACCCGGATGGAGTGGTGCGGTATGGCATCCAGTGAGTCCACCAGGGGTCTGGGGATGTCCCAGCAGACTTCCTTCTTCCTACTGAATATTCTGCAGACACACTCTAAGGGACACACAAAGGCACCCATTGCTTTCCAAGCCTGTCTTGAACGTCCCCCCCTCACTTGTTGTACCCAGTAGCCAAAGTGGAACTTTCACAGTTTCCCGCAGATGCCCTTAGCTGTTCTGTCCCTACACCTTGGCTTCTGCTGTTCCTTCTGTCTGGATTGGTCAGTCCTTTCCCCCTTGCCATGAGTTGAAACGTTTCCCACCCTGAAATCCCTAACTCAAATGTCCCCTTGGTCAAGAAGTCCTCCCTGATTTTCTCTACTGAACAACCTCTCCCTCCACCCAGTGTTACATGCATTCCGTTCTTTGTCTTCTCTCCCAGGCGGTGAGGGAGGGAGAAGATGAATGCTCAAGTCCATGCAGTGAATGAGGGAGGGGGCTGCTTTCTGCCATCAGTCATATATGCATCATGCAAGAACCCCAGGAGGGTGGAGGGGCAGGGTGTGTGTGGTGTGGGTTTCTGGCCTGTGGCTCTGCACACACACAGAACAATTGCAAGCTGAAACTCCTCACTAGTCTAATTATAGCATAGCAGACAGTCACCAAGGCTCTCCTCACAGTGGCATCTCTTACAAACTGTCTCCAAAGGCATGTATAAGACATCAGTATAGCTCAGAATGTGTCTGTGAAGTAGCTACCAGGGTTCAGCTCTTACAGTTTTTACAGATCTAATATCTGGATTTCTCTTTCTCTGGGGAGTTCTTGCTCCATTTCTTCCTTTTTCCATCCACCTTCCCACAGACCCAGGCTCTGGAGTCAGAAAATGACGGGACTCACAGGGGACAGGTCACTGGTCACACTTGTTCTACTTAAAGGGGGCAATAGCTGAATGATGCTGCATGGAGGATTCATAGAAAGGAGAAAAACACACATGCACTCATAAGTGCATGCACACACCATATCCAGTGTACAAAATGGAAATTACTTCGAGCAAGCAATTGAAAGGGACTCAACTGGGGTTACCAGATGAGAAGGGCAGAATAAGGGGTGGAGCAGAGCCTCCCAGCTGAAACTGTAGAGAGCTTGTGTCTTATCTTTTCTCCCACTGGACACTTCTCCCACTTTCTCAGTGCCTCTGAGACCCCTCCTCAGATTCTTCTATGGATGCACCCACCACATTGCAACTTAAAGCTCCCGCCCACTTCATGTACTGCCAACAGTGCCATGGTCCGCCACAAACATGTTCATCCCTTCTGTCCATTTCGCACCCGCTGACATTTTGCTAGTCCCCAGTATCCACATAGGCCTGCACCTCTGGCATGTGCGCAGATGTGGCCAGAGGCAGGCCTGGATCAAGGCTCCCAACGGTACGGGTACACTTTATACCAGCACTCTACATTTCATGTGAGTCTCAGCTGATTTGGTGTGGCACACAGTTTTCTGGTCTCACTACTTCTTTAGGAAGCACCCCTTTCTATCTCTGCATTCAGTTTCCTCCAGGGCCCTTCCCATCTGTCATCCTGCAGTTTTCTGACGTGCCATACATGTGTTCTCTGTTTATGTGCTGCCGAGTCTCTTGGTTACTTTGTCACACACAAATTTCCTCTCTCCTCTCTACACATGGGTCAGTCCTTGAGGTAACTCTTCCCTCCCCACCCCTGCAGTTTCCTCAGCAATGGTTGTGTGTAGGCTTGACTCACTTTCTCCTTCTTTTTGGTTTTGCTTTGCAGACTGACCACCACAGCAGCTTGTTCTCTGGATCTGCATAAATTCCCTATGGACAAGCAGGCCTGCAAACTGGTGGTAGAGAGCTGTACGTATGTCTCCTATGGCCGCCTCTTCCCTACCTGGAGCTGGGGTGATCAGGAAATCAGAGGCTGAATTGACAGTAAAAGGCACAGTGTGTCTCCTGTGCTCCCTCCCCACCCCCATTCTCTCTCTCCAAATTAGATAGATGATAGAGGATAGATAGATGATAGAAATAAAGAGAGAAAGACGGTAGAGAGATAGATAGATGATAGATGATTCATTGATATATAGATGTATAAATATGGCATCCGGGACCAGGTGGTCTTTAGAGTGTAAACGTCCTCTGGGAAAATAGCACCATACCGTTGGCAAAGTGTGCGCCAGTTAGTGGGTAGAAGCTTGCAGCATATCTTTTTTGTGCTTTTCTTTCTTTCTAAGAATCTGAGACTACCTGTCTGTTTCTCTCCTTCCCAGATGGCTACACGGTTGAAGACATCATATTATTCTGGGATGACAATGGGAATGCCGTCCACATGACCAAGGAGCTGCATATCCCTCAGTTCACTTTCCTGGGGAGAACGATTACTAGCAAGGAGGTGTATTTCTACACAGGTGAGTCTGACCACTTCCTTCTCTCCTGTCTCATGTTCCCCTTGCACCTCCATAATCTCCTAGTAGCCTCCGATTTTGGCTCTTACACTCTCTGAATGTCTCCTTTCCCGTTTCCTACTGGCCCCAGGTCCCCTTAATAAAGCCCAATGGCTCATCCTCTGCCAATGAAGAATGGCTGTGGAAGCACTTAGCCAGATTCGCAACGCTCTGCAGGTGTAAAAGATTCATGCTCCTCTCAGGGCTAGCCTTTCACCCTCCATCTGTTTGCAGCTTGGGAACATCTCTTACCTCTCCCATTCCAAACATCACCTAGCATGGAGCAAGTGAGAAAGGAAGGTGGAGAGAGCAGACTTGCTATGCTCATGGGCCTTTTGACATAGGCTATTGTCGCTGGCCTGCTAGTGCAGCAAACAGAACCAGATCTGCAGTCTGCCCAAGCTGGATGCCTCTGGATGGAGAATGAGAAGCTAAACTGCCCATTGCTCTTCCCTCCTCCCCTCCTTCTTCATCCTGTACCTCTCCACCCTTTTGCTGCAAATCCCCTCAGCCCTGCCACCCTAATTCCAATGCATCTCTTTGCCAGGTTCCTACATACGCCTGATTCTGAAGTTCCAGGTTCAGAGGGAAGTCAACAGCTACCTTGTGCAGGTCTACTGGCCTACTGTCCTCACCACTATTACCTCTTGGATATCGTTTTGGATGAACTATGATTCCTCTGCAGCCAGGGTGACAATTGGTAGGTTCTGGCTCTGTCCCAGGAAGGATTTTGGGACATTTGGCTCAGAAAAAATGTTGAGAATAAGGAAAAAGGACCTGGAACAGTGTGTGACTACGCAGGCAAGGAAATAAGGATTTTTCCAGTAGGCATTTGTACCTTTGTACAGGTGCACAGCCAATCCCCAATAAAGAGACTGATGTTAGAGACAGATGTGAAAAAAAATAATCAAGGTTGGAATCTTGGCCTGTTGAACCCAAAGTACCAGAATTCATTATTTCTTGAATCTCTCAGTAAATGGACAAGTCATAGGTTTAGATCAGAGGGGCCGTTAAAAGGGGGCTAAATAACAGGGTCAGTCCGGGACAGGAGCTGAGGAGTTGAGAAGAGCAGCCGAAAGACAGCCTGGGCAGGCTTAGGAAGACATTGTACTTCTGTCTAAGCATTGGGAGCCATGAAAAATTTTTGAGCAGTACCAAGAAGAGACCTAAGAGATGAACTGCCTGGTTTGTCTGACTCCACCCGACAGAATGTCAGTGTGTCCCAGATCCAGATCTGGTTTCTCCTTCACCATCTGTGGGGCAGAGTCCTCAGACTCCCTCTTTAGGAGCATGTTCTAGACTAAAGCTTTATATCCATGTAATAGTTTAGGGCTCAGAAAACCTTCCTTTAGGAGCTAAAGGAAGGTGAAAGGGTAAGGGTCTATCATAGGAGAAGGTGGGGCTGAAGATGTAAACTGCTATGAAGCTGTAGCTAAAGGTTTGATACTTGACCCTAAGAGCAATAGAAAGTCATTGAAACATTGAAGCATAGTCTGAGTTTAAAGATGGGGGAAGAGGAATAAAGACAGACCTGCAGACCTTTGCTGTGGGCCCTCCTAAGCCAAATATGATGTTTGGCTGTGGGCCCAACGGGTTGCCAAGAATGTTAGCCATCAGAGGAGACTAAGCCTGTACTGTGTTGTTTACAGGCCTAACTTCAATGCTCATCCTGACTACCATCGACTCACATCTGCGGGATAAACTCCCCAACATCTCCTGTATCAAGGCCATTGACATCTATATCCTCGTGTGCTTGTTCTTTGTGTTCCTGTCCTTGCTGGAGTATGTCTACATCAACTATCTTTTCTACAGTCGAGGACCTCGGCGCCAACCTAGGCGACGCAGAAGACCCCGAAGAGTCATTGCCCGCTACCGCTACCAGCAAGTAGTGGTGAGAAATGTGCAGGTTTGACTTTTTGACTGACAATCAGCTTTCCCTGAGCACCACTTGAGCCCAGGCTTAGCGCTTTTGACCCTTTCACATTTCTTAGCTTTTTAAATATGCACACACACACACACACACACACACACATCCAGACACACAAAACATACACACACAGCACACACACAACATATAACAAAGAAGTAGTACTATTTCTCATCACTCCTTTATAGACGATCGTTGTCCAAGGTCACAAGGCAAGTAAGTGGCAGAGCTAAATTTCTCCAGACCTTTGGAGTGAATTTGGTCCACCTTGCATGCTTCCAGAGCAGGCAATGAAGCTGGAAGGGAAGATGGGCACAGGGAGGCTGAAAGGAAGACAGACACCGGAGAGGCTGGCCTGCCTACGCCTCCTTCCTTGGCACTTCAGACTCCCAAGGCAATGCCGAGGCTTTTGTTGTGGGCAGTACATTAATGCCCAGCTACCTCCCTCCTTCGCAGAAAGCCTGGCTCTGCCTACCTGAGCAAGCACCCATCCACCACACAGTACTCCTGAGGGAGCAGCTGCCCCAGGGAGACACTGGCGTGGCAACCACCATGGCCTTCCCTTGCATGCTAACAGCCTATTGGTCCTGTTCCTCACCCCTTGAATGCCAGAGACCCCAAGAGGAGCTGGCTCTATGTGTCAAAGAGATCAGCAGTAACGTTGCCAGTGCTGATGAGGGAAGTCCCTTCCCTCCTCCCTCCCCCCAGTGCATATCCATCTAGCCGATATGAAACTGATGAGCCTATCCATTATCTCCTCAAAGGATGGCCTGATTAACGTGGAAGACGGAGTCAGCTCTCTCCCCATCACCCCAGCGCAGGCCCCCCTGGCAAGCCTGGAAAGCCTCGGTTCTTTGACGTCCACCTCCGAGCAGGCCCAGCTGGCCACCTCGGAAAGCCTCAGCCCACTCACTTCTCTAACAGGCCAGGCCCCCCTGGCCACTGGAGAAAGCCTGAGTGATCTCCCCTCCACCTCAGAGCAGGCCTGGCAGACCTATGGTGTTCGCTTTAATGGTTTCCAGGCCAATGACAGTATTTTTCCTACCGAAATCTGCAACCGTGCTGAGGTCCATGGCCGTCCTGTGACCCATGACCCTGAAGATTCCGATGAGAGCTTGAGCTCAGATGAGCACCATGGCCATGGCCCCAGTGGGATGCCCATGCTTCACCATGGCAAGAATGGTGTGCAAGAAGCAGGCTGGGATCTTGATGAAAGCAATGTCAACAGCAGCTACCTTGGGCTTGAGGAGCAACTCAGGTGGAGCCTTAATGATGATGAGCTCATGCCCTATGCCCAAAAGGACAGTAGCTCAGAGTCCGAGGACAGTAGCCCCCCAAGCCCTGGGTGCTCCTTCACTGAAGCGTTCTCTTTTGATCTCTTTAACCCTGACTACGTTCCTAAGATTGACAAGTGGTCCCGGTTCCTCTTCCCTCTGGCCTTCGGGTTGTTCAATATTGTTTACTGCGTATACCATATGTATTAGTCTCCCAGTGCCCCAGAACAGCAAGAGCACTGTGCTGTGCTCCTTTCACAGTTGCTTTTGGGTTTGTTTTTCTCTCTTTCCTTTGTTCCTTTTATTTTATGGTTATTTGGGCACCCCAGTGAGTTCAGTCCTTCTCTTTATAAACATGGGGTGTGGAGTCATCGGAAAGAACATGGTCTAACTGGAAGGGATGGGATTGAGGAGGAGTTGGAGCACATGGAGTTTCCTTTGTGCTAGAAGACTCTCACCTTTTTGAAGACTTGTAACAAGGAATAAGCATAGAAAAGCTCCTGGAAATGTTTAGAGGACAGAGAAGAGCCAGGTTGGGGGATGGGGCAGGGATCTGGGCCTTGCCCACAGACATTTCTGGGGGCTTTTCTGTTCCCGTGAGGTGTCAGCATTTCTTTTTCATTACCTTTTTTCTTCTGTTTTGTTTCCTCCTAGGGATTATGGATCTCACTCACCCTCTGCTTAGGGCTTTATAGAAAAAAAGTCAAGCTGGGTTGGGCTGGGGTGCACAGAGAAAGGGCTACCCATGGCTTAGAAATTCAGGGAACTACCTATAGGAAACTTAGGGAGCATTTGCAAGTGCCTTTCCCCCACTATATTTGTTGTGTTTGAGTGTGGTGTTGTGATGCAAGGGTGGGAGAGGAATGTGGCTGGGTGAGGCTGCAGAGTGAGACATCAGGGTGAGAGCACATACCCAGCTTGTGGGGTTGGCGGAGGGTGAGGGTGATGTCAAGTTAGAAATTACACAGTTGAGCTGGCCTCTTTGGAGGGACTGGAACTTCTCTTGCCTGTTTTTCTGCTTCAGAATGTTTGACAATAGAGATTCAATACCTCTGTCTAAGTCAGGAGTTAGCTTTCCATCAGTTGCTGAGTTGATCACCAGTTACAGCACTTGGTGAATAAACACCAGGGTTAGGAGAATTCAGACTTGCTATTTTACCATGTGATCTAGACTAGCAGATGAATATCTATTGTAAATCTATATACTAATCTTTTCTATTTGTTTAGTGTACAGTAAGTGTCCACAAGCTCCCTGACCCATGACATCACTGAAGCCTCACAGGAACCCTGTAAGCCAGGGAAGGCAAAGCACATTGTCACCAGTGTTCCAGGGAAAACGAATGGAGCTTATGCCCCAAGCTTGAGGACATGCGGCCAGTGAGTGGTAGATCCACCCCACTTGCCCTTTCTTGCCTTTTTCCTCCTGACTCTCAACTGAGGCATTCCCTTTTCTTCCCACCCCAAAGGGGGTGCTCCAGAGGGCCCCCATCACATCCCACAGCACCTGGGGCATCTCTGCAGGAACAGGTTGGTGACCAGCCAATGACCGTGAAGTGGGCAGATGGAGAACACACTCACTGCCCATTGAGCAGGGCCCCTAACGGAAGTAGGATTGGCCAGCACGCCAACTTGCCAAGCAGCTCGACCTCACTGATGGAGGTTGTGAGGGAGTGAACTCTGCCAAGCTCTCAACGTATGCCACCTCTTCCTCCCTATGCAGTCTCTCCCACAGTCCCTTACCCCTCTACCCACTCACCCTTTTAACTGTGCTTCTGTGTTTGTGTTTCTGTATATACCTGGGTGTATGCATATGTATCAGGGTGGGTCTGTGTACATATACAACCATTTGAGAAGCTGCATAGTGCTGTATCTAGTGGTGTAAATCTCTATTGGTGTGTATAGAGTTGTATCTACAATGAGTGGATGCATGCGTGTGTGTGCATATCCCTGTGAAAGTGTGACTTATGTATGTGTGTGCTTGTGTACACATGGGTGTATGCTGAGTGCATATATATAAGGGAATGTCTGCATATCTCTTTTTATCTGATGTGAATGGGTGTGAAAGGAAATACCTCTGAATGTATATATATATGTTCCCTGTTGGTGACCCTTCTAGAACACTAGAATTCCCTTGGCCTATTCCCATATGGTGGAAGGGCCCTGTTTGGCCAGGCTGCTTAACTGACTGTTTCTTTCCAATTTCTTGTTCCAGGGAGCAGCATCTCCCGGTTTGCTTCCACTCTTTGCCCTGTCCCTCCATCCACCTGTGCTGTCTCCTAGATAGAAGACAGGAAGTGAATGTAGTCATAAGAAGTGGTGAGCTAGTGCCTTGAGGTAGGAAGTGGTCAGTTCATGGAAGAAGCTGCAAGTTCAGAGCATTTCACTTTGTCCTAGAAGAACATGTCTGGGGGTAACAAGCTGTGAAGTGACGCTGAAAGAGGCGTTGAGAATGGACACTTGCACAATCACACACACATATACACACGCACACATCTTGTACAACAGTTAAAAACAAGAACGTTGCCTCTGGAAGAGCCAAAATTGCCTCTTTTTATTTTTGCATACCCCATACAGAGATTCAGGTTGAGGGGAGAGTAGTGACCCCATGTCTGAAGCTCCCAACGTGGCTACTGAAAGGCTGGCTTCCTTGGTTGCTTGACATGGATTTGGGGCTCCAGTACCCTGGAGATGCTTTCAGCCCTGTGGTGGCAAGCAGTTCATTTGGGATAAATTCATAAAGGGAGATTGGAGCAGTGGGAACAGAAAGAGGGTTTTAAGATTTGTCTGGCAGCAATGCACATGAACACTTTACAGCACAGAGGAAAGGCAGCGAGGCCAGTTGTAAATATTGCTATAGATCCATATAGCTAGATATAACACTATACTTTAAAAAGAATATCTTGCCCTAACGTGCTGCAATGGGAGCAGTTGAACTCTACTGCGACCTGTACTCGTAGGTTTTATGTCAAAATGAGGTGGAGATTTGGCAATGATACCCTTTCAGGAATGTGAACCTTCTGATTTTCCCATGGATTGGTCATTTTAGCCTGCACATTGCCAGATCTCCCCTTGTTGAGTCTTGTGTGTGGTCTGTCGTCTGCATCAATGAGTCCTCAGCTGTCCCCAACCCATTCTCAGCCCCTCCCCAGCGGGCAGTCACCCCTCGTCTTCCAGCTGGCTGCCTCCATCCCCTCCCTCTCCTCACCTCACGCCAAGTAACTCTGGAAGTGCAGAATGCTTGGTAGTTTGGAGCTTGAGCAGCATCTGGGATGGAGCAACCCCCATTTTACTCTTCTACCCATCTTCCATTTCTTTCCTTCCTATCAACTTTCCCCCTAGGATCCCTTCTTTGCCACTGTCACGGGAAGGATACCCTGTCTGTCTTTCTGAAGTGTCATTTTGTTGTGGGGATGTGTGACACGTTTCCTACCAAGTTCTTGCTGATTCCATCTGCCACTGTAGGGTGCCTTTGCATAGGTCATGGATGATCTGGTGGGTCTTAATGGAGCTTGTCAAATGTATTCTTACAATTCATGTCATCTTGTTAATAGCAGGGCTGCAAAGTCTTTGCATATTTAGAGCTGAGTTTTGCTGAGACTGTGGCCATTCCTAATGAGGTTTCCTCATTCCACATACATAAGAGCTAACCCCTTAGAGCTATTAACTAATGAATGCATTTATTAAACTATCCACTCACATGGTACCCTGCTGTGGTGATAAGCAGTAACTTTCTAGCTATTCCGTAGACCAGCCTCAAAGGAAATCGTGACTCGTCCTACTAAAAGTGTAGTGTGTGTGTGTTGTGTAGTGTTTTGTGATCAACATAAAATCTATATTGTCAGTGTTGGGTTTTCAGGGGAGGGAGGGGGAAGGTTTTAAAGTGTCTCCTTGATAAACTTAAATTATGAAATAGCCCCAGTCAGTCAGAATCACTTCAATTGACTCAATTTGTGTGAGACTTTGCACTCACTATCTTGCCGGACAGACTGCATGCCCAGGGTCAATAGTCATCAGCAGAACTAAAGGTGCCCGAACTTAGCACAACTGGCTGTGGTGCCTGACGCTGGGCAATGCGGAGGACTCTTCGGAAGTCAGCCAAGTTGGTAACATTCTGTGAAGCAGATGAAATAGAGTAAAATCACATACATGCAGGTCTTCAGGAGTGATGCTGGGCCCAGGCAGTGAAAACCAACAAAAGACGAGAAGGACCAAGATCTGGGTGTCCTGGATGACCTGACCCAAAAAGGGGCACAAAGCAGCAGAGCTTCATAAGGTGACTGGGTGGCTTCTTTGTCCTCATTAAATGTACATCTTTGCATGGAAAAGACCTTGACTGGTCTGTACTTCAACAAAGTAAAATACGAAGAAACGTAAAATTATGCTTCTGAAAAAAATATACTGAAATAAAATTTTGTGAATAGCCAAAAGAGAAAAATAAATATCTATAATAGCAAGTGCTCTGCCGGGCCATTGTGTTTCCTCTCTGTTGGGCTAGAAGATATTACACGGGACAGCTGTGTGAGCCGAGGAAGGCTCTGGCTTCCATCACTTGCTTGCTGTGGCCTTCCCACAGCTTTGCACATCGACCTCCTTATACCCCGGGACAGTGGAAGCCATGGTTTTCAAGCTGAGGGGAATTAGCAACAGCACAGTTTAAATAAGTTTTGATTTTTGCAGAAGCCATTCTTTTTTTTTTATTGCATTTTAGGTTTGGGGGCACATGTGAAGAACATGCAAGATTGTTGCATAGGTACACACACGGCAGTGTGATTTGCTGCCTTCCTCCGCATCACCTATATCCTTTCTGCCCATGCTATCTCTCCCCAACTCCCCACCCCTTGCTGTCCCTCTCCCATTTCCCCCCAACAGACCCCAGTGTGTAGTGCTCCCCTCCCTGTGTCCATGTGTTCTCATTGTTCAACACCTGCCTATGAGTGAGAACGTGCGGTGTTTGATTTTCTGAGGCCAACAAACATATGAAAAAATGCTCATCATCACTGGTCATCAGAGAAATGCAAATCAAAACTACATTGAGATACCATCTCACGCCAGTTAGAATGATGATCATTGAAAAATCTGGAGACAACAGATGCTGGAAAGGATGTGGAGAAATAGGAACACTTTTACACTGATGGTGGGACTGTAAATTAGTTCAACCATTCTTAATCATTTAAAACAAAACTTTTAGAACAGGCCACTGTGGTGCCAAAATACAAGGTGGAAATTTAGTTCAGTTTTATAGGGTGGAAGGAACAGAGAAATTGGTCTTTATAAAGAAAAAATTGTTTGAAAAATCTTCTTTGCCAATGTGGATGTGCAGAATAGAGAGTAAGAAAGCCTTGTGGGAGTGGGAAGAGGACATGCTCAAGCTGATAACATTTGCAGAGTCACATCCAATAGTCCTGTTGGTGGGGCAGAGGGTCCTTGCTCTGGCCCACATTTGTCACTGCATTTTCAAGTACCTTTTGATAAAAACCTTGGAGCTGAAACAGCAACACTACCCCAGTGACTCTTCCCATGTGGTCCCTTTTGTGCCTGAAGCAGCCCAGGAAGGCTATGCATGCCCACCTTGCAGGGGTACTTTGCTTGTCTGCCCACAGCTCCAAACTGGGACATACAGGATAGAAAAGTTTCTTGGATAGCCCTTCTCCGGTGTTCAGACTCTTAGCAGCTCCTGGAAACACACCTTGTTCTCTTGGACCTCCCTGTTCTCCTTCACTGGACTAAGGATCCCAACTGTACTTGCCCACTGATACCCAATCCAAAGCTTCAGTTGCTGCATGAAACACCCCATTAAATAGCATATGCTTAGTGTCTCACCAAACACTGCACCTGGGAAACATTGCTGGGCCAATCTTTGCTATGCAACTAGCTCCACATGACCTTCCTGCAGATTCCCCTATGACTGTCTGAGAGACAGAAGCCTCCCGTTCAACTCCTGGCAGCCTTCCTGCTGCTAAAAGCCATGTTAACTCATGCCAGAGGGTAAGAGGCACATGTGAAAGGAGATGCAGCTGGGAGCATGACGTAGCCAGAGCTGGCTGTGAGCTGCTGCCTGCTCTTCTGCCTGCTAAATTCTGGCCAGCAAGCCAGGTTCTGAAGGTGGCTCAGGACCACAGGTAGAGTTTGTGACTCTTGGATGGGTCTTGACACTGACAACTCCATAGTCACTTGCTGCCTGCCTGACTATGCAACGCCTCCAAGGGATGGGGCGAGAGGAGGGGGATGTGGTCTCCCTCCCCTTCCCAGCCTCAGTAAACTCTCAGGGTGAAGGAGCCCTTGCCACACCTTCCTAGGCTTTCACCAAGGCCTCTCTTCCCAGCCTTCTATCTTGGCCCAGTTTCTTGTGAGCTTCAGCAGGGCCTCCCAGGGGCCCCTTGGTACTGCCATGGTGCTGCTTATCCAATTCAAGCTCTTCTGTTCAGGTTATCAGGAGTGGGAGAGGACAGGAATCAGTAAGGCATACAGGACTGAGGCAGGTTTGGTTTATTTTTTTAAATGACCTTGAGTATATTTCTATGGCAGTATGCTTAAAAGTAATAGGGGGTGAGACCTATTTCCCATGAGACTCCAACAAATTTCTGTCCAATGATCCAGAAGCAGCTCAGGGACTGCATGGCGGGTCAGTGTCAGAATTTGAACATGAACTTTTCCAATGACCAGGCTAAGACTTGCTGCAACATAATGCAGTTCTGCATCTTTGATTCTAGATTTCTCCATTTCAGTTTCTTTCCCTACATTTTTCTCTCTTGCCATTTGTCTCTTTTGCATCTGGGTCCAACCAAGTATGTAGACCAAAATTCTTATTGTAAAAGAAATCAAAGCCAGGTGCAGTGGCTCATGCCATAATCCCAACATTTTGGGAGTCTGAGGTGGGAAGATCACTTGAGCCCAGGAATTTGAGACCATCCTGGGCAATGTAGTGAGACTCTGTATCTACAAAAAAAAACAAAAAATTAATTGGCTGGGCACTGTGGCATGGGTCTGTAGTCACAGCTATGCAGAAGGCTGAGGTAGGAGGATCACTTGAGCCTGGAAGTCGAGTCTGCAGTGAGCCATGATCACACCACTACATTCCAGCCTGAGAGACAGAGCAAGACTGTGTCTCAAAGCAAACACAAGGGTTAGGGGGAAAGAACCTAAAAGAAGTGATATCTTCCAAGGTAGTGTCCTCAATGAGAAACAAAAGGAATTAGAAATATGCCAGCTTCTTAGGAAGTCTCCCTCTAGTATCACACTGGGTTGCAAAAAGAGATTAAAAATGCATTGGAGATTATGGACCCCAGCTCTCCACCCACCAACTCCTCCCCACTCACTTCTCTCAGAAGTACTCTGTGTGCCCTTGGACAAAACTTTGTTCATTTGGGAGCCTCTTCTAGTCCTCTCCCTCCCTGGCCCTTGACCAGCTAGCCAGCCCATTCTGACTCCAGGCCAGGAACTCAAAGCTCTACCCATTAAGGGAAGATTTTCCTTTGCCACTCTCTTTCAGGACCACCCCGAGGTATGCCTGACATGCAGTGCCATCCATTTCCATCTTGCACACACAGACTGAATCAGCTCATTTATAAACCAGCTAGGGCCTTTTCCTTCCTGCAGCTGGTCATAAAGAACTCCCCCATACAGCCATAGGTGCAACATGGGGGAAGGGACACTGGTACAACTGTGATAAGTGGTGAAGGGTCAAAGCCATCTGCTCATGCAGTTACTTGTGCCCTCTGGTCCTGCACAGGCTGGAACAGGCCAGCACTGTCATCCCTGCTCCTCTCAGCCACTGGATGGGAGCAGTCCCAGGGAAAGCATGGCCTCCATACAAATACAGCTATAGCTAATAAGTAACAATGCCCCCCACAGCAGGTTCTCTTACTAGAGATCTGAAAGGCACATCACCTCCATGGCCACCACACAAACACACCTTTCTATTGCTACTGTTGGTCTGCCTCTTAGAGCATAACATTTTTCACCTAATCTAAAACCCTCTCTTGTTACTCTAGTTTGGTATGGGCCAGGCCTCGAGAAATTCTACCCTGACGCTCTCCATGGAGAAATATGTGAATCCTTTGGTGAGGAAAATGAAACCTCTACCTTCCTCTCCAATAAATAAAAATTACTCTGCCCCATCACACCACCAGACAATGACTAACTACATGGAAATACCAAATTTCATATTCGATAATCAGTTAGGAAAGGTTAGGTGCTGCTATTGTGACAATCCCAAAATCCCAGTGACTTGACCCCACAAAAGTGTTTATTTCCTTCTCACATTGTGCATCTAATGCGTGTCATCAGGGGAGCTTCTGCTCATTGTAGCAACTCAGGGACAAGCTGACACAGGTTTCATCGTGTGCTTCTACAATCTTTGTAGTAAGGGGAAGGGAAAGTAGTGGAACTAACACTAGTAACTAAACGCTGCATACCTCATTTACACTCACGACTCATTAGCTAGAACCAATACCATAGCCTAACCTGACTATAAGAAGGCAGGACATTCAGTTTGCTGTGTACCCAGGAGGGGTTAAGCATATATCATTGAATTGTACTGGTGGCAACCATAGGTGTTTTCCCTTGATCTTTGAAGGGATGTTACTTTCTCATTTCCCCACTTAAAGGTACTCATGCCCTCCCTTTGTAGTAGTAACATATGCAGAAGTTCCAAAATATTGCCAGTATTTAAGCCAGTAACATATGCAGAAGTTCCAAAATATTGCCATTCATCAGTGAGAGTGTCTACTGTAGGTAGTATTCAGAAGAAGCTCCAGGCAGACAGTTATTTCCCTCATCCTTTCCGCCTGGGGAAAGGAAAAACAGCCCCTTTGCTAACGGAGCCAGGAGCTGAAACTTGGTCCCCAGCTGTCTACAGGTTTAGGAGCAGATCTCTGTTGTCTAAGCTTTATACCTTCACCTCTGAGGTTTGGAAGCAATAGAATAGATACATATATACATATACATACACATATACATATACATATACATATACATATACATATACATATACATATACATACATACGTATATACATATAATAGGTAGGAGAGGGATGAGAAGACCTTATTAGGGAAATTGGGTTATGCAATTATGGAGGCTAAGAGGTCCCACAAAAGACCATCTGCAAACTAGAGACCCAGGGAAGCCAGCAGTGTCGCTCATTCTAAGACCATTGAAGGCCTCAGAACCAGGGAAGCCAATAGCTGTAACTCTCAATCCCAAGCTGAAGTCCCAAGAACCTGGAAAGATGCCGGTGCAAGTCCTAGAGTCCAAAGGCCAGAGGGCCTGGAGTTGATGTCCAAGAGCAGAAGAAGATGGATATCCCAGATCCAGAAGAGAGAGAATGCAAATTTGCCATTCCTCTACCTTCTTGTTTAATCTGAGTCTCAGCCAATTGGATGGTGTCACCCACACTGAGTGAAGGAAAATCATCCTTATTCAGGCCACTGATTCAAATGCCAGTCACTTCCAGAAACACCCTCATAGACACATTCAGAAATAATACTTTATCAGCTATCTGGACATAGCTCAGTCAATGTGACACCTAAACTTAACTATCACAGGCTGTGTACCCCATTCTGGCTATAAGAAAAGCTAACTGCACCAGAGACAATAAAGCCAAAGCTGAGGGGGAAAAAAAACTCCACAACAGCTGAGTTGGTCCTGTGCACAGTGAATCTGGAGATGAACCAAACCTTCAGTGAACTCTTAGAAAAACACAACGCAACTTCTTTTGGAGTCTCAGGGTTTCTGAATTCTGCTGAGGGCCCTGTCAAGAGTGAGGTCAGCTCAGAGGAAGTATGTGGAGCAGAGGTGGGGCAGGTGTTGATCTGGGTGGGCATTGATCATGATGAGATTAACAAAATGGCACCCTTCCTTCTACATGACCCTCACAGCAATCACCCTGGGGCTCATTTTGAGTGACCCCATTCTCATTCAGAGGCTGATCGTCAGCCTGAAACATTTCCTACCAGGAACTCCAGTTTGACGGTGGAAGGTCTTCATTAATACACTGAAAGACACTGTTAATAACATGAAAAGGCAAGCATAGACTGGGAGAAAATATTTACAAAACACATATCTGATACAGGACTTGTATCCAAAATATGCAAAGAACTCATAATTCGACAATGAGGAGACAAACAAACCAACTAAAATGGGCAAAAGATATAAAAAGAAAGCTTGTCAAAGAAAATATGCAGTTGGCAAATAAGCATATGAAAAAATGATGAGCATCATTTATAATTAGGGAATTACATATTTAAACAACAATGAGATATCACCACACCCTATTAGAATGCCTAAAGTACAAAACACTGACAATACCACTTGCTGGTTAGGAAACTGAGCAGCAGAAATTCTCATTAATTGCTGGTAGGAATGCAAAATAGTACACTTGTCTGGAGGACACTTCGGCAGTTTCTTGCAAAGATAAACATAGTCTTACTATATGATGCAACAATAATAGATTTTGATATTTTGTCCTATTTAGTAGAAAACTTATTTGTACACAAAACTGTGCACACAAATGTTATAGCAGCTTTATTCATAATTTCCCAAAGCTGGAAGCAACCAAGATGCCCCTCAATAGGTGAATGGATAAATAAACTATGGTACATCCAAACCACAGAATAAAAATATCATTCAGTAATAAAATAGAGCCATGAAGCTGTGAAAGAAACATAGAGGAACTTTAAATGCATCTTGCTAAGTGAAAGAAGCCAATCTTGAAGGGCCACACACCATATTATTCCAACTATATGACATGCTAGGAAAAGCAAAATTATTGATGCAAAAAGATCAGTGCTTGCTACGGATTCAGGGAGGAGGAGTGAGCATAAATAGGTGAAGCACAAGAAATTCATTAAGACAGTGAAATTATTCCATATGGTACTGGAATGGTGGGTAAATGACACTGGACATTTTTTAAAAACCATGAAAATATACAACACAAAGTAAACCTTAATATAAACAATAGACTTTAGTTAATAATAGATTTATCGACATTGGTTCATTAATTGCAGCAAATTTACCATACTAATGCAAAAAGTTAATAGTAAGAAAAATTGTATGAGAGGATGAAGCTATTGGGAACTCTCAGGACTGTCCAATTTCTTGTAAGTTAGAACTGTTTTATAATGTCTATTAATTAAAAATATAAAACATGCTACTAACATACAACCCAGATTTCATACTTGGGCATTTACCCTGGAGAAATGAAAATGTATGATCACACTGAAATCTGTACATGAATGTCCATAGTAGCTTTATTTATAATACCCAAATGCTGAAAACAGCCCAAATCACCTTCAATAGGATGATGTCTAAACAACTATGTATACATAGGATACTACTACTGTACATAGGATACTACTTAGCAATGAAAAGGAAGAAACTGTGGATATATGCAACAGCTCAAGGGAATTTTGCTCTCTTGATCATTCAGGCCGCTATAACAAAATACCTTAAAGTGGGTAATTTATAAATATTAGAAATTTATTTCCCATAGTTCTGGAGGCTGGGAAGTCCAAAATAAAGGTGCCAGCACATTCAATGTCTGGTGAGGGCTCTCTGCTTCATAAACAGCATCTCTTGCAGTGTCCTCACATAGTGGAAGGGGCAAACAGCTCCCTCAAACATTTTGAATTAATTCCATTTATGTGGGCTCCACCTTCATGACTTAATCACCTTCTAAAAGGTCTTACTTCTTAATATTATCATATTATCAATTAACTTTAAACACATGAATTTTGTGAAGACACATTCAGATGGTAGTGTATGCTAAGTGAAAAAAGCTAATCCCAAAAGTTTACATACCGTATAATTCCATTGGCACATTATTCTTGACATAAAATTATAAAATGGAGAACACATTAGTGGTTTCCAGGGGTAAAAGGGAAGGGACTTGGTTTGGGAGAGAAGTGGATTGTCTATAAAAGGGCAACAAGAAGGATCTGTGTGGTGATGGAAATGTTCTGTATCTTGACTGTATCAATGTAGGTATTCCCGTTGTGATAATTGTGCTATGGTATTGCAAGACATTACTATTAGGGGAAGCTGGCTAAAGAGTTTGAAGTATCTCTACATTTATTTCTTATAAGTGCATGTGAATCTACAATTATCTTAAAGATAATAATTTTTAAAATTTTTCTGCAATGTATTGCCTGCTCTGTGAGCTGACCAGTCCACTGCCCCGGCCTCACGCTTATTAGGCAACTACTCAACCCCAAGTTTTCTTATTCTTCTTTTCTTTCTTTCTTTTTTTTTAAGCAGGCTCTCTCTCTCTTTGTTACCCAGGCTGGAGGACAGTGGTGCAATCTCGGTTCACTGTAGCCTTTAACTCCCAGGCTCAAGTGATCCTCCCACCTCAGCCTCCTGAGTAGCTGGGACTACAAGTGTGTACCACTATGTTGCCCACACTGGTCTCTAACTCCTGGGCTCATGTGACCCACCCACCTCAGCCTTCCAAAGTCGAAGTTTTCTTATAAAAGTACCTAAGCAGTGTTGTATTCATGATGTCCAAACACCATCATTTTGGTTACTGGAGGGCTGTCATTGACTTTTCATAGGATAAGATATTTGGTCCTTCCTAGGTCCTGTAGTTGCTTACAGCGTGGGCTGTGTAACATTCAGGGTTCTCCAGAGAAACATAACCAATAGGGTGTGTGTGTGCGTGTGTGTGTGTGTGTGTGTGTGAGTGTGTGTGTGTGTTCTCTCTCTGTCTCTCTCTCTCTGGATATCTATATCTATATCTATATCTATATCTATATATATAGATATATCTATAGATATAGATATATATGTCTGCATCTTTCTCTCTCTCAAGATATATATGTATATATATATATATACACACACATATATATAGAGAGAAAGAGAGAGAGATAGAGAGAGATGCAGACATATATACATGTATATATAGAGAGAGAGATGCAGATATAGATATATATACTTATTTATATTTATTTATACTCACTCTCTGAAACAGAGAAACATAAAAATACATAAAAACATAAAGAGACACTGATGTATTTTAAAGAACGGAGGTGCTGGCAAGTCTGAAATCTTCAGGGCAACAGGCAGGCTGAAAATTCCATCAAGATTTGATGCTGCAGTCTTTAGACCAAAGGCAGTCTGGAGTAGAATTCTTTCCACTTTGGGGGACCTCGGTCTTTACATTTAAGATCTTCAATTGATTGGATGAGGCCCATCCACATTATAAAGAGTAATCTGCCGGGCGCGGTAGCTCAAGCCTGTAATCCCAGCACTTTGGGAGGCCGACGCGGGTGGATCACAAGGTCAAGAGATGGAGACCATCTTGGTCAACAAGGTGAAACCCCGTCTCTACTAAAAATACAAAAAATTAGCTGGGCATGGTGGTGTGTGCCTGTAATCCCAGCTACTCAGGAGGCTGAGGCAGGAGAATTGCCTGAACCCAGGAAGCGGAGGTTGTGGTGAGCCGAGATTGTGCCATTGCACTCCAGCCTGGGTAACAAGAGCAAAACTCCGTCTCAAAAAAAAAAATAAAAATAAAAATAAAAAAATAAAAAGTAAAAAAAGAGTAATCTATACTCAGAGTCTACAGATTTAAACGTAATCACATTTACAAAATATCATCATAGCAACATTTATATAAGTGTTTGACCAAACATTGGGTACCATAGGCAAGCCAAGGTGATACATAAAATTCACAATCACAGGATGGGATGCAATGAACATTACTATGAGGTAGGTGTCCTGAAGGCAATTACTTTGTATACTTTTTGTGGGAGGAGGCACTGCCACTGCCACTGCACACACAGAGCTAACCTTTCCCATCTGTTCCCCTTCCACACACTTACATGCAGAAATACCAAGTATTTTTCCATTTTGCCCATTGGTGAAAGTGTTCAGTAGGAAATTTATCTTCAGTGCTCAGCCATGACCCAATCCTTATCCTCCATGTCTGGCTAACTGTAGACCTGTCCATCTGACCCCAACCCCACAAGACCCACCTCTGACTCTTCTTACACATCTTCCTCTTCCCTCTTTTCTCCCCCCTCACCATCAGAGAACATGGAGAAATACACACATCGTTTTGCAACAGGTTCATTTTATTTTCACACCATAGGGTGCATCCTGTTGGGTGCAAAATCTACTTTCTACCCTATTGGCCATTTTTCTGGTGTTAGACCTCTGGAGACTTCTCAAATAGCTCTGAGTTCTCTGGCCTTTCCCTGAAATTACTGGCTGCCCAGGGGGACACTTGAGGTGGTGTTCTCCTTGTTCTTTTGATCCAGCTATGACTCATTTTTATTGAGTTCATCATTCAGCTGATGATAATGGCCAAATAGTCTTAGCCCTCTTCCTTTCTTCAGTTTCTTGAAGTAGTGGTATTTTGGGGAAAGGCTTTTTTACTGGAACTCCCTCAATGGGTTCCTTTTCCTTTCTGGGTTCTCTTAAGAATCTGAAAGAACAGCAGGGAGATTACAGAAGGGTATTGATTTGGGGGCAAAAGATGGAAAAGGAGTGAGAACAGGGGGTTCATGAGAAGAGGTGCCGGCTAGGGTGGGGACTTGTGCCAAGTGAGTACAGCATAGGAGTCTTGAGAGGGAAGAGACAAGGCCATGACCAGGAGGAGCTTGAGTCAGCTGCTCAACTTAATAGTGTCTCCAGACCTTGATTGAAAGGGGCCTTCCTCTTCCTCTCTTCTTTGGTGTTGGTGGTTGGTTGTTCAACAGGGCTGGAGGCTTCTGGTTTCTCAGCCATCTTCACCACACCAGTGTATCTTAATAGTTTTATCCAGGCCACCTGGCCTCCCAATATATACTCCTCCCAGGACAATGATGAGCCACGCCCCTGAGCTTTGATTGGTCAACAATCCACTACACTATCCAGCCAATGGTAGCTGTGGAAGGCTTAGACATGGCAAAGCATCAGCATGACCTCACTGCATCGCCATGGGGAGGGGCAAGGTTGCTAAAATGCAGTATAGACGTCTCACAATACACTGTCCTGACACTCTGGGGATGGAGATTCTGGGGGGCCTCAATACTCTGGTTGAAAAAGGGAGCATTTCTTTAGCACCTCTAAGAAGCACTTCAAACTTATCTGCTACCCTGTTTATTTCCCCATCTTCAATTCTGGTAGATCATGTAGCAGAGAGAGGGTGTCTCCTCCAAGCTTTCTCCCATGGCCACCCCATTCAGGAGTACATTCTGTTCTCTTCCACCCTTCACCATTAACTAGTGCTTGTACATTCTACCTAAAATACTTCCGTGGTAGTGTGCCGATATTAAGTCTCTGTGGAAATGCAAATCATTCCGCTTCCTGCCTACAAATTGCTTTTATGCATTTTGAAGACTGTCCACTTCTGTCCACCACCAGGGAATTTTGCCATCCATCTCCTTTTCCCCAGGTCCACATAGCTCTCATCAGTTTTCTGTTTTCCAATTTGAAATCACTGCCTTCGGGCTGTCAGACTTCAGTCTTGTTCCACTAAATATCAGTCTGGTTTCAAATATGGGGATCGCATTAATCTCTTTACACGTAGTACCCAGGCTCGAGTTTTAACACTGTAGGGAGGATGAGGCAGAAATTCCTGTGCTGGAAGTTGAGCTGATTGTTTGCATGTAGGAAACTACAATATAACACTGATAATATCATGGTTGCAGGGGGCATTCAGTGTTGTATTTGAGGTTCTTTCTAGTGCAGCAAGGGAAGAAAAACATCTCCAGATTGACAGGGAAAAGTAAAAGTATCTCTATTCACAGACCATGGACAGCATATTGAGAAAATTCTAACAGTCTAAAGAAATGTTTTTAGAACTAATAATTGCATTTAACAAGGTTGCAGAATACAAAATCAATATAAAAATCGATTGTATTTTTTATATTCTAGCAATGAATATTTGGAACGTGAAATAAACAACAGTGCAATTTAAAATAACTTTAGAAAAATTAGAAATGCTTATGGATTAACCTAACAAAATATGTAGAAGGTCTGTACACTGAAACTACAAACATTGAAAAGATAAATTAAGAAAGACTTAAATACATAGAGATACCTTGTTTAAGGTTTGGAAGACTTGACATTGTTAAGATATCAATTCTTCTCAAATTCATTCATAAGTATGATGCAATCTCAACCAAAATCCAAACGACTTTGTAAATATAAACTGGTAAGCGAATGATAATATTCATGTGAAAATGAATGAACCTGTGTAGATAAAAATAACCATTAAAAAAGAGAACCAAGAGGCAGGGCGAGGTGGCTCACACCTGTAATCCCAGCACTTTGGGAGGCCGAGGCAGGCAGATCATGAGGTCAAGAGATTGAGACTATGCTGGCCAACATGGTGAAACCCCGTCTCTACTGAAAATACAAAAAATAGCCGGGCATGGTGGCATGTGCCCGTGGTCCCAGCTACTCGGGTGGCTGAGGCAGAAGAATCACTTGAACCCAGGAGGCAGAGGTTGCAGTGAGCCGAGATTGCACCACTGCACTCCAGCCTGGTGATAGAGCAAGACACCGTCTCAAAAAAAAAAAAAAAAAAGAGAGAGAGAGAGAGAGAGAACCAAGATGGAGGGGTTACACCACTCAATTTTAAGGCCTTTTATTAAGTGAAAATAAACAGGACAGTGAGGTACTGCCATAGTGATAGAAATACATCAGCGGAACAGAATAGAGTGTGGAAAGAGACCTACACATATGTACATATATAGACAAGTGATTATCAATGAAGGTGGAAAAAAGATTAGAGAGATGAAGTCTCACTCTGTCACCCAGACTGGAGTGCATTGGCATCATCTCTGCTCACTGCAACCTCTGCCTCCCAGGTTCAAGCAATTCTCCTGCCTCAGCCTCCTGAGTAGCTGGGATTACAGATGCATACCACCATGCCTGGCTAATTTTTGTATTTTTAGTAGAGACGGCGTTTCACCATGTTGGTCAGGCTGGTCTCAAACTCCTGACCTTGTGATCCACCCATCTCAGCCTCCCAAAGTGCTGGGATTACAGACGTGAACCTCCATGCTGGGCAGAGAAATAGTCTTTCCAAAAATTGGGTATGGAAAAATTTGATATCAATATGCAAAAAGTCAATTTCAATTCATACCTGAAACCATATAAAAAGATAACTAAAAATGGATCATAGACCTAAATGTAAATCAAATTTTGTAAATGTTTCACAAGAAATAAGGCAGAAATATATGTTGCCTTTGGTTAGTCAAAGACATTCAAAGCATTAATTTAAACATTTATAAATTGAAGTTCATTAAAACTAAGATTTTCTGCTCCTGAAAGACATTGTTTAGACCGTTAAAAGACAACCTTTACACTGGAATAAAATATTCTGGAATCACATATCTGACAAAGATCTTGTATTTCAAATATATAAATAACTCTCAAAACTCAATAAGAAAGCATCAAACAACCCAATTAAAAAATGGGCAGAAGATTTGAACACTTCTCCAAGAAGACATGCAGATGGAAAATACTCAACATACGTAGAAGCTCAACATTATTAGTCATCAAGGAAATGCAAATCAACATCGTGATGAGATACTACCATCCACCTATTAGATTGGCTAATATGGAAAAGACTGACAATACCAAGTATTGGTGAGAATTTGGCAGCTTCTTAAAACAGTAAGCATGCACCTATCATGTGATGCAGGTATGCCACTTCTAGGTAATTATATAAAACTTCCCAAAAAGCAAAATAATCTGTTGGCAGATCCATGGTTTCTTGGGAATGGAGGTTCAGGGAGGAAGCTCCTACAGGAGTGATTATGAAGGGTAGAAGAAAATTTTTGAGGGTGATGCATCTGTTCACTCTCTTTATTGTGGTGATGGTTATTCAGGGGTATACATGTGTCAATGCTTATCAAATTTACACATTATGTAGGTTTTTTATGTTAAATATCTTTTAATAAAACTTCATTTCTTTTTTTTATTTTTTTATTTATTGCATTTTAGGTTTTGGGGTACATGTGATGAACATGCAAGATTGTTGCATAGGTACACACATGGCAGTGTGGTTTGCTGCCTTCCGTCCCCTCACCTGTATCTGTCATTTCTCCCCATGCTATCTCTTCCCACCTCCCCACCCCCCGCCCCTCCCCCATTTCCCCCCAACGGACCCCAGTGTGTAGTGCTCCCCTCCCTGTGTCCATGTGTTCTCATTGTTCAACACCCGCCTATGAGTGAGAATATACGGTGTTTGATTTTCTGCTCTTGTGTCAGTTTGCTGAGAATGATGGTTTCCAGGTTCATCCATGTCCCTACAAAGGACGTGAACTCATCGTTTTTGATGGCTGCGTAATATTCCATGGTGTATATGTACCACATTTTCCCTATCCAGTCTATCATCGTTGGGCATTTGGGTTGGTTCCAGGTCTTTGCTAATCGGGAAACAACAGATGCTGGAGAGGATGTGGAGAAATAGGAACACTTTTACACTGTTGGTGGGAATGTAAATTAATTCAACCATTGTGGAAGACAGTGTGGCGATTCCTCAAGGACCTAAAAATAGAAATCCCATTTGACCCAGCAATCCCATTACTGGGTATATATCCAAAGGATTATAAATCATTCTACTACAAGGACACGTGCACACGAATGTTCATAAAACTTTATTTCTTATTCTTCAACTTTTATTTTAGATTCAGGGAGTGCATGTGCAGGTTTGTTACCTGGTTATATTGCCTGATGATGAGGTTTGGGGTACAAATGATCCTGTCATCCATGTGCTGATCATAGAAGCACCCTACAGTTAGTTTTACAACCCTTGCTCCCCTCCCTTCCCCATCTAGTAGTCCCAGTGTATATTTGGTTTTTGGTTCCTGTGTTAATTAATTTAGGATAATGGCCTCCACCTGCAACCATGTTACAAATTGCAGCATATGATTTTGTTCTTTCTTATGAATGCATAGTATTCCATGGTGTATATGTACATTTTCCTTATCCAGTCCACCATTGATGGGCAGCTAGGTTGATTCCATGTCTTTGCTATTGTGAATAATGTTGCAATGAACACGGTAGTCCATGTGCATTTTTGGTAGAATAATTTGTTTTCTTTTGGATATATACCCAGTAATGGGATTGCTAGGTCAGTGGTAGTTCTGTTTTGAGTTATTTGAGAAACCGCTAAAGTACCTTCCACAGTGACTGAACTAATTTACATTCCCATCAATGGTGTATAAGCATTCCCTTTTCTCTGCAGCCTCACCAACATCTTTTGTTTTTGACTTTTCAAGAATAGCCATTCTTACTGAAGTGAGATGGTATCTCATTGTGGTTTTGATTTGCATTTCTCTGATGATTAGTGATGCTGAACATTTTTTCACAATGGTTGGTTGCTTGTATGTAATCTTTTGATAAGTGTCTCCTTGTGTCTTTTGCTCAGTTTTTAAATGGGGTTATGTGGGGTTTTCTTGCTTGTTGTATTGTTTAAGTTGCTTATAGATTCTGGATATTAGACTTTTCTCAGATGCATAGTTTGCAATATTTTCCCCTATTCTCTGTTGATACTTTATCTTGCTGGGTAGAAGGTTTTTAATTTAATTAGATCTGACTTGTCAATTTTTATTTTTGCTGCAATTGCTTTTGAGGACTTCATCATAAATTATCTCCCAAGGCCCCTGTCCAGAATAGTGTTTCCTGAGATTTTCTTCTAGGGTTCTGATATGGCTTGGGTCTGTATCCCTACCCAAATCTCATGTCGAATTGTAATCCCCAATGTTGGAAGAAGGGCCTGGTATCATGGGGGCGTATTTCCCCTTTGATGGTCTCATAATAATGAGTGAGATCTCACAAGATTTGATTGTTTATAAAAGTGTGCAGCACTTCCCCGCTCTCTTTCTCTTCCTCCTGCTCCAGCCATGTAAGACGCGCCTGCTTCCTCTTTGCCTTCTGCCATGATTGCAGGTTTCCTGAGGCCTCCCTAGCCATGTTTCCTGTGCAGGCTGCCAAACTATGAGTCAATTAAAGCTCTTTACCTTTTCAATTACTCAGTCTCAGGTATTCCTTTATAGCAATGTGAGAACAAACTAATACAGATCCTTACAGTTTGAGGTCTTACATTTCAATCTTTATATTGAGTTAATTTTTGTATATGGTGAAAGGTAGGGGTCCAGTTTCACTCTTTTGCATATAGTTAACCAGCTATCCCAGCACCATGTATTAAATAGGGAGTCCTTCCCTCATTGCTTATTTCTGGGTTCTTTATTCTGTTCCATTGGTCTATGTATCTGTTTTTGTACAAGTACCATGCTGTTTCAGTTACTGTAGTTTATACTACAGTTTGAAGTCAGGTAATGTGGTGCCTCCAGCTTTGTTCTTTTTGCTTATGATGACTTTGGCAATTCAGGCTCTTTTTTGCTTCCATGCGAATTTTAGAATAGTTTTTTTCCATTCCTGTGAGAAATAACATTGGTAGTTTGATAAGAATCGCCTTGAATCTGTAGATTGTTTCAGGCATTATAGTCATTTTAACAATATTGATTCTTCCAGTCTATGAGCATAAAATACTTTTCCATTTATTTGTATCATCTATGATTTTTTAGCAGTGTTTTGTAGTTCTCCTTGTAAAGATCTTTCACCTCCTTGGTTACATCTATTCCTATCTATTTCACCTTTCTGTGGCTATTGTAAATAGGGTTACACTCTTGATTTGGCTCTCAGCTTGAACGTTACTGGTGGATAGAAATGCTACGGATTTTTGTATATTGATTTTGTATCCCAAAACTTTGCTGAAGTTGTTTATCAGTTCCAGAAGCTTTTTGGTGGAGTCTTTAGGGTTTTCTAGGTAGAGAATTTTATTATTTACAAGAACTGTTTTTCAAAAATTATATTTTCTGCAGGAACAAAACAGCTTTTGAATAAAAATAAAAGATTTGGGAAGGGAGAGTATTTAATGGCTGGAATTATTTTTAAATCCTGGGATATGGTGCTAATTAAAAAATCAAGACTTTTAAAATGGGTTTATTACTATTTTAAAATACTCTGTATGGATTCCACTGCCTTCAGGAAGATGGAATAGAGGTACTTTTCTCTGTTTAACGTGGTAGGCATAACTAAACAGCCTGGACATTGGCTATACTACAATCAAAAGAAGAGTCTTAATAGTGGAAAGAAGAAAGCAAACTGTCTAGTGACCTTAGAACCAAAGGAGTGACATAGTGGAGCATTGCCTGGGTTTCCTTTTGCCTCATGTATCTGAGACTTGA
Source organism: Saimiri boliviensis (assembly GCF_048565385.1). Classification (NCBI taxonomy): domain Eukaryota; kingdom Metazoa; phylum Chordata; class Mammalia; order Primates; family Cebidae; genus Saimiri; species Saimiri boliviensis. The sequence goes on along the minus strand of NC_133470.1, from coordinate 85,613,506 downwards.
GATTAAGAAGCAGCAAACCCAGAAATGTCAATGGACACAGACAAAAGAGCCCCAACAAAACCTCTCTCTCTCCAGCCAAAGGACCAGGAAAGGGGTAACCCATTAAGGCAAAAAACTTTTAGACAATAACTTCCCTACTCCAGCCAATCAACACAGAAAAAAATGTGGCTCCCTCCACCCCAAACGGCCAGCAAAGACCAAGTAGTGAGCCCAGACATCTAAGCTTATTAGGCTATACCAAAACATTTGAAACCCCACTCAACTGCACCCCACTAGAGATGGTGACAAAGAAGACTCAGTAGGAACCTAGAAGTTTGATTCCCTACCAGTTGGTAAGGAGGCCTAACAGAGACTCAGGATTTCAATATGGCATAGAAATTGTGCAACCACCCCCAACCTCCATGATGTCAGTGCTCCACATGGGGAGCAGTAGTGAGGCAGTCCTACCCCTTCAGCCAAGGAGACATTCAGGGGAGGTCTAGTAGGGAGTTGGAACTGCCACCATTGCCCAACAGTAACAAAGAGAATCTCCCTGGCTGTCAGCAGAGGCCAAGCTAGGAACCTATCTGGCAGTGATGAACCAGTGGTGGCCTTCCCCCACCAGAGTAGTTTCAGAGAAAGTTAGTTAAAATAGAAGGTTTGAACAAGATCCAGTCTTATGGCACAATAGTAAAATGCACTGGATACAATTAAAATAAAATGAAACCTCATCATGCCAAGAATCAGGAAAATCTCAACTTAAATGAGAATAGACAATCAAGACAAGCTAACACCAAGATGACACAGATGTTGGACTTATTCTCCGAAAGGTATTAGAAATAAATAATCATAAAAGTGTTTTAACAGGTAATTACAAACACACTCAAAACACAGGAAAACAGAGAGTCTCAGCAAAGAAACAGGAGATATTGAAAAAACAAATGGAAAGTTTAGAACTGAAAACCACAATAACTGAAATTAAAACCTTAATTGATGTATTCAACAGCAGAATGGAGAGGACAGAAAGGAAATCAGTGAACTGAAGACAGAGTAATAAAAATGATCCAATCTCAACAGCAGAGTTGAAAATAGAAGGAAAATATAAACAAAGCTGCAGGGACCAATAGGACTGTGCCAAAAGGTCTGTTATTTCTATCATCAAAGTCCCAGAAAGAGAGGACAAAAAGACTAAGGCTGCAAATGTATTCGAATGGCACCTTTTGTAAGGGGATAACAATTCAAATGACAGAGGATTTCTTTGTAGAAAACGCAGAGGCTACAAAAAGTGGTACAAGATGTTTGAAGTACAGAAAATGGTTTAAACATACCAATTGAAATACAGAGAATAGAATAGTGGTTTCAAAAAATTACCCAACAATATGGTGTCTGTAAGAAACTCACTTCAAATATAATGATATAAGTAGATTGAAAATAAACATGAATAGTTATAGCACCTTTATTCATAATAGTCAAAAAATTTAAACAACTAAAATGTCCTTCAATAAATTAATTGGTTAAACAACCTATGATACATACTACTTTGCAATAAAAATAGGAAAACTACTGAAACGTGTAATACCAACTTATATGGACCTCAAGGGCATTATGCTCAGTGAGAAAAACCAACATTAAAATTCAGTTTCATACGCTGTGACCCCATGTATATAACATTCCTGATATAACAGTTATAAATGTGGACAACAGACAATTAGTTTCCAGGGATTAGGGACTCTGAGGGGGAAAAGGGTGAGTTTGATTATAAAGGGTAGCACAAGGGAAGTTTGTGTAGATGGTATAGTTCTATATCTTAGTTATATAATGATCTGTACCTTGACTGGGGTGGTAGTTGCATAAATCTACACTTCTGATAAATTGACAACAAATACATTGTATCAGTTTCCTGATTTTGATGTAGTAATCCCTGGGTGAAATTGGATGAAGGTTACTTAGAACTTCTCTACTATCATTGTAGCTTCCTTGAATCTAATTATTTCAACATAAAATATTTTTAAAGTTTATGCAGGCTTCCATTTTTGACAAAGTATTCAAAAAGATATTCTGAACAACCCCCATTATGAAAACAACTAAAGTGCTGAGTAAATAATTCAAATCTTTTTTTAAATACCTAACTGCTTGACATTGAAATATGGAATTTACTGGAGCCATGTATGAAATGATAGTGGGAATCCTGGGAAGTGAGAGAGTATCCAAGTCAGCTTTAATCCTTTGGTTTCTGAAAAAAATCTTAGTAATGTGCTTCTATTATGATGGGTACGTGAAGTACAAAGTACAGGAGATGAAGCCTATAGCCTTCACAAGGAGGGAAGTCTAATGGGAGATTAATAGGAGGTGTAAAAGAAGATCAACTGCTTGGGAACTTGCTACAGTATCAGATGGATGAGACGGCAAAGGAATTCACTTGTCATGGCCTTTGTACTGGATGGAGGAAAAAACCAGTGCCCTGAAAAATTATAATATTTGTAAGTCATATATTTTATGGTACACTGGTATCAAGAGATATAAATAACTCTTACAACTCAAAAATAAAAAGACAGATATTCTAATTTTAAAATGGTAGAAAATTTGAAGACATTTCTCCAAAGAAGATATATGAATAACAAATAAGCATAATAAAAGAAGCTGAATCTTATTAGGCATTACAGAAATACAAATCAAAACCACAGTGAGATACCACTTCACATCCACTAGGCTAGCTGGAATCTAAAAGACAAATAATAACGAGTGTTGGTGAGGATGTGGAGAAACTGAAACCATCATACATTGCTGGGATTGTAACATGGTGCTGCCACGTTGGCACTAGTTAAAAAATGTAAACATAGAGTCATCATTTGACCCATCAATTCCACTTCTTGGTATACACCCAAAAGAAGTGAAAACATATGTCCACACAAAAAACCTGTACACAAATGTTTACAGCAGCACTATTCACAATATCCCAAGTGTAGAAACAACCTAAATGTCTGAGAGTAGATGAATAGATAAACAAAATGTGGCATATTCATACAATGGAATATTATTTGGCCCTAAAAAGAACGAAGTTCTACATGCTGCAACATAGATGAAGCTTGAAAACATTATGCTAAGCAAAAATAAAAGCTATTAACAAAAGACTACATATTGTATGATACTATTTATATGAAAGGCTCAGAATAGGCAAACTTACAGAGACAGGAAGTAGACTAGTGATTGCCTGGGTCTGGGGGTGTGAGGCTGGAATGAAATGGAGAGTGAATATTAATGAGTACAGGGTTTCTTATTGGGATGACAGAAATGTTCTGAAATTGATTGTGGTGATGGTTGCCCAATCCTGTGAACACAGTAAAAACAATGAATTCTATATTTAAATGGGTGATGTTATGGTATTTGAATTATATCTCAATCAAGCAAGTTTTTTTAAAAGCAAGTTGAAGATTAACATGCCATGTGTGTTAATTGATGGGTGGTTGAGAGTATTAGTTTAGAAACCTTTTGTCAACAGAGCTGACGTTTATGTTTACTGAATCCATTACTAATTTAATCAAATAAAATTTATCCTCTGACAGCCTCATTCTATGAGCAAATCACCTTTCCCCAGGATAGTAGAGCACACAAGGACCTTGGTGGTGGTTCTAACTCCCCACAGTACCCCCATTGCACAGATGAGGAAACAGACTCAGGGAACAGATGGCACTGCTACTTAGTAACTCAGTGGCACAGCAGGGACTGGAATGTGAATCTCCTAACCCCTGCCTGAGGCTCTTAACACTGTACAATTTGTCATCCACATTCTTAGTCCCTCCTTTCCCTCCCTTTCCTTTCCCTCCTCTCCAAAGCAGGACCTTCCTTCTCACTTAATTGCTTCAGTGCTCTTTTTTTTTTCTTTTTAAAAAATGTAATTTTATTTTAGATAAAGGGGGTACTTATGCATGTTTTGTTTGTTACATGGTATAATACGTAATAATGGGGATTGAAGCCCTTATACTTTATAATCAATTTAGGTATAAAAACAAATGACAGCTAAAATCAACACAGTTGTGATGTTCTCTAATTTTGTGGAAATTAGCAGAAGTCTGTTTTTTTTTATTGCATTTTAGGTTTTGGGGTACATGTGAAGAACATGCAAGATTGTTGCATAGGTACACACGTGGCAGCCAATTACACTCGGTTAAGTTATTTTATTTTATTTATTTTATTTTTTAGTGCTCTTTTTTTAAAAAAAAAAAGTTCTTTCCTTTCTCTTTCTCTCTCCCTCACTTCCTCCCACCCTTCCTTCCCTTTTCCTTTCTTTTTTGAAAGCCAGGGCTACTATGTTCTCAGAGAGTAATTTCAGGCTGGTTCTCTATAGTCGACTGTATTCAAGGCCATACGTTCCCTTCAATCTAGCCTCATTCCTCCAAGTATTGGACACAGCCTCTGGGGCTTGTTTATGAGGATGCCAGGCTGTGAAGAGTGCACATCTGGGGGCGAAGAGGGAGGAGAACGTTGTCCCACAGGAGTGGAGGTGGAAGTGGGTTGAGCAATTGCCATTCCACAAAGGTCTGAGGGCCTAGGTGTGGTTTCTTAATCTTTTTCTTTCCTCCTCTCCTCAGTACCACTGACTGTCTTTATATTTGAAATGGGCAGTATGCATTTAAATAATTCTGTCTGGAACTTGGACCAAAACCGCTGTTTTTCCCCCTTACTAGCCTATATTGTAGCTGCAGCATCTGTTTCTGATTATTTAGAAGGTGACTCATGTCTAGCAATTGGAATGAAGAAGAGAAGCCTTCTAGAGCAAGCCATGTGAGTTCGGGGAATGGAGAAATTCATCCATGAGCACCCAAATCATGTCTAGCCAGCGTGTTGATAGTCCCAGGGAGGCAAGTGGGGCCCTAGGCAGGGGTGGGTGCTCTGATGGATGATATTGTCCTAACAGTAGCATTTTCCACAGCTTGCTGGGGAGGGTGGCCTCTTCAGGGAACCAGGTCTGGACTGGCTGTCCAGTTGTGATTTCCTTCTGACTCACTGCTTGTCTGAGATCCTTACTTTTCCTTTCAAGGCACCTCCAGAACACTAACAAATCAGATTCCTGTATTTCAAACAAAATCACAGAAGAGACTCATAACTCCAGGAGTTAACTCTTATAGACAAAGTGATTGCTCCTTCTTTCTGTCTTTCCCCAGTATTTCTATATAGCTGGTCTATTTCTATAGTCTTGGTAGATACCCTAAAGATCATGTCTGCTCTTTCCTCATCCTCTCTCTTCACTTTTTTTCTTCCAACACTTCTACCTGGAAGCTGACTACAGTGAAGGCTATAGCCACAGCGGGTCCAGGATGGATGGGAGTGGAATCTTCCAGCAACCTTGCCTTAGTCAAGGGCCAGGGCTGTGCCAACCTCTCCCCACCTTTATCACCTTTCTTGGGCACCAGTCAGCATCCAGCACACAGTTGACACTGGGCACAACTGTCCTGTCCTCAGTCTCCTCTCTGATGCAAAGAACACATAAGGTTTCTAATCCTGCCTTCTGGGGCTTAATTAAGGTCTCAGGCCGAGTCGAGGGGCCTGGCTGGCCAGCTCATGGCTGTTTCAATGGGTGACGCACTTGGCATCTGGAATTACCTCTGGCAGTGGGAGTACAGCCTCGAGAAGGCATGGAGCTCACTTCCTGGCTTTGCACCCATGAGCCTTTTCATACCCAGCAGCCTGGGAGGGAGCCAGGGAAATCCCTAAGGAAACTACAAGAACTTCAGGAAGGTTACATGGTCAACATACAAAAATTAAGTGTTGTTAAATACAACTACAAGTAAAAAAATGTGGAATCAAAATTTTGAAGTATCATTTTGATAGCTCCAAACACATAATATGCATGTATAAATCTAAAAATCATGCATAGGATCTGTATGCTGAAAACAACAACATGCTGATTAAATAAATCAAATAAGACCTAAATAATCAATGAATAAGTAGAGACACATACCGTGTTAGTGGACTGGTAAACTTAACCTAGTGAAGATGTCAGTTCTCACTCAATTGATCTATATATTCAAAGAAATATCCATCAAAATTGCAGTAGGCTTTTTGTAAATACAAATAAACTCATTCCAAAAGTTCATGGAAGGGAAAAAGAACTAGAATACCTAAAACAATCATGATATCCTGATGAGCACAGAAGAAAAAATCCTCAAAAAAAAAATACCAGCAAACTGAATTCAACAGCGCATTAACAGAATTAGGCACTATGATCAAGTGGAATTTCTCCTGGGGATACAAAAGTTCCTGGCATTGTTATTGGCAATGACTTTATGACTAGGACTCCAAAAGCTCAGGCACCAAAAGCAAAAATAAACACACGGAGATCCATCAAACTGAAAAAGCTTCTGCACGGCAAAGGAAACAGCCAATGAGATGACAAGGCAACCTACAGAACAGGAGGAAATATTTGCAAACCATATGTCTGATAGAGAGCTAATATCCAAAATATATAAGGGACTCATACAATTCAAAAGCAAAAAGAAAATTAAAATAGGCAGAAGATCTGAATGGATATTTCTCTAAATTTCCCTAAGGAAAGCCAGGAGGTATACAGAAAAGTAATCAATATCACTAATCATCAGGGAAACTCAAATCAAAACTACAATGAGATATTATCTCTCACCTGTTAGAATGGCTATCACCAAAAAGTCAAATGATAAGCCTTGGTAAGGATGTGGAGGAAAGGGCACCCTTGTATACTGGATGCTGGGAGTGTCAATTGGGTCAGACATTATGGAAAACAATATGGAAGTTTTTCAGAAAACGTAAAACTAACCCCATGATTCAGTAATCCCAGTTCTGGGTAAATATCCAAAGAAGTTAAAATTGGTATCTCAGAGAGACATCTGCACTGCCATGTTCAATGCAGCATTATTCACAGTACCAAAGGTATGGAAACAACCTAAGTGTCCATCAGTGATGGATGAATAAAGAAAATCTTAATGTTATTCACACATAAAAAAATGAAATCCTTTCATGTGCAGCAACATGGATGAAACTGGAGGACATTATGCTGAGTAAAATAAATCAGGCAGAAAAAGACAAGTACTGCATTATCTCATTTACATGGGGAATCTAAATAAATCAACCTCATAGAAACAGAGAGTAGAAAGGCAGTTGTCAGGGGATGGGAGTTGGTGGAAATGGAGGAATCCTGGTCAGTGGGTACAAAATTTCAGTCATAAGATGAGTAAGTTCTTGGGATCTGATTACAATATGGTTGCTATATTTAATAATGTATTATATATATACCTGAAATTTGCTAAGAGAGTAGATCTTAAGTGTTCTCACCACACATGCAAAGTAACTATATAGCCATTTTTATTTGTCCAAAAGTTATAAAAGGCATAATAAATTTGGAAGAATTTTACCAACTGATTTTAAGATAAGCCTGTAGTAATCAAGTCATTGTGGTGTTAGTTAAGGGATGGACACAGATCAGTGAAACTGAGTAGAGAGCCCAGAAGTAGATCCACATAAGTATGGCCTATAGAGTTTTACAAAGACCTAAGACAATTCAATTGACAAATGTTGGTCTTTTCAATAAATAGTATAGGAACAATTAGATACGCCCTGGTGACAGAGCAAAACTTCGTCTCAAAAAAAAAAAGAAAAGAAAGCACTGGAGAAAAGAAATCTCATGACCTGGACTAGGAAAAGAGGTCTTGAACATGATGTTGAAAGTAGGATTCATAAAGGAAAACATATAAATGAGAATTTCTCAAAATTAAAAACTTTTGCTCTTAGAAAGACAATGAAAAGTTAAAAAGCCAGCTGCAGACGGGAAGTAAATATTTGAAAACTGTATATCCAACAAAGAATTTGTATTTAGAATACATAATGAGCTCTCAAAACTTAAAAATTAAAAAAACACATGACCCAGTTTTTTGTTTTGTTTTGTTTTTTGAGACAGAGTCTCACTCTGTCTCCCAGGCTGGAGTTCAGTGGTGGGATCTCAGCTCACTGCTACCTCCACCTCCCAGGTTCAAGCAATTCTTCTTCCTCAGTCTCCTGAGTAGCTGAGACTACAGATGTGCAACGTCACGCTCGACTAATGTTTGTATTTTTTAGTAGAGTCAGGCCCAGACTCTTTTCTCTATCTCTGTGTTTTGTGTCTTTTCTTTCTTTCTTTTTTTTTTTTAATTGCATTTTAGGTTTTGGGGTACATGTGAAGAACATGCAAGATTGTTGCATAGGTACACACATGGCAGTGTGGTTTGCTGCCTTCCGTCCCCTCACCTGTATCTGTCATTTCTCCCCATGCTATCTCTTCCCACCTCCCAACCCCTCCCTCCCTCCCCCATTTCCCCCCACAGACCCCAGTGTGTAGTGCTCCCCTCCCTGTGTCCATGTGTTCTCATTGTTCAACACCCGCCTATGAGTGAGAACATGCGGTGTTTGATTTTCTGCTCTTGTGTCAGTTTACTGAGAATGATGGTTTCCAGGTTCATCCATGTCCCTACAAAGGACGTGAACTCATCGTTTTTGATGGCTGCGTAATATTCCGTGGTGTATATGTGCCACATTTTCCCTATCCAGTCTATCGTCGATGGGCATTTGGGTTGGTTCCAGGTCTTTGCTATTGTAAACAGTGCTGCAATGAACATTCGTGTGCATGTGTCCTTATAGTAGAATGATTTATAATCCACATTGAGATACCATCTCACACCAGTTAGAATGGCGATCATTAAAAAGTCTGGAGGCAACAGATGCTAGAGAGGATGTGGAGAAGTAGGAACACTTTTACACTGTTGGTGGGAGTGTAAATTAATTCAACCATTGTGGAAGACAGTGTGGCGATCCCCCAATGACCTAAAAATAGAAATCCCATTTGACCCAGCAATCCCATTACTGGGTATATATCCAAAGGATTATAAATCATTCTACTATAAGGACACATGCATCTTTTATTTCTACAGTTTCTCTTCTCCACACCAGCAGATAGGGACTCAAAGGACCCAGTAGGACTGGACCTACACAGGACCACGAGAATGTTCAAAAGAGGTAATTGGCCCAGAATGATGCAGGGAGCAAGCCAAGCTCTTCCTGAGAGAGGGAAGGGGATTCTGAGGGAGGGGTGGGTGTTCATCGCAGCCCTGGTGCATTCAGCCAACAGACCTACCCACTCAGATCATCATAGGGACCCTCCAGCTGGTGATGATGGTGCCTGGATTTCCCAAGCCTATTCCTGTTCATTGTCCTGTCCTCCTTCTTCCCTTCCCCCTTGTCTCCCTCAGGTCTCTGCCCCCACCAGGTTGAACAGTAGATTCAGAGCTCTGTGTGCCAGCCCACCTGGGGCTCAGTGGACTTGGTTGCACATGTGGTCTTTCTCATGGGTGTTGGCAACTGCTCTCCCCCGGATCCCTCCAGATCTTCCTCACCAGCTGAGTGTCTCCTGTCTCCTCTCCTTCCCTGGTTCCTGTTCAGTCTGACCAAAACCTCGTAAAAGCAGAGAAGAAATGTCCTGTCCACATTTCAGAATTTTAACTCATTTGTGATTTTTATGAGAATGTGAATTGGTACAGCATTTTTGTAATAAAATTTTAAAAATATTTTAAATGTTAAACTATTTTCACCTTTTCACCTTAACCCAATATCCATGTTAATACATCCTTTTTATAAGAAAACAATGTGGGTGAGTACTATAAAGCCCCCAATAAACTGTTACGTAGTAGGTGCTCAACAAGAGACAACTGTAATTATCTGGTATTACACTACCAATCTCATTTCAAGGAGAAGTTCCTGAGAAGGCCAATTTGCCTTTAAGTTCTCCAACTTTTTCCAGTGTCAAAGATGTGACTGACGTTTTCAAATATATGATCACAACTAACTGCTCAAGAATCTTGAAAGTCTCAGCAGGAAGGCTTACCTTTGCTATACCCCTTAAATGCTTAGCAGGCTGCAAATTTTTCCTCCATTTGATTCCTGGTCAAAATGTTAACCTGTGAATTTCTGTTACCCTCCACATGCCCAAACTCCTGTCAGCTGCCTCTAGACACACTGAAAGCCAGTATTTTCCTGTGGAGCAGTTAAACAGACAAGAAACAGAAGGCTGCTTAATAATTCCTCTTTCATTAGAGTTGACGTGTTTTCAAGGAATCATTTTTAAACTGCTGGAGGACTCCAGAAATTTAGGAATTCAACTTCAATAAGTAGATGTTTGTTCCACTGGGATTTCCCAAGTTATTTCTCATCTAATAGTCATGAGGGAAGGTTTGCTCTTTGACCATTCATCTGTGCATGTATTCACAGGTGAATCCCAAAAAGATGCCCTATGAAAGTCTGATTTCAAGTATCAAGGTGGTTCCAAATCTCTCTAACTTGAGGGTGATATCCCAAGAACCCTCAGATAATATGGCGAATCAGACTGCTCAGCTCATACAGAAAACAATTAGAAAGTGTGTTGAAGATCACCAGAGTGGTAACCAGGTGTTTAAACATCACTGTGCCCATGTGAATTTTTATATCAAAAGGTTTTTTGGCATCATATGGCTTCCTGGGTGAGAGATGGGACATCCAGAGGACTTCTGAAAGGAGAAGGAATGCGCCCTGTCAGGAGGAGAGCAGACAATTCTGGGCTGTTCTGTGTTGACCAGTGATGAGCTGGTCATCAGGCCAGGTTCCAGAGACAGACAGGACACATGGAAGTGACTAGGGGAAATGTGCTGTAATTCTGGAAAGAGCTGGGGCTGGACAGAAATGCCCATACCTGGGCAGAGTCAACTCTCAAGGAATCCAGCGTGCAGCAGCCCCAAATGGTGTTTTATTTTCATTGTCGTGTTCTCCAGGCCTGCTTTTAGTATGCTGGCCTCAAGGTCCTTCTTTTTGTCACCTGAGAGACATGACACAGTGCTGAGAACAAAAATGAAGTACCAGTCTTCTTGGGATGGGAGAGGTGGGAAGAGTATGGGCTGTAAAGGAATTCAGACAAGGGATCTGATTTCAGCCCCGTTCCTTACTAGCCACGTGATCCTGGGAAATACCCAGGAAACACCTTGTTATTATGTCCCAATTCACAAGCCCTATGGGCCTCGGATTCTTCGTCTGTAAGCAGGTGCGATACGCCCTGTCTAGTAGGACAGTTGAAGTGTGTGCAATGTAAGTGAAGCACCTGGCTCAGGGCCTAGTGTAAATTAGAAGTTTATGGAATTGCAGATGGCTGCTATTTCTAATATTATTTAACCCTAACCCTAACACTCTGAAATTTCGTTGTTGTCATTGTTCTCCAGGACTTATCAGAGAATATACAGCTCAACAGGACATGGGATAAATAGCCAAAAAAGGAAATTTCATCCATAAAATTCAGTATTTCCTCTTAGAGAATGTACTTCAACATTTGGGTGTGCGGGAGTTTTGCCCAGCCATGTGCAGCTCAAAGCTCCTAGAATTTGAGTCAACGACTAACTTCTTCCTTCTCTCCCAGCTGCTTTCCCACCCAAACCACTATTTCCATCCACTTTGTTACCATCGAAAATCTAACCTTTGCTTACAATTGGTCAAACTGCACTTGAGATAACCTAGTTAGAATGCCTTTTTAATGGAGTCAGCTCTGGCTCTCCCTGCCCAGCAGAAAAGCACCTGGCCAGTGGCTTCCAGGCCACCCTTCCCGGGAAATTCACCCTTATCGCTCAGGAAACCCTTGAAGATGATGGGTGTCCATCACCTAGATCTAGGGCTGTGTTCACTGGCACTGGGACAAGAGCACAGGACACCTTCTATTCCTGCCCCAGGCAGAGACTCCTCTCTGTTCATCCACTGCCTGAAAGAAACTGCTCAGGGCAGCTTTCCATTCCAGGCTTTTCTCTCATCCTCTGAAAATCTGGCCCTGGACCCACTCAGGATCATTACAATCAGCTTCTTCAGAAGGAATTGCAGTTTCCCAAAGCCCAAAAGGTCCCACAGAGTGGGGCCCACACAGTGGTGACCATTTACACTCCACACTCTCACCTGGAGCCCCCCAACCACACTCCTCTCTTACTTTTCCTCTACATCTTAGAGGAGTTCTCACCACCTTGATTATGTGACTTCAGCTTCTAGACTCTACCACCCTATGGGTAGGCGTGAGTGTGGCTTACCTTAGCATCCCCACTACCAATCCAGGACTTTCCACAGAGCAGATGCTGAGTGAATGGGCAAGAAATGAGCCAGTGAACAGGAAGAATTCTTTATTCAGGTTTCATTTCTCTTACATTCTCAAAGAAGCCAAGTAAATCCAGGTATGCATATTTTCTTTTTAATTTTACAGAATAGACTGAAGTATAAGGCAAAAATTATCTATCTTTTAATTTCTTTAGTTCTTTATCTCACTTATTTTACTGTTAATTCGTTCACAGTTCTAAGTAAATACTTATTCCACTGCTGTTATTATGTCACAATTCACAAAACTGAATGGATTTCCCAATCCGAATAAAGAACAAGACTCTTCTAAACTATACAAACAGCACTATGTGTGACTACTGTCATTCAAAAACTTGGATGCTGAAGTTCATTCAACCATCCACTAAAAGGAACATTTGAACAATTCCAATAGGAAACAAAAATAAATCTCCAAGAACAGAAACCCACTATTAAGAACACTGACTTCACTCTTCAAAGAGTGAAGAATGGGCCTCATGCCACACAAGGCAGGGGAAGCTACTGGACGGGGCCCTGGAAGGTGTACTGGCCCAGCCCCCCTCCCACTGACCCTGGCTGCAACTCGTGCTCAGACTCACTCTTCCCCCTCTCTCAAAGCCAATTCATGCAGGGATGAGTAGGAAATGTGACGTCCTCCACTGATACTTAGCATATGCTGCAGGACTTTCATGTAGCTGGTTTCAAGGCGGGCCCTTGGGCCCCACAGGAACTCGTAGCATGCAGGATCACTGCCAGGCACCTGCCGGTACTCCAGGTAGTTTTCCTGCATCAAATCTTGGGTGAGCAGCTTCCTGGGCTCTGCAAAGACACTGTGCTCTCTCCCATCAAACACCTCCATCGCACTCGGCTCCTCCCAGATTTTCTCCTCAGGAGCGCAATCACCCTCTGTTGCGATCATGCCCAGGACAAGTATCAGGAGGCCTGTCTTGGGCATGATCTGATCATCGCTCAGCAGGCCATCATAGGAGAGGCCCAGGCAGGTGACAAGGATGTATAAGTGGCAGGTGGGGTCGACTTCCATCACATCGATGCCAAAGATCAGCTGCAAGGAATCAGACGCTTTGCGGAAGATCACAGGGAAGAAGTACATGCAATCTGGAATGACACACTCTAGCATTTCTGCCTTTGCGACCAGCTCGCTGGCTTGATACTTGAGGAGCAGAAAATTAACCAACTCAGCCACCTTCCTAGTGAGTGCTGCTAGGAACATTGACTCCAGGTCAGGAGAGGTGCTTGGCCCCTCCTCTACTTGGTTGCTGGAGCACCCATCAGATTGGCTCCAGAGAGTGTAGTTGACAGTAGTGAGGAAGGTGGAGGCTCCCTGAGGACCCTGGGGAGGACCCGGTGACCCGGCGACCCGGCAGCAGGCACCTCCCCCAGGGTGACTTCCACTAGAGTGGAGGAGGAGGCAGCAGCCTCCTGCTCCTCAGTAGCAGGAGCCTGCGCACCCACCAGGCCCAGGGCTTCTTTTTCAGCCTCAAGGCCTTCCTCAGGCTTGCAGTGCTGATTCCTCTGTTCAAGTGGCATGATGGCTCTGGTCAGGGCAGCTGGCAGGAGTGTGGGCAGGAGCTGGTCAATGGAGACCCACAGGCCTGGGGAGAGAGGAACCGTGTCAGAAGCCTCAGCTGAGAACTGAACTGAACCTTGGAGGCTCTAACAGAGGCTTACTTACAGATCTTCTTCTTCAGTGCTCCTCTGGAGCCTCTGGTCCTCCTGGTCAGCCTATCCCCCCAGAACCTGAAGGAGGAAGTGAGAGGGCACATCAGGGTACAGCTGGCCAGCACATGCTGAGGCTGCAGGACTGACAGTAGGGAGGGTGAGGCCAGGTGCTCTGGAGTCCCATGTGTTCTGGAGTGGGTGGGGCCCTTGGTGTGCATTCAAGGCGAAGCTTCACTATTAGCACTGTCTGTGCCTCCTCTGCTCTGTGACCTGAAGACACTGCCTCAGACCAAGGCCTTACTCTGCCTGGCTCCTGGAGCTCCTGGGACAGGAATCCACGGGTCCCCAGGGTGCAGACTGTAAGCACAGCCACGGATTCCCAGTACTGTCAAGAGGGTTGGCCAGACTCTGTGTGGGCCCCTCTGTATTGCCCCTCTGTGCTCACTCAGGACCATTACCTTCCTCCTGGTAGGGCATAATCCTGCCCTTTTGCTGCTCTGAGAAACTCTCATATCAAGAACTCACATCCTTGATACAGTACAGAAGGACATGAGGGGACCACATCTGTCCATACATGCCCAGGTCCTCCCAGGCAGAACACCAAGGGATGTCCAAATTCACTGGAGTTCAGGTGTCCTGGTTGAGAAGCCTGCTTGGTCCTCAAGTCCACTCCTGGCAGGGCCTGAGACTCTCCCTCTGCTGACCTCAGTGCTGCCCCCTCAGACCAAGGCCTCCCCTTCCCTGACATCAGTGATCCCAGGATAATGGAGGGACCTCAGCTGACAGCCCTACCCAGGCTCTGTGAGGTAACTGCAGGGGCATGCAGATTTCTGTGGGGCCCCTGTGTGCGTTCTGGCCCAGGGGTACCCTCAATCCTCCCTCAGGCTCCCCACCTGGACACTTGGCAGATCCCAGGACTGCTGCTTCTGTCAACCAGATGGGGGCCTGAGGGTTGACCTGAGTCACTGTCCAAAAACAAGGTCCTCACCTCCATAAGATCTGGAAATAGAAGTGAGGAGGGGCCACATCCTGTCACCCCCACTTGGGGTGTCCAGAACAACCCTGTTGGTTCTGGGGTGAGGGTTCTGATGGCCTCCTGTGGGTTACTCATCTTTACTCCTGCTGGGACCTGACCTTCCTCAACCCCCTAGCCCCTGAAATGAGCAGACATCTCCCCTTTACATCAACACCTTATCTCCCTGAGGGTTCCCCAACTTCCTGCCTGTGGTACAAATAAGGTTGACACTTTGGGCCATCCCTAATCGAGTTCCTCCAGAGATAAGAATACGGGACACCCAGACTCTGTGGCGTCCCTTCTATCTGGGACAGGCATATCCCCAGTCCTCATGAAGGGGTCACACCTTGGGTCCTGCTAATCCCAGGGCTACTCCCTTGACTGACCTGAAGTTCCACTCCTCAGACCACAGCCCTCAACTCTCTGTCACCCTGAAGGTGCAGTGAGCATGCTGCACATTCGGCCACTGTGCCCAGGATCCTCCAGGCCAAGGTCCCCACTGATCTGGACTCCAAGGTCCCCTCAGTCCTCCCTTTTGTTCCTCCCCTTGACTCCTCACAGGGCTGGGCCTCAACCCCCTGCTGAACTGGATCTGATCCCTCAGATTCCTGGGGGATGAATGAGAAGGTGCCTCAGTTTGAGACAGGGGTAGAGTGGGCCCCCAGTCTGGTACACTGGGTCCCCTCGGGCCTTCGTTGTCTCCCAGGAGGCCTGGGCACTTCGTCTGCTTCCCAAAGGCAGGGATCATGATACCGAACCCCTTCTCTCCCTTAGCCGTAGATGTGGACATCAGGATCCGCGTGTCTGGCAGCCGTTGCCGGAGCTTCCGTGGGTTGATAGCAGGGGCAAATCTCAGATTCTACCAGGATGGTAGTGGTGGTGGGGATGTGAATGCAGTTGGTGTTGGGGGATGGGGTGGGGGTTAAGTGTGGATTGCCCTCTCAGGGCCCTGACCTTGATTCCTGGCAGAGCCTGGGCCCTGCCCTCTTCTAACCAGCTCTGCCCTGGTCACTGGAGCTCTGACCCTAGAGTTCCCTGTAACTTAAGCGGCTGGGGTTAGCCGGGTGGGGTATAGGCTGGATCCCGTGGTCCCTCTATGTGGGGAGGGTGGACCCTCAATCCTCACCTAGGAGGGTCCTCTTCCTCACTCCTGGCTCTTTGATGAAGTGATGGGTGGGAGATGTTCTTTTGATCACCTCTGAGCATTTGCGCAGCTGCACCCCTTGCAAAGAATGGCTGCGGGTCCCAGGTCAGGTGCTCCCTCGGTTGTAGTGACCTCTGGGAGAAGACGCACACCTTCCCATGGGGACTTCTCCCAGCCAGAGCTACACTTGGCAAACCTTTGGTCCTAAATGATTTATTCTCTCAATCAACGAAATATGGTTTACGTATCTTCCAAGTGTATGTGTGTGTGTGTGTATATATATATATATATATATATATATATATATACATATGTAGCAATTTATATATTTATTTCTATGACGGAATAGCTACCCTTAGCATGCATGACGCACTCTGATATCCTACTCTACTTCTATTCCATTCTTTATGTTCTGTTGGAAGAATTTTCTTAAAATGTAATTCCTCTCCCACTATGTTGGTTTCAGGTTGTTATTAGCAGAACCTAGTATCCTGCTATTATTACACTAGGGCTCTTGGCATCGTGGTTTCAGGGGCTGCCTCACTTTGTGCAATGAAGTGAAGTGGAAATTGCGAAACCTTTCTTCTACCCATTGTGTCATCTGCTGTCTAGGTAGGCTACAAACCTCTCCAACATCCCTGCCGCCAACTCCTGTCCAACCGTCACTGCAAGTGTCAAACACAAGTACCAGCTCAACACAGTCTTCAGTCTCACCCAGGGGTTTTCTCTCTTTTGTTGCATGAATTTTGTTGCTGATACTGGTTTTTTTCTTTCTTTTTCCATTCTATAAATTTCCAGTGTTGATTTGAGAAGCAGAGCACAGCAACCCAAAGTTGATTCTAATGTCGACAGCTACAGGTAAGGCACTAAACTGTAAATAATTTAAGCAGAGTTTACATTTTTACAACGTTGTGTTCCCTATGAATGAGTATGTTATGCCATATTTATTTCAAACTCTTTTTACCTGAATATGTCATTATACTTTGATAGTTGCCTCTACAAAGACCTTGTGCATTTTTGGTAGACTTCTTTTCAGGTATTTCTTGGATTTTGTTGCTATCGCAAATGGCATATTGTCTATTAATTGTTCTAGTTGGTTATTGCTTTCATGAGGCGAAGATTCTCATTTTGGTTTAGTAATCTGTTTTACACCTTGTGCTGAAGGACCATGCACTTGAATGTTCCACACACCTTTTCCTTTGAATTTTCAAGACTGATAATGGTATTATCACTAAAAGTTATATGTTTTTCCAATATTCATACCACTTTTTTATTTTGTTACTTCTAGATCTTTGTGTCTCAATCCTGATTTGAAATGTAGAGGTAATAGCCTACATCTGCTTCTCATTCCTGACTTTAATAATTCTTCGAACGTTTCACATTTAACTACGTTTGCTGTTGAGTTTAGAAATGGAAGTTATTTTTCAATAAAGGTTAACTAAATATGTTTTACCATGAACTCACATTAAATTTCTTTAAAAAGCTTTTTCTGTACCCATTGCCAGGATCAAAATTTTTTTCTCCACTATTTTGTGTGTAAGGAATTACAATGAAACAGTATTTTATCTAATGTTAAATCATATATTACTTCCTTGGGCAGAGCCTGTTTATTCATTTAATATTCTACTAATTCACCACTCCTTTATCTGGGGCTTCCAGACTTCAAAAGTGTGAAAAAAAATTAATTTCTGTTGTTTCAGCTACTTAGTCCATGACATGTTTTTATGGCAGATTGACCTGACTAAGGCATAATTCCAGGTAACACAATATTTCTTTCATTTTCTCCTAGAAAAAAAATGTTATTTTGACATTTAAGTCTGTGGTTCATTTTGAGTTACATTTTTGTACAGTGCAAGATACATGCAATGGTTAGTATTATGTCAACTTGTCTAGGCTATAGTGCTCAGCTGTGTAGTCAAACAGGAGTCTAGATGTTGCTATGTAGGTATTTTGTAGATGTGATCAACATTTACAATCAATTGACTTTAAGTAAAGCAGTTTAACCTCCATGATGTGGATGGGCCTCATCCAATTAGTTGAAGGTTTAACACCTTCAACTGGATGATGAAAGACCAGGGTTTCCTGGAAAAGGAATTCTACCACAAGACTAACATAACAGTGCTGTCTGAGTTTCTAGCCAGCTGGCCTGCCTTACAGATTTGAGATATATCCAGACCTCATAATCACATGAGATAATTATCTTTATCAATATTTGGCTTTTCTATATATGTGTGTACATGTGGATCTATTCCTGGACTTTATTCTCTTTCATTGGTATATTTCTATAATTATGACAATTGCACACTATAGTGATTACTGTTAATTTGTAAACCTTGAAATGAAGTATGGTAACCTCTCTGTATTAGTTCATTTTCACACTGCCAATAAAGACATACCCAAGAAGGGGCAAGTTACAAAAGAAAGAGGTTTAATGGACTTACAGTTCCACGTGGCTGGGTAAGCCTCACAATCATGGTGGAAGGCAAGGAGGAGCAAATCACATCTTACACAGATGGCAGCAGGCAAAGAGAGGGAGAGCTGTGTAGGGAAACTCTCGTTTTTAAAACCATCAGATCTCTTGGGACTTATTCACTATCACAAGACCAGTATGAGAAAGACCCAACTCCATGATTCCGTTATCTCCCACTGGGTCCCCCCCACAACATGTGGGAATATTGGGAGCTACAAGATGAGATTTAAGTGGAGACACAGAGCCAAGCCATATTATTCTGCCTGTGGCCCCTCTCAAATATCATGTCTTCACATTTCAAAACCAATTCTACCTTGCCAACAGTCCCCCAAAGTCTTTACTCATTTCAGCAATAACACAAATGTTCACAGTTCAAATCTTGAGAATTTTTTAAAGGACACTCATTTTTCTTTGGTTAATACTGTAAAAGGACTGCATTGATATGGTCAAATTCCCAGGTCTCTCAGTTCTTTAGGAATGGACTAAATAGCTGATATCATCACTAACAAAACTGTTTTGAACTTGATATATTTTATGTTCAGAAATATCATTCCTATTTTTTATTTTTATCTTTTAATTCAATTTTCCTTGAGCTTTTTGAAGGCCCCCTGAATATGCACCCTGTAGAAAGGGGAAAAATTATTGTGACTACTAATTGTGACTGAAATTATTGTTGATTTAATTTATACAAACACAAAAGGTGATACAAACATTTTTATAGTTCTTAATGAACAGATTTGTGAAATAAATGCATTCAAAAACAAGCTAAAACAAAAAATATATAAAATAAAATAGAATACTGCACAGTAGATTGCTGATTGTGGTGACCTTTGAGGTGTGAGCTGAATTGTGGAGGAACATTATACAGAGAAGTATTGTGAATTCTGTATTTTAGAATTTTTCCACAACAAGAATATAGGCATTATTATCTTTTTAACTAAAATATCTAAATAAGTTTAACAGCAAAAATAGTAGCTGTGTAATAGTCAAAATAACTGCTAGCTTTTGCAGTGGACACACCCTGGAATTTGAGTGACCTGACAAAGCACAAGTTTATTTTATGTGCACGTATTCCTAATGTGGTTTGACAGGGCCTCTCTACTCTCACATAACCCAGGGATACAGGCAGCTTTCACCTTGTGATTCCACCATCTCAACATGAGGCTGTCATGTTTACTATGAGATGGAGGGAGAAAGCATGGAAATGGCACACTGGCTCTCAAATATCTGGACGTGACAAACAATGCTTCTGCTCATGTTTCAGTGGTAAGGGGTTGTCACATGACCCTTCCTAACTGCAAATGGACTGTACTGTTCCCATGTGTCCAGGAAGTAGATGAGATGTGAATGAGCATTATAGTTTCTCCCATAAACTGTTACATAATAGGTACTCAACAAAAAATGAACTATTATGATTTGATATGACAACAGCCTTTTCATTGGTGGGAGGAGTTTCTGAGGAAACCAGATTTTTTTAAGTTCTCCAACGTTTTTTAAGTGCAGAGTGTATGACAGATGCTTTCAAATACAGGATCACATGTAGTTTTCTAAGGATTGTGTATATCTCAGCAGGGATTTATTCACGTACTAGCACTTTTCTGCACTATCCTTTGCAATAGGCTGAGGACATATTCTTAGTAAGCTGAGAATTTCTCATTCCTTTAAATTTATGGGCAAAACCCTAACCTGTGAGTCTCTGGTATCCTACTGTTACCCGAACATCTGTTCAGATACCATTAGACACATGGAAAACTATGCCTTTCCTTTGGGACAAATACATGGACCAAAAGTAGTGGCAAAAGAGGTTTTTTTCATTTTTTCATTTTTTGATTTATTTTTCATTTTTAATCAGCATGCCTACCAAGGAGCTGTTTTTCATCTCCTAGGAGGACTTCAGGGTTTTTGGAATTCAGCTTCAGTAGATATTTGCCCCACAGTGATTTCCACAGTCTTTCTTCATCTATCACTTATGAAGGAGATGTTATTAACTGAACTGTGTCCCTGCCCCCACCAAAATCAAGAGAGGAAAATCCTAAGACCCAATGTGATATATTTGTAGATGAGGCCTTTGGAAGTAATTAGAGTTAGATGAGGTCATTAAGGTGGGACCTTCATGATGGGATTACCGCTCTTATAAGAGACATGAGAGAGCTTGCTTGTAGTCCTTATTTCTGCCATATGAGGACACACAGAGAAGGTAGCTATCTACAAGCTTGGAAGAGACCCTCACTAAACATCAAATCTGCTCGTACCTTGATCTCAAACTTCTCATCTTCCAGAAATGTGAGAAACATCTGTCTATTTTTTAAGATACCCACTCTATGGTACTTTGTTATGGCAGCCTGGGCTAATACAAGAGGCTTTGGCTCTTGACCATCTATGTATGTGCTCTGTGGCCAGTTTCAAATGAGACATCTTATTGAAATCCTACTGTAAATATAGGATGGTTTCAAACACTTTCTAACTTCAGGATTGTATCCCAGGAACTGATAAGTCAAAATCAGACCTACTGAACAGCTCATCTGGAAAACATTTTAAGAATGTGTTGAACAATGAGAACACACGGACACAGGGAGTGGAGCATCGCACACTGGGGTCTGTTGGGGGGGACTAGGGAAGGGACAGTGGTGGGTAGGGAGGTTGGGGAGAGATAACCTGGGAAGAAATGCCAGATATAAGTGATGGGGGAATGGAGGCAGCAAACCACATTGCCATGTATGTACCTATGCAACAATCCTGCATGATCTGCATGTGTACCCCAGAACCTAAAGTACAATAATATATATGTAATGTGTTGAAGACAACCAATAGGATGATCAGATATCTAAAGGTCACTATTCAAAGTCAAATGGATTTTTGCTATTAGAGGGGCCCCAGTTCGAGGAACAGGGACAATCAGGGAACTTCTGCAGAAAGTAGAAATGCTCTATATTAGGAGAAGGGCAGGTGACTCTTGGCTGTTCCACTGGAAGTAAGGCGCAGCCTTTAAAGGATGCAACTGTGAAGAACTTAGCAGCAAGCTAGATTCCAGAATTGGATAGGCAGGCATATGGGGCAAGACCATGGGGAAGTGTGGTATAATTCAGGGAAGTGCTGGGAATGCATAGAAATGCTGGCACATGGACAGAATTGGGTCTCAAGGAACCACAGGCAATTCCTAAATTGTGTTGGTTCTCATAGTCATCTTCCTTCTTGCCTTAGTTATTTCATGCTGCTGTAACAAAATGCTATAGCCTGGGGGTCTTACACAATAGAAATGTATTTTCTCCCAGTTCTGGAGGCTGGGAAACCAGATATCAGAATGCCAGTATGGTGGGAGTCTGGTGAGGGCTCTCTTTCTGGCTTATAGATGCCCACCTTCTCTGTGAGTCCTCACATGACAGAGACAGAAATAGAAGAAAAGTGCGAGCTCTCTGGTATTTCTTCCTATAAAGACACTGATATGGTCTGGATCAGTGTCTCTACCAAATCTCATGCTGAATTGTAATCTGCAACATTGGAGGTGGGGCCTGGTAAGAGATGATTGCATCATGGGGGCAGATTTCTCCTTAATGGTTTAGTACCATCACCTTGGTACTGTGCATATGATAGTGAGTGATTTTTCACAAGATATGGTCATTTAATAGTGTGTGGCAATGTCCCCTCTGTCTCTTGCTCCTGCTTTCACCAAGTGAAGTGCCTACTAGTATTGCCTTTTGCTGTAAGTAAAAGCTCCCTAAGGCCTCTCCAGAAGCAGATGCTGCCATGCTTCCTATATATCCTGCAAACTGTAAGCCAATTAAATCTATTTTTTTAATAAATTACCCACTCTCAGGTATTTCTTTATAGCAATGCAAGAATGAACTAATATAGACCCTAATCCTATCATGAGGGCCTACGCTTTCAGGACCTCATCTGATCCTAATTATCTCCCAAAGTTCCCATCTCCAGACCATCACATTGGAATTTAGAACTTCAACATATAAATTTTTGGGAGGGTGCACATTTCAGTCCATAACAATTCTTTAGGCCTATTTTTGGTAGCTTGACCACAGGGTCTTTCTTTTGGTTGCCTGGGAGACATAGATTCCTGAGAAGTTAATAGCAAGACCGAGGTCTGCTTCAGGTTGGGACGAGAAGGAATGACATACACTCAGATGAATTCAGACCATGTATTAGTCTGCTTTAGCTACCATAATAAGGTACCACAGACTGCGGGGGAGCTTAAGCATCAGAAATGTATTTTCTGAGTCCTGGAGGCTCCAAGTTCAAGCTCAAAGTGTGGGCAGGGTTGAGGTCTCCTGAGGCCTCTCTCCTTGACTTGTAGATGGCTATTCTCCTCCTGTGTCTTCACATGGTCTTTCCTCTGTGTGTGTGTCTGTGTCCTAATGTCCTCTTCTTATAATGACACCAGTCATATTGGATTGGGGCCCACCCCAATCTAGCAGGGATACAGTCCCAGCCCTGTTGCTTATTAGCCATGTAATTATGGGGAAATTATCAACCTCCATGAGCATCAGGTTCTTCATCTGTGAAGCAGGATTGATAAAGTCTGTCTTATAGAACTGTCAGGGTGTGTGTAATGTAAGTAAAGCACTTGGCTCAGGGCCTGGCATATATTAGATCTTTAATGTTTGGTAGTTATTTGTGTTACTATTTGGAACTCAGATCCTACTGTAGTTTCCTCTGGGAATTGAGCTGTTTCTGTTGTTATGGTTATCTAGGAGACCATGAGCCAATTACAATTCTTTTCCTCATAAATTATCCAGTCGAGCAATGTGAGAACAGACTAACACAGCATGCAATAGGCCAAGCATAGCCGAGACATTCTTGAGATAATAGAAGATAAGAGGAGTTCCTCTATCAGATAGTAAGAATGACTAGAAAGCTATAGTGATACAGAATTTGTAGTACGGGTACAAAGTGTAACAAATAGGACAATGGAGACGATTAGAGATTCCTGAAACATACCTACTTAATGCATGGACCCTTGATTTATATATAAAAAAAGAGCAGCAGAGATAGGGCAATAAGAAAGCTATAACTTTTAATAATTGACAGTGAAACAACTAAATATTCGTGTAGAAAACAAAATGTAACAGGAACCCTCTTTGGAATGACACACAAAAATTAATTCCAGGAGGATTAAAGAACTACTTTTTAAAGGTTTGCTGTAACTTTTCAAATATACAGAAAATACATGTAATGGTAAAAATGAGCCTTTGTATGTTTCTGTTATCTAGCGAGCCAGCAGATGGGTCAAGGAGGGCATCAGTAATGCTGGAAGGGAAAGAAGTGAGAGAAGGTAGGGACATTAGTCAGTACCAGAAAGGATGGAGGTGATACGAGTCAAGGAGGAAGAGAGGAAATGGCAGCTCCTCTGCCCCTTGTCTCTGATGTAGATGACCTTCCTACCTTCAGGGGTCTTCATTTTCAAAGAGCTAGACCTGGTAGCTAGACAGAGCTTAGGAGAAGGCTACCTGGACCACTGATTTGTTATTCCGTCTCTCACCACAGATCCTGCTGATCTCTAGAGCCCTGGAGCTCAGAGAAATGATAATGGTTCCTGAGACTCTTGGCAAGGCTTGTTGGACTAACACCCTGACCAGGCCCAGGAGGCCTCTATCAACTTAGAGGCAGTGTCAGGTTGTCCATATGTGATGGGAGTAAAGTGGTACCTGCCTCCTCATCTGGGTGAGAGCCTTTGGTGGGAACAGGTTTAGGGGCCTTGGCCTGTCTCCTTTTTTGCTCATTGCAAGGTATCCCCCAGATCTGCTCCTTGGCAGAAAATGCTCACTGTAGACCCCCACTAGTGGGACCTGGAGTACTTAATGGAGAAAGGGACAGGATCTCTCTCCTTTCTGAGATCAGAGGTACTCTAAGTGTGGAGAAGACAAGTATCATGGGATGAGCCTGAACTAATTCCACAGTGGGCAGAGGGCCTCTAGGAATGGAGTGCTTTCCCCATAAGCACATGAACTGCCACCGATCTGGGCAGGATTTTAATAACAGTGTTTTTCAGTGAGTAGTTATTAATTTTAATAATGTCTATTTTTTAGACATTAAAAAAACTTACCCATTTTTTTTCTTCATTAGTCATGCTTTTGGTGTTGTGTCTAAGTGGTCATAGCTAAACTCAAGTTCACCTTGATTTTCTTCCATGGATGGGGAGCCACCAGTGATGCTGGTTGGAGGGCCTTTCCTCCACCATGTGAACTACCACTAGTCTGGGAAGTTGGGTCATGGAAGTGTCTTAATGAAGACTCTCCACGATCAAAATGGGATCTGGAGCTTCTGGTTGGAAATGCTTCAGGCTGACAGCCTCTGAATGAGAATGGAATCACCCAAAATGAGCCCCAGGGTGATGGACTAAGAGGGCCTTACAGGAGGAAGGGCACCATCTTGATCATCTCATCTACCTATGATCAGCACACACTTAGATCAATGCCTGCCCCACCTCTTCTCCATGTACTTTCTTTTAGCTGCCCTCACTCTTAACAGGGCCCTCAGCAGTATTAAGGAAACCTGAGATTCTCAAAGGCAGGCGTCCCCAAACTACAGACCACGGGCCGCATGCGGCCCCCTGAGGCTATTTATCTGGCTCCCCGCCGCACTTCAGGAAGGGGCACCTCTTTCATTGGTGGTCAGTGAGAGGAGCACAGTATGTGGCGGCCCTCCAACTGTCTGAGGGACAGTGAACTGGCCTCCTGTGTAAAAAGTTTGGGGATGCCTGTCAAAGAGCTTTGTTTGTGTTTTTGTGAGTGAGTTCACTGAAAGTATGGGTCATCTCCAGATTTGCTGTGCCAAGGCCCAACTCAGCTCTTGTGAAGTTTGCTTTCTTCCTCAGCTTTGGCTTCAGTGTCTCAGGTACAGTTAGCCTATCTTGTAGCCAGAATGGGGTATACAACCTCAGAGGTGTAGGAGGAAAATCTTGGGCATTTCTTTTACAGTGGTTTCTCTTTGCCTCCCCCTGCCAGATCCACAGGGCCACTTTTCTCAGATCTTCACTGTGAGAATACGGTGGGGTTTTTGGAGATAAAGCCCATAATGTTTGCCCCTTAAGACTGCAGCCCCAGGTAGTTTATCGCTTACATTACCCCACACTCAGCTTTTGGAAATTCATCAAAATCACCATTTAGATGTTCTTACCAGTTTATGGTTCCAGTAGCTTCTGCTACAGGTAAGCAGATCTTACCTGTTCTTTGCATGCACCGGTCTCTCCACATTTTCAGTCCATAGTTTGCCCTGCAATCTCAGTCCTCTGATGGGTGTAAGAAAAAAATTTCAGTTTGTCAAGCATTTTCTTGTTAAAATAGGAATGTCAACTTACAACTGTATATCCTTTTTAGTGGTTGCTTAGCTATTATATATACCTAGCTTATCTCACTCTACTGTTGTCAACATTTTACCAGTTCAAGTGAAGTGTAGTAAACCTCACCTCCTTTCATATCCCTTTACCCTTCTCCATTTATGATGTGGTTGCCTTAAGTATTTCTTATACATGCATTTAAGATACCTCTTAAGATACATCCTATAATTTTTGCTTCAACTGTCAAACATAACTTAGAAAACTCAAAGAAGACAGAAAGTCTATTGTATTTATCCACATTTTGTTTACCATGTTCTTTCTTCCTTCCTGATGTCCCAATTCCCCATTACCCTTTTTATCATTTCCTTCCTGTTTAGGGAACTTCCTCTAGCCACTCATCTAAAGATCTCCTGGTGACAAGGTCTATTAGTTTTCCTTAATTTGGGAATATCTTGATTTTCCCTTCATTCCTGAAAGGTATTTTTGCTATATGCAAAGGTGTATTGACCATGCTTTTCTTTCAGCTCTTGAGAGATGTTGTACTTTTTTCTTCTGGACTTCGCGGTTTCTGTTACAAAACTCGCTGTCATTTGAAACATTTTCCCTCTAAACTAAGATCTAACTTCTCTCTCACTGCTTTCAAGAATTTTTTTCTTTAATTTTCAGAAGTTTGACTATGATGTATCTTGACTTAGATTTATTCTCCTTGGATTCACTGAGTTTCTTGAATCTATAGGTTTATGAAGGTTGCTAAACTTGGACAGCATTAAGCCATTATTTCTTTGAGGACCTCTTCGGCCCTATTCTCTTTCTCTTCTGTTTCTGGGATTCTAGTGACATGAATGTTCAATCTTTCATCATGGTCCCACAGATCTCTGAGGCTCTGCTCATTTTTATACTGATGTATTTTTTTCCTGTTGTTCAGACTGGGAAATTTCTATTGTTCTGTCTTTAAGTTCACTGATTCTTTTCTCCATCATCTCCATTCTGCTTTTGAGCCCATCCATTAAGTTTTTCATTTTAGTTATTGCTTTTTTTTTTCAGTTTTAAAAATGTCACTTGATTTTTCTTTATATATGCTACCTCTTTGCTGAGATATTCTATTTTTTCCAGTTGTTTCAGGTGTGTTTATAATTGCATGTTGAAGCATTTTTAAAGCATTCGATTTAAAATCTTTGTCAGATAATTCTCAATGTTCATTGTCTTGGCATTAACATGTACTGACTGTGTGTTTTTATTCAGCCAAGATCTTCCTGTTTCTGTTATGTGAATGGTTTTTGATTGAGCTATTGATATTTTGGTTAAGTCATACTATTCTGGTTCTTATTTAAACCTTGTGTTTTAGCTGGCTTTCTCAGACATCACTCTAGGAAGAGAGACAGAGCATTACTTCATTACTGACATGTAAGAACGGAAGATTAAGTTCCTCACTTGGCCTCCATTGACACCAAAGTGGGAATCCCCTCATTACTGCTGGATTTGGGTGCGAATTCTGGCCCTATACTAGGGCTCTACTGATACCTCCTTGTCTGGGAGGGGTGGGTGTTTCTCATTACTGTTCCCCATGTGTCCTCTGCTGACACCACACATTGTAGGGATGGCCTCATTATTACTGGACAGTGGTGAAAGTCCTCACTTTTTATGAGGCCTCCTCTGATGACATTCCAGCCAGGAGAGGAAGGGGCAAGATGTTATCATTGGGTGGAAATGTAGGTGAGCTGTATAAACAACATGCTGTGGGGAGGGAAATGCTTCATTACCACATGCTGGGAATAAAAGCCCAAGCGCTCTACTCAGTCATCTTGGACACCACTCTAGTGGTGGTGAAGGGGTATTTGGAGCCCTTGGTATAGCCTGGTGAGAGTGGCAGTCTAGGCCCCCCTCTTAGCCTTTGCTGGTGTGGATGTGAGTGGGGCCATCGTTTTTTTGTATGTGTTGGTGTTTGGTGAGAGTAGAGCAGTTAGTCTTTAAAAGTCTTCTGTCTCGCTAGGTTGCCCTTTTCTTGTTTTTATTTTTTGGTTATGGAGAGAAGGCTTTTGTTGAGGCTTCTCCCCTCAACTCCCTGTACCTGTTGGCTTATTTAGTTCCATTTCTGTGATATGTAAGGCATAAAAAAAAAACAGAGGGAACTCACCACTGTGTTGATCCTTGGATTCCAAGGTCCCTAGCCAGTCTACCTCGTTTCTCTACCACTCAGACCCTTCTTACTCCCTGTTTTATGTATAATATTCTGGGCATTTAGCTGTGCTTAGCAGGATGAATAGGAGAAAGGATGTGTACTCCATCTTCCCAGAAGTAGAAGTTGAATCCCTACAGAGAATTTTAAAACAATAAAACTGATAGAAGCCAATCTTGATTATTATCACCACCTTACTCCAGTATACCTATATAATTTCTGTGATAAAATGTTCTCCCCAATGACAGATACAGGTGAAGGGAAGGAAGGCAGCAAAGCACACTGCCATGTGTGTACCTATGCAACAATCTTGCATGTTCTTCACATGTACCCCAAAACCTAAAATGCAATAAAAAAAAGAAAAGAAAAAGAAATGTTCTCCCCTAAATCTTTTATCCTTATTTTTTCAAAAGTTCTTTTCCTCTTCAGGGAATTGTCAACCTAAATATGCAGAGAGAGGCTCTTTAAAGAAAATTTGGGAATAGAGCACTGCATTGGGATTACATGTGCCATAGTAAATGATGCGTGTTGAGAGAGGTAAAGGAAGACAAAGGTTTTAAAAGGAAAAAATGAGGAGAATTACATAATTGCTTTGAAATCATTATCCTTAGGCCAGGCGCGACAGTGCATGCCTGTGATCCCAGCACTTTGGGAGGCCGAGGTGGGCAGATGGCCTGAGCTCAGTTCATGACCAGCCTGGCCAACATGACAAAACCCCATCTCCATAAAAAATACAAAATATTAGCCAGACGTGGTGGTGCACTCCTGTGGTCCCAGCTACTTAAGGGCTGAGGTGAGGATGGCTTGAGCCCAGGTGACAGAGGTTGCAGTGAGCTGAGATTGTGCCAATGCACTTCAACCTGGGTGACAGAGTGAGAACCTTTCTCAAAAGAAAAAGAAAAGGAAAATAATTATCATTGACTACAAAAATCAATAACAGGGGTGATGCCAGGCCAAGGCTGGACAAGCAGTCATTCGGCAGATGCCCTCACAGAAGTACTTTTTGCACAAGGTTGTAATGGCCTTTGTCAAGGTTGTGGTTTTTGCAGACTCTTTTGTTATCAGTCATTCTTACATGAGAACCCTTCCTTCATAACCTTTTGCAGCTATATTTGTCAGTGGTTTTTTAATATTAGTGACTCCATTTTGAGTCTGACAACTTTCAAAGAATATAATTTCTAAAAATAGTTTTAATGAGATATAGTTGATATACAATAAACTTCCCAAAGTATACAATTTGACAAGTTTTTTCATATTTATACATCAGGGAAACCATTACCACAATAAAGATAGTAAGAGAGTTTATACTTAATAAAAGCATTAAAAGTGCAAATTTTCTCAAAAAAAATATTCAGAAAATATAAGCCTTTAAAGTGCTGAAGTGGATTTATTTTAAAGACAAACATTCCAAACATAAAGAGAGTTATAGTAACTTTACTTGTAACACAGATCTTGTTGCACTCATTTTGTATTAGACACAAACCCTGAAACAATTGCTCAAACTCTGTTCAACATCAGAGAATTTATATCAAAGAAAAATCCTGCAACTGTAATAAATTTGGGAAAAAACTAAAAACAAATTTAAAAAAATAAAGATCGTGAACACATCCATCATTCCCAAATGGTTTTTCCCTTTCTAATTCCTCCCCATTCCCAAGCAACCACTGATCTGTCTGTTACAATAGACTATTTTAAATTTTTTAAAGATTTACATAAATACTTAGAAGTGGGATAGCTGCATCATATGGTAGGAGTATGATTAACTTTTTAAGGAACTACCAAACTGTTTTGAAGATGGTTATATGATTTTACATTCTCACACGGTATATATGAAAGTTCCAGTGTTTTACATTCTTCCTAGCATTTGGAAGGAGTAAATCTTTTCAATTTTAACCATTCTAAAATGTGTGTAGTTATCTCATCATGATTTTGAGTATCATTTTCCTAATGAATTATAATGTTGAGTTTTTATTCATGGTATTATTTTCCAGATTTGTCTCTTTGTAACTCTTATTTTCTAAAGTTATTTTAAATTGCACTGTTGTGTATCTCAGTTTCAAATTGTTCGTTGTTAGTTTATACAAGCACAATGAATGGATTTTCATATACTGATCTTTTACTCTTCAACTTGCTAAATTCAATTACTAGTTTTAGAAGCATTTTTTTAGATTGATAGAACTTTCTGCGTAGATTATCTTGTGGTCTGTGCAAAAGACAATTTTACTTCTCTCTTTCCAATCAGGAGGCCTCTTCCAGTCCAGGTCCATTGTACCGGAAAGAATCTCAAGTACAATGTTGAACAATTCCTCTCCCTCTATCACAGACTCATCAGTCCTGGGTTATAGTTTTTACAGGCAAATCCCCAGCACAACTGCTAACACAGGAATATCTGCCTCATCCTCCCCACACTGTTAAAACTCAAGCCCGGGTACTATATGTAAAGAGATTAACATGACTCTATATTTGAAACAAGGCTAGAATACATCTGACAGCCTGAAGGCAGTGATTTCAGATTGGAAAACAGAGAATTGAGAAGAGCTATGTAGATACTGGGAAAGGAGGGAAATGGCAGTTCCCTGGTGGTACCCAAGAAGCAGATGGTCTTCAAGACACATGAAAGCAATTTGTAGGCAGGAAATGGAATGATTCACATTTCTACAAAAGACTAAATATAGCTACACTACCATGCAGGGATTTTTAGGTAAGACATACAAATACTAGGTAATGGTAAAGGGTGGCAGAGAACAGAATGTATTAACACCACTGAATGGGGTGGGTCATGGAAGAAAACCTGAAGGAGACACCCTCTCTCTGCTACATGACCCACAAGAATTGAAGATGGAGAAATGAACAGGGTGACAGGTCAGTTTGGAAGGATCTCTATGGGTGCTAAATAACTATCCCCTTACTTCAACCAGTATGTCTAGGCTTTCCAGTATCCTCCCCTGAACAATCAAAGCTCAGGGCTATGTCTTGTCATTGTCCTGGGAGGGGTATATATAGTGAGGCCAGGAGGCCTGGAATAGACTAATGAGAGATGCTGGTGTGATGAAGATGGCCAGGAAACCACGATCCTCCAGTCCAGTTGTCTAGCAGCCACCTACCAACACCAAAGAAAAGGGAAAAAGGAAGGCCCCTCTCAACCCAGGCCCAGAAGCCCTATCAAGGTGAGCGGCCCACTCAAGCTCTGACTCCTACCCTGTCCTGTCCTGGCATAACCCCCACCCCAGCCTGCACCACTTATCAGGAAGCTTCTGTTCCCACCCCTCTTCCATCTTCTTCCCCAAAACCAATTCCCTTCTGTGATCTCCCTGCTGTCCTTCCAGGTTCCCAAGACAACCTGGAAGGCAAAAAGAACCCTTTCAGGGAGTTCCAGAAAAAAAAGAAAAAAGAAAAAAGAAAACCTCTCCCTAAAAGACCACCACTTCAAGTAAACCTGAGGAGGGGAGTAGGCCAACACTATCTGGCCACTGCAAGCGGCTAAATGAGGAACTCAATAAAAATGAACCATTGCAGGACCGAGTAAGCCAGGAGACATCCACCATCTCCGGCATTTCCCTCCAAAGCCAGGAATTTCAGGGCAAGGTCAGAGACCTCAAATCTATCTGAGAAGTCCCCAAAGGTCTGACCTGCCCCCACCCCACAGAGAAATAGCCAATGAGGTCTAGAGTACATTTTGCGCCCTACAGGGTGATGAAAATAAAATGAACCTGTTGTAAAATGCTGTGTGGGTCTTCATGTTCTTAGATGGTGGGGACGGAGGAAGGAAGGAAGAGGCAAGGGTGTGGGAAGGGAGGGAGGTGGGTATTCCAGGGTTGGGGCTAGACATACAATTCACAATCAGCCAGACACGGAAGATAAGGGGTGCGTCAAGGTTGAACACTGAAGACAAATCTCCTAAAGTTTTTATTTCTCTGTAATAAATGTCCAATAGCCTAATTTTAGGGCCATATGCTAATTGCATATCTAGTTTTATTAGAAACTATTAAACTCCTTTTCAGAGTGACTGTACCATTTTACAGTCTCTCAATATAGGAATGATGGAATTTCTCTACATCCTTGCCAACATTTAGTATTGTGACTATTTTTTATTGAAGCTGTTATGAGAGATTACAGTGATATTTCATTAAGGTTTTGATTTGCATTTCCCAATGGGCAATGATGTTGAACATCTTTTCATGTGCTTATCTGCCATCTGTGGATTCTCTGCCTTTTTACAGCATCTAGAGCTTCTAGTACTACGTTGAATAAGAGCTGAAAGCAATCATCCTTGCCTAATTTTAAGGGGAAAGCATTCAATCTTTCATCTTTAAGTAATGATCTTATCTGTAGGATTTTTTTGTACATGCTCTTTATCAAGTTGCAGTAATTTCTATTACTAATTTGCTGAGAGTTTTTAAATCATAAATGAATGTTGAATTCTATCCAATTTTTGTTTCTGCCTCAAATTTTTATTTTTCAAATTTTATTTTTTTAATTAAATTTCTATGATTTTCCTTCTTTACCCTGTTGACATGTTGGATTACAATGATTGAGTTTCAAGTGTTGACCCAGTCTTCCATACCACAATAAATTCAACTTGGTCGTGGTGTATAATTCTTTTTGCATATGCCTGGATTCAGTTTATGAATATTTTGTTGAGAAATTTTGTTTAAGTTCATGAGAGATATTGGTTGTGTAGATTTTTGTGTGTGTATAGTCTTTGTGTTTGGTATCAGAGAAATAAAGCTGCATAAAATGTGTTGGTAAGTATTCACTCCTAAATTTTCTGGGAAGTTTTGTGGAATTGTATCATTCCCTCCTTAAGCAGGTAGAATTCACCTGTAAAGTCGTCTGAGACTGGAGTTTTATCAGTACAGAGACTTTAAGTACTAATTCAACTACTTTAATAGATATATAGCAGTTCAGACTACCTTCTTGGTACTTTGTGTCTTCAAGGAATTTGTTTATTTGTGGTAAGTTGGACTTTTTAGCATAACCTTGCTCATAATATTCTCTCTCTCTCTCTCTCTCTCTCTCTCTCTCTCTCTCTCTCTCTCTGTCTCCCTCTCTTCTCTCTCTCTCTCGATGGAGTCTCACCCTGTCGCCCAAGCTGGAGTGCAGTGGCAGGATCTCAGCTGACTGCAACCTCCACCTCCCTGGTTCAAGCAAGTCCCCTACCTTAGCCTCCTGAGTAGCTGGGATTACAAGCACATGCCACCACCCCCAGCTACCTATTTTGTATTTTTTATAGAGATGGCGTTTCACCATGTTGGCCAGACTGATCTTGAACTCCTGACCTCAGGCAATCCTCCAACCTCGGACTCCCAAAGTGCTGGGATTACAGGCGTGAGCCACCGTGCCCGGCCAATATTCTCACTATTTTTTAATGGCTCTAGGATCTGTGGTTATGTTACCTAACTGATTGCTGATATTGGTAACGTGTGTATTCTCTCATTTCATTCTGAGCTGTTGATTTAGAAATTTACTGAATTTATTGATCTTTTCAAGGACCTAAGTTTTTAGTATAATTGCTTTCTTCATGGTTTTCCTGTTTGTTTATTAGCCTATATTGACTTTAATTTGCTCTTCTTTTTCTAGTTTCATAAGGTTTTCCAATATAAGCACTTAGAGGTCCTTCTAAGTACTACTTTAATTACATGCCATAATTTTTGAGGTGTTGTATTTTCTTTTTTTTAACTTTTAAGTTCGAGGTACATGTGCAGGTTTGTTACATAGGTAAACTTGTGTCATGGGAGTTCGTTGTACAGATTATTTCATTATCCAGGTATTAAGCCTAGTACCCAATAGTTGGGTTGTTTTTTCTGCTCCTTTTCCCCCTCCCACCCTCCAGCTTCCAATAGGCCCCAGGGTGTGTTGTTCCTCCCTAGTGTCCATGTATTCTCATCATGTAGCTCCCACTTATAAAAAATAACATGCAGTATTTGGTTGTCCGTTCCTGTGTTAGTTTACTAAGGATAATGGCCGCCAGCTGCATACATGTCCCTGCAAAGAACATGATCTGCTTTTTTATGGCTGCATAATATTCCATGGTGTGTATGTACCACATTTTCTTTATCCAGTTTCATTTTAATTCAGTTTCAAAAGTTTTAAAATTTCCCTTGGGACAAATTATCTTTGATGTATGGATTATTTTAAAAGTATAATTTTAAATTTCCAAATATTTTTGAATTTTCTAAATATAGTTCTGTTATTGACTTCTAACTTAATTCTGCTACTGTGCAGGAATATACCTTTATTCTTCAATCCTTTTAATTTACTCAGACTTATTTTATGCCCCAGGACATAGACTATCCTGGCAAATGTTCTATGTGCACCTTTAAAAAATATGACATGGCCGGGCGCGGTGGCTCAAGCCTGTAATCCCAGCACTTTGGGAGGCCGAGGCGGGTGGATCACGAGGTCGAGAGATCGAGACCATCCCGGTCAACATAGTGAAACCCCGTCTCTACTAAAAAAAATACAAAAATTAGCTGGGCATGGTGGCACGTGCCTGTAATCCCAGCTACTCGGGAGGCTGAGGCAGGAGAATTGTCTGAACCCAGGAGGCGGAGGTTGCGGTGAGCCGAGATCGTGCCATTGCACTCCAGCCTGGGTAACAAGAGCGAAACTCCGTCTCAAAAAAAAAAAAAATATGACATGACTGTGTACACTGATGTTGTTGGATGGAGTGTTCTGTAGATGTCAATTATGTCATGAACACAGATAATGCTATTCAAGTCTTCCGTATTTTTATTGATGTTTGTGCACTAGTTCTATAGATTATTGAAAGAAAGCCATTGACATTTCCAAATACAATTGTGGATTTATCTATTTCTCCTGTAAGTTTTTTGCTTCATTTATTTTGAAGCTCTATTATTAGGTGCATACACATTTAGAAGTAGTATGTCTTCTGGGTAAATTGGCTCTTTTGTCATTATGAAATATCTATTTTTAATTCCTGATAATATTCCTTGCTCTGAATTCTATGTCCTCTGATGTTAGTATAACTAATTCATGTTACATCAGTTAGCATTCTTTAATTTCTGATTTATCTGTTTCTTCATATTTAAAGTAGGTTTTATAGAAAAATATAATTGAATCATTCTTTTTATCAAATATGACAATCTTTGCTTTTTAATTGGAGGGTTTAATCTAACCAAAGGTTATGTAATCTCCCTAGGAAAGATCTACATCTAATAACTTATAAATGCAGGAGTATAAAGACTGGGCCCCTTTGACTCAATTCAAGACAACTCTGAGGGGACATGTCAGCTGCAAGGATCCCCATGAGATAGGATGAAGTCTCTATTGTGACTGAGTCACAGCTGAATGCTTTCTCTGCTACTTCTTCCTCCCTACTTCCTTCACTTCCTCTCAGATGTTGTTCCTGAGAGCATTTTCCAATAATCTTCCTTCATACAAACCTCTTGGGAATCTGACCAAACACAGGCAATTTTAAAATGATTAAGCACACACCAGCCCTTTTCCAGAAATTCTGCTTCTAAGTGTTTTTCTCAAAATAACAGAAGCCATAGGTCTACAGAAATATTTGTATAAGATGCTTATAGCAGGGTAATAACAGCCAAACATGAAAGCCATTGTCTGCTAACAGGTAAATGTCTTAAAAATTGTGATATATCCATACAATGGAATGCAACAATAAGAATGAATAAAATATTGATTCATGCAACACGATGAATGAATCTCAAAAACATTACGTTGAGGGAAAGAATCCTTACACAACAGACTGCATACTATATGATTCTAATTATATGCAAAATTAATTCATAATGATGGCAAACAGAATAGTGTGTGCCTTGGATGAAGAAAGATTGAATATAAAATGAAATGGGGAGTTTTCTGAGGTCATGGAAAAGTTCTACATCTTAATTTTGGTGAATACGTAAGTATTCACATTTGTCAAAACTCATATAACCATGGACTCAAAATCTATGTAAGTAACTATTGAAAATTAAACCTGACTAAAAAGTTTAAAACTCAAGTGACACTAAACAATATTGTTAATAAATGTATTGAAAGGTAGTACAACAAAAGGAAAAAAAATAAGATGATTATTACAAAACCCCCCTTTACTATGGAGGAAGTTGGCCATAATTTACATAAACAATTGCTCATAATGTTCTATATCTAGACTTGTGTGATGAATATATGGGTGTTGACTTCATAATCACTGCTAAACTGTATGTGTTTGCAGGTTTTGTTTGTGTGTTATATTTCGAAATTACAAAAATATTTTAAAAATATATTTAACAAAGGATTAGTTATAAACTAACAAGAAGATGACAAATAACCTGCTAGAAAAAAAATGAGCAAAATAAATAAACATGAGTTTAACCGAAAAGGAAGCACAAACGTACCACAGACATTTTTATCTTATTTATATTTTGTATAGAGATTGGGTCTCGCTATGTTTCCCAGATGGGGCCTCGAACTCCTGGGCTCAAGCAATTCTGTCTCAGCCTACCAAAGTGCTGGGATTACAGGCATAAGCTATCATGTTAGGCACTTTTAAACAGCTGTATTGAGATATAATTTACGTCTCATATAGGCCATCTATTTAAACTGTATGAGTCAATGGTTTTAGTCATGCATTTAATTACCTCTTACTATTAGTCGTCCATCACTGTACTCATTCTTCCTCTCCTCCTCCTCCTTCTTCTCTCTCTCTCTCTCTCTCTCTCTCTCTCTCTCTCTCTCTCTCTCACACACACACACACACACACACACACACACACCCCAGAATATAGAATCCTTGAGGGCAGGGACTTTATCTTCTTCACTTGCTGTATCCTAATATCTAGAATAGTGCCTCAGAATTTTAGGTCCTTAATGAACATTTGTTAGTTGACTGGAATGAAAGCAGTGGAGATGGAGAAAACTGAATCAATGTGAGGAATACGTAGGACCTGGAAATGGATAGGGTGTGGGGACAAATGGAGAGGAATGTGTCATAATCACTTCCAGATTTCTGGTTTGGGGCATTCAACAGTTGTTGATATCAATAACAGAGCCATAGAATGTGGGAGGAAGAACACACTGGGCGATATAAATGACTGGAAGTACAATGGCACCTTGTAGTGAAAAGAACATGCATACACAACGCAGAAAAAGTGAATCGTAGTCCTGAATTTTCTGTGTAACTCTGATCAGACTACTGCCCACTTCTGGACCTGTTTTTCTTTTGTGAGTTGATTGATTTGGACTGAAAAGCATTCTGGGTTTTTGCATGCAGATCTTGGTAAATATTTTAGGACATGTAGAATGTGCCCACAGAGGTATGTTTCTTTGAGTTCATATCCCTCAATTGGCGTCCAGCTAGTATTACAAATCTGTTCATGGCATCAAATCTTCACCCAGAGATCTCTGAGATTTCTAGAGAGTGATACACCTGAGACCTGAGCTCACAAACAAGTCACTCATCTATACTTAGCCTGAAATGCAAAGTATCCTTTGTCATTCCTGCTCCCACTGTTCCTTTCTGGGCCCAGGGAAGTCAGGTGAGTGGCAGGTCACTGCCACTGCCAGAAGTTCTCTGCACAGCAGTGATGAGTTCACCAAGGATGTTTTTCTTTGGAAGCTCCTGAAACTACAGGCCCAATCAATCAGAAGCCAGACTTTCAGATGCCAAAGGATTGCTCGGGAGCCTCATGTGACAGCATGATGACATATCGACTATAAAACGAGTGTGTTAAATATATTTGAATACATAAAACACAGAATTTTTAAAAACACAGTAAAATAAGAGAACCTTCTAGGAACTCCCCACTTGCCTTGGAATAAAGTCCAAACCCCTTTCCATGTCCCATAGGGTCCTGCATGCTGGGGCCTCCTGTCCAGTCTGAGCTCCCACCTCTCTCCCTGCTTAGCTAAAATCTGAGGCCCAGGGTTCCCTCACCCCCTCAAGCTAAACTCCTTTTTGCTGTGCTGGCGTCCCTGTGGATACTGCCTCTCTGCCATGAGTTTCTGTGGCCTTTGAGGCTCACCCTGTCCAGAGGCTCAAGCTTACCAAGTTCCCATGCCCTATGATGATTCTGTGGTGAGACTGTGGTGCTATTCCCTCTCTGGCTCTGCTTCCCCAGGTGGTTGGCTAAGAATCCACTATGTTTGCATGGGTCTCAGGCCAGCCTACAGGACGTGAGGAGCTGGAAAGACAGAAGGCTGGAAAGGCTGAGAGCTGAGAGCTATTGAAAGATCCCCCAGGGCCCTCAGTCCAGCATCTTGTAGCAGACATCTTTCTGCAATAGCCCAGAAAGCAGTGTGGGAGTAGGGGTCATTTGTCCCAAATACTAGCTCATTCATCCTCAGGTTGCAGAGCCAACCTGTTGCTTCCCTGACAGCCCACTGCTAGGATTCATGAGCAGCTTCTTTCTTGACAAGGCATTTTTCAAGCCACAAGGCTTCTGCTCCTTTCCTCACCTTTTTGCTTTTAATTGTGGTAAAATACACATTACATAAAAGGTACCATCTTAATGATTTTTAAGTGTACAGTTGAGTGGTGCATTAAGCACATTCACAGTGTTGTGCAACCATCACCACCATCCATCCACAAACTTGTCAAACAAAAACTCGGTCCCCATTAAACACTAACTCCCCATTCTCCCTGTCCCTACCCCCCGGCACCAACCATTCAACTGTCTGTCTCTATGGATGTGACCATTATAGGGACCTCATACCAGTGGAATCCTACACTAATTGTCCTTTTGTGACTGGCTTATTTCACTGAGCGTAATGCTCTCAAAGGTCATCAATGCTGTAGACTGTGTCAGAATGTCATTCCTTTTTAAGATAATAATAGTCCATTGTATGGATGGACCACATTTGGCTTATCCATTCATCCATCGATGGACATTTGTGTTGATCCACCTCTTGGCTACTATGAATAATGCTACTGTGAACATAGGTACACGAATATCTCTTCAATCTGCTTTCAGTTCTTTTTTATATATACCCAGAAATGAGATTGCTAGATCATATGGTAATTCTATGTTTAATATTTTAAGGAACATCCACTCTGTCTTCCACCATTTTACATTCCCACTATGGTGTGCAAGGGTGCACAAGGGTTCCAATTTCTCCACATCTTCATCAACATTTATTTTCTGTTTTATTGATACTAGACATCCCACTGGGTGTGAGGTGGTATCTCACAATAGTTTTGATTTGCATTTCCCTAACTGGTGATGTTGAACATCTTTTCATATGCTTATTGGTCATTCGTATATCTTCTTTGGAGAATCATCTGTTTATGTCTTTTGCCCCTTTTGTTTTTAAATCTTGTTTGTTTTCTGTTGTTGTTTGGTTGTAAATGTTCTTTATATATTCTTGATAATAACCCCTTATCAGATGTGTGAATTGCGAATATTTTCTCCTGTTCCATTGATTACCTTTTAACATTGTTGATTGTTCCTTTGATGTGCAGAAGTTTTTAATTTCGTTGTAGGCCAGTGTGATGGGTCATGCCTGTAATACCAGCACTTTGGGAGTCCGAGGCAAGGGAAACACTTCAGCCCAGGAGTTCAAGACCAGCCTGGGCAACATAGGGAGACCCTGTTTCTATTTTTAAAATAATTTTTAAAAAATTTTAGTCAGGTGTGTTGGCACACGCCGGTAGTCCCAGCTACCCAGGAGGCTGAGGCAGGAGTACCACTTGAGCCTAGGAGTTCGAGGCTGCAGTAAGCCATGATTGCACCACTGCACTCCAGCCTATGCAACAGAGTGAGACCCCGTTTCAAAAAAAATTCATGTCATCCCATTTGTTTGTTCTTTTGTTGCCTGTATTTTTGTCATTGTATCCAAGAAAGCATTACCACATCCAAAGTCATGAAGCTTCTCCCCTCTGTTTTCTTCAGATTACAGTTTCGGCACTCGTGTTGAGGTCGTTCATCCATTTGAGTTAATTTTGTATATGGTGTAAAGTGAGGGTCCAATTTCATTATTTTGCATGTGGATAACATGTTGTGCCAATTCGTTGAAATGCTCCTCAGGTCTTAAAGGAAGAGAGGACAAGGAGCATGGTGACTGAGGGTGGCAAGACTTCCCTTTCTCTTGCTGAGCCACTCACTCAATTGAGGACCCTGTGCATGAATTTATTTATTCATTCATGCACTGGGCAATGTCCAAACCCAGAGTTCATAACCTCCATAAAATTTAGGTAGTTTGTACAATTAGATCGTGGAAGAATACTTTTATTTATTTTCACTAACCTCTAGTTGAAATTACCTTCATGGATAATGAATGCCGGCAACCAACCACAGGAAGATTAACAGTACTTATAACTGTCACAGAGTAAAATCCTTGATATTTTCCTATTACATTACCTGTGGCAGGAGCTCTCCAAATATGCTTTACACTTGTTGCTACTTCCAAATTATAGCAGTTATTAGATCTTCCCTCAATTTTATTATTTAACACATTCGTGAAGATGCACATATATTTGAGGGCATCACAATCGTGATTTTAAAAAATATTTTGATAACTGTGTTTCCATAAAATTGCTTTCTTTGTATTTCCACTAATTTTATTTCATGCATTCAAAAACGTTATTCTGAGAAGGAACACACAGATTTTCCCAGACAACCAAGGACACAGCAGCCGATGACACAGACAGACCTTGGTCACTGGCTTTGGCAAGATCCCAGCCACTGAGGGTGGGAGGGCACACAGATATATAGATACAACACAGTCTGGGGATTTCGGTTCCTCAGGGCAGCAGGTACTGTGGGACCCCAACAGAGAACACAATTCCAAACTGACTAGCCAACCTCTCTTGGAGATTTTTGTGTGAGTAAGGACTGTCCACTCATCAGCCTGGAGGAGTGGTCTTGTCCCTGGCGACCTGTTTACCTCTCTTTGTGCAGGTAATGAGATTCAGGGAAACCAGCTCTGCCACCCTGGCAACAGAAGATCAGCTCCCTTCCCCCATCTTCTGCTGACACCAGCTATTTTCAGCTGTAAGAGCAGAGATGCTTGGTGTGCTCTCGGTAGCTATGGAAATCCCAGGGTTTCCCTAGCAACAGCTCCAGATGGGTCTTGTTGCTAGGGAATGCTAGGATTTCCCAGGCTGCCAGATGAGCAAGACAGCTCTAGTCCCAGAGCAGAGGTGCTAGCACAGATGTGGGTCTGAGCCCCAGGGGCTGGATGATCCCCTTTGACTCTGATCCTTTGGGGCACCCAGCCACGTAGCCAATGGATGCTGCACACTGGATGAGCAGATCCTGAGAGGGGATGAAGAGGCGGTGCTCTGGGTAAACAAACTGATTAGAAAAGTCCAAATAAGCCCAACAGATGTCAGGAAGAGGAAGACAGTAGACTTTGGGAAGCTAGCAACCTTCAAGTCCAGCACTTGGCTGTTTCTAAAGCACTTTTCACAGGATTATCACACTATAAACACCTTCTTAGTTTCAAGAGGTCCAAGATTAGAACCAAGGCCAGTCTCAGGAGTGTGCAGCCTAAGCAGTCACACAGGGTCCCACACTGAGAAGGGCTCTGCATGCTTCAATTGAGCTCCACTACCACTGACTTGAAATGCTTAATAAGTTTTAAACAAGGGGCCTGAATTTTTATTTTGCACTAAGCTCCGCAAATAATATAGCCCGTCCTAGCTAAAACCTTTATTTTACAAGAGAGAAACCTGACCCATAGGGAGCAGATGCATTTAGTCTAAGTTCACGTGACTGAAAGTACATCTCAGGGGACACCAGCAATGGGGCTGAAACAGGCCTTCAGTGCGGGAAGGCATTCCTGGGGTTCCCATGGCAGAAAGGTAATGGTAACCACAACCACAGCCCCCTCACTTGTTCTAAGGATCCAACTCAAAACTGAAGAAAACAAGGCTTTGGGGAGCTCTCAGGCTCGTAGGGAAGCAGACAGCAGTAAGAAAATACAATTAGAATAGGAGCTGAGGAGGTGACAGCGGGACAACACCTGTCAGAGACTATCTGTTGCCCCCCAAAATTCGTATGTTGAAGTCCTAACCCCTAGTACCTAAGAATGTGACGGTGTTTAGACGTGGGGCCTTTAAATAGGTAATTAAGATAGAACGAGGTTGTTAAGGTGGTTCCTAATTCTATATGACTGGTGTCCATATAAGAAAAGGAGATTCAGGCACAGACTCATGCAGAGGGAGGACCACGTGAGGCACAAAGAGAAGTGGGCCATCTACAAGTCAAGGACAGAGGCCTCATAATGAACCAATCCTGCCCATGCCTTGGTCTCAAACTTCCAGCCTCCAGAACTGAGAGACAATGCATTTCTATGGTTTAAGCCTCCCAGTCTGTGATGCTTTGTCATGGCAGCTGGAGCAGACTAGTATAATATCTTTCATTCCTTCCAGTCCTGTGAAAAAAAAGCCTATGACTATTTCACAAAGGAGGGGCCCAAGACTTTAAGGGAATAACTATCTTGCTCAGGGTCACGAACTAGTAGGCAGTCATGCCAGGACTTGAACGTAGCTTGATCTGCCCCAAAGCCAGTGTTTTCCACTCCTCCAGCCTAGTAGGAATTGCACCCAGCTCACCCAATTCAGAACATCTGAATCCCTTTCCTAGGCACACCAATCCCTCTGCTTCCCTGTGGGCTCAGGGAGTTCCTGGCACAGGTCTCCCAACCCCAGACTCATCACTAGTACATTTTGCTTTGGGTTCCAGTTTCTCAAAGCTTCCCTGTGGTTTTCACTCCTGCCGTAGGCTAAAAGGACTGCCATGGCTGGATCCTTTGATGGAAGGACTCTGGAGCCATATCAACCTTTACCCTAACCCTAAAGGCCAAATGAGAGTGACAAGCCTTTAAAAGTGTCGCACACTGAAGTACCAGGTACATGGGGCTCATGAACACTTCAGCACTAAGGGAACATCCTTCCTTTAGTATTAAAGTGGCAACATCAGGAAATCCCAGCTTCTTTTGCCTTTATGTGGAGGAGCAATTCATCTCTCTCTGTGACTCTGTCATTTCAACCCAGAGGTAGCCAGGTACCTTCCTAAGCAAACAGTTGTCTACCCAGAGACAGCCATGTGACTCGTCTGGAAAGCAAAACCAACTGCAGATAGTTAAGGAGATTTTTTTTCTTTCTTCTTTTTTAAAAACAATTTTAGATTAATGGTTCTTTATTGGGGTATAACATACATACAATAAACTACCCAGACATTAAGTGCCCAACTTAATGAAAAATTTAACAAGTGTACACTCCCATGGACCCATCATCCTGGTTGATATAGTAGCTGTATTTTTTAAATAGAAACCCCACTTTCTTTATACAGGCATGGTGGCATGTGACTGTAGTTTGGGCTACTCAAAAGGCTGAGGTGGGAGGATCTCTTGAGCCCAGGAGTTTGTAGTTGCAGCAACGTAAGGTCAGACCACTGCACTCCAGGCTGGGTGACAGAGCAAGACTCCCATCTTTATTTACAAAAAGATAAAGAAAATCCCATCTCTCTGCTGTGAGGCTTCTGTGCCATGAGGAAGAGAACAAGGGCTGGGAAGTCACAGAGAGAAGTAGAGATCCAGCAAGGACAGACAGTTAAGCTAGCTCTTGTAGAGTAGGGAGTCTGCTGAGAGGAGACAGGAAATAAAGGGACATTGTAGGCATAAGGATATGTAGAGGCTTAGGGATATCCACCACCTTAGGAGAAAGAGTTCAGAGTAAATACAGCAGAAGTTGGCTCACGGGGTGTCATCTGGGGTCAGGAACAAGACATGATTATATAAAAACGAAACCAAGCTTGTTGTCTGACTTAGAAGCTATTTCTGTGACCAGAGCAGTCAGTGCCTGTCTAATGTTCATGTCAGGTTTTATGGCTTGTGGTCAAAGGCTGTCGCACAGTACATGGAGCAAAGAGCAGGAACTGCATGATTTTTCAGAACAACGTCCAGAATAAATACGAATCTCTGCCTTAAATGGGACATTGCAGAGCAAGTTATATAAGGAATTATCTAGCTAATAGATCACAGCACTAATTGATCAAAGTGCTTAACATCAGCTTAGTACCAATGTTTAAAGCAGTCAGTATCAAAGAGATACTTAAAGTTGTAAAATCTAAATGCGTGTTTCCCCCTCATTGTCCCCACATGGCATTTTCTCCCTCTTTAAATGCTTGTCTTACTCTATTGCATAGAATTCATCTTTGTAAGCTGTTTTAAATATTTTCTGGAAAAAATATACAATATACACAGATTATCACATACATAGGTGCATGCCTGTCTGTCTCAGAAACAGTCTATCATTTCACGTCAATTTTTAATACCACCTCTGCCAGAAACCAGATTGCCATATACACTTGAGTCTGTTTCAAGACTATTTCTTCTCTTCCAATAGTCCATTTACTCATTCCTGGTGGTACATGACACTCTCGACTTACTGCATTTTCTTCCATTTAAACAATCAGACATCTCAAGTCTTTCCCATTAAAAAAAGAAAATTCTCCCACTGTCACTTGCACTTGGCCACTAGCTCCATGCTCACTCTCTTTCCAACCTTTTACAGTCATATTTTTCAAAAAGGCTGTACATGTGGCCTTCTGTTTCCTCAGCCACTTTTCAA
The DNA here is from genome assembly GCF_048565385.1 of Saimiri boliviensis. Lineage (NCBI taxonomy): Eukaryota > Metazoa > Chordata > Mammalia > Primates > Cebidae > Saimiri > Saimiri boliviensis. Next base: position 85,569,088 of record NC_133470.1, on the reverse strand, counting down.
TCCTAAGCCACTGCAATCTTATTTTTGCTCCCACCATGCCACACAAGCTGTTCTTGCTAAGATCACCAATGAATGAACTCTATGTTGCTAAATCCAGAGGGCAAACTTCAGCCTTCACTAGCTTGACACAGGTGGCCACTTCTCCCTTTGCTTCTGTGCCCTTCCATCCGTCCTCTTGGGTTTCCTGCAGTCACTTTCCTTACTTTCCATCTTGCTTCTTTGCCTCTCCTCCTCTTCCCACTTCTTAAACATGGAAGCTTCTAGGATTTTAAGGCTGGGTTACATTCTGTTAACAGGCTCACCACACAGTTTACCTAGGAGCACTCCACCTCATCTATGGCTTCCAACATTACCTGCAACATGGACCATGCTACATGTTCACCAAGCACCATTTCCTTTTCCTCCTTTACATGCAGCTAGACCACATTTCCTGGAATCTCTTTTGATTACATGTAATTAGCTTCTGACCAATTGGATGTGAGGAGAAGAGATGTTTGACACTTGCAGATCTGGCCACTCAAGCGTCACATGTGGTCTTCCGTGTTCTCTCTTTTCATTCATCTGCCAGCCAGGTGAAAAAAAAAAAAAATGCTAGTAGAGATCTCTGAGTGCCTTGGGGCCCCTGGAACTCATAGCCTGAATAAAACGGAGCCCAACCTCCACCCAACCCACCTCCACTGACTTTGAACACGAGTGAAAAATAATCCTTTATTGAGTCAGCTCACTGAGACACAAAAATTGTTTGATGCGGCAATTAACCTGGCCCTGGCCCAACTAATACACTATTTCTATGCTAATGACAACCAAATATTTGCATTCTGGGCTTATTACTCTAATTATGCATCAAGTGATTGACAATGCAGCCCAAACTGATGGGATAGTCTTTTTAATAGATTACTAGGAAGTCACAAAGATTCATGAATGCATTCATTCATTCAACAAATGTTTATCGAGTACCTACAGGCACCAGACACTGTGCTAGAAACTAAAGTTGCAATAATGAGCAAAGATAAAACCAGTCCACTCACTCACAAAGTCTACTGTGAGCCAGATGACAGCTGATCCTCATGTCTCATTACATTCCAGCTGCGAGAAACTTCCATAGCATTTGCTCCTTGACGCAAGCCCACTACCCGTAAAACTGAGGCTTCCCCTCTCTAGGTCCTGGAATCCACGGTTCTCCCCTCTGTGAAAGGGTGCAAGTGGATGTAGTAGTATAACATCCCTTTCTCTTAAGAATTTTGTCAGTTTTTTTTAATTGTAGTAAAAGGTATGTAACATAATCTTTATCATTTTAACCATTTGTTGGTATATAATTTAGTAGCATTAAATATATTTACCATGTTGTGTAACTTTTACCACTATCTATACTCAAAAATTATCATTATCAACAAAAACTCTATACTCATTAAATAGTAACTCCTCTTTCCCCTTTACGCCAGCCTCTGGTAACCTCTGTTCTACTTTCTGTCTCTAGAATTTGCCTATTCTAGGTACCTCATCTAAGTGGAATCATGTAATGTTTGTCCTCTGTGTCTGCTTTTTATCATGAAGCATGGTTTTTAGTAGTACCTCCATGTTATAGCATGTATCAGAGTTTCATCCCTTTTCATGGCAGAATAATATTCCATTGTATGGCTAGACCATATCTTGTTTATCCACTCATCTGTTGACGCACTCGGGTTTCTACTTTTGGCTATACTGAATAATGTTGCTATGAACATTGGTGTACAAATACCTTTTCAAGTCCCTGTTTTCAATTCTTTTGAATCTATATCTTAAAGTGTGATTGCTGGATCATATACTTAACCTTCTGAGGAACTGCCACACTGTTTCCCAAGGTGGCTGCACCGTTTTACATTCCCATCAGCAATGAATCCAGGTTCCAATTATTCCACATACTTGCCAACGCTTGTTATTTTCCTTATTTTTTTACCATAGCCATCCTAGCATGTCCTAGCATGTGTGAAGCTGTATCTAAGAATATGTTTAAAATATAAGTTATACATGAATAAAATTTTGTTCTGACAAATTCAAACCCAGAACAGAATTTAAAAATCTGCTTCACTGCAGCCACGTCTAAACTCCTTCCCCTCCCCAGAGAAAATCAATGGTAAAAGTTTGGTATGCATCTGTCCTGACCTTGTTCTCTGCATTTGTATTCTTTTTTTTTTTTTTTTTTTTTTGCATATATGGATTTTTATTTGTGGCAGAAGTTTTATATATTTATAAATCACTTGAGAAAAGGTAAACTATTCAATAAATGACACTGGAACAAAATATTCTACACATGGGGTAAGAAGGAAAATTTTGCCACCCAACAAAAAATTAAGATGAAATTGCCACTAAACATTAAAAAAAAAAACTATAAAACTTACAGAAGAAAACGCAGGAAAATAACTTCATTATACCTGGGCAAAGACAAATTTCTTTTCTTCTTTTATCTTTCCATAAGTTATTGGGGTACAGGTGGTATTTGGTTACGTAAGTAAGTTCTTTGGTGGAGGTTTGTGAGAACCTAGTGCGCCCATCACCCAAGCAGTATACGCTGTACCATATCTGTAGTCTTGTATCCCTCGGCTCCCTCCCACTCATCCCTCTAAGTCCCCAGAGTCCACTGTATCATATTTTTTTTGCAATTGTATTCTTATGTGTGTGCAAATGTAAGATTATGCATAATGGAAACATAGCCATTCTGTCACTAATGTCAGTTTTCCTTTTTCTTTCCAACCGTTCCACTGTGTGTGTGTGTGTATTTTTTTTTTCTGTTAGAGAAGTTCCACTTATAAAATTTTGCCCTTTAGCTTATACCGCTGGTTATAACGCAGTCTTCGATTTCCAGGAAGAGTATGCTGTGTTGGGTGAAGTCACTAGCAGGAGTACCTTGGTGTCTGCCTCATGTAGAATGTGTTGCCTAGGTCGTCTCAGGTCTAATCTGAGCTGAACTTCTCCTATCACATATACCAACAACTCTTTATGCTTTTCTCTTTCTCCGGCATTACCTTCTTTTGTCTGGAAAAAAAAAAAGAAGGAATGAAAAGATTTTTCTACGCTTAGGAGAAAAGTATTCAACGGGAAGAACGTGCGAATCAGCCAGTGTTTGGTGAGAGATCGCCCCCTGCTGGCTGTGTTCGTCAGGGTTCTCCAGAGCAGCAGCTAATAGGAAAGATAGATACATTTGTAAGGAGTAATATAATACATATAAGTCTATGTCTATATTATATATAAATATATACAGCTTGGTTATAAGGAACTGGCTGACACTGTTACAGAGGCTTGCAAGTTCCGAGGTCTGCAGGGACAGCTGGCAAGCTGGAGACTCAGGAGAGCTGATGAGGTAGTTCCTGTCCAAAGCCCAGCAGGCTGAAGACTCAAGAAAAGCCGATGCTGCAGTTTGAGTCTAACGGCAGGAAAAAGCCAATGTCCCAGTTTGAAGGCCTTCAGGCAGGAGGGATTCTCTCTTACTTGGGGGAGGGTTGGCCTTTTTTTCCTATTCAGGCCTTTAACTGATTGGATGAGGCCCACCCACATAATAGAGGGCAATCTACCCAGTCTCCTAACTCAAATGCTAATCTCATTCCAAAACACCCTCAGAGACACGCTGGGGATGATGTCTGAGCAAATGTCTGGGCACTCCGTGGCCCAGTCCAGTTGACACATAAAATTAACCATCACACTGGCCATATGGGCCTTTTAGGGCACCTGAACCCATCGCAGGAAGCTCTGAGGCATTAAACAATTGTCCTGATGGGCATTATAGGCAGTTAAAATTCTAAGCCAGAAAGATTAAGAAAAAAAAAAGCATGTGAGCCAAACTGGAGAGAAAGAGAATGCAATGGCAATGCTAGTCGAGTTTCCTCCTGCTCAGAACCCCGTGATGGCTCCTCATCCCTGGTAGAACATACCCTTACCTTATGGGGTTTAGGAGGCCCACCTTGCTCCCTGCTTCTTGCTGCCACCACACCTACTTCTTCACTGTCCTTTCCTTGTTTCAAGCCTGGTGCTGTTTCCATCTGCCTGGGTGCTCTTTCCCAGATCCTCACAGGGCTTCATGGCAAGGCCTTCCCTGACCCCCCTGCCCAAAATAACACCCCCTCCATCCCTTTCCACCTCCTTACCTTCCTTTATTTTTTTCGAGCTGGTTTTCGGTCTCCTTCACTAGACTATAAATTCCATGAGGCCAGGGACTTTTTTTTTTTTCTCTGCAGGGCCTGGATTGGAATAGGTGCTAAGTATTTGTTAAGTGAGTGAATAAATGAATAAATGCAAAAGACACAAGGAAGTGACAGATCGAGCTATGGATAAAAAGCACATACAAAACGCTATGGATGCTAAAGAAGAATTAATTTGGGGAACGCTAAAGCTGAAAATGAATTGAGGCTTTCAAAAAATGCTGAAGACAGATAAGTAAAATGCCTTTTAGTCAGTGCAAGGAAGTGAGAGAGCAATTTCTTGGAAGAAAATAAATCCTCATTTGTTGGCATTTTTCCTTCTAGAAGATTGATCTTTAAGCTAAAAAAAAAGTTGGAGGAGCGGGAGGACAGAGTGGGAAATCCAGACAGCTGGTGAGGTTGCTAGATCCCAGAGGCTCCAAGGTGCGATTGATTGCAGGCAATGTCTAGATAGTGACAGAGAAAGCGTCATAGAGATTCCCCAGGCCCCAGAGCAGCAAGGAAGCAGCAGCCTCATGCCCTCAGGTATGGCATAAAAATCATGCTAAAGCTGCCTCACTAACAAAAATCCCAAAGGACCAGTAAGCAGGCTGATCTCAGGAAATGTCTGTGTGGACAGAGGATCTCTAAACTAGCCCCAACCCCCAAACACATACACACACACACACACACACACACACACACACACACACACACACACTACTATGACACAATGCTATGGGTTTGCATATTTTTCTCCATGCCCCTAAAGGTGATGTCCAAATCAAGGGCAGTGTGTCTGAATCTTTTTTGGTTCGTGGACTCTTTAAACAAATCTGATGCAAATTGCCACATGCACATTATTTCAGGGAATTTAAGGAAATTTCAGCAATCCTCCTCCAGGCAATTCATGGACACCTGAAGTCCAAGTGCCCCAGGTTAGAAACCCCTGTTCTAAGAGTATACTCCTCAATTGCAACACTTGGATTAATGATGTAACTCCTTAACCCTAGAGTTGAAGATAGCAGCCAAATTCTGAGTGTATTCATTCAACAAATGTGTATTGAATGACTGCCATGTAGCTTATATAATCCTCACAACTGCCCTTGAAGCAGATTATATTAATACCACTGTCACTCTTAACAGAGGAAACAAATGAGGTACTGAGGCTTTGGGTAACTTGCTAGAGGTCACTCATTTTGCACTAGTCACTAGTAGGGGCAAAGCCAGTGATGGAACCCCAGAAGTTCAGCTTTAGAAACATTTTACTGCTACCTCATGATGCCTCTTGCAAGGCTGGTGTCTATTCTTTCAGATAGCCCCATTCACCCTGAAAACGTTTCTATAAGACTACATATAGTAGGTTAGAAATGAAAATCCCACCACAAACGACATCGGGAGGTTCTGTCACCCTGCCTCTGCATATTCATCGTTCTCATGCTTTGCTGACTCAGTTTTTAATCATCAGCTCACCTTTTGGATCTATTTGTATGAGAGATTGCATAAATATTTTCCCACATCCAACATCTCACAAGGAGATGGCCTCACATGCATGTTCAAATTCATTCTCCAAGTGGAGAAGAAAGCTTTCTGGTAGCGGTGCTGCACACCCCCAGGGGCTCATGGATCTCTCAGCAGAGACCACATCCAGTGTCCATGAAGTCATGAGTTCTTTAGCTTAGATTCCAAATTCAGGTTTTGTTTCATCAACATTACTGTGTGCACTTCTGGTTGAGACACTTAGGGGAACAGAGAAAGTTTTTCAGTAAGAGAGAGGATGTATGAGCTTCCTGTGGCTGCTGTAACAAAGTACCCACAGACTGAAGTGTTAAGCAACAGAACTGCATGGTCTCACAGTTCTGGAGGCTGGAAGTCAAAGATCAAGGCATCAGCAGGGTGGGTTCCTTCTGAGGGCTGTGAAGAAAGGATGTGTTCCAGGCCTCTCTCCTTAGCACATAGATGACTGTCTTCTCCCTGTGTCCTTCACATCATCTTCCCTCTACACGTCTGTGTCTGTGTCCAAATTTCTCCTTTTGTAAGGAAATAAATACTGGAAATATTTATATATTTTGCACTATAATACTGGAAATATTTATATATTCCTAGTATTTATTTATATACTTACAGTATTCATTCATACATGTGTATATTTCCAATTTTTATTTATATATTTATTCAATATAAGGAAATACTGGTTGTATTGGATTAAGGCCTACTGCCGTAAACTCACTCTAACTTGATTCCCTCCATAAAGACCCTACCCCCAAATAAGTTCACCTTCTGGCACACCTAGCAGTTAAGACACCAACATATGAATTTTAGAGGTCACAAGTCAACTCATAACAAGGGATAATGGTCAGGAAGAAAAAGAACCACAGAATGCTAGAAATTTTTAATAAGTTAATAAGCCCTTGCTATAGCATCAACAAACTCAGTAAATGAGTAAGCCTCATAATGGATGGATGGAGCATTGTACCAGGCACAAAGCCCAGCTATGATGACATCAAAGGCACCTGCTGTAAGATATTTCTCACTAATGGTGATGGAGGAGCTCAAAAAAACAGTAGCTCCTGCACGATGCGGAAACTTGACACCATTGAGAAGTGTTCAATGCAGTTAGGGAGTCTCAATGAACCCATGTAGCAGGTAAGATCGCTCACACTCAAAAATGCAAACATATCATGTTGTTCACTTATAACTAGACTTAATAGGGCATCCATTCAAATGAGCTGTAATTCCATGAATGCCCACACGTGGTAGCCTTTTCCAAGGGGTCCAAACCCCACCAGGATTCTACCCACTGTGGCATCCTCTCCATCACACTCCAAGGCTAGATGAGACCACAGCCCTTTTGGGGCACTAGGAAGATCCAGCTTCAACCACTGCTGAACTCAAGGTGATTTAGTGGCAAGGCCTCCGAACCTCTCTGTCCTGACACCCCACCTAGTGGCAAGGAACATATCTGCAAGACTGCTCTCTTCCAGAATTCCAGCTGGGAAGCAGTCCTCTAGTCCAAAACAAGGTTTCTGAAAGGAGGGAGCTCTGAGGAGTTTCACAGGGAGTTCCCAAGTCCGGGAAAAAAGAAAAACAAGCTAATTAATTAACAGCCATCCTCAGTGGCAAAGAGGCATCAGGCTCTACGCTAGCCTTTGTTTGCTGTCTTTGACCTTACCTCACCCTTGTTTTCTACTTGAGCAAATTGAGGCTCGAGGGGTTTGAATCCTTTCCCCCAAGGCCACAGCTGCTGGGTCGAAGAGTCCGGGATTTGAACCAGGGGTGACTGACTCGAAAGGCTATGTCTCTTCCCTGAGCAAAATAATGGCTTGACAGACAGTACTGCAGATTGTCTTAGGAAAATGACAGGACAGGGAAATCAGCTAGGAGGACATTTCAGCAATCCGAATTAGGGTTGAGGTGGTGGCCTCAGAAATGAAAAAGGAAGGGGTGGATGAGTGTGAATACTGTAGGGAAAGTCTGGGTGACATATGAGGCAAAAACAAAAAAGGAAATGAAAATAGCATCAATCCTCTAAACCACTGAAATCAGAAAGATAAAGGCAAAAGGTGGTGGTTAAGGAGAGGCTTGGAGGACCAGAAGACAGGGAGGAAGCAGGGAAAAGCTGGAAATGAGGGTAACTCTAGTTCCAGATACATCAAATGCTGATGGTGATGTTCTTCGCAGTGGGTCCAGAAACCCACATAAGAGTTTGAGGGACAATGAACCAAGCAGGTCATGAGACATGGAATGGAGAAAGGAGCAACGTGCTGTAAGATACTGCTCACTCATGGTGATGGAGGATATCAAAAAACGGCAGCTCCTGCACTGTGCGGGAACTGGACATCTGGACAGCAAGCCACTCCAGTCCAACTAAAGGCTAAGCATATAGTGGGCTGACTACTGGCCATTTCCTACATCGTAGTGACTAAGTTGCAACTGCTGTTAAACTGTTGTTTTGAGTGTATTACTTCCTTCTAGCGTACTGCCAAAATTCTAGTATTCAAAGGTGTGACAAAAACATAAAAAGTTGAGCAGTCCTGGAATACAGTAATCCTTGACAGCAGGGTCCCACTAGAGGAGAGCTGCTCTAAAATCCAGTTTGAGGTTGCCCCAATGACAGCCGGAGATCCTGGCACCTGCCATTGCATTTGGAAAGTCAGCACTCTCAGAAGCCAGACTGAACTTTGAGGAAATTTCCCCCAGTGGATGGTGGGGCGCCACATGGTCCCTGAGAGACCTGGGTCTAACTCCTAGGCTTCCTAAAGAGGTAGTTAACCAAGAAAAACATGGTAAAACCTGTGTTCTTTCTTGTCTTTGCGGTCACCACGGAACTTAAAAAAATCTCAGTCCCAGCAGCTCTTTCATGTCTTACAGAGACAGAAAGTGAACCACGTCCTTTCTTAAATCATTTCATTATATCAAGCTTGAGCATGTTTACCAAGGAATTCCGCTGTTCACAGTAGTTCTAACACTTCGGAGCAAAGAAAAGATGAATGTACTGGACAGTTTTTTCAAGGAAATTTAGCACGACCCTAAGTTATTAAGGAGGCCCACAAGGCCCACCATGAACTGACTCTTCTCCCTCTCCATCCTCCTACCTCGCCTCCCCTCCCGCTCTCTGGTCCATCCTCCAGAAACTGACCTCTGTTCCCTCACCCTCTCCACCACCGCACTAGGTGTCTCTGGTCCAATTCCATGTCAACTGACCTCTGCTCTCTTTCCATTCCCATCCCTTATCCCCCATCCCCCTCCACCTCTCTGGTCCAGCCCTGCATGAACTAATTTGGGTTCAGTCTCCTTCCCAGGACCCAGTCCATCGTGAGATGGCCTCTTTTGCTCCCTATGCCTCTAAGCCCTTGCACCTCTGCTCCATCCTCGCATGAACTAATCTCTGCTTGCTCTACTTTTCAGTTCCCCTCAACTCCTCTGACATCTCTCTGGTCCAGCTCCACATGGAGGATCCTCTGCTCCCTCTTCCCCTCCTTCTTCTCCAACTCTGATTGAACTTTTTAGTTCAGCCTCACATGTAGCCATCTCTGCCCTCTTTAGTCCAAAATTCCACCCCCACCCTCCTGCAGCTCTCCAGTCCAGTCCTGCATGAACTGCTCTCTGCTTTCTCCTGTGCCTTATCCGCCCCCCTCCATCGCACTACTGCTCTCTGCCACAGCTGCGCATGAACAAACCTTTGCCTTCTCTCCAGCCCAATCCCCATATGCGACTGATATTTCTCTGGTCCAGCCCTGCATGAACTGCTCTCTGCTTTCTCTCCTGCCCCTTCCTTACCACCTCCCTACACTGTTCTGTCCCACCCTGCATGAACTGACCTCAGCCTCTTTACTTCTGATCTTCTCCCACTCCCCAATATCCTTCTGGTCCAGCCCCACATGAACTGCCCTCTGTTACCTCTCCATTCCAAACCCACCCCACTGTGCCTACATCTCTCTGATCCACCCACAAGGGCTGACCCCTGCCCATCCCCCCGCATCTCTGTACACGATCAGCATTTGAACTCACTTACCTTGCCTCTTCCTCCCTAACAGCAAAATGGGGAGCAGGGCCCTGTCTTTTCACTCCTTTCCAATACTATATGTCACCTCCGCACCCCTTACAACTTACCCAGTCACTCTCCCTACATCTCCCTGGTCCAGCCCTCCATCATGAACTCAGCTCCATTGCCTTTCCTTCCCCTTCCCCACCATACATCTCTGGCCCAGCCACACATGAACTAAGTTCCATTCCCTCTCCTTTCCCTTGCCCCACACTCCGGCGACCTCTGTAGATACAGCCACACATAAGCTGCCCTCAGTGGCTTTTCCTTTCCCTGACTCTCTACATCTCTCCAGTACAGCTTCATAGGAGCTGGCCTCAAATGCCTCTCCCATGCCAGCCCATTCAGCCTTCTGCATCTCTTGGCACATCCTAAATGAACTGACTTCTGCTCCCTCTAAGTGTCCATCCCCCTCCAGCTCCCTGGACCAGCCCCACATGAACTACCAACATTTCCCCTCACTCCCCAACAACTCCACTGTCCACATGAATAAGCCACTAACCCTACAAACCCACCCACTGCCACTCCCACAAAAACTCATCTGCATGCTCACAGGAACTGATCCCTGCTCCCTCTTACTCCCTTCCCCCCACCCCCACTCCGTGCACCTCTCTGGGATGCCCCATGCCCAGATCTCTTCTACTTCTCTGTCCCTATCCCCTGCAATTGCCCTACATCTCTTGGTTCAGCCCCACATGAACTGACCTCAGTTCCTTCTCCATCCACATCCTACCCCGCCTTCAGGACTCTTTTCTGCCTCCATATGAACTGAGCCCAGCTCCCTCTCCTTCCCCATGTTCCTGATTCCCTTACAACTCTCCACTCCAGTGCCACTGACTCATGCTCCCTCTCTGTCCCCATCCCTTCCACTGAACAACTGCACACCTATCTTAGAATGGCTGCCAGGCACAGATATGGTGAACACACTAAGCTTGTTTTTATACTCAGGGATAACCTATTACTTGCCACTCTCTGTCCTCCCTCAAGAGATTCCTGAGAGATTTCATTGATGAGAATATTAAGCAGGAGGAGATAACAATGTTTCCAGGATAGTCAATTAGCTTAATTTAGCCATTCAACAATGTATACATCTTTCAAAACATCATATTGTACACCATAAATATATACAGTATTGTCAATTTCAAAACTTTTTTAACTTTTTTTCCTTATCCCTGTAACTGTTTTCTTTTTTTAAATTTAATTTAATTTAAGTTCCGGCATACATGTGCAGGATGTGCTGGTTTGCTGCATAGGTAAATGTGTGCCATGGTGGTTTGCTGCACGTATCAACCCATCACCTAGATCTTAAGCCCTACATGCATTAGCTATTTATCCTGGTGCTCACCTTCCCCCCCACTTCTCCCCCCTCCTCGGCCACCACCACCACCACGGGCACTGGTATGTGTTTCCTTCCCTGTATCCATGTATTCTCATTGTTCACCTCCTACTTACGAGAACATGCAGTGTCTGGCTTTGTGTTCCTGGGTTAGTCTGCTGAGGATAATGACTTCCAGTTCCATCCATGTCTCTACAAAGGACATGATCTCATTTAATTAACTTTTTTTAAAAAGAGTGTTTCCAGGGTTACAGTTCACAGTAAAATGGGAGGCAGTCTTTTCACTCCTTTCCAATATTATGTCTTTTATCCAATCATATGCCTATTATAAAATCACAATACAACAAAGGTCAAATCATACTAGGAAATGCTATCAACTGACTTCAGGGAACAGTAATTATAAAAGCTTCATGGACACGTATTTAACAAGAAAGCTTATGTGATAACTGTGACAAAGGAATGGGAGTGAGGCCGAACACCTTCAAGCCAGGTCCTCTCTGTAAGTTTGTATTTCAACTCCAGTGATTCTGAGTTGGCACAACTCTTCTCCCCCACACAGACACACAACTCCGGGCACTTGGACAAGCAGCTGCCTAATCCTAGTGTTGGATTAGCCTGGCTCTCCCCATTTCATTCAAGCACAAATTACTAACAAGACTCTTTTCCAGTCTTGCACTTTGCCAAAACTATTTTTAGAGCATCATTTAGGTTTAGGTGATATAAAAATTCTGCTAGTTTTACAAACCAGCAGGTTCCCAAGGCAAAAAGCAATTCATGCCAGGAGAGTAGCAAAGGATTATTCATTTTCTGTCCATAGGCTGGTAAGGAGTTTTGTATATAACAGGCTGCCTTCAACACAGTAGTTGAGAAGATGAACTCATAGACAAAGCTAAAAAACTCATCCTTAGAGAACACAAGGTCAAACTGAGAAAGGTTTTATTTTTAAGATAAAACAGATAGCATTAACACACATCCAAATGCCAGTGCGAGAGTTCACTGGGTCATATAAAGAGAAAAGTGCACTCAAGTGTCAAATAAAAACTGGAACCACTGAAAAACGACTGCTGCTTGTGGTGGCACAGGTACAACATGTGCTTGTCTAAGAAGTCGTTCTGCGTTTGTGGATATGTGACAATGCGTGACAAGAGTGAAACAATGCAAGGCAAAATGGCAGGTGCTCAAAGCTTTAAGATCCTTTTCTTCGAGCTAATGTGCTCTTGTTTTGCTTTTGAGAATCAGAGTAATTAGCAGGTCATTTTACAAAGAACCGTAATATAAAAGAACACTTCCAAAAGGCTAAAATAGGTTCAAGGTCATTATTAAAGTGATACAGGGAGGTCAGTGAGGGAAACATTTGTGTCCTCAAAAGCCAGATTTCACACAATGGCAGGCACTAAATCTAGTTACATGTGCTTGCAGTAGAAAAGAAGACACTGATCTTAATAAAGGCTGGTCTTTTTCATGATGCGCAGGAACTCTTGCTCACTGACCTCTCCATCTCCATCTCGATCAGCTTCATCAATCATTTCCTATATGATAGTAAATATTCAGGTTAGGTTAATTTGTAAACTAATGCAAAAAAGGTGATTAAGGAATAGACTTTTTTTTAGAGACAGGGTCTCTATGCTGCCCACACTAGTGCCAAATTCCTGGCCTCAAGTGATGCTCCTGCCTCAGCCTTCCAAAGTACTGGGATTACAGGCATGAGCCACTGTACCTGGCAAGCAATAGACTTTCTTTTCTTTTTTTGAGACAGAGTCTCGCTCCGTTGCCAGGTGGCAGGCTGGAGTGCAGTGGCACGATCTCGGCTCACTGCAACCTCCGCCTCCCAGGTTCAAGCAATTCTCCTGCCTCAGCCTCCTGAGTAGCTGGAACTACAGGCGTGCGCCACCATGCCCAGCAAATTTTTGTATTTTTAGTAGAGACGGGGTTTCACCATGTTGGCCAGGATGGTCTCGATCTCTTGACCTCATGATCCGCCCGCCTCGGCCTCCCAAAGTGATGGGATTATAGGCGTGAGCCACCACGCCCGGCCGCAATGGACTTTTAATAATGCTATGTGAAAAAATCATTGTAGTCCACCCAATGCCAGTATGCTACTCCTGATAATAGCCTGGTTCCTGAAAAGTTATTTGAAAACCAAGTCATACTTTGTCAAACATATCACCTGGGAGGGAGCTTGAAGACTACCTTGACTAGAGGGATTCCTGGAACCCAAAATAGTAAGTAAAATTGTGCATATGTGCATTTTTCTAGAAGCAGGGTTCATAGGTTTGTCTGACTATTAAAGGAGAATTCAGCTGTCTGCAAAGGGACAAGAGTCCACTGGCTTTCCTTGCAAGAGACGCTCACACCAGGAAAAATGTAACAGAAAAGTCACAGATGGCTAAAAGTTGGGAATCCGAAGTTCAAGTGTGGCGTGTTACAAACCTGCAGCTCCTCGTCAGTCAAGTTCTCACCCAGCTCCTTGGCCACGCGCTTCAGATTTTTGAATGAAATCTTCCCAGTTTCATCATCATCAAAAAGCTTGAAAGCTTTCAGGATTTCTTCTTTGGTATCTTTCTCAGACTTAACAAGGAGAACATAAAACACATGAGTAAGGAGACACCATGGTTACTTGTGTCCCGTAGCCCTGCCACTGCCCAGTCAGGTCACCCTCTCCTTTTTAACAATAACTCGAGTCTAGACTTGCAGCCAGTGTCAGGAAGCCCATTTTGACCTCAGAGAAACACCAGGCAAGCCAGACACTCCATCCAAGGTGACATTTGCTCCCTATCCCTGTATCTATCCCTATCCCACATCTAATTCTTAACTGGTTTGGTATTCTGCAGGAAGAGGTGTCTGCTTGGAAGTCTTGAGAGAGAAGCACAAGGGCTTGTATTGGGAGCCCAAAGTAACATGACGGGAGGGCAGGCCTCCTGATGCAGCTGCTACCTGGACTGCTGTGTGGTCACATGACTGTTTTAACAGGCAAATGCCATGGGCCTCTGCAGATGACTGGGGCTCTGTACCACACTAATTGTCTTAACTACTTACCATTTTCTGGGTCATCACAGTTAAAAAGTCACCAAAGTTCATTTTTCCTGTCCCTTCCTTATCAATTTCACTTATCATTTTCTTAATTTCTTCTTTCTTGGGTTCAAAGCCCAGGGCCCTCATTGCCACCTATAATGAAAACAATATTGTCTCAATATACACATCTAAACAAGCAGAAGCAAAAATAACAGTGTTGAGAGCATTAAGCCCACATCTGATGTGATCATGTTAATATGATTGAGGAACACTATAACACTGATCTAATTGATATCTGCAATCAATTTGATAATACTCAAGGTAAGTAAAGACAGGAAAACAGAGCACAGTACAACCTCCCCTGTTACTTACTGCAGGGAGAAGAGGGCAAAAGGGGTAGAGAGGTGATAAGGAGATGACAAGGAAGAGGGAGAGGAAAGGCAGAGCAAACGGCAGGAATGCATAGAGCTTGCCTTAAGTTCCTTAACATCTATGCTGCCAGTTCCATCCGCATCGAAAAGATCAAATGCTTCCCGGATCTCCTGCTTCTGCTCTTCTGTAAGCTCAGGCTTAGGACTCATTCTTTTTCGCTGAGCACTTGATGCCATGTTTGCCTTCTTAAAGTTGGAGGCCTTTATATGTTATGCAAATACATAAGAACAATAATATATAATACAGTCCATATTTACATAACATAGTTACCGACACCTATATGTATTTTTAAAGTCATTTATAACCAATTCCAAAGTTTTGCTTAACAAGAAAGATGACAGGGTTTACTGGCAAGAACAATCAAGCTTTCCATGAACTTCTATTCCTCCCTTTTCTTTACTATTGTTTCTAGACGCAGGGAGATCATTTGTTCAGTAAGGATACCTCTTATTGAAAATCATCCCAAAAGAGAGCTAGTCAAGAAACTGACTGTGAATAACTAGAGATAATCAGCTCTTCCCAAATGTGGGGATCCTGGTTTTGGAAACAGCCTTAAAATGCCCCCTTCCAGTACTCCACTTCCCAGTAAGTACTCTGACTTCCCAATTACTTCTAGATTTGGCCAAATATCAGTAAGTTGTTAAGACGTATATTGTGTCAATATATACGTCAAAACTTATATTAGATAAGTTTTATCTAATAATAAAACTTAATCCATCTGGCACCTTCGTGCCTTCTCCAAGAAGCTAAAGCACCCCCTTAATGCCCCTCTATTTATATTGTAGAAAACATTTTCAAAGAAAACAATACACCTTCTCCCAGCTCTGTGGGGAAACTTTGGGAGAATGAGGCGGCCAGGAGGCCAAGGTCTGAGAGAGTCAGGCGTCTGTGAGGGATTCGAGTCTTTTTTGCCCAGGGAGGGTCACCGACGGGACCAGGGAAGGCCAGGAGAGCCCGAGGGGCGGGTGTGGGCCTGTTGTGGGTGAAGGGGAGGCAGCAGCAAAGCGCAGGCCCAGTAGGTTGGTTAGCGTCTGTACCCTACCCTTCCGGGAAAGAGCTCAAAGGAAGGACTGATACGCCAAAGCCGAGAAAGGCGCAGGAGAGGCGGCGTGGGCCACCAGGGGCTTGGGAAGGGCTCAACCTCTGGGCGTGGGGCGCGACGGAGCGGCCAACACTCACCATAGCCAAAGGACTCCGCTGCCGGTTGTTAGGCAACCGCCGTATACACTGACTCGGCGCCGTTCCCACCGCCCCCTGCGCGCAGCCCCGCTCTCCATTGGTCGTCCTCTCACCGTCGCCGCTCTCCATTGGTTCAGGGCCGAAGTGGGTGGAATTAACCTGGCAAAGCCCTGGACCAGCGCGGGGCGGGGCACGCTGGCTACACAGGCCAGTCATTATTGGGCAAGATCACGTCGCGAGCGCCAATTGGCTGAGCCGCCGCTGAGCTGGGCCAATCGTCTTGCTGGAGGAAGCTCGGCTGATTCTCGTCTCACGCGGGAGAGTAGTTAAGAGTGGCGGTCTGGGGCTCGAGTTCAGAGGGTGCAGCCTGCTTGCAAGCTGAGGCCAGCCAGGGGGGCGCTTACGGACGGGTAAGAGTCGTGGTCTTGCCCTTGGAGTTCACATTGTGTCAGCACCTGGGCAGGGCGGGAGAGTGAGGAGCTGCGGGGCGCCCGGGTCGGGTGCTTTCTGGGCTGACCTCAGGCTGAGTTAGGGACCGAGTGCATCAGACCCCCACAGACTGCTGACCTTGCGTGTTGGAGCAGGGGCTGTACTCACAGGGCAGCTGAGACCCAGAGAAGGGAAGGTGTGTGCTGAGCGTCGTTGCAGAGGTTGGACTGCTGAGACCTAGGAACTGAATCCAGCTGAGGCTTGCTCTTTGAGGGTGGCCCTTCGAGAGCACCTCTAGACTGCCCCAGAGGTATAGGCCCCAGATCAGATTCCAAGAGGGGATCACTTTAGGTCTCACGTGGCTAAAAGCAGCCCAGGACGGTAAACTGAGGGCTTTGGGAATGGACTTTGAAAGGAGTGAGGGGGATGTAAGCGAGCATGAGGGGCCAGGAGAGGTCATCACAATATACTCTTTTTGACACCCACTCAAGGCAGATAAGGAGGAGCATTCCAGGCCGAGACGCCCTCATATACAAAGTCACAGGAGTTTGGGAAGTTACTGGTATGCTTGGAGGATTAAAAGGGGGCGTGTGCAAGGGCTGTGGACTGAGATAGACCTGCAGAAGGAGAGCTGGAGGTCCAATTTGCCCTCTTTCGCTATTCCCGTGGCTTTCAGCCTTCACCTGCCTTTCCTCCAGGCATTGGGGCAGTAATCTAGAGAGGCAGAGGGCAGAGAGTAAGTTTCTCAGGCAGAGAAAGGCCCGAGGCTTATTAGAACCTTTTAAATGGAGCCTCTGCCCTTTGCCCTCTTCCTTCTTCAGCAGTGAACGGATTCATAACTTTTGGGTCATCATCAGCCTCCCAAGTAGTCCGAGCCAGAGTTCTCACCATGCTCTGCAAAGCTGGCACGACATGTTCCCTCTTATAACTCTTCTTCTCTCCTCAGGCTCACTCCAACCCCACAGTACTGGCTTTGTCGTTGAACCTCATGTGCCAGCCACACTCCTGCCTCTCATTTTTGTCCCAGTTGTTCCCTCTGTCTGCCTCCTCTTAAGCACCCTATTGAAGTACTGCAGCCTCCAGTACAAACAAGCCACTCACCTTGCTCTACTTTTTTTCCAGTAATACTTACCACCTTCTGACCTACTGTATATTTTGCTTATTTAGTTTGTTCTCTGTTCTCCCTCCACTAGAAAGCAGGCTGTCTGAGGGCAGGCATCTTTGTGGTATTCACTACTGGTACTCCAGGACCTGGAACAGAGAGGGGAGCATATTAGGTGCTCAGTAAATCTTGGTCAGACAACAGATGAGTAGTCCCCCTGTTTCCTGCCTCTCACCCATCTTGTCCCCCCTGCTCTGCCAGGCTGATCATAGTGAACAGCTCTGGTCAGGGCAGCTCCCAGCTCTTAAACCTTCAGAGCCTGTACTGTAAAGGGCTCCTTAGCCTGGCATGTGATCCCTCTGCCCAGTGTTGCCCCTGCTAACCCTTCTAGCTTAAATGTTCCTCCACAGCTTGCTTCCCCATCCGTCAGCCTGCAGATTGGAAGCCTGACAGAGCACAAGAGACAAACACAAGTTCTGCCCAGTTTGTGTGCAGGCTGTGTGACCTTAGACAAGTTGCTTAACCTCTCTGAGCCTGCTTCTTATTTGTCGAGTGTGACCAGTACTGTCTGCCTGATGGGATACTTTCGCATCTCAGTGGGATAAGGTACTTATATGTAAAGTGGCCTGATGTTGAGCGGGTCTTCAGGTAATATTACAGTTGACCCCTGAACAGCATGGATTTCAACCATGTGGGTCTGCCTACAGGCAGATTTTCTCTCATCTCTGCCACCCCTGAGCAGCAAGATGAACTCCTCATCTTCCTTCTCAGCCTACTCAGCATGAAGACCATTCATTCAATGAATAGTAAATATATTTCCTCTTCCTTATAATTTCCTAGTAACATTTTCTCTAGCTTAATTGATTGCTGGAACACAGTATGTAATACATATAACATACGAAATATTTGTTGTTGTTGTTCTTTTTTTTTTTTTTTTTTTTTTTGAGACAGAGTTTCGCTCTTGTTACCCAGGCTGGAGTGCAATGGCGCGATCTCGGCTCACCGCAACCTCCGCCTCCTGGGTTCAGGCAATTCTCCTGCCTCAGCCTCCTGAGTAGCTGGGATTACAGGCACGCGCCACCATGCCCAGCTAATTTTTGTATTTTTAGTAGAGACGGGGTTTCACTATGTTGACCGGGATGGTCTCGATCTCTTGACCTCGTGATCCACCCGCCTTGGCCTCCCAAAGTGCTGGGATTACAGGCTTGAGCCACCGCACCCGGCCACGAAATATTTGTTGATCGACTGTTTACATTATTGGTAAGGCTTGCAGCCAACAGTAAGCTCTATTAGTAAAGTTTTAGGTGAGTTAAAAGTTCTATGTGGATTTTTGACTGTGGGGCTCAGTGCTCCTGACCCCCACATTGTTCAAGGGTCAAATGTAATTCTTGTCTCTTTACTCTTGTCATTCCCCCTACGTGACATGCCTGGAGCCTTAGACTTGTCCAAAATCTCTTCCCCACACTGCGGCCAGGGTGATCTTTCCAACCACAACACTTACTCCTGCTTCCAACTTCCAGGAGTCCCAGCATCTTTCACCCCGGGGAACTCCTTAGCTTGGCACACAGCCCCTGTAGGTTCTCAACTTGGCTCCTGATCTTGCTTCACACTTGCTGTGACACAGCTTGTCACATTTATCAGAACATGCTGTCTCTGTGCCATCACTTTCTCCTTCCCAACCCTGGCCATGGAATGTCTTTCAGGACACCATGCCCTCTGTTTGACTCATTCTTCTGGGGCCTTTTGAAGTCAGCTTAGGAGTCACCTAGTTGTGGCAGGCTCCCCTGAGCCAGCAGCTGGCATTGGTGCTCTGGGCTCAACCTCATCAGAATGGAGACACACTTCCTCAACTGTTTGCTTGCTCTTGTCTCCCACCCTAGATGGGGGACGAGAGGGGAGGTAGGACAGGAACAGCATAAGCTAAGCTCACAGGCATGCTGATGGGTTTCTGATTCATATCTGTCTCTGGTTTGAAACAGACTGTTCTTTCCTTTGGCCCACAGGAATCAGTGGCCAGAACGTTCCCTATCAGGAAGGATGAGCTTGAGCTCACTCGCTTCTCTCTCCTCGCTTCACCTGAGGCGGCACACACTTTCATTATGGATATATCTCTTAGATAAAATGTGGCAAAGCAGGAGGCCTGTAGGAGCAAAAGGAAGGCCTGCCTTTCAGAATTCCAAGATGTGACACGGGAAGGTTGAGGCTGCATCTTTGTCAGCTTCTGCCTGATAGTGGCTGGCATTTAGTGACTTGTGAATGAAGGAATGAATGAATGAGGTGACACCTGGGGGTCCTTTTACAAGTTGCAGCTCCCACTTTAACCCTAGGGGTTTGTTTGAGCCTCAGCGGCTCTGAGGTAGGAGAGAAGGTTGCTGTTTTACAGATAAGTCCTCATGACCAGTGGCACACGGTAGTTCACTCAAACCTATCATCTTTCATTCCAGGCTGTCTTCTGGGCCTCCAGGGGCTCCTGGTGTCCTACAGGGTGCTAAGTGTTAGGACGAGAGCAGAAACACGTGCTGTGGAAGTAACTTGGCTTTCCTGGGGAGAGGGAGGAAGTTTCACAGAGGGGGCAGTTGAGCTAGGCCTTGAAGGAAGAGGAGGCACTCGCCGTGAACAGGAGAGGGGAGGTATTCCGTGCAGAGGAACAGCATAAGCTAAGCTCACAGGCATGCTGATGGGTTTCTGATTCATATCTGTCTCTGGTTTGAAACAGACTGTTCTTTCCTTTGGCCCACAGGAATCAGTGGCCAGAACGTTCCCTATCAGGAAGGATGAGCTTGAGCTCACTCGCTTCTCTCTCCTCGCTTCACCTGAGGCGGCACACACCTTCATTATGGATGTCTCTCAGATAAAATGCAGCAAAGCAGGAGGCCTGTAGGAGCAAAAGGAAGGCCTGCCTTTCAGAATTCCAAGATGTGACACGGGAAAGAAAATACCCAGATTAGGATTAGGGAGGCCAGTGGCTAGGAGGTCACATCTCTTTAGAGGGGTCCATTTGGCCTTGGTGTTGCTGGGGCAAGTCAGCTCAGCTTTGTGCTTCCGTGGCCCTGTGCTGTGGAGCAAGTTGCTGGGATTTTACCAGTACAAGATGGCTGTTTCCTTATTTTTAGCATAAGATTTTCGTCCCAGTGTACATAGTGGGTGCACATGCTATTTTTTAATGGATTAAATACCTAACATTTTAAAGGAAAAGACTTGAGGCTTCTGATGTGCGAACCATAACAATCCACCAGCCCCTAGAACACTGCTCTTTGGAGTCTTGTTTTCAAGAGTTCAGAGCTATTCTTCTGTGTATATGTGTGGTAAAGTAGACATAACGGAAAATGTACCATTTTCACTGTTTTTAGGTGTACAGGGCTTTTTTTTTTTTAAGATGGAGTTTTGCTCTTGTTGCCCAAGCTGGAGTACAATGGCGTGACCTTGGCTCACTGCAATCTCCACCTCCCAGGTTCAAGCGATTCTCCTGCCTCTGCGTCCTGAGTAGCTAGAATTACAGGCACGTGCCACCACGCCCAGCTAATTTTTGTATTTTTAGTAGAGACAGGGTTTCACGATGTTGGCCAGGCTGGTCTTGAACTCCTGACCACAAGTGATCCACCAGCCTCGGCCTCCCAAAGTGCTGGGATTTCAAGTGTGAGCCACCATGCCCAGACTGTTGAACATCTTTTTATGTGCATTTTGGCCGTCTTTAAAATAGATCTTCTTTGGAGAAATGTCTATTCAATCAGAGCCATTCTCAATGTACATTTTAACCCGAGCATACATAACATGGTGAATTTAGGTGAGTAGGCAGGGGATGGGGGTTGCCGGTAGGATCTGACTCATTTGCTAGGCTAGCTGTGGGCACTCCAACACATAGAGACAGCTAAGCTGTCACCAGAATTCTTATCTGACTCATAGTATTTACAAACTTTAAAATAATTGGTATGTAATTTGAGACAAAAGAGATTTTGTTTTGACAAGAGGCTGGTTTGCAAGGAATTGTGTGATTATTGTTTCAGCAGTACAGCTCTGTTGGGGCGAGACATGTTTCTTCTTTCACCTCCTACACCCTCCTCTAGCAAACGAGGAGAGGAATAGGCTCTCAGGCTTCTTGCTTTTGCTAGTCGTACAGGAGGATGTGTGGAATTGGCAGCTCTGGTGTTTGGATTTCCAGACTGCAGAGGATACTTGTATAGTTTGCTCGGTCTGCTGCAAACTGGGTGACTTCGAACAACAGAAATGTGCTTCTCACAGTTCTGGAGGCCAGAAGTCTTAAAATCAAGGTGTTGACAAGGCTGTGCTCCCTCTGAAGGATCCAGGGCAGACTCCTCCTTCGTTTGTCCCAGCTTCTGGTGGCTCCATCTTCACATGGCCTCCTCTTCTGCCTGCCTTTCCCCTCTGTATGTCTCTTAGAAGAACACTTGTCATGGGATTTTAGGCCCACCAGGCCCCCAGGGGCTTCTATTGGCCCATTCTTTTCCTACTTTTCATGCAGAACTTAAGGCTGCAGGAGCAGTGAAACATTCTTTGGTTCTGATTTTTAAGAACTGAATGAAGGGCCTGGTGTTAGTCGTTATGCTGTTCTTTGAATGAGGCCAAAGAGGAAATAATTCTTTCCACCCAAGTTTGCTTGCAAGTCCCAATCTGTCTTATTCTTTATTTGCACCCCTCCCTGCCCATGCTACCACGGTAAACATACTTTACAAGCCAAGTCCTTGGCTGTTTATTTGTTAGCCAGCATCTGGTTGTTGCAACAACCCCAGGAGTTAGCCTTTAAAGCAGGACCTGGGAGTCGTTTCCAGGGCAGATAGAATAGCCCCTGCCTGCCCAAGCTGACACCACATGGCAGCAGGTTAGACAGGGGAGGACTAGAGTGATGAAGAGACTCCAAAGAAGGCCCTAGAGGACTCATGGCCAGGGAGACTCCTGCACAGGAAGCTATGTTACAGTGATAATAAAATGAGCTGCCTTGAATGGCGTGTTGACAGGTATTTGACACAATCCTCATAAAGACCTTATGAAGCCATTTACTTTACAGATGAGGAAAGGCAGGCTCAGTTCTTTTAAATAACCCCCGCCCCCGCCCCAGGGCTGCCTGCTGGTAAAGAATAATAGCTGGGATTTAAACACAGGCAGCAGACTCTTGTTTCATTCATTTATTGCCAGCTGTACCGAGGAGTGGCGCGATTTGTGATTTTCTCAGGCATAGGGGGTGAGCAGAGGCTTACAGGAACAGAACTCCGCAGGGGTGGGCTTGCTTAGCCCCGCTGGCCTAGTCGGCCCATCATGTGGTCCTGTCATTGCCCCAGGCACACACCCCTCAGATCCCCTGCCACCAGAGGTGAATAAGGCCTTGGTGGGGTCAGAGGCCAGATGTGGGCGATCTCCTTGCCCCTGTAGATGCCATCTGCCTTTTCATTGACTCATGTTTCCCTGAGTATCTGGGGAAACTGGATAAGAAGCCAGCAGTGGGCATTCGTGATTGTATCGTTGTGAAATAGCAGTAATTTGCCCCACTGAAGCCCCTGCCCCTTAGATGGGATATGCATGTGCGCGATGGAGAGCAGCATGGGGGCTCTAGTGGGTGTGTCCACACAGCAGTCTCATGATCCCAGGGCGATGTGGGAGTGCCCACTTCATGCTGGGCACTATGCTTCATGCCCAGGTTGCAGCAGTGGGCAAGACTTCGGTGCAAGGTGCCAAAATCCTTTTTCTCTACCTGCTTTGGTCCAGATACACACAGAGTCCCAATGAGTTCAATATCAGCCGCGTATCTTTCGAATGAACAGATGACAGGGCCCCTGCCAATGTGAAGGGGATTATGGGATAAAGGGAGGGACAGGGCAGGTGCAGAGTTACAGATTGACTTTAGTGCATTCTGAAAATGGCCGTGACAAGTCAAGTTTTGAAATACAGTTTCTTGATAATTTTCAGTATGAGTTCAGAAAAATTATCTCCCCAAATGGCCCCTCCAGACAATGAGGGTCCTACATCCATTTCAAAGCCATTTTGGCTTTCTACATGCTCGTAAAATCAGTCCCCACTGGGCATGATCATCATGCCCATTCATTAAAAGTGGCGAGGAGTGTAAAATTTAAGGTATAGGGTTGGATTGGAGCAGTCACAGCAGGTGGAACCCCAGTGCCGCCTGCCTGCCACCTCCTCACTGAAGGATTCTGTGGATCTAGCCTTTCATGAGCAAAGTTAGACTGTTCTTGTGGGTGTTGCCATCTCCAGATGTGAAGGGATCCATTACTAAGTAAATTGTCAACTACAATTGTCAACTAAGAAAACATAGACGCAAGACCAATTCCATCATAGTCAAGTGACTTCTTTGTGTTTGCAGTTCAGTGTTGTGGGTGACGAAGGAGAGGAGCACCATAAGGGCTGTCATTTCTGGTAACATTTTTGGACTTCATTGCTACCATCTCCTTGCTGTGAAGTGTTGGGTCCCCACTGTACTCTGACCACTTGCCAAGGGTTTCTGATGGCCCTAGATTCTCTTGAGTTCCTCTACCCGTCATCATATTGGCTTTAACTTAGCCAAGCAGAAGCGCTCCATCTCCCATTGCACTCCACTCATCCCCCATCCCAGCATCCCATGTCCTGAGCTCCTAGACATGAGCCCTTGAGCCCATTTCATTGATCGGAAAACTGAGCTGCAGCAAAGGGAAGTGACTGGAGCAGATCCATGCAGTTCATGATAGGACCAGACCAGGACTCCCTAGGCATGGGCACTGCCACACCCTAATGAGCACCACGGGAGAAATCGAGGCTGACTGAAGAATGGGAGAACCATGGAAAAAGCTATAGTGCCAAAAACCATTTTTATGTTATAACTGATGAGTGAGCTTATTTAACTGGCCTCCCGTGCTGCCTCTAATCCAACCATATGGTAGGTCATGTGTCCAGTCATGCGTGCATTACAGAAACATTAGTGCAGTGTCTCCTCGAACGCCTGTAGCTATGGTTCAGCTGCTTGTGAAAACTAACAGGGGATGGCACCTGCACAGAATACTAACAGCTAAAGATGTTTTGACTTAGGCAACATTAATGTCTATCTCTATGTCTTTAAGAAAAGAAAATCTGATTGCAAACGGGACCATATTTTGCTTTGAAATGGAACCAGCAGTTAGTGAGCCAGTGAGAGACCAAGTTGCATGGACGCATTTGACGGAGGATATTCCCAGAGTGAGTACTGACATAGAAAAGGTTAACCAGAATCAGGTAAGGAGAAAGTTGACATGTACATACCAACAAGCTGTTAACTATTTACTTATGGGGTAAAAGTTGTGTATTTGTACATGGATTAATCAATGTTGGGTATTGTTATTTTGTTTTTGTTTTTGAGATGAAGTCTTGCCGTGTCACCCAGGCTGGAGTGCAGTGGCACGATCTTGGCTCACTGCAACCTCCTCCTCCCTGGTTCAAACCATTCTGCTGCCTCAGTCTACCAAGTAGCTGCAATTACAGGCGCGTGCCACCACACCCAGCTAATTTCTTTTTTTTTGAGACAGAGCTTTGCTCTTGTTGCCCAGGTTGGAGTGCAATGGCGCGATCTTGGCTCACTGCAACCTCTGCCTTTAATTGTGATTAGTCACAATTAAAATCGTGAAATGAAATCGGAGTAGCCATAACAGCAAGGTTATTTTTTTTTTCGAAAAGATTAGCATCCTTTGAAACACCTGTAACTAGAGATGCCAAATGATATAAGCAAGGCAGTCTGAAGTCCCTCATGATGCTCTCAAAACATGTCTAGTTCTAACTGTCTTCGGGTTCAGACTTTTAGTAAAAACTGCGGAAATCCAGGTTGGGAAACAGGCAGCTCAGAGTTCTTCTAAATAGCTACAGTTTGCCTGTACAGCTGACTTGGGAGGAGGGGAGAAGGGATTGCTAGAAAAGGGATTGATGGGAGTTTTGTATTTAATTTGGCCATGACCTGAGGAAATATATCATATGTAACCTGGTATGATTGCATGTGTATAGGAATATTCAGAATAAAGCCTAGAAAAGAACAGGTTGGGAAGTTTGTTTTGGGTGGCAGAAGAATGGTGAGGCCGAAGTACAGTGCCAGCTCCAGGCGGGCCTGGTGGAATCCAGTATGAGTGCCATTTCAGATGGGACACCGCAGCTGGGAAGGAGGCAGATGTGTAGAGGCTGTCTGGCCCTGGCATTCCTTCAGTCTCTTGCATAGTTCAATTGTGTTAATGTTTAAGGGATAAGTAGGGAGATTTGTTTATTTTTCTAATCAAGAATATAATTTATTTAAGATCTTTCATTTCCACACTCCCAACTTGGAGTTACTGTATGTGAGCTAAGGAAGGTGGAGGTTGTCATCTTAAGGAGGCCCAGATACAGTTTTAGAAATAACCTAGGGCGGAAGGCTATCACAGGTCCTTCTTACAGGCAATCATAGCCAGCTTGTCTGGTGTACAGCAGCCGCAGTTTGGCACTGACATCCTGGAGGGAGGATATTGAAGGGCCTGCATGTGCTCCTCTGTCCTTGCATTATGCCCAGTCACCAGAGCTGCAATTACCCGAAGAATCGTGCATGTTGTGGAGGCTGAGACATAAACGCCATGGCTCTCCCCATTTCTTCAACTTCCTTGCAGTTCGGAGGAGGCAAAGCAGAGCCCTGGGCTCACCCATCCTCACTGTAGCCCCACTAGGAGAGCCCATGAAGGTGGTCTTCGATTTCTAGGCTGAGGCAAGAATGGGTCAGGTGATGAGCCCAGAGCAACACAGCCCAGCCCTGCTGTGGTCAGGGAGGAAAAGGGACTGACTTTGTCCATTGAGTATGGACACTGCTTTCTTCTTTCTGATGTTTTCAGTGCAAGCTATCAGCTACCAAATGGCTGCCTTTTTTTTTTTTTTTTTTCCTTGTCCTTAGAGAAGTACCCAGGGATCAGGAACACAAAGGTAACACAGGTTTGTTTTCTTTTAAGATTGTCCAGTTTTGGTCATAGGTGGTTTGATTTCCTTTCACTAAATACAAAGCATGGATCTCGTCATCAAATCCAGCCAAAGTCAATCTCAGTGTCATTTGCTGTCTCTCTTCCCTCCTCACTGATCCCAGGAGAGAAGGTTACACTAGTGATGGAACACCAGAATGATACAAACCTTCCAACTTGGCTCAGAAACTGAGTTACAGACAAACAAGTATATCTGCCATTGCAGTGGCTCATGATACGGAGGTCTGGACTCTACAGCTCACAGTTCTCACTACACTGGTCTTCCCTACCGTTCCTCTCTTTCCACAGGCTAAGAAATGCACAGTGATCGGGGGCTCTGGATTCCTGGGGCAGCACATGGTGGAGCAGTTGCTGGCAAGAGGATATGCTGTCAATGTCTTTGACATCCGGCAAGGGTTTGATAATCCCCAGGTGCAGTTCTTTGTGGGTGACCTCTGCAGCCGACAGGTAATGGACCATGCAGCCTTGCTGATTTCCCACAACCCATGAGGGGGAACCACGATACTTCCCTTGCTCAGAGGCCAGCCAAATTGTTTGAAAAAAAAATGTGGCATTGTGAACATTTTCAAAGTTATAGGAAAGAATACCACATTCTTACTACTTAGAATGAATAACCATCATCTCTGTCGCAGCCACTCAGCTCTGTCCTGGTAGTACAAAAGCAGCCATGATCAGCACTTAAATGAACAAATGGATGTAGCTGTGTGCCAGGGAAACTGTACTTCAAAAGCAGTCCATGGGCTGTTTGGGCCAGCTGCAAAAAGTATGGGTGCTGGGCCACCGGGTCGTGATTTTTTTTGATTATGATATAATTCATTAAAAAAAAGATACAATTCATGTACCGCCAATTTCACATTTTTAACATATGCAATTCAGTGGTTTTCTGTGTATCCACAAAGCTGTGCAGCCGTCTCCCATGATCTAACTCCAGATATGAAATCTCATAGCCGTCCCCTCTCCTCCCCTCCCAGCCTCTGGTAGCCACTCATCTGCTTCCCATCTCTATGGATGGGCCTCTTCTGGACATTTCATATAAACAGAATTATGTCATATTCATACTTCTGCATCATATTTGTATTTTTTTCACTTAGCATGATGTTCTCAGCTTCCTCCATGTTGTTCAGGTATGAATAGCTTGAATTTTATTACATGTTGCCAGATGGCTTGACAAAGCTGCTATGTCAGTTTCACCTCACACCACAGTGTGGCAGAAGCCCTATTGCTCCACATCCTTGCCACCGTGGAGCATAACTAGACTTTTTGGTGTTGCCATTCTGAGGAGTATGAAATGGTGCCTCGCTGATGTTCAGAGTCACATGTCCTCCCTGATCAAGTAACCAGCCACTCTGTCATTGGGTGATCGGCTTTCAGGCTTCCTCCTGTATGAAATGTTAGTGTCCTTTGTCCCTTTGTCTTTGGGGTTGCCATTTCTTCCTTGTTACTCTAGTTGGAATGCCGATCCTGTGCTTGTGTCCTTGTGCATGGCTTCCCTCAGCCTGTCACTGGGCTCTTATTCTTGGCTTTGGTGTCATTTGCCGTATGGTTTTTGTTTATGAAATATTAAGACCATTGCTTCTGCTGCAAAGTTATGGCTGTTTTCTCTCCCACACTGCTCACACCTCCGGGCCAGGAGATGGGGTAGACATCTTCTGTACTCATCATGGCTGCCTCCGATCCATTCTCCCTCATGCTGCTCTAAGCCCCTCCAGCTTTGAAGAGGATACCCTCAGACCATACAAACCCCAACACCCTTCCTTCCTTGTGATGGCCACCCACAGGCATCTGCTCCCCTTCCCAGGTGACTCCACTTTATTCCTTAGAATTTCAGCTCCTTTCTGGCATGATTTGTGAATTCAGTGTTCACGTAGATGACCCTACCAACGGCCTCACCTCTCTCATCCTTGGCCTCCTCTCACCCAGTGATGCTGCCCTCCTGTCATCACCAGTAAGCACGTCCTCTCCTTCATCCCAGTTGCAGGCATTCTACTCTGAGTACCAGCTCCTCTCTGTCCAGCTCATACCCTCTAGTGCCTCAGCTGTCCCGATTCCTTGACCCTACCCAGACATCCAGCCATACCCGCTATGGCCCACCCCATTCGTGCCTGACTGCCTTTAGTTCCATGGTCCACTCATTCACTTGCATAGTCTTCAACCCCTTCCCCTTTCTCTTTTGGTTGTATGTATCCATAAAGTTTCTCCACAGAAACACCCAGCAGAGGGCAGGGAGAGAGATGGGGTGGGTGAGAGGGAAAAGAGATTGAGATTTTTTTTTTTTTTTTTTTTTTTGAGACGAAGTCTTGCTCTTATTACCCAGGCTGGAATGCAGTGGAGCAATCTCAGCTCCCCACAGCCCCTGTCTCCCGGGTTCTAGAGATTCCCCTGCCTCAGCCTCCTGGGTAGCTGGGATTACAGGCACAAGCCACCACGCTTGACTAATTTTTGTATTTTCAGTAGAGACAGGGTTTCACCATGTTGGCCAGGCTGGTCTGGAACTCCTTACCTCGGGTGATTCGCCTGCCTCAGCCTCCCAAACTGCTAGGATTACAGGTGTGAGCCACCGCACCTGGCCAAGAGATTGAGATTTAACTCACAGAATTGGTTTACATGATTGTGGGGGCTGGCTAGGCAAGTCTGAAATTTGTAGGGCAGGAATTGATGCTGTGATCCCACGTTAGAATTTATTCTTACAGAAACCTCAGTTTCTCTTTTAAGGTCTTTGAACTGATTATATACTGCCTGTCCAGAGTATCAAGGGTAATCTCCTTACTTAAAGTCAGCTGATTATAGATGTCAACCACAGCTACAAAATACCTCTACAGCAGGCGTCCCCAAACTTTTTACACAGGGGGCCAGTTCACTGTCCCTCAGACCGTTGGAGGGCTGCCACATACTGTGCTCCTCTCACTGACCACCAATGAAAGAGGTGCCCCTTCCTGAAGTGCGGCGGGGGCCGGATAAATGGCCTCAGGGGGCTGCATGCGGCCCACGGGCCGTAGTTTGGGGACCCCTGGTCTAGAAGCTAGTGGGCTCCCTGCTTGGTATCTCCACCCCCTAGCTCTCTTCGGCCGTGTGTGTGTGTGTGTGTGTGTGTGTGTGTGTGTGTGTGTGTATCTCAAAATGCCTGCTGGGCATCCCTGTTTGGATACCTTATGGTCACTTCAAGCTCGCTACATCCAAAATTAAGCTCCTGGTTCCCTGATGCCAGCCCCTCCCCCACCACAGCAAACCTACTTCTGCTAAGTCTTCTGCAACTCCGTAAATGGCCCACTCTGCTTTTCCAGTTGCATTAACCAAAAACCTTTGATTTATCCCTGCCAGATTCCTTTCTCTCTCATGCCCTTTATCTCATCCATCAGGAAATCTTGTTGACTCCACTCAGAACAGATCCCCAACCCAGCAACTTCTCACCCCATCGATGGCTGCCACCCTGGTCCAAGCCACCATCACTCTCACCTAGATGTTAGAGGGACACTTAGTGGATAAATCAGATCATACCACACTCTGTACAGAAGCCTCCAGTGGTGTCCAGTCCCATGTATAGCAAACAGAGGCCTGTGTAATCACCTGTGAGGCCCTGCACAGCACGTCCCCACTACCTGTCCGGCCCCCTTCCTCCCACACCTGCCTCATGGCTCTGCCCTAGGCGCACTGGCCACAAACCAAGTTTCTGCCTCAGAACCTTTGCACTTGGTATTCTTTTTTATTATTATTATTGCATTTACAAAGCACTTGGTGTTCTTTCTGTCAGGAACGCTCTTCCTGAACCACAGAGCTTGCTCCCTAACCTCCTGTAAATCTCCAACCACACTGTGCTAAGGAACCAGCCCCTGCCTGTCTCCCTTACTCTGCTCTAGTTTCTGCATAACACCTGCCAGCCAGTACGGACGTTCTCTAGGTTTACTTGTTTCTTTGCTTATTTGTCTGAAACATGATTGATCATGAGTGGATACAGAGCAAAGGAAATCTATGAAATTTGTCCTCTCTACCTAAGCTCCACGAAAGCAGGGATTTTTGTCTTTCAATCACTGCTTTGTTCCCCCCAAGGAGATGACAGTCCTTAGCAGGCTTTAACTTCTCTCCAAAAGGCTCCACAGCTGCCATGTGCTGTTGCTAACATATTATTTCCAGCTTTCCTTGAGTACAAATTTAAAGGGAGACCCTCAAACATGGCATGTTGCTCTCCAGCTACACTCAGCTACTCGGCTGCAGGCATGGAGAAGAGGCGAGTTGCATTTAACCAGGGTTGGAATTCACTAGACAAATTTAATAAAGGGAGAAGGGAACAAGGCAGAGGTGGTGCTGATGGATCATGAAATCTAAGCTAAGTCCAAGGTGGATGTGATGTGGGTGAAAGGCATGGCAGGAAAGGACTTTTATTTTTATGTGTTTTTTATTTTTTGCGACGGAGTCTTGCTCTGTTGGCCAGGCTGTGGCGCAATCTCAGCTCACTGCAACCTCTGCCTTCCAGGTTTAAGTGATTCTCCTGCCTCAACCTCCCTAATCAGGTGCCCACCACCACACCCGGCTAATTTTTGTGGTTTCAGTAGAGACAGGGTTTTGCCATGATGGCCAGGCTGGTCTTGAACTCCTGACCTCAGGTGATCTGCCTGCCTCGGCCTCCCAAATTGCTGGGATTACAGGCATGAACCACTGCACCTGGCCGGGAAGGACTTTTAAAATGTGCTTTCAGCTGGGTGTCGTGGTGTGCATTGCAGTCCTCCAGCTATTTGGAATGCCAAGGTGGGAGGATCACTTGAGGCCAGGAGTTCAAGACTAGCCTGAACAACATAATGAGACCTCCATTTCTTTTTTTAAAAATGTGTTTTTATAGTCACTAGAGAGAGAGGGGAGAAAGACAGATATACATATATACATATAGATAAAGTTTATATATATGTAGTTATATAGTTTTATATACATAATATATATTACATAACACTTTGTTTGTTTGTTTGTTTTTTGGACACAGAGTTTTGCTCTGTCGCCTAGGCTGGAGTGCAGTGGCACGATCTCGGCTCACTGCAACCTCTGCCTCCCAGCCTCCCGAGTTGCTGGGATTGCAGGTATGTGCCACCATGCCTGGATAATTTTCATATTTTTAGAGACAGGGGTTCACCACATTGGCCAGGCTGGTCTTGAACTCCTGACCTCAAGTGATCTGCCCTCCTTTGCCTCCCAAAGTGCTAGGATTCCAAGTGTGAGCCACCATTGCCACCACGCCCAGCCCATAACACTTTTTAAAATCACCCCAGTCTCGTGGCATCTTTTGCTGCTAGCAAGAAGTGTGCTCCCAAGCTGGTTGCTGTTTCTTTGTAGGTTGTCTGGCTTTTCTCTCACAGCTTTTAGGATTTATTTTTTATCATTTATAGTCTCTATAGAGAATATATCTGAGCCTCAGTTCTAGTTTTGATTTTAAATCTGACTCAACACCTGCTAGGCCTTTGCAGTCTGAAGCTGAATGTCTTTCCTCATTTCTGGAAAATTCTTCAATTGGACTCTACTCTTGTCTCTTTTCTCTCTTTCTGGAAGCCTTGCTGGACGGATGGTGGTCTTTCATTGTGTTATCTGTCTGTTACCCTCTCTTTCTTGCATTCCTTCTCTTTCTCTTGTTCTATTTCATAGCAGATTTCGTCTTCCCTGCATCTGCCCATGGCCAATCATGTTTCACCTATATTCCCCTCAGATTATGTTGAAGCCATTCCTAGACATCATATCATTTTATCTGTAAATATTTCATTATTGGTCTCTAAAAGGTAAGGATTCGTTTTAAAAACATTGACAGTAGTTCTTTAATATCTACCCAGTGTTCAGATATCCCTGAATGTCTTATAAATGTTTTTGTATTATTGTTTTTCCACATAAGGAACCAAACAAGGTCAAGACTATGCATTTGGTTAAAATATTTAGGTCTCTTTTCATTTACAGTTCCCTTCATCTTTTGAAACTTCAGTCTATCTATTGAATAACTGATGTTTACTAGGAGCCATGTTTGTGGTGCTGTAGTATTTCCCACAGTCTGGGTTTTGCTGATTACGTCCCCATGATGTTTAACATGCCCTGCTGTCCTCCAGTATTTTCTGTATACTGGTAGATCTGGGATGGTACTGTCCATTAAGGCAGCTATTAGCCACATGTAGCCATTAGACACTTAAAATGTGGCAAGTCAGAATTGAGAAGCACTGTACATGTGAAGTCTACACCAGATTTCAAAACTAAGTACAGAAAAAAGGAATGTAACTATCTCATTCAAGTTAATTTCACCTTTCTCTTTTTACTTTTTAATGTTATTACTACAAACTTTAAAGTCACCGTGGCTTGTAGTATGTTTCTACTGAACTACAGACTTGATCAGAGTCATTCACGTTTTTCCTCTGGGATATTATTACTTTTGATACTCCCATAGTAATAAGCATGCCTAATGCTCACATTTGGGTTTCTGTATACCATTTCGCACAAAAGGAACTAGGGCTTCTTGGTAAAATTGCTCATTCTAGAACCCTAGGGCAGGGGCAGTACAAAATTAGTTTGGAACATTTTCTTAGCACAAAATAAATGAGGACATGTAAAGAAGACACAAGAGCCAAATTGAAGGGCCTCCACTGGCCAAATATGGGACATTTTGAGTCTTGAAAAACATAATAGTAGTGGATTATAATGCATTGATTTAAAAAAGAATCCATAGGTCTGTAGAAATACTGAAAATAGGCCGGGCGTGGTGGCTCATGCCTGTAATCCCAGCACTTTGGGAGGCTGAGGCGGGTGGATCACCTGAGGTCAGGAGTTGAAGACCAGTCTGGCCAATATGGAGAAACCCCGTCTCTACTAAAAATGCAAAAATTAGTTGGGCATGGTGGCTGGTGCCTGTAATACCAGCTGCTTGGGAGGAGGCGGCAGAAGAATCACTTAAACCCAGGAGGCAGAGGTTGCAGTGAGCCGAGATCATGCCATTGTACTCCAGCCTGGGCAACAAGAGCGAAACTCCATCTCAAAAAGAAAAAAAAAAATACTGAAAAGAACAATTGGGATCAGGGAGAATGGGAAGCTCTACAGAGGAATTCCAACTAATAAATGTAAAGAGCATGAATTAAAAGGCTAGACTTAGATTGCTACCATTTTATACCCAGTACGTTGATTACTGTTCTAGGCAAGGACTATCAATAAATGCTGAAGTCAATCGGTGGAACTAACGTGCTGGAGATTACTTAGGAATTGCAAGGGAAAAGGTACCTTTTTCTTGGCCAGAATCTGGCAGCCATCATCATCACCAACTTAATATTACCAACAGTGAGACAAAGTTGCACCTCCTGAGGTAATTCCCTGAGAAGGGCACACCACCACTAATGTGGTATTCTTGCCAAAACCATTAACCCCGAATCTAATCTTGAGGAAACAGACTAATCCAAACTGAAGGACAGTCTATAAAGTAACCAACCAGAACCTTGAAAAATGACAGCATTAAAATAAGACAAAAAAGAAAAGATGGGAAATTGTTTCAGATTAAAAGAGATGGAAGAGACGTGAGGAGTAAATAGTACACGTCATGGACCCCAAAACAAAAGGCTGTAAAGGACATTATTGGGACAATTGGGGGAATTTGAATATAGACTAATTATTGGATAAGAGTATCATATCTGTTAGGTTTCTTGAGTGCGATCATTGTTTTATGGTTATTTAAGAGAATGCTTTTATTCTTAAGAGATACCTGGTGAAGTTCAGAGGCAGCATGAGGTCTGCAACTTACTTGAGTGGTTTCAAAAATATCATTGATTGTATGTATGTAGAGAGAGGAAACTGTGGCAAAATATTAATTGCTGAGTCTAGGCACATAATTGTCTTTTCTTTTGGTGACAAGCATGAATCATACTTAGATCCTGTTAATTAAGGTTTGGCAAAATGGTGACATGCTGTTACTTCTTCATTTAGAGGCTGTAGTGTTTATACCTTTTGCAGAATAAAGGTTTGGTTTTTTTTCCCTTTATTTACCAGTTTCAGAAAGAATTTTTATTCTTACTTGTGGTCAAGCTGTCCTTTCTTTGCCCAGTGGGAATGTCTTCAGGCCGGCACCTGAGTGCTTTTAACATGACCCCAGTAGTCTTAGCTAGCTAGCACCCTCACTTTCTAGTACAAGGTGTGCCTGGTTCTTCTTGTGTATTTCCTGTCCCAGATCTGCAATCAGCCGTTTCTGTCAGGAGCTCTTGTTCCTTTTAGCAGTAAATCAAACAGACCTGTTTTAAAAATCCCTTTCAGGTTGCTGTATTGTATCTAGTTTCACAGGAAGGAATATGCCTGTGTATCGGCTATTTATACTGTCTTTAATGGTGTGAAACTTTTTCATATGATTCGTAATTTCTATCTGAGTTCACCTTCTGGGGGAGTCTTACCCCCTAGGTGCCTGCACTGAACCACCCGAAAGGGTGTTGCCTCTGTGTGGATCGCACAGGCTTCTCATGCCCCTAACCCCTTTTTATTGGGGACTAGTTACTGGGGAGAAGGTGATTAAACGGACAACTTGGTTTCCATCCCATGTACTTCAGTATTATTGAATCTCTTATGAGAATATGTTTCCATATTGATTGTAGAATTATAAGATAAGGAACCTACAAGCCACAGATTGGAGAATGAAAATGTGGGAATGCTACTGACCTGTCAAAGCAGGAATGATTATTTTCTCTTCGTTTGCTTTTCCAGGATCTGTACCCAGCTCTGAAAGGTGTAAACACAGTTTTCCACTGTGCATCACCCCCGCCATCCAGTAACAACAAGGAACTCTTTTATAGAGTGAATTACAGTGGCACCAAGAATGTCATTGAAACTTGCAAAGAGGCTGGGGTTCAGGTAAGGGTAAAGCTGGAGTGAGTGCTGTCAGGAACGTGCGGTGGCCCTTTCTGAGGGTGTCTTGCAGTCTCCCCAGGCCTAGGTAGGGTTGCTTCTTAAATTGTTAGGAAGATGTTAAAAATGAAGGTCTGGGAGTCACTGAGGATTATGAAGGTCTGCTTGCCAAGGCTGATTCGAGTTGTAGTATTCTAACTGCATACAAATAGGACATCTGAGGACCTCAAGGCTATTAGCCTTCAGTTAAAGAGCTGCAGAACTTAGACATTGCTTGTATTTTTATTATGATAAAATATATATCACATACAATTCACCATCATAGCCGTTTTGAAGTGCAGAGTTCAGTGACATTAAGTACACTCACAGCATTGTACAACCATCACCACCATCCATCTCTGAACCGTTTCTTCTTCCCTAACTCCATCCCCATTAAACAGCAACTCCCAGTCTCCCTTCCCCACTCAGCCCTCGGCAACCACCCTTCTTTCTGTTTCTATGGGTTTGACAACTGTAGGAACCTCACAGAAGTGGAATCATGTGGTATCTGTCCTTTTGTGTCTGGCTTATTTCACCGAGCATGATGTCCTCAGGAGTCATCCATGTTGTAGCATGTGTCCAAATGTCCTTCCTTTTTAAGGCAGAACAATATTTCACTGTATGGATGGACCACATTTTGTCTATTCATTAAGCCGTTGATGGACATTTGTGTTGTGTTCACATTTTGGCAATTGTAGACAATAGTGCTGTGAACACAGGTGTACAAATACCTGTTCAATCCCTGTTATCACTTCTTTTGGGCATATACCTAGCAGCAGGGTTGGTGGATCATATACTAGTTCTATGGTTAACCTTTTGAGGAACCACCGCATCGTTTTCCAGACCTTGCTTATATTTTAAAAGAAAAGCAAATAGTGTTTACTCTTAGCCAGTAGAAACCTGTTATAACTCAGGCCTGAGGGGATACGAATTTCTGCCACATTGTGGCCTGCTGCATTGCTACCAGTCCTGGTTCTTAGGGTTTTCTTTATAGGACTCCAGCCACTGGCTGAAACAGCTCTCTGTCAGTTCAGCATCCTGACCCTCACAGGGCCGCATGCCACAGGTACTACATAAATTAAGAGAAAGCTTGAAACAAGCCAGGGGTTCCTCTCCCAACAACCTCTCCTGGCACTGTCTGGTCCCCAGTGTCCCCAGCATCCTCAGCTGGCCCAGCAGGGCTGGAGCTCTTCTGGGCTTGGACCCTGGAAAGGATCAGTTATAACTGACCCCTGGCAGTTGACAAGATGCTTTGTCCTGATGCAGTTTTTACCTAATTGGCTCTTCATTAGGTAACCAGGAGCTAAACAATATCTCTTAGCTAGTAACTGCAAGAGGTGGGGTCAAAGTGGATTCTCCAAATCCCAGACTTTGCACTCTGCTATGCTGATGTAACTGGAGCCCTGGGAAGGGCCCTGCTGCTCTTTGTTAAGTGGAAGGTTCCAGGCATACAAAAAAGATTTGCACCTCAGGTGTGGTGGCTCACATGTGTAATCCCAGCGCCTTGGGAGGCCAAAGCAGGAAGATCTGTTGAGCCCAGGAGTTCAAGACCAGGCTGAGCAACATAGCAATACCCCACCTCTACAAAACTTTTAAAAGCCAAGTGTGGTGGTAGGCACCTATAGCCTCAACTGTTTCAGGAGGCTGAGGCATGAGGATCGCTTGAGCCCAGGATTTTCAGGATGCATTGAGCTATGATCCCAACACTACACCCCAGCTTAGGCAACAGAGCAAGACCTTGTCTCTTAAAAAAAAACAACACACAAAAAAAGCAAAATAAGATTTGAGAATAAAACAGCAGCCTTACACTCACCACGGCATTTAAGAAACAGCATGACTGGCATGTGTGATGTGTGCCATCCTCGATGCCATTGCTGTCGTCTTTTAGCCGTGGGTGACAATTCTGAACTTGGGTTTCTCATTTCCATTTGCTCTGTGTGCAGCCAATATAAGGTGTTGGATTGCGTGTTAGAAGATTTTATAAAATGATATCTGATTGAACGGATCCTCCTGCAACTTGCTTTTTTCCCTAGTGTTGTTTTTCTTTCCTCATCTTGGCATATGTAACTGGTTCATTTACTGAGGGGGCAGAGTAGCTTAGTGGGTAAGGATGCAGAAAGTGATTTCTGTGTTGTATTGAAGGAAGGTTTTCCAACACTAAGATCAACAGATTATTTCATGTACTGTTTTTTCTCAAAGGTTTTAAGTGTTGTTTTCCACACTGAAGTCTTTAATCCTTCACGGATTCCTGTTTGCATATGGCGTGAGATAGAGATCTCACTTTTTGCTATGTGTATAACCAGTTCAGCACCATTTCTTGCATAATCCCTCCTTTCTGCGTTGCTCCACACCATCTGCGGCCTGTCTTTGGTGTTTGTGTCTTACATGGGCCTGTTCCAAGGCTCTCCCCTCGGCCCCATTGACCTCTTTGTCTGCCCATGCAGAGAGGCTCTGCCTTTTTAGGAGAAGTATTGGTGTACGGTAGGATAAATCACCCCCTAACGGATTTCTTCGAAATTCACTTGGCTCTTCTGAACCGTTCGTTCTTCCACATATATTTGGCTTAACCAGTTCCTTGCTAAAGCCAGCTGGGACTGCTACTGTAATTGCATTGAACTTGTAGGGAATTTTGGAGATAATTGACATCTTTCCAATATCGACTGTTCCTGTCCATATTTTTCTGCTTATCTCTCTAATGTCTTAAATAGAGTTTTATACTTTATTTCATAAAGATTTTGCATATCTTGTTAAATTTATTTGAATGTACTTCATTTTTTGTTATTTAATAATTTTATATTACATCTTCAATTACTGCTAATGTATAAGACTACTTTTTGTATATTGATTTTTAATTCAGCAATTTTGCTGAATTCTAGTATTTTCTACATATTTAATGCCTGTGTTTTCTGTGTAGATTTTTCGATCACCTATAAGTGATGGAAGTTCAGTTTCTTTTCAGATCATTATAAATTCTTGTTTATCTTACCCTACCACTTTGGCTAGGGCTTCCCATACAATGTTGAATATGAATTGGAAAGATATGATTCATGCTAATGGTGTCCAGTGTTGGATGAGCTGCTCTTAACCCACAGGCTGGATGCTGGGGACCCTCATAAGAGAGCGTCTTCCTTTAGAATAGCATTTACTAAGAGGTCTTGTGGTGTGTGTCTTCATATGTGTGTTCACATGGCCAGGTCACTACCAGAATAGACAGTGATCTTCTTCAAACAGACATCCTCCTAGAAGTTTGTGGGCTGCCCTTCTCCCACAGAGAATCACTGTCATAGTGAGATATCATGAATGAAAGTCTGTTCTATCCCTCGGGTGTGATCGGATAGAAAAAATGTGTTATCCCTTGTTTTGGAACCAGGATCGCTTGATTCTTGGTTAGAATGTAATACCATAGTGTGCCTGGAATCCACATAGCTGCAAAGATGGCGATCTTTGGATTAGTTTAAGAAGGCATGAGAAGCAAAGGCATTGCAGCAAATCATTTGTGCAGTGCCTTGAGTGTGAGGGCAGCAGAAGGATGCCCCTTGATTCTCTTTCATACAGGATCATCGCACTCTTTGAATCGTGATAATTTGTGAATTTTATTCTTTCTAACGTTCGTCTGTCAGAAACTCATTTTAACCAGTACTGCCAGTGTCATCTTTGAGGGCGTCGATATCAAGAATGGAACTGAAGACCTCCCCTATGCCATGAAACCCATTGACTACTACACAGAGACTAAGATCTTACAGGAGAGGGTATGTGCCTTGGAACTCGTTGAGTGTGCAGACTGAAGGGTTTAGAATCCTAAGAAAAATGTTTAAAAATTTATGAAGTTCGTATTGTGAGGCCTAAGTACCTGACTTGGGATGTAAAATTTGTGGGTGACATCGAATTTAAAAATACTGTGAGAGGCCAGTCACAGTGGCTCACGCAAGTAATCCCAACACTTTGGGAGGCCGAAGTAGGCGGATCACCTGAGGTCAGGAGTTCGAGAGCAGACTGGCCAACATGGTGAAACCCCATCTCTACTAAAAATACAAAAATTAGCCAGGCGTAGTGGCAGGCACCTGTAATCTCAGCTATTCAGGAGGCTGAGGTACGAGAATTACTTGAACCCAGGAGGTAGAGGTTTCAGTGAGCCGAGATTGTGCCATTGTGCTCCAGCCTGGGGGATAGAGAGACTCTGTCTCCACAAAAAAAAAAAAAAAAAAAAAAAAAAAAAAAAAAAAAAAAAAAAAAAAAAAAAAAAAAAATATATATATATATATATATATATATATATATATATATGAATGATGAGAACAGGTTTACATGACCAGACACTGTTTTGAGTGTTTTCCAGTATTTTTGTTGTTTAAAGGTCATAGTTATCCCATCGTCACCAGATGACAGATGTGGACTGTGGTGCACAGAGAGACTCAGAAGCTTTCTTAAGCGTGCAGCTGGGAGGCGGCTGACCCCAGGCCGGCTGTCTCCAGAGCCTGCATTCACACCCTCGATGCCTTGCAAGCTTCCTCGCTTGCTATGGGAATTTACAACGGGGGTCGCAAGTGTGCGGACAGGAATCAGGCTGGAGGCACCTTCCTAGTGGCACTCTTGCCCGCTCCCTTACTTAGAAAAACAAACAATGGAAGGATCTTGCTTTATTTTAAGGAAAAGTACTTTTCCATTTGGCGAAGCAGCTTCATCAAAGGACCCCTGATTTTAGTGTGATTGGATTTGGCCGCAGTCGCTACCAAGCCTTCAAGCTGCCAGGGCTGCTGTGGGGCCCCTGACAACTGCTAGCTGCAGATGGGGATTGTCACCCTGAGGCTATCCTAAGCTGCAGGCCAGGAGTGCTCCTGAGCCTGAGATAGCTCGCCTTAGCTGGGTAGCTGTGAGTATACCGCTCCCAGGTGTGTGCAGCATATCACACCCACCGAGGTTTTCTTTCAAAGCCAGTGCATACTGAACTGGAGCCGAACACTGACCTGTCTACCTGAGAGCCCGCTACCTCCTGGCTGTTTGCTGCTGCTTCAGCTCAGAAAGTCCTGGCAGAACTGGTCCACAGAGAGACAAAAGGGCTGCCCAGACCAGGGGTGCTGTCTCACTCCTTGAAGCACCCATGTGCTCAGACTTGGCCCCAGGAGCACTAAAGCCTCCCTGTGCTTTGCAGGCAGTTCAGTCACCATGGAGACCTGCGCATCCTCAAGCCAGCATGCCTGGGACTGGGACTGTCTGCCACCAGTGCTGAGCCCATCTAGGCTCAGGAGCTTCAAATGATGGCCTTGACCCAGCCCATCAGTGGCTTGCTTATATCAGCTTTTGAGTTTCAACTGGAAATAAGCACAACCTGCAGATGACTCCAGTAGTAACTCACCTGAAGCCTCCTTCCAACCAAGGTCAACACCCACTGTTGCCTTTATAACCTTCCTGCTGATCATAAACCAGATGTGATGGGGACCTAGGACTCCTTCACCGCTCTTCCCTTCAGTAATAGAGATGAGCCTTGGTGGAGGCCATTTGAGGGTTTATTTAGTCATTCCCTCCATCGCTGTGGGGACCAGAGGCCTGACGGGAAGAGGAGGGGAATCTGTTGAAAGAGGCAGCCTAACTGACACAAGAGCAGAAAATCAAACACCGTATATTCTCACTCATAGGCGGGTGTTGAACAATGAGAACACATGGACACCGGGAGGGGAGCACTACACACTGGGGTCCGTTGGGGGGAAATGGGGGAGGGGCGGGGGGTGGGGAAGTGGGAAGAGAGAGCATGGGGAGAAATGACAGATACCGGTGAGGGGACGGAAGGCAGCAAAGCACACTGCCATGTGTGTACCTATGCAACAATCTTGCATGTTCATCACATGTACCCCGAAACCTAAAATGCAATAAAATAAAATTAAATTAAATTAAAAAAAAAAAAAAGAAAGAAAGAGGCAGCCTTTCCATTGTTGAGTGGCTTAAGATCACTGGGGCCAAAACATGGACCAGCACTTTGCCACCATAGAGTAGAAACCCAAGGTGA
The DNA here is from genome assembly GCF_048565385.1 of Saimiri boliviensis. NCBI lineage: Eukaryota > Metazoa > Chordata > Mammalia > Primates > Cebidae > Saimiri > Saimiri boliviensis. Next base: position 85,528,076 of record NC_133470.1, on the reverse strand, counting down.
CATGACAGCAGTAACCGTGCCTACCAAGCCTACAGAGGCACACGGAAACAACTGACACGGGCCATCTCGTGTGTTTCGCATGCAGCCCCATCAGGGCAGGTGCCTTCGTGAGCACTACTTTCACCCACGATAAACCCTTTCAGAAGTTTTGTTACTTTTGATGCAAAACCCATTTCTCTGTGCTTTAGGCTCTTGAGTTCTCATTTGTCCATGAAGTCACACAGAAGACACCTTTTCTGTCTTCCTCGTAGTGGTAGCAGAAGCACTGGCTCCAGACCAGGCACTGCTCTGAGGACTTTACATGGCTCAGCCTCCACTCCCCAGCTGCTGGCCTGTTTCTCCCCGGGCATGGTCTTCAGACCCTTCACCTTCTCTGACCTCTGGGCCCACTTGGGTTTCTGAGAGCCCTCCCCTCGGAGGTGGTACTCAGAATTGCCTGGAACAGCCTGGTGGAAACGTGGGCGGCACATGCAGTTCAAGTTCCTGGCAGCTCACAGCTGACTCGTTTGCCGGAACCTTCGGATCTTTTCCACAAACCGCTGCTGAGGCGTGTCTTCTGGCAGTGTTGGTGGATTTCAGCCTTTGAACCCAAACCTGGGTCTTCTGATTTGATCACGCTGGTTTTTGCCCAGCTGTCTCTCAAGCAGTTTCAGATTTTGGTGTGAGGGTGGGTGGGGTAGCCACTGATACAGGTTGTCAGCTCAAGGCAAACCACTGCTTGGGGGCCACATGCCAGCAGAGTGTGTCATCTCTCTGTCCCCCACGGGTAGTTCTACTCACCCAGTGAGGCACTGTCTTGGCTTGGGCCAAGGAGTTTGCAATGGACATGCTCCTTCTGCTCTCCTCCAGGTAGTCCTGGGTGCCAACGATCCTGAGAAGAATTTCTTAACCACAGCCATCCGCCCTCACGGCATTTTCGGCCCAAGGGACCCCCAGCTGGTACCCATCCTCATCGAGGCAGCCAGGAATGGCAAGATGAAGTTTGTGATAGGGTAAGTCAGCCCACAGTGGCTCTTCCCATTCCCTCCTGGTCCATGACCTCGTCGTGTTCAGAGAGCCCTGGGCAGGAGCCAAGCAGCATTGTAGCTCTTTTCTTATGTGACTGTCTTGGTCCATGCAGGCTGCTGTAACAAAATAACTGAGACTGGGTAACAAACAACAGACAGGTTGGAGGCTGGGAAGTCCAAGATCAAGGTGTTCCCAGATTGGGTGTCCAGTGAGGCCCCGTTCCTCAGGAGTGGCACCTTTTCACCATGGCATCACGTGGTAGAAGTGGCAGACAGGCTCCCTTGGGCCTCTTTTATAAGGACACTAAGCCCATTCCTGAGGACAGAGCCCCTACGACCTGATCACCTCCTAAAGGCCCTCTTCATAGGACCATTGCATTGGAGATGAAGTTTCAACCTGTGAATGTTGCAGGGATACAAAGACTCAGGCCATAGCAGTGACCTTGTCTTCTGTCCTCTGTATTCATTTCCTGTAGTTGCTGTATCAACTTGCCACACAGTAAGTGCTTAAAACAACAAACTGATCCTGTCACAGTTTGGGAGGCCAGAAGTCCGAAGTTAAGATGTTGGCAGGGCTCGTGCTTTCTGGAGGCTGAGAGGGAGCATCTGTTCCAGGCCTCTGCCCTAACCTCTGCTGGCTGCTGGCCATCCTTAGCATTCTGTGCTGGGAGAGGCATCACTCCTGCCTCTGCCTCCCTTTTCACGTGGCTGTTTCCCTTGGTTTCTGTGTCCAACTTTCCTTCTTATAAGGACATGATTCACTGGATTTCAAGCCCACCCTACTCCAATATGAGCTCAGCTTAACTGATTACATCTGCAGAGCCCCTGTTTCCAAATAAGGTCATATTCACAAGGTCCAAGCAGACAGGAGCTTTGGGAGGATCTATTCAATCCAGTGTACCCTCTCAGGTACACTTTGTGACCCTGTTTGGAAATTGAGGAACCTGAGGCTCAGAGGGAAACAGTGGGCCAGGGTCAAGGGCCAGGGCTCGATTCTCCTTGCTTCTAGGAAGGCAGGTGGGGAAAGTGCAGGCAGAGGGAGGAGCCTCTGCAGGGGCCAGCAGTGTGACTGTCTCCCAAATAGGTCTTCTCTTCCTTCATTTCCTTCTCTCCTCTCTCTCTTTTCTCCTTTTTCCCTGTGCCTTGCCTTCTTGTTTCTCACTCAGCTTCACTGCCACCCTGACTTGTTACCTTGAAGTATTACAAGGAGACCGGTCAATAAATGGGAGACCAGAGCGAGGCGCTGGCCCCGTGTCTCCTGGGAAGGGGCTGAAAAACTGCTACCCAAATCGGGACAGGAGAGACGGACCAGTGTTGGCCATGCTGGAATGGGGTAGGCAGGCCACCCAGGTTTCAGATTCCACTCACCCTGAGGACCCAGAAGCCCTGGCCCAGTGTGCGTCTTTAACCAGTACAGGCATCCATGAGTGTCTGGGCTGGCCTTGCCAAGGCAGGTAGCAGTCATTCTGCAGGTCACAGTCTCTCAAATGCCAAGACTTGGGAGTGGCGCTGGCTTTGGTACAGAGACTCCCAGCACACATTCCATCATCCCTTGTGCACCTGCAGGAACGGGAAGAACCTGGTGGACTTTACCTTTGTGGATAACGTGGTCCATGGACACATCCTAGCTGCAGAGCAGCTCTCCCGAGACACAACCCTAGGTGGGAAGGTAAGGCCCGCTGCCCCGTCTGCATTTGTGCCTTTCTGCAGGTTTCTTATCCCTGCCATTGGACTTGTTGGCAAATTGCTCCTGTGATCCCGCATCATGGAGGCTCTGCCTTAGGGGACCCCCTGTGCCAAGGTCAAGCCCCTCTGACCCTGTGCCAAGGTGGAGCCCCTCTGATAGAACATCACTTGGGGCAGCCAAAATTAGGGAGCCGATGACCTAGGATGGAACAGACATTTAGGACGTGGTCATCCATGGCCCCTGACCTGACTGCGCACCTGTTGGCATGGCTCCTCAAGGCAGGAGCCCACGTAGATTGGGCAGGGTGCTTGATCCCCACCCTTTCTCCCGCCCATTCCTCAGGTCTTTCCCTCCCTTGCTGTTTCGTCCTCTTTTATTCTCCTGAAACTCTGCCATTTTCCCACTGATAACTTTCAAAGAAGTTGGGAGTAGGGTGCATGTCGCTTTTTTTTTTTTTTTTTTGGAGGCAGAGTCTTATTCTCACCCAGGCTGGAGTGCAGTGTCACAATCTCGGCTCACTGCAACCTCCACCTCCTGGGTTCAAGCGGTGCCACCACACTCAGCTAATTTTTGTATTTTTAGTAGAGATGGGGTTTCACCCCGTTGGCCAGGATGGTCTTGAGCTCCTGACTTCAGTTGATCCACCCGCCTCCACCTCCCAACGTGCTGGGATTACAGGCGTGAGCCACTGAGCCCAGCCTGTGTGTGGCTTTTGATTTAAAAACAAGCGTAACACCATCGAGAATATGTAATATGACCAATTCATTACATTCAAAGATATGTGGATGAGTTTTACGATGATTAATAATTATCGAATTAGCAAATGTACTTTTCCAGGTGCAATCTAAGCTTCACTTAAAATCCTGACTGACAGATAAAGCTTTCATCATCTGCCCTCTCTATGCCTTGGCCATTGTGCGGTTGAGGGCAGGCCACGTGGGCCGCTGCAGCAGTTAGGCAGTGAGGCTGCAATCCACAAGGGCTTCATAGATGCGCCAGCTTTGGGCAGGCGGGGGCGCTGTTTCTAACTTTTCGTTCTTGTTCTCCTGCCAGGCATTTCACATCACCAATGACGAGCCCATCCCTTTCTGGACATTCCTGTCTCGCATCCTGACAGGCCTCAACTATGAGGCCCCCAAGTACTACATCCCCTACTGGGTGGCCTATTACCTGGCCCTCCTGCTGTCACTGCTGGTGATGGTGGTGAGCCCTGTCATCCAGCTGCAGCCCACCTTCACACCCATACGGGTCGCGCTGGCTGGCACATTCCACTACTACAGCTGTGAGAGAGCCAAAAAGGCCATGGGTTACCAGCCACTAGTGACCATGGATGACGCTGTGGAGAGGACCGTGCAGAGCTTTCGCCACCTGCAGAGGGTCAAGTGAGGGACCTTGGAGGCTGGGCTCTCTCGACACATTACCCAGCCAGTAACTCTCTCTCCTGTTGACCGATGATATAACATCCTTCGAATGATTTCTCTGATTCTGTGACTCCTCTTGCTAGATAGAGAGCACACCCTACCCTTTCCGTAATGACAGACACAGCAAAAGCGGACATTTTTTCCTTCATGGAATTGGATTTGGGTTTCTTAAAGCAGGCAGCTTCACATTATACTGATTTGTGCATTGTCTTTTTGTGTCTTTCTGTATACCCGCTCCCTTGCCTCTTTTTCTGGGTTACACATTTCATTCCAGTGTCCTTACACATAATCAAGGAAGCTGTAGGAAGCTACAACCCATTTATTAGTTGCAGTGGAGAACCATTTCCATGCAGACCAATACTAGAGGGATAGCTCTAGACTTAGTTCAGATACTGCATCTTCAAAATATCCCAGAAAACAAGCAGAAGTTAACACACAGATGAGATTTTACATGTACATTTCGTACTGACAGCTTAGAGGACAAAGTGAAAGCCAAAATGCCTGTAATTCCTCCCCAGACTCTGTTGCTTGTTCAGCTCCCTGTATGCTTCCACAATCTCTTTCAGGTACTTTGCTGTGCCTGCCTGCATTTTTGTTGTTGTCATTGTAGAGACAGGGTCTGAGTGTGTCACTGTTGCCCAGGCCAGAGGGCACTGGCTGATCACAAGCCCAGTCATACAGCACTGTAGCCTTGAACTCTTGGGCTCAAGCAGTCCTCCCACCTCAGCCTCCTGAGAGCAAATATGCACTGCCATGCCAGGCTTGCACTGTTTTCACAAAACATTTCTCTTATCAACAGACTTCCGTTGTTTTCAGAGGCAAGGCAGTGATCCAGCCCAGTGGCACGCTGTTTCAGCTGTTCAGCTCCTCTCCTAATGTGGGACACTGGGCTGGGTGACAGTAAGCTAGAGAGCAGAAAGGACTGCTTCCCTGCAGCTCATCCTCAGAGCCCTTCAGGCCAGTTTCCAAAGGGCATAGCACAGAGAATTCCTCTGAGTGAGGAGAGACTGTGCTGCACTCTGCTCCTGGGGAGGGGGATATAAACATAAATAAGACAGCCTTTGCCTCTAAGGCACTTCGAATCATGGACTTCAGATATGTTCCAAAGCCCATGTAATGCCAGGCAGGACGTGATATACACACTGAAGACACAGTGGGTACACATTCACCTTCTGTCAGGGAGGGAATGCCTTGAGTCGGACCTTGAAGAATGGATAAGCAGTCAGACTTACTGTCAGAGTTGGCATTTCAGGCTAAAGATGTCAGAGTGTCACAGTCAATGGCATCTTGTAGTCTAATTAGCAGCACGTTGTGTTTCTTAGTGGTCCATGAGATAATGGCGTCTTACACACTCACTGATGTGTCTTAGATCCAGTGAGAGACAGACATGGCAGCCTGGTTTGTGGGTGAAGCCAGCCAGACTGATGGTGCAAAGCTGAAGGGGATGAACTTTTATCTCCTAGGCAGCGGGGGCCAAGAATCAAGAAAACCATCCTGGCTCTTACGTGGAGCCTGGGAGATCAGATAGGAAGCAACAAAGGGCCGCGCAATGATGGCTTCATTTCTAACCCACCCTGCCTTGCAAGAAATGACCTGGAAGGGGTCAGCGCTCAGCGCCCGATTTCCTGTGGGGAGGGAGGGAGGGAGGAGGCCATGCACAGCAAGGGAGGACTCCACTCATGCTGGGATGAAGCCGCAGAGCAGCTGTGAGCTGGTGGGAGGATGGTATCGGGCCCAGCGTCAGGCCAGCAGAACTTGCTGATGAGAGGAAGGGCTCGGCTTCTACCTAACCACTCACTCAGAAAAATGCTAGCTGCCGTCTAGACCAAAGATGTCCCTAATGGAACCTCTTCTCTGCCCTCTGTTCACTCATGCAGACCACACATATTCACTGGGCCCGCCCTGCCCTGCCCTGAGCTTCAGTGCTGAATAAAACACACAGCCCACAGACCAAAAAGGAAAGTGCTATGAGAGGGACAGGGCTGCAAGCAAGCCTAGCCCAGATGGCCATCATGGCAGAACAGTTGCAGAAGCAGCGTCTGCTCAGATCTGAAAAATGAGGCTATGCACAGACACCTCCTCTCCACTGCTTGTGTTTCCGTGCGTTCCTGACCCAGACCTATCTGGACCCAGCTATCTGGAGCATGTCTAACCACGGGAAACCACAACCTCATTACCCTCTGAGAGCTTACTAGAAGCCATCAGGCCCCGTCCCAGACCTACTGAACCGAGACCCTAGGCCTGGGCCAGTGCTCGTCACAAACCCTGTGGATGGTTTCTGGCCTGTGAAAGAGCCTTCCTGTAGGTCACTGAGTCCAGCTGGAAACTCCCGCTGCAAGACTGAACTTGCCTATTCACAGGCCCAGGGCCTGGGGGCCAATTTCTTTCCTGACAACTGATGGCTTTGCAGCACACCGTCCTAAGATGGCATCCTGGAGTGTGGACCCAGGCCTGTGCCTGTCCCTCTTGTCACATCCCATCTGGAGAATTGGGGCCAAGGGAAGGCAGTTCTCTCCCAGATTGGGGACAGCTAAAAGCTGTGTGTCCTTTGGGATGATCTCATTCAATCCCTCTTCCTTCCTGTCCATATCGGCACTGACCTAGTTCAGCACCTGACCCCATCTGCACCCAGGTCAGGTGTCCTGGGACAGCTGACCTGATCTGTCTGCTTATTCTTGCCCCTCCTCCCATCCAGCAGCTATGTGTACACCCAGGGTGTCCTGCATCTCCTCTGCTAAAAACAGTTCAGTGGGACCCAGTTTTGTCCCAGCCCACATTTCCAGCTTCTTCCACTGGGCTTCACACCTGCTGTGTTGTAGCCAAACGGAACCATGGTTTCCTGTGCATGCCCCGTCATGCATGCCCTGCTCAGGCTGTCATGAATGCATGCAATGTCCTCTCCCTCATGTGTCCCAGGCCCAGAATGGCCCACTCCCTTCCCTTAAAAAGCCGGACCTAATCCTTGCGGTTGGAAACCACCCGTTTTCTCTGGATTCCTGGCTTGGGGCTGACCTGCGCCTCATTTTGTGTTTCCTATTTGTGCTTTTTCCCGCCCCCAGCAGGCCAGGAGTTCTTAAGGACAGAGGCAACCAGTGTCTGCACAGCATAGTGGGTGCTCAGGAAACCTCCCTGTCTTGGAATCCTGGAGTCACAGTGGCAACGAAAGAAAATGGCCCCAAGAATGGGGAAACGCACAGCCCATGAGACTGGGTTGAAGCAGAGAGAGGTTCCCAACCTGACATTCGGGTGGGGACTTAGGAAGCCTGTGAACTCCATACATTGGATGCAGCCTTTGCGGGGGGGGGGGGGGGGGGGTGTGTGTGTGTTGGCATGAGAGGGCACATGGCTTTCACCAGCTTCTCAAAGAGGACTGTGGCCTAATAAAAACTATGAGTGAGTGGACGGGGCCAGCAGCTGCTGGGGGAGGGACCAGGAGACACGGCAAGGGCAAAGTGGAGCTCCCAGGTCTCACCGTCACCCCTGACTGTGTGTGGCTGACTGTTCCATCATGGGGTCCATGGCTTCAAAACAGGGAAGCACTGGAATCCACAAGGAGGAGGGCTCGGCCGACAGGACAGCAATGGTCGAGGCCTCTGTCCCCAGCCCTCTGGGTTCTGGCGCCCACTGCCCCTGGAAGATTCTTAGCTTTCTGGATAAGACAGCCCTTGCTGGTAGAAAGCTTCACCTTCTGCTGAACTGAAACACCATTGGATGTGACTTCCCTTATCCTCCCTCATTTCCCGCCCCCCCACCAAACTCCAGCAAGTGCAGCTGGCACAGGTGCTGTTCCCTACGGCTATCCCGCAGCTCCCCAGCCGCACCCTCTTCTACTCAGCTCACCTGCCTCAGGGCACCTGGTCCTGCACGGCCAGCCACTTTTTTTCAGACTCCATCTCCTACCCCACTTCTTGTTTGCAGCTGTCTGCCGCAGGTCTCTCTGGCTTCATACAATGGCTGGCCCACATCTCTATCAGAGCACTTCCTCCATCATGGGGCAATCATCCACTTAGCTGCCCAGATAGAGCTCTACGAACCACTTTGCTCCTCAAGGGCTTTTGATTCATTACCTGTTCCAGGAAAGTGATTGTGCCCAGCTCGTGTGCCAAGACTCCAAGGGCATTTACAGGAGAAAGCCACCAACTCCACATTGGCCAGCTGGGGGAGCCCCAGAGAAAAGAGGCCATGACCAAGGGCACTCAAGGGCGGTTAGCAGAGCCAGGGCTGGACCACTAGCTCCTGATCCCCTAGGCCAGCACACCCCAAGTCACCTATTCAGATCCAGGCCCAAGCAGCCTAATGCCACATAGGTGCCCATGTGGGAAGGAGGCAGCCAGGACACGGACTCTAACATGAAGGGCTCAAAAAGCACAAATAGCTCATTAGGAACTGTGAGAAAGAAGATGTGTTGGGAAACACTAGAACCTTCCATTCCAGTATGCACCTCTTTTCACCAGCACTGCCTAGTCATTGGTCGTGGAAGGCTCCAAAGGATGGTAGATCCAAACTCGAGCCTCTTTGCCAGCTCTGCCTCATACCAGCCCCAGGAGATTTGTTCATATGAACTCATTCGGCCCAGAGAATTTCCCAGAGAAATTTCCAGAATGACCAGAGTAGGGGAGAAAAGGAGGGAAGAGGGTGAAGGCCTCTCAGCTTCTTTTGTCCTGTACCACAGCCTGGCTCCCAGCAAGACTTTTGGGACGCCTCTTGTAGCAGGTACCGGGAGACATGCACACCACTGGCTTTGTTCTCCATGGCAGGCAGGGGTAACATCAATTCAGAAAATGTTAACTGGGCACCTGCCATTTCCAAAGGGATGCAGAAGTGACCAAGGTAGAGCCCTTGCTCTCAAAGAGCTTGCAGTCCCATAGAAGAAATGAAATGCAGAAATGCAAAACCCAACTGCTCCTTCCTTTAAGAGCACAGGTCATCAAATAGAACTCAGGCTCAATTTTACTTGCCACTTGCTTTTATAAATATGGTTTTGCTGGCACACAACCACATCCATTTATTTACATATTGTCTAAGGCTCCCTTTTCACTACAGTAGCAGATGTGAGTAGTTATGACAGAGGCCATCTGGCCTACAAAGCCAGTCAAAATATTGACTATCTTGTCCCTCATAGAAAAGGTTTTGTGATGGAAGAATGAGTTCAGAGAAAAAGAAAGAAGAAAAGGAAAGGTTTGTCAACCCCTGCTTAAGGTGACTGGGAGGCCATGAGCACATGATGCTCGGCATCACTAATCGTTAAGGACGTGCACGTCAGTACCACAATGCGGTACCCTCACCCCATTACGATGGTTACTATCAAAACGAAAAAACAGGCCGGGCACAGTGGCTCACGCCTGTAACCCCAGCACTTTGGAAGGCCAAGGCGGGTGGATCCCTTGTGGTCAGCAGTTTGAGACCAGCCTGGCCAACATGGTGAAGCACTGTCTCTACTAAAAGTACAAAAAATTAGCAGGCATAGTGGTGCCCGCCTGTAATCCCAGCTACTCAGGAGGTTAAGGCAGGAGAATCACTTGAACCCAGGAGACAGAGGTTGCAGTCAGTTGAAATCATGCCACTGCACTCCAGCCCAGGGAATAGAGCTGGGACTTGATCACTCCCCGGAAGGTGACATGGTGACATTTGTGTTTGGATGGCAGGGAGAGTGCAGGGAGAGGGATCAGAGGCAAGGTATCAGTGGGGAGCTACCTCTGTAGTCGAGGGCAGAGACGATAACAGTGTGCCTGCCCCAAGGAACTGACAATGGGGCTATGGCGCAGACAAAATGGAGAGATACTTCTGTGCAAGAATGCGTCACCCATGGTGATTGATTGGATGTTGGGCTAAGGGAGGGGAGAGGTTAAAGAGAATTAGGAGGCTGAAGCTTAGAAGAATTGTTGGCTAGTCATGCCATCTGCTGAGCTAGGGACCCAGGAGAGGGCGAGATTTGGGCAGCAGCAAGGAAAAGAAGCCAAATTCCATTCTGGCCATAATGAGTTGAATGAACCTTTCAGTTTTCAGGCAGAAGTGTCTAGAAGGCAAGAGATAGATATTTTGGAGATCTTGGCCTATTGCTGCTACCAAAGGCCATAGGAAAAGCAGGAGGATGAAAAATGAGACCCTGAGAATTCAGAGGTAAACCAAACACCCACGTGTCAAGGAAAGGAGGGGTCAAGCATGAGAGGATGGTCAGCAGCATGGCCAGTGCTGAGAAGTTACGGAGGCTGAAGACTGAGGAAAGAAATGTCTCTGAAATCTAACACTGAACACCCACTTTATAACTGGCCTTGTGCTGGGGGTAAGGGCCACTGTGGTGGACAATCTATACAAGAACTTTTCCAGAGCTCCTGATCCAGCTAAGGGAAAGAGCCACAATTGATTCCAACTGAGCTAAGCAGCCCCAGGGAAGCTGGAGCATGGCCCACTTGGCAGTACACTTGTGCCCACCGTGGATTTTCATACCGTGCTCGTGGACTTGTGTCCTTCCTTCATCCTCCCGTCTGTATTCTTCCTTGATGGTGCTCTTCTCAAATGCAGATTTTCTTAGACCTTTTGGGAACCCCTCCAGCTCCTGACCCAGACAGTACTAGCCAGGAGGTGGGCACTCCAGGTTGATTGAATGGTTTTGATGGGAGAGAATTAAAGGAAAAGCCAAAGGTGAATGCTGAGCAAGATGACAGGAGCAGGGTTGTGGGAAGGAGGGTGCCTCCTCAGCCAGCCAGCGCCTTCCCAGGTGCTCATGCAGTTTCTCCTTTGATCCTCAACAAGCCTGTTGAGTCTGGCAAGGTCTCCCGTTGTCCCCACTTTGTATAGGGAAACCCAAAGGGAAAGGGGATTTCTGAAGATGCACCACGAGTTAGGGACAGCATCCTTTTCCTCAATGGCCTTCTACTCTCTTGGGATAATGCTGAGTGACCTGAACTCCTTGCCTCTACACTGGGTGGGAACACGGAATGTATTCCTTTCCTATGACTGTTGTATCAGACAAAGACCAGTTAAGTGGCTTAAAACAATGCAAATGCATTATCTTATAGTTCTAGGGGCCAGAAGCCCAAAGTCAGTTTCACTGGGCTAAAGACCAGGAGTTGGAAGGACTGGTTTCTTCTGGAGGCTCTGAGGGGGGAGTTTCATTTTCTTTCCTCTTTTGAGCTTGTGGTGGCCACTCCTTTTCCTTACCTTGTGGCCCCTTCTTCCATCTTTGAAGCACATTACTTCAATCTCTGCTTCTGTGATCACATTTCCTGCTCTTCTGTAGTGAAATCTCCCTCTGATTTTCTCTTATGAGGACACTTGTGATTACACTGAGGGCCCGCCCAGATAACCCAGGATAATCTCCCCATGTAAAGATCTTTAACTTGTCATGGCACAGTGGTTCACACATGTAATCCCAGCACTTTAGGAGGCAGAGGCAGGCAGATCACGAGATCACGAATTCAAGACCAGCCTGGCCAATATGGTGAAACTCTGTCTTTACTAAAAAAAAAAAAAAAAAAAAAAAAAAAAAATTTAGCCAGGCATGGTGGCGGGCACCTGTAGTTCCAGCTACTGGGGTGACTTAGGCAGGAGAATCACTTGAACGCAGGAGGCAGAGGTTGCAGTGAGCCGAGATCATACCACTGCACTCCAGCCTGGGTGACAGAGCCAGACTCCGTCTCAAAAAAAAAAAAAAAAAAAAAAAAAAAAAAAAAAAAATTTTAAAAAAAGATCTTTAACTTAATAGCATTTGCAAAGTCTCTTTTGCCGCATAAGGTAAGAAGAGTAACAGCTCTCAGGGGTTAGAACGTGGACATGAAGCTGGCTAAGAGAGGCAAGCCCTTGGGTAAAGTGCCACCTCACAAGGGACCCTGCTTGGCTTCAATAGGCTAAGGACCTGGAGCAAATTCTGCTAGATCCCTACAGCCCTGTCTTCCAGAACTATCCAGATCATTCGCTGTGCTGGTTTGGCACCAGCTAATGATTGTGAAAACTATACAGAAGTCGCTAATAGGATATTGCCAACTTTGAAAGTGATAGAAAATATGGGAGGATCCAGAGGGCAGGATCAAAAGATAATCCAGTGGCCCAGGTGAGCAAGCGCCTGTCCTGGCACTGCTTCTAGGGTCAGGACTTGGGCTTCCGATCTGAGGTCTGGACTTCAGGTCCTGCAGGAGAGAGACTCAGTCTTATACGTCCTTGTAACTTGTTTTGTGCTGGGATTACAATTTAGGGGAGTGAAGTTCAGGGACTGATCTAAGGTCTCCCAGCCAAAGGCCATCTAGCCATGAACCAAGCCAAGGGGCTTCCGACATGGTCCTAGGTGGTACTGAGACCAAGCCTGCAGAGACTGGGCCCTGTGAAAGAGACAAAGCAAGGCCCCGGGGCACTGCAGGCTGTTCAGGTGAGGGCATCTCATGCCACTGTGGAACCAGGAGCTCCCAAGACCCCTGTTGTATTAGCATGTTTGTCTGATTGCTCCCTTCTCCAAAGCCAGCTGTGGCTCAGAACCCTGGGTGCTGAGACACTGCCTTCGGTGTAGAGGGGCCCAAAATAACCTCTGACATCTACAATCCCTCTGGGCAGGGCGTCATGGTCAGCCTGCTCAGGAGCTTAGAGGAACTCCTGCTGAACAGAGAGGCCTCTCTCTGCAATGCCTTCTGCCCTGTCTGCCTGTCTGACTCCCACATGTATCTCTATGGGCTGGTAGCCTGGTCAAGTGAGGCTCCCTCTGTGCCTGTCCAGGGACTTCCTCCACCATCATACCAGCCTGGGACTTGTACCTGCCTCTTTCTAGACCAAGGAGTCCGCAAAGGCAGGGCCTGATGAGAGCTTCCCTGTGACCCCTGCAGTACCATCACAGGCATTCGTGCCGTGAGTTGAATAGAAATAAAGAGAAGGCAGAAGCTTCCCGGGGGTGAGCAAGAGGAGGACTGAGAGCCCAGGAATCATGAGAAAACAGTAATGGCCCAGGGCTAAAGGAATCCTCCAGAATCCAAGCTCTGTGGATCCAGGTTGGCTTGGGACTGCCTGAGGATGGGGCAGGCCCTGCCCGGAGGCCTCTTGGAGCCAGCCTCCAGCACTTCCTCAGCCTGACCTTCCTCCTCCAGTGTTTAGAGCTCAGAAAGTAGGCTGCGGGGCATGTAATTCAGCCCTGCACTGCTTGAAGCGGGCCAAGACTCCAAGAGGGGCTGAGATTTGGCCAAGGCCTTTGAAGGAGGAATACCCATTCATGAAAGAAGAGCTATTACAACTCCCATTTCCTTCTGAAGTCTTCTTTCCAGCTCATCCTAGAAGAGTACGACCCTCTCAGTCATTCTCAGTTTCCTCTGCTTAGGACAGGAGTGAGAAAGGAAGCACCCATTGGCCACTGGAGATCAGATGGGCACTATTATATGTTGGGTAGTATTCCTCCAAAAGATATGTTGAAGTCCCAATCCCCAGTACCTGTGAATGTGACCTTATTGGGAAAGAGGATCTTTGCAGATGTAATCAAGTTAAGATGAGATCATTAGAGTGGGAACTAATCCAACATGATGCTGTCCTCATAAGGAGAGACAGAGACACAGACACACGTGGGAAGACAGTCACATGGAGATGGAGGCAGACTGGAGTGATGCAGCCACAAGCCAAGAACACCTGGGGCTACCAGCACTGGAGGAGACAAGGATCCTCCGCTAGAGGCTTCTGAAGGAGCATGCCCCTGCTGATACCTTGTTCGTAGACTTCTGGCTCCAGAACTGGGACATAATCAATTTCTATTGTTTCCAGCCACCCGATTTATGGAACATTGTTCCGGCTACACTAGCAAACTCATACAGACACTTTGACAAATGTCTCACAACAGCCTCGCAGCCAGACAGAGGTGGAAGCATGGGCCCCGTCTTCTCATTCTAATGTCACCTCCTTGCATTACCTTTCCAGGCTTGCCACCACCCCAATGGTGAATCAACATTGCTCCTCATCTTCAAAGCACTTTGGAAATACTAATTAACTCTCGGTTAATTGGATGAAAGAACATGAAGCTCTAATGACATCATCTCCATTCTGTGCCCAGATCTAGCCACAAGCGAAATCTGGGACTGCTGGGCTATGAGCCTTGTCTTGTGGGAACATGTCATGCCCACGGAACATGGCTGGGGACCGTATTCTACTCATTTTAGCTCTATGGGCTTCAGAAAACGGCCAGCTGTGGGTACACTTAGCCAGTCAAGCACACATAACACAAATGATTTCTGTGATTAAGAGTTTGTGTGGGTCTGTGTGTGTGCGTGTGTGTTAACCACATACCTCTGCACTCTGCACATCACCGAAATTGTCTTATTGGCTCTTCTAAATGGAAGCTTACAAAAACACATGCACTTTCTCAAATATTCCTCGGAATGCGTCCCTGTGACCCTGAGGCACACCCCCTGCCTTGTAAAACCAAGGAGAAGAATCCCTCTGTGCCCAGGCCCCAGGGGCTGAGCATCGGTTGGGCTGGGCAAGTAGCTGCTTGCAAGGCCTGGAGGCAGGAGCCTGCAAGTCAGAGGCCGTCTGAGCCAGAAGCCAGAGTTGAGAGAAATTCCGACCAGGGCCAGAAGGGCGTGATGAGGAGGCGCAGTGCTGGGGCTCTCCCCACCACAGCAGGGTCTTTGGTGGACAGACAGTGGGCATGTTGCAGTGAACAGAGTCAGGAGATGAAGGTTAGAATCCCGCCTTTAGCTGTGCCACTCATTAACCTGGACAACAGTGACAGGCCCGTTCCAGGTCTCCCTGACTCCATGCGGTCTCTCCCTCATCCTCCACCCTGTAGCCAGGAGCACCATCCATGCACCAGACAAATCTGCTCCTGGCATCAACCACTAAAAACCTCAGCCATGTGTTGCAGGGGATGAACTTGGACATCATGGGTAGTACAATGACTATCTTTGTTTAAAAGCAAAGAAAGAAAGGGCATTCCTGCTCAATTATCTTTCGATCCTTTAGATCATGAAAAATAAAATAAAATAACTTTAAAAACCCCAAAACCTCAGAGTTCCATGCTTTCGTGTTTTTTGACTTTGTATTGAAGTGTAATATACACTTTAAAAAGTGCATGTCATGCATAAGTATATGGCTTGATAACCGCTCACAAGAAGAACATATCCATGTCACAGCACCCAGACTGAGAAACAAAATGGCCACTACCCTGACATCTAGCAGCAGAAATTAGTTTCCCTGGTTTTTGTGTTTTATTTAAAAGAAATCAGCGGGGCACAGTGGCTCACACCTGTAATCCACCTCAGGAGACCAAGGAGGGCAGATCACCTGAGGTCAGGAGTTCAAGACCGGTCTGGCCAACATGGCAAAACCCTGCCTCTACTGAAAATACAAACATTAGCCACTTGTGGTGGCATGTGCCTGTAATCCCAGCTACTTGGGAGGCCAAGGCATGAGAATTGCTTGAACTTGGGAGGCAGAGGTTGCAGTGAGTCGAGATCTGGCCACTGCACTGCAGCCTGGGCGAGAAAGACTCTGTCTCAAAAAATAAAAATAAAATAAAATGCTGCAGAGCATTACATGGTGTGAAGATAACACAATTTACTTTTTCCTTCTACCTTAATGGGCATTAGGGTTGCTATTAGCTATAACAAATAGTTCTGCTCTGGGTATTTTTTCTTGTGTATATGTTTTTAAAAACAACCCTAGGCTATTCTATTGAGTGGGAACCTGAAAGTGGGATTACTGAGTCAGAAAGTATGTGTGTATTTGGCTTCAGCGAATAAAGTGAGTTTCCCAAGTGGTTGTACCAATGTACCCTCCCCACCAGTAAAATATAAGTATTCTAGTTCCCAATAGTTAGTATTTTCTGTCTTCTTATTTAATTTTTTAATGTATATATTTATTTATTTTTAGACACACGATCTCACTCTGTTGCTCAGGCTGGAGTGCAGTGATGCGATCTCAGGTCACTGCAGCCTCCAACTCCTGGCCTCAATCAATTCTCCCACCTTAGTCTCCCAAGCAGCTGGGACTACAGGCGTGTGTCACCATGCCTGTCTACTTTTTTATTTTCTAGATTTTTGTAGAGAGGAGGGTCTCTCTATGTTTCCCAGGCTGTTCTCAAACTCCTGAGCTCAAGCAGTCCTCCCACGGTGGCCTCCCAAAATGCTGGGATTATAGGTGGCCACCACTGTGCCCAGCCTGGAGTTGTTTATTTGTTTTATGTATTCTGGATGAGGGTTTTGTTGAAGATGTGTCTTGTGAAGATCTCTCACATGCTGGTATCCTTTCACTTTCTTAACATTGTGTTTTCATGGACAGAAGTTTTTCACTTTAATATGGTTCAATTTACACTTTTGGTCACACTTAGCACTTTTTGGGTCACATCTAAGAAATCTTTGCCTGTTGCAATTTCACAGACACTCACCTATGTTTTTCTTCTAAAAGCTTTATTGTTTTACCTTTCACATTTAGGTCTGCAGTTTGTCCAGAACTGATCTTTTTATATGACGTATGGTTAGGATTCATAGACATTTTTTTTCTACATGGATACCCAATTAACTCAACACTTTTTGTCAAAAGGCCAATCCTATTCCCATTGTCCTGTGTCGAGAATTGTGTTGCTAGTGTATCTTTAACTTCTCAAACACTTGTTAACTCTCTGATTTGGTGTCAGAAGTTGTAATGAGTCAAAACAGTTCGGACCCCGGTTATCAATCAAGCACTTATCTAGGTGTTGCTGTGAAGGTGTTTTGCAGATATGATTAAAGTCCTTCATAATTGACTCTAAGTATGGAGATTGTCCTAGATCATCTGTGGAAGACTCAGCAAATCAGTTGGAAGGATTTAAGAGTAGAGCTGAGACAGTCCTGAGGAAGAAGAAATTCTGTCTGTGGATTGCAGGTTGGGCCCATGTCCAGGAGTTCCTGCTCGCCCTTCCTGATGGCCCCCACCACCACATAAGCCTATTCCTTGCCAAAGATCTCTTAATATGTAGCTCCTACTGGTTTTCTTTCTCTAGTGAAACCCTGACTGATACATGCCTCCTTCTCCCAAACAAGACCCAGATGGTTTCAACAGTAAATTCAGTATCCATTCACCACAAAAGCTTTATTGTTTTACCTTAGGCAAAGACGGAACCCTCACTAATGGGAATGGAATGGAAGAGGAAAATGACAGTCTAATCTCAATCACGAACATAGATGCAAAAAAAAAAAAAAAAAGAAAGAAAACTCAACAAAATCTTAGCCAAGTGGCCATATTCGAAGGATCTTATGCCATGACCAATTTCATGTTGGTATACATTGCAGTTGCAAACCAAGTCTTGCCCAGAAAACTCAT
Organism: Saimiri boliviensis; assembly: GCF_048565385.1. NCBI lineage: Eukaryota > Metazoa > Chordata > Mammalia > Primates > Cebidae > Saimiri > Saimiri boliviensis. Next base: position 85,510,698 of record NC_133470.1, on the reverse strand, counting down.
CTGAATGGAAATGATGAAATTAAATTGAGAACAGTGGCAGGCCAACAGTCAAACTTTTGAATGAAATGCACTTTAATTCAATGCCTCATCCTTGATTATCTTCATATCTTTATTATCCTTGGCCTTTCATGCCCTAGGACCCAAAGCTGAGGAACCAGGTTGAGAAAGCATCCTGGACCCACAACTGATTTGGCTCCACCCCTACATCTCTCTCCTGGAACTCCCTGGCTCCCTGTGTCCACCCTACTCAGAAGCAGCAATCCTCAATCCTTGGAACACACTTGAGTCTGCAGGGATACCTCTTAAAAATGTAAATCGTCTCCTGGGGCAGGTTAGTTGACCCAGTGGACTCACGGCTCTGAAAGGTTCCAGCTGACTTGCATTCATGGCCAGGATCACCCACTTTCCAGCTGTGTGGCCTTGGGCAAATGACCTCCCTTCTTTGAGCCTCAGCATCCTCCTGTGAACCACGTGGCCTCCCCAGCCCAAAGGAGAGGGAAGAGTCCCACCTCCTTTGCCCACCAGGCAGGGTGCCGCATGGTGGTAAGGGCAGCAGCCAGTGGGGAGCAAGGGAGGATACCCTTTGGGAAGCCTGGGTCCAGGAAACTCAGCTCTGCCTTGCTTAGCCCCAGGAGGAGCTGCACTTCTGCCAGGCTTTCAGCAGACTGAACAGGAGCAGCCAGGCTAAGCTCACATCCCTCTGAAAGAAACACAGCCATGGGGCATTTCCCGCTGGGGACTGGTGGAATGAAGTCCTTACTCTCCTTGCAAGCAGCCAAACATTCAAAAGAGATGGCCAAGTTCAAGTCATCCTCTGATCCTTCTAGAAATATCCTGCTAAAAGCCAATCGCATGCTTTCTTTCAAATGTAGCATTTTGTACAGATGTTTAAACTCTGGCATAAGCAGCAGGTTGCATCAGCCTCTCTTATATCTAAGGCCAGGAGGATTCCATTAATTTAATGTTGACCAAAGAAAGAAAGCCTCATTGCAAAGTGGCAGAAAGAAGAGGATCAAGACCTCAAAGAGGGCTTTCTCAGGATGCCTACTAACAGAAGCACTGAGCATCATGCCTAGCATGTAGTAAGTCCTCAACAAATGGTAGCTTTATTATTAGTGTTAGCACAGCTCCCATGAACAGTCCCTGATGCTGCGTGTAAGTGGTTAATTGAGCAATTTGAACCCAGTGGGGTAATAGTCTCAGAAGAGTCCAGGCTCTAGAGAAAGACAGCCTGGGTCCAAATCTCAGCTCCACCACTCACTAGCAATGAAACCTTAGACAGAAGACTTACCTTTCCATGCCTCGGTCTCATCCGTAAAATTGGGATAATAGTAGTATTGATGTTATAGGGCTGTAGCAAGGATGGAATGAGATGTTCTCAGTAGAGTGCTTGGGATAGCACCTGACATAAAAAGTATTAAGTCAACATGGACTCTCAAATCACCCTCTTCAGCTGAGCTGTGTTAAATCAGCCTTGCCCATCTATTAACAGAATGTATTAACAGAATCTTGGGCAAGTTTCAGAAGTTACTGGTGCCTTGCAGTTGTTAAAACTCAGACCAGATTGAAATGTCAATCTCAGACTCAGTTTCATTCTTCTCTACCCAATGCAGTGCAGTTTCCCTGAGCCCCTGGCAGCTCCGAGATCCTCCTGGCACCCCACATTGTTTAGCAAAATGAAAGGACATTGGCTGTCTCATGGAAAAGGGGGAGGAGTGGGGAAAATATGTGAACGCTTTTGAAGGCTCTTTGAGACTTGAGTAGGTTTCTGCTCCTTGCCTCAGAGGCATCTTGACAAAGGTGACTCCTGAAACTTTCCTGCAGGCTCCTTTCACTTGGGTGATCTTTTTGAGGGGAGCTGGTTGGAGCTCTTTCCTGGCCTTCTCTGATCATCCAACACTCACTGAACCCATACTGCCTAGGTGACGTCATGCCCTCCCATGGCCTCAAGGGCCTACTGCTGGCTGTCTCTGCTTCCACAAGCTTGGCCTCTACCCTGGACAGTTCCTCTGAACTCCTGCCCTGTAATGTTCTGGTGTCAGCTTATCTTATCCACTTGGTTGTCACACACGCCCCTCAGTCTCACTATTTCCCAAGTGAAAATTAGATCTCTACCCTATTCCCTTCCCCCACCTGTTGCCCATGAGGTCTCTAATTCCTGAATAAAAGATTTGTGCAACTGAGGCAGCGGGCCCTTCTGTCTCTCCTGCCCAGCCCAGATTCCCTTTGGGCAAAGCTCATTTCTCACTATTATGCACACCAAACACCTCTCCTTTGATTTGGGGCTGCAACAAACAGTTTAACTCTCCAGTCTTAAGAGGAGAGGTCTCCCTTGTCAAATATGGGAGTGGAGGCCAGGGAAGGGGGAGATGAAAGTGTACCCCAGCCATGTAGGAACATTTCTTCTGGTGCAGGAAACCTACATTAAAGCGGCCACAAGATGAGCTAATAGAAGATGGATGAATATGAGTCCACATTTACTGTGTTTTATGTGGAATCTTGACAATGTAGAGATGGAAGGGCCTGCCTGTGCCATTCTGCTCCCGCCCCTTTTTCCCCCTTGGGTCTTGGGGTTGACTTTATAGCACTTGAGATTCTTATCTCTTCCTTCTATCCTTTTGAAGCACATACTGACACTCTCTACTTCCTCCGACTTTTCCCCTGGGGAGCTATAAGAAAGGAATAGACTCATTTATCTGGAAAAAAACTGAGTTCAACTTTTACAAGTAGAGAATAAACTACAAAGAACTTCGATCTGATGGTTGACTTTCACTGACAAGACATTCCTCCTGTCCTCTCCATCTCTGTCCCTCCCTCCCTCTTTTTCTAAACATCTAGCAGCCCCCTTATCTGCTCTGTAGGCATAGCTCTGGCTAATACCTGTGACTGGAGGAGCTCTCAGCCACCCAAGGTACACATCATTTCACCATGCCAGGATGCAACCTGGAGGCGAGGCCTGAGGCTCAATAGATCTTGGAATCCCCCTCTAAATTCAGGCTCCCCTTCCAGTCTATTCTTCTGAGGACCGTGTCTGTCTATTTTTCCCCCAACACCCTCTGACCGCCCCCCCAGTGACTCCCTGTCCCATCCCCACAACTCCCCCATCCTCTGGCTACTAGTTCTTGCCTCGGTACTCAGGGTCCGGGCCTGGCTCAAAGCAGGTGCTCAGGGCACAAGTATGGCCCACTGGAAGCCCTGTATCATGGGTAGGGAGCAAGGGGTAGGGCTTCAGGGAGCATCTGCAGGAATGACTTTATACAATCCTCTACAATTCTGATATATTAAACAAATAATATGTATGATGTTTTAAATGTCATATAAAACACGATTTAACCTGTCTTTAAAATACACCAGGTATTTATCAGGTTTCTACTTGTGAGCAAAGATTGTCTTCATCCAAATGTTAAGAATGGCTAAATGCCATCATGTTCCCTCCTCCAAAGCCACCCTCTTGGAAGAGACAAATTTGTCCAAAGAAGCTGCCTTGGCCTAGAACCCAAAGGACTTTGTCACCTCCATAATTTGGAGACACAGCATGAGCGAGCTTTGCCTGCCACCCCACAACCCCACCCTGAGTCTGGCATACTGGGCCATTGCATATTGGATGGCAATACTGGGAGACATCCAGGTGTGACTGTTTACCCTGAGTTTAGAAATATGGGCATTTGCAAAATGGCATCTCTGGTTTCTTTCTGTTCTGTAAGTGATCACCTTCTGTTCCCTCCAATGCTGACTGAGCATTTGGTGCATGCCAGGCCCCATACCTCTTACCTAAGACTCAGGGAGGAATAGAAGCTTGTTTCTGCTTTCTAGAGCTCATGAACTGTCGGGTAGAAAGAGGAACACCCAATCATCACCACATGATGCATTCATGAATCATGTGGTGGGACTGAGCCATGTGTGCTGGCTTGGCAGTCCCTGGTAGTTCAGAAGGGCTGCCATGAGGAGGAAGCATTTCCTTCTGGTAGTCCTTGAGAAATAACCTCTCTACACTGTCACCAAGTACAGCAGCACCTGCCTGTGTCCCTTCACCTGAGTGAAGTCTTTGTTTTAGATAAAATTAAATCTTCCTCAGTTTAGAGTGGCCCCTGATTCTGCCATACAAGTGTGTAGTAGATAAGTTCACGTTCAGTGTCTCTACACCTTTCTGATTTTGTAGTCTTTATTTCCTTTCAGCTTTCACCTTTACAGACTTCAAAGTGCTCCAGTGGAAGCATAGGTTGTTTGTTATTGGAGTGTTTTGGCCTCTGACAACCCTTTGGCTCTTTGGTTGTGCTTCTCAATTTTCTCTGGGCCTTCTGGGGGGGCTGGCTTCTCCTTTCCACATGCTTTATAGGGGTGACACATTGTTCTTGGCTCAAGACACCACCCAGAATCAGAAAGAACTCTCTCCTGGGCAGCCCAATTACTGTCACGGGCTCAGCAGCTTGAAAGCTCCCCAGCCAGAGAAGATCTGGCATAGCTTGAGCGGGCTCGTTGGAAAGTACTTGAGGACCTCAGAATGGCTGGCTGGGCTGGGCCCACAGCAGCAGGGGCTGGCAGGACTGGCTTGAGTGTTAAGAATAGCTCTTTTCTATTGTTGTTTTTATTAGTGCTTTTCTATTATGAAAGAAATACACTGCCATAAAAATTCAAAGAGTACAGAAGGAAAGAAAGAGAAAACAATGCATCTTCCCACTCAGCCCATACAAACACCCCACTTCCTAGAGGCAGCAGCCATGATCAGTTTCATGTGAAACCTTTAAGATAACTTTTATGCATATGCAAATATAAGAAATATAAGAATGCATTTTTTGCAGGTTGCTTTTCTTTAAAGGAAAAAAGATAGCCCCATTTTTTAGAAAGTCAAACATTACAGAAAATACAAAATAAATCCCAAACAACAAATCAAGGAAAAGACAGCTTTCAAAATCCACGTGTTAGAAGATAGCTAGCGTTGACAGTCTGGGAGGTGTTTCTCAAAGCCTTTGGGCAATTTGGCAGAAGTGAAATCACGCTACTTAGTCTGCCATATAAGTTTAGTTTTCTTAGGTGCAAACTGCTATTTCCCTCTTTCATTCAATTTTCATGCCCCTAATTAGAGATCTAAAATCATCATCTTCATTGGCCACATACTATCCTGTTATAACTTTGGAGTGGATCTTCTGATAGAAACTTGTCTTGTAATGACTCTCTCATGACGTGAAAGCAATACACATTCGGTAGAAATCAAAGTTGGAGTCCCATACAATTATTCTGTTTTTCACTTTCAGTGCAGTATTCAATAAGTTACATGAGATATCCAACAGTGTATTGTAATATAGCTTTCGTGTTAAATGATTTTGCCCAACTGTAGGCTAATGTAAGTGTTCTGAGCACATTTAAGGCAGACTGAGCAAAGCTATGAAGTTTGGCAGGTTAAGTGTATTAAATGCATTTTCTACTTAGGGTATTCTGAACTTATGATGGAGTTACATCCCAATAAATGCACTCCAGATCTGGAAATGTTAAATGCTACTTACCGTCCAGTAAAATGCAAACTGAAAACTGATCATCGGATTTAGTAACAGAGGGCGTTGATGACCTTGACAACAGCCATTTCTGTGTAGTGATGGGAGTGAAAGAGAAAGGAGGAAGAGGACTCTGAGAAAGTGTAGAGAATTCTCTGAAGGATTGTTGCTGTAAGGGGAAGAAGGGGAATGAATGGACAGTAGCTGGATAGGAGTATGGGGTCAAGAGAAAGGGTTTTTGTTTTGTTTTGTTTTGTTTTGTTTTGTTTTGTTTAAATGGTGGGCAGACTTACAGCATGTGTGCATGCTGACCAGAATGATCTGGTCAAGAGGGAATAATTGCTGGTGCAGGAGAAAGGGAGAAATGTTACCAAGATGTTCTTGAGTAGGTGACAAATGGGATTTCGGGCACAAGTAGAAAACTTGGCCTTTCATCTGCTTCAGGACACACCATTCCCTTGTACCAAGATGGGGAAGAATGTATAGATAACGGTGCCGTGGGGTTAGGGGATAAAGAGGTTTATATGCATCACATTTAATATAACATACATATGTACTACTTTTATATGTCAGATAATAAAAAGAATTTTAAAACGTTAGCATTGTTGAGTCCAAGGGATACCTCATCACTCATTTTGTGACGTATTTTTAGATCACCACCCAGAAGGTTGCCCTGACTTATCCTCCCACTGTTAGAGCCCATGGGTCATGAGAGTGCCCATTTTCCCACACCCCAGGTAACCCAGGGTTTTGCAGATGTTTTAAGTTTTACATACCTGAGGCTGCGTTGGAAACAGTTGACTTAACTTTGTATTTCCTTCACATGCTAATTGGCGACTCCCAAATCTTCTTTTGTGGTTCTCTGTTCCCTTCCTTTGTTCTTTGCCCATTTTCCTACTGGGTTGCTTTAAAAGGAGTCCTTATTTTATTTTCGGAAGATTAAGCCTTTTGCTGTCATACAGAGTGCAAATAACTCTTCCTCATTTGTCATTTGTCTAATGACAGTTATGGTAGGTTTTGCCATCCAGAAGTTTTTAATTTCTCCATCTTTTATGGTTTCTGGTTTTCATGACATGCTTAGAAAGGCTGTCCCCACCCCAGGATTCCTTCTCGTACTTTTATGGTTTTATATTTTTTACATTAAATTTCTGAGCCATCTGGAGTTTATTTTGGTGTGGAGAGTGAGGTAGGAAATCTAGCTTGTTTTTCCAAATCACCATTTATTCCAACACCATCTCTTGAATTATACACATTTAATTCACTGACTCAAAATGCCACTTTGATCACACACTACATTAGAAACTACCCTCTCTCCCTCCCTTTGTTAATTTGGCAGCTCTTCCTGTGTGTCTACTCAGACATCAAACCGGCATGAGGTGTGTTTCCTACATCCAGGAGGAAGGGAGAGGAGACACAGGAGATAGCAACCCTTCAGGGTAATAAGTGCTAGGACTGAAGGAGGTGGAAGAGGCACTTGGCTGGGTCTCGATAGTTAGGGATGACTTCCTGTAAAGGCAATGACCTCTAAACTGAGACCAGAGTATAGTAGCAGTTAACCAGCTCGAGGGACCTCAGTCAGCACTAAGGTCTAGAGACAGAATGGAGACTTATGTGGGAAATCAGCAGGAAGTCCAGTACGGCTTCAGTATGACAGGAGCTTGGCGCATGAAGAGACTGGGGCCATAGCAGGTACCAGACTTGGATGGCAGAGGGAAGAAGGAATCTCAGATGGTGCCCCTGTTTCTAGCCTGGACCACTGGACATGGAGTCACCTTATCACCCAAGCAGAGCATAGGGGAAGATGGTTCTGGCTGCTTTGCAGAAATTAGATGGCAGTGGGCCAAGAGTGGAAGCCAGGAGACTGGGGAGACGCTGATCGGGGACACTAGTGTGTCCCAGGATAGTGGCAGTGGAAGTGGATATGTTTGGGAGCTGCAGTCAGGGCTTGCTGCTGGATTGGACATGGGAGATGAGGGAAAGAAGAAAATCAGATAAACAACTAAGCCTTGGGAGGTACCTTTTATGATGAATGAAACTGAGGGAGGAGAGGTTTGGAAGATGCGGGATGAGGGAAGAAGAGTTTTGCTTTGAACATGTTTCATCTGGATTGACTCAGACATTCATGTGGTGATTCCAAGTAACAAAAGTAGCAATAGTAAACATTCATTGAGCACCACCATGTAACAAACTCTATTCCAAGCACTTGATGCACGCCATCCCATGTAATCTCACAACAACCTACGAAGGTAGATGCTAGCACTATCATCTCCATTGTACAGGTAAGAAATTGAAACTCAATGGGCATTTTACTTGCAAAGTCACACAGCTATTAATTGGCACAGCTGGGATTTGCATGCAGTCCAGTTCCAGAGTCTGTGCTCATAACCTTCATGCCTCCAGATAAGTGGGGTGTCAGGGAAGCCAAGAGAAGCAAGTTTTTCCAGAAGGGGAAAGCGGAGTGATCACTGTGGCCACGGGGTAAATGCAGGCTGAAATGTGAACACTGGGTTTAGCAGCGTGGGGATGATTCGTGGCAAGAACGATGTGAAGGGAGTGGTAGGGTTGAAGTCCTGATCGGGTGAGTTTACGAGTGAATGGGAGGAGAAGTAGAGTCAGTGAGTCTAGACAACCCTTTTGAGGAGTTTTGCTCACTAGCAAAGTGGAGGGAGAGATGGGGCAGTAACTGGAGGTGGGAGTGTGGTCAGGTGAGATTCTTTTTTTTTTTTTTTCTTTAATGTTGATGGGAAAGCTCCAAGTGAAACGGACATTTTTATGATGTAGAAGAGAAAGGGATAATTACAAAGAGGGAAGAGCCTGTGAAGAGGAGAAGGAGTGGGATCCAGAAGTTTATATTGGCACCATTCTGCACAGTTCTGTGACCTCTGCCAGCACGATTCTTTGCCTTGGGGCAAGCATGAAGAAAGCGGACGTTTAGCTTTGTCCAGATTTGATACCATTATCATCAGGTGGAGGTGACAAAGAGACAGTAGGGTGAGAAGATTAGGATGTTCACAAGACAGCGGTTGAAGTGAAGCGATAGGCCATTGACTGTAAGCTGGATAGGGAGGGGAATGAAGAGACGAAAGGGCTAATGGATGGAAGGAAAGTGGAGGAGCCAGCAGTTAGGGGCTTGAAGGATAGTTGTCACAGAAGTGGTTGAACAAGCTTGCTGGAAAGAGAGAAAGTTGGGGCGAGAAATGGGAAAGCCTGCATTCCCAATTCTGGAGGTAACAACAGCAGGCAGGCTGCACTTGTGGGAAGAGGTGTCTGTGATGGAGCTGACGGGGTCTTTGGAGATGGCTGGGGAGCCTGAGGGTTGGGGGTAGCTAAGCCACAAGCATGGATACTCAGGTCACACACTCGCTACCCCACCTCACTGCTCTTGCCCTCACTCTCCCAGCCACTTTCTCACATTCAGGGCAAAGACCTGCCTGAATGTCAGGTGGGGGATGATGTCCTGAGCCTCAAAGGAGGGGAAGTTTCGTCCAATGGGAGATGGGTCTATTCTGAGGTAGCTGGGGCGTGGGAGAAGGAAGAGCCTCCTCTGGATTAGGCTACAGGGAGGGAGGGTGCGTGGCTTCAGTTAAGGAGGAAGTGGGTATCTCCCTCCAAGAAGCGTAGCATGTGAGGTGGCGCTGTCCTAGAACTTCCTGCGATAACGGACATGTCCATTATCTGTGCTGTCCAACACAGTAGCCACTGGCCACATGGGGCTATTGAGCACTTGAAATGTGGCCCGTGTGAGTGAGGAACAGAATTTCCTATTGTATTCCTTTATAATTCACTTAAATTTAAATAGCCACATGTAGCCAGTGGCTCCTGTCAGAAGCAGAGGATCTCTAGAGACATGTGCTGGTTACAGTTTACAGAGCTGCAGCCCCCCAAGGCCTGGGATGGGACAGGTGGGGGAAGAAGGAGGGGAGGAAGAGAGGGCACAATGCCAGGAAGCCTAGAGTTGTTTGGTCAAGTTCAAGGTCTCCAAGTACAGGTTACTTGGGCCAAGTGCAATCAACACGAACCAAATGCATCCCCCAGCCAGGCTGGTCCAATCCTCTTTGACGAGAGCCAGCCCTTTCCCTCTATGCTGAGAAAATTAAAGTTTTCACCAAGTGAGGTTTTGGCCAGCAGCAATGTGGGCAGAAGGAGGAGGAAAGCAGCAGGTGTGACTGCAAAAGGTCAGGGAGCACAGTCCACTCAGCTGGACAAAGGTCACCCTCTGAACTGTTCTCCCCTTTAATCTCTCAAAGGCTGCTCCCCCTGAGGAAATCAAGACAGCTAAGCACCCAGGGAGGTTTCTGGAAAAGACTAATAAAGAAGCATACAACCTTTAAGAGGTAAAGCCCAGTAACCTTCCGTCCCCTGTGTGAAGAGGACTTAGATTTGCAATGGCATTGCAGGGGTCCACTGCATTTCCCCTTCCAACCAAAAGGAACAAGACTGGGCATGATGGCTGATGCCTGTAATCCCAGCACTTTGGGAGGCCAAGGCAGATGAATGGATTGAGACCAGGAGTTCGAAAATCAAAATCAGCCTGGGCAACATGGTGAAACCCCATCTTTACAAAAAATTAGCAAGGCATGGTGGTGCGTGCCTGTAGTCCCAGCTACTAGGGAGGCTGAGGTGGGAGGATTGCTTGAGCCCAGGTTGTTGGGACTTCAGTGTGCCTTAATTGTGCCACTGCACTCCAGCCTGGGTGACAGACTGAGACCATCTCAAAATAAAAAAAATAAAAAAAATAAAAAAAAAGAAAAGAAAAAAACAAATCCGCAACTCTCGGAGCCAGACAGCCCCTCGGGTTTAGCCACGCCAGGTTTAGCAGGGCCCCAGAGTCAGCGCTCCCTCCCTCTCAGAGCAGATCTAGCTGCTCAGAAGTCAGCAGTCACCTGCAGTCTGCATCTCTCTGCCAGACCTCCCAACCTGGGGCTCCCGACGGGTCTGGGTCGTGCTCACAGACCCCAACACTGACTCTGGCCTTCCCATTTCTTGAGCATGCGCAGCTTCCAGGTCTTTCCTCTTCCAGGCCTACGCTTGCAGTGCCTAGTAGCATCAGTCCTGCCAGAGAGCCTAGGAGCCTGGGCTGCTTCTGGGGCAGCAGCAGGGCCTCTAGCAGGGCGGGGTTGGGTCCAGCTCAGGGGGAGGAGCTCCCAGCTGAGGCTAGACAGCCTCCATAGTCTCCAGGCTGAGGACCACGGGGGCCCTCATCATGGCCTCTTTGCCGGCAGTGGCTGAGCTGAGCTTGAGGGGATGAGGGGGCGCTGGGCAGGGAGCCCACTGTCTCCTCCTCATGACTTCCCTTCCTCCTTATCCCAGGAGTCTCCCTGCCGGCCAACTGTACTAAAACTCCGGAAAACCATGGCGGGGAGGTTTTCCAATTAGAACATTCTTTTTCCGATCTGTGGATGATTCTTAAAGCAGCAGAAAGCCATTCTTCAGGGCATGCAGGGATTATCTGCCAGCGAGGCCTTGGCTCGACTCGTGCACTCGTGCTCAGGAGGCCTGGCCTGGGGCTGCTTCAGCGTGAGACTGATGGCTGTGTGTTTCCTGGGCTCATTTGAAGCAGTGGCGATCCAGGTCACGCGAGTGGCAGATGTCAGACCAGCCGGCTCCTCGCTTTATGACAGGGGCACTGCTCCCAATGAGGCCACTGTTAATACAGCAAACAGTCCCCAGGCGTGGATGCTGTCCCTTGGAGTAGAAGTGGGCTGCCTCCTCCCTCAGACTGGGAACCACTACAGGCCAGGATAGGGTCTGACTGGTCTCTGGCCACGGTGGGGGTGGCAGTGCAGTGGGATAAATAAGAATGTGTGTGTAGCCGGGCGTGGTGGCTCACACCTGTAATCCCAGTGCTTTGGGAGGCCAAGGCGGGTGGATCACGTGGTCAGGACTTCACAACCAGCCTGACCAATGGTGAAACCCCATCTTTACTAAAAATACAAAAATTAGCTGGGCGTGGTGGCATGTGCCTGTAGTCCCAGCTACTCGGGAGACTGAGGCAGAAGAATCACTTGAACCTGGGAGGCGGAGGTTGTAGTGAGCCAATATCACGCCACTGCACTCCAGCCTGGGCAACAGAGCGAGACTCCATTTCAAAAAAAAAAAAAAAAGAATGTGTGTGTGCGCCAGAGAGGGGAACCATAACCCCTTAGCTTGGAGTGCAAGTGGGAAACTGGGGGAGAGAGACAGTTACTCCATATGCTGAGAGGCTGTGCCAGCTCTGAGCAGGAGAGCTGGTTACAAACACAAAGGCCTAGCCTCACAGGTTTGAGGCTTCACAGGGCCCGTCCTACCTGCAGTCACACCTGGGGCCCCTGCCTCCAGGGCATCCACCCTGCTTGGTGTAGGCAGAGTCACCCAGCAAGTGTAAACCAGATGAAGAGCTTGGGAGGATGAGGTGGCAGGGTGGGCCCTGGCAAGGAGGGGATTAGGGCCCAAGCAGGACCCCAGCCCTCCCCACGCGTGAACCTGAGCACCCCAGCTTCTCTCCAGCTGGGCAGGGACTGCCAGAGCAACTGCATCCCCCAGTTCTAGGCCCCGCTCTGCCTCAGACTAGCTGTGCAATCCTGGCAGTAACCCGTCCCTCTGTGGGCCTCTGTTTGCCCATTTGTACTACTGAAGGGTTGAGGCTGGTTGCCTGTCTTCAGTCCCCTCTAGCTGAAGACACTGCCTGGGTCAGCTTTGGGACCTGACAGCTTTCAGGGCCCAACCCCTCTTTCCCCACTCTAGCCTGGAACTCTGTTTTCTGTATTTTTTGTAGAGATGGGGGTCTTGCCATATTGCCCAGGCTGGTCTTGAACTCTTGAGCTCAAGCGGTCCTCTCTCCTTGGCCTTCCAAAATGCTGCGATTACAGGCATGAGCCGCCATGCCCAGCTCCTGGCCTGGGAACTCGGGCCAGATTACCTTGCTTGAGTTCTGTTCCCAGCCCTGGAGACAGAATGGGGCCTCCCCTGAAACGGAGGAGTGCTGCTCGCCGGTTCTTTCCCTGGCAGCCACCTGTCCTGCTACCATCTTATTGCTTTGATGAGCCTCCCAGAGAAGCTGCCTCCACTGCCTGCTCGTGAGCTATGGCTTCCCCAGCACAGGGCTCATCACCTGCCACTCCGTGCCTCAACCTTTCAGCCTCTTGCCTGCCCAGACAGCCCAGCCTGGGTTCCCCTCAAGCCCCACCTCTCACTTAGAGCCTTGCTGAGGGCCTCCTTGTTGGTGGGAAGAGACTGTCCTGTCCCCTGGAGGTGGCACTGCCATACCCAGGAGGTGGGAGGTAGTCTGTCTTGGAGCTGGAGCTGGGGGTTAAGGTGCAAGAGGAGATGTGAAAAGGAAAAGATAAAGTGAGCTCAGCCCAGACAGGGACAGAGCCCAGTCTGGAGGCAGCCATCAGCCACCACAGCCTTGGCCTAGAACTTGAGGGAGGTCTAAGGAAAGGTTCATGAAGGAGATAATGTTACAGCTGAGAGTGAGTGGAGCCCATCTGGTGTCCCTAGGGAGGAAATGTTCTAAACAAATGGAGCGTCTTGTGCAGGGTCCTGGTGGTGTTTGAGCACTGGGTCTATCTGAGTACATGTCATTTGGGCATGTCTGGTGTTGACAAGGCTGAAGAAACCAGCAGGCACCTAAAGCCTGGCTGAGGTGACTGGAGGTGCCTGGCAGGGGTGGAGGTGGAAGGCTGTTGGGGCAGTGGACAGGTGGGCAGGGCAGGGCAGGGCAGTCACCGTTCGAGTCAAACCCGTTTGCAGGCAAGATCAGCTGCAGGGCCTGGCAGCCTGGCAGGGAGGGAGGGGCTCAGGGAAGGCTGGTCTCTTTGGCTGGAGCAGTCGTGACAAATCTGGCCTGGGCAAGGACTGAGTCACCTGGGACATGGGAAGCGCTTGAGGCCCTGGGGCGGCCCAGCCTAAGGCAGTGCTCAGTGGCTGGCCATGCCCTTGGACAACACGTTTGCTCATGATCTTCAGCTGGGACCCCATCCCCCACTCGGCTCTGGAACAATTTGCCTTTGCCTTCTTCCTTTCCATACATCTCACCCATCAAGATGTCCTCTACCTTCTACCACTTCAAGTTAGGGACTCTTGAAGAAGACTGGGGCCCAGACAAAGAGTATGACACGGTCTAAGTCAAACAGTAAGCATGTTTAGGAGGTAAGATGGCAAGCCAAATCCATGGCCACCAGTAGCCACAGTGGGGGAGGGGAGGTGTTAGTTGCTGGCCACCAGACAGGGGCATACAATATTGGAAGCAGAAAAATGTTTGTTGGCAAGAGACAGACATGAACAACCCCCCAAGCACACGCAAGGTCACCTTCTCCCTGTCTAATGAACCCCAAGAAGAAAAGGATAAGGACAGTTTCCACAGTGTTACTCAGCCCTCCATCACTTCCTTCTGCAAATTCTTCAGATGTCCTGTGCTGGTCTCTGTGACCCAGTGATGAATCAGAAGGGGCCCTGCCCTCCCAGAGCTCAGACTCTAGAACAATAAAGGGTGACAGCCACTATGCTGGATTGATGTCATCTGATGCAACTGGAGGGGTGCACAGAAGGAAGTGATCAGCTCGACTGGGTGGCAGGCAGGGGAGGCTTTCCGGACACTGGGTGGAGGCTTAAAGAATGACTAAGAGCTCACTAGCCCAAGAGGGATGAAGAGCATTCTAGGGAGTCCAGGGAGCAGGAGCAAACACCCCAAGGTGAGGGCCATGTGATGTATTCAGAAGACAATGGGAAAAGGCCAGTGTGGCTGTGAGGTAGCGAACAAAGGGAAGAGTGGCTGGACTTGCAGCGATAGGTCATCTTGAGGAGTCTGGCTTTTACCTTGAGAGCAATGGGAAGCCTTAGAGGAGCTGCACATGTGAACTATTAACCTGACCTCAGTGTAGAGACTGAGGGGAAGGAAGGCAAGGGCAGAGGTAGGGGACGCCAGCAACAAGGCTGGTCTTCCAGGCCAGGTCTGGACGAGGGTGGTGGCAGCAGGCACAGGGAGAAGTGGGTGATCCGGAGGCCCATGGGAAAATCACACTGGCAGGCCTTGATGAAGGAGAAGCCGCTGGTTCATTCCTTTGAGCCTATCATCCTGATAGGCCAGCTCCTGGCCAACTCCATGACATTTCTGGGGCTAGCTTAATTGTCTCCCTACCTGGGAGGCCGTGGGGTGAGGGGTTTCTCGTCCATGCTGTCTCCATCCTAGCCCAGCTCAGGGCCTTGTGCGCAGTAAGAACTGCCTGAGCACCAACGCGCGACTCAGGTATATCGAACCGCATTGGCTCTGGGGGTCTGGACTTATCTCGTTGCCCAGCATGGGAGGCAGCCCCGTTGGCTGTGCCTTGCGAGCCCGGGTCCCTCATACGATGGCCTTCCACAGTGAGCGGCTCCCTCATTCTCCTTTCCTGCCTCCAGTACTTCCTGGATGATCTCAGCCGCCAGCCCTCCGCCCCCCTCCCCGCCCCTGTCTGGGATCTCCATCTGTAAAATGGATCTAGGAATAGTAGTTCTCGATTGAATTAACCCGACAGCATCTGTGGAAGTCGTTGGCCCTGTGCCGGGGCCAGATCGCGCAACTAGGAGCGGGGGCCCTTCACGTGGCGGAGGCTTCCTGGTCTGGGGGCCACCGGCCCGGAGGAATTTGCCTGGAAGTCTTCCATCACCGCAGAGCCTTCTGGAGCTCGCCCCATGCTCGGCGAGGGGAGCCCCGGACTTGATTTCTCCAGCAGCCCCGCGGGGCGGGGCCAAGAAGGGGCGGGCGGGCGGAGGACGCTGGCGGGAGAATGTGCGGAATGTGCCAGGCGCCTCTACCTACCCCAGGAGGGGCAGAGGAAGGGGCCGGCCGAGGGGAGGGGCGAGGGGCGAGGCTCCGGGCGGCCAGGGAAAACCTGTTTGTTCTCCTGCGGGCGGAGCCCAGTCCGCGCCTCCTCGCCTAGCTGCGCGCTCCCCGCTGCGCCCCGCGCCCCGCGCCCCGCGCCTGCCTCCCCAGCCCGGCCCGGCCAGGCGCTGCCCACCCGAGGGAGTCCGCGCCCCGCGACCGCCCGACCCTCCACCCGCCCCACGAGCCGGGCACCTGTGCCAGGTAGGGCTGTCGAGTTGCCACGGACGCGGCCCTGCGGGGAGGCAGCGGGGGACACCCAGTCCGTGCCCAGCTGGGGACAAGTCAGGGCCTCAGTTTCCCCATCCATAGCCCTTACTGGCTCCAAGCATCTCTCTCTGGGTTCCCCTGGGGAGGCAGTGGGTTTCTGGTTTTCGCTGTGAGTGAAGAGACTGACAGACAGAGGAGGCCAGCATGCCCTACTGAGGCAAGTGTACCTTTCGCCGGCCTCAGCCCCCTGCCCTGCCCTTTAGGAAAGACGCAGTTTGGTTGCTAGTAAATGGCTAAGGGCCATGATGCTCTGAGTTGACTGTAGGCCTGTAAGAATCAGGGAATCTCACATCCCTGCGTCTCCCTGTGTCCATTTTATAGATGAGGAAACTGAGATCCAGAGGGTGGCTTGCCCAGAGGATCCCCTCGATGGATCTGGGGCCCGTGATGGACATGTGCTGGGTAAAGGACAATCTTAGAGAGGCCCATGCAGTGGCGGCTGATCACACTCAGACAGAAGGCGCCGAATCAGATGTCACTGGGTGTTATCGCCGGGATCAGCAGTGCACCAGCTCTGTGGCTGGATTGTTTTGATGGGGGCAGAGGGAGCCAAGAGTCTGTCCTTTTTGGAAAGGTAGAGGGATACCTTGCCTTAGAAAAAGACCGAAAGCTCTGGTGCTCCTGCCTGCTCTGCCACTTCTAAGCTGGGGACACCTGGGTACTCTATCAGTTTAAGGGGGTGGCACATCAAGCTGCCTCCCACCCAGGGCTGCTAGGGACTTAGATAAGGTAGGTCGCGGGTGTGCCTCGGCTTTGGAACACCTGAGGCATGGTAGGAATTGTGTTCTTGCTGAGCCATGCACATGGAGCCTTGACAGTGTGGAAGGCTGTGCAGCACCATCTCAGGACCCAAAGCTGGGAGCCCCAAGAGAGAACCTCTCACACCCCATTCAGCAGTGCTCAAGGCCTCAGAACCTGTACTAAGTCCTGCCTTGGTCTCATGGCCCTTCAGATGCCCCTGCCCCTCCCATTAATTCCCAGCCCCTGGCTGGGCGCAGTACATTCAGCCGTGTGGAGGTGACCAAAGGCACTCAGCACAAGGCAAGGCATGCAGCAGGTGCTCAAGATCTGTTCATTTCCATCCTCTGGACACTCACGAGTCAAGCAACAGAGATGGTACTTAGGGTGTTGCAGCTCTGAGTAGCATGAAAACATTAGGGACTCCTCAGTCCCGGAGCATCGAGGTACCCCAGCTGGGAAGATCAGGGAAGGTTTCCTGGAGGAGAAGGGCTTGGAAGCACGAGGAGAAGCTCAGGAGCCACCAGGTCAAGGCCCGTACCTCCTTTGGGGCTGCTCGAGTCTGACCTCCCCCTTACTCCTTAAAGATCATAAACCGCTTCTTGCTGAGCTCCTGCACATGGGGGCCCAAAGAGAAATCAGCCCCATACCTTGCCCTGAGGAGTGACAGAGAGGCCATCTGTCAGTAAGGAGCTGCCATCTGAATGGAAATGGCAGCAGTGATTGTCCACGTCACTTCCTGCTCAGCTCAAGTCCAGACTCCAGAAAAAGCCTTCCCCATGTGAGGGCAGTTATGCCAGCCTCCCTTAGTCTGACTTGTGCTCCTTGTCTTCCTGCTCATTGTCCCCGAGGACTCCTCAGATCTGGCAGGCAGGGACTCTGGGTCCCCAGCACTGGACCCGGGACCTGGCCATGATAGGCATCAGCACATGTTCTCTGAACTGCCCTCAGTTGCAGGCCAAGCAAAGCCCCCCAATTCTGGCTCAGTGCATTCTGGAAGCCAGAAGCCTGCCTTCCTGCTTCCCCACTCCAGCCTCCACAGGTGACTGATCACTTTGGTTTGGGTTTTGTTTCAAGCCACAACTCATAAGGTGCCAGGTCACATGTAACACAAGCTTTCCTTCTGTCGCTCAGCCCTGAGGCTGCCCCCACTGCCAGTCCCTGGTGGCATGGGACAGGGCCAGTGCCAGAGTGGAGAGCTGCCTTTCAGTGCTCTGGAGCCCTGAGTGACAGCCACGCGGCAGTCCAGGCCTCTGGGTCCTCATGTTTAGGGGCAGTCCAGGGGCTCTGCATTCATTCCCACTGTGCCCATAGTGAACCAGCTGATGTCAAGACACGGGCAGTGCCATGGGGGGACCAGTCCCTGAGACGTGCTCAGGAGAGGTTGCCGTCATTGCTTCCAAAGACCAAGAAGAGGAGCAGGTGTTGAACTGTCCCACACCTTGTCAGGTGTGTGGCAGGCGAGGGTGGCATCTTTATAGCCTAGTGGTTAAGAGAATGGCTTAGAGGTCAGACTGGGTTCAAACTCTAGCTCAGCCGCCATCCAGTTGTGCAAACTTGGGCCCGTCTTGCAACCCCTGGAGGCCTCGGTTTTCTCACCAGTACAGAAGGGCGGCTGAAGCCAGGAGCACCTGCTACACTGGGTGCCTGCAAGCGCCAGGTGCCTGGCAGGGAAGGTGGCTGAGCCAGGACTATGATGCCCTCCTCCAGGGCTGTGGTGGCAAGGAGCGAGGTGGGACTAGGTGGAAAGAGAGATGCTGGCTGGGATGTGGGCCCCCACCTGAGGAAGACAGTTTAGAAATTACTGCTGCTGATGCAAACAGTATCTACCCACATTTCAAATGACTCACTAAAGAACACTTAATTCTTAGGGTGATTTCTCGTGCCTACCAAAAAGTGTGAATCATCTTCTTTTTGGTTTTTCCTTTTTTTTTTTTTTTTAAGAGCTGGGGTCTTGCCTTGTCACCTAGGCTGGAGTACAGTGGCTAGTCATAGGCACACTCATAACACATTGAGCCTCCAACTCCTGGGCTCAAGTGATCCTCGTGCCTCAGCCTCCTGAGTAGCTGGCACTACAGATGAGTGCCATCAGGCCAGCACTGTTGTTACTTTTCATCTTTAAGGTTTTTTTTTTTTTTTACCTTGATTTAAAACTTATAGAAAAGTTGTAAGAATCATGCAGAGAACTCCTGAAGCCTTATCTGAATTCCCGCTGTTAACATTTTGCCACATTTCTCATTAGCTTTCTTCACTTGTAGCCTTTGGAGGAGTTAGAGGGTGGGCAGAGCTGGTGTCAGCTCATTTTTCCAAAGGGAAACTGAGGCACAGAGGGAGACTTGCTCAAATGCCTTTGATTAGAAACTGAACCAGATTACCTTCTCTCAGTGACACACATGCATGCATTTGGCAGGCGTTTTCTTAATCACTTTCTCCGTTGGGCACTGGGGTGCAGGAATGACAGAACTGACAGGGACATGAGCAGGACAGGTCTGCGTGGAGAAGAGACTGGCAAAGGAAAAGCCAAGAGGCCCTATGGGTATCATTCTCAACGCCAGAAGTAGAATGCAGGGGGAATCTGCAGCTTAAGCATGCGTCCCAGGGAATTTGACTGGCAGGCAGTCCCAGAGGCCACTTTCAGAAACACCGTCTGGGCTTTTCCTGTGGTGAGTGTGCTCATTTCCCATCTCAGAAGGGATCTGGGAACTGGGAGGGTGCCTGCCTGGAGCAGGGAGATGAGTCCAGGCCAGCCAAGAGAGCAGCTCCTCACCCACTCATCAACGCCCACTGAGCCATTCCTCTTCCCGCAGAGCTCTGAAGCCACGCCCTGGGTCAGAGAGGAGACATCGTCTCTGGAGCCAGTGGTGGGCAAGTCTGAAGCTGCTGGTGGTTGCTGGCGGTGGTCCCTGGCTTTGACCCCATTTGTGGGCCCAGCTCAGGCACCCAGTCCAGGTCCCTTGGTGTAGTCCCTGTGATCTTTGGCTCAGCATGCCACTTTCTGGTGACTAGGTCAGTTTCCCAGACAGCTTGATGTGGCAGAGAGTTGCTATGGAGAGAGCAGGCACAAGGATTTTAATCACAAGAACCAGCATCCCTGGTGAAAATGCTTACATCAGGCAGTGCCTGCTTTAAACTGAAAAAAAAAAAAAAAAACAAAAAAAACCAAACCCTCAAACCAGGCCTTGCTTCACCACTCCTGCAAGTGATCCCCTACCCACGCTTTCATTTCTTCGGGCCTGAGCCTAGGCACCTCCTTGGAAAATGCGCGCTCTGGTAACACCCCACTAGGCCAATCTCCCCGGCACCCGGCCTAGCAGTTAGCACTATGAAAAGGCTTGCTGCACACACATCAATGCAGTCTTGGGCACGCGCTTTCTCCTTTCTGGACTTTCTTTTTCTTATCCAAAAATACGGGCCGCGTTAGAGGTGAGTGTGGACTCGAGGGGACTCTGCGCCTAGGGCAGGCAGGAAGATGAGAATGAGGGTTGTGGGAGAGGAGAAGGAGGATAGGGAGTCAGAGCTTCGGGAGAGGTGGGGAGGCGGCTGGCTCCTTCTGTTCCTTTTGGTCCTCAGTAGTGATCAGCCGCATCTGGGGCAGAAGGATTAGCTTTGGCTGATGTTAGTCAAGGGCAAGTAGGGGTGACTTCCTGTCACTGGCCCTGCTCTGGCAAAGACTGAATGGATAGCAGCAATGGTGTGTGTGGGGGTTGGGGGGCGGGGAGGTGTTCCTAGGGGAGAGGGAAAGAGGGTAAAAGAAAGTGGCTTGGCGTGGTAGCTCACACCTGGAATCCCAGCACTTTGGGAAGCCAAGGTGGGCAGATCCTTGGAGTTCAGGAGTTTGAGACCAGCCTGACCAACATGGTGAAACCCAGTCTCTACCAAAAATACAAAATTAGCCGGGCATTGTGGTGGGCACCTGTAACCCAGCTATTTGGGAGGCTGAGGCAGGAGAATTGCTTGGATGTGGGAGGCAGAGGTTTCAGTGAGCCAAGACGGTGTCACTGCACACTCCAGCCTGGGTGACAGGGTGAGACTTCATCTCAAAAAAAAAAAAAAAAAAAAAAAAAAAGGAAGTAGGCGAATAGGGAGAGAGGTACTGTGGAGGGGGAAGTGTGGTGGGTTCCATAAGCCCTGAGCCTCCTCTTCCCACTGGCTGCCTTGTCTGCAAATGGGACTAGCATCTCTGCGTGACTGGGATTGGCTGAAGACCACATTGCTTCCCTGGCTGCAGGGACAGCTGCAGGACCACGGGTGCAGAAGCAGCCAGGCCCCCACAAGAGGGTCCCCGCCCAGCTCTCTGTTCTCTGCAGACATCTTAGAAGGCCCTTGAAGCCAAGCCAGCCCTGAAATGGCCCTGTTCCCTGAACAGTCGCTTGTATCTGGCTGTCTGCGAACTAGAAAATGGGTGCATGAAAGCCAGGAGGAATCATGGAGCCCCAAGGAGTGGTAGGTGGCCGGGGCGGCCTTCTCCCCTCCTCCTCGCCCCCATCTCCCCACCATCTTGGGCAGGAGCTGGCCTGCCTTAGACGTCTGCCTCCCAGGGCCCCTCCAGCGCAGACGCCGGGATGTCTAGATGCTGCAGTGTTAGGGGAGGGATGGGGAGAGGTGAAATTCCAGACTTTCATGCAGAAGTCATTTACCTGTAAAGCACATTTACAAATACCACCCCCCATGCGTCTTTTTCCATATTCTGTTTTTTCCCTCTGCAACCTAAGTCTCTTCCAGCTCTTTTTTTTTTCCACTTGCTGCGCCTTCTTCCTGCCCCCCTGTTGGCCTCCAGGCAAGAGCCCCTGGGACTGGAGCATCCCAGGCAGGTTGTGCACGCTCGCTCTGGGAAGAGGGGTCCATCCTGGGCCTGCTGGGAGCTGCACGAGGAGCAGCAGACTAGGAGGCTCAAACGGGGCCCAGCTGCTCAGCCCTGCCCAGGGTTCCTGAATCACCTTTGAAGGGTCCATCCCAGTTGCTGGATCTCAGCAACTCGTGGAACAGCAGCTACAGCCACTGCAGCGGTGGCTGTGGTGGTGCCTGCTCCATTCCCTTCCCAGAGGAAAGCAACCTGTCTGCTGACTGTTGCCTTGCCAGCTGCTGAGACTCCAGGGCAGGACACTGGGAATCAGAATGTCCTGATTCACCAGACCTGGCCACAGGGGGCTGCTTGATCAAATGGAATGTTTCATCATTCCAGCCGTTTCGGTCTGAACATCGGCACCCGCGCCGGCTTCAATCAGCCTGGGTCCAAAGTGAGTCAGCCAAGTGCGTGCCTTGAGAAGGGGCTGGGCGAGGGCACCTGAGCGGGGGTGGAGGTCGCGCTTCCGGGCTTTTATCATTCCTCAGCCCCCTCACTCCTTGCCATTACCGGCACTTGGAGCGTGCAGGCTTGTCCTTGCACTTCCCACGGCCGCCTCCAGGGGGAGTCTGTGCCGCAGCCAAGGCTCTCCCTACTTTGCTTAGGTCTTTGACCTCAGCCCCCTCCCCGGGAGGGAAGTGGCATTGCATGGGGTCCTGCGGCGTTGGAGGGGCTGCCCTGAAGCCTCCACCTTCCCCACACGACCAGGTGCAGGGGCCAGGGAGCATTGTGAGAATACGGCTTCCTGAAGCCCGTTACCCCTCCCATGGGCGCAGAACATTCTCATTTACCCTAAAAGCTATAAGTGAAGGTCAGGGAGGGTGAGTGACGTGTCCAGTGACTAAAACCCAGGTCCTTGGACTCCTTGTCAGTACTCTTTCCTTTGCTCCAGAGTTGGAAGAGCCAGCACGGATATGTGGCTTTGCGGCCTTGACCAAGCCCTCCCCAGCTCTGAGGGCACCAGTGCCCGTCTCATGACATGACAGATGATGGCACGTGGCTGGCTCTGTGCGGGCCTCTGAACATGTTGTGTCCCTACCACCCTCTCAGCATCTGTTTCTGCTGCCCCATGTGGCTCTCTGAGGAAGGAGAATGGGCTGGGAGAAGCCATCTGCGGCCCCTTGCTTAGCAGGCTGCATTCTCCAGCAAGCCGGCTTTGATGATCTGTTTCACCCTCCTCCTGGTCACCCAGCCCTCCCTGTTCCTAGGGCAGCTCATGACACTGTGAGGAGTTTGTGAAGGATCCTTATGGGAGGGCCCTTACTCTGAGCTCACAGGCATTTGCTTTAAAGACAGCGAAAGAGGACCTAAGACATGGGGACCTTTCTTTGAGTCCTTTTTCTGACACTAGGACCACTGGAGGCTCTTTGTCCAAAGGGAATGCTTACGGTGGGAAATGGGCAAGAGCCTCCACACCCCTACCCTATGCAGAATTCAACCTCACCCCTATTTACCAAGGAAAGTCTTCCAGCAAGTGAAGCTGTCAGACAGGCTGGGAGGGGCACAGTCTGGGAGGAAGCTGCCCCCCCTCACACCTTGGTGCTGTTGCTGGTGGTTCCCAGGTGGAGCTGGACCAGAATGGAGGGGTGGAGGGACTCTGGCCAGGGGAGCTACCTGGACTGACTGGGCTCTGGGGCTTGGGCAACCTGGAGCCTTGGCTTTGTAAAGCTCTTGTAGGAGGACTGAGGGGACAGGTGTAATAGCTGGGGTCACCCTTGCACGTGTGTTTTCTGTGGTTTGGTCATTGCCACCCTTATTGAGTGGTGCAGAACCAAGGCACCCTGAAGGGACAAAGGATTTGCTCAGGGTGGCAACCTGGGATGAGTCTCCTTCCCACAGACCGGCCATCTTCTCCGAGGGCCCCAGCAGGCAATGGCCCGGCAGGCATCCGAGCGGAGGGATCAGCACCATCTGGGTCCACCCATCATCTCTAGGAACAAGTTCTTGGAAGACAAGGGCCTTATCCCCTCACTACTTCCCTCATGACAGATGGGAGTGCTTATGTTTCTGCGGAAGTGATGGGGGCAGACCTAGGTGCTGGTGCCCAGCTCTATTCTGGGTCTCTACCTCCATTAAAGCTCCTTGTCCCACAGCCACATGAAGGTGCTTGCAGACAGAGCTTTCTTGAAACAATCCGAGATTTCCTAAAACATAGCAATCGGCCTCTGCAGCGGGCAGCCCAAGTCTTGATGGCTTCATCTACTTGGACTTGCCACATCCATATTTGGGCTGGGCCCCCCTTCTTGCCCTGAACAGCTGTTTCCCCATGTTGACGCCTAACCCCACGGAAGGGACCACACAGATCCGAGCTGAGGTTGGCACATGTGGGGAGGCAAAGCTGGGCGTCTGCTCAGCTGCTGGGTGCAAAGCATCCCGATTCACCTTTGGGAAAGAAGCTCTTCCGCTTGCACCTCTGCCTGTGGCACAGCCGCTCCTGCCTGTGCATGGTGGCCAGTGGCCGGCACACACGCACTGAGATGAGCCCTAACATCTTATTCATGTGCAGCAATATTCAGTGCTCCGGGATGGCAAGGCTGAAGGTGTTTCGCTCCTTTGCCCTCCCAGTTTGCTTAGGAGGCCCTTGCCTGGCATCCTGCTTCCCTTCTGCACAATTTGGGAGCCATCCTAATCCCCTGCGAGCCAGCTTCTCTGGGAGGTGCCGCGCTTGGGGAGTCAGGCGGTGGGGAACTTCTACAAAACTTTCTCTGAGTTAGTCCTCTCATCTTGGAGGCTGAGCACATCCTGTGGTGTGACAGGGAGCCTCTTCTCCTGCTCCCGTCTGCGTCCATCTCCTCCCACTCCAGCACCTGCGTCATTGCCTGCTGCCGCCCCCGCTCCTTCAGCCAGGGGAATCTGCAGGCATCAGCCCCCTGCGTCAGCTCCCCTCTCACTCCACTGGCTGATGACACCAGGCTTGCTGTGGTCCGGATAACAGGCTCCGTGCTGCCACTTCATTGGCTCCTCGCTCCTATCCATCCAATCAGGTCCAGGGGCCCCTTCTCTCGAGGCAGACAGTGGCAGGGAGGAGGTGGAGCAGGAACATGCCCATGGGAATTTGGCGGCCATCTGAATTCAGGCAGGGCCGATCCCCGTCTCCCCCACCCAGCCCTGCCAGGGACACTTCCCCTGATTGCCATCTCTCAGCTCGGTTGACCCGAGACAGGAAGAAGGAGAAAGAAAGGGATGAAGGGTGGGCCGGGGCTCCTGCCTGGTGTCTGAGGTGGCTGGGCCTGTGCAAGAGCCCTGGGACAGGCCAGTGTTGTCTGAGTACAGGGCTTTGCTCAGAGGCAGCACAGAGATGGGTACTGTGAGGCGCGGCCACATCTAGTGGGGCTTCGGGGGTGCACCATGAGGGACAGTTCAAGCAGAAGGTGTCAGATAAGCCAGCCATGCCTGTGGTGGCCCAGGCCAGGCCTAAGCAGAATGATATGGAGAGTCCCGAAAAACCAGAAGTCTTCTCCCAATCAAGGGAGAAATGAGGGCCATGGCACTGAAAAGGCCTAGAGTAGCTGTCCTGACCAGAACCGTGCTCACACAGGCCATCGAGATGCTCGTGCCGTGGTCTGAGAAATCCAGAGAGGCACATGTTCTAGAGTGGGATGTCACAGCCATGTGAGGCCACTCAGGGAAGAGGAGCAGAGATGTAAGCACGGGCCACAGCCCACGGGACAGTGTTTGCTTTCGGGCTGCGTGGCCTCTCTGGATGTCAGGGCTAATGGACTTTCAAAGATGGCTAAGGAAGGGACATTTGCTCTCCATCTTCTTGGCAGGGTGAATGGGAAGGTGCAGGGACTCGAGTTACAGCAGTTTCTTTTTCTTCAGGAACTTTTTCCAAATCTTGGATCTCAGGCACGAGGCATGAGAGAGCTTGGCACATTGAACTCGGACGGAGAGTGTAGGGCAGTGGGGATGGTTAGGCTGCTCCGTGTGGTCCTGGAGTCACGTGTGGCAGGCTTCTGTGGCTGCAGCAGGCCGAGCAGCACAGGTAGGCATGGGGTAGGCGGCTCTAGTCTGAAGTGTCTCCTCCCTCCAGTGGGGGAGTATGTCTGCTGGGGCCCATCGGTTTGGAGGAAGCCATAGAGGCAACTGATGGTGGGTGTGCCTGGGCTGCCGGGGCCTCGTTCCTGGGGCTCAGAACCCTGGGAGTGTGGCTAGGGCTGCCATGGACCCACTCCTGGCTGACTCTGCTGAGGTAAGGCAGGGACATTGACACCGTTCTTGTGCCCGAGCTGCATGCAGTGCTGCTGGCCTTCAGGGACCTGATCCTGGGAGTGTGCATACGGGGCACCCACCTGGCACCTGGGCCACGCTCCAGCGAGGGCAGCCAGTGTTGTGATTGCTTCCCAGAGGAAGGCATGCTTCTCATTGCATAGCAGAGCCCAGGCCACCGTCCCAGTGACCACGTCTTCCGGCTGCACTGCTAGGACCTGGGTGCAGCCCTGGGAAGGGCATCCAGTCCCTGCATCCATTCACTCTCCTCGCTTTCCCGTCCTTCCTGGGCACTGCCTGCCGGGCATCAACTCTTTTTTTTTTTTTTTTTTTTTTTTTTTTTTTTTTTTTTGAGACGAAGTCTCACTCTGTTGCCCAGGCTGGATGGAGTGCAGTGGTGCAATCTTGGCTCACTACAACCTCCGCCTTCCAGGTTCAAGCAATTCTTCTACCTCAGCCTCCGGAGTAGCTGGAATTACAGGCACCTGACACCAAGTCTGGCTAATTTTTGTATTTTTAGTAGAGATTGGGTTTCCCCATGTTGGCCAGGCTGGTCTCAAACTCCTGACCTCAGGTGATCCACCCACCTTGGCCTCCCAAAATGCTGGGATTACAGGCATGAGCCACAGTGCCTGGCTCTGGCATCAACTCTGGAGACCAATCCTTGGCTGCCCAAGCAGACCTCACTCCCACTTCATTTGGGTAAACCACTGTTGGCCTCATGTTTAGCACACAGACGATACACGTTCATGACAGGAAAATTAGAAATACACAGAAGAGCAAAATATTTTGCTGTTTATCTTTTCAGATGTGTTTCCTTGTGCATTTTTATGTAAATATGTTTTTACTTAGGTGACACCATCATACACATACTGCTTTACAGGCTGCTGTTCACTCAGTGATGTATAGAAACTGTACACAGTACAAGTTTACAAAGCATGTTCAATACTACATGTCTCAGTATGATTTGTAATAGGGGCATAGCATTTGCTTGAATGGATACACTGTAATACGTTTAAATATGATTGTTGGGCATTTAGATGATCGCCACATTTTCACCGTGATACTCCAGACTGTCACGACGCCCGTCTCCTATACATCTTTGTTGTAATCATGCAATTTCTTCCTCCAGCTAGTTGGCTGCGAGGGGAACTCCTGGACCAGTGGGCCTGCCCTTAAGCCTTTTGATACGTACAGAGACTCGTCCTGTCAAAAGATTTTCCTTCCCACAAGAGCCACCAGGAAGTCCCCTCTGGAGGGGTCCACCTTCCATTCTCCAAGGCTGCTTCCAACTGTAGCAAGGGTCTTCGTGGCTGTCACTGAGTGGAGGGTCACTCTGTCCTGCTCTCCATGAAGGGCCAGACAAGGGGAGGGGGCAGTGGGTCTGGGAGGAGACCTGGGTCCGAGGAGGGGTAGGTGGGTTCAGGCAGTCACTCCCAGTGGGGTGTGCTGGGCTGTCACGGGGTGCTGGGCCTGATCCTTGCTGAGGATAGGGGAGGAGCAGGGCTTGTCTGGGAAGACTTGGGTCTGCAGGTCTGTGCCTGGCTATGGGAGTTAGGGGAAGGGAGTGCCCAGTAGGAGCAGGACTGGCCTGGATGTGTTGGGCCCTGAGGGAGAAGCAGGGCCTAGCTCGGTGGGAGTTGAGATGGCATTTCAGGTGCGTGGGCCAGCATAAGCCAAGGCATAGGCCTTCCCTTGGCAGGGCTACCTTCCAGAGACTCCAAGGCACATGGTCTGCTTGGAGCACAGTGTCGGTATTGCGAGGAAAGAAGCTGGCTCAGGGGACTGGGGACTTTGCTCCCAGTCTTAGAAACAATGGTGAACCATCAGGTGCTGAGTGAGAATTGAAGGCTGAATTAGAGACCAATGAGTGTTGCCTGGAGGAGGTGCAGATAAAGGCAGCAGGCCAGGGACCAAGGAGAAGGTCACAAGGGATTGTTGCCTAGACGTGGGCAAAGTGGAGGGAGAAGCCAGCTCTCCAGCTGGGACATAGATTCTAACCCTATTTTCCCAGCCCACCCCGTCCCATCCCACCCCACCCCAGTCTACATCATTCCATCCCATCCCACTCTACCCCACCGATCCCATCCCAACCCACCCCATCCCATCACATCTCATCTCACCCCACCCCATCCCATCCCATCCCACCCCATCCCATCTCATCCCATCTCATCTCACCCCATCCCATCCCACCTCACTCCACCCCATCCAACCCCACCCCATCCCATCCCTCTGACTGACACTCATCACTTTAAAGCTTCCTTGTCTCAGAGAAGTGCCTGACACTTCATCGTTTGGAAAGACTCTACTTTGGCAGAGATTTTTCTGACCATTTCATACTTATTGTCTCATCAAAAAAGAAAATTCACTTGTGAGACACAGCCAGGCATGAGGGAAAGGAGCCCATGCAGATACACAGCCCTGGTCTTTGTCTGGCAGTAAACCCCAAGTCTTCTCACTGGAGTCTCAGCTATAAAGAAGGGACCGAAGGCAGCATGGTGCCCTCTGCAGGGGACTGGTGGCGTTTCCACCCAGCCCTGCCCTCCTTTGCCATGGGCCCCTCTGCCTCTGTCATTACGCATGGGCAAAAGTGTCTGTCTTGACTTCGGAAGTGGCTTATTTGGTTCTGATTTATTGGGAAACTTCGAGGTAATATGGCCATCAGGTTTGACAAGGGGAAACTGATGAGTCCCCGCATCTAGGACTGGGCCTGGGATGGAGTCCACTCCCAAAATTGGATGACTGTCACCTGCTTGCCACATTCATATGTGGAAGCCTGTGGCTGCAGTCCTTGAGGCCTTAGAAAGGAGTATATCTTTGAGGTGACCGGTCACTCCTTTCTAAGGTCCAAGGTTAGAAGGAACCTAAAAACTAAGGACTAGGAGATCCTCCTCCTGCAGGTGAAAAGCTGAGCCCAGAGGAAATGAGGATCTCTCCCAAGGTCTGTAGCCAGAGACTCCTCCCATGTGCCCCGCCTATGGGGCCACTCCACAGGTCGCTGGGGTGGGGACAGTTGGGCCTGTGTGGCCCTAGGATCACCTGTGGAATGAGCTCCTCTCAAAAGAACTCTAACGTGGCAGCCTTGGTGCAGGGCTGGGCACGTGGGACTCCTGTTCGCAGTGATGAGGTGCCATTCCTGGCACACAGCAGGCTCGGGCTGCCTGGGCTGCTCGTTCACTGCAGTTTATGGGAGAGCCAGCTCTTGCTGACGTGGCGAATTTGGTTTGCTCTCATCCCCCTGCCCTGTCCATTTGAGTGTGCCCCTGACCTCCACAGAAACGTGGCCAGGCCCTGCCAGCTGGCAGCAGTGCTGAGCTGCTCAGATCCTAGCCCTGGAGGGGCCCAGGAGACGAACAGCCCTGGAGAGAAAGGCTCTTCTACTTTGCAAGTATGCCAGCACTGCCAGGGCCCTGCTTCCTGTCACGTCCACAAACCTGAGCCCCCAGCCCTTCTCTTAAGGCCCAAGGGGTTGACTGTGGCTACTCAGGGCTCCCAGCAGCTCTGGGTCACTCGCAGCCTGAAGAGCCAGCTTCATCACTTCGGCTGCTCCTCTAGGCAAAGGCCTTCAAGACGACCACAGCGCACCCCTCATGGGCACGGGAGGGCAGCACTAGGCTCAAGGGCAGAGGGGCTGCAGGCAGTGTGGCACCCTCTGGGCAGTATGACCAGCATCAGGCTCAGGGGGCAGAGCAGGGCAAGAAGACGCAGAGGAAGAGGAAGCAGATCGTGAGGCACGTGTGACCCAGGGGTGAAAGGAAGCCCTTACCACATTGCCACACTCACCTGGTCCCTGAGGGCCACTAGGATTTGGCAGCGGGGCCGTGGGCCTCCCGCACTGAAGGTGGAGCCAACCCCCGAAGCAAACGGCTGCACAGCCCAGACCATTCTAGCTGTGGCTGAGGTCCGCCCACCACCCGTCTCCTAGCTGATGACTTGAGAACTACTGCCACTTGACTCCTGTTCAGGTGGTGCCGGTACTTAGAGGAACATCGGCGCATTCTATCCTCACAGTGGCCCTAAAAGGTAGATTTTTTTTAAAAAGCTATCATTTTGCAAATGGCGAAACTGAGGCAGCTCAGAGAGGTTAGCTGACCTACCCATGGTCGGTTGGAAAGCTCCTAAGGGGCGAGAATCAAGATCCAACACCAAAGCAGCTGGTCCCCCAGCCCGTCCCTCCTCACAGGCCATATGCCTGTCCTGAAGGTGTTGGGCTCTGGGTGCACTGTCCTACCCTCTGAGTTCACCAGTGCCAGCTTCCTCCCCCACACTCCCCAGCCTGAGCCAGGCCATTAGCGCTGTAGGAGCTCATGTTCTCCCGTTACCAGAGATCGCTTTGAGCAGACAGTCCCTGGCAGCCCCTGAGCTCCACATTCTTTAGGTGAGCAGCCCTGGGCAGGCAGATGGGTGTGCTGCTGGGCAGCAGGTACGGTATTGCTCGCCCCTGGCTTCTGCCCACACTTAGCACTCCACCAACTCTTGCCAGCCCCGATGCCCAGAGGGCAGTCTGGATGATCTGAATGCACCAGAACACACATGCTCACCTGCAAGACACTAGAAATGCATGAAGTGACAGCATTTGCTTGCCTCTGCCCACAACAGCCCTGCTGAATAACCGAGGAGACCTACGGAGCGATCACCATGAGTATCTCAGCTCTCGGTGGCAGCACCAAAGGTGAGGCTGGGCTCCCTGTTGTCCTGGGCTCTGCTTGGGGCTGTTTTCTTCCAAGCCTGCCCCTACAGGCCACAAGCACTGTCCCAGCAGCAAAGGGAAAGGAGGCGGAGGGTCCTGGGGCTGGGCTCCTCTTCTGAGGTGGTTGGCTTTGCCCACTGCAGGGAAGCCTCTGCCACCTGGCGAGGAGGAGCGCAATAATGTCCTCAAGCAAATGAAAGTGCGAACCACGCTGAAGGGGGACAAGAGCTGGATCACCAAGCAGGACGAATCGGAGGGCTGCACCATGTAAGGCAAGGAGGCCAGGAGGGAGCGCAGCAACAGGGGGGCATGCTGTGCGGGGGGCCCGACCCTCCCTGGGGATGTGGAGAGGCTTCCACCTTTCAGAGCTCTGCCGGGCCCTATAGAGGGCAGAGCATGGGAAAGCCTATCCAGCAATGTCACAGATGTCACAGGGTGGGAGAGCCCCTGGGTGCTGGGGAAGGAAAATGTGAGGCAGAAATGGCAGGACTTGCCGGGCAGCCTCGAGGATGGAAGCCACTGAATGGCAGGCAGCAGGGAAGCTGGGGGCCTCTTTCAGGACACCTCTTTCCCCCAGAGAGCTGCCGTCAGGCCGGAGTCGTGCCACATCCTTCTCATCCGCTGGGGAGGTTCCAAAGTCCAGGTAAGAGGTGCTGCCCAGGTGGCTGGTCGGTCAGCCCCAGGGACTCTCCTGCAGCTTGGGGCCGGACCTCAACTGGGAGGGGCGGGCAGTTCGCAGGGGACAGGGATGCAGCACCAGCCAAGAGGGGCACGAAGGGTCTGCAGTGAATCATTTGAAATCCACAGGAAGGAGGGGCTTTTCCACTGCACTTTCCTTTTGGGAAGGGGAGTGTACAAGTCACTCAGTCCAGGCCCTTAGCCTTGCTGTGTGGCTGTGGGACAGCCGACTCCCCTGCTGCACCTCCACGGCTCCCGCTGTCAACTAGGATTGCAATTGTCTTTAAGAAGACTATTATTTTGACCTCCCAGCCATCTCTGCAGGCAGTGAGACCGTGTCTGAGATGCTTTGGGCAGCTTCCGGAGTCACAGTGACTCACTCCTGCAGGTTGCACCGACTGCTTGAGTGTACTTGGGACTCGGCATGCTGGGAGAAAGGCACGAGTTTGCTCTGACTGTCTACCAAGTTGACCGTGACATATTTTGGCAGTCGACCAAGGAGAATTGGCTTATCTCTCTTCTGGGGACTTTTCCATTAACAGTGTCCAGGGGGATCCTGAAGCGTGTGCACACCCTGCTGGCATCTGGAGGAACTGCTCCTCACAGAAAGGGAACTGAAATCCAGGTTCACTCCTTGATCCAAACAGCCGGCAGGTGGCTTCTCAGGGGTAGTAGAGGCAGTGGCATCGGCATCTGGAAGGGAGGGTCTCAAGCTTACAGCCAGCCCTTGGGGCTGCCCTTAGTAACTAGTCTCTCTGTCACCCCTCAATGACTCCTCGCCCACTACCTGCCAGGTCCCCTGCTGAGCACAGAGGATGCAGTAGTGGTCAAGACAAAGGCCCTGTCTTCAGGAAACTGACATCCCAGCAGGGGACTCAGGGAGGACCCCACTAAACAGCCCAATACGAAAGAGAGAACCCCCAAGTGTGGCTGCAACATGGCTACCTCTGGGAGGCTGTCCCCTGTTAAGGAAGGAGACTGTGGGGTTGAGGAAGGAGACTATGTCCCCTGTTAGGAAGGAGACTATGCTGGGGCTCTGCATTGCCCCTGACCCAAACCCCAATGCTCCAGCCGAAATCCCCTCAACTGCTGGACAGAAGGGTCTATCCTGACCCCTTGACTCCTCCCCCAACCCTGAGGAGGACTCCGCAGGGACCCTTCACTCCTGAGCCCAGAACTTCCAGGCCAACCACCCTGTCTGTTAGCTCCCAGCCTGCTCACCTTGGCTGCGCCCCCATCCCACCCCCAGTCCGTGGAGTTCTCTGAGCCCCGTCAGTTGCTGCCCCAGAGCCTAACATTTCCCAGCCACTGAGTAAGACCTGGCCATGCCCTCTCGTATCAAACTTCCACCAAGACTTGGGATGTGGGCATGGTAGGAGGCGGAGCAAAGAGGGCCTGAGGGACAGGAAAGGGGACAACTGGCTTTGGCTGGCAGCTGCCTGGCCCCTTCCCCTCAAGCCCTCACGCAGCTTCCTGGTGGAGGCTGTCAGCGGGGAGATGAGGGCAGGCCCCGGGTTGAGGGGAAGCCTCGGGCTCTGACCCGGGAGCCTGTAGCCTGCGCTGGCTGTGCCCGGAGCGCAGAGGATGGGAGGCTGTCAGCTGAGAGGAGCACTCCCTCGGCGCAGCACTGGGGCCCGGCCGGCCAGGGAGAAGCTGGACTTTGGAGAGGCCGTGAACTGCTTTCCTTGACACCTGCCATGAGGAGTCACCCTGGGCACTTTTCCTGGGGGACCATGAGGGAAATAGGCAGAGCAGATCGGGCACCTGGCTAGGGGCACAGAGGGTTGGCACCCCCTCATTTCTGCTGCACCGGAACAGCTGGCACACTTGCCAGCCAACCTTATTTGCTGTAGGTAAGGGCAGCATAAATAAAGTAGACTGAGCTGAGCCCTCCAGCAAGCCTCGCTTCACTCCACCCCTCCTTCCCTTCCGCAGGCCTCCGAGCACCAGGGCTCCCACTGGCTACATCATCCGGTAAGCGACCACAGGACCCTGCCAGCTTTCCTGTGTCCCCTCGCACCAACCCCTGACTTCTTACCCTCCAGCCTCTCCAGGGAGCTCAGCAGCATCTTCTGTGCTCTCTTTTAGGGGAGTGTTCACCAGGCCTATAGACAGCTCTTCCCAGCCTCAGCAGCAGTTCCCCAAGGCCAATGGGACTACGAAAAGGTACGTCCATGGGGTGTCAGCCAGTGGGGAGGTGTGAGGGCCTGGCCTGGGCTCGTGGCAGAGAGAGCGCTCTGCCTGTCAGGGGTATGGGGCCTTGGAGGTGCCAGCACTCATCTTCTGTAGCACAGGATGCTGGAGAGCAGGGCAGGGAGGACAGAGGAGATGAGTTGGAGTGGGTCTCTGGGAGTTCCTGGGCCACTGACAGTGTCCTTGTCCTGGGGTCAGTCCTGACTAGGCCTGGCTACTGGGACAGAGAGGTGCAGGAGTTTGGGAGGAGCTGGGTGTAGAGTCGCCGTGGCCTGGCAGTGGGCACCCTTGATTTGGCTTGCTGATGGCATTGAGCAGGCAAATGTGGCATGCCATTCGAGCACCTTGGCATCAGGTGTCACCTGGGGCTCCATCACGCTGGAAAGTCCAAGGAGACCAGGAGACAGGAAGCAAAGACACAGGCAGCAACCCGCTGGGCTGTTCCCTGAAGCTCGCTGGGGTTTGCCTGTGGCAGCCGGGGCTGCCCTGCTCTGAGTGGCGAAGTTCTGGGTGTCTGCCAGGGCCAAAAGCAAAGAGAAAAGGCCCTCAGGCAGCTCGTGGTCCACGTGTCACATGTCCACTGGGCCGTGTGGCCAAATCTGGGGGCAAGAGGGAGCCTGCAGGTCAACACATGGAACCTTCTGCTCTCTAGTGCTGCCACTCTGGTGAGAACACCTAACACCGGTCCTCCCCGCCCTTCCTCCTCTGGCTACAAGATGACCACTGAGGATTACAAGAAGCTGTGAGTATGCAACACCAGGCTCAGTGTGGTTCCCTCCTGCAAGGAACCAGTCCAAACTCTGGGTCCGCTGAAGGCGGCTGGCTTACCTGCCTCCGAGTGCAGCCCAGGAAGTCCCACCTGCCTGACACTCCCTGCCAGTTGCAGCTGTGGCCTGGAGCCCACCAGAGGGTAACAAGCCCCAGAAAACTGGATGGCCATTCACATTGCGCGTCTGATCTGAGGCAGGGCAGCGACTGCAGGAAGCTTGCAGGAGGGTCCCCACGCGTCTGGGGAAAGGGTCATGGGTCACAGGGCTGCTACTGCCCGGCCGTGCTTCCTGGCCATGGCCCTGCCCTCCGCCGAGCCTCAGATGCTCTGCCTGGCTGGGCTGTGGGCCTGGGGATCCTCAGGATGCTATTGCCGCCTGAGCATCATGTGCCTAAATTTGAGTTGACTCTTGGATAGAAACCTTTGAGGTTCCCCTTAGTGCGCCCCTTGGGGTCCCTTTCAAAGCACACCACCCACATTGCATGCTCAGAGAGGGGACTCTCTGGACAGACACGTGAATTGTGCCTCCAGTTCCCAGGGGACCACATCTTGCTGTTGTTTGTCCCTTGCTTCCGTCATCCAGGGATGGGGAGCAGCTGGGAAACCTTTCTGGGGAAGCAGGGGAGGCTCGAACAGGGAAGGAGGGGAGAGCTTGCTCTCAGGAGGAACAGTGGCATGAGCTAAGGTCCAAAGATACCGACGTGCCGTATCACTGTTGAAAACCGGGGAGCCCAGCTGCTGAGGGCGACAGCCTATGATGGGAAGGCAACTCTCCCCTCTCTTAGGGCACCCTACAATGTCAGGCGCAGCTCTACCTCAGGGGACACCGAGGAGGAGGAGGAGGTGCCTTTCTCGTCAGATGAACCGAAACGGAGGTAATGGAATGGTGCCTTTTGGGCATCTGGGGGCAGGGCAGGAGCGTGAGTCTTTGAAGACTGCTGGCATGAACTATAGTGCTTGGGGCGACAAAATGCACAACACATCGGCCATCCGCGGTAGCACACGCGGCATGAATAGGTGTCATTCTCTGAGTACCAGAGCCACCCACTTGGTGTTGGGCCAGCTGAGGGGCCCTTGAGAGCCTTCCGTGGTGTGGACCCGAGGTAATGGGGGTCCAGGTAAAAGCCTCAGTTTGTTAGAAAGGGCCCTGAGACAGTTGGACAAAAACATCCAGGGAGAAACTGCCTGCACAGCGCGTTCTACCTGCATGATCTGCATGCCTTAGGAGAATGGGTTGATGCCACGGTTCCAAATGCCCCCTGGATCCCAAACGTAGGTCTAGGCATGGACAGCAGTGACATTCTACCGCAGTCTCTGCGCCAAACCAGCCTCATCCACGCAGGCCAGCAAAGCTCCATGGACCTGAATGGGTGAAAGGCTCATCTGTCAGCCCTTGCCCCTCCTCAGCGCTCTGTCCATGGGCACTGACCTCACACCTCTCAGTGCTGGTGAACTGACAGGAAGGCTTTGCTGAGCACCTTCCCTCCCTGGGCTCAGCCTGTCCCCAGTTCCAGATCTGTGGCTCAGGAAGCACAGCAAAGTCCTACTGCCAAAGGCCCTGGCAGATTGGCAATCTTCAGGGGCTAGTTCACAGTGGCAGGGCCCCCCAGGCCTGGGCGGAGCAAGGAAAAGAGCCAGAAGCTAGGAGCCGCCTAGCGTTGAATGCCGGCTCCACCACCTGCTAGGTGAGTGCTCTTGGACAAGTAATGAAAGCTTCTCGGCCTCAGCTGCTTCATCTGTAAATCACAGAGGGTACTAGCGCCTACTTTCCTGGACCGAGAAGAGCAATAAGCCAATGTGAGGAAGTTGGCATCAGGGGTAGGGCCGGGCACACGCCACACACTCAATAAACGTGGGCTGCCCTTCCTTCAGTTTCTACATTTCCTTTGAATGGTTCTTGGAGCAGGTACAAATCTGGCTTCTCTGAACCCTCACCTCCCTGGGGTGGCCCTGAGTCATCCCAAGTCCATCCCAGGCTAGGCTGGCAGTGCATGTCCAGCTTGGAACCCATCAGATGCTCTCTCCCCACCGTGTCACCCCAGGTCACAGGCTGTGAGCAGTGTTGTGAGGAGGACAGCTCCCCGGGAGCGCTCGTACGTGCTGTCCGCGGCCAAGAAGAGCACAGGGTGAGTTGCCGTCAGCCGGCTTCGCGCTCAGGGCTCAGTCTTCTCTGCCTGATGAAAGGGTGGGTGGAGAGG
Organism: Saimiri boliviensis; assembly: GCF_048565385.1. Lineage (NCBI taxonomy): Eukaryota > Metazoa > Chordata > Mammalia > Primates > Cebidae > Saimiri > Saimiri boliviensis. Next base: position 85,474,780 of record NC_133470.1, on the reverse strand, counting down.
TCACCCCCAAGGGCATTCCTAGCTAAGCCTTCTCGGATTCTCAGATGCACTTTCTAGAAAATGGAAAGGTCTGGCAGCTACCATCAGGGAAGGTGAGGTGACGGGAGTGGGAAAGGGCCCAGGACCTTCTGTGGTAGAGCAGTCATGATGTCGCCTGCCCTCGGGCTGTGCCCAACACATTGCCTTTCTGCTTCCTTTCCAGCACTCCTACACAGGAGACACAGGCTCCGTTTATTGCGAAGAGGTAAGTGTCATCAAGGGACATCCTAAAAGCCTGTTACTGGCCACAGGAAGGCCTGCCGTCCACAGAGGTGTAGTGTAGGAGCTGTGTAGAGGGGATGTGGGTGGGGGCACTACTGTCTCTGAGCAAGGGGAGTTGTGAGGGGCTGGTGGCTTCTGTCTGGAGGCCAGGCAAGCACCTGCGTGGCTGTGGCAGCATATGGCTAATGGGGCTGGACCCTTGACCCAAGATGCAGCATTTCCAAGGCCCTCCGGGAGTTGTTCCCCTGCCCCTGTTGCTTGCCTCTTGCCTTGCCTTCTGCTCTCATCCAGGATCAAAATCTGGGCCATCAGGAGAACTTCCCCTGGGAGGTGACTGTGACATTGGAGATGGGCCCTAAACGGTGAACAAGGCTTACCAGGGAATGATCAGAAAGTCAGGACATTCCAGCTGAGTGAGGGAGGGGTGTCACCATTAGTTGAGACAGACTGCCTTCTGGAGGAGGAAAATATTCGGGGGAAAGCAGGAAAGAAACTTCTGGAAAGTTGAATTTGAGGGAATTCCAGCTGAGTGGACGGGAAAGGCCTCTCTCCGTGCTGAGGTGGCCAGCTGGGGACTGAACGCCCAGGAGAAGCCAGCATACCCACTGCCCAGGCAGAGGGCCCCGCGGTGCACAGGCCCAGGGTGGGACCAGCTGCTGCACTGGAAGACAGAAGTTTGGCAGGAGTACAGTGAGTAGGGCTGGTGGCAGCACAAAGGAAGTGACAGAGAATGGCGGGTGGGGATCTTGCTGACCCCATTTGGTTCCTGTGGTTTCTGTAACACAGTACCACAAACTGAGTGGCTTCCAACAACACAAAGGGATTCTCTCCTAGTTCTGGAGACCAGAAGTCTAGATCAAGGTGTTAGCAGGCTGGGCTCATTCTGGAGGTTCTGAGGGAGACACCGTCCCAGGCCACTCTCCTGGCGATCCTTGGCGTTCCTCGGCTTGTACCTGCATGACTCCAGTCTGCGCCTCTGTCTTTAAATGCCCTTCTTTTCTCTGTGTCCAGATTTCCCTCTTCTTAGAAGGACAGCAGTCATTGGATTTAGGACCCTCCTACTCCAGTATGACCTCATCTTACCTGATTACACCTGCAAAGACCCTATTTCCAAATAAGGTTACAGTCACAGGTTCTTGGGGACATGAATTTTGGGGGGACACTATTCAACCCAGTATGCTGTCCTTATCTTGAGCTGGAGTTGCTGAGCCCACCTCCTGGGCCACCTCTTGGCCCTGATCCTGAAGGGTTGGGCCAGTTAGACGCCATTGAAAGCACGTCCTAAGAGGTCTGCAGGCTCCAGGGCAGCCAAGAAGACCACGGGCTCCATTTCTCTTCTTGCCCAAAGGGTGGAGGTGGTGGAAGAGGACGGGCCTTCAGAGAAGAGCCGCGGCCCACCTGCTCTGGCAAGATCCACTCCTAGCTCAAACAGGTAATCCCCTGAGGAACCTCTGTCAGGGGACCTCCCTGCTGGGCTTCGAGATCAGTGTCCCCATGTGCCCAATGACAAGATGGGATACAGAAGTCAGTGAGGGCCCATCTGGCTGAATGTCCCAGGGCTGAAAGGAGCAAAACAGTCCAGCCTCCAGAGAGACGGAGTGCCTGGCTCTTGTCTGTTGAGTACGTGTGTGTGTCACCTTAACCCTTGCACCAGTCAGCCAACCTTGGGGTTGGAGAGGGCCAGCCACCATGGCAGTAGCCTGCCACTGTCGGACTTGCTCCCCACACTCCAGCACGCCCAGGGGGAGGCTGTGACATCTCCAGAACCTCTCACAGCCACCTTCTTTGCCAGTGTGGATGGAGGCAGGACCAAAGCATCTCGGGCAATTTGGATCGAGTGCCTGCCGAGTATGCGTAGCCCCACTGGGAGTCAGGAGCCCAGGTGGGTGCCGAGAGCTGACTCTGGCTTGTGAGTGAGCAGGTGTGACGGCTTCCCGCCGGCCTGGCTGGCTGGTTCTGCCAGCTGGGGAGGGTCTGACGGTGGGGTGGCGGAGCAGGGACAGGCTGAGCACAGGTAATCTCACTCCAGGATGGGCCGCGATTTGTCCTGATCTCTGATCCCTGAGAATCTGGGCAGATAATGGTGCTCTCTTGTCTGTGGACAACCAATACTTTCTTGTACTTTGTGCGGAATCGTGCTAACGCCTGCAGGGAGACCACCGCCCTGCTGTTGCTGCTGTTTAAAGTGTCTGCCTGGATTGAGACCTTTGCTCAAATCCTGGTCTCCTGAGAGCCGCATCTCTGTAGCACCCTTGGAAGACCCCTGTAGCCGGAAAGGGAGAGTGCCTGTCCTAATATTGTATCAATCCCCCAATTTGAGCTGCACAGCGATTTATAGACAGGTGACTGCTGTTCTCAGGGTTACTTCCTTGGTGCCGGGAGGGAGACAGAAATGCTGGCAGCAGGAGCCAGGAGGACGAGGCCAGCTTCCTCCGTGGCCCCAGGCAGCAGACTGCTGGAGTGCTCCTCCTTTTCACTCTGTCCCTCTCTTGATCTTTTCTGCTTGCCTGACCCTCCCCATAAGAACTTCCATCCATAAGAAGCTTTGAAGATGTGGAGAGGGAGATTTCAGAACTATTTTTTTTTTTTTTTTTTTTTGAGAAGGAGTCTCGCACTGTTGCCTGGGCTGGAGTGCAATGGCGTGATCTCGGCTCTCTGCAATCTCCACTTCCCGGGTTCATGAGATTCTCCTGCCTCAGCCTCCCAAGTAGCTGGGATTACAGGCGCACACCACCACACCCAGATACTTTTTTGTATTTTTAGTAGAGATGAGGTTTCACTATGTTGGCCACACTGATCTCAAACTCCTGACCTCATGATCCGCCCACCTTGTCCTCCCGAAATGCTAGGATTACAGGCATGAGCCACCACGCCCAGACCCTAATCACTTCTTAGAAGGACATTGGTCCTATTGGAGTAGGGCACAGCCTAACAACTGTATTTTAACTGAATCACTTCTTTAAAGATTTCATCTCCAAATGCAGCAACATTCTGAGGTCCTGGGGTTAAGACTTCAATGTATACATTTTGAGGGGCACAAGTCAGCCCATAGCAGTATACACTTCTCATTTCTCCTTATTTCTTTGCTGAAGAAAGGCAACAAATGGTTTCAGGTGTCTTTTAAAAGATAATATAGGAGGTTGGGCATGGTGGCTCATGCCTGTAATCCCAACACTTTGGGAGGCCAAGGCAGGAGGATGGCATGAAGTCACGAGTTTGAGACCAGCTTAGGCAACATAGCAAGACCCCATCTCTACAAAAAAAAATAAAAAATTAGTTGGGAGCATTGATGCACACCTGTAGTCCCAGCTACTCAGAAGGCGGAGTCAGGAGGACCACCTGAACAGAGGAGCTGCAGGCTGCCAGGAGCTGTGACTGCACCTTTACCCTCCAGCCTGGGCGACAGAGCAAGACCCTGTCTCTACAAAAGGAAACAAGAGAGATGACGGAGGATAATTCGATTGTTCTAATTATAGATTCTATTATAGATTTAAGAGGCACCTTGACATTTATTCCAAAAACTTCCTTTGGATGTTTAACACTCATCATATGGTTGTCACCGCAGGGTGGTTTTTAAGGTTGTTCAGGCTGCCATAGCACATACAGGCTAGAGATTCAGGGTCCAGGGGAAGCTCCCAACAGGAGGCTCAGTTTGATGCTTCTGATAGTTCTTCTCTCCGATTCTGGTCACTCAATGTTTGGAGCCCACCAGGCAGCTTCCAGGAAAGCTGCTGGCTGATCCCAAACCTGGAGGGCCGTCTTCTCTGACCGTACCCTGTTAGGTGCTACACTGTGCCAGGCAGCCACCATCCGTCCTCCCAGGCCCAGCTCCCATCTGCCTGGTGTCTGAGGAGCCCAACCCGTGCGGAGCAATAACTCAACCAAACTCAGAGTCCTGCGGCACCTCAGAAAAGGCTGGTTTGTGGCACAGTGAAAGAGGAGAATGTCACAGCCCTGTCCCCAGGCATAACCCCATCAAGGCGGCCCTCTCCCCACCCCTGGCCCTGCCCTGTCTCTCTCAGCTCCTCAGAACTCTTGCCCCCCTTGTGACCTGAGTGCACTCTAGGGACCCTGTCTTGGAGAAACTGCTTCTGTGCGAGCACCCCTTCTTGACAACCCCAGACCTGGCTGCTTTATCCGCAGCACTGACCAAGCTTGCCTCACCTGACCGGGGCAAGGCCTCCTGGGTCCTGGTCCTAGGCTGTGCCCAGAATGCTGCCTGGCAGTGGGTCTGGGGAGCAGGGAGTCGGAGCACAGCTTCAGGCACAGGACAAAACCCTGGCTTTGCATCAGACCGACTGTGTAACCTGGAGCAAGTCTCTGTCTCTCCGTGCATCAGTTTCCCCGTGGGTAAAACAGGGAGAGCAGGAGTAGCTACTTCCCAAGGCTGTTCCAAACACTAAGTGAGATAATGCAGCTGAAGTACTTAGCACAATGCCTGGGTGCTGGTATCCTCAGGGGCTCAGCAGGACTATGACTGGGAAGAGACCAATATCTCCACCTGCTGGCATCTGAGGGAAATGCAGCCAAAAGCAGTGAAAACGAGGTTCCCCCCTCCACCAGCCCCCACATCCCCAGCCTCCCTGCTCTTTGGCAGGATGAATCACAAGTCATCCACCACTTGGCACAGGCCACAGTTACTTGCATGCCCACAGGTGGTTGTGATCAGTTTCAGGCCTCCGGCTTCAGCAGATGCCTCTGTTCCTTGAGTGCCTTCCAAGGGTGTGCAGCCTCCCAGCGTGGTCCCGGACTTCAGATGGACTAGAGCTGCCTGTGGTTGAGAATCTGGGGTGGTGGTGGGACTGGTAGCAGCTTGCAGGGGAGGAGAGACCCCTGTATTAGTTTACTGGAGCTGCTGTAACAAGGTACCAGAAACGGAGTGTCCTAAAACCACAGGCATTTATTCTCTCACAATTCTGGAGGCTGAAAGTCTGAGATCAAGGTGTCGGCAGGCCACGCTCCCTCCGAAGGCTCTGGGGGACCATCTGTTCCACACCTTCCTCTTCCTCCTGGCTTGCACCCGCCTCAGTCCCATCTCAGCCTCCGTCTTCACACCTCCATCGTCCCTCCGTGTCTGTGTCCAAATGTCCCTGGTCTGACACCAGTCACTGGGTGAGGGCCCCCCCTGCTCCTACAGCATGGCCTCATCTTACCTAGATTATAGCCACAAACACCGTCTGTCCAAATGAGATCACGTCACAAACATCAGGAGTTGAGACTTCAGTATGTCTTTTTGGGGGACACCATTCAACCCCTAACAGCCCTCCTGGCAGAGGTGCCATTTGAGTTTGGGGGATGACAGAGGAGGAGGAAGCCATTGAGGAAGAAACATCAGCTTGGGCAGAGGCACAAGGGCATGAAAGAGAGAACAGGCTGGGGTGACACTTTGTTCCCATTTCGTCCCTGACAGAACCAGAAACGCCTTTGAGAAAATATGTTGCGCTTCTCTGTGGCATCCAGGGCAGCCAAGGGTTTTATACTGTCATCATAAATGACATCATCCTCAACAACGATGTCATCATCATTATCATAAAAGAAGATGGGGAGAAGCCATCTGTCTTTGTGTATAGGGCCCTTCCTGGCTTTCATGCTGGGAAAGGCCTTGTCCTCGGTAGCCCTCCCATTTCCCTCTGGTAGCTTTGAGTTCTCCAGGCCCTGGCCACGGTGGAAGTGGAGGGTCAGAGATAAGCAGCCACAGACAGTCAAAGGCAGGAGTGACTGCAATGTGGCTTGGGATCAGGCTTTGCTCCACAGGCCTAAAGAGGTCTGGTTTGGGGTGAAGTGCCTACCCCCCAAAACCTGTGAACCGTATATTCTCTCTGGGCTTGGCCAGCACTGTGGCCAAAACTGCTGGGCGTCATGCCTTGCGGTGCAGCCAGAGAATGCATCAGGTTTGGAGGATGTGTGTCCAGGGTGGCCTGTGGTCACCTGGGGGAGGGCTCTAAGCATGGCTGGCAAGAGGAAACCTCACAAGGGCCCTTTGTGGACTGGCCGGGTCGTTCCTCCCTGGGCTCCAGCTCGCAGACCCCTAAGCACTTGTCCTCACCCCTGACTCTGTGACATCCCATCCCACTGGGCCTCATTCCAGATTGGGGTTTTCTCAGCCTCTCGTACCCCTAAGTCTCCACCAGCCCACAAATGCAGAAGTACCCTGGCCTCACAAATGGCCACTTTGGATCTCCTGGTGGGGCCACAGGCTGGGGTCAGGAGGTCTCATTTCTACCCAGAAGGACCTTTGCTGCGCCTGAGGCAGGGCTGGGCTCAGGGCAGAGGTGGGAGACTGGGGAAGGGGCCCTTGATGCCCCTTCCTCTGGGGCCTGCAGGTCAGTGGCCCGAGCTCAGCTGCAGCAGCAACAAGGCTCAAGGCCAAGGAGGAGATAAGAGCAAAACGAAAGGGGGCTGTGCCTGGGCGGGGGGCGGGGTCTCTTCTCACCTGCAACCCGCTGGCTCTCTCCTTTGGCCCACAGCTCCAGAGGCGAGGAAATTGTCCGCCTGCAGATCCTGACACCGAGGGCAGGACTCCGCCTGGTGGCCCCAGACCTGGAAGGCATGAGGTACGGGGCTCCCTGCACGCATTCTAGAGATGGAGGCAGCAGCCTCAGCTGGCAAATGATGAGGCCTAGGGCTGGCTGTGCCACTGCAGGGCCAACATGTTGGTGGGAGGCATGGTTGACCTGGGTTCTCTGCCCTATCTCATTCTTTCACTCAGAAAATCATTACGGAGCAAGCACTTGGTCGGTGGAAGGCCGCAAGCCCAACCCTGGGACACAGTAGTGAATAGGACCCTCGGCTGGAATTGCCATCTGCCTGGTGGGGGGAGGCAGATGTTAACATGAGCATGAGTAAGGTCAGCCAGAGATGCTGACCTCGCTGTGTGACAGGAGTCCCTGGGAAGTGACAGCTCAACCCTGCCAATCCCTGAAGATGGAACCAGCAAGCCATGCTGGGGACTTCGGTGGGGGTGGGAGGAGGATTGGGTCTGAGGAGCTCGTGAAGGCCGCTGAGGTCATTGCCCTGCCTGTGTAAGACAGCCACTGGGAATCGATTGGAGTCACTGGGTCGGAGTCCACAGCACTCCATGCCACTGGGCTCTGTGCTAGGGAAAGGTGGGTCAAGGAGGCCACCAGCAGGGAGCACGAGGGGCTCAGCCCCTGCCCTGGGGCAGGGGACAGCCAACCAGGTGACATGAAGGCAGGGTTTGGGGACTGGGGTGGAGGTTAGGAGACATCATAGCAGGGAGACTGGACCCCTACCTTATGAAGTCCAGAGACCAGGGAGTGAAGCGGGAGTGTACACTGGAAGTCATCCCTTAATCCCTGGGGTGGCGGGAGCTTTGAGCAGAGGCCTCTCAACAGTGTGGTGGGTGGGCATGCTTGGGGAGGGCTTCCTAGAGGAAGTGACATTCAAGATGAGTCCTGAGCTGTCTCTAGGTCCCTTTACACTCCCCCTTGGCTCCTCCCACTTCACCTCCACCCCCAAGGCACCAAGTCCTATCCGTTTTAGTTTAGAGATGCTTCCATCCCTATTTCCGTGCCCCTGGTCCAGGACTGCCTTCCACATCTACCTTGGTGATGTTTCAAAGAGCAGAAGTAGTTACGCCAGCTCCTGCAGAAAGCCCTGCAAAACCCCTCCCACTATCCTCTGCAGCCTGAACTCGGTATCTGGCCCCACCTTCAGGCTCCTCCCTCCCTGGGCTTTTCTTGGTGCGGGCTGGTGGCTCTGCCTGAGATGCCCTTTCCCCTGTTCATTTTTCTGTCCCACCTCAAATGTCCTCTCCTCTGGGTCACCTCCTTCTCCTAAGTTTCTTCCCCAGGCATCACAGCGTCCATTGCACATGGATGCAGATACAGTCACTATGCCCATTTTACAAATGAAGAAACTGAGACCCTGAATGGTTAAGTAACTTGCTCAAGGTCACATGGTCCAGAGCAGGCAGATCCGCCCAGCCTGCCCGACTCCCACCTCCCACCTTCTGTACCACAGCTCATTGTACTAATTGGGTCAGGGAGCAGTGATAGAAAGACTTGGTATTTGCCGAGTGAACTCATTTGATGAGTTTATTCGTAGGCATTCAAGTAAAAATTTCCAGGAGGGAGGTATTTGAAGGTTTGTGATTGAGGTTTGAGAGTGATCAAGGATCAAGAGATTTCCATGTTATATGCAGACAGAATAGAGCTGGAATCATGAGCATAAACTAGCTTTACATGGGGATCATGGCGAACCAATGGAAGCTGGGCACCGTCCTCAGTGTGCAGGTGGCAGCCACCTGGCCATCCCTCCTGAGGAGAGGCGGGAACAAGTGGAGGTCCTTGGTTCAAGGGTGGCAGTTGATGCTTTGGGAGGGGAGGAGATGGTTCAGTAGGTGGTGGAGCACGTGAAGGGGAGCAGAAAAAGGTGGAGACCAGGAACGGCTGTGGCCAGGGAGGTAGGTAGGAGGTGTTGACAGGTTCAAGGGAGGAGGGCTGGCATGGCCCACTGGGTCGGCAGTATTGAACGGTGGTTTGAAATAATGATGAGACCGTCTCTGGCGGATTTGACAACATGGGGTTTCCTGATGACCTGAAGGAGAACAGAAGGGGGCTCGAGTTAGGAGGTTAGGATCAGCCTTACACTATAAAGGAATATAGTCCAGAACTCTGAAGTCAGACAGCCTGGGTTCAATTCCCAGTTACTCCTCTTACTATCTGTGAAATTTGGGGCAAACCACATGAGCTTTGTATGCCTCTGTTTGCTCATCTTAAAAATGTGCATGGGTGATAACAGTGCCCATAACCTGGGGTTGATTTGCAGAGTTAATGCATATAAAGTCATGACAACAGGCTCAAGCTCTCAATCAACAGTAGCTATGCTGGGCACACTGGTTCATGCCTGTAATTGCAGCATAGCAGCAAAAAAAAAAAAAAAAAAAAAACACCAAAAAACAAAAAACAAAACAAAACAAAACAAAACAAAACAACAATAAAAACAAAAACAAAAAACAGTAGCTATTAGTGATGAGGTTTTGAGAACTGGCCACTCTGTCAACCAGAAGGGTTTGTTTTTGTTTATTCAGGCAGAATCTTGCTGTGTGTGCCCAGGCTCAACCTTCCAGGCTCAACTGATCCTCCTGCCTCAACCTCCCAAGTAGCTGGGACCACAGGCATGCACCGCCACTTCTAACTTTCAAAAATATTTTTTTAGGGATGGAGTCTAGCTATGTATCTCAGGCTGGTCTTGAACTCCTGGGCTCAAGTGATCCTCTTGCCTCAGCCTCTCAAAATGCTGGGATTACAAGCGTGACCCACTGCACCCAGCCCAGTAGCAGGTTTTAAGCTCTGTGGAGACAGCTGGCATTTGCAGATAAGGTAGCAGCCCACACCTCAGTGTGAATGGCTGCCGTGTGGTTGACTTCCATTTTTTTTCCTCCGTAGGTCTTCCCCAGGCCACAAAGACAAGGAGGCTCCCTGCTCCAGAGAGCTCCAGAGGGACTTGGCTGGCGAGGAGGCCTTCAGGGGCCCCAACACAGATGATGAAAGGTAAGTCAGTACAGGAAGCAGACACTTCATTCCCAGAACATGGAGCCCACATACACCCAGCTGAAGGACTTCCATGGCCTCTGGTGCAATGGCCATGGATGCAGCTGGGGCCAGAATGGTCCTCTTCCCGCTGTGCCCCAGTGTCTGTGGTAGTGCAGGTCTTTAATGAATATCTGTTGAAAGAATGAATTAATGAATAAATAAATGAGGCTTGGAGGGGTGTAGGCCCCTGCCATGATTCCTCAGGGAGCCAGTTGCAGAGCAGGACCAAACTCCAGGACAGGCCACCCTCAGCTCCTGGCCGGTGCGGGGTTCCTTCCATTCCCCTGAAGCTTCCACACTCACTATGCTTTTACTGCAGGGTAAAGCAGCCCTGCCAATGGCTAGGGCAAAGCAAGACCACCGAGCTGGCAGTCTGGGAGAGTCAGTGACCAAAGTATGCGGGCCCCCATAGAGCATGTGGCAGACATTGTCAAGGTGACCTGTGGACTGTGGGAGACATGGTGGCAAGGGGTGAGGGATCCAGGATGGGAAGTTGGAGTCCAGATGGGATGATTGTTCTAAGTCAGACCAGCACCAAATATGTCTGGTGAGCAGTGGCTGCAAACTGGGCATTTCCTCAATGCAAACCTGGTGGCAAGTTACAGCTAAGAACACACAGACCCCTCTTTTCATTTTGCATCCCTGGAGCCCCCAGTTGGGACACTGAGCCCTGGGAATGAGGAAGGGGAGCCGTCTATGGCTTATTACCAGCCTCACATGCCTCGCCCCTTGTTCTGTTGGCAATCAGCCCCGCACGATCTGGCCTCCTCCTTATCTTCCACCTTACTCCCAACCAACCCATCAGGTTTGGGAAAAACACATAAATACTTCCTGTTAGAGTCAACTTGGGCTTGGCTCAGCTCTGGTCAGAGCAACACAGAATAGCAGCCAAAGGCCTGTGCTTCTGGTCCTGAGGCCCACTGCCATGGCATCTGGGTTAGCTGAGATCAAAACGCAACCAGAGTCAGCAAATGCTCCTCTTCTCATAACAGGTCAAGTGCACAGTTGAGTGATGGCAATGTGGGATCCGGAGCCCCGGGCTCCCGGCTTGAAGGCGTGGCTGCAGTAGACATCGGCTCCAAGAGAGAAAGGTGAGCTGCCCAGGGGAGGCATGTTCTCTCATGCCCCTGGTGACAGGCCAAGGTCAGCCTGCCAGGCTGCTTGGGCTGCTGGGGGTGGGGCAGTGGTCACTTCCCATGGCCCCTGTCTACTGCTTCTCCTACACTTCCGCCCTCCACCACATCCTGTGTCCTTGGGCTTTCTACTTCTTGGAATCTTGTTCTTTTTTCTGACCCCTGCCACTGGCCGTCAAGCTCCTCCAGAGTGGGCACCAGGCCCACTCACAGCTGGAGCCCTCACCGCACATGGTGCTGGTCCTGGGCTGGTCCAATGAACGTGTGGGGACAAACTAATGAGTGAATGATGGAAGAGTCGGCATTTGTAACAACCGGAAGTTGTTACTTCTCGGTTTTGCTCTGAGGACCAGCTAGGAGGCGCTTTGCTCCTGCTTTGTCCCCGTCCCCTTTTCCTGCCCCACACCTCCCCCAGCCAGCTCTGCTCTGAGGTTCAGGGAGAGGAAGAGCAGCTGGACCTGGGCCACTTTCTCAGGTGATTTGAGGAGTGGAAAGGTCCCACTTGTCCCTAAATGGTTCCAAACGAAGCCTGAATCATCTTTGGGGCAAAGGCTAGGTGTGCAGATGTTGGCATAAATAGTTTAGCTCCAAACTGTGCTAGAGCCCTTCTGGTTTGGAGAAGATGGCTAGGGAAGAGTGGCAAAGCCGGCGTCTGCAAAGAGCTACAACCTCAAGATACCATCTGCCTCCTGAATCCTACTGCAGTCCGGCCAAACAGGGAGTCCTGTGGGGGAGGCCCCACTGACTGCTTTCCTGCTTCCCTCAGCACACCTGGGCCCCTTTCCCTCACTAACTTCAATAGTGTGCAATTCACGCCTGGAGCTTGAGCCTGACTTCTAAATCCAGGCCCACAAGTCAACACAGGAAGAAGGGGAAAGCAGGTTCTGGCATTTGAAACCCCTGTTTCTGAGCAGATCCAACGAAAGGTCACCTAAGACTGTGTTCTTGGAGCTGCCACTAATGGGGAGGACTCTGCTAGAGCCCTGTCCATGCAGCCTGCATCTTTTTGCTGTCTGCAGAGGCATTGGAGGGATCTTTTAAAAATAAAGTTAGATCACATTTCTCCCCGGCTAAAACCTTCTAGTGGCTCTCCATTTGCCTTAGAATAAAGTCCAAACACTTTCCCATGGCCCACTGGGTCCTGCATGGCAGAACCCATGGCCTTCAATCCAGTCTGGGCTCCTACCGCTGTCCCCACGGTGGCGCAGCTTGACTGGCTTTGCTGACGGCTGGCACAGGAAAGACTTCTGGTCTCCCGTGATTGTCTGCGGTTCTTGGCTCCTCCACGTCGCCCCCTCCTGCTTATGCACCCTCATAGCAAGAAGCCACTGTTCCTTAAAGTGAAACCAAGCCTCAAAGTAGCTTATAAAATTATCTGAAGAATCTTCTGGATTTTTTCTTTCTTTTTTTTTTTTTTTTTTTTTTTTGAGGCAGAGTCTCGCTCTACCAGCCAGCCTGGAGTGCAGTGGTGCGATCTCAGCTCACTGCAACCTCCACCTTCTGGGTTCAAGCAATTCTCCTGCCTAAGCCTCCCGAGTAGCTGGGACTACAGGCATGCACCACCACGCCCGGCTAATTTTTGTATTTTTAGTAGAGACAGGGTTTCACCATGTTTGCCAGGATGGTACTGAACTCCTGACCTCACATGATCCGCCAGCCTCGACCTCCCAAAGTGCTGGGATGACAGGTGTGAGCCACAGCGCCTGCTCTAATCTAGTCTTTTACAGTTGTCTTACCTATATAGTCGTCCCTAGGTATCTATGGGGCATTGGTTCCTGAACCTCTCTCATATACCAAAATCCATGCATATTCAAGTCCCTGATATAAAATGGTGTAGCATTTGCATGTAACCTATGCACAACCTTCTGTACCCTTTAAAACATCTCTAGATTAGGATAATGCCTCATACAATGTAAGTGGTATGTAAATAGTTGTTATACTGTATTATTTAGGGAATGATGACAGAAAAAAAGCCTGTACATGTTCAGTACGGATGCACTCATTCTTTTAAATTTTTTCCCAAATATCTTTTCTCTCCTCTCCTCTCCTCTCCTATCTTCCTCTTCTTTCCTCTCCTCTCCTCTTTTCTTTTTCAGAAAGGGTTTTTCTCTGTTACCCAGGCTGGACTGCAGTGGAATGATCACAGCTAACAGCAGCCTTAACGTCTGGGGCTCAAGGGATCCTCCAACATCAGCCTTCCGACTAGCTGGGACTACAGGCGTGTACCACCATGCCTGGCTAATTTTTGTATTTTTGGTGGAGACAATGTTTCACTATATTACCCAGGCTGATCTCAAACTCGTGGGCTGAAGCAGTCCACCCACTTCAGCCTCCCAACGTGCTGGGATTACAGGCATGAGCCACTTTACCCGGCCCCAGATCTTTTCAATCTGAAGTTGGTTGAATCCATAGATGTGAAACTCACAACACAGAGGGCTGACCGCACTTAGTTTGACAATGATTTTCAACAAAATCCTTTACTGTTTTTCCAAAGGAAAGGCTGTTTCTTGTGGAAACAACCACTTTTCTTTTCCGTTCGTTTTCACGGATTTCCTTCATCATTGAACTTAGTGATTCTTCCCCAGTAGTGGCAGCTCAAAGAACCAAGAACCAAGTCCCTGGCCCAGGGACCTTTGCCTAGACCTGCTCAGAGACGCTGGTTTCAGAGGCCAGGGCCTGCTGCCCTCTTCTTGTACAAATACAACTTGTATAAAGAGGTCTGGGACCAAACAAGAGGGCCTCTTAGTGAGTGCTCAGTAATTGTTGAGCACGCTGTGAGCATCAGTCTGCCCGGTTTACAGAGACACAGAGAAGGTGGCTCAACCCTGGGAAGGTTGAGTACGAAAGTCCCCAATAAATCCGTACTGAGTGGGTGAATACAGGTGGACAGACAGCCACAGGGCCCCGTAGTAACAGGAACACATGAGCACATATTATGGCCCAGGCATTCCTCAAAGTACTTGGCATCTATGAACTCATTTGCTTTTCTCAGAGTACTTATGAGACAGACATGATTATCATCCCTATTTCACTGATGAGAAAACTGAGGCCCAGAAAGGTCAGGTAACATGCCCAAGGTCACACAGCTAGGAGATAGGAAAGCCATGATTTGAATGCAGGCAACGCCAGGGAGCAACCACTATGTCACAGAGCCCCAGGTGTCAGACTGCCTTGAGAGATAAATATTGTGCCCCAAGTGTCCATTTGAGCATTTTCTTGGTCCTCATGATCTATCGGGGCAGAAGCCACTCTCTTGGGAGAGGGCAGACATACAGACACAGTCTCGAACCTGGACCAGGCCATGCTCAGCTGCTAGCTTTGCCTCTTTCCTAGATGTGCACAGTGCCAACTCTCAGTCCTGCAAGCCTGGACCGGCAGCCATCAGGTAAGGGCAGGACAACTGCCCTAGTGCCCTATCCCATTGCCAGACACAGCCTTCAGGGCTCAGCCGCAGCTGTAGCACCCCAAGGTCCCCCTCAAACTTCTCAGCTCCATGCCACTTTAACACCAGGTGATCACAGCAAGACAGGGAATCCCAAGGGGGGCCCTGACCAGGGGCAGTGGAAGAACAGGGATTGGTGACATGTCTGCTCACCCAGAGAGTCCAGCACCAACCTACATGGACCCAAGGTGAGGTGGCAGAGAGGAGGGCATCGGAAGGCAGAGCCTGGGAAGAGATCCTGCTTGGAGGTCTCAGGAACCTCTGCTGTTGGGACTACAGCTAGGTTCAGCAAGCAGGAGTCAGGGAGAAGATTCCCAGAGGCAGCCAGAATTAGAGGGCTGAATCCCCAGGAGCATGTGATAGGTGGCTGGGATGGGCAAATGGCTCCTGGGGAACAAAGGTATAATGGAAGAAGCTATGGATTCCCAGGCTGTAGGCATCTGCCCTGTTTCACCCACCAATCCACCAGTGGGCATGGCCACTTTGCTGTGGGTTTGTGGAGCATTTGGCCAACCCTAGTGAGGAACAATATTGACTCTCACCAGCCCTAAGGAGGTATAGGTCAGGTAAGGATATGTCATGCTTAGGGTCAGGTTCCAGCTCCCGCTGAGGGCTGAAGGGAGTGGGTGGACATGGGGCAGGGAGCTGGAAAAACACTCGAGAGATAGCAGGTAAATGAGACATGGCTTTTTTCAGCAGCAGCTCTCTTGCACAGCTTTCTCAAACTAGCTTTCTCATTAGCAGCTTTCTCTCACACTGTCTGCCCAGTCTCAGCGGCTTAGTCCAGCGACCCCCATGCACAGCTGCGTGGCCAGCTCCCCCTTGCCTTCAGGGTCAGCAGCTTAATTCTTCCTCTCCCTGGGCACGAGCAGGCCAAGCTGTGTCCTGGCTACCCTCTGTCCATCTGCAAAGATGGACAGCTCTTATTGTCTCTCTTTCTCTGGATGCCTGTGCATCCGCCATGTCAAGCCATGTTGAGCTGAGCCGAGCCCCAACAGCCCCAGAGCCATGTCCCCCATGCACAGCAGCAACAGGGCAGTGATACCTTTTACGGACAATTGTGGCTTAGAGCCAAGTATGAACTTAAACAGGTTTTATAACAAGTGGAGGTATGCACTTGCACACCGGACTCACTGAGTCATGTAGGCCTGGATACCTCCCTCCGCCTATTCCTTGACCAAAGAACATCCATGTACCTTACAGGATACTAGAACCAAAAACCAGGAGGAGAATTCCCCAGGGAACCAAAGTTGGTCAGGGGCAGTGCTTGCTCTTGAACTCAGGTGCTAAGGCCATGTTCAAAGCTGACACTAGGTTATCACACACAGTGGCATCAGTGCCACACTAATGCCAAGAATGAGACACCAGCCTTTACTGGAAGACACAGTTCCTCCCTTTCTGGTGAGAAGGCAGCCTAGAGGGGGAAGCCCTGGGCCACAAACTCCTTTGGTTTGAAATCTCAGCAGGCCTGTATTTCCTTCCTCAGCTCCAGTGCCACTTCAGTCTCTGCTGTCCCTGCTGACAGGAAGAGCGACAGCACAGCAGCCCTGGAGAATGCAAAGGCAGACCCAAAGGGGTAAGACATGAGCAGACAGTGCCGAGCTTCTTGGGTGCAGAGAGGCAGCTTAGGCTGCGTGTCCATTGGCCTTTGGTTGGGAAGGTGAGGCCAGGAAAGTTTGTGAGCTGCCCTGAGGCACATAGCAAAGGCAGAAGCCCCAACTGGAACCCTCTTGCTTCTGGGGCCATGGAGCTTTCCATGAAACACTATTGCCATGACCAGGATGTATCCCATAGTCAGAAAGGGTCTTTCAGTCAGCAGCCACTCTGACAGCACCTGCCTTTTGCTGGACGCTGAGGCACACAAACAAATCAGAAACACCGCTGCCTTCCAGGAGCTCTCAGGCAGGGGAGTGGGCAAA
Source organism: Saimiri boliviensis (assembly GCF_048565385.1). Taxonomy (NCBI): domain Eukaryota; kingdom Metazoa; phylum Chordata; class Mammalia; order Primates; family Cebidae; genus Saimiri; species Saimiri boliviensis. The sequence goes on along the minus strand of NC_133470.1, from coordinate 85,458,468 downwards.
GCCTGGTCCAGATTAGAGCAATACATCAGCGCTAGAGCAGGGGAAGGGAGCTTCATGGAAAGGTGACTTTTGAATGGCATGTTGACAGGTGACGAGGAGTCCTTCAAGCAGAGGGAACAGGATACACAAAGGGCTCAAGAGATCCTGGTGTTTCCTGGGCACCGTATGTAGCTGGGTGTGGCCAGCGATGAGTGTCCTTGTCAGGGAGTGCTGGCAGAGGAGGCTCAGTGAACTAGGTAGGGCTTGACTGGCCTCTTGTGCTGTGATATTTGAGCCTACTGTGTGTACAGCCCTCTACTCACAGTATCTCATATGGTCCTCTTCACAGTCTCTCAAAGGTTTATGCCTAATTACAACAAAACCCAAAAGCCTGGAGCCTAGGTCTCTGTGCCTCCTGGGAAGGCAACTCAGGTGAGCTCCTCTAAAGAGCAGAAGGAGCCAACTCTAGAAACAGCATGATGGAGAGAGCTGTAGATAAGGAACCACAAACCAAATAACCCTGAGGTGGGAACATACTTAGTATGGTCCAAAGGACAAAGTGACTGGAGCCTGGCCAATGAGGAGGGGCATAGATGGAGCAGGGCCTTGGTCAGCCATGATTAAGAGATAGGATCTTATTTCAAGTTTTAAGCCAAAGGGGATCCTGATGTGATTTAGGTGTTTAAAAGGTAAACGCATGTTTGCGTTTTCACACCACATTGCTGTTGCTATTTTGTTTAAACCAGGATGCTGGTGGCTGGGATGGGCAATGGATATCTAAGGTATGGGGTCTTATTCTGTTTCTTTTCTCTTTCAAATTGCACTGACAATTAATAGTCAGAGTGAAAACAATAGCTGACAACAATACTGTCCTGTACTAGGTGTCTTACAGCCTCCTTAGCAACCCTGGGAGATGGGTAAGGTGGGGAACTGAAGCACAGAAAGAGTAAGTGACTTAGCTAAGGCCTTACAAGTGGCAGAGCTGAATTCCAAGGGAAGGGGCTCTAAGAAAATCCTCAGGAGAAACTACCAAAAACTACTTTATGAAATCTTGTCTTTGGAGCCTAGTCTCAAGACCCAGAATTAGTAACTTACAGCTGGTTAACATAGTTAACATGCTGTGTGTGTATCGCACTTAATTCTCCCCAAACCTGGAAAAGGATGTATTCTTAGTATGCAACTTGACAGAGGAGAAGATTGAGGAACTCACTCCTGTGATGAACACACCTATGAACAGAGCCCAGATCCAGCCAATACTAGAGCCAGGCTCAAACTACTTTCCTCTGACGTTTAAATGTCTACAAAATCAGACTTTCTCTCTCTCTCTCTTTCTGAGATGGAGTTTCACTGTTGCCCCAGCTGGGGTGCACTGGTGTGATCTTGGCTGACTGCAGCTTCCGCCTCCTGGGTTCAAGCTATTCTCCTGCCTCAGCCTCCTGAGTAGCTGGGATTACAGGCGTACACCACCATGCCCGACTAATTTTTGTATTTTCAGTAGAGACAGGATTTCACTATGTTGGCCAGGTTGGTCTCGAACCCCTGACCTCAAGCAATCCACCCACCTTAGCCTCCCAAAGTGCTGAGATTACAGGCGTGAGCCAGTGTGCACAGCCAATACAGACTTTCTTGATTACGGTGTTTCACGACTCTGGCTGTACTTGATAGTCAACTAGGAAGTACTGAAACACACTGCTGATGAAAAAGGCCATACTCTGTAAAATATATGAAGAAATTCTGAGCCAAATGTGAGGACCATGACCTGTGACACAGCCTCAGGAGGTCCTGAGAGCATGTTCAGTTACAGCTTGGTTTTATATGTTTTAGGGAGACATAAGACATCAATTAATCTATTTGAGGTATACATTAGTTAGCTCCAGAAAGGCAGGACACCTCGAAGCTGGGGTGTGGTGGGGGTGGGAGTGGGGTTCCAGGTCATAGGTGGATTCAGAGATTTGCTGATTGACAATTGGTTGAAAGAGTTGCTATTATCTAAGGACCTGGAATGAATAGAAAGGAATGCCTGGGTTAAGATAAGGGGTTGTGGAGACCAAGGTCCTTATATAGATGAAGTCTCATGGGTGGCCACCCTTAGAAGCAATAGATGGCAAATGTTTCTTATTCAGACCTTTAACAGGTGCTAGACTCTCAGCTAAATTCTTGAGATCAGAAAAAGTCCTGGAAAGGGAAGGAGATTCTCTACAGAATGTACATTTCCCGCAGGAGAGACAGCTTTGCAGGGTAATTTCAGAATATGTATATATATGTGTGTGTGTGTGTGTGTGTGTGTGTGTGTAAAATGCTTCAATTTCTTTCGTTAACTGCTCTCTGTCATGCTATACTAGACTCAGGTTGTAATTTGGCATCTTATTGCTTCAAGGAATCTGTCTTGTCAGTCTGAATATCTCTCTCAATGTTAATGCTGGTCAGTTGTGCCTAAATTCCAGAGAGAGGATAATATATTGAGGCATGTCCGACCTTCCCCTTTCTTATCATGACCTGAACTAGTTGTTCACGTTGGGTCCCCTTGGCCGAGAAAAGTGTCAGTTGGGGAGCTTAGAATTTTATTTTTGGTTTATGACACAACAAAAACTTTCCTAAGCCGCAGGTAGAGATTTGGATTTTATTTTTCTGGGGAGGGTCCCCATCATCGGTGTCTTTTTCAAAGCTCCCCAGTTTATTCTCCTTCCAGGCTAGGTTGAGAACCATTGTTCTCAATGAGTGGTTCTGAACCAGGAGGAATCTCCCAAACCTTCCAGCCTGCTATGGTACAATGGCTGGGAGCCATTTCTGGTCGTCAAAATCGGGAGCAGGAGATACTACTGGCTTCTTATGTGTAGATGTCTTGGATGCTGCTAAACATACAGTAAACAGGATAGCACCCGCCCCATATCCCCCAAGACACACCACAGAATTAATCTGCCTCAAACTGGTAATAGTGCTGAGGTTGACAACCCCTGCTCTAGAGCTTTTACGACCTCTCTGAGAAAACATAAGGGAAGGAAGAGAAAAAGGGGCGGAACACAGCGGCAACCCTTGGCTTCCCCAGGTTCTGGCTAGCGGGCGTAGGACGTGTGCGCCTGCGCGAATGCGCACTCGCCACTGGCGTACGCGACGCGTGCGTGCCAGTGCACGTCGGCGAGAGCGCGCCCGCAGTGAGTGCGCCTGCGCACGCCGCCATTTCTTGCAGCCGCGAATTCAGTCGCAGCGCCCGCCGGGAAAATGCAAAACGAAATGGCCGCCGGCGGCGAGCTCGGCCTCGGTGGGGTTTCTCATGAGGCCGTGCCCGCGCCGGCCGCCAGAGGGCGCCCAAGGATCACGAATGGGTCCGAGGCGCTGGCTGCCCGGTCTTAGGCGCAAGGTCTGCAGCCGCGGCCAGAGTGGCCTTGGGGTGACCGCGCGTGGACCGTCGCCAGCGGGAGGAAGTGCGGTTCCGCGAGGGACTGAACGGGGCTCCTGTGGCCTGAGATTGTTTCTTAGGGAGCCCTGGCGGCCATGGGCTCTGGGACACGGGACACGGGTCGTCAGAGCTGTCCAGTGGAAGCGGGTGTAGAAGTGTGAACAGGGAGGGCAGCTGGACCCTCCAGCCACGCTGGGTCCTCGGGCTGACTGGGCTGGGCTGGGGGGGGTCAGTGAGGAGGGGTTTCCTTCCCTAGAAGTTTGATGACGGAGCGCCATGGGCGTGGCATTATCCTGTCATCCTGCAGGGCAGTGGAGACTTACTTTCCCTAGGTTACTGCCGGGGTCTCACCCGCAGACCCAGGCTTCCACTACGGATGAATAATATACACTGACACAGATATCTTACCTGTTAGTCCTACTAAGGTACTCTGCTCCTTAGTCTACAGCGTCGCCTCGATTGGCAAAGTTCGCATTTATTTAGTACAGATTAAATGACAGAGGTCGTGAGTAAACACTACTAGAGGGTAATTAACATTGCTGAACCCCTGAGTAGAGAGCAATCATGCACCTGCGGGTGGTTAAAGGTTAGTCTTGGGACCACATGAGTAAAGAAACTATTTAGATAGACTACTTTGCCTTCCTTTGTTATTTGCTTTTCCGCTATCAACTTAAAGAGAATAGGCTGCCTTCAGCCAGATCTTTTACTGAAACTATGCAACCCCCCTGGCTTTCCAAGAAGGTTTGCGATTATTTTCTATAACTTTACAATTTCTCCCACCATCCTGACTGAACCCCCCACAGGTTACAACACAATTTCAACTGTCCCAGACTGTAGGGACTCTGCTGTATTCTACCTTGGGCTACTCCATCACACTATAAGGGAGAGAGGGTATGGTATGTGGTTGAGAGCCTGGACTCTGGTTCTTTGGGTTCCAATCCAAGCTCTGTCACTTACAAGCTCCGTGGCCTTGGGCATCTTACTCATCTCCTCTGTGCCTCAGGTTCCTCTCGTGTAGAATAGTGGTAATCTTACTTCCTACCATATAGGGTTGTTGAAACGGCTAAATGAGTTTGTATGTGTAAAGCATATAGGACATTTAAACTTGCGAGCTAAGTGAAGTAATACCAGAGTAATACCTCCTCTCTCTGGAAAGATGACTTTGTCAGCTTTATTGGCTTGATTTCATTTGACAAGACACACTATCTCATCTCCTTCCTACTAAATTTTTGTCATCAAATTTTAGATCTAGAACATGCTGTTTTCCTCATTATGTTGCCAGCACGGGCTTCTGAATTTTATGTTTTTTTCTGCATGAGGATCAGGTGAAGTTTAGGTACCACATTTCCTCACTACTGGCAAGGTTGTTCGCCAATGGAGGAGTCTAGCGGAGGTAGTACAAGAGTGGAAGTATCAGCTGGGTGCAGTGGCTCAGGCCTGCCTGTAATCCTATACTTTGAGAGGCAGAGGCGGGAAGACCACTTGAGTTCTGGGGATTGAGAACAGTGTGAGGAACATAGTGAGACCTCATTTCTACAAATATTTATATATAGATTAAATATATGTAATATATATGTATATATATCATATATATATATATATATATATATATACAAATAGATTATATATATATATATGTTTTTGAAACAGTGTTTTGCTTCTGTCGCCCAAGGCTGGAGTGCAATGGAGTGATCTCAGCTTACTGCAGCCTCTGCCTCCCAGGCTCAAGTGATTCTCCTGCCTTAACCTCCCAAGTAGCTGGAACTACAGGCACACCCCACTGGACCTGGCTAATTTTTGTATTTTTTGTAGAGATGAATTTTTGCCGTGTTTCCCAGGTTGGTCTCAAACTCCTGACCTCAACTGATCCACCCCCTCTGCCTCCCAAAGTACTGAGATTACAGGCGTGAACCACTATGCCAGGAGTACAATTTTTTTTTTGTCAAGAATGGAAGTGTGTAGAGTTAGGAACTGACAGTGGCTGTACTAGGCTACTGGATCTTTGGTCCAGTTACATTCAGAAGGAAATGCTTCAGAGAAATTAATCCCAAATCCAAGCCCCATTGGTCACTATCCCGTGTTACCTTGCCTATCTTTAACCACTTGACTTCCAGGCAGTTCATGAGGGGCTCAGACAGGATAGCTGGGAAGTCACTCCCCTGGATGTTACATTGTCCAGCAGAGCTTCCTGTGAATGTTTGCCTAAGATTTTCTTTTTATGACCCACGTAGGTCATATCTCCTAAAATCATAGTGGCCCTGCCACAGGCCTAGGAACGAAGATGCCTTGTTTATCCATTTGTCCTTGTGTCACAGTGGAGCCCAAATTTCCCTTTGTGGAGAATCCTGGCTTTATCCACAAACTTGATGGGGGCAACCTCTACTAGAGTATTTCTACAGAGTACATGGGACAGGGCGAGACTCTGATAAAATCCATAGTAAAGCTAGCTCAGGGCTATCACTGTAGGGAGATGAGCTCTTCAGGCCTTGTATGTTTGTCTTTGGCTCAAGCAAGCATGTCACTGGCAGAGGTAAAGTGGGTGTGTCAGGGCAGCCTCCTGGCAACCCTGGGACTGGTGTTACCTGTGCAAACCACTGTTGGCATCTACATGGGCTGCAGCACACCCTAAGGGTGGAAGCTGCACAGAGAAGCACAGGCCCCATGGGAGGGCTCCCCACAGTTACTGTGTGGCAGCACACTCACTTGCCTGCAGTTCTGCCTGCTGCAGCTGGAGGTGGCAGTTGGCTTGCTGTCCCTGCTGGAGAATTTTAGTTCCCCACCTCCACCTGAGGCTGAAGAATCACATTGCTTTCAGGGCATAATTTCCAAAAAGTGTGGCCAATGTTTGCCTTGTATTTCCAGCTTGAAGGCTGTGAGTCTGCATAGACAAAGTTAACTCCTATATATAAAGAGTCCCAGGGTAGTTGGTAGTGTGTTCTTGTCCCGGGAAGCCCCCACTAGCTATTGAAGGCAAGCTGATGATATCGGGAAAGTTACATTCAGAGTGATCTAGGATTGAGGTGATGGTGAACTAGATTTTCATTCTGAAATGCTGGGCTCACGCTCTTAGTAACCCAACTTGGTGTTTGCCCCTGGCCTAGTAGACTCGGGAAGCAGTACCTTGCACCTCAGGGTGGGGCTGGTGGTGGAAGGGGTATGCAAGTGGAAAATCAACTAGCAGCCTGTTTCCCATGGTACCCAGCCTTGAGAGTGCAGTGCAAGCATGGGGTGAGGCCAGGGAAGACCCCTGCGGAGCTTGATGCCTGAGACATCTGGGGAAGCCCTGCCCTTTTTGCTGGATTCAGGGGTGGCAAAAGCCAAAAATTGGAAGGCCGGGTGCAGTGGTACATGCCTGCAATCCCTGCAGTTTGGGAGGCCAAGGTGGGAGGATTGCTTGAGACCAGCCTGGGCAACTTGGTGAAACCCCATCTCTACAAAAATTAAAATAATAAATAAATAAATAATTAGCTGGATGTGGTAGTGTGGACCTGTAGTCTCAGCTACTTGGGAGACTGATACAGGAGGATGACTTCAGCCTGGGAGGCAGAGGTTACAGTGAGCCGAGATGGTGCCACTGCAGTCCAGCCTGGGCCACAGAGTGAGACTCTGCCTCCAAACAACAATCACAAAGGCATCAGAGGTGGCCGGGTGCAGTGGCTCTTGCCTGTAACCCCAGCACTTTGGGACGCTGAGGCGGGTGGATCACAAGATCAAGAGATCGAGACCATCCTGGCCAACATAGTGAAACCTTGTCTCTACTAAAAATACAAACATTAGCTGGGCGTGGTGGTGGGCACGTGTAATCCCAGCTGCTTGGGAGGCTGAGGCAGGAGAATCGCTTGAATCTGGGAGGCGGAGATTGCAGTGAGCCGAGATCACGCCACTTGCACTCCAGCCTGGTGACAGAGCAAGACTCTGTCAAAAAAAAAAAAAAAAAAAAAGGCATCGGAGGCTTCGGCTTCGTCTATTACACCTGGAGGCCTTTTCAGTGAAAACAGAGCAGTGGTGGGCTCCTACCAAGGAGGAGACTGTCTGCTCTCTGGAATGGGGGCTGTGCCTGGCTCCTCCCTCCAAGTCCACAGGAGGTTATAGCCAGCCTGCATGCTGCGGCGGAGCCAGGGTTAGTCTCAGAGCACTTGCCGCATAAGGGTGCTTATTCTTCCTCAGTGTCTTAGCTGATTATGAGGAGAAGAATGTGGCCGCCAAGGCCAGAGAGGCCTGGCAGGAGAGCCCTGGAGCCCCAGGAGGTGGCCAAGGAGACCCAGCTGTACGCACTCAGCAACCTACAGATCTCAGCACCCCAGAGTGGCAGAGCAGCCCCAGTGGATGTGAGCAACTCGTTGGACAAGAGAGCTGCGCCAGCAGGTAAGGGCTGAGCTGCACTGGGCTCTGCCTCTAGGGCTGGTGTTTTTATTGATGTCTACAACCCGGGGAGGAACCAGTTCCTCACACCTCGTACCAGGACCCGACACATTGTGCACCCAGGTGGTGCCTGGGCTCCTGTTCTGTGAGTGGGTCATGGTGGTGATTCCCTGGGAGTAGAGCACTATCCTTGGGCTTCCTGTGGCTCAAGGAGCTTGGAGGGGACTGTGATAGGAGGATGTGTCTGTCCCCAGGTGTGAGAAGTCCAGGCTAATTCCCAATGCATGGGACAGGAAGGAAGGCTGTCTCCCAGAGTCCAGATGCTCTACAGGGGGCGTCCTGGGAAGGGTGAGGGCTATTTGTGTGGGTAAAATGATGTTGTCAGAGAAGGACAGAGTGTGAAAGAGCAAAAAAGAGGGTAAAAGTGCAAAAGAGTGACAGAGTGAAGCAGAGAGAGAGAGAGAGAGAGGCCAGAAGGAGAGAAAGGGAGCACATGTGAGGAGGCATGAGAGAGTGAGTGATGCAGGATGCGGTGGCCATGTGCAGGTGTGTGCGGGTGTGTGCAGGAGGACAAGTGTGCCTGTGCCTGGAGCTGACCATGTGGCACTGGTGTGAGAGTTTCAACTGAGGCTCTCTTGAATGCATCTCACCTACCAGTGCCAACACTACACGTCCATAAAACTCTGGACATGTCACCAGGCCAGTGATTCTGAGGGTGGAAAGCGAACAGTTTCTTACACAAGATAGAAATGTAGAAGGAGACAGCCAAGACTCACATTGCCCCAAGAGAGAGGAGTTGGTGGAGTCCAGCAGCACATCTGCTGGGGGGAGCAGGTGGGCCTGGGGCTCCTTTTGCAGGGATGAAATAAACACGGTCATCCACCTTCTTTGTTCTGGGACTTCTTGTACCACAGAGGTTCCATAATTACTAATAGTTAGACAGGAGGTTATTTTTAGGGCCTGGCTCAACTGTTAGATAACAAGTTTTGCCTTCTAAGAATATCTAACCATCTTTGATTCCTTGGCCCCAGGCCCTGGAGGGGCCCAGTCCAGAGACACGGAGTGAACAACTTTGGTTTTTCAGACGGAGTGTCAGGAAAGGCTTTCTTTACAGGAAGACTGCCTTAATGGAAGTAGGTTGGGGCAGTGAGAAAGGCTGTAGTTGGATTATAATGGATTGAGGAGGGAGTGGAAGATAAGGAGGTGCAGTTGGTGGGGTACACAACTCTCTGAAATTAGCCATGATGTGATGGATGTGGGAGGGGTGTGTAGATAATTACCGCTACAAGATAATGGAGATGGTTTCCTTTAGGTGAAAGCAATGTGTGCATGTTAGGTAAGATCTCAGCAGAGGGTGCCTATGTCACCAGTCCCCAATAAAATCGTTGGACTCTGAGTCTAATGAATTGCCCTGCTCGGCAGCACTTCACACATGTTGTCACAAGTCACTGCTGAGGGGAACTGAGGGCATCCTGTGTGACCCACTGGGAAAGGACTCTGGAAGCTTGTTCCTGGGTTTCCCCATAAATTTGCCTTAATACTTTTTTCCCTTTGCTGATTTTGCTTCGTATCCTTTCACTATAATAAACCATGGCCTTGAGTATGACAATTGTGCTGTGTCCTGTGAGCTGTCCTTGTGAATCACCAAACCCAGTGACGGGCTTGGGGACCCCTGACACAGATGGGCAGGATTGGAACTTCATGCCATAACAAGGATTTTAGATATTCCTTCAAGGGCCAAGAGGAACCAGGAAGGTTTGAAGCAGGGAATGATCCAGTGAGAGTTTTGCTTTGCAGTGGGCTCTTCAGTAGCGTGAGAAGAGTGGACTGAAGTGGGCAGAGTGGAGGCAGGGAGAATAGGAAGTGGCTACAGAATCCTCCACATAAGAAATTATGGGGCTGGACTAGGGTCCTAACTGTGGAGATGGAGATAGAGAAAAGTGTAAAATAAGAAGACTGGATTCCAAATGGGATGACAGATAAGACTTGGGAGGGCAGTGAGAGAGAGGGAAGTGACAATTGAAAAAGCCACATTTCTGGTCTAGTGACTGAGTGGAGTATGTGACCCCTCCTGGCTTGGGGGTGGCCAAAGTATCTCTAACCTGCCACTATGCTACCTGCAGCAGACTGAGCAAATGCCTGGTCCATGGAGATCCCAAGCTAACAAGGGCACCTTCAGGTGGAGGCCCTGCCTAGGCTGGCCTGGCTGCATTGCCCTGGCACACTGTGCTGTGTTTCCGAGGTGGACAGCAGCACTCTGCAAGCACCCTTCTCCTCTTCCTCTTAGTGGTCTAAATCCTTAGCATGCTGGAGTGCAACTGTGGACAAATCCCCTTTCCAGGCCTGCTGAGTTCTCTCTTTGCAGTCTTCGGGTCTAGTTGCTGGCATGGCATCCCAGTAGGCTAGGTTCATCAGGAGGGGTCAACCATGTTATGCCACCTGATGGGCAGCATTCGGAGTCTATGGACCAGGGGCTTAAGGGCTGCTTACTGCTCATAATTCTAAGTAGCAAGCGTTCCCTCATCCCTAGTCTGAGCACACACCAGGAAGGAAGCCACTAGATGTGCTTTCCTAGTGGGTAACTAGCCTGGGGTTCCAAGAAGGGCAGAGACAGACAGAGTGAGAGCCTTTAGAGATGTAGGCAATGACAGTAGCAGAACTTCAAGAAAGAGTAGATGGAAAAATAGAAAAAAAATCCTCGTCATTACTTTTAAATGTCTGAATTGACCAGGTTCAAATCCTGGAGAGTCTAGACTCTAGGGAGTTCTCATGGGTAGGCTAGTTATTATTTCATATGGGGGTCCAGTAGGTATCACCCAGCACAAGAGGACCAGAGGGCAGTCAGTGCTAAGGATAAAACCTGAGGCCATGGGAGATTGAGTTTTTCATCAATTTGGCAAGCTTTCACTTTAATACTCCATTGGTTCCATCATTTCAGATGACTGGGGATGATAAGGACAATGTAATTTGGGGGATAAAGGAAGAACTCATTATATTTCTTGAATGATTTTACTAAGGAAATGGATTCCTTAGTCATTTGAAAAAAGCGGTAGAATTCCCCATGTGGGAAAATAAATGCTTGTTCTAACAAAAGCTTAGTGACATTGGTGGCAATGTTCCTTTTATAAAAGGGAAAGCGTCAAGCCAGCGAGAAAAACATAAATATCCTAGTAAGAACATATTTATAACCATGAGATTTGGGTGCAGAATAAAATGAAATTGGCAGTTAAAGAAAGGTCCTAAACATCTGTATATTCACAATATTCCATTGGTGAGCAATGTGAATTTCCAGTGCAAAACCGCTGGCCTAGAATATGCTGGATACAAATCAAAGAAGCAAAATTGCAATGAAGTTAACGTTTTAAAAAAATAATTGACATAATGACTGATAACCTTGTATTGTTCTTGTCTAATATAAGGTAAAGCAGCACTGGGGCTGTGATAAAGAGCAATATCTCATGTGCACTGAGGACACAGAAAACCCACTAGGAATTCTATGGAATCTCTAGAATATTTATATTACGAACATTTTGCCCATTATAGACTACCTTAGGAAAGATTCTGTTTTTTTTCTTTTTTTTTTCTTTTTTGAGATGGAGTTTTGCTCTTGTTGCCCAGGCTGGAGTGCAAAGGCATGATCTCGGCTCACTGCAACCTCTGCCTCCAGGGTTCAAGTGATTCTCCTGCTTCAGCCTCCTGAGCAGCTGGGACTACAGGCATGCACCACCATGCCTGGCTAGTTTTGTACTTTCAGTAGAGACAGGGTTTCTCCATGTTGGTCAGGCTGGTCTCGAACTCCTGACCTCAGGTGATCTGCCCACCTCGGCCCCCCAAAGTGCTAGGATTACAGGTGTGAGCCACCACACCTGGTCCGAAGATTCTGCATTTTTAAAAATTTGACAATGCTTCCAATGCGATTTATATAATATTAAATAAGACTAATTCATTTTTGCACCTTTCTTGTTACAAGGTGAAGGAACTTGGAGATTTTTCCAGAAAGTCCCTGGAAAATCCCAAAGTCAGTTTTAGGTGTAAAATATATTTAAGATTTAACTGTGGGAAGGCAGATGTTAAGAGCTGTCAGGAGTTCTTGAACATTTGATTGAATAGGATTATGGGTTAGTGAAAATAATACTTGGTTAGTGAATTAGAGTTATAAAAATTTTAAAGAACCTTCATTTCGTTTAAAATTGAAAAGACTTAAAAAACAATTAAGGACATAATAAAGTCAACATACAGATAGGGCATTACAGTATTTTGATAAGACATAAAATCTTTGACATTTAGGCAGACTACTCAGAAGAAAAACAGAACATTTATGACTTTTTATTAGGGACAGACCAATGATCAAGATTTTTTTTTTTTTTTTTTTTTTTTTTTTTTTTTTTTTGACGGACAGAGTCTTGCTCTGTTGTCCAGGCTGGAGTGCAGTGGCATAATCTGGGCTCACTGCAACTTCCCCCTCCTGGGTTCCAGCAATTCTCCTGCCTCAGCCTCCTGAGTACCTGGGAGGCTACAAGGAGGTCTGTGCCACCACTCCCAGCTAATATTTGTATTTTTGATAGAGACAGGGTTTCACCATTTTGTCCAGGCTGACCTTTCAAACTCCTGACCTCAGGTCATCTGCTCACTTCAGCTTCCCAAAGTGCTGGGATTACAAGCATAAGCCACTGTGCCCAGCTTAAGAAAACTTTGTTATTTTAACAGAGAAATCAACATTTTAATTTTTATACAAGTATAATATTTGATATTAGTTCTTTTTTGAAAATCTTATAAATACACTGAATAAATACTAGGCAGTTTTAACCATGACAAACAAAATTCCTTTTCTGTGAACATTTGCTAATTTCAAAGACATATGTTTACATTTTGACTTATACCTTTTAAAATTATTTGTCATTTTAATTTAGGACAAAGCTATTCTCTTTTTCCTTAAGAAAAGCATATTTGCATACCTTGCATACAAAGTTGTTTTCCTTTGCCATTATTACTTTTAGCAGTCTCATTTACATACACACACACACACACACACATATATATATATATACTTATTTACTTATTATAGTTTTAACCATTAATAACTTCTGTTTTATAGAGAAAACAGGAGGTAAGTAATTTTGAAATATCATATACCAGCATTTTGTAGCAGACTAGTAAAGCTTATGAATATACATCCTGTAACTTTTTATAGTTATATACTTTTTATAGTACAATTTTGCAACGTGGACAAATAAACACATTTAACAGATCCAAATGCAGTCACACTGTACCATAAAAAAAGAAGCAAAAAGTATACAAACTTAAAATTAGGTCTAGTGACTATGTATTTTATCTTCTTTACAAATGATCTAGGTATTTAATGAATTTAGTTAATTTAATTCAGCATAAGTATAAGGTTTTAAGTTACCAAAAAGATTTTAGAAACTGTCTTTAAGCTGACACATTACAAAACATAATTACTATTGAAATAAAGTTTGCCAGAATAATGACTCAGTTTGGTTAAAAGCAAATTTAAATTTTTATAATCTTGAACATGTAGTAGATATAACACTAACTTATTCAACATGTAAACCTGTTTAAGTTTAGGAGGACTATACCCAAGTAGAGTACAAATAAATGCTTGTATTCTATTGTATTATATGTAATGCTGCCAACTCAAGACACATAGCTGTCTATTAAACTAACAATATTAAACTAGTCTTGCTTGCCAAATTTTATGTAAATTCAGTGAACCTGAATTTTAAAAGCATTTGGGTTAGTTTTTTTTAGAATACTTTTTTGTTGTTTACATTGAAAGTATTAGAATTTGTTTCCTTAATTTACAAGTGTTTTATAATTATTTAATTTATATAGATACTTATTTATCTCTAAGTCAAATAGAATAGAGGAGATTTCGTAAATTAATTTGGTAATACCATCTGGAGGTACTGAAATACTACACATACACAACATACAGCCTCCTGAGTAGCTGGGATTACAGGCACACGCCACCATGCCCAGCTGATTTTTTGTATTTTTAGTAGAGACGGGGTTTCACCATGTTGACCAGGATGATCTCGATCTCTTGACCATGTGATCCACCCGCCTCGGCCTCCCAAAGTGTTGGGATTACAGGCTTGAGCCACCGCGCCCGGCCCTATTTCCACAATTTATAAGTCACCACACCAATATATTCACTTTGGATTATTTTATCTTTTCCATGATGAGTCATGGAATGCAGAACCTTTAATAACAAAAGCTTTAAGGACCCACGAAGGATAAGGCAGCCGTCCTAGTTCTCCATGAGTTCATGCTTAACACTGAACTTATGTCTTTCTGGAATACCAGTTGTTTCTCCAATTTAGATGCATAGTACTGATAATTGATGGATTGTTATAGGTAATTTGACTTAGACCATGGAGTTCATTCAAATTGTATATCTAAACAATTTTAGTATTGGCTGATTTAGTATGATAACCTGGTAAAGCATTTTCTTGGCGTTTAATTAATTTTTGTTCTACTTAGGTTAGCAGTTGTATAAACCAATCAGTCTTTTTGTTAAAGTTTCAAGAATTCTTACCCAGTTCAATTCTTGGAATTGGGGAATTCATGAGGAATTCTTACCCATGATATGATTTTAAAGTTATCAGAAACCTGTATTCAAGACTGCTTTTCAGGGGCCTTTCCATCCTTTCATGAACCTTTTTTTTTTTTTTCTGAGATGGAGTCCCACTCTGTCACCCAGGCTGGAGTGCAGTGGCATGATCTCAGCTCACTGCAACCTCCACCTCCTGGGTTCAAGCAATTCTCCTGCCTCAACCTCCCGAGTAGCTGGGACTACAGGTATGTGACACCATGCCCAGCTAATTTTTGTATTTTTAGTAGAGACAGGGTTCCACCATATTGGCCAGGATGGTCTCTATCTCTTGATCTTGTGATCCATCCACCTAGCCTCCCAAAGTGCTGGGATTACAGGCCTTTGCCACCATGCCTGGCCCTGCCCTCATGAACCTTCTAAAACATACCATATTCTAGAATTTTGCATGCTTGTGAAGTTTTGAGAAACTGCATCAGCATTAAGTAGTTAACTGTGCAAATGACTTTAAATAGTTACATTTTTTAAAAAAACACAATTGACAAGGAAATTTGGTTATTTCTGTGGTCTATAATCACTTAACATAATAACCTTAATTATGATTGATAGCATATACTCAAACATATTAGAGTTTTAGAAACCCCATATAATTTTGGAATGTATATAACTACACAGATAGACAGAAGATTACTACAGTAGTTGTAAGATTTCTCTTTTTTTTGAGACAGAGTCTCACTCTTGTTGCCCAGGCTGGAGTGCAATGGCATAATCTCAGCTTACTGCTACCTTCGCCTCCCAGGTTCAAGCAATTCTCCTGCTTCAGCCTCCTGAGTAGCTGGGATTACAGGTGCCTGCCACCACACTGGCTAATTTTTGTATTTTTAGTAGAGACAGGGTTTCACCCTGTTGGTCAGGGTGGTCTCAAACTCCTGACCTTGTGATCCACCCACCTCAGCCTCCCAAAGTGCTCGGATTACAGATGTGAGCCATTATGCCCAGACATAAGATTTTTCATTTGCCAGTTTTTAAGTTTCTCAATTGGTTATCGGCTTTAGGGTGGAGTCCTTGGAAGAACAAGGCCAGGAAAGGGTCTCTGGTGCCTCCTGTTTTTCCAGGAGTCCAGGCTGTTAGAGCTTGAATATCTGCTTTTAATTATTCTGACTTTTAACCATCGCACTCTTTAATAAAGTCCTTTTAAAATGTTTTATTACCCGACTTCAGCCAGGCCACATGCCCAATATTCCTGGCTTTTGAACTTTACCAAAGGTAACATCCCAGGTGCTCAGAGAAAGGAAAATTTAAGATAGTCCATGGAGGAGAAGGGAATAGACAAGGTCACTCAGATATTAAACCAGAAAGAACTTACTTCCTAAGCCAGGAATCGAACCTGGACTGCCAATGTGAAAGAACAAAACCTTAACTACTGAGCTCAGAAGGAGTCTACTTAGAGTAGTTAATTTTGAGCTTGCAAAGGCCTTTAATTACTCGATAATTTTTAGAGCTAGCTATGATATGAACCCTAAAATTCCTCTTCCCTGGAAGCTGGAGACAAGGAGAAAGTACTGCCACATGGTTACAAGGTCAAGCTCCCAAGGACATAAAGCAAGATGGAGACCTCATCCAGTTTTGTGTTTGTTTCAGGGACCTGCAGCAAAGTTTGTTACTGACCAGCTTGCTGGGCCATCTTGAGCAGTGAGCTTATGGGGGCCTAAGCCCATGTTTTATCCTAAAGTACCCCTCAACACAGAAAAATGAATTTATAACACAAAATACACCAGATTGACTACAGCTTAAGATTAGTCTCAGAATTCTTTTTTGCATTCATTAAAATTTTACAGAGGAGATAAATAGTGATTTTTACCATTCGTACAACAAGTTTGCACAGAGAGAGAGAAAAGCCTGAAATTGGACTGGTAAGAAATTCTTAACCTTTTGCTGGCATACCAGGCTTCTGGGTTCCCGTTTCCTGAGTGGCCCTGGTGATCTGGCTGTCCGTACCATCACCCTGGGAGCCAAGTCACAACACAAAAGAATTTTTTTAAAACACAGTTCATTGTGTTGTCCTTCATTTGAAACATTCCACTCTAAGTTATCTTCTGTAAGATTTCACCATTTCTATAAGACTTTGCTGCCTCCAGGGCCTAATGTATAAGCTGAAAGAACTCAGTTTTCCAGAAATGAAGTATCCCATTTTTACCTAAAATATTGGCTTTACTCTCAAGTTCTCTTGATTAACTTAGCCAGTGATTTTTCCTACGAAGGCATGCAACAAAAATGAAACTAAGGGGTGGAACACAATCTGTGAATTTTTAAAAGCCAAATTGTATAACCCCTGCAATATTACTACTTACTACTGGGTCATTTCTGACCCAGTCAGATGTGAGAGGCCTCTAACTGGATCCAAGCCAGTTAATTCCCAGATCAAATCCATTCCTGGACCTAGCCTAGTTTCTGTCACAACTTCCAAACCCAGTTTGGATCAGAAATTTCCTCAAAGAAACTTGGAGAGTTTGCTCAAAACACAAATCCTTGGAACTCTGAAATCTGAGAGGGAGCTTACCCATGACCACCAGCTGCTCTGAGAGATCAATGGACACAAGCAGGTCATGAAAGTACCTGTGTGTTCAGTCAGCACTCCTGGGGGGATCAGTAGAAGCTCCACTTTGGATCATGCTTCTGACACCATTTGATAAAAGAAAAACCAGCTGAATTACATTTAAAGCAGTTTAATTGAGCTATGAATGATTTAAGAATTGGGCAGCTTCCAGAATCACAGCAGAGTCAGACTCCAGCACAGACATGTGATGGAAGATTAATAGACAAAAAAATGGAAATGACTTACAGAAGTTTGAAGTGAGGTACAGAACAGCTGGATTGGTTACAGATTGGTGTATGACTTATTTGAACAGTTGAAGATTCAGCAGTGTACGAATGGTTGAAACATGGCTGCTGGGATTGGCCAAGACTTAGCTATTGTTACAGGCACATACTACTAACTTAGCTTTTCAATTTTATCTGCCTATTAAGCTAGGTTACATTTCATCTACAAGGACTCAAATGTAGAAGTACAGAGTCCTTCTCAGGTCATATTTAGTTTGCTGTAACAATGAGAAATGGAACTGGAACTTTGGGGTGAGGTCTTGACTGAAAATAGGTATTTGAGAGTCCTCTGTCAGTGCAACTGAAGCCGGGGGAATGGGTAATATTGTTGTGGAGGCATGCATAAAGTGAGAAAAGAAGACATACAGGAAGAGCACCCATCTTAAGAGGTAAGACAGATCAGGAGGAGCTTGTGAAAGAGATGGGTGAGCAGTGACCAGAGAGGTAGGAGGCCAACCAGTGTGCTGCTGTGGAAGAAAAATGTAAAAGAAGGAGAGTCACCAACTGTGCCAGTTAACTGGACTTAGCTGCAAGAAAAGTCTAGAGTGTGTGATCTGTAGAGTGATCCTGTGATTAAAACATCCTAACTCTCCATCAACAATTTGTTACTACCTTAGACAAGTACAGAAATTGAGAATATTTATACTTTTGTAGCACTTTGACATTGCCACGACATGTAAGCTTGTGATCAATAGACTTTCTGGTTGAACAGGGTAGAGAGACTATTCAGGTGTTGTGGTGAGTCCCATGGTGTGGGGGCTGCACCTTAAGACCGCATGTCAGTCCCAGACAGGTGGGAAAGGGAGGTCATTCAGTGCAGATAGTTTGAGAAGCAATTAATAGGTTCCATGGAATGTTGATGTTAAGAAGGGGAAAAAAAGGTGACAACACTGAGTGTAGACAGCTCTTTCCCTGGAGTTTGGCAGCTGGGGTGACGTGGGGGTAACTAAGTTGAGAGATTTTAAACTAAGTTTAGATACTCTAAACTTAGCAGAGGGAACAACGAAGTTCCATTTTGAGTACCACGTACTAGTTGCAATTGAACCGTTACATCAGCTTTTTCATCTGTTAAAATAAAAAAGATGAAAATGCTATTGCTTTGTAGTAATAGCTATAACTACTTCACCACAAAGAAAACAAGAAGGTTCCAGCTGTGAAAAACACACCATCACAACGATAACTGGGGGGGTGCGCGCACACTCGCTGAGGTTGCGCGTGCACAGCTCGGCCTGCGATCGGCGTGAGTGCGCCTGCGCGCACCGCCATTTCCTGCAGCCACGGACTCGGCCGACGATGCCCGCCTCGAAATGAGAAGAAAATGGTGGTTTGGGGCGACCTTGGTGAGGCTTTTTTCTGCCGCAGTCCCGGTGCCTGCCGCGAGATGCCGCTCGAGGATCACAAATGGGCCTGGATTCTCAGACGGGCCCTACCCGAGAAATTGTGGGTTCCCCTGGCCCTTCCCCGTTTGTGAGCTCAACAGCGGATTGGGAATCTGGCGAACAACACGTACCGACTCCCCTCTTTTGCCCTTACGGAGCCCTTCAGGGTAGCTTGGGGGAGAAGCCCCTCCTTAGATTGCTGGGCCCCTGATGAGTCTAGCCAGCACCCCGGTCTTGAGCACCATGGTCAGGGAAGAAGGCTGGATGGTTTAGGTCTTCCTAGAAGGGCGGGAGGCAGGAAAGGATTGGAGAAAGGAGAGATGGCAGTGGGAGGACCAGGACAGGAATGGCAGTGTGTTTCCCGCCAGGAGACTATGTCTTTTAATACTTCATTGAAATCGTCCGGTGACTTTGTCCTTGTCACAAAGGAGCAGCGGTGCTGGGGTCATGCTGAGGAAACTGCCTGCTCCTTGGGGTGGCGGTTGTGCTTGGTTCCTGCCTGCCCCACCCTTGGGGACACGAGTCCCTCCAAGTCCACAAGACATGACAGCCAGCCCACCTGCCATGTGCAAACAAGGGCTAATTTCAGGGCACTCGCTTCATAAGTGTACTTATTCTTCCTCAGTGTGTTGGCTGATTATGAGGGGAAAAATATGGCCACCAAAGTCGGAGAGGCCTGGCAGGACAGGCCTGGAGCCCCAGGAGGTGGCCAAGGAGACCCAGCTGTACGCACTCAGCAACCAGCAGATCCTAGCACCCCAGAACGGCAGAGCAGCCCCAGCGGATGTGAGCAACTCATCGGACAAGAGAGCCGCACCAGCAGGTAAGAGCCGATCTGCACTGGGCCCCTGCCTGCTAGAGCCAGTGTGTTTGTCCAGGGCAGCAACCCAGGACAAACCCCCACACACTAGGCATGCCTCTTACCTCTGCAGGTGAGTGTAGTTAGGAGGGAAGCAAACCAGAGAAACTAGCATCGCAAGGGTTTCAGCTTGGAGCCATAACATCAAATCTGTTAGACTAAACCTGGCACAGAGAAGGTGCACAGACAACCATGTTGTCTGGTAGCCAGTTCGAGCCTGGAAAGCTGGGTCAGAAGAGGAATATGGGTTGCTTTTTCCAGTCACGGAGATGGAAACTCTCTGAGCAAAGTGTGCCACAGTGTGGATGGGATTCACTGCCAGACATAACGACTGTACTAGTTGGATGAGCATTTCCACTGCTGTCAGCACTGCGATGGCCATGGATTTGGGTAGTAACGCAGCACCATAGTGCTGACCCAGGGTTGCTCACTGGTTCCAAGAAGTTGGCAGCATTAGCCTGAGGAAACAGTGCTCTGCATTTTCTGAGAGAGATCAAGGGAACAGACAGCACCAGACACTTGTGCTTTGCCGTGAGCAGCTTAGGTGTCCCTAAGTGGTAGTTTCCTGACTTCTGGCCTCTGTAGAGCAGTGTGGGTCCACACCAAATTATGACGTTCTTGGTAGCTGTAGGAGATTTCCAATTTTGAAATCCTAGGTGACTTGTAGTGCCTTTTTTCACATTTGAAAATAACTGAGTTTTTAAAATGTTTTTACAGGCAATCTAGTATCAGATTTCATATCACCCTGAAACATTCTGTCAATTCTCATTTTCAAAAATCTACAGAAAGCTGGAGTTGTTAGACTGGAAACAGTGCAGTGTGGCCTCAGGAAGGCTTCACAGCCATTGCAACATGGGCAGGGCCTAGAGGGCAGGAGAGGATGCCATGATTTGATGACATTTTCCCCATTCCTGCCAGGTGAACTTCCTCTCCCTCTCTATGACAACTGCGTGGCGCTCCCATCCAGCTTTGGTCACTAGGAACCCACCCATTGGCTCTTGCACCAGCAGGACATGTGGCAGAGGCTTCCAGTCCGAGGCAGGACTGGCTGCATTCTCAAGATGTCCTTATTTCTAGTATTTTGTGGCTATTGTCCCATACCCGTAAATGATTTTGACCCACTGCCTTGCTGCGACCTCTGTCCTCTCTCTGTCTCTCAGTTCCAGGTCATTCCCTTGACCAGCTTCCGGTCTTTCCTCATCTCGTCCCTGCCAATGAAGTATTCTGGCTCTGCCCTCACTCTTCTGCCATGGTCCATTGCTTTGAAAGGGTGGCTCCAGGAACAGGGTGAGGGGAGGGCTGTGCTAGCTTCATGTTGCCAAGGAACTCAGCAAAGCAAGTGTTTGCTGACCTCTTGCATTCTCAGCCTGGCTCTGGTCTGTCAGACCTAACAGATGGGATGCATGCCAGCAGTCAGACTCAGTGTCACTCTGGTCCTTTTTTGTGTGAGGCCAGAGGTCCTTCCCTTATCACTGCCTGAAGCTGCAGATGACGATGGTGAAAGAAGGTGTAGGTGTCTGTTGAGAGCTCCCTTTGTTCCCCAGAGATCTTTTCCCAAAGTGGCCATGAGTTAGGGACTAACCAGGAGCTATGGGCCGCCAGCTGCAGATGCTGCATACTAAAAGATTCCTGTGAGCAGCCATGTACACAGTGAACACGATGGCTAAAGCCCCATCCACCCAGTCTCAAAGAGCACACAGTCCACTAAGGAATAAGCACGATCGTAATAATGGACAGCTACTGCCGTGTGCTGATAATATGCAGGCACTGTTCTCCATGCTTCATGTGGGCTCACTCATTTAATTCTCACACCAACTCTAGGAAGGAGGTGCTTTTATTATGGAGAAACTGAGGCAGATGGTGGTTAAGTAACTTGCCAGCAGATATGCAGCCAGGAAGTGGCCTAACCGAGATTAGAATCCAGACAGAGCTCAGAGCCAATACTGTCCATTGCTGTGGCATCCATACTGCTCCTCCATTTGTGATAAGCCTAGGAAGGAAAGAAACCAGGTGCTCTGATGGAGAGGGGTTAGGGCAGAGTGTGGTAGCAAAGCTGGTTCGGGAAAGCTTTTCTGTCGAGGGGGAGACAGTCCAGCTGAGACCTGAAACATCTGGAGGAGCCTGGGGAGACGCACCATGCACAAGGAAGATGGGAAGGAAGGCCTGAGCAATGAGCCCTGTGCTTGGAGGGTGGGGGTGAGTGTGAGCAGGGGCAGGAGCTGTGCCCTGTAGGCACTTGTAGGTGAGGGAGAGGAGGCTCCTCCTGTCACTCACATTGCAGTCCTGGGGGCATCCCCAGGGGATTTTCTTTAAGTGGCAGAGTTTCACTGTGTTACCCAGGTTGTTTTTGAACTCCTGGCCACAAGTGATCCTCCTGCCTCAGCCTCCCAAGTAGCTCCAGGGGGTTTCTGTTTTACCTTGCCCCTTCAGTTCTGCTGTCGCCTTCAGTGTTCTTCTGACATGGATCACAGGGTAACAGACACCTGGTAGTTGTTCAGTCAGTAGGAGGTCTTGCCTTCCTTCCTCTTAGAATCAATCCCCTTCTCACTCGTTGACTCTGCATCTTATCCCCTATGTGTTTTTTCAGGCTTTTGTGGGGCTTCCTCTCCCATCCAGTCCACCTCCTCCAGTCTCTGTGGCACATTACTTCGTCATAGGATGATTGGGTACACTGAGGTTAGGTAGGAGGGCAGGCCCTCAGGAAGGGCTTCCCAGAGGAGAAGTTGATGTCTGCAAAGGCATGTGAGACCTCTGCAAGTCCGGGCGAACTGCAGGCTTCTGCTTGGGTAGCACTAGTTTGACCCTATGAGGCAGGAGAGTTAGGCAGATGCTAGATTGTGATTGTTCTTCCCCTTCCCCACTCTTCAATGAGTTGAAATCTTGGGGATTGGATTCTCTGGCAAGGGGACAATACCCCATAGCCTGGGACAGTTGGAGGCAGCCATATCTGAGTATGACGTGAACCGTGGTATGTTGGAGAGAAGCCAGAATCAGCCCAGTGCAGGCCACTGGAGGGTGGGCAGACTGAAGTCAGAAGGTGCAAACAAGTGGTCGGTGGTGCTGCCCAACACCATGCCCTCAAGCTTTGGTAACGAGGCTCATAGCCTGGGGTCAGGCAGAGTGAGAGCCAGTATGGGCTTGGCCAGATAAAAGCCTTTGTGGGCTGCCTAGGAAGCTGAATTCCAGGCCACGGGCCATCTGTGACAGCTGAAGTGTGGAGGCTCAGAAAAATTTCGACAGCTGTCAGTTTCCTGCCTCTGCTAGAAATGAGGTGCATCTGACTCTCCTCCTCAGTGATGCCTGGTTTCATGTGGTCCTCTGCCCCTTGGCCTTGTGTTCTCTGGAGAGTTCCCTGCAGGGTGGCAGAAGGAGCTGATCCTAGTAAGGGACTGTCCCATCCAGTGAGGAGGTGAGCTGGGCTGTGTCTTCCCCTTCTGCTCTCTCCTGACACTCACATCCTCGGGAGCCCATGATTCCACTCTAACTGAGTGAGTCACAGAGGCCAGGGCGCTCGGTTGCAATCAGGAGTTCTGAGTGGATACTGGGAGATTGAGGTCCTGCTACCAACCCACCATGTGACCTGGGATAGGTCTCAACTCCCCTGCCCTAGGTTTTCTGATGTGTAAAGTGAGAAGTTCCATTTGTTGACCTCAGAGGAACTTTCAAGAGCAGTGCTCAAGGATTAGGCTCAGAAAAGCCTGTTTGGCCCTGGAAGGTGTCAGCTCTCAGGGTTGACATGTCCACCCCACCCCTCCTTTTCTTTCTTTCAGGGTGAGAAGCCCCCCGAGCTGCATGGTCACCGTTACTGTCACTGCCACTTCTGAGCAGCCTCACATTTATATTCCAACCCCACCAAGTGAATTGGACTCCAGCTCCACCACGTAAGAAGGGCTGTCTAGCAACCTGGGAGATGTTCTCTGGGCATGGGGGTTACCCACTTCCTCCTTGGCAGTAAAGGGCTTGACTTTTGTTCCACGTTGCTTCCCCTTGAGTGCCTTCCCCAATTCCCAGAAGGCCATTAGGCAAGGGACCACCCAGGACAGTGTTAGTTCCCCAATATAAATGCCCATCTGCAGGCCTAGATGTGCCCACATTTTCTTTTTCCTATCTCTGCAAGAAGCTGCAGTGGTACTTCCTAGTGCTCTAGTGGATGTGGGCCGTGCCATCCATGGGTCCTTGCTGATGTCACTGTGGAGCATGCCGTGAAGGCCAGGTGTGTGAGGCTGTTCTTGTGTTGCTGTAAAGGAACACCTGAGCCTGGTAATTTATAAAGAAAAGAGTTTTAATTGGCTCACAGTTCGGCAGGCTGCACAAGCATGGCACAAGCAACAGCTGCTTGGCTTCTGGTGAAGGCGTCAGGAAACTTCTAATCATGGTGGAAGGGAAGTGGGAGCAGGCACATCCCAGAGCACGCGCAAGAGCAAGAGTAAGGAAGGGGAGGCCCGGACTTTTCAACAAGCAGACCTCGTGTGAACTAACCAAGTGAGATCTCACTTACCACCGAGGGGATGATGCTAGTCATTCATGAGGGACCCCCCCCGCCATGATCCCGTCACCTCCCTCCAAGCCCTACCTCCAGTAATGGGACTCACAGTTGAACATGAGCTTTGTCTGTCTCTCTCACATGCCCACTGCTTCACCTGCATCCCTGGCCACCTGCCAGGGTGCAGGAAGGGATGTTCCTGCAGGAACGCTGCTCAGTGAGGTGTGTGTGTTGGGGCTGGGGAGCACATCCAAGGCGGCCTCTGCAGACATCAGGTCAGCAGCCTGGAGTGTGCAGCATGGAAAGGGGGGGGGCGCAAATTTGGGGCCGTGCTCAGCCCAGCATGAGGCAAATCTTATTTCCTGTCCAGGATGAGGCACCCTCTAGGTCTCTGGACTCCAGCAGTGAGAAGGGAGAGATTAGATGTCAGATGGAAACTGCACAGTAGCTGAGTGCCTTCTGGGAGCTGCTGAGTGTTGAAGACTGACTGTAGAATTAAGGCTTGGAGGATATCTTGGTTGTGGGTAGAGGGTAAAGGTGATGCAGCCCTGAAGTAGGGGTGGAAAGCTCACAGGACTGAAGCCTGGGGAGAAGATGGCGTGCCGAGGTCTGCATGGAGAAGGACAGCACATTGCCATTGGTTGCAGGAAGCCCCTTACTGGAGATCTCAGTCCAAACACAACAAGCAACACTCAAGGGCTGGGACTGTAGTCCAAGTCCACTTCAGTGCCAGTGCCTCTGTCCTGGGCCTTCCCATGAGCTGTTTCACTTCCTTCAAACCAGGCTGGGGTTTCCCCAGCCCTGAACCACTCCTGTGGGCCACGCCTGGTTCCCTGGAATCTTCTGATATCCCTCTGATTTCTGCTGTGCTCCTTCTACAGCAAAGGGATTCTCTTCGTGAAGGAGTATGTGAATGCTAGTGAAGTGTCTTCTGGGAAGCCAGCATCTGCACGCTATAGCAGGTAAGAGTGAGTTCCAAACCCTTCCATGTCGGCCTTCTGCTTCTGGCTCCCATATTCTCATCCCTACGTTCCTAGGTCCTTGTCCAGGGCTTGACTCAGAGTAGTTTCTGGTAATGGTCGAGTGGGTGAGTGATATAATTGCCCTCTGATGGGATTGGTGGATTTTCAGGTGTTCTGCCTACCTGGGCACCTTTGGGTTGTCCCTTACAGTGAATTCGTCCTGCACGCCGTCTTCACTGCCATCCGGTTCTGCTTGTCTTTGTTATTTTGTTTTGTCAAATGCCGAGAGCATCCCTCTCAACACAGCTGGCAGAGCCCTGGGAACCAACTAGTTCATCCTATTTCCTTTCAGATCGCAGAGCTCTTCTTTTAAGCCCCATGTTCTTTTCTGTCATGCCAGGCTACCTCATTTTAGTGCACATGTGACTGCAGTTCCTGATACATGTGTGACTTTGCTTTTTAATTTTATTTACTTATTTATTCTCATTATTCTTGTTTTGAAATGGAGTCTTGCTCTGTTGCCCAGGCTGGAGTGCAGTGGCGCCATCTCAGCTCACTGCAACCTCCTCCTCCTGGGTTCAAGAGTTCTCCTGCCTCAGCCTCCTTCCCTAGTAGCTGGGATTACAGGTGTCCACCACCATGACCAGCTAATTTTTGTATTTCAGTAGAAATGGGGCTTCACCTTGTTGGCCAGGCTGGTCTCAAACTCCTGACCTCAAGCAGTCCACCGACCTCAGCCTCCCCTTTCCACTGATCATCTCTTCATCTGCTTGCTTCCTGATGCCATGTGGAGGGGTACTTCCATGTCATCTCCATGTATTGTCACCTACCACACTGAGATTAGGTGCCTCAGAACGTTTCTTATGACACATCACACCACTGGAGGATTTTAGTAACAGAGAGGAGCATCCTAGCCTTATTTCAGGATCTGGCCTCTGGGGCTTCTGTGCTGGCTTTCACTGGTGCTGTGGAATGATGAGCATGGCTGTGGGGGTCAAGTTCAAACCCCAGCTCAGGCCCCCTGTTTGGATCATTTTGGACAAGATGTTCAATCTCTCTGAGATTCAGTTTCACCATCTCTAGCCCCTTAGGGTGGTTTTTCTCAACAGCTTATTGAGTTATAATTCACCCTTTAAAGTGTACAGTCCCAAAGTTTTGGTATATTCGCAGAGTTATGCAAACATCACTATCCAGTTCTAGAACACCTTTGTCACCCCAAGAAGAAACCCTGAACCCATCTGCACCTCCTAATTTCAACCCATAACTTGAGCACAGGTATTATGCCAGAATGTTCCCTTCCTTCTTCTCATTCCCAGTATCTGATTTCTGTTGAGTGGGCTCCTGGTGACTGTCACATTATAACATAGGCAGGAAGGAAACTTAACTCTTTTCCCACTGGTCAGTTGGGGCCCCTTGGCATGTACAACCTCAGGAATCCTAGCCACCCAGCCCTGATCATCTCCCTCATTGTGAAAGGTCTCCTTTGCCACCCCCGCCCCCCCGCCCATGGCATAGAAGGGCCTTTATGGCACCAAGTGATGGATGACAATCGGCAGCGTACTTATGTCTCAGCTTGTAGCCAAAGGTTAATGAGAAAATGAACTATGACAGTGATTTGGCTCTCCCCCATCACACTCCCTGTAGTGTCAGCAGCATTGAGGACACATTCGACACAGAGAAGAAGCCCCCATACGGCAGCACTCCATACTCTGAGAGGTATGTTGACTTTCTTAGCATGGAGCTTGCAGTTCTACAGAGAAACAGGGAAGGAGCCTGTTTGCTTTTGCCTTCTGCTTTGCAGCCTCCACTACATTTGCAGAAAGGTGAAGGACATAGGCTGGTGCTTCCCTTGTTGGGATGTCACACTTGTGACAACTAAAGCCTTTGAATTGAGCCAAGACCAGAGGGTAGACACCAAGGGTGACTGAGAAGGGAAGGGGTGGTGTCTGACAGCCCAGGGGACTCGACGTCAGCAGGAGAGGCCCTTCAGATTAGAACCTAATCCATCACTTAATTAACTTGCAAATCTGACCAGAAGTCAAAATAAAGTAATTACAAAAGACAGTAGTGGGCAGAGAGTGAAGAAAAGTGGGCTGCTGGCAGCAGGAAGCCAGAAAAGACACAGAGAGCCGAGAATGCATAGTGCTCTGGAGCCACCGAATTGAAAGCAAGGGCAGAGAGCACCTCGTTCAGCAGTTTTGATGACTCGGTGAGGCACATCAGTTGAAGTCTTAGGAGAGAAGGGCAGGTTGGTCAGAAACCTGGGAGTTAACCACCTACATATGAGTGAATGTAATGAGGCCTCCACTTCTAGTGGAGTGACAGACCAGATACCCTAGGGACCCTCCTTTCCATTGCACAACTACTAAATCCAGAATCAGACATTACTGATGCATTGCGAGGCTTGGAGAAAGGAAGGGGACTCTCTAAGGACAATCTCAGTCAGTTGCACACATGTGTATGCACAGACACGCATGCACGTGCACAAAAAACAACTGAGCTGGTGCTGCTGCTGGTGGTGAAAGAAGCAGGAGGAGCAGGGCTGTGCCAAGGGCAGGGTTCATTAGCAGCACTGCTGTCCAAGTGAACCCTGGGACAGTAGCCAGATGGCAGGCCACAAGTTAGCTGCCCATGGCACTTGTGGGTCCTGTGACAGAGCTAAAGTGGATCTAGATTGGTAATGCCTCCCCCAGCTCTGGGCTCCAGTCAGAAGCAGACCCAAGTCTCTGGAAGAAAGTACCTCAAATTTTGGCCTGGAGTATCAGATCAAGCAGTCACTTTCAGCAAGTCCTGTCTGAGGAGGAAAAGCAGAGGTGACTCTCAGAAACAAAAATAGGCATCCTGGAACTGGAAAGATGCCCACCTCAGGATTTGTATCTAGAACTTCAGCATAGGATCTAAGTAGGCTCTACAGACAGAGCACAGCAGAGTGGGTCCAGCAGTGTAGGTGGGGGCAGGGCTCAGTTGGCCCAGGCATGAGGAGAAGGGCCATCAAGACCGGGGCCCAGGCAGGGCACACAATGACATGTCTCCTGTAGGAGAAGGCATTGATCTTCTTGCTGTAGAGGGTAATAGGCCCCAGCAGATACTCCTTTTTTTTTTTTTTTTTTTTGAGATGGAATCTCACCCTGTTGTCCAGGCTGGAGTGCAGTGGCACAATCTTGGCTCACTGCAACCTCTACCTCCCAGGTTCAAACAGTTCTCCTGCCTCAGCCTCCCGAGTAACTGAGATTACAGGCACCCACTACCATGCCCAGCTATTTTTTGCATTTTTGGTAGAGACAGGGTTTCACCATGTTGGCCAAGCTGGCCTCAAACTCCTAACCTCGTGATCCACCCGTCTTGGCCTCTCAAAGTGCTGGGATTATACACATGAGCCACCACACCTGGCCTCTAGCAAATATTCTAAGCAGAAGGTCAGAGGGAGGCAAGCTGTGTGGAATAAGTACCACATCAGGTGTCCACACATACTGTAGTGAGTTAGGAAAAGATACATGACTAATTTTTGGAAATAATGCAAAAGTCTGCAGCAGGGGACCCTCCTGGCATGGAGGCTTGGGGCAGTGTGGTCTGCAGCCCAGACTGAGAACTGATCTGGCGCAGGGCTATGCTGCACACCACAGAGAAAGACTGCAGCCTGGGATCCTAGCAGCAAAGCTGGGCCTGGCTGCACCAAACCAGAAGGTCTGGCTGTGTCACATCAGAGGTCTACACCAGCCTGACCACCAGATTGTTGTTCATCCCACAGGACAACTGGAGGGATCTGTACTTACTGCAACCGTGAGATCCGAGACTGCCCAAAGATTACCCTAGAACATCTTGGCATCTGCTGCCATGAATATTGCTTTAAGGTAAGAAAGTGGGGCCATGCTGCTAAGAATGTTTTGCAGAGTGCAGGAGTCTTACGGGTTCAGACAATATGGAGAAGATTTGATCTCCATATACAATTGCACACAGTCTCAGAGGCTTTGCACAACTGGGAGCTGAATGAGCTTCCAAATCTAAGAGAGTGGATGAGTGTTGGTGGTTCCACATGCTTAGTACTGTCGGGGAGACAAAAGAGGTCTTTTCAGGAAAGACTGTTCCTGGCGAAGGGCCAGCAAGTGCCAAGGACCTGGGGCAGAAGCACTCGAGTGTTCTAGCTTGCATGGTAGAATGGCATGAGTGACTGGGTGCTCTAGATCATGCAGGCCTTGGAAGGCACAGAGTTTGGATTTTTTCAAAGTACCACTGGGGTCTCCATTCTCCATGATGTGTAGCACTTTGTAACCCCAGGTTGTTGTTTTTTTCTGTGCACCCAGAGGTGACTCCCTAAATGGATTGGAATCATCAGTCAGCTAAGTTAAGGTTCAAAGTACTATAATGGTTCACAATAACTATAATGAGAGAAGCATAATACATGAATCAGAGGGCTAATTAATTTATAGTGAACCAAACTGCCAGGAGGAGGGAATTGAGAAATCGAAATAGCCAGCCTCATTGCCATCAGAAAGGTGCTCGGTTAGAATGAGCAAATGGGCTTGGAGGATCCTAGTACTCCTTCTCTGCCTGTCTCAGCACCTACGAAAGCTTGAAGCCAGAAGACTCAGCCTGGGGCCTGGAGAGGGCTGCAGACCCAGACTCATGAGGACTCTCGCACTCCTCTTATTTGAGACTGTCTGCAGGCCACGCTGCCCCAAGAGCCAGTGCCAGGAGGGTCCCCTGCTGCAGATGGTTGGCTTTTCTCCTCCATAGGCATTCCTGGGGAGACAGGTTTGAAAGTCATGAGATCGGAGGAAGAAGCTGGACTGCTGAGATAGCTTTCCTTTCTATGGGACTGCCCTATTGCCTTCCTTAAACGTCACACTTAATATTGTCCAATCCCTGCTACAGCAGCAATGAGCACTGGCACTTACTGACCCCAGGCTGCGTGCTCACTGAATGCTTGTAATAATCATGAGAAGTCCATACTGCTGGTGCACCCACTTTACAGATGAGGAAACGGAGACTGGGAGAGTTTCAGTAACTGGGGCTCACAACTCAAAGCCAGGCTGAATGCTGAACCTGACCTCCTAACCACCACATGATCATCCTGCCAGCTAGTTTTTATGGGACTTGTTTTGTTTTTTAGTTTTTTTGTTTTGTATTGTTTTTGAGTTTGTGTTTTACTTCTAGTTTTCATCATTGTTCTCCACTTTTATTTTAGGGTTGGGATTACACGTGCAGGTTTGTTGCATGGGTAAATTGTATGTCGCTGAGGCTTGGTGTACAAGTGATCACTTTTCATCATTTTTTCTTGACCTCTTGAAGGTCCAGGATATGCCATGGGCTCACAGCATCTGCTTGCCCACCTTGCTCAGGCATCCCCTTCCCACTTGACTCACTGTTGCTTTGCTTTGTGTCTTGACCTCCAGATTGCTCTCTCTTTCAGTGTGGTATTTGCAGTAAACCGATGGGCGATCTCCTGGATCAAATCTTCATTCACCGTGACACCATTCACTGTGGGAAATGCTACGAGAAGCTCTTCTAGGTGAGTGCTGATACTGCAAAGGACAAGTGGCCAAGAGACTAGTTAAGGAGAAGAGATGTGTCCTGGTCTCTCTTGGAGTCTCAGCCCCAGACACTGCTGCCTTTCTTGGCTCTTCCTTATGTTCAGGGGGCCCTGTGTCCTCATGTTCTTATGCCTTGTGATAATTTGAGATATTAGGTGGCATGGACAAAGGCCGTCTGTGAGGACACTTCCATATCACACCTTCCATCCAGCACCTGAGCCAAGGCCTCTAGGTGTCCTGGGATTCTTGCTGGGCCACTGTTGTTACCCCATTTTGCAACAAGGAAATAAAGACGTAGAAAGGAAGGGAGCCTGGAGAAACCCAGGTAGAATCAGGATCTCACCCCAGGTCTTTCGATTCTTGTCCAGGGCTCTCTGTTCCACCATTGCTTACATAGCTTCAGATCAGGACTGCATAGCCATGGTGCTCAGTAAAACAAGCCTCTAGGCCGCATTATGAGCACTGCCTGAAGACATGTTTGCATTCTCACAGTTCGTGGAATTTATCACAGTTTCTGAGCACAGAGCAGAATATATCCCCTGAAGGTAATCGGGATCGATAGCAACCAGGCTTTAAACCAGCTCCATGCTGATGGCCTCCTCTCCAGAAGTCACCTTGAGCTAGGCAGTAACCACTGACTACTGAAGCAGTCAACCACCCTGAGGGCCTCTGGCTGATGTGTTTCCAGTCTCATGGCCATTTCTGTTTTCTTTTAGCCCCACCCCAGGCTGATCAGAAGCTGATGACTCCCGGACAAGTTTGGCTGTCCCTAGTTTTGCCCCAAGTTGCTGGCTCCCCTTCCTGGTTTGATTTCTTCATGCTTTTGCCCTTCTCAAGTTGAAGTCGTATCTTAATGATGCTAGATAATTGCTTGTGTGTGGAGCTTCTTATAGCTTAGAAAGCACTTTACATCCATGATCTCATTTTAGGCTCAACAAAAGAGGAACAAACAAGAATTCCATCTTGCCTTCCCTAAGACAGATTGGCTTTCTAATGAGTTTAGGTGAGCAGAAGTGCAGGGTTCAGTGTGTCCTGACTCCCTTGAAGCTTCTGAGGGGCCAAGTTGAAGACTATCGATGATCCCTTGTGGGTAAATTGCAGACATTGAATGCTAGGGATTGGCACAGGCTAGTGGTTAGCTTGTCTATTTGCCATATCTTTTTTTTTTTTTAATTTCCATACACTTTAAAAAGTAGTTAGCTGCTTTTGTTGGGTTATACAGCAGTGTTTCATTTTGTCTTCCACCCACCTTTCACTATATTTGAGTTTTCCCCTACTGGTATGTTGGCATGTATCGGAAAGTTTACACAATTAGGTTTAATTCAGTAGGATGTGATTTTAGGAGGCTACTGACCAAAGTGATACCTGTGTCTGTTGAAATCTTGATAGTTGATTAATTTGCCTTCAGTTCCGCTCCCTGAACTTTACACAGAAATCCTCCCAGGTGGGTTTTAGGGTGTATAGATCCCAGCAGGATTAAGTAGGGGAAAAGCAGCTAACATTTCTCGAGGCTCTAGCACATACCAGGCACTGTCACAAAGTGTGATGGCATTAGTTCCCATAATAATCCCGTGAAGGTGACATTCTCGTTCCCATCTTAGAGATGAGGATATTGGAACTCGTAGAGGTGGTCATTGCATTGTGCAGAACTCTGCAGAGCCCATGCTCTTCCCAGAACAGCACCCACAGAAGCAAGCATTGATTTTGTGCTGAGTGTGTGCCAAGCACTGTGCAGGGGGTACATAGTTCCTGCCAGGTTTATACCCTCCCTTCAGGCCTCCCTAAGAGCAGAAGGTGTGAAGTCACACTCTTCCTCTGGGCATTCGGGATCCCTGAATGATCTCCACCCCCTCCTCCATGAAGTAATTCAAGGGCCAAGCTCTCTCTTTCCCTCCCCTCTGCCCATGAAAATGCCTGCAAACTGAGATGCTTTCGGCTTAGAACAGATTTGGCTCACAGATATACCAAATAGGAGCTTGTGAATCCAGGAAAAGCTCCAGGGGGCTAGCTGATCTGAGCAGAGAGTGTTCAGTGACCCATTTTCCAGTTAAGACTCTGCCTCAAGCTACTGACAACTGCTGGAGCTCCAGGTACTTGGGACATGGAAACTCATTGGATGGCTGGGCAGATACAAGCCTGTTCATGTAGTCAGCTGACCCTCTGCTCAGGTTCGGCTGGGGACTCTGCCCACATTTGGGCCCAGCATCACTTTGTAAGTTCCTTGACAGGAAGAACAACCTTATTGAATATTTCTGATACAAAATGAGGGCATCTTCTCTTGATTTAGTTATAAAAGGTCTCCATCTTTCTCCAGCTTCTGAGCCCTATGCACATTGGCCTTGTGGACTTGTTCTTCCTGGCAAATGATCAGAGAGGAACACTCCATTTATTTGCATTGGATTTTCCTCTGGAGAGCATATACCCACACTAAATGCCAGCTGCTCTCCCTGAGCTGTAGTCCCCAGCATCAGACTTGGCACATGGTAGATACTAGCACACAGCTACTCAATGTATGAGTGAAGGAAAGAAATGTCACCCCCTGGGTGAGAAGTGCTATCCCTGAGTCTTATTGCAGGCCCAGTGGATGGAATGCAAGGTAAAGAGGCCCAAGAAAGGCTGGCTTCCTTACTTCAAGGTATAGTCTGCCTTTAAGGGAGTTTTAGAGCCAACATGCAAGATAATGAAAGAAATCTTGTAAAAGCATTATTGATTTTGATCCAAAACAGCTTCTTTCACATCTAAAAAGGCACAGAATTTTGCAGATCTAAGGAAGAGGGATGGTTGCATTACATTTTGCTTCTTTTTTATTGCTTAATGTTTCTAATCATACTTAATCCACATTAATGTGCACAATTATAATAAATGGTAAGATATTACATGTGTCAGCATCAACGTTTCCTTTTTGAGTGTAATAACTTGGTGTATTCAGCTGTGTGATTTCTTTATTCCTATTTCCTGCAGCCATTTCTCTGTACAAAAGTAAACAAGTACTTAATAGCAAGATCAACACACTATGCACGCACAGGAAGTGTGGAATTCTAGACTCATGAAATCTCAATGAGGAATACCATATTGTGGGGGAGTCCATTCTCCTCATCATTACCACTGCAGACAGACAGCCACCTAGCTGTTAGTGCACACTTTCAGTGGCTAGGAGCTCAGTTCCTTCCAAGCCCCCTGCTGTCTGTGGACAGCCTTGGGTTTAGATGATGCATTCTTCAGTTGAGTTAAAGTCCATTTCTGTTTGTCAGCCACTGGTGGTCTTTAATCCCTCTGCTAGATGCCAGCCCCTATAATAGATGAAAATAATTCTCAGATTCTGTCTTGGTCAACTCTTCTCACATTTAAATACTCGCAGTCCCTCTACCTCTTCCTTGATAGTAATTCTTAATACACATCTCTCCAACGCTCTCCTCAAAGGTGACCCCAACACACACCCCAACTCATTCCTCTGGATGCATACCAATATAATCTACATGCCATCAAAGTCTTGATTCAACCCAGGGACAGGAAAGGGTGATCAGGAAGTCCAAAGATAGACATGATACTCAGAGAACTCCTTCCACCACTAAGTAGGGACCTTGGGGCCATTGGACTAGTGTTCCTCTAGCAATTTTTAACTCCAGCCTTGAACTTCATCTTGTTACAATGGGGAGGAAGAGCTTTTGCTGATTCAAAAGACAAGGACTGCAACAGAAGCTCCTAACTAGGTATATTCGTAGGACTCTGAATTGGTAACAGTGTGTGATACAAAGACCTAAAGGAAAAATAGGGGAGTGTCATTTTGAAACAGCGAATCAATGCTAGTATTGGGCCTCCTCTGTTACCATGACCCCTGCTTCCTGTCCTGGGTTTGTTGTTGGAATTCACTTGGGGTGGCTGGCAAAATATTAGCAAAATATTAGGGAAAGTTATAGATTAGTCTCAAACCTTTTAGAAGGATGAAAGGTTTTTTGGGGGCAGGCCAAAGGTGGCCAGTCCATTACATTAGCATACGAAAGAGAGATGATAAGAGGCTTGCCCAGTTAAGTCTGTTTACCTCACATCTCTTTGTCTCTACTCTGTTTACTCATGTAAACTTTGTGCTGGATGGCCCCCTCAGGGGGAGATCAAAGGGGAATTACCTGTTAATAGTGTTTACTCTGGGTCCGGAACCTAAAGATTTTATCATTCATAAAACCACTCTTTTAACCATGTTAATTATCCACAAACATATTGACTTAGAACCTCTGTTATGAAATCTTTACTGAGTAAATGTGTGGATGAACGGGAGGTCTTGGTCAGTTGGCAGCTGTTGCCCTTGGAAAGCAGCCAACGATCATCCCTAGCCCACTTGAATCACTGAACCAAGTGTGAGAGTGCATTTATTCATCTGTTGTTAAGTCAGGGTCTGCAGGAGAGACCTCTGCAGGTGCTGGTCAACATCTCATGTATCTGTGATGGCCTCCTCCCCATGCATCTCCATGTCCTCTGGGGACTGCTCCTTGCTTATGAATGTCTTCAGCCTGTGGATTTTGCTCCCCAGAATGTATTCCTCTTGTGAAACTTCTCTGCACAGTATCTTCTGCCTGCGAAGGTCTCAAACCTGCCTGTGAATGCCTTCTTCCCATTGTCCTCTGCCTCAGAATGCCTTCTGCTCCTGGCTCCTTGCACAGTACCTTCTACCTGCAGATGCCTTCTGCTTTCTGATATCTGCGGCTGAATTATTTCATCATCTAGGGCTCAGCCAATGAGGCCTATCTACACAAGGCCTTCTGACTGTAAGTGCCCTTGCCATAGTGTGCTTCGCTTTCTTAGCCTTACTTAAGGTCTGTTGATTTTGTTGGTTTCAAAGAACAACATTGACTTTTAAAAAAATCATTTCATTGATTTTTTTCTGTAATTTTCTAATCTCTGTTTCATTAATGTCTCCTTTAATCTTTATCATTTCTTCCTTTCTACTTGTTTTGGATTTAGCTTGCTCTTCTTTTTCTAGTTCCTTTAAGGTGTAAAGTTAGCTTATTGATTTGAGATCCTTCTTTTGTTCTTCTTTTTTGTTTTTTTGGGAGACAGGGTCTGTCTCTGTTACCCAAGCTGGAGTGCAGTGGCACAATAATGGCTCACTGCAGCTCTGACCTTCTGGGCACAGGTAATCTTGCCACTTCAGCCTCCTGAGTAGCTGGGATTATAGGCACGTGCCACCGTGACCGGCTAATTTTTTTTTCTTTGAATTTTTTTTGTAGAGGTGGGGTTTGGCCATATTGCCCAGGCTGGTTTAGAACTCCTGGGCTCAAGCAATTCTACCACCTTCACTTTCCAAAGTGCTAGGGTTACAGGTGTGAGCCACCATGCCCGGCCAAGATCTTTCTTCTTGAACGTATGCATTTACAGCTAGAAATTGTTCTCTGAGCACTGCTGTAGCCGCATGTTGTGTTTTCCTTTCCATTCATCTCAAAGGTTTTCTAATTCCCCTTGTCACTTCTTATTTGATCCACTTGTGATTTTGGAGTTTGTTGCTTAACGTGGGTTCCCCAAATTTCCTTGGTTATCAGTTTCTAATTTCATTCAATTATGGTAGGTTATTACACTTTGTATAACTTCAACTTTTTTTTTCTCTTTTTCTCTTTTCTTTTTTTTCCTCTTTTTTCTTTTCTTCTAGAGCCCTCAGATGAGAAACTTGAACTTTTTAAAATTGGTGGAGGCTTGTTTTATGGCCCTGTGCTTTGCTGTGAATGTATTTTCATGAGATTCTCCCTTCACAGCTGCTTTTGTGGGTCACTACCTGTGACCACTCTCCACCCTGCCCTCTGCCTTCACAGCCTCTGAATAATGAACCCTGCTTGAGAACTGCCTCTCCCTCTCTCTGAAAGCCTGCTGCATGTTGCTCTTCACTTCTGAGGCCCACCACATACTGTGCTCTGCATCGTGCAAGCTGTCCAGTTGTGAACTTGGCACAATATGGCATGTATAATGCTTTGCTGCTAGGTCACCTCCTTATCATGTCCTCTGCCTGCAGTGCCCTCGGCAGATCCCCCTGGTTCAACATCTCCTCCCACGAATGTCTTCTGCCCATTGACATCTTCTTTTGATCAGCGCCTTGATATGCCAATTGGTCACTTAATCATTCAACAATAATTGATTGGTTATCTGTCTCCTACCTGTGTGCCAGACATGTGGCCCAAGGAAAGTAGACTCAGGGAAGCTTTTTTTTTTTTTTTTTTTTTTTTTTTTTTCTTGAGACAGGATCGCACTCTGTTGCCAGGCTGGAGTGCACTGGTGTGATCTCTGCTCACTCCAATCCCTGCCTTCCAGGTTCAAGTTATTCCCCTGCCTCAGCCTCCCCACTGAGTAGCTGGGACTACAGGCGCTCACCACTACACCCAGCAATTTTTTTGTATTTTAGTAGAGATGAGGTTTCACCATGTTGGCCAGAATGGTCTTAATCTCCTGACCTTGTGATCTGCCCACTTTGGCCTCCCAAAGTGCTGGTATTACAAGCAGGAGCCACCACGCCCAGCCAGGGAAGTTTTTTAAATTTTTATCTTTAGAGATAGACTCTTACTCTGTCACCCAGGCTGGAGAGCAATGGCATGATCATAGCTCAGTGCAGCCTCACACTCCTGGGCTCAAGCAGTTATCCAGGCTCAGCCACCTGAGTTGCTGAGACTGCAGACACACACACCACCACCCCTAACACGGAAGCTTTTCACAAAGACATGATATTTGGCTTTAGTATGAGTTGGCTAAACAAAAGGAGGCTGTCTTCCAGCCTCTCTTTAATGGTCCCCTGCACTCAGCTCCACCCCTTAAGGAAACTCACTTTCCTTATACAGTGTGTCAAGCCTTCTGTGGGACACTGGGAATATATATCAATGAGCAAGACAATCTGTGAACTCATGGAGTGACCATCTCATGGGAAGAAAGACAAAGCAACAATCCTATTTCAGTAGTAATAGCTAAAGGAGCACAGAAGTGTGTCATCTGGATTTCTGGGCTGAAGATGGTATTCTGGGGGAAGTGACTTCTGAGCTGAAATCTGAAGGATGAGGAAGAATCATTAATTAGTTCGTTCATTTAATAATTTAAATATTTCCGGAGTACCCACTGTGGGCCACATACTATGGTAGGCAATTGGGACATACCAATGACAAATCAGACAGGGACCCTGTCCTGGTCAATGATGGGAGGCAGGTGCTAAATAAACATGAAAGTCTTTTCATTTACTCTTCAGCCCACTTCTTTCAGGCTCTCACCTGTACCATGGTGCTAAAAATGCTACTGCTAAGGTCCCCAGTGACCTCCACATTGCTAGACCCCCATGCATGCTTCTCGGGCCTCAGTGACTGAGCAGCAACATTTGGTCCAGTGGGCATGTGTTAGTTCATTCTCACACTGCTATAAAGAAATACCTGAGATTGGGTAATTTATAAAAGAAAGAGGTTTAATTGACTCACAGTTCCATGTGGCTCGGGAGGCCTCAGGATAGTCACAATCATGAAAGGCGGCGTTGGGGAAGCAGGTACCTTCTTCACAAGGCCACAGGACAGAGAAGTGCAAGCAGGGGAAATGCCAGAGGATTATAAAACCATCAGATCTCTGAGAACTCACTATCATGAGAATAACATGGGAGGACCTGCCCCCATTATCCAATCACCTCCCTCCCTCAACATGTGGGGACTATGGGTCCCTCCCTTGAGGTGGGGGATTACAATTTGAGATGAGATTCGGATGGGGACACAGAGCCAAAGCGTGTCAGTTCCATTCCCTCTGCTAGGCCTGTCAGCCCATTCTGCCTTTCCTTCCACCTCACTGGTCACTCCTTCTCTATCTCCATTACTGGTTATTTCTCATCACCCCATTCTCTTAACTTTGGAGTACTCCAGGACTTTGTTCTTGGACCCCTTCACTTTTCTATCTGCACTCACTGCCTTGTGTCACTGGGTTCCAGGTTTCAACAGATACACACTGCCTCCTTCTGGAATAGCAGCTGCTCCAGCCCATGTCATCCTCTTGAACTTCAGGCTTGTGTTTCAACTTCATGCAGCTCATTTCCACCTGGGCAGTCTAATAGTCATTTCATGCACAAGCCATGCTTTATGCATTGCCATCCACAGCTACGTAAATGGCAGTCTGATTATTCAGGTTGCCTAGGCCAAAACCTACACATCACCTGCTGTTCTCCCACTGCAGTCCCAGCCTATCAGCCTAGCCTGTTAACTCTCCCTGCTGAAGAGATGCAGAGGCAAACTCTCTGTCCCCACCTTCACCATAAACACATTGCCACTTAATCCCCCATGTGGATGATTGCAGTAACCTAAGCAAACATCTTTCCTTCCTTCCCATCCTGAAGTATACTCCAGCACCACTGCAAGAGTGAAGAGTTTGAAACATCAATCAGATCATGTCCCTCTTCTGCTCCATACCTTCCTTTGACCTCGTCTTGGACTAAAAGCCTGAGTCCTCAAGGCGGCTGGCCAAGCAGGCCCTGCTTTATTCAGCTCCCACGACTTTTCCTCCTTACTCACACCATTCCAGGCATTCTCTGGCCTTGGGCTGTGTGCTGGTTGTCTCTTCTGCCTGGAATGCTCATCTCCCAGATGCCTATGAGCCCATCTCTGCTCAGATGCTACCTTCTCCCTGATACTTTCATGGGCCATCCAATTTAAAATTCTGTGCACAACCCTAACATTCCTATACCTGCTTCCTTGCTTTTTCTCTATAGCACTTATCACCGCCTAACATACTATATGTTTTCTACTTATTTTATTGTTTGTATTTCCTTACTTAAATGAAATCTCCATGAGAGATTTTTGTCTTTTTATTCCACTGCTGTCTTCCCAGTGCTTATAATAGTACCCTGCACATAGTAGGTGCTCAGTGAATGTTGACTAAATGAATGCATAAAGTAGATGATTTCAGACAAGTTCTGAAAATTATAAAGAACAGGCTAGAGCTGTGGTCTCCACATGCTAAATATGGTCTCCACATGTCACATTAGGCTACTTGTGTTTAAATAGAAATCAACTGAAAAACACTCTAAAAATCCATCTCAAGTGCCTAGTATCCACACGTGGCTAGAGGCTATTCCATTGGACAGCACAGGTCTAGAACATTCACATTCCCACAAGTTTCCCAGGTAGACGGGCCAGTAAGGGCAGAGGCCCTGAGATGGTTAAGAGCCAGGTGTGTTTGAGGGACTAGCCACTGGAGCTAGAGTGTGATAAACACACAGCAGAGTTGGGGCCAGATCATGTAGGGTTTGTAGGCCATGGTTAGGAGTTTGAGTTTTAGTCTAAATGATATGGGAAGCCATCTATGGCTTCTGAGCAAAGAAATGATGTCATTTGATATCTGATTTTTAAAAATCACTCTGAGTTCTATTTGGACAATGGACTATAGAGGAGCAAGAGGAGAGAGAGAGGAGGTTATTGCACTGCAAGTATCAATGGCGGTGGCCTGGATAATGATGGCAGTGGTAGAGACAGAAGTGGATGGAGTTTACGTGTCTTGGGAAGTAGAACTGGAGTACTTGCTGATAATGGAATATAAATCTATGAGGGAAACGGAAGAAGCCAAATTGAGTCTGGGTTTGGAATCAGAGCAACTTGGTAGATGGTGATGCCAGTATCTTGGGAGAGTTTATAATCAGTTTGGCACTGACTGAATGGAGTGGCTTGGGATCCACAGTTTTGTGTTGGGAAAGTTGAGATTGAGATGTTCTGTTGCCTAAGTGGAGATGTGGATTAGGCACTTTTAATACATAAGTCTAGAGCTTAAGCGGGAACTGGGCTGGAAGCAGCCTGTCAATGATAATTAAAGCATAGACAGGCTGAGATTACCAAGGAAGTGAATGTAGATAGTAAAGAGAAGAGGACCCAGGGCACTGAGTCCTAGGGGGAATCAAGCAGAGAAGGAGGAACCAGAAAATTCTACCAGGAACGGCCAGTGAAATAGGAGGACACCTGAAGTATGTGGTATCCCAGGAGACAAGGGAAAAAATGTGCTTCATGAAGGAAGAATAGTCAGCTGGGACAAATTCTACTGAGATACTGGTGTAAGTAAGATGAGGACAGAGAACTGACCTTTGGATTCATCAAGATTTAGGTTGTTTGGTCACTTTATTACGAGTCCTTTCAGTAGTAGAATGGGTGAAACCAGTGTTACAGAGAATGAAGGAGAGCATGGGAGCCGAGAAAGTGTAGTTGATAGGCATAGACAAGTCTTCAGAGGAGCTTTGCCATGAAAGGAACAGAACAGGGTGAGAGGTAGAGTGATGCACTAGTTAATTGTATGTGTCAGCTTGACTGGGCTAAGGGATGCTCAGGTATTATTTCTGGGTGTGTCTGTGAGGGTGTTTCCAGGAGAGATTAGCATCTGTATCAGTAGAATGAATAAAGATCACCCTCACCATCGTAGGAAGGCGTCATCTAATGTTTGAGGAGCCAAAGAGAACAAAAAGATGGAGGAAGAGCAAATTCTCTCTCTCTCCCCTTCCCTCTCTCTTTCTCTTTCTTCTTGAGCTGAAACATCTTTCTTCTCCTGTCCTGTGATATCAGAGCTCCTGGATCTGAGATTTTCAGACTCCAAGATGTACCCCAATGGGCCTCTCTCCCCACTCCTTCAGGCTTGGATTAGAAGTAGCGCCATAAACTTCCCTGGATCTCAGGCCTTTGAACTTGGACTGAATTACACTACCATCTTTCCCTATTCTCCAGCTTGCAGATGGCGTATCACGGAATTTGTTGTCCTCCATAATTATGTGTGCCAGTTCCCAAAATAATATTAATCTATCATCATCTCCTACTGGTTTTGCCTTTCTGGAGAACTCTGATTAATGCAAATGGGAATTTGGAGGGTTTGTATCTGTCCTTGTCATAGGTAAACTAGGAGAGCAATCATGAGTCCTAACTAGCTCTTAGGGGGAAGGTGTATTTTGTTAGTTTCCTAAACCCATAATAACAAAATACTACAAACCTCATTGGGAGCCACAACACCTATCACAAACAGAGAAAAACAGAAATTGATTCTTTCACAGTTTTGGATGCCAGGAGTCCAAGACCCAGGCGTCTGCAGGCTTGGTTCTTTCTGAGATTTCGTTCCAGGGCTCTCTTTTTTGCTTGTAGATGGTCATCTTCTTCCTGTTTCACTTCACATTATCTTCCTTGTTTCATTTGTCTATGTGTCCAAATTTCTTTTTCTTATAGCGACACCAGTCATATTGGAATGGGGCCCACCATCATGCCTTCATTTAACCTTAATTACTTCTTTAAAGATTCTGTCTCTAAATGAGGCCACATTCTGAGATACTAGAGTTAGGACTTCAACATATGGATTTTGGATTTCGGGTTAAATAAAATGCAGCCCACCCATAACAGTGTGTTTTTGTTTGTTTGTTTGTTTTTTTCCCCAGTAATCATTTTCAGGAACACTAAAGGATGGGGGGGGGGCAGTTTGTAACCATTGCTGTTTTCAAGGATCACAGGGATTGAGTAAAGTTCAATATTGTCAGCAGGCATGTGGGGCGAGGAGCAGGGCAGCCGGAGGTGCTGGAGACCAAAGTGCTCAGGTGACTGACTGCTTTGTGCAGAGACAGCAGGCCTGGGGAGCAGGCCCTGCTCTAGGCTCCCTAAGGAGGAGATAGGATCTGGAGGAAGATGGTAGCCTTCAGAGAGGCTCCCCCATAAATGCCAGGGTCTTTGGGTGAGGAAAAACTCAGAGGGCAGAGTGTAAGTCCAGGCCCAGAGCCAGCCGAGCCCCTGGGGCCCATGGCTCAGGGGACCCGCAGCAGCAGGGGACCAGGGTCTGCCCTGCAGGGCCAGGGAAGCAGCTGGCAGGTGCCTGGCTTTGGCCTTTGCACAACCCACTGTGGGTGAAGGAGTCAGGGCCTGGATGGTGGCCCCGTTTGGACAGGCAAAGAGAAACGGGGAGAGAAAAGCTCACATTCTGCTCTTTCCAGATTATCCTGCTCAGGGGGAGAGGACTTGTTCCCCGAGCAAACTGAGGGTCGGGCTGCTTTTTCTTGTGGCTCAATAATGAGATGCAGACGAACTAGGGAGGAAGCGAGGTTTTATTTCTGTAACTGGTTACAGAGAGAAGGCCTGGAAAATGTCACCAGACCAACTCAAAATTGCAAAGTTTTGCAGAGCTTATATCCCTTCTAAGCTATATGTCTTCCTGTAAGTGTGCATTCATCTAAAAAGACATAAGTGATTACCTTTTGTTTTTCTGAGACAGAGTCTCGCTCTGTTGCCCAGGCTGGAGTGTGGTGGCATGATCTTGGCTCACTGCAATCTCCGCCTCCCGTGTTCAAGCGATTCTCCTACCTCAGCCTCCCGAGTAGCTGGGATTACAGGTGTGCACCAACACACCCAGCTATTTTTCTGTATTTTAGTAGAGATGGGGTTACACCATGTTGACCAGGACATTCTCGAACCCCTGACCTCGTGATCCCCCCCGCCTCAGCCTCCCAAAGTGCTGGGATTACAGGTGTGAGCCACTGCGCCCGGCCAGTTAACTTCTTTTAATCGATAACTAAGATCTGAGTCCTGAGGACCTCCCTCTGGAGCAGGCGTCCGCAAATTTTTTACACAGGGGGCCAGTTCACTGTCCCTCAGACCCTTGGAGGGCCGCCACATACTGGGCTCCTCTCACTGACCACCAATGAAAGAGGTGCCCTTTCCTGAAGTGCGGCAGGGGGCCGGTTAAATAGCCTCAGGGGGCCGCATGCGGCCCGTGGGCCGTAGTTTGGGGACGCCTGCTCTGGAGCCTCAGTAAATTTATTTGATCTAAATGGGTCCGGGCGCTGGAGTGATTACCCTTACCTTGTCTCCTGCTAAGTCACGGAGGTTTGCGGAGTTGCTTTAATCCCCAATAGAACTTGTTTGTGGAGGCCTGGTGAGTTTCTTCAGACCCTCAATAAAACGTATTTGATCCTAAACGGGTCCTGTTAAGAATTCTTTCTTTGTCTTGTCATGCTTCACGGCCCAGGAAAGGCCTGGGCAAAACTCTTGGTGGGCTTTTGTCACATTCCAGCCTTCGTATAAGGGCGCTGGCTCTTTCAGCTTCTGATATTTAACTTAAGCACTCGGTCAGTGCTGAAACAGCTGTTATGAAGGCTGCGTTAGTGATACCTGACCTGCCACAGATTGAGGGCTGGGGAAAAAAGCGGCCCCCAGGGGTCTCAGTCTTCTATGCCAGGCCCTGCTCCTGTGTCTGGCAGCCAGAGGGCCCATTCATTCC
Organism: Saimiri boliviensis; assembly: GCF_048565385.1. NCBI lineage: Eukaryota > Metazoa > Chordata > Mammalia > Primates > Cebidae > Saimiri > Saimiri boliviensis. The sequence goes on along the minus strand of NC_133470.1, from coordinate 85,414,844 downwards.
CAGAGCCCGTCTAGGGTCAGACCGCCCGGGGCGTGGCCTTCCTCCGGGCACCCTGCCATGGGAGGGGCCGGGAAAAGCGACTGCTCTGTGCCATCTTCATCGTCAGGAAGAGGAACCCGCCACACGGCTCACCGAGAGCAGGTCATCCCAGGCCAGGAACAGGTGGAGGCCAGGAGTCCAGAAAGGCCACAGAGGGGGGCTGGAGCCTGCGGGAGAAGCAGCAGGGGGTCCCGGCCACGCCCCTAGGTTGGCCTTGTCATTCCCAACCAACTGCGATGGCACACAGACCTCCCTTCCAAGGCAGTGAGTCGGCAGGCTGAGTAAATTACTACTCAGATGAGCCTAAAATGAATACAACACATGCTGGCCCTCCACGGGCCTGGGGGTGCCATCCATAGAAGGCCAGGGCACAGGCCTGAGGACGGTGCCCCTGTGAGCCTTCTCTGCTCAGGGCCAGACCTGAGGATGGGACCCCTGTTAGTTCTCTCTGCTCAGGGGAAAGGCCCGAGGATGGGACTTCTCTCCATCCACTGTGCTCAGGAAACAGACGTGAGGACCTAACTCAGTCCCCACTGCTAAGGGAAAGAGCTAAGGCCATGGCCTCTGTCAGCCCTCTCTGCTCCAAGACAACCAGGGAGCAGGAGTCTTCCCAGTCCTCTCTGCTCAAGGGACAGACCTTAGGTTGTGACCTCACTCAGTACTCTCTACTCAGGGGCGATTCACAAAGGGACGCCTCTCCACGTGCACGTGCTACTCAGCAAACATGAGAACAGGAACTCTCGCCGTCCCCTCAGCTCAGGGGACAGGCCTGAGGATGGGACCCCTCTCAGTCTTGTCTCTTCCCAAGGACGGGACCTCTCTGAGTCCTCTCTGCTCAGCCTCACCCGCCAGGATTGGGCTCTGATCCGGCTCCCTCATCCACTGCTCAAGCTCTCTGTGAGCCCAGGAGGCTGCTGCTTATTGCAGGGGCTTGGTCAGTCCCTGGGCACCCAGGAAGGCACCTTGGTGGACCTTTCTGTCCCCAGGCCACCCTCCCCCCCGCCAGGGGCACTTGGTGAGGATGTGCGGTGAAACACATTGCATGGTGGGAGCTGTGCAAGGCGGAACACGCCAAGCGCCTGTGGGGATGAAGGAGGACAGGTCCACTCTGAACAGGAAAAACCAAGGAGCCCCGACAGGCCCCGGCAAGGTCAGCCAGTCTCTATCCTCTTTCCTCTCCTCCTGCCCCCCAGATCTGCAGGGGCCCTTGGAAAGTGAGCGGTTGGCTTGGCCCTGCGGAGACACATAGGACAGGCTGGGGACGTGCCCAGCCTGAGGAAGGCAGGGAGAGCAGAGCACAGTGGGGGCCCCAGGCATGCCCGCGGGGTACCCCATGGGACACACTCCAAGGGTCCCTGAGACACTGGTCAAGTGCTTTCAGGCCGAGGAGGGTGCAGGCCCAGCCCCAGGGACCTGCCGCCCCCTGCCCCTCACCCACAGCCCTGCAAAACTACCGGTCCCAGGCCCGCACTCGTCCGTGCACGCCCAGGGTCTCTCAGGGCCCCTGTCGCCCTGCAGCTCAGCTGACTGCAGCTCTGCTCAAGCAGGCAGGTCGCCTACATGCAGGATTCCTCGGGCCAGGCGGGCAGCCACCCACACCCAGCACTGGCTCCGAGGCTGCTTCGGGGGATCCTGGCTGTCCTGTGAGCCCTGGGGATGCTCCGAGGCTCTGCGCTCCAGAACCGCCGGAGGAAGCGTGTGGGTGCAGACTGAGCGATTCCCGGGAGACCCTCGCCACCTTCGAGTCCATGATCCCGTCCCCTTGTACGTGTGCACGGAAGGGCCCATCACCTGTCCCACTCCCCTCCCCCCCAGACTCTGGGTTAAATGTCTGATCCAGGACTGCCCTCAATTTGTGGGGATCTCACTGGCCCGTTGGGGGAAGAGCGCCACTCCCAGGAGGGCTCAGGAGAGCGGATTCCAGGATCCTCAGGCCCTCACCCATAATTGCTCCACTGGCCACAGTGCTGAAGGAGGGCTGTCTGGACTAGCAGCACCATCCAACCTAGGGGAGCCCTCCTCAGGCAGCATCCAGGGCTCAGAGGGCTTTGGAGATGCGGGACAGAAAGGGGCCACTCCCCAGGGCCATCTGGGCCTTGTGCTCATGGCCCACTGCCTGCTCTCCGGACACAGGCGTGCAGCCGCTCCCAGCACACTGAGAAAGGAGCCGGACAGGACCCAGAATGAAGTGCAGCTCTCCCTGCCCTTCCCCCACCCCTACCCAAGACATGAGCACTGTGGGATCCCTGCCTGGCCCACACACAGTCCTTTGGCCGTCACACACACCCTGTTCACAAACATCCCTCGGTGGTTAGGCCAAGGCTAGCCACCTGCCACCTGAACTGGAAGGACTGGCATGCAACAGCCCCTTGCCGCCCCCGAGTGCTGCACACAGCTCTTTGCAGGGCCTTTGTCCTCCTGTGCAGGCCCTTCTGGGGTTCTTCTCTTTGGTTGCCGGCCTAGCGTAACACACGTGGCCTCTCTGACCCTTCCAAAAGCCTTGAGTCACAGCCCTATAGTGGTGCCAGGAATCAGGGGCTTGGGGACCCACCTGCTGCCCCTTGTCCAGCCTTCGATGTCCAACCCACTTATTTCTGAGGGCACCTGGAGTGCCTTCAGTACCCAACCAGTCACTGCTCGTGACCACCACCATCCTGTCGCCAGGATCCATGCAACCCAAGGGACCCCATAGTCCCTCACGGACCCTGCCCCACACTCACTGCAATGTCAGCCCCGCCACTGTGGCCCTGTCCCCAGCACATCACCCCCACCCCAGTTTCACAAAGCAGAGGCAAGACACTACTGAATACTGATGCAAATTTACTGAACAGAAACATGTAATGAAACCACAGAAGAAAAGGGAATCTTAACACAGAGAGAAACTGCAAACAGCTGCCACAGGTCCCAAGTCACAGGCTCTCCTCCCTCAATGTGGGCTAGGTCTACTCGCTTCAGGTCACCCCCTCCTGAGCCCACCCACCTGGGCGGGGCCCTGCCCTACGGTTTGCACAGGACAGTCACAGGATGCTGGAAAACACAGCAGGGAACACCACTCTAAGTTGAGAAAAGTGAGTCATTAATAACAGGGGAGGAATGTCAAAGCACAAAGTTTCCCCGGGAGCCTCAGGCAGCCCTGCTCCGTCCCAGGTCCACTTCAGCCTCCTGCAGTCGAGGTCACAGCCACAAGGTGAGCGTCTGCCATGCCTCCTTCCCACTGTCTCCTGGAACAGCACTGGGGTATGCTGGAAAGGAGCTGCTCAGAAAAGAACACACACACCCCCCAGAAGAACCAGCAGTCCCTGGCTGAGATCTACGCCAGCAAAGAGGAGGTGGAGTTTGTGACACAGAAAAGCAGCGAGCAGAACCTGGGCCCAGCGATGATGCAAGCCAAAAACTACCCAACCCCAAGTCCTCCCTTTTCCTCCCCCTGTTCCTCCTTATCCTCCTCCACCTCCTTCTGATCATCCTCCTCCTAATTCTCCTCCTCAATGACGCAGGGGCTCATGGGTGCTGCCTTCCTGGGGCTCTCCTAGTGCAGTGTAGATCATCCTATACACGGGCTGAACCCTGCGGTCTCCCCTGCGGGGCTTCACCTCTCTGCCCCACAGCTCTTCCTCTCCAACCCTGGCCCCTGCGCCCCACAGCTCTTCCTCTCCAGCCCTGGCTCCTGGCAGGGGCAAGCCCCAGGCAGGCTCCTCCAGGCCCCACATGGCCTGGGGATCGAAGTCCACAGGGTGGGTATTTGGGGGTGGCCAGATGAGCAGGCCAGAGCCCTCAGACACACCTTCTTCAGCCTCTGCTATGTTGGGGCCCTCATCTAAAGCCCCGGCACCCCATGTGCTAACTGTAGTGGCTCCCTGCTTGTGTCTGCTGTACCTCTTAGGGCCCATGGGCCTGGCCCCCACTGAACCACATGCTATTTGGTCTTGGTTGGTAAAGTCCTTTCCAATTGGTAGAAAGTAAGGGGACTTGGTCTCAACCTGGCTTCCCTGTCCCTCTGCCCCAATCAAGTCCCCTATTTGTGTAAGCTGTCCTTTCCCCTTGTTAAAAGGTCCCTGCTGCGTGCCAGGGGAAGGAGTGCCTGGGTCTTGTGAGCCTATACTTCCCAGGGCTTGGGATGGCTCATGGCCCCAGCCCCTGACTCGTTTCCCGACACCGCTCCTTCGGCCTGTGGCCCCTCCCTGTCTGGAGTCTGGTTTTCCTCCTTGGGACACATGGCATGGCCGCAGTCTTCCCCAGGGCTTTCACTGCATGACAGCCGCCTGCGCTTCACTAACGGGGTTAAGCTTCCCTGAATGGTCTGGGTGCTGCTGTCCATAAAAGAGCCCGGCTGCACAGTGACCTGAGGGGCAGACACACTGACTTCTGCTCTTGCCTGTCTACCGCGGCCTCTTCCTGAAGGCTTCTGCTTATCCTTCATCACTGCTGTAGTGGTCTCCCACTCCTCCTCATCTCGAACGAGCTTCATTAACTCCAGAAAAGTGGGAGAACACCCTCGCTGATCCAGGATCTCCAGCTTGCCCCGGAGGGCAGCAGTCATGGAGACCCGAGCTAAGACATGCTTCAGGCGAATCGTGTCTGTGCTGCGCGCCGATGTGGGGCTGTGCTGCACGGCTTTCTGCAACAGGGGCTCTAAGCGCAGCAGGAAAGCTGAGACTTTCTCTCCAGCCTTCGGAAAGGTCTGCAGAAACCTAAACTGGGAGGTTCTAATGTCCTCTTTACCCCCAAAGATCTGCTTTAGGGCGTCAAGGCACTGCTCCACAGTTATGGAGTCATTGTTAGCTCGGAGCACCCGCATGATTGACAGAGCAGGCCCGCGTAAGCTCTCCAGCAAACGCCGCCTCTTCTCCATTTCAGACACTTGCCATACGGGCATGAGCTCAGTGACCTGCTCTAGCCAGACCTCAAAGGGCTCTTCGCCTGGGCTAGGGAAAGCAGTTCCCGAAAACGATTTCAGTTTCCGGTACCACCTACTTTCTTTCAGAGGCTCCAAAGGTGGGGGGGTAACTCGGGGCATGATCTCTGCCTCCAGGCTCTCTGCAGGTAAGCCGACCCATCCTAGGGCTCTGGCCAAATCTATCATTCTACGGCCCTCATCTTTCAGGAAGTAGTTCAGTCTACTGAGAAACTCGTCATCTGGGTTACGGGGCTTTACCACCACCTCCCAGGAGCCCCCACTTCCCGGTATCTCACGGGGCAGAGTAGCATAATCGACAGTGTCAGCCAATTCAATGAAGACTGCCTTAGCATTGTCTTCCCTCCTGAACATTCTCCCCACCACCCTGTACGCGCATAGGGGCTGCAAGCCTGCCTTCACGGTGTCCATAATTTCCGCCTCACTGCAGTCCACAGGGATGCCCACGATCAGCAGGGCCTTTCTGGGGTCCATGTCCATTCCCTTGCACCAATCCTCTAGCAGTGTCGCCGCCATTGCTCCCACTTTCTATGGACCGATCTAGTACTAGAGCAGCAATCAGCTCAGTTTGACAGCACTCAAAGAATTCTGAGCCTCTGCCAACTAGGAAGGCAGAAGTGTCCCAGGATTCCACAGCCTGCAAAGGAAATGGGATGAGAGCATTGTTAATGCCCACCCCAACCTATACCCTCAAGCGCCCCTCCCTCTGCCCCCACCCCCCAGTAGGGATGGACTCCCTGCTTCCCAAGGTTCCCCGTCATTGTGTGGAAAATGTAGAGGGTCTCCCCAGGCAAAGATTCCCCCACCTCACCACACTCCCTGCTGACCTCCTCCTGCTGTGGGTTCCTCCTCAATGTCCAAAGGACTCAGCTGTGTGTGCTGCAGATGCCTGTAGTGAAAAGGCCAACGTCAGGAAGCAGGCCCTGGCACCCGGGGACAGTGACAAGCCCTCCAGGCAAAAGGCGGCTGGAGACTGCCCCACTGCCCACTCAGGGATATGTAGGCTCAGGTCACCTGGCACCCTCCTTGCTGGAGTGAAAGTGAAGGCTGGCAGCAGGAGAAGTGGAGTGGCCGTCTTTCTCAGGAAATGGCTGACAGAGGAGAAAGATGGCCGGAGCTCTGCGCAGTGAAATGAGAGTGGTGGGTGTGGAGATTGTGTGAGAAGCTGCAGTGTTGCCATGGATACAGAGCATACCATGGACCATGGGTTGCTATTGCAGGGGAGTCTCAAGGCTAAGGCCCTTGAGAAGCAACAGGTGATGTCATTGGTCTCCAACCAAGAAAGCATCCTAGCAACAATGAGGGTGGGAGAGGAAAGGGGAGGTAGGCATGAGGAGTGAGTGCTGAAAGGACAGGAGCTCATGGTTTCAATTGCGTGGAAGCTGAAATAGGGCAGAAAAGGGACCCAGATAAGGTCCCCGCTGCCAGATTGCAGGAAACCAACAACTCTTTCGCTAACGATGGCCCTACCCTGCAGAGTCTGTGAACCCTGCAGGCAGTCCAGTGTCCTTACTCTTTCCCAGGGTTCCAGAGCCCCTCCCACCAGAGCCCACCTCACAGCTGCTCACCTTGCTGGGCTGGCTCTGCTGGCAGCGTGGAGGCTGCAGTATCAGCCACTTCACCCTTGCTGGGCTCTTCAGCTCTGTCCCGTTAGGCAGCCACTGACTTAGGCGTGACGGGTCCTGCTTCACTGGATCTGTCCAAAACAAAGGAGAGGTATTTTGCTGTGGTTCTGTCCCACCTACGTGTCTCCGCTCAGGCCACGCCAATTGTGATTTGCAGAGGTGTCCACCAGTGCCCTGGTGCAGAGATAAAAGAAACTGTTCAACTGGCAGAGGGAGGAGGAGGGGGAAAGGGGGAGTGTGGGGAGGAGTGGGGAGGGAGGTGGGGGGGGCTGCTGGTAGTGCAGAAGGGATCCTTGGGTAAGGTTGCTGCCCCACCCCCACTGCAAACTCCACGGGCTCCCAAGCTCCGCCCCTGCCGCCATGTTGTATCCTTCCTATGCTCCACGTCACCATCACCCCCACCCGTGCTGCCAAGCTCCGCCTACACCCGAGATGCGCGTCTACCCCAAGCCCAGCCCCCACCAAATCCAACCGCTTTCCCGACGGAAGTCTAACGCGTGCCTCAACCCTGCCCCGACTCACAGTTGAACTCCTACCGCAAGCCCTGCCCCCTCACCAAGCTCAACTCCCTACGGCAGAAGTCTAACCCCTTCTCCAAAACCCCTACCTCCATTCCCCTGTTCCCCTCCATGTCCACCCTGTTATCCACATAAACCCACTACCAATACCAGTGTAAGAGGGAAGGTCCGAAACCACCTTCCTGCAAGGGCAAGGGTCAAGAGGCACGGTCCTCACTGCCGTGTCTCCGGACAGGGTCGAGGGTGGAACAGGCCTCCCGGAAATTTTTTTTATTTGTTTCTTTTTGAGACGGAGTCTGGCTTTGCCACCCAGGCTGGAGTGCAGCAGGTATGATCTCAGCTCACCGAAACCTCCACCTCCCGGCTTCAAGCGAATCTCCTGCGTCAGCCCCCCGAGTAGCTGGGTTTACACGTGCCAGACACAATGCCCAGCTAATATTGGCATTTTTAGTAGAGACGGGGTTTCCCCATTTTGACTTGGCTACAACTCCTGACCTCAGGTGGCCCACCCGCCCCGGCCTCTAAAGGTGCTGCGGTTGCAGGCCTGAGCCACAGCGCCCGGCCTAAGGTCTCCCAGAAGGTCTGCCTGGAAATGGCAGGGGTCCTTCAGGGTGCTAGCTGTGACCTAGTAGGATACAGCCTCCAGGGAAACCTATGGCCACCAGCCCCTAGGCCCCGTGGAAAACAGCAAGGGTTATTGGGGTATCACCCGTTATGTGGGTTGCTGTGTATGACCAGGCCCATCTCCGTACCTGTTAAGCCTAAGCTGGAGGTACCACGCAGCGCGACCACCACACGTCCGCACCGCCTGCCGCCTCCTCGCCGACTGCGCCACCAGGGTGTGGCGGGAAGAAGTTGTAGAGTAATGAGCCCCCGCCCAGCGGAACTGCACACGGCCCGCTTACGGTTGCGCACTGGCTACATAAACCGTTGTATTTCCCGCGCCACGCAGCTCTTCACCCCACCCCCACCCACGCCGGCGCCTCCGTGGAGAATACAAACAGCGGGGAGCCAATCCATTGCAGACTAGCTCCCAAGCCTGTAGTTTATTGGCTGGTTCTTCTCCACTGGAGGAGAGCTGTGGCGTCCCAAGCCATGGGTGGAGGGCCCGGTGCCAATCACCGGGTACGTATAGGCCGCATGTATAGAATAGGCCATGTGAGCGTGTGTACTGCCTGGGAGTCACAGACCATGTTAAAGGCTGTGGGGGGAAGAGGTTGTTAGCTAACGACCCCCTCCTCAGCGGAACTGCACACGGCCAGCTCACGGTTGCGCACTGGCTACATAAACCGTCCCGTTTCCCGCGCCACGCAGCTCCTCACCCCACCCCCACCCACGCCGGCCGGCTCATGGTTGCGCACTAGCGACATAAACCCTCCCGCTTCCCTCTCAAGGGATCCCAACCCCCCTCCACCCATGCCAGATTGCACCAGCCTGCACCAACCTGCACCTTTGAGGAAAGACAATACAAGCAGCTGGGGGCCACTTCCATTGCAGAGCAGCTGCCAACTTTGTACTTTATTTGGTGGTTCTTTTCCACTGCAGGGCAGCTGCGGCGTCCCAAGCCGTGGGTGAAGAGCCGGGTGCAAATCAGTGGGTGCAACATATAGGCCACGTATACTGAATAAGCCGTGTGAGCCATAGCACCTGTGTATTTTTTATTAGACTGTGTTCTGGGGGAGGAGGGCAGAAAATACAGCTACGGCCTGTATTGCCCAACGGCATTAGTTTTTTTTTTGGTTGGTTTGTTTTGTTTTTTACTGCGTACTGAGAGCCAGATGACTGAAAATATTGCATTCTCCCATTATTCTGATTCCATGAGCAGACATTATGCACCTAGCACCCAAGCTGCTTCCCTCTTTTCCCAAAGTAGGTTTCTTCCATAGACGGAAGATTCAGAGTGGACGATCCACAGGGAAGATCCTGGAGCCTACAGGGGCCTTGAAAGTGCTGTTTCAAAAAAGGGTGTGGGTTCCGTACAAGTAGCCTACTTCAAGATGCACACAAATCCCCTGGTAATCTTTAAAAAATGCACGTTCTCAGTGAGGAGGTCTGGGGCAGGACTGATTCTGCTGAAAGCCAGGTTACTTGCTGCCTATCCCTGCCCAGGCTGTGTGTACCAAGGGTCTGAAGCCTACGATTACACTTCAGGGTCAGACCTTTGGTGACAGAATATATTTGTTTTTATTTGTGATTAAAAAACGAACAGGCTTTCTTGGGTAATGTTTCAATAAATGTGTTAAAAGCATAAAACATTTTAAATTGAAGGTCACTGAGCAAGATACTTACAGATACCACCTTCTTCAGCCAGGTGTGGTGGCTCCGGCCTCTAATCCCAGCACTTCGGGAGGCTGAGGTGGGCAGATCACTTGAGATCAGCTTGGCCAACATGGCAAAATCCTGTTTCTACTAAAAATCCAAAAATTAGCTGGGTGTCGTGAGGGAGGTCTGTAATCCCATTTACTCAGGAGGCTGAGGCAGGAGAACTGCTTGGAACTGGGAAACAGAGGTTGCAGTGAACTCAGATCGCACCACTGCAGTCCAGCCTGGACGACAGAGAGAGATCCTGCCTTAAAAAAAAAATTAAAAAAAAAAAAAAAAAAAAAAAAGGATATCATCTTCTTCCCCTTTAACTGCAGATGTTCCCAATGTCTGAGACAGGAAAACACAGACTTCTGTACTCCCTACTTGACAAAAATACACAATTGAGAGCCCATTAAATCAATCTCCTTCATGTGACAAGGAGAAAATAGTGCTGGAAGCCACTGCCTAGCTACCTGGTATCACAACATCACAGAAGCTAAAGCCTTGGAAAGAGGTTCTGCCTCACAGTCCCCTCTGGGATACTGAGTGCTCCCCTGCCCAGACGCTCATTCTACTTCTCACTGGAAGACTACATTCCTCTCCTTTTTTTTCTATCTCAGTCTGTTTTCTGCTTCTATAATCAAACACGTGAGACCAGATAACATATAATGAACAGAAATTGATTGTAGCTTATGCCTCTGAAGGCTGAAGACTCCAGGATCAAGGGGCTGTACCGCCAAGGGCCTTTTTGCAGCATCAGCCCATGGCAGAACAAGAGAGCATGCGTGAGAGTGAGCAAGAGAAAGAGAGGAAAAGAGCCATTCACACTGGCAGAGTCCTCCTCACCTAATCACCTCATAAAAATTCCACTTCTCAACAGTTGCATTGGGGACCAACTTTCCAACACGTGAACTCTGGGGGACACATTCAAACCATAGCACTTTCCTTTAAAAAAGTTATTGAGGGGCTGGGCGCGGTGGCTCACACCTGTAATCCCAGATTTTGGGAAGCTGAGGGGGTGGATCATGAGGTCAGGAGTTCAGGACCAGCCTGGCCAAGATGTTGAAACCCATCTCTACTAAAAATACATAAATTAGCCAGATATGGTGGCATGTGCCTGTAGTCCCAGCTACTCGGGAGGCTGAAGCCGGAGAATAACTTGAACCTGGGCAGCAGAAGTTGCAGCAAGCCAAGATCGCGCCACTGCACTCCAGCCTGGGCTATAGAGTGAGACTACATCTCAATATATATATATATATATATATATATATATATATATATATATATATATATATATATTGTTGAGGGATAGTGACAATGTTGAATTTTTTCCTAAGCCCTGTGATCCTGGAAAACAGTGAAGGTTAAGAAACCCCTCAGCCCTTTGTGTTCCAGAAAACAGCTTCCTGCAAAGAATCCTTCTTTCCATATGACTTACATAAGACTTAAGAGATGTCACCCTTGTTTATGCCTGACAATGCCAGACATGAGACACTCCAAATTCCCATTCTTTACTTAATAAATGATGAGCTGAACTGCTTATTCTCACTGATGAATAGGTACAAGATGCTTGTGGCCAGGCATGGTGGTTCATGCCTGTAATCCCAGCACTTTGGTGAAACAGGAGCTGTGGGTAACAAACCTCTCTAACACCAAACTGAGGAAGGAAGTGGCTTTTTATTTGGTGGGGAGCTGTGAGGGTCTATAGACTCATTTACCGAGCTCTCCAAGCTTCAGCTTCTCTCCCCTTTTATAGGCTTACAATGCTAAAGGGGAAACTGAGGCAGAACTGTGTCATTGTCCATTTGCTGGACATCTGACCTTACAATCTTTTGGCTTCATTGATTTGCTGATTCATATGCAGCCTGAGCGGGGACCAGCAGGGGAGGGGGCTTACAGAGATAAGACAAAAGCAACAAGTTGTTTGTTGGCAGAGGCGTTTCCAGGAGGGAGCCTCTGTGGAGACATGGGGGTGTGACCCAGTGCCGGGCTCCAGCCGGCAGAGATAGCATTCATTTGCAGCTCTTTCAAGGTTAACAGATAGCAAAGACGCTGGGAACCAAAAAGGGAGTCATTTTCCCAGCTCTTTGGTATTTTATTTCATATTTTTCTTCTTCACTCTCCTTCCCATTTGGAAGGAGGAGGGAGGAGGTGAAATTGAAGGAGACAAGGGGGTCTCCCCTCTTACCGGGAGGCTGAGGCAGGCGGATCATGAGGTCAAGAGATCGAGACCATCCCGGCCAACATGGTGAAACCCTGTCTCTATTAAAAACACAAAAATTAGCCAGGCATGGTGGCATGCACCTGTACTCCCAGCTACTTGGGAGGCTGAGGCAGGAGAATCACTTGAACCTGGGAGGCGGAGGTTGCAGTGAGTCGAGATCACACCACTGCACTCCAGCCTGGTGACAGAGCGAAACTGTCTCAAAAAAAAAAAAAAAAAAAAAAAAAGATGCTTGTTAGCCCAAGTTTGGGTAGCTTCTCTTCTTTCTCTAGACCCCTGAAATTTGTCTGAGCCAACAGATAATCTTAACAGGCCCTTCTGATAGGCTGGTCCCAGGTAAAACATTCTCTAACATCTGGTCATTCCACATCCTCACACCAAGTTCTTTGTAGGTCTGTTTGCTCCTCCATTTGAAAGAAAGCCCCTTTTCGCCTAAGACTTGAATTGCTTGTGGAACTGACAGTTGGACTACTCTACTGATTGAAACATCCCTTCCCCTAGTTGCAAGAATCCTTTCAAATAATGTAACTATTATTAAATCCTGTGAATTTTTTTCTCTCAAACTTTATTGAGGTAAGATTGACAAATATAGATTGTATATATTTAGGGCATACAACATGATATTTGAATATATGTATGCATTGTGAAATGATTACCACAATGAGCTAGCATATTCACCACCTCTCATACTTCCTTTTTTTGTATATGTGATGAGACACTTGAGCTCTGCCTTCTTACCAAACTTCAAGTACACAATACAGTATTCACTAGAGTCACCATGCTGTACATGAGGTTTCCAATGCGTACTATACTTACTCATCTTATACCTGAAAGTGTGTACTCTTTGACTAATATCTCCCATTTTTTCATATCCTAGCCCTTAGCCCTTGATCACTTTCTGTTAGCATGAGTTTGACTTTTTTTTTTTTTTTTTTTTGAGACGGAGTCTCCTACTGTCACCCAGGCTGGAGTGCAATGGCATGATCTCGGCTCACTGCAACCTCTGCCTCCTGGGTTCACATGATTCTCCTGGCTCAGCCTACTGAGTAGCTGGGATTACAGGCAGACACCACCACACTCAGCTAATTTTTTGTATTTTTAGTAGAGACGAGGTTTCACTATATTGGCCAGGCTAGTCTCGAACTCCTGACCTTGTGATCTGCCTGCCCTGGTCTCCCAAAGTGCTGGGATTGCAGGTGTGAGCCACCATGCTTGGCCTGACTTTCATTTTTAAAATACTTCACATATGGCTGGCTGCGCTGGTTCACATCTACAATCCCAGCACTTTGGGAGGCTGATACAAGAGGATCCCTTGAGCCTAGGAGTTCGAGACCAGCCTGAGCAACCTAAGGAAACCTCTGTCTCTACAAAAAAAAAAAAAATTAAAACTGGCTGGATGTGGTGGCACATGCCTGTGGTCCCAGCTACTCCTGAGGCTGAGACAGGAGAGTCACTTGAGCTCAGGAGTCGAGGCTGTAGTGAGCCGTGACTGCACTCCAGCCTGGGCAACACGAGACCTTGTCTCAAAAAACAAACAAAAGAAAGATTTCACATACAAGAGCATGCAGTGTCTTCCTGTGTCTGGCTGATTTCACTTAGCATAATATGCTCAAGGTTCATTTATGTTATTGCCAAGGGCAGTTTTTCCTTCTTTTTTAAAGCTGCTCGGTTATACACATATATCACATTTTCTTTTTCCATTAATCTGTCAATGAGCGCTTAAGTTGTTATCTTAGCTATTGTGAATAATGCTGAAATGAACAGGAGAGTCCAGATACCACTTACAAATAGTGATTTTATTCGCTTAGAATATTTACCCAGTAGTGGAATTGCTGGATCATATAGTGGCGTATGTGGACAACTAATTTTCAACAAAACTGCCAAGAATACACAATGAGGAAAGTGAGTTGGAGCAGGGACCCTGTCTTAGGGGCTTGCAGGCCTCCTTAAGCATGTAAATAAATGAAAAACTTGAGTTCTTTCAGGAGAAATGCCAGGCACCTAGCTAGCCCTGAGAAGTAAATAAGCAACTTGATAAGCAATATGATAATAGCTTAATAGCCAAGGACACTAGAATCACAGGATGTTTTCTTTCCCTACAGAAACTAAAGATAATATGTTAACATATGTCTCTGAGTTGTTTTTCAGAAACTTGGACCCCAGAAAAGGCAGAGCTGAAGACTGAACTCTGACCGTCACTCCTTGTTCCAAATTTCTTCATGAGGAGCTGGAAGGAAATCACACCCATTTGTCAGAGCTGATATTCTTTTCTGCTGGCTCCAAAATTTTAAACAAAGCTTCTCTTGCTTAAGCAACAGCAAATCAAAAACTATTTGAATCTACTTATGGCCTATATGCCCTCACTTCAAGATATCCCACTCTTTTAGGCCAAAACCTATGTGTAACCTCTGTGCAATGATTTATAGATTGGCCTGCAACTTCTGCTTTCCTGAAATTTACACCTGCCTTTACAAGCCCTTACCTGCAAGCCTTCAGGGAGGTATAGATTTGAGCATTAGCTGCCTGATCCTCCTTGCTTAGTGCCCTGCAAATAAACGTCTTCCCTTCTATCACTGCAAACCTGTGTGGATATCTGATCTTACTGTGATGGGCAAGAGAACTCCAGTTCCGTTCAATAACATTTGGCTACAATGCAAAAGGACAAAAGCCCTGAGTGGGCATCTTGCCAATGGCACATCAGCCCCTGGCTATAGACACCCTTGGATCCTGTCCAGTAGCTGCCTGAGTTATTTGATTCAGGGATGGATCTGTGCATTTGGCTGAGGCCCAGGCATCACTGACCTGCGGTGCTTTTACTTTTGCAGCATTAGAAATGAGACACTTGGCTGGAAAGATATTTTTTGGTAGGTGGCAAATTTGTGGGCAATAGCTCCAAGGTATATTTTCCTCAAACACTGCATTCTGCTTTGGCAGGACATCTGGCCTTCGGCAGTTTACTGGACTCTGCTTCATCAGAGTGCGTTTGGTAGGGAATACTCCATAAACAACTAAAGGGATGGAGACTTTGAGAAATCACATTCTGATTTCGATTGCTTGCTTGAAAATCTGCCTAAAGCCCAGCTGAAGCATGAAGGGTTTTTCACCTAAGGTCTTGTCCCCTAAAATGGGAACTACAAATTCTATTCCTCCTTGTAGCCCATTATGGTGCATTCTGCAGATTTGGGCCATTTTTAGCTTTGAGCCCATGAAAAAGAAAAATATGGTTTTAATATTGAAATTCTTCCTGACCACAGTGTCCCCTAGGATCCAGGGAATCGTAGCCAAAATTTAGATATCTAAATTATGTTACAGTTTTTTATTTAGAATTGTTTTGTGAACAAGAAGGTAAATGGGATGAAATGCTTCTGTGCTTTTGTACTAAAGTTAGCCAAGTCAAAGAAACTATAATTTGCATAGAGCCATGGTTGAAAGAAATGCCTCCCATCAGCCCAAGTGTCTGGATTTATCTGCTTTAAGATGTTCTCAATAATACTGATGGTGCATTTTTTCTGTTCGGTGGTCAAAATGGCATCTTGTAGTGCACATGCTTGTTCTGGTGGCACCTCAATATCCACTTTTCCCAGAGCAAAGGTTACTATGGCAGTTAATTGCAGTTAACTTAGTTAACAAGTCCTGTTCCAACAAAGGGTTTGGGCATTCTGACATGTACTAGATCCGGATGGGATCCAAATAATCAGAGTCAAGCTCACGTAGAGCATTAAAGAGATCGAATTTTAGCAGTCCTTAGAAAGGAGTCTCAAAGCAGTGTAGCTTTAGTAAAGTTCAGGAAATATGACAGAGGCCAAATGAAAACTCATCTGAAAGTTTTTGGAGAGAATTTTTGAAGCCTCCTGGCAGTTGAAGATAGATCCTGAGGCCCCTAGAACCTCAGATTAGTTAACATAACTTTTTTTTTTTAACATTTGTACAGAAAAATTAATGGCAGTCAGAAGTAGAACTTGGGTTTCGTTATTTCCTTATTCCCCAAATATAAGGGTGTTTTACCAGTGGATGATGCTGAGCCACAGGGCAGGTGAGCACATTTTAAAACAGCACAGAGCATGAGGAGATCAGTAAATATGTCCAAAGGGTTGAGTGAGAGGTAAACGTCTATTTTTTATTTTTTATTTTATTTATTTATTTTTTTGAGACGGAGTTTCGTTCTTGTTACCCAGGCTGGAGTGCAATGGCATGATCTCAGCTCACTGCAACCTCCGCCTCCTGGGTTTAAGCAATTCTCCTGCCTCTGCCTCCCGAGTAGCTGGGACTACAGGCATGCACCACCATGCCCAGCTAATTTTTGTATCTGTAATAGAGACGGGGCTTCACCATGTTGACCAGGATGGTCTCGATCTCTTGACCTCATGATCCACCCACCTCAGCCTCCCAAAGCGCTGGGATTGCAGGCGTGAGGTAAACGTTTAAAAGATGACAGGTTTCCACAATAGCTAACGGACAATTAAATGCCACAGATCCCGGAACTGCTGTGTTGTCACATCGACCTACTATTTCCCTAGGAGCCAGAGTCAGCATGACTGTAGACTTTTCCAGAAGTAAGCAGGACCTCTTATCTCTTCTGTCATCCACATCCTCAGGGTTGAGGGCTTGGAATCATGCAGTATTTCCCTCTTGTAATCCAGAACAAGAATCTCTAACTTTAGAATGCTCCTTTGGTGTCCTGGGGTCAGTGAATCAACCTGCTTATTTCCCTCCATTTATGGCTGTGATGCTACTTTGTAACAAGGGATCAAAAACCGCTTCCATATGCAGCATCATTTATTGTGTGCTGATGCAAAAATAGCTTCCTTGGGCTTAAACTGGCCAAGATCATCTTATTTGCCATGTTTTTGTTACCATTAAAGGATTAAGAGGAGGGAAAGAAATTTCCTGGAAAGTTGTCGGTCTCTCAAAATCAGTCAATTCATAGAATCTTCTAACCGAGAGAGCTGCAAGCAGATCATGAAATCCAGGCTCTTGCTTCTGGGCCATGATTCCTTTATTCAAAGCTTGCTAAGCCCTGGCTTTCACAGCAGGACTTCTTCTTCTTCTTCTTTTTTTTTTTTTTTTTTGAGTTTAGGCCCAAATGAATTGTGTTTTTCCTTAAGTTTTATTTACGTTTCAGGGCATATATGCATGTTTGTTATGTAGGTAAACTTGTGTCATGGGAGTTGTACAAATTATTTCATCACCCAAGTATTTTTTTTTTTTGTGAGACGGAGTTTCGCTCTTGTCACCCAGGCTGGAGTGCAATGGCGCGATCTCAGCTTACTGCAACCTCCACCTCCTGGGTTCAGGCAATTCTCCTGCCTCAGCCTCCTGAGTAGCTGGGATTACAGGCACGTGCCACCATGCCCAGCTAATTTTTGTATTTTTAGTAGAGACGGGGTTTCACCATGTTGACCAGGGTGGTCTCGATTTTTTGACCTCGTGATCCACCCGCCTCAGCATCCCAAAGTGCTAGGATTACAGGCTTGAGCCACTGCGCCTGGCCATCACCCAAGTATTAACCATGGTACCCAATAGTTATTTTTTCCTGATCCTTTTCCTCCTCCCATCCTCCTCCCTACAATAGACCCCAGTGTTTATTTGTTGTTACCCTTTATGTATCTATGTCTTCTCATCATTCAGCCCCCACTTATAATTGAGAACATGTGGTGTTCAATTTTCCGTTCCTGCATTAGTTTGCCAAGAATAATGTTCTCTTACTCCATCCATGTCCAGCAAAGAACATATCATTCTTTTTAATGGCAGCATAGTATTCAATGGTGTATATGCATCACATTTCCTTGATCCAGTCTATCACTGATGGGCATTTAGGTTGATTCCATGTTTTTGCTATTGTGAATAGTGCTGCAATGAACATACGTGTGCATGTGTCTTTATTTAGAATGATTTATATTCCTTTGGGTATCTACCCAGTAATAGGATTGCTGGGTCAAGTGGTAGTTCTGTCTTTAGGACTTGAGGAATCATCACATAGTCTTCCACAATGGTTGAACTAATTTACACTCCCACCAGTAGTGTATAAATGTTCCTTTTCTCCACAACATAACTTTTATTAGTCAAAGCACTCCTGGCATTCAGAAAAAGCTACAAAAATTAGAAGGTGCTTTTGGAGTCTCTATGTCTTAACTGTATAGATTGCTTTTAAGGTATTCAAAAACCGAGATCAAGCATTGGCTCATAAAGAGCAACAGAGAAAGGAAAAACAGGCATCTTTGCCGGCTGTTGCTCTGTCCACAGCACTTGAAGTAAAGAAGCCCACTGAAAAGATAGGCACCCCTGGAAACAAGAAAGGCCTCCAGAAAGGGGATCCATAGATGGGACCCAAGCAGTGTGTGTATTGTAAACAAGAGGACCATTGGAAAAAGAACTTTCTGAGTTTAAAAGGGCAATCCCAGGGGAAAGAAAGAAGAAAAGGCTTTACTTATGTTGGAGGTATCCAAGAGAGTGATGGGGGCTCAGTGGGTACAATAGTGGAATAAGGCTGCATCCCCATCTCCCACCTGGAACCCTGGGTAACTCTCTGGTGGGAAAAAAACAAATTGATTTCTTGATTGATGTTGGAGACATGTATTCTGTCTTTAATATGGTTTGACTTTGTGTCCCCACCTAAATCTCATCTTGTAGCTCCCATAATTCCCATGTGTTGTGGGAGAAACCTCGTGGGAGATAATTGAATCATGGGGGTTTCCCTGCACAAGCTCTCTCTCTCTCTCTTTGCCTGCTGCCATCCATGTAAGATGTGATTTGTTCCTCTCTGCCTTCTGCCATGATTGTGAGGCTTCCCCAGACACATGGAACTATAAGTCCATTAAACCTCTTTATTTTGTAAATTGCCCAGTCTCAGGTATATCTTTATCAGCAGTGTGAAAACAGACTAATATAGTAAATTGGTATCATTAAAGTGAGGTGCTCCTGAAAAGATACCCAAAAGTGTGGAAGTGACTTTGGAACTGGGTAAGAGGCAGAGGTTGGAGCAGTTTGGAAGGCTCAGAAGAAGAAAGGAAAATGTGGGACAGTTTAAAACTTCTTAGAGACTTGTTGAATGGCTTTGGCCAAAATGCTGATAATTATATGGACAATGAAATCCAGGCTGAGGTAATCTCAAATGGAGAGGAGGAACTTGTTGGAAACTGGAGCAAAGGTGACTCTTGTTATGTTTTAGCAAAGAGACTGGCAGCATTTTGCCCCTGTCCTAGAGGTTTGTGGAACTGTGAGCTTGAGAAAGATGATTTAGGGTATCTGATGGAAGAAATTACTAAGCAGCCAAGTATTCAATACGTGACTTGGGTGTGTTAAATGTATTCAGTTTTGAAAGGGAAACAGAGCATAAAAGTTTGGAAAATTTGCAGACTGACAGTGCAATAGAAAAGAAAATCCTATTTTCTGAGGAGATATTCAAGCCAGTGCAGAAATTTTGCATAAATAATGAGGAGCTAAATGTTAATCCATAAGAAAATGTGGAAAATGTCTTCAGGTCACATCAAAGACATTTGCCGCAGCCCTTCCCATCACAGGCCTGGAGACCTAGGAGGAAAGAATGGTTTCATGGTCTGGGCCCTGGGTCCCCGTGCTGTGTGCAATCGAGGGACTTGGTGCCCTGTGTCCCAGCTGCTCCAGCCATGACTAAAAGGGGCCAAAGTACAGTCAGGCTGTCGCTTCAGATGGTGCAAGCCCCAAGCCTTGGAAGCTTCCATGTGATGTTGAACCTGCGGGTGCACAGAAGTCAGGAATTGAGGTTGGGAACCTCTGCTTAGGTTTCAGAGGATGTATGAAACACCTGGATGTCCAGGCAGATGTTTGCTGCAGGGGTGGGGTGGCCATGGAGAACCTCTGTTAGGGCAGTCTAGAAGGGAAATGTTGGATGGGAGCCCCCACAAAGAGTCCCCACTGGGGCACTGCCTAGTGGAGCTGTGAGAAGAAAACCATCATTCTCCAGATCCCAGAATGGTAGCTCCACCAACAGCTTGCACTGTGCACCTGGAAAAGTCACAGACACTCAACATCAGCCAATGAAAGCAGCCAGGAGGGAGGCTGTACTCTGCAAAGCCACAGGGGTGGAGCTGCCCAAGCCATGAGAACCCACCTCTTGCATCAGCATGTGAGATGTTGACCACCACCTGCTGAGGTCTGGCCTGCAGACCCTGACTCAATGACGGATGAATGAATGCATTCTCACACCTGGTTTAGTGATTCAAGTGAGCTAGGGATGGTTGTCGTCTGCTTTCCAAGGGTGAAAAGCAACCAATCGACCAAGACCCCCTGTACATTCACACATGTATTCATACAGAGGTTCTAAGTCAACATGCTTGTAAATAATTAACATGGTTAAAAGAATGGTTTTATAACTGATAAAAGCTTTAGGTTCCAGGCCCAGAGTAAACACTATTAACAGGTAATTCCCCTTTGATCTCCCTCTGAGAGGACCATCCAGCACAAAATTTACATGAGTAAACAGAGCAGTGACAAAGGGATGTGGGGTAAACAAACTTAAACTGGGAAACCCTTTTATCATCTCTCTCTTTTTTTATGTTAATGTAAATGAGGCAGCTACCTTCATCCTGTCCCAATAAGACCTTTCAGCCTTACAAAAGGTTTGAGACTAATCTATAACTTTTCCTAATATTTCTCTAATATTTTGCCAGCCACCCCAAGTGAATCTCAACAAGCGTGACCTGAATGTGAGACATGGAGTCAAAGAAGATCATTTTGGAGCTTTAAGATTTAACTACCTCACCGGATTTCAGCCTTGCATGGGGCTTATAGTCCCTTTGTTTTGGCCAATTTCTCCCATTTAGAATGGGAGCCATTTACTTAATGCCCGTACCCCCATTGTGTCTAGGAAGTAATTAACTTGCTTTTGATTTTACAGGCTCATAGGCAAAAGGGACTTGGCTTGTCTCAGATAAGACTTCAAACTGTGGACTTTGGAGTTAATGCTGAAATGAGTTGGGATTTTGGGGGATAGTTCGGAAGCCATGACTGGTTTTGAAATGTGAGAACATGAGGTTTGGGAGGGGTCGGGGTAGAATGATATAGTTTGGCTCTGTGTCCCTACCCAAATCTCATCTTGTAGCTCCCATAATTCCCATGTGTTGTGGGAGGGACCTGGTGGGAAATAATTGAATCTTGGGGATTTCCCTGCATAAGCTCTCTCTTTCTCTCTCTCTGTCTATCTCTCTCTCTCTCTCTCTCTCTCTCTCTCTCGCTCTCTCTCTCTCTTTGCCTGCTGCCATCTGTTTGCCTGCTGCCATCTATGTGAGACATGACTTGCTCCTCCTTGCCTTCTGCCATGATTGTGAGGCTTCCTCAGCCACATGGAACTGTAAGTCCATTAAACTTCTTTCTTTTGTAAATTGCCCAGTCTTGGGTATGTCTTTATCAGCAGTGTGAAAACAGACTAATACAGTCCTAAATAACAAAATTGTCACCCAACAGTATGACTGTCACAGGTGTCTGGAACACCTATGAAAAAGTCCTTTTAACAACCTATGGACTGCCAACTGGGCACAGTCAAACTAAAGCACAGTTCTTGTACATGCCAGAATGCCCAAGCCCTTCATTGTTAACTAAGTGAATTGCCACAGTAACCTTTGCTTTGGGGAAAATGAGGTGCTACCAGAACAAGCTTGTGCACTCCAAAATGCCCTTTTTGACTACAGGACAGAAAAACATACCATCAATATGGAGAACATCATAAAGCAGATAAGCCCAGATGCTTGGGGTGATGGGAGGCTGGGAAGGGCTAAGACTACTTGTGTTAGGACATTCTTTCATTGCTATAAAGAAATACCTGAGACTGGGTATTTATAAAGAAATGAGGTTTATTTGGCTCACTGTTCTGCAGGTTGTGCAGGAAGTATGGTGTTGGCATTTGCTCAGCTTCTGGGGAGGCCTTAGGGAGCTTTTACTCATGATGGAAGGCAAAGCAGGAGCATGCACATCATATAGCAAGAGCAGGAGCAAGAGAGAGATAGAGCAGAGAGGGTGCCACACAATTTTAAACAACCAGATCTTGTGAGAATTTACTATAATGAGGACAGCACCAAACCATAAGAGATCTACCATCATGATCCAAACATTTCCCATAAGGTCCAAACTCTAACATTGGGGACTGTATCTCAAAGTGAGAAAAACAATAATCTCATCCCAATAGTCCTCCAAAGTCTCAACACATTCCAGCATTAATGAAACTGCCTTTACAAAATTATAACTAAAGAAATTATGAAAGTGAAAGAAATCAGACCTAACCAACTCCATCTTCCTTCTAACCTTTGTCCTTCTTCACTCCTGGGTACAGCCCAAACTAACTTTGGGAAGGAATTCAGTCCATGGTTTGACTCTGAAACAAAACTGATAATAGCCATTTCCCCAAAAGACCCCTTTCTTGCCTGGGGACCAGTATGCCTTTGCAAGACTAACAAATTAGCTATAAAATTAGAAATTACACTTCAGGGGACATGTAGCCTCTGGCTACTAGAGTCAGAACCTCCCCAAATTGCTCCTAGGGATAACATCTCCATTGTAAAATCTAAGATCAGTGCTTGAGGTATTTTGCAGACCCTGCACTCGATGGATCAGCTGACACCACCCAGACCAGCAATCTGGCTCAAACAGTTCTGTCATCCCATCCAGGAATAGAAAACAGCAAGAAAAACTCACTTCAACCTACCATGATTCCGTCTCCAGCCTGACCAATCAGCACTTCCTACTTCCCAAGCCCCTATCCACCAAATTATCTTTAAAAACTTTGACCCCCTAATGCTCAGGGAAACTGATTTGAGTAATAATAAAACTCTAGTCTCCCGTGCTGCTGGCTCTGTGTGAATTACTCTTTCTTCAATGCATTTCCCCTGTCTTAATAAATCAGCTCTATCTAGGCAGCAGGCAAGGTGAACCTATTGGGTGGTTACATTAACTCAAAAGTCCCAAGTCCCCAGTTCAAAGTCTTATCTGGAAATGAGTTCTTTCCTCCTATGAGCCTATAAAATCAAAATGAGTTATTTAC
Source organism: Saimiri boliviensis (assembly GCF_048565385.1). NCBI lineage: Eukaryota > Metazoa > Chordata > Mammalia > Primates > Cebidae > Saimiri > Saimiri boliviensis. Next base: position 85,392,208 of record NC_133470.1, on the reverse strand, counting down.
TTCCAAGATACAATGCATGTACAAGCAGTGGGTAAACATTTTCATTCCAAAAGAAAGGTGCTACAGGCGCCACCCAAGTCTGAAACTCAGCAGGGCAGTCATTGAATCTTAAAACTTCTAAACAGTCTCCTTTGATTCCATGTCCCACATCCACGGCATACTTCTTCGAGGGATGATCTCCCAAGGCCATGTTGCCCAGGCTGGTCTCAAGCGATCCTCCCTCCTTGGCCTCCCAAAGTGCTGGGATTACAGGCATTAGCTACCTTGCCCAGCCCTGATCCCTGAGATTTCAATGGAAAAATAATTAATTTGGTTCACTGGAGCACCCACTATGGAAGGAATGCCACAGTTAAGTGGATTCAGAATGGCATCATAGGTCCTAATATGCAAAGCATTGCACAGAAGGTCATATAGAAATGTGTAATCTGTGCCAAGAATAATCCAAAATCAGGTTCATCCACACCAAAGGGAATACATGCAAGAAGTGATGGACTAGCAGAAAGTTGGCAAATAGGTTTTACTGTAATGCCAAGAGCCAAAGGGAATTTTAGATACTTGTTAGTAATGGTAGACACATTTATTGGATAGGTGGAAGGCTTTTCTTGCCACACTGAGAGGGCTTCAGAAGTAATAAGGATCGTAATGGAGGAAATTATCCTCAGATGTGGGTTGCCATTCACCATCCAGAGCAATAACAGTCTTTATTGCCAAGATAGCCTAAGAGGTGTCCAAATGGCTGGAAATTAAATTACATGCCACTTGGTGACCACAGTCCATTGGAAAGACTGAAAAGGTGAACCACACCTAAAAATACTGTTACAAAAATTTGTCAGGAAACAAATCTGACATGGGACAAGGTATTGCCAGTTGCACTGCTTAGGATTAGAGTAGGCCCTAGAAGCAGGCTTCAATTAAGCGCTTACGAAATCTTATATGGGGGACCCTTTCTATATTCTGAACCACTAGGCAAACAGGTAAGTGATTGAAAAATCAGAGTTGTTGGTGAGAGTGTAAATTAGTTCAACCATTGTGGAAGACAGTGCGGCAATTCCTCAAAGACCTAGAAATAGAAATTCTATTTGACCCAGCAATCCCATTTCTGGGTATATACCCAAAGGATTATACATTGTTCTATCATAAAGACACATGCACACGTGTGTTCATTGCGGCACTTTTTACAATAACAAAGACCCGGAACCAACCCAAATGCCCATCGATGATAGACTGGACAGGGAAAATGTGGCACATATACACCATGGAATACTATGCAGCCATAAAAAACGATGAATTCGTGTCCTTTGTAGAGACATGGATGAACCCAGAAACTATCATTCTCAGGAAACTGATACAAGAACAGAAAACCAAACACCACATGTTTTCACTCACAGGAGGGTGATGAACAATGAGAACACTTGGGCACAGGGAAGGGAACAACACTCACTGGGCTGGGTGGGGTGGTAGCTGGGAGGGGAGGGGGATAGCGGCGGGGGGAGGAGGGGGAGGGATAATACTGGGAAACTGTCTGATGTAGGCAACAGGTAGTGGAGGATGAAGACAGCAAACCACCATGGCATGTATGTACCTATGAAACAATCCTGCAGGAGGCAAGACATGCACATGTACCCCAGAGCCCAAATACAGTAAAAAAATAAATTTAATTTAATTTAAAAATCGGAGTTGGGCACTGCCAAGTATGTACAACCTTTGGATCTAACTTTAAATGCTGATATTATCTAGATCTGTGCCCTCACCCAAATCTCATGTTGAATTTTAATCCCCACTGTCAGAGGTGGGGCCTGGTGAGAGGTGATTGGATCATGAGGCTGGTTTTCTTATGAATGGTTTAGCACCATGGCCATTGATACTGTCCTTGTGATAGGGAACTTTTGCACTATCTGGTGGTTTAAAAGTGTGTGGCACCTCCCTTGCTCCCCTATCTTGCTTCTGCTTTTGCCATTTGATGTACTTGTTCCTACTTTGTCTTCTTCCATGAGTAAAAGCTCCCTGAGGCCTCTCCAAGAAGATACTGTGCCAAGCTGTCTGTACAGCCTGCAGAACCCTGAGCCAATTAAACCTTTTTTATAAATTACTCAGTCTCAGTTATTCATAGCAGTGGAAGAATGACCTAATATGGATGCCACCCATGAATTTGCCTCTATCAGACTGATGCATGAAACTGGGCGCTCCTCAAAACTTGTAGAGATGCCCATCCCATCTACCAACTTAAACCATGGTGAGTAGGACCTTAAAAGTTTTGCTAGTAACACACTCTTCTGTTAAATTAAAAGGAGTTAAGTCATAGATTCATCACTCTTGAATAAAACTCCCATTCATAATCCAGCTGCAGAGCCGCAAGACCCAGCTAACCTGACCCTGGAAGACCCAGCTCTTGCTAGCTCTAGCTACTCCTGTGAGCCAGGATCCAGCCTCAAATTAAAAATTCTTTAGAAATCCACAGATAAGTAGTGACTGATTCCTGGCTCTTTATATTTACATGTTGCGTATGTTCGAGCATTTTCTTGATTTCTTATTTGCTTAGCTCATTATGCTTATGGCAAAAACATTTTAACCACTTCACCTGAAAATGTGTAATCAGGAATCAAACTTGTTCATTTTAAAGCTATGTGGATTATGTTTGTTAGCTGAATTGTAGTAATTTGTCAGCAATCTAGGCATCCTTATTTCACCCAAAAGGATACACAAGAATTTCAATTTGGAGACTGGATAGAATTAGGTGTATGTGTTACTTGCTATATCATTCTAATTGCCCCTCTAGGAACCAAAAAACATGATTTTGGTTTATGTCATTGCTTCTTTGACCCTTCCACTCACATAGAGAGATAATTCCATGGTTAGATTTTCCTAATATCTGGCCTTTTCAGTAAATTTAACTAACTGTTTTGTATGTCATCCCAAACTGTTTTGGTTTCATGACCATACTAATCCTTTAATCATGCCTGCAACTAACTATACAGCTGTTCCCAATTTTATCATAGAATAGAATAAAAGGCCCTCTTGGGTGACCTATAGAGCAAAGGTAGCAACCCAGGACCCTGCATCTTCAGTTCCCTGCTTCCTCCTGACTCCTTTGTGGAGGGGTGTGGGATTTGCTCTATACTCTAAGGTTATGAACTCTTCTGAGCCTATTGATTTCACCATAATTAACCAACTGTTTAATTTCTTCTTTCTTTCTTTTTTTTTTTTTTAAATGAAGGCGAGTTTATTAGAAAAGTGAAAGAATAAAAGAATGGCTACTACACAGGCAGAGAAGCCTTGAGGGCTGCTGGTTACCCATTTTTATGGTTATTTCTTGATTGTATACTAAATAAGGGGTGATGAATTATTCATGCCTTCCCTTTTTAGAACATATAGAGTAACTTCCTGACATTGCCATGGCATTTATAAACTGTCATGGTGCTGATAGGAATGTAGCAGTGAGGACGACCAGAGGTCACTCTCATCACCTGCCAGGGTCTGGTCCACAGACTCTAACTGCACGATGGATGAATAATGTACTCAGACACCAGTATTCAGTGAAAGAGTGGACCAGGTCACTGACAGAAAGAGTTGTAGTAGCCACTGTGGCCATGACTCACTGGCCCTCCTGGCATTTATTCAGCACACATTCAATGACAAAGGAATTGAGTCAACATCACTAGAGGGTAATTAACCTGTTCGCCCTTCCCGCAAGAGAGCCATCCTGCCACGAAAGGTTAGTTTTAGGATCACATGAGTAAACAAGTTATTTAGATAAACTTCTCTATATTCCTGTTATTTGCTTTTCTGCTATCAAGGTAAAGAGGATTAGGCTGTCTTCAGCCAAACCTTTTACTGAGGCTATGCAACCCCCATCCCTGGCCTTCCAAGAAGTTTTGTGACTATTTCCTATAACTATCTTTGTAATTTTTCCTTTAAAATTTTTCCCACCACCCTGACTGAACTCCCACAGTCACCATTTTGTTTTTGGTGGGTTTGGGCCAGCTTCTTTACTGCAAGGTCTTTATGACCTGTAACTTGTGCTGACCTATCTCATCCTGTGACTTAGAATGCCTTAACCATCTGGGAATGAAGCCCAGTAGATCTCAGCCTCATTTTACCCAGTCCCTATTCAAGATGGAGTTGCTCTGGTTCAAATGCCTCTGACATTTCCTTCCTCCATTTTACAAGAGAACCCTTAATCCTAAGGGTTGCAGATGGATTAAGATACATCTTTTGTAACTTCTTTATGCTGAACAGGGGATATGGTATTCCTACCTAAGTATTGGTCTCTTGCATTCAGGGTAGAGAGGAGCTCAGTTAGAAAACATTGGTGTGGTGAAGGCCGTTTATAACTCTTGAGTTATAAATATTTATGTGTTTATGTATCACAATATATTTATATATCCAATATATCACAAAGTGGAATCTGGTAGATTAATGTGTTCAATTTATGAAAACATTCAGTAAGCATGTCCTACATTCCTGAACAAAGAGTACAACAGCAATATATTCCACAACAGTAAAGCAAAATGAGTAAAATTATCTCAAGTAAATAAAATTAGAAAAGGTTTTCCATGAACTGGGCAATTGTTGGAACCGAGTTGATATGGGGTTGCTAACTGATCCCAATATATGCCCAGAATTAGAATATTTATCCAGATTTTTACATTACCCATCCCTCTTGTTTCTTCTGAATAGCAGTCAGAGGTAGCCAGTTGGTTCACAGGAATAAGCAGGGTAAGTCTAAATTGCAGAAGAAAAGCCCCAAAACAATTGATGAACCTAGAATCTAATAACATGGGTACCAAAGTTTTTGAAACATAATTTTTCTATCTCTAGTCTCCCATTTTTATTAAAAACAAATAAGGGTAAGACCAATTTACTTTATTATACTTGGCCTGATCATTCATATGAAGTGCAACAAGAAAAATTATTCTTCACATAAGGTCTTTTAAAATTAGCTTTGATGGAACTCTGTTCCTTAGAAAGAATCTCAGATAAGACTTTTTTTTTTTTTTAAAGCCAATCTCAGCCATGAGTTTATACCTTCAAATACGTATGAGTTGAGTAAATTCCTCTCCTCTTGAGGTCCTAAGATAACTTGGGGTTCCTGGGCCTGTCAGAAAGTGATATTCTTTACTTGCCACAGGTCAGGAACCCTGTACAGGGACTGTATAGGCAAGGTATGATGAAAGTTTTCCCAAGGGACTTTTATTGTCTCTATAAGTCAAGTTTTGTTCCTTAAAATAAATCACACTATTCTAGTTAAAGCCTTGGTAAAATAACCAGTTTCTCCAATTGTGTTCTGTTGCAAAAGAAAACAGATTCTTTCTTTTTTTTTGAGATGGAGTCTTGCTCTGTCGCCAGGCTGGAGTGCAGTGGCACAATCTCGGCTCACTGAAGTAAACAGATTCTTATTGCACTTATGCAAATAACTATATTGCCATAAGTTTAGAATATTCACAATTAGTTTACAGATTTTAGAGAAATCAGGTAGAGAGAATCAAATATGCTCCAAATTTTGTTCATAGGTGTATACTTTAATTAATTGCTAAAAGCTGCAAATAGCTCAAAAGTTTCCTTGACTCTAGAAAACAAAACAAAGGATCAGCAATGTTTTAAGTAAAAAGCCAAGAAGATTACTTCAGTCTTATATTAGCTCAATCCATGCAGTTAACTCCTGTCCTGTTTGATATTCATGAACACTTCAGCTGTCCATGAGTCCTGAAAATTTTCCTTCTATCTGAACTTCACACTTGCCAAAGTTATTAGAAAACCTGCATTTAACAACACTTGTTAGTTCCATAGTTGATTATAAAACCATCTTCTGAAGAGCATTAAAACAAGATAACAATTGTCTGTGGATGACAAAACTTTAGGGCAGCCTCTATTAAAGCCACAATTGACAAAAAATTTTGGTCACCTCTATGGTATACAACAACCTTACATAACAAGTATAACTACTAATAACACACACTAAGTTTTATCAGAATTATAGGAGTTTCCTATAATTTTGGAATATACACCAATAATATATTTATACAAACACTGCCCAAAGAAAACCAAACACTATTTCATATTTGACAATATTTCCTGTATGACTTTTATACCAAATAAGCCAAATGTCACTTTTGGCCTTTAGATGACCTAATATCTAAAAGATTAATTAGGTCAGAAAAATAAAACACTAGATATCACAAAATAGAATCCCAGGTCACCATAAGTCATTAATTTCACCAGAATAATAACTTAAAAAATTTCAAAAAGGCAAAATCCCTCACTCATGATGAGGAAAGATCTAGCTTTCCAAACAATGTCTCTTTTCTTTCCCATTTTTTCCCATAGTTTATTTAAAAGGCAAACAAAATCTTTCATTATTTTTCAATAAAACATGAAAATCCTGTTCAAGAGAGAAAGCCACATTTCACTCTTTGCATTAGTGCACTATTGATATCAAACCCAATTCTCAATAAAACCTTACAGACAAATCTGTCTAATTTTAATGTCTCACCATAAAGTAAGATTCTTATAAACTCTTTACAATTTTTTGTTAAAGAGAAGATTAGTGCTTTAAGAAAAACCTGTTGTGCTTTTATTCCAATATTCAATTTACAGAAAAACTGAATACCCTTTAACATTAGCCAATATGTTCACACACAGAATTTATTTTACAAGGTTAATTTTTTATAAACCTTCCAGAACTTTCTCAAATCTTCAGCTTTTTCCTATCTAACTGAAAGCAATAGTTTAACCCTCTAAAAAAATTCACATTCTCATGCATTCTTATACTCTTTTACCAAAAACACATTTCACCTTCCTTACACACCTTGCTTGTAAAACTGTTTTTATTTCCTAAAGATTACTAAAGTAATGTGAACTAAAAGGCATTATGCTTTTCATTTTTCTGACAAAATATTTTATTTAAGCACTTACTATATTTAAACCAATTAATTAAAGCTCTTTCATATATAAACATCACACACACAGCACATATAAATACACAGCCAGAGAATATCCAGTAATTGTAAGATTTTTCGTTTGCCAGTTTCTTAAGTTTCCTTTAAAAGATGCAGCTTGGAGGGCCTATTAAGTAGGCACAGCTAAAAGGCAAAAACAGATTCTCCAAAATTAAGGGTCCCATTTTTATACCTGATCCGGGATCCCATAAAGAGGGAATCAGTCCATCTCCCAAGGGAGTCTTATCTGTCAGTTGGGGGATAGCTCCATACCTTCCAGGTGGACAGGAGCATGCTTTTCTAATCCAAACATACCAAAAGCCACATATTGCCTCATAATTGCCATTAGCCCTCCATAAAAGTTTATTTCCTACCTAGTTATTACATAGCAAAGCTCTCTCATAATGTGAAGTAATTTCCAATACCTCCAAAAGTTAAAAAGTTAATGCAATGCTAAAGAGACAAGAACCTTAGATTTTGGAAAGGATCTATCTGCTTTCAATTCCTTGGGATTTATAAGTAAAACAGAGGAGGTTTTTCCCAAAACAGTGTCTGTGGCACTTCCTCTGTTTTTCCCAAGGAGTCCTGGCTGTTAGAGCTTGAATATCCGCTTTCAATATTAAGCTGACTTTTAACAATAGTGCTCTTTTTAAAAAGTTATTTTAAATTTCTTATTACCCAACTTTAGCCAGGCCAGATGACCAGTATTTCTGGCTTAGAGAAAGGAAAATTCAAGACACTTCTTGGAGAGGAAGAGAATTAACAAATGGTAAAGCTTCCACAGATATCAACCAGAAAGGACTCATTCCCTAAGCCAGGAATTGAATCCGGGTAGCCATTATAATATGACAAAACCTTAGCTGCTGAGCTACAGCACTAAGCAGTTCCCACTGCTGTCCCCAGAAGGAGCCTAGAACAGTAAATTATGAGATTGCAAAAGTTTTTAACTGCTCATTTAAGGCTAATTGATGTGAACCACAAAATTCCTGCTCCCTGGATGGCAGAGACCAAGAGAAGGTACTGCCACGTGTTACAAAGTTGAGCTCCCAAGGACATTTTTCAACATCTGATCTCTGGGGACAAGCCAAAAGCATTCCCTTTGAGAACTGGAACGAGACAAGAATGCCCACTCTCACCACTATTGTTCAACATAGGACTGGAAGTCCTAGCCAGAACAATCAGGCAAAAGAAGTTAACAAAAGGCATCCAAATAGGAAGAGAGGAGGTCAAACTATCTCTCTTTGCAAGTGATATAATTTTAAGCCAAGAACATCTCATAGTCTCTGCACAAAGGCTCCTAGATGTGATAAACTACTTCAGCAAAGTTTCAGGATACAATAATCAGTAATATTTCTATACACCAATAACATCCAAGCTGAAAGCCAAATAAAGAATGCAATCCATTCACAATTGCTACAAAATGAATAAAATACAGCTAATCAGGGAGGTAAAAGATCTGTACAAGGAAAATTACAAAACATTGCTCAAAGAAATCAGAGATAACACGAACAAATGGAAAAACATTCCATCTTCATGAACATGAAGAATCAATATCATTAAAATGACCATACTGCCCAAAGAGATTTTCAGATTCAATGTGATTTCTATCAAACTACTAGTGTCATTTTTCTCAGATTAGAAAAAAAGCAGAACGAACAAAGCCGGAAGCATCAAACTTCAAACTGTACTACATTTACCAAAACTGTGTGATACTGATATGAAACAGGCACTTACACAAATGAAACCGGATAGGGGCCCCAGAAATAAAGCTGCACAATTACAACCATCTTATCTTCAACAAAGTTAAGAAAAGCAAGCATTGAGGAAAGGACTCCCTATTCAATAAATCATGCTGGAATAATTGGCTAGCCATATGCAGAAGGCAAACAAGATCCATTTCTTTCACCATATACAAAAATCAACTCAAGATGAATTAAAACTTAAATGTAAGACAAACTATGAAAACTGTAGAATAAAATCTGGGAAATACAATTCTAGACATAAGCATTGGCAAATGTTTCATGATGAAGTCAGAAAAGCAACTGCAACAAAGCCAAAAATAGACAAGTAGCATCTAATTAAAGAGCTTCTGCACTGCAAAAGAAACTATGAAAAGAGTAAACAGACAATCTGCAGAGTGGGAGAAAATATTTGGAAACTATGCATCTGACAAAGGTCTAATATCCAGAATCTATAAGGAACTTAAATCAATAAGAAAAAACCCAAAGAATCCCATTAAAAAGCAGGCAAAAGACATGAAAAGACACTTCTCAAAAAAAGACATACAAGTGGCCAACAAACATATGATACAATTCTCAGTATCACTGATAATTAGAGAAATGCAAATCCAAGCCACAGTGAGATACCTTCTCACACCAACCATAATGGGCTATTATTAAAAAGTCAAAAAACAACAGATGTTGGCAAGGCTGTGGAGAAAAAGGGACACTGATACACTGCTGGTGGGAGTGTAAATTAGGTCAGCCACTGTGGAAAGCAGTTTGGAGATTCCTTGAAGAACTTAAAACCAAACTACCCTTTGACCCAGCAACCCCATTACTGGGTATATATCCGAAGAAATAGAAATAGTTCTACTATAAGACACCTGCACGTGTATGTTGTCTACAGTGTCATTCACAATAGCAAAGACACAGAATCAATCTAAATGCCCATCAACTGTAGACTGCGTAAATAAAACATGGTACATATATACCACAGAATACTATGCAGCCATAAAAATGAATGAAATAATGTTCTTTGTAGCAACATGGATGGACTGGATGCTATTATCCTAAGTGAATTGATGCAGGAAGGGAAAACGAAATACCACATGTTCTCACTTATAAATGGGAGGTAAGCATTGAGTACACATGGACATAACAAAGGGGACAATAGACACTGGGACCTACTTGAGGGTGGAGGGTAGAAGGAGGGTGACAAGTGAAAAACTACCTACTGAGTACTGTGCTCATTACCTGCATGACAAAACAATCTGTACACCAAACCACCACGACACACTGTTTACCTATGTAACAAACCTGCACATGTACCCCCTGAACTTAAAGGTTGGAAAGAAAAAACAAAACAAACATACGAAAAAAAAAACAAAAACCCACAATAGCTGAGGAAGCTAGAATCACAGGGTGTTTTGTTCCCTTGTAGAAACTAAAGATAACATCTTAACATATGTCACTGAGTTGCTTTTCAGAAACTTGGAACCCCCCCTCCCCCCATCAAATGGATGCTCTGGCATGCACACCTCAGAAAAGGTAGAGCTGAGGACTGAACTCTGACCACTGCTCTTTGTTTCGAATTTCTTCATGAGGGGCCTGGAGGAGGTTACATCCATGAGCCAGACGTAACATTCTTTTCTGCTGACCCCAAAATTTTAGACAAAGTTTCTCTTCCTTAACCAAATGCAAATCAGAATACCTCTCAATCTATTTACGCCCTGTAAGTCCTCACTTCAAGATATCCCCCTCACTTAAAGATATCCCATCCTTTAGGCCAAAACCAATGTGTAACTACCGTGTATTAATCTATGAATTGGCCTGTAACTTCTGCTTTCGTGAAATTTGCTCCTGCCTTTGAAAGCCCTTACCTGCAAGCCACTGGGGAGGCCTGGATTTGAGCATTAGCTGCCTGATCATCTTTGCTTAGTGCCCTGCAAATAAACACCTTCATTTCTACCACTGCAAACCTTGGTTTGGATATCTTGTCTTACTGTGCCAAGCGAGTGGACCCCAATTCAGTTTGATAACAAAAATATAAACTTTTAAATAAATTTTATGGAAACCTGTACATCCACATGCATAAAAAAAGAGAAATTATACCCTACCCTTACACCATACACAATAATTAATTGAAAATGGATTACTTAAATATAAGCCCTGATACCACAAAATTCCTTAAGTAAAACACAAGCAGAAAGCTCCTTGACATTGGTCTTGACAATTGTAGTTTGAATATGACACCAAAAGCTCAGGCAACAAAAGCAAAAATAAATCAGTGTGACTACATCGAAATTAAAAGCTTCTACACAGCAAAGGAAACAACAAAATGAAAAGGCAGACTACAGAATTGGAGAAAATATTTGTAAGCCATATATCAGATGAGGAGTTACTATCTAAAACATACAAGCAGCTCATATAACTCAAGAGCAAAACCCAAATAATCTAATTATAAAATACACAAAGGACCCAATAGACATTTTTTCCATAGAAGACATATAAATGGCCAAGAGGCACATGAAAGGGTGCTCAGCATCACTATCTTCAGGGAAATGCCAATCAAAAACACTGTGAGGTATCACCTTACATCTGTTAGGATAGCTATTATCAAAAAGTCAAAAGACCATACGTGTTGGTAAGGACGTGGAGAAAAGGAAACTCCTGTACACTGCTGATGGGAATGTAGATTGGTGTAGCCATTATGAAATAAGTATGGAGGTTCCTCAGAAAATTAGAAATATAATGGCCATATGACCCAGCAATTCAACTTCTGGGTATATATCCAGAGGGATTTATTTTTATGTATTAGTTAATGGTGCAGCATCTCCGATGGCAGGCTGACTACTCTTGTCTTCATCAGGATATCCACACCAACTTCTCAAACTCTTTGTCTCCTTTCCTGACTGGGGAAACTGAGATTCATGGTGGTGAGTCACAAGCTCTTACGTATCAGTGACCAGACACTTGTCCCTTGTAACATGGTACTAAAGAGTTTTATTCTGGCAAATCTTTTCTTTGCACCTTCCATGAGGCATCTTCTGTTATTCCTAGGCTTCCCTAACCTGGGCATTTTGTGGGAATTTCATCAGCTACCTGATACCTGGAAACTGTGCAAGGGGATTCCCTCCACTCTTCAACCCAGAGATTCAGAGGGGTTCCCTTGGCTCTCTGAACCCACAGATCCAATGAGACAGTTCCCTTGGCTCTCTGAACCTGGAAATCAAGAAGGGTGGTGGTGGGTCCCTTGGCTCTTAGAACTCAGAAATTGGGGAGGGGATCCTTAGGCTTCTGAACTCAAGGACTGTGTGGGGTGTTCTCTTCATTCTCAGACCCAGGGAGTGTGAAAAATTAAGTAAGGGGGACTACTTTCCAGTTATTTACAAGTTTTTCTTCTCTTTTGTTTAACTGTTTGTTAATTCCACTGGTAATTCGTACTGTGTCAGGCGCTTTTCGTGTTTTCTTCCCCACTGTTTACGTGCTTAGCCATAAAGGCACTGACTCAGTTCACTAGCTCCATAAATGGCAAAATTTTACAGCCAATTTGGAACTCCACTGGTCTCTTTGAGAATTTGGGGTCTCCCCAGACCAGCCCATTTAAGATTTCCCACTTCCTGTCACCGTCCCACTCCCTCTTCCCTCCTCCCTCCTTTTCACCACTTTGATCCTTCCCTTCAGCTGCCTGAATTTTTTCATCTGTCCCCTTCAACACCTCTACCTGCTGCATCCCTCTGTCCACCCTTCATCAGTCCTTTCAACTGCCTATAGTCACTAGAGCTTCAGGTCCCCTTCCACCACTGAGGGCTCTCTAGGGGCTCAGGGACCTCAAAATTAACCATTCAAGGATGAAAAAGCTCATTGGGACCACCAGGGATATTATATCTACTCACATGGGTTTTTAAGACACCCAGACATCCACTTGGTGTCTCTTTGGTCCCTCACCCAAAATTTAGTCTATAGATTCTATTGGATTATACGTTGGAGCAAAAGAAAATCTTACAAATCTCTTCTACAGATATTAGTGAGATGCTTCGACCTTCCTACTGAGCAGGCAACCCCGACTTGTCCCATCTACCAAAAACACAATCTTCATCAAAATTTAAAGGTGTGTCAAAGATGAAAGCCAATTAAACAAACTTAAACAGCGAGTTTTGTATTTTTGTGTTTATGCCTGATTCCTGGCTGAAAATTTAGAATTAAAGCCATAAGATCTGTATTTGCATCTGTCTCTATGTTTATGTGTACATGTATGTATGTATATGTGTATGTTATACATATGTGATATTTTCCTGACTATAGATGGTATTACCAAATTAACTTATAAATCCTTTAAAGGAGCTCCATTCTAGGTATCCTACAGATAAGTAAGCACTTACATAAATTAAACTAAAACTCTCAAGAATTTAGAAATTAACCCAAATGTTTTATAAACTCAACATCACATCATTTAGTAAATCTTTGGTAAAAGGGGAAGAGTTCATTTAAGGCCAGACCCAGTGGCTCATGCATGTAATCCTAGCACTTTGAGAGGTCAAAACAGGAGGGTTATTTGAAGCCAGGAGTTTGAGACCAGCCTTGGCAATATAGCGATACCCTGTTTCTACCAAAAATTAAAAAATCAGCCAGAAAGGGTGTTATGCACCTGTAGTCCTAGCTGCTCAAAAGGCTGAGGTGGGAAGATTGCTGGAGCCCAACCTGGATGACAGAGAAAAACCCTGTGTCTAAATAGATATAGACATAGGTGTAAATAGATAGCTGCTTTAATAAAAACAGCTATGTCTCTGAGTTAACAGCATTAGGCATAATACAAACATACATATTTATCTTACCTGGGTATGTTCTTCTTAAGCTTATATAGGCTTCCTAGTCAAAAGGTTAATATTATGCCTATTAGATATTTAAGATTGTGCAAAATATAAATTTGAGTTTCATTGAGTCATTATTCTGATAATAACTTTTATTTCAACAATAATTATGTTCTATAATATGGTTAAAAACAGTTTCCAATTTTTAGGGGATAACTCATAACTTGATGCTATGCTAAATTAATAGATATTCATTAAATAGCTAAATTATGTCTAAGTTAAAATACTGAAACATTATTACTATGCATAAATTTATATTTATATTATTTTTCCTTCTTGTTTTTACATGTTACAGAGAGGCTAAATATATTTGGGGCTGGGTGTGGTGGCTCATGCTTGTAATCCCAGCACTTTGGGAGGCTGAGACAGGAAGATTGCTTAAGGCCAGGAGTTTGATATCAGCCTAGGAAACATAGAGAGACATCATTTCTACCAAAAAAAAAAAAAAAAAAAAAAAAAAAGGGGAGTGGAAATAGCCGGGCCTGGTGACTTGGCCTATGTTCTCAGCCACTCAGTTGGCTGAGGCAGGATGATGAGTTGAGCCCAAGAGGTCAAGGCTGCAGTGAGTTGTGACTGTATCACTGTACTCCAGCCTGGGCGACAGAGTGAAAACCTGTCCCACCCCCCAAAAAGAAGAAAAAGAAAAGAAAAGAAAAAGAAGAAAGAGTCTATGGTACTGGTATCAATGAAATAGAATTTAGAGTCTATAAATAAAACCGTATATATAAGGTCAAGCAATTTTTTCTACAAGGACACTAAAACCATTCTATGGGGAAAAATAATCTTGTCACCAAATGTTGCTAAGACAATTGTATTTCCGCTTGTAAAATCATTAATTCAGATCCCCACTTCACATCTTATATAAACTCAAAATGAACTAAACACCTAAATCCAAGGGCTAAAGGTACAGCTCTCTTAGAAGAAAACATAGATGTTGATCTTCATGATCTTGGATTAGGCAATGGTTTCTTAGATATGACACCAGAAGCACAAGCAACCAAAAGAAAGAATAGATAAATTGAACTAAAAAAAAAAAAAAAAAAAAAAAAAAACCCTTTTGTGCATCCAAGGACACTATCAAGAAACGGGAAGAAAGGGTTGCAGGTCTTCTGTCCTCCAGGCGAGCTCAGTGCATATGCTGATGGAAGCAGCCAGTGGGGAATGATGACTGACACCCTTTTGACTGCTTTGGGCTTTCAGGAATGGCTCTGCCTTGCTCAGCCTGAGCTGAGCCGTGCTTTGACCACAGGTCTCAGTGGGTGCAACATCAGTAGTCAAATGAGTCATAGTCCCCCCACTTCCCATAGAGGGAGGGCCATGAAGTATTTCATCCTGGGGGCTGGTATAGTGAAGTTTCAGTTCTTAGGAGCTTGTATGTAGTATTTTCCACGTGCAAACTATGGAGCCATACCACTATACTGAGTTCCTTCCACCTACCGCTGTTATATCATTATCCACTGTGTCCCTTATTTCTGTCAGCTGCTTTTGTTACTTTTCCCCAGGTGCCACCACGTAAGCTGTGATAGCACTGCAGATAGAACAGAAAATGTTTCTTGAGCATAAATATGTCCAGTCCTGTTGGTCTATCATCATGTGGTATCTCCAGGATTGTGGACAACTAGGGTAATAAATATAGATACAAAATTCCTCTGTGTTTTAGGATAAATTTTGTTACTGAACACTCAATTGCATATACACCTTGTCCAGTGAACCAAAATTAGGTCCTCAGGCCTAACTATACAATATCCCATTGTTCTGGCGTTCTGTATCATAACTTAGATTTTTGTTGTTAATAGCACAGTTGGGATGAGGTGAAGAAAGGAGGACTTTTTACTACTCAAATAGGTGATAACCAAATATACATCTCAGAAAAATGTCCCGTGAACCAGGTCTATACATCTTTCCCATTGACAAACCTGGCACTTAACTGTGTCTACTTGTTATTTGTAAAGTCAGGGAGCAAAAGTAAGCCACCCATACAAACATCCCTAGTTTTACAGACATGGAACTTAGGGTAATTACAAATCCACTAGGGTCACTTTCCCTCTCATGTCAAAATTTCAAATGCACCGATTACCCCTACTACCTTAGGTAGTTTCCAGGGTTAAAAGAGATCACTTAAAATGTCTCAGAAACAAGAACTCCACCTCTTTGTGGGTCTGGAGTAGACTTGTTCTGGTTAGGATGTAGCTCGTGACAGACCATTAATATCACTGTAACAACTATAAAAAAATCAGATGGTCAGAAACCTCATATATATTGAGACAGTGTCTCACTCTGTCACCTAACCTGGAGTGAAGTGATACAATCTCAGCTCACTGCAACCTCCGCCTCCCTGGCTCAAAGGATCTTCCCACCTCAGCCTCCTGAGTAGTGGGACTACAGGTGCACGCCACCACGCTTGGATAGTTTTTGGGTTTTTTGTAGTGACGGTTTTTGCCATGCTGCCCAGGGAAACTATAGTACCTAACCAAGGAAAGAGTGTACTCTAATCCCTATGGTTCTTTTAAGCACAATGCCTGGCATACAACTTTAAAAAAATCCAGAATATGCAAAGTAACAGGAAAATGTGACCCATGATCAACAGTAATCAGCATCTCATCACTACTTTTCATGTTCTATTTTTCAAAGCAAGTCTTTAGGCCAGCCTAGATTCCAGAGGTAGAGAAACTGACTCTACCTTGTGATGGAAGGAGTTTTGAAATCATATTATAATTGGTGTTGATACAGGGAACGGTGGAGAACCAGGGACATTAAAAAATCAATCTACTACAAGAGTTCATGGGCAAGTCCCTCACCTACACTTTTCAAGGAAGATTAGATGTGGTCTGCTTCTGCCCCTCCTGCTCTTACTGTTCACGTTGGTGGCCAGTGCAGCAGTACTCAAGGATGCACTATGGTCCACTCTCAGGAAATTCCCAAGGCTGCTGGCCAGAAGAACATCCAGTCCTAGACATGGCAAAGACTGGCTGAGCTCCCCAAATGCCTCTCCTGACCAAAGCCTGCAGGAACACAACGTCATACTGTCACATTGGCCAATCCTTGTGTTCCTCTGGAAAACGGTTCCAGTGTTCCCACCCATATCCTGCTTTCTCAGAGCTCAGACCTGCGATTACTGGGCTGGCTGCAACAACCTCTCTCCAATACCCGCACCATTGCTGGCCACACCACCCCTTTTCATTCCTGTGCCCTTGTGGTCATGTACTGAAGGCTTACTGTATGTCTAATGGAAGGTAAAGCTCCCCTGCAAGAAAAATGTTCTTGTTCATTTACAGATGAGAAACAGAGATGTTCACTGGTTTGTGCAAAGCCACCCAGCTGCAAGGTGAAGCGGTTTTTGTCTGCTTCCGAAAGCCATTCACACCCTTTCCAATGAAATGGCTTTCTAGGTAGTGAAGGCTGACTTTGTAACCTCAGAGCTATGATGCGGCTCCTGAGTCAGGAGCCTCATCCTGTCGGCGAGGTTCCTGGAATGAGGAGTAGGCCTGTAAGTGCAGGGATTTGGGGGACCTAGTCTGGAGTCCTGGCACCTGGCTGTCCACTAACTCCCAGCTTCCAGACCCTGCCCCTAAGCATGAGCTTTCTCTCTGCCAGTTTCCAATTGCCTTTCTCTCTCCACACCTCCACACTTCCACTAGGCCATTTTAATGGCAGAAGGTCAATGGTTAGGCCTGTTGCTTGTGGAGGCTCAAAGCCTTGGCACATCAAGCTTTTACCATGCAGGTTCCATTCCCAGGGCAACACGATGCCTCCTCCTGGCTAGCTATTTGCCTCCCACAGAGACTCTGAGGTTTTTCTCTGTCATCTATTTGAGGCTTCTGGGAGAAGTTGGAAGCCCATGTGTCCTTAGCACAGCCGGCCTGAGATATCCCTGTGCAGTGCAGCCCTGGCTGCGCTGCTGAGGTGCGATCTTCCACCCTCCTGTTCCAGGGTCTCGAGGCAGTCTCCGAAGTGGACTCAGGAGCCTGAAGGCGGCATTTCTTTGCGGGTGGTTGCAGTGTCCACAGACAGTGAGCAGGCACCACTGGAACTCCAGAGTGGCAAAGGGCACCATGGGCAAGAGCCAGATTGCTGTCATTACAGGCAGTAAGCGCGAGAGGGGGGTCCTGGTCTGGAGCCCGAGGAGAGGGGAGGAGGGCCTCCTTGCTGCAGGAGTCTGGGTGGGGTGAGCTCCTGGCTGCAGGGAGGCTCTGGATGCAGAAGGGAACAATGGGAGAGAGAGGGGCTCCGGCTGTGGGGGAAGGGGACTGTCGGTGTGGGAGGTTTGGGAGGCGGTTGCCAGGTTGCAGGGAGGATGAGATTAGGGAGGGGGCTCCTGGTCAAGTGCTGGGAAAAAGAGGAAGGGGGCACATCTACCTGCGGGGTTGCAGATGACTGTTGGAGGGGCTCCAGCTGTAAGTTCCGCGATCAGGAGCTGTTCACCAAGGTGAACGAGGTGCTTCCTGCTGTGGAGGTGAGGGGTGAGTGAAGGGCTCTGAGCCGCAGCAGTGGGGTGGGGGAGCATGGGCTGTGACATTGGGCAGGGGAGACGCTTCAGGCCCTGCATTGGGAAGTGGCTGGTGTCTGGCTGTGTGGTGGGGGTGGGCTGACTGGCAGCAACATCCCTCTCTCCCCTTTGCACTCACAGGCTGCGTCAGAGGCTGCAGCAGTCATCACAGACTCCTGTCTGATCAAGCTCCCTCCTTCAAGTCCTCTGTGATGGCTCTGGCGATGCTTTGGGACTGGTGCAGGTGGATGGGTGTGAAGGCGTAGCGCTCCCTGTTCATCCTGGGTATCCCTGATGACTGCAAGGAACGTGAGTTCCAGGAGGCCGGGTGGGCTGCCCTGTTGCCCCTGGGCAGGCAGCCAGTACTTGGTAAGATCTTCAGAAAGGAGCTCCGGGCCAGGGCAGCCTTGGTGAATTTCGCTGAGAGTTTAAACCGAAGCTTGATTCTCCGCCAAATACCAGGCAAAAGGGGACCCTGGAGCGTAATCTCCCTGTCCCAGGCTCCTGATGCTGAGTTTCAGGATATGGCCAGTTTCCCTGCATGGCCCCAGGGACAAGCAATGGCCAGAGGTGCAGGTGAGGCAGGAGATGAAGATGAGGCAGGAGGCGCAGGTGAGGCAGGAGAGCCAGGTGAGGCAGGAGAGGCAGGAGATGAAGAAGAGGCAGGAGGTGCAGGTGAGGCAGGAAGCACAGGTGAGGGAGGAGGCGCAGGTGACACAGGAGCTGCGGGTGAGGCAGGAGGGACAAATATGGCAAGAGCCTGGGTCCAGCCCTGGGGCTGCGCCCTGCAGGCCGTGCAGGAAAACAGGGCCTCCCAGGAACTGAGACCCTTTTCCGGGAGGGAGCAGCCAGGCTGTGTGGAAGAGTCCCTTGAGAGCTGGCTGGAGCACGCCAAAGACATGCTGCAGCTGTGGTACCACGAGTCGGAAAGGGACAGGAGGAGGTGGCTGCTGCAGAGCTTGGGTGGCCCAGCCCTGGATGTCGTGAGCGGCCTCCTGGGGGAAGATCCCAACTTGTCTGCGGGGGACTGCCTGGCGGCGCTGGGGCAGGTGTTTAGGAACAGGGACACTCGAATAACTTCTTGGCTGAAGTTCCTGACCTGCACGCAGGGGCCCCAGGAGGGGCTGTTTGCTTTCGTGGTGCGCCTGGAAGGCCTGCTGCAGAGGGCGGTGGAGAAGGGGGCCGTCCACCCAGCCATGGCCAACCGCTTTCGACTGTGGCAGGTGCTGTCTCAGACCCACCCCAGTGAGGCTCCCCAGGATACCCTGAGGGGGATGCAGCTGGATAGGAGGCCGCCCGGCTTCCTTCGGCTGCTTCGGCTCATCAGGGAGATGGAGATGTGGGCGGCCTCCCCAGCGAGGAGCCAGCACGGTGCAGCCTGGCCAGATGCCCCAGCGGAGAGTGAAGAACCATCTGCTGCCCAGATGGCCCCTGCCCGAGGAGATGTCGCCCAGGCCTCCCCAGCCCAGGGGGATGCCAGCAAGGCTGGTCCCGGAACAGAAGATGCTGCTCAGGCCGATTCTGCCACCAAAGACGCCGCCAGGGGTGCCTCTGCCACTGAGGAAGATGAAAATGCCCCTGCAGGCCTTAAAGGCCTAGGGCTTACAGGCCCCTCCGAGGCCCCTGTGGTCCCTCTCCAGCCCAGATGGCCAGTGCAGCCGACATGGCCCGAGGAGATCTTAGCTGTGAGCCAGAGGGTCTTGTCCAGGCAGGAGGCCAGGAGGCTGAGGAGCCCTCCCCGGAGGGTTTAAGTCCATCCTGGAGGAGTTGGAAAATTAGGATGGGGTGGGGGGGAGGCGGGCCAGCCCAAATCCTCCCCTGGCAAATACACTCCGAGGGCCACGGGGCCTCCTCTGTTCTAGGGCAGCAGTGCCCTAGAGGCAAGGGGGGAGGCCAGGTCAGGGCCGGTCCCTCATCCCACATTGGGATGGGGCCCCCACCTCCCTCCACGGAGCCCTGGCTACCACCACCACTGCTTCCCGGTGACTCAGATGACCATGTTTGGTACTAAATGGGATGGGGGAAGGCGCCCCTCCAGTGCACCCAGTGCGGCACCCAGCCCCAGCCCCAAACCTTGCCGCCTCCAGGGGGGCCGGCCTAGAGGGATCCCTGAGCGGCCAGCCATGGCCTGGGTAGGGGCACTTGAAGGTGTCTGTCCCCCACCCGTTGTCCTGGGATGGGAGATGACGGGGGTAAGAGGCCCTCTCAAGGGTGCCAGCTGCCTGGGTCTCCCAAGAGGGGTTCGCCCACTCACCATTCCCAGGGCAGGCTGCCCCCTGTTCCAGGAACCCCACCCTCACCTGTGTAGGCCCCATAGTGACAACTGCTAGCCGTCATTCCTGCAAAAAGTTGAGTGCTGTGCGCCCACCTGGGCGGCCTCCTCTGGGCCTGAGACACGTGCAGTGACCTTCCTTCTAGCCACGCTCTACTCGCTGCTGTCTGTCCCTCGTTGTGAGCCGCACCTCTGCTTTCCTGGTGTAGACCTAGGCCAGGGGCTGCTTGTTCTCATGGAGTTGCGTGTGTTCTTCTCTGAGCAGCTCCTCCCTGGAGGCCCCCAGCACAGTCCTGAGAGATGGTGGGAAGGAGGGGCCCGGACATGGCAAACGCTCACTTCGTGACCATGATGGTGACCGTGACTGTGGCAGGAAGAACTGGACCACTGACGGAGAGGGGCTGCCCTGCCTGAGGCTCCCCAGGGATCTTTGTGCTTTGGTGTTCCACCCCTGTTGTTACTTGTGACTCAGTTTCCTTGACCTGGTGGTGTGTTCTCTGCTGTGTTTCCCAGTGTCCTGTGACTGTCCTGTGAAAGCCACAAGGCAGGGCCCTGCCCCAGCAGATGGGCTCGGGAGGGGGCTTCCTGAAGCCAGTGGACACTGCCAGAGTCCACCGTCCTGGCAAGAGGTGGATCTGGGGCCCTTGGGAAGGACGGAGGTGGTCACAGCGGCTGAAGCAGGAGTGGGGGAAGATAAGGCACCTTGCCAGGAACCCCAGGAGGAGAGGCCAGGGACCTGTGGCCTGTGGTGGCTGTTTGCAGTTTCTCTCTGTGTTGTGGCTCCCTTCTCTGCAATGGTTTTGGTGTGTGTTTCTCTTCAGTATATCACATTCAGTGTTCCAGCCGGTCTCGCCTTTGCTGTGGGAAACTGGGGGGAAAGGTCTCTTTGGGATAAAATGGGAGCTGGGGAAAACAGTGGCCTGGAATTCTGACCCTATTGTGGTCACTGGGATATGGTCAGGGCATAGTCTGCCAGGGACTGTAAAGAACGACCTATCTGCAATGGTGGTTCCGACTCAGAGTCAGTGGCTTATGGGGTTGAGGAAAGAAACCAACCTGAACATGCTGGATGATGCCAGTGGACAGAACACTGCTGTGTGCGGGCAGTGTGTGGCTGGCTCCCCAGGACATGCATGGAGGCTCCCAGAACGAAGTGCATAAGACATGGGAGAGCAGGCAGGGACAGCACGCAGGGTTGGAGGCCTGGGTGGAAGCTCCAGCGTAGACATCTTTTTAATAGTTCCTCAGTTTCTCATGTTTATCCCGTGTGTGGACTACAGTGCCAGAGCTTTCACCACCTCTTTGGGAAGACAGAAGAGCTGGATAAGGAAAAGGGGTGGGGCAGAGCAGCACCCCTCACCTTCTCCAGGGTCTGGGGAGTGGGAGCGGGACGTTTCGCGTATCCGAATGTGCAACCGCTACCAGCCTGTGCGACGCGTGCCCTCCTGTGCACCTTGTTGAGCGGGCCACCGTGATGAGTGCGCCTGGGCACGCCGCCATTTCCTGCAGCCACAACCGCAGGGTCGTTGTTTCCTGTTGTCTTTTTATTCTTTTTAGAAACGCTCTCGCTCTGTTGCCCAGGGTGGAGTGTGGTGGCGCTGTCATATCTCCCTGCAACCTAGATCTTCTGGGCTCAAGCGATTCTCCCGCCTCAGCCTCCCGAGTAGCTAGGACCACAGGCATGCACCACCACACCCGGAACCACAGTCACAGTCCGTCGCAGTGCCCGCCGGGAAAATGGGACCCGCCACCAAGCGACATGGCCGCCCCGCGGCGAGCTCGGCTCCGGCAGGGGTTCTCGTGAGGCCATTCCCCCGCTGGCCGCCAGAGGGCGCGCGAGAATCACGAACGGGCCGGAGGCGTCCGCTGCCCTTTCCCTCGCTCAAGGTCTACAGCTGAGGCCAGAGTGACGGCCTTGGGGTGACCGCGCGTGGACCATCGCCGGCGGGAGGGAGCGAGGGGCCGAACGGGTCTCCTGCGGCCTGAGCTTATTTCTCAGGGAGCCCTGGTGGCCATGGCCTCTGGGGTGGAGGTATCCTGACATCCTGTAGGACAGTGGAGCCTTACTTTCCCTAACCCCAAAGACCATGGAGCCTCTTTCTGTTTAGAGGCAGAAACCAAGGACAAGAGATTGGTGGGAATTGCTGCGGCTACAGAATTGCAGAACCAGGCTTGTTAATTCCGGGACCCGCGCTCCTTTCATTACACTCTACCGCTTCCACTTGGTGATGTCCTCCTTCTGTCAACAGTCAGCGAGCCTGCTGGCTGTGTTGCTCTGGCAGTGAGTCCAAAGGTGAAGGATAGGGGACTGATGCATTTTGATACTCAAAATGTTTCCTAAACTGTCCAGTATGGTATACCATCTCCTGCCTCCTTGATGCTTATAATGGCACCCAAAATACTTAGTATATTTGGAAATCCAACATTCCTACTCCTGCCTGGACAGGCCCTCAGTATTCAACGAAAGCTCAATTATTACACAAGCAGGGACAGCCCAGTCATGACTTTCCTGTTGTCATTTTGGGGTATTTTTTAGACACAGTCTCACTCTGTTGCCCAGTCTGGTCTATGTCCACAGTATCTTCCTGGTCTGCTTGTACTAAGTCAAGCACTTTCTGTGCTGCCATGGGTGGCAAGCACCTGACGAGTCCCAATGTCATGTCCCTTTTCACACTGCTCCGCCTTTTGGCCGTGCTTTCTATTCCTTCTAGCATAACCCCTTCCTGACTGAAGGCTAGGCAGAGCACAGGCCACTTTAAGGTTTAACTTTCAAGTAACTAAGAGCCTCCCTTTCCCAGAACAGCATCAGTGCTTGGAGAAGCACCTGCCTCAGCCTTTATTCTCCCTAGAAACCGACCTTTCCTTTCACCATGGTAACCTACCTCTGAGCAAGCTGGCAAGAAAGCCTGCACGCCGCCTTCGTTGCTGCATGAAGGAAATTCCTGTCTCCATGTGGGAATTCTCACATTGGCCCCCCACTTACAACCATAGTGAAAACCTAGGCCACTCTCCTTCCTTTGCTTCCAGAAGCCATTTTGGAATTGCTGGAGATGACTGCTCCCCTCTCCCAAAAACCCTCAATTCTATAAGTAGTGAAACTTTTCTTGTCCGCTTGGTGTCTATGTGGTGTCATCAGTCTTAAGATCCTAGCCAACTTTTGAGTAGGGAATCTATCTGCCTCTGAAGGTGACCTTAACATTGGGAAAAGCCAAATGGAAGCCTATGAAACTGCATCCCCACTCCTGAAAGCCCGTAGCTTAAAAACATTTTCACGGGAGGCATAATGGAAATTAGAGCCACTTTGAAGACCTCTAGGATGTATTAACAGGTATGGTGGTCCGCATCATAGCTCCATTTAATCTGTCAGTTCTGTACCCTGTAGAAACTGGATGGATTCTGGAGAATGAGTGTACCCTACCTCATGCTTCATCAAGCAGTAATCCCAGTTACAGATGCTCTGTGCCAGACATAGTATCATTGCTCAAATAGATTTATAAGGCCTTAGGTGCATAGTATGTGGCCATTGATTTGATGAAGGTATTCGTTTCCATTTCAGCCAATCAAGGAAAGAGGATAAGAAGCTGCTATTTGAATGTTTGTCTCCTCCTTGCCCTTACAAATAGATTAATCCAATCATTGATTAATGGATTAATGGCTTCTCATGGGAGTGATACTGGTGGCTTTATAGGAAGAAGAAGAGAGACAGAGAGACCTGAGCACATGCAGCCTTCTCGCCATGTGATGTGTTGTGCCATTTCACGACTCTTCAGAGAGTCCCCACCATCAAGAAGGCCCTCACCAGATGCTGCCCCTTTACTTTGGACTTCTCAGCCTCCACAACTGTAAGAACTTTTTTTTCTTTATAATTACCCAGTTTCAGGTGTTCTATTATAAGCAACGGAAAATGGACTGACATAGAAGCATTTCACGATCACATGGACAAACAAAAATCTTTATTTACATTTTGTCTCAGGACCATGTTAACTCTTCTGCCCTGTGTCATATCTACCGTCTATCATAATACAGTCTAAAGAGATGTGGATCATCTAGACAGTGCATAGAATGGCACATGGATCTATTACACTGACATCCTCATTCTGATTGGACAGGAAGAGTAAGAGGCAGCCTACACACTGGGATGCCTCGGTGAGACACGTGCACTCTGGAGGGTGGGCAATAAGCCCTATGGGGATTCACAGATCTGCTACATCAGTGAAGATTTTAGGAGTGCAGTGGTCAGAGGCGTGCCAGGATGTCCCCTCCAAAGGAAAAAACAAATCACTGCCTCTTGAATCCCCCACCACAAAGAAGAAAGTAGTGCACCTGGTAGACTTCTTTGGGTTTGGGGGAGAAAACATTCCATACATAAGACAACTTCTCCAGTTCACACACTGGGCGACGCAGAAGGCTGAGAGATTTGAGAGAGGCTGGGAGCAAGAGAGGGATCAGCAGCAGGTCCTGGCTGCAGTGCACGCAACTCTTGGACCATCTCATCTGACAGACCCTGCAGTTTCAGAGGTGTCAGTGGTGAGAAAGGAGGCAGGGCAGGGTTTAAGGCCGGTCCCCATGGGAAGATCGCCACCCCTATGGTTCTGTAACAGGGCCATGCCATCCACATCAGAGAATCATACCCCTTTTTAGAAACAGCTTTTGGTGTGCTTTTGGGCCCTGGCAGACACAACACTTGACCATGGGACACCAAGTGACTGTAAATCTGGAATTTCCCCTTATAAGCTGGGTCCTGTCAGACCATCAAGTGAAAGTCCGATGACCCTCCGGCAATCCACTGTAGGACGGAAATATTTCATCTAGACAGGCAAAGAAGTGTGAGTGACCATCGGAAGCAATGGTGATCACACTGCCACAGGTGTGAGCTAAGGGAGAGGCACTGGTGTGATCTCATGGGATTAGATGAAGGAGGAGGAAAAGGCCTGAATATTGCTTATGAATGGCTTGGCTTTCATAAGCAATATTTAGGCCTTTTCCTCCTCCCTTGGGTATGAGCTTAAAATGGACAGCAGCTACATTCCAGCCACACCCACCTAGGGACAGCCCTGAAAGGCAATGGGGATGAAAAATCTTTCTGATGGGTGGAGCTTTAAGGCATGCACCTTGTCACTCGCTTTGTGTGGAAGAAGTGGCCCAGGGTAGGAATATGCAGATTTCTGAGCAGTGGTAAATGGCCTACGTAAAGGCCTAAAAAGGAAAGGACTAGAAAACTAAAGACAAGGAGGTCTGGGGTAGCGGCACACTGATGGACACATGACAGTGAGCATGAAGGGAACATTTTACATCACATGCAAGTGTCCCCCAGAAAGCACCTACAATGGAAGAGGATCTGAACAGCTACGTAGACAAAATGGCTCAGCGAGTTGGACATTAGCCAGCCGTCACCATCAGCCAGTCCAGAATGGAAACAATGGGCACATAAACAGATAGAGTGTGAGAGATGGAGACGCTTGCAGACCCAGAGGCATGGAGTCCCACTCACCAGGCCTTTACTGTTGCTACTGGCTCTGAAGGGCCAGTCTTTCAGCAAAAGAGGCCAATTCTGAGAACCCAATATGGCACCATTTCTCCGTGTTAGGTCCCTTATCTTTTAGAAGAGACATTTGCTCTTTCTTACAAAAATAGAAACCTATTTTGAGTATGGGTTTTCCTTTCCTCCTGGCAGAACTTCATCCAACACCGCTATCCAGGGGCTTTCAGAGTGCGTGACCTGCAGACCTGCAATCCCACACAAGAGGGCATCCTACCAAGGGACACACTTCAGAGTGAAGGAGGTATGTGCATGAGCCCATGAACATGGGATAGTCTGGTATCATGCTGTGCCACCCAGAAGCTGCTAGCTTCATAAAGTATTGGAATAGCCTTCTGGAGGTATAGCTGAAGCGCATGCTTAGAGGAAATACCCTACCAGGATGAGGCGCCATCCTCCAGGAAGCAGCATATGCACTGACTCAGAGATGTCCATGTGGCACTGTGTCCCCAGTAGGAAGAATACATGGGTCTGGAAGCCATAGGGTGGAAGCAAAAGTGGCCTCAATTTCCATCTTTCCCAGTGACCTACTCAGGGGCCAACATTGTGCTTCGCATCTCCTCACCTCTAGGCTTTGCAGGGTAGAGGCCCTGGTTCTTTGCACTCTTATCAGGAAATACAGCCTGGGTTTCATTTGTACTTATAGCTACCACTGCTACCTTGTATTTTGGGGTTCCTTCAATCCAGACACCAGAACGCAGGAAGAATCATCATGTTGGTGGGACTAACAGGCACTAATCAAGAAATAGGTCAGACTGCTGTTATTATATAATAGAGGCAGACAGGAATATGTTGGGGACTCGCATGATCTTCTCCAGTGACTTCTGGTACTCCCGTGCCTCATTGTGGCTGTAAGTGATCAAGTACAGTGTGGGTGGCCTAAGAAGGATACGAGGGACTCAGATAACTCAGGGGTGAAGGAAAGCTGTCAAAACTGCAGAGGTTATAGTTGAGAGTGAGGGAATCTTAGAATGGATAGTGGAAGACGGTAATCAGGAATACCTGTTGCAGTTGCAGGACCCACTGCACTGATAGGGCTTGTACTTTGCCCCACCAACTTTTCTCTTCTAAGTTTACCCTCAGAAAGAGTGGCCCACAGGAGCCAAAGAGGAACTGCTCCCCGAGCAAGTATGGAGTAGTGCATCTGTGTGGCACAAAGGATGGCCTGTGGCAGCTATGGAAGTGTACTGCTTGGGTGTCGCTTTAAGAGAGGCCTGTTATGAGCAGTGCAGTTAGCTGACAGCATCCAGGCACAATGTCTTCAGGGTCCAGGGCAGCATTTAAGCTGAGACCATGCTAGTCCCAGGCGGCTCTCCATCAGAGGCGTAGCACAGCAGGGTACTAGGACCATTTTTGCTTAGTGTGGAACTCCTCTATGGGCCATCTTTGCATCAGAGCTCCCCATTACAATGGGCAAGGATTCTGTTTTTTTGTTGTTTTTTTGTTTTTGTTTTTGTTTTTGTTTTTTTGTTTTTTTTGAGACGGAGTTTCGCTCTTGTTACCCAGGCTGGAGTGCAATGGCGCGATCTCGGCTCACCGCAACCTCCGCCTCCTGGGTTCAGGCAATTCTCTCGCCTCAGCCTCCTGAGTAGCTGGGATTACAGGCACGTGCCACCATGCCCAGCTAATGTTTTGTATTTTTAGTAGAGACGGGGTTTCACCTTGTTGACCAGGATGGTCTCGATCTCTTGACCTCATGATCCACCCGCCTCGGCCTCCCAAAGTGCTGGGATTACAGGCGTGAGCCACCGCGCCTGGCCTGGGCAAGGATTCTGAAAACTCCACCACTGTTTGAGAGTCTTCCTTCCAATCCTTCTTCCTTCTCCCTGTCTTGCGACTTGCGTTAGACCTGCCCTGTGGTCTGAAGTTTCTTCCTGCCTCGTTTCATGTCCTCTCCCCTTTATCTTCTGTGATAAATTTTTTACACTTCTAACTCCATCTTGACTTCCTCCCTCCTAGGCAGGGTAGGGAAAACGAAAGCACTCTTTGCTCCTGCAAGTTCCCTTTAAAAATAACCTTCAACATGCTTCATCTCTTCAATAGCCTTGATGTGATGGTGTTTGCTGAATGGGTTTTGCCATCTTTTAGTAAATTCAGGGAGTTTGTTCAAGAGATTTAAGGGCTGATCAAGGAAAAAGATACGACCATGCCTGGTGGTCTAGTGGTTAGGATTTGGCAAAAAAAAAAAAAAAAAGGAAAAAGATATGACCATAAGGGACAGTAACACAACAAGCTTTATTGGTTGGCACTTGGACATGGTTGCATAAGATGGAAAGTCCTCACAACACAGGACTATCAAGAGGTTTACCAATGGGCTAAGAGGCCACTACCTGGAAGGGAGGGAAGGGAAAGGGACTCACAGGGCACGAGGAACCAAGAGAGAGCTTATGCGTTTACGTGAGGTCACTTGGTACCACATTGGAGAGCCTCTGGGTATGCAAAGCAGGTAGGCTTTAAATGGCTAAAAGTCTGCAATGTTTTAAAAGTAACCAAGCTGGGCACGATGGCTCACGCCTGTAATCCCAGCACTCTGGGAGGCCGAGGCAGGCAGATTGCCTTATCTCAGGAGGTTGAGACCACCCCGGGCAACATGGTGAAACACCATCTCTACTAAAATACAAAAAATTAGCCAGGCATGGTGGTGCATCCCTGTAATTTCAGCTACTCGGGAAGCTGAGGCAGTAGAATCGCTTGAGCCCAGGAGGTGGAGGTTGAAGTGAGCCAAGACCATGCCACTGCACTCCAGCTTGGGTGACAGAGTGAGAATCCATCTACAAGAATAATAATGATAGTAATAATAGTCAGGCATGTAAAAATATGAGTTGGGCACCAGTGAGCTTTTCAGCTAACAGGCCTCAGTCTGCAGTGAAGAAATAAACAATACACAGGGGCCATCTTTGATTCATTTATATAGCAAACAATGTTTGGTGTTTCCATTGAAAATGTAAATCATACAGGGACTTAGCACCTCTTGTCCTCAGACTTGAACTAAAGATCTGTGAAAAACAGGCACAATCTCAGTTGCTATCCTGTTATACATTCAATACTCAGCAACTATGCCCTGCTGTGCCTTGTGGCAGATGCTAGGGACACATGGTCTAGCGTTCCTGCTGTCACGGAGTTTGAAGTGCTGAAGGAATTGCACATATGATCACTGCGTTAAGTGCTAAGGAAGGGCAAATAGTACAAGGATGCTACAAGAATGTGTTAAAGAGTGACCTCAGAAGGGGATGTGGATGCCAGAGGAAGCATCCTTGATGAAGAGACATAAATGCTGAGACACAGAGGATAAGTGGGAGTTCACCAGGCAAAGAGTAGAGGTGGGAGTGGAATCATGTTCAGGCAACAGAGACAGAACATGCAGCAGGCCGTGAAGCTTCCTCTACCCTACCTGCTCCCAGTCAGTGACATCCTAGGCTTTGTCATCTCTTAATATTGTCCCATCTCAAGAATCAGTGACTCAAGTATGCCACTTTCTGACCACAGACTCCCTACCGTGATCCTTTTTCAACCTCTTTGGGGCCTTCAGATGTTGACTCCTCTGTTTCTTCCAACCTGTCAGCTCTCTTCTTTCCCTCCTAGTTTCTTTTTATTTAAAGAGATTTACTCAGACATAATTCACGCACATGTATTTAAAGTATACGTTTTGATAAATGTTGGTATAAGCAGACACCTGTGAAACCGTCACCACAATCAAGGTTAGTGAATGTATTCATCACTCTCAGAAAGTTCTTCAAGCCCCTTTGTAATCTCTCCCTCTCTGTACCCTGCAATCTTGCTAAACTCTAAACTCCCTTATTAGTCCTAATAGATCTTTTGGGTAGATTCTATCAGATTTCCTACACCGAAAATGTTGCCTGCAAATAAAGATAGTTGTACTTCTTCCTTTCTGGTATGGATGCCTTTTATTTATTTTGCTTGTCCTATTTTCAAAAGGCTTTCTTCTTAGCTCCTTAGCTTTTTACTACATACAGCTTCATAATTCAATATTGGTCTTGCATGGCAAGCCAGCAGTGTGACAGACACAGTCCTCCACGTGTCACTTTGCATTGGAATGTCGGCTCCTAAGATCACCAAGTTTGTCTCCTGAGCCCTGTGAGACTGTGGAAATCTCTGCTGGGTGTTTGACCCCCAGCCATGGCCATCTAGATAAAGCCTCAATTCTCAGCCTCCTTCCCTGCACCTGGAGGTGTCTGCAGTGCTACCGCACCCTATCATGGTTCTCTTCTTTCCTGCATGTTGGCCCCTCAAGTCTTCAGTATTTTAATAGGTCTCTGGTGCCTTTAAACTAATCCTTTTATCATGTTTCATCGGGCTTTTCGTGTTCTCTATAGGAGCCTTTGTCTGCCAAAAGCTACTCTCTCATACCCATAAGCAGAAGTCAAATCAATAAAATTGTTACTCTTTAAATGTTCTCAAACATTTCCACTTCTCTTTATCTCTTCCACCACCATCCTAGTCCAGATCACTCCCCTAGGTTAGTGCAACGACACCCTTCATTGCCCACTTATTCCTCATATGGCAGCCAGAATTATTTTTAAAAAGACAGATAAGATTATATCACTTCCCTGCTCAAAACCCTTACATTATTTTCCATAGTTTTCTTAGCATAAAATGAAAATAAACATTATTAAAAACAATAAATGGTACTTGCTGAACTGTGGTCATGTTCAATTTGCATCAGTAATGCAAACAGCCCTTCCTGTGACTCGTCTCATTAATACAGACAAGTAAGCAGGCGTTCATCAAGTTCAACTTAATTGGTCAAGGACACAGATGGGGCAGTAAAGGCAGATTTTCAAGCCAGCTCTCTTCAGCTCAAGAGCATGTCTTTGAAGCAGAGTCCTGAATGGAAAAATGACTCCTTTTCTATGTTCTCATCTTTCTATCAGTTAGGGCTGTCTAGAGAAGAGAAACAGGATTAATAGGAGAGGTAGATGTATCTCCTGTTGAGGCAGAGAGCAACAGACAGAGAGAGAGAGACTTGAAGGAACTGGCTCACATGATTGTGAGTTGGGGGCTGGCAGAGCAGCAGAATGGACACCCAGGGAAAAATTAACGTTGCAGCTTGAGTCCAAAGGCTATCTGAATGCAGAATTCCTTCCTCATCAAGGGACCTCAGTCTTTTCTCTTCAGGCCTTCAACTGATTGGATGAGACCCACCCACATTGTGGAAGAGAGCAATCTGCTTTACTCAAAGTCTGTTGATTTAAATGTTAATAATATCTAAAAAAAAAAAAAAATAGCTTAACAACCACATCTAGATAGTTTGACCAAGCAACTGGGAACTATAGCCTAGCCAAGGTGACACATGAAACCAGCCATCATACTTCCTGACTATATTTTCATGGTAAAGAATTCAAGCAACAGAGAGATATATAGAAGAAATAGTGAAAGTCACATTTCCATCCCACCCCCTTTCTTCCCAGAACTGTGAGTTCCTAAGTTAGCATCCTTCCAGAACTCTGCAAATTCCTTTAACATTCACACATGTAAATATATACATATATAATTTGATTTTATTTTACTTAAATGAGATTATCCTGTAAGTGCTGTCTAGTATCTTGTTTTTTGTCTCAAATGGTAACTCATGGAGATCATTCTGTGTTAGTTCATACATATTTATCTTGTTTCTTTTTTTCAGTTGGACAAGCAAAACATTCAATGTTTACAAAATTAAATCAAGTAAAAAGCAAAAAATCTCTTTGATCACTTCCTAAACCTCACTCTCCTTTTCAGCAATACGTGCTTTTTTTAAAAAAAAAAAAAATTTATTTTTGAGACAGCGTATCACTCTCTTGCCCAGGCTGGAGCACAGTGGTGTGGTCACAACTTACTGCAACCTCAAACTTCTGGGCTCAAGTGATCCTCTCACTTAAACTTCCCAAGTAGCTGGTAGCACAGGCATGTGCCACCACACCCAGCTAATTTTTTATGTCTTGTAGAGATGGGATCTTTCCGTTTTTCCCAGGCTGGTCTTGAACTCTTGGGCTCAAGCCATCCTGCTATCTCACCCTCCCAAATTGCTGGGATTACAGCCATGAGCCACCACGCCTGGCCAGTGAGTGCTTTGATCGGTTTGGTGTATATCTATCTAATTACACAAATAAGTGAAGATGGCAGGGTGGTCTCTTCATTTCCTTCATGTTTTCTTCTCCTCTCTGTTCTCACCCCTGTATAACTTGTATCAAGAATGTCCTGCTATGACAGTGAACTTACATCACGTGACATTATCTACATTAATAAGAGAGAAGCTTGTTTGTCTTTCAAGTGTGCCACTATGATGCATGTGAAAAAGCTGAGCCTATTCCTATGGAGGGCTGTCAGCAACAGACAGCTATAAAATCCGACCTTTTCATTTAGGCTGGAGCCAGGAACTATCAGTTATTAGGTTGGGGAGACATATAAGACTCAAAAAGAATTTTTCAACCAGAAAGCCAAGATTAGGTTTTATTGTGAGTCTCTTGGACAAATATCTGTAGAAACTTTCCAAAGGAAGCGATCAGGGGAAGGGAGGCTGTGGAGAGGACTCTGTAAGCTGGTGGGGTCCACTGCTACCTTAAGCGTGAGGATGGGCATCATGGGTTGGGCCAGAGGCAGGGCACAAATTGGGACCTGTAGTAGGCTGAATAATGGCCCCCAAGGATAGCAGGTCCAAATTCTTCGAATATGTGTATATTACCTTATTTGGGAAAAGGGACTTTACAATGTGATTAAGTTAAAGATCTTGAGATGGAGAGATTATCCTGGATTATCTCTGTGGGCTCTCAATCAAATCACTCATTTCCTTATGATGAGGCAAAGGCAGATTATGTTCACACACACCCACATACAGGAGGAGATGATACGATGAGGGAACAGAGAAAGATTTAAAAATGCTGGTCTTAAGACCAAGGAATGCAGGCAGCCACCAGCCACGGAAAGAGCTGGAAACGGATTCTCCCCTGGAGCCTTGGGAGAAAGTGGGGCCCTGCTGACATCTTGTTTCAGCCCAGTGATACTGATTTTGAATCTCCAGTCTCCAGAACTGTGAGAGAATAAAATTATGTTGTTTTAGGCCACCCAGTGTGTAATAATTTGTTACAGCAGCCAAGGCAACCCATACAGGACCTAATTGAACTCCAGGTGTTAGCCACGTATACATAGTTCCCCAGCCCCTTCCTCCCAGAGCCTGTGGATGGAAGCGTGGAGATTTTGATGTTGAGGAAACTACCTGTTACTGAAGAATAGAAAGAGAACATGAGGAGGAAGCTGAGTGCCTGGATCAATGTTTACTCCCCCCGTGAGTGATTTGTGAGCTAGGCAAAAGGGGGGCAACGGAGAATACAGTTCATGTGGCCCTCACTTTCTAGGAAGCTCTCTAGGGGGAAAGCTCAGCCAGAAGTCCATGATGCCAGGAACAATATTAAGAAACTCTTAATTAATGGCACTCTAGCTGAATCTTAGAGTTGGAGTGCATCTGCCTTCACAGTGGTGCACAAGAACTCCAGGGGAGATAGGGTGGTTGTGTATGGCAAGATGCTGGATAAATGGAGGCAGAGACTGGGTGGTGACCAAGAAGCCCTAGATCACTCTGGAGGCTGCATGTGGCTCTGTGTATGGCTCGGGGGAAGGGAAGAAGGCAGGCAGAGAAATATTCATTGCTATTTGTACTTTGTTTAATGTCTTGTTTATCATTAATCTTATCAATTTGAAAGCAGCCGATTAATAACAATAATAAAAATAAAGCACAAATGGCCAAGATTTCTCTGAATGCATATTGTATGCATTTAGCAAAGTAATTTTGAGGTGGGAGATCAGCAGGACTTGTTATCTGACTACCGGTCATGACCCTGCTGATAAAAACAAGATCTAGTCCAAATACATTACAGTAAAGAAACCAGCCCAAACAGCTAAAACCAAGATGGCAATGAAAGGGACCTCTGTTTGCCCCCACTGCTCATTACAGGCTAATTATGATACATTTGCATGCTAAAAGACACTCCCACCAGCACCGTGATAGTTTACAAATGCCGTCGCAATGCCTGGAAGTTATCTTATATGGTTCAAAAGCAGGGCGGGGAGGGGGGTAGGACCCTTGGTTCTACCCCTTTTCTAGAAAATTTATGAATCACTTATGCCTTATTTAGCATGTAATTAAGGAGTAGCTATAAATATAGCTAGCCAGCAATCCAGGAGGGCTACTTTGCTTATGGGGTAGCCCTGCTCTGTCTATGGAGCAGCCATTTTTCTGTACCCTGTTGCTCTGATAAACTTGTTTAGCTTTCGCTTTACTCTGTCGGATTGCTCTTGAATCTGTTCAGGTATGAAGCCAAGACCTTTTTGAACCAGCTCTTCATTCTGCTCTTCCCTCACTAATAAGTTAAAAAAATTTTTGACCCATAATCATTATCTGTGTGGGAAATTTATGATGAAAAAGAACTGGTAATTGTGACTTTTCATCATCCTACGATCCAGAACAGCCTGTTCCTGTGGGGGCTCTGGGCTTCTGTTGGTCAGGAACAATGTAAAAGTTCTTATTTAGAGCACAATGAGGCAAATGAAAAGGCAACATAGTGACCAACTCTTACCTAAATCTAGCCTGTAAAAGAATATTCTTTTTTTGCCAAACCAGACTGTATCCAGCTTTATTAAAGATACTTTCCAGAGCCGGGCGCGGTGGCTCAAGCCTGTAATCCCAGCACTTTGGGAGGCCGAGGCGGGTGGATCACAAGGTCGAGAGATCGAGACCAACCTGGTCAACATGGTGAAACCCCGTCTCTACTAAAAATACAAAAAATTAGCTGGGCATGGTGGCGCGTGCCTATAATCCCTGCTACTCAGGAGGCTGAGGCAGGAGAATTGCCTGAACCCAGGAGGCGGAGGTTGCGGTGAGCCGAGATCGTGCCATTGCACTCCAGCCTGGGTAACAAGAGCGAAACTCCGTCTCAAAAAAAAAAAAAAAAAAAAAAAAAAAAAAAAAAAAAAAAAAAAAAAAGATACTTTCCAGAAAGAATCATGGTATTTCAGACAGGACATGGACAGACAATCATTAACAGTCTAAAATAACTTTCAAATTCCCTTCTTCAACGGACTACCAAAAATCAGAAAGCCACTATAGAACCCAACGATGAAGTCTTCATCTGATGCTCTGAACAGAGAAAGTTTAGAGTGAGGGTTGACATTTCACATTTAGCGTGTTGTTTAACAACTTTTCATGAGTTGACCTTGACTTTCAGGAATTGAAATTCAAATGGCAAAATGGATCTGATGATCCACAATCTAGAAACAGAACTGCTGCTCTTTTGAGGGTCACCATCTCAGTGGCATCACTGGAAAGTCCAGATTGCCTGTCACATTGGGGGTCAGGTCCCAACAGGTGTCTGGGTTTAAGGGAGTTAAGTCTATCCTGACAGGTGGAAAGGGAGAAGACATAAAAACAATTTGTTTTTTCATACCAAGGCTTTTGTGCCAAGGTGGCTATACGTGTCAAAGTCAGGGAATCCCTCCTCCTGGGAACTAATAGGAAGTCTCTCAAAACTAGAAGGGAAAGGTGTTTTCCCCACATAAATCCAGCTTTATAGACATTCTATTAGTGACCTATTTCCCTTTCCTCCAAAACAACAATGAATTGCCCTGTGTGCTAACAACGTATCTCTAAAAAAGTAAAACAAAATTCTGAATTACTTGATAAAAATAATGTTTCAAACTCTTCAGTCATCAGAAGTACACAGTTATCAAAAATGCAGACACTTCACGTGGCATCTCCAGGACCTTCAGCTTTCTGTGCCTGGCCTGTTTTAGCATCTCTATCTTCTGCAGAGTTACTCCCCTCCTTGCCAGCGTCAGCATTTACCCTTTTCCCTTTGGGTACCTTCTCTCCCTTCTTTCAAGGGGCTTCTTTAGGCTTGGGATCTGGCTTTGGAGGAACAGGTTTAGCAGACAACCTTTTGGATCTTCTCTGTGGTTTGTCCTTCACCTTGGCTTTATCTCTTTTAGCATCTCCTTCAGCTTTCTCTTGGGGATGGTGGCAACAGCAGTGGGACATAGGTTCTCGGGGAGGGATGCAGTGGTGCACGGGCTTTGGCCACTCTGGGGAGTCATTCTTGCCTCTTCTTTCAGATTCTTTTTTTGATTGTACAAGTCATTCCTTTGCTCTCCTCTGGCTCTCATGTATCTTCCTCATTAAATAGTTACACCATCTAGTCCCGATTCAATTTCAGAAACCTTTCAGCATTTTACCCTAAGAAGATTTGCAGTTTAATCTTTTTATTAGTTTTCTAGGGTTACTGTACCAAGGTACCACTCTAGGTGGCTAAAGCAATAGAAATGGAATATCTCACATTTCTGGAGGCCCGAGGACCATCAAATTATTGGAAGGGTTGGTTCTTTCTCACTCTCAGAAAGAGAAAACTAATAAGAAGATTAAACTGCAAATCTTCTAAGGGTAAAATGCTGAAAGGTTTCTGAAATTGAATCGGGACTAGATGGTGTAACTATTTAATGAGGAAGAATTTGCTCAGGTGCCTTTCTCCTAGCTTCTGGGGTTTTACTGGCAATTATTGGCCTTCGTGTTCACATGGTGTTCTGTCTGAACATCTTCATGTTTCTGAGGTCAAATTTCCTTTTATAAGGACACTTGTCGCATTGGATTGGAGGCCCCACTACTCCAGCATGATTTCATGGTAACTAAGCACAATCTACAATGATACTATTTTTAAATAAAGTCACATTCTGAGGTACTGAGGGTTAAGACTTCACCACATGAATTGAGATGGGAAGAGACATAATTCAGCCCATAACAGTCTTAAATTAAGAGGAGTAATTTCTGTCTGTGTGTGTATTTTCCCAGAGAAATTTCTTAAAGTCCCAATAAAAAATTTCATTGATCCAATAATGATGATTAAAAGGAGTTATTATTATCTGAGCCTCTATGAAAATCAGTATGCATTTGGCTGCAAGTACCAAAAGTGTGACTCAATGCCAGCCGTATGAATGAACCATCTTGGTGCACAGCCGTGTTGAGCCTTTAGATCATTCAATTCTCAGTTAATATCTCCCTGCAACCACATGAGAGATCCCATGAGTGAACTGCCCAGCTAAACTTTCTCCCAATTTCTGACTTACAAAATTGTGAGCAGAATAAAAGAGTTGTTTTAAGCCAGTATGTTTCAGATCATTTGGGTCATTAAGTCACTATTAAGTAACTTAATGGGAAGAAATGTCCAAACTAAATACCTAACTCCTATAAAAGAGTAAAAGAAGAGAAGCACCCCAATTGAGAATTGAGAAAGAAATAGGAATTTAAAGTAAGAGAAATAAAAAATGTCCCCCCAACCAAGGTATTAAACCTAATTCATAATCATAGAAATTCTACTTAAAAGCATAGTGACAATTGACATTTCTCAGGATTAACAATATTTAAGTCGCATAACATGAAATGTTAATGATGATATGGAGCTTGATGGAAACAAATTTGTACAGCAACCCAGAAAACAATTTGACGATATCTCTGAATACTAAAGATAGTCTGATTCAGCAATGCCATGGCTAGGTACATAACTGATCAATTTTGGTCCACACACACACATACACAATGGAATACTATACAGAAGTGAAAATTGATGAATAAAATTTGCTTATATCAAAATGGTGATTCTCACAAACAATGAATAGTTGATTCTCACAACAATGAATATGGATAGTATGATATCATTTCTACCAAGTGCAAGAGAGGCAAAGGATATAGTCATTTGCAGAAAAAGCACAAAGAAATGCACATGGGGGACCCTGCTTCCCTCTATGAAGGAGAGAGCAGGAGACAACGTGGAAGGCATCTGCAGGGTGACCCTCACTGCAGCGTTTTACGTCTTCATTCAGACACTACCTTCAGGAGTACTGGATGGACTTTTTAAGTACTTTTTGTGTATGCTAAATATTGCAGAATGTATTGTATAAAGTATTTAATTACCAGAATTTCTTTAAACATTCCCAGGCCTGTTTCAGACTCAGCGGATCAGACTGCAGAGGTGGGGCCCATGAATCTTCCCCCTCTGTGATCCCAATAATCACTACTAGTCTAAGCCAGGGCAAGGCCACCCCAGTGGAGGCTATTTCCTTCATGCTCTATTACGTTTTTCACTTTAGAATTCATAATGTTTATCGATCAGTTCCCCAACTTTGGTGCTGCTGTGTTAGCTACCACGAAAGGAGATGGGGAAGCAAAAGCGATGAAGACATTTCCACTGGTTTCAAGGACAAAGGTTAACTCCAATATAAAGGAATTCAAAAACCTTTCAAATTGGACATATTCACATCTGTCGTCTTGATTCCAGTGTTTCCAAATCATTTTTTCCTAATCCCCAGAACATCCACACATCACTGCATCTGTCTGGGAACTTGGCAGGCTTCTTTCTGAAGACATTCCAGACATGCCCCTCTGCCTTGGCACTGATACTTGGCATCTCCCCTTGACATCTCAAGTTTGTCATTTACTCACTGTGTGACCTTGCGCCAGTGGTGTCCCTTCTCTGAACCTCTGTTTCCATCCCTGTAAGTTGGGCAGATGAAGGTCTAGTCTGAGGCTGGTTGAGCCCTTGGAGCGACAAAGCCAGGAACTGTGAATGGACAAAAATAAGAAAAATCAATTCTAATAGTCATAAGGCAACCAGAGAAGAAATAGTCCCAATTCCACCCAAAGACTGATGGGCACCCATTGAGAATCCAGTTTCAATTCTACCTGCAGTAAGGTGTGTGACTTTTCTGAAAATGTCTCTGAATCTCTCTGAGCCTCATGAGTGAAATCAGTGTAATGTTAACACCTGCCTCAGAGCTCTCATGAGGAGTAAATGAAATAACTCTTGTAAAGATATTTTAGGAATTCTGTCTGACCAAGAAAAAGCCCTTGGGGCCATTTCTTATTGGTTCCTGACAAGTGACAGGCTACAAGCAGAAGACTGACCAGCACAGGGTGGGGTGGGGGGGATGTCGGTGGACAGTGTTGTGCCCCACTCACTGCAAGGTGACCTCCCAGACTTCGCTGGATAGGTGACCTTGGCCTGAGAATCAACCACACAGCCCCTCTTTGTGTGGCTGGAGAGGAGCTGAAGCTGTGCTGAACAGGAGGTGAGCATGCGGCTGGCAGAGCAGGCAGGACCCGCAGAACACCTGGGCCTACTGCCTGAGGGGCAGTCACTCCCTACGTCCTTTGGCTGCTGCCCTGGGATCAAACGGATACAACATAACTTCATGGCACGCAGCTGCCAAGGAGGGGCAGGCCCAAGGGATTGGGCTCCAAATCCTGGAAGTGGTTTCCCAAGACACTAGATTTGCAGCACGCAAAACCGGAAAGGCCCAGGTAAACCCGGTCACTGGCACCTGTGCAGTGACGCTCTTTGGCTGGAGAGCTGCGGGTCCCAGGAGCGGGATGGGCATTGGGGAGATGGCGGACCCTCCGTAGGGTGGTGTGCGTGAGCCACATGAGCGCTGCGGCATCTCCTGCACGGAATGGCACCCACACCCGGTGCCCTGCCCTTGCGTGGCTTCACCAGCCAGAGGATCCGTCCTGGAAGGGGCGGGGGGGGGAGGACAAGAGCAGGTGAACAGGCCCCAGAATCGCTCTCCCTGCCCCTGGTCAGAACGCAGAGCTGCCTGGCGCACCTCAGACCACTCCTTGGCTCTCTGGTGGGCACGCCCCGGGTGGGGGATACAGACCCCTCGCCTCGCTGGCGCCTCCGGAGCACGTGCGGGAGGGGCAGGAGCCAGGACCAGGAACTCAGAGGTGAGAGCCAAAGGCGCGGGGACCGGCTGCCACAGACCTTTGGACATCGCAGTGGGGGGTGGGGGTGGAGGTAGGAGTGGGGGTGGGCGGGCGCCTGTGTGCCGGGGCCCCCGTGGCGGGGGGGTAGGGGAGAGGAGAAGGTGACGTCACCCGGGGACCTGGGGCCCCCCGGGGCGGCGGCGAGAGCTCGGCCTCGTGACCCGCTCGCGCCAATGGCCCTGCAGTCTCCCGGGCGACGCGGAGGGGTCCGTGCTGCACCGCCACCGCGCCCCCGCTCCGTGTCCGCACTGCAGAGAGCGGCGGCGAGCAGGCGCCGGCGCACTGGCCCACGTGCTGCGCTAGCGAGAGGGAAGCAGTCTGAGCGAACGCCCGCGCGGGGAGTCAGGGGCACCCGACTCCGCCGCCGCCGCGGCACACAGCCCCCGGCGCGCCCTGTGGGGACCCGGACCAGGAGGGACCCTGCGTCGGGAGAAGGTATCAGACTCACCTGGGGAGGGGGACGCTGGGCCCCAGGAGACTCTGGTGACCCTCGCCTGCCTACCCTAACAGAACTGAAGCAGCCTGCCGGGCAGGGGCCAGGGGTCCTGGGGCGACGCGGGGAGGGGGCTGAGGCCCGCAGGGACCCCCGGGGGACGGGGCTGGGCAGGGGCTAGGCCCGGCTGCAGAGGCGACGCCGGGTGAGGCGGGCGGCTGGGGGTTGGGGTGGGCGTGGACGTGGTGGGGAGGGGTGGGCATTAACCTCGCTCTCGCCCGGCTCGAATTCACAGGCTGTGGAGACCTGGGCCTTCAGCGATCATCCTAGGAGTTGGTCCTGATATGTGCCTCGCGCCCTGATCGCTGCCCCCAGATTAGTATCTGAAGAGATTCGGGAATATGCCGTCGAGCCTGTTGCAGGACTGGTGTCGGGGGGAGCACCTGAACACCCAGAGGTGCATGCTCATCCTGGGTGTCCCCGAGGACTGTGGAGAGGATGAGTTTGAGGACACGCTCCAGGAGGCTTGCAGGCACCTGGGCAGATACAGGGTGATTGGCAGGATGTTTAGGAGGGAGGAGAACGCCCAGGCGATTCTACTGGAGCTGGCACAAGATATTGACTATGCTTTGCTCCCAAGGGAAATACCAGGAAAGGGGGGGCCCTGGGAAGTGATTGTAAAACCCCGTAACTCAGATGGGGAATTTCTCAGCAGATTGAACCGCTTCTTAGAGGAGGAGAGGCGGACCGTGTCAGATATGAACCGAGTCCTTGGGTCGGACACCAATTGTTTGGCACCAAGAGTGACTGTATCACCAGAGTTCTGGACCTGGGCCCAGACTCTGGGGACAGCAGTGCAGCCTCTGCTAGAACAAATGTTGTACCGAGAACTAAGAGTGTTTTCTGGGAACACCGTATCCATCCCAGGTGCACTGGCCTTTGATGCCTGGCTTGAGCACACCACTGAGATGCTCCAGATGTGGCAGGTGCCCGAGGGGGAAAAGAGGCGGAGGCTGATCGAATGCTTGCGTGGCCCTGCTCTCCAGGTGGTCAGTGGGCTCCGGGCCAGCAATGCTTCCATAACTGTGGAAGAGTGTCTGGCGGCCTTGCAACAGGTGTTCGGACCTGTGGAGAGCCATAAAATTGCCCAGGTGAAGTTGTATAAGGCCTATCAGGAGGCAGGAGAGAAAGTATCTAGCTTTGTGTTACGTCTGGAACCCCTGCTCCAAAGAGCTGTAGAAAACAATGTGGTATCTCGGAGAAATGTGAATCAGACTCGCCTGAAACGAGTCTTAAGTGGGGCCATCCTTTCTGACAAGCTCCGAGACAAGCTTAAGCTGATGAAACAGCGAAGGAAGCCTCCTAGTTTCCTGGCCCTGGTGAGGCTCCTGCGTGAGGAGGAGGAATGGGAGGCCACTTTAGGTCCAGATAGAGAGACCCTGGAGGGGCTGGAAGGAGCCCCAAGGCCACCTGCCAGGATCACTGGGGTTGGGGCAGCACCTGTCCCTACCTCTGGCAACAGTTTTGAAGTGAGGCCTTCCCAGGGTTCCCGGCGCCGGAGGGGCAGAGGCCAACACCGAAGGGGTGGTGTGCAGAGGGCTGGCTCTCGAGGCTCAAGAAAACGGAGACGCCACACATTCTGCTATAGCTGTGGGGAAGATGGCCACATCAGAGTGCAGTGTGTCAACCCCTCCAACCTGCTCTTGGTAAAGCAGAAGAAACAGGCTGCAATTGAGTCGGGAAACGGGAACTGGGCTTGGGACAAGAGCCATCCCAAGTCCAAGGCCAAGTAGGCTCGGGAGAACAGGGCAGCATTTCCTACTGCAGTCCGAGGAGACAAGAGAGATATTGGAAGGAGGGGAAAGAGGAGCCCAGACAAACAACAGATGAGTTGAGCAGGACAGAGGGACAGGGCAGCCAGACCAAGGCCAAGCTCCCTCACTCTCTGCCAGCTGGAAGGGACTTCAGCAACCAAGACCAACTGGCGACTGGCTCAGTGGGGATCAGGTCCACATCCCCAGAGAGGTGCTGGAGAGGAAAGCAGGGAGTCTCTGCATCCAGCACATGGGGTGCCTGGGCCTCAGATGGGGACCCCAACAAAGCAAAGGCTGAAGAAGGTGCAGCTGGGGGTTCTGTCCTGCTCATCCGGCCACCCCCAAATAACCACCCTGTGGACTTCGATCCCCAGGCCATGGGGGACCTGGAGGAGCCTGCCTGGGGCCTGCCCCTGCCAGAAGGAGCCAGGGCTGGTGAGGAAGAGCTGTGGGGCAGAGGCAAAGACCCTCAGGGGAGGCTGCAGGGTCCAGCCCGTCTTCAGGATCATCTGCGCTGCACTAGGGGAGCCCCAGGAAGGCAGCACCCTGGAGGCCCTGTGCCAGTGAGGCCAGGAGACCCTACGGCTCTGGGAACCCAGTGCCAGCCAGAGGCTGTGCAGGCAAGGAGACCAAAGACTGATGAGAAGACCCCCAGCAGGGGCACTGGGAACCCAGCAGGCCAGTGTCCTCACAGCTGACTTAGGCCAGGGTGGCTGTGAAGGGAAGTCTCTGTTGCAAAGGAGGAGGAAGGAAAGGGAGGACTTGGTGGGGCGGGGGGTTGTTTCTTCTGCTTGTGTCTGTACTGGGCCACCAAACTCCTGAAGAAATCAGGCAAGGAACATCTGGGGCTGCTATGGCCAGAGCAACTCAACAGATGCTGACACCAAGGCCGGTCCCAACCCTGTCACATCGGGAGTCCAGCCTGGAGGCAGCCCTAAGCAGCCAGCCGTGGCCGGGGCGGGGGCACCTGAAGACATCTGTCCCAAATCCCACTGGCCCTGAGCTGGGAGATGACGGGGCGAAAGATGCCCTCTCAAGGGTTCCAGCTGCCTGGGTCTCCCAGGAGGGGTCCCCCCACTCACTGTCGCCAGGCAGACTGCCCCTGTTCCGGTAATCCCACCCTCACCTGCGTAGGCCCTGTAGTGACCCATGCACCCAGGAGATGCCCACCCACTGCTAGCCATCGTTCTTGTGCAAAGTCGCGTACTGTGCGCTCACCCGGGCAGCCGCCTCTGGGCCCGGGACACGTGCTGTGACCTTCCTTCGAGCCCCAGCTCTGCTCCCTGCTGTCTGGCCCTCATTGTGAGCACCACCTCTGCTTTCCCAGTGTAGATCTAGGCCAGGGGCTGCTTGTTCTGGTGGAGCTGTGTGTGTTCTTTTCTGAGCAGCTTCTCCCCGGAGGCCCCCAGTGCAGTCCCAAGAGATGGCGGGAAGGAGGCACCAGGACACTACGTTCACCCCATCACCACGGTG
Source organism: Saimiri boliviensis (assembly GCF_048565385.1). NCBI lineage: Eukaryota > Metazoa > Chordata > Mammalia > Primates > Cebidae > Saimiri > Saimiri boliviensis. The sequence goes on along the minus strand of NC_133470.1, from coordinate 85,348,866 downwards.
ATGACGGCGCCTGCAACAGGAAGAACCGGATCCAGGATGGAGTGCGGCTGCCCTGCGTGAGGCTCCCCGGGGAGCTTTGTGCTTTGGTGTTCCACCCCTGTTGTCACTCCTGACTCAGTTTCCTCCACCCAGTGGTGTGTTCTCTGCTGTGTTTTCCGGTGTCCTGTGACTGTCCTGTGAAAGCCACAAGGCAGGGCCCTGCCCCAGCAGATGGGCTTGGGAGGGGGCTTCCTGAAGCTAGTGGACACTGCCAGAGTCCACCGTCCTGGCAAGAGGCAGACCTGGGACGCTCGGGAAGGAGGGAGGTGGCCATGGGAGCCACAGCAGGAGGGGAGGCAGATGAGGCGACTTGCCAGGAACCCCAGGAGGAGGGGCCCCGGGACCTGTGGCCTGTGGTGGCTGTTTGTAGTTTCTCTCTGTGTTGTGGTTTCCTTCTCTTCAGCGGTTTCAGTGTGTGTTTCTCTTCAATAAATTTCATTCCGTGCTCCAGCTCGCCTCGCCTCTTCTGTCGGAAACTGGGGTGAGGTTGGATGGGGATGGGGTTGGGGTGGAGTGAGGGCCACGGGGGCTTTGTTAACACTGGTGTATACTTGGGGCTTGGTCTACAGGGCATTGTAGAATGGGCTATCTGCACACGTTGGTCACGAGCTAGGGTTTGTGGCTCATGGACCCAGGCAAAGAAACCCAGCCGAGTAGGCTGGACAGTCCCAGTAGACAGGACACTGGTGGGCCCAGGCAGTGGCCGGTTGGGTCTCCAAGGTACTGGGTGAGCTTCTCCGAAATGAATGAACATTTAAGGGAGGATGAGGGACAGCAGGCAGGACCAGTGGCCCTAGGATCCCTTATATCACTGTTGGATTTCAGGGTTTCCACAACTGGTGTATCAAAACCAGGCCCATTTCTGTGAGTGTGTGCGAGATGGGGAATATGTGTGTGTGTACTAGTGATTGTATGAGAGAGTGTGGGAGAGTGGGAGAGTTTGTGAGCTTGTGTCATGTGTCAGCGGATATGTGAATATGTGAACGAGCATGTGAGATGGTGTGTGAATGTGTTAATGTGTGTGTGTGTGTGTGTGTGTGTGTGTGTGTTTTGTTTTTTTTTTTTTTTTTTTTGAGACGAAGTTTTGCTCTTGTTACCCAGGCTGGAGTGCAATGGCGCGATCTCGGCTCACCACAACCTCCGCCTCCTGGGTTCAGGCAATTCTCCTGTCTCAGCCTCCTGAGTAGCTGGGATTACAGGCACGCACCACCATGCCCAGCTAATTTTTTGTATTTTTAGTAGAGATGGGGTTTCACCATGTTGACCAGGATGGTCTTGATCTATCGACCTCGTGATCCACCCGCCTCGGCCTCCCAAAGTGCTGGGATTACAGGCGTGAGCCACCGCGCCCGGCTGTGTGTTTGTTTTTGAGTGTGAGTATGCATTAGTTTTTACGTGTGAGTGAATGTGTGTTAGTGCTCAAATGTATGTTTGTGTTTAATGTGTATGTGTGTTAGTAAAAGTATGTTTGTGAATATGTGAGAGTGAGATGGTGTGTGAATGTGTGTATGACAGTGAATGTGTGGGTGACTGTGTTTTTGACTGTGTACATGAGTGAATATCTCTGTGTTTGAGAATGTTAATGTCTATGAGTTTGAGTGTGTATGTGTGAATGTGTGGAATGGGCGAATGCATGTGTGGGTATACGTGTTAGTGTGTGTGAAACAATTTATGAGAGGGTGTGTGAATTTTCATGTGAGTGCAGGTGTTGGGTGATTGGTGGGATTTTTATTTCTTTAAGGAATCAACAGAGTTGGAAAGAAGGCAGACAGAGGTAGAAGTTGCTTTGCTGCAAAACAGCAGAGACTTTCGTTGCCTCTAGGCTGATGGGCCCTAGAGCTGGGCCTGCCTGCTATCTAATCATCCGTTTCTCACCCCTGGCAGATTCCTATTTTTAAGGTAAACATGCCTTCTTGGCTTTTTGGCTAAGATCAAGTGCAGTATCTATTTTAAGGTCCCTAATCTTAAAATAGATATGTGTTACTGTTATCGTGTGATCAAAGCTGATAGAAACGTCTTTGTGGACTTTTGTTTTCCTTTCTCCTGCACAAATACCTAGGAGTGGGATGGCTGGGCCACAGGGTAGTAGTGGTATACTTAACTTTATAAGAAACTTTCACACAGATTTCCAAAGCTATTGTGACCATTTATACTCTAATGAGCAGTGCCCATTTCTTAGGATACTCCAAAGAATCTTGTATTGCCAGTTTTAAGCTTTTAGCCATTTCGTTGGATGACTCATCATGGTATCTCACTGTGGCATTAGTTTGCATTTCTGTGATGACTAATAATACTGAGCACGGTTTTGCGTGCTTATTAGCTGTCTGTCTATCTTTGTCAGCGAAGCGCCTACTCCCTTGCCTAATTTTTACCCCTGGATTTTTTTTTTTTTTTTTTTTTTTGAGTTGCGCAAGTTGTTAAAATACTCTGGATACAAGTCCTTTGATATATGTGCAAGGAATGGTGTCCGTTTATAAGCAGACAGGTTTAATTATAATGAAGTCCACTGCATCATTTCTTTCTTTTTACAATGACTGCTTTCTGGGTCCTGCCTAAGATATCTTTCACTGACCCACATTGACAAGCATATTGACCTATGTTTTCTTCTAGAACCTCTGTAGTTATAGCTTTTGCATTTAGGTCTTAGAATGTACCTACATTGGTTGGGCACAGTGGCTCACACCTGTAATCTCAGCACTTTGGAAGGCCAAGGCAGGAGGATTGCTTGAGCCCAGGAGTTTGAGACCAGCCTTAGCCTCAAAAAAAATAAATTCCCTGGGTGTGGTAGTACATGCCTATTATCCTAGCCACTTGGGAGGTGGAGATGGAAGGATTGCTTGAGCCCGGGAGATTGAGCCTGTGCTCCAGCCTGGGTGACAGAGTCAACTCCTGCCTCAAAGAAAAAAAAAATGTACCTAATAAGTTATTGGTGTAAGGTCAGATACATTTGAAAAGACTTTCCTTTTGACATTGATTTTATTTAGAGTGTTGGTCAAAAACTTTTTGATTTTGTGCCTGTGGGTCTGTAACGGGATCCTCTGCAAATGTAGGGAAGGCTGCTGATCCGGGGCTCCCTCCTACCGTGTGTTTGATCTGACCCAGAAGTACGCGAAGTGAGCCTTCCTCAAAAAAGGAGGTAGTTTGGATTTGGAATCAAACATGGTCATCCGAGTCAATGGGAAGGGCTGGTGGTGGAGGCCAGGGCCCCTTGGGGGGGAAGTGAGGGGCCCTGATCCCATTGTGGGGTGAGGGACCTGCCCTGGCCCTGCCTCTGCCTGCCTCCAGGGCTCTGCTCCCCGAGAGGTGAGGAGGCCCCGGGGCCCTCAGAGCGTATTTACCAGGGGAGGACGAATGCTGGCCCGCCTCCGAGGCCCCATCCTAGTTATCTGACTCCTCCAGGACGGGCTTGAGCGCCTCCTCGGCCTCCTGGCATCCTGTCTGGACGAGGCCCTCTGGCCCCCAGCCAGGACCTCTTGGGACCGCCCGGACAGCATCGCCCATCTGGGCTGGGGAGGGGGCCCTGGGGGCCTTGGTGAGCCCTGCCCGACCTGCGAGGATTGCAGGGGTAGGATTGTGGCTGTGCTCTTCCTCAAGGTCCTCCTCCTCCTCCTCCTCCTCCTCCTCCTCCTCCTCCTCCTCCTCCTCCTCCTCCTCCTCCTCCTCTTCCTCCTCCTTCTCCTCCTCATTCTCCTCCTCTTCCTCCTCCTCTTCCTCCTCCTCTTCTTCCTCCTCCTCTTCCTCCTCCTCCTCTTCCTCCTTCTCCTCCTCATTCTCCTCCTCTTCCTCCTCCTCTTCCTCGTCCTCCTCCTCCTCCTCCTCCTCGTCCTCCTCCTCCTCCTCTTCCTCCTCCTCCTCTTCCTCCCCCTCCTCCTTCTCCTCCTCCTCCTCGTCCTCCTCCTCCTCCTCCTCGTCCTCCTCCTCCTCCTCTTCCTCCTCCTCCTCTTCCTCCCCCTCCTCCTTCTCCTCCTCCTCCTCGTCGTCCTCCTCCTCCTCCTCCTCTTCCTCCTCCTCCTCCTCCTCCTCTTTCTCCTCCTCCTCCTCTTCCTTCTCCTCCTCTTCCTCCTTGTCCAACTTTTCATCCACCACTTTAGTGCTGGCTCTGGCACCAGCCTGGGCACCCGCCCCTTCCTGTGCCTGGGCTCTCACGCTCCTGGCTAGACTGGCCTCCCATGCCTCAGACTCCCGAATGAGCCCCAGCATCCAGGAAACTTGGAGACCTCCCGGTCATTTTCAGCTTCCTCAGTGCTTCATCCAGAGGCTCAATAAGGTTGGCTCTGGTGAGCATCTGCCTCAGGCGCACATGGTCGGCCGATGCTCTGGCCAGGGCCCCCTTCTCCATGGCCTTCTGCAGGAGGACTTCCAGCCACAAGGCGACAGCCAGGACAGGCTGGCCTGACTGCTGCTGAGCGGTCAGACACTTCGCCCAGCTGGTCGGGGGCATGGGGTGGGGCTCATTGTCTCCAAACACCTGGACCAGGGGCATCAGACAGTCCTGAGTCTCCGACCTGGTGGGTTCTCCGCCAGGAGTGCGTTCACAAGCTGCAGGTCAGTCCTTCCAGCAGCTTCCTCCTCCTCTCCCTTTCCAAGACCCCCTGCCACACGTGCAGCATGTCGGTGGTGTGGTCTAACCAGACCTCAAAGGACTCCTTCCCCGGGGGGCTGGCTGGTCCCTTCCAGAAAACGCGCCCAGGCTCTGGGACCTCAGGGTCTCCACTCAGGGCTGGACCGCCTCACTGACGGATGAGCCAGCACACCCTGCGCAGCCCCACACCCAGGGCCCAGGACACCGGCCACACTCTCCACCATCTGCCCCTGTTGCTGCAGGAAGTGGAAGACATGCCCGAGAAGCTCCTCGCCTGAGCAACAGGGCACACAGACCGCGTTCCACGGGCCCCCAGTGCCAGGGACTTCCCTGGGAACCAAAACATAGTTGACGTCCCCTTTGAGCCCGACCAGGGCCGTGATGGCTTTATCCTCCTCTCGAAACACTTTGCCCAGCACCGTAAAGTGTCCCATTGGCCACAGGGCAGCCTCGAGGGACTCTTGGAATTCGCCATCATCACAGTCCTCTGGGATGCCCAGGATGAGTAGGCCCCTGCGAGCGTTGACGCCCATCCAACTGCGCCAGGCCTGCAGCGTCGGCGTCACCATTCCCGAAACCCTGGCCAGGGCCGGGCTGATACGAGGGGCAGGAGAGGGTTCCCTGCACGGACCAGGGGGACAAGGGGCGGCGAGGGCGTAGTGGGGAAGAATTGGGGTGGGAGTCTTGGGCTCGGGGAGAACAGCCTAAGTCTCCACAGCGTGTGAATGCCCACCCCATCCCCACTCCCACGCCCATGTCCACCTCCACGCCCTCCTCCCCTGGCGGCAGCCAGGCCCCGCCTCGCCCCCCCGCGGTTCCCTGCTCGTCTCAGCCCCTTCTCCTTGCTGTTGGGACAGGCAGGCAAGGGGCTACAGAGTCTCCCGGGACCCAGTTTCCCGTCCCCCTCCCCGGGTGGGTCTGATATCTTTCCCCGGGGCAGGGTCCCTCTTGCTTGGGGTCCCCACAGGGCGAGCCGGGGGCTGCGCAGGGAGCTGCAGAGACCGGGTCGGGCGCCCCCCCGCGCCCCGCGGCTCCCCGCGCGGGCGTCCGCTCAGACTGTGCCTCTCCCTGGCTCGCTCCGCACGTGGGCCCGTGCGCCGGCGCCTGCTCGCGGCTGCTCTCTGCAATGCGGACACCGGGCGGGGGCGCGGCGGCGGTGTAACGCGGACCCCTCCCCGTCGCCCGCCTGAGACACCTCAGGGCCATTGGCACGGGTGGATCACGCGGCCGGGCTCTCGCCGCCGCCCCGGAAGCCCCAGGACCCCGGGTGATATCACCTACTCCTCTCCCCTAGCCCCCCGCCCCCCGCTACGGGGCCGGGCATACAGGCGCCGGCCCACCCCTACCCACACCGCCACCCCCACCGTGGTGTCCAAAGGTCTGTGGCGGCCGGTGCGGTGCCTTTGGCTCTCACCACAGCAGTTCCTGGTCCTGGCTCCTGCCCCTTCCGCACGCGCTCCGGAGGCCCAGCAGGGTGAGGAGTCTGCAACACCCCACTGCGGGGTGCCCACCAGAGGGCCAGAGAGTGGTCTGAGGAGTGCCAGGCAGCTCTGAGTTCTGGCCAGGGGACAGGGAGCCGGGTTCTGGAGCCTGTTCGCCTGCTCTTGTACTCCCCCTCCCCATCCAGGACTGGTCTTCCGGCTGGCAAGGCCAGGTGAGGCCAGGAGCACCTGGTGCACGTGCCATTCCATGGAGGAGATGCCCCAGGAGCTCACGCAGCTCACACACACCACCTGATGGAGGGTCTGCCCTCTCCCCGCTGCCCATCCCGTTCCAGGGACCTGCAGCCCTCTGGCGCCAAAGCGCTTTGCTGCCCCGGTGCCTGGAGCCAGCACCAAGGAGGGTGACCCAGCACCCAAGCATGCCCGGGCCTTGTCCGTTTTGCAGCCGCAAGTCCCAAGTCTGGGTCTCTGCCTGAGTGTGTGACTGGAAGGGTAGTCCGAGGGGAGTGGGCTACTCAATTTGTCCCCCTGTGCCCTCAGCAGCCTGATGGGCTCTGGGACATTGCTCCCTTGGCCCTAAGGGCAGCATGGGCGTTGTCCTTCCCTGGAGACCTCCGTCTGTCAGGCCTGAGTCAGCCTTCTGTAAGTCCTTCCCCAGTCCTCTGCTGCCCAGGCTAGACACCACACCAGGGCAGAGCAGCCTCCACTCAAAGCAGAGATCCTGCACCTGTGAATCTGACAACCCTGCACCTGAGCTGTCACAGGAGTCTGGGGCCATGTGCACAGCATCTCTACCAGGCAAGTGGCAAGCAGGTTCCCACAGGGTCACACCTCTGGGTGTCGTTCCCTTGTCCCCTTCTCTTTCCTTGCCTGGCCTCCTGTTTGGCAACTTGCAGGCCAAGGTTTCCCCCAGGTGTCCAGCTTGCCCAAGCTCCTTGCTGAATCACAGCTGCAGAGTGTCTGTCTACGACCCTATGGATGGGCATTCAGGTCCTTCCCACCATTTGGCTGTTGCAGACACTTGCTGCCAGCGACATCACGCGTGCTTGTCTGAGCCACCACCGTCAGCGAGACAGGCTCTGGGGTGCACAGCAGGCAGTGGCTCTGCTGGGACTTGGGCTATGCCCATCAATGCCACCACCCAGCATTGCTCGTCTGTGACCCCCAGTGAGTGACTGAACACACGCTTCCTGGCACTGGCGGCTTGGGAGGGGTCCTGGGTTCCCACAGCCCAAACAGCCTTTGATCTTCTCCAGACTCGCCCGTTTGCCCATCCCACGGGGAGAGACACCACCTTGTCGTGGTGTGCCCTGAGTTTCCGTAATCAGTGGCGAGGTCGTGTATCCCCACACTGATTGTTCCCGGTTCCTCTTCTATGGATCTCCTTTGCTCCTTTCCTCCTCATCTGGCAGATGACCATCATCATCGGCCTGTTTCCAGGAAAAAGTTCCTAGTGTCAAGATGGAAGGCTTTCTCCTTGTGATATAAGACATGGCCAGTCTAACATGATGCCCAGAAGCAGGTCACATTGGAGTGAGCCTCACAGTTAGACTCTGGTTTGCCCATATGGTTATGAATGGTTTCAGAATCAAGATGGAGTCAGTTGTGTTCAAACAAAGAAAAACCCAAAAACCTGACAAATAGAGCCGTGGAGGGCCACAGAGGCAGGGTTCCCATGCACGAATGCCTAATAACGAAAGCTATCACAGAAGACCGCAGAACCCACAAATTTGCACAAAGGCCATCACCACCTGACACAAATGATACTTCCGTGAGGACACCTGCCCAGCAACTGCCTGTCCAAGCCAAGCCCCTGACTGATGCTCCCCTGGTTATTAATCCTCGTAGCCACAGATCATGGTCACGAAACAATTGTGAAAGTCTCCTCCCTTTTCCCGAAACACCTTTGTCTTCCCTCACCTGCCTGAATATGCACACGGTTCACTAGGGCGCCCGCATTCGCTCTGCAATGCCTATTTCTGAATAGACACCATTTTCTTAGAGGAAGCCTCCCTCTCTGTGTGGTACTTAGGTTGACATGGTCTTGCTCCCCAGGCTTTTCTACCTCCCAGGTAGGAAACATGGGGTCAGCGAAGAAACGTGTATCTATTGTCACAAAGTAGCCTCCCCAGTTGGCCTCGTGTGTTCGTGTGCTGTCTCCCCACCCCGACGACAACCCACCCCCCGCTGCTTCTCCCCACAGAGGGTCCAGACTGCTAATTCAGGCAAACTGCTGCTCTTCACCTCTGCTGTGAGCGTGTCTGTCTATGGAACCCTTAGTGTTAGACTTGTGACGGCTTATAACACATATTGTCCTCTCTGTTGTTTTCAGCTGTGATTTTTCTGGAGTCCTTCTGCAGAAAGGGCACTGCCCACCCAGCCACCACCCACCCACTACCCCGGGAACATCTGTGGGTCTGGTGTTGCCAACTGGCCCAGTCGGCCCACATTTCCTGTTTTCAGCCTTGTCTCTTCCCACTCTCCTTCCTTCCTCACCTGCTGACTCCAAGTCCAGGACGCTCCAGGACGCCCATTACACGCCCCCGCCACCACCAGCCCCGGCCCAGGTTGGACTGTCACACCTCAACTGTCTTTCTTTCATCAGTCCCCTTTCCCCAGTGTCTCCACCTCTAAACAGTTGACGTGCCTTCCTTTTCAAAACCATTTCCTTTCTCAGCTTCTTCCTCTCCCCCACCCCACTTTTGGGCTGACCTCCTCCCCCTCTACCTACCTCTCTGTCCTTGGACCTTTCTCCTCCTCTTCCCGCCTTTGCTAGATCTCAGCGTGCTGGGGGTGGGCTCCCAGCCTCAACCGTGAGACATACGGCACCTCCGATGAATGCTCTGTCTCTGGACATGACCTCTCTTCCAAGCTCCACACGTACCCATCAATCTACCCACGTGGATGCCCTGTGGACATTTCAGAGCTAAGATGGTCAAACCAGAGGGCTTCGGCCCCTTCACCACGCCTACACCATCCCCAGGCTTCCCCCTCTGTACAGAGGGCTCTGCCTTCTACCTGGTGACTCAAACAAAGCAGCCAGGATTCTCTCCCCCTCCTTTGTTCCTCACTCCCAAATCTAACCCATCACTGGACTTTGTGGACTCTGGTCCAAGACTCCTACCTTTCTCATCTCCAGGGTCCTTGGCCCGCCCTGTCTCTCTCTCTCTGCCTCAACTCTGCTTCCTCCCTGCTCCACCCAGACCTGCTCAGCAGCCAGGGCGATCTCTTTGCAACACCAACAGACCCTGCTCCTCCCAGTGGTATCCCATCTCCTTAGAGTAATCTCAAAGTCCCCATCCTGGTCAAGAGCACCCCAACCCCACTCCTGGGGGCCTGGCTCCTCCGATGCTCTTCTTCACTCCCTGAAACCCATCCCATGTCACCGTGCCCCCAGCTCCTCTCACCACACTCCTGCCGATCTGGCCCCACGGCACAGGGCTTGTTCCCACCTTCGGCCTTTGCCATCCCTCCTTCCTCTGTGTGAGCAGCCAGGCCCCAAGAAACTTCGGTGGCAGCAGCTCCCTCCTCCTCCTCTTCCATGTCTCAGCTAAACTGTCCCCTCCTCCCATAGGCCCCCTCTGCTGGGACACACAAATCACACGCCCTCCGTTTATTTTCTTACTGGCAGCATTGCTACCTGTGTCGGCACATGGGAAATGCTGGTCTGATTCTTTGCTTTTGGGTATCAGGGGCTCCCTCCCCAGGTGGTGAGCCAGTGGCCCAGAAGGTGGGGCGGCTTTGCGTGTGTGTCTGGCCCATTTGTATCACTATAGCAAGACACCTGCGACTTTGTAACGTGCAGAGAACAGAAATTTATTGCTCCCAATTCTGGGGGCTGGGAAGCTGAAAGTCAAGGCATTGGAGACTGGGAAACTTACAAAGAACAGAAATTTCTTGTTCCCCATTCCAGAGGCTGGGAAGCCCAAGATCAAGGCACTTACAGGTTCAGCATCTGGTGGGGGATCAGTGTCTCCTTCCAGGATGGTGTCTGTGCCTGCGTCCTCACATGGTTGTGGGGAGGAAAAGGCAAAAAATGGGCCTACTTAGAGCTTTCCAGCCTTTTACAGGGGCCTCCTCTCATCCCCGAGGACTCTGCTCTCATGGCCTCATCACCTCCTAAAGATCTCACCCCTTAACCTTGCTGCATCAGGGGTTCACTTGCCACATGAATTTTGGCAGGGACACAACGTTCAAACCGTAGTGCCGCATCGCCCACACTGAGATCCCCAGCACCAAGAACAGAGTCTGGCCCAGAGGAGGCCCCAGGTGCCTTCTCTCCAGTGAGTGCCTGAATCTGTCAGCCTGCTCCAGCCTGCCAGGGAACCGGGGCCTTACCCTGGAGCCTGTGGGGAGCCCTGATGGCTTTGAAGCCAGGGGCTGGTGACGCTGAGACTGGCCAGCTAGCCGTGTGGGGGAACTGATCAGCAGGAAGGGAAGCCTGGAGCGGAGAGGGGGCAGCAGCCCCGGTCCAGGTCCCACTGGGGCTGGGCAAGGAGAGTCTATGGGAAAGCAAAAGGTACAGGCTCTACAGAGGGAGAAGGCCCGGTGAGGGCTCACGCAGCGTCTCGGGTTCCTTGTTGCATGTGGACTGAGAGGAAGGCAGAGCCCTCGTCTGACATGGGTCTCTTGCTGACAGTTGTCTTTCCTCCTGCCTTTTGCGGAAAGAGGGGTGACAGGCGTGGGGATGAGTTCCTGTGGCCGTGATCGCATTCGAGTGGCCTGTGCGACACCCAGACAGACATTGACTCTGCCCTCTTCCTCCTTCCCGCCACTCTGTCACTCTCCATCTTCCCGTCCCTCCCCTTGCCCCCAGCCCACAGCCCTGACCTGTGGGCAGGCAGACTCCCTGCTAAAGGTAAAGAAATTGTAAAGATGCCCCCTGCTTGGTTTGGCCCCCAGAGTCTTCCATCTTTTTAGCTCTGTCCCTAGATTGCCAGCGGCAGGCTCTGCACAGAACCAGTATGCCCAGCAGATGGCGGGCACCGGAAGGGAAGACCACGAAATCACGGCAGCCTGAGGTGGACGCAGATGCTTCCATCAAGATTCACAGAAAGCTCTGGGTTGCTTGGTGACCAGACGGCCCCGTAGAGCATCTCCTGCACTACTGGCTCTTGAGAAGCAAGTCCCAAGGACAGCTGGCCTCGCTGAATGCCTGTGACACAGGCCTGGACATAGAGCGGGTATCTGTCTGTGTTTCTCCCCACCTCGCTGCCTCCTGGCTGGCTGGCCTTGGACGGGCTCCTTACAGCCTCCACAGGTTGAGAGGGAGCATTGTCTATCCCCGAACCAGGCAGGGCTTCTCTGCTGTGTACTGCAATGTCCGATGGCCTAGGCTCTGCACAGCGAAATGAGGGGGCCCTCCCATCTCCGCCAGGGAGAGCCTGTGGCTCCCTCCTATCTTCCTACCAGGCAGGGCCAAAGTTTCCAAGTCTGTGGCTTCGGGCCACTTCCGCACTGGCCGCAGCCTGCTCTGACTGCACAGAAGCCTCCTTCCCCCACTGCCTCTTTGATTCTGCTCCTGAGGGCTCCAGGCCCTCCTCACCAGAGACGGAGTCTGCTGGTGCAGTTCTTGGCTGGCACCGTCCTTGAGATTGGACTTTGCAGCCTGCACACTGTGACAAGTAAATTTCTGTTTTGCGTAAGTCACACCCCATTCACGGTATTTTGGTATCGCAGCCCAGTTGTACAGAGACAGAGAAGGCACGCTGGAGCCTTTCCCTTTACTTACCAGTTTTCCACTAGAAGCGTTGATGAGCCAGCGTTTTCCAAAAGTGACCAGATGTTGCTTTTCTTTTCTTGTCACTTTGACCTTGTGGATTTAGACCTATTTATGTGTTTTAATCGATTTTGGTTGTTATTCTTACTGATGCTGAAACGACCTCATCTGTGGCCAGTGGGAGCCCCTTTGGGTTGGTCCCCAAGACCTTTTCATGCCAGCGCGGCAGACTCTGAGCTTCCTCATCTTGTGGTACGCTCATTTCCCCAGGACTCTTGTTGGTTTTGTGAGAAATTGTTTTCTTAAGCGAAGAGCGGAATTTCGAGAACAATCTGGGTGCCATGGAGGCTGACTGCTGCTGATTTGATCATGATCTCTAGACCTCTTCAGCACTCAGCGCTAGGAATTCCACACAATACACACACGTGTACGTGTGCACATTAAAGGTAAGAGATGACGTCACATAATCTATAGATAATTCCAACATATACCCACAGCTACACAGTGAGCTTATCTGTTTCACAGATGCTTATATGTGCATCAGAATACAACATACTCATTTGTCGTATCCCACACTATACACAAAGCATTCTCACCTGAAACTCTAAAACCCTTAGGAGAAAACATAGGGGAAAAGCTTCACGACATTGCTCTGGGTAAAGATTTTATGAATGAAACCTCAAAAGCACAGGCCACCAAAGCAAAAATAAACAAATGGGATTGCATCAAACTCAAAAGTTTCTGCACAGCAAAGGAAACAATCAACAGAATGAAGAGACAACCCACAGAATGGGAGAGAATATTTGCAAACTATTCATCTGACAGGGATTCATATCCAGAATAGATGAAGAATGCAAATATTTCAGTATCGAAAAACAACAACAAAACAGTCTGATCTGAAAACGGGCGAATTATCTGAACAGACATTTCTCAAGAGAAGACACACAAATGGCCCACAAATATATGAAAAAATGCCCAATGTCACTAATCATCAGGGAAATGTGAATCAAAACCACATAGTGATATCTCATCCCAGCTAAAATGGCTTGTATCCAAAAGACAGGCAATAAGAGAAGCTGGGGAGGATGTTGAGAAAGGGTAACCTTGGCACACTGTTGGTGGGAACGTAAATTATGTAAACTAGTATGGCTGCTATGGAGAACAGTACGGAGGTTCCTCGAAAGACTGAAAATAGAATGACCAGCAATCCCGCCACTGGGTATATATCTGAAGGAAAGGAAATCAATATATCTGAGAGATATCTGCACTCCCATGTTGGTGGCAGCACTGTTCACAATAGCCAGGATCAGACGAGGGGTTAAAGAAAATGAGGCACTTCCATACGACGGAGTACTATTCAGCCATTAAAAGAAGGAGAGCCTATCATTCGTGGCAACATGAATAGGACACTATGTTACGTGAAATAAGCCGGGAGCAGAAAGCGTAAACCCCACATGTGCTCACTCATATGTAGAAGCCAAAAAAATTGATGTCATAGAAGTAAAAAGTAGAACAGAGAGTACTAGAGGCTGGGAAGGGTAGGCGGAAGTGGGAGATAGGGAGAGATTTGTTAAAGGATACAGAATTACAGCTAGACAGGATGAAAAAGTCCTAGTGTTCTACAGGACTGTAGGATGACTAGAGTCAATGGTGACGGAGAGTTTCCAATAGTTAGAAGGAGGACACTGAATGTTCCTAACACAAAGAAATGATACATGCTTGAGGTGATGGGTGTGTTAATGACCCTGATCTAATCACTACCCTAACTTATATGTATCAAAACATCACCATGTGCCCCAGAAAAATGTTCAAGTATGATGCGTCAGTTAAAAAAAGTAACAAAACCAGCCTTTCACAAACGTGATTACAGAGGACAGTCTGAAAAAAAAAAAAAAATGGTGCATCTGTTCTTTCCCCCATCCCCTTTCATTGTCCGGCTGCTGCAGTGTGTGGAGCCTGGCTGAGGTACAGATCACCGCTCTAGGCTCCCTTCTCCTGCCTGCGGCCCTGGGTTTTCCTTGATCCCGCGTGGAAACACACGTCATGCTCAGCACCAGCCTTCACTGGTGCCCTCCAGTCCGTTTGCTCTAGCAGACTCCTAAGAACGGAGCCATTGCAGTACATCCTTCAAGGTTTTGCACGTCGGTGAGAACTTGTTGCGTTTACGCTTTGCATGTGAGCTTGCTGGCTTTGCTTGTATCCTTTGCTCAGAGTTTTTTCTTATCATCTTCAATTTTCTTCTAGCATAAGGCTTTCTGATGAACAGTTTGAGGTTACTCTAATTTGCTTTCTATTATACATGTATTCTTTCTGTCTCTCTGGCTGAATATCCAAAGACTTTTTTTTTTTTTTTTCTTTAAATTTCAGTCATTGTGCTAGAACGTGTTTGGGTTTGCTCGCTCTAGGCTGGTTTCCCCATGTACATGGTGTGCTCTTTCAAAGGTCTTGTTTGGTTTTTACACATTCTATTCCCTGCTCTTTTCCTTTGCTTTGGTTTTTATCTGGGGGGACTCCTATTACATGCACACTAGATTTATTTTGCCTGCCTTCTATATTGGCCACTTTCTCTCAAATCTTCATCTCTTTGTTCATCTTTTAATGTAAACATTGGCCCTGCTTTGCTTTTTCTATTTATCTTAAAGCATTATATGTCGCGTTTATTGATTCTTGGGGGCCTTTTAAGGAAAGGTCTTAATGACTGAACATTAAAAAGGTCTTTTATTTGTAATTCTTTCCTAGGCCTTTTCAAATTTGCCATGCTTTCCCGGGTCTATCGCCTCATCTCTGAGTTGCTTTAATAATTCTGATTTATGTTTTGTTTCATATGTTGAATCATTTTCTCAAGGTCCTTAGCTTGCTTTAAAATAAAGGATTTACAGGCTGGGCACGGTGGCTCACGCCTGTAATCCCAGCACTTTGGGAGGCTGAAGCAGGCAGATCATGAGGTCAAGAGATGAAGACCATCCTGGCCAACGTGGTGAAACCCCGTTTCTCCTAAAAATGCAAGAATTAGCTGGGTGTGGTGGTGGGCGCCTGTAATCCCAGCTACTCAGGAGGCTGAGGCAGGAGAATCGCTTCAACCCAGGGGGCAGAGGTTGCGGTGAGCCGAGACTGCGGCACTGCACCCCAGCCTGGACGACAGAGCGAGACTCTGTCTCAAAAAAACACCAAAAACCAAAAAAACCCCACAAAAACAAGAAAGAAAGAAAGAAAGAAAAAACCCCAAAACATTACAGTTTCACCTGCACGTCTTTCTGGGATGTTTTTGTCGTCTGGAGGGATGTTATACCGCTCCTTATTCTCTTCTCTGTTTCAGCTACTTTGCACGGGATTTGCCTTTGAGCCCCTTGCTAAGGAGTTTTCCCTTGAACTTTGTCCCTCTGCAGCTGTGGCAGGGTGGGAGAGGCTGGGGTTTCTGGATTCACGTTTGAAGAGCACTCTCTTCTGGTGAGTGTGGGAACTGTGACCGCCTGTCCCTTTGGTTTCTGTCACACGTTCTCCACTTGTTCTCCTCCTCCCCTGTGATTTGGACTTTCCCCTTGTTTGCCCCTCCTGTGCCTGTCTTGCTTTGCTTGCTTTCTAGTCCCACAAGTTTCTGCTCAGTGGGGCCTTTGTCCTGGAGGGAAGTTTTGGGAGTTCATTGGGTCTAGTCTGTCTCGGGGCCTTTAGACCTTCGGGGTGATGGCGAGTCCTCCCTTGTTTCTCCTCTGGGAGACTGTGGGCTCCTGGATAGTGGGGGGATTGGCCCCTACCTGTCTGTGTGCCCAGTGGCTGGCACAGGGGCGGACCCCACCCCGAGATGTCTGTGAAGACACTGGCCAGGCCTACCAGGCCCACTCACCACCTGCCTGTCTCCTGGAGCAAGGGCTCCTTCAAGCCTGGGGCCCCTCGTTGATAACAAATGAGAGAAACAGACCCCCGCCTCCCCCAGGTCTCCTTGATCCCCCGCCCCCGTCCCCCACCCCTGAGCTGGTTGGTCCCACAGCCCTGGAAGGCCTTTTGTCACTAAGCCTGCTGGGGGCCCAGGTCACCAGGGGGCCCACCTGCAGGCAGGGGAGGGTGGCACTCCCCTCTCCCTGCCTCCCTGCCCCTCTCTCTCCCCTCTGTGCCCCCAGGCCCTTCTGACCTCTGCGGCTTCACAGTCTGGCCCCCACCGCCCTCAAGCATTCCCCTCCCCTTTGGAAGCCACTAGGGCCACTCTAGCCATTTGTGGGTCCTCTGTGCTGCAGCTAGGCCAGGGGACTTGCCTGCCTGCCTGGATTGACAGACAGCTACTCTCCCGACAGCCCGCGCTGGAGGCGGAGGGTGGAAGAGAGAAGCACTCACCCCTCTCACAGGCACGCAGGGCCACGTGGCCAGACTGCTTCCATGTTCCTGTGCCCGAGGCCTTGCCTCCCAGCGCTGTAGCTTATCCCTGGGGCCGCTGGGTGCTACGCTCTGATTGCGGCTGCCTCTGCCTGGTGCCTGAGAGGGACTGCGGGTTCACTCTCGCGACACACACGGGCCACAGAATGTAGCTCAGCCCCTCCTGTCAGCCCTGGAAGACCCTGGCAACCTTGTCGCCTGAGCACACCCCTCCTCCCACTGCCACCTCATGGGACTGGGGGTCAGAGACTTGGTCGGAGAGGAGCAGACACAATCGGCAGAGGATGGGGGTCCAGGATCTGCCAGGCATCAGGGACAGGACCCTGAGGGGTGACTGAGGGTCCCCCAACCCCACTACGGCCAGGGCGACCTAAGCCTTGGGGTCCCCGCTGGCATACCTCCCCCTGCAACCTTCAATCCCTCCCATATAAACCTCTTCACACCCACCCCTACCCCAATCCAGGCAGGATCCGGTTCCGCCCCTACCGTCCACCCAGGGAAGCCCCTGGTGCCCAGATGCGACACCACTGACTTGTGCATTGGGGGTTAGAGAGGAGGGAGGTTCTAGGCCTAAAGGGTGGTCTGAGATCAGCGGAGGGAAGCGGGCCCAGGCTCTGCGAGGAGGCACGGTGAGACGCTGAGGGAGGACTCAGGACAGGGCCCCAGATGATCCAGCGCCACTCCTTCTGGCAGCCCTGGACCACCTGGGGGCAGATGTCTGAGGCGGGCCGAGTCCAGCCCCCTGCTGCTTAAGCCTTGAGAAACACCAGGTTTTCCTCCCCAAGCTCTGCAGTCAGAAGTTGTTGTGACCAGGGCAGTATTGGTTAGGAGAGGGCAGGGCCCCATCTCTGACAGGCATCAAGGTCAGGACCCAGAGCGAGGGCTGTGGACCCCCAAGGCTGCACTCCAATCCCCACTTCCCCCATTCCCATTCCCCACCCAACCCCCATCTCCCCAACCACCCTTCCACCTCCGCCCCACCCCCACTCTGTCACCTGACCACCACCCTCCATCCCCAGCCCCGTCTCCAACCCTTCTGCCACCCCACCATCTTCCCCCCATCTCGGCTGTCATCTCTCTCATCCACCCCACTCCCATCCCCAGCCCCGTTCTGGCAGAATACGGTTGACCCCTGCTCTCAACCCACGGAAGCCCTGGGTGGCTGGACGTGACACCCCTGACTTGCACCTCAGAGATCTGAGAGGAGCCAGCTTCATCTGATGGTTCTGAGGGGCTGATGGAGGTCCGCTGAGGGGAGTGGCCTGAGGCCTTTGGGAGGAGGCAAGGTGAGAAGTTGAGGGAGGCCTGAGGAGGCCCCGCACCCCAAGTTGACGGTCCCCAAGTGATCCAACACCACCCCTGCTGCCAGCCCTGGACCACCCAGCCAGGGCACACTTCTCAGCTTAACCTGCAGGGCACTCTGGCCACCCCTGGCCCCACTACCACTTAAGTGGCAGGGGACTCCGGAGTCAGAGCTTACGTGACCAGGTCAGGGCTGGTCAGGAGAGGGTAGGGCCCAGGCATCAAGGTCCAGGCATCTGCTCAGCCTCGAGGTCAGAACCCCGAGAGGGATCTGAGGGTCCCCCACCCTGACCTATATCCTCCTCTCCACCCCTACCCCACTCACATTCCTGTCCCCGCCCCCCCCCCACCCCAACCACATCTTGGCAGAATCCCTGCAGTCAACCCACGGAAGCCCCGGGAATGGTGGCCAGGCACTCGGATCTTGACGTCCATATCCGGGGCTGATGGAGGGAAGGGGCTTGGGGAGGGAAGGGGCTTGAACAGGGCCTCAGCGGAGCAGAGGGAGGGCCCTGCTGGGAGATGAGGGAGGCCTCGGGGGACCCAGCACCCCAGGACAGGAGACCCACCGCACCCCTGTCTGGGACTGAGGCTGCCTCTTTCGGCCTCAAGAATCACAGTGATGGGGACTCAGATCACCACAGGGGTGGGACCCAACCCTGCCAGGATCACGAGGAGGAAGAGGAGGGAGGACTCAGGTGACCTTGGAATCCAGATCAGTGGGGAATCTCCACCCCGGGAGATCCAGGGCCCGGTGGCCACATGTGGCCCATACGTCCTGTACCTTTGAGGTGACAGAGAGGACAGGGCTGTGGTCTGAGAAGTGGGGCCTCAGGTCAAGAGAGGGAGGAGTTCCAGTCTCACTTGTGCCGCAGGCAGGAAGTTGGGGAGCCCTCAGGGAAATGGGGTCTCCGTTAAAAGGGGGGATGTCTACTCATTTCAGGGAATTGGGGGTTGAGGAAGTGAAGGCCCCGTCAGGACTAAAGACGAGTAACCCAGACAAGGCTCTTGGAATCCTCTCCCCAGAACCAAAGGGGTCAGCCCTGGACCCCTCACGAAGGGGTGACAGGGTGTGGCTCCATCTCACTCCTGTTTTCAGATCTCAGGGAGATGAGGACCTTATTCTCAGAGGATGACTCAGGTAAACACAGGGGACCCTATCTGGTTGAAAGACAGAGGGATCCCAGGATCTGCCAAGGGTTCAGGTAACGGGCTTGAGGGACGATTGAGGATACTCCAGGGCCAGGACGCTGACAGGGACCGCACAGAAGTCTGCCCTGCCCCTGCTGTCACCCCAGAGAGCATGGGCAGGGCTGTCTCCTGAGGTCACTCACTTACTGTGGGATCACTGATGTCAGGGACGGGAGGCCCTGGTCTGAGGGGGCTGCACTCAGGTCAGTAGGTAGAGGGAGGGCCTCAGGCCCTGCCAGGGGTCAAGGTGAGGACCAAGCAGGCTCCTCGCCCAGGACGCATCAATACCAATGAATTGTAATACCTCTGGCTGTTCTTCCTGGGTGGACCTAGGCACGTGTGGCCAGACGTGGGTCCCCTGCTGTCCTCCTGCCCCCTATCAGGGATGTGAGATCTTGGTCTGCATTTCTCTGAGCAGCAAAAGGGTGGGATTCAGGCCCTGCCAGAAAAATATGAGGCCCCTGCGTGAGTACAGAGGGGACCATCCACCCCATGAAAGTAGGGATGTCACAGAGTCCAGTGGTGGATAGCAGTGAGGGGCCAGGGCTGTGCTCGCCGTCTGCACCCTGAGGGTGTGTGGATTCCTCTTCCAGGAGCTCCAGGAACCAGGCAGTGAGGCCTTGGTCTGTGGCACTGTCCTCACGTCACAGAGTAGAGGATGCACAGGCAATGCCAGCAGCAGATGTTTCCCCTGAATGCACACCAAGGGTCCCACCTGCCCCAGGACACATGGGACTCCAGAGTCTGGTTTTTCACTCTCCCTACGTTCAGTCCTGTAGGATTGATCTCTGCTGGCTGGCTGTACCCTGAGGCGCCCTCTCATTTCCTCCTTCAGGTTCTCAGGGGACAGGCCAACCAGGAGGACCGGATTCCTTGGAGGCACAGGGACGCATCAAGGAGAAGATCTGTAAGTAAGCCTTTGTCAGAGTCTCCAGGGTTCGGTTCTCAGCTGAGGCTTCTGACACGGTTCCTCTCTCCCCAGGCCTGTGGGTCTCCATTGCCCAGCTCCTGCCCACACTCCCGCCTGCTGCCCTGAGCAGAGTCGTCATGTCCCTTGTGCCGAAGAGTCAGCGCGGCAAGCCCGATGAAGATCTTGAGGCCCAAGGAGAGGCCCCGTGCCTGGTGGGTGCGCAGGCTCCCGCTACTGAGGAGCCGGAGGCTGCCGCCTCCTCCTCTCCTCTGGTCCCAGTCACGCTGGGGGAGATGCCTGCTACCGGGTCGCCGGCTCATCCCCAGAGTGCTCAGGGAGCCTCCGCCTTTCCCACCACCGTCAACTTCACTCGCTCGAGGCAACCCAGTGAGGGTTCCAGCAGCACCAGCCGAGAAGAGGAGGGGCCAAGCACCTCTCCTGACCCAGAGGCTGCGTTCCAAGAGGCACTCCGTAAGAAGGTGGGTGAGTTGGCTCATTTTCTGCTCCTCAAGTATCGAGCCAAGGAGCCGGTCACAAAGGCAGAAATGGTGGAGAAGGTGATCAAACGTTACCAGCAATACTTTCCTGTCATCTTCGGCAAAGCCTCCGAGTCCCTGAAGATGATCTTTGGCATCGATGTGAAGGAATTGGATCCCACCGACCAGTCCTATATCCTTGTCACCTGCCTGGGCCTCTCCTACGATGGCCTCGGGGGTGGCAATCAGATCTTGCCCAAGACAGGCCTCCTGATACTCGTGCTGGGCACGATCGCAGTGGAGGGCGACCGCGCCCCTGAGGAGGGAATCTGGGAGGAGCTGGGTGTGATGGGGGTGTATGATGGGAAGGAGCACCGTATCTATGGGGAGCCCAGGAAGCTGCTCACCCAGGACTGGGTGCAGGAAAACTACCTGGAGTACCGGCAGGTGCCCGGCAGTGATCCTGCACGCTATGAGTTCCTGTGGGGCCCAAGGGCCCTTGCCGAAACCAGCTACGTGAGGGTCCTGGAGCATGTTGTCCAGGTCAATGCGAGAGTTCGCATTCCCTACCCATCCCTGCGTGATGCAGCATTCAGAGAGGAGGAAGAGGGAGTCTGAGGATGAGTTGCAGCCAGGGCCGGGGGAAGGGGCCTGGGCCAGTTCACAAGGCCAGGGCCCTGTCCAGCAGCTTCCCCTGCCTCTTGTGCCCTGAGGCCCATTCTTCTGAGTAGTCAGCGCTCTTGGTAGTGGGTTTCTGTTTCCTTGGGTGACTTGAAGATGAATCTCTGTTTCTTTTAGAATTGTTCAAATGTCCCTTTAATGGATGGTTGAACTTCAGCATGCAAGTTTATAAATAGTAGTCAACCGTATTGCTGTTTATGTAGTTAAGGAGTAAAAGTCTTGTTTTCTATTCAGCTTGGGAAATCCATTCTATTTTGTGAACTGAGACATAGTAAGAGCAGCGGAGTAAGTGTTAAAAATGTGATCGAATTCACAGTAAAACACGTGAGAGAAAGAAATTAAAAGATAACTTAATTCCTGCCTTATACCTCAGTCTGTTCCGTAAAAATTTTAAAAATATATGCATACCTGGATTTCCCTGGATTCTCTGAGAATGTAAGAGCAGTTAAATTAGAATAAAGAATTGTTCCTGGCCGGGCGCGGTGGCTCAAGCCTGTAATCCCAGCACTTTGGGAGGCCGAGGCGGGTGGATCACGAGGTCGAGAGATCGAGACCAACCTGGTCAACACAGTGAAACCCTGTCTCTACTAAAAATACAAAAAATTAGCTGGGCATGGTGGCGCGTGCCTGTAATCCCGGCTACTCAGGAGGCTGAGGCAGGAGAATTGCCTGAGCCCAGGAGGCGGAGGTTGCGATGAGCTGAGATCGTGCCATTGCACTCCAGCCTGGGTAACGAGCGAAACTCCGTCTCAAAAAAAAAAAAAAAAGAATTGTTCCTATTCACCGGCTCATTTCTCCTCCATGCACGATGAGCATGTGCTCTTTGGATGGTCCTGGTTTGGTGGTGGAGATGCTGAGGTAAGCCAGACTCAGCACCACCCATAGGGTCACTGCAGTGACGTAATGAAGGTGGCAAGATACCCTCTAGAGATATGGAGGAAAAGTGAGAGAGGGGTGTGGGTGTGGGGCTCCAGGTGAGCGCGGTGCAGTGTGAATGCCCTGCGCTGGGGCCTTGGAGGCTTTCGGGAAACTGCAGTTCCTTCTGAGGAAGCAGATTCCAATGAAGCTGGGTGGGTCCGGGGCCAGATTCTCAGAGGTTGAGAGAAAAGCCTGCAATGGAAAGCTGCTTCCTTTGGACGGTGGAGGAACAGAAAGGCAGTCTCCACCTGGGGCAGCAATGGAAAGGGTCCTGTGCTTTTGTCTCAATGCTGTGAACACAGCGCAAGGGCTAGGTGATGGACACCCCTCATCTGCAAGGCTTTCCTGAGAGAGAAGCATCGGTCTGCCTGGAAAGGAGACCCAAAACCCACTGCCAGGTGCTTTTCTGCCTGGCTGGGAGAACCAGTGCTGACTCATGTAAGGAGACATTCAAATGAGGTTATCTCACGTGCAATTTGGCCAATGGTAAGCAAGATTCTGAGTGGTGCCAAAATGAATCAATATAGTTGTTTGGATGGAAAGGCAGATGGGAGACAAGGAAGGAGTTGGTCTTTGACTCGAATTCTAGGAGCTTTGAGCTACATCTGGCTGGGGAGATCTGCACACCCAGAGTTTTGAAGTACATTATCTTAGAGACTCTCAACCACTTACTCCGCTTATCTTTGGTCATTTCTAGTTAATTATTCTCCTAAATTCCGCTAGGTATGTAGGATACCAACACATTGACAAACAAGAAATAAGAATCTCCAGTTGGGGGCAATCTAAAATTTCAGCTTTTGGGCTTCATCCAGGCATTCTAATCACCTCTAGCTTTCTTTTGCTATTTGCTTACCTAGGTCCTAGAAGGTAAGCGGAGAACTAAGTCTTGATTCCAGGAAGAAATGAGGGTTTAGATTTGTGAAGCATGTGTTTTCTATCTTCTGTTTCCTTACATATAGTCTAGGTATTTCTGGTCATTTCTAGTTAGTTTCCTAAATACCACTACTTACTTCTACTACTAAATCAGGAATCCAATAATAAATAAAAATTCAGAGTTGAGAAGAATGTGATTTTTTTCAGCTTGCTGGTTTCAAAAAGTTATTTTGGTTATATTCATTATCTCTGTCTCAATATTGCCTAAATAAAGTTGGTTTTCCATAATAGTAACTCAATATTCTAGAAATAAATAAGTAGTTGGGGTTGAAAGTAATGTGTCTTTCCACTGCTTGGATTTGACAAGTTTTTCATTGTTCTTGTTGTTGCTGTGTCTAGTAAGCCACTTGTCTGTATATCGGTAGTTCTCTGCAGTACTGTGCTTTATTTCAACCCGAAATGCGGTGCAAGAATTGAGAAGAACGTGTTTTCCACTATCCGGCTTCACCTACTAATCTCTAGTTACGTTTACTTAGTTACATACTTGAATATCAGTACTATTCTATAGTAGTGACACGTATTTCCAAAAGAAATAATAATTTAGATTTCAGTAAAATGTTTTTTTCTATATCCAAGCTGATTTTTTTCTAGATATTCTTAGTTATTTACAGTAAACTAGGTACCACTGTATTTATAGAGAACTAACACAGTGTTTCGACAGGAAAGGAGTTGTTGGATATCACAAGAATATGTATTTCAGCTGCTTGAAATGTGTTTTTTCTGGGTAAGTGGTTATGTGGGTAACCAGGAGTTATCTGTATAACTAACACCTCATGCAACAATAAATAAAAAGTCACAGGTCAGAAATACGTGTCTTCAATTCCTGGCATGAAGTAAGTATCTGCTCTACTTATTTCTATTCTAGTTACTGTAATTAAATCGTTATCAAGTGATCAGTAGTTCTCTATAGTGCCAACGCATGATTTCGTATACTCAGTTCCATTACAAGTAACACACCTGCTTCAACGGTGAAGAAGAATGTAGAGTTGGGGACCGGCACAGTGGCTCTCATCTGTAATTCCAGCAGTTTAGGAGGCCGAGGTGGGAGGACTGCAGTTTCAGACCAGCCCGGTCAACAGAGTGAGACCCTGTGGCTGCAAAAAGGATGAACGTTTTAAAAAAAGGACGATTTATTTTCCTTTGAACATATACCCAGTAATGGGATTGCTGGGTCAAATGGCAGCTCTGTTTTAAGTTGTTTGAGAAATTTCCAAGCCGCTTTCCACAGTGGCTGGACTAATTTGCATTCCCGCCAAGAGTGGAGAAGCATTCCCTTTTCCCCACAGCCTCACCAAAATCTGTCGTTTTCTGCCTCTCTAGTAGTGGCCATTCTGACCAGTGTGAGATTGTATCTCATTTTGGTTTTTCATTTGCACATCTATGACGACTGATGATGCCGAGTATTTCTTCATGTGGGTTGGCTGCTTGTGTGTTATCCTATGAGAAGTCTCTGTTCCTGTCTTTTCCCCACTTTTTAAATGCCGTTATTCATTTTTTCCTCGTTGAATTGTTGAGGTTGCTTATAGACTCTGGATATTAGACCTTTGTCGAATACACGGTTTGCAAATATTTTCTCCCACTCTCTAGGTTGTCTATTGACTCTGCTGATAGTTTAACTTACTGTGCAGAAGTTCCTTAGTTTAATTAGGCCTCTCTTGTCCTGTGTGGGGTGTGTGTGTGTGTGTGTGTGTGCGCGTGCGCGTGCGTGCACGCGCATGCACGTGTGTTTGCAATCGCTTTTGAGAACTTAGTCATAAATTCTTTCCCATGTCCAGAACAAGGTTTCTTGAGTTTTTCTTCTGGATTCTTTTTTCTTCTTCTGGATTCTTATACTTTGAGGTCTTACATTGAAATCTTTACTCCATCCTGAGTTAATGCTTGTATATGGTGAAAGGTAGGGTTTTCTAGTTCTTGGCTTCATCTACCTACCTCAGATTAACTAGTTGAGTGGAAGACTGTAGCTCCCTCTTGTACTGACGAACACTGCCAACCTGAGATAAGAATTTTTAGTTGAGAAGAATGGTTACTGAACTTCCTGAATTCCACCAGTTTTCTTCATGTTTCTGGATAGCTCTGCTTTTCTCTAGGGTGCTAATTATCTAATTACAACTAGAATTCTATGGAAAGAATTCATGATCACAAGAAGAAATTATAGGTGAGAAAGATGTGTTTTCCACTTCCTGGCACAAACTGGTTATGGCTCATTTACTATTTGTCTAGGTAACGTCGTTCATCTACTGAACTAACTACGTATTCCAGAAAAGCACTTATGTAGAGTTGAGAACAACATGATTTTCAGACTCCAGGTTTTGACCAGTTATTCCAGTTATGTCTATTTGTTAGTATTGGCCTAGTCACCTAGGAAAACTAGTCACATAGTTTCCCTATATAACTAGTTATATACTTTCCCTAGGTGACTAGGCCAATAGTAACGAATAGACGTAACTGATTTATTCAACAAGAGCTGGCTTATTCAACAAGAAAAAGACGTGATGTTTAAAAACAATATGTTTTTCCAGTCCTTGGCTTCCACTTTTCATGATTGTTCGTCTCTTATGTGATATTTACTTAAACATCTCTACTTTTCTGTGGTAAGAATTTATTAATTCAACAACAAATAATATTTAAATGCTGACTAAAGCATAATTTTTACAGTCATCTTGCTTTCAAGTAGCTGTTCCAGTTATCATTAGGTAACTCAGATTAACTGATTTCCCAGGTATTGTTGGGCCCGCATGCTACTTACACTTTATTCAACAAGGTATAAGTGTATTTTGGAGAAGATAGTACTATTTCGGTGGTTACACTTTACCTACTCATTAAAATAATCTCTAGTTATGTCTAGTTAACTACTTAGCTGGGGCCCACAAGTTACGTAGAGTTTGAGAAGGAGTTATATTAATTCTTTTTTTTTTTTTAAATAAGAAAAGAGGTTTAATTGGATCACAGTTGTGCAAAATGTACAGGAAGCACAGCAGCATCTGCTTCTCAGGTGGCCTCAGTAGAGTTTGCCGGTGAAGCCTTTTGGTGCAGGGCTTTTCTTTGTTCTGAGATTTTTGAGAACAAATCCAGTCTCTTTACTGGTTGTAGGTCTATAGAGAATTTCCATTTCTTTACGAGTCAGTTTGTTGGCTGTGTGCTTCTAAGAATGTGTCTATTTCATCTAGATTCATTCTTAATGTAAAATTGCTCATGGTATACTCTTGGAATCTTTCTTAAAAATCCCTGAAGAGTAAGTATTAATCGCCCTCACTTTCATTTCTGGTTAGAAAATTGGGTCTTCTCTCTGTTTTTACTATAGAAGCGGTATTACTTGTATGTTCCCATATCGTAAAGAGGGAGCCGCTTGGTAGGCTCCCCATATGTACCTTTCTGTGTAACGTTGCTTGAACCAACATGAAGGGGATCCACCATCCCAAGTACATCGCTGGCAACTTGGTCCTGAGGGTTTGGGGAAACAAACTCGGGCGGGTCCAAAGAACTGTTGGATTCCCTGTTAGATGAACGTTAGACAGAACTGCATTATTTACCTTGGTAAATAGCTGCCGGCTTTCTGGGGTAATGTGTGGCTGAGTGTTTCTGACCTCCATTTCTAGAAATGGAGGTCAGAAACACTCAGAACTGACAGGTCTGGACCCTTGGTAGGGGACCAGAGTTTTCCACTGCAGCGGCAAACATTCGGCCTTCTGCTTGCCAGCTCGTTTTTGTCTTTTAATAAAAATCAAGTAATAGTCCAGTCAGCTGTCCCTAGATCCAGACCCTGGGATACTGCAATGTATCATATTGCCGCAGGTCCCCGTTAGTCAGATGAGCCTGACACCACACACCCGGATTGTGCTGCCCTGTACGGCAACGGCGCCCACCTTAGCCTAACCCTGATACTTTTGTGTCACCGTCTGGAGCCTGCCATTTGAGAATCCTCTCATTGACTGCCAGATCCATGGCGGCATCGCTTGCGTCCAACCTTGATTTTGAGAGGAGAGTCAAAGCAGAGCTTCTCCAAGATGCCAGGGCCACCCCATGAACAAATCCCTCATTTTAGTACTGTCTTCTCCGCCCTCGAAGGGAACAACGTTCACAGGTGGCACCTCTGGTCTCACAGAATGAATCCTACCTAAGACTGCTCTCCCCGCAACCGTCTCACCTATTGGTCAATATTCTGCCAAGGCAGTTCCCGTAACTCCATGTCATTTACTGCAGGCGGTTGTTCTCCAAACGTGAAGCTGCCAGCCCAACAGGATCTGAGGCCAGCCCCAGTACAGGGGACCCCATGTTATAGCTCTGTGCTCCCATGTAAATACACTCTCCCCTCTGCTGAACTGTATTCTGTCTGCTGTCTTGCTGGATCCACATGCTCAAAATCCATTCCACCTATGCTGTCCCAGGTCATGCCAGGGCGCACTAGCCAGCTTCTGCAGGTTTTCTGAATATGAGGTATTTCCCACCCAAACAGAAGCCGTATTTGTCTCCTGTGCTGTGATCTTTCCTATTCATGGTTTAGGCTTGTCATAGCGATGAAAGTTAGCGGGATGGATGTTAGGTAAGACAAGCCTATATATATTTGTGTGTGTGTATATATATATATATATATATATATATATATATATATATATATTATATTATATTTTTTTCTACTTCCTTTTTTTTTTTTTTCTTAGAGACTGGGTCTGCTCTGTGGCCCAGGCTGGAGTGCAAGGGCGTCATCATAGTTCACTGCAGCGTCAACCTCCTGGGCTCAAGCAGTCCTCCCACCTCAGCCTCCCGAGGAGCTGGGACTATAGGCACTCACCACCAGGCCCGGGTAGTTTTTAAATGTTTATTATTGTAGAGACAGAGTCTCGCTATGTTGCCCAGATTGGTCCCCAACTCCTAGGCTCAAGTGATGCTCCTGCTTCGGTCTCTCAATGTGCTGCAATTACAGGCTTGAAGGCAACATCTTTTACGGTAGCTGGCTTAGACGAGGTCTTTGCGGAGTCTCCAGGAACGAGGGGATTGCTCCCCAGTTATCAAGGGTTAGGCGGCTGCTAAAGCCAGGGTGAGGGTTTGGGAGATCCTAGGTATTCAAAACCCTCATGGTCGTCACCCTGGCAACTTTCAGGGTTCACCTCTTTCCCCATCAGTTGCTTCCTTGGATATAGAGACCTGTGAATGTGGTGTGAGCCATCTCTGTGCAGCTCTGCCAAGTAACAGTTAGGATCAGGGCCTGATGTGCAGAGGTCTGCCTGCCGACTGGAGAAGAGGAGGTCGCCTTAACCTAGCGGGTCAGGGTGAGTGACAGGCTGGGCCCTCTCTCATCAGACACACAGGTACCTGTGATGGAGATCCAGCTCAGGGCAATCATGGAGGGGCCACAGCATCTGCTCAGGCTGGAGAGGATCTCAGAGTCTGCGCATCCCTAAATCCACCCACACGCCCCAGATGCCTTTCGGTGACCCCGATTTAAAGAGGAGGAGAGTAGATGCCTGCCCGAGGCGTGTCTGCCTCTCTTCAATAGATGTCCCAGGGTGTCAGTGACAGCCAAGAGAGACCAGGTCCCCTCCCTTCGCCCCAAGCCAACAGGCACCTATGATCTCACACAGCTGGGTGAACCTGGGGGCTCTGCTTTCAAAAACAGGCCGTTGGCCCATGACGCCCGTGAGTATTTCTCACTGACAGAAGGAGGACGTGCATGCTTGTTACCTTAGAGGTTAGCTTGTCACCTGCGTCACCACATTTCCATCTGGTTCTATGGCCCCTGAAGTCAGTCTTCAGAGCAGAGCCTTCCACCACACCTCACTTGCTCTCCCGACCTAGCACGAGGTCAGGAGTGAATGAATGGGGTACTAAAGCAATATGAGAACCTAGAGATAACCATGGCCCCAGGAGAAAGCTGAACTCAGGTGATATGTTGGACTCAGACTGGCACAGTGTTGTGGAGTAACGAGGGTGTCTTGCCTCGGTGTGTGAGGTCCACACACAGCATGGAGGCCGTCTGTTTCCAGATAATTCCCAGGGTCGTGAGGATGTCACAGGGACTCTCTGGGCAGTGTGTCCCAGGAGGCTTGCCCACACTCAGGCAGAGTCTAGAGAGGGTTCCGTCGGGCCTGATGCTTATGCCACTTGGAAGGCCCTCTTCTAAAATTTCATTAGAACTTCCAAGCTATGAGTGCTTTGGAAGTTTGTCCACATATTTTCCGAGACACTCCACCTATGGAGTCGGACGATCTCCAGCATGACACAGCTCAAGTTCAAGGTGAGAGACACAGTGGTTTTACGGTGACTCCAAACAGCTACTCTGCCAGAGTTACCCAAACACGTGGTCATGTGAACACCCAACATGGTCTCATGAGACCCGGCGACTGCCTCTAAGAACCAAAAAAGCACTCGGGTTCGTGTTTCGGCCTTCACGTTTATTTTAACGTCGAGTTTGAAAAACAATCTGGCTTTCCCATAACATTCATTCTCAAAAACCATCTTGTTTCAAGTTAGCCTAGCAATCTGTGCGCTTCGCCACTTGGGCCTGAACTGCGTCTGTTTAATATTGTTCTTCCAAGGGCCGGGCCCACTTAGCGGAATGGGGGCTGCCTCTGTGACCCGTGTTTCCGACCCCCAGCCCCGGTGCCTCTCCTTCTCTAGCAGCCCGGAGTGGCTTACCGGCCTGCGCCTAGATTGTTGGGACCTGGTGGAGCTAGCCCGTGAATAAGTCGGAAGATGAAGCTTGGTGGCTTTGAGACAGATGGCCACGCCTTGGGGGATGCCGGATGCAGAACAAGGAGCTGGCTTTCTTCCGATGTATGGGCAGGTAGAGGGGCTGCTAAGCAGTCAGGCCGGCCGCATAGGTGGAGAGTAGCCAGCCTGAGAAGGAGATGGCTCTAGCTGCCCTCCAGAGGGCAGCGACAGCTACAGGGAGAGGATCCATCACTGTCAGTTATGAAGACAGCCGGAGGCCGGTACTAGGACACGGTTCAGAGGGCTCCCCCCGTGAGTGGAATTTCAGGGAAAGGCCTGGCGACAAGCTTGCACGAGGCTCACAAGAGGCTCTCACTGCACACTGAGGTTTCACTCATGCACATACGGACTACATGCAGGCCGGCCGGCGACTTCACGTTTGGCCTGCAGCTTGCTTTTTGAAGAAGCATTGGAAGGTCGTGTTAACGTACGAGAAAACGTCTCTCTCATGGGATTCAACGCTCGGGCTACTTTTCAAAAAAAGTAAACAAGCATAGCAGGGAAAAGGCTGGAGTCATCTTAACAGGGAATCCAATAGTTGCTGTCCACGTTATCGCCAAAAGAATGAAAAGTCCCACCCATGTTGCCGTAACGTTAGGCTTTAAAAGTTACTGTTGCTTAGCAGCTGACACCGGTGGCTTTTTGTGTCAAAGAACATAGGACCTAAATGAAAATAGCAAGTCCAGTCAAAAGAAATGTTATGAAAATCGATGGTCTTGTCCTTCAAACCCATCGGGACAAGTACGCTTCCAAAGACGTTGAGGGAAATGCCAGCGTTTGCAATCATTTCACAAAAGAGCTCTTCACGAGTTTGCGAGGAAGCCATGGTGATGAATGTGCCACCACCAAACGCTGGGGATGGGCCCCAAATGAATTTTGCAGGTTCCCAAAGTTTCGAATATCCAGAACACACTTAACACTCGTCGGGGAAGGGATGGCTCATTTTACACAGAGGGGCATTGTCATTAATTCTGGAAAGGAGGTGGCTCCCCGCTAAGGTCTGGGTGCAGGAGGAGAGCTAATTAGCTTCCCGGGTGGTTGCTGGTTTCCTTCTCATCTTCTTTAAGATATTTCTGTCAAACAGCTCTTTCTCACGGTAATGCACAGGTGGCCCTCGCCGGTACTTCTCCTCTGCTGCCTTGTAATCCAGCTCATCAGTTGCGGCGATGGCGCAAATGATGGCCTCGGGCAGAAGAACTTCCAGAACAAAATTGACTTTGTCGTCCCTTATCCGAGTCAGCATGGTCTTGTCCATTTGCTTGTAGATTTCTTGTAAATGCTTGGTCACGACTTCCAACTGGTCGTCATCTTCCAGGTATGTTTCAAAGCAGAGCAAGTCCCTGCGTGGGGTGAGAAACGCGGTCAGCCACCTGGACTGCTTCCTGCCTTGCAAGATGTCCAGGAGGTGGGGGTCGGCCCCCTTTTCCCTCACGATGAAGTCCACCAGCTTCCGGTTGTCTCGGTCCCGAGCGGCCCTCATCCGGTCCGGGAGGATTTTCTTGCAAGGCCTCTTCCCGCCCAGGGAGGTCTCCTCCTCCCAGTCTTCCAGGTCGGCATAATTGACCTTTGGGAAGTCAATCTGCAGGTCTCCCTCTTGGACGGCTCTCCTGATGGGGTGGCTGGTGTCTGCAGCGTAATAGTCCAGGAAGGAGCCCTTGAAAGAACCCCGGAGCAGCCCTTCTCTGTAGTGGGAAATGAGTGAGAAGCACCAGTCGATGCTGGGCTTGTATGCCCTCTGGGCCCTCTTCAGCAGTTTCTCTTGCTCCTTACAATCCAGGTGCTTCAGCCTTTGAAGAGGAACTTGAATGCCACGATTTCCACGGTGCAGGTTGTCGTCCAGCAAGAGCACCCTCGCGGTCTTGTCTGTGCTGCTGACGCTCTTGACCACTGCCGGCCAAAACGGATGGTCTTGAAATTTGAACCAGACCAGCGTTCCCCTTTCAATGGGACGTGGCTCCCGTGGAAGAGTAAGGCTGGCGGGCTGCCCATCCTGTTTTCCGCCAGCCCTCTGAACGGCGGTCACGGGATGAGCAACCTTAGCGTCACCAGGGGGCTGAGGAGGTCTTCGAGGTCTCCTCTGAAAATCTGGACCCGGAAGCTTCTTTTTTCTCCCGGCAATCCGCACTGAAGAAGGCAGCCTGTGCTGAGGGGACCCAGAGGATGGGGCCAGACCTGCCCAGCCTGGCTTCCAGGCACCCTCTCCAGGGTCCTGAATGTCCCCCGAGAAGGGAGAGCATTCAGGGGAAGCAGCCAGGGTCTTCTTCGGGCGGCTATCCAGTGTGTCTTCCTTCAGAGCAGGGGGCGCAGGACTGGTGAGGCCTGGGGACCGAGATGCACCCTTCCCCGTTACTGTGGGAGGCAGCGACATAGGAGTGGAGGCGTTGGCTCTTTTCCTGCCTTTTATCTCACAACCATGCCACGAAAGTGTCAGGGAATCCTGGACGGCACGGCAGCTTTGCAACGCCTGTGCTTGCGTTTCACCTGGAGTAGGAGCAATGGCCATATGTGTCTGTGACCTGTCACCGCACAGGGCGCCTGGAGTAGGAGCGAAGGCCTTGCGTTTCTGTGACCTGTCACCGCGCAGGGTGCCAGGAGTAGGAGCAATGGCCTTGCGTTTCCGTGACCTGTCAGACCTGTCACCTCGCAGGGCACCTGGAGTAGGAGGAACGGCCTTGCGTGCTGTTGACCTGTCAACGTGCTGGGTGCCTGGAGTAGGAGCAACGGTCGTGTGTATCTGTGACCTGTCAGGACGTGGGGCGCCTGGAGTGGGAGCAATGGCCTTGTGGTTCCATGACCTGTCACCGTGCAGGGCCCCCGGAGTAGGGGCAATGGCCGCGCACATTGTTGAGCTGTCACTGCGAATAGCACCTGGAGTAGGAGCAATGGCCGTTTGCGCCTGAGAGCCATCGCCCTGCAGGGCTCCTGGAGTAGAAGCAATGGCCATGTGCGCTACTGACCTGTCACTGCCCAGGGCGCCTGGAGTAGGAGCAGTATTCGTGTGTGCTGGTGAGCTGGCACTGCCCAGGGCGCCTGGAGTGGGAGCAGTGTTCGTGTGCGCTGGTGAGCTGGCACTGCCCAGGGCGCCTGGAGTGGGAGCAGTGTTCTTGTGCACTGGTGACCTGGCACTGCCCAGGGCGCCTGGAGTGGGAGCAATGTCCCTTGGTGCCGGAGACCCGTCAACGCGCAGGGTGCCCAGAGTAAGAGCAGTGGCCTTGCGTTTCCGCGACCTGTCAGTCCTGTCACCGTGCAAGGTGCCAGGAGTAGGAGCAATGGCCTTGGGTTTCTGTGACCTGTCAGGCCTGTCACCTCGCAGGATCCCTCGGGTTGGGTCAATGGCCATGCACACCATTGAGCTGTCACCATGCAGGGCGCCTGGAGAAGTAGCAATGACTGTGTGCGGTGGTGACGTGTCACCATGCAGGACGCCTGGAGACGGAGTAATGGCCATGCACCCTGGTGAGCTGTCACCGTGCAGGGCACCTGGAGTAGGAGCAATGGCCATGTGAGTCCGTGACCTGTCACTGCACAGGGCCCCTGGATTGGGAGCAATGGCCCTGCGTTTCCATGACCTGCCACCGCACAGGGCCCCTGGAGTAACAGCAACGGCAGCGTGTGCCCACGACCTGTCCCCAAGCAGGGCGCCTGGAGTAGGGGCTATGGCCCTGCCTGCCTGTGACCTGTCACCTCGCAGGGCACCTGGAGTAGGGGCAATGCTGATGCCCACCCGTGACCTGTCCCCGCACGGTGTGCGTGAAGTAGTGGCAATTCCCCTGTGTGCCCGTGACCTTCCACTGCACAAGGCGCCTGGAGTGGGGGCAATGGCCCTGCTCGCCCCTGACCTGTCACTGGGCAGGGCGCCTGGAGTAGGACCAACGGCCGTATATTCTCCTGACCTGGCACCACGCAGGGCACTTGGAGTAGCAGCAATGTCCCTGCGCCACAGGGACCTGTCCGCGCACAGGGCATCTGGAGTAGGGGCAATGCCCGTGCCCACCCGCGACTCAACGCCGCACAGCGTGCATGGAGTAGGGGCAATGGCCCTGCGTGCTCCTGACCTGTTACTGAATAAGGCACCTGGAGTAGGGGCGAGGCTGGTGCGCGCCCGTGACCTTGCACCATCCGGGGTGCCTGGAGTAGGGGCAATGGCCGTGCGCGCTGGTGACGTGTAACTTCCCAGGGTGCCTGGAGTAGGGCCGTGGCCGGTCCGCGCCCGTGACCTGTAACCTCGCAGGGCGCCTGGAGTAGGGGCAATGTTGGTGCGCGCCCGTGACCTGTTACCTCTCAGGGCGCCTGGAGTGGGGGCAGCGTTCCTGCGCACCAGTGATCTGTCACCGCGCAGGGTTGCAGGAGTAGAGGCGTGGCCGGTGCGCACCCGTGACCTGTAACCTCGCAGGGCGCCTGGAGTAGGGACAATGCCCGTGCCCACCGGTGACTCGACTCCGCACAGCGTGCATGAAGCAGGGACAATGGCCCTCCTTGCTCGTGACCTGTCACCCAATAAGGCACCTGGAGTAGGGGCGTGGCTGGTGCGCGCCCGTGACCTGTAACCTCGCAGGGCGCCTGGAGTGGGAGCAGCGACCCTGCGTACCAGTGACCTGTAACCGCGCAGGGTGCCAGGAGTAGGGGCGTGGCCGGTGCGCCCCCGTGACCTGTAACCTCGCACGGTGCCTGGAGTAGGGGCAATGCTGGTGCGCGCCCGTGACCTGTAACCTCGCAGGGCGCCTGGAGTAGGGGCAATGCCCGTGCCCACCCGTGACTCGACCCCGCACAGCGTGCATGAAGTAGGGGTAATGGCCCTCCTTGCTCGTGACCTGTCACCCAATAAGGCACCTGGAGTAGGGGCGTGGCTGGCGCGCGCCCGTGACCTGTAACCTCGCAGGGTGCCTGGAGTAGGGGCAACGTTCCTGCGCACCAGCGACCTGTAACCGCGCAGGGTGCCAGGAGTAGGAGCAACGCCCGTGCCCACCCGTGACTCGACCCTGCACAGCATGCACGGAGTAGGGGCAATGGCCCTCCGTGCTCTTGACCTGTCACCCAATAAGGCACCTGGAGTAGGGGCGAGGCTGGTGCGCGCCCGTGACCTTTCACAGTGCAGGGGGCCTGGAGTAGGGGCGTGGCAGGTGCCCACCCGTGACTCGACCCCACACAGCATGCATGGAGTAGGGGCAGTGGCCCTCCGTGCTCCTGACCTGTCACCCAATAAGGCACCTGGAGTAGGGGCAATGCGGGAGCGGGCCCGCGACCTGTTACCCCGCTGGGCGCCTGGAGTAGGGGCAACGCCGGTGCCCACCCGTGACTCGACCCCACACAGCGTGCATGGAGTAGGGGCAATGGCCCTCCGTGCTCCTGACCTGTCACCCAATAAGGAACCTGGAGTAGGGGCGTGGCTGGTGCGCGCCCTTGACCTGCAGCCTTGCAGGCCGCCTTGAGTAGGGGCCACGCTGGAGCCGGCCTGCGACCTGCAACCACGCAGGGCGCCTGGAGTAGGGGCGATGGCCCTGCACGCCAGTGACCTGTTACGGCGCAGGGTGCCAGGAGTAGGGACAACGGCGGTGCACGCTGGTGACCTGGCTCCACGCAGGGCGTCCCCAGTAGCAAAGGCCCTGCTCCCCCATGACCTGTAACCTCGTGGGGTGCCTGGCGTAGGGGCAACGGCCCTGCGTGCCCGTGACCTGGCCCTGCACAGGGCGCCTGGAGTAGGGGCAATGGCCCTGCGCGCCCGGGACCTGCCACCGCTCATGGTGCCTGGAGTAGGGGCAATGGCTGTGGGCTCCTGTGACCTGTCATCCCGCAGGGCACGCTTACTCTCTGAAGGGACCCTCGGTGATCTTGGGTTTTCCCTCTTCCCAAGAGTCTTCCTGAAGTCGCCTGTGCGTCTCCAGTCGTCTTCGCGAGGGAGGGAACTGGCTGGCTTTTCCGGCACCTTTTGAGAAGGCTGAGAGGGCGTGGTGCTCTCTTGTTCATGTGGTTTTCTTCCTCCACGCAGATTTGTTCTCTCGTTCAGCATCTCCAGGACCACCTGAAGGGTTCCTCTGTACCCCAACTTCTCTCCGGTTGGGGCACCGACCATCCTCTGTGCCACTGCAGAGGCGGCAATGTCTTCCATTTCAGACTTAGTTGGGGTCTTCACGTCTGTGCTGCTCACCTTGATTTTTTCATCTACTGCGAGGATTTGAACTTCTAGGGACGGTGCCACTCGAGGCATCGTTTTTGGTGAAGTCGCACGTGTGCACAAAACCTTTGCTGGCCACAGGCGGCCTTTCCAAGAGCATAGGACGTACTGGGAGTCCATGATGAGCTGAGTCGTGTGTGGAGAGGTAGCTACTAAGGGAGGCCGAGGGGTCTGCCCACCACACCCTCTCCTAAACCAAGCTGCTCTGCAAAGCGGCCTTTGCCTTCGGACTGCAAAGGGTGTGTAGGGTGGGTGGGCTGTGTTCCTCCTCCTGAATCTCCTTGAGACGCTTGAACTCATGTTTCCAGTGGGCGATACGGCGGTCAACTGCAACGTGGAAAAGGGAGAGCAGAAAGGTATCAGAAGAACATCCTTTTGTGAAATGCGAAGCACCCCACTCAGTGAGGTCAATAAAATAAGGAAACGTGGCAAGCGCGTCTTAGACAGAGGGATAGACAGATGGCAGGTATTTGGGAACATCCAGAAGGTGCACAGGAGCTTTCCGACACACCAATCCCAAGGCTTCGTCCTAATTTTTAGCAATTCCATATTGAGGAGCACCTGCATGGGGAGGTGGGTGTCCCGACAGGGGCCCCATGTTTCTTACTGAGTATTCTGTGCCTTTGGGCTCCTCGGGAGGGAGCCTAGGGAAATGCTTCATGTTTCTATTTCCAGGGTGACAAGTATGGAGCTGTGCACCCCAGGAAGCCCGAGGAGCTCTCCCACATGCAGATGCTGGGTGTCGGCACCCTGTCATGTGCAAGAGCCCGAACTTAGAGCCCAGAGCTGCGTGGAGATCATCCCGGTGATTACTGGCTACCATTGGTCATGAGAATCGCTGCAGGCACCGGTCACTGGCTGCCACCTGCACCTCTCTGCCGTGGCTTTAAACTTTTGCCCCCCCCAACACCAAATCTGCGCCTCTTATCCTGACCACAAGGGTCTGTACAACGACGGGCAAGGAAAATTCCACTCCGAAATGTCAGCACGACATGAATGCAAGTGAATGTTTAGTAAGTGGGGAGATCTTACCCAGTGTCACATGGAATCGCAGCAGGTTTGGTTCTGTGAGCTGAATCTCTTGCGCTGATGTGGAGACCCTTCAGCCCCGCTCCATGCCGCTATTCTTCTGGCGTCCCAGTGGCACCACGTGTAGATGCTCAGGACCTATGCACTCCTGATGTCAATCTGGAAACCCAAACACAGATAAGAAATTAAGCCAATCAAGTGATTTATCCAGTTCCCCTCCCCAACTCTCGAATGCATGCCCTTTTGAAACGGAACTGATGTCTTCATCTTAGGCATCGTGTAGACGTCATATTTGTTTTCTTCTTTTGCGTCGCAAAATATTTCCCTGTTACACCACTTAGTGTGTGCCAGTCTTTTTCCGTTTCAGAACCGTGGGAACTACTGCTTTCCTGATAGCATCCGCCTAAGATACATGGATTCAATACTAGCAGTCTCTCTCTCTCTCTCTCTCTCTCTCTCTCTCTCTCTCTCTTTCTCTCTCTCTCTCTCTCTCTCTGTGTGTGTGTGTGTATGTGTAATGAAATGTGCTCAATGAGATTGATAAAATAAGGAAACGTGACAGGTGAGTCTTGCCTTGTTACTGTGTTTCTCTGATTCTCAACATGAAACGGTTTTGCATAGAATACGAAATGTGTAGACAGACATACGAAAGGGACACCAGGTTGCAGAAGCTCACTCTACGTGATAATGTGCCTGCTTCCAAGGCATTGCCAGCATGCCCAGGTGCTCACACGCGTGCACACATTATCTTCGACTAGAGCTCCTAACTGAAGAGCATAACTGGACACATTGTCCTGTGAATGCCCACATTCCTACCTACTTTGTGTGAATGTCTTTACAGGGAGGTTTCCCTGATGGTTCCAAACTTTATCCAATGAAATGTCCCATATTACAGAAACGTGCACTGAGATGCAACCCTTGTGTCAGTCCTTCAGTTCCCACCTCCCAAAGCAAAATAATCTGCTAGCCTGTTGTGGTTTTCCACAGCCACTGTACAAAACTTGGTGCTGTGCAATGTTGAGTATCACAGCTCGTTTACATATTTTAGCTCACGCACTGTGGAGTTCAAATTACAGGTTTCACAGGCCAAAAATTATTTTCTCAATAAATGCAGGTATGTGTGTATTTATTCATGCACACAGGTGGATGTAATGTGAGATGTATAATGATGATGAAATATACAAGCTTTAGGGAAAAGCTGCCCAAAACCTTTCTTAGATGAGGGTATAGGAGGATACAGGTTTAATGCCCTCCTGCTTCAGAGAACTCAGAGTACCAAGCTGTCAAGCACAGGTGTCACCCGAGGACCCAGAACAAAAGTCAGAAGGAATCGACCAATGACCAAAAAACTCCAATCTCCCCTTAACTAGACCCGCCAACCCATGTCACAAAACAGGTATGATTGGGCACCCGCAAGCCCAAGCCAATGTCTACCCACATCCCCAAATACAGTCTCTCCTCCTCCCCGCCCCTCTCTCTCCCCCCTTCCTCTCTCTCTCCTTTCCCTCTCCTCTCTGTCTCCTCTCTCTGTCTCTCTCCTCTCTCTCTCTCCCCCCCCTCTCTCTCCTCTCTCGTCTCGCTCTCTGTCTCTACAAACACACACACACACACACACACACACACACACACACACACACACACACACGTGGGAAACTCAAGGTGCCTGGCACTGATGCTCGCTGCCTCTACACATTCCTGTAAATCCATGCTCGCTGCCTCTACACATTCCTGTAAATGTTTCTGCTTCCAATGCAAATGCTGTTTTCTTCTCTATTTAGTTCCTTATTTTAAACATAGACAGGGAAACATCTAGAGGGATGTGTCTAAAATTTCTACATAGGAAATAGAGTAAGCATCAGCAATCCAATCACCCAGAAATGCTTACTGCAAGTATATGAGTTTGCACACTCTGGAATTGTTGTTTCATTGATATATGTATATGTCTGTAAGATATTTAAGAGGCCTAAAGTTTGTATAGCCATTTGAATATTATTCAGTATTGGCATTTGGCGACATGTTTACAGGTGTGAAACAGTTTAAGGGACTGCCTTCTACAGACAACCAAGATATCCATTACCGTTACGTTTTGGATGGCCAAAGCCATGCCTCCTTAGGAGAGACCATGTGAAGGGAAGTGGGTGAAATCAAAATATTACATGTAGTCTCA
The DNA here is from genome assembly GCF_048565385.1 of Saimiri boliviensis. NCBI lineage: Eukaryota > Metazoa > Chordata > Mammalia > Primates > Cebidae > Saimiri > Saimiri boliviensis. Next base: position 85,310,232 of record NC_133470.1, on the reverse strand, counting down.
CCACCTGCACTGGCCCATCACCCAAATACCTGCTATCGAGGGTTTGCATATAGTCTTGCTGGCAACTTTCTCCCCACATTTTGTGGTAAGTGAGACACAATTGTTTTCTCTCTCTCTCTCTCGAGGACAGAGACAGAGAGACAGAGAGAGAGAGAGACAGAGAGAGAGAGAGACAGAGAGACAGAGACAGAGAGACAGACAGAGACAGAGAGAGAGAGAGGAGAGAGGTCGGTAGGTAGGCTGATAGATGGGGGATAGACAGATGGATAGACAGAGAGATAGATGGATGCAAAGAAGTAGAGATGGATACAGGTTGACAGGGTTGATTGATTCATAGGGATAGATACAAATAGATGGATGTAAAGATCGAGATAGACAAAGACATACAGTATAGTAGCTAGAGGGTCTATCGATATTCAGAATAATATAGAGATAGAGACACAGATGATGGAGACAGACGATGAAGAGATGTACAGAGAGAAAGACAGTTGAATGTAGAGACAGAGAAATGTACTTTTATAGAAGATAGAGACTTGATAGATATGAAGAATGATGAGTAGATAGATGGTGATGGATGGATAGAGATAAAGACGAGATGGGTAAAGACAGAGAGATGATGGATGGATAGCAGAATAGTTAGAGACAGAGCAAAAGATAGCTATATAGGTCTACCTCTATCTCTGTCTGGGTATACCTTCATCTGTCCATATCACAGATCCAGGTAGATAATGACGTGCAAACATTGATCTACTTCTGCGTACCAGGATCCATGGGATGAAAACGGAACATTCACTCCGCCCAGCTCAGTTTCGTGAGTGAGCCCAAATTCTCAGAGTACGGAATGAGTAGGACAATGTGTTTAATATTTTACTTCACAGTGGAATCCAACACTGCTTGCCCAATGAGCCTAGGCCGATGAAAATGAAAGGGAGACAGGAGCAGTAGTGAGTCTACAGCCTGTAGCATCCTAGTCCATTTCAGGCCACTAAAGAATCAGTGGTGGAGTATTGTCTATTGCTGGTGTATAACTTTTGTTCTATTCCCATTGCTCTGTAGCTGCGGGATGAAGGAACCAGATGGCCATGAGGTTTTATTTCTGCCATCAACAGCCAGGATTTGGGGGGTAATTGTTTTGGCAGCCCTCCGTTAATTCCTTTCTCAAGCGAGGGGTTTATTTACGTTTCAGGACAAAGTAAAAGAACACAGTCCTCAGCAGCTCGTCTCAAAGCGGGGCCCCTTTCCTGACACGGCCCGGCCCCCCGCCCGCCGAGAGGCAGGCATTGTCCGTTCCTCCCCCTAGCACCCCTCCCTACCATGACCAGAGCTTTGTGGAGCTGCTGTCGGCTGCTGGGTGCGTGATTTTGGACCCTCCCCCAAAGAGGAGTTTCCTCCGAAGGATGAGCTGGCAGCACCCTGCAGTCTAATAAAGGCACCACCGCGTATAAAATGGTTTCTGCAAAGGAAGTGCAGTCTTGCGTGTTCCTGCACGTGTCCTTTGCGCAGGCAAAGTGCACGTGAACTTTGAACCTACATTTAAAGACAGGCCCTACGCTTTCCTAGGGTTTTCAGTGCACTTGCCGGACAGTCGGGGGAGAGTTCGTATCGGTCCAGTTTTCTCCTTATGCTGGTCACTAATTGCATGCGTCAATAGAGGATGCAATTAGCGAACTACTGTCCCGCTCTCTGGCGTGGAGAGAGCCGGGCTGTTTTGCAGAGAAGAGGAACACAGCGGCCCGACCCGGTGAAGGAGCCTGTGTTTTCCGCGGCTGTCATCGAGAAGGGGCCCGCCACCGATTTTCACTCCATTCAGCTCAGCGTAGTGATACCAGGAGATTCGCCTTTTAGAGAACAGGTGTCTCATCTCCCGGGTCCGCTCCCCAGGATGAGCACAGCAGGAACCCTGGCTTGCTCAGAGCGACGGGAGGCCTTCCCGCCCTGCCCCTTGTAGCTCGCCATTTGCCGACCTCAAATTTCCCTCTCCTAATGTGTGCGCCGTGAGCTCTTACACTCAGGAGGCGAGTGAAGCCACCTCGTGAAGGGGACCCGCCAGTGTCCCTGAAGTTCAGACATCCCTGGGGAATCTCTGCTTTGTTTAAAGGACCCGGGTGACGGTGCTGTATGGCGCAACAGGTGTCACCTCCGGACAGTGAGCCAGGGATGACACGCTCCTCAGTCTCCTCAGCCCCGGTTCCTCGGGAGCTGCCCGCCTTCCTCACCAACAGCAGGGATGACAGCCCTGAGTGGTCAATTCAGCGACACACACCCCTCCCCCCACACACAGAGCCTTAGAGAGACAACACACACACCCTCACACACCCACCCACCCACCAACCCCGGTACACACACACTCAGAGACACACACACATCCACACACCCACACACATCCACACACACATCCACACCAACACACACAGCCACACACATCCACACACACATCCACACCAACACACACCCCCACACACATTCGCACACACCCACACACAGCCTCACACCCCTCCCCCCAAGCCCCCTCACCCCCCCAGGCACCCACACGGTCGCAGGAGTAGCAGACACCTACTAGTCTTGACGCTCTCACGGCTCTTCGAGCTGTCCGGGCTGTGGACATCCTTGCGAAATGTGTCTGCCACCAGGAAACAAACGCTTCCCCCCGTTGTCATAGAAACCGGGATGTCGTCCGGACGGCGTTCTACTGGATAATGGCTTTCTACGGGGCGCCGGAAGTGCCAATACCTCCTCGGAGGCTCCTCGTGGATCTCGAGCTCCCTCGGGTACAGCCCCCCCACACCCACCCAAGCCCATGCGGGAACCTGCACAGGATTCGAAACACGCTTGGGAATCCTCCTTGGCACAGGCGCTGCTAGGGGCAGGGGAAGTTTACAGATCAGAGCATGGAGGGAGGCAAGTGAAGGCGCCACGGGTTCTCTTCTCCCTTGGGGCACAGGGACTCAGGGCCCAGGCCCCGTTAGGGGCCGCCTGCCTGCCCCACCGCCAGAGCACGAGAGGCCAGGCGGGATCTTTTGTGCAGGCTGGATCCGGGGCCCTCGGTCAGTTCAAAGCCACCTGCAGAGGCCAAAACATGGGACGGTAGAACACCTGCATGCCACGGGAAGGCAGAGCCTGAACGTGGGTTGTGGCAGGAAGAAAAGAACCTTGATCCTTCACCTGGACCGACGTGGATTGCTCGGGCTGGCAGCAGGCCGCGGTCCCCGTGAAGAACAATGTGCCCGCGACCTGGGACGACAGGGAGGTGGCGGTGAACCCCTCACATTGAGATCTGTGCTCAGCACATCCTGCTGGAACCCAGTGCTCACTAAGGCTTCATAAGCCCCGAGGCAGGGGTACCGTTCCACCCGGGCACACGGCCCATGCTTCCTCCCCCAGGCAGGCCTTCCTGTTAGAGAGACACAGCTGCCCCCCAGATGCAGCTCTTCTGCCTCCTCCTGTTCAGGAACAGGAGGTCCATCCTGGGCAGTGATGATGGGCTGGACACAGGCCCTCGGGAGAGGGGGTGGGATTCTCAGCATGTTTCCATTTTTTTAGGGGTGGTGGTGGTAACAGCTCCCATCGCAGCCCGCTCCAGTCTCCCAACATCAGCTCCCTGAATTCAGAGCTGGAGAGGGATACCCAGAGGCAGCTCTCTGGAGGACGTTCCAGACAGCCCAGCATGGCATCAGGTTCAGACACCCTGGAGCAACACCCAGCCACGTGTTCTAGTTCACATGCCACCTACAAGAGAAGGGCCGAGCTGGACTCTATGTATTCATTGTAAACCTTTTTAAATGCCGGCAGCTTTCGTGGTACAAGCGGTTTGATTTGCGTTTCCCTAAGAGTAATGATGTTGAGCCTCTGGTCTCTGTCCCTATACCCTTGCACGGGCCCGGATCCTATATTGCTTATGGCATGGGCCCTCTTTCCCACCCTCATTCATCTGTTAAACTCCCACCCACATCTCAGTATCCATCAGCAATATTTCATCTGCTGAGCACATCTCTGAAAGCCGGACTCACACCTCGATTTCTCGGAGACTCTGAATGAAACAGCAAAGCATGCGTGATATTTAGGCTGTCACACCGCCTTGACAAAATTCGACACCACGGGCTCCTAAAACAGTGGGAAAAGGTTTTCTCACGAGGCCAGGTAATTAGAAGGAGTGAACTGGCAGTGATCGAGATGGAAAGGTATTGGCAACGCGCTGCTCTAACAATTAGCACTGAGACAAGCTATGAAGTCATGTTGTATCTATGGGACACCGACATCTGTAGATTGAGTACCTCTTGGCGCACATGGTAAACTCTCCAGACATTTTCACACTACTCTACACCTTTTTCAGTAGTAACACGCCATTGTGACGGACATCAATCTGAGGCAATGCTTAGAGAGATAATTTTCAGTAAAGTTACCGTAGGAAACCACAGTCAGTTCTAGGATCTCATGAACAGTTTGTAGTCCAGGAAGGGCTCGGGTAGCCTTTGCCCACTGTTCCTCGCCCGATGCACTGGCGCCTTTCTATGAGCCAGTGGAATGCTGAGGGTCCCAACGGGGTGAGTTCAAAGGGAATAACATACAGTAGCCTTGCCGTTAACCTATTGCTAGTACAGGCAGTGTGAAGGCACGGTCAGAGCGAATGAAATCTTGAAGACTTTGGGTGCTCAGTGTGGATGAAAGAAGGAAAATGCAGGATTCAAAACAAAACCAAGCCTTGCAGAGCCCGTAGCAAAGTAAGACAGGTACAAAAGTTAAAGATCACTTTAGAAGATGTAAAGGAGCCTTTATCTGTATCTACCTGAGTCTGTAGCTATGTCTTTATCTATACTCACCCCTCTATCTATCTGGAGACAGAAAGGGATGAAAGGAAATGATACCCTGGAGTTTAAATGGAATATTAGATCTGCTTGACAGAATCATGCGTGAATGTCATTTCCTTTATGAATTACTATTTCTCTGGTGTTTTAGAGCGAAGATGCATTATTTTTACAACTAGACCAAAGATTTGAAAGTCGCATTTAAGTTACCTTAGCGTGCCTCATAATATTTCTTTGTTATTAATTTTAATTTTTGTATTTTGTAGACAAATTCACGGGTACATGTGAATTCCGTTACGCGTGTACAGTGCGTAGTGATTAAGTCGGGGTACTTAGGGTGTCCGTCACCCGAGTACAATACGTTTTCGTGGAGGACCGTCACCCTACTCTGCCCTCAAACACTGAATTCATCGCTTCTGTCTTCCCGTAGGTTTGCTCCCTTCAACCGACTTCTCTTCACCCTTCCCTCGCCGACTCGCTCTTCCCCGTCTCTGTTCTCCCTCTCTCCACCCTCTACCTCCGTGCGATCAGACGTTTTCACTCCCACGTCTGAGTCAGGACACGTGATGTTTGTCTTTTTCCTGCCTGCATTATTCCATAGGCGATAATGACCTCGAGTTCCATCCATGTGGCTGCAAATGACACGATTTCCCGCCTTTTTGTTGTGGATAAATCGTGTTACACAGAAACACACACACGCACAAATTCACACACATATATGCCCACATATATACACCATCTTTTTAAAAAACCATTCATCTGTTGATGGACACTTAGGTGGATTCCACGTCTTTGCTATTGTGAATAGTGCTGTAGTCAACATTCGAGAACGGGAATTTTCTTTCTCTTTTTCTGATGCATTGGTTTCTTTTCCTTTCGGTAGATACCCAGTAGGGGGATTGCTGCATTGAACGGTAGTTCTGTTTTCCGTTTCGTTGAGAAATCGCCGTACTGTTTTCCGTGGTGGCTGTCGTCGTTCGCACTCCCACCAACAGGTTACAAGAATTCCCCTTGCTCTGCATCCTTGCCAACCTCTGCTGTTTTGTGTCTTTTTACACAGTGTCCGTTCTGACTGGGGAAAGATGATACGTCATTGTGGTTTCGGTTTCCATTTCTGTGGTGATTAGTGAAATGAGACCCATGTCTCTCACCACGTACGAAAATCGACTCCAAATAGATCAAAGGCTGACATGAAACACCCGAAGCTATATAAATGCTAGGAGGAAACCTAGGGAAAACTCTCTGGGACACTGGTGTAGGCAAAAAATTTCTAAGACTTTGATAGCCCAGGCAAGAGGAGCAACCAAAAATAGACAGATACAGTGCATGCAACTGAAAAGCTTCTGCACGCCATCAGGAGGGTAAGGAAATAACCTGTTGAATGGGAGAAGATATTTGCAAACCAATCATCCAACAGGTGACTAATATCCAGAACGTACAAGGAACTCAAACGGCTCGGCAGGAGAAACGTAATCCCCTTAAAAAGTGGACCAAGGATCTGAATTGACATTTCCCGAAAGAAGATGTACAAATGGCCCTCAGGTTTATAAAAAAGTGATTCACATCACTAACCATCAGAGATCAGGGAATCAAAACCCGTACTATTTTATTAATGGAAAGCCAAGGGCTCTTTGTCAGCTCTCTTCTGGAAAACTAACTCTACAGATTCCTTAAACGCAGCATTGTTAGAGTCAGAAACTTGGGTGTAATGATCTGTAGAGGGGAACTCATCCAACACCTGTTTTCCCTGCCCTTAGATGAGAATGGAAATGTGTCCGTTTCATCTACTCTCAAAACCGTATTATAGACAAGTTGTACTTTGCTGCCAGACATGTCATGAAATGATATAATTCAATCTCGATTATTCATGGAGCAGCGACTCCATTCATATTCTTTTGGTTCTTTCTCATTTCTCACATTCCTAATAGTTTCCTAATCTCCATAGACTGTATTTGCAAAAAGAAGACGACGGTGTCCAAAAGCCACCAGATGGAGGTGTTGAGCTGCCACTGTTAAGGTCAGCCAGGCAGTCCCTGACAAAAACAGTGTGCCCGTGTGAGAGCAACCCGGGTGACTTATCCCCAGTGCGGATTTCACGTTCCCTCCCGCAGAGTTCGTCTGGTAGGTCTGAACAGGGCCATGACCTCTGAACGCTCCCATTTCGCTTTCGCTGTGATCCTGATACAGGCTGCTCCACAAGCCGCACTTTGAGAGACTTTGATTTCAATGGTAATGGTAGTTATGGCCATACAGAAAAATGTATAGAGAAAGAGCAGACAACTGGAGGAGAAGTGAGTAAAACCAAATCCCTGGAAGTTCCATCTCGAAAGGGCCCCGTGGAGGAGGCGCTACAAGTAAAGATACTGAGCCATGGCCAAGATGAAGAGACCAAGAAGAGAATGTGTTGTCGTGGAAGCCTGAGGAAGACAAAAGGAGGGGAAAGAAAAAATGAGAGGGCCCAACAGTGTTGACCGCAGCTGAGAGTCGACTGAGATGAGGGCCAGAGACTGTCCATTAGAGACAGTCCCACGGAGGTCGCCAGCGACTTTCGAGGGAGAGCCCTTTTAGGAGAGATGTGCGCGGGCCCACGTTGGTTTTCTAGTGGGTTATAGAAAATGTGAGATGTGAGGCAATAGAGACACCAAGCAGAGCGAATCCTTCGGAACGCTCTGACACAAAGAATAAGAGAGTGGTGGGAATCACATTGGTGGTGAATGAGGCCCGGGGATTTTCAAGTTGAAGGAGATTCGAGTATGTGCGAGTGGGAATAAGAAGGATGGACAGAGAAAGACATGCCGAAGATAGAGGGAGGAGAAAGACAACAGAGAAACTAATGGATAACATGAGGTTTCTGGAAGACAGGAGGCCACGGAACCCACAACACAGGGGCAGGGTCGCCTGTCCTCCTCTAACGGGGACACAGATGCAGGTAGCTTGTAGGTTTGATGGCAGAAGTGTTGGGGGTTTTTTTGTCGGAATGGTTCTGTCTCAAAAACAGGAAGAGGGTCAAGTGGTGCGTGTGGCAGGGAGTTGTGAGTGGAAGTAGCGAAACGGAAGGATGACTAGAGCAGAAAAGCGAGAGAAAGTGCTGCTCCTGTTAGACAGAGATAGAGAGACCCGAAAGAGAAGAGTCAGGTAGAGGAAGGAGGCAAAGTGAGGAGATGGAGTGGGCAGTGAGCGAGTCAGAGAGATCCTGAGGGAAAGCTGGCAGCTGCCATGAAGCTCTCCCATGGGGACGTGGGGGAAAAGAGAGCTCTGGTTAAAGGGGAGGATTTCCTCTGTGGCTGAAGGTAAAAAATCACCACGTAGCCTTTTCGGGGTTAATGGAGATGAGTCACCTCCGACCCATAGGGTGCGACTTGGTGTTACTCAAGTTGAGACTGGGAGGATCCACGCTCAAGATGGCTGGCTCACGCGGCGGGCCAACTGCAGCTGGTGGTCAGCTGGAAACTGAGCTGAGGCGGGGGGGGCTCTGATCCTCTCCATGGGTCTCTCCACCGGCTGCTTGAGCTTCCTCAAAGCGTAATGGGTGGGTCCCCAGATCAAGCGTCCCAAAGGAGCAAGGTGGGATTCGATGGCATTTTTAAGACCTAGTCTGTACAGACACAAATCCTCACTCGCGTGGTCCGCTCTCACAGTCCGCAGCTTCATATGCTGCCTCAGTTCAAGAAGAGGGCCTATGGGCCGGGCGCGGTGGCTCACGCCTGTAGTTCCAGCACTTTGGGTGGCCGAGGCGGGTGGATCACGAGGTCAAGAGATCAAGACCATCCTGGTCAACATGATGAAACCCCGTCTCTACTAAAAATACAAAAAATTAGCTGGGCATGGTGGCGCGTGCCTATAATCCCAGCTACTCAGGAGGCTGAGGCAGGAGAATTGCCTGAACCCAGGAGGCGGAGGTTGCGGTGAGCCGAGATCGCGCCATTGCACTCCAGCCTGGGTAACAAGAGCGAAACTCCGTCTCAAAAAAAAAAAAAAAAAAAAAAAAAAAAAAAAAAAAAAAAAAAAAACCTTTGTGTGTACATAGTAGGTGTATATATTTATGGGGTACGTGAGAGTTGTTTGTTTCTTTTTGAGTCAGAGTCTGGCTCTGTTTTCCCAGTTTTATTGCCACTGTGGGTGGGTTCATAGCTCACTGAAGACCTGAGTTCCCAGACTCAAGTGAGCCTCCCGTCTCAGCCTGTTGAGTCACTGGGACTACCAGGGCATGCCATCATGCCTGGCAAATTTTCTGATTTTTGGTAGAAACGGGGCCTCTCTGTGGTACTCAGTCTTCTATATATCTCATAAGATATAACATCTATAATGGAGATGAAAATATACTTTTATTTCTCAAAATTGTGCTAAAAACATTTTAATCATAACCTTGAAATTCTTACACATTTTCCTTGTTAATATAATTGTTTTAACATAAGGATTAAGTGTATTTTTACTTTCAGGATTCATTAATGGTCATTGCTGTTATCTGAAACAACAAATGCGAACTTGGTGATTTCACGTGGAAATATACCTATCGTGCTGAATATTCATTCTTTATTTATATGATTTACAACATGACTCTTTGGTCCATAGTTTTCACTGGAATAGGACTAGATGAAAGCAGGAAGTTTGTTCATAATTTCTAGATGTGGTTTAATAGTTTTCCTAGTGCCAGTGTTTCTCAAAGGGAAAGTACCCAATTGTAACAAATGGGTATTTTTTATTTTGAATTTATTTCCTTAATATTTCATGATATGTTTGCTATTACTGTTATCGAAGTGACTACAAGTTGATTCCTATGCCAAATTGTACTCATAAGACAGGACCCAGATGCGTTCATAATGAAAAAATCAGGACAAGATTACCTGTCTGTGACTGAGAATTACTTCCTGTCACATTTCTACTTTTGCAAGTTGTCTTCAGTAATATTGGCCTCTTATTTATGCAGGTATATATTTATTTAGGTTTCTATGAAATGGCGTACATTCCTATTCATTTTATAAATTTGGAGCATTTTTAAAACAATCTTTTTCAAATTGTTGTTAAAATTGGGATATTTCAAGACAACTCGTTTCAAAATAGTCATTCTTTACATTTTTTACCATGATACATTTACATGTGTGTATACATATATGTGATATGTACAAGCAGTTGTTATTAAAGTGTTTCTACGTAGGGGATGTGTTGTTCTAATGGTCTCTGAGAACCAGTTAACAATTGTTATGCATGTTTGAGAAATAAGTTACCCTCAACGTTAGTGCTAAATGTTACCACTTAGTGTAACATTTAGTCTTCTGCATTTCCTTTTCCTTCCTAGTGATCGTTATCTATCACTAGGCTCTGCCATTTTTACCTCTTCAAAGGTATATATATATATATATAGAGAGAGAGAGAGAGAGAGAGAGAAAGTAGGGCAGTGGTGGCAATGAGAAAACACACACACACACACACACATATATTTACTGCTGGAAGCAAAAGCAAGGAAGAATGAGGCCCTGAACTAGGGCAGTGGCAATGAGAAAACATATATATTATATATATATAATAAATATTATTAAATATATATATGTGTGTGTATATATATACATATATATATATTTTCCGCTGCCCTACTTCAGGGCCTCATCCTTCCTTGCTTTTGCTATTAAAATTTTATGTGAGTTCTTTTTCTCCTTTCCATCCTTCATAGATATGCAATCACGTCTTCCTAAAACATGCGCTTCTCTCTTCCCAATCTATCAAGACCGTCCCCTTCTCAATTCATGGATATTCAGAGACAACCCCCTTGACATGACCTCCTTTTAAAGCATCATTTGCTACATTCTTTCTTTCCTGTCACCCTTCCAGATTGACAGCCTTCTGTGAGGTAATTCAGCATTATATTCAGCTTTTACTTATACTCTTCCACCACGATAATTTTAAGTCCTTTTTTTAACCTATTAAAACCTAATTCTTCTGCAAACTACGGCACTGATCTTCACTGTCCACCACATAGTGCCGACCAGTAACCCTTCCATGCTTAATGTAACATTTTTGAATGACTTGGGTTTACAGGTTTCCTTAGGCCACTGGAATACGGAAGATATCATGTATTCATCTTTTAATCCCACCATAGTATGTGACATCCTAAGTGTATATAAAAGTCATTGTTTCACTGTTTGTTGGATGAAGAATAAAGATTTAAAATTCAAATGGCATTTTTCATAACTTGAGATCATACTACAGTGCATTTTATTCCTTCTGTGGAAATCATGTTACATGGAATATCAGGGATTATAAATGGTTTAATATCTGGGGTTTGGAAAGCTCATGAATAAAATTAGGGGATGGATTTATATGGAATTTCCAGTCTTTTTGCTATATCTTCTCTTGAACAATTCAATATCCCATTTTTTAGAGCAAATTGTAATATTGTTGTGCCTCCTACTATAATCATGGTTGAGTCAATTCACACATTTCTATGTTTCTTAGGTATTTTGGTCTTAGGTAATACTTAGAATACTTTTTTATTTGGAATAGATAGTGACCATTATTGGAATTTTAAACTTTACTTCCTTTGAAATGTAGACTCACCTAAATATTCAACAAAAGATTAATATCACTTTTCATGTAATAGCAACTGAAAGAGGTGTCCGGTGTTCAAATGTGTCTCCTATCACAGTTATTTTGATGACTCTTCAAGGAACAAAGCTGAGCCCAAGTGTTAGGATACAGCCATAAAATTAGCTCCATGAAACCAGCGTGGCCTGAAAACTCTAGTTTACATTGTTACATCCTGTTTGTTTTCCTGGTGGATCCCTTTTCAGTTAAAACCCATATAAATCCTAAATAGTTATGTGAGCAGTAGCCAGTCCAAAGTTGTATGTAGCAGGCTTTCAGTCCTTTTCGTCACAGTGGTCACTTTGTCTCCCCAGCACTGTCAATGAACTTTTAGCAATAAAGTTGATTTAATTTTACATTTGGCCTCAGTGGATCTATATCAGTCTCAAATGGTAGAAATAACAAGTATGCAAAGCTTACATTGCTCTTCCTAAGAAGAAAAACGTTAAGACGAAATCTATTTTATGCACTCATTTTTTTGTATCCTCACTAAATTATGAAGCCAATTTTCATGAAATAAAATTTGAGAGGAAATATATTCTATATTCTTATAAAATTTAAAAGCAACATAAGTTTGTGCCCCAGAATACATTAAACTGCTAAAAACCGGTAAGACCACTGAACAAGATATTAGTATCCATTGTGAGTCATAGATTTGTGAATATGCCATTTTCATAAACACACCAAAATGTCATTTAATTGATTTGGTCCACTATTAAATAACACTTGCTCTTAGCATGGATTACAAGTGTTTCATCAATATAGAAAAGTGCATAATTATTTATGGTTTAAGTATTTCACATTTTTCCACAGACATAAATTACCTACAGAATTTTTTCAAGTGCAATATGCAGATAGTATATGCAAAGTTGATTATATATTTATTTAAATATGAGAAAAGTTAATTTCTATATCTTGTCATTTTAATGTGCTTTAAAAAGTATAATCATATATGAAATCTGCTGGAAATATTTGATTTAACAAATATGAAATCATTTCAGATTTAGTTGGAATAAGTCAGTTAAATGTTGAGTTTTTTTTTTTTTTTTTTTTTTTTTTTTTTTTTTTTGAGGCGGAGTTTCGCTCTTGTTACCCAGGCTGGAGTGCAATGGCACGATCTCGGCTCACCGCAACCTCCCCCTCCTGGGTTCAGGCAATTCTCCTGCCTCAGCCTCCTGAGTAGCTGGGATTACAGGCATGAGCCACCATGCCCAGCTAATATTTTTTGTATTTTTAGTAGAGACAGGGTTTCACCATGTTGACCAGGATGGTCTCGATCTCTTGACCTCGTGATCCACCCGCCTCGGCCTCCCAAAGTGCTGGGATTACAGGCTTGAGCCACCGCGCCCGGCGCTAAATGTTGAGTTTTTGAAATTAGTCAGTTAAATGTTGAATTTTTGCTGAGTTAATGAAATTAGATTAGAAAAAATCTCATTAATATTGGCCTTGGCAGTGATGTTTTTGGATACCACAACAAAAGCTCGGATGACAAAAGCAAAATAAACAAATGAGTCTACATCACACTAAAAGCTTCTGCACAAAGAAACAATCAAGGAAATGAAAAGACAGGCTACAGATTGTGAGAAGCCATTTGCAAATCATATATTTAATAACAAGTTAATATTCAAAATACATGAGGAACTCACACAACTCAGCAGCCAAATACCAGTTAGTCCAATTAACAAATAGACAAGGGACCTAGAATATTACATAAACCTAGATGATAAAACTGCAGCACAATTTGAGTGGATTGATGATGATTTTGAAAGAAGTTCTACTGTGGGTAAGCATCACATGCTGCACAGACATCTTTCATGAAAGGATGAGTCAGTTGTTGTGGCAATCTCCATTACTGTCTTATTTTAAGGGATTGCCATGGCCAACCCAGCCTTCAGCAACCACCACCTTGATAAGTCAGCAGCCAACAACATCAAGTCAAAACCCTCCACCAGCTAAAAGATTATGACTCATTTTAGGCTCAGATGGTTGTTAGCATTTTTAGCAATAATGTATTTTAAGATATGTACATTTTAAAATATAATGCTATTGCACACTTAATAGACTATGGCATAGTGTCAACATAACTTTTATACATACAGAAAATTTTAAGAAAAACATATGTTTTCCTTTATTGAGATATTTCTTTATTGAGTTGGTCTGGAACCAAAATCACCATGTCTCCAAGGTATCTGATAGCTATGTATGTAGAAAGATAAATAAATAGGGCTAAAAGTATCAAACAGGAACTACTGAGTTATACGTGAGAAAAAAAACTAGCATTTCTGTTTTATAACTTCACCTACTTATTCTAATTGTCTCAAGTTATGTCTAAGTAATTACTTAGGTATATCCTCTGTGTCTCCCTGCCGCCCAGGGTACATGTGCAGGTTTGTTATATAGGTAGATCGCATGTCACAAGTATACAGATTATTTTGTCACACAGGTTACAAGCATAGTACCTGATAGGTAGTTTTTGATCCTCACCCTCTTCTCCCCCTTCACCCTCAAGTAGGTCTAGGTGTCTGTTGTTCCCTGTTTGTGTTCATATGTACCCAAAGTTTATGAGTTTGTCATGTTCTTAATTTAGCTTTTCTGTTTTCATAGCTTTCTGATTTTGTTTTCTTTGTAGTAGCAACAAAAACTAAGTATCTAAGATGATTATTTCTTATTCTTATTTCCATTAATGAAGTATGTAATATAAAAGTAAAGACAACTTTTCTATCCAGTGAGAAACATGTAATTGGATCCAAAATCTCATGCACTTTATATTTAAATTTTCTTTTTGTCCTTTGATGGTGCTTGACTCTCTTGTTTATCACTCAATGCAAATATTCCTCAAGGTTCTACTTTCCTTTTTTCTCTCAATGAAGTTTTCTTTGAAGTTTATTCTCATATTTATGGTTTGTGGTGTAGCTTCTTGGCCAATGTGTTTACTAGTGTTCTACCCCAGGACCTGTTTGTAACTCATGTTACTTGCCTCCACCAGGAACACCCCTTGTAGCTCATACTCAGCACCATACAAAATGGAAATCTATTCTATTCTTGTAAACACTTACTTTTTATCACTTTTTTGATATCTTAGAGTTATCTTCGATAATTGCCCTCCTTGTACCTAATATTCAGCTTCTGGGGCAGTCCACCCTCATCCACAAAATCTGTTGCACCAGGGTCCTCCCCATTCCTCCTATTACCAGACCCCTTAGGGTAGCAGTAGTGAACTACTGACAATGCTGTCTGTGCCCTCTCCTTCCTCCAGTCATTACCTCCAACATCCATGTATCATCCACACCCTTGCTGCTAAATTATACCTTTCCAAAGTCTTGATCATGGAAGCCCCTACTTAAAACCCTTACATAGCTTGGCAACAGAGTGCAAACCCCTCATTCCTTACCCTAATGCCTTACCTCCAGCCTTTCAAAAAAGCTCAAATGAAACCTAATAAGCCTAAGCAGATACCACTGTCACTTGGGTAGAAATGTACTTTACATACTTACTAAATTCTATCTAAGATAATGGTGAGGTGAGGACACGCTGTTTTAACATTCTTAGTGGTAGGGTCTGTTTGTCTCCAACCTTATGCCCTCATGGAAGTCACTGTAGTGACAGGCACTTAAGATATGCTCTATACATACTTGCCAAGTGACTGGATCAATGCTCTGGTGGATCTGTTTATATGGGGACATATCTTTAACCCCTCTACACAGAGGTTGTTTATGAATGAACAATTCAATTATGACACTGAGGCCTTCTTATAGTTTGTCTCATTTTAATCATGGGACAATTTGTATTTGGGTAACATTGCCTGTTGTTGTAATTCAGTTGGGCTGTATCATATGTCCCTTTTAGAAACATTTGCTTTCCCCAATATGTAGTAAAGCAAACCCACTTATTTTCTAATAGCCAAAAGTGCCCTTCCTTTCATATAGTCAGCAAAAGCAAAAAAGTATTCCGAGGGACCTAGTATTGATTTGTTGATCAGTAAATAACAAAATAACTTTTCTTAATGAGGAAAGTCTATTCCTGGAGCCACAGAGTCACCTATAGATGCCATGCTGGAACTTTGTCATTGACTTGTGGCCTTTCCAGTATCTAACAATCTGTCCTTTTATAAAATCCTCCCAAGTTTCTTGGCAAGTCTGGTCTCATTGTCCATTGTCTCAAGTTATACCATGCCATATTGTTCTCCAAACACTGCACAGATATACTTATGATTCTTACCTGCAGCTGCATGTGGGACTTTCATATGTGCTCCTCTGCTCATGGCAGATTTCATTATATAAAATTAATGTTTCTTTCTATCTGTCAAGATTTCTCACATCCTCACCTTAAAAAAAGAGCGCATGCACTACCGCCCTTGGAGTTGGATCATTTAGGATTGATTGGGAACATGCATGAGGATTCTTTCAGGACTTCCTTGCTTTAAAGACATTTCAAGTCAGATCCTTCCACCAATCACCTCACACTAGGTACAATAGTCAAATACCTTATTATTACCTCATCAGCAGAATGAGCACTTTCTGCTTTCTTTTTTGCTTTTCTTCTGTCTCTACATCTTTTGTTCTCTCTGTGGAATGTGTGCCGGTTCAACCTTTTTTTTATCACCACTGCTCTATACCCATTATTGTACATATGAAGAAACTGAGACCCAAATAAGACAAGTGTCATAATGACAGTTTCCCAACATAGTGAGTGACAGAGCCAGAAACAGAACCCTCTCACCATGTATGCTGCCTGTAACCAAGTCTGCTTCTGAGTGAACTTATGTTTCCCGAACAGAGAGGAGTCAGGACTACTCATCCATCGATATAGTGGATACTTTCAGTGTAAAGAACCACAGGCTAGATATTGTACAGGATCCAGTTTTATAAATAGGAACCCTAGGCTCAGAGACTTAGAGTCTTGTGGAGAAGATTAAATAACATTCTTAAAAAAGGGAAAGAATATATTTGAAGACAAAATCTATAGTTAAAGGACGAGGGGCTTACTTGCTTAATGAAATGCCAGGAAAACCATTTAAATGAAGAAGACAAATATATAATTTCTCATAGAACATAGAATAAAGTAGAATGTGAGACACTTTGGAGGCAACAACAGCACTTAGTTATACTAAAGATGCTCTGTTTACTGCTTAACTGATATGAAATTTATTAGAAAATTAATAACAAGCCATTGGAAAATAACTGTCTGTGGCTGTTTTTCCACTCCATTTTGGCTGTATTTTCTCTGCAAATTAGTGTAACCTCGAAATATTTTCAGGATTGTCCAACTTTTCCTAAATTCCATAAATAAACTTTTCCAGAGGATGCTACTTTTGCCATCTCTCTATTACCATTCTTCACAGATGGACTATTTTTCTTCTACCAAAGTCTAAGAATAACTCTTTCAGTTATCAAGATGTATCAAAATCCAGCTCAGCTGCTCCTGTGGGATCCAGTTAGTTTAGACACATCTGCTAAAATATATGCATTTGAATCCAAATGAAGCTTTTGTATATATTTTGAATATTTATGGAATTTTGGGGGGGCTCAAATGTTTTTCATTTTTTTGGCACACCAAACAGAGATCTTCGGTTATAAATACTACATTCTGAGCACCTCTAACAGAAATCCAATATTTTCATGTGGGTACCTCAGGAAGTTTTTGGAAGGTTTCCTACTGAATCAGCTTTCTGATCAGAAACTTTCTGAACACGCCATCAAATTTGCCAAAGAGACCTTCCACTTAACTTCAGCAGTTTTCACTCACACAGACATAGATTCACACATAGAGACAGCCCAAGTAAAAGTAAATCAGAGCCCTGTAAAACTGAATTATTTTCCTTAAAGATTAAATACCATATGCAACCAAGCTGAACAAAAAGAAATACTGACAGGAAATAGAATGAACAAGCAGAAAGAGGTCCTTCAGTGAGCCTTACCTAAGAGTTTAAGCTACACATCCTTTCAGTCAATTTTTTTTTGTCTCATTGGGTTTCAAATATATACTCAAGTATTTGCATTTTAAAATACTGTATCAGAGTACTTCTACTGATTTGTTTCATTCACAAACCTGTTCAAACAGTTATTTTGAAACACTTCCTTCTCTAACACAAACGGGTAAACCAGAGTTAAATGTAAAGGAAGAATAAACATTACTCTTTAAGTCAGGGGCTCTTTGGCAAAGCACTCATGTTGCTTGATTTCTTGTAAATTTTAGTTTCCGGTTTGAATACATTACAAATGAAAAAAGTTGTTATAGAGTAAAATAACTTTTTAAGCCTTAAGCCTAAAAGCTTTTACAGAATAAAATCACTTTCCCAGTGGGCATGCCTCGAATTCAAGGGGTAATGTGCTTTCAAGTTGTTCTTATGGCCACCAACCAGATGATCTAAGGTGGCCAGAAACCTTTGTTTATACCCACTTAGCAGATTTCTGGCTCATTATCAGAAACTAAAAGGTTTGTTTGCAGAAATGAATAATTTCCTTCAAAATATCCTTTACCCTATTTACATGCTTGCATGTTCCTTGCATTTTGTTTTCCCCTTATAGCTTTACTAGGGAAATTAATTTTCTGGAAGAATAGGAACATACAGTAAGTACATCTGAGATATAGAATGAGACACAGTACGTCATCTATTAGGCCTGGTCAAAGATCAGCAGCTGATATTAAATGGGAAGGAACATGCACCAAACGTTTTCAATCACAAATTTAGTAACTAATTTCTCTTTGAATTACATGTATGCTTCTTTCTGTCTCTGTGTATGATATGCACATTTATTACATGCCAAAAATAACATAATGGTTTAAATGTGACTGGCACAGAAGTCTGGAAATCAGAGTTAATGATGTTCCCACAGCAACTTTAATTCTGTCCCTGTGCAAATAGAGTATGCATGTAGAGCTGTAATAGTCTTCCTTTTCAGGATAATACATGCAGATGGTTTGGGGAGGGAAGCTAAAGACCCATATCCTCAACTATAGTTACACAGTTACAGGAAAAACTTACAGGGTAAATCTGTGTTCCTTTCCAAATATGTGGATGAAAGCACAATGTCCCTACACATTATGTTATGTAATTAGGGAATAAAAGAATCTCCTGTGATGCCAACACTCAGGGGATACTTTCCATTGCTTTGGGAACATGAACCTTGCATTTCCTGATTTTGGAAATGTAGCCTTATGTGGTATTTGTTTTGTTCTCCAAAACATTGCTTAAAAGTTCAAAAGGAGCCAAGTGTACTAAAAATTTTAGTCACAGAAACTTAAGCTAGTGAAGCAAACCATTGGGAAGGGGAAGGTCAGGGAAGGTGGATGGCAAGAAATGGAAAAGGAAGAGCTCACCGATCTCCTCCACAGTGTTCAGCCTCAGTAGAGTCATGCTACCTATAGAGCTAAAGTCAAACCCACCCACACAACAGTTTAGTAATGTGTAGAGATTCAGTGAAAAATAAATAAAAGCTGTTCATGCATATGCACATCTTGGCAAGGGCACAGAAAATGAGAAAGCCTAATGAGGCCAGTGTAAAACATGGGATATCAGCATCCAACAAAAGAAAGACATAAGAATAGGTGAATCTACAGCCAAAAGTAGGGAGGACCACCAAAGGGAGGAAAATCACTTCTTTCAATGAAAGCCTTATTTGGGGGAAAACAAAATGGAAGAAATATGCAAGTAAAAATTCTGGTTGTATCTATTACATGTACATGACTGTGATGTGCTACAGCTTGATAGCTGTCAAGAAAAGTTTTTCATATTGAGAGCTTCACCTGCTCTACTGACTTGGTTTAGTCCTGCTTAAATATCTTAAGCATTTAAAGGCAGAGCTTGGGCTGGGTGTGGTGGCTCACTCCTTCAATCCCAACACTTTGAGAGGCTGAGGAGGGAAGGTCACAAGGTTAGGAATTAAGACCAGCTTGACCACCATGGTGAAACTTGTCTCTACTAAAAATACAAAAATTAGCCAGGCGTGGTGGCAGGCCCCTGTAATCCCAGCTACTCAGGAGGCTGAGACAGGAGAATTGCTTGAACCTGAGAGGTGGATGTTGCAGTGAGCCAAGATAGCGCCACTGCACTCCAGCCTGTGTGACAGAGCAAGACTCCATCTCAAAACAACAGACTTCCTCCAAGATGGCCAAATAGGAACAGCTCTGGAGTGCAACTTCCAACAAGAGAGATGCAGAAGTCAAGTGAACTCTGCATTTCCAACCGAGGTACCAGGTTCATTTCAATGGGACTGGTTGGACAGTAGGTGTAGCCAAGGGAGGGCAAACTGAGGCAGGGCAGGGCACTGCCCCACCTGGGAAGTGCAACCAACCAGAGGATCAGGGACTTTACCCTCTGGGCACTCCGGTTCATGCACTTCTCCCATGCCTTTTGCAACCCACAGTCTGGGAGAATGATGCTGGGTTGAGAAGTGCTGTGAGTTGCCAGTGCAGATCTGAGCAACAGCTCTGGCTGGCCCTGTGCAGCAAGTTGTTGGCACAGAACTGGGCAGAGGTTTTGGTTAGCACTGAGAGTGCTTGTGGGATGGATCTACCCGCCCCCTCCCCCAAGAAAGAGGGAGAGCTGAAAGCAGGGAGACAGGTGATATGGCTTGGTAGGTCTCACCTCCACAAAGACCAGCAAACTGAAGCCCTCTTCCTTGACTTTCCAGCCAGCACATCAGTTCAAGCTCTAGCTGGGACGATTGAGCTCGGTGGAGGGAAGGGCATCCACCATTGCAAAGACAGATCAAATCTCACCTGCATAAACAAAAGCCAGAGGAAGCCTACACAGCAGCTGGGCTGAGTCTGAGGCAGCCCAGCAGCACCTCTGCAGGCAGACAAGTGACAGACTGCCTCCTCAAGCGGCTCCCTGACCCCTGTATAACACACACACACACACACACACACACACACACACACATCCTCATTCAGCAGATGGGCCTGACTGTTAGAAGGAAAACTAAAAAACAAAAAGAAATGGCTCCAACATCAGCAGAAAGGATGTCCACTCAGAGACCCTATCCAAAATCACCAATGTCAAAGATCAAATGTCAATAAACCCACAAGGATGGGAAGAAACCAGCACCAAAAGGATGAAATCATCAAAGGCCAGAATGCCTCTCCTCCTCCAAGGGCTCACAATTCCTCCTCACCAGCAAGGGAACACAACAAGATGGAGAATAAGTTTGATGAATTGACAGAAGCAGGCTTCAGAAGGTGGGTAATAACAAACTTCTCTGAGCTAAAGGAACATGTTCTAACCCGATGCAAAGAAACTAAAAAACCTTGAAAAAAATGTTAGATGAAATGCTAACTAGAATAACCAGCTTAGAGAAGAACATAAACGACTTGATTGAGCTGAAAAACACAGCACAAGAACTTCACAAAGCATACACAAGTTTCAATAGCTGAATTGATCAAGCAGAAGAAGATATCAGAGCTTAAAGATCAACTCAATGAAATAAAACAAGAAGGCAAGAATAGAGAAAAAAGAGTAAAAAGAAATGAACAAAACCTCCAAGAAACATGGGATTATGTGAAAAGACCTAATCTACACTTGATCGGTGTACCTGAATGTGACAGGGAGAGTGAATCCAAGCTGGAAATCACTCTTCAGGATATTATCCAGGAGAACTTCCCCAACCTAGCAAGGCAGTCCAACATTCAAATCCAGGAAATACAGAGAACACCACAAAGATATTCCTGAAGAAGAGCAACCCCAAGGCATGTAATCTTCAGTTTTGCCAGGATTGAAATGAAGGGAAAACTGCTAAAGGAAGGCAGAGAGAAAGGTCGGGTTACTTACAAAGGGAAGCCCATCAGACTCACAGTGGATCTCTTGGTAGAATCCCTACAACCCAGAAGAGAATGGGGAACCAATATTCAACATCCTTAAAGAAAAGAACTTTCAACCCAGAATTTTCATATCCAGCCAAACTAAGCCTCATAAGGGAAGAAGAAATAAAATCCTTTATAAACAAGCAATTGCTGAGAGATTCTGTCACCACCAGACATGCTTTATAGGACCTTCTGAAGGAAGCACTAAACACGGAAAGAAACAACCAGTACCTCCCACCACAAAAATGTACCAAATGGTAAAGACCAACGATGCAATGAAGAAACTGAGTCAACTGATGGGCAAAACAACCAGCCAGTAACAAAATGGTAGGATCAAATTCACACATAGCAATATTGATGTTAAATGTAAACAGCCTAAATGCCAGAATCAAGAGACACAGACTGGCAAACTGGATAAAAGGTCAAGACCCATTGGTGTGTTGTATTCAGGAGACCAATCTCACATGCAAAGACACACATAGACTCAAAATGAAGGGATGGAAGAAGATTTACCAAGCAAATGGAGAGCAATAAATAAATAAATAAATAAACCAGAGGTGGCAATCCTAGTCTCTGATAAAATGGACTTTAAACCAACAAAGATCAAAAGAGGCAAAAAGGGCATTACATAATGGTAAAAGGATCAATGCAACAAGAAAAGCTAGCTATCATAAATATATACACACCCAATACAGGAACACCCAGATACATAAAGCACGTTCTTAATGACCTACAAAGAGACTTAGATTCCTGAGCAATAATAGTGGGAGACTTTAACACTCCATTGTCAATATTGAACAGATCAATGAGACAGAAAATTAACAAGGATATCCAGAACTTGAACTCAGAGCTGGACCAAGCAAACCTAATAGACATCTGCAGAACTCTCCACCCCAAATCCACTGAATATACATTCTTCTCAGCACCACATCACACTTACTCCAATATTGATTATGTAATTGGAAGTAAATCACTCTCAGCAAATGCAAAAGAATGGAAATCATAACAAACAGTCTCTCAGACCACAGTGCAATCAAATTAAACTCAGGATTAAGAAACTCACTCAAAACCGCACAGCTTCATGGAAACTGGGCAACTTGCTCCTGAATGATGATTGGATAAACAATGCAATGAAGGAAGAAATAAAGATGTTCTACAAAACCAATGGAAATGAAGACACAATGTACCAGAATCTCTGGCACACATTTAAAGCAGTGTCTAGAGGGAAATTTATAGCAATAAATGCCCACATGAAAAGTGAGGAAAGATCTAAAATGGACACCCCATTGTCAAAATCAAAAGAGCTAGAGGAGCAAGATCAAAAAACCTCAAAAGCTAGCAAAAGACAAGAAATAACTAAGATCAGAGCAGAATTGAAGGAGTTAGAGACACCAAAAAAACCCTTCAAAAAATAAATCCAGGAGCTGTTTTTTTTTTTTAAAAGATCAACAAAATAGACCAGTAGCCAGACTAATAAAAAAGAGAGAAGAATCAAATAGATGTAATAAAAAACAATAAAGGTGATATCACCACCAATTCCACAGAAATACAAACTACCATCAGAGATTACTGCAAACAACTC
This sequence comes from Saimiri boliviensis, assembly GCF_048565385.1. Lineage (NCBI taxonomy): Eukaryota > Metazoa > Chordata > Mammalia > Primates > Cebidae > Saimiri > Saimiri boliviensis. The sequence goes on along the minus strand of NC_133470.1, from coordinate 85,287,468 downwards.
TATGCACATAAACCAGTAAATCTGGAAGAAATGGATAAAATCCTGGACACTTGCACCCTCCCAAAACTAAACCAGGAAGTCGAAACTCTGAATAGATCAACAACAGGTCTGAAGTTGAGACAACAATTAATAGCCTACCAACCAAAAGAAGCCCAGGTCCAGATGGGTTCACAGCTGAATTCTACCAGATGTACAAAGAGGAGCTAGTACCATTCCTTCTGAAACTATTCCAAACAATACAAAAAGAGGGAATCCTTCCCAAATCATTTTATGAGACCAACATTATCCTGATACCAAAACCTGGCAGAGACTCAACTAAAAAGGAAAACTTCAGGCCAATATCCATGATGAATATAAATGCAAAAATCTTCAATGAAATACTGGCAAACCAATTGCAACAGCACATCCAAAAGCTTATCCATCATAATCAAGTAGGTTTCATCCTGGGGATGCAAGGCTGGTTCAACAAATTCAAGTCTATAAACATAATCCATCACATAAACAGAACCAAAACCAAAAACCACATGATTATCTCAAAAGATGCAGAGAAGTCCTTCAACAAAATTCAACAGCGCTTTATGCTAAAAACCCTCAAGAAACTAGGTATCGAAGGAATGTATCTCAAAACAATAAAAGCTATTTATGACAAACCTACAGCCAATAACATACTGAATGGGAAAAAACTGGAAGCATTCCCTTTGAAATATGGCACTAGACAAGTATGCCATCTCTCACCACTCCTATTCAATATAGTATTGAAAGTTCTGGACAGAGCAATCAGGCAAGAAAAAGAAATAAAGGGTATTCAAATAGGAAAGGAGGAAGTCAAATTGTCTCTATTTGCATATGACATGATTGTATATTTAGAAGACCCCATCGTCTCAACCCAAAATCTCCTTAAATTGATAATCAACTTCAGCAAAGTCTCAGGATACAAAATCAATGTGCAGAAATCACAAGCATTCCTATATACCAATAACAGACAAACAGAGCCAAATCAAGAATGAACTGCCATTCACAATTGCTACAAAGAGAATAAAATACCTAGGAATACAACTAATAAAGGATGTAAAGGACCTCTTCAAGGAGAACTACAAACCACTGCTCAAAGAAATAAGAGAGGACACAAACCGATGGAAAAACATTCCATGCTCATGGTTAGGAAGAATCAATATCATGAAAATGGCCATACTGCCCAACATAATTTATAGATTCAACACTATTTGCATCAAGCTACCAATGACCTTCTTCACAGAACTGGAAAAAAACACTTCAAACTTCATATGGAACCAAAAGAGAGCCCACATAGCCAAGACAATCCTAAGCAAAAAGAACAAAGCTGGAGGCATCACGTTACCTGACTTCAAACTATGCTACAAGGCTACAGTAATCAAAACAGCATGGTACTGGTACCAAAACAGAGATATAGATCAATGGAACAGAACAGAGGCCTTGGAAGCAACGCCACACATCTACAACCATCTGATCTTTGAAAAGCCTGACAAAAACAAGGAAAAATCTTCAATAAAATACTGACAAACCAAAGAAAACAGTGGAAAGAATTCCCTGTTTAATAAATGATGTTGGGAAAACTGGCTAGCCATGTGGAGAAAGTTGAAACTGGACCCCTTTCTTACACCTTACACTAAAATTACCTCCAGATGGGTTAAAGATTTAAACATAAGACCTAACACCATAAAAATCCTCAAAGAAAACCTAGGCAATACCATTCAGGACATAGGCATAGGCAAGGATTTCATTACTAAAACACCAAAAGCAATGGCAACAAAAGCCAAAATAAACAAATGGGATCTAATTAAACTTAAGAGCTTCTGCACGGCAAAAGAAACAGTCATTAGAGTGAACTGGTAACCAACAGAATGGGAAAAAATATTTTGCAATCTACCCATCTGACAAAGGGCTAATATCCAGAATCTACAAAGCGAAGCAGATTTACAAGAAAAATCCTACAAACCCATTCAAAAGGTGGGGAAGGACATGAACAGATATTTTTTAAAAGAAGACATATGAGGTCCACAAACATATGAAAAAATGCTCATCACTGGTCATTAGAGAAATGCAAATCAAAACTGCACTGAGATACCATCTCACGCCAGTTAGAATGGCGATCATTAAAAAAAAAAGGGGGGGCCAACAGATGCTGGAGAGAATGTGGGGAAATAGGAACATTTTTACACTGTTGGTGGGAGTGTAAATTAGTCCAACCATTGTGGAAGACAGTGTGGCGATTCCTCAAGGATCTAGAAATAGAAATTCCATTTGACCCAGCAGTCCCATTACTGGGTATACACCCAAAGGATTATAAATAGTTCTATTTTAAAGACACATGCACATATATGTTCATTGTGGCACTGTTTACAATAGCAAAGACTTGGAACCAACCCAAACATCCATCAATGATAGACTGGATAAAGAAAATATGGCACATATACACCATGGAATCCCATGCAGTAATAAAAAAAAGATGAGTTCGTGTCCCTTGTAGGGACTTGGATGAATCTGGAAACCATTATTCTCAGCAAACGGATACAAGAACAGAAAACCAAACACTGCATGTTCTCACTCATAGGTGGGTGTTGAACAATGAGAACACATGGGCACAGGGTGGAGAACATCACACAGTGGGGTCTGTTGGGGGCTGGGGGGCTAGAGGAGGGACAGTGGGAGGTGGGAAGGTTGGGGAGGGATAACACTGGGAGAAATGCCTGATGTAGATGATGGGGGTATGGACATAGCAAACCACCGTGACATGTGTGTACCTATGCAACAATCCTGCAAGATTTGCACATGTACCCCAGATCTTAAAGTACAATTAAAAAAAAAAAAAAGGAAAAAAGAAAAAAAAAAAAAAGCACCTGGAAGGTGGAGGTTGCAGTGAGCTGAGATGGCGCATCTGCACACAAATCCGGGTGACACAGTAAGACTGCATTTCAAAATTAAATTAAATAAGTGAAAAGTGAAAAACAGCAACAACAAAAAAACAAATAAATAAAGGCAGAGCTCGTCTCAGCTCATACTCAGTCTGTCTAGTGGGTAACTGCTTATTAAACACCTAGAATTTTTTAACCTTCGGATTCCATAAGTCATCTTAACGCCTTCCATGATCACTATCTGAATTCATTTACTATTAGAGTTTTAGAAAAAGTAAAGAGGTAATAAACTCGGAGGTAATATTGCTAATAGAAAATTGCATTAGTGGGCGAACCACAAAACAGCACACGTTTTAGCAGCAATATTAACCTCACCATCTCACAAATGAAAGCGTATCTCAACCATATTTGTTCCTGTTTTGAATATTACTGGGATATTTTGCCAAATTTGAAGGCGATCAGCAGGTTAAATAGCCAACTGAGAATTTAGGGGATCAGACTTGTCATCTTATCTCTAAAATAAGGTCTGTCATTCATACACAAAAAGACTGTGGCTTACCCACCTTGCCAGTTCATATGCAGAACTTACTTTTCTTTTGTGGGTATGCTTTATCCATCATGTTTTACAACCCGGTCACCAATATGAGAAGTTGTACATTTTCAAGATGTCTGTTCAGTGTCAGAAATGCCATCTTTGGTCTCGGAACATAAAATTCTTAAGAGAAATGCTCTCACAATGAGAGCGAGTCCATAACCACCTCCCAGTATTCAAATGAGTTAACCGCAACCAAGTCATTCATCTACCTAGGTGTCCATTTTTTTCCGTTTTCTCACCGTAAATTGGGAAAGATCATACTGACTGATGGGAAATGGGCATTAAGGCATGACTAAGATTAATTTTGCTAAAAACACAACAAATAAAAAGGTGCTATAAGAATTCAGGCACCTCAAAATGAGGAGTCAATTGTACTGTTTGAGTTACAGTATCTAAAAAAACCTGTTAAAATAATTTGTCCCTGTTTTCTACCTAGAGTCCTCAATATCTTGGATGTTTGGCACCAGGAAATCACAAATTATAGACTCATTATGCTACACGATTCTACAGAGTTGATCCAACCAGATACTCAAGTGAGCTTTGTATGCTGCATAAGAAAGCAAGACAAAGATAAACATGTTTGGACATGAAGAAATAAATTTAAACTAAAGAAAAGCATGGGGAGGAAACAGAAACAATTGCTATTTAAATAAACTATTTTTGTTATCTAGAGGATCAAATGAGCTGTATCACCAATCAGACAATCAGTTCTGGAAACACCTGACCTTTGGTTCATACAATCGTTTTCAGCATGTTTTGTTTATAAAAAATAAATAATACACGTATGGCCACAGAGCTTGAAATTAAAAAAAAAAAAAAAATTCAGGCACTTGTGGAAGCTTAGACACCACACCCTAATGGAATTTTTCTGAAGTAAAAGAGACTAACAAATCAAGGAAATTATTTTAAAATGCCCCAAATCTGTTAGTTCAAAATAGAAACCAAATGCCTTAAAGAAATTAGGTGTTTAATCTATGGTAAGAATTACATTTGAAAGTTAAAAAAAAAAAAAAAAAAAACTGCAGCACTATTCACAATAGCACACACTTGGAACCAATCCAAATGCCCATCCATGATAGAATGGATAAAGAAAATGTGGCACATATATACCATGGAATACTATGCAGCCATAAAAAAGATGAGTTCATGTCCCTTGCAGGGACATGGATGAAGCTGGAAACCATCATTCTCAGCAAACTAACACAGGATCACAAAACCAAACACCATATGTTCTCACTCATAAGTGGGAGTTGAACAATAAGAACACATGGGCACAGGGAGGGCAACATCACACATCGAGGCCTTCCAGGGGTTTGGGGGTTAGGGGAGGGAGAGCATTAGGAGAAATACCTAATGTAGATGATGGGTTGATGGGTACAGCAAACCACCATGGCACATGTATACCTATGTAACAAACCTGCACATTCTGCCCATGTATCCCAGAACTTAAAGTATAATTTAAAAAAAGAGAAAAAGTGTATTATTTATATTAGAATCAAATTTTGTTAGTGACTAAAAGAGTTGTTATTTTTCCATTAAATAAGTTATTCTTTAAAAAAAAAAGTTAAAAAAATCCTCTTGAATGCAAGAAGAGCATCTGAAAATTTTAACAGCTTAAAATATACCTTTTTCCTTTCTTCTTCTAAGCAATCTTTAAATTGACAGATTTCTGTGAATCTTTCCTAAAAACAATTTTCTTGTAAGTGTAGGCTCAAGTCAAGACAAACTACAATCTAAGTGTATTTGGAGAAAGTATAATCAATTTAAACAAGTTGGAACAGGGAAACGTGGCAGAATCCAAATGACTTTCTAAACACCTGGAGATTAGGTTTCTTCTCCCAGTTTGCTCTTCCAACTACATCCAGACATCCTACTGAGCTCAAATACCTTGGCTTCCTCAGGATCACCAAGGAGGTATATGGTGATACCATACTTGCACTGTTCTTAAAACATATTTCATGCAATGCTAAGGCCTGGTCAGAGAATGCTTATGATAAAGCACAATAAGTGAAGCCCAATGTTTTTTCTATTTAGCAAAACATTTATTTTTGCTGTAACATAGATTTCTGGGCTAAGGCAATTCTATGTCATTCACACCCGTAAGGTACAGCAGAAAGCCAGGTAATGAAGGTCTTCATGTAGAAACTCCAGGCAGGCGCTTCACCGTGGGAAGGGGCTACTTTCCTGGTGTGTAGGGACAGCGTGCACCTGCCTATGGGAACTGTGCCATGCTCTTTTCCAATTCTTCCTGCAATTACTATTATACTGGAGACTGCTAGACAAGAAGGTCCAAGAATGTGACTATTAGCATGGTCCAAAGAACACAATCTCTGCTTCTGCCCTCTATAGAAGCTACAAGTTTGATTGTCCAAATCACATGGGCCATAGAGGATTGGCTAATGCTATTTCTTCTTTCATTTTCTGTTGACAGCTGGAGGGTGGTCTCAGTCCAACCACGAGTAGACCAAGCTGTCTTTACTCTAACCCTGCCCCAGGTCGTTTCTCTCTGTTTAGAGACTATCATGATGAAGCAAGTAGAGAATGGAATCTCCTGGACCCATTTACCTCTCACCCTCTTTGCAGAATTTTACATTTGTTTTGTCAGAAAAATAACAATATAAGATTTAGATTCTCATTTCCTAATTAATAATTTTTGTCTTTGTGGACAGGATTTTGTTTTTGAAATATAACTGTGCTCATCTTGTATTGCTCATTTTAAAGAAAGATATTCCTACTTTTTGCATGTTACCAATGTCCTTTATGGAGATCAGTTCAGAAGAATTACTGGGTATCTTAGGACTAAAAGAAATATTCTTTTGGATTTGACTGCAAATTTATTTCATTCCTTTCCATTGTCAACATATGTTTCTTCCTCTCTGAAGTATTGGGTTACATTTCAGAAAGAAAAGAAAATCTAAATGTGATTTATCAACTTGTTTGAAATAGGTTTTAAAATGGCTTCCAGATTAGTGTGAAGATGGCAAAATTAACAAGTGATTTCAAAAAAATAAACAAGTGAGTTCAGAAAATAAACAAGTGATTTCTATAGTGACAATCCCATTAGGCTTCCCATTTCCAAATTTAGCACTTAGGCAGCTTTTTCAATTCTTTTCTTTTTTCTTTGAGATGAGGTTTGTCTCTGTCACCCACGGTGGAGTACAGTGACGCCATCTTGGTTCTCTGCAACCTCAGCCTGTTAGGCTCAAGCCATCCTTCTAACTCAGCCTCCTGAGCAGCAGGTACTACAGGTGCATGCCACCATGCCTAGCTAATTTTTGCATTTTTTGTACAGATGGAGTTTCATCATGTTGCCCAGACTGGTCTCAAACTCTTGGGCTCAAGCCATCCACCTGCCTCAGCCTCCCAAGGTGCTGGGATTATAAGCATGAGCCACTTCACCTGGCCTGTTTTTTTTTTAATTAAAAAATATTTTAAACCAGAATTCTCATTGGTTCTTTGAAGTCTGCATGGCTTCTGAAATCTGGAAAGTCATTCTCTTTTCTTATGTAAATTTATGCTATCCTTTAACCAGAAATTCAGCCAAGCTACATGAAACTCCAATCACTAATGCAAATCTGACTTGTGTTACATAATTTCAAAATGGATGTTTCCTTGTGTCTACTGAACTTCTGAGGTCTGTGTTTGGTCGTTCAATTTAGTACTTGAGGAAGTGCCATTATTCAGATCAAGAAGAATTAGAAACCAGCAACAAAATTTCTTTATCTGAGTTAGTGTTATGAAGAGAATGTGGTTTATGTAATTAATCAGCCCTTTGAGGCCAAACGGCTTGTCATTTGGCTTTAAAACACATTCTAGCTTTGAAAATAAATATAGATGTTGGCTGAATGAAAATGGTGGCACATTACTTTTGGCTGCTTTAGAAGACTAAATGCAACAGCTTGCCCTGAAAGTAAGAAAGCCAGAACGCAGAGGAGAAGCACTATTCCAAGCACTGCAAAGACACTATCACCTTAGAGGTGTATTTACGATCAATGACCCTGTGTGAGCAAGTTTGTCAGTGAATGTGTTGAGTGGATATGGGCTGAATCTGGAGTCTAAACAGCTTCAAAGTTCTGACAGAGAAGGCCTGGCTTGGTGCTGGAGCCACCTGGCTGAGTAATCTCATTTTGCTCAGATGCCTTCTGCTTTTCAGCTGTCTCGGGTTTCTTCCTGCAATTAAACAAAGAGCCCTTTGAAGGAACTGACTGCATATTTGAGAAAAGGCGTTTTTAGAATCTATTAAAAATAACTTGATTTTTCTTTTGCTTAACGGGTATGAGAGGTAGTCTAGTATGTCCCTTGTTTTGAAACAAGATGATTCTTGGTTTTTTTCCCCCCTCCATTAACAGCCTAACTGGGAACACGGCACAGCATTACACTTTGTTGACTACACAAAAAGACCCTGTCCCAGAACTTTAGACAGCTTGAGCTACATATGGCTGACATTATCCATGAAAGCATATCTTCTTACCTCCTTAGCAGTTTTAACATGGTCTGGAAAAATACGAGTGAAAGTTTATGGTTCTAGCATTTGTCAGGAAGCTTCAAGACAGGATTCATAGAGTAATGAGAGGAACACTGGACTGGGAGTCAGGATATTTAGCTATGGTACTAGCTGTGCCTCTCACTTGCTGTGTGGCCTCGGATACCTCACTTTCCCTCTTTGTGCTTCAGTTTCCTCATCTGTCAAATAAAGGGCTTATATTAGAAGGCCTTCAAGGTTTCTTCCAACTTTAAGTTTCTACTTAATTAAGTTGAATATTCAACTTTCATGCTGTCATTTTATTTTAAATCCAATAATTTCAAACCACAATTTCAATTTTCACTCTGTACAGATGAAGTGGTAGTGATGGAGCTTTTTGCTAGTGTAGCAAGTGGAGCATGTGAAGAAGAGGTCAGATTCTAGTAGCTAAAGAGGGAAACTGTCACATAGAAATTTTCTACTCCAACTCTTTACTCATCCTATGCTTAAGACTTTTCATTTAGTGCATGATCCTGGAGTTTAGGAGTGTGATTTCGTGTTTGGGATGTGAGAAAGAGATGAGTGAATGGAATTAGAAAGTAATTGTTATTAATTGTTATTTGGGGTCAGGGATAGGAAGTAAAATAGCACAGTTATCTGTCAGCTCAGGTCTCCATTCTCTAGGACAATACAATAAATAGTAACTTAATAAATATGCAGCTTCCACAACATGTACCCTAGACTCCAGCAAAACTAGATTATTAGTCCCTGAAAATTTCCCCAATTTCTTTGGATTTGTGTGTTTTTCTATCATTATGTGGGCAGTGAGTGACCAGAAAAAGCTTTTTTTGGTAGAAGATTGTGTGTGGTACAGAATTTGTTGTAGGTAGATTTATTTCCATGTTTCCTTTGTTTCTACAAGCATAGAAATGGAATTGTGCAGAATATTTTGTATTTAAATTTGTCATACTGGCTAGTGAGATCTAGCCTTGCAGAATATGGTGTTATGATTAGTAGCCTGTGTTTTTGGTTCAATGGATTGTGACATCAAATCTGTTTCTTCAGAGGACAGGAGGCAGAAATAGCATGATAAAGATTAGAATTGAGGGGAAGCTTTCAGACATCTTTTTCAGTACGGAGGAAGGCAGTATAAGAGAAGCAAGAAATTATAAGACCTTATCAATTGTTTGTTGAATGGTGACTATGGGACTAACTCCCAAATATTGAGTGTCTACATGGACCTCTGATATGGTTTGGTTGTGTCTCCACCCAAATCTCAACTTGAATTGCATCTTCCAGAATTTCCACGTGTTGTGGGAGGGACCCAGGAAGAGTTAATTAAATCATGGGGGCTGGTCTTCTCTGTGCTATTCTCATGGTAGTGAATAAGTCTCACAAGATCTGACGGGTTTATCAGGGGTTTCTGCTTTTGCTTACTCCTCATTTTTCTCTTGCCACCACTCACCGTGTAAGAAATGCCTTTCATCCCCCGCCATGATTCTGATCCTGAGGTCTTCTCAGCCATGTGGAACTGTAAGTCCAATTAAACCTGTTTTTGTTCCCAGGTTTGGTATATCAGCAGTGTGAAAACAAACTAATACAACCCCCAAGGAGCTGGTATTCTGGTTTTCAGTTTAAAGGAAGTAGCCAGATCAAAGTCTTTAAATCCCAACTCCTCTTTTCTGTGAAAAACCAATGCTTCTCCTAAGGACCTTATTTCTATCACTGTTGTCCATTACCAGGTTGGAAACCTCAGGGTCATTATACACCTTCCTCTGTCTTAAAGCCAATTCATCAACAAGTCCTGATAGCTCTCCTCTGTTCAATTTTTTTTTCACATCTGTGTTTCCATTCCAATTTCATTGTAATCACCTTAACACGTTTTATCTATGATTGTTTAGTAACTAAATGGCTCTCTATCTCCTTCACCCCTCCAGTCCTGCTTCTTTGCATTCACCAAATCTAGGATGACCAAGTTAGCCTGACACTCAAGTTCAATGCCATATCCTCTCTAACTTTTCTCATATGTCCTATATATTGGCCATACTGGACTCTCAAATTTCTTTAATATTCCCAGAACATCTCAGTAACATCCTCTACTTGAACAAAGATGTAGAGCCAAGGATGTAGATTATCTCTCCTCTTTTGAATACATCATTTTTCATGTCTGCCCAGCTGAAATCACACTTATCCTTCATACTCATTCAATGGTGTCTTCATCTTGTAACTACCAGATTCCTTTCTACCAGAAAGGACTTCTCTCCCCACCTTGAATTTCTCCCTAGGTCTTTCTCTGAAGCTTCTAACCTCCTTTTTTACTCATCTTATTTTACTCACTAAGTTTTATTTCAATAATGGCCATTTGATGTGCATATCCCTCCTAAGAGCCTGTAAGCTGTTTGAAGGTAAGGAAATATCTTAGTTATTTTTGTATTCCCTGTGTTCATTCATTTTTTCCTTCTTCCTTCTTTTGCATCATTCATTTATTCACATATTCATTTTGCCAGTATTTACTATGTGCCTATGATGTGCCAATATGGGCTAAAGAATAAAACAGGCCTGGTTCCTGTCCTCCTAGAGTTTACTGTCTAGTCTATACTTTAGGCAGAACAGCTTAGACAAAGCTATCATTCAATAATTGTGAATGGAATGAAACGGAGCTGAAATTCAAGTGTATTTTAGGAATAGTCATAGTCTGAATCCCAACTAAGTCACCTACTTCTTATGCAGCAAGGTAGCAAAGTTAACTTGATTGGCTGCTTTTGCTGCTTTTCCTTTGAATCTGCAAAGGGTGTTTATTAAGAGTAGGACTATTTTGATTAGTAAGAGTAGGATGGCCCTCATGATTTATTTAAATATAGGGAAAAAACAGTAATGACATATATCACCTAGCAGAATAAATACGATTTTTTGATATTTATAGACAAGGCCTAGTCTAGTTTTAGATGTGTGCTTCAGAAAATTAGGAAGCTTTCCTTCAAACATAAGGAGATAGGCAAACCACTAATATTACTCTTTTAATTTTAATATTGCATAAATTATATTGTTCTTCATATCAATGCCCTTGTTTCTTTCTCTAGATTTGGTCCTGCTTCCCACCTGACATCTTGTATTGCACCCTCCTGTTTATTGTCTCAATGATCACTTTGGAAGAAGAGTCATAGTACGGAGGCATTGATGCTACCTTTATAAAACAAAAACATTAAAAACTCGGGCAAGTGCAGTGGCTCACACCTGTAATCCCAGAACTTTGGGAGGCCCAGATGGGTGGATCATGAGGTCAGAAGTTTGAGACCAGCCTGGCCAACAAAGTGAAACCCCATCTCTACTAAAAACAAAAATTAGCTGGGCATGGTTGCACACACTTGTAATCCCAGCTACTCAGGAGGCTGAGGCAGGAGAAATGCTTGAACCCAGCAGGTGGAGGTTGCAGTGAGCTGAGATTGTGCCATTGTGCTCCAGCCTGGGTGACAGCGTGAGACTCTGTCTCAAAAAAAAAAAATAAATAAAAAACCAAAACAAAAAAAAAAACTCAACCTTTTTGGCTCACCGCCTCATTTGCCTAATATCACTTTACTTACCCTTATACCACTGGGCTGTTTCCCAACTGCACAGGTAACAGAGAACCACTCACCATCCTCAGAAGCAATTTATTTCCTATCTCATCCTCTCCAATGGTTCTCTGGACTCCTTTTTCTGGAGCTGAGAAACCCTAATACATAGCACCAGATTATGTCTAGACATGCACAGGTATTGTTATTTGACCCAATTTTTGCAGTTCATAGTTTATTAAGGAGGAAAGAATAAGCCCTGTCATAAATAATTGAAAATACATTCTTTGATTGCATAAAGAGAATTACAACCATGGGACATCTGAGAGGAAGTCTTTCCAAGCCTCTGTGGTGATGCACTATTCTCTGGAGCTTTTACAGGGCAGCAGCACACTGGCTGACTCCAGCTGATTTCAGAGAGGAAAACTCCTTGCCAGAACCTTCCTCCTGGTCACCATGCCAAAGGTTCATCTGCCAAGCTTTTCTCTCTTTCTCTCACAATTCCATCTCTCACCCCGCTCTTTGTTAAAATTATATGCTCTGAAGAAGTTGCCTCACAACTGGAAAATGAAAGATCCAATTAAAAAGTTAGGCAAGCCAACAACAACAAAGAAAAAAAAAAAAAAAAAAAAAAAAAAAACAGGGAAAAGGAAGCTGGTGTGAGGAAAGGATTAAGAACAAGAAAAGGGACCCGGCATGGTGGTTCATGCCTGTAATCCCAGCACTTTGAGAGGCCAAGGCAGGCGAATCACTTTAGGCCAGGAGTTTGACATCAGCCTGGCCAACATCGTGAAACTCCGTCTCTACAAAAAATACAAAAATTACCCAGGCGTGGTGGTGCGTGCCTGTAATCCCAGCTACTTGGAAGGCTGAGGCACAAGAATCACTTGAACCTGGGAGGAAAAGTGAGCCGAGTTCATGCCACTGCACTCCAGTCTGGGTGACAGAACAAGACCCTGTCTCAAAAAATAACAATAAAATAATATAAGAAAAGAGTAGATGTTTTGTAACTGTATGCAAAGCAAAACTGAGTGGACCCTGAACACTTCCACAGAGAAACAGACCAATCATTGTGCACTTCCTTCCGCCACATCGGTACAGTTCAAAAAAAAAAAAAGTGTGGCCGCAGGCACTGTCCTTTCAAAGGTCAGTTCTGACATTCTGACTGAACATCTCCCATTTTTCTAAAGAGAACAATAACATTTTCATTTCCCTTCTGCAAATATTTTTGTTATGAGAAAAGGCTGCTTCAAGAACTGGGAGAGTGTTTTCAAAATATGTGGGAGTTAGCCAGCAGAACCTTCTGGTTTTTAATTCTCATTGCGCTGTCCCTGATAACAAATTTTGGGCTAAAAACAGCAGTGGAAGGCTGTGAAGGATGTTGGTTCTTTCCTAACTAAACCATATTATATGTGGAAAGAAATATGCATTGAAACGTAATTTAACTGAAAGCTGAGGTATCCATTTAAAACTTAGATGTTTTTGTTTATGATCACATATCTCTCAGATGCCACTAAAGTTGTCTGCGTTTTCCACTACAGAAGTTATTAATGGAAACACAACAATAAGAGATTATTTTAGAGGCATCTCTTTGTACTGCTCACCCCAAAAAAGAAATAGGAAACTCTTATAAAATATCTAGAATAAGAAAATAACAATGGATATGAAAAACAGATATGTCACTTACTATCTGACACAATGTGGAAAATGTATTATTTTGTCAATTACTTTCTAATAGTCCACAGTGAATAAAGTAAAAACGTTACTCTGCCTAACTATTGTGTGTACCATTCACCTCACATCAACACCTAAAAAGGGTAGGGAAGGAAATCCAAAAGGTATGGAGCTGAATCACACTTAATCCTTATGTGGCATCCTGTATAGGAGAATAAGGCATTAAATAACACGAATGCAGCCCCCTGGTTAGCACTTCTTGCTATAAAAGACACATGGCTCGAAAACAATATTCTTAAATTACAAATATCTCCCAAATCTACCTTCAAAGTTTTCCCACATATTTTGAAATTCATTGCTTTGAAGAAATTACGTTAATTTTTTCACTAGGTGTAAGTAAGACATCATGCTTGTATTGTTAAGACATGTCTGGTGCCCAGTGTTTTAAACACAAAATGTGCCATGAGTCAAGGTTGATTTTTCCGAACTTACTTTATTAGGAGGCACGATTACATTAAACACATTACCACATGTCTTCCTCTTCTGTTTCTGCAAAAGGACGGCTTTCGGGATGTCTATCCATTCCTGAATTCTGTGCTGCACTGGAAATTTTGAAAGGCACACATTTTTAGAGGAAGGATGCTACTGTGGACATTTTTTTCACATAGAAATGTACTATTTGTGGATTTTTATGGCTCTTTGCTAATTAAAGCTTTAAAGCAGCCCTATACATGGAATCCCTTAGTCCCTGACCATTTTACAGAGAAATTTCTGCAAGCCTTCCGGGACTGAAGTCATAGTTAACCATGTGCTGCGGATCAGACCCCTTGGATGTTGCGGACTGCACACATCCAGAAGAGCGGCTCTAAGGGCATCTGTAACGCTGCTGCTGGGCAGGAGCCTTCTATGGGATGCCTAAAGCCCTTGAAGCTGCTTTAGAAACCTAGGGCTTTTTAGCATATTCAAGGTGGACACCAAAGCAATGAAGGTGCCACGGGATGCCCATGTATTCCCCACGACCCTGTGCAAAGAGATAAGACAGACCGTTCCCTTGGGCAGGCACCTGTTTCCTTGACTCTTCATTCCATTTTTACCTCCATGCTCCATTTCCTGGGCTACCATAAACTGAGAGTTTCCACTAGGGTCTTTGTCAGCCTTCCTGATGTACTTCCCATCCATAGACTCCATGATTGGCTGTCCTGGGATGCTAGAGACGACTCCTGAACCTTGTGAATGCTAAATGAGAGCCACCAGGGAGGTTCACTGGTTGAAGAAGAGTGGGGCTGGCATGCTCCGTGTCTACTGGTGAAGCAGGAAAGGATAAGGGAGAAGATGCCAGCGTCCCCACCTGTCCTGTTGTGTCTGATCCAGCCCTTCCCTGGCGCTGGGTGCAGAGCTCACACCTGCCCCCCATGCCTGAACTCCAGGACCTCTGCTGAATTCTCGCCTTGCCCTTGGGACAGAGCTTGCCCCTGCCCCGGGTCCCCAAGTGACCCCATGTTGGTCAGGAGAGCTATATGGAGGCACAGCACCTCCTGTCCAGCCATCTAGACAGGAAAGAACCTGTGTGCATCTGTCCTGGACAGTCAGGTGTGGGCACTGCCCACTCACCTGCTTGGATGCCCAGAGGACCCCTGGTGACCAAGTGTCTCATCCAGATGGGTGGCCAAGCAGGAGGAACACATGTGGACTCTCCTCCCACCTCCAGCACATGCACAGATCCCAGTGACACTCCAGGCTCCCGGGACCACCTGGATCCCTTGAGCTCTCTGCCCTGACCCATGCCAGCCTCTCCTTAGGGGTCTCTCCTTGACCCAGACCCCAGGTGGCGCTGGGGATATTTCCTCACAGGTCACCCTGAACTGCCCCAAGATCCACACCCTTGTCCCCTGAGGATCTCAGACTACATGGACCCGGTCTCCCCTCCGGCCATTGCCTCACCTGAGGCATCCCTGACGTCTTTTCCTCACAGGACCTCCAGGACCCTGCACCTCCGCGCTCCTCTAAAACCCTAAATCCTCAGTCCTCATACAACAGCTGGCCTGACTGCGCACACATGTCATGGATTGGCTGGCTCAGGGCACATGTGGGAGGAGAGGCCATGTGGAGCCACGCCCCCTCCAGGCAGTCTTCCCCTGAGGGACGGCCCATGGCTGCTGCGGAATGGAGGGTGGCTTTCCTGAACCTTCAGCCCTGCAGTCCTCCAGCTCCTCATCCTGGACAAGAAGTGATTCTTGAAGGACACAAAGACCAGGGAATGGAGTGAGGATCAGCCAGTGACCCTGCCCTGAGGGGTGGAGGCTGGGTGGCTGTGGCCTAGGGCCTTGCACCTGAACTCCTTGCAACCACCCTTGCCACTTTGGGAAGAATGGCTCTCACCCTGGAAGTGGGCCCAGGTTACCTCCCGTTCCCTATGTGCTTCCAACACGCCCAGCTGCATCCCAGGCATTCTTGCTGTGTGTCCAGTGCACCAACCACACCACAAGACCTGCTTCCCTATCTATGTAGGATTCTGCCCCTTCCTCCTTAGCGCACCATTGAGTCACACAGGGTGTCTGTGGGGAGGAGGTTCTGCTCTCATTTCTCCTGTTGCATCAGGCACCCCTGCAGGGGCCACTCCACCCTACATGTGTCCATTTCCTGTCCATTCACCTCTGGGCAAGGCTATTGTGAAGGAGGGCTGCTCTGACTTTATTTAAATATTGTGGTTACCTGCACACATGCTGCTTTCATTTCCCCTAGTCCATCACCTACGTCTGTGAGGCTAATCTACGAAATATCTGCTCAGTTTTCTGTCTATGAACATGTCAGTTCTTTCCAGTGTCAATCCCTTCTAAGCTACTATGCTATGAAGAGTGAGATGTCTGGCATATATGCCAAAAGTTTTACATGGTGTAAGAGACTGCAATTCCTGGATCATAGACTCACGGAATGTTCCCTAGTGCTCAACTGTTTCCAAGATGCACCCCCAATCAGAAGAGTATGTTCCCACTATTACACTCACTCACTGGTGGAATATGTCTTTTGCTTAATGTTACCCTTCTAGTGGGTGTAAAATGACATTGATTTGGGATTTTGTATTTCTCCAGTTACTAACAAGACTGAGTTCTTTTTCTTGGCTGTTTGCATATCTTTTTACATTTACAATATCCTTGTTGGTGAATTAATCATTTTTCACTTTAATAAGATGTTTTTCTTTCAGTATTTATATATTGTGATACTAACTTTTATAACTGTGTTTCCCTGTGCTTTTATATTAAATTTATCTTTTCTCTGAAGTCATAAAACATTCTCCTCTGCTAGCTTCTTGCATTTTCTTTCTGCATCTTCCTCATCTCTCCCAGCTTCAGAGAACTGAGGAGTGTTAGGGCTATGCTCTGGATTAGGCCTTGGCTTAAGTGCATGTGGTGGCTGCTTTTATGGTCCGTCCACTAAAACTCTCCCCATATAAGCACTAAAGCTGTTTCGCTTCCTTCCATCATTCATGTGTTGGCTGGAGTAGCACTCTTCATTTCCTTCACCACCTGGTTAAGAGTTTGGCACAGGCGGCCTACTTTAGGGCCTATCTCAACTTGCGATATGCCTTCTTCACTAAGCTTAATAATTCTCGCTTCTGATTTAAAGTGACAGATCTGCCACTCATTCTTTCACTCCAATCCTTACAGGCCATTGTACGATTATTACTTGGCCTAATTTCAACTCTGTTGTGTCACAGGGAGTAGGTAGATCAGAGTAGAGTGAGAGACATGGAAAAAGGCCAGTCGATGGAGCAGTCAAAACACACACAACATTGGTTGATTAAGTTTGCTTTTTCTAGGGTGCATTTGGTGGTTTCCCAATGCAATTACAATAGCAGCATCGAAGATCACCGATCACAGACCACCATACCAGATGTAATTATACAGAACATTTGAGATATTGTGAGAATCACCAAAATGTGACACAGAGACACGAGGTGAGCACATGCTGTGAAAAATCTTGCCCACAGTTTGTTCTAAGCAGGGTCATTAGGGAAACTTCAAAAACAAGCTGTGCCTGAAAAGTGCAATAAAACACAATCAAACAAGGTATGCTGGGAGTTCTGTTTCTCCTGTGCAGTACATCTGACTATCTATCTATCCATCCATCCATCCATCCAACCATTTCTAAATTTATCTATCTAGTTATCTACCTGCCTACCTACCTATGCGTGTTCCTATAATATATACAGACACACTATCTCTGCATCTTTGAATCAATGAGCTACTGCTTCACCTGCCTCATTGATTTTAAAAAAAGACTCTTGATTATTTTGTCTTATATTTCCGTTTCTTCCTCATTAATATCTGCTTTATATATTAACAGTATTTACTTCTTTATGCTTTCTTTTAACTTTGTTTTATGTCTAGCCTTCGAGTTAGAAATGTCATTGATTCATTTTTACACTCCTTGTCATGGATATGTGTATTCAAAGCGGTCCACTTTTCTCTGATCACCCTTTAAATATATCTCATAGATTCAAATCTGTCGGGTTTATTATAATTTTTCAAAAATTAGATAATTTCTTCACATATCTCTGCTGGCATCAAATATTTCTTTAACAGGTGGCTTTTATGAGTTATGGGGCAGGGGGACTTATTTTTAAAGCTTTTAGTTGTATTGAACTATAATCACAGCAGTAGCTTGTGATATCTCTCTTTTGTGGAACTTACTAACGTTTTCTTTGTGACCTCATAGATGATGAGTTTTTGTAAATGTTCTTCACACACTTGAGAAGGTGCATTTTCGAATACCATACTGTAGTTTCAATACATGTATATCAGTACTACCTTTCTAAACATGTTTAAAGTGTTACAGTGGGCTGTGTGCAGTGGCTCGCCCTTGTTGTCCCAGCACTTTGGGAGGCCAAGCTGGGAGGATCACCTAAGCCCAGGAGCTCAAGACCAGACTGAGTACCACAGAGAGGCCCCGTTTCTACCAAAAATCAGAAAATTTGCCAGGCATGATGGCATGCCCTGGTAGTCCCAGTGACTCAACAGGCTGAGACGGGAGGCTCACTTGAGTCTGGGAACTCAGGTCTTCAGTGAGCTATGAACCCACCCACAGTGGCAATAAAACTGGGAAAACAGAGCCAGACTCTGACTCAAAAAGAAACAAACAACTCTCACGTACCCCATAAATATATACACCTACTATGTACACACAAAGGTTTTAAAGTTAAAATTTAAAAGTGTTTTAAAGGTACACTGTTACTCCTTTTAGACCATTTAACTGGTTGTGGCAAATTGTGTTTTCTGAAGATGGCCACAGCAGAACCTTCTTTCCCACAAGCTCTTCTTTCCATGTGACCTGGGCCCTGCTCCTGTCAAGGAGTGCAGCTCATATGCCCTCTTTTTTTTTTTTTCTTTTCTTTTTTTCTTTTTTGAGACGGAGTTTCGCTCTTGTTACCCAGGCTGGAGTGCAATGGCGCGATCTCAGCTCACCGCAGCCTCCGCCTCCTGGGTTCAGGCAATTCTCCTGCCTCAGCCTCCTGAGTAGCTGGGATTATAGGCACGCGCCACCATGCCCAGCTAATTTTTTGTATTTTTAGTAGAGACGGGGTTTCATCATGTTGACCAGGATGGTCTTGATCTCTTGACCTCGTGATCCACCCGCCTCGGCCACCCAAAGTGCTGGAACTACAGGCGTGAGCCACCGCGCCCGGCCCATAGGCCCTCTTCTTGAACTGAGGCAGCATATGAAGCTGCGGACTGTGAGAGCGGACCACGCGAGTGAGGATTTGTGTCTGTACAGACTAGGTCTTAAAAATGCCATCGAATCCCACCTTGCTCCTTTGGGACGCTTGATCTGGGGACCCACCCATTACGCTTTGAGGAAGCTCAAGCAGCCGGTGGAGAGACCCATGGAGAGGATCAGAGCCCCCCCCGCCTCAGCTCAGTTTCCAGCTGACCACCAGCTGCAGTTGGCCCGCCGCGTGAGCCAGCCATCTTGAGCGTGGATCCTCCCAGTCTCAACTTGAGTAACACCAAGTCGCACCCTATGGGTCGGAGGTGACTCATCTCCATTAACCCCGAAAAGGCTACGTGGTGATTTTTTACCTTCAGCCACAGAGGAAATCCTCCCCTTTAACCAGAGCTCTCTTTTCCCCCACGTCCCCATGGGAGAGCTTCATGGCAGCTGCCAGCTTTCCCTCAGGATCTCTCTGACTCGCTCACTGCCCACTCCATCTCCTCACTTTGCCTCCTTCCTCTACCTGACTCTTCTCTTTCGGGTCTCTCTATCTCTGTCTAACAGGAGCAGCACTTTCTCTCGCTTTTCTGCTCTAGTCATCCTTCCGTTTCGCTACTTCCACTCACAACTCCCTGCCACACGCACCACTTGACCCTCTTCCTGTTTTTGAGACAGAACCATTCCGACAAAAAAACCCCCAACACTTCTGCCATCAAACCTACAAGCTACCTGCATCTGTGTCCCCGTTAGAGGAGGACAGGCGACCCTGCCCCTGTGTTGTGGGTTCCGTGGCCTCCTGTCTTCCAGAAACCTCATGTTATCCATTAGTTTCTCTGTTGTCTTTCTCCTCCCTCTATCTTCGGCATGTCTTTCTCTGTCCATCCTTCTTATTCCCACTCGCACATACTCGAATCTCCTTCAACTTGAAAATCCCCGGGCCTCATTCACCACCAATGTGATTCCCACCACTCTCTTATTCTTTGTGTCAGAGCGTTCCGAAGGATTCGCTCTGCTTGGTGTCTCTATTGCCTCACATCTCACATTTTCTATAACCCACTAGAAAACCAACGTGGGCCCGCGCACATCTCTCCTAAAAGGGCTCTCCCTCGAAAGTCGCTGGCGACCTCCGTGGGACTGTCTCTAATGGACAGTCTCTGGCCCTCATCTCAGTCGACTCTCAGCTGCGGTCAACACTGTTGGGCCCTCTCATTTTTTCTTTCCCCTCCTTTTGTCTTCCTCAGGCTTCCACGACAACACATTCTCTTCTTGGTCTCTTCATCTTGGCCATGGCTCAGTATCTTTACTTGTAGCGCCTCCTCCACGGGGCCCTTTCGAGATGGAACTTCCAGGGATTTGGTTTTACTCACTTCTCCTCCAGTTGTCTGCTCTTTCTCTATACATTTTTCTGTATGGCCATAACTACCATTACCATTGAAATCAAAGTCTCTCAAAGTGCGGCTTGTGGAGCAGCCTGTATCAGGATCACAGCGAAAGCGAAATGGGAGCGTTCAGAGGTCATGGCCCTGTTCAGACCTACCAGACGAACTCTGCGGGAGGGAACGTGAAATCCGCACTGGGGATAAGTCACCCGGGTTGCTCTCACACGGGCACACTGTTTTTGTCAGGGACTGCCTGGCTGACCTTAACAGTGGCAGCTCAACACCTCCATCTGGTGGCTTTTGGACACCGTCGTCTTCTTTTTGCAAATACAGTCTATGGAGATTAGGAAACTATTAGGAATGTGAGAAATGAGAAAGAACCAAAAGAATATGAATGGAGTCGCTGCTCCATGAATAATCGAGATTGAATTATATCATTTCATGACATGTCTGGCAGCAAAGTACAACTTGTCTATAATACGGTTTTGAGAGTAGATGAAACGGACACATTTCCATTCTCATCTAAGGGCAGGGAAAACAGGTGTTGGATGAGTTCCCCTCTACAGATCATTACACCCAAGTTTCTGACTCTAACAATGCTGCGTTTAAGGAATCTGTAGAGTTAGTTTTCCAGAAGAGAGCTGACAAAGAGCCCTTGGCTTTCCATTAATAAAATAGTACGGGTTTTGATTCCCTGATCTCTGATGGTTAGTGATGTGAATCACTTTTTTATAAACCTGAGGGCCATTTGTACATCTTCTTTCGGGAAATGTCAATTCAGATCCTTGGTCCACTTTTTAAGGGGATTACGTTTCTCCTGCCGAGCCGTTTGAGTTCCTTGTACGTTCTGGATATTAGTCACCTGTTGGATGATTGGTTTGCAAATATCTTCTCCCATTCAACAGGTTATTTCCTTACCCTCCTGATGGCGTGCAGAAGCTTTTCAGTTGCATGCACTGTATCTGTCTATTTTTGGTTGCTCCTCTTGCCTGGGCTATCAAAGTCTTAGAAATTTTTTGCCTACACCAGTGTCCCAGAGAGTTTTCCCTAGGTTTCCTCCTAGCATTTATATAGCTTCGGGTGTTTCATGTCAGCCTTTGATCTATTTGGAGTCGATTTTCGTACGTGGTGAGAGACATGGGTCTCATTTCACTAATCACCACAGAAATGGAAACCGAAACCACAATGACGTATCATCTTTCCCCAGTCAGAACGGACACTGTGTAAAAAGACACAAAACAGCAGAGGTTGGCAAGGATGCAGAGCAAGGGGAATTCTTGTAACCTGTTGGTGGGAGTGCGAACGACGACAGCCACCACGGAAAACAGTACGGCGATTTCTCAACGAAACGGAAAACAGAACTACCGTTCAATGCAGCAATCCCCCTACTGGGTATCTACCGAAAGGAAAAGAAACCAATGCATCAGAAAAAGAGAAAGAAAATTCCCGTTCTCGAATGTTGACTACAGCACTATTCACAATAGCAAAGACGTGGAATCCACCTAAGTGTCCATCAACAGATGAATGGTTTTTTAAAAAGATGGTGTATATATGTGGGCATATATGTGTGTGAATTTGTGCGTGTGTGTGTTTCTGTGTAACACGATTTATCCACAACAAAAAGGCGGGAAATCGTGTCATTTGCAGCCACATGGATGGAACTCGAGGTCATTATCGCCTATGGAATAATGCAGGCAGGAAAAAGACAAACATCACGTGTCCTGACTCAGACGTGGGAGTGAAAACGTCTGATCGCACGGAGGTAGAGGGTGGAGAGAGGGAGAACAGAGACGGGGAAGAGCGAGTCGGCGAGGGAAGGGTGAAGAGAAGTCGGTTGAAGGGAGCAAACCTACGGGAAGACAGAAGCGATGAATTCAGTGTTTGAGGGCAGAGTAGGGTGACGGTCCTCCACGAAAACGTATTGTACTCGGGTGACGGACACCCTAAGTACCCCGACTTAATCACTACGCACTGTACACGCGTAACGGAATTCACATGTACCCGTGAATTTGTCTACAAAATACAAAAATTAAAATTAATAACAAAGAAATATTATGAGGCACGCTAAGGTAACTTAAATGCGACTTTCAAATCTTTGGTCTAGTTGTAAAAATAATGCATCTTCGCTCTAAAACACCAGAGAAATAGTAATTCATAAAGGAAATGACATTCACGCATGATTCTGTCAAGCAGATCTAATATTCCATTTAAACTCCAGGGTATCATTTCCTTTCATCCCTTTCTGTCTCCAGATAGATAGAGGGGTGAGTATAGATAAAGACATAGCTACAGACTCAGGTAGATACAGATAAAGGCTCCTTTACATCTTCTAAAGTGATCTTTAACTTTTGTACCTGTCTTACTTTGCTACGGGCTCTGCAAGGCTTGGTTTTGTTTTGAATCCTGCATTTTCCTTCTTTCATCCACACTGAGCACCCAAAGTCTTCAAGATTTCATTCGCTCTGACCGTGCCTTCACACTGCCTGTACTAGCAATAGGTTAACGGCAAGGCTACTGTATGTTATTCCCTTTGAACTCACCCCGTTGGGACCCTCAGCATTCCACTGGCTCATAGAAAGGCGCCAGTGCATCGGGCGAGGAACAGTGGGCAAAGGCTACCCGAGCCCTTCCTGGACTACAAACTGTTCATGAGATCCTAGAACTGACTGTGGTTTCCTACGGTAACTTTACTGAAAATTATCTCTCTAAGCATTGCCTCAGATTGATGTCCGTCACAATGGCGTGTTACTACTGAAAAAGGTGTAGAGTAGTGTGAAAATGTCTGGAGAGTTTACCATGTGCGCCAAGAGGTACTCAATCTACAGATGTCGGTGTCCCATAGATACAACATGACTTCATAGCTTGTCTCAGTGCTAATTGTTAGAGCAGCGCGTTGCCAATACCTTTCCATCTCGATCACTGCCAGTTCACTCCTTCTAATTACCTGGCCTCGTGAGAAAACCTTTTCCCACTGTTTTAGGAGCCCGTGGTGTCGAATTTTGTCAAGGCGGTGTGACAGCCTAAATATCACGCATGCTTTGCTGTTTCATTCAGAGTCTCCGAGAAATCGAGGTGTGAGTCCGGCTTTCAGAGATGTGCTCAGCAGATGAAATATTGCTGATGGATACTGAGATGTGGGTGGGAGTTTAACAGATGAATGAGGGTGGGAAAGAGGGCCCATGCCATAAGCAATATAGGATCCGGGCCCGTGCAAGGGTATAGGGACAGAGACCAGAGGCTCAACATCATTACTCTTAGGGAAACGCAAATCAAACCGCTTGTACCACGAAAGCTGCCGGCATTTAAAAAGGTTTACAATGAATACATAGAGTCCAGCTCGGCCCTTCTCTTGTAGGTGGCATGTGAACTAGAACACGTGGCTGGGTGTTGCTCCAGGGTGTCTGAACCTGATGCCATGCTGGGCTGTCTGGAACGTCCTCCAGAGAGCTGCCTCTGGGTATCCCTCTCCAGCTCTGAATTCAGGGAGCTGATGTTGGGAGACTGGAGCGGGCTGCGATGGGAGCTGTTACCACCACCACCCCTAAAAAAATGGAAACATGCTGAGAATCCCACCCCCTCTCCCGAGGGCCTGTGTCCAGCCCATCATCACTGCCCAGGATGGACCTCCTGTTCCTGAACAGGAGGAGGCAGAAGAGCTGCATCTGGGGGGCAGCTGTGTCTCTCTAACAGGAAGGCCTGCCTGGGGGAGGAAGCATGGGCCGTGTGCCCGGGTGGAACGGTACCCCTGCCTCGGGGCTTATGAAGCCTTAGTGAGCACTGGGTTCCAGCAGGATGTGCTGAGCACAGATCTCAATGTGAGGGGTTCACCGCCACCTCCCTGTCGTCCCAGGTCGCGGGCACATTGTTCTTCACGGGGACCGCGGCCTGCTGCCAGCCCGAGCAATCCACGTCGGTCCAGGTGAAGGATCAAGGTTCTTTTCTTCCTGCCACAACCCACGTTCAGGCTCTGCCTTCCCGTGGCATGCAGGTGTTCTACCGTCCCATGTTTTGGCCTCTGCAGGTGGCTTTGAACTGACCGAGGGCCCCGGATCCAGCCTGCACAAAAGATCCCGCCTGGCCTCTCGTGCTCTGGCGGTGGGGCAGGCAGGCGGCCCCTAACGGGGCCTGGGCCCTGAGTCCCTGTGCCCCAAGGGAGAAGAGAACCCGTGGCGCCTTCACTTGCCTCCCTCCATGCTCTGATCTGTAAACTTCCCCTGCCCCTAGCAGCGCCTGTGCCAAGGAGGATTCCCAAGCGTGTTTCGAATCCTGTGCAGGTTCCCGCATGGGCTTGGGTGGGTGTGGGGGGGCTGTACCCGAGGGAGCTCGAGATCCACGAGGAGCCTCCGAGGAGGTATTGGCACTTCCGGCGCCCCGTAGAAAGCCATTATCCAGTAGAACGCCGTCCGGACGACATCCCGGTTTCTATGACAACGGGGGGAAGCGTTTGTTTCCTGGTGGCAGACACATTTCGCAAGGATGTCCACAGCCCGGACAGCTCGAAGAGCCGTGAGAGCGTCAAGACTAGTAGGTGTCTGCTACTCCTGCGACCGTGTGGGTGCCTGGGGGGGTGAGGGGGCTTGGGGGGAGGGGTGTGAGGCTGTGTGTGGGTGTGTGCGAATGTGTGTGGGGGTGTGTGTTGGTGTGGATGTGTGTGTGGATGTGTGTGGCTGTGTGTGTTGGTGTGGATGTGTGTGTGGATGTGTGTGGGTGTGTGGATGTGTGTGTGTCTCTGAGTGTGTGTGTACCGGGGTTGGTGGGTGGGTGGGTGTGTGAGGGTGTGTGTGTTGTCTCTCTAAGGCTCTGTGTGTGGGGGGAGGGGTGTGTGTCGCTGAATTGACCACTCAGGGCTGTCATCCCTGCTGTTGGTGAGGAAGGCGGGCAGCTCCCGAGGAACCGGGGCTGAGGAGACTGAGGAGCGTGTCATCCCTGGCTCACTGTCCGGAGGTGACACCTGTTGCGCCATACAGCACCGTCACCCGGGTCCTTTAAACAAAGCAGAGATTCCCCAGGGATGTCTGAACTTCAGGGACACTGGCGGGTCCCCTTCACGAGGTGGCTTCACTCGCCTCCTGAGTGTAAGAGCTCACGGCGCACACATTAGGAGAGGGAAATTTGAGGTCGGCAAATGGCGAGCTACAAGGGGCAGGGCGGGAAGGCCTCCCGTCGCTCTGAGCAAGCCAGGGTTCCTGCTGTGCTCATCCTGGGGAGCGGACCCGGGAGATGAGACACCTGTTCTCTAAAAGGCGAATCTCCTGGTATCACTACGCTGAGCTGAATGGAGTGAAAATCGGTGGCGGGCCCCTTCTCGATGACAGCCGCGGAAAACACAGGCTCCTTCACCGGGTCGGGCCGCTGTGTTCCTCTTCTCTGCAAAACAGCCCGGCTCTCTCCACGCCAGAGAGCGGGACAGTAGTTCGCTAATTGCATCCTCTATTGACGCATGCAATTAGTGACCAGCATAAGGAGAAAACTGGACCGATACGAACTCTCCCCCGACTGTCCGGCAAGTGCACTGAAAACCCTAGGAAAGCGTAGGGCCTGTCTTTAAATGTAGGTTCAAAGTTCACGTGCACTTTGCCTGCGCAAAGGACACGTGCAGGAACACGCAAGACTGCACTTCCTTTGCAGAAACCATTTTATACGCGGTGGTGCCTTTATTAGACTGCAGGGTGCTGCCAGCTCATCCTTCGGAGGAAACTCCTCTTTGGGGGAGGGTCCAAAATCACGCACCCAGCAGCCGACAGCAGCTCCACAAAGCTCTGGTCATGGTAGGGAGGGGTGCTAGGGGGAGGAACGGACAATGCCTGCCTCTCGGCGGGCGGGGGGCCGGGCCGTGTCAGGAAAGGGGCCCCGCTTTGAGACGAGCTGCTGAGGACTGTGTTCTTTTACTTTGTCCTGAAACGTAAATAAACCCCTCGCTTGAGAAAGGAATTAACGGAGGGCTGCCAAAACAATTACCCCCCAAATCCTGGCTGTTGATGGCAGAAATAAAACCTCATGGCCATCTGGTTCCTTCATCCCGCAGCTACAGAGCAATGGGAATAGAACAAAAGTTATACACCAGCAATAGACAATACTCCACCACTGATTCTTTAGTGGCCTGAAATGGACTAGGATGCTACAGGCTGTAGACTCACTACTGCTCCTGTCTCCCTTTCATTTTCATCGGCCTAGGCTCATTGGGCAAGCAGTGTTGGATTCCACTGTGAAGTAAAATATTAAACACATTGTCCTACTCATTCCGTACTCTGAGAATTTGGGCTCACTCACGAAACTGAGCTGGGCGGAGTGAATGTTCCGTTTTCATCCCATGGATCCTGGTACGCAGAAGTAGATCAATGTTTGCACGTCATTATCTACCTGGATCTGTGATATGGACAGATGAAGGTATACCCAGACAGAGATAGAGGTAGACCTATATAGCTATCTTTTGCTCTGTCTCTAACTATTCTGCTATCCATCCATCATCTCTCTGTCTTTACCCATCTCGTCTTTATCTCTATCCATCCATCACCATCTATCTACTCATCATTCTTCATATCTATCAAGTCTCTATCTTCTATAAAAGTACATTTCTCTGTCTCTACATTCAACTGTCTTTCTCTCTGTACATCTCTTCATCGTCTGTCTCCATCATCTGTGTCTCTATCTCTATATTATTCTGAATATCGATAGACCCTCTAGCTACTATACTGTATGTCTTTGTCTATCTCGATCTTTACATCCATCTATTTGTATCTATCCCTATGAATCAATCAACCCTGTCAACCTGTATCCATCTCTACTTCTTTGCATCCATCTATCTCTCTGTCTATCCATCTGTCTATCCCCCATCTATCAGCCTACCTACCGACCTCTCTCCTCTCTCTCTCTCTGTCTCTGTCTGTCTCTCTGTCTCTGTCTCTCTGTCTCTCTCTCTCTCTGTCTCTCTCTCTCTCTGTCTCTCTGTCTCTGTCCTCGAGAGAGAGAGAGAGAAAACAATTGTGTCTCACTTACCACAAAATGTGGGGAGAAAGTTGCCAGCAAGACTATATGCAAACCCTCGATAGCAGGTATTTGGGTGATGGGCCAGTGCAGGTGGTGAGACTACATGTAATATTTTGATTTCACCCACTTCCCTTCACATGGTCTCTCCTAAGGAGGCATGGCTTTGGCCATCCAAAACGTAACGGTAATGGATATCTTGGTTGTCTGTAGAAGGCAGTCCCTTAAACTGTTTCACACCTGTAAACATGTCGCCAAATGCCAATACTGAATAATATTCAAATGGCTATACAAACTTTAGGCCTCTTAAATATCTTACAGACATATACATATATCAATGAAACAACAATTCCAGAGTGTGCAAACTCATATACTTGCAGTAAGCATTTCTGGGTGATTGGATTGCTGATGCTTACTCTATTTCCTATGTAGAAATTTTAGACACATCCCTCTAGATGTTTCCCTGTCTATGTTTAAAATAAGGAACTAAATAGAGAAGAAAACAGCATTTGCATTGGAAGCAGAAACATTTACAGGAATGTGTAGAGGCAGCGAGCATGGATTTACAGGAATGTGTAGAGGCAGCGAGCATCAGTGCCAGGCACCTTGAGTTTCCCACGTGTGTGTGTGTGTGTGTGTGTGTGTGTGTGTGTGTGTGTGTGTGTAGAGACAGAGAGCGAGACGAGAGAGGAGAGGGGGGGGGAGAGAGAGAGAGGAGAGAGACAGAGAGAGGAGACAGAGAGGAGAGGGAAAGGAGAGAGAGAGGAAGGGGGGAGAGAGAGGGGCGGGGAGGAGGAGAGACTGTATTTGGGGATGTGGGTAGACATTGGCTTGGGCTTGCGGGTGCCCAATCATACCTGTTTTGTGACATGGGTTGGCGGGTCTAGTTAAGGGGAGATTGGAGTTTTTTGGTCATTGGTCGATTCCTTCTGACTTTTGTTCTGGGTCCTCGGGTGACACCTGTGCTTGACAGCTTGGTACTCTGAGTTCTCTGAAGCAGGAGGGCATTAAACCTGTATCCTCCTATACCCTCATCTAAGAAAGGTTTTGGGCAGCTTTTCCCTAAAGCTTGTATATTTCATCATCATTATACATCTCACATTACATCCACCTGTGTGCATGAATAAATACACACATACCTGCATTTATTGAGAAAATAATTTTTGGCCTGTGAAACCTGTAATTTGAACTCCACAGTGCGTGAGCTAAAATATGTAAACGAGCTGTGATACTCAACATTGCACAGCACCAAGTTTTGTACAGTGGCTGTGGAAAACCACAACAGGCTAGCAGATTATTTTGCTTTGGGAGGTGGGAACTGAAGGACTGACACAAGGGTTGCATCTCAGTGCACGTTTCTGTAATATGGGACATTTCATTGGATAAAGTTTGGAACCATCAGGGAAACCTCCCTGTAAAGACATTCACACAAAGTAGGTAGGAATGTGGGCATTCACAGGACAATGTGTCCAGTTATGCTCTTCAGTTAGGAGCTCTAGTCGAAGATAATGTGTGCACGCGTGTGAGCACCTGGGCATGCTGGCAATGCCTTGGAAGCAGGCACATTATCACGTAGAGTGAGCTTCTGCAACCTGGTGTCCCTTTCGTATGTCTGTCTACACATTTCGTATTCTATGCAAAACCGTTTCATGTTGAGAATCAGAGAAACACAGTAACAAGGCAAGACTCACCTGTCACGTTTCCTTATTTTATCAATCTCATTGAGCACATTTCATTACACATACACACACACACAGAGAGAGAGAGAGAGAGAGAGAAAGAGAGAGAGAGAGAGAGAGAGAGAGAGAGAGAGAGAGAGAGAGAGACTGCTAGTATTGAATCCATGTATCTTAGGCGGATGCTATCAGGAAAGCAGTAGTTCCCACGGTTCTGAAACGGAAAAAGACTGGCACACACTAAGTGGTGTAACAGGGAAATATTTTGCGACGCAAAAGAAGAAAACAAATATGACGTCTACACGATGCCTAAGATGAAGACATCAGTTCCGTTTCAAAAGGGCATGCATTCGAGAGTTGGGGAGGGGAACTGGATAAATCACTTGATTGGCTTAATTTCTTATCTGTGTTTGGGTTTCCAGATTGACATCAGGAGTGCATAGGTCCTGAGCATCTACACGTGGTGCCACTGGGACGCCAGAAGAATAGCGGCATGGAGCGGGGCTGAAGGGTCTCCACATCAGCGCAAGAGATTCAGCTCACAGAACCAAACCTGCTGCGATTCCATGTGACACTGGGTAAGATCTCCCCACTTACTAAACATTCACTTGCATTCATGTCGTGCTGACATTTCGGAGTGGAATTTTCCTTGCCCGTCGTTGTACAGACCCTTGTGGTCAGGATAAGAGGCGCAGATTTGGTGTTGGGGGGGGCAAAAGTTTAAAGCCACGGCAGAGAGGTGCAGGTGGCAGCCAGTGACCGGTGCCTGCAGCGATTCTCATGACCAATGGTAGCCAGTAATCACCGGGATGATCTCCACGCAGCTCTGGGCTCTAAGTTCGGGCTCTTGCACATGACAGGGTGCCGACACCCAGCATCTGCATGTGGGAGAGCTCCTCGGGCTTCCTGGGGTGCACAGCTCCATACTTGTCACCCTGGAAATAGAAACATGAAGCATTTCCCTAGGCTCCCTCCCGAGGAGCCCAAAGGCACAGAATACTCAGTAAGAAACATGGGGCCCCTGTCGGGACACCCACCTCCCCATGCAGGTGCTCCTCAATATGGAATTGCTAAAAATTAGGACGAAGCCTTGGGATTGGTGTGTCGGAAAGCTCCTGTGCACCTTCTGGATGTTCCCAAATACCTGCCATCTGTCTATCCCTCTGTCTAAGACGCGCTTGCCACGTTTCCTTATTTTATTGACCTCACTGAGTGGGGTGCTTCGCATTTCACAAAAGGATGTTCTTCTGATACCTTTCTGCTCTCCCTTTTCCACGTTGCAGTTGACCGCCGTATCGCCCACTGGAAACATGAGTTCAAGCGTCTCAAGGAGATTCAGGAGGAGGAACACAGCCCACCCACCCTACACACCCTTTGCAGTCCGAAGGCAAAGGCCGCTTTGCAGAGCAGCTTGGTTTAGGAGAGGGTGTGGTGGGCAGACCCCTCGGCCTCCCTTAGTAGCTACCTCTCCACACACGACTCAGCTCATCATGGACTCCCAGTACGTCCTATGCTCTTGGAAAGGCCGCCTGTGGCCAGCAAAGGTTTTGTGCACACGTGCGACTTCACCAAAAACGATGCCTCGAGTGGCACCGTCCCTAGAAGTTCAAATCCTCGCAGTAGATGAAAAAATCAAGGTGAGCAGCACAGACGTGAAGACCCCAACTAAGTCTGAAATGGAAGACATTGCCGCCTCTGCAGTGGCACAGAGGATGGTCGGTGCCCCAACCGGAGAGAAGTTGGGGTACAGAGGAACCCTTCAGGTGGTCCTGGAGATGCTGAACGAGAGAACAAATCTGCGTGGAGGAAGAAAACCACATGAACAAGAGAGCACCACGCCCTCTCAGCCTTCTCAAAAGGTGCCGGAAAAGCCAGCCAGTTCCCTCCCTCGCGAAGACGACTGGAGACGCACAGGCGACTTCAGGAAGACTCTTGGGAAGAGGGAAAACCCAAGATCACCGAGGGTCCCTTCAGAGAGTAAGCGTGCCCTGCGGGATGACAGGTCACAGGAGCCCACAGCCATTGCCCCTACTCCAGGCACCATGAGCGGTGGCAGGTCCCGGGCGCGCAGGGCCATTGCCCCTACTCCAGGCGCCCTGTGCAGGGCCAGGTCACGGGCACGCAGGGCCGTTGCCCCTACGCCAGGCACCCCACGAGGTTACAGGTCATGGGGGAGCAGGGCCTTTGCTACTGGGGACGCCCTGCGTGGAGCCAGGTCACCAGCGTGCACCGCCGTTGTCCCTACTCCTGGCACCCTGCGCCGTAACAGGTCACTGGCGTGCAGGGCCATCGCCCCTACTCCAGGCGCCCTGCGTGGTTGCAGGTCGCAGGCCGGCTCCAGCGTGGCCCCTACTCAAGGCGGCCTGCAAGGCTGCAGGTCAAGGGCGCGCACCAGCCACGCCCCTACTCCAGGTTCCTTATTGGGTGACAGGTCAGGAGCACGGAGGGCCATTGCCCCTACTCCATGCACGCTGTGTGGGGTCGAGTCACGGGTGGGCACCGGCGTTGCCCCTACTCCAGGCGCCCAGCGGGGTAACAGGTCGCGGGCCCGCTCCCGCATTGCCCCTACTCCAGGTGCCTTATTGGGTGACAGGTCAGGAGCACGGAGGGCCACTGCCCCTACTCCATGCATGCTGTGTGGGGTCGAGTCACGGGTGGGCACCTGCCACGCCCCTACTCCAGGCCCCCTGCACTGTGAAAGGTCACGGGCGCGCACCAGCCTCGCCCCTACTCCAGGTGCCTTATTGGGTGACAGGTCAAGAGCACGGAGGGCCATTGCCCCTACTCCGTGCATGCTGTGCAGGGTCGAGTCACGGGTGGGCACGGGCGTTGCTCCTACTCCTGGCACCCTGCGCGGTTACAGGTCGCTGGTGCGCAGGAACGTTGCCCCTACTCCAGGCACCCTGCGAGGTTACAGGTCACGGGCGCGCGCCAGCCACGCCCCTACTCCAGGTGCCTTATTGGGTGACAGGTCACGAGCAAGGAGGGCCATTACCCCTACTTCATGCACGCTGTGCGGGGTCGAGTCACGGGTGGGCACGGGCATTGCCCCTACTCCAGGCGCCCTGCGAGGTTACAGGTCACGGGCGCGCACCAGCATTGCCCCTACTCCAGGCACCGTGCGAGGTTACAGGTCACGGGGGCGCACCGGCCACGCCCCTACTCCTGGCACCCTGCGCGGTTACAGGTCACTGGTACGCAGGGTCGCTGCTCCCACTCCAGGCGCCCTGCGAGGTTACAGGTCACGGGCGCGCACCAGCCACGCCCCTACTCCAGGTGCCTTATTGGGTGACAGGTCACGAGCAAGGAGGGCCATTGTCCCTGCTTCATGCACGCTGTGCGGAGTCGAGTCACCGGTGGGCACGGGCATTGTCCCTACTCCAGGCGCCCTGCGAGGTTACAGGTCACGGGTGCGCACCGGCCACGCCTCTACTCCTGCAACCCTGCGCGGTGACAGATCACTGGTGCGCAGGAACGCTGCCCCCACTCCAGGCGCCCTGAGAGGTAACAGGTCACGGGCGCGCACCAACATTGCCCCTACTCCAGGCGCCCTGCGAGGTTACAGGTCACGGGCGCGGACCGGCCACGGCCCTACTCCAGGCACCCTGGGAAGTTACACGTCACCAGCGCGCACGGCCATTGCCCCTACTCCAGGCACCCCGGATGGTGCAAGGTCACGGGCGCGCACCAGCCTCGCCCCTACTCCAGGTGCCTTATTCAGTAACAGGTCAGGAGCACGCAGGGCCATTGCCCCTACTCCATGCACGCTGTGCGGCGTTGAGTCGCGGGTGGGCACGGGCATTGCCCCTACTCCAGATGCCCTGTGCGCGGACAGGTCCCTGTGGCGCAGGGACATTGCTGCTACTCCAAGTGCCCTGCGTGGTGCCAGGTCAGGAGAATATACGGCCGTTGGTCCTACTCCAGGCGCCCTGCCCAGTGACAGGTCAGGGGCGAGCAGGGCCATTGCCCCCACTCCAGGCGCCTTGTGCAGTGGAAGGTCACGGGCACACAGGGGAATTGCCACTACTTCACGCACACCGTGCGGGGACAGGTCACGGGTGGGCATCAGCATTGCCCCTACTCCAGGTGCCCTGCGAGGTGACAGGTCACAGGCAGGCAGGGCCATAGCCCCTACTCCAGGCGCCCTGCTTGGGGACAGGTCGTGGGCACACGCTGCCGTTGCTGTTACTCCAGGGGCCCTGTGCGGTGGCAGGTCATGGAAACGCAGGGCCATTGCTCCCAATCCAGGGGCCCTGTGCAGTGACAGGTCACGGACTCACATGGCCATTGCTCCTACTCCAGGTGCCCTGCACGGTGACAGCTCACCAGGGTGCATGGCCATTACTCCGTCTCCAGGCGTCCTGCATGGTGACACGTCACCACCGCACACAGTCATTGCTACTTCTCCAGGCGCCCTGCATGGTGACAGCTCAATGGTGTGCATGGCCATTGACCCAACCCGAGGGATCCTGCGAGGTGACAGGCCTGACAGGTCACAGAAACCCAAGGCCATTGCTCCTACTCCTGGCACCTTGCACGGTGACAGGACTGACAGGTCGCGGAAACGCAAGGCCACTGCTCTTACTCTGGGCACCCTGCGCGTTGACGAGTCTCCGGCACCAAGGGACATTGCTCCCACTCCAGGCGCCCTGGGCAGTGCCAGGTCACCAGTGCACAAGAACACTGCTCCCACTCCAGGCGCCCTGGGCAGTGCCAGCTCACCAGCGCACACGAACACTGCTCCCACTCCAGGCGCCCTGGGCAGTGCCAGCTCACCAGCACACACGAATACTGCTCCTACTCCAGGCGCCCTGGGCAGTGACAGGTCAGTAGCGCACATGGCCATTGCTTCTACTCCAGGAGCCCTGCAGGGCGATGGCTCTCAGGCGCAAACGGCCATTGCTCCTACTCCAGGTGCTATTCGCAGTGACAGCTCAACAATGTGCGCGGCCATTGCCCCTACTCCGGGGGCCCTGCACGGTGACAGGTCATGGAACCACAAGGCCATTGCTCCCACTCCAGGCGCCCCACGTCCTGACAGGTCACAGATACACACGACCGTTGCTCCTACTCCAGGCACCCAGCACGTTGACAGGTCAACAGCACGCAAGGCCGTTCCTCCTACTCCAGGTGCCCTGCGAGGTGACAGGTCTGACAGGTCACGGAAACGCAAGGCCATTGCTCCTACTCCTGGCACCCTGCGCGGTGACAGGTCACAGAAACGCAAGGCCTTCGCTCCTACTCCAGGCGCCCTGTGCGGTGACAGGTCACAGACACATATGGCCATTGCTCCTACTCCAGGTGAAACGCAAGCACAGGCGTTGCAAAGCTGCCGTGCCGTCCAGGATTCCCTGACACTTTCGTGGCATGGTTGTGAGATAAAAGGCAGGAAAAGAGCCAACGCCTCCACTCCTATGTCGCTGCCTCCCACAGTAACGGGGAAGGGTGCATCTCGGTCCCCAGGCCTCACCAGTCCTGCGCCCCCTGCTCTGAAGGAAGACACACTGGATAGCCGCCCGAAGAAGACCCTGGCTGCTTCCCCTGAATGCTCTCCCTTCTCGGGGGACATTCAGGACCCTGGAGAGGGTGCCTGGAAGCCAGGCTGGGCAGGTCTGGCCCCATCCTCTGGGTCCCCTCAGCACAGGCTGCCTTCTTCAGTGCGGATTGCCGGGAGAAAAAAGAAGCTTCCGGGTCCAGATTTTCAGAGGAGACCTCGAAGACCTCCTCAGCCCCCTGGTGACGCTAAGGTTGCTCATCCCGTGACCGCCGTTCAGAGGGCTGGCGGAAAACAGGATGGGCAGCCCGCCAGCCTTACTCTTCCACGGGAGCCACGTCCCATTGAAAGGGGAACGCTGGTCTGGTTCAAATTTCAAGACCATCCGTTTTGGCCGGCAGTGGTCAAGAGCGTCAGCAGCACAGACAAGACCGCGAGGGTGCTCTTGCTGGACGACAACCTGCACCGTGGAAATCGTGGCATTCAAGTTCCTCTTCAAAGGCTGAAGCACCTGGATTGTAAGGAGCAAGAGAAACTGCTGAAGAGGGCCCAGAGGGCATACAAGCCCAGCATCGACTGGTGCTTCTCACTCATTTCCCACTACAGAGAAGGGCTGCTCCGGGGTTCTTTCAAGGGCTCCTTCCTGGACTATTACGCTGCAGACACCAGCCACCCCATCAGGAGAGCCGTCCAAGAGGGAGACCTGCAGATTGACTTCCCAAAGGTCAATTATGCCGACCTGGAAGACTGGGAGGAGGAGACCTCCCTGGGCGGGAAGAGGCCTTGCAAGAAAATCCTCCCGGACCGGATGAGGGCCGCTCGGGACCGAGACAACCGGAAGCTGGTGGACTTCATCGTGAGGGAAAAGGGGGCCGACCCCCACCTCCTGGACATCTTGCAAGGCAGGAAGCAGTCCAGGTGGCTGACCGCGTTTCTCACCCCACGCAGGGACTTGCTCTGCTTTGAAACATACCTGGAAGATGACGACCAGTTGGAAGTCGTGACCAAGCATTTACAAGAAATCTACAAGCAAATGGACAAGACCATGCTGACTCGGATAAGGGACGACAAAGTCAATTTTGTTCTGGAAGTTCTTCTGCCCGAGGCCATCATTTGCGCCATCGCCGCAACTGATGAGCTGGATTACAAGGCAGCAGAGGAGAAGTACCGGCGAGGGCCACCTGTGCATTACCGTGAGAAAGAGCTGTTTGACAGAAATATCTTAAAGAAGATGAGAAGGAAACCAGCAACCACCCGGGAAGCTAATT
This sequence comes from Saimiri boliviensis, assembly GCF_048565385.1. NCBI lineage: Eukaryota > Metazoa > Chordata > Mammalia > Primates > Cebidae > Saimiri > Saimiri boliviensis. The sequence goes on along the minus strand of NC_133470.1, from coordinate 85,251,785 downwards.
AGCTCTCCTCCTGCACCCAGACCTTAGCGGGGAGCCACCTCCTTTCCAGAATTAATGACAATGCCCCTCTGTGTAAAATGAGCCATCCCTTCCCCGACGAGTGTTAAGTGTGTTCTGGATATTCGAAACTTTGGGAACCTGCAAAATTCATTTGGGGCCCATCCCCAGCGTTTGGTGGTGGCACATTCATCACCATGGCTTCCTCGCAAACTCGTGAAGAGCTCTTTTGTGAAATGATTGCAAACGCTGGCATTTCCCTCAACGTCTTTGGAAGCGTACTTGTCCCGATGGGTTTGAAGGACAAGACCATCGATTTTCATAACATTTCTTTTGACTGGACTTGCTATTTTCATTTAGGTCCTATGTTCTTTGACACAAAAAGCCACCGGTGTCAGCTGCTAAGCAACAGTAACTTTTAAAGCCTAACGTTACGGCAACATGGGTGGGACTTTTCATTCTTTTGGCGATAACGTGGACAGCAACTATTGGATTCCCTGTTAAGATGACTCCAGCCTTTTCCCTGCTATGCTTGTTTACTTTTTTTGAAAAGTAGCCCGAGCGTTGAATCCCATGAGAGAGACGTTTTCTCGTACGTTAACACGACCTTCCAATGCTTCTTCAAAAAGCAAGCTGCAGGCCAAACGTGAAGTCGCCGGCCGGCCTGCATGTAGTCCGTATGTGCATGAGTGAAACCTCAGTGTGCAGTGAGAGCCTCTTGTGAGCCTCGTGCAAGCTTGTCGCCAGGCCTTTCCCTGAAATTCCACTCACGGGGGGAGCCCTCTGAACCGTGTCCTAGTACCGGCCTCCGGCTGTCTTCATAACTGACAGTGATGGATCCTCTCCCTGTAGCTGTCGCTGCCCTCTGGAGGGCAGCTAGAGCCATCTCCTTCTCAGGCTGGCTACTCTCCACCTATGCGGCCGGCCTGACTGCTTAGCAGCCCCTCTACCTGCCCATACATCGGAAGAAAGCCAGCTCCTTGTTCTGCATCCGGCATCCCCCAAGGCGTGGCCATCTGTCTCAAAGCCACCAAGCTTCATCTTCCGACTTATTCACGGGCTAGCTCCACCAGGTCCCAACAATCTAGGCGCAGGCCGGTAAGCCACTCCGGGCTGCTAGAGAAGGAGAGGCACCGGGGCTGGGGGTCGGAAACACGGGTCACAGAGGCAGCCCCCATTCCGCTAAGTGGGCCCGGCCCTTGGAAGAACAATATTAAACAGACGCAGTTCAGGCCCAAGTGGCGAAGCGCACAGATTGCTAGGCTAACTTGAAACAAGATGGTTTTTGAGAATGAATGTTATGGGAAAGCCAGATTGTTTTTCAAACTCGACGTTAAAATAAACGTGAAGGCCGAAACACGAACCCGAGTGCTTTTTTGGTTCTTAGAGGCAGTCGCCGGGTCTCATGAGACCATGTTGGGTGTTCACATGACCACGTGTTTGGGTAACTCTGGCAGAGTAGCTGTTTGGAGTCACCGTAAAACCACTGTGTCTCTCACCTTGAACTTGAGCTGTGTCATGCTGGAGATCGTCCGACTCCATAGGTGGAGTGTCTCGGAAAATATGTGGACAAACTTCCAAAGCACTCATAGCTTGGAAGTTCTAATGAAATTTTAGAAGAGGGCCTTCCAAGTGGCATAAGCATCAGGCCCGACGGAACCCTCTCTAGACTCTGCCTGAGTGTGGGCAAGCCTCCTGGGACACACTGCCCAGAGAGTCCCTGTGACATCCTCACGACCCTGGGAATTATCTGGAAACAGACGGCCTCCATGCTGTGTGTGGACCTCACACACCGAGGCAAGACACCCTCGTTACTCCACAACACTGTGCCAGTCTGAGTCCAACATATCACCTGAGTTCAGCTTTCTCCTGGGGCCATGGTTATCTCTAGGTTCTCATATTGCTTTAGTACCCCATTCATTCACTCCTGACCTCGTGCTAGGTCGGGAGAGCAAGTGAGGTGTGGTGGAAGGCTCTGCTCTGAAGACTGACTTCAGGGGCCATAGAACCAGATGGAAATGTGGTGACGCAGGTGACAAGCTAACCTCTAAGGTAACAAGCATGCACGTCCTCCTTCTGTCAGTGAGAAATACTCACGGGCGTCATGGGCCAACGGCCTGTTTTTGAAAGCAGAGCCCCCAGGTTCACCCAGCTGTGTGAGATCATAGGTGCCTGTTGGCTTGGGGCGAAGGGAGGGGACCTGGTCTCTCTTGGCTGTCACTGACACCCTGGGACATCTATTGAAGAGAGGCAGACACGCCTCGGGCAGGCATCTACTCTCCTCCTCTTTAAATCGGGGTCACCGAAAGGCATCTGGGGCGTGTGGGTGGATTTAGGGATGCGCAGACTCTGAGATCCTCTCCAGCCTGAGCAGATGCTGTGGCCCCTCCATGATTGCCCTGAGCTGGATCTCCATCACAGGTACCTGTGTGTCTGATGAGAGAGGGCCCAGCCTGTCACTCACCCTGACCCGCTAGGTTAAGGCGACCTCCTCCTCTCCAGTCGGCAGGCAGACCTCTGCACATCAGGCCCTGATCCTAACTGTTACTTGGCAGAGCTGCACAGAGATGGCTCACACCACATTCACAGGTCTCTATATCCAAGGAAGCAACTGATGGGGAAAGAGGTGAACCCTGAAAGTTGCCAGGGTGACGACCATGAGGGTTTTGAATACCTAGGATCTCCCAAACCCTCACCCTGGCTTTAGCAGCCGCCTAACCCTTGATAACTGGGGAGCAATCCCCTCGTTCCTGGAGACTCCGCAAAGACCTCGTCTAAGCCAGCTACCGTAAAAGATGTTGCCTTCAAGCCTGTAATTGCAGCACATTGAGAGACCGAAGCAGGAGCATCACTTGAGCCTAGGAGTTGGGGACCAATCTGGGCAACATAGCGAGACTCTGTCTCTACAATAATAAACATTTAAAAACTACCCGGGCCTGGTGGTGAGTGCCTATAGTCCCAGCTCCTCGGGAGGCTGAGGTGGGAGGACTGCTTGAGCCCAGGAGGTTGACGCTGCAGTGAACTATGATGACGCCCTTGCACTCCAGCCTGGGCCACAGAGCAGACCCAGTCTCTAAGAAAAAAAAAAAAAAGGAAGTAGAAAAAAATATAATATAATATATATATATATATATATATATATATATATATACACACACACAAATATATATAGGCTTGTCTTACCTAACATCCATCCCGCTAACTTTCATCGCTATGACAAGCCTAAACCATGAATAGGAAAGATCACAGCACAGGAGACAAATACGGCTTCTGTTTGGGTGGGAAATACCTCATATTCAGAAAACCTGCAGAAGCTGGCTAGTGCGCCCTGGCATGACCTGGGACAGCATAGGTGGAATGGATTTTGAGCATGTGGATCCAGCAAGACAGCAGACAGAATACAGTTCAGCAGAGGGGAGAGTGTATTTACATGGGAGCACAGAGCTATAACATGGGGTCCCCTGTACTGGGGCTGGCCTCAGATCCTGTTGGGCTGGCAGCTTCACGTTTGGAGAACAACCGCCTGCAGTAAATGACATGGAGTTACGGGAACTGCCTTGGCAGAATATTGACCAATAGGTGAGACGGTTGCGGGGAGAGCAGTCTTAGGTAGGATTCATTCTGTGAGACCAGAGGTGCCACCTGTGAACGTTGTTCCCTTCGAGGGCGGAGAAGACAGTACTAAAATGAGGGATTTGTTCATGGGGTGGCCCTGGCATCTTGGAGAAGCTCTGCTTTGACTCTCCTCTCAAAATCAAGGTTGGACGCAAGCGATGCCGCCATGGATCTGGCAGTCAATGAGAGGATTCTCAAATGGCAGGCTCCAGACGGTGACACAAAAGTATCAGGGTTAGGCTAAGGTGGGCGCCGTTGCCGTACAGGGCAGCACAATCCGGGTGTGTGGTGTCAGGCTCATCTGACTAACGGGGACCTGCGGCAATATGATACATTGCAGTATCCCAGGGTCTGGATCTAGGGACAGCTGACTGGACTATTACTTGATTTTTATTAAAAGACAAAAACGAGCTGGCAAGCAGAAGGCCGAATGTTTGCCGCTGCAGTGGAAAACTCTGGTCCCCTACCAAGGGTCCAGACCTGTCAGTTCTGAGTGTTTCTGACCTCCATTTCTAGAAATGGAGGTCAGAAACACTCAGCCACACATTACCCCAGAAAGCCGGCAGCTATTTACCAAGGTAAATAATGCAGTTCTGTCTAACGTTCATCTAACAGGGAATCCAACAGTTCTTTGGACCCGCCCGAGTTTGTTTCCCCAAACCCTCAGGACCAAGTTGCCAGCGATGTACTTGGGATGGTGGATCCCCTTCATGTTGGTTCAAGCAACGTTACACAGAAAGGTACATATGGGGAGCCTACCAAGCGGCTCCCTCTTTACGATATGGGAACATACAAGTAATACCGCTTCTATAGTAAAAACAGAGAGAAGACCCAATTTTCTAACCAGAAATGAAAGTGAGGGCGATTAATACTTACTCTTCAGGGATTTTTAAGAAAGATTCCAAGAGTATACCATGAGCAATTTTACATTAAGAATGAATCTAGATGAAATAGACACATTCTTAGAAGCACACAGCCAACAAACTGACTCGTAAAGAAATGGAAATTCTCTATAGACCTACAACCAGTAAAGAGACTGGATTTGTTCTCAAAAATCTCAGAACAAAGAAAAGCCCTGCACCAAAAGGCTTCACCGGCAAACTCTACTGAGGCCACCTGAGAAGCAGATGCTGCTGTGCTTCCTGTACATTTTGCACAACTGTGATCCAATTAAACCTCTTTTCTTATTTAAAAAAAAAAAAAGAATTAATATAACTCCTTCTCAAACTCTACGTAACTTGTGGGCCCCAGCTAAGTAGTTAACTAGACATAACTAGAGATTATTTTAATGAGTAGGTAAAGTGTAACCACCGAAATAGTACTATCTTCTCCAAAATACACTTATACCTTGTTGAATAAAGTGTAAGTAGCATGCGGGCCCAACAATACCTGGGAAATCAGTTAATCTGAGTTACCTAATGATAACTGGAACAGCTACTTGAAAGCAAGATGACTGTAAAAATTATGCTTTAGTCAGCATTTAAATATTATTTGTTGTTGAATTAATAAATTCTTACCACAGAAAAGTAGAGATGTTTAAGTAAATATCACATAAGAGACGAACAATCATGAAAAGTGGAAGCCAAGGACTGGAAAAACATATTGTTTTTAAACATCACGTCTTTTTCTTGTTGAATAAGCCAGCTCTTGTTGAATAAATCAGTTACGTCTATTCGTTACTATTGGCCTAGTCACCTAGGGAAAGTATATAACTAGTTATATAGGGAAACTATGTGACTAGTTTTCCTAGGTGACTAGGCCAATACTAACAAATAGACATAACTGGAATAACTGGTCAAAACCTGGAGTCTGAAAATCATGTTGTTCTCAACTCTACATAAGTGCTTTTCTGGAATACGTAGTTAGTTCAGTAGATGAACGACGTTACCTAGACAAATAGTAAATGAGCCATAACCAGTTTGTGCCAGGAAGTGGAAAACACATCTTTCTCACCTATAATTTCTTCTTGTGATCATGAATTCTTTCCATAGAATTCTAGTTGTAATTAGATAATTAGCACCCTAGAGAAAAGCAGAGCTATCCAGAAACATGAAGAAAACTGGTGGAATTCAGGAAGTTCAGTAACCATTCTTCTCAACTAAAAATTCTTATCTCAGGTTGGCAGTGTTCGTCAGTACAAGAGGGAGCTACAGTCTTCCACTCAACTAGTTAATCTGAGGTAGGTAGATGAAGCCAAGAACTAGAAAACCCTACCTTTCACCATATACAAGCATTAACTCAGGATGGAGTAAAGATTTCAATGTAAGACCTCAAAGTATAAGAATCCAGAAGAAGAAAAAAGAATCCAGAAGAAAAACTCAAGAAACCTTGTTCTGGACATGGGAAAGAATTTATGACTAAGTTCTCAAAAGCGATTGCAAACACACGTGCATGCGCGTGCACGCACGCGCGCGCACGCGCACGCGCACACACACACACACACACACACCCCACACAGGACAAGAGAGGCCTAATTAAACTAAGGAACTTCTGCACAGTAAGTTAAACTATCAGCAGAGTCAATAGACAACCTAGAGAGTGGGAGAAAATATTTGCAAACCGTGTATTCGACAAAGGTCTAATATCCAGAGTCTATAAGCAACCTCAACAATTCAACGAGGAAAAAATGAATAACGGCATTTAAAAAGTGGGGAAAAGACAGGAACAGAGACTTCTCATAGGATAACACACAAGCAGCCAACCCACATGAAGAAATACTCGGCATCATCAGTCGTCATAGATGTGCAAATGAAAAACCAAAATGAGATACAATCTCACACTGGTCAGAATGGCCACTACTAGAGAGGCAGAAAACGACAGATTTTGGTGAGGCTGTGGGGAAAAGGGAATGCTTCTCCACTCTTGGCGGGAATGCAAATTAGTCCAGCCACTGTGGAAAGCGGCTTGGAAATTTCTCAAACAACTTAAAACAGAGCTGCCATTTGACCCAGCAATCCCATTACTGGGTATATGTTCAAAGGAAAATAAATCGTCCTTTTTTTAAAACGTTCATCCTTTTTGCAGCCACAGGGTCTCACTCTGTTGACCGGGCTGGTCTGAAACTGCAGTCCTCCCACCTCGGCCTCCTAAACTGCTGGAATTACAGATGAGAGCCACTGTGCCGGTCCCCAACTCTACATTCTTCTTCACCGTTGAAGCAGGTGTGTTACTTGTAATGGAACTGAGTATACGAAATCATGCGTTGGCACTATAGAGAACTACTGATCACTTGATAACGATTTAATTACAGTAACTAGAATAGAAATAAGTAGAGCAGATACTTACTTCATGCCAGGAATTGAAGACACGTATTTCTGACCTGTGACTTTTTATTTATTGTTGCATGAGGTGTTAGTTATACAGATAACTCCTGGTTACCCACATAACCACTTACCCAGAAAAAACACATTTCAAGCAGCTGAAATACATATTCTTGTGATATCCAACAACTCCTTTCCTGTCGAAACACTGTGTTAGTTCTCTATAAATACAGTGGTACCTAGTTTACTGTAAATAACTAAGAATATCTAGAAAAAAATCAGCTTGGATATAGAAAAAAACATTTTACTGAAATCTAAATTATTATTTCTTTTGGAAATACGTGTCACTACTATAGAATAGTACTGATATTCAAGTATGTAACTAAGTAAACGTAACTAGAGATTAGTAGGTGAAGCCGGATAGTGGAAAACACGTTCTTCTCAATTCTTGCACCGCATTTCGGGTTGAAATAAAGCACAGTACTGCAGAGAACTACCGATATACAGACAAGTGGCTTACTAGACACAGCAACAACAAGAACAATGAAAAACTTGTCAAATCCAAGCAGTGGAAAGACACATTACTTTCAACCCCAACTACTTATTTATTTCTAGAATATTGAGTTACTATTATGGAAAACCAACTTTATTTAGGCAATATTGAGACAGAGATAATGAATATAACCAAAATAACTTTTTGAAACCAGCAAGCTGAAAAAAATCACATTCTTCTCAACTCTGAATTTTTATTTATTATTGGATTCCTGATTTAGTAGTAGAAGTAAGTAGTGGTATTTAGGAAACTAACTAGAAATGACCAGAAATACCTAGACTATATGTAAGGAAACAGAAGATAGAAAACACATGCTTCACAAATCTAAACCCTCATTTCTTCCTGGAATCAAGACTTAGTTCTCCGCTTACCTTCTAGGACCTAGGTAAGCAAATAGCAAAAGAAAGCTAGAGGTGATTAGAATGCCTGGATGAAGCCCAAAAGCTGAAATTTTAGATTGCCCCCAACTGGAGATTCTTATTTCTTGTTTGTCAATGTGTTGGTATCCTACATACCTAGCGGAATTTAGGAGAATAATTAACTAGAAATGACCAAAGATAAGCGGAGTAAGTGGTTGAGAGTCTCTAAGATAATGTACTTCAAAACTCTGGGTGTGCAGATCTCCCCAGCCAGATGTAGCTCAAAGCTCCTAGAATTCGAGTCAAAGACCAACTCCTTCCTTGTCTCCCATCTGCCTTTCCATCCAAACAACTATATTGATTCATTTTGGCACCACTCAGAATCTTGCTTACCATTGGCCAAATTGCACGTGAGATAACCTCATTTGAATGTCTCCTTACATGAGTCAGCACTGGTTCTCCCAGCCAGGCAGAAAAGCACCTGGCAGTGGGTTTTGGGTCTCCTTTCCAGGCAGACCGATGCTTCTCTCTCAGGAAAGCCTTGCAGATGAGGGGTGTCCATCACCTAGCCCTTGCGCTGTGTTCACAGCATTGAGACAAAAGCACAGGACCCTTTCCATTGCTGCCCCAGGTGGAGACTGCCTTTCTGTTCCTCCACCGTCCAAAGGAAGCAGCTTTCCATTGCAGGCTTTTCTCTCAACCTCTGAGAATCTGGCCCCGGACCCACCCAGCTTCATTGGAATCTGCTTCCTCAGAAGGAACTGCAGTTTCCCGAAAGCCTCCAAGGCCCCAGCGCAGGGCATTCACACTGCACCGCGCTCACCTGGAGCCCCACACCCACACCCCTCTCTCACTTTTCCTCCATATCTCTAGAGGGTATCTTGCCACCTTCATTACGTCACTGCAGTGACCCTATGGGTGGTGCTGAGTCTGGCTTACCTCAGCATCTCCACCACCAAACCAGGACCATCCAAAGAGCACATGCTCATCGTGCATGGAGGAGAAATGAGCCGGTGAATAGGAACAATTCTTTTTTTTTTTTTTTTGAGACGGAGTTTCGCTCGTTACCCAGGCTGGAGTGCAATGGCACGATCTCAGCTCATCGCAACCTCCGCCTCCTGGGCTCAGGCAATTCTCCTGCCTCAGCCTCCTGAGTAGCCGGGATTACAGGCACGCGCCACCATGCCCAGCTAATTTTTTGTATTTTTAGTAGAGACAGGGTTTCACTGTGTTGACCAGGTTGGTCTCGATCTCTCGACCTCGTGATCCACCCGCCTCGGCCTCCCAAAGTGCTGGGATTACAGGCTTGAGCCACCGCGCCCGGCCAGGAACAATTCTTTATTCTAATTTAACTGCTCTTACATTCTCAGAGAATCCAGGGAAATCCAGGTATGCATATATTTTTAAAATTTTTACGGAACAGACTGAGGTATAAGGCAGGAATTAAGTTATCTTTTAATTTCTTTCTCTCACGTGTTTTACTGTGAATTCGATCACATTTTTAACACTTACTCCGCTGCTCTTACTATGTCTCAGTTCACAAAATAGAATGGATTTCCCAAGCTGAATAGAAAACAAGACTTTTACTCCTTAACTACATAAACAGCAATACGGTTGACTACTATTTATAAACTTGCATGCTGAAGTTCAACCATCCATTAAAGGGACATTTGAACAATTCTAAAAGAAACAGAGATTCATCTTCAAGTCACCCAAGGAAACAGAAACCCACTACCAAGAGCGCTGACTACTCAGAAGAATGGGCCTCAGGGCACAAGAGGCAGGGGAAGCTGCTGGACAGGGCCCTGGCCTTGTGAACTGGCCCAGGCCCCTTCCCCCGGCCCTGGCTGCAACTCATCCTCAGACTCCCTCTTCCTCCTCTCTGAATGCTGCATCACGCAGGGATGGGTAGGGAATGCGAACTCTCGCATTGACCTGGACAACATGCTCCAGGACCCTCACGTAGCTGGTTTCGGCAAGGGCCCTTGGGCCCCACAGGAACTCATAGCGTGCAGGATCACTGCCGGGCACCTGCCGGTACTCCAGGTAGTTTTCCTGCACCCAGTCCTGGGTGAGCAGCTTCCTGGGCTCCCCATAGATACGGTGCTCCTTCCCATCATACACCCCCATCACACCCAGCTCCTCCCAGATTCCCTCCTCAGGGGCGCGGTCGCCCTCCACTGCGATCGTGCCCAGCACGAGTATCAGGAGGCCTGTCTTGGGCAAGATCTGATTGCCACCCCCGAGGCCATCGTAGGAGAGGCCCAGGCAGGTGACAAGGATATAGGACTGGTCGGTGGGATCCAATTCCTTCACATCGATGCCAAAGATCATCTTCAGGGACTCGGAGGCTTTGCCGAAGATGACAGGAAAGTATTGCTGGTAACGTTTGATCACCTTCTCCACCATTTCTGCCTTTGTGACCGGCTCCTTGGCTCGATACTTGAGGAGCAGAAAATGAGCCAACTCACCCACCTTCTTACGGAGTGCCTCTTGGAACGCAGCCTCTGGGTCAGGAGAGGTGCTTGGCCCCTCCTCTTCTCGGCTGGTGCTGCTGGAACCCTCACTGGGTTGCCTCGAGCGAGTGAAGTTGACGGTGGTGGGAAAGGCGGAGGCTCCCTGAGCACTCTGGGGATGAGCCGGCGACCCGGTAGCAGGCATCTCCCCCAGCGTGACTGGGACCAGAGGAGAGGAGGAGGCGGCAGCCTCCGGCTCCTCAGTAGCGGGAGCCTGCGCACCCACCAGGCACGGGGCCTCTCCTTGGGCCTCAAGATCTTCATCGGGCTTGCCGCGCTGACTCTTCGGCACAAGGGACATGACGACTCTGCTCAGGGCAGCAGGCGGGAGTGTGGGCAGGAGCTGGGCAATGGAGACCCACAGGCCTGGGGAGAGAGGAACCGTGTCAGAAGCCTCAGCTGAGAACCGAACCCTGGAGACTCTGACAAAGGCTTACTTACAGATCTTCTCCTTGATGCGTCCCTGTGCCTCCAAGGAATCCGGTCCTCCTGGTTGGCCTGTCCCCTGAGAACCTGAAGGAGGAAATGAGAGGGCGCCTCAGGGTACAGCCAGCCAGCAGAGATCAATCCTACAGGACTGAACGTAGGGAGAGTGAAAAACCAGACTCTGGAGTCCCATGTGTCCCGGGGCAGGTGGGACCCTTGGTGTGCGTTCAGGGGAAACATCTGCTGCTGGCATTGCCTGTGCATCCTCTGCTCTGTGACGTGAGGACAGTGCCACAGACCAAGGCCTCACTGCCTGGTTCCTGGAGCTCCTGGAAGAGGAATCCACACACCCTCAGGGTGCAGACGGCGAGCACAGCCCTGGCCCCTCACTGCTATCCACCACTGGACTCTGTGACATCCCTACTTTCATGGGGTGGATGGTCCCCTCTGTACTCACGCAGGGGCCTCATATTTTTCTGGCAGGGCCTGAATCCCACCCTTTTGCTGCTCAGAGAAATGCAGACCAAGATCTCACATCCCTGATAGGGGGCAGGAGGACAGCAGGGGACCCACGTCTGGCCACACGTGCCTAGGTCCACCCAGGAAGAACAGCCAGAGGTATTACAATTCATTGGTATTGATGCGTCCTGGGCGAGGAGCCTGCTTGGTCCTCACCTTGACCCCTGGCAGGGCCTGAGGCCCTCCCTCTACCTACTGACCTGAGTGCAGCCCCCTCAGACCAGGGCCTCCCGTCCCTGACATCAGTGATCCCACAGTAAGTGAGTGACCTCAGGAGACAGCCCTGCCCATGCTCTCTGGGGTGACAGCAGGGGCAGGGCAGACTTCTGTGCGGTCCCTGTCAGCGTCCTGGCCCTGGAGTATCCTCAATCGTCCCTCAAGCCCGTTACCTGGACCCTTGGCGGATCCTGGGATCCCTCTGTCTTTCAACCAGATAGGGTCCCCTGTGTTTACCTGAGTCACCCTCTGAGAATAAGGTCCTCATCTCCCTGAGATCTGGAAACAGGAGTGAGATGGAGCCACACCCTGTCACCCCTTCGTGAGGGGTCCAGGGCTGACCCCTTTGGTTCTGGGGAGAGGATTCCAAGAGCCTTGTCTGGGTTACTCGTCTTTAGTCCTGACGGGGCCTTCACTTCCTCAACCCCCAATTCCCTGAAATGAGTAGACATCCCCCCTTTTAACGGAGACCCCATTTCCCTGAGGGCTCCCCAACTTCCTGCCTGCGGCACAAGTGAGACTGGAACTCCTCCCTCTCTTGACCTGAGGCCCCACTTCTCAGACCACAGCCCTGTCCTCTCTGTCACCTCAAAGGTACAGGACGTATGGGCCACATGTGGCCACCGGGCCCTGGATCTCCCGGGGTGGAGATTCCCCACTGATCTGGATTCCAAGGTCACCTGAGTCCTCCCTCCTCTTCCTCCTCGTGATCCTGGCAGGGTTGGGTCCCACCCCTGTGGTGATCTGAGTCCCCATCACTGTGATTCTTGAGGCCGAAAGAGGCAGCCTCAGTCCCAGACAGGGGTGCGGTGGGTCTCCTGTCCTGGGGTGCTGGGTCCCCCGAGGCCTCCCTCATCTCCCAGCAGGGCCCTCCCTCTGCTCCGCTGAGGCCCTGTTCAAGCCCCTTCCCTCCCCAAGCCCCTTCCCTCCATCAGCCCCGGATATGGACGTCAAGATCCGAGTGCCTGGCCACCATTCCCGGGGCTTCCGTGGGTTGACTGCAGGGATTCTGCCAAGATGTGGTTGGGGTGGGGGGGGGGCGGGGACAGGAATGTGAGTGGGGTAGGGGTGGAGAGGAGGATATAGGTCAGGGTGGGGGACCCTCAGATCCCTCTCGGGGTTCTGACCTCGAGGCTGAGCAGATGCCTGGACCTTGATGCCTGGGCCCTACCCTCTCCTGACCAGCCCTGACCTGGTCACGTAAGCTCTGACTCCGGAGTCCCCTGCCACTTAAGTGGTAGTGGGGCCAGGGGTGGCCAGAGTGCCCTGCAGGTTAAGCTGAGAAGTGTGCCCTGGCTGGGTGGTCCAGGGCTGGCAGCAGGGGTGGTGTTGGATCACTTGGGGACCGTCAACTTGGGGTGCGGGGCCTCCTCAGGCCTCCCTCAACTTCTCACCTTGCCTCCTCCCAAAGGCCTCAGGCCACTCCCCTCAGCGGACCTCCATCAGCCCCTCAGAACCATCAGATGAAGCTGGCTCCTCTCAGATCTCTGAGGTGCAAGTCAGGGGTGTCACGTCCAGCCACCCAGGGCTTCCGTGGGTTGAGAGCAGGGGTCAACCGTATTCTGCCAGAACGGGGCTGGGGATGGGAGTGGGGTGGATGAGAGAGATGACAGCCGAGATGGGGGGAAGATGGTGGGGTGGCAGAAGGGTTGGAGACGGGGCTGGGGATGGAGGGTGGTGGTCAGGTGACAGAGTGGGGGTGGGGCGGAGGTGGAAGGGTGGTTGGGGAGATGGGGGTTGGGTGGGGAATGGGAATGGGGGAAGTGGGGATTGGAGTGCAGCCTTGGGGGTCCACAGCCCTCGCTCTGGGTCCTGACCTTGATGCCTGTCAGAGATGGGGCCCTGCCCTCTCCTAACCAATACTGCCCTGGTCACAACAACTTCTGACTGCAGAGCTTGGGGAGGAAAACCTGGTGTTTCTCAAGGCTTAAGCAGCAGGGGGCTGGACTCGGCCCGCCTCAGACATCTGCCCCCAGGTGGTCCAGGGCTGCCAGAAGGAGTGGCGCTGGATCATCTGGGGCCCTGTCCTGAGTCCTCCCTCAGCGTCTCACCGTGCCTCCTCGCAGAGCCTGGGCCCGCTTCCCTCCGCTGATCTCAGACCACCCTTTAGGCCTAGAACCTCCCTCCTCTCTAACCCCCAATGCACAAGTCAGTGGTGTCGCATCTGGGCACCAGGGGCTTCCCTGGGTGGACGGTAGGGGCGGAACCGGATCCTGCCTGGATTGGGGTAGGGGTGGGTGTGAAGAGGTTTATATGGGAGGGATTGAAGGTTGCAGGGGGAGGTATGCCAGCGGGGACCCCAAGGCTTAGGTCGCCCTGGCCGTAGTGGGGTTGGGGGACCCTCAGTCACCCCTCAGGGTCCTGTCCCTGATGCCTGGCAGATCCTGGACCCCCATCCTCTGCCGATTGTGTCTGCTCCTCTCCGACCAAGTCTCTGACCCCCAGTCCCATGAGGTGGCAGTGGGAGGAGGGGTGTGCTCAGGCGACAAGGTTGCCAGGGTCTTCCAGGGCTGACAGGAGGGGCTGAGCTACATTCTGTGGCCCGTGTGTGTCGCGAGAGTGAACCCGCAGTCCCTCTCAGGCACCAGGCAGAGGCAGCCGCAATCAGAGCGTAGCACCCAGCGGCCCCAGGGATAAGCTACAGCGCTGGGAGGCAAGGCCTCGGGCACAGGAACATGGAAGCAGTCTGGCCACGTGGCCCTGCGTGCCTGTGAGAGGGGTGAGTGCTTCTCTCTTCCACCCTCCGCCTCCAGCGCGGGCTGTCGGGAGAGTAGCTGTCTGTCAATCCAGGCAGGCAGGCAAGTCCCCTGGCCTAGCTGCAGCACAGAGGACCCACAAATGGCTAGAGTGGCCCTAGTGGCTTCCAAAGGGGAGGGGAATGCTTGAGGGCGGTGGGGGCCAGACTGTGAAGCCGCAGAGGTCAGAAGGGCCTGGGGGCACAGAGGGGAGAGAGAGGGGCAGGGAGGCAGGGAGAGGGGAGTGCCACCCTCCCCTGCCTGCAGGTGGGCCCCCTGGTGACCTGGGCCCCCAGCAGGCTTAGTGACAAAAGGCCTTCCAGGGCTGTGGGACCAACCAGCTCAGGGGTGGGGGACGGGGGCGGGGGATCAAGGAGACCTGGGGGAGGCGGGGGTCTGTTTCTCTCATTTGTTATCAACGAGGGGCCCCAGGCTTGAAGGAGCCCTTGCTCCAGGAGACAGGCAGGTGGTGAGTGGGCCTGGTAGGCCTGGCCAGTGTCTTCACAGACATCTCGGGGTGGGGTCCGCCCCTGTGCCAGCCACTGGGCACACAGACAGGTAGGGGCCAATCCCCCCACTATCCAGGAGCCCACAGTCTCCCAGAGGAGAAACAAGGGAGGACTCGCCATCACCCCGAAGGTCTAAAGGCCCCGAGACAGACTAGACCCAATGAACTCCCAAAACTTCCCTCCAGGACAAAGGCCCCACTGAGCAGAAACTTGTGGGACTAGAAAGCAAGCAAAGCAAGACAGGCACAGGAGGGGCAAACAAGGGGAAAGTCCAAATCACAGGGGAGGAGGAGAACAAGTGGAGAACGTGTGACAGAAACCAAAGGGACAGGCGGTCACAGTTCCCACACTCACCAGAAGAGAGTGCTCTTCAAACGTGAATCCAGAAACCCCAGCCTCTCCCACCCTGCCACAGCTGCAGAGGGACAAAGTTCAAGGGAAAACTCCTTAGCAAGGGGCTCAAAGGCAAATCCCGTGCAAAGTAGCTGAAACAGAGAAGAGAATAAGGAGCGGTATAACATCCCTCCAGACGACAAAAACATCCCAGAAAGACGTGCAGGTGAAACTGTAATGTTTTGGGGTTTTTTCTTTCTTTCTTTCTTTCTTGTTTTTGTGGGGTTTTTTTGGTTTTTGGTGTTTTTTTGAGACAGAGTCTCGCTCTGTCGTCCAGGCTGGGGTGCGGTGCCGCAGTCTCGGCTCACCGCAACCTCTGCCCCCTGGGTTGAAGCGATTCTCCTGCCTCAGCCTCCTGAGTAGCTGGGATTACAGGCGCCCACCACCACACCCAGCTAATTCTTGCATTTTTAGGAGAAACGGGGTTTCACCACGTTGGCCAGGATGGTCTTCATCTCTTGACCTCATGATCTGCCTGCTTCAGCCTCCCAAAGTGCTGGGATTACAGGCGTGAGCCACCGTGCCCAGCCTGTAAATCCTTTATTTTAAAGCAAGCTAAGGACCTTGAGAAAATGATTCAACATATGAAACAAAACATAAATCAGAATTATTAAAGCAACTCAGCGATGAGGCGATAGACCCGGGAAAGCATGGCAAATTTGAAAAGGCCTAGGAAAGAATTACAAATAAAAGACCTTTTTAATGTTCAGTCATTAAGACCTTTCCTTAAAAGGCCCCCAAGAATCAATAAACGCGACATATAATGCTTTAAGATAAATAGAAAAAGCAAAGCAGGGCCAATGTTTACATTAAAAGATGAACAAAGAGATGAAGATTTGAGAGAAAGTGGCCAATATAGAAGGCAGGCAAAATAAATCTAGTGTGCATGTAATAGGAGTCCCCCCAGATAAAAACCAAAGCAAAGGAAAAGAGCAGGGAATAGAATGTGTAAAAACCAAACAAGACCTTTGAAAGAGCACACCATGTACATGGGGAAACCAGCCTAGAGCGAGCAAACCCAAACACGTTCTAGCACAATGACTGAAATTTAAAGAAAAAAAAAAAAAAAAAAGTCTTTGGATATTCAGCCAGAGAGACAGAAAGAATACATGTATAATAGAAAGCAAATTAGAGTAACCTCAAACTGTTCATCAGAAAGCCTTATGCTAGAAGAAAATTGAAGATGATAAGAAAAAACTCTGAGCAAAGGATACAAGCAAAGCCAGCAAGCTCACATGCAAAGCGTAAACGCAACAAGTTCTCACCGACGTGCAAAACCTTGAAGGATGTACTGCAATGGCTCCGTTCTTAGGAGTCTGCTAGAGCAAACGGACTGGAGGGCACCAGTGAAGGCTGGTGCTGAGCATGACGTGTGTTTCCACGCGGGATCAAGGAAAACCCAGGGCCGCAGGCAGGAGAAGGGAGCCTAGAGCGGTGATCTGTACCTCAGCCAGGCTCCACACACTGCAGCAGCCGGACAATGAAAGGGGATGGGGGAAAGAACAGATGCACCATTTTTTTTTTTTTTTTTTCAGACTGTCCTCTGTAATCACGTTTGTGAAAGGCTGGTTTTGTTACTTTTTTTAACTGACGCATCATACTTGAACATTTTTCTGGGGTACATGGTGATGTTTTGATACATATAAGTTAGGGTAGTGATTAGATCAGGGTCATTAACACACCCATCACCTCAAGCATGTATCATTTCTTTGTGTTAGGAACATTCAGTGTCCTCCTTCTAACTATTGGAAACTCTCCGTCACCATTGACTCTAGTCATCCTACAGTCCTGTAGAACACTAGGACTTTTTCATCCTGTCTAGCTGTAATTCTGTATCCTTTAACAAATCTCTCCCTATCTCCCACTTCCGCCTACCCTTCCCAGCCTCTAGTACTCTCTGTTCTACTTTTTACTTCTATGACATCAATTTTTTTGGCTTCTACATATGAGTGAGCACATGTGGGGTTTACGCTTTCTGCTCCCGGCTTATTTCACGTAACATAGTGTCCTATTCATGTTGCCACGAATGATAGGCTCTCCTTCTTTTAATGGCTGAATAGTACTCCGTCATATGGAAGTGCCTCATTTTCTTTAACCCCTCGTCTGATCCTGGCTATTGTGAACAGTGCTGCCACCAACATGGGAGTGCAGATATCTCTCAGATATATTGATTTCCTTTCCTTCAGATATATACCCAGTGGCGGGATTGCTGGTCATTCTATTTTCAGTCTTTCGAGGAACCTCCGTACTGTTCTCCATAGCAGCCATACTAGTTTACATAATTTACGTTCCCACCAGCAGTGTGCCAAGGTTACCCTTTCTCAACATCCTCCCCAGCTTCTCTTATTGCCTGTCTTTTGGATACAAGCCATTTTAGCTGGGATGAGATATCACTATGCGGTTTTGATTCACATTTCCCTGATGATTAGTGACATTGGGCATTTTTTCATATATTTGTGGGCCATTTGTGTGTCTTCTCTTGAGAAATGTCTGTTCAGATAATTCGCCCGTTTTCAGATCAGACTGTTTTGTTGTTGTTTTTCGATACTGAAATATTTGCATTCTTCATCTATTCTGGATATGAATCCCTGTCAGATGAATAGTTTGCAAATATTCTCTCCCATTCTGTGGGTTGTCTCTTCATTCTGTTGATTGTTTCCTTTGCTGTGCAGAAACCTTTGAGTTTGATGCAATCCCATTTGTTTATTTTTGCTTTGGTGGCCTGTGCTTTTGAGGTTTCATTCATAAAATCTTTACCCAGAGCAATGTCGTGAAGCTTTTCCCCTATGTTTTCTCCTAAGGGTTTTAGAGTTTCAGGTGAGAATGCTTTGTGTATAGTGTGGGATACGACAAATGAGTATGTTGTATTCTGATGCACATATAAGCATCTGTGAAACAGATAAGCTCACTGTGTAGCTGTGGGTATATGTTGGAATTATCTATAGATTATGTGACGTCATCTCTTACCTTTAATGTGCACACGTACACGTGTGTGTATTGTGTGGAATTCCTAGCGCTGAGTGCTGAAGAGGTCTAGAGATCATGATCAAATCAGCAGCAGTCAGCCTCCATGGCACCCAGATTGTTCTCGAAATTCCGCTCTTCGCTTAAGAAAACAATTTCTCACAAAACCAACAAGAGTCCTGGGGAAATGAGCGTACCACAAGATGAGGAAGCTCAGAGTCTGCCGCGCTGGCATGAAAAGGTCTTGGGGACCAACCCAAAGGGGCTCCCACTGGCCACAGATGAGGTCGTTTCAGCATCAGTAAGAGTAACAACCAAAATCGATTAAAACACATAAATAGGTCTAAATC
The DNA here is from genome assembly GCF_048565385.1 of Saimiri boliviensis. NCBI lineage: Eukaryota > Metazoa > Chordata > Mammalia > Primates > Cebidae > Saimiri > Saimiri boliviensis. The sequence goes on along the minus strand of NC_133470.1, from coordinate 85,233,373 downwards.
CACAAGGTCAAAGTGACAAGAAAAGAAAAGCAACATCTGGTCACTTTTGGAAAACGCTGGCTCATCAACGCTTCTAGTGGAAAACTGGTAAGTAAAGGGAAAGGCTCCAGCATGCCTTCTCTGTCTCTGTACAACTGGGCTGCGATACCAAAATACCGTGAATGGGGTGTGACTTATGCAAAACAGAAATTTACTTGTCACAGTGTGCAGGCTGCAAAGTCCAATCTCAAGGACGGTGCCAGCCAAGAACTGCACCAGCAGACTCCGTCTCTGGTGAGGAGGCCTGCTTGTTGTGGATGGTGCCTTCCTGCTATGGACTCGCCAAGGGGGACTAGCAGGCTCTCTGGGGCTTTGTTTATGAGGGCACTGATCCCATTGGTGAGAGTCGAGCCCTTGTCACCTAATAACCTCCCAAAGGCCCCACCTTCCAACAGCACCTCCTTGGGGGTTAAGATTTTAACATAGAAATTGGACCGGGACACAGACATTCAAACCATACATAGCACAGACCTTTCCCATACAAATTGTAGGTGAGGGGAAGAGTCCTTTATAGAGGTATTCCACAAGTGAATGAAGAAAGGGGTAGTCTTAAGTTATTACCATTTACAACCTTTAGTGAATTAAGAACGGAAGCATTAGCAATGGATGGCTGATTTCTGTTGCTTTCTCATGACTTAGGCTACTTTTGTTTAATCAAAAGAGTCAGGCGGATATGCAACAACCCAACCGTAGTGGGAAGGAGGATTTGCATCATAAAATTGTCAAGGAAATTAAGAGACTGAGTGCCTTAAAGAGTCAGGATGGGGCTGTTCTGGGGGTAGAGGGGTGATGTAGACAGAGTTGTGTCCAGGAGAGCACAGGAGGACTTCCGGAGTGGATGGCAAGCTTCTAGTTCCTTCCATGGAGCCAAGGTGTTTCCAAGGGTGTTTGACCTCAAACCGTTTTTAAAGTGTACCTTTATAGGATTCTGTTTTCTCTCTGTATTACTTTAACACTATGAAGAGGGTGTTTTAAGGACAAATGAAAGGTGGATTAGAGGCAGTGGCAGTGTGTCTATTGAGGAGTTTTGCAGTAAAGGGAAGAGAGAGTACAGTTGCCAGAGAGGGAGGTGAGATCAAGAGAAAAAAAATGTTTCTCTCGGTTTTAGATGGAAAAAGTCACAGCATGTTTGTGTGTAGCAAGAAATTTCCCAGAGAAGGGGGATAATGCTGGGAGAAGAGGGAAGAGGTGCCAGAACAATCTCTGAGTAGGCAAAGGGGGATGGGATCCAGCATCCAAGTGGCAGCACTGACCTTGGATCCTAACGCAGTTGTTCTTCATGGTAACTGGAGATGCTGAGTATATGGTAGGTGCAGGTACGCTGGGAGACATGAGAGTTGGAGGTAGTGAGAGAAGCAAGGCAGGCACAGGTGTGCTCAAGGATACGGTGGTAACAAAGTGAGCAGGGCGTTTCAGCTGGGCAATCAGATGAGCTAGGACTTGAGGGGATCATGGAGGGTGAACAAACGATAGAGTTTGGATGGAGGATGGGGTGACCCAAGCGTAAAGGCATGCACTTGAGCCTAAGCTGGGCTTATGTCTAGGACTAGCAGGTGGCCACTGGAAGGACTGGCTGAGGGCGAGGGATGGGGCAAGGTCATTGGAGGAAACGTAGGAAATTGAGACACGCTACAAGATGGATGACCCTTGAGGACATTATGCTAAGTGAAGTTGACCAGATACAAAAATAGAAGTACTGTAGGATTCCACTTCCATGAGGCCCCTAGAGTAGTCAAATTCATAGGGACAGGAAGTAGAATGGTGGTTGCCTTGGGCTGAGGGGTGCAGGGAGTTGGTGTTGAATGGGGATGGGGCTTTGGTTTGGGAAGACGAAGATCTCTGGTGATGGATGGTGGTGATGGCTGCATAACACTGTCAATATGCTGAACTCTAAACTGTCCACTTAAAAACTGTTGAAGTGGTATATTATTTTGTGTGATGTGTATCTTAACACAATTAAAATTTTAGAAAGGAAAAGGAAGGCTGGACAAGCATTTTAGTTTCGGCGTGCTGACACTCCATGTCACAGTCAAGGGATTTCCACCACCGGGATTTGAGAACCTGAAGATGTGGGCCACCGGAGAGTCACCCAGTGCCGACGTCTATGGTTCGCAGCCCATCCTAGAGGTGAGGCTCTTGGTATCCAGGGCCGTCTTGCTCAGTAGTCCGCATCCAGCCTCCTGCAACCACAGGGAGGAGTCAGGGGAGGGAGAGGGCCTCTGGAAATAGTCACTTCGCTGACCTGCTATAAGTTGCTTGAACACATCCATTCCTTGGCAATCACGGAAAGGAAAGTATTTTCTTCTAGCATACCCAGAATGCTCAGCTGAACGATCTGACCTGACCTGGCCCAGCCCATGACCCCAGCGTGTGGATTTGGAACACACAAGTGCACTGGGTCTGTTGGCAGCCCCAACTCACACACCCAGTCTCGTCTCCCCAGCAGGGCTCTCCTCTCTGCTCTGCCACTGGCTGCATTCAGTGGACTGAGGGGTTAATAAGTCCTCCATCCCCCAACACTGTGCTCAGTGCTGAGTAAAAATATACACGCGCACGTGGAGCCCAAAACCATATTTATCCTACAGATTAGCTCATGCTAGATGGGAAGAAAAATTGGAGTATACATAAGCAGAAGCATTTTCCGGTCTATGAAGCAGCAGGAATGTAAACTGAGTTACTCTAGTCAGCCACAACGTTGAGTTCTGGTGTTTATCTAACTGAAAGCCTATTTAATGTGCGCACAGAGACGCATTCATTCATTCAAGAAGCATTTTGGGAGCACCCACGCTATACCAGTACAGGACTGGGAGCCGGGATGATGAGACACCCCCAGTCAAGGTGTGCCACAAACAAAGCCAGCCTCCCGGAGGGGATCCCGAAAGCAGCAGCTGGAAGTCAGTGAGATGCGTGCTAAGGTCCCAGACGGGAGAAGCCAGGGGACTATGGGAGGCAATGGCAAGAGCACCTGCCCCTACTGAGTGGGCAGGGATGGTGTCCCATGGGAACCATTGAAGCGAGAAAGGCAGTACAAGTAAGAGTCACCCAGGCCGAGGACAGGGGTGGGCAGAGAGTACCAGGCAGGGACAAGCACTTCCAGCCACAAAGGAGCAAAGCCAGTGGAAGGCAGGGTATGACGAACATTTTCTGAGAAGGGCCAGAGGGTCAATATTTTCAGCTCTGTGACCTCAACTCTGCGGCTGTGGCACAAAAGCCGGCCCACAGGCACAACACAGAGATGAAGGATCGTGGCAACTTTATTGCTGGACAGTGGCATCTGCATTTCACATCATTGTTGCTTGTCCTGAGATAATATCACTCTTCCTTTGGTCATTTAACTAGTCTTCCCGGGATGGACACTTGGAACTTTCCCAGTCTTGTGCGATCACTAGCTATGCTGCACCGAAGATCTTAAACATATTTCTTTCATCTGTGAGATGATCTATCTGTAAGCTCCATATTTCTCCCACACAATGATGAGATCAAATGTTCTGCGCATTTGAATTTTTAATGGATCTTGCCAAGCTGCCCTCCATAGGAGTTGTGCCAATGTCTGTGCCTACCAACAACCAGTGGGGGCATCTATACATCCCATCAGATTCACCAACACTGTGTAATCTGACATTTAGAATTTAAACCATCGAATCAGTAAAAACAAACAAACAAAAAGTGATATCTCAGTGTGGTTCTGATGTGCATATCTGGGGATGTGCATGTTTTCATAGATTCAAGAGCCTGTTTTCTTTTCTTTCTTGTTAATGGTCTGTTCACATCCTTTATACATTGTTCCTCCTGGGTGGTTCATCCTTTTCTCTGTAAGAGTTCATCACATGTTGAAATGTGAGTTAGAGATATTCTTCCCTAGTGTGTCATTTGTCCTTTTACTTTGCTGATTGTATTAGTCTGTTCTCACATTGCTATAAAGTAATACCTGAGACTGGGTAATTTATAGAGAAAAGAGGTTTCATTGGCTCATGGTTCCTCGGGCTATACAGGAATCATGGTGTTGGCATCTATTCTGCTTCTGGGGAGGCCTCAGGAAACTTGCAATCATGGCAGAAGGCAAAGGGAGAACAGGCACATCACCTGGCCAGAGCAGTAATGAGAGAGTGTGAAGTGCCACACACTTTAAAACAGCCAGATCTCACAAGAACTCACTATCGTGAGGACACCCAGGGGATTGGTATTAAACCGTTCATGGAAAATCCACCCCCAGGATCCAGTCACCTCCTACCAGGCCCCACCTCCAATACCGGGGATGATAATTCAATATGAGATTTGGGAGGGAACACAGATCGAAACTCCGTCACTGAGGATGGCTCTCTTTGCCACTCACAAGATTTGGCTTGACTTTGCACCTTTCCATTATTGAAGAGACTTTCTAAATCTCATGAAGGAACAGGTGGCAGCGGTGGCAGACCTCCGAGTTACCCCAAGTTACTGGTGGCAAATCTGTACGTGTCTGCAGCAACTTCAATTCTTGCCTCCTCAGAGGAAAACATTCAACTGAGGGGTACAGGGCAGAAAAGGAGACCAAGGCGAGTTCCAGAGCAGGAGCAGAAGTTTATTAAAAAGACTTTAAGACAGGAAAGAAGGAAAGAACCCTTGGAAGAGATCTCAGTGGGCACCTGAAGGTCAAAGAGAGAACAAAAAAAGGTGCCTTTCCCCTTGACCCTGGGACTTTACAGGCTCACCTCTTTCCCATGATTGTTCCCTTAGGGTGGCCTTTCTGCACGCACAGTGTCCTCCTTACCCTTGGGAACTGTGCCTGTCCAGTGTGTTTAGGGATTTCTACACATGCCCATCTGAGGCTTTTTCCCTTTTTCCCATGGAGTGTAACCAGAAGATAATAAAATACCACATCATTTTTGACTCTTACTGTGCATACCTAGGAAGTTGATTCTCCCTTAGGGCCTGCCTTTAGTCAACACTTTGATGTTAACAGGTACGCACCATCAGGAACTGGCCTCTCCCTGGCACTGGCATCCCTTTTAGAGAGGTGATGCGATAACTGCAGAACCTTCGCCCAACGTTTCTAGTGGGTCGGGGGAACAGCCCTCGCCTGCCCCACTCATGCCTAACTGTCTGTATAACACAGACACTTCATCTAAAGGCAATGGAGGGCTGACACAGAGGTTTTCAGCAAGGAAGTGACATGATCAGGGGTCCAGGTTATTTATAAAGCTCATTCTGGCTACAGAGTGGTAGAGGGACTGGAAGGGGATCCAGATAGACCTAGAGAGACCAGCTGGCAGCCAGGACCAAGGTGTGGAAGTTTGGGAGGGCCAAGAGGGTGCAGTCCAGGAGCAGGCCGGGTTTTGGGCTTGTCCAGCTGGTCACCATATGGATGTCCATGATGTAGAAGTAAGAGTACAGCTTCCGGTTCCTTCCTTCTTTCATTGGGGTGTGAGGGAGATAATGAGTTCTGCATCCTCCAGGGACCCTTTTATTTAACCCCACAAGGAACTGAGTGCCACACCTCTGTGCCCCAGGTCAATGGCCTGTGCAGTGTCTGCTTCCCTCAAGAGCCTCCCTCCGGGGCAGAGATGATGCCTTTGCCGTATGTGGATCCCTAGTGCATCGCACAGTGCCAGGCACTGAAAAAATACTAAAAATTGCTTACACCAGAGGAAGAGATCTCCCCAGGGGAAGATAAATCTAAGTCATCAACAACAGCTCAGAGGGTAGGAAAAACGCTCTGGAGGTGGCACCATAGGCCCACACACAGGGCTGGGCCCAGAGAATGAATGAACAGGTAAATGAATGAATGAGGTGCTAGGTAGAGAAAAGTCCTTTCTCCACCCCCTGCCAGTGTCTCTTGGGCTTCCATCCCTCCTTGGCCCTGCTCTTCTCAACAGGTCACATCTCACCCTCAGCCCTAAAGGCTACTTGCTCATTCTGTGCTCAAACTTCAAGGTCAGTGGTCCACAGAAAGGAATGGTGGGTGATGCATGGGTTGGGGGGCGGGGGCGGGCAGGAGAAGAAGGGCCATAAAACATCCACTATTCCGACACCACTTTTTGAATGTCTAGTTTGTGGGTGTTTCATAGGATAGTGCATACCATATTACGGCAGTGATGTGTGATTTAGACATAGCTAAAGGTGCACTTATGTGGTGGGGGAGGTGTCTGTTGATCCTCTGGAGATGCCAAAGAGCCTTAGGAGTACCAGTGTTTGACAGCCCAGAAGGGGAGAAGGAAGCAAAGACTGTCCCTTGGAGAGGCCTCGTGGTGAACAGAGATAAGAGGTGCAGCCAGACAGAGTGAGTCTGGTTGGGTTGTGGGGGCAGGGAGGTGTTTTGTGGCAGGCAGCATCATTGATATGTCATGAGCTGGGCAAGGAGGGCATCTCCTCCCTCCTGGGGAGGAAGAAGGGGTAACCATCGTGCAAATGTGAGAGAAATTTAGTATTAAGCAGGTCTCTGGTTAGATTGGGCGAGGGTGGAGAGTGGGGAGGAAGAATGGAATCTGAGAAACAGAAAGGGCCAGTAAAAATCCTTAAGCTCTGCCTCGAGCAGCAGTATACTCGGCATCCGTTTCCTGAGTGAGCAATGTGGCCAGGAGAGTTCAGGAAGGAGAGTGGTATGGCCACTGCCCCAGGAGGCTTGCAGCAGGCAGTGCCCCTCTAAATACATCTGCCTCTGTGTGCTTCCCACAGTTGCCATAACAACGCACCACAAACCAGTTGACTCTAATCACTCCACAGAAGGTGATTCTCTCCCAGTGGAGGCCAGAAGTCTAAAGCCAAACTGTCTGCAGGGCCATGCTCCCTTGGAAGGCTCCAGGGGAGGATCCTTCCTCATCTCTCCCAGCTTCCAGTGGCCCCAGGTGTCTCTTGGAATGTGGCCTCCTGACTCTAATCTCCATCTCATTCTTCACATGGCTTTTTCTCCTAGGTCTCCACGTCTGGGTTTCTCTTCTGTGTGGTTCCTATAAGGACATTTGTCATTGGATTTAAGGTCCACTCAGGTTATGTAGGATCATCTCCTCCCAAAATACTCACCTTTGTGATCTCTGCAAAGACCCTTTTCCCAAATAAGGTCACATTGGCAAGATCAGAAGGTGAGGATGAGACCATGTGTTTTGGGGAGGGGCACCATTCAGCCATGATACTGGCCCTGCCTCAGCTTGCCCTTGGCTGTGCTTCCTGGGGTTGACCTCTGCCTTGGAGTCCAGCCCAAGAGGCCGCGAGAAGCTTTGCCATACTCGCTGAGTCTGGAGGATTTCCCTCAGCTAGAAAGAATGTGATGGGAATGAAGAGCTGACTGACTGCCTGGGACTCTTCCCATGCTCAGTGCCCTCATGGGCACCTCCTGGGTCTGAATTATCTGATGTCCCTGCCCTCAAAGAGCTCGCAGTTTGAAAGCAGGGCCAGTGAGCACAGAAGTCAGGGAGAATAGGGACGAGAGCTCCAGGCCCAGATTAGCAGAGGCTGGCCTTTGCCTAGGGGGCCCCAGAATCAAACAGGGAACCATAAGGATGCCAGAAGTATCTTCCCACCTCATCTGCAGGACCCAGCCCTTGAGCAGGGCACATAAGGCTCGTTATCACCTGTGGTGGCACAGTAACAGCCCCCAAAGATGTTCATGGCCCAACCCCTGGAAGCCGCACGTATGTTACCTTACATGGCAATAGCGATCTGCCAGAGGTGAGATGGGTGGGGAGATTATCCTGGGCAGGTCCTTACACTGAAGGACAAGGGTATGAGAGTGAGGGAGAGCGGGGAAGAAGACTCAGTGTCAGAATCATGCCACCAGAGAAAGAACTGAAGCAGACATTGCTGGCTTTGAAGACGGAAAGAGCCATGAGCCAAAGAATTCAGGCAGCCTCAAAATGACAGCAAAGGCAGCAAAAAGGCTTCTACCTCTAGAACTTCCCGTTATGGACTTCTGACCTCCAGAACTGTAAGATGATAGATGTGTGTTGTTTGAAGCAGGTGGGTTTGTGATCATTTGTTACAACAGTGAAGGGGAACAGAAATGCCACCTGCCTGCAGATGTACCCTGTGTGGGTGGGGCTGCTTTTATTGTGGTAAAACAGACATAACACAAAATTTACGATTTTAGCCACTTTAAAGTGTACAGCTCAGTGGCATTAAGGACATTTCAATGTTGTGCAACCACCATCTGTACCCAGTTCCAAAAAGAATTTCATCAACCTCACAAAGAATCCTACTCCCATTTACTCCTCTTCTCAGACCCTGGAAATCACGAATCCACTTTCTGTCTCTATGGATTTGCTTCTCTGGCTGTTTCATAGAAATGGTTTCCCGTAATATGTGAACCTTTGTGACTGACTCCCTTGTCATTCTTTTTAACTGTAGCAAAATATGCATAACTGTAGCAAAATTTACCACTTTAACCATGTCTAAGTGTAGAGTTCAGTGGCACTAAGCACATTCACATTGTTGTGCCACCATCACTACCATCCATCACCAGAGACCTTCATCCTTCCAAACGGAAATAATGTGCCCCCCATTAAACACTAGCTTCCCTTTTGTCCCTCCCCTGAGTCCCTGACACCCACCATTCTACATTTGGCTCCACGAATTTGACTGCTCGAGACCTCTCATGTGAGTGGAATCATACAATATTTTCCCCTCTGTCACCAGCATGTTTTGCTTAGCATAATATCTTCAAAGTTCATCCATGTTGCAGCATGTGTCAGAATCTCCTTCCTTTCCAAAGCCAAATACTGTTCCATTGTGTGGATATACAAATCATTTATCCATTCTTCTGCCAATAGACAACCTCATGTCATTTTACAGCCCCAGTGACTGTGTGTTGTAGAGGTTTAATGCAAATTTATCAAGTGAGTAAAGTGCTTCCCATTCTGTATTTGTACAACTGTCATTCTAGACTATAAATGCATCACCACACTTGTCCCATAAAGCTAGGTATTAAGTGCCCCTCCAAGCCTAGTGGCAACTACAGATTTCATGAGCTCGAGCATCTTCATCAAACCTCGTGCTTGAGCACAAGACCTAGATGCACAGGACTGCTCAATATAACAGAAACTTCAAACTGCAGTTGTGTTGCACATGGAAAGTTTTTCAGTTATTCCCAAAGAGGAAGTTGGCTCTGACTATCAGAGACCAAAGGTGTTTAATCTGAACTCTCCTCACATTGGTTGTCAAGCTGACTAGTAAATACAAGAGAGATACAAATCTGGAATTGTAAGAAGATTTTGACAATTGAATACATATTCCAAAAAGAAAAAAACACATGTGCGCATGCACACACACACACACACACACACACACACACACACACACACACAACTCCAGTGAATAAGTGTTAGCTGTGAGTGTCATTTCCTGGTTCCTCATATCTTTGAAGGTTTCACATACTGCTTTACTCTAAGTACCTGCCCGCATATTACTTACCTACAAGGTAAGTATCATTATTCATGTTTCACAAATAGAACTAGAGAGAGAAAGAGAGACATAGAAAGGTTAAGTGGCCCAGGGAACCAGCTACTGAGAGATTCTGCCAGATTGCCCTTGGCCTCTCATTGCCCCAAGCTTTCTCCAGATGGGGTCCCAGTTCAACTCTGTTTCTAAAGAAATAAAATCTCTGGACACAGGGCCCAGGTATGTGCATTTTAACCAAGCATCTTTGGGTAATTCCAATTTAGTAAACTTTTTTCTTCAAGTGCAACCTAGAGACAATCTCCATAGGAAACAGGTGTAGTCTTCCACAAGCTAAATGCATCAGAGCCTCTTGGAGCTCTAAAAGTTTTCAGATATCTAAGCACAAAACCTGAGATTCCAGTGCAATCATTCTGGGATGGGGTCCAGGCATTGGTACAAGTTTAAAGCCCCACCTACATGTTCCTGTGCAGTTAGGGCTGAGAACCACTGCACCAAAAACCCATGTCTCTCTTGTTGATGGGAATTTAAGTAAGTGTAGCCATTATGGAAAACAGCATGGGGCTCTCTAAAAAATAAAAATAAAAAAATAAAAAATAAAAAAATACAAATAGAACTACAATATGATCCAGGAATCCCACTACTGGGTATATATCCAAAATAAGGAAATAAGTAGATCCAAGAAATGTCTATACTTCCATATTTATTGCAGCACTATGCACAATAGCCAAGATATGGGATCAACCTAAATGTCCTACTGCTGGTTCTATGTAGAGGACTCACATGAGTTGTATGTATAGGTCTCAGCTTACCCAATGAGACCTGCCGAGGAAAATAGGCAAGGAAAAATATGAAAGCACAATTCATAGAATAGTAATATACTAATTAACGCTTCAAACAATATCCAGACTGGCCAATCATCAAACACAAATTCAAATTAAAGTGATACATCATTTTTCACCTATCAATTTAGCGAAGATTGTACAAAAGCAATAGGGCGTATTAAGAAGGAACTATCACTCAGACATCTAGTGTCATTTGGTGCCGGTTTTGTAGAAAGCAATCTGACCATATTGAATGAGGGCCTCAAAATGCATTAATGCTTTGAACCAGGAAAGCAACATTTGGTATCTATCCTTAAACAAATCAGAGACTGAAAATAAGAATATAAATGTAAAGATGCTCACTGCAGCATCATTGAAAATCAGAACAGGCGAAAAATCAAAATGATCAACAAGGAACTGACTTGTTAAGTGAGTCAGAGAACTACGCTACAGTGTGAATGAAGAATTATTATCTAGATATGAAAAAGAATTTTTAAGGAATTTTAATTGTCATAAAAAAAGATTCAGTAGGAAAAGGCAAAATTGAATATACAGTATGGTCCTAAATATGTTTAAAGATACACACTCTCACCCCTGCTTTAAAAAAAAAAATGGCTGAAAGGAAAGAATATACTAATGACATTAGAGCTAGGTTTCAAGATGATAAATAGCATTTGGTTTTCCATCATGAGCACAAATGGCTTACATGACCAGCAAGTGATAAAGATCCAGCCTGTTTTGGTAAATACTTTTTCATTGTCTTCTTGTCTATGTTTATGTTTGGTGGTTGCCTAGGGTCTTCTTGGTCATGCTCCAAATAACCATGACTGACTTCATGTGCATTACTTCATGCCAGGCCAAGCTGCCTACCTCCTCGTCAAGAATGAGCTCTTCTGGGTGGGAGGGGCTAGTTATTGTCTCCATTTACAAGGGGAAAACTGAGGCTTAAAGGATTGAAAAAATGTACTCAAAGATTATATGGCTAGGAAGTACCAGAGATGAGTCTCTCCACCAAGCCTAGCTCTGTCCTCAGCCTTGGCGACTCACTGTCTCTCTCACTTTCTCTCTCTTCTCTCTCTCTCTCTCTCTCTCTCTCTCTCTCTCTCTCTCTCTCTCTCAGCTGCATCACTCTAAACAGATGCAAATCCACTCAACTTTGGAGAAATCACATAAACAGGAAGGGTAAGATCCAGAGGGAACACTCCAGCCTGCAGAGAATTCCACTGCCCCAACCACCCTAAAGGTGATAGAGACACCCTTGAGCCCATTTTCAAAGTGTGAGTCACAGTACGGGGACAGAATGCTGAAGCTATCCTACTCAACAATAGGGTGACAGAAAAACAACACAAGGAGAGAGTAAATGGGAAAGGCGGTAGGCCGCGCTTCATCCCAAATCACGCTTATTTTCACCTCCAGGGAAGAGAAAGGTGCACAAGACAAAGGAGATGATCGATGGGGCTCCCTATCCAAGCTAAGCTGTTCTCACATCTACATCCCTGCTTGTCCCTCTCCCTCCACTGGCCAGGTATGTCTATACATGTCTCCAAGACTCAGGAATCCACTTGATTTCTCCTTCTGTTAGTCCTGACATCACTTATGGTTGGAAACTATTGATCCTGTTCCTGCAGAATGAAGAGACACACTGTAGTTCTATCTTGTTTTGTTTTGTTTGTTTTGTTTTGTTTTGTTTTGTTTTGTTTTGTTTTGTTTTGTTTTGTTGAGATGGAGTCTTGCTCAGTCACCCAGCCTGGAGTGCAGTGGCACAATCTTGGCTCAGTGCAGCCTCTGTCTCCTGGGTTCAAGCAATTTCCCTGCCTCAGCCTCCCAGTAGCTCAGATTACAGTGGCCCACCACCATGCCCGCTAATTTTTTTGAATTTTTAGCCAAGAAACTGATATTCAGAAGATCATGAAGAGGGTTCCAGTTCCACGGTTCCAAAGAGCCCCTGAATAGCCCCAGAACTATTCAACACCAGCATGATGAAAACCAACTCATGCCCCCACCATGTGGTTTCTCCCATAGTCCCTGTCTCTGTTTGTGGCACCTTCCAACCCAAGTGCCAAGCTAGAAACAGTAGAGTCATCTGTAACATTTTCCTTTGCACTTCCAACCACATCCTATCATCCTCACTATCTCCAGCCCCAGGATACAGCTCTATCCCTTGAGGTTTCCCGACCTCCAGCCCACATTCCTCTCAGTTACCCAGCTCAAGTGTGCCTCCTGCTTCCTGCAAGGCCTACAGAAAGAAAATCATAGTACATCCAATCTTATATCCTGGGTTTTTTCTATTTAACATATTTTGAACAATATTCCAAGCTAAAAAATAGTTTTAAATGTCATGTTAATGACTGCATGATACTTCATTGAATGGGTAACTTATTTAGCCATTCTCCTATGATTGGATGCTTTCTTGCTTTTGACATTTTACACTTAAAATGGTATTGTGGGCCGGGCGCGGTGGCTCAAGCCTGTAATCCCAGCACTTTGGGAGGCCGAGGCGGGTGGATCACGAGGTCAAGAGATCGAGACCAAATTAGCTGGGCATGGTGGTGCCTGCCTGTAATCCCAGCTACTCAGGAGGCTGAGGCAGGAGAATTGCCTGAACCCAGGAGGCGGAGGTTGCGGTGAGCCGAGATCGCGCCAGTGCACTCCAGCCTGGGTAACAAGAGTGAAACTCCGTCTCAAAAAAAAAAAAAAAAAAAAAAAAAAAAAAAAAAAATGGTATTGTGATGAAAAAAGACACAGTACAGAAAAGTTTTCCGTGTTAAAGAGATTGAAACTAAAGAAATACGTATCATAAAGTAATGGGCAAGTCAGCAGTCATGGGATCCAGTTAAAAAATTAAAGGAAATTCCTGTGGGCCTACATGGCATCTATTCATCTAGGAGGCCAGGAACATGCCTGGAGGCCAGTGCTACTTGATCACCCTCCTTGCTAGTGTCTTATGGTCTGATAATGGGAGCTGAAGAATAAACTATTTATATGGCTATTTACCACACCCCCTCCCAGCACCCAGGACAGGGACCTGCCACTGTTGCCCATAAAAGAGGCCACAGTTTCCCTTCTCTCCCCCGCTTCAGGAGGAGGAACTGCCACATCTTGAGGCAAGAGGAATGATAAAATCAGCAACATGCTATTGTTCCTAGACAGTGGAGCCTCATTCCAGCATCACCCTGATACCAAAACCAGCTAAAAACACAACACAAAAGGAAACTGCAGTTCAATATCCCTGATGGATAGAGGTGAAAAAATCCTCATCAAAATGCAGGCAAACCAAATCCAACAGCACTTCAAAAAGATGATTCGCCGTTATCAAGTGAGATTTAGCCCAGACATACATGATGGTTCAACATAACAAATCAGTAAATGCAATGCATCACATTAACAGAATGAAGGACAAAAACTAAATGATCATCTCAATATGCACAGAAAAAACATTAGATAAAATTCAACAGCCCTGCATGACAAAAACTCTGAACAGATTAGGTATAGAAGGAACATACCTCAACACAATAAAAGCCATATGTCACAAACCCACAACATCATATTGAATGGGGAAATTTAAAAAGCTTTTCCTTTAGGGACTGGAACAAGACAAGGATGCCTACTCTCAACACTCTTATTCAACATAGTACTGGAATTCCTAGCCAGAGCAAGTAGGCAAGAGAAATAAATACACAGCATCCAAATTGGAAAGAGGAAAATAAAATGTTTGCTGATAACATGCTCATATATATAGAAAAACATAAAGATTCCACACAAAATAACTCCTAGAGCTGAAAAATGAGTTCAATAAAGTTGCAGGGTACAAAATCAACATACAAAAATGAGTAGCATTTCTATACACCAACAACAAAGTACCTGAAAAAAAATCAAAAAAGCAATCTCATTGCAATAGCTACCAAAACAATCAAATACCTAGGAATATAAAGTTAACCGAAGAGGTGAAAGATTTCTACAAGAAAAACTATAAAATACTGGTGAAAGAAATTGAGGAGGACAGCAAAAATGAAAAGACGTCTGTATTAGTCCATTTTCACGCTGCTGATAAAGATATACCTGAGACTGGGTAATTTATAAAGAAAAATAGGCTTAATGGACTCACAGTTTAATGTGGCTGAGGAGGCCTCAAAATGATGATGGAAGACAAAAGGCACGTCTTACATGGCAGCAAGCAAAAGAGAATGAGAGAACCAAGTGAAAGAGGTTTCCCCTTATAAAACCATCAGATCTCATGAGACTTATTCACTACTAGGAGAACAGAATGTGGGAAACTGCCCCTATGACTCAGTTGTCTCCCTTCCAGAACAGGACACATGGGAATTACAGGAGCTACAATTCAAAATGAGATTTGGGTGAGGACACAGCCAAACCATATCAGCACTCCATGTTCACGGACTGTAAGAATTAATATTGTTAAAATGACCATACAACTCAAAGTGATCTACAGATTCCATTTAGTTTCTATCAAAATACCAATGACATTCTTCACATAAGTAGAAAAAACAATCTTAAGGTTCGTATGGAACCATAAAAGACCCCTAAGAGCCAAAGCAATCCCAAGCAAAAAGAAAAATCTGGAGGCATCACACTACCAGATTTCAAAATATACTACAAAGCTATATGCTCTTGTTTGGATATGGTTTGTCTGACCTCTCCGAATCACACTGTAAAAGTTAACCCCCAGTGTGGTGGTGTTGGTAGGTGGGAACGAATGGGAGGTGTTGCGGTCATAGGGGCAGATCCGTCATGAATGGCTGGCTACCACCCTCATCTTCACAGTAGTGAGTGAGTTATGCTCTATTATTTCTCATGAGAACTGCTTGTTAAAAAGAGCCGGGCACCTCCTCTCTCTCTTGCTTGCCTCCTCTCACCATGTGATGTCTGTACATGCCAGCTCCTCTTCCCCTTCTGCCATGATTGGAAAAAGCTTGAGGCCCTCACTCGACACTGATGCCAGTGCCATGCTTCTTATACAGCCTACAGAACCGTAAGCCAAATAAACTTCTTTTCTTTATAAGTTACCCAACGTCAGGTATTCCTTCATAGCAACACAAAGGAACTAAGGCACTATAGGAACCAAAATAGCATGGTACTAGCATAAAAACAGATAAACAGGCCAACGAAACAGAATAGTGCACCTAGCAATAGATCCACATATTTACAGCTCACTGATTTTTTTAAAGGCACCAAGAACAGTAATTGGGGGAAAGGACAGTTTCTTCAATAAATGGTGCCCAAAAGAACATATGGACATCCATATGCAAAAGAAGGAAACCATACCCTTAACTCTCACCTCATGCAAAAACCAACTCAAAATTGATTAAAGACTTAAAGCTAAGACCCAAAACTATAAAACACTGCTAGAAGAAAACATAGGGGAAACACGTCAGGACATTGGTCTGGGAAAATAACTTAGGAATAAGACCTCAAAAGCATACACAGCAAAAGCAAAAGTAGACAAATAGGATTATATCAAAATAAAAAGCTTCAACACCGAAAAGGAAACCATCAACAGAGTGAAAAGACAACCCACGGAACAGAAAAAAATAAGTGCATACTATTCATCTCATGGGGGACTAATATCCAGAATATTCAAGGAACTCAACAGCAAAGACACAAATAATTTTATTTAAAAATGGGTAAAGAATCTGAATAGACATTTCTCAAAAAAAAAAAACGAAATAATCAAGAAATATATAAAAAATGCTCAACATCAGTAATTATCAGGGGCATGCAAATCAAAACCACAATGAGCTATCATCTCACCCCAGGTAGAATGGCTGTTGTCAAAAAGGCAAACAGTAACAAATGCTGATAAAGAAGCAGAGAAACCAGAACTTTTATACACTGTTGGTGGGAATGCGAACTGGTGCACCACTGTGGAGAACAGTACAGAGATTTCTCAAACAAAACTGTAAATAAAACTACTACCTAATTCAGCAATCCCGTTACTGGGTATATATCCAAAAGAAAGGAAATCAGTATATCAAAGAGATATCTGCACCCCCATGTTTAGTGCAGTACTATTCATAATATCCAAGATATGGAATCCACCTAGATGCCCAATAACAGAGAAATGGATAAAGAAAATGTGGTATCTATACACAATGGAATATTACTCAACCATATAAAGAATGAATTCTATCATTCATGACAACATGTCACCCAATGAGCCTGGGGGACATTATGTTAAGTGAAATAAGCCAGGAACAGAAAGTTAAATAATGCATGTTCTCCTTCACATATGGAAGCTAAACAAGCTGATCTCAAAGAGGTAGAGGGTAGAGGCTGGGAAAGGTGGAGGGGAGAGGGAATAGGGATGGATTGATTAAAGGATGCAAAATGAAAGCTAAATAGGAAGAATGAGTTCTAGTGTTCTATAGCACTGTAGGGTGAGTACAGTCAATAATAATTTATTATGTAGAAGAGAGGATTTGGAATGTTCCCAACACAAACAAATGATAAATGTTGAGAATATGTAAAGTACCACTATACCTTGTAAGTATTGAAATTCACCATGTGCCCCATAAATATGTACAATTATGTGTCAATTTAAAATTTTTAATTAAAAATAAATAGAGGATGGAGACTCACAAAAAGTTTCAAATTGGTGGAAACACATCCAGAAGTGGCTTAGGTATGTCCAGCGCAGACAAGAAAGGCAGGAAGGTAGGTCGGAGGCTCACACTCTCCAGGCTGAGTTTGCGAAAGAGTTAGAACGAGATTTATCTTCATGATGCTTCGAGGATACTTGGTTTTAATTCTAGGATTCAATGAGAGATGTAAGAGATTAGCTTTGATGTAAGGAACGATTTGGCACCCGTCCCACCCATGTGGTTAAGTAGTCCAAGTGGGAACTTTTCATGGTAGTCCAGTAGATCTCCCAGGGTGGGCCCTTCCAAGTGGCATGAGGAAATACGCCCTCAGTTTTAGGGCAAAAATTGGTGATTCCTAGCTTTTTATGATTGCAGACCCTTCGGGAAATCTGGTGTCTTTTTGATAGTTGATTTTGCGTCACAAGCGCAGCAGTAAGTAGTTGTGACAGAAAAATCTATGCTATCTTCTCTTTCAGGAAAAGCATGCTGACCCCTGGTGTGGATGGCTGGCTGCATTTTTCGGGTCTTATAAGGTAGTGAGGTGATTTAAAATGTTTGAAAGAACTGTGTGTGCTGCCTCATTATCATAACCCGTCCACCTATCCACTCTGAAGATGGCTACTAGCTGGTCGGCCCAGGTTGTGTCTAACTCATGGAGCCAGTGGAGGAGGCCGGGAGCAGGGACTCTTTGGTGGTTCTTTTCTGTATTCACTGGAGAATGGTGAGCAGGCTTTTACAGGCCAAAATAAGCTGAAAGTCGGGGAGATGATGAAAGAGCTGATTAAGATATCTTGTCTTCTAACAAAACTGAGAAAATGGGTTATTTCGACCACCATGTGTGACTTTAGGTAAGGAATCACTCTCTCTGGGTCTTGGTTTCCTTGCACATAGAATGAGAGGCACTGAGGAGATGCCCAAGGCTCCCCTTCAACTGAAAGGCACTCAAAGAGCATGTGATTTTCCCCCGTAGGTGCCCGGTTGGCAAAGTAAGTACAAAGGAGCAAAGCTG
This sequence comes from Saimiri boliviensis, assembly GCF_048565385.1. Lineage (NCBI taxonomy): Eukaryota > Metazoa > Chordata > Mammalia > Primates > Cebidae > Saimiri > Saimiri boliviensis. The sequence continues at coordinate 85,215,536 of NC_133470.1, read as the reverse complement.
GGGTTTGGATCCAGGTTCATGCACTCCAAAGCTCTGCCCCATGGATTCACGAATTTGTGGCAAGTTTAAGAGCCACAGAGCCATACTGAAGCCAAGAGACAAGAAGATCGCATACATCTGTGGGGGCTTCAGCGGACTCTTGCTATAGTGAGCTCCTGCCCAGGGCCTTTGCATTTGTCGTCCCTCTCAATATCTGCACAGCTGTCCACACCTCCTGCAGCTCTCTGACCAAATGCCACCTTCTCAGGGAGAGCAACCCCCTCCCCATGTTTCCCAGCCCCTTACTCTGCTGTAAAATCAGTTCACAGCACTTCTCCCCACCTGACATGTTTAATGTAGATTTCTCTGTTAACCCTTTTGTTGCCTGTTGCCCATGTCAGCTCCAAGAGGCAAACCTATTTTGCTCACTACCAGATCGCCAGAGGCTCGGCCAGTGTCAGGCATGGAGAAAGAGCTCAATCCTTTTCGGGGAACAAATGTGACAGGGTGGCCCGTGGCACTGAGACCATGTGCTAACCCCTGTGTTGCTACTCAGAATACCCTCCCAGAAGGACGCTAGTGATGAAAAGTCACGCATTTTTTATACGCGAACAAAAGGCGAAAAGTTCCCAGATACCAGCCTCTATGCTGCTTTTAAAGCCCTCTGTCTCCACGGATGACAGTCTCCCGCCCTCTTTGGAAGCTGTTGAGTTACCAAACAGCTACCTAATTGTCCGTAAAGAGGAAGTCCTTCACTCTCCTGAGAAACACGCACGTGAGAACTAGGGAAACAACGCACGCTTGCAGGTGACTGCTACCTCCTCTGGAGCCCTTCTGACATGGTCATCCAGTTTAATCATGTGCAGAGGACATTCATCAATTCAAACATCCACTGGAGAAAAACATATGGCCTCCTAGCCAGCCGCTTTCCTCAGCCCATTAACCCACGGAAGTCTTCCCATGCTTTAAAAGCAAACGAATGAACAAACACCACGCAGTGCTGTTTCCCTTCATCCTGTGTCCATCTAGCAACTGCCCCGCCTCCCTTCCCCTTCAGAGCCAAACTTCCAACAAAAGAGTCTGCACTGGCCCTGGCCTGTGCCCTTTCCTCACTGCCCGTCTCTGTCTCTCTCCTGGACCCAGCACTCAGCCCGACCACTTCCCAAAATTGCTTTTGCACTGGGGTTTCAACAATCAACCATTTGCCAGTGATTCTCAAATCTTTCCCATAGCCTCAAACTCTCTCCTCACCTCTCATCCTACATTTCCAGCTGCCTGAAAGGCGTTTCCTTTGAGATATCGCCTGACGACAGAATATGCTTAGAACTGACCCCATTAGTTCCCCGTAAGCTCTCCAGCTTGCCTGAATTCTCAACAGCAGGGGATGGTAACGTCACCTCCAAAGGTCCTCTGGCTAACACTGCTGAAGTTTCTCTTTCGCTTACTCTTTAGCCTCAGTTTCTTATACTTAAAATAGGGGTAATAACTCATAACCTGAAGGGTGGTTTATGGGGGGGTATAAATAATTGAGATAGGGGCCTGGTACCCCATCTGCAGTGCACAGATTATAGCCATTATTACCCTTGAATCCTTCCTCTCTGTCCAGTTCTGACCAAGTCCTGGCAATCCTGCCTCCTAACTAGGACGAGAACACAATCATTAGTCTCCAGGCCCACTACACTGAAACACAGACAAGTCGCTGTAGATTCTTACAATCACCCTGAGGAACCTCCCAGGATCCACCCTCTCCTGCGCCAATCCTGTCTTCCACCCGAACACCACACTGAGCTTTCAGAAAAGCAAATTGTGTTGACATACAACTGCTTCAAAGCCTTCCAAACATCTGTAGTGCCGATGGGACACAAGTCCAAAATCTTGAACGTAGTCTCCATGGTTCTTTGTGATTTGGCACAGAACTCCTCCAAAGTTATCCCCAGAAGCTTCCATGCTCTGTTACTCCTGTGAACCTCTGAAAATGAGCTATCCCTCATCCTATCCATTCATTTCACAAAGCTGTACTGAGCACTTACTATGTGACAGGCACTGTACCAAGTGCCATCCTAAAGAGTTTACCATCTGCTGGTATAGGCAGTGCTCTGCAAAGGACAAGATGCCAGGGGGGCGCAGGACAAGAGGTCATGGGTACACCTTCAGTTGAGAGCCAGAAGAAGGGGGGGGTCAGGAACAAGCACACGTGGCCAACCGGGACATCCTTGACATTTCTGTCTTGTTGTAGCCTTGTGAAGTCATCCTTGAATGTCAAGTTAATCATTTGTTTCTCTTGGCTCCCACAGGCTAATTGAACAGCCCTCTCCAAGTTTTCACATCTGCCTTCCCACTAGCTGGTGGGCTCTTTGGGAGAAACCACCATGTTTTGCCAGAAGTGGCAACTTTAGGACCCGAGGGTGCTCAGTGAATGGACAAATCTGCCTGGGGGAGCGTTCCAGACCGCCCACACTAGGCCAGGTTCCTTCGTGCACCCCACTGTTCTGAGAGGCTCTCAATTTCAGAGTCTCCGCTGTCAATCACATTCTGTGGTTATTAGAGTAATGAGTCTCACTGCCACTAGCCTACAGACTGCATAAGGCAAAGGACTGTGTCGGCCATGCTCACTGCGGCGTCCAGCATGCAGGAGTGCTCAGTAAGAAATCTTTGCCAGTAATTGAAAGTAAGCAGGCGGCATCACCTCTTTGTTTTCTGTCTCCGACAGCGGCAGTAACCAGATACTCGTGGGGTTGGACTTACTAAATCACATATGTTCTCCAATGACTCCGGTGCAAATGATCTCAACAAGTCGTGTCTGCAAACGACAGTGATGGTGACACAGCACGTGGCGGGAGAAAGTGGATTTGAATTCCTGGCCCTACCAGAGAGCAGCTGTGTGGCCTTGGCAAGTCGCCCAGCCTGACCATCTCTAGTTCTTCACCTGAGCAATGGTCATACTGGATTCCTATGAGGTGTCTATGAAGTAACCTACACAGAATGTTTGATACACGCATCATGATCACTCAGTGTCTGCGGCAGTTATTGTAATTACTGTGAGTGTAGTCATGGAATTCAGTCTCCTCCTGGCTTCTGTCATCAGGGCCCATCCTTGCCCCAAGCCACCTTATTGGCTAACCTCTCCAGTCTTCCCCACACTATCAGTAGCAAGGAGTTCATCAACTAAAGACCCTTTCATCTGAGTTCCTCCTCATCCGCCTACTCATTGACAGCCTGGGGCATTTAGCCTAGGTGCTAATCCACACATGTTCACACCAGATGTGCTGAGCAGCTAATGATTGAGAACAGCTTCGCTTCTTGGGCCACTAAGCACTTAAAGATTTTTCATTCCAAAGGATTAGAATACAATGGAAAACTAAACTTCTGCTCAAAGTTATACTCAACACCTCAGAGTCCTGCTCAATTCCAAAGCTGCCTGGCTCTTTCAGCAGCCTTAATCTTGCACGGTCTCTTGTCCCTGATCCTGGAATGGCAGCATTATCCTGGCCATGTGACTAAAATGCAGACTCCAAGGCTCCACCCTAAGAGTCTCATTCTGAGAACAGAGCTGAAGCCCTAACATTTGCATATCCCTAGGCTCCCTGAGGACCCAGATGCTGGGGAGGAGCTACTACGGGGAGGTCCAGGCCTGCAGCGCATCTGAGCAGAGCTTAGGTGCCTGCAGGGCGCAGGGCACAGGGCGCTCACTGTGCCTGCTGAACGCCTGTAACTGCACTGCTCAGTGGCTCCAGACCTCCACCTTCTGGCCTTTGCCCATGTGACCACAGGCCCCTGCATTCTCGGATCCCTGCCCACCATGCCCCAACCACTCTCCCCCCTCACAGGAACTGGTGGGACCCCATGAAGTGCAGTCCAGCCTTTGAGCCCTGAGGCAGGACCCAAGCGGGCAGGAGCTGGGCTGACTGTCGGGGGTGGCCCCTTTGGGAAAAGCACACTGCTGCTTCCCATCCCACCCTTGCACAGCACGGAGTGTGGAGATGCATGGACTGATGCTGGGGACACATGGAAGAGCAATCCCAGGAGTGATGGAAAGGACAGACACGAGTGGCCACTGAGGTACAGGAGAGACTGTCTCTTATAATCTCACTTGCTCACTCCACCCAGAGAGCGCATTTTATCATCCCCATTCTGCAGATGAGGAAACTGAGGCTGAGAGATGGGGATGGACTGGTACCAGATGGTGATGAACCGCAGGGTACAGAGGACTCCCAGTCTGACTGCTTATGGAGGCAACCGCAGGTGGGGCCTGCGGACCGTGTGGAACACCACCCCATTGATGCTCCCTGCACTCCCAGTGACTATCTTTCCTATGGTCGTCTTATAGATGATAAAACTGAGGGTCCAATAGGTTAAGAGCATTGCTCAGAGTCATAAGGGTACTAAGCAGCGGAGCTGGGCCTAAAATTCAACCAACCACGCAAACCTCTGCACTCTTAATCCTGTGTTGGGCTACACTGGCTCTAGAGCCTTTGCATTTCTGAAAGTTTGGAGATGGTAAGGCTGTAGTCCCAGGTCTGTACCTCATCTCCCATCATGCCCCCCAGCACTGCCCCAGCAGTTCTCTACATCACGGAGATTCTGTCCTGCCTGCTTGCTTTGGGGCACACCCTTTGCCCTGTCTGGAATGTCCCCCTCCCCGAGCTCCCTGGGAAAATTCTTCAGATATGCTCACAGTACACGGCTTTCTCTGTGACTGATCCTCCTCCTGCTGCAAGAATCCACCCCAATATTACTTGCTACTCCAGTAGCAATGATATCTGTTTACTGTGTATACTTTGTTTTGCCTTTATCTGTATCCCATTCTGGGTTCTTGCTTTTCCGGGGAAAGTGACCTTGTCCTACTTATCTTTTCATGCCCAGCAAGCGCAGGCTTACAGAAATGCTTGCTAAAGACTACTCCGTGTTGCCTAACTTGCAGGGCCCTCCACAGCCCCAGCCTAACCGCTGTTCCATTGTTAGCTCTGGACATTCTGTTGACCCACCCGTGCTGCTCCTGGTTGCTTCACCTGCAGTAACAGCATCACACAGGACAGGTGGAGCAAGGAGCCCCATAGACATGAAAGGCATGGTTAATGCTAACAGCAACCAGGGTCAGGGGAGGGTACATGTCCTAAGGACCCAGTATGGGCTAACACTGCAGTTCTCACACCTGGGGCCAGGGACCCCAGCGGGTCCCCCGGACCCTTTCAGGCAGGGCTCTACAAGATCAAATCTCTTTTCATAATGACACTAAGAGATTTTGGCCTTGGCTCTTTCCTTCTTACCCAAGGATACTGTGGAGTTTTCCAGAGGTTACCTGAGTGTGATGCCATGGTGTGTGGAAGTCAGAAGCAGATGAAAATCCAGCTTTCTAATATGTTATTGGTGTTAATATGCAATGGTTTTATACTGCCATCTTTCAATCAATGAATATTTTCTAATTTTTTATTTTTAAATTTTAATACAGCAAAATACATACTGTGTGTATAGACAGAGATAGAGATAGAATCTCCACATAAACAAATACTCTTGGGGTCTTCAGTAAACTGTAAGAGTGCAAAAGAGTCCTGAGACCCAAAAGTTTGACAGCTGGTGTTGTTCAAAAACTAGTCAGTTAATCTTGCTTCATTTGATGCTCCAAAATTGAATGCAGTAAAAAAACCAAACAAACAAAAAAAACCTTTCATGGCATTTTAGGCTGGGGACAGGGTGGTCTTTATCTTTTAAGACAACTTTGCTTTGTTTCCTCTGTGATGATGGCGAAGGTACCACAGAGCACAAATTTAGGAGGCCGGGCGCAGTGGCTCACGCCTGTAATCTCAGCACTTTGGGAGGCCGAGGTGGGTGGATCATGAGGTCAAGAGATCGAGACCATCCTGGTCAACATGGTGAAACCCCGTCTCTACTAAAAATACAAAAATTAGCTGGGTATGGTGATGCACACCTGTACTCCCAGCTACTAGGGAGCCCGAGGCAGGAGAATTGCTTGAACCCAGAAGGCGGAAGTTGTGGTGAGCCAAGATCGCGCCATTGCACTCCAGCCTGGGTAATAAGAGCAAAACTCCATCTCAAAAATAAAAATAAAAATTTAGGAGAGCAAGCGTGGGAGATTTTTGTAATTCATGTGAAACATCAGATATTTGCATTAACAATTTTTATGCCCTGCTTTGTAAAACCAGAAAAGGAAGTTTGGAAAGACATACATATATCCACTCACACACAGAACACCAGGGCGAACCTTGGAATTCTGCTGCCACAAGCCAAGGAAGCACTTGAAAGCTAGAAGAGGGGCCTGGAACATCCTTTCATAGAGTCTTCAGAGGAGCCCTGCCCATATCCTGATTTCTGACTTGCAGCCTTTGCAATGGTGAGGCATCCACTTCTGTCAGTTCAGCCTCCCAGCCTGTGGGGCTCTGTGAGTATGTCTTTCCAAACTTCCTCTCCTTGGGACACGAGTCACATCAGATTAGAGCAGACTCTAATGCCCTCATTTTAACTTGATTACTTCTGTAAAGACCGGATCTCACATTCCGAGGTGCTGGGACATTCTGTGGGGGACGGGCAGGGAAACAATTCCACCCATAAGACTTGGCAATGCCACAAATTTGAGAAATTATAAAGGAAAATGGTATGGGATAAAATTATGGGGCTGAAATCAAGGAAGAAAATAGCATATTTTGGCCCATAGTGATAAGGAACTAGAGAAGGTTTCCAGGGCGAAACCTTACAAGACCTTGTTGTGCTCTGTTTTGTTACCATACATAGGAGAATGTTATTCAGAGAACCGGGTTTTATGCGTGAAGGTCCTTGCTGGGCCTCACGGAGGCTTGGAAAGTTGTGCTGGGGTAAGGGGTAGGGATTACTTTCTTTAACACAGCCCTGCTCAGACAATGCAGGTGGAGAGTATGATCTGGACCTACAAGTTGTCGAATCACTTCCAAGACTCTTGCACCAGAAGCCCAGAGGAGGAGGGAATATACAGAGAAGGGGAAAAGAGAAGAAGAGTGGAGTTCTCTGGAACTTCAGCATCCTCTACAACTACAGACCTTGCTGCCATTTAAAGCTATAGCTTGCAGTGATGAGAAGTGTTGCTGGGGATCAAATGAGTGTGGTTAGTAAATTTAAGGAATTAAATATTGTAAAGAAAGACAAAGTGAGGAAGAAAATGCTGCCAGATTTGGCACTGTGGCAACCATGGTAATGATTTGAGCCAGGAACCTAGATGGAAGTTGACCCAAGGAAACCCAGCACTCACCATCAAAAAGAGCTGCACTTAAAGGGGGCGTGTCATGCTGTCGACCTAATCCAGCTTCTCATAACAAATCGCTACAAATGTTGATGTTTAAACCAACGTGCTGTTATTACCGCACAGTTGCCCTGGGTCAGGGGTCCAGGCCTAACTTAATTGGATCTCTGCTCACAAGCCTGCAATTACAGTGTTGGCTAGGTGAGATGTTATCGGGAGGCATTGGGGGAGAATCAGATTTCAAGCTCACTAAGGTGGCTGGCAGAATTCAGCTCCTTGAGGTTGTAGAGCCAGGGTCTCCATTTTGCTGCTAATTGCCTCCCGGATGGTCTCTCTCCGGTCTGTGCATGTGCCTCCCCCACACTCTCAAAATTCGCATTTGTGTGTCGAGTGCTTCTGATGCTTTGAATCGCTCTGATTTCCCCTTCTACCCTCAGCAGGGGGAAAGCTCTGCTTCTAAAGGCTCATGTGCACCCTACAGTAGACATAGCAGAGAACCTAAGGTAATATCCCTATTTTAAAGACAACTGATTAGTAACCTAATTACATCTGCAAAGTCCCTTTTGCTGTGTGACCTTACAGATTCATGAGTGTGACACCAGGAGGTCATGGTAACCCTGTATCTCTGGGGAGGCTATCATTGGAGAGTAGTTTTCATTCACCAGAGGATTATTTTCTGGTCTATTCTCAAAATCTCTCAACCTTTCCAAATTGCTTTCTAGTTACTATTGACTTGTCATCACAGTGGTTCCCTTAGCAACAGCGGGAGCTGGCCACCGCTCTCCTGATACAGACCACACTTGAGTATTTTTCCACACAATGTACTTCTTTCCATGGCATATTCCAAGACAGCACCCTACCTTTCAGGAAAAGTCCCTCACCATGGGCTACCGCTTGCTTCTCCAGCCTCACTCCTCACTACTGTCCTCTCTCCATGTTCCCGGCATTCACTCCCAGCCTCTTCCGTGTGCATCCTGCTGCTAGCATTGATGACACCTCCTTCCCCAGTCCTCCACCTTTAGCAGTGGTTCGGCCTTTAAGACCAAGCTCAGAATGCATCTCCTCCAAGGACTGATGTGGAGCCCCCCAAACTGAGTTCTGTGCTTCCAAGTGGCTCCCAGTCTGATTCAATGCACATATCCCCACCCCACACCAACCACACGCAGCCCCGAGTGCCATGTGCCTGTCCCAGCAAAGGACCTCCAGACTCTGCAGGTAAAGCCAGCAGCAATGCACACGAAGTCCTAAGGAGGCGCCCAGCAAGTATCAAGAGCTCAGCCAGGGTCACTTTTGTTCCACCTGTCACTGTCTGTGGCCCAAAGAACTGGGACAGCATGTGCCAGCCCAGGGGACACTGAAGAGATGCCCTGACAAGTCCCTGCCTGGGAAAAGACTGGGGCCCCGCCCTAAGGAGCACAGACCCTGGGGACATACATTGTAAACACTGAGTAGAAAGAAGTTGAATGCTTATGACCATCAGGTCCCCAATTGGATGGAGGCTGTCACAGAGAACACGTGGCCCATGTCCTTCTGGTCTCTTTCTTATAGTCTTTTAAAAGACAATGACATGGGTTTAGGGTTTTTTTTCTGATTACGGAAGCAACATGTGTTCACCAAGAGAGCACTGATCACTGTTAACTGCAGGCCCTGTGTCCTCTGGCCGTGTTTTCAAGGGCTGTCACCATTAACCACATGCCACCTGTCCCCTGACTGTGTTTCCACAGCAAAGGCTGTGAGGTCTGTCGGCCTGGGCTGGAATCCCAATACATCCACTGATGAGCTGTGTCACTGTAGGCAACTTCCTGAACTTTCCTGTGCTCAGTGTCCTCTTTTGGAAAAGAGTGGTTGTGACATCGCGCTCCTCCCCTCCTGAGGGCTCCTCTGGCAGCTTGAGGAGTCAATGCAAGCTCAATTACTCAGCCTGCTGCCTGGCCCTAGTTAGTTCTCTGAGGGAGAGGTTCACTATTCTCCCAGGCTCCAAACCCTTCAGCACCTCAGGGGGGATGGTTGGGGTGTGGTTGGCCATCATGATCACGGTTCTGTTGTCCCTCATTTGGCCAGATGCAATCATGGCTGTCAGATGGCCATGGAAGACTGAAAGCAAGGTGTGGGGGTGCCACAGAAGGCAAGACCACAGGCAGTGCCATAGAAAGTGCAGCGTCATAGGCATGCAGTGTGGCCATCACCCTATGCAGAAGCCAAGGTGGGTGTGCACTCAGAGGCCTGGATCTGGGGCTCAGTGAAAAGTTCAGGATCCATTCTCCAGCGTGCAATCTGCCCTGAAACAGGGCCATACGTCCCCAGGGTACTCACTGGTGATTGGGCTGTCAGCCCTGCTGGAGAGAAATCCACCCACTCCTATTGCCAGGACAGGAAATTGATCTGCTTGAGGGCTGCTTTTCTCTCTTTGTGATGGGTGCTGTGGCTCACAATGAGGTTCTGGAAATAGAAGGTCTTGGGGCTTTCCACGGGGAGAATCGGAGCCACGAGTTTGAGCCCAAACAGGCATGTGGGGCGAGGAGCAGGGCAGCCAGAGGTGCTGGAGGCCAAACTGCTCAGGTGACTGACTGCTTTGTGCAGAGACCGCAGGCCTGGGGAGCAGACCCCGCTCTAGGCTCCCTGAGGAGGAGATAGGATCTGGAGGAAGATGGTAGCCTTCAGAGAGGCTCCCCCACAAATGCCAGGGTCTTTGGGTGGGGAAAAACTCAGAGGGCAGAGTGCAAGTCCAGGCCCAGAGCCAGCTGAGCCCCTGGGGCCCATGGCTCAGGGGACCCGCAGCAGCAGGGGACCAGGGTCTGCCCTGCAGGGCCAGGGAAGCAGCTGGCAGGTACTTGGCTTTGGCTTTTGCACAACCCACTGTGGGTGAAGGAGTCAGGGCCTGGATGGTGGCTCCGTTTGGACAGGCAAAGAGAAATGGGGAGAGAAAAGCTCACATTCTGCTCTTTCCAGATTATCCTGCTCAGGGGGAGAGGACTTGTTCCCCGAGCAAACTGAGGGTCAGGCTGCTTTTTCTTGTGGCTCAATAATGAGATGCAGACGAACTGGGGAGGAAGCGAGGTTTTATTTCTGTAACTGGTTACAGAGAGAAGGCCTGGAAAATATCGCCAGACCAACTCAAAATTGCAAAGTTTTGCAGAGCTTATATCCCTTCTAAGCTATATGTCTTCCTGTAAGTGTGCATTCATCTAAAAAGACATAAGTGATTACCTTTTGTTTTTTTTTCTGAGACGGAGTCTCGCTCTGTTGCCCAGGCTGGAGTGTGGTGGCATGATCTTGGCTCACTGCAATCTCCGCCTCCCGTGTTCAAGCGATTCTCCTACCTCAGCCTCCCGAGTAGCTGGGATTACAGGTGTGCACCAACACACCCAGCTATTTTTCTGTATTTTAGTAGAGATGGGGTTACACCATGTTGACCAGGACAGTCTCGAACCCCTGACCTCGTGATCCCCCCCACCTCAGCCTCCCAAAGTGCTGGGATTATAGGTGTGAGCCACTGCGCCCGGCCAGTTAACTTCTTTTAATCGATAACTAAGATCTGAGTCCTGAGGACCTCCCTCTGGAGCAGGCGTCCGCAAACTTTTTACACAGGGGGCCAGTTCACTGTCCCTCAGACCCTTGGAGGGCCGCCACATACTGTGCTCCTCTCACTGACCACCGACGAAAGAGGTGCCCTTTCCTGAAGTGTGGTGGGGGTCCGGTTAAATAGCCTCAGGGGGCCGCATGCGGCCCGTGGGCGGTAGTTTGGGGACGCCTGCTCTGGAGCCTCAGTAAATTTATTTGATCTAAATGGGTCCGGGCGCTGGAGTGATTACCCTTACCTTGTCTCCTGCTAAGTCACAGAGGTTTGCGGAGTTGCTTTAATCCCCAATAGAACTTGTTTGTGGAGGCCTGGTGAGTTTCTTCAGACCCTCAATAAAACGTATTTGATCCTAAACGGGTCCTGTTAAGAATTCTTTCTTTGTCTTGTCATGCTTCACGGCCCAGGAAAGGCCTGGGCAAAACTCTTGGTGGGCTTTTGTCACATTCCAGCCTTCGTATAAGGGCGCTGGCTCTTTCAGCTTCTGATATTTAACTTAAGCACTCGGTCAGTGCTGAAACAGCTGTTATGAAGGCTGCGTTAGTGATACCTGACCTGCCACAGATTGAGGGCTGGGGAAAAAAGCGGCCCCCAGGGGTCTCAGTCTTCTGTGCCAGGCCCTGCTCCTGTGTCTGACAGCCAGAGGGCCCATTCATTCCCAGAGCCCGTCTAGGGTCAGACCGCCCGGGGCGTGGCCTTCCTCCGGGCACCCTGCCATGGGAGGGGCCGGGAAAAGCGACTGCTCTGTGCCATCTTCATCGTCAGGAAGAGGAACCCGCCACACGGCTCACCGAGAGCAGGTCATCCCAGGCCAGGAACAGGTGGAGGCCAGGAGTCCAGAAAGGCCACAGAGGGGGGCTGGAGCCTGCGGGAGAAGCAGCAGGGGGTCCCGGCCACGCCCCTAGGTTGGCCTTGTCATTCCCAACCAACTGCGATGGCACACAGACCTCCCTTCCAAGGCAGTGAGTCGGCAGGCTGAGTAAATTACTACTCAGATGAGCCTAAAATGAATACAACACATGCTGGCCCTCCACGGGCCTGGGGGTGCCATCCATAGAAGGCCAGGGCACAGGCCTGAGGACGGTGCCCCTGTGAGCCTTCTCTGCTCAGGGCCAGACCTGAGGATGGGACCCCTGTTAGTTCTCTCTGCTCAGGGGAAAGGCCCGAGGATGGGACTTCTCTCCATCCACTGTGCTCAGGAAACAGACGTGAGGACCTAACTCAGTCCCCACTGCTAAGGGAAAGAGCTAAGGCCATGGCCTCTGTCAGCCCTCTCTGCTCCAAGACAACCAGGGAGCAGGAGTCTTCCCAGTCCTCTCTGCTCAAGGGACAGACCTTAGGTTGTGACCTCACTCAGTACTCTCTACTCAGGGGCGATTCACAAAGGGACGCCTCTCCACGTGCACGTGCTACTCAGCAAACATGAGAACAGGAACTCTCGCCGTCCCCTCAGCTCAGGGGACAGGCCTGACGATGGGACCCCTCTCAGTCTTGTCTCTTCCCAAGGACGGGACCTCTCTGAGTCCTCTCTGCTCAGCCTCACCCGCCAGGATTGGGCTCTGATCCGGCTCCCTCATCCACTGCTCAAGCTCTCTGTGAGCCCAGGAGGCTGCTGCTTATTGCAGGGGCTTGGTCAGTCCCTGGGCACCCAGGAAGGCACCTTGGTGGACCTTTCTGTCCCCAGGCCACCCTCCCCTCCGCCAGGGGCACTTGGTGAGGATGTGCGGTGAAACACATTGCATGGTGGGAGCTGTGCAAGGCGGAACGCGCCAAGCGCCTGTGGGGATGAAGGAGGACAGGTCCACTCTGAACAGGAAAAACCAAGGAGCCCCGACAGGCCCCGGCAAGGTCAGCCAGTCTCTATCCTCTTTCCTCTCCTCCTGCCCCCCAGATCTGCAGGGGCCCTTGGAAAGTGAGCGGTTGGCTTGGCCCTGCGGAGACACATAGGACAGGCTGGGGACGTGCCCAGCCTGAGGAAGGCAGGGAGAGCAGAGCACAGTGGGGGCCCCAGGCATGCCCGCGGGGTACCCCATGGGACACACTCCAAGGGTCCCTGAGACACTGGTCAAGTGCTTTCAGGCCGAGGAGGGTGCAGGCCCAGCCCCAGGGACCTGCCGCCCCCTGCCCCTCACCCACAGCCCTGCAAAACTACCGGTCCCAGGCCGGCACTCGTCCATGCACGCCCAGGGTCTCTCAGGGCCCCTGTCACCCTGCAGCTCAGCTGACTGCAGCTCTGCTCAAGCAGGCAGGTCGCCTACATGCAGGATTCCTCTGGCCAGGCGGGCAGCCACCCACACCCAGCACTGGCTCCGAGGCTGCTTCGGGGGATCCTGGCTGTCCTGTGAGCCCTGGGGATGGTCCGAAGCTCTGCGCTCCTGAACAGCCGGAGGAAGCGTGTGGGTGCAGACTGAGCGATTCCCGGGAGACCCTCGCCACCTTCGAGTCCATGATCCCGTCCTCTCCTCGTACGTGTGCAGGGAGGGGCCCATCACCTGTCCCACTCCCCTCCCCCACAGACTTTGGGTTAGTTAAATGTCTGATCCAGGACTGCCCTCAATTTGTGGGGATCTCACTGGCCCGTTGGGGGAGAGCGCCACTCCCAGGAGGGCTCAGGAGGGTCCTCAGGATCCTCAGGCCCCCACCAAGAATTGCTCCTCTGGCCACAGTGCTGAGGGAGGATTGCTGCCCTGGGGACTCACCCAGTCACTGTTCATGACCACCAGCATCCTGTCACTAGGCTCCATGCAGCCCAAGGAACCCCACTGGTCCTCAGGGACCCTGACCTTCACACACCCCAGTGTCAGCCTGGCCAATGTGGCCTTCACCCCATTCAACCTTATCCTCAGTCAACCTTACCGCCAGTTTCCCACAGCAGAGGCAAGACCGGCTGGAACACGGAATGAAATTTATTGAAGAGAAACATACTGAAACCATTGAAGAGAAGGGAACCACAACACAGAGAGAGTATGCAAACAGCCACCACAGGCCACAGGTCCTGGGGTCCCTCCTCTTGGGGTTCCTGACAAGTCGCCTCATCTGTCTCCCCTCCTGCTGTGGCCCCATGGCCACCTCCCTCCTTCCCGAGGGCCCCAGGTCCACCTCTCGCCAGGACGGTGGACTCTGGCAGTGTCCACTGGCTTCAGGAAGCCCCCTCCCGAGCCCATCTGCTGGGGCAGGGCCCTGCCTTGTGGCTTTCACAGGACAGTCACAGGACACTGGAAAACACAGCAGAGAACACACCACCAGGTCAAGGAAACTGAGTCACAAGTAACAACAGGGGTGGAACACCAAAGCACAAAGCTCCCTGGGGAGCCTCAGGCAGGGCAGCCACACTCCGTCCTGGGTCCAGTTCTTCCCACAGTCACTGTCACCATCACGGTCACTGGGTAAGCATCCGCCATGTCCTGGTACCTCCTTTCCGCCATCTCCCGGGACTGTGCTGGGGATCTCCAGGGAGAAGCTGCTCAGAGAAGAATATACACAGCTCCACAAGAACAAGCAGCCCCCGGTCTAGGTCTACACCAGGAAAGCAGAGGTGCGGCTCACAACGAGGGACAGACAGCAGCGAGCAGAGCGTGGGCTCGAAGGAAGGTCACTGCACGTGTCTCAGGCCCAGAGGCGGCCGCCTGGGTGGGCGCACGGCACACAACTTTGTGTAGGAATGACAGCTAGCAGTGGGTGGGCGTCTGTTGGGTGCGTGGGTCACTACAGGGCCTACATAAGTCAGGGTGGGATTCCCAGAACAGGGGCAGACTGCCCTGGGGATGGTGAGTGGGGGGCCCCTCTTTGGAGACCCAGGCAGCTGGCACCCTTGAGAGGGCATCTTTCCTGCATCTCTCCCAACCCAGGACAAGGGGTGGAGGCAGACATCTTCAGGTGCCCCCACCCAGGCCATGGCTGGCCACTCAGGGATCCCTCCAGGCCAGCCCCCCATTTGGAATCAAACGTGGTTATCTGAGTCATGGGGAAGGGCTGGGGGTGGTGGCCAGGGCCCCTTGCGGGAGGTGGGAGGCACTGCTCCTGATGTGGGGTGAGGGACTGGCCCTGGCCTGGCCTCCGTCTGCCTCCAGGGTGCTGCTGCCTGAGAGGAGAGGAGACTTCAGGCCCTCGGAGCCTATTTGCCGGGGGAAGACTTGGGCTGGCCCGCACCCCCAGCCCCATCCTCATCCTCATTTTCAGACTCCTCCAAGATGGGCTTGAGCCCCTCCTGGGGAGGTTCCTCAGCCTCCTGTCCTCCCACCTGGACAAGGCCCTCTGGCTCCCAGCTGGGACCTCCTGGGGCCATGTCGACTGCACTGCCTATCTGGGCTGGAAGGCCCCCAGGGACATCGATGGGCCCTGCCTGACCTAGGACTTTGAGGCTGGCAAGGGCATTTTCATCTTCCTCAGTGGCAGGGGTGCCCCTGGCGGCCTCTTTGGTGACAGAAGGGGCCTCAGCAGCATCTTTCCTGCTGGGATCAGCATCACTGGCATCCCCCTGGGTTGGGGAGGCCTGGGTGACATCTCCTCGGGCAGGGGCCATCTGGGCGGCATCTGGGTCTTCACTCTCCCCTGGGGCCTCTGGCCAGGCTGCACCCTGCTGGCTCCTCGCTGGGGAGGCCGCCCACACCTCCATCTCCCGGATGAGCCGAAGCAGCCGAAGGAAGCCGGGCGGCCTCCTATCCAGCTGCATCCGCTTCAGGGTATCCTGGAGAGCCTCACTGGGGCGGGCCCGGGACAGCACCTGCCGCAGTCGAAAGTGGTTGGCCATGGCTGGGTGGAAGGCCCCCTTCTCCATGGCCTTCTGCAGCAGGCCTTCCAGGCGCACCACGAAGGCAAACAGCTCCTCCTGGGGCCCCTGCGTGCAGGTCAGGAACTTCAGCCGTGTAGTCACCCATGTGTCCCGATTCCTAAATGCGTGCCCCAGCGCCGCCAGGCAGTCCAGCGTGGAGAAGCTGGGCTCTTCCTCCAGGAGGCCATTCACGATCTCCAGGGCTGCACCGCGCAAGCTGCTCAGCACCCGCCTCTTCCTCTCCCTTTCTGATGCGTCGCACCACAGCTGCAGCATGTCGTTGACATGCTCCAGCCAGCTCTCAAAGGAGTCTTCCATGCAGTCTGGCTGCACCATCCCGGAAAAGCGTCTCAGTTCCTGGCGGCCCACAGTTTTCAGCAGAGGCCACAGCACCCTGTTCCATGACTGGGTCCAGGTCTCTACCTCACCTGCGCCTCCTGCCTCACCTGCACCTCCTGCCTCACCTGGGCCTCCTGCCTCACCTGCACCTCCTGCCTCATCTTCACTTCCTGCTTCATCTTCACTTCCTCCTTCATCTTCACTTCCTGCCTCACCTGCATCTCCTGCCTCACCTGCACCTCCTGCCTCACCTGCGCCTCCTGCCTCATCTTCACCTCCTGCCTCATCTTCATCTCCTGCCTCACCTGCACCTCTGGCCACTGCTTGCCCCTGTGGCCGTGCAGGGAAACTGGCCATATCCTGAAACTCAGCATCAGGAGCCTGGGACAGGGAGATCACGTTCCAGGGTCCCCCTTTGCCTGGTATTTGGCGGGGAATCAAGCTTCGGTTTAAACCCTCAGCAAACTCCACCAAGGCTGCCCTGGCCCCAAGCCCCCTTCTGAAGACCTTGGTGAGCACTCGGTACCTGCCCAGGGGCGACAGGGCAGCCCGAACAGCCTCCTGGAACTCATGTTCCTCGCAGTCATCAGGGATCCCTAGGATGAGCAGGGAGCGCTCTGCGTTCACACCCATCCACCTGCACCAGTCCTGAATCATTGCCCGAGCCATCGCAGAGGACTTCAGGGAGGGAGCTTGATCAGACAGGAATGTGTGATGACTGTTGCAGCCTCTGACGCAGCCTGTGCGTGCAAAGGGGAGAGAGGGATGCTGCTGCCAGTCAGCCCACCCCCACTACCGGCCTTCACCCTCCGCTCCGACGCACTGCAGCACCCAGGGATCCACTCCCTCCCACTGCTGCAGCCCAGGCGCCCCCCCAAGCCCTCCCCCAGTTGTTAACAATCCCTTGGCACGCAACCCCCTGTTGCCTGAGCTGAAGCCCCTATCACATCATGAGCGCACTTCCACCTCTCACCATCATCTGTGACACTGCAGCCAGAAGTCCTCCTCTATCCAAGCCCCTGCAACAGGTAGCTTCTCCCCCCCCCGCCCCCCGCGGAGTCCCTGCGGCCAGGAGTCCTCCCGTACACAGACCCTGGCAGCCTGGAGTCCTTCCTTACCCAAACTGCGGAAGGGAAGCAGAGAGACCTCCCCACCTCTCTTTCCCAGCGCCAAACCAGGAGCCCCCTCCCTCTTTCGATCCTCCGCGTAACCCGGCTGCCCCCTCCGCGCCCCCCACAACTGCAACCAGAAGTCCCCTTGCTCCCCCCACAGCCAGAGGCCCCCTCTCTCCCACCGCCCCCTGCACCTCTGCAGCGTGAGCCCTCCCCCCACAGACTCCTGCAGCCGGGAGCCCCCTCCTCCCCTCTCCGCGGGCGCTGGGCCCGACCGGGACCCCCTCTCTCGCCCACTGCCTAGGGAGGCAGCGATGGGGCCCCTGCCCACTGCCCCCGCTGTCACTCTGGGGTCCCGCTGGCGCCTGCTCACTTTCTCCGACTGTGCGGACGCTGCGACCACCCGCGGAAAAATGCCGCCTTCGGGCTGCGGAGCTCACTCTGGAGGCTGCCTAGAGGCCCTGGAGCAGGAGAGTGGAAGATCGCGCCTCAGTCACGCGGCTGCACTGCGCAACGCTGGGGGTCTTCCAGGCCAGCTGTGCTAAGGCCACATGGGATTTCCGCTTTTCCCAGAAGTCCCAGGTAGATGAGGAAGAAAAATTTCGGAGTCTCTGTGGAAGACAAGTGGCTAGATAGGAGGAGACTTCTGTGTTGCCCTGGCAACAGGACCTGCATGGTAAGGGCTTAATGTTCCAAGGCTTGGAGCCTCTGGGAGCAACAGGCCCACCGATTGGTCCTCCACCATCAAAATGACCTCAATCAGTAATTGTGGCAAATTGCTTGAGTAGGTGGACTAGAAATCACGAGCAGGAGAACATAAGACCAGGTCCCCAGGGTATTCACAGCTTGTCCTGATCATGCCTGGAATCCCTACAACACAGATTGATTGCTGACTGTGTTCCTCATCACAGCTCTTTACCGGCCAGCCTTCAACCACCTGGGCAGCCATTGCCTAGGAAAGCTGCGTGGCCTAATATGTGTCACTGAACATGTATGCCCCTCATCTGTAAATGGGCAATAAAACACTTTCATTTTTATATATTGCTGGATATGAATTTCTAATAAATAGTTTTGCTACACTGTTCATGACAGATATTTTTCTGTAATTTTCTGTTTTTCTGTCATCTTTTTCGATCAGGATTTAGGTCTGTACTGGCCCCACAAACTGAGTATTTTGAGTTTTGTTGCTGTTGTTGTTTCAGCTTTAGAAATGGTTTTTGATAATAAATATATTTATGAACTATAGGGCTATTTCCTTTTTCTATTAATCCATTGGAAGTTTTGGTAAATTGCTTTGTTTCCAATGAATTTGCCAATTTTATCTAAGTTGTCAAAATTACTGTCATAAAGCTAATACTCCCCCACTATTCTTTTAATGCCTGTATGATCTCTAATGATATCCCTCTTTCATGGTTGATATTAATGATTATTTTCTTTTTTCTTCATTAGTCTTCCTAAGGGCTATACATTTTGTTGCTCTTTTAAAATATGTATGATTTGCTTACTTTTAGTTTGTTTTCTATTTGTTGATTTCTGCTCTTATATCTCTATTATCTCCTTCCTTCTACTTCTTCAAGATTTACTTTTCTATTCCTTTTCTAGGTTTTTAGGTCAAATGTTTTCTGTATTTACCGATTTATATTAAATATTAAATGTTTATATTATATTAAATATTTTCTATATTTACTTACTTCTTCTCTAGTGGGTATCTCCACTGCTGAGGCAGGGATGAATCTCCAACTATGATTGTGGAAATGTCTAGTTGTGCCTTTATACTGTCAATTTTTGTTTCACATATTTTGAGGCTCTGTTATTGGGTGCAAACATATTTATGAGTTCTATGTGCTTCTGATTAATTAAACCTTATATAATTATTACCTTTATCTCAGGTGATACTTCACCTTGTCTGCTATCATAGCCATTCCCACTTTCTCATGCTTGCCCCTTGCGTGGCATATAATTGTACAACCTCTTACTATCAACCCATCTGAGTCTCTATATTAATTGCATCTCTTGGAGACAGTAAAAGTCTTGTTCTTTTATTCTTTCTGACGATCTCTGCCTTTTGATTGGAGTGTTTAGTCCATTTACACTGAATGTGATGTTTGATATGTCTGGATTTAGGTCTATACTTTTACTATTTGCCCCATCCAATTTTGTTCCCATGTTCCCCATTTTCTGCCTGGATTAATCAAATATTTTTCATTTTTAATGTATCTGTTATCTTCTTACCTATACCCCTTTGCATTTTTGTAGTGCTCACTCTAGAGATTACAATATCTTTAACTTTCACTGTCTACTTAAAGTTAAAATTGTATATAAATGTAAGAAACTCTCCATCATATAGATTCATTTCCATTCCACATCATCCTTTATGCTATAGTTGCCAAACCCTAGTATATACTATTAAACTGTTTCCTTTAAAGTCATATTATTATAAAGAAATTAAGAGCAAATAACTATTCATTAATATTTACCCCCACATTTACTATTTCCAGTGTTCTTCACTTCTACCCAAAGATCAAAGATTTCCTCTAGTTTCATTTTTCTTCCGTTTGAAAGACTTCTTTTAGTATTTCTTTTAATGCAGTTCTGTTGATGAATTTTCTTAGCTTTCATGTATCTCAAAAGATACTCATTTCACCCTCATTCTTAAATTTGTTCTATTTCCCTAGATACAGAGTTCTAGATTGGAAGTTTTTTTTGTTTGTTTGTTTGTTTGTTTTCCTTTCAACATTTTAGAGGTATTGCTCCGCTGTCTCATGGCTTCCATTGTTTCTGATGAGAATTAAGTGGAAATTCTTAATATGCTCCCATATGTAGTGTTTCATTTTACTCTGACTATTTTCAAGATGTTTCTTATCCTTCCTTGTTTTCAGTAGCTTGGCTACAACGTGCCTAGATGTTTCCTTTGTATTTATCCTCTTTGTGGTTCGCCAAGTTTCATTAAATTTGTAAATAGTGAATTTCCCAAGAAAAAATGATACTAGAGGAATTTTTCAGTCATTATTTCTTCAGATAGCTTTCCTTCCCCATTTTCTCTATCCCATCCTGGCATTCAAAATACACATTTGACCTCTATATGTTGTCCAACACACCACTGAGATTCCATTCTTTTTATTGTTGTTCCTCTTGGTTTATTCAAATAGATCACTTCTATTGATCTAGCTTCAAGTTCATGATTCCTCTGTCATCTGCAATCTGTTATTAAGCGAATCCATTGAGCTTTTCACTTTATGTTTTTCAGTTCTGGAATTACAGTTGGTTCATTTCTCTTTTTTAAATTTGTATTTTAGGTTTAGGGGTACATGTGAAGGCTTGTTGCATAGATAAACACGTGTCATGAGGGTTTATTGTACATATTATTACATCGCCCAGGTATTAAGCTTGTACCCAATAGTTATCTTTTCTGCTCCCCTCTCTCTTCCCACCCTCCAACCTCAAGTAGACCCCAGCATCTGCTGTTTCCGTCTGTGTGTTCAAAAGTTCTTATCATTTAGCTCCCACTTGTAAGTGAGAACATGCAGTATTTGGTTTTCTGTTCCTGTGTCAGTTTGCTAAGGATGGTAGCCTCCAGCTTCATCCATGTTCCCCCAAGACATGCTTTTGTTCTTTTTTATGGCTGCATAGTATTCTATGGTGTATATGTAGCATATATTCTTTATCCAGTCTGTCATTGATAGACGTTTAGGTTGATTCCATGTCTTCGCTATTGTGAATAGTGCTGCAGCAAACATTCATGTGCATGTGTCTTTATGGACGAATACTTTCTATTCCTCTGGGTATATACCCAGTAATGGGATTGCTGCTTTGAATTTTTAGCTCTTTAAGGACTCACTGCACTGCTTTCCACAATGGTTGAACTAATTTACACTCCCACTAACAGTGTATAAGGGTTCCCTTTTCTCCACAACCTCACCAGCATCTGTTATTTTTTTGACCTTCTCATAATAGCCATTCTGACTGATGTGAGATGACATTTCATTATGGTTTTCATTTCCATTTCTCTAATGATCAGTGATTAGGCTTTTTTCATATTTTGTTGGCCATATGTATAGCTTCTTTTGAGAAATGTCTGTTCATGTCCTTTGCCCACTTTTTAATGGGGTTGGTTTTTTTTTCTCTTGTAAGTTTAATTTCCCTATAGATTCCGGATATTAGACCTTTGTCATATGCATAGTTTGCAAATACTTTCTTCCATTCTGTAGGTTGTCTGTTTACTCTGTTGAGAGTTTCTTTTGCTGTGCAGAACCCCTTAAGTTTAATTAGATCTGACTTGCCAATTTTTGTTTTTGTTTTGATTGTTTTTGGTGTTTTTGTCATGAAATCTTTGCCCGTTTCTATGTCCAGGATGGTAATTGCCTAAGTTATCTTCCAAGGTTTTTATAGTATGGGGTTTTAAATTCAAGTATTTAATTCATATTGAGTTGATTCTTGCATACAGTGTAAGCAAGGGGTCCAGCTTCAATCTTCTGTGTATGGCTAGCCAGTTACCGCAGCACCATTTACTGAATAGGGAGTCTTTTCCCCATTGTTTGTTTTTGTCAGCTTTGTCAAAGGTCAGATGGTTGTAGGTGTGCAGCCTCATTTCTGGGCTCTCTATTCTGTTCCATTGGTCTATGTGCCTGTTTCTGTACCAGTACCATGCTGTTTTAGTCACTGTAACCTTGTAGTATAGTTTGAAGTTGGGTAATGTGATTTGTTCAGCTTTATTCTTTTTGCTTAGGATTGCCTTGGCCATTTGGGCTCTTTTTTGGTTCCATATAAATTTTTAAATAATTGTTTCTAGTTCTGTGAAGAATGTCATTGGTAGTTTGATAGGAATAGCATTGAATCTGTACATTGCTTTGGGCAGTATAGCCATTTTAATGATATTGATTCTTCCTATCCATGAGCATGGAATGTTTTTCCTATTGTTTGTGTCTTTTCTAATTTAGTTGACCAGTGTTTTGTATTTCTCATTACAGAGCTCTTTCACCTTCCTGGTTAGCTGTATTCCTAGGTATTTTATGTTTTTGTGGCAATTGTGAATGGGATTCCCTTTCTAATTTGCCTTTCAGTTTGGTTGTTCTTGGTGTATAGGAATGCTAGTGATTTTTGTGCATTGATTTTGTATCCTGCAACTTTGCTAAAGTTTTTTTTAATCAGCTGAAGGAGCTTTGGGGCCAAGACTATGGGATTTTCTAGATGTAGAGTCACTCTGTCTACAGAGATAGTGTGACTTTTTCTCTTCCTATTCAGATGCCCTTTATTTCTTTCTGTTGCCTGATTGCTCTGGATAGGACTTCCAATACTATGTTGAATAGAAATGATGAGAAAAGGTATCCTTGTCTTGTGCTGTTTTTCAAGGGGGAACGCTTCCAGCTTTTACCTATTCAGGATAATGTTGGCTGTGGTTCTTATTATTTTGAGTTATGTTCCTTCAATATCTAGTTGAGAGTTTTTTAAATGAAATGATGTCAAATTTTATCAAAAGTCTTTTCTGTCTATTGAGATAACCATGTGGTTTTTGTCTTTAGTTCTGTCTATGTGATGAATCACATTTGTTGGTTTTCATATGTTGAACCAAACTTGCATCCTAGGGATGAAGCCTACTTGATAATGGTGGATGCGCTTTTTGATGTGCTGCTGGATTTGGTTTGCGAGTATTATATTGAGGATTTTTGCACTGATGGTCATCAAGGATACTGGCCTGAAGTTTTCTTTTTTTCTTGTGTCTCTGCCAGGTTTTGGTATCAAGATGATGCTAGCTGCATACAATGAGTTAGGGAGAAGTCCCTCCTCCTCAATTTTTTGGAATAGTTTCTGTAGGAATGGTACCAGATCATCTGTGTATATCTGGTAGAATTTTCCTGTGAATCCATCAGGTCCTAGGCTTTTTTGGTTAGTAGGCTATTTATTACTGACTCAATTTCAGAGTGTGATATTGATCTGTTCAGGGAATCAATTTTTTCCTGGTTCAGTTTTGGGAGGATATGTGGGTCCAGAAATTTATCCATCTCTTCTAGGTTTTCTAATTTGTGTGTGTAGAGGAGTTTGTAGTAGTTTCTGATGGTTGTTCTTATTTTTGTGGGGTCAATAGTAACATTCTCTTGATCATTTTTAATTGTGTTTATTTGGACCTTCTCTCTTTTCTTCTTAATTAGTCTAGCTGGTGGCCTATTGTGTTAATTTTTTTCAAAAAATCAACTCCTGGAATTTCAAGCCAGTGGGTTGTATTGTGTGAAGTGCTGTGGAAGTGGGGCCTACAGGCTGTTGCTGCTCAGCCCCCTGGATTCAGCCTCTTTTCTAGAGGTAGGTACAGGATTCTAACCTTCCCCTTTGCAGAAGCTGCAGCTACTTTTGCCAGAAAGCTGAAGTATCTAAGGCTCCAGGTTTCCCACACATGCCTGAGTGGCTTTTCTGCCAAGACTCCAAGTGGCTCTGTCTGTCAGATTGAAAACTGAAGGCCCTGGTGGAGTGGGTTCACAAGGAGATCTCCTGATCTGAGGGTTGCAAAGATCTATGGGAGAATGGTTTCCTAGGGTCGCTCATTCACTCACCACTTTACTGGGTAGGGGAGGATCCCCTGGCTCCGTGTTGCTCCCAGGTGAGCCATTGTCCTGTCTTGCTCTTCTTCATTCCCTGTGGGTCAAGTTGTTTCCTTGATTAATCCCAGTGCAAGTACCTGGATGTTTCAGTTGAAGGTGTTGTATTCACTCTTCCCTTCTGTTCCTCTCCATGAGAGCCACACACACTAGCTGCTTCTCGTCAGCCATCTTGGCCACTCTCCCAATGGCTTCTTTTCAACAGTTTCTTTTTCTCTACTAAAATTTCCTATTTAAAAATTCATTGTTATTCCCTTGGGCCATGTTTTTATACACTTTACATTTTTACACTTTTACCTTTTACACTTAACATTTACATTTCTACACTACACAATTGGCTTTGTGTAAATCCTGATAAACAACAGCCAAAGTGATAAGTAGGATTGGTGTATATAATTTATTCATTAATTTATTCATATAGCCACCCATTCAACAAGCATCTACAGTGTACCTACTGTGTCAGACGTTATTCTAAGTCCTAGAAATTTAGAGACAAATTAGAAATAGTTCCTGTTCTTAAGGAGCTGGCAGAATGGTAAGAAGAGGCAGGCATGTAAACAAATTTAGTAATACAATTTACTGGGGGTAGTGATAGGGTATGTACAGAGTACAGGGGGGATACCAAGTGGGCAGATTAACCTGGAAAGGGTCAGGAAAGTCCTCACAGGGAAGGTACATCTTGCATTAGGATAGAGGAGGAAAGACAGAGGTGCATATCAAACACATAGCAAGCAATCATCAATTGGCTTAAAGAACATAGGGGAGAGATGTCCAGTGAGCAGGTGGACATTGAGATTTAGAAAGCAGAAGTTGGTCCCAGAGATCCAAACCTGATGGCATTTAGCCTTAAGGTGGTTGTGTGAAACTGGGTGTATTAGTCTGTTTTCATACTGCTGATTAAGGCATTCCTAAGACTGGGTAATTTATAAGAAAAAGAGGTTCAATGGACTCACAGTTCCACATGGCTGGGAGGCCTCACAATCATAGTCGGGGGTGGAAGGCA
Source organism: Saimiri boliviensis (assembly GCF_048565385.1). Lineage (NCBI taxonomy): Eukaryota > Metazoa > Chordata > Mammalia > Primates > Cebidae > Saimiri > Saimiri boliviensis. Next base: position 85,190,940 of record NC_133470.1, on the reverse strand, counting down.
CATTTTACATGGCAGCAGGCAAGAGAGAAAATGAGAATCAAGCAAAAGGGGAAACCCCTTATAAAAACATCAGATCTCGTGGGACTTATTCACTACTATGAGAACAGTATGGGGAAAACCACCTCCACGATTCAGTTATCTCCCACCAGGTCCCTCCCATAACACATGGGAATTATGGGAGCTATAATTCAAGATGAGGTTTGGGCGGGTACACAGCCAAACCATATCACTGGGTGAAGAGCTGATATCCCCAGATGGCACCACAGATAGCCTAAGAGGATGTTGGTGAAATAGAGCTGTTCTCAGCCTTAGTCAGTGAAGGAGACAGGGAAGAATTTGTTGGAACTGAGGGCCAGAAGCCAAGCCTGAGACATTCAGAGCAAGTTTTACCTTTATACTTTAAGGACACAGCATCTAGACTCAGAGCAAACTTCTAAAGCCCGTCGGGTGGCATTGAACAGATTACTTAAACTCTGTTTGGCTCAGTTTCCATAACCATGAAACAGAAATAATAATAGGACCTGCCTCAGGACTGTTGTAAGAATTAGATGAGATAATGTTTATAAAACAATGTCTGGCACATAGCAAACAATCATCAAATAATAGCCTTTGCTATCAATTTATTATTTTAATGGCTATGAAAAACTAGAGAATTAATTTTAAGCCCTTAATCACTATATTGTAACGCAGATGCATTCATTCATTTGAGAAATATTTATGAAGCAACTACTATGTGCCAGGCATGTTTTTTGGTACTACCAGGGAGAAATTAATATCTGTGGTTTTAAGACCTTAACCTGATGTTAAGATCTCAAGGGATCTATGAATCAGATGGGAGAAAATACATCCTTATTTTCACTAAACTAACTAAAATTTAGTGTCTCCCTCAATTAGGAATGTAGACAACAAACTACAACAGTATCGACAGAACATGTGACTCTGTCACCAACAGAAATAAATATTTTCATATCACATTTCAGTTATTGCCAATAGCTACACATATTTGCTGGAAATAACATTATATCAATTTATGACATTGGTAAAGAAATTTTAAGTACTGGCATTTTTTTTTTTTTTTTTTTTTGAGACGGAGTTTCGCTCTTGTTACCCAGGCTGGAGTGCAATGGCGCGATCTCAGCTCACCGCAACCTCCGCCTCCTGGGTTCAGGCAATTCTCCTGCCTCAGCCTCCTGAGTAGCTGGGATTACAGGCAAGCGCCACCATGCCCAGCTAATTTTTTGTATTTTTAATAGAGACGGGGTTTCACCATGTTGACCAGGATGGTCTTGATCTCTCGACCTCGTGATCCACCCGCATCGGCCTCCCAAAGTGCTGGGATTACAGGCTTGAGCCACCGTGCCTGGCCAGTACTGGCATTTTATGTGTTAATGAAGAAGAACATATATCAATATAAAAATCATCATGAGCATGCTTTACATTCCTGACTATGGTCAGCTCAGGGTCAGTTTCCCTTGGATGCTTTTTTTCCTTGAGTATCAGGACAATTCTTGTTTCTTTTAGTAATCTAGCATTATATCCTGGACACTGTCCATGATGAATTCTAGTAGCTTTGGCTTCTTGGTGTCTGTTATATTTCTCCAAATATGAGTTTGTTGTTGTGGTGGTGGTGATGGTGATTTGTTGTCTTAGTAGACAGTTAACCTAGCTAAACTCACTCCAAGTGTTGGGTACCAACTGCAAGCCCTAGACTCCGTTTCCACAGTATTGGGCATCAGCTGAAACCTCTGCTCAGTTCTTTTCTTGGACTCTGCCCCATGCATGCATAGCTCTGGGGTCAACCAGAGATTTGGGCAGAGTGTACAGGCCAAACACGGGGCTCCTCCACACGGTGCTTCTCTGCTCCCAGGTATTGCCCCTCCCGCTTTTCCTCTGCCATGGCCACCCCAAAGTCTGCTCTCTGGGTCTCTGAGTTTTGGTCACCCAGCATGGTGTCCTCTATGGCCCATGCTCACATGCAGACAAGCAAGAAACTTGCCTTTGCAGAGAGGAACAAGGTTACAAACCTCACTGCAGTGCTGAGTGGTTCGGGCTCCGCTGTGGCTTCCACCAATGACTGGGCAGACATTGCAGGACTCGGGATGCTGCCATGAGAACCACAGCTACCAGTGCTTCTCTGGGAATGGGCGACACAGCCCCTGCCACCAGCAGCCCAGCCTGACTGAAATCTGTGGGGACCCTGCTTCTTCCCACTTCGGACCTCAGACTCAGTGGGTAGTGGGTTCATGTGATTGGTGGAGCCTGAGTTAGGTATCCATGCTGTAGCTACAAGGGAAGCTGGGGGAGAGAATATTAACCATCTTCGGGATCTATAGTGGGAGGCAAATTCTACTTCACGGAATGGGGCAACATCCCAAAGAATGGTTAATATAAAAATAATTGTCATTGTCTACTTTGTATGGTATTAAATGGACAGAAGAAAGAAGAGAGAAAAACACAGATTAAGAAACAAATAAAATACACAAATTATCAGTATCAGGAATCGGAGTGGTGTTATCACTGCAGATAATGATAGAACATCATGTACAACTTTATATTAATAAATTTGGCAGCTTACGTGAAATAGGAAAATTTCTTGAAAGATACAAATAGCAAAGCTCAGTCCAAAAGAAAGAAATGCAGGCATACCTCGGAGATAGTACGCCTTCTATTCCAGACCAAGGCAATAAAGCAAATATCACAATAAGCCAGTTACCCACAGTTTTTGGTTTCCCAGGGCGTATAAAAGCTATAGTGTATTAAATATACAATAGTATTATGTCTGAAAAAACATTGTACACATCTTAATTTTAAAATATTTTATTGCTAAAAATGCTAATAATCATCTCGCGTTTAGCGTGTGGTGAGGGAAGGCAGACATAAAACAGCAAGCTAGCTGACACTGCATGAAGGCTTCCATGGAATCAACCTAGGTGTTCATCAGTGATGGATTGGATAAAGAAAATGTGGTACATATTCACCATAGAATACTATACAGCCTTAAAAAAGAATAAAATCATGTCCTTTGCAGCAACATGGATGCAGCTGGAGACTGTTATGGTAAGTGAATTAGTGCAGGAACAGAAAACCAAATGTTACACGTTCTCGCTTATAAGTGAGAGCTAAACATTGGGTACTCGTGGACATAAAGATGGAAACAACAGACACTGGGGACTACAAGAGGGGGCAGGAATTGAAAAACTAACTGTTGGGTACTGTGTTCAGCACTTGGATGACAGAATAATTTGTACCCTAAACCTCAGCATCACACACTATACCCAGTCAACAAACCTGCACATGTACCCCCTAAATCTAAAATAAAAGTTGAAAAAATAAAATTTCTTAGGTACTGTGTGTATATATATATATATATATATATATATATATATATACACACACACACACACACACACACACACACACACATACACGCATTGCACATAATGGAATTAAGGCCCTTATAAAAGACTTCACGCAGCATCTGCCTAGCTGGTTTCTCTCTCTCTCTCTCTCTCTCTCTCTCTCTCCATATATATATACACACACATGGATATTTATATTGCACACAACATTGGGCACACTACTTCAACACTTTACAAAGAGAGACACAGAAATGGCCAGTGAGCACATAAAAAAGTACTCAACATGATTAGTCATCAGAAAGGTTATAATTGAAATAACAATGAGATACCACTTCCCACCCTCTCAAATGGCTAAAAATAAAGGCATACAACCTCAAATGTTGTTGAGGATGGGAAAGAAAAGGAACTCTCATACATTTCTGGTGGGAATGTAAATTGCACAACCACTTTGGAATACATTCTGGCAGTTTCTTATGAAACATAAAACTATCCTATGATGTGGCAATTCATCTCTTAGGTATTTGCCCAAGAAAAATGAAAGTATATTTCCATTCAAAGATGTGTACGTGAATATTCATAGCAGCTTTATTTATAATCGTCCAAACTGGAGACAGCCCAGATCATCACCTGGTGAATGAATAAACCAACTCTCATGTATCCATACAACAGCATACTACTCAGCGATAGCACATTCAATAACATAGATAAATCTTAAAAACGTCACGTTGAATGAAAGAATCCAGACACACAAGAGTACATACAATCTGATTCCATTCATACAGAATAGTGGCTTTCCTGGTCTTCGCCCTCAGTTCCCGACCCTCCACTGCCCCCACCACCATGTTGAAGACGCCCAAGAGGGAGAGGTCCCTTGCATTCCTTCATTCCCTCCTTCGTCTGCTGGTCGATTTTTTCATTCATTCATCTGCACGCTCATTCCACTCCTCCCCGCCTCCACCCAAGCCTCTAGCCCGCCCGCGCCGCTCCCCGGCAGGCGGATCAGACTGGCCCGCCCAGTTCGCCCCGCCCTAACCCCGCCCCTTTCCTTCCCCGCCCCCTTTCTGGGCCAATCGAGGCCGAAACTGGGGCGGGGGCGGGGCCTCGCTTCCACAGAACCCCCGGCTGCGCTCGCGGCTCCGGAAACGCGCTGCGGGGCTGTTAGGCTCTGCCGGGCACGGGCTTCTCCGTGGCGCTTCCTGCCACGCCAGGCCTGCCTGGGCCGCCCCAGCGCCGCTCCGCCGAGGGCCGCGCGACGGCCGCCGCCGGCTTGGGTGAGTGTGCGGGCCACGGGAGTATGTGCGGGGAGCGCGGGACTGGGCGCAGGGTCCTGGTGATCGTGAGGGCGGCCAGAGGACGTGCGGGCCTGAATGAGCGTGCGGGGCCGCGAGAGGATGTGCAGGGCGCGCAGGACCGTGTGCGGGGCTGGAGTGACTGTGCGGGCCGCGGAAGAGTGCACGGTGGAGGGAGGGAGCGTCTCTGGGCGGTTGGAGAGCTGCTTGGCCTTGGGCCGGCCAGAGCTGGGAACGGGTCCCGGATGACTGGTACGAAGAGGCCCGAAGGCCTTCCCGAGGCGGGCGGGGGGCGGCGGTCCCGGGTGGGAATAGCGAAAGTGCGGAGGCCTGCTCTGCTCTTTGGGGGACGCTAGGGGTTGGGAACCGCTCAGGGGCGGAGAGAGAGGACCCCCGCCCCTAGCACCTAGAAGCCCCATTGAGAGGGAGCGTTGTAGTGGGGAGCTTAAAGGACTTTTCATCGGTCTGGGGGAGGGGCTGAGCCGCAGTCCGGGCGCTGGGTGGGAACAGTTCCCACTAGGGAGTCCCTCCTTTCCTTTTGAAGGGGCGGGGGTGATGTTAAGCCTCAGCTTGGTGGGGAGGATGGGGGCGGATAGGTAGCCTAGAGAGAGAGCTGAGGGGAAGGAGGGGAGAGGGGGCGGTGAGCTGAGCTCAAGGCCCTCTGTCTGAACCAGTCTTTTTCTCTTGCCCTACTGGGGGCCGCCATCTCCTGCTCCAGTGCCTCCGCCCTCTTAAACTCCTTTGCTGGCTCCACCAGTCTATATTTGGGTGATTAATTACATGTCTTTTCCACACACACACACCCCACTCGTCTGCTGCCCAAAGCCCATGGTCCCTTTCAAACAACCTCCCCCCCAATTCCTGGCCCTCTTCCCAGAGGTCCCACCCTGCCACCCTGTTCCAACCGAAGCCCTCCAGCCAGCCTTGGCCTAGCTGGGCATGCTGCCCCCTCCAGTCTTCTTGGTCAATGAAACATTTCCTCTTCAACCTCAGCCCGACATTTTTCCTTTACAAGAGATTTTCAGATGGGATTGCTGGAACAGCACCTCTCCTAGGTACTAATGCTGCCTCAGTCCTTCCCCAGCCCCACCCCAACCCCGACCCCCACCCCGCAACACTGGGCCTTCAAGTAGAAGCCACTTGCACAGTGTCTGGCTCAGTTCAGTACATCCCCCCAAAATGTTGCTTGGGAGATGTACTGAACTGGGCCACACACTGCGGGTTTTATATATAGAACCCTACTGAGTGGTGATTTTTAGCCTTCTGTCTGTGAGGGACCCCTTGGAAATCTACTAGAATGTGTGAACTCTCTTCTGATCAGCACAGACTTGCAGATAGTGGGCTCCCATTTCAGGAGGCTCCTGGGAAGGAATCCTGTCAATGACAGATTTTGAGAGTTGGAGAATTTGGGAACCTCCAGATTCTAGACAGGCCAGTGTTAAGGAGGTGGAACTCTGCGTCATAATCTCCTGGATGCTTGTTGAAAAATGCAGATTCCTTGGTCTCTCCCAAACCTGCTACTCTGCCACATGAGTTCTTAGTGAACTCCAAACCAACTTTCTCACTCAATGGTCCAGCCCTTACCCAAACCTGCCTAGGCTCCTTGGATGGCCCTGAGCTCCTTGCAATTTGCATAGCATCCCACCTCACCCCCAATTTCAAATCCTTTGTATCCAGGCAGTGTTACCTAAAGGAAGCTATACTTACAATTTATTTTGATTTTTAGTAAGATGCTTTCCTCAATTAAGTACACAAAGCTTTCCTCAATTAAGTACAACAAACACTACAAAATCCCTTTCTGGTCTACCTTCTGGCTTTTTATAGAAAGGAAATAAGATAGAAACCTAAACAGAAAGAGACAGGTGCCCAGGCAAAGTGAGAGAGGAAACAGATGCCTTCCCACCCACACATACAGAAAAAGGCACACACAGACACAAATACCCCAAGAGAGACAGACTTTCCTAGTGAGATACCCTCTCTTTAGGCCCTTCAGGATTCGAGTAGCAGCCTGTTTGCATGGGACGGGACGGAGTGGGCCCACATGGGGCCTTCGCTTACGCCTCCTGGCCTGCCAAGTGGAAAGAACATGAAGGCCAGGCTCGGCGTGGCCCAGGGCTTGGCTCAGGAGTTGCATCCTGGCCTGGCTAGGGTGGATCCAGATCTTGGTGGTGTATATTCAGTTGAACCCAGTATCTGGCCCAGTTCAGTACATCCCCCAAAATGTGGGGGACAGGTTCCTGGGAGGTGCACACAGGTCAGCTTCTGTTCACCTGAATTATTGCAATCCAACAGGTGGGGCCTTACCTGCCAGGCTGATCCCTTGGAGTAGCTCTGAGCCATGATGAGTCATTCGTGTGTGTCTCTTTTGGGTAAGTCTGGGTGTTGATGTGTACTGTCTGCTGGCCTTGACGCTGGGCATGCTACCAGAAGACCCTATGGGTAGGGTTACAACATGGTGAGGAGTATCATTTTGGTTCCAGAAGCACTTATATTTTCATCTATGCCAGTGTTGCTGAACTGTCTGCCCAGAGACAGTTCTCTCAATCCACGCACTACAGCTCACAGGAGAAAAGACATTCAGGAAAGAGAATTTGGAATCTAGTCTCTCTTTTGGATGGGAGAGACAGCTGAAGGCATCCACCTGAACTGGATCTCTTGTGAGTGGAAACCTTTGAAAACACCCTTTGGAGTATATCTGCTCTTGCCTGGAACTGAACTGAACACAAGCCACCTGTTGTCTTCTGGGTAAGCTCAGGCTTTAAGGCCTGAGGACATTGTGCTCCAGGTCTTTATTTAGATGCTTCAGAGAGTCCAGGTGTTTCTGGCACCTCTTGGAAGCTTCTGGAACCTTCCGGATGGGCTTTATTTGGGTGCCCTTGCTACCTTTCCCCCGCCCAGGGAAGGACAGCGCACCTGTTAGAGAATGTTGCTCGGCTATTTGCGTGAAAAAATCAGTTAAACGCTGATCTTTAGGTTCAGAAGCTACCTTTAGCCAGTAGCCAGACATCTGGCAGCGGGGCAGGGGTGTCCTTAATCCAAAGGCAACCAGAAAACACCTGATTATTACTACATTTTGTGGCGTGGGTTGTTTTTTTGTCTGTTGAATTCAACTCTTCATTTCTGTTCTTCCACATCAAAGTGAAATGATTATTTTGGGTCTCTTAGTGTTTTCTACTTCCATGCAGTAAAAATGTAAATAAGTTGATTAAAATTTACATTGTGATCTAACCCATGTTAGCAGGAAGATTTGTTCACTCACGTGAGCTCTCGTGTTTTAAAAAGCATGATTTTTGAAATTATCAGGCAATAGGTTGACATTGACATCATTATTTTCCATTTATTCTAGCAGATGTTTGTTAAACAGCTTCAGTGTAATGGTGCTTGCCTAGGTCCAGTGTGCAATTCACAGCTGACCTTGACAGGGCCTTTGCTTTCTGGGAGTTTATAGTCTTTAGACTATCTTCAGATCCCATTGAAAGAAGGCAAGTAATACTGTTTACATTAAGGATTGGAAATGTGTTTTCCCATAGTATTTCTTCGAGTTTTCATATTTCCCAGTTGTATTTAGTTGTGCACCCTACAAGATTCGGGGCATGCTTTTATGCTGTGAGTGAAAGTGCCTTATGTTCAAGGTCAGCATTACCCTGTGTGGTCCATCGGGTGTGCATTACAATGATTTTCATGTTCCATCTGGAATTGCTTTGACCTTGATTCCCCAAGATCCACTGTCAGAAGGCAGTGGACACCTGCATTTGTCACTTTTGCAACAGCATCCAGCTTCTTTTCCTGATTAGTTCCACCATTTTAAAATAGAACAGTTGTGCGACATGGATCCTAGATGATCCAATTGTCTCTAGGATTGATGATACTTTTATTCTGAACTGCAGTAGGGATTAATACGTTACCTTTTTAAAAATGATCTTCCTTCACTTCTAAAGCTCTTTTACCTGATATACTTGATTGATTAATTATGCAGAGTTTTGTTTCCTTTTGTGGGAGCAGGGCCCACTTCTTTCCTTCCATTTTTATGAGCACCTGTTAAATGATCTCCATGTGTCCAGGAGCTCTGTCACTGTGGGTGGTGATCACACAGCCACTGAGAGCTAAAGTGCTCTCAGGCTAAGTCCCCTGGGTGAACTGTTTCAGGAAGGGCCACTTCTGTTTCTGCATAGGAAAGGATAATTAACAATTCATTTGGGGGTTGTGGCTCCAGGATTTCAACAGTTAATCATGCCAATTAAGTAAAAACACTTCAGTAGGATTTGCTCGATTAAATGGAACACTTCAGGAGAATTCGCTCGATTAAACATGGTTGGCTTGGGAGAAGTGTGTGTGTGTGTGTGTGAGAGAGAGAGAGAGAGAGAGAGAGATGGAGGGGCAGAGAGAGAGGAATAATGTGTCTCCTTTGCACAGTGAGGGCATGTTAACAGGATGGTTTAAAGGCAGCCCCCAAACATCCATATGTATCATTAGACCTAGATGCACTAAGCCTCACCCCCAGTCTGTCTTCTGGCTGTGGTGTGATATTATAGGTTGAATATTATTTTGCTCTTCTCTGGTGTGGTTCAAAAAGTCTCAAATCTTGGGAGCTGGATATTAAGCAAGTTAACCTCTTGGAGCCCTGGTTTCCTTCTCTGTGAATGGAGGCGGTAATAACCACAGGCTGTGATAAGTGAGTTACAGGAAGGGAGATGCATGGCTCCAAACACGTGTAGTGCCTGCTCCATTGAACATGCCCCTCCCCACACACATTGATTCAGTCACCCTACAATTTATCAGAGCCAGGAGCTGCTGCAGACACTGGGGACTCAGAAGTAACCAAGAATGAGAAAGCCCCTACACTGTTAGAGCTCCGTTTCTCCCAGAGACTGTCAGTTAGAAACAAGCAGTTTCATTGGGTCATGTTTTAGTCAGCAGAAGTGTTCCGAGTAGACTATGATGGGGACTAGAATGCCTTCACTAAAGGCATTCTACAGAGGTGACATTAGAGTTGAGGCCTGACATGGGCCAGGCACAGTGGCTCACACCTGTCATCCCAGCACTTAGAGGTTCAGGTGAGAAGATGGCTTGAGCCCAGAAGTTCAAGACCAGTCTAGGCAGCATAGTGAGACTCCATCTCTACAATTTCTGTTTTAATTTAAAAAATTAGCTGGGCATGGTGGCACGCAGCTGTAGTCCCAGCTACTTAGGAGGCTGAGGCGGGAGGGTCACTTGAGCTTAGGAGGTCGAGGCTACAGTGAGCTGTGATGGCACCACTACACTCTAGCCTGGGTGACAGAGCCAGACCCTGTCTCAGAAAAATAAGAGTAGCGTTGAAGCCCAAATTCTCAGGAGCCACCCATGAGAAGCTTATGGTACTCTCAGCAGTTTCAGAGGCCTTGAAGGCCACAGCCTTGGCCTATCTAGGACTGAATGAAGGCCAGCGTGTCTGGATATCACTGAGATGTGGCAAGGCAAGATATGGTATTGGTGGGCTGCGCCAGGGCCTTGTTGGAAGTTTAAGTTCTTAGGTCTCTGGCCTGAGGTCAACAAGAAGAGGTCTCTAACAGCTCCTCTTTCTCAGAAGGTGTATCCACAATACCCCCCTCTCCAGTCCATTTGGCAGCCAAACGTCAATGTCGATTAGAAGGAAATTTCTTAAAAAATGACTTGTATAAGTAATTCATGACCATTTCATTTTGTACTGGAAGCCAAAGTCAAATCAGACATCGAATGTATACTAGAGGAATCTAGCAGAGCATCAGGGCCCTGCCCAGGAGGGCATGGCTGCTGAGCACCTGAGGATGAACACAAACTCACCGGGGAAGCCCCTGTGCCAGGCAGCCTGTTAAAGATGGGAATGGGGCTGCCTTGGACTCGGGCTGGATGAGGCCTTCTGCCAACACTTCCTAGGTGCTGATAGCTTGCAAGGAGGAGCCCAGAAGTCACAACCCCATGGGCCTGTCTCTAGGCTTTCTGGTCATTGCCCTTCGTGGACTGCCCACAGATTCCTGCCAGCCCTCCCCTGCACTTGCCTTGCCATGTGAGCATCCCAGGAAATGCTGGTCTTTTGACCCAAGCAGAACGGCTGTTTCCCATTGACTCCTTGGCCTCAGCCCTTGTCCTCTCACATGCTGAGCATCTTTATTACCCAAAGTCTTTTAAAACCAAAATATTTTACAATTGTTGTCCTTTTCTGATACCAACAAAATTCAGCTTGGTTACTAAAAATTCTCAGATTGCAGAAAAAGAAAGCAGATCTTTCTAGACCTAGACTCTTCCCCCACTCCAACCCCATGTGGTCACATACACATTGAGATGTGTTTATTATAGCAACAAGTCTTTTCCTTTTCTCTCTTAAAATACAAATGTATACTTAGCCATCTCCTCCCCTTCCTTTACCTTCTTTGGGTTTTCAAGGGAGAGTTACTATGTCTGCCTGTATCATCTATGAAGGATTCACATTTTTGTCATCTGTAGCACGTCATCCTACGTTGGCACCTGTTGGTTTATATTGAAACCCTCCAGTTTTCTTCCTGCTGAGTTCTAGGAGTCTTCGGTAGTGTCTCCAGAGCTCTTAGCCACATTTGTCATTTATTCTTTCTGCCACTTTTTTTGTGACATTGGGATTTTTCAGAGTCTTTCTGTTGGTTCTAGTATTATGTTTTCCATTCTCCATCCGTTTACTTTTAACCTATCTGTGTCTTTATGTTTCAAGTTTCTTGTAGACAGTATGCCTTCTTTTTATTACAGCCTGAAAATCTCTGTCTTTTGATCAGAGCGTTTAGTCCATTTATACTTACCTTAATTATTCACGTGGTTGGGTTTAAGTTTGCCATCTTGCTGTTTGTTTTCATTTGCCCCTTCCATTCTTTTTTCCCCTCTTTTTCTTTACCTTTCTTCTTTCAGATTATTGTTAGTACATATTTGATCTCTGCTGTTGGCTTATTAGCATGTATCAGAGTCTCGGAGGACTTGCCAGAACACCCAATCATATGTTTTACTTCTACTGCTGGTATGAGCCCCACACTACCTTATTAGTATTTTTGCTTTAGATGATTAATTATTTTTTAAAGATTTAAAAGTGAGGTGGGTAAAAGCGTTTTGCATTTCCCCAAATATTGACATTCCTGGTGTTCTTCATGCCTTTGTGTAGATCCATCTTACCACCTACTACTATTCTCCTTCCACCTGAAAGATTTCCTTCAGTATTTCCTGTAGTACAGATCTGCCAGTGATGAATTCTCTCAGCTTTTGTCTGAAAACAAATTTTGTTTCGCCTTCATTTTGAAAGGAAATTTTCCTTGAATATAGAATTCTAAGTTGACAGGTTTGTTTTTTTCTTTCAGCACTTTAAAAATGTCATACATTGGTTTTCTGGTTTGCACACTCTGATGAGAAGTTAGCAATTACTCTTTGTTTCTCTCTACTTGAAGACTTCCTTTATCACTGGTTTTTCAGCAGTCTGATTATTATGGGTCTTTTAAAGTCTTGCTAGGGGTTGATTGAGTTTCTTGGATGTGTGAGCTTACAGTTTTCATCAAATTTGGAAAACGATCCAGCCATTATTTCTTTAGCTGTATTCTTTATCCCTCCCCCCATTTCCTCACCTTCTCAGGTTCCAGTTATGTAGGTGTTAGACCACTTTCTATTACCCCAGGTTATTGAGATACTGTTCGTTTTTAAAAGCTTCATTTGAGCTAATTTCTATTGCTGTGTCTTCAAGTTCTCTAATTTTTGTGTGTGGTATCTCATCTGCTGTTAATCACATCTAGTAAAATTTTCACTTTAAATATTGTAGTTCTCACCTCCAGAAGTTCCATTTGGTTCTTTTTGAATCCTCTGTTACTCTCCCTATATTCCTGTTTTTCTTTTAACGCTTATATGTCGTTAAACTCACTGTTATCCTTATCTGTCAGTCATCACTGGTCATTTCTGTGTGTTTCTATTAACTGGTTATTCTCCTTGCCATAGGTCACATTTCTGTGCTTTTGGGCATTTCAGTACTTTCTGATTGGATATTGGATATTATAAAGATTATATTGTTGAGTGTCTGGATTTGGGGTGATAGTTATTTGTGGATCAGTTTGATCCCCTTGAGGCCTATTTTTAAGCTTTCTTTGAGACAGATCTTGTGTAGCTTTGGCTCTGGGAATAGATCAGCCCTACTACTGAGGCATGACCCCTCTGGATTCTCTACTGCGTGTCCCAGGTGGTCACGGAGGACTCTCTATACTGATTGGTCAAATCTTGAATGTCTCCCTACCTTTGTGTGCCCTGAAAATTGTTCAGCTTACAGCTTCCTGGTCACTCTTTTCCTGGGCTTTTAGAGTTTCACTCTATACACGCATGGCCTAGTAGTCAGGAAAGACTCAAGGGGAGGCTTATACAGATTTTTTGAAGCTCTTTTTTTCTGCGTAACTAACTCCTTTCTGGAACTCTGCTCTGCAACTTCCAGCTCCCTCAGCTGCTCTGAATGCTGGCCTGTGTCTCCTCAACTTGGCGAAGCCACTGAGCTCTGTTTGGTTCTCGCCCCCCCCCCCCACCACCAAACACACAATCCCTATCTGGAAATTGCCTCCGGGCAGAAAGCTGGGGCAATCATAGGGCTCCCGTCATCTGTTTCTCTTCTCTTGGGGCTCATAATTGTGTGCTTCTTGCTGTCTAGTGTCTGAAAATTGTTTCACATACATTTTCTCCATTTCTCTACTAATTTATGGCAGGATGTGAAATATGTTCCTTGTTACTCCATCACAGCCAAAAGTGGAAGTTTCTGTCCATTCTTTTTAACATAACATCTTTAATTTTGTATAAAAGTCTTTCTGGAGTAGCTGGATTTTGTGGGCCTTGAGCCAGTGTAAAACGCCTTCCTTTTTACTGAATTATGAGTTGAATTGAATTGTCATCAGAACAGGATCCGTGTAGCTGTTTCTTTGAACTCACTGAAGTGGGAGGCCTGTGATGCGTGGATGTTGGTGAATTTGGAAGAAGAAGGTAATTTGTACAAATAGTTCAACTTTTATTTAACAATTTAGTGTTTGAAGATCTTTCCTTTGAGGCTTATTTTTCCACCTGTTTTGTTGAACTTTTCATTTGGTTGAATGCATTAGAGAACTGCTGTCATGTGTACCCGTCTCGCTGTCACCAGGCTCCTTGTTTCAGTAGGCTGTGGCTTTTAAGGGCCTCACTGCTGATCTAGAAGCCCCCGTTCCCTCCGGCATCCTGATCTAGTTTTTTGTTACCTCTACAAAGTTGGAAATGGTCTCTCATTTCCTGGTTATCTCTTCTGATGATCTTCATGTGCCTCCTTCCTGTGCAGTCTCAGCATGGACTTCTTCTAGGCTTGCCAGTCTCCCTGCCATTGGCTCTCTGTCTAGATCTGTCTTCTCCTGGCTATGCCTGGGCTGGCATCAGCTGGTCTTGTCTTGGCTCCCTCTAGCCTGCCTCTGTTCATTCTTTGCCAGTCTGCTTTCCCCCACTGTTCAAGGTGTGTTTTCTCAGGCATCTCCATGCCCTGGCTTGTCATTGAGCCAGCACATGAGAGAAGACTCAACAAGCTCAGAAAAGGAAATCACCAGTGTCATCCCAGGGGACTCAGAAACAGGGCTGTTGTCACTCATGGCTTTTTTCACTTTCTTTAGGTCCACCTACTCCCCAAGGTCTTGCCCTTCCCCAGGATGGAGCCCCAGGAAACCAGGTCCTGGCAGTCCTTCTTGAGACGCCAGAGGCCCAGGTGAGCCTGTGCTTCCCTCTGCCTCGCTTGGGATTCTGTCACTGCTCCCTGAATCTGGCCTCGACCTCTGTCTTTTGCCCCAGCATGACACACAGCAGAGTATGAACCCCAGCTGCTGCCTTCCTGCCCTCCCACTGCTTCTCTTCTGGAGGCTGCCAAGGATTGGATGTCCACTGGGCTTGGAGTTCCCATCATCCAGGTGGGGGAGCTGAGTTTCCATCCAGGAAAGTGATTGAACGGAGGTCCCTTGGGAAGACAAGAGAGGCCAAGGCCATGGCCCAGGGATCCTAGTTCTTCATCAGGTTCTCTTTCTAGGACTTCTTGGAGCTGCGGTTAGACGTCCGTGTTAGCAAGAGACACCCACTCTAGACTCTCACCTCTTGTCCCTGGCATTAGTGGCACTGCCCCTGCCTCATTCTAAAATAGATGGAAAGAATGATTAGCCCTGGGAATTCTTTCAGGATTTGGTGACATTTGATGATGTGGTGTGGTACCTCACCACAAGGGAGTGGTTGAGGAGGGACCCTGAGCAGAGGGTGCTGGCATATTATGGGAACGTGACCTCTGTGGGTAAGGATGCCCCAGCCCTTCCTCAAATTCACTACCTGCTTAGAGTGGGACAGGGGGCACATGGCTACTCCCACAGAAGCTCACCGTCTCCCTGAGTTTTGGGGAAACAGAATGAGTCTGCCACACCTGATATGTCAGAGTAGCATCAGCTCCCCCACCAGGGTGAGGATCACCTCCTCAGGGTGGCCATGGAAAGAACCCCTCTCAGTCTTTCATTGGGAAAGAAATTAGAACGCTGCCACTGTAATGTAGAATACTCTTTTCTTTTTAATGCACAGATTATGCAAACTGCATGGCCATTTGATTTGAGTTTACTTGGGAGAAAGGTTGATGTGATCAAGGTCTTGTTCACCAATTAGGGGTCTGCATGTATGCAGTGGGGAGGAGTTTTTAGGAGAGACTGTTGGGAGTCAGATTTGGGAGTTTTGAACGTTCTGGTGTCGGGGAAGAGCATGAAGTTCAATGTGTGAGCACTGAGGGGGTGGACAGGGAGAAAGCAGGGTCAGGATCACCTCGTCAGAGTGGGCACTTGATGATACTCCACAGGAGCCTCCCCCAAGTGGGCTCAGAGCCTGCCTTCCTCAAGCTCCTGGAAGGCACCTGCCCTTGGGAAACACCTTTGAACTGAATGAATGACTTGCCTAAGGTTACGGCCAGCCTGGTCTTTGAAGAGTGAAGGGGGTAACCCTTCAAAGGCCTTGTTCGTGCTCCTCCACTATTCTCATGTCACCTCTGGCTGTCACCATAACCAGTCTCCTTTTCCATGAGCAGGTGTTCCTGTTTTGAACCCTGCCTTGGTCCCTCATCTGGCACAGGGACAAGTGCTGTTGGTATCAGACCCATCGCCCAGCACAGATCCAACTAAGTACTCTGGTGAGTGAAAAAGAAATGTGAGAAAATCGGGGGAGGCCCAACTGAATTGCAGTGGGGTTTGGGTTAGGGTTGGGGGGCCCAGCTGAGCTCTTGGAGTTGAGGTTAAGGTTCAGAGGATCAGCTGGCCTCTCAGAGATTTAGAGTTAGAGTTAGGGGCACAGCTGAGCTCTTGGGGTTGAAGTTATGGTTGGGGGGCCCAGATGAGCTTTTGAGATTGAAGTTAGGGTTTGGGGACCCTGCTGAGCTCTTGGGCTTGAGGTTAGAGTTAAGAGAATCAGCTTAGCTCTCAGGGGTTTGGGTTGGGGCTGGGGAGCCCAGCTGAGCTCTTGGGGTTGAGGTTAGGGTTGACAGGATCAGCTGCACTCCCGGGGGGTTCGGGTTCGGGTTGGTGAGGCCATCTGAGCTCCTGGGTTTGAGGTTAGGAGTAGGGGGCCCAGCTGAACTTTTGAGGTTGAGGTTAGGCATGGACGGGCCCATTTGAGCACCTAGGGTTGAGGTTACGGTTGAGAGGATCAGCTGGGCTCTCTGGGCATTCGGGTTAAAGTTAGGATCCCAGCTGAGCTCCTGGGGTTGAGGTTAGGTTTGGGAGGTCTCAGCTTGGCTTTTGGGGTTCTAGTTAGGGTTTGGGGCCCAGCTGAGCTCTTGACAGTGAGGTTAGGGTTGAGAGGATCAGCAGAGCCCTTTGGAGATTCAGGTTATGTTTGGGAATTCCAGCTGAACTCTTGGGGCTGAGGTTAGGTTTGGGGGCTAGCTGAGCTCTTGGGTTAGGAGGTTAGGTTTGAGAGGATTAACTGGGCTCTTGGGGTGTTTTGGTTAGGTTTCAGGGAAGTGTGATCACTGTTATAGTGTCCAGAATGAGGCCCCTCTGCCCCTGGCTTCTGCAGTCCTTGCTTCTGGTGACTTCCAGGACCTGGCCCTGTGCTCAGCGGCTGTCTCGGAAAGAAAAGGATTATTGACAAAGGGAAGGCCATGTGTTTATCGTTTCAGAAAGCACCTCCGCTACCCGACACCAGCCACAGGAGATGGCATCCACAAGCTCCCCAAGGGCCAGTGACCCCAGTCCTGAAGTCAAACAGCACGGAGACTCTGACAGGAAGAGAGGGAGCCCACAGAATCTGCCCATAGAGCATCATTTTGCTTGTAAAGAGTGTGGGGACACCTTCCGGCTTAAAGTCCTGCTTGTCCAGCACCAGAGAGTCCACAGTGAGGAGAAGGGCTGGGAATGTGGTGATTGCGGTAAGGTCTTTAAGGGGGTGGTGGAGTTCAACGAGCACAGGAAGAGCCACGTAGCTGCGGAGCCCCGGCCCGGCCCCAGTAGGGCCCTGGAGAATGCCACGGAGAAGAGGGAGCAGATGGAGAGGGAGGCCAAGCCCTTCGAGTGCGAGGAGTGCGGGAAGCGGTTTAAGAAGAACGCAGGCCTCAGTCAGCATCTGAGGGTCCACAGCAGAGACAAGCCCTTTGATTGTGAGGAGTGCGGGCGGTCCTTCAAAGTCAACACCCACTTCTTCCAGCATCAGAAACTTCACACTTCGGAAAAGCCTTTTGCCTGCAAGGCGTGCAGCAGGGATTTCCTGGATCGCCAGGAGCTTCTCAAGCACCAGCGCATGCACACCGGCCACCTGCCCTTCGACTGCGACGACTGCGGCAAGTCCTTCCGAGGGGTCAGCGGGCTGGCCGAGCACCAGCGCATCCACAGTGGGGCTAAGCCATACGGCTGTCCCCACTGCGGCAAGCTCTTCCGAAGGAGCTCGGAGCTCACCAAGCACCGGCGGATCCACACGGGCGAGAAGCCCTACGCTTGCGGCCAGTGTGGCAAGGCCTTCCGCCAGAGCTCCAGCCTTCTGGAGCACGCGCGCATCCACAGCGGCGAGCGGCCCTATGCGTGCGGCGACTGTGGCAAGGCCTTCCGCGGGCCCTCCGACCTCATCAAGCACCGGCGCATACACAGCGGACTGAAACCCTACGAGTGCGACAAGTGCGGCAAGGCCTTCCGCAGGAGCTCCGGCCTCAGTCGCCACCGGCGGATCCACAGCGGTGCACGACGCTGCGAATGCAATCAGTGTGGCCGCGTCTTCAAGAGGCGCTCGGCGCTGCAGAAGCATCAGCCGACCCACCACGAGTAGAAACACCCTGCGGAACAGGGACAGGGTCCCCAGAGGGGGATGGCAGAGTCAAAGGAGATGAACAGTTTTGTAGCGCTTATATATTTTGTCTTCCGAAAGGTTGAGACCGATTTCCACTGCCACCAGCAATTTATAAGTGTACATTATGCCCATCGAGAGTAGCTTGTACCATTTAACTTAGCTTGGCTAGTTTAACTGGTAGGAAATACCATCAAGGTATTTCAGTCCACATGCCTTGAATCCAAGAATGAGAAAGGACAAATCTGGATGTGGGGTTGGGAGGGGCTTAGAGGTCGTCGACTCCAAGCGCCCCCCCTCCCGACCCAGAGAAACACACAAAGCTGTTCCTTATAATGTGATCCCAGCTTCCTGAAGACAAGTTGCCCTCACGGTTTTTTTTGGTTTTTTTTTTTTTTGCCTACTTGAATTTATAAATTTTTAGGGATGTAAATAGAACACTCAAATGTCTTAAAATATTTAATTTATTAATTTAGTTATACATACATATTGTAAATCACATATATAACATAATATATTAATTTAGAAAATGCCCCGTTTTGCCACCCTCCCTTTCACGAAATCATTTGGCTCTGACTCCTCACTGTCTTCGCTAGCATGGGATCCCTGTTTGAGTCATCAGACAGTTTGAAAACATCCCATCGCTTCCATCCGAGTTCTGCGCAATAGCTCAGTGACAGTCCCTACGTGAGGTTCTCATTGGAAATTTTCTCCCAAGTCATAAGACCATATTCACAGAACATTAGGACGATTGATCTTGTCGTTTTTTCATCTGTGCTGTGACTCTGAAACATACCCACTTAAGGTGGTGCTTTTTCAGACAACCTTTAAATGGCTTTGCTTTTCAAACATCCAAAATGTCATTGTGAGGCCAAACACCTGGTAGTAGTTACTGACTCTGGGTTAAATGTCTGTGTCTTTTTTTCTTCAACCATTTCAATTTGGTGTCCCCTATAAATATCCAAAAGTAGCATCGATTGGGGTTGTTTTGAACTAATGGGTCTTGTCCTCAAGCAGCACTATTTTGTTCAAAATAAAATAGTTGAGAGCATGCCCCTAAGAAGAGATGCATCTCAAAGACTCAAGTGCAGGGTGACGCCTCCTTTTGGAAACAAGAGCCTTTCCTGGTATCAGGTCTAGATGGTACTTCTCTAGCCTTCTGTTTCTAGCTCTGTAAAATGGGGGTGATCACAGCACATACCTCCGAAGGTTATCACGACGACTGGGACTGCCATCGTCCCTGCAGAGTGCCAAGACCACCAGACTGGAACGGAGGTACACACTCAGTGAAGGCCATCTGCTGTCATTGTCATAGTTATTGCTGTCATTCTGTGGCTTGTCAGTTCCAGAACTGGAAATAGACCCCAGGCCTCCTGACCACCGATCTCATCTTTTTCCTCTTATGCAATGACTTAAATACTGTTTCTGTTTTTTGGCATGCAAATTGTTCATTCATCTCCTTTGACTAGTCATCAAGTGACCTTTGGATATATTAACTTTGCATAGCAGTTCTTTCTGTATTGATGGTAATGTTCCCTTTTCCAGTTTTATTGCTTTGCTCTTTGTAGCAGTTTTATTATGTTTTTGTCGTGAAAGCTCTTAAGTTTCACATATCCAAGCTTTTAATTTCTACGTTTTTGTCCACTCACTCATAATTTTCATTGCTTCTGTAGCTAGATATGATGACATTTTTTCTAGAATTTTAATTACAAACAAAAAGCTGAAACTCCTGCCCATCGGAAGGTGAGTACACCAGGTGGGCAGGCTCGATGGAAATGGGCCAGAGAAGCAGGCTCTTTCCTCACCCGAGATGCAGACTCCGTATCTGTCAGTGGGTACCACTTGACTATCCAGCCTAGCCGCTGTGGCACGCTGGAACTGCTCCCATCACAGACTCGCCAGAACTCCGTGACTGTTCATCAATGTAGATCCTGCCAGCAACAGCTGGGCTTGGCCTCACCTAGATCAATGGGGTGATCCAAAAGCAGCCCAGCCGTCCTTGGAGTTCCCGGGAGACTTGGCAGTGCTCGGAGTGGATTCTGTGACTGAGCAGCAGATCTACCCAAGAGACATCTCCTTGGACACAGGAAGACTTGCCTGTACCACATCCTCCTTTCAGCCAGTGACTCTAGAACTAGAGAGAGATTGGTTCATAGGCTTCCGCTTTGGGCAGCTGGGGGAAAATTCACCCATGCGTTCTGGTGTCCCTTCCTGCAGCCACGCCTAAGCTAGGGCAACAGAGCAGAGGCTCCAAGCAGAACCCTGCCCCTCCAATGGCCTGCACGTCATGCTGATAGAAACTGGCAGCACTGGCCTGGGCTATGACTTAAAATAGCCATGCCCAGGAGGAGCACTAAAGCAGAGGTTTGGAGGACAGTGGTACTCTTCTGACAGCCTATGTGGCATTGAAGTAGAAGCTGGTCCTCCTGGGGCTCAACTGCTAATTCCAGTGGCCTGCCCCAAGAGGAACAGCAGCAAGGGCTGACAAGGAGCCTGCCCCTCCAGTGGCCCACAGTAGCCACAGATAAAAGCCAGCCACACCAGGGCTGTGGTGTGACTTCCCAGCGGCTGTGGCTGGGCACAGGGACACTAGGAGGGCCTGGCAAGGAAGTGTGCCCTCGTGGGCCCACCAAGGCAGAGCTTCCTAGCAGACACAACTTGGAGGGGCCTCTCAGGCCCCCATCCTGGGAAGCAAGGTCCTACAGTGACCCCTGTGACCTTGGCCAGAAGGTCCTCTCACATGGATCCAGGCCCCCACAGTGGCACTCCGCAACATCTCCACCCTGACCCCCAGGTTGGAGAGGAGCCAAAAGCACTTGTTACATAGTGATTCCTTTTGCCCATAGTGATTCCTTTTGCCCTGTGGGCCTCAGTTCCTGCAGTAATTGTGAATCTGTGACTGAAATCACTACTTTCTTCTCGGATCCGTTTTCTCTTTCCAAGCTGTTAGGATGTGTTTTGTACAGCTGTCATTTGATAAAGGTTAACCTCTACCAGGGGCAAGTCTGGCATCTTTACCTAGAATTACTTTGCCATGTCTTCCCTGTTCGTTCATCATTTGCTGGGTTTTATGAAAGATCCCATTGAAACCTAGATGCAGCATTAACTCAGAAGATAGCATAAAGTCGTCACTGCTCTCAGCTGGGACGCGGCATCTTGGCATCCCTTCCTGCCCTCGTTGACTCTTTCCCATCTTCGGTTCTATAATTTTCTCTCAAACAAATCCTCTTTTACAGTTAACACTAAAGATCTCGTCTTTGCCATCAAGGTTGACAGAGCAGCTGTTCATGACGTTTGCGGTGAAATCCATGTTCTCTTTCAACACAGTCTGTGGCTTTAACATGTGTCCTGTAATTTGCCGAGTTCATTTTTTTGCCTCTGGTAACTTGGGGCTGGATTTCTTTGGACACTCTAGGTGTACTGCTATGTCAGATGTAAAACGTCACCCAGCTTCCTGTTGCATATCCTCGTCTGTGCGTTCATGCATCTACCTCATTACAGTTTTCTTTCTAATCCCATGTATTCCTATTGTGAGGGAATTTGTTCTTTTCCCAATCCTTTTGTAGTTCATACACGTGACAGTGGGGTTTCAACACATGTGTGAGATGTGCCTCCTTCAAACCTCGTTACTATGTCGGCAGATGACTTGTCTGACATGGAAAAAGAAAAAAGAAATACATTCTTTTCCTACCATTTGAAAAAAGAAACCCTCCATTGCTTTTATCAGAATTTCGAATACTTGTGAAAATTTTCACAAGAAAGTAATCGCTTACCATTTTTGCTGCTTAGTACGATGAGCTATGTCCATTAGCTGTGTCACTCAACTCTGGCATTTCCAGAATAGGCCCTACCCAATTGGAGTGGGCATCTGTCTCGCGTGATGTTGCATTCCATGTGCTTGATTTTTTGCTAGAACTGGGCGCGCCTGTCTTACCTGCAGCCCTGGGTTGTGGCCGTGTTGCGTACCATATGATTTGCCACCCCCCTTCTAGGCCACATTAATTCAACCAGAACTGAACACCTGACCCGAGGGCAGCAAGCAATCATCAGAGCGGTAGAGCTGGCAGGACTGGCAGAATATTACAGACCACGGACACCAGCAGACCTTCAGATCTGTGAAGTACAAACAAGGAAACAGAGCTTCTAGGCATCGGAAGGTATGGGGAGCAGTACAGTACTCAGAGCAGTGAGGAACGTGGCGCCTGCTGGGAGGGACGCCTGGCCACGGTATGTTCTTGGGTTTCTGGCGGCTGCCCTCATTGGTCCACGTGTATCCTCAGCACGACCCCTGACTTGAGCCTGCTCCTTTCTATTGTGTTTTGCCATTTGGCTGCTTCCTGGCCAAGTCGCCCCTGACTGTGTGAACACCTGTTTAAATGTGTGTTCTCTCTTCTCTAAGATGGGTGAAAGTCAATGCCTTCTAGTCTCGGTGAATTTCACCTGTGCTTTCATGTCCAGCTATTGTTCCTTTACTGAACCCACCACGTGGGGGCCATAAAATGAGTGAAGTCACAGCGCACCCTCTTCTCTGATTTTTGAAGTGTTTCATGATTTCCAGCATGTCCATCAGATGGGGGATTGCTGGCTTCTCTCTTACCAGCTAGTCGTCATTACGTCACTTTGGGTGTTTACTTTGAAAGGTAGAAACTGTCTCTTTACATACTATCTCAATGTCACTTGCACATCTCTGAGAACTGTTCGGTTGTTGGCACTTTTTTCTCATTACCCCCCAGTCTCGTTACCTTGTCTGTTTTCTTGCACTCACTATAATCAGCCTTGCACTAGAGCTGTGTGTGGACTTGGCTTCACCCCCTCCTCCTCAGCCCTCCCCAACCCATTATATTGTGAGCTCTTAGAAGACAGGGGTGGCCCTTCGTGTCTGACCCCCTACCAAATCTAGCACAGTGCCTTGCATCAAGTAGATTTCAATAAATATATGTTCAATGGCATTGGACTTCCTTGACTTCTTTTGTCGGAGCTTTGTTTACCACTTCCCTGGGGTTCTATACTTCTGCTTGCACTTAGAAAGGGCCCCCTCCTGGGGTCCAGATTGTATCATGGTTATTCCAACACTCGCTGAGCACTTGGAGGGAAGAGGGAGCACCCTGATGGAGGAGGCTGGTTTGCCGAGCTCTCCCTTGGCAGAAGGGGTCTTTCACTCAGCCTCTCCTTAGCACAGCTAGGGCTCCCCAAGTCAGAATTCCAGGTGGGAGCAGAAAACAAGATCCGCAGCTCCTCCCTCAAGGTCTGGGAATGGGATAACATGACTTTGGGACTTGAGAATCATCCCACTTCTAGGCTGCATAGGGGTAGGGGTGAGGGTTCAGTACTCTTGGTGGCCTGTGGCTGGCCCTCTCCCTGGTGACCACTGCCTTAGAGAAACCAGGAGCAGGAGCAGGCCCCAATTTCCAGACCCTTCCAAATTTAGCCAACGGCTCAGCTGTGGAGTCAGCAGTCTGGCTACTGAAGGACATCCTGTCCCTTGGGCTCCAGGATGTATGTCCCGATGGCAGCCAACAGGAGGAGACAACCTGACAACCCCGCACCGCCCCAGTCTCCCTGGCTTCTGGCAGGGGCCCATCCTCATCATCACTGTTGAGTCTTCTACCCCAGGTGCAGCTCTGGGTGAGTGGAGCAATAATGTCCCACTTGAGGGTTGTTTCCTTCTTGGCTAGGCAGCCACCTCCCGGTGCGTCCACCCCCAGCCAATGCCTGCCCCGGCCTGGCCCAACCCCCACTGCTTGTAAGTCATTTAATTGCTGGGAGAGATTCATTATGTGCTTGTTACTGAGAATTCCACCTGTTTGTTTCTCGTAAAATGCGTGTAAGCTGCTCTAGCAAGCCTCAGTTGTACAAGAGTCCATTTGGACAGCTGACACTGCACCCAAGGTGGGAGGGGACAGCATGGGGTTTTCTCTGGGGAATCCTGTGGGCCCCTAGTAGAGGGTTGAGAATATTTTCTACTGCCCTGCTCCTAGTGCCCCTGCCTGCCTGAGCACTGTAGCTCTTCCATCACCACCCTCTAGAACAAACAAGAAGGTATCTGAGAAAATGGGATATTCCTTTGGCTCTCCTTCCTGGTGGAACATTAAAAAAAAGATTATTGAAAAGATCACATGCTACATCCTAGAAATATCTTGCTGGCCTGACAGTTCACATTCCCCAACCCCAAATCTCTGGGCCAGTGTCTGCAGCCCCAATTCCTCTAGCCCAGGTTCCCCATCACAGCCCTCCGCCCCAGTCTACCTCTCACTGGAGGAAGGACAGGCCAGCAGGTAGAAATGGGGGCTTCCGCTTTTATCCCTACTACATTTCAGCTTCCCCTCCCCAACACTCTCCCAACCTATTTTCCTGAAGCTTCCAGAACTGTCTTTTTCCACCCTTGTTAGTCTCCAGCAGACATGATGCACCTTCTGGGCTAAAATTCATTTCACTCAGAAGCTCCCTGCATAACAAAAAACATGACCTCAAACTTTTTTCAGGCAAGGTGTGTCAGAAAAACTCTCTGCTCTGTCATCCCTTTTCTGACCTTTATTCAACAAGCATTTATTTAGCACTTGCTGTGTGCTGGGCCCCAGAGATGTAAAAGCAAGTGACAAGGTCCCTGCCCTCAAGTACAGAGTACCAGAGAGAGACAGACATGCAGCCAAAATGTCACCACAAGTGGGCCTACGGAAATGTTCACCAAGCTGTGCTCCTAGGTAGGATTTGTGCACTTGAGTGAGGCAGGTTACACAACTACCAAGCCAAATGCATACATTAGTGGATAAATCCCTGCACTCCTTCCTCAGATCGTGTGGGGTTTTATTAATTCATTCCTCTCTGGCACCTCTCCATCCCTGCCCCAGCCCTGCCCCATCAGCCTCACTGGCATCCCTGCCTCTCTGCCTTGCCTTGCCTTGCCTTGCTAAGCACAGTCCATGTTCTACTCTGTGGACCAGGGCTCTCTTTCTGCAACCAAGATGAGCTCTCACTTTCGACCTCTGGAGAGAGCAGAGAGCTCAAATGGGTTGGTCCTCACCCAGGCCCAGTAGGCCCCACCATGCTACAGAGAGTTCTGTACTGAAAGATTGGCCTGTCATCTCAGCACTTTCAAAGGTGTGTGGGGCCGGCACCTCAGGGTGCCGTGAGCTGGCTGGGCTGTGTCACTCCTGGGATACTGTGCTGCTAGGTTTCTATCCATCCCTGTCCCATCTCCTTTAACAAACCAGCTTCCTCTGCAACTTCAAGTCTGTTCATCCCTTTCTTCTCTATTGCAAATGCTGCAGTCCTGAGGTGTTTCCTCTGGGCCCCTGCAGCCCAAGGGCTTCTGGCACCACCACCCCTTATTGAGCTGTTTGTCACTGGTGTCTACAGGTGTCTCCCTTCCCCACAGAAGTCTTCTTCACCTTTGAACACCACCCTACTGGATGCCACAGGGGCCCAGACAGAGAAGGCCCTAACCACACCACACCCCTAACTGGGAAGAGACCCCTCCTTCCTCTCTGGGCTCCCTGTGCTGCGAGACCCTAACCCCACAGCCTGGGAGGGGCCGTACCCCCAGACTGGGAGCCCCCAAGGTAAGGTGGAGTGGCTCTCCCTGGTCCCTGCTGGGCACCGGGGCCCTGGATGAAGGTGTCTTTGGAGTTCATGAGAGGAATCAGCTCTTCCACCCCAGGGCCATGTCCTTAGGGATGGGACAGATGGGATGGAATGTAGCCTCAGCCTGGGCCTCCCCTCGCCTCCTGCACCCCCAGAAGGAAGAGGTGGAGATGATGGCTCAGATCATCCACTGGGTGCAGGAAGACGTGTCGGAACTGGGCCAGCCCCGGCTCCAGGGGGTCCCAGCCATGGAGTCCATGACCGTGCCCATGATGCTGCTGAACCTGGTGGAGCAGCTTGGGGAGGTAGACAAGGAGCTGGCGGGCAAATGCTCAGAGCTGGGGGACTGGTGCGCCCGGAGGATTCTGCAGCACGTGCAGGTGGGGGAGCCTGTTGACCTGGGGTGGCAGGGGGCCCTCCACTCCCCAACTCGCCAGGGTGCCCTCGGGCTTTACACACCTAGAGGGGGAGACACGGGGAGGTCCCCACCTGGGGAAGATGGAGGGCTCAAGGGCCGGAGGGAGGGTGCAGAGCCCTAGGCAAGGCCTGACAGCAGGAGA
This sequence comes from Saimiri boliviensis, assembly GCF_048565385.1. Lineage (NCBI taxonomy): Eukaryota > Metazoa > Chordata > Mammalia > Primates > Cebidae > Saimiri > Saimiri boliviensis. The sequence goes on along the minus strand of NC_133470.1, from coordinate 85,164,855 downwards.
TCCTCCAGATCCAAGTCCCTCCCAGACCTCTGAGTGGCCAGAACAGGTTGTGTGAGCCCCTTGAGGCGTTCATCCAGTGCTGTTTCAGAGAAATCTCTATTTCCAACTATTCCTTTATGTTGAAAAACAAGAGACAGTCACAAAACCAAGTTGACCTTTTTGTGTTCCTTAAGCCCAGTCGCGAAGGGCCCTCATGACTGGGCCTCATGCCAAACAACTCATTACAAAAAGAACTAGGATCTCAAACTGCGCCGAAGCTTCATGAGACCTCTCCTCATCTGTGCTCAGATGATTGGCCAACTCTGGAGCCCAGGCTGTTGCTTCCCAGTCTGGTGGTGAATCCTCCATAGTCTGGTGAGTGTGAAAAAAAAATATATATATATATATAATTTTCCTTCTTCCCTTCCCATTGTAATTAGCTTATTATATCAATTTGCTTATTATTATGTCATTTGCTTATTATATCATTTGCTTATTATATCTGTATTGTCATTTACACAGGATAAAGGTTGTTTACCCTTAAAGGTATTGTGTGAGTGTCTTTTCTTCTCCCCTTGCACATTTCCTGCACAGAACAATGTGGAAGTGGCTTTGGAACTGGGTAACAGGCAGAGGTTGAATTCCAATGTTTGGAGGGCTCAGAAGAAGACAGGAAAATGTGAGAAAGTTTGAAACTCCCTAGAGACTTGTTGAATGGCTTTGACCAAAATGCTGGTTATGACATGGACAATCAAATCCAGGCTGAGGTGGTCTCAGATAGAGATGAGGAACTTGTTGGGAACTGGAACAAAGCTGACTCCTGTTATGTTTTAGCAAAGAGACTGGCAGCATTTTGTCCCTGCCCTAGAGATTTGTGGAACTTTGAGTTTGAGAGAGGTGATTGGGTGGAAGAAATTTCTAAGCACCAAGGCATTCAGAGGTGAGTTGGATGCTGTTAAAGGCATTCAGTTTTAAAAGGGAAACAGAGCATAAAAGTTAGGAAAATTTACAGCCTAACAATGTAATAGAAAAGAAAATTCCCTTTTCTGAGGAGAAATTCAAGCCAGCTGCAGAAATTTGCATAAGTAACAAGGAGCCAAGTGTTAATCACCAAGACAATGGGGAAAACGCCTCCAGGGTGTTTCAGAGACCTTTGCACCAGCCCCTCCCATCACAGGCCCAGAAGCCCAGGAGGCAAAAATGGTTTTGTGGGCCAGGCCCAGGGTCCCTCTGCTGTGTACAGCCTAGGAACTTGGTGCCCTGTGCCCTGCATCCCAACCACTCCAGCCATGACTAAATGGGACCAAAGTACAGCTCAGGCTGCTGCTTCAGAGGGTGGAAGCCCCGAGCCTTGAGAGCTTCCACATACTGTTGAGCCTGCAGGTGCACAGAAGTCAAGAATTGAGGTTTGGGGCCCAGCACGGTGGCTCACACCTGTAATCCCATCACTTTGGGAGGCCAAGGCAGGCAGATTACTTGAAGTCAGGAGTTTGAGACTAGCCTGGCCAACATGGAGAAACCCTGTTTCTACCTAAAAATACAAAAATTGGGCATAGTGGTGCATGCCTTTAATCTCAGCTACTCAGGAGGCTGAGATGGGGGAATTGCTTGAACCCAGAAGGTGGAGGTTGCAGTGAGCCAAGAGCACGCCACTGCACTCCAGGTTGGCTGACAGAAAAAAAAGAAAAATTGAGGTTTGGGAACCTCCACCTAGATTTCAGAGGATGTATGGAAATGCCTGGATGCCCAGGCAGAAGTTTGCTGCAGGGGTGAGGCCCTCATGGAGAACCCTGCTAAGGCAGTATGGAAGGGAAATGTGGGCTTAGAGCCCCCACACAGAGTCCCTACTGGTCACTGCCTAGTGGAGCTGTGAGAAGAGGACCACCATCCTCCAGACCCCAGAATGGTAGATCCACCAATGGCTTGTACCATGTACCTGGAAAAGCCACAGACACTCAACAACAGTCTGTGAAAGCAGCCAGAAGAGAAGCTGTATCCTACAAAGCCACAGGGGTGAAGCTGCCCAAGACCATAAGAGCCCACATCTTGCATCAGCATGACCTGGATACGAGACATGGAGTCAAAGGAGATCATTCTGGAGCTTTAAGATTTGACTGCCCTGCTGGATTTTGGGCTTGCATGGAGCCTGTAGCCCCTTTGTTTTGGCCAATTCCTTTCATGTGGAACAGCTGTATTTACTCAATGCCTATACCCCCATTGTAGTTAGGAAGTAACTAACTTGCTTTTAATTTTACAGGCTGATAAGTGGAAGGGACTTGCCTTGTCTCTGATGAGACTTTGGACTGTGGACTTTTGAGTTAATGCTGATATGTGTTAACATTTTGAGGGACTGTTGGGAAGGCATGATTGGTTTTGAAATGTGAGAACATGAGATTTGGGAGGGGACAAGGTAGAATGCGATGGCTTGGCTGTGTCCCCACCCAAATCTCATCTTGAATTCCCACATGTTGTGGCAGGGACCCAGTGGTAATTATTCAATTACCATGGGGGCAAGTATTTCCAGTGCTGTTCTTGTGATAGTGAATAAGTCTCACAAGATCTGATGATTTTTTAAAGGGGCATTTCCCTGCACAAGCTCTTATCTTGTCTGCTGCCATGGGAGAAATGCTTTTCACCTTGCACCATGATTGTGAGGCCTCCCCAGCCATGTGGAACTGTAAGTCCATTAAACCTCCTTCTTTTATAAATTGCCCAGTCTTGGGTATGTCTTTATCACTAGTGTGAAAAAAGACTGTTACAAAAAATCTCCAAACCTAACTGTTGTTATAATGTTTTGCTCCATCTTCATTCTCACTTTCCGAGCTGGCCCGCTGGTACCCAAAGCAGACTCCTGGGGTCCCTGTATTGGTCTATTGTCTGCTTCCTGCTGGCTGCCACGTGACACCTGGTGCTCCTGGAGCAGTCAACTGGATTCCAGAAGACAGGCTTCAGTGCTGTGTTTTCCAGAAGGAACCTGACCCCTAGGATTAACAGTTGGGTCAAACCTCAAAAACTCTTTGCTCTTAATTACTGAAAACTGCCAGCATCTATAGCAGTCATAGTCATAGATTTCCTAAAGCATTTTATAAAGTCTGGCTTGAAGTTTGTTTAGTTAAGATAAAAATCTGTTTGACTGCACTCCAACCTGGGTGACAGAGTGACACACGGTCTCAAAAATAAATAAATAAATAAATATGTTTTTAAAAATGTGTTTGAGAACATCATTTTTCTCTAATGCTTTATTTTTTTCTTTATATTTTCATATTCTTTATTTTGGGGGGATTAGAGACAATTTATCAAAGGCACAATTGTACACAGCTTTGGAGTTCTTCCTCCTGGAGTCTCTCCTTTCTTTCTTGCAAGATGAGAATTCCCCATGGTGCTCTTTCTGAAGACATTTATGACTTAAACAACTAAAGATGACACTCCACTTTTAAAGTTCCTTTATTCAATGCTACAAATGCTGGTGTGCTAAATCATCGAGTGAGATATTTATTCTGTTCTGTGATATTATTATTAAAAATGTATGAATAGGCCAGGCACAGTGGCTCATGCCTGTAATGCTAACATTTGGGGAAGCTAAGGTGGGTGGATCCCTTGAGCTCAGGAATTTGAAACCAGCCTGGGCAACGTGGCGAAACCCGATCTCTATCAAAAATACAAAAAAAATTAGCTGGGTGTGATGGCACGCACCCATAGTCCCAGCTACTTAGGGAGGCTGAGGTGGAAGGATCACTTGAGCCTGAGAGGCAGAGGTTGCAATGAGCTATGATTGCACTACTGCACTCCAGCCTGGGTGACAGGATGAGACTGTGTCTCAGAAAAAATATATATATATGAACGTTGTCTATTTTATATGCAGTTTTATTTTTATTTTTATTTTTTATTTTTATTTATTTATTTTTTTGAGACAGAGTTTCACTCTTGTTACCCAGGCTAGGGTGCAATGGCGTGATCTCAGCTCACTGCAACCTCCGCCTACTGGGTTCAGGCAATTCTCCTGCCTCAGCCTCCTGAGTAGCTGGGATTACAGGCACGTGCCGCCATGCCCAGCTAATTTTTTGTATTTTTAATAGAGACGGGGTTTCACCATGTTGACCAGCATGGTCTCGATCTCTTGACCTCGTGATCCACCCGCCTCGGTCTCCCAAAGTGCTGGGATTACAGGCGTGAGCCACCGCGCCCGGCCCTTTATATGCAGTTTTAATTACACAAACAAAACATGAATATAGTCTCATTTTAAAATATTAAACAAATATGGATAAAATAAAAACCCCTTTTAGTCACTCTCTGGCCACTCCCAATCACGCACCCCATTCCGAGAGGATGTGTCCTGATATTTTTCTGCATATTTACCTGCATATATGTACACATACAATAGACAGTTTATCATGTCATCTGCTTAGCACACTTTCTTCACATAACTAAGCATGGGAGAATGTTGTTAACTACAGCTCAGTATTTCATACCATGAGCATAGTGAAGTTTATTCAACCCTTCCTCTTTTCGGTGAACATGCAGGTATTTTCCAGGGTTTTGCTAATAGGAGCAATGCTGCAAGAGCGTTACTCAGATCTCTTGTGCACAGGTGTGAGCTGTACGACAGAAGCTAAGTGAGTAGAGTGACACTAGATGGCTTCAACAAAGAGACCTGCAATAATGCAGTAGCTTGGAGAAAATTGAGGATCATGTCTCATGGAAGTCTGAGCCGTGTGGTCTTGGTTGATGGGCAGCTTTGCTCCACACAGTCACTCAGGGACGCCAGCTCCTCATATTGCCTTTTTCCTCTCTGTTCTAGAACAGCGCTTCTCAAACTGTTTATGGTGAAAGACCAGTTGATTTCACTCAATTGTGGAGTGAAATTTTTGTAACTTGCAATAAAGATGCCATGGTGATATTCTGTTGCTATAAAAGCCTCAATATCTGTACTAACCTGATGTAAACTAAAAATAAAATCCTAAGTCCCTGGCCGACTGAACGGACCCCCTCTTGGCCAAGGGGACCTCAGAAAACCTTAAAACTGAGTTCACGGCCATGATGAGACAGGAGGTCAGACATGTCTCATTGTACCCCCTCCCTTTTGGAGATTAAACACAACAACTAACCTGCATTCCTGTTAAAAAAAAAAAAAAAAAAAAAAGCGAGCTCATAAGACTGACAGAACAGACTCCTGATGACAATTAGATTCGAAATTACAGACAGGACCTAAGATCATGCACGCAAGGGTTAAGGCCCCTACACTTACACAGAATAAACCGTGCTCTCACTGCCACAAGGTTTTTCTCTAGCAGCTAAACAAGCACTGGCCTTGAGATAAGCAAGATTCTAAACAATTGTAGCTCAGCCAGCTTCAGATATGGATTAACTGAACCCCTGTTCCACCAGGCGTAACTATAGCTTTGATTGGACAAGATTTTGATAACTGATTTCGATAACTTTCTCCTGATAAGAGAACCAGCAGCCACAGGCTGGTTCTTGCCAGTTTACAGACTTCATGCTTGAGTTACTTCACGTCCTGAAAAGACCTTTGGATGTATAGGACCTAACTGTAATACATTTAAATGTTTAAGTCTCCACCCCAAAGTGTACATGGGTCATATGTTACATGCCTGTTTGTTCAGTACACACGTGTCAGGAACCACTTCATTAATATTCGTAGCTCCTCCTGTCATCTGTTGAATATGTACGTTTAGCCCACCTGTCCAGCACCAAGCGCCTAGCCAAACCCCTCCTCCTTTCAAGTGCCTGACTCTGTTCTTGGCCAGAGGCATGCTTCCCAGCCTGCGGGATCAGCACCTTAAAAAGACGTAAAATCTCCTTTCTCCTTTCCAAATTTATAGATTTTTTAAAAAGTTAACATTGGTCATGGACCCACCACTAACAAACAGTCTGTGGCTGCACAGTGGTTCAGGGACCCTGCTATAGCGGAGAGAGGAGCTCGAGGGAGGAGTGGGCACCACACTCACCCCAAGGGATGCTGGGGTCATCTCATCTAGCTGAGCAGCCTAGCGCCCAGGAAGAATATCCATTGGGCCAGGGAGGCAATGAGCGGTCTCACCCACAGATTCCTCCAAAGTGACATTTACTGGGTTCAAAGGGTACAGGCATTTTAAAAATAGATTCTGGCAAATTCTCCTCCAAAACAGCCCGTGCCAAGTGGCAAGAGTTCCCACGTCCCCCCACCTTAGCCAAAACAAATGGACAAAAATGGCAGGTACTCCCTTGTCATTTGCACCTCCCTCATTACTAGTGAATCTTTTCACTATTACAGACCATTCAATGGCCTCTTTTGTGAACTGCTTGTTCATACTCTGCTAATTTCCCTATGGACATGCAGTTCTTTTTATATGCTTGATAGTAATCCTTTGTCCGTTACGTACGTTGCAGATGCTTCTTCCACAGTGTTAATTTTAACTTAGTTAATGGCGCATTTATTGCCCTGCAGAAGTTATATTTTTCACAGTTATGTCCTCAAATGTATCAGACTCGTCTTTTATGGTGTGTGCATTCTGTGCCTTGCTTAATAACATCTTCTTTATCTTCTAGTCTTGTTTTCATAAATCTGCTAGTATAGTTTTCTTTTTTGTAGTTTCGTTTTTTATGTTTAAACTTTTTATTAATCACTCAGGAATGTCATTTCTTCTGTGATACCTAGTTAGAATCTATTATTTGGTTTTCCTTACATGAATATCCAATTGTTCCAACACCATCCTTCTCCCTATTATTTGAAATGCCAAGTTAATCACATAGAAAGTAAGCTCCATGCTTCTGTGAGGGCAGAGGCTTTGTTTTCCTCACCCCTAAAATAACATCCGGCACATCATGATTTGTCAACTGAATGGATGGATGAATCAATGAATGAATGAATGAACTCTAAACAGCCAAATTTTCATGGGTGTGTTTCTGGAATTTCTGTTGTCCTATCAATTAATATGCTGATTCTTGCTTCAATACTCTACTGTTTTAACTACAATAGCTTTATAAGTTTTGATATCTAGTAGGTTCTTTCTTTTAAGTTTTTTTTTTTTTTTTTTTTTTTTTTTTTTTTTTTTTTTTTTTTTGCCAATCTTGTACATTTCTCTTCCAAATTGATTTAAGATTTGGCTCACAGGTGCCACTGAAATTTTGGGGGGGTTATTATTGGGATTGCATTAAAGTTATAGATTAATTTCAGAAGAGCAGATGTCTTTCTAAGTTGAGTCCTTCTATCCAAGAACATAATATATCTTATCATTTATTCAGGCTACTTTTATGTCCTGTAGTGAGTTTTCATACTTCTCTTTATATCAGTCTTATGCATTTTTATACCTTTTAAGTGCAAAGGATCTTATAGTTTGTGTTGCTCTGGGGATTAGAAGGTTTTTTAAAAAATCTTATATTGTTAATTGGTCACTGCTGGAAAGGTAGAGCTTCTGAAAACATATCATATGAACACTAAAGATTCGTCAGGTGCTTCTTTCAGATTCTTTAGAAAATCAGCTCAACATATCTGAATAATTACAGTCTTTTCTCATCCAACATTTATACTCTGTATTTCTTTCTTGTCTCACATTGATCAGGCTGAGTTCATTACAGAAAATTGGCAAGGGTGCTGTGAATAGATGCTGAATTTTATCAAATGTTTTTCCTGCATCAGTTGAGATAATATATTATGTTTCCCCTTCAACCAGTAATGAGGCAACTTACATTAATAATTCCGTTAATATTGATTTATCATTGCATTCTTGGAGGGAACCCGTACTTTGACATGATAAAGGATCCTTGTAATGCCCTTATGGATATGATGTATCTTTGTGTTTTTGTTCATGAGAAAGATTGATCTACACAGTGCTTTTACTGTGCCATCTTATTCCAATTTTGGTATCAGGGTCATAGTAGCCTCATAAAATTGGTTTGGATGCTTTCCCTCTTTTCCAGTGCTGAGAAGGGTTTGTACAATGTGAGAATTACCTATTTCAATTCGGATTTGCAGAATTTAACCATATAACCACCTGGGCCTGATGCAATATCGAAGCATAGGTCTTTAACTATCTTTACATTTTTCCTATGGATAATGGTTTATTCTGATTTTCTGTTTCTTGATCAATTAATATAATTTGTATTTTCCTAGAAAAGTATCCATTTTTCTAGATTTTCTAATTTATCCACATAAAACTGTACTATATATAGTATTCTGGGGTGTTTTTTTTCTTTTTTGTTTGAGACAGAGTCTTGCTCTGTCGCCCAGGCTGGAGTGCAGTGGCGCAATCTCGGCTCACCACAACCTCCACCTCCTGGGTTCAAGTGATTCTTCTGTCTCAGCCTCCCAAGTAGCTGGAATTACAGGCATGAGCCACCATGCCTGGCTAATTTTTGTATTTTTAGTAAAGACAGGGTTTCGCCATGTTGTCCAGACTGGTCTCTAACTCCTGACCTCAGGTGATTTGCCCACCTTGGCCTCCACCTCTCCCAGCCTATATATAGTATTATCTTACAAGTTTTAGAAAAATCGTCTCTGCATCTGAAGCTTAGACCCTGTCCTGTTTCTTATTATATTTATTTGTTTTTTCACCTTCTTTTCTCCTGACCAAAATCTCCATGTGTTTGTACATTTTTAACTATTGGTTTCTTCAACTATTCTGGGCTTTTTGCAATTTATTTCTGTTGTTAATCATTATTTTCAGTATTGGGGGCTTTCTTTTGGTTACTAATTTCTTAATTTTAGTGCTTCAGATTCAGTAAATATGGTTTCTGCCTTTGAACTTGAGATTTTCTTTGTGACCAAATATATGGTCAGTCTGGATAATGTCTTATATACATTTGAGAAGAAAATCTGTGTTATCTGATTGTCAGATGTAGTTATACACACTGTGTACCTCTTAGATCAAGCTCCTGACTTGCATTATTCAGATCCTCTATATTCTTATTTATTTTGTTGTTTCCTTGGTTTGTCAGTTCCTGAGAGAAATATAGTAAGTCTCTTTCAGTCTGATTATGAACTTCTCAGTTTGTTTTTGAACTTCTATCAGGTTTTTGTTTCGCATATTCTGAAACCATATTGGGCACCAAGCCTTTAAGCTTGTGCCTTTTACATATAAGAGTGTCATAGTGGTCCCTGAGAAAGCTTTTTGCTTTGGGCTCCCTGAGTTTACTGGGGGTAGCAGTGTTACAAGTTTCAAATCTACATTCCCCATCCTCCCTTGAGGATGGAGTGGCCAGTAAAATGAGAATGGGAGTCCTTGGGTGGCACTTCTGGAAAGTTCCTGATGTGGGCTGAATTACTAGGAGCTGCCCTTTTTCGTCCCTATACTTTCTCTTTCTCCTAACCTGGAACACATATGTGATGGCTGGAGCTTCAGCAACTATGTTGGTGCAGGAAAAAAAAAAAAGCCAAAAAAATCGTAAAGATCTCTCTTGGCATCCTTGAGGAACTAACCAAAGACAGCAACTGCCTACTTCCAAACATCTCCTTACGTGGAAAAGATAAACTCTTCTGTGTTTAAGTCACTGTTGCTGGTTGTCTGTTACTCCATTGAACACAGTTCGTAATTAATACATTGCCTGTGGAGGCAACCAGTATTACCCAGTTTTTGTTTATTCTTCTAGAGATGTTCTTTTTACTGTCATAATTTTAAGCATATTTTCAACTTTTTATAATGGAAAATTTCAGACATACACAATAAATAGCAAATGATATAATGAACCTCCATGTACCCACCACCTAGCTTCAACAATTATTCATTGGCATGCTATGCGTGTACATGCACATACACACACACACACACACACACACACTCCTGTTTTATACAAATGCTAGCATACTACTCACACTGTGCTTTGCTTCTCTTTCTTAAATTACCAATGTGTGTTGGAGATGGTTTTATATCAGCATCTAATGTCTTCATTCTCTTTAATGTTCATCTAGTATTTTTTATCTTTTCACAAAAATATATCTATAGACTCAATTCCTGCATGTGCAATTTCTGGGTCAAAAGGTAAACACATTTGTAATTTTGATAGATTTGGCCAAATTGCCCCCATAAGCAACATAAGACAGTGCCTATTTGCCCAGACTCTTGCCAACATTGGGTGCTGTCAAACTTTTCTACTTTTGCTAGTCTGATAAATGAAAGCAGGTGGTTTTGGTTTGGATTTCTCTTATTTGGAAGTCATTAAACAATAGGAAAATTAGCCTCCTTGTGTCCAAAAGGAATTGCAAATAATTTTCCTGGTTTACCATTTGCCCTGGACTTTGCTGGCAGGAAGTTTTGTGTTGAAGAAACTTTTTGCTTTTATGTACTGAATTAATCAAGCTTCTCTGTTTTGGCTTCTGTCATATTTTAAAAGGCCTTCTCTCTTTCAACATACTTTTAATGTCCCATATTTTCCTCCAATATTTTTATAGTTTTTTTTTTTTTATCTTTCAATCTGATCCATCCAGAATTTAGTGGGCTGCAGTTATGAGGTGGGATTCAACTTCACATTTTTCCCAGATGGCCACCCACTTGTCCCTACACCATTTATTGAATAACCATCTTTCCCCAAGGAACTGAAATAACATTTCTGTCATATTCTAAATCCTTGTTTGTGTTTGGATGTCTTTTAGGCTTTCTGTTTTTTTCCATTGCTCTGTCATTCTATTCATATATTAGTAGTACATTGTTCTTTTAAATTACTGTCAATTTATGTTTTAATATAATAAGTATTGCATTAAATACTACATCAAACATATATTATTATGTTCTAATAAGTACAGGTATTGATTGACTTACGACCTATGCAACTTACGACCATTCGACTTGACGACCACAATCGCTAGCCACGACTGCTCCACGTCTGGCAGCGCAAACGTTGCCCAGCTGGGCGTACGACAGCACGGACCAGCTTCTGGAAGCACGACCATCTCCACGTGCACCATTTCAACTGTACATAGAGCCTACTCAACTTGCGACCAAATTGTGGTACGACCGTTCCACGGTCCCGACCGTGGTCGTAAGTCGAGCACTAGCTGTATTAGATTGGTAGGACTAGCACTCCTCTCATTAGTCTTCCTTTTCAGAATACTTCTGGCTAATTTTACTCCTTTAATTTTCTACACTAACGTTAGAATCATCTTGACAAATTCCAAAAATTGCTGTGGTTGTGTGTTTGGGATCATCTTTAATTTAGAGATTGATGTAGGGAAAGTTTGCATCTTTATGAAGTTGACTTTTTCAGAGAACATAATAGGCCATTCCATTGATTCAGGCCTTTTTTAATGGCCCTGAGGAACATTTTAAAATTTCTTTACATAGATCTTGCACATTTCTTGTTAAATTTATTATAACGTATTTTATTGTTTTTATTAAATGGCATCTTTTATGTTCTAATGTGTTGTTTGTCTCAATGATTTTGTACCAATACAACTTGCTGAATTCTCCTTCCTCTTCGTAACCTTTTTTAGTAGATTCCCTTAGGTTTTTGCAATGCAGAGACATATAATCTGCAAATAGTCATTGTTTGAATTCTGCTTTCTAATGTTCCAACTTTTCAGATTGTGGAATACAGCACAGACACAAAGGACTGTGTAAATCACATATGTTTTACATGCATTTACTGCACTTTAAAACTCTACAGTTATAAAATGAACACACTCAGCTAACTCCCTGGACCCCAGATCAAGGGCTAGAGCCTTGGCTCCTGCCCCGGCCCAGAGTGTGTCCCTTGCAATACCTTTTCATTAAAATTTTCATAACTTTTTCCTTGCTTTGCATCAGAGTTTTGCCACTGAAGCCGACATCCACCCTTAAATCATATGATTCCACTTTGCCTGTTTTTAAACTTTACATAAATGCAACTGTAATGTATGTTTTTTCGTGTGTCTTGCTTTTTTCATGCATCACTGTGTCTTTAAAATCCATCCTTACTGTAGCATATGTAGAGTATATTCCTTTGCATCCCGGTAGATTATTCCATTGTACAGTGTTACCACGATGTGTTTGTCCATTTCACCCCTGCTGAGTATGTGGTTTATTTTCAGCCACCAAATGCTGTGATGACCCATTGTGTGACTTTCCTGTGGCTGCTGTAATAGAGTACCACAAAGTGGTTGACTTACAATAACGGAAATGGATTCTCCCACAGTTCTGGAAGCCAGAAATCCAAGATCAAAGCATCAGCAGAGCAGCCCTTCCCTGAGGGTTTCAGGAGACACTCTCTTTCTTGCTTCTTCCTCCAGCTTCTGGTGCTCCCGGCTTGAGGCCACATCACTCCACTTTCTACTTCCATATTCACACAGCCTCTTTCAAATGGCCTCGTGCCTTTATCTTATAAGGACGCTTCTCATTGGGTTTAGGGCCCACATGGGTCATCTCCAGATCCTTAACTTAATTACATCCACAAAGATCCTTTTTCCCCAAGTAAGATCCCATTCATGGGGCCTAGGGGTTAGGACGTGGACATATATAATTTTGTTGTGGTTGAGGGGCGGCACCATTCAACCTACTGCAAACGTCTACACACGAGTGTCTCCAGAGTTTGTATATATTTAGCAGTGGAACTGCTGGGTCATGGGGAAGTGTGTCGTCAATATTACTACGGGATGCCAACCCTTTTCCCAACGCACACCCCCATCGGCAGTGTGGGAAGTTTCCATTGCTGCACAGCCTCACCAACTTGTGATTGTGATACTTTTTGGTTTCTGCCAATTGGGTGGGTGTGTAATGGAATCTCCTGCTACGGTTAACTTACAGTTCTGAAATGACAAATGAGGTCGAGCACTTTTCCTATGTCTGTGGGTCATTTGGATTTCTTCTGTTGTGAAGAATTGCCTGTTCAAGACTTTGGCTCATTTTTCTATTGTATTCTATGTCTTTCTCTTACTTTTTGTTCCTTCTATCTTCTAGTTATGAGAACTTAGTTATATGTTTGTTTCCCTTCTGTTCTCCAAATCTCCCATCAAAATCTTTCATGTTGCCCATCTGATCAAAACCTATAGGAAAGGGAATCCTGGAAAACATAGTTCAGGCTTGCCAAGTTGACACATTACAAAGCCACCTCAATCCATTTCTTGAACTCTCGTCAGATTACTCAGTCTGCATGTGACATCCATTTCCTGTAAGGCAGCTGACTGATACAGATGTGGAGCATGTTTTATCATTCAATAAAATATTTCCTAATTCCCATGTTACTGTCCTTGGGCCCTGGGCGATTTCAATGTGCATTTCTTCTTTTCTAAACATGTGGGGATTTTTCTAGTTATCTAAAGTGGGCTTTTTCCTCTCTGTAGTCAGAGAGATGTGCACCATCTCGGAGAAAGTACGTTAGAAAAAAACCTAATCGATTTGGACTTTGGTGGGGTATTTTGAGGAGGGTCTGAGGAAGTTGGGGTTTTCTCTAACCACTGTCAGAGAGTGAGGACAAGCCTATGATTCAGCATCTTAGTAAATCTTTTCTCTGGGGAGGGCTGGAACAAAGTTAAAGCTGTAATTCGTAAAGAAGCAGCAGTCACCCACACTGGCCAAGCAAGAGGAGGACATTTGGTATTTTGTGGGTTGCACATTGACCTTGTTTTTATCTACACTTAGACAAAATAATGAAGTGGCCTTGCTTTGTCTCATTTTCTCATGATCTCCAAGTAACCTTGTCTAAGGTTGGTATTCTGCAAGATTGTTTATGTCCAATAGAGGAACAGCACGGCCTCACTGCGAGCGCCAGGCCAGCTTCCAAATGTCAGGGTCTGCTGTTTATTTTCCCTTTCTCGTGGGTTTCTAGCTTAATTACACTGTGGTCAGAGATCATGCTCTGAATGATTTTAACCCTTTGAAACATGGTAAGATTTGTTTTAAGTTCCAGTTTGTGGTTGGTTTTGATAAATATCCCATGTGTGCCCAAGAGAATGTGCAGGCTGCAGTTGGGTGTGATGTTCCACATATGCTCATTAGGTTAAGCTGCCGGTTGCTGTTCAAAACCGTATCCTAACTGGTATTTTGTTCGCTTGATCTACCAATTACCGACAGAGGTGTGTTAAAATCTTCCAACACTACATATGAATTAGTCTTGCTAAAAAAGCAATGAACTCACATCTGATTGACCTTCTGGATCCAACTACCAATACAGGAAATACAGAGTTTACTACCCTGGAGGGCTGCAGCCATTAATATCCAGACTATGGGGAGTGCCACAATATAAATAACACTGTTTTATTCAACAAATACATTACAAGGGGGAAAAAGAGACAGAGGAAGAACTTGTAGATTAAAAGACACTTAAAACAAGGCCAGGCACAGTGGCTCACTCCTGTAATCCCAGCACTTTGGGAGACCGAGACAGGAGGATCACTTGAGCCGAGGAGTTCGAGACCAGCCTGGGCAACATAGTGAGATTCCATCTCCAAAACAAACCAAAAAAAATTAATCAGCCAGGTGTGGTGGCACATGCCTGTGGTCCCAGCTACTCAGGAGGCTGAGGTGGGAGGATGACTTGAGTCTGGGAGATCGAGGCTGCAGTGAGCCTGGGTGGCAGTGGTACAGCTCTCTAATCTCCCTCAATCCTCACATAAAGCAGAACCGATGGCAGAACTGAAACTCCAAAGACAGCATTTACAGCAGTGCAAAGTGAGAAAGTCTTCCTAATGAGCTCCAAAATACAAGTGGGTGGGTGCAAACCACCAAGAGCCACAAACCCACAGAGCAGCCTCACTGCAGAATTCTGTTTTATGTGAGGATTTGGGGAATTAGAGAGCTACACCACTGCCATCTTCCCAGAATTTCCTGAATTATTTTGAAGCAAAGTCAAGATATCCTATGATTTTGCTCATAGATTCTAAGTGTGGACCTATAAAACATACTCTATTAATATAACTACAATGCCACACTCACAATAAGCCCAGGGAACAAAAGGACAGGTAACTGACCTGAGAACAGGGGACCCCAAAGTAGTCAGCAGGTGCTCATTAGAAAACCAGGCAGGACAATTTGAGAGCAGCACTCAATGTGGGAGGGGTTTTGCTCAAGGCAATGACAAGTAAACAAAGGGGGTCCTTAGTAAGATCTAGCCTCTGTGAGCACCTGAAACCTGTCAGAAAGGGCTCCCTTCTAGGACAGAGCTCCACATAAGGAGAAACAGCTGGAGAGAAGATGAAATCAAGGAAAACACAGATAGCAGAGCCAAAGGAAAAAGCGGCCGGAGGAATTCACCCGGAAGTTTCAGAAGGCACACCACCACATTTTTTATTATCAAAAGAAAACAGTGAAAGAAAGAGGGAGACGGATGAAGTTAGAAAAGCTATCCTGAGCCATGCCTCCTTCTAAAAGTTTAAGAAAAATAATTTCACATGAATAAAGAACAGATTCCTATCTATCTGAAAAGAACAGATTCTTATCTGTAAAGACAGCAAGCACACCAGAAAGCTACGTCCTCAAAACAAATCCAAACTAGAATTATGATTTCCCAGATAAGCAGAAAGAAATTAAAAGAGTAATGAAAGACATGAAAGAAAAACATAAATCAGAATTAGCAAAACTCGGAAATTAGGTGATAGGACTCAGGAAAGAATTAGAAACAAGCTTTTTAAATGTTAAAAATGAAAACTAAATTGGAAGGAACACAAAAATACAACAGATAATGTAATAAGGGACATAAAAGGTGAAAGCAAGGACTTTTTTAGCACAAGAAATAATGAAGAAATAGATTAAAAGGATTTGAGACAAACTGACAAATATCGAAGTGACCTTATGGGTCATCAAGTTAAAATGAAATAATCAGAGTGGACCCTAATCCAATATGAGTCACATCCTTACAAGAACATTATAAGGAAATTGGGGCACAGATGATACGCCCACAGAGAAGATGATGTGAAGAGACATGGGGCGGGATGGCTCAAGCCTGTAATCCCAGCACTTTGGGAGGCCGAAGCGGGTGGATCACGAGGTCAATAGATCGAGACCATCCTGGTCAACATGGTGAAACCCCGTCTCTATTAAAAATACAAAAATTAGCTGGGCATGGCGGCACGTGCCTGTAATCCCAGCTACTCAGGAGGCTGAGGCAGGAGAATTGCCTGAACCCAGGCGGCGGAGGTTGCAGTGAGCCGAGATCGCGCCATTGCACTCCAGCCTGGGTAACAAGAGCGAAATTCTGTCTCAAAAAAAAAAAAAAAAGAGAGAGAGAGAGAGAGAGAGAAAGACATGGGGAGAAGATGGCCATCTACAGGCCAAGGACAGAGGCTTGGAACACATCTTGCTCTCACAGCCCCAGGAAGGAACCCACCTTGCCGATAACCTGGATTCATTTCTGTTGTTGAAGCTCCCAAGTATGTGGTACTTTGTTAGGGCAGCTGGAACAAATCCATCCCTTCCCAAATCTGAGTGAATCCCAACTTTCTGCTCTGCCCACTCTGGTGTTCCACTCATCAATTAAGATTTTATTTCAATGGGCATTTTTACTTTCTACGATTTCACCTTGGCATTTCTTATCTGCCTGTCTTTGTTCGGTGACCTCCTGAATTTCTTGTATGGGTGCTAGTCCTCCTTTCTGTCTTTGGAATTTCCCAGGAGTCTGTTTCAGGGCTCTGGACTTCTGGTGTGTTTTATGCTTGCAGTCTGAGAGTTTGTCCTCAGAGGGAGAGATCTTCCACAGGGGTCCTGGGTATGTTGGTGTGAGGTGGTGGTCCCCCCTATCTGCAGCTTCTCTCTCTACAGTTTCAGTTACCGGTGGCCAATCTTAGCCCAAAAATACTGAGTGGAAACTTACAAAAATAAACAATTCATTTTATGTTGAAGGAACAATTCAATTAAATAAACCACTTTAAATGGCACCCCCTTCTGAGTGGCATGATGAACGCTCAAGCTTGCTCCATCCTATCCAGAGCATGAACCCTCCCTTTTGTCCAGCCGTAATTTCTGCAGCTTCAAACTAGCACAAATTTATTATTCCTTCTTCACTGTTTCATGAATGGAAGATTTGTTCTTACTGCAGCTCTTAGCAACCTCAACATGTATTTTAGGGCCATTATTAGGTAAAAGAGGGGTAACTTCAACACCAGCGCTGTGATACCAGGAAGAGTGGATCTAAGAACCAAGGTGGCTAAGTGGCTAATGGGCAAGAGGGCATTGACAGCGTGGAGCCACTGGACAAAGGGAAGATTTACATGCTGGACGGGACAGAGTAAGACTTCATCATGCTACTCAGCATGATGCACAATTTTCCCCTTTTAATTATTTCTGGATTTTTCCATTTAATATCTTTGGACCACAAGTCATTGAAATCACAGAAAGTAAAACAGAGGAGAGGAGACTACTGTCTTTGGGAAAAGGGTCTTTGCAGATGTCATCAAAGTAGGAATATCAAAATTTGGTCATTCTGGATTAGCGTGAGCCCTAAATCCAATGACAAGGGGCCTCATAAGTGACAGGAGAAGAGAAAGACATACAGCAGAGGCTGGAGTGAGGTGGCCACAAGCCCAGGATGCCTGGAGCCTGCCAGAGCTGGGAGAGGCAGGAAGGAGCCTTCCCTAGAGCCTCTGGGGGAGCGTGGTCCTGAGACACCTGGATTTGGCACTTCCGGCCTCCAGGACTGGGAGAGGATCCACTTCCTCTGTGGTGAGCCACCCGGTTTATGATGCTTTGTTCTGGCAGCCACAGGACAGTAAAGCCCATGGTGTATCAGGCAGAATGGGATATCTACTTGCCAGAGCTGCCCAGTGAGAACTTGAGGTTGGGAGAGAGGCTGATACTATGAGGAAGGCTGCCTGGAAGAGGTAGAATCAGGCGGGATCCTGAAGGAAATGAAGGCTTTGATCAAAGAAGCATGAGCAAATGCTGAGTTAAGCAGGGGTGGCGTGTGTCCAAGGCACATACGTGTGTCACCCTGGTGGCTTCTGTGCACATGAAGGAGGTGGCAGGTGAGGCTGTGGAGGAGTCGAGCCAATTCTGCCACCCCTGGAAAGCCAGGGCAGCTTTAAGCCCAAGAGGGCAGGTGTGGCTCCCAGCGTGCAGGGCTCTCAGTGGCTGCAGGCAGAGGGGTTTGAAGATACTGGCCTGCCAGGCAAGCTGGGAGAAGGCAGTCAGGGTAGTCTGGAAGAGAGAGGGCTGGCCCAAAGGGGAGACCTATGGCAAAGTCGAGTTGGCCAGGTGGCTGGAGAGGAAGCAAGAAAGAGGTCCTCAGGCCTGAGCCACCCTGCCTGGGGTGTGCACACAGCCCTTTAAACACCAAAGAGGGGCCTCAATTTCGTATTGAAGCCAACATGGTTTAATGTGTACTCATCCAAAATAAGCAGAGAAAGCAAGCAAAACAGGAAACACGGCAGTTATGAGAGCTCTCCCCTAACCCCTACCTGGCTGGGCCCCAGGGTAGCTCCTGATGGACGGATTCATCTGCCATGTCACCCCTTTTAGACAGCTGTAGCACGCCTTGCCCTCCATGGGCTCCAGATTAGGCTCAGTGGTTCCCAGCTGGGCCAGGGACTTTCCAATCCTTCCCTGTTCCCAAATAAGCATAATTAAGTCCTGGGTACATTGGACTCGACTGTTACAGGGGTTAAAGCCTCTAGGAGGGCTACCTAGTTCTGACGTTCCATACAGATTGTGCTGCAAATCCCTACAGAGAGCAGAATTTTCCAGAGGGAACAATTCATCCCTGGCTGTGTTCTCAGGCATTTGTCCCTCATGTAAGGCTCAGGGTCCATGTGGCCAAGTTCACTGGACATGTGATGGCCTCCGAAAGATGTTCACACCCTCATCCCTTGAACCTGTGAATGTGACCTTCTATGGCAAAAAGAGACTTTGCACATGGGATTTAGCACAGGACCTCGAGATGAGGAGATTAGTGTGGATTACCTGGGTGGACCCCAAACACAGTCACATGTATCCTTACGAAAGAGAGAAGACCAAGTGATGGAACACGGAAGGTGCTGCTGGCTTTAAAGACGGAGGGAGGGTGCAATCACAACAAGCTAAAAAGCTTCTGCACCGCAAAGGAAACAATCAAGAAAGTGAAGCGACAACTCACAGAATGGGAGAAAATCTTTGCAAACTACCCGTCTGACAAGGGATTAATAACCAGAATATATTAGGATCTCAAAAAACTCTACAGGAAAAATCTAATCAAAAATGCGCAAAAGATTTGAATAGACATTTCACAAAAGAAGGCATAAAATGGCACACAGGCATATGAAAAAGTGCTCAACATCATTAACCATCAGGGGAATCAAATCAAAACTAGAGTGAGTTATCACCTCACCCTGGTTAAAATGGCTTCTCTCCAAAAGACAGGCAGTAACAAATGCTGGTGAGAATGTGGAGAAAAGGGAGCCCTCGAACACTGTTGGTATGAATGTAAATTAGTACAACTATGGACACCTGTTTGGAGGTTCTTCCAAAAGACGAAAAATTGAGCTACCACAGGATCCAGCAATCCCACTGCTGAGTATAAACCCACAAGAAAGGAAATCAGTTTATCAAAGAGATATCTGCACACCCATGTTCATTGCAGCTCTGTTCACAATAGCCAAAATTTGGTAGCCACCTAAGGGTCCATCAACACGCAAAAAAAAATGGATAAAGAAAATGTGGTACACATACACAATGGAGTACTATTCAGTCATAAAAAAGAATGAGATCCTCTCATTCGCAACAACGTGGATGGAGCTGGAGGTTACTACGTTAGGTAAAATAAGCCAGGCACAGAAAGACAAACATTGCATGCTCTTACTTACTTGTAGGATCGAAAACTCAAAATAATTGAACTCATGGAGATAGAGAGTAGCAGGATGGCTACCAGAGGCTGGGAATGGTCAGTTTCGGGGGGGCTGGAGGGGGAGGTGAGGATGGTTAACGGGTACAAAAAATAGTCAGAAAAAATAAATAAGACTTACTATTTGCTAGCACAGTAGGCTGACTATACTCAATAATAGATTAATTGTACATTTTAAAATATCTCAAAGAATGCGATTGGATTGTTTGTAACATGACGGATAAATGCTTGAGGGGATGGATACCCTATTCTCCATGACGTGATCATTTAACATTGCATGCCTGTATCAGAACATCACATGCACCCCATCAATATATATACCTACTATGTATGTACCTACAAAAAATCATTTTAATTACGAAGGAAGGGTCCATGAGCTAAGGAATGTGGCTGTAGGTGCTGGAGAAGGTGTAAACTGGAGAAGGTATGAACAGGATTCTCCCCTGGAGCCTCCTGAGAGGGTGTGGCCCTGTTGGCATCTTGACTGTGACCCAGCGAAACTGATTTGGGACTTCTACTCCCACCCCACCCCGCTGTATGAGCTTAGGGCCCTTCACTGCACAGACTTCTTCTCAGGGCCTTGGAGGGGTCCCAGAAATTTTGTATTTGTAATTTTATATTCCTTTCCTTAAAGAGGGTCCTCCAAATTTATAAACGTTAGGCTCCATTAAACCACCTACCAGCAAACGGAATGAGACCCGCACAGGAGGCTTCTGGTGGTAGGTAGAATTCTAAGATGACCCCCAATTCCCCATCCCATGGGGTGTAAGTCCCATCTGACACCGCAGCCAGTGAATCTGAGGGAGCATCACCCGTATGATTGCGTTATGGTACATGGCACGGGTGACTAAGAAAGGGAAGCTCTCTGCGGTAGGCCTGACCTAATCACATGAGCCCTGGAAATCTGGGTCTAGAGGCCAGACACAGGGAAGTCGGAAAGTCCAGGCATCAAAGGGGTTCAGTGAGACAGCAGCTCTCCTGCTGGCTTTGAAGATGGGGAAGCCCAGAGTGGCACCTGCTGACAGCCAGCAAGGATGGGACCTCAGGCGTAGAGCCACAAGGAGCTGGCCAACAACCTCTATGAACTTGGAAGTGAGTGATTCCCCACGCCTCCACATAGGAGTGCAGCCTGTGAGACCCCGAACCTCGGACACAGCCACTTCACACCCAGCGCTTCTGACCCACAAAAAGGAGTGTTGGTGACAGCTGCTAAGTTTGCTGTAATCTGTCTCACAACAATGCCTAACTAATCCCCTTACAATGGCAATTTGGCCCCTGGCTGGAGGGCTGAGCACGTGGCCTCAAGATGGGATAAGCAGCTGCCCCAAATGCAGATTATAGTGCAAATGTCCCTTCAGGTACGCTTCTCTGGCCTCTCTCCTCCTGGATGACATCGGAATTGCTTTTCTGCCCTCAGAACACCTGGCATTTGCCTATACAACGCCGTCACCATTTGTAATTGCCATGACACTGGGAAGTTGCTTTTCAATGCCTAGATCACCGCATCCCCAAGGTCAGGAAGCTGGCAGACCTGGGCTCACTGCTGTAGCCCAGCACCCAGCATAGTGCCTGGCACACAGCAGGGGCTCAGTGAATGGGGGTGGGGATGGGCGCATTCACTTTTCTCCTCTGCCTGTAGGTCCTTAGCTGTGGTTTCATGGAGCAGCCATGGGGAAGGCAGGGGAACAAGGGGTGGCAGAAAATGCAGAAGGGGGCAGTCCTGGAGTCCACGTGGTGAGGAAAGGAGGCCTGGAAGGGGCTGGGGCCAAGGTGGGCGGGGTCGGGGCTGTTGCTCTCTCCCGTCAAGGTCATGGGGATGTAGAGGAAGGAGGAAGAGGCTTCCATTGAGAGAGGGTGCTTGGGAGTGAGACGTCAGGGGCAGGTCCAGGGTGCACCCATGAGAGTGGGGAACCAAAGGGGATTAACAGCAGGGACACTCCACACACGCATGGCTAGATGGAGCAGGCTGAAGGGCCCGGATTCTACACACAGGGGAGGAGCGCAGTGCTGGACATGACATCACAGGGTAGGGGGTGCTGGCCCCCTTCGCTGTCCCCCTGTGGTATGTGGGGCCAGGGCCCTGGGTGCATGCCAGCCTCACCCAAGGCAGGAGGTGGAGGAGAAGGCAGATGCAAAGGCCAAGGGCAGGGGCGCAGTGAGAGGCCTGGGGGAGGACAAGAGCCCAGGCAAACGTGCAGGGCCAGGAGGGAGTAGTGGGGAGAGGACTGCTGAGTGCCCGCCACCAAGGTGAGGCAGGGGGACCACTGGGGTCACCTGGGGTCCTGCTCAGAGGGCTCCAGATGCGGAGGGTGGGCCCTGCAGGGAGTTTTCCATCTCCTTGGACAAACTCTGAGTTCTATCTCTGTACCATGAGCTCCTAGCCCAGGGCTGGCCCAAGTGGGTGCTCCATGCATGGTGATGTCATTAAACAACACCTACTGCACTCAGGCAGGGGCTAGGGACCGGGGGGGCCCTCAAGACAGAAAGGGATGGGCATCATGCCAGGAAAAAAGTTGGGGCCTGAAGTAATCTTGCTGGTGACAGGAGCTCTGAGGACAGCAAGGAACTGTCACAAAATCCAACACGGTAGAGCCACTCATGACACTCACCAATGTGAGCCTCCGTTTCCTAGCATGGACGAGGCTGGGGCCCATGTGTCCCTCTGCTGTGGAGTACTCTCTTGCCCCACTGAGGTTTCAGCTTCACGGTCGCTTGCTCAGAGCCTCTTCCTTGAGCCGAGCCCCTAGTCATCTTTGTCCTGTTGCATAACCACAGCACTTCCCCCAGTCCATTCTTTTCTGATGACCACCTCTGTGTGCCCCCTGGGCTCTCTGGAACCTCACCCACCCAGCTCACCAGTGTGTGCAGGACCCAGCCATCGATGAATCAGCGCAGGGAACGGCTTGTAAAGAGGAAATGAAGTGAGGAGAGGAACTGAAGCAAGGTGAGGAAAAGTGCCCAGCACTGCATCTGCTACAAAGCGCTGCTGGCATTTCCTTGAACCATGAGATGCAAACAGATTGTGAGTTTAGGAAAGTTGGTAACCAAAGCGGTCGAGCTGAGAGAGTTTCCTGGCCGGCACGCTGTAACCCCTGGCCTGTGCAGCCCTTCCTGGGCAGCCGTGCACAGACCAGTGGCCCTGGCCCGAGTCACAGGAGTCTGAGTTAGAACACGTTTCTGTCCACCAAGCTGTCACCAGGATAACGGTCCTTGTCAGCGCTGGCCACCCTCCCAGTTCTCAACCTCAAGGCCTCGAGGCTCTGCAGTAGAAGCCACCAAGGCAGGGCTTTTGGAAAAGGCTCTCAGGTGGAAGAGAGAACAGCGGGGCTTCAAGGGGCCCCTGAGGGTGGCCTTCAGGCCGAAGCGTGAAACAGAGGAGGCCTGTGAGGGCACCAGGTGCCCAGGGGGAATGTGCCAGGCTATTTGATTGTTTTGACAAAGTCTGTCACCTAGCTCCTCGGCATCAGCAGAAGGGTGACCTCCCCAGGTGACATGAATACAGTGCAGCTGCTCTCACTCTTTCTGTGTCCCCCGGGTCCCCCAGAGACCCATCATCTGCCATTGTCTGGGGTTAGGGGGGACTTAAAACTGATTTTCAAGGTCTCAGGCAGGCACCAAAGGCCTTTTCTCCAGGGGAGCGACAGTGGAGTTGGAGGAGTCCCGGGGAGACGGTTCAGATGTTCACCTTCATGACAACCTCACCCCACAGGCTGGCAGGCCCCGGCTCCTACTTCTCTCCTTCTGCCCAAGCCAGAGGCCTTGGGGGCTCAGACCCACAGACAGCATAATGGCCCCAAGCCCAAGCTTACCAAAATAGAGGACACCCTGCTGCCTCTCTCTGATTTCAGGGGGCCAGAGAAGAGAGGCGTGAGCTAGGAGGTGACGGACATTGATCTTGGGCTGAGAAATTAGGAAAAAGAACAAGATTTTCTTCTAGAACCACCATTCTCCTGCCTTGGTCCACAGTGAGCTCAGATGGACTAGGAGCACCACAGGGCTATGTGCCAATTACATATGTTGAGGGGCACCGGGGCTCTGTGTCTTTTAAGGGCAAGATTCCATATTCCACTGGAGTCAAACCTATTTTATAGTGCAGAGTCGCTGGGCAACTAGTTTTCACTGCAAATCCCATCTCCCATGTCAGATGAGTAGTCTGCTGTTGCCGTGGTGAATCGGTATTATACTGTGACCTTGATTCTGGGCAGAAATGTACGTTGCCTTGACCATGATTACACAAAATACGTTGTCTAGGAAACAGCACAGTTACGAGAACAGGAAGGGCTAGATAATTCTTGGCTTTGACTGGAAGCCACACAGTGTTACCTTGTACCCAGTGGGGTCTCAGCTTTCCTCGGGGGCCTCTCTGCTGTGTGTGTGACACAGACAGAAAGACAGGACAGAGCCAGGGACAGACAGAAAGGGAGAAACGTTGGAAAGTCACAGGCTAGGGTGAGCCTCTGCAGCTGCTGCATGAGAGCTGCTGGGGAGGGGGCCAGGCTTCTGGCCTCTTGCCCAGTCCCTGTCACCCAATGCAGTTCCAGGGCTGGGGAGGTGTGGCACCGGGGGAGGACATCACCCACCTCCAGGAAATGTTGGTTGCCTACAGAACGTGGCCTGGCTCCATCTATGGGAAGCTCTGCAAATACATGTACCACCCTCCACACATCCCCCACACGAACACACACACCACACATAAACACACAAACACACAATACACACATCATACACACCCTACACATGAACGCACAAACATCCCACATACCACATACACCACACATGAACACACATACCACATATGAACACACACCACACATGAACACATAAACACTCCACACACACCACACATGAACGTGCACACAGCACACATGAACACATAAACATCCTACACACACCACACATGAACACACACACACACCACAAACCTCACACACATGAGCGCACACCCCACACACACCACACATGAACAGACATCACACACCCTACTCAGCTCCACACACACCACACACATGAATACATACCCCACACGTGAACACACATACCCTACACATACCACACACCCCACACATGAACACACACACCCTACACATATCACACACACCATACATGAACACACAAAAACCACACACCTCACACCACACACCCCACATACACCACACATGAATACACACACCACAAACCCCACACACATGAGCATGCGGTACACATGAACACATACACACTACACACCCCACACACAAACACATCACACACACCACACACACCACTTATGAACACACACCCACACCACACATGAACACACACAAACCACACTCACACACACCACACATGAACACACAAACAGCACACACTACACACATGAACATGCACAACACACATGAACACACACCACACATGAATATGCACATGCCACACATACCATATGTGAACATGGACATCACACACACATCAACACACACCACACACATCACACACATGAACACACATACCATATACCACCCAAGCCATACACACACCACAAATACCACACACATGAACACACACACCATACACAACCCCACACGTGAACACACACCACACACCACACATACCACACACATGAACGCACATACCACATACCACACATGAACACACACCACATGAACACACACCATACATGAATGCAAACATACATCCCACATGCACCCCACACTCACCCCACATGAACACACAGACACAAACACCCCACAGACACCTTCACATGAAAACACACAGCCCCTTTTCATAAACACACACATGTGAGTACACACCACACACAGCCCCACACATGAACACACACAACACACACAATACACATGAACATGTACACACCACACATGAACATGCACACACAACACATACACCTCAACACAAACCACATGCACCCCACATGGACACACATCACACACATACCCCACATGAACACACACTACACATGAACACGCACACCACACATGAACACACATGACACGTCCCATACATGTGTCCACACACCACATGTGAACACACACACCGCACACCACACACATCCCAGGCATGAACACACACACCACACATGAACAAACACAAATCATACAGACCATGCACACCCCATACACACTACATAGAAACACACAAACCACACATGAACACACAGCACATATACCCCACACATGAACACACACACACACCACTCACCCTTAATACATGAACACAAACACCCCACACACCACACATGAACACACACCCCACACACCACATATGAACACACAAATCACACATGAACACACAGCACACAATATGCACACACCCCACACATGAGCATGCATACCACACACCCTGCACACATGAACACAAACAACCCACACATGGCACACATAAACACAAACACCCCTCACACCACATGTGAACACACACCACACACACCACACATGAACACACACACCACACACATCACACATCCTACACATAAACACACACCACACACCCCACACGGCCCCCAATGAACACACACACCACACACACACCACACTTGAACAAACCACACACATGAAAACACACCTCACACAACCCACAGACAACACTCAGACCACACATGAACACAAACACACCACACAAGAACACACATACCACGCCCCACACAGACCACACACACCCCACATATGACACATAAAGACACATTGCACGTATGAACACACAGAACATACACCCTACACATGAACACACACATCACACAACACCCACACATGAACACACACACCCCATACCCCTCACCCCCCCACACAGCCCACATCACACACACAACACACACACCCCACATGAACACACACACCACACACACTTCCACATGAACACACACACCACACACCCCCACTTGAGCACACACAACACACACCCCCACTTGAGCACACACAACACACATGAAAACATAATCCACACACACCACATGAACACAAACATACCACACATAAAAACACACACCACGTCACACACACACCACATGAAAACATATACACCACACACATGAACACACACAACACACTCTCTACACATGAGCAAACACATTACACAACCCCCACACATGAACACACACCCCACACCACACACATATCACAGACACTCCACATACCCCATACATACCCCACATGAGCACACAAACCACACATGAACACCCATATACCACACACACCCCACATGAACACATAGAGCACACACACCCCACACATGCTCCTATATGAACACATATATGAACACACACCCCACATGAACACACCCACACAAACACACCCTACACATGAACATACATATTATACAACCCCCATACATGAAAACTCATACACCCCACACCCTGCACCCCCATACAACCCACACTACACACACCCCACATACAACACATAAACCACACATGCCACACACACCCGCACATGGACACACACACAACACACACATGAACACACACACCCTCACATGAACACTCACACCACACACACCAAACATGAACACATAGACCACACACACACCACTCATGAACACACACAGCACACATGAATACACACATGAACAAACACCACACCCACACATGAACACATATACCACACATGAACACACACCACATAGACCCCCCCACATGAATACACACACACCAGACACGCCACGCACATGCACACATGCACCGCATGCCAGGGGCAGACTAACATGAGAGCAGCATGTGGAGCCTGGAGTCCATTTGTCCCCCCTTATAAGGCACATACTCCGCCGTCGCTCTCCCAGCATGGTGGCGGAAGTGAGGGCCCGAACCCAGAGGAGAGGGCTGACAAGGTAGGGCCTGTGCCCTGGCAGAGGCTGCCCATGGGGGGACAGGTGGTGCTCTACCTGGTTGACTTCCAGTCTAATGTCTTGCTCATACCCCCCACCACGGGTTCTTCCATGCCGGCAGCCCAGGCTGAATCCCTCAGTGTCATGCAGAACCCCCTACCCCACCCGGCCCCTCTCTCGTTGCTCAGAAACTCCTGCTATCTGGGCCCCTCAGCAGCCCCCACCCATTCACCACTCCTCTCCACACTACTGCCACCTCCTCAGCCCAGGCCCCCCGCCCCACTCACTTGCACGCAGGAGGAGCATGGCGAATACTTCTCGACTCAGTAACTAAGAAGCAGAGAGAGACCACCATGAGCCAACTAGCACGGAGAGCAAGAGAGAGCACGCAGGAAAGCCCAGAGCGGCATTGCGTCCCCTCCACATCCCAGCATGCAGAAATGCCACCATGAACGTCACCCCAGACCCAGGGCTGTGCAAGACGAACAGATTAAGAAACCGGTAGGTGGCAGAACAATTTCCCCCAAATGGGATCATCCAATGTGCTCAGTGAAAGAAGCTGGACACAAAAGGCCGCATACTGTGATTCTATCTCTATGAGACGTCCAGAAGAGACCAGTCCACAGAGATGGAAACAAGTCATTGCTGAGGCCTGGGGCTGGGAGGAGAGGGGAGGGACCCTGCCGATGTGGACAGGGTCTCCTTTAGGGTGACAAAAACGTTCCGGGAGTAGATAGCAGGGATGGTTGCACAACTTTGTGAACATACTAAACACCACTGAATTGTACACTTGAAATAGATAAATTTTATGGTATGGATATGATACATCCCAACAGAAAAAGGATCATTCTATGTATAGACATTGTGTTTAATCAAAAGTAGTATGCTTATCTTATTTGTGGACAAAGAAGACACAAGGCCAGGTGTGGTAGCTCACATCTATAATCCCAGCACTTAGGGAGGCAGAGGTGGGAGGATCACTTGAGCCCAGGAATTAGAGACCAGCCTGGGCAACATAGTGAGACCCTTGTCTCTAAAAAAAAAATGCAAAAATGATCTGGGCATGGTGGCACGCACCTATAGCTCCAGCTACTCGGCACGCTGAGGTGGGAGGATTGCTTGAGCCCAGGAGGTCAAGGCTGCAGTGAGCTGTGATTGCACCATTGCACTCCAGCCTGGGCAAGAAAGTGAGACCCCATCTCAAAAAATTTAAAAAAGGAAACACCCAAAACCTAAAATGCAATAAAAAAAATCAAAATATATATATATATATATATATATTATGAACAAATAAAAAAAAAAGGAAACAAACTGAAATAAAGATGAAAAGATTGAACTTGTAATAATTGTTTCTCCACAAGTATTAATTCCCAAAAAAAAGTCCCACTAAAGGCATAAAACCATGAAAATGTTAAGCTCTTTGAAATATTCTGTTTATAATAATTGCATGTTCTAACACAGTACCTAATGATTCCTTGCTGTAACAGATGAAGAAACCTCTCCTCAGCCTCAGTCCTTCACCTGGGATCTTTGTTAATTTTCCATTGTGAAGGTTTCTCACCTTTACATTCTATAGGAGGTACCGATACATAATTCCACAGTTGTTTAATATTAGATCTGTATATAAATGGATTCAGTGTTCACAATTGTTCCTGCATTTGAGTTCTTTATTTCAATACATTTTTAACTTGGCTCAATTGTATTGTCCAGTAGTAATTTTTCCTTTTTGCTTTTGGACTGAAAAGCCAAGTTGGATGGCTATAACATTCTTGAAGCAAACTGTCTGAAGAATAAACTCTGGACAAACTCCGAAGTTGGTAACCTTGCCCACCATCTTCTGGCATGGAGAAGCGACCTGGAGAAGTTAAAGCCAACATGATTCTTTCCAAGTCTGTTTTCTTCCATTGATTTGTGCTGTTTTTCAGGAATGCCAGACTATGTTTGCCATGTCTATATTTCCATCTTCCATAGTCTCTCTTCTGCTTTGTATCATGTGACTTCCTCAAGTCTCGCCACTAAACCCCTGGATGACCAGTGTGTCTGTGGTTGACTTTCCTGAAATTATCATTGCTGTGCATGGGATTTTCATCCTGGTAATATTTTTATCCTTCTCTTCCACTTTTCTCCCTGAGCTCTGCGACCTCCATTTTATTTCCTTCTGTTTTCTTATCATCCTTCTGTGAACCTGCCTCTCTCCTTTTAGCTGCCTTTTGCTCTGAGAGTCAGGGTTTCGGGACTCTCTCTGAGTCTATGGATGATGTTTTGTCTGGGGGCTTTCTGTGCTTTTGTGTAATTCCCCCTTGTGTGTTTCATCTGCTCTTCGCTTCTGCTCCCTTCCACCTTTATGTGTAAAACCCACACTGGTTTGCAAAGGTGCTGGATTTCGCCAGCATCTTCCCATCGTCTCCCTTGTCCACATCATCTGACTCGGATGTTCCGCCACAACCGTGGCCTGTGGCCTTCAATCTCATTAATCTAGCCGGAGGTTTGTTTTCAAGTGCTCTATTACTTTGGGGACAGTGACCCTTAGCTTGGGGGCGATCTGATTTCTGCCTCAGTTCTGCAGAGGCATTGCTGACTCGGCCCAGCTTGTTCCCTATTCCCTGTCCAGACTTAGCAATGTGTGGCTGGGCCTCTGGCTAATTTGTGGTCTGAGGTTGGAGCAGCTTTCGATGGTATTTTTCTCTTTGAAGTTGTATTTGAAGCAAGGCCAACCCATCATTTTTCTGTATAACTAAAAAGGAGAACTGCCGAGACCCTGAAGGAATGTTGTTTCTTTAGCGTGTATCTTCTGCAGGCAGATAACATCGGAGGCCATGCCTATGTATAATATACAGTGCTCAGCTCCATCTGTTCCCAGGCCACGTCAGTCACTGGGAGGCAAACTGCCAGGAGCTCTGAACAGGAAGGGGACACTGTAGCCCCTGCTGGAAGGCCACTCCAGGCCAGGAAGGCCCAGCCCATCTAAGCTGGGTGAGATGAGGCTTCTCGGGCAACTCTGGGCTGTTCCTTAAACTGTGACCTGGGACGTTGGGTCGAGGACCTTCAATCCACTTGGGAAGACGCTGAAGAGGATGTGGTCTGGAGTAACTCCACAGGCACGGAGAGTGGGCGCCCTCACTGCGAGCAGCTCTCAGGAGCCTCAGGAGTGCGGAGCAGAGCAGGGGAGCTGAGGCGTCCCAGGCGGGGCAGGCCGGGGCAGCAGGCCCCTGCAGGCAGCGTGCATGAAGGTGCTCTGGGAACCAGCTGGACTCCAGCACAGGCCCGTGGGGTGCTGGCTAAAGTTCAGTAGAACTCCCACCTCAGTGACCCAGTAACATGTGGTGGGATCACAGTCATCGCAGAGCTGCAACAGAGCACGCCAAACCTCCGCAGCCAGGGCCAGCAGGTGCTACACCCGTCCCCATGCTGGAGAGGTGGAAGGCGAGGGTGTGGGGGCGGCAGATGCAGGTAGCCGTGGGCCTACCCTGACCTTCTGGGCATTTGGAAGAAAACCAGCTTCGGCTTCATTTCTCCCTTCCAAATCTCATGCAGATTTCTCCTGTGGCCAACCCTCACCAAGGACCACAAAGGACAGGACAGTCTGAGAAGACTGGAGCCAGTGCAGCCCGGGGACGCCACACACGTGACCCTTGCTGGCCCCTCTGTATGCGCAGCTGGGGACACCAGCCTTCTCCTTCAGAGGCTCCCCAAGCCCCCACATCCTGCTTTGCTGGGTGTGCCACCTGCACCGCTCAGCTGAGCCTAATGTCCCCCTACCCAAAGAGGATCCAGAGTTCCTGGGGAGCCACTGAGTGGGGAGCAGTCCACACCCAAGCCACTGGGAGCAAAGCCAGCAAGACAGTTCTGCACTTACACAACAGTGCCGGGGTCTACCCTGCCCAGGAGCAAGGCTCGGGTGGCTTCTCCAGCCCCAAACCTTCAAAACGCATGGAGACATGGGCTCCAGGTCCTACAAGGTGGCCGGTGAGGTGACGGGAGGCTCACCAAGCATTTCCTTCCTGGCCGCCCTGAGCCCCGAGCCCCTGCTCACCCAGAAAACTTTGGCTCCCTGGGTAGGTGGCTGCTAGGAGGCCCTTTGAAGCCCTTCTCCAGTGGACTTGTCACACTCAGGCTCCCATGCCAAACCCGTCTGAAGGAGCCACTGGAGGCCACTTCCCGAGTGTCCCAAGGGGCAGGCACCGAGTCACTCACCAAGCAACTTCTCCACAGCAGGGTCCCAACGGCCCTCTGCTGAACACCATCTCCCCCTCCACAGACGGGAGCTGGGCTGGCACCAGGATGGGCACAGGGCCGGGAGAGCATCCCAGCAGAGTATACGGGGCTTCAAGGTAGGCTGTCCACTCCGCAGCAAGGTGCTTCGCCTTCTCCAAGCTATGGCCCTCAGCCTGCATCGGCACTGTCAGTGGATTGGGGGGCTGCAGGGGGTGCAGAGGTTGCCGGTGGGCGCAGGAAGGGGCCAGGCCAACATGGATTTGGACCTCAATCCAGACGGAGGGCACAGCATGGAAACTGAGAAGGAAATGTGAATGGTACCGTCGAGGCCTGTGGAGAAGCTCTTACTTTGTCCCTCAAAGCTTCTGGTGTTTTACTCGTGTCCCAGAAGCTCAGGGCAGGGACACTGAAGCTGTGCCAGGAGTCCCCCTCCCCATGGCCAGGTGCCACCTAGCTGCCAGCAGTGTCTACAGGAAGAGACCAACTATAACTGGGGCTGGGAAGGTTTCTCCAGCGGGGATCACACTGGACTGGGGGCTCCCCAAGGCTCTCACCTTCAGCTCCGAGAGCTTCCCCCAGACCTGCCTGCCCCACGGGCCTCTGCGCTGGCACCCTGCCCCCAGGTCACAGATGAGCAGGCTTTTGGATTGGCAGCTCTGCAGCCCATGGTGGCCATGGGGTGTCTGTGGCTCTTCCAGGACAGTGGCAGAGGAAAGCGGGAGGGAGCCAGAGGTGTTGAGTTGCTCTTTCTTTCCCCTGAAAGGGCGAACTTGGGCACAGGTGGAGAACTCACCATTGGCAGTGTCGCAACACACCTGCCATCCCCTGGACTTAGTCACTGGCTGACCACTCTGGGGCTCGTGGAGCATGATGGCCCCAGTTGGGATGTATAAGGAGCTTCTTCACTGGAAGAGGGTTGGGGCTTGGTCACCTGAGACTGCCCAGGAGGGGCTGCAAATGTCAGGGTGATTGTGCTCAGATAGAGTCGGCCTGAGCTGGTAGAGTCACCTTCACAAACTCCCCGTGGAACCGCTGTCCCCCCACCCATCTGGCTGTGCCCAACGCAGGGATGAGCAAGACACAGCCCTGGCCTCCAGCTGCTCTCACCTAGGAGACACTTGGAGCTTGTGCTGAGGATTTAGCAGAGTTGAGGGAGGGCAGCTGCCTCAAAACAACCACACGGCAGCACGTGCCAGTGAGCAGCTAGCACTGGGACAGCCTGTGGTTATCGGGCACAGTGGGGACTACTTGTCTGGCTCCTGAGGGCTCACGGGAAAGGGCTGGAGACCAGGGACTGGGTTTGGAAAGCTGGAATTCCCCCGGGCTTCCAAAACCAGAGCAAAGGCCAGGAGCAGGGACAGGCCAGCCAGCATGCTACCGCCACCACCTGGGTCCGGGCCTCTAGCCACTCCTGCCTGGGACCTCTGGTTCAGACTCAGAGACTCAGGACAAGGCATTTGATTAGCCAAGCCCAAGTCACAGGCCCACCACCTGGCTGGGCCCTGGCAGGAAGAAAAGAGCTGAGCACTGTGCCTTCAATGGCGCGACAGCACATTACTTTCCACCAAAACTGGAATTCGTGAGGGATTCTCCCAAAATCCCTAAGAGAACTAAGAGGAAGGGCCGCTGCATTCTGGGAAGCTAACAATACTGGGACCAGAAGAATTGCCAGACCTAGGGCACTATCCCAAGATTGGTCTGGGGAGGGCTGGAGAACCAGGCTAGGACGCTTCGCAGAGAGGAACCAGGTTCCAAACTCCGTGAGTGCTGGGCAGATGAGGGCTCCCTGCGGCTCTCACCCACAACTGTGGGACTCAGGGTGCTGCCACTAGAACCACGATCATATAGTTTGGATATCTTTCCCCTCCCAAATCGCTTGTGGAATTGGAATCCCTGATGTCGGAAGTGGGGCCTGGTGGGAGGTATTTGGGTTATGGGGGCGGATCCCTCATGAATGACTTGGGCCATCCCCTTGGTGATGACTGAGCTCTCTCTCTCTCAATTCACACAAGATCTGGTCAGTTAAAATATGCGGCATCTCCTCCCCAGCGCTCTCTCTCTCTCTGTCTGTTGATCGCTGACTCGCTCCCTCCTGCTTTCACCATGTGAAGTGTCTGTTCCCTCTCCCCCTTCTACCGTGAGTAAAAGCTTCCCAAGACCTCCCCAGAAGCAGATGCTTGTACCATGCTTCCTGTACAGCCCACGTTTAAACCTCTCTTCTTCATAAATTACCCAGTCTCAGGTATTTCCTTATGGCTATGCAAGAGTGGCCTAATGCAGCCACCACTGATCCTCAGGAAATGGGTGACACAGCCCCTCCTGCCAGCAGCCCAGCCTGAACTGAATCTGCAGGGCCCTGCTTCTTCCCACCTGGGGCCTCAGACTCAGTGGGCAGTGGGCGCATCTGATTGGTGGAGCCTAGGTCACGCATGCAAGCCCTCGCTGCAGAGGCTGGGAGAGCACCGACTTGGCATTTCCTGCTGCTCATGGGAGGCCTCAATCGGCCAACAGCATCCTACTACCCTGAGAAGTAAACCTGACTCCTCCCCATCCCCACAGGGCCCCAAATAGTCTCTTCCCCTGCACCCTATTTCCCCAGTTTTCAGCACAAAATTGCCAAGCTCCAGCCCTTCTGGGGGGCCAGGGTATATGTCACGCCCTTGGTCTTGTTACAAAAATATATAATTAGACCATTAGGCTGAGACAGCTCCCGTGCCCTGGATTCCTACACAAGCAAACTGAAGCCAATGTAAACAGTAAAGCAAAACACAAGTTTGGCCCAAGAGAAACTGCCACGGAACCTCTAGCTAGGGACCTCCCACGGCACCACCCCCAAAGGAGGCAAACGCCTCACCGCAGCAGACCCAGGAGGCCCTTTCTCTGCCTCCACATCCGTTCTCCTGCTCTTCACATGGCTACACATAGCTCTCTGAACCTCTCCCCGTCTTGAATGTTGCCTGATCCATGAACCCTTTCATGCTCAAATCAACTTTGTTAAATGTACTTTGTCTAAAGTTTTCCTTTGGACAGACTGCCTGTCTTTGTCTACTCACATCCTCTAGCTCTCGGCCTGAGTGTCACCACTTCGGAGAGCACCCGGGCTCCTGCAGGTCCCCCTTGATTCCGCACCTCCCCGGCCGCTCCAATTCCTGGAGAGCGCATCTCCCATCTCAGGTGGAGGGTGGATGAATGTTTGCACCCATCCTCCCAGAAGCCCCACTAGGCTCTAGCGCAGGCGTCCCTAAACTTTTTACACAGGGGGCCAGTTCACTGTCCCTCAGACCGTTGGAGGGCCGCCACATACTGTGCTCCTCTCACTGACCACCAATGAAATAGGTGCCCCTTCCTGAAGTGTGATGGGGGGCCGGATAAATGGCCTCAGGGGGCCGTAGTTTGGGGACACCTGCTCTGGAGATTTGAAGTTGCTCATTATTGTTCCATGGTGGACTTTTCAAGTTTTAGGATATCTCGTCTTCAAACATGTGGGGGTTTTAGGAAACCCCTGTAACTCTCATACTGGCTTTCTCACTGTGGGCGCTATTGACCTTGTGGGCAGGACTCATCTTTCTTGCATGGCCTCAGAAACACGTGACCCACGTTCGGAAGTCCTGAACCCTGGGGACGGAATGCCAGTGGCACCTTCCCCAGAGAGGAGTCAACAAGCAGCATCATCCCCACACATTTTCAAAAGCTGCAGGGAATAGGACAACACAAATGTAAGGACTAATGAAACCCTGACACTTGACAATTCACAGACAAAATATAAGAAAAGCCCTTGTCATGTCCTAGCCTGCTGGCCACAGCGCTTACTTACACTCTCATTGGAGATGTTCCCCAGGGGCGCTGGGTAGGGATATTTTTCCTCTCCTCCATGCCCACCCCATCCCCAGCCATTCCCCCTCCCCCAGTTTTCCACAGCAGAGGCGAGACCAGCTGGAACACGGAATGAAATTTATTGAAGAGAAACATGTACTGAAACCATTGAAGAGAAGGGAACCACAACACAGAGAGAGTATGCAAACAGCCACCACAGGCCACAGGTCCCAGGCACCCCCCTCCTGGGGTTCCTGGCAAGGCTCGTAGTCTGCCTCCCCTCGCACTGCGGCCCCCCGCGGCCACTTCCCTCCTTCCCAAGGGCCCCAGGTCCACCTCTTGCCAGGACAGTGGACTCTGGCAGTGTCCACTGGCTTCAGGGAGCCCCCTCCCAAGCCCATCCCTACCCTATGGCCCTCACAGGACAGTCACAAAACACTGGAAAACAGCAGGGAACACCCCACCAGGCTGAGGAAACTGAGTCACGAGTAACAACAGGGGTGGAACACCAAAGCACAGTCCCTGGGGAGCCTCACACAGCCCTCTCTGCCCTGGGTCTGGTTCTTCTTCCACAGTCACTGTCACCATCACAGTCACTGGCACCGTGTCCTGGTACCTCCTTTCCGCCATCTCCCGGGACTGTGCTGGGGATCTCCAGGGAGGAGCTGCTCAGAGAAGAATACACACAGCTCCACCAGAACAAGCAGCCCCTGGCCTAGGTCTACACTAGGAAAGCAGAGGTGGTGCTTACAACAAGGGACAGACAGCAGCGAGCAGAGCGTGGGCTCACAGGAAACACATAGCACGTGTCTCAGGTCCAGAGGCGGCTGCCCAGGTGAGCGCACAGCGTACGACTTTGCACAGGAACGATGTCCAGCAGTGAGTGGGTGTCTGCTGGGCACATGGGTCACTACAGGGCCTACATAGGTGAGGGTGAGCTTCCTGGAACAGGGAGCAGCCTGCCCAGGGGATGGCAAATGGGGGGACCCCTCTTGGGAGACCCAGGCAGCTGGCACCCTTGAGAGGGCCTCTTTCTCCTTCTTTCCCAACCTAGGGTCAGGGTGGGGTGCAGACATCTTCAGGTGCCCCCACCCAGGCCATGGCTGGCCTCTCAGGGCTCCCTCTAGGCAGGCCCCCTGTGATGACAGGGTTTGGGGCTGGTGCTGGGTTTGCTGAGTGCAAGGGAGGGAGGGAGGGAGGGGTGCCTCTCCCAACCCCATTTGGAATCATATGTGGTCATCTGGATCATGGGGAAGGGCTGGGGGTGGTGGCCAGGGCCTCTTGGGGAAGGTGGGAACCCCTACTCCTGATGTGGGGTGAGGGACTGGCCCTGGCCTGGCCTCCATCTGCTTCCAGGGTGCCCCTGCCTGAAAGGAGAGGAGGCCCCGGGGCCCTCGGAGCTTATTTGCCCGGGGAGGATTTGGGCTGGCCCGCCCCCCCAGCCCCATCCTCATCCTCGTTTTCAGACTCCTCCAAGATGGTCTGGAGCCCCTCCAATGGGGGATTCCTGGCTTCCTGGCCTCTCACCTGGATGAGGCCCTCTGGACACCAGCTAGGACCTCTTGGGAACACCCAGACAGCACTGCCCACCCAGGCTGGGAAGGAGCCCCAGGGGACCTCTATGGGCCCCACCCCACCTAAGCCTTCCAGGCCAGTAGGAGCATTTTCATCTTCCCCAGTGGCAGGGGCACCCCTGGCGGCCACTTTGGTGACAGAAGTGGCCTTGGCAGCATCTTCCCCGCTGGGATCAGCTTCGCTGGTATCCCCTTGGGCTGGGGAAGCCTGGGCGACATCTCCTCGGGCAGGGGCCATCTGGGCGGCAGATGGTTCTTCACTCTCCGCTGGGGCATCTGGCCAGGCTGCACCGTGCTGGCTCCTCGCTGGGGAGGCCGCCCACACCTCCATCTCCCTGATGAGCCGAAGCAGCCGAAGGAAGCCGGGCGGCCTCCTATCCAGCTGCATCCCCCTCAGGGTATCCTGGGGAGCCTCACTGGGGCGGGTCTGAGACAGCACCTGCCACAGTCGAAAGCGGTTGGCCATGGCTGGGTGGACGGCCCCCTTCTCCACTGCCCTCTGCAGCAGGCCTTCCAGGCGCACCACGAAAGCAAACAGCCCCTCCTGGGGCCCCTGCGTGCAGGTCAGGAACTTCAGCCAAGAAGTTATTCGAGTGTCCCTGTTCCTAAACACCTGCCCCAGCGCCGCCAGGCAGTCCCCCGCAGACAAGTTGGGATCTTCCCCCAGGAGGCCGCTCACGACATCCAGGGCCGGGCCACCCAAGCTCTGCAGCAGCCACCTCCTCCTGTCCCTTTCCGACTCGTGGTACCACAGCTGCAGCATGTCTTTGGCGTGCTCCAGCCAGCTCTCAAGGGACTCTTCCACACAGCCTGGCTGCTCCCTCCCAGAAAAGGGTCTCAGTTCCCGGGAGGCCCTGTTTTCCTGCACAGCCTGCAGGGGGCAGCCCCAGGGCTGGACCCAGGCTCTTGCTGTATTTGTCCCTCCTGCCTCACCCGCAGCTCCTGTGTCACCTGTGGCTCCTTCATATGACTCTCTTGCCTCTTCTGCAACTCTCAATTCATCTTCAGCTCTTGCCTCACCTGCTCCTCCTGCCTCACCTGTGCCTCCTGCCTCACCTGGGTCTCCTGCCTCACCTGCGCCTCCTGCCTCACCTGGGCCTCCTGCCTCACCTGCCTCTCCTGCCTCACCTGGGCCTCCTGCCTCACCTGCCTCTCCTGCCTCACCTGGGCCTCCTGCCTCACCTGCACCTCCTGCCTCACCTGGCTCTCCTGCCTCACCTGGGCCTCCTGCCTCACCTGCGCCTCCTGCCTCACCTGGCTCTCCTGCCTCACCTGGGCCTCCTGCCTCACCTGCGCCTCCTGCCTTACCTGGGCCTCCTGCCTCACCTGGGCCTCCTGCCTCACCTGTGCCTCCTGCCTCACCTGGGCCTCCTGCCTCACCTGGGCCTCCTGCCTCACCTGCCTCTCCTGCCTCACCTGGGCCTCCTGCCTCACCTGCACCTCCTGCCTCACCTGGGCCTCCTGCTTCACCTGGGCCTCCTGCCTCACCTGCACCTCTGGCCACTGCTTGCCCCTGGGGCTGTGCAGGAAAACTGGGCATATTCTGAAACTCAACATCAGGTACCTGGGGCAGGGAGATCACTCTCCAGGGCCCCCCTTTGCCTGGTATTTTACAGGGAATCAAGCTTCGGTTTAAATACTCAGCAAACTCCACAAAGGCTACCTTGGCCCCGAGCTCCTTTCTGAAGTGCTTGGTGAGCACTCGGTACCTGCCCAGGGGTGACAGGGCAGCCCGCACGGCCTCCTGGAACTCATGTTCCTCGCAGTCGTCAGGGATATCCAGGATGAGCAGGGAGCGCTCTGCGTTCGCACCCATCCACCTGCACCAGTTCTGAAGCATTGCCCGAGCCATCGCAGAGGACTTGAGGGAGGGAGCTTGATCAGACAGGAATGCGCGATGACTGTTGCAGCCTCTGATGCAGCCTGTGCATGCAAAGAGAAAAGCTTATTTGTGCCACTCACTCCCACCACTCATCTGCCCCTACATGTGGGAGGGGGACAGGGCTGGAGCTCCTCTGCCTCCTCATTTTAACTCTTTGATTTTAGTGAAATTTTCATGGCAAACTAAATTTATTTGCAAGATACAGGGCTAGTCACATTTTCTATGTTACCTGGTGCCATTTGTAGTAAGTTAGTTTTTTCCCCACAAAGGAACTGGGAAATTTATCTAACTTTTCAAAAGTTTTGACAAAAACTTGTTCACAACATTCCCTCGTTATGTTCTTAATGTCTGCATGGTATGTAGCAATATCCTGTCCTTCATTCCTGATATTGATTAGTGTTCATTCTCTCGTGTGTGTGTGTGTGTGTGTGTGTGTGTGTGTGTGTGTGTGCTGAGACAGGGTCTCTCTCTGTTGCTCAGGCTGTAGTGCAGTAGCTCAATCTCAGCTCAGTGCAGCCTCGACCTCCTGAGCTCAAGTGATCCTCCCACCTTAGCCTCCTGGGTACCTTGGACTACAGGCACACGCTAACACACCTGGCTAATTTTTTGTATGTTTTGTAGAGGAAGGGGTCTCACTATGTTGCCTAGGCCAGTCTTGAACTCCTGGGAGAAGGCAATTCCCCCACATCAGCCTCCCAAAGTGCCAGGATTACAGGCATAAGCCATTGTGCCCAGCTCTCTCTCATCTTAATTAGTCTTGCTATGATTCATTAATTTTGGTACTCTTTAAAAAGCCCAATGTCAGGGTTTGCCGATTGTCCTTCATATCTCTATTACTTCTTTATTTGACTCAGTCTGTGTTTACTTTTCTCTTCTTTTTCGAGCTTCTTTAAATGGCCTGTTTGGCCACTGCTTTTATGCTTTCTTTTTTTCTGTTATGAGCACTGAAAGCAAGAAATTGACCTCTGACCACTTCCTTCCTTCCAAATGTGTAGGAATTTGGATAGGTTGTATGTTTTGTGCGGTTTGAAGTATATGTAAGTTTCCTGTGTGATTTCATTTTTGAGCCATGGATTTCCAAATATTTAGACATATGTTATTGTTATTAATTTCAAATGGCATTCCACTGTGATCAGAGAACTTATCATGTAAACATGCGATCCTTTTCAGTTTCTGAAGATTTTTCAATGGCTCAACATGAGGCCTGTCTAAGTGAATGTACAATTTGCCCTTGTAGTGAATCCGCATTTTCTAAAGAGGCCAAGGTCCACCCCCTCCAGCCATTGCAACTCCTGTCGCTATTCCACAGGAAAGAGGCTACCTGAAGCCTTTCCAATTCCACCTGTAGGGGGCCAGGCTCCTCACGGCACTGCCACGTCCACAACCTCCAGGGGGCGCTCACAGTCGCCTGTACCAGTGGCCGCTAGGTGGCTTCCGGCTTCGCACCCTCAGGCATTGGCGCTCCTTCCAGAGCATCTCTCACTGCGCACCGGAGACCGTCCCCTCCTGCCCCCAACGCGCCCTTCCCCACCTGGCTCTCCTATGCACAGCTGGCAGGATTCCAGTCTAGACCCGGGCAGCAGGGCGTTCCACATGCTTAGACACGAGCCTTTCTGTGGCCTCCCCACAGCGGGGAGCTCAAAACTCCAGCCCCGCACCCCCAAGTCAGGAGCCGCCATAGCCTGCAGTGGCAGGGCACCCTCCGCTCCGTTTGGCCCTCCACCAGGCTTAGGAATCATCTCTGCCCTCACCCGCCTGCCCCGGGACCTGCGCACGGCGCCCGCCGGCAGACCCGGCCGCCCTCCATTCCTGCCACCCCATGCTGGGAGACCACCAGAGAGCTCTCCCCCGCAGCGCTCCAGGGCTCCCTCACCTTCCCGCACACTATGCCCAAACCAGGCCAGGCAGGACCGCTGGCCCCCGGCTCCACATCCCACTCATCACCACCCACCACCCCCGCCCGGGCAGCTTCCCGTGCCTCCACCCCAGACTCCAGTGACACCTCCCAGGCCTGGGTCCTAGCAAAGTCCCCACAATCTACTCACTTTCTCAAACTCTGGGCAACTCCAGGTCTCTCAGTGGGAAGTCAGATGTCTGGGTCTCTCTGAAGGGTCTGAAGAGATCGCCTCAGCTCCGCAGCGTGGAACTGTGTGGCTCTCTGAGGCACTTGGCGCCAACAGCCACCCGGGCTCCCAGAAACCCCAGGTTCTCCCAGAATCCACAGGGAATTCCGAAAGAAACTTCTAGGCCAGTGTCACTATACAGCGCAAATGATTGGGTGGGGAGAGCAAGACACGGGATCACGTGGGAATGTACTGTTGTTACCATGGCAACCACGCTGAAAGGTGAAAAAGTTGGAAGCCCAGAAGCGGCAGGCACACTGATTGACCCTCCACCATGAAAATGCTTGCCCACGAGAGTCAGGGGAGTACATTTGCAAAGTGAAAGTTCGTTGTGGTAAATCGGTCCAATTCGCTCCCCTGTTTGCTTTCCAATATGATTGGTAATGTCATAAAGAGATCTTATGTTTGTATTGATCCCTTTTCTTTCTTTCTTTTTTTTTTTTTTTTTTTTTTGAGACAGAGTCTTACTCTGTCGCCAGGCTGGAGTGCAGTGGCACAATCTCGGCTCACTGCAACCTCCGCCTCCCGGGTTCAAGCAATTCTTCCACCTCAGCCTCCCAAGTAGCTGGGACTACAGGCGCATGCCACCACGCCCAGCTAATTTTTGTATTTTTAGTAAAGACGGGGTTTCACCGTGTTGGCCAGTATGGTCTCGATCTCTTGACCTCGTGATCAGCCCGCCTCGGCCTCCCAAAGTGCTGGGATTACAGGCTTGAGCCACCGCGCCCGGCCTTTTTTTTTTTTTTTTTTTTTTTTTTTTTTCTTTTCTTATTATTGATCCCTTTTCTAGTAGTATCAATGACTGGGGCAGGAATGTTAAAATATTCAACTGTAATTGTGAAAATGCCAATTCTTTATTCTACCAACTTTTGTTTTATAAGCTCTGAAGCTCTGTTATTGAGTGCAAACATATGAATTCCATGTGTCCTGATTAATTGATCCTTGTATCATCATTACCTTTTATTATACCTTTTCAACAATAACTCTTCGCACTGTTTTCTACTGGTGGCTCTGGAGATTCCTATATATATATATTTTTAAACTTTTCACTCTCTAATGATAGTTTACATTGTACCACTTCACCTAAATTTAAGACCATTTTTATTATGTAAATTACTCCACCTGAACCCCATTCTTTATGCTATAGTTGTCATACATATGATGCCTACATGTAATAAACCCTGAAATATATTATTTATAATTTTACCTTAAACTGTCACGTGTTATAAAGAACTCATAAAGAGAAAATAAATATCACTTAATATGCACCCACATATTTTGTTATTCATTTCTACCAAAGGATCAAGGTTTCCCTCTTTTCCTTCAGATCAAAAGACTTCCTGTAGCATTTAAGTCTCTTGATGAATTCTCTTAGCTTTCATGTATCTCAGAACATCCTTATTTCATCTTCATTCTTGAGGGGTATTTCCCCTGGATATAGATACAGAGTTCTTGGTTTAAATGGTTGGTTTTTTTCTCTCACCACTTTAAAAGTCCTGTTCCATTGTCTCCTGGTTTCCATTATTTCTGATGATAATTCAGTAGAACTTGTGAATATTCTCCTCTTTTTTCACTTAGTTCCATTTTACTGTTTTCACAATTCACTCGTTACTCTTACTTTTCAGTACTTTGACTACAAATGTCCCTACACATGGTTTTTCTTTGTATTTATCTTCCTTGGAATTCACTGATCTCCTTGAATCTGCAAATTATGTGTATCTTCAAATTTTGGAAATTTCAGTCATTATTTCTTTGAGTAGTTTTTCTTCCCCATTCTCTCCCTTCTCTCCTAAGAGGCCATATACACATTCGTTAGACCTCTATATATTGTTCCAGAGCTCACTGAGATGCCCTTTTCATTTTTTGAAAACTGTTTTTCCTCTTTGTTTTTCAGGATGGATTATTTCTATTTATCTGTAAGTTTGCAACTCATATGTCATCTACAATGTTATTAAGATCATCCAGTGAAGATTTTACTTCCGATACCATTTTTCAGTTTTAGAACTTACACTTGGTTCTTTTTAATATAGACAGTCCTTGATTTATGATGGTTTGACTTACGATTTTTCAACTTTACACTGGCTTTACTGGGACATCACTCCATCCTAAGTCAAGGGGCATCTGGGTTTACTGGGATATTAAATGCATTTCAAATTACCACATTTTTTACTTACTACTGGTTTGTCAGGACTTAATCACAGTAAGTCAAGGAGCATCTACAGTTCCTATTTCTCTTCTGAAATTTCCTATTTTAAAAAATTCATAATCAGTGAGCAATGAGATGGGAGTCACGGCACCAAAAAAAAAAAATTGTTAGGTAGCTGGGCATAATGGTTCACACCTGTAATCCCAGCACTTTAGGAGGCTGAAGGGGACAGATGGCTTGAGGTCAGGAGTTTCAGACCAGCCTGGGTAACATGGGGAAACCCCCTTCTACAAAAAATACAAAAATTAGCTGGGTGTGGTGGCATATGCCTGTAGTCCCAGCTACCTGGGAAGCTGAGGTGAGAGGATTGCTTGAGACCCAAAGGGGAAGGTTGTAGTGAGCCATATACACACCACTGCACTCCAGCCTGGGTAACAGAGCAAGACTCTGCCTCCAAAAAAATAATAATAAAGTGTTGGGAGCATGTTTCTTATTTGATTTATTTATTTATTTTTCAGACAGTGACACGCTGTTGCCCAGGCTGGAGTGCAATGGTGTGATCATGGCTCACTGCATCCTCCACTTCCCAGACTCAAGCAATCCTCCCACCTCAGCCTCCCAGGTAGCTGGGACTACAGGTGCATGTCACAATGCCCAGCTAAATTTTTTGTAGCTTTTGTAGAGATAATTTCACTGGGTGGCCCAGGCTGGCCTCGAACTCCTAGTCTCAAGCAATTCACCCACCTCAGCCTCCCAAAGTGCTGGAATTACAGGTAGAAGTGTGCTTTATGTCCTTAAGAATTTTTTTTTGATATTGTGAATTACTAGGGTCACCTCAGGGGTTGGTTTCTCTTGAATGCTTTTTTCCTTGATTAACAGGACAATTCTTGTTTCTTTTAGTAATCTAGCATTATATCCTGGACACTGCCCATGATGAGTTCTAGTAGCTTTGACTTCATGGTTTCTGTTCTATTTCTCCAAATATGGGTCGTTGTTTGTTGTTGTCGTGGTGGTAGTGGTGGTGGTTTGTTGTCTTAGTAGACAGTTAACCTAGCTAAACTCACACTAAGTCTCCCCAGTGTTGGGTACCAACTGCAAGCCCCAGACTCCGTTTCCAGGGTATTGGGCATCAGCTGAAACCTCTGCTCAGTTCTTTTCTTGGACTCTGCCCCATGCATGCATAGCTCTGGGGTCAACCAGAGATTTGGGCAGAGTGTACAGGCCAAACACGGGGCTCCTCCACACGGTGCTTCTCTGCTCCCAGGTATTGCCCCTCCTGCTTTCCCTCTGCCATGGCCACCCCAAAGTCTGCTCTCTGGGTCTCTGAGTTTTGGTCACCCAGCATGGCGTCCTCTATGGCCCATGTTCACATGCAGACAAGCAAGAAAGTCACCTAGTGCCGGTCTCTTCTTCCAGATGTTAACCCCCCTATGGTATCTGCCTCTACCACTTAGTACCTCACACCATCAGAAGGTTTTGTGATTAGTATTTCATCCTGGTTTCATAGGAGTCATCTGCAGGAGAGTTGGTCTGATTGGAGTGACTCCACCACTGCTGAAGACAGAACCTGACTGAAGCTTTAGCGATATTCCTGGGGCCGACACTATGGCAAGGGCCTCTAATCCGCCCTTCACTACAAGTGTTGTCGCCTCTCCAACCCATC
Source organism: Saimiri boliviensis (assembly GCF_048565385.1). Classification (NCBI taxonomy): domain Eukaryota; kingdom Metazoa; phylum Chordata; class Mammalia; order Primates; family Cebidae; genus Saimiri; species Saimiri boliviensis. Next base: position 85,119,941 of record NC_133470.1, on the reverse strand, counting down.
CTCTCATTCATGGAACATGGTGCAGTTATCAAAGGTGTCTAAAAAGAGGATTTCAAGAATGCATCCACAAACTCTGTGACACTCCCCTTTGCAGAAGTGTAGCTTGATCCCTGCCCCCTTGAATGGAGTCTAAACTTAGTGACATAGAGTTCAGCAGAATCCACGGCCTGGAACCAGCAAGCGTGGCTTCTCAGACAAGGCACATGTGTCTTGGGTGCTCTCTCTTACCCTCTTGCACTTGTTTCCCCCACCTTTTCTCCCTCCCTCTCCCTTTCCCCACCCCTTGCTCGGTCTCCCTGCACACACACAGATCCCCCTGCCTCTCTCACTCTCTCTCTCTCCCTCATCCCGTAAAACAGATCATTGTTTTGCAGGAAGCCCTGCTATGAGCAGCCCTATGGAGAGGCCCATGTGGTGAGGAACTGAGCCACGTAACCAAGTGAGTAAGCCTGGAAGTGGATCCCTCAGCCCCAGTTAAGTCTCAGAGGCTGCTGTCCTGGATGACAGTTTCACTGTTGCCTCGTGAGTGACCCTAAGCCAGAACCTCCCAGCTAAGTCACCAGGTGTCATTTGTTACGTAATGATAGATAACTAAGACTACAATATCCCCCTAATGCCCAGCAGTCTACAGCAGCATGATGAGTTTTCCTCCAAGCCTACTCTTTTGAGCAGCATTGTCTTAGTAAGTGGCACCAAAAGTCGCCCAGGGAGGCACTGTCAGGTGGGCCAGCAATCCCACAAGTAATATGAAGCCTGTTCATAACCAGGAACAGACACCAATCTTAGAGGAAGGATGGAGTATGAAGAGTCAACAAATGACTCTGCAGAGAGCTGCTGTGAGTTCTGAGAAGCAAACCAATGGCCGATGTCATCCTGAGCCCAGGGAGGGGAGCATTTAAAACAGCGGGAGATCCCACAGCATCAGCGGAGAGCTGGCCCCTCGGGGTTCTTAGTTGCACACAACAGAAACAGACTGGCTGATGGAAGCCCAGAGGGAACCAGCTAGAGGGTGTCCCATAGGCACTTGGGGAGGGCTGGAGAACCAGGCTGGGTGGCTTTGCAGAGAGGAACAAGGTTCCAAACCCCACCACTGTGCTAAGTGGTGAGGGCTCCCCTGTGGCTCCCACCCACTACTGGGCAGGCACTGTGAGACTCAGAACGCTGCCACAAGAACCACAGCTTCCAGTGCTTCTCAGGGAATGAGCGGCATGGCCCCTGCCACCAGCAGCCCAGCTACAGTGAAATCTGTGGGGGCCCTGCTTCTTCCCACCTCAGGCCGCAGACTCAGCGGTGGTGGGTGCATGTGATTGGTGGAGCCTGGGTTAGATGCCCATGCCGTAACTATGAGGAAAACTGGGAAAGCCCAGACAGTTTCCACTTCTCTTTTGGGAGAGAGTTGCATGCACAAAGGTCCTGGGGCTGGAAGGGACATGCAGAGTATTGGGCTGAAAGAGGGTCAGTGTGATTGCAGGGATGGGGGGTGCCACGCACCAGTGCTGCGGAGGCCAGACGGTGCAGGCCTCGTGGACCTTGGAGGGGTTTCGTCTTCATCCTGACAGAGCTGAGCACTCACTGACAGATGTGAAGCCAGGCCTGCATGTGCACGCACAGACATGTATTTGCATGAGTGACAGGCTCTCATTGCATTTTAAGGCGATACCTCTGGTTTCATTGTGGAGAAATTATGTGGAGAGCAGAGTCGATGCAGTAAGACTAGCGAAGGGTAGCTGGGGTTGTCCCGTGAGAGATGACTGTAGCCTGGATGACAGCAAGGTCAGTGTCATGGAGCAAACAGACAAAGTCCACTTAGCAGACCTAAAATGTGCAGAGAACTAGGAATGATGGGACATGGAGGGTGAGCAGCAGACGTAGCCCCACTGTCTGGCCTTTGACATGGGTGTGTTCCAGTCACTGCAGCTGGGGACTCAGTAAGAGCTCTAGCCCTGGCGCAAGGGCACAAGCTCAATTTTGGACGTGTGCATTGGCACAGCGAAGTGCAAATAACAAAAAAGCAGGTGCATTCAGGTCGGGGGATGCCACGCGCTGAGGCTGCAGAGACCGACCCAGAGGCCGGCCTGGTCGCGCTTCAGCTCAGCCTCTGGGCCAGGAACTCTTGGCAAGGCTTGACTCTTCAGCTCCTTACCTTTGGTGATGCTCCTGGCTTTGGTCCCTGTCACCTGAAGGAATGTCTGGAGACTGGACGTTGTTGGTGGCCCTCCCAGCAGCCATCCCCTCTCTTTCTTGTTTAGCATCAGGGTCTCACTCTGCTGTCCAGGCTGGAGTGCAGTGGGGCCATAATAAACTCCTGGGCTCCAGCGATCCTCCCACTTAAGCTTCCCAAGTAGTTGGACTACAGGTGCATGCCACCGTGCCCAGCTAAAATTTTTTTTTAATGTTTTGTAGAGATGGGGTCTCGCTGTGTTGCCCAGGCTGGTCTCAAGCTCCTGATCTCAAGCAGTCCTCCTGCCTCAGCCTGCCAAAGTGGTAAGATTACAGGTGTGAGCTCCCATGCCCAGCTAGAACCTCCTTTTTGTTCCAGCCTCCATGCCTCCCCCATGTGGCTCAGGGCAAGGTGACTCCCGTCCCTAAATCAAGAGGCGGCTCCTGATTCATTTAAATGCAGCTGCACACATGTTCCTGCGGCAACTGTTAGTGATTAAAGCAGTCCATGACCCAAATGGCCCAGTCAGACCAAAGGGAAGGATTCAGATTTTATCCAAGAAGAGGGGCCTCTCTTTCCTTGAGCAGGAACAAGGAAGCACATGGTCCCAGCAGACACTGACAGACACTCTCCAGCACACAGGCAGCAGCCTGAAACCAGAGCCAAGAGTTGAGGGTGGAAAGAGGCTGGGGCCTGGGTGACAGCTTGGGACAGTGAAGCCACTAGAGGGGGCACAATAAGGCTAGCTGTGGCCACACTGGGAGGGATAGTTGAGAGACAGTTGTGATCAGACTGGGAGTGTCAGTGAAGGGAGAGGAGGTTATCCTGGAAGGGACAGTGAGGATGGTAGTGGCCACATAGAAGAGGGTCAGCAGTAGCCCCCCTCTGGGACATTCAGAAACCAGATCCACAGCTGCACCCATGAGAGAAGCTGTCACTTAGGCAGCAAGTGGAGGGCCACCTCCTGGGGCAGGTGCCCAGGTGAGCTGCAGGCCCTCTGGCTTCTGAAGGCCAAGGCATCCTGCTCTGAGGCCTGGCCACTGCTCCCTCCCGGCACCCAGGCCTGACGCTATTGCACCTACCAGCCTCACCATGAGGGTCCCATCAAGCCCTAGGGGTCCCAAGGGTGGACGAACTGCCCCACGTGGCACAAGACATTCTCCATGCCATGAGCCATGCAGTACTCTGACCCTTCTGCAGGCTCAAGGGACCTGAGGTGCTGCCGAATGCATTTCATCCCCAGCTTCTCCAGAGCCACCGTCTCCTGGGACTGCAGCATGGACATCCCCCTCCTCCACTCGCTGGCTGCACCCCATCTTCAGCACCTTTCCGGCAGGGGGCAGGAACAGGAGTTGCGCAGAAACAGCTCACCCAGTCCAGACACGCAGCCTGTCCCCACAGCCTGTCCCCACAGGAGCCCACAGTCGCTATCATCCCCAACGGGTATCTGAGGCTGGCAGCACATTCTCAAGGCTCTGCACGCAGCCCCAGACCACCTTCCTCCAAGGGCATGCCAGCAGAACAGTCAGCCACAGCCTGACTGACTCCTGGGAGAGTGCCGCCCTCACCCCTGCCCCGCTGTGAAGGTGGTCTAAGCCCCCTTCGGCCTGGCCTTCCCCCACTTGTGTGCTCGCTTCCCACAGACAGCTTGGCTTCGCCCTGGACCTCCCTGTTGGGCCCCTGGGCACCTGTCAAAGCTTGGGGGAACTGCTGCCAACCTGCCCCCAGGAGGGGGCTGCCTGTGGCTTGGTAGGTGCCCACGGCACAGAGGGCAGCACCACGGCTGTGGGACAGCTCCCAGTCCCCTGTGCCCCGCCCAGCTACCTTGCCTGCCTGTCCTGGGCCAGCCTGGGCCCAGGGGAGAATGGGAGACCGGAGCTGGGGAGCAGCCAGACTGGGAGAGGGCTAGGGGTGGCGGGGACCCATGGAGGAGAGGAGACCTCCCAACTCCCAGACCCCCACCTTGCTCCCCAGGTTCAGAATCCAGGTTTGCTGCCTGAGAGGCTGCATCCCTGCTGAAGTCAGAGGGGGATGCCTCTCTCAGGAGGCCCCAGGCCTCCCAATCACAGTAAGAGGAGGCAGAGGGAGGAGACAGGGCCGTGAGAGGACCTCTGGCGGGTGGCAGGCGGGTGTGTGCCCTGTCATCCTCTCTAGTTTGGGTGTGTGTTTGAAATTCCTTACAGGAAAAAACCGAAAACATGCTAGAAGGCAGACTGATCTCCCGACGGAATCGTGGGCTTGTCAAGGTCCCCTTCACCTGCTCTAGGGGTGACGCTCTGGCCGTGGTGCACCCCCACCACCAATGTGTCCACCCACACGCTGCAGACAGTGGCACACATGGCAGCCCCTGCGCCCCCATTTCTAGGCTTGTGTGGGACCCGCAGCCCAGGGCACACAACCCTTCCTCCTGCAGTGCAAGTGGGGCACACTCCCGGGGTCCCCGCCCGAGGCACGCACTCTCCAGCCTCCGTGTGGGCAGATGCCTGCAGTGATGGCTGGTGGGCATGTGGGCAGACGCCTTTCTGCTCAAGCTGGAAATGACCCAAGGACGATGGGGGCTGCCTTCCCACGGTCGCCCCAGCCCCCACCAGGTTACTGGATGAGGTAGGTGCAAAGGTCCCCCCGCCCCCCGCCTCCACGGCCCTGGAGGACTCGGGGCTCAGCCCATTCTCTCGCGTCGGAGTGGCCTGGGCTGTCTCGGCATGACCGCAAACCGTGTGGCTTCAACCAGCGGGATTGATTCTCCCAGTTGTGGAGGCCGGAGTCCGACATCTAGCGCTTCCTCCGGGGGCTCTGGGGCGGGGTCCTTCCGCCTCTTCCAGCTTCTGGGGACCCTGTGCGTTCCCCGCCTCTGCCTCCACATGGCGTTCTCCGTGTCTCGTTCTCCTGTCTCTTCTAAGGGAGCCGTCCGTGGGGCCCCCTGGGAGATCTAGGTTGCCCTTATCTCCACATCCTCAATGTAATGACATCTGCAGACACCCTTTTTTTTTTTTTTTTTTTTTTTTTTTTTTTTTTTTGCATATAAGACAGTGTTCACCGGGCCGGGAGTTAGGAAGCCGATGTATCTTTCAGGGGGCACCAACCAGTCACGTCACAGCGTCTCAACAGCCCAGGCCCCAGCCTGCCCAGCCAGAGCCCCGGTGAAGGGACAAGCCTGGGCACCAGGACCCACAGCCGAGGGCCACCGGGCGCCTCCCTGCCTCTGCTCCGGGAAAGGGGCACCGAAGCTGTGTCTGCACTGGGCCCCCTGGGGGCCCTGCTTCCTGCAGCCGGAGCTTCCCTGAGCGGCGTCCGCCCTTCCTCTAAGTCCAGGATGGACGGCTTTCCTCCTGGGAGCACTGGCCTGCCGAGGGCTCCTTGTTGCGAGCCAAGTGCTCCAGGCCAGGGCCCTGGGTGACGGAAGAAAAGAAACCCCTGAGCTCTGGTTTCTCAGCCGCCAAGAGGGCGCCTGCCTCGCGCTCAGCTCCCAGCGGCCAGGGCTGGGACACCCGGTGTGACTGATTTTTCCCTGTTGCTTTTCTTTTACGGTCTTTTTCATATGCTTCACTATTTGTCAAGGATCTCACAATTGTCAACAGAGCAATATCCCAACCAGCCTTGGATTTCAATCCCAGCTCTACCACGTGGAGCATGACCCATTGGAAAATGACAAACTCCAGGTGGATCCCTCCGGGAACCTGAGGGAAAGCCAGATGCACCCAGCAGGTCTTGCCTTCTTGCACGTCACTGACCTCTTCTTTCTCCTCCTCCTGTCTCCACACCACCCTTCCCGAGTCACCTTTCACCTCTCCCCCACTTTCTGATCCTTGCAATCCTGGGTCACCAGAGATGCTCCCTTACGGGGCAACCATGGCTGGGCCACTTGATGCTAGCTGCCCGGCAGAGGTCCTGTGGACCCCAACGATATGAATAGCTGAATGAATGGACGTAATACCCAGAGGTCTAGCCCATGGGAGGTGTTCTGCCAACGTGGGTCCCTCCCCTGTCCCCTTCAGGGACAGCGGTGTGCTGACCATTTCCACCCCAGCCTTCGGAACAGCCCAGACAAAAAGCGGAAGTGCCCTGGGGCGCGTGGGGAGAGAGGCCAGACGCCCCTGTGGGGCGGGCGCGGGGCGGGCCGCCTCCCGCCGCGCCGCGCATGCTCCGTGCCCCCCCTCCGCGCCCCGTTCCCACGCCGCCGCCGCCGCCGCCCCGGCCCCGCCCGCTCCCGTCCCGCTCGTCGGCGCACCGGACGGACAGACTGCCCCTCAGGACGTGCCTCGCGAGCGGTACCCAGAGGCGAGGTCGAGACCCCGGCCGGGAGTCCCCCGATACCCCCGGCCCCGTCTCCTGGGGACACGGCCTCGGAGGGCTTCTCGGAGGTGGCGGCGGCCTCGGCCTCGGCCTCGGTGCGGCAGGGGGAGGGAAGGGAGGCCGACTCCCTCCGCTACCCGCTGAGCCCAGGTAGAAGGGCTAAGCTGAGCCGCCCGCTGAGCCCAGGTAGAAGGGCCGAGCTGAGCCGCGGGTAAGGGGGTAAGGGGTCCGTCTGGGCAGGGTGCAGGTGGGGAGAGGGACGAAGGAGCAGCGGCTGCGGCGACAGACAGGGACGCCCTGGGAGGCGGGCTAGCGCTAAGTGGCCGGATCAGCCCTCGGAGCCGCCCCCTACCAGGGGCGTTAGGGGAGAACAGCCTTCCAGGGCTGGGCGCTGGGAGCCTCGGCCCGCGTTTGTCAATTTCTCTCCTGATTGGTTTCCAGCCACCCGTCGCTCATTGCCTGGTGAGTTTGGATTTTGCACCTCTGGGTTTGAGAGTGCCAGGCAGATTGGCATTGTGAGGTTGTGGCACTGCTGCCCAGCCGCCGGCCCTGAGTGTCCCCAGACGCGGTCTGGATGCCCAAAATTGTGCTCCACAGGGTATCAGGTGTGTGCTGGTGCCTCGTGGTGGCGCGGGTGTTGACTGGGTGACTGGCATGCCATGGAAAAGCAGAAGCTTAGGCAAGCCTAGGAGGAAGGGAACGGCAATGGAAGGTGGTGGGCAAGGGTGAGAGAGGAAGCCAGCGAGGTGGGCAGCAAGCGGCGTCCCGCTCTTCCCTGCAAGCCTAGTTGTGACTGGTTCAATCCCACAGATATCTCCTGAGAACTCTCCAGGGGCCAGGCTGCTGCAAGCGTTTGAAATCTGCCAGGGACACAGCGGCAGAACGCCCTGCCCTGTGGCTCTCGTTCTAGTGGCTGAGCGAAGAGAATAAACAGAAAATGTTTTCCAGCAGTAATTACCGAGTCTGTTCAAAGGCAGTAAGAGCCAGGAAGGGAGGTCTCGTTGCAAGTTTAGGTGGTGTGGTTAGAGTAAGTCTCATTTCAAAGCAACATTTCTACGAAAACTCGAAGGCGGTGAGAGAGCAAGGCATGTGGTCATGTTTTGGAAGAGCATTCTAGGCAGAGGGAATCCCCCGTGCAAAGGCCCTGGGGTGAGAGGGGCCTGGCTCTCCAGAGCAAGAGTGTGGCGGGAGTGGAGGGAAGCGCAGAGGTGGCAGGAGGGCTGGGCAAGGTCAGGAAGGGATGGGTGGGTTTACTCTGAGTGACACAGGCATCCCAGGGATAACTGTGAGCAGAGAAGGACAGGACCCGACCCACCTCTTCGAAGGACCCCTCAGCAAGCAGCCTGAGTGGCCGCCTTTTGGGTGGGTTAGACTCTGCCCCCAGAGGGAAAGTCCTGCCAGCTGCAAGGAAGTTCCTCAGAGGTGTTTGCCAGGGTAGGCTGCATGCAGGGCCCGGGTCAACCCACGCAGCACCCAGGCTGGGCCTTGGCTCTAGTTTCTCCAGTTTCCCTCCCCGGCCGTTCTGCCAGGTGGGCAGGTGACTAGGGCCTCAGGCCAGGGCAAGCCGGTGGGGCTGAGAGAAGCAAGATCCCTCAGGACAGAAGCCCAACCACAGTGGCGATGCCTGTCCCTTGCTGTGGACGAAAAAGCCCAAATTCCTGCTCCCCACGAGTGGGACTGCTGGTTGCTTCTCTCAATGTTGTTTGTGTGCGTTCTCTTTTCTTTTTCTGGGAATCTCTCCCCATCTAGTGGTCGCCTTAAGGCATCCTGCTGCTGCCGGCTCTCCCCTTGGTACGCCAGGCTTCCTTGTAGGCAGTGGCCCTGCTGTCACCCCTTTCCTGGCCCTCCCCGCATGGACCACCCTGCATACTCAGTTCCACCCATAGGCTAAGATCCGCAAGCAAGGGTCCCAGGTGGAGCAGCCCTCGAGGGGCTGCCAGTGGCACCAGTCACCCAGGTTGATGGGTTTCCTGGCTTCTTACCTGAGGCGCCAAGGTCTAGTGGAACCCTTGCCTGCGAGCCCGATGCCGTGCCTCGGGGAAGCCTGGCTTCAGAGCGCACGTTTATCCTTCCACTTGGCCTCTGCTCTGCTGGTCCCCAGAGCTCTTGCCAGTCCAGCTGGAAGAAGCGACTCTGGAGTTCTGCCGGGCACCTTCCAGGTTCTCCTGCCCTCAGATGCACAGAGCGGTGCTCAACTGGAGATTACTTGAGTTCTATGGGCACAGAGTTTGTTGTGTCTTTCTTTCCAGGAGTTGAAATCATCCAGGAGATGATTTTCGAGAACCTGGCACTCAAGGATAGGCACTGCTCTGGGTGACAGTTCGGTGTGGCTGGCACCTCCGCTGAGTCTTCCGATGCTGCACTTGAGTGTGGGTCTCCGTCTCTGGGTGGACTCTCGCTGATGGGGTGTTCACTCGGGGGTCACCACTCAACAGTGCTCTGCTCCCTTGGGGCTCAGACCTGCCTCAGTACATCTTGGGGTGGAAGGACTAGAGATAACTCCTCCCCCTTTCAACTTGCCCAAAATGGGTAGTGAACGAAATTTCAGTACTGTTATGGTAGGGGAAAAAATGAGCTTATGTTGCTTTCCAAAACAATAATTTCATACTAGTCTGAAAGCCCTGGCAAATTCTCAGTAACACCTCCTCACTCACCTTTAGTTTTGCAGGGCTCCCAGTCACTGATGACAGTGTGTGCTAATGAAGTCAGGTGTGGCCTGCGGACATCAGGTGATTACCTTACAGGATCACTTCTTTTCCCCTCCTTTTTGATTGAGGTGAGACTCGCACAACGTAAAAGTTAATTTTTTGAGACAGAATCTCACTCTGTCACCCAGGCTGCAGTGCAGTGGTGAAATCACAGCTGCTGCAGCCTCGACCTTCCCAGCTCAAGCCATTGTCCTGCCTCAGCCTCCCAAGTATCTGGGACTACAGACACGTGCCACCACGCCCAGCTAATTTTTTTGTATTTTTGTAGAGATGGGGTCTCACTATGTTGGCCAGGCTGGTCTCCAACTCCTGAGCTCAAGTGGTCCACTCACCTTGGCCTCCCAAAGTGCCGGGATTACACGTGTGAGCCACCGCACCCAGCGAAATTAACCATTTTAAAGAGAACAATTCAGAGGTCATTTAGTATAGTCGCCCTGTTGTGCAGTCGCCACCTCTATTTAGTTCCAGAACATTCTCATCACCCCATAAAGAAACCTCCAGACCCATTAGCAGTCCCTCCCCATCCCCTCAGCCCCGGGCACCCACCGATCTGCCTTCTGACACAATGGATTTACATGTTCTGGACAGACATGTTTTATGAGAGTTAAAGGTTCTTTGGATGGCAGGACCCTGGGATAGATGAAAGGCACAACTTTTTGTTCTGTATAGCTCTGAACGAGAGAAGACTGCCAGGCAGGGCCACACAGGGGTTAGACCCGGCGGGGACAGGGAAACAGCACCTGGGGCCGAGGGGCCAGTAGAGGCGGGTGGCTTGGTTTCTTGGGCTTCCTGTGGATTGATTGAGTTGCATAAGGTTTCAGGCTCCAGAGCATAGGGGCTGTCCCCAGTTGTCTGGTGCCTGGCCCCAGAGTGTGGGGGTTCAATGAGGCAGGGGCAGTTGGGGTGTGTGTTTGGTGACCTCAGAGAAAGGGACCTTGTAAGAAAAGTGGTGGGAGTGGGGACTTAGCAAACTGCCCTCAAAGGGCAGACAGATGAGAGATTTTAGCCACTGTTTCAAAACGAGGTCAAGCCAGCTCTTGGGAAATGTGACGTTACATCACAAAATGGAATCAGACAATATGTGGCCTTTCAAGTCTGCGTCTGGCTTCTCTCACTGAGCAGTACCCTCGGGGTTCAGCCACATGGTAGCACGTGACAGAATTTCCTTTCTTTCTATGGCCAAATACTTTTCCGTTGTATATATAGACTTTACGGTGTTGGTCCACCCATCTATCGATGGACGTTTGGGCTGCTTCCACCTTTGGCTGTACGATTAATGCTGCTGTGAACACAGGTGTGCAAGGGTTTGTGTGAACCACTTGTCTGCAATTCTTTGGGGGTGTATACGCAGAAGGGGAATTGCCAAATCATATGGTAACTATGTTTAACTTATTGACAAGCCACCAGTCTCTTTTCCATAGTTTTTTCCTTTTCTTTTTAATTTTGTGCACAGACAAAAAAAAGAGGGACTGGTCTGAGGACACACAGGTCACCTGCCCTGCAGGTTTGGCAGTGACCACCGTCTTGCCTTGTTTGCATCAGCTTTTCTCTCTTTCTCGTTCTGAAAGGTTTTAAAGTAACTTGCATGCCATTTCCTCCCCCAAATGCTTCAATGTGCATTTGTTTAAATGGGGACATTTCCTTTCATGATCCAGTGCCACTATCCATCCAACACCTGAGCAGTAACGATCCCCTCCTGTTTTCTGAGGGCCACCCCATAGTCACCCCCTCACATAATCCCCAATGCCTTTGACAACTCTCATTTATGCCAGCATCTCATCGACAACACCTCTTGCACTTGGGTGTTGGTCCCCTTAAATCTCTTTTCATCTAGAACAGTCTCTACCCCGAGTCTCCTTTTCCCCTCATGACACTGATTTGCAGAGGACACTGGACCGGCTCTATGAAATGGCCCACTTCCGGGGTCAGGCAGGTTGTTTCCTTGTGGTGTCATCTGTTCCTGAGGGCCTCCGGACACTGGACATTGAGTGCCAAGACTGCATTCCAATCCAGTCATATGGCTTTGGTACGATACCTTCCTACTGTCCCCCGCTGTGTCCCGCTGCTAGCTTAGATGACTCTCATGCAGCCAGCAAATAATCACAGGATGACATTTTGATATGTGATAGCCCTTTCTCCCTCAGTCTTTAACCTAATGGTTCCAGCATCCATTCCACCCTCAGGGGCTCAGAGCATGAGCTTATGTATCATGGACCAATGTTGGCTGGCAGGTCATCATGGATGATAAGGGACTTTGGGGCAAGTTAAATGCTAGGCGAACACTATGGCCGTCTTTCTCTATGCTCCTAGGACCCTGTCCCCTCTCCCTCTCTCCTGTGGCCCTGTTGTTGCCACAGACAAACTGTAGTCACCTATTGGAACATCAATCAAAGCTTGGAGACCAAGCAAATGGAAGTCCCAGGCAGAGAAGCAGAGAAGGCAGGCATAGCTGGTGGGGACGGTAGCCGGTGTGCTGAGAAAGGAGCAATCTTTGACCTGCCTGTCCCAGACATCCTGTGTTGCTGTGAAGGCATACCAGAGGCTGGGTAATTTATAAAGAGAAAATGTTTCTTTAGTTCCAGATTTTGCTAGCTAGAAAGTTCAAGACTGGGCACCTGCATCTAATGAGAGCCTCAAGCTGCTTCCACTCAGGCTGGGAGTCCAAGGGGAGCTGGTGGCACACGGCATATGCAGAGATCATGTGGCCAGAGGGGACACAAGGTGGGGGAAGAGGCCTTTTAACAACCAGCTCTCACAGAGCACGGACTCACTCACTCACTCCTCAGGGAGAGCATTAATCTGTTCATGAGGGACTCACCCCCATGACCCAAACACCTCCCATGAGGCCCCACCTCCAACATTGGGAATCAAATTGCAACGCCACGTTTGGAGGCTCAGATATCCAAACCACAGCACTGACTGTCTTCTAGCATTGAGAACTGATGTGGAGAAGCAGAAGTCCTGAGGCCAAGGTGCATTTTGTTCACTTGGTCAATTTCATGTTCCCCACTCTTAGCCTGAAACTAGCTTCCTGCTGTCCCCCCAGGGTCCCACATGGTGTCATCCTCTGCACCTGTTCCCTAATTTTCAGCATCACAAATGCCAAGCTCATGACCATTCGAGGGTCAAGGTGTGTGCTGTGCCATTGGCTGCTCTCTTTGCCGCTTGCAAGCCTCCAGTTCTCTGCCTGAATGTCACCCCTTCAGAGAACACCCCTGCAACTGTGGGTCTCCTTGATTCTGAACTGCCCTCTCCTCTCTTCTCTTCCTTGAGAGCAAGTCTCATGTCGCAAGGGGAGGTTGTAAGTTGCATTTGGAGTTTCCCTAAGAATCCTGACTTGGCGAAAGGGGATTTGCAGTGGAGCTTCCAGGAACGGCTGGAAAGCTGGGGTCAGGGGGTGCTGGCCACATGGGGAGAGAGACCCAAGAAAACAGCAAAAGAAGAAAAGAAAGGAAAGAAGGAATGGGCTCCCTTGACAGCCTGGTCAGGCGAGAGCCAGTGGGCAGTGGGCATGGGCACCCTAGCTTATGGCCCACTGCACAGGGGAGGAGACATGGCAGCTCAGTTGCAGGAAGTGTCCTGGATTTGAACGGTGTCCCCCAAAAAGACATAGTGAAGTCTCAACTCCTGGTATCTGTGACTGTGACCTCATTCAGAAAGACAGCTTTGCAGCTGTAATCAAGGTAAGATGGAGTCACCGCTGTAGGAGCAGGTGGGCCCTAATCCAGTGACTGGTGTCAGACCAGGGACTGGTGACTGGCATCCTTAGCAGACCAGGGACATGTGAACACAGACACAGACACAGAGAGGATGGCCGCACAAAGACAGAAGCAGGGAAGGATTGCTGGCAGCCATCAGAAGTCAGAAGAGGCAAGGAAGGGACTTTGGCAGAGTGGGGGCCCGCCAGCAGCTGGGTCTCAGATTTCTGGCCTCCAGAACTGGGGGAGAAAAATGCATGTTGCTTGAAGGCCCCAATTTGTAGTACTTGTTATGGAAGCCATACAGAGCCCATACAGACGGTCTGATGGTCAGGGGCCCTTGGTGAAGCTGCAAGAGTGAGAACAGCACAGGTGGTCCGTGCGCTGCTTATTTCACAAGAAAAACTAAACAGGGTGTTGAAGCAGGTCGCCAGGCGGCTGCTCCAGGCTGACCTGAGCTCACAGGGGCTCTTTGCATTTCCCTCAGCTCCTCCACGCCCTGGGGATGGCAGCCATTCTCCTGACCACGAGACCCAAGGTGAGTGGTGGACCTCTCCCTGGCCTCTGCCCCCGCCAGCCCCCATGTGCTGCCTCCTCATGCCCAGACCTCTCCAGCTGGGCTGAGCTGAGGCTGCCCTTACCATTGTTTTCCTTTCCTGAGGTCCACAATCTGGGCTTCCTGCCTCTGTTGGCTGTGCCTCCTGTTTTTCTCTTACAACTCGTGCAACCCCAAGCCCTTCCACCTGCTGAGCCCTCCAGGGCTCCCCCCACCTCACATTTTGTTTCTGTAGCTCCTCCAGGGGCCCAGGGTGTTGAATTCCCCTGTGGCCACAAGAATGGCTTATTTTAGGTGCCAGTATCTTTTGAGGACGTGTCCGTGTACTTCACAAAGACAGAATGGAAGCTTCTGGACCTCAGACAAAAGGTCCTCTACAAGCGGGTGATGCTGGAAAACTATAGCCATTTGGTGTCACTGGGTAAGTGACCCCCCCCATGACATACACACACCCAGTCCACCTACTCTGTCTCTGGGCTCAATTTGTTTCTGACTGTCCTGTTTGTTGGTTGCTATGAGCCCAGGAATACATGAATTTCTCCATCAGACCAGTAATACCACTAATCCATTGCAGGCCAGCTCTGCCATCTCAGTAGGATAGTTTTTAGCTAAGTGGCCTGAACCCATAAATGTTTTAGGTAAATGCGTTGGCCTGTGAGTTTCAGTGTCAGACTTATCTTGTGTATAAAATCATGAATTGACTAAATGTCTTTCTACTCAAAAGAGATGCAAATTATACTGGCATATTTATGTGAACTATTTTAGACTTAATTCATTTCTATGATGGCTGCATTTTGCATCTGTTCCACTTTATAAAATTTAGCAACATCTTTTGCTTCCATCGACCAGGGAGGTCCCACGTAAGGACAAATTGTACACTTGGATTTCAAGCCTTGAGAAGTCTTGGAAGGAGCAGGCTGCTCTCCCCCTTCCCTGCCCGTGCACCCCCACTGCTGGAAGGGGCTGCAATTTTGCCAATTAAAGGACAAATGCAGAATTCACAGGCTAGATAGATGGGGGCCAGAGCACTCAGGAATGCTTTCTGGTGAGGCGCAGAGCCTCTGGGGGTGCCAGTGAGTTGCCCCGCCTCGCACAGCTGATGAAAAATGCATGCGTGACGGAGCGGGACCCGGCCTCTGGCATTTCCCCCAGTGCACCCTGCAAGGCTGGCTGCTGCAGCTGAGCTTGGACACTCCACTTTCCAGTGGAAATGGAAACACTCCATTTCCCCTCGCTGCCAGAGGGGAAATCCAGAAGGGCTTCAGTATTGTACCCTACTGCCTTCGGGGTTGTGTGGGTCTGACTCCCCATAGAGGGGAAGCAGCTTCATCCCTTGCTTCCTTCTGACCCTCACCAGACAGACCTGGGGTTCCAGGGAGGTGTCTGGGATCCTCAGTGGAGTTTGATGATGAAACAGGGCACTTCAGCTTTTGGGGCGCATGGCTGTCGGCCTCCCAATACTCCCTGGGGCTTACAAGCCCTTCTGTCCCTCAGGGTCCCCACACACATGTCCAAGTTCTCATGAGGTTCTCAGCCTCCCTGCAGGCCAGGGGACAAACACAGTTGTCCCCATGGCCCAAATTGCCAGACACTGAAGCTCTCTACGCCCACCTGGCCCTGGACTCGCAGGACTCGCAGGAGCCCTTGCCTTCGTAGAGGGACTCTGCCCTTTCTCTGGACCTTCCCGGTGGTGCTTTTTAGAGAGTTCTTTATTCTCTGTTACCTGAAGATATTGAGAATGACCTGAGTTCAGGAGCGGCCATGTCCTTAGCCACAGTGGTCCTGACCCGCTTTGTATTCCACACCCAGGGTTTTCCTTCTCCAAGCCTCACCTGATCTCCCAATTGGAGCGAGGGGAAGGACCCTGGATAGCAGACGTCCCCAGAACCTGGGCCACCAGAGGATTGCTCATAGGTGAGTGAGAGGTGCTCAACTGGCTCCCCATCTGGGGAAAAGAAATAGCAGTGGCAAAGGGGTGGGGGGCGCTGCCATTTTGGATGGAAAATTCTCTTTGAAGGCAGACATCAGTCTCCAGGTGTCACAGCAGCCCTGCTGTCTGCAGCCCATCCTCCCACCCCTTCATCTCTCCTGTCTGCCTGTGTGATCACTTTCTGCTCTGTGGTCACCTTGTTCCGTCCCACTGTGTCCTCACCTCCTGCTCGTTCATCTCTCTGCCTTGGCATGAGGGTGACACTGCCTGGCGCTCTGTCTTTCCAGGTGACAGGACACAGAGCATGACATCAACTTCAACGGAGAAGCATTCTGGACGACAACTCCCCGGGGCTGATCCACAAGGTGGCAAGGAGGGGCAGGCAGAAAGGTCGTCTGTGCTGCAGAGAGGTGCCCAAGGGTTGAGGCCCAGCTCAGCCACAGGGTCGCAGGGCCACAAAGGTGCAGAGAAGCGGTACCTGTGCCAGCAGTGCGGGAAGGCCTTCAGCCGCAGCTCCAACCTCATCAAGCACTTCATCATCCACAGTGGCGAGAAGCCTTACGCGTGTCCCGAGTGCGGCAAGCTGTTCCGCCGCAGCTTCGCGCTCCTGGAGCACCAGCGCATCCACAGCGGCGAGAAGCCCTACGCCTGCCCCGAGTGCAGCAAGACCTTCACGCGCAGCTCCAACCTCATCAAGCACCAGGTCATCCACAGCGGCGAGTGGCCCTTCTCCTGCGGTGACTGCGGCAAACTGTTCCGCCGCAGCTTCGCCCTCCTGGAGCACGAGCGCGTGCACAGCGGCGAGCGGCCCTACGCGTGCCCCGAGTGCGGCAAGGCCTTCAGCCGCAGCTCCAACCTCATCGAACACCAGCGCACGCACCGCGGCGAGAAGCCCTACTCCTGCGGCCAGTGTGCCAAGGCCTTCAAGGGCGTCTCGCAGCTCATCCACCACCAGCGCAGCCACAGCGGCGAGCGGCCCTTCCAGTGCCGCGAGTGCGGCAAGGCCTTCCGTGGCCGTTCGGGCCTCAGCCAGCACCGGCGCGTGCACAGCGGGGAGAAGCCCTATGAGTGCAGTGACTGCGGCAAGGCCTTCGGCCGGCGCGCCAACCTCTTCAAGCACCAGGCAGTGCACGGCGCCAGGCGCCCAGCGAAGGCCAAAGCAGAGATGGCGCGGCGGCGAGCGGGATCCAGGAGCGCCAGTCCTGGGAGAGCAGTGGCGGCCAGTAGCCCCCCGCGGGTGAGCGCAGCTTCCAAGCCTTCCAGGCCCAGCCGCCGCTGACTCCCTGCCAGCGCACCCAGGGCGCTGCAGGCCGCCGTGGGGGGCCTTCCCGGGGACGTCGAGGCTCAGCCCCCTTCGGGTGGGAAGAACGCCCTCCCAGGGCCGCGACAGCAGTCACAACCCTGACATCTTTGGCCATCAGAAGACCCCAGGCAGAGCCTCACCCTGAGGCTGAGAAACGCGCGAGGGACTCAGAACAGAGGAATGCACCCTTCCCACGGGGCCACCTGCCCTGGCTCCTCTGCTGAGGACGGTGCAGACTGCCGACAGAGGCCTCTACTCCCTCCAGAGTCCTGGGTCTTGCAACTCAGGCACAGAGGCGGCACCTGGGGCACTCGTCCCCAAGCCACAGGTACTGTGGTGTGTGCACAGGCCTGCGTGGAGGGGATGCCTGCTGCCGGTAAGGACAAGGCCACGTGAGGTCAGTGAAGCCAGCCAGCCGGGGCACGCTGGCTTTAGGTTAAGAGGAGTGATCCATTTCCTCCCTGAGGGTCGTTCCCCTCGCCCTAAAAGTTGTTAAGTGTTCCCAGGTAGAAGATACTGAAAGCACTTTAATCCTTTAAGAGCTTATATTGTGGGTGGGGGAGGCTCCCTGAATGTGGGCACCAGACGGAGGACTGTGCCCGAAAACTCATACCTTGTCTGGGTGCCCCCAGCTGCTTCTGGGAGGAGGAGCAGTGCCTAGAGCCCGTCATCCCTGAGCACAGTGGCTCTAGGAATGGCTGGCCCAGGACCCGCAGAAAGGATAAGACCCGGGGACTCTCAGCATCCCCTCTCTGGGAGAGGAGCCCTTCCCTTCTGGTCACTCACATTTGGACATTTGCAGCTAGCCATCCTGCTGGCTTCGGTTTCCCCCCTGCCCACCCACTGCCTTCTGCCACCCAGACCCCACCAGCAAAGGCCACCCTGGCCTCTCTGTCCCTTGTCCCCTGCCCTGCCCTACCACCAGTGCCTAAATCTTCACACTTACCTGCTCCTCCCCGTCAGGCAGCTTCTCTTTTGGCTGGGGATGATTAGGAGAAAAGCCAGATGGGTTAGGAATTTGCACTTAGGCAACAGAGCAAGCCCAGTAACGGATGTTTCATTGAATGTCTTTTAGTGACATTTTGTAGAATATTGGACGTTCTGTTGCTTTGAATGTTTTTTGTGTTCAGGGTTAATGTACATTGAAAATAGAGATTTTGCCATATCAGAGTGTCAGGGAATCACTCCCTAAATAAGAGTCCCCCCAACCCTCTGAGAAGGAAGACCTCAGGCAGGAGAAAGGGAGCCACTCCAGGCCTGCCCCCGATGAGTATGGTGGCAAGCCTGGCCCCTCTTCTCCCCACAACAATGCAGTCCACCCTTCCTCCCCTTAGCCCTGCAGAGACAGGGAAGACCCTTCAAATGTCACTTTACTGAAAGCCAAGGGGAATTCTCAAGGAAAAAACTCAGGGCTGACAGACGTAGCTGCTGGCAGACCTTGTCCTAGCCCCCCAGCCCTGTCCCCAAATCTGGGCCCAGGAACTCTGCCCCTTGGTGCTCTCAGCCCAGTGTCCTGGTCAGCTGCCACCCCCTTCCAGCCCTGTCCCCTCCCAGGGAAGAGGGGATTTGTCATCTACAAGGGCTGAAGGCAGGCGGATGGTAGGTGCGGTGGAGAAGGTGTTCAGAGACAGCTGCCTCCGATCAGGAGAGTGTGGGAAGACCCGAAAATACAGGATTCCCTCAGAGAATGCTGCTTTGGAGTGCCAGTCATTTCTGGACAACTCCAGAAACGTTACACACACACACACACACACACGAGCGCACAAGCACATGTGTTTTATATATATAAATATATGAATTCTTTGATGAAAACTTCTAGAGTTCTTGTAAGCTGCTCTTGTTCTGATGCCTCCTTCAGTGGGTCCCTATCCCCGTCCTATGATTGTGTTCTCGTCTATGAGCCTGCCTCATAAGCCTGCAAGTGTGTGTCACACCTGTCCCTGTGCCCTCCATGCCAAGCCCAGTGCTGTTAATCAGTAAGCATGAGTGAAATGGGCCTTGTAGTCCTAACACCTCAGACTCAGTCCTGGGACCGTCACTGGCTCCAGCCTTGCCTTGAGGCAATCCGAAGCATCTACAACTTTGGGTTTTCCAGAAAAAGAAGTCTTAGGAATGGTGTATTTGAAGTCCCTGGTGACGCCATTGGGAAGTCTGGGTTTTTCTGCCATGCAGTCTTTGCAAGGGCTGGCATGGGTCCAGAAACGCAGTGGTCATGTGGAGCAGGTGCCCATGGTTCATTCAACTGAACCAGAAAGGAAACATATCCATGCAGTCTGTTACCCATTTCCGTCACTCTAGGAAGTAAATGATTCCATTCCTACAAGCCAGACAGTAGCTACTTCCACTAAAGAAGAGTCGCCTCCTTAGTAACATGTCATGCCGTTGGTTCTGATGCATAGCGAACTCTATTTTTAAAGGAAGTTCCTTTTCTCACCTTGAGACCTACACCCAAGACTGACTAGACACAGGCAGGACAAGGTACATGAGTTGTCAGCAGAAAGTGGAGTTGCCAAGAGAGAGGCTGGGCACTTTCACTGTGACTTTAGAGTGCCCGGAAAAGCTCCAGGGTCCCCAGTGCTTACTTAGATAAACGGCATTTGAAATAGTGTAGCCCTTTGTCACTGCTTGGTCTAATTTGGCTCCCCTTAATGGCATTCTCACTGCAAGGTGGTCATTGCTATCATTTTCTTTGGGTGTGGCAATTAGGTATGCCCCGTGAACTGAACAGGTATCACATGGAATCAAAGTCAGAATGTCCGAAAAGGACATTTGTGTTTTTCCTTCAATGGTGCCTTTAAATTGAGCTCCCTCCCTCTTGCTGTGTGGGGAACTGGGAGGGTAGCCTACGCTTGCTTTGCGATGGACACAGCTAAAATGTAAAAGCTTAAACTATGGGGAAAGTCTTGCCTATTTTCCAGGGCTTCCTCCACCCCGCCACCCAAGAATTTTCCTGGATAACAACCTGGGACCCCTTTGCCTTTGGGCTTCTGCCCTTTGAAACTGTGAACACTTCAAGAGCCAGGTAAATGCTCTGGCACTGTCTCCGTGTAACTAGTAACTTATCTGGGATGGATTCATTGCGAAACGGAATTGTTCCCATTTACTCTGGTTGCAAATAAGGAAGGTCTATGAGCAATGGCCTGGAAATGAGCCCTCCAGTGCAGAGGGGCTATGCTGAGGCTTTAAACTATACGGATTATACTCAAGGTTACAGGAATGGCTGTAAGTCTGGGACTCTGGGAAATGGCCAGAGCTGGTGCTTGGGTGTTCTTTGGGGAGTCCCTGTGAAGGTGAGACAGAAAGGCCTTGTGGGTGAGCTGCCTCGGGTCAGCCCAGGGGTGCAGACTCCTCTGGCTGGGACCACAGGCAGCCACCGGAGGCCACTCAGACACTGTAACTCTGAGACCAGAGGGAAGGGAGGCTGCACCTGGTACCATGTGTTCCCCAGCGAAGTGCCATATCAGTCTCCTGAGAACACAGACGCGTTTTTTTCCAGTCATTCCTGTTCCCAGACTTTAGGCAACATGGCAGCTCCCACGCTTGCCATGTAGCTGCAAGAGCAGCTCTGGAGACAGGAAGTGGAGGCAGAGGGACTTCTTACGAGGGAAAGGAAGTGCTTGGGTTAGGGTAGGGGAAGAACGGAAAGGATGGGGTGTGTTTGGGGAAGCCTGGAAGGGCAGAGAGATTGTGGTAGGACAGGTATGGGCTAAAGGGTCAGTTAGAACCAGAGTGTGGAGACTCTGGGATGCCATATGCAAAAGTTTGGGCTCTAACGGGTTCCTGATGAGGAGCAACTTTCCAAAAACATGAAAGAATTATTGTAAGATTGACAAAGGGAAGTTAATGGAAATGATAACTACCACAGGGTTTGAATTTACACACTGACCACCTCAAATGTTATGACTATAGTCATCTCTATGGTTGTGATGCCCATGAGGTGTTGGGCAGGGGGCACAATGAGGATGAGGCAGCATGAGCTTTGACACAAGGCCTCCAGCCATGAGTCTCAGGGGCTCGCACTTGCCATGGGACTTGCAGCTGGTTCCGTCTAATGCCAGCCCAGTGCATGTGTCACTGTCTTCAGAAAACGGGGGTCCTCCGGGAGTTCTGGACAGCTGCTCTGCAGATTCTTATATTGCATTGGAAGTACCTTCAATTCAACGCCTTGAACTTTTGAAAGGAGCACAGTGCCCTCCTTCTGTGTTCAGGAAGGCCAAACTAGGTCCTTCTCCACCACCAGGCCGTGGGAAATGGAGGCCTGCTGCAGACATGAAGGTCGGTGATCGTTTCCTCTTCCTTTGACAGCTTTATGAAGGTATAATAGGCGTACAAGAAACCGCACATCTTTAAAGCATACAGTTGGAGGGTTTTTGGCATGTGTGTACACCCGTGAAACCCCCCCCACAATCGACACGGTGAATTTATCCACCACTCCCAAAAGTGGCCTCGTGCCCCGAGCGACCTCTCTTTCCTGCTCCTCACTGTCCCCCTTCCCCACCGCCACTGCTTGGCTTGCTGTCTCTGTAGACTAATTTTCATTTGCTGGAGTTCCCTAGAAATTGACTCATATAGTGTATGTCTGGCCTCTTTCACTTGGCACAATTATTTTTTCATCAGATGTTTTTGTGCATATCAATACTTCATTTTTTTATTCTTGGTAGGATCCCATGTTATGGGTGGACCACAATACCTGTTGAATGCCTGTTGATGGACATTTGGGTTATTACCAGGTTTTGGCCATGACAAATAAAGCTACTGTGAACATGTGTGTACCAGTTTCTGCGTGGACATATGTTTTCATTTCTCTTGGATATACTGCTAGGAGTGGAATTGCTGGGCCATGTGGTAATTCTGTGTTGAGCTGTGTGACGAACTACCAAGCTATTCCACAGCAGCTGCACGATTTTATGTTCCCAACAGCAGTGTACAAGCGTTCCCATTTCTCCACATCGACCAACTGATATAGTTTGGATCCGTGCCCCCGCCCAGATCTCATGTTGGAGGTGGAGCCTGGCGGGAGGTTACTGGATCATGGGGGCAGGGTTCTTACGAATGGTTTAGTATCATCCTCTTGGTGGTGTCCTCGTGATAGTGATTGAGTTCTCACGAGATCTGGGCCTTTAAAAATGTATGGCACCTCTCCCTTCTCTCTCTTGCTCCTGCTCTGGCAGTGTGACTTGCCTGCTTCTGCTTTGACTTCTACTATGAGTAAAAGCCCCCTGAGGCTTCCCCAGAAGCAGACGCTGCCATGCTTCCATGCTTCCTGTACAGCCTACAGAACTGTGAGTGAATTGAACCTCTTTTCTTTATAAATTACCCAGTCTCAGGTATTCCTTCCTAGCAATGCAAGAACTGACTAATACATCAACACTTGTTACTGTCTGTCTTTTCACTATAGCCATTCCAGTGGGTAGGAGGTGGTATTCATTGTGGCTTTGATTTGCATTTCCCTGATAACAAATGATGTTGAGCATCTTTTCATGTGTCCATTGGTCATGCATATGTCTTCTTTGAGGAAGTGTCT
Source organism: Saimiri boliviensis (assembly GCF_048565385.1). Lineage (NCBI taxonomy): Eukaryota > Metazoa > Chordata > Mammalia > Primates > Cebidae > Saimiri > Saimiri boliviensis. The sequence goes on along the minus strand of NC_133470.1, from coordinate 85,097,768 downwards.
GTCCAAGTCTTTTCCCTATTTTAAAATGAGGTTGTTTGTCTTCTTGTTAGGTTGAAAGAGCTCTACACACAAGGTCTTCGTCAGATACGTGTTTTGCAATATTTTTCTTCCAGACTCTGGCTTGCCTTTTTATTTTCATAACAGTGCATTTTAAAGGACAGAAGTTGTGTTATCTTGATGGAGTCTAAGGTATGGACTTTTAAATTTTATAGTTTGTGCTTTTTGTGTCATGGTTAAGAAAGCTTTGCATGGCCGGGCGCAGTGGCTCAAGCCTGTAATCCCAGCACTTTGGGAGGCCGAGGCGGGTGGATCACGAGGTCGAGAGATCGAGACCATCCTGGTCAACATGGTGAAACCCCGTCTCTACTAAAAGTGCAAAAAATTAGCTGGGCATGGTGGCACGTGCCTGTAATCCCAGCTACTCAGGAGGCTGAGGCAGGAGAATTGCCTGACCCCAGGAGGCGGAGGTTGCGGTGAGCTGAGATCGCGCCATTGCACTCCAGCCTGGGTAACAAGGGCGAAACTCCGTCTCAAAAAAAAAAAAAAAAAGAAAAAAGAAAGCTTTGCAAAACTCAAGTCACTAAGACTACATCCAGTGTCTTCTTGTAAAGACATAGACATGTTTCCTTATTGAAGTTGTGTAATCTTAGCTTTGATGTTTAGGTCTATGATCCATCTGGCATATGGTGTAAGGCAAATTCACAATTCATTGTTTTCTGTATGGATGTCCAGTTGAGTTGCCTTGGCCCCTTGTCGTGTGTGTGCGAGTCTACTTCTGGACCCTTCATGGTGCCCCCTCAGTCAGCACTATGGACCGAATGTTTGTGGCCCCCGAAAATTCATCTGTGGAAGCCCTGATCCCCAATGGTAGATTAGTCCATTTTCATGCCACTGATAAAGACATACTGAGACTGGGTAATTTATAAAGAAAAAGAAGTTTAATTGACTCACAGTTCCACGTGGCTAGGGAGGTCTCACAATCATGGTGGGAGGCAAGGAGGAGCAAAGTCACGTCTTACATAGTGTCAGGGAAGAGAGAACTTGTGCAGGGGAACTGCCCATTATAAAACCATCAGCTCTTATGAGACTTATTCACTATCAAGAGAACAGCGCAGGAAAGACCCACCCCCATGATTCAATTACCTCCCACTAGGTCCCTCCTACGACATATGAGAATTGGGGGAGCTACAGTTCAAGATGAGCTTTGGGTGGGGACACAGCCAAACCATATCACATGGCATTAGGAGTGGGGCCTTTTGGAGCTGATTGGGTTTAGATGAGGTCATGAGGGTGGGATCCTCATGATGAGATTAGTTCCGTAACAACAAGAGGAAGAGACACCAGAGCTTCCTTTCTCCATTGTGTGTGAGGATACAGCAAGAAGGCAGCTGTATCCAAGCCAAAGAGAGCCATCACCAAGAACCAAATCTGCTGACATCCGGACGCTAGACTTTTAGCCTGCAGGACAGTGAGAAATAAATGCCTGTTGTTTAAGCCACCCAGGCTGTGCTATTTTATTATAGCAGCCCAAGCAAACTGAGACAATGACTATCTTGATGCCAATGCCACACTCTCTTGCCTACTGTAGCTTTATAACACATCTTGAAATCAGGCCATGTGAGTTCTCCAGTGCTGTTTTTCATTTTCAAAATTGTTCTGTCTATTCAAAGTTTGTCACACTTTCGCATGAGTTTTAGAATACCTTGCCAATTTCTGTGGGGAAAAGAAACCCTACTGGGATTTTTATTGGATCACATTGAATCTATAAATCATTTGGGGGAGGATTAATATAGTTAACAATATTGACCCTTTCAATCTATGAGCATGGTATATCTCTCCATGTCGGGAGCCTTCTTTAATTTCTCTCAACAATTAGTTGTAGTTTCAACTTCTAGACCTTGGATATGGGTTGCTAGAGAACCTACTGTAGTGGATTAAATAATTAGTAGGTCCTACATACGGTTATTGATTTCAGGGGTTTTTTTTTCAACCCTTCCTATAACCCTGCATTTGCATTTAGTATTCATTTATCTAACAGATATATACTGAACATTTAACTGTGTGCTGTGATATGAGGATGAGGATGACAGAATTAGGTGAACTTGTTTGTTTCTATGATGTTTTTGTTTAGCCCAGCCCATATTTGACAGCAGCCTTGATCATAATATAAAACAGAGCTGTTTTTTGTTTTGTTTTGTTTTGTTTTGTTTTTGAGACAAGTCTCACTCTGTCGCCCAGGCTGGAGTGCAGTGGCACAATCGTGGCTCACTGCAACCTCCGCCTCCTGGGTTCAAGTACCTCTCCTGCGTCAGCCTCCCAAGTAGCCACAGCCAGCTAATTTTGTGCTTTAAGTAGAAACAGGGTCTCACCATATTGATCAGGCTGGTCTCAAACTCCTGACCCCAGGTGATCTGCCTGCCTCAGCCTCCCAAAGTTCTAATTATAGACTTGAGCCACCTTACCTGGCCACCTGGCTAATTTTTAAATTATTTTTTGTACACATGGGGTCTCACTATGTTGTCCAGGCTCCAAGATTTTTTAAATACTATTTTCTGTAAAAGGCTTCTAATAGAACCTCACCAAGAATCAGATCTGCGGGCGCCTTGGTCTTAGACTTGTAGCCTCCAGAACTGTGAGAATGCAAATCAAATCAAAATAAGAAAGTAAGAATCAAATTGATTTTTTGTTATTTTCAATGAACGTATTCCTCACCTACTATATAATGTATTTTTCTTCCATATTCTAGCTAGCTACATGTGGTGAGAGGAGGTAGAGAAAGACAAAGGAGGAAGGAGGAGAGCAGCTTTGCAGTGACAGAGCACTCGGACCACAGGGTCTCCTTTGGTTATGGGAATGGGATGGGGGAAGAAACAAACACAATATCAGTTAGGAAAGTGGCCGCAGTAGTAGAAAACCTGACTATGGTGAATTAAAGAATTATAAGCTTTATTTCCTCACCTAGGGACTCTGGGGTAGCTTTCTGGCATTGGTTCAGCAGCAGAACTTTTGGCATTACCTAGCGTCTTTCTGATTTGCTTGGCTTTGCTGCATGATCACAAAATGGCTGCTGAAGCTCCAGCCATTACTTATGGATTGGGCAAAAGGAGAAAAGTGCAGAGACAGACACTCTGTCTCCTTTTATCAAGGAAGCAACAATTTTCCCAGAAACTTGCCTGGCAGACTTCCACTTAGGTCTCAGGAGCCAGAAATGGATCATGTGGCCATCCATAGCCTCAAGAGAGGCTGAGAAAGTTGGAGATGGGATGGATTGTCATGACCTATCACCTGGGGCTGAGCCCACTGATGCCTTGAACAAAGTTGGGTTCTTATCCCCAGAGAAAAAGGTTGGGATGCAGATTGGGTGGTGTTAGGGTTGAAGTCTTAACCCCTAGTACCTCAAAATGTGACCATATTTGGAAATAGGGTCATTTGCAATGTAAAGATTTAAGATGAGGTCATACCAGCGTAGGGTGTGCCCTTAATCCAATATGGCTTCTGTCCTTACAAAAAGAGGAGAATGCCATGCAAAGGAACAGACATGCAGGGAGAAGGCCATGTGAAGACTGAGACAGGGATAGAAGTTATGAGGCCATGAGCCAAGGAACACCCGGGGTCACCAGAAGCTGGAAGAGGCAGAAGGACCCTCCCCTAGAGCCTCTGGAGGGACTGGAGCCCTGCCCACACCTAGATATCAACCTGAGGGCCCTCAGCTCTTTATGCCTGAACCCTAGGAGGCTGGAGGCGAGGCGAAGGAGGCCAGCCTTGCTCAAGCCCTTCCCACCGGCCAGCATCCTTACTGCCTTTTACAGATGTGGAAACTGAGGCTTAGGGATGGGAAGGAGCTGTCTGGGGACTCACCACCAGGCAGTGATGGATTCATGCCCAAGTTCTGGGATTCCAGCATTGCTGCTCACTCCAGCCAACCAGGGAGAGCAGCTGTGTGAACTCTGCCCTCGAACTAGAGGGAATGCAGTTGCCTTTACCATTTTCCTAACTTTGCCCATGGAGGGGGATGATTCCATAAGTTGACCGTAACCAAAGATAAAATCATTTGCTTTTCTGGAAAAGATTCTACAAAAGGAAAAGAAGCCAGAGGTTAAATCTTGCCTTGGAATTGGGAAGCGTTTGGTCACCCCCTCCCCACCCCGCATCATGTAGGTTCTCACCAGGTGAGACTTTCAGGAGCTCGGGGGTTGCGGGCCTTGGAGCCCTCCCACGGTGCTTTCTTCCATCCCTTACTGACAACTGGTCACTCGAGATGCCATGCACCTTTGCTTCCTTTCTGTAAGACCAAGGGGGCCGGGCGCGGTGACTCACATCTGTAATTCCAGCACTTTGGGAGGCTGAGGCGGGCGGATCATCTGAGGTCAGGAGTTCAAGACTAGCCTGGCCAACATGGTGAAACCCCGTCTCTACAAAAAATGTAAAAATTAGCCAGGTATGGTGGCGTGTGCCTGTAGTCCCAGCTACTTGGGAGACTGAGGCAGGAGAATTGCTTGAACCCAGGAGACAGAGGCTTCAGTGAGCTGAGATTGCGCCACTGCATTCCAGCCTGGGCAGCAGAGCAAGACTCCATCTCCAAAAAAAAAAAAAAAAGTACCAAAACTAGGTGGCTTAAAACAATGTCCTCTCTGGCCCTGGACTTCCCTGGTGGTAGCTGCATCGTCCTCCCGCTATGTGCCTCTACTCTGCGTCTCTCCTAACAACACTTGTCAATGGATTTAAAGGCACATGCGAGTATCCAGGGTGAGCCTGGCTCCCGATCTTTAATGCAATGACATCTGCAAAGACCCTTTCTCCAAAAAAGGTCACACTCACAGAGGGCAGGGATTAGGACATGAACACATCTTTTGGGGGCTGCCTTCAACCCAGCACAGGCAGGAACAGGCTTGGTGTGTTTGAGGCGTGTGTGGTTGGAGCCCAGTGGGCCTCCCAGGGGCAGTGGGGAGGGATAAGCATGGCGGGGCCATGGACAGCCATACAGGACTCGGCGGCCACAACAAGAAGAGCTCAGACATACAGGAGCTGTCACCACAGCTGCATGCAACACACATGACCCATCCTCCCAGGAACACTGGATTGTTTCCATTTTACAGATGAGGAAAGTGAGGCCAGGCTGTGAGGTCATTTCTGCCAGCCGCAGAGTTGGGCAGTTGGGGGGTGAGGCGTGACACCCAGGCTGTCACCACTAGCTGAGGCCCCCTCCCAATGGCTTGAGTCCCTTTCAGCCCTGGACCTCAAGGGAGGGGACCACAATGGCTGCATCCTCCTCTCCACCTCACGGGACCTGGGAAAGGCCAAGGGTTCGTCTGCAAGGCTTCTAGCTTCCCTGGCGGGGAATGCTGCACGTGTGGGATTTCTAGGTTGGAAGGAGACTTTGTAAACCTTTTCAATACAGCTCTCGCCAGGCTTGGGGTCCAGGGAGGTTTGCTTACAGGGCCCGGACATCTCTTTGAAATGCAAACATAAGGAAGCTAGCACCCCTAGCTCCCTCCCTTCCTGGAAGTAGCCTAGGCCCTGGCTCCAAGTCCTAAGCACCAAGAGAAAGCTTTCATTTTCCTTCGGATACAGGCAACTCACTAGTGCAGAACGGCCACGTGGCTGACCAGGTGCCCCCACGATGGACGAGCTGGCATTTGCCTGAGTAAAACAAAAGGTAGCTGGCATGCACGGCACCGGGAGTGAGGTTTCCTTCATCACAGCAGGCTTCCTGGGCTGAGACGACCTCCAGTCTTCCCAGTACATGCAGCAGTGGAGCGCCCAGGGAAGGCAGCAGGGCCTAGAGGCAGGAGAGGCTGAGCAGAGGTCATGGATCTGGGGCTCAGGGTGAGGACTGGCATCCAGTTACCTGGGATGAGCAGGCTCGTGGAGGTACCTGGGCGACAGGCTCTGTCTCAAAAAACCAACAAGCAAACAAACCAACAGACAAAACAAAACCAAAGCTGCTTTCCTTTCACCACCCTTGCTTCTTGGATTCTGGCCTCCGAGCAGCAGAACACAGGCCCTGGAGAGGAATATGCGGTGGGCAGCCACCCTCGCAAAGCATGCGGTTCAACGGAAATGGGTGACAAGAGAGGGGCTGGCTGGGCTCTCTGTAAGGATCAAGTACAGACTCGTGGGTGTTATGCACAAAGGAAATTCCAGAGAACAGAGATCAGACTGTGCAATAGTCACTGGGAAGGTAAAGTTTATACGTCAACTTGGCCAGTTTACAGTACCCTGTTTTGATCAAACACCAGTCTAGACGTGGCTGTGAGGATGTTTTGAGATGAAATTAGTATTTAAATGAGAAGCGTGAGTCCAGCACATTGTGCTCCGTGCTGCGGGCAGGCCTCGTCCAAGCAGTTGAAGGCCTTCAGAGAAGATGACTGAGGTCACCCAAAGAGGAAGGAAGTCTGCCTCCAATTCCAGCCTTTGGACTCAAACTGCAACTCTTCCCTGAGTCTCCAGGGACTTGCCAACCCCCATGGCATGTGACCTAACTCCTTAAAATCTCTACACACACACATGCGTGTGCACACACACACACACAGTATGATATATATTGTATACATAGTGTTGATATAATATGTATTTTTGGTGTGGTTTTTTGGGATTTTTTTTTTTTGAGACTGAGTCTTGCTCTGTCACCCAGGCTGGTGTGCAGTAGTGATCTCTGCTCACTGCAACCTCTGCCTCCTGGGTTCAAGTGATTATCGTGCCTCAGCTTCCCAAATAGCTGGGATTACAGGTGCACACCACCACACCCAGCTAATTTTGTTGTTTTTAGTAGAGATAGAGTTTCACCATGTTGACCAGGCTGGTCTCGAACTCCTAGCCTCAAGTGATCTGCCTGCCTCAGCCTCCCAAAGTGCTGGGATTACAGATGTGAGCCACAGCGTCTGGCTATAATATGTATTGCGTGTTAGTATGTATGTGTCGTGTGTACATGTGTAGTCACAAACACACAGCAACTAAATGCATAAAGAAAAGCAACTAGACATGAAGGAAGACTCCAAGAAAATGCAATTACAATGGAATGTTCTAATATATTGTCACTGAATCAGACAGATAAAGTGAACAAAAACACAAGTAGAAATATAAAGGAAATGGAGTAGTACAATTGTCAGCTGGATTTTAGAGCTATGTAGCAAAGCTTGCATCTCTGAAGGAAATGCATTCTTCAGAGTCTGCAGCGTTTTTTACAGTTGTTTATGTATCTGGCCTCTGTGATCCACTGAGTTGTGTCTGCCTCCTCCTCCCACTAAAAGAAGATATATTACAGCCCTGACCCCCAGTACCTCAGAATGGAACCTTATTTGGGGATCTTCACAGAGGTAATCAAACTAAAATGAGGTCATAGGGTGGGCTGTGATCCAATACGACTGTGTCATTATAAAAAGAAGAAATGTGGACACAGAGCCTTGTGCACTGGGAGAAAGAGGGCTGCTTGAAGATGAAGGCAGAGATTAGGGAGATGCTGCCACAAATCAAGGAACACCAAAGATGCCAGCAAAGTCCCGGAATAGATTCTCCCGCACAGCCCCCAGGAGGAACCCTGCCCTGCCCACACCTCGATCTCCAACTTCTGTCTTTCAGAACCAAAACCAGCCCGTCTCTCCTGTTGAAGCCCTCTAGCTTATGGTATTTTGTCATGGCATCCCTGGAGAACTCAGGGAGCCCCCAAACTACCCTAATTCGAAAAGTTGATATTTTAAGCTGCACATCCTCAAATTATTATCCAATACAACTAAAATACACAATAAAAGATTGACTGGGTACAGTAGCTCATGCCTGTAATCCCAGCCCTTTGGGAGGCTAAGGAGGATTGGTCACTTGAGCTCAGGAGTTCAAGAACAGCCAGGGTAATATGGAAAAACCCCATGTCTACAATAAATACAAATGTTAGTCGACTGTGGTGGTACACACCTGTAGTCCGAGCTACTTGGGAGGCTGAAGTGGAAGGATCCTTTGAGCCTGGGAGGTGGAGGTTGCAGTGAGTCAAGATCGTGACAGTGCACTCCAGCCTCGGTGACAATGAGATGCTATTTCAGAAAAAAAAAAGAAAAGAAAAGATAATCCTGAAATCTTAATTACTCAGAAATAAAAATAAACTGTACTATGTAGGCATGAAATCAAGAAGGGAACGGAAGGCAAAATTACAAGCAATCTCGAAAGCAAAACAAAGAAGAATGTTTCATGGCAAATCTATAGGACATGGTAAAATCTGCATGTAGCTATAACAAAACGTCAAGCTTATTATAGATGCAATGTTAATACCAAATGCATCACTGGCCATAAAGTCTTAGGCTACGGGTTGAATACACACTTCAACTTGAAATACCCGAATCACTCAAAATCAGTTTTAAAAGATTCAGCCAGGCATGGTGGCTCATGCCTGTAATCCCAGGACTTTGGGAGGCCAAGGCTGGTGGATCACCTGAGGTCGGGAGTTCAATACCAGCCTGGCTAACATGGCAAAACGCCATCTCTACTAAAACTACAAAAATTAGTTGGGCTTGGTGGTATACACTTGTAATCTCAGCTACTCGGGAGGCTGAGGCAAGAGAGTCATTTGAATCCGGGAGGCAGAGGTTGCAGTGAGCCAAGATCGCACAATTGCACCCCAGCCTGGGTGAAGAGAGCAAAACTCTATCTCAAAAAAAAAAAAAAAGAAAGAAAGAAAGAAAAAGAAAGATTAGACACTTTTTTAAAACTGTCTATCTGTAGCTTTGGAATACAAAAACATATAAAGTCCTATTCACTCAACCAATGCTATGCCCACATATACTGCTGCTCCCTACTGAAATAGGAATGTAGCCACGGTGTGATATTTGTAATTTTAAAAGTTCTACACACGGAAAACAATTCGGCTCTTCTAACGGGCATAGAAAGTGGCTCTCTTTCTCAGCACATGGAAGTCTGCCAGGCTAATGGACAACTGGATACCCGCAGAGGATATATTGTGAATGACCTTATCCAGTGACGCATGGGTGTCATTTAACGCTTGAAGCCCCGTGGAGCAGGAAGTGACCTGCCTGCTTCCAGAGCTTTTCAGCCCCGAGTGTGCACTCCAAAAGCATAAAAACGGATCTAACCCTGTTGTAAGAGCTCCCTCAAGTGGCAGCCCATGCAAGTTGAGATCACCGGTAGAACATCCGATCCTTTTAGAAGACCTAGAGAGAAACTTGGCGTTTGTCTTACAAGTCAGTTCCTCTATCAAAAAGAATGCCACAGGGTATGTCTGTAATGTAAGAAGCCCTCACTCACTGCCAGCTGCCGCCACCTCAGGTTCTTGTTCTTCTTCGGCGTCTTCTTCATCGTCTTCCTCTTCATCCTCCAGATACCGCTCTTCCCAGTCTCCCTCAGCCTGGTCTGTCATTTCCTCATCTCCAGCAATGGGTCAGGTAAGTGAACACTCCTGAGAATCAACATCTGTAGACTCTTGGCTTTCTGAAATCTTAAAGAAATTATCAGAAACCATTAAATTTATTTTTCAAACGTTTTCAAAACTTGGTGAAATCTTAACTTTTCTATCTTGGAAAATATTGCTGGTATCAATAATAACACAAGAATTGTACCCAAAAAACTCAAAAGATATATTGGATAAATCTTAAAGATTAGAAAAATGTCCATGCACAAAATATATACACAGACAGACAGATGCTGCCTTCCTCAGTATTTTGATTGAAATGCCGGGCTATAAATGGATTCGTGTCTATGTTGCTATTCAGCTGTGAATTTCTACAGAGCTGCAACTTAAAATAATTTATGTTCAGCATGATACCAAGTATAAAAGGCAATTAAAGAACATGATTTTGATTCCAAAAAAGTCTACATTTAGAGGGAAATTGCAGCCTTTGACTGCCTTAGCTGTTCAAGATGGAAGATGGCAAAGGTTGGTTTTGATCTTAGGAAATTTTTTAAAAAACAAAAACTAAACCAAAAGAAAATAGACAAATGGAATTAATAAAGAAAAAAACTAATATTAATGAAGCAGAAAATTTAAAAGGGAGGAAAAGATAAGTCACAATCCATTTTTTTTCTTTGAAAAGACCAATGAAATGTATAAATCTCTTGCAATCCTTGTTGAGGACCAAGAAAACTATACATGTTGAGGAATGAGAGAGGAGACATCACTACAGAGACTGAACAAACGGAAAGTATGATGATTGATCCACTGAAAACCCTAGACAGAACCGACTATGAAAACACTCCTAAACCACCAAGGTGTTTATGATTTTTTGAAAGCATCACCTAGTGAGATCTCACTTATGCCAAATCACAAGTGTGTGTGTGGGAGTGGTACATGTATGTGTCAGGGGAGTGTGTGTGGCACACGTGTAGTTGTGTGCGTGCATGTATAGGTTGGGGGTGGGGTATGTAATGTGGGGGGTTGCATGTGTGTGTGGTGGGGGAGTGGGGACTTGCATGCCTCCCCCCAAAATGAATGTTAAAACTGAATCGCCAAGGTGACAGCAGTAGGAGATGGGGCATTTAGAAGGTGAATAGGTCACGAGGGCCACACCACGTGAATGACATTAGTGCCCTCACAGGAAGCCCTGTGAGCCAGCTAGTCCTTTCCACAATGTGAGGAACCAGCCCTCGCCAGACTCTCAACCTGCTGCTACCTTGATCGTGGCATTTCTAGAGTCCAGAACTGTGAGCCATAACTGTTTGCTGTTTATAAGCCACCCAGTCCAAGGTATTATTGTTATAGGAGGCCATAGGGACTAAGTCCAAATGCAAGTAACACTTCCCAGGTTTTTGTCCCAGGTGAATCCCTTAGAGGAGGCTGATGCTCAACAGACATTAAATGGCAAGTACAACTCTAGAATGGATGGAAACAATGTGTACAAGTGTGTGTGCAAGAATGAGTGTATGTGCAAGTGTTTGTGCATGTGTGTGGTTGTGAGTGTGCCTGTGTGTGTATACATATGTGTGTGTGCACACAAGTGTGCATGTGTGTCGGTGTGGGTGTGTGAAAGTGTACAAGTGTGTGCAGGTATACTGGTGTGTGCAGGTGTGTGCATGAGTGTGTGGTTGTGTGCATGTGCAGCTGTGTGTGCTCAGGTGTGCAAATGCGTACTTGAGTGTGTGGTTTTGTATGTGAATGTATGTGGACAAGTATGTGGGTGTGTGCATGTGTGAGCATGTGTATGGAGGTGTGCGAGTGTGTGTGCAGGTGTGCACGCACATGGTAATGTGTGCAAGTGTGCAGATGTACAGATTTGTACAAGTGTGGGTATGTGTGCAAGTGTGTGCATGTGCACGTGTGTGGTGTGTGCTGGGTGTGTGTCTTCACAGATGCAAGAGTGAGTGTGCACATCTGTGAGTGGGAGGTCCACGTTCACAAGCTGAGCTGCAAAAAAGCAGCATCCCCACAATGTTAATACTGTTTCTGGGGGTCCCATATGTGAAACCTCTGCAGCTGACCGTCATCAATGCTGCCTGAATTATTTGCAACAGGCAGGGTGCAGGCATCAATTACAAGAAGTGCAGATGTCGCCGGGCGTGGTGGCTCAAGCCTGTAATCCCAGCACTTTGGGAGGCCGAGGCGGGTGGATCACGAGGTCCAGAGATCGAGACCATCCTGGTCAACATGGTGAAACCCCGTCTCTACTAAAGGTGCAAAAAATTAGCTGGGCATGGTGGCGCGTGCCTGTAATCCCAGCTACTCAGGAGGCTGAGGCAGGAGAATTGCCTGAACCCAGGAGGCGGAGGTTTTGGTGAGCCGAGATCGCGCCATTGCACTCCAGCCTGGGTAACAAGAGCGAAACTCCGTCTAAAAAAAGAAAAAAAAAAAAGAAGTGCAGATGTCCCACCGTGCTCCTGTGGCCCTCCCGGACTTCTGCTGTGGCTTTCAGACTCTCTGCGCTCCCCACATTGTCTTCTGCACAAAGACAAGCTTAAATGCTATGGCCTTTGATTTTAGTATTCGTCCCTCTCGATGGTGAATTCCATTTTCAATAGGTTTATGTCACATGTCCCCCAGGTACACTCCTGTGTCCCCACTGGCGGACGCCCCTGGTGGCCTGACGTGGTTCATCAGGCAGCTGGCCAGGGCAAGCTGGAGCAATGGAGTTGTTCGCTGGTCTGGCCCCGTTGGCTCTGCAGCATCACCTCGAGTCCCATGCAAAGGAGCTCGCACAGTGGGAACTCACTTCTCCCTGCTGAGTAGTCCGTGCTGTGGGCACACTGCGGCTTGTCCAACTACTCACCTGATGATGAACATTGGGGCCGTTTCCTGTTTGGGGCTACTGTGCCAAAGCCACCGTGAACATTGGAGTAGGAGTCTTTGTGTGGTTACTTAATCCTTTGTGTCGGTAAATGCCTAGGAATGGAACTGTTGTCTCATATGCCAGGTGCATGTTTAACATTTTCAGACACTGCCAAAGTGTTTTCCCACGTGGCTGCTCCATTTTCACAGCAGTGCTCCACATCTCCTCCATATTACGCCAACACTTGGTGTGATCAGTGGTTTTGTTTTAGCCGTTCTAACAGATGTTGAACGTTCAGGAATTTTTAGAACTAAACAAACCCTATCATTATTAAAAGTTAAATTATGTAAACTGAAAAATCATATTAAAAACAAAGGAGATACTCAAAACTCACTTCTTAATTATTTAAGTATGCTTTACTGTTACTGTGTGTTGACATCTGTCAGATGTGTGTGGTGGAAATTCTGGAATCTCTTCCCAAGGTCACCTTCAGTGACTTCATGTTAGTAGTTTGAGACTGGCCAAGTGGAAGTATTATACCCCAGAGCTCGGCATGCCACGGCACGCCAGGGCTTGATGTATTACTGTTTTGTTGATTGCCTAGACTTTAGAAAGTGATGAACAAAATGTTAATATTGCAGATTAAACTGAAGAATGTTGGGTCTGTGGCCATTACATTATGAATAGCAAGCACACACACACACACACACACACACACACTCACACAGACACACACACACACTCTCTCTCGCTCGCTTTCTCTCTCTCTCTCACTCGCTCACTTCCGGTATTTGAAAACTATCATCCAATTCAGGAAAGAAGTTGCTCATCTCTGCTGCTTTATATTTATCTTATTCATTAAAATAAATGAAAACATCAGCCAACATTTATGTGGGACCCACACCTGTCCACCCACTGCAATCAGGTACCAGGTACAGATAAGAACTCAGTAAAAGTCAATCAAGTTATTTTGTGAGTATCAATTGGCCAGGTGGAATTTGCAATGAAGAGTATATTGTATATTTTGTTGCTTACTTTACGTATATTGTTGGTTTTATTATTTGTAAATTGTGTGTTCATGTATATGTATGCATGTGCCTGTGTGTATATATAGAGACAAGGGAGGAAGGGAGAACAATCCATGCCTACACATATGCGTGTACATTTCCTTTCCTGGAAAGCTGATTGTTAACCATTTATAAGCACATTTCTGCTTTGAGGCAGCGGAGCGGCAGGTCGCAGCCTGTCTGTGCAGCATGGTATGCAACATGGACTCAAGGAGGGTGCCTAAGGCCAGGCCACCTTGAGGCCAGGGGAGCCCAGAGTGATGAGAGAGGCACCTCAGCCCAAGACCAGAGACCCCTTCACAGAGGTGGCAACAGCCAAAATCAGGCTGTTGCCTGCCTGTCTGTCCCATCCTGCGGTTGAGGCCCTTGTAGCACACCCAATGAGAAGGGACCCACTTGCTGTCACCTACCCAGGAAGTCAGTGGCAAGGCCAGGTTTTTTTGTTGTTTTTTGGTTTGCTGGGGTGGGGTTGAGATAGGGTCTCGCTCTGTCGCCCAGGCTGGAGTACAGTGGTGCCATCAGGGCTCACTGCAGCCTCAACTTCCCAAGCTCAAATGATCCCCCCGCCTTCAACTTCCTGAGTAGCTGGGACTACAGATGTGTGCCTGCACTCCTAATTTTTCTTTTTCATTTTTGTAGAGACAGGATCTTGCTATGTTGCTCAGGTCTGTCTCAAACTCCTGGGCTCAATCGATCCATCTGCCTCGGCCCCCCAAAGTGCTGGGATTATAGACGTGAGCCACCAGGCCCAACCAAGGCCAGGATTTTAAGGGTGCCACCTCCTGGTTCCAGCTGCCCAGCTGGAGCCTGGCCAGTCAGATAAACGGAAGCCATCCCTGTCTGGGCACCAGGGGATCTGAGGGTTCAGTGTCCCCTACTCCAGCTCCTGTGGGGCCAGCCCAGGCCTTGTGACACTCTCCCAGGTGGATGCTGTCCTCTGGAAGCTTGGCTGTAACAAGATCTTCTGGTTACTAACCACTTTCCCAAACTAGTCCCTGTGGGGCTTCCCCAGACTGCGCCCCTCCCCTCCCCCACTGCCACTGTCCTTGGCCAGGCCCATGGCTCTCCCCGCTGCATTGCTCTCCTCTCCGGCCCGTTCTCCATGCAGCAGCCTGATGTGGTTTAGACGTCTGCCCCTCCAAATCTCAGGTTGAAATGAGCGCCCCCGTGTTAGAGGTGGGGCCTTGGTGGGAGGCGTTTGGGTCATGGGGTTGGATCCTTCATGAATGGCTTGGCACCATCCTCACCTCCTCGAGGAGTGAATTCTCACTCTGAGTCCACTCAAGATCTGGTGATTGAAGAATATGGCACCGCCCCGCCTCTCTCTTGCTCGCCCTTTGCCTTCTGCCTGAAGTGGAAGCTTCCTGAGGCCTCACCAGTAACAGATGCCGGTGCCTCTGAACCAAAATAAACCTGCTGTCTTTGTAAATGACCTGGCCTCAGGTACTTCACAGCAACGGGAGAACAGCTCCGCACACCGACTTTGCCCCTCTCTTGCTCAGACCCTCCGTGGCTCCCCGCTGCCCTCAGGATCAGGCCTGGCCCAGGTGGAAGGACCGAGGTGGCCGCCGCCTGTGCCCCGGCCTCACCAACCTACCACCGTGCAAGCTGCAGTGGCTCCAGTCATTCTGACCTACTTAGGACTTCCCAGATGGCCCAGCTGGCTGGAGGTTCTGGCTTTGCTCATGTGAGTCACCCTCAGGCGTGGCCACCCCACCCCTTCTTACCTGCCCCAGCGTTGGTGACAGGTCTCTCCCCACCCATGAGGACTCCCCACAAGATTGGGAGTGCCTGAGGGTGGGGCCCCTGGGGCAGGTTAGCAGAGAACCTGAATCGCAGCGCGGTGGCCAGAAGCTGCCCTCCCACCCAGCAGTCTCGTGGCCCTAGAGGAGACTCACGGTTCAGGATAGGCTCCTTCTAGTGTCGCCCTCACAGCGCCAGCCACCCACCCCTGCTCCAAGCCCCTCAGAGCACTCAGCCTGTACATGTGCACACTCACATGTGGGGGCACCTCCCTTATCCCCAGCACCCCGTTTCTTAGCATTTCACCCTGTTAACACTTCACAGAGCAGGGACAGACTCGGGGTCCCACAGCGGGCAAGTGCTGCAGCTGGGCTTTGCACCCCAGCAGGTGACTGGCTCTGTGGGCTTAAGGCCCTATTCATGGCTTCTTTGGGCCTCTGGGGCGACAATGCAGAGAGCCATCAGCCCCTCAGACAGCCCAAGAGCCCTGACGTCTTCCACCCAGCTACCCACGGACCTCACTGTGGGGAGAGGCCATAGTGGGGTGGCCCGGAGGTCTTGTGCTGGCCCCTGGCATGGCTTCCCGCCTCGCCCCTCTCAGCACGGGGTTGGGAGAGTCCAGCCCCGATTATCTGGCCATCAAGTCAGAGGGTAAGTAGTTGGCAATGTTTATTGAGAAACAGCAAACTCTGCTGGGCACGCAGGCTGGCTGGGGGAGCACGGCCCCGGAGGCAGGGCCTGGAGAGGACTCCAGGGCTGTGTGGCTGGCCAGGCAGCCAGGGAAGGCCTCGCAGGTACACAGACCTGAGGCTGCCCAGACAGAAGGAGCCGGGGGTGGTAGGGGCCGGCGGTGGTAGAGGCCGGCTGAACAGTGGACACTGGCACTGCCCTAGGCACAGGGAGTGGCCCTTGTGCTTAGGCCTCCAGGCTGGGGTCATCGGGCAGCGAGTACATAGGCTCAACATGGGCCCACCGGCGGGCCTGCTCATCTGCCCAGGTGAGCAGCTCTGTGGCGCGGTGCAGGAAGATCAGGAGCAGGGTGTGCACGTCACCCTCGGCTGAGTGCGCCCCACTCGGCTCAGCCTGGAAGTAGCGGTGGAAGAGGCTGCCCAGGCTGTAACCCTGGCGGCCCTGGGCCCGGGTGCCATGGCTGTGGGCGCGGTCTAGGCCCCGCAGGGCTGGCAATGTGTCCAGGCAGACAGTGTCCCGGGGGAGGCGAGCACCCAGACGCCGCAGCTCAGCACACAGCAGGGGGAAATCGTAATCAAAGCCATTGTGGGCCACAAGGCAGATAGGACCTGCCTGGCGGCTCAGGAACGCCTGCAGTGTCCGAACCACGGCGCCATCGAAGCCAGCCTTCCGGCACCGCATCAGGCCCTCGCTGCTCAGGCCAGTGATCTCGCTGGCCTTGGCAGTGAAGGGGCGTTCTGGACACATGCACAGCGTGAGCTTGTCGAGGACCCGAGGCAGTACTGGGGCACCAGACTCATCACGCTCCGGGTTCTCCAGGGAGGAGCGGTGGACAGCAAAGAGGGACAGCTCGGCAATCTCAGGCTCCACACTAGGGAGCCCAGTGGCTTCCAGATCCAGGAAAACAAAAGTCTCAGCCCGGGGTGCCTCTGACATGATGATGCTCCAATGGGGATAGCGAGGTCTCAAACTGCCAGAGCAAAAGGCACAAACCCTGAGGTGAGCGGGGCCCCTGCTGCATAACACGCCCCTGCCAGCCAAAGCCCTGAGCCCTCTGGTGCTCACTTCTGCCACCCCCGACCCCAGCACCTGTGACCTTTGGCTCTGGGAGCATCAGCCCCACTCCTGCCACCTACTGAAGAAAAAAAAAAAAAAAAAAAGCAGGCCTCGGAGCACTCTACTGCCTGCCCCGGGGCAGTCCCCAGCAGGGACTGGGAGAGGCAGCTGCAGCCCAGGGACGCTTTGGCTGGGAACCTAGGGCATAGCATGCTGGGTCTCCAGCTCTGGAAGCAGCCGCCAGGAAGCAGGCAAGCAGCCTCCCGAAAGAGCCCATGCAGTGCCTCAGCTCCCCAGGCGCTCCACCTCCCCGGCCTTGTCCCTGGCACAGGTGCTAACCCCGAGCTGGCCTCTGCCTGCCTGCCCCCAGGCTCCCGGGGTGGCTGTCCTCTCCAACCCCACCGCATCAGCTTACCTGGGGCAGGCACTGACCGGCTTCCTGGGCTTCTGGGCACCTGTCACCGCACAGGCTGCTCCAGGCGGCCTTTAATAAGCAGCCACGGCCCGCCCCCAGCTGCCTGTTGGCCAACAATGAGGCCTGGGGCCGCAGGACCTGCGAAGCCGGCTCGCACGCCACCCCCTCGCTCACCACCCCCTCGATAGCTCACAGCCACTGGGACACACGCCCCGTGTTTACAGATTAGGAAGCAGGTCCTGGGCCGCATGCAGGTTCCGGAGCTGGTCACAGGCACAGGCAGGAAGCTGGAGCAGTGTGGAAGGCCGTATCCTCCACCCCGCCAGGCTGTTGCTCCCCCATGCTGGGGCCAGTCACACAAAGGCAACAGGTCCTCTTTGCCAGCCCTCAGTCTCCCATCACTGGAAACTATGTGCCTCTCGTGGGGACGAAGCGAGTTCTGCAGTGTGAACGAGGTGCCCACACATGCCATGCTCCCCAAAAACCTAGGGATGTGGCAGCCTTCTCACACACCTTGCAGGCTCACTTCCACCGAAAGGGGGAGATGCTATCTGCTTTAAGGGCGTCATGACCCATCATATCTACCGTGTACCCAGCAGAGGCTGCTGGGAAGGAAGGGAGGTGGGCCTGGCCTGGGAGCTGAGCTGATGCTTCCCCTGCCAGGGACGAGCAATATTAAGGGGTGGGCAGGGAGGGCCAGGACTACAGGAGGAGTGAAGCCCAGCCCGATTCCCCAGGCTCGGGGACCTGCCCCACCCACACCATTCCAGGGAAAGGACACCAGGACCTTTCTGGTCCAGGGAGCAGTGGCACCCTGAGAACCTCATTCTAGAGCAAGACACTCCAGCCCTTGTTGGTGGGTGCACTGCAGGGCCAGCCCCCTCCTGGGGGACCGAGACGTAACCAAGAGGAGTCCGTTGGCCTGTAAAGCTGGTGGTGCACCTGACCGTGGTGACCACAGGCGTGCCTGGCCTCCCATCTCACAGTGGTGGCTGGAGGTGCCTCAAGTCACGGGGCTGCAGGGGGTTTGGCACCTGGCTCCTCCTGGCCTCCTTGCCATGTGTGCACACGGGGACCTTGGGGAAGCAGAGTTGGTGCCAGGAGGGAGCAGGGTGGGGCAGGCAGCAGCAGGTGGGACAATGGGCCCAAGGAGGCAGAGGCCCCACCAGGCGTGCCTGTTCCAGTGCTCGGAGGGAGGGACGCAGCTGTGACAGGCACAGTGCTCAGAGAGATACTGGGTCACCCTGCGAAGCTCAGACAGCAGCTTCCTGGACAACCAGTCAGGCTGAATTCCCCCGCCCAGAGCTGAGTGCCCGGGAGGGAGGAGGAGGAAACAGGTACCCCGTGCGGGATCCAGGGGCACTCAAGGAGGGCGGCAGAGGGGTGAGTCCTGCACAGGACCCTAAGGCCAGTCGGGGGAGGCAGTGCTGGGACTCTGCTCACACGCAGCAGGCAGCAGCAGGGAGCAGTGAAGCGATGGGAAGAGGGCACAGCCCAGGCCCACCACGGTGATGGGAGGGCCGCAGCCAGCCTGCCCAGACCTGGGTCACCTAAGCAGCTTAGGACAGACGGGAGGAAACAGACGCAGAGCTAGAGAAGCAGAAAGCAGGCTGGAGGCCACTGCTTAGAAACTGAGGCTTTTTTTGTCTGAACCAAACCACCCCTCTGTCTCTCCCTCCCCAACGGGGCCAAAGGTCCCTGCCGAGAGCACAACGTGGGCTTCTGCTGCCACGCTCATCACTCCTCGGCCAACTCAGTCTCAGGAGAGGGCTTCTTGCCCCCACTATCCTGTGCGTTTGCGTGGGCCATCACTGAAGACTTTGTATTTCTCCAGTAGTTCATTCATCTTGGCAGCTGCAGAGGAAAGAAAAGATGCCAACAGGAAAGTGAGCCTGGCGGAGAGGTGAGGAGCCTCCTGCCCGCCACCCAGGCTACAGGAGGACACTGCCAGGACGGCAGAGAAGGGACAGGCACTGCCGAGCTGGGAGCTGCTCAGGCTCTGTGGGGGCCAAGTCGGCAGCTTGGGAGCCCCGGGCTGGGTCACACCAACCGTAGCACGGTTTCCGAGGCCCAGGCCAGGGTCCGCTGACCCAGCTGTGCGGCTATGCCCCCGCCCACCTGCCCCCTGCCACCTGAGCCCCGGGGGCAGCACATGGCACACAGTGAGGAGGCAGAGCCTATCCTGACTTCAGTGGCACACTCAGTATTAACCAGATGTATAACACTGCACACAGAACAACAAACCCCATCACACAGACAGCCCTCAGGCCTGGGCTCCCCAGACCAGTGGCGACCATGGTGGCTGCACTGTACCTTATCTGCTGAAACCACATCCGTCTCTCAGGTGCCAACCCCAGACCATGGCCATCATCTCGCTCCAGCAGGCAGAGGAGGAGGACATAGCCCCTCAACTGCCCTGCCGATCTGCTCCCCATCCGTGACCCCACTGTCAGCTATGCTTTGCCTTTCACATGTTGAGGTCATTAGCATTGACATTAAGTGCTGTGAAGCCTAGATTTGTCATCCTCTGCCCATCCCAAGGATGACTCTGAAGCTCAGGAATCACGTGTATGCCTCAGGGTGACACTGACTGTGCTCAGCCCACCCGGAATGGCATCCCGGGACCCTGCCCGCTGGCATCAGCTTCCAGCGGCATCCCAGTTGAGGGGCTCCCTGCCGCAACGCGCAGCACTCTAGACTGTCTGCCCTCGTGTGGCCTCCGCCCCAGCCTCCTGCTCTGCCCTCGCTCTTGGTGCTTGTCAGGCATCACCAACAGGCCCCGGCTGCTCCTCTGACGCCACAGGCTCTCTCGAAGCTTTGGCCCCAGCCCTTGGCCCCCGTACTCTGGATGGCAGGAGGTGGGTCCCAGCCGTCCGTGCTCGGCGCCTGTAGTCGCCTGGCTTGTCCTGTGGACCTGCCGCCTCCTCCAGAGCCCTGCCCTCCATCTCCCCAACCCCGTGCCCTGGAGACCCTGTGGCTGGCTGGGGCCTGCACGACGCTCATCTCCGCGCTGCTTTTTCTGTCTCTTTTCTCTCTTCTTAGAGATCCCAGCCTCAGTTCGCTTCTAGTCTCCTCATTGCTGGGTCTTCACAGCTGTCCAGGCAGGTCTGCATGTCGGCACTGAGTGAATTCAGTGGTGTCACAAAGTCCGTTGGGGCTGATTTCCTGCTCATCCCGGGCTTCCTCCTCTCCTGCACAGGGCTGTTTCTCAAGCCGCCGGCGTCACGGAGCGGACCTGGGTAGCTGCTGCACTGCCCCTGCTCTGCTATGGTGGAGTGGCCTGCTGCCCATGGGGCCTCTCTCCAGAGGACAGTTTGAAGGAGTTCCATGGAGGCGAGGCAGGGATCAGCTCAGAGGCCAGGAAAAGGGAAAAGGGAGGCTTCACCCGGCTGCTGCCAGCCACATCAACCTCATCAAGAGCGAAACTCGGAGCCGCTCAGGCTCTGTGGGGGCTGGCTCTTCATGAGGCTGGGAGCTGGGTTTGCTTCTTCATTTCCATCATTTTCTTCAGAGAAGAGCAGGCTAGGGTCTCACTGGGGTCACCACCCTGTGCAGCTGGCCCTCTCCAGACCTGCTTCACCCGAGCCCTCTGCTTCCATCTGCTCCACTGCCCCGTCCCCGGCACCCCACTGCCCCTTGCGCTGTCCTCGCAGCGGCCGCTTTCCCCGCCCTTTCCCTGTCTACCTCCCAGGGTCGATGGCACCTCTCCAATGTTGGTGCCCTCAACTCTCCTGCCCCATTCTTGCGCTGACAGCATTGCTTTGGTCTCTAAATACATTGATGTTTTCTTGCCCCTGGGGGCCAAATGGGACTTCAGGCCCATCAGATCAAGACGGTGACTCCCAGTGTGTGGCGCTGACCCACAGTGCCAAGGCCCTGCCAACCCACACGAGATCACACCCCGGCATGAGCCCAGCAGGCACACTGGTCGCTCCTCACTTCACAGCTGATGCCACGCCTCCAACAGAGCCTGGCTGCGGGCATGCAGACTGCAGGGAGGGGAAACAGCACAGAAACACAGGCCTTCCACAGCAGGAGGAGGGCCAGCGAGACCAGGGCCCTCAGGGGCCACAGAGGAAATGGAACAAGTAAAGAACCAGCCCAAGTGGCCTTTGGCATGGATTTGATGCTGACCCTTTCTCTGGTGTGTCTAGAGCCTAATAATTCATCTCAAGCCAAATCAGGATGCTGCATTGATGAAAGCTGGGGCTCAAGACTGAACATACACTTTCCTGTACACAGTGCACTGCCCAGTTCACACAGCCTGGACGTACAGAGTGCATTTCTGGTAAAAACAGATACTACACTGATCTTAACCCAGAAGCAATAAGGGGCCCTTCTGCAAGGCAAGACCTGCCACCAGTCCTATGGTGCCACAGTCACAGGTGAGACGGCACACTGTTAAGAGTACCAATGATCAGTATTGTGGGAATGATGGCATGGATTATAAGCAGTTTATTAACAGCAATTATAAAAAGTGGAGAGAGAGTCGTAGTAACAGTGGTGATTAGGATCCATGCTATGATACATTTTTAAGTGGAGCGTTGTGTTGAAGTTCCATCAGCAAGAAGAGGCTTCTCAGTGCCCAGTATACACAGGGCAGATATGTGATGAGGTCAAGAGCAGTTAGAAGCCTCGCTCTCCAGGGAGACAGCCGGCTGGAGGTTTCATCCAAAGACAGTCTCCAAAAGGAGGATTTGG
The DNA here is from genome assembly GCF_048565385.1 of Saimiri boliviensis. Lineage (NCBI taxonomy): Eukaryota > Metazoa > Chordata > Mammalia > Primates > Cebidae > Saimiri > Saimiri boliviensis. The sequence continues at coordinate 85,075,896 of NC_133470.1, read as the reverse complement.
GGATCGGAAGCCACTGCTTGGAGGCACAGCCATGGACAACACTGACAGCAAATACTTTAGCTGCAGCTGGCTGAGGCAGTGCACCACAGCTGGGCCGACAAGAGACTAGACAAGCTCAGGAGGAGGGGCTGGAGAATCAGATGTCCACAGAGGCTCTGGAAAGCTCTGGCATAGTCCTGGGAACCTGGAAGACCATGTGCATGCACAGGGCTGTGAAAATGCCCAAGAGAGAGACCAGAGAAGGCCCTGAGCTCTCACCTCTGACTGACCTTGAGGCTCTGAGCAAGCAAGATGTGAAGGACAAAGAGCTGTCAACCGCCTGGCTGAGTGCTGATGAAAAACAAGAATGTACACATCTAGAAAGTTCAAAAAGCTCCCAGTAAAATAAATTCACAGTGATTCACACAAAGACACACTGGAATCAAACTGTCCAAAGCCAGGGACCAACAGAATTTTGAAAAGAAAGTAGAGAGACTCATACATCAGCTGGCTTCACATCAGAAGCTATGGCAGCCAGGGGACACTGGAATGACACATTCAAAGTACAAAAGAATTCTACATCCAGCAAAACTAGCCTTTAAAGATGAAGGAGAAATGAAGACATTCCAAGATAAACAAAAAATGAGGAAGTTCACCACTAGTGAGACTTCCCTACAGGAAATACTGAAGGTAGCCCCCCCGCGACTGAAACGAGAGAACACTAGACAGTAACATAAAACCACATGAAGAAATAAAGAACCCTAATAAATGCAACATCGATAAATACAAAAATGTGTACAAATGTATTTTTGTGATTTTCTCCTAATTTATAAGGCAATTGCTTAAAGCAATAACTATAAATCTGTCTTGATGGGCATATAATATCTAAAGTTGTATTTTGTGTAAAAGAATAGCACAAAGGAGGTAAAAAGGAATGAAGCTTCATTCTAATGAGCAGTTTTGGTATACAATTGAAATTAATTTGGTAACACACTGTCTTCAGTTAGGATGCTAAGTGCAATTAGAAGGGCAACCACTTAAAAATAACTAAGAAGAAGTGGTAAAGAAACAAGGGAATTAAAACAGTGTACTCAAAAATATCTAACACTAACATACTTTGCTTTAATAGGAGAGTTTTTGTATACTACTGAAATTAATTTGGTCCTAGACTGTTTTCAGTTAGGATACTAACTGTAATTCTAAGGGCAACCACAAAAAATAACTTTAAAAAACAGAGTTAAAGAGGCTGGGTGTGGCGGTTCATGCCTATAATCCCAGCACTTTGGGAGGTCAAGGGGGATGGATCACCTGAAGTTAGGATCCAAGACCAGCCTGGCCAACATGGCGAAACCCCATCTCTACTTAAAAGTACAAAAAATTAGTCAGGCATGGTGGTGGGTGTCTGTAATCCCAGCTACTTGGGAGGCTGAGACAAGAGAATCGCTTGAACCCAGGAGGCGGAGGTGAGCCGAGATTGCACCACTGCACTCCTGCCTGGGCGACAGAGCAAGACTCTGTCTCAAAAAAAAAGAGAAGAAAAATATGTTCGCACAAGACTTACAATGTACATAGCCAAAAAGTAGAAACAACCCACATATCTACCAACGACAACAAAATGTAGAATATACATACAATCAAATATTGTTCAGCAATAGAAAGGAATGAACAGCATGGATAACGCTTACCAAACTTTATGCTCAGTGCAAGACACCAGACACAGAAGGCTACATATTGTTATTCCATTTCCAGGAAATGCCCAGCACAGGCAAATCCATAGAGACAGACAGCATCTCTATGACATGGTTGCCAGGAGTTGAGGCTAGGGAGGGACAGAGAGGGACTGCTAATCACATGGGATTTCTTCCGGACTTAGGGACAGTGATGAAGGGATGCTTACATAACTTTGTGAATATCTTAAAGACCGTGAAACTGGACACTTTTAAAAGGGTACATTTTATATGTTATAATTCAGTAGAGCTGCTATTTAAAACATAAATTAGAAGAGGTAGAAAACTGGCTTTACCTTCTTTCTATGAGTTTATTTTGCTGTTTATTTTTTAGCCACTGAAATCTGATATTAGTGGAGAGAGAGTTTTTTTTTTTTTAAAAAAAAAGGGGGGAACAGAACAGAGGAGAACTCAGAAACCCACAGATAATGTATGGACACTTAATAATTAACAAGATAGATGGGATTATAGATCAATGAGGGAAAGAGTGATTCCCATTAAATGGTGCTGCAACAAATGTGTATCCATATATAATACAAGGAAACTGGACCCCTATCTCATTCCATATGCAAAAATCAACTCTGGGAAGATGGCCCTCATTATAAGCATTTTCCCATTTTCCTTAAGTAACTTTTTTTTTTTTTTTTTTTTTTTTGAGACAGGGTCTGGCTCTGTCACCCAGGCTGGAGCGCAGTGGCATGATCTCAGCTCACTGCAACTTCCCTCTTGTGGGCTCAAATGACTCTCCCACCTCAGTCTCCCAAGTAGTGAGACTGAAGGTGCATGCCACCATGCCCAGCTAGTTTTTGTATTTTAGTAGAGATGGGGTTTTGCCATGTCGCCCAGGATGGTCTCAAACTCCTGGGCTCAAAGTGATCCATCCTCCTCGGCTTCCCAAAGTGCTGGGATTATAGGTATGAGCCACCATGCCTGGCCCAAGTAATGTTTCTCATTGCCAAATACTATTCCATTCCGACATTTGCTATCATTTGCTTCACATTTTCTATTACTGGGTTATCTCAATTTTCTACGATGAGTGTTTTTGATAATCCACTGAAAGCATGTTTTCAAGGGAAGGAAAACGTGCATTCGCAAATGAAAAACTAAAGAAGGGGCCAGTCCCCAAATGCTCCCCCAGGGTTAGAGGAGCACAGAAATGGAAGCCCGCACATGAGGCAGCCCCAGGCGGAGGAGCAAGTGGGTGGCCACGTACCTAGACTCATGACGGAGCTGCTGCTGCCCCAGCAGATCTGCTCACCCTGCTGCTTCTTCACGGTCTCCACAGCTTTCGCAGACGTGTCAGCGACTGCAACGATCACTTGCAGCAGCTGGGGAGGGAGGGAGGAAGCCAGCGAGCGAGCAGGCACTAAATGCCGCTCGTCTGACCTAGCGATGGCGTCTCCTGCTTCCCACCCATGTTCACACTGATCGGGTACTACTTACCCGAAAGATAGCCAAGGGTGAGGGACACAACTCCCAGCTGGCAAGTCACCAATCAGAATTCTCAAACCTGAGTCCCCTCTTTCTGGCCCGGTGGGGATGCCACACTATCATGTCACTCTGGTAACCCTCGGTGCCTGGGAATATGCCAGCCAGCACTGCGTGTCCTCCCAGCCCAAGCAATTGGCAGGGTGGGAAAATAAATGTTCCAAGAAAAATAGACAGGAGAGGTCTGTGGCCTCACCATCCCTGATCAGGGATTCTCACAGGACCTGGCCAGTCAGAGGTTGGAAGGCTTGGAGCCTCTCAGTTTAAAAATCAAAATAAACATCACAGAACCCTTGAGCCAAGAGCAGAGTCGCACCTATGGCAACTGTAGTCATCGTAACTAAAGCTGGCTTCTTAGGCTGGCCTCTGGGGATCCCGCATGCAGAACAACGAAACAAGCAAACATTGACGAGCCCGCTTCCTCCCGTCCCGTCTGAGCAGGCTCGAGGGCAGACAGGCAGGCGTTTGTCTGCCTGCCTGGCACAGTTCTTGGTCATACACAAGAATGAATGGACCCTGCTATGTTGGAGCATAACATGAAAACAGTGAGGCCAACACAGGGACAGCAGCTGAAGGCAAGGACATGCAGGATCCCACGCCAAATCTAGGCCTAGCTACTGCCTGCTGAGATGGGCGGGTCCACAGACCAGAAGCAGCACGTGCCCCAGCCCAGTGATGGCCCAGAGCCCTGCCACGCCACTGGTCCACAGGGGGCCCAGCCCAGCCCCTCCCAGCCCCCGGTCTGGCCCTGTGGTCCCTTGTCAGGGGCTGCTAAGGTCCCTGAGGACAAGCAGGGTATGAGCTCTCGGTCTGAGTGAACAGGGGAGGGGGGTGGAAAGAGAAAGGGCCCCTTACTTGTCTGTAGGAAGTCAGATTCTGGTGCGTGGCCTGGACGATGGGGCCGCAGGGGTGGAGGTCAGGGCTGGGACGCTGGCAGCACTCGCCCAGCTCGTCATCGTAGACTTGGAGGAAAGCCAAGATGAGCTGGTGAAAGTCAGAGGTGACAAGACGCAGCTTCTGGTCTAGGGTGCTAACACCGGCCGCACCCATAGCGGCCCCTTGCTCGTGCTGTGCAAAGTACCGCAAAGTCAGAGGCAGAGTCCCTCGAGGCTGCCCTGCCTACCAACCAGGCTGCCACCAGCCCTCGCCCCAGACACCGCACGGTCAGGGCAAGGAAGAAAGCTTCCAGAAACAAGGAGACAGGGGAGCTATACAGAGCAACTCAGGACCGTCACTCACTCTCCTGTGGGTCCCGGTCTCCTCTGGGATCAAACAGAGGCCAGACCAGGAGGGTCACATGCGGCAAGGCACAAGGCAACGTGCTCAAGAGTGGGCACCGCCCAGTACCCGAGGCCGATCCCTTCCCGGAGCCACAGCACCTGCCTCTTACCTCCACGTGAACTGAGCACCATAGCATTCTAGAACGCGTCAGGCCCAGAGCACAAGCAACCTTGCTTAAGCCTCACATGCTGGAGGAAGTGACAAAGCAGGGCCTTGCCTTCAAGGCCCCCTCCCAGGAGCCAGCACCCTCACCTCCATTCTAAGCGCCTGCAACTTGGCAGCACTTTCCTGCAGCTGTCTGGCCAGCTTCGCCAGCTTCTCTTCCTCCTCGGACTCGGCAGAGGCGCTGGCCCTGCAGGGAGAAAGGGGACACTCGCAGTTTCCCACTGCCAGCAGTGGCTGCAGTGACAGAACCGAGCGGCCGGGGCTGACACAGGAGGCCAGGGTGCGGCTGCTGAGGCCTCCAGGAGCACGTACCACTGCCAGTCCTCACTCTGCTTATGGAGGAGGGGCTGCATGTCCAGGGGCCACGGGTCGTATTCTGGATTCAGGAGCAACCGCAAGTGGGGGCTGGAGAAGAGCTCCCCCAGCAAGGCCTCGTTCTTCTCCCTGGTGTCCTCGAAGTGCTCCATCAGGCTGCAAAGGTAGCCCCAGGGCCATGCTGTCACAGGCCAGAGGACTGGCCCAGCAGGCTCTCGGCCCCACAGGGAAGACCCTAGAGGCACATGGGGCTAGGCACAGAGCCGCACTGCTCGGAATCCTGCCCTACGTTGTCTGCTCTGGCTCCTCCAAAAAGCCCACCTATCCACCCACCCACGGGGCACCCTACGTGCTCACCCTCCTCTGTGCCTGGCCCATATGCTCTGAGCCCCATACCCCACCTTTACACTCACCCCCGAGGCCTTGGGCAGCAGTCAGCACCCTTGGGATACAGCCACTCCTTGCCCAAACACTGCCCGGCGCCTGACTGGCTGGCCAGATCCCCAAGGAGGGTGTCCCGCCTGACCCAGCACCAGAGAGGGAGTGACACCCCAGCCCCTACCAGCTCCAGAACTAGGACCAAGACAAGCCCGCCAAGGCTGCCAACCTGGGCCTTTACCTCGAGCAACTGGAGCACCCAACAGTCAGGCTCTGGATGACGTTGAGCAACTGGTCCATGAAGTACAGCTGCTTCTGGGCGCAGGCACAGCCCTGGGCAGGGAGGGCCACAGGCATTCACTGGCTCCACCTAAGCCAGGTCAATGCCAGCTGTCCCCAGTGCCCCTGCCCCCATACGCCACCCCAGCCAGGAGCCAGTGGAAAGGAGGGGCCTGGCCCATCAATGCCCCTGTGCCTGGCCGGCGATGTCTTGGACTAGCAAGTGCTCCCTGCCCGGTCCCCGCCTTGGCCTGTAATGATGCTGGCCCCACATACCGGAAAGGGCTGAGTGCTACAGAAACAGATGGGAGCGTGTGTCTGTGGTGTAGCTGGGCAGCACACAGCAGGGCCAGCTGCGACAGAACACAGCCCACAGCCCACAGGGGCACCTCCAGGACAAGACCCGTTTTCCTCCATAGATCACCCACCCAGCTGGGAACAGATGAAGCCGATAGGAGTGGGCTGGGAGGTGGTCTGCTTTCCAGCCAGGGGACTGGCGTTCCAGCCCGGAAGGCCCAGGCTCCTGGAGCAGCAGCTCCTGAGGCGCTGACTCAGTCCCCGACTTGCCAGAAAGGTGAGTGGGATTCCCACAGAAGCCACCCAGCCAGGAGCTCAAGGCTTCCAGAAGCACAGCTCTTTCCTCCTTCCAGAAAAAGGAGGAGGCTCGCCGATGAGCCCCAGGACCTGAGAGGCTATGCCTGCTCCAGAAAGGCCCCCAGCCAGGCCCGCCTCTCAAGCTCTGAACAGCCTAATCACGTCAAAAGGGCCAACTCCACGGGGTGTGAAATGCCACTGGAAGTACCTCAGCCCTTTCACTGTGGCCTGTGCCTTCAGCGCCAACTTGCCATGCAAATGCTCCTTGGGGGGCTTGGTGAAGGAAGCGGTTGGAACAGCCGGCTGAGCCAGCATGTTCCGGTGCGCTCCTTAGAACAGCCTGTGGCAACACTGTCAATAGCAATAGAGACTGAGCATCATCATGACATCCAACTGAGGCAGATTCGGGAGCACGAGTGCAAGAAGCTCAGGGCACCCAGGACAGGGGCGACGGCGCTGGGTGGCCTAACTGCCTGCATGGCGGTGCTGTCCACAATCATGCACTCCAAGGCGATCTGGGGACGCCACGTCCCCGCAGCACTGACCTGGCCTATCTGGACTACTACACAGCACGAGGCTGGCGAGGATCACCCGTGTCACAGTGCAGATCAGCAGTTGATTTCCTTAATATTGCTAGTTAGTTTATACATTCACCAGTTGAGGGACATTTGTGTTCTTTCCACTTGTGTGCCATTAAGAATCACACTCCTACGGACACTCAAGTACAGGATTCCGTGTGCAATTATGTTTTCGCTTCTCCTGGGTGTGCAGCTAGGAGTGGAACTGCTAGGTTACAGGGTAACCGTGTGTTGACATCTCTGAGGAACTGCCAGACTTTTCCACATTCCTACCAGCCACGCAGGAGGGTTCCAATTTTCCTCATCCTGGTCAACACTGTTAATTTCCTTTTTTTTTTCTTAAGCAACAGGGTCTTGCTCTGTGGCTCAGGCTGGAGTGCAGTGGCACCATCAGAGCTTACTGAAGCCTTGAACTCCTGGGCTCCATGTAGTCCTTCCGCCTCAGCTTCCCAAGTAGCTGGGACTACATGGGTGTGCCATCACAACCGGCTAATTTTTTACTTGTTGTAGAGATAGGGTCTTGCTATGTTGTCCAGGCTGGTCTTCAACTCCTGAGACCAACTGACCCTCCCGCCTCAGCCTCCCAAAGTGCTGGGATTAAAGGCATGAGCCTCTGGGCCTGGCCTCCTTTCCTTTTTTGAGTCTAACCCTCCTCGTGTGTGTAAACTGTATCTCACAATGGTGGGTGCGTGCTGCTCTAACGATCGGTGATGCTGGGCATCTCTACATGTGCTCCTCAGCCACTTCTTCATCTTCTTTGGAGAAATGTCTATTCAGATACTTTGTCAGTTTCGAACTGGGTTCTCTGTCTTTCTTATTGAGTTGTAAGGGTTCCTAATAGATTCAGGATACAAGTCCCTCATCAGTCATGTGATTTACAACCATTTTTCCCCCATTTTGTAGGTTTTTCTGTCTCTTTAGTTTCTTGATGGTATCCTTTGGTGCACCAAAGTGTTTCATTTTAACAAAGTACGATTGATCTGTGTTTTCTTTAGTCGCTTATGTTTTTAGTGTCAAATTGCTGACTTCATCAAACGTGACTTTGAACACCTGGATCTGGGTGTAAGTGAAGGGTGCCCGTCTACTGCAGCCACCATGCTTAGGAGGCTTGCACTGGCCCCTCTCTTAACTACTGCTAGTTGGCTCCTGAGTCCATCAGACGTGACTCTAAGTCTTGGATGAGTACTGCTCTCTGTGTTCCTGCCTGTATTACAGCCGGGGCGCTATTGTTCTAGACACATTCAGGGCACAGGATAAGGAAATGCATATTTCTTAAGTTAAAAATATATTAGGAGGATGGACACAGCGGCTCACCCCTGTCATCCCAGCACTTTGGGAGGCTAAAGTGAGAGGATCGCCTGAGCCCAGGAGTTCCAGACAAGCTCAGGCAACGTGGTAAAACCCGCCTCTACAAAAATTTTTTAAATTAGCTGAGTGTGGTAGCACATGCCTGTGAACCCAGCTACTCAGAAGGCTGAGGTGGGAGGATCGCTTGAAGCCCAGGGGCTCACACTGATATTCCCAATGAAAACTCAGGACTACAAGGTATGACCCTACCTAATGATCTTAAATCTGTAGCTCCTTTCTCCCTCCTTTACCTCCCAGGTCTCAATAATGCCAATGGAATTCTCCAATTCCTTTGACTGTTTATCCATAACAAGGAATGCAATCCTGCTACGTGCTGCTGTAACATGGGCAAACCCTGAAAACCATGCGCTCAGTGAGGAAGCCAGTCACCGAAGGCCGCATATTCCCGCATTCACCTTTGATGACAGACAGACAGTAACTCAGGGCTTGCCAGGGCCTGTGGGGAATAGCAGTGGCTACACAGTGGTCCAGGGTCTCTTTTTGGGGTCATGAAAATATTTTGGAACTAGATAGAGGCGGTGGTCGTACAACATTGTGAATGTACTAAAGACCACTAAATGACATGCATTAATGCGGCTTAATGGAGGAGAAGCTTCAGTTGGGGAAGATGAACAGGTTCTGCGGCTGGATGGCGGTGATGGCTGCACAGCACCGGAGTGTGCTCACGCCCCTGACCACACACTTGCAAATGGTGAATGCGGTACAATATAGGTGATGCATATTTCACCATCGTTTTCCAAAAAAATTTTTTAAAACGAGGCAAGCTCCCACAGGCCTGCTGGGAAATTGATTTTCATAGCTGACATGGTAGATTTTATGTAAAGTACATTTTGCCTCAGTGCAAATGTGGAAATATAAAGCTAGTGCAGAGCGCCCGCGGCAGGGCAGGTGGGTCAGGTAGGAACACCAGGATTCCAAGTTCTCCTGCAGAGTCACCGGGAGCTGACCGTGCCGCCACAATCACAGAAGTGGGTGGTTTATGTCTGGAGAACAGAAAAAGTGGAGCCCCAGGGAACTAGAAAGTATTGAAGAGAGAGCGGAGAGGAAACAGCTTAAGAAAGTGACCCCACAAATCTGTTTATAACACCTGGGCTCAGGCCCACCTGTGCATGGGTGGATCTAATCTTGGTGAACCCAGCAAAAACTCCCAGGGTGACCACTGGGTGGCGCACACACGGGGCGGGGATCCAAAGAGTCGTGCAAAGGCTGTGGAAACAGAGCCGATACATTCTCCATACAATTTAGCAAGACCCAGAGCCAAGGTAATAGCCAAAATGTACAGAGAACTACGTGGCACATGAAAAACCACGGACTCTCAGCCACAGGAGAAAAGACTCCCTGGATATGGACTTTGGGTGACGATATGTCCACGCTACTTCAGGGACTGTGACAACGGAGCCACCGGGTGCAGGGTGTCCACGGCGGGACAGGCTGTGCATGTGTGGGGCAGGGGGCCTGTGGGAAACCTCTGTGTTTTCTGCTCAATTTTGCTGTGAACCTAAAACTGCCTTAAAATATTAAGTCTACTAACCAAAAAAAAAACCTCACTGGACAAGTGACCTGATTAAAAAGTGGGCAAAGGACGTGAGTGTGGACATGTTTCCAGAGCGGATACAGAAATGGCCAAGAAGCTCACAAACAGATACTCTGTATCATTGGTCATAGGGAAATACAAATAAAAACCACGAGATACCACCCCACACCAAGCAGTGTGGCCAAAATCAAGAAGATGGACGCTAGCGAGTACCAGCGAGGACAAGGATGAACTGAAGCTCTCCCGCACTGCTGGTGGAAAAGGAAGATGGCGCCACTGCACTGGAAAAGCCTGTGACCCAGCAATCCCATTCCTAGCTATACACCCAAGAGGACTGAAAACACGTGTTCAACCAGCCAATGTATATCTCGCATTTATCAACTGATGTTTTATGTCTCCCTAAATTGTATAAAACCTAGCCGTGGCCCCACCACCTTGGGCACATGTTTGCAGGAACTCCTGGGACTGTGTCACAGGCCATCAGTCACATGAATAAATCTCTTCAGATATTTTTTTAAAAAAAAACATGTTCAGTCAAAAACCATATGCAAGAATGTTCATAGCAGCATTACTCATAATCATGGAGTGAAAACAATTATTTCAAAATTTAGAAACGTTAAGGTGGGGGCTGGGGTTTCTTTGACCCATCTCAGGGTAGATAAGGGGCCTCAGGAGAAACTCCCAGACAGGCCCCAAGGGCATGGGAGCCAGGCGCTGGGATGTGAGGCCTGGCTCTGCCACCGTGTGACCTCAGGTGAGCTGCCTGTCCTCTCCCTTGCTGCCGAGGGTGGCTGTGACAATGACTGGCACATACAGCACTCAGCACAGTACCAGGCAAGAATCACATCATCAACCAAGGACAGGACACTCTCCATCCCACTGGTCATCAGAAGACAGAGACCTGCCCCTACCTGCATGGCTGCCCTCCCCACTGTGCCCCAGGGACAACCAGGCTTTACCCAAGGGAATCCCAGCAGTCCTGGCCCCAGGGATGCCTGGAGAAGCAGCCTGCCTGGGCACCCAGCCCGCCCTGGAGCCTGAGGAACCTCAAAGGCACTAGGGGAGGAAAAGCCTCCCATCTGAGCCAGCACCACGAGGTCCCCCGCCCAGGGTGGAAAGTATGCATGTCACCTGCAGGACAGACAGGGGCCCTTTTACCTTGAGGAGCTCCTGGTCATCTGGCGCACACAGCATCAGCTCATGGCCCAGCTTTGTCATTTCTGTTGAAACACAAAGAGCCCATCACGGCAGGCACCTCCCAGATGGCAGGAGACAACAGACACCCAGGAAGCCCAGCACCCATAGGCCGGACCAGGGACAGGAGACCAGGGTGGACCAGGAGGCAGGTAGAAGGTACCCAGGTGCTGGTGCTGCCTCTTGCTGACTGGCCCCACCCATCTCTGGGCATCAGCTTCCTTGCCTGAAAATGAGGGGTTGCACCCGAGGCCCTCCCAATGTCTGGGGTCACTCATTCTGGCTTTGAGCAGAAGCCAGCAGCTGAGGAGTGGACAGGGGTCAGGAAACCTCCAGGGTGCACCGTGTGTCCCCCTCTGAGACCTCCCAAGGCCAAAGCAAACGGAACCACCACTCCCACCTGGCTATGTCCTGAGGGCCCTCATGCCATCATCTGCTCTCATCTGCTGGCAGCCCCGGGAGTGGTAGGCCTTGTTCCATTTCATGTTCGGGGAGCCTGGGGCCCTGCACACTGCAAACCATCCAGTCACATCTGCCAGGGCGCCCAGGGCATTTTCTCAGTAACTTGGAGCCAGAAAGCCTGGGGCCGGTGCCAGGCCTGTCCCTCCACCTAGTCCTGGAGGGTTTGTTGCCAGAAGTAAGCAGAGAGTCTATGGGGAAGCACTCAGTAACCCCAGGCCCACCACAAATGCCAGCTGCGCACCCAGGAAAGCCTGCTCCACCACTGCCCTTAATCCTACATCCTCGAGTCCTCCCTGATCCCTCTCTTCCTCTCAGCGAGTCCAGCCAACCCTCCCCACGCTAGAAATCCAGATCTGGCCAGCACTGCCTCCTGCACTGCCCTCCAAACTTTCACCTGGGCCACTCACTGCAACAGCCCCACACCGTTCTCTCTGCCTCTTCCCCAGGCACCCTATTCCCAGCACCGTGGGCTAGGAGTCTCACTACAGCCAACGGCAGAACGCAGCCTTCCTCGGAGTAAAAGCCCACATCCTTACATGGCCCACACGGCCTGGCCTGATCTGGCCCATCCACTTCCCACCTCACTCCTTGCCCTCCCTGCGCTCCAGCCACACCAGCCTCCTCGCTGTGCCTCCAAGCGGCCAGGCACAAGCCCACTGGGACCCTATGCACATGCTCTTCCTCTCACACGTGCCGGGCTGGTTTCTACCCCTCCTGCCATCTTATGTCAACAGCACCACCCTTCCCCAGCCCCCACGGGACCACTCAGCCCTCAGCTGTTCCCGGTACTTCTCGATAGCAGGTGCATGGAGAATTCTCCCACCCTCTTCCTGCCCGCACTCTGACAAGCCTGACAGTATATTCCCATGATGGGCAAAGGCTGGATTTCACCCCCATTTGACAGGAAAGGAAACTGAGGATGGCAGTGGCGGTATCAGGGCTAAGGCTGGGCTGGGTGGCACATGTGTTGGTGTGGGTCAGAGAATCTGGAATGTACCAGGCACGGCAGCTCCGGGGAAAAGGGCAATGCCCCTGTGTGGTCCAGGCCAGCCCACTGGCTACTCCAAGACAATGCCGCATTCTCCTGGCCCGCCTCAGCACGGGACAATCGACCCCAGATAATTCATGTGGCTACACCAGCTGGGGCCCAGATCAGGACTCCGGGGTCCAGCTTATCTACCCTGGAGTGGCCAGAAAGGACACAGGTCCATGAAAAATTTGACCTTTGGCATTCCACCAACTTCTGGAGAGATGACCGTGAAGGTAGAATGTCAGCCCCCAACTTGGGGACTGCAATTTTGCTCACCTTTATCTAACACTCATTACCAGGTTCAGTACAGTTTCTACCAGGAAGTGATGGAACAGAGGTTACAAAACAAGCCCCACTGGAGAGCAACAGGCATGTCCCCAGAAATGCCACCTGTACACAGCGGGTCACACACCACTGACACAGGGAGATGGAACCACTGGTGGCATCGGCAAGAATCTCTGTCTCTGGCCACTAGCACCACAGGGGCTGATGACTCTAGGTCCCTGCAAGAGGAGCTCTCCCACGGGGTCATGCCTAGGGAAGGCTGGGGTTGGAGAAGGCTCTCGCAACATCCACACCATGTGCACCACCTTAAGGAAAACACCGCTCCGATGGAACACGCACCACTCAATAAGGAGGCTGTGGACAAGCTCAGGATACACCAGGACTGCACCTACCTTGGATCTTCACCTCTGTCGGGACCCCTTTCAGCAAGCTGAGCCTGTCCTGCAGCGAGGGGCAGATCCTGCAGGGAAAGAGCAAAGCCAGTCAGGCCGCAGACAGCTGGAGAAGCCCCTGGGCCTCTAGACGCGCTTGAAAAACTAAATTCCTTGTGCACCTGCTCACTTTCAAATGGTTGCTTTCATGTCATGATTTCGTTGCCATGAATTATTAGAAAAAGAATACTCGAGCCGGGCGCGGTGGCTCAAGCCTGTAATCCCAGCACTTTGGGAGGCCGAGGTGGGTGGATCACGAGGTCAAGAGATCGAGACCATCCTGGTCAACATGGTGAAACCCCGTCTCTACTAAAAATACAAAAAACTAGCTGGGCATGGTGGCACGTGCCTGTAATCCCAGCTACTCAGGAGGCTGAGGCAGGAGAATTGCCTGAACCCAGGAGGCGGAGGTTGCGGTGAGCCGAGATCGCGCCATTGCACTCCAGCCTGGGTAACAAGAGCGAAACTCCGTCTCAAAAAAAAAAAAAAAAAAGAAAGAAAGAAAGAAAGAAAAAGAAAACTCGAGAAAGTATACCTCGGAAATGTGACTCTAAACACTAAAATGAAAATAAATTCTTCTCAAAACAACAACAACAACAAGACGGCTGCAGCAGAGGCCGAGAGGGAGGCCGCCAGCACCCAGGGCTCCTCGCTGAAATGGCGGTGCAAGCGGGTTTTGAGGGCTGGCCCCGGGCTCCTGGTGTCCTCCCTAGCCTCACCTGGGTGGGCATCAGCTCCTGGGGTACAGCAGTTTCTTCCCACCCAGTCCTTTGCAGAAAAGGCTTGTGAGGCCTACTTTCAGCCATGTGGGGGCTCCTGCTGCGACAGAATCCAGTGAAGGCTCATCACCCTGGGCACGGACTGCCGCACGCCACTCAGAAGCATGCCACCTTAAAAGCCATCTGGTGGGCAAAACCAGGTCCAGATGCACAGTGCATGAAAGAGAGGAAGTCCCGCAATGCCCAGACATGCGCCGCAGGTGACACAAGGCTCAGCCCTCCACTGGGTCTGCTCCTTCAGGGCAGTACAGCCCAGGCGCTACACCACCAGCCCCGAGCCTCAAGGCCAGTATGACACTGAGGCCCAGGTACATTACTCCAGCCACTGGGGCCACAGGCTCTGACCAGGGAGCCCCAGGTGCCTCCCGCCACAGCAGCCTTCCACAAACAAGAAGGAGGTGCTTTCCACCAGGCTGCCCTAGCTACACCCCGCCATTGCTGTCACGCTAGGGGCCTGCTGACTCATGTGGTGGGAAAAGGGCTAGTGGCTGTTCCCTGGAGAGGCCACACTTGCCCCAGGACTGCAGCAGAGATCAGGCTTGGCTGCCTCTGCCGTACCACCCGCCTCCATGGCTTATTAAGACAACGGCGGGGTCTGCGCAAGCAGGACTGGGAAAGAAAAAGAGTGACCAGCAAGCTGGTTCTGCCAGAGGGGTTGCCAGGAACGTCCCTGAGCACAAGGCCCGGTGGAGCAGGGGACACTCACCCAGCACTGCACAAGTAATCCCGGGCACAGTAATCCCCGGAACACGCAGCAGAGGCCCAAGCAGCCTGACTCAGTAAAGGCTGTCATTCAAAGCACTGCACCGTCACCGCAGGGGGCAGAGCAGGAAAGGAAAGTGCTGGAGGCCTTGGAGGCCCCCAGGAAACCACAGGGCCTTGACCTCCAGCATCCAGGGGCTCCAAGCTCTGCCCCACCCGACACCAAGGGCCAACGCTAGGCGCAGCTTTCAGGCTCTACCAGGAGATGGCAAGGCGGCCCTAAACAGGGCTGCCAGGGTGTGGCCACGGGCAAAGAAAGGCAATGAGAAATTTGGAGGCAAACTGCCATCCTCCCAGTTCTCCTGGAGGACCCTCAAAAGGCCCTTCTTAAACTCTTGCCAAGCTGAAATCAGACAGTGCCGTTATCTGTTCCCTGGCAGCTTTTCAAAAGGATTCTGTTTCTGGTATTTACAGAAGCACTACAGCTTGAGAATCCCTAATCTGAAAATCGGAAATGCTCCAAAATCCGAAACTTTTTGATTGCCAATGTGACACTCAAAGGAAATGCTCATTGGGGCATTTCAGATTTCAGATTTTCGGATTAGGGATGCTTAACCAGTATAATGGAAACATTCCAAAATCCGAAGAAATCGAAATCTGAAACACTTCTGGCCCCCAGACATTTCAGATATGGAACACTTAACCTGTAGAAGCATTTGAGGGATGTGGCTTTGGCCTCCCACCTGTCCCTCTCTGGCCAGCAGATGACCCAGTTCCCGGAGTGCCCCCAGCTTCCACCTGAGCCGGGCAAATCCGCTCCCCTCCCATAAGAGCCTCCTGAGAGCTCGCTCAAGACAGCCACACTCTACCCAGCCACCTCCAGTCCTGCCCCACCTACTAGGTTCCCGGGCCAGATGCCAGTCCCTCCAGGGCCAGCAGTGACTGCCAGACAAGCCGCCTGCCACTCCGGGCCGGGCTCCTGCGGTCTTTCCCTGGGGTATTAGTCTCCCTGCCTGCAGCCACTGCCCTTCAAATCCATCTGCCCAGAGCACCCCAAGTCACCTTACCAAAATACCAATCTCAGCATGTCGCTCCCCAGGTCCCATGCCTGCCCTGCCCAGAATATAAAGCTCGAAGACCTGGGCACGGCAGCAAGGCTCTGAGGGAGCTGCCCTGAGCTGCCAATCTGGCTGCAGCTGCCCAGCTCTCTCCCACGCCTCAGCTTCCTGCTCCTGTCCACACGAGCACCCGCCGTTACCCATCCCCCTCCCAGTCACACGCCACCTCCTCCCTGCCAACATCCACGGCACCCAGCTCAGACTGCAGTGCTGCGCATTATTTCTGCCCGACCCCAGGACTCATGCCCACTAAATACCCAGCTCCCTGAGGACACCCACTCACATCTGCAGCACCCAGTATGACACACAGGTGCAGCCTGAAGAACTCCCTGGCTACGTGTCCACACCATGCTGTGGCTCCCACACTGAAGAGCCAGAAATGACAGCAGGCCAAGACAGCACCCACAGGCTGAGTGTTCCAGCAGCGGCCGGATGTGCTCAAGAGGCTGTGGGCATCCAGAGGAAGAGGAATACATTTTCAAAGGAGATGGGACCTGTGAGTTGGGTCTTTGATGGCCGTATAGGAGTAGGTGCGACATGCGGAGACCAGAAGGGCACTTCCATGAGGGGAAACAATGTGAGCAAGAGCAAAAGGTTATGGGGCGAGGCTTGGGGAGGGGCCTGAGGAAGGGCCTAGAAGGCGGAAGCAGGAGACACTGCTGGAACGGCAAGGGCTCAAACACAAAAACGTCCCTTCCTTCCTCTGGGAGCCTGTATCCAGCTGGACATCCTGCTGATGTCCCTGGTCCTGGCGGGCCAGACCGGCTGGATACAAGCTGGCACCTCGCCGCTCTACTGCCAGGCTCCCCACCCAGGCCCATTCCTCAAGCAGCGTGGGCAGGAAGGCCACAGGCTGAGGAGGGGGAGGCCCAGGCCTGGCCTCACAAGTGGCTCCCGTACCAGCAGACCACAGCCCTTCCAGAGTACCGCCGTGGCATACACTCAATCCCACAGGAGCCTGTGCTCTCCATCCACAGCTGTGAGGCAGATGCTCAGCTCAGGGACCGCGTCACCAGGGCAAGGATGTCTTCCCTGGCCATGGAACGCTCTGGATCATTTCCTCTGCCATCACTCAGGAAGGTGCCCTGTCACCATGGGCCTCGTATGGTGCCAGGCATACACCATGCTACACCCCGACCCAAAGGCACCAGAGGACCAGGAAACAGGTCACAGCACAGAAGCTGACAAGAGGCAACACTGTATGAGGGCCACTTGGCCAGCTGAGACCCAGGCAGGAGCCTATGCCCTGGCCATGCTTGTCACTCCACTGCAAGGCCAAAGACATCCAGCCTGACCCCTGGCTTCCCGGTCTGAGAATGAAAGGACTGGAGTGGGACATTTCTCAGGCACCTGCCAGTCCTGAACCTCTGAACTTGTAGTTAAAGCAAGGCCAACACTGAGGCTGAGTTCAGCACTGCGGCAAAGGGGTGGCTGGACTAGCTCAGCACTGTCAAGGGCTACTTTAACCCCAGTTCAATCATGCCTTGTCACCAGCACTTCTTACCTACACAGCTATTCTCACAGGAGTGCAGGCTAGTGGGTGGAGCCCTCTGGGAGGACAGCTACTCACAGTAACCACAAACCCCATTCTCCTAGATGGGGCTGCGTGGCGCGCATGCACACCCCAAGTGGGAAGAGGAAAAAACCGACACATTACCGTGTACACATCCACTCCAGGATCTCCAAGCGGTACTTCGAGGGGCTGCACAGCAGTTCCTGAATTGTCCTTGGCTCTGTGATATACAGACCATCGAGGAAGGGGCAGTTTAGGTCCTAAGCGATGAAAAGGAAAGCAACATTCACTGAAGGTTCCAGTGTACATGTTTTTTGTTTGTTTTTTGTTTTTGAGACAGAGTCTTGCTCTGTCGACCAGGCTGGATGCAGTGCAATGGTGCAATCTCGGCTCACTGCAGCCTCCACCTCCCAGGTTCCAGCGATTCTCCTGCCTCAGCCTCCCGGGTAGCTGGGATTACAGGCACGCACCACCACTCCCAGTTAATTTTTGTATTTTTAGTACAGACGGGGTTTCACCACGTTGACCAGGCTGCTCTCAAACTCCTGACCTCAGGTGATCTGCCCAACTCAATCTCCCAAAGTGCTGGGATTACAGGCGT
Organism: Saimiri boliviensis; assembly: GCF_048565385.1. Classification (NCBI taxonomy): domain Eukaryota; kingdom Metazoa; phylum Chordata; class Mammalia; order Primates; family Cebidae; genus Saimiri; species Saimiri boliviensis. Next base: position 85,058,095 of record NC_133470.1, on the reverse strand, counting down.
GAGCCACCACGCCAGCCCTTTTCCTTTACCCGCGTCCTGCCATCTTGCCAAGAGTTCAAGTCCCCCAATTCTCAACCCCACATCTCTCACAGCATGCGGCCTCCACCTCCTTCATGTGCTCCCACTCTGGGTTCTTGTGGCAGCAGGACCTAGGAGCAACACCTGAGACTGAGACCTGAGACTTTAGAGAGAGCCGTAGGCTTCGAGACTGAGGGAAAGGGGAGGGAGGGAGAGGGGCCACTGAGCCAGTCGAAGACAGGATGAGGGGAGTGGCTGCGGGGAGGAGTGAGCAGGCCCAAGGGACCTGGGACAGGTCCCTCACCTTGTGGGCCAGCTTTTGTCACTGCTGCAGTGAGTGCTCTGTACCACGGCGCTGTAGAGGGCTTCTGGAGGCCAGACACCTGGTATGTGACACCAAGTGACACCAAGCCCTAGTCTCGCTAACTTGACAGAGTGGCACGGGGCTCTGCCCATCTGTTCCCCCCAGGCCCGCAAGATCCCTGAGGCCAGGCCTGCGTCCTCCGTGTCTGCACTTGCGAGCGCCCAGCCCGGATACTGCAGTTCCACACGCGGCGCTGGCCCCAACTAATAGGCAAGGGCCATGGAGACGGCAAGAGCGAAGGCCTGCGGCACCGCAAAGAGCAAAGATGAATGATCCACAAGCATCCCCTGCTGCGGGGGAACAGTGCGCAGCCGGAACGAGCGACAGTGGCCTTGCGGTGCCGCGGACTTCCGTAGCAAGCCCGCCGGGGCCCAGGGCAGTGCCCTAACCAGTACCCCGCCCTAGAGTGGGTTTCTGGGCCCGCAGCCTTTCTGGGCCCGCAGTACCTTCAGCTTCTCGAACACCTCCACAGCCGCCCTGAACACGCTGCTGTCGCCCTCGTCCTCTGAGTAGCAGTCGCCGCCGCGGCCGCAGCCACCGTCCTGCCCCGCCATCTTTCGCGCTCGGAGCCGCGCCCCGCCCACGCCCTGGCCTCACAGGCAGGCACGGCCGCCAATCATCCTCCAACGTTCTTCCGCCCACCTGCCTGCGCCGGGGTGGGGCGGGGCCACCCGGCAGGCGGGCACGGCTCCGGCCCGCCCCCTCCCCCACCTACCCTTCCCATTGGGCCGCGGCTCCACCAGGCTGGCTCCCGGGCTCTCACGCCCGCCGCGGCACCACCCAGGGGCAGGACCACGGGGAAGGAGGCGGGGCGAACACTGGGAAGCTGGCGGAGCGGACAGAGGGAAGCGGGCGGGGCGAGCGGGCCAAGCTGGCTCTCAGACGCAGGCCTTGCAGTCGTCGCCCCTGCCGCCGGCTGGGAGTGATGACGCGTCGAAGCGAGGCTCTTCCAGGAGGGGGCGCTCCCGCCTTGATCGGTTCTCCTGGGCCACCACTAAGGGGACCCTAGTTCCCAGGAAAACCAGGGGGAGTCTTGGGTGCAGAATGGAGGTGGGACTGAGGCGCCCTCTCCCATCGCGGGGCTCTGTCTTCTCTTCACCATGCTCACACTATAGTTAGAAGGAAATTTCTTGTCATTCACTAGCTGTGTGCCTTTGAACCGGTTACCTAACCTCTCTGCGCCTCTTTGCCCTCACCTAATGGGGCCAATGAGAGCACCTATCCCACTGGGATGCAAATGAGGATGGCAGGCAGTAATAATTCCTATGGCCTGGCACATGCAAAGCACCATGTAAATGCTCACTATTATAATCTATGCTGGGCCCTGCTCCCCTCACGGCTCCCGGGGCTATCTGTGACTCCTTCCTACCGTGTCTACCTACAAATTTGTCTACAACCCTCAGCCCCCTCAAACTCAATGAGTCTGCAGTGAAATATGTCAGCCCCTCCTCCCCCAGACCTGCCAAGCCCCCAGCTCGCTGAATGCTCCCTACCCTGGGACTTGCTGATTGGACAAGGCTGGAAGAAGCTGAAGGGTGGCTTGTGCCCAGGAGCCCATCTGCCCCTCTTCTGCGCCCTGCCCTGCCACCTCCTGGAGGATGGGATCAAGGGGCAAGTCTAGAGTCAGGGAAACCCAAGGACCTGCAATCATCCAAGCGACAGGAGGGGACTTCGTTCTGTCCTGCGAAGACGGCATGGCCAGGAGTCTGGGACCCGGTGGCATGCCTCAGGGTCTCTCTCCGTCCTTTCACGTGGCTGCCGCCTCAGGCCCTTCTGGAAGCTGAGGGCTGTCAGGGGCTTTGGGATTTTTTGAAAAAAGCTTTTTCCCCTCTTTTTTGTTTTTTGTTTTTCTTTCTCTCTTTTCAGAAAATTTCATTTCAGTCACAGCCCCAGCTCAGACATTCAAATTCTTGTGGGTTTTTCTGTGGATCCTTCCTAGGACTGGGGAATTTGGCGGAAGAAACCACGGCAGTGTGGCAGCCTCCCCCAGCCCTCCCCCTCCTCACAGCCTCTGTTCCTGAGGACTGGGAAGAAAATCTCCCTCCTCCACCCAGCTCCATGGAGTCTGTGTGCTAAACAGGCCTCTCCCACCTCAGCAGTTCTGTCTATGGGATCTTGAGGAACTGGCAGGCTCTTGAGAGGAGGCCATCTCAAGAGGTGATGGAAGCATCCCCCTGCATGGAGAACCTGTTGGCCAGCTCTCAGCCCAAGGAGATGGTCTCGGAAGACTCAGCAGCAGGAGGCGGCCTCCCTGCCCACGCCACCCACCACCCGCCACCCACCACCAGAATCATAGCAGCTCCCAGGCATCTTCCTCCGGAAAAGCTGGAGGCTGGGGAGGGAACAGAGGCTGCTGGGTCTCTCAGGAAGTGGGGAAGAAGGGGCCCAGAGGTAAAAGCTTCTGGAAATGTGGACTCAAGCTTGATGCAAGACAGCACTCCTCCCGAAAAGCAGTGTCTGAACTGTGGCTGCCTGGAGAGGGAAGGGCTCCTGGTCCTAGGAGGTCTATAAGCCCAGGGAGGTGGGTGGGTGTGATGTGGAGGGTTGAGTCCTAGCATGGGGGAGGGAGGGGCGCATCTCTAAGGGGCATTCCAGCCGAGAGCCCCTGGGGCCTATGAGGGAGGCCTGGGGGGGTCAGGGGCCAAAAATGTGACTGAAGGACCCACTGACCTGCAGGAGGGATGGGGGGGAAGCTGTGGATGTCGGGGGAGAGCTGGGGAGTCCTGGGCAGACCCGGGTGTCCCACGCAGCGACAGCCAAGCTCCTGGTCATGGGGGAAACTTGGCCATGCGTCCCAGCAGGGCCTCAGCTGTGTGTCAGTGCTTGGAAAACAGGCTGAAAAATGAGACCAGTTGACAGGCACTGGCCCCGCCATGCCAGAGATGGGCTGGCTGGCGCTGGAGGCGTTCAAGACCCTCAGTTTCTGTGGTGGCCCAGCGGTTGGGCTCACTGAATGGGCAGCCTCCCTGACCTGTGGAGGCTGTTGAAAAAGTCCTCAGAGCATGTGGGCCCTGCTGTTCATATGACCTTTAGGACAGACCCCAGGATGCAGTGGGAATTAGCCAGCCCCCCCAATCTGCCGAAGATACCACCGATCAAAGGAAGCCGAAGTCCGAGGGCTTTCCTCTCTGCGGAGGTGAGTCCGCTTCCGGCGTGGGCTGGAGTGAGATCCAAGGGGGAGTTGCCCCACCTGGGGGGCTAGGCCTGGAATGCTGTCGGAGCTAAAGCCCTGGAAAGCCTTGCTGCACAGGCCACTTCTGCTCCGGCCCTGAACCAGGGAACCTAGGGAGGAGCCTTTGAGGGACTGAAGTGTCCGCCTTCACTCACCCCCTCCCCCGCCCCTAAAGTTCCTCAGTGAGGGTGGAGAGCACCAAACGCAAGCTATTGAAGACAAGGCAAGTGTGTGTGTGTGTGTGTGTGTGTGTGTGTGTGTGCATGTGTGATGTTTTGGGGGAGAGTTCAGATCAAAGATGGGAAGCTGATCACACCCATGGGAGAAGCAAGTGGAGAGGCCTGGCATTGGGTTTGGGGGAGAATGCGACAGAGTAATGAGATCAGGCTGAGGACGATCTGCGTGTGAGGCTCTCCCCAGGCAAGGCAAAGCCAGAAGGCTGCCTCTGCCTCCTCTCCCTCCCCTGGCCCTCTCTCTTCTTCCCCCTCTTGTTCTCCTCTCCCTCTTCTCCTCCCCCTCCTCTCCTCCCTCTCTTCCTGGGACCTCTCTGCTGCTACGCTGCCAGGCTGAGCTGTTGGTCATCCAACCACCCCGAGTCCTGGTATGCAGGCTCAGTGCCCAGGTCTGTGGGCAGCCCACGCCATCTGCACCAGCCAGGAGCCCACCCAAAACCCAGCCCTTCCCTCGAAGATGGGGGAAGGGGTGCAGAACAGGGAAGCAGGGGTGAGGGCCTTGTAAATGAGACAAGAAAGTGGCTGTTAGCTTGGGGGAGTCCCTCGACCTGTGGCATTAGCTCTGGAGGGACTACAGTGTCCATCTGGGAGCTACCTGAAGACTCGACTCTAGAACTTTCTTCTCCTCGGCCTCTGTGTTCATCTTTGGAGTCTAGTGCCGTATGTGAATGGGGAGGTTGCCTTGGGACCTTGGCTTCCTCTTCCTGTCACTTCTAGTCCCTCTGCTGGGCCCACCCTCACCTCCTGAAGTTGAGAGGCCCTCACCTGCCCCATCCTGCCCCCAGGCCTCCAGCACAACAAGCACATTCTTCAGTGCAGCCCACATGCTACCACCATTGCCATCACCATCATCTCCAGTGGGCCTGGAGGTGCCACTATCACCTGCCCTGTCCTGCCCACCAGGCCACAGGCTCTTGTAAGACCACATCCTGCAGGGCAACTCTTGCTCTGAGGCCAGAGGTGGTTGTAGGGGATGCGGACAGAGTCTGGCTGGCGGGGAGGCAGTGGCCCAGCGGTCCATACTTGTCCTCCTGCCCCGGGCCCCAAAAATGAGGGGGAAGGACTGGGACCCTGGGGACCTTTGGGTTTCCAGCTTCTGCCCTGGCACTGCGTGTATGCAGTAGAAGCACAGCGTGAGGCAGGGGCGGGAGCGGGGACCAGGGAGGGGACGCAGCGTGGGCGAGCGGCTGCGCGTGAACTCGGCTCGCGGGAGGTGGCGGACGGGGGCGGGGCGGGGGGCGCGCGCGGCTGCACGTGCGCGGGACGCAGCAGCCCCGGCGGAGGGAAAGGAAACGGCGGCGGGCGGGATCGCCCCCTCCGCGGGGAGACGCTCGGGTCTAGACGGCTTGGCAAGGCCGGTGGGGCTGAGTCACATGCGTCTGGAGAGGGAGGCCAGGGCGCCAGGATGGGAACACGAACGTGTGCCGCTATGAGGGCCTGCCGGGGGAGGGCTGCCGGGGGAGGGGACTCCCTGCCTCGCCTTCTCGTCTCGCCTTCCGTCCCCTGCCAAGATCCTTGACGCCCACCCTAGGGGGCAGGGCGGCGCTGCTTTCACACTGAGTCCAGTGAAGCCATGTTATGGGCGAGAACGAACTTGAATTTCACACGGGCAAGAAGGGTGGGAAACTGGCCCCTACTCTGCCCCCATCCCGACCATGGCCCTATTCCCTGTGGGCCGGTCCCAGCTGCGTGCAACCTTCTGCAGTCCTCCCTCCACTGGCACCCTCCACCCAATCTGCAGCCACCCTTGTCCAGTTTGGGGTGCTGTGCTCCCCTTCCCCCCTTTTCCTTCTCTATCCCCTTCTCAGAATCACCGGGTCTCAAGCATTTAGTGCTCACCAAAGCATCTGCAAGGAAAGTCATTTAATTGGGACCAGATCCTCTGAGGTTTCAGTGGCATTAAAACAAGATGGGTTTCCTCTAGGGAAGAGTAGCAGGCAACAGGAAGAGGGCATGGAAAGTGGGGCTTGAAGAGGGAAAGGCTCCATGTTGTTACTGACATAGAAGATAGCTGCAGGAGCATGTCCCCTGAGAGTCCCAGCCATGTGCCACACACTGCTGTTGATTTTACCCAGACAGCATGTTGAAGGCTCAAGAATGGCCTGTTCCCTTTCTCTGGGGGTGACCCCAAGGCTGTGTCTCTGGCTGCCCTGGGCCCTGGAAAAAGGACAGGCATGCAGTAGGTGCTCCTGCAGAGAGCAGGAGAGCAGGAACAGCCCCTAGACCTTGACCCTGAGGCTCACATGTTCCTGACCCCACCTGCTCCTCCCCGCAACCCCGCCTCCACCCTGGGGCAGCCACTTTCACCTGGCTGCTGCCTCCCACCTCCTACCCTCATGCCCCCAGTACTCCTTCCGTGCTCCACTCCACAGCCTGAGGGGCTGTGATCCTGTGACTCCTCTGCTTAGCAGTCCACGGTGGCTCCCTGATTCTTTCAAGGACAAAGGCCAATCTGCGCTCCCCGCAGCTCACTCAGCCTGCTCCGCCACTTTGCTGTCATGCATGGCCAGTGCTCAAATTGGACCCAACTCTTTCCCACCTGGGGCCTGCGCCGCTGGCCAGCCCTCCTCTTTCCGCAGCTCTCTGCACGGCCACGTCCTCTTCATTCACACCTCTGCCCAAACGTCACTTCCACTCCTCACCTGTCACCTGTCGGTGAGCAAAGAATCCACTCTCCAGTCCTTATTGATGAGAGCCTTGAGGGACAAACAGCAATGCTACCAATCTGAGTCCCCGCTTGTGGAGGGTATGTGTGTGCATGCGTGTGCACGCGTGTGTGAAGAGTGGGCTACGTGGAAGGGAAGGGGGAGGAGAAAAAGGGACAGGAGTCTCCTTGACCTTCAAATCCTGGGATGGTACAGCTAGAAGTGACCTTGATCAGCTAATGCAGCTTCTCTAGGCCCCTTCTGGCTGTCAGATTCTAGAACTTTCTAAGGAGCTGTGTGCACTGTCTTGAGATGAGGGGCACTGAGGAGGGAAGCTTGTTCTTGACATCACATGGCCAGTCCATCCAGAGCAGAACTGGGAGCCCGAAGCTCTTTCCAACAACACTCGGGCTGCATCCCTGGTTCCTGGAAAATCCCAACACCCCTCCCACCCTCTGCTCCAGACACCAGGCTCAGGATTACTGTTGGCCTGGGGCCTGCCTGTCTCAGCACAAGTCCATCAGTGAGCTCCTGGGCGGGGGTGGGGGGGGGGATGGGGGGTGCAAGGCAGAAACTTGCCAGGAGCCTCTGGCTCTGCTGAGCCCACTGAAGGCTGGCTCTGCTCCATGGGGGTTCCTTCAAGGTCCCCAACAATGGCCAGGTGCCTGGAACTGGACAGAGTGGGTGGCAGGAGTACTACTCCCCAGGGGCCCACCCAGGTCAGCCACCAGGCCCCCAACCAGGGGACGGGCAGCGAGGCCAGGCCTCCACAGGAGATGGGAACAGAGAGCACCCCAGGCCTCACTCCTTCCTGCCTAGGTGGATAGGAGCGTGATCCCTCCCTCCTCCAGGCTGGCTATGCCAGAGAGACCTGGGAGCAGGCTTTCCCCCACCCCCAGCCAGCTAATGGGAACCAGATGGCAGGATGTTTAGTCAGCGCCTGGGGAGCGGTGCAAACAGGGGAAATGGGTAGGGGGCCAGAATTCCAGAATCCATCCCCAGGCAGGCGGAGGGGTGAGGCCAGGGCTCCCATCACCATCCAGTCTCCAGGCCCCAGGTGTCGGGCTCACCTCAGGCAGGGACCTACCCCATTTCTCAGGCCATGCCTGGACCAGGAGGCAGGAGACCTGGCCTCTGGTGTCGAGTTTGGGTGAGCCCAGCTCACTCCCTGTTTTTTCTCTGTAGAATGGGGGAAATGTGCTCTGTCTTGCAGGATCCCAGGGCAAACTTCACTTAGTCTTGGAGCCATACTTCAGGCCTCCTGTGCCCACGTCCTGCCCTCTCTCGGCTTCGGCAGCTGCCCCCAGGAGAACACGAGCCCAAGACCATCCTGTGTCACCCCCAGGAGACAGTGGCCTCATCCCTGGCTCCCAAGGCATTTGCTCATGCCCCAGATGGTCCCTGTCTCTGGTCTGTACGTGGCACGGTCCAAATTCAGGTCAGAAACCAGAGTCCTGGACAGCGGGAGTGCCCTGGACATGGCAGAGGACCCCGTGTGGCTCCTATGGGACTGTGAGCTGGAGTGGCAGCTCCTCGAGGAGCCCAGTGAAGACCCGATTGCTGGAGCCTCCTCCCCATCTTGACTGGCCCTGCACCCCTCCGGGTCTCACACATTGCCCCATTGCCCCAGGACAAAGACTCCTGCCCAATGGCCCTTGCCGGCCCCTGCCCCTCCTCCACAGCTTCCCTTCTCCCCTCCACCCAAGCCCTGCCCACAATTAACTCATTTCTTAAGATCGCTTCCAAACCTAAGTCAACGCTGGACAGGGCTGTAGGAAAAGCTTCCTCAATGCTGGCCCTGAAGCGCCCAGCCAGCGGTGAGATCAGTCCTTTCTGCCAGCCCCCGTCTGCCTGCCCCCCTCCCCCAGCTCACACAGCAGGACCAGGGGCCTGCAGGGACACCCCAGTTGGAGCAGGGACTCCAGGCAGCCCTCTGAGAGTGGGCTCTGGGAACTGGAGCCAGACACCCCCTTCTTCTTTGCCCCTCACTCCAGCACACGCCCCTCCGGCCCCACCCAGCAGCCCCTTCGTCCGGCCCAGCCTATTTGCCGCCTCCTGCCATCCTGATCCACAGGCCCCCCTCACCTGCCACCTGGGACTGTTGGCCAAGAAGTCTGCGGGAAACCGTGACATGGCCTCACCAGGCAGTGCCTAGAACACCCATGCTCCTATGTAGGGGTCAGGACAGCCGCAGGACATCCAGGCTGCCCCCACCCCATTTTACGCAGGAGGAGGTAGAGACCCGGAGGGCAGGCAGAGGAACCGCAGCCAGCCCAGCCCCAGGCACGCCCATGCCCAAACAGCACTGGGGTCTCGGGTGCAGGAGGGGCACCCTTGCCGCCTGTGCTCAGCTTGCCAATATGATTTCCTCTGGAACCTGGCGGCCGCCACACTGCTGCCCACGGCAGAAGCCCGCGGCTTTGGCACCCACCCTTACTCCTGTGACAGCAGTGGAAGCAGGGCCTAGCAGCCCGCAGTGGCCAGCCCGCTCTGCGGTGGGCCTCTCAGGCCTGCCACGTGTGAGACAGAAGCCCCATTCATGGGGGCCACTGGGCCAGAGCCATCGGAGAATCAATGCGGGCCTCACAGCGAAAGGGCAGGGCTGCCCGGTCCGAGGAAAGGGCAATCTGTCTTTCTCTTCTGGTGGGAGAAGGGCACATTGTGGGAGTTGGGGGCAAGGCCTGGGGAGGTGTTCGTTTGACAGAAGAGGGGCCTTCCTAGGGAAGGGCTGGGGTTGGCAGGGGAGGCTCCAAGTGCTGCCACCAGGGCCCAGAACTTAGGGAGTGAAACCAACTTATACTGCCACCACCGTGCCGCTCCCAGTCCTCCTTCGCTCCAGGGCAGCCATGAGGAGTGTGCTGCTCCCCACCCTGGTGCTGTGGGCAGCGTACTGCCAACACCCCCCATGGGCTTGGCTACCCTGCAGCTGCTGCCCAGCCCACCAGGGGCCCTCGACGGTGAGTAGCTGGCACCAGCGGGAAGACGACCGCCACAGGCTGCCCACCTCGGGCCCACTTCGGGTACTCAGGCAGGGCTGTGAGGGGCCCAAGACCCTGGGGGAGCCTCCCTGGAGGGCGAGGGGTGTGTGCAGACTCCAGGGGTGAGGGAGGAAGAGCCTCCCCAGGAGTGAGCACTGTGGGGCTGAGAGCAGCTGGGCAGTGCTGGGAGGAGCAGGGACATGAAGAATCTCGAGGGTTGGAAGTGTAGGGCTTGGGGATGAGGAGTGTCACTGCCAGAGAGGGCTTCAAGGGGCTTGAGGATGTGGGCTGTGAGTGTCACCTTTGTCTTATAGGCCCGTGGTTGTAGCCACACTTGGTGGCACTGCCCCAGGCTTGGGGATGGGGCAGGAGGGGCCGGGCAGGTGGGTCTGGCGCCGGTTAAGGAGGAGCTGCTCCGTGTAGAGGGAGGCATTGGGGTTGCCACCCCTCTTAAAAGCGGCTGACAGACCCCTTGAGGTGTCCCCCAGCTTGCCTAATCCGCACCAGACCCCTTGTAGCAGGCACTGTCCCGAGGAGGCACGTGTGAGATCCCTGCTCACCACTGGGTATGGGGCAAAGGGGATGCTGAGGAAGCGAGAGGAGTTGGGACCCATGGTCCCATGAGCAGGCCAAGGCTGTCTACCCAGTGCTGCTGAAGGTCCCCTGGGCCCAACCCCCGGTCCAACTCCCTAGTTCTCATGGGCCTAGATTGCCCCCAGCAGTGAAGGACTGCCTCGGTTCTGAGAGCCAGGCCAGGTGGCCAGGGGCCGCTGCTGACAGTGGGGACAGCCTGTCCTCTCGCTGGTCTCCTCAGAAGAGAAGGGCAAGGTCGGGGAGGCCTGGGTAAAGAGGAAGGGTGATGGGCTGTCTCGCAGCGGACCACCCCTGGGGAAGGGAGGTGAAGCCCCCAGCCTAGACCGGCTCCTTCCCTGGTAGCATCTGCCTGGAAAAACCTGAGGCCAGGCAGCTGGACCCGTCACAGTCTCGGCCCACCCCGAAGCAGGGAGCTCAGAGAGCCCCCACCCAGTCCCCCTCCACTGGCTAGAAGGCACCCCCCCAGGCCAGCACTGGCTCTGAGGAAGGAGTCACCCCCAGTAGCGTCGCAGCAAGAGCAGGGTCACAACACGGGCCTGGCCAAGACGGCATCCATGGCGGCAGCGCCTCCGAGACCCCGGGCCGCTGGTGGAAAAGGCCAGGAAGCACACACGGGCACAGGCACAGGCATGTAGACCTGGGCACCACCCAGCAGGCCATGCCCTCTCTGCCGGCCTCGTGCCACCTGGCCCAGGCAGTCATCGCCTGTGGCGATGTCAAGATGAAGCATGTCCCTGCCCTGACCGACCCTGGCCTGACCACACTCTACCTGGCAGGTGGGTGGCCTCCTCCCCTCACACCCGCCCCGGTGGCAGAAGTGAGAAGGCCGAGACCTGGGCTCCCGCCCCAGCTCGCCCAAGCAGCCCTATCTGGTGTGGGAGGTACAGAGTGGCAGTGGGCAGGCGGCAGAGAATATGGCTGCCCCGTGTGCACACAGAGAATGAAATTGCCAAGATCCTGGGGCTGCCCAACCTGGAGTGGCTGGATCCTGGCAAGAACAAGCCAGACCCCGAGGCCTGCACCCCCATGCCTTTGAAGTATTCTGCAGAGCCTTCACCTGCTCCCAGGGGCCAGGGCTGGGGCTGTGGCTGGCAAGTCCCAGATGACCTGAGGCATCCACTCCCTGCAGGGTGGAGCTGCTTGCAGGGTAAGGCCTGGAGGAGGCACTGCAGAGAGCGCCAGCACGGTGGGCTTCTACGATTTGGGGTGACGTGCTCCATCACTGGGAGCAGGGGGAACAGCACAGGCCCGAAGCCCCAGACAGGCCTGGACTCAGTGGGAACTACGAAGCCATGATGCCCCGACAGAGCACCCTGGGTCAGGCCCCCAACCCCAGCCCACCTATTCCCCATGCACCCCAGAACCTGATGCGGTTGAAGCAGCCGAACCTGGATGGGAACTGGCTGGCCACAGTCCTGGCGCCGCCCCCCCCCGCCCCCCACTCCCTGCAGGAACTCAAGCTCAACGGCATCCTCCCGTAGGGCCTGCAACGCAGCAGCTTCCGTGATTCGGTGAGCTATGTGGCAGGGGCCAAGGGGGCCAGGCCGGGGCAGGTGGGCCCCCCAGGATGGGCTGGGAAGGGGTGGGCCCCCCTCTGGGAGGCACACTTGGGAGAGTGCCCGGGGCAGCCCAGCTGGAACGCAGAGGAGACTGCCAGCCTGGGTGAGGGGCAGGCAGGGCTTTGGGAGCTACTGCCAGGAGCTCTGCCCACCTGCAGGACTCAGCCAGCTGCTGACGCTGGAGGTGGAAGGGAACCAGCTGCATGACAGGGACATTTCCCCCCAGCCTTCCAGCCCCTCTGCAGCCTGCTGTACCTGAGGCTGGACCAGAACCAGCTGCAGACCATCCCACACGGCCTGCCAGCCTCCCTGCAGGTGAGCGGGAGCCCCCAGGATGGGGAGGCAACGTTGTTACAGCCAAACGACCCGCTTCTGCTTCTGCTTCTGCTTCTGCTTTGGGGTCATTTAGCAGCCTGTGGGGTGATCTGTGCGCTAAAACTCATGAGGCTTCAGGCCTCTCCTGAGCTTGACCTAACCTTCCAGAAGCCCAGAGTGGGACGTCCTGGATGGCTCTGCGCCCTCTGGGGTCCCTGAGTAAGACCCATAGCCTGCCTGGTGGTGTTCTCTGGGGCTGTCTAGGGCGATTCTGAGGTTCCCCTGCACAGATGGCCATGGGCCTGACAGTGGCAGAAGCTGGCACCTGAGTTACATGGGCATGGCTGGGTGTAGGAGGCAGTGCTGGCAGAGAAGGGGGACGGCCAGAGTTGGAGCCTGACCAGGTGGCCAACGACTGGCAGGTAGGCCCCTCAACCCAATCCCTGACCCCTGACCCCTGACCCCTGACCCTAGGACCTGCATCTGGGCACAAACCTCATCGAGGAGGTGGCAGAAGGCACGCTGAGCCACATCCACAGCCTTTACGTGCTGGTGCTCAGCCACAGCTGGCTTCAGGAGCACCGGCTGGCACCCCAGCCTGGATCCGTCTCCCATGAGGGGCCACCCCAGAGCTTCACCCCTATAGGCATTGGGACGCAGAGAGCAAGGATGGCCCAGAGCAGCCCCAAGAGGCAGGCGGGGAAGGCAGAGAGGGCAGTGCTGAGCCATGGAGCCCCAGAGAGGACCTCCCAATGCCTCTAGGGGTGAAGCTCCGGGGTGGCCCCTCACGGCAGATGGATCCAGGCTTGGGCCCCAGAGGAAGGCTTGTTCCTTGGGCCTGCTCTCTGGCAGGTCACTGGAGTCACCTCCTTCCCAGCTTAGGTTAGCCTGGGCCCTCAGTCGCCACAGAGTCTTCCAAGATATTGCTTGCAAGGCCTCCCTTCTGTCTCTCCCAACCAGCAGAATCCCCCTCGCCCTCCTGTGCCTAGGCCTGCCGCCCCTAGGAAGCTCACCCTGGAGGTGCCACGGGCCAGGGTGGAGGGCAGCAGTGGTGGGGAGAGCTGGCCTGGCTGCAGCACAGCCCCGAAGGGCTGGGGGCACAGGGGAGTGGGAAGGGGAAGTGCATGCGTTTCCTGGGGCTGCCATCGCTGAGTGCTACAAACCGGGTGGCTTCAAACAACAGGAATAAACTCAGTTGCGGCGGCCAGAAGTCTGCAATCTGGACATTAGGGGTCCTCGATCCCTCCAGAGGACGGGATCCTTCCTGCTTCTCCCAACTTCGGGGACCCCAGGTGTTCCTGGGCTTGTGGCTGCATGTGACCCCGTCCCCTGCGTGTCTCCCTCTGTCTCATCTTCTCTCTTCTGTCTCTCAAAACCTCACCTATCATGGGAGCGGGGCCCACCCGGGGAACCCAGATGAGCTCAGCTCGACATTCTTCCCTGCAATCCTTACTTCTGCAAATAAGGCCATGCTCACAGTTTCTGGTGGACATAGGCTCTGGAGGCCACTCTTCACCTCATTCCAAGAAAAGTTAAGGGCAGCTCCCTGGATCAGGTTGGGACAGCTAGGTGGGGATGCTAGCGCGCAGGCCGCTCACAGCAACCAGACGCTGCAGGGCTGGGGAGGTTGGGCTAGGGAGTCAGGACACAGTCCTCAGAACAGCAGGGAGGGCTAGGGGAGGCTGGGTGCCAGGGAGAGGCTGAGGAGGGCCTGATGACCACCGAGGCAGGGTGGGGCCAGCATGGGGAGGGAGGCGGGGGTCCACAGACAGTCTGACCCGCCATTCCAGGGACCAGAGCCTCCCGCCCTGCATCCTCGAGTTCCAGGAAAAACTTACCAGGACGTTTGGGTTTAATTATTCCTTTTTCCTCTCCCTCGCTTGCCAAGGGGGCAAAGGAAAGCAGACAGCAGCCTGGGAGGGGCTGCCCTGCCGCCATTCCACTCCTGCCGCGGGGCCTGGACAGGGGGCTGGCAGCAAGTCAAGGCACGGCCGCCTCAGCCCCAGCCTCTCCTGGACTCTGGCACCGCCCATGTCTTCTCAGGCTGGTAGAAAGGGAGGGGACGAAGAGGCACAGGAGCAGCGCAGAAGGCTGACCCCAGCCACAGGGGCTGAGGGCGTCGCCAAGAGAAGCCTTCCCTGTTCCCTGTCTCCCTATTCCTACCTGTTCTAGAAGCCTTGCCACCCTCTGCTCTTGCACACCTGCGTGGCCACGGGGACTGGATCTTCATGCTGCTGGAGTCAGGGCCTCAAGGAGTCAGATGTCCACCGTGGAGGGACGGGGGCTCCCGGCTGAAGGCAGCAGCCCGACCTCCACTATCAGACAGTGAGGGCTGTGTGATCCCCCAGCATCCCCCTGTCCGAACCCTCAGAGCCCGATCCTTCTCTCCCGACCCATCTGGCTTCTACGCATCTGAGGCTAAGACTGGAAGAAGCAGGATGAGGGCAAGAGAGCGGGAGGGACAGAGGAGAGGGCTTCGAGGCTGAGGCTGGCAGGGGCAGAGACTGCCCCACTTTTCCCCTAGATTTCAGGAGCTGCCCTCTGAGCTCTGTCAGGTGTCAAGACTCAGAGACAGGAGGCCCGAGAAAACACTCAGAGGGAAGGAAATTAATGGGACAGTAGTCTTTAGGTCTCCACAGTGATGGCCATGTAGGGAGCAAGGAAGGCCCCCACCCCGATCCTCTAGTCCCCAGGCCTTGGGGGACAGAGGAGGACATAAAAGCCCTGACACAAAAGCCACACAGGACCTGGCTGGACTCACACAGGAGTTGTGAGGGTCCCAGCCGCCGAGGGTCCAGGTTGAGGTTGCCGTCGGGGAGTGAATCCCACGCTCATCTTTGCGCTGCTGCGGCCCCTACCGTCAGCTCCCTATGCCCCAGTGTGCCCCACCCCACGGGAAGCTGGAGACCCTCCACCTGTCCTACAACCGGCTGGTGCACGTGCCCTCCTTCCTGCTGAGGGGCCTGAGGTGCCTGGCGCCGCACCACAGCTGCATCGAGCGCATCCCCGGCTACGTGTTCGCGCACATGAAGCCAGGCCTGGAGCTCCTGCACCTGGCCCACAGCCGCTGCAGGCAGATGGCTTCCACAGCATGTCCTTCCTGGGCCTGTGCGCTCCGCCGGCAGAGCTGCTGCGGGATCACAACCAGCTGCAGGCCTCAAGGGATTACAGGTGCTGGGCCTGAGCCACGGCAGGATCAGAGAGCCTCCCCCCTGCACCTGTGGCCACCCCCACCCCTACGCCCCTGCCAGCACACAGAGAAAGAGGTACCTGAGGCCGGGAGGCCCTGCTTTCCCGCTGTACTAGGACAGGCTGGCCTGTAGGCTCTTTACCCGCAGGCTGGAGAGGCCGAGGGCAGGAGCTGGGGCTCATCCACCCTCCCACAATCCAGCCATCTGCCCACCTTGGTGGCCATGATGGAGGCTGTGCCCAGAGGCTGGTAAGCCTGGAAAGCCAAGGGCAGGCAGTGGCTGGATGCTGGCAGGGCTCCAGCCCAGAGCAACAAGGGCTGGGGCGGGGGCCTTGGCACTGCATTTCAAGTTGGGAGGGTCAGGAGGCCGCCACAGTCTCAGAAGCCTGCTGCCCCTCTTCTGTGGTTCTGATTCGGTGGCTCGGTCTCACCGCTCCTCTCAGGGCAGGGATCTCTGTCTGTCTCTTCTTGAATGATGTGACCCCTTCTTTCCAGGGTCTTCTCTCCCCTGCTCTACCCCACCCCTCCCTTGCAGGCAAGTGCCCGGAATTCCATTTGTGACACTCGTGTGGCCCAGGACTGCAAGCTCACCTCCACACACCTGGAGAACAACCTCACTGCCCGGCACCACATCCCGCCCAGCGCCTTCGCCTGCATTCGGGCCTGTCAAGCGTGGTGCTCCAGCCCCAGCCTGGGGAGGGGGAGGGCTCCTGGCTCCACCCGCCGCCTTCCTCCAGCACACACTCTGCTTCTCAAGAGCGTGGAGGGGCAGGATGGGCTGTGTTTGGCCTTCACACCACTGGGAGAAAGGTCCAGAAGACCCCACGGCTTCCAGCGCACCCAGTTCCCACAGACTGATGCGGCCCCTCCACTTCACAAATGGTCCAGGGTGCAAGGTGGCATTGGTTTGTACTTGAATATAATAAATGCAGCTCAGGCAAGCTCGCCAGCCAGCCTCCTCCCTCCAGGAGCTACGCAGCATGCTCCTGAGACTGTCGGCAAAGGGACTCAGAGGGCCTGGGTCCCACGGCTTATCTGAGAGCCGCCCCACCCACAACCTTGCTCCACCCCAGGCCATCAAGGGGCCAGGCTCCCCTCCTTTGCTTGGGGCAGCATCTGCACCTGACCCCTCTCATATAAGAAGCATCCCTGCCCTGGGCCTGCACGAACCTACCGTGGGTCCTAGAGCCACCCACACCTGTACGGAGGCCTGAGGCCAGGGGCTGGGGACACTGCACAGTGGTCCTCTCCGGAAGCCCCTTTGCCCCTCCCTTGACACCCCTCCCAATTCCTGGTCCCAGAACCCTCATCTCAGCCCCCAACATGCACGCCCACCTGCAGGACAGGTCCCCAGGGTCTCACCCCCAGCTCACAGATGAGTAACTTGCCCGGGGATGGATGACTGGCTCACTGTGACACCAGTCTGTGCCCCTAACTGACCTGGTGCCAGGAAGGGTGGGAGTGAGCATGAGGTCTGTGCAAAGCCAAGCCCCACCCTGAGCACCGGGCACGGACCACCCCGGCCGGAGTTGCTGTCTGCCTGAGCGACCTCATGTGCCAGGAATCCCTGGGAAGTGACAGTTCAACTCTGCCAAGCCCTGAAGACAGACTGGCCAGCTATGCTGGCAGACACACTGGGTCTGTGGAGCCCTTGAAAGCCACTGAGGCCATTGCCCCGTTGGCCTTCTTGAGCGAGGGGGCCCCTGGGAACCGGATGGGGTTTCTGGGACAGCTTCCACAGCTCTCCAGGCCACCGGCCCCTGTGCCGGGAAGGGATAGGGACAAGGGGGTCACAACCAGTAGGGAGCACGACAGCCACTGCCCTTGGGTGGGGCTCACAGAGACAGCCAGGCAACAGGCGTGGATGACGCCGCAGGAGGGGGCCCAGCAGAGGTGTGCGGTCCCACCAGAGACACAGCCCAGCTCCACGGAGCGCATCGCCCCATCCCCATCCTCTCCCACTCTGACTCGTGAGCCTCCAGCGTGCCCCTCCAGCCCTTGCTATCCCACACCATCACCTCGGCACCCCCATCTCAATCTGGGCATGGCCTTCCTATTTCCCAGCCCTCCTCCACCCTGGCAGGGCCGTCCCTCTCCTTCCCCTCTGCCTCCAGGCTGCCTAGGACCTGGGCCTGGGAACTGAATGTCGCCTTGGTCCCATTCCATCACTGATTCCCCCCACCCCTGAGTTCTCAGTGGAGAAAGCGCCAGACTGTGGTGGGGAAGAGAGGCCTGGGAAGCTATGAGCTGTTTTCTTTGGACTCATCCTGGCATTCCTTCTCCTCCAGCTGGCCCCGCAGATATGGCACTTCCTGTTTGGGCTGGGTCACAGGTCAGCAGCCCTCAAGGCGCTCTCACAGCCCCTCCTCCCCTCCTGGCCTCCCCAGCCCCTGCGCCTCTGGCTCGGGTCACCATGCAGTCCCCACCTTCTCGCAGTCCCAGAGGTCAGGCCCGAAGGCAGAGGAACAGTATGCTGAGGGAGCCCTGACATCCCAACAGATGACGCCAGAGGGGAAGAGGAAGAGGGTCCCTGGACTGCAGGAATGCAGGGACCGAGCGGGCCACCCACAGGTGGTTATTCCACTTCTCAGAGCCTGGGCCAGGCTAATCGTCTTGCGACCTTCCCAACTGGGGAGGCAAGGGACTTGTGTTGGGGATATGTACCTTCGGGCTCTTGGGGTCGCACCTGGCCAAGGGAGAAGCTGGGCTGCAGCCCAGCCAGTCCTCAGCCAACCTGCGCTCTGAGATGCGGCAAAGTGTCTGGGCCTTTATGTCCCCTCACGACTGGGACAAGGGGGGCTGTTTTCAGCCCAGGGGATTCCCCAGAGGGCCGGGAGCTCATGGCTGGGGGATTCCATCCTTGGGGCTGTGGGAGCGCGGGTCAGAGTCTAGTTGGCACTGTATTGGAATCTCTAGACAGAGCCCAGCCCGAAAGCACGGGCAGCCCAGCGGTGCCTGCTGCAGGATGAGCCCAGCGGTGGCCCTGCACCTGCCCTTGCTTCAGCGTGGGCCACCCTCCGGCACCCACTCACTCCCACCTCCGCCTGTAGCTACTGTGCGCCTCTGTGGGGTGCCACTGGCTCCAACCGAGGGCACAGCAGTAGGTGCAGCTCAGTTGGTGACCCCAAAGTGCTGGGCATCTGAGGGGACAGTGCAGGGACAATGGCAATAGTGATGACGACAGAGTAGGTGTGACTGGGGGTCAGGTGGCAAGAAAGGAGGTGCTCGTCAGTCCCCAGATCGAGATGGGGACACTGAGGTGATGGGGTGAGACTGAGGGTAAGGACAGTGGCGACAGCTCACAAGTCAGACGGGTAGAGAATGGGGGTGGGGAGCCACCCCTCCCTGCGGCTGGGGCTGGGCCTGTGTCTCCAGCCTGGGACCTGGCTGGGACCTTGCACCTCTGCTCCACTTCTCCCAGCTGCAGTCCCAGGAAACTGCCCATCAGCCTCCAAATTCTTCTCCAAATGACCCTCGCTGGCCCCCACGTGCCCACACCTCGCCTTCCCCACAGTCGGTTCCCAGCCCTCCCTCCGGCCTAACACCCCCATTTGCAAGCATCTTGCCACGGTGCCAACCCCCACCCCTATGGCGGTCACACAGCGACAGTCTGGGCTGTGTGGCCCTCAGGCCAGGTGCTGTTCCGCCCCTTCTTTGAGCATCTGGGCCAAAGATCGCCCCAAGCTGAAGTCAGGGCTCAGCACAGGCCCAGCGCCTCCCCACTCCCACTGGAGCCTCCCGGTACTACTCCTGGGTTCTGGCCTCCCTGAGGGAAGACCACAGGGGTTCTAGGGTGCCCCTGGCCTCTGGCTCACAGGCTTCGGCTTCCAAGGCAACCCACCTTCCGTCCTCTGACCATGCCCCAGGCCATGCCTCTCTAAAGATAGCTAGACGCAGGCTGGGCCTCCCCGGAGCCCCCGTGCCGGCCCCGAAATTACAGCCCTGGTGGCCCCGAGAGAAGAGATGCTGTGTGATTATGTCCTCAGGAGAAGGTCAAAAAAAGCTCCTGGCATGGAGAGTGCCAGCTTTCAGCAGCCACACCTCGGCCATCCAGCACTGGGAAGCTTCCAGATAGTGGAGGCTCGGCCCACTCAGCATCAGCTTGGCCGCCCCGAGACACCCAGAGGTCCCCGCTGAGCCAAAGCTTCGTGCTGCTTCGGGGCTGCAAGTCATCCAGACACCCTCGAAGTGGTGGCGGGGCCGCCCTCTGGTGTCTGCCCCGAGGGTGTGGACATTGGGAATGGGCAAAGCCCGCAGGCCAGAGTGAGGGCCACTCAAGGGCGTAAACTCCGGCCCCTCTGGGCAGCGTCAGTTGCTCAAGAGGTAACCTCAATGCGTGACAGGTCCCTGGCTGGAAATTTGTCCTGGAGGCTGAGGCTCTGCAAGAGCTACTCCCCAAGTGACTGAGAGGCGGCCTTAGGGCACTGCCTCCTCCCATAGAAGCCCTCCCGGCCCCAGGCTTGTATGGGCGCATGGCACTCGTCACCTCCTTGCTTCTTGAGGCTGATGGTCCAGGGGATCGAGACACTGCCTGTCTGCCTCCCCTGCTGCGGCTCTCTGTCCCAGCTCTCTTGGCTCTCCCTCTGTCTCTTTGTCCCATCCCCAAGACAGGCATGGGCCCTTCTGTTCACACCATCAGGATGGATGGGGGTAGTCGAGGGGAGTTCTGTCCAGGCAGAGGGATTTGAGAAGCAGCCACCCAAGGAGAACGCGCGGGCCTGCCGGACACGGGGAGAAAGGCAGAGGGAGCCTAGGGCCCAGTTCTAGTTTCCAGACCCTGGAGACTCACAGGGCGAGCAGGGGGGCCTCTGCATAAAAGACCACCTCCCAGGTGCCCAGGCTCTGCCCTCCAGGACTCACACTACCCGCCAGCATTTCACGCCCACAGCCTGCCCTCTGGGCCCCCCCGACCCCTCTGCTCTCCTGGGCCTCCCTGCTGTAGCTTTGAAGACAGGGCACCACCAGCTGCAGGCCAGCTGCCTCCAGGTCCTCTTCCCCACACGGCCAAGGACATGGCAGCTGCCTTCGATCCCTGCACCCTGCCTCCCTCCTCTCAGCTCCTGCCTCTGTGGCCCTCTCCCTCCCTCAGACGTGCCCTGGTCCTGCCCTTTCTTCCCAAGGCTGCTGCCCCACCTGCTACCTTCCAGCACTTGTCCTGGGCTCTGCCCCAGGCAGGCTGGGGTGGCAGCTGCCTGACGAGGGCTAGATGAGAGGCAGGCTCACCACAGTGTGGCCTGGGGCTCCCGGGCAGGGGCAGCTGCCGGGGCAGGACAGCTTTCCCTAGAAGCCTGAGCAGCCCGCCTAGGGTTGCCCTCCTCACGCAGCTGAGGGGTCAGGCTCCTTCCTTGTCAGGTGGAGAGGACTGAGCTCTCGGCTCCATCTGGCAGGAGGACGGCTCCCTGGGGCTGAGAGGCAAGGTGAGGCTGGTGCCAGCAGGACGTCCCCGCCCTCTGCAGCCTTTTGGGGGAAGCATCCCAGCTAGGGTCACATACAGGCCGTGCTGGAAGGGGCCAGGTTCTGCTTCCCCCACCTCCTGCTGGTGTGTCTGCCTCCTCCCCAGGAGCCCTGGGGGCCTCAGGAAATGCCTGCTCTTCCTCCCTGCCTTGCAACCCCAATGCCTGCCCTCCCCCTGCTTCCACTGTCTCCCCCTGCCTCCTCCCAGCCCTGAGAGGCCAGAAGGGCAGAAGGCTTCCCGCCCGCCTGCCTGTTCTGGCCAGCAAGGAAGTGCTGTTCCTAGAGCAGTTCAGCTGGGATCAAGGTCGCTTCTGTGCTGCAGAGAGAGCCCAGGCCTGAGGATGGGAGAGTGGAAGGGGGAGCAGCAGGGGGTGGCCCTAGGACAGAGGTACTGCCTGGCTGGTCTGGGAGTGGCTCCCAAATTAGAGGGCCAGGCCCAGTGACTCAGTGGGTCCTGGGCTGGGCGTGCAGTCATGGCTTATTGCAGACTGCAAACCACAGACACAAGAACCTTCCAAGCACAAGGACCGTATTTATACGAGTATTCCCCCAGAAGCAGCCCCCAACTTCGGGTAACAGCTGCAAGGTGCATGCATAATGTGTCTCCCCAAGCAGGGTGTCACCTCACTGCCACTTCCAAGCCCCCTCCAGGAACTTGCCTGGCTGAGACCTGCGTCTCCCCACAGCCCCCGAACCTGGGCTCTTCCTTCCACCGGCAACATCCCTCTTCTCTACTGGCCTGCCCCAGGTCACCTCCTCCAGGTAGCCCTCCCAAGCCTCTGGCACTGTAGATGGGCTTGTGCCCCCATGGTATTCAGAGCTGTGTCACTGCCACTGGGACTCCTGGAGGCTGAGGCCCTGAGTGACAGCTCCTGGGTTCTCAATGCAGAGCAGTGCAGGAAGGGACTGGGCACCAGCGCCTTGGGCAGCATGAGTGCCTCGAGTGAGTTTCTCCTTTCCTCTGAAACAGCTTTACCACAGGATTTGCCCACTGAACACATACCAGGCAAGGGTTATTATCTGGTCTGGTCACAGAATTGTGCAACCATCACACAGTCAATTGGAGAGCATTTTCGTCACTTCGAAAAGAAAAACCATACTTTTAGCTACCACCCCTCTGGCACCCCCTTCCCACAAATCCAACTTCTGTCCCCACAGATGAGCCTATTGTGAACATTTCGAATGAATGGAACCGGAGGGTCTGTGGCCTTTTGCGACTGGCTGCTGTCACTGAGTGGAATGCTTCCAGATGCTTCTCTCTCCACCCAGACTGCTAGTCAGGCCCGGTCTCTACTGATGGGTTTCACCATGAACGAGTTGGCATCTGGGTCCAAATCCAGTGGGGGATGGAAAGAGGGTGGGACAATGAGTCGGACGCTGAGGCTGGGCAGGGCTGTAACAGCTTGCTTTCTCCTGCCAGGTATGTCCACATGTTTACAGCAAAAGGTAAAACACACAAACCTGCCAAAAGACAAGCCACCCCCTTTGTCTGGAAGGGGCACACATGGTCCCCCATGTCCTCATCCCAATCACGAAATCAAGAGGAAAGCGGGATTCCCAGCCTGGCCCCTGGTCCCCCGTGTCTCCCTTCTCCCTGGCCCAGCTTAGAAGCTTCTTGCAAGCAGGTCAAGCCGCCATGTGTCCCAGATCCTGGCCAGGCCGTGAGCTGCCTCTGGGACACAGGAAGGGTCTGTGCCCTGCCATGCTCCCAGGTAGGGCCGTCCTGGGAGCATCCGCCCTGGCCTGGGGCCTTCCAGATGGCACTGCCAGGCAAGTGAAGACCCTCAGCCTTCGCCACTGTCCTCTCCTCCCTAGCCACCCCTCTCTCCCTCTCTGCCCCTTCAAGCTTTTTCTCTCCATATGCAATTTTCTCTCTTGGTCCAATTCTATTGCGGAGCTCAGTTTCTCACTCCATCTAAACCCTCACCCTGTGTCTCAGGAGCTGCTCTTGCTGAGGGAAGAAGGGGACACCACGGGACAGGGGCCAGCGTCATGCTAAGGACCCAGGTTCTAGACACAGGAGGAGCTGGACTCACTTGGGCCCTCAGGAAGTGGCCGAGGCTTGGCGGGGTAACCCGCTCACCCCCGGAAGTGACCAGCACAGGGTTGAGCCCAGAGGAAGTGGCCACCCACAGAGCAGTTCTGATGTCCGAGGGGACCGCTGGATCTCTCGTCTCTGAATCAGCTCAAGGCAGGCCAGTGGGCGAGGCTCCTGCCCTGTACTGCCACCACCAGATGGATCAGGCCCTCTTTTCAAGGGAAGAAAGGCTGGGGTGGAAGGGAGGGCTCAGGGCGCCCAGGAGCTATGTGGAGTCCACAGCAGCTGCCTCTCAGATCCCGAGAAACCACCTCCTTGCTTAGGCCGAAGCAGGTTCCCCGCACACTTAGGACCAAATTCCAGAGCCACTCCCGGGCCTAGCAGCCCAAGGCCGCCTCCCCCTCATCTTCCTTCCATCTCTTTTCTCCGCCTGGAGAGATGGCAGCCAGCACCTCAGTGTCCCCATCTGGGCAGTGGAAAGTTTGACTCTCTGAGGCAGTGCCTGCCCAGAGACTCCAAGGGTCCTTGTTTGAGTGAGTGCGAGTGTGTCCGTTCCTCTGCTGTCTGCCCCAGACAGGGGCGGGGGGGTGGAGTTGGTGGGGGCAGGGGGAGGGGTGGGGGTGGAGGTGGTGGGGGCAGGGGGGCGGGGGCTCAGCTAGCCCAGCCGTCTACAAGAAAATTGCTCCCTTTGAAGCTGCCAGGGGGGCCGGGAAGCCTGCCCCCTCCCGCCTGTCCGCCCGCCCTCTCCCTTCTTTCTTCCCTCCCCGCCCTCTCCCTGCCGTCCCCTCCCCATCGGCCCGCCTGCCCAGCCTTTAGCCTCCCTCCCGCCGCCTCTGTCTCCCTCTCTCCACAAACTGCCCAGGAGTGAGCAGCTGCCTTCCATCCGCCGAACAGACCGGACAGACAGACGTGCAGACGGCCCACCACCTCGGCCAGCCAACTAGCCAGCCTGCGCCTGGCACCTCCCCTCTCCAGGTAGGGCTCCTGAGCCAGCCCCGCTCCCGCCCTGCGCTGTCTGCACTGTCCCCTCGCTGGCCTCAAGCTGCCTCCTCACAACCCAGAGATGCCTCTGGCCCTCCTGCCTCTGCTGTCCCAAGCCCTGGTCCTGCGGTCCCCAGGGCCCTGAGGGTGTCCACAGATTTCCCCAGCACTCGCTGCTGGCTGCCGGCCCGCGCCCCATCACCGCCACCCTGTGGCCCCCTCAGTCCCTGTCAGGCTCTGCCTCCTCTTGCCGCCTTCCAGGCACCTCTCCCTCGCCCCTGCCTCTCCCTCTCCCTTCTGACCTTGCTCTGCTTCACCCAACTCGTGTCTCTCTGTCTCCCCCTCGGGGTCCCTCTTCTTGGCTGCCACCCTAGAGCATGGCTGGGTGATTGGCACCCCAGCTTTGCCCTGGGCCCTTTCCCATCATTGCTAGTCCCAAGCGCACGCTCCACTCCTTCAGCCATCCTCTGCCAGGTGCCTCCTTGCTCCAGGACTTGGCGCCTGGCCCAGGTTGGGTCGGGTCGGGACCACCCAGCGCCCACCGAGCTCAGCACCCAGAAGCAGTCCTCCACCACGCTGCCCAAGGCCAGTCCTTGGCCTGGGCTGAAAGACTTGGTTTCCCAGGCACCCTGCCCAGACATTCCTCACTCACCCCCAGGCTACTGCCTTGCCTCTACTTCTGTGAGAAGTGTGGGTCCTGGGAGCCCTGGCTACAAGCGCCCTGGCTGGGGCTGCCTGGGTGGCTCAGCTCTGTCTGTCTGCAGGACCCCCTTGGACTGGTACTGAGAATGGGCGGGGAGGGGAAGGAGAGAAAATCAGGCAACTGTGCCATGTTCCCCAGGGCAGACCTGGCTTGGGGCCCCAGAGGGGCCTGCCAAGGGACCCAGGAGAGGAAGCAAGAGAGTGCCCTGGAAGGCCCAGGGAGGGGAGTGCCCCCTCACTGCTCCTTGGGCGGGGCTGGGTGCCTGTGCTGAGCAGAGCAGGGGCACCCGGGTCAGCAGGCGCAGGTCACGGGAATCTCCAGTGGTGTGCCTTGGCAGGCAAGCCTGCTGTCCTGCTGTCCTGGTACCAGGCTGCTCAGGTCCCATCCTCAGAGGCTCCTGTCTCTGCACCCTTGCCCCTCTGGCCTGCCAGCTGTGTGCCCTATAGCAACTAACTGGAATTGAGACAAGCTGGAGATGCTCAGGCCCTCCGCCTGTGCCAGAAAGGGTCCCGGGGGCCTGCGCCCAGGAGTGCTGGCGAACGCCTCCTGGCAACGTTCAGGCGCCTGTGCCAGCCACACCCCAGGAGGGCTGGTGTGTGAGCAGGGGTGCCTTGGGGCAGAGTGTGTCCATGTATGGCCACTGTGGGCCATCGCGAGCGAGCCTTTGAGGGCAAGCCCATGTGGGTGTATTGAAGACGCAGGGCTGCCTGCAAGCTACCAGGTCTGGGCGGTGGGAGCAGGCTCTCAACCAGGAAGCAGACAGGTCTCCCATGGCAAGCTAGCCAGCTGTGGGTGGCAGCCCCGGCCTCCCTGGCCCACCTTCAAGCCCCAAGGACCCAGGTGGCAGTGGGCATTAGCCCTGCCACCGCATAGACAAGGAGTCTGGGAAAGGAAAGGGGATGTTTCCAACGCAAGAATGAGCTTCCTGTCTTAGCAACATTCCAGTCATTCAAACAAGGCTATAGAGTGTCCCTTCCAGTGACAGCACCAAGTCCCTGGAGGAGGGGTTTGTAATGAGTCCACACTTGACAGTTCATACCCAGAGCCTTTTTCGAGGGCTTCTGAGTCCTTGCCACCCTGCATAAAAGTGGGATGTGGACCTCCCCCTCTACCATCTCCTGTGCTTCCCAGATGCACCCCCCACCATCTCCAGCCTGTCTGGGAGTCACGTGTCCTCAGCCCGCAGAATCCCCAGCACATGCCCCACCCCCAGGTCCAGCCCCAGCCCCAGCGTCCCTGGTGCCCCACCTGCCAGGGCCCCTCCCCTGCCTTGCTCAACCCCCAACACCTCTCATGGTTGAAAAGGTCTTCCCCTACCCACCACGACCCCCTGTCACTCATCTGTGCTCGGGAGAGCTTGGTCCCTGCTCCCAGTTGCTCACTCTAGTGTCCAGGCCCGCCACCGAGCCCCTGCCAGCCCTGGGAACCCCACTGGTGGGTGGGGATGTGCTGGCGCCAGCCGGGGGCCTTGCTCGTACTGAGGGGCTGGGGGTGATGGTGGCCCTCCCAGGCACGCTGCCAAGGGCTGTAGGTTGCTGGGTGGGCACCAGATCCCTTGGAAAGCAGCCCAACCCAGGACCCTGCCGGCCCTGACCCCGAGCCTGCCGGCCAGGGCCTAAGGGGACCAATGCCCTGTCCTCTTCTGCTCAGACACCGGGCTGGGAGATCAGGAGCAAAGCTTGGTCACCCACAGAGCCCTTTTGGCAAGTCTTAGAGGGACCATTGGCGGGGGCGTATGCAGAGGGGGTGCACTCAGGCTGTGGGGAGCGTACAGGGCTCAGTCTTGCTCCTGGCCTAAGTGGCCCTTCTCTAGCCTTCCAGAAAGAACCAGCTTCCCAGGGTTCCCTAGGGAAGGCCTAGGCCACCTCCTCTGGGGGAGTAGTAGGGGCTGTGCTTCATTCCTCCTTCCCCATGTCCCCTTCCAGGCCGGCAGATCCCCTCCCCCACAGGGAGCCCACAGCCAGAAGCCCCCTCTGTGACTCTAGGCTCCTGGGAACCACCCCAGCTGCCCCCTCCTTCATTTGCTTTCTTCCCCACCCTGTCATGGCTCTGGGTCAGAGCAGCCTCTGGAGTGGCTCTGGAGGGGGCCAGTGGCCTCGGCTCTTCCAAGGACTGCAGAACCCTTCCCCCTCCCAGCTTCCCACCTGCCCCGCTCCGATCCCAACCAGCCCGAGGAGCAGGGGCTCCCAGCTCCCTGGCAGGCCTGGTGAAGGTGCTGCCCGTTCCTGAGGGGCTCATCTCTGAGGCTTAGGGGCCTGGGGCTCTAGCCAGCCTTCTTGAATGGAACGCTCCCATCCACGGCATCTTAAGCCTGAGCTCCACGGAAACACTGGCCAGGGATGAGCTGCAGGACCAGGGTGCCGCAGACTCTGTGTCCTCTTGAACTTGCCTCTGCCCCCGCCCCACCCCCACAAGCTGCTGGACATCCCAGTCCATAGTGGGCAGACCCCTGGGTGGCCACAGGATTAGAAGGCAGCCCTGTCCCTGAAGACAGGGGAAGTCCGGAAGGCCAGTGCGACTTCTGTCCTCTGGAAGTCTGAGTCCCTGCTTCACCTTGACTGCCATCCCGTGAGTCTTGGAGGCTGCACACCCATGGGAGCCCAGCAGCCCCGGGAGCCTGAAGCTAAGTAGGCTGTGGGTCGCCCTGGCTGGCTGAAGGAGGCTGATCCCAGCCCAGCCTGAGCCCCTGGCAGAGAGCAGGTTGTGGCAGGGAGTGCTGCACCAGGGAGGGAGGGAGGCGGCGCCCCAGGCTCTGGGGGACAGGCAGGGAATATCTCCCCTGGGGCCCTGAAGTGCTCACCTGGGGAGATCTTGGCTTTTCCAGGAGACGTTCCAGCAGAGAGAGGCAAGGGTAAGAGTGCTGGGCGGGGGCTGCCCTGCTGTGTGTGCCAGGGCTGAGGAGGGGCTTCTGGGTCTGTGGACCATGGGAGCTGCTGACGGTGGTATCCGGAGAGAAAGGCCATGCTTCCACGGGGCAGAGAAGCACTCTGCACACCCCCGAGAGTGTGAGACCTGTCAGCTCTGGGTCCTGTGGCACTGTCTGCAGTGACAGAGGGGGGGTCCAGACATGTGGGCAAGGACACGGACGGACAGAAAGACAGTGTGTGCAGTCCCAGACCTGCTGTTTCCTCACCGTGTGGCTCCCCTCCCCAACTTGGAGCCCACAGCCAGAAGCTCTTGCCTTGGGCAAGACCTTGAGGAACAACTCCCTGAGCCTCAGTTTACCCCTTCATTGAATCATAAGAGCATCACTTCCTTCTTATGGTCAATGGGGGATGGCGGGGGGCTAAGTAAAGAAATCACGAGTCCACTGCTCTGCCTCTGAGAGGTGACAGCATCCTCCCTTTTCCTTGGAGACTCCAGCAGGAGACCCAGGATCTCTTTAGGGAGTGGGAGGGGACAGCAGTAGTCCCTGTGGTGTGTAGAGGACCAGGAGCGCACAGCAGAAAGGGCTGAGTCCTGCACTCTGCCGACTGTGAGACAGGCTGGACCTGGACATGGGCACCACAGGCTGCAAAGGGCTGGCACGGAGAGGTGGCAAGGTGGCTGGGCGCATCAAGAGAGAACTCCACCCCTCCCCCGACCCTGCCAGAAAAGCTCTGGAAAGCATTTGGGCAGCAGATGAGCGGGGGTTTCCCAGCCCCTCCACACGTGGCTGCCTGAAGGGCATGCCAGGGCGATGACGGGGGCTTGGCAGGTGGCTGGGTGCAAAGGGTCCACCCTCCCCACTCCAGCCCCCAGCCCCTCAGGCTGCCACTCCCACAGACCAACGCACACACCCGGACTTTGCCAAGGCCATGGAGGGCACACATCCCCTCTCTAGTTGACGCCCAAGTGCAAGCTGGAGCCATCGGCAGGGAGGGACTGGTGGGCTGGGTCCTGGGAGAGCGGCAGTGCTGGTTGAAGCTGGGCCCGAAGGGCTTTGGCGGCCAGAGGGGAGGGAGGAAGGACGCAGTCCCAGGGACCCTGCAGGGCTGCGTGGAAGGCGGCACGTGTGTCAGAGTTCAGGGCTGAGGCTGCAGAGACAGCGTCCAGCGTCTGCCAGACCTCAAGTCCTGCTCCCGCCGCCCTTGGCCTGGCCTGAATGCCTGGCATGGACCCTCCATGTTCTCAGAGGCTGCCAATGCATCTTGTTTGGCTGTGACCTGGAGCGATCCGGTGTGGAGGACTACGCTGGCTTTCTGAGGGGCAGACAAGGAGGGCCCTATTGGGGCGGTGGCGGAGGCTCCAGGAAGCCCAGCCTCCTCCCTCGCTCACACTTGCGGTCACCAGACCTGGGGCTTGTGCCATGGCCGCTCCTGTCCTTTGCTCCTGAGACGCGGCATCCAGGGAGCTCAGGGCACACTCTGATATGGCTTAAAGCCCTCCCTGAAGTCCCTGAGGGCACACCCAGGGAGGCTGATGAAGGGAAACTGAGACCTAGAGGCCTCGGTGGTGGTGGAGAGGTGAGGACCGGAGGGACTGGCTGTGGGTCTCATAGGGTCTGACTATGGGGTACTCCTGCTTCCTGTGTGTATGTACGTGTGTATGTGAGTGTGTATGCATGTGTGCATGTCAGTGTACACATGTGCATGTGTATGTGTGTGTGCATGTGCATATGTGTGTACGTGTATGTGTGTACTTATATGCATGTATGTGTGTCTATGTACATATGTATATATATATGTGTATGTGAATGTGTATCCATAGGCATGTCTGTGTGTATGTGTGTGTCTAGGTGTGTGCATGTCTGTGTGTGTCGGTGTGTGCATGTATGTCGATGTGTGTGGATGTATGTACATGTGTTTTGTATAGGTGTGTGCATGTGCGTATGTGTGTGTATAGGTGTGTGCATGAGTGTGGATGTGTGCCTGTGTGTGTATGTTTGTGTGTACGTGTGTGTGTGCATGTTCTGGCAGGAGGGACGGGCTCAGCGTGAGGTGGTGGGAGAAGGCAGGGGCCAGGCTTTGGGAAGACAGCTGGGCCTCTCCATCTCCAGAACCCCCCAAACTGCCACCCCCAGGCTCGGTCATCCCCACCCCCAGGTTCTCGAAGGCCCAGAGGCCTGGTTGGAGCCCCTGTGGCTGAGGGCTCAGGGCCTAGAGACGCCACAGCAGAGTTCCAAGTCAGGCTGAGTGACTTGGGGAAGTCGGAGCCTCTCTCTTGGCCTCTGCTTTCATGTCCATAAAATGGGGAGACTCATCGGCCAGCTGCAGGAAGCCTTTCCCCCAGGGTCCCTGGCTCCCTCCGGCTTCGCGGGCCCCTTGCCACCTCCTGTGGGCGCGGACATTCGGCCTGCCCCTCTTCGGGAGAGCTCTCACTTTTGTGCCAGTTCTTTGAGGGAAAATGAGGGTTGTGCCGGGAAGCCTGCCCAGCCCCCACCCCTCCAGCCTGCCCACAGCTTGGGCACAGCCACGAGCCACGGAAAATCAGCCAAACCTTGTCCTTTTGCCTCTGTCACGGGGCCCGGGCGTATGGGCCTCCTGGCCCTCAGCCTCCCTCCCTGCTCTGAGGGAACCTCTTCCCCTCGCCCCTTGCTCAGTCTCCTGAAGACCCCCAGACATCCTGCTATATCAGACAGCTGCCTCCACAGTCCCTGTCACCCCATAGCTGGTCCCGGGAACCTACCTGGGACCCTGATGACCAGTCTTGCCACGACTGGCCTGCCCTGCGCCTGTGAGTTTCCCCAGCTCCCAGGGAGTCCTCCTCCAGGCCAGTGCGTGGGTCCTGCGGGGCTCTAGACTAGCCATGGTTACACGGCCCTCTGTCCCCTCAGCCTTCCCCAGCCCCTCCCACAGCCTCCCCTAGGCCCAGCCAGGCCACCCCAACCCCACCTGCCCAGGTGGACTGCCCATCCTGGAGCTTTCCAGGGCTCCGGCGGGGCGTTCCAGCCCTGACTCACTCCTCCTGGGAGGTAGTGGCTTTGGCAGGGGCATCGGGCAGGGAGGGGCGGGGCAATCTTCTCCCTCCCCGCTCCGTCTTACTCTCCTGCCTCCATCCTGCCCTTCCCGTTTTCTCCCACTGCTTCTCCTCCACCTCCTCCTGCCCCCGGGAGTCCAGCGGCACTGGGTGAGGGCCCCGCAGCGGCAGCGGGCACCAGAGGTCGTGCCCTGCCTTGCCCGGGAGGAAGGGAAACGCCATCCAGGTAGGCGAGGGCTGGGTCTTCTCCCTACTTGGGGCCAAGACCCTCCGGGGGGGCTCCCCTAGGTCTTGCTGGGCTGGCCTGGGGCTGCAGTCATGGGGTCTCAAGGCTCAAAGGAATGAGGGAGGCTGTACCCAGCAGGGGCCTCCTGGTGACCCTAAGGGTCAGCACAAAGTCCAGCTCCACATGAGGGGACTTTGCAGTGTGGCCCAGGGCTATGGGCTCAGGGAGGCTCTGGGGCTGGCTGCAGAAAAGCCACTTCGCTGGCCTCACCAGAGGTCCGTCTGTCCACAAGTGTAGGAGGGGGCATGGGCAGCCCCTGGGGGGGATGCCAATGCAGGGGGGACATGCACCAGCAGAGGCTCCCTGGAGCATCTGGGAGAAGCTGCTCGGGGCACAGTACAGGCCTCCTTCCCAACCCACTCCTGGGACTGATGGAACCGGAGGCACAGCACTGTGCTCAGACCCAACCTGGCCCCGAGGTGGCCTCAGGCCCCCAGTCCACTGGTTGCTAGGACCCCAAAGCAGCAGCCCCTGGCAGCCAGCCCAGCCCCCAGATCAACTGGGCCTGCTGGGGAGGCATTGGGCAGAGCAGGGCTGCTCAGAGGGTCTGGCCTAGGCAGCAGAGTCCCCACCTCCCCACAGCTTCCGTGGACCCAGGGCCACCCCAGGCAGTCCAGCTGGGAGGAGAGCAGGGCAGGCATGTTTATTCCCACTTAACAGATGGGGAAAGTGAGGCTGGGAGGAGACCTGGGCCTTTGCCAGGGAGTCAGGGTAGATGGAGCCTCTTCCCATAGGGCGTCTTCCCAGATGCCTCTGGACAGGGAACTGTGTCCGATGAGGGAAGGAGGCAAGCAGAGGTGGGTGCTGGGGGCTGGGCCGCTTCCCCTCTACTTCCACCCGCCACCTCAGCCTGGGGGGGGCCTCAGGCAAGCCTGACCCTGCCCTGCCACCCTGGCGGCAGCCTGCTTCCCTGGGGTGGGACCTCTCTGGGTTAGGCTGTGGACAGGGAGGAAGAGTGGGAGCAGATCTGGGAGCCCCAGGGCTGTTGGGGCCAAGGCAGTGTTGGGGGGGCACTTCCACCTCTGGGGCCTCCACTCAGAGTTGCCTCAGCCAACTTTCCCCGTGGCCTCAGCTTGTCTCCCTGCTTTGGCCTTAGAGGTGCTCTGAGAAAGGTGGGCAGGGTGGAAGAGGGCTCAGGAGGTGAGAAGCAAATTCAACTAACTTCATCCACGCTGCCCTGAGCCCAGAACTCAAAGGAAGGATTGGCCCAGGCAGGAGGCTACAGTGGTGTCCCCAAAAGTGAATTATTCAAAGCCTGTGGGGGTCAATGGCTAGGATTCCCCCTCACCTCCTCCACATAGCCTCACGGATGCCCCTACCCCGAAGCAGGCTGCTGGCAGACTCAGAGGCCTGGGGGCCCAGAAGACTTGCTAATGGGGAGACATTTCATCACCCCGATGAAGCGAAGTCCTGTCATGGATAGGGAGGGGGCAGTGGAAGGGGCGCCATCCGGGCCAGCAGCACGTGCTCCCTTCCTGCCTGGAGCCCTCTGCCCACACTCTGCCCTCTCTGCCTCCCGCCCCAGGGTCTGGACATCCCTATGAGGGATGGGAATGCAGTGCCCCTGCTATGGGGAAGACAAGCGGGTGCTGGTACTGAGGGTCGCCCTGCCTCTTCCCCCAGGCCCATCCACCATGCAGCCCCTGTGGCTCGTCGCGTCTCTGTTGGCCCTGAGCCAGGCCCTGCCCTTTGAGCAGAGGGGCTTCTGGGACTTTACCCTGGATGATGGGCCACTCATGATGAACGATGAGGAAGCTTCAGGCGCCGACTCGACATCAGGCCTCCCGGACCCAGACTCTGTCACACCGACCTACAGCGCCATGTGCCCTTTCGGCTGCCATTGCCACCTGCGGGTGGTTCAGTGCTCCGACCTGGGTTTGTCCCTGGGTGTTGGGGAGTGGGGTGTGCCTGAGAGCCGCTTCTGAGGGGGCACATGCTGCTCCTGCGAGATGGGCGAGCATGGTGTGTGGGAGGGCTCCGGCCATCTGGCTATGAGCTGTGCAACTTGTGCCCATTTGTGGTGGCATCCCCGTGTGTATGTTGGTGCTCTGTGTGTGTGTCCCCTGTCCTCCCTACCAGTGGGACTAATGAGCTGGATGACCCCAAGTTCATGCTGGTGATTGTGGTGGGTTCCCTAGGTCTGAAGTCTGTGCCCAAAGAGGTCTCACCTGACACCACGCTGCTGGACCTGCAGAGCAACCACATCTCCGAGCTCCGGAAGGATGACTTCAAGGGTCTCCAGCACCTCTACGTAAGCACCCCACCTGAGGAGCCCAGAGGAAGCAGCAGGCCCACAGTGGGGGGCAGGGGTCCAGAAGGGTGTGCGTGCTTGGACTTGTGGGGCATGAGAAGGGGCTCAGAGACCCATGGGCTTCAGGGTGAAGCCTGGAGCCAGCCATGATGGGAGCTCTGGGCTTCCAGCTCACTCGCGTGGGTTCGAGCAACCACATCCGTAGGACTGTCTCACTCAGCTCGGCTCCCTTCGCTGCTGAAAACGTTTCATCACATTCGTTCCTCCCAGCAGCAGAGGAGAATGGATTCCATGGTAGCCAGTGTGCGTGAGAGAACGCAAGGCAGGAGCTGG
Organism: Saimiri boliviensis; assembly: GCF_048565385.1. NCBI lineage: Eukaryota > Metazoa > Chordata > Mammalia > Primates > Cebidae > Saimiri > Saimiri boliviensis. The sequence continues at coordinate 85,025,083 of NC_133470.1, read as the reverse complement.
GGGCGGTGGGCCGGGGAGTCAGCGCCTCCACCTCCTCCGCCCGCCCTGCTTCAGGCTCTCGTCTTGGTGAACAACAAGATCTCCAAGATCCATGAGAAGGCCTTCAGCCCACTGCGGAGGCTGCAGAAGCTTTACATCTCCAAGAACCACCTGGTGGAGATCCCGCCCAACCTGCCCAGCTCGCTGGTGGAGCTCCGCATCCACGACAACCGCATCCGCAAGGTCCCCAAGGGCGTGTTCAGCGGGCTCCGGAACGTGAACTGCATCGGTGAGTGCAGCCCTGCCGCGCGGGTGCCCAGGGGCCTCCCAGAACATTCCATAGTCTTGTCTTGGGGCCTGGGGAAGGGAGACCAAGCAACAGCTTTAGAAGCCCAGTTCAAGGAAGAGTCTGTTGAGAACAGTGAAAAGAATATCCACGGATTTCTTAGCAAATCCTCCAGGCAGGAGGTCACCATGGCTAAAGGGAATGTGGGGCCAGAGGGCCCGGGTGGCTTCGGGGAGCCCCAGCTTCATCTCTGGCATTCTTCCCCATGGAGCCAGCAGTCCTGAACAGCTGGGAGTTTGTAATTAGCCCAGTAAATGAGCGGAGCTGCTTTCGGGAGATGGGAGCAGCCGGCCGTCAGGAGGGCCCATCACAGGAGCCCGGAAATGACAGGACCCTGGGGCTGTGCGTGGACCGCCAGGCTCCCGGACTGATGAGGTCCCTCTCTTAGAGATGGGGGGGAACCCACTGGAGAACAGTGGCTTTGAACCTGGAGCCTTTGACGGCCTGAAGCTCAACTACCTGCGCATCTCAGAAGCCAAGCTGACCGGCATCCCCAAAGGTAGGAAGGCCGCCCTTGCTGCCAGCTGCCTGCCTCACCCCCCAGGGCACAGATGGCCAGGGTGGGGACTCTGGACTGGCCCAGTGTACTCAGGGAAGGACTCAGCAGTCCCCTCCCACCACCTGGGGCAGAGCAAGGTACCCTGCCCTCAGCATCTGCATTCACCCCCATGCCCTCTTCTCCTGGCAGACCTCCCGGAGACCCTGAACGAACTCCACCTGGACCACAACAAGATCCAGGCCATCGAGCTGGAGGACCTGCTCCGCTACTCCAAGCTGTACCGGTGAGGCCAGCAGGGCACCGCCTGAGGGTGGCACGAGAACGCCTCCGGGCTCCGCAGCCCTCACACCCAGCCCACTGTTCTGCTCTCCAGCCTCTGAGTCTGTGTCATTCCTCTGCTCACAGGCTGGGCCTGGGCCACAACCAGATCCGGATGATTGAGAATGGCAGCCTGAGCTTCCTCCCCACCCTCCGGGAGCTGCACTTGGACAACAACAAGCTGTCCAGAGTGCCCTCAGGGCTCCCGGACCTCAAGCTCCTGCAGGTGAGAGCTCTGCGCGCACCACAAGCTTCCAAAGGCTGCGCTCGGGGAGGCGTGCGTGGCCCTGCGCTGGCCCTCGCCTCCCTGGTGCGCATCTGCAAGGGAGCGGCCCTGATGCTCACAGCCAGTGCTGAGGAGTCAGGGAGCAGGGCCTCCATGGTGGATTCCAAGCAAGGCAGCCTGGTAGGTGTTGCACCTGAGGATCCCCAGGTGGGTCAGACACCAGAAAGGTGGCAGGGCCCCAAGAGTCAAGAAACTGTGGGCATGGGGCTGCAGGGATCCATGCCAAGACAGCGACGGCCCAGGGCAGGAAGTGGGCTGAAGACGGGGAGCAGGGTCTTGCCTGGGGTTCCATCAGGAGCTTCCATCCCTGCTTTGGCCCCCAGCCCACATGGGTGATCTTGGTCTTGCCCAGCCCTGCTCCGGCCACACCTGTTTGGAGCACCCCCATCCGCACCAGCTGTGAGCCAGCACTAGGCAGGCTGGGCCCATGCTGGATCGAGTGCGCCCTCTAGTGGTCATTGTCATGTCACTGGGTTCCCAGCCCAACCCAGCAAGCGATTCGCCTGTCTGCCAGCCTCTGCTCCTTCCGGAGACAGCAAGGCAGTGGCTCAGAGAGCTGAAGCGGCTGCTACAGGTTGACTTTCCCTGAGGATGAGAAGAAAGAGGAGGGCACCCCAAGGGCTTTTTCTACCCTCATGCCCCATGGAGTGTAAGGATGCTCCCCCGAGGGTCAGGCCAACTTCCCTGCACCTCACACCACCACACAGCCCCATCCCAGCCCACCCCGTGTACGCCACCTGTCCCACCCAGTGCCTGACACCCACACAATGAATGCACCCATGCCTTGATTTGCTCCTGCCAACACCAGGGAGTCTCCTGTGTGGCCCTTGAAGCAGGGAGCAGAGGACACAGCGAGATGCCTCCTGGAGGCAGCGGGCTCCGCGGAGAGGGTGGGCGGCCCACGGTGACCCGGCCCCTCTGCCCGCAGGTGGTCTATCTGCACTCCAACAACATCACCAAGGTGGGCGTCAACGACTTCTGTCCCATGGGCTTCGGGGTGAAGCGGGCCTACTACAACGGCATCAGCCTCTTCAACAACCCTGTGCCCTACTGGGAGGTGCAGCCGGCCACTTTCCGCTGCGTCACTGACCGCCTTGCCATCCAGTTTGGCAACTACAAAAAGTAGAGGCAGCTGCAGCCACCACAGGGACTCTGTAGGGGTCTCTGGGGAACACAGCCGGACGTCCTGATGGGGAGGCAGAGCCAGGAAGCCAAGCCCGGACCCAGCTGCCTCCATCCCAGCCCCCTACCTTGGGTCCCTCACCCCAGCTCACTGCCCCATCACGGCCTCTCCCTGGCTCCCAACGGTGCAGGTGGGTGCAAGGCCTGGCCCCCATCAATCACATGCCCCCTTGGCCTCAGAGGTACCCTTGCTCTCCCCCCCAGCCCCCTCCGAGATGCCCCCATGAAGCTTCCTTCTCATCCACTCCCAAACCCAACTATCCAAGGCTCCAGTCCTAGGAGAATGGTCCCCAGGTCAGCAGGAGGGAGGGGGTCCATAGGAATGCTGACGGTGGGCTCTGCCAGACACGCACGTTCTGTTCCTCCTCCTCATCCACTGCCAGCCTTTCAACCCTTCCCACCCCGCAGCTCCCCTCAGCCCCCTTCCAAGTCCATGCCTGTCCCTCCCAGCACCCCCCAATCCACTGACCCTGGGACCAGTCCCCCCTTCTGTTCTCCCTGCCCCCTCCCTCCTTCTCTCTCTCTCACTTTCTCTCCCTGTCCCTCTCCCTCTATGTGCCTTGTGCTTCCTCACACCTTTCTCACTTCTGAGCTTGGTGGCCTGTCCCCTCCATCTCTCTGGACCTGGCTTCGCCCGTCCCTCTCACTCTGCATGCTCTGACCTTCTGCCTCGAGCTGGATCTGCTTTCTGTCTCACCAGCCTGCATCTAGCCCCTGCCCACAAAAGCTCGGGGACAGCGGCCTCCCCAGCCTGCCTGCCCAGGTCTTGCCCCCAAAGCTGTATGGTCCTGGAGGAGGCTGGGAGGTGGAGGCCCGACACTCCGTGCAGATGACACCATCAAGCAGGGAGCCCTAGACCTGTCAGGCCCTGGCCCTTCCGCCCCCCCCCCAGAAGAGGAGAGGCCCCACATCCCGCCAGAGTCCCAGACACCAGTTTTCATGGAACCCCCGCCCCCCCATGGCTAGGTCTCCCCTTGCCCTCTGGTCCAGCATGAGGAGGGGCTGCTTCTGAGGTCGGTGGCTGTCTTTCCATTAAAGAAACACTGCGCAACATGGCTCCATGCGCTGCTCCTGCGGCGGCCTGGCCTCTCCATGCCCCTCCCAGCCCTTGGGCTCCTCGCCCTCAAAAGAGGGGCCCCATCGCCCTCAGGTCTGGACTAGACAGGGAGGCCCTGGGTGATGGGGCTAGCCAGTTTCCCCTCCCTTCTAGACACTTCCATGGCCCCAGCTATCCTAAGACAGGGCTCCAGAATCCAACCAGGCCTGAATGGCACCTGCCTTCTCAGCGTGGAGCCTTTGCCAAGAGCACGCTGATTGCCCGGCACCAGGCTAGAGCCTAGAAATCTAAGCGCGGCCCTGCCTGCCCAACTCCATGGAGTCTGGGGCTCACAGCGAGGCAATGCCAACACCCGAGGGGGAGACAAGAAGGAGGGGCCCCATGAAGCCAGGGAGCGGTGCTGGGGGCACCCACTTGCACTGGTCTGGCCTTGGCTCCCCAGCCAGCCCTCAGCAGGTCACACCGTGTGCCAGGAGAGCCAAGCTCAGGCTGCAAGGCATTGGTGCTGGCTCCCAAAAGAGAATCCAAGTTCAGGGCCAGGGGAGCCTGCATGCTGGAAACACAGGTCATCCTGGAAAGGACAGCTTAGAGGGGGACAGTATCCAGAGCACACTGCCACCTGTGCCTTTCCCTCGGCCCTGTACGAAGAGCCTCAGAGCAACTGGCAGGACCTGGGGCTTCCCTGGCACTGCGTGTTGGCTCCTCACACATAACTGTGCCTTTACGCCTGGGTTGGCACTGGGGCACTGGTGTCCCCAGGTTTCTCCTTTTTGGGATGGGAGGCGCCACGCAGTGTGGTGGCCCGGTGATCGAATGTCACCAGCCGCATCATAGCACTATTCTGGGCCATGTGCTCCATGGCCTGGCAACGTCTGCTGAGCTGGGCAGGCGCAGTGCAAGGGAACTGGCCAGGAGCCAGGAGTCAAGGGTTTGGGCAAGTCCCCTCGCTGGCTGGAAGGAGGGGCAGCCAGCACCAGGGCCTGGCAGAGATAGAAAGACGGGGCTTCTGCCCATTCATCTGAGTGGGTCTCGGGGCACTGGCTCTGTGTTCAGTGGGTCCGACACAGCCCCCCGAATCTCTGTCCACTCTTCCTGCCTCCCGCTCAGCCTTGCGCCTCCGTTCCTCTCTGTCTCCCTCTCATTTCATGCGCCTTCATCACACCCGTCCTCTGCGTGCCACAACAAGCCAACGGGACATGTGTGATCTGGATGGTCAGCGCAGAGGAAGGCGTCCTGTGGGCTGTATGCTTAGCGTGCACAGTAGGGGGCGCCCTGCAGGCAGCACACCCTCTGCCTCGACCAGAGTTGGACAGGGACACAGCCTGCAAGGGCTTCTAGATCATGGTGGAAGGCAAAGTCCATCCTCAAAGCATTTGGTCCTGACCACAGTGTGAAGATGAATCACACAGCCTCACTGCCGTCAACTGTGGTGAAAGCCATCAGATAATACTAGCCAAGGTGAGACTGATCTGGGCTTAAAAACGAAAATGGCCAGGCATGGTGGCTCACGGTTGTCATCCCAGCACTTTGGGAGGCCAAGGCAGGAAGACTGCTTGAGGCCAGGAGTCCAAGACCAGCCTGGGCACCATAGTGAGACCCTATCTCTAGGGAAAAAAAAAGACTATAAAATTGGCTAGGCATCTTGGCACATGCCGGTGGTCCCAGCTACTCAGGAGACTGAGGTGGGAGGATCACTTGTGCCCAGAAGGTTCTCCCTGCAAGCTGCCAGCCCCCCACATTCACTTGCAAGTGGCTTGGAGACAGGACTGTGCTCAGGGCCCCAGCTGTAGCATAGGAAGGCCGATCTTTGCTTGAGTAGGATCCCCTCAACTTAGGGACAGATTGAGTGTAGTGTGAGAACAGGATTGGTTGTGATGCTCTGTGGCTTGAGGTCCCAGTGGGGCACAGCCTGGGGAGGGCAAGGGGGTCCTGAGGACCACCACCTAAGGGCCCAAAGCATCCCAGAGCTGTTGGAAGGCAGCAGGCATGGGCACACACACACACACACACACACACACACACACACACACACGTGCACATGCACACAAATGCGTACACAAACATGCACGCACACATGCACACTCGAACGCACAGACACAATCACACAGAAACACACAAACACGCACAGCAATGAAAGTCACAGAGCCGCTCCCTTGGAAGATGTGGGGCCAGGGCGGGGCCGCTTCTCAGCACTTGCTGTAAATCAGGTGCCTTCTGGGCGCAGCAGGGCCCAGTGGGAGCCTAAGCCGAATCCACTGCTAGGGTTTAGACGAGTCCAGGCTTGTCAAAGGGGCAGCGGGCCAGACCTTGGCAAGCTGGGCCCACGATGCGGGCAGGGCCCCTGAGGGACACGCCTCCTCCTTTGGGGGGCTGCAAGGGCAGGTGGCCCCCCTGGGAGCCAAGGCAGAGGGGCTGCTTTGAGGACTTGGCAGTGGCCTGGTCTCCAGACTCTGCTCCCGTGGGCTCCAACTCTAGTCTGAGGAGGCCATGACCACAGGAAGAGGCCAAACCTCTGCCTGCCACTCTGGACAGCCAGGGCAGGGCACCATTGCCAGCAGAGAGCCCTTGTCTCCCTCAGCTTCTGGGAAGGCACAGCCGCTCTGGGACCCTGATACTGGAGCTGCACTGGCAGGAGTTATGCTCAAAGAACCATCTCACACACAAACACAACACACAACACACAAGACACACACAACACAACACACACAATACACATGCACCACACACACACAACACACACAACACACATACAACACACACAACACACCACACACATAACACACAAAACACAGCACGCACATAACACACAACATAGCACACACCACACACAAGACACAATACATACAACACACAACACAACACACACACAACGCCCACACTACACACACACACAACACACACAACACACCACACACAACATACAACACACACAACACAACACACACAACACACAACACATACAGAACAGACACACAACACACACCAGCACAAACAACACACAGAGAACACGCACAACACACACACACACACACACACACACACACAGCACACACACACACACACACACACACTGCATCACCAGCCAGAGCCTTCCAGAACCACCAGGAGTGGATGTACTGAAGCCAAGCAGCGCAAGAGGCCTGAAGTGTGCCGTGGGCAGGGCTCTGCCGGGGCAGAGCTCCTTGGTGGCCCAGCTGTCATGGATAACCACAAACCGGGTGGCTCACCACAGAGGAAGTGGATCCTCTCCCAGTCCTGGAGGCCGGAAGTGCCAAATCCAGGTGTCTCAGGGCCACGCCCCCCCAGAGGCTCTAGGGAAGACTCGTTCCTGCCTCTCCGAGCTCCAACAGGCTCCAGGCATCCTGGGCTTGTGGCTGCCTCACTCCACTCTGCCTCTGCAATCACACGGCTTTGTGTGTGGGGGGGTGCATGTGTTTGTGTATGTGTGTGTTTCTGTGAGTGTATATGTGTGTGAGCGTGTGTGTGCGACTATGTGGGGGTCAGCATGTGTGTGTGCATGTGTATGTGTGAGCATGTTTGTGTGTGTGTGACTGTGTGTGTGACTGCATGTGTGTGCGTACATGTATGTGTGTGTGCAATGTGTGTATGTGTTTCTGTTGGTGTACGTGTGCGGTGTGTGCATGTTTGCAAGTGTGTACATATGTGTGTGTATGTGTGGGGGTGGGTGCATATGTGTGTGTGTTTCTATGTGTGTGTGTGCGTGTGCGTGTGCGTGTGTATGAAATCTCCCTCTTGTAAGGATACTTGTCGTCACCTGCAGGGTAATCCCCCATCTCAAGGTCCTTCACTTGATCACCTCTCCAAACACCCGATTTTCAAATAAGGCTGCATTCCGGTTCCCGGGGTTGGGACTCGGCCCCTGAAGCCTTGGGGTAGAGGCTGGGACCTCAGCCAGGGAAAGAGTGGGCAGGAGAAGGCCGGGGGTGGGGGGCCCAGGCCCAGCCAAAGGGACCCTCACTTCAGGGCTGGCAAAGGAGTTGCTGTCCCAACAGTGGCAGGAGGGACCTGGGCAAGGAAGGGGCATGGCCCAGAGGCCCAGGAGAGGAAGGGCCTGGTGACCAGACAGGGGCCAAGGAGGTGGGAGAGAAAGAAGTCGTGGGAGGGGAGCGGTTGCTGAAGGGGCTGGAGGCAGGTGCTGAGAGAGGAGAGAGGTGAGACTGGGGGCGAGGCAGCCGGGCGGGATGGCGGGCAATGGCTGAGCGCGGGGAGCTCCCAATGGCTTTGGTATCTTGGGCTGAGAGAGCCTTTGAGCTGTCTGTATTGCCGTGCAGTCGTTGGCAATGTGGGAGATTGGCTCCCCAAGTAACTCCAGTGCGGACGACAGGACTTGGTGTGTGGGAGCACTCTGCAGCAAAGCCCCCACCTTTTGACTGATGCAGGATCCAAGAGGGGCTGGCCAGTGAGCAAGGATCACCAGTGACACTGAGGTGTCCTCATTCCCAGGCCTGGGGCCTTCCTCCCAGCCCCGGTGCTCTGTACCGGGAACCAACAGATGCAAACCACAGAAAAAGGACCATCCCCTCACCTGTCCATTGGCTGCTTAGGGACCACGATTGGTGAGGACTGGGGACTTCCATGACACTTTGTTCCCCGGCCATCTGACCCTGGCCTCCGCGAGACTCATCACAAAGGTATGCACCACGGCCAGCTCTTGGCTGGATCAGTCCTTGAGCAGCGCCCTGGGGGCCCGGGAGAAGAGGTAACCCCGCCTCAGAATTTCTCCCAGGAACTTGCTTCCTCCCCCTGGCCAGAGAGGGCATGTGCTAAGACCGAGGTCAGAGAGCACGGAGTGGGAGATGCAGAAACACCCAGCCCAGGCAGCAGCTACTCCAAGCTCAGGGAGATGCCCCCATGTGGATAGCAGCCATCAGTTAAATGAACAACCTCCATCCTCAAGGAGTGCTCACTGTGTTCGCTGGTCCCAGAGAGAAGACGGTGACCAGTGGCGCAGCCCAATGGGAGTCCTCTCTTCTTGTCAGCTCTCACGGCCACTCCTAAGCCTTTAAGTGTTGGTCTCCCCAGCCCCACAGCCTGCCTCCCAGAGCTGCCCACACATGTCCGCTAAGAGGTGTTTGCCTTCAGCCAGGACCCACCCCTTGCCCAAGGGTTGCTCCTGCTGGGGGCCACCAAAGGAGGCCGGCTCAGCAGGCTGCCTCTGCCTTTGCTCACTGGAGCAGGGCCCTGGGGCCTGAGGTGGAAGGACATGACCCCAGGGGGCCTGTGGGAAGCCAAGAAGGGACACAACCTGAATGCTCGGGAGAAAGGAGGCCACGGGCCCCTGGGAGACACTCCGGAGCTCACAGCTCCTCTGCCCTTCTGTGGTGCCAGGGGCCAAAGTCCGGCTTCCAACCTGCCCCTCGTGGGATCTGGTGCCCTCTGGGCCTCCCCTCCCCCATCTGGAATGTGGGGTGGTAAGATGACCACCTCCTCCAAGATGGCAGGGCTCTCATGCAAGGGCCAGAACTCAGCTCATGACAAGTTTCCAGCATGATTGGGGCTTGCTTCAGTCCTGATTTTTCCCATCTGGGGCCATGAGAAGTCACAGCCTGTGTGTGGGGGAAGGGGCCAGGGGTGCCCTGACGGTGGCTCCGGGCCCTGAGGAGCAGCCTGTCTGACCCCCGCATATGCCCCAGGCTCTAGGGTTGCAGGAGTCAACACACGAGAAAAGCTTCGCTGGAGTTGGAGTGGAAGGGACTGTGTGAGTGTGTGAACGAATGTGTGTGTGTCACTGTGTGTGCAAACTGAGTGGGGAGAGTGTGTTTGTGACTGTGAGTGTGTATGTGTGTGCCCTTGTGTGTGCTCACCGGGTGACTGTGTGAGTTGTGTAGCTGTGAGAGCATGCAGCTATGCATGAATCCCTATGTAACTGTGTGGGCCACTGAGCATGTGTGGGTGAGGGTGTGTGAGCACATCTGAGCGTGAGGATGCATGTGTGGGAGACATTGTGAGAGTGTGTGCATGAGTGTGTGAGTGTGCTTGTGAAAGCGGGCGAGTGTGCATGAGTTCGTGCATAGGAGCAGGTGTGAGTATGTGTGTGTGCATTGGAGCCGGGGAGAGTGTGGGTGTGCCTTTGAGTGGGTGTAAGACTGTGTGAGCGCATATGTGAGCAGGTGTGTGCATGTGTGTGTGTGAACCTCAGCCCACACTGAGAGGTGCCAGGGCGTTGGGCCTGGCTCTGGGATGGCAGATCTCACTGGCTTTCCACTGAACCAGCTACTTCCTGGGGAAGGGAGGGGCAGTCTGTGGGGGTTGTGCCAGTTCCGTGGTTGCAGGGGCAGCAGAACCTTCGTGTCCTTTTGGTCTCTAGCACAGTGGTACCTCCTCAAAGAGACCTTTCCTGACCCACCAGCACCCTCTTTCGTGGCTCCCCATCAATGGGTCCCGTGGCCCTGCCCACAGCAGTGCGGGTGCATTTGCCATCTGCTGGCCACTCCCTGTTTTGTGGTCCCCGCTGTTCCCAGTGCTCAGCTCTGGTCTGGCACACAGGATGCCCGGGGCCCTATTTGTCCAAGGCAAGAAAGAATTCGAGGCTGTGTCCAGGCCTCCTGCACCTGCCCCAGGCTCCCGCCCTGACCCCCTACCTGTGCCCCAGCCCCGCCTCTGCTCTATGCTCAGAATGCTGGCAAAGGCCACCCGGGGGTCAGAGGCCTCCACTGGCCCTGGAGCTAGGAAGCCTGGGAGTCCGAGGCAGGCACTGGGGTCTCTGTCCAGGTAGGTGGGAACTCGTGCTTGTGGGCGTGGCCAGGTGTCTGCCCTGGGGTTTGTCTGTGTGTCTGTTTCCACTCACAGCGTGTCTGGCTCTGGCGCCCACCTGTGTGCGGTCTGTGTCCTGCCTAACGGTGCTCCCGGGATCATCTTTTGCCATCACCCGTGGTGAGGATCTCTGGTAAACACAGCTTCCTCTGGGATGCCGGAACTCTCCACAGGTAGTGGAGGCTGCAGGAGCTCACCAGTGGCTTGGAGCCCACTGCGGCAAGGCCCAAGGACCCCACACTGCACATTAACCACCCGGCTCCACGCCCCATATTCCTGTTGGGGGATGCACCTAGAGTGCAGGGGTCTGGAGACGTAGCGCCAGCCTTTTGCCCCAGTCGCAAGCTCACTCGGGGTGCTCTCTCTGCAGTCACAGGTGCCACGATCCCCCAGTTTCCAGCCCCACCCACCCCCAACTCGGCCAGTGCCCTTTGAGGGAAATGCCAGGTCAGGAAGGGCGGGCATCCCCGCGCGTCCTGGGGACAGAAGGGCGGACACCGGGCGCGTGGCTCGGGAGCCCCAAGGCCCCTGCGCCGCGCACCGCCCCCCGCGCCCGCTCCCTCCTCCCTCCCTCCTCCTCCTCCGGCTCCCTCCCCCACCCCCCTCCCTCCCTCCGCGCTCAGAGCTGCGGCTGGAGTCGAGCGCGCCGCGTCGCCCGCCGCTAGTGCAGAGCGTGGGGAGCACTCCGCCGCAGCCCTCGCCCGCCGCGGAGGGTTGCGTGCCGCGCCGCCGGCCAGGCCGCCCCGTGCCCGGGCCTTTCCGTCCTTGGAGAGGATCGTTGCCCGCCGGGCGCTCGCCCTCAGCGACAGCGCCCGCAGGAGCCGAGGCCGCAGCGGCGGCCGTGCCCATGCCCGGGTAAGTGGTGCTCGGGGCGCGCGGGCGCCACCGGGGTGGGCGCGGGCGCGGCGCGGGCATAGGCGCAGGCGGGGGCCGGAGGGTGGCCCAGCAGGTGGCGCGGCGGCAGGTGGGGGGACGCGGGTCCCCGGCCGAGGCACCTGCGCCCCGCGCGGGGCCTGCGTGTCCTTGCGGCACCGCGGCTGCGAGTTACCCGGGGGCCCCAGGCCGGCGGGCAGCGCCCGGCATCCTGCACCCTGCGCCCTGCGCTCCGCATCGCGCGCGCAGGCGCATCCGTGTCTGAAGAACAAGGCCGTTGGGGGCTTCGGGCTGAGGCTCAGGGTGGGCACAGCCGGGGGCGCGGGATCTGGGCCGGGAGCCCGCGGGTGCGCACGCACCTTCCCGGAGCCTCGGGCACTCCCTCCCCCGGCACCCTCACACTGTATCCATCCTCCCCCTCTCGCGTTCCCACACCGTCCCCCACATGCCCACGCGGCTGCCCAGGAGACCCCGCCGCGGTCATGGGCAGTGCCCAAGAGGAGCCGCCCGGGGCGCACTTAGGTAACTTCTCCATCCCTCCAGGAACAGCTGTCTCCCACTCCTCGCCTCTGTGACCTTGGCCAGCCAGCTTTTACCGTGGCTACCTCCGTTTTCTCACGGGTGAAAGCTTTGGCTTTAAGATTCTGGAATTTGGAATGGCAGGTGCCGCATCTCCCAGACCCTGAGATGATGGGCTGCTCTATCTAGGACCTGGTCTCCTTCCCTCTGCCGGCCCTTCTGGGAGTTAGTGGCTCAGCCAGCTGGCTGAGAAGGGGTGGGAGGTAAGGCAGGCCAGGCCTGGAGGGAGTCTTGGAGAGCCCTCCAGGGTGAGGGCTCCTTGAGGGTTTGGGAGAGACTGTGGAAAGACTCCTTCGCTCACTCAAGGGGCAGGGAAGGGATCAGAATTCCTCAACTAGACGCTTGCTATTTCCTGGTTCGGCCATATAACTTTCAAAGATGAAGCTCCAGGGCCTCAGACCTCAAGGGAGTCCCCCGTGTGCCCAAGGGTCAAGTCCAGCCTGTCCCCAGCTGGCCCCCATCCTGAATTCTGCTGGCACCCTACAAGTTAGCCTACTTCCCCTGGCTGACTTGGGCACCTCCTCCCCTCCTTTGCCCACTAGGCTCTGTACCCTCACCCCTGCCATCACCCGTCACTAGTCAGTGACCATGTTAAGGCAGGGACTGGCTCTTAACTTGCACGGGCTGCTCGAGTGCCCAGCACAGGCCTGGCACAGAGTGGGCACCTGGTTTCTGCATGGCATATTCATGACCTTGACCTCACTGAATCTGCAGACTCACTGAACAGGAGACGCAAGGCCTGGGTATTTGTCCCCGTTTTTCAGATGGGATCATTGAGGCCCGAAAGAGGAGAAGGGACTCGGCCCTGAATTGAGGCTCCTTCCTTCATGAGTAGATGACTGGGGACGTTCCTGTAGTCCTGGTGGTGGGGGGAGAGGTTATCTTCATAATCAAAGGCCAGCCCCACTTCCTGAGCTCCATCTGAGTCTCATATCAACCACACGAATAAACGGCTGTTTTCATCCCCCATACACACACTTTTCACAGATGAGGAAACCAAAGCCATGTGGCTCGTGAGAGAGGAGTTGGGAAGCTGAGGAGAGGGCTGGGGGTGCCCAGGCCCCTTCATGGCTCAGCTGAGACTCAGTAAAGGGTCCCAGGGTGAGGTCAGGCCCTCGAGTCTGCGCCATCAGAAAGTGCTGGGCAGTTGTGGTCCCGGGCCATTGATTGTCCCTGCTGCTGGCCCCAAGGCAGGGAAAGGCCAAGGACACAGCCAGTCTCCATCAGCTCCACCTGGGCCGTGCCCAGCAAGGCCAGGTGGTTTGAGCGCAGGGGCAAGCATGCTCTCACACAGCAGGGGGTAACAGGCAGATGGAAGTGGGGCAGGCGTGGGAGGGGGCTTTGCACAGAGCCAGAAGGAGAGCCGGTCCTTTGAGGAAGGAAGTCCCCAAGGCTAAGAGCATACCAGGGGACAGCCGTGACGCCAGGCAGAAGAGATGCCGCAACCGGCCCCCCAAAGCAGCTCCATGCCTGATGGTCTTTGTGACCTTGGCCAAGTCCCTTCCAGATCCAGGGAGGTGGGGGTGGGCCTGGGTGAGCTGGAGCTTCGGAGGTTGAATCATTCACTATCGGGAGAAGCCAAGCCTGTGAGTCAGTGAGTGCTCTCCATCCCAGAACAGCTGCTCTCAGCCCAGGGATGCAGCCATGGAGTGCCGAGGTCAGCTTCGGAGGCCCCTCTGAGGATGTCTTGTGGAGAGGGGCCCCTTGCCTGTCCAGTAAACAGGATGAGGGTGCCCCTGAGCCCCAGGGGCTTCTGAGAGCTGAGTACCCGCTGGGCATCTTGCAGCCAGCAGAACCAGGCAGAGCTTCCTCTGGCCTTTGCACCTCCTCACCCACCTCACAGAGGAAGTCATCAGCATAAATGAACTCCCTTCTGATTTTAAATTGATGGCTTGTGTATTTCATCAATGGCCACTGTCTCCATCAGCGGTCAGCAGCACATCAAATAATGTCAACAATGACAATAGTTATAATGGCAGTCACTTTATGTCAGATACTGAGTGCTATGCAGACATTCCCTTGCCCACTTAATTGAAACAACAATAAATGATTGTATCCCCATTTCGCAAATGAGAGTGAGACCCAGAGAGGTTAGGTAACTTGCCCAAGGTCACACAGCCGGTAGGTAGCAAATCCGGGGCTGGAATGCAGTCCATCAGGCTCCAGAGTCTGGTCTGTGCATGTAGCCATTTGTTCCTGTATCTCCAGAAGTGTGTGCAGAAGTCAGCAGAATAGAACGCGGTTCTTGTGAACTCACTGTCTAGGGTAACCCCAGCCCTGTGGGCTGAGGCCGGGGATTCCTGAGAAGAACATGCACCTCTACCCCATCTACCCACTGAGAGAAATGGACAACAGGTGGATTTAGATCAATCTCCAGCAAGCCAGGGACTGATTCGCTTTGCACTCATGGCCCCTTCAGGGCACTCCGAGGCACTGGTGGTGCATGTAAAGGGACCTGGGCTGTGGCGCCGAGGGCAGATGCTTCCGTCTAAGCACTTGTGAACCTCACCACTGCCGTCTCTGAGATGGGCCGAGGCACTGGGCTCTCGCTGTGACTTTGCAGCAAGCTCCCCAGCAATGCCCCGGGCTGGGTATGCAAAGCAGAGACCCGGAGCATTCACAGGGCTCCTCCCTTCCCTGCCCTGGCTAAGCTGGCAGAAGCTAGGCCAAGCGGTGCCTAGCTAGAAGGCCCTCCCCTGCCTGGGCTCCTTCTGTTGGGTGGGCGGTGCTGGCAGCGGGCCTGGGAGCCTGCAGAGAAGGATCAGAGCCACACGTCACTGTCACCGGGGCAGAGGGAAGGAAGCTCTCAAATGCAGGGGAATTCGGGCATCCTGGACTGCCCACGGTTGGGAAAGGGACAAGTCGAATCAGAGCAACAGGACAAGGGTGGAAATGCCACTGGTTGGGGAATCTTGGGACTGGCAGGACTCTGAGCACGAGGAGGTTTCCGGAATCTGGCTTCCAAATCAAAGTTGTGCAAAGCGGGTATGTCTCAGTGTCCTTGGGGAGCACCATATTTAAAGTGGTCCTGAGCCAGCCTCTCTTGTTCTGTAGGTGGGTCCCTCAGGAAATGAGCAACCATTTTCTTCCAATGGGAAGTTGTCCCCTGAGGCCACAGGCTCAAGGCACTTTCTCCAGCTGTGCTGTGCAAGTTTTTATTAGAATGCACTTCCCCAGGTGCGTAAGGCTGGTGGCTACCATCACAGACATTTTTCATCCCTCCAGAATGTTCTGTTACACAGAGCTGCCTTACAGGAAATGGAAACCCGAGTCCTCACACGGACCCTGAAGCCACCTCCCACACCCACTCCCTGGTGGCACAAGGCCACTGATGCATCAGCTTGGGCTCCCGCAGAGAACAATCCTGAAGAGAAGCCCCAAAGAGGGCTGACTGGTCACAGCTATTTGAAGATGTGTTCTGTGATGAGGTGGGCTCCAGTGTGAAAGCTTGACAGGTAGGGACAGAAGGTGCCAGGCTGGGCTTGAGTGGGTCGTTCCTCAGAATGGATGAGTGCATTCCATTGTCAGGAAGGGGCCAGTCATGCCAGGGGCCACATCTTATTCACGTGATGGGCATGAGGGCTACTGCCCTTGTTCACTGCGGGCCAGGCTCTGTGTTTGCTGCAGGGGAGATGGCAGAGAGGGGAAAGCAAGCGCTGTGCCCTTGCTGCCCTCCTGGAGCCTCTGCACTGTGCTAAGAGTTCACCAAAGTAAAGAGCAAACCTGGCTGGGGCCGGGAGGATGGACAGAGGCCACCAACCTGAGTCCCTGCCCATCCTGCCCTGATACCGCCTCCTCTGCAGCCACACGTGGCTGATGGCTACCATATGGGACAGTGCAGAGAGGGAACATTTCCATCGCTCCGGAATGTTTTGTCACACAGAGCTTCTTTAGGGCAAATGGAGACGCGAGTCCTCACCGGGACCTAGACCCCTCCGCCCTGCCAAGTCCACTGCCCCACGGCTCCTAGAAGGGTTCGCCAGGCAGGGGCTCTTTGAGAGCTGCTGGGATACCTGGACAAACACAGACAGGGGAGGAGGGAAACGGCCCACCGTTTCATGGGGGATGCCCAGACCTTGACTCGCGCTCACTCCGGTGGCCCTAGCACATCCAGCCTGGGGCAAAAACCAGATCCAGCCACTGTCTGGCCGTTGTGAGGCCCCGCCATATGCCCTGCATGCTGTGTGTGCTCAGGAAACAGCAAGGAGGAGCCGTGGGATTTAAAAATAAATAAATAAATAAAAATAAAAAAACATTGATTTCTTCCTATTTAAAAACAATCCTCTTAACATGCTGTCTGTAGGAAACGTATGAAACACAGAGAAGTCGAAGATGGAGTAAACCCATCCGATCATGCAAATGCAATTCAACATCTCCATTTTATTTATTTCACATTACTGTCATTATACCATGGGCTCAATTGTGTAATCTGTTTTTTACTTCACATAAGCATTTTCTTTATTAATATAATCCCTTCCTAAATGAATTTTTTCAAAATGGTTATAGTTTAATTTTTTTTAAGATTATGAAAGCAGTAAGTGTTTATTGCAAAAATAAAGAATGATCTTGAACTGTGCAAAGAAGCAATTTGATCATTCAATAGTTATTTACCAAGCACCCGGGATGTATCAGGCAGTCCTCAGTAATTACAATTTTCAATGGCTGAATAATATTCTCCCAAGAGATTGTAATTCGCTTAATTATTTGGCTATTTTTGGAAACCCAGGCAGTCATATTTATTTTGCTCTTATATGTGAGCTCTGCTGGGGAGCCTCTGTCCTGAGGAGGGGACCCAGACAGAGGCATCTTCTGCCAAATTGTTCTCCAAAAGGGCTTTTGGCGTCGCACTGGATGGTCTGTCTCGCTCGCTACAACCTTGCCAGCATTAGGTATTTTAATCAAACAAATTGTCACAAGTGTCTAGGTCAAAAACATGTGCTTTAATTTATGTGTCTTAAATTGCTGGTGAGGGGGAATGTTTTTCCTCATGTTTATAAGTTGACTTTTCTTTGTGAATTATCTGTTCCTTTTTTTTTTTTTTTTTGAGACAGTCTCACTCTGCTGCCCAGGCTAGAGTGCAGTGAGGTGGTCTCCGCGCACTGCAACCTCGGCCTCCCAGGTGTGAGCAATTCTCCTGCCTCAGACCCCCTAGTAACTGGGATTACAGGGCACACCACCATGCCTGGCTAATTTTTGTATTTTTAGTAGAGACGGGGTTCCACCATGTTGGCCGGGCTGGTCTCGAACTCCTGACCTCAGGTGATCTGCCCACCTCAACTTCCCAAAGTGCTAGGATTACGGGCATTTATTGATGTCTTAGTGTTTCTCCTGTGGGCTTGAATAAACTGTATACATGAAAAAATAGTGACAATTTAACATATTTGTTGCAAATAATTTTTAACACCTTTGTTCTTTGCCTTTTTTTCCCATGCAAAAGGTAAACATT
The DNA here is from genome assembly GCF_048565385.1 of Saimiri boliviensis. Classification (NCBI taxonomy): domain Eukaryota; kingdom Metazoa; phylum Chordata; class Mammalia; order Primates; family Cebidae; genus Saimiri; species Saimiri boliviensis. The sequence goes on along the minus strand of NC_133470.1, from coordinate 85,007,744 downwards.
TTGTATCTCACAATTATTTATGATTTCTTCCATTGCTTCTAGGCTTAGAAAATCCCTTTCAGAAAGTTGAGAGCTGTTCATTTATGAGTTTTCCGTGTGTCTTCGTGTGTGTGTGTTTGTGTGTGTGTGTGTGTGTATTGGCGTAGTGTAGTTGCATTTTTAAGATATTTAACTCTTTAGGTATCAGCAAGCTTTTTCTGCAAAAGGCCAGATGGTAAATAGGTTTCCAGTTTGCAGGCCACATAGTCTCTGTCCCAACTACTCAACTGTGCATGGTAGCCTGCAGGTAGCCACAGGCAATGCAAAATGAGTGGGCGTGGCTGTGTCTCAATAAAACTTTATTTGCAAGAGCACTGGGCTGCCAGACATGGCACTTAAGCTGTGATTTGCCAAACTGTTGAATCCAAAGGAGATGTGTCTTGGGAAATCGTATGAGGTGAGGATCTAAGGTGCGTCTTTCGCAGATTGCTAACCAGTTGTGCCATCTCTAGTAGCAAAGCGGTTGTTCCCGGGATGGTTTGCACGTGCTGATGCTGTCCCACAGGCCCCTCTGTGTGCTCCTGTGCTGACGATGTGCTGCCTCTGGTACCTGATGTCATTTCATACCTGACCTGCCAGCCCCACCTCAGTGATCCCAAAGCTTGCTTCTCCGTCTGGTGAACATCAGAAGCACTTTGGCAGTCCCCCTTCCTCCCTCTCTGCCAATGTAAAGCACTGGGCGATACATTCTCTGGACATCCTCAGAGTTCTGATGCCACTGATGAGTCCTGTCCCCATGGGGTCGGGTGGCAGCTGACTCTGTGCAGACGCTGCGGATTTGCAGGAGAGCACCATTCTGAGTGAAGGCCCCCAGCTGAGGGTGGCCAGACGGGCCTAGGAATGCCAGAGCCTCCTGATTGAGAAACACAGAACAAAGCTGGCGGCACAAGAGCGCACGGGAGATTGGGAAGCCACTGCGGGGCCAGCAGAAAATGACCTCAAATGACAGGACTTTGGTCTTTCCACTGCTCTTTTGGAAATCACTGTCCTGGCACTCAGAATTCCTTGCACTCCGGTATTTCAAATCTAATTCTGAACCAGGCTAAGGCCCATGGAGTGGCCAGTTTGTAACTGAACCTACATTCCCATGGATTGCAGGCCAGGGGTGTGACAGTGGCACAGGGTATGACCAAGTGGGGAGGGGCCCTTTCTCCAGATTGGACCAGCCTGGTGGAAACTGCTTGGCTCCCCCAGAGAGCAGCAGGAGCAGGAGTGTGTGTCCAGCCCCGAGTCCTGGGCAGAGCAAGGGCTTGCCAGGCACAAGGGTCCATTCCACCCCCACCATGGGCATTGGCTCCATTTCTCCTGGAAGCATCCTGGACCAGACACTTCCGCATCTTAGTTTGGAGCCACAGGCCCAGGAGAGATGGGCTCAGGGGTCTCTGGGTACTCTCCTGTAGTCAGAGGACAGCTGCCAGCCGATGGTCCCGCGCCTGGTGCAGGAGAGGAGAGCGCCCGCCTAGCGTCATCTCCCCCTCCTGGCCTGTGGTTCATCTGCCCACAACACTGTGACCAGCAGTGAAGCTCGGAAACCTCTGTCCTGGGGAATGGAGCAAGAGTCCCTCCTTGCAACCCATCTATGGGGCCAGAGGGTGAGGATGGGCTGGCCTGGGGGCCACTGCCCCAGACCCCTGCCCTGGTAGGCCCTAGAGAGGCCTTCGTGGCTGTGTCTGGAGGTGGGATGGGGCAGCGGGGGTGGGTCAGGGCTCCCGAGCCACCACCTGGCTCTCTGTGCCCCATCTGCCCTTCCCTGCAGGAGGAATCTGGGCTATAGCACCATCAGGGGAGGGGTGCGTGAGATGGAGATGGGCAGGGTTGGGCTCTCCCCTAAGGGAGTAGGGAAGAAGGTGAGCCTGCAGAGCAGACATCCACCCCTCCAGGCCCTGTCTCCAACCCAGCTGTGCTCTCCCGATGCCTTCCCAGTGGGGAGAGCGGGCGTCTGTCCATGAGCACAGAGTGGGTGGGAGGAATGCAGCTGATGACAGAGGATGATAAGAGGGTCAGGAACTGGAGGAGTGGCTGGCTGGTGGTAGGGAGGTGGGGGGACCTGATGGGCTGTGGGGTACGCTGAGGGAGAGACTCGGAACCCTGCACGGGTGTTGCGTCCAGCCTGAGAGGGGCCCTCCGCCTCTGCATCCCCTTCAGGCGCCCCTGGAGTGCTGCAGGAGTTTTGTGGCGCTTTCTCTGGGCTTCGGTGGAAGAGCTTTGGGCTCATGTGCTGGGTTCCTCGGTCAGAAATGGTGTTTTAGGAGCTAGCAACGCTCAGTTCGTTCGACTCAGACAGCAGCCAAGCCCTTGGTGACCTTCAGATCCTGCTGTCACAGCCTTGGCTGCAGCGTCTGAGGTGCCCTCTGTCTGGGCACCTCCCCACTTGCTTTTCCTCCATCACCGCAGTTGGCAGCGGGGAAAGTGGCACAGATGCTCCTGTGTGCTCATTCCTTGGGTCCGGGTCACACAAAGGCAGCCTCGACTCCCGACTTCAGGGAGCCCCCATTTAGAGGTCTGTCTTCTAGATCCTTTTATTGGCCTCTGACCTTGAACCCCATGAGTCCCCCCAGCCTGTCCTCCCAAAGACTTTGGCCTGCTTCCAGAAACCAGGACACCCCTTCTACTGCCCCTGCCAGGATTCCTAATGGGGCCCCACGGGACTCATTTCCTAGGAGGACACGTGTGTGTGTCCTGGTAGCGCCTTATTTAGTCACTGCCTGTCCGAGCTGGAAGAACTCAGGCCTGCCCACAGCCCAATGGCCTCCAGCTGCCTGTAATTTCCTTAATTACCTATTTAGGCCTTGACAGCTTCCGGTCCTCAGAGCTGGCTCTGAGATTGGAAGCGGGCTGGGACGGGCACCAAGGTACCCAGACAGAGCTAGGGCGACTTGGGGCAACTCTCCTCCCATCCACATGCTCTTCGGCTATGAAGGTCTGGGAGGACAGGGACCCGGTTTCCTAATGGACCCCAAACACAAGGTCTCCGTCCCTTTGCAAGCTAGAGTCTTGCACGCTGGCCACAGCCACCACGTTTCTAGGTCCCTGTGCCATCCATGCCATCAGAGCTGCTAGGCAGGCCGGGGCTGGCAGGAGGGGCGTGGGGAGTGCGTGGGAGCGCGTGGGGAGTGCGTGCGGGTGGGGTAGTGGCTGGCCAGGCTCAGGCTGCAATGCAGCTGGCAGCCGGCTGTAATTGGATAATTAGTGTCATTATGCTTCCTGCTCCTTCGCTCTCTCCTTCTGCAGCTCTTGCCTTCTCTGGCAGGAAACAAATGACTGTCCCCCAACCCTCAGTGCCCTCAGTGCAGACTTCTGGCCCCAGTCAGGAAGGGGCTTCAAACCTCGCTGTGGGATCCAGGGACAGCGGCGTTGTGAGGGCCACCTGCGTAGGAGACAGGAGTGCTGTGGGGGTCCAGGAAAGTTTGGGGAAGCATCCAGAGAGGCACATGAGTTCAGCGCCCTGCCGAACGGAATGTTCTGGCTTCACCGGTGGAGCTTGGTCCTGACCTGTGAACCCCAGAGTCCAGCTGGAGTCCAGCTGAGGACTGTTTGGCTTCCTGGAGAGCTCAGGGATTGAAGGAACCTCCCGGAAAATGAGCCCAGTGCCCTGGGGACCTGGCTCAGGGTGTGTGGCTAGGTGGAGCCCTGTCTTCCTCACCAACCCAGCAAGAAGGAATAGGAACCCATTTCATGGATTAAAAAGTGAAGGGCCGGAGTGCTTGAGTGAAAGCCAGCTGGCATGGCCGGGCCTCTCCAACTCCGGCACCTGCACTCCGGAGCCCTGAGGTTTATGGGCACAGATTTCCTGCCCAGTCACTTTGTTGAAGTCTTTTAATTGGTTCTAATCACTTGCTTTTTGCTTTTCTGGGGTTTTCTGGGCAGTAACTTGGCAGAGGAGCAATGTAGAATCCTCTGGAGCTAGACCACTGGAGGGCACATTGGCCTCTGCTCCCGGCTTGCCTGTGACCTTGAGTGAGCTCCTCTCTAACCAGTCTGTGCCTGAGCCACGTCCGCTCCTTGGTGGGGACCATCACCGCATGCCGTAGAGGCTTATGGCAGAGTGAATGCTGGGGACTGGAGATACCAGTGACAGAACTGTCATTCTGTCCATTGTTTGTGGCTCTATCCTCTCCCTTCTGCCTTAACTAGAACTTCTAGGACAATATCATGCCCCAGGGAGCTCAGGGGAGTCTGGGGATTTTGTAGGTCTTGGAGTGAAGATTTACTCGGGCTATGGGCTTAACCTGTCTAACAGAGACCCCACACTACAGTAGCTTCAGTGAGAGAGAGTTGACTTCTGTCTCATGTAAGAGTCTGGGTGGCCAACTCAGGCCCAGCGCAATAGCTACTTGGCCCTCAGGGATCTGAGCTCCTTTCACTGTGTCATACATCGATTCCATCTGCAAGATGGCATTCCAGCCAGCAGGAAGGAGGGGAAGGGCAGAGGAGGGCACATTAATTCTCTTTAAGGACACGGCCCTGAAGTTGTCCCTGTCATTTTTGCTCATACCCAATTGGCCAGGACATAGTCAGATGGTCATGGTTAGCTGCAAGAGAGTTGGGGAAATATCATCGTGAGCTGGATGACAAGTGCTACATGGCGTAGGAAGTGCGGGAAAAGCTGGCAGGTTTCTGCCACACACCTCTGGGGCTTCATTCACACCTCCTCAAGACACATTTGAGAAATGGAAGGTACCTATCTTCAGGCCAGACCTTCCCCAGGTGACCTGGCCAGCCCTTCTGGAAACGGAATGGGGTCCGTACCTTTGAAGAAGTGTGGCAACAAGAGGGGGCGTCTCTGCACTGACCCAGTCCTGTACCCCAAATAGGGTTCCACCTGGCTGGGCAGGATATGGACGATGTTAAAAGCCACAGAGGCTGTAGGGTGGGTGTAGGGTGGGCGTAGGGAAGGGTCTGCTTGGGTTTCCATATCCAGTAGGGGGTTTCCTAGAAGTTAAAATCCATGCAGGCAGACTGCTGGCTGATTGGGCTCAAAGGCACTGAAACTTCTGCAATCACAGTGTGTGGCTTGGGCACCACGGGAGGCCATTCAGGCACAGCGGGCACCACCCTGGACACACAGCGAAATGGCCGATGGGCCCTGCTTGCGTGTTCTATTGTGGACATACACATCTCATAAAACACACCGCGCTCCCCATGTTTAAGTGTGCGTCCCGGGCATAAGCACACTCCTGTGCCGTGCAGCCATCTCCGCCATCCAGCCACAGAACCTGTTCATCTTCCCCAACTGAAGCTCTGGCCCCGTTCAGCCCAACTTCCCACCCCTCAGCCCCGGGCACCCGCCCCTCTACTGCCCGTCCCCCAGGAGTTCACGGCTCTCCTGTGAGGCCCCTCGCAGGAGTGGAATCCTACAGTGCCGGCCTCTCTGTGACTGGCTCCTTTCACTGAGTCCCATGTCCTCGAGGGTCAGCCGTGTGGGAGCCCGTCTCAGAATGGCCTTCCCTTTTTTTTTTTTTTTTTTTTTTTTTTTTTTTTTTGAGATGGAGTTCTCACTCTGTCACCCAGGCTGCAGTGCAGTGGTGCGATCTCGGCTCACTGCAACCTCCGCCTCCCGGGTTCACACAAATCTGCCTCAGCCTCCCAAGTAGCTGGGATTACAGGTGCCCACCACCACGCACAGCTAATTTTTGTATTTTTAGTAGAGATGGGGTTTTGCCATGTTGGCCAGACTGGTCTTGAACTCCTGACCTCAGGTGATCCGCCTGCCTCGGCCTCCCAAAGTGCTGGATTACCGGCGTGAGCCACGGCGCCCAGTCAGCATGGCCTTCCCTTTGAAGGCTGAACCCTACTCCATGGCCTGGATGGACCAGTTGCCTGTCAATACACATGGGGCTGCATCCACCTTTTGGCTATTGTGAGTAACATCGATATGAACTTGGGTGACAAATATGTTTGCATGTTTGTGTCCCTGCTGCCAATTCTTTGGGGCCTATACCCAGCGGGGTTGGTGGGTCCTCTGGGAATTCTGGATTGAATGTGTTGAGGAGCTGCCATACCACTTCCCACAGCCGCTGCGCCATGTTCTATTCTGTGGCAGCGCTTGTTTGAATGAGGGAATTCGGGGCGGCCCTGGAGCCTCTGAAGGCAGGCAAATGTGTGATCTCAAGCTTGGCTAGGCACCCAAATCCCCAGGGGTTGGGGTGATGACTGCGTCCTGGTCCCCCTGCTTCTGAATGGAAGCCTCTGGACCCAGACTCTGTATTTGTAAAGTTCCCTGAGAGGGGAGGGGTGCCCACTCAGGTCTGGCATGGGCTGCTGTAGATTGGACTAGAGAGCTGGTAGTGCTGCAGAAGGCAAACTCCTGGTCTCCTGCCACCTTCAGGCTGTTTCTCTGGGTTCCAGGATCCTCCGTGGCTGGACCCTCGCTAACGGGGCCTTCCAATGCCTGTGTCTTTCTGTGGCACCTGGCGCCGGACACGCGGTTGCTTTGGCTTTGCCCGCAGCTGCCAGTGGGTCTCCAAGGTGTCCCCTCCAGGACTGCCCTGCAAGGCAGAGCTTCAGGCAGGTGGGTGCATGCGGGAGTGGGGAGGAGGCGCCATGGTGACGGGTATTGTTTTTGCCCAAAGCTGTTCCAGGCATGAGAGCCACTTGGCGTGTGCACAGATTGTACCAGGAACAAGGGGGAGGAAGGAATGAAGAGGGCGGGGGAGGGGAAGCCTGCCCCTTTAAATCTGTTTTCTCGGATTTTATTTCCTTCTCTTTTCCCATCCTCCTCCCTCCACCAGCACTAGTGGAGCCGTGAGGGCCCAGGAGCTGCGGCGGCGGTGCCTCTCAAATATTAATGAGGCTGTTCTCTGCCTCGGCTCCTTTCCTCCCCCTCCCCGGCTGCAAGCAGGCCCCGTCCTTGGAACCCTCCTTTCCCCTCCGGGGGGATCACCAAAGTGCATCATGCAGGGAGAGGGGCCGGGGGCAGACAGGAAGGAGAGGGCCTGCCACAAGGGAAGGAAGATGTGGGGATGGGGGTTAAAGGGTCTCCCAGGTGCACACTGGCCTCCAGCATCTCCGACTGCCTGGGATCACGCCAGGCCAGGAGAAGGCAGGGTGGCTGCCAGCCTGGGTGCCCTCCTCCCGTGCGCTCTCCCCTCCTGCTCCCCGGCTGCTCTGGGAGGCCACCCCGGTCCTGACCTGGGAGGCCTGGGCCACGCCTCTCCCTGTCTCCTTGGCTCGCTCTTCCTGAGCCTGGAGGTGGAGAGAGACGGAGGATTAGTGTTTCAAGGAATCCCCGATGGGCCTCTGGATGACGGGCTCATGCTTGGTGGGTCTGTAGGGAGCAGGTGATGGACAGTCTGCTTCCAGGAGGGCCCAAGGTGGAGGGCACGTGCCCGGGTGGGCCCCCAGGCCTCCGTGTCCTGCCCTCTCACCCTGAGTTCTGCTTCGAGGCCACGGCATCCCAGGCCTCGCTCTGGCATCTGGATGTTCTGAGGCCCCAGGGGCTGCATGTTCTCATCACTCGTGACTAGTGAGTGACTCCGGGACTAGGACTTCCTTCAGTACATGCCCCATCACCCCTGTGGGGACGTATGTCCACACAGACTCCAGAAACGGAAGGGGTACTTGGCTGGGGTGCAGTGGGGCTGTTTTCAGGATGGAGAGCAGGGCAAATTCCAACGTGTGCCTCACCTGAGATCTGGAGGACAGTGGTGGGGTCTCATCCCCGATCTGTCCTCCACTCCATTAAGGTGGAGCAGGTGGCTGAGTGCAGTGCAACCTGAACCTGCTGGGGAGGCTTCTGGGGGTGGCATCAGAGCGCCCCAGCAAGAGCAGTCATGACCCACCTCAAGTCACATGGTAGGTAGGGCCGGCAGAACTACCGCAGAAGCAGGAGCCTTCCTCAGCCTCAGTTTCACCTCTGTAAGGCAGGGAGCATTCTCCTGGCCCTTGTAAGGTGTTTCTGAGGGTGTAGTGAAAGAAACATGTCTGTCCAGGGCTGGCATGCAGATGTGGGCTGCAAACTCAGTGTGCGATTGGGTCCTGAGGGGGCAGCCCGGGAGTGGAGGTGCCCCCACTTAGAAAGTGCCCAGCCTTCTGGAGCGTACTGCGCTGCCCAAGGCCTGGAGGAAGTCCATGGGGGACTAAGTTGGAGGTGCTGGGAGAACCCCCAAAGCCCAGTTAGGGGTGGCCAGGGAGGGACAACACGGGAAAGAGGGCCCCTGGGTTTCTGGCCGGGTGGGTTTGAGTCACTGGGTGGGGGGGCAGGCACTGTGTGTGAACCTAGCAGGGAGGTGAGGGCGTCGGGTTGCGTAATGGGCCTGGAGTTGGGCCATCTCCTCCAGCAGCGCCCAGAGGCATCCGCCAGGGACCCCCCTGGCTGTCTCCCCCGGCAAGGCCGGAGAGTCTGTGTGGGGATGGCGCAAATGCTGGAAGGTGTGAGGCCCCCTCTGTGGAGGTTCTCAATTCAGTTAAGCCAATTAAGGTCAGAAAGATGAAAAAGCACAGAAATGGTATGTTCCCTGCCCTTTTGGTGCCTACAGACCGTTCTCGGCAGCCAGCCCAGGCCGGAAACTCTGTCAGGCCTGCCGACCTGATAGGCCCAGTGACTTCGGCTCTTGGCCATTTCAGCGATGGCTCCTGTCTTCATTGGGAATCAGGGAGGCCATCGCCCAGGCTTATATAGAACCCAGGGAAAGCAGAGTATATGCCATTTGGTCTCTACAGCAGCTGACAGTCAGTGTAGATGGGGCTTACTTTAACTGATGGCTCCTGTCTCTCCTATAGCCTATTGCATTCATGAAGACGGTGAGAATTAGCTAAGCACCCCCACCCTACCCTGTCCTCCAGGATGGAGACTCCGCCTCCCAGGGCTCCAGGATCCTCCTTTGTGGGCCAGGCCCCCACTCCCTCATTCCTTGAGGCTCCCGGCCCCATGTGGCCGCTCCATCACCAAGTGTCTCAAAGAGCTCAGGACCCAGCTCGTGGGAGACAGGCTCACAGATCACTGCAATGTCAAGCAGAGTCAAACAGGAATGGGTCGTGGGATTATAGACTCAGGCGCCATCAATTTTGGCTGGGGAACTGGCAGAGACTCCTGGAGAATGTTCCGCTTGAATTGTGGCTAAGAGGATTCGTCAGAGGTCAGCAGGTGGAGCTGGAACAGAGGGCACGCGGTCAGGGCTCAGGACTGGCAGGGCTGTGCAGCTGGGGCGGGAGCCGGAGCTGGGAGGTGCTCAGAGGGAATCTGGCCTTTTGCTTGATGGGGATGGGTCGTGGCCAGTGGCCGGACTGGAGGGAGACCTACCAGGTGGTGCACAGGACACAGAGCTTGCTTGTGGGGGATCCTGACGTGGGGAGGGCCAGCAGGGCCAGCCGAGAAGAAGGAACTTGGCCCCGGGACCATGGCAGAGGGGAGGACTCCTCTTGCCCACTGCCCTCCCCATGAGTCACTGTGGATCTACTCAGCCACAGCCATGGCCGTACTAGTCAGGAGGACCTGGTGTGGTTCTGTCTGGGCCACCCCTGTGGGGTCAGGGGACCAGGAGGGGAGGACAGAGCTGGCCTTGAGTATGCCCTGGTCAGAGGAGGGAGGATGAGCATGCCATGGGGAACCCTGCTCTGAGGAACAAGCATTTCTGTCATGGCCATGTGCCACCCGAGCCCACCAGACAAGCCATTCACTCTGTCACCCCCCGGGGGCACAGAGCTTGAACCTGACAGTTGCACCAAGTTGCTGCATAGTGGGAATGTTGAGGCATGAGGCGACTGGAGCCCAGGGAAGCAAAGGTCCTGGGGCAGGGAGGGGAGGCAGTCTCAAGAGGATGAGGAGTGCAGGTGACAGCCATGTACCCAGCTGTCTTCTGGCTCTGCCACTTCCCCAAGCCAGCCTGTTTCTCGTATTCACAAAAGCAGGTACAATTCGTCTACACAGCACCCCCAGAAGGAGCCCTCCCTGCCTGGGACAGCTCTGCTTGCTGCCCCGGCCCCCTCTCCCCAGCTGTCACACCTTCCAGTTCTCTGTCCTCATGCCTATCCCCAGAAGCCTTCCCTCACCCTTGTCCCAGCTGCAACCTCACAGTTCTTGGCCCCAAGGCCTGCTGCTTTCTTTGTCCCAGCTGGAGAGGGACAGGGTTCGTTGAGACTTATCGAGTGCCATGCATGTAGTAGTTGCTCAGTGAACATGAGACAGGTGACCAACTGTAAGACAGGGCAGGGAGAGGTGGGGAGAGAGGATGGCACAGGCACATTGCCACCATTTTGTCCCCATATCTCCCAGAAGTGAAGGCTGCTTCGTGTGGAAAATGTTGCAAGATTAAACATGCAAATGCCCATGCTTTTCAAACGTGGGTCATGATGGACGGATGTTTCCTGAAGTATCCACCAGGGCCTCTCCTGAGAGTAAAGCATGGACTTGGCTGCCTGAGGGATTTGTCACCTTGATTCGGGGCTCTGGGCCACTCATTTCCATGGGATCCTTCTGAACCAGGAGCTTCCCCAGAGACAAGGGGTCAGGGCCCCACTGAGCTGCCAGGAGGGCTCTTGGCTGATGTCAAGGCCAGGTCACGTGCACTGTGGCAGGCTTAGCATGTGGCCCTGGGAGATGCTTCCACTTCCGCTCGGGCCAGGAAGGAGTGGAGAGAGACAGGCTGTGGACAGCACCGCAGGCTCTGCGGTGGGGGAGGGGGACCCAGGAGGAGCAGCCTGGGTGCTAGCGGGTCCTTGGATAAGCTGAGGGGGACAGGGAGAGGGATGACAACTTTTCGATGCTTGGCAGAGGGGGGTAGGCAGTCTGGCCAGGGCCATGGCCTGGATGTTTTCAGCGTGGGGAGACCTTAGCTCCTTACCTTGTCATGTGGAGGGAAGAAGGGCGTAGAGGGGAGGGGGTGGCACTATGCTGTAGGCTGGGACATTGGCACACTCGCCTTTCTCCTCCTCCCCTCCTCAGCCACTCCCTTTATCCCCTCCCTCTTCTCCCTCCCTCCATCCCCCTTTCCCTCCCTCTCTTTGCCCCTCCCACTTGTCCCTCTCTCCCCTCCCCTCTCTACCACCCTCCCTCCAGGCCTCCTCCTTTCCTCGCCCTGGGCCCCCCAGGCACCCTCAGGGCCGCAGAAACTGAGCCACTAGAGCTGCACCAGAAGACCGCCAGGGACTCATATCATGCCAGCTGCACCGGGCGTGTCTTAAGCAGACAAGAGCAGGGAGTGAGCCGGGCTGGACAAGCCCAGGACTGGCGGTCGGGCACGGGCAAGACCGGCCACTGCCCAGTCCCAGCACGCTGCCCTCACTCCAGCATGTGTTCCTGGTGGATTTGGAGGCAGTGAGGGCAGGGTCCTGGCAGCACGCACCAACACTGCCCCTTCCCCAACTGGCCAAGCCCTCCAGGTTCCGGGCACCTGTGGTAGGCAGGACCCAGGAGTGGCATGGCCGGTTGGGCCTGGCAGAGCATGAGGGCCACCGGCCCAGCCTGGGAGGTTACTTTGCCCTTGGCGGATCATGGCACAGACTGTCTCAACTGCTCCGCGCCTCCTTCTCCCCAGGTGTCCACGATTAGCAGCTTTTCCACCACTGCCAAACCTTGCCCAGGCACTGGGACCGTGGGTGGCCACCTGGCCCTAGCTGCGGCTGCCGAGGTTGCACGTGTGAGGAGGCCTGACAGGCAGCATGGGTGACATGGCCAATAGTTCCATCGAGTTCCACCCCAAGCCCCAGCAGCAGCGGGAGGCCCCCCACGCTGGAGGCTTTGGGTGCACGCTGGCAGAGCTGCGCACCCTCATGGAGCTGAGAGGGGCCGAGGCGCTGCAGAAGATCGAGGAGGCCTACGGGGACGTCAGCGGGCTCTGCCGGAGGCTGAAGACCTCGCCCACAGTGGGTAAGTGTGCCACCCAGCCCTCCCCCCAGCCTTCAGAGAGGCATCCTGCAGGCATCCTTACCCCCAAGGCTGGCCAGGGTCAAGGGCCACCTGTGCCCCTCCTCAGCCATTTCCCTTGAGTGGGAGAGGTTCCAGGCAATCTGGGTCCTCAAGGGGGTGTGACCTGACCCCTCATCCCCACACCTTCAAAATCAGCAGTTCTCCACTCTATAGAGCCAGGTAGGGGAGGCGGAGATAGGAACCTCATGGGACGAACACATGGGCCCCTAACAGAAACCCCTCTGAGAAGCGGGGTAGGGCAGGAGGAAGAAGGCAGCCCTGACTGCATATCTGGGGGTTCCTGGAATGCTCACCCCTGTGTTCAGTTAAGGGGGATCCGAACAGGAAGAAGCGGTCAGGGTGCAAGCCTTTGGAGCTTGGGGTGGCTGGGGCCTCTCCTGGGTCTGGCAGGAAGGAGGCCCAGAGTGTTGATCAGAGGTACAAGTGCAGGAGGGCTTCAGTGAGCAGTGTCTAGAAGGATCTGGGGTGGAGGTCTGGGGTGGAGGCGTGACTGTCCCTGGGGGAGGCGTTGCTCCGCCCAGCCTTGTGTGGCCTGCCCACCTGGTTGCTGGGGTCTGCCATGAAGCGGGGACCCCCAGGAGCCAGGCCCAGCCCCAGAATCCGCAGCATTCTCTGGCCTAGCTGTCGTGTGCCTGGCAGGGCTGCTGGGACGATCCCAGCCTGGTGCCAGGTCTGTACCCCAGCCAGCGCAAGCTGATTTGATCTGCTGCCTGTCAGCGCAGCGCCTGGGCCCAGCCGTCTCCTCTGCTCCCAGCCCCGTGGCTCCTCAGTACCTCCAGCCTCCCACTCTGCTCTCACCCCAACCCAGAGACGGTTCTCCTGTGGCTCCGGCCTCCTCGGCCCTTCTGTCTGCAGGGGGCAGGCAGGCTGCAGGGAGGAGTGGGATGGAGGAGGGGGGCTTCGGGCCAGGTCAGGAACTCCAGGTTGGCCTGGGTCTCCCCAGCTTTGTGCTGTGAAGCTGATGCGCCCATCGCACGCTGCCTGCACCGTGCAGCTGCTTGGGGCCGATGGCTTGGCTCCACTCCCGACCGACTGTCTCTTGCCTGCCCTCCTCCTTGCCCAGCCCCCAGGAGGTTGGGTGGAGGGCCATTTAGCCACAAGGGCTCTGGCCTCTCCCAGATCAAAGGAAGCAGATGGGTCTCAGCTGGCTGCTCTTCCCCCTGTCTGCCAGGCCTTGTTAAATATTTAAAATGTCAAGGCCCCTGGGAACCTGCCCGATTCTGCCGTGGAGCTCAGGAGCTCTCACGTGCCTTCGGAGGCGGGGGCACAGAGTAGAGCAGGTGCACAGGTGGGTGGCTTAGCCTCTGATGGGCTTCCGAGTGCCTCGGTCCCCAAGGCCACAGTGCAGGGAGCCGGCCAGGCCTGGATCTGCTGCCCGAAGAATGAGCAGCAGAGAACCGGCCTCTCCCTTCTTCAGTCCTCAAGGTCCTCAGGCTCAAGCTGTCTAGGTGCCAAGAGTAGGTGACTCGATCCCCATATCCCCCAGCCGGGTCATGTGCCCAGACCCTGTTACTCAGACGTGCCTGCCCCTCATTCCTCAGACACAAGGGCCTGAGCCATGGGGGCAGCTGGCTTCGTTGCGTCTCAGGCCCCATGCCAAGCCCCTGGCAAGGTGGGCAGACTTGGGGCTGGGCAGGAGGCAGGCACACCCCCATGGGCAGGTGCTTTCTGGCGTGTGGCGCATTGCGGGAAGGGGACTATCTTCTGGCGGTCCGCTTATCGATCCACTCCCCTCTGCCTTGGGAGCACTCCAAGAGGATTCCAGAACCATCCTGGAAACCGTGCTGCTGTTGTCAGGAAACCTGGGTCTCAGGCTGAACTGAGAAGTGGGTTTGCCCGGGAACCTGGCCTCACCCAGTCCCCCGCTGGGCTCCACAGGACTAGCTGGTAGCCAGCACAAGATGCTCCTAATCCAATTCTGATGGCATCTGGCCTCTGCTCCAGGCAGGCCACCCATCTATGTCCATGCCCACCGGCCAGCCCCTGCCCCCACGCCCCGTCAGTGGGTGCTTCGGTGGGGCAGTCAACAGGACCCCAAGCCCACAGGAAGGCTAACACCACAGGGCCAGGCCGAGGGCAGCTGCCCATGTAGCCAAGGAGGGACGAGCCAGGCTACAGCTGCAAGGGCAGGTCAAGGCCAAGGGAGAGGCTGACCAGGGCGAGAGAGCTCCTGGGGAAGGGGCCAGGGGCCCGGCTGCTCTCACGGACAAACTGGGCATGTGACGCGGGGCAGGCAAGAGACAGACTCACATGGAGGCTCCAGGCTAAGGGGTCTCAGGAGCCTTCTCCTGCCCCTCCCTTCCCTCTCCCCATCCCCAGAGGTCCCGAGGTTAGCATGTGCTTGTTCTCAAGTCACTGGGGGGGTCTTGTACTCCCTAGTACTGACCCCACCTGGCTTAGCTCCTGTCATTCCGGGAGACAGTCCCAGTCCAGAGTGAGGTGCACACCCCTCAGTTGGGTCCCTGGTCCCCAACCCCTCCCCACCACCCAGGAGCTAAGGTCCAGCGTTGCCCCCAGGCTCCCGATTGGGGCAAGCTCGGGCCTCAGCAAGAGGTCTTTGGCTCCCGAAGAAACCTGAGCCAGTGGGGAGTGAGGCAGGCACAGCTGTAGCTCTTCTGAGTGGGGAGTGCGCCTGTGGCCAGCGCCTAACTGGGTCGAATGAGCCTCAGAAGCCCCACGGTTAGCCCCTGTTCTGCAGTCATCCAGGGGGTCTTGTGTGCCTTCCCAGACCAACTGTGAGTGCCCCATGGTCTGGGGCTGGGCTGTCTGACCACCTTGTCCCGGCAGCAGATGGCAGCACGAGGCCAGCTGCCCAGGGCTGGGAGCGGCAAGCTGCTGTTTGTCCACTAGGTGTCAGCGTGAGTCTGGTCACCGCCCAGGACAGCCCTGGGCACTGGGTGAGCGCTGTGCGGGAGGATTTGGGATCAGCCAAGGCTGAGAATCCTGGGGCCGAGGGCAGCCCCATGTGGGGGGAGAGTGTCATCCCACATGCCTGTCCCAGGAGAAGGTGGCTGAGTGGGTGTCCATGCCTCGATGCCAGTCATACATGTAAGCCTCCAGTACCTTCAGGCCTAGGAAGGCTGAGAAGTGAGCATCTCCAAGGATGACAAGTGACAGAATTGGATAGGGACAGGTGGCTCTGATTGTGAGGGCAAGGACAATTCAGGGGCTTCTGAGTAGCTCTGGGTGTCATTCAAGTCACCATGTAGAGGAGCCCTTGCACAGCACAGTAGGCTCAGAGGACACAGCGGGGGCCGGCCTCCCTTGGCTGTGAGCTCCGGCTGAGGGCTTGAAGTTGTCACTGGAACCGCATGAGAACCAAGGCTGTGTCCTGACAGCCCTGTGCTCGCCGGGTCCTATCAGGCCGTGTAGGCTCTGTCCTGACCTGGGCCGCAGGCCAGAGGTCTGACTCATGGGCACCAGGCCCTCCCCACCTCCAGCCTCAGTGGCCTTGCCTGCACCCTGCAGGGAGCAGCTTGAGCAGCCCAGGAGCAGTGTCCCGATCCGTTGGCACTGACCATGCTCATGCCCCTGTCCTTCAGGCCCCACTCGCCCTCTTTGCAGGCTGTTCTTGACCCCACAGATTGGGCTGTGCGACCTTGCCAGTCTTTGGGACTGGCTGGCCCCATCTTACAGAGCAGGAAATTCACAGGCTGGGAGCTGGAGAGCTGTTTCCAGACGGGGCAGAGCCCTGGCCTAGTCTTTGGTGTCTGGTTCAAGCCAGGCTGGTGCCATCCCTGGCTCCCCTGATTGGTGGCCCTCCCCGTGTCTCCATTAAAGTCCCCTGGACACTCGCTCCCTCCCCAGGGGACAGTTGGCTATTCTCTGTCCTGTATCCTGGCAACCCTTGGCTATACTCCCCTTGTTGGGTCCTGTCCCCTGCCTTCCAGTGCCCCCTCAGTGGTAGTGTGGAGGTAGGTGGCCAGGACAGCACAGGGACCTGGGACCTGCTGGAGTCCGGGAGCCTCCTGGCCTGTTTTGTCATCTGCATGTCAGGAGGAGGGTGGCTAGCATCCCTTCCTCATGCTAGGGACTCCCTGTGACGGCAGCCAGAGGGCTGCATGCTTGCTCCCCGTGTACCCCCCTCCCCAGCGGTCTGCAGAAAGGCTCGTGCCACAGGCCTGTGCAGGTCTTGCCTTATGAGAGCTTACTGTCTAGAGGGAGAGCCAGGCGCTGGCCAGGTGGCCCCAGAGGGCTGCTCCCACCCCAGGAGTAGTCAGGCAGGGCCACATAGGAGGCCTGGGACACACAGGCCCTGCTGGTCCCATCCTGTCCTCTCCCCTGTGTTTCCCGGGCGCTGTGCAGGCCTGGCAGACAACGCGGATGACCTGGAGAAGCGCAGGCAGATCTACGGGCAGAACCTCATCCCGCCCAAGCAGCCCAAGACGTTCCTGCAGCTGGTGTGGGAGGCCCTGCAGGACGTCACCCTCATCATCCTGGAGGTGGCTGCCATTGTCTCTCTGGGCCTCTCATTCTATGCACCGCCTGGAGAGGAGAGTGAAGGTGAGGGCCAGGGCCTGGGCTGGAAGCAGGGACAGGAATGGGAGTTGAGGTGAGGGGAGGGTCACAGGATGTTGAGACCCCAAGTGACAGGGCTCTCGGTGACGTCTCCTCCACCACTTCCCTTCTGCCCTCGGCACAGCCTGCGGGAATGTGTCAGGAGGCGCAGAAGATGAGGGCGAGGCCGAGGCTGGCTGGATCGAGGGGGCCGCCATCCTGCTGTCTGTCATCTGTGTGGTGCTGGTCACGGCCTTCAATGACTGGAGCAAGGAGAAGCAGTTCCGAGGCCTGCAGAGCCGGATTGAGCAGGAGCAGAAGTTTACGGTCATCCGGAATGGGCAGCTCCTCCAGGTCCCCGTGGCTGCACTGGTGGTGGGGGACATTGCCCAGGTCAAGTACGGTGAGTGCCCCGGTCGTCACCCACCCTGTCATTTCCAGGGAGGGTGGACCAGAGGAGAGCCCCAGCACAGGGTCTCCCCGGTGGAGTGGGTGTGGTCACCTGCAGGAGGCCAGAGGTGGGGGAGGTGGGGGAGCACAGGGCAGGGCAGAACAGAACAGGAGGGTTTCAGACACAGCAGGCCCCCCAAGAAACAATTGTCCTCACAGCCTTCTCCGAGGGCTTCCCCCATGCAAAGGGTGCAAATCACCTTTGTTCCCTAGGAGCAGGACCACACGGCTAGGTGTGGGTGTTTCCCCCCAGAAGAAGGGGGACTCCTAAGTCCCTTTCCCAGGTGGTCCATGGCACTTGATGGGGCCTCCCCCGGTGCATCTGGGAGGAGGCAGTGGGGAGAAGGCCTCTGCTTCCCGCTGCTCTAGGAGACCTGCTGCCAGCCGACGGCGTGCTTATCCAGGCCAACGACCTCAAGATCGACGAGAGCTCCCTGACGGGCGAGTCTGACCACGTGCGCAAGTCAGCTGACAAAGACCCCATGATGCTCTCAGGTGAGGGCCACCCTCCCAGCCAACCTGGCACCAAGGGGCATTGGCAGCCATGTGGGCCAGCATCCTGTCCAAGCCCTCTGCTGGGCTTGGCCTCCACCAGGGAGAATATGCAGTGCGGGTAGTGTTTCTTTTCCAGAAGGTTCCAACGTAGCCCAGTGTTTATCCCAGTTGGAAATGTACTGTGAAACTGGACAGGGCCCTGTGGGGAAGGAGGCTTCAGCCTAGTTTTAAGATGGACACGGCCTCTAGAGGCCTCTAGAGGCCACATCCCTGCTTCTGGGATACCCTGGAAGACAAGCCGTAGCGCTGAATATGGCCCCCACCGGGTGGTGTAAATTCCTGTCTCAGTCTCCGTGTTGCTGTGCCAGGCACTCATGTCATGGAAGGTTCTGGAAGAATGGTGGTGACTGCTGTTGGCGTGAACTCCCAGACAGGCATCATCTTCACACTGCTTGGAGCTGGCGGAGAGGAGGAAGAGAAGAAGGATAAGAAAGGTAACGCAGCAGTGCCGCCAGTCCCCGGCGCTGGGGTGGCCTCCTCACATGCAGCCCAAGTGGGTGGGAGGCCAGGTCCTCTCTTCTGATTCTCCTTAGGGACTCCTCTTCTGAGGATTTTCCCCTGGAGAGCTGGCAGGCCAAGGGCCCCTCCAGTGCTATGGACAGGAGCTTCCCTGAAACCACCATCCCCAAAGGCTTCAGGACCCCATGCCTACCTGGGCATGAATGGGGTCAGAGGGACAGGGGCTGCGAGGACCCTCGTGCCCACCCTCAGGGCCCATGCCCATTAAGGTACCATGGATCCCAGGCCTGCATGGGAGGCAGTCAGGGAGGTGGGGGTCAGAGGTCAGCGGAGACTGGGACAGGTAAGGGCAGGGCTGCCCGCCTGTGGGTGGTGGCACGGCCCTGGGGCTTACAAATCCATGCAAGCCTGCACCAGAAGGGCCCATTGCTCGCCCTGTGGTTGGAGTTACCACCGTCAGGCCCTGCAGTGGGCAGAGTCATCAGATGCTCGAACCCGAGGACTGTTCAGGGAGGCCCTGATGGACAAGATCAAATGGCTGCCACGCCCCTTCTGGCCTCTTCTGCAGTCGAAACAGGGTAGGGAGCCACGCTGGAACCGGAAGGCTCTGCTTCCTGCCAGGGGCCTTCAGCCAGGGCCCTGGGGCCAGTGTGTAGGGCATGGGGGCCAGGGTCAGGCAGTCAGGGCTAGGGGAAAGGTCAGCCCTCAGCCCTGAGCCCAAAGCCCCTGCTCCTGTGACCTAGAAGCTTTGATGAGCCCCGCCTTCTGGCAGCCTGGGCCTGTATCTCCCTGCACCGGCTCCTCTTGGCACCAAGTCCCATGTCGCTGTAGGACTCAGTGCAGTATCCCACCCCAGTGAATGCCCTGGGAGTGCACAGACAGATAGGTGACCCTGGGCCTCGTCCAGTCTGGGCTGGAGTCCCAAGGCCTCTGTCCCAGGAAGCCCCGCTGCCCCCGCCAGGGCTGCATCCCCATGCCTTGCACAAAGGGCCCTCTCCCATGCCCATGGGAACCCATGCTCCTCTGGAGTTTCTAGCCTTTTACCTTTTCTGTCCCTTAAATGAGTGTGCCTTTCTCAACTGTTCCAGGCCTCTCCTCTTTGAAATTGACAAGACCATACAGCCCCTCCCAGGCCCCACCTACCCCCCACTCTCCAGGCCCTCAGGCTGTGCAACTTAGGAGTCAGAGCTAGAGGACTTCCTGGAGGAAGGGAACCCTGAGGGGGCCCTGGAGGGACAGCAGCAGCTAGCGAGCCGGAAAGAGGATAGCCGCAAGACCGGGGGCTCCCTGCTTGCCCTCCCCTTCGCTCCCCCGCATCCCCGTTGTTCGGCGCGGCCTGCCAGGCACACACCTAGGATCCTTCCCTCCTACCTGCACCCAACTCCCTGTTTCTTGTCTCTTGACCCTGACTCCCACGCACCTTTCTCCAGGTGTCCTTCCCCTCCTCACCTTCCCCCACTCCTGTGTCTTCTGGCCAGGCCCAGCCTTCCTCTTCCAGCAATGCTCATCCCAGGCACCCCACTGCCTCCCTCCTCCAGAGGCCGACCACGGTCTGTGTGCAGGCTGGTTTATAGTCCATGCTTACTTCGGGCCCCCACGGCCCCAAGGCTCTGCTGTCTCCCCTGCTGTGCTGCGGGGTCATCGCACTGCCATCCTATGTCGATAGGGGTCTCCCCTCCCTGCAAGAAGGCCCTCTGTGCCCACAGGAAGCCTGGGCAGAGAAGGCCTGATGAATGCCCTAGCCCTGGCTGAGTGGAGGGCCTCTCCCTGCTGTCCAGAGACCCCAGACCCCAACCCCAACTGCCTGGGAGCCACCTGGCACCATCTGTATCCCTGGATGCCCAGTGACATGAGTCATTGGATGGAAACTGACCACAGCTACTGTGGTTGCCCACAAGCCCCTCCTGCCCTGGTCGGTTCTATTCTAGAGGTGGGGCCACTGAGGATGTGGCCCCAGGAAGCTCCTCTAACTGCGGCTCTCAGAAGGCGTGGCTGCACCCACCACCTGAGCCCCCGCATAGGGGTTCTCTTGGGGCCCAGACCGGCCTTCCAGGGCTGCTGCGAGCTGGTGCTCAGGCGGGCGCTCCCGTGCAGTGGCCCTAGGTTGACCAATGAACTAAAAGCACTTTGCGGAGTCCTAAAGTCTTATTCCTTCGTCCCTTTAAAATACACAGAGGGCGCAGTAGCTCATACCTGTAACCCCAACACTTTGAGAGGCCAAGGTGGGAGGATCACTTGAGGTCAGGAGTTCAAGAGCAGCCTTGCCAACATGACAAAACCCCGTCTCTATTAAGAATACAAAAATTAGCCGGGCACAGTGGTGTGCACCCATCATCCCAACTACTTGGGAGCCTGAGGCAAGAGGGTCGCTTAAACCTGGGAGGTAGAGGTTGCAGTGAGCTGCGATCGAGCCACAGTACTCCAGCCTGGGTGACAGAGCAAGACACACACACACACACACACACACACACACACACACACACACTGAGCTAACTGCTGGCCGTGGCTGCAGGGAAAACCGGTCCCTAGGCCAGGGCAGCTGGGTGCTGTCTGCCCAGTTTCCAGGGGTTAGGGGCCATCTAAGTGAACCCCTTGAGCTGCTTTGCAGGGAGCAGGTCCCAGCTTCCGGGAACCTCCCACTGCCAGCCATGTGTGACCTAGGGCCCATCCAGGGCTGGCTTTAGGGGCTCACTGTAGGTCTGGGCTCAAGGCTCAAAGACCACGGGTCTGGCTCAGGAATACCGGTGTTCATGGTGACTGTGTGCTTGCTGGGAGGTGGTGACGGGGTGAGCCTGGAGAGGCGGGGCATGCAGAAGGTGCCGCAGTGCGCAGCGCTCAGGGCCACCAGCAAGCAGGCCCCTCCTCCCCACCCCCTCTGCCATGTGCCCCAGGCTGTGCTGTGCATGTGCATGCCACACGGTGTCCTCAAGCCTTCGTGTCTGTCATCCCTCTTCCATTGTAGGCAAGCAGCAGGATGGGGCCATGGAGAGTAGCCAGACCAAAGGTAACGTGTGCCGCTGCTCGGGCGCCACTGGCTTGGAGCCCTGGGGGTGGGCTGGTGGAGGGCACGGTGCAGGGGAAGGGTCAGCTGCCTTGGTGGCAGGAGCAGCACTTGGAGAGCAGGTGAGTGAGTTGCACAGTCCCGTCCTGGGGCAGAGGTAGGAGAGGGTACACCCCTGGGGCTGCTCAGGGTACCCTGGCCACAGACACAGCCACCTAGAGGAGACCTTAGCCCAGCACGGCTATGAGGGTCACCTGTAAGTGGGCACCCCAGGTCCACTCTGGCCAGATCAGGAAACTGAGGCCCAGAAGAGCTGACTCACCTGAAGCTCTAGGTACCACTCAGGGTGTTTCCCAAGCCAGCTTCCTTTCAGCCAAGTCCACTGAGGCCCAGAGACCCGACTCTCCTCTCAGCCCCAGACGCCTAGCACGTGCCGACACCCTGGGGCTGGCCTGCTCCTGGCTGTGAGGCTCAGGAAGCAGGAGCAGGGGAGTGGGGGAGGCCAGTGTGGCCTATGGAGGAGATGTTGCCCAATGCAGCAGCCAGCTCTAGGTGCTGGGACTCCACGGGGACAAGGCAGGTCCCGGCCCTCAGGAAGGTCACAGGCAAAGGCAACCAGGGTTTGGGAGGGCACTGGGGGGAAGCCTGATGGCTGAAGCCCTGAGTTGAGAAGGTGGCAGCAGGTGGGGTGCAAAGCTAGAGGGGCCTAGCTGGGTGGGGCCATTGCATCCTGAAGCCCTGGGAAGAGGAGCCATGGCGAGTAGCCTTGGGCTGCCAGGTGAGCAGGAATAAGACGAAGCAGAGGTGATGGTGGTAGCGCCAAGAACCCCAGTGGATGGGGGACCAGAGTAGCGAGGGAGAAAGCCAAGTCTGCTGTCCCCAGGTGGCTGTGTCAGTCCTGGGACTGAAGAGGACGTAGGGTGGCCAGCCACGGAGTGGGTGCAGCCGGAGCAGCCGTCTGCTCCAGAGAGAGGCGGGGAGGGTGCTGGAGGGACAGATGGAGCCTGAGCGGGTGCAGGGCTGGCTGGTGGGAGGACAGTGCACTGGGCTCCTGGGCCTCCCTGAGGGAGGTGGGAGGTGACTCGGACACCAGTAGACAGATGAGTCAGCTCAGGGTTCTGGAACATTCCAGGGGCCACAGCCCTCTGCTCTCAGGTATTATTTGGGGCATTCCAGGACCAGTCACCCTGTCTGTGTGCCCAGATTCCTTGTGCTGTGTCTGTCCTCCCTTCTCCCGAGAGAACCGTCTCTGTCCCACCTAGAACAGTGCTGGGACCACCCCACCCACGCCGGGAGAGGCCTGGGCTTAGGAGGCGGGAGAAAGGAAGTGGGTGGACTTGGCAATAAGGAAGCGCCACTGAATCCTGCATCCTCTCTGTGGTGTGGAATGTCTTTCCCCATGAAAGTCCCTTGTAACCCCTTCTCCCCAGCCAGGCTCTAACCTTGGCGATGGGGTTCCTCTGTGTGCAGCTAAGAAGCAGGATGGGGCAGTGGCCATGGAAATGCAACCCCTGAAGAGCGCGGAGGGTGGGGAAATGGAGGATCGCGAGAAGAAGAAAGCCAGCACACCCAAGAAAGAGAAGTCTGTCCTTCAGGGGAAGCTCACGAAGCTAGCCGTGCAGATCGGGAAAGCAGGTAGGGACGGCAGGAGGTGGTGGGCCCAGGCCAGCAACTAGACATGGAAGATGCTGGGCTCCTGGAGATGAGCCCAGGCTGTGCAGAGTGAGGCAGAAGGGAGGTGGCAGCCTATGTGGGGACCAGGCAGCCAGGGGCACAGGCAAGAGCCAGCAAGGGCCATCAGGGCCTGGCACAGCCCTTCCCTAGCGAGCATAAATCGCAGACCCTTGACCAAAGCCTTGGGTCACACACCGAGCCACTGCCCATGAGGCGCCCCCACCCAAGGCTCCAGGCTCTGCCCTGGCACACTCAAAAGGCAGCTGGGGGCATGTGGGGCTGGTACCCCAACTTCTGGGGGTTAGTGGGGGATAGAAGTTTGCTGGGCCTCCCCAGCAGTGCCTCTGATGCCATCAGGGCACAAACTCCACTCCCCTGCCCCAGAAGGACTCCAGAAGAGGCCACACAGAGCCCCCTTGCAAACAGGCCCCAACTCACCTGCTGAGCCAAGCCAGGGCTGTTTATCCCAAAATGCAAGGCAAATCCACAAGCCATTCTCAATGGCCTCCAAGACCGTGACCACACCTCTTCTTCCCTCTTCCTGTCTCCCTCCCTCTCTCACCCCTGGCAACCACTTTTCTGTCCTCTTCCGGCTGTGGCAGGGCTGGTGATGTCTGCCATCACTGTCATCATCCTTGTCCTCTACTTTGTGATTGAGACGTTTGTTGTGAGAGGCCGGACGTGGCTGGCAGAGTGCACGCCAGTCTACGTGCAGTACTTTGTGAAGTTCTTCATCATCGGTGTCACTGTGCTGGTCGTGGCTGTTCCAGAGGGCCTGCCTCTTGCTGTCACCATCTCCTTAGCTTACTCTGTCAAGGTAATCAATCATAAAACTTACAGTTGATACCGTTTACAGAAGCGGAAACTTGGTTAGGAAGCCATTAGGCACCTCGGCCACAGCAGAAACTGGGGGAAGGGAGATGCCGGGCAGGGACCCAGTGGGCAGCTTTCCTGATCCGTCAGGTCAGGTTCCTGGGCACGAGATGTGCCAGAAAGCAGGCAGTGGGGTTCCCCAGGGGGTCAGTATCTGCACAATGTGGGCAAGGGGATGGAGGTGCTGCCTGCAGATGCCCAGGACAACAGGAGGCAGTGGGAGGAGGGTGGGGGAGCCAGGGGTGGGGTGGTGAGGTGGCAGAGGGGTAGAGGTGGTGGGTAGCTGAGAGGGGGCTTGGGCAGGGGAGTCCCTGGGTGCGCATCCCGCCCCGCCATTGGATGAGGTTGGTGATGCCTTAGAGCTTTGCTGTTGGCTCAGGGCTGACCAAGATTCCCAGTGGGCTTAGTGCCACACGTGGAGCTGATGAGCAGAACAGAGCCACGTGATGTTTGTGTTGACATCTCTCACTCCCCCACCCCAACAAGCACCTGGACCAAATGACCCTGCCCCCACCCTTTGCAGAAAATGATGAAAGACAACAACCTGGTGCGCCACCTGGATGCCTGTGAGACTATGGGCAATGCCACAGCCATCTGTTCCGACAAGACGGGCACGCTCACCACCAACCGCATGACTGTGGTCCAGTCGTATCTAGGGGACACCCACTACAAAGAGATTCCGGCCCCCAGCGCCCTCACCCCTAAGATCCTAGACGTCTTGGTCCATGCCATCTCCATCAACAGTGCCTATACCACCAAAATACTAGTGAGTGGGGGCAGGAGCGGGTGGACAGGGCTGGGGCGGGAGCAGGGCAGGGCCCAGCCAGGGTGCTGGGAGAGCCGTTGCGAGGCACTCATTAGGCCCCACTTGAGAACTTCTGCTTAGAGCCACAGCGGTCTCTGGGGTGCCACTAATTCTCCTGTCCATCCTCGTAGGTGGCTCTGGCTGTTGGGCAGGGCCTGCCAATTCTGGAAGGCCCTTCCGAGCCCAGCGAATGCTGGGAAACCGCCTGAGCTAAGGCATGGCCCTTGCAGTCCTCTAGGGAGACCTTCCTCTGCTCCCTGCCTCCCACACCCTCACAATGTGCTGACCACACAGGGGCAGAGCTGGAGCCCCAGGGACGACATGGAGGGAGGTCTCAGGTCCCCGATGCCATGCTAGCCCTACTCATCTTGCAGCCTCCTGAGAAGGAAGGTGCCCTCCCACGCCAGGTGGGCAATAAGACAGAGTGCGCCCTGCTGGGTTTCGTCCTGGACCTGAAGCGGGACTTCCAGCCTGTACGGGAGCAGATCCCGGAAGACAAACTTTACAAAGTGTACACCTTCAACTCAGTCCGCAAGTCCATGAGCACAGTCATCCGCATGCCTGACGGCGGCTTCCGCCTCTTCAGCAAGGGGGCCTCAGAGATCCTGCTGAAAAAGTGAGTGGGCAGCAGGGAGGCACCTGGCAGTTTCTGTTTCTATTGTGGTCAAAGAGGGAAACAACAAATTCACCGTTTCAAGCACTTTACGGTGGACAGTTGAATGCACATTCATGATATCATGCAAACATCACCACAACCCAGTTCCAAAACACTTCCATCGCCCCAGAAAAAAAAGTCCAGGGCCACGAGCAGCCTCTCTCCATGCCCCTTCCCAGCCCCGGGACCCGTTCATCTGCTTCGTGTCTCTATGGATTTGCCTTTCTGCATATTTCCTGTCAAGCGACTCCTACTCTGTGTGGCCTTTTGTGTCTGGCTTCTTCCCTTAGTGTTAAGTTTTTAAGTTTCACCCAAGTAACAGATTTCTTCTGGTTTTTTTGTTTGTTTGTTTTGTTTTTTTGCTCAAGCCATCCTCCCACCTCAGTCTCCCAAGTAGCTGGGATTATATGTGCACAACACCATGCCCAGCAAATTTTTAAATTATTTGTACAGATAGGGTCTCATCATGTTGCCCAGGCTGGTCTTGAACTCTTGGGCTCAAGCGGCCCACCCGCCCCAGCACTACAGGCATGAGGCACCGCCCCGCCGGGACCTGCTTTCTGTTTAA
The DNA here is from genome assembly GCF_048565385.1 of Saimiri boliviensis. Taxonomy (NCBI): domain Eukaryota; kingdom Metazoa; phylum Chordata; class Mammalia; order Primates; family Cebidae; genus Saimiri; species Saimiri boliviensis. The sequence goes on along the minus strand of NC_133470.1, from coordinate 84,982,302 downwards.
GGTTAATGCACCACTGCATGGTAAAGCACATTTGGTAGGTCCATTAGTCTGTCTACTTGCCCGTGAGTTGTTTGCACTTTTGGCTGTGGTGAGTCACGCTGCCGTGAACGTTCGTGTACATGAATGTGTGAACCCATGTTTTCCATTCTTTTGGATGGATGTCTAGCAGAGGAATGGCTGGGTCATGGTGGGTAACTTTTTGAGGAACCACCAAACTGTTTTCCACAGGGGCAGAACCATTTCACATTCCTACCCCTGACACACGAGGGTCCCACCTTCTCCCCATCTTCAACAGCGCTTATTTTCTGGTGTGGCAGTGCTGGTGGGGCCACCCTTGTGGCCGTGAGGAGGTGAATGTTTCCCTGATGACCAATGACGCTGATTTTCTGAGTGCCTTTGCTGATTGCGGAGTTGGATTGTTTGTAAGGTTCTTCATGCGTTCTGGATCCTAGGCCTTTATCAGCTATGCAATTTCCACGCATTCTGTCCCACGCTGAGGCCTGTCTTTACTCTCTTGACAGCGTCCTTAGATGCACAAATGTTTTACATTGTGATGAAGCCCAGTTGCTCTGTTTGCTTGTTGTTGCTTACATGGGGTTCTTTCAGAGATGATGAAAATTGTCCGGAATTGGAGACATGATGGTTGTGCAAGTCTGTGACTAAAAAACCACTGAATTGTCTACTTTAAATAGCTGGACTGCGTGGTGTGTGAATTATATCCCAATAAAGCTGTTAAACAAAGGGAGGGAGCATGCACAGCTTCACCTCCAGGTGCCCTGGCGTCCCCATGCCCACTCAGCATTCCTGGACTCCACACTCTTGGCCTTGGCCTCTCTGTCCCCCACCCACCTGGCTCCTCATGGCTGTCCTCCCAGGGCCCTCAGGACAGGGCCCTCTGCAGGACATCCAGGGCTCCCCAAAGGCCCGGGATCACCCTTCTTTCTGCTTTCAGCAGACTGGACCACCAAGTGCATCCTGCCTGGCCTCCCTACCCACAGCACTCTCCCAGAACTCTGCCAGGCACAGCGTTCCCCACCAGGGCCAGGGCCCCCGCCTCCCCAGAGCCATCCCTGCTGCTGCGGGGGCTTCAGCCCTCTTTCGAGCTTCTCCTTTGGCGGGCACTGGGATTCACAGAGGGACTGTCAATAAAAGGCCCAGCCCAGCTTCACTCTGCTGGCTGTGTATACGTGAGCGAGTTACTGCCCCCTACTCCCATGCCTCAGTCTCCCCTGTGGCATGGAGGTCACAGGATACTTACCTCTGGGAAGGGGCGTGAGAATTCCATGGGTGAATCCACATCCGTAGGAGGCCCTTCATCCGCACAGCTTCTGTTACATCATTTCCTTGATCACCAGCGTTCCATGCAGTGGCAGCACCTGGCACTCACAGCCCCACTGGCTCCTTCCACCGTGCCCACCTCTGTGGCCCTCGGCTCCTTTGCTCCCTCCTCTCCCCACCTGAATCCTCCCAGTCCTGTCCCTTTTGAGAAGCTCCTGGAGTCATGAGGGCTCTAATGAGACTGTGGCTGCCTGGACTCGGTGACAGCGATTGTCCACTAAGTTCACTTTTTGCCCGTGGTCCATGCCCTCGCCCCATGGAATCTGTGGCGGTGCTGCCATGAGCCATGTGCTCCTGCCCGCCTCCCGGTCTCTCAGCCTGCAGCAGTTCATGAGTATCCGGGGGCTTCAAGCAGCAGAAATGGATTCTGCCCCAGTTCTGGAGGCCAGAAGTCCAAAAGCAGGGCACATGGGCAGGGCTTCAGCGCTTCCAGGGCACCTCGGGGAGAATGTGTCCTGCCTCCTCCAGCTTCCAGTGGTGGCCACCAGTCCTCATGTTCCTCAGCTTCCAGCTGCCCCTCTCCAGTCTCTGCATGTGGTCACATGGTCTTCTCCCTGCGAGTCTGTGTTCTCACATGGGGCTGTCCTCTCGATAGGACCCAGTCCTGGGCTAAGCTCCCAATCCAGTGTGACCAGCGCTGTTTCCTGTTGTTCTCTCCCCGCCTCCACCTTGTCTCCGCCCACCCCCACCTAGGTGCACCAACATCTTAAACAGCAATGGTGAACTCCGCAGCTTTCGGCCTCGGGACCGGGACGACGTGGTGAGGAAGATCATCGAGCCGATGGCTTGTGACGGTCTCCGCACCATCTGCATCGCGTACCGGGACTTCCCTGCAGGCCAGGAACCCGACTGGGACAATGAGAATGAGGTCGTGGGTGACCTCACCTGCATAGCTGTCGTGGGCATTGAGGACCCTGTGCGACCCGAGGTAGCCACCGCCTTCTCTGTGAGCTGCCCTGGTAACTGTGCCGTCTGCCCGAGCTTGTCCGGACTGGTGGGGGGAGCCTTTCTTCACACATAGCCACTGTGGTCCCTCCGCAGTACACTTGTGCCCCGTCCTGGTGCTGTCACCCTGGCATCCGCACAGGTCCTGGGTGGTCCAGCTCAGGCTCTACCTTATTCCAGCTGAGAGGGTGACAGTGTCAGAGAGACCTTCAACATTTGGGATCTGGTCCCCTCAGGATGGATGAACTGGAGGTAGAGCTGAAGCCCGAGGGACACAGGTTTGAGGGACAGGATAGGCATTTACTAGTTGAGGATTTGGCTTTGGCCACTTGAAGGGCAGGACGTCCCGTAAAGAGCTCACAGCAAAGGTCCCGGTGGGAGAGGGAGCCCAGAAGCATATCTCCATATGAACGATGCCACCAGGGGAGTGCAGACAAGGGGGGGCCTCAAGGGTCACGTGGCAGATGCAAGAGCAGAATGAAAGTGCACAGGTCAGGCTAGCCATGGCTTTGATGCTGCGAAGTCACTTTGCTGTTGAAAGATGGCAGAGCCTGGAAAGCCTGGAGGATAGCAGGCCCCGGAGGGAGCGTGCGAGGCGTGGAGGTACCCCTCTGTCTCCCCAGGGAGAAGCAGGGCCACTCTGATCCTGCTGATTAGCCTGAGACCTTGTATGTCAGGAGCCACCCTGGGGCATGCAGGTGCAACCCCGGAGCAGAAGCTTCGGGACACTCCTTCGAGAGACAGGGATTCATGTATTGGATCACATAGCAGAGGCACTCAATTCAAAGACAGTGAATCTAAATGCCAGCCATGGGTACTGTCAACAAAGCAGCCCTGCGTCCCGAGAACATGGTCACAACGTCTGGAGAGGGAGCACCTTGAGCCTGCCCTAGTGGAAATGGGTGGTAGCAGAGGACAGGGACAGAGGTCCAGCCAAGGAAATGGGCCCTGCAAAGGCAGGCAGGGGCATGAGTCCTGGGCCCCACTGGGCCTGGGAGAGCAAAAGGAGAGGGTGCCAGTGAGGTGAAGCAAGGCCACAGCTCGGGAAAGGCGGGGAAGCCTCTCCCTTCAGGAGCCATCGAGTGCCTCTGTTGGACCAGAGAGAAACTGACGCACAGAGCAGAAGAGGGAGTCTTGCCAGAGGGGCCTGAGGAGCAGGGACAGCTCCTTTCTGGCTTGAGAGTGGTTGAGAGAGAGTCCAAGTGGCAGAACACAGCAACAGGGCCAGGCTGAGGACGCCGGGAAGACCCTCACAGAGACTGGCCAGCAAAGTCCTGGGTGCCGACAACAGGCAGGAGGGCACGGGGCATCACTGAAACTTGCCAGGGCGCTTGGAGGTGCGGGAGGGCTGCAGCCAGAAGAGGGCCCTCGGGGCTGGGCCCTGGGGGGCCACAGGAAACATGCCGCTGGGGAGGTAATGAATCCGGAGCTGGGCCAGCCGGGGGCACTGGCAACTTCTCCAGGCACCTGGCTGGCTGCGTGCTGTGGGGCCTTGGGGAGAAGGCTGAGCAGGCGAGAAAGGACAGCTTGGCCTGGCCCTTTGAGGCCTTGGGGAAGGAACAGGGCCACACACATCTGGCCTGAGGAGGCGGCAGGCCTGGGTTCACAGCTGCAGGTTTTGAGGCTCGTCACGGCCACTTGGTGGCAGCAGAGGGGTGGCTTCCAGACGGTTCAGTACAGGAATTCACTCGCCCAATGGAAAGTTGTCTTCCTGTGGCTCATGATCTTATCCAGCACCCCAGGAGCCTCAGAGAGTAGAAAGTGTCCCCAAGGCTGGCAGCAAGGGACTCACCCCAAGGCTCGTCCTTCCGGTCCACCTGGTGGGATTTGCTGCAGGGATCATTGGATCGCCCTGCCACAGCCTGAAGTGGGGCCCCAGCTCTCACCGTGGCAGAGATCACAGCCCCCTGCCCATGGCCTCAAGGGCTGCCAGCATGTGGGGCTCCCAGGTCTCTGTCCTTCCCTGCCCCTGTGTGTCTACCCCACCTGCCCCAGGCTCCCTCGGCCTGCGGGCTTGGCCACACCTGGGACACCCCCACTCTCAGGCTCTCTCCTCCTCGGCTCAGCGACTGTCCCCCCAGGGCTTCTGCACTCACCCAGCGGAGTTCACAAGGCGCACTGCCTAGGCCTGACCTCCTCATTCACGTTCCCAAATCCTGAACCTGGCTTCCCTGCCCCTCCACCTCAGTGGCGTCAGCTGCCTGACCCTGTCTCTCTGTCCCCAAGCCAGAAGAGCCACGTATCTCTTCATTTGGGACCTGTCTTCCCTGTCCCTCCATCACTGGGACAATGCCACCATCTCCCAGCCGGTCTCCTGGCTTCCTGTTCTCAACCCTTTGCAGGCTGTTCGTCTTCCACTCAGCACTGGCGAACCTCTTTCTCTTTCTGTTTTTCCCGACTCTCATATGGTGCAGGCGGTCCCCAACTTTTACCAATGTTTGAACTTGGTGCAGAAGTTCTGCGCATTCAGCAGAAATTTTGCTTCGAGTCCCATACAAGCATTCTGTTTCCCCCTTTTACTGCAGTCCTCAGTGACACGTGAGAAAACCAACACCGTATTCCAGATGAGGCTTTGTGTTCAATGCTTTCGCGCCACCGTAGGCTAACACGTGTTCGGAGCACGTGTAAGGCGGGCTAGGCTATGTCTAGCAGCTTAGGTGTATTAGATGCATCTTTGACTTATGGTATTTTCAACGTATCGTGGGTTCATCGGGACCTAATCCCATCGTAAACTGAGGAGCATCTGCGTTTGAAAACTGAAATGTGTGCTACACAACCAAGACCACGTTTTGGAGTGAGATACATTATCCTACAAAACCTACAACTCTAGGAAAAACATTAACTCCTGAGAAAAATGTCTTAGGTTTTATATTGTTTAAAAAAAAAAAAAAAAAAAGGCTATAGAGGCAAGTGAGAAAGGAGTCCAGGTGGGAGCCCTGGAGGTGGCTGAGGGTGCGAGGCCCCTCCTCCTTCTTCCTTAGGGCTAACATGGCCCCAGCCAGCCTGTCCATAACCCAAGCTAACCCCAGATCAGCAGCCCTGGGTCTGTTTTCCAGCTGGAAAATGAGGTTGACCCAGGTGACTCTTCCAGATGTGAATCTGATGCTCCCCAGGGCCTCGGTCTGTCATCACTGGTCCCCAGGGCCTGGCATGGTGAAGGAGAAATCACCCACTCACTGTAGTTTGGCTGGGGCAAGACAGCCCCACCACCCGCTGGGCCTCCTCTGGGCCCATGCCTCCACAGGGACCCTGCATGGGGACCCATGGTTTGGCTTTACTGTCACCTCTGCCGGACCTTGCGCTGCCTGCAGATCTGATAGAGGAAGGGCTACTGACTCGACACAAAAGATGTCTTGCCTCGATGGCCCCACCCACCTCTCTTGTCTCTTCCAGGTCCCTGAAGCTATCCGAAAATGCCAGCGTGCTGGTATCACAGTTCGCATGGTGACTGGGGACAACATCAACACTGCCCGGGCCATTGCGGCCAAATGTGGCATCATCCAGCCTGGGGAGGACTTCCTGTGCCTGGAAGGGAAAGAGTTCAACCGGCGGATCCGCAACGAGAAAGGCGAGGTAGCACCCAGCTGTCTGCCGCCCCCGACCCCCTTTCCTCCCTGCCCCCGCGTGCCCGCCCTAGCTCTGCAGCGTCCTGTGCTTCCCCTCCCCAGATAGAACAGGAGCGGCTGGACAAGGTGTGGCCCAAGCTGAGGGTGCTGGCCCGGTCGTCTCCCACCGACAAGCACACTCTGGTCAAAGGTAGCAGAGCTCCCACACCTTCCTGGGGTGGTCGGCCTGAGGTTGTCCGCTCCCTGATGCCAAAAGTCAGGTTCCCAAACAGGTCCACAGGGCCTGCCTAAGAAGCTGGGTCCATTTGTCCCATTAGCCCGGAGCAGCAGGGCTGGGGCCCATGAGGGAACAGGGGTTCAGAGAGGGCCAGTGACTCACTCCAAGTCACATAGCCTTTCTCTAGAAGCATTGGGTGTAGAGCCAGGGACCCGGGATCATGTCCCCAGGCCTTAACCAGTCAGCCCCCAGTCCCCATCCTCCCACCCTGGCCCTGTGACTCAGTGAGACTTGGTTGCTTATTTGGGGATAGGAGATGGTCCCGGTGATAGTGAGCACAGATAATTGGGACAGTCAGCACGTGTGCAATCCCAAAGGGTTTTCACGGCCAACCTGCCCCCATAGCTCCCTGGGCAGGGCTTCACAGGGATGTGTTGACAGATGGGCCCAGCCCTGCCCTGCCCCGATCTGTCTTCCAGGGATTATTGACAGCACCAGTGGCGAGCAGCGGCAGGTGGTGGCCGTGACTGGGGATGGCACCAACGATGGGCCGGCCCTCAAGAAGGCGGACGTAGGCTTTGCCATGGTAAACCACCCAGTTGGCATCCCAACTCACCACGGCAGATGGGGCCTGTGTGTGCCCCATGGACTTTAGCTTTATACCAGGAAGTAGGAGCCAGTGTTGGGGCAGCTTACAGAGCGACCGAAGGTTCTTTCTCTCACATCCGGGCCACCTGGGCCTGTGTGGGCTCTGCCAGTCAGGGAACACGTGTTCAAAGGCATCTGTTGTGATGCCCAAGGTGATAGCGGGCCCTAGATGAGATGTACTGTGGAGAGGAAGGAGAGTGGTGGCGGGGTCTCATCACTGATGGGCTCTCAGCCCCAGATGAGGTGAGCAGGGTCCCCAAATGTGCTTTTCCTCTGTACTTCCTTCCTGTTACTCACCCACTGAGCAGGGTAGCCCTGGAGGCGCCACCCACATGGCTGCTTGCGGCCCCACAAGAGGCTGGGCTCCTTTTTCGGTAGGCCACCTGGGGAACCCAGCCCCGTCCTTCCCGGCACCTGTAGCCCAGAGCGGAGCTCCAGCGCAAGCTTCACGAGATAGTGGCTCTCACCGGCCAGACCTGGGGTGGGGAAGAGAGCTGAGCAGCTTGTCACGGCTGCAACTGTGCCTGCCCAGGGTGTCCCCTGCAGGACTTTCCAGCGTGCCTTACACAGCAAGCCTCTCTGGAGTGCTAAGAACAAACCAGGCTGGTTGGTGGCCACCTGGCGGCAGCTGGCCTTTATGTGTAAAGCTGTGTTGATGCCATGTCATCAGTACCCTCTGTGTTTATGAGGAAAGCCCCCCTCACCATGACATGTGACAACTTACTGTGTGTAGTATAAGAATGTGTGAGACAAAAATCAGTCCTGTTCTCGGCTTTGCAGGGGAGGGGTGGGATGTTATTCAGAAGGGACGGGCAGGGAGCCAGCCCAGGTGGGCCAGGTGATCCAGGGGGGCTGGGGAAAGGACCCCCCAAATACGCTATGTGTGTGAGTGTGTGTATCACCCATCAGGGCATCGCAGGGACCGACGTGGCCAAGGAGGCCTCTGACATCATCCTGACCGATGACAACTTCACCAGCATCGTCAAGGCAGTCATGTGGGGCCGGAACGTCTATGACAGCATCTCCAAGTTCCTGCAGTTCCAACTGACAGTCAACGTGGTGGCCGTGATCGTGGCCTTCACAGGCGCCTGCATTACTCAGGTAGGCACTAAGGGCTGCCGTGCCCCGGCTAGGACACCTGGACTCAGGCCTGAGGGCCAGATTATAAGAGTGAGGGTTTTGTTTTCATTGCTGCAGATTATTTTAATTGAGATCAAATTCACATGCCAAAAATTCACCGTTTTTGAGTAAACAATTCAACACTCGAATTTTGAGGACATTCACCATTGCCTCTATCTAGCTCCAGAAGATTGTCATCATCTTAAATAAAAGAAACCCTGTGCTCCTGAGCAGTCACTTCCCCATTGCCCCCAAACATCCCAGCCCTAGGCCACCACTCACGGGCTTCCTGGGTCTATGGATTTGCCTGTTCCAGACTTTTCATTCCGATGGGATCAGATAATATGTGGCCTCATGTCTGGCATCTGGCTTAGCATCATATTTTTCCTGCCTTTTCATGGCCTCAGATCACTCCGTGGTATAGACTGTCGCCGTGTGTCTGTCCTGATGAACCCGTAACTCGTTCCTACTTTTTAGCGCTTGTGAACGGTGCTGCCAGGAACATCTGTGTATGAGTTTCTGTGTGGGCTATGTGTCCCATGGGAATGCTTTCTCAATAGTCCCATTTTCCTCACGGGTGAGTGTCTAGATTTTCTTCGCTGCCCCCCCCTTAGAAAGGGGGTGCAAAAAAATACCCGTTTGTTGCTGATCGACTTCATCTTTTCAAATATTCTTTTTTAACTGAGACAAAAATCACATAACAAACTTCACCAGAACCATTTTTACCTTTTGAACGTCCATAACTCAGAGGTTTATCTCCCTCCACAGTGTCGCAACCATTGCCACTGTCTTCCCGGAACACTCTCTTCACCCCAAAATGATACCCTGTCCCCATGAGCAGTCACTCTCTACTCCCTGTCCCCCAGCCCCTGACACCCACTCATCTGCTTTCTCTCTCTGTGGATTTGTCAGTTCTGGAAGTTTCCTATGAATGGAATCAGACAGTACGTGGCCTTGTGTGTCTGGCTTCTGTGAGGCTGATTTTTAACCAACAACTCAGAGGAGCTGAGAAGAAAGGTCCAGCTCAGAGTTTCTGCCTCCTCCTCCTCCTGGGGTGCAGGAGACAAGGCGAGCAGCCCTCACTCTGTTGCCCCAAATGGCAGACCCCATCGTCAGGCTGTTTTGTGGTCTGGGCTTTTTCACCTCCTGCGAGGGATTTGGAGCACACCTTCTAGATCACTGCCACCAGGTGAGAGAAGGGAGGCGGGCGTGTGACAGCCCAGAGAAAACACCCCGCTAGCCTAAAGGAGATATCTGTTTTCATGGGCGTGAAATCCCAGTGATGTGGCCCCCACAAGGAGTTTTCCCCCAGGCGTGACTGGGTTTCCACCCCTGGCCTTCCCAGGCGGGCGGCCCACGGAAAGGTGAACGCCTCCTCTCCGTAGGACTCTCCTCTCAAAGCCGTGCAGATGTTGTGGGTGAACTTGATCATGGACACCTTTGCCTCTCTGGCCCTGGCAACGGAGCCTCCCACAGAGTCGCTGCTGCTGCGAAAGCCATATGGCCGCGACAAGCCCCTCATCTCCCGCACCATGATGAAGAATATCCTGGGCCACGCCGCGTATCAGCTCACCATCATCTTCACCCTGCTCTTTGTCGGTAGGCTGGCCAGGGGCACGCAGGAGGCCTTCGGGACACTGTGGCCAGCACCTCGGGCTCAGATTCTGTCTGGTGTCCCTCCACCTGTGTCCCCGGGCCCAGTACGGGGTGGGACGATGCAGTTCTTGACTGGACAACACCCAGGGGAAGGAGCAAATGGGCCAGGCCAGCAACCCTCCAGCGAGGCCTGCTGGGAGCCTGCAGCTCTTTCTCAGCCTCTCCTCCCAGGCCCCTGAGCAGCTGAGAAACAGTTTATGTCTTGACTTCCGGCTCCCAGCCTCTACCTAGCCCCAGAGTGGCCACGGTAACCCTAGGAACAGCACAGCCCACAGTTACCCCGTGACGATTGCTCCCACGGAGTGACAGAGGTGCTGTGCTGGAAGCTGTGGGACCAGGGGGACCATGAGAGAGAGAGGGAGGAGGAGGGCACCTGAGGAAAGCCAGCTTAAGAGCATCCCTTCTTAACCTCTTCCTTCGGCCCTCAGGCTCAGGGACACCACCCCTGGGTCTGTCCCTGGCCTGATAGGGTCTCAGGACTCTGGTCGGTTGAGCCTGTAGTCTGGCTGTCTTGTCTGTGGCCTTGTCTGTGAGCTGGAATTGGCCGTCCCCTGGGACAAGAGACCCCTCTCAGCAGCTGCACATTGTGGTCTTGCTCCTGAGTGATGCGTCACGCACTGAGATGGCTGTGCCTGAGTGGGGAGTGTTGCCCGGCCCCCGTGGGGGCTGCTCCCTCATGCAGGCGCCCCCACCTTCCAGGAGAGCTCTTCTTCGACATCGACAGCGGGAGGAACGCACCGCTGCACTCGCCCCCCTCAGAGCATTACACCATCATCTTCAACACCTTCGTCCTCATGCAGCTCTGCAACGAGATCAACGCCCGCAAGATCCACGGCGAGAGGAACGTCTTCGACGGGATCTTCAGCAACCCCATCTTCTGCACCATCGTCCTGGGCACCTTCGGGATCCAGGTACGGCCTCTGCACCTCCACTCCCAGAAGCAGCCCCACCCCATCTGGCTTTCCTGTGGCCCCCGGTCCTCTCTGCATGGTGGAGCGGGCCTTCTTCATCTTCCAAATCTCACTGGCCTTGCCCTGCGTTAGCCCCCTGGTTTTCAAAAGGTTTTCATGAGCCTTCATCAGAGCTAACTTTTCTCACAGGTCCTGGAAGGAGTCCTCCCTGGCCCCCTCTAGGTCCGCCATTCCCATTCCTAGTACTTAATTCCTTGGCACGAGGCTGCCATAGCTCCAGAAGGTTCTTTTGCAGATGCCCTCTGTGATCAGTGCTGACACACTAACCTCTGCTTCCCACAGGGCTGTGGACAGGCTGCTCAGCCCCCATGTCTATTTGTAGAAAAATTGAGGTATAGTAAGGCCAATAGGTCAGGAGACGGTTGCCACTGAAAGACAGTTTATGACTCACAGATCCCGCGTGGTAGAGCGCCAGGCAGGAGCCAGGGTGTGGAAGCTGTGGACAAGAGCCTGTGCCGTGGTTCCTTCGGGGACAAGTGGGTGAGGCGGGGTGGCTGGTAGGCTCAGGACTGGGTAGGCTGTGTCATTGCAGCAGTTCTAGGGCATGGGGCACTCCCGCTTGTCTGGTACCTGGCCCTGGGTACTGAAGGCAGGAAGATAGTGGCAGGGACTGCTACAGTCCAACGGGGGACAGGGTGTTTGCATCTGGAAAGCTTGCCCCTGAGAATTGGATGCCTCCCAAGGAGGCAGGAGGCCAAGGCAGGGTGACCAGCAGGTTCTAGGGTCCTCCAAAATGAGGCGTGTCCGGTGTGCCCGCAGGCCTGGTGTCACAGCACCCCTGGCCTTGTGGTCCTCTCAAGGGAGCAGCCTGTGTGCCTGGGGGAACTGACCAGGGTGGCTGGGCCTTCAAGGCACTGGAGGACAAGGGTGGCTGGGGAGCTGCGGCTGGACCTGCCTCTCTCTCTCACCTGCCCTCTGTAGATTGTTATCGTCCAGTTTGGCGGGAAGCCCTTCAGCTGCTCCCCGCTGTCCACGGAACAGTGGCTCTGGTGCCTGTTTGTTGGTGTTGGGGAGCTGGTCTGGGGACAGGTGAGTGACAGCCCTGCCCCTCATTCCAGACTGCCCTACAGACAGCTTCTGTGATGGCCCCACGGCCCTAACCCTGCTCCAGAGCCTTGGGGTCCACAGCCCAGGAAGCATACTGTGTCCTCAGGCCTCTGACACACCAGGACCCAGGGACAGGCCACAAGGGATGGTGTCAGCAAAAGAATGCAAAGGAACATGGCCGGGATGTGACGTGGCCCAGGAAAACTGCCCATAGCTCCCCTTTCCATGATAAGAGTCAAAAATTGTCCCTTCAAACTGGGTGGGTAGCTTGGGGAATTCCTACATATTTTAAATCAATCAAACAGCACCCTGGTCAATAAGCCATGGGGTGAAGACAAAGTCTGAAGGGAAAATCTCGAGAGAAATTAGGAAATCTTTTGTTCTGCTGGAAAGGACAGCGAGCCCCACATCCAGCTCTGTGAGCTGCAGCTGAAGCCGCACACCGGGAGTCTCTGGGATCCTACAGTCAGATCAGGAAGAAACAGCCTGGGTGTTTAGGATTCACTTACTCCATCTTCATCGGCTCCATAGACTGGGAGCCTTGGACAACAGACACTTAGTTTCTCAAAGTCCCGGAGGCTGGACATCTGAGACCAGGGAGCCAGAGGGCCGGTTCCTGGTGAGGGTTCCTTCCTGGCTTGCAGACAGCCGCCTCCTCAATCTGTGCTCATGTGGTGGAGAGATGGAACAGGGTCTCTGGTGCCTCCTTTCTTAGGAGCACTAATGCAGTAGGATCAGGGCCCTACCTTGGTGACCTTAATGAACCTTGATCACTTCCTTACTCCAGATCCAGCCACGCTGGGCACCATGAACTCGGGAGCACATTCCAGCTTTTGTTTCTTTTTCTTTCTTTTTTTTTTTTTTTTGAGACAGGGTCTTGTTCTGTTGCCTCAAACTCCCAGGCCCAAGTGACCCTCCTATCTCAGCCTCCCACATTCCACCACACCAGACTGATTTTTGTATTTTTTGTAGAGACGGGGTTTTGCCACGTTGCCCTTGAACTCCTGACCTCAAGTGATCTGCCTGCCTCCGCCTCCCAAAGTGTTTTTGATCTGCTGGTTCTGGCTGCTGACCACAGGGGCTGCTGCAGCTGCTATAGATGCCAGCCTTCTTGCCCACCCCAGCATTAGTGTCCTCAGGGACAGTCCTCCCAATTCCTCTGCCTCATTTAAGAATTCTCCTTTTCCTCCGCTACTGCACCTCACCTCCCAATCACACTAGAATCTGGTCTCTCCACGGAGTCCCTTCACTTCCCAAACGTGGACTTTAACCACAGCCCAAGGGGGTGCCACGCCCGCTTCTTGACCTTCAAGCTCCCAGGCCACTGGCCTACATTTCCCCCCAGGAACATGGCACCAGCCCGTAGCTCAGCCTCTCTGGGTTACCAGCTTGTCTTTTTCATTTTTAACCTTGTTCAATTACAAAGATAAAGCATCTTCAAGTGAAAAACTAACAGAAGGGAATGTCTGTGAACCAGTCCTCAAGTCCCCACCTGGTCACGTTCAAGAAGGACACTGGCTCAGACACACCAGACAGACGGGACGTCTTATTCTAGAACTCCCTTTCTACAGCTTCCCCTGCGTCCTTCTAGACTGTTCCCCCCACTTCCCAGGGGCCTGCAATATGCAAAGCTACTGGGAAGTGGCCCTCTCTTCACTCCTGCCTTTCCAGCTGCCACCCTCCTTGTCACTTCCCACCTTCCCCCGATGCACAGGTCTTACCCCAGGAGATGCCCTCTCCAGGAGAGACTAGGCCAGAGCTCCAGGTGTGTCTCCCAGCAACGGTGTGGAGCAACATGCAGGGAGTATTGTCAACCAAGGCAGCTCACCCAGCCCTGATGTCCACAGCTTTTCTTGGGGTGGTTCACAGAGCCATGCTGTGCTCACGTGGCTGGCCTCCATCTCCAGCCTTCCGGAGGCCCGGCTGTTTGTGTAGAGTACAGGGCACGGCCCCCAGCCCCCGGCCCCAGTAAGCCATGCTGCTTTCAGGCAGGATGTTCCCGGGGCTTAGCGATCTCTCCTAGGAGCCCTTGCTGCACAGTGCTCGACTCCTGGGCCCTTTGGCTGAATGGGACTCCGTGGAGGAGGAGTGGGCCCAGAGCTCCACATACTCCTGAAAATGTGCCTCAGTCCCCCCCCACCCCCGGGGAACACTACACCAGTTCCCCAGGGGCTGCGAGTTCCTGGGGGACAGAGATGGGGGCTGCTGTACCTTTACTCCCTTTGCTTAATCACAAAAAACAAATGACATCCTTTGGAGGAAGGAGGCTGGCGTCTCCCTCTGCAGAGGGGACCTTGACGCCAGGCAGATGCAGCTCAGCCTGGCTCTCACAGCCATCTCCGTGTGGCTTCCCCAGGTCATTGCCACCATCCCCACCAGCCAGCTCAAGTGCCTGAAGGAAGCTGGGCACGGGCCGGGGAAGGATGAGATGACAGACGAGGAGCTTGCCGAAGGCGAGGAAGAGATCGACCACGCCGAGCGGGAGCTCCGCAGGGGCCAGATCCTCTGGTTCCGGGGCCTGAACCGGATTCAGACTCAGGTAAGCCCCACCTCGCTCTTGCCCGGGCGCTTTCATCCCGAGATGCTAGAGGCAAGTTGGCAGCGGCAGCCGAGAGCGGCTGTCTGCACCCAACACCCACAGGGAAGCCCTTTGGTCTTGCTGCTAAGGTCACAAAAGCAGCTGCTGGTGTCCCCTTTGCCATTCCAGGATGTGCCCACTGATGGCTGTGGCACTGAGGTCGCCTTTCCCTGACACCTCCTTCAGAGCGCAGGTGTCCCCTGTAGCTAAAGGTGTGTGGGGGTGACTAATGGCTCTCTCAGAGGCACGGGACAGCGCTGTCCTCATCACTGCGGGGGCTCCCTTTACTTGGCGGGAACCGCCCCAGATCATGGGCAAGTGACATTCTCGGGAAGACAGGCCCGTTTCAAACAGCCACCAGCGAGCTCAAGGTTGACTGGATGACACCATAAATGCGATGGGGAGGCTTCATTTGGGATGTGGACTCTGGCCACCTAGTTGGTCCTTTCTGTTCATCCAAATCTCCTACCATTAGGGTCGGCCAAGACCAAGGCCGTCAGCTGGGTTCTCTCCTGAAGTCAGGTGGTCACCACTGCCGCCAGCAGCGGGCACTTGCCAGAGCTACCCCACTCCCTTGTCCCCATGTCCTCCCAGCCAACCTCCTTGCCAGAACGTTCCAGACTCGCTGTGTCTCCACACCCCTCCCTGGACCTCTCTTGTGATCCCACTGCAGCCCGGCCTCTGCCCACCACTCCCCAGAAACGGCGCGCGCCTAGGTCTGCAAGGCTCCCCTCCGGCTCCTGAGGTCGGGCTATCCCTGCATCGCTCCTGCCTGCTGTGGGCACTGCCTGGAGACTTGCTGTCCTCACCCGCCTGGCACCCCCACCTCCTGCTCAGCCCTTGCCCTACCCTGCTGTGGCCCCTGAGCGCTGAAAGTCCTGGCCGGGGAGGAAGGAAGAGCCACGCCCCTCTCCCACAGCCGCCTCTCCTTCACGGCCTGCCCTTCCCCCAGCAGCCTCCAGAGGGCCACCCAGCATGCTTCACACTCCACCTCCTCCTGCAAGGCCTGGGCCACCGTCTCTCAGGTCACAGCCGTCGCTCCCTGCCCCTTCAGCCTCTGTCCCAGACCCCCAGTCCTCCCTGGGGTCCTGCGCACTTGGCCTCGCAGCCAGGGCCCGCCTAAGCCACCAGCCCCAGGCGAAGCGGGAACACCTGGCTGGGCGTCCATCAGGAGTCTATCTAGGTAGGGCCTGAGGCCACAGCCCTTCCCAGGGTCTGTCACACATCACCAAGGGCTTGTCCCAAAGAATCATCCATGCAACTTGCCCAAGACTCCTCTCGGTGCCCTGGGTCCTGTTCCCTCCCAGGGGTATCAAGGGCCCAGCCTCAGGGCAGCCCCATCCCCCAGGCCGCAGCCTCCCTTGCTTGCCTTGCCTCCACTCAGCCCCTGCAACGCCGCCCTCTGCAGTGCAACTGGTGGAGCCTGTGTCCATTGTTCTAAGGATGAAGTCCAGGCTCCTGCCTCTCGATGTCAACCCGTCCTCCTGCACCCCTGCACCCCTGGCCGCCTGTGCACTGCATCTCCACAACTCCCACGCGCCTCCTGGGGCCCTCATGCTTACAAAGCCCGCTCTGACTCCACTCCCACCACGGGCTACCTGTGCTGCCAGCCCAGGGCACTCGAGTTGGGGCATGTCAGAGTTCCTGCCGAACTTTCCAGAGCTACAGAGTCCCCAGGCCTACCCCAGAGATCACGATCATGCAGGGCTAGGTCGGGGCACAGGAGAACTTCACATTTAAATCTGAGAACTGGGAAGTGGGGCTGGCATCCGAGGCACCTCACACAGCGCAGCCTGAGAAGGGTGTCTTAGGTTCGGACTCAGCACTGTTATCTACCCCCTGGCCTGGCCGGAACACAGACAGCCCCGGCGAGGAAGGAGAGCCGGCTTTGTAGCCAGCTGGACTGCATCTCCCTCCCAAGTGCAAGGGCTAATGCCTCAAGCCCAGTGCCCGGATAGGCCAGGGCTGCACTACAAACAGCCTTTTCTCGTTCCCCGAAATACATATTTCTGTGCTAAATTTACAACACATCAAATGTTAGAAGCAGCATCCGTCTCCCCCAATTCCCTCCTAGCAGTTCAACTGTGCCTTCTACTAGACCATGCCTATGAGCCCCCCAGCTGCCCCCAGTTGGGCTCTTATCTGTCACACCCCTGTTGTGCTACAGAGCCCAGAGCTGCCTAAGCCTGGAGTTGGGGGTGTGGACAGCAGGCTTCACTTTTGCCAATGCAGCCAAAGGCAACATTAGCTTTTCCAGCAGCTGAGACAGCAACCCTGCCCGGATCTGAAGTGTCCGGTGGCATCAGTAGTACCCTGGCCACCTATGTGTCTCGTGTCCTCTGTATGTGGGAGCCATTGGTTAGTCTTAGAGTTCCAGGCTGTTCCAATTGTCAGTGCCTAGAGAGACACGGGCTGGTGACGCCCTACTTTGCCTCTGAGGAAACGGCGACCCTGGGAGCAGGACGCACTCCTTTCCCCTTGGCTCCTGATCCCCAAGGCTTTTCGCTTCGACTTTGTCACATGCAACTCACCGTGTTTCTCAGGAATGCCAAACCAGTCAGTTCTGTTAGCCAACTGTGAAAGAGCATCTGCTCTCTTTGATTCCAAATACCTGCTGGAAAAAAAATGGAGCTAAAGGAAAAGCCCATCAGGTTGTACATATGTCTGAAGGCAAGGAAAGCATTTCCTAGGCAGCTGGCCCCAGATTTCTGCATTTTATGAACCCCAAAATCGCTCCCCAGATTTTGGAGGCTGGCACACGCTTTGACGTTGCTGAGTGAAGGCATTTTGTAAGCTGCTACCTGCTCGCACCACCGTTCCACACTAACACATCAACGCACCAGGCGGACAGGGTGCCTTCCAGAATAAAAGAGTCCTTCAAACCCACAACATGTAGCTGTTTGAAGCGCTCATGACTCGGTCTGTCTTTTTTGCACCCATTATGACCCAAAGAGAAGCTTCACCAGCGACTGGGCCTTGCTCCTGGCCCAGCTGTTGGGCTTCTGGGTATGGGGTGGTGGCAACTGCGGTATTGTCACTGATGTGGCTCTCCCACCGGGACACCATCTGTAGCCAGGCCAGGCCAGCACAAACCTGAGGCAGGAAAGGCATCTTTCCCGTCCCTCTTCACTTTTGCGGCAGTGAGAGTCCTTTCCTGAATCTAGACAGGAGACCGCCCCAAGCCACCGCGACACCGTCACATCAACCATCTTCCTTCCGTGCGCTGATCCACTCAGTATGCATTCCTCACAGTTGCAGCCAGCACCACGAGGTTCCCCTGTCACAAGCGAGGAAGTGGGATGTGCTGGCCAGAAGGGGACTGGGCAGGCTGAGAAGAAGGAGGAGTCCTTTCTGAAGCGCGTCAAGGGTTGAAGTGGAGGACATCCTCATTTTGCTCAGTTACGGGGGTAGTCTGAATATTCAAGCTGCCTTCTTGCACGAAGCCGTGGCCCACGTCAAGACACCTAGCTGAACCTGGTGGCCACCATGTAGCCACTGCAGGGCTCGGGCTGGAGCAGGTAGCTTTGGGCTCCAGATGCACACACTGTCTTTGCTGTTCACATCACCTCCAGCCAGATGGACACGAGTTCCCATGCCAGCCAAGGGCAGGTCAGGAAATCCAAAGACACTGGGTCAAGGTCCTCTTGTGGGCCTCAGTTTCCCGAGCCTCGCTTCCCCTTCAACTTGTAGAAAGCTGTCAGAGTGGGGAAAAAGCGAAGCCATGCCGGCCGGTCAGTGGGAAAATGCCCCCTCCTGCCGGGTCCATTCCGCTACTGAGGTTTGGAGGGCGCGCCCCGCCAAGTCACTGCAATGAGCCGCAGAAGCTAGCAGAGACGGGCAGGCAGACAGAGCGTGAGGCACAAACCCTCAGGGTTTAGAGGAAGCAGGGCCGGTTCTGGTAGGAGCGTGTCCTGTCCCTCAGGTGTGTTGGGGCGGAAAAAAAAAAAACCGTTGAGAACTACGAAGTGCTTCCTGACGAGTGGCTTGCAAGGGGCATTTCTGAGATGTTTGCTGTCTGCCCCCAACTCGTGACCCCTTCCCTTCCCGATCTCATGACCACTAACCATCTGCTCAGCAATCCCTCTCTCGGTGGGTGGCACAGAGGCCAGCCTCGGTCGGGGCCCTGTCCAAACATCGCCAGCTCCCAGTGAGCGGGGTGACCCAGTGACGCTTTGCTGTCGCCCTATGTGTCCTCCCCCCCGCAGTAGCCTGGACAACAGTGCAAGCCACACTTTATCTCATTTTCTCTCCCACAGATGGAGGTAGTGAGTACCTTCAAGAGAAGCGCTTCATTGCAGGGTGCTGTGCGCCGGCGGTCCTCGGTCCTCAGCCAGCTCCATGACGTAACCAATCTTTCTAGCCCTACTCACGTAATTCTCTCTGCTGCCAATCCCACCAGTGCTGCTGGGAGTGAGTCTTGACTTCCCTTTTCTCCCATAAATGGCATCTCTGGGGAAGAATAAGCCTCCCCAGCTCGGCCTCTCTCTTTTCCAGTCTTGCCTCCCGCTCACCGTGGCTTTTCTGTTCTTTCTTTACCGCCCTGTCCAGTCCTTCCCGCCCAGACGGTGTCTCTCAAAAGCCATATTCTTTTATGAAATGTATCCAACGCACGGCACTCCGGACCTCCTGTTCTTTGCTTTCTTTGGTGTTTGGTTTGTGTTCAGTGCTCCTTGTGCCATTGGTTTTCCTTTCTTGAACCTGTCTGCCTTTGCCGACGGTTCTTCATGAACTTGGGCCGTTTCTGGAGGTGTCTGGGGTCAGGCCGGGGCCTTGCTTGGTGTTCAGTGGTGCAGCGTCAGGGCAGCGCGTGGGCTCAGGGCCGCTTTCCCAGGGCTGCAGGGGTGGTAGGTGCCTTTCCCGCACTGTTTGCCGTGGAAGGATCCAGGCCACCTATCCAGGAACTGGGGCGGCCGCTTCCAGCATCTTCCTTGAGTTGGTTTCCTAAGGATCCCGCTGTCGCCTGTCCCCAGGTGGGCTCAGTGGTAGCCAATGACCCCTGCAGAGTCATTGCGCCGGCAGCGTGCCCAGGAGCCTCGGGGTCAGGCTTTAGCCCAATCCTTAACCCACACACTCTCCTCTCTTTCCTCTGAGAAACCGAGAGAAACCACTTCCCTTTGAGAGGGTGCCATGAAAAGTTCCCACCACGTTGGTCACATTTTAAAGAGAACCCAGGGGCTATCCTAAGGCGGTAGAAAGTTCCATAATTGCTCACATATTTTTACAAAGACAAAGGAAAGGCCACTCTACCGCTGACCATACCCCCCTGGTGAGAGAGAACGCAGGGAACCCAGTGGGCCCAGCCACGCGGCCTGCTCCTTCCAACAAACCCAAGAGACTTTACACACCAAGCAGTAAATGTTCGCGCGTGGGCCCAGAGCCTTGCCAGGATGGTTCTACGGTACCTCTTTCCTTTCCTTCTAGCGAGCCCCCGAAGCGCTCCCCTCTGCCAACATGAACACGCCACCCCCTGCAGACCTTAACCACGCCTTCTTCCATCACAGACTCTTCCAGCTTGATTTCTTTTCTTTTCCTCTTCTTCTTTTCTTTTTTTTATTTTTTACTTTTTTTTTAGGAACTGGTGAGAGGTCCCTGGTGTGGGTCACCCCTCCTCTCGCATAAGCTGTCGTTTTGGGCCACTTTGCTCTTAAAGGAAGGGAGGAGGGCTGTCCTGTCCCCCTTGGGAACAGAGCACATGCGCTCAGACACACACACACACACACACACACACACACACACACACACTCCTCCAAGCCACAGGCCACTCACACCTCCAGCTTGCTCCACACTCATCACGGGGCCACCTACCCGGGTCACAAATATTGGCCGACACCATGGTGGTTGGGCTGAAGCAGCCAGCATCCCCAGTGCCCCAGACGTGGGCCCACGGGGGCCTCACCGCCACTCCACCTAAGAGGCCAACAGGAGGGTCCGCCAAGTGAGTTAATGACGGAAATGGTTCGTAGCCTCCCAGCACCTTCCTTCCTGGGAGCTGAGGGGCAGCTTGGGGCATGGCTGTGCCCCTGCCTCCCTCCCCCTTGACTTCCTCCATATGTTGCTTTGCCATCTTTCTCTGTGCTTCCTGTCTGTCTGTCCATCTGCCCATTTGTTGAGTTAAGGGGAAGGCAGCCACCATGGCCCCACTGTACGCGTTCCTCCAGCCTTCACAGCTCTGGCCTCATCCCACCCCAGGGCCAGCTCCTCGCCCTTCTCCAGGTCCAGCCCAGCCCTGCAGCGGGGCCTGCTGTCTCTTCTCCCTCTGGATTCCCCCCACTTCCTCCCCGGGGCGGCCTCTCTCTCCTCTCTTCCTTGGCTCCTAGCACGTCCTTCCTGCCTTCGTCCCGTGGCCATCTGTTCCCCTTCTCCCCACCTCTGGAGCCTGGCAGTGCCGGGTAAGTACAGTGGGAGAGAAGCCACCCCTCCTGATGCTCAGAAGCTATTCCATGGGGGCCCTAAGTGGCAGATAGCCAGAGGAGGGCAGCTGTCCCTTGCACGCTGTGTGCTTCAGCAGAAGGCGGGTGCTGCTGTAAAGTCACAGGAGTCCTGATGTCCTGCCCGACAAAGGCCGACCTAAAACGCCCATCCCAGCTGAACATCAGTACCCCACAAAGGACTCTGCCGTGGAGGAAGATGCTGGCTAGGGACCTGGCAACACCAAGGACGTGCCTGCTTCTGGAAGCCACCCGCCAAAACCACCACCCGCCAAAACCACCACCCGCCAAAACCACCTCCCGCCAAAACCACCTCCTGCCAAAACCGCCTCCCGCCATCATCACGGTGCAGCGGATTGGTTTAGAACTCAGAACCCAACCCCCACTCCATGCCTCAAGGACCCCAAGACATCACCAAGCCCGGCACCCTCATCCTAGAGATCAGGGGAAGGAGGGGCAGCCAGGCCCAGCAGAGTGGGGACTAGCACCAGCGCCCACCCTGTCCTTGGAACTTTCTGGTGGATGGGAGATGCCCCGAAGGCCGTGACAGAGCTCCCCTAGACAAGAGGGCTGCCCCAACTAGGCCTGCAGGGTCTTCGAGTCTCGTGGTTTCCCATCCTCTTTGCCGGCTCCAAGCCAGGCTACCTTTCAGCCCACCGGGAGTCTGGGGCCTTTCTGGGCACTGGTGCTGCCTCCATCCACAGCCTTTCCCACTAAGGGCCTCAGGCCCTCCAGGGAGAAGGGCCAGGGGTTGGTACCATGACATCCCCTCACCCTGTGCCCCTGGGGCCAATGTAGGAAGTAGCAAGAGGGTGACTAGGAGTCCAGAGATGCAGGATCGCTGGGGCTCAGGGCTCACACATTCCAGCCCTCCCCACCCTGTCTAGCCTCCCACGCTTTTGCTGCTTCCAGACTCAGGAGTCCCAACACAGGCCCGCCCCTCCTCTGCCTGCATTGTCAGACTGCGCCAGCCATGACCTCACTCCCGGCTTCCGGACAGCCTCCAGTGCCCCTCGCCTGCCCAGCCTGCCCACCCGCACCATGCCCCAACCACACACACACCAAGGCCGCAGCATCCCTCTCCCGATGGGGTGTCCATATTCGAGAGAGCTGGCCAGAGAGGGGGGTTCAGCTGCTGGGGTCTACTAAGGGCAGCAGGCTCAGGGGGCTGCGTGTCAGCCCCCAGGAGGGACGGGAGGGTGCGGGTCATTTGGAAAGCCCTACCAAAGCCACTCGAGAGGTCTTTCTTTTACGTCTGTTTTCCACTGGGACGTACAGACAAACCCCAGCCACGCATTCTTCCTGCAGCGCCCACACCGGGCCTGTGTGAGATGCTCGCTGCTGGAGTGGAAACAGTAGCAGCTCTCCCCAAGAGCCTGCCCTGCCCCAGGTTTTCCTGGAACCCTGGGCTCTACCACAGGGGAATGCCCTTCCAGGCAATTCCTAAAGTAGACACCAGAACACAGCCTAGGGCAGATCCCAGAACTCCTGGTCCCAGGCCCTCCCCATCAGGAGGTCCCGCAGCTGGACTCGCCTTCCTCCTGGGTCCTCTTCAGTCTGACCACCCGACAGGCCTGGGATTCATCGCGCCCAGGTCAGTTCAGCTGCTCAGTGCTGATGTCAGGAGCACAGATCGAGGCTCACACAGTCCAGGGCATGAGTGTGTACACAGGGCGGGAGGTAATTTTCCTGAAACTTGCCAGCACTCGCAGACCCATGTCTGTCGTTTCCATTCTTTGCTTCAATTCTTTGGGGAAAGAGCCAGCTGTGGAGTTTGCATTTCCATTTTTCCTAATTCAAGCATGTGACATCCCCCTGAGGGAGACAGGGGCCTTCCCCTTGCTCTTCCTCCACGTAGAAAAGCGAGACCGAAGCCATCTTCTCGCCAGTGTTCAGGCTATCTGAGCTTGGATTCTCATTGCCCGAGTTGATTGATGGTTCGTATCACTACAAACTCTTGAGGACACTTTTGTGTCACTTTCAAGTTGCGATTCACCTTCACGCCTACAGGGGTTGTTTTGGGCCTGAAACCCTAAAGTTCCTGGCGAGCAGCTCCCCATGGGTCTCCCTGGCTGCTGTGCTCAGAATCTGCTCTAAATTCAAAGCTCAGATGCCTGGGGAGCTGACAGGTCCCTGCCTCTGAAGGAAGGCTCTGGACCAGTGTCTGTTGCCAAGCAGTGGACAGGCAGGGAAGAAACTGACCAGAAGTATCTGAGCTCTGTGAGCCGTAGCGATTGAGACTGAGCAGAGTGTGGAGCCCCTGGGCCCGCGGGTGCCCAGCACAGCAGCAGCAGGATGGGGTTTGTTTCCGCTTGAGGAATTAGAAGGAAGTGAGAAGGCGCCAGGCACAGCTTCTGTGGTTTCTTTTGTCGCTGTGGTTCGGGAGTCTTTGCTTGACTGTTCTCTCTTCCTTTCCTTTTTTCCACTCTTCTTGGAAGGGCAGGCGTCCCCAGGCCTTTGCTTGTCACCCTGCTTCCCCGGCCCTTCTCCACCCTCACCCTCCTCCCTGGCCCTGCACTGCCAACTCCATCACTTGAAGGCTAAGCAGGGGCACGTCTCCCCATGCACATGGCAGGCACCTCCACTCCAACCGGCTAGCAGCGGCATCGCACATGGCATTCCATACCCACAACCCTTCTGCTTTGGCTCAGCGTGGCCAGGGATGGCCCTTGTCAGTCTGCATCGTCCCTCGCCCTGTGTAAGGCTCAGAACTGCTCATCCACGCAGATCGGGAGCCTGGGTCAAGCCAACAGCACCCGGCGTGTGTCCTCTGGGCAGCTGGTAACAAACTGGGACAGCCTCTCTAAGGATGGGTACTTGAGCTAAGTTCAGAGGAAGGAAGCCCAGCCAGGCAGCAGAAAGGGCAGGGGCCATGGCTCTGGGGAGCCCCTGCTTGGTGCATTAAGGAATAGCACCAGCCAGCTGGGCATCACGGAGTGGGTGGAAAGCCATGGGGAGGGCCGAGGCCAGCACAGAAGACTGGTGCCAGGCCATGTGGGCCCCAGACATTCAGCCCCGTCTATTGAGACCCTGCTGGGTGCAGCAACTCAGACAGACAGACCCCTGCCCCAGGGGGATTCTCTTCCGGTGAAAGGAAGGAGAAGTAGGCACCGGGCTGCGGGGGAGCCTTCCTGGTGTGGGGTGCAGACGGAGCAAAGGCCCCGAGGTGGGATGTGCTGGACGCTGAGGGGTGAAAGAGGGCAGAGCCAGAGAGGCTGGGGCAGGCCCCGAGGGCTTCCCGTGGGGGAGACCAAACACGCTCTGGCTTTTGTACCGCCATGCTAAGGGCAGGGAAGGGTGGGCACGAAGTGCAGGTTCTGGATGGCGTTTGAAGGGATCTGCGCGGCTGGGGCCAGGGGGTCGGGCCTGCTCAGTTTGAGACTCGGCTTCTACGCCCAAGTCTGGAGCTGGAGCCAAGAGGCTGTCAGTCATCAGGTGGAGTGGAAGGCTGAGGGCCAGAAGAAACTACATAGACCCAGAGGAGGGGTCCTCGGGTGTCAGGGGATGGGAGAGGAGAAAGGCTGGAGGATTGTGGGGACCACAGAAGCGTGGCAGAGGGAGACCACAGGAGGGCCTCACCCAGAGTAGGTAGGGAGTCCCCCAGCCCAAGCTGACCCTCCTCAGCCTTCGTGGGTGCCTCGGCCATACCCCTAGGGCCATCTTTCCTGAGAGTGCTTTCATTTCTTTTCTTTTTAAATTGTCCTGCAGTAAAACAGGCTTTGCCGGTTCCAGTTCAATGAACTTCCCCACAGTCAGGACGTGTGGGCCAGTTCTGCTGCCTACTGGAAGGGTTGGAGCCAGATGGGGGAGCAGCAGAGAGAGCTCGGCAGCCAGAGAGAGCTCAGAAACTCCACCCGGAGAAGGACAGGCAGGACGGAGGGCTCTGCTGGTGGGGTACCCCAGGCAGCAGCAGTGGAGGTGGGGAGAGTTGGATGTGGAAGATGCTTCTGAGTTAGGGTCAGTCCCACAGGACGCACGGATGTCTGGCAATTGGGTCAGGGGGTCACTGGGATGGGAAGGCTGCTGGTGGACAGAGTTCAGCCAGGGCACTGATAAGAGTCCCCCTCGGGCCTCCCACAATTTGAGAGGTCCCTTAGGTATCCGAAGGGAGACACCTGGGAGGCAGTCAGGGTGGGAGTCTGGCAGTCTGGGAAAAGGTGGCGGTAATACAGCTGGCAGCTGCAGTATTTACAGCGGCCTGATGGCCTGCAGACAGCTTTGACAGCCTTGGAGGCCATGAGATTCCTTTGGGAGCAGTAGCGGTGGTGGGGCGGGGGGACGGGCATCCTGGGCTGGGAGCAGAGCAGGAGGTGATTCAGGAGCCTAAAAAGATGGCAGGGGAGCCCAGGCTGGGGGAAGGAGGCCCAGGGCCATGGGGCATCCTTGAGCACCAGGTAGGAGGAGTCCAGCCCTCTGGATGGACCTCTCTTAGAAACGTTTGCTGCTTTCTATTGAAATTCACTGCATCCTTCAGTGTTGGATGGGCTGAAAACAGTCCGTAAGACTAATGCTGAAACATTGTTTAATAGCTCAGGATTAGAATCCAGGGAACACAGAGCCTGGAGAAAGCTGCTCACTGTCAGCTGTAACAGACTCACCTAGACGCCAGCCAAGCTGAGCATCCCCAACAGCAGAATGTTGAGGGCAGCCCTACCGTCCTGCAGCGGCTCACTCTGTCACTTGCACATTCCCCAAGTGTCTGCTGAGCAGCTGCTCCGGGCCAGGCTCTGGTGTTAAGCAGCAAACAAGGCAGATGCCATCCAGGAAGGGCACGCTGGAGCAGCAGAAGCCAGGCCTGGAAGGAAGGGTTGGCTCCGTGGCCTGGCTGCCCTTTGCGGAGTTGAGCCTGGTGCAGTGAGGCCCCTCAGCGAGGAAAAGGGTGTGGTCAAGGTCACCTGGTGCCAGCAACCTCACCCTACACAGCCCTGGGGTCGAGGCCTGCAGCTTTCTGTCCTTTCTGTGACTTGATGGGCATGAGCACCAGCTGGAGTAGGCGATGCCCCAGATGCTTCCACACTACCGTCCTGTACCAGAAAAGGCCTAAAGAATGAGGCGAAAACTGAATTATGTTTCTTTTCATTAAAAATGTAAATGATTCTCAATTTCTGTGTTACCTCTAATTCAGACAGCAGTCCAGGGATAAAGGCCTGAGTGAAAAGAGCTGACCATCTGCCATCTGGCAGAGGTGGCTTTCCCAAATCCAGAGAAAGTCCTAACTAGATTTCAGAGAAGGTGCTAGAAAATTCCAATTTTGTGGAGCTTTTTGCTCACTTTTTTTTATTTTAAATAGCAACCGGGTGGGGTATCTCACTCTGTTGCCCAGGCTGGTCTCGAACTTCTGGTCTCAAGCGTTCGGCCCACCTCAGCCTCCAGAAGTGCTGGATTACAGGCTGGAGAGCCACGGCACCCGGTCCTGGCTGACTTTTTGCACTGGAAAGGGGATGAGGTTGGCATTGTTTCAGTTGATTCAGGAGCGCTGTGCTTGGCCTAGCTGAGTGGTTAGCCGCAGGGTCCAGCCCCCGGACGGCTCAAAGGAAGTCACCAAAGAGAGTGATTCATTGTCTAAACTAAGGAGTGGCTAACTTTTCCTGTACAAGGCCAGAGAGGAAATATTTTTAGCTTTCCAGGCCTGGTCTCTGCTGCCGTGACACAACTTTGCTGTTACAGCATGAAACTTGAACCAGTCAAACTTTATTAACCAAAACTGGCACAGAGCTGGGGTTAGCCCAGGAGCAAGCCCTGACAGCTCATCTAAATCCAGAAAACCAAATCCTAGCTAGAACCTTGGCCCCGGAAATGCTTCAGAACTCCTGCGTCCACCCGCTCACATAGGGAGGGACAGGCAGGTGCTGGATGAACCCCAGGGTCCGCCTGGCAGCTTGGCGCTCCATCTGCTGTCCTCTACAGGGATGGCAGTACAAGGTGGGCCAGCTACCATTGGTGGCTGGGCCGATGCTGGCCTGTGTAAGGCCAGGTGGAGGCCTCCCCATCAACTCTTGGGTTCTAAAAGCGGGAGGGAGTCCAGGCTGAGAGGCCAGGGAGCAAAGAGAGGCAGCATGGACTTGCGTGCATGAGGCAGGGTGGAGAAGCCAGAGGAAGGAAGGGCTCATTCTTGGCTCAGTGCCCTGCCGGCCAGTCAGGGGGCTTCAGAGGTGCCGTGAACTCAGCTGAGGGTAGAGGGCCACTGTGGTCGGGGAGTCTGGGCACGGCAGGAGCTCTTTCCTGCAGGGAGTTCCACTGATCTGAGCTCTGCAAACTGCCGTGGAAAGGGATGGCCAGGGAACAACACAGAGCAAAGCCCAGGGTGTGTGTGGCGGGTGGGGGGCGGGGGGAGCGGCAGAGATGCAAGTTTCAGACTGTCTGACTGGGAGATGGAGGAGGACGAGGGAAAGGAGAGGACGGGGTAGAGAGGCCAGAGGAGCAGGAGCATCAGATTCAAACAGACTCAACCAGACTCGGGGGCTGTGAGGAGGCCACAGAGGCATCTGAGCAGAGACAGGCTTCAGTGGGTGCAAATCCAAAGTGTGGCCATTCTTGATCTCAGAGTTCTGAGTACTGTGGCCAGGGCGGAGAAGTATGGACAGAGAGGAGGAGGGACAGGGACAGGGCCAGGTCAGAGCTCTGGGGCACCCAGGGACATAAGAGAGCAGTGGAGGAGATGGAGCTGGAGCGGCTGGTGAGGCGGAAGAGGGCCCGGCAGGGGCAACGTCAGGAAGCCATGAGAAGTTTCCAGAAAGAGGGATGATCAGCTGTGTTGAGCGACCTGAGGGATAGAATAAGACAAAGATAGAGAAGTGGCCAGTGGAGTCAGCCACAGGGAGACTCTGGGCATGGCAGGTCCCAGCTCCGGCCATGGGAGCTGGGGATGGAGGCCGGGTCCCTGAAGGAAGACCCATTAGAGAAAGCCGGGCGGTGCCCATAAGCTGGGGCCTTGCTCATACCAGAAGCTACTTCGGACTTTCTGGTAAAATCGAGCAGAGAGCCCCTCACCAGCGTTCTCTTCTGTTCAAATCATCTTTCTTTTCGACCAAATTGGAATTCAGATTGGGCAGAGACCCCAGAAGCCACCAAAGCCAGTTGTCCCCCCAGGACAGGGAATTGGGAGGTTGCAGCCCAGAGCCTAGTGCAGCACTCTTGAGTTCCAGAATGTCTGCCCAGCTCAGCCCAGAGAAAGCCACTGCCACCTTTTCCTGCATGTGAATCAGTTGACCAGACCAAGGCCCACACCTGAAAACCCTTTCCAAAGCCAGGCAGAGCAGCCTCCAAGCAACGGGTGGACATTTCTCATGCCATGACCCCCAGCCATTGATGTGGGTGGAACTTGCCAGCACCAGCCAGCCACTGACTATCTCTTTCCTTCCTTCCTTCCCTCCTTCCTTCCTTCCTTCATTCCACCTTTCCCTTCCTTTCCCTTCCTTTCTTCCCTCTCTGCTCACACTCTGTCCCTCCGCCTCCCACTCCAGATCCGGGTAGTGAAAGCGTTCCGTAGCTCACTCTATGAAGGCCTGGAGAAACCAGAATCCAAGACCTCCATTCACAACTTCATGGCCACGCCTGAGTTTCTGATTAACGACTATACCCACAACATCCCGCTCATCGATGACACGGACGTGGACGAGAACGAGGAGCGCCTCCGGGCCCCCCCGCCCCCGTCCCCCAACCAGAACAACAACGCCATAGACAGCGGCATCTACCTGACCACGCATGTCACCAAGTCAGCTACCTCTTCAGTGTCTCCCTCCAGTCCCGGGAGCTCGCTCCACAGCGTGGAGACGGCCCTCTAATGAGAACTTGTCTCAGCACATGCACACATGCACACTCGGACTCACACGCAGTCACACGCACACACGCACGCACACACAGATAGCGACCCGCACACCTGCAAAACGGGGGAACAGCTAAGGTGGCTGAAGAGCCTGCTGGCAGGGCATTTGCGAGAAGCCAAATCCATTCAACAAGGGTGCAGCCTGCCACAGCCTCCTCACCAGGACGGGGGAAGTGGAGGCCAGGGTGGAGGAAAAAGAGGAAGGGGAAGACAAGAAGGGGGAGGAGAAGGTTCTTCATCCAAAGGAGGAAGGAGAAGTAGGAAGCGAAGAGCTGAGTTCCCCACCTTTTTTCTATTGATGCTTCTTTTTTAACGAACTCAGTTCCACTGCGTGTATGCGGTGGGCAGGGGCTGGTTTGGGTTTATTGGGAGCTTTTGTTGCACCCATTCGGGAGAAATCAGATCAACATATTCGTGCAAAAAAAAAAGTTGAGTGCTCTGCAGGGCTGTGAAGGGTGCCACCCGAGGGCGCCGCCTGCAAGCATCCCTGCAGCCACAAAGCAACCCGTCCCTGGCAAAAACTAGGCACACCTGCAGTGTGCATGTGTGTGTGTGTGTGTGCGCACATATATGTATGTGTGTGGATCTGTACACAGGCACATATATATGACCAGATGCATATTTCCATAAGGAACTATTTATTGGCATGATATTTATATTCCTCTTATCAGGCATTTTCATTTGGAAATTTTATTATTGAATGTAGTAAGGTTTTTTTTTTTTTCCAGAGAACTAGACTGCAAGAATATCTGGTCAATCCATTTTCATTCTTCATGACCCACTCCCACCCTTCGCTCCTGCCCTCTGCCCGGCCCTACTGAGATTCCCAAGGAGAAGGCGGAGAGGGGACGCTCCAGGTCTGGAGCACTGAGACCCCTGCCAGAGAGAAGAAAACCCTTTCAATGGAAGTTCTTACCTAAAAGGAGCCCTTCAGTTAGTGAAAGGGGAGTTTTGTTTTCAGCTTTCTTTGGTTTCTCCAATTCCACCTCCTTCATCCTGGTCACTCCCCCAACTTCAAGAGCACGAAGCACTCTTGGAGGTGCGGGTCCTGCCCAGAGTCCAGGGAGCGCCCCAGCTGAGCACAGGTCCGAGGGGCCAGGTGCAGGGCCAGGAGTTCAAAAGAAGCCAGTGGAGGGAGACGGGCCCTCAGAAGCCCGGAGGAGCTGACCCTGTCCACTTGGCACCCAGATGGACTCCCACTGTTTGCTCTGGCAAATGCTGAGGAGTGCTCACTAGACCACCTCAGTGTCTGCTGTTACACCAGAGGCGCCGCCACCAAAGCACTCTTTCCACCCTGCTCCTCGCATCCAGAGGCCAAGCTTCAGCCCTGAAGGCATGGATTTGTAGCTGAGCACCAGGTCCTGACGGGAGCCTATCCTTGCAGTGTGGGCACCTGACGGGCCAAGCCTCAGTTTCCCCCAAATGAGCAATCACTTGGGAGGGAAGTACAGAGAAGGCAGAGGGAGTAAAGGAGGGCACCGTCCTGAGGAAGCCACACCCACAGTGACGCCATGGAGGACCCTTGCCCTCGGGACTTGCAGCTGTCACGTTTTGCAGGGAGGTGGTTGGGCCTGGGGCTCAGCCGCTGGGAGACAGCTGGAAGCTGAGGGACAGAGGTTGGAATGGAAGCCACCGACATGGACTGGCACCTTCGGGAGGCTTGTCTCACCTCCACCGTTCCCACTATTACCATTAATGCCATGTCACCCCTGAGCAGGAGGAGTCAAATCTCGGGCGAAAGAATTTCAGTTAGAAAGGAAAATCCCACCTGAAAATGCCAGCTGCAGATAACTCAAAGCCATCCTTCTTTCCTAAAGGGCACACTGAGAATGTTACCCATTTTTAAACTGCTCCTTGATGTCCTTGTTGAAACGATAGTAAGAAAAAGGATCTTTGTGTTCTTCAACGAGAAATAAAATTCGAGACGTTGAAATTGCAGAAGATGAAGCGCGTGCTGCTGCACTCACGGGCTTCTTCTCATTCTCTGCCGTAGACACACCGATAGGACCAATGGCCAATAGCTATTAAAAGCAAACCCTCACTGCTGCTGTAGAAAGTTGCCTATGTAAATTTCGACTGTTCAGTCCCTAGGTCACCTTTGTGC
Source organism: Saimiri boliviensis (assembly GCF_048565385.1). Taxonomy (NCBI): domain Eukaryota; kingdom Metazoa; phylum Chordata; class Mammalia; order Primates; family Cebidae; genus Saimiri; species Saimiri boliviensis. The sequence goes on along the minus strand of NC_133470.1, from coordinate 84,951,860 downwards.
TAGGATGTGGGGTTCAGAAATGAGGCATCATCTTCAGACCGGGGGCCCTGTCTCACTGGGAAGCCCCTCCTTACAAAGCATTCTGTTACCTGGAATGGCTTGGTCAACTGTGTTGAGTTCATAAATATGTTTTACATTTTTATCTGCCTGTTATAAAGATGGAAAAAAAATCTTTAATGAGAAAGATCACAGATGCATAATACTTTAAACTCCGTAGTTGAATTTCCTAAGTTAAAGAATAGACCAAAATTTCTGTGTGTATAAAAAAAAAAAATGAAAGTCTCCCATATCCTGGTCTGGATAACACGTGTGATTTATTATTTGGGGAATTCCTGTGCGGAACAAAACAAAGGCGCCTTCGAGCCGTTTTAACAGAGCTGGAGAAGCCACAGGCAAGAGGGGGTTTCCCCTGGGTGTGCAGCAGCCCGGCTGGATGCTAGGGTGCTAGGCCCCCGGGCGGAGGCGCTCCAGCTGCTGCAGGAGTCAGGGCTGTCTGGACTCGACAGCTCGGGCCAGTAATCCCAGCACTTTCGGAAGCTGAGGCGGAAGGATCCCTTGGGCGCAGGAGTTTGAGGCTCCCTGACACACATTGCACACTCCTCACTTCTTTTATTGTGGCAAAATACACATCTCGTAAAACACACCGCGCTCCCCATGTTTAAGTGTGCGTCCCGGGCATAAGCACACTCCTGTGCCGTGCAGCCATCTCTGCCATCCAGCCGCAGAACCTGTTCATCTTCCCCCAACTGAAGCTCTGGCCCCGTTCAGCCCAACTCCCCACGCCTCAGCCCCGGGCACCCACCCTTCCTTCTCCTGTCTGTCTCTATGGATCTGACCACTCCAGGCCCCTCATAGAATTGGAATCCTATAGTATTTGCCCTTCAGTGGCTAGCATGGAGTCCGCAGGGGTCATCTACGGTGGAGTGTGTGCCAGAATTTCCTTTTGAAGGTGAATCCTACTCCATTGTCTGGATATACCACATTTTGCTTATGCAATCAGCTATCACTGGACATTTAGGTTGCTTCCACGTTTCAGCTATTGTGGATCCTGCTTCGGTGAACATGGGTATGCAAACCACCCTTCCAACCTTGCCTTCCATTCCTTTGGGCCTATACCCAGCAGTGGAATTGCTGGATCCCATGGGAACTCTAGCGTGGCAGCTGCACCATTTTCCCTTCCAAAGCCACAGGAAGAAATCCTGCCATTTCACTCATTCCCATAATCCACGTGTAGGGTCCCACCCTACAGGGACATGGGGTGTCCCCTATTGCTGTGCTAAGGTGCTGGATCCGAGAAATAAAGAAGCAAAAACAGAAGGACAAAGAAAGCACAGCTGGGCTCGGGGACGGGGGCGGGGGACATGCCACTTACGCGCAGAGACAGGCAAGGCCCTGAATGTCCAGGAGTGTCTGTATTTCTTGGGTACAGGTTAGGGGGCAGGGTAGTGAGTGACGTCAACTTAAGGATAGAGATAGGGTCAAGATAATCACATGAGCAATAAACAAGGGGCCCACCCCCATGAGGTCACCTGGGCTCGGAGGCGGGCCGTGCGCAGTGAGGAGGGTGCAGTGTGCCGAATCTCCTATCTAGGGGCAGGCAGCATCTAAGGAATTCTATAGGAGGATGCTTTGAGTCAGCACAGCAGCTGAAGAGCTGACGGGGTCCACAGCCACCTGCTAGCAGCTTCCAGTGGTTTCTGTAGGAGGATGCTTTGAATCAGCACATAGCAGCGGGGCTGACAAGGTATACAGCCACCTAGGCGTGATTACACCGGAGGGGTTTAAAGCCCTGGGACGCTCGAGAGCTTGCCAACCTGAGGCCAGCTTTCCACAAGAACTGGACGCAAGGTACTGAGACTCCTTTTCAGGAGGAGTGACTCTTGCTCCAAGCCTGCCATATAGCGGGTATCTTTACGATACTGAACGCTGCCGCCTGGGCCAGCCTGCTATGTAGCGCATGCCTTTTCAGGCAGAGGCGCTATCACCTGGGCCATAGATTCTTGTCCTGGTGTAACTGTTTTTCCCTTAAATCATGCTCCGCACCATGTCTGCTCTAGACATTCCTTCGACTATAAGCAAGATATGATTATGTGTGTATAGCTTATTCCTTAATTCATGATCTGTATCGTGTCTGCTCTAGGCTTTCCTCTGACTATGAAATAAGATATAATTTTAAATATATATAGCATGGAAATAACTGAGTAGTAAGATATTCTTCAGGCACTAATTGTTCCGACTATAAACTAATACATGATTATATACAAAGGATTATATAAAGGAAATAGCTGAGTAGTAACGCTATGAACGAAGATATGCTGCAGGCACTAACTGTGCCGGGGATCTGCTTAGCCCTCCCTCCCCGGTGCCCACATACATGCTGCATCCTTGATTGACTGCACCTGTGCATGCCCACGCCCCGTGGTCCCACCCTAGCTTGAGCCCGGAAGAGCCAGGAAGGCAATCCTGTAGCCAAGACCCGCCGATAGCCACCCTGGTGATGTCGCTAAGACCAGAGCCCCACAGTTCACTGGATTTCTCTTTCCCATCTCAAGTTGGCAGCACCAGAAGATGCATTTTCCAGGAATGCTGCCAAGAGAGGAGAAAAATGGCTTCAAATTTATTCAAAGCAGCAGAGTCCATGCTTCTAAAACCGGCAAAAAGACAAATCAGGCCGGGCACAGTGGCTCATGCCTGTAATCCAACACTTTGGGAGGCTGAGGCAGGTGGATCACTTGAGGTCAGGAGTTCAAGACCAGCCTGGCCAACATGGTGAAACCCTGTCTTTATTAAAAACACAAATATTAGCCAGGTGTGGTGGCACACACCTGTAATCTCAGCTACTTGGGAGGCCAAGGCAGGAGAATCACTTGAACTTGGGAGATGGAGGTTGCAGTGAGCTGAGATCACATCACTGCACTCCAGCCTGGGTGACAGAGTGAGATTCTATAAGAAAAAAAAAAAAAAAACATTGAAAACAGCAGGCAGAAGAATCGCGGCATGCTCTTGCTGCACTGGTGTCCGAGTGCATTCTGAACAATAAAGATGAGTGAGTCCAGATTAAGCCAAAGTCCATGCCAAGACAGCTGGCCTTTCATGGAGAGACATCCGGCTATCCCAAAAGAATTGCAAATTCGTGTCTGTGAATTCCCTGCCCACCAGGTTCTGCTATCGAACATGACACCAGTACCATGGGGTAAGATCGGTGCTCAGTGAAACAGCTTGGGGCGAGCAAGTCCCCCAACAGCTGAGCCCCGGAAGTAAAGGCTTGTGCAGGGGTCTCGGGGAGGGCCGTGTATGAGTGTCCTGTGGCTGCTCACAACAACAGAAACTTCTCTCACAGTTCTGAAGGCCAGAAGTCCAAAATCAAGGCCTTCAGGGGACGCTCTGTTCCGGGGCCTCCTCTTAGCTTTGGGCGTTGCTCTCCTCTTTTTCTCCATAGCTGAATTAAGAAGTTTCATTCTCACCCACAGCACAATTCAATGCATGCAGGAGGCTCTGTTAGGCTCCAGAAGTTGTTTCCGGCTTGCAATTCTGCCACCTCAGAGTCCTTTCTTTCTGGAGATTCAGATGAGAAAATAGATGCTCTTATACGCTTACAGTGACACCTATAGTGTCCCCTGGACTTCCAGAGGTGAACACGAAGCACGTGACCCTATCTGGACTCACTGGGCACGAATTTTCTCCACCGCAATGATTACCTGTTCTTTCAAGCAATTACTGTGTTCCCTATTGCTTTTACGTTTTACCATTCCAGACCAGGCATGGTGGCTCACACCTGTAATCCCAGCACCTTCAGAGGCCAAGGTGAGAGGATTGCTTGAGTCTAGGAATTTGAGACCAGCCTGGGCAACATAGCGAGGCCTCATCTCTACTAAAAATAAAAAATGAAATTAGCCAGGCATGGTGGTACACACCTGTAGTCCCAGCTACTCAGGAGGCTGAGGTGGGAGAGTCAAATGAGCCCAAGACATCAAGGCTGTGGTGAGCCATGATTGCAAAAGAAAAGAAAAAAAGAAGGGAGAGTGAGGGAGGGAGGGAGGAAGGAGGAAGGAAGGAAGGGAGGGAGGGAAGGAAGGAGGAAGGAAGGGAGGGAGGGAGGGAAGGAAGGAACGGAGGGAGGGAGGGAGGTACGAAGGGAGGGAGGGAAGGAGGAAGGAAGGAAGGAAGGAAATGAGGGAGGAAGGAAGGAAGGAAAAGGAAAAGAAAGGAAATACATTTAGCATTCCAACAAACAAGAGTGTGTTCTGGAATTAGAGCACCCGGCTGTGAAGGTCTGAATGGGACCCGCATTCTGTCTCCATTCGTCTGTTGTTGGACACTTAGGTCGCTTCTGTATCTCAGCTATTGTGAACAGCGCTGCAATAAACATCCGAGTGCGTTTGTCTCTTCCGCACACTCATTTCATTTCCTTTGGATACATACCCAATTGTGGGAGTGCTGGATGATAGAGTAATTCTTTTTTTTTTTTTTTTTTTTTTGAGACTTAGTGTTATTCTGTCGCCCAGGCTGGAGTGCAGTGGTGAGATCTTGGCTCACTGCAAAAGACAAAAAAAGTTAGCTGGGCATGGTGGCATGTGCCTGTAATAGCTACTCGGGAAGCTGAGGCAGGAGAATTGCTTGAAAACAGGGGTTTGGAGGTTGCAGAGAGCTGAGATCGTGCCACTGAACTCCAGCCTGGCAACAGAGCAAGACTCCATCTAAAAAAACAAAACAAAACAAACAAAAAACCCTTCCCCAGTCCGACAACATGAAGCATCTTCCCTGCTTTCTCCCAGTCATTTCCTAGTTTCAGGTTTTGCATTTAAGTCTTTATTTCATCTCGAGTTGATGTCTGTGTGTGGTAGGAGGGAGGGGTCTGGTCTCATTCTTCTGCATGTGGATACCCCATTTCCCCAGCACCATTTCTTAATGAGACTGTCCTGTCCTCACTGTGTCTTCTTGGCACCTTTGTTGAAAATCAGTGCATGCATTTCCATTTCTGGGCTTTCTATTCTGCTCCATTAGTCTATGTATCTGCTTTAATGTGACACGCTGTTTTGATTACTATACCAGTTGTAGTATATTTGGAAGTCAGGTAGTATGATGCCTCCAGATGGCTTTGACTATTTGTGGTTTCATGTGAACTTCAGGATGTTTTTTCTACTTATGAAAAATGTCACGGGAATTTAGATAGGGACTGTATTAAATCTGTACAATGCTTTGGGTAGCAGGGCCTTGTTTTTTTAGCACAGATTTTCACTGTGTGGCCAAAGCTGGAGTACACTGGTGCAATCTCATCTCACTGCAACTTCTGCCTCCCAGATTCAAGTGATTCTCCTGCTTCGACCTCTCCAAGTAGCTGGCATGACAGGCAGCCACCACCCACTTGCGGCTAATTTTTGTATTTTAGTAGAGACGGGGGGGTCACCATGTTGTCCAGGCTGGTCTCAAACTTCTAACCTCAAGCAGTCCGCCCATGTCGGCCTCCCAAAAAGTGCTGGGATTACAGGTGTGAGCCACCATGGCCAGCCATCAGGGCAATTTTTACCGTATTAATTCTTCTGAGCCCTTTTCACCCCCACACTACACATCCTCATTTTGTTTCGCCTGGCTGCCAGAGCTTAGGTAAGGATGGGGCACACAAGGGCTGCTCAATAAATGTGGTCTGTGACTGATTAGTCCTAAAAAGCTGACAACAGGTAAAGCCGGAGCCCACACTAAAGAGAAGTTAATCATGAAAACCCACAACAAAGGCCAGGTCAGCCGCAGCAAGCCTGCCCACCAGGGAGGCCTGTGACATCTGCTCGGATTCTTCACCCTGAGGACACTGAACAGTCACTCTGTAAAGTCCAGCAGGCCTCTGCCCTGGCCTGCATCACCCCAGCCCCCACACCTGCAGGCGCCGGAATCCACCCTGTGTACACCAGTCCCTGGCCCTACACCACATGCTGAACATATGTCTAGCCTGAGGGGTTCCAGAGTACGCCTCCTGGTCTATTTTTCACCCACCTGCTTTTGAGCAGGGAATCAGTTCTGAGTTTCTACAGCCTCCCCATCCAGACTAGCTGCCTTGACATTTAAAAATGCATTACTTAAAAAAAAAAAAAAAAAAAAAAAAAAAAAAAAATGCATTACTTTTAGTTACGTTCGATCAGGTCTCGCTTTTCTGAATGCAAGTGATCCCCCGTAACCCCAGGCCTGCCGCCTGATAGCCGGGCCACTCTACCTGAGAGCACTCCAAGGGAAACAGAGCAAAGCCAAGGGTCTGTTGATTAGTATCACATTTTATTACACAAAATAAATTTCATCCTTGTTGCACATTCATTCTCGCTATAAATCTGGTTTTAAAAAAATCCCTAGGGATTCTGTCTCATCTATTTCATGGTTTTCCTTTCATTGACATCATGCCTCTATTGCAGTCAGAGTCCTCTCAAAGGACAAAGCAGATGTGGCTGCCTTGGGTCAGCTGCACACAGTGCGCTCCCGGCCTGCCCGCTGGAGGCGCGGCTCCCATCATCAGCTGGACCGCGACTGCTAGGTACTGTCAAAGTGGCAGCGTGTCATCGCCTTCACCAGCCCTTCTCCAGCAGCACAACCAGTCCTCCCAGCTGGTCCTCTGGGGACCAGCCATCATGGCGACGTGCTGGCAGTGTCCCCAGGCAGCTGACCATCCTGGGCTTCTCTTTGGGCAGGCCTGGGCCAGGGCCTTAGGGGATTTCTGTGTCCATGGTATAAATCTGAATGAGATCAGACACAATATTATCAATGATTGGCTTGGTAAGGTCGTCACTAAATACCTAGAAAGAAGAAGGAAAACAGGTTCCAGTTAGACTCCCTGTGTTAAACAAGGCACCAATCACTAAGCACAGAATCACATTTCATGGGCACGGGAGGGGCACAGGGACTTGGCTATCCAGGAAGATGGTAGCTCTTCTGCAAAGCCAGTTCAGTTCCAGCCTGTTGAGGCCAATCACTTTACAAAGCCGAGAACATTCCAGATGGAACAGGCCTTGGTGATCCTCTGACCCAGACAGGAGGGGACCTGTCCAGGGTTGTGCAGGGAATTGGTAACACAGCTGGGCCCAGAGCACAGGCTCCTGCCTCCTGCCTGGGACTCCCTCAGGTCCAGGGTCTCTGGGGATGCTGGCAAGAGAGGATGGCAGTCCCTGTGCAGCCACAGGCAAGCTAAGTACCTGGACCCCACGCCCACCCGAACCCAGCCCCTGGGGAGCACATGGACCCGCTCCACACCAGGACCAGACACCTGAACCACCACACGCAGGAGCACTCGTAAGATGGCAAAGGATATCATCTTTGGGGCCCATGGCAGGAGGGCTGAAGCCCAGAGCCATGCCATGGGCCAGGGTCCACACCCTGCACCTTCCAAAGGCAGGTCTGGCCTCTGCCCGGCTCCTGGAGGATAACATCTAGGCCCCTAGAAAATCCTGCCCGGCGCGAGCATCGGTTTACTGGACGGCCAAGTGGCCTGTGCTAACCACATCATTTATGGTGAAGGCCCTGGGCCACAGAGTCCCAGCTGAACCTCTGGTGGCTGCGGCCCAAGTGACCAGGGTTGGCTACACAGGCACTCCATGCCTACATGACCCACCCCCAGCAGAAACCCTGGCCACCACAGCTGGGGTGAGCTTCCCCAGTTGTGACTCTGTGCACGCTGTCCCACATCTTTGCTGGGAGAAACAGCTGGTGTCTGCACAAGTCCCTGGGCAAGGAGCCACAGAAGCCCACATCTGGTCTCTCCTGGACCCCACTGTGCGCCCTGAGCCTTTGCTGACTGTAACCTGTGTCCTTTCCTTGTAATAAACTGAAACTGGGAGTGTGATGGCTTTTCTGAGTTCTGAGCCCTCCCAGCACAGCACTGAGCCCCAGGTGCTCTGGGGGAGCCCCAATGATAAGGGAAATGGTAAGCAAAGCAGCACGACATTGGCCAGATGCTGCATCTGTAGTCACCCTTGCCAGGGCTTGCTGCCTGGGGAACCAAGGTACCAACAGGCCAAGGTCTTGGGCCAAGTCAAGGCAAGAACTGGACCTACATCCACCCCCAATGAATGCCCCCCAAAACCCTAGGCTCCTCTGTAGCCTACAACCTCAGATAGGAGATGGTGGCCTGGACACCCTCCGAGTCCTGACTCAGGAAGCAGAACTGTCTCACCCTGGGCTCTGGGTGAAAAACAAATACTTCAGAAATGCACATTTGCTTGCTGGGGTCCGTGACTTGTGTGCTCCTGCAGACCCCAAGCTCAGAAACAATCATTAAAAAGCATTTAGGGGCCGGGCATGGTAGCTCATGCCTGTAATCCCGGCACCTTAGGAGGCCAAAGCAGGTGGGTCACTGGAGGTCAGGAGTTCAAGACCAGCCTGGCTAACATGGTGAAATCCTGTCTCTACTGAAACTATAAAAATTAGCCGGGCGTGGTGGCAGGTGCCTGTAATCCCAGTTACTCAGGAGGCTGAGGCAGGAGAATCACTTGAACCAGGGAGGCAGAAGCTGTAGTGAGCTGAGATGGCACCACTGAACTCCAGCCTGGGCGACAGACTGAGACTCTGACTCAAAAAAAAAAAAAAAAGCAAGACCAAAAGGTGGAAGCAGCCTGTGTCCATCGACGGATGAATATGTTAATATCATATGGGCCATGCACGCCAAGAAAACGAAGGCCATTCTGAGACGGGCTCCCACACGGCTGACCCTCGAGGACATGGGACTCAGTGAAAGGAGCCAGTCACAGAGAGGCCGGCACTGTAGGATTCCACTCCTGCGAGGGGCCTCACAGGAGAGCCGTGAACTCCTGGGGGACGGGCAGTAGAAGGGCGGGTGCCCGGGGCTGAGGGGTGGGGAGTTGGGCTGAACGGGGCCAGAGCTTCAGTTGGGGAAGATGAACAGGTTCTGCGGCTGGATGGCGGAGATGGCTGCACGGCACAGGAGTGTGCTTATGCCCGGGACGCACACTTAAACATGGGGAGCGCGGTGTGTTTCATGTGATGCATATATCACAATTAAATATAACAGTCCACAACAGGTGACAACGCTGTGGCACCTGACAGCAGAAGGGACACAGCCCCAAGTCCTAGGAAGAGACACCACTCTCCTCTTGGGACTTAAGTCAGCCTTTTTGGGGATGTCAACCTCCTCCGCACAGACGGTCCATCTGTTTGTAAGACAAAGAGCAGCAGTGGCTGGAAGGAGGCAGGTTCTCCCGCTGCTCAGGAACAAGGAGAAGGAGGGTACTCAGTATGGCTCTGGTCGTGGAAGTTTCAGCAACACTGTGATGACCTGTGGCATTTCTGACCCCGCCACAGTCCCTCCTCATCTCCAGGGAAGCACATCAAGCTGCCATGCTGAGCTCACATGGGGCAGGCAAGTGACAGAAGTTGTTGCTGCAAGAAGCGGCAGCCGAGAGCTCACAGGAAGAAAGGCTTTCAAAAACCAGGCTGCAAGCTTCGCAGCACCTGGATGGGGGAGGCCTCCCAGGATCCTGTTCATCATGAGGGAGCAGGCCCTCACACCCCCAGCCCACAGGACGTGCCTGGACTCCAGAAGCTCCTGGCGCACAGCCCCGAGCTGTGAAGCAAAGGTCAGATCAAGTTTAGCAGCCTTTCAGAAGAGCTAGGTAAACACAAGCTCGCCACCCCAAAAAGGGTAACTTCTTCCCAGTCTGAACAATTACTGGGTGAGTCTGGGCCACCATCAAACAACCTGGTGGAGCTGCTTCCTGGCTGTGCAGGGCCACAGCTCCTCTGGGAGGAGCTGAGCACGGGACACAGGTGCTACCGGCACACCAGGTGAGGTTCGTGAGCAAGCGCAGAACACAGAGCAGAAAGGAAGAGCGATGCAGAGCAGCCAGGCAGCCCAGGGCCAAGGCCGCACCCGCCACACGTCCTCAGAGAGCGTCTGCCCTCACCGGAGTCCAACCGAGAGCACGAGGCAACCACGTTAATCTGGAAGTCCCTGAGCAGCCCGAGCATGGAGCAATACTGGCAGTCCACACAGATGGCCCTGCACCATCTGCACACTGCCACGGGGACAGGGTGTCTCCAGCCTGAGACTGGGATCACGGGTGCTTGGGTTCAAAGGCACATGAGCACCTGCTATGGTGCCAGGGAGGCGTGGGAGATGTGGGACCAGACAATCAACATGCACAATCAGCAAATGCTGTGGTCTTCCACTAGGCACAGGGGCCAGGGAAGAGAGTGTGTCAGGACAGGGGCACCTCTATGCAGAACAGCACCCGGCGACATCTCAGTGGAGGCCAGTGCTGCTTTTCAACATCCGGGAGCCCTAAATGGCAACTGTGCCGAGGGGGGAGCTCCCGTCCCAGGCTATCGCAGCAGGATACTTTGAAGCTTCCACGCTCCCCAGCAGCCCACATCTTTCTTCATGGATAATTGATAGAAAGAATTTGGTGAACACTGTAATACAGAGACTTCTCGAAGGAAAGGGGGCACGTCACCTCACCTGCCACCATGGCTTCTCAGCCTCGACCTCAGCAGGTACCTCGACTCCATAGAACTGCAGGGCCAGGTAGAGCACTGCCACGGCTATGTGCTGGGCCTGGAAGCGGAGGCACAGCCCCCCGTGGTAGCTGTCCCGCAGCAGGGCCCAGGCAGTGACGGCGACAGGAGTCCGCTGCCAGCTGTGGCGGTTCAGCCAGTTCTTGAGGGAAACCAGGTAGTGGAGCAGGTACTGCAAAGACACGTGCATCAGCCTTCCGGTTCAATACTGCGTTGAGGCCCCTCCACCCGTCAGTTGCTCTCCCCAAGCTGACACAATCACATCAGCACCTGCTCCAACCCTCCAGCAACTTCCATGTCATGCAGGAAGAAGCCCCAAGGCCTCCTGCTGGCCCCATCTCCCGCCCCTCCGACCCTGCCTTCCAGTGTACTCCGTCTGGGGCCTTGGCACTTGCATTTGCTGCCTGTAATCGCTCACCCCACGCACCTGCCCACTCTCATCCTCCAGGCCCAGCTCTAGGGAAATCTACCAGGGCCGACCCCACTGCTATCTCCCTCCACCACAGGGCCCGCTCTGGCCATCGTGAAATCCCATGGGGCCTGGTGCTCCAGAGTACCCTCCTCATGGGCAGGACAGAGGGTGCTGCTCCCCATGCATCTCGCCTGCTGTCAAGGGCACCTGCTGTCCTTGGCCACAACACCCAGATGACCTCCCAGCCCAGCTGCCAGCTCCTGCTCTCAGAGTACAGATGTTCTGCCAGAACCTCACCACTAAGAAAGCTGCCGCAAGCTCTCTGGACAGACCGGAACACACATGTGTGTGCAACTCCAGCACGCCGTGCAGGAGGGATGCATCTGTTACTTTCCACCCTAGCCCTGACTGGAAGGAGGGGGAGGGGTTGGCAGGCTCTGAGCCACACCAAGCCATGAGTTCCTGACCCAGGTACAGATCACACAGCCCCAGAGACCTGAGTGCTGCTCTTTCCTAAGCCTTGTCGCCTTGACAACTCGAACCTGCAGCCACCAGCGCATCTCCAACCTTCCCCCAGGATGCTGACCAAGCATTCTGCCCACTAAGACACAACTGGGCAGAAATCCCAGACCTGGGCTTTCCAGGGACTAAGGCGGGAGTGTGGAAGGCTGGAGGCAAGATTAGAAAGGCAACACGAAGGACCCGTGTGGGAGGAACTGTCTCTCACCTTGGCTGCGGTGGTGGGCCCCTGAGCAGTCGTGATAAAATGGAACAGAAAAAAATACACGCACGAGTACAAGTGGAAGTGGGGACGCCAGTGGACTGTGTCAGTGCTGACATCCTGGCTGTGTTCCCCCTGGGGAAGACTGGGCCAAGGGTACATGTCACAACTGTGTGGGAATCTACAATGATCTCAGTCAGAGTTTTGATGAAAAAGAATGCAACTCCAACCTCAACTCCTCCATCTCTCTCTCCAGCCATCCTTCTGAGCTGCCTGCACGGGGGCGGGGGCGGGGGGGGGGCGGGCAGTGCCCAGAGCATCGAGCGCCTAAGCGTTCCACTTTTCCCTTTTGCTGCTGTTTGAAATGGTTCTTCTGTTAAGACTCACACACTTCTAGAAGTTAAAAGCGATCTGGCTTTCCTCATGGCTTCCTAAGCACAGCTGAGCTGGATGTGTGCTCCGAGGCATCACAGCATCTCATAGGGACAGGGACTCTGGCCAGTCACGAAACCAGCCTGCTTCCCTCAGGCCCAGCATGCACACCATCTATATGGGCCACAGGAGCCGTCACAGCTTCGGTGGGCCGCACGGACCCCGCCCACAGGTGAGCAGGCAGAAAGGCAGAAGGTGAAAAGAGAACTGGCTGAGAAAACCCACAGGAGTGGGACGGGAGAGGCCGGCCAACCCAACCATGAAGCATGGAGCTGGAAGACCCAGTTCCCAGCCACAGCCCTGCTCTCCTTCTGTGCTGTGCTCATTTATGAGATGCGACGCACGCTCGTGATAAAGAACAAAGACCACAGCTCGAGCCTCTCGGAACAGGCACCGATTCCCCAGCATGTACCTTGTGTGGGTGCTGGAAGGAGACCTGGAAGCGCAGAACTCTCAGCATGAGAAGCTCGCACTGCACAATGCTGTCTCGGAGCTCCCAGAAGCGGGAGTCCAACTCCAGAGGCTCACCGCTTGGGTTAAAGTACCTGCGCAGAGAAACGGCAAGGCCTCAGCAGCCAGGGCAGTTGTCCCTGAGAACGGGATGGCTCAAAATGCTTAAGTCACACAATGTCCAGATGCAAACTACATTGTCCATGTGCGGTAGATTAATATAGGGCCATTTTGTGTTTTTATACAATCATCTTCGTCCCCATGTCTAGTGTACAGAATGAAAACGGTAACCAACAGAGGAAAGAAGCCAGCTCCTAGTTTTAGCCGGAGGGGCTGTCCGCTATCATTCAGCAAGACCTCAAGTGCAAAGACTTGCTGCTGGTGATGGCTCCAGAGGAGCCGCAAGATTGAGCATGCCAAGTCGGTTGTGCCTCCTGTTGCACTCAGCCTGGCGTTAGGCAGTCTTCATCACCTGAGGTGGCAATGCCTGGGGCTCTCACTCTGGGCCTAAGGAACGTTTATTTTTTATTTTTATTTTTTTTTTAATTTTTTGAGACAGGGTCTCACTCTGTCTTTCAGGCTGGAGTACAGTGGTGTAAGTCACAGCTCACTGCAGCCTTGACCTCCTGGGCTCAACCGATCCTCCTGTCTCAGCCTCCCGAGTAGCTGGAACCACAGGCGTGCGCCACCACGCCAGCTAATTTTCGTATTTTTGGTAGAGACGAGGTTTCACCATGTTGACCAGGCTGATCTTGCACTCCTGGGCCCAAGCGATTGACCCGCCTCAGCCTCCCAAAGTGCTGGGATTACAGGCGTGAGCCACCACGCCCAGCCATCCGAGGAATGTATTTAAGCATCTCATGGGAATGACATACTCCAAAAAGTGAACATTTCTCACTTTTATATTAACCAGACTGCCTTTCCTTCCTTCCAGATCTTTCTGTCATGCTTATACTGTAAACATCCCTACCTTCCTACCTACGCAAGATTCCCTGAGAGGGTTGTGAACAGAGTTCCCATTCAAGCCATCAAAACTCTCTGCCAACAACTCATCCCCTCGGCGGCTCACTCATTTCTGATTTCCCGCAGGAGCCCAGCCCATGTCCATGTCTAACTAGAGCTCCACAGGACGTCCCTCCCCTGCTCCTCCCTGCTGAGGCCTGGGAATGACGGGCAGCCTCCGGGGGCTCTCCACCTGTCTCTGCCTCCATCGCTTGTGGGCATTGTGGACCTGCCATGCTCAGGAGGTGGGGAGTGCTTTTTCCATTATCTGTTTCTTGACAAAGAAGTAGAACAGAATCGTTTTCTTTCCTAACAATAAGAGTTCCTGGAAAGACTCATGATGCACGGCCCGTTAGTAACTTTCCACAGATCACATAGCTTGCTCCTGGACTCCTGGGCCTTGGTGGACACCCTGCATCCTGGCCCAGTAGGAACACACCTGCTTGGTCCAGCTGTGCCATGCCCACGCCCACGCCCACAGCAGAGTGAGGCTCCTGAGCAACTGGCACCGCACACCTGGCTGGGTCCACACCCTCCCACTGCAGACAGGCTCTAAGACTTCAACACAATCTTCTCTGACATGCCTCTCCAAGCTCCCTCTGCTCAAGCTCTGCCTCTAGACTCCATCCAGCTCTCCAGACTCCCCATAATCTGGCCCAGCTTCTCTCTCACAAACCTCACTGGCCTCTGACATCAGATGCTCCTTCCCATGTTTGCTGCTAGTGTTTCTGGCCCTGGTTCAAGGCCATCCAGGTACTTCCAAGCTCCATTGCTGGCACCTGCTAGGCAGGGCCCCATGGGGGCCTTCGTTGCCCTTCCCCCACAGGTAGACACCAGGAGGCCTACCCAAATGCATCGGCCTGAAAGCCATTACCTGTTGGACACATTGATGATATCACGAGTCCGCAGATGCTGCTCTTCCACTTTGCCAGCCAAGTAAATGGAAGACATGGCGATCAAGTAAGGGTCATAGGCGTCCAGGCTGGTCTCGCAGAAGAACTTATGGTAAATGGTGCAAGCAGTGGCAATGGGAATGGACCGCATTCCCAGCTTGACACCTGCAGAGAGAAAGCAAGAGAGGACTTCAGTCTGGTGCTGGCTCACTCCTCTGATGAGGCGACTGGAATGGGCCCTAGCAGGCACAGCCCTACTTGGACAAGTCTAAGAGCTGCCACCAGAGCTGGTGGCTCCTGCTGGGCCTCTCGCTGGGTTCTCAGACTCTAATGAGCAACCAAAGCCTCGGGATGGTGTTCAAATGCAGACCCCTCTTCTGTAGGCCTGCAGCTCTGAGATCCTGCACTTCTGACAAGCCCCAGGTCATGCCCATGTCAAGGGTCTGTAGACCACGCTCTGAGAAACAAGGGTTCCCAGTACTGCTCAGTTAGCAACTGGCGAGACAGCTTCTGCAAAAGTCTGGGAAAGGACCACAAGCTGTTGTGTGTCTGGGTTCATCTTAGCAAGCAGTCAGCTGGAGGTCGCCCATTCCACAGTTACGATGACAGAAGGGAAACGGCTTCGTGGGTGCCACAAGTCCCAAAGTCACAGTGAAAGGTTATACTGAGCACTGGTGTCCTAGTCCACCCGCATTGCAGAGAAAAGGCAACGTTTACGGCCACGGCCAGGCACCAGGGAAGGACACCGACACATTGAAAAGTGGGCCAGGGAGGCTGGCTTATGCCTGTAATCCGGCACTTGGGGAGGCTGAGGTAGCAGGACTGCTTGAGCCCAGGAGTTCGAGATCAGCCTGGACAACAGCGTGAGACCCTGTCTCTACAACAAAACTCACAGAGCACGACTCAGGGGATTCACCACTTAAAAGCGCATCCGCAGTACATCCCTGAACAGCTCCTAAGAAAACCAAAACAAGTTCACAAGAGGAGGTTAAATGACATCCACTAGATTGAAAGAAGGTGGAGAACAACCCGCAATCGCCCATGGAAGGGCGGTCAGCATCTTCTGCCTAAGAAGGTGAATTAGCTCCCTGGGGCTACTGCAACACATCACCACAAATTCAGCCACTTCAACCACACACATTTATACTCTTCCGATGCTGGGGGTCGGAAGTCCAGCACAAGCCTAGAGGGCTAAGATCAACGTCCCAATAGGACTGGCTCGTTCTAGAGGCTCCATGGGAGAATCTGCTTCTTCGACTTTTCTAGTTTCTAGAGAGGGCTGCATTCCTTGGTTGCTGGCCCCTTCCTCCATTGCTTCTAACTCTGCTTCTGTCCTCACGTGGCCTTCTTTGTGAGTCCTGCCTTTCTCTTATAAGGATGGAGGTGGTTACGCCGGGCCCACCCAGATCATCTAGGATAATCTCCCATCTCAAAGTCTAATCACATCTTCAAAGTCTCTTTTGGTATATAACATGATATTAACAGGTTCCGGGGATTAGGAAAGGGACATCTTTGGGAGATCAGCACTTAGTCTCCAACAAAGACCAAAGGTTTGTGCAACACATTTCATAAAGAAGTCCCTCAGAAGGTGTAAACTTGTTGTATATTGGTAACTCCTATCTGGGACCCCTCATTCCAGGATATGCCAGATAAGTTGCTGTTACTGACATGACCTTCCAAGCCTTGTTTTTACAGAGCAAACCCCAGTTTACATGGAGCGTCCAAGCAGATGACAGTAGCAGATGAGGCATCACTGCCATCCTTCCCTAATAAACTTGGCAACTCTTCTTGCAAATCACAGCACATTTACATATTACTGGGATGAAGAGTTCTGCAGCATTCCCCCCACTCTCTGCCCGCCTTAACTAGAAAGCGCATCTGTACAACCCTTCTTCCCCAAACAGTGCACAAAAGGCAGGAAAGGTAGCAAATAATCGTCTGCCAACTAACAGTATCTCCTATCAAGATATTATTGATGGGCCAGGCGATGTGGCTCAAGCCTGTAATCCCAGCACTTTGGGAGGCCAAGAGGGTGGATTACCTGAGGTCAGGAGTTCAAGACCATCCTGGCCAACATGGTGAAACCATCTCTACTACAAACACAAACATTAGCCGGGCATGGTGGCACACGCCTGTAGTCCCAGCTAGTCAGAGGGCTGCGGCAGGAGGACTGCTTGAACCCGTGAGGCAGAGGCTGCAGTTGGCCAAGATCGCGCCACTGCACTCCAGCCTGGGCAACAGAGCAGGACTTGGTCTTAAAATAAATAAATAAATAAATAAAAATCCTGTTGATGGAATGATGGAAACTGTTTCTACAGAGATCCTGGCTTCATCACCTTGCCCGGGAAGCGCGGCGCCAGGCACTATTGCGGATGCCCCAGCAGGCTGCTGAACAGGCAGCCTAGGTACTCCGAGTGACAGGAACTCCCGGACAGCGTGCTCCAAACGGCTCCTCGCGACCGAGCGCCATAAAGTCTCCCGGAATGCAGGGCCGCGGGTGAGGCAGAAGGCGTGGCGCAAAGCGCAGAGCTGCGGGCGCCCGGGCCGGTCCCCGCCTAGCTGGAGACCCGACCCGGCCACGTACTCTCCTAGGGCCTGCACACCGGTTCGTGCAATGGGGACACCTTGCGGCTCGCGGCCCAGCACACCGGGCGCGGCGCAAGGTCCTCCCGGGCTCCCAGCCTCCGCTTCGGTGAGCATTCCGGCAGGCCGGCCTGGCCGTCCGAGCCCGCTCCGCGAAGGGTCCCCAGCGCCGCCTGCCCCTGCCTCCCCTAGCCAGCCCCCGGGAGCGGTTACCTGCCTCCATGATGAACCTCGCCACTCGGAAGTGCACTCTGGCTTCGGGCGCCGGCCGTCCCTCGGGGCCCCGCGCTACGGGTCGCCGTCCGCCGCCCTCAGGGCCTTCCATGTGGCCCCGCAGCCCCTGCGAAGGAAAAGCGGCCCCGGCGCGCAGAGGCCGGCAGAGCGGAGGCAGGGGGTACTCCCGGCGGGCGCGGGCGCGGCCGCGCCACCCGCCCCGCCCCGCCCCGCCCCGCCCCAGCCCCGCCCCAGCCCCGCCCCAGCCCCGCCCCAGCCCCGCCCCAGCCCCGCCCCTCAGGGCTGTCACCCCAGGGTGAGCGCGCGCCTGCGCTGCAACGGCTGCCGTGCCGCGTGCGCAGGCGCCCGCGCAGGCGCAGAGGCCAACACCGCCGAGGGGCCAGCTGTGGTCCACCGGCCCCTGGACTCCTCTAGCCCCGCCCCTGGGAGGCGCAGGCTCCTCCCCCAGGAGCGGGACCTAGTGGAGTTTCTCTGAGTCCCGCGGGAGGGCACCTCCGGTCACCCGAGCCGCAAATCCCCGCGATCAGAAGATGTCTTTGGTGAAGCGTGGCTTTGGCCAGGGACAGTTGGTAGCGCCCGCCAAGCGCTGGGGAAGGGGGACGCCTGCGGGAGTTCACGTGGAGGCGCGGGTTTCTGAGATCTGAGTAGGCAGCGGCCACCGGAAAACCTGCTAGTGTTTGCGAACCCCGATCCACCGACACCTCAAGGAAATGCTGGCCACAAAATTCCAAGAGGGCCTTTTCGAATGGACCCGTGAAGGGTGTCTGTCTCTGGATCGTCCAGCCTCCCGGGATCGGTTGGGAATCTAGCTTCTGCTTGCCTTTCCAGCCCGATGCACAGTA
Organism: Saimiri boliviensis; assembly: GCF_048565385.1. Lineage (NCBI taxonomy): Eukaryota > Metazoa > Chordata > Mammalia > Primates > Cebidae > Saimiri > Saimiri boliviensis. Next base: position 84,933,785 of record NC_133470.1, on the reverse strand, counting down.
GGAGCCTAACAAATGTTTGTGGAATGAATGTTGAATATCAAACTCATGTATTTACCATCCCATTTTTCATTCACGTCTTCTACAAGCAGGAAATGGTGCATCAGGCTTTAGGGACATGGAACCCCAAAGGGACTCCCAAGCTAGTGACAATCACTTGAGTCATTCTAATACATTCAGATCATTGCTACAGTGCAACCCCACAGCTGGCAGTATGGAGAGGAAAAAGTCACTGCTCCTTCCTCAGCACCCCCTGCTTCCACCACACTCCCCAAGTCCTCTCTCCATCCCAGCTGGGTTAGTTTCCTGGGGCTACTGTAACAAACGACCTCAAATTGGGTGGTTAAAAACAGCAGAAATATATCCTCTCTGGATTCTGGAGGCCAGACACCTGAAATGGAGGTGACAGCAGGGCTTTGCCTGCTCTTCCAGCTTCTGTAGCCTGAGTCCGTCCTGGGCTCACAGCTTCGTCTCTGCAGTCTGCGCCTCCACATGGCCTTCTCCCTGTCTTCCGTCTCTTATCAGCACACCTGTCACGGGATTAAGGCTCACCTAGATAATCCAGGAGGAGCTCATCTCGATATCCTTATCTTCATTGCATCTTGCAAAGGCCCCTTTGCTAAATAAGGTCACAGTCACAGGGATTAGGACACAGACACACCTTTGGTGGCTGCCATTCAGCCCACAATACCAACCGCCAGAGCAAGCTTTCTAAAAGGCAAGGCTGAACAGGGCCTGCCCTGCCTAACACCCTCCAGTTCCTTCGTCTTCAGGAGAAAATGTGAGGTCTCGGCCTCACATGCTGGTCCTTGCAGTCACCTTATCAACTTACCAGACTCGGATCTCACTACGTTGCCACTCATGGCGGAGGCCTTCGGCAGATCCCTCAAAGGTTATGGTCTACCAGCTGAAAGTCTCTGCACATATTCTGCGTGGTGAAGGAATTACTGCTCCACTTCCATCACCCAGCTTGCTCTTGTGTGTAAGTGCACGGGTGTGCCCATGTGCGTGCATATGTGTGTGTGTGTGTGTGTGTGGACAGACCCAGGGTCCTGCTGCTAACATCTGCCATGCCTTCAGTACTGTGTCTGTCCCCAAGCTGTGAGCAGCCCCACCCTCTCCCCAGCCCAAGGACCAGCCACAGCTAGATCCGGAAGGCTCAAATCCACGTTCCCTGCTGTCTCTCAGCTTCCCCCTACCACCACATCTGTGCACACTACACACACACACACACCCATGCACATGCACACGTGTGCATCATGCATTCCCCTCACATACATACATGCACATGTACACACGCACATATGCGAGCACCCCAAATCATACAGTGCTTCCCTCTGGCCCCTGGCCTGGTGGCCCGCCTGTCCTCTAGGCACAGCCTGAACGCCTCCTTCTCCTCTGAGCCTCATGTACTGAGAAGAGTCCAGGCTAAGCAAAGAGAAGTCACCTGGGACTGTGAGCCGAGAGAATGACTCAATGAACACATGAATTTTTAAAGCCCTAGGTTACAGGGCACACTCCTGGCAGGCACCTCAGCGCAGTGGTTGATAAATGAATAATTCACTAACCACCAACTGGAGCCAGCAAACCTTTAGGCAGCACCTCCACTCCCACTTTCAAGGCTGTCCCCATGGTACCAAACGTGACATGCCCCATCTCATTGGCCCTGGCTCAGATGGTGAGCTCCTTGAGGGCTGAAGCCTGGTTCTCAACCCCAGGCTCAGCCCAAAGAGGAGGTACCATCAAGGCAGGGAACAGTCACCATCAGAATTGAGACTCTGTAATATTTGCCAACGCTTCCTTAGCTAATCCTCACCATGTGCCCCTACACTGATGAGATCATAGCCTCCCCCTCACAATAGCACTATTATGGAAAAGAGTGAGTGACTCATTGCAAAGAACAGGACTCAGGCTGAAGCGCTGAGGCATTTCGGGTACAGAGGAGACGCTGTGCACAGGCAGGGCCAGGCATGGTGCTTCATGCCTGTAATCACAGCACTTTGGGAGGCCGAGGCAAGCAGATCACCTGAGGTCAGGAGTTTGAGACCAGCCTGACCTTCATTTTTGTAGGTGATGGTCCTCAATGTAGAGATTATGTCATATCACTGGGACTTGTCAAACCTCTTCTGTCCTTCATCAGCCCCTCCATTCCCATCACCTTCCTTCGGAACATCACATGGGTCATTGTGACGGAGAAACCCCATCTCTACTAAAAATACATAATTAGCTGGGTGTGGTGGCACATGCCTATAATGCCAGCTACTCGGGAGGCTGAGGCAGGAGAATCGCTGGAATTCGGGAGGCAGAGGTTTCGGTGAGCAGCTGAGACCAAGCCATTGCACTCCAGCATGGGCAACAAGACTGAAACTTCCTCTCAAAAACAAAACAAAACAAAATGCAGGGGCGATTTCCAAAGTACCTGCCCTGCCCTGATCTTCATCCTGGCAGCCTCATCCAAGTCCAGGCCCCCTCTCCACAGTGCTCCAGGCCAGCTCCCTCTCACCATCAGCAAGATTCACAGCCTCTGTCTCTGTTCTGCCTCCCCGTTCCCCACTGCCTACTCACCCTTCATCTTTATTATTATTATTTTAATTTTTTTTGAGAGAGAGAGTCTCACACTGTCACCCAGGCTGGAGTGCAGTGGCATGATCTCAGCTCACTGCAACCTCCACCTCCTGGACTCAAGCTATTCTCCTGCCTCAGCCTCCCTAGTAGTTGGGACTACAGTCACACACCACCACACCTGGCTAATTTTGTATTTTTCGTAGACACGGGGTTTCACCAGATTGTCCATGCTGGTCTCGAACTCCTGACCTCAGGTGATCTGCCTGCCTCAGCCTCCCAACGTGCTGGGATTACAGGCCTGAGCCACCGCACCCAGCCATATTTTCTTTATATCAGTGCAAGAAAGTCCTAATATGAAGGGTCTTTGCAGATGTAATGAAGTTAAGTCTCTCAAGATGAGCTCATCCTGGAATACTTGGGTGGACCCTAAATCCAGCAACATATGTCCTTATAAGAAAAGAAGACAGCAGAGACGAGGGGGCTGCTAGGTGAAGACAGAAGCAGAGAGTGTGGTAACGTAGCCTCCAGCCAAGGAGCACCTGGAGCCTCCCAAAGCTGGAAGAGGCAGGGAGGAGCCCCCATTGAGCCCCCAGCTTCTAGAAGAGCAAGGCTTGGCCACATGTCGATTTCAGGCTATCTGCCTCCAGGGCTGTGAAACACTACATTTCTGTTCTTTCAAGTGACCCACTTTGTGCTATTTTGTTAAGACAAACACGGGAAACTAACACAGAGGGGTAAATAAGGGAGTGTCTAAGCCTTCCCCTGATGTCTGTTGGAGTCGAGGCCTAGGGAAGGTGAGTGTCACCTCCAAAGCGTAGGTCCCTTCTGAACCCCTAGTGGTGGAGGGAAGGAGGCTCAAGGAGGTATAATCTTTTTTTTTTTTTTTGGAGACAGAGTTTCACTCTTGTTACCCAGGCTGGAGTGCAATGGCGCGATCTCGGCTCACCGCAACCTCCGCCTCCCGGGTTCAGGCAATTCTCCTGCCTCAGCCTCCTGAGTAGCTGGGATTACAGGCACGCGCCACCATGCCCAGCTAATTTTTTTGTATTTTTAGTAGAGACGGGGTTTCACCATGTTGACCAGGATGGTCTCGATCTCTTGACCTCGTGATCCACCCGCCTCGGCCTCCCAAAGTGCTGGGATTACAGGCTTGAGCCACCGCGTCCGGCCGGAGGTATAATCTTTATCTGGGCACATGGGAAAATAAAACAGATGAAAAGAATACAGAGGAAGAAATCAGATCTAAGGGCACATGGCTTCCTGAGGTCACCCTGCATGTCAGTGTCACTTCAGATGTAAAGGTTTTAGCTCCCAGCCCAGTGTTATCCCAAATGCCTCCTCACTGAGGTTAGAAAGTGAAGCCTGATCAGTTTCACCTCTCTCCTGTTTACAGTGCCCTCTGCAGTTTGCTAACTCAGCCGTCTCAGTTGCTTCCACTTCTCCGAATTCCTGTTGTTTGCATTGCTGAGGGTCAGGGCTAAAACCACTGCCTTCCCCACCCTCCTCCTGGCTTCCCTGCTCCTCCGGCATCTTTGGCCATCCAGCACAGGCCAGATTTTCACTTGTGTGCCCACCAGCATTTGATTGACTCTGTCTCTAAGTCCAGGCTGAGAATCTGATTGAATGAACCTAGTTTGCAAACTGATCCCCTGAAATAGGAAAGCACATTTTGTCAAATCATCTGGGGGAGGGTCTCATGTATGAACCAGATAAGTGGGGCCGTGGGCCAGTGAGGTTCCTGTGGGGAGGGAGGCAGTAACCCACCATTGCAGTCCAGGAACCCAGACACACCCATTTGGCAGCCTCGCTGCAGGGGTGCGTTGGGCCAAGCTATTGCCTCAGGTGTCACAGTTTGTGCACCACTCACACCATATACCTGGAAAGGGACTCAGGGAAAAAGATGGGTGAGCCCAATCAGAAATCTTGTGTTTGCTGTTCGTTCACCAGGCAGAGAAGTCAAACCCTCCTTTCTCTATAGAGAAGGTCTAAACTGACAGCTGGATCAACAGTAATAAGGAGGTAATGCAAAATAAGGAAGAAAACGCTCTCTATTTGCAGCTGACATAATCTTGTATGAAGGAAGTCCTAAGGAATACACACCCAAAAAATCCTATTAAAGATAACAAACAAGTTCAACAAAGCTTTGTGATACAAGATTAATATACAAAAATCAACCGTATTTCTATACACTACCAACGAATTAACTCAAATTAAATTAAGAAACAGTTCCCTTTACAATAGCATCAAAAAGAATAAAATACTTAGAAATAAATGTTTAAAAGTAAGGCAAGGCCAGGCATGGTGGCTCATGCCTGTAATCCCAGCACTTTGGGAGACAAACGTGGGCAGATCACCTGAGGTCAGGAGTTCGAGACCAGCCTGGCCAACATGGTGAAACCCTGTCTCTTCTAAAAATACAAAAATTAGCCAGGCGTGATGGCCCATGTCTGTAATCCCAGTTACTCAGACGGCTGAGGCACGACAATCACTTGAACCCCGGAGGTGGAGGTTGCAGTGAGCTGAGATCACCACACTGCATTCCAACCTGGCCAACAAAGTGAGACTCCATCTCAAAGAAAAAAAAAGAAAGGCAAAACTTGGACAATATATTATGGAAAGACATTAAAGAGGAGCTAAACAAATGGAAAGATATCTCAGATTCATGGTTCAAAATACATAAAATCCATAATACTATCAAGATGACAATACTCTCTAAATTGATCCATAAGTTCAATGGAATCCTTATCAAAATCCCAGCTGGCTTATCTAAGAAAGAAAGAAAGAAAGAGAGAAAAGAAAAGAAAATCTTAGCTGGCTTTTGTGCAGAAATTGACAAGCTGAACCTGTGATGTATATGAAAATGCAAGAAACTCAGAATAGCCAAGACAATCTTGAAAACCATAGTTATAGTTTTTAATTTTCCAAGACTCACATTTCCTAATTTCAAAACTTACCACAAAGCTACAGGACTCAAAACTGTGTGGTACTGGCACAAATATAGACTTATACATCAATTGAACAGAATTAAGAATTCATAAATAAACCCTTACATCTACGATCAACTGATTTTTGCCAAGGGTGCCAAGACTACTCAATCGGAGAAAGAATAGTCTGTTTAACAAATGGTGTTGGGACAATTAGATATTGACATGCAAAAGAATGAACTTGGACTCCTAGCTCAGACCATATACAAAAATTAACTCAAAATGGATCATAGATCTAAATGTAAGAGCTAAAACTATAAAACTGTTGGAAGAAAACACAGGAGTAAACTTTGATGACTTTGGCTTACGCAATGGTTTCTTAGAAAGGATATCCAAAGTATTGGCTGGGCATGGTGGCTCACCCCTGCAATCCCAGCACTTTGGGAGGCCGAGGCAGGTGGATCACGAAGTCAAGAGATTGAGACCATCCTGGCCAACATGGTGAAACGCCGTCTCTACTAAAAATATAAAAATTAGCTGGGTGTGGTGGCACACACCTGTAGTCCCAGCTACTCGGGAGGCTGAGGCAGGAGAATCGCTCAAACCTGGGAGGTGGAGATTGCAGTGAGCAAAGATCGTGCCACTGCACTCCAGCCTGGTGACAGAGGGAGACTCTGTCTCAAAATAAATAAATAAATAATAAAAAGAAAGGATATCCAAGTTACCAAATAAGTAAAGAAAAAAATAAATTGGAAAATGAAAAGCTGTTGGGCTTCAAAGGGCACCATCAAGAAAGTGAAAAGACAACCCATGAAATAACAGAACCTAACCGCAAATTAGATAGCTGCTAATTGACTTGTATGCAGAACATATAAAGAACCGATGCAACTCGGTAACAAAAAGATTAAAATTGGGTAAAGGGATTTTTGTTCACTGCTGCTCTGCGTATGTCGCTACTGTGGTTCCCGGGCAGTGGGAAGAGATGTGGCCCCTGGACGTCATTAAGCTGGCAGGACCCAAGGAACTGGAGGTGCTGAAGCCCGAGGGGGATTTCAGGCAGTTTCTGCTCCCAGCTATCCACGAGATGCACGAGGACATCGCGTCACTGATGAGCACTGGCAGGCATGAGCTCATCCAGATCAAAACCGGGTGGAGGCCTCAATGGAGGATCCTCAACCATCTCCACAACCCAGGTGATGCGGTGGAGGGCAGGGTGGCCAAGAGCTGCCAGAAGGCCGAGAAGGCCAAGGAAATACTGAAGATGGCAGAGATGCTGGTGGGGCTGGTGCAGAGGATAGAGACGAATGAGTAGAAAGCAGTCGGCAGTTTACAGCCAATGGATTCAGATCAACTGGTGGAGGTTGGCTGACACCCAGGAGAAGCTGAAACCAGAAACCAGAGAGCCTTTGGTTGTTTTGGTTTTGGTTTTGGTTTTGGTTTTCCGTCCCTCTGTTCACTCTCGGTCCTCACTCACACTCAGTTCTCTGCTACGGTCTGTGGTTGATAACCTCAATATGAGTTTTGATCATTCAGTGCTTTTGTCTGGGGAAGTACCTTTCGTCTGGAAACTGCTCTCACATGCAGGAATGAGGGCCTAGACTGTAAGCTCTTGCAGCCGTCACATTTGTCCCGAAGTTTTGGTTGTTATTTCTAAATTTTTGATGTGCCTTGCTCTTTCTTGTGCGACCTGATAGCTCCCTGGAACTCTGGGTCTGTGTGTGGTGCATGAGGCTCACAGTTAGAGTTCTCCAGCTCTGGAGGTGCAGAACGAGCCGCAATCATTCTAGAATATGATTGCATGCGGCAACTACTGAAGAAAGGACCGGACTTCGATGGGGAGTGTGCATGGGCCGACCTGGCTGGGACTCATGAATCTGGAGAAGAGCTGGAGAATGGATAGCATTATCTGTATTTGGGAACTTTAATTTCCGTGAGAGACCAAAGGAGGAGAGATGCATTTTGTTCAAAATTTCCATTTTACATGGTTCACTATCTGATGTAACCCGTCTGGTGAGTTTGGACAACCTAATTCAGCTTTATCTGCTGTGGAACCTACAATGGAGGGTGAGGTTGATCAATACCCTGATGCATTTTGGGGACTTGGCATAAAATGAAAGAGATTTGCAAAGGCCCTTGAGGGGCTGGGGGGTTAGAATGTGGAACTGTGCGTTGGCCCTTCCACTGGACTGCAGAAAGCATCTTCAAGGTTCATGCATTGTTCAGCTGTAAGTTCCTTTGAGTAGCAAACCTGACAAATATTTGAGGTCAAAACCCTACTGTGTTTAAAAAGGAAACTTACCATGTTAATAAAGTATTCATTTGCTGGAAAAGAAAAAAACTTGGGTAAAAGATCTAAATGGACATTTCTGAAAAGACCATACGCAAATGTGCCATGAGCATATGAAAAACTGGTCAACATCACTAGTCACTAGTGACGCGGATTGCAGATCAAAACTAGAATGAAGCCAGCACAGCTCACGCCTGTAATCCCAGCACTTTGAGAGGCCGAGGCAGGCCGATCACCTGAGGTCAGGTGTTCAACATCAGCCTGGCCAACATGGTGAAATGCTGTCTCTACTAAAAATACAAAAATTAGCCGGGCGTGGTGGCAGGTGCCTGTAATCCTAGCTATTTGGGAGGGTGAGCCAGGAGAATCTCTTGAACCTGGGAGGCGCAGGTCGCAGTGAGCTGAAATCATGGCACTGCACACCAGCCTGGGCAACAACAGACAAAGTGAGAATCTGTCTCAAAAAACAAACAAACAAAAAAAACCAAAAAAGTAGAATGAGATCAATTCACACCTGTTAGGATGACTATAATAACATTAAGATAGAAAATAACAAGTGTCTGTTTGGAGGAGCTATGGAGAAATTAGAACCCTCACACCTTGCTTGTAAGATGTTAAATGGTTATAGCCATTTGGGAAAACAGTCTGGCAGTTCCTGCAAAGGCTAAACATAAAGTAACCATGTGACCTAGCAATTCCACTCCTAGCTATACACCCAAAAGAAGTGAAAGCATATGCCCACACCAGATCGTGTGCATGAATGTTCATAGCAGACTTATTCATAACAGTCAAAAAGCAGAAACAACTGAAATGTCCATCAATAGATGAATAGAATGTGGCACATCCAGGCAATAGAATATTATTCAGCCCTCAGAAGCAAAGAAACACTGGTCCATGCTGCCATATGGATGAACCTTGAAAACATAATGCCAAGACAAAGAAGCCAGACACAAAAGGCCACAAAATTATATGAGTCCATTTCTATGACCGATTGGAACAGGCCAATCCATAGAAAGGAAGGTGAGCGGTTGCCAGGAATGAGGGCAGAATGAGGAGTCAGTGCTTAGTTGATACAGGGTTCCTGGTGGAGGTGATGAAAACATTCTGGAATGAGATCACGGTGATGGTTACATAGCTCTATGAATATTTGTTTAAGTATTGCATTGTACACTTAAAACTTTTTTTGTCAAGGCAGGGTTTTGCCATGTTGGCCAGGCTGGTGTCGAACTCCTGGACTCGAGTGATCCACACACCATGGCCTCTCAAAATGCTGGGATTGTAGGCATGAGGCGCCATGCCTAGCATGTATACTTTAAATCGGGGAACGGCGTGAAGGGTACATGGGACTCCCTGCTCTGTCTTCGGAGCTTCCTGTGAATCTATGATAACTCAAAATAAAGACTACCCAACAAAAAGGTGTCAGCTGGACTGGGCTCATTCAGTTGCTTGGCGCTGTAGGGCCTGCTTTCACCTTCCAGCCGTCAGTGGTGTCAAGAGCTCTTCGCATCATCTTTGCATGTTTCTGACTTCCGCTTCTGGGCTCGGCCAGTGAAGCTCTGCTTGTATGAGCTCATCTCCCTATGTTAAGGTGAACTGATGAGTAACGCAAATCACATCTGCACAGTCCCTTTGGCCGTGTAATGTAACATACTCACAGGGGTGATGTAATACCCTGATGCATTTCGGGGACTCGGCATGACCTTCACGGGGCTGAAGGTCATGGAGGCCAAAATGCTGCCTACCAGAAGTGGATTATTTCAAAGCTATTTGGGATGGAGCATCCCCAGGATCTGTGAGGAGGTGGATGTTGGGGAGGAGGAAGAGGAGCTATCAAAGAGCTCTCCCACGTTTGGGCAACCGGGTGGGTGAAGGTGCCAGTCTCCGAAATGAGGAGCAGGTGTGGGAAGAAGAAGATGAGCTCAATTGTGACATGTGGAGTTTGAGGGCCCATGTCTTCCTGGGGATTGTTCCCAAAGGGAAAGGCCTGGACAGACATAAAAGGGACTGAGGTCATCCAGGGCGAGGGTGGCGGGTGAAAAGGAGCTGCCCGGGCAGCGGGCCTCCGCGAGCCCCTCCTGAGATCTTCCGCCCCAAGCCCAGCCTGAGGTTCTCTCTGTGGACCCCTTTTCCTTCCTGTCCAACGGGAAGGAGCCTCGCGTGCTGATCGCAGCTGCCGCTAGGGGGCAGAGCCGTCCACACTAAAAGCCACTGCGCTCCAGCGTGCGCGTGCGGGGAGGTGCGCGAGCTCGTGTGCACGCACGGCGGGGGCTCGCTCCGCGCTGAGTCCCGCGAACTAGGCTCGCCACCCCCACCCTATCCCCCCGCTGCCGGGAGCCCCAGGCAGTCTCCGGCCAAGGGGCTCCAAAAGGTCCCGTCTGCTGGAGACGGGAAGCAGGCCCCCCCCGCCAGTGCTCCCCAAAGCGCCCGCCCTCCCCTCGTGTGGCTGGTAAGGGGTCTGATGGGCGGGGCTGGGCCGGGAGCGGGCTCTCAGCCGGGGCCGGGGTTGGGGTGGAGGGCGGTCACACCACCGCCCCGCCTCAGCCACGCACCCTCCACGCCGTGTCTCCAGCATCGAAATTCACCGCAAAATACACAACTAGTGAAGAACTGGGCTCGAGTCCCAGAAATAGGCTGCCCTTTCCAATGGGTGACGGGAATATCCTCCCTGCTTCCCGTTGCCATGGTTTCCGCTGAGACACCAGGCAGCCTGTTGCGTGGCAGCCATTTGCCGCGACGCGATGCTGCTGCCGCGGGTGTGCAGCGGCCCGACACGCGAGGAAGGGGACAGACTGCCCTGGAGACCCGCCTGACACGGAGAAAAGGCCATGGATCTAAAGGCCTCGAAGGGCGGCCACTCAGGCTGGGTGGACAAATGCTGGCGTTAGCACCTGTCTGCAGGGGCGCCGTTGGCCCCAGTCTTCCCAAGGACCCCTCACAGCCCGGTGCTTCTCCCTGCCTGGCCTCCCAGCCTCAGTGAGTGGGAAATGTCCTCAAACTCCTGTCCTTGCTCAACTGCTCCCTGCTCAGCTGCTTCCTGCTCTGCTCTATCCGGAGGGGACAGGGTCACGAGGCACCCTGGAGACCTGGCTCCACCTTGGGCACCATAGCCTGTGAGGGAGTTGATCACACCTGGGCCTGAAGCCCCTCCAGCACTTCCTGGGGCCCTGCTGGCCATTCCAGCCCGTTCCTGTTGATGGAACTCATGACACGGCTTGTTTACGCCAGTCACTGTGTTCTTGCACCTCCCCCACCCCGATTGTTAACTTTTCTGGTCCTTTTCAGTTATTAAAATTCAGCCCAGACTCACATCCCAGGGGAAAACTCCCCTCCCCATCGTTGGGGCTGGAATGGACTGGAATGGAGAGGAGGTGGCCTGACCTCCTTCCCTCCCTTCCGCCCCCCTCCTCAGCCGAGGGCAGGCAGAAAACTCGTGCCAAGGTGAGAGAGGCCCCATCTTTGCCTGCCAATGTGGTCACCCTTTTCAGAGGCTCAGCCCCCTCCTTGCTAGGGCTAAAGCCCCTTTGGGGTTGGGAAGCCCTGTCCTTTCTGGGCTCCACCAGTGTCTACGGGTCCCCGTCAGATCTCTGGCCCCCACACCTTGTGCCCTCGGGACAGAAGGCAGCTGGGGGAAGACTGTCCTTGGTCCTGCCGGGCCCAGCATGTGTCCGGCCTTCAGAAACCTCAGTGGGTGGACAGGCAGGTGCCTGCTCAGGAATCCAGCATGTGCCCCGTCCCCAGGGGGACACACCCAGCTCTCCCCACAGCCTCCGGGGACTGCGGGCTGTGTCCACAGCTCTTTCAGAGCCTTAGTTTCCCCCAGCTTGTTGGCATTCCCCTAAGGGCAAACTGCTTCCGTGTTCCTGTGGGAGTGAGTAAGGCTGGCCTCCCCACCGGCCCACCTGAGGGAAGCGTGATTCTTGCCTGGGTCAGAGGCCGAGACAAGCCAGGAGGGCACTTACGCCTTTGGGACATCTTGTCCTTGTCCTTTGTTTACTCTGGAATACTTAAGGACTTTCTGGCCTTTTGCATAGAGGCCTTTTCCTAAGCTTGTTTGGGGTTGATTTTATGGGTCCTGATGCAGTCTTTCTTTCTGCCTTAGAGAGAGTGTGCAGGGCCACGCTGCCTCGCTCTCCTCTCCCCTCACAGAGCTGGGCTAGAGGGGGCAACGCCAGCCCACGGGCAAATGGGCAACCCTGTGCAAAAGGCCCCGGCAGCCAGACTGTCTACTTTGGAAGAAAGGAGAAGAAAAAGCGCCCCCAGGAGAGGAAGCCACCCCAACCCAACTGAGAAGCAATCCTTTTGCAGAGACAGAAGGGCCTTCAGTGAATTGGTCTCGAAGTGCTTGATTTCTTAAAATCAGAACAATTGATCGTTAGAGAACTGATTAAGCTACAGCCACGGTTGAATAAAAGGTAAAAATAAACTCCTTCATTTGAATTCCAAATTCAGGTTTGGAGGTGACCTGGCCATGAGGCAAACTGGCTGTGGGTGGACAAGGCTGCACACAGAGCTGCTGGGTGGACACCACCTGGAGTCTTCTCTCCTCCCAAAATGTGGGTGCTGGGACCCTAGGGACACAGTGTGAATGTTCCCAATACTTAACTCCACGGTGGCCCGGGTACAGAGGCCGCTGAGGGGCTGGTGCAGGTTCTCCAAGGGCCACTGCTGTCCCCAGAATGAGCTGCTAGCTCTGGATCAGGAGGAGCTGTGGGGGCGGGGGGGCCAAAGGAGAGATTGGTTCAGGGGCAGCTGCAATTCAATGGGTGCAGAAGCACTTTGACATTTTAGCCACAAACACAGCCCTACCAGTGGGTACCAGCTGCTGTGACCGGAGAGGGCAGGGGTCAGAGACCATCCTGGGACCTAATTTCTCCCCTCATCTGTTACCTGCAAGAGTCATCAGGGCCCAGTGAAGACTGCTGAGGTTTCTCAGCCATGAAAGGATTGTGGTTCCTGCCCATATGGAATTCAGCAGAACTCTCACCTTTTAAAAAAATGGTCTGGTAGATACTGAGTAGGCACAAAAGGATATTTACAAAATATGTGCAAAAAAAAAAAAAAAAAGAGTGACACAGTGAACCTCTGTGTACTCGCCACCAGCTTAGAAGAGAGAAAGGTCACGTGCCCTTTGAAGGACCTTGGGTGACCCTTCGCATCGCCCCCACGTCCCCCATCCCTACTTCAGAGGTGACCTCCTTCTGGAATTTTGTATTTACCACTCCTGTGTATTTCTTTATAGTTTCACCACCTTTGCATCCCTAAACAATGTGCTTTTTAGTTTGGACTGTTTTGAGCTTTATATAAATGGAATCGTACTATCTGTATTGTTCTATAACCTGCTTTTCCATTGAACGTGGTATTCCTGAGACTAAGAGCTATAACCCATTCTTCCTGCAAGAGTTTTGTTCTGTTGTGGGCTTGAACTACAACTCATCTCTGCATTGTCTGCTCAGTGGACAGGGGAATTGTTCCCCTTTTTTGGGCTGTTACCAGAGTCTTGATGCCCAGCACAGGATTCACTAGTGAGCATATCCAGGGGAAATCCCTGTGCCATCATAAATGTACAGCTGCAACTTTGCTAGGCAATGACAAATTGTTTTCTCGAGTGGTTGTACCAATCCATAAGCCCTTCTGTAGTGTGCAAGCTTTCTAGTGCTTTCGCAGCCTTGCCAACCCTTGATGTTGTCAGACCTTATTTTCCATATGGATCACCAATTATCCAGCATTATTTATTGAACATCTCCTTCCCCCACTGGCTAGCAGTGCCAGCTTTGTCATACATCGAGGCTTTTGTTGTTGTTGTTGTTGCTGCTGTTTGTTTGTTTGTTTTGAGACAGGGGGTGTCATTCTGTCACCCAAGCTAGAGTGCAATGGCACAATCTTGGCTCACCACAGCCTCGACCTCCTGTGCTCAGGTGATCCTCCCATCTCAGTTCCCTGAGTAGCTGGGACCACAGGTACCTGCCGCCATGCTCAGCCAATTTTTTGTACTTACTGTAGAGACGGGGTCTCACCATGTATTGCCCAGGCTGGTGTCAAACTCCTGGGCTCAAGTGATCCTCCTGCCTCAGCCTTGCAAAGTGCCAGGATTCCAGGCATGAGCCACTGTGCCCGGTTCACACTACCTTAAATATGGCACCTTTATAATAGTTCTTAGAATCTGCCGAGGCAACTCCACCCACCTCCTCCTCCTCCTCTACGAGTGTCTTAGCGATGCCATTTGCTCTTCCATATAGATTTAAGAACCACCTTGTCAAGCTCCAGTTACAAAATGGCATTTAGATTACAATTGCATTCAATCTAAAACTCAAATTGGGAAGCATTGGCATGCTCAAAACATTGATTTTTCTGAGAATCCTGGATATCTAAGGTAATGACAGCCCCGTAAATCTGGAATTCTCAACAGAGCTTCCAAACCAAAATCACTTTTAAAAAGCAAGCACAAATAAAACCACCCAAAACCCATATCCTCAGCATTAATAAGAAGACAGCATTTGAACCTCAAAGTACCTACAACAGATCAAGTCACAAGGAAGCGGAAATAGATCCTCATGGGAAATACAAATGGAAACAAGTGAAGCCAACCATATATCAAATAATAACACAACCACCTTGAAAGAGAAGAAAACTCGGGAAGACTGTTTACAATAGCAAAGACCTGGAACCAACTCAAATGCCCAACGATGATAGACTGGATAGGGAAAATGTGGCACATATACACCATGGAATATTACACAGCCATCAAAAACGATGAGTTCACGTCCTTTGTAGGGACATGGATGAACCTGGAAACCATCATTCTCAGCAAACTGACACAAGAGCAGAAAATCAAACACCGCATATTCTCACTCATAGGCAGGTGTTGAACAATGAGAACACATGGACACAGGGAGGGGAGCACTACACACTGGGGTCCGTTGGGGGGAAATGGGGGAGGGACGGGGGGTGGGGAGGTGGGAAGAGATAGCATGGGGAGAAATGACAGATACAGGTGAGGGGACAGAAGGCAGCAAACCACACTGCCATGTGTGTACCTATGCAACAATCTTGCATGTTCTTCACATGTACCCCAAAACCTAAAATGCAATCAAAAAAAATATGAAAAAAAAAAAAACTCGGCAAGCAACCTGAATGCAATATGGGACTATATGCCCACGGGTGAAAGACAAAAAGAACTCCAGACAAACCTGGAAATCTACAGAGTAGTTTTCTTCTTTGCAGAGACATGAGTTGATGCTTCTGAAACTACTTTCCAAGTATCCTAGGATTGAGCAAATACATAAATATATTGCAGATAATGGGAGCCAACTTTCTCAGCAAGAGGGAAAGAAGTTTCCAACCAGCAAATGGGAGGAAGACTAGAATGGACCTGATGCGATTGGGTTGGAATTGAATGGGTCAGTATGAACTCACGGTGGATGGATGGATAGGTAGGTAGGTAGGTAGGTAGGTAGGTAGATAGATAGATAGATAGATAGATAGATAGATAGATAGATAGATAGCAAAAGAAATAAGAAAGCAAGAAAAAGAAAGGGGACTGCACATACATATATCTGCATATATGTACGTATTCTCTGTGTGTGTATAACTTCCTAGTAAACTTCTAAGTGTCATTATCCACTCAAAATAAATCAGGAAATCTAGGAGAAATGGCTGATTCCAGAAATGGAGACCAGGGAAAGTCAAGATGAACCTAGAACATCCTGTTCTCCCAGAAAGTAAGAAACCCCCAGGTCCACGATGATAAAAAGAAATAACTATAGTCATATACTGAATAGACACTGGGGTCAAAAACAAACTGCACATATTACAGTGGTCCCGTAAGATTATAATACTGTAGGCCGGGCGCGGTGGCTCACGCCTGTAATCCCAGCACTTTGGGAGGCCAAGGTGGGCAGATCACGAGGTCAGCAGTTCAAGACCAGCCTGACCAACATGGTGAAATCCTGTCTCTACTAAAAATACAAAGATTAGCTGGCCATGGTGGTGCACGCCTGTAATCCCAGCTACTCAGGAGGCCGAGGCAGGAGAATTGCTTGAACCCAGGATGCAGAGGTTGCAGTGAGCCAAGATTGCACTACTGCACTCCAGCCTGGGCAAGAGAGCAAGACTCCATCTAAAAAAAAAAGATTATAATACTGTAATTTTGGGGAGGGATGGGGCGATGGAGTCTCACTCTGTGGCCCAGGCTAGAGTGCAGTGGCATGACCTCAGGTCACCTCGACCTCCCAGCCTCAAGCAATCCTCTCACATCAGCCTCCCTGGTAGCTGGCAATTGCCGCCAAGCCTGGCTATTTTTAAACTTTTTTGTATGTTAACATACATAAAATACATACATGTTACATACATACCTGCTTACATATTGACAACATAGTAAGATGGGGTCTCACTATGTCGGCCAGGCTGTTCTCAAACTCCTAGGATCAAGTGATCCTCCTGCCTCAGCCTCCCAAAGTGCTAAGATTATAGGTGTGAGCCACCATGCCCAGCCTATACTGCATTTTGACTGAACCTTTTCTAGGTTTAGATACACAAATACTTCCCACTGTGTTACAGCTACCTACATTATCATGCTGCGCAGGTTTGTAGCTCAGGAGCAATAAGCTATACCACATAGCCGGGGAGTGCAGTGAGCTACACCATCTAGGTTTGCATATGTGCACTCTAGGATGGTCGCACAATGATGAAATCGCCTGACAATGCAGTTCTCAGAACATAGCCCCATAATTAAGCAACGCGTGATTGTAAAGGGGGAGAAAAGAAGCTCCTTCTCCCAGAAGAAAGTCAAATAACAAATGGAGAAGGAATGACGGAAATAGGAAATCACCATTTGGCAACTATTGTAGTAATGATAGTTTCAAGCAAAAAAAAAATCAATGGATGAAAAGCAAGTAGGTGAAAGATTGCCGAGGAAAAGACTATGATTATACTCTCAAAATGTCTCCCCACAGAGAGAAAATAATAGGAACTGGAAAGTAGAGACACCTGGAAGATGCCACCTTAACCACATGATCAAAGTGACCATCATCAGCAACAGCACAGAGAGGGATGCAGCATTTCTGAGCTATTCCCATGGAACGTACAAACCCTGGATGGAATCATGAAGAAGCATCAGCCAAGCTGCAACACACGGAAATTCTGCAAAACAACTGGCCCATGCTCTCAAAAACTGTAGTGTCAAAGACCGTGAAGAACAAAGAGCTGCTCCAGACTTCAGGAGACAGAAAAGCCGGGTCAACTGCATAGAATGTGTGATCAGAGGTGCTTCTTTTCTGGAAATAACATTATAGAAAGGCTATTATTGGCACGATTAGCAAACTCTAAGGTCTGTAGATTATAGTATTTTTGTTGTTGTTGAGACAGGGTCTTGCTCTGTCACCCAAGCTGGACTGCAGTGGTGTGATCATAGCTCACTGCAGCCTCAACCTCCCACCTCAGTCTCCCCAATAGCTGGGAACACGGACGCACAACTACATGCCTGGCTGATTTTTTAAAACTTTTTGTAGAGACAGAGCCTCATTATGTTGCCCAAGCTGTAGCGCAGTGGTGTGATCATAGCCCACTGCAGTCTCCACCTCCTGGGCTCGTGATCCTCCCATCTCAGCCTCCAGAGTAGCTGGGACCACAGGCATGCACCACCACACCTGGCTAAATTTTATTGTATTTTTTGTAGAAATGGGGTTTCACCATTTGCCCAGGCTGATCTTGAACTCTTGGGCTCAGGGATCTGCCCACTTTAGCCTCCCAAAGTCTAGGATTGCAGGTATGAGCCACTGTGCCCAGCAAACAGTTGTTGTTGTCTATCCTTTTGATTAGAGCCGTCTTAAGTGTGAAGTGGTATCTCCTGTGGCTTTGATTTGCATTTCTCTGATGGCTTGTGATGTTAAGCATCTTTTCATGTGCTCATTGGCCTCTCATACCTCTTATTTGGAGAAATATCTATTCAAATCCTTCACTCACTAAAAAACTTGGGTCATTTGTCTTTTTATTGTGGGGTTTTGTGAGGTTGTTTATATATTTTAGATACAAGTCCCTTATCTGATATATAATTTGCAAATCTTCTGTCTCATTCATGAGTTGTCTTTTCACTTTTTTTTTTTTTTTTTTTGGAGACGGTGTCCTGGAGTGCAGTGGCCCGATCTTGGCTCACTGCAACTTCCACCTCTCAGATTCAAACAATTCTGCTGCCTCAGCTTCCTGAGTACCTGAGACTACAGGTGTGTGCCACCACGCCTGGCTAATTTTTTGTATTTTAGTAGAGGTGGGGTTTCACCATGGCCAGGATGGTCTCGATCTCTTGACCTCGTGATCCACCCCCCTTGGCCTCCCAAAGTGCTGGGATTACAGGCCTGAGCCACCGCACCCAGCTGTCTTTTCACTTTCTTGATAGTAACATTTGCAGCACAGAAGTGTTCAATTTTGATGAAGTCCAATCTATCTAGATTATCTTTTGTCTCTTGGGCTTTGGGTATCATGTATAACAAACTATTGCCCGGGCCAGGCACCGTAGCTCACTCCTGTAATCCCAGCACTTTAGGAGGCCAAGGCGGGGGGATCATGAGGTCAGAGGCTCGAGACCAGCCTGACCAACGTAGTGAAACCAAGTTTCTACTAAAGGTATGAAAAATTAGCCAGGCACGGTGGCACGCGCCTATAATCCCAGCTACTTGGGAGGCGGAGGCAGGAGAATTGCTTGAACTGGTAGGTGGAAGTTGCAGTGAGCCAAGATCGCGCCATTGCACTCCAACCTGGGTGACAGGGTGAGACTCTGTCTCAAAAAAAAAAGAAAGAAAGAAAGAAAGAAAAGAAAAGAAAAAAGAAACCATAGCCTGATCAAAGGTCATGAAGATTTACACCTACGTTTTCTTCTAAGAGTTTCATAGTTTTGGTGCTTCCATGTGGGTCTTTGATCCATTTTGAGTGAGTGTTTCTGTTTAGTGTGAGATTGAAGTTCAGCTTCATTCTTTGGCATGTGGATGTTCAGTTGCCCCAGCACCATTTGTTAAAGAGATGATTCTTTCTCCCACTGAATGGTCTTGGTATGCTTGGCAAAAATCAATTGACCACTGATATGTGGGGTTTTTCCTAGACTCTCAAATTCTATTCCATTGATCTGTGAGCCTTTTCTATGTCAATACCATGCAGTCTTGATTCCCGTAGGTTATCCTAAAGTTGGTATTGGATAATTCCACTATGGGTCTTTTCCCACGGTCTGCTATTTCTGCTGCTTTCATTCATTTTGCCTTCTCTCTTCATATGCCTAGTTATTTTTATTGTTTGCTGAACATTTTAATTGCAAACACTTTTATAGTGATAACTTAAGGACAAGGACAATCTCATCTTCCTCCAGAGAAGATGCCACTTAGCTGTGCCAGCCTCTAGGATGCCAGCAATCTAAGGCTAGTCGCCCTAATCCTTTTTTGAGTATTGAGAGGCTAAAAAGCTAGCTAAAAGTACTAGGAGACTCTTTCTGTTGCTGGATCACCTTTACTCCTAGGGAACAGCCCTGCAGGGTCCCCACCAAAATGAGAGAGATGTGCCAGGGTGCTCCATTAGCAGGTCTTGGTTCTCGTGCCTGTCCTGCTAGCCCCAGGAGCTGTCAAGAGTCCTGGACAGTCCGTGCTCCCCCTGTTCTCAATCTCCAATCACCCTCTGGGCGTGAGCAGCTGCAGACACTGGCCTCGCCTCCCTAGCATCCTGCCCTGGAAGGTCTTCATCCTCTTGCTCTATGATGCTTCAAGCAGATGACTTTTCTATTTTTCCAGCTTTTCTAATTGCCCTCAGCAGGAGGGAGGCACGAATTCACTAATTTATCGTTATCACAAGCGGAAGTCCTTCACTGAATTCTTCAATTCAATTACCATATTTTCCACTTTTAAAAGTATAATTTGGTTCATTTTCATATATTCCTGGCTGTTTTCATAGAACGCTGCCCTTTTTGATATTTAACCCCCTCTTCAATTTCTGTGAACATATTAAGCACACTGATGTGATGCTGTGTCATTGGCTGTGGGAGCTGTGCTTACCGAGAGGTTTCCTTTTTCACTTGTGTGTTCGGATTTTTTGGCTGGATATTTTCCGTCTCAGATCTTCACAGTGGGAATACCTTGAGACCTGGTTGACAGTGCATCCCTTCAGAGAGGATGTACATTGCTTTCTGATAGCTTTCCAGGACACTCTAACCCAGAACCTTTTTTTTTTTTTTTTTTTTTTGAAACTGAGTCTCACTCTGTCACCTAGGCTGGAGTGCGGGGGTGTGATCGTGGTTCACTGCAGCCTCCAACTCCTGAGCCCAAGTGATACTCCTGCCTCAGCCTGCAGAGTAGCTGGGACCACAGATGCCATCACACCCAGCTAATTTGTTTTGTATGTTTTGTGGAGATGAGGGTCTCTCTATATTGTCCAGGCTGGTCTTTAACTCCTGAGCTCTAGTGATCCTCCCATCTTGGCCTCCTAAAGTGGCGAGATTACAGGCATGAGCCACCGCACCTAGCCCAGAAGTATTTTAAACCAAATTCTCAGTTTGAGGAGTTTATGGCCTGTCTGGGTTATGCGGTGCTGGCTTGTGAGTACAAATACTCAAGAGGAGATATTTTCCCCTCCCCGTCATGCCAGCCTTGGAAATGAGGGATCTGATGAAGATGTAGTGGTCAGCATTTCCAGTTCATCTTGACGATGGTGGTGGAAGGAGTTCCTATTAGACTTCTCATTTTGCAAATCCTGGGCTTTGTCATCTGTCCCCACAATCCATGAGGCCATGAAAACTGAAGCCCAAAGTCATCACGGTCTGCAAATGCCTGATGGTGACAGCCTTACTATTCTGGTTACCTCTTGGAGTTCCTGCTTTGACTTAATTTTTGGACTCTGGGAATTTCTTACTTCTATGCCATATCATTGGTGCATTTGAAAAAATGATTTTAAGGATGGGTATGGTGGCTCATGCCTATAATCCCAGCACATTAGGAGGCTGAGGCAGGAGGATCAGTTGAGCCCAGGAATTTGAGACCAGCCTAGGCAACAGAGTGAGACTCCCGTCTATAGGAAATTAGCCACGTGTGGTGACACCTGTAGTCTCAGCTACTCAGGAGGCTGAGGTGGGAGGACCGCTTGAGCCCAGGAGGTCAAGGCTGCAAGAGCCAAGATCATGCCACTGCACTCCAGCGTTGGCAACAGAGCCACACTCTGTCTCAAAAAAATAGAGATGAATTTGAAATATTTTTATTAGCATATTTAGTTGTTTTCATCAGAAGGGTCATGCAGAGCACCTAGTCTATAATTGTAATGAAAACAGAAATCAGCTTTTACCTTTTGAAATGTCACAAAACTGACATGCATGCTCGCATAAAACAGCTCCTTTCTTGGCTTTCTCACTGGAAAAATCGATACATTCAACAAACATGAATCGCTTTCTCTCTCTCTCTCTCTCTCTCTCTCTCTCTCTCTCTGTCACCCAGTTTTTTTGTTGAGGGGGTGGCCTTGTATTTTTCTTTCATAGATATTTTTGCAACAATAATTACACATTTACTTATTATGTGTGTCATTAAGTGACTATCCCCCACTTGATAATAACAAGACTACATCTGTTTGATTCTCTTCTCTATCAAATAGGTTGAGGTTCAGCTACACAGATGACCAAAAAATGCATACAAATAGGGGAGAGGGAGGGAGGGAAGGAATCTTACAGACCTGACAAGTAAAGGTGATTACTTGCAATATCAAAGTACTGGAAACAGTGCCGCCATCCATCAGCTGAGCCTGTTTGAACAAGCTGGGCCTGACCTGCGTGTTAGAGTACTATGCAGCTACAGCCAGCGTGCGGCCCGGGGCGCCTCCAGCATACCAAGATACACCCAAAAGTGAGGCACACAAAAATATGCCATTTTTGTATTAAAATTCGGGATATGAATGCACATACATTGTTTAATGAAAAACATTTTCCATGATATAAAAAAATCAAAAAGAAAGAATCAAAACAAAGAGAAACAGATGAACCAAACCATATAAAAGTTGACAACATAATCACACAGAGAAGTATTTCAAATATCTTGAAAACACAATATTTTGGTTGGCCGGGAGCGGTGGCTCAAGCCTGTAATCCTAGCACTTTGTGAGGCTGAGGCAGATAAATTACTTGAGGTCAGGAGTTCAAAAACAGCCTGACAAACATGGTGAAACCCCATCTCTACTGAAAATACAAAAATTAGCCGGGTATGGTGGTGCATGTCTGTAATCCCAGCTACTCAGGAGACTGAGGCAGGAGGATCACCAGAACTTGGGAGGCGGAGGCTGTCGTAAACCAAGATTGTACCACTGTGCTCCAGCCTGGGCAACTGAGAAAGACTCCATCTCAAAAAAGAAAGAAAAGAAACACAGTATTTTTATTGTACACACCTAGTGGGATATATGTGGGTTTTGTCACACACGCTGGCGTGCAGTGGCGTGATCACAGCTCACTGCAGCCTTGATATCCTGGGCTCAAGTGATCCCCTTATCTCAGCCTTCTGAGTGGCTGGGACTACAGGTGCACACCAGCACAACGGCTAATTTTTGTTTAATTTTTGGTAGAGGTGGGACTTCACTCTGTTGCCCAGGCTGGTCTTTAACTCCTGGGCTCAAGTGATCCTTCTGCCTTGGCCTCCCAAAGTGCTGGGATTGCAGGCGTGAGCCACTGTTCCCAGCCCCTAATGGGATAAGAGTGAAAAGAATTAGGGCCGGGCGCGGTGGCTCAAGCCTGTAATCCCAGCACTTTGGGAGGCCGAGGCGGGTGGATCACGAGGTCGAGAGGTCGAGACCATCCTGGTCAACATGGTGAAACCCCGTCTCTACTAAAAATACAAAAATTAGCTGGGCATGGTGGTGCGTGCCTGTAATCCCAGCTACTCAGGAGGCTGAGGCAGGAGAATTGCCTGAACCCAGGAGGCGGAGGTTGCGGTGAGCCGAGATCGCGCCATTGCACTCCAGCCTGGGTAACAAGAGCGAAACTCCGTCTCAAAAAAAAAAAAAAAAAGAGTGAAAAGAATTGCAAAGAAATCTGTAATGGTATTCAGTAATGCCTAGGTGTGGTCTCTCTGAATACATTTCCCCCTAAAAGGAACTGGGGTTCCTTGGAGTGATGTGTATACGCATGTCTAAAGTAGGGAGTGAAGATGAGCCAGGCACCCCCACTGGCCATGGAAAAAAGCGCGTGACATATGCGAGACTCAGAATTTTTTTTTTTTTTAAGACAAAGTCTCACTCTGTCTCCCAGGCTGGATTACAATGGCACAATCTTGGCTCACTGCAACCTCCACCTCCCAGATTCAGCCAATTCTCCTGCCTCAGCTTCTAGGGTAGCTGGGATTACAGGCTTTCGCCACCATGCCCGGCTAATTTTTTGGTGTTTTTAGTAGAGACGGGGTTTCACTGTGTTGATTAGGCTGTTGCCAAACTCCTGACGTCAGGTGATCTGCCTGCCTCAGCCTCCCAAAGTGCTGGGATTACAGGCATGAGCCACCACGCCTGGCCCAGAGTCAGAATATGCTTAATGACGGGCCACTTGCCAAAGTTGTTGGGGACTGCCTTGTGATTCTGAAGGGGGATACATGGCTTTTCCTGACTCACCTGTTTCGCATGGTGATCAAACAGTCGATGAGGGAAAGCTCTTTTGTTACAGAATTCCAACCAGGAAATGCAGGAAGAATTATAGAATCAAAAAATCACCATTTTTTAACCCTAAATAATGGAATTAGGTGCTAAAACTACTGGGCAAAAGGACACTAGAGAATTCTATAAAGGCCAGATCAGGCCGACAACACCTGAATCTCCTGATAAGTCTTACCTTCATCGAGAGGTACATGCAAAAGCGCTCAGTGTCACCAGCCATTAGGGACACACAAACCA
Source organism: Saimiri boliviensis (assembly GCF_048565385.1). Classification (NCBI taxonomy): domain Eukaryota; kingdom Metazoa; phylum Chordata; class Mammalia; order Primates; family Cebidae; genus Saimiri; species Saimiri boliviensis. Next base: position 84,910,133 of record NC_133470.1, on the reverse strand, counting down.
AAACCACAGTGCAGTAGCATAGGACACCTATCCCATGGCTGAAATAAACCATAGCAGGTGCCAGAGTGGGTATGGAGAAACCAGCGCTCACCCATTGCTGGTAGATATATCAAATGGGGCAGCCATTCAGAAAAGCAGTTGGCAGTTTCTCACAAAAATACACATCTGTAAAGGGGGCTTTGTGGTGAGGAAATTGGTCTGTCATTTGATTGCACTGGCAGTTACATGAATGTACACAGTGATGAAGCTGCACAGAGACGCGCACACACATACTCGAGTGCGTGCACACAGGAGACACCTGAACATCGACGTGACGTCCAGGTTCCAGTGGTGCCTCAGGTGTTCAAGCAGCCAGTGTCTGAGGGAAAAAAGAAAACTATAAATGAAAAACATGGCTGAAATGCTGATGTCAGCTGACGGATCCTCAGGGTTTCATGAACTCTCTTTTTGTTTATGTTTGAACTTTTCCATGATAACCCGTTTTCTTCAGAGTCACCACTAAACCAATGTCTGTTGAATGAATAAGTAAGTGTAGTCCGGCTCTGTCCTCCCAGAGATAATGCTAGCGAGATCCCGCAAGGGGAGATGACTGCTCAAGGTCACGCGGACAGTCAAGGCTACTGAGATCCTGTCTAGCTCTTTCTCAATGTGTGTTTTTAACTTCACACAAGCAGTGCATTATTTTTAAAGGAAAAGTGACCATAAACTGAAGGCTGCAACTTAGGAGGGGGAAGGGCAAAGAGAGACCCAGGATGCCAGCTTCGCCCAGGGGCAGGGGAAAGGCAGACAGCATGGGGGCATGGGGGACTCTGCTGTGAGAGCATTTCTGCAGGACGAAATCACTCAAACACTGGCTGTGTTTGGACATCTTGAGAGAACATTTCCACACACAGATGGGGTCTAGGGTTGAGTCCGTGATACGTGCAAACAGCAACCCAAAGGACAATGATTAACTCCTGGGAAAACAAAATGCAGTTTCTATGGCTCCACGCTGAATGACATTTATGTGGCCGCATAATTTCCCAGCACGGGTATAAGAAGGGATAGAACAGCAAAGGTTTGGGGGATGGGGCTGACGGAAGCCTTCGAGGAGGCCCCCAAGACGTGGCCAGACCGTCGGCTTGGCACACTCCTGCCCCCACACATCCGTCAGGCCCCAGAGTTCCCTGACTGACGCCACTGGACCTGCTGCCCCCACAGCTCTGCTTCCTGCCAGCCTCCAGATGGCCTGTCCTTGCCCCCTGTGTTTGCTCCCTCCCGAGGTTGGCCCCTCTGCAAGGACACCTCCCCTCCCCTCTGGCTAGGTTAGGTCAAGGACTTGGCCTCTCCAATGCCCACTCCTCTCAGTCACAAACAGGTACGCCTCAGGCACCTACCTGTACCCGAGCCCAGCCACTGACACATGCGGGCCCCCAGAAGGGCCCTCAGCTCTCCAGACCAAAGCAGGCAAGGGCGACAGAGCATGTGACTTCGGTGGCTGGGCCGGGGGGAGGGGGTCTCCACTGCAGGGCTCAGCCCTTTCACACTTCAGCAGAAAGCAGCTGCCCTGTCAGCACCCACATGCTGCTGTCCTCAGAAATGGGGTGCCTGTCATGCTGTGCTGCTCCACAAAAGATGTGTCCATGTTCTGGAGCCTGTGAGTGGGACCCCATTAGGAAACAGACTCTCTGGAGATGTGGTGACAGTAAGGCTCTCGAGATAAGCTCATCCTGCATGATGACGGGGGTGAATCCAATGACAGGCACCCTTCCGAGGCCCAGGAGAGAGAGGAGGCCATGTGGAGATGGATGCGGAAATTGGGGCCCCCAGGAGCTGGGAGAAACAGGAAGGGTTCCCCCTAGAGACTCAGCCCTGCACACGCCCAGGTCTTGTAGCTTCCAGACCCGTGAGGGAATAGATTGCTGTGTCTGAAGCCCCAGGGTCCATGGTCGTTTCTCATGGCAGCCACAGGACAGTCGTTTGGTGAGAAAAAGCGCCTTGAAGCACTGGGGTCCGTGGATTGAGGGCGGCCAACCACAGTCAAGCCCCAGGGCCCCTGGCTGGGCAGACTGGACCCCACAGAACCAAGCCACGAGGAACACCCCCTGACCTGAAGGACAGGTCCCCGTCAGAACTGGCTCAGGAGGAACTCACCGACTGCAAGAGCCAGGCCGGACTGGGCCACCGGAAGGAAGTCTGGGGACACAGCCAAGGTCGGGGAGGGACAGGCAGACTCCTGGTCCCACTTGACAGTCACCAGCTCCAACCTGGTGTCAGCCCCCCTCCTCCTTTACCCGCTTTGGGAAGTTCCCTTGTCTCTCCTATGACCCTCCTCCCGGGCTTCAAGTAAGCGGGAGGGGCAGAAGGGGCTGCGATGGCTCAGCAGCCCATTTACAGCGGCTGGCACTGTGGACAGGAGGAATGAAGGGTGCAGCCAGGTGACACCAAATGTGGGTTAACAGCAAGGAAGGAGGGAAGGGAAGGCCGCGGCGGAGATGTGGAGCCTGTAGACTGCGGACCAGAGGTTCTCTTGCGCAGACCCACCGCACCGAAGGCTGCAGGCTGGCCAGAGCCCCAGCACTTCCCAGGCCGAGGGAGCCCAGGATCAGCATGAAGCCCAGTGGCCAGGCACTGCCACCCAGGGCCCCCCAGGTACCAGAGGACAGGAAGTTGCCAAGCCAGGGACCTGCCACAGCCACGCTTGTTCTGAGGGGCTCAGAGGATGCCGGGCCCAGGTGCACCCTGGCTTAGAAGAACTTGACCTTCATTTGGGTAACCTTCTGGCTCCCAAGCTAGGATGGCAGTGTCATGACGACAGCCACTTGGTCGAGTTCACTCTTCTATCACCAGCACCTAGCCCAGCACATTGGCACATCACAGGTGCTTCAATATGTATTGAATGAAGGAATGAAAAGGTCTGGTGTTTCCTGCAGGGCGCAAAGGGGGGCCCGGGCAGCCTCTGAGATGGATGACTGTTGTTGAGGCATGGCTGGTATGCCCTCCCCCTCTTTGACGTGTAGACGGCGGACACAGGGGAAAGCGCCGTCCGCTCCCTACCCTGCAGCCGAGCCTCTTCCTCAGGTCAGTCTTCTCGCGCCACCCCTCCGGGCACTGGCCCAGAAGCTACTTGCAAAGCGGCCACTGCCCAGCAGGTCAGCAGTCCAGGGGGTGAGACAGTCCCTGGCAAAGCCAAGGGAGGAGAAAGAGCTGGAGTGTGAAGGTGGGTGAGGAGGGGCTGCTGAGGAAGGTGGGGGTCTGGGCGTGGGGAGGTCCCCTCTCCTCTCTGGGTCCCCGCCACCCCTCCCAGTCCGGCTTCCCAGCTCCAGTCTCCCATTCTCCCCTTGGCCCAGGGTGGGCAAGTGAGGTAGCCGGGTCACAGGGGAGCCGTGGTCCTGCCCACTGTGCCGGGGGCACCTGCCAGGCTACAGGCAGCTCCCTCCTGGGGGCAGGTCAGCAGCAGGCCCGCAGATTGCCCAGCAGGGAGGTCCAGGGTGAAGCCAAGCCATCCATAGGAAGTGAGCGAGCCCCTCAAAAGACCGAGCTAGTGGAGGAAGGCCAGACCAAAGGGGTCTGTGGGCCAAGTGCACAGCAGGGCAGGGGCCAAGGCAGCACTCCCCCCCAGGGCTAACTGTGGAGCCAAGTGGTCCACAGGAGGTGGAAGGAGAGTGGGGGGCCTCCTCTGCCTTGCCTGGCTCAGCTGGCCAGGCTGGGGGCAGAGGCCTTTCTGATCTGGAGGACGGGGATATTAGGATTCTGGATTCACCCGGTGTCAGTGTCTCTTTCATATACTGAGGGCTCAGTGCTCCCATGTCCCAGCCTTGCCCACCCAGCCCTGGCCGCTGGGAGCTAAGCACGAGGCAGGCGCCCCCTTGGCGGCTGAGAAACCAGAGCTCAGGGGTTTCTTTCCTTCCGTGACCCAGGGCCCTGGCCTGGAGCACTTGGCTCTCAACAAGGAGCCCTCGGCAGGCCAGTGCTCCCAGGAGGAAAGCCGTCCATCCTGGACTTAGAGGAAGGGCGGGACGCCGCTCAGGGAAGCTCCGGCTGCAGGAAGCAGGGCCCCCAGGGGGCCCAGTGCAGACACAGCTTCGGTGCCCCTTTCCCAGAGCAGAGGCAGGGAGGCGCCCGGTGGCCCTCGGCTGTGGGTCCTGGTGCCCAGGCTTGTCCCTTCACCGGGGCTCTGGCTGGGCAAGCTGGGGCCTGGGCTGTTGAGACGCTGTGGGGTGCCCCCTGAAAGATACATCGGCTTCTTAACGCCTGGCCCCGTGAACACTGTCTTACATGCAAAAAAAAAAAAAAAAAAAAAAAGGGTGTCTGCAGATGTCATTACATTGAGGATGTGGAGATAAGGGCAACCTAGATCTCCCAGGGGGCCCCACGGACGGCTCCCTTAGAAGAGACAGGAGAGCGAGACACGGAGAACGCCATGTGGAGGCGGAGGCGGGGAACGCACGGGGTCCCCAGAAGCTGGAAGGGGTGGAAGGAACCCGCCCCAGAGCCCCCGGAGGAAGCGCTGGATGTCGGACTCCAGCCTCCACAACTGGGAGAATCAATCCCGCTGGTTGAAGCCATACGGTTTGCGGTCATGCCGAGACAGCCCAGGCCACTCCGACGCGAGAGAATGGGCTGAGCCCCGAGTCCTCCAGGGCCGTGGAGGCGGGGGGCGGGGGGACCTTTGCACCTACCTCATCCAGTAACCTGGTGGGGGCTGGGGCGACCGTGGGAAGGCAGCCCCCATCATCCTTGGGTCATTTCCAGCGTGAGCAGAAAGGCGTCTGCCCGCATGCCCACCAGCCATCGCAGCTGGCATCTGCCCACACGGAAAGCATGAGCAGCCAAGCTGCAGGGAGTCTGGAGAGTGCGTGCCTCAGGCGGGGACCCCGGGAGTGTGCCCCAGTTCCACTGCAGGACGAAGGGCTGTGTGCCCTGGGCTGCGGGTCCCACACAAGCCTAGAAATGGGGGCACAGGGGCTGCCATGTGTGCCATTGTCTGCAGCGTGTGAGTGGACACATTGGTGGTGGGGGTGCACCGCGGCCAGAGCGTCACCCCTGGAGCAGGTGAAGGGGACCTTGACAAGCCCACGATTCCGTGGGGAGAGCACTCTGCCTTCTAGCACGTTTTCGGTTTTTTCCTGTAAGGAATTTCAAACACACACCCAAACTAGAGAGGATGACAGAGCACACACCCGCCTGCCACCGGCCAGAGGTCCTCTCACGGCCCTGTCTCCTTCCTCTGCCTCCTCTTACTGTGATTGGGAGGCCTGGGGCCTCCTGAGAGAGGCATCCCCCTCTGACTTCAGCAGGGATGGAGCCTCTCAGGCAGCAAACCTGGATTCAGAACCTGAGCCCTGTCTACACCAGCCAGGGCTGGACATTGACCCTCTCAGCCTGGGGACTCACAGGGGTGCCCCAGACTCCAGGAATCAGCCCCTGGACCCCCACCAGGCTAGGTCAAAGTCAGTTTGGGTGGGAGGTATTTGCAAGATCGCCATGCAGGAAGTAGGGTCCCAAGGACAGGACAGGCCCAGACAACCATGGCCGCAGGCATCTGCCCACATGGAAAGCAAGACAGTAAGCAGAGGAGATGGAATGTGTGTCAACACGGAGTAAAGGGCCAGTGTGGCCAGGGCTGAGGCAGCAAGGGCTGCAGCCAGGGGCCTCAAGGGGCGGGCAAGAGGCCCAGGAGGCTGGGAGTGCCAGGAAGGAAGCCCTCCCCAAGGCCTGCCCGCTCCTACGAGCTGGACTTCTAGACAAGCTCCAGACCTGGGAGCCCAGCTGCCCACTTAGCATCTCACAGGGATGGCTTTGCACACCACGAACCTCCACCCAAGTGCTCATGCCAAACACCTGAGCAATTGCTGATGCCAGGCTCCCCTGCCCCACCACATCTGCGGCGACTCCCAGGAGCACACAGGCATGTGGGCTGCTCAGGAGGTTCTGGAAGGCTCTGGCCCTTTCTCCTTCAGCAACCCCCTAAGGGGCTGGGTGAGGGGTGAGCTGCCAACACACATACATGCACACACACACACATGCACACATGTGCACAACGCATGCACACACACACACACCCACGTGCACATATGCATACACATCCACTGGCCTCTATGCTTCATGTACATGTGAAAATCATTTGATCCCCAGTGCAGGCGACAGGGCAGGCAGACCCTGCAGCCCGAGGCCCTCTGCACAGCCAGATCCTGGGAGAGGACAGCCTCAAGGGGTCAGTCAGCCTGTGGCCAAGTCAGGCAGTCACATCCTATTTGCCCTGGGAGGTGACCCGTCCAGAGGTGGGCCTCCCCATGAGGACTCAACTGGTACGGCCAGCAACGGGCTCAGAAGGCTTGTGGCCAGGGGACCTCCCTGCCTCCCCCAGCAGGCCTGCCCCACCAGGACCCTCTCACCCACACTCTGGAGGGTACAGAGGGCCAGGAGTGGGGGGCGGAAGGAGAGGGGACAAGGGAAGGGATTAGCCCAGGCAGCCAGCTAAAATGGGGTCCAGGACCAAAGGGGAGCACATGCTGGGTGCCTGTAGGCAGGAGTGTGCAGGAGGCGGTGTGAGAGCCTGGGGAGGGCTGCGCCAGTGAACCAAGCAGGCCAGTGTGTGTGTCTGTGTATGAATCTGTGTGTGTGTCTGTGTGTGTGTCTGTGTGCGTGTGTGTGTCTGTGTGTCTGCCTGTTGGTGTCTGTGTCTGTGTACACTGTGTGTGTGTGTGTCTGTGTGTCTGTGTGTGTGTCTGTGTGTCTGCCTGTTCGTGTCTGTGTCTGTGTACACTGTGTGTCTGTGTCTGTGTGTGTGTCTGTGTGCCTGTCTGCTGCTCGTGTCTGTGTCTGTGTATACTGTGTGTCTGTGTGTGTGTCTGTCTGTCTGTGTGTCTGTGTGCCTGTCTGCCTGTTCGTGTCTGTGTCTGTGTACACTGTGTGTCTGTGTGTCTGTGTATGTGTCTGTGTGTGTATGTCTGTGTGTGTGTCTGTGTGCCTGGCTGTTCGTGTCTGTGTCTGTGTACACTGTGTCTGTGTGTGTGTGTCTGTGTGTGTGTGTCTCTGTGTCTGTGTGTGTGTCTGTGTGTGTGTGTGCCTGTCTGCCTGTTCGTGTCTGTGTCTGTGTACACTGTCTGTGCGTGTGTCTGTGTGTGTGTCTGTGCATGTGTCTCTGTGTTTGTGTGCCTGTCTGCCTGTTCATGTCTGTGTCTGTGTACACTGTGTCTGTGCGCATGTGTCTGTGTGTGTGTGTCTGTCTGCCTGTTCATGTCTGTGTCTGTGTACACTGTGTGTCTGTGTCTGTCTGTGTGTGTGTGTCTGTATGTGTGTCTGTGTGTGTCTGTGTGCCTGTCTGCCTGTTCGTGTCTGTGTCTGTGTACATTGTGTGTCTGTGTGTCTGTGTGTGTGTCTGTGTGTGTGTGTCTGCCTGCCTGTTCATGTCTGTGTCTGTGTACACTGTGTGTCTATGTGTGTCTGTCTATGTGTGTGTGTCTGTGTGCCTGTCTGCCTGTTCGTGTCTGTCTCTGTACACTGTGTGTCTGTGTGTGTGTGTGTGTCTCTGGGTCTGTATGTGTGTCTGTGTGTGTGTGCCTGTCTGCCTGTTCGTGTCTGTGTCTATGTACACTGTGTCTGTGCGTGTGTCTGTGTGTCAGTGCGTGTGTCTGTGTGTGTGTGCCTGTCTGCCTGTTCGTGTCTGTCTGTGTACACTGTGTGTCTGTGTGTGTGTCTGTGTGTGTATGTCTGTATGTGTGTCTGTGTGCCTGTCTGCCTGTTCGTGTCTGTGTCTGTGTAGACTGTGTCTGTGCGTGTGTGTCTGTGTGTGTCTGTGTGCCTGTCTGCTGCTCGTATCTGTGCCTGTGTACACTGTGTCTGTGCGTGTGTGTCTGTGTGTGTGTCTGTGCGTGTGTCTGTGTATGTGTGTGCCTGTCTGCTGCTCATGTCTGTGTCTGTGTACACTGTGTGTCTGTGTGTCTGTGTGTCTGTGCGTGTATGTCTGTGTGTGTGTCTGTGTGCCTGTCTGCTGCTCGTGTCTGTGTCTGTGTACACTGTGTCTGTGCGTGTGTGTCTGTGTGTGTGTCTGTGCGTGTGTCTGTGTGTGTGTGTGCCTGTCTGCCTGTTCGTGTCTGTGTCTGTGTACACTGTGTGTGTGTCTGTGCGTGTGTCTGTGCGTGTGTCTGTGCGTGTGTGTGTGTGCCTGTCTGCTGCTCGTGTCTGTGTCTATGTACACTGTGTCTGTGCGTGTGTGTCTGTGTGTGTGTCAGTGCGTGTGTCTGTGTCTGTGTGCCTGTCTGCCTGTTCGTGTCTGTCTGTGTACACTGTGGGTCTGTGTGTCTGTATGTGTGTCTGTGTGCCTGTCTGCCTGTTCGTGTCTGTGTCTGTGTACACTGCGTGTGTGTGTGTGTCTGTGCGTGTGTGTCTGTGTGTGTGTCTGTGCGTGTGTCTGTGTTGTGTGTGCCTGTCTGCTGCTTGTGTCTGTGTCTGTGCACACATGCGAGTGCATTTGTGCATGAGCCAGGGGAGGAAGTGCACTCTGCCCCAGGGACTCCAAGAGCTAAGCTGGCATTAAGGAGTGTCAGTGAGAGGGTCCTAGTGGGGCAGGCCTGCTGAGGGAGGAAAGGAGGTCATTCAAGCTGGTGAACGAAAGTGCAGCCTCTGCTGTCTCCCTCCCCACAGCTCCCCACCCTGATGCACATCCAGGCTCTTCCGCATGCAGCCTCATTTCTACCTTGAATATCTACACACTTGCATGCACACGTGCCTGAGCACACGCACACACACCCCGCAGCATGGTGCACACCAGGAATACGGACCCTCTTTCCAGGTCCCTCAGCAGGGAAGCATCCCCGTGCCTCCATGCTCTTGCCCGTGCTGGGCCCCCAGCCTGCTATGACTTGCTTTCCAGAGCCACATGGTGAACTGCTACTTTGAGAGGCAGCTCAGTGGCCTCCCCTCTTCCTCTGCAGAACCCAGTGGCTTTCCCTGGTCCTGTCCTACCTGTGGGTCTTGTGGGCTACTTGTTAAAAAGCAGCTTGCTTGCTCCTGTGACCTCAGCTACCACCGCAGTAACTATCCCTGACCTAGAGTATCTCCAGAGCCCAGCTGAATTGGTCGGTCCATTCACTCCGACAAGCATGGATTGGGAGCTTACTGTATCATGCTTCTCCCTAAAGATAAGCTCTCGGTTAACATCACCAACCATCAATTACTACACACTGGGATACACACTCAGGAAAAGCCATAATGTAGACCAGGATTTAAAGAAATGCCATTAACTGAGAAAAAACTAAGCACCTTGTTTCAATGTCAGCCATGAGCTGTCACCGCCTGTTAAATATGACTCTGTGTCGGGGGCAGAATAAACAATTCACCAAACACCTCTTCTTGGAGTTACAAGTTTCTTGTCATAACCTCCAGCCCCGTTTTGCCTCTGTTATATTGGCGTTTCCAGGTGGGTAAGAAGGTTCACTCGTAGTCACATCCCTTTTCCGTGGTGAGGGGCAGAGGGAGGTGGAGGCTGTCCTTTCTCTTCCTCGGTCTGGGTCTAGAATAGCTAAAGAAAGCAAAACTACCTCCTCTGAATTGAGTCTCTTTCACTGAGACCCTCTTCTGTTGCCATGCCCCAAATATGATGAAAACTGTATCTGGTTTAAAAAAAAATCACCTGCACAAAAATATTTAAAATTCAACAACAAAAATGTATATGATAAACGGTCATTCCACCAAGAAAACACAGCAACCTGAAATGCATATGCACCATACAACATAGCTGCAAAATATGTAAAGCAAAAACTAATAAAATTGGAGGGCTAGGTACAGTAGCCCATGCCTGTAACCCAGCACTTTGGGAGTCCGAGGTAGGCAGATTGCTTGGGCTCAGGAGCTGGAGACCAGCTTGGGCGACATGGAAAAACCCCATCTCTACAAAAACATACAAAAATTAGCCGGGTGTGGTGATGTGTGCCTGTGGTCCCAGCTACTTGGGAGACTGAAGTGGGAGGGCCACCTGGGCCTGGCAGGTCAAGGCTGCAGAGAGCTGTGATTATCCCACTACACTCCAGCCTGGTCAACAGAACCGGACCCTGTCTCAACAACGAACAACTCTAATAGAACTGGAAGAGGAAATAGGCAAATCCACAATTATGGCTGGAGATTTCAACATACTTCTCTCAAAAATGGACAATACAACTAGACTGAAAATCAGCAAATATATAAAAGAACTCAACATCACCATCTACTAACAGGATCTGCCCGCCATTTCTAGAACACTCTGTCCAACAGCAGAATACCATTCTTTCCACGTGCGCATGGGACACATCCCAATAGAGACTATATTCCAGGCAAATGTCAATGAATTTAACAGAGCTAAAATGATAGTGTGTTCTCTGACCACAATAGGATCAAATTCCACATAAATCACAGAAAAATCTCCAAACACTGGGAAAGTAAACACGCTTCTAAATAACCCATGGGTCCAATAGGAAGTCTGAAGGAAAAACTTTTAAAATACACTGAAATAGATTAAAACAAAATATAAAACAGCACGATTTGTGGGATGCAGCTAAAGTAGTGCCCTGGGGGACATTTATAGCACAAAAAGAAAGGCAGATTGGTTCTCTCCCTGAAAAGGAATCAATTTCTCAGAGGTAGGCTGGTGTATGGGAGAGGGTTGACTTGAACAATATCTGGAGAGCCCAAAGCTTTAAGAGAATATTAAAACCTGAATATATCAGGAAGCTGGAAGATGCTAGAGCACTTACATTTCTTTTCCTGGATCCAGACTTCACATCAGAAGAGTTGAATTGAACTCTGGGTTTACCTCCAGCTGGCTGAATTAGTCTGAACAAGTCATTCAGATGTTCAGAGTCTTCCACTCCTCATCTGTGAAATGGTAAGACCCTCAACTTCACAGGGATCTTTTCGAGTTAAACAATATTCTCTCCCAGTTCTGGAGGCCAGAATTTCAAGATCAAGGTGTCGGCAGGGCTGTGGTGCCTCTGCAGGCTGGAGGGAAAGGTTCACCCCAGGCCTCTCCCCTGGCTTCTGCGGGGTTGTGGTTGATCCTTGTTGTTCTCAGGTTTGTGGCTCTTAGCCTCTACCTCCACGCGGTATTCTCTCTGGGCGTGTCTGCGTGCAAATCCCCACTTGTTCTAAGGACAGCAGTCGTAACGGATTGGGGCCCACCCCACTCCAGGGTTATGTCATCCTAACTATTTGCAGCTGCAAAGGCCCTATTTCCAACCAAGCTCACAGTCACAGGTACCAAAGTTAGGACTTCGCTGTAGCAATGTGTGTGGTGGGGTGCACGCAACTCAGTCCACACCAAGCTCTCCACTAAGGCTGTATTCGAAGACCTTAGCCTTGTCACTACTGTGCCCTTTCTTTGAGATATATATATATATATATATATATATATATATATATATATATGTCATACATACATTTGTATATGTGTGTATACCAGATGTACATATATTATACATACGCATATGTCATACACACACACACACACACACACATATATATATCAACCTTGGCCACCTCCTTGCCAGTCGGCCTAGATGGCTGAGAGGCATTCTGCTGCCCCAGTTCCTCTGAAGGTGTGTGCACAGCCATGCATGGGCTCAGTGCGTCTGCTCTGGCTCCAGAGAGGGCCAGCTTCATCACTGCCTGCAGCCCTGGGAGCGGCCAGGCTCTCGGCGCATGTCTTTGGGCCTGCCCAGGAGGATCCGCACCCGATCACCTGGTCCCCTATGGAGGCACTCTGCCCAAATCCCTCCTGCCAAATACCAAGTACTCGCATGAGGCTTTGGTTTCCTCAGTAACCAAGACCTGCAACTGACCGGTCACAGAATTCGAGGCAGAGGTGTCCCAGTGACCACCTTGTGATGACATGGCAGCCAGCCCTTCTTCCTCTAGCACATGCCTAGCCAGCGCCTCGGGCCCGGCCAACTGAGGGAGACTGGGAGGCCTGTGGCCAGCCTGGCCCTGGCAGCCACACTGTTTGCTCTCTGAGATGACGCACAGTCACCTGGATCACCATGAAGCCATGAAAGGTGCCCGGGTACCAGGCGAAAGGAACATGGCCAGGCCAGGGCTGGGCTGCAAAGGGGCCTCCGACAGAGGTCAGGGTGCGTTTAGACTAGGGGATTGGCAAAAACAATGGCTGACAGACAGCAGCGACGAGGACCCAGTGGGCTCCCTGGAGCAGAAGTGGGGACAGGTGGGCAGGTGAGGGGCAGTGGGAGAGGAGGCTGAGAGGCAGCCTGGGGCCACACGGCGCCATCGGGCTTTGGGGCACACAAGTGCACAGGAGAAATTGATTCCACAGCAGGCCCGTGGGCCTCACCCAGGAATTCCCAGTCTTTCCAAGATGGGACAAAGCCACAGAAAGAACGAGGCCACATGGTACACAACCAAGATAAAGGTGGGGGGCGGACCAGGGAGGGGACGGTGGGGTGTGCTTCAAGTGCCACCTGCAGGCACGGGCCTCTCTGGGCCCCAATAGCCTAGCCAGGCAGAGTGGAGCTGTGGAGCTCTATGTGGGCTTACAGCCAAGCCAGCTTGCCATGCTCACTGTGAACCCCGTACCCAGTGCAGTACCAGAGCTTTGGGAGGCCCAGGCAGGAGGATCGCTTGAGCCCAGGAGTTCCAGACCAGCCTTGACGACATAGGGAGACCCTGTCTTGACAAAAAAAAAAAAAAAAGTTTTAATTAGCCAGGTGGGTGGTGCGTGCGTGCTGTTCCACCTCCTTGGAGGCTGAGGTGGGAGGATCGCCTGAGCCCAGGGGGTTGAGGCTACAGTGAGCTGTGATTGATCCACTGCCCTCCAGCCTGGGTGACAGAGACCCTGTCTCAAAAAAAAAAAAAAAACCCACCAGAAATCTGTGCCCAGGCCTGAGGCATCTGCAGCACTGTGGGGCGAGCGGGTAGGAGGGCGCAGGCAGGAAACACCTAGCCAAGAACCGACCTGCTGAGGGGCGTAAGAACCATGCCCACTGCAGGCCAACAGGTGCCTGGAGAGAGTGGGGCATCTTGCAGAGACAGGAGGGCCCCCTCTCAGGCCAGGACATGACACTAATGTGGGGTTCCCCATGTCTCCCTCTCAGCGTACCCCACAGCCCATCAGAGACTGTGCCCAGCTGCTCTTCCAGGTCCCAAGCCTCTCATCATCATCTGTTATCAGCGGCATCCCCCCTACGCTCTGTGCTTATGGACAGATACCCCCTCTCTCCAGCAAGAAAGCATTGGGAGAGCACAGCTGCGCTACGGACAGGACCTGGAGGGGTTGATTTCTGCTCTCTGTGCTCACCCCTCCCTCCTCCTTTGGAGGATACCCCAGTCCTGCGCACCTCCGTCTCAGGCACTCCCTCCCATGATTGTGCTATAGCCCGGCTTCCTCCTTGGGGGAAGGGTAGAGGGGGTGCAGGGGGTCAGGCCCCACCCCACCTACAGACATAGCCACGCAGGGCCGCAGGGCCGGCAGAGCAGGGACCTCAGTCTCTTGAATTCCTTCCCTCCTGGGGTCTACACACATTGCTATGGCCCCATCCCAGAGCCAGGCCGGGTGCAAAGCCCTGGAGACAGATGTTGCTCCTCTGAACGTCCTGCCTGCTCCGCAGTCGAGGGCAGGAGTGGGCCGGGGCAAGCGAGACCCAGGCATTCTGGGTTGGGTGGTCCTAGCGAAGGAAAGAAAGGACTTTCGCGGCAGCACTGCGGGTGGAGCAGGGGGTAGGCCAGAAAGATGAGTGCCTCGCCAGGCAGATGTGGGGGCAGTGTGTACAGCAGGAGGGCTCAGGCAAAGATGTGGGCGCACGAACGTACTTTGCACATGCAATGGACGTGAAGTGGGGGGACAGAGAGAGGACTGCAGTCGGCTAAACAGTGTCTCCCCAAAATATCTGTCCACCTGGAGCCTCAGCGTGTGACCTTCTTTGGAGTAAGGCAAGGGAACACACGACATCCTGCTTTATTCTGGCAATTGCAAGGCGCAAGTTCAGGCTGGAATGTGGGCCTGGAGGAAGCGGGGGAGAGGAGGCCGGGGAAGCAAGCAGGAGCCAGATGGCTCAAGGCCGTGGAGCTGGACTTTGTCCTTGAGGCCACGAGGGGCCACTGAAGGGGGCTGAGAGGAGGAGTGGCCAGGCATCCGGGTAAGGACACTTCCTCTGGCCTTGATGTGGAGGATGGGTGCAGGGCTGGGGCCATCGTCCAGGCAAGAGGGGACAGGGTCTGGGTCAGGAGAACCTGGTAATGTAAGGGGTAAGAAGAGTGCGAAGGAATCAAGGGCCCCCCCGAGTTTGGGGTGTGGAGAGAAGAACTTTGGGGCATCCGCGTGGGAATGGAGCTGTGGACATGGAACCCAGGAGACACTGATGTCACTGTTGTCCCCCAGAAGAGAGGCATGAAAAAGAGACTGGGACAAGTGGCCAGAGTTGGGGGAAGATAACCGGGAGGGGGCAGGCCCAAGGAGGGAGGCCTTAGGAGGGGGCCCACGCAAGCAGGGGCAGGTGGAGGAAGAGGCCTGGGGGTTTGACAGGAGGCAGATGAGTCACGTCTGGAAGCCACCACCTCTCAAGGAAGGCGATGCCAGCTGGCCTGGGCGCTGGGGAGGCAGGTGGGAGAATGCACAGCACCCACTCGCTGCAGCTCAGGAGACACCAGGCCAAAGGGGGGGCTCTCGGCTTGGAAGGTGTGGGGTGGCACGGTACGACTTTGAGATGGTCAGGCCTTTTAGGGAGGTTGGGGTGGGCAGACCCAAGGCTGGTGGCCAGGGGACAGAGGACACGGAAATGGGAGCCCTGGAGGACGGCTGGGCTTGGCTAAGGAGAGGACGTTCTGGGCATTACATGTCCCCTTTTCCTGAGGACAACCTCTGGATGCTTCTCTCCATTGTAGCCCACAGAGCCCACGCAGGCAGACCCTATGTGGCTGTCACCGAGAGAAGAGCCCGAGGCTTGCGTCTGGAACCTGTGAGTTTGAGAAGCCTGGAGGTCACCCAAGGGAACTCGCCTGGGGACAGCTGGGCCCAGGAGCCTGGGGTAGAGACCTGGTGTCACAGGCCAGGGTATGAGCATCGGAGTGACGTCAGCCAGGCGGTGGGCTAGGAGGTCCCAACACTCATCCCTCCCTTAAAACAACAAAACAAGGAATAAATAACATGCTCAGAGAAACAGGACAGCGGTGTGCTGAGGACCACCAGCTCCTGCTACTCCAAGTCTTCAGGCAACATGAGAAGTGACAAGCGACAGGTAGGACCAACCCGAACTATGAGGACACAAAAGACCCTTCAGAGGCCAAGCAAGGGCCTTCACTGTGGTTCCCTTGAGGCCCTTGAGGTTCTGGCTGGCTTGGGCAAGAAGAGGGAACAGAGCATGCATCAGAGATGCCACCTGCCAGCAACCGCAGCCCAAGAGCCCCCAGGTGGACCTCCCTGCCCTGCCTGTGCACACGTGGGGGGTTGTGTTGAGCTCCGAGGGAACGTCTGCCATTCACCGTAGCACAAGCTTGACCACAGCCAGCCAGGGAGCAGGGCCATGAACAGACCCATCCTCAGATGCCAGGGAGTTGGCCTTAGCGCCAGCAATCTGCGACACCTCCCTCTGGCAGCCCTGCAGCTTCTGCTTGGATCCCTCTAGGGACAGGACCCTCACCCCTTCAGGAAGCCAGTCTCAAGCTGGTTGCCCTGTGATTGGTAAGTCTCCCTAGGCTCATGGTCTTAGGGATCCCATCCTCAGCCTCCCCTGCTTTCCTCTCCAGGGTTGAGAAGAGCAGGCAGCCAAGGGCCTCATGGCTCTGGCCAGCTCTCCAACCACATGTCCCGAGAGCTGAGCCTTGCAAGCTGACAGACTGGACCCTGGGTCACCCTCATGGTCCCAGCCCATGTCAGCCACAGCCATTCTTCCTGGAACTCAATGGGCAGTGAAGAACGAGTCTCAGGCCCTGCTCCAGGTGATTTCAGCCTTTTCCAGGACTGATGACTAAGTCCCAGAGCTCCTGTGTGCACCCTCCTTTTCTCTGTGTGACATTGCCATGGCAGCGGGCATGCAGTGTGCAGTGGCGGAAGGGAGATCGCTGTGAAGATGGTCACCCTCTCCTTGTAGGCAGGGCAGTAAGAAGCCACAGTATCCCACTGGGAAGGCCAGGCGTGCCTGACCCCACTCAAAGAGCCTTGGCTGTCCCCTTCCCACCTATGGCGTCTCTCGGGCCCTCTCCACGGGCATGCGGTTGATCCTGGGCCATGGCTGCCACCTTCCTCTCCTTCCCTCTCCTCTCCGCCTTCTCTCTGCCCAGGAGCTGGCTCCAAGGGGTGGGTAGGTCACGCGGCACCGCATCTGCACCGCTCTCCCCTCCGAGGCTCTCGGGACGCAAATCAGCCACCCATGTGGGAAGCAGGTACTGAGGGGTAATAGCTGCTCTCTAAATTTAGACAGAACTCCCCAGAGAGCTGGCAGAAATATCCCAAGCCTTCCTGTGCGAGGCTTGCAGGCGGAGAATGAGGAGGGGGCAGCAAGAACCCAGGGACGGGGGGTGGCAGGGCTAAGAGAGGGTGACAGAGCAGAAGACCTGCACCGGGGCTGGGGTGCGCACGCTCTGGACCACAGCCTGGAACTCCACCCTGGCCGCGGCAGCAGGTCCTCTCTGCAGTTTGGGTCGCACCCACGCTGTCCAGTGCCCTTCTGCAACCAGAAGGGAGCTACCTCCTTCCTTCCTCTGGCCAGGTGGGTGGCTTCCCAGGTGACCGAGGCCTGGGCCAGTGGCTCCCTTCCTGCCTGTCCCTCAGCCTATGAGGAAGAGCCACCCAAGGGCAAAGGCAGGTCCCTGTGAAGGGGCACCCTGGCCATGGGGCCTTGGCTGCCAGTCTATGGACCAGAGCGCGTTGCCTGGTCGCTGCCCCCCCCAACCCCGAACTTCACTGTCCTCATCCAGAAGCAAACAAGAAGTACAGCAAACAGCATAGCTTGTCCTCAGGGTCACGGTGCCAGTGACGGGAAGGAGGAGACCCTCACCTGTCCCTGGGGCTGCTCAGGATGGCTTCCAAGGGTGGCCCGCCTGGAGGCCCTGTCCTGGAGGGCACCAGCCTCCGTCAGCTGGGACTCCCTGGCTCCAGCTGTGACCCCAATTGCAGCAGGGCCGTGGGCTAGTGGCAGTGGTGGGCAGGAGAGGTGCTGGGTGCGCCTGGACACCAGAGCAGCAAGGGGCTCAGCAGCCTCAGGGTTGGGATGGGTCTGGGCCCAGGCTGCGCCTTGCAGTGCCGGGAGGACGTGGGGAGTGGCAGAGGGAGGCAGCCAGACGAGCCAACAGGTGCTATGACAACACGCAGGGGCAGAGGCCCCCAAGGAGTGAGATGAGAAAATCCTGCAGCCTGTAGGAGCCCCTCTCCACCCCTACAGACATCTGAGCCAGGGCCAGTGCTCGCCACAAGCCCCCGCCTGGGCCCAGCCACGTCTGCCTGTCTCGTGCCTTATCTTGTTACCTGTGATGAGACGGCCTGACTGGAGAAGCATGTTCCTGTCGGGGGCGGGGGGAGGATGCTGAAGTGTGGCCAGAAAGGCAGGTGAGCCTTCCTCCTGAGCAAGGGAGGGGGCTCTGCAGCACGGGAGCCAGGCCGTCTGGGCACGCCCTTGGCACCCCCAGTACCCCCAGCCCTGTTGTTTCACCCCTGGTGGCTCCCCTCTTTCCGGGGACATGCAGGAACGTCACCTGCTACCCTCTCTCCTCCTTTCCCGCTGCATGGGGTCTGGACGGAGAGTCCTTGTCTCCACTCACCTCCCTTCCCCTGTCCAGCCCAGGGGTGTGTGCGGCTGGTTCTCCCGGTAAAAGGATTATATCATCTGTAATGTATATCCAGACACACGTGCACTGCTGCTTGGGAGGAGAAGACAAGGAGAGGGAGTCTGTGCAGCTGGCCGGAGGGGAATTGTATTGAACCTGAACCTGAGCCCTCCTGGAATGGGGGTGTTAATGGCTCGCCAGGTCTTGGCCCCCAGGAATCAATCGCTGCACAGGCTGGTGCCCTCTGCTCTGCCCCCTCCTTTCCCTCTCACCTACCTCCCATCTCTCCCTGCCGCTCACACCCCTGGGCTCTTGGCTTCCTGGCTGGCCTGCCTTTGACCTCCTCTGCAAGTGAGATTTCAGAGCCACTATAGGCCATTTTGTTTCAATGTCTGGGCATGACTCCATTGGGAGATGCTGTGGACAGGTAGGGTGTTTCTGAAGGCACGGCAGCTGGTAGCGGGATGCGTCTAGAAGATGCTGGCTGAAGCGTTTCAGATCTGGGAGGGGTGCAGAGGGAGGAGTTGGAGGGACGGTGGGGGGTTGTCATGTGAGCAGATGGCTTCAGCTGCAGAAGGCACCGCCGTATGACCCAATGGTTACCCAGAAATAAAGTCTTGGATGTGTGTGCACCCTGGCGCCGGGGCCCATAGATGTGACCCAGGTTCCATGCAGGGTGACAGGCAGGGAGGACCCGGCACAGCAGGGTAGACTGGGGACTTCGGCTTTGACAGCCATCGCCTTTCCCACAGTCTCTCCCCAAGTTCCATGCAGGGTGACAGGCAGGGAGGACCCGGCACAGCAGGGTAGCCTGGGGACTTCAGCTCTGACAGTCATCACCTTTCCCACAGTCTCTCCCCAAAACCTCATTCACCTGAACAGTGGACCAGATTCGGGACCTGAACAAAATGCCCCTTAACAGGACCAGGTGCCTGCAGCCAAAGCCCTCCGTGTCAGAGGGCGCCAGTCGGGCCAGCCACCCGAGGCCCTGCCAGGCTAACGACGTCTCTACCCCAAGCAAAGCGCAGCTCCCTGGCCCCTCCACCTCGCCCGGGGCTGCCAGTTCCTGGGGCTGCTTTCAGGGTCTCTGGGGAGCACCTCTGGGGTTCGGGAGGGCGTGAGGTCTCACAGGAAACAAGATGGCCACTTCCCAATGGCCATCCCCAAGGAAGGAACGAGAAGGATGGCAGTGGCCTTGGGGTTCAGGTGGAATGGAGGGTAAGGGGCTCAGAGGCAAGGGCAAGGGCTGGGGCGCCCCGTCACTGCCGTCAGCAGCAGATGGACCCAGCTGCTTTGGAGTCAGAGGCCCAGCTGTGCCCTCGGTTCTGTGAAGCAAACTTTCACTCACTCAAGTCCCCTTTGGGAGTGTTCTGCATTTTCTTCCCCAGCCCTGGGGATGAGGAGGGGACCGCTATTTCCTGAGGCATCTCGGGGCAGGCCCAGCCTTTGCATGCTCCTTTTCCAGCAACGGATGGTCTGGTTGCCTGGAGAGCAGACACTGGGAGCGCTGGAGTGGGAGCTGTGCAGGGACGAGGGCGGATTATTTGATCCAAATGTTTCTCCCCCAGCCTCTCAGCCCTGAGTCACTAAAGCACGGGATGGTGGCAGTGGGGGTGGGGGGGTGTTAACCAACCTTTCTAGAAACTCCTCTGAGTCAGCTCACCCACCAAGCCTTTGGTGATCAGCTGAGCATCCAGGCCATGGGCACAGCTGTCCTAGTCCAAACAGGAAGCACCCTCGGCGGAGCGGGGAATGTGAAAGCCAGCCCCCTGACTTTAGGGCACAGCTTCTATGGTATATGGATTTCTTAGGAAAGGTCCCGTAACTTCAGCATGTCTAGCAGTGGCGGCTGCATATGCTCGCCTTCGTGGCAAGTCCTGGGCAGCCTGCCCCCCAAGGCTGTAGGGGAGAGCCCCAGTGCAGCCCCACGAGGCCCAGCGTCCAGAGCAGCGACACGGTTGCAGGGCCAGTGGCCTCCTTCCAGGAGGGACTCTGCTGCTGTCAAGGCTGAAAAGGTGCAGAGGGGCAGCTGGGCCCAGAGCAGGGCGGGCAGGCCTGGCTGGCGACAGCAGGACCCTCCCAGCTCACTCACCATGACTTGAAAGTGCACAGATAGGAGGGCCCTTGGAGATCACATGGTCCCACCTCTCCCCCCAAAAGTACAGACCTGGAAATGGAGACCCAGAGATGGGGCAGGGACCTGGGCTCCAGAGGCAAAGCTGCTGCCCTTGTCTCTTCCAGGGGTAATGACTCAGGGGAATTCAGCGCTGCCGCAGACACAGCCAGGCAGCCAGCGGAGCTGCTGGCATCCCAGCCCTCCCTGGCCGCACATTATCCTGCACCCCCTTGATGCTCACATCCTCCTGCCGGGTCTCAGCCTCTCCTCCACTGCAGGCAGGAGGCCAGGTGCACACCTCCGATGGCTGCCTCCCCTTCCCCTCCCCTCCCCACGCAATCTTCCGCATTCACGCTGGCTCGTTCAGGTTCTAGGCTTCCGAACTCAACCAGCCTGAGCCCCATCCTACTTTGCCACCACACTATTGTGCCACCACCAGGGAGCCACGACCTCAGTTTCCCAGGCTGTAACATGGGGACAATCTCCTCAGACTTCCAGAACTGCTGTAAGGATAAAACGAGGTCCTTGGTGCCAATGGGTGTGACCTGTGGTACAGAGGAGAAAGCTAACGGGACCTGGTGACAATACCCGCTCCCTACTTGCTCCCAGCCCCTCCCCCAACATCCTGGCTCCACCCCTTCCAGGCACTGAGGCTCAAATGCTATTACTAGTAGCCAGAATCTGACACATGAGAATAAGAGGACACACTGCAGGGGAACCCGGGGTGGGGGCGGAATTGGCAGCCCTGTCAGCCAGACTTTATACCTTCTCCACTGTGGGAGCAGGAGATGGCTCTGGGGACCTCAGTGGGCCCCTTGGCTGGGGTGCCAGTGCAGATTCTGCGGAGAAACCGTCCCCCTAACCCAGGCCCAGCCTAGTTCAGGGCCCCCAACCTCACTCCGGCGGCCCAAGCTCCGAAGTCCCCACTCAGTAGCGCCATTGGGGACCGGGGAGCGCAGGGCGCGTCGTGCAGGACGGGCGAAGAGGGCAGAAGCTTGCAGGTGGGAGGAAGGCGGGCGGGGGCATGGGAGGTGGAGGGAGACGCCGGGAAGGCCGCGGCCCCTCCCCGCTCCCTCCCTGCGCGCCGCCAGCTACATTGCCCCTCCTGGGCAGGGGGCGGAGAAGACGGCGACGGGAGGGGAGGAGGCGGAGGAGGTGGCGGAGGCGGCGGCGGCGGCGGGGGCGGGATTTGGAGTTTCCCTCCGCAGCGACGGCGGCTGCCCCTCAGCTCCTGGCAAGGCCGCCGCCCGGGGTTCCGGTGTGGCGCTTCCCGCCGCCCGAGCTTCAGAAACTTCCCGGCCGCGACGCAGGGAACAGGCTCAGAGAACCGAGCGGAGCAGAGGTGAGTGGAGCACGCGACGTCCCGGGGACCCCCACCCCACCCCCACCCCACCCGGCCTGGCTGACCTCCCCCCCGACGTGCACCCCCCTCCACCCTGCACCCCCAAAGTCCTGACAACGCACTCCCCACGAAGCCGGCGCACGCGCCCCTAGGAGACCCATTGGGTGCTGCTGCCGCACACCCGTGCACCCCGCCCGTGCACCTCCCGTGTCCGCTGCCACTTAGACCGGCTGCACACTCGCGCGCGCACAAACCACGCACCACAGAGCCGGGTCCCTGTAATGCACACACTAGCAGCCCCTGAGCCACTACTCACCACTGTCCCCAACTCCTGCCAACCCACCGAGACCCTGCCACGCCCCAGTACACACCCAGGCGCACACGCACGCTTCCAACACATCTCTGCGATACCTGCACTAACATAGCTCCCCCTACCATGCCCTTGCCACCTTGAACTCTCCATATCCCATGACAGACACCCCACCCAGGTTCCCAGCCCAGAGACACTGCAGTCCACCCACCGGGACCGAGATCCCATCACAAATCCACATCCCAGCGGCCGACACTCCCCACTTCCCAGGCACACACCTCCAGCATCTCCGGCGCGCACTCTCATCCGCCCCAGCACGCGCGCACACCTGCTGGATTCACGCTCTCCAGCACCCTACCCGGCCCCCATCACAAATACCCATCGACACCCCCAGCACATCTCTGAGTCCCTCCCTCCCAGCACCTGGCACGCGGGCTCTAGAGGCTGCAGCATTTGGTGGCATCCCTGCCAGGCACCTCTGGCTCTCCTTCGGCAGCGGCTCATCAGCCTTGGGCCCCCCAGGTGTCTCCCTAAACAGACCTTGAGACTCCCCAGCGACTGGCTTGGCCTCTTCCCTAAGAGATAAAGAAGGCACTTGGGGTGCAAGGTAGGGTACTTAGATGTGGAGGCAAGGGGCCGGGGGGAGGGGCGGGGAGGAGGCGGAGAGAGCCCGCCGCTGAAATGGAGGCGGCCCAGGTGGGACCAAAGAGGCGCCAGCTGCCCGACCAACACGTAGTAGGTGGGTTCCATGCGGGCTGGCGTCCGCGCGCGCGCGCTGTCTGGGTGCCGGCCTGCGTGTGTGTTACGGGGAGAGCTGTAGGTGCACGTGTGCTTGTGCGTGTCGGGGTGGGGGAGGAGTGTGTGATCGGCAGAAGGAAAAGCAGGAGCAGCTCCCTCAGGCAACAATTGGTTTCATTCATTCATGCCTTCTTTGTTAACGAGCATTTCTTCTGCGAGCGCCAGGCGCGTGCCAGGCCCTGCACTGGGGGCTGGGGCCAGCTTGGGGCCGGGCACACACACGTTCCTGCCTTGGAGGAACTCCCAGTCCCGCGAGGAGACCGACCAGGAAAAGCAGAAAGCCATCCCCAGCAGAAAGTGGATTTGATGGAAAAGACACTGGATTTGGCAGACACGCTGTCGCTGGGACTTGTGCTCTTGGCCATGTGACCCGGCCGCGACAGCCGAAATCCTGCCACTCGGCCCGGCGGGAACGGTGCATTTCGGGGTGGGAAGGCAGCGCCGCGCCGCGCCGCGCCGCGCCGCTCTCGGGAGGCCCCCGGGACCAGAGGGCGCACGCGGCACTCGCGAGGCCTGCAGACGGCGGCTTCCCCGCGGCCTCCAGGGGGCGCTGGCCCGGCCGGGCGGAGGCCCGGGACGCCCGGCGGGGGCGGGGGAGGCGGGCGCAGCGCCCACCCTGCGACGAGCAGCGAGCGCGCGGCCTGGCTCCGCCCGCCGGAGGGGGCCAGGAGAGGCCCGGGCGCGCGACGCGGCCTCCCCCGGCACAGCCCACCCGGGAGCGGCTGCGGGACTCGGCGGCGCCCAGAGCTGGCGCTGCTGGTGGCCTGAGTGGGGGCAGTCAGGAGAGGGTCGCCGGTGAGAGGGGGTTAGGAGGTTGGCTGCGCTCGGCCCTGCAGTGCGGAGGCGGCAACAGGTTCCCATTTGTCCTGTTGCTGGCGCTGTGGGCGCTGTGGGCCCTGAACTCTGACTTTGGAGATTGAGCCCCTCATGGCCTCCTCATGAGCCCCTTATGTCCCCCTCCCAAATGCTTTCTCCCGGTGGGAGGGCTTGCCAGCACGGCTCCGCAGTTAGGTTCAGGGAGCTCCTCGCCAGGGACTCTGGGATCCTGGGATTCCCCTCCCTTCCCCATTTCGGAGGTTGCCTCTCTTCATCCCCATCCTAGCCCAGCTCCTCTCACCTCCAGGGAGCCCTCTCCAGAGCGGCCTAAGCACCTCTCCAGCCAGATTGAGCTGGGGCGGGGGGTGGGGGGGGTGGGGGAACACGGCTGTCCAGCTCCCTGCTGCTCACAGCCCTGTGCCACCTCCACTAGCCACAACCAGACTGGCACATGGCAGAACCTCGGTGGTGCCTTCAACCCCTGCCCACTCTGAGCTCCCACTCACAGCTGCAATGGGCCTGGAGGCAGCCCCCGGGCTGGACACCAGTATCCACCTCCACCACTGTGGGCTAGGCTGAGATAGGAGGAGGTAGAAGACAGAAGACAAAGTTCCTGCCCGAGGAACACACTGAGAAAGGGGGACAGTGACCACACTGGGGAGCACAAAGGAGGGAGACCACTGGCTCCGAGTTGGGAAGGCTGTCTGGAGGAGGGGGCCTGAAGAAAGAAGCAGAATCTCAGAACCTGGGCAGGGGGCATAGGAGGGAGGCCTGGGCTGGGGCCCATGCCCACTGGGCAAGAGGAGAAGGAAGGGCACAGTCCAGCTGCCCAAAGCCCCTGGATGCACGAATTAGGACTCATCTTAGAGACAGGGAGGGACATGGGGATGTGGCCAGACAGCAGCCCAGTGCTAGGGTCCTGGGAGTCCCCGGCTAGCCGCCCACTGCGCAGAAGGGAGGGGGAGGGGAAGCTGGAAGCCCCTTAGAGGTGATCTCCATCTGGCCGTGCGGGATATCTAGGCCTCCAACGGCACCCCTCACACTCACCCACCCACCCCCAGCTTTCCATCACCTGCCCTCTTCCCTACCCATGACCTCAGACATTTTCTCCTCTGACTCCATGGCTCCTGAGAGGAGTCTCTGGCCAGACCTGCGGACCGACTGGCCGTAATGATTCCCACTGTGGGACTCGCAGTGCGCGTTCCATTTTCCACTCCTTAGAGAAATGTGTTGTAGTGCCCATCCTCATGTGCATAACTTTGATTTCTTTTACTTTAGTTCCTTAGATTCCCAAAAGTGGTCAAAGGGTTGGGATTTTTTCCCAGCTCTTGATATAGCCAGATTAATTTCCAAAAAGGCCATACCAATATATAACCCTGCAACGGTTGAACAGCACGTTGATGTCACAGCAATTTTACCAGCACTGGGTGTTCTCAAACCTGAGGACATTTCTAGCACAGAAGGTGGGAAGTGTTACCTCGCTGGTCGTTGTTACTTGTTTTTGGGAGTTGCTTTCCTTCCACGCCTGAGGTTGAACCTTCCCCCAAATATTTGTAAGGCCGCCGCATTCCCTCCTTCCTGAGTATGCAGTGTTTTCAGGTTCTTTGCCCATTTATCTACAGGGGTCTTAACCTTTTGGTTGGGTATGAGCTTTATCTTATCTATTGTACATTTTCCTTCAACACTGTTATTTGTTTTTGTTGGGCTTTAAGCAGAGAAGGGACTTTTAGCTAGACCAGTGTTGTGGACACCTCCCCCTGACCCTGGTGTCCTGTCTCGGTGCTCACCACACCTGAGACCTTGTGCAGTGCCCTGGCTGCCTGTGGATCTGCCCTCTCTATTGTGCCCATGGAGGAAAGGATGGAGGCCACCAGCCTTGGTTGAGTGGATGGCATTCTGACATTGGGCAGGGCAGGGCAAGGTGGAGGGCAGGTCGCTGCAGGCCCGGAGGCCAGGAGACTGTTGTGCAAGACATGACAGTGACCTGGCCTAGAGCTGATGAATTTGAGCCCTTGACTGGGGCAGGGGCCAGGAGAGAGAGGCGTGGATGTGAGAGATATTTAGCTGGAAACTACTTCTCTCCACTTTGATCAGCTAAGTGGGGAGCCAGGGGTCACTCTTAGGATCAGGAATGTGATAAGAGCAGAGTACCTCAGTTTAGGGCTGGGAGCTCAGGGCTCCTGGGTGCTTTTGGTCAGTGCTGTGTGAGTGAAGCGGGCTGGGGTGGGAGGTGCCCAGGAGCTGCCCCTGCCTGTCTAGCCCTGCAGCAGAGCTCTGGGCCAAAGCTGCAGAAAGTTTCTGGTCCTGCTTCCTCCTTCCCTGGGCCATTTCAGTGGCATCCCATGTTTGGCCATGCTGGTAGCTATGAGCCCATTACAGAGGTGGTGCCACTGAGATCCAGGCAGGGGAGAAGATGGTCCAGTATCACCGAGTGAGTTGGGTTGGAGGCAGCTTCTGCGGCAGGGGGGGCTGGGCTCTTGTCCCCACCCCTCCCCCTGCCTCCCGAGGCCAGGCTGGCGCCGGCCAGGGGAGCCGCAGCTGGTCCCCTGCTGGGCCCCTGACCTGCCCTTGGCCTCTGCCCCGACCCCGTCCCGCCTCGGTGGAAGCCCCAGCTCAGCCTACTCGCGGGTCCCACCCGACTGCTTCCTTCGGCTAGCACCCGTTGGCTCACCGGCCCCCAGGCCCGCCCCCGCAGCCCCGCCCCGGCCCGCCCCTCGGAGTTGTAACTCCACGTCCCAAGGCTGTCTCCAAGGTGGAAGCTGGGTCCAGCTGCCAGGAAGCGGCCGCTGAGCGGGCGCGCGGGGCTCGGCTTCCACGTGCGAGCCTGCACCGCCGCCCCGCCTTCTCCTAGCGGCCGGGCCTAGGGACTCCGTGCCCCGGAACGGCGCCCCCCGTTCCGCCGTGGCAGTGGCCGTGACCAGAACGTCTACGCGCGGTCGCCTACCGCCGGATCGTGCTCCAGGTCTCTCTCCTTTTGTTCTCTCCTGAGGGTGGGGGGAGATGGGGCACCGGGGGCCAGGTCACCTCTGAGAGGACTCGCCGAGGCCCAGCACCTCTGCTCCGCCTCTGTTCCCCTGGCCCACCTGGCCGTGGGGGAGATCTGGGTCTTGAACGGCACCCCCTACACTCACAGCCCCCCACCACCAAAGTCGGAAGCTGGAACTTGGGGAGCGATCGCGGGAAGGCCGAGAGAGGAGCAGAAAGGGGATATGGAGGGACACAGCTGCGGCCTCGGGGTACCCCAAGATGAGCCTCGAAGGGGCGGCTAGACGCTCAACCCTTTTCTGGAGGACCTTTCCCTGTGCTGAGCGGCTGCCTCGGGGGTTTTCTTGGGGCACCTTGTTGGGAATCCTCGCGATGGGGGACCCTGGGCTCCCGCCTTCAGGACGCCGGGCCGGCTTCCTGTCTGCGCCCCCTCGGCCCTCCGGGAGCTCACACTGCGCCTTCCCTCTCTCCGCAGTGCCCGCGGCCCGACGTGTCAGAAGCCGAGCGCCGATGGAGGGCCTGGGGCGCTCGTGCCTGTGGCTGCGCCGGGAGCTGTCGCCCCCGCGGCCGCAGCTGCTGCTCCTGGACTGCCGCAGCCGCGAGCTGTACGAGTCCGCGCGCATCGGTGGGGCGCTGAGCGTGGCCCTACCCGCGCTGCTGCTGCGCCGCCTGCGGAGGGGCAGCCTGTCGGTGCGCGCGCTCCTGCCGGGACCGCCGCTCCAGCCGCCCCCGCCTGCCCCCGTACTCCTGTACGACCAGGGTGGGGGCCGGCGCCGGCGCGGGGAGGCCGAGGCTGAAACGGAGGAGTGGGAAGCCGAGTCAGTGCTGGGTACCCTGCTGCAGAAGCTGCGGGAGGAAGGCTACTTGGCCTACTACCTCCAGGGTAGGTGCCGCGGGGGCCCCCCTTCCCAGGCGGTTCCGGATTCCTTTGACCTTAGGCGAGCCCTACCTCTTGTTT
This sequence comes from Saimiri boliviensis, assembly GCF_048565385.1. Taxonomy (NCBI): domain Eukaryota; kingdom Metazoa; phylum Chordata; class Mammalia; order Primates; family Cebidae; genus Saimiri; species Saimiri boliviensis. The sequence goes on along the minus strand of NC_133470.1, from coordinate 84,883,084 downwards.
TCCAAAGCGGGTTGAGGCCCCCCTCCCCTAATGACCTGCCAGGCTGCTCTGAGAGGAGGGGAGCCCCGAGTGTGACCTCCGGCAGGTTCTTCACTCTGAAGCCCCAGTCTCTAAGTCTGGAAAATGGGGAGTTGGCTTGACCTGAGCTAGTTCCCAGGATGCTCAAAAGGGAAGGACAAAGTGCGGGCTCTCCCCGGTCTCTGCAATAAGCGAGGGAGGCAGGGGTCGGACAGCAGCAGGGCAGGGGTGGGGGGCTGGGCAGGGAATCAAGGCAGGGGAGGCAGGCTGAACAGGCCCAGGGCAGAGACAGGGTTCTCATGAATCCAGAGCCAGCCGTCGCCAAGAAAGGTCCACTGGACTGTATTAGGGACCTATCAAGTTTCAGCTTTCCAGCCGGGGAAAAGAGTGGTGTCTGTAAACAGAGGTTCTGGGTTCTTGGGACTTTAGAGCCATTCTGGTGGAGTGTTCCATTCTCCCCCAAGCTCCTCACATCCTGGGGTTCCACTTCATCTCTGAGGGTACTCAGAAGACGCCCAGGCAGAGAACTGACATCTGGGATCTTCCTCGTCTTTAACCGATGGCCACAGTCCTCCCTGAGGCTAGCAGTACATGTAGACTCTGTTAAGCCCTCACACCGGCCTCAGCTTGACCCTAGGGGTGTAAGATCCTCTTTGGTGGCTCAGCGTGAGCCCAGCTTGTTGCAGCCCCAGCAGCTGCAGTGGACACTTGCTCTCCAGAGCAGTGGCCAAGAGTTCTCACTGAGGGTGGCTAGGGCCCCATGTGGGCACCAGGACACACCAAGCTGCTGGCTTTTGTGTGCCCTTTGGGAACATTTGCAAACCCCCTGAATTGTCTAGGGTCAGCTCCCCAGCCCCGGACAGAGGCACTTGGCTGCCCAGGAGGACAGGTCAGCAGGCCCCATGACCTCTCCCCGACAGGTGGCTTCAGCAGATTCCAGGCCGAGTGCCCTCATCTGTGTGAGACCAGCCTGAGTGGCCGTGCCAGCTCCAGCTTGGCCCCGCTGCCCAGTCCAGCCCCCGTGGTGGGGCTGGGCAGCCTGTGCCTGGGCTCCGACTGCTCTGATGCGGAATCCGAGGCTGACCGCGACTCCATGAGCTGTGGCCTGGATTCGGAGGGTGTCACACCCCCCACAGTGGGCCTGCGGGCATCCTTCCCTGTCCAGATCCTGCCCAATCTCTACCTGGGCAGCGCCCGGGATTCAGCCAACTTGGAAAGCCTGGCCAAACTGGGCATTCGCTACATCCTCAATGTCACCCCCAACCTCCCAAACTTCTTCGAGAAGAATGGTGACTTTCACTACAAGCAGATCCCCATCTCCGACCACTGGAGCCAGAACCTGTCGCAGTTCTTTCCGGAGGCCATTGCATTCATCGGTGAGTCCACCCCACCCACCTTCCCACCTCTCCGTCCCCACCTTTCCACCTCTCCGCCCCCCACCTCTCCACCTCTCCGTCCCCCACCTCTCCACCTCTCCGTCCCCCACCTCTCCACCCCTCCGTCCCCCACCTCTCCACCCCTCCGTCCCCCATCTCTCCACCACTCCGCCCCCCCACCTCTCCGAACTGCAACCTCTCTGCCCCCTCCACCTCCCCGCCCGCAGGCCGGCTCCTGGCCTCCCCCTCGTGATCATTCCTCCCAAGTGCAGCTGCCATTCCCAGAGCCCAAAGCAAGGGTGGCACTTCCAGGGAACAGGTAGAACTCAGGGCGGCCCCCAGAGGCCACCAGTGAAACCTCCAGGCCGTGGCCATCTGACTCAAGGGCAGGGCGGGGACTTTGAGGGCCCGTCGGAAGGCTTCGGTCTCACACACACCTGCACTCGGGGTCTCCCCGGCCCTGTCCTGCTCCACCTAGATGAAGCCTTGTCTCAGAACTGCGGGGTGCTCGTCCACTGCCTAGCGGGGGTCAGCCGCTCTGTCACCGTCACTGTGGCCTACCTCATGCAGAAGCTCCACCTCTCTCTCAACGATGCCTATGACCTGGTGAAGAGGAAGAAGTCTAACATCTCCCCCAACTTCAACTTCATGGGGCAGTTGCTGGACTTCGAGCGCAGCCTGCGGCTGGAGGAGCGCCGATCGCAGGAGCAGGCCACCGGGGAGCAGGCGTCCGCGACCTCCGACCCGCCCTCCTTCTTCACCACCCCCACCAGCGATGGCGCCTTCGAGCTGGCCCCCACCTAGGGCACCGTAGCAAGCAGGCTGGCCCCTGCCCCACCTCCACCCATGGGTGTCCCTGGTCACCCGTGAGGCGAGGGAGGGGAGGGTGGGAGGGCTCGGCCTGAGCAGGGGGCTGGGGGGAGAGCGCAATACCTCACGCGGGCTGGCGTCCTAATCAACGTGCCTACGGCAGGACCACGCTTTGAGCCTGCCTCTTCTGCGACTGTTACTCTTTTCTTTGCGGGATGGGAGTGGGGTTCCTCTCCAGGTGACTGTCCAGGCGCTGGCCCCAGCCCTGGGTGCTCAGCCAGCTCGGCTGGGCCTTGTGCCCCCCTGTGCTTCCCTCTTCTGGAAGGGGGTGTGCCACCTCGTTGCCACAGGGACTGCCTCCCAGTTCCTTCCCTGTCCTCAAATGGCCACTTGGAGGAGGAGGAGTTTGCCATCACTGGTGTTGTCACCTCCCTGCCTCTCCACCAAGGGCTTGGGGTTCTCAGGGCTGGGGCCTCTCAGGGCATCCATGGCCTGGGAGCCACTGGGCAGTTCCTGGCCACACATCTGGTGTGCTGTTGTTTTTTTTTTTTTTTTTCCCCTCTTCCCCCAGATGTCTTGACAGGATCACTGGTGCTCTTTGTGAGTGAGGGTGGTCATACTGCCGCCGGAGGAGACGGGGTCTCAGAGCGGGATCTGGGAAGGGGGAGGGGAAGAAGAAGGCCTCACTTTTGCTGCTTTGTGGGGCGGGGAAGGGCCTAAGTCATTCACTGATGTCCACACCCCTGCTGGTGGTGGGTGCGCATGGGCGCACATCGGCACTCACGCGCACGCTAGTCCACGGATGCGCCCAACCCAGGGCTGGCAGTCTCGGCGGCGCAGGACCATCTCACCCTGGAGCCTGGAGAGGAGCTATGCTTCTTCATTTTTGTAATCCACCTCATAGTTGCTTTCTTTAATTGTTCCTTCTGAATAAACAGTTTATTTAAGATACTGCGCAGAGGGAAGCTACCTCCTGAGCACCTTGGGGGGTTTAGGGGAAGGTGGGGAAGGACGCCCTCTTGGTCTCTCTGGACTGCCCATGGTAGAAAGGAGTGTGTGCAACCCCACTCCCCCCATGTTATCATTTCCCATCTGGTGCTTGTACTGCCTGCTGGCTGAAGATTTGAGCCACTCTTTCGTGTTCCTCCATTTGAACCCCTAGTCTGTGCCACACACTGTCCTGGGGACTAGGTTGCAGCAGTGAGCCCTGCCTCCTCAGAGCAGGTTTCCCAGAGGGGGAAGAAATTATAAATGCGACAGTCACAGCACTGCAGTGACGACATAGGTGTCCATTGCCGTGGACAGAGTGGATGAGCGAAGACCCAGCACTCATAGCTGATCCCTGAGACACCAGTCAAGTCAGTCCCCAGTCCTACCTAGAGCCTCCCAAGGGCCGCCCCAGTGGATGGCATCCTAAGGGTGACAGGGGAGGGGTGTGGCAGATTGGCACATGTGAGTGTTGTGGTTCTCTGACCGTGGAATTTGGGCCGCAAAGGCCCAGGCTAGGGACTAGAAGAGCCCCACGAAGACCAACGGGCCACCTAAAGGGACAGAGGTGACCTGCACCTCTCCTCAACTTGGGACACTGGCAACACCTTCTCCACACTGTAGCTGGCGGGGTCTCTAAAGCTGTGACTCTCCACCACGGAGATGCAGCAGAGGGGAAGGGCGGCTTGAGGGCGGTGGGAGCAAGTGCGGCCTGAGAAAGCAGTGGAGGCTTTGGGAGCAACATGGCCCACTTATAGCCACGAGCTGAACTGCCCTTTTAGAGCAATCTAGGCATAGAGCAGTAGATACTTCACAACCTCTCTCGGAGGGACTTAGAAACAGTGGTCTGGCCAGGCACAGAGGCTCACGCCTGTAATCCCAACACCTTGGGAGGCCGAAGCAGGTGAATCACCTGAGGTCAGGAGCTCAAGACCAGCCTGGACAACATGGGTAAACCCTTTCTCTACTAAAAATACAAAAAAAAAAAAAAAAATGAGTTGGGCATTATGGCACGTTCTTGTAATCCAAGCTACTTGGGAGGCTGAGGCATGAAAATCACTTGAATCCAGGAGGCAGAGGTTGCAGTGATCTGGGATCTCTCCACTGCACTTCAGCCTGGGTGACAGAGTAAGACTCTGTCTCAAAAAAGAAAAGAAAAGAAACAGTGATCTGGTTGCTGGCGAAGCTGGATTTGTCTTGAAGCTGCATTTGACTATCTTACATACAGATTTAACTTAGATTGTGACAGCCCAATAAACATAGCAAAGTTTAAAATATTAATAAAATACATTTTTAAGTTTTTATTTTAGAAACAAGTTCTCAATATAAAGCTTAAATAGGCTGGGTGTGGTGCCTCAGCTTGCCAAAGCACTGAGATTACAGGAATGAGCCACCGCACCTGGCCTATTTAAGTTCTAAATGAAGTGGTCCAGAGGTCACATTGCTCCAGAGTGACCAGCATAAGCAAATGCAAATCCTCTGTGGAAGGAGGGATGCCCTTTAAACACAGGCCTCAAAGCACTTCCACAGAAAATTCCAAAATATGTAATTTTTTTAAATCCCAAACTGTGCAAGGAAACAAGCCACCATGAGTTATAGAAACATTCAACATGTGAATTCAAGTATCAGTCCTGCAAAGATAGCGGCCTTTGAAATTATGTGACAAAGAATGTAAGTATAATTAATATGTTTAAAGAAATAAAAGGAAGTATTGAAACTGTAAAAACAAAAAACAAACAAACAAAAAAAAGAGAACATAAAATGACTAGGCACCCTTGAAAGAAAACCAAAAAGAATTCCTAGAAACTAAAAATATGATAATCGAAATTGGGCCTTTAAAGTTTAAACAGCATATTAAACATAGCTGAAGAAAGAAATAGTGAACTGGAAGATGAATTTAAGGAAATTACCCAGAATGCAGCACAGAGAGACAATAAGATAGGTCACACATACATCTAGTTGAATTTCTAGAAGAGAAAGGAGAATAGGGAATATAAAATATATTAATAAACAATGTCTGAGAATGTACCAAAACTGATGAAAGACACTGTGGAAGAGATTGCTAAGTGTCCCCCAATATCCATTCTCAGCTTCTCCTTCTTAGAAATAAAATGTCCAAAGGTTAATAGCATATATGGCTTGACAGCCAGAAACTTTATTTCCCATCCTCCCTTGCAACTAATTGTGGCCATGTTCTTGCACATTGTCTCCTATTTCTATTAGAGCCCTTAGCATTTTAATCATATATATATATTAAACTTCTGGTCTGATCATTCCAACACCCCTGTCATAGCTGAGTCTGCTTCTGGTACTGGCTCTATCTTTTTGAACTGTGTTTTTTGGCCTTTAGTATGTCGCGTCTCTTTTTTTTTTTTTTTTTCCTTTGTCAAAAGCTGGACACATACGGGGCAAAAGGACCTGCTGCAAATGGGCCAGAGTGATATGGCAGTATATGGAGGGAGGAAAAGCATTCAGTCCTATAATTAGACTGTGAGTCTCACCAATGCTTCTCAGATTGTACCCCACTTAGGTGGGCCAGGATGGCTACGAAAGGCTGAGTTGCGTATTTCCCTTCCCTTCCCTTCCCTTCCCTTCCCTTCGGTCAGTTAGGCTCTGGCAAAACCCTAATAGGTGGGGCCTGGTAAGGGTTATTCTTGAGGGCAGGCCTAGTTAAGAACAGGATACCCTGGCCGGGCGAGGTGGCTCAAGCCTGTAATCCCAGCACTTTGGGAGGCCGAGAAGGGTGGATCACGAGGTCAAGAGATCGAGACCATCCTGGTCAACATGGTGAAACCCCGTCTCTACTAAAAATACAAAAAATTAGCTGGGCGTGGTGGCGCGTGCCTGTAATCCCAGCTACTTGGGAGGCTGAGGCAGGAGAATTGCCTGAACCCGGGAGGTGGAGGTTGCGGTGAGCCGAGATCGCGCCATTGCACTCCAGCCTGGGTAACAAGAGTGAAACTCTGTCTCCAAAAAAAAAAAAAACAGGATACTCTGGGCATATTTCAAAATGGCCACCTTCCCCTCCCGCTGCCAGAAGCATGATGAGATTTTTCTCTGTGAGAACCTGGTTGAGCTCCTGAAGGTAAAGCTTAACAACAGTATAGGAGCCCCTCTAAGACTGCCCCCACCCCGGAATTTTAACTCTCAGACTTGTCCACACTGAGTCTCCAGCAATTCAGCAATTGCAGTTCAGGTGTTCCTATGCCAGCACTGCTGAGTTGTGATTCTCTGTGCCCACCTGTCTCCCCAGTTTTGGGAGCAGCAGTTAGCCCAGTGATTTCAATTCTCTGATAAATCTAAGAGGCGTTGTTGATTTTAAGTGTGTTCCACTTTTACTTGTTCTTAGGACAGACTGATGACTTCTGGCCTCCTGACACACTGGACCAGAAACAGAAACTCTCCTGGGTCAGTTTCTATTGGGTGATTTTTCTTCTCATGATGGCTCACATTTTTTATGCCTCTTCTGCCTCAGTCAGAAAGCCAGGACATAGGGCTCACCTAGTCTGTTTTCTTTCTCTCGGGAACCACAGTCCTTCACTGGTTGCTGTCCCCCATCTGAAAACAATGGATTTCATATATTTGGCCCAGTTTCTAGCTGTTTCTGGTGAGACAGTAATTCTGAACCCTGTTATTCCCTCACATTAAGCATTAAGCAAAATAAGTAGATTAAATTATCCAGTTAGGATTTTTAAAAATCCACCTATAAGCTGTTTACAAGAGATGCATTTAAAGGGTAGGACCAGAAAGGGCTGGAAAAGCAGCACTGCTTAATGCTTTTTGAATCTATTTTTAACATATTATATTATACTTCCTACGTATTCCAATGTTTCTGTTTCTTTATTTCCCTTATTTGACTTTTTTTTGATTAGTGGATATTTGCCTTCATTATTTGCTATTTTCCTCTACTAGTTTGGAAGTAGTACACCCTATTTATATTCCAGTTACTCTAAAAAAATTTAACATGCATATTTGTCTTAAAAAAAAAAAAAAAAAACGTAAAGTCACTCAATGTCAATATGGCCATCAGGGAATAACAGGGTTCAGAATTACTGTCTCACCAGAAACAGCTAGAAACTGGGCCAAATATATGAAATCCATTGTTTTCAGATGGGGGACAGCAACCAGTGAAGGACTGTGGTTCCCGAGAGAAAGAAAACAGACTAGGCGAGCCCTATGTCCTGGCTTTCTGATTGAGGCAGAAGAGGCATAAAAATGCGAGCCGTATGCATCGCTTGAGCCCAGGAGTTCAAGACCACTCTGGGAAGCATGGCAAAACCCCATCTCTACAAAAAATAGAGAAAATTAGCCAGGCGTGATGGTGCACACCTATAGTCCCAGCTACTTAGGAGGCTGCAGCAGGAGGATTGCCTGAGCTCAGGAGGTGGAGGTTGCAGTAAGCTGTGATCACACCAGTGCACTCTAGCCTGGGTGACAGAGCAAGACCCTGTCTCAAAAAAAAAAAAAAAAAAAAAAAGTGACCTATAATGAGAAGAAAAATTGGCCAATGAAAACAGACCCAAAGGAGTTTCAGTTTCTGGTCCAGCATGTAAGGAGCCCGGAAGTCACCAGTTTGTCCTAATAACAAATAAAAGCAGAACAGACTGAAAACTGAACACATATTTTGATATGTGTAATTGGAGGCTCTGAACAAGAGGAGAAAGAGAAAGGGGCAGAATAAATATTTGAGGAAATAATGGCTAAACACTTCCAATGTTTGGTGAAAAAGATTCATCAGATCCAAGAAATTCTGTTAACCTCAAATAACATAAACACAAAGAGAGCCACACATAGACACTTCATGGTTAAATGATTGAAAGCCAAAGACAGACAATTTTGCAAATATTATTGCAGGAGAAAAAATAACCCATATAGAAAGGAAACACAACAAAATTAACATCTGACTTCTCATCAGAAACAATGGAGGCCAGAAGGGAGTGGAAGAACAAAAGTGTTGGAAGAAAAAAATACTATCAACCAAAAAAAAAATTGTTTTGAGACAGCGTCTCAGTCTATCACCCAGGCTGGAGCGCAGTGGTGTGATCTCAGCTCATCGCAGTCTCAACCTCCTGGGCTCAAATGATCTGCCTGCCTCGGCCTCCAAAAGTGCTGAGATTACAGGTGTGAACCACTGCACCCAGCCTCCAAATTTTATATCTAGCAAAACTATGCTTTAAAAATTTAAGGTTTAGCCAGGTGAGGTGGCTCACGCCTGTAATCTCGATACTTTGGGAGGCCAAGGTGGGCGGATCACCTGAGGTCAAGAGTTAGAGACCAGCCTGGCCAACATGATGAAACTCCGTCTCTACTAAAAATACAGTACTTAGCCAGGTGTGGTGGTGCCTGGCTAATTACTGTATTACACCTCCAGTCCCAGCTACTTGGGAGGCAGAGGCACAAGAATCACTTGAACCTAGGAGGCAGTGAGCTGAGCTGAGATCACACCACTGCATTCCAGTCTGGGTGACAGAGCAAGACTCTGTCTCAAAAAAAAAAAAAAAGGTTTAAAAAAAGACATTCCCAGATAAACAAAGGCTGACATTATTCATTGCTAGTGTGCCTCCTTGCAAGAAATACTCAAGGAAGTCCTTCGGGCTGAAAGGAAATGACACCAGTTAGTAACTGGAATTCCAAGTAAGAAATGGAGAGCAGAAGAAATAGTTAATAAGTGAGCTAATATAAAAGCCTCTCAACATATTTTTATTCATTTCTTCTCTTAACTTCTTTTTAAAGCATAAGATTGCATTAAAAAAAAATAGGTATAACGGGCCAAGCGCGGTGGCTCACGCCTGTAATCCCAGCACTCTGGACGGTCGAGGTGGGCGGATCACCTAACGTTGGGAGTTCGAGACCAGCTTGACCAACATGGAGAAACCCCGTCTCTACTAAAAATACAAAATTAGCCAAGCATGGTGGTGCATGCCTGTAATCCCAGCTACTCAGGAGGTTGAGGCAGGAAAATCGCTTGAACCCAGGAGGCGGAGATTGTGGTGAGCTGAGATCACGCCGTTGCACTCAAGCCTGGGCAACAAGAGCAAAATTCCATCTCAAAAAAAAAAAGAAAAAAAAAGAAATAGGTATAACACTGTATTTCAGGGTTTATAACCTATGCAGATGTAATATATATGACATTATTAGCACAAAAGAAGAGCAAAAGAATGTAGCCATACTGGGGCAAAGTCTCCATATTTCACCAAAATTGAGTATCCATCTGAGATGGATTGTGATTAGTTAAGACTCATAATGTAAAAATAACTCAAACTATGTAATTAAAAATCAACAGAGGAAAATTACAGGCACAGTGGCTCACGCCTGTAATTCCAGCACTTTGGGAGGCCGAGGCAGGTGGATCACTTGAAGTCAGGAGTTCCAGACCAGCCTGGCCAACATGGTAAAACCCCTTCTCTACTAAAACTACAAAAATCTGGCCGGGCATGGTGGCTCCACCTGTAATCCCAGCACTTTGGGAGGCCGAGGCGGGCAGATTACCTGAGGTCAAGGGCTCGAGACCAGGAAGGCAGATTACCTGAGGGTAGGGTCTACTAAAAATACAAAAATTAGCCAGGTGTGATGGTGGGTGCCTGTAATCCTAGCTACTCGGGAGGCTGAGGCAGGAGAATCGCTTGAACCCGGGAGGCAGAAGTTGCAGTGAGCTGAGACCATGCCATTGCACTGCAGCCTGGATGACAGAGTGAGATTCTGTCTCAAAAAAAAAAAATCAACAGAGGAAATACAATGGAAAACGAAAACAATATTTAACGCAAGAGAAGGTAGTCAAGAAACAAGAGAAAAACCAAAAAGACCTGAGACATACAAGAAACAAACAGCAAACTGGCAAATGTGTAAATCCAACCATATCCATAGTTACATTAAATGTGAATGATCTAAACACCCCAGTCAACAATCGGATTCAAAAAAGCAAGATTCAACTTATTAGATATTGTTTACAAGAGACAAAATCATAGATTCAAAGATCCAAATAGATGGAAAGTAAAAAGACAAGGAGATGTATCATGGAAACAGTAATCATATAAGAGAGCTGGAGTGGCTATATTAATATCAGGTAAAATAAACTTTAAAACAAAAATATTATTAAAGAAAAAAGGGACATTTCAAAATGATAAATGGGTTGACTCATCAAGGAGATAAAACAATGATAAACATATATGCATCTAACAACACAGCCCAAAAATACATGAAACAACAATTGATAGAATTGACAGGAAGAAAATAAAAGTCAAATATAGCAGATGGACATTTCAATGCCCTATTTTCAATAGCTGATAGAACTAGACAGAAGATCAGCAAGGATATAGAAAATCTGAACAACACTATCAACATATTTGACTTAACTGATACCTATAGAATACACCATTCAATAACTGACAAATACACATTCATTTCAAGTACACATGGAACATTCTCCAGGATAAACCATACCTAGGTCATAAAACAAGTCTCGATATATTTAAAGGAATTTAAATAATATATGTTCTCTGACAACAACAGAATTAAATTATAAATCCAAAAAGATAGAAACCTAGGGAATCCAAAATACTTGGAAATTATACAACACTCTTCTAAATAACTCACAAGTCAAAGAAAAAATAAGGGAAATTAGAAAAGACTGAAGAGAATTATAATGAAAACATAACATATCAAAATTTATATACCTTTGTCTACCAGACGAGGCAAAAAAAAAAAAAAGAAACAAAATTTATGGAATGCAGCTAAATCACTACTTCGAAGGAAACTTACAACTTTAAATGCCAGCAAAAAAAGAAAAATTTCAAATTAATAACCTACATATCTACCTTGACAAACTAGAAAAAGAAGAGCATACTAAATCCAAAGCAAGTAGAAGGAAGGAATAAAGATTAGCACGATAACTAATGGAATTGAAAACAAGAAAACAATAGAGAAAAATCAATGAAAACCAGAATCAGCACTTTGAAAAATCAGGAAAATTGATCTTGTCTAGAGTGACCGAAAAGAAAAGAGAATCAAATTACCAAGATCAAGAAGAGAAAAGGAGGGCATTACTAGTGACCTATAGAAATTAAAAGGATTATAAGAGAATGCTTAACCACTTTATGCCAAAAAAATTGGACAACTCAGATGAAATGGACAAATTCCTAGAAAGATACATGACCAAAACTGACTTTAAAATAAATTAAAAATCTGAATAGACTTATACCAAGCAAATAAATTGAATTAGTAAATGAAAATATTCTCACAAAGAATATCCAAGGCCAGATGGCTTCACTGTTGAATTCTATCAAATAACTAAAGAAGGATTAATACCAATCCTTCACAGACTCTTTCAGAAAATAGAGGAGGAGGAACACTTTTCATGTCATTCTATCAGCCCAGTATTACCCTTATACCAAAGATATCACGTGGAAAAAAACACATACCAATATCCCTCATGAACATGGATGCAAAAATCTTTAACACAATATTTAGAAACTAAATCTAGCAGCATATAAGGGTTATACACCATCATCAGCTGGGATTTATACCAAGAATACAAGCTTGATTTAACATCTGAAAAGCAGTGTAATACACCACATTAACAGAAAAAAGGCAAAACCACATGATCATCTCAATAGGTGCATAAAAAGATTTGACAGACTCTAACATCCATTCATGATTTAAAAACAAACAGTCCAGGGAAGGGCGCGGTGGCTCATGCCTGTAATCCCAGCACTTTGGGAGGCCGAGGCGGGTGGATCACGAGGTCAAGAGATCGAGACCGTCCTGGTCAACATGGTGAAACCCCATCTCTACTAAAAATACAAAACATCAGCTGGACATGGGGGCGCGTGCCTGTAATCCCAGCTACTCGGGAGGCTGAGGCAGGAGAATTGCCTGAGCCCAGGAGGCGGAGGTTGCGGTGAGCCGAGATCGCGCCATTGCACTCCAGCCTGGGGAACAAGAGCGAAACTCCGTCTCAAAAATAAAAATAAAAATAAAAATAAAAATAAAAACAAACAGTCCTTTTACGGGTGGCGGTGAGCATGGAGAGGTCACCATGAAGGCCTCGGGGACACTAAGAGTACAAGGTGATGAGTCGCTGCCTGCCCACCCCAAATGCTACACGCTGCCCCTCTACCGCTTGCGAATCTTTGCACCTAATCATGTCATCAGCAATTCCACTCCTGGTACTTTGTATTTCAGTTAAAGAAGATGAAGAAGTCTTCAGGGGAGATTGTCTGCTGTGGGCAGGTGTTTGAGAAGTGTCCCCTGCAGGTCAAGAACTTCGGCATCTGGGTGCACTATGACTCCAGGAACAGCACCCACAACATGTACGGGGAATACCAGGACCTGACCATCGCAGGCACTGTCACCCAGCGCTACTGAGACATGGGCACCCGGCACCACACCCAGGCCCACTCCATCCACATCATGAAGGTGGAGGAGATAGCAGCCATTAAGTGTCACTGGCCATCAAGCAGTCGTACAACTCCAAGATCAAATTCCTGCTGCCCCACAGACTCCTGCGCCATCAGCACAAGGCACGCTTTATTTACCACCAAGAGGACCAACACCTTCTACTACGTGCAGGACCCTTGCCCGGGGGCGGCCCAAATACATTCAGGAAAGCCCTGGTTTAAAAAAAAAAAAAATACTTTTCTACAAACTAGGAACAGATGAAAGTTACTCAAGATGATAAAGGGCATCTATGAAAAATCCACAGCTAACATCGTACTTAATGATGAAAGATGAAATGTTTTCCCTCTAAGATTAGGAACAAGGAAAGTATTCTTTTACCACTTGTATTTAATGTAGTATTGGAGGTTTTTGCTAGTGCAATAAGCGAGAGAAACAACAAGAAAAAAGAAAGAAAAGGAAGGGAACAAGGAAATTATAAGCATCCCAATTGGAAAGGAATGAGTAAAATCCTCTTTACTTGCAGATGACACGTGCTGCATGTAGAAAATCACAAAGAATGCACACAAATGAAACCTATCTGAACTAATAAAAAGGCCGAGGCATGGTGGCTTATGCCTATAATCACAGTGCTTTGGGAGGCTGAGGCCAGCAGTTCAACACCAGCGTGGGCAGCATAGTGAGACCCCATCTCTAAAAATAAAATAAAATAAATTAGAATGAAGCATGGTGGTATGCTCCTGTAGTCCCAGCTTGAGCCCGGGAGTTCTAGGCTGCTATGAGCTACGATGGTACCACTGCACTCCAGCCTCTAGCCCAGGTGACACAGCAAGACCCTGGTCCCTACTCCCAAAAAAAAGAGAGAGAGAGTGCAAAAGAGAACTAATAAAAGCTTTAGCAAGGTCACATAATACAAGATCAATATACCAAAAAAATGGTTATTTCTATATACTTTTAATGAGCAATTCAAAAATGAAATTATGAAAACAATTTTGTTTATAAGAGCATAAAAAGAATAAAATTTACAAATAAATTTAACAAAAGACGTGTGAGATGTATACACTGAAAACTGCAAAACATTGTTGAAAAAATTAAAGAACAAAATAAGTGGAATGATATTCTGTGTTCATGGATTGGAAAACAATATTGTTTTAACACAGCAACACTCTCTGGAGAGGTATGGTGGCTCACACCTGTAATCCCAGAACTTTGGGAGGCCCAGATGGGCGGATTGCCTGAGGTCAGAAATTCAAGACCAGCCTGGCCAACATAGGGAAACCCCATGTCTACTAAAAATACAAAAAAAAAATAGCTGGGCATGGTGGTGGGCACCTGCGATCCCAGCTACTTGGGAGGCTGAGACAGGAGAATAGCTTGAACCCAGGCAGCAGAGGTTGTACTGAGTCAAGGTCATATGCTACTGCATTCCAGCCTGGATGACAAGAGCGAAACTCGATATATAGATATAGATACAGATATATACACACACACACATATATATATATATGCATCAAAAGACATTATCGAGTGAAAAGATAATCCACAGAATGAGAGAAAATGTTTACAAATCTAATATCCAGGATTTAATATCCAGAAGACATAAAGAACCCTTACAACTCAACAATAAAAAGACAAATTATCCTTAGTCTCATAAGAATGAGAAGTAATGCAAAAAAAACCCACAAATTATCCAATTAAAAAATGAACAGAATTTTTGAATAAACATTTTTCCAAATAAGATATACAAATAACTAATAAGTACATGAAAAGATGCTTAATATCGTTGGTCATTAGAGCAATACAAATCAAAACCACAATAAGATACCATTTCACACACACTGGGACGGCTATTTTAAAAATCACACACAATGACAAGTGTTGACAAGGATGTAGAGAAATTGGAGCCCTCATGCATTGCCGGTGGAAATATAAAATGGTGCCGTTGCTTTGGAAAACAGCTTGGCATTTCCTGCAAAAGTTAAACACGGAGTTACCATATGGCCCAGCAATTCTACTCCTAGGTATTTACTCAAGACAATTGAAAATACATGTCCACGCAAAAACTTGCACACAATTGTTCATAGCAGCATTATTCACAATAGCTAAAAGTGGAAACAACGCAATTGTCCACTGATGGATAACAAAATATGGTCTACCCACACAATGAAATATTCTTCAGCTATAAAAAGGAATGAAGTGCTGATCCATGCTACAATATGGATGAACCCTGAAAACATCATTGTAAGGGTAAGCCAGACACAAAAGCCCATGTATGGTATGATTACATTTATTTGAAATATTGAAATAAGCAAATCCACAGATAGAAAGTCAATTAGTGGTTGCCAGGCACTGGGGGAGGTGTAAATGGGGAGCTACTGCAAATGCAGACAAGTTTTTTTTGGGGGGGGGTGATAAAAATGTCATGGAATTAGATAGTGGTGATGGCTGCAAACACTATAAATATAGTAAAAAGCACTGAACTGTACCGTTTACAGGGTGATTTTTGTGGTATGTGAATTGTACCTCAATAAAAACAAAATTTTAAATTGAACGGAAAAGGATTGAAAAAGATATACCAGTCAAAGGTTAACGGCCGGGCACGGTGGCTCAAGCCTGTAATCCCAGCACTTTGGGAGGCCGAGGCGGGTGGATCACGAGGTCGAGAGATCGAGACCATCCTGGTCAACACGGTGAAACCCCGTCTCTACTAAAAAATACAAAAAATTAGCTGGGCATGGTGGCGCGTGCCTGTAATCCCAGCTACTCAGGAGGCTGAGGCAGGAGAATTGCCTGAACCCAGGAGGCGGAGGTTGCGGTGAGCCGAGATCGCGCCATTGCATTCCAGCCTGGGTAACAAGAGCGAAACTCCATCTCAAAAAAAAAAAAAAAAAAAAAAAGGTTAACAAAAAAAAAAAACCTTATAGTTGCTATGTTAATATCAGACCAAGTAGACTATAAGGGAACAGCGTTACTAGTATTAATGTGTATCACTACATTTGATCAAATATTCAACTTAAAATATACAGCAATTCTAAACTCATACACAATGAATAACATAAGTTACAAGTACATAAAGCAATAATTGAAAGAACTACAAGGAGAAACTGGCAAAAAGCAGTCGAGCCTCTACTTAGAGCACCATGTGAGGCCAGACTTGGCTCTGGGGAGAGGTAAGTTGTGGAAATGTCCACGAGGTGTGAGGGAGGCTCTCCGGGGAGCTGGGCATGAGCTATTGTTTTCTAAAGACCAGTGTGACAGTAAGCGTCAGCTTTTTCTATTTCTCAAAAGGAGGCAGATAATAGGGTTGAGAAATATTGAAAGAGTCTCTTAAACCAAAAATCTGTTCCTGTCATTTGTTCTGCTTAAAGTGTCAGTGGCTCCCAGTGCCCTCTTGAGAAAGTTCACTTTCCAGGCCGATCTCTAGCCTCCCCTCACAACCTCCCTCAAGCAGACAGAGTTCTTTGTTGCTTCCGAAACACTCCATACTTCTTATCTTGCCCACCTGCTGTTGGGGATGGTAATACGAATCCCTGGATGAAGCTGGCGTGGAGTGGAAAACACGGTCACCACATGCCCAAACAGTGCCTGGCAGGAAGAAACGTGTGGCTTATAGTGCCAAATCAGCCACTGCCCGGCCCGGGGGCCTGACTTGGTCCCTTCATCTCTTCAACAGACCTGCTGCTCTCCTGGGATCCCTGACAGCATGCTTGACTCCCTCACAACCCCCCATCCCCCACCCCCATTGAGTCCCTGGCCAAGCTGCACCTTTCCAGCAATCCCACCTCAGCCGCCCTGGCTGAAGGCTCTCTACATCTCTTGCCTCGTTCTCCACATGGCTCATGCTTGTCTCAGCCCTGACGTGCCAAGCTCCAGAGGGATCTTTGTAACGCCCAGCTCCCGTGCCGCATTTCCACCACTGCGGAGAGACCTCCCTGGTTCTCACTTAACAGGACATAAAATTGAGGCACAGAGGACCTCAGGGGCAACAAAAGCCGGGTGGTATGGTGGCTCACACCTGTAGTCCTAGCAACTGGGGAAGCTGAGGATCCCTTGAGCCCAGGAGTTCCGGGCTGTAGTGTGCTATGTCCATCAGGTGTCTGTACTAAGTTCAGCATGAATATTCCAGGAGCAGAGGACCACTAGGTTGCCTACGGAGGGGCGAACCAGCCCAGGTCAGAAACAGAGTAGGTCAAAACTCGTGTGCTGATCAGTAGTGGGATCACACTTGTGAACAGCCACTGCACTCCAGCCTGGGCGGCACAGTGAGACCCCATCTCTTAAAAAAAAAAAAAAAAAAAAAAGCAACACAAACCATCTGCAAGACCCAAACTCAAATCCAGCATGGGTTTCTCCAGCCCAAGTTTCTCTTTCCTTCAGACACACAAAGTTTGCATTCACAAAGACAAGTGGGGAAAGAATTCCCCTTGTTTTCTTCAATTCCCCACACAATTATGTCCCAAGCAAGAGGAGGCGGTGGGAGAATGCACAAGCTGTTAGCCATGTGCACCGCGGGGACGATTATCATGACAGCAGCTATCTCATAGGTGAGGTTCAAGTTTGAACCTCTTCAACAAAGAGCCGTTACCAGCATTCTTTTTTTTTTTTTTTTTTTTTTTTTTTTTTTTTTGTAGAGATGAGTTTTCGCCATCTTTCCCAGGCTAGTCTCGAACTCCTGGGCTTGAGGGATCAGTGTTCTTTTTATTAAAAGGGATAAGCCTTTCAGAAGTACCAGTTTCGATGCTAGATATATACTTGCAAAGAGAAGGGTGAAAAGTAAGTCTATTTTCATGCCCCTCAGGCACCTCGAACTGACCACATCCAGAATCAATCTCATTACTCCTCCCCCAAAGTCATGCCCATTGAACCCTTCTTGATGAATGTTCTGCTGCCAGAACCATGATCTACCAGGATCCTCCCCTTCATTTCCCACCTGCAGCCCATCAGCAAGACCACCTGACTCCCAAAGAGCTCCTACGACCACCTCCACGTCTCCCTGTCCCTAGGATGGAGCCATAGGTTGAGCTTCCCTTGAAACTCTGCTTCCGACAGGTTTGCTTCAAGACAGAGCACGTGACTCACCCTGTGTGGCCCAGAAAAGCAGAGACATCTTCTTTTTGTGAGGCCCACCAGGCTTTCCCCCACCCTCAATTCCGGTCTGGTTCCAGACACCCCGATTCCCAGCAGCCAGCCCCAGCTCAGCATCTAACCCACACTGGACGAGGATGCTCTCTGGCTAAAACCCCTTCGATGGCTCCCCACTGCTCCTTCCTCTACCAGGCTTGGACTGGCCTGTTCCTCTTGCCACCAGCCTCAGCACCGGCCCTGAGCCTGAGAAGCCCTCGCCGCGTCCGACCCAGCTCCCTCGCCATCACCTCACATACGCACCACCTTTTGCCTTTGGCTAAACCAGTCCCTTCTCTCTCCCAGCCTGCCACCCCACTGCCTAGTGACCCAAACTGCCTTCCTCATGTTGGGTCTTGGAGGGATGAAGGAGGGATGCTGCCTCTGCTTGACCTGGGGGCTCCCCCTCTCACCCCTGTCACAGATGGGGCAGGACCTCTCCCCTAAGGTTGGACTTTCCCAGGACAGGATTTGCAGGGTGTGGGGTGGGGGCAGTGGTGGGAAGGAATGGATTTGAAAGTCTGCCCAGGTGCTGAAGGAACCAGGGGAGCCTAATGGACGTCTAAAGATGGGGCCGTGGCTCCCCCTGCTGACGGGAGGCTATGTTGCACCCTGTGTCAAGGCAGCCCAGAGCTGGCTTGAGCTCCAAGCTGAAGCTATCTGGCCACGTGCCTGGACTGGAAGAGCTGGCGTTCCTGAGCTAATGCTGGTTTCTTCCAGAAGGCTGGCTCTGGCACTCCTGCTCACGGCTCCCAGACCCACGAAGACCATTCTTATCATCCCCATAAAACCACCCCTCCTCCTGGAGGGCAAGCCCCTCTTCTGATAGGCCCAGGTTGTGCCCAGAGCCTGGCACAGAGTAGAGGCGCGGTTAGCATCTGACCAAAACAAGAGCGAGTAGGTATCATGTGAGTCCAGTGTGAACACAGAGAAGATGGGAAGCGGAGCCCGCAGCAGGGGTGCCCGCAGCAGGGCTGCCCGCAGGCAACAGGGCCCCAAGTACAGGTGAGGGGAGGTGGGACGGGTCTTGGAGGTGAGCAGGCTGAGGCACCGGCTGACTGAGGTCCCCTGTGGGGCCCAAAGCCTAGGGCAAAGGATGGCCTGGGAGTGGCTGTGGGGATGCAGGAGGAGGCTGCCCACCCACATCCAGCCCACTGTTCCTGGTGTAAGCCAGGCCCCCTGGCTCCAAGCCCGAACACCACTGCAGCCTTCAGCCCCAAGACCCAGGCCAGCCTTGGTTTGGGCCTCACTGCCTAGCTTTAGGGCCCAAAGTTCAATAAGGAGACTGGTCTTCTCTACTATTCTGGACAATCAAGCCAGGCATCATCAGGCGCACACCCTGAGGGCTGGCAGGGAACAAGACTCTCAGAGGGGAGGGACAGGTAGCCAGCTTGCCTGGAACTCTGGCTGGGGCCAAGGAGTGGCTCTGGGGGTCTTCCCCTGAGGAGCCCAGGGAGAAAGGCCTAGAGGGGCCAGCAGAGGTTTGGGGCCCAGCAACGCATGGCTCTGGAGCCCTGGCCCCTCCAGAATGGAGGCTGGAGGGGCCGGGGCCACTCAGAGCAAAGGATGGGCCACAGCTCTTCCCTTCAGCAGTCATGTCCAAGCCGCCACTGCTCCCAGAGCCCCAGCTGCCAGACCAGTCCACCCCAGCCTGAAGCCTGAGGGTTTCAAAGTCCACGCACGGCGAAGGGAAAAAGGCCCCGGTATCGCCGTATCCTGGACAAGAACTCCTCTCACCCTCTCACCCTGGGGTTCCCTACCCTTCTGTACGAGGTGGCCTCTGGCTAACAAGAAAGGGAACGGAGGGAGGATGGAAGGTGACAGTCATGGGATCTGGTCCCCCTCCATGCACCTGTGAGCCCTTCCCAGCCCTGGGCACCTGCCTGAGACAACCCAGGCCCAGCCGTGCATGGCAGGGGCACCGCAGCCCATCCCTGGCGGTCTGGAGCCAGCACTCCTCAAGCGGCCACATAACCTCCTGCCAGCGCCCCCTGCTGGCAGCCCAGCAGGCGTGTGCGGCCTCCACTTTGTCCCAGGACCTCAAGGCTGGGCAGTTACACCACTGGGGTGGCAGAGCTGCCCAGCTAGGCTGCCATTTGTTGGTGCTTTGAGGGGAGGGGACAGGAAGTTTCCGAGCATTCAGAAACTTGTCTGCCGTGATGCGAGGGAGCAGAGGTTCAGGCGGCAGGGTCTCATTGGTTTCCTTCCCACAAGTAACCAGATCCCCTCCGCACTCGCCGCGGCCCCAGCTCACCACGAGCCCATTGCTCTGTCTGTCTTTATTGGTTTGGGGAAAACTGGAGGGGGCTGGAAGGCCACGACCATGACACGAGCAGGATCACTTACACTCAGCGAAGCACAGAACAGCCGTGCAGGAAAGACAACCCCTGAGGCCCGCCTGCCAGCGCCTCCCCGTCTTTCGGTGGGGTGGTGGCAGGGGCGGGCGAGGCAACAGAGGGGAGCCACTGTCCCCAGGCAGGGCAGAACCTGGGGATAGACTTGGGGGTGCCCCATTCCCACCCCAGCGCCATGCACCACACCCTCGAATTCAAACTCCAGCACAGGCCAGCCCCAGGGGGAGAGGTTGGGGGAGGGGACCAAAAGCGTCCAAGGGAAGGAAATCTGGGGGTCAGTCGCTTGGCCTTGACATCTGCCTGAAGGGGAAAAGCAGAGGGAAAGTGGGTAGTCAGGAGCCAACCTGCCGGACCTGTGCCCCCAGCCCTGCCCCCATCAAGGCCCAGACTTCTGAGAGGCTCTCAGGGTCTCCCTGCACACCCTTGCCTAACATCAGGCACCACTAGCTGTCCCTGTCCTTCCGCCTCTCCTGGGGCCCTGGCTCCTCCCTCTGTGCCCTCTGTCCTCAGCCCTCTGGCTCATGGGGGCCACCCCAGTTAGTTCTTAGCCACATGGAGTGCCACCACCCTCTAAGCTCTCCAAGGAGCCAGCTCCTGGGGGGCGCAGGGTCCACCCACACGCACCTGGGCATCACCACTTGGGGGTCTGGCCAGCACGGAGGCCTGAGTGGCTGTGGCGGGCCATGCCCTGCTCAGAGGCCCCCTCGCCCTCTGGGCTCTGGCCCAGCTTCCGGATGTGGCGCAGGAATGAGGTGGCATTGAAGGCTCGCTGCCAGAAGAGAGGGAGATCAGGCCAAGCCCAGGCCCCAAGACTGTGAGGACAGCAGTGGCGATCATGCTACATGTGGGGTGCGGCGGTGCACTGGGTCTCTCTCCACACTGACCTTCCAGTGCGTCCGGGCAAAGTTCTTCTGGATCTGCTCACTGACTGAGCCTAAGATGTCCCTGTCGAAGGCTGTGTCCCCAGAGATCCTGGGGAAAGGCTGAAGGTCAGTGGCGTGGGCGTCCCTTTGGGTGCAGTCACCCTGGCCCTGAGACAGCTCTGCTCCCACTCACCAAAGATGCTGCAGGGCCTGCTGGCAGGTGAACCTCTTCTGCGGGTCTCGCTCCAGAAGGTGCCGGATGAAGTCTTTGGCTGGAGCAGGGAGGCCAGGTCAGCCCGTGGCGTCCCCACTCCCTTGCATCACCCCCAAGCATGGGCCGGCCTCAAGCTCACCTGATTCTGAGATGTCATCCCAGAAAGGAGAGTCAAACTCATAGCTGGCCCTCAGGATCTGGCTGAAGAGCTCAGGGTCGCTCTCGTCATAGAAGGGGGGGTACCCACACAGCCTGGCACCCACAGATGAATCACCCAGCTGTTCCACCCTCCCCAACCCAGCAGGGGCAGGCACACAGGAGACAAGGCTTCCCAGCGGTCACTCACAGGATGTAGGAGATGACACCCAGGGCCCACACATCTACAGCCTTCCCGTAGGGTTTCTGCTCCAAGAGCTCCGGGGCTGGGGGCCAGAGACAGACAGACGCACGCACAGGCACACACGCAGCCCTGCCGCTCAGTGCCGCTGGCTCGGCCCACTCAAGCCCAGGGACGGCGGGCACAACAGCCTTCCCGGCTGTCTAGGATCCCCCAGGCTCCCCACTCCCAGCAAGCCTCAGGATGCCGTTCCTCACCCACATATCCAGGGGTCCCGCAGGCAGTGCCTAGCATGTTGCCAGCTTGGATTTTGGAGAGCCCAAAGTCGGAGACCATGATCTTGGAGTCCTCGAAGGGCGTGGCATAGAGGAGGTTTTCAGGCTGTGACACATGGGCACCGGAAAAGGGCCAGGTCAGTCCTGACGCGGTGCCGGTGCTGGGACAGGATGGGGACTGGGCACTCTCAGTTTCCCCAGAGCCTTAGCGGAGAGGGTGTCCAAGAAAGCCCCCAGCTGTGTTCCCGGGGAAACAAAGGCAGGGCCAGGTGGGCAGGTGGGAGAGCAGGGCTCGGAGGCCCCGGCCAGGCACCTTGAGGTCCCGGTGCACGATGCCCAGGCTGTGCAGGTAGGAGACAGCGCCGAGGACCTGACCCACCAGATGGCTGGCATCCTTCTCCGTGTAGGAGCCGCGCTCCATGATGCGGTCAAACAGCTCACCACCCGTCACCCTGGGGGCGCCAGGGGTTTGGCTGACCCAGGCACTCAGCCTGGCCTTCAGCCCCACTCACTGCCCAGCCCCTGCCCAGCTCCCACAGCCTGCTCAAGTCTTCCTCACAGTTCCATGGCCAGGTAGAGGTGGGAAGGGCTCTCATGTACATCCTCCAGAGCCACGATGTTGGGATGACTGATCCTGCAACGGCAAGGAGGCTCCTGTGGGGCCCCAGGGAAAGCCTCCTTCCTCTTTTATTCCTCTCACCCCTGTGCCCATTGCCTACCACATGCCACCCCTGCCCAGTCCAGGAAGGCAGAGCCCCAGGCTGAGCCTTGGCCTTCCTTGGGAGACAGATTTCTAAAGCCCATTTGGAAAAACACAGATCAATATCAACCCGCTCCCTTTGCCACACAGATGTACAGGCCCAGAGAGAGGAGGAGAACTGCCCCAGGCCTCCCCAAGGTTGGTGGCCAGGCCTGGACTAGAGCCAGGGTGTCCTTGCACCCCCACCTCACCCCGCATCAACCTATGCCCCAGCCCAGGGCCCCATGAGGTGCGCACCTACGGAGCACTGCGATCTCGTTCTCCACCAGGGCCTCCTTGCCCCGGAGGGCCTTCTTGGGGATGCACTTGAGGGCCACGAGACGTGCAGAGCCCCGCTCCTGGGCCAGCACCACCTCGGAGAAGGCACCCCTGCCGCAGAGGCAGAGACGGGCGGTGGGAGGCAGGAAGGAATTGGGAAAGGTGAAAATGAGGGAAAAGAGAGGAGAGGCAGGAGGGAGAGGGAGGGCAGCGGGGAGGCCCCCCGTGAAGGAGATGAGGAGGCCCTGCCTGGCCCTGCGCCACACACCCCCACCACTCACACATGCCACCTCATTCACTCAGACACTCACACACCCCTACATATTCACACACACCATCTCACACCCACTGCCGTAGTCACACACACATTCCATCTCACACAGGTATTCACACACAATCACACATGTGAGCACACTCACGAGCCGAGCCGCTCTCGGATGTCATAGATGCTGCTGATGTCCTCCGTCTGTTTCTTCAGCAGCAGCATGTCTGCAGAGGCAGGGGAGAGGTGATGGGGGCCCCGGGCAGGGCAGCTTCCTCCTCCACCCCTTTCCAGGCAGACCTCAGCTTCGGGCAGCGCTCAAACGTCCCTGCCCCCATCCAGGTCCACACCCCCAGACATCTCCTCCCACAGAGGCGAGGCCACCACACACACGCCTCCACATCCCAGGCCCACAGCTGCCGTCCCACGTCCCCCCAGCCCTGCACCCCGACACGACCAGCACCTGGACGCCGCCTCTCTGCCTCCACACAGCCGGCCGATTTCTAGAAGGCTCCATGCTCACCCACGCCGTTCCCTCCCCCAACCACAGCGCCCACGCCCCCACCCCCGCCTAGACCTGCCACCCGTGGCACAGCGCCCACAGGCACCCGCCGCCCAAGCCACCAAGCCGCCCGGGATGCACCTGCGACCCCCGCGCCGCCACCTGCCAAGACCACGGCCACCCACGCGGCTGCAGACGCAGCCCGGACCTCGGAGCCGCGGAGCGGGGGGACCTGGCTGCCTGGGCCGCCCGCGTCCCGAGCTGCGTGGACGGAGCGCGTGCGGGTGGGGGACGCGCCGGGCGTGACAGGTGTGCTGCGGTCGCGCAGGGCTGCGGCGGTCGTGGACCGGACCCGGTGCGCCCCCGCCTCGCGCGTCCCCGCACCCCGGAGCAGGTGCGGACCTGGAGCGGGTGCCGCAGCGTCGCTCCGCGCAGTGGCCGCGGCGCTGAGCCCCCCGCCCGCGCCCCGCCGGCCCCGCCCCCTCCGCGCGCGCCCCCGCGGGCCGCCGGAGCACGCAGTGGCCCAACGCGGCCGCGGCGCCGCAGGGCACCTTGTAAGGTAATCGGCCCGCTCCGGCTCGGCGCCGGCCGCCACCGCCCGGCCCTCTGCTCGCTGGTGCCGCCTCCCGGAGCTCCGGCCTCCGCGCAGCCTGATTGGGCCGGCCCCAGGGCCTTTGCACCACCGGCGGCTGCCTCCGGAGAGCTCTTAGGCCACAGGTCGGCGAGGCTCTCTGCCTTCCAGTCTCTGCTTTCACCGCCTCTCCGAGGAGAGGCCGACCAGGCCACTTGCCCTGCAACGGCCTCCATCCCTAGCTCCGGGACCCTGCAACCCTGCACTGAGGCTCTGCCACCCTGGGCTCCTGGCACTCACTGGGCTCCCTCTGACTCCACCGTTAACCCCTCACCCTCACTCTCTTCCTCTACCCAGCACCCAGAGCACTCCTTTTATTGAGATCATGTCACCCTCCCGCGGCTCTCCATGTCAATCCAAGTCAAGGCATGAGTCCTTAGGAGGTAGCCTAACCACTGCTCTGGCCCCTCCTCCTCCATCCCTTCCCCAGTCACACGGGCCACCTGACTGGCCCTAAGCCACACCACATTTGCTCCCCTAAATGTTCTTCGCTCAGATATCTGCCCGCCTTGGCTCCTCACTCCATCAGATCTCGGCTCAGATGTCCTCTCCTCAAACGGGCCTCCTCCGCCCTGACCCTGCCAATTCTCCGGGCATAACCCTGCCTGTCTTCAGAACGTCCAACCAAAAACTCACCTTCTTCGCCTGGTCTTCCTCACCAAAGCGTCTGCTCCGAATGTATGTCTGTGGACCAAGCCAAGACGAGCTTACCAAGTGCGGGGTGACTGAATTCAATTCTCAGTCAACACTTACTGCACCCCCTCACTGCCCCATCCAGCCCCATGAGGTTCTGGTATCTCCCAAGGGTCTGTGCTCCACAGTCCTGCAGGCCAGCATCACGGGGGTCTGTCAAGTGACAGGGTCCAGTCTTCACAGTGACCCGTGGGCCCCTGGCATGATACAGTCTTCAAGAGAGTCTGTGGGGCAGGAAAACTTTTTTAAAAATCATTTTTCCAGACCTCAACTCCCATATGTACTCTGCATAAGAACTGGGAAAGCTGACAAGGGTCCTGGCCTTTCCCAGTCACCCCTTCCCGGGCGCTCAGGAGCTCCCGGGAAGTCCCACCGGCTCATCTATGTGAACGGGGCTTCCTGGGACAGACATCTATAACAGAAAAACAGGAATGGAACTGAGGGTGAGCCCCTTCTCGTGGCAGCAAGAAGTGCTGTTTGTTTACAGATACCTACGGAAAATTCCCCAGAACATCTAATATGCCAACGGTGCTTTGCTCAAGCCAGAAGAAACATGAGCAGAGTTCTACAACATGGCCCTGGGTTATAAAAAGAAATAGAAATATACATATTTCTGTGCCCTGGAGAAGTGTGGTGGTGTGAGCAACTGGACAAAGATGGCACAAGGAGAACTCGCTGAGGGGCGGGCCTGGGAAGGAAGAGCCAGCGGTCAGGCTTCAGTCTATGCGGTGACTCAGATGCCCCTGGCCTCCTGTAAACAGTGGTAGCACAGTTATTGTTTCAAATCAATGAATCATGGTTTTGGGTTGGTTAGTTTTTCCTTTGTTGTTTGAGACAGAGTCTTGCTGTCGCCCAGGCTGGAGTGCAGTGCTGCAATCTCAGCTCACTGCAACCTCTGCCTCCCAGGTTCAAGCAATTCTCCTGCCTCAGCCTCCCAAGTAGCTTGGATTACAGGTGCCTGCCACCACACCAGCTAATTTTTTGCATTTTTAGTAGAGATGGGTTTTCACCATGTTGGCCAGGCTGGTCTCGAACTCCTTACCTCAGGTGATCCACCTGCCTCGGCCTCTCAAAGTGTTGGGATTACAGTCGTAAGCCACCACCCCTTGCCAAAACCCCATTTTCTTTTTTTTTTTTTTTTTTTTTTTTGAGACCAAGTCTCACTCTGTCACCCAGGCTGGAGTGCAGTGGCACAATCTTGGCTCGCTGCAATCCCTGCCTCCCAGGTTCAAGTGATTCTCCTGCCTCAGCCTCCTGAGTAGATGGGATTACAAGCGTGTGCCACCACACCCCGCTAATTTTTGTATTTTTAGTAGAGACCAGGTTTCACCATGTTGGTCAGGCTGGTCTCAAACTCCTGACCTTGTGATCCACCCACCTCAGCCTCCCCAAGTGTTGGGATTACAGGCGTGAGCCACTGCACCCAGCCAAGACCCCATTTTCTACAAAAAATTTACAGATTAGTTGGGTGTGGTGCTGTGTGCCCATAGTCTCAGCTACTTGGGAAGCTGAGGCAGCAGGATCACTTAAGCCCAGGAGTTGGAGGCTGCAGTGAGCCATGCTCATGCCACTGCACTCCAGCCTGGGAACCAGAGAGTGACGGCCTAACTCAAAAACAAAAGGAAGAAGAAATTTCAGCCTTTGCATCTGTGTAAACATCATTACAACGCACACGTGTGTGTCGGGTGGTGGAGATTACAGTTCAAATCTCGTGTTGAACGGTAATACCCAGTGTTGAAGGTGGGGCCTAATGCCAGGTGCTTGGGTCATGGGGATGAATCCCTCATGAATGGCTGACTGCTGTCCTCACAATAATGAGTGAGTTCTCGCTCTGAGTCCGTACAAGGTCTGGTTGTTTTAAAGAGCCTGGCACCTCCTCCACTCTCACTCTTTTGCTCCCATTCTTTTTTTTTTTTTTTTGAGACGGAGTTTCACTCTTGTTACCCAGGCTGGAGTGCAATGGCGCGATCTCGGCTCACCGCAACCTCCGCCTCCTGGGTTCAGGCAATTCTCCTGCCTCAGCCTCCTGAGTAGCTGGGATTACAGGCACGCGCCACCATGCCCAGCTAATTTTTTGTATTTTTAGTAGAGATGGGGTTTCACCATGTTGCCCAGGATGGTCTCGATCTCTCGACCTCGTGATCCACCCGCCTCAGCCTCCCAAAGTTCTGGGATTACAGGCTTGAGCCACCGCGCCCGGCCTTTGCTCCCATTCTTGCCATGAATATTCCAGCTCCCTCTTCACCTTCCACCACGATTGGAAGCTTCCTGAGGGCGTCACAAGAAGCAGATGCTGGCACCATACTTCCTGTATAGATAGCCTGCAGAACCATTAGCCAAAATAAGCCACTTTCTTTATAAATTACCCAGCCTCAGCAATTTCTTTTCTTTTTTTTTTTTTTTTTTCTTTGTTTTTTTTTTGAGTCGAAGTCTCACTCTGTGGCCCAGGCTGGAATGCAGTGCCGTGATCACGGTTCACTGCAACCTCCGCCTCCCGGGTTCAAGGGATTCTACTGCCTCAGCCTCCTGAGTAGCTGGGATTACAGGCATGCCACCATGCCCAGCTAATGTTTGTATTTTTAGTAGTGACGGGGTTTCACCATGTTGGTCACGCTGGTCCTGACCTTGTGATCTGCCTGCCTCGGCCTCCCAAAGTGCTGGGATTATAGGCATGAGCCACTGTGCCCAGCCTAGGAACTTCTTTATAGCAATGCAAGAACGGACTCAGACATGACAGATAAGAGCTTTTCAGATCCATTCAGGGGACACATGACACAAAAGTTAACTTAAGGCCAGGTGCAGTGGCTCACACCTGTAATCCCAGCCTTTGGGAGGCCAAGAAGGGAGTATCGCTTGAGCTCAGGAGTTGAGGCCAGCCTGCGCAACATGGTAAAACCCCATCTCTACAAAAAATTCAAAAATTGGCTGGATGTAGTGGTACACGCCTGTAGTCCCAGCTACTCGAGAGGCTGAGGTGGGAGGATTACTTGAGCCTCAGAAGTGAAGGTTGCGGTGAGATCACACCACTGCACTCCAGTCTGGGTAAGAAAGCGAGATTGTGTGTCAAGAAAAAAACACCTCAAAATGGATCACAAACCTAAACGTAAAATGCCAAAGTATAAAACTCATAAAACTTCCAGAAGAAAACAGGAGACAGTCTGTGTTACCTCAGGCTTGACAATAAATTTTTAGATGCAGTATGGAAAACACGATCCATGAAAGAAAAAATGATAAATTGTACTGTAACAAAATTTAAAATGTTTGCTCTGCAAACAGTATTAGGAGGATGAAAAGATAAGCCACAAGCCAGGGAAAGAATCTTTGCAAAACACATATCTGATAAACAACTGAGATCCACAATATAAAAAGAACTCTCAAATCTTAGTGAGAGGCTGGGCATGGTGGCTCCCACCTGTAATCCCTGTACTTTGGGAGGCCAAGGCGGGCAGATCACTTGAGGTCAGGAGTTCGAGACCAGCCTGGCCAACATGGCAAAACCCCGGCTTTACCAAAAAGTACAAAAATTAGCTGAACCCAGGAGGCAGAGGTGGCAGTGAGCTGAGATTGCACCACTGCACTCCAGCCTGGGCAACACAGTAAGACTCTGTCCCTCTCACCCCCCAAAAAAAACCTCAATAAGAAAACAATCCCAATTTAAAAATGGGCAAAAGATCTAAACAGATGCCTCTCCATAGAAGAAATACAAATGGTAAATAAGCAATCAGAAAATGTTTAACATCAGACATCATTAGGAATTGCAAATTAAAACCACACGGAGATACCGCTGCATACCTGCTAGAATAGTCAAAATACAAAACGCTGACAATGCCTAATGCTGGCGAGGACACCTAGAGCAACAGAAATGCAACATGGTTCAGCCACCCTGAAAAGCGGTTGGCAGTTCCTTCCAAAGCTAAGTATACTCTTACCCGTACAATTCAGCAATCATACGCCTTGGTATTTACCCAAATGATTTAAAACTTATGTCCACACAAAAACCAGCACACACATATTTATAGCAGCCTTTTTTTAAAAAAAAGACCAGTGTGATAGTATATAGCAGTTTTATTGGTAATTGGCAAAAACCAGAAACAATTAAGATGTTCCTCAGTGGGTGAACAAATAAAACATGGTACATCTAGACGATGGAATACTAGTCAGTGATAAAGAGGGAAAAGCTGTGAAGCCATGCAAAGAAATCAGTCACTCTTAAATACATATTGCATAGTAAAAAACCTGACACAAGCTACATACTGTATGACTCCATTTATCTGACATTCCGGAAAAAGCTAAACAGACAAAAAAAGGCAGAAAACAGATCCATGGTTGCTAGGGGGCTGAGAGAGGGGGTCATGCTTGACTAGGGGCAGCACAGGGATTCTGTAGGGCAGAACCCATAGCACTTTACAGCAGACAGAGGGAACTTAAGATAGGCAACTTTTCAAATAATCTTTTAGAAGGTTGGGAGATCACAAGACAGAATGCAGACTGCGACAAAAGGCAATTAGAAATATACAAAACATTAGCCGGGCGCGGTGGCTCAAGCCTGTAATCCCAGCACTTTGGGAGGCCGAGGCGGGTGGATCACAAGGTCGAGAGATCAAGACCATCCTGGTCAACATGGTGAAACCCCATCTCTACTAAAAATACAAAAAACTAGCTGGGCGTGGTGGCGCGTGCCTGTAATCCCAACAACTTAGGAGGCTGAGGCAGGAGAATTGCCTGAGCCCAGGAGGCGGAGGTTGCGGTGAGCCGAGATCGCGCCATTGCACTCCAGCCTGGGTGACAGGGTGAGACTTGATCTCACAAAAAGAAAAGAAAGAAGAAAGAAAAAGAAAGAAAGAAAGAAAGAAAGAGAGAAAAGAAAGAAAGAAAGAAAGAAAGAAAGAAAGAAAGAAAGAAAGAAAGAAAGAAAAAGAAAGAAAAGCAAGCAAGAAAGAAATGTACAAACAGTCTCACTAAAGGGGCGTCTGTCAGACTAAAAGCAAAAGGAAGCACACAAGCTGCACTCGAATTGATAAGATCGCTCCCCACCACATTAGAGTGATTCTGAAACCTCTCCACCTTTATACTGGAATTAAAGACCTGTGGCAATGGACGGCAGGAGGCAGAAGCCAGTTTTCTCACTTTAATGTTAATTTTTTATTTTAGAGATCTTGCTGTGTGGCCCAGACTGGAGTGCAGTGGCACAATCATAGCTCACTGCAGTCTCGACCTCTTAGACTCAAGAGATCCTCCCACCTCAGCCTCCTGAGTAGCTGAGACTACAGGCATCCACCACCATGCCCTGCTAATTTTTTGTATTTTATTTAGGGTTTCACCATCTTGGCCAGGCTGATCTCGAACTCCTGACCTCAGACGATCTACCCGCCTCAACCTCCCAAAGTGCTGGAATTACAGGCATGAGCCACCGTGCCTGGCCTAGGTTTCTCACTTTTAGAGTGAGAGGTTATAGACAAGCAAGGGCAGGCAGCTAGAATGACCCAGATGGTGATGGATTCGAGTTGGAGACATCAGTGTGCACTTGTGTTGAATTTAATATAAATACTGATACATAAGTGTATCTTTTTATAGATGTTACATTACTAACATAACATGGGTTAGTATATACATAAATACATGGATTAGTGTATACAAAAAATGGGTTCGGGTATGTATATATGTAAATACACATACATGGGTTAGTATATATTTTAAAGTCCTTGCTGTCAGTGGAGAGGGCCTAGAAGCAACAACACTCCAGGAACAAGGGACACACCTAGAGCCCAGATCTTCATCTCCAACACCATTCTCTCAAAAATGGCTCCTTAAAGAAAATGGCTGGTTCTACGACTGGTTCAGGAAATATAAGGGATGAGCACAGAGCCAGATAGTAAGGCAATGCTCACACACACTCACACACACTCACACACACTCCCACTCAGTCCCACTCACTCCCATTCACACACACACACACACATACACACTCACACACACTCCCACTCACACACTCCCACTCACACACACACACACTCCCACTCATGCACACAAACACACACGCACACCACTCACACCCACTCACACATGGGCACACACACACATGCAGTGATGGATGCAGTGATGGAGGAATGTCAAAAGGACACAGGTGGCCAGGTGTGGCTAACGCCTGTCATCCCAGTACTTTGGGAGGCCAAGGAGGGCAGATCACCTGAGATCAGGAGTTTGAGACCAGCCTGGCCAACATTTTGAAACTGTTTCTATCAACCCGGGCATGGTAGTGGGCGCCTTTAGTGCCAGCCACTTGAGAGGCTGGGGTGGGAGAACTGCTTGAGCCCACGAGGTGGAGGTTACAGTGAGTCGAGATCACACAAGTGCCCTCCAGCCTGGGAGACAGAGTGAGACCCTGTCTCAAAAAATAAAAAAAGGACACGGGAGCCAACAGAAAGAGCCCCCAATGGTCCAAGATGGAAATTTTGAGCAAGAAAATAAAGAGTTGTGTTAGATTATAACCAAATATAAGGTACACGTCCACAAGTCCGTACCATTATAAATAAACGATTACATAAATAAATGCAGGAGAACAGACAACTCCACATAACTTGTGCAGACACTCCCTGTCCAGGAGGTGGCCCCGCTCCCCAACTGGCTCTTCCCAAGAGCTCGGTAAAGAAACGGGGAACAGTCAGATCCCAGTGGACCCCAGCCAGTCGTCCAAAGTCCACATGGCCACTCATGAGGAGGCACTTCACCCCCGTGGTCTTCCTCCTGATCACCTCCCAGGCCCACCAAATCAGCAAAAGATTCCCAACAGGGGGCTGTCAGGGTCACCAAGAATAAGGAGTCTGAGAAACTGTCGAAGCCAAGAGGAGCCTCAGGAAACAAGATGACTAAAGGCAACATGTGATCCTGACAGAAAAAAAGACAGAAAAGCCAAGAAAATAGGAATAAAGCATGGGCTCTAGTTACTAACAATGTTGATTCATTGTTTGCAATGGCCGATGTTGATTCATTAATGGCAATAAATGAGCTGTCCTAAGGTAAGAGGCTAATAAGGCGGGAGATGGGGGAGGTGCTCCATGGGAACTGTACATCTAAAACTAGTCTAAAAGGTGAGGGTTGAAAAATTACCTATTGGGTACAACACTCACTATTTGGGTGGTTCATTTTGCCCGCTGCCGAGATAGATAGAGCCGACTTAGCATGGCGGGGTAATTACAACAAAGTTTTGTTTCGTTTTGTTTGAGACTGAGTCTCACTCTGTCACCCCGGCTGGCGTGCAGTGGCACGATCTCAGCTCTCTGCAATCTCCGCCTCACAGGTTCAAATGATTCTCCAGCTACACAGTAGCTGGGTCTACAGGCGGGCACCACTGCATCTGGCAATTTTTGTCTTTTTAGTAGGGAGAGGCTTTCACCACATTGGCCAGGCTGGTCTCGAACTCCTGACCTCAGGTGATCCACCCACCTGGACCTCCCAAAGTGCTGGGATTACAAGTGTGAGTCACCAGGCCCGGCCAGGAAAGATGTTAGTACTCGTAGAAGACACTGGAGTTTTATTATTACTCAAATCCGCTGCCCTGAAATTTTTTTTTTTTTTTTTTTTTAGGTGGAGTCTCGCTGGAATGCAGTGGCATGATCTCAGCTCACTTCAACCTCCACCTCCCAGGTTCAAGAAATTCTTCTGCCTCAGCCTCCTGAGTAGACAGGGTTACAGGCGCCAGTCACCACGCCCAGCTAAGTTTTGTATTTTTACCAGAGACGGGGTTTCACCATGTTGGTCAGGGTGGTCTCAAAGTCCTGACCTCATGATCCACCCGCCTCAGCCTCCCAAAGTCCTGGGATCCCAGGTGTGAACCACCGCGCCCAGCAGGATTTTTGAAAATAGTTTGTCGGACACGGGGCTAGGGAATTGGGGCCGCTGACTGGTTGGTTGGTGTAGACCCATCTGGTAGTTAGAAATGCAAAAATCTGAAGACATCTCAAAAAGCCGATCTGACAACAGTAATGTTATCTACAGGCGGAACTGAAGAAGTTACAAATCTCTCAACCTCTGGAACAATGGCTGGCAATCTCTAACGTTTGCAGAATTCAGGCCCCTCTCATCCTCCTAACCTGGTGGGCTTTCATTAATTTTACAAAGGCAGTTTCATTTTGGGAAGGTCTATTATCATTTAAACTATAAATTAAATTTCTCCCAAAGTTAGCTTGGCCCATGCCCAGGAAAGACCAAAAGCAGTTTGGAGGGCAAACGCAGATGGGGTTGGTTAGATCAGAGCTCTCACTGGCGTAATTTTGTGACTGTTGTAATTGTTGCAAAGGCGGCTTTAGGGTGATGGGTCCGCTAAAAGCTCAGACTTCACCCCCACGAAATATATGCATGTACCAAAGCGCCTCTCAATCTACAAAACGAATCAATAAAATGAGTCTAATAAGTTTACGCAAAATGTAAAAAACAAACCAAAGCCTCCTTTCTGCGGGCCTGTGTAAAGCAGCACAGCTGGTGAGAAGGGTGGCGGTTCTGTGGCCCCCATCCCTGCACTGCTGCAGGCCCTCGCCCCCAGCCCATTCTTTCTGTTCTCCGCTTGGCTGCAGCTGCTCGGGCCCCCTCCCCAGGTGGACTCTGGCTCCCCCTTTGTTCCCGGCTCATTCTCATTCCAAAGCGCATTGTGCCGGCTCGCCTGCAGAAGACGAGGCACCCCCACCCTGTCCAGCTGCCTGTCCTCCCGGAAGAACCAGTCACCCACGGCTGCGTGGCCCCCTACCCAGCCCCTCCCGGTCCGCAGCTGCCCTAGACTTCAGTGGGCACTGGCTCCAATTCCCAGGCCTCCCCTGACAAATGGGAGCATTCCCACTAGGCCTCCTCCCCTGCCCTCCCTCCAGCTCCCCCTCTCCTCCCCTCTCCCTCCTCCTCAGCTCCTCAGCTCATACTCCAACCCCCAGCCCCAGCTGGGACCCGAAAGGCCGCCCACTCCCTGGGATACCGTAGGGGGACGGCGCAGCTCTCCTCCATCACCTCTGCCCCAGAGAACAGTTTGCTTCTCACCCAGGAGCCACCATGGGAGCTCTGGGCTGGGCACAAGTCACAGGGCACCCTCGCCCCCTGCTGCACGTGCTCGGAAACCCCCTTCGGTGAGTAGAACACAAGGGCCTGGCAGGACAGGCGGAGGCTTGGACAGGGCTGGGGGGGGGGGACAGCTGTTGCCCCCGGGCCAAGCCTGATGTGCCTTGTCAAAACCCGAGAACACTCTGGAGCCTCCAGATGTGGGAGGGGACCCAGCCAGGGCTGGAAACTGCTTTGCCTTTGTTCCCTCCCCCCCACCCCCATTCCCTCAACTGCTCAGCCGCCTCAGAAGACACTGTCACTGGCCACCTGGGTCACAGCCTGCGGCAGAGACCAGAACTCTGGCCTGAGCTCCCAACCAGGAACTCCAGCCTCAACAGCCTGAACTTCATGCACTGCTCAGAGGCGCAGCTCGCCCTGGCTGGGCAGGGGCAGCTCCCAGGGTGGCTGACGAGGGCAGGGCTTCTGAACCTCCCTCAGGAGCCTCCTGGAACAGAGACCTGGAGGTCAGCAGAGAAAGGGTAGCGCAGGCTGTCGGCCCCGCATGGAGGGAAAGCTCAGGGGGAACGCCCTGAGGCTGGGAGGCCACAGCACCATCACACGGAATCTTGTAGTCTGAAAAGAATTGAGCTGTATGTCCAAGGCACAGAGAAGCCCAGATAAGGGATGAGACAAGGCGGGGGTAATCAGATTTGTGCATCCGGAGGGTCCCTCTGACTGCTCAGAGAGTGCGGTTTGGGGTCTGGCCTAGGGCATGAGGGGGAGTTCACAGCCACTATGGGGTCCAGGTCAGCTAGGGGGGCCCTGGCCCAGGGGCTGGCAGGGATGCACCCCAGCAGAGTTCGGAGAGGGAAGTGCAGGCTGGACTGGCAGGGAAGAAGGCGGATATGGGAAAGGGTGGCTGCCGGGAGGTCAAGGGAGTCAGGTGTGGGGGCCTGCTGGACCTCCCTTCAGATGTGGGGGCCCCCACTCTGAGGGTCCATGGTAGACACTCTCCAAAGCCCCTCACCCTTCACTTGTCTCCAGTACCCTCCAGCCTGGCCACCTTGCCCTCCTCCTCGGCCAGCTCTGATCTCACAGAGGCAGCAGCAGTCAGGGGTGGTGGCTCCCTCCCCATCCTGCCCCTGGCCTCGGAACCCGCCAGAGTAGAACCTTTCGCCAGCAGTGGCCACTTCCGCAAAGTGCCATTGGCTCCCCACATCCTTCTCTAGCCTCTGCTCTCTTACCCTTCCACACCCACCCCCTGGACAAGCAAGATCTGAAAGTCTTCCCTGCCCTCAGTTCCCAGAGCTAACTGGCCGTGGACCGAACTCCCCCTCAAAGTGGTGCTCCCCCAGGTCACTGTCCTCCCTTCGCTGACATCACACGCCCACCCTGAGCTCCCGCTGGGCTGAGGCCCTCTGAGCCTACTTCACTGGATCCTCTTCTCTCTTCTTTGAAAGGCCATGGGGTTTGCCTGCGGTCCAGTTGGGTCAGCCCTCTTCCCCTCTGTCCTGCGTCCTTGAGTGGCCCTGGCTTCTTTAGGCCATCTATGCGTCACTTCTCTAACACCCCTGTCTTCAGACCAGCTTCAGTCCCAGGCTGGGCCAGAGAAGGCCGTAGTGAGAAACTTCTGATGAGCAGTGTGACCCCGCCACGTCAAGGGTACCCGCGCACCACCCCTGGTCGAAGCACAGGTGACACGGCCAGTCTCCCCCAACCACACACACCCCTTGAGGCTCCTCCTCCAAGCATGGGTGGGGACATGGCCCCTCCCTAAGCCAGCAAGCTCAATCTGGCTTGGGCCGGAACTGCTTTTCTTCCTAAAGCTGGCCGGATGGCCGCCGGCTTAGCTTAACGGGATGAGCCATCTGGGGACTGCAGTGTCCACGATCAGATCAGGGAGCATGAGGTTGAGGGGGGCACTGTACCTCCCAGGTCAGGACAATGACCCCTTCCTTCCCCACCCCACCCCCAGGCTGCTCTTGGCCCTAGAAAGTGCTAAACAAGCTGCTGAGCTGGCTCTTGCTGGGCAGGCCTGGGGGGTCCTGGGGAGAGGAACCCTGGGTGGGTGGGGGCGGCAGCAGGGGCCTCGAAGCTGAAGCCTCTGGGGAAGGGTCCGTGCACCTGCCAGGCATCAGGGGGGCAGCCTTGCCGTATTTCTGCTCCAGTCCCGTCAAGTCTGAAGCCCTTACCCACTCTCACACCAGGCACTGGTGGGGGCCGCCAAGGTCATTTACCCAGGCCCCTTGTTTGCCTTGGTGACAAAGTCGAGCCTCGCTCCTCAGGCAGCCAGGTTCCCCTCTGCCCCGTGTGGAGACAAAGAGTCCTGTCACCTGAAGAGCTGGTGGTTCCGACCTCTAGCTTCCAGGGTAGCCGGGAAGCTTTAGCCCCAGTGTGGCAGCGGTGGACAGAGCTGGAGGAAGCGGGGGCAGCGGGAGGAGAAAGGGAGGGAAGGGGAGGCGAAGGGCTGAGGGGGTCCGAGGGGCGTCTTCCTAGGGCTGGGAGGGGCGGCCGGGAAGCCCAGACCCCGCGGGGGACGCTGGCGGCCGCCCCAGGTAGCAGCCATGCTGCCCCCAGCTGGAGCGGCGTCTCCTCCTCGGGAGGAGGGCGGGGAGGAGGTGGGCGGAGTGACAAGGAGGGAGGGATGCGGGAGGGGGAGGGGGCCGGCCGGCCGTGGGGGTGGGGCGACAGTGACATCACCAGGAGTCGGTTCTTAAGCAGCGGCCGGCCGGGGACGGGGAAGAGAGGGACAGTCGGAGCGTGGTGGCGAGTCGCTGAGCCCGCCGCGGCCCCGAGAGCGGCTGCAGCCGCCGCCGCCGGGAAGGAGGGGCGAGGCACTCCCGAGCCGCCGTCACCGTCACCGGAGTCGCGGGCGAGCCGGGTAGCCGCCGCGAGCCCCGGCCGGGGCGGGGGGCACGGGCCGCAGGCCCCTCCTCCGGCCGCTGCTTGCAGACCGCGGGCGCCGATGCCGCCGGCGCCCCGCTAGGCTGAGCTTCAGGCCGGGCGAGGAGCGGCCCGAGCCGCCCAAGCCGGGGACAGAAGCCTCGGGAGCCGCCGCCGCCGCCGCCCGGCCGGGCCCCGCCGCCGCCCGCGCGCCCCCGGGTTCCCGACACACATGAGATTCTTCAGGCTCACTTTCAAGTGCTTCGTGGACTGCTTCTGACTGCGCCGCCCGCGCCCCGCACCCCGCCGCCCGCCCGCCGCCCCGTCCCCCGGCCCCCGGCGGGCCCGCGCCCTCGGGGCCCTCCCCGGTGCCGCCGGCGCCCCCGCCCGACCGCCGCCCCCTGTGAGGCGCCGCGACCCCGGCCCGGCCTCGCGGCCCGCCGGGGCCATGGCGAAGAAGAGCGCCGAGAACGGCATCTATAGCGTGTCCGGCGACGAGAAGAAGGGCCCCCTCATCGCGCCCGGGCCCGACGGGGCCCCGGCCAAGGGCGACGGCTCCGCGGGCCTGGGGACTCCCGGCGGCCGCCTGGCCGTGCCGCCGCGCGAGACCTGGACGCGCCAGATGGACTTCATCATGTCGTGCGTGGGCTTCGCCGTGGGCCTGGGCAACGTGTGGCGCTTCCCCTACCTGTGCTACAAGAACGGCGGAGGTGAGCGCCCTTACCCGCCGCGGCCCCCTCCCCCAGCCGGACCCCGAACCCGGATACCCGGGACCGCCGCCGAGGAGCGAAGTCCGGGAAGCGGGTGGCCCTCGGACGCTCGGGGTTCGGGGCCGCCCCTCGTCCGCCGCTGCCGCTCGGTGGCCCGGCCGGGCACCTCCACCCCCCTCGCAGTCATGTGCCTGGCAGGGTGGGGGGAGGGGGCCGGCGATGCCCACGGGGCTGCCCCCCAGACTCCCGGGCTAGGAGGAGCGATTGGCCGCCGAGGTGAGAAGGCAGGCCTCTGCCTTGGGGTCTCCGCGAGGTAAGGAACCCTGGCTGCCCCCGCGGGTCGGGCACACAAGGGGCACATTGTGTGGTCCCCCCACGTGTGCACACACGAACACACACACACACAGACACACACACACACACAATGGGCCACTCTGTCCCTCCCCCTGTCCTCCCCTCCCCTTGCGGCCCTCCCGCCCCTCCCCTCTGGCCTGGGCCTGGAACACTGGGTGCCGGAGCCAGGCTTGGGAAGCCTGCGGCCTGGCCGGCCTGGCGCCGCCACTGGACACACTGCATGCACGTCCCATGCCCGCCCGCCCGCCCGGGCCCAGCTTAGCAACAGCGATGGGCATGCGTGTGTCCTGTGACTACAAAACAGCACTGGGGTTGCTGGAAGCCGAAGTGACCCGGTGATGGGTGGGAAAGCAAGGTCCAGAGCAAAGGCCTTTGCCCAAGGTCAAGAGAAGGATGCTGGGACCTGGCATCAGACAAGTTGCGGCCAAGCTCAGCCTCTGAGTAGTGGAGCGAGCCCAGCTGAGGCAAGGGTACGAGGCCCAGAGAGGAGGAGGGGGCAGTGGAGCTGGGCTCTCCCTGCTCCTCTGCCAGCCCCACCCCGGCCTGCTGGCCAGGACCTGTGTTTGGCCCTGCCCTGCCCCCCGCTGCAGAGCCCGACTCCTGGGACTTGCTAAGGCTGGCCTGGCCCCTCTTCCCGCACCTGTCTCCCTCTGTCCTTGCACATTGCCACCCCACCAGCAGGCGACTTCGACCCACCCACCCTCTGCCTTGGACCTCACACTTCCAGGCAAGCGTCCAAGCGCAGGACGGTTGGGCTTCCTGCCTTTGGACGAGCCCCCCAGGCCTGAGCACGCAGCCTTGGCGCACGCACACACGCACGCACACACACGCACGCACACACACAGGCACGTGCCCTCACTGTGCTGTCTGAAACGGGGAACTGCAGCATTAGGGACAGCCTGCGTGTCTCCGTGTGTGTGTCCTCCATGGGCATCACTCCAAGTGACCGTGGGGGTGGAAGCCCTGTGGGCCTAGGGTCCCTCTGCCACCCTGGGAATCGGGCTCCAATGGCTCAGGGCTACCTTAGCCCCACTTCCACACACTCAACCCACCCCAGCAAGACTCCGCCCTGGGCCTGAGTCAGTGGCCGCCCCTACACTGACTCACCCAGTGGGAAGTTGTGATGGGGCCTTTGGAGCCTGGGCAGCCTACCCTGTGCCTCCACCCCCAGGTGTGTTCCTCATTCCCTACGTCCTGATCGCCCTGGTCGGAGGAATCCCCATTTTCTTCCTGGAGATCTCGCTGGGCCAGTTCATGAAGGCCGGCAGCATCAATGTCTGGAACATCTGTCCCCTGTTCAAAGGTGAGCAGCCCTTGGCCAGCCTCAGGGACTCCCGACTTTCCCAGCTGGCTCCCATTTGAGAAATCTTCCTGTCCTGAACGCCGGGCCTTGGGGCCACGTGATGGCGCCCAGTGTCAAGGGGGAGCCTGGAGATGTACGGGCCACACAGTGAACTTTGGGAAGCACGGACTAGAGGGGCCATAGACAGCTCCACAAGGCAAGGATGGGCCAGGCATAGCCTGGCTGGGGACGAGACCCGCCCAGCACACTTGGCACTCTAGGTGGGTGGGTCCCTCTATTATCATCCCCAAGGACACTGGGGCACGGACAGGTGGATGGACTTACTGAGGCTGCCCACTACAGAGGCAACTGTCTCCAACAGTACCTCAGGTTACTAGAAACCCCCCAGCTGATGTGCACTGGATGCTACCGGGGAGCCAGGTGGAGGCTTGGGCCTCCTGGAACCGCCATGGTGGCAGTGGGACCCACAGATGGGGCCACGTGTATGAGGCTGGAGAGACTCAACAGCACTTGGTCAGATGCGGCAAGAGGGGAGGGGCTCAGTCTGCCTTGGGTCTGGGGGCGGCTGGAGGAGAGGAGACAGGCTAGGGAGTCAGCCCAGTTTTGGGGCTCACACAAGGGCGAGTCCAGGGGGGTCAGGAGCAGCACAGAGAAGGCTCCAGGAGGACAGACAGTGGGAGCACAGCCAGCCGCGGTAGGGAGAGAGGTGCCCAGGAAAGAATCCACATGGCAAGGACTTTCCGGCCACAGGCCTGGGCTATGCCTCCATGGTGATCGTCTTCTACTGCAACACCTACTACATCATGGTGCTGGCCTGGGGCTTCTATTACCTGGTCAAGTCCTTCAGCACCACGCTGCCCTGGGCCACATGTGGCCACACCTGGAACACTCCCGACTGCGTGGAGATCTTCCGCCATGAAGACTGTGCCAATGCCAGCCTGGCCAACCTCACCTGTGACCAGCTTGCTGACCGCCGGTCCCCTGTCATCGAGTTCTGGGAGTGAGTCAGGCACCTTGGGGACAAGCCCATCCCATCCCCCAGGTCTCCCTCATGGGGACCGGCTCCAGGGGAATGGGCCTGAGGACACAGAGCCAGGGCGTTGCCTGGCAGCCCATCCCGGATTCTGCCTGCCCTTGCCTGTCCTCGGAGACTGTTGGGCCAGGTGGGGTCTCGTTCTTGGGTTCAGCAATCTGTCACTGTCCTGTTCACTGCAGCTGGGGTGGGGAAGCTGGGGCTGCATGTAGCGTGGGGTGGGGTGGGAGTGGCCTCCCACTGACCACGGGCTCCTAGGCTCTAGACCCAGCCCAGGTAGACAAGAGGGACCCACTGACCCCTGCGCTGTGGGAGACAAGGAAGCCACGACCCCTGGGGGTGGACCCTTTGGCCTCATGGGACCTCTTCCTTCCCCTAGGAACAAAGTCTTGAGGCTGTCTGGGGGACTGGAGGTGCCAGGAGCCCTCAACTGGGAAGTGACCCTGTGTCTGCTGGCCTGCTGGGTGCTGGTCTACTTCTGTGTCTGGAAAGGGGTCAAATCCACGGGAAAGGTACCACTAGAGGCATGCAGGTGGGAGGGTGCCAGGCACACATGTGGCAACAGGAGGTGACCAAACAGTGTCTAGCCCTGAGGAAGGGCCAGTGTTGAAATCCAAGCCACACTCCCCACCCTCCAAATCCAGGGCCTAGCAGCCTTCACTCCTTGGAGGAGAGGCCCCGGCAGGTGTTGCCCCTTCCCTGTACCCATCACTCCCACCGGTGCCCTCCTAACACTCTCTGTTTTGACAGTCTGGGTAGACCTGGTCTGACCATCTGTTACCTGCCTGTCTTGCCTTGGGGACCCAAAGCAGAGTCCAGCCACATCCCTTGGGGGCTCCTTGTCAGGCTGGGGAGTCATCTGAACAGACACATAAGACAGTATCTAGGGCCATGGGACATGGCCAGGTCCCTGGGAGACAAGGTCCCCAGAGCAGCATGTGGGAAGAGGGGGCAGAAGGCGTGGCAGCCACATCTCGCCTGCCTCTGCCTGGCCCAGTTCCACTCTCTAACTGCTCAGCCCCCACCTCTCTTCAGAAGAGGAGGGGGACCCGGCCCCGGCCTGATGTCCTACTCCCTGCCTGGGCCCCCCACACCTGCACTGCCCACACACTCAGAGAAGTCCTCACAGCCCTCACTCCCCACACCTCCAGTCCCCACTGAGGAGAGCTCCCAGAGGCTTGCCTGCTCCCACGGACCCAAGTCCCTGCAGACAAATGAGGCACCCAGAGCACGTCACCCCTGCATTTGCTGGAGCTGCCGGGTCCCAGTCTTCCCCTAGCTTCCTCTGAACATACCTGCCCACTAGGGGACCAACGGTGCCGGGAGTGGGGGTGTGGGGGAGGTGGTGCCTTGCCCCGCTGAACAGCCTGGCCCCCCAGATCGTGTACTTCACTGCTACATTCCCCTACGTGGTCCTGGTCGTGCTGCTGGTGCGAGGAGTGCTGCTGCCTGGGGCCCTGGACGGCATCATCTACTATCTCAAGCCTGACTGGTCAAAGCTGGGGTCCCCTCAGGTGAGGTGGCAGTGGGGAGGCTGCAGCAGGGCACTGCAGGAAGCCCAGCAGACCCCTCATGCCTGTGCTCTCCTGCCCTCCTCTAGGTGTGGATAGATGCCGGGACCCAGATTTTCTTTTCTTATGCCATTGGTCTGGGGGCCCTCACTGCCCTGGGCAGCTACAACCGCTTCAACAACAACTGCTACAAGTACGCACTGCTGCCCTGCCACCTGTGCCCTGCCCTGCCCTGCCCCACTCTGCCCAGCAGCCTAACCCATCCACTCTGGTCCCTTCACCCCCCCCCCCCAGGGATGCCATCATCCTGGCTCTCATCAACAGCGGGACCAGCTTCTTTGCTGGTTTTGTGGTCTTCTCCATCCTGGGCTTCATGGCTGCAGAGCAGGGTGTGCACATCTCCAAGGTGGCAGAGTCAGGTAGGACCCTACCCCCCACCCCACCTCCAGAGCAGAAACTGGCACCCAGATGCACAACGTACATGAACACGCAATAGAAATGCCGAAAAGTGATGAGGATTCAAACGGAACTTGTCAGATTGTGGGCCTTCGGGGGCAGGTCCT
Source organism: Saimiri boliviensis (assembly GCF_048565385.1). Taxonomy (NCBI): domain Eukaryota; kingdom Metazoa; phylum Chordata; class Mammalia; order Primates; family Cebidae; genus Saimiri; species Saimiri boliviensis. Next base: position 84,840,852 of record NC_133470.1, on the reverse strand, counting down.
GGGATTCGTCAGTGTTGACAGAGGGAGACAGGACCTCCCAGCCCCTGCTGCACGACCCAGGGTTCACAGCCCCTCCGAGGCAGGACGCCTGCTGCGAGGTCTAGAGCCTGCGCCTTTTCCACAGGGCCGGGCCTGGCCTTCATCGCCTACCCGAGGGCTGTCACACTGATGCCAGTGGCCCCGCTCTGGGCTGCCCTGTTCTTCTTCATGCTGTTGCTGCTTGGTCTCGACAGCCAGGTTTGCATGGGGATCCAGGACAGGGAGCCAGGAGGGAGGCAGGCAAGGAGAGGGGTGGAGGGTGGTGCAGGGCTGGGCCTGAGCTGCCCTGGCCACAGTTTGTAGGTGTGGAGGGTTTCATCACCGGCCTCCTCGACCTCCTCCCGGCCTCCTACTACTTCCGTTTCCAAAGGGAGATCTCCGTGGCCCTCTGCTGCGCCCTCTGCTTTGTCATCGACCTCTCCATGGTGACTGATGTGAGTGGGGTGGGGGGGGGTCTCCCTGTGGCCTCTGGTGGCCGTCTGCCACCTTCCCTCACTGGACTCTGTCCCCCAGGGCGGGATGTACGTCTTCCAGCTGTTTGACTACTACTCGGCCAGTGGCACCACGCTGCTCTGGCAGGCCTTTTGGGAGTGCGTGGTGGTGGCCTGGGTGTACGGTAGGTCATGGCTGAGGGCTGGGCTGGGGAACAGTTGGGGGGCAGGCAGGTCTCCAGCTGGGCCCTCCTGCCTCACCTCACCACAGGCGCTGACCGCTTCATGGACGACATTGCCTGTATGATCGGGTACCGACCTTGCCCCTGGATGAAATGGTGCTGGTCCTTCTTCACCCCACTGGTCTGCATGGTAAGGGCTGAGGGAGGCGGGGTCAGGGGGAGGCAGGGCAGGGTGGGGGCCCCACTAACCATGGCATTCTGGTTCGTAGGGCATCTTCATCTTCAATGTCGTGTACTATGAGCCACTGGTATACAATAACACCTATGTGTACCCGTGGTGGGGCGAGGCCATGGGCTGGGCCTTCGCGCTCTCCTCCATGCTGTGTGTGCCGCTGCACCTCCTGGGCTGCCTCCTCAGGGCCAAGGGCACCATGGCCGAGGTAAGGACCCCGCCCAGCCCACTCTCCCCTCTGCTGCTGTGAACATTCAACCCAGCCTCCTTCCTAGCCAGGGAGTGGCCCCGACTGGGCTGGCAGGCAGGGGGAACTGGAGAGAGGCAGAAGTAGTCACCTGGGAATAAGCAGGTGACGCGGGGCTACAGCATGTCCTCCTCCCTCTCCTGCAGCGCTGGCAGCACCTGACCCAGCCCATCTGGGGCCTCCACCATTTGGAGTACCGAGCTCAGGACGCGGACGTCAGGGGCCTGACCACCCTGACCCCAGTGTCCGAGAGCAGCAAGGTCGTCGTGGTGGAAAGTGTCATGTGACAGTCCAGCTCACATCACCAGCTCACCTCTGGTAGCCATAGCAGCCCCTGCTTCAGCCCTACCCCATCCCCTCCAGGGGGGCCTGCCTTTCCCTGACACTTTTGGGGTCTGCCTGGGGGAGGAGGGGAGAAAGCACCATGAGTGCTCACTAAAATAACTTTTTCCATTTTTAATAAAATGCCAAAAATATCACAACCCACCAAAAATAGATGCCTCTCCCCCTCCAGCCCTAGCCAAGCTGGTCCCAGGCCCTCCCTAGCACCCCACCCCCGACCTGCAGTGCTGCCCTCCTCCCGTCCCTGCCATGCCCACCCCTGCCCACCTCTCCAGCCTCTGCTCTGCAGCACACCCTTGGGTGACTCCTCACCCCAGAAGCAGCAGTGGCAGCTTGGGAAACGTGAGGAAGGGAAGGAGGGAGACACAGGAGGGAGGAGAGAGAAGACAGGCAAGGGAAGGGCAGCGGAACTAAGGCTACACCCTCTCCCCCATCCCTGTTACAGAAGCTTAGAGAGCCAGCCAGCAATGGAACCTTCTGGTTCCTGCGCCAATCACCACCAATCTGTGTGAGCTTGGGTGCGAGTGCTTGCGTGCGTGAGTAGGTAGAGTATATATAGATCTCTATCTCTTAGCAAAGGTGAATACCAGATGTAAATGTTGCCTCTGGGCAAAGGAGGCTTGTATTTTGCACATTTTATAAAAACTTGAGAGAGTGAGATTTCTGCTTGTATATTTCTAAAAAGAGAAAGGAGCCCAAACCCTCTCCTTGCCACTCCCATCCCTGTAAGCCGCGCCTTGCCCCTCTACCCCTAGCCAAGGAGTGTGAATTTATAGATCTAACTTTCATAGGCAAAACAAAAGCTTCCAACTGTTGTGTGTGTGTGAGTCTACTGTGTGGATGTGCGTGTGTGGTCCCCAGCCCCAGACTGGATTGGAAAAGTCCACGGTGGGGGCCTCAGGGCTGTCCCCATGCTGTCCCTTTGCCCACAAGTCTGGGGCAAGAGGCTGCAATACTCCGTCCTAGGTGTCTGGCCTGCTCACCTGGCCTGCTCAGTCTTCCCACCCTGTGCCCTGGGCTGGGCAGACCCCCCAGGAAGGGACCCCGGGCACAGCTTCCACCTCCAGGCTTAAGGCGGATATACTTCCTGCACCTCCAGTCTTCTGTGTAGCAGCTTTCACCCGCATATGTCTGTGTCACATCCAGTCCTGAGACAGCTGAGTGACCCTGAGAAAGGCTTCCCCCACACCCGGACAGAGGCTGGAGGGCTGGGGCTGGGTGAGGCTGGCAGGCCTGCAGGGACATTCTTACTGTGCTAAAAAGTCACTGCAAACATAGCAATAAAAACATGTCATTTTCCAAAGCGGGCTGCTGCTTCCGCCTCTGCTGCTCTAAGAAGGGGTTGGGGTGCAGGAGGTAGGGGAACCTCTTCCAGCTGGAGCTGCTGCAGAGGGCAAGGCTCTGCTCTGGAGGCCTCCGCAGCCGGGGTCGGCCCCCTTCTGGGGACTGGGAAGGCAGCAGCCCAGGGAAAGCCTCATCCCCTGGAGCGGAGGCACTTGGGGAGAACAGGACGAGAGTAAGCTGGAGAGCAGCGACACTGTCGGGGAAGCCATGGGTGCTGAAATTTTCAAATTGTTGCCCCAGGAATTTGTTACTGACCAGGTGGCCTTCCAAGATCTGAAGCAGGTGATGGGGCAGGCCAGGGCCAGGCAGGTAGCAGCGGAGGGGATAAGTCTTTGCAATAACTTATCCACAAGCCACGGCAATAACCCAGGGAAGAGGTGGTGTCACTTGGGCCAGGCAGGTGGCAGCGGAGGAGTAATTCCTGCATCAGGGATCAATTTGGAAGGTGCAGCCAATAGGGGCTGTGCACGACCAGGATGCAGGGCTGAAAGAGTTCAGGATGACAGATTTGGCCTGAGCAGGAGGACAGGTGGAGCAACAGGGAGGCAAGGAGAGAATCATCCAGAGTCGGCCTTGGGTGTGTCATGCACGAGTGACATCCAAGTGGAGATGTCTAGTTGGCAGGTGGACACAGGAGTTCCAAAAAAGCATTGGAACTGAAAGATGGAACTTTGCAAGTTCTTACCACACAGAGATGACACGGAAAGCCCTGAGCCTGGCAGAGCTCACAGGGAAGCTGCGCACCCCAGGACACGATGAGAGGAGTGAGGGAGGTGTGGCAGCGGGCAGGGAGGACACCCAAGAGTGCCTGGTCCAGGAGGGGCAGTGTCCGGCTCCCATCTGTCCAGCGCTGCTGCTGGTGAAGGACAGTGACCTGCAGAACACTCACTGGGTCTGACGAGGGTCACAGGGGCCTGGCAAGGGAGGCTTGCATGCTGGGGTGTGCAAAAGGCTGGTTGGTGTGGGATTGAGAAAAGGGGTGGCGGCAGCCCAGTGTCATCTGCAGATGAAGGAGAGATACAACGGAGTTCATCCAGACAAGGGAATACGAGCTGGCCTGGAAAAGGAAGGAACTCCAACACACAACAACATGGCTGACCCTGGAGGGCATCTGTGAAATGAGCCATCATAAAGGGACAAGTGCTATGGGGTGCCACTCCTGTGAGACAGAGGGCAAGGGTAGAGGCCAGGGGCTGGAGACGGGGTGAAGAGTGTTGAGTGGGGACAGAGTGGCAGTTTGAGAAAATAAATTCTAGAGGCAGATGGAAGTGGTGGCCGCATTTCATGCCACTGAATTCTACACTTAAGGATGGTGATGACGGCTCCTTACAGATACACTGATGACACTACATATACACTATATATACACACACGTTTTACCACGGTAAGAAGAGGCGGAGAAGAACTAGAGGCAGCCAGTACAGACAGGTCCTTCGAGGGGCAGGACCCGGGGCACAGGGTGAGCATGTGGTACCCCACCCGCAGGAAACACAGTGGGTGGCCCAGGCAGGCACAGGGATGGGAGCCTGTGAAGGGGGAGCAGGTGACCGCTCAGAGCAAAGTGACAGCTTGGGCTGCTCCCTCCACATCTTGCCCAGGACTGCTACTGTGCTATGGGAGAGGCCCTGCTTCTCAGCAGGCAGCACCCTCTATGGAGGGGCTTTACTCACACTTCTGGAGCCAGGGGAGGGACCTGGCTTGGAATATGGCCAACCAAGGAGAGGCCAGGTAAGAAATACACGGACCAGACAGGGAGCAGAGAAAGGAGTGGCAGTGCAGTCCCTTAGCCGGGGACTCTGGAGCCTGTCCTGTGGGCCCCACCCCCACCTCTTCAGCACGGCTGTTTCCAGTTTTCTTTCTCTCCCTGCGAAGCCTCTCCTCTCACCATGGCTACACCTTCCAGAACCCTGCCTGCTGGCAGCTCCCAGACGCCCAGCCTGGCCCTCCTTAGCTGCAAAGGCGCTTCCCAGCGTCCCTCACACAGCCCCTGCCCCCAACTGACTCCAACTGTCCTGCAGCCCACGGTCACCCTCAGGACCCCTGAGCTCACGCCAGCTGCTTCATACACTGTCAGCCAGGTCTCTGCCTTCAATTGTTCTCCACACCTCCAGGCCACCTCATGCACCGCAATGCTACCAAACATACAGAAAAGGGACATTGAAAAAAGCAAACTTCACAGAGGTGTGTCATCGAAACTGGGTCCCGAAACAGAGACACCATTTCCTCAGGAATTGGCTCCTGCAACAGAAGTTGGGACACAGAGATCAACAAGCAGCAGGCTCTGCCCTCAGGCAGCTAGCAGTCTAGTGGAAGATGGGTAAGAAGACAGATCAGGATGCCCACGACTGCAGACGCCCTGAGGAACATGCGACCCTGCAGGCAACCCTCCAGTCCAGGCTGGGCACATGCCTCAATTTCCAGCTCTAAGAGCCTGTACCCCTAATCCATTGTTGTTCCATCCCCCTACTAGAAAGGGCACTCCAGAAGCCAGCCTCGTGCAGAATGGAGGAAGAGGCTGTCAGGGCAGGTGAGGGCAGTACCCGTCTGGACTTTAGCCTTTCAAAGCTCAGAGAAGGGTGAGCTCAGGGAGGCCCAAGGTAGCCAAGAACACTTCCTGGAAAAGTGGGATCAGCCTTCGGCCTTGGCACAGCAACCAGAGGGCATGGCCCACGTGCCCCCTACTCCCCCAGACACCACCTCTGAGACTGCCTGGAAAGGGACAGAACTCGTCTGAGCACGGGGAAGGGTGATGGGAACCACCGGCCTGGACCCGGACAGGGCAGGCAAAAGCAAGCATGCACAGCGGGCCGTCAGCTACCCTGCCAGCATCAACATCCTTCAGGGGTCCCCCTACAGTTCCAAGAGACACACCTCTAACCTGCTCTAACCTGCTCCCTGCCCCCTCCACCCATTCCTCATGCAGACACCAGGCATGGCAGAGGTCCTGCAGGGGGAGCATGGGGCTGCGGGCAGGGGCCGCCTTCCTCATGCGCTGCTGGAGAGCAGCAGAGTGCAGGGCCTGGGCACTGGCGGCACGCAGGAAGCCCCATTCCTGGCTCGGCATGCCGTGGGCCTGGAAGACAGCTCCGAGGAGCCACCGGAGGGATGCCCTGGAGCCAGCGCAACACTGTGTGGCAGGCACACACCCAGCACGTTCGCAGGGCCAGAGCCCCGGCCCATTCCCAGCCCCTTTCTGCCTAGCTCTGCCCTGGGCAAGCTCCAGGTCACTGCCAAGGACAAGTCTCCTCTCCCGGCTGGCATTAGTCAGAGGTCATCCTGCAAACCTTCAGTGGGGGGTGGGGCAGGGAGTGACTAGTGGCATTCTGCCATGTTCTGTCTATCCCAAATGTGACGAAGAGAAACCCAGAGAAAGCAAGCAAGTCCTTTACCTGGAAGCCTTGCCGGTTTACTGAGCCTCCCAAGCTGCCCACACCCAGGGAGGCAGACAGGACACACACTCAGCGGGTGGCCCTGAAGCGGGGTCTGGTCCAGCCCAGGGAGCAGAAGGGCAGAGAGGCCAGGGCCTTCGAGACCAGGTGTGAACCCAGGCTTCAGTGGGGGAAACAGGTTGAAGGGCTATGGCTACTTGGGAGTTCTGGACAGGAGAGGAAGCAGAGGCCTCCCCCTGGCCGTAGTCACAAGCCGCACCACGCACACACCATAACCATTTTTATTGCCCTCGAGAGAAACTCCAGTCCACCTGCTTCACCCGCCCTCCTTCGGGACCAAAGAAAACACCCAGAGGGCAAAACAAAAAGGGCGTTCAAATCTACGGGAAGCCAGCCCCACCGCAAGCCAGACTGCAATTAACTCGTGCCCTCCACGCTCAAGCGTGGAAGCTAGGGCCGCCAGGCCTGGCCAGGCCAAGCGGGATGACAGCAAACGCATTCTGAACCTGTAGCAATCAGGTCCCCTGTGGTGTGCTGGGAGAGTGCGGACGGGGGCCAAGATGACGAGCTATGCGCTGTGGAAGGGAATGGGGGAAGCAGAAGAGCACGAACAGAAGTACCAGAGGGAGAGGCCCGGCTCTCAGGAAGCAGCAGGCACGTGCCAGGTGGAAGCCGGCTGCAGGCAGGGGAGGAGGGAGGCCCTTACTCCTCCTTCTTGTCCGTGGGACCATCTACTGCAGCCTGGAAAGGGACAGAAATCCCACAACAGTAGGTTGGCTGGGCCCACCCCTCCCCTGCCACCTGTAGCCCCGTGTCCCCCGAGGCCCAAGCTTGGTTCCTGTCTCCCCTAACGACAGATCTTCAAGTGAGCAAGGGGCCCCCTCCCCAGCTGTATCCGAAGACCTGCCAGGGTGGGAGAGTCAGCCATTGCCTACACTCTAGGGAGAGCCCCGGACCTAACGCCAGCCAGGGAGGACCGCCGGGACCTCACTGGCGGCCGAGTTCTGGCTGTGGGGAACAGCAAGGCCTGCCAGGCCCTTTCAAGACCTGATCGGGCCCTTCCCAACTCTGCGCACCTTTGACAGGTGCCCTCAAGGCCCAAGTCCCATCTGCAGAGCCTGCCCCATACAGACGGTATAGGTGCCCTCTTTGGGGCTGGATCCTTCCTCCCCACCTACTGTGGTGCCCAAACTTGGGCCGCCAAGCACCAAGGCCAGCTGTCCAAAGTTGGGCATATTTACATGGCCCTCACTCCCAACATCAAGACCACCGGAGCTTCCAGACGCAGCCTGCTGCACCCAAGCTAGTCTGAGGACTCGAACGAGGCCTGGGGCAGCAGGCAATGGTAACAGCTAGGGCCTGCTGGGGAAGGCGCCTTTTTGGCACCTTGTACCCTCACTTGCCCGGGGTGTTTGCCCCACGTCACACCCGTAGCGCTCTAGGAGAGAAAGCCAGCAGTGGGTCCCAGAGTTTCACCTGCTTCTGTTCTTCATGGGGCTGCAAACCATGGACTGAATCTGAGCCCGAAGGTAGGAAGGCTGAGAGCCTAGTGAGCCAGTGCCACTCCTGAGGGCCACCCCTCTCCTGCCCAGTGAAGGCTCCCACACAGCGGGGCAGAGGCGGCCAGTGGGAGTAGGGGAGAAGGCAGCCGGCCCCTAGGCCTCTGGAAGGCTCCCTCCCCACGGCAGGGGCTGCCCCATCCTGTTCTGCCCTGGACGCGGCAGCATGGGAGGGCTGACCTGCAGCTTGGCATGCTCCTCCAGCAGGCGGTCGTACTCCTTGGTGAGACCCTCAGACTGCTTCTGCATGGCCAGAGCCTGGTTTTCAGCTTTCTCTAGTTCTGGAAATGATGTGAATGACCAAGAAAACAGAAATGAAAAGGCTGGAATTAGGGGGGAAAACCCGATTGCTACAGGTACCAGAAACTAACCCAAATCTATCTCAAATGAGGCTATATAGGAGCCCACTTCTCAAATAAAGCCCCTCTTATTTTGCAGGCCCCAAAGTAGAGGGAAAGGGCTAACAAAAAAGCTACATAAAATCGAAGAAATACAGAGGATGTCCCCTACTCCCTTTAATGGAGGAAACTCTAGTGGCTCTCGGCCGGGGTCACCTTCAGGGAGGCTGAGAGCCAAAGGCAGGCAGCGAGATCCCAGCCTGAAAGCAAGACCCCAGATGACAACCGTGCCTTGCAGAGAGCAGCAGCAGCTGAGGCCTGTGGTGTTGGGGGAAAATGTCGCAGACTTAAGTCTACGCATGGGAGAGCAAAGACAGGCAGGCCACTTGGGAGCCGCCCATTCCCTTCCTGAACACCACTCCCACACTCCCCTTATTCTCAGCCCCCAGGCATGCTGAGGCTCCCGTGCCACACTCTGGACAGGGAAGTCCCAGTGTGCACTGCTCTAGCGCGGGGCGATCGAGGCCCTGCAGCTGCAGCCTGGTTCCTCCTAGGACCCGCTCAAACCACTTAGCCTCAACAGCCTGCAAGCTAAGTGTGGCCGCACTAGGGTGGGAGGCACAGGGTGCTGTTTGTTTTCAACCAGCCCTCAAGCATGTGTGCGTACGTGCGTGCGAGGCTTGTTACTAATACTCTGGCATCAGACAGACAGCAGCAGGCAGAGGAGCCTCCTCTGGACCTCCCTGAAGGGGAGGACACGGGGTTGAGCCTCACTTTGCTTAGTGCTGGCCAGCTCGTCCTTTAGCTTCTGCAGGTCAGCCTTCAGGCTCCTGTTCTCTTCCTCCAACTTCACCTCAGCATTCCCGATATCCAACTTGCCTCCATCAACAGCAGCTCCCTGGGAAAAGTGCCAAAGGCCAGGGTTACTGAGGGAAGGAGGGAGGGAGGGGCTCCGGCCCCATCCTCCCTACAGAGCGGCAGTTCCTCAAGCTGCCCTGGACACTTGCCCCTTCGGAAATGTCAGCGCGGAACCGAGCCACCACTTGCTCCCAGCTCCTAGGCAAAGGCCAGGGCGTGGCTGCACGCCGAGGGAAAGAGAAGTGCCAGCAGGGCCACCTGCTGCAGCTCGCCAGGCACGCCTTGCCTGCCCTGGCCCTTGGCCCTGCCTCCTTCCTGAGCAGCAGGGCTCAGCGGCTCCATGGCACTCACCAATCCCTCAGCGGATGGTGGTGCCTTCTGCGCCCCGTGCGGTGCTGCCTGCTGCAGCCAGGAGCCCCAGTCTGCCCGGCCAGCTCTATCCCACCTCTGCATCACATCCCTCCGCGCTTAGCTCGCAGCTCACCTCCCAACTAGAGGCCTAGGACTGACCAACCACCCTGCCCCCACCTTCTCTCCAGCACTGGTGGATGCCACAGACCCCGAGTTCCAGACAGGGTGCAGCAATCTGCCAGAAAACCAGGGCCTAGCTGATGGCCTTCGGTTCACAGTGCAGGCCCTGGCTCACTGAGGGGTCGTTTTTCTCTGGGAAGGGTTTGACTGGAAGCAGTGGATGGAAACGAGAGCAGCAGCACCCTCTTCCTCACCAAGCCCTCGCAAGCTAAAGGCATCGCAGTTGCCCAGATCCTCCCACACGGACGCCTCCAGCAGGCACACCCTCCCCACTGAGGACTGTCCCTCTGCGGCTCCACCCAAGTCTGGCTTTTCAAGCAGTAGGAGTTTCACACATTTCCCAGCCTGATAGGCTACCAGTGGCCACTGAGGCCTTAAGAAGATGGCTCCCACGGTGTGGCACCAGGATGCCCCGTGGTGGGTCGGGAAGGGGCTCACCTTCTTGAGCTGGTCATTCTCTTCCATGTACTTCTTGGCTGCCTCACTAGCGCTCTCCGCCTGCTTTTTAAAGGCTTCATTGGAGGCCAGCAGTGTGGCCTGCTGTGAGATGAGAGTCACCAGGCGTCTAAGCAGGCTGCAATTATTTACAAAAAGAAGGGAGAAGTGAGGAAAGGAGCATGAAGGGCTGGCAGGAGCGCCTCCTGGTTGCTCCCACCCCACACCTGGCTCCCGCCTGGGCCTGCCCTCCTGCCAGGGCAGCTGAGCAAGAAGCCGCCAACCTGGCGCTGGCAGTGTGAGGGAAAAGGTGGGGCCCGGAGCTGTCCTCTGCCACTGTGCCCAACAACCACCCTCTGCTCTGGGGGATGGCTCAGGGAGGGGCTGGAAGCAGAGGTCTGGGGAGCTGGGAAGAGCCTCACTACAGCATGAGGTCCCAGAACGTGGCACTTTCTCAATCAGGGCCTAGACATGCCAGACAAGCCACAGCACCACCTTCCTCCCTGCGAGGCCGGGCTTGCCTCAGTAAGGTAACGAGAGCAGCTCATCAATGCAGGCACTTCCAACATGCCGGCCGCATTCTCACGTCTACCTGACCAGGAACTTACTATTGCTGCCCCAGCTTATAGAGGAGGAAGCTGAGATTCAGCAGCGTCAATCAATGTACCAGAAATGGACGTGGCTGGAATTCCAACTTACGTCTGCCTGACTCCAGAACCTGAGCTCAAAGCCACTATATTCTCTAAACTAACAGGGAACAGCTCCCAGGTCCCGACATAAGACAGAACTCTCTTTTCTGGCCAACCTCCTTCCCAACCCGTCATGCAGGCTGCACCGGAACATATCCGTTATGTAACAGCGCCCCAAATGAGGTCTTCTTGGGCTGGAGGGTGTAGAGGAATCAGGACACAGGCACACACTGCCTATCTGAAGCAGCCAGGAGAGACAGGCAAACAGGTGGCACCTGGAGGCAGATGCTGGTCCCCAATCAGAGGGAATGACCACTTCATTTCCCTTGGTTCACCCTTGCCCTGAAATGTTAGCCGGCAGGAAGAGAGGAGGGAAGGACTTGGTCAAACAGTCAAAACAAGACAGGGGTACCTTTGCCAAACACCTCAAAAGGCAAGGCACACACAGGGCCTGGGGGAAGGAGGAGACAAATCTGCTTGGTTCAGGGTGCTTCAACAACAAACCGCTTGCTCAGAAGAGCCGAAGTGGCCTCCTTGGCCAGCCAGGCCTTCAAAGCCTCTGCTCACAGCCAGGGGCAGCCTGGAAGGGCTGGAGAAAGCAGAGAGCAGACCAGGTGAGCTACCTCCCTGGCCCACGGCATGGCTGTCCAGGGCCTCGGCAGAGCCCCTTTCCAGAAGGACTCAGGATAGAAAGGACCCACCCGGGCCAGGAGATACCCGAAGTTCCTAGTTTAGGGAGAGGCTCCCTGGGGCCCCTGGCAGCACTAGGAGAGCCAGGCCATCGATTCCTGGCAGAGGAGGAGAGTTTCCAGTGACATGTGCTTTCTAAAATTAGCAGCCCAGGACCTCGTGGCCTAGGGCTCAGGTTTCCCTGCCTCAGCCCCCAGCTGCCCACCAGCCTGCCCCCAATTGGGCTGGAGCCTGAAGGTGGAGGAAGCTACTGAGCGCCCAGAGAGAAACAACACGACTGACTCACATCAGCATGGCCAGAAGTCACTGGGGAGGCCTAGAAAGAAAGGCAAGTCTGACTAAGACCCAGCCCCCCAGCAAGGAGCTGCCCAAACCCAGACCAGACGGCGATGACCTAGAAAGAGGAAGAGGACCGTTCCTCCCAGCTGGAATTGTGGGGTGGGGTTCATGCCACCTGGTGGTAGAGACAGGACTGAGGGACTGAAGGCTATACTCCCCGCCACCAGGCCAGCCAAGTGGCTGCTGGTGAGTGCCCATGGCTGTCACCCCAGTCCCCAGGGAGATCGCTAACACAAATGCTTCCTCGGCAGGGCGGCAGATGCCCAGCTCTCCTATGACCGTCCCAGGCTTTTCCCGGCTATCGAGAACCAGGGCTTCCAAGACAGGCCACGGCACACACAGTCTAGTGCAAGATCCATGCCGTGTCTCCCCAAAAGCCTGGCCCCGCTCAGCCCCAGCCCAGGCCTTTGGTTCCCAGCCTTGGGACAGTCTGGGGCTCCCCGCTGCCAGGCTCTGGTTCCCCTTCCTCTCGCCAGCCCTCACAAGCGCTCCCCACCCCACAATGCCCTGGGCATACTCCTCCCACTGCCCCCCTGCTAGGTCCTCTCTCTTCCTGCTGGATGACCTGGGATCATTCCCCCCGCCCAGGAACCTCGCCTTCAACTGTGTCCTTCCTGGAGTCACCCTGCCCAAGTCCCTGGTCTTTTCCCTTGCATACATTCCTCAACCTAGGCCAGCCAAGGCCTGCCCTTCCAAGCTAGCAGCAGGGCCACCAGTGGCCTCCTAACCGCCCAGTCCAGCGGCCACCCTGATGTCCTTGCTCTGCTGTTAAGTTACCCTCCTGAGGTCCTCCTTGCAACACCCCCTCCTGCTATCATTCTGCTCCCTCTGAGTTCTGTACTCTTCAGCTGATAGCCTATACTTTCTCCTAGCCACTCCTATCCCTGAAAGGGTTTTCTCTGAGGCCCAGACTCATACCTAACCCCTTGCTAAACGTTGGCTCCTGGATGTCCCCAGAGACATTCCAGACTCAGTTTGTCCAAAACAGGCCTTCCCTTGCCCCACCTGACCTGACCACCTTGTGCAGCCCCTGCTGTAGTGGTGGGCATGCAAACCGCCTTAGACTCAGCCCTCTTGGGCCCCTAGCCCAAGCCACAACCAGTGCTTTCCATGTCAGCTGCAAACGTGCCTGCCTTCATCCCCACTGCCAACACGTCCTCCCTATCTGCAGCCATTAGGCTTCCCCAGCCACCTCCCTGAGCCAGGCAAATCCGACCACGTCAGCCCTCTGCTTGAGGCACCTGCCTCCGGTACGCAGGCCCTCAGCGAGCTCTCCTCCCTCACTAACCACGTGGCACCCTGCTCTAGTAACACCTAACCCTTCGCCATTCCTGGAACACGCCTGGCTCTACGTGGTAGTCCTCCAGGTCGGAATGTCCTCTCTACCCAGCTCGATCCTCACCTCCCCCAAGAAACCCTTTCGGCTCTCCTGCCCCATCAGAGGGACGCAGTCTCCTGCAGCAGCCCCCTAGGCACCCACACGAAACCACCTCATTCTCTGTTCTCTGCGTGGCTGCCATCCATTTATATGGCTGCCCTACCAGGCTATGAATATCTTTAGGCTGGGCGCTGTGCCTTCATCTCTGCACCCCCATACCTGGCACACTGAAAAGGGGTCTTCTGCCCACTCCACAAAGCATAGCTGAAAAAAGGGGAGCAGGCTTCCAGATGACCCAATCCTACTCCCAGGAGAGGAAGTCCTCCCTGACAGGTAAGAGGATGGGTTTGAGGCTGCACGTCAGGCTAGACAGAATCTCCCTGGGCTTAGACTGCACCTGTGTCCACCTGGGAGCCTGGCACCAAGAGGGGAAGAGGCAGACACACAGCTGGTCAGTCTAGCAACAGAGGAAACAGAAGACAGGAGTGGGAAGGCGACGTCTCAGACCCATGCTGATGAGCAAGCCAGGCTCCGGAATACCGGGGGGAAAGCATTCACTGCCTCGAGCTGAAGGCGTATCCCAGAGCTACGACATCCTAGTGCCTCCAATCCCCTCAGGACCCCAGCAATGCAGACCAGGCTTTCCCTCATCACTGGGATTTTTCAGCCTGGAAGCCAGCCTTCTAGAACATTTTCCTGCTCCCTCACACTGGGCCACTCAGGAACATTAAGATGCCCTTCTGGGCCGGGCGCGGTGGCTCAAGCCCGTAATCCCAGCACTTTGGGAGGCCGAGGCGGGTGGATCACGAGGTCAAGAGATCGAGACCATCCTGGTCAACATGGTGAAACCCCGTCTCTACTAAAAATACAAAAAAGTAGCTGGGCATGGTGGCGCGTGCCTGTAATCCCAGCTACTCAGGAGGCTGAGGCAGGAGAATTGCCCGAACCCAGGAGGTGGAGGTTGCGGTGAGCCGAGATCGCGCCATTGCACTCCAGCCTGGGTAACAAGAGCGAAACTGTCTGGAAAAAAAAAAAAAAAAAAAAAAAAAAGATGCCCTTCTGTTTGTCCCTTCTGTAGTTTCCCAGACCCCCAGGACAGGGCACAGAACAGCCTCTGCTGGATCTCCTGAGTCATGTTACCCGAATCACTGTTCTTAGCTATTAATTTCCGGAAAACAAGCAAGAGCCTAAGAGCCAAAGGTATCACCTACAGATACAGGGTGGTCACCAAGAGAATGGCCTGGGGTCCAAGCAAAGGCCAGTGAACACAACTTAACAGAATCCAGATGTAGCCTTGGCAGACACATGGCAGCCCCAAATGCCTCAATCTGACTGCGCTCTCTTGACAGTGTTCTTGGACACTGAGCAGGGCTATCATGCTTTTATAAAAGGTTGAGTAAACCAGAGAAGGCAGGAGAAACAGAACCTCTCCACAGACTCAAGAGAAACAGGGCCAACCATATCAAATGGGGAGAGCCATGGCTCATAAGCACTCTTCAGCAGCCCTGTCTTCCCCCCTGAACAAGGGGAGGAGGACATGGGCTTCACGGGAATGGGGGGGGAACAAATCCCAACCAAAAGGTTCCATGCTGTGGCCGCCCCCAGGCTGCCCTGCTGACGGGTTTCAGGTGAGTCGAGTCCTTCAACCCCCAGCCCCTGCACACACAGGGTGTTCACACAAGCTCACTCCTCTGCCCCCAGCCGGCAGGAAGCTGGTGTCCCAGCGCCACCTGCTGACTCTCCAGGCCTACCACAGGGTGGCCAATGGACTCTGGGTGAACACGCCCCAGCTGTGGAAGAAAAAATGAGGCAGCGCCCAAGCAAGGATCCAAGTCAGGTGACGCCTCAGGAAGGCTTTGGTGAAGGAGAATGATTAACACCAGGGCTTCTACTGTCCTGAGCGAGTCTCACCTGCCAGTCTGGAATCAGGAAGACAGGTTACAACTGGGAAGTCACCTACTGCAGACCCGAGAAGGCCACCCCAAAGGACTGTCCCAAGTCCACTCTAGTACAGCTGATCGGCATTCCCTGTAGCCTCCCAGCACAAGGTGCTGGAGAAGACAGGAAGAGGAGGGCCAGAGCTGGGGGATATATAGGCCCTTTCGCATAAGAACATGCCTTGTGGCAGCTCCAGCCTGCGACCCAAATGGAGCTCCCCAGTCCTGAGGACAGTGCAGCGAGCACAGGGCGAAGGGGAGGTGTGGGTCTGGCCTGTCCTCTCTTCTTCTTGAGAACAAGTGACATGGACCAGCTGGGTTTCTGGGGTTTTGCCGTGTTTCTCTTTTAAAACCAGCTATCTGAGGGGTTTTGGGTAATACGCTGGAGGGCAGAGGGCAACCAAGTGAGGTCAGACAACTTAGGCAAAGATAATCTGTGATTAGATAACTCAACCTAAAAAAGAAAAAGAGGAGTGCAGCAGAGAAGCACAGGCAGTTCCATCTGGGTTAATGGCAGCGATGGGATTCTACCCTGGAGGGGTAAGGAGGAAACGAAAGATGCCTGTGGATCAAGTTCAGGTCAGCAAAAATCCAGGGGCTCCCACACAAACAGGGGCCTTCCTATCCCTGGCTGCTAACTGGCACTTCGGGCCTAACCTTGACCACCATTTAAGCTGAGTAAGGCAGAGAAGACAGTGCAGCTCCTCTGAACACACAAAACCCAGCCCAGCAGGAGCTGCCATCCCCAATGCCCTCCGAGACTCAAGAGGGTTCTGGCTGGCTGTGCCCTCAAAGTGCAAGGCTGGCATGAAGGGAACAGGAGTGATGATATAACAGGGGCGACTGCCAGAGTCTTTCCCAAGTGGAAACCAGTGGCTCATCCAGTGTGGTCCCCTGGAGGTGGCCCCAACACATCCATCTTCACAAACTGTCATAGCTCCTCAGACCTGAAAAGCTGGGCTTCTCATCTAAAAAGCTGGACCTGACAAGTTCAACCCAGACACACACCTAAAACTGTTGCCATCAGCCCAGGACAGCCCATTCCATCACCAAAGGTTTCAGGGGCCCTTCATATATGCCAGGCCCTTGACACTGAGCTGAACAGTCTAAATGGAAGAGCCCAGGTTCCCATGATGAGCAACCCTGCCAAGTGCCACGCCTCAGAGCTGTGTGTGCCGGCTGCCCTGGGACCCGAGGACAGCACTCTAGGCCAGCTAGGGACACGGCGTGGGCCCTCAGAACAGGCTCTACAGGGAAGCCTCGGAGATTCACGAGTAAGAGGTGCCAGCAGGGCCGGCAGGTGGAGGGGTGTTCTGCACAGAGGCCCCCAAAATGCTCAGAGAATAGGGTGTCAGGGAGAGCATGTGTTGTGTGAGGAGACCCACGTGGCTGCTTCATGACAGGGAGGCCGAAGCAGAGCCTGTGGGGGAGCTGCATCGTGGAGGATCCCTGTGATACCAAGCCACTGGAAGTGGGGTGCACAGGCCAAAGGGGGGGACGGTGGGTAGCAGGGCGCTTGCTTGGTCTATACAGGATGTTGGTGGCCCCACCACAGCAGCGGTCCCAAGGGTGGTGAGAGAGGCTTAGGAGGTGACATCCACAGGCTGTTTCATGCGTGGAGTCCAGCTCTGCAGGTTGAAGACTTCTGGAGGTCGGCTACATGACAATGTGAAAGCGCCTCACCCTGCTGGGCCTCATGCTGAGAAATGGCCACGATGACTGGGCAGTCACCTGGGACAAGAAGAAAGGGCAGAGCAGCCCCAGGCTTCTGGGTCAAGTGGCAGGGTTGAGACAGTGGTGGCAGAGGCAGGACAAAAGCCCAGAAGGCTTTGGCTGGGAAGCTGGGACTCTCCCACTGCTGCCCCACCCAGCAGCAGCAAACTATGGGGGGAAGGGGAATGCAAGCCTGCTTCTGGGTGTGATATCTTCTTTCAGGCCAGGCCTTCTTTCCCAATCACAGAGGCTACTTGGGGGTTCTCAGGCTAACCTCCTGTGTGTCCTGAGCCCAGTCCCACTGAAAACTAGTGCCGAGCACCAGGCCTTCTCTGGAATGCGCTCCCCTCCTTGGCCACTGACCTGCTCACATCTTCCCTCTTGATCTGGCTTCCCTCTGCCTTCTGCTCCTCCATCTTCTACTGCTAACTGGGGGCAGGAGCCTGGCCTGCCAGCACATTCCCTTTGCCCTGGCCTCAACACCTCTGTGAAGCCAGCAACCCAAGCTCGACTGCCTGGCAGGACCCTATCCTGTTCACCTGCCAGGCCTTCCCCTGCTTAACCCTGCTTTCCCTGTCCCCTCCTTTCCTTGCTATCCCCAGGTCTAACCAGAGGTCCCACTCTGCAGCCAGCCCTCAGTCCCAGCACAATAGTGTTACCCCATGGGCAGCCAGAGCTCCCTTTCCAGCAGGGGCCTGGGTCCTCGCATTCTGCAAGTCCAGAGCAGAACCAAGACCATCTCAGGCTCCCAGAGACTGGAAAAGCCTGGTGATTAACTCCACCTGGGCCTCTCAGGTCTGTCCCCTCCTCCCCACTCCTGCTACCACTGCCCCAATTCAGGCTCTGAGCAACTCTCACTGTGACGATCTCCAACTTGGTCTCCTCACTTCAGGCTCTCCTGCTCCACACCATCCCATACACCCTTGCAAAATATTAATCCACACAGGTGACCACATCCTAGCAGTACTGGAATACCCAGTAGGCAAGAACCCTTTACCCCTAACCATCTAACCTTCTCCAGTCATGAGCACCTGCTCACATTCAAGAACTGAGCCAGCTCCCCACAGCAGGACATAAAAAACATGGAAAGAAAAAGACAGGGCCGGGCGTAGTGGCTCGTGCCTGTACTCCCAGCACTTTGGGAGGCCGAAATGGATGGATCACATGAGGCCAGGAGTTGTAGACCAGCCTGGACAACATGGCAAAATCCCAGCTCTACCACAGATACAAAAATTAGCCAGGTGCAGTAAGGAGTGCCTATAGTGCCAGCTACTGGGGAGGCTGAAGCGGGAGAACTGCTTGAACCCAGGAGGTGGAGGTTGCAGTAAGCTGAGATTGCGACACTGCACTCCGGCCTGGGTGACAGAGCAAGAGTCTGTCTCAAAAAAAAAAAAAAAAAGAAAAGAAAATCAACAACAAAAAAGAGAGAGATAATAGGAGTGGCACAGATGCTCAAAGAGGATCAGGAGGCCCAAAGAAAGCTGACTGGCTAAGGCCACTGTTTATGACATCGGAAACAGAGCCACAGGCTCAACGCCTACGAACGAGGAATTGGCTCATGCCTGTAATCCCAGCACTTTGGGAGGCTGAGGTGAGAGGATCGCCTGAGCCCAGTGGTTTGAGACCAGCTTGGGCAACAGAGCAAGACTCTGTCTCTACAAAAAAATTCAAAAATTCGCCGGACGTGGTGGTACGTGCCTGTAGTCCCAGCTACTCGGGAGGCTGAGGCAAGAGGTCAAGGCTGCAGTGAGCCATGATCACACCAATGTATTCCAGCCTGGATGATGGAGCAAGACCCTGTCTCAAAAAAAAAAAAAAAAAAAAAAGCTGGAGACAGGTCCCAAAAAATATTCATGATAAACTGAGTAGAACACTCAAGTCACCAAGGGGCATTTAAAGCATGAAAGTTTTTAAAAAGCATGTGGAGGCCAGGTGCGGTGGCTCATGCCTGTAATTCCAGCACTTTTGAGAGGCTGAGGTGGGCGGATCACCTGAGGTCAGGAGTTCCAGACCAGTCTGACCAACAGGATGAAACCCCGTCTCCACTAAAACTACAAAAATCAGCCAGGCGTGGTGGCACGCACCTGTAAGCCCAGCTACTTGGGAGGCTGAAGCAGGAGAACCACTTGAACCCGGGAGGCGGAGTTTGCAGTGAGCTGAGGTCACGTCACTGCACTCCATCCTGGGTGACAAGAGCGAAAGTCCATCTGGGGCGGGGAAGGGGAGCATGTGGATTCTGTAGGGAGAAAACCCCAGGTGATCAGGTCAGATCATTGTAAGTCTGAATTTTCAGCTCTGCTGATGGCCAGCCTGGGCAATACAGCGAGACCCGATCTTTTAAATAAAAACAACATCCCTCAAGCAGGGGAACTATGAAATATCTGGAAAGGCATACGGCAAAGGTGTATGGCAAGAGCAGAGACAGTGGCATTTCAGAGCACTTATTTTCCTGGTTTTGCTTATTTAAAGCCTCATCTTTCTACAACAAATGTGAGCTACCAAATAATTTCCTGATAGCCAAACACAGAGAGGGCCTGAGATTAGATGTCAGACTCATAAAATCAAAACTAATACCTAGAATATGCAGGGAGTCACAGATTACACGGGCACTTTCTTACCCAACGCCAGGTAATGACTACACAGGAAAAAGCAGCCCACACCAATCCAGGACTCACAGCTTCCAATAGAAAACACCTCGTATTTGAACAAGGAATTAGAAGCAGGCAGGGGCTCTGGGCTGGGCCACTTAGAAGCCATGCCACTCAGGCCACACCATCTCACCTACTGCCCATCTTCATTTACAAAGGCCCATGTCATATGAAGAGTTACTGAGGTCCTGAGTGATTTCAACTAGAACCAAAACGAACCACACAGACAGCTTACATACACACACACAGGCAGAGTCTGGTGGCTGCTGTCTCCTACATAAGCCCTTAAACAGATGAGAACACTTAGGGCAAGGGGGCTGAGTTGCTGACCCACAGCCACGCAGTTGCTAAAGTACCGCCTCGGCCTGGGAACGCAGGCCTCCCGGGGAGACATCAGGAGCGTGTGACAGCACGTGCCGTACATCTGCGCTCCCGTGCATTCTGAGCATCCCTCTGTCCTGTCTATGAAAACAGCCCAGCACTGTCTCACAGAGAGCAATACTCTAGTGTTCACTAAGACTGTGAGTGGGCCCCCACCAAACAGTTCTCGTGATACAACAAACCTGGCCCAGCAAAGAGAAAGACACCTCTGTCGTTTTTACATATAGGTCTGCACCTGGCTAGCAACAGTGGTTCATTTTTAAAAGGTTGTGCATAAAAGTTCGGAGGGCACATCAACAACAACTAGCCTACCACAGAGATCAGCCCATTTATTTATAACCCAACTAGGGCAGACGGCATGTGCTGACAGATGCGAGGCTCACTTCAAAAAGAAAGCACGCTGCCCAAAGCAATCTACAGATTGAACGCGATCCCTATCCAATTATCATCATCAGGCCAGCACGGCGGCTCACGCCTGTAATCCCAGCACTCTGGGAGGCTGAGGTGAGCAGACTGCTTGAGGTCAGGAGTTTGAGACCAGCCTGGACAACATGGTGTCTCTACTAAACCCCATCTCTACTAAAAATACAGGGTGGCACATGCCTATATTCCCAGCTACTCAGGAGGCTGAGGCAGAATTGCTGGAACCTGGGAGGCAGAGGTTGCAGTGAGCCGAGATTGCGCCACCGCACTCCAGCCTGGGCAACAGAGCGAGACTCCATCTCAAAAACTCCATCTCAAAAAACAAATAAAAAACCCATCTTCTCATCGGCAGGCCTGGGCCAGCCCAAGCGTCTGCATTTCTGAGAAGCCCAAGTCCTGCCAAGGTTGCTGGACTCTGGGCCGCACTTACAGTATTGAGGTGCAGCAGAGCAGGTGTCAACTATCCAGTTCCAATGATTAAGAAGGGGAAAGGCAAAAAGGAACAGTGTGCAGAAAGCGTAGACAAGAAACCATGGATGTGGGCCACTAAACTGTGGCCGGGCGCGGCGGCTCACACCTGTAATCCCGGTACTTTGGGAGGCCAAGGTGGACAAATTACTTGAGCCTGGGTATGCAAGGCCAGTCTGGGCAACATGGCAAGACCCCATCTCTCCAAAAAAAAAAAAAAAAAAGTTAGCCAGCGTTGGTGGTCCGCACCTGTAGTCCCAGCAACTCAGGAGACTGAGGAGGTCGAGGCTGCAATAAGCCGTAATCAGCCCACTACACTCCAGCCTACGTGTCAAAATGAGACGCCATCACCAAAAAAAAAAAAAAAAAAAAAAAAAATTGATGGCACAAAACAGGCTGGAGTAAAATAGAAAAAAAGATTTCAAAGCAGCTCACACATGTCTGAGTAAGGAACTGGTTAAACCCCAGCAACTGAACACTGCATGCGGCTGAGGATGACGGCGGTCTGCACAAGCCTTGTGGACCAATCGCTAAGAGGCACTGCTGGGTGGAAAGGGCTAGTGAAAGCAGGACAAAAGCAGGCCTGGCACTTGTGAGGAGGAAGTTATCCATAATGTAAAACATCTGAACCATTGAGAAACACCAGCCACTCTCTCTGGGTGGGCCCACTGGGGAGCTCACCTGATACTTCTCTATTATGTGAAGTTATTTTTTGGGGGAGGAGTGGGGCTTGTTTTTACAATGAGCAGGTATAACATGTAACAGAAATATAAGTACGACAGCTTTGTTTGTTTTGTTTTGTTTTGTTTGAGACAGAGTCTCACTCTGTCGCCCAGGCTGGAATGCAGTGGCACCATCTCGGCTCACTGCAACCTCCACCTCCTAGGTTCAAGCAATTCTCCTACCTCAGCCTTCGGAGTAGCTGGGATTACAGGTACCCACAACCATGCCCAGCTAATTTTTGTATTTTTAGTAAAGATGGGGTTTCTCCTTGTTGGCCAAGCTGGTCTCAAAGTCCTGACCTCAGGTGATCCACTTGCCTCAGCCTCCCAAGGCGCTGGGATGACAGGCGTGACCACTGTGCCCAGCCTCCTTTGTTTTTAAGTGTCTCCCGCAAGCTGCAGATGGGCTGTGTGGCTGTAAGGCTGGACAAGAGCATCACAAACAAAGCGAAGTTCCGCTAGGGTCACAGCCACCATCTTAGATTTAACTCTTAGACTATCAAGGAATACCGAGTTCTGGCAAAATTCCAGAAATGATTAACTAAATCCCTTATGGGCAACTGGTGAATCCCCACTGATCCCTGGGATCACCGTTTCTTTTTTTAAAAATTTTTAAATTTTTTTTATTTGTTTTTTTCCTCCTCCACCCACCATTTCCTTTTCTAAGAAGTCACGAAAGACCAACCTCGTGCCTTTTTTGGATCAGGCTACTGGATGGGAGGATGGGAGGAGGCGGCAGGCACACCGAGGCAGCTGATGCGCAGCTTCCAGCCAAGGTGCACACACGATGTGCGTGACTGCGTGAACCGTCCGGCCGAGAAAGCAGTAGGGCCGCTTGCTTGTCAGACTTGTTCAACAGTGAGTGAGGTGAGGCCTCACACTCGTGTCAAAGGGAAAGGTAACAGAGAAGTGAGAGAGGCCGCAGACACCAGAGAGCATGTCAGGACTGTAAGAGTGGACTGCAACAGCGGGCCGAAGTCAACTGCACTGCAGCCTCCGGGCATCACTTTGGGTATACTGGAGGTGCTCCTGAGAACTGCCTTTACTGGAAGCCAGGCATTGAGGGTAGAAAGTGTGAGCTGTGCTGCATCCTAATGGCGGTGGTATTAACCAACACTCTGCATGTCAAAACACTCACAACTGTATGCCAGAAAGTTAATTTTACAACATGTCAATATTTTTCAAATGTCTACTGTAGAAATTAATCTGGAACATCCTAGCTTCACACTAAGGCACACAGAGAGGACTACACTGAGCGCAACACATTTGCCTGGTAGCCTAGCTACCTCAAAGCTACAGGAGGGAGGTGACCATTCCACTGTCCCCTGGCATGGTCAGACAATACTTGTAGCGCCCAACCTGGAGGCGTCCTAGAAACAAGATCATGAAAGCAGAATGGAGTCCAGAGAACAAAGGACTTATTAGTAAAAAGCAGTCTGTGAGGAATCAGCACTGGCATACCTGCTACCACTATGACAGCTTCTGAGGCAGCAATCTGCTCCCAAAAAGGTGGGGCCTGAATGCAATCCTCCAGGTAGCACAGGACTGGCAGCCAAACCTGCCAGCGCCAGCACCTCTCTCCTGGCAGCCCTAGCCTTCACTGAAGGCTGCTAACTGCTCTTTTTTGCAGTAGTTCTGTCACTAACATAAACTGAACTGCAATAAGCCCCAACCCCTAAGTCTTTGAGCTCCTGGGTAGCCCAGTCCTCCCTGCCCTTTATGAAGCTACATGCCCTTAGAATAATGTCTCCCATTGAAAACTCAAGTCTCACTGAATTCATTCTGATCAGGGAGCCCATCTAGACAGCTAAGGATTCTGAATGGTCACTAACCTTCTTGCTATTCCTCCTAGCATCCATTTCTCCCCACATCTGCTCACCATGACAAATGTCTTCAGGCAGATAAACACTGGGCAAGCCAGACATAAAGAGTGAGCCTCCTAGGGCTTCTATGTGGATGGAGCTGATCCACATGGCAGCCACCCATGTGGGTTCGGACCACACCTAACTACACTGTTCTCCTGGCACCTTCCTCGCACTTCAGCATCTGGTCCTTAAGAACAGACTCAGACTAGCAAGCGTCACGCTAAAAATCCATCTACACTCCATCTATAGAAGGCTGACGGAACTTCTCCAAAAATTCACAGCAGTCACCAATGATCCCACTCTTCTTTTCTGAAAGCATACAGCTATTCTTTGTAGAGCATGTCTGGAGATCAAAGTCAACCCTCCCCATGTCAATTCCTCATCTACCTGCTCCTCCCTTTGGAAATTGGGTTGCTTGCCTGGCTGCAGTCTGCCAGTATTGCTCCCACTCTGCAAATCCTCAAGCATCGGTGGCAATTCCATCTGCAGACCAATCTCAACAGCTTCTGGGCATAATCTCATCAAGTCTAAGCAGAAAGTACATCATTTAGGGACGCTACCCTCGCCCATCTGGAAATTCCATTTTCTTATCCAAGTGTTTCCTTTGCCCTTGACCACCTACCCTCCATCTCCTTCCCTACAGACATGAAAGGGACTGCCTTCTCCCCACTTCTCCCCATCTCTCATGATTCAGAGTTCCTGGCAGGTTTTTACCTTCCCGATACTATTCTTTTTTTTTTGAGATAGAGTCGTTCTGTCACCCAGGCTGGAGTGCAGTGGTGTAATCTCAGCTTACTGCAACCTCTGCCTCCCAGGTTCAAGTGATTCTTCTGCCTCAGCCTCCTAAGTAGCTGGGATTACAGGTGCCTACCACCAGCCCGGCTAATTTTTTGGTATTTTTAGTAGACACAGGGTTTCACCATGTTGGCCAGGCTGGTCTCGAACTCCTGACCTCAGGTGATCCACCTGCCTCAGCCTCCCAAAGTGCTGGGATTACAGGTGTGAGTCACCGCACCCGGCCCCCGCATACTGTTCTTAAAGCTCTAGATGCTTTTCTGGTAGATGGCCTTAGTTTCCTCTCCTTCCCTCCTCACTGTGGTCTTTTTTCCTCATTTGGCTGACTGTCATACTCGGAATTCTGGTTTTGAAACTCAGTCCTCCAGATCTGCTTCCCTTTCAACCTCAGCCCACAAGATCATACTTGTTTGGAACTTCCTGGAAAATCTAGGGTATGTGTCTGACTCCTCCCGGCCTTCTCACTTCCTAAGTTTGAAGATGGCAAGCTTGTAGATCAAATCTGTGATCAAACCCATTATCTTGAAAAAACAAAAAGTGTTTACCTTTTCTAGCTCCACAAGTCTTTCCAACTTGGACACAGAGTACAAGATTATCTGAATGACAGACTTTAAGACAAGCAGTCATCGTAGTGCCTGGTAAAGCAGGACACACCAGGTAACTAGAGGGCAAGAATCTCCTAGGCATGGAGATTCTTGAGTCTCGGGACACAAAACCAAGTGGAGAATAACTGTGCATGAGCCTGAGAATCCACGTGATCACTTGATGCTATGGGCTAAGTGCCCTCCAAAATTCATGTGTTAGAATTTCATCCCCACCATGGTAGCATTAAGAGGAGGGGCCTTTCGAGAAGTGATGAAGTCGTGAGGGCTCCACGCTCACAGCAAGCACCTTTCCAACGCCTTCATACACTCTTGGTCTGAGCTTCCATCTACCTCTCAACCAGGCCCTGCAGATCAGAACTGCTGGGTAAAGCAAGATGCAGCAAACAGGGCCCCAGACTCAAATAGGCACCTCACAGCAGGCAAATCTTGCCCAACTAGCTTCGTCCTGACCAAGGTACTTAATTTTACCCAAAAAATCCACCAGAAATACTCTGGCTGCCATGGAAGCTAACATGCCCTCATTACGAGTTTTACGTGAGAAAGGCCCTGAGGTGAGGGGAGGAGAGGCCTGGCCTCTTCGTGCCACTTCTACCTGCTGTCCCTAGGTCAGCATCCCAGACACAAAGAGCCCCCATTCGCTTGCTCCCTTGTGAGCTGGACTCCGAAGGTCCTCTCCCGGAGGAGAACAAGGCCTTACCACTACACCTAACTCTCCATGCAAACAGAGCACGAGATAGTCATTTGTTTGCCCCAAGAGAGTCTGTGGTGCGTTAGGGTCTTCTGACATTTCGGGTGGCCGTCTCCCACTCTCCATGCTGCCTCTAGAGGTGAGGACAAAACTATGTGGCTTCCCTAACACAGACAGGGCCTTGGGGTCCAGGCCACAGACTGAGGAGGAATCAAAGTCACAGGGGAGACTGAGCCCACTGAGCTTCGTGTCCCTGGCTAGCCCAGGGCTCCTCTAACAGCACCTGCCCCTCGACCCCCCACTCACAAGGACAGCAGCAAGGAAAAGCCAGCAATGTAGAGATTCCTCTGGGCACGGAAAAGCTTCATGTGGAAGTGTTCCATGGCTCCAGGGTTGTTCTGGAGGTTCACCTTTTCGGTCACATCATCGTACTTTCGAATCTCGCGCACGGCATCTGTGGTGGAGCAGAGGGAAACATAAGTGTGTAGCAGACACTAGGGCAAGTCAAGGCTGTACCAGGCAGACGCAGCAGGAGACAGGTCAGCCTCACTTCCCCCCTCACATTGGCCTCCTCAGTTCTTCCCACTTCTACACCCACACACCCCTTGTGGGATGCTGCTATCAGAAGCTCCCCCTCAGGGGGGGCTCACACCGTAATCCCAGCACTTTAAGAGGCCAAGGTGGGCAGATCACATGAGGTCAGGAGTTCAAGACCAGCCTGCCCAACATGGCAAAACTCTGTCTCTACTTAAAAAAAAAAAAAAAAAAAAATAGCCATGAGTGGTGGTGAGCATCTGTAATCCCACCTACTCAGGAGGCTGAGGCAAAAGAATCGCTTGAACCCAGGAGGCGGAGGTTGCAGGAAGCTAAGATCACACCATTGCACTCCAGCCTAGGGGACAAGAGTGAAACTCCGCCTCAAAAAAAAAGAAGCTCCTACCCTCAGACCCACTCCTTTCTCCAGTTTTTCAATCCCTCGCCCCATTCGATGCAGGCTTGCTCTGCAGTTCAAGATGCCAACCAAGCCTAAAGAGTTGCTAGAAACAGGGGTGGCTTCCTTTTCCCACGGTGCACCCAACCACATCTTGTTCTGTTCATCTCAGGTTGGCCCACCGGCCGCCCCCAGTGATAAGCCCGGGTGAACCTGGTGATAGAAACGCCTGCTGAGGGGACCTAAGATGCTGAAGAGTCAAGCCCCAGGCCAGATGTGGTGGCTCACGCCTGTAATCCCAACAGTTTGGGAGGCCAAGACAGGGAGACTACTTGAGGCCAAAAGTTCACGGCCAGCCTGGGCAACACAGGAAGACCCTGTTTCTACCAAAAAAAAAAAAAAAAAAAAAAAAAAAATTAATAGCTGGCCATGGTGGTGCACACTTGTAGTCCCAACTACTCGGGAGGCTGAGACAAGAAGATCGCTTGAGCCCAAGACGTCAGAGGAGCCATGAGTTAACATCATGCCACTGCATTCCAGCCTGGGTGACAGAGCGTGCCTGTAATCCCAGCTACTCAGGAGGTTGACGCAAGAGAATTGCTTGAACCCAGAAGGTAGACGTTGCAGTGAGCCGAGACCGTGCCATTGCACTCCAGCCTGGGCAACAAAGAGCGAAACTCCATCTCAAAAAACAAAACAAAACAAAACACATTTTTTGGGTCCAACTCTCCCAAACAAGAGTACAAACTTCACAAGAGCAGAAATCTTTTCTACTATATTCCCAGGGCCTGACATAGCTCTGGGTGCAGAGTGGGCACTGAAATAATTGCTGAGTCAGTGAACAGCCTCTGCTCCTCAAAGAACTGCTGTTAGACATATAGAGCACCAGTTAAAATATATTTACATTTGTCTCTAACGTAGAAATTGAAAATTGAGCCACACCAAACCTACTGCTTTTTACCATGTATCCTGAGACATCTTTTTAAGTCAATACACTAAGATGTACCTAAAGAATGTGCTTAACAGACTCCCATATGAGAAGGGTAAGATATCACTGTAAGGGCATCAAGATTCTTTTTGTAGGGTAGGTTACAGGGTCTCAGTCTGTCACCCAGGCTGGAGTGCAGTGGCACAATCTCAGCTCACTGCAACCTCTGCCTCTCAGCCTCAGGCAATCCCTCCACCTCAGCCTCCCCAGTAGCTGGGACCACAAGTGTATGCTACCACACTCAGCTAATTTTTTTTCTTTTTCTATGTTTGATAGAGACAGGGTTTCACCATGTTGCCCAGGCTGGTTTTGAACTCCTGAGCTCAAGCAATGGCCTTGGCCTCCCAAAGTGCAGGGATTACAAGTATGAGCCAGGGCTCGGCCTCATGGCGTTCTTCATTTCCGGTTTTAGGCTGCTTGGTTTTTAGCTGATCTTGCATTATAAAAATCTGCCCATCCTTCCTGGCGTCTTTGTGTTACATCAGTACCATGAAGCAAGTACTCTCTTCTTTTGTTTGTTTTGTGTAGAGACGGAGGTTCACCACGTTCGCGGGGATGGTCTTGATCTCTTGACCTTGTGATCTACCCGCCTCGGCCTCACAAAGTGCTGGGATTACAGGCATAAGCCACTGCGCCCGGCCAAAGCAAGTACTCTCAAACACTATTAGCAGGGGTATAAACAGCACACATGTATAAAATGTAAAGTGTTCATATCCTTGGGTTCAGCAATCCACCTCTGTATTTGCCCACAGAAGGATTTGCATAAATTTGCGATGATGCGAGGAGGCTTATAAAGAACTGACCAGGGCACAACCATATGAAAGAATACTACATGATCTTTAAGAAGAATGATATTGAAATACAAAGATGTCAGCCAGGCATGGCGGCTCACACCTGTAATCCCAGCACCTTGGGAGGCCAAGGCAGGCAGATCACATAAGGCCAGGAGTTCAAGACCAGCCTGGCCAACATGGTGAAAAATTAGCTGGGCGTGGTGGTGGGCACCTGTAGTCCCCAGCTACTCAGGAGGTTGAGGCAGGAGAACTGCTTGAACCTGGGAGGCAGAGGTTGCAGTGAGCTGAGATGGTGCCACTACACTCTAGTTTGGGTGACACAGTGAGAGTCTGTCTCAAAAAAAAAAAAAAAAAAAAAAGCTGTCTAAGGTGCAGTAAGTGGCAAAAGCACAATCCGAAGCACTGGCTCAGCTCTGCTGTGGACAGCAGTCTTGTCTCAGAGCTGTGCTGCCTGCTTAAGCGTGGAATGCTCCTCCCGCCATGTCCCAGCAGGACCGTGGAAGGAAACATAAATACTCAGGCCGGGCGTGGTGGCTCACGCCAGTAATCCAAGCACTTTGGAGGCCAAGGCGGGTGGATCACCTGAGGTCAGGAGTTCAAGACCAGCCTGACCAACATGGTGAAACCCCGTGTTTAAAATAAATAAATAAATAAAAATAAAAACTAAAATTAAAAAAGAAACATAAATACTCTGTGTGTATGAACCCACTGCTGTAGACATTTTATTAAAGATGTCAGCATAGAAAACACCTGCGGAAATGTGTAACAAAATATTCATGACGGTTACCTGTGGGACATGGGATTAAGAGGAAGTTTAATTTTCTAAACTTAATTTTTGAATTTTTAAGAATTACGCATTGTTTTTGTAATCAGAAAAACAAGATAAAATACATTTTTTCTTACACTGTCAGCTGCATCCAAGAACCCCATCATCCTAAGGACCACCTTGGCCAACGACCAAGAGTGGGGACGGAGGACTAAGCAATACTAACCCAAGTCTCTCCCTGTCTCAGGCCTCAGCCCAGGTGGGAAGATCCTACACCCTCCCAGGCAGATCTGCTCGAACCTCTCTGCCCCCAAGTAAGGATGCAGCTCTAGCTGGTTATGCCCATTACCCTTCACTAGTACCTGTGACTAATACTTCTATTTGAAGAAGGCTCTGCAGATCTTTCTAGATTATGCTTCTTAACATGAGAGTAGGAAGCAGCCAGTCACCATGGCCATATGTTCCTCTAGAACTTCTAAGCAGTTGCCTGATCCCAAAAAAGAATGAAGGCTTTGTCAACTACTGGATTCTGCAAAGGATCTCTCCAGCCTACTCAGCTGCTCTAGGAAAGAGATATACTCCTTCTGGTTTGGGGAGGGGGCAAGGCCCTGAGGGAATCATCCTCAGCATGGTCCCTCTCTTCCCCAATCCCCACCCCAGACCCAAAAACCAAAACACACACGCTCAGTTCAAAAACTCTGTAGCCTGGCTTTTCATGCGCACTTAGCCCTGGGGACGACACATAGATTGCCTGCTTGGAGGGTGCTCAGGGAGAGAACGAACCCTGGTTAGAAAGAGCTACCTATTGGTACCTTGCCTATTATTTGGGGAACACTGAGATACTCAGGCAGCTGGTACCTACCCTCTGTGGCTGGAAGCTGTCAGGTCACAGTTGGCCTGTTCAGAGGTAGTCTTGCCCGAACATAACCTACCAGGCCCTGAGACATCAGGAAGGATAAATGCCTGATGCTGAAGCTGGTAGGTGGGGCTTTGCACATTCCCCTGAACTACAGCCTCCACAACTCCCCCACCCCCCTCCACCTCCCCCACCGGACTCAGTGGGAGGAGTGTTCCATGCCTAGGCAGGCACCACAGCTCTGAGACAAGACTGGTGTCCACAGCAGAGCCAAACCAATACTTCGGAGCCCAAACAGGGGGACATACTGATCACTTACCACAGCAGAGCAACAAACACCTAACAGTCAGACAAGAGCTTTATCGATTCCTCATCTCCAGATGGTCACCCGACTACCTCACTGTAAAATGTCTGCCATTCATCTTAACACCGCCTGGCCTGGCCCCACTACCTCACTGTAAAATGTCTGCCACTCATCTTAACACTGCCTGGCCTGGCCTCATCCTTGAGCTGCTTTCCCTCGGACCAGCTTATCCACCAAGTCCCTGCTGGTGTGCACCTCAGTGTCAGAGTTTACAGAACTACAGAGCTGGAAAGACCTGGCAAAATGTCAAGTCTAGCCCAGCCGCAGTGAGGTCTAGGACCTCGCGCCACACATCTCAGTGTCCTCCTCCTCCTCCTCCAGGGAACAGCAGGACCTCCCTCACAGCTAGGTTCATGGTGAGCTTGCCTGCTCAGTCCCCCACTAGAGGCCTTGCTCCAGACAATGCTGCTCTTTCAGTGACTGGTGAGCAGCACTCCTCAGACCAAGGTCTCAGGCCAGTTAGCTTCTCTTGGCTTCAGTTCTACAGTGACCTGAGGAGCAGCCTCAGAAACCTAAGGTGTCCTTTCTCCCAAGGTCTTGAAAAAAAAAACAATGTAGGGTGGCCATGATAAGGCTGCATACAAACTGCTTAGTATAAGCCCATGCCAACTGCTAAAGGGGGCTTTTTTTTTTTTTTTTGAGAGTTTCACTTGTGTTGCCCAGACAGGAGCGCAATGGCACAATCTCGGCTCACTGCAACCTCTGCCTCCTGAATTCAAGTGATTCTCCTGCCTCAGTCTCCCGAGTAGCTGGGATTATAGGCATGCACCACCACGCCCAGCTATTTTTGTATTTTTAGTAGAGATGGGGTTTCACCACGTTGGTCAGGCTGGTCTCAAACTCCTCGCCTCAGGTGATCCGCCCACCTCGGGATCCCAAAGTGCCAGGATTGCAGGCATGAGCCACCATGCCCGGCCTAGAGGGGCCTTTCAAAGTGAAGGCCTGAATAGCAGTCAGCAGCATGGACAAAGGGAGCCTCTTCCTTCCCCCAAGAGAAAGACACAGCATTTCATCAGTCTATCTCCGAGCAGTCAGAACTGGATGCTACACATCAAAAGTGGCAAAGGGCTTTGCAGCAGAGACCAAGGTCTAGCTCACTCACCGATGACCAGCAGCACCAGGATGACAATGAGAACCACAAAGAAAGTGTTGCCATAGGATACCACCAACTCCACCAGCCGGGACTTGAAAATTTTCTGCCATCTGTGAAGACAAAAAGGACAGGGGCTGAACAGAAAGTACACACACACGGGCTCTAGGGCCCTGAGCAGAATGGAAATCCAGCTTTGTCCTCTTCTCCAACGGCCTCATTGGCTTGCAGTTCTCCAATATGACGTCCACTCGAGAGTGTTGGAAAAAAGGCCAGGTGCAATGGCTCACTCCCATAATCCCAACACTTTGGGAGGTCAAGGTGGACGGATCACTTGAGGTCAGGAGTGCAAGACCACCCTGGCCAAGATGGCAAGAACCCATCTCTACTAAAAGTACAAAAATTAGCAAGGCATGGTGGTGGGCACTCGTAATCCCAGCCTACTCAGGAGGCTGAGGAAGGAGAACCACTTGAACCTGAGAGGCGAAGTTGCAGCGAGCCGAGATCGCACCACTGCACTCTAGCCTGGGCAACAGAACAAGACCCTAGTTCAAAAAAAAAAAAAAAAAAAAAGATGCTGGTCCATGTATAGATAGAAAGTCTGGAAAACTAATCTTAAAACACTGGTAGTTGGCCAGGCACAGTGGCTCACGCCTATAATTCCAGCACTTTGGGAGGCAGAAGTGGGCAGATCACCTGAGGTCAGAAGTTTGAGACCAGCCCAGCCAACATGGTGAAACCCCATCTCTACTAAAAATATAAAAAGAAAAAATTAGCTGGGCATGGTGGCAGGCGCCTGTAGTCCCAGCTACTCATGAGGCTGAGGCAGGAGAATCACTTGAACCCGGGAGGTGGAGGTTGCTGTATGCTGAGACCACGCCACTGCACTCCAGCCTAGGTGACAGAGCAAGACTTTGTCTAAAAAACAAACAAACCACATAGTGGTAGTCTCTGAGAAGGGAAACTTACTTTTCATTGTACTCCCCTTTGTAATATTCCAAATGTTTGCCCCTACATGTGTTATTTCTTTAAACTGTCTTCCACATGACAAACCTTGGTTTGTCTAGATCCCCACCACCCTGGGTTATGATGAGATGGACCCCAGACCTCACATCACTTCCATCCACAAATGTTTTGGGATGCAGCTCTAAGAAACTTCAGAAGTGTTTACATACTGTTCAAACCAACAAGGAGCCCTCATGATCAGAGCTAGAGTTGAAAAGGCCAATCACTGCAGGCAACAGCATTTGTCTGAATCAGGACCCAATAAGGAACTGATTAAGCATTCGGTAGGTAAGTGTCTCAAATCTCTCTTATTCCGTAAGTTCCCCTTCCCTCTCCCTCTTTCATTTGCTCTTCCAGTTTGCTTTGTGCAGAAACCAGACCGTTTGTCCTCTACAGTTTCCCAGATTAAAGCTCCCCGGGGCCCTCAGTCTCTGCATGTCCTGTCAACTGCACAAAGGTTTGGTTTTTTGCAAGAATCCTCCTCAGGCAGCAGTGGATCTGTCATTTTTCACCAAAAAACAGCTTTTGAAAAAACCTGTGGAAATTTGCCCTTATTCATAAGTAACACTGTAATTTAAATACGGACAATGTGTTCCGGTATTAAACATAATTAAAAATTAATTTCTCATTCACTTTTTTAAGGTCTTGTGTTCATTAAAAGGGAATATGGCTTCATCCTTTACAGGCTGAGTAATGTTCATGCAGCCACTGCGCAATGGCAGTGAGACTCGTTAGGAGGACAAGAGTCACCAAATCAGAAACAACGTGACCCAGTGGTGCAAGTCCTCCAGATCCCACGCGGCCATCGCAGCACCCCAGGGACCAAGAGTAGGCGTGAGGGCATCATTTCCAGAACCGAAATATAGATCTTCCTGCCTCTCCAGGGCATTCTGAAGACCAGAAGGCAGGGGACACGGGAAAGGAACTGAGCAAGTCATGATGAAGGAGAACTCTGGGGAGGGTTGGCGATAACGCACACAACCCCTGCCACCTCCACCTCAGACAGGTTCTACCTGTTCCATCAGGCCCCAGTTCCAGGGTCCACGAGCTGCACACATCAGTCCCAGGGCTAGGGCACAGGCACCCTCCTGCCTAACTTGCCTGCTTGCTCCACAGGCCGTACCTTTTAGGAGAAATGAAAGGAATGCAGAGGAGCAACACAACAAAGACCTCCGCATAGAGGAAGGTGGCAACTGCAGTCCACTGCAGACTCATCCTGTTGCTAGAAGGTTCCCCACAGGGAGATGTGAGCTTGTTTCCTGGCAGGGCACAGAAGGAACAGGACTTGTAAGCGCTGGGCAGCCAAGGACATCCAGTTCAGGTACCCCGAGAGGCTGGGACCGCCAGTCTCCACCCTGACACACACCCACCCACCCCCCCACCCACCCCTGCACTCTGCTTCAGAGTCTCTGAAGCGCTGGCGGGAGCAGGGCTCAACTCGGCAAGGCCGCTAGGCCAGCAGCGTTCACAGCCCCACAAACTTCCGTTCACTGGTCAGTTACCTGCCCCCCTCCAACACGTGTGTCAACACGTCCAGAGCCACCTCTCCCAACAATCCCTGTCCCAGGGAGCCCCAGACTCCCGACGCCCGTTTAACTGGAAAGGTGTTCTTCGGAAAGAGCAGTACCAGGGCGCCAACAAGACGCCTTGGCACCAATCGGGCGCTCCCTTCCCCGCCAGGCGGAGCTCAGCCGCAGAGGCCGGCGCTCTGCGAGCCCAAATTCTCGCTATCAGGAGGGCCCTGGGCCGCTTGGACCAAGCGCTGCCGACGCCCCCACCCCCACCCTCCCCACGACGCCTGCGGAGAGAATCCAGCACCTCCCTCCGGGCTCAAGCAGCCTTCCGCCCGGGGTCGCTCCGCCTCCGGTGGGCTGGAGACCCGCAAGAGCGACTCCTAGAGGACAGGAGTCGGGGCCAGGCGCAAAGGCAGGTCTCGACGGAGCACCTCAAGGCCCCATACGAATAAAGTTCTACACGCAGTGTTCTCAGAAGCCAGGGCCCCTTCCAGCAGCCCCGGCCGGCCACAGCGCCCACCCAGAGCGAAAGCCGGCCACGCGCACCGGAGGCTCCCCGACGTGGCTCCGGCCCGGCACACCGTCCCCGAGGCGCAGCCCGGCCACCCCCCCGCCCCACCCCGCCCCCGAGCCCAGATCCTAGACATGCCGCCCAGTTTTCCCCTCGCCCCTACCCCCCACACCCAGGTAGGCTGCGGGCCCCGAGATTCCCCGGCCCCCGGGCCTCCCAGCGCTGCTTGCCTCTCTCCCTCATCGACGGGCCTGGGAGCCTCGGCAGCCCAGGAGCCCAGCCCGGCGCGCGGAGCCCGCTCACCGAGTTTCCCACAATCAGTCAGCAAGCCCCGCCGCAGCCACCAAACTCTCCCACAGCAGTCCCAGTCCCGGCCCCGCCCCTAACCCCGCGGCCGGAAACCGGAAGCGCCCGCCGGGCACCGCCCACTAGCCCTCGCGAGGCCTCAGAGGCTCCGCCGCCCGCCGCTTCCCGCCCCGCCTCCCGCCCCGCCCCGAGCGGAGGGCCAGCGCCCCGGGCGCGAGAGGAAGCGGCGCCTTGGCTCTGGGCGCGCGGAGCGGGTAGAAGGGCGGGGTGAAGCGGGCACGCGGGCAGGGCGGGTCATTGGCTGGCCGGCGACGGCCGCTTCTCTAGCCCGCGCGGCCATCCCACGTCTCTGTGGTGCGGAAGTGGGCGGGCCCCCGTCGTGGGGCGAGAACGGGGTGGGGCGAGAACGGGGTGGGGCTCCCGCGCCCGGACTCCGCCCCTCGCCCCTCCTCCGCCTCCTCCCCTTCCCCCACCTCGCCCCTGGGGAGGGGTGAGTAGGTGGGGATTCTGGGCCGGTGGAGGAGTCACTGTCGCTTCAACCAGGCTGCGGAACGGACGGACGCGCCTGGTGCCCCGGGGAGGGGGCGCCACCAGGGGAGGAGGAGGAGAAGGTGGAGAGGAAGAGACGCCCTCTCTCCCCGAGACCTCTCAAGGTTCTGACCTCAGGGGCCAGGGCACTGACAGGACAGGAGAGCCAAGTTCCTCCACTTGGGCTGCCCGAAGAGGCCTCGACCCTGGAGGGCTCTGAG
The DNA here is from genome assembly GCF_048565385.1 of Saimiri boliviensis. Classification (NCBI taxonomy): domain Eukaryota; kingdom Metazoa; phylum Chordata; class Mammalia; order Primates; family Cebidae; genus Saimiri; species Saimiri boliviensis. Next base: position 84,805,710 of record NC_133470.1, on the reverse strand, counting down.
CCCACTGCACCAGGGGCCCCAGCACCACCCCGGGGGCCTAAATCGACAGTCTCAGGGGCCACCGCAAGGTTTCCAGTTGCCTAGACAACAGGCCCAGGGTCCGAGCAACAACCCTTCCAGCCACCTGCCTCAACTGCTGCCCCAGGCACCAGCCCCAGCCCCTGCTCGCCAGCCAGCCCAGGTGACATGCCGGTGCTCTCCACGCCCCGGCCCTGGCGGGGGAGCACGCTGAAGCGCACGGCGGTGCTCCTGGCCCTCGCGGCCTATGGAGCCCACAAAGCCTACCCCTTGGTGCGCCAGTGCCTGGCCCTGGCCAGGGGTCCTCAGGCTCCCACCAGGGACCCCACACAGGAGGCCTCCGGGGCCGCGGCGGCCAAGGCCGGCATGAACCGGGTATTCCTGCAGAGGCTCCTGTGGCTCCTGCGGCTTCTGTTCCCGCGGGTCCTGTGCCGGGAGACGGGGCTGCTGGCCCTGCACTCGGCCGCCCTGGTGAGCCGCACGTTCCTGTCGGTGTATGTGGCCCGCCTGGACGGAAGGCTGGCCCGCTGCATCGTGCGCAAGGACCCTCGGGCCTTCGGCTGGCAGCTGCTGCAGTGGCTCCTCATCGCCCTCCCTGCCACCTTTGTCAACAGTGCCATCCGCTACCTGGAGGGCCAGCTGGCCCTGTCTTTCCGCAGCCGTCTGGTGGCCCACGCCTACAGCCTCTACTTCTCCCAGCAGACCTACTACCGAGTCAGCAACATGGACGGGCGGCTTCGCAACCCTGACCAGTCTCTGACGGAGGATGTGGTGGCCTTCGCGGCCTCTGTGGCCCACCTCTACTCCAACCTGACCAAGCCACTCCTGGACGTGGCTGTGACTTCCTACACCCTGCTTCGGGCAGCCCGCTCCCGTGGGGCCGGCACAGCCTGGCCCTCGGCCATTGCCGGCCTCGTGGTGTTCCTCACGGCCAACGTGCTGCGGGCCTTCTCACCTAAGTTCGGGGAGCTGGTGGCAGAGGAGGCACGGCGGAAGGGGGAGCTGCGCTACATGCACTCACGTGTGGTGGCCAACTCAGAGGAGATCGCCTTCTACGGGGGCCACGAGGTGGGGCAGGTTGGGGTGCTGGGCATGGAGGGAGGCGTTTGGCAGGGAGGCCCAGGGGCAGGGAGTCGTGAGCGGTGGGGACAGCCCGGGACAGGCCAGGGCTGATGCCAAAGGTGTGGGCAGGCCATGAGAGAGTGGGGCTGGGGTGGGCAGGGCCTTGGGCCACCATGGACTCAGGCGAGGTAGTGGAGAGACAGGAAGGCTGGGTGAGGACTGTCCTGTGCTGGTTGCCTGCATGCTCCAGGCCACTTCTGCTTCCTCTCCTCCTCAAGGAGGTTGTCCTGGCCTTAGAGCTGCGATCCTAGCGGTTTGAGCCTTGAGACCTCCTGCCCGCTCCACTCCTGGAGGCAGCTAGGAGGAGATGCCTGCCATTCATGAGCAGCAACCGCCGGACGAAGCCTGCTGCCCAGCCCCTCCTGGGCCCCTGGGCCCTTTGAAGGCTGGCGTCCAGCAGATTTGGCCAGCCAGGCAGGCGGGCATTATGGGCATGACTCAGCCCAAGCGGAGGTTAATGAGCAGCGCCCAGTGCAGCAGTGGGACTTGGGGTCAAGGCCACCCCCTCCTGAGCCCACGGGCCTGCCCAGCTACCAACTGGCTCAGCTGCCTTCCCGGGCCACCAGACCAGAGATGCCGGCCCCAGGCTGCCACTGCGGCGGGACACACTTCCTGCTCCTGGTGTGGCCGCCCTTCCTACCGCCGCCCGGTCTGTCTCCTGGCTCCCTGGTGGGCCGGGGGTGGGCGGGCTAGGCAAGCGCTGGGAAAGGTTACTCCAGGTCAGTGCTCCCTTTATCTCGGCTCGGCCCCTCCCCTTCCTCGTGCCTGGGGTTGCAGCTGCCTTGAGCCCGTCTCTCTGCGACTCAGTTTCAGTTCCCCAGTGCTTCTTGGGAGGAAGGGCACAATGGCATTCATCCCCTGAAGGCCTGTGTGTGCTCCCTGGGTCAGGTGACCTCTTGCCCTGGGACCTGGACTCACTCACTGCACCAGCAGAGAAGCAGGCTTGTCCCCAAACTCCACGGAAAGGAGCATCCCAGGTGTGGGCCAGACTGCAGATTCTGAGAAAAGGCACCTGGACTTCAGCCAGCACCCCGGCTTCCCTCTCCTCGTCTCCCGCATGCTGGGCTGCAGGGCCTTGGCAGGCAGCCGTAGCCTTGGGCGAGGCACTTGGCACATTCCCTGCAGCTACATTGTCAGCCTTGGCTGGCACCCCTGCCAGCTCCCAGCACGAGTCGGGATTGCCAGGGTGCTCGCTTCAGGAATGGGAGATCGGGCTTGCGGGGAGCTGAGCTGTACAGGCTGACCTCCGTGGCAGAGACAGAAGAGAGATCACTGGTTTTTTAAAGCCTTCATCTGCGCTAGCTTCAGGAAGTAGAGAGATCACTGGTTGTTTGAAGGCCTTCGTCTGGGCTAGCATCAGGAAGTAGTGTGTTGGCCAAGAGAGTTTGTTGGCTGGGGCAGGAGGGCCCCATGTGCATCTGCGGCCTGTCCGCATAGGCCTCAGCTGGAAAGCTGTGTGGGGTAATAGGACCCCCCTGATGGCTGGATGGCCCTTGCTGGGCAGTTATATGGCCCGTGCCAGTCCTGCTGGTTGATGTCTCCGTGGACACTGGCCTAGGCTCAGCGCAGGGCAGAAGCAGCTGACTGGCTGGAGGGCACAGAGTAGAGTATTCTGTCCTTCCTGGGATTGCCACGAGGAGGCTTATTGAAACAGTGCACACGCACGCACACAATCTCTTGCTTGCTCGAGAAAGTAAACCTCTCTTGATAAGTCAAAGCATCATTTACAAAATCTGGTTCTCCTAGCGTCTCTGCCAGTGTGGTCCAAATTCCCACACCGGTTGCTACCATCAAGCTGTATGGGCTTGGGCAGGTCTCTTTGCCGCCCTGGGCTTCAGTGTTCTGTGTACAATGAGCATGTTAATAACATGCAGTGGGACATGGTGAGAAGCAGATGCAGAGAGACAGGAGAGCACTTGGCAAACAGTGCCATGCTGGGCAGCTATCTTCCGACGGCCGTGGGGAGGCAAGGCTGGGGCGCATGCCCCTGGACTGAGTCCAGAAACTCACAACCCCTTGGCTACCTTGCCCGACACTTCCCACCTTCCCCACCTGTCTGACTGCTGCTGCCACCTCTTCCCTGCAGATGTCCCTTTCCCCTCCTGCTGGTGTCCTGACGTGGTGGCGGCCAGCGCAGGAAGGGAGACAGAAAAGCAGGGGAGGCCTACCTACTGCTGCGCGAGCAAGGTCCCGGCTCCACAGTGGTCGGGACATCCCCCAGGGCGAGTCCTATAGGACCCAGCTCGGGAGCGCATCCTCCTGGTTTCTGTGGGAGGATGCCATGCAAATTTCTCACCAAAAGGAACTGTGGGAAGGGAAAGAGGGGGCTGGGCCAGGCAGGTGGGCATTATGGGCGTGACTCAGCCCAAGCAGAGGTTAATGAGCAGTGCCCAGGGTAACAGTGGGACTTGGGGTCAAAGCTACCCCTGCTTGACGGGGGCAGAGGATAGGGACTGGGTAGGGCCTAAATAGGCCCAGACTGTTGAACTGAGTTTTTCAGAACCAAGAGACAGGGTCTCATTCTGCTGCCCAGGCTGGAGTGCAGTGGCACCATCACTGCAGCTTCAAGCTCCAGGGCTCCTGTGATCCTCCCACCTCAGCCTCCTAAGTAGCTGGGACTACAGATGTGTGCCACCATGCCTGGTTAATTTTTTTAAATTATTTCTGGTAGAGACAGCATCTCGCTATTTTGGACAGGCTGGTCTCCAACTCCTGGGCTCAGCCAGTCCTCCCACCTCAGCCTCTCAAAGTGCTGGGATTGCATGTGTGAGCTACTGTACCCAGCCCAAGAGCACCGCCTCTTGCTGTCCTGCACTGCTCTTTGCTTAGTTTAGGGGGAAAAATTAGAGCTGAAGGATGATCTCTCTGGACCAGAAGGAGAGGGCTGGCAGGGAGAAATGGGCTCTGCAGAAGACAGAAACAAGGCGAGTGCCCTGGACTGGTTTCCAGGGCTGACAGGGTAGTGGTGAGCATCCCGACTAGACAGGGAGTGGAGAGGGGATGGAAGCCACACTGGGACATCAGGCAGGCCCTTGCACCCCCTCACACCTTGAGTTTCAGACCTGGCCCCACCCAATCATAACCCCCCACTCTTGGCCTTCTGTTGCCCATCCATGGCATAGCGTGTGTGAGTGGAAGACTCTGACCGTCGCCCCCATGGGAGCTGACCCTGTGCACAGCCACGAAGCCTCTCTGTGTCTGTCACCCCCCTCAGGTGGAGCTGGCGCTGCTGCAGCACTCCTACCAGAGGCTGGCCTCGCAGATCAACCTCATCCTTCTGGAGCGCCTGTGGTATGTCATGCTGGAGCAGTTTCTCATGAAGTATGTGTGGAGCGCCTCAGGCCTGCTCATGGTGGCTGTCCCCATCATCACCGCCACTGGCTACTCAGAGTCAGGTGAGAGCCAGGGCTCCAAGACGATCCAGGGCAGGGGCCCATCCCCCACACCGCTAGGTACTGGGCTCACAAGGGCCCAGCTCAGCCAGCCCACCTCCCACCTCTGCTGCCTGGGCCACTGAGGCCCTGCTGCCACCCTTGATGCTCCCAGAGGTTGGGCTTGCCTTTTGCTCTGTGCGCACCTCACGCCCCTTGGTACCACTCAGCGAAGCGCAGGACTGCAAGTCAGGGACACCACACGTCACTTTCTCCAGGCACAGGTACCCTCAACCCCCCTGTCCCTGTCTTCAACCCAGCCGCGCCTTAGGGATGGGAGGATGTGGGGAGTACCTTGATCACTCCAGCCTTGGTTTCCTCAGCCCTAAAACAGCTCTGGCAAGTTGCAGAGGGGAACCTCACCCTAAGGCGTTTCAGAGGAGTGGGGAGCCTGTTCTACCTGTTATTTTAGTGATAAGATTCAACATTTAGGTTTTCTGCATTCCTGGGGTTTTTTTGTTGTTGTTTCATTTTGTTTTTTGGTTTTTGAAATGGGTCAGCCCAGGCTGGAGTGCAGTGGTGTAACCTTGGCTCCCAGTTCAGCCTCCCCAGTAGCTGGGACTACAGGCTCAAGCCACCACACCTAGCTAATTTTCATATTTTTTGTAGAGATAGGGTTTCTCCATGTTGCCCAGACTGGTCTCGAATTCCTAGTCAGATGATCCTCCCATGTCAGCTTCTCAAAGTGCTGGGATTACATTCCTGTTTTGTTCCTCTACTGGATTGCAACTTCTGCATTCTATTTTTAATCTGTAAGTGGTTACCCTTTACAAGATCAACAGGCCTACTCATTAGGTTAATCAATAGCTCCACCTCCTCCTGGACCTTAGAACACAGAAGCAGCCCCCGTGGGGTGTGACATCATAGCCCAGCCAAGGGTTGGATTTGTACCTTGTTTTTCTTCTTTGCTATCGCCTTATCCATGCACATTGAAACTTGCTAACGGGTTGGTTGATTTCTGTGCTAACCATTTTGTTCTTACATCTCAGTCTCTATGCTCCATTATCTTCCTCCAAATAGACATCTTCTGAGTTTGTTTGTTTTTTTTTAACTCACAAGTATACTAGAACAAACAGACATCAGTACTTCTAATTGTGGTTGGTTTTTTAAAAAGGTTCTTTCAGTAAGGGTTTTGTCATGGGAAATTACTGATTATTTATTGTAATTCTTTATGTTGTTTCGTTTTGTTCCGGTTTCTGTAGGGCAGGTTCTTGCTGTGTTGCCCAGGCTAGCGTGGAACTCCTGGGCTCAAGCGGTCCTCCAGCACTGGCCTCTCAAAGTGCTGGCATTACAGGTGTGAGCCACCACACCCAGCCTGTTGTCATTCTTGATTATTTTTGTTGAAAATGTTTCTATTCCATCCTTATTCCCAAGTTAAAGTGGACTCACACAATGGAGTCTCGGTGGACGGTTCTTTTCCCTCAGCCCTTTCACAGTGTTCACTGTCTCCCTGCTTCTGTAGCTGCTGACAAATCGGGCTCCCGAAGTACCTGTGTTTTTCCTCTGGGTACTTTGATGACTTCCTTTCTCTTTAGCTTTCTGCAGTTTCACTGTGACATGTCTAGGTGTCAGTTTCCGTTGATTCTGCTTGAGACTTGCTATATGTCCTTTGAAGATTCAGGTTTTTCAATCATTCTGGAAGATTCTCAGCTATTATCTTTCCAAATGTTGCCTTACTCTCATTGTTTTACCCTCTTCTAGAACTCCCGCCAGCCATGCTGGGCTTCTCCCTCTCTTCGCTGTGTGTTTTGGTTTCTGTTTACTGTTCCCCATCTCACACTGTGCTGAGTTCCGGGGACTCCATCAGGCCTTCTTCCTGCCCGCTGATTCACCAGTTGACCAGTCTTCTCTTTGGCCATGTCTGATTGGAATTTTGCTCACATTTCAGTGACTGGTTCTGTAAGTTCTAGTTAGAACTTTGTAAATGGAAATTTCCTTTTTCGAGTAGACGTGTCAGGCTGTTTCTGTGTCTTATTTGCTCAACTTTTGGTTGGCTCCTTTTATGCTGCATATCACGTTAGTCAGACTTACTCCACCGTCTCTATCTGATGGTTTGGTCTACTTCAGTTCTTGGGAGTCTCATTCACCTGTCTTCTGTCTGCTGCTCTTCACTCATGGTACATCAGTTCCTTGTGGGTTTTGCAACAGAACTTCTATGGGGATTGGTGTGGCCAAGCACTCCAGGGTAATTAAGCCGTTGGAGGCCATTTTCATGTTACCTTAGCTAGTGCGGGAGGGGGATGGTTCCTGAATTGAGAGATAGTTTCATTTGAATTCATTTGAACTCCAGGTGCATCATTAGAAATTCTCAGTGCACATAGAGCCCTCGATAAGCAAAGAAAGCGTGCTGGTCTTCGCGCTGCCTGCCTCTGGGGCTTTCAAAGGACCACCTGGCTGCCTGCTTCCCTTTGGTCCCAGGAGTTTCCCTTGCTTTCTGTCAAGCTTGGCTCTGCTCGAAATAGTGTTATAGTTTACTCAGTTTGGTGGGAAGAGGGTTTTCGATTTATAAACAAAAGTTCGTTTCTCCTGAGTGTATAGCTAGGAGTGGAACTGCCGGGTCACATGGTAACTGGAGGGTTCACTTTTTGAGGAGCTGCCAGACTGTTCTCCGTAGCGGCTGCGCCGTTTGACCTTTCATCCTGCCTGGCGCTGGTTATCTCCTTGGCATTCTAACCACCTCGTGGGTGTGAGGAGGTATCTCTTGGTAGTTTTGATTTGCATTTTTCTGATGACTAATGATGCTGAGCCTCTTTTGCTGTGCCGAGTGGCCATTTGTATGACTTATTTGGAGAAACGTCTGTTCATGTCCTTCACCCGTGTGTGATGCGGTTATCTCTGTTGTTGAGTTGTAAAAGCTCTTTATGTATTCTGGATACTGCGCCCTCATCAGGTATGTGGTGCACCATTGCAGCATTTTCTCCCGGTCTGTAGACTGTCTTTTTCACTGTCTCAGCGTTGTCCTTTGGTGCACAAAAGTGTTTCGTTGGATGAGGTTCAGTTGATCTGTTTTTCTCTTGTTGGTCATGCTTTTGGTATCCTAGTGAAGGAACTATTGCCATATCCAAAGTCACGAAGCTTTACCCTTGTCTTCTTCTGAGAGTCTCAGAATTTGGGCTACACTGCATGTCAGCCTATGCTGCGCTGCAGGTTGCTTTGTCTGTGTGGTGTGGGTGAAGATAGAGAGAGAGATCTGGACGTCCCAGCACCATTTGCAGAAGAGCCCCGTCTTTCTCTCTATCGGTTCATTTTTTACTTTCTCCCATCTCTGCCCCTCCCCACCCACCACCTGTCCCTCTTGGGCTTTGCAGATGCAGAGGCTGTGAGGAAGTCGGCCTTGGAGAAGAAGGAGGAGGAGCTGGTCAGCGAGCGCACAGAAGCCTTCACTATCGCCCGCAACCTCCTGACAGCAGCCGCAGATGCCACCGAGAGGATCATGTCGTCCTACAAGGAGGTACCCCCGGCCCAGCCCCACCCTTGCCATCCTTGCCATGCTCCTCTCTCTGCACGTGGCAGGGGCTGAGCCAGAGTCGCCTCCCTCAGGTGACGGAGCTGGCTGGCTACACAGCCAGGGTGCATGAGATGTTCCAGGTGTTTGCAGATGTCCAGCGCTGTCACTTCAAGAGGCCTGGGGAGCTGGAGGACACTCAGCCGGGGTCTGGGACCATAGGCCGGGCCGGTGTCCGTGTGGAGGGCCCCCTGAAGATCCAAGGTAAGGCCGTCCCCTCCCTGTGAGTGACCCTGCATCTGCTGCTACTGCTACCCGAGCTCCTCCCATCCCTGCCCTCTCACTCAGGGCCCGCCATGTGCTCCTGGCCCATCCCAGTACACCCGAGACGGGAGGGCTGCCCGGCAAGGGGTTTGAGGACTTAGGCCTGGTCGAGCCGGGCCCCTGGAGGGTTTTCTGGGGAGAGGTGCTGCCGGCCTCCCTGCTGCCTTGCCCTTTGAGGGCCCCAGCCTGGCTTATTGGTTGTAAACAAGGGGATGGGGTCCCCTCCCCCATGCAGGGCAGCAAGAGAAAGTTCCAGACAGTGTGGCAGCTGCTGGCTGTTGTGGGAGGCAGGCGCTGCAGACGAGGGCCCCCAGAGGGGAGAGTTCTAGAGGACCAGAGGGTGGCAGCCCAGGGCACCGTACTAGACACTATGGGAAGAGTTCAGCTTGTTGGAAGACCTGGCTGTGTTCCCGAGGGGCCCTGGACCACAGGCTACTGGTGGGGAACCGGCTGGCATGCTGCCGTGGGGTGGGAATACAGCCTGGGGCACGCAGGTCCCCCGGAACGCAGGGGGGCGCCACCACTGCCTCTCCTCACACTGTGCTCTCTCTGCAGGCCAGGTGGTGGACGTGGAGCAGGGGATCATCTGCGAGAACATCCCCATCATCACGCCCACCGGAGAGGTGGTGGTGGCCAGCCTCAACATCAGGGTAAGTCCAGCGGGGAGGGTGACGGCCAGGCTGGGCTGAGCGCATGGGGCCAGGGTGCCTGGCTACACATACCTGCAAGCCTCAGCCCTTGGCTTCCTGCCTGTCTGTGCTGGCAACAACCATCGCCCCTACATCTATGTGGCAGGTGGCCCAAGGTCAAGGTGAGACACCAACGTGTCTCTGACTGTTCATCCAGGGGCAACAGGGGCAAGGCTGATAAAAAAGACTAGAGATACCAGGATTGGCCAAGGTTCACCCCAGCATTCCTGGCTCTGTCATCTGATGCCAGCTCCCCACACTCCCGAGACAGCCAAGACGTTGGTGAGGGGGCGCTGGTTCAAACCACTCCTTGACTACCCTGGGAAGACCACAACAAAGAATCCACAGATCACCTGTGTCTCCAGATGGGGGTTTGGATGGGGCTAGGGAGTGAGGGGGAGACCGGGGTGCAGGGACAAGCGGAGGAGTGACAAGGAGTCACTCATTCATTCATTTAACCAATGTGCCCTGACCTCTGAGCTGGGCAGCAGAGCCTGAGGTAAATGAGGGGCTCTGCGCTCAGGGAGTCCCCACCGTGGAGGGTACTAAAGTGTTACAAAGGTCTCCAGGTAGACAGCTGTACAGGGGACAGCAGGGGTCACAAGAACAGTGGTCAACATCCCTGGGGTGGTGTGGGTGGGATGAAGCCTTGCCCAGGAGTCGCCGCAAGCAAGTGGGCAGGCAGCTGAGGGTAGGGGAGCGAGGGGCTGTGGGCCTGAGGGCCGCTCACAGAGGAGGAAGCAGAGAGGAGGTGAGAGGAGGGGCGTACCAGGGCTCCAGGGGCTGGCACAGGTGGTTACCCCTCGCTGCAGGCAGTGGCCACTCCTAAGGTGGCAGGGAAGCTGATCACCAGTGGGTCCGAGGGGGTGCTTTCCAGGCTAGCCCTGGGCAGCACAGCAGGCAAGCTCAGGGATCCGGGTGTGTAAGATGGGGCCAGGCCAAGGCCCAGGCCCTCGGGAGGGGACAGTCAGGTGGCTTTGTCAGCATCTTATGGCTGCTGTCACAAAGTGCCACAAATTGCAAGTGGCTTCCCCAGCAGAGATGGTCTCTCTCCCGCCTGGGGGGCCCGCTGTCCAAGAGGAAGGCGCAGGCGGGGTGGGCTCCTGCCGAGGCCTCTGTCCCAGCTCCTGTTCTGCTGCCCCTCTACGGAATTCCTTGGCTTCTGCCACGGCATGTCGGGTCGGCCCCAGCTTCTGTCTCCACACGGCGTTCTCCCTCTGGGTGTGTTCGTGTCTCTGTACTCCCTTTCTGTCAGGACATGGGTCACACTGCATTAGGGCCCACCCTGCGGAATGACCTCATCCAAATCTAACTCATCACGTCCGCAATGACCGTGTTTCCAAATAAGCTCACACTCTGAGATAGGAGGGATTAGGGTTCCTGCATAGGAGTTTCAGGGAACACAGTTCCACCCGTGACACTGCCTGAGGTCAAAGACCACAACCTCAGGTCTTCCACAGGATCCCCGTGTAGTGTTGCTGTTGCTACCGTGAACCTCACTGACTGTAGGCCCCATGGCCTCCTCCCTGCACACAGCCCGCCTCCAGCCTGGCTGGCATTTTCCCACAGCAGGCATTTCGTAGCTCCTGCGAGGCCCATGGAATCAGTGAAGTGAGCCAGAGGTCTGTGACGCTGAGCCAAGGGGTCTGTTTATCAGTCTAGACCATAAAGAAAGTGCCTTTTGGGCCGGGTGTGGTGGTTCATGCCTGTCAATCCACCTTTCTGGGAGGCCGAGGCAGGCAGATCGCTTAAGCCCAGGAGTTCAAGACCAGCCTGGGCCAAAGGACAAACCCCGTCTCTACAAAAGTTGTTAAAAATACAAAAATTAGCTGATTGTGGTGGCCTTGCCGGTAGTTCCAGCTACTTGAAAGGCTGAAGTGAGAGGATCACTTGAGCCGAGGAGGTTGAGGCTACAGTAAGCCATGATCCCACCACTGCACTCCAGCTTGAGTAACAGAGCAAGGCCCTGTCTCATAAAGAAAGAACATGCCTTTTGTGCCCAGTGACTCAGGAGGCCAAGGCCAGAGAATTGCTTGAGGCCAAGAGTTTGAGACCAGCCTGGGCAACACAGCAAGACCCTGTCTCTACAAAAAAAACATTTTCAAATTAGACAGGCGTGGTGGCTCAGCTACTCAGGAGGCTGAGAGGGGAAGATCACTTGAGCCCAGGAGCTGGAGACTGCAGTGAGCTGTGATCGCACGAGTGCACTCCAGCTGGGACGACAGAGTGAGATCTCATCTCTTGAAAACAAAGTGCCGGCCGGGCGCGGTGGCTCAAGCCTGTAATCCCAGCACTTTGGGAGGCCGAGGCGGGTGGATCACGAGGTCGAGAGATCGAGACCATCCTGGTCAACAAGGTGAAACCCCGTCTCTACTAAAAATACAAAAAGTTAGCTGGGCATGGTGGTGCGTGCCTGTAATCCCAGCTACTTAGGAGGCTGAGGCAGGAGAATTGCCTGAGCCCAGGAGGCGGAGGTTGCGGTGAGCCGAGATCGCGCCATTGCACTCCAGCCTGGGTAACAAGAGCGAAACTCCGTCTCAAAAAAAAAAAAAAGAAAAGAAAAAAAGAAAACAAAGTGCCTTTCAGGGCAGTTCCTTAAAAGGGCTGAGAGTCGACCCTGCGCTTGGATTCCCAGTGAAGTGGGAGTCGGATGGGATTGAGAGCGCCACTAACTGTTGGAGCACCCCTCCTCAGTCCACTGTGGCGGAATAGCCCTTCCTCTTGTGCTGGCCCCATGTTCTCTAGGCATGTCAGGGCCTGAGGACAGGGCCGGGTCTTGGCCTTTCCTGTGTCCTGGGCCAGGCATTTAGCTAGCGCTCAATCTAGCTAGGGCTGGGGACGCTGGATCCCATCCCCCAGGCCCTGCTGTCCCTTATCAAGAGATCAAGAATGGCCTGCCTGCTGGCCTCGGGAGTTGGGAGCCTCTCAAGACCGGGCAGGAGGCCACAGGGTGTGGGAAGGGGCCGTGCTCTCTGGCGTCAGCAGCTGTTGCCCCGCAGGTAGAGGAAGGCATGCATCTCCTCATCACGGGCCCCAACGGCTGTGGCAAGAGCTCCCTGTTCCGGATCCTGGGCGGGCTGTGGCCCACGTATGGCGGCGTGCTCTGCAAGCCCCCGCCCCAGCGCATGTTCTACATCCCGCAGAGGTGAGGAGCCTTCTCTTCCCCCCCTCTTCCTGCCTGTGCGCTCAGACGTAGCTTCCTGCAGAGGCCCAGGAAGTGGTGGAGAGTCAGCATCTCGGGAGAGGATATCGGTGCTGTCCTCAGAGCCGGAGAGGGGCTATGCTGCCTGCTCCCTCCATACCCACCCGACCCCCTGCCCTGTCTGTTTGGGGTCTGTGTGGGGTGTGTGCACGGGTAGTGATGTGGACCCCACCTGGGAGGCACAGAGCATCTTGGGGGAAGCAGGGCTGGCCCTTCCCTCTGTGACACCCAGCTTTCCCACAGGCCCTACATGTCTGTGGGCTCCCTGCGTGACCAGGTCATCTACCCGGACTCAGTGGAGGACATGCGAAGGAAGGGCTACTCAGAGCAGGATCTGGAGGCCATCCTGGACATCGTGCACCTGCACCACATCTTGCAGCGGGAGGGAGGTAGGAGGCCCGGGCCCAGCAGCCACCCTTCGTCCCGCCCTGGCCTCTCCCTTGGCCTCCAGGGGGTGAAGATTATCTCCACATCCTGGAGTCTAAAGTGCCAGGTGCCACAGGGGTGGGGCAGAGGGTGCTACCTCGGAGGCCCGCCTACCAGGGAGGACCAGCACCACACAGATGGCCCCAGGTGGCAAGGGTGCCCTAGAGAAGGGGGCACCTCAGGGGCGTGCACCTCATTGGGGAACCTAGAACACCCTCTCCCAGAGAAAGGAGGTCTGAGCTGAGACCTGCAGAATGCTGAGTGCTTACCCCGTCCAGGAGCCAGGGACAGCAGGGCGGAGTGTGGCCCGCAGGCTTGGTGACAGGAGAAGCTGGCTCACAGAGCGCCCTCTGGACCAGGCAGGAACTTGGGCTTTCCCTGAGCGGGATCAGATGCTCTTGGAAGGACCATGGGGCGGTGGGCAGGGGCAGCATAGGAGAGGCAGGCACACATGTGCGGGGACAGGTGCTGTCAGGTTTGTGCAGAGGTTTGGAAGGGGCTGGGGTGAGCAAAGTCGGGTAGATTCTGAGACAACCTCTTGGGAGAGGAGGCCAGGCTGAGCTGTTGTCTTGACCTGGGCTTATCAAGGAGCGCTGTATGTCCACAGTGTCCATCACGCCTAGAGTGGAGGAGGAGAGCGGGTGCAGCTGCAGGGACAGCGGGCAGACTGTCCAGTTCTGTCTTTGAATTCTGAGCCTCTGGGTTCTGTCTCCAGCCCCCACTGCTGGGTGAGAGATGGCCTTGAGCAAGGACCTCGCCTCCTGGGGCTCCCTTCATGGTTCAAGGACCTGGGCACCAAGCCCCTGGCCTGGCCCTGCCTCTTGCTCCTGCTGCCTTCTGCCTGGGCGCCTGTGGTCCCTCCCACCTCTGTGGCAGCCCTGAGTCCCCAGGGCCTGCGGCCGGCCAGCATGAGCCATTAGGATGGAGTTCAGCTGCGAGGAACAGAACTGGCCTCCCCACAATCATGGCTAAGATCATTCGTGAGTGTATCCTACTGAGCCGTCAGGTCCTCAGAGGGGCAGGCCATGGTTGCTGGGGCTGGCCCTGCTCTGCGAAGGCCCCAGGGCTCTAGGCTTTTCTACTAAGTCACTCTGCTGTGTGTAGCCTCCATTCGCAAAGTCACCTCATGATCCAGGAGGGCTGCTGCAGCCCTCGCATCATGTCACAGGGTATAGGATGGAGGAAGTGGAAGGCAAGCGGCAAAAGGTAGCCACCCAGAACAGCGATCGTGCTTCCCAGGCGGCCTTGTGGTGAGGTATGACCATGAGACAAAGTTGTGGCCAATGATATGGTGGCTTCCAGAAGCGCGATCTCTGTTCTGGGTGGCCACATGCCCTGTCATTACTTCCAGCCCTGGGCCACAGGGGAAGGCAGCATGGGGGAGAAGACAAGAGGGGTCAGTTCTGCCTCAGCGCCCCAACCCGATGTAGCGGCTGGCTCACCTGCTTACTCGAGCAGCCCACCCGAGCCTTGCCAAGGTACTGGCACAGGGCAGTGATGGCGAGCCTCCTATGGGTGGCGAGCCCCCGGCCTAGGGAGAACACACTGGCCACTCCAGGGCTCTGTGCCAAGAAACTGAGTGAGCGCCCTGGCGCTGCCATAAACTGCATGGGTGTAGATTCAGGGCCCAGCAGGGTGGGTTCCTTCCGGGGCCATCAGGAAGGATGTGTTCCAGGCCTCTGGCCTTGGCGCACAGATGGCCAGCCTCGCCGTCTGTATCTTCACATCTTGCTCCCTCTGTGCACATCCTCTGCCCGCACACCCCTTTGTATGAGGACACAGTCATACTGAATTAGGGTCCACTCTGGTGACCTCATCTTAGCGTGATCACCTCTGTTAAGGCCCTATCTCCAAATAAGGTCACACTGAAGTGCTGCAGCTGGGACTCCACCATATCTGCTCTAGGGGAACACACGATTCCATTCCCCCTCCTCTGTGATGAATGCCTGGCAGACAGACAAGGACACAGAGGCACGGGGGCCCTGTCTTTTCAGCCAGCTCACTCCCGCAGCTGCCCCAGCTCCCCCACTGGCCCCCAGGGCTCAGTGCTGGCTGAACTGAGCCAAGCCCCTTGCCCCCTGCCCAGGTTGGGAGGCCATGTGTGACTGGAAGGATGTCCTGTCGGGCGGGGAGAAGCAGAGAATCGGCATGGCCCGCATGTTCTACCACAGGTGAGCACTCCAGGCTGGCAGGCTCCCTGGGGTCCCCTGGGAGGGGAAGCAGCAGGCATGGAGAGGCCTGGGCTCCATGGAGCCCTAGCTGGGATAGGGTGCCAGGCGCTGGAGGGTTCACAGAGTCTCCTCTCGGCCGCGACGCCAGGCCCAAGTACGCCCTCCTGGATGAATGCACCAGCGCTGTGAGCATCGACGTGGAAGGCAAGATCTTCCAGGCGGCCAAAGACGCGGGCATCGCTCTGCTCTCCATCACCCACCGTCCCTCCCTGTGGTAGGCGCCCTGTCTCCCTGCCTGGGGTTGGGTGGGAGTGGCAGCCTGAAGAGAGGAAGTGGTCTGGTGGGCCCAGCAGCGGCACACGGCTTCCATTGGCAGCCCTGGTGTCATTCCCCTGACCCTGTCCCTGTCCTGGCCAGGAAATACCACACACACTTGCTACAGTTCGATGGGGAGGGCGGCTGGAAGTTCGAGAAGCTGGACTCGGCCGCCCGCCTGAGCCTGACCGAGGAGAAGCAGCGACTGGAGCAGCAGCTGGCGGGCATTCCCAAGATGCAGCGGCGCCTCCAGGAGCTCTGCCAGATCCTGGGCGAGGCTGTGGCCCCAGCAGAGGCACCAGCACCAAGTCCACAAGGCCCTGGCGGCCTCCAGGGCGCCTCCACCTGACAAGTCCCTCCCAGGCCCCTGCCCCGCTCCCAAGCTCGGATCACATGAAGGAGACAATAGCAACTACCCATGCCCACCCTGTCCTGCATGCCTGGCCCTCCTCCTAGAAGACCCTTCCCGCCCTTGGGAAAGTAGCCATGGAGGGTGGCACCCTGCATCCCTCCCCCCATCCCCCATCCCTCCCGCTCCCTGGGGAGCTGCTCCACAGTGACTGGGCCCTGTCCAGGGCAGTGAGTCGTTGACTTTGCCCCACGGAGGGAGCTGGGGCACAGGGGGCCCCAGTGCCAGCCACACAGCAGCGCAGCCAAGCACCAGGGACCCCTCAGATCACAGCCCCTGGCACTGCAGGTGGCCTCCCTCCAAAGACTGGAGTCCCCACAATTCCCTTCCCAGTCTCTCAAAGACCCCACGCTCCATCCCCCGAGGGTGGTCAGCCAAGGCTTCCGTCCCACGAGATGCCATAAAAGCCCCCCAGTGGAACCCATGGTCAGACAGAGCCCCTCACCTGCATCCTCTCCCCCCAGGAGCCCCAAAGAGCCTGAGGGAGAGGGACGCACAGCGCTGCCTTCTGAATGAGAACGTAGCCCAGCCCTCGGCCCCTTGCCGCCTCTTTCTACTGCCTAATTTATTGGATTCCCTATTCATAACCATCTCCATGGCCAATGTGACTACCCTGTCAGCAGCGAGGGCAGCCCAGCCTCTGAGTCCCATGGGGCCCCGGCTCCCACTGGTGCCAAACCCAGCCCCTGGGGCCATCACCCGCCAGCCTACACTGCCAGCCGACACCGGGCTGCACAGGCCTCTGCTTGCCAGCCAGGAATGCAGGCACCACGTTCCCAGCTCAGTGCCAAAGAAGGGTCGCTTGGGGGAGCTGTCTGCAGAGCCAGCGCCTACCCGAGGGAGACCCCACTGCCACCGTGTGCCTTTCCCAGGCCCTCAGCCCTTGGGCTGGGCGCCACCCCCAGTCCCTCAGTAAAAGCCTCCACTGGCAAATGTAGTCCTTCCTCTGTGCCTTGTGCCTCGGATTCTCGTGGTGTCTGCTGCGGGTCTTGGAGAGCGATGGAGAGGAGGGAGTGGGTTGCCTGTCGAGGAAAGAGTGAGTTGGGGAAAGGAATGGGCTGGACCCCCAAACCCCTCCGCCAGAGAAAGTTACCGGAAGACACGGTCCAGCCCTCCTCGGAGCTTCACGCGGAGACTCAGGGTTCCCGTGACGATGGAGGTGGAACCTGCAACAAACTCGCACAGAAATACTGGCTGAGCCCAAACAGGACTCGTGGTGGGGACATGTTGCTCCCTGTGGGAGGAGCACGATGGCAGGAGAAGGGATGTCTAAGCTGCCACACGGGGTGCTGTGGCTCTTCTATCTAGGGACAGGGGGCCGCTTGTGCAGGGACCTGAGGGGAATCAGTGGCATAGCCCAGGGTATTCATACTACATGCAGGGGAAGGGCGGGCTGCGGCCCGCGGGCCTTACAGACCACACTGCAGAGCCAGGACTTAGCCCAGAGGCCACCAAGGAGTTCTCAGCAACAGGGAAGCAGTGTGGAGCTCTGCAGGCATGTGGCTGCGTGTGAGGGCGGCCGGGGGGAATGGGGTGCCGCAGCCCACCTGGCCTCAGAAGCACGAGAAATGAGAACATCCGTGCGGCCAGACCTTTATGCACGGTTGGCCATAGCCTCCCAAAGGTGGGGCAGCCCAACTGCCCATCAGCAGAGAAATGGACGAACAGCCTTCCCGCACAGTGCGGTGCCATTCAGCTGTAACATGACACAGATGGGCCTCAAAGAAGCCAGACAAAAACTCATAGGGAAAGAGAGCAGACTAGTGAGTGCCAGGGGCTGGGGTGGGGGAAGGAAAATGCTGGGGGTGGGGGATTCCTTTTAAAAAAGAATTGTAGCACAGTGTGTTCTCTATGAGTTACCCCAAAGGCAACGGTTCACTTTCTGCCCAAAATGGCTGGCAAACAGGCTGTTTCAGCATCAGGCAAGTGGCTGGACGGTATTCAAAAATGGTATTACAATGCTGCAGGATTCAATAAACTGGGGTTAATGCAAGATGATACAATGTACGAGGACGAAGAGGTAAAACAACCCATAAGAAGGCTTCCAGAGAACCTTGATAATGACAGGATGTTTCAAATTAAGAGGGCACTGGACCCATCCATGAGGCTTCAGAGCTTGCCTAAAGAGCAGTGGACCAAATATGAAGAGGAAAATTTCTGCCTTGAACCATATCTCAAAGAGGTTATTCGGGAAAGAAAAGAGAAGAATGGGAAAAGAAGTAATCATGTAGTTGAAGTCTGTGGATGCAGCTGTTATGAAGATGATTAAACTTGAAACAAACAATTTTAAGAATTATTTGGTCTGCAGATGTTTTACTTTAAATAAATGTCTATTGTAAAAAAATTAAAATTTTAAAATTGTGTTTATTTTTTATTGAGACAGAGTCTCACCCTGTGACCCAGGTGGGAGTGCAATGGCGCAGTCATTGTGAATATCACTGCAGCCTTGATCTCCTGGGCTCAAGCAGTCCTTCTGCCCCAGCCTCCTGAGTAGCTGGAACTACAGGCATGTGCCGCCATACTCTACTAATTTTGCGATTTTTTTTCTGTAGACAGGATCTCACTGTGTTCCCCAGGCTGGTCTCAAACTGCTGAGCTCAAGCAATGCTCCTGCCTCAGCCTCCCACAGTGCTGGGATTACAGGCATGAGCCACTACATGAAACCCAGCCTCTGGGTTTCTTTTTAGTGTGAAGAAAATTTTCTGGAACTATACAGCGTACTAAATGCCACTGAATTGTGCACTTTAAAGGGATTGATTGTGTATTTTTTGAATATCACCTCAAAAACAGGTAGATAGATGATAGATGTTTGATGGATAAATTGATACATAGATATGTAGATGTATAGCTGTATAGACACGATTGGTAGATAATTGGTAGATGATGGATGATAGATTGATAGGGGATAAGTGATAGATAAAAGATAATGCATGATAGATACATGGATAGATGATAGATGGATAGAGAGAGATGATGGATTATTTTAAATATTTTTTTAGAGATGAGATCTCACTATGTTGCCCAATCTGGACTCCATCTGCTGGCGTCGAGCAGTCCTCCTGCCTCAGCCTCCTGAGTTGCTGAGACTACAGGCACATGCAACAGGGCCTGGTGATAGATAAATGATTGAAAGATACATGGTAGAGGGATAAATGACAGAAAGATAGATGGAGAGACAGATGATAACAGGTAGATACGAAGCTACATGAATAGATCAATGATTTATTACGTAGATAGATAACATAGATTGATAGATTGTTTATTATAGATTGATAGGTGGATAGTTGATTGATGATTGATCAATTGATGATTGGTTGATTGATGGAGAGAGAGAGAGAAGGAAGCATAGCCATTGCCGCAGCCCAGACAAAACATGCTGAGGGCCGACGTTCCAGAAGGTTCGAGTAGTTGGAAGAACTCGACAGGCATGGGAGCAGCCTGTTTAGGGAGTGGAGCGGGCAGCAAGGTACCACTGGGTTCTGGCTTGGAAAGTTAGGTGGGTGACAGCACCCTTGGCAGACAGAGGCGGCTCCAAAGGAGGGGCAGGCCTGGGGAGCAGGTGTAGCCAAGGGGATGGTACGTAGACAGCTGGTTCAGAGCTTGGGGCTCCTCAGTGGGACGTGGGCCAGTGTAGAGGCCAGTGGTCCTTGAAGTTTTGATGGAGACAGCCTGGCTGAGGGGAGGGTCATGCTTGGCATCTCATTTAGGGGACGGGAGGTAGACTCGACAGTGTCAGCATTTTGAGGTTACAATTTATTCCTGATCCCAGGAGGCAGCCGATTCAGAGAGCTGGGATTTGTTCCTCCGTTTCTTCTGATGATTGTGCAAGTTGTCTGTGCTTGATCGTAAACCCCTTTTACTTGTTTATTTTTGACGCCTAGCTGGAATGGCTCTAATTGCTACAGACAGAAGGTGATGACGTACTTGGCAAAAACCACTCAAAAGGAAGCTAGTGGTGAAGAGCTTATATTGCACAAAGCAGGCTCCAGGGCAAAATCATTATTAGGATTAAAAGAGGTTGCAGCATACTGATAAGTATTCATTCTGAAGCATTCACCAGCAGGGAAAAGCGAGGCAGGCGGTGGGGGGGGGGGAGAATAATTACATAAATAAGTAAATTTTTTAAAAAGAAGTATTAGCAGCCAGGCGTGGTGGCTCACGCCTGTAATCCTAGCACTTTGGGAGGCCGAGGCAGGCAGATCACCTGAGGTCAGGAGTTCGAGACCATCCTAACCAACATGGGGAAACCCAGTCTCTACTACAATACAAAATTAGCTGGGCGTGGTGGAGTGCGCCTGCAGTCCCAGCTACTCAGCAGGCTGAGGCCGGAGAATCACTTGAACCTGGGAAGTGAAGGTTGCAGTGAGCTGAGATCATGCCACTGCACTCCAGCCTGGGTGACAAGAGCAAAACTCCATCTCAAAAATAAAAAGAAAGAAAGAAAGAGCCATTCTGACCTTGTGTGCACCTGCACAATGACCACAGAACAAAAACATGGCAAGAAAAGGAAAATCCATCAATGAGCACATTCTCCACACAGGGAATTATACCACCTCTCACTGGAACTGCTGGTTCAAGCAGACTCAATTAATAAGAATATAGAAAAATTGGGCCAGACATAGTGGCTCACACCTGTAATCCCAACAGTTTGGTAGGGCAGGCAGATTACTTAAGATCAGGAGTTGGAGACCAGCTTGACCAACACGGGAAACTAAAATAAAAAATACAAAAATGAGCCAGGTGTGGTGTCTCATGCCTGTAATCCCAGCTACTCAGGTGGCTAAGGCTGGAGGACCACTTGAACTTGAGGTTTCAGTGAGCCGAGACTGTGCCCCTGCATGCCAGCCTGGAAAACAGAGCGAGACTCTGTCTCCAAAAAAAGAAGAAGAAGAAGCATATAGAAAAGTTGAACAAGCTTGATTTACTGGACACCCAAAAACTACAGACCAAATATTGTTTTCAAGTTCACGTCAGACATTTACTAACACTTGTCATGTCCTAGGCTGCAAAACAAGACTCAACAAATAGCTAAAGGACTATCAGACCAGCTAAAGGATTATCGTACCAGCATGTTCTCGATGTAATAGAAAAAAGGCAGAAATTGGCAACTAAACTAAAATTAGGGGCTCCCCCATTTTTGGAATTTTTTTTTTTTTTTTTTTTTGAGACGGAGTTTCGCTCTTGTTACCCAGGCTGGGGTGCCATGGTGCGATCTCGGCTCACTGCAACCTCCGCCTCCTGGGTTCAGGCAATTCTCCTGCCTCAGCCTCCGGAGTAGCTGGGATTACAGGCATGCGCCACCATGCCCAGCTAATTTTTTGCACCTTTAGTAGAGACGGGGTTTCACCATGTTGACCAGAATGGTCTCGATCTCTTGACCTCGTGATCCACCCGCCTCGGCCTCCCAAAGTGCTGGGATTACAGGCTTGAGCCACCGCGCCCGGCCTTGGAAATTTAAATTTAAAGATACACTACTGGCCAGGCACCATGGCTCACAGCTATCATCCTAGCACTTTGGGGAGCCAAGGTGGGAGGATCCCTTGAGCCCAGGAGTTCAAGACCAGCCTGGGCAACATAGTGAGACCTTAATCTCTATAACAATAAATTAAATTATTTTTGCTTCTTCTCCGACAAAACACCAAATGGCAGATGACGCCGGTGCAGTGTTGCAGCGGGGGTGCTGGGGGCCCTGGGATGGTGACCCGCTGCCACATGATCAAGGTCATGAAGATCAAGACCCTGGAGGAGAGCTATCTCTTTGCTCTGCCCATCAAGGAATCTGAGATCATTAACTTTTTCCTGGGGGCCTTTCTCAGGGATGAGGTTTTGAAGCTTTTGCCGGTGCAGAACCCGTGCTGGCCAGCGCACCAGGTTCAAGGTGTTTGTTGCTACTAGGTACTAAAATGGTCATGTTGGTCTGGGTGTTGAGTGCTCCAAGGAGGCGGCCGCTGCCAGCTGCGGGGCCATCATCCTGGCCAAGCTCTCCATTGTCCCCGTGCGCAGAGGCTACTGGAGGAACAAGATGGGCAAGCCCCACACCGTCCCTTGCAAGGTGACGGGCCGCTGTTGCTCTGTGCTGGTGCGCCTCATCCATGTGCTCTGGGCACTGGCATCATCTCAGCACCTGTGCCCAAGAAGCTGCTCATGATGGCTGGTATCAGTGACTGCCACACCTCAGCCAGGGGCTGCACTGCCACCCTGAGCAACTTCGCTAAAGCACCTTTGATGCCGTCTCTAAGACTTACAGCTACCTAACCCCCGACCTCTGGCAGGAGACTGTATTCGGCAAGTCTCCCTATCAGGAATTCACTGACCACCTCAAGACCCACACCAGAGTCTCCATGCAGAGGACCTAGGCTCCAGCTGTGGCTACAACAAAGGGTTTTTATACAAGAAAAATAAAGTGAATTAACCCTGAAAAAAAATTAAATAATTTTTTTAATTTAAAAAATAAAAAATAGGCCAGGCACAGTGGCTCACGCCTGTAATCCCAGCACTTTGGCAGGCCAAGGCGGGCAGATCACCTAAGGTTGGGAGCTCAAGACCAGCCTGACCAACATGGACAAACCCCGTCTCTACTAAAAATACGAAATTAGCTGGGTGTGGTGGCGCATGCCTGTAATCCCAGCTACTTGGGACACTGAGACAGAAGAATTGCTTGAACCTGGGAGGGGGAGGTTGTGGTGAGCCACGATGGCGCCACTGTACTCCAGCCTGGGCAATAAGAGCGAAAGTCCATCTCAAAAAAAAAAAATGTAAAAAAATACAAATAAACAGGCCAGGCGTGGTGGCTCACGCCTGTAATCCAAGCACTTTGGAGGCCAAGGCAGGTGGATCACCTGAGGTTGGGGGTTCAAGACCAGCCTGACCAACATGGTAAAACCCCGTCTTAAAAAAATAAAATAAAATACAAATACAAATAAACAATATAATGAAGGACAAAGGGATCTCCCTCCAGGTACCACTGTGAGCTGAAACATCAGGGGCACCCGGGAGCAAAACACATGGGTGAGAACAACTACAGCCCTTGCTTTTCCCAGCGCCGCTAAAAGGACTGCAAAGAGATTGCAGATGTCAAAGGGAAGAGTTCACAGCACAGTGAGAGCAGCAGCGCCTGCCAGGAACACAAGTGGGAGAGTGATCACTGATTTAAGAGATCAGAGCGAACTTTGAAACAAATAGTGGGAGGCACCAGGAGCCTGTGCCCACAGAGGAAAGGCCACGTGAGGCCATCGCCCAGAAGAGAGGCCTTGGAAGAAACCAGCCCTGCTGGCACCGTGACCCTGGGCTTCCAGCCTGTAGGACTGTCGACCATTACAGTGTTGGACTGATACTGTAAAGAAAGAAGTAGTGATAGCAGACATGGTTGTTTAATGCCAGTACTAAAAGGGGGAAGGCAGCTGCCATGGTGAAAGGACACCCAAGCCTCCTGCAGGAGAGGCCCACATGGGGAGGAACCAATACCCTGACAGGTTCCGGTAACAGTCAGAGCCCACCTGCTAGCCACACAAAGCCACCCCCACAGATGACTTCAGATCACTCCTTCATGCAAACTCCAAGCCACAACTAGCCTTTGTTTATTAGTTTTAAATTGTTTTAATTTTAATTTATTTTTGTAGAGACAGGGTCTTGCTCATTTGTCCAGGCTGGTCTCCATATACTGGGCTCAAGCGATCCTCTCGCCTCTGCCTCCCAAAGGAAGTGCTGGGGTTATAGGCATGAGCCACTGTCCCCAGCCTCAGAGCCAGCCTTTCTTGAATTCTGATCCACAGAAATTGTGAAAATGTTTGTTGATCACCTCCTGCCTTCAAAGATGTATTTGTTGAAGATGAAGGTCCCGGGTTTCCCATTAGGAAAAGCATAGTCTGCATATGAATGAAGAATGTTCTCCCATTACAGCCCCTATGGCCAGAGATGGACACTATTTAAGGTGACTCTGGAATATTCTTCCAGCAAATAGCCCAGGGTCTACCCACAAAGGTCTATGCTGCTGGGGAGAGGAGGCCTTTCACGTTTGGGAGTCAGGGCTCCAGAAGGCCCTCCCATGTTTCTCTGTGGCTCTTATGGCCTTCAGAGCCAAGGAACATAAAATAGATGCAAAAACAGGTCCCTTGGGCACCTGCAGCGCCTGGATGTCAGCACTGGGAGAAACCGCCTCAGAGTCACCTGTAAAACCCAAACATCACTGAGCTGAGCATCCTTACTTTCTTTCTTTTTTCTTTTCTTTCTTTTTTTCTTTTCTTTTTTTTTTTTTTTTTTTTTTTTTTGAAAGAAGAAAAAGAAAGGGGGAGAGAGAACAGGAGTCTTGCTCTATTGCCCAGGCTGGAATGCAATCTAAAAATAGGTATTAAAAACCTCTTTTATGTCGATAATTGTGCTTAAAAGCGTAGACAGGAAGGAATAAGGGAAGAAAATAACAAACAAACAGCCAACCAGTATTTCATTCAAGGCTGTGAAATGCTATGCAAATGCTGAAGAGTGATTTACTTCTATTTATGTGGTCATTTTCAAAATAAGTGCAATATGATACTGAGAAAAATGTATGTTCTGTGGACCTGGGGTGAAGAATTCTATAAATATTCACTGAGTTTACTTGTTCCAGGTTTGAGTTCAAATCATAGATGTCCCTGTTAATTTTCTATCTCGTTGATCCATCGAATATTAACAATGTGGTGTCAAAGTCTCTTGCTATTACTGTGCGGGAGTCCAAGTCTCTTTATAAGTCATTAAGAAATTGTCTTATGTATCTGAGTGTTCCTATATTGGGTGCATATATATTTATGATCATTGACTCCTGTTGTTGCATTGATCCTTTTACCATTAGGTAATGTCCTTCTTTGTTCTTTTAGTCTTTGTTACTATTAAAGTCTATTTTGTCAGAGACGAAAGTTACAACTCCTGTTTTCTTTTTTTTTTTTTCTCTCTCTCCATTTGATTGGTGAGTCTTCCACCAACCCTTTATTTTAAGTCTTTGTGTGTCCTTGCTTATGAGATGGATCTGGATACTGCAAACCGATGGGTTTTGACTTTTTATTCAATTTGCCTGTCTGTGTCTGTGATTGGGGCATTTAATCCATTTAAATTTAGAATTAATATTGATATTTGTGAGTTTAATATTGTCGTTTAATGCTAGCTGGCTCTTTTGCCCATTAGTTGATATAGATTCTTCATCATGGAGATACTCTTTACCTTTTGGTAAGTTTTTGGGATGACTGATACTGGCTGTTCCTTTCTGTGTGTAGTGGTTCTTTCAGAAGCTCTTGTAAAGCAGGCCTGGTGGTGATGAAATCTCTGAGTGCTTGCTTATTTGTGAAAAATTTTATTTTTCCTTCATTTATGAAGCTTAATTTGGCTGGATATGAGATTCTGGGTTAAAAATTCTTTTCTTTGAGGATATTGAATATTGACCCCCACTCTCTTCTAGTTTGCAGGGTTTCAGCTGAGAGATCTGCTGTGAGTCTCATAGGCTTCCCTTTACGGGTAACCTGACCTTTCTCTCTAGCTGCCCTTAGAATTTTCTCCTTTATTTCAACCCTGGTGAATCTAACGATTATGCGTCTTGGGGTTGCTCTACTTGAGGAATATCTTTGTGGTGTTCTCTTTATTACCTGAAGTTGAGTATTTTCCTGCCTTACTGGGTTAGGAAAGTTTTCCTGAATAATATCGTGAAGAATATTTTCCAGCTTGGATTCATTCTCTTCGTCACGTTCAGGTACACCTATCAAATGTAAATTAGGTCTTTTCACATAGTCCCATATTTCTTGGAGGCTTTGCTCATTCCTTTTTACCCTTTCTTCTCTAATCTTGTCTTCTCATTTCATTAAGTTGGTCTTCGACCTCTGATATCCTTTCTTCTGCTTGATCAATTCGACTGTTAAAACCTGTGCTTACCTCGTGGCGTTCTCGCATTGTATTCTTCGGTTCCATTAATTCATCAATATTCCTCTCTAGATTGTCTATTCTCGTTAGGATTTCATCAAACCTTTTTTCGAGGTTCTTAGTTTCTTTACATTGGGCTAGAACATGTTCTTTTAACTCACAGAAGTTTCTTATTATCCACCTTCTGAAGCCTAAATCTGTAATGGAATGCACTCGTTCTGCATCAGGCCTTGTTCCCTTGTTGATGAGCAACTGTGATCACCTGTAGAGGGAGAGGCATTCTGATTTTGAGTATTCTCAGCCTTTTTACGCTGATTTCTTCCCATCATTGTAAATTTATTCACCTGTCGTCTTTGTAACCACCGACTTTCAAATTAGGTCTCTGAGTGGACATCCAACTTGTTGATTCCCAGTCCCAGAATCTGAGCAACCCACTGTGCCGGCCAAAACAGCGGCGTTAAGATTCGTGGTGCTTTTCTGCCCAGGAATCTCCGGTCTGGCTTCCTTCTTGAGTCTCTTTTTCAATCAGCTGAATAGGTGACTCTGCCTTCCCGGAGCTCCAAACGTCGACCAGAAGGGGACCCAGTCCCGTTTACTCTGCACCGAGAACCGCCACGCCGGGGCACCAGCAAAACCGCCGCGCCAGCCACAAGAGTCGCGCTGGCGACCCGTGGGACTCCTCCGCTGGGAATCTGCTGGTCTGTGAGCAACACAAATTCATCTGAAAGTGTGACGTCCTCTCGTTCTCTGCACTGGGAGCTACAATCCTGAGCTGCTAGTGATCAGCTATCCTGGATCTCTCTCCAGCACCCCCACTTTCGCAGCTCTCTGTTACCATTTCTCAGGTTTTGTTGTTTGGGCCAGGGCCAGCATTAAAGGCAAACCCAAAGTTGCTCTCTGTGCATTGACCTCTTCTTCCTTCTCTTATGTGTCTGCCGTGTCCATTAGCCTGCGAGCTTCAGGAGACAAAGGAGCATGTTTCTTCATCCTGACATCCCTGAAACTCGCACAGTACATGCTACGAAATGCAGGTTCAATGAGGGTTCTTTGCATTACAATTTTGAAAGAGAATCATGAACTGTGATTCAGCATCTCTTCCCATCAAACCCCAGGACCATAGAGCAGTCGCCTCTACCTGTGACACGTCCCCCTCCTCCCAGGCATCCCTGTCCTGCAGACCAGACACAAAACTCATCGCCATCCCTCTCCAACCTGGCTTCTTTTCTGACTTCCCTTCAGGTGCCCCAAGCAGAGCCATGGGGATCATCTGACCCTCTGTCTCCCTCATCCTTCCCTATCCCACCATCCCCTGTCCTACTGACTCAGTTCCCAAAGTCTTCGTCATTCCCCAGTGGATCCTCAGCATCTTGTGGTACAGTACCTGACATGGGAGGTGCACAGCAATCGCCAGGTGAATACAAGAATGGTATGATTTAGGGTGTCTGCGGAGTCTCATATGCTGCCTGTGCTAGGTAACACAGTGAATCATCATCTGTTTGGAACAGTCTAAGTCTCCAGCCAGACTGTCTTTGCACCAGGGCACAAGCTCCCCCGAGGACTGTGAAGCCTGTCCAGGAGGGGCTTGACATGGATGGTCCCAAGGAGCCAATGTCCCGCCTCAACTTGCACATGTGCCCTAACCTAACGGTGCCCAGTGTCTTTCCCAGGAATGTGACCCCAGTTGACAAGAGCGGGGCATTGTACCATGATACGCTGTGGGGTCAAAGGCTACCAGACCAGGAAAAGCTGACATCTCCAGCTCTGCATTTCAGGATTTTCCCTTCACATTTAAGAATTACAAAAATTGTGTTATTTTACTCAATTATATGCTAGGAAAACGTAGCAATTATACCATCCCCAATTAATTTTTTTTTAACACTTAGGTGGAAAAATCGGTAGGAGGCAGCCAGTGGCAGAGGTGGATTGAGGCACCAGATAGCTCAGAATCAGTGTGTGTGTGTGTGTGTGTGTGTGTGTGTGTGTGTGTGTGTGTGTTGCAGAGTGCAGAATGAGATGGTTGATTGGAAGTCTCTATAAGGAGCTGCTGTCCTTTCACTGGCTACACAGATTAAAAGAGAAAGAAGAAAACAAAGAAGCGACTAGATACCAGCACCTCTGCCCCACTTTGTGCAGAAGACTGGAGACCGAACAGAAAGTCATAGAGTCTCACCCCACCACCCAGGCTGGAGTGCGACGGCACAATCTCAGCTCACTGCAACCTCTGCTTCCCGGGTTCAAGCGATTCTCCTGCCTCAGCTTCCAGATTAGCTGGGATTACAGGCGCACGCCACCTCACCTGGCTAATTTTGTATTTGTAGTAGAGACAGAGTTTTGCCATGTTTGTCAGGCTGACCTCAAACTCCTGACCTCGGGTGATCCACTCGCCTTGGCCTCCACTTGAACAACACTCTAGAGTCTAGACCAACACCCAGTACCAGTCTGTGGCCTGTTAGGAACTGGGCTGCAGAGCAGGAGGCGACTGGTGGGCAAGTGAGCATTACCACCCGAGCTCCATCTCCTGGCACATTAGCAGTGGCATTAAAGTATTATAGGAGCACAAACCCTATCGTGAACTGCAGATGTGAGGTTGTGCCTGATGATCTAAGGTGGAAAGGTTTCATCCTGACCCTCCATCCGTGGAAAAACTGTCTTCCATGAAACTGGTCCTTGGTACCAAAAAGATTGGGCTCCACTGCTCTAGACCAAATGGACCTAGCAGACGTACACAGAACATTCCATCCATCAGCAGCAGAATCCACTTTCTTCTCAACTGCACATTGGACATTCTCCAGGATAGACTATATGTGAGGCCACAAAACAAGTCTTAACAAATTCAAGAAGATCAAAATCACATGAAGCATCCTGCCCAACCACAAACGAGAAATCACTAACATAAATAAAGAAAACGGAGGCCGGGCGCAGTGGCTCATGCCTGTAATCCCAGCACTTTGGGAGGCCAAGGCGGGTGGATCACGAGGTCAAGACATCGAGACCATCCTGGTCAACATGGTGAAACTCCGTCTCTACTAAAAATACAAAACATTAGCTGGGCATGGTGGCACGTGCCTGTATTCCCAGCTACTCGGGAGGCTGAGGCAGGAAAATTGCTTGAACCCAGGAGACGGAGGTTGCAGTGAGCCGAGATCGCGCCATTGCACTCCAGCCTGGGTAACAAGAGTGAAACTCCGTCTCAAAAAAAAAAAAAAAGAAAGAAAGAAAAAAGAAAACTGGAAAACTCACAGACAGGTACACAATACCCTCCTGAACAGCCGATGGCTCAGAGAAGAAATGAACATGGAAACATACAAAATGTGGTGTGCAGCAAAGCAATTCCGAGAGGGAAGTTTAGAGCCATAAATGCCCCCATTAAGAAATAAGAAAGAGGCTAGGCATGGTGGCTCACTTCTGTAAACTTTGGGAGTTGGTGGCTCACATCCAGCACTTTGGGAGGCCAACGTGGGTGGGTCACTTGAAGCCAGGAGTTCAAAACCAGCCTGACCAACATGGTGAAAAACCGTCTCCCTAAAAATACAAAAAGTAGCAGGCATGGTGGCACGTGCCTGTAGTCCCAGTTACTTGGGATGCTGAACATTAGATCAGCAGCAGCATTAGATTCTCATAGACTCTCATGAGAGTCACTGGAAAAAAAAAGAAAAAGGAAAGAAGAAACATCTCAAATAAACAACCTAATTTTACACCTCAAGGAACTAGAAAAGGAAGAACAAAATAAGCCCAAAGTCAGCAGAAAGAAGAAAATAACAAAGATCGCAGCAAAAATACATGAAATAGACTAGAAAAATAATAGAAAATATCAATGAAACTTTACAGATAAAATCAGCAAACCTCTAGCTAGACCAACTAAGAAGAGATAAGACTCAAATCAATCAGAAGTGAGACATTACGACTGATACCACAGAAATGCAAAGGATCGTAAGACACTATTATGAATAATTATACTCCAACGAACTGGATAGCCTAGAAAAAATGGATACATTCCTAGACACATCAAACCTACCAAGAATGACTTAAGAAGAAATAGAGCCGGGCACGGTGGCTCAAGCCTTAATCCCAGCACTTTGGGAGGCTGAGGCGGGTGGATCACGAGGTCAAGAGATCGAGACCATCCTGGTCAACATGGTGAAACCCCATCTCTACTAAAAATACAAAAAACATTAGCTGGGCATGGTGGCACGTGCCTGTAATCCCAGCTACTCAGGAGGCTGAGGCAGGAGAATTGCCTGAACCCAGGAGGCGGAGGTTGCAGTGAGCCAAGATCGCGCCATTGCCCTCCAGCCTGGGTAACAAGAGCGAAACTCCATCTCAAAAAAAAAGAAGAAGAAATAGAAAATCTGAGCAGACCAATAATGAGTAAGGAGATTGGACCCGTAATAAAGAGCCTCTCATCAAAAAAAAGCCCAGGACCTGATAGCTTCATTGGTAAATTCTACCAAACATTTAAAGAACTAATACCAATCCTTCTCAAACTCTTCCAAAAAATTAAAGAGGAGGGAACACTTCCAAACTCATTTTATGAGGTCAGAAAATTCCCTGATACCAAAGCCAGACAAGGACACTCACAAAAAAAGCTACAGGTTAATATCCCTGATGAACACAGTTGCAAAAATCTTAAAATACTAGCAAACCAAATTCAATAGCACGTCAGAAAGATCATTCACCACGAGCAAATAGCATTTATTCCTGGGATGCAAGGATGGTTCAACATTTGCAAACCAATAAATGTGATGCACCACATTAACAGAATAGAGGATTAAATCATTTCTCAACTGATGCACAAAAAGCATTTGACAAAATTCAGCATTCTTTAATCACTAAAAAAAAAAAAAAAAAAATTGGGCAGGTGCAATGACTCACACCTGTAATCCCAGCACTCCGTGAGGCCAAGGCAGGCAGATGACAAGGCAGGAGTTCAAGACCAGCCTGGCCAACATGGTAAAATGCCGTCTCTACTAAAAATATGAAAATTAGCCTGGTGTGGTGGCACATGCCTGTAGTCCCAGCTACTCGTGAGGCTGAGGCAGGAGAATTGCTTGAACCCAGGCTCATGCCACTGCACTTTGGGATGCCAAGGCAAGAGAGTCTCTGGAGTCCAGGAGTTCAGACCAGCCTGGACAATATAGCAAGACACTTCTACAAAAAAATTGTTAAATTAGCCAGATGTGGTGGTGTGTGCCTGTAGTCCCAACTACTCTGGAGGCTTCAGCCCAGGAGTTTGAGGGTGCTATGAGCCAGGATCGTACCACCGCACTCCAGCCTGGGTGACAGAGCAAGACCCTGTCTCAAACAAACAAACAAATACAAATTAGCCAGGTATAGTGGTACGTGCCTATAGTCCAGCAGTTTGGGAGGCCAAGGCAGGAGGATCACTTGGGCCCAGGAGTTCAAGATGAGCCTGGGCAACATAGCAAGGCCCTGTGTCTACAAAAAAATTAAAAAGCAACTGTCAACAAATTAAGTACAGAAGGAATGTACCTCAACATCATAAAGTCCATATATGACAAACCTACAGCTAACATCATACTCAATGGTGAAAAGCTAAAAGCTTTTCTTTCAAGGTCAGGAGCAAGACAAGGATGCCCACTCTCACCACTTCTACTCAACATAGTCCTGGAAGGCCTAGGCAGAGCAATAAGGCTAGAAGAAAAAAATTAAATACCCAAATTAGGCCAGGCACAGTGGCTCACGCCTATAATCCCAGCACTTTGGGAGGCTGAGGTGGGTGGATCACCTGAGGTCAGGAGTTCGAGACCAGCCTGGCTAACACGCCTATAATCCCAGCACTTTGGGAGGCTGAGGTGGGTGGATCACCTGAGGTCAGGAGTTCGAGACCAGCCTGGCTAACATGATGAAATCCCATCTCTACCAAAAACACAAAAATTAGCCAGGTGTGGTGGTGTGTGCCTGTACTCAGCTACTTGGGAGGCTGAGGCAGGAAAATCGCTTGAACTCGGGAGGTGCAGGTTGCATTGAGCCAAGATCACACCACTGCACTCCAGCCTGGATGACAGGGTGAGACTTCATGTCAAAAAAAGAAAGAAAAGAAAAAGAAAAAACAAAAACATTAAATTATCTCTGTTTGCAGATCACAGAATCCTGTATGTAGAAAACCCTAAAGACTCCACCGAAAAACTATCAGAACTAATAAACAATTTCAGTCAAGGTGCAGGATACAAACTCAGCATACCAAAGTTAATCTCATTTCTTTCTTTCTTTCTTTCTTTCTTTTTTTTTTTTTTTTTTTTTTTTTTTTTTTGAGACAGAGTCTTGCTCTATCGCCCCACCTGGCAGTGGCTCAATCACAGTTCACTGCAGCCTTGACCTCCTGGGCTCCAGCAATCCTCCCACCTCAGCTTCCTGAGTAGCTGGGACTATAAGTGTGCACCATCATCCCTGACTAATAATTATTATTATTACAATTAGTGAGACTGGGTCTTGTTTGGTTGCCCAGGCTGGTCTCGAATTTCTGGGCTCAAGCGATCCTCCTGTCTTGGCCTCCCAAAATGCTGGGATTATGGGTGTGAGCCATCATGCCCTGCCTAGCAGCATTTCTATACACTAACAACGCACTTTCTAAGAAAGAAATCATCCAAAGAAGATTTATTTTGTTTTCCAAAAAGGAAATCAAGACAACAATCTCATTTATAATAGCTACAAAAAAATAAAATACTTAGGAATAAATTTAACCAAGGAGGTGGAAGACCTATACACTGAAAACTGTAAACCACTAATGAAAGAAATTGAAGAAAGCACAAATAAATGTAAAGATATCTTGTGTTTATGGATTGGGATAATTAATATTGTTAAAATGTCCATACTACCCAAAGTGATGTACACATTCAATGTAATCCCTATCAACATTCCCATGACATTTTTCATAAAAGTAGGAAAAACAATTCAAAACGTATATGAAACCACAAAAGACCCCAAATAGCCAATGCAATCTTGAATAAAAAGAACAAAAGGAGAAAGCTCACACTATCTGATCTCAAAATACATTACAAAGCTGTAGTAACCAAAACAGCATGGTACTGGCATAAAAGCAGACACATATACCAATGTAGCAGAATACAGAACCAGATATAAATCTATGCAAAGATTGAGCTTTGACAAAGATGCCAAGAACACACGATAGAGAAAAGACAATCTTGTCAATAAATGATGTTGGGAAAACTGTATATTCACTTGCAGAAGAATGAAATTGGACCATTATCTCATACAATGTACAAAGATCAACTCAAAATGGACCAAAGTTTCAAATGTGAGACCTGAAACTAAAAACTACTAGAAGAAACTTTCAGGAAAAAGCTTCTTGACACTGGTCTGGGAGGTACGTTTTTTGCTATGACACCAAAAGCACAGGCAACAAAACAAAAACAGACAAATCAGGTTGCATCAAACTAAAAAGCTTCTGCACAGCAGAGGAAGCAATCAACAGAGTGAAGAGACAACCTACGGAATGAAAAAACGTAGTTGTAAACCATCCCTCTGATACAAGGTTAATACACAAAACACACAAGGAACTCAAACAACTCAATGGCAAGCAAACGTATTTTCTTTTTCTTTTTCTTTTTTTTTTTTTTTTTGAGATGGAGTTTTGCTCTTGTTACCCAGGCTGGAGTGCAATGGCACGATCTCGGCTCACCGCAACCTCCGCCTCCTGGGTTCAGGCCATTCTCCTGCCTCAGCTTCCTGAGTAGCTGGGATTACAGGCACACGCCACCATGCCTAGCTAATTTTTTGTATTTTTAGTAGAGACGGGGTTCACTATGTTGACCAGGATGGTCTCCATCTCTTAACCTCGTGATCCACCCGCCTCGGCCTCCCAAAGTGCTAGGATTACAGGCTTGAGCCACCGTGCCTGGACGCAAACGTATTTTCTAACCCAGTTAAAATAATCCAGTTACACCTACAATGTACTCCTAAAAATTAAAAATTGAAAATTGAAAAAATAAATACAAGAAATAAATAGCCCAATTCAAAATGGGCAAAGGACCTATACAAGAAGACATAGAATGTCCAATAGGTCTATTTAAAAAATGCTCGACATCGGCCAGGCGCAGTGGCTCACGCTTGTAATCCTAGCCCTTTGGGAGGCCAAGGTGAGCGGATCACCTGAGGTCAGGAGTTCGAGACCAGCCTGGCCAACATGGTGGAACCCTGTCTCTACTAAAAATACAAAAATTAGCCAGGCGTGGTGGCACGTGCCTGTAATCCCAGTTACTTGAGAGGCTGAGGCAGGAGACTCTCTTGAACCTGGGGGGGCAGAGGTTGCAGTGAGCCGAGATCACACCACTTCACTCCAGCCTAGGCGACAGAGCAAAACTCTGTCTCAAAAAAAAAAAAAAAAAAAAAAAAGGCTGGGCGCGGTGGCTCACGCCTGTAATCCCAGCACTTTGGGAGGCCGAGGCGGGTGGATCACAAGATCGAGAGATCGAGACCAACCTGGTCAACATGGTGAAACCCCGTCTCTACTAAAAATACAAAAAACTAGCTGGGCATGGTGGCGCGTGCCTGTAATCCCAGCTACTCAGGAGGCTGAGGCAGGAGAATTGCCTGAGCCCAGGAGGCGGAGGTTGCGGTGAGCCGAGATCGTGCCATTGCACTCCAGCCTGGGTAACAAGAGCGAAACTCCGTCTCAAAAAAAAAAAAAAAAAAATCACCAATCATCAGGGAAATGCAACTCAAAACCTCAATGACACACCACCTCACTCAAATTAGAATGAACGTTTTCAAAAAGACAAAAGAAAACCAACTTTGGCGAGGGTGTGGAGAAAAGGGAACATTTACACCCTGTTGGTGGGATTGGAAAATGGTATGCACAGCGGTTCCTCAAAACGCTTACAATGAGAATGACCGCACAATCCAGCAATCCCACCTCTGGGTATGTATCCAAAGGAAATGAACTGGGCATGTCGAAGTAATATCCACACTCGCATGTCCACCACAGCACTATCCACAATTGCCAAGATATGGAATCAAACAAAGTGCCCATCAACAGATGAATGAGTAAAGAAAACGTGGTACAGATACACAATGAAGCACTCTTCCGCCTTTAAAAAGAAGGCAATCTTGCCATTTGCAACATAGAGGAACCTGGAGAACATCATATTAAGTGAAATAAGCCAGGCACAGAAAAACAAATACTGCATGACCTCACTCATGTGGAACGTAAAAATGTCAGCCCCATGGAAACAGCAGAACAGTGGCCGCCAGGACCGGGGTGGGGAAAGGGGGAAATGCTCGTCAAAGGGCACCAAGTTTCAGTTATGCAAGACAGAGATCTGACGTACAGCACGGTGATTCTAGTTAACACTTTAAAAAAAAAAAAAAAAAAAAAAAAAAAAAACATTGTTGCAAAAGTTAATAATTTATTGTTTAGGGCTAATTCATATTTTGGACTAACTGAAGGGGAAAAGAAGGGTCCGTGGTGGCTTCCAGAACATTGTGACACTGTTCCCCAGCGATTTTGTGTGTATTCGGTTGAACAAGATGAAACTACAATTTTTGTACATTAAAAATAAATGAACATTAAGCAACTTCATCTGGTTTTGACCCAAGAAATTTCATAACAAATCGATAATAAAATAAAACCAAAAAACTTTATGCTAACTTGAAAACTTCAACAAAAGTTTACGCTAACTTTTATGCTAACTTGAAATTTCAAGGAAACGGGCATGTTCCTAGAAAAATATTGTTTATCAAAAATCGACTCAAAGTAGGACAAGTCATTCCAAAATTCGGATAAAATCTCAAGGGACTCCAAATAACCAAAACAACTCTGAAAAAGAAGAACAAAGTTGGAGGACTCACACTTCCTGATTTCCAAAATACATTACAAAATAAAACATATTACAGTGTGGTCCTGGCGGAAAGACAGAGACAGACCAGTGGAACATAATCCAGAGCCCAGAGAGAAACTCTCAGTATATAGTCAGATGATTTTTGACAAGGATACCAAGGCTACAAATTGGGAAAAGAGCAGTCTTTTCAACAAATGGTGTAGGGGAAACTTGATATCCACATGCAAAGCAATAAAGTTGGAGGCTGGGCATGGTGGCTCACACCTGTAATCCCAGCACTTTGGGAAGCCAAGGTAGGAGGATCCATTGAGGCTGGGAATTGGAGACCAGCCTGAGCAACATAACAAGATCCCATCTCCATCAAAAACATTTAAAAATTGAGGCTGAGGCAACAACAGAATCACTTGAACCCAGGAGGCAAAGGTTGCAGTGAGCCGAGATCACACTACTGCACTCCAGCCTGGACAACAGAGTGAGATCTGTTTCAAAAATAAATAAATAAATAAAAATAAGCTAGGCGTGGTGGTGCATGCCTGTAGTCCCAGCTACTCGGGAGGCTGAGGCAGGAGAATTGCTTGAGCCCAGGAGTTTGAGGTTACAATGATCACAGCACCATACTTTGCCAGCCTGGACAACAGAGCAAGACCCTGTCTCTTAAAAAAAAAAAAAAAAAAAAAAAAGATGGCAAAATTTGTGTTATGTATTTTTTTCCCACAATAAAAAAATTACTCAAGAAGAAACAGAAAACCTAAGCCATCCCATAATTATTGCAGAAGTTGGATCCATTGGTTAAAATCTATAGGAGGATGGGCATGAAGCTACAAAAGCAAGGAAGGCTGGGCCGGTCAAGCTGGCTCACACCTGTAATTCCAGCACTTTGGGAGGCCGAGGCGGGTGGATCCCCTGAGGTCAGGAGTTCGAGACCAGCCTGGCCAACATTGCGGAACAGAGTCTCTACTAAAAATACAAAAATGAGCCAGATGCAATGGTGCATGCCTGTAGTCCCAGCTACTTGGGAGGCTGGCGCAGGAGAATCACTTGAACCCGGGAGGCAGAGGTTGCAGTAAGCCAAGATCGCACTGCTACACTCCAGTCTGGGCAACAGAGTGAGACTCTGTCACAAACAACAACAACAACAAAAAAAAACAAGGAAGGCCTAGATGGTTTTACAGATTATCTCCAGCAAACATGGAAGTAACTGATCATTTCCATCTTAGACTAACTGTTCTAGTGAACAGCTGAAAGAGGAAATACTGCCTCAAGTCACTTTATGATGTCTTGATACCAAAACCAGACGAGGATAGTAATACGAGACTAAAAAAACAAACAAACAAACAAACAAAAACACCCAATTCAGAATTGTATATGAAAAAAATGCATCATGCTAAGTTGAGTTTAGCCCAGAAAATGCAAGAGTGGCTTAACATTGAAAAATGAATGAAATTTGCCACATTAACAGATTAGAGGAGGAAGATCCTGTGCTCATCTTGTGATCATCTCAATGCATTCAAAAAAAGCATTTTATAAATATTCAGGCCGGGCCGGTGACTCATGCCTGTAACCCCGGCACTTTAGGAGGCCGAGGCTGGCAGATCATAAAGTCGAGAGATCGAGACCATCCTAGCCAACATGGTGAAACCCCGTCTTTACTAAAAATACAAAAATTAGCTGGACATGGTGGCGCATGCCTGTAATCTCAGCTAATAGGGAGGCTGAGGCAAGAGAGTTGCTTGAACTAGGGAGTCAGAGGTTTCAGTGAGCCGAGATCACGCCACAGCACTCCAGCCTGGCCACAGAGTGAGATTCCGTCTAAAACAAACAAAGAAACAAAAAAGTTCAACATATAGTACACTAGGAATGGAAGGGAACTTTCTACATTTGATAGATACCTACCAAACGCTGCCTGCAAACATCATACTTAATAATGGAACATTGCAAACGCCTCCTATGCTTTCATTCAAAGGAAGTAAAAGCAAAAGAAAGCAAGTCCGGGTAATTAAAGTAAGAAAAAGAAATCAGCTGGGCGCAGTGGCTCACACCTGTAATCCCAGCACTTTGGGAGGCCAAGGCAGGAGGATCAGGAGTTCAAGATCAGCCTGGCCAATATGGTGAAACCCTGTTTCTGGTAAAGATACAAAAATTAGCTAGGATTGGTAGAAGGTGCCTGTAGTCCCAGCTACTTGGAAGGCTGAGGCAAGAGAATTGCTTGAACCCAGGAGGCAGAGGTTGCAGTGAGCCAAGATTGTGCCACTGCACTCCAGTTTGAGCGACAGAGCCAGACTTCATCTCAAAAATAGAAATCAAAGCTAAGAGGACTGGAAGAGAAGAAACGAAACAGTCATTACTTGCAGATGATAGGACTGTGTACACAGAAAGCCGAAAAGAATCCAGAAAGAGAACCCAAAGACAATTATTAGACTTAATATGAGAGTTTACAAGGTTACTTGATACAAAATCAAAACACAGAAATCCAGTGTTTTTCTATATGCCAGTGGCTCCTGGGCTCATTGTCCAGCACTTTGGGAGGCCGAGGTGGGAGAATCACCTGAGCCCAGGAGTTTGAGACCAGCCTGGGCAACACAGCGAGACCCTGTCTCTACAAAAAAATTACAAAATTAGTCGGGCACTATGGTGCCTGCTCACAGTCCCAGCTGTTCAGGAGGCTAAGGTGGGAGGATCGCTTGAGCCCACGAGGCTTCAGTGAGCCATGATTGCACCAATGCACTCCAGCCTGCACGACACATCGAGACCGTGTCTCAAAAACAAAACAAAAAGATAAGATTGACAAATGCTACGATATTTTTAAAATTAAGATTTTGTGTTTCAGACATGATACATAAGCAAACTGAGAGGACAAGTAGCAGGTGGGCTGAAGACATATGCCCCAAGGACTGGAATCGAAAAGACGGAATCCCTGCAAAATGTAAGGTCAAGACATGCACGGGCATTTCACAGAAGAAACGAAGGGCTGCGCTATGATGGGTGGTCAGGGAATGCTCATTCCAAACCCAGCGAGGCACCATTTCACACCCACTGTATTGGCAGAAACTATCAAGTCTGCTCGCTGGTGTGCATGAAGACTTGGAGCAGCAGTGGCACTGAGGATATCGGCTGGGGCACTAGCACTGAAAGCTGTGTCTCTAGCCCAGCAAACATGAAGCCCACGTCCCACTGACCCAACAAGTCCCCTTCCAGCATCGAGATGCCTGGCACATGGCAAGGAAACGACACCAGGCCGGGTGAAGGGACCCCGCCATTGCAAGATACATCCAGCAAGACTCCCTGACATAAGATGTTTCAGTTTCCAAACCAGCCTAGATCCTTTCCGCATACACCAGCTTCAGACCAGGGGCTGCCACAGCCACGCCCCTTATCTGCTCAGAAAGGTAGAAGGTGCAGCTGCAGGCTGTATGCACACATATTTATGAAAACAGTGCTGCCAGTGGGTGGATTTATTTTCTTTCTTTTTTTTTAGACAGTCTTGCACTGTCACCCAGGCTGCAGTACAGTGGTACCATCACGGCTCACTGCAGCCTCCACCTTCCAGACTCAGGCGATCCTCCCACCTCAGCCTCCCAAGTAGCTGGGACTACAGGCTCGCACCAGCATGCCTGGCTAATTTTTTATTTTTATTTTGTAGAGATGGGGGTCTCACTATGTTGCCCACACTGATCTAGAACTCCTAGGCCCAAGCCACACTTCTGCCCTCCCAAAGTGCTGGGATTACAGGCTGGAGCCACCATGTCCAGCCTGATTTATTCTCTTCTGTGGAAAGAAAGGAAAAACCCACCCCCCCCAATGCCAGATTGCAGATCTCTGTCATCCGGGGGCCAGCAAGGACATGTGTGTGTATGTGTTGGGGTAGGCGTGGGGGAAAGACAGGGAGAGGAAGAGCTTCTAGACCCCTCCCTGGCCCCTTCAAGGCTGCCTGACCTTCCTGTTAGGGAGAGACCCCTCGCCGGCTACTCACTCGCTTCTTGGTGGTCTATTCCCACAGGCCTTCCTGGTTTGCCTCCACGTCCTCATTGCTTGCAGGTGACAGGCTCTGGCTCTGGGACTCAGTGGTCCAGAGCATGACCCTAGACAGAATGCCTGGGTTCAAATCCCATCTCCGTGGAGTGCTCTCTGGGGAACTGACGTCAGGCCAAAGCCCTGGGCAAGTCACCCACCTATGTGCCCCATTTCTCTCCATGCAGATTGGAAAGAATAACACAGCTGCTCAGGGAAGCGCCCACACCCCGAGTCTGCTGGGCCTTTGGGCTCCGGGGCGAACACCCGGCCCCACACCCTGACTGCCCCCAGGGCTCCAGTCACCTGGGCCAAGCTTCTCACCCCTAGGCCTCCCCAGCCCCGTCACCATTTCTTCCTCCTTCGTGGGCCCCTCGGTCTCACTGTTCTTCCCCTTCCGCCCACCCCTCCGTGGGTGACCCTGCCCCAGGGGAACAGTGCCCCAGCAGAAAAGTCCCAGGTTTGCCTGAGTTCTCCTAACCTCCCGTGCTGTTTCCCGACTTGTGTGTTTAACCATCCACAGCACGCTTTGTTGCTGAATAGTGCCAGTGCCGAGCCCAGGCCTGGCATCCAGTAGGTGCTTTGTGCCACGTTATGGAATGCCCAGCCGAGAGGAGGGCGCTGCCTTCTCTCTCCTGCTCCAGCCCGGTGCCCACGGTCAGCCCTCCGTCATGCCCGCCGGGGCCAGCAGAGGGCAGCAGCACCCTGCCCTGCACCGCTGGGCAAAGGGGCGGGTGGAGAGAGGCTGGGCTGCCTGGCCAGGCTGGGCACCATTGCATTGTGGGGAGGGAGGCTGGGGCTCCGCAAGACGTGCTCCTGGCACCGCCAGCTGCTCCTTGGCCCTCGCCAGAGGCCCGCCAGGTAGGCAGGAGCCAGGGCAGGGTCGGGTTCGGAATGCAGGGGCTCCCAAGCCTCAGGGTGTGCTTTGGCCAGAGAGAAGCCAGGGTCTTAGGGCCAACTGGTTGGGGTCAGGCAAGAGCCCTCGGGTGCCAGCCCAGCCTGATGATGGCACTAGGGGCCTGGGAGCATGGTGTCCCCCGAGGGGCAACCCTGGGGTTAGGAGGTAGGGAACTGAGTTTCTTCCCCAAAATGGGAGAGCCAGTGCCAGTCCCGGGCAGAGTACAGGGTGGAGACACTGCCCACCTGGCTCCCCACCCCCAAAGCCTGCTGCCACCATGCCCGGGAGCCTACTGCTGCCATGCTGCGGGGGGAGGCAGAGACTCCATCCCCAGCTCACCTACTCCTGTGCCTCTGGCCAGCTGCTAGCTGCCCCTCCCTTCCACGCCCTGGGCATGGATGGTGCTTCAGGGGGCCTGTGGACCCTCTGCCTCAGCCTGTCTCAAGCAGCCTCCTCCCATGCCCTGCTCGCTGCCACCATGCTGTACTTGGCACCACTTCACCAGTCCCCAGGGGCAGGGCTGGGCCAGGGGCATGGGGGAAGATCTTTTGGACAATGACAGGCATTGAGGGCCAGGACTGGTACTGCACACTGGCCCCAAGGCTACCACTGGCACCTGCAGGGGCATTGCAGGGGCTGTACAGCCCACCCTGTGCCCTTCACAGGGACCCAGGGGAGTCAGGGAGGGGCATGCTGAGTGACATAGGGGTGGCAGGGCCTGAGGGGGAGGGCTGGCTGGAGGAACCCTGGCCCTTTGTCCCTGGATCCCGGGGGTGGCTCCCTGAGGGCGGGAAGTGGCAAGGAGCCCCCTGTCCAGAATAGCCTGGGTGGGGGTGACAGCTGTAACAAGTGGGGCCCTGGCCTGGCCTCCGGACAGAGGAAACATTGTTGTGGTGGAGGCAGGGCTGCCTTGGCCTGGCCACTATTGACAAAGCTGCCAGCTGTGAGGGAGCCTGGTCGCCAGGCCTTGGGCGCCACCTCCCCACCCCTCCTCCCCCAGGCCAGCTCGAATGGGGCTGAGCCTTGACTGTCTCCCTCCCACTCAGGGCAATGCCCCCCACAGCCATCTCGTGCCCATCACCACTGCCCTGGGGCAGCTGAGCTGAGCGGATGTGCCGCGCCGCCCAGAAGACCCCTCTGCTGCTCCATTTCATGGTAAGTGCCCAGGCCCCACATCCCCAAAGATGTTCCTGGGAGGGGCAGGGTGGGGCAGGATGGGGCAGGATGGCTCTGGCCAGGGCCCAGGACACAGGCTGCAGCCTCTCACACATGCCAGGCACGACCACAGATAGCCCGGGGTCCACAGGAAATGCCCAGCTCTTCCCGCCTGTGTTCCTGAGATAAGGGCTCCTGGGCCTTCCTCCAGGCGCTGCTCTGCCCCGAGTCCCAGCGGCCCCACTCCGGGTCGGCACGTGACCACACGCCCAGCTACGTGGACCCCTGCTCAGCTCAGGGCCTGGGCCTGGAGCTCTGCCCAGTGTCCACCCCTTCCCACAGGCTCTGCCCAGGACAGCATCTCTCTGCGGGGGGGCAGCAGGGGCCACAGCAGGGGCTGCTCTCACCTCTCACCCTCAGGGGCTCAGCCATCTCCAGTCTGGCACCCCTTCCCTGCCCCTCCCCTAGCCAGCTCTCCTGGCTCTCCTTCTCCCGGGTCACTCCCACA
The DNA here is from genome assembly GCF_048565385.1 of Saimiri boliviensis. Lineage (NCBI taxonomy): Eukaryota > Metazoa > Chordata > Mammalia > Primates > Cebidae > Saimiri > Saimiri boliviensis. The sequence continues at coordinate 84,763,892 of NC_133470.1, read as the reverse complement.
CTGAGGTCCCCTGTGCCAGGCCCTGAGAGACCCATGGGGCCCATGGGGCAGGAGCTGGCCTCCCTGTACCCCTGCAGCCTGCCTTGCCTCTTGGCACCCTTGGCTTCTCCCAGCACCCCTGCTGGCTCACCCCAGTGCCCCCTACCCCTGCCCTGACCCTGCTCCTCTCCGACTTGCTCCTTGCCCAGCCCGTGGCTGCCTGGCTCTCCCCCTTGCCGCTGGCCCCGGCTGCCCAGAGCAGTGTTTCTCTCCCTGCCCTGTCCCTCGTGCCCCACACGGGCCTCACTCCTCTCGCCCCGCTGCCATCTCTCTTGTCTGGATGGCAGTCACAGCAGTGTGCTGTGACACAGCTTCCGCCAGCCTTCCAGCTCCCGCAGCCTCCCTCCCTCCCCTGCCCTCTCTCCCTCCCTGCCCCCTCTGTGACTCAGAGTCCCTCTGTTACCACTCTTGTGGCTTTCCAGGACCTGCCCCCCTTCAACAATCTACTTGCATATCAAGTAGGAGATGAAAGAATTCTCTCCTTGTGTGCCTGTGAGTGCGCGTGTGTCCCCTCCCCGCCTCCTGCTCCAGCTCTTGGACAGTCTTTGTCCCTCCTTCGGTCCACCTCTCTCTGTGCCCCTTCTGACTCTTCATCTCCGCTCACTCCCGCTCGCCCTCTGTCTCTCTGCCTCCCTCCCTCCCTCCCTGGCCTCTCTCCACCTTCCTCTGGTCCCGCCAGCCTTGGGCCCCCACTGGCCTGACTCGTGCCTTCTCACAGGCCCCCGTGATGGTTCGCTGGCCTCCCTTCGGCCTCTGCCTCCTCCTGCTGCTGCTGTCCCCACCACCACTGCCCTTGACAGGCGCCCATCGCTTCTCCGCACCCAACACCACCCTCAACCACTTGGCACTAGCGGCTGGGCGAGGCACGCTCTATGTCGGCGCGGTGAACCGCCTCTTCCAGCTCAGCCCTGAGCTGCAGCTCGAGGCCACGGCTGTCACCGGTCCTGTCATCGACAGCCCCGACTGTGTGCCCTTCCGTGACCCGGCCGAGTGCCCGCAAGCCCAGCTCACCGACAATGCCAACCAGCTACTGCTGGTTAGCAGCCGCACCCAGGAGCTGGTGGCCTGCGGGCAGGTGCGGCAGGGCGTGTGTGAGACACGGCGCCTCGGGGACGTGGCTGAGGTGCTGTACCAGGCCGAGGACCCTGGTGACGGGCAGTTTGTGGCTGCCAATACCCCAGGAGTGGCGACGGTGGGGCTGGTGGTGCCCTCGCCCAGCCGGGACCTCCTGCTTGTGGCCAGAGGCCTGGCGGGCAAGCTGTCAGCAGGGGTACCACCCCTGGCCGTCCGCCAGCTGGCGGGGCCTCAGCCCTTCTCCAGCGAGGGCCTGGGCCGCCTGGTGGTGGGCGACTTTTCCGACTACAATAACAGCTACGTGGGGGCCTTTGCCGACAACAGCTCTGCCTACTTTGTCTTCCGCCGCCGCGGGGCCCGGGCCCAGGCTGAGTACCGCTCCTACGTGGCCCGCGTCTGCCTGGGGGATGCCAACCTGTACTCCTACGTGGAGGTCCCCCTGGCCTGCCAGGGCCAGGGCCTCATCCAGGCCGCCTTCCTTGCCCCAGGCACCTTGCTGGGGGCATTTGCCGCGGGCCCAAGGGGTACCCAGGCAGCACTCTGCGCCTTCCCCATGGTGGAGCTGGGCGCCAGCATGGAGCAGGCCCGGAGACTTTGCTACACGGCAGGCGGCCGAGGCCCCAGCGGTGCAGAGGAAGCCACCGTGGAGTACGGCGTCACGTCGCGCTGTGTCACTCTGCCCCTTGTGAGTGGCGTGCCCTTCCATCCCCCTCCCTCTGTAGATGGGCTGGCATCTCTCAGCACCAGGCAGGGGTGGGTGCCCTCCCGTGGGAACTGTTAGCCAACCTCAGCCAGGTCTCCTGCCCGCTCTCCACCCGTTTCTTTCTGCCTTTCTCCTGGGTGCTGCGAGCTTGCCAGGTGCCCTGGCCCTTTGGCCCTGATTGCTGGGCGTTGGGGTCCTCCCAGGGGTGGCTGGCTGTCCTCTGACTGGCAGCCTGGGCATCCCCCTTGACTGCCGCTCTGACCCTCTTCCGGGGACTGATTTTCTGCTCCGTGCCATGTAGGACTCTCCCGAGTCGTACCCCTGCGGTGACGAACACACCCCCAGCCCCATTGCTGGCCGCCAGCCCCTGGAGGCCCAGCCTCTGCTGCAGCTCACGCAGCCGGTCAGCGCCGTGGCAGCCCTCCAGGCAGATGGGCACATGATCGCCTTCCTGGGGGACACCCAGGGCCAGCTGCACAAGGTGAGGGCCCACCTTGCTGTCCGGCTGGGTGTACCCCTGGCCATGAGGCTCAGGGAAGCACCCAGAACCTTCCACCTCTTTCTTAGCCCATATCCCACCAGTGGGTCAGGGGGCTTTGCCACACAGTGACTGCTGGCTGGGTGCCACCCCTGCAGCCCTGCCTTCACCAGCTGGTGGGGGGCTCACGGTGAAGGTGGCTGGGGTGGCTGGGTGGGGTGGGCAGGGCGTGGTGCCTCCTGGTGACCTTCCTGTCTCCCCATAGCTGCCCTCCCACCTGGCAGAACTGTCCCTGGTATGCAGGGCCTCACCCAGGGTGCTGCTGCTGTCCCGGAGTAAGGGTGCTGAGTGGGGGAAGCAACGTGTCCTCCCTCGATGGCCCGGCAGGAAGGGGAGCTAGCTCTTAAAAGGAGCCCCCACTGGGAGGAGGGGATGTCCCCTGAACGGGCAGCCTCTGGCCATCTGGGTAAGCCTTGTCCTTGTCCTCCACTCAGGTGTTCCTCCACAGCTCCCGGGGCCAGGTTTACCACTCCCAGCAAGTGGGACCTCTGGGCTCGGCCATCAGCCCAGACCTGCTGCTGGACAGCAGTGGCAGTCACCTCTATGTCCTGACTGCCCACCAGGTGAGGGCCGTCCTGGGGCTGAAGGGGCCAGCACACGTGGCCCGAGTCTCGTGCCCATTGCCTCTCTGCCCCGCTGCCCCTTTAGGTGGACCAGATACCTGTGGCGGCCTGCCCCCAGTTCCCTGACTGTGCCAGTTGCCTCCAGGCCCAGGACCCGCTGTGCGGCTGGTGTGTCCTCCAGGGCAGGTGAGCACTGAGCCTCTGCCTAGGCAAGGGCCTTCAGCTGGTGTGTGCCAGGAGACTGCCCCTGGGAGCAGCCCTAGGTGTGCCAGGACGCTTGGGGCCACCGCAGAGGTCACCTATCCAGCCCCATCTCACCGAGCCATGAATCCGGTTGGCAGCCAGTCCCCTCCAACACCACCCAGTCTGTGGGCTCTTCATCCCAGCAGCCCCAGCCAGGGACCGGGACGTCCACGCAGCTCCCTTTCTGACCCATGCTCCATGCGGCAGCCCCAGAAATCCTTGAAGGCAGCCCCGAGTCACTTTGTGTACTCCAGCCCAGTTGCAGCTGCCGCTCAGTCACGGCTGGAGTCCATGCTTGCTTGGCCCTTCCTCTCTGGGCACAGTCCCCTTCACACCTCCTTCTGGGCCGGCCTGCTGCCGCTCATCCTTGGAGCCTAGAACCCCCACGGTGACCCAATGGGCCCCTGCCTGGCAGGTGTACCCGGAAGGGCCAGTGCAGGCGGGCAGGCCAACCGAACCAGTGGCTGTGGAGTTATGAGGAGGACAGCCACTGCCCACACATCCAGAGTCTGCTGCCAGGCCACCACCCCCGCCAGGAGCAGGGTCAGGTGAGGCGCGCACCTCCACTGGACCCCCTGGGCAGCATGAACCCCGCCTGCTTCCCGTCCCCTCTGCTCTGGCTCCATTTCCCTGTTTCTCCCCACTGCATCCCAGGTCACCTTGTCTGTCCCCTGGCTCCCCACCCTGGCTGCAGATGAATACTTCCATTGTGCGTTCGGGGACTATGACAGCTTGGCTTCTGTGGAAGGGCCCCATGTGGCCTGTGTCACCCCTCCCCAAGACCAGGTGCCACTTAACCCTCCAGGCACAGGTGAGTGGCCCATGGGGTAGGGAGCTGGGGTGGGAGCTGGAGGGGGCAGGAGCTACCTGACCTGTCCTGCCCCCACTGTCCCCTCCCAGACCACGTCACTGTGCCTCTGGCCCTGATGTTCGAGGATGTGGCTGTGGCTGCCACCAACTTCTCCTTTTATGACTGTAGTGCCATCCAGGCCTTGGCGGTGGCTGCCCCGTGAGTCCCTGGGCCTGCCTCCTGGGGTAGGGGTGGCGACCCCAGAGGGCACTCAGCTGAGCCGCTGTCTTGCCCCTCCAGGTGTCGCGCTTGCGTGGGCAGCATATGGCGATGTCATTGGTGCCCCCAGAGTAGCCACTGCGTGTATGGAGAGCTCTGCCCAGAGGGCGAGAGGACCATCTACAGTGCCCAGGAGGTGGGTGGGCCCAACTTGCGGGCAAAGGCAGAGCCGCCCCTTCTCCACCCTTCCCAGGGCCGCCCGGCTGCAGGTCCCTTGACTTCTGAAGGGCTGAGGGCTCTCGTTTGCCCAGGTGGATGTCCAGGCGCGTGGCCCAGGGGCTTGCCCACAGGTCGAAGGCCTGGCAGGCCCCCACCTGGTGCCTGTGGGCTGGGAGAGCCATTTGGCCCTACTCGTGCGGAACCTTCGGCATTTCCAAGTGAGCCCTCAGGAGGGCAGGGGACAGGGCGGTGGGGGCAGCCAAGAGCATGTCCCGGCTCCTGACAGCGTCCTCCCCCAGGGCCTGCCTGCCTCCTTCCACTGCTGGCTGGAGCTGCCTGGAGAACTTCGTGAGCTGCCAGCTATCCTGGAGGAGACAGCAGGGGACTCGGGCCTCATCCACTGCCAGGCCCATCAGGTGAGCGGCTGCCCTCCGAACCCTCTTGTCCCCCGGGCTTCTGTAGACCCTCAGGGCTCTGCCATCTTTGTGGAGAGCCTTGGGGCCCACAGCCTCTGTCCCTGGACCCCAGTTTTGGGGGAGAGGCAGGGAATAATCACATTCATTCTGGGGGATGGCCCAGAGAAGACAAGAGTCAGAGGTGCCCTGAGTGGGCACCCAGCCTGACACCATGCTCCGCCCACAGTTCCAGCCCTCCATGTCCCAGCGGGAGCTCCCAGTGCCCATCTATGTCACCCAGGGCAAGGCCCAGCGGCTGGACAATGCCCGTGCACTTTATGGTGAGCCCGGGGACAGCCAGGCCCGCGGGGCAGGGTGGGTGGCAGACAGGCGCTTAGTGCACTGCCTGACCTTCCGTAGTGACCCTGTATGACTGTGCCATGGGCCACCCGGACTGCAGCCACTGCCAAGCGGCCAACAGCAGCCTGGGCTGCCTGTGGTGTGCTGACGGCCAGCCTGCCTGTCGCTACGGGCCCCTGTGCCCACCAGAGGCCGTGGAGCTGCGGTGTCCGGCCCCCAGCATCGATGCAGTAAGCCCCTGCCTCTAGGGTTGAGTGGAGTCTCCTTGTTGGGGCCACACAGCCCAGTGTCCCACTTCTCCTACCCCCACTGTCCTATCCTCCGTGGTCAAACCAGCCCTGCCTCAGGCCCCCAAACCCCAGCAGCTGGCCTGGTTGGCTGGCGGGCACCTGGAACTGCAGTCAGGCGTGGGTGTAGGAGCAGGGGGGTGCAGAGTCAGGCGTGGGTTCGCCATCTGCCATCATTTGGCTGCTGCAGGTCGAGCCCCTGACCGGTCCCCCTGAGGGAGGCTTGGCCCTCACCATCCTGGGTTCCAACCTGGGCCGGACCTTCACCGACGTGCAGTACGCCGTGAGCGTGGCCAGTCGGCCCTGCAACCCTGAGCCCTCTCTCTACCGCACCTCGGCCCGGTGAGGCACTTGAAGGGTGAGGATGGGTGGGGAAGCCCTCAGAGACAGCCATCCAGAGAGATGGCAGGCCTGCGGCCACGAAACATGGGGCCCTGGGTCAGGGGTGGGCTGGAGAAGGCTGGCTCAGCAGCAGCTGGCCGGCTGTCCCCTGCATCCCTGGCCCTCAGCAGCTCCTGGGCCTTGGCTTCCCAGGATTGTGTGTGTGACATCTCCTGCCCCCAACGGCACCACTGGGCCTGTCCGGGTGGCCATTAAGAGCCAGCCACCAGGCATCTCAAGCCAGCACTTCACCTACCAGGTCAGTGGCACGAAGCTGTTGGGACCTGCTGCCCTGGGCACTTGGTGGCACCATTTCTGGGTCGGGAAGCCCGGGACAGGAGCAGTGGGGGCTGCAAGCTGTGGTGGGGAAGATGCTCTGCGAAGGCGGGGAGACCGGCTGTGAGGATGAAAGAGTCCCACCCTACTCCCCATGCGGCAGGGCTGGTTGGGAGGAAGCTGGCCAGTGTGCAGAGGCCTTGGGAAGGACAGTATGGTCCACTCTGGCCCCAGGAGGTAAAGCCCAGAGATGGTGTGCGCTTCCGAAGCAGATGGCCTTGGGCATGGCCTAGGGTGCGGAAGGGCCAGACGGGGCTGCTGTGCCTACCCAGCCTGTGCTGTTCCCCAGGACCCTGTCCTGCTGAGCCTGAGTCCTCGCTGGGGCCCCCAGGCAGGGGGCACCCAGCTCACCATCCGCGGTCAGCACCTCCAGACAGGCAGCAACACCAGCGCCTTTGTGGGTGGCCAACCCTGTCCCATGTGAGTCCCAGCCTGGCTACCATCTGGTGCAGATGGGCTCCTACCCGTCGCCTCCCCCCTCCCCATGCAGATGGGCTCTTCCTCCTCACGGTGAGGGCCAAGGGGCAGGAGTCCCCAGTGGGCACCCCCACAGGCCTCAGTGTTCCTTCTACATAGTGGGGGTGGTGCATTCAGAGCAGTGGCTGCTGTGACCAGCCCTGGTGGTCCCTGCCCTTGTTCAGCGGAGGCAAAGGAGGGCTTGTACTATGGGGGCTGGGCCAGGGCTGGGGTCGGAGATGAGCAACCCTGCCACCCATCCTGCAGCCTGCAGCCCGTGTGTCCCGAGGCCATCGTGTGCCGCACCAGGCCCCAGGCTGTCCCAGGAGAAGCAGCAGTCCTTGTGGTCTTTGGCCACGCGCAGCGCAGACTGCTCGCCAGCCCCTTCCACTACACTGCCAACCCCCAGCTTATAGCAGCAGAGCCCAGCACCAGCTTCCGGGGGTGAGGGTCAGCCCGCAGGCCAGCCTGTGCACCAGCAGGAGGGAAGGAGGGGTGAGGGCTGCGGTGTGCTGCCCACCGCCGGTCCACATCCTGACTGTCATCCGGGTACAGGGGCGGGCGGCTGATCCGAGTCAGGGGCACTGGCCTAGATGCGGCACAGAGGCCCCTGCTGTCTGTGTGGCTGGAGGCTGACGGCGCAGTGCAGGCTTCCAGGACCCAGCCCCGAGACCCAGAGCCAAGGAGGAACTGTGGAGCCCCTGCTGCAGACCCCGAGGCTTGTATCCAGCTTGGTGGGGGGCTCCTGCAGGTGAGCCCCTCACCAGCAGGTGACAGGGTTGTCCCTAACCATGCCCAGTGGGGAGGGGGAGGGGGCCGCCATGGCCCTGGCAGCGCACAGTGGAGCCCAGCTCACTCCACCTGCGGCCGGCCCTGAATACCCCACAGTGCTCCACCGTCTGCTCTGCCAACTCGTCCAGCCTCCTCCTCTGCTGGAGCCCTGCCGTGCCAGACGGGGCCCACCCGAGGCGGGTCTTCTTCACCCTAGACAATGTGCAAGTGGATTTCGCCAGTGCCAGCGGGGGCCAGGGCTTCCTGTACCAGCCCAACCCCCGCCTGGCACCCCTCAGCCATGAGGGGCCTGCCCGCCCCTACCGCCTCAAGCCCGGCCACATCCTGGACGTGGAGGTGAGGGCCATCTGCAACCCTGCCCCACCAGGGTACTCAGGGGCTGCCTCTGTGGGGACCGGCAGCTCAGGCTCCCATGTGTGTCCCAGGGTGAGGGCCTCAACTTGGGCATCAGCAAGGAGGAGGTGCGTGTGTACATCGGCCGCGGTGAGTGCCTGGTAAAGACGCTCACACGTACCCACCTGTACTGCGAGCCGCCTGTGCATGCCCCACAGCCTGCCAATGGCTCTGCCCTGCCACAGTTTGTGGTAAGTCTTTGTCCTGGGTGGGCAGGTGAAGTGGGCACCACCAGCATGCACTCAGGAGCCCCGTACCCCCCAGGTGCAGATGGGCAACGTTCGGCTGGCCCTGGGCCCTGTACAGTACGAGGCCGAGCCCCCGCTGTCCGCCTTTCCCGTGGAGGCCCAGGCAGGCCTGGGCATGGGTGCTGCTGTGCTGATTGCCGCCGTGCTCCTCCTCACCCTCATGTATAGGTGAGGCCCCCACCCCCAGCACACTTCCTTCCTCACCATGGACAAGGGTGCCCGGGCCGGCGGCCCGCCTGGCCCTGGCTGATGCTGGCCCCGGGCTGCAGGCACAAGAGCAAGCAGGCCCTGCGGGACTACCAGAAGGTGCTGCTGCAGCTGGAGAGCCTGGAGACCGGCGTCGGAGACCAGTGCCGCAAGGAGTTCACAGGTGGGCGCGGAGGTGGGGCGGGGGCACTGGGCGCCCAACGGCCTGAACTCAAACCTCAGCGGCTCTTGGCCTGCAGACCTCATGACGGAGATGACCGACCTCAGCAGCGACCTGGAGGCCAGCGGGATCCCCTTCCTGGACTACCACACCTACGCCGAGCGAGCCTTCTTCCCTGGCCACGGCGGCTACCCGCTGCAGCCCCAGCCCGAGGGGCCAGGAGAGGATGGCCGGTGCGCCACAGCGCGCCAGGGCCTCACGCAGCTCTCCAACCTGCTCAACAGCAAGCTCTTCCTCCTCACGGTGAGGGCCGCGGGGCAGGAGTCCCCGGTGGGCAAGGAAGGTGGGCTGGGGACCTGCTGGTCTGAGACAAAGGCGGGGTAAGAGTGGGGCTTCCCAGGACTAGCCTCCACCCCCTGCCCAGCTCATCCACACCCTGGAGGAGCAGCCCAGCTTTACCCAGAGGGACCGCTGCCATGTGGCTTCGCTGCTGTCACTGGTGCTGCATGGCAAGCTGGAGTACCTGACCGACATCATGAGGACCCTGCTGGGTGACCTGGCGGCCCATTACGTGCACAGGAACCCCAAGCTCATGCTACGCAGGTGGGCCTTGACCTGGACCCAGTGGTAGGAGTGAAGGCTGACCACAGACCTGCCCCCACTGTGCCCTGGGTGGGCTCTGTCCCAGGGTGGGTGGAGCCAGGAAGCCCTAGGAGGCGGGGAAAAGGAAAGTGAGACGTCCTCACCAGGGACGCGGGCATGAAGGCCTGACCCTGTGACTGGTTCCCCGCAGGACAGAGACCATGGTGGAGAAACTGCTCAGCAACTGGCTGGCTGTCTGCCTGTACGCCTTCCTGAGGGTGAGGGGCAAAATCCTCCCCTCCCACCACGTGGGGGCTGCTGCCTACGCCCTGTCTGACCAAGGCCCGGCAAGGGGGGCTTTGGAAAGGGAACTTTGAACCCTCTCCCTGGCTAGAGGCAAGACAGAGGTGAGAAGGGCTGTCATCGGTCCCTTCTCGCTTGGCTGATGCCAGGTCATCTTGGCGGTGCAGGAGGTGGCCGGTGAGCCACTGTACATGCTCTTCCGGGCCATCCAGTACCAGGTGGACAAGGGCCCTGTGGATGCCGTGACAGGCAAGGCCAAACGGACCCTGAATGATAGCCGCCTGCTGCGGGAGGATGTGGAGTTCCAGCCCTTGACGCTGATGGTGCTGGTGGGGCCCGGGGCTGGCGGGGCTGCAGGCAGCGGCGAGGTGCAGCGCGTGCCTGCTCGGGTGCTCGACACCGACACCATCACCCAGGTCAAGGAGAAGGTGTTGGACCAAGTCTACAAGGGCACCCCCTTCTCCCAGAGGCCCTCAGTGCATGCCCTAGACCTTGGTGAGAGAGCCAGCCCTGCCCACCCATCCCAGGGACCCTTCCCCACCCCTTGGCACCTGGAGAGCCTCAGCTGTGCCCTACTCTGAGCGTAGGGCAAGGAGAGCAGGCTGTGGACTATCCGCTTCCCCGACTCCCTCCAGAGTGGCGCTCAGGCCTGGCTGGTCACCTGACCCTGTCGGATGAAGACTTGACCTCTGTGACCCACAACCACTGGAAGAGACTGAACACCTTGCAGCACTACAAGGTGCGAGGGGGGCCAGGCCAGGCAGGGTGGGAGCGGTGCGGGCACCTGGCTGGGGTCAGCACCGCCTCCACTACCATCTCCGCCAGGTCCCAGATGGAGCAACAGTGGGGCTCATCCCTCAGCTGCACAGTGGCAGTGCCATCTCCCAGAGCCTGGCCCAGAGCTGCCCCTTGGGAGAAAGTGAGTCCCTCAGGGTCGGCCCTGAGCTAGGCACTGGCTGCAGCCACTGGAGTCCAGTCTGGGCAGGCAGAATTCCTGGCCACGCATCTGCCTCGGCTGCATCCCCCGCCCCACTCTGCCCAAGGCTGGGCCAATGGCCTGGGGGCTCCCCCGAGCTCCTCTGCCCAACTCCTTCCTTTCTTCCAGTCCCCACCCTCCTCACCTGGTAGGGGGAATGCACTGGGCAGTCCAGGCCAGGGGCAGGGGGCAGAGGCCTGAGGCCAGGCTCCTGTGTCCCCAGACATCCCCATGCTGGAGGATGGCGAGGAGGGCGGGGTGCACCTCTGGCACCTGGTGAAAGCCACCGAGGAGCCAGAAGAGGCCAAGGTACGGCGCAGCAGCCTGCGGGAGCGGGAGCCAGCTCGGGCCAAGGCTATTCCGGAAATCTACCTCACCCGTCTGCTGTCCATGAAGGTCAGTGCAGCCCGGGCAGCCAGGCCCGAGGGGAGGCTCAGCCAGAGGCCCCTGATAAGCCAGGGGATGAGGGTCATGATCCTGGAGGGGCAGGGGTGGCCTCAGCCATGAACAGCCCCCACATGCTGTCCTCCACACGGCCCCCGTCCCCTGCCTCACAGGGCACGCTGCAGAAGTTTGTGGACGACACCTTCCAGGCCATCCTCAGTGTGAACCGGCCCGTCCCCATTGCCGTGAAATACCTGTTTGACCTCCTGGATGAGCTAGCGGAGAAGCACGGCATTGAGGATCCAGGGACCCTTCACATCTGGAAGACTAACAGGTGCCTTTCCTGCTGCCCCGCCCCTGCTGTGCACAGGATCCACTGAGTCCCAGAGGGACCAGGATGCTCCCAGGGTGGATTCACCTGCCCAGGGTTTCTGGAACTTAGAGGAAGATCTAGGGCCCAGGTCACCTGGGCCAGGGCCTCATGCCCAGGCCCACCCTGCCCCCCCCCCAGTCTTCTGCTGCGGTTCTGGGTGAATGCCCTGAAGAACCCACAACTCATCTTTGATGTGCGTGTGTCGGACAACGTGGACGCCATCCTTGCCGTCATCGCCCAGACCTTCATTGACTCCTGTACCACCTCAGAGCATAAAGTGGGCCGGGTGAGAGCAGCGCCAGCAGCAGCAGCTGGCAGGGGCTGGAGGAGGAGAGGCTTATGGGGGAAGCCTGGGTGGGCGGTGGCAGCATGATGGGGGCTCCTTCACCTCCTAGCTCATGCCTTGCGCCTCCCTCCGGAGCAGGATTCCCCAGTGAACAAACTGCTCTACGCCCGGGAGATCCCACGCTACAAGCAGATGGTGGAGAGGTGGGTGTCAGAGGCAGTGGGGCTGCAGGGACGGGGACTGCCCCACCCCTAACTAAGCCTGCTCCTCCAGATACTATGCGGACATTCACCAGAGCTCTCCGGCGAGCTACCAGGAGATGAACTCGGCTCTGGCTGAGCTCTCCGGGGTGAGGCACGGCCCAGGGGGTGTACCTGTCCACATGTGGGTGGAAAGACTAGCAGAGCAGGGGCAGGGGGAGGAGGCTTGGGGCTGGAAGACCAGGCTGGGACCTCACTGCCTCCCGCTACGTGGTGCCCCCAGAACTACACTTCTGCTCCGCACTGTCTGGAGGCTCTGCAGGAGCTCTACAGCCACATCCACAGGTACTACGACCAGGTGAGCCACGGCACGCTGGAGGGGAGGTGCGGTGGGGAGGGATGCCCGTGGACCCTCTGAGGGGAGCAGGGGTGCCAGTCTATGCTGGCAGGGCGCAGGCTGGGGAAGGGACTCAGGTTTTCATTCAGATTCCTCAGGGAGACACCAGGCAGCCCCCACTGGACCCCCAGGCTCCCGTGGAGATGGAAGCAGGGTGGGCAGCCCTGGGCCAGCAGGCAGAGGGGCAGGCTCAGATGTGAACCCTCCTCTGCCCGGGCAGATTATCAGCGCCCTGGAGGAGGACCCTGTGGGCCAGAAGTTGCAGCTGGCCTGCCGCCTGCAGCAGGTCGCTGCCCTGGTGGAGAACAAAGTGACTGACCTGTGAGCTCAGCTCAGACAGCAGCAAGCCAGATCCACCACCACCGCAGTGCCTTACAACCCCAGAACCGAGCCAGCCACCGAGGGGAGCCAGCAGAACCAGGGGGCGCAGGGTACACAGCTTGGCACTGTGCCCAGCAGTGGGCTCCCTGCCTGCCGCCTCCCCTGCCAGCCAGCCCGCCTGCCTTCCCCTACCTGGGCTTGTTTCTAATTTATAAGGATCCCCTTCCTTCCCCCTCTCCCCACTGTATTTATTTGCCTGCTGGAAAATTACATCTGGAAATAAAATAGAAATGTCTTTTTATTTTGAGATGGAGTCTCGCTCGCTCTCCCAGGCTGGAGTGCAGTGGCGTGATCTCGGCTCACTGCAACCTCTGTTTCCCAGGGTTCAAGCAATTCTCACGCCTTGGCCTCCCAAGTAGCTGGGATTACAAGCACCTGTTACCACACCCGACTAATTTTTGTATTTTTAGTAAAGATGGATTTTTGCCGCGTTGGCCAGGCTGGTCTCAAACTCCTGACCTCAGGTGATCTGCCTGCCTCGGCCTCCCAAAGTGCTGGGATTATAGGCGTGAGCCACCAAGCCAGAAATGTCTTTTTAGAAAGGGCCCAATCCCCAGCCCCTGCTTTTCCCTGTCCAAGTTGACCCAGTGCTCTCCTGATCTGGGAGCCCCTCAGCCCCATGGCTATAACCTGCTGCCCACGGACAGAGAGAGGCCATCAGGTACCCAGGCTTCACTCTCCCCTCGACCTCCCTCGCCCCACAGGAAGGCAGCCCCTCCACCAATGCCTGTCCCACCCCTACCAGTTCAGTAACACTGCACCAATATCTTGGGACAAGCCCCCTCCCTGCCAAGCACCACCCCCTTCATTGGGACTCCTCCAGCAGGCCCTAGCTGACCCCACAGCCCCACTCTCACCCCTCTATTCCCTTGTCCTTGAAGCAGCCAGAGTGATCTTCTGCTGAGCAGCTCAGTGACCACCCCCCGCTACGCTGCCCAAGCTCCACATTGAACTCACAGACTCTAGTCCTCTAGCCCTTGCCCCCGAAACATTCACCCACTGTGACCAGCACGTGGAGAGCTAGAATGTGTCCGGCTGCAAGCCTTGCCCCGCTGTGCCCTGTGCTTCCCTGGATGCTTCTGGGGACCCAATTTCTCCTGTTCTCTCAGGATGCAGCCTCTAGGTCACAGGCCCCTCAGTCACCACCACACTCATGGGAAAGTGGCTATGGGTTTGCTTGTCCCCAGCAGCGAGTGGCTTCTTGCTGTTTCCCCCGTGTCCAGCTATGGAGGCGCCCACGGCAGGCACTTGGCAAATGGTGGAGAGGGAAAGTAGGCGCTGGGAGCCAGAATGCCAGACAGGGCCGCAGGAGCAGGTTCTGGGCTGGCAAGCTCCCAGGCCTCCCGTCAGCAGGCCTAGTGCCTTTGGTAGTGGAAATGAGGGATACCCAATAATGCCACATTCAGAGGGCATGGGGCTCCCACCTGTCCTAGAGGCTGACGAAGTGCAGTAGAAGCAGGAAGCAGCTGGGAGCAGCCAGGGATGGAGTTCCCATGGGAATGAGAGGGGCACCTCCAGGAGGACGCCCACAGGGGCATGGGTGGTCGGGGCTTGGCGTAAGGACCAGGTCGCCAAGTGGAGCATGTCCCCGAGGTAGGCACTGGAGCACAGGAGCTTGGCCTGGGGTAAGGGTTACTTCACGGCTGTATGGACCTCCCACTCAGCTCAGGTGCAGGCACTCAGCCTGGGGGCCCAGTTGCCCTTGGTCCCCCAGCAATAGCTCCCTCTGCCTCCAGGGTGGGCCTGGAGCAGGAAGGGGGCTTGGCCTGGGGGCTGGGCTCTCTGGGCCGCTGTCACGCTGCCCCCTCCCCGTGCTGCATACCTTGCCCACAGCCGAGCAGCTGGGAGGCTATTTATAAAGGCGGGTGAGATCAGCGGCCGGCTGAGGCTATAAATTTGCAGGCCGGGGCCGGGCCCCACAGGAGCAGCCGCCCGGGGCACCGGAGCTGCTGGCTGCGCGGCCGGGATGAGCGCCAGCACAGGCGGTGGTGGGGACAGTGGCGGCAGCAGCAGCAGGTAGGGCTCAGCCTGGGCACCCAGGGCCCCTGGCGTCTCTGACACTCACTGCCCACCCACCCCACCCACAGCTCACAGGCCTCCTGCGGGCCCGAGTCCTCGGGCTCTGAACCAGCCCTGGCCACACCGGCGCCTCAGATGCTGCAGGGGCTTCTGGGCTCTGATGACGAGGAACAGGAAGACCCCAAGGACTACTGCAAGGGTGAGGCTTGGTCTTGGACACATGTGGCCTCATGGCCACTGCAGGGACCCAGGGCAGCCCGGGCCCATACAGGCCAGGTGGCTAGTGGAGCCAAGCTGTTTGGGGACCCAGGGGAGTGACCCAGGGGAGGACCCCCACCGCCCTGATCTATCGCCTCCCCTTGGCAGGCGGCTACTACCCTGTGAAGATCGGGGACCTGTTCAATGGGCGGTACCACGTGGTGCGCAAACTGGGCTGGGGCCACTTCTCTACCGTCTGGCTCTGCTGGGACATCCAGTGAGTGCCTCCTTCGCCTCCCGGGCCCAGCTGGCTGGGATCCTGTCCCTGGGCTTGGTTGGTGCCACCCTGATCCCCGCCGTGGCTCCTGCCAGGGCCACAGCCTACAAGGGTCTCGGTATTGCAGGCGCAAGCGCTTTGTGGCCCTGAAAGTGGTGAAGAGTGCAGGGCATTACACGGAGACAGCTGTGGATGAGATCAAGCTCCTGAAATGTGTGAGGCGCCTCCCCTGCCCACTCCCAGCTCCTGGGGCCTGGCAACGTGGGTGCAGGGCCTGCCGGGGCTCTGCAGAGTAGGGCGGGGCTCCCCGAGGGGCAGCCTCCAGCTGGCTGGGCCAGAAGGGGAGGATCTGGAGGAATGGGTGAAGGGCAGGAGGGGCTGGTGGCCTTTCTCACAGCATGGCGCAGCTGGAGCAGGAGTGGGGGCTACCGCTGCTTCAGGGTACACTGAAGGGAGCTGCTGGAGAGGGGCAGGTTGGAACCATCTGTGGCCCCTTGGCTTTTACTCCAGGTCCGGGACAGCGACCCCAGTGATCCCAAGAGAGAGACCATTGTCCAGCTCATTGATGACTTCAGAATCTCAGGAGTCAATGGAGTCCGTATCCTTTGCAGGAAGAGCAAAGCAGTGTGGCAGCCAAAGGCCACCAAACCAGGGTCCCCACTGCCAGAGCCTCAGTCTGTAGATCGCACAATGGGCCTGCAGCCCTCCCAGTACCTCGAGTCTCTGATGAGACCCTGCCCCTTTGGGTAATGGTGTTTACGTGGGGGTGGTGACAAGCTAGTGATGATCCATGGACATTGCTGTTACCCCAAATGGCAGATGCTGCCTCTGTAGCACTGCCTTCCCTCTGGGGGATGCCAAGAGGCCCTATGGCATGACTGG
This sequence comes from Saimiri boliviensis, assembly GCF_048565385.1. Classification (NCBI taxonomy): domain Eukaryota; kingdom Metazoa; phylum Chordata; class Mammalia; order Primates; family Cebidae; genus Saimiri; species Saimiri boliviensis. The sequence goes on along the minus strand of NC_133470.1, from coordinate 84,748,231 downwards.
CATGGGACTGGGCTGGCCCAAGAGGCCTCTGTGCCTGCTCCGCTAGGATGACCACAAAATGCATTATCCCAACTGGCATACCTGTTGAGAGTGACAGGGACACTATCAATGACACCAGCGTAATGGTGACCAGGACTGCCCAGGGCACATCCTGCCTCCCCACCTCTGCATGGCCCAAGCCTTGCTGTTCCCCCAGCTGTTGCCCGCTGGCCACCCTTCACTCCCAGCCCAGATGTGTGCATGGTGTTGGAGGTGCTAGGCCACCAGCTCCTCAAATGGATCATCAAGTCCAACTACCAGGGCCTGCCTGTGCCCTGTGTGAAGAGCATCGTGAGGCAGGTGAGTGCTGCCCACTGGGCTGCCCAGCCCGGCCTGGGCAGGAGCTGATGGAGGTCAGGTGCGGCTCTCTGCAGGTGCTGCATGGCCTGGACTACCTCCACACCAAGTGCAAGATCATCCACACGGACATCAAGCCTGAGAACATCCTGCTGTGTGTGGGGGATGCCTACGTCAGGCGCCTGGCAGCCGAGGCTACCGAGTGGCAGCAGGCAGGGGCGCCAGCCCCCTCCCGCTCCATAGGTACCAAGGGCCCGCATGGGGCGGGGTCAGGGCCTCTGGGCCTGAGCCCCTGCCTGAGTCTCCAATCCTCCTGTCCCCCTGCTCCCCACCTGCACTCCCAGTCAGCACTGCCCCCCAGGAGGTCTTGGTAAGTTGGGGTGGGGCTCCCTTTCCCTTGCATCCTCTCCCGTCTGAGCAAACCAGAGGCCGTCCCAGAGCTCACTCCTGGGTCACGCTGGCCCCACTCCCCCGCCTTCCCACACTCCCACAGTGGCACTCCCAAAAGGCTGGGTGGCTGGGCTGAGGGTGATACCCGGGGTGGGTCACGTGCCCCAAACTGCTCTTGGTGAAAGGATGTTGTCATCCTTGAATGGCCACTTCTGGCTGCCTTAGCTGGGGCTGGGAGGGGACAGAGAGTACCGAGGCGGGCCGGCCAGGTCCTCCCACTCCTAATGAAGCTGTGGGGAGCTGGGCCGCAGGTGGGGAGGCAGGGACAGTAGTGAGGAGGTGGTGTCCAGGGGTGCCGGCGCCACATTCTGGCATCCATGGGAGCCCTGGGGCCCGGAGGCCTCTTTCCTGGGGTGGGCGACAGGAACCCTGGGGTGACCCTGGCTCTGACGGCAGACGGGTAAGCTGTCCAAAAACAAGAGGAAGAAGATGAGGCGCAAACGAAAACAGCAGAAGCGGCTGCTGGAGGAGCGGCTGCGGGACCTGCAGAGGCTGGAGGCCATGGAGGCCGCGGCCCAGGCCGAGGGTGAGGGGCCACAGCGGGTGCTGGGCTGCAGAGTGCAATGCAGGCTGCAGGGAATCCGCTCACTCTCCACCTCCATCCCGTCTCCCCAGACTCCGGCTTGAGACTAGAGGGTGGCAGCGGCTCCACCTCCTCTTCGGGTTGCCACCCTGGGGGCGCCAGGGCAGGCCCCTCCCCAGCCTCCTCCTCCCCCGCCCCAGGGGGCGGCCGCAGCCTCAGCCCCAGCTCACAGACCTCAGGCTTTTCTGGCTCCCTTTTCTCTACTGCCTCCTGCTCCATCCTCTCTGGCTCATCCAATCAGCGCGAGACCGGAGGCCTCCTGTCGCCCAGCAGTAAGTTGGGTGGCAGGTGGTGGGCAGGCAGGGCTGGCAGGAGTGAAAGCGGCTCAGTCTCCCTGCTCTTCCTTCCCCAGCACCATTCGGTGCCTCAAACCTCCTGGTGAACCCCCTGGAGCCCCAAAATGCAGATAAAATCAAGATCAAGATCGCAGACCTGGGCAACGCCTGCTGGGTGGTACGAGCAAGCCTGGGAGAGCAGAGTGGGGGACCCTGGTCCAAGGATGGAGGTACAGGCCCACTCTTGGGGAGCCCCACCCCGGCCTGCAGCACACGTGAACCATCAGCTGGTTCGGCATCAGTCCTGCCCAGTCAGTAGCACTGGGCCGTGGCCAAGGGCAGAGGCCACTAGGAAGGGGTCAGCCTCTGCCTCAGATCACCTGGCCTGTCCCTCTTGGGAGATCTGGGGACCCCAAGGCTCAGAGCAAGCGCCACCGAGCTCCTCGGGTGCATGGATCAGGTGGGGTAGGGTCCGTGGGGGCAGCCAGCCTTGCCCCAGCCCCAGGGCTCCCATTGCCTCCAGCACAAGCACTTCACAGAGGACATCCAGACTCGGCAGTATCGGGCCGTCGAGGTTCTGATTGGTGCTGAGTATGGCCCCCCGGCAGACATCTGGAGCACGGCCTGCATGGTACGCCCGCCCGGACCGCCCTGTGCCCAGGGCCACCAGCCCACCGGACAGCAGCCTCACCTCCTCCCCCTTCCAGGCCTTCGAGCTGGCGACTGGAGACTACCTGTTCGAGCCGCATTCTGGAGAAGACTACAGTCGTGACGAGGGTAGGGGATGTGGGCCCTGAGCTCAGTCTCCCGGCCTCCTGCCCGCCCCCAACCTCCTCTTTCTGCCAACAGACCACATCGCTCACATCGTGGAGCTTCTGGGGGACATCCCCCCCGCCTTCGCCCTCTCGGGCCGCTATTCCCGGGAGTTCTTCAACCGGAGAGGTGAGGGCCCAAGCAGGCTCAGGCCATGTATCTGCAGGGAGGGTGGGACGGGGACCTTGGGATCTGCAACAGTGGGAACACTGCGTCCCAGAAGCCAGGGCCTAAGCAGCAAGCAGGCGGCGGGACAGAGATGGAGCGTGACACCCGCGGCCTGCCTGCAGGAGAGCTGCGGCACATCCACAATCTCAAGCACTGGGGCCTGTACGAGGTGCTGATGGAGAAGTACGAGTGGCCCCTGGAGCAGGCCACGCAGTTCAGCGCCTTCCTGCTGCCCATGATGGAGTACATCCCAGAAAAGCGGGCCAGCGCCGCCGACTGCCTCCAGCACCCCTGGCTCAACCCCTAGGCCAGCCAAGGCTCCGCCCCCAGCTCTCCAAGCCTAGAGGGAAGGCGGGACAGCTCCCGCACCCTGCTGGGCACCAGCTCCCCTCAACTGCAGGGCAGACAGACGCTGGAGCCAGGCCCAGCGCTCAGAGCGTGTTCTGCCTGAGACTCCCAGGAGGGCCTCGGAGGTGTGCATGTTCCTTTCTTAATAAAGTGTGGACTGAACACCGGTGTCTGGAGTGAGGGAAGCCCACGCCAAGTCTGGGGAGAAGCTGCTTTATTCTGCGCTCTGCCTGCCAGGCTGGCTGGGGTGCTGGAGTGAGAATGGGGATCTGAGGAGCAAACCAAGAAGGTTCCAGGGCCAGCCTAGGCCTCCACAGCCCGGCCATTGACGACACGGATGTGGCGGATGATGTCCTGGATGGCCTCAGATGTTGTGCCCTGGCCCCCAATGTCTGGAGTGTGCATCTGTAGGAGACAGGCAGGCTCGGCACACGCCAGACCCTGTCACCCCTGCCACTGTCTACCTGCTATCTCCTGTGGCCTGTAGAGGCTGGGACTGCCACCAGGAGGGCAGTGGCACCAGCTAAGGCCCAGAGGCCCTACCAGACCCAGTACCACCCTCCCCTGAGGACTGTGGTCAGTGTGAGAGGTGGGCTACAGGAGGCTGCAGAGGGAGGCTGGGGGGGGGCAGCAGGGCAGGGGGTGAGGGGAGCCTCACATTCTCATTGTCCATGGACGCCAGGACAGCCTTACGGATGGAGGTGGCGTAGGAGTGCAGCCTAGAGGATGGGACAACCAGCCTTCAGTCCCTGGGGCTCAGAGGGCTGGCCAGGAGCACGGCGGGGGCGGGGGGCACCAGGAGCCACTCACTTGAGGTGGTCCAGCATCATGCAGCTGGCCAGCAGGGTGGCCGTGGGGTTGGCGATGTTCTTGTTGGCAATACTCTTGCCAGTGTTCCTCGTAGCCTGGAAGAGGCAGGATGGGGAGTGGGTGGAGGTGCAAGGGTGTGGGGTGGTGACCTGTGGCTACTCCACAGGGACAAAAGCCCATCAGTGGGTGCCAGGGGCTGGGGTGCGTGTGAGGACAGACAGCTCGTGTGGGGTGCTGAAAACGCCCTGGGATGACAGGGTGGTGATGCTGAATCATGCACTTTGAACGGACCACCCGGCGCTCACCGTTTCGAACACCGCGTACACATGGCCGTAGTTGGCCCCAGCCACAAGGCCTGGACCTCCTACCAGTCCCGCGCAGACGTTGTTGACAATGTTGCCATAGAGATTGGGCATCACCATGACATCAAACTGCTGGGGCCGGGACACCAGCTGCAGGTCAAGGAGGGGGCTGGCTGAGGGGCAGATTCAGGAGCACGGGTGCAAGAAGCCCAGGGCACCCAGGGCAGGGGATGGCACTGGGTGGGCTAGTACCTGCATGGTGGTGTTGTCCACAATCATGTTCTCAAAGGTGATCTGGGGATAGCCAGCTGCCACCTCCCTACAGCACTGCAGGAAGAGCCCGTCACCCAGTTTCCTAGTGGGGGGTTAGGGGCAGGACACCAGTTCAGCCATCGCAACAGTCAGCCAGAGGGGAGGGGTGTGCAGAAGGCACAGAAGGCTGGGGTCTGACTTCTAAGCTGTCCCTCACCAGCAAAACGCACATAATCTCATTCCACTTCCCTTAACTGTCGGCTCTGGTGAGGCCTTGGGGACAATGGGGCATACACCCGGGGTGGCCCCTCGGTGGGTGGCTGGGCTTTAGGACCACAGATCCCTGAGAGCAGGCCCAAGCAGACCATTGCAGCTGCTTCTGGACTGCGCGCAGAGCAGTCGGGGGACAGGGGACATACATGATGTTGGCCTTGTGCACAGCCGTCACTTTCTTACGCCCGCTCTCCTGCGCCAACTTGAAGGCATACTCGGCAATGCGCAGGGACTTGGCCTTGGTGATGATCTTCAGGCTCTCCACCACCCCCGCCACACTCTGAGGACAGGATGAGGAGAAGAGAACCATGACCTACTGGAGAGCAGCGAAGGCCAAACGAGCTGCTGCGACGGGGCCCCAGTAGGAAGCAGCCCTGTCTGTGGATTTCCGGCTTCTCCCTCGGGGATGGCCTCTGCCCTCTGAAGGTAGGCCTGTCCCTGGCTCCTTAAGCTCTCCCCATAATCTTGGCCCCAGCGGGGCTCGCCCCCAGCCCCGGGCACACCTCATGCTCCAGGCTGCTGTACTCGCCCTCCGTGTTCTCCCGGACAATGAGAATGTCTATGTCCTTGTGCCGGGTCACCACACCTGGCAGGCTCTTACAGTGGATGACGTTGGCATAGAGGTCCAGGCTGGTGCTGGGAGGGGACAGAGAAAGAGGCTGCTAGGCCTGACAGGCAGCTGACTGGAGCCAGACTCCGCCGGCACACCCCCTCAGCCCCGCCGAGCCCCTGGCCCGTGCACCTGGGCCTCACCGAAGGATGTTGTTTCGGGATTTGTGGGATGGCGGCAGGTTATGGTTGGTTTCGATGTTGCCTACAGAACACAACACAGGCTTAGAGGCACTGCCCACCCCCGCCCCACCTCAGCAAGGCAGCTGAAGGTTGCCAGCGTCAGAAGACAACTCGGGGAGCAAAAATACTTCATGGAACACAAGAATGCAACTTCCAGCCTAAGCCCCACGGGGCTACATGCTCAGGGATCTCTGGCACCTGGCATGCAGCAGGCGCTCCATGAATAGCCACTGAACAAAGGAATGAACAAGTAAACAAATGAAGAAAGGTTGGCAACCAGCCAGGCAGCCATGCCATTCCCCGCCCAGCATCTGGAGCAGCAGAAAGTGACCACTCTTTACTACTAACAGGCTGGCTGGCCAGGCTGGAGCTAGCAAGGTGACCTTGGCGGGGCTATTGCCAGGCCCCGCATCACAGCACCACACTCAGGGGCAGGCAGTGGCTGCCTGGAGGAGGCCACGGATTGGCCAGGCTCTGCCCTACAACCCAGGACACCTGGAGGAAGGGAAGCAGGGGCCAGTGGCCAATGGAGACAGCAGTCAGAGGGCGCCCAGCAGAGGCCACCTGCCCATGATTGGCACCCTGCCCAGCTCTCTCTACTCAGAGCACAGGGGTCCCCTGTGGCTGGCATGAAGGCCCCTCTACTTGACTGCCAGGGCCTGGGGCTCCCCCTGGGTTCACCTTTGCTCACACCTTCCTCATACAGAGCAGGTGATGGGCTGAGTATGCAAACTGAGTGATGGAGGCAGTTTTAGGACCTCAAGCCAAGCAGGGCAACCCGGGAGGGCTCCAAGAATCCCTGCCTGGGCTGTGCCAGCCACCACTGGGCTGGCTGCGGCTGACGCGCCAGGCAGAGGGTCAGAGCTGTATCCCTGTGACACCTGGTTTGTGAAGAAAGACACTGAGGGTCAAAGGTGACCCCAGCAGAGGGGTGATAAAGGACTGCCTCAGGAGGGAAACAGGGGTGGGAGGGAGCTGTCACTGGACAGGCGCACATACAGGTGCTCCCACCCAAACCCCAGCATCGTAGCGCAAACAGGCCCAAGGAGGCATCCGTCCAGCCTCCAAGCACAAGGGTGCTCTCAAGCCAGACAAGCCCCGAAATCAAGAGCCTCGGGGCCCCACTAGAGTCAGCTCGAAAGGAGGTAAAAGAAATCATGCCTAGGGCCCCATCCTGGGCCCTGGCCCTGGAGCTCACCCTTCAGGGCCACACGGTTCCGGCGGATGGCCATGATAGCATTGCGAATGTCCTCTTCATCAGCATTGGAACTCACATGCACCTCTTCAAAGTCCACCGGTACACATGCGTGCCTGAGGCAGAGCAGGGTCAGGGAGGCCAACCCAGGCCTTCCCCACACCTCCTCCAAGAAGCCCGCCCCGGCTACCTCTTCCGTTGCTACCCGCCCTGACCTGGCTCTGACTGAGAGAGGGCTGGGCCCACCTTCAGCGACTGATGGGGACACACTCGAACTCCACAATGCACACTGGCAGGATCACAGGCACTGGGACGCAAGGCCTGGGCTTACAGGCCATCCAGCCATGGCCTCACCGAGTGCTTCTGGGAGCAATACCCCTCTCAGCATAAAGTCCTCAGGGCCCCCTGGCTGGGGACAAGGCAGGGCCCAGGCGCTCCATACCTGAAAACGGACTTCACGTGCAGCATGAGCTCCGGCCCGATGCCATCACCTGGGATCATGGTCACCGTGTGCCGCCCACCATACTTAGCTGATGGAGGCTGCAAGAGGCAGAGGGTGGAGGTGGGGACCCCACATGCCCCCAGCCTGCGCCCATGGACTCCAGCCAGTTCCCTTCCTCCCATGGGCGCTGACCCCACAGGCCGCCCCATGGCAAGGTGCCAATGTGGGGCAGCCCCATCCCAGATAGGGCTGCTCATCCGGGGCTTCTGGGTTAGCAGCAGCCCATCTATGCCTGGAATTTAGTCAACCCCAAAGCAACTGAGAGCCCCCCAAACCTAACAGGCAGAGAAGAAGGATACTCACAATCGTTTGTTGCTAGAAGGGGAGGAGAAATAAGACACAATCAGCCAAGGTTGCAAGAGCATCTCGGGGTTAAGGACACAGGCCGTACGCACACACGCACACTCACGGCCGCATGGAGATGGACACGCGTGGGCACGGCAGATACTTACTGAGGAGATGCTCCTCGAGGGGCCCTCATAGGCGCCTAGAACCTGGTAGAGAGACCCAAATGCCAGCGGTTGGTTTGATGTCAAGCCAAGTTGGAAGGAAAAAGGGACCTTCCCCACTGTGCCCAGGCAGGCCCCCTGTCTGTGCAGCACGGCCCACTGCTAGGGGAACAATAGACAATCAGTTCTGAAGCCTCGGTCTCCAGGGCTGGCCCGCTGGAACACCTGGCAAGTGGAAGTTGCTCCAGCCTCCTGCTTCATTCAGCTCTTCGGTCAATTTCTTTCTTTTTTTTTTTTTTTTTTTTTTTTTTTTTTGAGATGGAGTCATGCTCTGTTGCCCAGGCTGGAGTCCAACGGTGAGGTCTCGGCTCACCACAACCTCTGCCTCCTGGGTTCAAGTGATTCTCCTGCCTCAGCCTCCCGAATAGCTGGGATTACAGGCATGAACCACCACGCCCAGCTAATTTTGTATTTTTAGAGACGGGGTTTCTCCATGTTGGCCAGGCTGGTCTTGAACTCCTGACCTCAGGTGATCCGCCCACCTCAGTCTTCCAAAGCACTGGGATTACAGGCGTGAGCCATCGCACCCGGCCATTCTTCGATCCATTTCTTAAAAGACATGTCTCTGGCCTCCCTCCTTTTTTTTGTTGTTTCTGATTTTTTTTTTGGCCAGTTAGTCCTGCCCAGTGATGTTTGTAATATGTGAAAATGGGCAAACTAAACGTGGCACAGTAGGGAAATCCTTACCACAGATCCAAGACAACAACAATCATACTATCACTTCGCTCATCACTTTTCCTTACTACAAAAGTGGTATGTGGTTGCCACAGAAAGAGCAGAACAAGGAGATAAAAAGGAAGCACCCAGCCTCTGGCCTCCCTGACACAAGCACCGTCGGCCCCCTGGGGAATGGCCCTTCAGAGTGAGAAACAGAAAACAAACGTGTAGGGACATCCAGCCATTTCTGGAAGGTTGATAACAGACACCCAACTCTAGGGAGGCCTTCGGAAAGGACCACTGGATGCCAAATGTCCCCAAACCTCTGCCTAGAAGCGTGACAGCTTCACAGCCAAAGCTGCCTGAGCCAAATGTGCCAGATGCCAAGTGACCTGCTGTCCTGGAAGAAGCCCAGGCCCCAGGTCCCACCGCAGGAGAAGCTTCCCTCCCCGCTGTACCCCACCTAGGAACACACCTGAGGTCTTCCCTGCCACTTGACCACCCGCCAGCAGCAAAGTGTTCCAGTCAGTGTCAGAGGCCTCACAGCCATTGGCCAAAGAGCTATGCCTTTCTGCTAGAAATCCAGAAGGCTGGGGTGGAGTCTGATCTCTCCCTGTCTGTGTCTGCCTGGTTGGCATTTGCAAGGGTGCAGGTGTGCCACTCACCAGTCCATGCCAGGGGCCAGGAGAGGGTCAACACAAGGACCAGAGCCCCGAGGGTAGCTCAGCTGATCTGTGTGGCACCTGGATCTGTAGCCACTGGCACAGTCGAGACTTCTGTCTTCTCTCCAGCACTTATCAACATCTGGAGTCATCTTATTTGTGGGCTCTTATAAGCATACAGAAGGCAGCTTCCATGGACCTCCACAGCAGCTTTCCCTGATGTCCTAAGGCTGCTGAGTGGGGCTCCTAAAGCCCTACCCACCCCTCTCCCTAGGTTATCACTGGATTGCTCCCTCCTCAACCCCTGAGCCGAGAGGAGGGGTCGAGTCAGTCTGGTCCAATACTGTCACCCCAGGACCCAGCACAGTGGCCCAGAGCTGGGACATAAGGAACATTTCCTGAGTGAACAAGCCCATCAGAAAATGAAGAAAGAAATGGAGAGTGGGGAGACGTCACTCCAAATCCACCATCCACTCCTCTTGAGATGGCTTCATGGCCTCATCTGAAATTCACAGAACAGACACACCTACTTTCCACGACTGCTGGAAAGATTAGGCGAGAGGAAGTGTGTGAGCTGCTCACAGTAGCTAGTGCTACAGTATGCCTGCCCCTTCACCCCACTGGCCCCTACGTCAGAGTTCAAGGCTGGTGTCCCTGGAGGGTCACGGGGTGGACCCCTGCAGCTCCCAGCTGTAGTTCCTCCTGGGCTTCAGCTGTGGCAGTCAGCCAGCCTCCTGAGGGCATGGACCTCCTGCACAGATGGCAACATCACTACCAGGGCTGAACCTCTCCTGCACCTGGTCCCTGCGCCAGGTATTCCTTTGGGCTTCGGCAAAAGACCCAGAGAGTGCTCCAGATGGACTTCCCTGACCTGACTGTACAGATGCAGGCACCTTCCTTCAGGAGGTCGCAAAGGCTCTGCCTTATGCCCCGGCTTCCCTGTGAAGCCACCAAAGGAGCCAGGTGCGAGGCAGGATGAATACGCACATGCCTCCAGGTCTCCCATCACCCTTTCATAGTTCCACGGAAAGAAAGGGCAGCCACACCCACATCTTATGCTTGCTGACGTTTCTCTCTTTGGCACATTTCTATTGGACCGTGTGCCAATGGTGGTGTGTGTTTTCCCAAGGCATCCGAATCACTGGGATCTAAGACCTGGGGTTCCTCTCTAGGGGTTCTCATGCCCAGGATAGTCAGTCTCAGGGCAAGGCACTGACCAGCTACCGACCGTTCACTGTCCCTCACTCCCACCCCAACGCACGCACACACACACAGGGGAGGTCAGGGAGGAGGCATATGTCTTCACCAAGAGCCTACAGGCACCTAGCTGCTGGAGCCGCCAGAGCCTCTGGAAAGCCACTATATACTGCTGTCCTCTCAGCAGCACGATGGGAGAAATCAGCAACGTCAAAAGAATTTCATTAGGCATAAGCAGTCTCCCCCAGAGGTCAGAGGGAGAAAACACAGCAAGTAGAGGTGTCCCTGGGGAGTGGCAGCAAAGTCACGGAGTTCTGGCAGGTCAGAGTTGACAGGATCCTTTGAGAATGTGAAATCTCCTTCCCTCTGGGTCCCAAAGAGGAAACTGGAACCCAAAGAGAAGAGGAACTGGTGTAAGGGCACGCAGTGGGTCAGCGGGGGAATATGGCCTAGAGGTCAAACTTCTTACCCATCAGGGCCAGTGCTGGATAGCAGCTGCTTCAGATGGTTTCCAGCCCAGCTAGGACCTAAATTAACCTCATCTCAAATATGTGTAAGGAAAGAGGACTCAGACCCGAATACGCAAGACTGCAGACGGAGAAGAGCAGAAGCAAAACCCCCGGCAGCCTCAGAAACCCTAGCTCCCTTCCATTCCAGGCGTCTCGGGGGAAAGGCATCTGGGGCTCTAAGACTGTGGGAGAATGGGCGATGACTGGCAAAGTCCGATTCTTTTGCCACCATTACAGGTGGCAAAGCGGTGCGCGAGAGGGGAACCCGGGGAGAAACTCAGTCCCACAACCGGATTCCCGAAGCGGTTTGAGAAGGGCGGGCCGGAATATGTGACCGCCTCAGAAGGACTCCTTCAAATACACTAAGGAGGTGGCACCCGGCCGCTATGGCCCACTTTCCCCCGCCTGTACAGAGCCCCCCGCCAGTAGTGCGGACACCCTGGGGGAGCCGGCCCAGGGCCAACGTTGGCCAATCCTCTCAGTGACAGCAGAGGCGGCCAATCAACCCCGGAGCACAGCCCTCTCCCCGCCCCTGGTGGGGCCCACAGCCAATCGGACTCCAGACTGCTTCGGGAACGGCTACCCCACCGGTCCCCCGCGAGCGCTGCGCGGTCCCTTGGTCCTTTCCCTGCTCACCTCCCAGGGACGGCAGAGAAGGGCTGGCCTGAGCACTGCCTTCGCAGCGCCGCCGGCGGCCGTCGCTACCTTCAGCGCCATGACGGAAAGCGAGAACCTCCGCACGTCCCGACACGCAGACACCGTTCTCGCGAGAATTCGACGGTGTGCAGTCTGGGGGCAGGCGCGGGCCCGGTACTGCGCAAGCGCGGCCGCACCGATTCTCACGCCCCCTTGCAGCGCCTAGAGCGCCGCTGCCGCCATGTTGTTGGGCGGCGGGGATCGTGACCAGCTGGGCCCCTGGCTCGGGAGGGGCCACGTCAGTGCTGCCAGCGACGACACAATGCCGGCCCGGCCCTTCGGCGCATGATTGGCTGCCGCTGCCACTTACGCGTCGCGCTTCCCTGTCTGCCCCTCGGGTTCATGGGAGCTCTTTCTCTTTTCCTCTAGGCCGAGAAGAGGCGATGGCGGCGACGGCATCTCTCGGCGCCCTGGCGCTGCTTCTGCTGTCCGACCTCTCCCGCTGCTCAGGTAGCAGCCCGGTGGGGGCTTGTTCGAGGCGAGCCTCTGACCCACGGCAGGTTGTGTTGACGGGAGGAGGGATACGGGGTCTGACCTTTTGGGATCCGTCGTTGCCTTCCTCCGAGAGGCCGGCGGCCTCGGGGCCCCGGGGACCAAAGCACCTCACGGACGTTTACCGGCATCCAGGCTTTTTCTTGTCTGCTCAGACGAAGAGGAGTCCCGGAGCCTCCGCGGTGCGCCCGGCCCCCAGCTTCGGCACGGAACGTGACACCTGTCCCCGCTCCCTCTCCGTCTCCCTCTCCCTGCGGGTTCGGACAGGAGCAAAACTCTGTAGTGCTGAGCGGATCGCGGCCAAAAACGGGGCTGGAGGAGCCATATAAGCCAGGAAGAGAGCTCAGTGAGGAGAGGGAGCAAGAGTGGGGCGAGTTACATGGGGAGCCGAAGGGGTGCGCAGGGCCTTGAGTGCCAGGCTGAAGACCGGCTTTTCCGGAGGACCCTGCCTTACCCTGACCAGATCAGAGCCAGGGGTCCCGTCGATTTGCGATCGTGAGGGGCTGAGCTGTGAGCTCCAGTGTTTAGGAGTGGCTGCAGCAGCCAGCCTCGGGCCTGGGAGCCTGGAACATGCTTTCTGCATGTTCCCTTTTCCATCCTCTTTCAGGCCAGCAGCCTTGCTGCCTGGAACATTTTGCCAGCCTGACTGGCCTCCCTGCTCGCACCCTCATCGTCTGTCCCTGAGGAATTCCCTGAGCTGTAGCCAGGGACGTATCCGGAGGACAGGGCTGGCCATAAAACCCTTCCAGGGCTCCCATGCGCCACGGAAAGCAGGCCCGACTGAGGCAGGACACAGAAGGGCTGGCGGGACTTGGCCCCGGGGAACCGCCTGTTCCCAGGGATCTTCCTCCTGCGGTCCAGACCCCAGAGGCTTCTCTGACATCCTCTGCTGAAGCCATCATTCTGCCAGGGCACCACATCGAGACAGCAGGTGGCTGACAACAGTCCCACTTTGGGAAGGCTTTGCTTCACACTCTCTGACCTAGGCAGCAGCCCTCCTTTCCCGTGGGCCTCTGTGGTTATTGAGAAGGCTAATTAAGGCAGGGTCCTTTCTGTCACAGCTGCCAAGCTGTGCTTCTGGAATCAGACCCTGTTCCGTTTTCTTCCTCAGGAAACGCTGGGGCCGGTCTTGACCTTCTGTCAACTGGCCAGGGGCAGAGACCCTTTCCCTCATCTTGAAAGTCCCCATGCCCTGCCTGCCTGCAGCCCCTACCCCTGATGTCTCTGCTGAGGATGCAATCAGTACTCATCCAGGCTGTTTGTGGCTCTGAATTGAGGCTGGCCTAGCCCCCAGGCCTCCATGTCATAGGTCCAAGTGTTAGCATGCCTCGTCCAGTGAGTCCAGCCCCGCCTGCCCCCGGCACACCTTCAGAAAGCCGCCTTCATAGCCGTCCCACTCTTGCCGCTGCACTGGTTACTGAGCATTTGCTTCTGTCTCTTAGCCCACCTGGAAGGGGCAGTAGGATCCGGTGGGTCCCCAGCTGAGCCGAGCTGTGAGACAGGGCCGGGCCAGCCTTCTGCCCTCAGCCCGGCACACTCGAGCTGGCCTTCCCCAGATAGCTCTACCTCTTCCCCACAGCCGAGGCCTGCATGGAGCCCCAGATCACCCCTTCCTACTACACCACTTCCGATGCCGTCATTTCCACTGAGACTGTCTTCATCGTGGAGATCTCCCTGACGTGCAAGAACAGGGTCCAGGTGAGGCAGTGGGGATTCAGCCAGGAGGGCAGGTTGGGGTGTTCCTCACTGGCAGTTGACACGGGGACCCGTGTCGACAGAGGAAGAATAAGGATTCCAACTCTTGGGGTGCTGGAGAGATCAGGAGACAGCAATGCAGGATCCTAGCCAGTGTTGCCAGGTCCCCCTCCTCACCTGCTTTGTGTGCGGTGCCTACACGAGGTACCGCTGGGCTCACACCCCGCTGTTCCCTGAAAGTGTCTGGACCCGGAAAAAGTGCCGGGGTCCGCCCACCCCAGTTGCCGTTGGCCAGTTTGTCTGTGTGGGTGTTAATGTTTTGGTTTTTATTTTTTCTTTGTTTTTTTTTTTTTTTTTTTCTGAGACATGGTCTCACTCTGTGGCCCAGGCTGGAGTGCAGTGGCACCATCTTGGCTCACTGCAACCTCTGCCTTCCGGATTCAAGCGATTCTCCCCTCAGCTCCCGAGTAGCTGGGATTACAGGTGCTCACCACCAAGCCCGGCTAATTTTTGTATTTTTTGGTAGAGATGGGGTTTTGAGGGTTGTAACTTCAAGATTGAGGAGCCTTGGCCTTGACCTCTGACCTGCGTTCCCATAAGTCCAAAGAAGAAAATTGGGCCTTTTTTGGGTACAGACCTCTTAGGGTAAAACACCCCTTGGGCAGCCCACTGGGCATCCCTGACCCCAGCACCTACCTTGCAGACTCAGGGAAATCACTCAGACATTTTCATCATCCTACCCCTGCTCAGAGTCAACAGGGTTCCTATGGGTCCAGTTAGGCCAGCCCATGGGGGGCCCTGTGCCCCATAGGGGAAGGCTGATGCAGAGGACCAGTCACAGGATTGGTGAGTGTTCCCTGGTACCTCCTGCCAGGGACCTGCAGGCCATGTGAGCAGCCCACAGGGCTCCTTTGCCCACACAGCCTGAGAGGGCAGAAGGTGACTCTGCCTTTGTCCCCTCACCCAGAACATGGCTCTCTATGCTGATGTTGGTGGAAAACAATTTCCTGTCACCCGGGGCCAGGACGTGGGACGTTATCAGGTGAGGGGCGTTCCCTGCTCCTGGGTGTAACCTGAAGCCCCGGGGGTGGCTAGTCAAGTAGGGCCAGGGGCCATGGGTTCGGGCTGCTGGAGAGCTATGGTGTCGGTACTGGGAGGCAGGGCGCCCCTCTGTGTCCACTCTGCCCACGCGCTGCACAACACACCCAACCCAGGTGTCCTGGAGCCTGGACCACAAGAGCGCCCATGCGGGCACCTATGAGGTCAGATTCTTTGACGAGGAGTCCTACAGCCTCCTCAGGAAGGTGAGGACGCCTGCAACGCACTCTACTCTGCTGTCCCTGGGGAGCAGGATGGGCTGGGTGAGGAGGTGTTGGCAGCAAGTCCAAGCCAGGTGGCCCTCCTGTGCTCCTGTCCCTTCTCTTCATTAGTATCTCTGACCCATTTCTCTCCTTTCCTTTTCCGGGGCTCGGACTGGTGTTCCTGCCTGTCTTTCCTCTCCCCGCCCCCACCCCCCACCCCCTGGCTGCACACTGGGCAGCCCTGAGCACAGCGCCTCCCTTGCAGGCTCAGAGGAATAACGAGGACATTTCCATCATCTCGCCCCTATTCACAGTCAGTGTGGACCATCGGGTAAGTGGCCTGCTCCCTCCTCCTTTTGGGGGGCGTTGGGCTGAGTGAATGTTATCCTGGTCTGCTCGCCCATCCCCCTCTGAGCTGTCTTGTGATGTCCCTTCTTTCAGGGCACCTGGAACGGGCCCTGGGTGTCCACTGAGGTGCTGGCTGCAGCGATCGGCCTGGTGATCTACTACCTGGCCTTCAGCGCGAAGACCCACATCCAGGCCTGAGGGCGGCACCCCAGCCCTGCCCTTGCGTCCTTCAATAAACATCACAGGGACCTGGGGCTGCTGGCTTGCGTTGTTGTGCCTTCCCCACACCGGGAGAGCTCAGGACTGGTGTCCCCTTGTCTGCCTGGTTGATGGAGGCAGCGGGCGGGAAAGGGGCGGGCTTTGGTCTGGAACTCCCCTCCCCCCTCCCAGTGAAGTCTCATGTCTGGTCCCCACAGAGCCCTGTGTCCACCTTCCCTGCATCTCTCTCCTGGTTCAGGGGTGAGGGCAGCAGGCTTGGCCGACCCCTCCCCAGGTGGCCCCACAGGCTTCACATGGAGACACAGCCATCCTAGTCTCCATACAGCTCCTGTGTTGGGAGCTCCGGGCCTGATCTGCACACTGAGGCCTTTCTCTGCACTGCTGTCAGGCATGCCAAGCGCCCCCACCCTGCCCATGCAGCATGCAGCTGTCCAGGCCTGGCCCCTCTGTGCTCCACAACCTGACCACACCACCTTGCTTCCAGTGTGCTTGGCCTTCATGGGATGTTGAGAAAACACACGCCCATGGCCAGGTATGGTGGCGCAGGCCTGTAATCCCCACGCTTTGGGAGGCTGAGGTGGAAGGATCACCTGACGTCAGGAGTCTGAGAACAACCTGGGCAACATGGGGAGACCACGTCTCTACAAAAAACCCAAAAGTTAGCTGGGCTTGGTGGCATGCGCCTATAGTTCAGCTAGTCGACCTGGAGAGGTCAAGGCTGCAGCGAGCCATGATCACACCACTGTACTCCAGCTTAGGTGACAGACTGAGACCTTGTCTCAACAAAAAACCGGCACCTGTGAAGAGCACACCACCTCCTCCTAGAGACCTCTCTCCCGAGAGCACCCATGCCCTCAGGACGCCAGGCAGGCATCGCGGCCTGGCGTTCCACCTGCAGCTCACCGTGCAGCGTTCTCTCCCATCAGCCTGTTTGCAGCTTGGCACATGCTGGCTCCTGGCCAGCTAATGGCATTCCTTAGGGGCACTGAGGGCCCATGAGGCAGGGAGGGTGCTGGGGTCCAAAGGGACTGGGTGCAAACCCCAGGTGAGCCCTTCCCAGCCATGGGACCCAAGTCAGTTTGCTCAGCTGCTAGGCAGTACCCGTGCCCACTTCAAGGTGTCAGGGGGTCCGTTGGGACCAGCCAACAAAACCCTGACATCTGGGTCCTGGCTCACCCATTGGCTGTTACTGGAGAGAAATGGAACCCTCCAGAGAGGCTGCTTTTTTTTTTTCCTTTTTGTTTTTTTTTTTGTTTTTTTTTTTTAAGGTGGAGTTTCACTCTTGTTCCCCAGACTGGAGTGCAATGGCATGATCTTGGCTCACTGCAACCTCTGCCTCCTGGGTTCAAGCGATTCTCCTGCCTCAGCCTCCCTAGTGGCTGGGGTTATAGGTGCCCGCCACCACACCCAGCTAATTTTTTATATTTTTAGTAGAGATAGGGGTTTCACCATGTCGGCCAGGCTGGTCTCGAACTCCTGACCTCAGGTGATGCACTTGCCTCAGCTTCCCAAAGTGCTGGGCTTACTGGGATAAGCCACCGCGACTTGTCAAGACCGCTCTTGAAAAGAAGGGAAGGCCTAAAAGCTGTCTGGGAGGTAAGGGCTCCTCAGTACTTCAGCTCGCTCCCCAGAAATAGTGGCACTGTGAGCGGCCAGGGGTGTCAGGATTGGGTGAGGGTTGCTCTGCCAAAATCTTGGAAGGGGGTCATCTATACTAACAGAGAGCCCTCTCTTCCCACCCCCAGGCCTTGGGAAGAGGGGTTGAGTTGGGCGGGGCCTGCTGCTAGGAATGCGGAGGCTCCTAAGAACTGGGCACCCACCCCAGGACAGTGCACAGGGGCTGAGGGGCCACACCAGCTTTGCCAGCGGATGGAGTGTACAGATTTGACAGGAGCCCTGCAGCCGGAGGAAAAGCTACTCCCCCGGCTGCTGAAGGAGCCGCTCGTGTCTTGCCCGCAGCCTGTGCAGGGCAGATGGCTGGGGCAGGCCAGGTGTGGCGGGCACCAGGGCAAGTGGCAGGCACCCAGTTGCTCTTTTTGGTTCTGGGTCTGCCACAGAGCCTGATGGCAGCGGGACCCAAACGTGAAGTTGCCATTCCAGGGCATCCGTAGCCAAGTGCTGCCAGTCTTCCTGGTGCCACCTCTCCCTGAACCAGCCAAGGGACTCCAGGCTCCAGGCCCGTCTAGGCCCACATCTCAGGAGCACTGGAGGGCACCCCACCAGAGGAAGAAGTAGGTGCCTTTAGGGCCATCCAAGTGAGCCCCCCAGCAGCTAGAGGGAGGCCAAGGGTAGAGTTTGACCTGCATCTCCAGCCTATGCTCTGTGGGCGCCTTGTTTCCCCAAGGGACAGAGGGGGCTGGTTAAGTGTTGGGTGTGCCAAGCCCTCAGCGGGTGAAGTCCTGAGGGGTGAGGGAAGCCATTATCTCCAGCCCCTGCCCTCTGCCCCCACTTCCTGCCACCCAGCCAGCAAGGCCCTTCCTCTTTCCCCTGCCGGTGGGGTGCGATATACCAGGCCTGCCCTCCCAGGGCTGCTGTGTGGCAGCCCACATCCTTGTGCCCCAGCCTTCCCTGCAGCAGGACTCCAGGCTTCTGGGAACAGGCACTGGAACTTTTCCCTCACAACCTTCTTAGCATCTAATATGTCACTGACTTGCTGCCGAGAACTTAAGAGAAGTTTAAAATTTTTTTTGAGGCAGGGTCTCACTCTTGCCCAGGCTGGAATGTAGTGGTACGATCTTGACTCTGCGACCTCCACCTCCCAGGTTCAAACGTTTCTCCTGCCTTAGTCTCCCAAGTAGCTGGGGTTACAGGTGCCTGCCACCACACCCGGCTAATTTTTATATTTTGAGTAGAGACAGGGTTTCTCCATATTGGCCAGGCAGGTCTCAAACTCCTGACCGCATGTGATCCACCCACCTTGGCCTCCCAAAGTGCTGGGATTACAGGCGTGAGCCACTGTGCCTGGCCTGGATTCTTTCTAGAGAATTTTAATTCCTCCTCACCCAATTCCACTCCTTCAAGGCAGCACTGCCCACTCCAGGGAGCACCACTCCAACAGCAGGCTGTGCCCATGTTGTCTGTGGAGTTGTCTTTGAGGCCCCGGCCCCACACAGCACTGAGCATGGCTCCTGGCACTAGACAGAGCCCGAGGATTCGCTGAGAGCTCCCAGGATGGAAGGGCCCTGGCAACCACATAGGCATTCATCTGTCTTGCTAGGCACAATGGGATCACCAAATGGGGATGGTAGCTTCCGCCTTCCAGAGCGAATGGCACCTGGCCCTGCTGGGCGGGATAGAGGTGGAACCCACTTCTCTGTGGCATGCGCCAGCAGCAGGCCTCACCTAAGGTTTGGTCCACGGAGACGACCATGGGGCCTTGCCTGGAGGCTAGTCCAAAGTCAGGCTTCTGCCATCCTACATCTGGCCACCACCCTGTGACTGTGATACCTCTGAATGACTCAGGTGACTGAGACTGATCTCTCCTCCCAGAGTGCCACACAGTTGCCCATGGGAGGTCACAGTCACTGTCCCTGACATCCGAAACAAATGGAGAGCTACAGCATGGCTTTCAGTTGACCCTAGCCCTGCCCACTCTTCCTTCCCCCACCTCAAACTGACAAGTCTTCCCCAGCCCAATAAGAATGCACACAGGGAGGCCAGGATTCAACCGAGTACAAAGGCAGCTTGCTTTATTCTCCAGATGCAGGGGAAAGGGGTGGTGCAGCCTGTCTGCCAAACCCCACAGGCAGCCTCGGTCACGTGCAAAACCTGAGGAGGTTGGGGCCTCTCCTTCCCAGTCAGCCCACCGCCTCTCACTGGGGTCCAGGTTGCAGATCACCACCAAGTTGTCTCCAGGCCGCATGGCCTAGGGTCTTCCACTGCTGTGATGGGGCTTGGCATCTAGACCCCTTGCCATCCAAGCACCGTCCTCAGTTCACTCAGGAGAGAAGCCCCTGCTCCAGATGGTGTGGGGCACAGAATGGGTGCAGTGACTTCTTGGTGGACACCTTGCAGGAACCCTCTGTCCCTGCAGTCTTGTTCTCTCAGTCACTGGGGAAAGAGGTGACCCCCAGCGGCTCCCCATTTCCACACCTCAGAGTGGAAGCCACCAGAACAGCTGCTTCCCATTCCTCCCACCTTTCCCTCCCCTTCCCTCCCATCCCCAGCCCTCCCTCCCACTCTTCCTCCCCCACTCCCTTCCCAGCCATCAGTGGAGGGGGGAGTTTCACCTCTGCCAGGCTGCCTGAAGGAGCTGCCAGCCCCCAGGGCAGGTCCACAAAACAAAACAACTATTGGCAAGCACAGAAAGGGGGAAAAACCACAAAAATCAGGGGTGCCTTTGTCTACAAATAACTGCGTGCACAGCAGTGGGGAGAGGCCACGCTCAGCAGCGAAGCCGACAGCCTCTTGTGCTCCTTTCAGCTCAGCTTCCCTGTCTGCAAGTCCACGGGTCTCGTGGAGAGAGCACTGGGTGTGTGTGTGCGTGCACGCGCAAGCACACGCAAGAGCGTGGGGAATGGGGAATGCACACGCACAGCTGAAGGGGTGCCCATTACAGGTATGCCCCCAATGCTGGCCACCAGCGTGGTGACTACTTGGGGAGAAGGAAGAAAAGCGTCCCTTCTCCTCAGGACCTTCTCTCTTCTAACAAAACCCTGTGTGCACACCCACAAGGGGAGATGTGTGCGTGTGCTCGGCGAGCGCGTGTATACACACACACACACACACACACACACACACACACACACTAGCTCTATGGGAGAGTGAGGGCTGGGGCCCCAGGGGGCTCCCTGGGCCCGGGCCGTGCACCCACCCGGGCAGCTCACACGGTGGTGACCGAAAGCAGAGGGTTGTAGACCCGCTTGCCATCGGCCGAGCGCGCACCGTGGGCCAGCATCTCCTGGATGGTGATCCAGTTGTCCAGGATCTTCTTGTTCCGCTTCTTCATAGTCTTGCGGTGGCTCAGGGCGATGATGTTGAGCTCGGGTTTGCTGTCGCCGTTGTGCTGCTCCCGCAGGCATTCCAGCCGGCTCTGCATCATGAACTCGCGCCGCTTCCGCTGCTCGCGGGCCCGGATCAGATGCTGCTTCCGCTCCTCCTTGCTCCAGTAGCGGCCCATCTTCATCTCGCTCACCGCATCGTCGTCGGTGGTCATACCGCTGCGCTCCTCCCGGATCTTCAGGGCCCGGGCTTTCAACAGCCGATCTCGCACGGGCCGCTTGGCCACGTAGCGGGTCCCGTCGCTGCGCACCTTCACCTTCCACTCCATGCGCGGCGCTTCGGTGGCAGCGGCCGCCCCCCCGCCAACCCGAGGGCCGCCGGCCAAGCTCAGGGGGCCATGGCCCAGCTCCTCCAGGCCTCGCGTGGGGGCCAGCTGCATGCAGCTGTGGTAGTGCTCGCCCTCTTGGCCCTGGCCGCGGTGGCGCCGCGAGAGGTAAGGGCTGCCTTCGGGACCCATGCGCTCCAGGGCCAACCCCGTCTTGGGGTTGCGGCGGCCACGCTCCTCCGCGTGCTGCCTCCGGCCAGCCTCAGGATCCCGGGAGAGGGACCGGAACTTGGCGGGGCTCCCCTGTGGAGGAGCTGCCTTGGCAGGGGTGGCAACAGTGGGGCCGGAAGGGGTCCGGTTCAAGTTGGAGTTGCCGGCAGCGGCCCGCCGCAGGGGGCTCTCGGGCAGGGGCTCCACGAGCAGCGGGGTGCTGCGGCAGCTCTCTCCAGTGTTGTAGGCACTGGTGCTGTCCTTGTCCGACTTCTCAGGCAGCTCGGAGATGTCGGACAGCTCGTGCTTCTTGGGCTCGCTGGCCGCCAAGTCGTAGAGGCTCTCCTCCTCCAGCAGCCAGGCCTTCATGCAGCGCTCGCGCAGCTGCTGCATCTTCTGCGCCCGCAGGATGTTGCGGCACTTGAATTCCAGGTGCCGTAGCTCTTCCTCCAGCATGGCCATCTCGTGGCCCAAGCTCTCGTTGCGGTTGACGTCGAGGGCGCTATTGCCTGCGGAGGCCCGGGGTAAGAGGAGGCCCAGCTGGTTGCCGTTCTCCAGGTGGCACTTGATCTCCAGGAGCTCGCGGTAGCGCTCGTACTCCTCATCCGTGAGGCCTGGGACGTCGCTCCCTCCCAGCCCCGCCCCCTCAGCCAGCAAAGAGTCCATGCTGAAATGGAAGTCCCGGCTCTGCAGGGCGTCCCCTTGCAGGCCAAACTTTCGCAGGCTCCCCGGGGTGTTGGTGGAGCTCGGGGGCTCATCCCCCAGCAGGTCGTGCTCAGAGCTCTCTTCGTTCCGGGTGCTCTCGTCCGTCCGGCCCACCCCGCTGTCCAGCTCCTGGCTGTTGCTCAGGCCTGGGCCTGCCTCAGGAGCCCCCTTCTCCTCTTCGTTTCCCAGCTAGAGCAAAAAGGTTAGGTACCACTCAGTTAGGTCCCATGGACAGGGCTGTCACAGGAGGATCTGAAGGGGCTTCGGGCCTGGTTCATTTCCCCACCAAGCTTTGGGAGACCCTGCACAGCCTCAGCGCCCTCTGCCCGGTTCTCTCCTTGCCCTCCCCACCAGCGCCCTTCTCCTTCCTCACCTGCTGGGCAGGGGGTGACTTCAGCTTCCGAGCACGCAGCTCCCCCTCATTCTCAGAGCCAAAGTCATCCAGGAAGTCATCCCGGTCGCTGTCTTTCCACCGTTTCGCCAGCTGCGGAGACAGGCCCTGGTGTCCCCACAGCTTCAAGGACCTCCCCAGATACTCCTCTGGTCTGATATGGGCCCCAGACTTGGCCTCTTTGTTTCAGTGAAGTGCAACAACCTGAGGGGTGGGGTCCCAGCCCACTCAGCCTTCAGAGGCTAGGAGGGGAAACAGGCCCTGGAGACCCCTACCCACCTGCCCTCCATCAACTCTGGGTTGTTGGCACATCTGTGCCCTAGCCATGGTCAGCAGCTTCCAAGACAGAAAGCCTGATGTCAGGGCCCCGGATCGCCCTGCCAGGTGCACACACCTGGCTCTCAGGTCGGGCCACCAGCAGGGAGATGTTGGTGTTCTCTTCCTGGCTGAGGATAGCTACCGCCTCTTCCCGGTTCTGGACGTCCACACCGTTAATCTGAGGCAGGCCAAGGGAGAATCAACAAGGATACTAGGGCTAGCCCTGGGATGGGCCCTGGGTGGGTGCAGGGAGCCCAAGCACTCTGGGAGGATGTCATTAAGTGAAAGGTGCCAGGGATCGGGCAGCCTGGCCCTTTCAGAAGCAAACAACTGCTCAGGACAGCATGCGGTGGTGCAGAGGGAGAGGGGCCAGGAAGTGTCAAAGCAGCACGGGCCCTGGATGCCAGCAGATCCCATGGGCACACAGGAGCCACTGGGGCGAGTGGGCAGGAGAGAGATGAGACTCAGCCCAGGTTTGGGACATGGCAGCTGCCTGTCCTCTCTGGCTTGGCTCTTAGAGGGAGAGAGCTAGGGATGTGCTAAAGAGAGGTGGCTGGGCCACTGGGCACAGTGGGGTCTCAGGCCAGGCCTACAGCCTGCGAGCACTCACCTGTATGATGCGGTCTCCCTCACGGATCCGGCCATCTTTGGCTGCAATGCTGTTGGGATTTACCTACAGGACACATGCATCTTGGGGACTTGGCGCCTAACATGCCCTTTTAGTAGAAGGGGGCAGGCTCACAGTTAGGGGCCCCCACAACAAGCTGAAGGCTCTCTGGCTCCCCCTCCAGCTCTGAGCCCCAGGAAGCAGGGGCAGAGACTGTGGACTAGTCACCTCTCCCCGCCCCTGCCCCTGGCACTGCGGGGCTCTTCTGCACAGAAGCCTGTACTTTTGGTCAGCCCTGGGCGTCGGTGGGCAGTAGGACACTGTCTGTCTGGAAGGTGGCTCTAGTAGGGAGGGCAGCAAGGGGCCATCGCCTCCTGGGGATACACAGACATCTGCCCAACACAGATTCGGAAGAAGGCTAGAAGGCAACCCTGATGCCGGTTCTCAGGCCTGTCTGCTGTCTCACCCGGGCACAGGCCTCTTTCTGCAAATGACTGCCCCACTGCACAGTGGCTGAAGCTGTTGACCGTCCTGGCCTCGCCACACGATGCCCTGTCCCTGGTAGCTGGGACCTAATGGGCAGCCTCTGAGCCATGGGCAGGCCACATGGAGGGGCCTCAGGGCTGGGGCACACCCGTCTGCGTACCTCTCCGACGTAAATGCCCAGGTCTTCCTCGTCGTCCGTGCGGTAGCAAACCATCAAGCCCAGCTTGTCGCGGTGGCTGCTTTTATACAGTTCCACCTCCTGCCACAAGGGGTCCGGAAGGAAGCAGAGGTAGAAAGCCCCAGAAACGTGTGAGCAAGGGAACAGGCGGCACAGCCCAGCCCCTCAGCCCGCAGCCCCTCAGCTTCCTCTGGAGCCCCTGATCTTTGACGGTCTCTCTTACCATCCCATGTGGCGCATGTGCTCAGTGGTCTCCCTACCAGGAAATATGCGAGGCACGCACAGAGGCACAGGAGACAGAAGACAGACGTGCATGGGACGTGGACTCACCGACATGGACGGAACACGCAACCTCACCCGCACCCTCCCTGACTCAGCCAGACGTGTGCCAGGAGGGCCACGAGGCCAGGCCTGGGCAGGAAGGCACACAGGCGTCGGAGCGGCTCCCGCGGTTGGCTGCGGGCCCTGGCCTGGCCACCCGGCTCACCTCATACTCCAGCTCGTCCAAGCGGTCTGCCTCCTGCGGGCCGCCCTCCATAAACTCCGCCGGGTCATAATACTCATGGCTGATGGGGGGGCTGCCCAGGAGAAGGTGGGGGTCAGACTGGCAAGCCATCCTCTCACGCCTCAGCCCCAGCTCCCAGGCAGGCCACTCCCAGCATGCCTGGCACGGAGGCCTGCTGTGCACGTACACTCAAGGGTGGCTGGCCTGGCTGCCTCCTGCAGAGCCCCCCTCTGGGCGACATGCAGCCATGCAAAGACCGGGGACACTTCTTGGACCAGAGTGTATGGCATCCACACAGAGGATCTGGGCACATCTAGCTCTCTTGTCTCCAAGACCAGACTCCTCCAACCATGCCAGCTGGCAGGGATTGACTTTGCCAAGCTCCAGGCGCCCACCCGCCCGCCCAGCACTGGCCCCACTCATGCAATGCCCCCAGGAGTTATCCAGGCCCTGGAGGACTTCTGCAGAGCAGAGGGGCCCCACCCTACCTCCAAGGGGCTACCCTCTTGGCCCCAGCGCTGAGGTTGGCTGCTCACGGCCCTGTGCCTACCTCCCTGCAGCCTGGGCTAAGATTAGCAGAATGAGGCTCACGCGGTCATGAGCCACCAGGCCTGGATGAAAGGCCTTTCTTCCAGTCAGGCCAAAGAAAGAAGCCGAAGAGATGGAGGAAATTCAGAGCAGGTAGAGGAATGAGACAGACAAGGGATGCAAGAAGATTCAAGGAGTGATGCTTGTGAGGCGGCAGAGGAGAGAGGATGGAGGAGGAGGAGCTGAGGCCCTCAACCCTGGCACTTCCAGCAGCGACGTCCCGGACAGGACGGTCCTCCCTTGGCCCTGGGGGTAGATACAACGGGGCACCTGCTGGAGCCCGGCCCAAGGCTAGAGGCCTGGAGGTTTCGGAGCCCTTGGGTACCACGATCCACTCTGGAGGCCAAGGGGCCTGCTTCGTGCCCAAGAGGGTGGTGTGCAGACGGCCACCCCAGGTGGCCTGCCCTCTCTGGAGGCAGGGCCCGGGGCCCTCCTGAGGGCAACTCACAGCTCAGAGAGGACGTACGGCTCCAGGATGACCATGGGCGGGGTGGGCGGACGCAGCTTGCCCAGCGCCATGATATGTTCGAAGGTGATGTCGGTCTGAGTGCCACTGTCCACCAGCTGCAGGTCGTGACAGGAGCTGTCCCCCCGGAGGCGGGGGCTGCGTCTCAGCACCTGGATCACCAGGGGCTCCTTGGAGGAGCGCAGGGCCTGCAGAGTTTGCTCCTGAGACAGCTTGGAGAGCTCCTTCCCGTTCACCTGCGGCAGAGACACGCCTCTGTAAGAACCCTCAAGGGCCCGCTCCTCCCCTCTGAAGTCAAGACAGAGGCCCTAGCAGGCAGGACCTGGGCTGACAACCAGCACCCCAATCTGCTCTCCGCCTGCAGCCCTGGCTACCTTTCATCCGCTGAGGGCCGGCTGGGGATCGCCAAGTCACACCAAGACCTGGGGGCTCGGCCTCTGTGCACTGGGTGTGGAGGCTGTGATCTCGCCCTAGAACCTCCTCCAGTCTCTGCTTGAGCTCTCCTGGCCTCTCCCCATCTGGACCCGCTTCTTCCTAGGGCAGCACTGAGGCCAGAGCTAGCACAGTGATCTCACTGAGTTCCTTGGCAGTGACTGGACCATAGCAGCCATCAACATCAAGGCAACAGGCGAACTTGACTCTTCAGATGAGCTGAGTCTGTCAACAGATGTCTACTCACTAGGGAGGGCCAGGGTCAGGTTGGGGGGACAAGTAGAAAGATGCCTAAAGATATGGTCTTGTGTCCTCACAGTGGCAACTAACTTGCCCAAGAGAAAAGGCCTTGACGTACAAGAAGCCTCCCGAACTGCAAAGTGGCCTAAAAGAGGTGGCAAGAAAGTGGTCCTGATAAAGCCACCGCTTTTTGGGCACGCGCCATGTGCTAGGTTACGGGCAAGAGCCCTGATGTGGGTCCCCACAAAATCCTAACCCCCAACAACCTTGAGGAAGATGCCATTATTGCAGCAAGGTGGCTGGACTGAGTCAAGCTCCTGAGCCGGGACAGGCTGACCGCTGGCCAGAAGGAGGGGTCGGGAAGAGGAGGCCATCAAGGGTCGGGGCCCAAGGTGGAAGTGGGGCCTGAGCAGCTCTGAGGGATACTTTGGGGGAGGTGAAGGAAGGAGGATGGAGAGGAGCAGAAGGAAGCCCATTACCCACAGCGCAGCACCCAAAGTGCGTTGGACCCTAGTATAGTACGCTGCAACCTTCACGTCCTCCTTGGGGAAAGGAGGCAAGTAGAGAAGGGATGAATGACGAAGGCCCAAGAGGGACTGAAGAGACTCCACCAGAATTCAGGACACATGCCATAGGTCCAGCAAAGGGAAGCCGGAATCACTTCCAGGAGGAGGCAGGTGTGCAGGGTCTTCTCATGGGCTCAGCAGCTTGTGGAAGGGTTGTTCTGAGCCTGGGAGGCTACACACTAGTAGTGTGCCCAAATGGCTATGCCCTGCAGGTAAGCACGGGGACAGACCTTACCCGCACCTGAGGGAGCACGCGGCCAGCCACACACGCCTCAGTGGGAGGCAGGAAAGGCTTCTGGAGCAGGGGGCACCTGGCTTCCATCAGGCAAAGGGAGTGGGGCCAAGAAAAGACACAGGGAGGCTGGTTTGCAGGTGGAAGCGAAGCTCCCAGTCAGCATGGAGATGGCAGGGCGAGGAGACCCAGAGTCCACCTAGGGATGGAGCAGGCTGGGAACTTGTGCCAGATGAGAGGGCGCAGGTGGCCGCGGCTGCACACAGTCCTCTGCTTTTCCGAGTTGTGCGAGTATTAGGAAGTTTACAGGAACCCTCTGTCCTGCATCCTTACGGTGGCACCTCCCTCCCCGAGTTTCGCACAGAGATGCCAATTCCAATGGCAAAATCTTGTCTTAGTGCCTGCAACACAGCAGAACCACCACTGTAGGAATCTTTTCAGGAAGATAACTATCTCAGGAGAGCCCAGCTTGTCCTCGGAACCCCTGTGGCCTCGGCAGTGGCTCCTGCATTACCTTTTTGCAATTTGCCCATGTCCTTGTAGATAATCATTGTCTATGTCTCCCTTCTCCCCCAGATTTTCATATTCTGAGAAAAGCTTTTTGTCAAAATCAGTTTTGTCTTACCATCAAAGAAACACAGGTTTTTGTTGTTGTTGTTTTGAGACGGAGTCTTGCAGTGTTGCCCAGGCTGGAGTGCAATGGCGCGATCTTGGCTCACTGCAACCTCCACCTCCTGGGCTCAAGCAATTCTCCTGCCTCAGCCTCCCAGGTAGCTGGGACTACAGGCGTGTGCTAGCACATGGGCTCTGGGTACATGTGCACATCCTGAATCCTAGTCTTGCTCTGTCATCCAGGCTGAAGTGCAGTGGCGTGATCTTGGTTCACACAACCTCTCCCTCCTGGGTTCAAGCAATTCTCCTGCCTCAGCCTCCCCAATAGCTAGGATTACAGGCACCCACTACCATGCCCGGCTAATTTTTGTATTTTTAGTAGAGATGGGGTTTCACTATGCTGGCCAGGATGGTCTCAAACTCCTGACCTCAGGCGATCTACCTGCCGCTCAGCCTCCCTAAGTGCTGGGATTACAGGTGTGAGCCACCATGCCAGCCATGCGGCCTGTTTCCTTCCAGTCTTTTTTCTACGTGTGCCATTTTGCAGCTGCAGGCCCCTTAAGGTCCACCCACAGCAACACACCTGTAGACCATCATGTTCATCATCACCTCACTAAGGCTGCCTTTGATTTTTTGTTATTATAAACAATGTGTCAAAGACACATTTTGGGCTCCATTTTGTACATTTTTCGTGCTTAAATCTTTGTGTATCCAGTGGTTGTCCAGGTGGAGAAAATTTCTCCAGGTGGAATCTCAGGATCAAAGACTATAAAGGAAACAGCTGTTAGCCAAGAAGGTATTTCTTGGAAGCCCGTACAAATGCCAGTTGGGATAGAGCCTGCTGTGCTTGGTGGAGAGGCTGCAGTTAGAAAGGCAGGATGGAAGAGGTGCGTGGCAGCGGAGAGTGGGTTCAAGAAGGCTGTAGACAAAGGGACACGAGGAATGGCCTCAACACCCTTGGCAGCAGTAGCTAGAGCAGACCGAAGCTGGGAAATTTGGAAGCCAGTTGTCAAACACAGCCATTATTGATATTTTAACTGTAGAAATGTACAGATAACTGAATGATATTAACAACAAAGACAATAAATCCTTGGAATGCCATCACTGTCTAATTATCTTAATACACTTTTCTGTCACCTGTGCTCTTGGGGTTATTCACATCTGGTGTGGGAGGTTGGAATACTCCGTGATGGTGTGTGCATCCCTCCCTACTCCAAGTTCAGTGACATCGCAGTGGTGGCTTGAAACCTGCTATAGTGGCAGCATTTACACCAAGGAAATCGGCAAATGCTCCAAATCAGGGCTTTTTGTCTGGGAACATTTACTGGCTTACCACTGCCCTTGAGGAGAAGCTAACACAGAAGCAGAAGGGCTCGGAGCTGTCCTCAGGATTTCTCCCTGAACTCCTGGGACAGGACACAAGCAGGCAGTGGGACGCTCAGGTGACAGAGATGACAGAGAACGCAGGAATGACTTACTCCCCAGAATCATTATCCAGCAGCAGTGTTGCTATGGAAACTGAGGAGAGCTTGCTGGGTGGGCTGGTGGAGGCTGGGATGTCAAGAGGGGGATGGGCACGGGTACAGCCTCAGCGCCTCGGATCAGTGGCAACCAGAGTGATCGCCTGTGACAGCCAGGCAGGTCTCTGGGTGGAAGCCACAGGCTCCTGCAGCCATCTCTCTTTCTCTCTCTCTCTCTCTCTCTCTCTCTCTCCCTCCTCCTCTCCCTCTCCCTCTCTCTCTCCCTCTCCCTCTCCCTCTCCTTCTCCTCCTCATCAGGTCATGCTGGACCCCAAAGAAGAAATGAGCTTCCCTCTGGGAATGAGCTTCCCTCTGGGGAGGGGCTAAGGGCTACCAACAAGACAAGAAAATATGGGGCCATGAGCAAAGAGGTGCAGGGCCAGGCGCATGGTGAGGAGCCACAGCATGGCTTCTGATGACCGAGCTCTTCCGGCCCTGCTCAGAGACCCACCCCCAACCATCCTAAGGTAGCACACTGGTAAAGGCCGCCCTGTAATGCCCCAACCTTCAGATTACCTACTCAACCATTCCAGTCTCTAAAAGGCAGAAACGCTCAACATGGCCAACCCCAGGCGTGCTTCCTGCCACACTCCCTCCTGCCCCACCTGCAAATGTTTCCACACTCTGGGAACTCACTCCACCAAGACACAAGACCTAGTTCAAGCCCCAGCCAAGCAATTCCAGTTGGATCAAAGACCTATAGGGACAAAGCAAAACAAGATAACAATATCTTTACGGTGTGGGATAGACAGGAAATTCTCAAGATTCAAAATGGACGAGCAATAATGGAAGAGATGTAAAACTTCTGGGCAACAAATGACACCCTAAACGCAGTCAAAAGGTGGGCTCAGAGGAGAGCTTTACAACGCACAGACCTCATAATGGGTTTTCCAGAATATGCAAATAATTCCTACAAAACAACAAGAAAACACAGACACAAACAACTCAAGAAGAACATGGGCAAAGCGTATGAACAGGTGCTCAGGACACAGGGGACCCAGACCCACAAACAAGCACTTAAAGCTATGAGATGAGAGGACATGCCCTTCAGGACACCAGGCCACCAGGAGGACCAAGACAATGTGTGCACGAAGGCCACAGCAGCCGAACACCGCAGGCAGCCCAAAGGTGCCAGCGGTCAAACAGACAAACAATTCCTGGTATTCCGAACTTGCGGTTAATGGAGGTGCACTGGCTTATTCAGAGCATATACTTGGTAGAAAACACACCCAGGCCCTCAGGAAAGGGAAGCAGAGGAAGGGTGTCGGGGATGGGAAAAATCCCCAGGCCAACAGGGCCCACATCAAGGCTGGGTGGCAGTGCTGGTGCTAAGTGACGCGAGACGATGTCCCATACTTCTCCGGATGCTACAGTAAGTCCAGGAGACCTCAAGGTACCCAGGCCGGAGCTCGGCCTTTGACACGTGATTGTCTAATTACCTCCCTTTCATTAGACTACAGACCCCAAGACGGCTTCACCCTGAGCTGTACTTCCATGCCAACTCCTGACAGTTTGCTGAAGATAAAAGTTTAATATGTTTCTTGGCTGAATTAAAATTTTTTGTTTTTCCAAAATTTGTTGAATATATATTAAGGACCTGTAATGTATCTGATCTTAATAATAAGAGATGGAAGCCGGGCGCGGTGGCTCAAGCCTGTAATCCCAGCACTTTGGGAGGCCGAGGCGGGTGGATCACGAGGTCAAGAGATCGAGACCATCCTGGTCAACATGAAACCCCATCTCTACTAAAAATACAAAAAATTAACTGGGCATGGTGGCGCGTGCCTGTAATCCCAGCTACTCAGGAGGCTGAGGCAGGAGAATTGCCTGAACCCAGGAGGCGGAGGTTGTGGTGAGCCGAGATCGCGCCATTGCACTCCAGCCTGGGTAACAAGAGCAAAACTCCGTCTCAAATAATAATAATAATAATAATAATAATAATAATAATAATAATGAGATGGGGTTAGGCCAGGCGCAGTGCCTCACACTTGTAATCCCAGCACTTTGGGAGGCTAAGGCGGGCGGATCACAATGTCAGGAGTTCAAGACCAGCCTGGCCAACATGGTGAAACCCTGTCTCTGCTAAATATACAAGAATTAGCTGCACGTGGTGGCAGGCACCTGTAATCCCAGCTACTCAGGAGACTGAGGCAGGAGAACCGCTTGAACCTGGGAGGCAGAGGTTGCGGTGAGCAGAGATCATACCATTGCACTCCAACCAGGGTAACAGAGCGAGACTGTCTCAAAAAAAAAAAAAGGGGGAGCTGGGCGCGGTGGCTCAAGCCTGTAATCCCAGCACTTTGGGAGGCCGAGGCGGGTGGATCACGAGGTCAAGAGATCGAGACCATCCTGGTCAATGTGGTGAAACCCCGTCTCTACTAAAAATACAAAAAATTAGCTGGGCATGGTGGTGCGTGCCTGTAATCCCAGCTACTCAGGAGGCTGAGGCAGGAGAATTGCTTGAACCCAGGAGGCGGAGGTTGCGGTGAGCCGAGATCGTGCCATTGCACTCCAGCCTGGGTAACAAGAGCAAAACTCCGTCTCAAAAAAAAAAAAAAAAAAAAAAGGTTTCCTGCCCAGCACAGTGGCTCACACCTGTAATCCCAGCACTTTGGGAGGCCAAGGTGGACAGATCACTACTTGAGGTCAGGAGTTCAAGACCAGCCTGGCCAACATGGTGAAACCACAACTATACTAAAAATACAAAAATTGCCAGGCACGGTGCCTCACACGTGTAATTCCAGCAGTCTAGGAGGCCAAGGCTGCTGATCACCTGAGGTCAGGAGTTCGAGACCAGCCTGGCCAACATAGTGAAACCCCATCTCTACTAAAAATACAAAAATTAGCTGGGTGTAGTGGTGCATGCCTGTAATCTCAGCTACTTGGGAGGCTGAGGCAGGAGAATCACTTAAACCTGGGGGGAGGTAGAGGCTGCAGTGAGCTCAGATTGCCCCACTGCACTGCAGCCTGGGTGACAGAGCTATACTCTGTTGCCCCCAAAATAAAAAGTCTCCTTCATCAAGTGCAAACCTCCCTCCTTTGCTTCTAGTATGGAGAGAGTGAGGATTGTCGACTGAACTCATTGTCAGTAAACTCACACTATTGAATGTTTCCTTTATTGAGAGCAACTTCCTTCCTCTGGAACAATCCAGAAGAAACCCACTTTATCTTGCAACACTTCACGTACCTGAAGCCCACTCCAATGCCCCTTGCAGGAAGGGCGGGGCTCAGTGGCGGGCCTGGACGCTAGGGGGCAACTTGGAGCAGGGACCAAGCTCTCTGGCGCACAGATGAGTGGGAGGGGTAGTGGTGGGTATGGGAAGACCTTTCCAACCATGGGGGTGTTGGGGGGTGATCAAGGCAGGGGAGAGGCCCTTGCTGGTGGGGCGCCAGGGGCCCCAGGACTGGGGCTAGGCCTGTGGATGGGGCATGTTCTGGGGATTCTGTGAGCCGAGGACATGTCACTCCCTGACAGGCTAGAGATGGTGCGTTGTGTGCCTGAGAAGCATGGGAGTCCTGCCCCACCCACACTGGACAGGGTGCCGCACAGGAAAGGAGTCCCAAGGAACTGAAGGGAGAGAGGGCGGACTGCGCGGTGAGCAGAGGGTGTGAGGTGGTCGGGTCCAGAACACAACCACCATCCCGTTCCGCTCCTCAAGGGGCTTGTTTGGAAAGTGGGAAGGACAGGGACAAAGCTGCCCAGGTGAGTAGAGTGGTCAGGACAGCCTCTGCGGGTCAGTGACACTTGAGCTGAGACGGAAATGATGACAAGAATCCAGCCATGCTTCCTTGCAGTGAAGAATGCTCCCAAAAGAGCAGAGTGTAGGGGCCTGACCAGCAGGTGATGGCAGTGTCCAGACCACAAATGACGGTGGCATGACCCCGGGGTGGCAATAGCGGTGATGGGATGTGGCCAGAGTCAGCTTGGGTTTTAGAGGCAGGCTGCCAGGAACTGCTATTGGGCTGGGGACAAGGGACAGGGAGAGATTGAAGATGACAGAGGAAATGCACGTCCAAACCTCAGTGAGATACCGCCACACACCACGAGGGAGCAGGAATCAGTGAAAGGAAGCAGGAGTATTGGAAAGGGTGCCAGGACCCTGGAGCCGCACGCCTTGCTGCTGGGCATGGAAAATAGTGCAGCCTGGAAGCAATCTGGTGGCTCCTCACAAGGTTAGATGTAGCTTATGTCTATGACCCAGCAATCCCCAAAGAAATGAGAACAGGCATGCAAACAAAACGTACTCAAATGCTCACAGCAGACTATCCATAGTAACCAACACTCAGAGGCAGCCCGTGTCTGCACACAGTACACCCATCCCGGCATAAAAACAATGAAAGACCGACGCATGCAACCGTATACACACAGTCTAGCCAAAGAGGCCAGTCGCAAGGGCCTATACTTCATGATTCCATTTCCATGAAACATCCAGAACAGGCAAATCCCTACAGACAGAAAGCAGATAAATGGTTGCCAGGACCTGGAGAAAAGGAAGCCGGGGGGGGGGGGTCACTGTTGAGGGGTATGAGGTCCCTTTTGGGGTGAAGAACTTGTTCTGGAACCAGCCAGTGGCCATGGCTGCACAGCATTGAGAATAAATAAATGTCACTAGTGCTAAATGTTAGGTTATGCACATATTAGCACAAGAAAAAAAATTGCCACACAGGACCACAGGATCAGGGGTGTCCTCACAACAGTGAGGAAGACTGAGGGACGAAGGACTCAGAGATTAGGCTCAGGGCAGCCCAAACTTCCCGAGGCCTGTGAACATCCCCAGTGCTCCACTCCAACTAAGCCTGGCCCAAGCCCAAATCAGCCAACTGGGTGGTACGGGACCATTGCTGTTCAATTAAACTAGGAATTTTTCTTGATTTAAAATCATGAGATGACAGCTGGGAGCGGTGGTTCACAGTTGTAAATCCCAGCACTTTGGGAGGCACAGGTGGACGGATCACTTGAGGTCAGGAGTTTGAGACCAGCCTGGCCAACACAGTGAAACCCTGCCTCTACTAAAAACACAAAAATACAAAACTTATAGCTGGGCATGGTGGCGTGTGCCTGTAATCCCAGCTACTCAGGAGGCTGAGGCAGGAGAATTGCCTGAACCCAGGAGGCGGAGGTTGCGGTAAGCCGAGATCGCGCCATTGCACTCCAGCCTGGGTAACAAGGGCGAAACTCCGTCTCAAAAAAAAAAAAAAAAAAAAAAAAAAAAAAACTTAGCCGGGCGTGGTGGCGGGTGCCTGTAATCCTAACTACTTGGGAGGCTGAGGCAGGAGAATCACTGGAATCCGGGAGGTGGAGATTGCAGTGAGCTGAGTTCATTCCACTGTACTCCAGCTCCAGTAACAGTGCAAGACTCTGTCTCAAACAAAAAAATCATGAGATGGCCAGGCGTGGTGGCTCAAGCCTGTAATCCCAGCACTTTGGGAGGCCAAGGTGGGTGGATCACGAGGTAAAGAGATGGAAACCATCCTGGTCAACATGGTGAAACCCCGTCTCTACTAAAAATACAAAAAGTTAGTTGGGCACGGTGGTGCGTGCCTGTAATCCCAGCTACTCAGGAGGCTGAGGCAGGAGAATTGCCTGAACCCAGGAGGCGGAGGTTGCGGTGAGCCGAGATCGTGCCATTGCACTCCAGCCTGGGTAACAAGAGCAAAACTCGGTCTCAAAAAAATAAAAAATAAAAATCATGAGATGAAACTCGGCATGGCCTCTCGCTCCTGTAGTCCCAAGCAGAGGGGGCGGGTGAGCGGTAGTGCAGAGACAGGAGGATCACCTGAGCATTGGGAGGTCAAAGCTGCAGTGAGCCAAGATTTTTCCACGGCACTGCAGCCTAGGCAACAGACTGAAACCATGTCTCAAAAATAATACAAATAAAAAACAAGTTAAAATTTACAAAACGAAAGCACGAGGTGGACGTGCCCACCTGGGAAATGGGTGTAGACAAGACCCCAGAGGCCCAGGGAAAGTCCTGGGCGCCTTGACTTGGAGCAGGTGGAAGCTGGAAGCCGAGGAGCAGTGCACTCGAGGAGTGCACTGGGTGGGAGCCGCACTGGGTGGGAGCCCCGGAGGGGAGGGCGAAGGTGGAGCGTGCACCTCTGGGTTTGCTAAGACGTGGAAGGGGCCGGGTGGGGAAGCTGGGTGTGCATCGACACGGCCTTACAGAGCTTTTTGCAGAGAAGGACCAGGGGCAATTCCAGCAGCTGAGCTCTCATCAGCGTTTTTAGAGACATCAGAGTGGCAGCTGAATGCCAATGGAAAAGCAATTCGTAAGGCCAGGGGAAGTGCTGGCACCACTTTCCCCGCATGAGAGGGACGTTCGGGCAGGGGAGAGGGCAAAATGGCGCAGGCGAGCCAAGTGCTGTGGGGTGCTGATCTCCAACAGGGCAAGGCACTGCGGGGGGCCTTCGGGGAGGCAGGAAGTGGGGAGCCCTGGCCGGCGAGGGCGGGGCCCCAAGCACGCTCGCCCCGCCCCCTAAGCCCGGAGCAGCAGACAAAGAGCTGGCGGCGGGGGGCGGCGGGGGGCGGCGGGGGGCGGCGGGGGGCGGCGGGGGGCGGCGGGGGGCGGCGGGCAACTCTAGTCTCTGCGTCGCCACACTGGTGGCTTGACAAGTAGGACTACTGCCCACCCGCCCCGCCACCCCCGCAGGGGACTGAGCTCTGTCTCCCCGCCCTGCCTCAGGAACGCTCCCACACCCAGCGGTGGCAGGCGCGCAGCCGGGTGGAGCGCGACGCCCTCCTGCTGATCAGGGATCTCTGGGAAGCCGAGAAGAGGGCCAGGAGAGGCTAAGAAAACAGTTGTGAAACTCGCAATCCCAAGTGCTTGTCACACGGCGCCTGCGACCCCTTTCACTCTCACTGGCAACGCTAGGGGTGGGAGATGAAGCCATATCACTTCTAGGGGACCCCATGACCGCCACGTTCAGACTCTCCTTACCCCACTGCTGTAGAATAGGCAACAGGCTGGGGAAGGATGGAGACAGGAAGTTATCCTCTGCCAGGGACCGAGTTCTGACCCACCTGCTGGCTCTCAGCTCTGCGTCTGGAGTATCCAGGACACCTTGGAAGCAGTTGTGACTCTAGCCTCCAGGCCAAGTCAGGTATCGGGGATCTCCCGACTGGTAGAGCATTGGAGGAGAAAGGAGAAGCCACGAGCTCACTACATTCATCCACTCAGTGGCCCAGCAGAAGTCCCCCTTCATGTTTCCTCAGCTCGGGATTTGGAAAACTGTCCGCCGACAGCGATGTCGGAACATCTGCAGATTCCCGCACCTGCTCTGCCAGTTTCTACACACACATTTACAGCACAGTTTGAAAGCAAGATACCATCACTCCCGTTCTCCGTGGAATCAGAACACCCTTAGCAGGGAATCCCACACTCATAAAAGGGGCCAGGCTCACATCTCCCCAGCTGTCCGGCTAACACCCCTACGGCTTTTTAAAAAATTATTATTATTATTATTATTATTAAGATGGGATTTCACCATATTGGTCAGGCTGGTCTCTAACTCCTGACCTCAGGTGATCCACCCATCTCAGCCTCCCAAAGAGCTGAGATTACAGGCGTGAGCCACCGCGCCCGGCTACCCTTACAGCTTTTTTAAAAATCTAGAATTTGAGGCCAGGCGCGGTGGCTCACGCCTGTAATCCCAGCACTCTGAGAGGCCAAGGCGGTGGATCACCTGAGGTTAGAAGTTCCATATCAGCCTGACCTACATGTGGAAACCCAGTCTCTACTAACAGTTCAAAAATAGCCGGGCATGGTGGCACAGCCTATAGCCCCAGCTACCCGGGAGGCTGAGGCAGGAGAATTGCTTGAACCTGGGAGGCGGAGGTTGAAGTGAGCTGAGATAGTGCCACAGCACTCCAGCCTGGGCAACAAGAGCGAAATTCTCTCAAAAACCAAACAAACAAACAAATCTAGAATTCAACGAAAAAGCACACATATTACATTTGGTTGTTCGGTCTCTAGTTATGTCTCCTCTCCTTTAATCTAGAAAAATCTGTAATTTTTTTTTACTTTAATGACAGTGACCTCTTGGAAGAGACCAGTCCTTATGGAAGGTGCCTGGTTCATTCCCGAGGTGAGATTCAGATTGAGCATTTTGACAAGAGCGCCTTGCAGCAGGCAGCAGGCAGGGTCGGACACTCAGTTGGATCACGTGGTCCAGGTGGCAGCTGCCAGATCTCTCCCTAGTAAAGCTGCATATTCCCTTCCTGATTCACTGGTAATTTGGGGTAATATTTGGAGACTCTGAATATTCTTTTTACTGGAATATTCAATTACTGGATGGCAAAACCATTGGATGCCCAGCAACCTGAATCAATTACTGCCCAGCAACCTGGGCATCCAATGGTTTTGCCATCCAGTAACTGACTCAGGCTGCCGCCGCCTGGGCAAGCCACACCACCCACCTCCATAACTCTGTGCCCACCCTTTCTGCCTGGTGGCAGAAGAGAGAGAAGCATGGGAGGGCTTCATCTTCAAGCCCTTTGAGCAGTTAGTGGGGGGAAGGGGTGTCTGGGTGTCCATAAGAGACGTGTATACTGGTGGGGTGCATGTGATAGGGAAGGACGGTCCGTTAGCTGCACATGGCAGAGAAGAACAACTTTCAGAGGTGTGGGGCGAGGCCTTGACCCCTTATTTGTTTAAAAAAAAAAAGCACCTCACTTCATCGATGTTCATGTGGTTTGGGGCTACCATGGATATGCTCGCGGTCCCTACCCAAGGCCTTAGCTACTCACAGCCAGTGGCATCAACATCACCTGGGGGCCTGTGAGAAATGCAGAATCCCAGGCCTCACACTGGTGGCTCAGTCAGAAAGTGCACTTTAACAAGGGCTTCCAGTGGAAGGTGGCACTGCACTGTCCCAGAGCGAACCCTGGAGGAACCAGGGCAGACCTCAATGAAGGCCTTCTGCACCAGGTGTCTCCTGCCCCTCACTTCCCCTTTCTTCCCTGAAGTCCAGGCTGTGCTGATGACTCACCAATCCATCTGGCCCCCACCTTTCCAGATGAGAGGTGGCCTCACAGTCATGTCTGTAGTCCTGGCTCAGAAGCAGACATGAGGCCTGGAGCAGTGGCTCATGCCTGTAATTCCGGCACTTTGGAAGGCCGAGGCGGGCAGATCATCTGAGGTCAGGAGTTTGAGTCCAGCCTGGCCAACATGGTGACATCCTGTCTCTACTAAAAATACAAAAATTAGGCCGGGCGCGGTGGCTCAAGCCTGTAATCCCAGCACTTTGGGAGGCCGAGGCGGGTGGATCACGAGGTCGAGAGATCGACACCATTCTGGTCAACATGGTGAAACCCCGTCTCTACTAAAAATACAAAAAATTAGCTGGGCATGGTGGCGCGTGCCTGTAATCCCAGCTACTCAGGAGGCTGAGGCAGGAGAATTGCCTGAACCCAGGAGGCGGAAGTTGCGGCGAGCCGAGATCGCGCCATTGCCCTCCAGCCTGGGTAACAAGAGCGAAACTCCGTCTCAAAAAAAAAAAAAAAACAAATACAAAAATTAGCTGGGCGTGGTAGTGTGTGCCTGTAACCCCAGCTACTTGGGAGACTGAAGCAGGAGAATTGCTTGAACCCAGGAGCTGGAGGCTGCAGTGAGCTGAGATCACGCCACTGCCCTCCAGCCTAGAGGACAGAGCAAGACTCCGTCTCAAAGAAAAAAAAAAGCAGACAGGAAAGAGGGGTGTCCCACACTTTGCACAGGAAAAGCCAACCACTTCGTCAAGCCATTATCAAGATCAACCTTCGGGTACACGTTCACAGCTTTCCAAGCACGTGGCCCAGCAACTGAAACCCATCCTCCCACCCACCTCGGGCTAGCTTGGCTGGCTAAGGGCACAGTTCACATCTAACAGCAATCAAAGTAATATTCCCTCTGCAGCGTTTTTCATTCCCAATGCTCCAAGCAGGCAGAAGGACAGGCAGAATGCACCAACAACCTCCAAGCCCAGGGTGCTCAGCCTTACCTCCTCCAGCCCAGCTCCTGTGCAAAATGACCACATCTGCCTCCGCATTGGTCCCTGTCCCTCTGTTTTTGGTTTGTTTCTTTCTGTTTTTGTTTTTAGACATGGTCTGGCTCCATTGCCTGGCTGGAGTGCAGTGGCACAAGCACGGCTCACAGCAGCCTCCAACTCCTGGGCTCAAGCAATCCTCCTGCCTGAGCCTCCCCAGTAGCTGGGACTAGAGGTGCATGCCACCATGCCCAAACAATTTTTTTATTTTTGTAGAGACAAGGTGTCGATATGTTGCCCAGGCTGTCCTAACTAATTTTTTTTTTTTTTTTTTTTTTGAGACAGAGTTTCACTCTTGTTACCCAGGCTGGAGTGCAGTGGCGCGATCTCGGCTCACTGCAACCTCCGCCTCCTGGGTTCAGGCAATTCTCCTGCCTCAGCCTCCTGAGTAGCTGGGATTATAGGCACGCGCCACCATGCCCAGCTAATTTTTTGTATTTTTAGTAGAGACGGGGTTTCACCATGTTGACCAGGTTGGTCTCGATCTCTCGACCTTGTGATCCACCCGCCTCGGCCTCCCAAAGTGCTGGGATTACAGGCTTGAGCCACCGCGCCCGGCTCTAACTAATATTATAGTACATCACACTTCTTCACAACTCAGGGGTCTCTTTCCTGAAAAATTCTCAGAATAATATTGGACCCTCTTCTGTTGCTGGGCATTAACTGTGTAACATATCCAGATGTAAGGAGGCCTTCTCCATGTGAGTTCCTTTTTTTTTTTTTTTTTTTTTTTTTTTCAGAGACAGGTCTCCCTTTGTTACCCAGGCTGGAGTGCAGTGGCACGATCTCGGCTCACTGCAACCTCCGCCTCCCGGATTCAGGGATTCTCCTGCCTCAGCCTCCTAAGTAGCTGGGATTATAGGCACGCACCACCATGCCTGGCTAATTTTTGTATTTTTAGTACAGACTAAGTTTCACCATGTTGGCCAGGCTGGTCTTGAATACCTGACCTCATGATCTGCCTGCCTCGGCCTCCCAAAGTGCTGGGATTACAGGTGGAGCCAAGGCACCAGGCCAATTTCCACTTCTTAATGACCAATTGAATGGCCTGAGGGCAGCAGCTCCCCCTCCACCCAGTGAGATCCCTGGGGGCACACACTGTTTGCTTTCCTCATCACAATGGCCCTCGAAGGCAAATACTCATTTCACAGATCAGGAAACTGAGGCACTGAGCCAGTAAACCATGCAGCCACTTGCCCCTGGCCATACA
This sequence comes from Saimiri boliviensis, assembly GCF_048565385.1. Lineage (NCBI taxonomy): Eukaryota > Metazoa > Chordata > Mammalia > Primates > Cebidae > Saimiri > Saimiri boliviensis. The sequence continues at coordinate 84,708,292 of NC_133470.1, read as the reverse complement.
GCTGTCAGTTGGTGGCTGCCTCCATTCCCATCATGCCTTCATGATATGTCGTACGTGAACCTGGCTAACTGTCACCACTGTCAAGACAGTGGCCGCTTCTATCTTCCCCAAAAGTGTCCTCGTGCCCCTCTGCCCATCCCTGCAACCATGAATCTGCTCTCTGGCCCTATCGAATTTAATTTCAGCAGATCGGACAGGCCTCAGGAACCCCAACTTGAGGGCGGAAGGGGCATTCTACAATCATGGGACAATGGCACAGAGCGGAGTGACCTGGTCCAGAAGGTAGCAGGCGGAATTCAGTGTCCCGCCCTCTGTGTCCCGCCATCTGTTACCCCAAAACACGAGGACTTCCCCCGGACCTGCTGCTTCCCCAGTCAGCTTCTGCGGCCAGACCACTGAGGTGACCGAGAGGCCAGCTTTCCCCTGGAAGGGTGGAAGCCAGTGTGGATGTCACAGGAAGCCCTGTGCAAGCAGGAGGGAGCCAGTGAAGCCACCCTGCCAGGTGGGTGGGAGAGCAGCCTGGAGGAAGACATCGCTGAAGAGGGGACACTGGCTGCCACCCTCATTCCGGCACTCCAGCAGCACTTTCTCTCCCCCACATTGCTTGTGTGCTGGTGATGGTCTTCCCCTTATAGAAAGGGGAGCCCAGAGGGAGAAGCGAAGCCCTGTCTGCAGTGTCTCCCTGGTGAATACCCCACACCCAGGATGGCTGTCAGCACCGTGGGGGCTCAGCATGTAGGTGCTTTAGGCAAGAATGCCCAGGAGACCACCAGAAGGACTGGCCAGGTATCCTTTGGCCTCCCTCGATGTGGACAGAGGAGAGAAGACAGGTGGTCCTCACCCACTCCCCCTCTAGAGCCTAAGTAGGGCGGGCAGGAGGCCAGTTCCTCGAACCAGGGATTTATCCCCCAAGCATCTCCAGTGTGCCTGGATGCTAGCAAACACATCATGGTGTTGGTGGGGGGGGGGGGGTAAGGCCAGAGAGACAAGTTCAGCAGAGTGTGGACTATGATGAGATATAAGACAAGGGGCCAGGTGGCAGTGGAGGCACATGGGCTGCAGTAAAGGCTCCAGAGCTGGGGGCATGCAGCTTCCTGCCCTCCATTCCGGGCAACTGCGCTTCCTTCTCCGAGCTCAACACACAGTAATCCTCCATTTTCAGGAAGGCCCCAGATTTTCCTAACGAGGAGAATATAACTGGAATACAGGGATGGGGCTGAGGTTCCGACACAACACACGGAAGTGCCTGTGACAGCCCACATCCGTGGAATAAAGGAACAAAACCATGTGCTCATCTAACCACAGAAGCAGCACTGGGCAAATCCAATGTCTCCCATGATAGAAACAAACAAGGAACAGAATGGAACTTCCTTACCCTGATAAAGGACAGCCATGAGAAAGTCACAGCTAACTTTATACCCCCAGTGAAAGACTGGAAGCTTCTTTCCCTCTAAGATGAGTAACAAGGGAAAGACACTCACCATCTCTTGTATTTGACATTATACTAGAGACAATAGCCAGAACAAATTAACAAGAAAAATAAATCCAAGGGGCCAGGCTTGGTGGCTTTCACTGGTAATCCCAGCACTTTGGGAGGCCGAGGTGGGTGGGATTGCTTTGAGGCCAGGAGTTCAAGACCAGCATGGCTAACATGGTGAAACCCCAACTCTACTAAAAATACAAAAATTAGCCGGCATGGTGGTGCATGCCTGTAATCCCAGCTACATGGGAGGCTGAGGCAGGACAATCGCTTGAATCCAGAAAGTGGAGGCTGCAGTGTGCCGAGATTGTACCACTGCACTCCAGCCTGGGCAACAGAGTGAGACTGTGTCTCAAAAAAAAGAAAAGGAATCGAAGGCATCCAGATTGGAAAGGAAGAACAACTCTTTCTATTTGCCAGTGACATGATATTAATATGCAGATAATCCTGAGGAATCCACTAAAAAAATTACATTTAATAAACAATTTTTATTTTATTTTATTTTATTTATTTATTTATTTTTGAGACGGAGTTTCGCTCTTGTTACCCAGACTGGAGTGCAATGGCGCGATCTCGGCTCACCGCAACCTCCACCTCCTGGGTTCAGGCAATTCTCCTGCCTCAGCCTCCCGAGTAGTTGGGACTACAGGCGTGCGCCACCATGCCCAGCTAATTTTTGTATTTTTAGTAGAGACGGAGTTTCACCATGTTGACCAGGATGGTCTCGATCTCTTGACCTCGTGATCCACCCGCCTCGGCCTCCCAAAGTGCTGGGATTACAGGCTTGAGCCACCACACCCAGCTAATAAACAATTTTAGTAAGGTTGCAAGATATAGGATCAATGTACCAAAATCAATTGTGTGTATGTATATATATAGAGAGAGAGAGACAGAGTCCTGCTCTGTCACCCAGGCTGGAGTGCAGTGGTGCAATCTCAGCTCACTGTAACCTCTGCCTCTGGGGTTCAAGCGATTCTCTTGCCTCAGTCTCTGGAGTAGCTGGGATTACAGGCACACACCACCATGTCTGGCTAATTATTTTGTATTTTTAGTAGCGATGGAGTTCCATCATGTTGGCCAGGCTGGTCTCGAGCTCCTGACCTCAGGTGATCCGCCCGCCTCAGCCTCCCAAAGTGCTGGAATTACAGGCGTGAGCCAACGAGCTCAGCCAATCATTGTATTTCTATGCAGTACCAATGAGAAACCTGAAAGTAAAATTAAGAAAACAGTTCCATTTACGATAGCATCATAAAGAATAAAATAGCCGGGCGCGGTGGCTCAAGCCTGTAATCCCAGCACTTTGGGAGGCCGAGGCGGGTGGATCACGAGGTCGAGAGATCAAGACCATCCTGGTCAACATGGTGAAACCCCGTCTCTACTAAAAATACAAAAAATTAGCTGGGCGTGGTGGCGCGTGCCTATAATCCCAGCTACTCAGGAGGCTGAGGCAGGAGAATTGCCTGAGCCCAGGAGGCGGAGGTTGCGGTGAGCCGAGATCGCGCCATTGCACTCCAGCCTGGGTAACAAGAGTGAAACTCCGTCTCAAAAAAAAAAAAAAAAAAAAAAGAATAAAATATTCAGGAATAAACTTAACAAAAGTGAAAAACATCATTTAAAGAAGTAAAAGACCTAAATAAATGGAAAACACACCCCATGTTCATGGACAATACTCCACAAATTGATCCACAAATTCGATGCAATTGCTATCAAAATGCCAGCTGGCTTCTTTCCGGAAATTAACAACCTGATCCTGAAATTCATATGGAAACTCGAGGGACTCAGAATAGACGAAACAGTCTTGAAAAAGATGTACAAAGTTGGAGGACTCTCATTTCCTTATTTCAAAACTTGCTACAAAGCTGCAATAATCAAAGCAGTGTGGTGGTGGCATAAGGACAGACATTTTTCCAAAGAAGATATACAAATGGCCAAACAAGCAGAAGAAAAGATGCTCATCATTTAGCTAGCAGGAAGTACAAATCAAAATCACAATGAGATAACACTTCACACCCAGCAGGACAGCCATAACAAAAACCCAGGAAATAACTGTGGGCAAGGATGTAGAGAAATTGGAACCCTTCATTTCTGTTACTGGTGGGAACGTAAAATGGTCACAGCCACTGCAGAAAACAGTTCAATGGCTCCTCAAAACATTAAACAGATGATCACCATATAATCCAGCAATTTCATTTCCAGGTACATACTCAAAAGAATTAAAAGCAAGGGGCTGGGCGCGGTGGCTCAAGCCTGTAATCCCAGCACTTTGGGAGGCCGAGGTGGGTGGATCACGAGGTCGACAGATCGAGACCATCCTGGTCAACATGGTGAAACCCCATCTCTACTAAAAATACAAAAAAATTAGCTGGGCATGGTGGCACGTGCCTGTAATCCCAGCTACTCAGGAGGCTGAGGCAGGAGAATTGCCTGAACCCAGGAGGCAGAGGTTGCGGTGAGCCGAGATCACGCCATTGCACTCCAGCCTGGATAATGAGAGGGAAACTCCGTCTCAAAAAAAAAAAAGCAAGGACTCACATACAAGTAGACCAGTGTTCACAGCAGCACTATTCACAACAGCCCAAGGGTGCTGATGAATGGATAAATATTATTTGGCAATGAAAAGAAACTGACTACTGATACATGGGTGAACCTTGTAAGCATTATGATTAATGAAAACCAGACACAAAAGATCGGTTTCTACGAAATGTTTAGAATAAGCAAATCCATAGAGACAGAAAGTAGATTGGTAGGTCCAGGGGCAAGGAAGTTTGTGGGAGAAATGGGGATGTGACTGCTAATAAGTGCAGGGTTTCTTTTGGGGTGATGAATATGTTCTGGAATTACTGGTGTGGGTTACACAACCTTGTGAATGTACTAAAAACCACTGAGTTGTAGAGTTTGAAAGGGTAAGCTGTACAGTAGGAGACTTACAACTCAGTACAGCTGTAATTTAGGAAATGCTGTGAGTCACTGGCAGAAAATGGCTTGGAGCACAAGGCTAGGCTAGAGATTTGGGGGTTCCTACCCCGGGGGTCCCAGACCTCTGTGAATTGTGTATGGGAGGCGCTGCAGGCGCACATGTGCTTTTTTCTGAAAATCAGACCCTGACAAGGTGCAGAGGCCCAAGTGGGTGCAGATGAGGTCACTCAGGGGAGCCAGGGAGAAGTACTCCCTGAAATGGAGGAGCACCGGGAGTCAGGCACGGAGTCCTAGAAGCTGACTGGTCTTTTGGAACAAAAGCTCCTTCTCCTCTGAAGAGGCTGGGACAGCTCATGGTTTGCACTGCTTTCCGTATCTACTTTTTTCAGTCCTCTTGTTTTCCCTTAGTTGTAAAGGATAGTTCTCCTCTTAAAACTTCACCCCGGCTCCTACTGGGCCAAGGAGGAACGTAGAATGTGCTAGTTTGCAGCCAAACTTTCAACGGAGCTTTCAAAGAGAGCCCAGCAGGAAAGCGTACAGAGGGTGAGTGCGGCAGCGGCCCTCCTCCCAGAGGGTCTCCTTGGCGAGGGCAAGTCCCTTCCATGAAGGAAAACTAAGGGCGCAGAGCAGGGACAGGCCATCCCGGAGGGCTGTGGGGAGTCCCAAGGGCTACCGGTGTTGCGTGCCATGGCTCATTTCAGGCCTGGGGTGCGGCTCGGGTCGCTCTCCCCTTTCCACACGTCCCCACGAGGTCGGCCTAGGCCTTAAGTGAAGAGCTACACCAATCCTTCTCCGGGAAAGTCAAGAAGGCCCCGGAGGAATCGCTCGCCGTTTGATGGAATGACTCCCAAAAAGGAAGCAGTAGGTTGGGACCCAGAGTCCCCGTCAGCCAACACCCAGCCCTGGAGTCCAACACCGATTCCAGAGGACGCCCTATCCCGCTAGGGGCCTGGCCGTGGCCAGACAAGGTTTCCAAACAGCAGGAAAAAGAGACGAGGAGTGGCAGTTGGGAACTGAGAAAAGGCGGAGGACAGCAAACGGGAGAAGCCGAGGGCCCCTCGCGCTCCCGGAGAAGGGCCGGAGAGAGGGGACCCGGAGCTCCACCAGGCTGGGGCAAGATTTGCGTCCCAGCCCTGCCTCTCCACTCCCGCACAAGGTGGTCAGAGGAGCTCGGCTCGCAATGTGAAGGCAGTCCCCGGATTCCTGGGAATTCTCCCCCTTGCCCCGCCCCGACCCCCATCCCCCAGTCTTCGCCGATAGCTACACGGGTTTCCCCCACGTTCTCCCAAGCCAACACCTTTCCTGCAAAGCACTTGATTCCTTCCCAGTTCTGACCACTAAACCCGGGAGTTGAATCCAGGCCACTAAATGCATACCTGTCTGCGACCTGTCTGCTCCTGGGTGCCTTGACCTTGACCTCCCTCCACTTAGCCCTAGGGGGTCTCAGCCCACAGCGTCCGGGACATTTCTCTAGACAGTTTGCAGGGTGCACACAGAAAGTACACAAATGCGGGGCCGGGGGAGCCTCCGCGCACACAGAGACGGGGCACAGGAACGCACTCACGTAGTCACGCCACGCACAGGCAAGAAGCCCGGCTCCGGGCCGTGGGGCTGGGCTCCAGGTCCCAGCGCCGAGCCCCGCGTCTCCTTCCCTCCCCGTGGCGCCCCGCTGGTCCACGCCCCCCAAAGCCCGGCCGGGAACTGCCGCCCGCAGACAGCCCAACCCGCTGATTCCGGCGGTGCCCACTCATCCGAGACGCCCAAGGCCCGGAAGCCCACCGTTCGGCCAGGGCCAGACGGGAGTGGGTGTCGCGGTGGGCACCCAGCCCCCGGCCGGACTTGGACCGCGCCAGGGGACTCCCGCGCACTCCTACGCTCCAGGCCCGCCGGGATCGAGATTCGGCGCCCCCCGCACGGCGGGCGCCTGACTCCCTCCCCCGCCCTGGGTCCTGCCGGGAGAGCGTGTGCGGGCAACTGCGCTCGTTGCTATGCAACCTCCATCCCGCGCCCGTCACCCCGCGCCTCCCGGGACGGAAGCGCGCCCCACCCGGGCGAACCCCAACTTCCCACCCCGGGCTAATCTGGACGCAGGGCTCGCGTCCCAATCTACTCCGGGCGACCAAGTCATGCGCTCCGCACCCCGCCCCCACCCGGCTCTCCCACCCGTGGCTGGTTCCCACGGAGCGTCAACACCCAATGGCCCCAGGATGGGAGGGTGCGGACGGCTCCCTACCGTTTCCTCCTCGAGCCCTCCGGCTCTCCCACGCCCGCCGCCCCGCAGCTCCGGGCCTCCCCACCCGCCCGCTCCTTCTCGCGGAGGGCCGCGCCCCCGCCGCAGCGCCGGCCGCCCTACCTGCAGCATCACTTTGTACTGCTCCTCCGGTTTCTGGACCACGCACATATTACATCCCATGGTGCTGGCCGGCGAGGGGAGGTGGAGGGCGGGAACGGGAAGACACCTTTCACTGGCCCGTGCACGGGACCTCGGGTCCCGGGCCGGGGCCGGGGGCCATACCCTGGCGCTGGGGGCGGGCCGCCTAGCGGGGGAGGGGGGCACGCCCCCGAGGGGGGGGCAGTGGCTCGCCCCTCGGGTTAACTCTTCGCTGGCCGAGGCCAGGCGCGGGCATGCTCCCTCGCACCCGGCCAGGAGAAAAAGGGCAGCGGGGGATGGGCGGGCGCGCCAGGCGTTGCCAGGCTACGGCCCCCCAGGGAGAGCGGGGGCGCGCCGGGCCGCCAGGGGCCGTCAGGGACCGTCAGGGGTCGTCGGCCGCACGCCTCCCCGCCTGCGGGGCCCGCCGCTGCAGCTGCCGCTGCCGCCTCCGGCTCCCGCCCATGGCCGCCAGCCCCGGGAACCCGGCCCTCGCTCTCGGCGCCGCGGCCCGGCCCGCGACAGGGGGGCGGCGGCGCGGCGGCGGCCCCCGCCCGCTGCCAGGCCAGCGCCCGCGCTCCCGCCTCCCCCGGCCACGCTCTTGGCGCTCCCGGCGCCCGCTCTCCGGCCGCCAGTAGCTGGCCCTCTCCAGCTCCCGCCCGGCACAACGGGCACGCGCGCGCGCGCCCACGGAGGCGGGGGAGGGGCGCGGGGACGGGGCGCACGCGCGCCGGGAGGGGCAGGGAGGGGAGCGGGGCCGACTGCGGGAGGGAGCGGCTGGGGCTGCAGCGGGCGCGGGAAGCCGGGGGCGGGCGCTCGACGGAAGCGGGTGGGGGTTCCCGGCACCCCACGACACCCGACGTCCGGCCCCGAGAAGTGGGCGCCCGGCACGTTGTCTGCCTGATGCCGCTCTGAGAGAGGGGTCCTGCCAGGAGGAGCAGTCTCCTGGGTCCCCCGGAGAGAGCCCGCGATTCAGCCACTCTCCGGGGTCCTGGAAGCAGCAGCCCTCACGCCTCTGCTCCTTCCTCCGGCTTCTCCTCAAATGACTGTATGCCTCCTTCAACTCAGCCATTCCCTGCTGTCTTTGAAACGGACACCTTTGTTTAAAACAATAAAGAAAGGAAAAGGTTAAACGAAGCGTGGGGAGGCGGTGGGTCGTGGGGAGAGGGGCCAGCCGGGGTCACCTACCTGTTCCTCAGCCCCAGCCCTCACCCGGCCCCCGCTTTCACAGCCCTTCCATCTCTTCCTCTTCACTCCCACCACCTGCCCCCTCTTCTTGGACAGGCCTGGAGGGAGAAGGCCTTTGCCTGGAAAACAGCAGCAGGTGGAGGGCTGAGTTCCCAGGGGGTGCCCCGGCTGCAGGAGATCACTTGGAGAAATTGCCACATGCTTCATTTCCAGGCTTGGGCAAGTGAGGGAAACCCAGCCACACCGGGCTGTTTAATTAGAGCCCTTCTTTTCCTCCCTAACACCTGGTTAAAGGACAAATCAGGAATGGCGGGCCTGCCCAGAATCTGGAGAAGGGAGGTGAGTTTCTTATCCGGGGCTTCTCCCGCAAAGCAGAACTTGAGACAATGGCTGGTGTGTCAGTTACAACTTGCCACCCAGTGGCTGGCTGGTCTTGAGGAATGGTATCATACTGAGGGCTCAGCATCGGTGTCAGCTGCTGGTGGGGCTGGTGGGTGGAACATTCCAGATGAGCCTTAATAAGAGAAAGTCTTTGCCATCGGGCTTACACAGAGCCTCCAGCCCTCCCACCATGGCCTCTGGCGTAGTGGGTCCATTGCATCCTGGGGAGAAGCTGGCTGACCTCCACCAGATGGTCCCCTCTGTCCAATAGCTTATGGCACAGCCCCTCCACACTGCATGCTCCCCAGCGGCGTGGGCGAGAACATGGGGCTCCACACACACTTCCTGAGCACTCCTGTAGGTACCTCTTCGCCCCACCTGTCTCTTCCTCCATCTTCCTCCACCCGGGTACCTGACCAATCAACCCAGCCATTTTCCACAGACCGGGGATCATGGCCACCTTCATCTCAGGCCATTTCTCCCTCTACAAAGTAGGCAACCTAGTGTCTTGCTCCCTCAGGGCCACCTTGCGTGGGATCTCAGTGAGGCAGCAGGTGTTTTTCTTAGTGCCGACATGAGATGACCTGTCCAGGACCTGGCTCTGAGTTAGTCATGGGGACACCACACCACCACCACCCATGAGGCCTTAATGTGAGCTGAGGGGGTGTACCAGTGTGAAAGAGCCAGGTGACGGGAGGGGTGTTGGGGGGAAGGGAGGGGGTCTGGACTGCCTGGGCCTCAGCGTGCCATCTCCAATACTCAGTTCCGAATAGGCAGCTCGAGTCACACAGGCCCTGGATGCCCCATGGTCAGGCTCCAAGTCTCTCCTAGGGCGCAGTAGCATGGCCATGGCTGTGTTTTTTTCAGTGGTGAATAGCTCTGCCACCGAAGGTGTGGCCCTGCTGCAGTCCCTATGGTCCCTGCTGGGATCCTTCCATTGAGGCTTCCCGACGGCTGCACACAGCATCCTGGCCTACCATGGACAGATCCCTCCCACACCGTCAGGTTGACCGGCTCTCACGACTAGTGGCAGAGCAGCTTGCCGTGAAGCCCAGTCCTTCTGCAGGGTCCTTTTCTTGCTCTGGATCCCATGAAAAACAGGTATTGGTTAGCTGGGCATGGTGGCACTCACCTGTAGTCCTAGCTACTCAGGAGGCTGAGGCGGGAGGATCGTTGGCCCCAGGAATTCAATGTTACAAGGAGCTGTGATTGCACCACTGCACTCCGACCAGGGCCATAGAGTGCGACTCAGTCTGTAAAACAATAAATCAAAAAAAGAACTGGTCTTGCCTGTGCATCTCAAGGCCCCCTCCATTAGACAGTCCACCAGTTTGGTGATCTGCACAGCATCTTACCAGATAAATCCATCTTACCAGATAAATCCCTTTTCTTGCTAAAGTTAGTCAGCTTAAACCCTAACAAATACACAGCCCTGGGAGAGTGTTCGGGAGGAAGGACATGAGGGACAGCTGATCCTGGGGCAGCCACTGTGCTCAGCTTGAGTACAGTGCAGTGACATCCCAGCACAGCAGTGAGGCTGGAGCGGGCCATCTGGCTCAGATAGAGACAGGATGAGAGCGGCACTCCAGCATTCTTTAACCTGAAGATGTGTGTGTGTCTGGCCCAGATTCCTATCTGGATGGGTCCTATCTTATTCTGTGCTGCTGAGGCAGGTCCCTGCTCTCCCTCCGTGTCCCAGAGCTTGGACCTACTGAGGACACCATGACACCCCAGAGAAGGGCTCCACTCTGACCCACCATAGACAGCTGCAAAAAGGCCATAGTGCTCTTAGTAGCAGGACACATAGAGAATCCCACCCTCCTGACTACAGTTGTCCCTTGGGTTCCACGGGGCATGGGTTCCAGGCTTCCCCCTAGTGGGGATACCAATATCCATGGATGCCCAAATCCCTGATCTGAAAAGGCGTACCATTTGCATAGAACCTTTGCTCATCCGCCCTAATGTTTTAAATCTACTCTAGATTACTCTTATTATCTGATGCAATGTCAATGTTACATAAACAGTTGTTATAGTTTATTGTTTTGTTTTTGTAATTTGTATTATCTTTATTGTTGTATTGTTATGTTTTATTTTTCAAGTGTTTTACATCCATGGTCGGTTGAATCCTTAGAAGTGAAACCCATGGATACCGAGGCCAGCTGTATTTTTTCCAGTGGATGCAATCCCCAGTCCCAAGCCCAGCCCTGTCAGATGTGTAAGTGGGGACCCCTGTTTCCCAGGAGTCTCTAACGACCTTGCCCACTGGCTTTTTCAGAAAGGAACTGTCAGTGAGGCTGAAGCCAGACCGCAACCCAGAAACTCGGTTCAGCTTCCTTCTCCTGGAAGCCTTGGCCTGCAGTGGCTGGGTTACCCTTTCCTTACTCGGCCATGAGCTGAGTTTGCTGCTCTGTTTTCTCTCCATGCATCATGCTGTTGGCACTGTATCTAAAGAAGTCATCACCAAACCCATTGTCACCTAGATGTTACCGTGTTATCCTCTAGGAATCGACAGTTTTGTGTTTTACATTTGAGTCCATGATCCGTTTTAAGTTAATGTTTGTAAAGGATAGAAAGTCTGTCTCAGACCATGTTTCTCACACTTCTGGAGAATGGAACGTCCAAGATCACAGTGCAGACTGATTCTGTGCCTGGTGAGGATCTCTTCCAACAGTGATGTCTTCTCGTGATGTCTTCTCATGATGTCCTCACGTGTTGGAAAAGGGGGGAAAGCAAGATTGCTCCATGAAATCTCTTTCATCAGGGCACTAATCCTGTTCGTGAGAGTGGAGCCCTCATGACCTAATCACCTCCCAAAGCCCCCGCCTTGTGATACCACCATCTTGGTAATTAGGTTTCAGCATATGAATTTTGGAAGGCCACATACCTTCAAGCCACAGCAGTCTGCATGTGGATGTCCAGTTGTTCCAGCACCATTCACTGGGAAGGCTACCTTTCTCCACTGAATTCCCTTTGCTCTTTGGTCTATTTCTGCTAAATCATTTTTATTTTTATTTTTTAATTGCACCTTGAATTGTATTTTTTTTTTCTAGATGGCGTCTTGCTCTGTCACCTGAGCCGGAGTGCAGTGGAGCAATCTCGGCTCACTGCAACTTCTGCCTCCCGGGTTCAAGCAATTTTCCTGCCTCAGCCTCCCTAGTTGCTGGGATTATAGGCACCTGCCACCACACTCAGCTAATTTTTGTATTTTTAGTAGAGACAGAGTTTCACCATGTTGGCCAGGCTGGGCTCAAACTCCTGACCTTAGGTGATCCACCCGCCTCAGCCTCCCAAAGTGCTGGGATTCCAGGCGTGAGCCACCACACCCAGCCTGCTGCACCATTTTCTCAAAACTGAAAAATGCTGCTGACAGCGTAGAGGAAGCAGATGGGGAGGCCAGGGCTTCTCGTGTTCTCATATGAACATGGCATTTTCTTTTCTGTTTTTCAATGTTGTTGTTGCTTCAGATTCACAGAGCCAGCCAGATCATCATTATCCATGAACACTTGTCCACCCAAGGACCTCTTACATTTTATCTATTTAGAAAATAAGTTAATGCCGGGCACGGTGGCTCTCGCCTGTAATCTCAGCTAATTTTTGTAATTTTAGTAGAGACGGGGTTTCACCGTGTTGGCCAGGATAATCTTGATCTCTTGACCTCGTGATCTACCCGCTTCTTCCTCCCAAAGTGCTGGGATTACAGGCATGAGCCACCACGCCCAGCCAGAACTGCATTCTTTTTTGTGACCCAATATCTGTCGTTCTGTTGTGCGAGTAGACTGCATTTCTTGCTTCTCGCTTAGGTTTTGGCTCTGTCACTCAGAATGAAATATAGTGGTGCCGTCTCAGCTCACTGCACCTTCCACCTCCTGAGCTCAAGTGATCTTCCCTCTGATCCTCCCACCTCAGCCTCCCGAATGGCCACAACTACAGGCACATGCCACCACACTCAACTAATTATAATTTTTTTGTAGAGAGAGACGGTTTCACTGTATTGCCCAGACTGGTCTCAAACTCCTGGGCTCAAACGATCCCTCCACCTCAGCCTCCCAAAGTGCTGGGATTACCAGTGTGAGCCACTGCCCCCGGCCTAGTTTTTGTTTTTTTCATATAGCTGTATCATATATGCCTAAAATAATATGTTCTTTAGTTGAGCTTATTTTTCCCCTATTCCCCAGCTTTCTTTGTCATAGTTTAGCTTATTTTTGAACTTTATGCAAAAGTGTCCTATGTATAGTTTTCTGGGACTTGCTTTTCTTCTCTTCAACATTATGTAACTAAGCTTTTTTTCCATGATGCTGTCTGTAGACATTGTCCATTCATTTTTACTGATATATAATATTCTCGAATTTATTTACCCATTTTCCTGTTGGAGAGCACTTGGATTGGATCCAGTTTCCTTGCTACTAAACAGCATTACAGCTGGGCATGGTGGCGCATGCCTGTAATCCCAGCGCTTTGGGAGGCCGAGGCGGGCAGATCATCTGAGGTCAAGATTTCTTTTTTTTTTTAGATTTTTTTTTTTTTTTTTTTTTGAGACTGAGTTTCGCTCTTGGTACCCAGGCTGGAGTGCAATGGTGCGATCTCGGCTCACCGCAACCTCCGCCTCCTGGGTTCAGGCAATTCTCCTGCTTAGCCTCCTGAGTAGCTGGGACTACAGACACGCGCCACCATGCCCAGCTAATTTTTATTTTTAGTAGAGACGGGGTTTCACCATGTTGACCAGGATGGGCTTGATCTCTTGACCTCGTGATCCACCCGCCTCGGCCTCCCAAAGTGCTGGGATTACAGGCTGGAGCCACCACGCCCGGCCGAGGTCAGGATTTCTAAGACCAGCCTGGCCAACATGGTGAAACCCCGTCTCTACTAAAAATAAAAATATTAGCTGGGTGTGGTGGCGCGCACCTGTAATCCCAGCTACTCGGTAGGCTGAGGCAGGAGAATCTCTTGAACATGGGAGGCAGAGGTTACAGTGACTCGAGATTGTGCCATTGCACTCCAGCCTGGGCAACAAGAGCAAAACTCCATCTCAAAAATAAAGAGCACTGCTGTGAACATTTGTGTACCTGTCTCCTAGTGCAATGTGGAGAAGTTGCTCTTGCATGTGTGCCAGGTAGCGGAACTGCTGGGCTGTAAGATCAGCCGGTATGCAACTTTACATCAGCCCTAATTGTTTTCTAAAGTGCTCCTACCAATTTACACTTCCACTAACGTTGTGTAGAAGATCCTTTTTGATCTGCATCTTCTTCAACTCCTTTTTCTTTTTTTTTTTTTTTTTTTTTTTTGAGACGGAGTTTCGCTCTTGTTACCCAGGCTGGAGTGCAATGGTGCAATCTCGGCTCACCGCAACCTCCGCCTCCTGGGTTCAGGCAATTCTCCCGCCTCAGCCTCCCGAGTAGCTGGGATTACAGGCACGCGCCACCATGCCCAGCTAATTTTTTGTATTTTTAGTAGAGACGGGGTTTCACCATGTTGACCAGGATGGTCTCGATCTCTTGACCTCGCGATCCACCCGCCTTGGCCTCCCAAAGTGCTGGGATTACAGGCTTGAGCCACCACGCCCGGCCTCCAACTCTTGCTATTTGGGGGATTCCTTCTTTTTTGCCAGACTGATGTGTGTGAAACAGTATCCCACCATAATCTTGCATTTCCGTGGTTACCAGCAATGCTGCTCTTTTCTTCTCTGGTTTCTGGGCCATATGTGTTTTCGCTTCTGTTTTGCTTGGAGTTGTCTTTTGCCCATTTTCATATCTTCTTCCTTTTGCTTATTGATTTGTAGGAATTTTTTTCATATTCTAGACACTAATCCTTTGCCAGCTATGTGTACTGCAAATGTTTTCTCTCATTTGTGGCTTGCCTTTTTACTTTCTTGAAGGAGTCTTTCATAAAAAGAAGTTTCTAATAAATTCATCTTATTTTTCCTTTTCTTTCTTTTTTTTTTTGTGTGTGTGTGTGTTGTTGTTGTCGTTGTTGAGGCAGGATCTCATTGCCCAGGATGGAGTGCAGTGGCAGAAACGCAGCTCACTGCGGCTTCGAACTCCCGGGCTAAAGCAATCATCCCACCTCAGCCGCCAGTGTAGCTGAGACCACAGGCAACCACGACCACACCCAGCTAATTTTTAATTTTTTTGTACAGATGAGGTCACATCATGTGTCCAGACTGTCCTCAAACTCCTTGGCTCAAGTAATCAAGCCTGGCTACCTTATTTTCTTCTGAAGAATTAATGCTTTTTATATCTGGTTTAATAAATCCTTTTCTAACCCAAGGTCAGAAAGATATTCTTTTACATTTTCTTTTAAGAATTGTAAAGTTTTCCTTATGACATTTAAATCCTTAGTCCATCTGGAAATTATTTTTTTGTAAGATGTGGAGGGCCTGCCGGGCGCGGTGGCTCAAGCCTGTAATCCCAGCACTTTGGGAGGCCGAGGCGGGCGGATCACAAGGTCAAGAGATCGAGACCATCCTGGTCAACATGGTGAAACCCCGTCTCTACTAAAAATACTAAAAATTAGCTGGGCATGGTGGCGTGTGCCTGTAATCCCAGCCACTCAGGAGGCTGAGGCAGGAGAATTGCCTGAACCCAGGAGGCGGAGGTTGCGGTGAGCCGAGATCGCACCATTGCACTCCAGCCTGGGTAACAAGAGCGAAACTCCGTCTCAAAAAAAAAAAAAAAAAAAAAGATGTGGAGGGCCTAATTTCATTTTCCCCATTATAAACCACCTCTATTTAATTCTCCTTTATTAAATAATCCCTCTTTCCTCGCTAATCTGTCTTGCCACCTTGTCATATTATGGATGTATTTTTTTTTTCTTTCTTTCTTTTTGAGGCAGGTTCTCACTCTGTCACTCAGGCTAGAGTACAGTGGTGCAATCACAGCTCACTGCAACCTCAGTCTCCCAGACTCAAGTGATTCTCTCATCTCAGCCTCCCAAGTAGCTGGGACCACAGGCACACGCCACCTTTTCTGGGTAATTTTTTTTTCAGAGACATGTTTCCCAGGCTGTTGTCATATATATATATATATATATATATATATATATATATATATATATATTTTTTTTTTTTTTTTTTTTTTGAGACGGAGTTTCGCTCTTGTTACCCAGGCTGGAGTGCAATGGCGCGATCTCGGCTCACCGCAACCTCCGCCTCCCGGGTTCAGGCAATTCTCCTGCCTCAGCCTCCTGAGTAGCTGGGATTACAGGCATGCGCCACCATGCCCAGCTAATTTTTTTTGTATTTTTAGTAGAGACGGGGTTTCACCATGTTGACCAGGATGGTCTCGATCTCTTGACCTCGTGATCCACCCGCCTCGGCCTCCCAAAGTGCTGAGATTACAGGCTTGAGCCACTGCGCCCGGCTACCATATACATTTTAGAATGAACTTCAGTTTCTCAAAACATACTGTGGGGATTTTGATTAGAGTGGCATTGAATCTGTTCACTCAGTTTGGGGAGAATTGACACTGTCTCATCAATCACCAATGAATATCTCTCCATTTATTTAGGTCTTTTAAAAACGTGTTTAGAATTTTCTGTACATTGTTCTTTTTATTTTTATGATTATTATTTTAGAGATAGAGTCTTGCTCTGTTGCTCAGGCTCAAGTGAAGTGGCGTGATCCTAGCGTGGTGGCTCACGCCTGTAATCCCAGCACTTTGGGAGGCCGAGGCGGGTGGATCACAAGGTCGAGAGATCAAGACCATCTTGGTCAACATGGTGAAACCCCGTCTCTACTAAAAATACAAAAAAAATAGCTGGGCATAGTGGTGCATGCCTGTAATCCCAGCTACTCAGGAGGCTGAGGCAGGAGAATTGCCTGAACCCAGGAGGCGGAGGTTGCGGTGAGCCGAGATCGCGCCATTGCACTCCAGCCTGGGTAACAAGAGCGAAACTCCGTCTCAAAAAAAAAAAAAAAAAAGAAAAAAAAAAGAAATCGAGACCATCCTGGTCAACATGGTGAAACCCCGTCTCTACTAAAAAAATAACGAAAAATTAGCTGGGCAGGGCGGCGCGTGCCTGTAATCCCAGCTACTCGGGAGGCTGAGGCAGGAGAATTGCCTGAACCCAGGAGGCGGAGGTTGCGGTGAGCCAAGATCGCACCATTGCACTCCAGCCTGGGTAACAAGAGTGAAACTCCGTCTCAAAAAAAAAAAAAAAAAAAAAAAAGAATAGAAAATGCTTCTAACATTTCTCTATTAATACAATTCTGTGTGTATTTTGTCAAGTCTAAGAAGTTCCCTTTTATTCCCAGTTTATGAAGAGTTTTTGTTATGAATAAGTGTTGAATTTTATCAAATGCTTTTTCCGCACTTAATGACATGACCAACATGTTTTCCTTTATCCTGCTCTTGTGTTGAAAGACATTTAGAGGTATTCTAACATTAAATCACCCTTGCTTTACTGACATTCACTGAGTTTGGTAGTTATTGGGTATTTTCCTTTATACACATTTGGATTTAGTTTGCGAAATTTTTGTTTAGGACTTTTGTCTCTGTATTCAAGATCGAAATGGACCTACAATATTCCTATCTTGTTCTGTCTTCATCTAGTTCATGGGAAGGTTTTGGTCGTATGAACTAGACCTACTGTTGTTGTTGCTGGTCCTTCCTTTCTCTGGCAGAGTCTGTAGGGTGCTAGAACTTGTCTGTAAAACCATGTGGGCCTGGCATCTTATTTGTGGGAAGATTTCAAGCCACTGCTTCAATCTGTTTTATACCTTTAGGGCTGCTAGGCCTTGCTTGCTTTCTGTTTTTGTCCGTTTTAGTAAATAATAATTGCGTAGAAACATTTCTACTTTGTTTCAATTTATTCTCACCAGTAGTTGATGGTTTATTTTTAGTCATTAAACTGTATACATATATATTTTCTGTATTTTTATATAATTCACAATTTTAAAGTCAAAATAAAAAAAAACAATAGCGCCGGGTGCGGTGGCTCAAGCCTGTAATCCCAGCACTTTGGGAGGCCGAGGCGGGTGGATCACGAGGTCGAGAGCTCGAGACCATCCTGGTCAACATGGTGAAACCCCGTCTCTACCAAAAATACAAAAAATTAGCTGGGCATGGTGGTGCGTGCCTGTAATCCCAGCTACTCAGGAGGCTGAGGCAGGAGAATTGCCTGACCCCAGGAGGCGGAGGTTGCGGTGAGCCGAGATCGCGCCATTGCACTCCAGCCTGGGTAACAAGGGCGAAACTCCGTCTCAAAAAAAAAAAAAAAAAAAAAACCAATAAATGCAACGGATGAGTTTTTCCCTCATTGGAAGTTTGATTTAGGAAGAAGAGAGAGCATGACAGGACAGTTTGAGTCAGTAGTAGCCTCCTGGCAAGGTCCCTGGGACTGTGAGAAAGATGTGAAAGGCAAGATCAAAAGATGGGACTGGAGGGTCAGAGTGGAGCCAGGCCAGACTGTGAAGAATGAGGAGCTTCTTCAGTGAGCACAGAGGGCAGAGAGGTGTTCCCCTAACAGTCCTAGGAGGTATCAAAGCTGCAGGAGAACCGTAGAGCAAGCTAGAGAATTGACTTCTCAACTGCCCGCAAATTCTCACCAGGCTACTTTCATTAATATCAGCATTTTTCTTCATATTTGTCCAGAAAGAAAATCTTAACAGATTCAAAATACACATTTTGTAGGCCACGTTGACTGCTTATAATCCAGTGAGATTAGATATGCAACATAAAAAGATGATAAAGATATCTTAATTACTTGGAAATTAAGAAACAGTCTCTGAGGAAGAAAGCAAATGTAGTAACATGTTAGCAACTGGCGAGCCCAGATGAAAGTTATCCAGGGATTTGTTGTACTATTCTTTTTTTTCTTTAAATGCTTTTTTTTTTTTTTTTTGAGACGGAGTTTCGCTCTTGTTACCCAGGCTGGAGTGCAATGGCACGATCTCGGCTCACCGCAACCTCCGCCTCCTGGGTTCAAGCAATTCTCCTGCCTCAGCCTCCTGAGTAGCTGGGATCACAGGCAAGCACCACCATGCCCAGCTAATTTTTTGTATTTTTAGTAGAGGCGGGGTTTCATCATGTTGACCAGGATGGTCTCGATCTCTTGACCTCGTGATCCACCCGCCTCGGCCTCCCAAAGTGCTGGGATTACAGGCTTGAGCCACCGCGCCCGGCCAAATGCTTTTAAATTAAGATGAAATTTACATCACATAACAGTAATCACATGGCTAGGCGGATGGCTCACTCCTGTAATCCAGCACTTTGGGAGGCTGAGGTGGGCGGAATACCTGAGGTCAGGAGTTTCAAAGCAGTCTGGCCAACATGGAGAAATCTTGTCTCTACTAAAAATACAGAAATTAGCTGGGCGTGGTGGTGTGCACCTGTGGTCCCAGCTACTTGGGAGACTGAGGCACAAGAATTCCTTGAACCCAGGAGGTGGAGGCTAGAGTGAGCTGAGATTCTGCTACTGCACTCCAACCTGGGTGACAGAGAGAGACTCTGTCTCAAAAAAAAAAAAAAAAAAAAAAACATAATCACTTTACTCGCTTTAAAGCATACATAGAATTCGGCAGTTGTTAGTATACTCACAACGTTGTACCACCATTGCTAATAATTTCAGAACAATTTCTTCACCCCAAAAAGAAGCCCCATTCCCCCCTCCCCTAGCTCCTGGTAACCATTCATCTCCTTCCTGTCTCTGTGGATTTGCCTATTCTGATCTTTCATATGAATGGAATCATACACTATGCGGCCTTTTGTGTCTAGCTTCTTTCACTCAACACAATGTTTCCAAGGCTCATCTGTGTTGTGGCATGGATCAGAGATCGTTTCTTTTTATGCCTGAATAGTATATCAAATAATAATACCAAATCATTGTACTATTCTTGCAACTTTACTGTAGGTTTTAAATTTTTCAAAATAAGAAGTTGAAAAGAAAAAAAAACCTATCTTAAGCTATCATTGGATGAAAGAGGAGAATAGACAGAAATAACAAGCTTTGAGAGCATCATGAAAAGAAGAGCACATCTTCCCCAACCTCTACACACAACTCAAGAGTCCCATGAGGGACAGTTCGAATAGTGAGGATATTCATGATTAAGGAGGATAGATCAAAAGTCAACGACAACCAAAAAAGAATGAGAGAAGCCAAAGGGAAAATAAAGGTAGGGGGACAAAGATAAAAAAGATTAAAACAGGGATGAATAAACTAAAAACATAAAATAGTAACAATTATAAATAAATCCAAAAGCTGATTCTTTAACAAACAACAGAAACAATTGGTAATTTACTAACAAAATATAACTTTCCAAAAACCCAACACGAACTAGAAAATTTGAATCTACAAATTACCATTTTAAAGTAGAGAAGGAAGCCAGACACAGTAGCTCATGCCTGCAATGCCAGCACTTTGGGAGGCCAAGGTGGGAGAATCACTTGAGTCTAGGAGTTCGAGACCAGCCTAAGCAATATAGTGAGACTCCCATCTCTACAAAAATATAAATTTAAAAATTAGCTGGGCGTGGTGCCACATACCTGTAGTCCTAGCTGCTCAGGAGG
Source organism: Saimiri boliviensis (assembly GCF_048565385.1). Taxonomy (NCBI): domain Eukaryota; kingdom Metazoa; phylum Chordata; class Mammalia; order Primates; family Cebidae; genus Saimiri; species Saimiri boliviensis. The sequence goes on along the minus strand of NC_133470.1, from coordinate 84,688,458 downwards.
CTAAGGTGGGAGGATCACTTGAGCCCAGGAATTCGAGGCTGCATTGAGCTATAGTCACACCACTGTACTCCAGCCTTGGCAATGGAGGGAGATCCCGTGTCAAATAAAATAAAATACAAAGGGGATTCTCCAGAAAAACAGTACCAATCCTAGGTAGTTTCAAAGCCAAGTCCTGTATAATCTTGCAAGACAAAATAATTTTGATATCATTGAAACTATTCCAGTCCACGCAAAAACAGTTTATAAAGCCAACAATACCCAAACCTAGGTTGATACCCAAACTTCCTCAAGAGAGTACAAAAAGAAACCTATGAACAACTATCACTTCTGATTACAAATGCAGAAATTCTAAATAAAAGATAAGCACATGGATTCCAGTGATATAGCAAAATAATAAGATATTACATGTGACCAAGACGTAATATTCTATTATTATGAATAGAATAGAATTTTGGGGCTACTCCAGAAATACAGAGGTGATTCAACATCATGAAATCTTTCCACAGAATTCACGACTCAGCAAATTAAAAAAAGGAAACTCATAGGATAACATCACTAGTTGCTGACTAGGCATTTGATACATTTCAACAGGCATTCCTTGAAAAAGAAAGAACATCTCTTCTAAAAGGGGACTTTGGGTAGAAACCGGTGAAGGTGGTAGTAAGAGAAAGCATTTCCACTCTTCCGCATAGCAACACAAAAGCAATGGGGTGCATGGAAACCCCCTGCCAACTCCATTGTTGGCAAGAGGAGGAGTCAGCCTCTAGGCAAGCAAAGCAGAAATCTTTCCCAAGCCCCAGATCCTGAAGATATTCTCCTGTTGTCTTCTACAATCTTTATTGCTTTGCCTTTCGTTCTTACATCTACAACACACCTGGAATTGATCTTTTAGCGTATACTGTCAGGTAGTGGTGAAGATTTGTTTTTTCTTTAACAAAACAAAAAGACTTAAGATCCTGAGGAAGGATTCTGTAGAATCGAATTACAAGGTCCATTTTGGGTCTTGTTTTTAAGCAATGCCAGGAAGCTGACCAAAGTACTCTCTTCCTTTAAAACCGACAGTGCATTGAGATGCATCTCCCTTTGAGGGCAGAGGCATTTGCTTATACATATCAGAACTTGGGCACTTTTACATTGTAAGGGAGCCACTGGCAATTCTCAGGTACCATCACAATTGCCTCCTGGAGAAAATGCACACTGCAAACCCCATGGGGAGGGGATATTGCCAATTCTATGACTTGCACATCTCGCAAATCAAGTCCTTCCTCTCCTTTCGTGCCCTCACTGTCTCGGTGCCTACCATCTGCATCCTTGGGTTGAGGCCATGACCCAAAGGGGCTGCTAGGGCGCTAGTCTTCTTCTTTCTGTCTTTGCAGTCCCTCCAATGGGGTGCCCGTGAAGCTCACTGAATTCTGGTTTAATGCTTAATTTCATTATAAATTGTTTTCTTTCTCTTCTACTTTTGTGGAGCGGTTTTCTGGGCTGGGAGAAGATTTTGTTTTTAATTAAATTTCCGCAACATACTCCATAGCAACTCGGAAAGGCATTGTCCCATTTCCCCATTGCCGTGGAGTGTGTTGGGGAAATGGAACTCATCCGACTGGACACTCTCTCAGGCATCAGTCACAATCAAGTTATGTTATTGTAACAGGAGTTGTCCTTTCCCCATGGCTATGGAGTACGTTGGGGGAAATTTAATTAAAAGCAAAAGACAGAAAGTGCGTACCCACTACAGTACGCAGGTCTTCACAGTTCGGAGCCAGGTAGCAGCTGAAACTGAGAGATGAAGAGGATTATCTTCCTGGATGATTAATTACATTTCAAAAAGCTGGCTCCCGGATCCCAGAGGAGAGGAAACATTCCTGAGTTGTGAAACTGGCCAGAGCTTCTTTAGCCATTGAAAAGATCTACATACATTTGAAAAGGACAGAGAAAGAATTCCAAAAGGAAAAGGAAGAAGGTGCAGGGAGTCCTTTGCCTTATTTTCAACAGAGAAGTAAGCCTCTTGTTTTTAATCTGTATTTGCCTTTACAATCTTCTTCCTGTGTTACCATGAAATAATAACATTGCAATGTTTCATTAACACCATTGTTGCTTTTACCTGTTTCTGGGCAAGTTGCAGATGACTAAATATCCAGCGAGTCCATAGTAAGGGGCAAAACAACTAGCACAATTCCACTAGCATCAGTTTTTGAATTCAGTAAAAGATTTGCCTTAGAGGACAACTTTCAAATATATCATCACATCAATGGTGCAGGGTTCAATCAGATTCTTGGTAAGCAATGTGTGAACCTTTCCCTCCATCATACATTGTACTAGCTGTCATGACATCTTTATTGCTTGAGCTTTCTTTTTTTTTCCTAAAGATAGGGTTTCACCATGATGGCCAAGATGGTCTTGAACTCCTGACCTCAGGTGATCCACCCACCTTGGCCTCCCAAAATGCTAGGATTACAGGTGTGAGCCACCGCGCCTGGCTGCTTGAGCTTTCAAATGGCTAACCATTTGAATATTATTTCATAACTCCTTACAAAGTCTTATCCCATCCCAACCTGGAGTAGTTTAACTCTGGAGTCTTATAATTTAAATTTTTAATTAAGAATTTTATTTGTGGCCGGGCGCAGTGGCTCAAGCCTGTAATCCCAGCACTTTGGGAGGCCGAGGTGGGTGGATCACGAGATCAAGAGATCGAGACCATCCTGGTCAACATGGTGAAACCCCGTCTCTACTAAAAATACTGAAAATTAGCTGGGCATGGTGGCGCGTGCCTGTAATCCCAGCTACTCGGGAGGCTGAGGCAGGAGAATTGCCTGAACCCAGGAGGCGGAGGTTGCGGTGAGCCGAGATCGCGCCATTGCACTCCAGCCTGGGCAACAAGAGCGAAACTCCGTCTCAAAAAAAAAAAAAAAAAAAAGAGAAAAGAGACACTTTGGTAATTGTTCTGTCTTCCTGAATAATATTTCTCAATGTGAACTACAAAGATACCTAGGATCGAAGTCTTATTATGGACTTCCAGGGTGTAATGTACACAGCCCTATGTTTTTCCTTGAGGATAACGTCATCTTACCGCCACTTTCTCAGGCATCAGTCCCAATCAAGTCATGTTATTATAACAGCCTGTTAAGTTGCCCTGGATAACAGACAACCTTTGTTTATCCATCCATACTGGGACTGCAGAGAACTTGCATTGTACAGTTAATGAGGTGATATTACACCTGTCTTCTTCGGCCTCTGTCTGTATAATGTCAGTTTTCTATCTATTGATTAGATGCTGTTCTTTTCATCATTTTCATCTGTTCCGTATTCGTGGTCCCAATATCTAATTGTTCCCTTTAATATGAATAGACCTGCTAATGATGATATTGTAGAACTATTTTGTAGCTAATTGCTGCTGGGCTATGAGTGAGGGCCTCCTACAGCTTGATGAGATTATGTCTTCCCAGCATTAAATTATCCCAAACAGACCAATTTCAAATGTTAACAAATAACATGTTTGTTAGTAAAAATGTGAGTCTTACAGTAATTCAAATAACCACTACCATGAATAGGGCAGCCAGGCAGCCTATGAGGACCGTCGGAGGTTTCCTAGCATACTTCCTCTCTCTGTTCACTTCAGTGCTAATACCAGTTACTAGAAAACTCCTTTGTGGGAACCACAGAGCAGTCCTCCCAGGAGACTGGCTTCACCTGGGAAGCATGGGTCCAGCTGCGTCTTTCTTTTTCTCTGATGGCCCTATAGGTGATCAGTAGCATTTGAAAGGGTTCCTCTCAGCACAGCAGCACCCCAGCCCTTTCCCCTGGGAAAGCTTCAATGCAGAGGAAACCTCCCAGTCAATTAGGATGGTGGACTTCTTTAGAGGTATACCTCCAGATCCTTCCGACTGTTTAAGTCTCATGGTTTCTTTTTTTTTTTTTTTTTTTTTTTGAGGTGGAGTTTTGCTCTTGTTACCCAGGCTGGAGTGCAATGGCGTGATCTCGGCTCACCGCAACCTCCGCCTCCTGGGTTCAGACAATTCTCCTGCCTCAGCCTCCTGAGTAGCTGGGATTACAGGCACGTGCCACCATGCCCAGCTAGTTTTTTGTATTTTTAGTAGAGACGGGGTTTCACCATGTTGACCAGAATGGTCTCGATCTCTCGACCTCGTGATCCACCCGCCTCGGCCTCCCAAAGTGCTGGGATTACAGGCTTGAGCCACCGCGCCCGGCCTAATTTGCTTGTTTTTAAGACAAAGTCAAACACTGTCACCTAGTCTGGAGTGCAATGCTGCAATCATGGCTCACTGTAACCTCGAACTCCTGGGCTCAAGCAATCTACCTGCCTCGACCTCCCAAGTGCTGGGATTATAGGCATGAGCCACCATGCTGGGCCTTGTCCTGGTTATTTATTTTTTATTTATTTATTTATTTATTTTTTGAGACGGAGTTTTGCTCTTGTAACCCAGGCTGGAGTGCAATGACACGATCTCGGCTCACCGCAACCTCCGCCTCCTGGGTTCAGGCAATTCTCCTGCCTCAGCCTCCTGAGTAGCTGGGATTATAGGCATGCACCACCATGCCCAGCTAATTTTTTGCATTTTTAGTAGAGACGGGGTTTCACCATGTTGACCAGGATGGTCTCGATCTCTTGACCTCGTGATCCACCCACCTCGGCCTCCCAAAGTGCTGGAATTACAGGCTTGAGCCACCATGCCTGGCCTTGTCCTGGTTATTTTTTATTGAGTGCTGGACATTGTGAGTAGAAAACTATAAATCATTTGAGGCCAAGGACAACGTTATCTGCCTCCAGAAAAGATTTACATTTGCTTCTGGCAGGCAGCTGGGGCAGTAGAAATTCTGATCACCTTAATCCAATTTTTAGGGATTGAAAGAGCTCAATTTTTGACTACAGTCCCTTAGGGGACAGGGATACAGTCCTTAGAGGGCTATTCTATTTCCAGTTTACACTTATTCCTAGACCTTGGTGAGCCCTGAACTCTGATTTTTGACTCCTTACCGCATAAGTCTGCTAACATTTCTGCTCAGCTTCTTGGGTTTTCAGCTGTCTCTGCTAGAATAAGTAGGTGGCCATAGGGGATAAGCAGCATTAAATGCTGAGCTCATCTTTCAGCTCATTTCCTTTCTCCCATATCTTGGCCCCATATGCTTCATCACCTACGATTTTCAAGCAGATATTTTCCCTGTTTTGTGGAGTCTGTTTAGTTGTTCTTAGTGGCGGCTGTGGTTCAAATTACTTTCTTTGTCATTGCCAGACACAGAAGTCATTCAGCACTATGTTTTAGGCTCTATTTATATTGTTGGGTCTACATATAATCTTACAAGTACTGCATAGTGCTCCCTAATGTTTTATCTGCTTCCTCAGTCGCTGCAAATAATGCTGCAATGGCCTTTGTCATGAGGTCACCTTACACCTTGCATAAGAATTTCTTGGGCCGGGCGCGGTGGCTCAAGCCTGTAATCCCAGCACTTTGGGAGGCCGAGGCGGGTGGATCACGAGGTCAAGAGATCGAGACCATCCTGGTCAACATGGTGAAACCCCGTCTCTACTAAAAATACAAAAAATTAGCTGGGCATGGTGGCGCGTGCCTGTAATCCCAGCTACTCAGGAGGCTGAGGCAGGAGAATTGCCTGAACCCAGGAGGCGGAGGTTGCGGTGAGACGAGATCACGCCATTGCACTCCAGCCTGGGTAGCAAGAGCGAAACTCCGTCTCAAAAAAAAAAAAAAAAAAAGAATTTCTTTTTCTCTCTCTCTCTCTTTTTTTTTTTTTTTTTTTTTTTGGACAAGGTGTTGTTCTGTCACCCAGGTTGGAGTGCAGTAGCATGACCATGGCTCACTGTAGCCTCAACCTCCTGTACTCAATCGATCCTCCTGCCAAAGCCTCCCACGTAGCTGGTGCCACAGGCATGAGCTACCACACCTGACTAATTTTTGTATTTTTTTTTTTTGTAGAGATGGAATCTCACCATGTTTCTCAGGCTGGTCTCAAACTCCTGGGTTCAAGCAATTCTCCCACCTCAGCTTCCCAAAGTGCCAGGATTACAGTCGTGAGCCACCATGCCCAGCCAAGAATTTTTGTGATGTATACCCAAGAGCAGAATTACAGAGAATTGCCAGAATTACCCGACTTAGTGTGTATGTTATTTGATGAGATACTGACACATTGGTCTCCAGAATGGCTGTGTTGGTCTGTATCTCCAACAGCAGTACATGAACGCTCTCTAACCCCACATCCTTGTCAGCATTTTCTGTCACCTGCATTTCTAGGTGTGTGCGTGTTCGCCAATCTAATGGGTATGAAGCAATACTGTTGTTTTGAATTACATTCCTCTGAGAGTCAATGGGCTTGCCTATCTTGGGTGTGGAATGGCTGCTGTTTATGCTGCCAACACAGTGGGGCACGTAGAACTGGGCCTCCAACCTCTGAGGAAGGGGTGTCATCTGGTGGATTCTGAGAAGGATGAAATGAACTGTAGCCTGAAACAACGGCTGCTACTAGGCTGAGGGCCGAGACTGGCGCTACAGCAACAGGAACAGAAAGCAAACAGGAAGGAGTAAGACCCTTCTCTCCTTCCCAGCCTTCCAGTCTCCCTCTAGCGTTCCAGTTGGTGGAAACACCCAGCCAGAAGACAAAGAAGGAATGTTAAGTTTAGAGTCACAGCACCAGCCTTACAAAGCAGAGTATGGCACCTTCCCCACCTCCGCCTCTTTGCCTTCGCAACATCAATTCAAAGCGTTCTTACATACATCTGAACTTCCATCAGCAGTAATGACAACTTTGTTTCTGCTTAACAAGATGCCAGGATCCTTTATACAAATATGCTCCTCCCTCTCCCGAAGAGGGGAGACGTAAAGTCCCAACAGTCTTTGTAATCATCTTCAAATGACAGTCATAGTATTGATGATATTAATTTCTCCTTTAAATACAGTTAACCATCAAAACAACTCCCATTGGCTGGGTGCGGTGGCTCACGCGTGTAATCTCAACACTTTGGGAGGCTAAGGCAGGAAGATGGCTTGAGTTCAGGAGTTTGAGACCAACCTGAGCAACATAATAAGATCCTGTCTCTACAAAATATTACAGATAAAATATTATGCAGCATGGTGGTGCACGCTTGTAGTCCCAGCTACTCAGGAGGCTGAGACAGGAGAATGGCTTGAGCCCAAGAGGCAGAGGCTGCAGTGAGCCGAGATTGTGCCACTGCACTCCAGCCTGGGCGGCAGAGCTACACTGTCCCAAATAAAAAAGAGAGAGAGAGAGAATCAAAGTCTGTAAGTACTGTTTCGTGTCAGAGAGGAGGGACAGACGGCACAGGCTTTAGGCAAGACCGTGAAGATGGACGTAAGCCCTACCAGGTTAAACGAAATGTGGTCTCTGAAGTACAAATACCTGAGCTTTTCAACCCTGAGCAATAAAAAAAAGTGTTCTGGTGTTCTTTGCAAATTGCTATGGAGTAACGCTATTTGACACAGAAGTGGCAAACTAGGCTCGGGGGCTATGACACTTTGCTTTAGTAGAGTGACTGCATCTGAAACAGCAGCTACAATCAGTTCACCCACGGTCATTCTTGAAGTGCCATCCACCTTCTGCAAAATGTTAAATAGACAAATAGCATATGAAACACATCACAACTGCCACCTTCAAGTTCAAGACACTAATCTCTGCAATTTCCCTCAAAATAATGACTTTGGGTTCCTTTCTCTCTATTAGGCAAGGGTTGTTCTGGCATCTCAATATCTTGAATTTAGGCCACAGTTGAGTTCCAGTTTAAGCCAACCAACCACGAAGGCTGTTAGAGTCACTTTTAGCTGCGTGGACCAACATTAAATATAGGCTCTCTGGTAAATGCCTCCAGCTCAAGAAATTGTGCCCAATCCGATGTTATACCCATCCCCTTTGGTAGAACATCCTTAGAATTCACTCTCACACATATTCATGCAGGTTTTTGCCAATATTTTTTTAACAAAACCATGTTACTGTTTTGGTGTCTAAGTGCATACCTATCACTCTGCAGTGGATTGCACCCTCATTATGGGACAGGGAGTGTTGTGGTGGGTCCTGAGAGGAAAACGGGTCACCTCTTGCCAGGCACCAGGGGACTACCTAGTGTCTAGAATTTTTAGGTCAGCCCTAAAAATTCTCTTACTCCTTGTACCTGCAGGGCTAACAGTGTTCAATCAAATACAAACTGTAATTACTTGGGTTACAGAATCGCAACATCAGTTGAATTCCCAGCCTCGCTATGTGTCTCACATGAAATGTCAGGCAGTGGTCGGGAGAAGTGAGACCCTGAAACTTACCACTGCTTTCCAGCTCAAGGGTGCAAACCGCATCTTGCAGAGTATAATTCCTAACAACACTCCAGCAGCCAATTTTGCTATCAGCCGGGATCCAGTCAAGAAGCGGAAAGGATGACAGCTCCTCCCCCTGGTGCGCGCAGTTGAGATCACAAGTGATCCTCCTGCCTCAGCCTCCAGAAATAGCTGGGACTACAGGCGCATACTTACCACATCGGGCTACTTTTTGCAATTTTTTTTTTTTTTTTTTTTTGAGACGGAGTTTCGCTCTTGTTACCCAGGCTGGAGTGCAATGGCGCGATCTCGGCTCACCGCAACCTCCGCCTCCTGGGTTCAGGCAATTCTCCTGCCTCAGCCTCCTGAGTAGCTGGGATTACAGGCACACACCACCATGCCCAGCTAATTTTTTGTATTTTTGGTAGAGACGGGGCCTCACCATGTTGACCAGGATGGTCTCGATCTGTTGACCTCGTGATCCACCTGCCTCTGCCTCCCAAAGTGTTGGGATTACAGGCGTGAGCCACCGCGCCTGGCCCTTTTTGCATTTTTTGTAGACAGGATCTGTCAAACTCCTGGGCTCAAGTGATCCTCCCAGTTCAACCTCCCAAACTGCAGGACTACAGGTGTGAGTCACCGCACCCAGCCTCCTCTGTTTTTGGTTTTTTGATTTTTGTATTTTGTTTTTTGTTTGTTTGTTTGTTTTAGACAAAGTCTTGCTCTGTCGCCCAGGCTGGAGTGCAGTGGTGCAATCTGGGCCCACTGCAACCTCTGCCTCCCGGGTTCAAGTGATCCTCCTGCCTCAGCCTCCTGAGAAGCAGAGATTACAGGCACATGCCACTACGGCCAGCTAATTTTTGTATTTTTAGTACAGACAGGGGTTTCACCATGTTGGTCAGGCTGGTCTAGAACTCTTGACGTCGTGATCCACCCACTTCCGCCTCCCAAAGTGCTGGAATTACAGGCGTGAGGTGTCGCACCTGGCTCAGTCTCCTCTGTTTGAAGAGTTCTAACTCCCTTTGTTCCCCAACTTTAGGGGCTCTGTTAGTTTCCTGGAGCTGCCATACCAAAATGCCACAAACCGAGTGGCTTCAACAGCAGATATGGATTCTCTCACAGTTCTGCATGGAAGAAGCCACAGATCAAGGCTGTGAGAGCCTGGAAGTTTGAGGTTGCAATGAGCCATGGCTATCCCACTGCAATCGTGTGTGGGCAACAGAAGGAGATTCTGAAAGAAAGAAACAGAGAAAGAGAAAGCAAGAGAGAGGGGGAGGGAGGGAGGGAGGGAGGGGAAAGAAAGGAGAAACGGAGGGAGAGAGAAAGGAAGCAGTGAGAGAGAAAGAAAAGAAGGAAGAAAAGAGAAAGGAAGAAAGAAAGAAAAGAAAGACGGAAAGAAAGGTTAGAGAGAGGCCCACAGGGCTGAAGCTGGGTCTCTGAGGTGGGACATGGCCTGGCCAGTTGTGGGGTGAGGGCTGGGATCCAGACTTCTGAGGAGCAGGGTTCTGGCTGGTGCTGGGGTCTCTGAGCTCAGGGGATGGCCTAGTGCTCAGATTTTTGAGCAAAGGGCACTGGATATCTGGTGGTGGTTTCTCAGATATGCTGGTTTTGCAAGTGTTGAGAGATCTGAAAATTGCTTTCAAGTGTCACAAAAATGAACTGCTTGCTGCAAGGGTCAAGAAGCCTTGCTAGACGGTGAGCACAGGACGGAGCAGATCCCTTCTTCCTCCTCCAGCCTTGCAGTCTCCTTCAAACTCCCCTGGCTGATAGAGGCAGAAACATCACCAAGCACAGGACAGCAAAGAAGGTTTCACACACACACGCCACTAGCCAGCACTGCTCCTCCTAAAGCATGGATCTCAGAGAAAGGACTACATATGTCCACTTTATCCATGATGACTATAGCTGGAAACAACCCACACATCCATCAATGGGGGGATGGGTAAGTGAATTGCAGTACATGAGTACGATGGTACTCGTCGGCATCACGGAGGGAAGAAGGGACACAGACAGCAACCAGGCACAAAGGACTCCAGGGCATGTGGTTGCATTTCTATCCCAGTCAGGAGCAGGTGAGACCATCCACAGCCATCGATGGCAGAACAGGGTTTAGCTCTGCAGCCAGAGATCGACTGTCTGGAGCCACGATGGGGCTCTCCGTGGCGGTGTCAGTGTTCTTTAGTTTGGTCTGAGTCGTGGTTGCGTGTGTGGATAGACAGGTATGCACTTGATTTTCTGCACGGTAACCCTCAATAAGGACATGCTTTGTGGATTTTTAGGGCCATGTCAGCTATGGGCTTTAGTTCCTCCATTGTAACAACTGTACATCGTGGGGGTGGGGGTTTAAGGGAAGTATTCCCTCCTTTCCACTCGAGTTTTCTGCAAACCTAAAACTGCACTAAAAAACAAAAGGCCATCGGGCGCGGTGGCTCACGCCTGTAATCCCAGCACTTTGGGAGGCCGAGACGGGTGGATCACGAGGTCAAGAGATCGAGACCATCCTGGTCAACATGGTGAAACCCCGTCTCTACTAAAGGTGCAAAAAATTAGCTGGGCATGGTGGCGCGTGCCTGTAATCCCAGCTACTCAGGAGGCTGAGGCAGGAGAATTGCCTGAACCCAGGAGGCGGAGGTTGCGGTGAGCCGAGATCGCGCCATTGCACTCCAGCCTGGGTAACAAGAGCGAAACTCCGTCTCAAAAAAAAAAAAAAAGGCCTTAAATTTTTAAAAATCCAGGGGAGCAGCCCAGGACTGATGTGGCAGCTCCAGATTCTCAGGACTTTGGGCTCCCTTTGTTGCTGTGCGACTTCCCTTTGTTGCCCTAAGGTGGCTTTTCACAGGATCACAAATCACGTTTGCCTTGCAGCTGTAAGGAGGCAGAAAAGGGCCAGCACAGGGCCAAGCACAGTGGCTCACATCTGTAATCCCAGCACTTTGTAAGACCGAGGCAAGCACATTACCTGAGGTCAGGAGTTCGAGACCAACCTTGACAACATGGCAAAACTCCGTCCTTACTAACAATACAAAAATAAGCTGGGCATGGTGGCGGGAACTTGTGATCCCAGCTACTCAGGAGGCTGAGGCAGAACAATCACTTGAACCCAGAAAGTAGAAGTTACAGTGAGCTGAGATTTTGCTACTGCACTCCAGCCTGGGTGACAGAGCGAGACTCCATCTCAAAAACAAACAAACAAAAAACGGGCCAGCACAGGTGTGCCCTGCTTCTATAAGGGCACAGCCCCGAAGGCATAGGCACAGTCACGCCCCACTGCCCTACCCGGGTGCACACAGGCTGGGAAAGAAGTCTTCAGCTGAGCTGCCACGTCCCCAAGCCACAAATCTAGTGTTATGGAAGAACAGAAAAATAGATATTGGAGGGCAATAAGCGGACACCGTTACAGGTGGGGATCAAGTGGGGACAGTGGCTATAGAGGAGTCTTGAGGGGTTTTGCTGTAAACAGGAGCAGTGAAACAGGGCAGGAGCCGAGGGGCACTTCCGGTGATAGAAGCTATGGGCATGTTGGTAGGCTACTGGGCCTGACCCCACAGGGAGAGAGAAAACAGGAGGAGAGAGGGGTCTCGGGGGTGGCAGAAACCAGTGCACGTGGGGAAAGGGGTGCACCTGAAGGGCTAGGGTTGGGGAGGGGACAGATTTGATGATGGAAAGTCAAGGAAAGAAATTCTCGTCAGTTGCTCTGGAGTTGCTCAATGAAACATAAAACACAGTTCTCACCTTGAGGGTGTGGGGCCTGGGGGCTGCGGGAGCAGTGTGAGGACTTGGAGAACCAGGGAGGAAACTGCAGAATTCCCAAGGCAGTTTAGAGTCGCAAATCACGTTTGCCTTGCAGCTGTAAGGAGGCAAAGAGGGGCCAGCCCAGGGCCGGGCGTGGTGGCTCACACCTATAATCCCAGCACTACTGGGAAGCCAAGGTAGGAGAATTGCTTGAGCCCAGGACTGCAAAACCAGCCTGGGCAACACAGGGAGACCTCATCTCTATCACAAAAATTTAAAGATTAGCCAGGCATGACAGTATGCACCTGTGGTCCTAGCTACTTGGGAGGCTGAAACAGGAGGATGTCTTGAGCCCGGGAAGTGGAGGTTGCAGTGACCTCAGATTGCACCACTCAGCTCCAGCCTGGGAGATAGAGGGAGACCCTGTCTCAAAAAATAAATGAATTAAGGTGCTTCGTACTGGTTTAGAGGGTTGCATACCCCAGAGAAGACGATGCCACCGGGGCATATTATGCCTCTTCCACTGAACCAGGGAGCTGTGTCCCTTGAGACCTGCCACACCGCTCCCATGTTTGAGCAGTGAAGGCCCCAGCCATGGTGAGAGCTAAGCTTGGTCTCAGGAGGCCAGCAGAGGCGAGGACCCTGAGTCCCAGCAACCACGTGACAGCACGGACGGTGGAAGGAGCGGGCTCTGGGAAGGCGCGGACAGAGGAAATGACTGAAGGTAGTCTTGATGTGCGGCTTTATTTGCCTGTTATAATTCTGATATTATGTACATATATATATACTTTTGTTTCTGTAGAGGGCTTATCAGTAGACCAAGCACAGGGAGGCCGTGGCTGCTGGGCAGGGGCACAGCAGTGCTGGGAGAACCAATCTTTCCTTTTTTTTTTTTTTTTTTTTTTTGTCTGTTTTTATTTTTCCTGGGATGGGTTCATCAAAGCTAATTGCTATAAAACCTAGAAACCACCTAGAGACTCAGACATCTGCCTACACACTAGTGGCATAAAGGGAAGGACAGGGGTACAAACTTTCAAAGTCACGGTGTATTTACATTCCCAAGGTAGGGGCAAGAGGAGGCTGAGGAAGATGGGGGTGGGGTTACTAAGGGGTCCTGGGGGCTGGGGGCGGCTGGAAGAGGCCAGGCAGTGGGCAGTGGGAGGTGTGCCCGCCCCACAGCCAGGTAGTGGAGGAGGCCACTCGGATGTTGTCTGGTGGGTACCGAAGGCAGCGCGTGTATGGAGCTCCTGAAAGCTGGCCATGGGGCGGGCTGGGCGGTGGGAAGAGGCGGTGCTGCCAGACTGCGATGCTGGGGGGGACTCTCTGGGCCCTCCAGATGGCCTCCCCTGCCCCTGCGGCCAGCTTGCCCGGCTCCCATCCCGGTTAGAGCAGAGATGGCAAAGAAAAGAGCAGATGGTGGGGACACCGAGTTCTGTCCCTAGTCCCAGCCAGGCTGGCCAGGGAGTGGCTGGGGGAGGGGAATGTGCCAAGCCTGGTCCTGAGGAGACCCCATCATGTCTGACCCCAGTCAGAGTGCAAGAAAGGCAGCATCTTGGAGACCCTTCCGGGCCACCCCTACTTCTCCCCCAAACCACAGCCTCTCTGCCCAAATGAGCTGGCGAGGCAGCACGCAAAGGCTCCTGACGTGGGAGATCTGCCCCCAAGCTGGGGCAAAGCGGTGTGTGCCCAGGAAGAGGTGCAGCTGGGTTTTGGCAATAAAGTGGGGACCGGGTGGTAAGAAGGGGATCAGAGGCAGCAAGTTGTCCTCTGCCCCAACTCCAGCCTCCCATGGGCCTTGATCCCAAGGTCAGGGGCACAGCTTCTCCTGTCCTGGACTCCTCTATTCTAGGGCCACAGCAGGGTTGATGGGGGAGGTAGCCCCTGAGCTGTCGTTGCCCCCTGCCGCCTCCTTCTCCTTCTTGCCACTGTACTGGCCAATGAAGGAGCCATCTTCATTGAACTGAACATCCACACTGCCCCCATAGTCGGCCAGGCTGTCGTCACTGCCCAAGGGCTTGATGTCTCCGTTGAGCGAGGGCTGGCTGCTGCCGAAGGCCTTCTCCTCATTGTCACTGCGGGGGCACAGGCCAAGTGTGAGTGACGCTGCTCCCGAGCCCCTGCAGCAGCCCTGGCAGCCTGACTTCCAGTTGCTTAGAATGCGCTCAGGATGAGCAGCTCTGGCCACCCAGGCAGGCGGGTTTGGGCATTCCCCAGATCCTGGGGACTGAGGGAGGAAGTGTGCACTCAGCCAGAGGGAGCCTGTCTGCGGCCTGTCTGGGGCCTCCCTGGGGGAGAGGGGAGCAGTGAAGGTATCAGTGTGGAGAGGAGGGGCTGGGGCGTGCTGGTCTCTCCCTGAAATGAGGAGCTTCGAGACCTGGGGGCTTGGAAGTGAGAGTCCTGTCAGAGCCCCGGCAGCCAGGGGACAATGGCATGCCAGGGATGCACTGTCTACAGGGGGTCCCTGCTGTGGCCCTCCCCACCGCCCCTGCCTTACCTCTCCAGGGACCTGAAGTCACCCGGCAGCACAAAGAGACAGAGAGGGGGGTGAGAGGCGAAGACTAGGGTGGAGCCCAGCCCCAGCCCCAGCCCCGCCCTCAGGCTCACCTGTACTCGCCGAAAGTCTCATCTTTCATCGGTCGGGCCTCAGAGTCCACCTGGGTGTCCTCTTTATCCTTCACTAGAGACACAGAGAGGAACAGCTTCCTCTCCCACCCCAGCCTGACCCGGGGCTCCAGGCCCCTCTGTGCCCTGCACCCCCAGCGATCTGTCTCAACAGCACCCAGAGACAACAGGCTCTGAAATACAAACCACTCGTCCTCTGCAGCCCGCCACCACTTCCCTGTCTCCCCAGCCGCGACCTGGAAGGATGATTCCCCAGCCTGCCCCCACCATGCCTCTGCCGTCCTGCTGAGAGCTTGTCAGGGGCTCCACCCCTCAAGTGGGGCTCAGGGGCTACCTGAGTATTTGCCGCCCTTGCTGCGCTTGATGAAGCAGAGGATGAGCAGAAGGAGGAGCAGGAGGATGATGGCACTCACAAAGCCAATGAACCAGCCCTCAGTGGCGAAGCCCGCAGGAGGGAGCCTCACGCGGCCTGAGGGTGAGACACCCACGCTGCCGCCCAAGCCCGAACCCGACCGGGGCCCAGAAGTATGCGCCTAAAGTCGGGACCCTCTGGGGTGCTGAGGAGTGACAGGGTCAGGGAGATAGGGAAAAGGGCATCTGTGGAAAGGGCGCTAATTCGGGAACCCCCAGCTTCTGGGAGGAGAAGCAGACAGGAGCTGTGGAGGGGGCCTGGGCAGTAGTGGACATTCAGGGGACACAGAGACATGAATTGGGCAGCACTCATGCCTCCCTGGCAGGCAATGGTGGGTCCCCAGTGCCTCACCTGTGCCGTTGGTCTTCACAGCCATCCTGTGCTGGAACATCCTCTCCTTAAACAAGTGGATCTCATAGTCAGTGTCAGGCTGCAGGTCCCCCTGCGTGTAGGAGCTCTGGTTGTAGCTGACGTAAGCCCCGCCCTTCTCTTCTGCAAGGGTGAGAGGGTGGCATCGGGGGTGAGTCGGAGTTCCAGGCAGCCCCTCTGGCCCAGAGCTCCCTTCCCCATCACCCCCCAGGGCCCCCTTTCACACTCACCTCCCAAGGCTTTGAACAAGATATGGAACCTGAAGTTGCACTGGCCCTCCCTGGGGACCCAGGAGACGACGCTGTAGTTTTCACCCGCTGTGGCTGAGATGTTGCCAAAATCCGAGATCCCTGGGGATGCAGCAGCACGTGGAAACTGTAGCAGCTGCCAGGCAGTCTAAGGCCCTCCCTCTTGGATACTGCTGGCCAGGGCTGCCCCATCAGCAGGTCACTCCTCCAGCTTACCAGACAAGGCCATAGTGCCTCCTTCCCGTACAATGGCTTCACCAGGGCCCTCTTTGGTGGTGGCCTGAAGCTGGAAGCGGTACCGCAGGTGGGGACTAAGATCGGTGAGGTTGTGTGCCCGAAGTTCGGGGTCCCGAAGGTTGAAGGACAGCGGCACCTTGCCCCCCTCATCCACTGTGGGGACAGGCAGGGGTTGGCTGTGGCTGCAGCTCTGGCCCCTCCCCGTGCCCCCTCCACCTCCCTTCCCTGCGGGGCAGGCGGGCACGCACGGGGGCGGTAGGAGAGCACGTAGCCGGTGAGCACGCCGTTGTGGCTGAGCGGGGGCTGCCAGTGCAGCCGCAGACTGGTGTTCGACTGGCACTCCACGTGCAGCGCCTCGGGGTGGCCGGGCACTGCAGGGCACAGAACCGAATGGCAGGTAGGTCCTCGCCCAGGTCTGGGGAGGAGGGCAGGGATGAGGCGTGGGTACAGAACTCACCTCCCTCTGGGGTGCTGAAGGTGAACTCGCTGGCAGGCCCCAATCCCCGCCCGTTAAAGGCCTGCACCTCCAGGTGGTAGGAGCTATAGGGTCGCAAGCCACTGAGGATGACGCTGGTGGTGTTGGCGGGCACCACCACATGGTCTCTGTGAGTGTGCCTCTTGCTGTGCTTTCTCTGACTGCCCTCCCTCCAGTACGTCACCTGCACAGGTGGATAGGAGGCCTCGCAGGGCAGAAGGTGCCCAGCAGGTCGCCAGCGCACACTCCCACCGCCAACCCAAGACTTCCAGGACAGCGGCTGGCAGGTGGCAAAGCCCCCCCACCATCTTGTCACTTCACCTCAGTGACCACCCTCTTGGCCCCCACACCTTGGACTCTTACATTGTATCCTCGGAGGTGGCCCTTGACCTGGGCTAGGTCCACTGGCCGCCACTTGACCAGCACAGCGCTTGAGTTGAGGATCTCAATGCCTTCCAGCTCAGGGACTGCCTGGGGGTCTGGAAACCACCAGCGACTTGAAGAGAGCCACAGGCTCTCGCCCCAGCCCTGAGGCCAGCCCCAAGCCCCCCCCCCCACACACACAGGGAAGATGGATTCGGATGTTTTCTGGGGCACATTGAAGAGGAGCAGTGCCTCTGCATGGTCTCAAGAGTGCTCCTGGGCGGTGTATCAGTTGCAAAGGTGAAAACAGTAACTTATACAAACGAGAAACTGTGGCCGGCGGTGGCTCACATCTGTCATCCCAGCACTTTGGGAGGCCTAGGTGGGCAGATCATTTGTTTGTTTGTTTCGAGGCAGAGTTTTGCTCTTGTTGCCCAGGCTGGAGTATAATGACGTGATGTCAGCTCATTGCAACCTCCACCTCCTGGGTTCAAGGGATTCTCCTGCCTCAGCATCCTGAGTAGCTGGGATTACAGGCCTACGCCCCACCCATGCTCAGCTAATGTTTTATTTTTAGTAGAGATGGGGTTTCTCCATTTTGGTAAGGCTGGTCTTGAACTCCCGACCTCGGGTGATCTGCCCGTCTCGGCCTTCCAAAGTGCTGGGGTGAGCCCTGGCATCCGGCCTCGGGCAGATCATTTGAGGTCAGGAGTTTGAGACCAGCCTGACCAACATGGTAAAACCCAGTATCTACTAAAAATACAAAATTAGCCTGGTGTGGTGGTGCATGCTTGTAATCCCAGCTACTTGGAGTGCTGAGGCGGAGAAAGGCTGAGGCAGGACAATTGCTTGAACCCTGGAGGGAGAGGTTGCCGTGAGCTGACCAAGACCACGCCATTGCACTCCAGCCTGCGCAACAAGAGCAAAACAATGTGTCAAAAAAAAAAAAAAAAGAGAGAGAGAGAGAGAAACTAGAAAAAAAAAAAAAACCTTGACCAGGTGCTTCAAGTCACCATCTGGTCATGTTCCAGATTTAAGGAAATGAAAGAAGCAGCATTGGCTGCTACAACTAGAATACCACTGACAATTATAGAAATGTGTTGTATCAATGTGAAGTGTGGGGAATTTCATGAAGTCGCTCTGGTTATGTAAGAGAATATCCTCATCCTTAGGAAAGGCATACCCCAGCGCTGAGAGGTGTGGACGTGGGCTGGGCAAGGGGCCCTGCTGGATACTCACAGTCCTCTCCGGAGTAGCCGATGGTGACCTGGGGCTCTGGGCCCTTGCCCTGTCTGTTGACAGCCTGGACTTTGATCTCATAGGGCACGAAGGTGGACGTGTTTGACACCACCAGGAAGGGGTCACTGACAATCTGCTCCTGCCAGGGTCCTCGTGTCCCCTGAGGACGCCACTGCACGCGGTACTGAACCTGGGGAGCATTCCAGTCCATCCACCGGAGCGGCTGGAGGAGGCCAGCAGAGGACGAGTTGGTTGGCCAAGAGCACCAGCATTCTTTGGCCTGCCCCCCAGAGCAGACTGCCGTCCCCAGACATCAGCCCCTTCCTTAGCACAGCCAAAGGGGTGGCCCTGTGCCCCAGGGGCATCTCAGCCCAAGGACCCTCACCTTCCACGTGATCACCATATTGGTGGTCTCATTGCCTTCCCCCTTCACGTTCACAGGGTTCTTCTCCGGGGCTGGAAAGGAATGCGTGAACACATTAATGCTGAAGACCAAGGAACAAATGGGTCATTCTGGCACCAAGGGAGCTTGGGCACGGCGCCTCTCTAAGCCCTCCCTTAACAGCCCAGAGCCCCTTCCAGTTGGCATGGGAGTGGGTGCCACCCTGACTCACCTGCCTCAGGTGTGACCACAGTCTCAGAGACGGGGCTGGGCTCCCCGGGGCCGTATTTGTTGATGGCAGTAACCCTAAAGGTATAGTGGACATAGGGCGACAGCTTGAGGGTGGTAGAGGTCTGGTTCCCTGGCACCTTGCCCAAACTGTACCATTTCTCAGGTGCCATTTCCTTGTCCTCAAATTCAATGTCATACTCTGCCAAGAAGTAAACCAGCAATGGAGTAATTAGCATATGGCTTGGTGGGAAGGGCTGTGGAGGGGTTGGGTACAGTCTGGATCCCTGAGTACCCAGGTCAGGTCAACTGGCATCTCCAGATTCCCATGAGGAACCGTGAGTCCCCCCAAACCATGTCTCCCCAGGAAGGCCCCAGGAGAAGGGAAGACCCCAGGACGGAACAGGGCTGGCAGATGGTGGGGGTGGCACCAAGCTCAGGCCTCTTACTCTCAATGGGGGCGTTGTGGTCTTCCGCAGGACTCCAGGACAGGCGTACCTGGCTCTGCTTAAGCAGGTGCAGATCGGACACTGCCAGCCACGGCACCGACCCGGGGCTCCCTGAGGGCAAGGAGGGTGGCTGCTTAAAGGGCCCAGCAATGTGAGCCTGGCCTTCTGGAGTGGAGGCTGCCACCCTGCAACTTACCCACCACCAAGAGCTGTGCCCTGCTCTCCACCACATCCAGCTCAGTGCTGGCCACGCAGCTGTAGTTGCCCTGGTCGCTGTAGTCCAGGCTGTGGATGACCAGCCGCCCGTCCTCTATGAAGTACCTGTGGAGGACCCGTGTCTGTCCTTCCTGCTATCTGGGCTGTTCTGCCCTTCCCGTCCCTCCCTCCTGCCTTTTTTCCCCGCTCCTGCCAGAGCCTTTCCCCTCAAAGCAGGAATGAGGCCAAGAGGTCTGGACTTCCAGCTTTTCCTACTCTGACCCCTTTCACCATCACTGTCCTCACTTGTCACTGTCCCCAAGCTCCTGGAGGTCTCGGCCATCCCCACGCCAGGTGATGCTGGGCTGCAAGGAGGGGTCAAAGGAGGCCTGGCACGTGAAGGTCACCCTCGAACCTTTCTTCTCAATGGTGCTCCGGGGACCCTGGGTGATCTGAGTTGCATCTGAGGGTAATGGGTCCATGGGGGAGTCACTCTGATGTCCTCCAGAGACCTGGACCCTCCCTCCCAGAGGCACTGCCAACCACATGGCAAGGGTCGCCTGACCTTTAATCTGCAGGTTAGCCACAATAGTCACATTGTTTTGGTCATTGGCAGCCTGGCAGAAGTAGCGTCCAGTGTCATTGGCCTGGAGGTCTCGAATGCCCAGGGTCCCGTTGGCATAGGGGAAGAAGCGTTCGTCCTGAAGCACGGTTGTCCCATCCTCGTCCAGCCTAGAGTGTGCAGGGCAGGCCTGGCTCTGACGGGCTGGCCTGGGCTCCCTGCCCTCCCTGGCTCCCTGGCTACTGGGACAGGACACTCACCACTGAACACTGGGCACAGGCGCTCCAAAGGCCTTGCATAGAAGGTAGGCGGTGCTGCCCCGGACAGCCATGTATGTCTGATTGTCTGCAGTCAGGATCTTGGCCGGCAGCTCTGGGGGAGGAACAGTCTTGGGAGACAGAGCAGGACTTGGGCCACAGCCGTGCTAGGAGCCAGGAACGCTTCGCATGGCTTCCTTGGGCCCCCAAGAGCCCTGCAAGTCTTGCTTCCCTGCTCCCAGCTGAGGCCTCCAACAGGCTGTCTGTCTCTGTCTTCAGACACTGCCCTCTGTCTCAGATGTGCCTCAGGTTGCAGCCGCCCAGCTTTTACCAGTTATTCCAGGCCCAACTGACAGTCCCCTCCCCTCAAAAGTCTTCCTGGCCTGGTCGCCAGTCTTCCCTGAGGCTCCAGGAGAGGAGCCACCCGGGCTGGCCTGAGTGACATCCTGTCTGGGGTGAGCGTCCGCTTAGTCACGGTGACAAGACCTTTCCCCTCTTACATCTCTCCCTGCTGTCATGAGGCTGAGTGAGATGGGACGAAGGGTCTCAGCAGGGAGAAAGGCTGGTGCCAGCCTGGTAGGCCAGGGACACATCAGCTGGCAGCTGAGCCACTCTGGTGGCCTGGCCCAGTGGGCTGCAGGGACAGACTGAGAGTGAGGAAGTAAGGAAGGGAGGGCACTCACGGACGACGTAAATGTAGGCATTGGCCAGCAGGAGCCCGTGCCGGTTGCCAGCCTCACACTGGGTCACCATCGTGTCACTGGGCTGCACGTTGCTCAGGATCAGGGCGCCACGCTGGATCCGGTACTTCTGGTCCTTGGCCAGCTCTGTGCGTGCAGCAGGTGGGCCCATGGGCCCCGGCAGGGCATTGAGCTGCATTGAGGCCCTTCCTCACCCTCCTCTTCCTCTGCCCCACAGTGCTTAGGGCTCACAGCACTCCCCACTCCTGCCTGAGGCCCTGCTCACCCTCCACGGGGATCCCGTTGATTCTCCAGGTGATCTCCGGTTGGGGTCTGCCTTGGACTTGGCAGTCCAGGCGGGCAGTCTCTCCTGGCCCATACAGATGGCTCTGGGGCTTGTGCAGCCAGTACGGGGCAGCTGGGAAGAAGGAGAGGGCCGCCCTGAGCCCAAAGCCTGCAGCCGGCTCTTGTCCCCCGAGCAGCCCCTCCCCTCCCCCGTGACAGTGGGTCCATACCCTCCACGGTGACATAGTAGTCATGCCGTGCGCTGCCCAGTGAGTTCTCGGCCAGGCAGCGGTACTCGCCGTCGTCCTCCTCGCCCACGTTCAGCAGCTGCAGGGTCTTGTTGTGGTTCTGGTAGGTGACACGGTCGGCTGGCATGGGGCCGCTGGGGCGCAGCCATTTGATGGTCGGTGTGGGACTGCCCAGGAGGCCAAGGGGAGAGAGCACAAGGGAGAGAAGGCCGCTCACCCCAGCCCCTGTGCCCTGTGTAGGTCCGCGCTCCCTGCCAGGGCTGCCCCACCCTGCCCTGCCCTGGGTGCCCAGACTCACAAGCCCTCGGCGATGCACTCCAGGACCAATGGCTGCCCCTGCAAGGCCACCAGGTGGCTGCTGGAGTTGGTGGGGAAGAGCAGGCGCGGCTTCCTGTCAATCATGCTGTTGGCTGCCAGGAAAAAGGGAGTGGGTGTGTCGCCCACTCTTCCCTCCACCCCAGAATTGCAAGGCTGAGGGACTCGACATTTCAGCCTTCCCCTGGGGCCTCTGCTTCTTCCTCCATTAAGGAGAGTGTCCTGTCTCTGCTCGCGATGCCTGGGAAGGTGTCTGGGCAGGGTAGAGGTGGGAGCAAAGCTGTTGTCTGATAGACCTATGGTGGGAAGGGCCATGCCTGAGGGTGAGAGAAGTCAGGGCGATGTTGCAGAGCCTCTGAGACTCACTGGCCTTGACCCGGAGGTCAATGGGTTCCTTCTGAATGATGGTCCGGGTGCCTGGGAAGTGGGCGTGGCAGATGTAGTCTGAGTGGTTGTCGGAGGTGAGCACATTGGCAAAGTAGAGGTTGCCGTTCTGGCCCATCGTCACCCGCTCGTCCTGCTTGATGTGCAAGATCTCTGCAGGGGCAATGATGCCGAGGTCATGACCCTGTCCAGGAAGACACTCTCACTGACACCCCGGCCCCACGAGGCAGCCCCCTGCCGGCACCCACTGCTGTTCATCCAGTAGATCCGGAGAGGCTCTGCACTGGGGGGAGGGTGGCAAGGCAGAACCACCGACTCCCCTTCCTCCACCTCCACAGGCTTCACTGTCTCCTTTGGCCACTTGGGGGCACCTAGAAGGGACAGAGGAGCTAACACTCTCCTCCTGGTCCAGATGGTGCTGGGCAGAAGGGAAATGGCGGGGGGGCTACCCCAGGGATGGATGAGGGGGCAAGAGGATCAGGCCAGGAGAAAGTTCACAGAAAGAGAGGCAGACACTCTCGGTACCTTCTGGGCTCACGGTGGAGACTGGCACCTATAGAGGCCAGGGTGAGCAGGAGGCCAGGCGGCCAGGAAGGGCTAAGCCTCCACGGTGCTCAGCTTTCCCTGCCCACCCCAGGAAAGGACGGGTGGGGGGAAGCTGAGGCTGAGGTGCAGTGATGGGGGAGGGGAGCTGTGGAGGGATGCGGGAGTCACAGACCCTTCCATCATCCTGACACGGCAACCATGGCAACGGTTCCCAAGGTAACCAGAGGGGTGGGGAGGAGAGAGGAGAGTGCTCAGGAGGCAGAAAGCTCAGGGAGGATGGAATGTGAAGGGAAAACCCCAGGGAAAGGGCAGCACAGATAAAGACAGAGCCCTGGAGCAAGAGAGACCAAGTTGGGGAGAGGGAGAGATAGAGAGCCGGGGAAGAGGGGCCCCCTAAGGAGTGCGGGTGTGGACAGATGACTGCAGTGACTCCGGCGGGTCCGCCCAGGAACAGTCACTGTCCCCACCACCCTGCTCCCCGCCACGGCCTTCCCGCAGGCACCGCAGGCACCCGGAAAGCCTGAGGGAGTGTAGGGGCATAAGCTGACCAGAACAGAGCAAACAAGGAGGACACTGCACAAGAAAAACATGGGGCGGGGCAGAGGGCTGGCAGCTTCTAGCCCACACTCCCACACAAGCTGCCAGGACCTGCCCTCCCTGGTCCCTGCAGCGCCTCGCACCCTCAGCCATGAGCCGGATCTCATGGGACATGGCGGTGCCCAGCTTATTGCTGGCAAAGCAGCGGTAGACGCCCTGGAACCTCTGGGCAAAGTTGCTGTTGTTGCCCGTGATTGTGAAGGAGCCAGAGTGCGGCGCCTGGTACACAGTCACACCCAGCTCATCCTTGGGTTTGAAGTGGACACCATCCCTCGTCCAGCGGAACCTGTGGGCAGAAAAAGGCGCAGAGGACTGAAGCCCTGGAACCCAGTGGGGGTTGGAACAGGCCGGAGGGATGAGAGCATCAGCCAGAGGCCCCAGGGGATGGGCTGGGAGATGGCGAGGACTTGCAGTGATTGGGAAGATCCGGGGCTTCTGGGCTTAGAAGTTAGGCAGTTCGGGGAGGCACGAGGCTAGGGTCAGTGGTGGGTAACAGGGGCTGAGAGGGCAGAGATCACTCACTGCACTTCAGGCTTGCCGCTGGCCTCACACTTGAGGCTGATGTCATCTGTGGGGAAGACAACCAGGCGCCGTGGAGACTGTTCTGTGATGACAGGTGGCTCCATCACTGGAGACAGGGTGGAGAGAGCAGTGGTGAGGGTACTGCCTAGCTGGCGTCATGGCCTCAGCCCTTGTCCCACCATGAGGGAAGCAGGGTCCAGAGCCCCTGGAGGCCCTAGGGCCACCGGGGCAGAACGGAGGTGAAGAACAAAAGAGGCTTGTGGGACATGAAAAGAGGGAGAGAGAGAGAGAAAGGGACACGCAAAAATGTAAAGAGAGGCAGGGACAGAGGGGACAGCAACGGAAGTTACGATGAGATGCCAAAGACAGACAAAAAAGATATGACAGAAAGAAGCAGGGGCAACAAAAGCCAAGACACAGAAACCAAGAAGGACAAACACCTGACAGGGGAGAAGGGACCAGAAAGAATGGCACAGAGGGACAGTGAGGGTGACAGAGGGTCCAGTCTGGGACAGAGACAGAACAAAGCCAGCCCAGCACAGGTGAGAGAAGTCCATGGCGCTCAGGGACAGCCGAGCCGGACCGTGGCACTTGGGGGCAGGGGTTCGGGCTCAATCAAGGGCCCCTTACTCCTCTCCTCTCACCCCTCCCCAACTTACCATGGTGTCCTTCATCTGAGAAATCCAGGTAGGCAGCAAGGGAGGGAATGGAGAGAAATACTGATAGGCAGCCCCAGAGGGGAGTAGATGGCAGCCCCCCGCCCCCACCATGGAGAGGAAAAGGCAGAAGAGGAGACCCTGGCAGTGGCAACAAGGGGACACGTGCTGGGCTGGAGCAGTGGCAGGTGAAGCCCAGGGAGATGGGACAGAGCCTGGGGAACTCTTCCCAGGCCAGGGCGATGCCCAGGAAGAGGGGCTCCACTGGACTGGCACACGGGGCATGTAGCCCAGGGGCAGCCAGGCCGTGCCTCCAGCTCTGGCAGACAGGGAGAGAGAAATGCTTGCTTTTAATAAGGAGTGTTCTTGCAGCCCCATGGCAGGGCCTGCAGAACTGACCCCACCCATTCAGGATGCCTTGGAAGGCACCCTCCCCTGCTCTAGCCCGCTTCCCTCCTAATCCAATTAGCACAGCTGAGTGTTTTCAATTACCAGGGCCCAGCCTTCAGAGCCCTGCTGCCCCCTCCCCCTGGAAACTATCCCAAAGGCCCTGCTGCATCTGAGTTTCCGTAGCCTGCAGGGTTGGCACCAGCCCTCCTCTTCTCCCTCCTTCCTCCCAGCCAGCCACCAAGCTCTCTGGGGCAGAGGCCAGAGCTGCTGCCCCAGTCCCAGGACTCTGCAGAGCACTGGCCAGGGCAGCCTTGAGGAAGGGAGAAGAGAGATGGAAGGAGGGAGCAGCAGCCTGCCTCTGAGAGCTTTGTCTCTGCAGAAGACCTCAGTGTGAAGCTCCAGAGAGGGAGGAAGGGACTCCCTGGGGAAGCTGCAGTGGGCCCTGGGCTGGGGAGGGAGACGGTGACAGGGATGACAGGATGGGGAAAGTCAACTAGGTGGAGGAAGCAGGAAAAGAGACAAAGGGGGCTGGAGTGGCTGCAGAGGGCGAGATGGAAGGCAGGTTCCAACAGGGAGGGCTGGCTGCCTGCCACCACCCTCTGTGTCATATCAGGGTCAAGAACAAGCACTGGTCAGTGCCTGGGGCAGCCTTGGAGCTGCCGTGGCCTTTGGCCTAGTTGTCTCTCCGCACTCCCATCTTTCTGTAGAGAACACACAGCTTGCATTCCGGTGCACAGTGTTATATTGTGTATCTACTACCTCTGTGTTCTCTGTATCTAAAAGCCTCACTGCTGTGTATTTCCCCTCGTGAGGTCTCTCAGTGGCTCTGCTCCTTCATCCCTGCACCTGGCTTGTCTTCATGCACCTGTGTGCATGTGTCCATGTGCATCTGTGCCAGGGGAGTCCGCATGACCCTCCATGTATCTGTCTAAGGGGGCAGCTCCTTTACCTTCCCCAAGCCCTCACTGCCTCCCAATGCCAGGTGCCTCCCCAGCCCCTCTCTTGCAGCCCCTGTCCCACTGCTAGCACAGTCTTCCCCAACCCTATCCGCCAGCTAATCTCTCAATGACACTGGCCTCCTCCCTGTCCAGGCCCAGAGACAAAGGTGTTAAGGTGAAGCTGGGAAGGGACTGGAGCCCCAAATGCCCTCACACATGATACCCTATGCCATGCCCCTCACACAGCCTGACAGCCACTTACAACAGTGTGCTTACAATTCTTGCTCGAATTCAGGAGAAAATCCCATCACAGTAACACCACCCCACATGCAAGTGTGTACTCACATTCAGCCCCACTCACACATACACACGACCCACTGCAATCAAACATCATGGTCAAATGCCTCTCGACCTCCACAAATCTGGCCAGTAAATAACAGTTACAGTGACCCACACACTTACCCATGTAAGGAAGTCAAAATCTCATTCATGAATATCTATTCCCAGTCAATTACAGGAACACACAGTCACACACACAAATACACAGTGTATCCATCTCATAAGCATACACAGAATGCTCATGCTTAGTCACAACCCTACGGCCACACCCTCCATGGTCCACTCACCTGCTTGTGCCCCGCACAAATGTTATAACCATAGACACATACTCCAGCAGCCCTGCGCCCATCCCCACCAAATAACTACACACGAAAAAGGGTCCAGAAGGCTGCTGGGCTGGGACTGGGGTTTTTCAAGGCATCTTTTCCTGTCTCGGTACAGAGACAGGGTGACCAAGGGCCCAGAAGGGGAAAGAGAAACGGGGACAAGACTTGAACACAGGCCTTTGCACAAGCCAGCTGAAAGCTGGTGATGGCCCTGTTCTCCTGCTGCCACACCCCTGTGGTGGGGGGTGGAATCGGAGTCATAGTGGGGTGGGCAGGGATAGGGCGGGCTAAAGAGAGCATGGAGAAGGCCCAAGACCTCGGGCCGTCCGCCGAGTTTGCTGTCCCTAGTGCTGAAATCTCCCCGGCTGGCCGCGCCTGTCCCTGTCCGTGGTGCTGACACGCCTGGCATCTTCTACCCTGCCCTTCTCTCCGGGGTACCCAACGTCCTGGCTACCTCCTGCCCACCCCGTGCCCAGAAAAGGCAAGGGAGAGGAGTCAGGGTCCGGAACAGGGAGAAGGTGAGGAGGCAGAAGATAAACAGCGGCCCAAAACAACGGCGAAGGGAGGCGCCCAGGCTTCCTTCAGCTACTCACATTCCTCGGGGATCTGGATAAGCAAGCAGGGGCTGCAGAGGAGGAGAGGCCACACGTACCGCAGCGCCACGACCATCTTCCCGGAGGCACCGAGCAGCACAGCCGGCCGGGCTCGGTTCAGGCTCCGGCCGGAAGGGAAGGGGGATGGTGGGCGGCTTGGGGGGGGAGCTGGGAGTGGGAACACTAGGAGAGGGGATAAGGGAAGGTAAGGGTGGGGGAAGAGAGAGGAGAGAACGAAAGGACGTTAGTGACTAACATCTGGGTGAGCCCGGGCTCCTGGCCCCGCCCTCAGCCCCGCCCCCAGCTGGCCAGCTTCTCCAGCCCTCCCCTCCCCACCCGCACCCGCACCCCTCCCCACCTTGGAGGTAGAAATCTGGAACAGATAGCCTTGGCTGGGCCTGTAGGTTGCCTTTTATTCCCTCTCCAGCACCAACTTGTTGCCCCATCCGCTCCCCTGTGCATGGCATCCCCATATGTGTCTACATGTGCCTGTGAGCAGGTGCCTGTGGACATGTGTGCGGTTGTGGATCTGCAGGCAGGGAGTGAGCTGAATGTGAGCTCGTATTTCTGTGGTGTGTCTTCTCTGGGAGGGGGTGCACTCATGGGTGGGTGTGTTAGTATGTGTGCCTGAGAGAATCAACACACAACTCTACTAGCTATGTGTGTCTTCTCATGTGTCTCTATGTATCTCTGGGGATGAATCCTTGTATCTATTATGTCTGTGTGCACACAAAAGCACGTGTGCACACATATGTAGAAAAGAACTCTTCCTGTAGTCAGAGTCAACTGATCCCTGGGTGATGTACAGGCCTACAAAGCTAATAGGGGGCTTGGGAAGTGGAATAGAGAAGGGAAGAAAGGGGCTCAAGATCGCTGTATTTCACAGAACAGTTTCAGGAAAATGAAGAATGGGGAAAGGGCCAGGCGTGGTGGTTCATGCCTGTAATTCCAGTACTTTGGGAGGCCGAGAAAGGTTGATCACTTGAGGTCAGTAGTTCGAGACCAGCCTGGCCAACATGGCAAAACTCTGTCTCTACCAAAATATATATATATATATATTTTTTTTTTTTTTTGAGACGGAGTTTCGCTCTTGTTACCCAGGCTAGAGTGCAATGGCACGATCTCGGCTCACCGCAACCTCCGCCTCCTGGGTTCAAGCAATTCTCCTGCCTCAGCCTCCTGAGTAGCTGGGATTACAGGCAAGCGCCACCATGCCCAGCTAATTTTTTGTATTTTTAGTAGAGACGGGGTTTCACCATGTTGACCAGGATGGTCTCGATCTCTCGACCTCGTGATCCACCCGCCTCGGCCTCCCAAAGTGCTGGGATTACAGGCTTGAGCACCACGCCCAGCCCTTAAAATATTTTTTTTTTTAAAGTTGGCCATGGTGGTGGGCACCTGCAATCCCAGCTACTTGGGAGGCTGAGGCAGGAGAATTGCTTGAACCTAGGAGGCGGAGGTTGTAGTGAGCCGAAGTCGGACCACTGCACTATAGCCTGGGTGATGGGGTGAGACTCTGTCTCAAAAAAATAAAAAAAAGAAGAAGAAGAAGACTGGGCACAGTGGCTCGTGCCTGTAATCCCAGCACTTTGGGAGACCAAGGTGGGTGGATCACCTGAGGTCAGGAGTTCAAGACCAGAGAGGTCAGCATGGTGAAACACCATCTCCAGTAAAAAGAGAAAATTAGGCCCTGGGCACAGCGGCTCACACCTGTAATCCCATCACTTTAGGAGGCCAAGGCAGGTGGATCACAAGGTCAGGAGTTGGAGACCAGCCTGGCCAACATGGTGGAATCCTGTCTCTACAAAAAATACAAAAAATTAGCCAGGCGTGGTTGTCCATGCCTGTAATCCCAGCTGCTCAGGAGACTGAGGCAGGAGAATCGCTTGAATCCAGTAGGTGGAGATTGCAGTGAGCCAAGATTGCGCCATTGCACTCCAGCCTGGGCAACAGAGCAAGACTCCATCTTGGAAAAAAAAAAAATACAAAATTAGCCGAGTGTGGTGGTACATTCCTGTAATCCCAGCTATTTGGGAGGCTGAGGCAGGAGAATCGTTTGAATCCGGGAGGCAGAGGTTGCAGTGAGCCGAGATTGCGCCATTGCACTCCAGCCTGGGCAACATGAACGAAACTCCATCTCAAAAGAAAAAAAAAATAAAAATTTTAAAAAAGAAGTAAAAAGAAAGAATGGGGAAGGAAGTCTTTCCTTGACAACTGGTAGGGGAGAGGAGAGGAAGGATAAAAACATCCCACTGAGGCCTCCTCCCTTCCAGATGCTCCACGTTCGGGTCAGGGCAGGGGTCAGGCCAAGCTCTGGGACATTTTCCATGGCAGTGTTTCTTGTGTGTCTCGAAGTCCCAACTTCCAGGTCTTGTCTGAGTCTTCAGAGCTCAACTGGTGTGTGTGTCCACTCAAAGCCCAAGTCACACCAGCCATGTCCACAATCACCTACAAGAAAGGGGGCCCAAGGACTAAGGGTCTGAAAGAGGGGTTTACTCTGACAATGACGAGAAGAGGCAACAGACTCCCAAGTGGACAGACCACTTCAATTCCAAACAGGAAGGGTGTTGTTAGGTGACAGAGCTTGGAGCCTCAGCAGGAACACCAAAAGGATGATACAGAAGTCAGCTATGCTGTGCTAAGCTCTGGGCCCTGTCAGTTTTGTGTAACAGAGGGACCCAAGAAGAGCTGTAAATACAGCAGATCCTGTGGGGACTCTGGGCAGGAGCTTGCTGCAGAGGGTGGTGGAGAAGCCGCAGGGTGGGTCGTCAGCATACATGGCCTGGAGGCCCAGAGCATGACTTGCAGGGTAAGAAGTGTGATTCCCAACTCGTGGGAGCTGAACTGCGGCCCAGAAGGGAGGAGCAATATCGGATCTGTTCCACCCCGTCCTCTCCCGACAAAGCCAGCGGATCAGGGGAAGCCCCAGGCAGCCCTAGCCACAACTTCAAGGCCTGTAGGAGCAGTAGGAGACTCAGATCAGAGAGCAGACGATCAAAAGGCAGCCTTGGGAGCTCTGAGCACTGGTCTTAGGAAAGGGAGGGAGGAAACTGGAGCAAGGATAGGCTCCTGCATGTCACAGGCTTGGGTGCTCTGGCGGCAGCTGATTTCTGCCATGCAAGTTCCTCTATTTGTCCTCCAAATCTAGAATCCTGGAATGGTGTTTGCCACGTACACGCAGGGGAAATACGGTATCCCCAAACGCCTGGTGTCCGCTCCCTGTCCCATCCCATCTCCCCACAGGCTCATATCCAACTTCTTTTTTGGTCTCCCAGTATTTGCCACCCAGTTTGTCACCACCCTGGGCACTCGGAGACAGGCAGGAAGCAGCCAGAAGGTTGAGAGGCATAACAGCTGGGAGGGGGTGCTCCCTCCTCCCCTCCCACTGCTGCTGGGTCTCTGATCTCTCACCATTCCTCAGGCAATTACAGAGCAAGGGCTAGGGTTGTCAGCTCAGCAGGCCCTCTACCCCCCACCAGCACCACCAAGGGCAAAGGAGTGGGGAGGGGGGAGTGCTCCACAGATGGAGCCAAGGCCGGGTCTGCCAAGGGTGACAGACAGAGTGAGAAAGAGGCAGGAGGGAGCAGGAGACAAAGACAGACATAGGAAGATGGCGCTAACCACGATGGAGATGGTTAGGGAGGTGGGGAAATTCAGAAACGGAGACCCAGGCAGCAGGGAAAGGGAGAGAAGAGGAAACCGGAGCACAAAGGGTGAGAGGCAGCCACAGGGAGTGCCGCTGAGAAATGGCAGAAAGAGAGAAGAGTGAGGGGTGGGGGTGGGCGTGTGCACGTGCGCGTGCGCGCAGGCCTCGGGTGCAGCGTCCTTGTCCCTGGGGGCTGTTCCAGGCGAGGGGCGGGGAGGAGGGAAGATGGGCCTGGGTCAGCGGAGGGGCTTCCGAGCTGTGGATGTCAGGCTGACCTGTGTGAAGCAGCTGTGAGCTGTGGCTGGAGGGACCTACAAAGCCCCACTTGACAGAGCATTGAGACTCTGCCCACTTGTGGCACTGGGTAAGCGACAGCCATGAGACAGTTCCACGCACTGCTGGCAGGGAACAGGTGGGGGGTTCCTGCCGTGGGGAGGGACGGGGGAAGGAGAAGCACCCAGAAGATCCCAGGGAAGCCTTCCAAGATCGCTGCTGGCTGGGATCAGTGGCCACCTGGCTGGAGGAGACTGACACCATGCACCGAGTGGACAGCGGCCGCGGTGTTGGGGCAGTTGCAGGTGGGGCCTTTCCTAAGTGAGTCCAGTCCCAAACTCATTCTCCCTTTGTGGGACAGGGCCAGGGAGGTGAGGGTGAGGCCCAGCAGCCTACAGGGAGGGGTTCAGCCACAGAAGAGCCTCTCCCCATCCCGCCCCACCTGGCCCCCATTATGCCCGCAGGTACCTCAGGGAGTCCTCTGTCCTCTGCTCCAAAGTGCCTGCCTGGGTCTGACGGAAAGCAGCTTGCCAGGGAGGGACCTGGGAGGTCTTGGAAACTGGCTAGACCTGGGGTGGCTGCTCCTTCCCTGAACACACACATATAGACACAGAGACACACACACACCACACCACACACCACACACACAGACACACACACACGGACACACACAGACACACACACACACGCACACACACCTTGGGAAGGGAACCTCTAGCAGAGCCCTGCACATGCGCGCTGCACACTTGACTGTCAGCTGTCAGGATCTGCCTGGAGTTCTTCTCAAAGGAGAAGCAACAAGAGGGCCCTTCAACAGCGCAGCAGAGTCCCTGGCTTCTCCCACCCTTGTCTCCTGGGGTGCCTCGTCACCCAGTGGGCCAGAGTGGGGGTGCGACTGGGGGCTCAGCACAGGGCACACAGCAGGGTCAGCGTGCAGTGCCCGGTCCATGTGCCTGCAGGCCTGGGAGCCTGGAGGAGCCTCTGTGCCTGTTGGTGTGTATACAATGGTGTGGGTGTCACCTACACCCTATGAACTGTGTCCCTTTAAGGCTCCCACTGGCCGTGGCTGACAGGTTTCTATGGTGATGCAGCTCCAGTCCCTCACTAGCAGAGGTGGGGGAAGCCAGAGAAAACCTCGCTGTAGCCTATTGGGTTATTTAGACAGCACATAAAGGGGCTGCTCCAGGGAGCCCCCACAGGTACCTGGGGGTCCAGAAGTCCTTTAGGACTGCTGCTTAGTCCTCTGCATTCCCCACTTCACCCCTCCCTAAGGGGCTACGCCCGAGAGAGTGAGCCCTCAGCCCCCTCATCTCGCCTGAGGTTTCGGTCTCCAAGGCAACTACAGCTCACCTGTAACGGACCATTCTCCTTAAAAGATGGGGAGAAGAGACAGAGGTTAACCCTTTGTAGGGGTGCAGGGAGGACGGGGAAGGGAGGGAACAACTGGACCCCTCCTCAGACTGTTCTATTAAATCAACTCACGGTTAGGACTTACCGTGTACCGGGAAGTCTCATGAGCACTTCCACACACATCCGCTTATCTCCTCCCCAGATTTGCCCCAGGGAGGAAAGTGCTGCCACCATCCCCATTTTACAGATGGGGGGACACGGAGGCTTAGACAACCAGAGACTGTGTCCAAGATCACAGAGCTGGTTCTAGAGGACATGGTGGCTCCCAAAGCTGCCTCTCAGAGGCTCTGGCGTCCTTACATGTTCGCCTGCTCGGCTTCCCAGGGGACTAGGGGCCTGGGCAAGGGTGACCTCCAAGCCATCCTGCCCTGCGGGGAGGACCTATTTGCCAGGCAGATGGTAGGCAAATGTGGGGGGCAGGGAGTGGCATCTTGGCAGGGAGGCCATGCGGAAGCAGGATGTGATCAGCATCACGTCTCAGCACAGAGCTGAAGCCCGGGAATGGAACCCCCAAAGCCCCCAACTCCCCCACTCAGGTATTCAGTCCAAGAGAAGGCCAACTCCTTTCCCTTTTGGGCTTGGGGACAGGCTGGTTTCTTGGTCCTCTCTCTGCTCTCTGGAATCTGACTTGTTCTGACCCCTTTATTGCAACCAGAGGCTCCAGAACCCCTCCCCAAGAGGCCCCTCTCCAGTCAGCACTTAGGGACAGCACTGGCCCCATTCTTGTGTCTAAGGGGGCACAGATGCCCCACAGAGGGCAAGGCTTCCCTAGTCACCCAGGGGAGTAGGGCCAAGGCTCCAGCTTCCCAGACCCCTGAAAGCCAGGGAAACGAGGTGGCAGCAAAAATAGGGCTTCTCTCAGGCCCTGGGGCTCCTCAGTGAGCCAGGATTACCCTGGCACTGGAGGGGCCTCAGGGGCCGGGCCAGAAGGGACAGAGTGTATCCAGTTCCTATGGCCTGGCCTGAAGAGGAGAGCAGGGAGGGAGCCGAGCCCAGGGTAGGAAGAGGCCCTGGCCCAAGCCAGTCCTGGGACACCTAGCTTGTGTTGGCTTGTAGGGTGGGGCCGGGGTGCCTGGAAGCAGCTCAGACACTGCCAAGCCCCACTGGCCCCCTCCAAGGGCCCCACTCCCAAAGGGTTAAAAAGCAGAGGGGACACAGGAAGCCCGGGAGCGGACAATGGAGTCTCTGTGATCCCCAGGGCTTGGGCATTCCTAAGTCATGAACACAGACACAGATGGCGGGGGGAGAGGGCTACAGGGAACCCACTCCGCTGAAGCAAGGCCTGGGCCACCACCCTCAGCCGCCACCCTCAGCCCCACCCCTTCCCAGCACTGGCCCTGTTGGGGCATCTGAGGAGACCCACGTGGCCACATGACAATATCTGTGTGCATGCTGGCTCATGAACATACACATACATGCAGCCAAATATATGACCCCACCCAGGCAAACAGGAATACTGGAAGTTCACACACAAATACACACACACACGCACACACACACACACAAATACACACAAGCAGAGACGTGAACCCCACACATGCAGAGAGGAAGACTGCCTGGCTGGAGTGCTGGGGGCGGAGGGGCTCCCAGGACTCAGTCCCTCTTCTTCAAGCTCCTCCCTCACACTGGGATTGACAGGCTCAGAAGTCCTCCTTGGCCAAGTGCATGGAGCCCAGGACGCTGCCACCCTCATGCCCCACCCAATCCCTGGCCCAGGCAGCTGCCTCCGCTGGGCGTAGGGGCCAGGAGCTGCTGACGGCAGGGCAGTGGCTGGGCACTCCCTCTGCGGCTTTCCAACCTGAGAAGAACACAGGGGCCTAGGGTGGGGGGCACTGGACAAAGAAAAGCTTCTAGAAAGAACAGCGGCCAGACCCTCCCCAGCTCCTCCCTCTCTCTCCAGCCACAGCCTTCAGGAAGCCACAAAGACCCTGTTGATATCAGGGACAAGGCAGACTGCGCGGGCTACCTCCCTCCGTGCTCATCTGCATGGTGCTTACCAGGCACCCGCCATCCAGCCTTCCACTCAGACAAGGCCCCTACGAGGGGTCTGGGCCCAACCACAAGACGTAGGGTCCAGCAGAGGGGTGCTGAGTGGCTGCTGGACAGGGCCCAACCTCAGGGCCATCAAGGGTGAGGCAGGGGCAGCTGGGGGGACGGGGAGAGGAGCAGAGCAGTGGAAGACAGACAAAAGGGGAAGCAGAGAGATGGAGCAGGGCCCCGACAGAAAGGGAGAAGGAAGGGAGGGCCAGGCAAGAAGTGGCAGAGGGCGGAGACAGGGGAGTGGGGCACCCCCATCCCCCGGCAGCAGCAGGCTTCTGCCTAGAAGGAGGTGGAAGGTAATGGCCCTGGGGGTGGGGCGCTGGGAGACGTGGAGAGGCTGGGGGAAGCAGGAGAGGGAGGTGTCCAGGATGGGCCAGATCAGAGCAAGTGTAAGACAGTGACCCCACCCAGGGACTGAACCCCAGCCCACCATGGGAACAGGGCAAAGAGCACCCTGCTGGGGACCCTAAGGGCCATCCACCCCCCTGCCTCCTCGACCGTCTGAACCACAGGGTAGGAGAGCAGGGCCCCCACTCATGCCCACAGAGGGAGGCTTGGCAGGACCAGGGGCTTGGCTGCGATCTCTATCCTGGCAAACCTCCTCACAGGTTCTGCCCCGAACGTGCCCTCCTGGAGCCTGGGCCACTCTGCAAGATCATATCACCCTCACAACCAGAAGAGCACCCAATTGCAGCCATTTCGAGTGGCACTGGGGACCATTTGCTCTGAAAGGGACCTTGGTGATCAAAGAGTCTGCCCCTCATGGGAAAGGGCCTGATTGTCCCAAGTCCTTGGGCTGGGGGGCTGGCCAGTATGGCACACAGGCCCATCTCCTTGACCCTCACCAGCCAGTTCTGGCCAGGCACATGCCAAGGAAGGCACCAGCCATATAGGTCTGGTGGTGGAAAGGGCTTGGACCTGGGAGAGGCCGACTGGGGGCACAGCCTAGGCACCCTGCTCACTGTAGGAGCACTCAGGCCAGGCCCCTCCTCACTCTCACCTCCCTTTTCCCTTCAGATAATCAACAAGAAAAAAAGAAAACAGGGACACCCCACGAAGACAGGGACGGTACTACTCCAGTTTGTCACTGGCTCTTCCATGGGCAGCCCAGAGCCCAGCCCAAAGGAGCACTGATGGTGAGCAGCTGCCCACTGTACATGACTGCCATGTACATGACTGCCCATCTCTGGGATGCTGAGCACCTGGGTAAGGAAGCTCTTCGCTGGCTGCAGGGCAGGAGACCCCACCTGGAAGCGCAGATTGTCCTCCTGATTCTCAGCAGGGGGCTGGCAGCTGGGAACTGGGGGAGGAGCCTTTTAGGAGTGCAGTGTAGCAAACCAGGGGGCTGGCGCGTGCTGAACGTGTCTCCCACTTGGTGATCAGATCACCAGCGAATCTTAATTTCTTTTGTTCTTTTCTGTATATTTCAAGTGCACTACAATAAGATGTAACAGTTTCGGGATCATACACACACAAACATCAGTACATGTGGAGAGAGACTCAGATGCAGCTGAGAGAAATGGCCAGGAGCCGGGGAGCTGGGAAGGTGGGAAGGTCCCAACCCTGCCCTGGAATTCCCTTGTGGCCAAGACAGCCGAGTCCCCAAAGGCTCTGGAGCCCACAGGTGCGCACATGCGGGCACTACATGGGAGCTGTGCCAGGGGAGAGGCCAGGCTGGGCCAAGTCCCACCACCTGCAGCAAGGAGTCGATGTGAGGGGGGAGGTCCCCACCCCAGAAAGATGGGGTTGGGCAGCAGCCCCCAGGGGGAGAAGAGCAGACTGTGCTGATTTACATCAGGGTCACATGAGTCAGCAGAGATGGCACTGGGCTGCTCCGATGCCCCAGCCCTCAGGGTGGGGTTAACAGGGGCAGGGTATCTACCTGAAGGGTGCCAGGCCCCCACTCCTTTTGGGGAAGGGATCAGATGGCCCTAGGCCTGCCTCCCTGAGAGGGGCAGTGATAGACGGGGGTTCCAGACACCCTGTGGGGTTAGTGAATTGCAGTGCGTGTTCTTTGCAATCCCTGCCAACCAAGAGGCCCCAAAAGTCTGACCTGGAAAGGAGGGAATAGGAATCGCTGACCCCTTTCATAACCGAGATGGGAAGATGTGGCAGTGGGCAAAAGACCCGCAGTAAGCAGGGACCACCAGAGCTCATGAGGCCCTCCCTCCCTCACCCCTTCCTGATGGACTGTACCTGATGGACACCTATGCACGGGAGGCGCAGCAGTGGGTGCCCGAACCCACCTCACCCAGTGCAGCCCTGGCTGGCCACACAGCCTGTGGAAAACGACTCCGGAGGCGCCCTGCGCCTCCAGGGAGGAGCCTCTGGCTCTGCGGTAGGTTTTGCTTTCGGGAGAGCCCAGCGGAGCCCAGGTTGAGATTTGGAAAGAAGGAGGAGGAGAACAAAGCCCCCCCAACCTTGGGGCGGAGGGGCAGGCAGCGCCCAGTTCCGTTCCCTCCCCTCCCCCTACTGCAGGGGCGGCTTAGCCCAATCTCCCTGTCACCACGCTGGCAGCCGGGGTTTTCAACCAAACTGGGCTCTCAGCTGGGGAAGAGGGGCAGCCACGCCCAGGGCCACACCCCACGGCAGCCGGTGGGGGAGCGCTGGGCCCCGATCTGGCTTCTGTTCTCAGACACGCACACACGCACGGGGACCCGGCAACTTTAGCCCCCACCTGCCCACACAGACCCTGCCTGACGCCCCCAGCCCCGTTCTCCCGCCAAGGCCGGCATCTGGGGTGCCGCCCAGGTACCCCTCACCTGTCGGACTCCGGCACTTGGCCTCCCTCCCCCGCCCCGCCCTCGCGCCCGCCTGCGGTGCCTGGAGTCGGACGCCGGGCATGGGTGGGGCTCCGGCCGCAACGGCGGTTACCGAGGGCCAGGACGGGCCGGGCAGCGCTCCCTGGTCCGTGCACCCCGGGCAGAGCTGGGTGGGGGGCCCAGGGGCTCGCGGCCGCGGCCCGGGCGCACGGGCAGGTCAGTCCGCCTTACCTGCGCTGCGGCCGCCGCTCGGGCTGCCCGCCCAGCCTCCGCGCACGCCGGCCTAGGACCCGCCGCCCGAGCGCGTCTGCGATGCCGATGCTGCGGCAGCGGCGGCGGTGGCGGGGCGGGGCGGGCTTGCGCGGAGGGGCGGGGGAGGGGAGCGCCGGGGAAGAAGGGGAGGGAGGAGTGAGATCACCTCCCCGGCCGCCGGCCCCGCCCCGCCGCACCCTAGACCCTGGTCCCGGGCGAGCGCGGCTCGGGCTGGGGACCCCCGGACAGCCCACTCCGGGAGCTCAGCGGGACCCCCGCCGACGGGTTTCGCCAGATCCCCTCCCCCGCAGACCGGGAGTCTCCAGCGGGAGAGTGTCCCCAGCCCCAGCGCAAAGGAGCCCGCCGTGAAAGCTCGGAGCGGGAATCGTAGGCCGAGAGTGCTCCCAAAGACCTGGGGCCGGGCGGTGGAGAGAGGAGTCGGGTGAGGAAGGGGATTCTCCCCCAGCCTCCACCCTGCCCCAGAGGGCTCCGGCCGGCGATTGGCATCCGCCCGAAACGACCCCCCAGCACATCCCGGGCAGAACTCCCGGGGCCTCTCCCGAATGCCCCCCAATCCTGGGCGCCTAGTCCGGGTCCTAATGGAAGGGGTGCCAGGGCTCCTATCCCCAGAGTGTCGGGATGGCGCTGCAGAGCCCGGGCGTCTGCGCACCCCAAAGCGCCGGCGGGCGGCAGGGTAGGAGGCGAGCCCAGGGGCGACAGGGTCTCAGAGAGGTATCCCTCGAACTGCCACGCCCAACACCCAGGTTTTCTTCAAGCTCTCAGGTGTCTTATTTCTTTGTCCTCTGGATAGGCCCCATCCGGCCTCCCGCCTACCCCACTCTCTCCCACTTTACCATGCAGCCCTGCACAGGATTGAGAAGGAAGGAGCTCCTCCCCAGCGCCCCCTCCTAGGCTCAAGGCCATGACCTCACAGGCCAGGAAGCAAAATGCGGGGGGTGGGAATTCCGGAGCCAGCTAGCTGGCTGCAGCCTCAGGGCTAGGAGGGCCTGGGGCCTCGATGGCAGATTGCAGCTCGCAGCTCTGGTGACCACGGTATTTTTATGGGCATGCCTGTCGCCCAGTGAAGCATTCCAGGGGCCCTCAACTCAGTCTCACAAGACTCCCCAAGTGGTGTGGGCCCTGGAGGATGCCCCACCCCCATCGTGCCAGCCTCAGTTCTCCTGGAAGGGGAGGCTTGGAGTGGCCCCACCTGTGCTCAGAGAGGGTCTGGTGCCGTGTTTTCTGGGTCTTTAGGAGGAGAATGGACAAGAGTAGGCACCTGAGTGAAAGTGGACAGAGTGGGGGCACTCGCAGGGTGTCTTCAGGTGACAACAAAGGAAACTGAGCCCACTGGGGTCACGAGGCCAGCGGGGCTATGAGCTGGGCCGAGAGGGTGTATTTTCCATGAGGCACTGAGCCGTGGTCGGCTTCCTGCCTTTGCTGATCTGATCAGCATGTTCCCAACCTTTTCTCAAAAGCCCCAACTTCTGCAAATCCTTTATTTAATCTAGGGTTTGATGCCGATCAAGATGACTTTGACAGGGGTGAAGTAAGAAGGGAATAGAGCCCGTTTAGTATGCACCTGCTAATGTGTAGTGATGGATCCGTTTATAACAAAAAATTCATTACCAGTATTTACATGATATCGCATTTCCTGAGCATGGCCATGAACGTGCCATCGTTATGTTTCCTGCACATTTAAATTGCACACCAACCTGGGGGGGTCTGTTGAAGCACTCGCCTCATGTTACAGAGGAGAAAACCAAAGCCCCTGGATGATGGTGCTGTTATTGTCCTCACTCCCCCAGTGCCCCCATTTCACACATGAGGAAACAAATGTTCAGAGAGGTCAGGTGACCCATCCAAGATCGCCCAGAAGGTAAATGGCAGGACTGGGACTTGAATTCTCTTCTGCTTGACCACAACACCCATTCTCACTTCTGTGTAATGAGGTGGAGGAGCCCATGGGAACAAGAGCAAGAGTGACAGAAGACCAAGGGCAAAGCAAGTCCCCGGAGAACAAGATGCAAGCCACCCCTCCACTGCCACGTGCTTGCTGTGGAGGTTACAGGGCCACGGAACAGACAGATGGCTGTCTCTCTCCCTTCAGCGTCAAGTGCTTCTCACAGCCATGCTCCCTGTGACCCACCCCTCATAGACACAGTACTGGACCCTGTGATGAGCAGGGGGAAGTGGCAGAAGCCACAGCTGACAGTGGGGCAGAAGGAAGTGCCAGCAGGCAGGCCGGGTGGGCTTGGGCCGACATATCTTTTTCTGGCCTTCCTTTCAATCTTTCTGTGCCTTCGTATCTCAAGTGTAGCACTTGGAAACACATACTGGGTTTGGTTTGATTCTAACAATTCCTGTCTTTTTAAAATCAGCTTTATTCGACACCAGCCAGGGCAACATAGTGAGATCCTGTCTCCACAAAAAAAGAAAAAACATAGAAAAATCAGTTGGGCATGGTGGTGTACGCCTGTAGTCCCAGTTACTCACCAGGCTGAAGTACCAGGATCGCTTAAGCCCAGGAGGCTGAGGCTCCAGTGAACCATGATCACGCTACTACACTCCACCCTGGGCAACGGAGTGAGATCCTGTTTCAAAAAAAAGAAAAAACAACTTTATTGAAGTATAAAATTTACATACAGCAAAATTCACCCTTTTGAGGTTTACAGTTCGATGAGTTTTGGTGAATGCTGTGCAACCATCACCAAAACCATGATCTAGAGCATGCCATCACCTCTCCGAATTCCCAAATGCCCTTTGCAACCACCAGTGATCTGATTTCTGTCTTTTCTAAACTTTACTACAAATGGAATCATACAGTATGTATTCTTTGGTCTGGCTCCTTTCACGCAGCATACTTTTTGAACTTTGTTTGGCTGGATCAGGGTTTGTTCAGCCGTTCACTCGCTGAAGGACACTTGGGGGGTTTCCAGCTTTGTGTAAATATGATGGAGCAGCTCTAAACATTTCTGTGCAGGCTTGTGTGTGAACGCATGTCTTCATTTCTCTAAGGTAACCGCCTAGGGGTGGATTGTTCAAGCCAGTGGTAAACTGATGTTGACCTGCCTTTGTCTTTGAACTGCGCAGGTCAGCTGGTCGCACAGTGAAGACTGTTGTTATCTCTGGATGTATTCATGCCAGTTGAGTATTTGTCCAGCTCTCCCCATTTCTCTCCCCCATCTCCACTTTATTATTTTTTTATTATTGTTCTTGTTATACTTTGAGACAGAGTCTCACTCTGTTGCCTAGGCTGGAGTGCAGTGGTGTGATCATGGCTCACTGCATCCTCCACCTCCTGGGCTCAAATGATCCTCCCACCACAGCCTCCCGAGTACTGGGACCCACAGATCGCCACCACACCTAATTTTTTATTTTTTTGGTAGAGGTGAGGTCTCACTATGTTGCCCAGACTGGTCTTGATTCCTGGGCTCAAGCGGTGATCCACCCGCCTTGGCCTCCCAAAGTTCTGGGATTACAGGAGTGAGCCACTGTACCCGGCCTCACCTCCACTTTGTATCATTGAGGGTTCAGGGTAGGAAGCAGAAATTGCTCCTGTGATCATGAACAAAAGGGATTCTATAGAGGAGATCAGATACTTACCTAACTATTGGATGGTCCAAATGAGTGGGCGCTGGGCTGGGTGTCGATAACACCAGTGCAGACCTGGCTCCCCAAGGGAGCTGCTACTTCTGCCACCATCCACAGAGTGGAGGATTGGGAGACGGCCAGTGTAACCTTTGAGTTCAAAAGGACACCACCAAAGTCATGACCTGAGGATCAGCAAGATGGGACTGGGAGGCCATTGCTGCCACAAATGCCCCTCAACAACCAAGAAGTGGAGGTTAGACCCCAGAAATTCCTTGATGTGCAGCAGAAACGCAGCCCACACAGCGGGAGGTGGCCTCTCTTCCCTCAGACTTCACGTGAGCATGCCTGATCGGCAAAACTGAACTTGCTTCCCAAATTCCAGCTGCTCCGGAGTCTGGGACGTTTCCAGAAGGAGGTGAGAGCTGTCAACAGGCTCAGGCGGACACTCTGCTCTTGGTCATCTTGTTCTATTTTCCCCTCTGTTTCTTTAGAATCGCTCTATGAATTTTTTGGTAGTTCCTCTAGCTATTTTAACATGCATTCTTAACAAAGTCTGAAGTTAACCAATACCTCTGTCCTGGTGGTTTTGATGTAGGTCCATAATTGTTTGATACTCCTGCCTTCAAGAGATGGTGCCTAATTCT
This sequence comes from Saimiri boliviensis, assembly GCF_048565385.1. Taxonomy (NCBI): domain Eukaryota; kingdom Metazoa; phylum Chordata; class Mammalia; order Primates; family Cebidae; genus Saimiri; species Saimiri boliviensis. The sequence continues at coordinate 84,646,960 of NC_133470.1, read as the reverse complement.
CCTTCCCTTGAGTATAAGCTGGACTTGAACTGGACTTGGTGGCTTACTTTTTTTTTTTTTTTTTTTTTTATGGAGTTTTGCTGTTGTTACCCAGGCTGGAGTGCAGTGGCGTGATCTGGGCTCACTGCAACCTCTGCCTCCTGGGTTCAAGCGATTCTCCTGCCTCGGCTCCCCGAGTAGCTGAGATTACAGGCGTGCACCACCACGCCTAGCTAATTTTTGTATTTTTAGTAGAGATGGGGTTTCATCATGTTGGCCAGGCTGATCTCGAACTCCTGACCTCAGGTGATCTGTCCGCCTCAGTCTCCCAAATTGCTGAGATTTCAGGCATGAGCAACCATGTCCAGCCTCACTTCTTTCTTAAATTTTATTTTAGGAGTTGGGGGTCCTGCTCTGTCACTCAGGCTAGGGTGCTGTGACATGATCATAGCTCTTGCTCGCTCTCTCTCTCGGATTGCTCTGTTGGGTGAAGCAGGTGCCATATCATGAGGACACTCAACAGCCTTATGGAAGGGCTCACGTGGAGAAAACCTGAGGTCTCCCACCAACAACCATGAGTGTGCTGTTCTGAAAAGGATCCTTTAGTCCCAGCCAAGCCTTTGTATGACTGCAGTCATGGCCAGAACCCCACTGCAGCCACACAAGAGACTTTGAGCTAGAACCATCCAGCTAAGCCACTCCTGAATCCTGGGCCGCAGAGACTGTGAGAGAAGAGATGGTTCCTGTTATTTTGAAGTACTACATTTGGGGGTGATTCGGTTTGCAGCCACAGATCACTAATGTATCTTTCCCCCTCCTACACAATGCACGGCCTGAGCTCACATACTAGGCACGTGAGGTGAACCCTGTTATCATGTAGGAACAAGGAAGGCAGTGATCTCAGACATGTGGACAGGAACCCAGGCAGAGTCAGCTGCCTGAGCTTTGCGGAGCCTGGTTTTCAGTAGCTCTAGGGACCAGCTTATTTTACCCACCCCCGAGCTGCGGTTATGGTGCTGCAGCTACTGTGGTGCCTGTCACTCTCCTCTGTGTCCATCTTTTCTTCTCCTCTTTGCTTCTACTTGCATTCTACTGCTCTGTGACAAATATACATGGCTTTTTCTGCACATGTCTTTTGGATTCTAATCTCACTGCAGTTTTAATTCCAAGAGAGAGAAACTTATGGGCCCAAATACTCATTAACCTCACTTTGGCAGAGCCTTCATGCCAGGCTTCATAGGGAACTAAGCAGCCTATAGACTAGCTTTTTTTTTTTTTTTTTTTTTTTTTCTTTCCTTGAGACAGAGTCTTGCTCTGTCGCCAGGCTGGAGGACAGTGGCACGATCTCAGCTCACTGCAACCTCCGCCTCTGGGGTTCAAGCGATTCTCCTGCCTCACCCTCCCAAGTAGCTGGGATTACAGGCATGTACCACCACACCCAGCTAATTTTTGTATTTTTAGTAGAGACAGGGTTTCACCACGTTGGCCAGGATGGTGTCAATCTCCCGACCTTGCGATCCACCCACCTCGGCCTCCCAAAGCGCTGGGATTACAGGCGTGAGCCACCGTGCCCGGTCTATTTATTTATTTTTGAGACGGAGTTTGAGGCTGGAGTGCAATGGCACAATCTTGGCTCACTGCAACTGGTCCGGGCAGCTGAGGCCAAGGTTGGTGCAGGCTCTGTGACATGCAGCATGTCCATCTGTTATGGACTGAATGTGTGTGTACCTTCAAAATTTGTATGTTGAAGCCAAAACTCCCAAATGGACATCTAAAGAAGATGAAGTAGGCATGAGTCATCATGCTGTAAGCCCAGCACTTTGGGAAGCCAAAGTGGGTGCATCACCTGAGTCCAGGAGTTTGAGACCAGCCTGGGCCACATGGTGAAATCCTGTCTCTACAAAAAATACAAAAAGTTAGCCAGGCATGGTGACACACACCTGTAGTCCCAGCTACTCGGGAGGGTGAGGTGGGAGGATCACTTGAGCCTTGGTGGGAGAGGCTGCAGTGAGCTGAGATTGTAGCACTGTACTCCAGCCTGGGCGACAGAGTAAGACCCCACCTCAAATAAAGAAAGAGAGAGAGAGAGAGAGAAGAGAGAGAGAAACAAAGAGAAGAAAAAAAGGAAAGAAAAAAAAAAGAAAGAGAAACAAAGAAAGAAGGAAAGAACATGGCCGGGCGCGGTGGCTCAAGCCTGTAATCCCAGCACTTTGGGAGGCCGAGGCGGGTGAATCACAAGGTCGAGAGATCGAGACCAACCTGGTCAACATGGTGAAACCCCATCTCTACTAAAAATACAAAAAATAAGCTGGGCATGGTGGCACGTGCCTGTAATCCCAGCTACTCAGGAGGCTGAGGCAGGAGAATTGCCTGAGCCCAGGAGGCGGAGGTTGCGGTGAGCCGAGATCGCGCCATTGCACTCCAGCCTGGGTAACAAGAGAGAAACTCCGTCTCAAAAAAAAAAAAAAAAAAAAAAGAACACAAGACAACGAAACTCCGTCTCAAAAAAAAAAAAAAAAAAAAAAAAACACAAGACAAGCCCTCCCCTCCACTGCCGTCCCTACCATATGAGGACACAGTGAGAAGGTGGTCGTCTGCAAACCAGGAAGAGAGCCCTCACTAGAAATGGACCCTGCCAGACATTGATCTGGGACTTCCAACCTCCAGGATTGTCAGAAGATAAATTTCCATTGTTTAAGCCACCTGCTCTGTGATATTTTGTGATGGCGGCTGGAACTGACTAAGACATCAACTATGTCGTCACTGGCTGCTGGGCACCTGGCTGGGCCTGTCCTATGTGACCACACTGCTTTGTTTTTCCCTTAAACTCGGCCCATGAGGTCCCAGGCTTTGAACAGAATTGTTGTTTGCCTTCACCACTCCTCCTGCCAGCCTGGAGGTGATCATGTTACTGTGTAGACTGGTATCCCTAGGGACGAATGGGCTCCAAACAAGCTGCCCATGAATATCACAATCCTGCCACGTGGTCTTGTCCAGCCATGCCTCCCTTCCACTCAGTGCACCTTCTAGACTCTCTCCACATACCGTTGATTTGAAAACAGAAGTGACTGGCTGGGCGCAGTGGCTCATGCCTATAATCCCAGCACCTTGAGAGGCCATGGTGGGTGAATCACTTGAGGTCAGAAGTTCAAGACCAGCCTGTCCAACATGGTGAAACCCCATCTCTACTAAAAGTAAACAAACAAAAAAATGAGCAGGGTGTGTTGGCATGTGCCTGTAATGCCAGCTACTCCAGAGACGGAAGCAAGAGAATCACCTGAACCCAGACGGTGGAGGTTGCAGTGAGCTGAGATCACGTCACTGCACTCCATCCTGGGCAACAGGGCAACAGAGAGAGACTGCATCTCAAAAATAAAATAAAGAAAGAAAAGAAAAGAAAATGAAGGTGACAGATTAAGCACATGCATTTGCTTTTTCTTCCTCATGAAATCACACCAAAATGACAGTAAATGACTTTTTAAAAAGAAAAATTTCCCAAAGACAGAAATAATGGGAAAATAGATAACAGCAACAAAATCATTGGAGCTGAACAGTAACTGATGCAGCAGACCCAGGAAAGCGGGGCAATAGGGAAAGCTGAGCACCGCCTGAATTTCACTGCACAACACACACATCCTACAGAGGAGCCAGAAAACGGGGGTGAATATGGAAGTGCCATTGACAGTCTGTGGAAGAGGCAGTTAGATCTCCATGTGCTTTTCTCTATCCCAATGGAACAGAAGCAGCTTAGATGGCATCAGATTAAAAGTGAGAGGTTTAAATGAACATTTACTTATGAATTTGGATCACTTGGGGCCCTCTTGGCCCACTCTGTTTCTCAAGTGCTAACAACCAGCCTCAGGCATCAGGCTAAAGATGCCTCTCTGGGTATTTGGCCATCCCAAGATGAAGGAGCTAAAGGTAGTAAAATTGGGGTTCTCCAATAAAACCAGCCCAGCTAGATGATCCTACGATGTAGCTCATAGTTTACAAGTCCTTCTCTTCTAATCAGCTCATTAGTGCCCTTTTTTTTTTTTTTTTTTTTTTTTTTTGAGACGGAGTTTCGCTCTTGTTACCCAGGCTGGAGTGCAATGGCGCGATCTCGGCTCACCGCAACCTCCGCCTCCTGGGTTCAGGCAATTCTCCCGCCTCAGCCTCCTGAGTAGCTGGGATTACAGGCACGTGCCACCATGCCCAGCTAATTTTTTGTATTTTTTTAGTAGAGACGGGGTTTCACCATGTTGACCAGGATGGTCTCGATCTCTCGACCTTGTGATCCACCCGCCTCGGCCTCCCAAAGTGCTGGGATTACAAGCTTGAGCCACCGCGCCCGGCCTTTTTTTTTTTTTTTTAAATGGAGTTTTGCTCTTGTTGCCCAGGCTAGAGTGCAGTGACAGGATCTTGGCTCACCACAACCTCCGCCTCCTGGATTCATGCGATTCTCCTGTCTCAGCCTCTTGTGCAGCTGGGATTACAGGCATGTGCCACCAGGCCCAGCTAATTTTGTATTTTTAGTAGAGACAGGGTTTCACCATGTTGGTCAGGCTGGTCTTGAACTCCTGACTTCAGGTGATCCACCTGCCTTGGCCTCCCAAAGTGCTGGGATTACAGGCGTGAGCCACCACGCCCAGCACTCCCCATTCTTAAATATGAGAAGACAACCAAGGATTACCAGACACCTGGTAATCCTTGGTGTTAGAGGAAAACCTCTAACATGAAAGCAGGAAAGATCAAGATCAAAATAAAGAGGAAATGGCCGGGCGCGGTGGCTCAAGCCTGTAATCCTAGCACTTTGGGAGGCCAAGGTGGGTGGATCACGAGGTCATGAGATCGAGACCATCCTGGTCAACATGGTGAAACCCCGTCTCTACTAAAAATACAAAAAATTAGCTGGGCATGGTGGCGCGTGCCTGTAATCCCAGCTACTCAGGAGGCTGAGGCAGGAGAATTGCCTGAAACCAGGAGGCGGAGGTTGCGGTGAGCCGAGATCGCACCATTGCACTCCAGCCTGGGTAACAAGAGCGAAACTCTGTCTCAAAAAAAAAAAAAAAAAAAAAAAGAGGAAAACAATTGGTGGGAAACACAACTATCAGAGATAAGAATTTTTGAAACTATTAACTTAGGGAGATAATAGAATGTAAATATATCCATTAAACAAGAATAGGATGCTATAAAAAAAAGGAACATTCAGAGAACAAACAAGAGCTTTTTGTGGAAGCATACATTAAAAAATCAATAGACAGATATTTTGCTTCTAACATGTTGGAAATAAATGCTTGATGCCACAAAGAAAAATTAGCACTGAGCCAAGGGATCTTTCAGCAACGAAATTTTTACTTCCTGGACTGTAGGAAGGGTACTCACTAGCCATCTTGCCACGAGAGTACAATGAACAAAGGAAAACACACAAATTTATCCCTTACACATTTGGGGTCGTCCTTCCTGCTGTGTCTGATCTCCGTTGGTTGGAGTCAGACCTCACCATCTAACTAAAACCGGATTGGCTAATAACCTTAAAACTTTTCTAAACAGGTAAAAGCAATGGAGAGCTGGGACTTGCCTGTGAGCACATCCAGCACAGGTATCTTGGTGAAAGTACAAGGACACAGAATGTACTATGTGCCTGTAAGCATGGTATGTCTAACAACTATATAGGATAGGACTTCACCAAGTTATTAACACACATATTCTTTTTTTTTTTTGAGATGGAGTTTCGCTCTTGTTACCCAGGCTGGAGTGCAATGGCGCAATCTCGGCTCATCGCAACCACCGCCTCCTGGGTTCAGGCAATTCTCCTGCCTCAGCCTCCCGAGTAGCTGGGATTGCAGGCACACACCACCATGCCCAGCTGATTTTTTTTATTCTTAGTAGAGACAGGGTTTCACCGTGTCGACCAGGATGGTCTCGAACTCTCGACCTCGTGATCCACCCATCTCGGCCTCCCAAAGTGCTAGGATTACAGGCTTGAGCCACCGCGCCCGGCTTATTCTTTTTTTTGAGACGGAGTTTCGCTCTTGTTACCCAGGCTGGAGTGCAATGGCGCAATCTCGGCTCACCGCAACCTCCGCCTCCTGGGTTCAGGCAATTCTCCTGCCTCAGCCTCCTGAGTAGCTGGGATTACAGGCACGCGCCACCATGCCCAGCTAATTTTTTGTATTTTTAGTAGAGACGGGGTTTCACCATGTTGACCAGGGTGGTCTCGATCTCTTGACCTCGTGATCCACCCGCCTCGGCAAAGTGCTGGGATTACAGGCTTGAGCCACCGCGCCCAGCCCAACACACTTATTCTTTAACAAGAAAGGAAACGTTAAAAAGGAACTTTTCTATTTCCCACAAACAAAATATAGAAAGTTGCAAGACAACATCACTCCCACCCTAGCTACAAGAAGCAGCTGGATCACCTACAAAATCATGGAATTTTTTCTCTTTTAAGCCTATCAGGAAGGTGATGTTGTGGGGAAAAAAGAATGAAAATCTTAAAAAGCCCTTTCTAGGAGAAAAGAGCTCCATAGCTGCTTTTATTTTTGACAGAGCAGCAGCAGGAAGTGGACACTGCCACAAACTTGTGTAAGAAAGAAACAGATAAACTTTCAACACATTTTAAAAGGCTGAGTGGGGCCGGGCGCGGTGGCTCAAGCCTGTAATCCCAGCACTTTGGGAGGCCGAGGCGGGTGGATCACGAGGTCAAGAGATCGAGACCATCCTGGTCAACATGGTGAAACCCTGTCTCTACTAAAAATACAAAAAAAAAAAAATTAGCTGGGCATGGTGACGCGTGCCTGTAATCCCAGCTACTCAGGAGGCTGAGGCAGGAGAATTGCCTGAACCCAGCAGGCGGAGGTTGCGGTGAGCCGAGATCGCGCCATTGCACTCCAGCCTGGGTAACAAGAGCGAAACTCCGTCTCAAAAAAAAAAAAAGGCTGAGTGGGACGGCATGAGGCTGTAGACACTCTAATACCTGATTCAAGAGAGCTTGCATTCACCCACTAACTCTTGCATGGGCCTTCACCAAGAAAGTTTGAAGGCAAAGCAGGTAGGCTGAGAAATACTCTCCGAGGTAGAGATGTGCTCAGGCTGCTGTAGTCTGGATGCAGGACAAGGGAACTGACAGGAAACTCCCCTGGCGCTCCTGACCTTCCACTGAGGACAGAGCAGCTGTAACTGGTGACTGCGCCAGGGCAGGAGAGATGAACACTTCGTCCCCAGGCTCTAGGAAGTCTTAAGGCGGGACAAAAGAACTGAAAGAAACCTTCCAGTTGATTCTAAGCCTTACAATGAATACAAGGCAGAGGCCGCCTACAGCTGGAGTGGAGGCTAAAGACCTACCAGAGGCACCCAGGAACCCACGATCCAGAATCTGCTGAAGTCTACAGGTGAGGTAGGAGAACCAAAGAAACTCCCAGCCACTCAGATCACAAGTCCCGCCAGAGACAGTTCTGATCCTGCTCTGAAATCATTAGCAGTACATAGGGAACTGAGTCTATGCAAAGCAACAAGAAACCCCAGACTCCACTTAACTACACAGCAGCCTCTGACACACACACACACACATACACACACACACACACACCACAGACACACACAAACACACATGCACACACTAATAGCCTGACAAGAAGGGTCATGCCCTTTTTTGGGCATAATTTTATTTGTTGTACTCCCCACTGTTCTATTACATATATTTACCACAGAAGGGGTAAATATATATGATTTTTCACTTCTTAGAAACAGCCCAGGTGTGGTAGCTCACACTTGTAATCCCAGCACTTCGGGAGGCCAAAGTGGGAGGACTGCTTGAGCCCAGGAGTTTCAAACAGCCTGGGCAACATGGCAGGACCCTGTCTTCACGAAAAATACAACAATCAGCTGGGTGTAGGGGTGCATGCCTATAGTCCAAGCTACTCAGGAGACCGGGAGGTCAAGGCTGTAATGAGCTGTGATCATGTCACCTCATTCCAGCCTGGATGACCGAGTGAGACCCTGCCAAAAAAAAGAGGCCGGGCAAGGTGGTTCTCACCTGTAATCCCAACACTTTGGGAGGCCGAGGCAGGCAGATCACTGAGGTCAGGACTTCCTGACCAGCCTGACCTATATAATGAAACCCTGTCTCTACTAAAAATATAAAAATTAGCCAGGCGTGATGGCATGCACCTGTAGTCCCAGCTACTCAGGAGGCTGAGGCAAGAGAATCACTTGAACCTGGGAGGTAGAAAATGCAGTGAGCTGAGATCCTGCCACTGCACTCCAGCCTGGGCAACAAGAGCAAAGCTCTGTGTCGAAAAAAAAAGAAAGAAAAGAAAAAGGCGGTGGCTCAAGCCTGTAATCCCAGCACTTTGGGAGGCCGTGGCGGGTGGATCACAAGGTCAAGAGATCGAGACCATCCTGGTCAACATGGTGAAACCCCGTCTCTACTAAAAATACAAAAAATTAGCTGGGCATGGTGGCGCGTGCCTGTAATCCCAGCTACTCAGGAGGCTGAGGCAGGAGAATTGCCTGAACCCAGGAGGCGGAGGTTGCGGTGAGCCGAGATCGCGCCATTGCACTCCAGCCTGGGTAACAAGAGCGAAACTCCGTCCCAAAAAAAAAAAAGAAAAGAAAAGAAAAAGAAAAAGGGATTTGGGAAGGGCTCACCTGGGTAGTCCTGGCCCAGATTTTTCACGTGGCGGCTGTCAGATGGTGGCTGAAGCTGGAACAGTGTGGCTGGCCATCTCTCCCTCTTCATATTGTCTCAGAGCACCCCCCCCTTTTTTTTTGTGAGACAGAGTCTCACTCTGTTGTCCAGGCTGGAGTCAGTGTGCGATCTTGGCTCACTGAAATCTCTGCCTCCCAAGTTCAAGCAATTCTCATGCTTCAGCCTCCGGACTGCCTGGCATTATAGGCGTACATCATCACACCTAGTTCTTGTATTTTTAGTAGAGACGGTGTTTCACCATGTAGAACAGGCTGGTCTCGAACTCCCGACCTCAGGTGATCTGCCTGCCTCGGTCTCCCAAAGTGCTAGGATTATAGGCATAAGCCACCGCCTGGCCTCAGAGCCATTTCATGTGGTCCTTCCATGATGGCTGATTTGGACTTTCTTGTAGCCTCAGGGAGGTTGGAATGCTTACATGGTGGCTAAAGGCTTGAAGAGTGAGTGTCCCTGCTAACAAGGCAGAAGCTGCATTACCTTTTCTGCACCAGCCTCGCAAATCAATCAGCACCACTCAAGAAAGTCACAAGCCTGCCCAGATTATAGTGGGGGAGGGTTAAATTCCACCTCTTGATGGGGGAGTGGCAAGATTCCAGGAGAGCATGTGGGATGGGAGATATTGTTGGGGCTACCTTTGAAAAACACAATCTGCCACACACACCAGTTAAAAGGCAGAGACTGTCAGGCTAGATAAAATAGCTATATGTTATTTACAAGAAGCATATTTGAAGCATAAAGACACAGACATGTTGAAAGTAAAAGTATGGAAAAAGATATACCAAGCAAACACTGAGCATAAGAAAGCTGCCATGACTATCGTACTAATATCAGGTAGAGCAGAATTCAAGACAAAGAGTATTACCAGGTATCAAGACAGACATTTCTTTTTTTTTTTTTTTTTTTTTTTTTTTGGGACGGAGTTTCGCTGTTGTTACCCAGGCTGGAGTGCAATGGCGCGATCTCGGCTCACCGCAACCTCCGCCTCCTGGGTTCAAGCAATTCTCCTGCCTCAGCCTCCTGAGTAGCTGGGATTACAGGCACGCGCCACCAGGCCCAGCTAATTTTTGCATTTTTAGTAGAGACGGGGTTTCACCTTGTTGCCCAGGATGGTCTCGATCTCTCAACCTCGTGATCCACCCGCCTCAGCCTCCCAAAGTGCTGGGATTACAGGCGTGAGCCACCGCGCCCGGCTAAGACGGACATTTCATAAGGAAAAAGGAACACGTAATCAAGAAAACGTAACCATTTCAAATATGTAAGCATCTAATCTACTAAATACATGAAACGAGAAGGAGAAGACTACAGGGTTCTAGATACAGACAAATCTCCAAACACACTGGCCGACTTTAACATTCCTTTCTCAGTAATTGATAAAACGAACAGTAAAAAAAAAAAAAAAATCAGAAGAATATAGATTTGAACAACACTATCAACCTCATTGACTCAGTTGATATATACGGAGCTCTCCATCCAACAACAGCAGAACACATTCTTCTCAAGTGCAGATGGAGCCCCAACCAGCATAGACAATAAATTACAAAGTACGATTTCTGACCACAATGATGTTGAATTAGAAATCAACAACAAAAAGACATCCAGGAAACATCTAAGTATTTTTAAATGAAAAAAATCTACTTCCAAATAACCCATGAACCAAAGAAGAAACCACAAGTAAAATTATTATTATTAAGGCCGGGCGCGGTGGCTCACGCCTGTAATCCCAGCACTTTGGGAGGCCGAGGCGGGTGGATCACGAGGTCAAGAGATGGAGACTATGCTGGTCAACATGGTGAAACCCTGTCTCTACTCAAAATACAAAAAATTAGCTGGGCATGGTGGCACGTGCCTGTAGTCCCAGCTACTTGGGAGGCTGAGGCAGGAGAATTGCTTGAACCCAGGAGGCGGAGGTTGTGGTGAGCCGAGATCGCGCCATTGCACTCCAGCCTGGGTAACAAGAGCGAAACTCAGTCTCAAAAAAAAAAAAAAATTATTATTATTATTATTATTATTATTATTTGAGACAGAGCTTTTCTCTTGTTGCCCAGGCTGGAGTGCCACGGTGCAATCAATCTCAGCTCACTGCAACCTCCGCCTCCTGGTTTCAACCAATTGTCCTGCCTCAGCCTCCCTAGTAGCTGGGATTACAGGCATGCACCACCATGCCCAGCTAATTTTGCACTTTTAGTGGAGACAGGGTTTATCCATGTTGGTTAGGCTACTCTCGAATTCCCGACCTCAGGTGATCTGCCCGGCTCAGTGTCCCGAAGTGCTGGGATTACAAGCGTGAGCCACCATACCCGGCGTAAAATTATTAATAGAACATATTTTTCACTGAATAAAAATGAAAACAAAATATCAAAATGTCTGAATTCGACAAAACAAATGATTAGAGGAAAATGAACTACTTATATTAGAAAAGCAGAAAGGTCCCAAAATAATTATTTGTCTACTTTTTTTTTTTTTTTTTTTTTTTGAGATGGAGTCTCACTCTGTTGCCCAGGCTGAAGTGCAATGGCGCAATCTCAGCTCACTGCAACCTCCACCTCCCTGGATCAAGCAATTCCCTTGCCTCAGCCTCCTGAGTACCTGGGATTATAGGCATGCACCATCATGCCTGGCTAATTTATTTTGTATTTTTTTTGTAGAGATGAGGTTTTACCATGCTGGCCAGGCTCAAAGTCTCTACTTCAAGAAACTGGAGCCGGGCGCGGTGGCTCAAGCCTGTAATCCCAGCACTTTGGGAGACCGAGGCGGGTGGATCACGAGGTCGAGAGATTGAGACCAACCATGGTCAACATGGTGAAACCCCGTCTCTACTAAAAATACAAAAAATTAGCTGGGCATGGTGGTGCGTGCCTATAATCCCAGCTACTCAGGAGGCTGAGGCAGGAGAATTGCCTGAACCCAGGAGGCGGAGGTTGCGGTGAGCCGAGATCGCGCCATTGCACTCCAGCCTGGGTAACAAGAGCGAAACTCCGTCTCAAAAAAAAAAAAAAAAGAAAAAAGAAACTGGAAAAGAGGCCTGAGTGTGGTGGCTCACGCCTGTAATCCCAGCACTTTGGGAGGCTGAGGTGGGCAGATCATGAGGTCAAGAGATCGAGACCAGCCTGGCCAGCATGGCGAAACCCCATCTCTACTAAAAATACCAAAATTAGCTGTGCGTGGTGGCTGGTGCCTATGATCCCAGCCACTCCAGAGGCTGAGGCAGGAGAATCACTTGAACCCAGGAGGTGGAGGTTGTCAAGATTGCACCATTGCATTCCAGCCTGGCGACAGAGAGAGACTCCACGTCAAAAAAAAAAAAAAAACTAGGAAAAGAAAAGGGAAAATTACATACAAAATAAGCATAGAGGAGGAAATAATAAAGTTAAAAAGTAAAAATAGTAAAAGAAAAAAAAAGAAAAAGAGTAGGCAGTACTTAACGCTTCATGTCTATAATCTCAGCACTTTGGGAGGCCAAGGTGGTAGGATCACTTGAGGCCAGAAGTTCAAGACCAGCCTGGGCAACACAGCAAGATCCTGTCTCTACAAAAAAACTTAAAAATGGCCGGGCGTGGTGGCTCACGCCTATAATCCCAGCACTTTGGGAGGCCGAGGCGGGTGGATCATGAGGTCAAGAGATCGAGACCAGCCGGGGCGCGGTGGCTCAAGCCTGTAATCCCAGCACTTTGAGAGGCCGAGGCGGGTGGATCACGAGGTCGAGAGAGCGAGACCATCCTGGTCAACATGGTGAAACCCCGTCTCTACTAAAAATACAAAAAATTAGCTGGGCATGGTGGCTCGTGCCTGTAATCCCAGCTACTCAGGAGGCTGAGGCAGGAGAATTGCCTGAACCCAGGAGGCGGAGGTTGCGGTGAGCCGAGATCGCGCCATTGCACTTCAGCCTGGGTAACAAGAGTGAAACTCCGTCTCAAAAAAAAAAAGTGAAAAAAAAAAAACTTAAAAATTAGCTGTGTGGGCCGGGCGCGGTGGCGCATGCCTATAATCCCAGCACTTTGGAAGGCTGAGGCGGGCAGATCACAAGATTAGGAGTTCGAGACCAACCTGGCCAACATAGTGAAACCCAGTCTCTACTAAAAATACAAAAAAATTAGCCAGGCATGTTGGCACATGCCTGTAGTCCCAGCTACTCAGGAAGCTAGGGCAGGAGAATCGCTTGAACCTGGGAGGCAGAAGTTGTGGTGAGCCGAGATCATGTCACTGCACTCCAGCCTGAAAACAGAGCGAGACTCTGTCTCAAAAAAATAAAAAAATAAATTAGCCAGTTGTGGTGGTGAGTACCTATAGTCCTAGCTACTGGGAGAGGCTGGGGCAGGAGGATTGCTTGAGCCCAGAAGTTTGCAGTTGCAATGAGCTATTATCACACCTCAGCACTCCAGCCTGGGTGACAGAGTGAGACCCTACCTCTAAACAACCTAAAACAAAAAACGAAAAACAAAAAACCCCAAACAACAACAACAAGACAAAGCAAAACAACAAACAAAGAGTAAATGGGAGGCTGGGCGAGGTGGCTCACGCCTGTAATCCCAGCATTTTGAGAGGCCAAGGCGTGCAGATCATGAGTTCGAGACCAGCCTGGCCATATGGTGAAACCCTGTCTCTAGTAAAAATACAAACATTAGCTGGGTGTGGTGGTGCGTGCCTGTGGTCCCAGCTATTCAGGAGGCTGAAGCAGGAGAATCACTTGAACCTGGGAGGCAGAGGTTGCATTGAGCCAAGACCGGGCCACTGCACTCCAGCCTAGGCAACAGAAGAAGACTCCATCTCAAAAAATTTAAAAAAAATTTTTTTTTTTTTTTACAAAAGAGTAAATGGGGCTGGGCACTGTGGCTCATCCCTGTAATCCAAGCACTTTGGGAGGCCAAGGTGGGCAGATCACAAGGTCAGGAGATCGAGACCAGCCTGGCTAACAAAGTGAAACCCTGTCTCTACTAAAAATACAAAAAATTGGTCGGGCACAGTGGCTCACACATATAATCCCAGTACTTTGGGAAGCGAAGGCGGGTGGATCACGAGGTCAAGAGATCAAGATCACCCAGGTCAATATGGTGAAATCCCCTCTCTACTAAAAAATACAAAAAATTAGCTGGGCGTGGTGGCACACGCCTGTAATCCCAGCTACTCTGGAGGCTGAGGCAGGAGAATTGCTTGAACCCGGGAGGCGGAGATTGCAGTCAGCCGAGATTGTGCTAGAGCCTGGCGCCTGGTGACAGAATGAGACTCTGTCTCAAAAAAAAAAATACAGGGGCTGTGCGCGGTGGCTCAAGCCTGTAATCCCAGCACTTTGGGAGGCCGAGGCGGGTGGATCACGAGGTCAAGAGATCGAGACCATCCTGGTCAACATGGTGAAACCCCGTCTCTACTAAAAAAATACAAAAAATTAGCTGGGCATGGTGGTGCGTGCCTGTAATCCCAGCTACTCGGGAGGCTGAGACAGGAGAATTGCCTGAACCCAGGAGGCGGAGGTTGCGGTGAGCCGAGATCGCGCCATTGCACTCCAGCCTGGGTAACAAGAGCGAAACTCCGTCTCAAAAAAAAAAAAAAGAAAAGAAAAAAATACAAAAAATTAGCTGTGGTGGCACAGGCCTGTAATCCCAGTTACTTGGGAGGCTGAGGCAGGAGAATCACTTAAACCCGGGAGGCAGAGGTTGCAGTGAGCAGAGATCACACCATTGCATTCCAGACTGGGCGACAGAGCAAGACTCCATCTCAAAAAAAAATCTGCTTCTTTGAAAAGATCAGGCTGGATGTGGTGGTATTCTCAGCACTTTGGGAGGCGGAGGCAGGTGGATTGCTTGAGCGCAAGAGTTTGAGAGCAGTCTGGGCAACATGGGAAAACCCTGTCTCTACACAAAATACAAAAATTAGCTGGGTATGGTAGCTCATGCCTGCGGTCCCAGCTACTAGGGAGGCTAAGGTGGGAGGCTCACTTCAGCTCAGGAGGTGGAGGTTGTAGTGGGAGCCAAGACGCCACCACTGCACTCCAGCCTGGATGACAGAGTGAGACTCTGTCCGAAAAATAAAAGAAAAGAAAAAATCATGGGATGCTGACACAGGTGGATCACCTGAGGTCGGGAGTTCAGCCTGGCCAACATGGTGAAACCCCACCTGTACTAAAAATACAAAAAATTAGCCAGGCGTGGTGGTGGACACCTGTAATCCCAGCTATTCAGGAGGCTGAGGTGGGAGAGTCACTTGAACCCAGGAGGAGGAGGCTGCAGTGAGCCAAGTTTGCACCACTGCACTCCAGCCTGGGCAATGAGAGCAAAACTTCATCTCAAAACAGAACAAAAAGATCAATGAAATTGGTAAGTCTCTAGCCAGACTGATCTAAAAAAAAAAAAAAAAAAAAAAAAAAAGGATAAACAACACAGATTACCAATACGGAGAATAAGAGAGAGGGGACATCATTACAGATCCCACAAATATAAAAAATTGATAAGAAGAGAATGTGGTGAAAAACTTATTCCAATGCATCCAACAACTTAAAAAAATGGACAAATTCCTTTTTATTTATTTTTTTTTTTTTTTGAGACGGAGTTTCACTCTTGTTACCCAGGCTGGAGTGCAATGGCGCGATCTCGGCTCACCGCAACCTCCGCCTCCTGGATTCAGGCAATTCTCCTGCCTCAGCCTCCTGAGCAGCTGGGACTACAGGCACGCGCCACCATGCCCAGCTAATTTTTTGTATTTTTAGTAGAGACGGGGTTTCACCATGTCGACCAGGATGGTCTCGAACTCTCGACCTCGTGATCCACCAGCCTCGGCCTCCCAAAGTGCTGGGATTACAGGCTTGAGCCACCGCGCCCGGCGACAAATTCCTTTAAAGATGCAAATGATCAAAGCTCATTTCGTTTTGAAAAAATAGGTAACCTGAATAGCCCTGTATCTGTTAGAGGAGTTGAATTTGTAACTGAAAACATTCTCACGAAGAAATCTCCAGTTTGTATACTACCAATTCTATACAAACGCTTCCAGAAAATAGAAAAAGGGAGAGCACTTCCCAACTCATTTTATAAAGTCAGCATTATACTCATCCCCAAACCAAAGACATTATAGAAAGGGAAACCGTAGACCAGCAACTCTCGCTAATCCAGATGTAAAAACGGTAAACAGTGGCTGGGCATAGTGGCTCACACCTGTAATCCCAGCACTTTGGGAGGCCAAGGCAGGCGGATCACAAAGTCAAGAGATGGAGACCATCGTGGCCAACATGGTGAAACCTTGTCTCTATTAAAAATACAAAAAATTAGCTGGGCATGGTGGCGCGTGCCTATAATCCCAGCTACTCAGGAGGCTGAGGCAGGAGAATTGCCTGAACCCAGGAGGCGGAGGTTGCGGTGAGCCGAGATCGCGCCATTGCACTCCAGCCTGGGTAACAAGAGTGAAACGCCGTCTCAAAAAAAAAGTAAACAAAATTTTAGCAAATCGGGTCTAGCAATATATAAAAAGATAGGACATCATGACCAGGTAGGTAAGATTCCTCCCAGAAATGCAATGTTGCCTCAACAATTGAAAATCGGTCAATGCAATTAACCATATTAACAGAACAACAACAAAAACATCACACTATCATCTCAATAGAGGCAGAAAAAAATTCTGACGAAATTTAATACTAGCAGCCAGCACAGTGGCTCACGCCTGTACTTCCAACACTTTGGGAGGCCCAGGTGGGTGAATCACCTGAGGTCAGGAGTTCAAGACCAGCCTAGCCACATGGTGAAACCCTGTCTCTACTAAAAATGCAAAAATTAGCCAGGCATAGTGGCGTGTGCCTGTAGTCCCTGCTACTCAGAAGTCTGAGGCAGGAGGACTGCTTGAGTCCAGGAAGGTCAAGGTTGCAGTGAGCCATGATCATGCCACTGCACTCTAGCCTGGGAGAGAGTGAGACTCTGTCTCAAAAAATAAATAAATAAATAAATACTTGTGATAAAAGCTTTCAGTATACTGGGTGACAGAGTGAGACTATGTCCCCTGCCCCAAAAAAAGTTTTGATTTTTTTTTTTTTTGAGACGGAGTTTCGCTCTTGTTACCCAGGCTGGAGTGCAATGGCGCGATCTCGGCTCACCGCAACCTCCGCCTCCTGGGTTCAGGCAATTCTCCTGCCTCAGCCTTCTGAGTAGCTGGGATTACAGGCACGTGCCACCATGCCCAGCTAATTTTTTTGTATTTTCAATAGAGACGGGGTTTCCCCATGTTGACCAGGATGGTCTCGATCTCTTGACCTCGTGATCCACCCGCCTCGGCCTCCCAAAGTGCTGGGATTACAGGCTTGAGCCACCACGCCCGGCCAAAAGTTTTTAAAAAGAAAGAAGTTAGACACAAAATACTACATACTAATTTATTTATTTATTTATTGAGACAGAGTCTCACTCTGTCGCCCAGGCTGGAGTGCAGTGGCGAGATCTCAGCTCACTGTAACCTTTGTCTCCCGAGTTTAAGTGATTCCTGCCTCAGCCTCCCAAGTAGCTGAGATTACATGTGCCCACCATCACGCCAGGCTAATGTTTTAAAATACTACATACTCTATGATTCTATTTAAACAAAATTCTAGAAAAGGAAAATCTTGGGCCGGGCGCGGTGGCTCACGCCTGTAATCCCAGCACTTTGGGAGGCCGAGGTGGGTGGATCACAAGGTCAAGAGATCAAGACCATCCTGGTCAACATGGTGAAACCCCGTCTCTACTAAAAATACAAAAAAGTTAGCTGGGCATGGTGGCACGTGCCTGTAATCCCAGCTACTCAGGAGGCTGAGGCAGGAGAATTGCCTGAACCCAGGAGGTGGAGGTTGCGGTGAGCCGAGATCGCGCCATTGCACTCCAGCCTGGATAACAAGAGCGAAACTCCGTCTCAAAAAAAAAAAAAGAAAAAGAAAAAAAGAAAAGGAAAATCTATAGTGATAGATCAGTGGTTGCTAGGATTCAGGTAGGGGAAGAAGCTTGACTACAAAACGCTACAAGGGAACTTTCTGGAATGTCAAAAATGTTTATTCTATGTCATGAGTGTGGTTGTGGTTACACGACTGTATACATTTGCCAAATCTTATTGAACAGCGCAATTAAAATTAATGAATTTCACTGTATGCTAATCATATCTTATTAAAGCTGGAAAAAAAAAAAGTCATTCTGGAGCTGCTGCTGCAGTGACCTGGAGGAGGAACGTGCACGCAGAGAGAGCACAAGGAAGTCAGACTGGGAAACCCGAGGCAATCACCTCGACAGCCCACTGAGAGCAACTGCGGAACACCGCCTCTGGGAAGGAAATGGGGAGGAGCCACTGCCTTAAAAAAAACCTCTGCAGATTTGCCAGGGAGCCGCCTCCTGCCTGACTCTCACATGATGACCTGGAGGCCTCAACGCTCACTCTTCTTCTACCTCCCGCTCCTCACCCCAGCACCTGCTGGGGACTCTGGCCCTCCCTTCCACTCCGTGGGGCTCCTAATCTAACCAGTTCCACTGGCCGCCTTCCTGCAGCCAGAAACAGGCTCCGTTCACCTTTCCCAGTTATTATCCACTCAGGTGAATGGACACAATTAGATGATCATCTGCAGGCTGTCTTCTTGTCATCATTGGCACACAACCACCACACACACTCCTCACGTGCACACCATCATGTGCATGCCTTTACATACACACCTTCACACACCCACACCCTCATACACACACACGATCACACACACACCTTCATACAGGCGCATACACATGCACACACCATCACACAGGTACACACCTTCACACACACCCTGACATACATACATGTACATCCTCACACATGCACACATTCTCACAGTCATATGCCCACACCCTCACATGCACACACACCCATGCACACCCTCACACACACACCCTCACATGCATACTCCCTCACACCCTAACACCCTCACACGCACACACACATGCACACATCCTCACATGCACACACCCTCAGATGCACACACACATGCACACACCCTCACACGCACACACACATGCACACCTCAGACGGACACACCCTCACACACATGCACACACCCTCACATGCACACTCACGCACGCACACACAGACACACCCTCACACGCACACATGTGCACTTGCATTTTAAAATTTGTTTTTGTCCCTTTTAATCCCATCCTCCATCTCGTTGCTCCTCCCCGTCTCCCGGGCTCTTCATATTCTGCTCCTTCGGGCCACAGTCTCTGTGAGAGCCGTTCCTGTTGACAGGCACTTGGCTCCTTCGTCCTTCCCACTGCCCACAGACTCTGCCATCTGCACATGCGCCCCTCCCACACAATTGGGGGCCTCCTTCTCCATGTCCTTGTCTGCCTCCTCTTTGTCTCCCACCTCTTACAAACCCTCCAGGGCCTTTTAAATACCACCTGTCTGCTTCCTCCAGCCCCGCTGCCCAGTGTTAAGTGGGTCACACCATTTCTCTCCTGGGTGACAGCCACAGCCTCCACCAGCCTCCCTGCCTCCACTCTTCTCTGTACAAGCCCATGTGCTCCTGGGGCAGGTCCTTTCATCTCTGCAGCCACAGTGCTGGGCCAGCAACACTTGCAGTTGGTGAGCGGAGGGTTCTGATGAACTGCTGGATAGAGGAGGGACAAACAGTGTCCCTCCAGTCTGCCTCCTGTCCTATTCTGCTCAGACACTGGACTGGCAGATCAGTGGCCATGCCTTGGCCCTTTCTGCAAGTCTTAGAGGGACCAGTGAGAGGCATGCACAGTGGGGGACCTCGCCAGGCTGGAGTGCAATGGCACGATCTCAGCTCATTGCAACCTCCGCCTTCCAGGTTCAAGCAATTATCCTGTCTCAGCCTCCCCAGTAGCTGGGATTACATGCGGGCACCACCATGCCCAGCTAATTTTTTTGTATTTTTAGTAGAGATGGGGTTTCATCATGTTGGCCAGGCTGGTCTCAAACTCCTGACCTCAAGTGATCTGCCTGCCTCCACCTCCCAAAGTGCTAGGATTACAGGCGTGAGCCACCACGCCTGGCCCCACTCTGCTCCTGTTAATGCCGGAGGGAAGGGGCTTGGGGCAGCCTGGTGCCATCCCTGCTGACTCATGTGGACCTGGCATGAATCAGCACAGTCTGCCCTTCTTTTTCAGCACCCAAGGGGTGGCTGCCCAGGGCCTCTCTCCTGGCACAGCTTCATGCAGCGCCCGCCTGTGTGCCCCTGCGGCCTCCAAGCCCTTGCCATGGTGGTTCTCAGTTCCTCCTGGGAACCCTGGCAGAGCAGAGTAGTGCCGGGTCCTGGTCTGGCTTCTTGCATTCCAGAGGAGACCACCATGGGGACCCTTCCTCCAGACTCTTCCCCAATTTAACAACAGAAGTGAGGAGTCCAGGGGGCAGAGATTACCACAGGCCTGGCCACATTGCTAGGGGAGCCCCCGGCCCACTGCTGAGATCCAGCCGTGTACAGCCTCGTTCAGGCAGAGAACCTGATAAGGAGATGGTTGCCTGCTCACCCCAAAGGCTGGCATGGATTCCTCTGCCCAGCCAGCTTTAGACAGAGAGAACAAAGGCTTTCCCAGGGTCCTGTCAGTCCCCAGCCCCGCCCATCTTATCGCCATAGTTCACCCTCAATCACCAAGTCCCATTGCACAGAAGGGGAAGCAGGTGTCGAGAGCTGGCATGGCCTGTTCAGGGTCCCCAAATTCTCTGCCAATTGAGGGAGGCCATGTCCCATTCCGTTGATCTGGGTGCCATTAGGAAGGCCATTTCTGCACTTCTAGGCTAGTGACAGCGTGTGGTTATTGGGGACAGCACAAGCATGTGGAATGGTGTGCAGGTGTGTGCATGTGTGTGGTGTGGTATATGGCTGTGTGGTGTGTGCTATATGGGGTGTGTGGTGTGGCGTGTGTACGGCGTATGGGTGTGTGGTGGTGGGTGCGGGTGTGGTGTGTAGCTGTGTGCTGTGGTGTGTGCACGGCACGGCGTATGGGTGTATGGTGGGTGCGCATGTGTCTGTGATGCATGGCTGTGGTGTGGTGTATGCATGGTGTGTTGTGTACGCATGTGGAATCATAGTGGCAGGGGGTGGTGAGTGCCTAGCACTGTCTCTGGAGAATGGCCACCCCGTGTTCCCACCACCCTGACAGAGCCAGGAGGGGCAGGAAGGGGAGGCCTTGGCCACGGGCCAGACTGGAGCCTGGTCTGCAAGGCTGTTTTGGTCTCTGGCCTCACGGGCCAACAGAGAAGACAGACAAACAGGAAGAAAGCGGCTGCTTGGGCTGGGCTGGGCTGGGCTGAGCCAGGCCTGGGTGCGGGGTGCGGCGGAGTGGAGAGAGAACCACTGGGATGGGGGCTGGGGGGTGTGGAGCCGGGGAAGGAGAGAGGTATTGGGGGAGGGAGGAGGAGGGCCCAGCCCTGAAGCCCTGGCGGCTCCCCCTCAGGTCCCTGCACCTGAAACAGGTACAGGGAAGGTGCGCCCACACTCACAGCATGTTCAAGACATGAGCAAGCGACTCCTCGTCATGTATGTGTTTGTGGCTGTGTCGTGCATGTGAGGGCATGTGTGGCAGGAGGGAGCCCCTGAGCACACGGAGGTCCCCAGCCCCTCTTCCAAGGACAGGTAATTGCAGGTGGGGCAGGAGGAAGAGGGTGGGGGGTCTCCCTGGATCTCACAGGGGTTCATGCAGCCTGACTTGGCCACCACCCCACCCCTCCCTTTCCTGTTCCTCATCTCCGGCCAAACTGGCCCTAATTGTGGAGGAGGAGGGGCCTGCATGGGTCTGGGAGGGGCCCAGCGAGGGTGCTTTCACCCCCTCCTCACCTGGGCCTAGCCAGAAGCAGGAGGACCCCAACTTGGGAAGGTGGTGTGAAGCTCCCATGAAAAAGCATCGCAGTCCTGAGCCAGACCCATGCTCTCTGGTCTCAGTTTCCCCACTTATGAAATGGCAATGCTGAACTAAGTGACCTCCCAGAGCACTGCCAGGCGAGACAATCCAGCTGGGGTGTGTGGTGGGGTGAGGGTGGGCGTGGAGGCTATGGCAGTGGGAGGAGGGAGTCCTGGACCCGGACCAGGGAGGCCCTGGGGAACGGAAGGGAAACGAGAGGCCAGGGGGAAAGGAGGAGGGGGAGGAAGTCCCCTCCTGGCCAGGTCACTCCCAGAGGCTGGGCTGGGCCAGGGCGGGGCAGCCGATGGAGAGCAGATCTGAGCACCCAGCCACCTTCACGCCACTGCCCAGCTGCCCAGGAGCCCAGGAGCCCTGCCAGGTAAGGGGCTGCGCAGGCCTGTCCCCCTCCCCGCCCAGCCCCCAGCCCTCCAATGGTGGCCTCTCTTGGCATCTGTCAGGGCAGGGGAGATTTGCATGTCTGCCTGGGTGCCCACTCCCAAACTCGGGGCTTGTGGGCTGCCTTGGGTCCTGGGCGCCGTCTGTCTGTCTGACCATCCCTCTCAATCTTCCCTGCCCAGGACTAGCCACACTCCCAGCTCACGCATGCACACATACCAACAGGTACCGGCCACAGTGGCACCTCTGTAAGGGCTCTGGTCCACAGACACTGGGTCGTGGGGCTAGCCACTTGGGCAGAGGCTGAGTCCACCCATCTCCTCCAGGCCTTCAGAACACCTGCCACAGCCCCACCATGCTCATGGCATCCACCACCTCCGGTAAGCCTTGTCCCCCATGAGCCAGGTGGGCACAGTGGGTTTGACGATGCAGGGAAGCCCCTCTTTCTAAAGGCCTTCTTCACCCTTGCCTCTGGGGTGCGCCTCTCCAGGCTGCCAACAATCGGGGCGGGGAGGGTACTGTCCCACTTTCCTGCCAGGGCTAGGGCTGGGGCTGCCCTTCCTCCTGGACCACATGAGCCTGGGATATGTATCCCCCATAACATGGCTTTCCCGGAGTCCCCTCTGCTAGGAGCCAGGAAGTAGGTCTCCGGATGGCGGTAAGGGAGGCTGGAGGCCCAGGTTAACGGCTGCCTTGGCCACTGGCCCTAGCAGCTGGGTGGGAGCCTCCTTGACCCTGCGTTCCCCTGCACAGCACCCTCTCTAACCAGGCCCTCTCCCTGACCCCTGCCCAGCTGTGCCTGGGCACCCCTCTCCGCCCAGCCTGCCCAGCAACAGCAGCCAGGAGAGGCCGCTGGACACCAGGGACCTGCTGCTGGCCCGGGCAGAGCTGGCGCTGCTCTCCATAGTCTTTGTGGCCGTGGCCCTGAGCAACGGCCTTGTGCTGGCGGCCCTAGCACGGCGGGGCCAGAGGGGCCACTGGGCACCCATGCACATCTTCATTGGCCACTTGTGCCTGGCCGACCTGGCTGTGGCTCTGTTCCAAGTGCTGCCCCAGCTGGCCTGGGATGCCACCGACCGCTTCCATGGGCCGGATGCCCTGTGTCGGGCCGTGAAGTATCTGCAGATGGTGGGCATGTACGCTTCCTCCTACATGATCCTGGCCATGACACTGGACCGCCACCGCGCCATCTGCCGTCCCATGCTAGCTTACCGCCACGGAGGTGGGGCTCACTGCAACCGGCCGGTGCTGGTGGCTTGGGCCTTCTCGCTCCTTCTCAGCCTGCCCCAGCTCTTCATCTTCGCCCAGCGTGACGTGGGAAATGGCAGCGGGGTCGTTGACTGCTGGGCCAGCTTTGTGGAGCCCTGGGGCCTCCGTGCGTACGTCACCTGGATCGCCCTGATGGTGTTCGTGGCGCCTACCCTGGCTATCGCCGCCTGCCAGGTCCTCATCTTCCGGGAGATTCATGCCAGTCTGGTGCCAGGACCATCAGAGAGGACTGGGGGGCGCCGCCCGGGATGCCACACAGGCGGCCCCAGCGAGGGAGCCCGTGTGTCGGCAGCTGTGGCCAAGACCGTGAGGATGACGTTGGTGATTGTGGTAGTCTATGTGCTGTGCTGGGCGCCCTTCTTCCTGGTGCAGCTGTGGGCCGCGTGGGACCCGGAGGCGCCTCGAGAAAGTGGGTGTAGCTATGGCTAGGGCTGTGGGGGGCCACTTGGGTTTGGCCGCATGCTTCCGTGCGCCGCCAGCTGTCCCCCCAACCTCCACAGGGCCACCCTTTGTGCTGCTCATGTTGCTGGCCAGCCTCAATAGCTGCACCAACCCCTGGATCTACGCGTCCTTCAGCAGCAGCGTCTCCTCGGAGCTGCGCAGCTTGCTCTGCTGTGCCCGGAGGCGCACCCCACCCAGCCTGAGTCCCCAGGATGAGTCCTGCACCACCGCCAGCTCCTCCCTGGCCAAGGACACTTCATCCTGAAGAGCGGCTGGGTGTCTTGCCTCCAGAAGCTTTGAGAAGCTCAGCTGCCTTCCTGGAGTCCACTGGGAGGGGGACCCATGGAGAGCCAGCAAGAGCCTGGGGCCCTGAGCTAGCACATTGTGTGGCCCTGGACAAGCCGCATCCCCTGCCTGGGTCTCCACATCCTTAGCTGCATGAGGAAGGCCTCAGGTCCCAGAACTGTGGGGTCCTCAGGTCAGCTCACTGTGCTGGGTGTGGGAGGGCTGCAGCAGAGGGCTGAGGGGCAGGAAGGAGGGAGCAGGTGCCCCCAGGTGAGAGAGTGGTCCCGGGCCCCTCTAATCCCTCCCTTCCTCCCTCCGTTCTCATTCTCTCCCTAATAAAAGTTGCAGCTCATCCTCCACATGGCGAGGGGTCTCCTTGGATCAGGGTAACAGTGGTTGTGGAGGCAGCACAGAGACGTACACAGACCCCCCACACACACCCACAGTCACGTGCCCAGCTCCGGAACCCATGGCGCAAGCAGCCAAGACTTCAAAGCTGCAGGACCTGCAGGGGAAACTTCTCCAGCCTCCAGCACCCACCTGTGTACCCCTGAGACAGAGAGCTGGCTCCCATCGGGGAGTCAACACATAGGTCTTTATGAATCACAACGCAGTTCCGCCAGGCATCTGAGCAAGGGCGCCCGCCACCCAGCAGCCACTGACCAAGCCCTCCTCAAAGCTGCAGAGGAGGGTTTCCCCAGCCTCCTTCCTCAGCTGCCTCCCAAAGGGGCCTGGGCCAGGGCTGCGGGGCAGGCAGGGTATGGGGTGGGCATCCCTACACAGTGGCCTCATCCCACCTCTCGGCACTTGCTGGAAAGGGCTGGAGTGAAGCAAGGGGGCTGGGGAGAGTGGCCGGCCCAGCACCTCAGTGTGGCTTGGGGGTGGGGTCCAGGCCCTGGGGGTGGGAAACTGAGAGTGAGGCTGGGGCCCCAGGGCCCCGGGAGAAGCCTTTGTTCCTGCCCAGGCGGCTGCTGACCGGGGCCTTTGGGCTTCGGGGCCCAGGGCTGGGAGAGGTGACAGGTGCTGGCCCGAGGCACTGGCGGGCAGAGGCCTTTCCCAAGAGCTCCTTAAACACAGAGTCCATGTTCTGCGCCACAGCCTAGTGCAGGGGAAACAGTGACCATCAAGACCCAGAGCTCCGCCCACTCCCAAAGCAAGTCCCTCGGCCTCAAGGTCACTCTTCCCCAGTGTGCCCCCTTTGGTGTCTCTGTCACAGTCTCCTCTGAGGACAGCAATTCCTTGGCTTAGCCCAGAAGCGGGGACCCCTCTCTTCTTGCCCTCATCCTTTCCCTGGCAAAGATCACAGCCCGTCTGCCCACGGCCTCAGGAGCCGCCAGCAGCATGCGGGGACTCCCAGGTCAATGTCCTCCCGTGGCATCTCCCGGCTGTCCTGTCCCTGGTCCCGGCTCCTGCTCCTGCATGTCTACCGCACTCTCCCCAGGCTCCCTGGGCCCGGGGACTCGGCCACAACTAGGACACCTGCACACTCTTGGGCTCTCTCCTCCTCGGGCTTAGCCACTGTCCCCCGGGCTTCTCAGCCTGATGGTGCTCACAGGGCCCACGGTACAGAGCACGTAGCAGGGCCCATGCCGGGACCAAGTCAAGCCTGAGCTCTGCTCCTGCAAGAGTCACTTCTGCCCCACCCCGATCCCCAACCAGCCACCCCCTCCTGCGTCCCTGCCATCTGTCCCTTTCATCCTCCCTGGCATGTCAAGTGCCTGCCATGGCACCGCCTGTTACCTAGCCCAGCTACAGATACCAGCCTTGCAATCTGCCCTGGAATCCCCTGCGCCTACCAGGTAAACAGCCTCTACTCAGCCCTGCCACTTGCCTGCTCAGAAGCCAAACGTAAATCCCAACATGCAAGCCCTGGGTTCCAGCCAGATCAGGTGTCCTCTGTCCCTCTCATCCCTGCCTCCGTGGCCGTCCCTTGCCATCCCCACCTGCCCTCACAACCTTGTCTTCCTGTGTGTCTGGCGGCAGGTTCCCCTGAGCTGAGGCCAGGGAGTGCAGCTTGGCTCCCGAGGGGAGGCAGAGATCCCCCAGGAGAGGTGCCCTCACCTGCCACATAGCCAGTCCTGGCTCTCACCTTATCCACCTCCACGTGTTGCTCCAGACAGGCTGGGACCAAGCAGTGTCGCCTGTGTCCAGGGGGTCCCACGGCCTCGGGTGAGGTGCATGGCTCTGGCCTGCAGGACAGATGGGGAGCCTGGTGGGGGCCCTGGGAAGTCCCTGAGCTCACAGGGCAGTGGCTCCTCCCATCTTAGGGTGTGGCCAAGGAAAAGAGGCTGGCCCACTGGTCCCCAAGCTCCTCTAGAGCCTCTACCTGTCACAAGCTGGGTCACTCTATCACATCCTCATCTCACAACCCCTCCCGCTCCCACATGGCCAAAGCCTGACCCCAGTCTCCCCCGGCCTCAAACAGCACACGCATGGGTTCTCCAGTCCCATCTTCTTGCTCACCGGTAGCCCAGCTCTGATGCCAGGAGGCCCTCGGGGCTGCTCTCCGAGTCACCTGCAGTCTGCACGCCTGCGCCCACCCCCTGCTTCTCTGCCCTGCAGTGGGAAGGACCGGCCTGTTTTGAGGGCTCCTTTCCAGCACAGGTCTGGGCCAGCAGCCTCCATGCCAGCCAGAAGTGGTCAGAGATGCTCATTCTCCAGCCCAGCCCACACCTTCCGAATCTGACCTGGGGTCGAGGGCAGGCTGGACGAAGCGGGGGTGTGGAGACCCCGAGATCCCCAAGGGCGAGGCTCACTCACCCTGCAGGCAGCGTGATGTACTTGTGGGGAATGAGGCCCCGTGCGCCCTCGTGCTCTCCCCACCACCAGTCGCTCGATGCCCTCTCGTGCAGCCGCAGCACATCCCCACGCCGGAAGCTCAGCTCCTGGGCCGTGCGGCCCGCGTAGGCAAAGCAGGCCACAGCCTCCACAACCCCCTCCAGGTCTGGTGAGGAGAGGAGGTCCAAGCTGTGGGGGGTGTGGACACCAGGGCGGGGACAGGATGGGGCTCTCTGCCTACGGCCCTCACCATCCTCCTGGGCCAGTGTCTCAGCTTCCAACTCCGGCTCATTGTCTGGCCCCAGGCTCTCCAGTGGGGCGTCCCTGAGGTCAGGGTAGAGCGAGGTGGATGAGGGGGGCTCTTCTCCAGTGGACCCCCCAGTCCCCTCGGCAGCACCAAGGGTGTACCCCAGGCAGCGGGCGGAAGGTGGTGCCATGCACTTCTCGTAGACTGGGCCAGGCAGCTCGGTTAGGGATGGGAAGACCCGATCGGGCTGCATTATGAGTGTCTGCACCAGCTGGTTCACCCGGCCCTGCAGCGTCACCGGGTCCTGTCCAGCGGGCACGGGCAGCAGCGTGGGCCCAAAGCACACGGCCAGGTTGTAGGGGTCCATCATGTTCTCATCGCTGTACTGGGCCAGGCTGGGGGGATACTCACGTCACAAGCAGAGAGCCCACACACCAAGTCCCCTCGCCCCCTCGGCCCCGGCCCCCACCCCAGTGCTCGCCCCAAAGCACTCACTGGTTGAGGAAGGTGAAGAGGTAGCGCAGAACCACCAGGACTGGCGCTGGCAGCCGCCCCAGCAGGTGGCTCACATGCTCCACCCGCGCTGCTGTGGCCTCCAGCTCTGTGGCCAAGGCCACCCGGAGAGAGCCGTGTGAGTGAGTGCGGCTGGCTGCCCTACCAAGTGCCCTCCCCACACTGGTCTCAGGCCCTGGCCTCACCCGAAGAAGCCAGCAACTCGCTGAACAGGTCCGGGGGGAAGAGTGGGGGCTCCAGGCTCCGGAAGTAGAGCTTCAGCACCCCAGCCACCAAATCCAGGTCGTGGGCACTGCAGCCTTCCACCAGCGGGTCCTCCCCTGCAGATTGGCGAGTGATGCATGCGGTGCGGGGAGGAAGCTGGTGTTGTCTGCCCGAGCCCCCAAACCGCCCGCCCTGCCCGTCCCCACCTCTCTCGAAGGCATCACGGATCTCTGAGACCCGAAGCTGGGGACCCGACACCCGGAAGATGCCTTCGTGCTGCAGGCCTGCAGGAGGACAAGGAGCTGGTGGGCACTGAACATCTTCCCCAGCCCTGCCGGGATGGCCTCCCAGGCCAGGTGCCAGGAACTGGGTGCTGGGTGCCAAGATCCTGGGAGGGGCTGGGTCCTGCTCACCATTGAGGTTAATGAAGCGAATGCAGCTCTCCACCACCAGGGGCACAGACTGGCCTGAGCTCTGGGGACAGAAGGTGTTTACTTCACCGTGGACACAGCATGTCCTGTGTTGTCATTCAATTGCTTTTTTTTTTTTTCCTTTTTTTGAGACCAGGTTCTCACTCTGTCGCCCAGGCTATAGTGCAGTGGCACGATCTCGGCTCACTGCAGCCTCGACTTCCTGGGCTCAAGTGATACTCCGGCCTCAATCTCCCAAAGTGCTGGGATTACAGGCGCTGACATCATTGTTGTCGGCACAGAGGCCTAGCACACAGTTTCTTATATTCGCTCCTAGATGTCTGATATTTTTGATGAGGTTTTAAGCACTGACTTACGTTTTATTTGCAAATTGTTGCTGGAATATAAAAATGCAGTTCAATTCTGTACACTGACCTTGAATCAAGTAACATTTTGAAACTCAAGCTGGGGGTGGTGGCTTACACCTGTAATCCCAGCACTTTGTGAGGCTGAGGTGGGCAGATCACCTGAGGTTGGGAGTTCCAAACCAGCCTGACCAACATGGCGAAACCTCGTCTCTACTGAAAATATAAAAATTAGCCAGGTGGTACACACCTGTAATCCCAGCTACTTGGAAGGCTGAGGCAGGAGAATCACTTGAACCTGGGAGGCGAACATTGCAGTGAGCCAAGATCGCATCACTGTAACGCAGCCTGAGCGACAGCACAAGACCCCCTCTCTCAAAAAAAAAAAAAAAAAAAAAGTGTTCATTTAAAGATCTGTTGATTTTTTTTGAATGGTCTACACACATAATCATATCACTGAAAATGATGGCATCAGTTCCGATCTTTCTGATACTCTCCACGGCTGGTCCTTCCTTCCTTCCTTCCTCCATCCCTCCCTCCTTCTTGTTTTTGTTTTTTTGTTTCTTTTTTTTTTTTTGAGACCAAGTCTCGCTCCGTCACCCAGGCTGGAGTGCAGTGTTACAATTTTGGTTCACCGCAGCCTCCGCCTCCCAGGTTCAAGTGATTCTCCTGCCTCAGCCTCCTGAGTAGCTGGGATTATAGGCACATGTCACCACACCCAGCTAATTTTTTGTATTTGTAGTAGAGACAGTTTCACTATGTTGCCCAGGCTGGTCTCGAACACTTGGGCTGAAGTGATCTGCCCACCTCGGCCTCCCAAAGTGCTGAGATTACAGGTGTGAGCCACCACGCTTGGCCCTCTCTGATGCTTTCTGATATCAGTATTAGTTTTCTGATCTTTCCTGCTTCCCCTCATTTCACTGTCAAGGCCCCCCAGTACCATGCTGGCCAGAAGTTGCAGGGGAAAAGCTTTCAATATCTCACCCCTAAAAATGCTGCTGCCCCGAGTTTTCTGTATGTTCCCATTACTAGTTAATTATGCTCCCTTCGATCAGCGAAGGCCACGGGGAGCCCATCCAGGAAGGTACAGTTGGAGAAAGACCACCACATACAGGTGGGCTGGTGTGTGGGGCAGAGCAAGTACCTGGATAAACTTCTCCATGTCTCCCCCAAATAGTCTCTGGTTATACTGGGAGCTGGGGCGGGGGTGGCGGCTCTTCTGGAATTTTCTCTGCGTGTACTGGGTCCTGCGGTGAATGGGAGCTGGCTCTGAGGGGGCTGGGTGTGGAGAATGGGATGCCCCACCGCCCCCCGCTCAGCCAAGCAGGCCTCTAACCCTCTGAAGTGATTCCACAATTCAGTGGGAAGACGGGGAAATTGAGGCCCAGGGGACTGGGCAACTGAGTTGGGCCCCAGGGAGAGAAGAGATGGGGGAACCATCGCAGGGACCCAGCTCCTCAGAACGTGCCAGGCTCTCATGAAGGACTCACCAACACATTTCCCGCTCCTCCTTGTCACCTGTGGGGTGGGAGAACACTGGTCTGCCTCTCAGGCCAGGGGTCTTCAATGCATTCCAGAAAAAAAGGCATGGAGAAGGGCCAGGGACAGGCAGGCAGGGAGGACCTCGGGCCAGATAGGGTCCTGGGCAGGGGAGAGGCAGGGAAAGGGGCAGCACTGGGCCCACCTCGCTGAAGGGCCTCCTGCAGCTTCTCGTGCTTGGCCTGCAGCTTGGCAAGGATGCTGCGTCCACTCAGATACTCCTGGAGCTTCTGCGCAGCCCCAAGAAGAGCCCAAAGTTTAGCTCTGGCTTGAGCCCCTCCCTCTGCCCCAGCCACGCCCTGGTGGGTCTCGCCCACCAACCCAGCCCTCCCCACCGAGATATAGAAGGTCTCAGTCTCCTGCTGCTGGCCACGCCTTCGGCCTGCCTGCCGGCTGCCTGGGTCTGAGCTGGTGGACTTGAGGGACTCAGTGGAGGGGCTGGTCTGGAAGGAGTCGAGCACATCCCCGTCGTCCAAGGCCACCACCTCTAGCAGGGCCTGCAGCGTCGCCTTCAGCGTCTTGTTCACCTGCGCAGGAGACCGCACGAGGTTGGTAAGAGGTTAGGGGCAAGGAGGGAGACAGGAAGTCCAAGTCAGAAGGAAGGGGCCAAAGGGAGGGGGGCAGGCAGGGTGGCCACTTCCAACAGCAGGCTGTACAGGCTCCAGGTCCCCGTCTCCCCCCAACCCCAGGTAGGTCGCCCAGACCTCCTCTGTCTCGATGGTCTGTCGGTCCAAGCGGCTCTGGATGTTCTGGGCTCTGGGCAGAATCTCATCCCGCAGCTCCATTTCAACGCAGAGCTCAGCCACCTGCAGAGGGCAGCAGCCAGGGGGCTGAGGGCTAGGCTTGGGCAGCAGGTGCCAAGATCCCCAGGGCATGAGAGATGCAAGCACCCTTTTGTGGCCTGGTGGCCAGGCACAGGACCACCAGCCCAGACACTCAGCTGAAGAATGGCAGAAGTGAACACTTGCGTCCAAACCGAGACATGTACACAGAGTTTCATGGCAGCACCGCTCATCCGAGCCCAGAGGCAGGCGCAGCCGGAGTGTCCACCAACTGATGGATGGCTACACTCAGCACGGTCTATCCAAAAGAGGATTTGATTTGATTACAAGAAGGAACGAATCCACTTATGTAAAGCGTCCAGCCAGACAAATTTAGAGACAGGAAGCAGAGGAGTGGGTGCCAGGGGCTGGCGAGGGGAGTGGGGAGTAGTGGCTAATGGGTACAAGTCTCCTTTAGGAGGTGACGAAAATGCTCTGGAATTAGATGGTGATGGCTGCACAACTCTGAATATACTAAAAACCATGGAATTGCACTATTTATTTGGCCAGTACGGTGGTTCACGCCTGTAATCCCAGCACTTTAGGAGGCTGAGGTGGGCAGATAACCTGAGGTCAGGAGTTTGAGACCAGCCTGGCTAACATGGTGAAACCCAGTCTCCACTAAAAATACAAAACATTAGCTGGGCGTGGTGGTGCGTGCCTGTAGTCCCAGGTACTTGGGAGGCTGAGGCAGGGGAATTGCTTGAACCCAGGAGACAGAGGTTGCAGTGAGCCGAGATCATGCCACTACACTCCAGCCTAAGTAACTCCGTCTCAAAATAAATAAATAAAACAGAATGGCCGGGCGTGGTGGTTCACGCCTGTAATCCCAGCACTTTAGGAGGCTGAGGTGGGCGGATCACCTGAGGTCGGGAGTTCAAGACCAGCATGACTAACATGGAGAAACCCCATCTCTACTAAAAATACAAAATTAGCTGGGCCTGGTGGCACATGCCTGTAATCGCAGGTGCTCGGGAGGCTGCGGCAGGAGAATTGCTTGAACCCGAGAGGCGGAGGTTATGGTGAGCCGAGATGGCGCCACTGCACTCCAGCCCAGGCAACAAGAACGAAACTCCATCTCAATCAATCAATCAGAATGGTAAGGAAGACCGGGGTCCAAGACGGCAGGGAGGGCCCAGCCCCACCTCTTCTAGGGAAAGGAGTGGACAGAAAAACTGCTCACTCTAACTGGACAGACATAAATTTCCCTGTGGCAAGACGAGAGCAGCTTGCCACATGGGCAGAGTGGGGGCCAACACTTTAGGAAGGAAAGAATTACTCTTTTAAGCATGCAAACATCCAGAAAGCTACCATTACAATTAAAACTGAGACTGAGGACTCATCTGCAGCTAGACACTTGCCCTGCTCTCCATCCTCACCTGTCATACAGGACTGCATGAAGGCACAAGTCACAGAGAAGAAAGGAAGGCCATTCTGAGACGGGCTCCCACACGGCTGACCCTCGAGGACATGGGACTCAGTGAAAGAAGCCAGTCACAGAGAGGCCGGCACTGTAGGATTCCACCCCTGCGAGGGGCCTCACAGGAGAGCCGTGAACTCCTGGGGGACGGGCAGTAGAAGGGCGGGTGCCCGGGGCTGAGGGGTGGGGAGTTGGGCTGAACAGGGCCAGAGCTTCAGTTGGGGACGATGAACAGGTTCTGCGGCTGGATGGCGGAGATGGCTGCACGGCACAGGAGTGTGCTTATGCCCGGGATGCACACTTAAACATGGGGAGCGCGGTGTGTTTTACGAAATGTGTATTTTGCCACACATTTTTTTAAAAGTCCATCTAGAGTGCGCATGGTGGCTCACACCTGCAATCCCAGCACTTTGGGAGGCTGACGCGGGTGGCTCGCTTGAGCCCAGGAGTTCGAGACCAGCCTTGGCAATATGGTAAAACCCTTCTCTACCAAAAATACAAAAATTAGCCAGTCTCATAACCTGGTCTCAAACTTAATTTAATAGTTAATTAATTAAAATTTAAATATAAAATAATTTTTTTAAGTACAAATCTTAGCCAGGCATGGTGGGTGGCATGCACCTATAGTCCCAGCTACTCAGGAGGCTCAGGCGGGAGGATGACTTGAGCCCAGGAGTTGGAGGCTGCAACGAGCTATGATCACACCACTGCACTCCAGCCTGGCAACAGAGCCAGATCCTCTCTCTAGAGAAAAAATAAGTCTATGTATACCCTAGGGAACATTGGTATTTGATCCCTCCCTTAAACTCACAGGATCAGCAGAAAACTAAAGATTTGCTGTCTGGAAAGTATACAGCAGGGATTTGGAGTCAGGGACACTGGTCCCAGCTGAAAAAAATGAGTACAGCAGCCCCGCCATCGGGAGCTGGCCTGGTCCTATGAGCCTGGCCTCAGTGCTGCCCTGCTGAACACAGGAAATGTCCCAGAGCGTCAACATCAGGCAAGGCCAGTGTGTGACCATGAAGGGCGAAGACAGAAACAAGACCACCCAGCGATCATGTCTGAGTGAGGACAAAATCAAGAATTTCTTCCAAGCCACAAAATCATCCCTCCAGCCTGGCATCACTTCAGCCACCATCACTGTCTCCTTCTAGATATGATTCATCAAGACATCCAGTCATACAGTTACCCCTGCTTCCAGACGGCCTCCGGTCCAAGGCCCAGCCCCACTTCCCTGGGTGCTCCCCGAGATCCCCTCAGGCAAGCCTGAGTCCTCTAAGGCCCTTCTACCACCCTCTCGCTGAGAGGCCCCAGGCTCCCCCGGAGCAGGACTCCCTTCATCAATGGGGATTATAGCTGTCCCTGCTAGGCTTTGGCTGGATGGTGTGGAACTAAAACCAGTTCCAAGGAAGTAGTTCCAAGGAAGGTCCACACAGCAGAGTGAGCTCCCAGGCCTCTTGCCTCCTTCCTCCCTGGACAGGGTCAGAAGAGTTTCTACTGCGGAAACTGGCTGGGCCAGGAGGAAAGACCACAGACATCCACATTTGTGGGGGGGTATATGTTCAGACCTCCTCTTAAATATGAACTGATGACCAAGAATCACCAAACAGAGACCGAAGCAAGAAAAGAGAGCAAATGCAGGAGAAAACAAAATAGGACGTTTCAGGCCAGGCAGTGGCTCATGCCTGTAACCCCAGCAATTTGGGAGACTGAGGTGGGCAGATTACCTGATGTCAGGAGATGGAGACCAGCCTGGCTAACACGGTGAAACTCTGTCTGTCTCTACTAAAAACACAAAAATCAGACGGGTGTGGTGGTGCCTGCCTATAGTCCCAGCTATTCAAGAGGCTTAGGCAGGAGAATCACTTGAACCTGGAAGGTGAAGGTTGCTGTGAGCCAAGATCGTGCCACTGCACTCCAGCCTAGGCAACAGAGCGAGACTCCATCTCAAACAAACACAAATAAATAAAAGAATATAATAAAATAAATAAATTAGCCGGGTGTGGTGGTATACCTCTAATCGCAGCTACTCAGAAGGCTGAGGCAGGAGAATCGCTTGAACCCAGGAGGTGAAGGTTGCGGTGGGCCAAAATTGTGCCACTGCACTCCAGCCTGGGCGACAAGAATGAAACTTCATCTCAAAAAAAAAAAAAAAAAAAAAAAAAAGTACTGTATTCATGAAATAAGAATAAAGGGTTGGCCCCGCACAGTGGCACGCCTGTAACCTCAGCACTTTGGGAGGCCGAAGCAGACCAATTGCTTGAGCCCAGAAGTTTGAGACCAGACTGGGCAACATGTTGAAACCCTATCTTTACAAAATATAGAAAAATTAGCCTGGCGTGGTAGTGCAGGCCTGTAGTCCCAGCTACACAGGAAGCTGAGGTGGGAGGACCAGAATGTTGTGTCTGCAGTGAGCTGAGATCAGATCACATCACTGGACTCCAGCCAGAGTGACAGAGTGAGACCCCATTTCAAAAAAAAAAAAGAGGCCAGGCGTGGTGGCTCATGCCTGTAATCACAGCACTTTGGGAGGCTGAGGAAGGCGGATCATGAGGTCAGGAGTTCAAGACCAGCCTGGCCAAGATGGCGAAACCCCATTTGTACTAAAAATACAAATACTAGCCAGGTGCAGTGGCAGGCGCCTGTAATCCCAGCTACTCGAGAGGCTGAGGCAGGAAAATTGCTTGAACCCAGGGGACGGAGGTTACACTGAGCCGAGATTGTGCCACTGCACTCCAGCCTGAGTGACAAAGTGAGACTCTGTCTCAAAAAAAAAAAAAAAAAAAAAAAAAAAACAGGATACGAACATTTGCAGATATGCAAAGTCAGGAAACCCTTGGTGAAGGCTTCCACCAAAACGAGGGTATCAAATCAAGAAATGCTGCCATGGAATCCAAAAACAGAGCACTGGGCAGGGGAGCTCCCGGCCAGCAGCTTCAGAGCAGGCCTAGAAGTGAAGCCGTTTAGACTGGAGGGCTCTGGGGGCACCACAGAGGAGAAAGTGGGCCCCAGAGGGTGCCTGGTGTGGAGGACAGTGCTGGGACGAGGCAGCGATCAACTCCTAGCAATGAGCAGCATTCCTGAGGCGAGGCTGTTATTAATTCCGGAAGAAAAACTGTCCAAGCTGAAGGACACGTGATCCTAATAGTACATGGCTTAGCTGCCAACAGTACCTGTTGTCATGGTGATTTAAACATTGAATGTTCATTGAGCCAAAAATTCTGGAATAAACTCGCTGGGAGAACAAGATGCAGGGAAGCATGTGGTGGCTGTGGGAGATGCTGGTGGTGCTTGGTTGTCACTGGCCAATGGAAAATGGCTGCTTGACGCTTGGAGGGGGCGCCAGAGGCATCCGTAGGAAGACTGGAGGTGGAGCTAGGAACAGGAGGGGTGGGTTTGGGAGTGGCTGTGTGCCATCAGAAGCCCTGGTGAGGCTGGACTCTTTGGAAAGGGGCCCAATGTAACCCCTAAGGAAAAACCAGCTGGAGGGAGAAGTCGAAAGAAGCCCAATCCGAGGTTGCAGTGAGCCGAGATCACACCACTGCACTCCAGCCCGGGCAACAGAGTGAGACTCCGTCTCAAAAAAACAAAAAACAAACAAACAAAAAAAACCAATTCCATCTTACCGCGTGTATGGTTCATTTCCTCCCAAGTTTGTGTCACAAAATTTAAAAACACAATGAAACCAGCCTAGAACAATGTACGGGCAGCCACACGGCCACCTGCTGCATGGGGTGACAGTTAGTGTCTTGCCTTCCTTGGACACTTCTGTAGCAGCTGCACTGCCTGGGACCACGGAGAGCTTGGATTCCTGAGCAAAACGTGAGTCACGCCACCCTACCACCTGCCATTACAGTGAAGGCCAAAGAATGTTGAGCCCAGCAGGGGTGACCCTCACCTCATCCCCGTCGTGGGGCTGGTAGTCAAAGCGCAGTGGGGGACAGAAGGCGATAGCATGCACCTCGAGCACCTTGGCCTTGTCTCCTGGAGGATCCAGGGACTCCACGGCTTCTTCCAGGCTGCCCAGGCCCTGCACTTGAGAGGCCTGGGCGCGGCTCTCAGCAGCCGTGTAGCTCCGCAGCACCTGCCCTAGGGCCAAGTGGAACCCTGTGTCGCAGCACTGAGGGGAAACAAGGACATGCTTGGGTGGGCACTGCAGCCTCGGCCTCCCAGCCCCGGGGCACTGGGCACCTTTTCCCACCCGTCCACCAAGGACTCACGTCCATGAGGTCCAAGACGTCATGCAGGTAGTAGTTCCTGACAGCGGCATTGACGCTGGCCAGGCTCAGCAGGTACTCGTTGCGTGCCTTTGTGCACTTGAGTCTGTGTTCCATGAACTTGGCCTGCCGCTACTCAAGACAATACAAGCCCACTCTAACCACAGCAGCCAGGGAGACCTTCCCCCGACACAGCCAAACTCTGCCATTTCCTCTAAGAAACTCCCTCCTCTGCTCCCAGAGTCCCAGACCATCACCCCCAGCCCCACACAGCCTGACCACTCCATCCACGCGTTTCCCAACCTCCCCACTCTCTCTACAGGGCCCAGCTTGAAGGCCCTTTCTCTGTGCGTGTCACCCGATCACCCACCCTAAGTGTCTTCTCACCCCTCTGAAACCTTACAGCGTAGCTGCTGGAAGAGCAGAGCTGCAGGGGCCCCGCCTGGAGTGCGCAGAGGCTGCATGAGGCTGCCCAGGGCCAGACAACTGCTCTCCCGGCTCTCTCAGGCCTGAGAGCCTTCCGTATGGAATCCCTGGAACCTGATGGCACTGTCCTGCCATTCCTGCCCCCAGCTTGGGGAAGTCACCAGAGCCAGCAGGGTGAGTGGGTGTGGGCCCTCCACTCCCAGGTGGGGAGGGTCTTGCTGAAGGGGTGCAGCCCTCCCCTGCACCCAGTCCTGCGTCCCCCTCAACACAGCAGGTCCTAGTTAGGGCCCATAGCCCACAGGCTTGCTTCTGAGGTGCCCTCCAGGCCCACCTTCTCCACCAGCCGCCCACCCTTCTTGAGGGAGGTCTTGCGGAGGGGCCCTGCCTCAGTGGCAGCAGTGGTGGCAGTGGGTGCGCTCCGGCCTGCCCGCTTCTCCTCCTGCCGCTCGGCCTCCCGGAGCTTGGCTTCAGCATTTACGCTCTCTGTGTGATACACCTGGTACGTCTTCTTGGCCTGCAGGGACACCCAAAGCAAGGTGGCGCTGCTGAAGGTCACAGCCGGGCCAGTCCCCAACCCTCCACCCCCGCCCCTCTGCAGCTTGAACCTCAGAGCTGGGCAATCCCATGTGAGCACCTGACCTAACGCTCTGTGCCTAGGGAGACGGGGCCTTTGCCCCTGAACCCCCGAATCCAGGACTCCCCTAGGTGCACACTTCTCCCTGAGCCTGGTTTGGGGCAATGTGATGGTCTGGGGATTTTCCTCCTTAATGAGTATCATTTCTCCCTGAACTGTTGGGACGGGCCCCTCCCCAGCCCCGTCCTCACCGTCTGGAGCTCCGAGACCACCTCCAGGAGCTCGTCCTGCAGCTGCTGCTCCAGATCCCTGCTCTAGATGTGGAGGCAAGGGTGAGCAAGCCACAGCTCAGAGCAGCACGCACCAGCACTCGAGGCTCTGCCCAGCTCAAGCCCCATCTGGGGGGCACACAGGTTCACTCTGCCTGGTCCCCACCTGGCCTCCGGTGCCCTCCCAGCCACGGCAACTCCCGATCCCAAAGCCTCGAACACCTCCCATAGCCCAGGGTGAGAGTCTCACCTTCTTGACCAGGCGCCCCACGTCCTCGGCAATGTGACTCAGGCGCTGGGCCAGGGGCCCAGCCAGCACCTCGCTGAGGGCCGCGCTCTCCCGGCTCTGTTGCCGCGTGTGCTGCAGCAGCACTGCCCAGCAGTGAAAGGGTGACAGGAGGCACGGCTCCTTCCTGGGGGTAGATGGGCACTGAGAGCCAGGAGTGGGAGCTTGGGCCCTGCCATGGCCCCCCTGCCAGCACATCACCTACCTGAAGCTTTGGTGCTCCCGGCTGCTCCCCAGGCGGCCTCCGCGGCTGGAGAAACGCTCGGCCAGCTTTTCCAGGCCCCGGGAGTACTCCAGCTCCACCTCGGCACGTCGCCGCATGAACTCTGCCAACTCCTGCAGCAGCTCCCGCCGCAGCTCGCCCTGCAGCTCCAGGCAGCGCAGCTGTTCGCTCAGCTGCCAGCGCATCTCTGTTGGGAGACCATGGCTCAGGCCTGGCCAGCACGCCCTGCCTGGGTCAGCCAGGCCAGCATGGGATGGGAAAGGCAGAGACACACAGACCCCGATCCCATCTGCTCTGAGGGCTCCTTTGGACTTAGCATAGGCTGACGGCAGGAGCTAAGAGGGAGGAAAGGGGCTAGGCCCCTGCAGGCAGATCTGGCCTCAGCTGTCCAGCTGACCTCTGCTGAGGCTAACAGGAGATGGCCAGACCCACTCGGTTGAGGAGGAAGGGGAAGTGTGTCCCAGCAAGAGGGGAGAGCCGTGCAAAGGCCCGGAGTGAGAGGGAGCAAGGCCGCCCTGGGAAGGGTGAAGCCCACCATGGTGAGTGAAACACAGACCCAGCCCCGTGTCACCCCAACACCAGCCAGGCACCTTTCGTTTTGACTTCCTGTCTCTCCGTCGTTCCTGGAAAGCCCCTGAATGGCTTCCCCTGCCACTTCCTTCCCCACCGGTACCCAGGCCCCGGGCAGCCTCCCTTGCGAACACAGAGATACACAGCACACAGATCACAGCACTGCTCAGGGCAAGCCTGCAGCAAACTCGCCGTCTCAGTGGCTAGGGAACCCTGTCCTCAGGCCCCAGGGGAAAGGGCAGTCCACAGTGAGGGCTGCGTGCCAGGGAGAGCTGATCCAGCCTGATAAGTGAAAGGATGGGGGAGGGAGCTAGCCCCTGTCTTCTGTCCCCACTTCCCACTCCCAATCACCCTGCCCACACCCCGTGCAGACAGACAGCCCCACCCAGGGCCCCATACTGCCAGCCGTTTGCACCCTATCACTAGCTTGATTTGGCAATGCTGCTTCCCTGACACAGGCCTGAAGCAAAGAAGTACCCACCCGGCAAGTTAAAGCAACCTGCAGAATACACTTTTGCCACCTGCAGATGATATCTCGGCCTCTGGCCAGCAGGCTGCCCACCTACTCATCGCCATCCACATCCCAAGGGAGGGACAAGCACGTCCTAGATACAGAGGCAAAGAGGGTTGACCAAGTGTCTCCCCTCCTGGAGCTGGGATTGGAACGGGGGCACAGACACATGTCCGTGGAGTGATGGGTGCTGAGAACATGAACACACAAAGCAAGATCAAAGCGGGGGCTGGGGGGTGTGGCAAGGAGCTCTTTTTAAAGGAGGGTGGTCAAGAACAAGCCTCATCGTTGGAGCAAAAAGCTGGAGCTGGCTACGAGGCGTGCCGGGAAGAATCCGAGAGGCTGGTAGGGACAGATGGCACAGAGCCCACGGTTTAGGGAGAATTCCCAGCTGGACTCCTAGTGAGAGAGGAGTTTCGTTTACAGGCCCCATCGCACTGCCTGGTGGAGCCCAGGTGGCAGCTACTGCACTAGTCCAGGCAAAAGACTGCAGGGTTTCAGACCGGGACCAGTGCGGGAGGACTCCGCTAGGAACAGCTCAATCTTGTTGGATTTCTGTCCCACCAGTGACTTCCCAGGGGTTGCTGCATGAGGACCCTGTGGGTGTGGCCTGCTCGGCATCCCTACCTCCTCTCTGATCTCCTCTCGCAGAATGTCCACTCCCTAGTCTCAGCCCCCTCAACTCCAGGTGCCCCAGCCCTGACTGCATGCATCACCCACCCCTCTGCCCCTCCACTCCCTGCCCCCACCAGACTAGCCAGGTGAGGGACCCAGGAGCCTGACCCTTCCGATGGAATCACCGAACAGGAGAGCTCTTCCCACCAGAGGACCAAGCTGTGTAAGTGGAAGCCTGGGGCGGGGGACCTCCCGACAAAGCAGAGCAGAGCCCACAGTGCCAAGGGAGACAGATGGAGAGTGTTCTCATCCTATCAGAGGCTGGCCTCCTGTGGTTGACTGGTCAGCTAGAAAGGCCGGGTGGGGTAGGCGCTAATGCCATTTGAAATCAGGAGACTCCTCACTGAATCTGTTTAATGTTTTGTTTTGTTTTGAGATGGAGTCTTGCTCTGTCGCCCAGGATGGAGTGCAGTGGCGCCACCTCAACTCACTGCAATCTCCACCTCCCGGGTTCAAGTGATTCTTTTGCTTCAGCCTCCCGAGTAGCTGGGACTACAGGCACCCAACACCACGCCCGGCTAATTTTCGTGTTTGTATTTTTAGTAGAGATGGAGTTTCACCATGTTGGCCAGACTGGGTCTGAAACTCTTGACCTCAGGCGATCTGCCCGCCTTAGCCTCCCAAAGTTCTTGGATTATAGATGTGAGGCACCTCACCCAGCCCAGTTTAACATTTTTTTGATAAAAGTAAATTCCATAGACCGGGTGTGGTGGCTCAAGCCTGTAATCCCAGTACTTTGGGAGGCTGAGGTGGGCGGATCACCAGGTCAAGAGATTGAGACCATCCTGGCCAACATGGTGAAACCCTGTCTCTACTAAAAATACAAAAATTAGCTGGGTGTGGTGGCGTGTGCCTGTAGTCCCAGCTACTTGGGAGCCTGAGGCAGGAGGATTGCTTGAACCCGGGAGGCGGAGGTTTCAGTGAGCCGAGATTGTGCCACTGCACTCCAGCCTGGCGCCTGGTGACAGAGCGAGACTCTGTCTCAAAAAAAAAAAAAAAAAAAAAGTAAATTTCATTTCATTCCAAGAAAGGTCGTAGACGACTGCTTGCCTCACCGTCCCTCTGGAGCCTGCCCTGCCCTCTTCCCCGAGAGGAATACAATCCCTGGGGACTTATGACAACTGAACAGTGCAGAAAGAACCAGCAGAGAGAACCGCTGCCTTTCTTCATCACTGCTGGCAGCAAACACTGACTGGAAGTCATGTCCCGGTCCAGATCCGGGCATGCACACTGGCTGGTGTTGAGCAGGAAACGTGAATTGCAAGTCGATTGCATTGGTGGCTTTCCCGGCAGAGCTTTCAGATCTCAGTTCAGACAAACTCGTCAGCACACCCTGTCCTGACCTCCCCCTAAATTAGGGCTGGCCCTCTTCCGACCCCTTCATGGCACCCTGCACTTTCCTTTTGCAGTGCTTATTATCCTAATGGAAACTCTATGTCTCCGCCACTAGACCCGTGAGCCAATGTGAGTGGGGCACCGACGCCATCTGAAATCAGGAAAGTCCTCACTGAATCGTTTTTACTCTGGGTAAAAAGCCAGGGCTAGAGGAGCTGGAGGGACTGGAGGGGCTGGAATCTGGGCCTGGGATAGCACAGATATATAGGAAACATCTGGCCAAAGGCGAGCTGGAATCCATGTTTGCCTGAATTACACAGCACGGCCAGGCTCCACTAGCACTTCCTGTGAGCAAGGCATTCAGTCTCACTTCTGCTGACAAGCAAAACAGAAGAGATGATGGTCTCCAAAACCATGGCTATGCTGACCTTTGAGAATTTAGGGTGTCAAGACAGTGACCCCCGTTTTGTAGCATGGTAGGATGTTTTTCCAGGGAGTGGGACGCAGACCCAGAGCAATCAAGGAACCCTTAGACAGTCCTGCTCGAAACCCCAACTTTTCAATGGGAAATCACTGACCCATATTTGCTGATTGAAGTTTTCCAAGTCTTTCAGCTTCATGGCATTTTGGGGAAGCAGGATGGAGATCATTACCTCCATCTGAACAAGATGGTGGTGAAGCTTGGAAAGCTGGCTCACCCTGTGTAGTTACCTCAAGCTGGCTCTGGACACAGGCTGCCTCTTCCAAAGGAGGAGGACTGGGGTATATTTTGGTATAAATTGCTTGCACTGAATAATGAGGTTGGAACCTACATCTCTGGGTTGAAAGGCACTTCAAGGGCCATTGCATTCTATGTCCTAGAAGTTGTAGTGCTGTGTGACTATGGGCAAGTCACTGCACCTCTCTGAGCTTGTTTCGGTAATTGGCAAAATGGAGTGATTGAGAGTGATATGGAGGAGCTGCTGGCGCTGAGATGTTGCCTTTCTCCTTTGCAAGAGTTACCATGCCCTGAATAAGATGGGCACAAGCAATTGGCTAAGAATTTGCAAAGCTGATTTGCATGTGATTTGCACATAGGTGTTTATCACAACCCGAAGAGGTTCAATTTCAGAAGACTGAGAAGCCAGCCCTGCTGAATCGCTCAACCAAGACTCACTGCGCCAGCCTGACCCAGAGACAGTGGCCCTCGCCTCTGATCCCCCTCAGTGCCAAAGAGAGGCAAAAGGTGCTGGGGCTCCAGGGACTGCAGCGGGGTTAGGGCCAGGTGATCTACACCAATCCAGTCATCCGGACTCCCTTACCCACTCCCCAGCCAAATGAAGGTGGTGGACTTCACTGCAGCTAGAACACTGCCTCCTGGGGGCACGTTGGTGCATCCGGCTCCCCTTTACCAGCGGCCACCAGTGTCTCCACTGGGCCTTGGGTGAGGAACAGAGACCAAAGGAGAACAGAGACCAAACGAAGGAAGAGAGGAAAGGAGAAAGGGAAGATGGCAGGCGGTTGAGGCCAAATGGGCGTGCGGAAGCCCGCAAGGGGCTCGGGCTCCCTCCTCCACCCACTCCAGAGGTCGCTGGGGAGAGCATCGGGCCCTGGGTAAGTGCGGGGACGCTTGGAGCGCCCTCACGACCTTGGGAGTCTCCGCAGGAAACGGGCCGGGAGCGCCCGGCGCCCTCTCACCTTTGACTTGCGTCTCATACTCAGCCTGCAGCCCCCGCTCCCGCCGCAGCTTCCCGTGAGCGGCCATGGCGGCCTGGCGGCCGCGCCGTCGAGCCCCACTGCTCCCACGCGGCCGCGAGCAGGCCCGGCGCCGGGACTTCGGGGCGCTGCGGCCAGCACCCGGAGCGGGCTCCGCCCAGCCCCGCCCCCAGCGCGGCTCCTGGTGGGGCGGGGCGGCCCAGGCCTGGCACTGCCCGCGAGGGGCTCCTGGGAGCAGGGCGCCCCTTGCAGCCCCACTGTGCCCCGGCCTTGTCGTCCCCTCCCACTGGGCCTGCACCTAGGCTGCCTTGTGCCGAAAGCCCCGCTGCCAAGGGACTGCAGCGGGGTTAGGAGTGGGGCGGGTGTGAGAGCCCGAGGTAAGCGGGCATCCCTGGCTGCAATCCTGCCACCACCTCCAGAAGGCTGTCCGTGGTCACCACTGCCAGACTGCACCGTTCGCAGCGGGGCCGCTGGCACACAGAGCCCGTGGACATGAACACCACTGCTGCCCCAGGCCCTGGACTGCCCCTGGGTTGCTGCTTCCCCCAGACATCGGACGCGGTCGTCCCTTCACAGGGAGCCTTGAGAGCTGGGGTGGGAAGTTTGGAGGGGAGGAGAAGGAAGGTCATCGCCAGAGAGCAGAACCTCAGCCCCTGGCTGCTGTTCCCTCCAGGACCCCTTGGTGGGGGAGCAGGGTTCAGCTCTGGTTCCCCTTCTGCTCAGCCCCACAATTTCCACATAGGCGGTTACCACTTCCTGCTGCCGGAAGAGACTGCTCTGCCTCCCTTCCCCTGCAGCTGCACCTGCCCATCATAGAACTGAGGGGGGCAGTCCGCTCAGAGTAAGGTCTTAGCTACCCTGGGGGCAAGTCTGGGGCTTTTCCTCCACCCACTACCACAGGGCAGCAGCTTTTCTCTGGGAAATCGGGAAGGCAGGAGGCAGGAGGTTGTTGACATGCCAAGCAGACAGCTGGTTTGCTGGGAGGGAAGTCCCTGGGATCTAGACTTGGGGAGAGGGACAAAGCACTTGGACACCAGGAGTGTGTCCCGGAAGTGGGCCTGCGGG
Source organism: Saimiri boliviensis (assembly GCF_048565385.1). Lineage (NCBI taxonomy): Eukaryota > Metazoa > Chordata > Mammalia > Primates > Cebidae > Saimiri > Saimiri boliviensis. The sequence goes on along the minus strand of NC_133470.1, from coordinate 84,602,940 downwards.
CACCAGTACAGGGGTCCTAGGCGTGTATGTGCACGGATGTCAGAGTCAGGCTCTGTGCAAATGCGGGCACACATGACCTTGACCTGCAGATCTGGGGAGGACGGGAGGCTGTGCAGGTACTTCCTGCCTTTCAACTATGAGCAATTAATTCTCTTGCCCGGAAGGAAAAAACACTCCCTTAGCTCCCCGCCCCCTTCTCCCAGTACCCAGGCCCTTCTCGAAGACGTTGTTGTGTGGCTCTGCAGGACCTGAGGCTTCCCGGCCTGGGAACTAACCAGACCCAGGCAGGCTCAGGACCTGGACTTCCAGCAGCTGGTCTCAGAAATGCTGAGGTTCGAGTCCTCCAGCAAGCCCAGCGAGCCTTCGCCCCTGCCCACGGCGCGCACAGCCGCACCCACACCCCAGCCTGCTCCTGCTCAGGAGACTCACACGTCCCACCCGCTGCCTCAGGCCAAGGGGAATCAGGGACCCCCGCCCCTCATTAGCTGACCCCAACACACCCTGCTCCTCCATCCGAGCCCCGACTGGTCCCCAAAGGTCCCTCCACCCAGCAGAGACAGGCACAGGGCTCAGGCAGGCAGGAAAGGGCTCGGTCCGTGCCTCAAACGCTCTCTTCACTGCTTTTCTCACTCCAGAGCTATTCCTAGGATGCCCCATTCAGCCCGTGCTTTAGAACCTGAGTGTTGCGCCCTGGCTTTTAGGGCACTTGTGTGGCATTTAAGGCCCTGAACTCAACTGTCACCTGCTGCTCGCTCCATCATTAGCTCAGCTGTTCCCCTTCAAAGCATCCTAAAGCCAGGCAGCCCGCAGAAAGCGCGGACCTGCCCGCGTGGGGACTGAGGGAGCGGCGGACAGGCATCGAGCCCGCTAGGGACTGAGGGCAGAGGGCGGGCCGAGCAGGGGAACGACGGCGCCGTCGGAGCCTGGCCCAGCTTCCTTCCACTGGCGCCGGTGCCCGGCCGACGCAGTGCGCATGCCCGCCCTTCCCCCCACCCCCCCAGCGCGCAGAGCTCGGCGCCGCCGAACCAATCAGAGCCTGGGAACGAGGCTTGCTGCCGGCTTGCGAACCGGAAGACATTGTCGCCAGGCACGGGGCGGGACAGGGCGCCACCTCCGGCCCATACAAAGGGAAGCCCACGTCTTGAGCCAATCAGAACACAGCCTCGCCCGAGCCGGGAACTGGAAAGCTGTGGGCGTGCGGAGGCGCGACTTTCCGGTCCCGGCCCCGCCCTGCCGAGCTCTGGGCTCGGCTTCCACCGCGGCAGGCTGCCTGCTGGTCACGTGCGACACGCCAGCCAACGAGAACCGAGCTCCAGGCGTGTTTGGCGAATTTTCAACCTGGCGGAGCAGCAGTGTGCCACCAGCAGTGGCAGAGACGTTGTGTATAGAGACAGCTTAGGGATACAGGGCCCGCCCAGGGACTAGGGACAGCAAATGATGACGGAGTAAAGACACAGGAGCGAGCGTTATGGTAAACAGGATTTTTATATATATGTATTATGTATTTTTTTTAGATGGGTCTCTGTCCCTGGAGTGTGGTAGCATGTATGGAATCACAGCAACCTCCACCTCCCAGGCTTAAGCGGTCCTCCTGCCTCAGCCTCCCGAGTAGCCGAGATGACAGGTGTGCACCACCACACCTCGCTAAGTTTTCTTATTTTTAGTAGAGATGGTGTTTCACCATGCTGCCCAGGCTGGTCAACTCCTGAGCTCAAGTGATCCGCCCACCTCAGCCTCCCAAAGTGCTGTGATTACAGATGTGAGCCACCATGCCCAACAGCTGCCTAGTTTGTATTCTGCATGAAATTGTAATGGGGGATACATAGCTTTATGCATTTATGTAACCCCATAGAAACTGTATAACACAGACAAGGACCCTAATGTGAAACATGGGCTACAGTTTACAATAACATCAGTATTGGCTCATCAACAGAAACAAACACACCAACTAATAATACAAAATGTCAGTAGGAGAAACGGGCGGAACTGTACTAAAAATCAATTATTTTCAACTGCGAACTCAGGTTAGGGAGCAGACCCAAGAGGTATCAATGGACTCACTGACCATTAGGATGGCAAGGGAGGGAGGACTCAAGGACCACTGACGGGGCTTAAGCAACTGGGCATCTGGCTGGGTCATTACTCAGACAGGATAGCTGTGACTAGACCCATCCTACATCTGAAGCGCACGGGTATGCAGTGGAGCTGCTGTAGCCCAAAGCAAGTGTGATTAGGAGAGAAAAGGGCTGGAGGTGGGACATTCAAGAGCCAAGCAGAAGCACTGAAGGCCACCAAGAATGGGAGCCCGCTGTTGAGCTTTGAGCCTGGGCGGCCCAGGCTTGCACAAAACATTCAGCGTGGCCGAACAGGCCTCCAAGGCAGGGTCTCTCCCGGAAGTCCAGTGCCTCCTTCCTTGGGGCCACAGCTGCTGAAGGTCATGAGACTGGGGAGTCCCACCCCCAAGGCTCTCACAAAGCTCTTCCCTTCTACTCAGGCCTGGCAGGATGCCCTGGGTCAAAAGTCTGTGAGGCTCACATCCCCACCAGACAGAGGAGCTGGAGAAACACACCTTCTAAACGTGCTCGCGCATGCATGCGCACACACACACGCGCACACACATGCGCGCACACACACACACACACACACACACACATGAAGTTCCCCAGTGCCACGGAGCGAATTTATTGTGAAAGCTCGTGGGTTGAGGAAGGGATGGGGCAGGCTCTAGGAGGCTGAGTCGGAGGCCTCTGAGCTGTCTTTGACATCTGTGCTCTCTGTGGTCTCGCTGACCTCGCTGAGGTCCTTGCTGTCCCCACCACTATCCTCGGCAGCCAGGCCCTTCTCCTCGCGACAGGCCTCTCCTGAGCTCGGAGGTGAACTGCCTTTGCTCTCCACCTTGTTCTCGATGGCACCCAGCACCACGTGCCTGCCCTTCTCCTTCAGCTCCAGGTGCCGCCTCAGCTGCCGCCAGGAGCCCAGGGAGAAGCGGGAGCAAAAAGACAGGGCCTAAGTTTCCAGACAAGGGGAGCCTGGACCTGTCACTGGCTGAGGGGAGGGGCATAATGAGAAGCAGCAGGGCTAGGCAAGACACATGGGACTGAGGGGGGAACACCTGGCTGGAGCCTTGCTAACTGCTCCCTGGGTTCACTGACTACCATGGAGGCCCCCATGGCCGAGTGCTGCCACCTTGGGCAGAACCCTGACTCAGAACTACCTCTGAGCAGGCAAGCCACCCACTGGTCCCAGGCTGTCCCACTTCCCTTCTAAAAGCCTCCTCCCTCTGCCTCTCCCACCACCCTCCAGGCTGCTGCTAGGCAGACAGCTTCCTCTAAAGCCCAGCCCAGGAAACTGAGGCCGTGACTCCTGGCAGTGTGGCCACAAGGGCTGGCACCTAAAGTTGGTCTTGCCTCCAGCCACTGTCCCAGGGCTCCCAAGTGCCACCACCTCCCCCCCTGCCCGCATGGCCGACCCCACTGGCCTTGCTTGGCTTCATTGCAGCGCTCTCACCTCGTCGGCCATCTGGGTGAGATCCCGCTTCATGGCGTAGGCATCCTCCCCATCTGCATAGTATTTGGGCTCCACTTCACTGATCCTGGGGGCAGAGGGCAGAGAGCAAGGAGGAAGACCCAAACCTGGGGCACATCCTCCTCCGCTCCTGGCATCATAGCTACTGAAGCAAGGTGCCATGTTTTCTCCCTGAAGGCTCCATCCTAAGACAGCAAGTCCAACCTGAAAGAATCCTCCAGTGGCCCCACTTCCAGTGCGGCCTGACCTCTGCTCTCTCCAGCAAAGGCTCCAGGTAACAGTGGCCCGCCCCACCCCTGTCCGGACCCTGTTCTATGTCCTTAGCCTGGCTACTAAGGATTCCCCTTCTGTGGTTTCTTGTGAGCTGAAGCCTTGAATTCAGCCTTCCCCTTCCCTTTCTTCCCTGCTTCCTATCCCTTACTGAGCTGCCTCACCACAGCTATGAGAACGCAGGAAAGAGGGTGAGCCCTTTCGAGGGCAGGCATCCCTACGCAGCATGGCCCGGCCTGCACTGGGGAGGTACGCATGCAGGCTCGGGTGGCCACGTCCCTGGAAGGCTGGCCCTGTCAGACCTCAGACATGAGAACTGTTGACTTCATTACAAAGCAGCTCCCACCAGACATCGTCATCTGGGTCACAGATCCTTCCTGCCAGCACCCAGCCCAGAGGCCGCCGCCCTTCCCAACAGTCAAACAGGTGCTGAGTGCAGTTAGCATCTGTCCACGGGCATCCCGCCCCAGCTTCACTTGCAAGCACTTTTTTCCACTGTCTACTGGGCACGCTGACTGCCAGGTTCTCTCTCCCGGGCCGGGCGCACAGGGTCTCCTGGTCCTCGGCAGACCTGCCCCGTCCACTAGGCTGCCTGGCCCTTTCTTCCTGAACATGCATCCTCCTTGCTTCTGCTCTCTCTTAGATGCTTCCAGGCGCTTGGTCACACAGAGGCCTGCTCCTTAGCGTCTGCTCATGCCAGGGACCCACACCTCTCTATTCCCAAACATGACTAAACAACCCTGTGCCCTTCACCAGCCTCAGCCAGCATGGGCCAGAGCTCCTCCATCACAACACACACGGAGCACATTTCAGCAGGCAGGTGCTGTCCCCATGCTGGCTTTTCAACCATCAGCCACCCAAGTGAGTGTGGAGGCATCTTGGCAGCGCTGGGATCCACAGCCTCCTCCCCGTAGCTAGCCCACCCCCTGCCTGGGAGGCAGCTCAGCTGGTCTCACTTGCCCTGATGGCTAGACCTGGGACCAGCCCCAACCCAACCAAGATCTACTTACTGAAAGTTGAGGGTGTTGGAATAGAGGTGCAGGGCGGCCCGATTACTGCAGGGGAACAAGGCACTGCTGAGCTGCACGGATTTGGCCAGGCAGGGGAAGCACGTCCAGGTCCTGCCCTCCCTCTGGTCCCTCCTTCCCACCAATCCCACTTCCCGGATCTTCACCAAAAGCCAAGGCCCCCCAGGACTCCCGTCGAGGCAGCATCTCTCCCCTCAATCCCCCTTCCCTCAGCCCAGCTTCCACCTCTTCCTGACATGCAGGGAGACGTATTTGGCATTGAAGTTCTCTATCATGGCTCGAGAGGCCTGGTCCATCAGTTTCTGTGCCAGACCGAGGCGCCGGTGGGAACGCTTCACGGCCTGGTGGAAGAGCAGAGAGGGGATGAGGGGCTGGGACCCTGAGGGCTGCCCCAACTAACCTCCACTTCCACCCCCACCAGAGCCTGGGTGGACTCTACAAACCAATGAGGTGATATGTCCATGGGGCACATCATCTGGGTCCTCTTCCCTAGAGAGAGAAGAAGGAGAGGCTGCAAAGGAGCTCCGTTTAGGCACCTGCACCCCCACCCCCTGCCATACGTAGAGTGGACATGCAAACTCTAGGCTGGCCCTACAGCCACCTAAGACCCCAGCTGGGGGAGAGCTGGGAGCCTCTAGGATCTGCGCAGCCGATCCTGCCACCCTCTGCTGCCTAAAAACCCCACGCATGCCAGGTGTGGTGGCACATGCCTAGAGTTCCAGCTACTTGGCAGGCCAAGGCAAGAGGATCGCTTGAGCCCAGCAGTTCAAGACCAGCCTGGAAAATATAGTGAGACACCATGTCCACAAACAAAAGTTTTAAATGAGCTGGGTATGGTGGCGCATGCCTGTGGTCTTGGCTGCTTGGGAGGCAGACGTGACAGGACCATTTGAGCCTGGGAGGTTGAGGCTGAAGTGAGCCGTGATCACGCCACTGCACTGCAGCTTGGGCAACAGAGCGAGACCCTGTCTCAAAAAAGAAAAATAAAAAAAGAAATGAGCCGTCAACCCATGCAAAGACAAGGCAGAAGCTTAAATGCATATTACTAAGTGAAAAACAGCCAGGCTGAAAAGGCTGTATACGGTATGATTCCAATTCTATAACATCCTGGAAAAGGCAAAACTATGCAGACAGTAAAAAGTCCGGGTTGCCAGGGGTTAAGGAGAGAGAGGGATGAATGCATGGAACCCAGTGAAACTATCCTGAGATAATCTAAGGTGGACACATGCCATTTGGTCAAAACCATAAGGCTTACAACACAAAGGGAAGTGCAGTAATGTAAACTGTTGGTTTAGTTCAGAAGATATCGGCCGAGTGCAGTGGCTCATGCCTGTAATCCCAGCACTTTGGGAGGCCAAGGCGGGTGGATCACCTGAGGTCGGGAGTTCAAGACCAGCTTGGCCCACATGGTGAAACACCGTCTCTACTAAAAATACAAAAATTAGCCGGGTGTGGTAGCACGTGCCTGTGATCCCAGCTACTAGGGAGGGTGAGGCAGGAGAATTCCTTAAACCCAGGAGACAGACGTTGCAGTGAGCTGAGATCATGCCACACCGCACTCCAGCCTGGGTGACAGGGCAACAGAGCAACAGAGTGAGAGTCCATCTCAAAAATAAACAAATAATAAATCACATTCGTTTGTCACTTGTCACAAATGGATCACCCAAATCCAACATGCTACTAACAGAGGAAACTGGCAGGGAGGGGTGCTGTGGGGGTTTGATGAGAACTCCATGTCCTTTCTGTTCAACTTTTCTAAAAACTTAACTGTACTGAAAATAAAAAGCCTATTCATTTTTTTAAAAGCCCACAGCAGCATCCACCAGACACGTGTAGCTTCTCTCTTCCTCCTTGATGACTCACATTTTGGCCAGGACATACCCCACAATCTTCCCATTCTCGTCCTCAGCAATGTAAGAGAGCTGGTGACAGAGAGGAAAGGGGAATGAGAAAATTGCGTGGTGGAGCTGGAGGAACCCTTACAGGGACAGAAGCTGGACGAGTGGAGAGCTGTATGACAGCTCACCACCTCCAGGCTGGGTGACCTGGTCTGCCCCAAGCCACACTGTGCCCTTCCCATGCCTGGAAAGAAAACACAATGTGGGGATCCTACCCCTATTCTCTACTCCCTTCAGGTGCCTTCTTTTCCTTTGCCCCTGCCTGCCAGCTGAAAACACCCGGGAAGTCACGGACCATATAGCCCTCTGGGCTGACAGAGTTGTCCACTCCCTTCGAGATGGGCCGACTGGATTTTCCTCGGTCTGGTTTTTCCCACGCCCAAATTCAGAAGCTGCCCACCTGGGGCCAGGAGAGGCCATGGTAGAAGTAGTATTTCATCTGGTAGTTCTCGGGCAGGCAGAGGAGGTTGCAGTGCTGCATGTTCATCAGGTCCTCCGGCTGCAGGGAAGGAGGGCAATGGAAGGAGCTCAGTCAAGGGCGGCGGTGACCACCGGTGAGAAGACTGCTTCCCGTCGTCTGCTCGGCCCCTCTCCCCCGGGGCTGGGCAGGCACTGTGACGATCTGACTTTGCTCAACGCCTGGAGCACAGGAACAGGCGTGGACGCCTGGAGGTTCCTGGAGCCCACCCAACGGAGGCCCGACATCACGTAAACAGCAGGGAATCGCAGCCCCTGCTCCACGACGCTGCCTCTCGGGCGGGCTAGGCCAGTCTCAGGTCCGGAGGCCGCAGGCACACGCAGGGCCACCGGGCCGGGCTCGCCCGGGGCCCTCGGGAGCATGCGCAGCAGCCACCGGGCCCGGCGCCCACGCGGCGCGGACAGCCTCCCGCCCCGGGCGCTCACCCTCGCATTGCGGATGTTCATAACGGCGGCGGGGCTCGCGGGTCCCAGCGGATCGTGAAGGCGCAGTCAGCTGCCGCCGCGCTCCGAAGCGACGCCGGGACGGCGGGGGCTGGGACCGGGGCCGGGCTGGCTGGGCGGCAGCGGAAGGGGCGGTGCGCGCCGGGGCCGGTCACCGGCCGGAAGTGCCCGGCAGCTGGGCCCGTCCTCCCGGCCGCTGGCCAATGCGCAGGACAGGCCAGTGTGCGGGGCGGGCCAATGCAAGGAGCCGATCAGGGATGGGCGGGCCCGGGGGCAGGGCGGGGCGGGCGCTGTCGCCGAGCTGGAGCCGGCCCCTCCCTCGGCGCGGCAGCCCTCCTCCCGCGAGCCCACAGACGCTGACGCGCGCACAGCTGCAGGTGGAGCAGACTCAGCCTTTATTCTGCGCCTCGGCGGGCGGGGGTGGGGGTGGGGGCGGGGGCAGGGGCGGGGGCCGGACGGCTCAGCAGGGCGCCCAGCATCTCCTCGCACATGGCTAGACACCGTGGCACGTGGAAGCAGCCTGTGGGGAGAGGCGGGTGAGGCGGGCGGGTGGTGAGGGCCGGGAGCCGCCGAAAGGCGCGACCCCTGCGACCCCGCCCTGTCTCCCACTCACCTTTGAAAGGCCCTCCTTTGATGGTGAGGGCCACCTTGCCCTCTCGGCTCAGGTAGCCAAACCATTCCCCGTACTCAGGATCGCGAAACTGGAATAACAGAGACAGTGACAGCTAGCGCCTGCAGGACCCACCCAGATGCCACTGCAGCTCTACCCAAGGTCAGAGCCCGGGTTGACCCAGGTAACGTGGCTCCAGAACCAACGATCTTAACCGCAACACCGCATCCTCCACAAAGATGAAAGCAGGAGTGGACGAAGCAGGCAGGCTGCAACTGTATAACCAACTGGCAAGAGGACAAGACACTGCTAGGTGGAATGAAAAGAACCCTGCCCTGGGATGTAGAAACGTTCTGTCTTGATTATAGTGGTGGTTACGTTGATTTAAACTAAGAAACGAAGAACCCTGATGGATGCGATTACCTGTCATGAATGGGAGCTCCAAGGGAGCCACTTATGAAGAGTTTCATGACAGATAATCGCCTCCCTGAGGCTTGTCAGTTCGGCCCCTTCTCAAAAGGATCATGGGCCGGGCGCAGTGGCTCACGCCTGTAATCCCAGCACTTTGGGAGGCCGAGGCGGGTGGATCACGAGGTCAAGAGATCGAGACCATCCTGGTCAACATGGTGAAACCCCGTCTCTACTAAAAATACAAAAAAATTAGCTGGGCATGGTGGCACGTGCCTGTAATCCCAGCTACTCAGGAGGCTGAGGCAGGAGAATTGCCTGAACCCAGGAGGCGGAGGTTGCGGTGAGCCGAGATCATGCCATTGCACTCCAGCCTGGGTAACAAGAGCGAAACTCCGTCTCAAAAAAAAAAAAAAAAAGAATTGGTGTTCTTGTTTGTAGGTGTAAACAGTTGGTGTATTCTTTGTGTGAGGTAAAACTAGTCCTCGGCTGGGCACAGTGGTTCATGCCTGTAATCTCAACACTTTGGGAGTCTGGAGTGGGAGGGTCACTTGAGGCCAGGAGTTTAAGCCCAGCCTGGGCAACATAGTGAGACCCCATCTCTACAAAAAAAATTAAAGAATTAGCTGGGCGTGATGGCACACAGCTGTAGTCCCAGCTACCTGGGAGGCTGAGATAGGAGTATGGCTTGAGCCCAGGAGGTTGAGGCTGCAGTGAACCGTGATTGTGCCACTGCACTCAGCCTGGGTGACAGAGACCCTATCTCAAAAAAAAAAAAATTAAAGAGAAAACTAGTTCTGAGTCACACATAACTCAAGATTAAAGTTATTTAAAAAAGAAAAAGAAAAAACTAGTTCTATCTGTATTCATTCTATCTTTTGAGTTACGTTGCTCAAGTCCTTATTTTCTGACTACTTGATCTGACACAGGAAGGTAAAGAAGAATTTCCTTCAGTGTCTGGATTTTTGCCTTCTATGTTCTCTTACGTTGGTTGGTGCATAATGACTTACCTGTTTTTTGTTTTGTTTTTTGTTTTTTTGAGATGGAGTTTCCCCCTTGTCACCCAGGCTGGAGTGTAGTGGCATGATACCAGCTCACTCCAAACTTCACCTCGTGGGTTCGAGTGATTCGCCTGCATCAGCCTCCCGAGTACTGGGGATTACAGGCGCCCGCCACCAAGCCCAGCTCATTTTTTGTATTTTTAGTAGAGATGGAGTTCCACCATGTCGGCCAGGCTGGTCTCAAATGCCTGACCTCAAGTGATCCGCCTGCCTCAGCCTCTCAAAGTGCTGGAATTACAGGCATGAGCCACCACGCTTGGCCCAACTTTTGTTTGTTTGTTTGTTTGTTTGTTTGTTTGTTTTTCTGAGATGGAGTCTCACTCTGTCGCCAGACTGGAGTGCAGCGGTGCAATCTCGGCTCCTCCTAGGTTCAAGCGATTCTCTTGCTTCAGCCTCCCAAGTAGCTGAGACTACAGGTGCGTGCCACCATGCCTGGCTAATTTTTGTATTTTTAGTAGAGATGGGGTTTCTTTTACCATGTTGGTCAGATGGTCTCAATCTCTTGACCTCGTGATCTGCCCACCTCAGCCTCCGAAAGTGCTGTGAGTACAGGCACAAGCCACCATACCCAGCCAATTTTTGTGTTTTTAAAGTAAAGACGGGGTTTTGCCATGTCTGCCAGGCTGATCTCAAACTCCTAACCCAGGTGATCCACCTGTCTCAGCCTCCGAAAGTGCTCAGATTACAGGTCTGAGCCACCATGCCCAGCCGATTTACGTGTTGATTATAACTTTTGTAATTGTTTAATGTCATTTCTATCACATTAAAATGTATTCCTGGCCGGGCGCGGTGGCTCAAGCCTGTAATCCCAGCACTTTGGGAGGCCGAGGCGGGTGGATCACGAGGTCGAGAGATCGAGACCATCCTGGTCAACATGGTGAAACCCCGTCTCTACTAAAAATACAAAAAATTAGCTGGGCATGGTGGCACGTGCCTGTAATCCCAGCTACTCAGGCGGCTGAGGCAGGAGAATTGCCTGAACCCAGGAGGCGGAGGTTGCAGTGAGCCGAGATCGCGCCATTGCACTCCAGCCTGGGTAACAAAAGTGAAACTCCGTCTCAAAAAAAAAAAAAAAAAAATGTATTCCTTCAATTTCATTTTAGAGTTAAAATTGGTGGTCCCTAACACATACTTTATGAATGCATTAAATATGAAGATATAGCTGCAGGTCCAAGAACCCCTGTGGTTTGGAAGTAGTGATGAGCATATGTGACCCTGGCAGATGCCTCTCTAACTGCAATGCAATATAAACACATCTGGGACTTCTACTGGTGACAAAGCCAGGCACTGCTGTTACTGATGTGGTTCATTGCCTCCACTCATAATGGAAGCAAATGCTAGTTTCAGTTAGAGGTTAGTACAAATAAAGATGTGATTTCCCCCACAGAGTTTCAAAGCCCACAGATCCCAGAATAAGACCTCCTGCTACAGTCCTCCCAGTACCAGGGTTTACCAGTGCAGTCAGAGTCATGGCTTTAGAAACACAAGACGCATCTTCATTCATTCATTCACTACCCAGGCCTCACCACTGGGTGCTGTGCCATGTCCTGGGTTCAGCAGCTCGAGGTGCCTTCTGGGCAGCAGTCAGGACAGCTTATCACTCTGCTCCTAGCACTTGGGCCTCGGGGCGGGGGTCCCTGGCTTGGTTTTCTTCCTGATTCTTGTCTCCTTTGCTGGGCCCCCATTTCCCTTTTTACCCCATAGATCTCAGCAGCGTCTGTACTCTTTTTTGTTGTTTTTGAGACAGACTCTTGCTCTGTTGCCCAGCCCAGGCTGGAGTGCAGTGGTGTGACCATAACCCACTGCAGCTCCAAACTCCTAGGCCTAAGCAGTCCTCCTGCCTCAGCCTCCTGAGTAGCTGGGACTACAGGTGTGCATGATACCCAGCTAATTTTTAAAAAGATTTTTTTAGAGATGAGGGTCTCACTATGTTGCTCAGACTAGTTTTGAACTCCTGGGTTCAAGCAATCCTCCAGACTCAGCCTCCCAAAGTGCTAAGATTATAGGTGTGAGCCACTGTGCTCGGCAGCATCTACATTCTTATGAGCTGAAAACACTCATGGCCCGTCCAGATCTTTCCCTCTGCACCAAAGACTCAGGAATCCCACTGCCGCTCCACCAGACTGTGAGCCCTCTGTCCCCGAGAGCGCCCACCTAGGCCAGCCCTCGCTGGCTGGGATGACAGCTACAGCTTCGTCTGCTGTCCCAGCGTCTGCCGTATACCCTACAGGCTTCCTCCATAACACCCTCTCTCTAAGTCCCAGGACAAAATTAACAACGGAATCAGACCAGGCCCCTGTTCAGTGCTTCCCCACTGCCACCTCATAGAAAGGAGCCCCCCACAACCCTCGGCAGCGGTATTATCCCCACAGCTGTCACTCACCAACCCTAGGTCTGCTCCCACACCCGCACCCGCCACCAAAATTCAAGCTCTAGGAGGGCAGGGGCGTCTTCATTAACTGAACAAACAGCACTGGGACTCCAGGAACTCTGAGACCAGCTGAGCGACTGTGCCCAGCAAGGGGGCAAGAGCACAACCTGGCCAGACTCTCCCCATTCCCCCATTCAGCCTCTAGAGGGGATAAGGAGGCAGTGCTCACCTGGCAGAAGGTGTACTCAGCCACTTGGTAGAAGAGGCGCAGCAGCTCAGGGTCCCCGCTGTCGCTGTAACCCATGAGGAAGGCAATCATGGCTTCGCTGTGCGGCCACCAGAGCTTCATGGCCCACTCCAGCTGAGGGGAGACCAAAGCTGGGCATCTCAGCAGGACACTCCCCTCCCCAACTTTCCAGACCTGGCTCTGTCTCCTTTGGCCCAAGCTACTGGAGCTGAATTGCAAGACATCTTTCGGGGTTCTGAAGGACCCTCCCAGTGGCATCAGCTTCCTGACATGTAGATACTTGGAGAGACACCAGGGCCCCGGACCAACAGGACATATGTCTGAGCATCAGTGTTTCGCCAGCTCCCTGGTGGCCTCCATGTAACATGGGACTGGGGAGCACTGGTGTCAGAGGTGTGTGAACCAGAGGAACTCCATCTTAAACAGGAGCTAGACAAAATGAGCTGAAATCTACTAGGCTGCATTCCCAGATGGTGAAGACGTTCTCAGTCACAGGATGAGACAGGAGAAAGACCTTGCTAATAAAACCGTTTGCAGTGCCGGGCGCGGTGGCTCAAGCCTGTAATCCCAGCACCTTGGGAGGCTGAGGCGGGTGGATCACGAGGTCGAGAGATCAAGACCATCCTGGTCAACATGGTGAAACCCCGTCTCTACTAAAAATACAAAAAATTAGCTGGGCATGGTGGCGTGTGCCTGTAATCCCAGCTACTCAGGAGGCTGAGGCAGGAGAATTGCCTGAACCCAGGAGGCGGAGGTTGCGGTGAGCCGAGATCGCGCCACTGCACTCCAGCCTAGGTAACAAGAGCAAAACTCCGTCTCAAAAAAAAAAAAAAAAAAAAAACAACCGTTCGCAGTAAAGGATCTGGCCAAAACCCACCAAAACCAAGATGGCGATGAGAGTGACCGTGACCCTTGGTCGGTCCTCACTGCTACACTCACCAGCGCCATAACAGTTTACAAGTGCCATGCAATGTCAGGAACTTACCCTATATGGTCTAAAAAGGGGAGACATTAGTAGTCCACCCCTTGTTTCGCGTGTCATCAAGAAATAACCATAAAAACAGGCAACCAGCAGCCCTCCTGGCTGCTCTGACTATGGAGCAGCCACTCTTTTGTTCCTTTACTTTCCTGATAAACTTGCCTTCACTTTACTCGATGGACTTGCCCTGAATTCTTTCTGGCATGAGATCCAAGAACCTTTCCTGGGGTCTGGATCGCCACCCCTTTCCGGTAACACTGGTACAGAAGCCAACAGCAGGCCTTTAGGTTCCAATCCAGCCGCAAGTTACCCTCTACAAGAAGCACCCATCTCCCTGGGCAGAAAGCCTTAAAACAGGGTAGGTCATGGCCCTGGGCGCTCTCCTACCTGGGTGGGGCAGAAGCCATCAGCATCCTGGAAGTAAAATAGGCCTCCGTGGTCAGGGTCCCATCCGGAATGGAAGGGCAACAACAGGAACTTGTCAATAACGTGGGCTCGAAGTTCAGGGTCGCCTTTCCGAATGCAATGACGGAGCAGAAACCAGCCAGCTTCCAGTGCATGACCTGGTGAGGATTGAGGTAAGGAAGGGTCTGGGTGGGGTGCCCCTGGCACCTCTTTGCTCCCTCCCTAACAGTGAGCGATGCTCTGAGCTCCCTGGCCCTGGAAGTCTGCTCCCCTGAAGAAACCCCCAGCCTAGGGAGGGCCCATCCCCTCTCCTCTGCCTCCTCAAGGCCCCCGGCTAGGCACTCCCCACATCTGAAGCCTAGAACACAAGGCTCAGTGCTTCCCTCCTCCTGGGAGGCCCCCAGCCCACCCTGTCCCTCACCTGGGTTCTGCTGTCTCCCTAGGCAGCCAGAAAGTTCGTTGCCATCCTCTGACACATTCTCCAGCACAGCTTGTCCATCCCTCTGCCCGGAAGGAGCAGACGGGAATGTTGGCTCCAGCCCTTGCCCCCACCCAACCACCCACTAGAAAGCCCCGGCCCAGGTGGGTGTGGTAGCTCTTGCCTATAATCCCAGCACTTTGGGAGGCTGAGGAATGTGCATCATCTGAGGTCAGGAGATCTAGAGCACCCTGGCCAACAGGGTGAAACCCAGTCTCTACTAAAAATACACAAATTAAGGCCGGGCGCGGTGGCTCAAGCCTGTAATCCCAGCACTTTGGGAGGCCGAGGCGGGTGGATCACGAGGTCAAGAGATCGAGACCATCCTGGTCAACGTGGTGAAACCCCGTCTCTACTAAAAATACAAAAAATTAGCTGGGCATGGTGGCTCGTGTCTGTAATCCCAGCTACTCAGGAGGCTGAGGCAGGAGAATTGCTTGAACCCAGGAGGCAGAGGTTGCGGTGAGCCGAGATCGCGCCATTGCACTCCAGCCTGGGTAACAAGAGCTAAACTCCATCTCAAAACAAACAAACAAACAAACAAAACACACAAATTAGCCGGGCATGATGGTGCATGCTTATAATCTCTGCTACTCTGGAGGCTGAGGCACGAGAATCGCTTGAACCTTGCAGTGAGCTGAGATTGGACCACTGCACTCCAGCCTAGGAGACAGAGTGAAGCTTTGTCTCCAAGAAAAAGAAAGAAACAAAGGTCCAGGCGTGGTGGCTCACGCCTATAATCCCAGCACTTTGGGAGGCTGAGACGGGGTTTCACCATGTTGACCAGGATGGTCTCGATCTCTTGATCTCTTGACCTCATGATCCACCTGCCTCACCCTCCCAAAGTGCTGGGATTATAGGCATGAGCCACTGCGTCCGGCCAGAAGTTTTTTTAGACAGAGTCTCGTTCCTGGGTTCAAGTGATTCTCATGCCTCAGCCGCCTGAGTAGGTGGGAGTATAGGAGTGCACCCCGACACCCCACTACCTTTTTGTATTTTTAGTAAAGATGGGGCATCACCATGTTGGCCAGGCTGGTTTTGAACCTCTGATCCGCCTGCCTCAGCTTCCCAAAGTGCTAGGATTACCGGCATGAGCCACAGCACCTAGCCCAGGCCTACGAAGTTCTAATCCTCTCTTCTGGCCTGATCCTTTCCAGCAAAGGAGGGTGAAACATTAAACGGGGACAGACAGGGCGGGATTCACAGCCCAGAGGCCTGGGAGGGACTTGGTGGGGGGGGGGGGTCTTCTGCTGTCAGACGATGCCTGGGGTTCCAAACCCTCCCTCCCACCCTCAGGCCCTCCTCCTTCCCCAGGTGGGAACCTCCCCTGTCTCTCCCAGTGTGTCAAGCCCCAGGGCACCCCAGGGAGAGGGGGAGGGGGGGAGTGGAGGAGTGGAGGGCCTCCTGCCACCCCAGCTCCCCAGGGGTCCCCCACCTGCACGTGCTGCAGAATCCTCCGGGCGCACCAGTCCCCCAGCTCTGCATATTTGCCCGCCAGCTCCTCGTCCGCCTCCCCCAGCTGCTCCACCAGGTTCAGCAGCATCATGGGCACGGCCATGGGCTCCACGGCTGGGGCTCCCTGGAGCTGGGGCCGGCCCAGTTCCGACGCATCCTCCCGTACCCAGTGGACAATCTGATCCATCATCTCCACGGCTTCCGTCTGTGGGTGTGGGAGGCAAGGGGCAGCCCAGGCTGAGGCCCTGGGGTGGGAGAGCTGATTCCTCTCCTGAACTCCAAAGACACCTACTCGGGGCCTAGCACGCAGATCCGCCCCACCCTGCCTTGTGGGCTCCCAGTCTGGGGGTACAGCCCTTCCCAGGTTGTGGGGTCAGGGTCTGGCAGCACAAGGAGCCCAGGGCGGAGGGAGGAGCCTCATCTTGGTTAGGGGCAGGTCATGGATAGAGCCCTCTCTGTCTGGGCCCCTGTGGTAAGGGAGCGGTCAGAGGTGAAGGGGACTTGGCCAGAAGATGGGTTCGTGGGAGGGGACTTGCGTCTTGAGTGGGAATGCATCAGGTGCCCACGGAAGGGTCCCAGAGTGGGGTCTTCAGGGGCACCCTTAGGCCCAGTGGCCGCCTCAGCAGGCCTCCTCTCACACACCTGGTACCGTGCTTCCCCTGTGGTCCTCCACAACTCGTCCATGGCCATAGTGTAGAAACACTCGCTGAAGATGGTCCGCTGCACCTTGACCGGGCGGCCATCGCGAGTCAGCACAAAGGCACACTTCTTGCCAGGAGGTGCCACCCGGGCATAACGCAGCAAGAACTCACCACCTGGAGGTTGGGGGGTTGGCATGCCAGGAGTAAGGCCAGCATACCCCACACATACCACCCTTTAGCCTCCCCAATGCTTCGCTGCTTCTAGACCCCTCTAGAAGCATGAGATCCGCACATGTGCCCTGTTGAGTAAACATGGGAGACAGGCAAGAAGCGGGCACCTGCTTTTGCTGCGTCCAGAAGCTGCGCGTGGTGGAAGCGCTCGAAAGTGCGGTACAGGCGACAATACATCCAGACCTGTGGAGTACGGGGAGGTGGGAGGGAACGTTGCTGAAGCGGCCAGCTGGAGTGAGGGGAGGAGCCCTTTGAGGTGATAGGCCCTGTGCCTTGTGGCCTGAGCTTCCAGGCTGGGAACACCCTACCTGCCTCCCCTGTAGCCACACATACTTGAGGTCATCATACACCTGCCCATCCCGGCCGAGGCACGTGAAGAAGCCCCTGTAGGAGTGCAGCGTTAGCTGAGCCTGGAAGGGCCCCTCTGGGGCCAGCAAATCTGGGAGGGGCCTGAGAGCGAGGAGGGGGCTTGGGAAGGGCAAAAACCCTGCAGAGGACTCTGGAAGTGCGCCAAGTACCCGTGCTCCTGGTCATGGGAGTGCTGCATCCAGAAAGCCACCACGCGGTCCAGCTCGTGCCCCACGCGCTCCTTCCAGGCCTGCAGAGTCTCCCGCTCTTTCTCCATATCCTAAGGGAACTGGGGCTTGAAGGCGCAGCCCCCGCGTAGGACCTAGGCCGCCCCAGCCTTGGACCTAGGGCTCAGGGATCTCCCCCCCTCCACACCGGGCTGCAGACTTCGCCATCCCAAGGACCCTCCCAGACAGCACTCCCGCCACGCGCCCCCCTACTGGCCTGTTGTGCTCGGAGAGCTTTACTCATCCCTCCCTCTCCTCCAGGAAGCCAGACAGAGTTGGTCGAGGTCCCGTGACTGTCACTCAGCTGACAGAGCCGCGCCCGGGCTCACCCACCCCCGCCTCTTCAGGGTTCCGCTGGGCCTGGGGGCGGGGCTTTGGGCCCCACCCCCGCGCTCGTTCCTGCCCCTCCCCTCCCCTTGGATGGACCTGTCCCGCCAGGGCCCCTCCCTGCTAGGCGCCCGAGGCTCAAGATCCTCCTTGATGGGAAATGCTGGGATGGCAGGACGATGTGGGATGAGGGGGCAGGGGGACAGGGCTGCCACCCCACCCCACACCAACTATCTTTACGGGAGCCCAGAGAGGGCTCTAATTTGCCCCCTAATGTGCCAGGAGCCCAGGCAGGGTGACTGAGGACCTTGGCTCTAGTAAGCCTGTGGGGCAGCGGTACAGCAGGACAGGGAACAGCTAGAGGGCCCTCTGACCTGTCACCGCATAGATACGACAGGCACATTATTTCCTCCTCTGGGCATAGATATGGCAGGCAGGTAGGCAAGTCCTTTTTTTTTTTCAGACAGGGTCTTATTCTACCTCCCAGGCTGCTCGCTGCAGCCTTGACCTGGCAGGCTCAAGCGATCCTCCCACCTCTGCCTCCCAAGTAGCGAGGATCACAGCTGTGGGCCACCATGCCTGGCTATTTTTTGTATTTTTAGTAGAGACAGGGTTTTGCCATGCTGCCCAGGCTGGTCTCGAACTCCAAAGCTAAAGTGATCCACCCACCTCAGCCTCCCAAATGCTGGGATTATAGGCGTGAGCCACCACGCCCGGCCTAGCAAGTCCTCTCTCTCTTTTTTTTTTTTTTTTTTTGAGACGGAGTTTCACTCTTGTTACCCAGGCTGGAGTGCAATGGCGTGATCTCGGCTCACCGCAACCTCCGCCTCCTGGGCTCAGGCAATTCTCCTGCCTCAGCCTCCTGAGTAGCTGGGACTACAGGCACGCGCCATCACGCCCAGCTAGTTTTTTTATTTTTATTTTTATTTTTTTTTTTTTTGAGACGGAGTTTCGCTCTTGTTACCCAGGCTGGAGGGCAATGGCGCGATCTCGGCTCACCGCAACCTCCGCCTCCTGGGTTCAGGCAATTCTCCTGCCTCAGCCTCCTGAGTAGCTGGGATTACAGGCACGCACCACCATGCCCAGCTATTTTTTTTGTATTTTTAGTAGAGACGGGGTTTCACCATGTTGACCAAGATGGTCTCGATCTCTTGACCTTGTGATCCACCCGCCTCGGCCTCCCAAAGTGCTGGGATTACAGGCTTGAGCCACCGCGCCCGGCTACGCCCAGCTAGTTTTTTGTATTTTTAGTAGAGACGGGGTTTCACCATGTTGACCAGGATGGTCTCGATCTCTTGACCTCGTGATCCACCCGCCTCGGCCTCCCAAAGTGCTGGGATTACAGGCTTGAGCCACCGCGCCCGGCCAAGTCCTCTCTTTTGAATCAGTTTGTCACCAACCACCTCAACAGTCAGTAATGGGCAGCCATTGGCGCTGACTTTTTTTTCCAGAGATGGAATCTTTCTCTGTTGTTCAGGGTGGAATGCAGTGTCGTGATCTTGGCTCACTGCAACCTCCACTTTCCAGGTTTAAGCAATTCTCCTGCCTCAGCCTCTGGAGTAGCTGGGATTGATTATAGGTGCCTGCCACCACACCCAGCTTATTTATTTTTTATTTTTTATTTTTAGTAGAGACGGGGTTTCACAATGTTGGCCAGGATGGTCTCAAACTCCTGACTTCGCGATCCACTTGCCTTGGCCTCCCAAACTACTGGGATTACAAGCATAAGCCCCCACGCCCGGCCTTGGCGCTGACTTTACACAAGTGACACAGCTCTGAGGCCTGACAGTAACTGTGAGTAAGAGCCCACATCCCCCTTCTCTGGGCCTATTTTCCAGCTGCCCGGATCTGTCTGTAGCTCTATGATCGTCTGACCTGATGGTGCTACAAGGCCAGTGGCTTTCCAGGCCGACAGCGCACAGAATGCTTCCAGCCCTGGGCATGGTGCTGCACTGCTGGTCTTTGGTGCCACAGTGGCTGTCTCAGTTCCCCTTTGGGGTGCTTGGGAATGAGGCTGATACCCCTGGCAGGTGGGGGCATCCTGTGTGCTCGCACCGCCCTTGGCCTCAGCTCATGCTCAGGGATGAACTTCTTTGTGCCCAGCCGGGCTGTATCTACTTGCCCTGCTGGCAGGCCTGTCATGGTCATGTTCACGTCCAGCCTCCCTCCTGCCTTACCAAGGCTGAGCCTTGGCATGTGGAGGGTTCTAGGCTTCTCTGGGTGGTCCCCCTAGCCCTGGGTCCAGTGGACAGGGCCTTGGTCGATCCTTAGGGAGAGCACTTAGCTTTCCCGGGCTCCCTGGGAGCAGGACCAGGAGGTGCCATGCTCCCTCTCCCTGCCCCGGGCTCTTCCCTGGAGGCTGTGGAGTGGTACCCTCAGACGGAAACTTGGTATTTTCAGATAAACACCAGAGGCATGACGGATGTGGCCGTTGCCTTCTGAAGTGTGATGCAGCCGCTGTGACAGGTGAGCTGAAGGGAGGTGGAGCGTGGGTCGCCCTGCAGGTGCCAGCTACAGGAGTGGGGTGGGAAGAACCCTTGTACTGCCCCCACCAGGGGAAGCGCCCACAAAGCCATTTGCCAAAGGTATGGCAAATCCTCAAGGCTTCTCGTTCTGGGGTCAATCCCATGTGGCCCCTGGCGTCCCCCAGCCCCAGGCATGGCTCCTACGGCTCTGCTCCAAGACACTTTCCCAGCCCTCTCCTTGGGCCTCTGAGAGGCTGGACTCTGTGCCACATCGCAGTTGGTGCAGTGGCCAAGACAGAGATACAGCTCCTGGTGTCAAGCTCTGGCCAGGTGGGGACACGGAGGATCCCACATGACAGGCTTCCCAGGAGAGGTCACATTGGACAGGGCGTCGCACATACACCCATGCCACAGGTGGAGACATGTAGGCTTTTGTTACTCCGGGGGTTTCTGGCAGCAGAGTGCCTGAACACTGTGAGAGCAAGGTCAGGCAGCAGAGCTGTGTGGGGGAAACAAAGGCAGGCGGTGGGGCTTGGAGGGGAGGCAGGGGATGCAGGTACACCAGGCCTGCGAGCCACAGGAGCACCATGCCACTCCCCTCGGACCTGCCTAGGCCTGTGCTGCCCCAGCGGCATCGCCCCAGGGCTTTCTGTGCCTCCTGGCTGGTGATCGCCGAGTACAAATTCAGCGCAGCAGACCCCAGCTGTTCCGCCAACCCAATCGCTAGGTGGTCTGGATCACGAGCTCTGTTCCTTCCCCTTGTGGGCATGGCTCACATGTAAGAGGAAGCAGGATGAGGGGATCCACCTCTGCAGTACCCACAGTGTGCTTGTGACTCAGCACCTCCTCCCCCCAACACACCCCAGACCACTGCTGGTGACCTGCCAGGCCTTTGCCCCTCCTATCCTCTAGTGCAGGAGGAGAGGGAGAGATCCAAGCTTGGTTCTTCCCCTGCAAAGCAGCTGCCAAGCAACCTTCTGGAACCTGGTCCGACTTGGTCCAAAGACCGCACACCACAGTGAGGGCCTTCCTTTCAGAGGAGCTCAGGTCCCCCACCAGGGGGCTCCCGTGAGCCTCGGGCAGGTCTCAGCGTTCCCGCTGCCTCCTGCAAGGATGCCGGGACACAGTGAGCCACCTCGTGGTTATTTCAAAAAAAGTCTTTTAATTGTTCAAAATAGCACAAAACGACATCGCACTATGGTAATATTGAGTCACAGGGGTTACTCTACAATAGTGAACGGTGTACTCTCCGCAGAAACAAATCAATAGGCGCGCGAGAGAAAGGAAGGGGTAAAACAACAGGACCAGGTGAGTGGGCTCCAAGGTGACTAAACGTGACATTTCCACAGCGAAATATACTATAATACAACAAACCAGAGGCCCTGGAGGACACAGGCTGCTGCATCTCCAGGCAGAGGTTGGTGGGGGAGGGTTGGAAAGATTGGCTGCTCAGTTCAAAGCCTTCTGACTTGCCGGCAAACCTTGCTCCTTGACGGAAGCTCGGGGAGGGGGAAAAAAACTGCAAGCAGACACCCCAGCCCCGGAGCCTGGCCTGGGTTCCATGCTGCACATTCATGCAGCTGCTATGCTGCTGCTGCTGCTGCTGGCCAGATGTTGCCCTAGCCTCCCTTGTTGGGGACACTGCACAGCTGCCCTCCCGGGCTGCCTCCAAGGACGCCTGGTTCCCTTCCGTTCCCCACCCTTTCCATGACAATTTGAGAGAGATGGCACAGCGGCTGCAGAAAGCAGCAGCCCCATGTGGGAAGCAGCGCCGGTGGTGCTGACGAAGGGGGCGTGGGGAGCGCTGGGAACCTAGGACAAGGAGGCCCCAGCCCTTCCTCCAGCTTCCCCAGGCTGGACCCTATGGGTGCGGAGTGGTCGCCCATGAGTAATGAGCTGTCCTTTCTTTGTTCCAGCAGCCTGAATACAGGCAAAGGGGTAGCGGACAGGAGCCAGCAACAGGAAGCTGGGCTGGGCGGCAAACAGCAGGTGCCACGTGGCAGGTTCCACACCTCTCCTGCCCCGGCTGGCCCCAGCTTTTCCTCCAGAAAGATCCCTGCCAAGAATTAGCCAAGGAGAAAAAAGCAAAACAAAACAGAACCAAAAAAAAAAAAAAAACAAAAACACACAAAAAAGAAAAAAGATTACACATTCTGTACATAGCTAACAACAAAAAGAGACAAAACCCCACACGCTAAAATTACAATGAAAGTGTGAACTTCACCAATTTCAACCTAAAAAACACAACCAATGCAGCAGTTGGCGGCGTGGCCCACAGGTGCCGCCACGGGGCGCCTTGCCCCTCTTTTTTCTTTTTCCTTCTTTTCTTTCGTAACATGGGAAAGAAGAGGGGAAGAGGATAAGAGTTCGGAGCACGAAGGCCTCTGAGAAAAAAGTGTAAGCTTCCTGTGGGGTCACTGAGCAGGGCGGACCGGGGGAGACTGAGGAAGGGAGGTTAGGTGGCTGGAAACACACGGGAAAGAAAAGAAAACAGAACCAGACAGACACCCGGGCCAGAGTGTCAGGAAAGCCACCCTGGGGAAGGCCGAGGGGGTGCCTTTCCTCCGCTCCATGCCCGCCCCCCACCTGGCCCTTGACAAAGCAAAGCGCACACAGCCTGGCTGTCCTCAGCTCCGCCCTCCCTAGTTAGAGGGGAAGAAAGGAAGCGCGCTCCTCTCTCTGCTTTCCCATCTGCCTCTGCTTCCTCCCAACCGCAATGGTAAAATGTGCTTTCTTTAGATTATTTTAAAAACAGAGAGAAAGAGAAAGGGGGGAGGAGGAAACTGCGGCTCTGGAGGGTGAAGTGCGAATGCCGGGGCGGGGCAGGGTCGGAGGGGTGGGCCTTGGCGGGTGTTCCTGAAGCAGGGGAGTCTGGAGAAGAATCCATGGACTGGTCAGCTTCCTCTCACTGACCATCGGCCTTAGATTTCTTTGGAGCAGATTTCCTTGGAAGGCAGAGAAAGGAAAGAGAAAGTTAGTGTGGGCCTCGCACCACGGGAGGCCCTGCCGGGGACCGGTTAACTGCCCCCCGTCATTTGATGAGAGGCTGAGCCCAGCTATTTCCACCCCCAGCCTCAGCAAGTTCCTAAGAAGGGCTTCCTGCTTACATTTCTGGAGAGGACATTGGCCGTTTGTTGGCCGGCTTGGTGCCAGAGCTGTCTTTACTGGTTTCTGGAAGGAACGAGAGAGATGGGTGAGCAGCACTGGGACAGAACAAGAGCAAGGAACACCCGCGCCCTGCCTGCCCACAGAGCCTCCCGGTGCCACACAGTGTTCGGCCAGCAGCCAGCAAGGGTGGGCACCCGCCCTGTGGGTGGTCACCTTTTGCACTGCTCCCCGACTAGAACACGACACCACTCACTCCCCTCTGGATGCAGGTTAGAAACCCACTCAGCTCAGCTCCCACCTCATTGCCCTCCCAGGTCCCAGGTCCCAGGTCCCAGCCAGCCCCAGTGGAGCTGGAGCAGGAGCAGGAGCTGACCGGAGGTGGCCGGCCTCCCGCACATCCCACCCCTCACCTGCTGCGTGCCAGGGACCTGGGACACGTTGTTTTCGGGCTTAGAAACCTATGCTTTCCCACAGCCCTCTCAGTCCTTATCCCCTCAAACATCCTGGGGCAACGTCCCCTGCACCACCAGGCCCGGAGCTGGGGCCCCTTCTCCACTCGACAGCTGCCCGTCAGGGGCTGTGTGCGCGCCAAAGGAAGCAGGGAGACACAGCACATGGGAAGGAATCTCAGAGGGTGACAGTTTCGCCTGCTGCACCTGGCTCCCTGAGCCTTCCCTAGAAGCTGCCTTAGGAGCCCCACAAGGGACACTCACCCTGCAGCCACCTCACTTGTGTGGCTGGGCCGTAGCCCTTCTCGTTGCGGGCGGCAATGCGGAAAATGATGGCAGGCTTGGTGGTGTAGTCAATGTGGGCGTTGGAGAGGCTGGAGGACTGCACGAGGCAGGAGGGGCTGGGCCCGCAGTACACTCGCATGAAGGCCAGCTGGGCTGGGGTGGAGCTCTTGAGCTCACTCCCAGCCTGCGAGCTCTGGATGGCCAGGTACACCGAGTACTCGATGATCTTGCCGGAGGTCACAGAGGGTGGCTCCCAGGTGAGGTGAGCACCATCAGGACTCTAGAACCCAGGGGGTCAGAAGGTCAACAACAGAGCAAGCTAGAAGCTTCCAGAACTGACTGATCATGGTTCCCATAAACCATTTTCTAACACAGTAGAAGAGATGCCATGTCGCAGTTCAAGGAGCTTCAAAGAGATCTTCCTCCAAGTAGAAGGGCTAAAACAAACTGGGACTCAAGACCCAGCCCTCCTATGCCCACACTGCCACCTCACGTGCTGACGCAGGAGGGAACCAAGCAGGTACAGAGGGCCACCCCACAGGAAGACTCACTTTGCTGATTTTAATGGCACAAGGGGCCCCTGGGAAACCAGGCAGACATGTCTTAAAGGCTGAGATTTCACTGAAGGGCCCCCGGCCGCAGGCATTGATTCCGGCAACACGAAACTTATATGCTGTGCCTGGCTGCAGCTCCTGCTTCTTCAGCTGGTTATAGTCAGGGACAGTGCCCGAGTCATCCTGGGAAGAGAGGAGTGGCATGAACTCTGTTGTGGAGAAGGCAGCTGAGGCCACCCCAGGGACGCTGAAGGTCTGTGTTGAGTACGGGCCAGAGGGAAAACAGGTCAGCGGTAGCTGGCCCCTCATGGCAAGGAGGGACATGGTGAGGTCGACTGTGGCCAGGTACTGGCGAGAAGGAACCAAAGCTCTCCTTTTCTCCTGCTGCAGGGGGATGGGCTCTGCCTGGCTATCCTCAGGCTTCCTGGCTACTTAGCTTGGCCCAAAGATGGAGGAGTTTCCTGTAAGCCCCACTCAGGACAGTGGAGCCAAGATCCACCCACCTGAGGGCATCAACTCCTGCAGACACTTACTTCTGATGGGGCAGCATCGTCTGGTGGCAGAAAATAGTGTGTCACCATTACATTGGTGCCCTTAATGACCCCCACATCAAACCACTGGTTCTCCTTCTTCATGGGGGCTTTGCTGGGTGGAGGCGGCAGGTCCGGCTTCTGGAAGACAGAATCGGGGTGATGAAATCAGGCCCTCAGCACCCAGAGGCAGTGCTGTCCCCCAGACCCAGCCTCAGGAGCACCACCACACTCAACTCACCACACCCAGGGACTCAATGCCATTGGCCACTTCAGTCAAGGTAGCTGCAGCCTGCAGCTTGGCTGGGCTGGCCACCACAACCGGCTGGGGGGCCACAAATGTGTTGGACGGAGCCAGGCCTGGGAAGAAAGGTGTCAGTGGGAAAGACTACAAAGACTTGGCTCTCAAGTGGGACCGAGACTCCTGTCCTGCCCTGGCCTCCCTGGGTGCCCCCACCACCCCAGCACTGATTCGCCTTCAGCCGCTTACTCTCGGTGGCTGTTGAGGGCAGCAGCGCCACGGTGCTGGGGACGGTGCCGGCCAGCTCGTTGAGGCAGTTGCTCTCAATGGCCGGGTCATTGAGGCTATCAGCAGGGGCCAGGGCCTCAGTGGGGAGGTGGTGATGCTGCTGCTGGGCCTGGGCCTCCTGTAGCTGCTGCTGCTGCACCAGGGCAGCCAGCTCCTGCTGTGTCAGCACGATGGGGATGGTGGTGGCCTGGCCCTCCTGGCCCTCAGCCGACAGGTGCCCCAGCTCTGCCTGGGTCACGGTTGCCGCTGCCTCGGAGGTGTCCATGGGCTCACCGGTGCCTGCTCCAGCGTCAAGAGAAATGGTTCCTTATCAGGAAGGCTGGCCGGAGGCAGGTGGCCCAGGCGGAGCCCCCCAGAGCCTGTCCTGGAGACCCTGTCCACCTCCCACCCGTCCTCCACTATAAGATAAGCCCTGGCAGATGGGCCCGTCTGTCTCCCGGGCAGTAACCCCAGCCAGCCGGTCCCATGTGGCAATCCCTACTACCTGGCCTGTCCAGGATCCCTTGTGCCCATCCTCCCCATCACATCTGGCTCATGCCACCCTCGAGAGAAATGGGCTACTCTTCTCAGGCTGTCTCCGTGGCCTACTGCTTCCCCGAGGTGGCGCTGGCGCTCACCCATAACAGCCTGCTGCGCTGCCTGGAGCACCGCCTGGATGGCCAGGGCCTGGGCTTCCTCTGTGGCTGCAGCCTGGGCGGCTGCTTCTGCAGCAGCAGTCACTGCCAGCTCTTCGGGGGTGAGCCCTGTTACCATGAGGGTGGTGGTGCCAGCCTGGGCCTCAGCCATTAGCTCTTGGGGAAGTGATAACTGATCTACTTCGGACTGCGCAGGTGGGGGTGGCTGGACCACCACAGTGGCCACCACCGCAGAGCTAGCAGACTCCTGGCCCGAAGATGGCTCCCCTGTGCTGCTCAGATCCACGGCAGCCGGGAGCTCAGGGGTCTGGGAGGCTGACAGGACCTCGGCGGACTCCCCCATCAGGGCTGTGGAGGCTGACTGTAGGAGCTGCCGCGGAGGCAGCTGCTGGCGAGGCCCTGGTGACACCTGGAGTTCCTCTGGGGGCTGCAGGATGTCAACAGCAGAGAAGGGCATGTCAGAAGTTTCTGTGTTGGCTATGGTCACTGTTATTTTGGCTGGGATGGGGACTTCGGTAGTCAGAGCCCCTGGGGCAGTCTCAGTAATTGATGAGATCTTCTAGAAAGGGAGAGAAGCCCCTGTCAGAGGGGAGGAGAGAGGGGCCAGAACCAGGAAGCAGGGCTGAGAAGCAAGCCAGCCTTCACCTTTCCTTGTGGGCCTAAGTTTTCACTTTTTTTTTTTTTTTTTTTTTGAGATGGAGTTTCACTCTTGTTACTAAGGCTGGAGTGCAATGGTGCGATCTCGGCTCACCGCAACCTCCGCCTCCTGGGTTCAGGCAATTTTCCTGCCTCAGCCTCCCGAGTAGCTGGGATTACACGCACGCGCCACCATGCCCAGCTAATGTTTTGTATTTTTAGTAGAGACGGGGTTTCACCATGTTGACCAGGATGGTCTCTATCTCTTGACTTCGTGATCCACCCGCCTCGGCCTCCCAAAGTGCTGGGATTACAGGCTTGAGCCACCGCGCCCGGCAGTTTTCACTCTTGATGGGCCAGCTCGAGCTCATGTTAAATGGGGGAAGAGGGGTGGGCAGTGGTTCTCTGAGCAGCATGAGGACAGAGGCCCTTGAGACCCCTGGTCAGGTTTAGCCTGTCCTCAGAGTCGTCCTGGCCTGGACAGACAGACACTCAGACCCCGCCACGTCTTGTACAAGCTGTCATGAAGTGACACACGATGGTAACCAGTCACAGAAATAAAAGCACCCCAGAGATGCAGGGGAACGCAAAAGACATCAAGGCTGCCCTTTTATGGTCCGGAAAAAGAACCAGGAGCAGCCCCATGCCTGGTAAAAGAGCGACATCTGGTGTCTTGACTGTGGAATTGCACATGCGTAGGCAGGGAAGGCGGAGAGCAAAAGGACCCCCTGGGCTCTTACCGGCACAGAGGGGCCTGGGACCGGCGTGGACTGTGTCACGGTGGTCACAGCACGCGTCAGTGTGGAGGACACAGTTGTCGTGATGGCACTGTCGCCCTGGGTGCTTTCCACCTCTCCCTGATCGCTGGTAGCGGGAGGGGTGTCTGTGGGGGCAATAGGCAGGTGGCTGCTACAGTTGGCTTGACCACCATGGGCTTCTTGTACTCCCAAGCGGAGGGTCAGGGAGGGCAGGACAGGCTCCTGGAGATCTCCCATCTGCTGCTGGCACAGCCAGGATGCCCCAGCCCAACCCACTGGTAAATTGGGCGCCAAGGAGCCTGACCGGTGGGCTCTGGTCGAACCCACGCCATCGTTCTCTCACCCTTTCGGCCTAGGGTTCTGGGAGACCATGAAAGCCAGGTGGCCGCCTTCACTTACCTTGGTTTGAGCTCATGTTGGAAGTGACAGTGGTAGCTGTGTGAGTGGTGCCTGTCTCGTGGGTCTCACAGGGGGGGTTGGAGCATACCCTCTGTGTTGGAAAAGGAGCCAGCAGAACAGTGCCAGCCTGGGGAGTGACGCTGGGCGCTGCCGCCGCCTCTAGGCCAGACTCCAGGGTCCTGTGGGAAGAAGTGGCATCGGGAAGCAGGGCGCCCGTGCTGACGGACATGGTGGTGCCGGTGGAAGTAGTCTGATGTGTCTCACAGGGGCGACCAGCAGGGGGCTGCTGCCCACCCTCGGCCTGGCCTGTGCCCCCATTTGAAGTGGCCGTGGTGGCCGTGTGGGTGGTGCCTGTCTCATGGGTCTCGCACGGCGGGTTGGAGCACACTCGCTGGGCGCTGCCTGCATTCGAGGTAGTGGCGGTGTTGGTGGTGCCTGTCTCATGGGTCTCACATGGTGGGTTGGAGCAGACTTGGGTCACGGTGGCCGAGGGGCACAGCAGTGCCTCCAGGGCCGTCACAGTCACTGTGGTGCTGGGCAAGCCGCCCTGGAGGCTCTCGCACATGGGTGCCGCGCGGGGCTCCCCAGCACCCACACTGGAACGGGCCATGGCGGTGGTGTTGGCCGCATGGCTGTGGCGCCCTGTGGGCAGGTCCTTGCTGCCTGGGCTGCTCAGCCTGACTTTGCTGCTCAGAGGGGCCAACTGCACAAAAGCAGTGCCACGGCCCCCAGGTTCCCGTGCCATGCTCGGCCCGAGGAGTGGGCCAGCCGAGCATGGGGCCCCAGTGGCCATCACAGTCATGGTGGTGCTGGTCGCACTGGTCTGGCGGGTTTGGCACTGGGGCTTAGAGCCCTGGGCTGCCTCCAGCGCCCCAGCGGCCACACTGATCCGGATCATGGCAGGGGTGCCGGCTACACAGGCCCGACGGGCATCTCGCTGGTGGTTGGCGCCGACACTTGACATGGCTGTGGTGGCAGTGTTGGTGGTGCCCGTCTCGTGGGTCTCGCAGGGCGGGTTTGAGCAGCCGTGTTGCCCGGCCATGTTGGAGGTGGCGGTGGTGGCGGTGTTGGTGGTGCCCGTCTCATGGGTTTCGCAGGGTGGGTTCGAGCATACTCGGACCATGCTACCGTTCTGCTGCCCCACAGTCGAGGTCACAAGAGAAGCAGCTGCCTCCTGTCTGTCACAGACGAACTGCACTTGGGTGGGCTGGGGGTGTCCCCCAAGATTAGCCACAACGGTGGTAGTGGCCGTGTTGGTGGTGCCAGTCTCGTGGGTCTCACAGGGTGGGTTGGAGCACACCAAGGTCACGGTGCCAGGCTGCACATCACCCTGGCCCGAGTCGGCGATGGTGACTGTGGCGGTGGGCTGCTCTGTAGTCGGAGAGGCCAGAATGGACACAGGGAGGTCGTGCACGGGCTGGGCCTCCACCCCGCTGGGTGCCGTGATCAGAGTCACCTGGGTGGGCTGGGACACGGGCTGGGGAGACACACCAGGAGGAGACTTTGTGCCTTGGCTGGCCATCTGCCCATCCCTCTCTGTCCTGCACTGTCACTGCACAGCCTGGGACCACTGACCACTCCCCTCAATGGCCCTGGCAAACCTAAGACCAACTTGCCCCTGCCCCCAAGACACCGACTTGCTTAGAGGCCAGGAAAAGAGCCACCACTTTGCCTCAAAGGCAACTGAGATGAGGAAGAGGCTGTGGGGGCAGGGCAAGGGGAAGGCAGGAGCCTGGCTGGAGTCAAGTCCTTTGTCAGGGAATGAAAATCCCCCTCAATGCTCAAAGGCCAATAAAAACATTTCACCGTTTTCCAGCTTTGAACCTACGAAGAGAACACCGCACACACACACACAGACAAATTGCAGCATCCCCTAGAACACCCTGAGAGGAAGAACTCGGTGTTCAAACACCAGGCATGGCCAAACCATGGACTACAACACAGGGACTATGTGACACCAGGAAGAATGACCCAGGTGAGGAAAAGCCCACCATGGCCGCGCCTGGCAGCAGTGTGACACCAGAAAGGAAAGGCCTGCGGACGGAGGGCATGAGCCTCGCGTGTTTCCACTCATGTGAAAGTCCCTCGCCCACATGCACCCTCAGGCCCTGCCCTACCTGCATGGTGATGGTAGGGGTCGTGAGCCCGCCTGCCGCTGTCAGCGTGGTCTGTGCAGCTGACACGGTGATGGCAGTGGGGTTGATCACCTGGCTGGAGAGGGTGGCGATGGTGCCCAAGGTGGTGATGGGCGTGGCCAGGGAGGCACTGGTGCTGTGGCCCCCTGCCCCAGCAAGGCTGGTGGAGACGGTGCCTGTCACTGTGCCTAGGGTTGTGACACCTGAAGGAAAGGAGGCAGAGAGTTGGGCCGAGGCTGCTGCCGCCTCCTTCCCAGGCCTCCTCCTGCAGACAGGCTAGGGCACTCTGGAGCTCCTGGCACAGAAAGCTCGAGAGCGCAGCCGCTGTGCCCCCCAGCTCTGCCATGGGGATTGGAGACCAGCCCTGCTTCACTATCATCTAGGGGCAGCAGGGGCCCTGGCCTGCGGGTACACACCTGTGGTGCCTTTCACAACCAACGTGGTGACGGCTGGTTTGACGGCGGAGACGGTGACGGGGGTGACCAGGCGGACGCCCCCCATGGGCACAGTGCGGAGGATGGTGCCTGGCTGTCCTGGCGCCCCCTTTAGCACCACCTGGAACACCAGAAGAAAGTGCTACCAATGTCACCACCAGGCTGGTAGACACCACCCCTCCCAGGCCCGTCGGGAGGACCTGCGTGGCCTGCTGCACAGTAGGACACTGGGCTGAGACGTGGCTGGGGGTACCTCACCTGGGTCACTCCCTGCTGCCCGTGGCCAGTGGCAATTTTGGGGACAGCAGTGATGATTTTGGCAGGTGCTCCAGTTCCTGAAGTCATAACCTTGGTGGTGATGATGGTGATGGGGGACTTTATGCCAGTACTGCTGGTCACACCTGGATGGGAGAGTGGAGGCCCAGGGGAGACGGGCTCTGTGAGGGCTGCCCCTGCTGCCCTGGGTTATAATGAAGAGCCACAATTCACAGCCACAGCCCTGCCATCTCCCCAGCAACCTTAGACACAAAGGCGGCAAGGAGAAGGTGGAAATGGGTAAAAGAAACAGAAACACAGTGCACCTTGTAACCCACCCTCTATTTCCCCTCCAGCGAGGACCTGCAGACACCCATATGTCAGGGGAGGCCCTTACCCGTGGCACCCGCCTGGGTGATGATGGCCGACATGGGGATGGTTTTGATGATGGTGGTCGTGCCAGGCTTGGTGGTACTGGGGGAGACGCTGCTGATGCCCAGGATGGTGGGCTTGGTCCCCGCCCCGCTGGCCTGTGTGGTGGTGATAATGGTGGTGGGCTTGCCATCTGCTGAGGTCACCAACTTCAGGATTGTTCCCGCTGGCAGGGGCCCTTTGGTCTGAAAGAGGGAAGCAGGTGCATGAGTCGGTGCCACTGCCAGGAAGAGAAGTGTGATCCGGCTATTGTCTGTCGGCAGCCTTGGTGGCTCAGGGAAAATTCTGGACGCTGTGGGCGAGGTTACTGAGCAGCAGAACTTTCTGAACCATGTGTGCTCATGTGATCTTCCATGGGCAGAGATGCGACTTCTCCCTGTGACCTGGCCCCTGGGCCCCCACTCTTGTGTATGTGCAGAAACCGAGAGCAGAGAGTACTCACCTGGATGATCTGAGTCACAGGACCTGTGGACGCCTGCCCTGTGACTGCTGAAGTCTGAACTGGTTTGGTCTGGACCACTGACATCACTTTGCCAAGATTGGAAATCTGCAAAAAAAAGGATAGAGCAGAGAGTGATCTGGAAATCAAACAAGGGCATGGCCTGGTTGGGACTCTCCTGGAGCCGGCCCGGGGTGGCCAGTAACCACTGGCAGTCACTGTGGCCTGGCAGCTGTCGCATGTGACCAGGCGGCACCCATCACTCACCAGAGCACTGCCTCCTGGGACAGAGATGGGGCTCTTCACCAGGGTGATGGTCTTGGTGACCCCACCCACGACTGTGGTCACCACCTGGGCTTGCTGGGCCACTGTCACGGTGCCTGACTTGTGCACCGTGATGATAGGGCGGGTAGACGTGTTGGTGGCAGAGGAAACCGATGTCCCCACCTGGGCAGCTGCAGTCTTCAGCATGCGAGTGGCAGGGTTGCTCACCTGGAGGAGGCAGAGATGAGTGATGGATCAGGCAGACAAAGAGATGGGGAAACCACCCAAAGATGTCCATGGTGGGCCCACAGCTCCTGCCTCAACGCTCACCCTCCTCCTCCCACTCCCAAGCCCAAGAACATCTTGGTTCCCCCTTCCTTTAACAGGCAAGGGATTAGGTCGAGACTGCAGGTTTCGCCTGAGGCTGTGACTTTCTTAATGGAGACAGCTTCTTCTGCAGCCCATGGTCCAATGGCTGGCTAGCTCTAAAGCCCAGAGGAAATGACCATGCTTGTTTAAGCACAGTGACAAGCCCCAGAAGACACTCACCATGACTGGCGAGGAGGCCACCTTTACAGTGGCTGGAAGGGTGGTAGTGCCAGGTGTCACAGCCATGGTCTTCACGATGGTGGTGCCCGCGGGGACACTCAGCACTGTGGGTGCTGAGGAAGGGGGGATCTTCTGGGTGGCAGCAGCCGCAGCAGCCAGTGCAGCCATCCCACTCATCTGTGGGCTACTGCCAATCACCTGCAGCAGACACGGGCGTCTCAGGCCAGGTCACGGGTACCACCTGCCTCTCTGCTTGGTGGACCTCATTGGAACCTGCCCAGGGCTCAGCCCTGCTCTGGGGAGCCTCATCCCACTAGCATGGCTCAGCTTTCTCTACTGCCAGACCCCACTCTCCTGGCCCCAGGCAAGGAGGGCTCCCATCGCCAACCATGCACGGCATCCCCTATGGGAAGAGGTGGCCAGGAGCTCTGGATCCTTTTTAAAGACCACAGAGTCAAGTCAGGTCCAGTTTATTACTCATGGGTCTGCATGAGGCCCAGCTGCCTAGCTCCTCCTCTTAGGCTGCAGGACAAGAAAGTCCACGTGGCCAATGCCCTTAGGACCAGGCAACTGGTTGGGCCTTCTAGGCATTAACTTATTAATTCCCACCACAACCTTGCAGGAGCACTCTCCCTGTGTGCGTGTCCCAGGAGGTAAAGGCATGGAGTGCGTGCTACTAGAGCCCAGCGGGTGGGTATAAACCCACAATACACTTATAACTTAGTGCACTGATCAACAGGAAGTCCCGCCCACCCCGAAGACTGCTCCTCACCGTCCCCTGGGCACTCTGTGTTGGCACAACCATCCGCACTCCAGCAGGCAGCGAGGTCACGGTGACGGGGGCTTTCCCGGCCTGGCTGGCAGGTCGCATGGTGACCAATGGAGTTCCTGTTGTAGCCTGAGGACCGGTCACTTTGAGAACAGCAGGGACACCTGATGAAAGAAGGGGCCAGCCGTCAGCCATCTCACCTTCTGCACGACGTCCCCAGCCCCTTTGCGGAGCTCAGCAGGCAGCTTGAGCCACTTCTGCTGGCCTGCTTGTGTGGGAGTCTGGCTCTTCTGTGCCCTCAGGGTGACTGTGTCCACAGGCGGGGCCAGGCTTTAGCATCCCCCCAAGACTTCTGGAGACAAGCCCAAAGCTCTTGGCCGCTGGCCTGCTGTCTAGGCTGCCGTCTTGCAGCCCCTACTCTGCCACTGCCTCTCCCTGGAGGCCAGTCCCTTACTTTTAAACGTCCCCGGACCCCTGACTCACCTTGAGTCCGGGCTGCAGTGGGCACAGAAATGGAGCTGCCAGGCACCGTCGGCAAGACCTGGATGGTGGTGGTGGTCGGGGGCGCGGGGGCAGCCTGGGGCAGGAGCGTGATGCCTACTTGGGTCAGCGGCTGCACAGCAGGTGCGGCTGCTGCCGGGGCAGGGCTCTTGGGAGGGTTGGCAGGCACAGATGGGACTGGATTGGGTGTAGGGGAGGTGGCAGTAGCGGCCGTGGCAGGAATGTCATATTTCTGGAGCTGGAGAAGGTAGCTGTCGGCTGTTGCCACTGCCCCCCAGCTCACCTCCAGGGAGTTGGTGTTGGCGCGTACCAGTTGTACTCGGGCTGGGGGTGGTGGCTTTTCTGTGGGAGAACGTAGCTGGTGAGAAGGGGCGGGAGGCTGCGAGGGTGGGAGGGTCGGCTGGGCTGGGCCTACCTGTCTCCAGGTACCAGAGGTCCTTGCAGCAGACCTGGTTGTTCCAGGCCTTGCGGTAGCCGTCGCGCCCACTCCAAATGTACAGGCGGGTGTTGATGGCGACTGCACAGTGGCCGGCCCGAGCCCGGGGAATGTTGTCCTCCAGTGTATCCATCAGGATGGTCTCCCAGGCCATGGTATCTGGGAGAGGGCGGACGGGTGAGGTCAGCAGGGAGGACGGAAGAAACCCCCAGTTGCCCTTGGTTCTTTTGTTGTCAAGGATGGAAATTAAAATCAAGATGTTATCAGATTATTACATTAAAAACAACAAAACAAAGAAACCTTTGTGGCAAAAAGCACCATAAAAAATAAAATTATAAACACCAACGGCCAACTAGGAAAACCATGAGAAACACAGTCAGGGATTTACCTCCGTGCCCATCAACTCACAGAAAGAGATGGCAATGGGGAAGACGGTTCAGGGAAAACGCCGTAAAAAGATCTTAAAAAAAAAAAAAGACTCTCACGCAAAAGCAATGTCAACTTCAACCACCGGTGCCTGGCATTTTGATTTCTGGGCCTGTAGCAGCTGGGGCTCAAGGTGAGCCAGGAGGGAGCTTCGGCCACCTGTCAGGCTTGGCAAAGAGTGAGTGGCCTGACCACTCTGTGAGGGCACCACCAGAGGCACCTATGTGGGCAAAGCCTCTGTGCAGGGCGCTTCAGCCGCATCGGACAGCAACTCTACTTCTAGGTTTTCACCCCTAGGATGCACTTGCACACAGGTGAAGATGGTGCAAGGATACTCACGGAGCAGCGCCTGTACAAGAGACAGCAGCACAACCACAGCTTGAAGGAGGCTGCTGCGGGGCAGGGATGTGGAGTGTCTCCAAGCTATAGCAGATGAGAAAGGCCAGGTGCGGCACTGCGTGTGCCAGGCTGCCACTGTTTTGTGTTTAAAGGCACCTATGACTAATGCTTGGATATGAAGAGTCCCTGCAAGGTGGACAGGAAACCACCCACGTGGCTGCCTCTGAGAAGCAGAACCGGGAGGAGGGAGGGAGGCCCTGCACTGTAGAGGCTTTTACACTTTTGGATGTCGCGACATTTGGATGGAGAGCTCATTCAAAAATTCAGAGGCAGAACATTGCTTCAGAGAGCTCTGCCCACTGGATCCTTCTGGTGGATTCCAGAGGGAGCCGGGGGCCCAAGCTTCTTCCCCACACACCCCACACAGCTCTTAGGCTGAGGAGGGCTGGCCTCCTGCAGCCTCCCACAGGCTACTCAGAGCCCGAGGAGGCCATACCCAGGTTGAGACAAGCCAGTGTGTTGGTACACTTCCACTCCTTCTCATGTGTGGCCACTTTGACGTCATCCATGACGAGAGGCACCCAGCCACCAAACACGTACATTCTGGGAGGGAGGAGGGAAGAGTGGAAAAGGATTGTAGAGTTGGTGCCAAGCTAGTGGCCACCTCTGCTACCCCAGTTCTAGAGCTCAGTCCTCTGGCTCGCCCCAGGAGAATCCCCAAGGACTCGTGAAGCCTCCTGACACAGCCCTTTCCTGCCTGGTAGCTCAGCTCTCAGAACTGTGCCACCTCTACCATATAAAAGCGTCGTTCAGCTCATCTAAAGCTCACCTTCATCTCCACAGTTCCTAGGCTCCCTTTAAAGACAGCCAGATGCTTGCACAGAGGACCTAGAACACTCTGTATCCAATGGGGCGGAGCCTCACAGGCCCAGGGAGGGTCTCAGGCTGGGCTTGTGTGTGGCCCCCTCCCCGCTGAATCTGTCTTTCCTTGGTCCCCCAGGGTCGTAATGGAAAAATAGGGCTGCCAAATGCCAGCCCAGCCAGAAAGAGGCATCTTCAGGTCTTAGGAAAAAACTGAGAGCCCTTCGGGGAAGGGGCCACACTGGTCTAGAGAAGAGGGACACAGGCGAGCAGCCACTCACTTATTTCCGATGGTGGTTGCTGAGTGGAGACTGCGAGGAAGAGGCGCCACCCCGCTGAGACTGGGCTTATTCCATGTCAGGGTATCTGCAGAGAAAGAGGGGAGAGGGCTACACACACTGGACCACACACAGGCCATTCCTTGGATTCAAGCTAGCTCAGGAAGATAGGATCTGTCTCAGTGAGAGAATTACATCCCTGGCCTCACTATAGCCCACAGCAGGCCGTCTGATCGTTGTCATGGGAGCTAGATTCCTGTGTTACCCAGTCAGTTTTGAGCAGCCTCGCGGGCGCGCTCCTTCAGGTACATCCCGAGTGCCTGCCCTGAGCCAGTACTGCGCTCTGTGCTGGGGGAGGAGTTGGGAGCACACCCCAAAGTCTCCATGAAATATATTCACCATCATAACCACCTTAGGCTACAGAGGTTTCAGCAAACACTATTGGAAATTTCTCTCACAGGAAACTGTTTCTTTGGACTCCTGACTTTTATATATAGGACAACACTGACATCTCTCTCCCAGCCCAAGACGGCTCTGGAGACCCACAGTTAGCCATCTTCCCCAACCACTCCTGATGCCACCACCTGGCGACCTGTCCAAGCAGTTCCCTGAGGCCTCACAGTTTACCGGCATGCAGTGGTACCTCAGCAGTCAGACCAGGACACAGTAGTCCACAGTCTGACCACTGACGAGTCCAGAGAATTCCATTCTAGAAAGGCTTAATCTCTTATTCTCCTATAAGCCAGCAGACCAATTTGGCCAACTGAGCCAGTACAGCACAACAGTAACAGCCCCAAACCTAAGGACAATCCAGGGTTCCCCACCCTGCCCTACCATGACAAGAGGAAAGCACTAAAGTGGGGCGTTCCAGCTCCCTACGAGCCCCACCTCACCATACAACAGTGCCACCCACAGGACCAGCCAAGACTCAGACCTGCTTTGGCCCACAGCTGCTGGGGTGCTCACCGATATCTAGGGTCCACAGGTCCCCCAGCCTGCAGCCACTCATCCCGCCGTAGATCACCAGCTTGGACTTCTTGTTGTCTTTTTCGGTGTAGACCACGGCAGTATGTGACTCCCGGGGTGGTGGCAGGACCCCGTAAGTAATGGGGATGTCCCAGGCTACCACTCCGGAGCCTGGCCGTAATTCCAGGATGTATAAGTCATTCAGGTACCTGACGAGGAGAGATCAGTTATAGCAAGTCTCAGCTCCTCATGCCAGAGGATTCACTGGATGGCTATCAGCGAGGGAGAGACTCCCCGGAACACAAAGGGGCTAGGGCCATGGGAGCTGTGAAGTTCTTCTGCCCCGGCTCCCGAGGAAGGGGCTGCCAGAACTCCCTAGGATGAGCCCAGCTAGAGAAAGGGAGAGGGTGGGTGAGGCTGTACAGCAGCCCCAAGTCCAGACCCAGCAGCACGCCCTGCTGTGCGCACAAAGCTGGGCATTATGCAATGGCTCCGCAGATCAAGAGGGGCACCAGCTTGGGACTACCTCCAAAGAGTCCTTGGCCATAGGCCTTGGAAAATACCCATCAGGAAACTTGTAGGCAGCTGATGGCCAAGAAGGAACGCGAGCAACTCTAGGCCGAGTCTGAGAGCAGGCCCTAGCCCAAGGCAAAGTGGCTTCCACCTCCAGCTTGGCCCTCCACCCATGAGGCCTGCTCAGGGTTAGCAGTGATTTTGGAGCCAGAAGGCTCCTCAGAGGGCATCCGGTACAGCTCTCTCATTTACAATCCAGCATGAGCTAGGGACCCAGCCGCACACCCACCCAGGGGTTCCAAGGAGAAAAGGACAAGCCTCACCTCGGAATGTTGTTCTTTGGGTCTTCGCTGTCATTGGCCAGACCCCCAAACAGGTAGCATTTGTTGCCCACAAGGGAGAAGCTGTGCCCGAGCCGAGGACATGGAGGGGGCCCATTTTTGGGTGTCTTTGCTTTGAGTCTCTTCCACTCCCACCGGCTCGCCTGCAAAATCAAGATCTGGAGGCTGAACCCTGGGATGAGAAGGCCACCCCTGGGGGCCCAGGGCAACTTGTGGTGGAGGAGAAAATGGCCGGGGGCAAGCTAGGTGCCTTGCTGGAGCAAGAAGGTCCTGGGTGTCAGGCCCGGCCTTCTCCTGAGGCAGGCCAAGTTCAGAGTGGCATTGGCAGACTCTCAAGTGTCCCTTCCACCTCCCACTTGTCTCAATCCTGAAGCCACTACCGTCAGGTCATGGGGCTGGGGAGGCAGAGTGAGAACCTGGGACTGCTTTACCTGGAGCTCATAGAGATCATTGCTGTATTTCCCATACTCCACCATCCCGCCAAACACCAGGAGGCGAGTTCCATCACACACAAAGCCATAGGCTGCACACCCAGGAGGGATGTCCCCCCTCACAGCTGGGATGAACCACTGGTTGGTTGCTGGGGAACAGAAGGAGGCAGAAGTCAGCAGAGCCGGCAGCGCCCATTCCTCTCATTCCCCAAATCTGCCAGCCATCAAGCTTGGTGAGGGGCTGAGCCAGCACCATCCCTGTGGGCGTTCTAGCAACTCCAGCCATGCTACCTGGGCCATCTTCCAAACCCCATGACTT
Organism: Saimiri boliviensis; assembly: GCF_048565385.1. Taxonomy (NCBI): domain Eukaryota; kingdom Metazoa; phylum Chordata; class Mammalia; order Primates; family Cebidae; genus Saimiri; species Saimiri boliviensis. The sequence continues at coordinate 84,564,474 of NC_133470.1, read as the reverse complement.
CAGGCCACTGCAAAAGGGCCTGTGACTACCCTGCTTCTCATCAAGGTCATCTTAATGAGTGGGATGTCACTGTGCAAGATCTCTCATCGGCTACTGGGAATCTAGCCACTGCCTTCCTTCCCTACCACTCAGTGGATCAGACATGAACTTCTCCCCAAAATACCCTCTTGGTGGACCTGTGCTCCTCCTCCCTGGAGCCCACATTTTTGTCCCTGTATCACAGGGTCAGGACAGCCAGAGCCCACAGCAGCACTTTCAAGTGGCCAAAAAAGCAACCGCTAAAGTCCGCGGAGAACCACGGGACAAGACCCAGCCTCTGCTCTGACGTCCCAGACCTCCTCTGGTCTCCTAGGTGATGGTCCACCAGCATCCCTCCCCACCTCGCTGCCACACCTATGCTATTCTGGAACATTCTCGAAAGCCAGAGGCGGCAATCTCAGCAGAGCATGACAGAAGCTTCTCGAAAGCTCATGGGGGTGAGGAGATCACCAAGAAAGAGGGGAATCAGACCCTAGGCACTGCTTTACTTCCTCAGGACAGAAGCAGCCAGCCTTCAGCTGGGACTGGGCACTTGAACTCGACTCCCCTCACACCCTCCATCCCGGGGCTTCCCAGGAAACCTCCTCCTATGAGGGGCCCCTCAGAGGATTCACCACACTCTTTCTGAAAACCCCAAACTGGGGCCACGTACAACCCCGACTCTGTGCCTCTGAGCTGGCCTGGGTGAGATCTCAGTGAGCAGATGGCAGAAGGTGCTGAGGATCCTTCACACGACTTGAGATGTAAGATGGGTTCCCCAGGACATGACAGGGCATGGGGGGATTCCTGTGGGGTAGGAACTGGGAAGGCTTCCACATAGGGGATGCTGTGATCTTGTGATATAGCACAGACTATTCAGTTAGGTGACCAAAGCGTTGTGAGACCATAGAAGAAGAAAAACAAAGTAGTTTTTTCCGTCTTCAGGTGCACCCAGGGCCAGGCGGCCGGCCACGGTCGAGAATGCACATCCCGCCGCACTCTGGTCCCACCCAGTCCCACGCCGTCACCCCCAGGGCTCAATGCGCACTGTGTGCAAGGCTTGCCCTCATCCAAAGCACAACTCCCAGCCTGGGTAGCACAAGGAGACACTGCGTCTACAAATTTTAAAACATTAGCTGAGTGTGGTGGCATACACTTGTGGTCCCAGCTGCTCGGGAGGCTGAGGCGAGAGAACTGCCTGAGCCTCAGAGTTTGAGGCTGCAGTGAGCTGAGACCGCGCCACTGCATCCCAGCCTGGGCAGCAGAGCAAGACCTAGCCTCAAAAAAAGAAAAGAACAAAAACAGAAAAACCCCCACAGCACAACCGCACCAGCACCACCTCCAGAGGCGAGAGCGCCCCCACCCCACTCTCTAGCGCCCACTCCACGGTCTCTGCAGCCACTCAGCTGAGTCACTGGGCCTCAGACATGCCAGGCACTGAGCTCCCATGCCATTTGCTAAGGCAGAGGGCAACACTTGTGCAGCCCGCACCCGCAAGCTTGGGTCCTGGGCCCCTGCCTCTTTCTCATTCCCAGTGCAAAAACCACCCCAGAAAAGCAGGAGCTGCCAAGGCCACCTTGACTAATCCCTGGAGGGGGCTCCATGCAAGCTACCAAGGTAAACGCACAAGGAGACCCAAGACTGCCCGGGCTAACTGCTCTCAATAGGTAAAGGGGCAAAGCCAGGAGGGCAAGCAACACCTGAGGTCACAGTGCGAAACAGACACAGGGAGACAAGAGCCCCGTCACTGACTTAAAGCGACCGATCCGTGCCTGCCCAAGGGTCCCACGTCCAAGCAGCCACCCTCACTCCCCTGAGCACCCTCATGGTCAAAGCCCACAGCTATGAGGCCATGGGTCAGGGATTGTGACAAAACTAAATGGCACATGGGGTCAGCCAGCAGCTCTCCCATCACAAGCTGATCAGTGGACCAGCAGGCCAGGCCAGAAGTGCCCTGTGATACCTTTGCGGCTCCTGCTCACCAGGTCCTTCTACAGGACCCAAGAGCTGCTGATCTCATTCTAGAACATGTCAAGAGAGGTCTATCAGGGAGCACAGCTCCTGGTGTGAGGACAAGCCTGCGGCCCCTCATCTCACCCACCAGTCCTGGTTCCACCTCTGAAAGCACATGAGAAGCGCCCCTCCCTTCTCCCAGCTTCTCAATGTGACAGCTGCTCTCAGTCGCCCCTGAATCATCCGGGGGGTGTCATGTAACCCAATCCTGGGGAACCTCATCCTGGAGATGCTGGCTCTCAGCTGGGAGGGGAAGGTGGGGAAAGGACCCTGCCCTGGACGAACACCACTCCAGCTGCCCTCCTCCTGACGGCAAGGCCGCGCCCCAGCCTGTCCGTGTTTCATCAGCTCTGGCACCCACTTCATGCTCCACCAGCTCCACCATGGTTGCTAGCGTCCCATCACCATCTAGAGACTGGTGCCCATGCAGGGGGCAGCCGGTGAAGTTCAACGAACTGCCTTCCTCTCCGTTCCACCTGTCACATTAGAGCACTTCCTGTGTGGCACATGACGTGCTGGGAGGCACAGAGGACACTGCTCTTGTGCTCATACTCCCAGCGGGGTAGGAAGGCTGCATGCCCCCCATCCCACAATGAAACAAACACCCCAGAGGAGGTCTGACCCAAGCCTGGCCCTCGGGAGCACAGAGCAGGGCGACCGCTGGAGAAGGAGGGCAGGAGTGGAAAGGGCTTCTCAGAAGAGGTGACATTTCAGCCGGGCCTTGAAGGGTGAACAGGATTTCCCGACAAATGAAACTCATAGGGCCAATCAGGAAGTGACCGCATGAGTCTAATAAAAGGACAGGACAGCTTGGTGTGGAGAGGGACAGATATGATGTCAGCTCCACGCAATGACCAATTAGATACCGGGATAGTAGAGAAGGGAGGTGTTTCAAAGGTGGTGGCCCCCAAGAGACAGGTGGTAGAACAGCCTCTGTGAAGGTTTGCACTCCCTCCCAACTCCGCCACCAGCTGGCAGGGTGACCCTGGACCTCTCACTTCCCCTCTTGGACCCCAATTTCCTCATCTGCAGAAACAAGGAAGTTCCACTAGATATTGTCCAAGGCTCCTTCCATCTTTAAGAGCCTATGGACATTACAGAGCCACTGAGGCCGAAACTCTCATCACCACCACCCCCCACCCACCACCCCTGGCAGCACTCTGAATCCTTTGGCTTGCCATGTGGAACTAAAATTTCCTAAGGACAAGGACAGTAGCTACCCTAAGACCTCTCAAAGCACACACTCCCTGAAGCTTTCTTCTCCTAGCAACGGGGACCCCGTCCAGATCAGCTCTCTCCAAGCAAGGCTTTCTGAGGACTGACCCTGCAGAAGCGCAAGGGGCAGAGGCCTGAGAACACGCCCCGCCGCCTCCAAAACACAGCAAAAGCAGACAGGACAAAGGTGAGGAGGTTGGACTGCTGGGAGGGGGCAACTCCCGCTGATTCCAGATTCTGCCATTCTGTCGATTCCCATGCAGAAACCCTGGTGAGGAAGAGGGCACTGGGTCTGCCAGCTGCTCTCTCTGGAGAAGTCCTCTGAGGAACTGCCGATGACAGTTCCCAAACTGCTACCCTGGAGGATACCAGGGCTTCGTTTAAAGCAGCCCTCTGGAAGGCAGACTACCCTCTAATGCACAACCTGTCTTTGCAGACTGGTAATGAATTCATGCCAAAGTGGTCAATTCATTTTAATAAACTAATGAATATGCAGAGGCCCCAGGAAGCCAAGGCAGCGGTGGCGGTGGACTTTGGAGCCGACTGTAATTAGGCCCCTGCCCTACTTTCTAAAACTGCGTTTCCCTGCCAGGGAGCCTGCTCCAGGCCTTCTGAGAAGAAAGTCGGTCCAAAGAGTCGAGGAGGTGCTGCTCATGGTGACGCCGCCTCTATAAACAGCCCTACCACTGGAGAAGCTGTATCCCTGCCCCTTGACCTTAGCTTACTGAGCTAATTCCTGCTACTGCAGCTGCCTGGGCTGGCGCGGGGCACCACCAACCACCAAGCACCCCCGCCCAGGGGTGGGGGGTGCTGAGAAAGGTCCTGCTCCCTGGAGGCAACAGGTGCCGAGAGACCTGGAATGAAAAAGGGTCATCGGCAACCCACCGGCCTTTCAAAGCAACAAAGCAACGTGTTGTGGTAGGTAGCAACCATTTCCAAGGTGTGGAGAAACCAGCACTTTCTGCCTTGGGGGTTGGGGAAGGAAGCGCACCCAAGAGCCCAGCTCCAGCCCTCCCAATTCCCCAAACCAACTTTCTCCCTCCAGGCAGCTCCGACTTCCCACCCTAGAGCATCAAGGCCTAGAGCCCAGTCAGAGAACAACGGTCTCTTACTGCCCAGGACACAAAGCCCACCCAGCGAGGGTTTGTCTGCAGGGACGCCACGGAGGCCAGGGGATTGCCAGAGCCCCAGGGGAGGATGCCGCAGAGCAAGGGGTTAGTGCTGGAAGCCGTGGCTCCCGCTGAGGACGAGGGCTTCCCAGGACCCCAGCCTGCGGGTGGGGGGGTTCCCTTCACCCACACTCTTCCAGGTCTTGCCTGGGACAGAACTCACCCCGACCCTGCCTTCTAGGCAAGACCAGGATCCTCTGGGCCAACGGGGAGCCAGCAGGCAATCTGGGAGCTGACCCTCCTGCTAGGGGCACAAAACGGGCCAAGCGGCTACTAAGAAAAAGGATGTCACAAAGTTCATGGACAGCACCAGGCTTTCTGCCCGAGAGACTACGCAAGGCTACTAGGCAGGGGCAACAACAGACAGCCCCCACGAAGGCTGTGGTGCCTCAGCCATACCTGAAGAGAGAGGTTCCTCCCCCCTCCCAACTAACAAGGGCTTGGGTTTTGCGGGGAGGCAGAGGAGCGGGTGGGGTAAGCCCCTGGATCCGCCGGGGAGACACAGGACTACACAGGCTGCTGAGGGGTAACTGGAATTCTGCTTGCAAACCAGAAGGCACCAGATTAAGAGAAGGGGGGCCTTGGAAAGAAACGCTGCAGAAGTAAATGTCAAAAGGGAGAAGCGGCCCTGCTGGCGGCCCGTCCCAGGGATACCCAGGGCTCCGGCATTATCCGGTTGGCAGATGAGGATGTTAAACTCTGCGCCCTATGAACGCGTCCCTTCCCTCCCTTTTTCGAGAGACAGAGAACGAATCTGTAATCTAGAAATGGTCATTTATCCAGAATGGGCACTCGAGATGAAGGAGAGCTGAGCAGGCGCAGGAGAAGGGAGGGAGGGAGGGAGAGAGAACTCTGCCTGCGCCAAGGGGACACATCCGCCCGCCCGCCCCAGCCCCAGCCCCAGCCCCAGCCCCAGCCCCAGCCCCGGCTCGCTGGGTAACGGTGTGGGTCTGAAGTCACCACCAGTCACCACCGCTGGCGACAGCCCCTCTCCCCCACCAGTCGGACTAGGGGCTTTCTTTTAACTGACGAAAACCAATCATCAAATACGGGAGACAAGGGGTTTCAGAACGGGAAGATCAGAGGAAAGCACTGAAGCCCGGCACAGCAAAAGGGAGGGGCAAACCGATCAGTGGGGACGGAGGGGAAAGAGGGGGGACGGAGGGGGAGGAGGGGGAGGGGAGGAGGAGGGAGGGGGAGACGGACGGGGGAAGGGAAGATGGTGAGGGAGGAGATGGAGGGAGGGAGGGAAGAGATGGAGGGAGGGAGGGAAGAGATGGAGAGAGGGAGGGAGGGAGGAGATGGAGGGAGGGCGGGAGGGAGGGAAGAGGAGGGAGAGGGAGGAGATGGAGGGAGGGAAAGTGCCGAGGACCCAGCGGGCTTTGCACTCACCCGTGTTGTACACGTGCAGTTCGTCCACTATTCCCTCGTTGCCGCCGCCAAACACCACGATGAGCTCCTTGATAGCCACGGCGCGGTGGCCGTGACGGGGCCGCGGCACCGGACCCGACCAGCCCACCACTCGCTTCCAGCGGGGCTGCAGGAGCACCGCTGGCGAGTTGGCGGGCGACACGGCCGAAGCCATAGTTCCGGGAAAGGGTGCGGTGGGGAGAAGTCAACGAGCGGGAAGGGAGCCCCTCAATTCCTCTCACACACCCCCTTTCGTCTAAGGCAGCTCTAACGGAGAAGCGGTTCCTCACACAGCGGTAGACGACTCCATGGAGGCCGCCATCTTAACTGCTCTCCTTCCCTTTGGCTCTTCCCTTTCTTCTCGCTCACCTCGTCTCCTCAAGAGCTGCCCAAAACTGTCGAGCGCCTAGGCTCGATAAGCTGGAGGCCGCCGAGTCCCGTCGCCCCGACTACTTGCCCAGGCGCTCCCGCTTACAAGCTAAGGCGGGAGGCTCTGGGAGCCGCCATCTTGAGCCGCCTCTCTCTCCTCCCTTCCTCAGTCGTAGCCCTCCCCCGCCGGAAATGGCGGAACCCCGGCCCGGTTCCCACACCCCCAAGTCCCCAGGACTGGCCGGCTTCCGGGGCGGGTGGAAAGGAGCCACAGGCGCCGCGGTCGTCGCAGCCCCGCCGGCGCTCAGACCACAATTGTGGGAGCCGCCATCTTGAGACCGTCCCGCTTCCCCGCCCAGCGCTCAGTGCAGCCGCCGCTCCCGAAACAGCCTCGACACACCTAAGGAATGGAGGCGCGCCGGAGGCCGGCAGAATCAGCTCGAGCTCCCGAGGGCCGTTTGGAGGCGTGCGCCGTAAGGCCGTTAGAGGTCTCGCACCTTTCCCCTTAGTCCGCCTCTGCAGCTCAAGCTGCGCCTGCCGCCCTGGGAGCCGCCATCTTGAGACTAGCTCCCCGTTCCCCCCTATTCTCTTCCTCCTGGGTCAGTTCTTCCACTGCAAACCAAACTCAAGGCAGTGTCCGATCCTCACTTCCCTCCTTATGACTCCTTCCCACAGGAGCCGCTTCAAGGAGCCAGAGTTAGGCCCCGAAGCGGCAACTGTACGGCAGGAGGAGCGGTAACGGCAGGGCGCTCATGCCTCCTCCCTGGGAGCCGCCATCTTGTGTGAAGAAGTAACAACTAAACATGGCGGCGGCGGCGCCGGCGGTCGGGCGAGGGGGCGGAGTCGGGTGACGTCACTGCTTTCCCCCACCCGCCCTCGCACCTCTTCGCCGCTGGGCCGAAGCCTCTTAAAGGACCCCTGCGCTGCCTCGCGGCGGGGATGGGGGTCGGCGCGGCCGCGCGCTGGGCTAGGGCGGGAGCCGCGCTCAGGTCAGGTGCAGGCGCAGGCGCGCCCCGCCCCACAGCCCCGCCGCGCGAGCCTCCACGCCTCCGCCCTGGGAGCCGCCATCTTGCCACTTCCCCTCGCCCGGCCGTCCGCGGGCGTCAATAGCGACTGTCAGCACAAAACAAAGATGGCGGCGGCGGCATCTCGGGAATACCCGGATGAGAGTTATAACCCCCTTCGACGCGCTCGGCCCCACCCCCCTTGGGAACTGTCTCTGAGGTTGCTGAAGGGACGCACGCCCGAGGAACTGCCTTTAACCAGCAGCGGGGACAGGGGCATGCAGGTGGCCGGGGTTGGCGAACAGTCACCACAGCCAGGCCTCCGGCAGGGAAGCGAGCGTTTTCCCGCCCTGCACACCCAGCAGCCGCAGGAGGTGGCCCAAGGCGCGCCCCGGGGAAAACCGGGGGCGGGGCGAGAGTGGGAGGCGACGCAGTCGAGCGCCGGCGCCCGGGGGTGGAGCGTCCGCCCGCTCCCAGGCTCCCAGGCTCCCAGGCCGCCGGCCCCGCCCCCGAGCGCCACCACCTTCGCCGGCACAGCAGCAAAATGAGCTGGGCCGCGCGCCCCAGACCGCCGCGCGCCCCGCCGCCCCCACCGCCAAGGGGCCCGCAGTCGGACCGGTGGCGCCCGAACCCGGCGGGCGCGGGAGGCGCTCGCGTCACTTTGCGTCACCCCGACCCGCCTGCTTCCCAGGCCCCGTGCCCCGCCCCGCGCGCAGGCGCACCCGCGCTGCTCGGGCCCGCCCTTATCGGAGATTTGAATTTCCCCCAGCGAGGCGAGCGAGGCGAAATACCCGTATGGTGATTGCTGGCCTTTTCGCGCCAATACTGTAAGTGCTCACCGCATCCCCGGGAGGTGGGTCCCGGCGTCTCCCCTACGTTCCATCTCCTCCAGGAGGCCGTCCGAGCGAGGCGGCGGCATCCTCCCTCCCACTCGCTGGCCGCAGCCCAGGGGCCCAAGCTGCTGCCCGGGAGCTGCAGTCACCAGTATAAATGAATAGACAGGTCCTGTCAGAGCCTGTGGCTTTTGTTGTAAATGCCTAGAAGTTCAATTATATTACAAGATCTACCGACAGACAGAATTATTACTTTGAAGTTAAGCGTCCTGCTGGAAGACTTTGTAATTTAATGCATTAGTAAGGAAGCACATATCACTGTCTCTCACATTTTCAACAAATTTTGTAAGTCGCCTCTCAACATACTACATGTATTTTGTAATACTCTGTTTTAGTTCATGCAGTCGGAAGTATCCATTTCAGAAAGGCCAAAGAAGAATTCCTCCTTGTCTGTGCTACCACCTGCTGTTTGTGACCGTGGCTAGTTATGTCCGCAAGTTCCCCACCCATGGTAAATAAGAAAACTAAGGCCTGACACGTTGGCTCACGCCTGTAATCCCAACACTTTGGAAGACTGAGGTGGGAGGATCGCCTGAGCCTAGCCTGGACAACATAGCGAGACCGCGAGGCATGGTGGCACACGCCTGTGGTCCCAGTTACTTGGGACGCTGAGGTGGAAGGATGGCTTGGGCCAGAGAGTTCAAGGCTGCAGTGAGCTGAGATCGCGCCACTGTGCTCCAGCCTGGATGACAGAGCAACCCCTGTCTCAAAAAAAAAAAAACAAACAAAAATTGAGCTGCTGGTTTCCAAGGGCCTTGCCTGAATTCAGTCCAGAAGCCAAATTTATTTTAATCTTAATTTTAAAAATTCAAGTGTACGTGGCTGCTCCTCACTGCTTGCACATCCATCGTCCCCTTATCACACACGATGTCCCCTTATCTGCAGAAAGACAGGAAGGAAGGTCATGGGGGGACATAACTAGTTGTCATAAATGCTAAAGGCCTGGATGTGTCAGTGCCTGCTGTTTAAACACGTGCAGGAGAGTCTGGGCCCTTAGCCAGGAGACTGTCAGGCTTTCCAGGGCTTCCCTGAAAGACCCCAGATCCAGGGGCCCATGCTGTTGAGATGTTGGCCTTCCCATGCCAGGCCCTGGGAGAAGCTGTGGCGAGATTTGAGTGTCACATAATAAGGATCATGGCTGTTCAAAGGTACAGGGAAGCTAGGCTATGTCGTAGCCAGCTCGGTTGGGTTTTGGACAGGTGCTTTGATTATATCGTCACTGTCAGCTGTGCCCTGGTTCAAGTGGACTGAGCCCCTGCATCTGTTTGACTCCTGTTCCAGCTCCGCCCTGCTTGCTGGCAGGCAGGAGGGTGAGGCTAGCAGGGGTGCCATGGGGCCCTAGATGGGTGCAGGGAAGGACCTGTAGACACCAGGTGGGGCCTCAGCTTGTGCCTCAGCTGGAGTTAGGAGCTGAAGGGGAAGTGCCTGAGAGGAAATGACAGCTGATTCAAGGGCAGTGGCCAGGCACAGTGAGCAAAGAGCTTCCACTACAGAGCTGGGCCTGAGCTCAAAAAGCTGCATGGGGATGGCACTTGTAAGTCTGGCCAAGAATTTGAGACATAATCCAAGACATGGAATGGGAAGCTGGTCATGGAAGGGTGGAAGCCAGGGCAGACATGATCCTGTCCATGGCTGCTCCACAAAGATGCTGGGGCTACTGTGTGTACACCCCTGGACCCGGAAGCTTCTTTGGGAGGAGGGGGTTAGGAGGAGTCCGGGTGCCCGCTGCTGAGATGGTGATGGCAGGCTTGTGTGAAGCAAGGACATGTGAAGTGAGAGTGAGGGCTGTGGTTCCTGTGTGGCAACACCACGCTTCAGAGGGCAATGGGGCACCCACATGCCAGGCCTGGTGGTCCTCCTCAGCAATGGAACCCCAAGGCAAGAAGGCTGAGAATGAGGCCCAAGAGGATTCAGGTAGAACCCGGGACTTGCCTAAGAAGTGAAATAGCAAACAGGAATGCTAAAAGGCAGCAGAAGTGCTGGCTTTGTACTTTAATGTAATTGAATTGAAATTGAGCAGGGCTTCACTGGCACCTGAGGAAGACCAAGGAATCAGACCCTGCCCCACCCATTTGGGGCCTAAATTGCAGGAGGGCAGATGGACTTTGCACCTCAAAAATAAACATGCTTGTCACATGAATCATTTGCAAATATTTTCTCCCATATTGTCTCTTCATTGTTGATTGCTTCTGTGCTGTGCAGAAGCTTTTGACTTTCATATGCTCCCATGTGTCTGTTTTTGCTTTTGTTGGCTGTGCTTTTGGGGTCTTGGCATAAAATCTTTCCCCAGACCAATATCCTGGAGCGTTTCCTCATTTTCTTCTAGTATTTTTATTTTTATTTTTTATGTATTTATTTATTTTCATTGATTGATTGATTGAGACAGAGTCTCACTCTGTTGCCCAGGATGGAATGCAGTCACATGATCTTGGCGCACTACAACCTCCGCCTCCTGGGTTCAAGCGATTCTCCTGCCTCAGCCTCCCACGTAGCTGGGATTACAGGCGCCTACCACCACGCCTGACTAATTTTTGTATTTTTAGTAGAAATGGGTTTCGCCGTGTTGATCACGCTGCTCTCGAACTCCTGACCTCAGGTGATCCGCCCTCCTCAGCCTCCCAAAGTGTTGGGATTGCAAGTGTGAGCCACCACACCCGGCCTCTTCTAGTAGTTTTATAGTTTCAGGTCTTACATTTAAGGCTTTAATCCGTTCTGAGTTGATTATTATGTGTGGTGAGAGATAGGGGTCTAGTTTCATTTTTCTCACATACTTATCCAGTTTTCCCAGGGCCATTTATTGAAGAGACTATCCTTTCCCCAATGTAGATTCTTTGTGCCTTTGTACTACTCATAATAGCTAAGATAAGGAAGCAATCTAAGTAATCATCAGTGGATTGATATATAAAGAAAATATGGTATATATTCTTGATGGAATGTTATTGAGCCATTTAAAAATCAACTATTGGCAGGCATGGTGGCTCATACCTGTAATCCCAGCACTTTGGGAGGCCAAGGTGGGCGGATTACCTGAGGTCAGGAGTTCAAGACCAGCTGGCTAACATGGTGACACCCCATTTTTACTAAAAATACAAAAATTAGCCGGGTGTGGTGGCAGGCGCCTATAATCCCAGCTACGTGGGAGGCTGAGGCAGTAGAATCACTTGAACCCAGGAGGCAGAGGCTGTAGTGAGCCGAGATCATGCCATTGCACTCCAGCCTGGGCAACAAAGTGAGACCCTGTTTTGGAAAAAAAAAAAAAAAAAAAAAAAAAAAGCCTATTGGCTGGGTGCAATAACTCACACCTGTAATCCCAGCACTTTGGGAGGCCAAGGTGAGAGGGTCACTTGAACCTAGGAGTTTGAGACCAGCCTGGGCACCATAGCAAGACCCTGTTTTTCCAGAAAATTTTCAAAATTTACCAGGCATGGTGGCATATGCCTGTGGTCCCAGCTACTTGGGAGGCTGAAGTGGAAGATTGACTTGAGCCTGGGAGGTGGAGGCTGTAGTGAGCTGCGATTGCACCACTGCACTCCCCAGCCTGGGAGACAAAGTGAGACCCTGTCTCAAAGAAATAAAGTAATAAAATAAATCTTGTTATTTGTGACAACATAGATGAGCCTAGAGGACATTATGTTAAGTGAAATAAGCCAGGAACAGAAAGATAAATATTTTATGCACTAATCCTTATGTGAAATACTTTTAAAAAAATCAAGCTCATGGAAATAGAAGCATAGTGGGTATTAGAAGCTGGAAAGATTAGAGAGTAGGGAAAGATTGGGAGGAGCTGGTAACAAATAGGAAATCCCAGCTTCATTGCACTGTAGGGTGAGCATTGTTAACTGTCATTTCTTGTGTATTTTCAAAAGACTACAAGAAAGGATTTGGACTGTTCCCAACACAAAGAAATGATAAATGTTTGAGGTGATGGATATGCTAATCACCTTGTTTGATCATTATACATTATATAGATGTATCAAAATGTCACTCTATATGCCATTAAAAATAACAAAATAGGCTGGGTGCAGTGGCTCATGACTGTTATTCCAGAACTTTGGGAGGCCGAGGCAGGCAGATCAGTTGAGGTCAGGAGTTCAAGACTACCCTGACCAATATGGCAAAACCTCATCTCTACTAAAATACAAAAATTAGCTGGGCATGATGGCTATTGCCTGTAGTTCCAGCTACTTGGGAGGCTGAGGCAGGAGAATCACCTGAACCCAGGAGACGAAGGTGGCAGTGAGCTGAGTTCATGCCAGTGCACTTCAGCCTGGGTGACAGAGCAAGACTGTCCCCCAAAAATTAATTAAATAAAATAGGCTGGGTGCGGTGGCTCATGCCTGTAATCCCAGCACTTTGGGAGGCCGAGGTGGGAAAATCACGAGGTCAGGAGTTCGAGACCAGCCTGGCCAACATGGTGAAACCCTGTCTCTGCTACAAAAAATACAAAAAATTAGCTGGGCGTGGTGGTGGGCAACTGTAATCCCAGCTACTTGGGAGGCTGAGGCAGGAGAATCACTTGAACCCAGGAGGCAGAGGTGGCAGTGAGCCGAGATTGCGCCATTGCACTCCAGCCCACGTGGTGGTGTGGACAGTGGGAGACTCTGTCTCAAAAAATAAAATAAGCCAGGCACAGTGGCTTACACCTGTAATCCTAGCACTTTGGGAGGCCAAGGCAGTTGGATCATGAGGTCAGGAGTTTAAGACTAGCCTGGCTAAGATGGTGGAACCCCATCTCTACTAAAAATACAAAAATCAGCTGGGCGTGGTGGTGGGCAACTGTAATCCCAGCTACTCGGGAGGCTGAAGCAGGAGAATTGTTCGAACCCGGGAGCCGAAGGTTGCCGTAAGCTGAGATCACACCACTGCATTCCAGCCTGGAGACAGAATGAGACTCTGTCTTTAAAAGCAAAATAAAATAATAATAATAAAATATGCTAAGTGGTCTACATATACAGATACTTTTTGTTTGTTTGTTTTTGAGACAGAGTCTCGTCTCACTCTGTCACCCAGGCTGGAGTGCAGTGGTGCAATCGTGGTTTACTGCAATCTCCACCTCCTGGGTTCAGGCGATTCTCCTGCCTCAGCCTCCAAAGTAACTGGAAGTACAGGCGCTAGCCATCACGCCCAGCTAATTTTTGTATTTTAGCAGAGATACAGTTTTGCCATATTGGCTGGGGTGGTCATGAATTCCTCACCTCAACTGATCCGCGTGCCTGAGCCTCCCAAAGTGTTGGGATTACAAGCATCGAGACGCTGTGCCTGATCACTTTTTTTTTTGTTGCCCGGGCTGGAGTGCAGTGGCACGATCTTGGCTCACTGCAACCTCTGCCTCCTGGGCTCAAGCGATTCTCCTGCCTCAGCTTCCTGAGTAGCTGGGATTATAGGTGCCCCCCACCCAACTAATTTTTTTGTTTTGTTTTGTTTTTCTTGAGATGAAGTCTTGCTCTGTTGCCCAGGCTGGAGTGCAGTGGCATGATCTTGGCTCACTGCAACCTCCACCTCCTGGGTTCAAGTGATTCTTACGTCTCAGCCTCCCAGGTAGCTGGGATTACAGGTGTGTACCACCATGTCCAGCTAATTTTTTGTATTTTAGTAGAAATGGGGTTTCACCATGTTGGCCAGGCTGGTCTTGAACTCCTGACCTCAAGTGATCCACCCACCTCGTCCTCCCAAAGTGCTGGGATTACAGGCATGAACCACCTCGCCCAGCTTAATATTTTGTATTTTTGGTAGAGATGGAGTTACACCATGTTGGCCAGGCTGGTCTCAAACTTCTGACCTCAGATGATCCACCTGCCTCAGCCTCCCAAAGTCCCCAAGTGTTGGGATTATAGGCATGAGCCATTGCTGCGCCCAGCATTTTTTTTTTTTTTTTAAGAGCTAGGGTCTTGCTCTGTGGCCCAGGCTGCAGTGCAGTGGCATGATCATAGCTCACAGCAGCCTCCACTTCGTGGGCTTAAGTGATCTTCCTGCCTCAGCTTCCTGAGGAGCTGGGACTATAGGTGTACCACCATGCCTGGCTAATTTTTGTTTTATTTTATTTAATTTGATTTAATTTATTTTGTGTAGAGACAGGGACTTACTTTATTGCTCAGGCTGGTCTCAAACTCCTGGGATCAAGCAGTCCTCTTACCTTGGCCTCCCAGACTGCTGGGATTACAGGCATGAGCCACCATGCCCAGCTACAGATCCTTTTTAACTTGTGACAGGGTAATGTCCAGAAAAACCCATCATAACTTGAAAATATTGGAACTGGACTTTCAACTTAAGAGGGGTTTAGCTGGGTGCAGTGGCTCACTCTTGTAATCTCAGGACTTTGAGAGGCAAAGGCAGGAGGATCACTTACAGCCAAAAGTTTGAGACCAGGTTGGGCAACATAGTGAGACCCTGTCTCTACAAAAAATTTTTAGCAAAAGTTAGCAGGGCAAGGTGATGGTGTACCCCTGGTCCCAACTATTGGGAAGGCTGAGGCAGGAGGAAAGCTTGGGCCCAGGAGGTGGAGGCTGCAGTGAGCTGATTATGCCACTGTACTCCAACCTGGGCAACAGAGTGAGGCCCTGTGTCTTAATAAAAATACCCAGGCTGTAGTACCAGGAAGCAAGGAAGAGGCCAGGTGGAAGCCCTCCTGGCACTCTTTTCCAGGAGGAGAGCAGAGGGCACCTGGGGTCAGGAGGCGGCATGCCTGGGTTTCTGCTCCTCCACGGGCTGTAACTTTCAGCCAAGTCAAACTTCTGGAGTTTCAGTTTCTTTATCTGTGAAATGACGGGGCTGGTGCAGATGGTTTCTAAGATTTCTCCCAGGCCTGGAACTTCTAAGCCGTTAGGTCAAAGGTGAGCAAACTCAGCCAGGCATGGTGTCTTACGCCTGTAATCCCAGCATTTTGGGAGGCTGAGCTGGGTGGATCACCTGAGGTCAGGAGTTCAAGACCAGCCTGGCCAACGTGGTAAAACCCCGTCTCTACTAAAAATACAAAAGTTAGCTGGGTATGGTGGTACACACCTGTAATCTCAGCTACTGGGAAGCAAAGGCAGGAGAATCGTCTGAACCTGGGAGGAGGAGGTTGCAGTAAGCCAAGATCACGCCACTGCATTCCAGCCTGGGCAACAGAGTGAGACTCCGTCTCAAAAAAAAAAAACAAAAAAAAACAAAAAAAAAAAAAAAAAAAAAACAACAGGTGCTCAAACTGAGGCCCAAAACAGTTAAGGTGCAAGGTCACATGGTTTGAACACAGTCTGGCGTCGGCTGACCAGGAACTGGAGGTCTATCCTTCTCTCTCCCTGAGCCTACCTGCCCACCCACTCTCTTGAGTGTGACATGTATTAATATGGAAGAGAGAAGAGCTTTAATGATTGGAGTCATTTTGAGAGCAGTTGATAGTCAGTGATAATTGTCTCTCTGGTTCTATGACTGCAGGAGATGGAAAGTTTATGGTGGCCTGAGGAAAGAAGGTGAATTTGGGGCTTGGCACTTCAGGGGAGGGCAAGAGAGTGAGCCCGGGAAGCTGGCCTGGGAGGCCTCCAGGTCACCCCTTGCCTCTTGGCCTGGTGCTTGAGTGGCAGACAGTGAATCCTCCTTCTCCTCCCTCCCCAACCCTGCGTCAGAGGCCAGAGCTCGGACTCCACCTAATTGTCTCTAGTTCAACTGGGTATTTGTTGAAAAGGGTTTTGTGGCTGGAGATGTCACTTTTATAACACATTGGCATGGGAAGGCCATTCTGAGTTGTAATGACCGCTAGGCAGGGCTCATCTGTAGATGCAGTGGCTTTGAGGAAACTAGGGCGATGGGCAGGATTTTCCTAGGTGCCAGGAGAAAGGGGTGACAGAGGATTCTGGCAGTCCTGAGTGAGAGTCTTCACTTTGCTTTGCTTCTTCCAGTGAAGATGGTCGGTGGGTCCGGGGGCCGGGGTCAGGAACACAGAGGCGGTGCTGGGGACGGTTTGTTTTCTAACCACACGCCTTTTGTAACCACAAAGGAAAAAGGCAGAACGTTCCTCCACTGGCGCCAACCAATCAGCAGGACTCCTGCCTTCCTTCGGGGCAAGGTCGCAGCATCTGCCTCGGAAATCACGGGGCTTCTTCCTGCTGGCTCAGCTGGGAGGCCCAGAGGGTTCTGCAGAGGCCGCGTTTTGAAGGCTCCTCTCTGAAGCTCCCTGCCCCAAGTCATACCTCGCCGTCCAGATGAAGCCGGAGTGGGGGCAGGCCCTCGTGCACGTGGCCGTGGCCAGCAGCCTCTGTGCTGTGGCAGTGTCCACAGGCATTTTTGACAGCGTCTCTGTGCAAGTGGGCTACGAGCACTACGCCGAGGCACCAGTGGCCAGCCTCCCTGCCTTCCTGGCCATGCCCTTCAACTCGCTAGTGAACGTGGCCTACGTGCTGCTGGGGCTGTTCTGGCTGCGTAGGGGTGGCATGGTGGGACCAGGTCCCCGCTATCTGAAGGATGTGTTCGCGGCCATGGCCCTGCTTTATGGCCCTGTTCAGTGGCTGCGCCTGTGGACACAGTGGCCCCGTGCCGCCGTGCTGGACCAGTGGCTCACCCTGCCCATCTTCGCATGGCCTGTGGCCTGGTGCCTCTACCTAGAACGAGGTTGGCGGCCCCGGCTGTTTCTCTCCCTTGAGTGTGCCTCCCTGGCGAGTTACAGCCTCACTCTACTGCATCCCCAGGGCTTCGAGATCACGCTGGGCACTCACATAGTGGCTGCTGTGGGGCAGGCTCTTTGCACCCAGAGGCGCTATGGCAGCACCACCTCGGCCACCTACTTAGCTTTGGGAGTGCTCTCCTGCCTGGGCTTTGTGGTCCTCAAACTGTATGACCATCAGCTCGCACGGTGGCGTCTCTTCCAGTGCCTCACAGGCCACTTCTGGTCCAAGATCTGTGATGTGCTCCAGTTCCACTTCGCGTTTGTGTTTCTGACGCATTTCAACACTCACCCAAGACTCCATCCCTCCAGCAGGAAGACGCACTGAAGTGTGGGAAGAATCTGCTGAAAACCGACAACCCCCCAGCACTGAAACGGACTCTGGGATGGCAATGTGGTATCAGTGTGGGGCGTCCTGCGGGTGACAGCATGCGCGGATAACCAAGACTGCCCTTCCCTGAGAAGCTACAGGCTTCGGTGTGGAGGGGTGAAATGCTGTGATCTCAACAACTTACTTTCAAAGACATAAAGCAACAATCTCGGCACAGGGGATGTGGGTGCTCCTGATGTAATTCTCATCACTTTTCTGTAGTTTGAAATGTTTCCAAATAAATATTGGCAAGCGGAGTGGAAATGACCCTAAGAAGTCCCTCATGCACATGATTGAACAGAGTGATTGTCTGCAGTATCTTTGGGGCGTCAGCTGTGGGTGTGGACTGGCAGCAGCAAGGCAGGCCAGCCAGTGGGATACCAGTGAGTGTCCTTAGATGCAGATGGATTCAGGGAGACTGAAATCAGTTACCTCATGACATCTGTGACTGTTAACTGTAAGCAGGTCACATGAGAGCCACATCACCTCAGATCGTGTGTGGAACCAGGCAGGCTGCATCCAGATGAGGAAACACACAAATGTTGGAAGTTGAACCCTCAACAGAAAGTTGCTTTATGGGTCTCCTCTCGGAGCCAGGCTGTGGCTTAGATGTCCTTAGTGGCTACAATCTGAGCAGTCCCCACGTGCCCATCACCCAGGTCCTTCTGAACCGATCTGCTGACGGTATCTCCAGGCAGAGTGCTGGAGGTGGCACATGCTTCTCATGCAGGTGACAGTTTTTGAGCCCTCGAGCCCAAGACCCAGACTGTCTAGTTTGTGGTCAGGATGCTGGGTCATCCTCGGCCGCAGCCAGAGAGGCACTGAGGATACCACAACTCCCCCTCTACTCCTGGGGACAGTCCTTCTTCCTGCTGGTCACTGTGTTACTTAGCAGCTTGCCTCACCTCCTTTCATCTGAAGGCATTTGCTCTGGAAACAGGACTTTTTTTTTTTTTTTTTTCCGAGAAGGAGTGTTGCGCTGTCGCCCAGGCTGGAGTGCAGTGGTGTGATCTCGGCTCACTGCAACTTCTGCCTCCTGGGTTCAAGCGATTCCTCTGCCTCAGCCACCCGAGTAGCTGAGATTACAGGCGCCCACCACCACGCCCGGCTGATTTTTGTGTTTTTGGTAGAGATGAGGTTTCACCATGTTGGCCAGGCTGCTCTAGAACTCCTGACCTCAGGTGATCCACCCAACTCAACCTCCCAAAGTGCTGGGATTACAGGCATGAGCCACCGCACCCAGCCTGTAAAGGGGCTCTCCATCCCAGACTACGTAGTCTTATCCCTGAAGCCTCAAGTCCTGAGGAGGGTCTGCTTTAAGCCCACAAATTTAATGGAGAAATCATAAGCTCCAAAGGTGAGGGTGGAGGAGAGAGGATGCCCTGTCCCTGCCAAATGGCATCTCAGCATGCGCCGCCCATGTGCACCTGCTCAGTGCCCTCGAGGTTGGCATTTGGCCCATGGCTATGATGGCTGAGATGTTTCTGGAAGTGGGCACCTGGGCTGGACATTCTGTCCTAGCTGGCTAAGCACATCGCCACCAGGTAAGGCCCTGGGGCAAATGGCAGGGTCTGACCTGGAGCTTGGGGCCTGGGGCCTGGGGCCTGGGGGTGGGGCATGTGGGTGGCAGAGGACAGCACCTGCTTGGAAAACAGCCTGGTTCTATTTGAGGTTGTCTCGAAAGCCCATGGGCCCCAGAAGAGGGAAGAGAATGTGCACATCCCCAGAGAGGCCACCCTACTTCAAAGAGACTAGAGGGCGGGTGAAGAGAAGGCAGACTTCCATGGGGCTCAGAGATGGGGTCTTCAGCAGTGCAGGGACCCCCTTTTGTGATTTCTCGGTGAGTAGCTGTTTCCCTCACTGATGGGACTGCAAGCACTGATCACGATTTTACTTTTTCTTCCTGTCAATGCCTGTGTAATAAACAGCACTGTGAGCCTAGACTGGGGTGATCCAGGGTGGTTTCTGGAAGCCCTGGAAGAGTAGACTGCACCCAAAGGAGAGGCTTATGTGGAGGGAACCCCTCCAGAGGGGCACAGGCCGTGGGAAGCCTGACCCTGCTCTCTCCTGCCAGATGCCACCAGCGTTGCCAGATGATATGCAGGGTGATGAACAGGGCTTTTGCACAAGTGTGCCTCAAATGTTTCATGAGCTATTTCTCCTACTAAAAAAGTATTGTTTACTTGACATTCAGGTTGGCTCAATCCAACCACCATCCATTAATTCAACCCAAGCAGAGCCAGAGGCCCTGGAACCTGTGCGAGGCTGAGCAGGTGGCCCAGAAAGTTCCAGGCAGGCCCCCGCCCAGAACCTACACTCCCCAGGCCCTTTTGAAAATGAGTGTTTATCTAAGTGTGGCCAGCTGCCATTAGTCACACAGCTTCCTGCATCCCTTCCTGCCCAGGCGAAACCCCCTTCTGGGACCAGGACCTTAGAGTACCTCCGCCCCTGGCCTGGGGTTTGCAGATGCCAGCGACCCCTGAGCCACCGGAGGAAGGAGGCTGGTGGCTGTGCCTTCCTCCAGCTCTGCAGCCTGTGGAGGAGCTCAGCCTCGCCCAGGGAAATTGGCTGCCGGGGCAGCCCCTGTTGTTACTGGTCTCGGTCTCAGTCTCGCTGCTCCATCGTGTCCCCAGCGCAGCTGGGGAGCCAATGGTTGCCAGATGGGGCCTCTCCCCGACCTTTGACCTAACGGCTTAGAAGTTCCAGGCCTGGGAGGGATCTTAGAAACCATCTGCACCAGCCCCGTCATTTCACAGATAAAGAAACTGAAACTCCAGAAGTTTGTCTTGGCTGAAAGTTACAGCCCGTGGAGGAGCAGAAACCCAGGCATGCCGCCTCCTGACCCCAGGTGCCCTCTGCTCTCCTCCTGGAAAGAAGTGCCAGGAGGGCTTCCACCTGGCCTCTTCCTTGCTTCCTGGTGCCATGGCCTGGGTATTTTCTCCCCACATAAAATAGTTTTAGGGCCAGGTGCGGGGGCTCACACCTGTAATTGCAGCACTTGGGGAGGCTGAGGCGGGTGGATTGCCTGAGTCAGGAGTTCAAGACCAGCCTGGCAAACATAAAGAAACCCCATCTCTACTAAAAATACCCAAAAATTAGCTGGGTATAGCGGCGCATACCTGTAATCCCAGCTACTCGGGAGGCTGAGGCAGGAGAATCACTTGAACCTCGGAAGCAGAGATCGCAGTGAGGCAAGATCGCATCAATGCACTCCAGCCTGGGCAACAAGAGCGAAACTTGGTCTCAACAACAACAACAAGTTTTAGGCCATGCACAGTGCCTCGCGCCTGTAATCCCAGCACTTTGGGAGGCCGAGAAAGAAGGATTACTTAACACTCTGGAGTTTAAGACCACCCTGGACAACACAAGGAAACCCCGTCTCTACCAAAAATCAAAAAACTTAGCCAGGCGTGGTGGTGTGTGTTTGTAGCTACTCAGGAGGCTGAGGCAGGATGATCGCTTGAGCCAGGAGAGCCAGGCTGAGGTAACACAGGGGCAATGAGATGTCATCACTGCAATCCAGCCTGGGTGACAGAGCAAGATCCAAACTCCAAAAAAAAATTACAGTGTGGGACAACAGCGTTACACATTCAGTTCTCTGGGCCCCAGTTTGGCTTAGTGACATGCCAAGGTATGCTGGAAACTGCACACACTGGCCTCTACACCCAGAGCAGGCCCTTCTCCACTCAGGTCCCGGGAGCTGGATTTTAGGGCTGAAGAGAGCTTCAGTTTCAAATCCCTGGATTACTTTTCCAAGGACGGTCATGGTTCATATTTCTACCAGCAATGTCAGATGCTTCCCTGCTCCCATCCACCAGCAAATGCCAGGGTGCTTTTTCATGTTGTGCCAATCTGATGGGGGCGACATGAGATTTCATTGTGATTAACTTAGACCCCTTCCCTCTTTAGCTGCTCCCCCTCCAAAACTAGTGTATGTGTACTTTTGAGACAGGGTCTCCCAGGCTGGAGTGCAGTGCTGCAATCATGTCTCACTCAACTCCCAGGTCAAGAGATCCTCCCACCTCAGCCTCCCAAGTAACTGGGACCATGGGTGCATACTACCATCGCTGGCTAATTTCTTTAAAAACTTTATCTTTTTTTTTTCGAGACGGAGTCTAGCTCTGTCGCCCAGGCTTGAGTGCAATGGCTTGAACTCAGCTCACTGCAACCTCCGCCTCCCGGGTTCAAGCAATTCTCCTGCCTCAGCTTCCTGAGTAGCTGGGACTACAGGCACCTGTCACCACACCTGGCTAGTTTTTGTATTTTTAGTAGGGATGGGGTTTCACCCTGTTGGCCAGGCTGGTCTCAAACTCCTGACCTCAGGTGATCTGCCCACATCATCCTCCCAAAGTGCTGGGATTACAGGTGAGAGCCACTGAGCCCGACCTAATTCTTACTTTTTTTTTTTTTTTTTTTTAATAGAGACCAGGTCTCTCTACGTTGCCTAGGACCACGCTCCCACCTTGGCCTCAAAGTGCTGGGATGACAGGCATAAGCCAGTGCACGCAGCCTCCTAATTTTGTCCTCAGACTCCTAAGCTAAAGCAATCCTCCCACCTTGGCCTCTCAGAGTGTTGGGATTATAGGCATGAAGCACTACACCCAGCGTATTATTTGCCTTCTGAAGATTTATGTGGTCTTGTATGTCTGTCTTTTTCTTCATAGCTTTTGAGGTTGGTCTTCCTTAAAGCAGTTTTGTGAGCGTCTGGGTTACACTTGTCTATGCCTCAGCTCACTTTGTTAAATATTAGCATCTCCTGTAGCTGCTGCAGATCTTTTTACTATAAAATTTTCATTATAAAATAATTAAATAGTTAGAAATTTTGTTTATAAAGAAAGCAATGCAGCTGTCACGTCGCTCATAT
Source organism: Saimiri boliviensis (assembly GCF_048565385.1). NCBI lineage: Eukaryota > Metazoa > Chordata > Mammalia > Primates > Cebidae > Saimiri > Saimiri boliviensis. The sequence continues at coordinate 84,542,514 of NC_133470.1, read as the reverse complement.
GACAGTTTCTGCAACCATAGTGAACTGGCACACGTGGGAGAAGGAAAGCCAGCAGGCTTGGGCGAGGTGTCCACTGGAGCCTGGGAGAGCTAAGGCGGCGAAGCATTGACCTCCCATACCGCATCATCATGTGATTGGGGTTCGCTTCTTCCCACTCAAAGGGGGTCTTTGGGAACCCGGGTTTATGGGGCCCTCTCTGCCTTGGTCCTGGTGGCTGCTTCTCTGCTTAGTGTCCCTGTGATTGGAGAGCACTGCTTTGGCTCTGCATGTGGCCAACTTGTTCCCAGGGTCGCTGGTTGCTGTGGTGGCATGCCAGGTCCTTCAAACCTTTCATGTTTTTATTTTATTATTATTTATTTTCCTTTTTTTGAGACAGAGTCTCGCTCTGTCGCCCAGGCTGGAGTGCAGTGGTGTGATCTCGGCTCACTGCAACCTCTGCCTCCTGGGTTCAAGCAATTCTCCTGCCTCAGCCTCCCGAGTAGCTGGGATGACAGGCGCACGCCACCTCACCTGGCCTATTATTACTTTAAAATTGTATTTTCCTTTTGGGGGTACATGTGCAGGTTGGTTCCATCGACAAATCGCATGTTGTGTGGTTTTGTATACAGATTGTTTCATCGCCTCACACTGATAGGTGGTTTGTTTCTATGTTTTTGTAGCCAGCCTTTCACTTTGATCTTTGCTGTTTCTCTTCAGAACCACTAACTTCTGGTTTTGCTTCTGCCTCCCCTTGGCCCTACCTGACCTCTACAGGGGCCTGGGCCAGGGCGCTGTGCCACCGCCAGCTCCAGCTCAGGTCTGTTTCTTTGGGAGATTCTGTACCCCGGTCGAGCCTCTCCCGCGGGGGGCCTGTGCACAGTAGTGTGGCTGCCTTCTGCCTTGTGGGTTTTTTTGTTTTGTTTTTTTTGTTTTGTTTTGTTTTGTTTGAGATGGAGTCTCACTTTGTCGCCCAGGCTGGAGTGCAGTGGCATAGTCTTGGCTCACTGCAACTGTCACCTCCCAGGTTCAAGCGATTCTCCTGCCTCAGCCTCCCAAGTAGCAGGGACTACAGGCATACACCACCACGCCCGGCTGATTTTTGTTTTTTGTTTTTTGTTTTTTGTTTGGATTTTTTGAAACAGAGTTTCGCTCTTGTTGCCCAGGCTGGAGTGCAATGGCATGATCTTGGCTCACTGCAACCTCCACCTCCCAGGTTCAGGCGATTCCCCTGCCTCAGCCTCCCGAATTGCTGGGACTACAGGCATACACCACCATGCCCAGCTAATTTTGTGATTTTAGTAGAGACGGGGTTTCACCATGTTGGCCAGGCTGGTCTCTGTCTCTTGACCTCGCGATCCACCCGCCTCTGCTTCCCAAAGTGTTGGGATTACAGGCATGAGCCACCGCGCCCAGCGAATCTTTTTCATTATTAAAAAATTGTTAGAAACAGAGTCTGGCTCTGTCACCCAGGCTGGAGTGCAGTGGTAGGATCACAGCTAACTGCAGCCTCAACCTCCTGGGGTCAAGCGATCCTCCCACTTCAGCCTCCTGGGTAGCTAGGACTATAGGTGCTCACCATCATGCTCAGCTAATTTTTCTGTTTTCTTTTCTTTTCTTTTCTTTTTAGAGATGGGGTCTTGCTCTGTTGTCCATGTTGTCCTGGGCTCAAGCCATCCTCCCACCTCAGCCTCCCGAGTTGCCGAGATTACAGGCCACAGCGCCTGGCCCAATGTTTTTTTCGGGGTAAAATATACACTAACATAAAATTTACCATCTTTTTTTTTTTTTTTTTAGATGGAGTTTTGCTCTTGTTGCCCAGGTTGAGTGCAATGGCGCGATCTCGGCTCACCACAACCTCCACTTCCTGGGTTCAAGTGATTCTCCTGCCTCACCCTCCCGAGTAGCTGGGATTACAGGGATTCGCCAGCACGCCTGGCTAACGTTTGTGTTTTTAGTAGAGACAGGGTTTCTCCATGTTGGTCAGGCTGGTCTCGAACTCCCAAGTTCAGGTGATCCACCTGCCTCGGCCTTCAAAAGTGCTAGGATTACAGGCATGAGCCACCATGCCCGGCCAAATTTACCGTCTTAACCACTGTTGTGGATAGTTCAGCGGTGTCACAGACGTTCATAATGAGGTGCCACCAACTCCATCATCATCTCTAGAACTCTTTTCACCTTTCCAAACTGAAACTCTGTCCCCATTAAGTGCTAACTCCCCAGTCCCCCTGCTGCAGCCCCTGGAAACTGCACTTCAGGTGTGCCACAGGTCAAACGTGGACACAGGGAGGCCGTGGCACCTGGCTCCCCACACCTCAGCTTCCCCAGGGAGTTCCCTACCCCTGCTGTGTCAGCTCTCCATGTTGCCATCCGGATGGGCTGCCTTCCCCCTGGCTCTGTATAGGGTGCAACCCCAACAGGTGGAGGAGCTCAGCCCGCAGCACCCACAAGGAGCTGACATTCGCAGGTTGCCGAGCCGGCCCTGATGGGGGGCTTCTGCTGGGACAGATAGAACAAACGGCAGATATAGCCCCCACCACCAGGACTTCGGATCGGGAACCGTCAGAGATTCCAGAGACTGTCAGATTGGATGGAAAGTACCACTTCTAGCATATGCTGTTTACTAGACACACACCTCAAACATATGTCCATGGAAGGATTACATGTGGAAGAATGAGTGCTAGGCAGTTGCTACCAAAAGCAAGCTGCCATGGCTATATTAACACCACACAAAATAGGCTTTGGGAAAAAACAAAAACAGTTGAGGAACGAAGCTAAAATAGGCTCTAAATATCTTAAGTAAAAATTGACAGAAATCAAGGAGAAATAGACACATCTAGCGTCCTAGAGGGAGATTTCTTTCTTTTTTCTTTTCTTTTTTTTTTTTTTTTTTTTTTTTTTTGAGATGGAGTTTCACTCCTGCTGCCCAGGCTGGAGTGCAGTGGTGCAATCTCGGCTCACTGCAACCTCCGCCTCCTGGTTCAAGCGATTCTCCTGCCTCAGCCTCCCGAGTAGCTGGGACTACAGGCAAGCACCACCACGCCCAGCTAATTTTCGTATTTTAGTAGAGACGAGGTTTCTCCATGTTGTTCAGGCTGGTCTTGAACTCCTGACCTCAGGTGATCCACCTGCCTCGGCCTCCCAAAGTGCTCCTGGCGGTGTAGAGGGAGGTTTCCACAAGGCTTTTCTGTAAGATATTTAGGGCAAGCCAAAAACAGCTCCATGAAGACACAGACACAGACACAGACACAGAAAATGCAAGCAGGCCCATGACTGAAGGTGCCTTGAGGGATAAGTGTGGTACTCTACACCCCGCATGGGTGCAAAATGCACCTCCCCATGTCCACGAGTGGCATCCAGAGGCAGTGGTGGTATCTGAGCTGGAAAGCAAGAAGACTCAGTTCTAAGACTTGGAGTCAGACAGATCACATTCTCAGAGCACAAGCGACTGAACTAGAGTCAGTCACATACACACACATACACACACACACACACACACAATCTCCAGATGATGCAAATTAAAACTATTAGACCGGGTGCAGTGGCTTACGCCTGGAATCCCAGCACTTTGGGAGGCCAAGGCAGGTGGATCACCTGAGGTCAGAAATTTCGGACCAGCCTGGCCAACATGGTGAAGCCCTGCGTCTACTAAAAATATAAAAAGGAGGCAGAGGTTGCAGTGAGCTGAGATTGTACCATTGTCGAACTCCAGCCTGGGCAACAAGAGCAAAACTCCATCTCAGAAAAAAAAAAAAAAAAAAACCACATAATGAGAATTCTAAAGTATTCAGAATTCCATTAATAATAATGTAGTTATTATTAGCTACATACACATGAGAAAACTGGTAGGAGACAGTGAACATGGTACTTCAAATGAAACTTACAGCTTTAGAAGCTGACATATTTAAACACTGATCCAGTGAAGTGTACACACAGTAAGGATATAATTTGAATTTTTCATACACACACAGTGGAGGCTGCAGCAAAGCCAGTCCGCAAAGGTAAATGCGAGTGGACAGGTTTTGCGTGCTCTAGAACTTCCCTGAAATGGAAGCACACAGCATGCAGTCTTTTGTGTCTGCTGTCTTTTAGTTAGCACAGTGGTTTTTGAGACTGATATCCACATCAGCATTTCCCTTCCCCGCCTCTTTTTTTTTTTTTTTTTTTTTTGAGACGGAGTTTTGTTCTTTTTTTTTTTTTTTTTTTTTTTTGAGACAGAGTTTTGCTCTTGTTACCCAGGCTGGAGTGCAATGGCACGATCTCGGCTCACCGCAACCTCCGCCTCCTGGGTTCAGGCAATTCTCCTGCCTCAGCCTCCTGAGTAGCTGGGATTACAGGCACGCGCCACCACGCCCAGCTAGTTTTTTGTATTTTTAGTAGAGACGGGGTTTCACCATGTTGACCAGGATGGTCTCGATCTCTCGACCTCGTGATCCACCCGCCTCGGCCTCCCAAAGTGCTGGGATTACAGGCTTGAGCCACCGCGCCCGGCGCAGTTTTGTTCTTATTGACTAAGCTGGAGTGGTCTCAGCTCCCCACAACCTCTGCCTCCTGGGTTCAAGCGATTCTCCTGCCTCAGCCTCCCGAGTCCAGAGTAGCTGGGATTCCAGGCATGTGCCACCACACCTGGCTAATTTTGCATTTTTAGTAGAGACAGGGTTTTCCCACGTTGGTCAGGCTGGTCTCGAACTCCTGACCTCAGGAGATCCACCCACCTTGGCCTCCCAAAGTGCTGGAATTATAGGCCTGAGCCACTGTGCCCAGCCTTTTTTTGCTTTTCTGAAGACAGGATCTCGCTCTGTTGCCAGGCTGGAGTGCAGTGGTGTGGTCATAGCTCACTGCAGCCTTGACTTCCTGGATCAAGCGGTCGTCTTTCCTTCCTTTTAATCACTGAGTAGTATTCCGTGGTGTGGAGGCCCACAGATTTGTTTATCTGTTCATTTGTTGATGAGCATCCTTGGTTAGGGTAGATGGTGTTTTTTTCTTTTTAAAAATTTTTATTTCTAGGCCGGGCGCGGTGTCTCAAGCCTGTAATCCCAGCACTTTGGGAGGCCGAGGCGGGTGGATCACGAGGTCAAGAGATCGAGACCATCCTGGTCAACATGGTGAAACCCCGTCTCTACTAAAAATACAAAAAATTAGCTGGGCATGGTGGCTCGTGCCTGTAATCCCAGCTACTCAGGAGGCTGAGGCAGGAGAATTGCCTAAACCCAGGAGGCGGAGGTTGCGGTGAGCCGAGATCACGCCATTGCACTCCAGCCTGGGTAACAAGAGCGAAACTCCGTCTCAAAAAAAAAAAAAAAAAAAAAAAAATTATTTCTATTTTGTCATTCAAACTGAGGATTATCTTGCTCCTAAGAAGTTTTTAAGTTGAGAAGAAACTGCTGAACAGTGATTCAAAGCAGCTGTGCCACATGTGAACTTTTCATGCACCCCGCATCCTCACCAATGCTCCCTGCGATGAGTCTTCAGTGGCGGTCATTCCGGGTGGGGTCTAAATAGCTCCTTTTTATCTTGCATTTTGCATTTCCCCATGACCAATAAGCATCTCTTCCTATGCCTCAGTGGAGAGAGCCTGAGACAGGGGCAGAAGAGTGGCAGAAGGCTGGGAGGGTGGCAGAAGGAGAGAGCATGAGGTGGGGGTGGCAAGCGCTAGAAGAGGGGGTTGGGGCTGGGCGCGGTGGCTCAAGCCTGTAATCCCAGCACTTTGGGAGGCCGAGGCGGGTGGATCACGAGGTCGAGAGATCGAGACCATCCTGGTCAACATGGTGAAACCCTGTCTCTACTAAAAATACAAAAAATTAGCTGGGCATGGTGGCGTGTGCCTGTAATCCCAGCTACTCAGGAGGCTGAGGCAGGAGAATTGCCTGAACCCGGGAGGCGGAGGTTGCGGTGAGCCGAGATCGCGACATTGCACTCCAGCCTGGGTAACAAGGGTGAAACTCCGTCTCAAAAAAAAAAAATAAATAAATAAAAATAAAAATAAAAATACGAAAAATTAGCTGGGCGTGGTGGCGCGTGCCTGTAATCCCAGCTACTCAGGAGGCTGAGGCAGGAGAATTGCCTGAACCCAAGAGGCGGAGGTTGCGGTGAGCCGAGATCGCGCCATTGCACTCCAGCCTGGGTAACAAGAGCGAAACTCCGTCTCAAAAAAAAAAAAAAAAAAAAAAAAAAAGAGGGGGTTGGGAAGGTGGGCCCTTTTCTCTTGAACCATTTTGACCCCAAGCGAGGTGCATTCAGGGTTTGAGCAGGGGCACCTGGCCCTCATGTCACCAGATCCTGAGTGACTGGAGGGGCCTCTCATCATGTCTTCGCTCCTGGACTTGCTGGCTCTGGGTGAGAGGACCTGGACACTGCTGTGGGCTGCAGAGGTTTGAGGGGGGGGTGTGCGTGCGCACGCGTGTGTATGTGTGTGTGTGTGTGTGTTTGAAACCGGGTCTCACTCTTTCTCCCAGGCTGGAGTGCAGTGGTGCGGTCTCAGCTCAGTGCAGCCTGGACCTCCCCGGGCTCAGGTGATCCTCCCACTTCAGCCCCCTGAGTAGCTGTGACTACAGGCCCACACCTCCATGCCCGGCTAATGATGTAACTTTTCGTACCGACGGGGTCTCCCTATGTTGCCCAGTCTGGTCAGGAACTCCTGGGGTCAAGTGATCCACATACCTCTACCTCCCACAGCTCTCAGATTCCAGGCCTAAGCCACTGTGCCCAGCCTTCAGGGTTTTAAGGAACAGTTTCATTCCCACAGTGGGGTGGCTGAAGACGTAGGAATACCACACCAGCAGCGAAGCAGGGACGACATGGCAGCTATCAGACAGCCCAGGCCCAGTGAATCCTCCAGTTAATTAGTTCTGGCCTTTAAGAGACAGGTGATTCCAGGGTTTTTTTTTTTGAGACGGAGTTTCGCTCTTGTTACCCAGGCTGGAGTGCAATGGCGCGATCTCGGCTCACCACAACCTCTGCCTCCTGGGTTCAGGCTATTCTCCTGCCTCAGCCTCCTGGGTAGCTGGGATTATAGGCACGCGCCACCATGCCCAGCTAATTTTTTGTATTTTTAGTAGAGACGGTGTTTTACCATGTTGACCAGGTTGGTCTCGATCTCTCGACCTTGTGATCCACCCGCCTCGGCCTCCCAAAGTGCTGGGATTACAGGCTTGAGCCACCGCGCCCGGCCAATTCCAGGGTTTTAAAGACAGTAAAGCTTCCAGATGTGCTTTATGAAGCCAGAATGAGCTTTGTTCCCCAGGAGAATGTTAGTGTCACAAAGACAGACTCTTGTGGGTACTGGTCACTGCTCCACTCCAAGTCCACACCGCTGTCTGGCACACAATAGGTGCTCCTGGCTGACTCACTGAATCTGGTTACAGACTTCACACAGTCGCACACGCGTACACATGCATGCACACACATACACACAGGCACATGCATATGGACACACGCACACATACATGCACGCACATGCACACATGCACAAATGCACATGCACACGCATCCACTCACACATGCACATGCATACACACACATGTACACACACAGACACATGCACACACATACACATATACACACATGGAAAACTATCGATACTGCTGTTAAACACTGGTAGACATTTCTAAAATAAAACATTAGCTAATATCATCCAAAAGCAGATTGAGACATGAATATCCAGGCCGGGCACCGTGGCTCACGCCTGTAATCCTAGCACTGTGGGAGGCTGAGGTGGGAGGATTGCTTGAGCCCAGGAGTTTGAGACCAGCCTAGGCAACATGTTGAGCCCATCTCTGAAAACAAATACAAAAGTTGGGTGGGTATGGTGGCGTGAACCTGTGGTCCCAGCTACTTGGAGGCCGAGGGAGGACTGCTTGGGCCTGGGAGTCTGAGGCTGCAATGTGCCATGACCACACAGCTGCACTCCAGCCTGGGTGACAGAGGGAGACCCGTGTGAAAGGAAAATAAATCTTGGGGCCGGCAAATCACTAAGCTAAAGGGAAAAGTCAAGCTGGGAACTGCTCAGGGCTAACCGGCCTCCCATTCTATCCAGTCACCCCTCTGCTCACTGAGATAAATGCATATCTGATTGCCTCCTTTGGAGAGGCTCATCAGAAACTCAAAACGATGCAGCCATTTGTCTCTTATCGACCTGGAAGCCACTTCCCGTTTCGAGTTGTCCCGCCTTTCTGAACCAAACCAGTGTTCACCTTGCATATGATGATTGACGTCTCAAGTCACCCTGAAATGTATAAAACCACACTGTGCTCTGACCACCTTGGGCACGTGTTGTCAAGACCTCCTGAGGCTGTGTCATGGGCACAGGTCCTCATGTTGGCAAAATAAACTTTCTAAATTAACTGAGACCTGTCTCAGATGTTTGGGCTTCACACTCGACTCTTAAAAAAAAAAGCAAGCCGGGTGCGGTGGCTCAAGCCTCTAATCCCAGCACTTTGGGAGGCCGAGGCGGGTGGATCACGAGGTCAAGAGATCGAGACCATCCTGGTCAATATGGTGAAACCCCGTCTCTACTAAAAATACAAAAAAGTAGCTGGGCATGGTGGTGCGTGCCTATAATCCCAGCTACTCAGGAGGCTGAGGCAGGAGAATTGCCTGAACCCAGGAGGCGGAGGTTGCAGTGAGCCGAGATCACGGCATTGCACTCCAGCCTGGGTAACTCCGTTTCAAAAAAAAAAAAAAAAAAAAAGCAAAGAGGTGAATATACTATAAGCAAATGTACACAACACATTTATATTAACCATACTCACGATGATGTACAATAAATCTCTTGAACTAATTGGACTTTTGAATCCCTTGGCCACCATCTCCTCATCCTTCTACCCCCACCCACCCCTGCAGCCCCCAGTAACAAGCATTCCACTCTGCCTCTGTGAGTTCAGCTTTTTTATTTTCTACATATCAGTGAAGTCATGTGGTGTTTGTCTTCATTTCACACAGTGTCCTCCAGTTTCATCTACTTTGTCACAAATGACCGGATTTCCTTCTCTTCTATGGCCGAGTTCCTTATCCATTGATGGACTCTTCCGTTGTGAATCGTGCTACGATGAACGCGGGGCTACAGGCCTCTCTTTGACATTGCGATTTCAACTTCTTTAAATATATACCAAGGAGTGAAATTGCTGGGTAATCCAGCAGTTCTGTTTTGAGTTTTTGAAGTAACTGCCATACCATTCTCTGTAGCGGCTGGACTACTTTCCATTCCCACTGACAGCGTAAGAGCGTTCCCATTTCTTTGCATCCTTGCCAGCATTTGTTATTTTAAAAAATCTTTTTGTTAAAAGCCATTGTAACTGGGTGAGATGATATCTCATGTTGGTTTTGACTTGCATGTCCCTGATGGTTAGTGAGGTGGAGCATTTTTTCATATACCTGTTGGCCATTTGCACATCATCTTTTGAAAAATGTCTATTCAGATCTTTTGCCCATTAAAAAATATTTTTTTTGAGACACAGCCTCACTCTGTTGCCCAGACTAGAGTGCAGTGGCGTGACCACAGCTCACTGCAGCCTCATCCTCCCAGGCTCAGGTGATCCTCCCACTTCAGCCCCTGAGTAGAAAAAGGCCAGCCTCGGCCGGGCTCGGTGGCTCAAGCCTGTAATCCCAGCACTTTGGGAGGCTGAGGCGGGTGGATCACGAGGTCAAGAGATCGAGACCATCCTGGTCAACATGGTGAAACCCCGTCTCTACTAAAAATACAAAAAAAATTAGCTGGGCATGGTGGCGTGTGCCTGTAATCCCAGCTACTCAGGAGGCTGAGGCAGGAGAATTGCCTGAACCCAAGAGGCGGAGGTTGCGGTGAGCCGAGATCGCGCCATTGCACTCCAGCCTGGGTAACAAGAGCGAAACTCCGTCTCAAAAAAAAAAAAAAAAGAAAAAAGAAAAGAAAAAGGCCAGCCTCAGTGGCTCACACCTGTAATCCCAGCACTTTGGGAGGCCAGTCGAGGTGGGCGAATCACCTGAGGTCAGCAGTTCGAGACCAGCCTGGTCAACATGGTGAATCCCCGTCTCTACTAAAAATATAAAAAGTAGCCGGGTTTGGTGGTGGGTGCCTGTAATCCCAGCTACTTGAGAGGCTGAGGCAGGAGAATCACTTAAACCTGGGAGATGGAGGTTGCAGTAAGCCGAGACTGGGCCACTGCACTCTAGCCTGGGTGACAGAGCGAAACTCCGTCTCAAAACAAAACAATAACAAAAATTAGCCGGGTGTGGTGGCACACGTCTGTAGTCCCAGCTACTTGGGAGGCTGATGTAGGTGAATGCTTGAACCCAGGAAGCAGAGGTTGTAATTAGCTGAGATCGTGCCACTGCACTCCAACCTGGGCAACAAGAGCAAAACTCTGTCTCAAAAAAAAAAGAAAAGAAAAAAGAAAAAAGGCCGTGCACAGTGCTTCGCACCTGTAATCACAGCACTTTGGGAGGCTAAGGCGGGTGGATCACGAGGTCAGGAGATTGAAACCATCCAGGCCAACATGGTGAAACCCCATCTCTACTAAAAATACAAAAATCAGCTGGGCGTAGTGGCTCACATCTGTAGTCCCAGCTACTTGGGAGGCTGCGGCAGAAGAACCTTGGGAGGTGGAGATTGCAGTGAGCCCAGATCACACCACTGCACTCCGGCCTGGGTGAAAGAGCAAGACTTCTTCTCGGTAAATAAATAAATAGTGAAACTGATTATATGAAGCCACAAGCAGTTCTGTGCTTAATGGTGGAACTCCAGAGGCACTTTCATTAGTCAAGAATAGGGGCCGGGCACAGTGGCTCAAGCCTGTAATCCCAGCACTTTGGGAGGCCAGGGCGGGTGGATCACGAGGTCAAGAGATCGAGACCATCCTGGTCAACATGGTGAAACCCCGTCTCTACTAAAAATACAAAAAATTAGCTGGGCGTGGTGGCGCGTGCCTGTAATCCCAGCTACTCAGGAGGCTGAGGCAGGAGAATTGCCTGAACCCAGGAGGCGGAGGTTGCGGTGAGCCGAGATCGCGCCATTGCACTCCAGCCTGGGTAACAAGAGTGAAACTCCGCCTCAAAAAAAAAAAAAAAAGAATAGGGGCCGGGCGCAGTGGCTCAAGCCTGTAATCCCGGCATTTTGGGAGGCCGAGGCGGGCGGATCACGAGGTCAACAGATCGAGACCATCGTGGTTAACATGGTGAAACCCCGTCTCTACTAAAAATACAAAAAATTAGCTGGGTGTGGTGGCGCGTGCCTGTAATCCCAGCTACTCAGGAGGCTGAGGCAGGAGAATAGCCTGAACCCAGGAGGCAGAGGTTGCGGTGAGCCGAGATCGCGCCATTGCACTCCAGCCTGGGCAACGAGAGCGAAACTCCATCTCAAAAAATAAAATAAAATAAAATAAAATAAAGCAAAACAAAGAATGAGACAGTATCTCCAGGATCATCACTGTTTCTTCCCATTTCCCTATGTTAAATTGGCCAATGCAATTGAAAAAATTAGCCGGACGTGGCGCACAAGCGATACGTGCTGCAAGGATGAAGCAAAGCTCTCATTCTTTGTAAATCAGTTGATTGCACAACTGAAAAGTCCTCTGGTCTGCTGGGAAGGTTTGAGTCAGGACATCCTGGCTGTCTTCACTGGGCCCTATTTTCCAGCAACTGCCCCTGCCCCCATGCCACTGAGTTGTACCACATTCCTCTTAAGACATGGGGCCCGAGTCCATCATGTTTCAGGTTGCTTGGAATTAGTCTCACTCTGGTTCTTTTTTCTTTATTTTTTGAGACGGAGTCTCACTCTGTCGCCAGGCTGCAGTGCAGTGGCGTGATCTCAGCTCACCGCAACCTCAACTCCTGGGTTCAAGTGATTCTCCTGCCTCAGCCTCCTGAGTAGCTGCAACTATAGGCACGTGCCACTACACCCAGCTAATTTTTGTATTTTTACTAGAGATGGGGTTTCAACATGTTGGCCAGATTGGTCTTGATCTCTTCACCTCGTGATCCACCCGCCTCGGCCTCCAGCAGTGCTGGACTACAGGTGTCAGCCACCGCTCCAGCCTCATTCTGGTTCTTAATCCCAAGGGCATTTACTTCCCAACATGAACCTTGTATCTGAGTCAAAGCGTTCCCCTGCCTGGGGCTCCACTTCTCCCCAGCCTCTCGTCCCTGCGGCCGGCAGCCCCCCAGCAGCTCTTGTAGCTAGGGACCTTCAGTAGTAGGAGATCCTATGAGTTGGGTCAGCAGGACAGCAGAGGCTTGACACCTCCTTGCCATGCCAAACAGCAGCACCCAGAGCTCAGCCACTGTCACGAGCCAAGTGTCTCAGGGCACCCCTCCCTTGGCTTTGCAGAGGGCTCCCCTCAAATGTCACCTCAACTCGTGCCCCTGGTCCCCTGGGCACTAGCATGGGAGCTGGCGGTGGTGGTAGGACCAGCTCTGCCCCTCTCCATAGGAACGTGGCTGCCCCCAAGCTCGGCAGCTTTTGACCTCAGAATGTGAGCTACCCAGTGTCTGGACTTTCGCTGTTTCACTACTGCGTTAACACGACGTCACTATTCCAGGACATCCTTGTTTCAGGAACTTCCTGGAAATCCATTCATCTAAGCATTTGATCTTTCACGTAGCCCTCATCAGAGTAACAGCCTCCTGCTCGGAAGCAGATTGCTCACCTGGGCTTATTCAGATGACTGTTTATTCTTCAAGGTGACCTGCAAGGCCTTCGCCAGTCGTAAACAAGAATCACCTACGCCCAACAGTTCAAGGCTGCAGTAAGCCATGATCACGCCACTCACTCCATCCTGGGCGACAGAGCGAGCCCCTGTCTCAGAAAGAAAAACAAAAACAAAAACAAAATCCCACCTTTAACCTCACCCTTCCAGAAACTTCTCAGGCATGGGCAAGGCTGTAGCCTCCCTTACTGTAGGCAGCAATGACTTTACCAGTAGGTGATCTTGGTGGGCTCATAGGGCAGTGGGAGTGGCCAGTGGCCTTTGTCTTCCTTTTCTTCTCCGCTGGGGGTCTTAGTTGGGAAATCTGAGCCCAGCATTGTCTCCTAGCTCTGTGCTCAGCCACGCCAGAGCGAGGTACCTTCCTATCCCCGTGATACACAGTTCTGGGGCCTGTCGCTGTGCCACACAAACCTGGGAACTAGTACAGCAAGTCACCCGTGCTCCTGAAAGATGAGACTCAGACCTGGCCAGAAGCTGCGTCTGCCAGTCCAAGGCGACGTCCTGAGTCCACCTGACCTCGATTCCCACCCAGCCCGCCCCATGCGGGCTTGGGCTTTGGGCATTTTCTCTCCTCCTTCCTCCCTGGCAATCGGAGGCCAGCTCTGTCGAGGGAGTGTTCTTCCTCTTTGCAGTGAATCTAATAAACTCAGCTTCGCCTGAACGACAGGTTTTTCTGGTGGTGATTTTAGGAAGTCTACAGCCAACAGCTGCAATTGGGAAAATGGGGGGGTGCGGGGTGGGAAGCCCTTTTATTTTTGATTTTTATTTTTTACAGTAAAGTGAAAGCATGTTTATTAGGAAAGTATAGGAATAAAAGAATGACTACTCCATAGACAGGGCAGCCAGGAGTCCCTTCTAGCACCTGGTGGCTGTAGATGTGTAGAAATACAGACCGTATTCGGTTCTTAGTTTAATTAGCCAGAGACGCAGAACAGTGTGGGAGCCAGACGGCCACACTCAGCAGCGCATCCCAGCACCTCTTCAGGCTGCAGCCAGCCAGGGCCTCTCAGGGCTGGGCAAGCTTGATTCTTGCTGTACTTGGGCTTATGGAAACACCTCTCTCCTTAGGCGACAAGAATTTGCTTTACACCGGGGATGGGTTGTACCTGTCACTTGGAGTGGCCTGGGCACCTGGAGGGACCCTTTAGAAGTTTAGTGCCTAGCAATTCCATTTCACATGTGACTTGTGGGCTATTCTGTTTTACTACTCTCCAACTTTTTTTTTTTTTTTTTTTTTTTTTTGAGATGGAGTCTTGCTTTGTCGCCCAGGCTGGAGTACACTGGTACAGTCTAGGCTCACTGCAACCTCTGCCTCTCTCACTACAAGAGTGAAACTCCATCTCAGAATAAAATAAATAAAAGGGGTAATTTCTCTTTTTTTGAAACAGGGTCTCCCTCTGTTGCCCAGGCTGCAGTGCAGTGGTGCAACCATGGCTCGCTGCAGCCTCAACCTCCTGGGCTCAGGCGATCCTTCCACCTCAGCCTCCAAGTACCTGGGATGACAGGCATGTGCCATGTCTAGCTAACTTCTTTTTTTGTAGAGACAGGGTCTCACTGTATTGCCTAGGCTGGTCTCAAACTCCTTTAGCCTGATTTTTTTGAGACAAGGTCTCCCTCTGTCACCCAGACTGGAGTGCAGTGGTGTGATCTCGGCTCACTGCAACCTCCGCCTTCCCGTTTCAAGCGATTCTCCTGCCTCAGCCTCCTGAGTAGCTGGGATTTACAGGCATGTGCCACCATGCCCGGCTATTTTTTTTTGTATTTTTAGTAGAGACAGAGTTTCGCCATGTTGGCCAGGCTGGTCTCCAACTCCTGACCACATGATGTGCCCGCCTCGGCCTCCGAAAGTGCTGGATTACAGGTGTGAGCCACCTTACTCGGCCTCTGCCTCATATTTAAGTGTTCAGTTAGAGGTTTCGTGGGAGGGGTGTTTTCTTTGCACTGCAGTCAGTAATGAGGTCTGCGGAACCTCTACTTCTTGCAATTAGCGGATCTGTTTTTTGTGGCCCACAGCATGGTATTTTTCGGAATGTTTCATGTTTGTTTGAAAAGAATGACTATTCTCTGTTATTTGGGCACAGTTCTCTGTATATCAGAAAATAATTAAACATTAAAAGATAAACTCATACTGGAAGAAAACATGAGCTTTTAAAAATGATCTGGAAGTGGGGAAAGCCTTTTGAAGCCTGATATGCAAGCCAGAGGCTTAAAAGAAAAGATTAGTTTTTGTACAGAAAGTACCACAAATAAAGCCAGACACAAACCAGGATAGAGTATCTGCAACACGTATGGACAGACAAAGGATTACAATCCCAAATATGGAGATAATTGCACCCACCAATCAGGAAAAGACCCACAACCCGATGGAAATCTGACAAAGGACTATGTAGCTCAAAGGGCCAATAAAAACAACGGAGGACAGTCCGCCTGAACTCACGATGAAAGAAAAGCACATTTCAAAACAATATATAGATGTTTTAACCTATCAAATGTGCAAAGATGAGGCTGGGCATGGTGGCTCACGCCTGTAATCCCAGCACTTTGGGAGGCCGGGGCAGGAAGATCTCTTGAGCCCAGGAGTTCCAGACAAGCCTGGGAAACATAGTGAGACCCCAAATCTACAGCAAAGTAAAACATTAGCCAGGCATGGTGGCACACATCTGTAGTCCCAGCTCATCGGGAGGCTGAAGTGGGAGGATCACTTGAGCATGGGAGGTTGAGGTTGCAGTGAGCCATGATCGCACCACTGCACTGTAACCAGCCTGAGTAACAGAGCCAGACCCTGTCTCAAAAAAAAAAAAAAAAAAAAAAAATCGGCCAGGCATGGTGGCTCATGCCTGTAATCTCAGCACTTTGGGAGGCCGAGGAGGGGGGATCACCTGAGATCAGGAGTTCAAGACCAGCCTGGCCAACATGGTGAAACCCTGTCTTTAAAAAAAAAAAAAAAAAAAAAAAAAATCGCAAAGGGGAAACTTGCCAACACTCCATGTTTTGGCAGCCACATTGGCTGCAGCTATCAAAATGACGCAGTCCTGCTCCCAGAGATCTTGCCTAAGTACAAAACACACATGCAAGGAAACAGGAGTCTTTTTGATGGCAAACACACAAACACAGAAACTGCAACAACCGAACTGACCCTCTGGGGAGGCCGGTGAAATAAATGACGTAGAGTACAGTCATGCAGCTCTAAAAAAGAACAAAAGTCAGGGTCATCTGAGCCCAGAGGAACACTCTCAATTTGTCTTGTTAAGTGAAACAGGCAAGGCATGGAATCATGAGAAGCATGAGTAGAGGGGACTGAAATCGGGGGCCGGGGGCCACAGCCGCTCTTAGCCAGAGGACCGGCGACTGGGAGAAAAGAAGGGGTTTTTCTTACTTCACACGCGTCTGTACTGTTTGGATTTTTTTTTTTTTTTTTTTTTTTAATGAGAGGATATTTTTTAAAAGGAAAAACTTGTTTTGTTTTTCTTTTGAAAAACCAGGCTCTAAAAATTCTGAATAGAAATTAAAAAGGCAGGCCGGGCACGGTGGCTCAAGCCTGTAATCCCAGCACTTTGGGAGGCCGAGGCGGGTGGATCACGAGGTCAAGAGATCGAGACCATCCTGGTCAATATGGTGAAACCCCGTCTCTACTAAAAAAATACAAAAAATTAGCTGGGCATGGTGGCGCATGCCTATAATCCCAGCTACTCAGGAGGCTGAGGCAGGAGAATTGCCTGAACCCAGGAGGCGGAGGTTGCGGTGAGCCGAGATCGTGCCATTGCACTCCAGCCTGGGTAACAAGAGCGAAACTCCATCGCAAAAAAAAAAAAAAAAAAAAAGAAAGAAATTAAAAAGGCAACATGGTGGCTGAGTATGGGCGTCTCTTCTGATTCGGGCCGGTTGGCGCTGGCCGCCTTGCTCAATGGTTGCCTTAGAAACCGGCCTAGCTAGGGGGTGTCAGTTGTCTCTGGTAGCCATTAAGGCAGTGACTCAGCAGAAAACCCAACCCAAGAGGCAGGTCTTCATTCACTGACTTTCCTTCTCTCCCAGAAAAGCATGGGCGAGGGCTGTTTCTGATGTGACATCTGAGATCTGGTAGCAGCTGCTGTGCCGTGAAGGCGGTGGTGAGAAGTCCACCTGCTCTTCCAGCCTCTCACTAGGTGAGTGGCGTCTCTGCTGCCCTGTCCCTCAGAAACCACAGGTTCCCATCCCTCTGTCAGCCTGTCCCCTGTCTCGCCTCTCCTGCTGACAGGGTGAAACCAGCTTCCGCTCACAAGTGCTTGCTGGGGGTTGCCACGGCAACTGCTGTCCTAGAGACCACAGGCATGGCTCTTGGGAAGATCTTTAGAAAAAACGCAACCAAACATCACGAGTGGTGGAACCGAGTGTGGTTCATGAATTCAACGGAGAGAAAAGCCAAGGGATGCGCTTTGGATTCGACTTCATTCTGGCTCGCCTGGAGCCAGATCTGTCTTAAATGGGGATAAACCAACTGCAGAGTTTAACATGGGAGCAGCAAGGATAAAGGCAGGTTAGCTTTAGAAGTGACCCTTGCTTCCTGTTCACATCCACAGAACTGTAGAGGGAGCGGCCGGTGCAAGAATCCTACATAGGAATCCCTGACACAGACAAGCAGGAGAAAAGGTGTGTTCACTGTCCGGCACTGGGGTGTGAGTGAGGGAATGGGAGGAGTTAAGAAGAACTTCTGGAGACTTCCGCTTCTGGCCATGATATAGTCGTTTGTTTCAGACTAACCCTCACTGAAAATAGCTATCAACGTTGGACAAAATATATATTTAAAAAAACTGAAGGCATGACTTCAAATACTTGTTCCCCTGAAGACATGGCGGGGAAGAGATGGAAGTAATATTTACAGAAATACTGGCTGAGAAATTTCCAAAGTTGACAAAAGGCATCAAACCACACATTCAGGAAAGTTTACAACCATTAAGCAGAATAAATACAAAGAAAACCAGGCTGGGCGCAGTTGCTCATGCCTCCAATCCCAGCACTTTGGGAGGCCAAGGTAGGCAGATCACCCGAGGTCCGGAGTTCTAAGACCAGCCTGGCCAACATGGTGAAACCCTGTCTCTACTAAAAATACAAAAAATAGCTGGGCGTGGTGGCGGGCACCTGAAATCCCAGCTACTTGGGAGGCTGAGGCAGGAGAATCACTTGAACCCAGGAGGCAGAGGTTGCAGTGAGTCGAGATCCCACCACTGCACTCCAGCCTGGGTGAGAAGAGTGAGAGTCTGTCTCAAGGAAAATACAAAGAAAACCACACCTAGGCCGGGCGCGGTGGCTCAAGCCTGTAATCCCAGCACTTTGGGAGGCCGAGGCGGGTGGATCACAAGGTCGAGAGATCGAGACCATCCTGGTCAACATGGTGAAACCCCGTCTCTACTAAAGATACAAAAAATTAGCTGGGCATGGTGGCACGTGCCTGTAATCCCAGCTACTCAGGAGGCTGAGGCAGGAGAATTGCCTGAACCCAGGAGGCGGAGGTTGCGGTGAGCCGAGATCACACCATTGCACTCCAGCCTGGGTAACAAGGGCGAAACTCCGTCTCAAAAAAAAAAAAAAAAAAAAAAAAAAGAAAACCACACCTAGTCAAACCGTTGAAAATCAAAGACAAAAACTGATTAAAAGCGGCCAGTAGAGAGCTTTCACTTTATTTTGTAGAATGAAGGCTACCCCAACTCATAAACGTAAGAAATTTAAACATGAAAAAAAAGCAGTCTGGGGGGATGGAGGCAGCAAACCACCTTGCTGTGTGTGAACCCGTGCAACAATGCTGCATGATCTGCGCATGCACCCGGAACCTCAAGTGCAAAAACAAAAAGGAAAAAAAAAGCAGCTAATGAAAAAAAGGCATTTTTTAGAACGGTGCAGTAAGACTGACAGCTGACTTTTCTTTCATTCTTTTGTTTGTTTATTTGCTTTTTAAGACAGGGTGGCACATGACTCACTGCAGCCTCGAACTCCTGCGCCCAGTAATTAATTCTCCCACCTCACTTTCCCAAGTAGCTGAGATGACCACAATAGTTAGTTTTTCAGCCCCGATGGCTGACTTTTCAACAGAAATAATGGAAATTAGTGGATTGCTATCTTTACATGTGCTGAAAACGAAAAAACTGACAAGCTAGAATTATGTATCGAGCAAAATATCATTTAAAGGTGAAGGCACACCAGGTGTGCTGGCTCACACCTCTAATGCCAGCACTTCTGGAGCCTGAGGCAGGAGGATCGCTTGAATTCAGGAGTTTCAGACCAGCCTGGGCAACATAGTGAGATCTCATCACTACAAATAATTTAAAAATCAGTTGGGCATGGTGGCACAAGTGTGTGGTCCTAGCTACATGTGAATCTGAGGTGGGAGAATCACTTTAGCCCAGGTAGTGGAGGCTGCAATGAACTGTGATCACATCACTGTACTCCAGCCAGGGTGACAGAGTGAGGCCCCGTTTAAAAACAAACAGGCCGGGCGTGGTGGCTCACGCCTGTAATCCCAGCACTTTGGGAGGCCGAGACGGGCAGATCACCCTCGGTCAGGAGTTTGAGACCAGCCTGGCCAACACAGTGAAACCACGTCTCTACTAAAAATACAAAAATTAGCTGGGCATGGTAGTGAGCGCCTGTAATCCCAGCTACTCAGGAGGCTGGGGCAGGAGAATTGATTGAACCTGGAAGGCAGAGGTTGCAGTGGGCCGAAATTGTGCCACTGCACTCCAGCCAGGGTGACAGAGTGAGACTGTGTTGCAAAACAAACAAAGAAACAAACAAAGGCAAGGATGGGTGTGGTAGTTCAAGCCTATAATCCTAGTGCCTTGGGAGATCAAGGTGGGAGGATCACTTGAGCCAGGGAGTTCGAGACCAGCCTGGGCAACAAAGCGCGACTTCATCTCTACGTTAAAAATGAAGGCAAAGGCCGGGCGCGGTGGCTCAAGCCTGTAATCCCAGCACTTTGGGAGGCCGAGGCGGGTGGATCACGAGGTCAAGAGATCGAGACTGTCCTGGTCAACATGGTGAAACCCCGTCTCTACTAAAAACACAAAAAATTAGCTGGGCATGGTGGCGCATGCCTGTAATCCCAGCTACTCGGGAGGCTGAGGCAGGAGAATTGCCTGAACCCAGGAGGTGGAGGTTGTGGTGAGCCGAGATCGTGCCATTGCACTCCAGCCTGGGTAACAAGAGCAAAACTTCGTCTCAAAACAAACAAACAAACAAACAAACAAACAAACAAAAAACCCAAAAAACAACAACAAAAAAAATGAAGGCAAAATAAATGCATTTTCAGACAATGGTTGAAGCAATGGTTGAGAGTAATACAATGCCAGCCTTTCTGTACCATAACAACAGCTCTTCAAACTGAAGGACGGTGTCCCTACACATAAAAAGATGCTCTTATGGGTCACTTGAGCTCAGAATTGGAGACCAGCCTGAGCAACATGGCAAGACCCCGTCTCTACAAAAATACAAATACAAAAACTAGGCTGGGCGCAGTGGCTCACGCCTGTAATCCCAGCACTTTGGGAGGTCAAGGCGGGCAGATGACGAGGTCAGGAGTTCAAGAGCAGCCTGGCCAACATGGTGAAACCACATCTCTACTAAAAATACAAAAATTGGGCCGGGCGCGGTGGCTCAAGCCTGTAATCCCAGCACTTTGGGAGGCCGAGGCGGGTGGATCACGAGGTCGAGAGATCGAGACTGTCCTGGTCAACATGGTGAAACCCCGTCTCTACTAAAAATACAAAAAATTAGCTGGGCATGGTGGCGCGTGCCTGTAATCCCAGCTACTCAGGAGGCTGAGGCAGGAGAATCGCCTGAACCCAGGAGGCGGAGGTTGCGGTGAGCCGAGATCACACCATTGCACTCCAGCCTGGGTAACAAGAGCGAAACTCCCTCTCCAAAAAAAAACCTCCAGGATAGCTGGGCACAGCGGCTCGGCTGTAATCCCAGTACTTCGGGGGGCTGAGGAAGGAGGATCACTTGAGCTCAGAAGTTTGAGACCAGCCTGGGCAACACAGCAAGACCCCGTCTCTAGTGAAAAGTAAAAATAATTAGCTGGCATGGTGGCAGGCACCTGTGGTCCCAGGTACTCGAGAGGCTGAAGCGGGGGTTGGTGGTGGGGGGTTGGGGATGGCTGGTGCCCAGGAGATCAAGGCTGCAGTGAGGTCTGATCATGCTACTGCACTCCAGCCTGGGCAACATAACAGGATCCTGTCTCAAAAAGAAAGTCCCAGCATGATCACCCAAGCCCTCTTAATAAACACACAAAAGAGACGCACATTCTCCCTTGTGTCATATAGCATATCGTTATTTCAAACTTTACTCAAAATACACTGCCTTCTCTACGGTGGGACCGAGAGAGGATTTGTGGCATGCTTGTCGGAAGAAGTCAGGATCAGAACGGAGCTGAGAACGGGTGTTCACGCGTATTCTTTAACGTCTGCTACTGGGATCATGTTAACCTCTTGTTATTTTCTTGACCCTATTTCCTGCCAAGAAATAAAGTAATTTGAGAAAGAGAGAGAAGGGTGGTGGGGAGAGAGAGAGAGATCAAGATCTAAGGTGGAAGAACAGATTTGCAGGAAGGCATGGAAGGCACTAGAAAGGGTACATACGTGGGTAAAAAATGCACTGTTTAGAACAACACTAATAATGTCCTTTGGGATTTAAAATAGATGCAAACAAGAGCAGCAGAGGCAAGCGGGGAGCGCAGTCACTCTGCTGGGAGCCTCTGGCGTTCTCGGGGAGCGGGAGCGCAGTCACGCTGCTGGACCTCTGGCATTCTCGGGCAAAAAAGGAGAAAGAAAGTAACAAATGACAGATGGGACAACAGAAAACAAATGGTGAGCTGGTCGTCACACACAGCCAGAGCAGCAGGGGGCCGGGCCAGGGTCTGATGGGTGTGGAATATGATGAGGACGCTGAGGGCGAAGAAAACGTTTTGGGTCAGGAACGTGTACACTTACAGTCACATAGATGAAAGGCCCAACTGCTCTGTGATGTAGAAGGAAATGCCAGGGGCCCAAGAGAACTAAGACATACGATAAATCTACGGGAATGAAGCCAGCCCAGTGCTGGTGCAGGCACAGACACATAGACTAATGTACAAAGCCCAGAGGCCAGAAAGGCCTTTTCACAGACCAGCAGCTGCCGCCTTCCCACAGAGGCCCCACTTTGACTCGGTGGAGAGACTGTTTTTCCTGAGGGGCGTCAGTGAAACTTGATGTCCATGTGGGAAAAAGAGACATCTTGATACCTACCTGCCCCAAACATAAATGTCAATTGTCAGGTCTCTGCTGAATAGGAAGGATAAGCAGCGAAGTGTCTAGAAGTAAAAGATAAATCTCTTCATGACCTTGGGGTAAGCAAAAATCTCTTTCAAAAACAAAGAAAGCATTAACCATTACAGAAAAGAGTGGTGAATTCAACTACACTACAATTAAGAACTGTGTGTGTGGTTTTTTCTTGTTTTCCATTTTTGAGATAGAGGTTCGCTTTTGTTGCCCAGGTTGGAGTGCAATGGTGTGATCTCTGCTCACTGCAACCTTCACCTCCCGGGATCAAGTGATTCTCCTGCCTCAGCCTCCCAACTAGCTGGGACTACAGGCATGAACCACCACGTTCGGCCAATAACTATGTGTTTTTATCCCTCGGGCATAATTTTTTTTTTTTTTTAAGAACTGTTCATGCCACGCACAGTGGCTCATGTCTATAATACCAGCACTTTGGGAGGCCGAGGCAGGCAGATCACGAGGTCTGGAGTTCGAGACCAGCCTAACCAACATGGTGAAACCGCATCTCTACAAAAAATACAAAAATTAGCCAGGTGTGGTGGCACATGCCTGTAATCCCAGCTACTCAGGAGGCTGAGGCAGGAGAATTGCTTGAACCTGGGAGACGGAGGTTGCAGTGAGCCAAGATCATACCACTACACTCCAGCCTAGGCGACAGAGAGTGAGACTCTGTCTCAAAAAAGAAAAACACACAACAAACTGAGGCCAGACGCAGTGGGTCACGCCTGTAATCCCAACACTTTGGGAGGCCGAGGTGTGCAGATCATGAGGTCAGGAGTTCGAGATCTGCCTAACCAACATGGTGAAACCCGGTCTCTACTAAAAATACAAAAATTAGCTGGGTGCGGTGGTGTATGCCACTCCGTCTCAAAAACTGTTCATCAAAAGTCATAATTTCTTTTTGAGACAGGGTGTCTCACTCTGTCGCCCAGGCTGGAGTGCAATGGCACAATCTCAGATCAGGTGATCCTCCCACCTCAGCCTCACGCTCAGCTAATGTTTTGTAATTTTAGTAGAGACGGGGTTTAACCATATTGGCCAGGCTGGTCTAGAATTCCTGACCTCAGGTGATCCACCTGCCTCAGCCTCCCAAAGTGCTAGGGGATTACAGATGTAAGCCACCACACCTGCCCTCCCGCCCGCCTTTTTTTGAGACAGAGTCCCACTCTGTCACCCAGGCTGGAGTGCAGTGGTACAATCTTGGCTCACTGCAACCTCTGGCTCCTGGGTTCAATCGATTCTCCTGCCTTAGCCTCCCTAGTAGCTGGTATTACAGGTGCTCACCACCACACCCAGGTAATTTTTTTGTATTTTTAGTAGAGATAGGGTTTCACCACGTTGGTCAGGCTGCTCTTAAACTCTTGACCTCAGGTGATCTGCCCACCTCAGCCTCCCAAAGTGCTGGGATTACAGGTACAGGCGTGAGCCACTGCACCTGGCCTTTTTTTTTTTTTTTTTTTGAGACCGAGTCTCGCTCTGTCGCCCAGGCTGGAGTGCAGTGGCGCCTCCCAGGTTCAAGTGATCCTCCAACTTCAGCTTCTTGAGTAGCTGGGACTAAAGGCATGCGCCACCACACCCGGCTAATTTTTGTATTTTTAGTAGAGACCGGGTTCCACCATGTTGACCAGGCTGGTCTAGAACTCCTGACCTCGAGTGATGTGCCCGCCTCGGCCTCCCAAAGTGTTTGGATTACAGGCGTGAGCCACCTTGCACAGCCGAAGTATCTATCTTGAATATGCAAAGAAGTACCACATATTAATAAGCAAAAGACAACCTAATTAAACAATAAGCAAAATATTTGAATATGCCGTTCACAGAAAGGCCAATAAGCAAATGAAGAGATGGCGAACATCATTAGTCATTAGGGAAATGCAAAATAAAAGTACAATGAGATACCACATTAGATTACGATGACTACGTAGTTAGAATGACTACTAAGAAAGTGTGCTGCCAATACCAAGTGTGGAGCAGCCAGAAGTTTCATCCACTGCTGGAACATGCCCAGCCACATCGACTGAAGCTGAACGTATCCACCGCTTGTGACCCAGCAGCTCTGCTTTCGAGTTTCTGAGAATCCCTGTCACTATGTGGGCCTGAGTTAGGGAATCTGGAAGGCGAGAGGAAAGCAGAGGCATCTGCACACTGTGAGGCTGGTGTGGGGCCACTGCAGCACTTCCAGCTCCCATCGAGTCTCCCTGCTTAGATGTTCCAGCATCTGTATACAGATGTGTACAACACTCGAGAGAAATGAGTGCATACGTATAGCAACACGTATTCGGAAATGTTCATAACAGCTGTATGCCAGCCCCACAGTCAAAAATACAAATGTCCAAGAGTAGAAGGAGTCAAATGTGGTCCATTCATGCAATAGAACCCTACCTGGGAGGGAAAAGCAATCGCCTAGTGCTACTCATGGCTGCATCTCAGGACAGCAAGCAGCGCAGACAGGAGGCAGCCTCGAGTCCGCACCACGTGATCATCCATTCTCTTTCAGAAACAGCCAAGGTGGGGCAATTGATAAAGGAAGTGGAATGGGCTCATGGTTCTGCAGGCTATACAGGAAGCATGGCTGCATCTGCTTCTAGGGGAGCCTCAGGAAGCTTCCAATCATGGCAGGAGGCAAAGGGCGAACAGTCACATCAAAGCAGGAGCAAGAGCCAGACACGGGAGGCGCCAAGCACCGCACACTGTGGAACAACTCCCATGAGAACAGCTCCCAGGGAGGTGTGGAAGCATCATGAGAAATCTGCCCCCATGACCCAGTCACTTCCCACCAGGCCCCACCTCCAGCACACATTGAGTCAGGGCCACACATCCAAACGAAATCACGACACCATCTCATCGACAGGAAATTCCAGAACACGCAAAACTGGTCTATGTGTTTAAAGCTAGAAGGGCAGGGCGTGGTGGCTCACGCCTCTTATCCCAGCACTTTGGGATGATGAGGCAGGTGGATCACCTGAAGTCAGGAGTTTGAAACCAACCTGGCCAACATGGCAAAACACCATCTCTCCTAAAAATACAACAATTAGGTGGGTGCCTGTAGTCCCAACTACTGGGGAGTCTGACGCAGCAGGATCCCTTGGTGCACTCCAGCCTGGATGACAGTAAAAGACTATGTCTAAAAAAAAAAAAAAAAAAAAAAAAAAAAAAAAAAAGCTGTCACAATGGCTCACACTTGTAATCCCACCATTTTGGGAGACCGAGGCGGGCAGATCATCACCTGAGGTCAGTTCGAGACCAGCCTGGACAACATGGATAAACTCCATCTCTACTAAAAATACAAAATTAGCCAGGCGTGGTGGTGCATGCCTGTAATCCCAGCTACTCGGGAGGCTGAGGCAGGAGAATTGCTTGAACCTGGGAGGCGGAGGTTGCAGTGAGCCGAGATTGTGCCATTGCACTCCAGCCTGGGCAACGAAAGCAAAACTGTGTCGCAAAAAAGAAAAGAAAAAATAAATAATAAGCCAGGAGAATGGTTGTGTCTTTTGAGAAACCTTTCTGGGGTTTCTCACCTTTATGGGAATGCTCTTGGGTGGTTTTCAACAGGTCCATACGTTCTCTGGTGCTCCTCTCATCAAAAAAGGCGGCTTACCCTCATGTCACTGGCCTCAGGGGCTTGTGTCTAGGGAGCAGGCTGCCACGGAAGTGGCCGCACCTGACCCCGAGGCCAGGCCTCAGATGACCCGGTCTCCGCTGGGCTTTTTGGCCTGAGATGCTCCCTGGAGAACCGAGCCTCATGGGCACAGGGACGAAGCACATGGAGGTGTCCTCACCCCGTCAGCATCCTTCACTGGACACAAAGGAACCGCTGGCTGGTTCCCGCTCGCAGCCGTCAGGCCACCCCCGCTGACAAAGGCTCATGAGCAAAGCAAAGATTGCCATTATTTTCAGCCCTTGCATATTGGGGTGGCTTGGAACCCATCAAGACATAACTGGAGCAGATTCATATGTTGGTCTGAGTGGTGGCTGCCACATGGCCGTGTAAGTATAGAAGAGTCACTGGGCTGTACAAAGACAGGTTGTGTCCTTTTCTACCTTTCAGAAAAGCCTAACTTCTGAGGCTCTGGCGTGGGCAGCTGGGTGGCTGCTGGAAACAGTCCCCCGTGTGAGGTGGGAAGCTTATGGTGAAAAGGAATCCCAAGTTGGCTTGGCCACTGAAGTTTACAGTGACTGTGAGAGAAATCAGAAGGCCACAGCCTCAGAGAAGAGAACATGACAGAGACGCTGCCGCTTCAGAGTTGTCACTATAGGGCCGTGGGAATGAGGAAGACGACCATCGGCATGAGCGCAGGGAGCTAGGTGGGTGCAGAAGCGTGTCTCGGGGGACTCACCTCTTGTAGGGCTGGGTAGAAAAAGCCCATAGCACACTGAGAAAGAGCAGAGACTTCAGTGGCACACAGCTTATGGGAGAAAGGCCGAGCGGACGGAATGGACAGACACCGACTGGATGGCGTGGCAGGGGCAGAACCCGAGTAGAAGGGACTCACAGGGAATGGGAAAGCGAGGAAACAGACAAGCATTCTCAGAAGTGTGGCCAGAAAGAGGAACAGAGAATTAGGGTTGTGGCTGGAGGGAGTGCTGGGTCAAATGACTTTTTATTTTTATTCTTCAAGAACGGAAGCTACCAGGACATGTTTAATGAAAACAGATTCAGAGGCTGGGCGTAGTGGCTCACACCTGTAATCCCAGCACTTTGGGAGGCCGAGGTGGGCAGATCACCTGAGATCAAAAGTTCAAGACCAGCCTGGGCAACATCGTGAAACTCCCTCTCTACTAAAAATACAAAAATTAGCTGGGCGTGTAATCCCAGCTACTCGGGAGGCTGAGGCAGGAGAATCACCTGAACCTGAGAGGTGGAGGTTGCAATAAGCCGAGATTGTGCCACTGCACTCCAGCCTAGGCAACAGAGTGAGACTCAGGTCTCACAAAAAAAAAAAAAAAAAAAAAAAAAAAAAAAAAAAGAAAAGAAAAGAAAAGAAAGAAAGAAAGAAAAGAAAACAGATCCAGAAGTAAGGAAGACATTGATCATGTAGTGTGATATTATGAGCGAAGAAGTCATTAGAAAAGAGTAGAAACTTACTATCCTGGCCACAATGGAATAACTGATCCCAGTTGTAAACACCTAAAAAACTGGACAATCATTTTATTTTTAGATATTGGACAATAGGCCATGCAGGGCTGTGACCACAGAGAAACAAATATGATAAACCCTACAAGTGCCCTGAGTTTCCACCCAGAGGCACTTTCCAGACCAGGTTCAGGAAGAGGGTCTGAGCAGAGCTACGTCTCACTGAGTTATCAGAGCGACCAAGTCAACAGCAGAGAAAAAAATGGAATCTCAGAAATATGTAATTAATCCAGAAGAAGTCAAAAATAGAGGAAAACAGAAACAAACAACACATGGGGCACAGAAAACAAATAACAAGAGGACAACTTAACCCCAGCCATTAAATGTAATGCACCGACTGAAAGGCAGAGACTGTCAGCCTCGTTAAAAGGGTAAGACTGGGCTGGGCGCAGTGGCTCACGCTTGTAATCCCACCACTTTGGGAGACCGACGTGGGGGGCACATCACTTGAGGTCAGGAGTTCTAGACCACCCTGGCCAAAATGGTGAAACCTCGTCTCTACTAACTAAAAATGTAAAAATTAGCTGGATGTGGTGTCACACACCTGTGGTCCCAGCTACTATGGAGGCTGAGGCAGTAGAATTGCTTGAACCTGGGAGGCAGAGGTCGCAGTGAGCCGAGATTGTACCACTGCACTCTAGCCTAGGTGACAGAATAAGACTGTGTCTCAAAAAAAAAAAAAAAAAAAAAAAAAGAAAAGAAAAGAAAAGGCCAGGCACAGTGGCTCACTCCTGTAATCCCAGCACTTTGGGAGGCCAAGGTGGGTGGATCACCTGAGGTCAGGAGTTCGAGACCAGCCTGGCCAACATGGTGAAACCCTGTCTCTGCTAAAAATACAAAAATTAGCTGGGCATGTTGGCAGGCTCCTATAATCCCAGCTACTCGGAAGGCTGAGGCAGAAGAATCGCTTGAACCCGGGAGGCGGAGGTTGCAGTGAGTCGAGATTGCGCCATTGCACTCCAGGCTGGGCATAAGTGAGCCTCTGTCTAAACAAAAGAAAAAAAAAAGGGTATTGAAGCTCTGTGCAGCACTACCAACCACCTTGACCTAGTTTGACATTTTTAAAAATTCCTTACTTTTTTGACACAGCATCTCGTTCTGTCACCCAGGCTGGAGTGCAGCAATGTGATCACGCCTCACTGCCTTGACCTCTTGTGCTCAGGTGATCCTCCCACCTCAGCATCCCAGATAGCTGGGACTACAGGCACATATCACTATGCCTCACCAATTTTTTGTATTGTTTGCCATGTTTCCCAGGCTGATCTCAAACTGCTGGGCTCAAGTGATCCTCCTGCCTCAGCCTCCCAAAGTGTTGGGATTATAGGCGTGAGCCACTGCACCCAGTCCTAGTCAACATTTATAGAACATGTTACCCACCTACAGAACATACACTCTTCTCAAATACATATGGAGCACACTCACCAGGCTAAACCACATGCTAGGCCATACAGTAAGTCTCAATAAATTTAAAGGAATCAAAATCATACAGAGAAGTTCTCTGACCCCAATGGAATTAAATTAGAAATAAAGAGCAAAGAGATGACGTGCAACTTTTTGAGATGGAGTCTCTCCCTGTCTCCCAGGCTGGCGTGCAAAGGCGCCATCTCGGCTCACCGCAACCTCCGCCTCCCGGGTTTAAACGATCCTCCTGCCTCAGCATCCCAAGTAGCTGGGATTACAGGCATCCCGCCACCACACCCAGCTAATTTTGTGTATTTTTAGTAGAGACGGGGTTTCCCCATGTTGGCCAGGCTGGTCTCGAACTCCTGACCTCAGGTGACCCACCCACCTCGGCCTCCCAAAGTGTTTGGATTACAGGCCTGAGCCTCCACGCCTGGCCATAAACAACGTACTTCATTGTAAGTAAGTCATTGTATGTAAGTTCTAAGTAACTCATTGGTTAAAGAGGAAATCGTGAGGGAAATTAGACAACATTATGAGCAAATAGAATATATCCAAATGTACAGAATGAAGCTCAAGCTGTGCTTAAAGGAAAATTTACAGCTTTAATGCCTGTATTAGAAAAGAAGAAAGGTGCCAGGCGCGGTGGCTCACACCTGTAATCCCAGCACTTTGGGAGGCTGAGACGGGCGGATCACGATGTCAGGAATTGCAGACCAGCCTGGCCAACGTAGTGAAGCCCTGTCTCTGCTAAAACTATAAAAATTAGCCGGGTATGGTGGCATGTGGAGGCTGAGGCAGGAGAATTGCTTGAACCCAGGAGGTGGAGGTTGCAGTGAGCCGAGATCATGCCATTGCAACAGAGCAAGACTTTGTCTCAAAAGAAAAAAGAGAAAGAAATGAAGAAAGGCTTAAAAAATAAATGATTTAGGCCGGGCACGGTGGCTCAGCCTGTAATCCCAGCACTTTGGGAGGCCGAGGCGGGTGGATCACGAGGTCGAGAGATCGAGACCATCCTGGTCAACATAGTGAAACCCCGTCTCCACTAAAAATACAAAAAACTAGCTGGGCGTGGTGGCGCGTGCCTGTAATCCCAGCTACTTAGGAGGCTGAGGCAGGAGAATTGCCTGAGCCCAGGAGGCAGAGGTTGCGGTGAGCCGAGATCGCGCCATTGCACTCCAGCCTGGGTAACGAGAGCGAAACTCCGTCTCAAAAAAAAAAAAAAAAAATAAATAAATAAATGATTTAAAGTTATGCCTTAGGAAGCTGGAAAAAGACAAGCATGTTAAACCCAAAATAAGCAAAAGGAAAGAAACAACGCAAATCCAACAAAATGGAAAATAAACCAAGAACAGAGAAAAATCAATAAAAGCAAAAATTGGTCCTTTGAAATTAGCAATAAAAATGGATAAGCCTCTAGGCTGATCAAGAAAAAAAAAGGGCTGGTGTGGTGGCTCACTCTTGTAATCCCTGCACTTCGGGAGGCTGACGTCGGCGGATCACCTGAGGTCAAGAGTGCGGGACTAGCCTGGCCAACATGATGAAACCCCATCTCTACTAAAATACAAAAAAAAAAAATTACCTGGGCGTGGTGGCAGGTCCTGTTATCTCCGCTACTAGAGAGGCTGAGGCAGGAGGATCACTTAAACCTGGGAGGCGGAGTTTGCAGTGAGCTGAGGGGTCACATCATTGCACTGCAGGTGGGCAACAAGAGTGAAACTCCATCTCACAAAAATAGTGAATTTAAACAAAGTCACAGAATATAAGGTCCATACACAAAATGCTACTGCTTATTTATGTATTTATTTTATATATAGGCAGGGTCTCCCTCTGTTGCCCAGGGTGGAGTGCAGTGGTGGAATCATGGCTCACTGCAGCCTCAACCTCCTGGGCTCCATCGATCCTCCCACCTGAGCCTCCCGAGTAGCCTGGAACTACACATGCGCACCATGCCTGGCTAATTTTTGTACTTTTTGTAGAGACAGGGTTTTGCCATGTTGCCCAGGCTGGTCTCAAACTCCTGGGCTCAAGTGATCTGCCCACCTCAGCTTCCCAAAGAGCTACGATTATAGGCGTGAGCCACCCCGCCCAGCATCAATTGCATTTCTGTAAAATATCATGATGAATTAGAAAATTAAAGGTACAGTTTTATGGTCGTTGTTTTTATGGCCAAAAAAAGAAAGAAAATCAAAGATGTCCGAATAGCACAAAAAGCATGAACTATCCATCAGGAGAAACCTGCCATGGTAAGCACCAGGTAGCCAAACTGTGGATCCGTCACCAGTCTGGGTGTGGCCAGCCCGGAGTAGAAAGAAGACCCTAGTGGAGACTGGCTGGACACTCAGGAACCCTGCAGTGCAAAGCACTGGGAAAGCTCAAGGCTTTCGGTGCAACAAAGTCCACAAGCAGAGCCCGAGATTGCAACATACGTTTTTATTACTCAAGGACAGCTTGGACTTCGCCAATGCCCAGCTTCATGGGGCACGTAGTGTGACTCATGGCTGAACACAAGATCACTGCTAAGCCTGTGCTACCGCCCTGCGCTACTTTTGGACGTGCAAGAGGACACTTGGTGACATGAAACCTAACTTGCTTCTAAAGACATGTGACACATTTATTTTCCCTGAAATCTTTCCCTTCACTCTCTGCCACGCTCCCAACTCTCTGCCTTCTTGGGTCTTCTCACTGTCTGGGTAACTAGGTCTTGGGCCTTTGGGTGGTGGCCCCGAGCCACAATCAGTGCCTGGGCCTGAGGCTGACCTTGTGGCCTCCGAAGCCTGACCTGGCTTGGAGCTCATCTGTGCAGCTCAGGGGTGGCCTAGCTTGCAGACCATCACATTAGGCCAGCTCACAGGTCCCCGGCAGAGCCTGAAGCCACCGGCCCCAAGTACGGATGGGTGCTGCTCGGCTCTCGGGAGGATCTCAGAATTCTCACTTCTCCCTGGGACTGAGCCACAGGTCAGCCAGACTTCACTTTTCCCAGTGTTTTTCTTTTTGAAACAGGGTCTTGCTCTCTCACCCAGGGTGGAGTGCAGTGATGCAATCATGACTTGCTGCAGCCTCTACCTCCCAAGCATAAATGATCCTCCCACTTTAGCCTCCCCAGTAGCTGGGACCACGGGCATGCGCTACCATGTCAGGCTAATTGTTTAAAATGTTTTTTGGTGTGACAGGATCTCATCATGTTGGCCTGGCTGGTCTTGACCTATTGGGCTCAAGTGATCCTCCTGCCTTGGCCTCCAAAGTGCTACGATTACAGGCGTGAGCCACCGCGCCCAGCCACTTTTCCAAATTGTAAGCAGTAGGAGGGCCCTAGGCCTCATCAGCTCTGCTGTGCAGGGTGGCCACTGCTGCAGGCTTTCAGCGAAGTCCAAAGAGATGGGTAAAGTGCTGCTGCCGGAGGTCTGGGCTGCAGACGCCCCTCCTGGCTCTCGGGAGCCAGCTCCCCGCTCCACCCCCCTGCGCAGCAGCCCCTCTCCTTCCCTTGTGGGTCTGTGCAGCCAGCAGCCTCCCAGCCTGCACCACCCTCCACTGGATGATGCCAGCCTTCCTTGCCCCCAGATGCTGGTGTAGAAGCAGGGTTCCACTCTGCCTGCCTGTGCCCACTGACCCTAGAACAGCAGGGCCCCCGCCCTCACTGCCTGCAGAGTGCTGAGGACTCGCGCACCATGAGAACTTCTGACCATGAGAACTTTGACTTCCGGATGTGGGGAATCTGCCCAGGTGAATAATTCAGCTCTGAAATTCATCACTTTCTTCGGGCCCCTGCCTGTCCTGTTCCAGGCCCAAGCCTACAGAAGGAAGAGGAAAGTCCACTCAGCAAGTGGGGGAGACTCCCCCATGCCAGAAACCCTGGCTCAAGGGCTGGGCCATGCTCCCTTATCTCCCAGAGCACTCTTGGGAATTGAGGGTTTTTTTTTTTTTTTTTTTTGAGACAGGGTCTGGCTCTGCCTCCCAGGCTGGAGCGCAGTGGCTTGATCACGGCTCACGATTGCCTTGATCAAGTGATCCTCCCAGCTTGGCCTCCGAAAGTGCTGGTATTACAGGCATGAGCCACCTCGCCCAGCTGAGGGTTCTTAAGCGGTGGCTCTTCAAATAGTACTTCGGATTGAAAATTCCTGCTGGGGCTTCCTATTTCCTGAAAGCAGAGTGCCTCCGGCACCCTCGGGCTAAGGGAGGTGCTATTGTCAGGAAGTGAGGGAGGGGTGGGCCAGGGTCTTGCTAAGGGGGCCATGGGGGCCAGGCTGGGCTTCCAGAGATCTCCAGAGGTAGTGGCCTGCCTGGCTGCCCACACCCTCAGCGCAGTAGGGACAGACTCTGCTCTTTGGAGCTGGCACAGACGTGCCTGAGACCCCCAGAGGCCAGCCCAGGCAGCAGCACCTGGGAAGGAGCTGGACGACAGCAGCTGCAGGCTGTCTAGGGCCCCGTCCTCGTACAGGGCCAGCTTCTGGACCATCTTCTGTCGGGCAGGGTTGATGATAATCTGCGGTGGCTCCGATGACCATGCAGAGCTGCCCAGGGCCAGTCCTGGGGTGGAGATAGCGCCCCTTAGCCTCACACCTCCCCAGCCCCACCCCCCCCCACCCCCACCCCAGCGTCCTGCCTCCCTGGCCTGAGGCCTGAATTCCTGAGAAGTCCCGGGGCAGGGCCCAGCTCTCAGGCTACCCTGGACAGAGCCTGCCTTGTTCCTGGCCTTCAGGAATGGGGCAGGGGAGGGCTGAAGAGTGAGTTCCACCTGGGGATGACATGGCCGGGGGAGGGGAAACCAGGCTTGCTAAGGACACAGTGAGCTGAACACCCGGCCCTGGTTCTCTTCTTCTAGAAGGCTGGGGTGGGAACTACGGGGGCTTTGACCCAAGGAGGCCCAGGTCCCTCTCCTGAGAACCCATCTCCCCAGCTACCTTCGGTGGCTGCCGTTCGGAACCCTGGGCCACTCCCCCAGCTCAATTCTCCTGCCGGGTCCCCCTGAGGACAGCCGGCCTCCCCGAGGGGTGCCGGGCCCAGAGGGCAGCTCGGAGTCAAGTGGCAGGAATGCAGGGCGGCAGAGAGGCCACATAGGCTCTCGTCGCTCTCGACGGGCTGGTTGGGGCCTCTCTGGAGCTGCTCTGCCGCCTGGGCGCTGGCTCCTGATGGTGCTGCCAGAGGCTGCAATGGGGCAGCCCCACTGTGGGCACTGCCAGTGCTGGACATGTAGGAGTTCTCCTGCGGGGAAGGGGGGACGCAGCTGGCGGCCTCTGCTTGCCCGGGCAGCCCTGCCACCGCTGCCTGCAGCTTCTCCAGCCTCTCATACACCTGCAAGTGGAGAACAGACCATCTGTGACCTGGCCCAGGGCTCTGGACCGGCACACCCTGCAGTTGGGAACACTCTGCCGCTAGGCCCTCTGCTCCTGTCACAGGCAGTGCTGAGAAGCGCAGCTGCCCAAGGCAAAGACTAAGAAGGCCTCTATCTCTTCTACAAAGTGAATCACTGCCCCACTGCCCTCAAACGGGGCCTTCTCCACTTCCAACCGTCACCAGAGGAGAAGAGGTGGGGTACTAGGGAGGGGACAGAAAAAGGCAGAGGCAGTGGCACAGTGTACCCAGCAGGGGGCGCGGAAGAAGCTCTTTCCTTCTCTACGTGAAGTGGGGTCAGAGCTGGGCTTAGCAAAGCAGGACTGCCCAGCCCCTTAGTTCAGGGGGGCACTGCCCCAAGCAGAACCAAAGGGCAAGCAAGAAATGTGTGGAGACTCCAGAGAGAGACCTAGCAGGTGCTGAGATGGGGTCACTACAGAGCAGGCCTGGAATGTGGGCTTTCGGACTGGCCACATCGTCCAGTGGGCAGCTGGCTACCTGGGTCATAGGAGGCCTCCTCTTGGCCCGGCGGTGCAGGCAATGGCAGGCCAGCCGGCCCAGGCCCAGGCCCAGCTCAGGTGGGCAGGGCCCGGGCCTGGGGTCCACGTGCTTCTTGTAGATCTGGATGGCGATGGGCGTGGCCCAAGGGTCCGCAGCCAGAGCTGCTTGCAGTGCGGTCTGGGTGCTTCTCAGGACCACTCCAGCTTCCTCAGCCTCCTCTTCCACAAGATCCTTCTGTGGGATAGATACTGTGAGCATGGCTACCGGGTGGGGGGACACCTGTAGCTGCTGTCCTCAGGTCCTTGTCACTCAATCGTAGGGTTTGTTTTTTTTTTTTTAAATAAAAAAAGAGAGATGGGGGTCTCGCTATGTTGGCCTAGCTGGTCTCCAACCAGGCTCAAGTGATCCTCCCGCCTCAGCCTCCCAAAGTGCTGGGATTACAGGTGTGAGCCTCTGTGCCCAGCTCTTGGTCTTTCTACAACTTATTTTTTTGAGACAGGGACTCGTTCTGTCACCCAGGCTGGAGTACAGTGGTGCAATCATGGCTCACTGCAGACTCAACCTCCTAGGATCAAGTGATCCTCCCACCTCGGCCTCCTTAGCAGCTGGGACTACAGTGTGTGCCACCATGCCTATCTTACTATGTTACTCTGGCTGGTCTCCAACTCCCAGGCTCAAGTGATCCTCCTGCCTCAGACTGTTGAGTAGCTGGGACTACAGGCACGTACCACTGTGCCCAGCTTCTAGGGATTTTTTTTTTTAGAAGGAGTCTTGCTCTGCCATCCAGGCTGGAGTACAGTGGTGTGATCTCGGCTCACTGCAACCTCGACCTTCTGTATTCAAGCGATTCTCCTGCCTCAGCCTCCCGAGTAGCTGGGACTACAGGTGTGTGCCGCCACGCCCAGCTTAGTTTTTAGAGATTTATTAAATGCCCACTGTGGGCCTGGTTTGACAGAGCTGACTTTCTGGTGGGGTAGAGGCCTGAGGCAGTGGCACCGAGGGGTGGAAGCAGGACTGGAGGCCATCTTGAGTTCTGAGATAAGACAGACTAGGAGGAACCTGGGTGGGAAGTGGCTCTTCTTGCAGAGGGAAGGCACATGCTAAGCCTGTGGAGCAGGCCAGCAGGGAGTGCCCCGAGTTCAGGGGATCTGAGGTGTCATGGGGTCAACCACATAAGGGATTGGGCCTTCACCCTAAGAACAGAGAAAAGGCAAAGAGGCCTTTGAAAAGAGCAGTCTGTGCCAGGCACAGTGGCTCCCACCTGCAATCCCAGCACTTTGGGAGGCAGATGTGGGCAGATTACCTGAGGTCAGGAGTTCAAGAGCAGCCTGGCCAACATGGTGAAACCCCATCCCTACCAAAAATACAAAAAATCAGCTGGGCATGGTGGCAGGCGCCTGTAATCCCAGCTACTTGGGAGGCTGAGGCAGGAGAATCGCCTGGACCTGGGAGGCGGAGGTTGCAGTGAGTCGAGATTGCGCCACTGCACTCCAGCCTGGAGGACAAGAGCAAAACTCCATGTCAAAAAAAGAAAGAAAAAAGCAAAGCAAGAAAAGAGCACTCTGGCTGCAGGGTAGGGGGCAAGTGGGGAAGCCCAAGGATCCCCAAGGAGCCGGGTCTGCTTCTTCAGCAAGATGCATGGATGGACTCGGAGGGGAAGGAATGAGGGCTCCAGCCTGGCTCCTGGGTTCTCAGCGGGGCTGAATCCTAACGCAGACCCCACAGCACACAGGAACAGCCCCCAACAGGAGGAGAAGCGGTGAAGCAATTACTGGCTGAGCTCGTTCTGTGAAGTCTGTTTGCATCTGGGAAAATAGGCCCAGAGGGGAGCAGGAATTTGCTCAAAGGCACTGTCAACCTGGGGCTAAAACCTAGGTCTCAGTCTCCTGGCCCCGCCACAGTCCCCGGTGAGGCGGACGGAGTGAAGGAGGGCCACAGGCAGTTCAGGCCGGCCTGCACGCACGCACGCACGGAGAGCTCGAGCGCAGCCTGCGGGGCCTGGGGGGCTGCTCAGGGCCTGGCCCTTCTCTACCACCGCCTTTCTCCGGCCTGAGTGCTCCGAGTTCCGCTGCGGCCCTGATCCCTCTGTCCTGGGACCGCCCCTCCCCCCACCCCCGGCCCAGGTGGGGTCTGTACAAGGCCCATGGCATCTGCAGGACAGACAGGTGAAGGAAGCTGTTTGGGGCCCTGCCCACTTTAAAAAATGAGGCCACTGCGGCAGCAGAGGCGTCCCCTGGGTACTGCGCTCTGATCACCTCCACCCCAGGGGCTGCGACTGCGGCCTGTTGGCAGCTGTGCCTACCGCCTGGCCTGCCTCAGGAGGCTCACCAGATACTTGGTCCTGGCCCCATGCATCTTCACAGCTCTCTGGCCAGCCAGGGTCTCTAGCACTACCTGGAGAGAGGGAAGAGGGAGGGCATGGCGGTGGCTTCTGGGATCTTGTCGCCCCGTGCCTGGGCAGGGAAGAGGCCTCTGGTGTGGACGTGGATGGGGCTGACAAGAGTTCGGCCCTGAGACAGGCAGATGAGGACAGAGCCAGATATTACGGGACCGAAGCGCACTTGAAGAGAAATTGCAAGTACAGTTAGGTGCAGAGTGAGGAGAACCTCGGAGGGAGGGGCCTGCAGCTGCAGCCTCCTGGGGTCTTGGCAGATGGCCCCGGCCCGCAGTGTGCTCTGCAGCCCCTGCCTCTGCCTGCCTGCGGTTTCTCCTCCTCTAAGCCAGCAGAGGGGTCAGCGGCTCACCACCCCGAAGCTGAAGGTGTCCGTGTCCACAGACAGCCTTCCTGTCTTGATGTACTCCTCAGGTAGGTAGGCCAGGGTGCCCCGCACCGTCCGCGTCCGGGCCACCGTGCTGCTCTGGCTGGGACTGGCCCCCGCAAAGCGGCTGAACCGGGCCAGGCCAAAGTCTCCCAGCTTGGGTGTCAGCCTCTCATCCAGAAGGACGTTGGAACTTGCGGAAGGAAGAGAGTGGCATCAGCCCAGGCCTAGCTCCTACACCTGCCCAGCTCAGGTGAGGCTGGACTCGAGGCTGCCAGCCCAGTGCCTTGCCCACAGAAAGCGCTGGCAGTGCCCTGAATGCTCCAGCTGCCTGGAGGCTTCTGCTCATCAGCAGGGCCCATCCTTGGCCTATTCCCACACCTGTGCCATGCCGGGGTGTTGCGGTCCCAGGCTGTGCCTGACCTCCACATCGATGGGTCGGGGGTCCCCTGGCTGCAGGCCCCGCCCCTGCAGTTCTCACAGGCCCCTCCTCACCTCTTGATGTCTCCATGGATGAGGCTGGGGCTGTCCTGATGTAGAAACTGAATTGCTCGCGCTGTACCCAGAAGGATGTCCAGTCGCTGAGGCCAGGAGAGAGGTGGGCAGGCCTGGGTCTGGGGTGGCAAAGGGGGAAGGGAGGTTGCTGGGTGGCTGTTCCTGATCCCAACCATCCTTCTGTCACTGTGCAGCCTGGAATGAACCACTTTACTCTCTAGGCCTATGTCCTCCTGGAAAACGAGGAGCAAAATCTCCACGACTTGCACTTCTTAAGCACGTGCAGACTAAGCCACCCTGGCTGCCTGGCAAAGCACTCAAGGCCAAGCAGTGGCTGGGGACACGTTCTTGGCACTCAAGATGGAATCTGCTGTGCTGCGGCTCCCAGGACTCATCCCTTTGTCCCTGGGTGATCGGGAAGTCCTCGAAGGCATTCTCCCCACTCTCCCCAAACACAGTAGCCAGAGGAAGCAAGGGGGCTCTCCCCTCGGTGTGCCCCCAGGGCCCTCCCTCAGCAGTGGGTGGCCCAGCTGACGGCCCCGGCCCTCTTGCCTCTGGGGTTTGCCGACGAGACTCTCAGGCTGCCCTGCTTGCAAACGGGAGAGGCCTCGGAAAGAGCTCTATAGGAAACAGTGGCCCCGGCCAGGCGCGGTGGCTCACCCCTATAATCCCAGCACTTTGGGAGGCTGAGGCAGGTGTACTACCTGAGGTCAGGAGTTGAAGACCAGCCTGGCCAACATGGCAAAACCCTGTCTCTACTAAAAACACAAAAATTAGCCAGGCATGGTGGTGCATGCCTGTAGTCTCGGCTACTCGGGAGACTGAGGCAGGAGGACTGCTTGAACCCGGGAGGCAGAGGTTGTGGTGAGCTGAGAGCAAGCCACTGCACTCCAACCTGGGCGACAGAGTGAGACTCTGTCTCCAAAGAAAGAGAAAAAGTGACCCTGCTGTGGGCCAACTCCCGAGCGGGGGGCTGCTGGGGAGCTGGAAGCGCAGGCCCGGCCTGCTGGCAGGACCCACTCACACAGGCAAAAAG
This sequence comes from Saimiri boliviensis, assembly GCF_048565385.1. NCBI lineage: Eukaryota > Metazoa > Chordata > Mammalia > Primates > Cebidae > Saimiri > Saimiri boliviensis. The sequence continues at coordinate 84,503,920 of NC_133470.1, read as the reverse complement.
CCCCAGGCCCCGTGCCTGGCTCCAGCCAGGTGTCAGGAGTGCTTCAGGTCCTGGGAAGCGCGCCGGGCCCAGGGAGCCGACCTGGCAGTGGAGACGGTCCTCCAGGGAGCCGTTGGGCAGGAAGCCGTACACGAGGCAGTAGAAGCCATTCTGAGCACAGTAGCCGGCAAAGTCCACAATGTTCGGGTGACGAAACCTGTTTGAAAAAGAGGAGCATCTTCCATCAGGCCAGACTGGGCAGGCAGCCCCGAATGGGGGCCTCAGTTCGCCTGGGCCTGGCAGGCCTCAGGTGCCCAAGGGAGCCCGGTGCTGTGCTGGGCGGTCTGGAGCCTCACCTGGACAGCTGCTCCACCTCAGTCAGGAAGCTCTGCTTCACCGCACTCCACTCCAGGTCTGCCTCCTGCAGCCCCCCAGGGTGTGGCGGGGGAGGGGCAGGGAAGACGGCTAGCATGAGGCTCTGTAAGTGAAGGCCTTTCGGCTTGCAATGCCACCTGCCCCAGGCCCGGAACAACGGAGGGGCCAGGGACCCTGTGCTGGAATGAGGGCTGAAGGGACTGTGTTGAGGCCAGGGGAAAGGCTGGAGAAGTCAGTGAGGGTTGGCTGATGGCCTTCCAGGGTCCCTGTCAGGGTGTGACACTCACCTCCTTCAGCCTCTTCACGGCATACACTGTGTTCCTCATCACCGCCCGGTACACGCACCCAAAGCCACCCTCCCCGATCTTGAGCTCCTCTGAGAAGTCGTGGGTGCCCTGGGAAATCTCACAGAGGGGCCAGCAGAATGGAGAGGGGTGGGCTCCCTGCAGGAGGGCCACTGAGCTCTCTGGGCCTAGCTGTGGGAAGAGAGCCTGGATCAGGTAGGGTCCCTCTCTCCTCCCTTCTGCCCAAGGCTGCAGGCTCTCCCCACCCTCTGCCTCCCAGCTGACCCGGCTTGGCTGACTGGGGCTGCGGTGTGCCAAAGCCTGAGTTCCTTCCTCCTTGCCTTGACTCTTCCCTGGAGGGCAGGGGACACGTACCTTGGTAGAGGAAGGGGCTGGAGATGACGGTGGAGGCCGCAGGGAAGCAGGGCTGGGGACCAGGCCGAGCTCAGGCCCTGAATGGGTCTGGGAACCTGGAATAGCTTCATAAAGACACCAGTGAGAGGCAGGCAGAGACCAGCAGCGGGGTCTACAGCCGTGGAAGTCAAGGTGGGCCCTTCTTCGGGTCCATCGAGTCCAACAACCTGGCCCTCTTACCTGGGGAGAGGAGGGTGGAGGCTGAGGATGGCAACTTCCGGGGGCTCCAGGCCTCCGCCTCCGCGGGTGCAGGGATGCTGCTGGGCCTCGGGGCAGTGGTGCTTGGGGACAGAAGCGGGGCGGGAGGGTGCCCTGCGACGCCAAGTAAGGAAAGGAAGGTTGAGGCCCGGGTAGGGGAGCCCCGTGGGAATCGCCGGTCCCCCAGCCGTGGGGTGCCCGGAGTCCCGAGCTCACAGGCTGTGATGATGTCCCGCGCGCGGAGCAGCTGCAGGTGCGTGAGGATGTGCACGAGGTCGGCCACACGGGCGTTGCGGTTGATCCAGGGCCACAGGACGCTGGCCGTGCGCTGCCCGGAGCGCTCGCACAGCCGCAGCTCGGTCTGGTCGCGCACGATCAGGGCGGCTGCGGAGCGGGGGGCGTCAGGCGTCGGCGCCGGGAGCCCACGCGCCCCCCGCTCCCCGCGGCCGCCCGCCGCCACCCACCGAACTGGCACCAGTCGGCGGGCTCCAGGGCGTCCATCACTTTGTAGAAGCGGCACATGACCGAGGGCGGCACCTCGTACAAGAAGTGCTGGGCGCCGGGGACTGCAGGCTCTCCCGGGCCCGGCCCCCCGGCCATGGCCGCCGCCGCCGCCGCCGCCGCCGCCGCCGCCGCCGGGCCGGGGCCTGTCGGGGCCTCTCAGGGCCGCGGCGGGCGCGGGCCTGGGCCGGCCGGGTCCGCGGACACTGACTCACTTCCCCTTCGAGTCGGCCTCGTGGGACGCCCGGCGTGGCGGAAGAGGCGGTGCCTGGGCCCGCCGCCATCTTGCGCGCCGCGGCCACTCGCTCGACCACACGGGGGCGCCCCGCGCCGGAGAGGGCCCGGGTCCCAGCGCGTTGTGCGCGCGGCGATCTCCGCGAGGCCGGGAGCGCCCGGGCGGGGCTCTGGAGGACAAACGGCGGCTTCTGGCGCTGAGGACGGAGGGCAGGGCAGAGGCCCGGGCTGCTCGAAAACGGACCAGGGCCAAGGCTGCCGAAAGCTTCTGGGCGGCCCGGCGGGAGCCCTGCTTTCCACTGCGGCCTACAGGGCTGTTATCAGGAACCCTGCTCGCCCTGCGTGTAGCCCCCTGCCCACAGAAACACCCTGCAGCCATTCAGACCCCTTAGGTGTCCTGAAATGTGCCAAGAACGCTTCCCCCTACAGCCGTGAGTGCACGCGTTGATGTCCCGGCCCTCGTTTGCCAAGGGTGAGCACAAGCAGCGGTGATGAAGGCCCTCAAGAATCTGTCTAGACCGCCACCCCGTCCCCCCAACCCCCCCCCCCACCACCACCACCAGTCTCCACCAGCAGCAACGCAGACTTTACTCTTGTTTTTCCAGCTGGATGTCTCCTCCAGCGACAGTTCCTCTTGCCCTCTTGATCCTGAGAGCGAAGGGGTTCCCCACCCCTAGCCTTACAAACTTAGGACTTTTCCTAGAAACGAAGGCTGCCCAAGGCCCACAGCTGGCCCCTGTTGGAGTCTCTTCCCAAAAGCCACCACCACGATGGCCCCACTCAAGATGACAACCGTACCCTGAACCCCGTGGCTTCTCATGGGGACAGCCTTTATGAGATGCAGCAACTCAAGTATCTGAAATGACCACACACACCCATGCTAATCTCCACGGGGGGACTTGGTCCTACTTACACACGAAGGCCCGTCATCTCCTGGAACAGGACTGGCGCACGAGATGCTCAGTGCATACGAGTTGAACGTTCAACTCTGGGATCTACCGTTCAGGGCCAGGCCTTCATAGGGCACCTTCTTGTAGGTGTGCCCACATGTGCATGTGAATCTGGACTCTGAGCAGCTGTTTCCTCCAGCCCTTACCAACCTGGTGAGGCTGCTCCTGAGAGCCAAGGAAGCCAGTGATAAGGGGGCCCCTTTGGGCAATCCCTCAGCCTGGCCTTGCCTGGTCACAGAACCAGATTAGCAGTCAGTGGAGGGCATGTGAGGGTCTTGGCAGGAATGACACAGGAGGAGCTACCACCTGTGGGGTACGGGTGTCCAAAAGCACCACATCACATCCAGACCTCGCGGTGCCCCCACCAGATGAGTCAAGAGCAGGGAGGTCATGCTGCAGGCTGACTCATGCTAGGCCTTTCCCGTCGCATGCTGGAGCAGTGTGCCTGGAAAGCACTGGCGTGAAGCAAGCTGAGGGGCCGAGGCCAGCATATGAAGCAGGCGTCCCTCGGCCTCTCGTGGCAGGCCTGAAGGCAGCTATCTGTGTCCAGGGACGGCCAGATCCAATGAGGAAATGCAGCACCACACTGCCATGTGAGCTGGAGGGGGACTTCTGTCTTATAATGAAAGCCCAGACCTTGAGTCACTTTCACAGAGAGATTTATCGAGAATGCTAACAGCACAGGATACAGTACTTCCCAACAAAAGGTGCAAACGCGTCACTTAGAAAGGCATGCTGAGTATTCTTTGCTTTCACATGTATTAAAAAACTTACAAAAATAAAATAAAACTGCGTGCTGCCCATCTTTTCCAATAGTAAAAGAACCTTATGAAAAAATCACTTAATTTTACAACAAAAGACACAAACGGACATTTTTATGTAAATTTATAAGGCAAACTCTTTATATAATAAATAGGTTACAGGGATTCAGTGGGGGGGTGTTTTTGAAACGTATACAGGTACATTCAGACAGGTTTACTGAAATGGTACAAATTTCCTTAATAAATTGCCTTTTGTTTTTAAATATATCAGTGCTTTCAGTCATTTGGCTATACACAAAGAACCTTTTTTTCTGAACACTACAAAAAAGCAATCAATAATTTTTGTTTTTAAAACGACCTACTTATTTTCTAAAGTAATTGTCCCAAAACACAAAAACTGAAGGTGAATAGATACAGGGCTTTTAGAGACATCTCCAGCTAAGTCTATCCTGGCTTCTCCCCGTGCCCCGAGTGCACCTCTCCCAACCTCAGACAAGTTTCCAGGCTGGAGCCAGCTCCCTTCTGCACAAGGTGGCCCGTGTCACTGGCAATGCTGTCCACAGCTCTCGGCCTCCGGCCTGGCACAGGGGAGCATGACTTCAACTTAGGAGGGGGCAGACACCCTGCCTGGCTCTTCCAGATGCTGAACCCAGCACGCAATGGTCACTACAGTCAGCACTGTTCCCGCCTCTCAGAGGAGGGAGGGACTGGTCAGGTTTTTCAGGAGCCCCAAACCATGACTAACGAGGATAATGGCTTCTCTCAGGAGATGTTTTTGCCATGGAATGGGAAGGGGTTTCTCACATCCAAATTTTGCTGGCAATCGATGACAGCCAAGACAGAGCAAGCCCCTCCAGGGCCATTTTATTGCCCCGGGAGGGGGAGGGTGGGGAATAGAGATGTCACAGTGTTGTGCCCTGGAGGATGGGGTGGGGTGTGACAGAAGTGTCTTAAACAGTAATGTCCATTGGGCACACTTTGGAGAGAGAATGGCCACCACCTGACCTGTCCAGGGAGAGCTGCATCGGGGGGCGTGGCCAAACACATCTGCCAACAACAGCCTCCTGCTCGGGCAGGCCCAGCCCCATTCTCCCCGCACACATCCCCTCCTGGCTCCCCTCAAGCAAACATCAATCTTATCTTTCCTTAAAAGTACGGGATGGTGGTAATAATCGTGGAGGGAGGGGAAGCAAAAAAGAATCCACTGGGTGGAACAAAACCTGGTTTTGCTGTGACTTGGAAAGCGGCAACACAGCAGCTATTCAGTTTGCTGGCTTGGAATGGGACTCGCGAGCTCCACTGCTTTGGGTGGGTTCTGGCTGATCTGGGCAGGGGTCATCTGTTCGGCTCTCCCCTCTCATCTCAGGCACCATCCCCCTCTGTCAGAATGCTTTTGCTTGTAAAGAAAAAGTGTCTAGAAGTATTTGTCTCTGGAACAATTACTTTAAACATAGTTACAATACAGACTTCAGTTCAAACACAGAAGAGATTTACTTAGCAAAGTTCCTTTCACCCACCAAAAATTACACAAATATAAGCCTCAACACCACAGTTAAGAGGACCAGTAGAGAGAACCTCATGTTTGGAACACAAAAGGAGAAATAAAAACCAAACCAAACCCAAACAGAAAAACCCCAGAAAGACAAGGAAAGGGCAAAGAAGGAAGGGGAAGGAGGGCAAACACAGCACACGTTACAGTGTCCAGATACACGGGAGCCCAGCACGGGCAAGGGCTCGGCACACATTGAGTAACAGTCCTGGTGATATTTGGTCATATATTCATCGACTACTGACTCTGGAGCGGCTGTTATTGATTGAAGCAGTGACAAATCAAACGGAAAGGAGGCCGTGGTAGCAAGGGAAGGAGCAGGCTTCAAGTTCTGCAAGCCTTTTTGCACTCCACTGTCCAGCTCCCCAGAAACACTGAACCGGGTGGGCCCCGCTCCATCCGGGCAGGGCTAGAGGTCACCGGGTGAGGCTAACTCAGGCGTCGATTTCATGTCAGTCAGAAAGCACGCTCGTGGACGCACGGAGACACCCACCTGTTCATGGCCAAACATCAGCGGCAACAGCCTCCTCGCCTCCTCTGCCCCATCCCAGGCTGGGTGGGAGAGCATCGTGACCCACTGCTAACACTGAGCACGCGCCGGAGCAGGCCCCGGATGTGGGCCCAGAGGCTGCCTCAGCCCTGATCCTCCGAGGGGCCCGTGGGTAGCCCGGCCACTGAAAGAGCCTACGGCTGTTTTTCTTTTGGATTCAGGCCTCAGAAGAAGCAATGACAGCAGGGAGGGAGGCTTTTTGGCCCTGGTGATTATAATGCTCTCTGCTTTGGAAGAACAAGTTTCTGATTTTTTTGGTGTTTCTAATTACTTAAAAAAAGATGATCAAAAAGAACTGTTACAGCTAAACTCTCTAGCAGATATTGCTCATTAAGAATTACAAAAGCAAATGCAATTACTCGTAGGATGGGGGAGAAGAAAGGGACATTTCTGGAGTCTTCACTACTTCCTGGAGGGGACCCTCTGGACTCACGCATGTGATTCTGGGGTCGCTGGCGTTCTACCTGGTACAGCTCACAGGGTCAGAGACAGGCCAGGCCTCCCGTCTCTGCTCCAGTCCCCAGGCTCGACAGAGTGGGAAGGATGAAACACACTCGGGCCCTAATGGTGGGGAAAGCCTGTGAGGCTGACTCTCCACATGGGCTCACCCTCACCAGGTCACTGGAAGGGGATTGGGGGAGTCAGGCCACCCCAGTGGACTCCAGCTGCCACAGGTGGAAGGGGACCAGGCTGTGCCGACTACGTTCCAGACTTCAGCAGGCCAAGGGAGTGCTCCTGCACCCAGAACCTTGGGACCCCTTTCACAAGCATGGGAGAAACAGAGTGCAAAACCCGGGTGCTGCCTGGAGCCTCCTTCGCCTGGCACGGGGAAGCCCTTGAAAGAAGCGAGGAAAGACCACGAATCTGCTTGGACAGAAGAAGTGACCAGCAGACAGATTTGTCATTTTTTTCTTTTTTTTTTTTTTTTTTTTTTTATTTTCCCTTGTCCTATGCTATGGTTATCAGAATATTGTAATTAAGCAACAGGTATAATTTTAACAGGTCTTTTTTTGTGTGTGGAGCCACAAGCAAAATGAGTTTATAATTGTGCAATATACAGATATATATATAAAAATTCAACTGCTTTGTGTGTCTAGTCGGTGCGTTAAATAAAAAGGGACAGAAAAACTAAAAGCAAAACTAAAAAGCAAAACAAAAGCCCAAGATAGAAGAGACAAAGCAGGCCTATGCGCACAGTCTATACGTTACTGGATATAATCAGGGTCACCAGGAAGAACAGCTTTGCCACTTGACACACAAACACTGCAGGGAGGGGGCTATCAGTGGGCAGGAGCCAAACCTCTTGGCTTTTCACCTCATCTGCTCTCACTGCTGAGCAGGACCTGATCAAAGGTAGGACAGAATGGGGGATTGGGGACAAAGAGATTTCCAAGTTCCCCAAATGTTCTTGAATTCAAAGGTAGGATTTCCTCCACGGTCTGGGCTCTGCCTGTGCAAGGTCAGGGCCTGGAGCGAGAGTGGGGGGCTGTGCTTCCTCCTGGCACTGCCCTCACACCTGTCTCCCTCTGCCTCCTGACAGGGCGGGCAGGGGGCCTTGGGGAGGCAGTGAGAGGCCAGCTCAGAAGGGAGCGCCAGGGCGCCCACCATGCAGCCACTTTGCCAAGGCCTACGATCTGAGGCGAGCAGAGCAGGAGTGGGCAGGGCAGGCTGCCCCTCAGGCAGAAGCGCCTTCCTAGTTCCCTGGGTGTTTTCCTGACACATCAGCGTTGGGGCAGGCTCTGTCAAGATGAGAAGAGCAGAAGTAGGGTGGTGCTGGGCTTTCCGGGTCACCAGTGAACGCTCCACCTTTCATACCACTCCCAAACGACACGGTCTGCTACTCAAGGAGATACTGGCTCTCCAATGACAAAATGGTCCAGAGTCTCAGGGAGCCCTGTTTCCACCTCCTTAGATCCCCCTTGCCTGTAATGCTCACCAGACATCTCAGGCCAAGTGCTAAGTATTTTTAGATCAGCATTTTTGTAAAAGCTTGCTCTTAATTCATTCAAAAAAAATTGAAATGTAACTTTCTGCCAAATGTTTTCTAGGTTTTCCTTCTAAATTGTTGAGAACTGACTTCAGTGTTCAGCTTTTCCCCTCTAATATGTAATTTTAGACCCTGGGGGAGGCAGTATCCTAGCGATTTATAACAAGTAGACCATGCCTTTTCTGAAGACTGATACAGTATCTAAAAGAGAAAGACACCAAAATGCAGAGAATAAACAAATCCCTTCAGAGCAGAGCAGAGAGAAGAGCAGGAAGACATGGAGGGAGCAGGGCTCTGTCCCCCACTGGGCAGGTCCTCCAGGGCAGGGGCTCTAGAAACAGCTCACTCCCCGAAGTCTAGGACATGGGTCCTAGAATCTGCAGGTGTGAACTTGAAACAGTAATCCATTTGGGGCAATGACAGGCTAAAAATGGATCCCAACGGTCTTCTCAAAAGAACTGGTACCTGTGACCTCCCTGGCCCAGTCAGCCCAGCGAAACTGACTGGAATGCTCTGGAAAAGGAGCTGTGGTTACAGGGGGATACAGAGTTCTGGCTGTCAGGCTCCACTTGGGCTAAACAAAATCCAGATGGTCCCACCCAGGGGACTCCGCCGATATCCTTTTGCCCCCTCCTGGGCTTGAGCCGCTTACTAAGTGATTCAGCATTCAGAGGTTCTGTCAGCTAAAGAAACTCCTTTCTCCACCAAACTTGGCAGTTTGTGTCTGGTTATTACTCTTTTGCCATCACTGTCACAGCAATGAAAAGCTGGACAGAGAAACAGGTGACAATTAGGGGCTGCTCCCTGTCCCAGGCACACTGTTCATGCCTCAGACTGGAATGACGCCACCCAACAGACGACTGTCTGCACTCGCATCGGCTCTCACGAGTCACAGCTTCTGCCACCCAGTGAGCTGAGAGGCTGGGGCCCTTGGCTAGTTTGGCACTGATGGACTGGGGGATGTGGCATTTCTGGGTGTCCCCTGTGCCTTTTGATATGGGAATACATCAGCAGCAGCAGGGAGCTGTGCTAGTGCCGTGACCAAGTATCTCCAGCTAACTGAGCTGTCAAGGCTGGCGATCCCACTGGCTATGACATGCCCACCACCAGGCAGGGCTGGGAGGGGTAGACCTGGGGGAGCTCGAGGACATACAGTATTGTCAGGAGAGGAGGTAGTAACTAACAACTGGAACGAGAGTGGGGGAGACTGTGGGTCTGACATTAATGACCTAGCCCCACGGGTACTGGAAAGCTGTCGGTCAACTCTTCTATTTTCACAAATTCATCAAAAGAGGCCCCCATCTTCATAGTGTTCAAGTACAGACAAAATTGAGGTCACACCCCAAAACTGGGCCGGACACAGCTGGTGAGAATCCTGCAGCTTAAGGCTTTCCCTCCAACCGCCTGTCAACCTGACCCCAAGGCAGGGGCAGCGTGGGAGCTGCAGGGCCCCTGCCTGCCAGGGTGATAAACCAGCAAGGCAGTCTGCTGAAAGAAGAGGGAATGAGGAAGAAAGGGGGAAAGAGACAGAAAACCCTAAGGAGCCTCAGGCCCCACTGGCAGCTCTGGAACAAACTTGAAGGGAAAGCAGCTGGGGAGTGAGGGAGCTGTAGGTGGGGCCCAAATGAAAGTAAGTGACACTTGAAATGCTGTGTTTCCAACCATGACTGCCCAATTGGCCCTGAATGAACTGTCATGGGTGACAGGAGGGCCTGCTGGGCCCCACACTCCTCTTACCAGGACCAGATGACACCCAGCTGATGGGGAAGCAGCTCCTGACACCGAGTCCAGAAGCCACATTTCATTGGATTAAGAAGAATGCATAAAAACTCAACTAACCAAAATAAACATCTTCTCAGTGACAACCTGGTTGGATGCTGCGCTCTTGTGGTTAAGTGTCCTTTGGTGGTGCCAGGAGTGCGAGGCCACTGTGGGGGCAGGAGCCTTTTGTCCTTGGAGGAAGTCTAGAGGACTCACCCTCTCCTCCGACTACTCTTCCCTTCCTGGGGAAGAGGCAGAAGTGAAGCTGTGGCGGGGGGGGGGGGGGGGGGGGGGGGGGGGAGGGCGTCGGCAGCAGAGCGGGTGGAAGGGATCAGGGATCAGGGATTGGGCTGATGGGAGTCTGGTTGCAGGACTTGTTTTACAGCATAAGGAAATGGATACATAAATGCTCGAAAGTCCAACTTTGAGACTCTACAAACAGAATGGGGCAAACTCCCTCACTTCTAACCATTCCAGAAGAGACAAACACATTTTTTTTTTTCTTAAGCTACTGATTGGAACTGTCAACTATGGTTCCTGATCACTACAGACTGGCAAGGAAGTGCTAGACAGTTTCTATGATGTTTCACTCCTTCATGATTACACCGCAGTAAGGAAGCCAGGGGACAGTAACTGAAATACACAAGACAACACGCACTTGACAGTTCATGGCAGCAGCTCACATGGGACATGCCTGTGGGTGTTTCTGGAAGCGTAAGACTGCTGTCTCATTTGCTACTTTGATAAGGTACTTCTCAGTTGGACAGATTTAGATATAAGAGACATCTCTGTAAACACAGAAAAGGATATACCAATATGATGAAGATATGCAGCTAGATAAGGACTTCCTGAACAGAGGTTAAAAAGATGGGATCCCAAATGAAAACTGATCAATTAAAAACCCACAGCAAGCCCACGCCTCTAAGCCCCTACACCACACCTATGGACCAGATAGTGAAATGTGTGGTGTTCTGGCCCCACTGCATTAAGCAAAAGCAAAATATTTCCATTAGAAAAGAACTCCGAGGGAAAAGAGGGAGCAGAGAAGGGATGGGGACCTAGGTGCTGGTCCCAGCTCTGGTCTCGAGAGTTCTGCATCGGTACCGCTGCTGCCGTGCTGTATACTACGCTAGACTCTGGACTTCTAAGTGAGGTCAAGGTCGGGTGGCATGGAGCCCCTGTTGAGCTACTCGATGACTGGCAGGCCATAGGGTTCTCTGCGCTTTCCTCAGCTACCAAAGCCGGCCCAGCTCCTCCTGTCCACTTATCTAGAGTAGAAGGATGAAAAGGCTCATTGTTCTGGGTGGGAAATGCCTTTTGCTTTTTCTTACCAGGGAAGTAGGGGCTACCTAGGAGAGCAAGACCTTGCTGCTCTCTTGCTCTTCATAGACAGGCCAGGTCGGACTCAGTGGAGCCCAAGGCCTCCTTAGGGCTCAAAACAGGGTGGGGCTGGTACTGGCAGCAGGAAGACAAAGGGCAGGCAGAGTTCTAGGGACTGGAGCCGACAAGTGTGGTTGGGCACTGTGGCTGCCTGGAACAGAAGGAATGAACTAGGAGGAGGAAGGGAAAGAAGTGAAAGGATGAAATGAACAAAAGGCAGAAATGGAAGGGGAGAAACCAATCAGGAAGTCCTTATAAAATTGCAGCAAACACTTAGAGTTTCGGAGCTTCGTGGGAACCCTATGTGCTGAGCCCACTTTAAAACAAGCGCAGGTATATATACAAATCCAGGTAGTTCTCAACACCGTCACATCTGGTGGCTTGAGGGACCAAATGTCACCAAGTCAAGCCAGTTTGCTCTCAGAGCATCTGTTTGTTTTGAAGTGGGAACATGAAGATTCAATAGTGCAAATAATTCTAAGCTGTCCCTAAAGGAGTAGAATTGGAAAGTAACTGAAACATTTTCTTCTCCTCCCCCCTTGCCCCCTCCCCTGTCCACTAAGTCCCTAACTAGCAGTCACAGACTGCTCTGAGAGATTAGGAATCTCTCTCAGCCCACTGCGCTCGGCCTGGCCCGACCCGGGCCAGCCTGCCTGCACCTTGTCCTACTGCCTCCATGGCCTCTCTAGAGCCACCCACTGGAGGACGTCCCTTGAGAATGGACGATGCCACCTCACCCTGGGCCATCCTCTCCTGTGGTTTAGGCCAGTCTACACCCAGTAGTTCAAGGGATGACTCCCTCCTAGCCATGCCAGAGCTGGAACAGACAGGTACCACTTTCCTTTGATGTGAAGTGTCCTTGCCAGTTTTGTATTGGGGCTGGTGTGGGGCCTGACTTGAGCCACCACAGGTGGGATCGCACGGGCCATGGCCACTGGTCATATCCATCTTCTCTAAGCAATCCAACTGTCTCTCCTGCCTCACACCTCCCTGTCCCAACATGGTTGGGAGTGGGGGAGGTGGGGGGAGCTGGGGGAGCTGTAGACAGGGCACTGATGGCACCAAAAAAGGGAGTGTCCTCTCAACTGCTGTCTCTAACGACCACATGGGGAAAAGGTTTGGGCGGGAGGGGAGGTGCCTGGTCAACAGCTTGTCTGGTCAGTAGTATCTGCAGCAAGCCTTGTTGAAGGAGCCTAGTTTAGAAAAGTGCAAAGCTACTTCTGGCCCTGGTTAGGTCTTCAACCTGACTGTGCTTGTCGGTAAGAAAAACATCCCCAAAGCTCCAACTACTCCCACCCTGAAGCCACGAAACTCTAAGTTTACTGAAAGAAAAAAAAATATTTTTTATTTCAGTTAATCGGGAAGCTTTGTCAGAGCCCTACCCATAAGGAGAAGAGACAACAGCTGCCTTTATTCTTGTTGGTTTGCTTTGCAATCCGCTCTGCGTAAAGTCAGCTAACTCTCTCGGTCACGGGCGTCCGGCTGTCCACAGGCTCCTCTCTGTTTGGCCTTGGCATGGAGGATGAAACAATGTCTTTGCGCTCTCCCTCCCCTCGGTGTTTGTACTTTTCTGCGGCCGTGGCGGCGGTAGCGACCGCGGGCTGAGTCTTAGCTGGCTCCTTGGGGCAGCCGTCGCTCTCCAGCGAGCCTCCTCTGGGCATCTTCTCCTCTTTGCAGACGCTGCTGCTCAAGTCCTGGGGCTCAGGGGGGCTGGTGGGGTCCTCGGAGCTCTCGGGCTCAGGTGGGGGTGGGGGCAGGGGTGGGAGCAGTGGCATGGGGGCCTTTGGGGACTCTGAGTGGTGGTGATGGTGGTGGTGCTCCTTCTTGGGGGGCGAGGAGGCGCTGCTGCTGCGCCCCTTGGGGCTGCTCTCCTTGCTTTTCCGCCCGGGGCTCTTACAAGTCTTCAGTCCCTTCCCGCTCTTCTCACCGAGAGTGGACACCAGCAGAGGCTTCACCACTTCCTTGACCTCGATGCTGACCGTCTCCCGGGTCTTGCGCTTCTTGATGGGGAGTACGGTCTCCTGCACAGATCGGATAGAAGACTCCTTCACGGCTTTCTTTTTGGCCTCGGCGGCAGCGGCTGCCACCGCACTCCCAGGCTTTCGGCCCCGTTTCTTGGGAATGGCCTGAGGGTCGGCCTCGGCTTTTCGCTTCCTGCCGGGGCGTTTGATCACCATAACCTGGGTGGATGTGGTGGCCCCACCCCCCTCAGCCTTGCCCCCTGGCGAAGTTTGGAAAGGCATCTTGACGAGGAGCTTCCCAGGGCTTTTCTCCAGGACCCTTTTCACCTGCACACCCTCTGACACGGCCGCCTTGGGTCTCGTGGTGCCGCTCCCTTTGGGGCGTCCCCGGCCTCTGCCAGTTCCTGGAGCTTTGGGAGATTTGGGCTTCTTAGGTGGTTTCTGCTCTCGCCGGGAGGGGCTCCCTCTCCCAGTTACCGTGAAGTCAAAATCATTAGGGTCCAAGGATGTGTCGCCTACCTTTTCGAAGTATGCAATCAATTCCACTTTAGAGCGAAAGGCTTTTCCCTGGGGACTGTGAGGACAAACGGAAAGACACAAAAAACAATTAGAGGCTCCCCATGGCAATGTCAGAGATAGGGCAGAGCGGATGGTGGTGACAACACTCTGATAAATGTTACTATTGAACAAGAGTCACACTGCCTGGCTGCCCCTGAGGATCTGTCTATCACCAAAGCCACTCGCTCGTCTGCCTGCGCCTGACTCCCCAGGCCTCTCCAAAGTCCAGCAACCAAAGAGTCCGGCCTGGTACAGAGGGGCTGTTGGACTGAGGCTCATTCTGCTGCTTGGCGCCTGGGTGTGAGTCACCATCTGGAACATTCCTGGGCCTGAGTCACCATCTAGAACGTTCCTAATTCTGAACTCGGGTATGGTGCTCAGACTCTCTGGGATCAGTTTCAACAAGATAATCCTTTGCTCACTCTTCTCAGGGTTATGGAATTAAATGAGGCTATCTGCCAATGTCATGTGAAAACTGCTAACCTTTTTGGGATCATTTAAGGGGCACAACAGAAACATGCTTCTTCACTCCTCCTCAGAACCCCAGGCTCTGCAAGTTCCTCTACTTCTGCAGCTATTCCATCTCCAGATAAGAACTCGAGGCGCGGAGAGGATAGAAGACATCGACCTCTGCACACAGTCATTTCAAGCATACCTGGTCTTGGTGTTCACTGTTTATGGTCCCCCCGCCCCCACTGTGGGGTTAGGCACATACATTTTCCTGCTCCATGAGAGATCCCCGTCTCTGCCCTCCCTGCCCTGTAGAGACAGGAGTTGCTCTTACTTACTTAATCAAATACACATCATACTTCCCAGCAGAGCGGCCAGATTTCCTTTGCTTAAGCTTCCGTGTCCAGCCTTCAGGTAGGGTGGGGTCATCATACATAGGTCCCCGGTCACGGATGATGGAGCGCCGCTGTTTGGGGGAGGCAGAAGCTTCTGGCACGGCTGGGGCGGAGCCCGACCCTTCTGACGTCTCCGCTTTGCCTGCCTCTGCGGGCTCGGCAGAGTGGTGCGCTGATGGCTGCACGGGCTCATGCTTGCCCTCTTTGTCTTCTTTCTTATCTTTCTTCACCTTTTTGAACTTGAGGGGCTTGTCCTTGAGGCCCTGGAGATCCTGGTCTTCTGACTTTTCTTCCCTGAAGTGTTAAACAAGTATGTAAGTATCACAAAGAACATGCAAGTCTGAAGAACAGATGAGCAGAGGCAGGCTTGGACCCCCACCACATGCAAGGCCCCAGGCCATCATACACTCAGATCTTGATGTCCTTTCCCAGGACAACAGGGTCTCAGGCCAAGCTGGGACCCAAATATTTCTTTAGGAACTTGGGCCCTGGTGGTACTGGCCGGCGTGGCTGACCTGCACTGTGGCCACCTGCAAGTCTCACTCCTGGCATTGCAGAAGAATCGGAGCCCTTTCCTCTGAGTGGAAACACTGCGTGGCTCCTGAGCATCCCACCCCAGCATGAGTCGCACCTCAGGGGCCTCTGGGCTCGATGCCTGACAAGAGGCCTCTGAATGCTGGAAAGGGAGTCAAATGGGGGTCGGGGTCTCCTTTGTGAAGGCCGGGGCTTAGGCGTCTTTTTGGTTTTCTAGAACAAATGCTCAATGAGGCACACAGTAGTGTTAATGGAAAGCACAGGTTTGGAGGCAGCCAAATTGCACTCAAATCCTTTGCTACTTTCCAAACATGAACCCCGGCAAATGATCTCAGCCTTCTGTGCCTCCGTTTCCTTATCTTGACAATGGGTAAACCCATCTGGGCATCCTTACTGTGAGCATCATGGGCGAAAAGGCACAATGGCACTATATAAATAACGGCTAACTCAGGCCACAAGAAACTGCTGCCCAGGGTTCTGGGGTGATTAAGAGAAGTGCTCCCAGGTGGCGTAAGCCTTTTAACACAAGACGTTCCCTGACAAGGAATGGCCTCAGCCACAGCAGATGCAGAGGGAAGAGCAAGGAAAAAGGTGTGGTCCAGGCAGAGCCATGTGTCTCCTTCCTGCTGGTGCAGAAGAGTACCCTTCCTATTCTAGGGTGGGAGTCCTCCCCATTCTTTTCTGGTGACAGAAGCAGCTCACTTTTCTGCACATCACTTTGGCCTGTTAGGGTCTCTTCAGAAATGGCCACCGTGAGGCCTCAGGCCCCAGAATCAGTGTCTGGCCATGATGCTTCACTAACCTGTCTAGTATGCCACCATGAAACGTCCTAGGACTTTAGAGCCTCAGCAACAACAGGGGCAGCTTGGAAAAGAGCCTGACTACTCCTGCCCTCCGGGTTCTCAGCCCCACAACTCCCCTGTCCCACATGGTTCATCAGTGCTGGTCACCATCTTGTCTACACTGCACAGACTGTTCAGTGAGGGCACCATGGCACACACTGGCAAGCATCCTTGGGAAACCAGGACTCAAATGATGTAGGGAAGTTACTGAAGGTTGGTTAGCACTGGGACTCAGAAGCTACAAGGACATACCTCTCCAGAACCGTCAGGTCAGGTGTAGGGAGGCAAGAGCAGCTCCAATCTAGCAACAAGGTCTTAGAGTGAGGGAATGTCTTGTCCCCACTATAACTCACCCCTGAGTTCCTCCCAATCTTGTATCTTCCTCCAACAGTTTAGGGCCCAAGGTGTGGCTGCCGAGTCACTGCATATTAAGAGGCATCCTACAACCCACAGAGCAGTCTTTCTTGCTGTAAAGTGCGGGTCCCTAATCTGTTCCAGCACAGAGCTCTCAATGTGAAATGACAAAGAACACTGGGGAGCTAGGTGTGGCCTGTGGCCCATGCAAGATCAGCCTTTGAGAATGGCCCCCTAGGCAGTTCCCCATAAAGAAGGGAGAGAAGGGGAGCCACCGGCAGAGTGAGCCAAGAGAGCAGACAGACAGTAATCAGTACTTCTACACAATCCATCATGGCACTGCCTAATGCCACAGTTGTTCCTTGGAACTGGACGGTCCTGATGTCACAGAAAAACAGTGAACTACTGGGAAAGATCCGGCTTCTTTGAAACTCTCATTTGCATTCCCAAATACCCTAATCACGATGAGGTCAAAGTATAAACCTAAACATGACCTAAGGAATGCCTTCTAGAAATCTATGCTAAAGAGACACCTCCAAAAATCTCAAAGAACATATGCATGACATTATTTGCTACAGCATTATTTTTACCAGCCAAACGCTACAATCCCTCAGATCCCTATCACCAGGGCACTTATTGACTAAACTATGGTGCGTCCACACACTGGAGTACTGTCCAGCTCCAAAGGGACTAAACAAGAGCTCTAAACACTGTGATGGAGCTATTTCCAGGATCTGCTGTGAAGCAAAAGGAGCAAAGTACAAACATATCTACTGCATGATGCCTAGGTAAGAAAGTGGGATTAAGGAAGGACACACCAGGAACTAATGAAATTGGCTCCCTGCATGGGGCAGTGGGAACAAGGTGAGGGTACAGGCACAGGAGTGAGACCTAGCTCAATCAGTGTCATTCTGACTTCTGAATCATGTAAAAGTTTGTATTACCCCAAATAGAATTCAAAAAGTAACAAAACCTCATTACACTGAATGCAAATAGAAACAAATGAGCTTGGGCCAGGCATGGTGGCTTCAGCCTACAATCCCAGTATTCTGGGAGACTGAGCCTGAGTGACAGAGTGAGACCTTGTCTCCTTTTTTTTTTTTTTTTTTTTTTTTTTTTTGAGACAGAGTCTTGCTCTGTTTCCTAGGCTGGAATGTAATGGCACGATCTCAGCTCACTGCAACCTCTGCCTCCCAGGTTCAAGTGATTCTCCTGCCTCAGCTTCCCGAGTAGCTGGGATTACAGGTGCCTGCCACCACACCCAGCTAATTTTTGTATTTTTGGTAGAGACAGGGTTTCACCATCTTGGCCAGGCTGGTCTTGAACTCACGACCTCGTAATCTACCCACCTTAGCCTCTCCCAAACTGCTGGGATTACAGGTGTGAACCATTGCGCCTAGGAAAACAAGTTTAATTCTATACCAAATTGTCAATACCACAGAGCAAATATTTATTTCAAGTAACTTTAGACTACATTGCTCTGGAAACCTACACTGGGACATATTCTAAGGCCAACAATGACACTCCAGGGGCAGTAAACCCACTGAATTGGCTCCTAGGAGAGACATGTGATTCTGGTTCTGGGGCGTCTTGTGCCAGAAAGCCCAGGGAGTGCAAGAGAAAAACAGGGAGAATCTGTGAGAGGCCTCTAGCTGTGGTCCAGGCGTGGCCTAGGGTGGGAGCAGTTGAGGATTTGGGGCTGGTCTAGGTGGTGAAGCAATAGAGTTTGCTGGTGGACTGGTGTGGGGGTGAGGGGCAGAGATGAGTCAGGGACCACTTCGAAAGCCTGGGAAGATGGTGGTGCCACTGAATGAGAAGGAAAAGGCTGAGGGGCAGGCCAGGCATGGTGGCTCACTCCTGTAATCCCAGCACTTTGGGAGGCCAAGGTAGATGGATCACTTGAGGTCAGGAGATCCAGACCAGCCTGGCCAACATGGCAAAACTCCATCTCTACTAAAAATACAAAAATTAGCTGGGCATGGGGGTGGGTGCCTGTAATCCCAGCTACTCGGCAGGCTGAGATAGGAGAATTACTTGAACCCAGGAGGTAGAAGTTGCAGTAAGCTGAGATCATGCCACTGCACTCTAGCCTGGGTGACAGAGTGAGACTCCATCTCAAAAAAGCCAACAAAACAAAACAAACAAAAACCCCAAACCATACCCCCCTCCTCATCCTCCCTCTAATCAGACCCCTACCACACACAATCTTGATTATGAGAACTAAATACCTAGTTCCTAAGTTCATACATTTTAAGAGTTGAAGTAACCTCAGAAAAACTACCTATTCAACCCTTCAGTTCACTGTGAGTCACAAGCATGCATGTCTGTCCAACTGCCTTCATCCTGGGCTAGACCCTGCTTCATCCTTCTACCTCCAAGGCTCACAGTTTGGAAGAGGGAACAAACAGGTAACAACAACATAGTTCCGGCTCCCTTGGCCTAAAGAAAGCTTGTTCCAGGGACAGTGGAAGCACAGGGATGTGCATAATTAGGAGTGGGTGGGCTGGAGGAGGAAGGCCTGAGCTGGGCTCTCAGGGCTGATGTGTTCCAGAGGTGGGCATGGAGGGCTTAGGGTATGCCAGGACAGATGGGAAGAGGTGACACTATCAACATGGTTATAGCTCCTACCTCATCACCAGTGTCACCAATGATGCCCACCCTGTGTGACCAGCAGCTCTGGGCCTAACCCCCTCCCACCTTTTCATTTGGAGAACTTTCAGGTTTATCTGGAGAACTTTCATCTTTCAGGTTCAGTTCAGATGGCACTTCTAGGCTGGGTGTAGTGGCTCAAGCCTGCAATCCCAGCACTCTGGGAGGCTGAGGTGGGTGGATAACTTGAGGCCAGGAGTTCAAGACCAGCCTGGCCAACATGGCAAAACTCTGTGTCTACTAAAAATACAAAACATCTGCCAGGTATGGTAGTATGTGCCTGTGGTTCCAGCTACTTGGGGGCCGAGGCATGAGAATTGCTTGAACCTGGGAGGCAGAGGCTGCAGTGAGCTGAGGTTGCGCCACTACACTGCAGACTGGGTGACAGAGCAATATTCCATCTCAAAAAAAAAAAAAAAAAAAAAAAAAGGATGGCACTTCTGAGACACGTTCCCTGCGACACCTTCCCTGCTTCTGCCTCTCCTCTCCTCTCCTGCCTCCCTCCCTGCTCTATAAGGCAGAGCACCCAAGCCCCCAGTGTGCATGCCGACCCCCATCTCCCCACTCGATGCATGATGCCAGGCACAGGAGAAATCCTTACTCAATGCATGCTGGAGGAATAACCACAACATAGACAGGGCACTCCACGTGCTTCTTCTGATGGCTAGAGACCTTTGACCGTAAGTTTCTAGCAAGGAGAGACTAGCTTAGTGCTGAAAACAAGGTGGGCTCGGAATTGGTGAATAAACAAATGAGTTTGGGAAGTATCAGTAGTCTGTTGGACACTGGTGGCTTGGAGATGGCAGAAAATGAGGTGGAGGAAGTCACCAAGGAGATGACCCAGTGACAGTAGCATGGAGGATGGTTACACCAGGAGGATGGATCGCCTTCCAGCCATGTGGTAGCCAGGTATGCAGACACCTTTCCTGTTGAAACAACTATAACTGCCAGACTGAATATCTTACAGAAGCTGCTAGAGAAGCCACCCACAAGCTGGCAAGAAAGAAAGGAATACACAGGCTGAAGAGCAAGGGAAAGTATGGGGCCCTTTTCTTTGGAGAAATCTGGCAGGCACCACCTTAATAAGCGACCAAACTGAACCTCTGGCCCCTCGGTGCTGCTGAGATGAACCAGCATCCACCTCAAATGGGAGACTGAAGTTCACCACGAGGAGACAGCAGGAAGAGTCCAGAGAGGGCGTGCCACAACCAAGGCCTGGACTCCTCAAGACGATGAGAGAAAACAAGAGGGTGGGGGAAGATTTCCGATGAAGGAGACTGAAGGGATGACACAAACGAATGCAACACATGGTCCTGGACTGCAGTCCAGACCCAAAGGCACTGAAAAAGGCATTAATGGGGTATGTGGAGAAACGTGAGTAAGGTTCTGTGTTAGCTCATTGCTAAACTTCCTGAGTGTCTTAACAGTACTGTCTGCTCTTAGGAAAGGCATGCCTAAACGTTTAGGAGTGAAACAGCACGAGGACTATGACTAACTCTCAAGTGATCAATGGACTGGGGGAAATACAAATATGGTAACATGTTTAAAAGGAGGGAGATGACAGCGATATAATCGGAAGCTGTGCCAATTGACAGTAATATTTTGAAGCAGTGGCAGGCAAGCTTTTTAACAATTAAAGAGAATGTCTTCATATTACACAAAGACATTAAGAAAAAAAGCTGGAGGCTGGGCGCGGTGGCTCACGCCTGTAATCCCAGCACTTTGGGAGGCTGAGGCGGGCGGATCATGAGGTCAGTTCGAGACCAGCCTGACCGACATGGTGAAACCCCATCTCTACTAAAAATACAAAAATTAGCGGGGTGTAGTGGTGTGCACCTGTAATCCCAGCTACTCAGGAGGCTGAGGCAAGAGAATCACCTGAACCCAGGAGACAGGGGTTGCAGTGAACAGAGATCACGCCACTGCATTGCAGCCTGGTGACAGAGGGAGACCTTATCTCAAAAGAAAAAAAAAAAGCTGGAAAACTTGAAGAAGTACCTTTTTTAGTGGCTCAAATAACCACAATGCTTCCCACAATGTGACACTAAATATGGAGAAGCTATCAGTGTGAGAGGAGGAGGGGCAAAGGTATTCTCCCCTGTTGAAAAAGCCCTGCTGAAGAAGGCCTTGCCTGGGATCCTAATGGCTCATCTATTGGGAAGCAAACGGCATTAAGGGCCTGTAGCACCATGAGGAAGTAAGCAAGCACAGTCCCAGGCACAGCAAAAAGGGGCCGTGGTGGTGCCGGGGGAAATGCCAACAGACCTCAGTGAGCCCTGGGGTTCTTTCAGCTAGCACTGTTCATGGTTTCATCAGTGAGCTCCAATTACCACACCACACAGGTTTGGAGTGATCTGCCCCACCCCGGTTTTTCCTACACAAACTCATGTTTTTATTGTGTGATTCATAGAACACAAGATTTTTTTCTAGGAATGCACACATCACGTTGAAGCAGAAAGGCCTTTACAAAATCTTAAATACCTACAAAATATGAGGTACGGCTCTTAAGAAATAAAATATTCAGTGATTTTGCTACTAGAATGCAAACATTAGATCAAATCCTTCATTTGATCTAGCAAAGGAAAATGAGAGTCGCAGGAATCTTGTTTTTAGGCCAAACGACATCTTGAGGGATCTGATGTCAGGAACTGCCTGCATTTTCATCATGTGACCTGCAGTGATCCTGTGAGAAAGGCCTGTAGGAAAGACTACTCAATCCCTGAGGTTTTCAGATTTAAAAAAAGGCAAAAAAGCCAGGTGAACAAGGCAGATGAAAGGTATTTTTCACTTGAATTGGAATCCAGTCCCTTCCCTGTCCCCTGGAGTGAGCTCCAGAGAAATTTCCAGAGCCCCAGCAATATCCCAACCTTTCGTAATTTCACTCATGCTCATTCCTTTCAGGAGATGGCATTTCTCAGCACCTTTCACTTCGTTATCCCTCGGCGCAGCACAAAGAGCTAAACTACCACACGAGGCAGTTAACCTAACGGCAGGGCAGTGGCTACAGCTCCCGGTGAGTGGTATGGGACCACAGGAAATTAGCAGCTCCCCCGATACTGGCTGCTTCCACACTAAAGTGTCATCCAGCTGGTGCTTCCAATTCTTTCTACTTCCAGTATTAGGGGCAGAATCGCAGAACCAAGGAGGCTTCTCTGCATGAATCAATAAAGGCTACAGCACTTTGAGACATGAGCTTCAGCCCTTTAAAAATCTGAGAAATCAAACTGGCACAGGAAGAGTATCTCAGTGGTCTCTAGGGAGCAAGAGAGAATGAGGTTCAGCTTGAAGGCTACAAGGGTGGAGACTGAGGTCCAGCTGCCCTGCTCTGAATTCACAGTCCCTTTCTTAATCGTCCACTTTTGAAAAGATGCAAAAAACCACTCGTTTTGAAAAGCGTAAATAAAATGCAGTTCTTGCCAACCAAAAGCAGACCCCTCTGCAAATACAGGCCACCAGTGCCATACGGCAAGTCACGTCTTTATAGGTATGTAAAACGAAAACCTGAACACAAGCCCACCACATACAGGTTAAAAAAAAAACCACGTTAAAAAATTCCTGCTGTGGAGAACAATTTGGCAGTTTCTCAAATGTTAAACATGGAGTTACCATATAACCCGACAATTTTACTCCTAGCCACAGACTCTCAAAAAACCAAAACCAGGCTGGGCCTAGTGGCTTACGTCTGTAATCCCAGCACTCTGGGAGGCTGAGGTGGGCAGATCACCTGAGGTCAGGAGTCTGAGACCAGCCTGGCCCAAATGGTGAAACCTTCTATCTACTAAAAATAGAAAAAAATTAGCCAGGCATAGTGGTGTACGCCTGTAATCCCAGCTACTCAGGACGCTGAGGCAGGAGAATTGCTTGAATCTGGGAGGCATAGGTTGCAGTAAGCAGAGATCATGCCACTGTAATCCAGCCTGGGTGACAGAGCGAGACTCTGTCACTCTGTCCCCCTGCCCCCGCAAAGAAAACAAAACAAAACAAAACCTGTAAACAAACAGATATCCACATACCAATGCTCATGGCAGCACAGTTTACAATAGCCAAATGTTGGGGGCAACCCAAATATACATCCCTAAGGGACAGATGGATAAATAAAACTTCATGATCTATAGGATGTAATATTATTCAGCCTCAAAAAGGAAAGAAATTCTGACACCTGCTACAGTGTAGATGAACCTTGAGGACATTATCTCAGTGAAAGAGGCCAGACACAAAAGGCCACACAGTGCATAATTCCATTTACAGGAAATGTCCAGAATAGGCAAATCCACAGAGACAGGAAGTAGACTGGCTATTGCCAGGGGTTGTGGGTAATAAGAGGTGACTGCTAGTGTGTCTGGGGTTTCTTCTGGGTGCTGAAAATGTTTTGGAAGGACACAGATGTGACGGTTGTACAACTTTGTGAATGTACTAAAAGTCACTGAATCACACACTTAAAAAATTTTTTTTCCTGTGAGCCTATGAATTATATTGAAGAATGAATTGTACACTTTAAATGAGTGATTTTCGTGATATGTGAATTATATCTAAATTAAAAAAAAAATTAAAACAGCAACTGATAGGTTTTATGATGCCTGGCCAGTGCTCTGAGCCCACACAGCTGTCTCGGAGCAAGCCTGCCTGGCTGCGGCACAGAGCCCCAGCAGACAGCTGGGCCGTCTGTCTGAGGAAGAGGCCAATGTGGGGACCTATAGTGATACATGCTAGACTGGACCAAGCTGATCTGAATGTCAAACTCTGAAGCCTAGACACAGTAACCATGACAATCAGAAAGGAATTTAGTTCAACAAGTTTAATGAGTTGGCATTAAGCCAAGTGGAAGGTTGTTAGCTATTCTGAGGGCATTTGATCATTTTTTTTTTTTAAACTGTGGTAAAATACACATAAAATTTACCATAGCATTGAGTACATGCTCAATGTTGTGCAACCATCACCACTATCTAGTTCCAAAACACTTTCCTAAAAAATTAGGCAGCTGCTCCCCATTCCCACTCCTCGCAGCCCCTGGCAACCACTAATTTATTTGTCTCCACAAACCTGCCTAGTGTTGACATTTCATATAAGTGGAATACCCTTCCCCAAAAGCTTGTCTTTTAAAAAATTATTCTCATTTAAAAAAGTTTTTTTCTGAGCACAGTGGCTTATATCTATAATCCCAGCACTTAGGAAGGCAGAGGCAGGAGGATCGCTTGAGCCTAGGAGTTCTTCAAGACCTGCCTGGGCAACATAGTGAGACCCCTTTACAAAAAGGGGGAAAAAAGACAAAAAAAAAAAAAAAATCCCCAAACAAAACAACAAAAAAGTTTTTTTAGGGAGACAGGGTCTCGCTATGTCGCCCAGGCTAGACTTCAAGCTGCTGGGCTCAAGCAATCCTCCTGCCTCAGGCTCTGAAGTGGCTGGGACTACAGATCCACGACCATGCCCAACTTAGAAGCATGTATTTTTTCAGATTAGCTCACCATTCCCTGGCAACTTTTCCAATGGTTTCCTCTTGCATCTTTGCCTCTATATTCTAGCAGGGTTCTCGCGCTGATCCTACACACAAGTGGTTAGAGACTCACCAGGTCGAGCTGGCCTCCAACGCTTTCAATTCCAAATACCTAGTCTTCAAGGTCCAAGTGGTCTGTTTCCATAGATACTGACATTGTGTAAGACTTTTCTGTCCCCAGCAACACA
The DNA here is from genome assembly GCF_048565385.1 of Saimiri boliviensis. Taxonomy (NCBI): domain Eukaryota; kingdom Metazoa; phylum Chordata; class Mammalia; order Primates; family Cebidae; genus Saimiri; species Saimiri boliviensis. The sequence goes on along the minus strand of NC_133470.1, from coordinate 84,479,575 downwards.
TTCCCACCACTGCTGGCTTTCCTCATTTCCTGATGATTTTTTTTCTTACCTTTGCATACTCCATGTAGACAAGTTTCAAAGACTTTTATCGAAGTGTTGGCTGCTTTTACTGAATAACAGAAAATCTGCCAAAAAAATTTTTTGTCATGAAGGCAACACATTTTGGGCATTTTGGGGAACAAAAAAGGGCAGAAAGGAGATCTCTTTTGCTGGAGAACTCTGCGTTAAGGACAGGCTCATTCGATCTAAATATCTCATCACTAACTTGGAGTGCCCTTGTTTTCGTCAACTTGCATATCACTAGTGTAGGTCAGTCCATGTCAGCCTGCCTGATGTATTTGGTTTGCAATGCTGACATCTGAGCCCCCAAGTTTATTTCACCTTGATTGTACTAAAATGACCAACAAAATTAAAAAAAGAAGGAAATCTCTCTATCAATGCCTTCAGAGGAACTGCTGTAGAATGCGATGCGGCTGAGATTCATGTGAGAGAAGCAGCGCTCATACGATGCCACTACAGCTAAACACATGAGCAAAGGAGGGAACTGCTGGAGGTATGAGGATTCCCCAGCAGAGCTGGAGAAAATCTGCAAGATCAGAGAAACTGGACCTAAGAGCCACGCTGGCAGAAGTGCAGTTTGCTAGTGGCAAATAGAAGGAAGGGCCTGAACCACCAGTGCCCTAGGTGGAGAGGTCAGAGACAGGCTGGCCAGGTTTCCCTGGGCATTGCTGGGACAGAGAGACACTGATAGAAAAGAGATTCTACTTCTCTCAGGGATCTGCCAGTAGCACCGTTGTTCCCCACCCTGATTCCAGCTGCTGCCACAGGGGGAAGGAGCAGGGACTCAAGCTCCATCCCATAAACAACTCTGGAGACTGAGCATCAAATAAGTATCAACAAATTAGTAACTGTACTGTGTACAAATACAAACTAGGTAGAAACTATAATGACTGAACACCAATCATTCCAGTCAAGATCCCAACTGGAGGCCAGACACAGTGGCTTATGCTTGTAATCCCAGCAATTTGGGAGGCCAAGGCATGCAGATCATGAGGTCAGGAGTTCAAGACCAGCCTGGCCAACATAGTGAAACCCCAAATCTACTAAAAATACAAAAAGAATTACCCAGGAGTGGTGGTGGGCACCTGCAGTACCAGCTACTTGGGAGGCTGAAGCAGGAGAATCGCTTGAACCTAGGAGGCAGAGGATGTAGTGAGCTGAGATCACGCCACTGCACTCCAGCCTGGGTGACACAGCAAGACTCTGCCTCAAAACAAACAAACAAACAAACAAAAAACTATCCCGACTAGATCTTCTTTGGAACCTGACATTTGCATTTACCCAGAATAGGCATCTGAGGACAGCCAGAAGGAGTGGGTGGGGGAGGATGGCTTGCTTCTGGTAGCCACTGCTCTAGGGATTATTTCTCACCATTGTGTCACAAAGCACACCACAGGAGCACTCCCTGACATGGATTAGGGAATTAGATGCAGATCTCCTGCAGAATTGCCCTCTTCCAATCTTAGTAAGAAAGACACAAAAGAAAGGCGGGGAAGGGGAGTGTGAAAGGAAAATTTCATCAAACAAAGGAAAGGGGTGTAATTTAAAGCAGTCTGAGAAAAGACTCCAGATCCAGGGGACAAGGCAGCAGCAAAGCCAGGCTCCTGTCCCCTCCCCAGAAACCACCCTAGGAAGCAGGCAACACCCTGGGAATTTGCAGCCAGTAAGCTGGAGAGACGCAACCAAGGGAGTCCTTCACTTTTTCCTTTTAGGCCCACAAACTCCAGCTGGGAGGTGCAGGAGAAATGGCAAAGTGCCCGTGCTGTGGGAAGCAACTGCTGTTAGATTATGGAGCCACCCAGAGAGTGAGGTGCCCCCCATCCCTATGGAAATGGTATACACATACCTTATGTGGCTAGAGTGAGCCTTAGAATAAGACATCCAACCTAGTTTTTAGAACAGAGAGAATAATCTAGATAGAGCCAAAGACTACATGGCTGCAGCTCCCTCCAGCGTGCAAATTCTCTCCGAATACAAGATAACAAGCCTGTACACGATAGCTCAGAAGGGAAAACAGCAAGAGACAATGCCAAGAAACTGGGAACAGAGAGCCAAGAATTCCTCCACTGACTCAAAGCAAACAGAACGACTATGCAGAACCATCCAAGCCTGAGCCAAGATGAAAAGAAGTGACATGGTAACTCTGCAAACATATTACGACCAAAAGAAAAAAAAAAAAAAACAGGCACAGGGACGGAGATGGCATGAGAAAGGCAAAGTCTTCCACAAAGAAGAGAATACACAAGGAAGAGAAAGAAATTCCCCACAACTTCGCAAGAACATGTTCCCAGTAAAACAGTTCAAAGATGGGATGATAAAACAGTAAGATGAAAAGACAAATTTCCAACCTAGAGAAACAAACTGCAGACCAAAACACATCATTATGAAAATAACAAATACACTGACAAACAGCCAGAAACAGAATATACATAGCTGAAAATCAAATTAGACAAAGTGAATGCAGATGAAAAAGACAAAAGCTAAAGCAATTAGGGCAAAGCTAATAGCATTGGAAGAAAGACAAAGACAATCCAACATAAGGAATTTGTGTCTCTGAAGTACAGAACCCAACAAATGGAACAGAAGATGCTGTCAAAGATACATAAGAGAGCTGACCTGAAACAGAGATGACTACATCTGCAGCCTGAAAGAATACACCATGTTCCCAGGAAAATTTGATAAAGAATGCTCAATAGCAACACAGACTCTAGTCAACGTACTCAACTTCAAGGATAAAGAAAGTATTCTTCAGGCATTTTGGGATTCTTCCAAGGGGGAAACATCAGAAGACCAGACATAATATCTACGAAGTTCTGAGGCAGCTTAGTGCAGTGGTGGTGCAGGAGAGGTCAGAGGTAAAGTCAGAGAGATGGACAGGGGCCAAAGCCTCTCTGAGAAGATGAAATCTGAACACAGATCTGAAGGAAGTGAGTGGTGAGGGAGCAGGTCAAGTACAGAGGGGGTCTAGTCAATGAGGATCATCAAGGGCCAAGACTCTGACTCCAGCAACATTCTGGCAAATTCCAGGAAGAGCAAGAGCAGTGGGCTGAAGCCAAGTGAGCAAGGGAGAGAATGGTAGAAAATGAGCTCGAATAGGCAGAGAGTGATGACGTTCCATGTGGCTGCTGAGGCAGGCCCAGTTACACAATTTGCACAGCCTGGTGCAAAATGAAAATGCAGGGCCTCTTGTTCAAAAATTAAGAATTTTGAGATAGTATTAAACCAAGTCTGGGTTCCACCAAACCCTGGGCAGTTACACAGCCCATGAAGCTGGTTCTGCTTCCAAGCAATGGACTCTGGGTTTTATTCTGAGAGGGTTTTTCTCAGGGGAGTAACCTGATCTGATGAACATTTTTCTTTTTTTTTTTTTGAGACGGAGTTTCGCTCTTGTTACCCAGGCTGGAGTGCAATGGCGTGATCTCGGCTCACCGCAACCTCCGCCTCCTGGGTTCAGGCAATTCTCCTGTCTCAGCCTCCTGAGTAGCTGGGACTAAAGGCATGTGCCACCATGCCCAGCTAATGTTTTGTATTGATGAACATTTTTCAAAGAGCCCATGTGAGGCTGGGCACAGTGGCACATACCTGTAATCCTTCACTCTGGGAGATTAAGGCAGGAGGATCGCTTGAGCCTAGGAGTTCGAGACCAGCCCAAGCAACATAGGGAGACCCCAGTCTCTACAAAAAATATACAAATTAGCCAGGTGTGGTAGTGTGTGTACCTGTACTGTCAGCTATTTGGGAGGAGTGCTTGAACCCGGGAGGTTGAGGCTGCAGTGAGCTGTGATTGTGCTACTGTATTCTAGCCTGGGTGACAAAAAAAAAAAAAGCGCCCATTTTAACTATGGGAAGATGTCGAGTAGAGGGAGTGGGGCAGGAAGATGCAAGATGCCACACGGTGGGCTCTACGGAAGCAGATGTGAAGTCACAGTTTGGGGTGTAAAATGTTCATCAGGAACTGACATCCATAAAAGGAGGTGGGAGGAAGAAGTCAAAAAAGATGGCCCTGTAGGGGCCTTGTACCCTCACCTGACTCAGTCACCAGGGTGCTGTCATGGAAATGGCATGACCTTGGGTGAGGAGGCTCTTGCAGCTGAGGCCAGCTGAAGGAACGGCTGGACACTGCCTGCTAACTGGAGCGTCCACAGGGGATCTGGAGAGTGACCTCCAGGTCTGCCACTTGAGACTACTGCAGAGTCTAGGCAGGGACGCAGGGGGCTGGCCTAGGTGCCATCACTGAAAGGCATGAGTACTGGGGCAGGGAAAGTGCAAGAAATCCCGGACTCTGACTTCGTATCTCATGTTTTTGATACTGAGGTATTTAGCTCTCTAGAGGCTGAAAGGGCAGCTAGATGTATGAGTCGAGTTCAGCGGAGAGGTTTGAAGAGCCAGGCAAGTAGGTGAGGGCACTCTGGATGTAAGTGTAAACAACCTTGCCCCTGCTATTTGGAGCTGTGATGAGGAGAAAGTATCAGCAGAGGAGACAGAGAAAGAGGAGTCAGTGCAGAGAAGATCAGACATATCTGTCAAGATTATTGGTGGCAATCAACAGAAATCAACTCTAGCTGATTTATACAGACAGGAACTGATAAAATGCTACTGAAGATGAATGTGGTGATGGTTGCACAAAAATATAAACGTGCTCAACACCACAGAATTGTACACTTAACAATGGTTAAGGCAGTACATTTTATCTTTTGTGTATTTTACTGCCATTTTAAAAACTAGGGGAAAAAGGCTAACTGGGTGATGAGAGAATCCCAAGAGGGTTGGAGGAACAGGTTTGAGTCCAGTTGGCCAGGAACAATACTCCAAATCCTTCTGCCAAGCCAGCCCAAGCAGCCAGCACTGCCTTTGCGACGCTGCAAGGGGGCAGCACTGGCCACTAACACTGTGTCCACTGTGGCCAAGGAGCTCGTCTTTCCTGCAGCCCCAATGCCAGGAGAAAGGGCTCTCCTGCCTGGCCCTGCTCCTCCTAGCATGTGAGTCTGACTGGCAGAGGCCAGGGTACACACCTACACCCGTGTAGAACTCAGGTGATTTCTTTCTGTAAAGGGCCAGATCGTTAAGTACTTTCCACCTTGTGGGGCAGACAGTATCTGTCACAACCCACCTACCGCTGTTGTACAGGAGAGCAGTCATGGACAATGCAAAAAGGACTGGGTGGAACTGGGTCTTGGTAAAGCTTCATTTACAAAAATAGGCAATGAGCCAGATTTGGCCCTTGAGATACAGTTTGCCCACTGCTGCCATGACAAAGGGAAGCTAGACAAAGAAGCATCAGAGGTCGCCTGGCCTCCCATCAGACTCTTGAGGTGAGAATTCTCCCAAACCCAGAGGGGGTTCAAGATGTGAGGCAGGTGGCCACCTGCAGAATATGAGGTCCCAGAAGAGATACACGGAAGGGCTGAGGAGGAGTGACAGCCACCAATGACTGAGAAGATTATTTCACAGAATGTGGGAAAGCAAGCTTTCATGGAGTGAGCTGAGCAAGGAGTGGCAGGAGAGGAAGAGGGCTAGTGTGTGGAGAGAACTCTTAAGAGAGTTTGGCTAAAAGGAGAAACAGACTGAGCAGGAGCTCAGGAGGTATGAGCTGAAGGGAGCTGTTACGATGGTAAATTCTAAAACAAGTCCATCTGGCACAGTTTGAGAGACGAGGGAAGACCAACAGAGTCCCTGGGGTGTCAGTGGTGGACACTGCAAGCTGAGAGACAGTAAGTCCTTGTCATAGACAGAGCTGTGTAAGTTAGAGCTCTGTGGGGGGGAAGGGTTTCCAGTGATGACCAACGCCAGGCCCCAACCATGGGAATGGGTGGCAAAAGAGACAGGGAGGGAGCCAGGCACCAGGAGGGCTGTCTACACGCATGTATGTCCTGGAATCAGGGACTGGCACAGAATCCTCAATAGCAGAGGACCAACTGGGGCAGTGAGCAAGCCCACGACAAGGGTCTGTGGGCCCAGAGGCTGAGTGTTACAGCCCCTGATGCCAGGAGGTACATGGGATCAGAGACATGAGGACTTGGCAGGAAGCACAGGTATTGAGAGGCAGGGCCTAACCCAGGTCAGAGGGTTAGGAAGGGCTCTTTGGGGAAGAGATACCTGACTGAGTCTTCAATAATAAGCAGGACACAAGGCAAGGCCACAGGGGAGTGAAATAAGAAGAGAAGGGGACTTAGACAGGGGAACCAACGACAAACACCAGGAGTGCAAGAAACATGGTACTTGGGAGGAGCTACAAGCAGTCCTCGATTGCCGAGGGATACGTGCCTGAGAAAAGCAGCAGCAATGGTAGGGGCCAGAAAGAGAGGCAGGGGCTACGTTAGGGGCCCTGATGTCACTCGAACACAGGGTGCCACGCTTCGGTTTAAAGCAGGGGAATGAGGATGATAGGGATTGTGTGGAAGATACACAGGTGGAGGAAAGATCATAAGTTACCGAGGGAGTCCTAGAGCAAGATGAGGGACTGAACCAGGACAGTGGTAGAAAGAATGAAAGAGGACAGAGGAGGGAGGAACAATTAAAGGAACAATTCGTGGGGTCTGGTGGCTCCACTGGATGTCGGCAGTGAAGGACAGGGGCCTCTTGGGTTTCCAGCTTGGGTGGCTGTTATGGCTATCAACTGTGACAGAAAACAGAGGACACGGCGTTTGTCTGTTTGGTCTTCTGATCTATCTACCTTATATTGAGGGGGTGGTAGGGCAGGCAGTGGGTTGAGAAGAATGAAAGGGAGAAAGAGGGCAGAAATCTCTCAAATTTTTTTGCATGGTAAAATCTGACTAAAATGCACACATGCCCCACAAGCCTTTTGCTATTTTTTTTTCCCAAGAAGCAAAACAAATTATATTTCCTTAGTATTTCCTTTTAGTGCTCTCTGTCGCCACCTACTGGACTGCCTGGTGGAAGGGGCTCAAGAGGTAGCAGCCTAGCCTACTTCATGGCAGAGGAGTCAAACTCAACCAGGCAGGGAGAATGGACTGCACCTGGGTGGGGGAGGGCCAAAAGAAGCCCAGCTGCTTCTGGAAGATCATCAGGAGTCTCTTCTGGAAGACCAGGGGCTCTTGTAGCTAAAACAGACGTTCATTCATTAATAATACCTACTTCAACAACTTAAGATCGTGTCCAGCAGATGCACATCAACCTTGACTTCTCTGTGTTCCCCAAATCGGGTATCGTACTGAGGAAACAATATGTAGATATTCATCAAATTGGTGGGACAAAAATTCTGGGGCACTTGAGCCTAGCTGAACTCAGTTTTAGGTTCTAGCATTTAACACCCACCTCTAAGTTGGCATGTACTTTATGAATGCATGAATGCAACAAAAAAACGAGTGACAAGTCCTGGCCCTCAGGGTGAAGCAAGGAGGCAACAACTCTTCTGAGAACTGCCTTCCTCCCACAGAAATGGCACATTCACAGATCTCATTCACTGAACAAGAGCCACACCAGAAGCGACAAGAAGAGGGGAACATGCAATAATAGGTAACTTCTCTGTCACACTAGACTGCTTGGAGACAAGGATACAAAGCCCAGCATAAGAGATGGGACAAAATGAGGGTCAAGGACCACAATGTGGTTTAACTCCCAGTGAAGAGTTTTTGCCAGTTAAGAGCTACAAGAAGGAAAGCACACACCATGAGAAGCCACTAAGATAAACACTTGAATCTGATTAGGTTTTCATCTGAAGAGTGTGGGTAAGGACAAGCCTAACTCGTGGGGTAGTACAGATTCAGTGAATGAGCCCTCAGATGCTGCTGGATCCTGTGATCAGGTAGACATATAGCAGCTTCTCAGGAACCACTGCATGTGAGGTTAGGGTGAGGGGAGGGACCCAATGGAGATGGGATCCCAGAGACTTGATCGTAGGGGCTGACCAATGAGAGGTGGAGATCATGAACATAAGCCACTCTTTTGGAAAGCTCAGCAGAGAAGACGCAGTTGCTTTCAGAGGCAAGAGGGAGAGAGCAAATAGAAGGCCAAGACAGAAGATGCGTGAGGTAATAAGACAGAATGTTAGGTGGCCTTTAAAGGTATGTTCATAACTTTTCATAACATGGTATGTATATTAGTTTACTCAGGTTATGATAACAAAATAGTACAGACTGAGGGTGCTACTCAACTGACATTTCTCACAGTTCTGAAGGCTAGAACCAACATCAAGGTGTCAGCAGATTCAGCCCCTAAATGGCTTGGAGATGGCTACCTTCTCACTGAGTTCACGTGGTGGAGAAAGCAAGCTCTCTGGTGTCTCTTGTTATAAGAACACTAATCCAATCATGGAAAACCTACCCTTCAGATTTCATCTAAACCTAACTACCTCCCAAAGACCCCATCTCCAAATACCATCACATTTGAGGTTTGAGTTTCAATATAGGAATTCTGGGAGACACGAACATTCAGTCTACAACAATGGTGATGTTTATGTTTCAATGTTACACGAAAAAGCATGGCACAGCAGCACTACCGTGTGATGCCAATCTGCCTTTTTTTTAAGATAGGGTCTCGCTCTGTTTCCCAAGCTACACTGCAGTGGCGTGACCACACCTCACTGTAGTCTCGACCTCCAGGCTCAAGCAATCCTCCCACCTCAGCCTCTCAAAGTGCTGGGATTACAGGCATGAGTCACCGTGCCTGGCCTCCAATTTGTATTTAATGCCACTGAACTGTACACTTAATAAGTTTTAGGTGATGTAGATTTAATTACAATTTTTTTCAAAGTCTAAGAGTGCCAGGCATGGTGGCTCACATCTGTAATCTCAGCACTTCGGGAAGCCGAGGCAGGTGGATCACAAAGTCAGAAGTTCCAGACCAGCCTGGACAACATGGTGAAACCTCGTCTCTATTCAAAATACAAAAATTAGCCAGGCGTGGTGTTGGGTACCTGTAATCCCAGCTACTCAGGAGGCTGAGGCAGGAGAATCGCTTGAACCTGGAAGGCAGAGATTGCAGTGAGCAGAGATGGCGCCATTGCACTCCAGCCTGGGCAACAGACTGAGACTTCATCTCAAAAAAAAAAAAAAAAAAAAAAATCTAAGAGAAGGCAAGAAAGCAGAAGAAAAATTTAAAAGAACAGAAAATGTGGAAAAATAGAATGCACAAAATAATATAAATGCATCGGAAATGAAATAGATGTTAAAGGACGAAACAGACAGGATTTTTAAAAAGTCTAGCCATCGGCAGGGCATGGTGGCTCATGCCTGCAATTCCAGCACTTTGGAGGGCCGAGGTGGGCGGATCACCTGAGGTGAGGCGTTTGAGACCATCCTGGCCAACATGGTGAAACCATGTCCCTACTAAAAATACAAAGTTAGCTGGGTGTGGTGGCGCATTCCTGTAATACCAGCTACTCGGGAGACTGAGGCAGGAGAAGTGCTTGGGCCTAGAAGGCAGAGATTACAGTGAGCTGCAATGGCACTACTGCACTCCAGGCCTGGGTGACAAGAGCAAAACTCCATCTCCAAAAAAAAAAAAAAGAAAAAGAAAAAGAAAAAAATCTAGCTATCTACCAATTTTCAAAAGCTCCACCTCACATAAAGACACAGAAAGCAGAAAAAAAAAAAAAAAACAAAAAACTGGTATGGCCAGGTGTGGTGGCTCATGCCTGTAATCCCAACACTTTTGGAGGCCAAGGCTGGTGAACTGCTTGAGCCCAGGAGTTTGAGACCAGTCTGGGCAACATGGGGAAACCCTGTCTCTATTAAAAACACAAAACTTAGCCAGGTGGTGGCACAAGCCTGTAGTCCCAGCTACTCAGGAGGCTGAGGTGGGAGGATCACTTGAGCCCAGGAGGCGGAGGCTGCAGTGAGCTGAGATCATGCCACTGTACTCCAGACTGGGTGACAGAGGGAGATCTGGTCTCAAAAAAATAACTAAAACAATCAATAAAAATAAATAAATAAATATTAGTATATGGTCACTTCATAATAACAATGGGTTCAATACACCAGGAATATGAAACTCTATCTAAAATTGAAAATGTGGCCTCAAAATAAATAATAAAATGAAAATTAACAAATCTCTGTGGAGAAACTGGTATGTCTATCACCACAGCAGATTTTAACACGTATCCCAGCAGTTGATAAATCAAGTAAACAAAACGACAGTAAGAAGAGAAAATACTTTCACAACAAAAGGGTAAGACAGAGGTAATGAGTAGACGTAGAATCCTGCACCCATGCTTGGTGGTGACATACTCTGTCTATTAGCTGTGGATGAAGTGTCATGGAGCACTTCTCAACCAACTGCAAGAACTGGTGTCACACAGACCAAGTTCTTTGACCACAGTGCCATTTAGCTAGAAGACGATTTTTTTTTTTTTTTTTTTTGAGATGGAGTCTCACTCTTGTTGCCCAGGCTGGAGTGCAATGGCTCAATCTTGGCTCACTGCAACTTCCGCCTCCTGGGTTCAAGCAATTCTTCTGCCTCAGCCTCCCAAGTGGCTGGAACTACAGGCATGCGCCACCACGCCGGGCTAATTTTGTATTTTTAGAAGAGACGGGGTTTCACAATGTTGGTCAGGCTGGTCTCAAACTCCTGACCTTGTGATCCGTCCGCCTCGGCCTACCAGTGTTGGGATTACAGGCATGAGCCACTGTGGCTGGCCATAGCGCAACTGGAGGAAAAAAAAAAAACCAAAACCAGGTGCTTGGAAATTGAAAAACACATTTTAAAATAATTTGTGAGTCAAAGAAAGAAACAAAGAAAAAAAAAACAACCCTTGGGCTAACTTAAAGTGACAATACTATCAGAACTTGCTAGATACAGCTAAAGTAGTTCCAGAGGGTTAGCCTTAAATGTTTACATTTGAAGAGGTAGGAAAATCGATGAACCAAATTTATAATATAATAAGTTAGGGCCAGGTGTGGTGGCTCACACCTGTAATCCCAATACTTTGGTAGGCTGAAGCGGGTGGATCACCTGAGGTCAGGAGTTGGACACCAGCCTGGCCAACGTGCCAGAATCCCGTCTCTACTAAAAATACAAAACAATTAGCCAGCCATGGTGGCAAATTCCTGTAAATCCCAGTTACTTGGTAGGTTGAGGCACAAGAATTGTTTGAACCTGGGAGGCGGAGGTTGCAGTGAGCTGAGATTGTGCCACTGCACGCCAGCCTGGGTGACGGAGCAAGACTTTGTCAAGAAAGAGAAGAGAAGAGGAAGAGAACAGGAGAGAGGAGAGACGAGAGAGAGGAGAAAAGAGAGAAGAGAGGAGAGGAGAGAAAGGGGAGAAGGGTGAGGGGAGAGGGGAGAGAGAGAAGAGAAGTGAGGGGAGAGGGGAGAGAGGGAAGAGGGGTGAGGGGAGAGGGGAGAGAGGAGAGAGGAGAGAGGGGAGAGGGGAGAGGGGAGAGGGGAGAGGCGGGAGAGAGGAGACAGGAGAGAGGAGAGAGAGGGAGGAGAGAGGAGGGGAGGTGAGGAGAGAGGAGGGGAGGGGAGAAGAGAGAAGAGAGAAGAGAAAAACAGTATTCTAAGACAGTAGAAAAAATAAGGATAAAGGCAAAAGCAGAATTTAATGAACTAGAAAAGACAGAGTAATACAGCGCAATAATGCCTACATGTCTGCTTTTTGTAAGACCAATGATACTGATGAACTTTTACCAAGACAAGGAAAAAGGGAGAAGGTACAGGTAAACAACACTAGGAATGAAAAAGCAGACATGATTACAGATGTTGCAAAGGTATAAAGAACTATAACCTGAACAACTTTATGCTAGTCAGACAAAATGGACAAATTCCTAGGAAAAAAAAAAAAATGTAACAGCTTACAAGCAGCCCAAGCAGGTGCAGGGAAAATAAAAATAGGTTTAGATGTATCTGTATGTGCATAGAACACTTCAAAAGACACAGAAAAGACCCTGGATGCAGCTGTTCCCGGAAGAGGGGCCTAGGCAGCTGGAGACCAGGACAGCAGGGACACTCAGACCGTGCATCACTCTGGAATTTGCACTTCCTGAATTGTGACGTATGCACATGTGTCACTTATCCAACAGTGAATCCAAACGTGCCTGTATACAAGGAAAGGCCTCACCTGGCTGCGCCATGGAGGCTGGCCTGGTGTGTGGAGCAGACAGAACATTAGCATGCTACTGAGCCGGGGCAGGTATGAACATCAGCTGATGCTGGCTCTTTGCTTTCTTTTTAATCTTGACAAATTAGATAGGTGAAAAGGCATCGTTTTTTGTTTTCGTTTGCATCTCTTTGATTACCATCAGGAATAGAACTCTTTTCCTATCTTCATTGGCCATCTGTATCTCTTCTTTTATGAATCTCCTGTTCATAGACTTTGTTCGTTAGTGGTAACTAGTGGTAAGTTAGCAGTAAGAACTGTTACATTCAAGTCTAGACTGAGAAGGAAATTTAAAAATCTGCCCATGGGGTCTCACAATAAATGACTACTGACTAGCCTGAGATAACTGTACCCACTGCCAAGCCAGAGGCATTAAGCCCAGGATGATTCATTTAAGACGTGTCCCTGACCTTCCTCATACCCTTTCCAGAAGGGCCCCTTGAGCTGCTATGGTACTCCTAAAGCACTATCCCATTACCCAAATGATGAAGAGCCAATCAAAAAGCCTAGACCAGGACACTTTCCCAAGTTACTTCCCAATACCTTCACAATGATCACTTTATATACAATCTCAGTGAACGCTCAGCAACACATGAGAGCAATGTTTAACTGAGGCTCAAGGAAGGCAAGTGACTTGATTGCTGAAGTCACCCGCTAGGTGCAAGAGCTGAGAATTAATCCCAAGACTACCTGGCTCAAAAAGCCTAAGCTCATCTACTATACTTGAGGCAAAATCATGAAAGTGTGTGTGTGTGTTTTGTTTTTTTTTTTGAGATGGAGTTTCGCTCTTGTTACCCAGGCTGGAGTGCAATGGTGCGATCTCGGCTCACTGCAACCTCCGCCTCCTGGGTTCAGGCAATTCTCCTGCCTCAGCCTCCTGAGTAGCTGGGATTACAAGCACGCACCACCACGCCCAGCTAATTTTTTGTATTTTTAGTAGAGACGGGGTTTCACCACGTTGACCAGGATGGTCTCAATCTCTTGACCTCGTGATCCACCCGCCTCGGCCTCCCAAAGTGCTGGGATTATAGGCTTGAGCTACCGCGCCCGGCTGAAAGTGTGTTTTTACCTTGCCCAGACCCTGCATACTGCATCAAGGTCTTGGGTTTCAAGCAATAGAAATAAACTCTGGCTAAATTCAATCACAAAGGAGTTCTTGAGCAGCAGATCTGGAAATGGAGAGAAAACTAGAGAAGAACTAGGCTAAGAAAAGCAGCAGGAATAGAGGCTGCAACACTGAAAACACAGCGAAGGTTATACTACAGGGACCTTCCAGCTGTGACACCCACCCTGGGCACCACTGCACGTCATCACTGGACTCAGGTGCCACCACCATAACTAATCCCTCACTGTCCCTCAAGAGTCAAAGTCCCTGAGGACAGAATGGGTTTGGCCAAGCCTAGGCTTCATCACTACCCCCTGGTTTCCAGGGAGCAAGAGGAGGGAATATATCCATTCCCCTGTGGCAGGCACTGCCAGCTGTCCCCCAACACCTGTGTTCTCCATCTGCCTTACTAATGAGACCCTGCGCTCAGCTATGGAAAGTTATTTCCCACTTCCCAGCAGACCATGGGACTAGCTTGTGGCTAAGGAGACGGTGGCCAAGTACACTCCTGTTCATCATTCTCTTTCAAGCCTGCTCTGGTTCTGCTGTCTGTGGGCGGAGCACACCTCCCACCCACTGACTCTGGGCTTGCTCACGTGTTGATGGGATGGGGGAAGAAGAGGCTTTAAGAGGCTTCTGTGTCTCTGCTCACTCCTCTTGGACTCCTGACCTCCGCCTACGAAGAGACTTCCCCTGGCAGCTGCTTCTCCCTCCTGGGTCCTGGAACGACAGGCTTGAGAACAGATCTGAATCCCATCTTGCAGCTGATAGAGACCCATGTGTGAGAAATAAATGATTGCTATTACAGCTATTTAGCTGCTGGTGCTGTTTGTTCCCTAGGACAAGATGATGAATGTGAAGATGGAAATGTAAATTACTGAATGGGCCTAGAAATTAAGATGTCAAGTGCCATTTTGCCTTTCCCCTATGACTACCTTCTTCCTACCTGGAGGAGTGGATGCAATGGCTAGAGTAGCAACCACCATCTCACCACCATGAGGCAATCTTGAGAAATGGAAGACATCCACTGAGGGGCCCAGGGTCCTAGATCCTTACAAAGCCACGGCAGTGGTCATGGACAGCATGGGAAGGAAGCATACCACAAGCCCCCAACCCCGCCTTCAGGTTTTCTTAAGTAGAAGCTAGGGTCCACATGCCTCTTACTAAGATATACACAATGGGGAGACTTTTAACATAAAAAAGGTATGAAGATGATCACAAGCCAAAAAAAGCAACAAAATGTTCATGATATACCATATGTGAGGTTTACTTACTACACTGCTTTTCTACCAAGTTATCACAATCATTATAACTCAACCCATTGAAAAAACGACAAAATAGATTCTCTTCCTATTTCTGTTAGCTAAAAAAGCAGCCTCTGAATTGTTTATAAGTGAATTCAAGACACAAAAATAAAACCAGATAATTTAGAATGTACTGAGTACAAAACATATGCTTTCTATGTGGTAAGTTCCCAGCATTATTTATTCAAAGAAAACTTGCCTCATTGCAAAAATATAAAAAAACTTTAAAAAACAAGTAATTACACATCACCTCCTACAACACCAGATTCCTTTTCTTTCCTTTGTAACTTGACCAGAAGAAAAACAAAACATTGTTTGAATCGCTGAGACCCAAAAAGTTCAATCAGCCAGAGCATAAAAAAACACCCTCCCAAAGTATAGCTACCTAGCAGGGAAAGGAGGAGGCTAAGTCTCCTGAGTGAACCTGGACATTGGGCACAAGGAGCAGGCACACTTAGACACCAAAGACCAGATTCCACGTGATCCAGGAGAGGGGCATCAATTGCTCACTGCTGCTCCTTATGCATACTGTTAGGGGTGCTATACTATACAGGGGAAGGGGTGAGGGAGTCACACATGCTTCAGTGCTCAAGAAGCTCATAAGCCATCAAGGAAAGAGCAACATGCCAGAGAGCGGTTGTCCGTTCTGGCTACAGAGGTTGCAAAAGATGGCTGCAGGGGTCAGTGAGGGCCCAAAGGAGTAGTGGCCAAGGCCCTGAAGCCTGGGAGCTGGTGGGTAGTGTCAGCCTCTTCTCAATAATCAGTTCTTAAGGTTCCATCCAGGCAAGCAGAACACAAGAGGCCATCCTCATGTGTACTTTAAGCAGTATATCTGTTGGCAAAACACAATGTTGTTACACAAATACTAAGCCACAGATTGCAATGGCACCTGACAGCCTTTAGAATTCGTTTCTCTTGTTTGCAAAGTTACACTAGAAACTATGCTGTTAAAGTATACACTCATAAAAGAGGTATGTTTAAAAAGAGGGGCATATATGTGGGTGCTATTTAGACCAGGCGTCCCCAAACTACGGCCCGCGGGCCGCATGTGGCCCCCTGAGGCCATTTATCCACCCCACCCCCACCCGCCGCACTTCAGGAAGGGGCACCTCTTTCATTGGTGGTCAGTGAGAGGAGCACAGTATGTGGCGGCCCTCCAACGGTCTGAAGGACAGTGAACTGGCCCCCTTTGTAAAAAGTTTAGGGACGCCTGATTTAGACTCTCAGATTTGTTCCATGTTTTCAGATAACTGCACCCCTTCAAAGTAACTCAATCTCCACATATACCTTTACGTATACCTTCTAACTCACAACTACAGCTTTGATTAACTCATAAAAAATACCGTTCCTGTTAGCCATGGAGAAGCTAAGGAGCCAACAGCAGAGCAGGCTATTATGTTCTTCTGTCCCTTTTATCAGACAAAACCTTAGGGCAATGTCCCACTGCAGAATTTGTTAATTCATACAATAAATTAAAATATGCATGATGGTAGGCACCAGGGACATACTGAAGAAGATGCCCAAAAAAAAAAAAAAAAAAAAAAAAACACCTCTGCCCTCATGGGACTCAGATTCTAGTTGGGTGGGGACAGGGAGCGGAGAAGGGGAGGAGAAGACCACAAACAAAACCAAGCAGTAACACAGCTTGTGGCAGATGGTGACAAGTCCTAGGCTAGGCATGGGGAACTGGTGGGGCAGAGGCAGGCTGCCTGATTTACAGAGAGGGGTGTGCTCAGGGAGAGCCACACTGGGAAGGTGAAACTTGAGCAGACATGTGTGATACTGAGACAAAAGGCAGAGCAGAGGTGAGGCAGTGCATGAGGCCAGTGAGGCCACAGTGCACGAGTGGTGGGAGAGTGGCAAGAGATGTGATCACGTTAGGCTGTAATTCTGAGTTGGGGGGACCCACTGGAGGGTTCTGAACAAAGAGCACCCTGGTGTAGCCCACAATGTTGCAGAACTAAACAAAGAACCTCTGCAAGGGCAGAGACAGGGAGGCAGGACACCTGGACCAGGGAGAGAGCAGTGGAGGCAGGGGAACTCATCGAATTCTGCATCCATCTTGCAGGTGGAATGAACAGTATTTGTGGACGAACGAGATAACCAGCACCAGGTTTCCGGCCTGAGGAGCAGAGAGATGGAGTTGGTGTTTACCGGAAAGGAGAAGACCAGGGAAAGACAAGGTCTAGGGAGGATAAGGAGTTCCCATGACCCAGTCAGCCTGGAGACATAAATTTGGGAGCCATGAAGCTGGACGGAATCACTTCGGGAGTGAGGGTGGAGAAGCAAAGCCTGAGCCTGCGGCCTTCCAACATCACATGCGAAACAGAAAGGACTGAGGAGGATCGACATTCACACACTCAACCAGGGCTTCTTGAAGACCCATGGACGCTAGGCATTATTCTAGGAGCTTGGGATACATCTGTGAATCAAGTAGACAATCCTGTCCTATGGAGCTTCTGCTCCAGCAGGGGTGACAGCTAAGATAAGCATGGTCAGTCACGTATGCAGCTAGAAAGAGACAAAAGCTGTGGTTTGCACTGAGAAGGTGCACATCAGTGCAGAGACTCATGGGATGGAAGGGATTGCCTCCTATGGGTACTGGGGTTAACTGATGCCGACAGCTCCAGGATGAGACGTGACATTGAACAACATGAAGGTTATCACTAGAGACCACATGGAACAGCTTGGCAGAGCTGTGGCAGCAAAGGAACAACTGGAGAAGGTTGAAGAGGGTGTGGAGAGAGGAACTGGAGTCTTGTTGGTAAAGGAAAGCACAGATGCTAGATGGCTGGGGTGGTTGGGAGCGGCTTTTGTCAGGGTGGGAGAAGTAGCAGCAGGCTTCTAGGGTAGGCGAGGGAGGAATCTCTGATGCGGGAGACTGCAGTAGAGGCCTGGAGAGATGCCTTGGAACAGGAGCGAGGGCCTAGGACAGGGGCTCCCATGACAGCAGGAGGGAGGCAGAGCGAAGGAGCAGATGCTGGCCTGTAGACATTCTCTTGAGCTTGCTTCTGTGCTCTCTGGGAACTAAGATATCAGCTGCAAGGAGGTGTGACAGCTGATGAGGAGGGCAGGAGGGGCAAGGAGAGACAGGGGAACTGCAGTATGCAGGTGGGCTTGGCAGCATGAAGTTTACCTGCTGTGGACATGAACTTAAAGGCGGATTAATGAAGGAGTCACATTCAGCTTCAGGACGGCACAGACATGGGGCAGACATGACTGAATTTCACCAGGCTGGGGTTTTGTCAACTGAATATAACAAAGCCACAATGTGTTGAAATGCTGAGGTGGTGTGCCAGGGAGTAATAACATCTTATTGGCACTGAAGCTATGAAGGAGGTGAAGCCTGAGAAATGATGGAGACACTGATGTATTCTAAGTGCCTGTGAGGTCAAAGGAGTATTGGAGTTGGGTACTAGATGCAGTGAATAGGAAAAGGATCTCTCCTTTTGCAGATGACAAAAAAGATAAAATGACCAGAGCTAAACAACTTTTACAGCACTATCCACTGTAAAAGTTGTTTGAGAAAGACTAAAATGTACCTAGCCTTCAGAGCATATGCATCTTATTTTATTTTATTTATTGAGACTGAGTCTCACTCTGTTGCCCAGGCTGGAGTGCAACGGCACGATCTCAGCTCACTGCAACGTCTGCCTCCCATGTTCAAATGATTCTCCTGCATTAGCCTCCTGGATAGCTGGGATTACAGGTGCCTGCAACCACGTCCAGCTGATTTTTGTACTTTTAGTTGAGATGGGGTTTCACCATGTTGGCCAGGCTGGTACTGAATCCTGACCTCAGTTGATCTGCCTGCCTTGGCCTCCCAAAGTGCTGGGATTACAGGTGTGAGCCACCGCGCCCGGCCCAGAGCATATACATCTTTAAAAAGTAGTATTCAGCCGGGCATGGTGGCTCACGCCTGTAATCCCAGCACTTTGGGAGGCTGAGGTGGGTGGGTCACCTGAAGTCAGGAATTCGAGACCAGCCTGACTAGCATGGTGAAACCCCATCTCTACCAAATACAAAAAATTATCCAGGCGTGGTAGTGTATGCCTATAATCCCAGCTACTTGGGAGGCTGAGGCAGGAGAATCGCTTGAACCTGGGAATGCGGAAGTTGCAGTGAGCTGAGATCATGCCATTGCACTCCAGCCTGGGCAACAAGAGCAAAACTCTCTCTCAAAAAAAAAAGTTGTCTTCAAGAACATAATCAAAGATACTTTCACTTCTTAATGTTTTGTTTCCATGTCTATGCATAGAATAATGTACAGATAAATATGAGAATGGACTCAAGGGAACATTTGATTTTTAACTACACAAATTTTCCAGTGAATAATGAGGGTTGTCCTGTTTATGGATGCTGAACTTGGCCGCCAGACAAGAGTACAGCACTGTCACTCAAAGCCAGGAGTGGTATCAGGGTGTTACTGTGAGGACTACTTAGCAAAAGATAAGCATCTCATTAAGTCTACAGTGAACTACTTTAGGCTAAACTACTGTAGCCAATGGTATAGGGCTTAACACTGACTGCCACTGCCCATCTGCTTATAGCTTAGAGTCTGGTGAATGCAAACAACGGTTCAATGGTTTTAGGGGGGGATTTCTGGACCTTCCTTGGGCTTTGCTATCCTGGAAATGGACAGGCTTCTACGGGGGCCATAGAAGCTTCTACAGGCTTCTGTGGTGGCCCCGAATAGTTAGGTGTACACTTTAACCCCCAGACCCTCTGGCTCTGACATTATTTGGAAGGTCTTTGCTACTGTAATTAAGTGAAGAATATTGATATGAGATCATCGTGGATTTAGGGTGAGCCTAATACAATGGCGAGCATCCAGAGAAGAATACCAGGACACAGAGAAGGCCATGTGAAGACAAGGCAGTGAATGGAGCAAGCCAAGAATGCCTAGGACTGCCAAGCAGCCACCAAAAGCTAAAGGATCCCATGCTAGAGGCTCTGGGGGGAATGGAGTCCTGCAACATCTTAATTTCAGACCCCTGGCTTCTGACACTGTGCAAAAATACAGTTAGGGGTACTTTATTCTGACTACGCCATAAACTCACCAGCTTCCTACTTGAGCTCTAATTCTCACTTGGCTTCTGAGTTTTAATGAAGGGTCCATGCAACTTCTACCCCCACCCCATCTTTACCAAAGAGGAATCGTTTACCCAAAGCTCACCTCCTGCAACAGCTCCAAATGCTGCTTCCCCTCTCCACACAAGGACTCTGCTCTTCCAGCTCCCCATTTCCTCCTTTTTGTGCTCCCCTCTCTCCTGGGCCATTCCCAGAGGAATGCGAACATACTCTCATTTTCACTCACCTGAAAAAGACCCTCATCTCCCTCTACCCTACTCCTATTTTCCTGGTCACCATCACAACAAAGCTTCTGAAAAAGAGTTGTCTACGTCCAATCTTCACTTCCTCACTTTCCACTCACCACTCACTCCAATCTGGCTGCTGTCCCCAACACCGCTAATTCAGTTCACTATGTGGCAGGTAGAGTTCTTGCTAGTTTTAGACATAATGGATCTTATTATTCCTGGCTTAAAAGCCTTCACCAGAGGATGGCCAACTGTGTACATGTATTTGCCACTTGGCCCTTCAAAACTCAAAGAAACAGAAGTACAGACATATGAAACGGAAGAAACTTTGTCTAACAAAGGCAATAGCAGGAGAGGACTTATGAATGGTAAGATGTTTCTAGATGCTGGAAGTAGGCTGGAACATGTTGACTAATGGAACACAGAAGAATGTACTACAAGGGAGCTATAAGGCAGATGGGAGCCTGTATACCTGTCAGAAACCCAAGGCAGCTCTCAGACCAGACCAAACCAGAGGAGGGGCAAGCAGTGCTCTCATGTGCACATCACCTGGGGGCTGCGGACCGCCAGATCCCGACCCACAAGGCTTGGGGCAGGGCACCTTCAACAGGCTCCCAGGTGAGGCTGATGCTGCTGGGGCTGGTGAGCAGAGCAAACTTGGGAGTGGCAAGGTGACACTTCTTCCCTCAGGCAAGAAATCAAAGGGTCTTTTCTAAATCAATAGCTAGAAGCTTCCCTTCCTCCTCCCAAGGCTCTTGAAGTGGCTGGCAGCAGCCGGGTGAAGCCTACCTTTTCCCAGCCTCTGAGGGTCCATGGGGCAGGAGCTGATCCCTGCCTCACCTCCACAGAGCTTCTCCAAACCGCCCTCCAGAGAGAGACCCCGCAGGCAATGGACCACTCCACCACAGCAGAGCAGGGACAGCGTGGCAGCTACTCAGGTCCTCTCCCCATCCCTGGCGGCTCAAGAACCAGCCCCATAGAAGAAAGACCAAGTCTGCCCTTAGAGGAAACAGGTAATATTCTCAGAAAAATCCTAGAATATATAATTGTCATAAAATCAGAACAGAAACACCCATAAACAAGAGAGAAACAGACGATAAAAGAGCCTGGAGATTAAAAATGGCTTAGCTAAGACTAGGCACAGTGGCTCATGCCTGTAATCCCAGCACTTTGGGAGGCCGAGGCAGGTGGATTACCTGAGGTCAGGAGTTCAAGATCAGCCTGACCAACATGGTAAAACCTCATCTCTACTAAAAATACAAAACTTAGCTGTGTGTGGTGGTGAGCATCTGTAATCCCAGCTATTCAGGAGTCTGAAGCGGGAGAATCGCTTGAACCCAGGAGGCGGAGTTTGCAGTGAGCCTAAATCGCGCCACTGCATTCCAGCTTGGGCGACAAGAGCAAAACTCAGTCTCAAAAAAAAAAAAGGTTAGCTACAAATACCAAATACCAGGCCAGGCGCGGTGGCTCAAGCCTGTAATCCCAGCACTTTGGGAGGCCGAGGCGGGTGGATCACGAGGTTGAGAGATCAAGACCATCCTGGTCAACATGGTGAAACCCCGTCTCTACTAAAGGTGCAAAAAATTAGCTGGGCATGGTGGCGTGTGCCTGTAATCCCAGCTACTTAGGAGGCTGAGGCAGGAGAATTGCCTGAGCCCAGGAGGCGGAGGTTGCGGTGAGCCGAGATCGCGCCATTGCACTCCAGCCTGGGTAACAAGAGCGAAACTCCGTCTCAAAAAAAAAAAAAAAAAAAAACAAATACCACATGCCAAGGTTTTTCGGTGTGGCATTATTTACAATAAGAAGAAAGAGACTGAAGGCTGAACACGGTTGCTCACACCTGTAATCCCAGCACTTTGGGAGGCCGAGGTGAAGGGATCACCTGAAGTCAGGAGTTCAAGACCAGTGTGGCCAACGTGGTGAAACCCCGTCTCTACTGAAAATACAAAAATTAGCTGAGTGTGGTGGTGGGCGCCTGTAATCCCAGCTACTTGGGAGGCTGAGGCACAAGAACTGCCTGAACCTGGGAGGCAGAGGTTGCAGAGAGCTGAGATCATGCTACTGCACTCCAGCTTGGGCAACATCTCAAAAAAAAGAAAGAGAGAGAGAGACAGAGAGACTGAAAAGGTCCCAAATGTCCACCCATAAGGAACTGTTTGACTAAAGCATGGTTCATCTGTACAACAAGGACCGTGCAACAGGAACAAAAAAAGTAAGGAAGGCAGAGCTCCACATTGTCATCAAAAAGGAGGAGCTCTATACTGATGAGCAGTGATCTCCAGGACAGAGTAAATGAAAGCAACTAAAAACAAGACGCAGTACAGTATACCCAGCATACCATGTCTGTGAGAGAAGGGGAAATAATACATTTATTTTTGAGCTTATTTTTGCAAAAGACGCACTAGAAGGATGAACAACACACTCATTAAAATAGTCACCTATCAGGGAAGAGGGGAAATAGCGTCAAGAGGAGAGAGATGGAAACATTTCTCCAAGTAAACCTTTTTTTTTTTTTTTTTTAATTCAAGCCTGTTTTATTAGATTCAAAAGATATCAAGTTGTATTTCAAGTAATACAAATAGAACACATAAAACATAAAAGAACTGTAAAACCATACATGTTGTTTATGTGTCTATATAGGCAATTAATATGAAGAATCACTATTACACTCATAACTTTTTGTTAATCCCCAATTAACAAAAATGGGTGAAGTACCAATTTCCCATATTAATTAGGCTTGACTTTGGAATCACTGAAATACTTTACACAATCCAAAAATGGGGGGGGGGGGGAAGCAAACCATAGAAAATAGACCTAACTGTATATCAAATTAATAAATAACACAACCCCACAGAAAATTATTCCAAGTGACCTCTTTCAACATTATTAGAGAGAAAAATCCCAAACATACAGAAAAATGGGAAACACTATACAAGGAACACCCATGTACTCATCACCCGGGTTCTACTGGTGTTAATAGTTATCCCATCCATCAATCTATGTTCATGCATTTAAAAGTTCACATATCAGCACACTTCATCCCCCAAACACTTCTGTATGCATATCATTAACTAGAGCTAAAAATTCATTTTCAGTTTTTTTTTTTTTTTTTTTTTTTTTTTGAGACGGAGTTTCGCTCTTGTTACCCAGGCTGGAGTGCAATGGCGCGATCTCGGCTCACCGCAACCTCCGCCTCCTGGGTTCAGGCAATTCTCCTGCCTCAGCCTCCTGAGTAGCTGGGATTATAGGCACGCACCACCATGCCCAGCTAATTTTTTTTGTATTTTTAGTAGAGACGGGGTTTCACCATGTTGACCAGGATGGTCTCGATCTCTTGACCTTGTAATCCACCCGCCTCGGCCTCCCAAAGTGCTGGGATTACAGGCTTGAGCCACCGCGCCCGGCCATTTTCAGTTTTTAAGGTACAATTTACATCCAGTGAAATGCATAAATCTTAAGTGTGCCATCTGATGAGTTCTGTCAATCCCATGCAGCTGTGTAACTCAAACCCCTAACACAAGACAGAAGACATCAGCATGGCCATGGAAAGTTCCCTGGCACCCCTTGCCAATCAGCCCCACTCAACATTCCCAGCAACACTCATGTTGTCAGTTTCAAATTTTGGCCATTCCAGTAGGGGTATAGTGGTATTTTATTGTGGATGTAATTTACATTTCTCTGATGACCAATGCTGAGCACTGTTTCATGGGTATACTAGTTGTCATTCATGTTTTCCTATGTGAAGTATCAGGCAGGGTGTGGTGGCTCATGTCTATAATCCTAGCACTTTGGGAGGCAGAGGTGGGAGGATCACTTGAGCCCAGGAGTTCAAGACCAGTCTAGACAACACAGAGACACCAGCCTATGTCTACAAAAAAATTTTTTTAATTAGCCAGGCATAGTGGTATGTGCTTGCAGTCCTAGCTACTCAGGAGACTGAGACAGGAAGACCATTTGAGCCCAGGAGTTCGAGGCTGCAGTGAGCTATGATGGCACTACTGCACTCCAGCCTAGGTGACACAGTGATACTGTGTCAAAAAAAAATCTATTAAAATATTTCCCTCCTTTAAAAATCAGGTTGTCTTTTTATTATTGAGTTGTGGCAATTCTTCTGAATACAAATCCTTTGTCAGATATCTTTCTGTTTTTTTCTATGACAGGTTTCAACTATTTTCTTGGTGGACTTGTCTTTTCATTTTGAGACAGGGTCTCACTCAGTCACCCAGGCTGGAGTGCAGTGGTGCAACCTCAGCTCACTGCAGTCTTGAACTCCGTGGGTTTAAGCTACCATAGCTGGCTAATTTTTTGTATCTTTTGTAGAGATGGGGTTTCACTATGTTGCCAAAGCTGGTCTTGAACTCCTGAGCTCAAGCAATCTACCTGCCTTGGCCCCGGAAAGTGCTAGGATTACAAGCATGAGCCACAGCTCCCAGCCTCTTTTTCTTTCTTTCCTTCCTTCTTCCCTCCCTCGCTTTCTTTTTCTTTCTTTCTTTCTCAGACAGTGTCTCACTATATTACCTATACTGGCCTAGAACTCCTGGGCTCCAGTGATCCTCCTGCCTCAGCCTCCCAAGTAGCTAGTAGTAACCACAGGCAGGCCACCACGCCTAGCTCTGTCTGTTCATTTTCTTAATGGTATCTTTTGAGGAGCAAAAGCTTTAAATTTTAATGAAGTTCAATTTATTTTCTTTTCTTTTAATAGTTATTGCTTCATGCATCCTAATAAATCTTTTTTGGCCGGGTGTAGCGGCTCACACCTGTAATCCCAGCACTTTTAGAGGCTGAGGCAGGCAGATCACTTGAGGTAGAGACCAGCCTGGCCAACATGACAAAACCCTGCCTCTTTGCAAAAATTAGCCACGCATGGTGGCACACACCTGTAATCCCAGATACTTGGGAGGCTGAGGCACAGGAATCGCTTGGACCCTGGAGGCAGAGTTTGTAGTGAGCTGAGACTGCACCACTGCACTCCAGCCTCGGCAACAGAGTGAAAGTGGGTTTCCAAAAAAAAAAAAAAAACTTTTTCTTTGGACTGCAAAGATATTCTCCTACGTTTTCTTTCAGAAGCTTTGTATTTCTAACTTTAAAACATTTCAGTCTATAATCTCTTGAATTTTTATGTATGGTATGAGGTAGTGTTATAGGTTGAACTGTGTCCCCCAAAAAAGATATGTTGAAGTCCTACCCCTCAGTACCTCACACTGAGACCTTAGTTGGAAACAGGGTTGTTGTGGGTGTAACTAGTTAAAATGAGGATTAGGGTAGGCCCCAATCCAACATTACTGTTGTTCTTACAAGAAGTAGGCCATGTAAAGACAGAGACATACATGGAGAATGCTGTGTGATGAGAAAGACAGATAGTGAAGTAATGCAGCTGGAAATCAAAGAATGCCAAAGGTTGCCAACCAGTGGAAGCTAGGAGGAGGCAAGGAAAGACTCCCTACAGGTTTCACAGAGAGCATGGCCCTGCTGACAGTTGATTTAGGACTTCTAGACTCTGGAATTATGAGATAGCAAATTTCTGTGGTTTTGTTTTGAGACAGAATCTCACTCTGTTGCCCATGCTGGAGTGCAGTGGCACAATCTTGGCTCAGTGCAACCTCTGCCTCCCAGGTTCAAGCAATTCTCCTGCTTCAGCCTCCCGACTAGCGGGGATTACAGGCATGCACCACCACGCCCGACTAATTTTTTTCTATTTTTAGTAGAGACAAAGTTTCACCATGTTGGCCAGGCTAGTCTTGAACTCCTGACCTCAAGTGATCTGCCCGCCTTGGCCTCCCAAAGGCTAGGATTACAGGCGTCGGCCAACACACCTGGCCAAATTTCTATGGTTTTAAGCCACCTGGTTTGTGGCAGCTCTAGGAAACCAATATTTAGGGTAAGGTCAAGGTTCATTTTTGTCTGGTATGGATGTCATTTGCTATCATCCAGCACCATGTGCTAAAAAGACTTTACTTTCCCACGCTGGACTGTCCTGGTACCTCTGTTAAAAATCAAATGACTGTAAAGTCACATAACATAAGCCCCTAATTTTGTTCTCTTTCAAGATTACTTTGGATGTTCTAGGTCCTTTGCATTTCCATAGAGATTTTATTTGTTTATTTATTTGAGGCAAAGTCTTACTCTGTTGCCCAGGCTGGAGTGCAGTGGCATGATCTTGGCTCACTGCAAACCTCTACCTCTGGGTTCAAGTGATTCTCATGCCTCAGCCTCCCAAGTAGCTGGGATTACAGGCATGTGCCAGCATGTCTGGCTAATTTTTGTATTTTTTGTAGAGATGGGTTTCACCATATTGGCCAGGCTGGTCTCGAATTCCTGACCTCAAGTGATCTGTCTGCCTCGGCCTCCCAGTGTTGGTTTACAGGCATGAGCCACTGTGCCTGGTCTCCATATACATTTTAGAATCAGCTCATCAATTTCTATAAAAAAGCCTGCAGTTATGACTGGGGTTATGAATCTACAGTTTAATGAAGGGAGAACTGACATTGTAAAGACACAAGTCTTTTAGCTGATGAACATGGTACATCATTCTGTTTATTTAGGTCTTTAATTTCTTTCGGCAACATTTTCAGTTTCAGCGTGTAAATATTGTACATTTCTTATTAAATTATTCCTAATGGTACTGCATTTGCAATTTCATTTCCAATTAATTTTTGAATAATGATCTTGTACCCTGAGACCTTGCTGAATTCATTTTTTAGTTCTAACAGGTTCTTTCTGATAGTTTCTTTCACATTTTCTACATTACCTACAAATAGAAACAGTTTTACTTCCTTTTAATATTAATGCTTCTTATCTTTTTTTTTTGCCTCATTACACTGGCTATGACCTCCAGTATAATGTCGAACAGAAGTGGTTACAGTGGACACCTTTGCCTTTTTCTTGAATTTAGGGGTAACAGGTTCAATATTTAACAATTAAGTACAATCTATCTGTAGCTCTTTCATACTTGCACTTTGTTTATTTCTTTTTTTTTTTTTTTTGAGACGGAGTTTCGCTCTTGTTACCCAGGCTGGAGTGCAATGGCGCGATCTCGTCTCACCGCAACCTCCGCCTCCTGGGTTCAGGCAATTCTCCTGCCTCAGCCTCCTGAGTAGCTGGGATTACAGGCACGTGCCACCATGCCCAGCTAATTTTTTGTATTTTTAGTAGAGACGGGGTTTCACCATGTTGACCAGGATGGTCTCGATCTCTCGACCTCGTGATCCACCCGCCTCAGCCTCCCAAAGTGCTGGGATTACAAGCTTGAGCCACCGTGCCCAGCCACTTTGTTTATTTCTAATTGGCTGAGTTTTTATTATGAAGGGGCACTTAATTTTGTCGATACTTTTTCTGTATTTATTGAGTAGACTATATGGTTTTTCTCCTTTATTACCTTTTTTTTTTTTTTTTTTTTTGAGACTGGATCTCACTGTCACCCAGGCTGGAATGCACTGGCATGATCTCAGCTCACCGCAACCTCCGCCTTCCGGGTTCAAGGATTCTCCTGCCTCAGCCTCCTGAATAGCTGGGACTAAAGGCGCATGCCACCATGCCTGGTTAATTTTTGTATTTTTAGTAGAGACAGGGTTTCACCATGTTGGCCAGGCTGGTCTCGAGCTCCTGGCTTCAAGTCATCTGCCTGCTTTGGCTTCCCAAAGTGCTGGGATTACGGATGTGAGACACCTTACCCAGCCTTATTATCTTAATGCAGTGAATTATACCAACTGATTCTTGATTGTGCAACACATTCGTGTTTCTGAGATAAGCCTCTTGGTTTCAATATGCAGGCACACCTCATTTGATTGTGCTTCGCTTTACTATACTTCACAGATAGAGTTTTTAACAAATTGAGGGTGTATGGCAAGCTTATCAGAGCCATTTTTCCAACAGCATGTGCTCACTTCATGTCTGTCTCATTTTGGTAATTCTGACAATGATTCAAATTTCTCATTATTTTATCTGTTATGGTGATCTGTGATCACTGCTCTCCGACGTTACTACTATCATCATTTTGAGGCACCACAAACTGTACCCATAAAAGATGGCAAACTTGGCTGGGTGTGGTGGCCTGTAATCCCAGCACTTTGGGAGGCTGAGGCAGGTAGACCACTTGAAGTCAGGAGTTCAAGACCAGCCTGGCCAACATGGTAAAACCCTGCCTCTACTAAAAATACAAAAATTAGCCAGGTGTGGTGGTGCATGCCTGTAATCCCAGCTACTCAGGAGGCTGAGTCACAAGAATTGCTTGAACCCAGGAGGCAGAAGTTGCAGTGAGTCAAGAATGCACCACAGGCTGGGCGCGGTGGCTCAAGCCTGTAATCCCAGCACTTTGGGAGGCCGAGGCGGGTAGATCACGAGGTCAAGAGATTGAGACCATCCTGGTCAACATGGTGAAACCCCGTCTCTACTAAAAATACCAAAAAAAATTAGCTGGGCATGGTGGCACGTGCCTGTAATCCCAGCTACTCAGGAGGCTGAGGCAGGAGAATTGCCTGAACCCAGGAGACAGAGGTTGCAGCGAGTCAAGAATGCACCACAGGCTGGGCGCGGTGGCTCAAGCCTGTAATCCCAGCACTTTGGAAGGCCGAGGCGGGTAGATCACGAGGTCAAGAGATTGAGACCATCCTGGTCAACATGGTGAAATCCCGTCTCTACTAAAAATACAAAAAATTAGCTGGGCATGGTGGCACGTGCCTGTAATCCCAGCTACTCAGGAGGCTGAGGCAGGAGAATTGCCTGAACCCAGGAGACAGAGGTTGCGGTGAGCCGAGATCACGCCATTGCACTCCAGCCTGGGTACCAAGAGCGAAACTCTGTCTCAAAAAAAAAAAAAAAAAAAAAAGAGACTACACCACTGCACTCCAGCCTGGGCAATAGAATGAGACTCCATCTCAAAAAAAAAAAAAAAAAAAAAAGGCAAACTTGGGGAGGCGCAGTGGCTAAAGCCTGTAATCCCAGCACTTTGGGAGGCTCAGGTGGGTGGATCACTTGAGGTCAGGAGTTCAAGATCAGCCTGGCCAACATGGCAAAACTCTGTCTCTACTAAAAAATACAAAAATTAGCTGGGTGTGGTGGTGCACGCTTGTAGTACCAGCTACTTGGGAGGCTGAGGCAGGAGAATTTCTTGAATCTGGGAGATAGAGGTTGCAGTGAGCTAAAATCGCACCACTGCACTCCAGCCTGGGTGACAGAGTCTCACTTAACTGATTACTGTGTATATTCTGACTACTCCACCAACCAGCTGTTTCCCCATCTCTCTTCCTCTCCTTGGGCCTCCCTATTCCCTGGGACACGACAATACTGAAATTAGGCCAACTAATAACCCCACAATGACCTCTAAGCATTCAAGTAGAAGGAAGAGTCCTATGTCTTTCACTTTAAACCAAAGACCAGATGATCAGGCTTAGTGAGGAAGGCATGTTGAAAGCCGAGAGGCCAAAAGCTAGGCCTCTTGTACCAGAGTTAGCCAAGTTGTGAATCAAAGTAAAAGTTCTTGAAGGAAACTGAAAGTGCTACTCCAGTGAACACACAAATGATATGAAAGTGAAATAGCCTTATTACTAATAATCATCAAAAACGTTTTAATGGTCTGGATAAAAGATCAAACCAAAGACAACATTTCCTTAAGGCAAAGCCTAATCCAGTGCAAGGCCCTAACTCTCTTCAATTCTATGAAGGCTGAGAGATGCGAGGAAGCTGCAAAGAGTACTGTTTAATTTTCAAATATTTAGGGCTTTCTCTGGATCTTACCAGTATTATTTATTTTTTTCTTTCCCCACTTACTCTGTCATCCAGGTGAAAGTACAATGGCACAATCACAGCTCACTGTAGCTTCAAACTTTTGGGCTCAAGCAACACCTCAGCCTCCTGAGTAACTGGGACTACAGGCGTACACCCCATGCCCAGCTATTAATCGTAATATTGGTATTATAATTTTGTAATTTTACAACCATCACAAGATAAAGCAAATACGTAACTATGTTAATATTAGCAAGAGCCAACATTTACGGTGTAAGGAAAAAATGAGGATCAAATAAAAGTTGGCCAGGTGTGGTACACCTGTAATCCCAGCATTTTGGGAATCCGAGGTGGTAGGATCACTTGAGGCCAGGAGTTTGAGACCAGCCTAGGCAACACGACAAGACCCCCATCTCTACCAAAAATTTTTAAAAATTAGCTGGGCATGTAGTCCCAGCTACTCAGGAGGCTAAGGCAGGAGGACTGTTTGAAGACCAGGCAGTTGAAGCTGCAGTGAATTAGGATCGCACCACTGCACCACTCCAGCCTGGGTGGTAGAGTGAGAACCTGCCTCTAAAAAAAAAAAAAAAAAATGTTAGCCGGGCACGGTGGCTCAAGCCTGTAATCCCAGCACTTTGGGAGGCCGAGGCGGGTGGATCACGAGGTCAAGAGATCAAGACCATCCCGGTCAACATGGTGAAACCCCGTCTCTACTAAAAATACAAAAAATTAGCTGGGCATGGTGGCACGTGCCTGTAATCCCAGCTACTCAGGAGGCTGAGGCAGGAGAATTGCCTGAACCCAGGAGGCGGAGGTTGCGGTGAGCCGAGATCACGCCATTGCACCCCAGCCTGGGTAACAAGAGCGAAACTCCGTCTCAAAAAAAAAAAAAAGTTAAAGAAGAACCCTGTAATGTTAAATTGCCATAGAAAAACAAAGCGGTTCACGTCTGTAATCCCAGCACTTTGGTTTCTTTTTCTTTTTAAAAAATCTTTACTAGCAGTTTTCCTGACATGTAATCCCAGCACTTTGGGAGGCTGAGGTGGGAGGATCACTTGAGCCCAGGAGTTTGAAACTAGCTTGGGCAACCTAGTGAGACCTTGTTTCTACCAAAAAATGAAAAAACAAAAAATAAAAACTGAATATATTTTCTAGATCTGTCCTCTGAAAGTGCCTACATGTAATGTCACCCCGGTAAGAATGAGTACATTTAGCACCCAAATGTTGGATTTTAAATACCATTGCCACTAAAAGGAACCAGAGCTCCTTGGAACCAGTTCTGGGACAGGAAAAGCACATATTGGGATGGGAGTACCTTGTGCCAGAAAACAAAAAATTTTTCAAAGACTAATTAATGAGGGTGTGCCAGAATACAGGCACTAGCATGAAGGGACTCTCGACCAAATTTAAATTGTAAAACATTTAATAAAGAAATCTCGCCGGGCGCGGTGGCTCAAGCCTGTAACCCCAGCACTTTGGGAGGCCGAGGCGGGTGGATCACGAGGTCAAGAGATCGAGACCATCCTGGTCAACATGGTGAAACCCCGTCTCTACCAAAAATACAAAAAATTAGCTGGGCATGGTGGCACGTGCCTGTAATCCCAGCTACTCAGGAGGCTGAGGCAGGAGAATTGCCTGAACCCAGGAGGCGGAGGTTGCGGTGAGCTGAGATTGCGCCATCGCACTCCAGCCTGGGTAACAAGAGCGAAACTGCGTTTCAAAAAAAAAAAAAAAAAAAAAAAAAGAAATCTCTATAAGTCCACATTGACATGAAAGAGAAAAGGAAACACAAAAGCAACTATTTCGCCACCATCTGAGGTTATTATTATACCAACTCCTTACACTGAAATTTAATAATTAAAGGCAAAGATTAAGCATCTATACTGTCTTTTTAGAAGAAAATATAGTTCCTCCTTATTTGATGAGGGAAAATTCATTAGAGAAATGATAGTACTAAATGTAAAAGAGATGACAATTAAAGAAACTATCATTTTGCAACCCCCAATGTAATAATGGTTTCAGGCAAGGATCAACAAATGCTAAAATCATTACACAAACGGCTGTTGGGCAACAGGGTATTTGTATGGTACCAGAGCATCATATCACAGATTATGTTATCAATTACAACAGGAAAATTGTACATCTACAATGGGGAGATTCAGTAATAACCTCTTTCTTTAATCAAGTGTAAAACGTAGCATCAGAAACCACAGAGTAACCAGCCATTAAGTGTCTGGTGAGCTGATGTTGTATGAAGTACACAGTACTGCCTATGAAATATTCTTGCCCAAAATGTTTAACCTGAACACACCTGTAGACCTACCTTCTCATTTACAAGTAATATATATGTAGACAAACAAGTTAAATTATATCACAATAAAAGAGAGACAATCTAAAATGTGGGCCAGCTAGTCATGGTAGCACAAGCCTGTAGTCCCAGCTCACTTGGGAGGCTGAGGCAGGAGGATTACTTGAGGCCAGGAGTTCAGGGCCAACCTGGGCAACATAGTGACACCCCGTCTCTAAAAATATTTATGTATCTTAAAACGTGCGTCCTTCTACATGACAACTGGGCTACTTCAAAAAGTCAGTATCACAGGTGAAGGAGAGGTGGGGAGGCTGTTTTTGTTAAAAGAGACAAAGGGGCCAGGCACAGTGACTCATGCCTGTAATCCTAGTACTCTGGAAGGTCGAGGTGAGTGAATCATTTGGGGTCAGGAGTTCAAAACCAGCCAGGCCAACATAGTTTAGTAAAAATCCTGTCTCTACTAAAAATACAAAAAAGTTAGCTAGGTGTGGTGCTGATCCCAGCTATCTGGGAGGCTGAGGCAGGAGAATCACTTGAACCCGGGAGGCAGAGTTTGCAGTGAGCGAAAATCATGCCACTTCACTGCAGCCTGGGTGACAGAGCGAGACTCCATCCCTAAATAAATAAATAAATGACAAAGGAAGCATATTCAAATGCAATGTATAAATCTTAACTGCTTTGGAGCCTCCCTAACAGCAACAACAGACATTTGCAGAAAATCTGAATTTAACGTGGGTGCCTGATAACATTAGAGACTTATTAACTTTTAAAGATGTGATCCGGGTATTGTTCTTATATTAGAAAATGTCCTTATTTTTAGAAGATATATGCTGAAGTACTTAGGGGTGAAATGTCGTGACATCTGTGAATTCCTTTTAAATGGTGAGCAAAAAGGTATAAAAATGCACCCTAGCTATACAGACCAAAAAAATATGCCAAAATGTTAACAACTGTCTAATCTAGACAGTGGGCACACAGCCTTCACAGTAAGTTTTTTTTTTTTTTTTTTTTTAAGGTTTGGCTCAAATAAAGAATTTAACAGAAGGGGCAGAAAATAAAGTCAGGAGGCTGGGTGCGGTGGCTCACACACTTTGGGAGGCCGAGGCAGGCAGATCACCTGATGTCAGGAGACCAGCCTGGCCAACGTGGTGAAATCACATCTCTACTAAAAATGCAAAAATGAGCTAGGCGTGGTGGTGCACATCTGTAATCCCAGCTACTCAGGAGGCTGAGGCAGGAGAATTGCTTGAACCCAGAAGGCAGAGGTTGCAGTCAACTGAGATCAGGCCACTGCACTCCAGCCTGGGTGACAGAGTGAGACTCCATCTCAAAGAAAAAAGAAAAAAGAAATTGAGGAGATCTTCCAAAATTCAGAGCACCCCCCACCACCCAATAAATGGAAAATATGAGAGAAGACAGAGGACCAATAAAAGAGGTCCAAAGTTAAACAGTGGTCCACATAGAGAAAATGAAAGGATATAAATTAGTATTTAAAAAAAAAAAAAGAGTTGACAAAAGTATTCAGATTGAATGACCGCAGTACAACCAGTGCAACAGCATCAAGACCCAGGCTCTTCCCGTTTCTTTGCTCCACCTTCCTTGGTGAGCAGGCATTATCCTCAGGCTTTGTCCCTCAGTCAGAGGTTACAAAAGAGCCCCCAGCAACATCTTTCTCATTTACTCCAGCGAGAGAAAAACAGTCTTCCCTGGGCATGCCATCGAAGTCCTTTCCATCAGCCTGAGTGAACCAACTTAGATCGTATATCCATCTTTGACCAGTAACAGTTGCCAAGGGAATGCAATGTGTGGAATGACTTAAGGATCCTTTCTGAAGTTCAGAACAAGGTAGAAAGGTGAATAATACCAGAATTCCATTAGGAATGGGCAAAGAAAAAATGGATATGAGGTAGGTGACAACAGTATCCACTACAGTTTACTCCCGCATGCACCCTATCCTAGCACATCATTTAAGGATGCAGTCTAGAAAATAAGGGAGTAAACCACGTAAAAGGAAGGAAGACACAGAAGCTCCAACCCAAGAGCTCAATGAAGGGAAGATCCAGATACAGCTGTATGCAACCTTAAAGAGCAAATACTTGCCCAGATTGCAGAAGGCAGAGGCCTTCCAAGAGAAAGGCCTTCAGTGGAGAAAAAACATAATCATAGGGAATACACAGCTCTACTAACAGCATTTTACAACATGATCAAGGAATATTAAACGAAATAAAAAGGCAACTGGAAACAGTGGGCAAAACAAACAGCTATACAACCAAGCCAAGGTTTTAATATGAAGCAGATCAAATCTTAGCAAAGACTTTAAGCAGGAGATAGAATCTAAGAGAATCCACTTGACCTTGATTGGTCATTCTCCTTTAAGTGGTCCAGACCTGTAAAGAAGGAAATGTAATCCTAGCACATTCATTATTTGGTATCGCCAAGAACAATACTCACATGTGTAATAATGTAAATAACGTTGACTATTTTCAACTTTAGAATTTAACCTACGACTTGGCTGTGGTTGTGGGGCAGAGTATAAATGTTAACAATTTTAAGAATCTATATGGTCAAGTATAGCTTTTAGGAGGCAGAAGTTGAGGAGGGAAAATGGAAGGAAAAGTAGGGTTATTAATATCCTTATCTTAAACAGAGGGGAACTGACATATGGACTAAAATACTGTTTAAAAATCACGCCGGGCGCGGTGGCTCAAGCCTGTAATCCCAGCACTTTGGGAGGCCGAGGCGGGTGGATCACGAGGTCAAGAGATCGAGACCATCCTGGTCAACATGGTGAAACCCCGTCTCTACTAAAGGTGCAAAAAATTAGTTGGGCATGGTGGCGCGTGCCTGTAATCCCAGCTACTCCGGAGGCTGAGGCAGGAGAATTGCCTGAACCCAGGAGGCGGAGGTTGCAGTGAGCCGAGATCGCGCCATTGCACTCCAGCCTGGGTAACAAGAGCGAAACTCCGTCTCAAAAAAAAAAAAAAAAAAAAAAATCACAAAGAATTGTGGGCCAGTCATGGTGGCTCACACCTGTAATCCCAGCATTTTGGGAGGCTGAAGCGGGCAGATCACCTGAGGTCAAGAGTTCAAGACCAGCCTGGACAACATGGTGAAACCCGTCTCTACTAAAAACACAAACATTAGCTGGGTGCAGTGGTGCATACCTGTAATCCCAGTTGTTTGGGAGGCTGAGGCCGGAGAATAGCTTGAATTCAGGAAGCGGAGGTTTCAGTGAACCAAGATCGCACCACTGCACTTATGCCTGGGCGACCAAGTGAGACTCCCACTCAAAAAAAAAAAAAAAAAAAAAATTACAGAGAAATGTGAATATGAATTTCAACATGGAAAGGTAAGGTAAGCTTAGTCATCCTCTTTTGTTTCAGGGAGTTAATATAGTTCCCTAAAATTGGCAAATCAAGAAAGATGTATAAGCATATGGTTTAATTTTGAAGGCAACCATCAAAAGAACTAAAATTAGAAACAGTTAAAAGCTGACATCTCAGGGTCAGGGAAGGGAAGGGGTAGACTGCTATTTTGGTAATAATAATCTCTTTTGCTATATCTAACTTGTTACTGAGTAGTTGCAATATTTTGATAAAAATTCAAAAGCCAAACAACCTTACCTTTCATGTTTTCTATTGCTCTGATGTTAACATCCAAAATCCTGCATGATCCAGCCCCTGTTGACCTCTCTGATAACCTGGGCCAAGCTCTTGCCAGACTGGAGGGCCCTCACACATGCTCTTCTCCATCCGGAAAGGCTTCTTCCACTCTGCACCTTGCCCACTTCTGTTCAACCCTCAGTTCCCTGCACAGGCGTTGCCTCCTTTGGGAAGACTTCCTTAACCCTCCCAAGACTGAGCTGTTCCCCCACTGTACAGTCATGAGTCACTCAACAACAGGGACATGTTCTGAGATTGTGTCATTAGGCAATTTATTTGTGCTAACATCAGTGAGTATTCTTACACAAACCTAGATGATGTACCCTACTATGCACTTCTGGAACACAATGGTTATTTATATAACTAAACATAGAAAAAAAGGTACAGTGAGGCAGCCCGGCGTGTCCTTGGACTTAAGAGAGTGGGATGTCGGGCTTCTGAGCGGTAACCATTGTTGCGCTAATGATGAAAAAGTATTAAATATGGGTGATGTTGAGAAAGGCAAGAGGATTTTTATTCAGAAGTGTTCCCAATGTCACACCGTGGAAAAGGGAGGCAAGCACAAGACTGGACCTAATCTCCATGGTATCTTTGGGCGGAAGACAGGTCAGGCCTCTGGATTCACTTACACTGAAGCCAGTAAGAACAAAGGCATCATCTGGGGAGAGGATACACTGATGGAATATTTGGAGAATCCCAAGAAGTATATCCCTGGAACAAAAATGATCTTTGTCGGCATTAAGAAGGAGAGCTGGGCGCGGTGGCTCACGCCTGGAATCCCAGCACTTTGGGAGGCCGAGGCGGGTGGATCACGAGGTCAAGAGATCGAGACCATCCTGGTCAACATGGTGAAACCCCGTCTCTACTAAAAATACAAAAAATTAGCTGGGCATGGTGGCGCGTGCCTGTAATCCCACCTACTCGGGAGGCTGAGGCAGGAGAATTGCCTGAACCCAGGAGGCAGAGGTTGCAGTGAGCCAGGACCGTGCCATTGCACTCCAGCCTGGGTAACAAGAGCAAAAACTCCGTCTAAAAAATAAAAAAATGAAAATAAAAAAAAGAAGGGAGAAAGGGAAGACTTAATAGCTTATCTCAAAAAAGCTACTAATGAGTAATAATTGGCCACTGCCTTATTTATTACAAAACAAATGTCTCATGACTTTTTTATGTGTACCATACTTTAATAGATCTCATACACGAGAATTTACATCATGAATGACTGACAGAATATTTTGTTGGGCAGTCCTGATTTAAAACTAAGACTGGCTTGTGGTTTAATGAGCATGTTCAGTTTTTGGATTTTAATAGTAATTCCAATTTAGTAAATTCTATCACTGTTTACCCCTTCTAAAGATATGATTAGACTTCGTTAGTAATGCTAAATTTTTCGCAAAGATGGTGAGTGCCATCTTAAAACTTACTGGAGATTGGTTTTACGTTTAGATTTATATAACTGGTTATGTGAATATATTTAAATATGGGGGGAATTCCTTTACTGTCTCAGAACCAAGCAAGATTCACCTGTGTTTTGTGTTCATTTGCCTCTTAAATGCAAGGGTTGAAGATAAATGGGTAGCAATGGCTAGTTTATATTTTTGGCCTTAACTATGCCAATCTAATTAGAATTCCCTGTATTTAAAATGGTTCCTTTTACTTATTAAAAGGCATTTTGTGTGGTTTACGTGTAATACCAAAAATTATTTAACACTTCATACATTTCATAGATGATCTATAAGGTCACATGCTTTTAAAATAGTAGCCAATTAAACTTCACTCTTGGATTCTTTACAATCTAAGTCAAACTAGGTTATAATTTAGGATTGTCTTTAAACAGCCATTCAGAAACAAAACTGTACAACTGCTGTGTATTTGTGACTGGGAATGGTGCTTCTGCCAACTTAAAAGGATTAAAGCAGAGGAGATATACACAAATTTAAAAATGATGTGTGATCATAAGACTTAAGATAATTAAAAAGAAAACCACAGATCATGAAAAAAAAAAAAAAAAAAAAGAAACAAATGTACAGCGAAAACATGACATTCTAGTCTTATGGGACCATCACGGTATATGTGCTCTGTTGTTGACTGAAATGCTATTGTGCAGTCATACTGAGTCCCATCCCCATACTTGTCCTTCTGAACACTTAAGTACTTGTATAGTTATCTAAGGTCTGTCTCTGCCACCAAACTCAAGCTCCATGAGGACAGGTACCAAATCTGTCTAGTTTACACCATCCCTGCCTAACACAGGGCCTGAAGTACTGTAGATACTTTACTTACTCAATTGTGGAGTAAATCAATGGATTATAGCTTTTTGTATTGCATATCCTTCAGCATGGAGCAGGAACAGAACTTGGTGTTTAAACTGAACTGTAAAGGCCAGATCAAAGAGACTAAATGTGAAAGAATTCCATCATTTAGAATTGAGTGTTGGTATAACAAACAGACCCATGTAACACGTAGTGTTTCACAAGGATGTCAGTGAGGAAGTTGTTCAATATGTCATCCAAAGTTCCACTGCATAATGATACGTCCACACGCATGTTTTTAACAGCACAATTTGCAATTACAAAAATAATAGAATCAGTCCAAATGCCCATCAATCAACAAATGAATAAAGAAATCAGAAATTGTGACATACACACACACGCACACACGAATTCTCAGCCATAAAAAGGAATGACTTAATGGCATTCACAGCAACCTGAATGGACCTGGAGACTATTATTCTAAATGAAATAACTCAGGAATGGAAAATCAAACACTGCATGTTCTTACTCATAAGTGGGAGCTAAGCTATAAGGATAGAAAGGCATAAGAATGATACAACAGACTTTGGAGAATCGAGGGAAAGGGTGGGAGGGGGATGAGGGATAAAAGACTACAAATTGGCCAGGCACAGTGGCTCACGCCTGTAATCCCAGCACTTTGGGAGGCCAATGCAGGTGGATTGCAAGGTCAAGAAATCGAGACCATGGTGCAACCCCATCTCTACTAAAAAAAAAAAAAAAAAAAGAAATTAGCTGGGTGTGGCGGTGCACGCCTGTGGTCCCAGCTACTCGGGAGGCTGAGGCAGGAGAATTGCTTGAACCTGGGAGGCAGACGTTGCAGTGAGCTGAGATCACGCCACTACACTCCAGCCTGGCACCTGGCGACAGAGCGAGACTCTGTCTCAAGAAAAAAAAAAAAAGACTACGAATTGGGTTCAGTGTATACTGCTCAGGTGATGGGTGCACCAAAATTTCACAGATCACCCCAAAAACCTATGGAAATAAAACATTAAGAAAATTAAAAAAAGAAAGGTCATCCTTACACTTGAAGTTATAAAATAATTCTACAATTAAAAAAAACAAACAGTTACAACAAAGTCCTGCTGCATCCCTCTGAGAGGCGTTTTGTAGTTTGGACTAGCATACTATCAGTGCAGATGCTGAGAAGTGGCTGGCCTAACAGGACCTGCCGACAGATTCAGGGATGATGAGACAAAGAGCAGAATCAGGCTGGGTCCAGTGGCTCACGCCTGTAATCCCAGCACTTTGGGAGGCCAAGGTGGGCAAATCGCCTGAGATCAGGAGTTCAAGACCAGCTTGATTAACATGGTGAAACCCCATCTCTACTAAAAATTCAAAAAATTAGCCGGGCTTGGTGGCAGGCACCTGTAATCCCAGCTACTCAGGAGGCTGGGGCAGGAGAATTGCTTGAACCCAGAAGGCAGAGGTTGCAGTGAGCCAAGATTGCACCATTGCACTCCAGCCTAGAAGACAAGAATGAGATTCCATCTCAAAAAAAAAAAAACAAAAAAAAAAAACCCCAAAAAACCCAAAAGCAGTATCAAGAATGACTCCTAGAATTTTAGGCTGAGTAACTGGGTGGATGTTGATGTTGTTTACTGAAATAGACACAACAGGAGGAATAGGTTTGAAGGGGGAAAAAAATCAAGACTGTTTGGAACTTGTTAAATTTGAGATACTTATGAGCAACTCAAGTAAATGCTGAAGAGGCCATCACATTTGGAGCTCAAGAGAGAGGTCTGAGATGCAGAACAGAGTTGGAGCCATCAGCAGGCAGGCATATGATCCTTCAGAGTCATCAAAATGCAGAAATAATGGAAAAACCTCTTAATTAAATCAAGGCATAGCCATACAACGAAATGTTACGTAGTTACTAAAAATGATGGTAGAAAAACATTATCCAAACATTATCTTTATCTGTAGATGACAGCTTTATGGACAATTTTTGCTTTTCATCTTTGCATATTTTCTGAAAATTTTTTGTTCATTGAACATGTATTACTTTTATAAAAAGAAAATGCAGGCTGGGCACAGTGGCTCATGACTGTAATCCCAGTACTTTGGGAAGCGAAGGCAGGAGGACCACTTGAGGTCATCAGTTTGAGACCAGCCTGGGCAATATAGTGAAATCCCATTTCTACAAAAAAATTTTTAAAAAATTAACCAGGCGTAGTGGAATGTGCCTGTAGTCTTAGCTATCTGGGAGGCTGAGATAGGAGGATTACTTGAAACTGGAGGTAGAAGCTGTAGTGAGCTATGACTCCGTTACTGCACTCCAGCCTGAGAGACAGAGCAAGAGCCTGTCTCAAAACAAAAACAAAAGCAAAACAACAGAAAGAAAATGCAAGTAAGTTATTTTCATTTTGGGGAAAAGTGAAGATATAAGTCTATTTTTATGGACATGGATATTTACAACATTTTGTTGAGGAAAGAAGGCAAGATACAACAGCACATATATGATCTCATTCATCTAAAACAGTATGTGAGCCAGGCACGGAGGTGCACACTTGTAATCCCGGCACTTTGGGAGGCTGAGGCGGAAGGATCATTTGGGCTCAGGAGTTTGAGACCAGTCTGGGCAACATGACGACACTCCGTCTCTAAAAAAAAAAATACAAAAATTAGCTGGGCGTGGTAGTGGGCACCTGTAGTCCCACCTACTCGGGAGGCTGAGTAGGAAGATCACTTGCACCCAAGAGGTCAAGGCTGTAGTGAGCTGTGATCACACCACTGCACTCCAGCTTGGGCAACAGACCTTGTCTCAAAACAACAACATGTGTACAGCTTATAGGCAGATAAGAAAGACTCTAGAAAGGATGTTTAAAATGCCAACAGCAAAAGTAACTTTTAGGCTATTATGCACCAATCAATTTATGCACTATCAAGTAGTGTTAAACAGTTTTAGTTGCATTTATACTTTGCATAATATACACAAAACACTAAACATGTTAATGAATGTTTGATATAATAAGATGACCTAAGTTTAAGTGTAATTTTGACTTCTTTAACTGTTCCTGGGTTTCCCCCCACTAACTGACTAGTCAAGTGCTGACTGGTTTTTGTTCAAGGGACAGGGTCTTGCTATGTTGCCCAGGCTGGCCTCAAACTCCTGGGTTCCAGTGACCTTCCCACCTCAGCCTCCCAAGTGGGTGGAACTACAGGTGTGCACCACCACACCTGTCTTAACGTCTGTTTTTATATTTATAGTCACATGGTATAAAGTACAGAACAGGTGTTCTTAACCTTTTTCTGCCATGGACTCTTTTGGCCTTCCGGACCCCTCCCCCTCAGAAGAATGTTTTGAAATGTGTAAAATGCATAGAAACTAACAACATATTTCAAGAGTTGGTACTCAAATAATATGTGTTTCCTCAGTAAATCATTAAATAACCAGATCTAGAGATGGGTCTAATAATTAGCCTAAGTTTGAAGCAGTGATAGGCATATATGATATTTCAAGATATCTGTAACTACAATACGACATGAGAGCTTCTTTGATCCCTACTGGTGACAGTCACTGGTACCCCTAATACTAACATGGTCTGCTGCTTACAACTGTCATTGAAGAAAATCTGTATTTTTTTTTTTTTTTTTTTTTTGAGAGAGTCTCGCTCTTGTTGCCCAGGCTGGACTGCAATGGGATTTCAGGCGCCTGCCATCAAGCCCAGTATATCTGGGATTTCAGGCGCCTGCCACCAAGCCCAGCTAATTTTTGTATTTTTAGTAGAGACAGGGTTTCACCATGTTGGTCAGGCTGGTGTCGAACTCCTGACCTCAGGTGATCTGCCAGCCTCAGCCTCCCAAAGTGCTGGGATTACAGGCAT
The DNA here is from genome assembly GCF_048565385.1 of Saimiri boliviensis. NCBI lineage: Eukaryota > Metazoa > Chordata > Mammalia > Primates > Cebidae > Saimiri > Saimiri boliviensis. Next base: position 84,437,926 of record NC_133470.1, on the reverse strand, counting down.
GAGCCACAATGTCTGGCTGTATGGTTTTTTTGTTTTGTTTTGTTTTGTTTTGTTTTTAAAGAGACAGGGTATCACTATGTTGCCCAGGCTGGTCTCAAACTCCTGGGCTCAAGCACTCCGCCTGCCCCGGCCTTCCAAAGCGCTGGGAATACAGGCGTAAGCCACCATGCCTGGCTAAAAATCTGCATCTTCAGAGAGATTAGTGAAAATAAAGATCGAATGTTTTTCCCATCCAAGGTCACAGACCCTCGCCCTGAATTCTCAATCCAGGTTGAAGGCCTTGGTCTAGAAAGATACACACCAATATTAACAGCAGTTTTCTTTGGATAGTGGAATCGCCAGAGTGATTTTATTTTGTTTTATAATATTTTTGTAGAGATAGGGTCTCAATATGTTGCTTAGGCTGGTCTTGAACTCCTGGGCTCAAAAGATCCTCCCACCTCTGCCTCCCGAAGTGCTGGGATTACATATGTGTGCCAACACATGCCTGGCCTAATTTTTAATCTTTGTACCTATATGCATTTTCAAAGTTTTCTACAATGATGTTTTACTTTTGTAATAAATTTTATACATAAGAGTTTAATAAATACCATGTATTTTTTTGTTTTGTCTTAAACAACCTGGAAGGATGAGCAGGAAATTTTATACAATTGATTACAGACGTTCAACCTTCCCCAACTACTTAAGCATTATGACTCTAATCATTCCCATGTTCTTACAAACCAAGAAACTCACTAGAATTATTAATTCTGAAGTTAAAAAGAACAAAAAGACAAACTGTCACAACTGCAGACATTTGTCTATTTTTTTGCCAAGTGTAATTTCAAAAACAGCTGAAAATATTAGAACAAATTACTGTTTAATATGGACTAATAGTTTCTGCTGTTTACAAAAACACAAAACCCAGAGGCACACGGAAACTTGTATTTTCAAAATAAGTTATTATGTGTAGAAAAATTTAAAATACAACTTATCAAAGTAATGTCAAAACTTACATACTACCAAAGAGCTTTTATTTATTTTTATTTTTTTGAGATAGTCTCGCTCTATCACCTAGGCTGGAGTGCAGTGGCATGATCTCTGCTCACTGCAACCTCCACCTCCTGGGTTCAAGTGATTCTCCTGCCTCAGCCTCCTGAGTAGAGGGGATTACAGGCACGGCGTACCACCATATCCAGCTAATTTTTGTTTTGTTTCTAGACGGAGTCTCACTCTTTCACCCAGGCTGAGTACAGTGAAACGATCTTGGCTCACTGCAGCCTCCACCTCTCTGGTTCAAGCGATTGTTCTCCCTCAGCCTCCCGATTTGCTGGGACTTCAGGTGTGTGCTACCACACCCAGCTATTTTTGTATTTTTAGTAGAGACAAGGTTTCACCATGTTGGCCAGGCCTGAACTCCAGATGGAGTTGGTCCTGAACTCCAGACCTTGTGATCCACCTGCCTCAGCCTCCCAAAGTGCTGGGATTACAGGCGTGAGCCACCAGGCCCGGCCATTTTTTTATTTTTAGTAGAGATGGGGTTTCACCATATTGGCCAGGCTGGTCCTGAACTCTTGACCCCAAGTGATCCACCCACCTCAGCCTTCTAAAGTGTTAGAATTACAGGCGTGAGCCACTGCACCCAGCCAAAAATGCTTTGATGTTTAAAAAACTGATTCACACATAGAAAGTAAGCACATGCTTGAAAGTGCTCAAGTTCAAGTTTAAGCAACAATGTGGAATGTTGCAAAGGAGACAGGGACAAAGGGAAATGTGTATATCTCAGAAGCCTACTTTGCTTTCTTTCAAATCTAAAAATAAAACATTTGGACTGCCCTATTAATAAGTCTAGAAAATGGATGCCTTTTTTTGTGGAAAGCTTTCACAAACACGGAAATAAAAACATCTTCTTCTCGGTTAAAAGGACTAAAGGATATAAAAATAAGCCAGATGCCAATCCTTGTTTCTCTACAATCTCCTCCTCCCTCGTGGCTCTGGTCAGGCTTCTGCTGTAAAACTACTTCTATGGCAAAAGGAGACATACCAAATGAATGAACATGGTCTGCACAGAGCAACATGGACCAGGTTCAAAAGTGAAGTGTTGAGTGAAAAGGGTAAGTTGTAGGATGTTTCCTATAGTAGGACATCATCCAGTAAATTTGCAAAACACTTTATTCCATGTTGTGATCTGTAATACAACAAAAACCTTGCATGGGGAATATCACGGTCACCTTTAAGGGACAGGCCACCTCGGGGAAGCAGAGCAGACAGAGAGTGCAACCACAGGGCTGGGATTCAGCTGAATCTGTCCTGAGTTTCATAAAAGAGGGCTGACAGGAATATGGCAAACTGCTAACATTTCCTAACTCTGGGTGAAGAGCACCCAAGTAGCTATTACTTGAAGTGAGCATAAAGGCTGGGGAGGAAGAGGGTAGGGGAAGACTATGGGAAGATAGGACCTTAGAATTACACGAGGCATGGTGGAAGAGCAGGCGGCATGGAGAAGGAGCCTGGAACAGGGCTTAAGTCCCACCTCCTGAGCCCAGGCTTCGGGAGTTACAGCAGTGCTGTCCACAGGGGCTCATCAGAGTGGACCTGGTACTTGATAAGATGATAAGACAGGAGTGAGCTTGCTCACATACTGCTTCTTTCACCATCAAAGTCTTATGTAAAAATAAAAATAAAAAATCAGTAGAACTAAGCAGTGCACTTTGTACCATAGCTGACTCCCATTCCATGCAAGCTCCTGACCTTCTCAGCCCAGCACTTTTGTGCATTAGAGAATGAATTGTGCTAGAGAAGATGATACCCTGTCCCCATGAGTCTCCTGGGTCTCCTGGGACAGAAGTGAAGGTCTCTCTGTCAAGAGACCTGGGAGTGGAGTGGGGGCCCCAGGGGCCCAGTGGATAGGGTTGGGTAGAAATGGACAGCATTGATGGGCTGAGCACCTCACACTGCCTTCTTGGCCGCAGGGAACATCTGAGAGTGAGTGTGTCAGAGCCTGGAAGGAAAGCTGAGCCTATGTGGCATATCTGAAGCAGTGATGCCTGAACACCTGTTAACCGCACAATCTGAAAAGAAAAATGCTTCTCTCCACATGTCCTGGCTGGTTGTTCCTGCCTCATACTGAGCTACTCTGAATGGACCAGAGAGATTCTCTCCTGTCTGAGCCTCTACACATACTGGTCCTTCCAGAAGACTATGCATCTCTCCCCACTAATGCTTTCTCCTTAACCTAATTAATGTTTCCTTATGTTCAGGTCTTAGAAGTCATTTTTCAAAGAAGTGTCTTCCTTGACCCCCACTTCCCAAGTCTTGGTGGGATCTCCTTTGATTTTTATGTGCTCTCTTAGTGGCTGGAATGTCTCTCCATCACAAAAGTTAGACTCTTGTAAAGTCATAGCCCATTTGCCTGTCTGTACCTCCCCTTAGACCAGAAGACTGCTGAGGGTAAGATAGTTTCCAGCAGCTAGCACAGTAACTGACACATAATAGATGCTCCATTAGCACAGCTTAAATAAAATGCTGCCATATATATATATATATATAAAGGGTTCAACAGTCCCAGAACAACGAAACAACCGCAACCTGGTCCTGAATAGTTCCAGGATACCTCTTATGCATATTACAGCACAAAAGAGGCAGGAGGTCCAGCAGCAGAGGGAGACTCTCCAATCCCAAGTACAAAGGAGCTAACACAACCTAGAATGCTCCCAAAATAAAAATGTTCCACTTTCTTCAAGATTCACAAACCAGAATTGGCTGAAGTTCCCCCTGTCAAGTAAAAAGGTCCTGCCTCACATGCCCTGCTCAGATGAGGTCTCTTTTGAATAAATGGAAGTTTCCAAAGTCTTGCTTTCTAGTTCTAACTGCTAAAAACGCCTTCCTAGCCTAACAGCTCTCTGATCTCTACAAATAGTATTGCAGTCATAAATTTGTAGGCTTATCTACTCATACACAATTTTTTCTTTAAGTCTGCAATTCAAAGGCCACTCTTGTCAGGCTGCATGGCTCATGGTTGTAATCCCAGCACTTTGAGAGGCCAAGGCAGAAGGATTATTCAAGCCCAGGAGTTCAAGACCAGCCTGGGCAACAAAGTGAGAGCCTATGTCTACCGAAATATAAAAATAAAAAATTTAGCCAGGCACAGTGGCACATGCCTGTAGTCCCAGCTACAAGGGAGCCTGAGTTGGGAGGATCACATGAGCCCCAGAGTTCAAGGCTGCAGTGAGCTATGATCACGCTGCTGCACTCCAGCCTGGGTAATGGAGTGAGATCCCATCTCTAAAAAAAATTAAAAACAATAAATAAAAAATTTAAAAACTGGTTACATAAATTGTAGTACATCCATAATAGACTATTTAAACCCAACCCTTAAAAAGAATCACATGGCTGTCTATGAAATGATTCCAAATAATCTCTAGGATGCATTAACTAAAACAAACAAATGTGCACAATATTTCATAGTGTGTATAAACACACAATCCCCACATACCCTTGTGTACGTATACGCGCATATAAAATACATACACAAACCCAAACACACAAAAATATGTCCAATAGAGACAAAAAGTAGAATAGTAGTTGCGGGGGTCGGTGGGGGGAGAACTGGGAGTTAGTGTTTAATGGGTATGGAATTTCAGTTTTTTTTTTTTTTTTGAGACGGAGTTTCGCTCGTTACCCAGGCTGGAGTGCAATGGCGCGATCTCGGCTCACCGCAACCTCCGCCTCCTGGGTTCAGGCAATTCTCCTGCCTCAGCCTCCGGAGTAGCTGGGATTACAGGCATGCGCCACCATGCTCAGCTAATTTTTTGCACCATTAGTAGAGACGGGGTTTCACCATGTTGACCAGGATGGTCTCGATCTCTTGACCTCGTGATCCACCCACCTCGGCCTCCCAAAGTGCTGGGATTACAGGCTTGAGCCACCGCACCCAGCCGGAATTTCAGTTTTGCAAGACAAAAGGTTGTAGAGATGGATGTTGGTGGTTTTACAACAACGTGACTGGACTCAGTGTCACTGAACTGTATAGTCAAAATGATTAACATTGTAAATTGTTATATATATTTTATCATAAAAATTTACACGCACACGTGCGTGCACACACACATTTTAAAAAAATTTTATTTGAATGAAACCATTGTTGTAATAACCATTAAAATCATTTGAAATAGAATGATCTCTGTGAAATGAAGTTTATAGCATCACTATTTATAGAAGAGAAAGCAGCAGAGGTATGCATCTGGAAGTGAATTTAACATTGTAAAATTAGCCCACATTACCAAAAAGTAAGAACAATCAAAATGCAGCATGATTTACAGGACTAAAAAGGAAAGTTTGAACATCACAGAGTTAAATTTTTCTATGTGTGAATTATGACCTGCTATGTTGTTAGCGAAAAGCCTTAGTGGGTATATAAAATGATGTTACCCTAGACCGGGCGCGGTGGCTCAAGCCTGTAATCCCAGCACTTTGGGAGGCCGAGGTGGGTGGATCACAAGGTCAAGAGATCGAGACCAACCTGGTCAACATGGTGAAACCCCGTCTCTACTAAAAATACAAAAAATTAGCTGGGCATGGTGGCGCGTGCCTATAATTCTAGCTACTCAGGAGGCTGAGGCAGGAGAATTGCCTGAACTCGGGAGGCGGAGGTTGCGGTGAGCCGAGATCGCGCCATTGCACTCCAGCCTGGGTAACAAGAGCGAAACTCCATCTCAAAAAAAAAAAAAAAAAAAAAAAAAAAAGATGTTACCCTAATCCCAATCACCACCAGATCAAGACACAAACTGACAATGATTCCTTATTTTACAGCTTTATTACTGATTTCCCTCTAAAGAGACCCAAACAAATGTGAAGCTGACTCATTATCTATAGAGTAAGGAATTACAAAGTACCACAGTCAAATAACAAAAGCAACAACAACAACAAAAAGCAATCGTTTTATCTTTCAACTGTTGATGTTATGTACAATCTTTCACAAGAAGCATAGCTGTGCATTCATGAGCTGACTGTATTAACTTCAAAAATTTTAGAAACGAGCACATCTAAGAATATGGATACTCTCTTACCTTACAAAGTAAAAGCAAGCATTTTCTATTTTAAAATTTTATTTCTGTGCAAAACAAAGATCTCCTAGAGGTCAAACAAGAAAATACACCAAATTCAAAGCACTATTACGTCATGAAACAAGGAAGACTCTGAGGTAGAAGTCAAGCAATATTATCCACAATTTCAGGTATTACCAGCAACCATCGTATCTCACAAGATCTATTTTTTTTTTTAAGTCTGAACTTCCAAAAAATAATCCATTCTCTAAAATCAGATGTAAAACTATGACCAACAGAAGACACCCAAACTTTTGTCATGGTAACAGAGTAAATGCTTTTACTAAAAGCTGCCAACATTTCTATCAGTAGTAACCATAAGGAGGCTGCTGGTTGTAACCATAATGTCCATATTGGTGGGGACAGTAAGGTTCTTGTCTGTGTTGCGGATAATTGTTACCCCAGGATCGTCCATGACACTGATTGGATCGATTGTCACTTGGTCACCCCCATCTGCTGTCCCTGCCTCTGAACTGTCTGTCATCTTGCAATCGGTTGCTTCGGTTTCTTTGGTTCCCACCAGCTCTGCTATTCCATTTCTCAACAACTGGAGGGGACTCAGGAGGGCATTTTAGGTATTCCTGATATTCCTTGTCATCTTCTGTGAATCTACTAGCAAACATCTCTTCAAAGTTTGGAACAGCTTCGGCAGTGTCAGTCATTGTGAAATTCCCAGAGCTTTGAGGCAGCTGTATTACTTAATGCTTAGGTTGTTTAAATCCACAAAGGGCTGTCTCTATCCAGCTTGGGCCAAACCCCACCCTCGAGACACTAAGAGGCCACAGGAGAGGGGTGGCCTCTAGCCCACCATGCCGTGGAACTCTAGACCACTCCAGCCCTCCAACGTGTGAGCCCCTTCACACTTTTTTTTTTTTTTTTTTTTTAAAAAGAAACTGGTAATAGTGGCTGCCTCCAGGGAAAGAAATGAATGTTTGGGGACAGGGTAACAGAGAGACTTTACCATACAACTTTTTTTTTTTTTTTTGAGACGGAGTTTCAGTCTTGTCGTCCAGGCTGGAGTGCAATGGCATGATCTTGGTTCACGGCATGCTCCACCTCCCGAGTTCAAGTGATTCTCCTCCTCAGCCTCCCAAGTAGCTGGAATTACAGGCATGTGCCATCATATCTGGCTAATTTTTGTATTTTTAGTAAAGATGAGGTTTCGCCACTTTGGCCAGGCTGGTCTCAAACTCCTGACCTCAAGTGATTCCCCCCGTCTTGGCCTCCCAAAATGCTGGGATTACAGGCAAAAGCCACTGCACCCAGCCCCATATATCCACCTTTTATATATCACCATTTTTATATCACCTTTTAAATTCCATATTGTCTATCTAACTATTCAAAAAAATCATTTAAAACCCCCAGCCTTATACAAGAAGCTACTTCCTTAATAATAGTAATTTATTCTATCCCTCTTCCTTTAAGTAAAAAATATTTTCAATCCAAATCAGAATTCTGCTTGTTTTGAGAATATTTATTAGATTTAAATAATGCAATTTACAAAAATTACACTTGCTACCCTAAAAATACGTTCACTAAAAAAAAAAAGGCTTTTTTCTTTTTCTTTTAAAGAGACAGGGTCTCACTCTAAAGAACAAGGCTGCCCAGGCTAGAGTGCAAGTGGTGTGATGATGGCTCACTGTAGCCTAAAACTCCTGGGTTCATGTGATCCTCCTGCCTCATCCTCCAAGTAGCTGGGACTACAGGCACTAGCCACCACACCCAGCCTCAGTCTTTATTTTTATCAGCTGTTACAGAAAAGTTTCAAAATCATCATAGAAAAAAATTATCATTTTTACCAGTATAAAACTTTTATTGCATCCCAACCAAGCTAGATGAATATAAAATAGTTTCAACAGAAAAAAGTTACCATTATCGTAATTCAAGACAAAAATCAGCCCACAATTACATGAGTTGGAAAACAAACTATGCTATGTCACAGTGTACCTTAAAGTTCCAACTTATGTCAGATTTAAAACACATATACACAACCCTCTGGACTCCTCCTCGTTTATCTAAAACCTACTTTTGTGACGATCTGCTATTTTCTTAAGTCTTCTGGAATGAGCACTGTAGCCCCACCCCCAGACAAGGAGAAGGTACCACTTCTAGGGCTCAGCACTGTCCTGGCTTGAAGCAGATGCTCAAATATTTGTTGGGTAAATGAACAACTGTCTGCTGACAGGCCGGCCATCAAGCCTCACAAAGAAAAAATTCAGAAAAAAACAACTTTATAGAGAAAATAGGAAAAAGTTTAAGAGATATTTTGCTCACTTGAAGAACTCGGCATTTGTTAAAGGTGAAGACTGGGTTGACTGGTTCACCAAGTGTCTTAGACACAACTCGCTAAGTGGGCTCTAAACCTCATCCCACCCCAAAGTTAAATACAAAACAGGTATTTTTTTTTAATCATAGGAAAAACACAGGACAACTTACCTATAAAATTCTTTTTTTTTTTTTTTTAATACAGAGTCTCACTCTGTAGCCCAGGCTAAAGTGCAGTGGTGTGATCTTGGCTTACTACAACCTCTGCCTCCTGGGTTCAAGCGATTCCCCTGCCTCACCAGCAGCTGAGATTACAGGCATCCACCACCATGCCTGGCTAATTTTTGTATTTTTAGTAAAGACGGGTTTTCACTATGTTGGCCAGGCTGGTCTCAAACTTCTGACCTCAGGCGATCCACCCACCTAAGCCTCTGAAAGTGCTGAGATCCCAGGCATGCACCACCGCATCTGGCCCTTTTATATTTATTAAATATGTGTGTATAATTATAATACATCATCAGATATTTTAGGAAGAAAATATAGGTGACTACTGATCTGTTAAGAGTAGGAAAGGATTTCCTAAGTATAAAAACAAAGAAATCATAACAGAAATTTTCTGTATCAGAAAGACAAGAACCAAGACATATGACAAAACAGGAAAATATCTGCATGACAGTTAACATCTTTAATACGTTAAGAGCTGTGACAATGATTACTGAGGTTTAGCCTCAGTAATAATCTAAGCAGCACGAATTTAAAAGATGTATATTTCAATTCTGGGAGGGTATGGGACAATGGCACTTTCTCAGAATATTGTGGGAACTGGGATAGCCATTTTGGACAGTGATGTGGTGGTACCCACCAGAAATTCCAAGTCTAGGCAGCCATTCTTCAAAAAGACTGGTACACGAGGAATTTCAATCCTGTAGTATTTTTAATAACAAACCACTAGGAAATCCAATAGAGAGACAATGAAATGCACGATGGTAAATCAGCCCTGGACTACACTGCTATTTAAAAGAAATGAGGCAGAGATGAATATATGAGATGGATAAATGCAGAATATGCATATATAACACCATCCTGAAGTTGGGCGCGGTGGCTCACGCCTGTAATCCCAGTACTTTGGGAGGCTGAGGCGGGCGGATCACCTGAGGTCAGGAGTTCAAGACCAGCATGGCCAACACGGTGAAACCCTGTCTCTACTAAAAATACAAAAATTAGCCAGGCTTGGTGGAGGGTGCCTGTAATTCCAGCTACTAGGGAGGCTGAGGTACAAGAATAGCTTGAATCCGGAAGGTAGAGGTTGCAGTGAGCCAAGACTGCACTGCTGCACTCCAGCCTGGGCAACAGAGCAAGACTCTGTCTCAAAAACAACAACAAAACACTATCCTGTTTGTTAGTTACAAACACAAAAAGTACACAGTTTAGTCTCAGATGATGTAGAAGGATCTACATTAAGCTATTAACAGTGGTTATTTTGGGTAGTGGGAGCAGAGAATAAGCAGGGAGCTTTCATTTTTTTACCTGGTGATTTTTTTTTTTTTTTTTTTTTGAGACAGAGTCTCACTCTGTTGCCCAGGCTGGAGTGCAGTGGCGTGATCTTGGCTCACTGCAACCTCCGCCTCCCAGGTTCAAGCAATTCTCCTGCCTCAGCCTTCCAATTAGCTGGGACTACAGGTGCAAGCCACCACAGCCCACTAATTTTTGTATTTTTAGTAGAGACAGGGTTTCACCATATTAGCCAGGCTGGTCTCGAACTCCTGACCTCGGGTGATCCACCCGCCTCAGTCTCCCAAGGTGCTGGGATTACAGGTGTGAGCCACTTTACCCAGCCACTTGATAAATTTTTAAGTGGTCTGATTTTTCTATAAATCCATATACTATTTTTGTAATTCTTTAAAAAGCAAAAGAAGAAAAATAGATATCAAGGATTTAACTACTAAAGACAGGTACTGTCCTTTGAGAACTCCCTCAAAAGTTCTTTGAAGCTCAAAATGGCTACATATTTCCCATTCATAAGCAATAAGATATTTTTAAAAATCTCCTCTTTCTATATTTGTTGTTGTTGCCACCACCATTTATTTATCTAGTTCTGTATTTGTTTTCTAAAGTTTACTTTCAAATAGCTTCCTCAGGTTGAACTCTCTGTACATTTCTTAGAAGAAACTATGGTATCACCCCTGCCCATTTTATAAAATTCATTCCTGGTCGGGCGCAGTGACTGACGCCTGTAATCCCAGCACTTTGGGAGGCCGAGGCAGGCGGATCACAAGGTCAGGAGATCAAGACTATCCTGGCCAACATGGTGAAATGTCATCTCTACTAAAATACAAAAAATTAGCTGGGTGTGGTAGAACATGCCTGTGGTCCCAACTACTCGGGAGGCTGAGACAGAGCAATCGCTTGAACCCGGGAGGTGGAGGTTGCAGTGAGCCGAGATCGATCGTGCCATTGCACTCCAACCTGGGTGACAGAGTGAGACTCTGCCTCAGAAAAAAAAAAAAGAAATCCATTTGTAACCTGAGAAAAAGACTCTTAAAAACTCAAACCAGCGGGGTGGGGAGGTGGGAAGAGATAGCATAGGGAGAAATGACAGATACAGGTGAGGGGACGGAAGGCAGCAAACCACACTGCCATGTGTGTACCTATGCAACAATCTTGCATGTTCTTCACATGTACCCCAAAACCTAAAATGCAATAAAAAATAAATAAATAAATAAATAAATAAATAAATAAACTCAAACCAGCCGGGCACAATGGCTCATGCCTGTAATCCCAGCATTTTGGGAGGCAGAGGTGGGCAGATCACCTGAGATCAGGAGTTCAAGACCAGCCTGACCAACACGATGAAACCCCATCTCTACTAAAAATACAAAATTAGCTGGGCGTGGTGGTACATGCCTGAAATTCCAGTTACTTGGGAGGCTGAGGCAGGATAATTGCTTGAACCCAGGAGGCGGAGGCTGCAGTGAGCCAAGACCGCACCATTGCACTCCAGCCTGGGCAACAAGAGCGTGACTCCGTCTAAAAAAAAAAAAAAAAAAAAGAAAGAAAGAAAGAAAGAAAGAAAAAACCCAAACCACCCTCCAAGCCTAACATCTTCCAGAAAAACCCATTCACTGCCCATATTACATTTAGTCCACAAAATTTCTGAGACAAAGCACAAAGCACTAGCCATCCAACTCCCACCAGCATAAATGTGTGGAGTACAAAGAACGTCCTATCAGCCAGGCCCAGAGCACACCCCACAGCAGTAAAGGAGAATGACAACTTAAGTCACAGGATCAGGAGTAGAATCAAATTTGAGATTCGGAGGCAGTGTGATGATCTTCGCTTCCTTCCACACCTTCTATTCTCCTTCAGCCAAACCTTGCCCTCACATAATCCCTCAACAAGCTATTTCTTATGGATGTCTACCACAGCTTCACAGTGAGGTGTCCGAAACCACTTAAGAGACACAACAAGTACCACTTAGGGCCTCAGTTCGAATCACAATGGCAGCATATATGAAAACTAACATTTTTTGCTTAGGGAAAAAAAATGGGAAATTAAATTGAAACATTCTGCTTTACCACCATATAAGTTTTGAAATCCACATGTCAAAACATCAAATGTGGAGTTGACCACTAATCAAGAAAAAAAAAAAAAAAAAAAAACAGCTTGAGATGTCAAGCCTGAAGGTTGAGAAATTAAGAAACCATTCATTTTTATAAAACTAAAGTCCACACAGTGGTGCCAAGTGGTTCAAAGTGCAGCTGACACAGCACCTGAGTGTCAGATCTAGAATAACTTGAGCCCCCAGCCTTTTACAAAGTAGTCATCCTCCTCTAGAGTCCCAAGAACTGGATGTATATGTGGGTACTTTCTTTAGTTGCCATGGGAGGAGTGTGGCAAGCACACGACAGTAGCCATGGGCCCTGCTGTTCTGCGACAGCTTTCAGGAGGGTGTCCCTCTAGGGGACCGACAACATATCAGTTCCCGTATCTGAAAATGCATTACCACTGCTCATTAATGTTGACCACTAAGCCATTTCCCCCAAACCGAAGCAAACACATGCTGCAGACTGCTAGGCAACAGCAGCAGCGCAGGAGAAGGGCTCAGTGCGAGTGCTCTTGGCTCAGCTGATCTGTTTCAAGGTGAACTGAAGTTGCAGATCACCAGTTCCGGCTCTAATCTGACTCCCGCCCCCAGATCACGCTATGGCTACCAAGTAACCCTACCCAAACTGACCTTTGAGGGCTCAGGGAAGTGACTTTTTTTTATTATATGGCACAGTTTGGCACAGTTATGTCTTTAGTCTTTGGGGTACTTTTATACTGTCCAAGAGTAGTATATCTTTTTTCCTTTTTTTTTTTTAAAAACAGATGGCCAAACCAGGACATATACTAAAAAAAAAAAAAGGAAGGTTACTTACCTGAGCCCTAACATCCCAGCTACCATGGAATCCTGTTGGAGCTGGTCTACAGAAGCAAGGTGTATTCTGGGGAGTCACATGTCACATCAAAGCAGGAACTGGTGAGTCTGTATTTTTATGGAGCCTAAAACAAAGAAAATTGTAAGTTGAAAGCCCCCATTGAGCTGCACGACCTTTTTCCCAGGGCTACTTGGGACATTTTGAAGATAAACACATAGACAAATACTATGCTATTTCCCAGCTTACCTAGCTAGAAACAAAGGATAAACTGCAAATTACTGGCACATAACACAGTGCTAAAATAAAGCAAAGATTCATGCTTGTTAGAATCAACACTATCACAAGTCTTGTCACCTCCAGGGGACCCTTTGACACTATAAAAGCATAGAAAAGTGGTGATTTCTGGCAAGTATTTCTTCCATCACATCACAGAAATTCTTGGGGAGAGAATACATGTTCAAGAGAATATGCAACATCAAAATACCATCCCTGAAAGACCACATGGAACCTAGAGGCGGTCTCCCTTCTTTTTCAAGCAGCTGAATGAAGTTGCAATGAGCTGCTGTAACATCACGTAAAGGGGATTTAATCCAGAGAGAAAAAAATCAGCACCAAGGGAAACCAAGTGCTCTAGGAGACCCAAAGCCATCATCCAAAACATGCAAGTCTATTTCAGAGCAATCACTTTTAAGCCTCTCAGATCAGTCAATCTTGATGTTTAACAAACTGAGTTACTAGTTTGATAGTTTCTCTTTTGCTTTTGAACCCAGGTTCAAAAAAGGCCTTTTGTCAGTACCTTTTTTGTCATTAAGATAACCATCATTCCCTTTCTAAAACCTAAAGTGCCCCATATTAACTAGCTAATTTCTGATACTATGCTGGCCCAAGAGTAGCACTTTTTTTTTTGAGACAGAGTGTCACACTGTTGCCCAGGCTGTAGAGCAATGGCACAATCTCAGCTCACTGTAATCTCTGCCTCCTGGGTTCAAGCAATTCTCCTACCTCAGCCTCCTGAGTAGCTGGTACTACAGGCATGCACCACTATGCCCAGCTTTTTTTTTTTTTTTTTTTTTTAAATATTTTTAGTAGAGACAGGGTTTCACCATGTTGGCCAGGATGGTATCAAACTCCTGAACTCATAATCTGCCCGCCCCAGCCTCCCAGAGTGCTGGAATTACAGGCGTGAGCCATTGTGCCCAGCCTTTTTTTTTTTTGAGACGTAGTCTTGCTCTGCTACCCAGGCTAGAGTGTAGTGGCGCCATCTTGGCTCACTGCAACCTCCACCTCCTGGCTTTAAGCGATTCTCCTGCCTCAGCCTCCTGAGTGGCTGGGATTACAGGCATCCCCCGCCCCATCCCGGGAAACACTGTGCCCAACTAATTTTTGTATTTTTTGTAGAGACGGAATTTCAACAGGCTGGTCTCGAACTCCTGACCTCGTGGATCAGTGCTGGGATTACAGGTATGAGCCACTGTGCCCGGCCCGGCACTTTTATCTTTAGGCTAAAACCAAAAGATCAGAATGTACAACTTAGAGACTATTCACACAATTACTCATGTAATCAAACCCAGAAGAAGGGCAACACCAACCAAGTCTTTTACTGGTCTATTGCTGCTCTACAGATACCAGGATAGTACCCAAAATTATGTTTTGAGCTCAGTGAGGACTCAATTCCCTTAAACAGTTAAGTCATTGAATGCTTTGAAATCCCAGAATTCAAGTTAATAGTATTACTTGGTTAGCTATATTAAAAAAGAAAAAAAAAATCCAAACCGGTATCCTGCCTAGGAGGCCCTGAAAGTCACAACTTACCAGGGACAAAAAAACAAACAAGTTTTTTTCTTTGTTTGTAAACTGATGGTGCTAGAGTAAGGATCCTTCTAGTTTTTAAAGTTTAAGATAATTGATTAAGATTTCATGTCAAAAAGTCAGAAAATAGAGCAGTTGGTGAAACCTAATAAAGAAAATGCATACACACACACACACCCCCACTACCCCTAGCTCTTAGGCAAGGAAGACAAGTGTGTCCTTACTAAGGCTTGGTCCTGTCAGCTTCAGGAGCAATAATGAGAGCAGAGACTACAGTACCTACAGTAACTGCAAAACAGCCAGACATCACAGTAGGGACACATTCACACGCCAGCAGACTCAGCATACATGTGCCTTGAAGAAGTTATATCAGGCTTTATTCTCTAATGAAACGGTCATTCCCCCTTTAATGTGGGAGTGGGGATGCCCTGTCTACCCCCCAGTTCCGGCTCCCACTCAGTTATCCCACACACCATACACAGCATCAAAGTGGTGGAACCAAAGTATTTAAGCAATAGCACGCAAACCAAGCTTTTGACAGGAAAAGGTTTCTTGCAAGAGAAAGGCAGAAGAGAACAGGTAAAAACAGAAGAGCACAACTTCTACTTAAACAAGCCGAAAGAAAAGGGACCTGTTCACATCTTGTCCTACCCGGAATGATGCACACGCACAGGGGCTTGGTGGGACAGCGGGAGTTTCACTGGACAGGGCTGGTATGGAAGCACTCAGGACAAGGTCCTTCCATCGCAGTTGCGATCATGCTCTACCCAAGAAAAAAAGATCGCGTCTGCCAGGCACGAAAGACTGGTCTGCGTGGATGCCGCCATAGCAGAGGGCAGGGAAAACAAGCAGGTTTCCTGCCACACTCTTTGAAACTGGCCAGTCTAGGACTGTGCTTTACCCCACAGACTGAAAACACTGGTTACTAGAAATACCAAACATTTTCGGAGATTCTCTCCTCCTCCGAGATAACTTGGGCAGCCTGAGAACAAACTGCTCTTAGCTAATTAAAAGATTTCTGCTGATATTAGCCTCAATAAAAGATTTCAGGTTCCAGGACATGTCATTTATCATGCAGAGTCCCAAGCAGGTACATTCGCAGTGGAAACCAGGCTCCAGTAAGGAACTAACAATTTTCTCTCTGTTGTTCTTTATTTTAGGTTAAAGAAATGAACTTCTCGTTCCATCTCCACATGGGAGGAATGTTCTGGAGGGGCAACATCCTATTAAATTCATCTAGCCAGTTTTTTGTTGTTTTTTTTTTTCCCCCAAACTCCACAGCATGCTTCCCTGCCCCGCTAGATGAGACTGCACAGAGGCAGGGCAGGCACGGGAAACGACTCTGGTTGGAAATCACAAACACATACACACAGAATGCAAGCACCATAACCCTTTGAACACACAGTGGTCTGTGCTTGGTCCCAGACCTACCTCAGGATTTCAACAGCACAAAAGTCAGAATACGGCTGACTGCATGATACTGTCCTATCAATCAGGTGAAACAAAGACCCAGTACTCTAAGTTTAAAGCATTCCAGGCAAAATTTTAATAACAGGCAATAGAAAGGTTTGGTAGGCCAGTGCTAACAAGAAAGCCATCTACCGTTTCTTCAAGCCATTAGGACAATGGAAAGGGAGGTACCCCTCCAACAGGCACTCTGCAGAGAAAACTATACTCTGGAAGCTGCCTGCGCTGTTGAAAGGGCTAGGCGTGTGAGAAACAGCTAACTGGAGGGGTACCAGGGAGACAAACTGCCAACTATGAAGAACAAAGCAGAGACCTCAACTTGTCATGTCTCAAGCTGAGATGTACAAACTTTGCAATCAGCAAGTGAGGCTTGTGTATCTGCCTGGGGATGTGACTGTATTGCAGTGATCAGCCACCTAGCTGACCTGCCACGAATGGGTGACCTCTGGTGACTTATTTTAATAACTGTACTTACTACTTCTAGATTGATTGTGTTATTGAAGGTTCTTACATATTCAGGTAAGAAAATAAAAGCAAGTGCTTCCTAGACTTCCTGACTGGGATTTGAAACAGAAATCCTGAAAAGCCCATAAATAAGCCTATTTTCCTAAATCCTTGGTGGAAATTCCCAAAAGATGAAAAAATCCAGACCCTGTCTTCTTATAGGGACCTAGCATATTTCAAAAGACCCAAGAGGTCAGCTGACTCTGGTTATTAACTGAAATTGCTGAGACACAGATGAACATCCCAGGCACGGAATCCAAAATTCTCCAGAGTGATAATTACCTAGTACTGCAATGATAGTACCGAGGCCGTATATGCTTCATTTTTACAGCATAACAAAATGCCTAAAACTTAGAAGAGTCCTACAATGTTCAAGCCACTCAATACCACATCCAAGTAGGTTTGGTTCCTGGATTACCAACCAACCCCTGAATTCGATCCTGTTATCTCAACAGTTGGGGCACTGATCCCACACAGCATACAGAGAACCTGTGAAAGGCTCGGCAGAGCGCATTCCTGTTCCTGGAAAAATAACCAGAAGCACACATCTGCCTGACCATGAGTCAGGAATATCAATTTTGTGGTGGAGCCCATTTGTGCTGTGACCGACCCACACCCGAACACACTCACAACAGAAGCAACCCCCAAAGAGCGATTCCAGAATGAGCTTTTTCCTCCTCGGGGTCCATACTTATCAATGTCATAAACAGTCTCCCCTATGAGAGCAACCCTTTTAAACTCTTCATAATGACCCTAAGTCTCTAATACAAAACCACGGAAACATTGCCACTGCCACATAAAAGTCATCTGAGTTTCAGTTTGGGTGATTCGGTCATAACCAAACTGAACAGAGAATAACCTTTCGGGCACAATGAACAGCAGCCACAGCGTCGCGATGAACTTGCCCCATGTCGTACCGGCGATCCGGAGCGCTCCAGGGCGATGAGAGCCCGTTACCTACTATGTCCCACTCCACTTATGTAACTGGAAGATCGCCGGCGAAGGGGGGGTAGGATGGGAGGGTGCTCACATTCCGAGGCCACAGCACCCCCAAAGAACCTCTGAGCACCCTGGGGACACGCTCACACCGAAGAGCCTCAGGCGCCGAAGAGCCTCGGGTGCTGCTGGACGCACAGTCCCCTACCCACGGCTCCTGATGGGAACTATAACCACCTCTTTAATGATGAGTTGTGGGACCCAGAACACAACGTCTAGTCCCTTCTGCGGACAATAATTCCCACCTACTTGTTCCTGCTAGATGGGGAAAGGAGCCGGTGGACCGACTCGCTCGCAGTGGGGGCAGAAATTCATGGAATGGGCGAGAAGGAGGGGGAGGCAAAGCCCGGAGATGGGGGTGAGAGCGCAGGAGCCCTTGTGGCGCACTCTCCCGACGGGAGGCGAAGTGCGCACGCGCGCCGGTGGGGGGGCCGAGTAACGGGAGAGGGGGCGCGCGAGGGAGGGAGAGGGGAGAGCGCGATCCAGGGAGAGACCGGGGCCGCGGGCGCGCGACGCCGCGGCCCAAAGCCCCGAGAAGGGCAGGAGCGCGCGCAGCCCCGACAGGCGAAGCCCCGGCGACAGGGGCGCCCGCGGGGCCGGGGGCCGCGATGCGCGCCGAGGGCGGGAGGAAGAGGTGCGCCAGGCGAAGGAGGCTCCAGGGAGGCCGAGCCGAGGACGGTCACCCGCGAGCACGGGTGACGGGCCGAGGGGGAGAGTCGCCACCGGCGAAGGGAGGGGGAGGGTAGAGAGGAGGGACGCCATCCGCCAGCCGTGTCGTCCGACCCCGCGGGCCCCTCCCGCGCCACGTCCCGCCCCTGTCCCCCGCCCCCCAGCAAGGGTCCCCGCCCGCGGCCACGGCGGTCCCACTCACAGTCTCTCCTCCTCGCCTCCTCCTCCTCCTCCGCTCGGCGCGGCGGCGGCGGCGGCCATTTTCCGGACGGCTTTTACCACAGCCCTCTCTCCGAGAGGAGGGAGCGCGCGCGCCGCCGACGCCGGGACCCCGCACGGCCGACGTCGCGCCCCGCCCTCCCTGCCGGCCCGCGCGCTGCTGCACCTGCGCGCCCGCGCCCCGCCCCCGGCGCAGCTGCGAGCCTACCCGTCATTGGCTGGGGTGGCCGGCTTGGGGCGGGGAGTCTCGGCGGTGATGTCGTCAATTGGCGAGATTTTCTGTCCATTTCGGCCAGGGAGAAGGGGGCAGACCCCTCTAGCTGTTCATTGGCTGCTTTCGGCCGTCGTTTGGGGAAAAGAGGCGGCTTGGGCGCGGAGGGGCTGGTTTAGTGGGCGGAATTTGAATGTTAAGGATTAATGGGCCCTTGCGGATGCTGGGGCAAGTGAAGGCCTAGGCTTGGGACAACTGTTTGCGCGGCCCTGAGGGGCTATTGACCCTCAGTCCGCAGATGCACCGAGTGCGCTGGAAAACGGTTTCATTGCACTCGCATTTTCTCATTCTCACCATCTTCAGCAGAAGCTGCAAAGTTGCCCGCCCTGGAGCCTGACGTTGCTCCAGCTGAGGGGCCTTGGTTTCAGAGGCCTACTCGTTGCATTATTTCATCTGAGCCTGCCGGGTGCTTACGCTCATAGGGGCGGGGAATAAACTGACAACAAATCCCAACCCTGGCCTTCGCAGAACTCCGGCGGGGGAAGAGAGTGCATGCCAAGGCCTCGTGACACCTGTCATTGTTGGATCAGATGGTTTGGTGGAGGTGTGAATAAGGAGCACAGAGAAAGCTGCACTTAAGTCTTCCTGGAAGATGTGATTTGGGCGCTGAGATCCAGCAGTTTTTCACTTTCCTAGAAGAGTTGATTTGGAGCTGAGATCCAGCAACTGTGTTTTTGGGAAAATAGGAGTATGGAAAAAGTGTTAGCCAACCAGGTGTTCAGGACAGGAATGTTTGTTAAGGGGACCTTACCCTGATGCCAGTCATTATCCAATCCATGCAATGATCTTTGTGTTAGTTCCGTGCTTAGCAAGAAAACCTGGTTCTGATTTGGCTGCCTGCCCCCATTCATTTATTGACTACCTGCTATGTGCCAGGCACGCTTCCAGGTTCTGGGTGCACAGGACTGAACAGACAGCAAACTAACATTCTTGCCGGGAAGAGTCATACTAGCATACAAATAAGTCTAACATATAATTTCACATAGTGATAAAGGCTTTGAGAAAGATAAAGTAAGAGTGAAGGGAATGCTATTTAGATAGCTACTGGTTTTCACCCTCATTTTCCTCCCCCATATGAATATCTGGGGAAAGAACATTCCAGGCAAGTTCAAAGGCCATGAGGAGAGTCTATGCCTGGCATGTTGGGGACTAACAAGGAGGTCAGTGTTGCTGGAGAGTGGTACGGAATGTGATTGGAGAGGCAGCTGGGGCCACTATGAGAACTGGGAGTTAATTCTTTTATTTTATTTTGAGATGGGGTCTCATTCTGTTGCTCAGGCTGCAGTGCAGCGGTGCAATCTTGCCTCACTGCAACATCCACCCTGAGCTCAAAGCAATCCTCCCTCCTCAGCATCCTGAGTAGCTGGGACCACAGATTCGCACCACTACACCTGGCTAAGTTTTTGTATTTTGGGGAGAGATGAAGTTTCACTATGTTGCCCAGACTGGTTTCAAACTTCTGAGTTCAAGTGATCTGCCTGCTTTGGCCTCCCAAAGTGCTGGGACTACAGGCGTGAGCCACTGTGCCCAGCCAGAACCGAGAGTTTATTCCAACATGAGAAACCCTCAGAGGATTTTGAGCCAGGACCTGCCATCCTCTGATCTATGTTGCAGGTGTAGAGTGGAGAACTGGATGTGATGGGACAGAACTATGGCACAAGGCCCTGGAAGAGAGAGATGATGGTGGCTTTAACTACAATGGTAGCAGTGCAGCTCTGAGAAGTTGTGAGATTCAAGATATATTTTCAAAATTGAACAAAAGGATTGGATGTAAGGCACAGAGAAAGAGAAGAAACAAGGATGATACCTGAGATTGGGGCCTGAGCACCTGGGGAAATAAGGGTGCCTTTCACCATGGTGAGGAGAACTACAGAAAAAGTACATTTTCAGATGTGTAGATCAAGAGTTCTGCTTTGGCCATATTAAGCTTGGGGTGCCCAGTACTGTGAAAGTGAAGATGTTGAGTAAGCCATTGGGTGTGTGATGCTAAAGTACAGGGATGCAGCTAAAGCAGTCATCAAGCTGAACATCCAGTTCAAGAAGCCATAAAGAAATGACAGAGTAAACCTGGAAAAGTAGAAGAAAGAAAAATAAGGATGAACAAAACTTAATGAAATAGAAACAAATGATAGAAAGAATGGAGAAAATTTTAAAACTGCTTCTTTGAAATGCTGAAAAGCAAAAGCCAAGCCTCTAACAAGCTGGATATAAAGAGAAAAGTAAATTATATTACTCATTAAAAGGTTTTATTATGAACTGTGTGTCAGTAAATTTGAAAACAAGCAAAATGAATAAATTCCTAGGAAAGTAAATTGACTATGTATTTAAAAACCTACCCACTGCCCTACACAGAGTCACACACACAAACACACACACACGCACACACACACACACACACGGGGTGGTGGGGAGAGAGAGAGAGAGAGACGAAGAGGGCTTTACGGATGACTTCTACCAAATCTTTAATGAGTGAGCAATTCCAATTATACACAGAAAAGAAAGAAATGTCTCCAAACTTATTTTACTAGACTAATAGATGTACTACAATGAGCCAAGAAAAGTATGATACAAGATGTGGAAATAAGTTTTAAAATTCTAGACAAAGAAACTGAATCCTGCAGTATATGATCTACCACAACCAAGTTGAGTTTTAGCTTTTTTTTTTTTTTTTTTGGAGACGGAGTTTTGCTGTTGTTACCCAGGCTGGAGTGCAATGGCACGATCTCGGCTCACTGCAACCTCTGCCTTCTGGGTTCAAGCAATTCTCCTGCCTCAGCCTCCCAAGTAGCTGGGATTACAGGCACGTGCCACCATACCCAGCTAATTTTTGTATTTTTAGTAGAGACGGGGTTTCACCTTGTTGATCAGGATGGTCTCGATCTCTTGACCTCGTGATCCGCCTGCCTCGGCCTCCCAAAGTGTGGGATTATAGGCGTGAGCCACCGCGCCCGGCCCTGAGTTTTAGCTTAATAATGAAAATATGGTTTAAAATTAGAAACTCAACCTTAACAAACGAGTAAAAACTCCACATAATTATTTCAATAGATGCTGAAAAAGTATTTGATAAAATTCAACATCTACTTATGATTTTTTTAAAAATCAGAGAACTGGAGTTCAAGACAAGCCCGGGCAGCATAGCAAGAAACAAGATCCCATCTTTACAAAAAGAATTAAAAATTAGCCAGATGTGGTGGCACACGCCTGTAGTTCCACCTTCCTGGAAAGCTAAGATGGAAGGATCACTTAAGCTCAAGAATTTGAGACTACAATGATTGCACACTGCACTCTAGCCTAGGCAACAAAGCAAGACCCCGTCTCTTAAAAAAAGTGGGGGAGGGGAGGGCAAAAGACCTGAATAGACATTTCTCAAAAGAAGACATTCAACTGACCAACAGGTATATGGAAAAAGGCTCACCAGGCACCGTGGCTCACACCGGTAATCCCAGAGGCCAAGGTGGGAAGATCACTTGAGTTCAAGAGTTCAAGACCAGCCTGGTTAACATGACAAGACTGCTGTCCCTAAACAAATAAAAAAATTAGCCAGGCATGGTGGTGCACACCTGTTATCTCAGCTACTTGGGAGGCTGGGGTAGGAGGATCACTTTAGCCTGGGAGTTTGAGGCTGCAATGAGCTAGGATTGTGCCATCACACTCTGGCCTGGGTGACAGAATGAGACCCTGTCTCAAAAAAAGAGAAGGAAGAGAAGGAATGAAAGGAAAGGAAGGAAGGGAAGGAAGGGAAGAAAGGGAGGGAGGGGGAGAAAGAGAGAAAGAGAGAGAAAGAAAGGAAGAAGGAAGGAAGGAGTGAGGGAGGGCGAAAGGGAGGGAGGGGAAATATGTTCAACATCACTCATCATCAGGGAAATGCAAATCAAAAGCATAATAAGATACCCCTTCAATTCAGCTAGAATGGCTTTAATCAAAAAGACAAAAGAAGATAAGTTGGCAAAGATGTAGAGAAAAGGGACTACTTTCATACCGTTGGTGAGGTAGTAAATTAGTATAGTCACTATGGAGAATGGTATGGAGGTTCCTCAAGAAATTAAAAATAGAACTACCATCTGATCCAGCAATCCTACTACTGGTATATATCGAAAGGAAATGAAATCAGTACGTGGAAGAGATATCAGCGCTCCCATTTTTATTGCAAGACTATTCACAATAGCCAAGACATGGAATCAACTTAGGTGTCCATCAACAGATGAATAGATAAGGAAAATGTGGTACATATGCACAATGGAATACTATTTGGCCATAAAAAAAAGAATGAAATCCTGTCACTTACAACAACATGAATGAACCTGGAGGACAACATCATGTTAAGGGATATAAACCAGAAACAGAAAGACAAAGACCACATGATCTCACTCATATGTGGAATCTCAAAAACAAAAAAGAATTGATATCATAGAAGCAGAGAGTAGAACAGTAGTTACCAGAGACTGGTGAGAGGATGGGGGAGAGAGGATAGGAAGAGGTTGGTCAGCAGGTACAAAGTTATTATTAGACAAAATGAATAAATTCTGGTGTTTTGGCTGGGTACAGTGGCTCACACCTGTAATCCCAGCACTTTGGGAGGCCAAGGTGGGTGGATCGCTTGAGGTCAGGAGTTCGAGCTCAGCCTGGCCAACATGATGAAACCCCATCTCCAGTAAAAATACAAAAATTAGCTGGGCTTGGTGGTGGGTGCCTGTAGTCCCAGCTACTCAGGAGGCTGAGGCAGGAGAATCGCTTGAACCCGGGAGGCAGAGGTTCCAGTGAGCCAATATCACACCACTGCACTCCAGTGTGGGTGACAGAGTGAGACTCGATTTAAAAAAAATCTGTTGTTCTATTGCACAGCAGGGCGACTATGGTTGACAGTAATATACTGTATGTTACAAAATACCTAGAAAAGAGGCTTTTGCAAGTTCTCACAGCAGAGAAATGGTACATGCATAAGGTGATAGATACATTAACTACCCTGCTTGGATCATTGTGCAATGTAAGTACATATTGAAATATCAAATTGTACTCCCTAAATGTGTCAGTTAAAAAATAAAATAAAAAACCCACATACATCCTTCTTCCATTCTCTTTTGAACCTCATCCTTGGTGCTTCACTTCGAGGAGAAAGGCCTATTTCAAGTCAATTCCCTGGTCTTAGGATGCAGGCATATAAACACGGCCAGTAATAAAAAGCTGGAAAATGTAATGAGGAAAAAAAGATTCAACTCACTCTCACTACCAAAATTATAAAGCAGTTGGGAATAAACTTAATAAGAAATGTCAAAACCTGTATCAAAAAGCTATCAAACTTTACTGAAAAACATAAAAGAAGACCTTAAAAAAATAACAGACACTACCATATTCCTGAAAGGGAACCATCAACATTATAAAAATGTTAATTCTACATAAATTACTCTGGAAATTCTTTGCCTCAATCAAAATTCAAGAAGTGTCATGGGCTATAACAAGTTAAATCTAGATTGGAAAGAGTAATGTATAAGACTAGAAATCGAGGAGTTTTTGAAAGATTACAAAATAATAAAGAGAATCTTGCTAAATTCCTTAGACTGAATAGAAGGGACTTAAGTTATACAGTTTCACACTTGCCGTTGTAAAGTAGAAAAATATACTATAATCAGAATTATTCACTATTAGAATTGGGACTAAAGGCCGGGCGCGGTGGCTCAACCCTGTAATCCCAGCACTTTGGGAGGCTGAGGCGGGTGGATCACGAGGTCGAGAGATCGAGACCAACCTGGTCGACATGGTGAAACCCTGTCTCTACTAAAAAAAATACAAAAAATTAGCTGGGCATGGTGGCGTGTGCCTGTAGTCCCAGCTACTCAGGAGGCTGAGGCAGGAGAATTGCCTGAATCCAGGAGGCGGAGGTTGCAGTGAGCCGAGATCGCGCCATTGCACTCCAGCCTGGGTAACAAGAGCGAAACTCCGTCTCAAAATAAAAAAATAAATAAATAAATAAAAAAAAAAAGAATTGGGACTAAAACATTTTAAGTTCCCCTTAGAAACAGGACTGTAGAAGATAAAAACCAGAAAAATCTAGTATAGATGGTAATTGACAGAAAGCCCACAACCAGAAGGATTTTATCAATATGGCAGACAACACAAATTTGTACACCATTTGTCTAAAAAATCTCTTGAACTGATAGAAAATCTATATTTCGGAAGAGCTAATCCAGGTCAGGAGCACTGGCTCACACCTGTAATCCCAGCACTTTGGGAGGCCAAGGCAAGAGGATTGCTTGAGCCCAGGAGTTCAAGATCAGCCTGAGCAACAAAGTGAGACCCCGTTTTTACCAAAAATGGAATAAATTAGTTGAGCATGTGCACGCCTGTAGTCCCAGCTGCTCAGCAGGCTGAAGTGGGAGGATCGCACCACTGCACTCCAGCATGGGAGAAAGAGCAAGACCCTGTCTCAAAACAGAAATGACCCACATTGAGAGTGCTGTATATTAAAACCTAGGAGATATGGCTATGGTGGTCACCTAGAAAAATTAATAGTCTTAACCATATTTGTTAGATAATAGATAAGAAATGAATAAATTCTGATACAAGACACCATGAGCAGGCACAGATCACAGATGTGCATGGTGCATGAGCATGCGTGCATACACACACACACACACACACACACACACACAGAGTTTTCTTTCTTTACTCATAGAAGTCCACTAAAAGAAGAATGTCGGCCGGGCACGGTGGCTCAAGCTTGTAATCCCAGCACTTTGGGAGGCCGAGGCGGGTGGATCACGAGGTCGAGAGATTGAGACCATCCTGGTCAACATGGTGAAACCCCATCTCTACTAAAAATACAAAAAATTAGCTGGGCATGGTGGCACGTGCCTGTCATCCCAGCTACTCAGGAGGCTGAGGCAGGAGAATTGCCTGAACCCAGGAGGCGGAGGTTGCGGTGAGCCAAGATCGCGCCATTGCACTCCAGCCTGGGTAACAAGAGCGAAACTCCGTCTCAAAAAAAAAAAAAAAAAGAAGAAGAAGAATGTCAAGAAACAGAAAGGAGGCAGGGCACAGTAGCTCATGCCTGTAATCCCAACACTTTGGGAGACTGAGGTGGGTGGATTGCTTGAGGTCAGGAGTTCAAGACCAGCCTGGCTTACATAGTGAAACCCCACCTCTACTAAAAATACAAATATTAGCCAGGTGTGGTGGCATGCACCTGTAATCCCAGCTACTCAGGAGGCTAAGGCATGAGAATTGCTTGAACCTGGGAGTCAGAGGCTGCAGTAAGCTGAGATCACACCACTGTACTCTAGCCTGGGTGATAGAGAAAGACTCTGTCTCAAAAAATAAAAATAAAAAAAATAAAAATAAATAAAAAATAAAAAGAAAGGAATAAACCCACCAGAGTGAAGAGAATGTGGTGAGGATGGGAGGTTATCGTCAATGGACAGAGTACAACAATTTTATAGAAAGCACGTGGGAATTGATTGATGAATAAAATAGGTAGTAAATATCCGGGTTAGAATATTTGACAAGGGAGCCACAGAGGAAGTAGAAGCCAGTTTGCTAGATACTACACCAACAATCAGAATCAGCAGGCATGTGGTAGAAAACAATAGAATTAAATAGGACTGAACACATGGGGATTAATTGAAGGCCCCAGTACAGAATGACTATACCAGTTGGAACCTCCTCTCCCCACCAGACAGCTGAGCTGGGAGCTGGCACAGGCCTACAAGAAAAACAGCTGACAGTTCTCTAAAGAAATTAATTGAAATGTCGGTGGAGAGCTAAGGCTTCCAGCATGGATGCTGACAACCCCTGAACAATTGTTTCCCCATTCCAGCATCTGGGGGACACTCTGTTCCTCATCTTCCTGCCCTACACAGAGAAGAGTCACAGCAGGAAAACAGACCTATTTGCCCAACAGCAGACTAAATCCACAATACTTATCCATCGCTTCCTTATTAAATATAAACCAGCCAATAAATATCATCAGAAATTTGATGAAAGCCCTCAACAGGAAAGAGTCAAGATAAAACTGTAGAAAAAAATTAAACTTGGAATTCAAGAAAATCCAGGGAATGTACAAAAAAATTTAATTAATTAGCATATCTACAGGACTAAAAGAAAATACTGTATTCATAAAACAAGAACAGAATATTATGTAAAAAGAGCAGTTAGAGAACAAGAAGGAATTATTGGAAATTAAAATATGATTATTGAAATTCAAATTTCAATAGAAATACTGGAAAACAAAATGGAAGAAGTCTCCAAAAAATGGAACAAAACAATATAGATAAAAATATAAGAGAAAATACAAGGACTTTGAAGAGTGATTTAGGAAACCCAGCAAGCAACTAACAAGAATTCTTGAAAAATGAAACCAAGAAAAAGGAACAGGAATCAGGGTAGCACCAGAGTTTGTAACAACACTGGATGATAAAAGATCATAGGATAACAAGAAAAGACAAAGATAATAGGGCAATACTTTCCAAATTCTGAGGGAAAATTACTTTCCATATGGAAATAAACCATCCAAAATATCCATTACATGTGACAATAGAATACAAATATTTTTAGATACACAAGAGGTAAGAAAATTTGTCTCTCAAATGTACTTTCTTAGGAAGCTACTTGGGGATGTTCTACAGCAAACCAAGGATGCAAGCCAAGAAAAAGGAAAATGTGGGCTCCATGAGACAATGGATCTAATCCAGGAGAGCTGTGATGGGAAATACCAGGGATGCCAACTGGGCAGAAAGCCTGGTTGGCAATCAGTCCAGGTTTGAGTAGGAGAATGGTAGGCTCTGGGAGAGAAGACTCCAAGAATTAAATATATATATGGCTGGGTGTGGTGGCTCACGCCTGTAATCCCAGCACTTTGGGAAGCCAAGGTGGGTGGATCACCTGAGGTCAGGAGTTCAAGACCAACCTGGCCAACACGGCAAAACCCAGTTTCTACTAAAAATACAATAATTAGCCAGGCATGGTGGCGCATGCATAATAGTCCTGTAGTCCCAGCTACTTGGGAGGCTGAGGCATGAGAATCACTTGAACCTGGGAGGCAGAGATTGCAATGAGCCGAGTTCTTGCCACTGTACTTAAGCCTGAGCGACAGAGTGAAACTCCGTTTCAAAAAAAAAAAAAAAAAAAAGGTGTGTATATGTGAATTCAACATATTAGATGGCATGATTGGGAGTTTGAAGTTGGATACAATGATGGCAAATAGTACAAGAAAATAAGGAAAAACAATTAGAAATACCAGGAGGAAAGAACTATACAAGAAAGTTATGATCAAAACAAGAAGCATGGGCATGGTGCCTCAAGCCTGTAATCTCAGTACTTTGGGAGGCTGAGGTGGGCAATCCACTTGAGGCCAGGAGTTCAAGACCAGCCTGGCCAACATGGCGAAACCTTGTCCCTACTAAAAATACAAAAATTAGCCGGGTGTGGTGGTGCACGCCTGTGATCCCAGCTACTTGAGAGGCTGAGGCACGAGAATTGCTTGAACGTGGGAGGTGGAGGTTGCAGTGAGCCAAGATTGCACTGCTGCACTCCCGCCTGGGCAGTAGAGCAAGACTCTGTGTAAAAAAATAAAATAAAATAAAGAAAAAAACAAGAAGCAGCAAAGTAAAATAAATCATAGTTTTCCTAATCGATGGTAAGAAGAGAATCCATTGGGACCTGGATGCTAGGGAAGTTCCCTTTTCAAATGGCTCAGGACTATCGAATTAGACATAGAAGAAGAAAATAGAATCTTAGCATTGCTGTTCTTGACCTGGCACTGAAAATATTTACATAGACATTCTAATGTGAATTTTTGTTTTTGTTTCTCAGCTTTTAGCATCAACCTATACACAAAACATGGTAGGATAGATTTTTGTTGCTCGATGGGACACACTTTTGTCCCCATTATGTGTAGCAAGGGTTAACTCCAGCAGGCCTGGGCGTTCCTGAAGGTGGTGTTGGGAACTCCCCACACCTGATATATGACCACGTATGTAACACCATCCACCGTTATCTTTAGTTCTTTGTATGTTTAAATAATACGCTTAAACCTCTTTTTCCATTAGCTTTCAGTAGCAAAGTTATCTTTGACCATTTGGCATCAGCTACACTTTAATTTCACATTGTTGGGGTTAACACTTACATCTCATCCTGATAAAGATGAAAAGATAATCACCAAGGGAGAGATGGGAAAGCAGAAGGAGAACAAAAGCATATTGAGGTTTGAAGGGCCAAAAGAAATGATATCCATTTTCCCCCACCTGAGCGTAGTAGAACTTGGCAGTTTGAGCCTAAGGTTCTTTAGCATACATGCATAACATCAGCCAAGAAAATGTCGACCAAGGGAAAACCATGCTTTAATATGCGAACATACTAGGAAATGCCACTGATGAAAATAGACAGAAGACCCATGGGACTGATCGAGCCTCAGGAGAACCAGACACAGTGGGGAAGACCCCCTCCGCCTCGTTAGTGGGTGGTTATATTCTGGCACCCACTCTTTTCCCTCTGTGATTCAGGAAGAACTCCCAGCATGAACTGTGGTGGCCACTGGCCTAGTTCTGGCCAATGAAAAGGGTAGGCAAGTTTACTGGGGGCTTCCGGAAGCTGTAGTCATTTGCTTATCCTGGACAGGGCTAGGTCTGAAGGTGACATGGAATGGTGGCAGAAGCTCAACCAGGCATCAGAGGTGTCTTCATGAGAACTGTCTCTGCGGTTAAGCCCCCCTGCCCCACACCATAACTACTGTTTTCTGTTTCTTTGATCACAAGTGGCTTGTGATCCAGGGGACTTATGGCCACTTCTGTAAGACTTCACCAGCATCTGTTATTTCCCAGTTTTGACTTTTTTTTTTTTTTTTTTTGAGACAGAGTTTCTTTCGGTCTTGTTGCCCAGGCCAGAGTGCAATGGCCCAATCTCGGCTCACCGCAACCTCCGCCTCCCAGGTTCAAGCAAGTCTCCTGCCTCAGCCTCCTGAGTAGCTGGGATTACAGGCATGCTCCATCACACTCAGCTAATTTTTGTATTTTTTGTAGTAGAGACAGGGTTTCACCATGTTGGCCAGGCTGGTCTCGAACTCCTGAGCATGTGATCTACCTGCCTCGGCCTCCCAAAGTGCTGGGATTACAGGTGTGAGCTACCGGAGTTTGGGCTTTTTTTTTTTTTTTTTTTTTTTTTGAGACGGAGTTTCGCTCTTGTTACCCAGGCTGGAGTGCAATGGCGCGATCTCGGCTCACCGCAACCTCCGCCTCCTGGGTTCAGGCAATTCTCCTGCCTCAGCCTCCTGAGTAGCTGGGATTACAGGCACGTGCCACCATGCCCAGCTAATTTTTTGTATTTTTAGTAGAGACGGGATTTCACCATGTTGACCAGGATGGTCTCGATCTCTTGACCTCGTGATCTACCCGCCTCGGCCTCCCAAAGTGCTGGGATTACAGGTGTGAGCCACCGCACCCGGCCAGTTTGGGCTTTTAATTATGTTTTCTTCCGTGTTTCCCTTGCCTGGGTTGGCAACTGTTTTATCTTCTTGTCTTGCTTCAGTATTCTCAAAGAACCTGTTTGGGGACTGATGTACTAATGATCTGATATCTCTGTATTCTTACTTGGTACTTTCTCTGTTTTCATCATTCCTGTTTTCTAGATATTCTGCAACTTTTTCTTTGATTTTTTTTTTTAACTAAAGTGTTTTTTTGTTGTTGTTTGTTGTTTGTTTGTTTGTTTCAGGACAGAGTCTGACTGTGTCGCCCAGGCTGGAGTGGAATGGCGCAATCTCGGTTCACTGCAAACTCCGCCTTCCAGGTTCAAGTGATTCTCCTGCCTCAGCCTCTTGAGTAACTGGGATTACAGCCATGCACCATGCCTGGCTAGTTGTTGAATTTTTAGTAGAGACAGGGTTTTGCCATGTTGGCCTGACTGATCTTGAACTCCTGGCCTCAAGTAGTGGATCGCCTGCCTTGGCCTCCCAAAGCGCTGGGATTACAGGTGTGAGCCACTGCACCTGGCCTTGACTGAAGGTTTTTTAAAGGGAATTTTAAATTCTAAACAATGGATTTTGTTCGTTTTTTTCCATTTTTGTTGTTAATTTTCTATTCCAAGACTGTGTTCTTCGTTATTTCTTGTTTATTCTTTGAAATTTCTTGAGGATCTTTTTTTGTTTCATATCTGGTCAATAGTTCTTCCATTACTCTCTTCTGCCATGAGGCTAAGCATGGTCAGCTTTTTGTTGTGATCTCTGTGTCAGTCTACTCTCTCATTGCTATAAAGGAATACCTGAGTCTGGGTAATTTGTAAAGAAAGGAGGTTTCATTGGCTCCCGGTCTGCAGGCTGTATAGAAAGCATGGTGTCAATATCTGCTTGGCTTCTGGGGAGGCCTCAGGAAGCTTACATCATGGCATTATGCAAAGGGGGAGCAGGTATGTCACCTGGCAAAAGCAGGAGCAAGAGACAGAGAGGGGAGGTGCCATGCATTCTTTTTTATTTATTTATTTTTATTTTTTGAGATGAAGTTTTGCTCTGTCACCCAGGCTGGAGTGTAGTGGTGCAATTTTGGCTCACTGCAACCTCTGCTCCTGGGTTCAAACAATTCTCCTGCCTCAGCTTTCTGAGTAGCTGGGACTACAGGTGCCAGACACTTTTTTTTTTTTTTTTTTTTTTTTTGAGACAATGTCTTGCTGTATCGCTAGGCGCCAGGCTGGAGTGCAGTGGTGCAATTTCGGCTCACTGCAACCCCTGCCTCCTGGGTTCAAGCAATTCTCCTGCCTCAGCCTCCTGAGTAGCTGGGATTACAGGCGCTCACCACCATGCCCAGCTAATTTTTGTATTTTTAGTAGAGACGGGGTTTCACCATGTTGGCCAGGATGGTTTCGATCTCTTAACCTTGTGATCCACCCGCCTCGGCCTCCCAAAGTGCTAGGATTACAGGCATGAACCATGTACTCTTAAACAACCAGGTCTCATGAGAATTCACTCACTATTGTAGGAAGAGCACCTAGAGGATGGTGCTAAATCATTCATGAGAAACCCATCCCATGAACCAATCACCTCCCACCTGGCCCCATCTCCAACAGTGGGGATTACAATTCAACATGAGATTTGGGTGGGGACACGGATCCAAACCATATCAGTCTCCAAGTGACTATTTCATCAGGTTAGGGTAGTCCCAGGAAAACAGAAACCACTTCAACTGAGGACAGTGAATACCAGGAAAAGGGTACCCAGGACTACTTGGAGGTTGATAGGTGATCAGCACCTCCCACTCGAGGCTGTAGGGCCACAGAGAGAAGGCCTAGAATCATGTGGGGGGCGTTCTGCTACCGAGCTGCTCCTCCCCTTCTTTTTCCCTCTAGTCTCTGGCTCGGGTCTCCTATGGTCCCAGCCAGAAACCGGCTGAGCCTGGAGCCTGGGAGAGGCAGGCAGCAGGGCCTGCCCCTGCAGGGTGAGGGAGAAGGAAGGCCAGATTTTTTTAAGGACTTTATATTTTAGAGCACTATTAGGTTCACAGCAAAATTGAGAGGAAGGTACAGATAATTCCCATATTCCCCCTGCTCCCATAGTTTTCTCTTTTCCAGAGGGTCATAGTTGGAATCCCACAGTCTGCAGCCTCCTCAGATTGGCTTCTTTCACTTTAATATGCATTTAAGCTTCTTTCAATGTCTTCTCATGGCTTGAGAGCTGATTTCTTTTTAGCACTGAGTGATATCCATCGACTGGATGTACCACAATTTATTTATTCGCTCACCTACTGAAAGGCATCTTGGTTGCTTCCAAGTTTGAGCAATTATGAGTAAAGCTGCTATAAACATCCACGTTCAGGTTGTTGTGTGGACACAACTTATCAACTCCTTTGGGTAAATACCAAGGGGCGTGATTGCTGGATCATCTGGTAAGCGTATGTTCAGTTTTATAAGAAACCACCAAACTGTCTTTTAGGGTGGCTATACCATTTTGCTCTTCCACCAGCAAGGAATGAGAGTTTCCATTGCTCCACATCCTCACCAGCATTTGGTGTTATCAGTGTTCTGGATTTTGTCCATTCTAGTAGGTGTGTAGTAGCATCTCATTGTTGCTTTAATTTGCATTTCCCTGATAATGTATGATATGGAGCATCTTCTGATATGCTTATTTGCCATCTGCCTATCTTCTTTGGGGAGGCTTTCTGTAAAGATTTTTGACCCAGTTTTTTTTTTCTTTGTTTTGTGACAGCGTGTCACCCAGGCTGGAGTGCAATGGCACAATCTCGGCTCACTGCAACCTCTACCTCCCGGGTTCAAGTGATTCTCCCACCTCAGCCTCCCAAGTAGCTGGGATTACAGGTGCCCACCACCACGCCAGGCTATTTTTTCATTTGTTTGTTTGTTTAGACAGAGTTTCTCTCTTGTTGCCCAGGCTGCAGTGCAGTGGCAGGATCTCGGCTCACTGCAACCTCCACCTCCCGGGTTCAAATGATTCTCCTGCCTTGGCCTCCCAAGTAGCTGTGATTACAGGCGCCCATCACCACACTCAACTAATTTTTATATTTTTGGTAGAGATGGGGTTTCACCATGTTGGTCAGGCTGGTCTCGAAGTCCTGACCTCAGGTGATCCACCCTCCTTTGCCTCCCAAAGTGCTGGGATTACAGGCGTGAGCCACCACACCTGGCCTCGCTAATTGATTTTTGAATGTTGAGCCAGTCTTGACTACTTGGGGTAGATCCTACTTGGTCACAGTCACAATTCTTTGTTGAATTCTATTTGCTAATACTTTGTTGAACATTTTTGTGTCTATGTTCACGAGAGATATTGGTCTGTAGTTTTCTTTTCTTGTTATATCTTTTTCTAGTTTCGGCATTAAGGTGATGCTGGCCTCATAGAATGCTTTAGGAAGTATTCTCTCAGCTTCTTCTGAAAGAGACCATGAAGAGCTGGTACCTCTTATGGTATCTCTTAATGATGGGATATGTTCCGAGAAATGCATCATTAGGTAATTTCATTATTGTGTGAACATCACCGAGTATGCATATACGAACTTAAATGGTAGGCTATATGGATTAGCTTATTGCTCCCAGGCTACAAACCTGTATAGCACGTTAGCATAGGCAATTGTAACACAATGGTAAGTATTTGTGTATCTAAACATATCATAAGTATTGTAATCCCCAACATGTATGCCGTCTGTCATTGACTGTTTCTTCCTTAAATGTTTGGTAGAATTCAACGACGAACCCATCTGGGCCTGGTGCTTTCTTTTTTGGAAGGTTATTAATTATTGATTCAATTTCTTTACTAGATATAGGCCTATTCAGATTGTTTATTTCTTTTTGTGTGAGTTTTGGCAGATTGTGTCTTTCAAGGAATGGATCCATTTTAGGTAGATTCCAAAGTTGTGGGCATACAGTTTTTCATAGGATTCCTTTATTATCCTTTTAATATCCGTGGGATCTACAGTGATGTTCTTGCTTTCATTTCTGACATTAGTAATTTGTGTTCTCTATTTTTTTCTTAGTTAGCAAGAGCCATGCAAGTTTTATTTACCTTTTCAAAGAACCAACTTTTGGTTTAATTGATTTTCCCTATTAATTTACTGTTTTCAATTTTATTGATTTCTGCTGTAATTTTTATTTTAAGTTTTATTTTATTTTTATTTTCTGTAGAGATAGGTCTCATTATGTTGCCCAGGCTGGTCTCAAACTCTTGAGCTCAAGCAATCTTTCTGCCTCACCCTCCCAAAGCACTGAGATTACAGGCAGGAGCCACCATGCCTGGCCTGCCATAATTTTTATTATTCCTTTTCTTCTGCTTACTTTGAATTTAATTTGCTCTTCTTTTTCTAGTTTGCTAAGGTGGAAGCTTAGATCATTCATTTTAGATCCTTCTTCTTTTCTAATATATGCAGTCAATGCTATAAATTTCCCTCTAAGCATTGCATTCACTGCATCCCACACATTTTAGTAAGCTGTGTTTTCATTTTCATTTAGCTCAAAATACTTATAAATTTCTCTTGAGATTTCTTCTTTTACCCATGTGTTATTCAGACACATGTTGTTTAATCTTCAAGTATTTGGGGACTTCCAGTTAACTTTCTGTTATTTATTTCTTGTTTAATTCCACTGTGGTCTGAGAGAAACACTGTGTAATTCTATTATTTTACATTTAAGGTATGCTTTATGGTCCAGAATGTGGTCCATCTTGATGAATGTTCCATGGGAGCTTGAGAAGAATGTGTACTCTGCTGTTGTTGGATAAAATATTCTATAGATGTCAATTATATTAGGTTGATTGATGGTGTTGTTGAGTTCAACTATGTCCTTCCTGATTTTCTGCCTGCTGGATCTGTTAATTTCTGACAGAGGAATATTGAAGTCTCTAACTTTGTCAATGGACTTATCTATTTCTTCTTGCTGTTTTATCAGTTTTTGCCTCATGTATTTGAACACATCATTGTTAGGTAATGCCTTCCCCCACCTCTCCCCGAGACAGTTTCACTCTTGTTGCCCAGGCTGGAGTGCAGTGGTTCGATTGATCTCGGCTCCTTCCTCTGCCTCCTGGATTCACGCGATTCTCCTACCTCAAACTCCCAAGTAGCTGGGATAACGGGCAAGGACCACCACGCCCAGCTAATTTTTGTATTTTTAGCACAGACGGGGTTTCTCCATGTTGATCAGGCTGGTCTCGAAGTTCCGATCTCAGGTGATCCACCCATCTCCGCCTCCCAAAGTGCTAGGTTTACAGGCAAGAGCCAACGTGCCCAGCCAATCTCTATCTTTTAATTGGTGTACTGAAACTATGGATATTTAATGATTATTGATATAGTTATCTACCATATTTGGTGCTGTTTTCTAATTTTTGCTTTTGTTTCTGTTTTTGTTTTCTGCTCTTTTTCTTCCTTTTGTGGTTTTAATTGAGTGTTTCATATGATTCTATTTTCTCTCCTTTCTTAGCATATCAGTTATACTTCTTTTTTAATACTCTAGAGTTTCTCATATTCATTTACAACTAAACCAAGCCTGCTTTCTAATAAGACTGTACCACTTCACAGGTAGTGTGAGTACCTTATAGTAACCAAATAATCCTAGTACTTCCCTCTCATCCCTTGGGTCATTGCTGTCATTCATTCCACCTATATATTAGGCTGCAGACGCATATATGTGATCTACACATAAGCATACATAATCAAATACATTATTGCTATTATTATTTTGAAGAAACTGTTATCTGTTAGATCAATTAAGAAAAATAAAAGTTTTTCTTTTACTTTCATTTATTCCTTCTCTGATGCTCTTCCTTTCCTTACATAGATCCAAGTTTCTATCCTATGTCATTTTCCGTCTCTCTAAAGGACTTCTTTTAACATTTTCTGCAATGCCGGTCTACTGGCAACACATTTCCTCAGTATTTATTTGTCTGAGAACACCTTTATTCTCCGTCAATCTTGAAGGATAACTTCAGGGGGTACAGAATTCTAGGTCGGTGGAGTTTCTTTGGCAACACTGGAAACATTTCACTCTGCCCTTCCTTGCTTCCAGAATTTCTGAGAAGTTGGAGGTAATGATTCCAAAATGGTTCCTTTTTCCTCCCCTGCCAGATGCATGAGGAAGTTATTCTCTGATATTTACTGTGAGAACCTGGTCCAGCTCCTGGAGGTAAAACTCACAAAAGCATGCTCACCCCATCACTGGCCACCCCTGAAGTTTTTAGCTTTGCAATTTGTCCATATAGCCTAGCCTCCAGCAATTTGTCAATTACAGTTCAGTTCTCCTCTCCAGCAGTGGTTCCCACGGATGTTTCTCCCAGTGGTGGTGATTCTCTGTATCCGCTCCTTTGTCTCTCCAACTGCCAGGGCAGTGGAAGTTAGCTTTTCTTCTGGATCTAAGAAAAGCTGTTGATTTTTCAGTTTGTTCAGCTTTTCACCTGTTACCCCACAGCTTTAGGCTTTTACATGCCATGTTGCTTTCTCACCGTTCTCTATCTGTGTGGGTTTCCTGCTCACTGCCATTCTTCAGACCACTGTTGCTCCAGGTGTCTGAGTTTGCTAGACTTGATTCCAGAATGTTTCCTTCCAGATCATCACTTATTTCTAAAATGGGGATGACTCCCCGTGAACTAGTTACTGACTTATGCCCAATGACCCTGCCCTTCCAAGCTAAGGGTCACTGGTTTGTCCCTCAGAAGTGCCAGTTCACTGAACAACTGTCTGAACTCTTCAGAGACCCATCTGCTCTCAGCAACCTCCTTCAGTTTGGGTGAATAATTGCAAATTAATGAAAAAAGCAGTAATCGTGTCTGGCAAAGCAGAACTCAAAGAATAGAAAACGGTATCAAAAAAGTATAATTCCTTGTCAAGAAGGAGACCACTTTGCCATAAAGAGTTAACTGCAATGAATCTAGCACCATTTATTAGAGAAAGCAGAATTTGCTGGAAGTATGTAAAGAAGAAATGGGCAGAAATATAACACAGTCTTATTCTTGGGGCAAAACCAAGAAAAGGAAACAAGCTGGCTTTGGCTTTCTAACTATGTATGCAACTGTGAACGCTAGAGAGAATGTGTGCTATCTAGTTCCGAGGACAAATTTACAAAAGACGATAATATATTATGCTGCAAAGGAAATCGGAATCAATTACCCAAATGGCCTTGGCCACTGAGAAACACTCTGCACCCAGCACACCTGGAACTGCTGCCGCCACTGCCACTGCTACCTGGTCCTGCTCTCCGCCTTGGCTCTGCCCTCCTTCCAAGCACCTATTGCTACTGAAAGTTCCAGATTCTAGAGGTATGCTCACTTTGGTCTCCTCCACTCGAAGGAGCGTGCCCCAAGAGCAGGGCTCAAGC
This sequence comes from Saimiri boliviensis, assembly GCF_048565385.1. Classification (NCBI taxonomy): domain Eukaryota; kingdom Metazoa; phylum Chordata; class Mammalia; order Primates; family Cebidae; genus Saimiri; species Saimiri boliviensis. The sequence continues at coordinate 84,400,445 of NC_133470.1, read as the reverse complement.
CAGCATCTGGAAGTGCCCGGCTCATCATCGGCACTGACATGTCAGTTCATTGAATGGATAACTTCCACAAACACACTTACACCTCTCTTGCCTTTGTTCTTGGTGTTAAGGAGGAAATGGCATCTTTGTAGATTTCTTCAGTGTTCCACCTCCAGAGTCTAGCGTGACAGGCAGTGGGAGGGTTGTGACTTTAGACAGAGTGACAGGGAAGTCTTGTTTTGTAGAAATGCACAAGGTGATGCATAGAAAACCAAGACGCAAGTAAGGCAAAGGCCACCCAGCCACTCCAGGCCAAGGCTCCCAGGAGAAGGAAACAGGACGGAGTTTCTGGGTTGTGGTCTGGCCTTGGCTTCCCTGACAGTTCGTGTCTGGGAAAGCCAGTGAGCAAGGTCGTTAGCGACTCCTAGGAAGCGGGGGTCTGCAGCTGCGCACCTGACAGGGCCGGGATGGGAACCAGAGACTGCACAGGTCTGCCTGTGAGTCACGCTTTGCCGTTCCAGGCTGGCTGCCCTCAAGCCTGGGAATTGGTCAGGCTAAACCCTCCTCTCAGGGTCTCCTTCGTGTCTCCCGTGTGTTGGCGCTGGCGTCCCTGTGGCCTTTGTCTCCTCGTTCTTGTCTATCCCCCAGTGTGGCGCGGCGGAACCTCGGGCAGGGCTCTGAGAGAGTGTGCATGTCTGACAACGTTTCTGTCCACTGTCCACTCATGCCGTTGGTGATGTGGCTACATGTGGAATTCTAGGTTGGAAATGATTTTCCTCCAGGTGTTGTCATTACTCTGTGCGTGTGCGTGTGTGCGTGTGTGTGTGTGTGTGTGTGTGTGTGTGCGCGCGCGCGCGCATCTTTTCTAAAAACTCCAAAGAATGAAAATGAAAAGCCCTCTCTGGCTGGGGAGACTGTCCTCCCAGGGCCAGCCAATTCCTATAGAGAATGAAGGGTCCTGACCCGAGAGGACTTTGGGGTGCAGAGTGAGCAGCCCCGGGCCTTTCCTCCTCCCTCTGCCTGGTGCACCCCAGGAGGCAGATCGCTCTGCCTTCACCATCCCAGAGCCAGGCGCCAGGCAAACAGGGACCAGTCCTGTGCCTTAAGCTCCCTAAACTGCTGGCCCTGCCCACCCTTGCCTTTGCTGTGGAAGCCCCAGTAAAGGCTCCCGCCTCAATCTTCCTGTTGTCCTGCATTCTGCCTCCCGACCCCCTGGTGCTTCCCCATTGGGCCCCACGTTCCGGGTCGTGTCTCCCATGTCTAGGACCTTCGAGGATAGTCGACTCCGTTTCTTCCTGAGCCTCTGCTGTGTCTCAGTGGACCGACTGTTGCATTACAAAAATGTCAGCCGGCCATTCCGCTTCCTGCCTCTACACTGAACTCTTGCGGGAAGCTCCTTAAACCTTCCCCGTGTCCTGGGTGCTCTGAGATGTCATGGCGATGTGCCTAGGAGAGGCTCTGCGCTCAGCCACGCGCAGGGCATACCGTGAGCCTTTTCGACTTGTCAACTCCGGTCTTTTAGTCTGACAGAACGAGAAGCTCTAGGGACATCAGCGGGGATCGGCCCCAGTGGACTCTGCTTGCGCAAGGAATCCAAGATGTCCACCTCATTCAGATTCCCCAGAGAAGATACTCGTAACAAGCTGCCTGGAGGACCGGGGCCTGGTTGCAGAGTTCTGGGAGTGAAGCAGGGGAGGGGATGCCGGCTCTGTGCAGGCAGGCCGCACTGGCTCACAGCGGGGCTCTGCTCCTGGTGGAATTTCACTGCCTTCCATTGGACCTGGTGTCCCATAGTTCACCGACTCCTTTGCCCTCTCCAGAGAATGAAGTCCCCCATTTCTGTCAGGATGGAGGAGGCAGACTTGCCCAGTGGCACACAGGCAGAAAGGTTTGCCTGGGACTGAGAGCATTCAGAGGACACGGGACTGGCAGTGCTGAAAGTGGCTGGAACAGTAGGTTACCCTGGCACCCGGCATGCAGAGTGCTTAGTAACCATTAGTAACCAGCTTTCACCCAGTCCTTCTTTCTTTTCTTTTCTTTCTTTTTCTTTATTTTTGTTTTTGAGACAGGGTCTTGCTCTGTCTCCCAGGCTGGAGTACAACGGCACAATCTCAGCTCACCGCAACCTCCGCCTCCCCGGTTCAAGCAATTCTTGTGCCTCAGCCTCCGAAGTCACTGGGATTACAGGCATGTGCCACCACGGCTGGCTAATTTTTGTATTTTTGGTAGAGATGGCATTTTGCCATGTTGCCCAAGGTAGTCTGGAACTCCTGCGCTCAAGTGATCTTCCTGCCTTGGCCTTCCGAGTTGCTGGGCCCACAGGTGCATGCCATGTTTGGGTAATTAAAAAAATTTTTTTGTAGCAACTAGGCTTCGCTATGTTTGTTGCCTGGGCTGGTCTCAAACTCCTGGCCTCAAGCAGTCCTCCCGCCTTGGCCTCTCAAAGTGCTGAGATGGCAGGTGTGAGCCACCACACCCAGCCTCTGTATACTTCAAGCAACACACACTTTGTTTTATGTAGGCTGTACCTTGATATGGCTGTTTGAAATAGGGTGCATCAAATATAATGCACAAAGAATAATTCTAAATCGAACACCATGCAACCATTTCCTTACTCATAGTAATGGAGCTAGTCTCATTTTATTCTTAAAGATGCATCATTTTGGCCCTCATATTTAGCTTTTCCATCTTTTTGAAATTGATTTTGTAATGGTGTGAAGTAGATGTATACAGCTGCCTTTCTTTTCCTTTTTTTACAGTTTAGGTGTTTTGGGTGTTTTTTGTTTTTCGGTTTTGTTTTTTTTTTTTTTTTCAGACAGAGTCTCTCGCTCTGTCACCCAGGCTGGAGTGCAGGGGTGAGATCTCGGTGGCAGCTCACTGCAACCTCCACCCCCTGGGTTCAAGCAATTCTCCTGCCTCCGCCTCCCAAGTAGCTGGGATTACAGGCGCCCACCACCACGTCTGGCTAATTTTTGTATTTTCAGTAGAGGCAGGGTTTCACCATTTTGACCAGGCTGGTCTTAAACTCCTGGCCTCAATTGATCCACCTGCCTTGGCCTCCCAAAGTGCTGGGATTACAGGCATGAAACACCGTGCCCGACCTTTCCTTGTTTATGATCTCAAGGGAATGCTTTCAACTTTTTGTCACTATATATGATGATGCTATAACTATCTTAATAAATCCTTTGCTAAGGAAGTTCATTTTAATTCTTACGTTCCTGACTTTTCTTTTTAATCATGAATGGATATTGAATTTTATCCAATGCTTTTTCTGTGCCTATTATGGTGATGATGTAATTTTTCTTTTTCTTTTTTCTTTTTTTTTTTTTTTTTGGTTTGTTTTTTTCCTTTTTGTGGAGAATGGGGTCCCGCGTGAGCCACAGCGCCAGGCCTCTTTTTCTTTCTTTCTTTTTTTTTTTTTTTTTTGAGACAGGATCTCTCCTTATCACCCAGGCTGGAGTACAGTGGCCTGATCTCAGTTCACCGCAGCCTTAGCCTCCTGGGCTCAAGCGATCCTCCTGCCTCAGCCTCCGCAAATAGCTAGGACAACAGGCGAGTGCCACCACTGGCAAATTTTTTTTTTTTTTTGTATTTTTTGTAGAAACAAGGTTTTGCCATGTTGGCCAGGCTGGTCTCAATCTCCTTAGCTCAAGCGATCTGCCTGCCTTAGCCTCCCTAAGTGCTAGGCTTAAAGGCATGAGGCACCACACCCTGCCGATCATGTAACTTTTCTTCTTTAACATTAATATTGTCAATTACAATAAATGATTTTTTATTGTTAAACACTTTGCACTCCTGAGATAAACACAACTTGGTCACCATGTATTATCTTTTTGTTTTGTTTTGAGACGGCATCTTGCTCTGTCACCCAGGATGGAGTGCAGTGGTGCAGTCTTGGCTCACTCCACCTCCTGGGTTCAAATGATTCTCTTGCCTCAGCCTCTCGAGTAGCTGAAATTATAGGTGCACGCCACCATGCCCTGCTAATTTTTTTTTTTTTTTTTGTATTTTTAGTAGAGTCTGGGTTTTGCCATGTTGCCCAGGCTGGTCTCAAACTCCTGACCTCAAGTGATCCACCCACCTTGGCCTCCCAAACTGCTGGGATTGCAGGCATGAGCCACTGTGCCCAGCCTAGTCACCATGTGTTAACACTGTTACATACCGCTAATATTTTGTTTTGAATTTCTGCATCTATGCTAACAAGTAAAGTTGGCTTATAATTTTCTTTCTCATAATGTCCTCGACAGGTTTTGGTCTCAAAGTTGTTTGCCTTCTAACAAGAGTGGAGCCTCTTTGTCTTAATTCTCGGAAAGTGTTTGTGTAAAATTAGAACTATTGCTTCTTGAATATTTGATAGATCTTGCTGATGAAGTCATCTAGGCCTGGAGTTTGGTTTGAAGGGAAGATATTTGATTACTAGTAAAAATTTATGATTATATGACTATTTAGGGTCTCTGCTTTTTCTTGAGTCAATACTTATAATTTCTTTTTCTAGAACTTTGTTCATTTGAACTGTATTTTCAAATGTATTGGCATAAAGTTATTCACAGTAGCCATTACTTTGAAATCCTGTCTGCATCTGTGATTATATGCCATTTTCCATTCATAGTATAGTTTTTATATGCCTTTTCTCTTGTTTCTCTCAATGAGGACTGTAAATGTCATTAGTCCTGCAGGGAAGCTTCTGCCTCTGACAGGCATCACTGCTTTGCTCACTACTCTAAGGAGCCATTTGTGTGAAGTTTTTCCTTTTCTCAACAATCGTGTCACCATCCTTCTGGCAACAGTATAGATTGGTGTCTGAAGTGGGAATAACACAAAGACCCCATCCACAAGTAGATAAACTTTATTTCAAACTTAAGAAAAAGCATATTTTCTCCAAACTTATGCAGAACATTGTTATGAGGAAAAAAACTGGACTTTCTTGCACTCTGTTTCTGTTGGAAGATCACAACCATGTTGCTCATTCTTTCTTATTAAGATTCCCATATCTGGTGTTTCTTGGAGATGTATCTAGGTCAACATGACCCAAGTTTAACCCAGACAACTCATAAAAACATGGCAGACTTTTAGCCCTTGGGAAACGAACTTGTTTTGGCCCTACTAAAGAGACTCATGAAAAACCCTCCTCTTCCTCTAAAGCCTGTCCCTGAGAACTCCATATTTCCCTTCAGCCAGCTTTCCCTTCTTGGACAGCCTTGCTGCTCTTAGACCTATGCTCATCATCTCCCTGGCTGTTTTCATTGTTTAGAGGTTTCCCCCAATGGCCTTGGCCTCAGGATAGCTGCCACTGGAGCACAGCCGTGGACCAGGAAATCCCAGAAGGACCTCAGAGGGTCATTGAGTCTCTCACCTTCCTTCCCAGGAGGACTGTCACTGAGCGAGAAGCTGAACTTTGGTCACAGCAATTGTGCTGGTTTCTGAGCTTTCATCTGTCCAAGTCTGATGTCCATTGGAAGTTTCTGGTCCTTTGGCCTGTCTTGGTTTGTTCCTCTTGTCTCCGAGGGTGAGAAACCAAAAGTCCTGTTTCTGTAAATCATGGCTATATGCCAGTCTACAAAAGTGACAAGACCCCTTAGGACACTTGTCTTCCAGTTTTGAAACCGGAAGCCTGGATGAAGTGTTCTGTCTCCCAGATTGAAATCTTGAAAAAACTTTTTGTAACACCATCGATTGTCTTCTCTGTGCCTCCTGTCTGTGGCCAGAATTGTGCCCAAGAGCCTGGGCCAGAGCCAGCCAAGCAGCCCTGCCCCATGGACCCAGGGGTCTTTTTACAGTTAACTTGTAGCTGCGGCTGGAGAACTGGTTCTGCCTGTCTTCTGAGCTTTACTGGCTGTGCACACTACTGAGTCACCACTGAAGGAGATCAGGGCTTGTGCCTGTGTTCTCCAGGGAAAAGACATACATATAGCTGGGGAACTGGAACAGGATCACAAGACAGCTGTCCCCAGGATAATGGACTCCCACAGAAAAATGCAGCTCCTGGGGGATGGCTCCAGGGCACCCGAGACTTCTCCATCGTGGTCATGGGAGTCTGAGTCTTGTACTGGGAGGGAAGTGAGTGAGTGGCGGCCAGCTTGGCCTGTCTGGACCCCATGAGACTGATCTCTACTTGGACTCTTTGAGGCTGGTCCTTTTGCTTCGAATAACCAGAGAAATCCCAGGAAAATACACATATTGGATGGGATGGAATAAGGTAACAGGATGCCAGGAGAAGCTCTGCATGCCAGTGTGAGGTGCAAGCTTCTGCACTGAGTCCCAACCCACCCTCCATCCACACTTTCTGCAGTGCTGTGCATGGTCTGGAGCAGCCCCTCTGCCCACCAGTCCTTGAAGAGGGAGACCCAGGCATCTCAGATCAACTTCCCCTTTTCATTCCTAAGACTGTAAACTGAAGCCCTTTTCATATGTAATTCCTAAGACTGTAAAGTAAAACCCTTTTCACGTGTAATTCCTGAGACTGTAAACCAAGACCCTTTTCATATGTTAAGCTATAAACCTAAGATTCTTCCACGTGTAACATCTAAAGAATAAGCCTATATAAAGAAGGAATATTCCTTTGTTAGGAGAGCTTGGCTGTTAGGCAACTATGCCACCTTGCTCCCGGCCAAATAAACTCCTTCCTCCTGTATTCGGTGTCCGAGAAATCCATTTCCCACAGCTGCTCCTGCTACATCCTCACCTGGGGGTTCCTGAGCTGATCAACTCTGCACCCAAGGGACATCCTGAAACTCTGTAGCCATCAAAGACCCCCAGTCAGGGCACAGTCACAGGGGAGGGACTCATGTCCTCTGGGGAGGCCTCCTTGACACTCTCTAGCATGCTGGAGGGTTTGATAAGATTCTTCTGCTGGGTAGCTGGGCATAGTGGCTCATGCCTGTAAACCCCAACCCTTTGGGAGGCTGAGGTGGGAGGATCACTTGAGGCCAGGAGTCCGAGGCTGCAGTAGGCTCTACTCCAGCCTGGGTGACAGAGCAGGACCTTGTCCCTAAATTGTTTTCATGGAAAAAAAAGGTGATCCTGCTGGGTGAGGTTAGGGCTTTTTTTTCTGTGCAGCTGTAACAAGAGTAAAGGGGAGGAGTTTCCCTGGAAGGATAATTTTGACCCCTTGCAAAGGAAATGAACAAACGAAGATGCTGAGGCTCTCACAGCTGATGGAACCGCTGTTCTGGTTCATTGGCTTCAAAGACTCTGTGGAGAAAAATGTTTTAAAATGTAAGGCCAAACCTCTGATAATGTAAAAGTACTGGGCATTTAAGAAAAACTCTCAAAGTTAGAGTTTCTTCTCCACAAAGAGAAACTCTCCACACAGTTGGGGGCAAGGCAGCTACCTCAGCTGGGTACTAGAGGCCCTGGACACCCTCACAACCTGGTCAGTGGTGGCACAGGGGCTGGTGGGCCTCATCAAGTAGCTTGACTTCACTCTGACTTCCAGGAGAGGAAGCCCATGAGGCTTGGTTGAGGACAGGTGGGAGAGGGGAGGCTATAACCAGGCTGCAAAGTTACTAGGACGGGCCATGGCTCACGCCTGTAATCCCAGCACTCTGGGAGGCTGAGGCAGGTGGATCACTTGAGGTCAGGAGTTCAAGACCAGCCTGGCCAACATGGCAAAACCGCGTCTCGACTAAAAATACAAGATTTGGCCCATTGTGGTGGCGGATGCCTATAATTCCAGCTACTTGGGAGGCTGAGGAGGCTGAGGCAGGAGAATTGCTTAAACCCAGGAGGCAGAGGTTGCAGTGAACCAAGATCTCGTTACTGCACTCCAGCCTGGGCAACAGAGTGAGACTCTGTCTCACAGAAAAAAGACAAAACGGTTATTAGGATAGTCCTGGGATGGACAGAACCAGGGACAGCAAGGGCCTGGCCAGGGTAGGGCAGCTGCTGCAGGAACAGCGACCCAGCAGCTAGACGTACAGAGGGCCACACAGAGGGAGACTGAGCCCTGGCTGGTCTGATAGGTCACACCACAGGCCACACCCAGAGAGCTGGTCCTGGGGCAGAGAGCGCCTCTGAGCAGGAAATGACAGAGGAAGTTTTGGGTGCAGCTTTACTGATAAGGACCTGTGAAACAAAACCAGCCTGTGTGATACCAATCAGCAAACATTTCAGTCAAGCAGAGTGGAAGGAAGACTGCTTTATCTTTCCGTCCCCTCTAGTGAGAATTCTGTCGAAGACTGCAGCCAAAATGGCGGAAAGAAAAAGATGATGTGGCTAGCTCCCGTCTGAAGCATGATACAGGAACAAGCAACTGCCTTTTGTTCTATTTGTCAGCGTCTTTAAATTTGTAATTTGTTGTGATTTCTTGTCTTTTTCTACATGAATAGACAGATGTGTAAGTGATTTAGAATTCTTAAAGAGGAACCCTAAATTATATAAACTTGGGTCTCTCTGCAATGTGAGTTTTCCCTTGTATATACATCGTAACCTGTTTAGAAATTTTTATTAAATGAAATAAGTTGATGTTGTGGAGACAAATCATGTTTTTTTCTGTGCACAAAGGCAGTTTTTAAACACTGAAATGGGGCTGGGAACGGTGCCTCGTGCTTGTAACCCCAGCACTTTGGGAGGCCGAGGTGGGTGGATCACCTGAGGTTGGGAGTTCGAGAATAGCCTGGCCAACATGACAAAACCGGGTCTCTACTAAAGATACAAAAATTGGCCAGGCATGGTGGGGTGCACCTGTAGTCCCACCTACTCAGGAGGCTGAGGCAGGAGAATCACTTGAACCTGGGAGGCGGAGGTTGCAGTGAGCACGGATGGCACCACTGCACTCCAGCCTGGGGACAGAGCAAGACTCTGCCTCAAAATAAATAAATACTGAAATGGGAAAAGACAAAAATGAATCATAGATTTTTGGATATTGCACTTTAACAAGTAAAATTAAAACATTTACAAATAACCATATAAAACCAGGCTATTAGTAAAAATCTAAATGGTCATCCTGCTTCCTAAATATACTCTTTCTCTAAAAAAGTTTTTGGCCGAGAGAACATGGAAAACTGGGGATTTTTTTTCTCCACTGTTACAACATCCCACTTGCTAAGCCACGTGATAAGAAACAAAGAAACGCATATTTCTATCAGGCCAAAACCGAACCTTCATGAAGAAGCTTCAGGAATGACTACTGTGTTAAATACACTTACTAATGTCAGAAGGGCTTTAATAACATAGAAGACGGGAGAGGCGGAGCATCACACACTGGGGTCTGTTGGGGGACTAGGGAAGGGACAGCGGAGGGTAGGGAGCTGGGGAGGGTTAACATGGGGAGAAATGCCAGATAGAGGTGACGGGGGGATGGAGGCAGCAAACCACCTTGCCATGTATGTACCTATGCAGCAATCCTGCGTGTTCTGCACGTGTACCCCAGAACCTAAAGTGTAATAAAAAAAAATACATATTTTAAAAATAGCACTTTCCTAAGATCCAAAAATTAGGTGAGTGATCACAGGACCTGTTAGACTTCACATCACTGAAAGAGGCCCTGAAGAGGGTAGGAAGGACACTCTTGAACCGCCCTCCCCCACCACCCCCGGAACCCCAGCAGCGGCCGCGTGGTGCAGAGACAGAATCTGAGCCCTTGGAGGAGGGCGGGCCCGGTGACTGCGGGGCTTTGCGTGGGAACTCAGCCGAAAGCAACATGGGGCAGAATTCAGCGGGCGCCCACAGAGGGAGGGTTTAGACCAGCCCTAGCCAGAGAGAAATCGGCCATCTTCAGCAGATGGCACCTGGCCTGAAGTATTCAGGGGCCCGACATCAACCTGAAAGGCAGGCTAGGCCACAAGGACGGCAGTTCCTGGGCTCGGAGCCAGAGGACTTGGAGAGAGGAGAGGGAAGGGTAGGGAGGACATTGTCTTGCTTCTTGGATACTAGCTCAGCCGCAGGAAGACAGGGCACGGGTCAGAGTCGTGAGGCCCCTGTTCCAGGCCCTAGTTCCCAGATGACATTTCCAGACACACCCTGGGCCAGAAGGGAATCGTGTCCCTTGAAGAAAAGGAGCCAGTCCTAGCGGGACACATCACCTCCGGACTGAGCAGCAGCGAGACCCCAGCCATACTCGTGCTGGCTCGGGTGAGACTCAGAACCTCGCGGGACCCAAGTGTGATCCAGCACATTCGCAGCTGTGGTGGCCACAGGCAGAGACCCCTTCTGCTTGAGGAAAGGAGAGGGAAGAGGAAAGGGGACCCCACAGAGGACGAGGACACCAGGTGGGTTCCTGGGCTCCCCAGTTCCAGGCCTGGGCTCCTGGTGGCATTTCTGGATCTGCCCCAGGGCCAGAGGGGAGTCCACTGCCCTGCAGGGAGAGGCACAGGCCTGGCAACATTCACCGCAAGCTGACCGAGGGCCCTCGGTCCCCGAGTGAACACGGGCAGTAGCCTGGCGGTACCCCCAGTGGGCCCGGGGCAGTGCTGGCCGTGGGGTGAGGCTTCTCTGCCTGTGGAAAGGGAGGCAAGAGTGGGAAGGCTGGTATCTCCCAGCTTGGGCGCCAGCTTAGCCACAGTAGAGTAGAGCACCAGCTCCCAACTCCAGACCCTGGCTCCCAGATGGCAAATTTGGATCTGCCCAGAACTGGGGGAAACTCGCCACTCCGGAGGGAAGGACACTGGCCTGGCTGGCTTTGCCACCTGCAAGAACCACAGGGTTACCAGGCTTGGGGTGCCCCCTAAAGCAGACGAAGCTGCAGTGACCACAAACTTACATCCCGAAGCTCAAGGATAAAGAAAGGATCCCGGTTGGGTGTGGTGGCTCACGCCTGTAATCCCAGGAGGCCGAGACAGGCGGATCACCTGAGGTCAGGAGTTCAAGAACAGCCTGGCCAACATGGCGAAACCCTGTCTCTACTAAAAATACAAAAATTAGTTGTTGTTGTTGTTGTTGTTATTTTTACTGTAATCCCAACTACTCAGGAGTCCGAGGCAGGAGAATCGCTTGAACCCGGGAGGCAGAGGTTGCAGTGAGCCAAAGTCGCACAATTGCACTCCAGCCTGGGCGACAGAGCAACACTCCACCCCTAAAAAATAAACAAACAAATAAAAAAATAAAATAGCTAGAAGAGAGGTTTTTGCATGTTCGAACTGCCCTGACTGGATATCAAATTGTGCCACCATAAATATGAAGTCAACAAAATAAGCTAAAACTCCAGTGTCCTCAATATTTCTTTATAAGAAAAATCCTTGAATTGATTAAATTGTTTTGTTTTTCATTTAAAAGATAGTTCTATGTCTTCTCTCCAGTTTTCTCGTGGTATGAAGTACAAAAAAGTGACAATACAAACACTGCGTTTTTGTGTTTGCAAGATTTCAGATGTATCTATTATTATTTTCTCATGAGAAATTTTATGATGTTGACCTTTCTCAACTCATAATACTTACCTTGCAGATCATGTACGTCAGCATTTCTTACACTCAATAGCTAAGATTTTGTAAATGTAAACACGAGTTGAACTAAACTGAGTTATAATCATGAATATCTGTATTTTAAAAATCAACCTTTTAAACTTCCAACAATAGCAATAATTTTGTAGCCGTGCAAAGTTACTCCATCTTGTAAACGGAGTAAGTTTTAGTGTCATATTTGTCGAATTTGATTCATCAACAGTGATCATATTGTTTTTCAATGTCAGCCTACTGTAATTTCTAAGATTCCCTCATCTACCGACTTCGAGACCTGGGGTGGATAATACATTGAGGTAATTAGCAAGTAATGGTTACCTGGATAATCTCCAAAGGAATGAAAATTCATAAAGCCAAAAGGCAAACACACACAGTTATTTCTGACATATGTATTCTTGTCTATGCATGAACACAATGGCGCCACACAGCACTGACCAATCAGAAAATCACTGTAATACAAACATTGTTTTGTGCTGTGCCTGGATTTTTATTTACTTATTTTTTTTTCTTTGTTAGACACAGGGTCTCACTCTGTCACCCAGGCTGGAGTGTACTGGTGCAATCCTAGCTCACTGTGGCCTCAAACTCCTGAGCTCAAGTGATCCTCCCATCTCAGCCTTCCAAGCTTCTGGGATTACCTGCAGGTGCCACTACACCCAGCTAATTGTTGTATTTTTACTTTTTGTAGAGATGGGACTTTGCAGTGTTGCCCAGGCTAGTCTCAAACTCCTGGTCTCCCAGCAATCCTCCCACCTTGGCCTCCCAAAGTACTGGGATTACAAGCATGAGCCACCCTGACCAGCCTATGCCTGATTTTTAAATTTTTACCGTAAAATCTAAACTCTTAAAGCAATAAATAATACCACTACCTGAACATTTGTGTGTGTGTGTGTGTGTGTGTGTGTGTGTGAGAGAGAGAGAGAGAGAGAGATGGAATCTCACTCTGTCACCCAGGCTGGAGTGTGGTGGCGCGATCTCAGCTCACTGGAACCTCCGACTCCCAGGCTCAAGTGATTCTCCTGCCTCAGCCCCCCAAGTAGCTGGGATTACAGGCACACACCATCACACACAACTAATTTTTGTATTTTTAGTAGAGACAGGGTTTCACCATGTTGGCCAGGATGGTCTCGATCTCCTGACCTCATAATCTGCCTGCCTTGGCCTCCCAAAGTGCTGGGAATACGGGCGTGAGCCACTGTGCCCAGCCACATCAATGAATGTTTTAAAAATTTCTGTATATCGCTTGGCACAGTGGCTCATGCCTATAATCCCAGCACTTTGGGAGGCCGAGGAGGGCGGATCACTGGAGGTCAGGAATTTCAGACCAGCCTGGCCAACATGGCAAAACCCTGTCTCTACTAAAAAATACAAAAATTACCCCACCGTGGCAACGGGCACCTGTAATCCCAGCTACTCCGGAGGCTGAGGCAAGAGAATCGCTTGAACCCAGGAGGCGGATGTTGCAGTGAGCCGAGATTGTGCTGCTGCACTCCAGCCTGGGCGACAAGAGCAAGACTCATCTAAAAAAGGGGGAAAAGTTTCTGTACAATGGAGTGCAGAAGCCTGGGTGCACGGGAGAAAGGGGTCTTTAGGTAATTAACATATTTTCAACCTCAAGTATTCTATCTAGAGCCAGAGATTTTTTTTTCCCACCTTACTGGGAGCTTATAGCACTGCGAATCCGTTAACAGAGGTGTTTTCATGCTGCGCCTTGGCATGGTTCTTTCATAACTGCAGCCAATTATAAGAGAACAAGAAATCCAACATAACAGATAGCAAAGGCTCTTCCTTTGTGGAGGAGCTAAAATTCCCACTGCTTATCACGTTACTTTCTCCTGTGTGTTGTTATCAAATATTGGGACTCTGGTTACATTGTCAAGGCCATTGGCCTTTCTTGTTCTAGGGCAGCTGTACTCCTCTCTTAAGCAACTGACCCGTCTCCCCTGGCAACTCTCTTTGGTACTGGCCTTCTCCCAGACCAGTCCTCAAATTAATAACAACACTGACTACGGTCTCCGGACCACCATCCAGGTTTGCCCCTTTGCCTGGCTTGGGTAACCCACTGCATGGTGCATGCAAATAAAGGCTGATGCCAAGAAGGAGGCATGATCAGAATGCCTCGTAGTTATTAAAAGTGATGCAATGGGATTGTAAAATCTAGCCTGCAGGCTGGGAGCAGTGGCTCACGCCTGTAATCCCAGTACTTTGGGAGGCCAAGGCAGGAAAGTCGCTTGAAGCTAGGAGTTGGAGACCAGCCTGGGCTATATAGCAAGACCCTGTCTCTAAAAAAAAAAAAAAAAATACAAAAATTAGCTGGGCATAGTGGTGTGTGCCTGTAGTCTCAGGTACCTCGAGAGGCTTGAGGCAGGAGGATCACTTGAGCTGTGATCAGGTCACTACTGCAGCCTGGGTTACAGAGCAAGACCCTGTCTCAAAAAAAAAAAAAAAAAAAAAAAGGAAACAAAACCAAAAAACCCCACCTATCCTGTAAATGTATTAAAAAGTCACTGATTTCAATGTATTTTGGTACAAAGGAAGGAAGTACTGATACATGGTAAAATTTAGATAGATCTCAAAAACATTATGCTCAGTGAAAGAAGCCACACAGAAAAAGTCACATATCATATGATTTGCTTTATGTGAAATATCCGGAATAGATGAATTCATAAATACAGAAAAGCAGATCAGGGGTTGCCAGGGGCTAGGGGAGTAGGGGTCGGGGTGTGGCTCTGTAATGGATATGAGGTTTCTGTATGGGATGATGAAAAGATTCTGAAAGTAGATAGCGGTGATGGTGGCACAGCATGCATTAGTAAATGCACTAAATGCTATTGAATTGTACACTTTTAGATGGCTAATTTTATGCTACCTAATTTTTACTTTAATTAAAAACCACAATATTGGCCAGGCATGCTGGCTCACACCTATAATCCCAGAACTTTAGGAGGCCAAGGCGAGAGTATCATTTGAGCCCAGGAATTCGACACCAGCCTGGCCAACATGGTAAAACCCCCATCTCTCCAAAACAAGCAAACAAACAAAAATGCAGCCGGGTATGGTGGCACGCACCGATAGTCCCAGCTACTTGGGAGGCTGAGGAGGATTGCTTGAGACCGTGAGGCAGAGTTTGCAGTGACTGGGGATCGCACCACTGCGCTCCAGCCTGCGCGACAGAGACTGTGCCTCAAACGACACCAGCAGCACCACGATATAGTCTGGTAATTGCATACCTTCTTGGGATGAATTTTAAATGTTTATTTTTTATGCAAGAGCTAACACAAGTGCTCTCAACACAATGACTTTTTTACCTTTTGAAGATTATATTGTGAGGTTCAAAATCTCTTTGTCCATTAACAGCATCACTGACTCACAAAATGGAGATCTCCACACCCAACATAGCTAGAAACAAGTGGCCCAGCAGGACAGGGTCACGGTGCACAGCCGAGCTGTACCTTGGTGTTAATGCATCAACATCAAGTTTTATCAAGTGGCAACAATGTGGACACCAGTACTTGGAAAGTGGTCGTACCACCGTCATAGACCCCCACTTTCTCCATCAGAGATCTCAGTGCCAAGGATCTACCAACTTCTTCCTGTTCCTTGGGTTTTCTCTTTTTTTTTTTTTTGAGACAGGATCTTACCCTCATCGCCCAGGCTGGAATGCAGTAGCACAATCTCGGCTCACTGCAACCTCCGCCTCCCAGGTTCAAGTGATTCTCCTGCCTCAGCCTCCCGAGTTGCTGGAAGTACAGGCACCCACCACCATGCTCAGCTAATGTTTGTATTTTTAGTAGAGATGGGTTTCACCATGTTGACCAGGCTGATGTCGAACACTTGACCTCAGGTGATCCGCCCATCTCCGCCTCCCAAAGTGCTGGGATTACAGACATGAGCTACCGCGCCGAGTAGCTCACACTTTCTCTTGAACAGTCTACCTGATGAGGTAGACTGCTTCCAAAGATGGCTGCCCCCATGGCTCCCATTCTGCATGTCCTTCTACAGCATTACTTGGCACTCTGCCCAACAAGAAGTGGAGGCTTCCTCCCCTTCTCTGGAATCAGAGCTGGCCTTGTGAGTTGTTTTCATTACTAGAATGTGGCAGATGGAACATTAGGTGTCTCCCAGGCCTACTTTCTGCTGTTGCCCTCTTGGAAGCCAGCACCATAGAAAGAAATCTGGGCTCTCCTACCTGAGAGGCTGCATGGAGGGAGAGGCCCTGGAGGATGAGATGCCGTGTGGAGGGGAGTAATACAAGCCAGCTAACAGCCAGCACCAGCTGCCACACATGGGGTGGAGGCCATTTTCCGAGACCAGTGGAATAGTAATAATTGTAAAGGATTTGCAAGGAACAAAGGAAACCGATGAGGGAGAGCCAGTTCTTGCTATCTGTCCTGGAATATTTTTTGGCATCGTCCTTAGTGTTCTTTTTTTTTTTTTTTTGAGGCGGAGTTTCGCTCTCGTTACCCAGGCTGGAGTGCAATGGCGCGATCTCGGCTCACCGCAACCTCCGCCTCCTGGGTTCAGGCAATTCTCCTGCCTCAGCCTCCCGAGTAGCTGGGATTACAGGCACGTGCCACCATGCCCAGCTAATTTTTCGTATTTTTAGTAGAGACGGGGTTTCACCATGTTGACCAGGATGGTCTCGATCTCTTGACCTCGTGATCCACCCACCTCGGCCTCCCAAAGTGCTGGGATTACAGGCGTGAGCCACCGCGCCCGGCCGTCCTTAGTGTTCTAACAGTCATGCAGTGACAACCTGTCCTCCTCCCCTTTCTCTATTTTTCCATGTAACAGGTTAGGCCTGTCTGTGCAGAGTGGATGGTGCAGCTCAGACACCGAGGATCACATTAGATCTCCTCGATGCCGCTGTGGCAAGAGATAGTATCACAATGTAGAAAATGCTTGTATAGGCCGAGCACGGTGGCTCACACTTGTAATCCCAGCACTTTGGGAGGCCAAGGAGGGTGTATCACAAGGTCAGGAGTTCAAAACCAGCCTGGCCAACACAGTTAAACCCCGTCTCTACTAAAAAAAGAAAAATTAGCTGGGCCTGGTGGCAGGCACCTGTAATCCCAGCTGCTTGGGAGGCTGAGGCAGGAGAATCGCTTGAGCCTGGGAGGTGGAGGTTGCAGTGAGCCTGGATCGCGCCACTGCACTCCAGCCTGGGAGACAGAGCCAGATTCTGTCTGAAGCAAACAAAGAAAATGCTTGTATAGGCTGGGCACGGTGGCTTATGCCTGTAATAACAGCACTTTTGGAGGCTGAGGCGGGCGAATCACTTGAGGAAAGAAGTTTCAGACCAGCCTGGCCAACATGGTGAAACCCATCTCTACTAAACATACAACAATTAGCCAGGAGGCTAAGGCATGAAAATTGCTTGAACCCGGGAGGCAGAGGTTGCAGGGAGCCGAGATCTCACCACTGTACTCCAGCCTGGGGAACAGAGTGAGACTTCATTCCCCCACCCCCCCCAAAAAAAAGGCCGGCACAGTGGCTCACACTTGTAATCCCAGCACTTTGGGAGGGTGAGGCGAGCAGATCACGAGGTCAGGAGTTCAAGACCAGCCTGGCCAATATAGTGAAACCCTGTCTCTACTCAAAATACAAAAATTAGCCGGGCGTGGTGGCACATGCCTGTAAGTACCTATCTACTTGGGAGGCTGAGGCAGGAGAATCGCTTGAACCCAGGAGGCCGAGGTTGCAGTGAGCTGAGATTGGGCTACTGCACTCCAGCCTGGGTGACAGAGGGAGACTCCATCTCAAAAAAAAAAAATAATAATAAGGAGAAGAAAGAAAGAAAGAAATGCTTACATAACAAATGGGTTATGCTTTAGAAAACCACAGCTATCTCTGATAGAGGAGTTTGGGCTGAGGACATACTCATCTTGACTTTTATTTGTTCAAATGATTACATCGATGACTAACCTCAGGTGAGTTTTATGACTGGGCAGGGAATGTGAACAGCGTGGGTTGGTTCAGGTTGCCCCTGAACAGTGTGGTGCTAACGTCGGTGCCATGCCACTGCCCAGGGGCTGCTTGGCATAAGAACAAAGTGGTGATTTGGGTCGGTGAATCCGAGTTGGTCCTCTTGCCTTCCATGCTGTAATTGGATACACGGAATTTTTAAGTACAACCTCATCAGGAATGTCACTTGTAAATGCGAAGCTCAAATCATCAGATCCAAGACTCTAAGACACCGAGCCTTGCAGAACAAGGATGGAACTTGAGAGGGGGAAAGAACGGGCTAGAGATTACACCAATGACCTGGAGGGTCACAGCCTTACCTAGACTCACAGGGGCTGCAGTCAGACAGGGTGGGGACAAGCTTTCTGTTCAAAGGCAGTGAAAACCTTTGCAGAACAATGAAAGCAAATAATATCTCTTGTTGCACTATGTTCAAAAGGTGAGACAGATCAATGGAATACACACAATGTCAGATAAAGGAAATACACAGGAAATGCACGCAAGAAAAACACCTGGGTCCCTGAATGACAGGAAATAGTGCTGTTTAAATGTGTTTGCACTAACGTTCTGTTAGAAATTTCTTCCCTAGCAGTGAAAGACAGTTAAAGGGAACCAGGTCATTGTGTGTGTAAATCTTAATATTTTAACTGCATATGTATCGTATAAATTAAGCTTTTGTCTGATTTCCACTGTCTGTAAGAGTTAAAAATTAAAAAAAAAAAAAAACACTTGGCTGGACCACACATTGAATTAATTATCTTAACACAAAAATGATACTGAAGACCATGTGAATGCACTAATGCCACCAAACTGTAAACAGTTATTTTACCACGATTTTTTAAAAGTTTTTTTTTAAAAAGGCTAATAAGATTTCTGGGTTCAGGCAGGAGTAGGAAGGCAGCAAAAGCCCGAATTACCCCACTTCTAAAGGAAATCCAAACACAAGAAGAATGAATGAGCCCCCCCCATCAGAAAGTTCTAGGATGTGACAAAGCAGGGCGGGGACTACAAAGGGTCCCAGCGGTCCCGACCAGGATCCACCTCCGCAGGACAAGGCCCAGGTCCACGCGGGATGGCCTGGGGGCAAATGCGAGCCCCAGGAGAACTCTCAGCGCCCCCCTCCGCCCCCCGCCCCACGCCCCACGCGGCGGCCGCGGGGAGCTTCCTGACGCGCGAGCGGCGTGGCGGCGCCAGAAGAGGGCGCCCAGGAGCCGAACAGGAGGCCAAGCCCCGGGCCTTCCCGCGTTCCGAGGGGTCCCCATACTAAGGCAGACAGAAGGCATCCACCTGTCAACAGTGAGAAGCAAAATCAACAAAGGCCAAAGTGCGGCAGGCATTCGGACAAAGCTAAACGACCCACGGAGCAAAAGGGCCGCCGCTCACCGAAAAAAGAGTTGCACAGGGCCTTCGCGGAGGCGTTCAGCTCCTTCCTGCCGGGAGCTCGTTCTGCGGCTCCGGGTCCCAGGGCCATCTGCCCAGCGGTTTCCAAAGCCGCAGCCCTGCTCCAGACTCGCCTCACACTTTTTTTTTTTTTGGACAGTGCTTGGAAACATGCATTTAATAAAGATTTCTAAGCATGCAGATTTCAAATAATGAGTCACATTGAAGTTTCCAATTCACATGGCCCGTTACGTCTCTCTTCCGCTTACACTGAAGATCAGGGCCATAAAGTGAATTTGAATTTCTTTCTTTTCTTTTATTTTCTTTTAGAGACACGGTCTTGCTTTATGGCCCAGGCTGGAAGGCAGTGGTGTGATCACGTTTCACGGCAGCCTCTACCTCCTGGCCTCCAGCAGTCCTCTGCCTCAGCCCCCTGAGTAGTTGGAACCACAGGTGTGCATCAATCACCACGCCCAGCTAATTTAAAAATTTTTTTAGTGGAGATGGGGTCTCACTATACTACCCTGGTCTCAGACTCCTGGGCTCAATCGATCCTCCCACTTTAGCCTCCCAAAGTGCTGGGATTAGAGCCGTGAGCCGCTGGGCCCAGCCACCAATTCCTTAGTTTCTTTCTCCTACAATATGAACAACCCAGTTGCAACATAACAAACACCAATGAGAAAAGAGAAGCCTGCCACGGGGAGGGGAATGCAGACCCAGCAGGCAGGTCCTCAGTGGGGGGTGCAAGGCGAGAACCCTCCCACCCACCTGCTCCCAGCTGAGAGTCCATCTGGGCCTCCAGTGGGCAAGGACAAAAAACTCCATTTGGCTGAGAAGAAGTGACTGGCACTGGGTCAAAGCCAAACAAATCCTCCGCAGGAATTTAGCTCACACCTTGATTTTCTATTCATTAAATTTCACTCCTGTAGGAACTCTCATAAGTGGAATCAGATAGTATTTGGTGTGTGTGTGTGTGTGTGTGTGTGTGTGTGTGTGTGTGTGTTTTGAGATGGAGTCTTGCTCTGTTACCCAGGCTAGAGTGCAGTGGTGCGATTTCGGCTCACCACAACCTCTGCCTCCTGGGTTCAAGTGATTCTCCTGCCTCAGCCTCCCAAGTAGCTGGGACTATAGGCACACGCCACCAAACCTGGTTAACTTTTGTATTTTTAGTAGAGACAGAGTTTTACTATGTTGGCCACGCTGGTCTTGAACTCATGACCTCGTGATCCACCTGCTTTAGCCTCCCAAAGTGCTGGGGTTACAGGTGTGAACCACCACTCCTGGCCATATTTGTTTTTTTATGATAGGCTTTGGGGATATATCTTTCTGAAGGCTCTTTATGACTAAACCTTAAATAATTTAATTACAGTGGAAATTCTCTGGACTAGATTGTAAATGTGGATCCGATTTGGAAATAAGACTTTTTTCAAGTCAGAGGAGAAAGATCAATTTAAGAATATAAGGCAATGGCTGGGCGGGGTGGGCTCACACCTGTAATTCCAGCACTTTGGGAGGCCAAGGTGGGTGGATCACCTGAGGTAAGGAGTTTGAGACCAGCCTGGTCAACACGGTGAAAACCTGTCTCTAGTAAAAAATACAACAGAAAAAATTAGCCAGGCATGGTGGCACATACCTGTAATCCCAGCTACTCAGGAGACTGAAGCAGGAGAATTGCTTGAACCCGGGAGGCAGAGGTTGTAGTGAGCAGAGATCACTCCACGGCACTCCAGACTGGGCGACAGAGCAAGACTCCATCTCAAAACAAGGCAAGAGAATAGAAGAAAGAAAAACAAGGCGACAAAAGCCCAGCAGGTTTTTCTGGAGTAAAATCCCATAATTCTGTAAACCAACAAAACCTTCTTTCTTCTCTGGGGTGACCATGTGACTCCTACAGCAAGCTGAATTCGGGGGTGCAGGGAGGCATGACGAATCTGCTTGCATGAACTTTCTGGCTAGCACGTGTTGATTCTGTGTGTGGGAATGAAGACCTCACGTCTGCGGATGGGCAAAGGTCTGAGAATAACTGGCAAGGACGGTGTGAAAAAGACATGCCAGAACACAGGTCAGAAATGGAACAGGGCAGATTTCTTTGTGGACAAGTTTGAAATGACAGCTTCACTGACTGCAACAATAGATACAGAACTCTTCTGATTCTCTCTTTCTTCTTGAGCCCATTTTGGTAAGTTGTGTTTTCCTGAGGGTTTGTCCATTCCATCCAAATGTTCACATTCATCAGGATAAAGTGGTTCATAATATTCTCTGTAAAGAATGTCTGTGGCTCTGAGGCGAAGGGCCCTTGCCAGTCCCCGTGTTGGTTATTTATGGGTCCCTGATGCTGACAGCCTCCCTCCATGAGCCAAATTTGCCCTGCCCACAGCCTCGACTCCTCAGCTGAGGACACCTCCTCCCGTCCTCTGGCTGCTTCCACCTAAGCCACCAGGAAATCCTGTTGGCTCCAGAGTCTGCCACCTCTCACCACCCTACTGTTGCCTCCTTGATGGCAGCTTTCGTGAGACCACCACAGTAGTCCCCGACCTGGTCTCCCTGCAGCCCTAGCCCCTACAGCTCACAGACAGCTGCCAGAGGAGTCTGTCCAAATCAACTTCAGATCGTGTCACTTTTCTTTCAAAATCTGACAAAGCTCCCCATTCCATTCAGAAAACGGCCCCACCCCCTGCAGCCTTTCCTCCTCCTCCTCCTCTCGCTCCAGCCATCGAGATCTCCTTGCTGGTCCTGAAGCAGGCCAGGCATCCTCTGGCTGCCGTCTCCTGGGATGACCTCCCGGATCTCTGAGTGGCTCCCTCCTGCCCTTCCTCCCTTGAGTCTTTGCTCTCATGTCCCCTTCTCAGAGGCCCCACCCTGGTGCCCTTTGAAAGTGGGCATCTAACCCCCTCCCACCCTGGCACCCACAACCTCCACCTCCCGTCTTCGTTTTTCTGTTCTCCATCCTACTCTCATCTCCTCCAGTTAGAAAGGCAGCTGCAGCTGCTGGAGTGTAGGATCACCATCTGTCTGCAGATGCGTCCCGGGACCTAGAACGGTGCCTGGCCCACAAAAGGTACCTAATAAGTATCTGCTGAATGAATCACTGGCTGAGTTTTCTGTGCCAAACACCGAGCTAAGGCTCTTCAAAAGGATGATCTCATTTAAGCCTTACAGCAAGTAAATGTTATCCCCATCTTCCTGATGAAGACACAGTGACCGCCACACTCAAGGACACAGAGTGTGGACAGAGTGTGGACGTGCCACATCCACACTCTGTGACTTAGAGCGGCTGGCCAGACAGGGTGAGATTACGAGGCTGAGCTGGGAATATGGAAGCTGTACTGTGCAAGGAGCCCCGCAGCCGGAGCAGGGGGAGAGTACCGTGTGTGTGCACAGACCTCTTCAAACGAGGGAGGAAGGCCAGAAGCCAAAAAGGAAACAGGTCATATTTAGCCACATAAAAATGAAAATACAATGGTTGGAAATCCATTCCAAATTCACAGTCAAAGGCAACAGATAAGTGACCCAGGCCAGGCACATAAGGACATGCATCTGTAGGATTGTACTTGGAGCTCCCAAATGTGTAGGAATAGAAGGGCGGGTGCCGGGCAGAGGGTCGGGGAAAATATGTCGGTGCTTCATGGGGACAGAGCTTCCATTTCACGAAATGAAAAGAGTTTGGAGATGGATGGTGGTGGCAGTGGCACGGTACACTTACACATGGTAGCAATGGTACGTTTTGTGTTTCGTATATTTTATCACAATTTTTTAATGTCAAAGGCAAATGGCTAAATGGTTCCTGGTCCTGTAGCCATAGCAGCCTTCGGCTGTTAGTGACAAAGCGCCTGAGTCAAGATGACAGCAGCCCCCATAACGTCTAATCGGCTCTCCCGCGTGAAGTCACTTAGGGGTAGTCGGATTAGAGACAAGTCCGCCATCTAATCTTCCACCCCGGCCAGGGCCCCAGCTGGCAGCGAGGGTGGGAGACTCTGGGCAGAGCAGAGGGTGCTGGCAGTGGGGCCAGCCTGGCTCGGGTCCCTCCGGCCTTTTCCCAGGGGTCCCTCGGGGCTTTTTTGGGCTCTTCTGCCGCTGCTCCCGTTCCTTCCCCCATCTCACCCCTCACCCCTCACCCCCTCGTTCTTCACATCCCTCTCTCGTGCTCCCTCTGCTTTCATCCACCTTTCTGCAAGTGTGTGGAACCACAAATAAGTTTTCACCACGCCTGGGGACACACGTGCCCTCACAGGTGCTGGGGGACTTCCTAGGACAGTAATCTGCTTTAGGCTAAAATGGGACTTGATCTTCTGTTAGCCCTAATCATCGATTAGCGGAGCTGGCGAAGGTGCAGAACCTACCGCCTTTTTAGGCCTCCCCCCACCTCTGCCACCTCCACTCTCCTTCCTGGGATGTGGGGGCTGCCACACTTCTGGCCCAGGGCATTGGTGGGATTGCACTGAGCTGGGTCATTAACATAATCCTGGACAAGGGCAGGCAGGGCGAGTGACGGGCCATCTCCAGGGCTCAGGCGAGGCTGGGGGCTTCCGCATACACGTGCTCCTCCTCTGCCAGACCCCCACTTCATAGGGCATTTCATGCTGTGAAAGGGCTTCCAAACAACATGGTGGCCTTGGATGCCCAGGGAAGCCTCAGAGTTGCTTATCTCCCTCTAGACAGAAGGGAATCTGGGCCAAGAAGGAGAGGTCACCTGTCCAAGGCCACCCGGCCAGCTCATGGTGGTGCTTCGTCAAGGCTGGCTAGCCATCCCATGCTCAGAAGGAACCCGGTGAGGCAGGTGATCTCAGCGGAGGCTCACTTCTGGGTCTCACACTCTTAGATCCTCAGATTCTCTGACTCCGGTGAGGACAGGCAGACCAAGCTCTCTCGGACCCAGGAAGAGGGACCGATGGAAGTCACAGCTCCTTAAGGCTGAGTTCTGGGTACTTGACCCAGTTTCAGCAAGTGGCATTGTGAGGTCTATGCCCTGGACACACCTCAGGCGTCTCATCCACAGATCAGGGACAATGACCATTCCATCTTGCCAGGGAGTGGCGGGCACACACCATGCCGCTCGCCGCCAGAGTGGAAAGTAGGGGTCCCAGCTGAAGCACAGCCACAGTGGCAGGATGCAGTCGGAGAGGGGGCTTCAGAACAGGGGCCCCAAAAATCATAAGAGGAGGAAAAGCACTTGGTGATGTTTAGTCTATTCACGGCGCTATGCAGCCATCACCACCACCCAACGCAGAACCTGTTCGTCTTCCCAAACCGAAGCTCTGGCCCCATTCAACCCCCAGCCCCGGGCACCCACCCGTCTACTGTCTGTCTCTATGGATGTGACTACTGTGGGCACCTCAGAGAAGCGGAATATCCATGTTGGAGCATGTGTCAGAGTTCTTTCTAAGGATGAGTCATAGCCCATCGTCTGTACATACCACATTTTGTTTCTTCAATCATCCGTTGATGTTTGTTTGTTTCTTTTGTTTGTTTTGAGACGGGGTCTTGCTCTGCCACTCAGGCTGGAGTGCCCTGATGTCATCACAGCTCACTGCAGCCGCAACCTCCCACCTCTCCACCTTCCAAGTAGCTGGGACTCCAGGCGCCTGCCAGCATGCTGAACTAATTTTTGTATTTTTTGTAGAGACAGGGTCTCACTATATTGCCCAGGCTAGTTTTGAACTCCTGGGCTCAAGTGGTCCTCCCACCTTGGCCTCCCGAAGAGCTGGGATGACAGGTGTGAGCCACCATGTCCAGCCCAACTGTCCGTTGATGGACACAGCTTGCTTCCATGTTTCCACTCCTGGAACACTGCTGAGAGCATGCGCGTGCAAACAGCCCTTCTTCACGCTGCCTTGCCTTCCTCCGGGCCTGTACCCAGCAGTGCAGTTGCTGGTGCTACAGGAATTCTACGTTTCACTCTTTGAGGAGCTGCCAAAGTGTTTTCCAGAGTGGCTGCCTCATCACAATCCAATTTTAGAACATTTTTATCACCCATAAAGCATTCCCTGTGCCCATTAAGAAGTCATCCTCCATTTCCCTCCCTCCCCTGTCCTGGCACCCATTCCTCTGCTTTCCGTGTCTCTGGATCTGCCTATCCAGGCATTTCACAGAGATGGAGTCATGCTGCTCTCCAGGTCCGTCCGTGTTGTCGCACAGCTCAGCCTTTCATTCCCTGTCATGGCCACGGTATGGACAGGCCACGTCTCGATTATCCTGTACTTCTGGGTTGCTTCTACCATTTGGCCTGTTGGGAAGAGTGCTCTGTATTCGTACGGGTTTTTGTGTGGACACGTTTCAATTCTCTTGGGTACACAGGCGTGGATGTGCAGGAGTCAGGGAAAACAGCTCACCGGTGCCACTGGGCATCAAGCCCAGCTTTCTAGGCTGCAAATGGGCCCTGGCAAGTCTGTGGCCAGCACTCGTCTTCTCTTCCACATGGGGCCCCTAGCTTGGCACCTAACACGTGGCAGGCAGAGACAGATGTTAAAAGCCATTCTTGCTATAGGTAGCCAAGCTGAGGCTCCCCGAAGCTCTGGCTTCCAGGTTGGCAGCCAGGGCCACCCTGTGCCCACAGCGGAGCCCATGTTGCCAGGAGTGGAAGTGTGAGCCAGGAGTGCTGGAGAATTGTGGCTCCGAGAACGGGGACTCAGTCCTTGGCTTTACTGAGCTTCAGGAACAAACCCCAAAGGAGGCACCTGGAGTGGGCTGCATTTGGGGACTTAGGAGCCAGGAACTGGTGGAAGCCACAAGAGGGGATGTGGTCCTGCGGAGCTGGGGGGTGGGCCGTGGTGGGGACAGGGCCCCTTGGTTGGAAACTGAGGCGAGGCTACAGAATTGGGCACTAACAGGTCATCCGTGCCCATGCCAAGCGTGGGGCAAGAGGGACAGCAGAGATGGCCTGTCTGAACACTCTGTGGACGGGAGACTGTGCTGGGGGAAGCCCAAGGAAAGGCTGTGAACTCAGGGCAAGGGAGACGTGAGCAGGTGCAGCCCTGGGCCGCTGGGGGGCGCTGCACGAGCACCCTGGCAGCCGAAGGAGCTGCAGCTCATGGGGGAAACGGGGAAGAAGGGAAGCCGAGAGCAGGATACAGGCACGTAGTCAGCCTGCCCACCCCCCACCCTGGGGAAGGAGCCCCCTGGCACAGATCTCGCCTGTTTGGGCCAACAGAGGTGGTCGGCCTCACAAGGAGAATCCAGGTCCAGGCCTTGGCCCTGAAAAGTCTCCCTGTGTTTTCAAGAGAAAGGAGGATTCGAATTCTGGACAGATTCATCACCCACCCCCAAGTCTGCAAATCCTGACCCTTGGGTTCACCTGCCCCAAAGGCGGGCACTGGACAGTGGAAGAGAACAGAGGACACGTGAACAGTGAACACAGCGAGGGCCACTGCGGCTCCCACAGGCACCTCCACCTGCCGGGTGGGGGCGGGTGGGGCATGTGAGTTTGGTTCCCAGCAAATCCCTCTGAGCCGCCCTCACAGGCCCGCCTCAGGAGCAGGGAAGCAAGGGGTGGGAGGAGGAGGTGTAAGTCCCAGGCCCAATTAAGAGATCAGATGGTGTAGGGTTTGGGAGCTTTTAAGGTAAAGAGGCCCGGGCTGATCCCACAGGCCGGTATAAAGTGCCGTGACCCTCAGGTGACCAGCCAGGGCTGGCTGCCGTCGGGGACAGGGCTTTCCATAGCCATGGCCCAGCAGTGGAGCCTCCAGAGGCTCGCAGGCCGGCATCCGCAGGACAACTATGAGGACAGCACCCAGTCCAGCATCTTCACCTACACCAACAGCAACTCCACCAGAGGTGAGCCAGCAGGCCCGTGGAGGCCACCCACCTGCCCCGCCCAAGGGAATCTCTCCTCTTCACGTCCCCACCAGCAGAGAAGGCCTTCTCCCTTAGCTTCTCTGATGACATGAATGGGGGGGGGTCCTCTCCGAATCTAGAAGGATGCCACAAGATCCAATACGCATTCTCCAGCCACACACGCTGCCCAGCCCCTTTGCGGATCTGTGGCCGGGGAAGAGTTTATGTGCTCTTTCTCTGTGGCCTGTACCTGAGTGCCAGGTCTGTCTTTACAGCTGAAGCCAGAGGAGGCAACACACTGACACACTCAAGGGAGACGGGAAGGAGGGGAAGACAGCCGCAGAGGGCAAGAAACTTCTAGAACTTCAGGGTCAGCAGAGACTTAGCTTTCATTTTGTCAAACTCCATGCTTTTGGCTGCACACCTGTGGGGAGGAGAGGCCGGACTGGTGCCTAGGGCTGTCTTCCCACTTGGAGCAGTCCTGGGAGAGAGGGCTCAGGCCCAACAGAAAGCGGAAAGCTCTCATCCGGGCAGCCCAATCCAAAAGCTTTGCTCGCAGGCCCTCCAAAGAAGCTGAGGAAGCCCAGTGACCGCCCCACCCCAGCCCCTCTCCCTGAGTCCCTCCTACAAACCAAATTCCTTTGGTGCCTTCAAGAACATCGTTAATGCCAGGCGCGGTGGCTCACGCCTGTAATCCCAGCACTTTGGGAGGCTGAGGCAGGCGGATCACGAGGTCAAGATAACGAAACCGTCCTGGCCAATATGGTGAAATCCCGTCTCTACTTAAAATACAAAAATTAGCTGGGTTTGGTGGCTGGTGCCTATAGTCCCACCTACTTGGGAGACTGAGGCAGGAGAATCGCTCGAATCGGGGAGGCGGAGGTTGCAGCAAGCCGAGATCACGCCACTGCACTCCAGCCTGGTGACACAGCGAGACTCCGTCTCAAAAGAAAACAAGCAAAAAAAGAACATCATGTAGGCTGTGGTTTCCAGAAACCATGCCAGCTCCTTGGCTGCCAATAAATACCTTGCTATGGGGTGGCCAGAACCAAGTGCCAATTAGTGATCCACACCGGTTGAGGGCCTCGCAGTTGACCTCAACATGACTGTGCCCACAATTTCCTTGGTGACAATGCAACAGTCTCTTCCTAGAGATCAATTTGCGATGCTTCAATGCACTCTTTTCAAATGTAGGAGTGGGGTTGTGTGTTTTTTGTTTGTTTGTTTGTTTTTCCACAAAACGTCAAGCTTCTACTAAAGCACCCAGAAGAGTGTAATGAACCTTGATACACATCACTCAGCTCCCATGGTTTCATCTCATTTCATCTATAACCCCTCCACTACCCTTTTTTCCTGATTCTTGGAAGCAAATCCAAGCCATCACATCCTTCCCCGTGTAAATCTTCAGTATGTTTCTCTAGGAGAAAAGGGCTCCTCTCAAAACATAACCACAAGCCATCATCACACTGACAAGTGTGACAATATTTCCTGAATAGCTTCAAATATCCTAGTAGTGTTCAAAAAATGTCATACAGATTTTCAGTTTGCTTGAATCAGGTCTCAGATAAAGTGCACACATTCAGATTGATTGACGTGCCTTTCGATTCTTTGAATCTAGAGATTCCTTCTCCATCTCCCTACAGTTTATTTGTGGGAGAAACGAGTCGTTCATCCCTGGACCTTCCCACACTTTAGGAGGAGACGGTGGCTCCTCCATGGCATGCTTCATCAGGCTCCTCTGACATTGTTCATTATGATTTTTCAGTAAATTGATAGTCGATCTGAGGATCTGACCAGAGGCAGGTTGGATTTGTTGGCGTGTTTTGGCAAGGAGAGTGTCTCTTTTCTGGGGTGTTGGCAGCTACTGAAACTCAGTGTCCAGGGCAATTAAACCACTGGGGATGGGAAATGATGGCATTCGGACACCTTACCCTGTCTTCACCTGTTGGTGACCAAAACCTTAACATCTTAGCAGGTCTTCTTACCCTGAGGGTCTAGGCCCTCTCTAAGTGATTATGCCGCTCAGTGGGTATGCACTTAGCTTCATTTCTTTTCTTGCTGATTTTCAGAGATTGTCGTTTAAATTGAAATTTTTTTTTAAATTTTATTTTACTTTATTTTTTTTGCGACAGTCTTGCTCTGTTGCCCAGGTTGTAATACAATGGCACAATCTCAGCTCACTGCAACCTTGGCCTCCTGGGTTCAATTGATTTTTGTGTCTCAGCCTCCTGAGTAGCAAGGACTACAGGTGCCCACCCCCACGCCCAGCTAATTTTTGTACTTTTAGTAGAGACAGGGTTTCGCCATGGTGGCCAGGCTGGTCTGGAACTGCTGACCTCAAGTGATCTGCCCACCTCGGCTTCCAAAAGTGCTGAGATTACAGGCATAAGCCACCGTTCCTGGCCACTTAAATTTTGTCTTATAATTGCATAATAAAACAGTTTAAAGGTTCCAAATTAAACTCTAGAAAATAAGGCGTGTTTTAGAAGTCTGGCTTCTCTGCGCCATCCTCCCCTTCCCTCTCTCCCTGTATTCCCTAGAATCACTTTGCCTGGGAGTTGACTTTAATTCTCTTGCTCAGTGCTTTATGAAATTAGTTCCAGAACTTTCAGGAGGGAGGGACGGGCCATGAGGCCAGCTCCTCCCCCACTGCTGCTGGCCCTGTTCTCTCCTTTACCCCCACGTCCCTGCACTGCCCAATTTGGACGGCGTGGGCTGCCAGGGAAGGGCACTGGCGCCTTGTGTTGAGAGGACCAGATGGCTCTGCGCCCTTGCACCTGCCTACAGGCCAGACGTCCCAAACCCTCCCAGTCTCAGCTACTCTTCCTCAGTTCACCCCAAGTACTTTCCAGGGAAGAGCTGCCGACAGTTTGGGGTTCTCTGTTCGTAGGTCCGTCAGCAGCCCCATCGCTCCCCTCTGCCCGCTTCTGCATGGAGACTGACAGCAGGCAGGTCTTCAATTGTCAATAATCTGTCCCTGCTGTCATGTTAGGGGTTCCTGGAGAGCCAGTGCCAGGTATCGGGGTTGCAGACATTGTCAGTGGCTTTCTGGAAGCTCCTTGTGTTAGGAAGAAATGGGACCCATGCACAGAGGGAAGTAGAGGCCTTGAGGGACCCAGCTGTGCTCGGGGTGAGATTTATCTGTCTCTCCTGGCCATAGCAGGAAATCCCCGTTTTTCTTTTCTTTTTTTTTTTTTTTTTTTTTTTTTAGACGGAGTTTCGCTCTTGTTACCCAGGCTGGAGTGCAATGGCGCGATCTCGGCTCACCGCAACCTCCGCCTCCTGGGTTCAAGCAATTCTCCTGCCTCAGCCTCCCGAGCTGGGATTACAGGCAGGCGCCACCATGCCCAGCTAATTTTTGTATTTTTTTTTTAGTAGAGAGGGTTTCACCATATTGACCAGGATGGTTTCGATCTCTTGACCTCGTGATCTGCCCGCCTCGGCCTCCCAAAGTGCTGGGATTACAGGCTTGAGCCACCGCGTCCGGCTATCCCCATTTTTCTTAAGCTAGTTTGAGTTGGGCTTTTCTAACACACAACTAAAGAATCTCTTGATAAATCTTGGGACTTTCCGTGGATGTTTTCGTAAGCACGCCATGAGACCTTATGTGGCAGCAGGTCTGTGGCTTGCAGTCCCTTCAGGTAATCTGCCAAAAACAATGTTACGACAAAAGTCCTCCCAACGTGAAAAGTGTAGAGCCCTAACAAACTCCTGCCGAATACAAAAGAGAAGTCACTCATTTGTAGTCCTAGCTACTCAGGAGGCTGAGGTGAGAGGATTACTTGAAGTCAGGAGTTCAAGACCAGCCTAGGCAACATAGCCAGACCCCATCTCTACAGAAATAAAAAATTAGCCATTGCGATAATGTGCACCTGTAGTCCCAGCTACTCGAGAGGCTGTGGCAGGAGGATCGCTTGAGCACAGGACTTCCAGGTTGCAGTGAGCTATGATTGTGCCACTGTACTCCAGCCTGGATGCCAGAACCAGACTCTATCTCTATTTTATTTTTTATTTTTTTGAGACAGAGTCTGATTCTATTACTCAGGCTGGAGTGCAGTGGCATGATCTTAGCATACTGCAACCTCTGCCTCCTGGGTTCAAGTGATTCTCCTGCCTCAGCCTCCCAAGTAGCTTGGACTACAGGCCCACACCACCATGCCCCACTAACATTTTTGTATTTTTAGTGGAGACGGGGTTTCACCATGGCCAGGCTAGTTTTGAACTCCTGACCTCAAGTGATTCACTTGCCTCGGCCTCCCAAAGTGCTGGGATTAAAAGCGTGAGCCACAGCACCTGGCCACCTGTATATCTAAATATATCATAATCATAATCATAATCAAGACACCAGTCATATTGGATTAGGGCCCACTCTAATGAACTCATTTAAACTTGATCATCTCTGTAAAGATCCTATCTCCAAAATGGTCACATTCTGAGGTATTGGGGTTAGGACTCCAACATATGTATGAATTTGGGTGGGGACACAGATCAATTCATAACACATTCATTGATTAATTTCCTCATTCATTTATTTTCTGAGCATCTATTGTGTGCTGGACACTCTGTGAAGATGAATGAGTCACAGTCTCTGGTGAGAAAGACAAGACTTGTAAGTGTGTCTCAGTACTGGCTGCTATAAGAAATTACCAGTCCAGGCACAGTGGCTCACAGCTATAATCCCAGGCCTTTGGGAGGACAAGGCGGGCAGATCTCTTGAGGTCAGGAATTTGAGACCAGCCTGGTCAACATGGCAAAACCCCATGTCTGCCAAAAATACAAAAATTAGCTGGCCATGGTGGCAGGTGCCTGTAAATCCCAGCTACTACTTGGGAGGCTGAGGCAGGAGAATCGCTTGAACCCAGGAGACAGACGTTGCAGTGAGCCGAGATCACACCACTGGGTGACAGAGCAAGACTCTGTCTCAAAAAAACAAAACAAAACAGAATAATTTTTAAAAATTACTATAGATTGGGTGGTTTTTAAACAACAAATTTCTCACCGCTCTGGAGGCTGGAAGTCAGGGTACTAGCATGGTGGGCGCTGACGAGGGCCTCTTTCTGGCTGCAGATTGCCAACATCTCATTGGACCCCCACATGGAGAAAGAGAGCTTGGGAGCAGTCTAGGGACTCGTTTTTTGTTTGTTTGTTTGTTTTTTTTTTTTTACATGAGGCATTGCCATGTTTCCCAGGTTAGATTTGAACTGGGTTCAAGTGACCCTCCTGCCCCAGCCTCCCAAAGTGCTGGGATTACAGGCATGAGCCACCGTGCCTAGCTAATTTGAACTGTTCCTAAAGGCTCAAGTGATCCTCCCACGTTGGCCTCCTGTGTAGCCTGTAACCCCAGCTTCTAGGGCTTCTTTTATAAGGGCACTAATCCCATTCACAGGGCCCCACTCACTCTGTACACATGACCTAAATCACCTGCCGAATGCCCCACTTCCTAATGCCATCACCTTTGGGGCTGGGATTTCAACACAGGAATTCACGGGGGGCACGCACATTCAGATCATCATGAATGGTTACATGTGACAGAAGGTGACAGAGGTGGGTGGTGGTCCTCCCCTCAAGGGGGTTGAGTTGCCAGTAGCTGGGGAATCTGTAAAGGCTTCTGGAAGGCAAAGGCATCTGAGCTGGTCTTTCCATGAGGAAAGTGTTTGTCTATGGAAAGAAAGAAGACTCTGGGAGGTAGGAGGTGGGGTGGGGCGAAGGGAAGGGGGAGCAGGGCAGCAGGGTGACTCTGCGCCGTGAGTGGGGAATCAGATGGGGGACATGATGAGGAGTTCTGTGAAGTTCAAGGTGCCAGTGCGGTGACCAGCAGGCGATCGCCTCTGGCTTGAGGGACAGGATGGAGGGCAGGCTGTCTGAGGATGGGCAAAGCTGGAGGGACAGAGCCAATTGCAAAGGCAAGGGCAGTGGGCAGGAGGACGGGAGAGGGAGGGGAAGGGCCTGACGGAAGCAGGAGAGGTGGGATCAGCACCGGTGTAGACAGGTGGTACTGCCATCCAGCTCCTCTCTCTCCTCTGCCTCCTGCCCGCAGGCCCCTTTGAAGGCCCCAATTACCACATCGCTCCCAGATGGGTGTACCACCTCACCAGTGTCTGGATGGTCTTTGTGGTCATTGCATCCGTCTTCACGAATGGGCTGGTGCTGGCGGCCACCATGAAGTTCAAGAAGCTTCGCCACCCTCTGAACTGGATCCTGGTGAACCTGGCAGTTGCTGACCTGGCAGAGACTGTCATCGCCAGCACTATCAGCATCGTGAACCAGATCTACGGCTACTTCGTGCTGGGCCACCCGATGTGTGTCCTGGAGGGCTACACGGTCTCCTTGTGCGGTAAGCCAGTTGGGGCCCAGGCTCAGCGGAAACCGTTCACTTGCCCTGCGAGCCCCTCCGGCCACCCCAGGATGACCTGGGCCCAGTTTCTCCCGTGGGCCCGCCTCCCTCACATCCAGATACTGAAGGGTTTGGAGGCTTCCATCTGAACACTCACATGAAATTCAGTTCCCTTGAGTCCAGCACACTCTGAGTTCCTACTCTTGAGTCAGGCTCTGCCCGGGGACAGCCAGTTTGGGGCTGTGGGGCTGGAGTGGGAGGAGACAGACACAGAACCAGACAGTCCCAGAACAGCATGGGAGCGGGGCCTCTGGGCACCCTGGGCAGTGCTCCTGTGCAATCAGGGATGCTGCCCTTCCAGCTTTTGCTTTTCCTGGGGGAGACACGATTCCCAGATCCTCTCCCCATCCCCATCACTCATATCTCTGTGGCCACGATTACGCCCAGGTCAGCAGACAGTGGCCAAGAGGTACCCATGTGCCAGGCTCTGTGCTAAGGAGGGGCCCTATACCCAGACGGTGACCAGACGGTGCCATCACCAGTCCTCTTCGACAGGAAGGGGCCTCGGGCAGGTGGAGAAGGAGCAGCTGGGAGCAGCTGGCGGCTCGGTGGGCAGAGTACCACCAAGTGGCCACTGCTGCCGGACAGGCGGTGGGCAGGTCCAGGTCTCGGAGGCCTCAGAGGCCACGCCCAGGAGCTGGGGCTTTATTTCAGGAGGAGGAGACCCCACACCCAACAGAAGCAGCTTCCGTCCTTGCCTCCCCACCACCCTTAGCAGCCTCTCCACCCCACCCCGTTAACTGCCTCAAATTGTACCACAATGGCCCAGACCAGAGAGGGTGCTTGTCCAAGTCCTGGCACTCCTCCGACAGTCTACAAGGGGAGCCGAGGGAAGGTCAGGCAGAGAAGGTCCATCCCCAGGTCCAAGTGCTCTCTGCAGCGGGCATGGCCTCCGTGCTCCCACGGCCCTTCCGGAGTGCCCCCTGCATCTCCGCCCACGTCTGTCTCCATTTCTGCCAGGGTCTCCCGCTCACCCTCGCCTCTGCCCATAGTCTGTTCTTGGGCCACTCCGGTGCCAAGCAGCCAGCACTTCCCCACCAGTTTCAGTCCACGGATGCTCCTGGCCATCTGGGAAGCCTGTGGACCCCATCTCAGAAGAAATTTTGCAAACACATAAAATGAGACCCATAGGATTATAAAGGCAGCCAATTATATTGAAAAACAGTTATCAAAGTATTAAATATTCACCAGTAACATAGTCTCTCATTAAAAGCATTTATTGGCCAGGCTCCATGCCTGTAATCCCAGCACTTTGGGAGGCTGAAGCGGGAGGACTGCTTGCCTCCAGGAGTTTGAGCCCAGCCTGGCAACATAGTGAGACCTCGTCTCTACAACAAATAAAAACTTCGCTGGGAGTGGTGGCACACCAGTAGTCCCAGCTACCCAGGAGGCTGAGGTGGGAGGATTGCTTGAGCTGGGAGGTCAAGGCTGCATTGAGTTGTGATGGCACCACTGCCCTCAGCCTGAGCAACAAAGTAAAAGACCTGTCTCAAAGAGTAAATAAAAATAAAAGCATGTATTAAAAGTATTCGTGACACCACTCAGCACTAAAGTATTAAATAACAGGATCCAGCCTGAGAACCATTCCTATTTCAAAGTAGCGATGAAATAAGTGACATTCGAACTGTCTGCCACCTCTGTAAATTGACAGGAAAACATCTGTGACCTCTCTTGCTGACCAAGTCATGGGTGCTGCTAATACTGCCATGTTCATATCGGAAGGAAATGCCCAGTGTCTGTTCGAGGCTGTTGGAAAGAAAGATGTCACTTTTTCCACTTTTTCCAATTCAGGGTGGAGCCCTGAATTCTGCGTGCAGACCTTTGGGGTCTAGGCAGGACAGTGGGAAGCTGTCTCTACCTACCACAGAGAGGGAGTGGGGAGAATCTGAGCTGTTTACACGTGAGGGTTTGCTAGAAGGAGGAGCGCAGGTTACTAGACATAGCCTGATTCCTTGCTCTTGGCTGGGACAATAGCACCTCAGTGTGGCCATGCTGCTGTGGACGTGGCCATCAAGTGTTCCATCATCAGAGGAAGGGCCGTGGCCAAGAGGGCAGGGGGTGCTAACAGGGCTCCCCTGGGCCAACAGGTGCAGCTACTCGCTCTGTCTGGCTTCCTCGTGGGTGCTGATGTGTGGAGGTTGAGGACAGAGTTCCCTGAGTTTGGTTCCCAGCTTCGAGATTCCAAGACTGGTTGGCAAGAAACCCACTGGCCAAACCGGGAGCTCGAAGCTCCTGCTCCAGAGGGAGAGCAATTGAGGTTAAGAGGAAAGAAAGAAACGGAGAGGAGAGGAGGAAAACAGGGGTCAGTGGGGAAGCAAGGTGGGAGAAGAGGCAGAATGAGATGCGGAAACAAACTGACCCAGAGGCCCACTCGCCCTGGACCTGAAAACATTCTTTGGAGAATGAGGTTTTGCAGCTAGGTGGGCAGACGCCTCCTGATTTTGAAAGCTGTCAGCTGGTCCGGGAAGGAAGCAGTGATGTCGGAGGCTGTTCCACCTCTGCTTCGGCTCAAAGCCCTCGTCTGCCTGCTCTCCCCTAGGGATCACGGGTCTCTGGTCCTTGGCCATCATCTCCTGGGAGAGGTGGCTGGTTGTCTGCAAGCCCTTTGGCAACGTGAGATTTGATGCCAAGCTGGCCATCGTGGGAGTTGTCTTCTCCTGGATCTGGGCTGCTGTGTGGACAGCCCCACCCATCTTTGGTTGGAGCAGGTAAGGGGGCAAGGGTGCAAGACAGGGTGGACAGGGTCAGACTCTGTGACCTTGAGGCAGATCATTCCTTTCTCTGGGCCCCTCTCAGTGTACAATTTCCATGAATGTATGAATCTGGCTCTGTGGTCCCCAAACCTCTGGAAACATATTTCTCCCAAGCATAATAGGGTCACAGGAGCACACGGAGAAATGCCAATGAACTGGGGCCATGAGTGCAGCTGTCAGAGAGAGCACAGCGTGTTTGCATTCCACGTCTCTTTCTTGCACCTGCTGCCCTTGCCCCCCAACACCCCACCCCCGCTTTCGGAGGCCATCTGGGCCTGCAGAGCTCACGTCCTGGCCTGGCCGAGCAAGGGGCTCAAACGTTTGATTGGAAGGAACTGGATGGGACAGCATTTCACTGTTTTACTGACAAGTGCATGAATAAGTTCTCGTGGTGTTTGGAGAGGGAATGTTCTTTTTAGGGAACGTTCCATCATTCTAGGGAACCTGGTGAAAGCCTGTCTCTGTCTCCCGCCATGCCCCACACAGCTGCCCGTTATCAAACATGTAGCAAGCTGACCTGATGGAGGCTCTCCTGTGGGTTATCTCATTTAATCCTCCAGGCCACCCAGTGAGCAGGTCCCTTTATCTCGGTCATGGTCTAGCTGACGTCAGATAAAAGACTCAGCTCTTCACAGGTGTTCTTAGAAGGTCAGGGCAAGACGGAACCTCACGCACCCTTTCCCTTTGTAAAAAGGGGGTGTGCCTGGGGAGATGAAAATGTTCTGGAAGCAGATAGTGGAGATGGTTGCACAGGGTCTCACTCTGTCACCCAGGCTGGAGTGCAGTGGTGTAATTATGGCTCACTGCAGCCTCGACCTCCTGGGCACAAGTGATCCTCTAACCTCAGCCTCCTGAGTAGCTGGGACTGCAGGTGCACCACTTCACCCAGCTAATTTTTTGTTGTTGTTGTTGAGACAGAGTCTCACTATGTGGTCCAGGCTAGTCTTGAACTCCTGGGCTCAAGCAATCCTCCCGCCTCAGCCTCCCAATGTGCTGGGATAGGTGTGAGCCATTGTGCCTGGCCTATAATGGCACATTTTATGTTATGTGCATTTTACCACAATTTTAAAAAGAGGAGAGGCATGACATCTAAAAAAAAAAAAAAAAAAAAAAAAAGGACAAGGATTTACCAAAACCCAACAGTTTCCTTCTGGGGTGATGAGAATGTTCCAGAAGCAGAGGTGGTGACTGCACAGCATTGGGAATGGACCATTCCACAGAATTGATCACTTCAATTTGGGTAATCTCATGCAACGTGAATTTCACCTCAATTTAAAAAAACAAACCCCACCCGAGTCATCAGCGGGCCTGGGCTGAGGGTCCTGGGTCACCCCACCCTGCATCAGGACTGGCTGCCGGCCCTTCTCTCCAGGTACTGGCCCCATGGCCTGAAGACTTCCTGCGGCCCAGACGTGTTCAGTGGCAGCTCGTACCCCGGGGTGCAGTCTTACATGATCGTCCTCATGGTCACATGCTGCATCCTCCCACTCAGCATCATTGTGCTCTGCTACCTCCAAGTGTGGCTGGCCATCCGAGCGGTAAGCGCACTGGTCCCTCCTGGCCTCACCCTCTCCTGTCCCTAAGCTTCTCTGCCCCCAAATCAGTCCACTGAGACTACTAGAAAAAAAATTTTTTTTGAGACAGAGTCTTGTCACCCAGGTTGGAGTGCAGTGGCACAATTTCGGCTCACTGCAACCTCCACCTCCCGGGTTCAAGGGATTCTCCTGCCTCAGCCTCCCCAGTAGCTGGGATTACAGGCATGCACCACCAGGCCCGGCTAATTTTTTTGTATTTTTAGTAGAGATGGAATTTTACTATGTTGGGCAGGCTGGTCTCGAAATCCTGACCTCAGGTGATCCACCCGCCTCGGCCTCTCAAAGCGCTGGGATCACAGGCGTGAGCTACTGCACCTGGCCTCCTAAACTATTTTTTCAAAAATCCTTAGAGAAGAGGATTCTACCCCTATAAGAAAATATTAAGATCCAGCGAGAAGAAGCAGGTGATTCCTTTGGGGCAGGACCACCGGCTGCAGTTTCAGCCCCGGCCCCTGTGTCGTCAGCTCTGTGGGATAGGAAAGGACGCCCACTCCCTCCCTGGAGGAGTCCACTAAGGGAACAGAGGCGTGCCTTGCCCTGACCCTGGACAGTTCCCCCAGGGTGGAAAGGCTGCCTTTCCCACAGAGTGGAGTGCAGATGAAAGCTGCAAATCAAGGCGTTTTTATGAGGCTGCCCGTGGAGTACCCTTGTCCCTTTCATAGGCTGTGGGGCCGACCGAGGAGCGGAGCCCACTCTCCACCCTGTGTGTCTGGCCCTCTGCCCTGGGAAGCTTATCCTGTCCACAGCCATCACCCCCTCACCCCTAGACTAGGTTGCCACTGGGAGCCCCTGCAGGAAATCAGGCCAAGGGAGGCGAGCAAGGCTGGTTCCGTCTGTTAGCTGCTGGGCCCTGCCTCGCACAGGCAGTGGAAGGCCCTTCAGGGTGGTGGCTTTCCTATATGAAGCCACCTGTGTCCACAATTGGATGGGCATGCCTGCCAACTCTCTCTCTAGGAGTCTGTGAGCCCGTGGTAAGCCCCCTCACTTTGGGCTGAAGGCTCCCACAGGTACCCAAGCACGGCTTGGGTTGCATTAGTCTGGGCTGGTGGAGCCCCAGCTCCAGAATGTGGCCCCAGCCCGGCCGGCCCGGCCCTCCCCGGATTCCAGCCCTCACAGTCCCTCTCTCATCCCCACTCATCCGTGTGCCGTCAGTCCCTCACCCCTGGCAGGCAGTGGCTGGTCTCTGTGACCTCCCCAACAGCGCCTCTGCCTGGAGGCCGTTCGTCTCCTTCCTCCCCTCAGGCATGAAAGAGCCATCCCCCCACAGCTGCCCTCAGCTGCCTCGCCATGAGTCCGGGGCAGGATTTAGCCCACAGAGTGGCCAGCTTGGCCTAGGAAGCCTGAGGGAAGTGTATGCATTGCTCGGCACTGCCATCAGGCACCCTCCAGCCACGGCTCTCGCCTCTCCCGCCAACTCCATCTTCTTAGCTCCTTCATCCTCCACTCCCGGAGGTCAGTTCAGGCCTCCATGTCAGGCCTGGGCGCAGAAGGGGACAGTCCGTTAAGGAATCAGGTGAAGCAAAGGAGCTTGTTTGGTCCAGCTCTGGGGTCACCTTAGGCCAGGCCTAGCTGCGTGCCACCTCCAATTCTAGAAGGACTCCCCCAGGGCCAGCCCGACACAGGGCTGGAAGCTGGCTGCTGGGCTCCACTCCTTCCCACAACTCCTTATGCCTGGGTCACCTGCCTCTTGCTGTCCCCCAACCCCCGACTCACTGTCCCTGTCTCCCTCAGGTCGCAAAGCAGCAGAAAGAGTCCGAATCTACCCAGAAGGCAGAGAAGGAAGTGACACGCATGGTGGTGGTGATGATCCTGACATTCTGCATCTGCTGGGGACCCTACACCTTCTTCGCATGCTTTGCTGCTGCCAACCCTGGCTACGCCTTCCACCCTCTGATGGCTGCCCTGCCAGCCTACTTTGCCAAAAGTGCCACTATCTACAACCCCATTATTTATGTCTTTATGAACCGGCAGGTAAGCCACACCATCAGCAGATCCCACTGAAAACGCTGTCTGACCTAGAAGGACCCAGTGATGGCTCCACCTGGAGTCATGTCTCTGATGAGAAGCCCACGGAGCATCTGGGGGACCCTCCAGGGAAATGATCAGGAAAGGCTCAGCTTGTGGCCCAGACCCAGCTAGAGCTCCAGCTAGCCCTTAGCAGAAGGCTTAGGTGCGCCCTCTGGAATCCTTTATAGTCTCAGCCTGGGGGTGGCATTTCCCAAAGCGTCTGTGTGCCATATGCTCTTCCCTTCTGGCGGCCCTAGAACTGTGGCTGCCGAGCTTCAGGGGCTCTCCTGGCATTGGTGAGCCCTAGGTACATCCAGCCTGTGTGACCCTCTTCTGTACAGACTCAATCCTTCTCAGCCTCCATCTCTCCATTTTCAAACCATAACCTCTAAAATGTGTCTTCCCATAAGAACAAAAACCAGCCCTTCTTGGCTACACTTGACCAAGAGTTCGGGAGCTTTCATGAGTTCGTGGGTTAGTTCAGGCCCAGAGGCAAGCTGCTCACACACCGAAATGCCCCCACCACCGAAGGCTGCAGGTTCCATTCAAACACAGCTGTGATGTGACCTGATGGTGACCAGAAGGGTGTGCAGGCACCTCCCATTTCACTCGCCCCAGCCCATCCCGTCCACTCGGCTCTTCTTTGCTCCTCCATCTTAGAGCCACTCAACGGCTCCATCCTCTTTGGCTCGGCCTTGACTCACACAAGCCAAGTCTGCAGAGTTCATTAAGGGTTCATCTTCCCTGGTGACTTTCACACAGTAAGCAGGACCAGGCCTGCAGTGGATTTCCGGGAACTCGCTGTAACACACTGATGCCCAGAGTGTAGTTCTATCCCCGACCCCTGTTTCCTGTGTTTCAAGAGGAGCTTTTTTGGGTTTCTGGAATCCTAAACTATCTTGCCAAGTGCTGTCTTTACTGGATTCTTTCCATTCTCCCTTCCAGATGTCCCCTCCTACACAGACGTCTGCACTTCTGGACCTCACCAGGCCTCAAACTTTGTTTTCACCCTTTCCACATAACTATCCTGTCCTGCCACATTCTGAGAGAATTTTCTGGAATGCAGTTCCATGAGGACAGGAAATTTTGCTCAGGACAGTGAGGCACACAGTGGGTGCTCAAGCAGCAGCTGCTGAATAGATTCCTGAGCTGATTCTGCTGTTATTATGTTAACTTTTTTCTTTTTTTTTTTTTTAAGACAGAGTCTTGCTCTGTCACCAGGCTGGAGTGCAGTGGCGTGATCTTGACTCACTGCACCCTCTACCTCCCAGAGCAATTCTCCTGCCTCAGCCTCCCAAGTAGCTGGGACTACAGGCACACGCCACCACACCCAGCCAATTTTTGTATTTTTAGTAGAGATGGGGTTTCATCATGTTGGACAGAATGGTCTCGATCTCCTGACCTTGTATTCTCCCCACCTCAGCCTCCCAAAGTGCTGGGATTACAGGTGTGAGCCACACACCCAGCCTATGTTATTGATTTCAACCCTTTTTTTTTTTTTTTTTTGAGAGTTTTGGTGACAGCGGGAGCTAGAGGAAGTCAAGAGTAGGCCTGAAATATTTAGGAAATGCCTTTGGTCTGGGTTCTCAAAGCATTGTGGTTAGTTCAGCGATCACGAGAGACATGACTTGAGACATTCATATGGCCCAGATCTCTTTGGGGTGACGCAGCAAAGACAGATCCCTCCTGGTGCCGGAAGACCTTGGCTAGAGAGACGAGGTAGGGGCTAGATTGTCATGACAACCATGTGCCTTTTCACTAACATTCCTCTGAGCTGCTCACCAGACAGTCTGGGGATAGGTCCCGACTGCCCCTTAGCTGGCACTGTGGATGAGTGTCCTGGGGCTGCCATCACAAACTACAACAAACTCAGTGGCTTCAAACAACAGAAATGGATTCTCTCACTGTTCTGGAAGCCTTGGTCTGAAATCAGGGTGTTGGCAAATGGAAAGGCTCCCCATGGAGGCTGAGAGGGGAAGCAGCCCCAGTCTCTGCTCCCAATGACAGGGTTGCCGGCAGTCCTCGGTGTTCCTTGACTCCAAGGTGTGTCGCCCAGTCTCTGCCTTCATCTTCACGTGGGCTTCTTCCCTCTGTCTGTGTGTCCGTGTCCAAGTGGTCCTTTTCTTATCAGGACACCAGTCACTCGACTAGGGCCCACCCTACTCCAGTGTGACTTCATCTTAACCTGAACACATCTTTTGGGGGACACACTTCAACCCAGTATAGTCACCATCAACTGCTAAGTCTGATTACTTAGATGACCATCCCCAAGTGTGAGGGAGAAGTAACCCGAGCCTTCCTCCATCCCCCATGCGAAGGGAAGGCTTGAGCGCGGCCACTCAGCTCCACCCTTCTCTGCTCTGCTCAGTAACACTTTCTGTCCTTCCAGTTTCGAAACTGCATCTTGCAGCTTTTTGGGAAGAAGGTTGATGATGGCTCTGAACTCTCCAGCGCCTCCAAAACAGAGGTCTCATCTGTGTCCTCGGTGTCACCTGCATGAGGTCTGCCTCCTACCCATCCCACCCGCCGGGGCTTTGGCCAGCTCTCCCTTCCCCTCCTTCTCCACCCCTGTGAAATAAATGTAATTTATCTTTGCCAAAACCAACAAAGTCGCAGAGGCTTTCACTGCAGTTTGGGGCCGCCTGAGCCTCTGCGTGTGCAGGCACTGGGTCTCGAGAGAGCACAAGGGGAGTAAAGAGGAGAGAGTGCTTCATGGACTTTCATCTTTCCCGAGCCTCATGTCTACCAAGGGTGTGAAAGAATCCTGGCAAAACAGAAGTGTGAGGCGGGTGGGCGTCTGCATCCATTTCACAGGGGTTGGTGGTTACGTAATCAGGAAGTAAGAGCTGTGGAGGGGCTGTCTGGAGAGGGCTTGCTGGATGGCCTCGGCACCCAGGAGGAGGGAGCGAGCTAGCAAGCTAAGGCAGGTGGCCCGCCTGCCCTCTTAAGGTCCATCTGCTGGAGGCTCAGAGTCCTTGGAGTACAGTCTCCACCTGGAGGGGACCCATGCCTGCCAGTCCATGGCAGGGACGGTGTGCCACCTCCGCCAGGCCAGGACCCCAAGCCCGATCAGCATCAGCATGCTGCAAGTGCGCAGGCGTGAGCTGACCAGTGACAAGGGGCAGGCACACAAGGTGGAGACAAAGACCAAGAGGACAGTGGTCAGTGAGAGCAGCAGGCTCAGGAACCTGAACACCACCTGTAGGGGACGGCTTCGGAGGTGCTCCGCTGCCTCCAGCTGGGTAACTTGCGGTAGCGTCTCCAGCTTCGATATTCGGCTCTTGAAGGTCTCCATGATCTCCTGTAGGAGGTGAAAGTGCACGCACCGGAAGTCAGCACAGAGCTGTGGTTGTTCATTGAGTTCCTAGGGGTGCGCAGCAAGTACTGTGGAGTGAGTATTCCAGGAGGGGAGCAGAGCCGAGTGCACAGCCACGCAGAGGGTAGGGCGCAGGCGCTCCGGCAACAGGAAAGGCTTCATCTGGCCCAGACGCACTCCCCAACCCACTGTCTCCCGAGGCCAAGGACCTGGTCAGGACACAGCTACCCGGGGATGGGGATGGGGACGGGAGTAGGTGCTATGGGAATGGAAGAGTGAGGAGAGGGAAGCCAGGTCTAAGGAGTGGTTCTCAGAGGGCGCTCCCTACACCTGCAGCAGCAGAGACAGCAGCGCCACCCCAGATCTCCCGAGTCAGAGGCTCACTGGTGAGCACTGCAGCACCCAAGTAGCAAAAGCGGCTAAGCCAGATGGTGGGAAGCGGAGCGTGAGTGTAAAGATCAGACACTGCTAGCTCTGAAACAAGTGAACCCTCAGGAGGGGGCAACTCGAGGACCCATGTTTTGCTTTGCTTTGGGGGTATCAGAATGGATTCACTCATCCTTCTGTCCTCCTCACAAGGCTCCCCCAGAAGGTTCTCACCCATATTTCCTTGGCTCTTTCATAGGATAGATAGGCCATTTTCTCTTCCATGCAGGCCAGATTGTGTTTGAGGTTGTAAATCTCATCCAGGTGTCCCTGCAGGCGAGCATTCACCTGTTCTTCCATCAACAAGTGTCTTGGGAACAAAAGAGAAAGTAAGATTCCTTCAGTACCTCGCCCAGAGCTCATGCCCACAGCAACGGGCCCTGCACCTAGACTAGATTCGGGTTTGGATTCTCCCTTCCTCCTCCCTTCCCAGGCTCAAGGGAAAGCCTGCCTCCCACTCCAGGTCTGCCTGGGAATGTCCCAAACACACACCAGCCACATGCACACCAATATTCATATATATTTTATATGTAGTTACTCTTTTGTAACAGCTTTACAGAAACAGCCATAGACTAGAAGTTGTAGAAATGAAACTGTGAACTATCTGTGTGTGCTCTCAAATTCCACAAATCTCCCAGGACCAGTGTTTAGCACGAGGTTGAGCCTGCAGTTACTATAGAAATACGGTGACTATAGGGATTGAACAGTCACAAAAGACCACAGATTCCACTTCAATTCCATTAATATGACACGCCCAGAGTAGGCAAATCCACAGAGACAGGAAGCAGATTAGTGGGTGCCAGGGGCTGGGGCTGGGGGGTGCGGAGTGGCTAATGAGTACAGGGCTGCTTTGGGGCTGATGAAAATATTGCGGAATTCGATAGTGGTGATGGCTGAACAACTCTGTGAATATACTAAAAACCAGTGAACTGTATACTTTAAATGGGTGAATTTTATAGTATGTGAATTATATCTCAATAAAGCTGTTATTTAAACAAAAAGAAAAAAGTGAATCGTGGCAATAGTCGCACAACTCAGTAAATTTACCAAAAACCACTGAAATGTAGTTGAAATTGTGCATTTTATAATATGTAAATTATATCTCAATAGAGCTGTTAAAAAACCACAAGCAGACCAGGTGCAGTAGTTCACACTTGCAATCCCAGTGCTTTGGGAGGCCAAGGCAAGAGGATTGTTCGAGGCCAGCAGGAATTCAAGACCAGCCTGGGCAACACAGTGAGACCCCATCTCTAAAAAAAAATTAAACATTATCTGGACATGGTGGCACGTGCCTGTAGTCTCAGCTACTCTGGAGGCTGAGGCAGGAGGGTCTCTTGAGCCCAGGATTTCGAGGCTGCAGTGAGCTGTCATCATGCCACTGCACTCCAGCCTGGGCAGCAGAGCGAGAGCCCATCTCTAAAAGGAAACAATCACTACCTGTTGTGTATATAATTATATAAGTAGGAAAAGTATAAAACCATGCATGGAAAAGATAAGCACCCAAATGAGAATAGCGAGGCCAGTGGAAGGGAGATGGTGCTGGAAAGGAGTAACGAGAGCTTTAACTGAATGTTTTAAAGTTTTATTTCCTAAAAAAATAAGATTTGAAGTGAATATGGCAAATATTAAGATTTCAGAAACCTGGAGCTGTTAATTATATTATCCTGTACATTTTCCCTGGGCTTGAAATACTTCATAATTT
Source organism: Saimiri boliviensis (assembly GCF_048565385.1). Taxonomy (NCBI): domain Eukaryota; kingdom Metazoa; phylum Chordata; class Mammalia; order Primates; family Cebidae; genus Saimiri; species Saimiri boliviensis. The sequence continues at coordinate 84,355,766 of NC_133470.1, read as the reverse complement.
AAAAACTTCTTTGAGTTCCTCATTTGGCACCACAAAGAACAGGCCAGAAAGAAAGAGGCCAGGGGGTCAGTGAGGGGGCTCTGGCCACCGCTTAGGTAGAAGACAGAAGGCACCAGAGAGTGATGGAACCCATAGACTGTAGGGCTGTCGGCCCAGGAGGGCCAGGAGGGTGGCGGCAGGCCTGGGGTGCAGGAGGTCTAAACAGTGGTGCTGACAGAGACAAGGAAAACAGTGACAACTTCTATTTGGTCCCACTCCAAAGACTTGACTGACACTCACACGGAGAAATCCCCTGGGCACTAAATAAGCTGACAGCTCATTTGTCAAAAGCTAATTTGTCAAAAGCCGGTTCCTCACATCATTTCAAGGAACGTTCCATTTGTCTCTGCCCCAGGTCCCTGTTGAGAAGAGAGTCGGCGGACAACATGGACTAGGCTACTACTCACAGAGACGGGGAGTGGGTCGGCAGGACGGCTGCCCCGAAAATAGATTCCCCATTACTCTTTCCATTTACATGAACGACCTAGCTGCGAGAACACTCAGGATTTTAACTGTCCTTGGGAATATGAAGTCAATCTTCTTCATCAATGTATTTATAAAGATACATGAAGCTATTCTTCAATGCATTCCTGAATAGTCTATTCAGATGTTAGTAAACAATATTTTCATAAGGACATTCTCTCAGTCTCCCCTTCTCTCTGCCCCCCATCTCCTGGCCCTCTGGCAGCCATGCTCCCTTCTCTTCCTTGGTCTCAGACCCCTCTCCCTCCAACTCCTATAGCCACAGAGGCAAATGGACAACTCTGAAGAATGCTCTTATGAAGACAAAATGATGACCAGTCAAGCCAGACACCCTCAAGACAGACCAAAGCTGTTAAGATCACCTTCTCCAGCACAAAGTGTTCTAAACTTTATTGAAATTGTGTGTGTGTGTGTGTGTGTGTGTGTGTATAGATAGATAGATACATATTTTTTTTTTTGAGACAGATCTCTTTCTGTTGCCCAGGCTAGAGTGCAGTGGCACCATCTCGGCTCACTGCAACCTCCGCCTGCCGGGTTCAAGCAATTCTCTTGCCTCAGCTTCCCGAGTAGCTGGAACTACAAGCATGCGCCATCACTCGTGGCTTACTTTTGTATTTTCAGTAGAGACAGGGTTTCACCATGTTGGCCAGACTAGTCTCCAACTCCCGACCACAGGTGATCCGCCCACCTTGGCCTCCCAAAGTACTGGGATTACAGATGTGAGCCATTGCGTCCGGCCACAAAGAGTATATTCTTGATCATTTCTGAGAATTTCCTTTTGGCAAACTGAGCTAGAACCTAATCATGGCTCGCAACTTGGAGGAAAGGTCCGAGATGGAGAAACAGCTGTAGGATGGGTCAGTAGCATGGGGGCAATGGGTGCATGTGGCCAGAATGGATGAGCTTGCTCTGAGCAAATGTACCAAAGTGAGGGGCCTTGGGGAGCTGGGTTAAGAGCCAACAAAACAGAAGCCTAAGTGGGAGGAAAATCACCAGGACAGCTCACGCAGGAACCCAGGGGATGCAGGGATACAGTGGAAAGGTCAAACATACATGTAACTGGGACCTTAAAAGGGGAGAAACGAGAGATGAGGGCAGAATCAATATTTGAAAATATAATGGCTGAAAATTTCCAAAATTTATGAGAGACATCAAGCCATAAACCCAAGTAGCAATGCAAACTCCAAGCAGGATGAATGCAAAGAAAATCACACCAAGGGGAGAGTCAGCGGCACACACACACAAAAAAGACAATCACACCAAACGTCATCATAGCAAAACCACTAAACACCAAAGAAAAAGAAACCTTAAAAGGAGCCTGAGGAAAATGAAACTGTCATGCAAGGAGCAACAAGAAGACTGGCAGCTGCCTTTTCACCAGAAGCCATGGGAGCCAGAAGGGAATGGTTTGTTCAAAACGCTTATTATTTCAAAAAATTAAGTGCCAACCTACAATTCTATGCCCAGCAAAAAATATCCTTCAGAAATAAAAAGGAATGATGGCATGTGTGACACAATAAGGTGACAGTGACTGTATATTTAACCTTGTGGACTTGTTTTAAAACATTTTTGGCGTGGTATTTAGACTGTTAACAAAGTCATCCATATTTCAGGTTCACACTGAAATATTTACAGATGAACTGATAAAATGTCTGCGCTTTGCTTCAACACAATAGGGATGTAGGAACCAGTTCAGAGAGCGGCTCAGACCTTGGGTCAGACCACCTCAGAGATCCAAAGATGCAGGATGCTCTGACATGGAGAAATTTGGGAAGAAATGGAAGTTCTTGTGCCTTCAAGTTAACAAGACCCAAGCCTGCAACAAAGGCCTAAGCAGATACCTTGAGAAAAGTCAGCCCAAGGCTGGATCCCTGGGGCTGAGAGGTCACAGCAACAGTGAAGCCTCTAGTAACCATAGCCTGTTATCTCTGAGCCTTGTCTCAAAGCAAAACATACCAGAACATTCTTGGGACAGAGCAGCTAGGGTCTGGATGCCCACAAGGACCTGGTGTCCAAAAAAGAAGGAAAAGCACAGAGACCTGGCATATTTACTTGAGGGCCTTTTCAGTATGACAGGAGACTATAAGAAAATTTCACGACTGCCCACTTGAGGATACAGCCAGAAATACAAAGCAAGAGTGAAAGTCTTGCCTGCTCAGCACCTGAGCATCTTCCTTTTTATTTCATTTTTATTGAAGCAAATTTCACGTAACATAAAATGAATGATGTTAAGGTGAACAATTCACTAGCACTTAGCACATGCAGCGTTGTGCAACAACCACAGCTATTAATAATCCCAAAACATTGGCCGGGCGCGGTGGCTCACGCCTGTAATCCCAGAGCTTTGGGAGGCTGAGGTGGGCAGATCCCAAGATCAAGAGATCGAGAACATCCTGGCCCACATGGTTGAAGCCTCATCTCTACTAAAAATACAAAAATCAGCCAGATGTGGAGGTGCCCACCTGTAGTCCCAGCTACTTGGAAGCCTGGGGCAGGAGAATTGCTTGAACCCAGGAGGCGGAGGTTGCAGTGAGCCGAGATCATGCCACTGCACTCCCTCCAGCCTGGGCGACAGAGCGAGACGCCATTTTTAAAAAGCCATTAACAACTACTTTTTTTTTCTTTCTTTCTTTCTTTTTTTTTTGAGACAAGGTCTTACTCTGTCCTTTGTCACCCAGACTGGAGTACGGTGCCACACTCATAGCTCACTGCAACACAAAACTCCCAGGCTCAAGCGATCCTCCTGTCTCAGCCTCCCAAGTAGCATGTGCCACCAAGCCCGGCTAATACTTTTAAATTTTATTTGCAGAAATATGGTCTCTCTTTGTTGCCCAAGCTAGTCTCAAATTCCTGGATTTAGGCAATCCTCTTGCCTTGACCTCCCAAAGCACTGGGATTACAGGCATACACAACCACATCTGGCTCAATTTTTCTTTACAGTTTTTCAAGGACTTAGTTTGCAGATAGGAAGCAGAAAGTAATTATAAATTCAGTTCCATCAACATCTACTTGGGGCTTACACACAAGTATTAATTAATTCTCACAACACTGCCAACAATAGTGGAATCATTATTACCTCCATTTTACAGATGTGGAAATTAAGGATTGCAAACTTGAAGGACCTCGTCCAAGGTAATTCAGTAAACACCTGGCAGAGAGGAGGCTGGGCCAGGCCTAAATCCGGAATCAGCCCTCCTGACCCTGCTCTGATGGTCCCAAAACACAGCAGATAGAGTTCTGACATACGTGGAGGAGAAGCGAGGCAGCCTAGAGGGAGAGCTGGGTCCCTTCAGGAAGGGAGGGAAAGAAGCACCCGGGTTGATCCATGAAACAGGTACCCACAGAACAGCCATCACGTGCCAAGTCTTTGGCAGTGACTCAGACACAGTGGCCTCCCTGAATGTGCTAACATTTTGACGAGAACAAAACAACACAAATGAATACCTACACAAGCGAGAGCAGTTTAGGTGATGAGCGGTGCGAGAAAAGAAAAAGTAGGGAGTAACAGAGACTGGTCCAGAGTATATAAAGGGCTCTGACAACTCAACAATAAAAAGACAATCCAATTTGAAAACAAGCCAGACTCGTCGGCTGATAAGCACCTGAAAAGGGATTTAGCATCATTAACTATCAGAGACAGGGTCACACCCACTAGTTTCATGGGCTAAGATAGTGGTTCTCAACCAGAGGCAATCACCCCCCAGGGACATTTGGCAATCTCCAGAGACATTTCTGGTTGTTACAAATAGGTGAGCCATGGTAGACTAAAAAATGCCCACTTAGGCTGCACGCAGTGACTCATGCCTGTAACTGCAGCACTTTGTGAGGCTGAGGCAGGTGGATTGCCTGAGGTCAGGAGTTCAAGACCACCGTGAGCAACCTGGTGAAACCCCCGTCTCTACTAAAAATACAAAAATTAGCCAGGTGTGGTGGCTGGCGCCTGTGGCCCCAGCTACTTGGGAGGCTGAGGCATGAGAATTGCTTGAACCCAGGAAGCGGAGGTTGCAGTGAGCCAAGATCGTGCCACTATACTCCAGCCTGGGTGACAGAGACCGTCTCAAAAAAAAAAAATACCCCCTGCAAAATATATCTATGTCATGATCCTTGGAAACTGTGAATGCTACTTTCTATGACCAAAAAAGGGGGCTTTCCAGAAGTGGTGAGTTTGAGGATACTGAGATGTAAAGATTATCCTAGACTACCCTCGTGGGCCCTGAATGCAATCACATGTATGAGAGAGAGGCAAAAGGACATCACACACACCCAGAGGAGAATGGCATGTGAAGACAGAACACGGATTTGAAGATGCTGGCTTTCAAGACTGGAACGGTGTGGCCACAGAGTTAAGGAATTTGGCAGCCACCAGAAATTGGAAGAGGCAAAGAGCAGTTTGTCCCCTAGAGCCTCCAGTGGGAGTGTGGCCTCGCCTGATTTCAGTGAAACTGATTTCAGTCCTCTACCCTCTATGGCTGTGAGAGAATCAATTTCTGTCATTTTAAGCCTTGAAGGTGGGCGCAATTTGTCACAGCAGCATCAGGAAACTAATTCACGGCACCACCGGCATCAGGTAAGTGGAGACCAGGGATGCTGCTCATCACCCCGCAATGCACAGGGCGGCCCTGCACAACACAAAACCATTTGGTCAAAAATGTCGACAGTGCCAAGGTTGAGAGAACGTGGGTTAGGGTGATGACATTTTGGAGTTTAATTTCACCTAGTTCTTAAGAGGCTGAAGTGTAAAAGACTGATCTTGCCAAATGTTGGCAACTGGAACTCATATACACTCCTAGTGGGACCGTGAAATGCTATAACCACGTCGGAAATCAGTTCCTCTTTTTAAAAAAGTAAGGTATACTGCTATGCTGTGCGTGTCCCCCGCAAACTCATGTCATCTCTTCCACAAATGAATGTTTTCTGGATTTCTCAGGCCTGCTTTCCTCCTGCCCCACGGAGACACTGCGGAACCGGGGCCTTCTGGTCCCTGGGAGATTGGCTCGTGCTGCGGAGGCAGACCACTTACTGCACATCTTTCTGGAGATCTGAAGCACCTCCCATTTCCACAAGAAAGGAAGAGAAGCCAGGTGAAGACCCTTCCATCCAAAATCCTCAAGTTCGAGATGCCTTCTCCGCTCCCTATCCAGGCAGAGCTTCTCCTCAGCACACGGAGGGGAGAGGCCTCAAGCAACTCCAGCGGAAGCAGCCACAGTCTTTCCAGGGCCCAGAAATGTCCTCTGCAAGGACCCACAAACCCAGACTTCATGAAGGAGACCCCAGGGCCATAGCCCAGCCCCAAGGCTCCTGAGTCTAATTGTGGTTGTGACAGAGATCCTGCACTTTGCAGAATCAAAAAGAATATGTTGTGTGGTTTTTTTTAACCACAATCAATAAAAAATGCATTAAAAAATAACTGGCCAGGCACAGTGGTTCACATTTGTAACCCTAGCACTTGGGGGAGACCATGACAGAAGAAGGATTAGAAACCAGGTGTTCAAGACCAGCCTGGCAACGTAACAAGATCCCATCTCTACAAATAATTTTTAAAAATTAGCCAAGCATGGTGGCACACGCTTGAACTTTCAGCTACTTGGGAGGCTGAGGCAGGAAGATCGCTTGAGCCCAGGAGTTCAAGGCTGCAGTGAGCTATGACTGCATCACTGCACTCCAGCCTGGGCAACAGAGACCTTGTTAAAAAAAGAAAGAAAGAAAGAAAAAGAAAGAAAGAAAGAAAGAAAAAGAAAAAGAAAGAAAGAAAGAAAGAAAGAAAGAAAGAAAGAAAGAAAGAAAGAAAAGAAAAAGAAAAAAAAGAACGAGGCCTGTAATCCCAGCACTTTGGGAAGCTGAAGTGGGCGGATCACGAGGTTAAGAGATCAAGACCATCCTAGCCAACATGGTGAAACCACATCTCTACTAAAAATACAAAATTTAGCCGGGCGTGGTGGTGCATGTCTGTAATCCCAGCTACTCGGGAGGCTGAGGCAGGAGAATCACTTGAATCCTGAAGGTGGAGGTTGCAGTGAGGTGAGATCACACCACTGCACTCCAGCCTGGCAACAGAGCAAGACTCCACCTCAAAAGAAAAAGAAAGAAAGAAGTTTTGCCTATTGAAAGACTCAGGAAAAATAAAAAAAAGAAAAACAGCCTTGATAATGAGATATCACTTCACGGTGACATCGGTTAAAAAAAAAAAAAAAAGATAACAACAAATGGTGGCAAAGATGTGAAGAAGCTGGAAGCTTTGCGCATCGCTGGTGGGGAGGCAGAATGGCCCAGCTGCTGTGGAAAGGGTCTGGCAGGTCTTCTAAACATGACACCTAGAGTCACTACAGAGTCCAGCAATTCTACTGCTGATTATAGACCCCAAAGAATTGAAAACCGGTGTTCAAACAAATGGCATGTATGTGAGTGTTAAGAGCAGGGCTTCTCACAATAGCCAAAAGGTGTAAACACCCCAAATCTCCATCCAGTGACGGACAGATACACAAAATGTGGTCTATCCATGCACCGGAATATCACTCAGCCGTCAGGAGAATGAAGCACTGATACATGTTACAACATCAGTGAATCTCGAAAACAGTGTGCGCAGTGAAAGAAGCCGAACATAAAGGGCCACATATTGTATGGTCCCATTTATATGAAAACTCCAGAAGAGGCGACCCCATAGAGGCAGAAAGCAGATTAGGGAGTGCCTGGAGCCGAGGATAGGAGGGACCAGGGAATGGCAGCAAGGTGAGTCTGGAGGTCTCCTTCCGGGGTGGTGAAAGTGCTAGGCAGCTAGACGGAGATATGGCTGCACAATGCTGCAAAGATACGCTTTCAAATGGTGAATTCCACATTATGTGACTTCTACATCAATTATTTTTAAAAGTAAGCTCCTGTCAAAAATGCATTTAGCAGTTACACCCTGTCACCTTTGCCCTAGATAACACCCCTCCCTCCCTGCCATGTGATCCTCACCTCACTAACCCAAAACCCAACATGTCCCATGGCTGCTGAGCACAATAAAACTTAGTGCTCGACACCAGAGTCATGTAAATCAGTTCCCTCCTTTGCGCGTTTTCTTTAAACCAGCCAATCCACAACCCCTGCAGGAAAGCCTGTAGGATCACATCACACCCGCTGACCTTAACGGGCACAGCTCTGTAGCTTCCCCGCCCTTCCGGTTCTGTACTTCGCTCTTGCACAGCTGATGAGCTCAATCAGCTCTCTGCTGCCCCCAGACTTCCCCTCTGCCTTTCATCAGCACACCTAACGTCTCTGCGATCTGACTCATACATTATTATTTTTTTTTTTTACACAGGGTCTCGTTCTGTCACCCAGGATGGAGTGCAGTGGTGCAATCATGACTTACTGCAGCGTCAACCTCCCGGGCTCAAGGGATCGCCACCCCCGCTCAGCCTCCAGAGTAGCTGGGACTACAGGCACGTGCCATCACGCCCAGCTAATTTTTCCATTTTTTGTAGATACGAGGTCTCACTATGTTGCCCAGGCTGATCTCAAACTCCTGAGCTCAAGCAATCTGCCCACCTCGACCTCCCAAAGTCCTAGGATTACAGGTGTGAGCCCCCGCGCCCGGCCCATTTCTGCTGTTTCGTGAATTTTCATTCTGCCTCCTCACTGTGGCTCGCCCGACACACACATCCCCACCTAACTCTCCCATGGGTCGGGGCTCTCCTAGAGAGTGGGTATCTCGGCTATGGCCACTCTCAGTAGAGTCATGTCAAGACCAAGTTAAAAAGAAACCATAATGATAAAAACCACAACAACCCTCTTGAAAGCAAACAGAGTTAACTGTGTGAAACAGCACGGGACTTGCAGTGTGGAATCTCAGTTTGTGATGCACCAGAGGAGACGCAGCCGTCACAGGGGCCTGTGGAAACACCTCTGCATCCAGCTCGTTTTTAAAATGCCATGAATTCCTGTGTCCCCTGCACCTAACTTAGCCACACAGCCAGGGCTTGATGAAATGCCGTGATGAAAGGTCCGTGTTTACCAGCCACCTTGCCTGCTCGTGCCTCTGTGAGACTACACTTCCCCATCCAGAAAGTGGGTGTCTGAGGGCCACAGAACAATGCCACTTAACCTGGTGCTCCAGAGCTCAGTGATGAGCCTGTAACAACAGTGAAATCATCATCAGCCCTGCCTCCATTCCTCCTAGTAGATGTGGGCCCTGCAGACCTGGTTTTCTGCTCACGCTGAACATCAGTAAGGGCAGGCTCCCTGCTGCAGCAAACAACCAAAAATCCCAGTGGCTGAATGCGATCAAAGTTTGCCTCTCGGCCATGTCACAGTCCAATGTGGGGGCGGGTACTGGGTCGGAAATACAGGCTTCTAGAATTTGCAGCAAAAGCATGAGGGAGGAGAGACAGAAGTATTGCCCTGCTCCCCTGCAGCCACCCCCGTATCAAGAGGTGGTGAAAGACTGGGATTTGAGAGGGTTAAGGGTTTCTCCAAGCACAGTATTCTCACTGGCCTGTGCGGCTTGGAAACATACAGGGAAGTCAGTAACTGCCAGCAAGCTCTGTTGCTGCTTAATAGAAAGCTGACTGGGTAAGTGTGATTTTGCCAAAGCAGTCTTTAATGCTCCCAAGATTTTAGACTTGGTTGCCACTATGAAAATAACCTCCAAAATGCAACTCCGACTGGTCATCTAATTGGTAATGGTTTCCCTCTAATGTTCTTTGATTGTCATTTAACAGATTCTTAGGCCATGTAAACACTGACAAGATGTCCGTGGGAAAACTAGAGGATGATTCCCACTTGCTTCTTGCCCTGCACCAGGCAGGCACTAAAAGGACTGCGGGCTGCTTCTTCCCATGCAAGTGCTGGGACTCTTGGCTCACCTAAGGGAATCGCTGCCTCCCTCGCCAGAGGGACTGGAGCTAATCAGCCACAGACAGAGGTGAGGGGACAGAATGTGGCACCCCCTGAGGGCTCATGGGAACCCAGACAATCGCTCCCAGTAGAAATGGAAAGAATCTGTCGAGAGATTGGGCTTGCCTTTTTTTTTCTAATTGGTGGGCCCTAGCCCCATCTTGGAAAGAAAATGGAGCTACTGCACAGTGCAGAGCAAGCATTCACCAGATGGCAGTCACTTTTCAAATAAGTATCTAAGACCCGACCTGTGCCCCAGCTCAGCTAGGTGAAGAGACCAGAGCTGGTGAGGCAACTCTAGTCCTGACCTTCCCAGCAGATCGGGGCCAGAGGACGCCACATCCCTGAGTAGTGCCAGGTGTCTGCCAGACTCTCGCTGCCCCCATGTTGTCTCCTGCCACTGGAGTCAGGGCCAGCTGCTGTGCCACAGCAACCACCTGGCAGGGGCCACTGAGCTGGAGCATTTTCACCAGCAAGGGTCAAGGCAGATGTGGGACTGCAGGGAGGGGGCTGGCTCTTCCAACTGGCCCCTCAGCCTGCTCTCCGGGCCGTGTCCTGGCTCCCTTTCACTCTCTCACAGGCGGCTCCCAGGAGTGGTTCCTCCTCTGCTTCCAGTCCCCAAAGCCTCACCTGCATTTCTCCTCCTGAAGGGACTCCAGCAGCAGCTCCAGGTCGGTCAGAAAACTCTCCTTCAGGCTGTGACGGGACACCTGGAGGCTGGCATGCAACTTCTTGACTTCTTCCAGCTCTTCCTTCGCCTTCTGCAACAGCAGCTTTTGTTGCTGGGCCACATCCTTTGCCTCTGAGCGGGTATGTCTCTTTGTCCCCTGCTGCAAGCTTGGGAAGCGACTCTCCAGGGTGAAGGGTCTGCTGGCATCAGGCAGGTTGGCAGGCCCGTCTTCCCCACCCGGCTTGGGGCACTCTGAAGGCAGGGGCTTCTCACTAGGCGGCTCGCAGTTGGCTGGGTCGCTTTCTGCCATCAGCAGTAAGCCCCTGGGCCTGCGGCCTTCCTCCATCCCCTGGAGCTGCTGGTGACACTGGTAGAGCCTCTGCTCGATCTGGCAATGGTGGCAGAGGCGAAATGGTTCACCTTCTTGAAGGCCTGCCGGGCGTGTGGCACCTGGTGCCGGTCTGCCGTGGATACCAGCTTGAGGTAGCTCACAGTATTGTCATCCCGACGTCTTCTCTACTCTCAGCTGCTCTGAGAGGTGAAGGATGTGGTGCCTGACACTGTCCCGTCAGTTCTGGGCTACGCCCCCACCTGAGAGGTTGGACGGACCACTGGGGCCATCTTCACTGGCTACAGGTACCTGCAGGAAGGCATGCTGGAGGGGAGGGTTTCACTGGGGCTCCTGGTGTGTTCCGCCTACACTGGGAAACAAGAAAGCACAGGACAGTGCCCTGTGAGCTGCAAAGGGTGGGAGAATTGGACAAGTTATGACTTCATAAAACTTTCACATATGTATGGATACTTATACACGCAAGATGTGTGCATTCAAGATGGGCCTGACACAGACTGGAGAGGCGACGTTCATCTTCAGGGCCGCCTCCCTCTTTTCGGTATCTGATTCCTTGCTCTAAATGTGCACCTCCCTACGACCCACAGGTGGCCAGATCCCTTCTGCATCTGCCCTGCACTCCTGTTATCTTCCAAAAATGACCAACTGTGGGTCTCATTTATAAATAACTGTTCTTGTAAAGTCTGGAATAAACTCATTTCCGTTAACCCTTACAGCTTGCTGTATGGCTACTCCCAGGGAGACAGGAGAGATAGGCAGAGAGATTTGCATCCTGACAGGTTCATTCATCCATCCAATCATTCATTCCAACGTATTTCCTGAGTGCCTACCATGTGGTACAGAAGCCAGGCACATTCCTTGGTCTCACAGAGCTGACAGTCTAGGGTAGAAAATTCTATTGAAACACAAAAGGAGTCTCTCACATGGTGAGGGGGTAACATTGCCTTTGACAAAGAGCCCTGTTCAAATTCTGGCTCTCCCACTCTGAGACCTTGAGCAAGTTAATAAACTACTCTGAGACACAGTTTTCTTACCTCTAAAATAAAAAATAGCAAGAGCAGCATAGCTGGAACCCAGACCACCAGGGCAGACTGGGGAGCAAGGAGCTAGGAGAGGGAGACGGGGAACAGCTCAGGTGCAGCCTCTGTTCTGTTTCTACTTTTGAGACTGGGTCTCTCTGTCGGCCAGGCAGTGGTGCAATCTCAGCTCAATGCAACCTTCGCCTCCTGGGTTCAAGCAATTCTCGTGCCTTGGCCTCCCAAATAGCTGGGATTACAGGCATGTGCCATGACGCCCAGCTAATTTTTGTATTATTAGTAGAGACAGAGTTTCACCATGTTGATCAGGCGAGTCTCGAACTCCTGACCTCAAGTGATCCGCCCACCTCAGCCTCCCAAAGTGCTGGGATTACAGGTGTGAGCCACCGCGCCTGGCAGGTTGCTACTTTGAAACTGTAAGTGCCTTCCAGATAGTGTGTGATTTGAAAATGCTCTCCCAGGGTCAAGTCAGAAGTGATTACACTGTAATAGATGGCTTGGTTCTGGGTATTTTACTGTAAGTAAATCATATTAATACCTCAATTCTTTTTGAGACAGAGTCTTGTTCTGTCTCCCAGGCTGGAATGCAGTGGCACCACCATGGCTCACTGCAGCCTCGACCTCCCAAGCTCAAGCCATCCTCCCACCTCAGCCTCCTGAGTAGCTGAGACTACAGGTGTGCACCACCATGCCTGGCTAATTTTTGTATTTTTTGTAGAGACGGGATTTCATCATGTTGTCCAGGCTAGTGTCGAACTCCTGGGCTCAAGCGATCCACCCACCTCGGCCTCCCAAAGTGCTGAGTTACAGGTGTGAGCCACTGAGTCTGGCCTACACCTCAATTTTTAAAACACAAAATGATACCACTATGCATCCAGTAGATAGGTCAAACTTAGACTAACAATAGTAAGTGTTGGCAAGGATATGGAGCAACAAGAACTCTGTTATTGGTGGGAAGCAAATTGGTACAATCACCTTAGAAAAACACTTGACAGTATTACCAAGTTGAAGACATGCATACCAAATGATCCAGCAACTGCATTCATTGGCAATACTCCCAGGTACACCGATGTTCCCAATACCCAACTACTAGAAACAACCCACCTGCCCAGAAAGTGTAAGTAAACTGCAATATATGCAACAATATACTACTGTACAGCAATGAGAATGAACTCCAGCCTTGAAAAACATGAATTTATTTCATAAGCATAATGTTGAAAAAGAACCAAACAGAAAATCCATACTAAATATGGTTCCATTTACAGACATTCCAAGAGCAGGCAAAACTACAAGATATTGTGTAGGGATGACTACGCAGGCCAGAAAGCAGAAAGAACAGTACGGATTGGTGGCAACAGGAACCCCAGGATGATGGTTCCCACTCGGGGGGGAGAAGGGGATTATGATTGGGGTGACCGCGGAGGCTGGAGTGCCTGGCCTGAGTAGTGGTTAAATGTGTGTTCACCCTATCGTTATTTCTTAAAACATGTCATGTTTTCTGCACCTTTATATACATATGCCAAATTTCACAGTTTTAAAACTAAATGTTCAATATAGACCAGGTGTGATGGCTCATCCCTGTAAACCCAGCACTTCGGGAGGCTGAGGCAGGTAGATCACTAGAGGTCAGGAGCTCAAGACCAGTCTGGCCAACATGATGAAACCCTGTCTATATAAAAAAAAAAAATACAAAAATTAGTCAGGAGTAGTGGCATGCACCTGTAATCCCAGCTACTTGGGAGGATGAGGTGGGAGAATCGCTTGAACCCGGGAGGCAGACGTTGCAGTGAGCCAAGATTGTACCACTAAACTCCAGCTTGGGTGGCACAGTGAGACCCTACCCCAAAAATTAAATTATGAGGCTGGGTGTAGTGACCGATGCCTGTAATCCAAGCACTTTGGGAGGCCAAGGGTGGTGGAACACTTGAGATCAGGAGTTCGAGACCAGCTTGGGCAACATGGTGAAACCCCATCTCTACTAAAAATATAAAAATTAGCTGGGCATGATGACATATGCCTGTAGTCCCAGCTACTCAGGAGGCTGAGGCAGGAGATCGCTTGAACCCAGGAGGCAGAGGTTGCAGTGAGCTGAGATTGCACCACTGCACTCCAGCTTGGGCGTTAGAGTGAACTCCGTCTCAAAAATAAATAAATAAATAAATGTTCAACAGATGAATTTAATTGCAGATTAGATACGGCTGGAGACACTGTTAGTAAATCGTGCAGAGGAGCTAAAGAAAGTTACCAGAATGCAGCAAAGAGGCACAAAAAAATAGAAAACCTGAAAAATAGAAGACATGGAAGGTAGCATGAGTAGGTCTAACAAAAATCCAATTCTCACGCGAGAGAGAGAAGACAGAGAGAATAAAGCAGCAACAATTGTTTTTTAATTGAAATAGTTTTACTGTTGCCCAGGCTGGAGTGCAGTGGCACAATCTTAGCTCACTGCCAATCTCTGCTGCCTGGGTTCCAGCAATTCTCATGACTCAGCCTCCTGAGTAGCTGGGACTACAGGCGTGAGCCACCCTGCCCAGATAATTCTTTTGTATTTTTAGTAGAGACGGGGTTTTGCCATGTTACCAAGGCTGTTCTCAAACTCCTGACATCAGGTGATCTGCCTGCCTGGGCCTCCCAAAGTGCTGGGATTACAGGCGTGAACCACTGTGTCCAGCTGCAGCAGCAATATTTTAAGAGGTACTCCCTAAGAACTTTCCAGAACTGAAGAAAGACACAAATCCACAAATTCAAGAAGCCCAATAAATCCCAAGCAGAGACGAGAAATAGGTCCACACCTAGACACAAGATATTAAAAGCAGCCAGAGGAAAAAAGCTGATTACCTTTAAAACTGTGACTTAGATGGCAGGCTGCCTTCTCAATAGCAGCAGTGCAATCCAGAAGATGGTTGACCTTCGATACACCGACAGAGTAACTGTCAGAGAGAAAAAAAAATAGGTCACACTCAAAGAATCAGAAATCAGAATGGCTTCTGATTTCAGCAACAGCACGGGGAACTAGAAGACAATAAAGTGCTGACCGGGTGTAGTGACTCACGCCTGTAATCCCAACACTCTGGGAAGCCCAGGCAGGCAGATCACTTGAAGTCAAGAGTTTGAAACCAGCCTAGCCAACATGGGGAAACTCTGTCTCTACTAAAAATACAAATATTAGCCTGGCATGGTGGCGAGCACCTGTAACTCCAACTACTTGGGAGGCTGAGGCAGGAGAATCACTGGAACCTAGGAGGCGGAGGTTGCAGTGAGGCAAGATCACAGTCCTGCACTCCAGCCTGGGCAACAGAGCAACACTCCATTAAAAAAAAAAGAAAAAAAGACAATGAATTGCTGCCTTCGAAATTCTGAGGGAAAATGATTTCCCAGCCTAAAATTCTACACCCAAACTGTCAACCATGGGGTTAAAGACATTTTTAGACATGAAGGAAATCAGTACACTATTGGCAAATGTAAGAATTTAGTAACTGTTTAAAAAGCAAGTCGTGCCAGGGCCGTGGCGTGTACCTGTGGTCCCAGCTACTCGGGATGCTGCGGCAGGAGGATCACTTGTGCCCAGCAAGTAGAGGCTGCAGTGACCTGTGATTGTGCTACTGCCCTCCAACCTGGGCGACAGAGTGAGACCTTGTCTCAAAAAAAAAAAAAAGTAGTCTGGCACAGTGGCTCACACCTGTAATCCCGGCACTTTGGGAGGCCGACGCAGGCAGATTCTGACGTCAGGAGCTGGAGACAAGCCTGGCCAATATGGTGAAACCCTATTTCTACTAAAAATACAGAAATCAGCCGGGCATGGTGGCACACAACTGTACTCCCAGCTACTACTGGGGAGGCTGAAGCAGGAGAATTGCTTGAGCCCAGAAGGCGGAGGTTGCAGTGAGCTGAGATTGCATCACTACCACTGCACTCCAGCCTGGCCAACAGAGTGAGTTACTGTCTCAAATAAAAAAAAAAAAAAAAAGAAGGCCGGGTGCGGTGGCTCAAGCCTGTAATCCCAGCACTTTGGGAGGCCGAGGCAGGTGGATCACGAGGTCGAGAGATCGAGACCATCCTGGTCAACATGGTGAAACCCCGTCTCTACTAAAAATACAAAAAAGTAGCTGGGCATGGTGGCGCTTGCCTGTAATCCCAGCTACTCAGGAGGCTGAGGCAGGAGAATTGCTTGAACCCAGGAGGCGGAGGTTGCGGTGAGCCGAGATCGCGCCATTGCACTCCAGCCTGGGTAACAAGAGCGAAACTCCGTCTCAAAAAAAAAAAAAAAGAAGAAGAAGAAGAAGAAGTAATCACTAGAATAGATATGCCATATGTACATAGCATTCAAATAACCAAGGGGGAAAAAATGGGACTTAATTAATTTAAAAAAAAAAAAAAAAAAAAAGCAAGGGAAACAAAATAAGGGTCCAGACACGGTGGCTCATGCCTGTAATTCCAGCACTTTAGGAGGCCAAGGTGAGTGGATATCCTGAGCCAAAGAGGTCGATAACTGCCTGGGTAACATGGCGAAACCCCCATCTCTATGAAAAAAATTTAATACAAAAATTATCCTGGAGTGGTGGTGCACAGCTGTAGCCCCAGCTACCCAGGAGGCTGAGAAGGGAGGAGTGCTTGATCCCAGGGAGGTCGAGGCTGCAATGAGCCATGATTGCACCACTGCCCTCTGGCCCGGGAGGCAGACTGAGACCCTGTCTCAAAAAATAAATAAATAAAAGCAACAAAATAAGAGGAAAAAATGCTTGGAATATAGCTAATAGATAAATCAACACAATACATAAAGAACTGCAGGCCGGGCATGGTGGCTCATGCCTGTAATCCCAGCACTTTGGGAGTCCGAGGTGGGTGGATCACGAGGTCAAGAGATCGAGACCATCCTGGTCAACATGGTGAAACCCCGTCTCTACTAAAAATACAAAAAAATTAGCTGGGCATGGTGGCGCGTGCCTGTAATCCCAGCTACTCAGGAGGCTGAGGCAGGAGAATTGCCTGAACCCAGGAGGCGGAGGTTGCGGCGAGCTGAGATCACGCAATTGCACTCCAGCCTGGGTAACAAGAGCGAAACTCCGTTTCAAAAAAAAGAACTGCAAATAGTAAACTAAGAGTAAATAACCCAATATAAAGACATTAAAGGGTAGCCACAGACAATTCAGACAAGACAAAAAATGAAAGGCAATAAATGTATGAAATATGTGTAACTGCAAGGTGATCAGGGAACGGTAAACGAAAAGCGATGATTAAATACTATTTTCTCATCCAGCAGAACGCCGAAAATTAGAAAGCCTGACAACGTCCAGGGTTGGCGAGAATGCAGCAGAATGTGCTG
Organism: Saimiri boliviensis; assembly: GCF_048565385.1. NCBI lineage: Eukaryota > Metazoa > Chordata > Mammalia > Primates > Cebidae > Saimiri > Saimiri boliviensis. The sequence goes on along the minus strand of NC_133470.1, from coordinate 84,338,994 downwards.
TCACATACTTTCCAAGTGGGAATCTAAACAGGTTCTGGCTTTTTCATCGAAGTTACGTGGCCGGTTTTTTTTGTTTTTTGTTTTTTTTTTTTTTTTTTTTTTTTTTTTTTTGACGTGGAGTTCCACTCTTGTTGCCCAGGCTGGAGTGCAATGGCGAAATCTTGGCTCACTGCAACCTCCATCTCCCAGGTACAAACGATTCTCGCGTCTCAGCTTCTCAAGTACCTAGGATTAGAGGCATGCGCCACCATGCCTGGCTAATTTTTTTGTATTTAGTAGAGATGAGGTTTCACCATGTTAGTCAGGCTTGTCTCGAAGTCCTTACCTCAGGTGATCCACTCGCCTCGGCTTCTCAAAGTGCTGGGATTACAAGTATACGCCACTGCGCCGGGCCATTTTTTGTTTTAAAAACGGAGTTTCACTTTTGTTTCCCAGGCTGAATGCAGTGGCGTGATCTTCGCGCACTGCAGCCTCCACCTCCCGGGTTCAAGCGATTCTCCTGCCTCAAACTCCTGAGTAGCTGGGACTACAGATGTCCGACACCAAGACGGACTAATTTTTGTATTTTTTGTAGAGACAGGGTTTCACCATGTTGGCTAGGCTGGTCCGGAACTCCTGACCTCAGGTGATCCATCTACCTCGGCCTCCCAAAGTGCTGGGATTACAGATCTGAGCCACTACACCTGGCCGCCCAATTACAAATTTAAACACTCATTCCCTTTAACCCAGCAGAACATGGGTACTCAAGGGCATTCAGCCTGTGCCCTGACCAGGCAGCGTGACTTGAGCTCACGCAGAAATTTGGCATTTTTGTACCAAGAAACGGCACTTGGGCTCCCATGTGTCTGGACTTGGGCACCGCATGCTGCTGGGAGCCATTTTGGTTCCGGGTGGGTCACCTCAGAGGCGGGGAGAAGACCTGAGACTTACGTGGAGGCTAGCGCAGGCACGCCGGACATGGGACATTTCAGACAGAGGGCGAGTACATTCCGCACATTCCCTAGTTACTGGGGTTCACTCAAGTCACCCTGTCACAGGCTGGCAACGGGAGAACCCCACCTCAACAATTACATGGAGCTTGCGTCATGGAATGTTCTAGAAAGAGAAAGGAGGCTGGCGCAGGCGCCACACGGTCTCAGAACCCTGAGTGCACCACCCCCCAAGGCACACAGACAGCTCGGGCTGCTGTGGGGGAAGGGCGACCATTTACCACAAAAGAAAATCGCAACAATACCTCCCCTGCTACCTTAACTGTTGCGAAGGGAAGTGTCACGTGCAGCACCACCTAGTGCCACGTGCAGCACTACACAGCCGGTGCCGGAACTTTTTGCACAAGGAAAGGAGACCCTGCACCCTTTTCAGATTGCTGGCATGAGAGAAGACGAGAACGGGACTGTTTTCAAGAACATTGCACACGCAAGTCACAAACATTCCCAATCCCGTGAATTGCTCGCAGAGGTTGCAGCACGCAGAGGGAGCCTCACACAGCACGCGGAGGGAGCCGCACACAGCACGCGGAGGGAGCCATCCACATCATATAAATGTGCTGGGCAGCACACAGCCACCATTCGCTCTTCAGACGCCGGAGGTATCGTGCCTGCTCTTCAGACACCAAAGCGATTGGACTAATGGCAGACACTGAAGCGAGCGCTGGGATGCCCGGGGCGGCCAGGCCCGATGCGGGTACCGTGCGGGTGTTGCAAGACATGGCCAGCCGCCTGCGAATTCATTCCATCAGGGCCACGTGCTCCGCAGGCTTTGGGTAGGTTCCCCTCGTTGAAGCTTGGGTTATGGAGAGGGGGTCGTGAAGGGCCACGGGCCAGGTGGCCATGGGGTCGCGTGGTGAAGGGACAGCCCTCAGATGTCCAATGGGCCCTGTCATAGGTGCCCTGTCGTCTTGGGCTGTAGGGGCCCAGCCGAGCCTCCCAGACGGCGGCGAGGCGCTGTTTCCACCAGCTCAAGCGTCGGTCGGCTGGCCGGCCGCAGGCTCTGGAGCCCGCTCCTCATTCCCCCATGGCCAAAGTTCTGGAGGTCCCCAAGATCCCGTTAGGAGACAAGGATCCAGATCCAGACTGGACTGAGGTGGTGGGGGGATGTCCCTGGGATCAGAGTGGACTGCTATGGTTTGCATTATAGCGGGGAGCAGGGCTTCCTCGGTAAGCCGTTATACTGGATCCCCGCGGGTGAATGAGCGACCCTAAGCCTGGACATGAGGATAAAAAGCAATTAAAATTCCAGCCTGGGCAACATGGTGAAACCCTGTGTCTTACCAAAAAAGGAAAATAAAAAATGAGCCGGGCATGGGGGCACGCGCCTTCACTCCCACCACTCGGGAGGCTGAAGTGAGAAGGTCGCTTGAGCTGCTGGGTTTGCTAGCGTGCTGCTCACGGTTTTTGCATCAGTATGAGGGATGTTGGTCTCTAGTTGTAGTATTTGGTTTTGGTACCAAAGTGTAATGCTAGCTTTGTAGAATGAGTTTCAAAGTGTTCCATCTTAAATTTTTTGTAGTGGCCAGTGTGGTGACTCCCACCTGCAATCCTAGCACTTTGGGAGGCTGAGGCAGGCGAATCGCGTGAGCCTAGGAACTTCACGATAAGCCTGGGCAAGATGGCAAGCCTCTGGACAAAATGTTACAAAAATTAGCTGGGCATGGTGGCACGTGCCTGTAGTCCCAGCTACGTGGGAGGCTGTGAGGCTCAGGTTGCAGTGAACTGAGATTGTGCCATTGCAGTCTGGCCTGGACAACAGAGTGAGACCCTGTCTCAAAGAAAAAAAAATCTAACTGGGCGTGGTGGCTCTGGCCTGCAGTCTCAGTACATGGGAGCCTGATTGCTTTGGGAGGCCGAGGCGGGCAGATTGCGTGAGCCTAGAGATCACCCTGGGCAAGATGGCGAGCCTCTGTACAAAAATATTACAAAAATTAGCTGGGCGTGGTGGCAGGTGCCTGTAGTCCCAGCTACGTGGGAGGCTGAGAGGCTCAGGTTGCAGTGAGCTGAGATTGCACCATTGCACTCGGGCCTGGACAACAGAGGAAGCAAGACCTTGTAGCAAAGAATATATATATATATATATATATATATATATATATATATATATATATAAAATGTATGAGTATACGTATATATGTGTCTTTTTCTTGAGTTTCAAGAGGATTGTTCATTTTTCTTTAAATGTTTGGTAGGAATTACCAGTGAGGCTTTTCTTTGTTGGGAGTTTTTTGATGACTGCTTTAGTCTTCTTATTAGTTGCTTGTAGGTCTATTCAGATTTTCTTGTCCTGATTAATTCTTGTGAGGCTTTCTGTTTCTAGGAATTTATCCATTTCTTGTTGGTTAACCCATTTGTTGGCTTGCAATTATTCACAGTACACTGTCACCTTCTGTATTTCTGTAGAAGCGGTAGTAATAACCTCACTTTAACTTGATTGGACTTTTTGACACCTCCTACCCCTTTTTTTATTTGACAGAGTCTCCCTCTGTTGCCAGGCTGGAGTGCAGTGGCGAAATCTCGACTCACCGCAGCCTCCGCCTCCCGGGTTCAAGCAATTCTCCTACTTCAGCCTACCGAGTAGCTGGAACTACACGTGGGCACCGCCATGCCCAGCTAATTTTTTGTATTTTTAGTAGAGACGCAGTTTCACCGTGTTGGCCAGGCTGGTCTCGATCCCTTGACCTCGTGATCCACCCAACTTGCAACCTCTGCCTCCCAGGTTCAAGCAATTCTCCTGCTTCAGCCTCTCGAGTAGCTGCAATTACAGGCATGCGCCACCACACCCTGCTAATTTTTTGTATTTTTAGTAGACTCGGGGTTTCTCCATGTTGGTCAGGCTGGTCTCGAAATCTCAACCTCAGGTGATCCACCCACCTTGGCCTCCGAAAGTGCTGGGATTACAGGCATGAGCCACTGAGCCCGGCTTTTTTTTTTTTTTTTTTTTTTCCCCCAGGGTTTTTCTCTGTCACCCAGGCTGGAGTGCAGTGTTGCAATGATAATTCACTGCAACCTCGAACTCTCCTGGGCTCAAGTGACCCTCCTGCCTCTCTGCCTCCTAAGTACCTGGAATTACAGGTGCACACCACCATGTCCTGCCCATCTATTAATAGCTAGTTTTGTTGACCTTTTTTTTAAGAACCAGCTTTGGCTGGGGGAGTTGGCTCACACCTGTAATCTCAGCACTTTGGGAGGCGGAGACGGCTGGATCGCTTGAGCTTGATTTCAGGATCAGCCTGGGCAACATGGGGAAAACCTCATCTTTACCAAAAAGACTCATGCAGAGGTGCGAGGGAAACCTGAGCCGAGAGTGCACAGTGCCCTGCCGGTTAGGAGCTGACCTCGCTGTGAGCAGGGGAGGGGCGGCAAGGTGATTGGGCTTTAAGCATCCTTCCAACCCGAGAGCCCTGCCTTCCTTACCCTTGGTGGGATTCTTCCCGGGCTGGGAGAAATGACTGCTTTTGTGAGGATACCATGTGCCAAGATCATGTCCTAGGAAGTCAGTTGCTGTGAGAAATGACCAGTGTCATGTCTACCTTTCAGCCACCCTATATCATGCAGCAGTTCTGCCGAGATCATGTCTGTGCTGTTCTTCTACATCATGAGGTACAAGCAGTCAGATCCAGAGAATCCAGACAATGACCGATTCATCCTCGCAAAGGTATGCTGGCTGGGAGCCCAGGGCTGCTGCAGCACTTGCTTCTTAAGCCCAGTTTGAACAGCCACCATGTGGGAACAAGGCCTGGAATGGGCCTTGGCGATCATTTTGATTTTTCTGTCTTTGCATCTTAATGCTCTAGGGTTCTAGACCCTAGGAACCATGTGATGGTTTGATAGGAAGGGTGGCTTGGGAGAGCTGGTGGCCCTTCCTTTCCTTTCTCATACCCTGCCTCGCCCCACCTACCACAAAAGCTTTCCCTGTGGCAGGGTTATGCTGCTCCCACCCCCTCTGCTGCCTGAGTAGAGGCAGGCAGCATCAGTGGATCTGACTCTCTTAGCTGGGGTACATGGAGTGTGACTGGGAGGGACATCTCACCTGTCAGTCAGTGTCCTCTCCCATGTCTTTGCAGATCTGACCTGAAACTGATGGGGCACTTCTTATTAAATTGGGCACAGTACCAGCCACCTCATGATGCTGGGGGGTAGGAAAGAAAAAGAACCTTAAAAACAAGGTCATGGGCCGGGCGCGGTGGCTCAAGCCTGTAATCCCAGCACTTTGGGAGGCCGAGGCGGGTGGATCACAAGGTCAAGAGATCGAGACCATCCTGGTCAACATGGTGAAACCCCCGTCTCTACTAAAAATACAAAAAAATTAGCTGGGCATGGCGGCACGTGCCTGTAATCCCAGCTACTCAGGAGGCTGAGGCAGGAGAATTGCCCGAACCCAGGAGGCGGAGGTTGCGGTGAGCCGAGATCGCGCCATTGCCCTCCAGCCTGGGTAACAAGAGCGAAACTCCGTCTCAAAAAAAAAAAAAAAAACAAGGTCAGTCTGGGAGTGTGTGCCTGATTTGATGCCATCTGAAAGCACACTGTGTCCTGAAGCAAATTAAAACCTGGCTAGGGGCCGGGCACAGTGGCTCATGTCTGTAATCCCAGCACTTTGGGAGACTGAGGCCAGCAGATCACTGGAGGCCAAAAGTTGAGACCACCCTAGTCAACATAGCAAAACCCCATAAAAAAATTACCTGGGCATGGTAGCACAGGCTTGTAATCCCAGCTGCTCGGGAGGCCGAGGCACGAGAATTGTTTGAACCCGGGAGGCAGAGGTTACAGTGAACGGAGATCCTGCTGCTGCATTCCACCGTGGGTGATAGAGCGAGACTCCGTCTCAAAGAAAAAAAAAAAAAGAAAAGAAAAATCTGGCTGGGGAGAGTACTGTGTCCGAATAGAAGTACCAGATTAGCAGAGTGAGAAGTAAAGACAAAAATCAAACTGTGGGCATGGCCGAAGTGCCTACAGGTCATGATCATGACCCTTGTCTTGGTGTCTGAACCATAATGTCAGACGGTTTGACAAAAAATAAATAGAATTGATGTGTGTGGAGAGATGAAGTAAATGCTTTCCATTGCTTTCAGTTGGTTATTGGAGGTAAGCAGTATACAGTAAGGAATTCATTGTGCTAGTCTTTAAACATGTCTATAAACTTGAACTTTTTTTACATCTTTTTTTTCCTTTTTGCGGGGAGACACAGTCTCGCTCTTGCCCAGGCTGGAGTTCAGTGACTCTGTCTCAGCTCAATGCAGCCCCGACCTCCTGGGCTCAAGCAATCTTCCCACCTCAGCCTCTTGAGTCAGTGGGACTACAGGCACGCACCGCTATGGTCAGCTAATTTTTCTGTTTTGTAGAGACAAGGTCTCATTATGTTGCCCAGGCTGGCCTCAAACTCCTGGGCCCAAGCACCCTCCTCTGCCTCCCAAAGTGCTGGGATTACAGGCAACAAGCCACTGCTCCCAGCCCCCATTACAATGAAAATATAAAAAATTAGATGTATAAATGCAATGTGGGTGTTCGTATTTCTGGTTTAAAATAAGGAAAGACTGGATACAGTGGCTCTCACCAGTGCTTTGGGAGGCTCCAGCAGGAGGATCGCTTGAGACCAGCGTGGACAACATAGCAAGACCCCAGTCTACAAAATATATGAAAACTAGCTGGTTTTGGTGGTGCATGTCTGCAGCTACTCAGGAAGCTAAGGTGGGAGGATCACTTGAGCCTGGGTGACAGAGCAAGATGCTGTCTCAAAAAAAAAAAAAAAAAAAGATGTCTAGAGTTTTAACAGCTGCTATCAGAGCCATTGGCCTTAGGGGGTGAAGAAGCTTGCTGTCAGGCAGCAGCACACCAGGCCCTGTTCGGCTGCCAGAATTTGTGTGTTCATCAGATTGAGCTGGCAGATAAAATTGGAACAAAAGAGAAAACACAGGAAGCATAATCCATTGTGGTTTGCCGTACTACAGGCAGAGCAGATCTTTATTCTAGCCCTTCACCTCCCAGAATTACCTCTCCCCACAGCATAAAGGTTCTTGAGAAAGACAACAACACCCACGTGGGAGAACTTCTGCCGTAACAGACATCATACTGATGCCTCGCCACTTTATCCTTAACCCCCTGCCACCTAACGGGGCTCTGGTCTCCACTGTACCCATAAAGTCTTTGAGATGGGCCCGCTGGTCTCACACTTCACAGCTAGAGGGAAGCAGAGCTGGTCTGACTGCTGAGCCCAGGCTTGGCCCGTTATGTTACAGAACTTCCAAGGGCATGCAAGGCGCCTGGGAGCCAGAGCTTGCTGCATGAATGAGGTGGGCACCATAGGGAGGCAGATGGGGCTAGAGACACGATCAAAAGAGACTTGAGTGGGACAGCTCTGCTGGGCTGGAAATGCAGAACCAAAAGGGAGTCTCGGCGGGGTGGGGGGTGTGCACAAAGCACGCAGAGAATGCCGGGGAAGGTCAAGAGCACCCAGGGAGTAGCAGAGGGTAGGAAGCAAGAAGTAAGAAATCAGAATCGGAAGTAGCATCCACCCATCTACGGTAGTGATGACCCCACTCATCTCTGATCGATTGGTGCTGGTGTTTGAGCAGAGGAGGGTGACAGGCAAGAAACAAACTTGTAAGTCAATAGATCAAGTGTCAGGTGGAGCCAAGCATCTGGGATCAAGGAAAAGTGGAAGAGGTAGGCACTGGTTGAAAAAGAATGGTCCTGAAGACCTCAGTGCTGACGCTTGAGCAGGGATTTGGAAGGGGCAGGAGAGTGAGCCGTGCCCACATCCAGGCACAAGCACTCAGGTAGTGGCTGCCATGAGTGCTAAGGCCCTGAGGCAGGTGTTTGCCCACTGGGTTCAAGGAGCAGCAGGAGGCCAGGATGTCGGAGCAGTGGGAGGGAGAGATGGAGCTGATGGGGGATGGGTGGGGAGACAGGTGTAAAAAGTTGAGCTCTAGTTGGTGGGAGGTCGGAAGACCTTGGATAGTTAACCGAGATGGATGTGATGGGTCACCTTCAGTTTTAACAGGCTCCCCCTGGTGGCTAGATTGAGAATGGCTGTAGGGGAGGCTGGGAGGCCACTGCAGTGACCAGAGGCCAGGGATGTTTAAGACCAGGTGGAAAAGGTGGCTGCAGAAGCTGTTGGGTAAATTCATTGTGCTTGGGAGTTGGGTCTCTCCCGTCAGTGTAGCAGCTCTTTGGCATGACCTTGAGGCCCACAGAGGGTCACATTTTCTGCTTGGGACAATGATGACCCTGTGCCTGCAAACAGGATGTTGGGAGTGGGGTAGAATGCTGGTGGAAAAGGATTAGTTTGAGGCATGGGCACTTCCAGATGACCACTTGTAAGATCTCAGTTGACGACGAATCTGCACTGACATATCATAATCACCCAAGAATCCACAGTTTATTTCAGTATTCACATTTGATGTTGTACAATCTGTGAGATTAGACAAACGTTTAATGACATGTAACACTCTAGAGTATTATACAAAGAAGTTTCTCTGACTTAAAAGTTCTCTGTGCTCTGCTTGTTCATCCCTATCTCTTCCCTAATACCTGAAATCCACTGATTTTTAAAAATATTTATTTATTTTAATTAACTGATCTTTTCTCTGTGTCCATAGTTTTGGTTTTTCCAGCTGACATGCTGGAATACGGTTGGAATTACATATGGAAGTACATATGGTTGAAATTACACATTATGTACTTTTTTCAGATTGGCTTCTTTCACTTAGTAATATACATTAAAGTTTAACTCCGTGTCTTTTCATGGTTTGATAGTTCATTTATTTTTAGTGCTGAACAGTATTACATTATCTGGATATATCACAGTTTATTTATCCAGTCACATACTGAAGGATATCTTGGCTACTCCCAAGTTTTGGCAACTGTAAATAAAGCTTCTATAAACAGCAAAAACAAAAAATCTCAGTTTACCTGAGTTTTGCAAACCAGGGAACCAGAATATTCTGTTTCTGGTTTCTGTTTAAGAACCCATATCCAGGCCGGGCACAGTGGCTCTTGCCTGTAATCCCCAAACTTTGGGAGTCCAAGACCGGCAGATCATAAGGTCAAGAGATCGAGACCATCCTGGCCAACATGATGAAACCCTGTATCTACTAACAATACAAAAACTATCTGGGCATGGTGTCGAACACCTGTAGTCCCAGCTACTTAGGAGGCTGAGGCAGGAGAATCACTTGAACCTGGGAAGCAGAGGTTGCAGTGAGCTGAGATCGCACCACTGCACTCCAACCTGGGTGACTTGTGAGACTTCGTCTCAAAAACAAAAAGGAAAACAAAGAACCCATACCCTCCATAGGATTAAACACCTGATTTGTACATGACCGGGAAAGACCATGGGACAATGGCAAGAATCAGACCTTACATTTCTGCTTTGCACTTAGGCACCCCTTCTCTATTCCCAAAGCTCCACCCACCCCTGCCATACCATATGCATTACCTATGACTCCCTAGGCGGGGACATGGATGTCTTCGTCATCTTAGTCACCCCAGTTTCCAGTCCAGACTGAGCCCTGGGCTCGACCCATTGTCCCTGGTAACATTGATCTGAAGCTTGGGGTGCATGTGGGTGGGGTGAAGAAGTCACCCAGCGGGGGATGGGGGGCTGTCAGGTCGGGACTCTGCCGCACAGCTGACATGAGCAGTCTGCGCTCAGTGTGTGAGTCCACCAGATACCATGTCCTGCAGCTGCGTCTGGGTTCACTGGATCCCTTCTCTTACAGAGACTGTCGTTTGTGGATGTGGCAACAGGATGGCTTGGGCAAGGACTGGGAGTTGCATGTGGAATGGCATATACTGGCAAGTACTTCGACAGGGCCAGGTAAGGCATTTACCCAGAGCCATTTAACTGCCCTGCAGCCCCCTTCCTAGAGTCTCAAGGGACAGCCACCTATCTCCATGGGGCAGAGAGCCCTGAAGTGCCAGTCCCCATCACATCCCGTGCTGATCCCTCTGGAAGGCCTTCCCTTTGCTTCCTCAGACGGCTGCCCACTCCCCCATCACAGGTCTGTTTAAAGATTTCAGCTGCTGTTGCCTTTTCGTTCTTTTCCTAGGGTGGATAGCTTTTTTAAAACTTCCAGCATTTTAGTGGGGTCTTGAATGTGTGGGGTTTTTTGATATTCTTTCTCCTTTTTTTTTTTGACAGAGTCTCACTCTGTGTCCAGGCTGGAGTGCAGTGGCACCATCTTGGCTCACTGCAACCTCCGCCTCCCAGTTTCAAGCGATTCTCCTGCCTCAGCCTCCCGAGGAGCTGAGATGACAGCCATGCACTACCATTCCTGGCTAATTTTTATATTTTTAGTAGATACCCCAAGATGGGGTTTCGCCATCTTGGCCAAGCTGGTCTTGAACTCCTGACCTCAGGTGATTCTGCCTCCACCTCTCGAAGTACTGGGATTACAGGCGCGAGCCACTGCACCCGGCTAGATGTGTTTTCTTGATGCAAATACTCAATATTGTTGGTTGTGGAGGAGTTTATTTCGTAGCAGAATCCGTTCCCAAGGTGGGATTTTTGATTGTTGTGATTATTTTAAATAAGTTGTAAGATCAGAACTAGAAGGTGGCAGCCGGGCACTGTGGCTCTTGCCTATAATCCCAGCACTTTATAATCCCAGCACTTTGGGAGACTGAGGAGAGCAGATCACCTGAGGTCAGAAGTTCGAGACCAGCCTGGCCAACGTAGTGAAACTCCGTCTCTACTAAAAGTACAAAAATTAGCCAATCATGGTCTTGCAGGCCTGTAATCCCAACTATGCGGGAGGCTGAGGCAGAAGAGTTGCTTGAACCCAGGAGGTGGAGGTTGTGGTGAGCCGAGATCACACCACTGCACTCCAGCGTGGGTGACAGAGCGAGACTCTGTCTCAAAAAAAAAAAAAAAAAAAAAAAAAAGAGAGAATCTTAGAAGGTGGCAATGCTGTAAAAGGAAACTTGGCAGGAATGTGAATGTGTAAGTATTCAGGGGACTTAAGGGGGCTGCTTTCTTCCCCTTTCCTTTGGCCCTGTTTGCTGGTTGATGAGGAAATGTAGAAGAACCTGAAAGTTGCTTTACAGCTAGAATAAGAAAACTATAGCCAAACGCAAAGCCTGTTTGTGAGGCTCAGGCTTTCCACGCTTGGCTTCCTTAGCTGCCGGGTTGGGGCAGAGTTTATGAGGAAAACTGTGCTGGGAAGCCAATGATCTGGAGCAGCCCCTCCAGTTGCTTCCGTTTCTCCTGAAATGCATTTGCTTGGTTGGCTCAGATGAAGCCCCGCAGGGTCCTAAACCTCTCTTGTTTTGCTCCAGCTACCGGGTGTTCTGCCTCATGAGTGACAGCGAGTCCTCAGAAGGCTCTGTCTGGGAGGCAATGGCCTTTGCTTCCTACTACAATCTGGACAATCTCGTGGCGATCTTTGATGTGAACCACCTGGGACACGGTACATTGCCCTCCGAGCACTCCATAGACATCTGTCAGAGGCGCTGCGAAGCCTTCGGGTAACTGTATTCTATGGTGCTTGATTTCCATTCTGTCCCACCCTCCTTCATCTCTTGTAACGCAGCCTGCTCCTCTGTTGGCAGGTGGAACACTTACGTGGTGGACGGCCGGGATGTGGAGGCACTGTGCCAGGTGTTCTGGCAGGCCTCTCAGGTGAAGCACAAGCCCACTGCTGTGGTGGCCAAGACCTTCAAGGGCCGGGGCACACCAAGTAAGCAAGCGTTTTCTTCCTGTCCGCTCAGCAGAAGAGGCGGGAGAGGCCTAGCCGGGCCTAGGCGGATGACTGATTTAGTGAATGCAGTTCTTCTGCCCGAGTATATGCTAGAGGCTCTTGCTCCCTTCTTTCCACTAGCTAGTGTCTGCTTAGGATAGGAGGGGACATCAAAAGCCCCAGCAGGTGAACAGTGATGTTACATCTGCACGAGGGAGTGGCTAGGAGTACAGCCCATCAGAGGACTGACGAGGAACAGTCTCTACGGTTATAGAATCAGAAAGAGTTCTGTGTGAGCAGGTGCAGAAATCAGAGTGTGCATACAGACACACATGCCTAGACCCACACCATCTGGAAGAACCCTGGGAGCTGGGGAAGAAGGGGGCTTGGAATAACCAACTAGCACATTTCAAGGCTGACAGCTGAAATTGTTTATCTCAAGCTTAACTCATCACAAAGAGTGTGGGTCCTGGTTTTTTTCAAAAGACTATAGACATTTTAGAATAAAACTGTTCTGACTTCCCCCGAAAATATAGTTTGACTCTGGTACCTTCTGTTCAGTAAATGATCTTACCAGTGTGCACCTGGCAGAACCCTGGGTGTTGTCCTTGCCTCTGCCTCCCCTCATGCCCACACATACCCAGTCCCCTAGCTTGCATCTTGGATCCATTCCCTCCTCCCCATCTCTACTACCGTGACTGTTGCCACACCTATCATCTCTCCCAGAGTTCCAGCCGGCCTCCCTCCACAGCAGTGTCTACACTGCTGCCACAGTGATCTTTCTATACTGGGTCTCATCAGTCACTTTCCCCACTGCAGACCCTTCAGTGGTTTCCAGTCTTGCTTTGGATGAAACTCAAACTCCTTATACCCACAAGACCCACCCTCCATGGTTGGCCATACCTGTCTCTCCAGCCATGTCTTCTCATTCTCCCTTCCTCTCACCAGTGGCCCTCAGGGGCATAGCTAGGTGCAGTGGCTTGCACCTATAATCCCAGCTACTGAGGAGGCAGAGGCAGGAGGATCACTTGAGCCCAAGGAGTTGGAAGCTGTGGTGAGTTATGATCACACCACTGCACTCCATCCAGCCTGGGAGGAGTCATAGCGTGAGATCCCTGTCTCAAAACAAAAAGCCTCAGGGCCTTTATCCAAGCTATTTTCTCTGGCTGCACCAGCATCCCAGGCCCTCTGTGCCAGGTCCTCCTGGGAGTCCTAAGGTGACATCTTTTTCATCAGGGTCTTTTTCAGGTGACCTCATAGGCACACCTTAAACATTTATGGAATGGATGTCTTTTATTTGTTTCCTTACAGGTATGGAGGATGCAGAAAGTTGGCATGGAAAGCCAATGCCAAGAGAAAGAGCAGATGCCATTATCAAATTAATTGAGAGCCAGTTAAAGACCAGCAGGAACCTTGATCCACAGCCCCCCATCGAGGACTCCCCTGAAATCAACATCATGGATATAAGGATGACCTCTCCACCTGATTACAGAGTTGGTGACAAGGTAGGCAGAAAGTTGGGTAATTGGCTAAATCAGGTACATCACCTGCTTTGTTCTCTAATGTTCCTATGTACACAGGATTCTTCGTTTATTCTGGTCTCCATGGATGAACCAATTAGTAGCATGACATATAACTAACAGTTTATAAGCAATAAAAATATGTTTACCATTTTTAAAAAAATAGCTTTAGGGGTACAAAGTGCAGTTGTGTCACATGGATGTCCATTGTGTCATGGTGAGATCTGGGCTTTCGCTGCACCCAGCACCCACCCAGTAGGAAGTACTTCACCCCTCACCACTCCTACCCCACTTTCTCTTTTACTAGGTCTGATTTTTATTTTTTGCTTTCACACATGCCTCTGAATTTTCTGATTGGTCAATTGCTATTTATTAGCTCCTGGGGTGGTATGCCTCTTTCTTGCTTCCTAAGTTTGTGCACAAAACTGCCATAATTTTGTGTCTGCGCCAAAAGTAGTGGCCCCAGGCTGGCTGATCTTTTGAACTTACTCTCTGAATTACACACAAAAGCAGGCCAATTCATCAAGAACCTCAGAAAGGAATCAAATTATGCACAAAACTCTGAACATCAAGTCCTTTCGGTTTTCAGCACATTTCTATCCTGTCTTCTGGTATATCATAGCAGAGCTGACATAGGCGGGTTCTTCATGGCCTGGAGGAAGTAAGGTGGCGAGCCTGGGAGGATGGACACACTTTCTGACTCGTCTTTAGTTGGAGAAATTTTGAGTGTTGCTTATGTTTTCTTAGCCTGGTAGTGAGAGTTTAAAAATAAATGAATGGTGAATATTTGAGAAATCGGAAGAAAACAAAAACCAGAAGGAAAAAAAAGGTTTATCACGGAAGGGTCGGCCAGGCACAGTGGCTCACACCTGTAATCCCAGCACTATTAGGAGGCCAAGACAGGAAGACCACTTAAGCCCAGGAGTTTCAAGACTAGCCTGGACAAAGTAGTGAGACCCCATCTCTACATATAATTTAAAAATTAGCTGGGCATGGTGGCATAATGTGGTCCCAGCTACTTTGGAGGCTGAGGCACGAGGATCATCTGAGCCCAGGAGTTTGAGGGAACAGTGAGCCACGATTGGGCCCCTGCACTCCAGCCTGGGCAACAGAGTGACATGCTATCTCAAAGAAACAAAGGGTTCTCTGGCACTATGTGTTAACACTTTAACTGTTCACAGCACAACTTAAAGGAATCTATCCTACAGAAATACATCTGTAAATATGCGGATATGCCTATGGGAATGAATGTTGTTTGCAACATTGGTTATGATACCAAAATTGCAAACAACTCAGCAAGAGAGGCTAAGAGCTTCCCCAGTAAGTTAGTAAATTTTTTTTTTTTTTTTTTTTTTGAGATGCAGTCTCACTCTGTCACCCAGGCTAGAGTGCAGTGGCATGATCTCAGCTCACTGTAACCTCTGCCTTCCAGGTTCGAGTGACTCTCCTGCTTCAGCCTTCTGAGTATCAGGGACAACAGGCGCCCACTACCACGCCCAACTAATTTTTGTCTTTTTTTTTTTTGAGATGGAGTCTCACTCTGTCACCAGACTGGGGTGCAGTGGTGTGATCTTGGCTCATTGCAACATCCACCTCCCGGATTCAAGCGATTCTCCTGCCTCGGCTTCCTGAGTAGCTGGGACTACAGGCACCCGCCACCATGCCCAGCTAATTTTTTTGTATTTTAGTAGAGATGAGGTTTCACCATGTTGGCCAGGATGGTCTCGATCTGACCTCGTGATCCGCCTGCCTCAGCCTCCCAAAGTGTTGGGATTACAGGCCTGAGCCACCGTACCTGGCCTAACCAGCTGATTTTTATATTTTTAATAGAGACAGGGTTTCACCATTTTGGGCAGGCTGGTCTCGAACTCCTGACCTTGTGATCCGCCTGCCTCAGTCTCCCAAACTGCTGGGATTACAGGTGTCAGCCACCGTGCCCAGCCAGTAAATCTTTTTAGGTTGCTAAACAGCATGGAGTATACTTCTGTTTGTGTGTAGGAAATCTTAAAAAGGGGTTATTATACATTATTATAAGGCGTAGAAAATTACGTTTGGAGAAATGACACCAGATTGTTGTGTTTGTCTGTAGAATGTGAAATTATGGGAACTTTGATTTTTTTAAAAGAAGTATGAATAGAGGCCAGTCTCAATGCCTCACACCTGTAATCTCAACACTTTGGGAGGTCAAGGCAGGAGGATCACTTGAATCCAGGCATTCAAAACCAACCTGGGCAACATAGTGAGACCCTGTCTCTTTAAAAAAAAGGTAGGGAGTGGGCGTGGTGGCTCACCCCTGTAATCCTAGCACTTTGGGAGGCCGAGGCAGGCAGATTGCCTGAGTTCTGGAGTTCAAGACCAGCCTGGGCAACACAGTGAAACCCTATCTCTACTAAAATACAAAAAATAGCCAGGCATGGCAGCGTATACCTGTGGTCACAGCTACTCAGGAGCCTGAGGCAGGAGAATTGCTTGAACCCGGGTGGCAGAGATTGCAGTGAGCAGAAATTGCGCCACTGAATTCTAGCCTAGGTGACAGAACAAGACTCCATCTCCCTCCCCGACCAAAAAAAATGAAGTATAAATAGGACAAAATTTAGTAAGGAAACAAGCCAGTTTATCAAAAGTCAGTCAAAAAGAAGTCACATGAATGGGGTACAGATCTAAGAGTTGGCTCTTTGATTGCTGATACATTAGACAAGCCATTAATCAGTTAACCTACTCAAGGAGATAAAAAACATGAATATGTGAACTTAGTCATTGGAAAGAGATTACCACAGATGCAGAGAACATTTAAAGAATTAGGAGAAGACTCAGCCTGGCCAACATGGTGAAACTCCGTTTCTACTACAAATACAAAAATTAGTTGGGTGTGGTAGTGCACGCCTGTAATCTCGGCTATTCAGGAGGCTGAGGCAGGAGGATCACCTGAACCTAGGAGGAGGGAGGAGGTTGCTGTGAGCTCTGTACTCCTGTACTCTAGCCTCGGCAACATAGCGAGACAGTATCTCAAAAAAAGAAATTTTTGAGAAAACTGTATAACTCCATAGTTGTATGTTTGGTGTGAAAATGTAAAAAAGGTGGAAGCGTTTTTAGGAATGCATAAAATACCAAAAGTGACTAAAAGGGGTTCAAAAAACTTAAATGGATCAGTAGCCCTAGAAAAAATGGAGAAAGCTATCCAAGCACTATACCCCCAAAACAACCAGGCTCGCTAGGTTAGTAAGAGTGACCAACTTTTAACCTTTATGAAAAGAGTGATTTCTAAACTGTTGCAAATTTTTTCCCAGTACGGAGGAAGGTGAAAATGGTATCCTGATTCATTTATGAAGTGAAAATGTGACAAAGCTAGCCTAAAGAAAACTGTAGAGCAACTTGATTTATGAATACCAACATAAAAATTATAAACAGAACGTTAACCCATCTCAGCTGCATTAGTACATTAAAAAAATTAAATGAATCCGTGAGCTCAAATTAGTAATGCAGATGACTCAAGCCAGGAGATGTAGGAATAGAATTCACTGTTCTAGTATTAGGTCAAAGGCAGTGGGGGTCGGGGGAAGTATGATCATCATCATACACACTAAACAAAAACAATTCATAAAATTCAACATCTTTTTTTTTTTGAGATGGCGTCTCGCTCAGTCACCCGGGCTGGAGTACAGTGGCACAATCTCAGCTCACTGCAACCTCTGCCTACTGGGTTCGAGCGATTAAGCTGATTCAGCCTCCCAAGTAGCTGGGACTACAGGCACCTGCCATCATGTCCAGCTAATTTTTTTGTATTTTAGCAGAGACGGTGTTTCACCATGTTGGCCAGGCCTGGTCTTGAACTCCTGAGCTCGGGTGATCTGCCCAGCTCAGCCTCCCAAAGTGCTGGGATTACAGGTGTGAGTCATTGTGCCCAGTCAAGTAATTTGAAAAATATGCTAAGAACTAGTAATTGCAGAAATCTCCCTCTAGAGCTGTGGAGGGTTCGCCTACTTGAGAAGTGAGGGCCTGGGATGCGGGTAACTAAAAAGAGAACACTTTGAGAAAAACTGCTTGCCACATCAGCCGCTTAGCATGGGTTTAAGATTGACTAACAATCCATGTTTATGACATTAAAGGAAACTTTTGGTGAATCACAAATTTACTTTCTCCATGAGAGATGATAATTTGACATTCTACATTATGGCACCTTCTTTCTGTAGTCGTTCGTTCTAAATGCATTTGAAGAAACTCTACCACCTGATTCTTTATTTCTTCTAGATAGCTACTCGGAAAGCATGTGGCGTGGCTCTGGCTAAGCTCGGCCATGCAAACAACAGAGTCATTGTGCTGGATGGTGACACCAAGTACTCTACCTTCTCTGAGATATTCAACAAAGAGTACCCTGAGCGTTTCATCGAGTGCTTTATGGCTGAACAAAACATGGTGAGCGTGTAGGGTCTCTTGGGGCTTCTTATAATCCATGGCCCACTGGACACAGGAGGCTCAGCCTGTGCTAGTTTTTCTTTGAATTTATGAAAGCAAAAGGACTGGGAAAAAATCTCCAGGGAAACAGGAGGCAGGTAGCCAGGTAGAGTCTGAAAGGTGGCTTCTAGGTCCGCTAGGAGGGCCAGAATGGACTACTCAGCACTCTGCGAGCACCCTTTCCAAGTTGGCTGAGGGCGGCAGGCCCAAGGCCACAGACTGTGGGTCCTCTGAGCCTAGAGCCATCCGAAGCCAGGGCTCTGGGCCTGAAGCATCCCCAGGCTCCCTAGTAGCTCCCTCTGCCCAATTCCACAACCACCCAGAAGCACATCAGTTTGAGGAGCCACAGAGAATGCAGGGTGTTTTCTCTCCACTGTAGAGGGGCCTAATATATGACAGAAATGCAAATGTTGCACTCACTGCAGTTACAAAAGTAACAATTCTTAGAGCTGGTGCCTTAGGTGAAGCCATTCTGCTTATCTGTGCCTCAATCTCTCCCCAGAGTGATACTGATGCAAGGAGTATCTGAAGCACACGCACACAAGCACACCCCTCTCGAGAGGAAGGAGTTAATGTCAGTGAGCCCTTGGTTGCAGAGGCCAGAACAGCACTGGGCACCTCAGTGATTCTAGCCAGAAAACCACAGGCCAGCTGGACTTATTTACAATAAGCTTATTTGGAATAAGTAGTAGTTAAAATTTTTCAAAAATTAGTTGTCGGCATTTAAAAATCAGGAGATTACAGGTGTGGTGGCACGAGCCTGCAGTCCCACCTACTCGGGACGCTGAGGCAGGAGGATGCTTGATACCAGGACTTTGAGGCTGCCGTTAGACAGCAAATACCCCCTCTCAAAAAAGAAAAAGAATCAGGAGATCTTATTAGAATACACATTTCTGGATTCTTTTGAAAAATGGGAGAAAGTTCCACCACAGGGTGGCATTCCCTCCTGATGCCAGTTGACTGAAGTCAGACAGCAGCCCTGTTGAGATGGGTGCTCCCAACCAGCTCCCCATACTCCCCACACTCTGACAAACCAGTTGTCCAGCACTGTCGCCAAGGCTGGAGTGCAGCGGCACAATCTCAGCTCACTGCAACCTCTGCCTCCCAGGTTCAGGCAATTCCCTTGCCTCACCCTCCCAAGTAGTTGGGCTTACAGATGTGTGCCACCACACACTAATTTTTGTATTTTTAGTGGAGACGGGGGTCAGGCTGGTCTTGAACTCCTGACCTCAGGTGACCCACCCATCTTGGCCTCCCAAAGTGCTGGGATTACAGGCATGAGCCCCCGAGCCTGGCTTGTTAAGCTGTTTTTGATTGCATTGGAAAACAGTGCAATCCATAATTTTCCAGATTGATGCTCCTATCAGAAAGCTGGCTCCCTGCTTCACTGATGCCCTCAGTGCACAGCCATGTAGTCTACTCTGTGCCTGCTGACATGTTCTCACAGTTGGAAAAAAATTGTGAAGAAGAGGCGAGCGGGTGGTATGTAGTGCCATGCTGAAAGAGGTGGCTACAGTGTAGAGCTTGACCAGGGCCGATCAGGGACAGCCTCTCAGCACAGGTGATACTTAAGCTGCGTCTCAGGTGATCAGGAGTCAGCTGTGCACAGATGTGGGCGACCGCATCCCAAGCAGGGGGCATGGCCATCTGGAGGCTTGGGATGTTTCGGGAGCAGAGGGAAAGCCAGGTGGCAGAAGCACGGTGAATGCAGAAAGGTCTCCAGGGCCAGGTCACACGAGGTCTTCGAGGGGCCCTGTTCAGCATCTCCGCTTCTCTTGCAGTTTGCTGGGAAGCCACTGGAGGGCTTTAAGCAGGAGAGCAGCAGCCTGCGTTTTCCGAAAGTCTGAAGAGTGGAGAATGGCTTCATTCAGGAAAGGGAGGGAAAGAAGAGGGTGGCTTGGACCAGGGCAGTTAGCTGTGGAGTCAGAGAAAAGCAGACTTGTCACATACTGCCTTATCAGGAGGGCCAGCAGGATGCCAGCGGCAGGTGTCGGAGCAAGAACCAAGGTTGGCACTCGAATGTGGGCAGCAGTACCTGGGGGAAGGTGGTGTCACCTCTTGAGATTGACAAGATTGGGAGAAGAGTAGACTGGGGACACCAACAGGAGCTCTGTGTGGGCCCAGGGGGTCGGAGCACCTGTTAGATGTGCGGAGGGAGACAGTGTCGGATGGCTGGGTAGTAGATCAGTCATTTTCACATGTTTTGCTTCATACCGATAAATGCAGTTTTCTAAACTACATATCCCTTGGCCTAGCTTTGAGCTGACATCGTTTTTTTGTTTTTATTTTTGGTAATGTAGACATGGAGTCTTACTCTGTCGCCCAGGCTGGAATGCAGTGGCGCAGTCACGGCTCACTGCAGCCTCAAACTCCTGGGCTCTGGCCTCAGCCTCCTGAGGAGCTGGGACTGTGAGCATGAGCCACCACACCTGGCCACATCTAAATTTTTAGTCACAAATTTAAATAGTTGCAAAGGATATAGTTGCTCATATGTTGACCTTTTTGATACTTTAATATTCAAATCGTGCAATTAGAGATGACATTGGCTGGCCATAGTGGCTCACACCTGTAACCCCAGAACTTGGTAGGCTGAAGCTGGAGGATTGGGCCTTGAACAACAGTGAGACCTGGTCTCTAATTTTAAAAAATTCATGCCAAGCCACTTTTCTTTGTCAGAAATTAAATCCCCTTTTCTACCTAGTTTCCAATTTCCATTCGATTAATTTCCCCAATATATCTTTATGCATGAAAGCCTTTTATTGATTGTCCTATCATTTTTCTTTGCAACAAAAGTATGTATATCAATTGATAGCTTTTAAAAAAAATTATAGGCCTCTGAGCATTAGATTTTTTTCTGGACTGCGATACAGTTTTTATTATTGGCTTGCATGTTAGTGGATGAACATACTTGTAATTTGAATGTGTTAACATTCAGAACAGATTCTATTCCTGTTTTTCATTTTAATGATGTAAGTGCTATGAAACCTTACATAAATAAGTAGATGGGAAGGGAAGTTTTGTTGGAGGAATGTCACTCAATTCTTTAAATTTCTTCCCAGTTATAAGCCAAAAAAAAATCACAATCACATATCGATCTGTCATGTAAAGTTGTTTATAAAAATTACTTACAGAGGCCGGGCACTATGGCTCATGCCTGTAATCTCAGCACTTTGGGAGCCTGAGGTGGGCGGATCATGAGGTCTGAAGATCGAGACCATCCTGGCCAACATGATGAAACCCCATCTCTACTAAAATACAAAGTAGCTGGGTGTGGTGGTGCACACCTGTAGTCCCAACTACTTGGGAGGCTGAGGCAGGAGAATAGCTTGAACTCAGGAGGTGGAGCTTGCAGTGAGCCAAGATCACACCACTGTACTCCATCCTGGCTACAGACCAAGACTTTATCTCAAAAAAAAAAAAAAAAAAGACTTGCAGAGTTGACCGTTTCATTAATTGAGTTTGTTTTCTCTTCACCAGCATACTTATTTCAAATTTTGTCCTCTTTACTTGGCTCTGGAGGTTCTATACTCCAGGATGATCCTCCTGTAAGAGTCAGGTAGCTGAGAGCATGCCCTTTGGGGATCAGGTTGCTAGAAGGTGATTGTTAAAAAGAGACAGTGGGAGACTTGGGGGCGGTGGCTAACACCTGTAATCCCAGCACTTTGGGAGGCTGGCTGAGGCAGGTGGATCACCTGAGATCAGGAGTTCAAGATCAGCCTGGCCAACATGGTGAAACTTCGTCTCTACTAAAAATACAAAAGTTAGCTGGGCATGGTGGCAGGTGCCTGTAATCCCAGCAACTCAGGAAGCTGAGGCACGAGAATCACTTGAACCTGGGAGGCGGAGGTTGCAGTGAGCAGAGATCACGCCACTGCATTCCAGCCTGGGCAACAGAGCAAGATTTGCCTGTCTAAAAAAAAAAAAACGAAGGGGAACACAGACCCTCTTTTTGGCAAATGAATGTAGACAGAGTTGATCTGGAGTTGGGGACCTTGAGTGAAACACCCACAGCCACATCCCCCTTAGAAAGCCTGTGTCACCCCAGGGAGGTTTGAGTTCTAGTTTGAAGCCTACTGGGATATTTGAGTCCAGACTTCTGGGAAAGCAGGGCAAGGAATAGCAGTGTAAAGTGGGGGTCATTACCAGAATGCAGATCAGGGGAGCACTGGGCGAGAGGCGACTTCCCGATGGTGCACGGGGCCCTGAGGACTTGCCCCAGCAGCACCCATGAGGCGACAGGAGGAAACGATCAGGGGCCAAGTCAAGTCACAGCCAGCCGAGTCCAGAAGCTTCTTGGTTTTGTGGCTTCGAGGTCCCTCATGGGGATGGTAGCCTAGATGAAGTAGGTTGGGAAGAGCATGGGAAATGAGAAGGCAGGGGCAATGACTGTAGACGATTTGTGAGAAGTTTATTGCGGAAAACCCAGATGTGGGGCAAGCTCTGGAGGCAGGACAAGGCGGAGGTGGGGCGTGAAGATTAAAAGCGCTGGGACACTCCTGAATGGAAATTAAATGATACAAGAGAAAGGGAAGTAGCACAGGAGGGAGAGGGGAAGCTGCGCTGCTGGAGACCCCTGTGAGGAAGCAGGAACAGGACGGGATTCAGGATGACCTGGTGGGGCGTGGACCCTGGAAAGCTGTGGGCACCGGGAGGGCAGGCGGAGGAGACTAATCTGTTGCTCCCTAGGAGCTATGAGGTAAGGGTACCGTCTGAGCAGGAAGGACAGACAGGTGCCCAGAGTTTGAGGAAAGAGGGGCGTAGGAAGGACACACGCTAGAACTGACAGCAGTTCAGCAGGTGCAGGATAGTGGTTACCATGGGGACTGTGGGGAAGGGGTGGTGGGGACAGTGCCCAGGGATGTTACTATTCGTGTTCTCTGTGTTGCAG
The DNA here is from genome assembly GCF_048565385.1 of Saimiri boliviensis. Classification (NCBI taxonomy): domain Eukaryota; kingdom Metazoa; phylum Chordata; class Mammalia; order Primates; family Cebidae; genus Saimiri; species Saimiri boliviensis. Next base: position 84,316,466 of record NC_133470.1, on the reverse strand, counting down.
GTGAGCGTGGCGCTGGGCTGTGCCTCCCATGGGCGGACCATTGCATTTGCTAGCACCTTTGCTGCCTTTCTGACCCGAGCATTTGATCAGATCCGGATGGGAGCCATCTCTGAAAGCAACGTCAACATTATTGGCTCCCACTGTGGGGTATCTGTGGGTAAGGGTTTTAAATGCCATCATTTTGGTAGCTCTCCTCCTTCACAGAGAAAGATGAACATGGATTAGGTTAAACCATGAATTTCCTTATGGTTCCATGAAGTTTGATTATTCAGGCCTTTTTGTTTGAAAAAGCCATATCATATTTTAAAGTATCAGGCACTCGGCAACTTTTCAAGTGCGTCTGTCGGTGGTGCTGTTGACTGTTCACTTTCGGACTGTGAAAAGCAGCTGCCGATCCTGAGTGCCGTGTTGAGGTGTGTGCAGATTATGGACAGGGCTAGCAGGGTCGTGGACCCCTTTCTGCCCTCGCTGTGGTTGCAGTCTGAGCGTGAACAGCATGGACAGAGGAAAACAAGAATGCTGGCTGGCTGCACAGCCAGCTCAGGTGGGAGGGGGGCTGGACCACCACCCCTACCTTCCTGCCTGGAGCAGCAGGAACCCTGGAACATGACACAAGGCAAGTAACTTACGAACACGCCCTTCTCAGAATAGTATTAACCTGGCAGGTGGGCTAGAAGGAAAACACAGGCAATGGGAAGCCAGAAAGGGGATTGAAACAAGGTGTGCAAGGTGGTAGGGGAGGAAACCGGGAGTGGGGGATCTGAGAGTGAAAGGGGTGAGTGTGTCTTAACAGATGGAGCGCTCTGCAATGGTGTGAAAAAACACAAGTCTCCAGGGTTTTCTCACTTGGGAAACATCAGGGAGTCATTTTCTTGAACAACAGAAATAACATGGAAAGATGAGCCAGCTGGCATGCCTGTGGCAGGCAGGTGGGCTCAGTAGGTGTGGCTGCACACACTTGATTCTAGAATGCTGGAAGTGCATACTGGGGAGTCAGCTCAGGGACTCCTTGGGAAAATGAGGCTGGATTAGATGGCTCTAGAGGGAGCTGGAATCACGACTGTCTGGGGGAAACTGGAGGCGCAGCAGCATTGCAGGGGCAGAAGGGCCTAGGGAAGGGGTCGTGAGTCCACCTGCAGCTATGCTCTGTTCGTTTTGAAATAGTCACATGGAGAAGTGGCTCTAGATCCAATCCAAAGAAGAGGCGGAAGGCTGGACGCAGGGGCTCAGGCCTGTAGTCCCAGCGCCTGGTGAAACCTTGTCTCTACTAAAAATAGAAAATTAGCCAGGCGTGGTGGCATGCACCTGTATTCTCAGCTTCTCGGGGCTGAGACAGGAGGCAGAGGCTGCAGTAAGCCAAGATCACACCACTGCACTCCAGCCTGGAGACAGAGTGAGACTCCATCTTAAAAAAAAAAAAAAAAAAAAAAAAAAAATTTTTTTTTTTTAAAAGAGCTGGGCTGTTAGAGGTTAGACAGTTGTCCTAGGCAAGGCAGTGTGCATGGCGACAATCCCCTGTACCCTTCCTAGCTGAGAAGAGCTAAGCTGCCCAGTGCACATTAAGATTTCTTTTTCACATTTCTGGCCAGAAACTCTGTTCCCAGATATACCCTAAAGCACCCTGTAGCACCCCTAGAGTGCCTTAAAAGAGTGCTAACTACTTGGAAGGCCCGGAGAAATGAAAAAGACCACTTTGCTATGCGAAACCCAGTCTCTGGATGTAGAAAAGAGACGGCAGACCTTGGAGAACAAAGCTGAGAACAGGGTGTCAGAGACTTAGCAGGGAAAACTCAGGCCACCAATGCTCAGCCATCGTGGACAGTAGCTTGGAGTGTTCCATCTGAAGAGTCAGCTAGGAGCCTAACCTGTGGTGTCACAGTATAGTCTCAAGGGAGACAGGCATGCAAGAACACAGCGAGAATTAGTTACAAGGATGCAGTCAGACCATTTATGGGGCTCTGACCGCGTGGCAATAGGAATAATTGCTTCTTCAGAGCTAGAAGGGGATGGAGGGCAGTTTCTCATGGGGTTATGCTCATGTTTTCATCGGGCTGTGGTTCTCTCAGGTGAAGATGGCGCTTCCCAGATGGCCCTGGATGATATAGCCATGTTCCGAACCATTCCCATGTGCACCATTTTCTATCCAAGTGATGCCGTCTCTACGGAGCATGCTGTTACTCTGGCGGCCAATGCCAAGGTATTTTTAGGGGGACACTAGTTTCGGACAGAAAATGCTTCTGGACTCTGCTACTAGTTTCATACTGATGATTGGGTTTTTTTCTCAGCCTAAAAGTGATATTCATGATAGAAACTTCGGTAATAGAATTCTTTACAAAAACAGGTGATTATGCATGTGAATACATTTGCTTTGTAAAAGATTCAAACAGTGCAGGATATTGAACAAAACCTGGCCGCCTGTCTCATCCGGGCTCAGCAGAAGAAACAGAGACCATTCTGAGTATTGTAAACAGGAGAAGGTGTGTAACAAAGGGTGCTTTGGAAGCAGCAGGAGCAAGCTCCAGGCAGAGTCCAGATTGTATGTACCATTAGCCCCGGTGGCTGCAGCCAGGGGTGAAGAAGCTCCTGCTGCCTCCAGACATCCAGGAAGCTGGAGAGCAGGTGATAGGAGCCACTGCAGATGCACCATGGGGTAAGAGTGTGGGATGTTGTACAAGGGCCTCAGACGGACAGAATCCAATTCCTGTTCAGAACCAAGCTGCATAGGAGACAAGGCAGCGTGCTCTTGATCTTTCCAGCCTCTCCCACTAACTTTCAGCAGACGCCCCTTACCACCCTGCACCTCACCCATGCCCCACACAGGTAACCCCTGGCACAGTCAAGGTGGGTACTGTACGTTTCCTTTCCAAGCACTCGTGGTCATTTCTTTGATTTTTTTTTTTTTTATAAGTGGGCTCCCACTTTACATACTATTCTGTACTGTTTTTTTTGCTTTGTTTTGTTTTGTTTTTTTGAGACAGACTCTTTTTTTTAAATTTATTTTTATTTTTATTTTTATTTATTTTTTTTTTTTTTAATTTTTTTTTGTTTCCTTCTTTTACAAACCCTTGTGTCGAGGGCTGACTTTCAATAGATCGCAGCGAGGGAGCTGCTCTGCTACGTAGGAAACCCCGACCCAGAAGCAGGTCGTCTACGAATGGTTTAGCGCCAGGTTCCCCACGAACGTGCGTTGCGTGACGGGCGAGGGGGCGGCCGCCTTTCCGGCCGCACCCCGTTTCCCAGGACGAGGGGCACTCCGCACCGGACCCCGGTCCCGGCGCGCGGCGGGACACGCCCCGCGCGGGGCGGAGCGGCCCGCCGGCGGGGACGGCGGGGGACCGGCTATCCGAGGCCAACCGAGGCTCCGCGGCGCTGCCGTATCGTTCCGGAGACAGACTCTTGATCTGTCACCCAGGCTGGAGTGCAGTGGTGCAATCCCAGGTCACTCCAACCTCCACGTCCTGGGTTCAAGCAGTTCTCTGCGTCAGCCTCCCGGGTAGCTGGGATTACTGGTGCATGCCACCACACCTGGCTAATTTTTTTTTTTTTTTTTTTTTTTTTTTCTGAGACGGAGTTTCACTCTTGTTACCCAGGCTGGAGTGCAATGGCGCGATCTCGGCTCACCGCAACCTCCGCCTCCTGGGTTCAAGCAATTCTCCTGCCTCAGCCTCCTGAGTAGCTGGGATTACAGGCACGTGCCACCATGCCCAGCTGATTTTTAGTATTTTTAGTAGAGACGGGGTTTCACCATGTTGACCAGGATGGTCTCGATCTCTTGACCTCGTGATCCACCCGTCTCCGCCTCCCAAAGTGCTGGGATTACAGGCTTGAGCCACCGCGCCTGGCTAATTTTTGTATTTTTAATAGAGACGACGTTTCACCACATTGGCCAGACTGGTCTTAACACCTGACCTCGTGATCCACTGCTTCGGCCTCCCAAAGTGCTAGATTTACAGGTGTAAGCCATCGCACCCGGCTTAATTTTTGTATTTTTTGGGAGAGATGGGGTTTTGCCATGTTGGCCACGTTAGTCTCAAAATTCCTGGCCTCAAGTGATCCACCCGCCTTGGCCTCCCACAGTGCTGGGATTACAGGCATGAGCAAGTGTGTCTGGCCAATTGTGTACTTCTAAACTTAGTTTATCTCGGAGATTGTTCTATGATTTCAAACATGGTATAGGATTTCATTTCTAGAAATGTCAAGAGAGGCAAAACAAGATTAGGTGACAGAAATTAGAAGCCGGGCGCGGTGGCTCACACATGTAATCCCAGCACTTTGGGAGGCCAAGGCAGGTGGATCACAGGGTCAGGAGGTTGAGACCATCCTGGCTAACACGGTGAAACCCCGTCTCTACTAAAAATACAAAAAATTAGCTTAGCTGGGCGTGGTGGCACGCCCCTGTAGTACCAGCTGCTTGAGAGGCTGAGGCAGGAGGATCTCTTGAACCCATAAGGCAGAGGTTGCAGTGAGCTGAGATCACACCACTGCACTCCAGCCTGGGCAAGAGAGTGAGACTTTGTCTCAAAAAACAAAACAAACAAAAAGAAATGAGAGTAGAGGTTACTTCTTAGTCACGGGAGAGTGACTGGAAAGAGGCGCCAGGGAGCTCTGCTGGGCTGGGATGAGGGCTCTGCACTGGGCGGCGCATGCAGGAAGTGCTGCACTCAGGACATGTGCATTTCACTGCAGCTGAGTTACGTCTTGGTGAAGACATTGAATCAACATGGATTATAGCGTATTTCTTGATACATTTGTTTGCAATGCATCCATTAACATGCATATAAATTAACAAATTGTTTAGGCACACAAGTGTTGATTTATACTCATAAATGTTTATGTGCTCAAATTGGTCATAAAAATGTATTTACATTTTACTGGGAAAGGAGCAAGGCATCTTGTATATTCAAATAGATGTTTATGGTCTTCCTGAGGATGAAGCATCATAAACTATTGTGGCAAAAACTAACATTTTAACGTTCTTTTCTGAGTTTCTAGTCAATGCGAGTCAGTGCTCTGCCGTGAACTAGTGTTCTGTGCAGACAGAACGAGCCAGTGAGTATTGGGGAATCTTCCAAGAGGATCGGTGTGACGGCACAGGAGCTTGTCCTGCTGTAGACGCTCACCCCTTGCTCCAGAGCCTACACTTTCAGGAAAAAGAGCTGTCCTGTTGACCCTCCTCCCTTCTTTCAATGTCTGTTGTTGGAAATTCCTTGTTTGCTTTTCTAAACCACGGCTCCATTTATGCCCTAGGGAATGTGCTTCATTCGGACCACCCGACCAGAAACTATCGTTATTTACACCCCACAGGAACACTTTCAGATCGGACAGGCCAAGGTAAGGGCTTAAGCTCTGCAGCGTTATTCAGTATCATCACCTGTAAAAAGAACACTTCTGAATCTGTCACCAGGTATCTTGAGAGTTGAGGCATCATCCTTTCTTTGCTCTCATTTAAAAAAAAAAAAAAAAAAAAACCGGTTGTGACCTTTACCTGCTTTTCCTTGGGAAGGAACATTTTATGAATTTCAGCTTAGCTTGAAGTCTTCTGCTTTCCAAATGGAGTGTTTTGTTGTTGTTGATCTCAAAGATATTAACATGAAGCCACTTGAGCAACTTGGCTGTTATTTCTCTTGGCCACAAACTAAACAAAACAGAAGTCATCCTGGCAGTGGCACACGCCTGCCATCCCAGAACTTTGGGAGGCAAAGGCCGGGAGGATTGCTTAAGGCCAGGAATTCCAGAGCAACCTGGGCAACATAGCGAGATTCCCAACTCTACAAAAGTTTTTAAAATTAGCTGGGTATGGCGGCGTGTACCTGTAGTCTCCGCTACTCAGGAAGCTGAGTAAGGAGGATAGGGGAGCTCAGGAATTCAAGGAAGCAGTGAGCTATGATGGATCACACCACCGTACTCCAGCCTGGGTGACAGAGTAAGACCCTGTCTCTAAAAACAAAACAAGACAAAGAATAATAGAAATCATTTGAAATGAATAATCTGTTAGGTTCAGATTTTACAGATCTAAGGCCAGGAAGAAAAGGGAACATGATCTCTGGTATTCTAACGAAAGCCCCGAAAAGTTCAGATTATCAGCCTATCCGTAGGTAAGGATTGGAGAAGGTAAGTGGCTTACTTAAGGGTTTTCAGCCTGTGAGCACCAAGACCAGAATCCAGGCCTGGGTAGTGAGCCCACTCTCCTCCCCAGGCCTATTGAGCACCCCCTGCTCAGCCTGCCTGTCAGGGCCATGTGTGGGGAACACCAGAAACTTCCATGGAGAAAATAAGTGACTCTGCTCATCACCTAGCGAGTGGGGCTTGCAGACGTTTTGGCATGCTTCCTTCCTGTCTTTTTTCTAGGCATACATGTATATTTTACACAGTTGAGATTATACTGTATAGAAAAGTTTGCCCATAGCCACTCTTGAAAGAGCAGCAGGTAACACCCAGTTTGGCTGCTAAGGACTAGGCTGCTCCAGAATTCAGTTTTGAGTGCTCAGACTGGCCAGAGTGCTGCCATAAAGCAGGTGTTTCCAGAACCGTCCACTGTGTCATAGATGGTAGCTGGATGGAAAAGATAGTATTCACCTTTAGTGTTAACTACAGGTTCTGTTTCTGTGGGAAGGGTGTCTTGACATTCACATGGTTTGCAGAGCTCGCTTATTTCTGCCTCCTTTTTTCTAATACTTTTCCTGTCCACACAAAAGAAAGTAAATTTCCTGGTGGGAAAGGATGTGAGTTAAATGTGCATGATAATATGCATGATGTGGATCATTAAAGGGCTGGACTTTGCAAAGAGGGTATGGATATGTGTGCACATGAGTATATGTATTTTAAGAGGCCAGGGTATCCTCAAAGAATGGGGTGGCTCAGAAACCCTATCTGTATTATCAGTAATGGTTCTTAAGCTACAAGGAAACCTAAACAGAGGAAGTGGAGAAGAATTCCAGATGCCTCTGGTGGGTAGCTTTGGAGGCAACTGAAGTATGAAAGAAGCCCAGGAAGTCTGCCCTTGCTTGCAGAATAGTACGTTATTGAGAGTGAGGGCTTTGATGTCAGCCCTGCCTGCCCTGAGCCACTTCCTCCTGCTCTGAGAGTTGCTTTCCTCAGCTGCAAAATGGTCTCACCACTGAACGGATCTTACAGGGAGGCTGTGAGGGTTCTCAGAGCTCAGGCGCACAGAGCGTGTTGCCGATGCACAGCATGTTCCCATGAATGTGTTAGTCATTGGAGTCCAGTCTCAGTGTGCCATAGTCAGCTCTCAGCCCAGACCCCTGATGGGTATGTAGCATCTCCATGCTGCAGGAGAGCTGGGGCAGCGTGGTTGCCTATCAGAAAATGTGTGTCCTGGCTTGTAAATGCATGGTTTTTTTTTTAGTAGTGAATTATTAAGAAGCGAAGTTGTTAGAATTGGGGGTTAGGAGCATAGCAGCGTGCATTCCACTTTGAGATACACTGTGTGTAGTAATCACAGCATTCTGTTTTGCTGGCGCTATACCAGGTCCTTCGCCACTGTGTCCGTGACAAGGTCACAGTTATTGGAGCTGGAGTTACTGTGTACGAAGCCTTAGCAGCTGCTGATGAGCTTGCAAAACAAGGTCAGTTGGTTGTGTCTGAGCATTGAAGTTCGAGCTGGGAAGACTTAGGAGTTCAGCTACCTCCTTTGTCCTGAGCGCTCTTTTTATTTTTATCCCTGCACATTCTTTATTCTAAGTCTGCTTCTTGTACCAAGCTGGTTTTTGCTGTTCTGCAGATATTTTTATCCGTGTCATTGACCTGTTTACCATTAAACCTCTGGATGTCACTACCATCATCTCCAGTGCGAAAGCCACAGAGGGCCGGGTCATTACAGTGGAGGATCACTACCCACAAGGTGTGTGTGGGCATTGGGAATGCTCTGAAAAGTTCTGATGGGGAGTGTTTTTGTCTTCCTTTGTTATTCACATGGCAGACTCTCAGGCGTCTCCCGAGGTTTACGTCTTACCCGCCATGCCTTTGTTGTTCAGTACTGACTAAGCGTGAGGCCATGATCACACACCGGTGTGTCCCCCAACAGTGCACAGTGCCCGGTCACCAGGGCAGGTCAGTGGCAACAGAGGAGAGGAGCGGCTATTGCAGGCAAGGGAGGAGGCAAGAAAAGCATCACAGTTTCTTTGGGTTTGGAATGATGAATAGTGTGCCCCAGACAAGGCATGGTGGCTCACACCTGTCATCCCAGCACTTTGGGAGGCCAACACGGTTAGATGACTTGAGGCCAGGAGTTCGAGACCAGCCTGGTCAACATGGTGAAACCCCATCTCTTCTAAAAATATAAAAATTAGTTGGGTATGCTGGTACATGTTTATAGTCCCAGCTACTCGGGAGGTTGAGTAGCATGAGAATTGCTTGAACCCAGGGGGTAGAAGTTGCAGTGAGCCAAGATCATGTCACTGCACTCCAGTGTGGGCAACAGAGTAAGACTCTGTCTCAAAAACAAAAAGTGTGCCCCAACCAGAGAAGCAGGAACAGGATCTTTCAAGCAGAGAACACAGCAAGTGTAGAAAAAGGGTGTGCCAGAAGGAGAGGGCTGGGCAGTGTTTGGGCCTGGAAAGGTTAGGTGGGGCAGATGATGAGATACAAGGAGGAGCATCACGTGTTCATGTGGCAGGGCCCCCTAGCCTGCAGAAGCGGTGCCTGAATCTCTGGAAGGACTCCTGGGCCCCAGAACACAGTCAACCTTACAGCTGAGGTTGATGATGACAGGGAAAGGGCGCAGGGCGGGATCCACCAGGGCAGGAACCATGAGCCAGGAGGAGTTGAAAGAAGTCCTGCTACAGGCTCAATCCGGCCCCACGGGGCATAGTGAGAAGGGCCTCCCGTGTAGGCTCTGTTTCTGCCCAGGGATGCCTGCTAGAGACTTGGCACCCCATGTGTTTACTGGGGGCAGGTCCTGTTGGCACCCTCTGCCAAGCAGGTAACCAAATCCCTGGCTCCCAGCAGGAAAGCAGATGCTCATGTCAACCACATTGTTCCTACAAACAGTCCAGGTGCAGGACCGCCCTGTCCAGTAGGGAAAGCGTCACAGCTGCAAGGAGACCTTCAGCCAAGAGCCAGGCTTGCCAACCGGCAGCCTCAAGTCGGCCAGTCACTTTTCTGCACTGTTCACTTGTTAGTTTTTACCATTTTCAGGTCCCTGACAGCTTTGAAAGTCGGAGTGCCACAGACCCCCACACTCAGGCAGCCCCTACTGTAGGCTGAGGCAGAGCAGTTTGGAAACCGGCAGTTTAGAATGAGAACTCAGGCCTGTCGGGGTGACCGTTCACATGAATCAGATTTTCCCCTGGGAAGCCATAGATTCAAAGGTCTCTCCATGTTGGGGCTTTAAGACTGACTAGCTGCTTTCACAAAAGGGCCTGATGACATCCTTGTTCCCCCAGGTGGCATAGGGGAAGCTGTCTACGCAGCCGTCTCCATGGATCCTGACATTAAAGTTCATTCGCTGGCAGTGTCGGGAGTGCCTCGGAGTGGGAAGCCCAAGGAATTGCTGGATATGTATGGAATTAGCGCCAGACACATCATAGTGGCCGTGAAATGGATGTTGCTGAACTAAAATAGCTGTTGGCTTTGGTCTTAAAAGGCCTGTTTACCCTACGTTTGTTTGTTCCAAAACCATCATTTAGATCTATACTGTCATGCTTTGTTTCTTAAAAGCAAAGCTAGCTAACACCTTCCTACATCCCTAGTTTGGAAATTCAAGCTAACTACTTATCCTTTAAACTGTGACTACATATGCAAATACCACAATAATTTTTGAATCATTAAAGGGAGTCATACAACGTTAAGTGAAAAAAATAGGTAGTAAAACAACCACCTGATCGTTAGTCTTCTGATAACACTAGACACGTGGTAGAGGTAATAACTTCTTAATGTACTTCCTTCATGAGTAACTAGTAGAAGTAGTCTTTTTTTTGATGTTTAAGACTATAGATAAGTGGTAGAGGTAATAAATTCTTCAGTGTATTTCCTTAATGAGTAACTTACATATAAGACTCTAGATAAATGGTAGAGGTAATAGTTTTCTCAATGTATTTCCTTCATGAGTAAAGAAATGTGAACTGAACACCCGATGTTCTCACTCATAGGTGGGTGTTGAACAATGAGAACACATGGACACAGGGAGGGGAGCACTACACACTGGGGTCCGTTGGGGGGAAAGGGGGAAGGGAGGGGGACATGGGGAGGTGGGGAGAGATAGCATGAGAAAGGACAGATACAGGCGAGGGGACGGAAGGCAGCAAACCACACTGCCATGCGTGTACCTATGCAACAATCTTGCATGTTCTTCACATGTACCCCAAAACCTAAAATGCAATAAAAAAAATTAAAAAAAAAAAGAAGTGTGAACTGAAGTATAGATTGCAGGAGCCTAGGTTCCACAGCACAATAACACCGTGACACCTGCTGTTCCCACCTTGGGATTCTATGTGCTGCCTGCCATCCAGTCTGCAGCCTCCTGGGCAACGGTGTGACTGCAGCTGCCCTGGAATTCACTTCACTGTTTGCCTTCGTCTCCCCTCTGCTGTTGAGAGCCTGTCAGGCAGCAGCGAAAGCTTGCTGGGATGTCCTGTGCTGCTTGTGTGACTGCTCTGTGAAGCAACGAGAGCACCCTAGTTCTGGCCTCTACACTGGACTGTTCCAAGTTGGTAATAAAGCATTTCAAAACAGCTGCTTTATTCAGCACATGCTTTCTGTGCAAATCAGTTTCTCAATGGTCAGTTCCTAAATAAGGAAAAAGCTTTTATTAAAACCGAAGGAGAGTGGGCTGTGGCCCACACCAGTAAACCTGGGAAAGGATAATGGGCTGCAGATGAATCACTAACTAGAGAACAACACGTGGCCTGAAAAGCTGTCCCTGAGCTGATGCCTTCCATCAGCTGTAAGTACATAAAACTATGTGGCTAGAGGCGAGGCATATTGGTTTAAGTCTCTAATCCCAGCACTTTGGGAGGCCAAGGCTGGTGGGTCACCTGAGGTCAGGAGTTCAAGACCAGCCTGGCCAACATGGTGAAACTTCCTCTATACTGAAAAATACGAATATTAGCCGGACTTGGTGGTACGCGCCTGTAATCCCAGCTACTCAGGAGGCTAAGGCTGAATTTGCTTGAACCCAGGCAGCGGAGGTTGCAGTGAGCTGAGATCCTGCCATTGCACTGCAGCCTGGAACAGAGCAAGACTCCATCTAAAAAAAAAAAAAGAAAAAGTATGTGGCAGGAACAAAGTGCTAGCCATAAAAAGATGAGCCTCAGCTTCAGAATTGGATTAAAAATTCTACTAGATGTGTCTGCTGTGTCACATTCCTGTTTTGGCTTTGCTTTTTTGAGACGGGATCTTACTATGTTGCCCAGGCTGGTCTCAAACTCCTGGCCTCAAGTGATCCTCATGCCTGGACCTCCCAAGGTGTTGGGGTTGGAATTACAGGCATGAGCCACCGTGCCCAGTCCACTCCTCATTTTTATTGCCCAAATTAAGTGGTGAGAGATCTTTGGATTATGAGCAGTATCACTGAGGAATTGTTCTAGAATGTGGGGGATAAAGATGGAAGCACTGGTCTGGGACCTGGAGTCCTCAGGATCTCCCCCCTAATCCCACTGAGCTGGTTTCCTGGCCCGTAAAATGAGCGTGATGATGGCTCTGCTGATTTCATAAGATTACAAATTTTATTTTGTAAAAATCGTTTCTATAGGGTCATTGCAGAAAGTTTAGAAAATGCAAAGAGGCAAACATTTTTTGGCCTCACTTACCTCACTATTTCAGGGTAATCACAGCTTCTCACTCTCAAGACAATTTTACTCATTTAAAGTATACAATTCGGTGGTCTGCATCCTTTCTGTGGCCATGTACTACTCTATTACATGGATGGAACACATTTTATTCTTCCATTCAGTTGATGAATGTGGATTAGTTCCACTTTTGTCTCTTGCGAATCGTGTTCTGACAATTCACGTATTTTGTGAAGATGTGGATTTCACAGACTGAAAGATGTGCAGGTGTAGGTCTTCCCTGAGGGATGTGTATGCTGGGAGTAGAACTGAATTGCTGTGTCGTCGGATAATTCTGTGTACCCTTCAAGCGTCTGTGGCGGGAGGTGGTGGTTAAACAGTTGTGAGGAGTCGATGGGGTGACACTGAAACGCATCCCTTTAAAGGGAGGCATTTTTTTATTTTTTTGTTTTGTTTTTTACTTCTTTGAGGAAGGCATTCTTAACAGACAAAAGTCACGCTTGCATGGCCGGGCGCGGTGGCTCAAGCCTGTAATCCCAGCACTTTGGGAGGCCGAGGCGGGTGGATCACGAGGTCGAGAGATCGAGACCATCTTGGTCAACATGGTGAAATCCCGTCTCTACTAAAAATACAAAAAATTAGCTGGGCATGGTGGCACGTGCCTGTCATCCCAGCTACTCAGGAGGCTGAGGCAGGAGAATTGCCTGAACCCGGGAGGCGGAGGTTGCGGTGAGCCGAGATTGCGCCATTGCACTCCAGCCTGGGTAACAAGAACAAAACTCTGTCTCAAAAAAAAAAAAAAAAAAAAAGTCACGCTTGCTTGTATTCAGGTGCAAAATGTCGGATTTGGTGAGAGCACAGGACTGGTGCACATAAGCGCGGTGTGGCAACAAATGGAGCAACTAATTCCATGATGAGAAAGTACGATTTCTAAACACAGGAAAGAGCCCCCAAAGCCTCAGTTCAGTCCCCTAGAAGGTTCTGAGCAGAAACAGGACAAATGAAAGATGAGCGCGCAGGCGCCATGATCACCCAGTGAGGGGAGTGAGCCCTCTTGCCAGCTTGGTCTGGCTGTGACTTTTGAGTAAACAAGTGTGTGTTTCTGAACTGTGAGGAGCCTGGTGATGAACACTCCCTGGAAGATGCTGTGGACCCCGGCCTTGGTCCAGCCCCTCGCCCTTGAGTCCTCCTAACATCTTTCTGCTCTGATTATTTCCCATGAGTAAACCACCCAGCAGAGACTCCAGTACCATGTGCCTCAAAAACCTGGCTTGAATGCTCAAATCTGCTTGCCCATGGGACCTTGGGTAGCCATAGAAGGGGATGATGGTGCTGATGACAGGGACAGTATCTATCCCACAGTGCTGTGGTCAGGATGTTAGTACCATCATTTCGAAACACCCTTGCAGGCGTGCTCTGCATACCTGGCAGCGTCCCACTCCGCAGCGCACCCTCGGCTGGCTCGCCCCATTGGCCCCTTTGCAGCCTCCTTATCCACCTCGCTGGGGTTATGCTGAAGTTGTCAGTGACCCACCCACCTGTCCGCTCCTGAAGGGTGAGCCTGGGCTGAAAGGGCTGACGCTGGATGGGCAGGGAGTGCTGGAGGCCTGGCGCAGAGGGCTCACCAGGCGCTACCTGGAGGGCATGGCTTCTACCTGTGGGCCAACAGTGGTGGCAGGAGGAGTTGCGGCCTGGGTGGAGAAGGGGACAGAGGTGTGGTGTGGGTGGAGGCGTGCAGCCCGGACCCTCCTGGTTGCTGACTCAGAAAGGAAAGCCCTGGAGAGCTAGGCACTCGCCTTCAGCCTTGGAGCCCAGCCTCCCCGGGGAAGCCGGTAGAGCTTCTACCACTTCAAGAGGACTCCTCGCCCTGCCAGGCTGAGGTCAGGTTTAGAGAAGCTGGGACGTTAGATTTAGGAGGGCTGAAATGATCCAACATGTCATTCTGTGTGTTGGGTGAGGAAGCTGAGCACGCAGAGTTACAAACCACTCAGGGCAGGGCCTGGGCTGCACCTGGTATCAGGGCCCACCTGAGAGGCTCTGCCTCCCTAAGTGTATCTGTCCCCGTGGAGCGTGGTGAGACTGGACGCTCGTTGTGGGTCTAAAGGCAGCAGTCTAGTTGTGGAGGGTCTCCTTGATGATACGAGTGAGTGTCCCCTGTCAAAGCTCTTCCCCAGGTAAGCTTGTGACAGAGTTCTCCCAGACAGTGGAGGTCAAGCCACCTACACTACCAAGGGAGGCTCAGAGGGACTAGGGGCTTCTGGAGTCTCAGCTTCAACTGAGGCCAACCAGATGGCCCAATTCTAGGATTCAGGGTTCCATTGCTCCGAAATCACTGCCCACGATTCATGTGGGAAGCGTGGCAAGCCTGGGAATTCATAACTGTGGGAATCTGTAACTGGCACAGTCAAAAGTGTTTCGTTTTCAGAGCCGTCAGCCCTGCAGGTACAAGGAGGAAGGGAATTATGAAGGCTTTCTTGGAAGCACCCTGGTTCTCCTACTGTGGCTTGACCTGAGAGAGAGCCTGAGCTCATTGCGTCTTCATGGTACATAGGCCCATTTAGGATCTTCCATACCGCAGCCCTCATAGCCATCTGTGACCACCATGACAGTCAGGTGCAGCAGGGGCCTGAGCTCCCAGGTACTTGCTTCCATTGACCCATCATCCCAAGCAACCGGAGTGACAGGCCATGGATGGCTCATGCCCCACTTCCCAGTGGGAAAAAATGCTCAACCCTGCACTCCAGCCCAAAGGCAGAACCAGACCAATCCCCAAACAGTGTGCATAGCCCTATCTTCTAGAACCTCACCCAGGGACAGTTCTAAATTAGGAACCAGTTAGAAGACAAAAATCCATACCTAGTATCTCAAGAAAGGAAATTGAAAGCATGTTTACTTGGGGTTTGAGGGCTAAACGTGCAAAAGGGACACTCAAGTAACAAGAGTCGGTGAAGGAAGAAGCTACAACCCTCAGAGTGAGGGGGCAAAAATAAACATGTTGGGGTGACCGGGAGTCTTGCAGTGAGCCTGGGAACGTGGAAGGCTGGGGCTCCAGACTCCAAGGAGGGGCTGCTGCAGGGCATCACAGAAGGAGGAAGCGACATGGTCTAAGAATGGAGCAGGAGGAAGTGTCTGTGGCGTCATCCTCCAGTTCACTCATTCTGTCTTCAGTGGCATCGATTTGTTGTTGAGTCCATCAGATGAGATTTTCATTTCAATGACTAGGCTTGTGTACTTCTACAAGTTCTGCATGCTGCTTTTTCAAATCTCTCTGGATTAAACTAACTCTTCTGTTCTGTATCCTTTTTTTTTTTTTTTAAGTCTGGCTCTGTCACCAAGCTGGAGTGCAGTGGCACGATCTTGGCTCAAGGCAACCTCCACCTCCCAGGTTCAAGTGATTCTCCTGCCTCAGCCTCCCAAGTAGCTGGGACTACAGGTGTGAGCCACCACGCCCAGCTAATTTTTGTATTTTTATTAGAGACGGAGTTTCACCATGTTGGCCACGATGGTCTCAATCTCTTGACCTCATGATCCACCCGCCTTGGCCTCCCAAAGTGCTGGGATTACAGGTGTGAGCCACCACACCCAGGCTGTATCCCTTTCTTCCTACCCTTAGATTGTATCAGAGAGACTATTAGAAGATCTGAGGCGTCAGTAGCTTTACAAGGCAAACATCTTTCAGAACTGTTCTCTGATCTGCTGAGAATTCCAAGGTGGTCAATCTGTGCGTGCAGAATTCACCCGATTAGGCCCTTTTTATCCTCCTTTTTTTACACTCCTCTGTTTTTCATGTGATGACCCGAGGCCTGGGAGATACTGGGCCAGGCTCGCCTCCAACTCCTTCCTTTCACACCCACGGTACTCCACACACCACACACCGTGGGGACTCTCAGAGGGCAGGAGTCAGTGGAGCAAAGCCGGGAAAGGGCTCAGCCTCTGGAGCCCAACTTCATGAGTCACATTTCCCTCCTGTCCTGTCTGAAAATGGGGGTAACACCGGTACCAAGGTCCTAGGGCTGCTGTGAGGAGGAGGTGGATACTCCCAGCCATTGCTGACAATGACTTGATAGGGCTTTTTGAGTATTCCACCCCGGAACTGTGACAGGTCCAGTCTTGCTCCCTGACCTGACCATTGATTCTCCATGATGGTGGCCAGTGCTGTCATCATGAGGCTGTGGGCCCCACTTCAGCTTTACCCCTGGAAGTCCTGTGGCGGAATCCTGGGGTGAAGTGTCCCCTCTAGGGAAGGTAGGTTGTCTCTGCCAGGATCCCAGCAGTATGACCGCACTAGGGCGGCGAAGTGATCTCACCCAGGGCTCACAGAGGCCTGAACCTTCTCCCTGTGCCTGTGGGCAGGCAGGGTGTGCTGGACGGTGCTCAGGGTGCCTGCTGGGAGGTGGGCAGACTCCTCCTCTCCTGCTCATGCAGACCCAGGCTGACACGGATCTGCTATCCCTGAGCTCCCTGTGCTGAGGGGCAGGACTCGCCCCATCTTTCCTGTATTCCGGAGAGAACCCTGCAAAAACACTGGAATGAGCGGACGGGCTCCAACATGCTCGCCATCTGAAGGCACAAGGCCATCAAGAACAAGCGCAGCAAGCTGCTCCTGCACAGCCCCAGCCTCAGGTCCTGCTTAGGCCTGTTTTTTTGTTTTGATTGTTTTTTCTCTGTACTTAAAGACGGGGTCTCGCCTTGTTGCCCTGGCTGGTCTCCAGCGATCCTCCCGCCTGAGCCTCCCAAAGTGCTGTGGTGACAAGGGTGGGCCACTGAGCCCGGACCCCTGTTTGCCTTTGTCGTTTGCTTCCTCCCGGGGACATCCCTCACCCACCTGTGGCCAAGATATGCTTGAAGTGACAAAACTACAAGTTGTGTAACTGCTCCTTTCCTTGTCTTCTCCCAAACTCCACTAAGAACGCGTGGAGGACAGATCATGATACCTGACAGGTGCCACACTCAATCCCAGCCTAGTCAGCACTGGCCGATGTGACTTAGACCACAGACCATAGCTGGACAGTGCTGCTAGGGCGACCTTCCTAGCTTGGGTCAATCAGGAATTTCTAATGGGCACTCAGAAATGCCACCTACAGGCCGGGCGCGGTGGCTCAAGCCTGTAATCCCAGCACTTTGAGAGGCCGAGGCGGGTGGATCACGAGGTCGAGAGATCGAGACCATCCTGGTCAACAAGGTGAAACCCCGTCTCTACTAAAAATACAAAAAATTAGCTGGGCATGGTGGTGTGTGCCTGTAATCCCAGCTACTCAGGAGGCTGAGGCAGGAGAATTGCCTGAACCCAGGAGGCGGAGGTTGTGGTGAGCCGAGATCGCGCCATTGCACTCCAGCCTGGGTAACAACAGCGAAACTCCATCTCCAAAAAAAAAAAAAAAGAAAAAAGAAATGTCACCTACAACCAGGTGAGGTGGCTCACGCCTGTAATCCCAGCACTTTGGGAGGCTGAGGTGGATAGATGACTTGAGGTTAGGAGTTAGAGAACAGTCTGGCCAACATGGTGAACCCCCTTCTCTAACTAAAAGTACAAAAAATTAGCTGGGCATGGTGGTGCGCTCCTGTAATCCCAGCTACTCGGGAGGCTGAGCCAGGAGAATTGCCTGAACCTGGGAGGTGGAGGTTGCAGTAAGCCGACATCACACCACTGCACTCCAGCCTGGGACCACAGAGCAAGGCTCTGTCTCAGAAAAAAAGAAAAACAAGAAATTCCACCTAGAGTCTCCTCACTCTCTAGTGGGTGTTAAATGAACTTTCTGTAGCCACTTTGGGCAGAGGGAGGATACAGCCTAAGCCTGGGTACCCAAGAAGGTTGCACAGGCTGGATTCTCTGCACAAGGACACTTTCCTGGGGAGTGAGTGGGCTGAAATCCCTCCCGTGTCCTCGCCTCCAGCCGCATACCTGCCCAGAGGGCAGAGTACCTCTTGCAGATCCACACACAAGCCTGCACGGGTGGGTGGGGGCCCTGGAGCCCAGACGGGCACCCAAGGAATCTTGCAGCCCTACACGGTGAGGACAGAGGACTGGCAGTGTTCCACCTGTTGGCTCCTCTCCCTTCTGACCTTCCCACTGGAATCCTTCCAATACATGAACCATTGGCACAAAGAAATTGAAGTGGGTTTTTCCACTGCTACCCTCACCCTCTAGGATTCCATTGCCTTTTTTTTTTTTTTTTTTTTTTTATTGGGACAGGGTCTTGCTCCGTTGCCCAGGCTGGAGTGCAGTGGCATGATCAACACTCACTGCAGCCTGGAACTCCTGGGCTCCAGGGATTCTCCTGCCTCAGCCTCCCAATTGGCTGGGACTACAGGCGCACACCACCATGCCTGACTAATTATTTTTTTCTTTTGTAGAGATGGGGCCTTGTTAGGTTGTCCAGACTGGTCTTGAACTGCTGGAGCCAAGTGATCTTCCCGCCATAACCCTAACCCTAACCGAAAGTGCTGCGATTACAGGCAAGAGCCAATGTGCCCGGCCAGACTCCACGGTCTCTTACCTGGACTGGGGCGATGGTCCCACCCATGCCCTCAGAACTTTGTTTATGGCTCACCCACGAAAAAGAAACTCCCAGAAGGAAGGGACCGTGTCTGGAGCGCTCCACCTCCAAGCCCCAGACTGCAGGTATCCCTTGCTGGCTGAGCTGAGGCCAGCAGGGCAAAGTCCATTCCTGCCGCCTGGACTAAGGCCTTGGTCCTCTCGAAAGAAGCCATGCTGAGAAGCGGGCTCATCCCGTCACACCACCAGAGTCCCAGGAAGCCAGGGATGTGGGTGTCAAACGGTCCCGGAGAAGATGATGGGAAACTTCACGTGGAGAAGAAAATGCCCAAGAATGAGCGAAGCTGTCTGCAAGGACCCTCGAAGGGAGCTGGCAGGTGCACTAGGTATGGCGAGATGCAAAGCGAGGCTCACGGCATCGTTCCCTGGAAGGACCAGTGCAGAGACCTCAGATGTCTGCTCGTTTAGCGGGAGTACGGCAGTGGGATCATGGGGGAAAGGCTGTGCGTGACAAATGGTATGGAGGAGACTGACAGTGGGAAAGGAGCTGGGCACGGTGGCTCACGCCTGCCATCCCAGCACTTTGGGAGGCTGAGGTGGGCGGATTGATGGAGCCCAGGAGTTGGAGACCAGCCTGGGGAACATGGTGAAACCCCATCTCTAGAAAAAAATTTAAAAATTAGCAGGGCGTGGTGGCACCCACCTGTAGTCCTAGTAACCTGGGAGGCTGAGGCAAGAGGATCAATTCAGCCTGGGGGGTTGAGGCTGCAGTGAGCTCACTGCCCCTTTACGCTCCAGCCTGGGCCTTTCTCAGAACAAACAAACAGGCTACGCGTGGTGGCTCACGCCTGTGATCCCAGCACTTTGGGAGGCCGAGGCGGGCGGATCACTTGAGGTCAGGAGTTCAAAAGCAGCCTGGCCAACATGGTGAAACCCCATCTCTACTAAAAATACAAAAATCAGCTGGGCGTGGTGGCATGTGCCTGTAGTCCCACTACTCCGGGGGATGAGGTGGGAGAATTGCTTGAAGCAAGACTCCATCTGAAAAATAAATAAATAAAATTGAACAAACACATGCCACATGACACCACGTATTTCACAAGGATCTGTAGAAATGGAAGGTCCTAAGCACCACAGCGCCTTTGGGAGGGAGAGGAACAAGACTAGGAAACCGGGAGAAGGAAACAGCAAAAAGCTCCTGTTCTCCCAGCCAATTTTCAGACACCTAAAAAGTTGTTAGCCCAAACGGTGCTGGTGAGGCTGTAAACACTGAGGTACAGTGTGGGGAAGGGACAGTATCAAAAGTAGGGTCTTTTAGGGAGGCAGTTCCCTAGTGTCTATTACAATTTTAAATGCAGGCCACAGAAAGTGGCACACATCTGTAATCCCAGCACTTTGAGAGGCCGAGGCGGGAGGATCGCTTGAGCCCAGGGGTTCAAGACCTGCCTGGGCAACACAGTGAGACCCTGTTTCTAAAAAAGCCAGGGGTGGTGGCACACACTTGTGGTCCCAGCTACTCAGGAGGCTGAAGTAGGAAGATCACTTGAGCCCAGGAGGTTGAGGCGGCGGTCAGCGGTGATATAGCCACTCCACTCCAGTCTGGGCCACAGAGTGATACCCTGTCTCAAAAAAAAAAAAAAAAAATGTATGTACATATATCTGGACCCAGCAATTCCACTCCCAGGTAATTATCCTAGAGAGAGATGGATGCATGTTCAAGGCTGTGTTCATAGTAGATGGAAGGTAGGAATAATAATGTTTTAAAAGTACATCAAATGGGGGCCAGGTGCAGTGGCGCACTCCTGTAATCCCAGCTACGCATGAGGCTGAGGCAGGAGAATCCGCTGAACCCGGGAGGCAGAGATTGCAGTGAGCCAAGATTGCGCCATTGCACTCCATCCAGCCTGGGCAATGAGAGCGAAACTCTGCTCAAAAAATTTTTGTTGTTGCTGTTAAAATAAAAGTACATCAGGCTGGGCACTGTGGCTCACGCCTGTAATCCCAGCACTTTGGGAGGCCAAGGTGAGCGGATCACCTGAGGTCAGGAGTTCGAGACCAGCCTGACCAACATGGAGAAACCCCAACTCTATGGAAAATACAAAAAAAAAATTAGCGGGGTGTGGTGGCACATGCCTGTAATCCCAGCTACTCTGGAGGCTGAGGCAGGAGAACTGCTTGAATCTGGGATGCAGAGGTTGCGTTGAGCTGAGATCACGCCATTGCACTCCAGCCTGGGCAACAAGAGGGAAATTCCATCTCAAGTAAATAAATAAGTAAAAGTACATCAGGCTGGGTGAGGTGGCTCACGTCTGTAATCCCAGCACTTTGGGAGGCCGAGGCGGGCGAATCACCTGAGGTTGGGAGTTCCAGATGAGCCAGACCAACATGGAGAAACCCTGTCTCTATCTACTAAAAATACAAAAAAATTAGCCCAGCACGGTAGCGCATGCCTGGAATCCCAGCTACTCGGGAGGCTGCAGCAGGAGAATCGCTTGAACCTGGGAGGCGGACGTTGCAATGAGCTGAGCAGAGATTGCAAGATTGCACTCCAGCCTGGACAACAAGAGCAAAACTCTTGTCTCAAAAAAACCCAAAAAACAAAACAAAACAAAACAAAAACAAGGCTGGACGCAGTGGCTCACACCTGTAATCCCAGCACTTTGGGAGGCCGAGGTGGGTGGATCACGACGTCAGGAATTCAAGACCAGCCTGGCCAAGATGGTGAAACCCCGTCTCTAATAAAAATACAAAAATTAGCCAGGCATGGTGGCAGGCGCCTATAATCCCAGCTCTGAAGCAGAGAATTTCTTGAACCCGGGAGGCGGAGGTTGTGGTGAGCCGAGATCACGCCACTGCATTCCAGCCTGGGCGACAGAGCGAGACGAGACTCTGTCTCAAAAAAAAAAAAAAAGTCTGATTTATAGGCTGTATGTGGTGGCTCACACCTGCAATCCCAGCACTTTGGGAGGCTGAGGCAGGTGTGTCACTTGAGGCCAGGAGCTCCAGATCAGCCTGACCAACATGGTGAAACCCCACCTCTACTACAAATAGAAAAATCAGCCAGGTGTGGTGGCACACACCTGTAGTCCCAGCTACTAGGGAGGCTGAGGTGGGAGGATCCCTTGAGCCTGGGAGGCAGAGGTTGTTGCAGTGAGCCGAGATGGTGCACTCAGCCTGGGCAACGGAGCGAGATTCTATCTCAAAAACAAAATAAAAAGTTGAAATTATAAAAAAGCTTTAAAAAAGGATTTGATTGAAGAGCGCGGTTACCGGACAGGCTGGGTCTATGGTCGCTCCGTGGGCCGCTCTGCCGGCTGGTGCTTTTTTATCAGGGCAAGCTGAGTTCCATGGTAGGGAACTTTTGGCAGAGCTCCCACTATTTGCAATGGATTTTGGATAAACAAGATCTGTTGGAGGAGCGCCAAAAGGATTTAAAGTTTCTCTCGGAAGAAGAATATTGGAAGTTACAAATATTTTTTACAAATGTTATCCAAGCATTAGGTGAACATCGTAAATTAAGACAAGTTATTGCCGCTGCTATGGTGTATTGCAAGAGATTCTATGCCAGGTATTCTCTGAAAAGTGTAGATCCTGTATTAATGGCTCCTACATGTGTGTTTTTGGCATCCAAAGTAGAGGAATTTGGAGTAGTTTCAAATACAAGATTGACTGCTGCTGCTACTTCCGTATTAAAAACTAGATTTTCATATGCCTTTCCAGAGGAATTTCCTTATAGGGAGAATCATATATTAGAATGTGAATTCTATGTGTTAGAACTAATGGATCGTTGCTTGATAGTGCATCATCCTAATAGACCTTTGCTCCAGTGTGTGCAGGACATGGGCCAAGAAGACATGTTGCTTCCCCTTGCATGGAGGATAGTGAATGATACCTACAGAACGGATCTTTGCCTACTGTATCCTCCTTTCGTGATAGCTTTAGCTTACCTACATGTAGACTGTATTGTACAGCAGAAAGATGCCAGGCAATGGTTTGCTGTGGATACGGAGAAGATTTTGGAAATAATCGGGGTTATTTTAAAACTATATGAGCAGTGGAAGAATTTCGATGAAAGAAAAGAGATGGCAACTATACTTAGTTAGATGCCAAAACCAAAACCACCTCCAAACAGTGAAGGAGAGCAGGGTCCAGATGGAAGCCAGAACTCTAGCTACAGCCCATCTTAAAACAGTCCGAAGAATTCCGTAGGGGACTGCTTGGAAATAAACCATTGGACAGATTTCAGTAAAGTCTTCAGTGGAACACAAATGAAAATGAATAGCTTGTCTCTGTCAAGCATATTGGAAAGTGATTTTATATTTGCAAAATAAGTTTTTCTTTATCTAATATGATTCCTTTTTTTTTTTTTTTTTTTTTTTTTTTTTTTTGTGAGACGGAGTTTCCCTCTTGTTACCCAGGCTGGAGTGCAATGGGGCGACCTCAGCTCACCGCAATCTCTGCCCCCTGGGTTCAGGCAATTCTCCTGCCTCAGCCTCCCGAGTAGCTGGGATTACAGGCACGCGCCACCATGCCCAGCTAATTTTTTGTATTTTTAGTAGAGACGGGGTTTCACCATGTTGACCAGGATGGTCTCGATCTCTTGACCTTGTGATCCACCCGCCTCGGCCTCCCTCTTTTTTTTTTTTTTTTTTTTTTTTTTTTTTTTTTTTTTGAGACGGAGTTTCACTCTTGTTACCCAGGCTGGAGTGCAATGGCGCGATCTCGGCTCACCGCAACCTCCGCCTCCTGGGTTCAGGCAATTCTCCTGCCTCAGCCTCCTGAGTAGCTGGGATTACAGGCACGCACCACCATGCCCAGCTAATTTTTTGTATTTTTAGTAGAGACGGGGTTTCACCATGTTGACCAGGATGGTCTCGATCTCTTGACCTCGTGATCCACCCGCCTCGGCCTCCCAAAGTGCTAGGATTACAGGCTTGAGCCACCGCACCCGGCCTTCTAATATGATTCTAGTACATAATCGATTACAATCTCTTGATTATAAATGTTTGGAAAGGTTCTAAGGGGACCTACAGACAGACATACATAGACATTTCGAAATTAATAGCTTTTGATTAGTATAGTGTTTCTTAATTTGGATAATAGAAATTGTAGCTTTTAATTAAGCCAGGAAACATGAAGCATAATTTGTTTAAAATTCTCTTTGGTCCTTGAGGGACCAAAAAAGGACGTAAAATTTGCAGTCAGTATATGAGGGCTTTTTTCCCCTCCGTTAAGTTTAACTTTAAAATTGTATTTAAGGAATCAAATCTTGGGCCGGGGGCGGTGGCTCAAGCCTGTAATCCCAGCACTTTGGGAGGCCGAGGCGGGCGGATCACAAGGTCAAGAGATCGAGACCATCCTGGTCAACATGGTGAAACCCCATCTCTACTAAAAACACAAAAAATTAGCTGGGCATGGTGGCGCGTGCCTGTCATCCCAGCTACTTGGGAGGCTGAGGCAGGAGAATCGCCTGAACCCAGGAGGCGGAGGTTGCGGTGAGTCGAGATCGCGCCATTGCACTCCAGCCTGGGTAACAAGAGCGAAACTCCGTCTTAAAAAAAAAAAAAGGGATCAAATCTTACAAAATCCTGGAAGATTTTGGTAACGATGTTGATAATTTCAGGGAAATTAATCAAGTACCTCTATTGATTTAAAAGTGTATTTTATTCAATAGTTTGGGGATCTTGCCATGGAAGATACAGGCCCAGCCTAGCAGAAAAGAGCAATATTATAGCATACTTTGACATTTTAAAAGCTGTATTCCATAACCATTTTGAAATGCTGGGCAAAATAAGTTATTTATAATGAATTCACAGCTAATCCGGCATTTTGAAAGCTTAATTGGATTAAAAGACCATAATGTCGGAACTTCCTAAAATTTTAATGTTGATTTTTACTGTGAAAAGTTTTGGCCGGGCGCGGTGGCTCAAGCCTGTAATCCCAGCACTTTGGGAGGCCGAGGCGGGTGGACCACAAGGTCAAGAGATCGAGACCATCCTGGTCAACATGGTGAAACCCCATCTCTACTAAAAATACAAAAAAATAGCTGGGCATGGTGGTGCGTGCCTGTAATCCCAGCTACTCAGGAGGCTGAGGCAGGAGAATTGCCTGAACCCAGGAGGCGGAGGTTGCGGTGAGCCGAGATCGCGCCATTGCACTCCAGCCTGGGTAACAAGAGCGAAACTCCGTCTCAAAAAAAAAAAAAAAAAAAAAAAAAAAGAAAAGTTTTTTATAAGATAAACACACCCTAGTTTAATTTAGTGTCTTGATGTGGATTTACAAATTTGCGACAGGTATTCTGAGCCAGGAACACGATCAGGTTTCAGGCCAGTTTGATACCGGCTGTCCTTAATTCTAATACGAGAGTAGGACATCATACTAAATGTTATGTCAGTGGGACATACTGTCAGTGGGACGTACTGTCTGTGGAACTTGGCAAATTAATATTTTCTTCAGACTTGAATTCAGGAGAGTGACAAATAAAATTTGGAGTCATAGGATATGGATGTACAATTGAAGGATTAAACATTTTTAATCAATTGTGGACAATGGCTTATTAAATGTTGACTTCCTAGTATAAAACTGCAAGAATAAAAGTAAGTTCTCCAGCTTAAAAGAAAAAAAAAAGGAAAGTCACTACAAAATGTGTAGCATAAGGGGTCTTAAACGGTGTAACTATGTGGGTGATTGGACAGAAAAAGAGAGTAATTAACTATACTTTTTTATACGTGGGATAACTTGCTTCAAGTTGTTTGAAAAACTTTTTTGTGTGTTTTTTGGTGAGACAGTCTTGCTCCGTCACCCAGGCTGGAGCGCAGTGGAGCCATCCTAGCTCACTGCAACAACCTCTCCCTCCTGGGTTCAAGCGATTCTCCTGCCTCAGCCTCCTGAGTAGTTGGGATTACCGGTGCGTGCACCACGACGCCCAGCTAATTTTGTGTTTTTATTAGAGGCGGGGTTTCACTCTGTTGGTCAGGCTGGTGTCGAACTCCAGACCTCCAACGATCCACCCGCCTCGGCCTCCCAAAATGCTGGGATTATAGGCGTGAGCCACCGCGCCCGGCCTCAAAAACCCTTCAGTGATTCGCCTTCAGAGTTTGGTGTTTCTGCTGAGAGAATACACGGCCCTGCGCGCGACGACCGGTTGCCTGGAATCCCAGCACTTTGGGAGGCTGGGGTGGATCACCTGAGCCCGGGAATTCCAGACAAGCTTTGGCGACAAAGCGAGAGCCCATCTCTACAAAAAAACTTTAAAGATTAGCCGGACATGGTGGTGGCGTGTGCCTGTAGTCCCAGCTACTTGGAGGGCTGAGGCCGGAGGTGGAGGCCGTCGCTGGGGTGGGGAGGTCCAGGCTGCAGTAAGCCCACATCGCGCCACTGCACTCCAGCCTGGGCGACAGAGTGAGACTCTGCCTCAAAAAAAGCCATTACAAATACAAATACAAATAAAGCTACACATTCACTTCTGCGTGGACTCGAGCGTTCAAGACGGGCGTGGCAACCCGATGACAGGAAACCCTGCACGTGCGTGCTCCCAGCTGGCTCCACCAGCCGCGGGAAGCTGCAACCTTGTTCCTCATCGGGCAACGGCTGAGCCTGCGGCTCCACGAGCGTGGACCGTTCCCTGGCCGTGAGCGGGAAGAATACGGGCCCCGCCCCAAGGACTGGGATGGATCTCGCGAGCGGGAGGCGGAGGACAGCGCGTTGCTCCGCGGGGATAAAGCTCCGCAGTGACGGACTCGATGAGTCCCAGAGCCGAGCGCTGGCTGCGCGGCACCGCGGGAGGGAGGGGGCGTGCCTACAGCTGGCCCGCCGGAGGGAGGGGCCGGGGCCGGCGCTGGCGACAGGAACCCGCGCAAGCGCAGAATGCCCACGGCCGCGCCCTCCCGCGCGCACCACGGCGACACCCGGGCGACCCTCGGAGAGGGCACGGACGTCGCGCCGCGCTCCCGGGGCGCTTCAGTTGCGCCCACGGCCAACGCACCGGCACCGGCCGACAGGTGCCACGGCCTCTGGACGTTTCTCGCGCCTTCTCGGGAATGGAACGCTTAGAGAAGCACAGGTCCACACCGAAAACACCAGGCGGCAGTGCTCCGTGTGCACGGCTGGAAGGTCTCGCGCGACTCTGCGGCCAGCGTCCCGGCCCTCGCCCCCTGGACGCCTGGGAGCCAAGAGAGGGACGCGCCCCGCCCCTCAGAGCCGCAGCGGCGCGCACGCGACGCAGTGGCGCCCATTGGGCAGCAGGGGAGTCCGTCAAGGGCGAGGGGCGGGAATTCCGTTCAATCTGAGTATGGTCATTGGCGACGACAGGCGAAGAGGAGGCCGGATAGGCGGGCGGGGCGGAGCTTCCCGTGGGCGCCTCTGGAGGCTGAGAGGAGCGACGGAAGCGGAGGCGGGGAGCGAGGCAGCTTTGGGCTCCGGCGGGCGGAGGCGAGGGAGCTCCCGCCCCGCCCCGCCCCGCCCCTCTGCCGCCTCGGCCCCGCCTTCGGCGCCTGCGGATCCTCGGGCGGGCCCTGCGGGGCGGGCAGGCGCCGAGTCCCTTTTCGGCGCAGGCCGGTGGTCGCTGTCCTCCCCCGGGGACTTGGCGGACAGGCGTCCCCCGAGGTCAGGGCCCGGGATGCCCCGTGAGCCGCTCTCGCCTGGGCGCCGCCGGGGGGCCGCCCCGCCCTTCCCACTTCACTGTGCTCCGAAAGCGCCTCGGGGCGCGCCTGGGGGGTCGTGGGGAAGCAGGGCCGACCCCACCCGCCCACCGGGCAGCGTCCAGGGAGAGGTGGGCAGAGCGGGCCCAGTCAGGCGTCCTGGGGGAGGTGGCGTCTGGCGGTGTCTGTGCACCATGCCGCGGGTGGCGCGCGGTGGGGTAACAGAGTCTTCCCCGTCCCTTGACAGCCGTGGCCGCCGGGGAGGGAATCCTGCTCTGCTGCGGGCGGCCGTGGCCAGCGCTGGGGCGCTTCCCGCCAGACTGGCTCCTCGGGGAGGCAGGGAAGGCGAGCCCCGCAGAGAAGGCGGTGGCTTCCCTGGACGGAGCCATCCCTCCCGCCGGTCTTCCCGCGGGAGGGTTCCTGGGAACACCCGCAGAGCTGGTTCCGGCACCCATGGGACCGCGGGGCCCCGCCCAGGGTTTCCGGGAAAGCCCCGCGTTTCCCGCCACCCTTCCCGCGCCAGGAGCGTTCCCAGCCGCTGGCGATGCTGCCCAGGCGGCTCCCCCCAGCGCCACCACCCACCCGAGAGCGGGCCGCTGGGTTGGCCCGTCTGCTTTGGTTCCTCTTTGCTGGGCTCCGAGGCCTGGCGTGACTTCCGGTCTCCGCGGCGGCTCTGGGGACCCTGCTGGGTGTCTTTGCCCCGAGGGATTGCATCCGGGCGGAGAAGGCACTTCCCTCCCTCTCGCTTCCTCTTCTCCGCCCCCTTTGGCTCCCTTGTCCTTGCACTCTGCCTTGTCCACTCGTGTGTCCGGCTCTCTGTGTGTGTGACCGGCGC
Organism: Saimiri boliviensis; assembly: GCF_048565385.1. Taxonomy (NCBI): domain Eukaryota; kingdom Metazoa; phylum Chordata; class Mammalia; order Primates; family Cebidae; genus Saimiri; species Saimiri boliviensis. The sequence continues at coordinate 84,288,749 of NC_133470.1, read as the reverse complement.
GAGCCCTTAGTCACCTCTCGCGACTATTTTTTCCCCATGTTATCACTTGTCTCTTGACTGTGGTTTGCGGCTTGTGCTTGGTCAGACAGGGGATTTTAGATTTCGTGTCATCTGAGGCTCCAGGCTTTCCTGACGGCTTCTGGGGGCTCTTGTCCGTTTGCTTCCTTCTGGCTCACACCGTGTCTTGCCCCCTGGATGCCGGGCACCAGTTCCGACTGCTGGGTAACAGGTGACCCCACGTTTTGGTCCTTCCCCACCTGGTGCTCCTCATCCCCCAGGGTTCTGAGGGACCGGCTCTGGGAGGGCTCTCTCTCGGGGAGCCAGGGACTATGGCCCAGGGTCCCTCTCAGGCTGCGGTGAAGGTGTCCACTGGGACCCAGCCATCCTATCTGACTGAGTGAAGAGGCTGTGGCAGGAGGCCTCAGTTCCTCCCCACCGGGCCTCCCCACGGGGCTGCTGGGCTTCTCGCAGACCTGCAATCCAATCGAACCAGCAGGAGAGGGCGCCCCAGACCCGGCCACAGTCTGTGTATGACCTGGTATCCTAAGGGCCTCGCCTCACCTCCTCTCTCCTCTGTGTTTTTCAGTGGTCTCACGGGTCCACCCTGGAGCGTGCTGGGGAGGGCGCCATGCTCAGGGTGGAGGCTGTTCCTGCGTGCTGCGAGTCAGAAGCGCCCCGAGGTGCTTTCGGAGCACGTGGACACCTGTGTCAGCTGCTGGAGGCCCCGAGAGGGAGGGCCGCCTCAAGAAGCGGCAGGCCACCTCCTGGGGCTGACACTGGCCGGGGGCCTGCATTTCTGAGGGCGGAGCGTGCTTTGACATCCTGAAAGATTTGCAACACCCATCACAGAGAACCCCAAGAAGGGAGACTCTGCCACAGAGACCCCGTGTGCCCCACAGGGTCTGCGCCGTGTGCTCTCTGGCCCTTCATGGAAGTCCTTCCCAGCCCCGGTCCGGGAGTCCCGATCCTACATCCCCAGGAGCCAGCGGGAGGCCCGTTCTGGTCACCACAGCCCCTTCACGGTGTGAGTGCCCCACGCCAGCCTGGGTGGCAGGATGTGCCCTCCCCCACCAGGGGCTCATTCCTGACCCCGCCCTCTCTCTGCCCCAGGTGGGGCAACCTAACCTCGCTCTGCAGGCAGAGGAGGCCTCTCCTTCCCCCATGCAGCCCTGAAGGGGAGGGGCTGGGGCAGGGAGGGGTGTGCTGTGTTGCCATGGTGAAGGCAGAGCGGCTCCTTTTTTCCGTGACATGACGTGTAGGGTTGCTGGATCCTGGGCTGGGGGCTGGGGGGTGGGGGCAGTCCCTGGCCTGGGGGGTGGGATGTGGAGGGCCAGGTGGGTTCCGGAAGGGGCCCCGGGAGGACCTTGGCATCTCGTTTCCCTGGAGACGTGCCCCATCCTTCCCCCTGGGACTGGCAGGTGACTTCCTGATGACGCTCTCTCTCTCGCTCGCTGGCTCTCTCGCTCTCTTGCTCTCCCGGCGGCAGCGGCGGCTCTGAATTGAATTTGTCACCGAGGTTCTGTGGGCGGCGAGTGCCTTTCCTGTTGGCCGCCATCGCCTCTGGGCAATACGGGGGCCCTTGGTGACAGCTCCTCCTGGCCCCTTCCAAAGCCGCCCGGCTCTCCTTGAACTGGAGGAGAGCAGGTTGCCGGGCCTTCCCTGAAGAATGTGTTCCTGGCAGGTGGGGACAGCCCCTCCCCCAGGGTGTTGGGTAGAGGGTCCTGGGGTACCTTAGGACACGGTCAGGCCCCCTGAACCCCCACGCTCCTGGGCCATCTGCCTGCTGGCTGTCCTCTGTAACCCCGTTCTCCCCTGAACTGAGGCTCCGGCCTGGTGCCCCGGGAAAGAACAGCGAGGAGGGCCGACTCTCCCTGCTGTGGGGGCCTTGGGGGCCTGGACGGGGACTGCGTTCTCCCTCCCCTGGCTGCCCAGCGCCCTCGCTCAGGGAATGCTCTTCCAGCAGCCTATTTCACAGATGGGCACGGTCACGACAGCAGCCAGACCCTGCCCCGGCCCGTGCACCCACCTGGACGGATCGGCGCCCTCCTGGACTTACTGGCTCCCTTGAGGGTCCCAAAGGAGCTGCCCCCGAGCACCCTGGGGGACTCCGGACCCCTCAGGCCGTGGCAGCTACCTGAGGTCCTACCCAGGCAGGACCCAGGGGCCTCTGGGTGCAGAGCTGCCGCTGCCTGGCTCGTGAGCCCAGGGCTTCTCCAGCTGTCCCCTGTCGGGGGGGGCCTCCACTCCTGCTCTGGATCAAGGTCCTGCCCCCAGGGAGAGCTGGTGCCTTCGGGGACCGGGCCCTGGTTGCAGTTGGAGAGTGGGCCCAGGGACTGTGCTCCTCTTGGCTGCTGCCCTGCCTCCTGGGGGCCTCCCCAGACCCCCGGCTGCTGTCAGCTGGGGCTGGGGGTCCTCTGGCCTAGGGGATGTCCCGGTTTGGGAGTGCCCTGCCCTGGACACTGTGTCCGAGGAGGATACATGCTTGCCCTTTGTTGGGGTCCAGGCACAGAGTGAGGGGCACTCGGCCCTACCACCTGTGTCTCTGAAAGCCCTGGCTGGGTATGGCGCCTCTTCGGAGAGATCCTGCCTCGGGCCTGCCCCCTGCCCCATCCCCCCGCCCCACGAAGCTTGGGGCCCTGGTCGGTCACCTCCTGGCCACCACCTGCTGCTGTCCTAGCCTCAGCTGGGCCCTGCAAGCTGTCCGTGTGCCGGGGACACCCAGCCCCTCTGTGGGTGTTTGCAAACACCCCCACAGTGATGTCTGGGGGCCTCTCTGGGCCTTTGTGTGCCGAGTTGGGGGTGGGTGGTGGCGGGGGTCTTCCCATAGTCACCTGCTTCCTGTCCTCCTCAGCCCCAGGTCAGGGGGTACCCTGTCTGCTTGGTTTCCAGCCTCAGCCCCTCCCTGTGCTGGGCCAGTCCCCTAAGCTTCCCGGGCAGATTCCCAGGTCCGCCCGGAGGAGCCCGGAGCCCTGGAGTGGAGCCCAGGCCTCCCTGTGCTGGGGACCGCACTGGAACCCCGAGGGACTCCTGGCCAGGGTTCCCAACAGTGTCTGAGTGCTGGACTCAGTCCCTGGCCATAGATTTCAGGGAGCCCCACTCTGAGGGGCTGTTGCTTCCCTTTCGTCTCCAGGCCCCCTCCCAGTTTCCTGGGAGAGCGGGGATGGGGCTGTCAGGAGGCAGAAGGGAAGGTTGGGGTGCCAGGGGTGTGGCTGGGGCGAGGGAAGGTCAGCTGGGCTACCCCCCTCCCTGCCCTCCTTGGACTCAGTCCAAACACATTCTCCAGATTGGGGGCCTGTGCACCCTTCATGTCCTAGTAGCCTGGCGGGTCCTCCTGGGTCTTCCTCGGTGTGGCTGGGTCCACAGGCCATAAGCCCCAGCAGGGTGGGGGCCTGTGCTCCTGTTTTTGCTCCTACTTGCCCGGCCTCCCCAGGGAGGCCAGGACCATGCTGATCTCTTTCCCTGCTGCCTGCCTGCCTCCAGCTCACTGCCCAGCGAGGACTGTGGCCTCCTGCCAGGGCCGGCCCCAGGAGCCTGGATCCCCCCAGTTTATCTTCCACCCTTGCTGCCCCACATGTGTCCCTGCAGCCTGGGTATCATCCGGAAGGTTGGGGGATGGGCACCCCTGGTTCCCCTAGCCCAGCCCCAGGGCGGTTCTCCCAGTGGCCCTGCCAGGCATGGACTTGGGAGAGGATGCGATGGAACCGCCACAGGAAGCTGGCAGGAGACTCCGGGTGCCTCGGGGCAAGAGGGGGCGCCCCAAAGGTTCAGAGTCCTGGGCACACCGTGCGCTGAGCCGACGACAGGTCAGGGCCTCAGGGGCACCTGTCGTCCTCCCCACTGGCACTGGATCTTTCTGGGCCTGGCTCTGCTGCCTCCCACCCCCGTTCAGCTGGTGGCTTCTAGAGGCTTCCAGAGCGTGCTTGGCCCCTTTGCCTCTATGCCGTTGGGCCCAGTGGGAGCAGTAGAGTGGCCAGGGCTGGGGGTGGGACTAACCCTTTCTGTATCTTGCTTGCTCGTGTCTCCCAGTGAGTGGATGCATGCCCTGAGCCTGGGGCCAGCAGCCCAGCCCCAGTCGGAAATAAATGCGATTCTGCCTGAACTGCTGCTGTCTTTTCTACTCTGCCCCCTCATCAGGGATCAAGGAGGGCACACAGGGTGCTGAGCTCTCAGGAGGCCTGGGGTTGACATGTGTGATGGCTGCAGGCTATGGCCTGGTCCTCTCCTTCCCCTCACTCATGTGCCTGACCTTGGGCTGTGTGCTCTGAGATCATGGGAACCCCTAGGGCTTTGTGTGAGATGCTGTGGAGCTGAGGGAGGACCCGGTATGAAAGCTAAGCCTTGCCCCCGAGAGCCTTGGCTCCTGGCCGTTGTCTGCAGATGTCTGGGATGGTGGTATCCTTGTCATGGGTTTGATCGAGGGCCAAAGCCACCTGCAGCCCTTGGCCCAGGGAGCAGGCAGCTCTGGGGCTGCAGTGAGGATGTCAAAACAGCATGTAGGCGCACCAGGGGCCAGGATGGCTTGGGATGTGTTTGGGGGCAGTCTTCACAGTCAGAGACACATAGGTTGGTATGGGAGTCCATGGCAGGGGCACAGTTGAGGGGTGTTCAGCAGGGGGCCCAGAGCATCTGGGATTGGCACCTTGAATACATCTGCCCACTGCCACCTGTTCACCGAGGGGCCCTGAGACCCAGAGCCTGGAGAGAGGGCCTCATCCCAGGCCATCGTTTTGGGGAGTGATGGCATGTTCAAGTTATCTGGCAGATGGCCAGGGCCTGCTGTGATTTTCAGGACTGCTTAAAGGGGCCTTGATTATCTGGCCACCTCTACCATGGAGCCTTCCTTGACACCACCCTACCCAGTAATGGACTCTCCTGCCCAGCTCTTTGCCTCCTTATAGCCTGGGCTCCACTGCAGGTTGCCACATGTCCCTCTCCTCACATTAGCTTGAACCCAGGGAGGCAGAGAGGAAGCAAGTATAGATGGAGCCTTCTGGAGTCAGGGTAGGGTGAAGCAGGAGCCCCTGGGCCATAGGGCAGCAGGAGCGGGCCTCCTGGAGGGAGGTGACTTGTGCTTGGCCAACACTTTGATCTGCCCATTGGTACCCGTCAGGTTGGGCTTGACTGGTCCCCGCCCCCCACACAAAGCTACAGCTACCCACAGGAGAACAGAAGCAAAACTTTATTCCTCTTGGCTGGAGACGAGAGAACTAGTGGGTGGTGGTGCACAGGACCCCCATTCCTCACCCCCTCCCAGAGCCAAAGAAGACAAGCAGCGCCACCAAATGGCTCCCTCTGCCCAACTGAAAGCCGAGAGGTCAGCGGCTGGCTGGGGGAGGCAGGTGAGCGCAGCATGGTGCAGGGCAGGGGTGGCTGCAGTGATGGGCAGGCGACCAGAGTAGCCCAGGGGCTGGGGCAGAGGGGAGGAGGACAGGGCTGCTTGGGTAGTGGGACAGGCTCGGGGGCTGCTGGATGGCATGGGCCCCAGGTTCAGGGCACCACAACGCGGTAGGGGCTGCCTGGGATGTGCTCGTCACCCCACTTGACCACCAGCGTGTACTCCCCCTTGTCCTTGAGCAGGTAGGAGACACTGTAGAGCCGGCTGCCCACGTGCTTCACCAGGATCTCCTCACAGGGGGTCCTCGGGCCATGAACCCCCACCAGCAGCATGTTGTTGCCTGAAGCAAGAGGGGCCCTCAGTCACGGGTCCCAGCCCCCTTTTTTCCACTGGGACTGCACCAACCCCTCCTCCCGCTGCTGTCCTCCCTCCTCTCCTCTCCTGTCCCTAGCCAGTTCTGGGGTGACAGTTCTCTCTTCCTAAAGAGCTGCCAGCACCTCCGCCACCCAGGCTGGCTTAGCAGATTCCAGTTCCTCCCCAGCCTTTGTTTGAGGGGTCCAGGAGGTGGCTCTAGAAGTGACAGCCATGCCCCAAAGATGGTCCCTGCTCCCCCAGATGCCATCCTGTGATTTCTGGCCTTGTGTTGCTGGGAGGCTGGGCTGAGGGCCCGGGTTACACACCTGCTTTGCTGCAGTCCACCGTGAAGCTGCTTTTCTGGCCTGTGTAGGCCTTGCTCAGCCCCAAGCCCTTGGCCACCACCTTGCTGGCATCAGCAGGTCCAGGAGCCGGGGCCCCATGCTGGGGGGCGCAAGTGGCCTTGGTCAGGGAGTCTACAAACACTGACGATGTCTCATGGAGGCTGTGGTTACTGACGAGACGGGGGCCTGCAGGACAGAGTGGGTAGGGCTAAGAGGTGGCTGCAGTGCCAGGCATTGGGCAGGTGCCAACAGCTTGGCCCCAGGCTCACCTGTAACTTTGGCCTTGAAGGGGCTGCCCCCAATGTGGTAGGGGCCGCCATACTTGATGGAGATGAGGTAGCTGCCAGGTGCCATGGGGGTATAGGTGACACGGTAGCCCTCAGGGCACTCCTGGCAATCCATCTTCACCTTGGAGGGGCCGTCAATGGTCACCGAGAGGGCACCAGCTCCCGCATTGCTTGTGTTCACGATGAACTCCGCTGGGCTCCCTGGGAGCACAGGAGGTCAGGCAGAGCCAGACTGGCCTGCCTCCCTGTCCCTGGCCACCCTGCACAGGCTTGTCATCTCCAGATGCCTCCTGTTATCGCCCAGAGCTTGGAGGCTGGGTCCACAGACTCACCTGTGACACCACCTTCCAGGCCTGCTCCATAGGCAGACACCAAGCCCGGGTCCCCTCCATGCCCAGGCTCCCCAACTCGGATCTTGAAGGGGCTTCCAGGGATGTGGGTGCCGTTGAACTTGACGTCAATCAGGTAAACGCCATTCTCCCGAGGGATAAAGCGCACAGCATACTTATCTGAGGAGCAGAGAGCCATGCTGTGGGCCTGGGGCCCCTCCTCAAACCAGCAAATGGTATCTGTGAGGAACAGCCTCAACCCTCATCCTTGCCGTTTTGCCGGCCCATCAGTGAGCCCAGCAGCTGAGTGGGGCCCACTGTTTCTTCTGGTGCCATGCTGGGCACCTGCACCCTGCAGCAGACTTCCTGAGGCCCGAAGCTTGAGACACTCAAGTCACCCACTGTCAGGGATCATTGGGACAGAAACCTTATACAAGCCACACCCAGGCCTTGCTGCCTCCTAAGAAAGGTTACAGTGAATACCATATTCCCTGTGTGTTAACGGGCTCAGAGACAGGCAGGAACTTGCTTCAGGTCACGCAGCTGGGAAGGGCAGGACTAGGCTGTGAAAGAAAGCCCACTGGGCTCCTCCTAACCCCGAGGTTGCCCCGGGCCTGTCCACAAGTCCCATGGTTGCGGCTAAAGGGCCGGGCAGCACTGAGGCTGGACTCTGGGTCTCTGCCTGTGGAGAGAGTACTGCAGGCAGGAGGCCTTCCTAATGGCCATGGCTGACAAGCCACATCCCCAAGGGCTTGGGTCACCAATTGGGAAAGGGTGGCCCGGCAGAGGGAGCCCAGGTGTCGGGGCCCCGTCTTGGCTGCTTACAGAAGCGGTACGTTCCTTTTGTACTCTCAGCCTGCTTCCAGCCAGCAGGGCAGGGTGGCCGGGCAGGGACAGGGGCTCACCTTGGTCAATTTCTGTGACATAGCACTCCTCCAGGGCTCCTGAGGGGCTGTGCACCTTGGCATCGATCACCCCCTTGGCCCCATTCAGGCTGACTGCAAAAGAGGCTGGCTGGTTGACCTTTAGCCCTGACTCCTGGAAGCACAGCAGACATGGTTAGATGGGGGGCTTGGGCCAGGGCAAGAGAGGAAGGAAGGGCCCCAGGAGCGAGAGACCCGAGGTCACACTTACCCATCTGGCGTCCAACTTGGTTTAAAGAGGGAGAGCCACTCATTTGCAAGAGGCAGCAAGCCACAGGCACAAGTCTGTGTCCCCGCCCCCGCCCCCACCCCCATGCTCTGCCATCTCACACACCCAGGTGGCAGGAAGGAAGGGCAGCCCCACCCTGTGGACAGCACCCAGCAGGCAGCACCCAGCCTTGGAAGGCTGTCCCTCTTTAAACCACAGCCCTGGTGCTCAAGGGGCACAGGCTTCTGTTCAAAGCCTTTAGACCTGAGACACGAGAAAAACTCCACGTGGTGGGCAGGATATTTCCTGCCAACCCCAAGTGTGGGCTGCACCCGGCCAGAGCAGAGGCCTGGAACCCAGAGCTGGGCCGGGGGGTCACTCGACATAGGGCCTAGGCCTGCTCTGTGGTGGCTCTGGTCTGTCCGGGCCCAGGAGCCCCAGGTGGGCGGTTTCTCTCAGTGCCTCACCTGAAGGCTAGAAACAGTGAGGCGGCGGGCATCGCCAGACGGAGAGGCCACAGGCACCACGAAGGGGCTGTCGGGGATGTGCTCCTCGTTGAACTTGACGGAGACTTCGTAGTCACCTGGGCAGGGAAAGAGCAAAAGACCAGCTCAGCAGCCTGGGTGGCCCTGGGACCTCCAGGTGAAGGGTGGAGGCCAGGCAGGGGTATTTGTACAACCCCTGGGTCCAATGCCCACCCCCAGGACCAACCTCCTCCAACCCCACCTCCTCCAGCCGGTTCCCAGTACCTGGCTCCTGGACCACATAAGCCACGCCACAGGAGCCATCCTTGCGGTCCTCAAAAGAGATCTCAGCCTTGCTGGGGCCCTCGACAGCAATGGCCAGGCCTCCGGCGCCAGCTTCCCGGGTCCAGATACTGAATTCAGCTGTGGGAGAAGTGCATCCTCACTGAAGTCTGCTCCACCAGCCTTGGCCCCCTCCAGGCATAGCCAAGATAGGCATGCCTGCCAGCTCCTTCTTCCACCCCCAACCCCATCCCTGCCAACGAAGGAGAGCAAACGCTCGGGGGTGAGCAGGCCTACCTGGTACTCCAGCTTCAGCCCTCTCCAGGCCAGGGCCCCCAGCTCGGACCTTGTGGGCTCCTCCTTCCCCTAGGGGCCCCACAGTGAATTGGAAGGGGCTCCCAGGCACGTGCTGGCCCTTGTACTTGACGCTGACTGTGTGCGTGCCCATCTCGGCAGGAACAAAGCGGATACAGTAGGTGTGGTTCTCCCCTTCCACGATCTCGGCCTCATGGCTCTTGCCTGATGGGCTGGTCACCTGGGCTGTCATGTCCTGGATGCTGATTTCTGCAGGGTGGTGACAGGCTGGTGAGCAGCAGTCCTGGGCTCCACCCCTCCTCTTGGGGCTGCCTGAGCCCCAGGACCCCTCCCCAGGCTCCCCACAGCCCCTACCAGGGATCTTCAGGCTGAGGTCACAATGACTGCCAATGTTGGCCACTGAAGGAGCCCGACGCCTGCGTGTGATGCTCTCTTTCACCCGGCCCTCGCCTGTCACCTTCACAGAGAAGGGGCTGCCTGTAGCAAAAAAGCACGGCCCATGCCCTCCAGTCACACACTGTGTCTGGGCCCTGGTGTGGTGAGGGGCGCTGCCAAGGCACTGCTGCACTCACCGGGCACGTGCTGGTCGGCAAACTTGATGTTGATGATGTAGTTGCCAGGCTCTGTGGGGCAGTAGGTGACCCTACACGTCCCGTCCTCCAGGTCCTCTGTGTTGATGTCCACCTTGCTGGGGCCCTCAATGGACAGGCTGAGCCCACCGTAGCCTGGGGGATGGAGACCCTTGAGCTTGGGTGCCGTGTACAGTGTTCCCGCCCCAGCGGGCGGGCAGCAACTGCCTACCTGCATCTCGGGTATCAATGATAAACTCCGCAGGCTCAAAGGTGTGGCCTTCATGGAGGCCCTGGCCAGAGACCCGAACGCGGCTGGCATCCCCGATTTCCGACTGGCTGATCACCACCGGGATGGGGCTGCTGGCCACGTGTTGGCCGTTTTTCTTCACGTGCACCAGGTGCTCACCTGTCTCCTTGGGCACGAATGAAATACCTGGGCACAGGGAACGTCTGTCAGTCGGGGAAGGCGTGGGTCCCCACAGACTGCCTCCTTTCTGAAACCCCTGGACCCCCTCGGCCACTTACCGACGTGGCCATTACGCAGTCGCTTCAGCAAACAGGGCTCCTCCCGTCCTGAGGGCGGGACCACGGTGGCCGTCAGCAGGCTGAGGTCGGTTTCTGAGATGTTGATGGGGATGTCGGCGGCAGAGCCCACCTTTAGGTGGGACATCCGCATGGAGTCGTCACCTGGCATGGAACAGGGCAGCCGTCACTGTGTGTCCAGCCACGGGAGACCATGCCCACCCTGCCACCTGTTTGTCACTGCTCCCAGTGCCACCCACCTGTGACCCGGGCGGTGAAGGGGCTGCCTGGGATGTGCTGTTCATTGTACTTGACGAGGATACTGTAGTCACCCGGCAGCACAGGCAGGTAGGACACGGTGCACGTCCCATCCTGGTTGTCGGTGCAGCTGATCTCTGCTTTGGACGGGCCCTCGATGGCCAGAGACAGGCCCCCTGGAGAGAGCCGTGGGTAAGCGTGGGAACTATGCTGGGGACACACCGGTTGTTCCCCAACAGCCAGGTAGAGGCCAGGGCAGCAGGGCGGGGAGCCCCATTTGGGAGTGTCTCCCGAGTCCAGCCCTTAACCTGGTGAGGGCATCCAAGGCACAGAGCTACTGCTCACCTTCTCCTGCATCCTTGGTGTTGACGGTGAAGGTGGCAGGCTTGTTCACTACTCCGTGGGTGAGGCCAGGCCCATAGGCAGTGACATGGCCACAGTTGACGTAATCCACGTAGAACTGCAAGGGGCTTCCTGAGGCAGGAAGAGGGGCCTTGTGGAATGGCAGCCTTGTGTGTCCCCCAACCCCATCTGTCTGTGAGGTGGTGACAGAGCAGTGGGCGGAGGCAGGGCAGGCCCACCTGGGATGTGCATGTTGTCATAACGGATGTCCATCTCATGCAGGCCGGCCTCGCTGGGTGCGTACCGCACGGTCACAGTGCCGTCTTTGTTGTCAGTGATGGCGGGCTGTGCCACCTTGCCTGAGGGCATCCGCACCTCCCCTGTGGGGCAGCGCAGCTGAGGTCAGGGCAGCTCGTCGGCATAACCTGGCCTCCTTGGCTCCCAGGGCTTCTTCCCAGTCCTCACTCACCTGTGATCTCACCCTTCTTGATGGTGAAAGGGATGACAAGGTCAAATGGCCTCAGGCTGGTCACATCCAGCCCGTTGACACCTACCAGGGGCCTCTCTGGGGCCTGCAGTGGAGACACAGGGTCTGGATGAGGGGCAGTGGGAGTATCTGGGGCCCCTCCTCACACCTGGTATGACAGGACCTCACAGAACACCCAGCTGGCCAGCCCCAGTGTCCCTAGCTGGCCAGGCCGTACCCAAGTCTGCTGGCCGCCCTGGGCGTAGGTGTACTGTGGGGCCAGCTGCTGAGACCGTAGTGGGGGCTGCACCGAGGGCTGGTCCCCAGCCAGAGCCTGCAGGGCAAAGCACAGAGCTGGAGAGTCTGCTGTCACAGAGAGGCCCCAAGGGGATAGGCCAGGACCTGCCAGACGCCCCTGCGGATCTACCCCCACCCCTCCTCACCGTCACTTGGAAGGGGCTGTTGGGCACGTGCTCGCCACCAAAGCGCACGCAGATGACGTATTTGCCCGGCTGGGGGGCCGTGTAGAAGATGTCGAAAGTGCCATCCTCGTTTTCCACCACGTCCACATCTACCTCCGAGCCATCAGGCGTGCACACGGTGCAGGTGACTTTGCCTTTGCCTGCTGCCTTCGTGTCCACAGTGATCACCGTCTCTTCCCCAATCTGGATGGTGGGGCCGATGCCAGCACCTGGTGGGGCAGGGTGGGACCCCGAAGGGGGGCCAGAGTATGAGCTGGGGCTCAGGTTGCTCCCATCCGCCTGCCACCCACACAGGCCTCTCACTGCCACCACCAAGCATAGCCAGGCCACCAGGCCTCCTGTCCCGCCCCGCCCCGCCCCGCCCCTCCAAGCTGGAATGGCAAGTGGTTTCTCAGAAGGCAGGAAGGGTTCTCCTGACCACCTCAAGCGCCCATGTGGGAGAGGCCCGACGGCGGCACCCAGGTGCCTGGGAGGAAAAGGAAGGGCCCACTCCAGCCTCACCCAGCCACTCTCTTGCCTACTCAGCCTCACCCAGTACCATGGCCCACACTGCTGAACGCCAGCATCTGTCTGGGCACACGGCTGCCTGCACCCCTGTGGCCTGGCCCCGGCCCCCATTGCTGTGTGTGGACGCGGTGAGGCGGAGTCCTGCTGCAGCGTGGGGGGACGTGATACTTGCCTCCCCACCCCCCCAGGCCTGAAGGTGAAACCGGAGTTTCCTGACAACTGAGAAGGCTCGTGGTGCAGGCAGGAGCAGGAGCGGGGAAGCGGGAGGCAGCAGGGTTAGCACCCGAGCAGCGCAGCAGGCTTGGCAGAGCGGGGACAGCACCCAGGGAGATAGGGGACAGGAGGCCCAAGCTACAGGCACCACTGCTGGGTTGCAAGGGCACAGCAGCTGAGCAGGCTCCAGGGCCCCAGAGTGCCCAAGGAAAGGGGAGGGACAGTGACGTTATGATCTGGGGCTCCGCCGTGGAGGCGTGGGGGCTGTGAAGCCTATGAGGCCTGGCAGTGAGATGACCCCGCAGCCTGGCCTCCTGCCAGGGAAGCAGCCAGGAGCACAAAACCCACTTGAGGGCCAAGTTTGAGGGGCCCTGCCACCAAGTCCCACTGTCAGCCGACGGCTCCTGTTGCACTAGGCTCCATGCTGGCCTGCTGCGGCCAGGCACCTCTCCCGAGCTCCAGACCTGGCTGCCTGCTGCCCATGCTGCCCTGGGAGGCTTCACTCATGCCCACCCCATGCCATCTAGCTAGTGGCTTGGGCCCCAACCTCACGGGTACCCGACTCTCCCTGCTTTCCCGGCCCAGCCACAGGTCTCAGCCATGCCTCCTAATCTGGTGCTCACTGAAGCCCCATGGCCACCAAGCCAGCCCTCTGGCTTGCCTGAGAGCAACCTCAGCCCCTAGCTGGGCTCCCTGTCTCCCTTCTGCACACAATAGCCAGGGAAACTGAGGCTACTGAGTCTTGCTCCCACCCCCTGGCCCTCAAGGCCCTGCCATCAGCAACCCCCAGCCTCCCCCACCCTGCACACACACACACACCTGTCACCTCAGATCCCATGGCCTGCTCTATAAAGCCATCTCACTCCTGCCGCAAAACTCTAGCCACCCTCTAACCCTCTCCTTGGCCACCTTGCCCAAGTGCCAGGCCTGCAGACTCTTATCAGCATCCCTGGGTGTCCCTGTTGAATGTCTGAATAACGTCACTGCTGGGGGATCAGGGAGGGGGAAGGAGGGAGACGGGCCACAGAATGCACTTTGGGGCTCTGAGGCTGGGCCGGGCCCCGCCATGCTGGCCGCCCAAGCAGTCGACACTGGTGCCAGCCAGCCCCACCCGCTCATGCACCTCCCCCAGCCCGGGACACAGAGGCCCCTGGAAGGTGGGGATGGAAGTCTGTGGATCTGGCCAGGGCTGGGGCTCCCATTGAGTTGGGGAGACCCCTTGTTCCCTCAGCCCACGCAGGAGCCCTTGTGCTTCCCTGGGTGCCAAGATCCCGAGACCCCAAAGTCCCCAGTGGGGTGCCTCTCAGGATGCACCTCACCCCAAAGCTCTCAGCTGCAACCCGAGTTCTCAGATGGGGAAATAGAGGCCCAGAGAGGGGAGGGCTGGAGCGATCATGCTCAGCTCCAGAAGCCTCCCTGGGCCCTCGCCCTCCAGCCCATGGCCTCATCTTCTGCACCCCCCCACCCCCACTCTATCCCTGCCTAGAGCTGCAGCTGGAACTGTCCTGGGAATTGGCCCCAAGAGGAAAGGAAGCTGCCCCTCTGGACAGGAGGGGCATTGGGAGTGGCCCCAGCAAGCAGCTTACCTAGCCCGTGACCTCCGATTGACACTGAGGTGAGAGGGCAGAGAGCAAGGAGAAAGGTCAGGTGAGTCACTCAAGGGGGCGGCCCCCACTCCCACACGCCGCCCCAAGCAGCGAGCCCTTGCACACAGGCACGACCCAAGCCCCGTGCCGAGCACAGCGGCGGCCAACGGCAGGCTGGCTCACCTGTGACTGTGCACTTGCTGGCGTCCCCGGTGGGCACGGCACGAACGCGGTATGGGGAGAAGGGGATCTCATCACCGCCGTACTTGATGAGGATGGTGTATCGACCCGTCACGTCTGGCACATAGGCCACTGTGTACGTGCCGTCATGGTTGTCTTGGATGTGTGTCTTCTTTGGCTTGCCCTCGGGGTCCTGTGTAGCAGAGGCAGGGGAGACAGTTGGCCTCCCGGAGTGGCCAGCGTCGCTGCTACAGGGACAGCCTCTGGGCCTCAGGCCTCTCAACTGCTATGGCCCAAAAGGGCTGCTGGCACCTGGCTTTGCCCTTTATTTCCCTACAGGCAGAGTCCAGAAGGGAGACTAAAACATCCAACACCCACCACGTGACAACAGGCACCCATCCTCAGCCCCAGGGCCTCTCCAGCACTAGGAGGAGCGCACCCAGGTGATCTCAGGCTTCTCCCTGCCCCATGAGAATGTTACAGATAGGGAAACTGAGGCACAGAAGCCTTCAGTAATGTGCTCAAAGTCAACAGTGAGCACGTGTGTGTCTGGGGGAGCCCATGCCGATCACCACCATCCTAAGTTGGTTACAACCTTAGCAAGCCAAAGGCAGCGCCCCAGGGAGACCAGACGCCAGTCTGCACCACCCAAAGCCCACACTCCAGCCACCCAGGCCCAGACCCCTGGCGTCCCCTGCCTGTGCCTGGAGCTCACCGTGATCTGGACAGCCAGCAGGCCCTCCCCGGCATCCTTTGCATCGATGGTGAACTCCACGGGCAGGCTGGCGGGCACGCCAGTAGTGTTGAGCCCAGGGCCGCTGGCCTTCACCTTGCTGGCATCATGAGTAGGCAGCACCTTGACCTTGAAGGGGCTGTGGGCATGGGTGTCGTGAGCAGTTAGATAGGCCCCAGGCATCCGGCCTGGACCTCCCCTCAGGCAGCGGGCCCTGCGTCTTACCTCCGGGGTACCTCTTCATCTCCATACAGTACTGAGATGCTGTAGGGCCCTTCTCGGCTGGGCACGTAATTCACGGTCTGGGTGCCATCAGCATTGTCCACCACATCCACTGGCTCCACCAGGCCTGGCCCCAGCCCCAGGGACAGAGCCTCAGCTCATCTCCTGGGCCTCCACTCCTACCCCACCTCGCGATGGCCAGGACTCAGCCCCAGGCCTAGACCTTGCTTCGTCCTCATCCGCCCGACTCTGGGAATGGCCCTGACCCTCTCTGGCACAAAAGACGCCCATCTAGGTGCCAGCTGGGACCCTTGCCTGCGTGCCTTCCTGCCACATCTGCTCAGTGCCAAAGTCCTATCTCTTCTACCTCCTCCCAGTCCTGCTCCTGGCTGCACTGTGACCTGAGGCTCTTGCAGAAACACCTGCACACTAGCAGCGCCTCTGCACACTGCGCCTGCAGTCTCCTGTCCCGGCCCTCAGAGGACGCTGCCCTCCCGACTCCCGGCTCCAGGCATGCAAACACTCACCTTTGGGCCCTTGCACTTTGACCTGCAGCGGGGCCACACCAGCCTTGCTTGTGTCCACCTGGAAGGACTGAGGGAGGTTGGCACGAACCATGCCTGGACTCAGGCCAGGCCCAGAACACTTGACCTTGGATGCATCCGTCACATCATGCACAGGGACCTTGAAAGGACTGCCTGAGGGGTAGGGCAAAGGGATGGTGGCTATATGAGACAGGGTGGGGAGGAGCAGATAGTCCCTGCCCTGTGCTGGCTGCCACCTCCTCACCTGGCACTTGATGGCCACCATAGGTGACGTTGAGGCTGTAGGTGCCAGGCTCATAGGGGATGTACTCGACTGAGCAGCTGCCATCCTTGTTGTCCATGCAGGACATCTTGGCCTCGGAGGGGCCCTCTACAGCCAGGCCCAGGCCTCCAGTGCCAGCTCCCCTGGTCCAAAGAGACAGCCGCTCATTCCCGGGGTTCCCAGGCCCAGTGGCCACATGGGCGCCCGGGGCCCCCTCACCTGGTCTCCACAGTGAACTTGTTGGGCTTGTTGGTGGTGCCGCTTTGGATGCCCGGCCCGTGGACACGCACCCGGGAGGGGTCGCAGCCTTCGGTCACGGGCACCTGGAAGGGGCTGCTGGGCACGGGGCTGCCATCGTAGGTCACGTCCACAGAGTGCAGTCCTGGAGGAGTGCAGGCCGGGTCAGAAGGAGCCCAGGCTGAGCTACCCACCCCTGCCCGCCGGCCTGCAGGAGCCCCGGCACGCACCCTCCTCATAAGGGGTGTACTCCACTTTGTAGGTGCCGTCGCCATGGTCCTGCACGTAAGTCTCTGTCAGGTTGCCTGAGGGGTTGCCCACGCGGGCCTTGACGTGTGGCCCTCCAGTCTGTGTGAGGGCCCGGGCGTCCACACTGAACTCAGTGGTGGCCTCTCGGAAGACACCTGCAAAGGGACACAGAGAGGAGGCTTGGGACTCCGGGGTTCTGGTCCCTGTGTTCCCCCACTGCCACATACCCCACAGCAGGGCCACTCACCCTGGCCCTCAATCCCAGGCCCGTAGCACTGGACGCCGGACGTGTCCACCGCAGGCTCCACCTGCAGCTTGCTGGGGAAGTTGGGCACAGGCTGGCCGCCGTACTTGATGGTGACAGTGTAGGCCCCGGGGCACAGGGGAATATATGTGATGGTGTGCGTGCCGTCGCCGTGGTCCTGGATGTACACCTCAGCCGGCAGCCCCGCCTCTGAGCAGATCTCGATGGTCAGCTCTGCGCTGCCCGCACTGGAGCAGTCCACTTGGAATTGGCCCACCTCCCCAGCGGTGGCCCTCTCCAGCCCAGGGCCTGAGCACTTGACCTTGGATGCATCAAAGCAGGGAACCACGTGGGCCTTGAATGGGGAGCCAGGGATGTGAGTGTCAGCAAAGAGGATGTTGATGTTGTAGTCCCCGGGCTCAGTAGGCACATAGGACACAGAGCATGTGCCATCCCCATTGTCCAGGCACTCGAGCTGTGCCTCGCAGGGGCCCTCCACCGTCAGGCCCAGGCCACCTGTGCCGGCGCCCTTGGTGTCGATGGTGAAGCGGGCGGGGGAGCCTGCACTGCCCCCCTGCAGCCCCGGCCCAAACGCCTTCACCTGGGGGAAGAAGGCAATAGGAGTCAAGGCCATGTTACGCCTGATGTCAGGCCTCCTGCCTGACACTCCGCTGGCCTCCTGTTGCCCTGGCTTCCTGTCCCCACCACACAGGGACGTGGGTGGGCCCAGGCTGCCTGCCGGATGGGCCATCCATCAGTCATAAGGACAAAAAGGAGGATGTGGGCAGGTCTGGAGAAGATGGGGTGCCCTCTGGGCCATCAGAGAGCACAATGGGGGTCTACCCCTAGGGCCTCCCACACCCAAATTACCTTGCTGGGCTTGGTAGGAGCCACAGCTTCCAGAGGAAAGGGGCTGCCAGGCACAGGTACGCCGTCATAGGTCACCTCCACCTCATAGGGCCCCTCCTCACGGGGCACAAAGCGCACCACACTGTTGTCAGCCCCCAGACCTGGCTCCACCTTGCAGGGCACCGTCGCCCCCGAGGGGCCCACTATCTTGGATGCCACTTTGCCTTGACCACCAGCACCCTTGGATTTGACTGCAAACTCCTGGTCTTTGCCAACATCCACCTCTGTAGAAGCGATGACAGAAAGGGGAGAGTCATGATACCCTGCTCAGCCAGTCTGTGGGACAAGACTTGGGCTGGGGGTCCCGAAGTGACAAGGGCCCCAACTACTTACTCTCTCCCAGGCCAGACACCTTGATCTTGGTGAGGTCCAGGCTTGGAGATACTGCCACTGAGAAAGGGCTCTTGGGGATGGGATCCCCTCCATAGGTGACATTAACACCTACTGGACCCTGGGAAGGGTGCAGAAGGGAAGGGGTGTTTAGAGACACCAGAATTGCTCCCCAAACCCCTCCTGGGCCTCCATGCCAGCCCTCTCCCAGGTAAGGAATGAGAGTGGGCAGGAGTCCCTTGGACCTGTCCCCGAGACCGCTGTGTGGGGATGCTGGGGACTGGGTGACTGCAATGGAGGGCGTGGCTACCTGCTGCACAGGTGTGTACTTGACCGTGTAGGTGTTGTCATGGTGGTCGATGATGTCCACGTCCCGCACTGCATCCCCCTTGGTGATCCCCGAGAATTGAACATCCAGCTTGCCTTTGCCAGCGGCTTTGGCATTGACTGTGAAGTGGGTGGGCTTGCCAAGCTCGACACCTGAAAAACACACACTGACCGTGTAGGGGCACCCTGCCCCTGTCCCTCCTACCCTCGGTGCCCCACAACCTGCCACGGGGCACCTGTCCTCACCAGTGCGACTGAGGCCAGGGCCCTCAGCCTTCACCTTGCTGGCGTCATGAGAGGGTTCCACCTTGACCCGGATGGGGCTGGTGGGCGTGGCCTGTAGGCAGTGGGAGGAGAAGGTTTTAGAGGAGGGTAGACATCATCTGCAATGACATCTTAGGGGCCAGAAGCGCAGCACCCACCTGGTCAGCAAAGAGGACCATAATGGTGTAGCTGCCAGCCCCCCGCGGCGTGTACTTGACCGTGAAGGTGTCATTATCATTGCGAATGATGTCGAAGTCGATGTCAGCCTCCGTGGGGCCTACCACTCCAGGGGCACACTTGATGCCAATGCTGACGTCCCCTGCGATGGGGACAGGAGCGGAGGCTGAGACCTTGCAGGGACACCCCACCCACCTGCCCTCCCACACACAGCTAGGCCTCACCCTGGCCGGCCTCTGTGCAGTCCACAGTGAAGTAGGTGGGCTCGTGGGCCTTGAGCCCTGACTTGGCTACTCCTGGGCCGTACACCTTGACCTTGTTGGGGTGGCTGCCAGCTCCCACATTGACCTGCAGGGCACACGGGCAAGGGCAAGGGCATGACCAGCCTGGAGGAGAGTCAGAGGCTCCCTCAGCCACGCTGGCAGGTACACATAATGGTCCAGCTGCCTTGGGAAGACTCTGGCAGTTCCTTAGTTGACTACAGAGAGACTATGTGATGCTCTGGTTCACTCCGAGGTAACTACCCAAGAGAAATGAAAGCAAATGTCCACGCAAACACCTGGACCCGCTGTTCATGATCACCAAAGCCAAGCTCATCCTCAATGTCTGCTAGCAACCAGACAGACAAACGGAATGTGGTCTGGCCACACAATGGAGTACTATACAGCCATAAAAAGGAATGAAGCACCCGGGTGCAGTGCCTGATGCCTGGAATCCCAGCACTCTGGGAGGCCGAGAAGGGCGCATCACCGGAGGTTGGGAGGTCGAGAGCTTGGGACCAGCCTGACCAACGTGGTGAAACCCCTTCTCTACTAAAAATACAAAATGAGCTGGGCGTGGTGGTGTGGGCCTGCATTCCCAGCTATTTGGGAGGCCGAGGCAGGAGAATCACTTCAACCTGGGAGGCGGAGGTTGCAGTAAGCTGAGATGGCGCCATTGCACGCTGGCCTGGGTGACAGAGTGAGACTCCATCTCAAAAAAAGAAGGAACGAATTGCCAAGGCATGCTAAACATGAAGGAAAACCGTGAAAACTTTGTGGTCACATGGCCCGTGAGTCTGTCTCCAGAACGTTAACAGAGGCAAAGCCACAGTGGAAAGCCGGGTAGTGTTCACCAGGGGCTAGTGGGAGAGGGGAGTCAGGATGGCATGGAGTTTCTTTCTGGGATGATGTAAACGTCCTAAACTTAGGTGGTGGTGGTCGCACAACCCTGTGAAAGTGCTACAATCACTGACTTGTTCACTTGAAATGGATGAATCGTGTGCTATGTGAATGCTACTGACACGGCCTAAAGGCCTGTGGAGGTTGGCTCACCCTGAAGGGGCTGTTGGGGATACTGACGCCGCCCCAGGACACCATGGCTGTGTGCTTCACCGGCTTCCTGGGCACGTAGGAGCAGCTGTAAGTGCCGTTCCCGTTGTCCTTGACCAACGCCTCCACAGGGCAGCCTTCGTTGTCCTGCCAGGTGGGTAAGGAGCAGGCGGCCTGCTGGTCAGTGCCCAGGCCTGGGTACCCATGCCTGCCCTGCTCCCAAAACCCGCAGGCGCTGTACCTGGACTTGGACCCGGAGCGGGGCCTTGCCTCCATGCTTGGCATCTACTGTGAACTCTGCCGGCTTGTTGACTGCCACACCTGTCTTCTCCAATCCCGGCCCACGTGCCTTCACCTAGTGGGGGAGCAGCCAGATCTCAGGGGAACAGATCCTTCGTCACCAGAGCTACAACCCAGGCAGGGTGGCCAGAGACACAGTGCCAGGAACACTGCTGGGGATACCAGCCCAGGGCTCCGCCTGGCTGATTGGAAGGGGCTTGTGCCACCCTCACTGGGCCCCCAGGCAGAAGCAGCAGGCTGAGACTGAGGCCATCACTGGCTGCCCTTTACCCTGTCTGGGTGGAAGTCCTGGGGTGCGTCCCGGATGTCAGCCATGAAGGGGCTGAGGCGGATGTCCTCGCTGTTGCACAGCACATGGACAGCGTACTCGCCAGCCTCCTGCGGCCAGTAGCGCACGTCACAGGAGCCATCACCCTTGTCATCACATTCGATCTTGGCCTGAGATGGACCTTCCACCGAGAAGCCTGACAACAGCCACCAGTCCCCTCAGTGCCCTGGAGCCTCAGGGTGGGCTGTCCTCACCACCGTCTGTGCCCATGTGCCAACTTACCCAGGGTGCCCACGTCGTCCCCGATAGCCTCCACCACAAAGTCTGCTGACTTGCCAACAACGCCGCCCTCCAGCCCAGGGCCCCAGGCCCGCACCTTCTGATTGCCACACTCCGTGCCCACCTTCACCTCACAGGGACTGCAAATGGGAGAGCCACACGGGGAACACCGGGGATCACCACGCTGCCGGAGAGCCCGCCTGAGCTCCTCATCAGGTGGGGAGGCAGAGGAAGAGGCAGAACGCAGAGCTGGGAGAGGGACGCCTGGGGGTCTCACCTGCGCCCGATGTTCTGACCACCCCACGTGATGGTGACGATGTAGGTCCCAGGGACCGTGGGGTAATATTCGAAGCCATACACGCCATCCCCCAGATCCTTCTGCTTCACGCGCTCTTCTCCCTCTGCCACGACAAGGAGGACCTCAGGCCTGCCCAGCAGTGACCCTGGGGGCTTCCGCCACCCACCCTAGCCTAGCTCCAGGCCAACTTACTGGGGCCCTTCACGGTGACCTTCAGCTCCCCACTGCCAGCGCCCTTTGTGTACACCTTGAAGTCAGCCGTCTCCTTCACTCGCACACCCTTGGGCTGCAGGCCCCGGCCGACCGCCCGGCACGCACTCGGGTTACAGGCTGCAGGCAGAGGGGCCAGCTGAGCACTGGCAGCTGGGCTGGGCACCCCCTCCCAGGCCTCCCGCAGGGCCAGGCTGTCAGGATTGGAGGTCCCTCAGAGCGTGGTTGGAGAGGGACATGCAAGAAAGAACTGGGCCTCCTCCCACCTGCCCCACACCAGCCCAGAGGCCCCAGCCCTCCCCTCCAAGAAGAAGACAGATCCAAGTACCGTTGACCCTGTGGGCAGAGCAGAGAGCAGCAGGTAGGTTTCTAGACAGCTGGAGCGAGCTCTTCCGAAGGTGAAAGCGTGGAGAGGAGAGAGATGGAGGGGCGAGGAGCCGAGAGGAGAGGAGGAAGGGCCCCAGCAGGGGGGGAAAGACAGCAGGTGCCCAGACAGTGAAGCTCAAAGATGGGATCCCGGGGTGGGCTGCAGCAAAACTGGCCCAGGGGGCTCCCCCTCCTGTGGGAGGCCCAGGCTACAGTGCCACAGTAGAGGGTGTCCAGGGCCAGGCCTACCTTGGCCAACAGTGACAGTGTAGGGGCTGCGAGGGATGGGCACACCGGCAAATGTGACGTGCACCGTGTGGACGCCCTCCATCATGGGCTGGTAGCTGCAGCGGTAGGTGCTGTCACCCCGGGCCTCCAGCTGAGGCTCCACGGTGTTCTTCTGTCCCGTGGGGTCCTGGATTACAACCTCGACCTCGCCCGTGCCAGCGCCTGCCACGAGGCACCCGCTCAGCTCCCAGGCCCCAGTGCGGCTCTCCCCACAGCCCAGCCAGGCCTCGGCAGCCTCCCCTCACCTGCCGTGAAGATCTCGAAGTAGGTGGTCTTGTTGGCAATGTTGCCACTGGGTTCCAGGCCGGGGCCTTGGGCGGTCACTTTGCTGGCGTCACCCTGTGACTTATCCACAGATACCTCAAAGGGGCTCTTGGCAATGTGCTGGCCAGCAAAGAGCACAGTGACCTGTCCCCAGAAGGGTGGGCCGTGAGGGTGGGGCTGGCGGCCTCTAGCCACCGCCTGAGGTCACAAGCCTCCCCACTAGCCAAGGGCTCACCTTATGAGTCCCCGTCACCTCGGGGACATACCAGACGGAGAAGGTGCGGTTTTTGTCATTATTGGCGGTCACTTTTGCCTGCGGTAGGAAGGAGCCCATGAGCCTTTGCTAAGAACAGCCCCACCAAAAGGGAGCACGGCCGGGCCCTCGGCTGCCAGCAGGTGGCCCTACCTCCTCCTGGTGTCCTGCTGGGTCCTCCACGTACACCAGCACCTCTCCCTGGCCGGCACTTCTGGTCTCCACGGTGAACTCAGCCCGCTTCTTCACCATGATGCCTGTGGGCTCAATGCCTGGCACAGGAGGACGAGCCAGCCACGGGCCAGCTGTTAGGGTCACAGCCCCTCACCCCTCTACCAGGACGCGAAGGCAGATGGGTAGAGGACCGGTGCCGTGCCAGCCCCCAGGCCTCTGCAGGCTCAACGCCCCTCC
The DNA here is from genome assembly GCF_048565385.1 of Saimiri boliviensis. NCBI lineage: Eukaryota > Metazoa > Chordata > Mammalia > Primates > Cebidae > Saimiri > Saimiri boliviensis. The sequence goes on along the minus strand of NC_133470.1, from coordinate 84,266,034 downwards.
CTGCTGGCCCCCAAGTCGGGCACATTCCAAACTGGGCAAGTTCATTCAGTGTAAGCCGCGGCACAGAGCCTGGCCTCGGGACCCAGCTGTACTCTTGCTGCCGGGACAGGCCCGTGCCTGTTTTCTGGAACATTCATTCTCACTGCACTGGGCCCTTACTCCCGTACGAGCCTCGAGTGGGTTTTAGGTCCCTGTTACGGAGACCTGGTTCAGCTCCATTTATCATAAAGCCCGCTGGGTGCCACCTCCCCCAGGACTCCAGGACCCCACGCGGCAGGCTTCTCTGACTGAAGGAACCTCTAGTATTCTCTTGTCTACTCAGTGGAATGTTTTTAGTCCCAACCTACTCTTGTCTGGCTCTCGGGTGGCTTGATCACCTAACTGCCATGTAACCCAAGACTTCTCGGGACCTCCATGTTTAGACAGGACGCTGGACTCACTCACCTGGCCCATAGGCACGGGCTTTCTTCGGGTTCAGCTTGGGCCGCAAGGGAGCCCCTGGCTTCAGCTTGGCCTTGGGGAACTGGGACAGGTAGGTCATGACAGAGTGTTCGTCCACATTGGGGTCCACAATCTCCTCGGGGGTGATCACCTGTCAGGGGCAGAAAACAGGAGCCATCGGTCCTTCGAGTCTCTCCCCGCTGCTGATTGGTCCCCTACAGCTGCAGGCAGGGCCGGGCGGTATACCTGAGGGATGCCCAGCCAGTCATCAGCCTGCTGCATAGCCTCCCGCGCATTGTTCACAGGCTTGCTGGCATCCCAGGAGTCCCAGTCAGGACACAGGCCTGTGGCACAAGGAAGGCTGTGAGTCTGGGGGGCCACAGAACTCCCTCAAGGGCTGCCCATGGGCAACCCCAGCGCAGTCTCCCCTGCCTCTGCACCCCCTTACCTGGTGCACAGCTGTCAACCAGGGCGCCCAGGGCCCGGCCGCTCTGCCAGTCACGGCTGAAGTTGGTGATGGGCAGCTGTGGCAGCTTGTTCTGGATCCAGCCCAGGAGTCTCTGCTTGGGAGTCTGCTTCTTGGCCTCCTCATCCTCCTCCTCATCCCACATGGGCATGGAGATGGAATAGTGCAGGATCAGAGTCCAGATGAGGCCCAGGATCAGCTTCAGGTTCCCGTCCACAATGGCCTTGCTGTCTGTGAGGAGAAGAGGGGCCGCTCACAGGCTGCGGGGTCACGGTCTGGCAGCTCGGGGTGGGGGTGGGGGGTAAGGAGGAGGGAGACACCCCCTCTTGGCCAGTGGTAGGATGTGGATCAGGCCTTCTGTGTCCAGGGACGCAGGGGCTGTTCTGAGGTGAAGACGACTTTGGGGTGAGGGGAGACACCTAGAGACACACGATGATAGCAGGGCGTGATTACTGCCAGAAGCTCCCAGCCCAGAGGAAGGGCAGAAGGCAGACCCAGCCTGCAGATGGGCAGCTCTGGAGAACAGCTGGATGAGTTTGCTCTGCAGCTGCCAGAGCAGCAGTCCACCACCCACCTCGGGGGCCTATGGAGAACCAGGAAGAGGCTGGCTCCAGCTGGCCCAGAAGCGAGGGCCCATGATCTGGAGCGGGGCTGGGGCTGAGGAAGAGGAAGGCCGGGTGGCCCCGGGTGGTTGGGAAATACAACCGCTGTTCCAAGGTGGGCGGGGTGATGCAGGGGAAGTGGGAGAGTTGGGCAAATACCCTTTGGGTGAAGGGCTGTGACCCCCGCCTCCACCCCTATTTCCTCCCCCATCTCGAAGAGCCAAGCTTGGAGTCGAGAGGCCACAGATTTGGCCAGGGGAGGGGCCCAGAGCCCAAAGGAACCAGCAGTTGGCCACATGGCCCTGATACACTGGGGCCCATCGGGAGGCAACAGACATTGTGGAAAGCCCCCTTGCCACCCACTGCCTGCCCCACTTGCCACCTAACGGGCCTCTGGGCGTTGGCAGGCTCGCCACAGGGGAAGTGGTTAGGGCAGGTCCCTGGCACCCCCCATCGCCATGGCAACCCTGCTGGGCTCGGGGCCCCACCCAAGGCTACTGCTGGGCCTCAGGCTCCTCAAGGCAGGGCAGCTTGGGCTTTCTAAAAGCTCATCTTTAGAAACCCTGTCGGCCTCCCCTGTAATCAGAGAAAATACTTGTCTGGTGAGTCAACTAGGGGGTGGGCCTCTGAGGAGGGGCTGGGCCTTCCGTGGCAGCTGCTTCCCAGCCCAGCAGACAGCACCTGAGGGCCAGGTGAGGCGCTCAAAGTAGCGCGGCCTCCCCAGTTCCCAGGCTGGTCCTGGCCCCACGAAGCTGCTTTTCACTTTCCCCAGATGGCAGCAGGGAGGGGGGCTCAGAGAAGACCGAGGGTGCAAGGCCAGCCAGGCCTTCCCATTAGGCCCCCACCCCAGTCCAGCCTGAGACCCCTCAGTGACCTCATCAGGGGGAGCAACCAGGCCCACTTAGGGCTGGGCCCTCCCCCTGGTCCATGTTAGGCCAGTCTACACAGTCCCCATCCCCCTCCCAAAAGAGGGTGGAAAGGACCAGATCCCAGGCCTGGGAGACTGCCTGGTTGCATGGCCCCGCCCCATCCCACCCCCTTTCCCCAGCCCCTGGGCCAGCCAGCCCCCTCCCTCCCCTAATCACTGCTGCTTTCCAACATTTTTTTGCCTTATATGGCAAAGCTCTGGGAACTAGGCCTGCTCCAGCCAGCTCACAAGGAGGAGGGGAGCTGGGAGGAGGGAGGAGGACCCCCCCAAAGAGCTGGGGTGTGGCCTGCCTCCCCACATCCGGTCGCCCCCCCATCCAGGACTCAGAGATGACTCAGCTTGGCTAGAATGAGGCTGGGACTTGGGGGGGTGGGCCTGCGCCATTCCAAAGAAAGAACTTCGGCTCTTGGGATCTGCCCTCTTGGGCACCCAAGTCTTGGTCCCTCACTTTCTTGGGTTCAGCAAGGGCCATTCCAGGGCTGCAGGGATAACTGGAAGGCCTCTCAATTCTGAAGAACAGAAGAATCATCCCTTTCCTCCGCCTGTTCGACATCAGCCCCAAGTCACCCGTTCTGGGGCCTGCCCTCCCAAGCAGCCCCTATCTTGAGAAACAACTGGGATGCTGCAGTAGGCCGGGTCAATGCCAGCCTCTCCAGTCCAGTGACACAGACACTGGGCTGGCACAGCGCACGCTGGAACATGTACCAAGCAACTCCTGCGTGCTACACGCAGAAAAGCAAGGCCTACATGGAAGCCAGAGTTTGGCGCAAGATGAACAGAAAAGTTGGCGTCCAAGTAGTCTACAAGCCAGGTCCCTCAGTCAACCACGCCCAACTCACAGCGGGTGCAGTTTTGCTAACTATACCCAAGTTAGCGTAGTTTAGCTAACTATGCATCCAAATTCCCGGCGGTGGGGGTAGATCTAAACCGGGGGTTGGAGCCATCTCCGATGGGCGACCCATCCTCCAGGGGCAGAAAGACCCCAGAGCTCTAGACAATGGAACACAGGAGCTCCAACCCACACTTGAGAACCAAAGGGGTTTCTGAAGGCCAGAGGGCCCTCTTTAAACAGCTGTAAGGGGAGAGCCCGGGCCTCCTCCTCCTCCAGGATGGGACTCAGGGCGAGGAGACTGCCCAGTGCCCGACCTCCCAGGCCCTCGTCCACCGCGAGCGCAGCCGCGGGGGCGCGGCCTGTGGAGGATGTGAGCTCAGCCTGGGCGCGGGCCAGCCGGGGCGCAGCGGGAGGGGGTGCGTAGCGGTTTGCATGCCCGGCCGGCCAGGCAGCCCGCGCGCCTTTGTTCTCCAGGCCCGCGTGGAGCAGAGCAGCCGGGGGCCTCGGGAGTTGTGCCGCGGCCCAGAAGCGGGTGGTTTAGGGGGTCCGCAAAGAAGGGAATCGAGGGACGTATGGAGTCCCAGCCCCCGCCCGCCCGCGCTTCAGGGCGCCAGTACCCTCACCTATGGACACCAGTTTGATGCTCTCGCGGTCCAGGAACTCGAGCGCCACCGACACATTCTCGAGCTGCATCTGGCGGAAAGTGGGCCGCTGGTTGTGCTTGCGGTGCATCTTCTTCTGGCTGAGCACCTCGAGCAGCGCGATGAGCCGCAGCCCGTCGCTCAGGTCCGTTTGCAGGTTGGCGATGCGCTTGCTCACGCACTTTAGGTGCTCGTTGCACCAGCGCGTAAACGTGTTCTGCTGGATCTTCTTCCACGGCGCGTCCTCCGCCAGGTCCTTCTCCGTGGCCGGCATATCGGCGTCCCGCGTGTCAGCGCCGCCGCCCGGAGCAGCGCCCGCCGAGCTCTGGCCCGCCCGAGAGTGGGAGCTACTCATTTTGAGGCGCGAGAAGCCGGGGGGCGGTGCTGCAGCCTCGGCAAGGGGACGGCCCTTTAATTAAAGTCGCAGGCAACTCGGCGCGCTGGAGGCGAGGCAGGGAGCAGAGGTTGCACTGCGGAGAGAGCGAGCCCTTTAAATGCGGACGGGGGGCGGGGCCAGGGGCGGGCCTCCTGCGGGGAGGGGCCGTGGGGTGGGGCTTCGGGGGCGCGCCTGCCCCACCCCGCCCCGCCCGTTGGAATGCCCCCGCTAGGCCCCCAGCTTCGGCTGATCAGACACGAAACCCAGACTGCGGGGTGGGTCGCTGGGCCCTGGAGTGGGCAAGGATGCTCCCAGCTCCGCGGCCTCGCGTCGGCGCTACAGGAAACGCGCCCCAGAACGAAGAAAGGCTGAGCAGTGCCTGGCGCGGGATTGCTTGGCCTGCAGCCGGCGGGCCTTACAAGGGACTTTCCTTCCCCGAGGCCCCTGAGGGGAGTGGGGTGGCTCTCGTCCCTAAGTCACTTAGGCTCCTCCCCGTCCCTGCACATCCCTATCCCCTGCCATCGTCCCCCTTCCCCGGGCCCCAGGGCCTAGGGTTCTCCGGCCGCATCCCGGTCGGCCAGCCGGGCGCGGCGGGAAGGGGCAGACCCCAAGAGCTAACCCTTGGAGAGCGCCGGCCCCGGGCCAGGCACTGCCGAGGGCGCTTTGTGTGCGCATCACCTGGGAAGGGGCTGCGGGGCAAGGCCTGCGCCTACGCGGGCCCCGCAGACCCCCTGCCAAGGGCCCGCCTTCCCAGTCTGCAGGGCCCTTGCCCGCGCACCTGCGCCCGCTGCTTCCCACCGCCTCCCTCTCTGCTTCCCTCCACCTTGGAGGAAATGGGGCACTGGGCCAGGAGGTCGCTAGCACTCCAGGAGCAAGCAGCCTTCGAAGGGGCCCGGGCATGCCAACGGGTACGCCAGTGGGCGCGGGCAGAGGGCGCCGTGCAATGCGTGTAGAAACGACGCGTGCCTGCCTAACCCTTGATGCCGTTCACCTGGGGCGCTGGTGACGGCTGAATCGGGGCGTCCTCTCCGGTCAGAATGGCCCCTGAGCTCAGCGTGGCCAGGCAGAGAGCAGACGGGAATGGCATTCCAGACCCAGAGGGGCCTGCTCAGAGGTTCCCATAAGGCTTGTCAGGCTCTGAGCACCTGGGGCTGGGTGGGCTTCAGGTGTGGTGGCAGGTGCAGAGGAAGCCTAGGGGATTGTGTCCCCAGATCAGTGGGGGCTATTCACTCAAAATTTTCTGGTAGATAACTCGAGATGGTGCAGAGGCTGCTGTGCTGAGATGGAGACCGGGGCCAGGGGACTGTTGGGGACACTGACTGCTAACCTCTTCAGTCAGAAGAAGCCAGCCTGAGGCCGGGCGCGGTGGCTCAAGCCTGTAATCCCAGCACTTTGGGAGGCCGAGGCGGGTGGATCACGAGGTCGAAAGATCGAGACCATCCTGGTCAACATGGTGAAACCCCGTCTCTACTAAAAATACAAAAAAACTAGCTGGGCGTGGTGGCGCATGCCTGTAATCCCAGCTACTTAGGAGGCTGAGGCAGGAGAATTGCCTGAGCCCAGGAGGCGGAGGTTGCGGTGAGCCGAGATCGCGCCATTGCACTCCAGCCTGGGTAACAAGAGCGAAACTCCGTCTCAAAAAAAAAAAAAAAAAAAAAAAAAAAAGAAGAAGAAGAAGAAGCCAGCCTGCCTATGGCTTCCTCCCCAGCTCTGCACTCCCTCCCTCTTAGTCCTGGGTACCTCCTGTCTCCGGAATGTTTCCTCCTCTATGTGTTTTTTTTCTAGGAAGGCAGGTCTGTGTCCCTCCTGCTCAATTCTAGTAATAATTAATTTATCTGCTAAAGACCAGTGAGAGGAGGACTTGGGTTGGCCACCACATCATGTCCAAATATGGTTGACTCCTGTCGCCCTGGGTGTCTACAAGACATGTGGTGGGTCTGTGATCTGCCCAGCACATTCATTTCAGGGCTGCCTGTGGCCCCACTGGTTTTTCCCACTAGTGGTGGTGGTAGGGTGGGCAAATGGCATTTTCCAGTACCAAGGCCAACCCCTGTAAATTGGCCCCTCTCCTGATCACTTGGAGACACACCTGCACCAAGTGCACCTCCGTGTCTGGGAGCTGGGTGGAGGTGGAAGGGGGGCTGGGAAGGGGGATGCCGTACAGACGCCTCCCTCCCGGGCCCCATTCAAGACGGACTTGAAGTTGTCCTTCCGGTCCCCCTGTCCCTCTGGAAAGCAAGTTCCCAGGCATGGAATTCCATCAAGAATTGACTCTCTCTCCACTAAGGGCCATTGAGCTGGGTTGTCTGGGCTCATTCCTTAATCTTCAGAGCTCAGGGAAACTGAGTCAGAGTGACCAGTAGTCAACTGCAGCATAAAGGGTGTCAGGAGGTGGGTGTCCTGTCTTCCAGCCCTAGCTTTTCCCTATTTAGAGGAAACAAGGAATGAGTGTGTAGAGGGTACTTGTCCCTAGGAGAACATAGTATTACCACCAGATGTCGCCCGATCCCAAAGCCCCCAGATCGGGCAGTCCTGGGACGCCAAAATCCAGCTCTTTCATATTTTCCCTTATTTGGAGTAGATTCTTGGATGCTAGACACACCCCGCCCACCACACTACCCCTGGCCCTCAGACCCCAAGCCAGACCCTCCCACTGGGAGGTAGAGCCCAAGCCCAGAGGCCCGTTCAGCTGGATCCCTAAGGAGCCATTTCCAGGCCCGCGTAGCCAGGGGGCGCCGGAGGGAAGGAAGCCGCAGATTGGCAAAGTGAGAAGAGACCTGTGCTGGCAAGTCCAGGTTCGGCAGGTGAAGTCGCCCATTCCCAAGCTCCCACCTTGACAGTGCAGCTTGGACCACTTACAAATGGGTCTGCCAGTGGATTTTCACCTACTTTGCCTGGCCCCAGGTGGCATGGGAATATGGGGACATTGTTGGTCTCATCCTGGCTGGCAGTGCGAATGCAGCTCAGAGCCAGCCTGTGATAGGGCCCAGGGCTGGCCTCATCCTCACCATGGCCCCGATGGAGTACAGCAGCCCCAGAGCCAGCTCCCCTGTGCCCAAAGCAGCTGGTGCCCTGTGGACTCGAACCAGCAAGGCACATGCTGTCCCCCTCCCGGTGGGCACACTGGCTGAGAAGTGTCCTTCCAGGTGGCCACTCGCCCTAAGTCCACACAAGTTCCTGTTGTCGGGGCCCTTCTCAGATAGGCATGCAGTGGTCCGTTCATGGGCACCCATGCAATCACCAGTCTCCTGCCAAGTGCCCGGACACCCTCTCTCTCGGGGACACCCATGGCCTCAGGCTCCCACACTCGTGGGCACAGACACGGCTCGTGAGTCAACTAGGGGAGACATTCTCTGGACACCCACTCCCAGATGCCAGAGGCGCCTCCATCGGCTCACGCACCCTAGCTGAACCTGGCCAGGACCTGGGCGCGAGCTGAAGCCTGACTTCTCCGGCCTCTCTGGCCTCCTTCTCCAACCCCGCCCTCGGTCGACCAGGAGATCGGCGACCCTACCGGCTGCGGAGACCTCACCTGCTGTCCCTGAGGGCGACCGGTGACCGGTGACCGCGGGGTGGCGCCCGGATCGCTTTCGCGCCCGCGCCAGTCGCCTCGGGGTTCCGTCGGCGTCCGTTGCGCGCCGCGTGCCTCCACGCGAATGGGCCGCCGCCGCCGCCCGCCTTCTTGTTGGCTGCACCCCCGCCCCGCGCCCGCCCCGGCCCGGCCCGGCCCGGCCCGGCGAGAAAGCCTTAATTGGTAAAATTGCCCAGGAGCCTGGGACGGGTGCGGGAGGGAGGGTGCGGGGGCGCGCCTTGAGCTCCAGCGACCCGCCGCCGGGAGACACCGCCCCTCGAGATGAGCTCACCGCCAGCGAGGGCCGCCAGGCCCTGGGGGAGGGGGGACTTAGCGGGGAGTCGTCTCCAGAGCCCGCAGGGTCGGCAGGGCCCACGTCTAGCCCCGATCACAAGGATGCTGCATGTCTGAGTCAGGGGGAGCCAAGCACACCCCAGGTGGAAAGGCCCAGGACCAAGGCCACCTTCTCCAAGGAGCCACCCACAATTCCAGCCCCACCGGGATCTGTCCCCTGGGGTGGGGGCAACAGGTTGTTGCAGGTGTTTGCTGGGTACGTACCTCAGCCAGGGGCCCAGGACTGGACTGCAGGGCTCCAAGCCCTGGGATGAACCCGACTGCCACAGATCGGGCCCTGCCAGGTGTGGCTTGGGGTGGGCAGCAGAAACGGCACTGCTCAGGGGCAGTCCCAGAGCCTGGGAGTGTGCAGCAGAGTGCAGCTAAAGAGCCAAGTGTCTGTGAACATGGTGGCCACAGCCCCGCCCTGGCACTGCCAGGCTCTCTTCCTCTTCTATAGGTCCATTTCCTGGTAGCTTCAGATTCAGCTCAAATGTCACTTCCTTGGGGAAAGCGCATCAAGCAGTGCTGTGTAACATCTTGCCCACGACCCTCAATAAGAACTACAGTTGCCACTGTGACCTCCTGAAACAAAAGTTTTACAAAACAATACTTTCCCCTACTACCCGCAGAGTAGGCTGCTATTTTCAATTCTATTCCAAAGACAGAAGGCCTGAAGGGAGGGAGGGAGGGAGGGAGGGAGGGAGTCTGGTCGCACCTGCTAAGTTAGTTCTGCAAGCCCCAGTTTAACACTGTGGCAAGGCACTGGTTGCCCTCTCTTGTCTTGCTGCCTGTGCTGGCAATGACATTTCACACCTGATGCCCCGAGGAAACCTCCCAACAGTCAGGCCCAGGGTCTCGTCTCTAGCGGCTCCATCCAGTGTGTGTGCCCGGATAGGGAGGCCACTTGCTAGATGAGAAGCCTGAGCTCAGGCCCAAGAGATAGCTGTACTGGAGTTCACAGCCAAGGCTATCCCTCAAGGAGGGAAGCCTGCCCACCCACAGGTACCGTAACAGGTTGAGGGAGCATGAAAGAGGAAGTGGCCGCTTGGCTGCATCTTAAGACCCCCGCTATGTTTGAACCCTTTCTTTGCACTCCTGCCCCTCCACACTCTAAACAGAAGCCGTTCTTTGTGCCTACTTTCTCCAGGTTGCAGTGAGGACAGCGGTTTCTCTTTTTTTTTTTTTTTTTTTTTTGAGACAGAGTCTTGCTCTGTTGCCAGGTTGGAGTGCAGTGGCACAATCTCAGCTCACTGCAACCTCCGCCTCCTGGGTTTAAGAGATTCTCCTGCCTCAGCCTCCTGAGTAGCTGGGATTACAGGCACATGCCACCACATCCAGCTAATCTTTGTATTTTTAGTAGAGACAGGGTTTCACCATGTTGGTCTCAATCTCTTGACCTCGTGATCCACTTGCCTTGACCTCCCAAAGTGCTGGGATTACAGGTGTGAGCCATCATGCCCGGCCTAAGGGACAAGGGTTTCTATAGCACCAGCCTTTCCCTGGTGAAGATCATAAAAACTAAAGACATCTCCTCACTTTGGGAGGCCGAGGCAGGTGGATCACGAGGTCAAGAAATCGAGACCATCTTGGTCAACAAGGTGAAACCCCGTCTCTACTAAAAATACAAAAATTAGCCGGGTGTGGTGGTACACGCCTGTAGTCCCAGCTACTCAGGAGGCTGAGGCAGGAGAATTGCCTGAATCCAGGAGGCGGAGGTTGCGGTGAGCCAAGATCACGCCATTGCACTCCAGCCTGGGTAACAACAGCGAAACTCCGACTCAAAAAAAAAAAAAAAAAAAAAAAAAGACATCTCCTTAAGTTGACGATGTTGGAAAACTGGAATTGGCTTCATTCCTGCTGCAAAGGTAGGCTGAATCTCCAATCAGCGACACCAACAGTAACAAGACGAAGCAGTGTTCTAGGGTATGAGTAGACTTTTCGTTAGCTAACTATTCACTATCGAAGACTGATTGTGACAATCTTCAAGACATTAATTTTCACAGTAATCATGACTTTTTGTGTTTGACCATCTGAGCGGATGTTCCAAAGCATTTGAGTACAAGTCAAAACCCAAAAGATCTTTAATATCCTTGAAGCAAAAGTTAAGTATTGTTTAGTATTAAGAAGATTCTGATCTTAAAGAAAACGTTGGCCGGGCATGGTGGCTCACACCTATAATCCTAGCACTGTGAGAGGCCAAGGCTGGCGGATCAACTGAGCCCAGGAGTTTGAGACTAACCTAGGCAACATAGCAAGACACTGTCTCTACCAAAAATGTAAAAATTAGCTGGGCATGGTGACGTACACTGGTAGTCTCAGCTGCTCAGGAGACTGAGGTGGGAGGATCGCTTAAGCCCAGGAGTTGGAGGCTTCAGTAAGGTATAATTTCACCACTGTACTCCAGCCTGGACCACACAGTGAAACCCTGTCACTAAAAAATAATAAAATAAGCCAGGCATGGTGCCTCACACCTGTAAGTGGCGGATCACAAGGTCAGGAATTCAAGACCAGCCTGGGCAAGATACTGAAACCCCATCTGTACAAAAAATACAAAAATTAGCTGGGCACGGTGGTAGGTGCCGGTAATCCCAGCTACTCTGGGGGCTGAGACAGGATAATTGCTTGCATCCAGGCCGCAGAGGTTGCAGTGAGCCGAGATTGTGCCACTGAACTCCAGCCTGGGTGGTAAGAGTGATACTCTGTATCAAATAATAATAATAATAAAAATTTTCAAAAAATAATTTTAACAGCTCAGTGAACGATCATCTACTTGTCCGTAGATACTGAGGAATGTTTCCATGTTGATATTTTTTCCTTGCAACTCAATCATGTTGGGATTGCAAGTTCTACAACACATACTGCTTGCAAGCCATTCCATCTGTAACGAGTGACTCAGTGTTCTTATTCTTGACTTAGAACTAGTTGCACCCAATGTTTCCTCTGCCTGCATTTCCCAGGAGGAACGCCCTGGAGACCCTCAGATGTTCTTGTACACACCCTTCCCAGACCCTCTGACAACTGCAAATCCCACCCTACCCTTGGCAGGGAACTCTCTGAGGCTGGGCCACAGCCATCCAGGTGATCATGTTCCATGAATGAATTGCTGTGCTTGGTGCTCTTGGACAAGCCTCCCCTGATCGTGGGGTCCTGACTCTTCCTGTACAAGTGGTCTGGAGTGGAGCTGCACCGCAGTGGGGCTGGACTGAAGCTCCAGGTACACACAGGGTGGGTGCAGGAGGACCATCACAGTTCAGCTTCCTGGTGCCATCTGTGGTGGGACCTGATTGTGTGGCAAAAGGGTGGGACATAAAAAGCAGAGTGCCAAGGCAGGTGCAGAACGGTTGGGGGGGGTGCTCCTTAGGGAGAAGGCAAATCTAGAATTCCTTGACCTCATAAGGAAACAGCTTGGATCTGCATGGGGAGGGGTGGCATGGGGGAGGATGGAGCAGCGCTTAGTACACAGAGGCCTCTGGGAGAGGGGCCAGGATTGCAGAAGGCTTGCAGAGGTGCTGGGGAATCTGATTTTGTCAAAACTAAAAAATCCATGAGGCAGACTCTGAGTAGCCAGAGTCCAAGTTGCCATCTGTCCCCTGAGCCCTGAAAGATGAGGTGCAAGCCCCTGCGCTACCGAAGGCTCTCCTGCTGCACACTGCCAGGCACCGTCTTCATGGACAGACACTTCTTCCCATATTTCTGGGGGCAGAGCAGGGCCACACCAACAGCGGTTCCTCTTTGTTAGGGTCTTTGTGTGTAGTCAAAACAGGGCCCCATCTCACTACTCCCCCAGCTGTCGACGTTTTCTCACCCCATGGGCAAACCTCCATGGACGACTGGTCTGTGATCCTCACCAGATGGGTCAGCCATTCTGGACATGACCAGAGTCCTCCCCTCTTCTGACTTTGTGTCCAGTCGTCATCCGTGAGACCACGGATGGCATGCCACATCTTCATGCTCCCAGTTTGGGGCCTGCCCAGTGAGGGGCACAGTAGTTGGTTCCATACACCCTCAGCTGGTTTTGTTTAGAATATGAATGTCACAGCTGTACGCGGTGGCTCATGCCTGTAATCTCGGCAATTTGAGAGGCCAAGCCGGGCTACTCACTTAAGGTCAGGGTTTGAGACCAGCCTGGCCAACATGGTGAAACCCCATTTCTACTAAAAGTACAAAAAGTAGCCAGGTGTGGTGGCATGGGATTGTAGTCCCAGTTACTAGGGAGGCTGAGACAGGAGAATCACTTGAACCTGGGAGGTGGAGGCTACAGAGAGCCAAGATCGCGCCACTGCACTCCAGGTTGGGTGACAGAGCGAGACTCTGTCTCAAAAAAAATAAAATAAATAAATGAGTATCACCTCTTTTCCATTCTGCGTAGGACAACCCTTATCTGATCAAGGCCCTGGGAATCCTAACCACAGTACAGGCTCCTGAGCAGGCCATGGCAGCCCTTCCATAGCTCGACACCCACGTCTGCCCCCTGCCGAGCTACGCTGGGCTCAGGGGCCATTCCGACAGGAGAGGAAGCCCCATTTCAGCTCCCGCCAGTGCCCCGGGTGAATGAACGGCACGAAGCGTTAGGCAGGCACACGTCATCTCTGCACACATTGCACAGCGCCCTCTGCCCGCGCTCACTGGCATGCTCGTTGGCTTGCCCGGGCCCCTTCGAAGGCTGCTTGCTCCTGGAGTGCCGGCGGCCTCCTGGCCCAGTGCCCCATTTCCTCCCGGGTGGAGCGAGGGAGGAGAAAGGGAAGCAGAGAGGGAGGCGGTGGGAAGCAGCGGGCATATGTGCACGGGCGATAGCCCTGCAGACTGGGAAGGCGGGCCCGTGGCAGGGGGTCTGCGGGGACCGCGTAGGCGCGGGCCTTGCCCCGCAGCCGCTTCTTGGGGGATGCGCAAAGCGCCCTCAGGAGTGCCTGGCCCGGGGCCAGCCCTCCCTTAGGGTTCAGATCCTTCCCGCCGCTGCTGGGGTGGCCGACCCGGATGCGGTCGGGGAATCCTAGGCCCTGGGGCCCCAGGAAGGGGGACGAGGGCGGGGAGAAGGGATGTGCAGGGACTGTGGGGAGCCCAAGTGACTTAGTGACCAGAGCCACCCATAGCGCCCACTTAGGCTACTCTCACTTCCCCGCCGGCAGATGCCGGGTCTCAGGCACGCAGGCCCCGCCCCTCTCTCCCGACTGGCTCAAGCCTGCCTCAAGCCCGAGGCTCAAGGTGACGTCTCGGCTCCCAGCAGCACCGCCCAGACTCCCGCGCGAGCCCCACCCCCCCACAGCTCTGGGCGTTAGTGACGTACGGGCTCGCGGCCCCGCTCGCTCCACCGCGAGACCTTCTGCTCCGCGCCCGCGCGGGCCCCGCCCCCTCCATAGCTAGCCAATCCGTGTGTTTGTGACGTTCGGCTTGCGGCCACGCTCACTCCCACCGCGAGACCGATTCCCATCGCCCTGACTCCCGGCGCGGGCCCCGCCCCCTCCGCCGCTAGCCAGTCCGAGCGTTTATGACGTTTGGGCTCACGGCCCAAGCCTCCCAGCTCTCAAGGCCCGACCGGTCTGCGCCTGCTGCTCCCGCTGTTAGGCCCCGCCCCGCACAGCGCGCGCAGCCTGCGGAGCCCGCGGCTGTGACGAGACAGAGATTTGGCTGTGACGCGAGCGCGACCGCTCCCGAGGCGCTCGTGCCGCCCCCGCCGTGATTCTCGGCAGCCGCTGCTCGGCCGGTTTTGGCAGGGGCCCGGCTTCCGCCCGCGCCCGCACCCGCCATGGACGACTACGCGGGTCTTTCGGATACCGAGCTGGCCGCCGTGCTGCGCCAGTACAACATCCCTCACGGCCCAGTTGTCGGTAAGCGGCGGCGGGCAGTACCTGACCCTGGGCCCCTTCCCCGCGCTCTGTGCCGCGCCCTCCCCTCTACCCTACCCGCGCGCCTTCCCCGGCTCGCGGCCCTGACCGCCCCGTGTCCGGCCAGGGTCTACTCGTAAGCTTTACGAAAAGAAGATCTTCGAGTACGAGACCCAGAGGCGGCGGCTCTCGCCCCCCAGCTCGTCCGCCTCTTCCTTCTGCTATCGCTTCTCTGGTGAGAGCCCCGCCTGTGGGGACCGGGCCTGGGATGCGGGAAGGACGGGGTCGTGAGGGTGTGGTAAGGGCGCCGGTCGACAGCGGCACCGGGGAGACGGGAGGGAAGCCTGGGGGGCAAACAGTTCTGTCACCTCCTTTCAATCCAGACTTGAATTCGCCGTCAGTGGATTCAGATATGTATGATCTTCCCAAGAAAGAGGACGCCTTACTCTACCAGAGCAAGGGTAAGGCAGGGGTGGGGTGGGCACGCTGGCACCTTCACCTGACTGCGTCAGGGACCCCGCTCACAGGGAGCACCTGAGACCTCAGCCCCAACCACTCCAGCAGCCTTAGGAGGGAGAAACTGTCACAGGTCCCGAAAGAGATTCAGATTAGGTCCAGCAGGCCAGGCGGGGCACACCGATGCCCCCTCTGCTACCGCTGCCCCCCTTCCCAAGGCTACAATGACGACTACTATGAAGAGAGCTACTTAACTACCAGGACTTATGGGGAGCCCGACTCTGCGGGCCAGTCCAGGGGCTTCCGCCAGTCTGCGACTTCACTCCCAGATGCTGACACTTTCCACCACCAGGTGAGCCGGCTGGCAGGTGCCCTGTACTTGGGTACAATCTAGGGGACGGTGGCTGTGTTTGGATAAATTCAGGGGGCCACTGGATACAAATGGTGGCTCCTGTGCCTCTGGGGAGACTCTGGCTCAGCAGACGCCTGTTTGGCCAGGTCCCTACTTTGGGGAGCCATCAGAACTATGACTAGAGCACCCTGGTCTGCAGTCTAGGCTCAAGCTCTTCCTGAGACTCCTGAGGGCAAAAGGGAATAGTGGGGCATGAGCACAACTGGCAAGGCCCCACAAATAAAAGGCTGAACACCAAGAGCCATTCGGGAGGGTATGGGTCTCTGGCCTCTAACCAAAGGTCAGAGGGCACCAGCTGGGGAAGTTTGGACTGACGGATATGACAGGGCCGCAATGGCCCTGCCAGTCAGTCCACTCACCCTGACTCTCTTCTGCAGGTGCGTGATGACAATCTTTTGTCGTCTTCTGAAGAGGAGTGCAAGGATAGGTACATACAGGGCACACCCAGGAACAGGGGCTGCTTCTGAACCCAGGCTCCTGGCCCACCTGCTCCTCTCTTTTGCCTCAGGGAACGCCCCATGTACGGCCGGGACAGTGCCTACCAGAGCATCGCGCACTACCGCCCTGTTTCAGCCTCCAGAAGCTCCCTGGGCCTGTCCTATTATCCTACCTCCTCCTCCACCTCTTCTGTGTCCTCATCTTCATCTTCCCCTTCATGGCTTACCCGCCGAGCCATCCGGCCAGAAAAGCATGCTCCTGTGGCTGGGCTGGGCCACGATCGCCAGGTCCCGCTCTGGGGCCAGCTGCTGCTTTTCCTGGTCTTTGCGATCTTCCTCTTCTTTGTTTACTACTTCATGCAGGCCGAGGAAGGCAACCCCTTCTGGAGGGAGCCCTGAGGGTCTGGGCTTCAGAGCCAGCTCTTCTGGGGAAATCCTGGCTGACTGCCTTAGCAGTGGGGGTGGGGGTGGGGGTGGGGGCTTTTGTGTGTGTTCTTGCTTGGGGGGCGCTGGCCTAGCCCAGAGTAGTGCTTGCTCTCCTGCCTTGTCCCACCAGGGAGGCAGCAGACTCAGGCCCTCCATGGTCTGGGGGACCTGGGTGTGCTTTCCTCTCCAGCCTCCTGGCCCTGCTTAACTGTGACCCTTAGGGTCTAGGAGGACAAGGCCTCGTTCCATCAGAGGAGAACATGGTTATTGTTGTCATGCATGCCTTCTTTTAGTTGTCATCTTGTTGAGGGGATTAACCGAAGGCCATGACTTTGTTTTCATGGACACACAATAAAAACCCCATTTATTTTTAATGTGTTGGCTCTTCCTGGAGGAGAGGGTTGGGTTGCCATGGCAAGGGCCTCTAAGTCTTGGGGCTCAAGGATTGCCATTGGCCTTGCTGGATCTGCATTTTTGCTTTGGTCTGGGGATAGGAATCAACTGCTACCCAGAGATGTTTGTGTTTTGTTTGGGACTTTTATTCCCTGACTCATTCCCCAAAGCGCGTGTAACTGCTTATACATATAATTCTGGTACAACAAGGCATATACAGATAACCCACTTGGAAATTCAGGCAAAGCTGCATGCACGCTACCAGCAGTCTGCAGGTGTTTTAACTGGAAAAAGCTGAAGTCCACCCCATTGTCCAAGAGCATGGGGACGGAAAGATGAGGCATCTCATTGGCAGATCATTCTCAGCTCCTGGAACTGCTGTTTAACATGGGAGAAAAGCTCCAAAGGCCCCATCATCCCTGGGTGGTGGAATTCACCGGCCTATATTCTCACTTAACTGCCAGATTTTCTGCCTTGGGTATGTATTTCATCTTCAAAGTTTTTATATAACTTTATATATATACATACACACATACATATATACACACATATATACACACATATATATAAAGTTTTGAGATGAAGTCATGCTCTGTCACCCAGGCTGGAGTGCAGTGGTGCTATCTTGGCTCACTGCAACCTCTGCCTCCCGGGTTCAAGTGATTTTCCTGTCTCAGTCTCCCTAGTAGCTGGGACTATGGTTATGCGCCACCATGCCTGGCTAATTTTTGTATTTTTAGTAAAGACAAGGTTTCACCATGTTGGTCAGGCAGGTCTCAAACTCCTGACCGCAGATGATCCACCCATCTTGGCCTCCCAAAGTGTTGAGATTACAGGCATGAGCCACAATGCCCACCCAAACTTGACATATATTTTTAAAAGTGGAAAGCAGGGACTAAAGAAACCCAAGACAGAATGCCACATGTTGCTGTGCATGCCCGACTACGCTGCCGGCAGAGGGCGGGAAAGCAGAGGGGCCGTCATCCACTGCACACAGGAAGGTGGAAAGCAGAGGCCCAGCAAGGGGTGGGGTGCTGGCATCAGTCCCCCTCACCTTTGGTTGGCTCCTTGCTGCAGGTAGTGGGACAGCCTGGCCTCTCACTTGGCACAACTCCCAGCAAGTGCCTGCACATGTGCCCAAGAAGCCAGGGCTGGGGCTGGGAGCTGCTCCTGACCATTTATCTTAGCTACATCCTAGTCTCACTTATATTTTTGGTCCTAAAATATTGCATGGTCCTTGTGCATTGAAAACATGCAGAAAAGAGTGGATCACTTCTAATTTTCTTACCACTCACAGTTTTAGCCTTTCTTGTTTGACTGCTATAAGCTCCTGCTACCTGGCTCACCCTCAGTGCCCAGGCACTTGCTGTGTGGACTCTCCAAGCCCCTACCCTCTGCCCCTCACCATCCCAAGCCCAATGCAAGGGACTGATGGCTGGCCCTGCAGCAGGCGAGAGACCTGGATGGTCCATGGCGGGTGGTAGATATGGGCAGAGGATGCCACCTCCTCACAGGTCTACCTTAGAGACCTGATGGTCCCATTCATGAACCTGTACCTGGGGGCAAAACAAGCAGTCAGTTTGCTACCGCCAGGACCCTAGAAGGACACAGTGACAGAGCCTCGTGTTTCAGCAGCTGATAAAAACCAAGTACATTTACAGCAAGAACCGAATTCACCTCAGTCCAGTTCCCCCAGGAAGCACTCTACCTGGGACTGTGGCTGGACTGCAGCCCCGTGGGGACTGGACAGAGGCAGATGAGGCCTAGCAGGGACCTAAGTGGGACCTGGGGTGGTGGCAAGGTTGACATCCCAAAGCTCTGGAGTAGTGGCCGGTGTCAGGGAGATGGGGGATGTGGAGTTGGGCTTGGGGCATCCCAAGGAGGAAAAAGAGATCTGGGCATCAGGACAAAACAGTGCTTTCTAGGCCTTAGGTCAGGTCCTGGATCTGTTCCAGGTGAGGAGAAAAGAGGAAGCTGGGTGTGCTTCGCACCACTGTGGTGTGTGGCATGAGGGAAGAGGGAAGGAAGGAAACAGCCGCCACCCCTCACATACCTTGCCCCTTTTCATTCATTCCAAAAGGGCTCCCAAGATTGGATGGAAGAGGGCTCCCAGAGTCCCCACCCCAGTTCCCCAGGGAAGGACAAGCGCTACGAGACTCCTACCCTAGGTCTTGGAGACTCCCCCAGGGCTCTGCTCCTGCCACCTCCCTGAGCTCCCCCTGGACTCCTGAGGCCTCCCACTTCGGCTTGGTCACCAATCCCCAGGGCTCCGTGGGCCTTGGAGTACTCCCTGTTCCAGTGCTCCTCAGGGCTCTGCCCACCCAATCAGGTAATCTGTCCAATCCCCAGGGCTTCAAGCCCCACAAGGGATCCCAACTGCTCTGGACACAGCCAAGTGCGCTGGGTGCCCCAACCAGAACCAGGATTAAGAAGGTTCCATGGGCCTCAAGGGGCTCCAGGCCTCCACTTAAATATTCTCCAGAGCTCTGAGAGGCCACTGTGGCCCCACTTTAAAAAGCTTCCAAGGAATCTGGGGTCGTCCACAGGGCTCCAGCAGTGCTTAGAGACACAGCAGGGGGCAGCAGCTGCCCAAGGTCCCAGCAAGAGGCCACTCTGGGCACTGTACAAGAAGACTCTGGATTTTTTTCCTTCCCTGCCACACCAGGAAAGAGAACCAGCTGAGGGGGCTAGGGCAGTGTCGACGTGGCCAGCGGAGAAGGGGACTCTGTCGAGGGCCCCACAGGGCCGGGGTCCAGAACCCATGGTCCTGGCAAGGCCCTCAACCTCAGCCCCAAAAGGTCCAAAAGAGGTGAGAGCACAAAGGCTGGTCAAGAAGGACACTTGCCTTGACCCTCATCTGGGGTGGAGGTAGGAAGGGTGTCTGCTGGGCCACCACCACCTTCAAGAAGAGAACACCAGAGGTGTAGAACCTGTGACTTCATGAAGATGGCCCACCTCTGATCTCTGATGGCCTAAAAGACAGGAAAATGCAAAGGAGCCCTCCCCGATTTCCACCTGGGGCTGGGCTGCTGGCCCCAGGCTCAGGGCATGCATCCACTCACTGGGAGACACGAGCAAGCAAGATACAGAAAGGGTTAGTCCCACCCCCAGCCCTGGTCACTCTACTGCTCCCACTGGGCCCAACGGCATAGAGGCAAAGGGGCCAAGCACGCTCTGGAAGCCTCTAGAAGCCACCAGCTGAACGGGGGTGGGAGGCAGCAGAGCCAGGCCCAGAAAGATCCAGTGCCAGTGGGGAGGACGACAGGTGCCCCTGAGGCCCCGACCTGTCGTCGGCTCAGCGCACGGTGTGCCCAGGACTCTGAACCTTTGGGGCGCCGCCTCCTGCCACGAGTCGCGAGTCACCCGGAGTCTCCTGCCAGCTCCCTGTGGCAGCTCCATCGCATCCTCTCCCAAGCCCATGCCTGGCAGGGCCACTGGGAGAACCGCCCTGGGGCTGGGCTAGGGGAACCAGGGGTGCCCATCCCCCAACCTTCCGGATGATACCCAGGCTGCAGGGACACATGTGGGGCAGCAAGGGTGGAAGATAAACTGGGGGGATCCAGGCTCCTGGGGCCGGCCCTGGCGGAAGGCCACAGTCCTCGCTGGGCAGTGAGCTGGAGGCAGGCAGGCAGCAGGGAAAGAGATCAGCATGGTCCTGGCCTCCCCGGGGAGGCCGGGCAAGTAGGAGCAAAAACAGGAGCACAGGCCCCCACCCTGCTGGGGCTTATGGCGTGTGGACCCAGCCACACCGAGGAAGACCCAGGAGGACCCGCCAGGCTACTAGGACATGAAGGGTGCACAGGCCCCCAATCTGGAGAATGTGTCTGGACTGGGTCCAAGGAGGGCAGGGAGGGGGGTGGCCCAGCTGACCTTCCCTCGCCCCAGCCACACCCCTGGTACCCCAACCTTCCCTTCTGCCTCCTGACAGCCCCATCCCCGCTCTCCCAGGAAACTGGGAGGGGGCCTGGAGAGGAAAGGGAAGCAACAGCCCCTCAGAGTGGGGCTCCCTGAAATCTATGGCCAGGGACTGAGTCCAGCACTCAGACACTGTTGGGAACCCTGGCCAGGAGTCCCTCGGGGTTCCAGTGCGGTCCCCAGCACAGGGAGGCCTGGGCTCCACTCCAGGGCTCCGGGCTCCTCCGGGCGGACCTGGGAATCTGCCCGGGAAGCTTAGGGGACTGGCCCAGCACAGGGAGGGGCTGAGGCTGGAAACCAAGCAGACAGGGTACCCCCCGACCTGGGGCCGAGGAGGACAGGAAGCAGGTGACTATGGGAAGACCCCCGCCACCACCCACCCCCAACTCGGCACACAAAGGCCCAGAGAGGCCCCCAGACATCACTGTGGGGGTGTTTGCAAACACCCACAGAGGGGCTGGGTGTCCCCGGCACACGGACAGCTTGCAGGGCCCAGCTGAGGCTAGGACAGCAGCAGGTGGTGGCCAGGAGGTGACCGACCAGGGCCCCAAGCTTCGTGGGGCGGGGGGATGGGGCGGGGGGCAGGCCCGAGGCAGGATCTCTCCGAAGAGGCGCCATACCCAGCCAGGGCTTTCAGAGACACAGGTGGTAGGGCCAAGTGCCCCTCACTCTGTGCCTGGACCCCAACAAAGGGCAAGCATGTATCCTCCTCGGACACAGTGTCCAGGGCAGGGCACTCCCAAACTGGGACATCCCCTAGGCCAGAGGACCCCCAGCCCCAGCTGACAGCAGCCGGGGGTCTGGGGAGGCCCCCAGGAGGCAGGGCAGCAGCCAAGAGGAGCACAGTCCCTGGGCCCACTCTCCAACTGCAACCAGGGCCCGGTCCCCGAAGGCACCAGCTCTCCCTGGGGGCAGGACCTTGATCCAGAGCAGGAGTGGAGGCCCCCCCCGACAGGGGACAGCTGGAGAAGCCCTGGGCTCACGAGCCAGGCAGCGGCAGCTCTGCACCCAGAGGCCCCTGGGTCCTGCCTGGGTAGGACCTCAGGTAGCTGCCACGGCCTGAGGGGTCCGGAGTCCCCCAGGGTGCTCGGGGGCAGCTCCTTTGGGACCCTCAAGGGAGCCAGTAAGTCCAGGAGGGCGCCGATCCGTCCAGGTGGGTGCACGGGCCGGGGCAGGGTCTGGCTGCTGTCGTGACCGTGCCCATCTGTGAAATAGGCTGCTGGAAGAGCATTCCCTGAGCGAGGGCGCTGGGCAGCCAGGGGAGGGAGAACGCAGTCCCCGTCCAGGCCCCCAAGGCCCCCACAGCAGGGAGAGTCGGCCCTCCTCGCTGTTCTTTCCCGGGGCACCAGGCCGGAGCCTCAGTTCAGGGGAGAACGGGGTTACAGAGGACAGCCAGCAGGCAGATGGCCCAGGAGCGTGGGGGTTCAGGGGGCCTGACCGTGTCCTGAGGCACCCCAGGACCCTCTACCCAACACCCTGGGGGAGGGGCTGTCCCCACCTGCCAGGAACACATTCTTCAGGGAAGGCCCGGCAACCTGCTCTCCTCCAGTTCAAGGAGAGCCGGGCGGCTTTGGAAGGGGCCAGGAGGAGCTGTCACCAAGGGCCCCCGTATTGCCCAGAGGCGATGGCGGCCAACAGGAAAGGCACTCGCCGCCCACAGAACCTCGGTGACAAATTCAATTCAGAGCCGCCGCTGCCGCCAGGAGAGCGAGAGAGCGAGAGAGCCAGCGAGCGAGAGAGAGAGCGTCATCAGGAAGTCACCTGCCAGTCCCAGGGGGAAGGATGGGGCACGTCTCCAGGGAAACGAGATGCCAAGGTCCTCCCGGGGCCCCTTCCGGAACCCACCTGGCCCTCCACATCCCACCCCCCAGGCCAGGGACTGCCCCCACCCCCCAGCCCCCAGCCCAGGATCCAGCAACCCTACACGTCATGTCACGGAAAAAAGGAGCCGCTCTGCCTTCACCATGGCAACACAGCACACCCCTCCCTGCCCCAGCCCCTCCCCTTCAGGGCTGCATGGGGGAAGGAGAGGCCTCCTCTGCCTGCAGAGCGAGGTTAGGTTGCCCCACCTGGGGCAGAGAGGGGGCGGGGTCAGGAATGAGCCCCTGGGGGGGGAGGGCACATCCTGCCACCCAGGCTGGCGTGGGGCACTCACACCGTGAAGGGGCTGTGGTGACCAGAACGGGCCTCCCGCTGGCTCCTGGGGATGTAGGATCGGGACTCCCGGACCGGGGCTGGGAAGGACTTCCATGAAGGGCCAGAGAGCACACGGCGCAGACCCTGTGGGGCACACGGGGTCTCTGTGGCAGAGTCTCCCTTCTTGGGGTTCTCTGTGATGGGTGTTGCAAATCTTTCAGGATGTCAAAGCACGCTCCGCCCTCAGAAATGCAGGCCCCCGGCCAGTGTCAGCCCCAGGAGGTGGCCTGCCGCTTCTTGAGGCCGCCCTCCCTCTCGGGGCCTCCAGCAGCTGACACAGGTGTCCACGTGCTCCGAAAGCGCCTCGGGGCGCTTCTGACTCGCAGCACGCAGGAACAGCCTCCACCCTGAGCATGGCGCCCTCCCCAGCACGCTCCAGGGTGGACCCGTGAGACCACTGAAAAACACAGAGGAGAGAGGAGGTGAGGCGAGGCCCTTAGGATACCAGGTCATACACAGACTGTGGCCGGGTCTGGGGCGCCCTCTCCTGCTGGTTCGATTGGATTGCAGGTCTGCGAGAAGCCCAGCAGCCCCGTGGGGAGGCCCGGTGGGGAGGAACTGAGGCCTCCTGCCACAGCCTCTTCACTCAGTCAGATAGGATGGCTGGGTCCCAGTGGACACCTTCACCGCAGCCTGAGAGGGACCCTGGGCCATAGTCCCTGGCTCCCCGAGAGAGAGCCCTCCCAGAGCCGGTCCCTCAGAACCCTGGGGGATGAGGAGCACCAGGTGGGGAAGGACCAAAACGTGGGGTCACCTGCTACCCAGCAGTCGGAACTGGTGCCCGGCATCCAGGGGGCAAGACACGGTGTGAGCCAGAAGGAAGCAAACGGACAAGAGCCCCCAGAAGCCGTCAGGAAAGCCTGGAGCCTCAGATGACACGAAATCTAAAATCCCCTGTCTGACCAAGCACAAGCCGCAAACCACAGTCAAGAGACAAGTGATAACATGGGGAAAAAATAGTCGCGAGAGGTGACTAAGGGCTCGCGCCGGTCACACACACAGAGAGCCGGACACACGAGTGGACAAGGCAGAGTGCAAGGACAAGGGAGCCAAAGGGGGCGGAGAAGAGGAAGCGAGAGGGAGGGAAGTGCCTTCTCCGCCCGGATGCAATCCCTCGGGGCAAAGACACCCAGCAGGGTCCCCAGAGCCGCCGCGGAAGTCACGCCAGGCCTCGGAGCCCAGCAAAGAGGAACCAAAGCAGACGGGCCAACCCAGCGGCCCGCTCTCGGGTGGGTGGTGGCGCTGGGGGGAGCCGCCTGGGCAGCATCGCCAGCGGCTGGGAACGCTCCTGGCGCGGGAAGGGTGGCGGGAAACGCGGGGCTTTCCCGGAAACCCTGGGCGGGGCCCCGCGGTCCCATGGGTGCCGGAACCAGCCCTGCGGGTGTTCCCAGGAACCCTCCCGCGGGAAGACCGGCGGGAGGGATGGCTCCGTCCAGGGAAGCCACCGCCTTCTCTGCGGGGCTCGCCTTCCCTGCCTCCCCGAGGAGCCAGTCTGGCGGGAAGCGCCCCAGCGCTGGCCACGGCCGCCCGCAGCAGAGCAGGATTCCCTCCCCGGCGGCCACGGCTGTCAAGGGACGGGGAAGACTCTGTTACCCCACCGCGCGCCACCCGCGGCATGGTGCACAGACACCGCCAGACGCCACCTCCCCCAGGACGCCTGACTGGGCCCGCTCTGCCCACCTCTCCCTGGACGCTGCCCGGTGGGCGGGTGGGGTCGGCCCTGCTTCCCCACGACCCCCCAGGCGCGCCCCGAGGCGCTTTCGGAGCACAGTGAAGTGGAAAGGGCGGGGCGGCCCCCCGGCGGCGCCCAGGCGAGAGCGGCTCACGGGGCATCCCGGGCCCTGACCTCGGGGGACGCCTGTCCGCCAAGTCCCCGGGGGAGGACAGCTACCACCGGCCTGCGCCGGAAAGGGACTCGGCGCCTGCCCGCCCCGCAGGGCCCGCCCGAGAACCCGCAGGCGCCGAAGGCGGGGCCGAGACGGCAGAGGGGCGGGGCGGGGCGGGGCGGGGCGGGGCGGGGCGGGAGCGCCCTCGCCTCCGCCCGCCGGAGCCCAAAGCTGCCTCGCTCCCCGCCTCCGCTTCCGTCGCTCCTCTCAGCCTCCAGAGGCGCCCACGGGAAGCTCCGCCCCGCCCGCCTATCCGGCCTCCTCTTCGCCTGTCGTCGCCAATGACCATGCTCAGATTGAACGGAATTCCCGCCCCTCGCCCTTGACGGACTCCCCTGCTGCCCAATGGGCGCCACTGCGTCGCGTGCGCGCCGCTGCGGCCCTGAGGGGCGGGGCGCGTCCCTCTGGCTCCCAGGCGTCCACGGGGCGAGGGTCGGGACGCTGGCCGCAGAGTCGCGCGAGACCTTCCAGCCGTGCACACGGAGCACTGCCGCCTGGTGTTTTCGGTGTGGACCTGTGCTTCTCTAAGCGTTCCATTCCCGAGAAGGCGCGAGAAACGTCCAGAGGCCGTGGCACCTGTCGGCCGGTGCCGGAGCGTTGGCCGTGGGCGCAACTGAAGCGCCCCGGGAGCGCGGCGCGACGTCCGTGCCCTCTCCGAGGGTCGCCCGGGTGTCGCCGTGGTGCGCGCGGGAGGGCGCGGCCGTGGGCATTTCTGCGCTCGCGCGGGTTCCTGTCGCCGGCCCCGACCCCGGCCCCTCTCTCCGGGGGGCCCGCGGTAGACACGCCCCCTCCCTCCCGCGGTGCCGCGCAGCCAGCGCTCGGCTCTGGGACTCATCGAGTCCGTAACTGCGGAGCTTTATCCCCGCGGAGCAACGCGCTGTCCTCCGCCTCCCGCTCGCGAGATCCATCCCAGTCCTTGGGGCGGGGCCCGTATTCTTCCCGCTCACGGCCAGGGAACGGTCCACGCTCGTGGAGCCGCAGGCTCAGCCGTTGCCC
Source organism: Saimiri boliviensis (assembly GCF_048565385.1). Taxonomy (NCBI): domain Eukaryota; kingdom Metazoa; phylum Chordata; class Mammalia; order Primates; family Cebidae; genus Saimiri; species Saimiri boliviensis. The sequence goes on along the minus strand of NC_133470.1, from coordinate 84,240,902 downwards.
GATGAGGAACAAGGTTGCAGCTTCCCGCGGCTGGTGGCCCTTGCGGAGGAGCCAGCTGGGAGCACGCACGTGCAGGGTTTCCTGTCATCGGGTTGCCACGCCCGTCTTGAACGCTCGAGTCCACGCAGAAGTGAATGTGTAGCTTTATTTGTATTTGTATTTGTAATGGCTTTTTTTGAGGCAGAGTCTCACTCTGTCGCCCAGGCTGGAGTGCAGTGGCGCGATGTGGGCTTACTGCAGCCTGGACCTCCCCACCCCAGCGACGGCCTCCACCTCCGGCCTCAGCCCTCCAAGTAGCTGGGACTACAGGCACACGCCACCACCATGTCCGGCTAATCTTTAAAGTTTTTTTGTAGAGATGGGCTCTCGCTTTGTCGCCAAAGCTTGTCTGGAATTCCCGGGCTCAGGTGATCCACCCCAGCCTCCCAAAGTGCTGGGATTCCAGGCAACCGGTCGTCGCGTGCAGGGCCGTGTGTTCTCTCAGCAGAAACACCAAACTCTGAAGGCGAATCACTGAAGGGTTTTTGAGGCCGGGCGCGGTGGCTCACGCCTATAATCCCAGCATTTTGGGAGGCCGAGGCGGGTGGATCGTTGGAGGTCTGGAGTTCGACACCAGCCTGACCAACAGAGTGAAACCCCGCCTCTAATAAAAACACAAAATTAGCCGGGCGTCGTGGTGCACGCACCGGTAATCCCAACTACTCAGGAGGCTGAGGCAGGAGAATCGCTTGAACCCAGGAGGGAGAGGTTGTTGCAGTGAGCTGGGATGGCTCCACTGCGCTCCAGCCTGGGTGACGGAGCAAGACTGTCTCACCAAAAAACACACAAAAAAGTTTTTCAAACAACTTGAAGCAAGTTATCCCACGTATAAAAAAGTATAGTTAATTACTCTCTTTTTCTGTCCAATCACCCACATAGTTACACCGTTTAAGACCCCTTATGCTACACATTTTGTAGTGACTTTCCTTTTTTTTTTCTTTTAAGCTGGAGAACTTACTTTTATTCTTGCAGTTTTATACTAGGAAGTCAACGTTTAATAAGCCATTGTCCACAATTGATTAAAAATGTTTAATCCTTCAATTGTACATCCATATCCTATGACTCCAAATTTTGTCACTCTCCTGAATTCAAGTCTGAAGAAAATATTAATTTGCCAAGTTCCACAGACAGTACGTCCCACTGACAGTATGTCCCACTGACATAACATTTAGTATGATGTCCTACTCTCGTATTAGAATTAAGGACAGCCGGTATCAAACTGGCCTGAAACCTGATTGTGTTCCTGGCTCAGAATACCTGTCGCAAATTTGTAAATCCACATCAAGACACTAAATTAAACTAGGGTGTGTTTATCTTATAAAAAACTTTTCACAGTAAAAATCAACATTAAAATTTTAGGAAATTCCGACATTATGGTCTTTTAATCCAATTAAGCTTTCAAAATGCCGGATTAGCTGTGAATTCATTATAAATAACTTATTTTGCCCAGCATTTCAAAATGGTTATGGAATACAGCTTTTAAAATGTCAAAGTATGCTATACATATTGCTCTTTTCTGCTAGGCTGGGCCTGTATCTTCCATGGCAAGATCCCCAAACTATTGAATAAAATACACTTTTAAATCAATAGAGGTACTTGATTAATTTCCCTGAAATTATCAACATCGTTACCAAAATCTTCCAGGATTTTGTAAGATTTGATCCCTTTTTTTTTTTAAAAAAAAAAACGGAGTTTCGCTCGTTACCCAGGCTGGAGTGCAATGGCGCGATCTCGGCTCACCGCAACCTCCGCCTCCTGGGTTCAGGCGATTCTCCTGCCTCAGCCTCCTGAGTAGCTGGGATTACAGGCACGTGCCACCACGCCCAGCTAGTTTTTTTGTATTTTTAGTAGAGACGGGGTTTCACCATGTTGACCGGGATGGTCTCGATCTCTCGACCTCGTGATCCACCCGCCTCGGCCTCCCAAAGTGCTGGGATTACAGGCTTGAGCCACCGCCCCCGGCCCAAGATTTGATTCCTTAAATACAATTTTAACGTTAAACTTAACGGAGGGGAAAAAACCCCTCATATACTGACTGCAAATTTTACGTCCTTTTTTGGTCCCTCAAGGACCAAAGAGAATTTTAAACAAATTATGCTTCATGTTTCCTGGCTTAATTAAAAGCTACAATTTCTATTATCCAAATTAAGAAACACTATACTAATCAAAAGCTATTAATTTTGAAATGTCTATGTATTTCTGTCTGTAGGTCCCCTTAGAACCTTTCCAAAGAAAAACTTATTTTGCAAAAATGAAATCACTTTCCAATATGCTTGACAGAAACAAGCTATTCATTTTCATTTGTGTTCCACTGAAGACATTACTGAAATCTGTCCAATGGTTTATTTCCAAGCAGTCCCCTACGGAATCCTTCAGACTGTTTTAAGATGGGCTGTAGCTAGAGTTCTGACTTCCATCTGGACCCTGCTCTCCTTCACTGTTTGGAGGTGGTTTTGGTTTTGGCATCTAACTAAGTATAGTTGCCATCTCTTTTCTTTCATCGAAATTCTTCCACTGCTCATATAGTTTTAAAATAACCCCGATTGGCCGGGCGCAGTGGCTCAAGCCTGTAATCCCAGCACTTTGGGAGGCCGAGGCGGGTGGATCATGAGGTCGAGAGATCGAGACCATCCTGGTCAACATGGTGAAACCCCGTCTCTACTAAAAATACAAAAACTAGCTGGGCGTGGTGGCACATGCCTGTAATCCCAGCTACTTAGGAGGCTGAGGCAGGAGAATTGCCTGAACCCAGGAGGCGGAGGTTGCGGTGAGCCGAGATGGCGCCATTGCACTCCAGTCTGGGTAACAAGAGCGAAACTCCGTCTCAAAAAAAAAAAAAAAAAAAAACCCCGATTATTTCCAAAATCTTCTCCGTATCCACAGCAAACCATTGCCTGGCATCTTTCTGCTGTACAACACAGGATACATGTAGGCAAGCTAAAGCTATCAGGAAAGGAGGATACAGTAGGCAAAGATCCGTTCTGTAGGTATCATTCACTATCCTCCATGCAAGGGGAAGCAACATGTCTTCTTGGCCCATGTCCTGCACACACTGGAGCAAAGGTCTATTAGGATGATGCACTATCAAGCAACGATCCATTAGTTCTAACAGATAGAATTCACATTCTAATATATGATTCACCCTATAAGGAAATTCCTCTGGAAAGGCATATGAAAATCTAGTTTTTAATACGGAAGTAGCAGCAGCAGTCAATCTTGTATTTGAAACTACTCCAAATTCCTCTACTTTGGATGCCAAAAACACACATGTAGGAGCCATTAATACAGGATCTACACTTTTCAGAGAATACCTGGCATAGAATCTCTTGCAATACACCATAGCAGTGGCAATAACTTGTCTTAATTTACGATGTTCACCTAATGCTTGGATAACATTTGTAAAAAATATTTGTAACTTCCAATATTCTTCTTCCGAGAGAAACTTTAAATCCTTTTGGCGCTCCTCCAACAGATCTTGTTTATCCAAAATCCATTGCAAATAGTGGGAGCTCTGCCAAAAGTTCCCTACCATGGAACTCAGCTTGCCCTGATAAAAAAGCACCAGCCGGCAGAGCGGCCCACGAAGCGACCATAGACCCAGCCCATCCGGTAACCGCGCTCCTCAATCAAATCCTTTTTTAAAGCTTTTTTATCATTTCAACTTTTTATTTTGTTTTTGAGATAGAGTCTCGCTCCGTTGCCCAGGCTGAGTGCACCATCTCGGCTCACTGCAACAACCTCTGCCTCCTAGGCTCAAGGGATCCTCCCACCTCAGCCTCCCTAGTAGCTGGGACTACGGGTGTGTGCCACCACACCTGGCTGATTTTTCTATTTGTAGTAGAGGTGGGGTTTCACCATGTTGGTCAGGCTGATCTGGAACTCCTGGCCTCAAGTGATGCACCTGCCTCAGCCTCCCAAAGTGCTGGAATTGCAGGTGTGGGCCACCACGTACAGCCTATAAATCAGACTTTTTTTTTTTTTTTTTTTGAGACAGAATCTCTTCTCGCTCTGTCGCCCAGGCTGGAATGCAGTGGCGTGATCTCGGCTCACCACAACCTCCGCCTCCCGGGTTCAAGAAATTCTCTGCTTCAGAGCTGGGATTATAGGCGCCTGCCACCACGCCTGGCTAATTTTTGTATTTTTTATTAGAGACGGGGTTTCACCATATTGGCCAGGCTGGTCTTGAACTCCTGACGTCGTGATCCACCCACCTCGGCCTCCCAAAGTGCTGGGATTACAGGTGTGAGCCACTGCTTCCAGCCTTGTTTTTGTTTTGTTTTGTTTTGTTGTTTTTTTTGAGACCAGAGTTTTGCTCTTGTTGCCCAGGCTGGAGTGCAATCGTGCAATCTCTGCTCAGCTCATCGCAACGTCCGCCTCCCAGGTTCAAGTGATTCTCCTGCTGCAGCCTCCCGTGTAGCTGGGATTCCAGGCATGTGCTACCGTGCTGGGCTAATTTTTTTGTATTTTTAGTAGATAGAGACAGGGTTTCTCCATGTTGGTCAGGCTCATCTGGAACTCCCGACCTCAGGTGATTCGCCCACCTCAGCCTCCCAAAGTGCTGGGATTACAGACGTGAGCCACCTCACCCAGCCTGATGTACTTTTACTTATTTATTTACTTGAGATGGAGTTTCCCTCTTGTTGCCCAGGCTGGAGTGCAATGGCGCGATCTCAGTTCACCGCAACCTCCGCATCCCAGGTTCAAGCAGTTCTCCTGCCTCAGCCTCCAGAGTAGCTGGGATTACAGGCATGTGCCACCACACCCCACTAATTTTTTTTTTTTTTGTATTTTCCGTAGAGATGGGGTTTCACCATGTTGGTCAGGCTGGTCTCGAACTCCCGACCTCAGGTGATCCGCCCACCTTGGCCTCCCAAAGTGCTGGGATTACAGGCATGAGCCACAGTGCCCAGCCTGATGTACTTTTTTTTTTTTTATTTACATGCAATACTTTTATTTTAGACATGCAAGGAAAGCTATTTCAGAATCTACTAATTTAAAGCAAGCAGCTGTATACAGATAGCAAAAGAAGCAACATTTTGTTACAGCTTAGCACAAGGCATCCAACACAAACAGGCATGAGACAATGCATATTTATGTAGCATTAAAACCAGATGAATAACATATTGTGGGGCAGGAGGAAGAATGGAGGGGAAAAATGGAAATGAAAGACTAATGTGTTTCAATGCTTCCAATGTATGGTGCTAAATTTCCCATTTGATAGCACATCCAGGTGCTTCCAATGTAGTGCATTACAGTGAGAATGTTAAGAATGGAAAATCTTTGGGAGGCCGAGGCGGGTGGATCACGAGGTCAAGAGATCAAGACCATCCTGATCAACATGGTGAAACCCTGTCTCTACTAAAAATACAAAAAATTAGCTGGGCATGGTGGCGCGTGCCTGTAATCCCAGCTACTCAGGAGGCTGAGGCAGGAGAATTGCCTGAACCCAGGAGGCAGAGGTTGCAGTGAGCCGAGATCGCGCCATTGCACTCCAGCCTGGGCAACAAGAGCGAAACTCTGTCTCAAAAAAAAAAAAAAAAAAGAATGGAAAATCTTATCTGTAAACCTGCCTAATGCTAAGTGTGGTCAAAATACATTTTCATACATCTTCTTTCAGTGGTAAATCAGTTTGAACATCGTGGTTTTTTTTTTTTGTTTTGGTTTTTGTTTGTTTGTTTGTTTGTTTTTGAGACGGAGTTTCGCTCTTGTTACCCAGGCTGGAGTGCAATGGTGCGATCTCGGCTCACCACAACCTCCGCCTCCTGGGTTCAGGCAATTCTCCTGCCTCAGCCTCCTGAGTAGCTGAGATTACAGGCACGCGCTACCACGCCCAGCTAATATTTTGTATTTTAGTAGAGACAGGGTTTCACCATGTTGACCAGGATGGTCTCGATCTCTTGACCTCGTGATCCACCCACCTCGGCCTCCCAAAGTGCTGGGATTACAGGCTTCAGCCACCGTACCCAGCCCCCTGATGTACTTTTATTTTAACAGCAACAACAAAAATTTTTAGAGCAGAGTTTCGCTCTCATTGCCCAGGCTGGATGGAGTGCAATGGCGCAATCTCGGCTCACTGCAATCTCTGCCTCCCGGGTTCAGCGGATTCTCCTGCCTCAGCCTCATGCGTAGCTGGGATTACAGGAGTGCGCCACTGCACCTGGCCCCCATTTGATGTACTTTTAAAGCATTATTATTCCTACCTTCCATCTACTATGAACACAGCCTTGAACATGCATCCATCTCTCTCTAGGATAATTACCTGGGAGTGGAATTGCTGGGTCCAGATATATGTACATACTTTTTTTTTTTTTTTTTTTTTTGAGACAGGGTATCACTCTGTGGCCCAGACTGGAGTGGAGTGGCTATATCACCGCTGACCGCCGCCTCAACCTCCTGGGCTCAAGTGATCTTCCTACTTCAGCCTCCTGAGTAGCTGGGACCACAAGTGTGTGCCACCACCCCTGGCTTTTTTAGAAACAGGGTCTCACTGTGTTGCCCAGGCAGGTCTTGAACCCCTGGGCTCAAGCGATCCTCCCGCCTCGGCCTCTCAAAGTGCTGGGATTACAGATGTGTGCCACTTTCTGTGGCCTGCATTTAAAATTGTAATAGACACTAGGGAACTGCCTCCCTAAAAGACCCTACTTTTGATACTGTCCCTTCCCCACACTGTACCTCAGTGTTTACAGCCTCACCAGCACCGTTTGGGCTAACAACTTTTTAGGTGTCTGAAAATTGGCTGGGAGAACAGGAGCTTTTTGCTGTTTCCTTCTCCCGGTTTCCTAGTCTTGTTCCCCTCCCTCCCAAAGGCGCTGTGGTGCTTAGGACCTTCCATTTCTACAGATCCTTGTGAAATACGTGGTGTCATGTGGCATGTGTTTGTTCAATTTTATTTATTTATTTTTCAGATGGAGTCTTGCTTCAAGCAATTCTCCCACCTCATCCCCGGAGTAGTGGGACTACAGGCACATGCCACCACGCCCAGCTGATTTTTGTATTTTTAGTAGAGATGGGGTTTCACCATGTTGGCCAGGCTGCTTTTGAACTCCTGACCTCAAGTGATCCGCCCGCCTCGGCCTCCCAAAGTGCTGGGATCACAGGCGTGAGCCACCACGCGTAGCCTGTTTGTTTGTTCTGAGAAAGGCCCAGGCTGGAGCGTAAAGGGGCAGTGAGCTCACTGCAGCCTCAACCCCCCGGGCTGAATTGATCCTCTTGCCTCAGCCTCCCAGGTTACTAGGACTACAGGTGGGTGCCACCACGCCCTGCTAATTTTAAATTTTTTTCTAGAGATGGGGTTTCACCATGTTCCCCAGGCTGGTCTCCAACTCCTGGGCTCCATCAATCCGCCCACCTCAGCCTCCCAAAGTGCTGGGATGGCAGGCGTGAGCCACCGTGCCCAGCTCCTTTCCCACTGTCAGTCTCCTCCATACCATTTGTCACGCACAGCCTTTCCCCCATGATCGCACTGCCGTACTCCCGCTAAACGAGCAGACATCTGAGGTCTCCTCTGCACTGGTCCTTCCAGGGAACGATGCCGTGAGCCTCGCTTTGCATCTCGCCATACCTAGTGCACCTGCCAGCTCCCTTCGAGGGTCCTTGCAGACAGCTTCGCTCATTCTTGGGCATTTTCTTCTCCACGTGAAATTTCCCATCATCTTCTCCGGGACCGTTTGACACCCACATCCCTGGCTTCCTGGGATTCTGGTGGTGTGACGGGATGAGCCCGCTTCTCAGCATGGCTTCTTTCGAGAGGACCAAGGCCTTAGTCCAGGCGGCAGGAATGGACTTTGCCCTGCTGGCCTCAGCTCAGCCAGCAAGGGATACCTGCAGTCTGGGGCTTGGAGGTGGAGCGCTCCAGACACGGTCCCTTCCTTCTGGGAGTTTCTTTTTCGTGGGTGAGCCATAAACAAAGTTCTGAGGGCATGGGTGGGACCATCGCCCCAGTCCAGGTAAGAGACCGTGGAGTCTGGCCGGGCACATTGGCTCTTGCCTGTAATCGCAGCACTTTCGGTTAGGGTTAGGGTTATGGCGGGAAGATCACTTGGCTCCAGCAGTTCAAGACCAGTCTGGACAACCTAACAAGGCCCCATCTCTACAAAAGAAAAAAATAATTAGTCAGGCATGGTGGTGTGAGCCTGTAGTCCCAGCCAATTGGGAGGCTGAGGCAGGAGAATCCCTGGAGCCCAGGAGTTCCAGGCTGCAGTGAGTGTTGATCATGCCACTGCACTCCAGCCTGGGCAACGGAGCAAGACCCTGTCCCAATAAAAAAAAAAAAAAAAAAAAAAAGGACAATGGAATCCTAGAGGGTGAGGGTAGCAGTGGAAAAACCCACTTCAATTTCTTTGTGCCAATGGTTCATGTATTGGAAGGATTCCAGTGGGAAGGTCAGAAGGGAGAGGAGCCAACAGGTGGAACACTGCCAGTCCTCTGTCCTCACCGTGTAGGGCTGCAAGATTCCTTGGGTGCCCGTCTGGGCTCCAGGGCCCCCACCCACCCGTGCAGGCTTGTGTGTGGATCTGCAAGAGGTACTCTGCCCTCTGGGCAGGTATGCGGCTGGAGGCGAGGACACGGGAGGGATTTCAGCCCACTCACTCCCCAGGAAAGTGTCCTTGTGCAGAGAATCCAGCCTGTGCAACCTTCTTGGGTACCCAGGCTTAGGCTGTATCCTCCCTCTGCCCAAAGTGGCTACAGAAAGTTCATTTAACACCCACTAGAGAGTGAGGAGACTCTAGGTGGAATTTCTTGTTTTTCTTTTTTTCTGAGACAGAGCCTTGCTCTGTGGTCCCAGGCTGGAGTGCAGTGGTGTGATGTCGGCTTACTGCAACCTCCACCTCCCAGGTTCAGGCAATTCTCCTGGCTCAGCCTCCCGAGTAGCTGGGATTACAGGAGTGCACCACCATGCCCAGCTAATTTTTTGTACTTTTAGTTAGAGAAGGGGGTTCACCATGTTGGCCAGACTGTTCTCTAACTCCTAACCTCAAGTGATCTGTCCTCCTCAGCCTCCGAAAGTGTTGAGATTACAGGCGTGAGCCACCACATGTGGCCCTGTAAGCAGAATTTTATGTGCCTGTCAGCCCCACCAGGCCAGTCAAGTGTGGCTTGGGGTCCAGGTCACATGAGGTAGCACTGACTAGGCAGCTGGGGAAGCTCCCAGTCTCCCAGCCTTCCTTGGTGGTGAAAGGGCCTCAGCCTTCCACATCTGAGGGACTGGTGTTTCTTTGTTGGAGAACTCTGTCACAATTTTACCTGGGCAGGAACCTTGGGAGGGGACACTCCCCAACTAGAACATGAAACCCTCCATTAGACCCAGAACTAGTGTACAATCTCACTGCACTCTAAGGGAAGAAACACAATGTCTGACTTAGTAGAAAATACCTGCAGCTGGGTGTGGTGGCTCTCATCTATAATCCTAGCTATTCAGGAGGCTGAGGCAGAAGAATTGCTTGAACCCAGGAGGCAGAAGTTGCAGTGAGCCAAGATTGTGCCATTGCACTCCAGCCTGGGTGACAGAGTAAGACTCCGTCTCAAGAAAAGAAAAAGCTGGGCGCAGTGGCTCAAGCCTGTAATCCCAGCACTTTGGGAGGCCGAGGCGGGTGGATCACGAGGTTGAGAGATCGAGACCATCCTGGTCAACATGGTGAAACCCCGTCTCTACTAAAAATACAAAAAATTAGCTGGGCATGGTGGTGCGTGCCTGTAATCTCAGCTACTCAGGAGGCTGAGGCAGGAGAATTGCCTGAACCCAGGAGGCGGAGGTTGCGGTGAGCCGAGATCGCGCCATTGCACTCCAACCTGGGTAACAAGAGCGAAACTCCGCCTCAAAAAAAAAAAAAAAAAAAATAGCGGCCACATCAACAAGAATTTTGAGGATTTGCCTTTTATTTAGAATGAGAACCCTAGGGAAATATGTGTAGGAGTGGATTATCAGGTGCTTACACTAAGAGAGTGAACCACGAGTCTCAGTGGGCTGGATGCACTGACAGGTGACCACTCACTACAGACTCGTTTCAATGTGTGTTCATGCAGATGGTGGTAACGCTAATAGTTCACTTGCCTAGGTGACTGAAGCTTCAACTCAATGGTGGCCTGCAGTTCATGGGTTTGGTGGACCTGGTATGAGGTAATGGAGGAAATCCAAAGGCTTAGGGAAAGACAAATGTTCGAGTAGATTCATCATATGCAAACGTTTCCCCCAACTGTGTTTTTTGGGAAGGTCCAGAAGATGCTGTCTTCACGGACACACTGAGATAAGCAGTAGTGTAGTAGCACCTGCATGCTTGTAGAGATCTGTGGTGCTCTCCTCTGTAGGCTATACTTAAGTGGACTCCCTGAGGGGTGACAGAACTGTGGTGTAAGGCCGGGTGCAGTGGCTCACAATTGTAATCCCAGCACTTTGGGAGGCCAAGGCAGGTGGATCACGAGGTCAGGGGTTGAAGACCAGACTGGCCAACATGGTGATACCCCATAAATACAAAAAATTACCTGGTCGTGGTGGCACGCACCTGTCATCCCAGCTACTCTGGAGGCTGAGACAGGAGAATCTCTCTTTTTTTTTTTTTTTTTTTTGAGACAGAGTTTCGCTCTTGTTACCCAGGCTGGAGTGCAATGGCGCGATCTTGGCTCACCGCAACCTCCGCCTCCTGGGTTCAGGCAATTCTCCTGCCTCAGCCTCCTGAGTAGCTGGGATTACAGGCACGCGCCACCACGCCCAGCTAATTTTTTGTATTTTTAGTAGAGACGGGGTTTCACCATGTTGACCAGGATGGTCTCGATCTCTTGACCTCGTGATCCACCCGCCTCGGCCTCCCAAAGTGCTGGGATTACAGGCTTGAGCCACCGCGCCCGGCTAGGAGAATCTCTTGAACCCAGGCGGCGGAGATTTTGGTGAGCGGAGATCACGCCATTGCACTCCAGCCTGGGCAACAAAGCAAGACTCCGTCTAAAAAAAATTTAAATTCAGAACTGTGGTGTAGAAGAGAGCATGTCACAACTCTAGTCTGTCCAAGACAAAGTGGCATGTCTATCATAAAGGTGAGCATGGACATTCAGTCAGAATGCCTTTGCCCACAGACATCTCTGGGAAGAGCTGACTGAGCGTGTCTCTAGGGATGAAACAGTGGTGAGCTACTACAGCATTGCTTGAGGTATAACCTGGAATGTTCTAGGTCTGGGACCCAAATACATGACTTTTTTTTTTTTTTTTTTTTTTTTTTTTTTTTTTTTTTTTTTTTTGAGACGGAGTTTCGCTCTTGTTACCCAGGCTGGAGTGCAATGGCGCGATCTCGGCTCACCGCAACCTCCGCCTCCTGGGCTCAGGCAATTCTCCTGCCTCAGCCTCCTGAGTAGCTGGGATTACAGGCACGCGCCACCACGCCCAGCTAGTTTTTTGTGTTTTTAGTAGAGACGGGGTTTCACTATGTTGACCAGGATGGTCTCGATCTCTCGACCTCGTGATCCACCCGCCTCGGCCTCCCAAAGTGCTGGGATTACAGGCGTGAGCCACCGCGCCCGGCCTGACTTTTTTTTTTTTTTTTTTTTTTTGAGACAGAGTGTTGCTCTGTTGCCCAGGCTGGAGTGTAGTGGCATGAGATAAGGTCACTGCAACCTCCACTTCCCAGGATTCAAGTGATTCTCCTGCCTCAGCCTCCTGAGTAGCTGGGATTACAGGCTTGCCACACCACTGCCTGGCTAATTTTTGTCATTTTAGTAGAGACCGAGTTTCACCATGTTGGTCAGGCTGGTCTTGAACTCCTGACCTCATGATCTGCCCACCTTGTCCTCCCAAAGGGCTGAGATTACAGGCGTGAGCCACCGAGCTCAGCCATTTATGACTTTTTTGAGACAGAGTGTTGCTCTGTCACCCAGGCTGGAGTGCAGTGGTGCGATCTCAGCTCACTGCAATCTCTGCCTCCTGAGCTCAAGCGATCCTTTCACCTCAGCCTCCCGAGTAGGTGGGGTTAGAGTGTGCCACCACGCTTGGCTAATTTTTAATTTTTAATGTATGTAGAGGTGGTTTTTCGATATGCTGTGCAGGCTGGTCTCAAAATCCTGGACTCAAGTGATCCACCCACTTCTGCCTCTGAAAGTGCTGGGATTACAGGTGTGAGCCACCGCGCCCCGCCGCAATCCCTGACTTGTATTGCCCCAGTGGTGTTACAGCCTCGAACCCAGTCACCTAAGTCACCTCTGGGATCCAGAGACCCATGATGGAAAGAGAGGCTAGGTTCCCTTGGGAAGGACCTTGCACAATGGCTGCAAGTGCACACCAGAAACCGTCCCAAGCTTTTCTCAAAGGGACCTGCAGCCAGTTATTAAAGCGGCATATCATCCCGGAAAACAGGTCCGCTCGAGCTCCCGTCCTTCTGTGCAAGGACAGGAAGACATTGTTACCCCACCTGCAGAATGGTGGACAGACACCTCCAAACGCCACTTCCTCCAGGATGCCCTCCCGCTCTGCGCACCTTTCCCTATATGCTACCCCGTGGGCGGCTGGGGGCGGTCGTGCTTCCCCACGACCCGCAGACGCACCTCGAGGCACTCAGAGCACAGTGGAGTGGGAAGGGCGGCGGGGCGGCGGGGCGGCGGGGCGGCGTCCAAGCGAGAGCCGCTCACGGGAGGTGGCGCCCGAGACACAGCTGGCCGGGAGGGTGCGGGTCAGGGTGGGAGGAGCAGGCCTAGTGATGCCCCCGGAGTCTCCCAGGCTATAGATCTTTGTGGAGACTTCTCGGTCTCTTCCCCGCGACAATGTGCGAACCCTTGGTATCCAGGAAACGGGGATAAGGGGCACAGTTCCTAGCCCTGCCCCTCTGGTCGGGGAATGGGTCTAGAGGGCGACTCTGCTGCTCCGGCCTTCCGGGTTGACAAAGGAACGCCGGCCTAGGACCCGGTATGGCGCTTCACCGCCGGGCCCTCTAGCCTAGCAAGAGGCATGGAGCGCGTGTCCGCGACCCGCGCAAGCTCGGGGATACTTTCGCGGTCGCTGGGAGGCCCACCCAGGGTACTTTCCTTTTTTCCATTCTTGGAAATATACGTCTGTCATAGTTAACAGCAAAGCCTAGGGCAAGAGTTCTACGCCCAAGATGGCCAGCCGGAAACCGGCTTCTCGCGACCAGGTGGCGAAGCCCCATTCGTCAGCTGGCCGCCCGCAGCCCTGTACCCGGCCACCTCTCTACTCTGCGCATGTGCTAGGCTACGCCCGCGTCTATGGTCGTGACGTCTGACAGAGCGTCCATCCGCCTTCGCCAGGACTCTATGGTTCTTACGTGGGAAGATAGACCGTCTATATAAAGCACGCGCAGGCGTAGGAGCGCCTCTTTTCCTTCGGCACGGTAAGCGCGCTTGTGGTACCTGGCCGTGCCCTTGCAGGTTCTGACCGCTGGTTTTAGGCCTGTTCTCGTCTTCCGTTCCGACTCTCTCTTTCGTTGCAGCCACTGAAGATCCTGGTGTCGCTATGGGGCCGCCGCCCGCCGTTTGGTGAGTTTTTGAATCCATGTACTTTAACGACTGGGAAATGAGCGGGGAAAGAACTACCTTTGGCCCCTGAAAGCACCTGTGAGGTGGAGCCCCCTCTCCCCGCGGCGGCCCTGTCTTGGGAACTGACCCTGTGTTTTGCCTCACATCCCCCGATTCTTTTTCAGTCTTAAGTAGTATTGTCTGTTCCTTCGTTCCCGTGTCGATGTGGAAGCGACGTACCCCTCATATCTCCCCCTCTGTCCTGCAAGCTCACCGCGTTTTCGTACGCTAGATACCCTCTCGGGCCCTTTGTGTGCGTTCCCTGTCTTATTTCCGGGCGACGTGCCGCGTGCCTTCTCGGACGTGAAGGGCAGTCCGGGAAAAACAGATGCAGCCGCCTCGTGTGCCCGACAGGGGGCGGGCACCAGACGCCTTTCCACTCGGCTCGGAGGTGGATTTAGTGCCACGTGCCCAAAAGTCTTCAGTTTGGGTGACCTGAACTGTGGAATGATAATGCGGTGAATTTGTAGTACACAGTGTTTGAGAGAGCATTTTTAACTAGGAAAACTTGTTGCTAAGTGTTTACTTTCTAGGACGCGTACGACAAAGTAACGGGAAAAGGTAGCTTTTATGTTTCTACTTGGGTGCCCTCTGTGCTTTGGAGCTCATTTCCCTGAATGGAAGCAGCTTAGAAGTGGAGGTGCATTCCCTCGTTTGGGTTGATGGTTGAGTTTTCTGTGAACCTCACCTGACCTGGGTTTTTCCACTCCCCTGCAGTTACCGATATTGTAAGAACAAGCCGTACCCAAAGTCTCGCTTCTGCCGAGGTGTCCCTGGTAAGTAGTGGAAGAGCTGCTGCACTAGCTTGGCCCTACTGACCCAGCATCCGTCTGCGACACCCCCTGCACACTTACCCAATCCTTTTTTTAGATGCCAAGATTCGCATCTTTGACCTGGGGCGGAAGAAGGCAAAAGTGGACGAGTTTCCACTCTGTGGCCACATGGTATCAGATGAATATGAGCAGCTCTCCTCTGAAGGTAAGGCTGGATTCTCTGTGAATCACCCCCAGTTGTCCTCCTGCTCCCTCAGCCCCATTCGCATGCACTGCACAGGTATTGAGAGTTTGAGCCTTTTCCCAAAACTCAGCCAACACATTTCCCGCGAGCTGGAGATGGTCGTGGTGGATGTTTCTCTACTGTCTTCTCTCACTTTGCTGCTTCACTTCCCCTTACCTAGCCCTGGAGGCTGCCCGAATTTGTGCCAATAAGTACATGGTGAAAAGTTGTGGCAAAGATGGCTTTCATATCCGGGTGCGGCTCCACCCCTTCCACGTCATCCGCATCAACAAGATGTTGTCCTGTGCTGGGGCTGACAGGTGAGCTTGGTCTGGGGCTTTTGAAGGCAATTATCCCATAACTTGGAGTCTCTACATTATTAGGCTTGCATTAATTTGTCAGAGCATAGAGGTGGCCCCAGTGACTCAGCCACCATGGCTGACTACTAGAAAAGCCAGGACACAGCTGGCAAGTGACTTTCAGTGGTCACTCAGTAGGACTCCTTCCTATGGACTGTTGTGGACACAAGCAAAAAAGCACGAGTCTTAGCAACCTCTTAGTCACAGGTGAAGGGAAACACTTGTAGTGGGAATGGCTTTCCTTGCTTTGAGCTTGATGACAGCCATCTGCCAGCAAGCAGGTAGAGCTGGCAGAGGAGCTCAGTGGTGCCTTGCAGGGTGTATCAGTGGTTCTTGGGATCCTCTGCAGCCAATTAAGCCGACTGGGTTCCTTTCCTCATGGGGGCCCAGTGTGCAATGGCTGCAAACAGCAGCTTCCTTGGTAGTGTATGCAGCCTGTTTCTTGTATGGGTTGCTCTAAGGGACCTTGGAGACAGGCCTTCCAGATGTATGTTCATGTGTCTCACCTTGCCACTGCCCCAATGTAGGCTCCAAACAGGCATGCGAGGTGCCTTTGGAAAGCCCCAGGGCACTGTGGCCAGGGTTCACATTGGCCAAGTGATCATGTCCATCCGCACCAAGCTGCAGAACAAGGAGCATGTGATTGAGGCCCTGCGCAGGGCCAAGTTCAAGTTCCCTGGCCGCCAGAAGGTATGTGGTTCTGCAGCCCCCTTCTCCCACTTTACCTTGCCACAGGCCTCCTGACTCAGCTCTTTGCATTGCCCCCTAGATCCACATCTCAAAGAAGTGGGGCTTCACCAAGTTCAATGCCGATGAATTTGAAGACATGGTGGCTGAGAAGCGGCTCATTCCAGATGGCTGTGGGGTTAAGTACATCCCCAATCGTGGCCCTCTGGACAAGTGGCGGGCCCTGCACTCATGAGGGCTTCCACTGTGCTGTCCCCTCATAATATGAACCAATAAATGTACTTCTTGTCCACCTGTGTCTTTGTATCTGCATTCTTGAGGAGAAAGGAACTTCTCTGAGAACCTTGGAGTCATCATTGCCCTTTGACTTCAGAAACTGGTTAACAACTCAGCCCTGCTCATGAGGCAGCAAACCCTGCAAAGGGCTAGGGCTGGTGGCCTTGTGTCAGTTGTCTACTCTGGAACTTGACTGGGACCTCCCCAGGTCCTAGGCAGTAGGTTGAAAAGCATTGAAGTGCTTTTCATAAAGCACAGCTGCAGCAAAGCCTTGCAGTCACGGGCTGAAGTCAGCCTCGGATTGTGTTGCTTATTACAACACATGTGGATGAAGAGAGCCTGTGGACTAGAGGCTGACCAGCAGCAGCCTTTATTTAGCAAGGGTACATGTGTGTCATGCTGGGTGTGGTCTCAGCCATCTGATTTAGCTAAGTCTCCAGAATCATCCAAGTACTAATGGTGTCACCTGGGATTTGCCTATCTCTAGCAGCCTCCTGAGCCCCATGCACCTCCCCTTTCTAAAGCCTGCATTCCCAGATCCCTCACCACCATTTGGTCTGCGCTGACCTTTGTTCCTTTGTAACAAAAAGACCTGGGAACAGATGTGGCATGCTTTGGCCTGGGGATCCTGGATGTCTTGAGTTGAACAGTGATGACCTTTGGGGGAGCAGCAAAACAAGAAGAGTGCCACGTGTGTGGTCAGAGCATCTGGGCCCAGGGACAGGAACTCCAAAGGCTTCTGGTGCCAGAGCTGGGGTATGGTGGCCCACTTGGCCCCAGCCCCCAGCCTGTGGCTTCCAAGAGGCCTGTTTTTTTGTAATCTCAACAGCCATTTCTAAGGTTTTTAATTACCTTCATTTATTATTATTATTTTTGCCAAACATACCTGGGAACACCTTTATTGTTTACCTTGGGGCAATGGTTCCATACCATAAGTGTGATCAGAGTTAATACATGGCCTGTTAACTGCTCTTTTGGGCAGTGGCAGGTGGGGAGGGAGGGCTCGGCACATTGCATTTTACTCTGTCCTGCAGCCCCTTTCCTGGGGTTCCTGGGTTCAGATAGGAGCTTTCTAGGTTACATAACTGGTGCAGATTTTTTGTGTGCACCTGTTGCCTTAGCCAGCCTTAGCTGGACCTTGCCAGACAGGCAGAAGCCTGTGCCAGCCCAGACGACAGCACCTGGGTGGCGCAAGCACAGCTGCGTGGCGCTTATGACGGGCCTGACTGCAGTGCTCACTGGATTACAATGAGCTGAAACATTTCCCGGTGTTTGCTGGTTTCAGGGAAGTGGTTTGATGGAGTGGCTTAATCACCCTCCTTGTAGCTACTGGGGCTTCATGGTTTCCTGGTGATTCTTCCCAATCCACAATAAAGATGGCCCACTGGGATATGCACTAGTGCCATATCTCACCCATCGGGAGTTTTGTTCTTAGTAACTTTCTTTGTCATAGAAAGTCTTGATTCCTGGCCGGGCATGGTGGCTCACACCTATAATCCCAGCACTTTGGGAGGCCGAGACGGGTGGATCACGAGGTCAAGAGATCGAGACCATCCTGGTCAACATGGTGAAACCCCATCTCTACTAAAAATACAAAAATTAGCTGGGCATGGTGGTGCACGCCTGTAGTCCTAGCTACTCGGGAGGCTGAGGCAGGAGTATTGCCTGAACCCAGGAGGCGGAGGTTGCGGTGAGCCGAGATCGGGCCATTGCACTCTAGCCTGGGTAACGAGCGAAACTCCGTCTCAAAAAAAAAAAAAGAAAGTCTTGATTCCTCTTTCTGAGCCCTCCCTTCCCCTCCCCCAACCCGGAGCCCACTTTGTCTCCACTCCTGATACTAGACTACCTGGCAGGTAGCATGAGTCCAGCCTTGGATACTCTGGTTTCCTCTCCTAATCTAGACACAAGCCCAACCAAAGAACAAGAGGCAAATCAAAGAAAAGATGGAGGCGGACTGCAGTCACAGGGTTGGATAGACGGGGGGAGGCTGGGGTTTGAGTCCTAAAAGGCAGCAGGCTCTAGAGGGGGGACACTTAGGTGGTAGGGCACAGCTGAGGGGGCAGGAGTGACAGCAGCAACAGAACAGCGAGACTGAGAGGCTGGACACTGTGCGCCTGGCTCAGCTTCAGCTCCACCTCCACGGGGTAGTGGTCACTGATGTTGAGGGCCTGGGAGTGGGTGGTGGTACAGTGTCAGTACTTGGGGCCGAGGGGCTTCCCGGTGACCCAGCTCCTGCCCTCCCTCCTTGGCCTCATCCCTTCACCTCCTCCTCGGTGAGCTGGAAGCTCGTGGGGAAGTCAAAGGCCGCCGCGGTGTGCAGCAGGCTCCGGCAGCGCTCCCCGTGCAGCACGATGCGGTCATAGGTGCAGTGGGTGCTGGCCCGCACCGTGGTGTCCTCCCCATCGGCAATCACCCAGTGGAAGCCTGGCTCCGTCCGCAGCTCCAGCTTGTCTAGGCGCTTTTTGGTCAGTGACGCACAGTCAGCATTGAAGTCCCCAAGCAGGATCACATCCTAAAGACAGAGCAGCCATCAGGCTGGCCACTGAGCCGCCCTATCGTCCCTCCCGTGCAAACTGCCCAGGCCTACCTACCTTGGTCTGCCAGTGCTGGGAGACCTCCAGAAACACATGGTAGAGGGCGTTCAGCTCCTTCTCCACGGCCTTAGGAGTGGTGTGCAGTGGAACCAACACCAGGCTGGGAAGCACTGCAAGGCCCAGGGACCGAGGGCTGCCATCCACTCCTGGCCCTTCTTCCCCAGTGGAGCCAGCCAGACCCCACCCTTCTGCTCCCACATACCAAGCCCACCCTTCTTCCCTTCCTACCCTTGCTGGGCAAAGAGAACTGGGCCACAAATGGCTCCCGGGCAAAGAGATCATCCTTGTCGTTATACACGTAGAAACTCAGGACCTGTGTTTTATGTGACCTAGGAGGACCAAGGGATGGGCAGCAGTGGCCCCACGTCACTGATTTTGGCTTGCAAGTGCCAAACGGCACTCAGGGAGGGGCCTGTCTCTCATCTTAACCCTCCACCAACATCTGCAATCTGGCACATCCCTCCTAGCCTGTCTCTAGAGCTTTAAAAAAATCAGACATAATTCATATGCCATAAAATTCACCTGCTTCAAGTATACAACTCGTTTTTTTTTTGGACATTCACAAGGCTGTGCAACTATTGCTACAATCAATTTTAAAACATCATCACCCATTACCCCTAAGAAAAACATAACATCCATTACCAGTTACTCGCCATTCTCCCTGCAACCGCTATCTCTTCTGTATCTTGTACATTTGCCTACTACTCTGGATATTTCATACAAATGAAATCAGATCATCTGTGGCCCTTCGGTTCCTGCAATGTATTCCACGTTCATCCATGCTGTGGCACGTGTCTGTGCTTCATCCCTCTTTCTGGCTGAATAATATTCCACGGACTGGGTACAGTACATTTTGTCATTTGGACACTTTGATGTCATCTTTTTTTTTGGAGACAGTGTCTCGCTCTGTTGCCCAGGCTGGAGTGCAATGGCACAATCATAGCTCACTGCAGCGTTGAACTCCTGGGCTCAAGTGATCCTGCCACGACAGCCCCCAAAGCGCGGGGATCACAGGCATGAGCCACTGTACCCTGCCCACCCAGTTATTTTGGAGCAAATACCAGACCTCATGAAATTTTATTTATATAAAGAATTAGTTCTTCCCTGCAGCCTGCCTCCCTTGCCCTCTGGATCCTGACTCCAAAGGGCTCCCCACCAGCCTGTCCTCCCAGGGACTTAGGAGCTCCGATCTACCTAAGGGCTATAAGTGGCCTGCACGGATCCTCTCGCCAGGAGCAGAAGCTACCACAGAAGAGAGGAGGAGGGACCCCATGTTTGTGCTTGGAGAAGGAGGGCCTCCTGCTCTATGGACACTCTGTTGGGGATCAAGGATGGGAAGAGCCCAGAACAAAAGGTGTTGAGAAGAGAAAGCATGCTAAGCAGGTGAGGCTGTCCCAGGATGGGGGGCCTATGGCCCTGGGGACTAATGAGCCACCTCACATTAGGGCCAAGGACGCCCCTCCACCCACTCCCCACTGCACTGCCAGCTCCATGCTTACCGATAGAAGTACACGTAGGTCTCCATGTAGGTGCTGCGCCCCAGCTGGGGGCTGCTCAGGGTGCTGTAGGGCCCAGAGCCATCAAATCTGCCGACAAAAGGGGAGGCAGGGTCAGGGCCTCGAGACTCTGGGTGCGCCCCTGATTAGACCCACAGAGCCTTCCTCACCGATTGAGTTCTCGAAGCAGGAGGGGGATGGCGCTGCCGGAAGAGTCCACCACCTCCTGCAGCACCGTGATGTCACAGCGAGCCAGGATCTGCCAGATACCGGGAAGGCCAGCCTGACTCAGTGCCAGCTGCCCTGAGAGGAGGCAGTGGGCCCAGGAAACTGGCACTGTTGTGGCCAAGAATGTTAAGGCTCACTGGCTGCAGCCCACAGAAAGCAGTAGGACTGGAAAGGCCCCAGAAGACTCATCCCACCCACACGCCGCCTGCTTCACAGAGGAAGCGACTGAGACCAATGGCAGCCAAGCCAAGCACCTGTGCTGCATCTCCACGCCACACCTCTTCCCTCTTCCTGTCCCCTCTTCTCTGGGACATACCCCTGGCCAGGCAGGGCTGGGGGCTTTGGGTCATGATTAGGGACACAGCTTCCCTGGAGCGATGAACCTACCCGCACTAAGGTGTCCATCACCTGCTCCCTGGCCACCTTGGCCAGCGTCAGCCGCTGGGCATTGAAGGCGCAGATGCGAAAAGCCTGGGCCCCATTGGCCAGGATGAGGAAGAGGAGTGCAGCTGGGTAGTGCATAGCTGCGTGTGGCTGCCGGGCGCCTCCCGGAATCCAGGCTGCGCCAGGGTACACTCTCAGCTGGGCTCAGTTTTGGCTCTGGAAGGGCAAGGATACCGAACAGAGAAAGTGGCACTAGCTGCTGCCCAGCACCAGCCTACCAGAGCTGCTGGCCCACAGGTTCCCAACCCTTCTCCCTGTGGCCACCTACTGATGTGTGCGTGTATGGCTTGACAGCATTTTGTTGTTGTTGTTGAAACGGTGTCTCACTCTGTTGCCAGTCTGGAGTGCAGTGGTGCAATCTCAGCTCACTGCAACCTCTGCCTCCCAGGTTCAAACGATTCTCCTGCCTCACCCTCCTGAGTGGCTGGGACTACTGGTGTACACCACCATGCCCAGCTAATTTTTTTTTTTTTTTGAGACAGAGTCTCACTCTGTCGCCAGGTGCCAGGCTGGAGTGCAATGGTACAATCTCGGCTGACTGCAAACTCCACCTCCCGGGTTCAAGCAATTCCCCTGCCTCATCCTCCCGAATAGCTGGGACTACAGGCGCATGCCACCAAGCCCAGCTAATTTTTGTATTTTTAGTAGAGACGGGGGTTTCACCATGTTGGCCAGGATAGTCTTGATCTCTTGACCTCATGATCCGCCTGCCTCGGCCTCCCATAGTGCTGGGATTAAAGGTGTGAGCCACTGTGCCCAGCCCTAATTTTTTTTTATTTTTAGTAGAGATGGGGTTTCACCATGTTGGCCACGATACTCTCTGATCTCTTGACCTCGTGATCCACCTGCCTCAGCCTCCCAAAGTGCTGGGATTGGCCGGGCGCGGTGGCTCAAGCCTGTAATCCCAGCACTTTGGGAGGTCGAGGCGGGTGGATCACGAGGTCAAGAGATCGAGACCATCCTGGTCAACATGGTGAAACCCCGTCACTACTAAAAATACAAAAAATTAGGTGGGCATGGTGGCGCGTGGCTGTAATCCCAGCTACTCAGGAGGCTGAGGCAGGAGAATTGCCTGAACCCAGGAGGTGGAGGTTGCAGTGAGCCGAGATCGCACCATTGCACTCCAGCCTGGGTAACAACAGCAAAACTCTGTCTCAAAAAATAAAAAAAGTGCTGGAGCCAGGCTTGGTGGCTCAAGCCTGTAATCCCAGCACTTTGGGAGGCCGAGGTGGGTGGATCACGAGGTCAAGAGATCGAGACCATCCTGGTCAACATGGTGAAACCCCGTCTCTACTAAAAATACAAAAAATTAGCTGGGCATGGTGGTGCGTGCCTGTAATCCCAGCTACTCAGGAGGCTGAGGCAGGAGAATTGCCTGAACCCAGGAGGCGGAGGTTGCGGTGAGCCGAGATCGCGCCATTGCACTCCAGCCTGGGTAACAAGAGTGAAACTCCGTCTCAAAAAAAAAAAAAAAAAGTGCTGAGATAACAGGCATGAGCCACTGTGCCCGGCCTGACGGCATCTTTTCATTTAAAAATTATTTTTGAGGCTGGGCACGGTGACTCAGGACTGTATTCCCAACACTTTGGGAGGTCGAGGCGGGTGGATGAGGTTAGGAGTTTGAGACCAGCCTGGCCAACATGCGGAAACCCCGTCTGTACTAAAATACAAAAATTAGCCAGGTCTGGTGGCGTGCACCTGTAATCCCAGCTACAAAGGAGGCTGAGACAAGAGAATCACTTGAACCTGGGAGGTGGAGGTTGCAGTGAAACGAGATTGCGCCACTGTACTCCGGCATACGTGACAGAGCGAGACTTCATCTCAAAGAAAAAAAAAATTCTTTTTGAGACAGAGTCTCACTCTGTGTCCCAGGCTGGAGTACAGTGGTGAGATCTTGGCTCACTGCAACCTCCGCCTCCCCGGTTCAAGCGATTCTTGTGCCTCAGCTTCCTGAGTAGTGGGATTACAGATGTGTGCCACCACGCCCGGCTAATATTTGTATTTTGTTGTTGTTGTTGTTGTTTTGAGACAGAGTCTCGCTCTGTCACCAGGCTGCAGTACAGTGGCGCAATCTCGACTCACTGAAACCTCTGCCTCCCTTGTTCAAGTGATTCTCCTGCCTCAGCTTCCCAAGTAACCGGGATTACAGGCATGTGCCGCCACGCCCAGGTAATTTTTGTATTTTTAGTACATACGGGGTTTCACCATGTTGGCCAGGATGGTCTCCATCTTCTGACCTTGTAATTTCCCCATCTTGGCCTCCCCAAGAGCTGGGATTACAGGCATGAGCCACAGTGCCTGGCTAATTTTTTTTTTTTTTTCATCCAACAAGAAGCCATAACTTTATTTATGATAGAAACAGTACAAATTTCAAACCAAGCTGCAGTTACTCCTTTGAGACACCAAAAAAAGTTGCTTTCAGATGGTTACATTGTTAATTCCATAATAGCATTTACAATATCATTACTGTTGTTCTTCAGGGCTCAGACTGCCTTTGCTCTCGACACATTTGCTTGTGACATGACCAATTCTATGTCTTTAACTTCTACACCTGTTTCATCGACCTCTTCCTCTTCACTCTCCTCTTGTACAGTTGGAGTCTGTGTGTTTTCTTGAATGTTTGAGACAGCTTCACCTTGAACTTTGAATTTCTCAGCAGCTGCTAGTTGTGCTTGCTGAGATAAATCTTCGATCTTGGCTTCCCCAAACACTATGTAGGTATCCGAAGCAGGGCTCTTGTAGACATCTGGTTTTGTGATGACAAAGAAGATATTCTTAGATTTCCGGATAGTGACTCTAGTAACTCCTGTAACCTGTCGAAGACCCAGTTTGGACATAGCCTTCCGTGCCTTCTTTTCACTTCGACTCTGTTTTGCTTTACTGACGGGTTCTTCATCTATCTCAGCTGCTGCCGCCAGCTGGGCTTGCTGTGTGGTTGCCTGGGTGGAGTCCTGTTCTTCAAGCTCTGGTACCGATTCATCACTGTCAGATTCTGTTCCAGATCCTGTCTCAGCCTGGGGCTGCGGCAACTCCTGCTCTGTAGCAGGGACGGTTTCTGTGGCTTCGCCGGGCATTTTGTGCAGGGAAGGCGGAATCAAGATGGCGGCAGAAAGAGGTTTTGTTTTTTTTTTTTTTTTTTTTTTTTTTTTTTTGAGACAGAGTTTCGCTCTTGTTGCCCAGGCTGGAGTGCAATGGCGTGATCTCGGCTCACCGCAACCTCCGCCTCCCAGGTTCAAGTGATTCTCCTGCCTCAGCTGGGATTACAGGCATGCGCCAACACGCCTGGCTAATTTTTTGTGTTTTTAGTAAAGACAGGGTTTCTCCCTGTTGGTTAGGCTGGTCTCGGACTCCCGACCTCAGGTGATCCGTCCTCCTTGGCCTCCCAAAGTGTTGGGATTACAAGTGTGAGTCATCGTGGTGCCCGGCCTAATTTTGTTTTGTTTTTGGTTTTGGTTTTGTTTGAGATGGAATCTGGCTCTGTCACCCAGGCTGGAGTGCAGTGTCGCGATCTCAGCTCACTGCAACCTCCGCCTCCTGGGTTCAAGCAATTCTCCTACCTCAGCCTCCCCAATAGCTGGGATGACAGGTGCGCACCACCACATCTGACTATTTTTTTGTATTTTTAGTAGAGACAGGGTTTCACCACGCAGGTCAGGCTTGTCTCGAACTCCTGACCTCATGATCCGGCCACCCTGGCCTCCCAAAGTGCTGGAATTACAGGTGTGAGCAACTACGCCTTGCCTTTTTTTTTTTTTTTTTTTTTTTTTTGAGACAGTCTCACACTGTCACCCAGGCTGGGGTGCAGTGGTTCAATCTCCACTTACTGCAACCTCCACCTCCCAGGTTCAACCAATTCTTCTGCCTCAGCCTCCTGAGTAGCTGGGACTACAGGTGCACACCACCATGCCCGGCTAATTTTGGTATTTTTAGTAAAGTCAGGGTTTCAGCGTATTGGCCAGGTTGGTCTCAAACTCCTGACCTCGTGATCCTTTGCCTCAGCCTCCCAAAGTGCTGGGATTACAGGTGTAAGCCACCGCACCTGGCTTAATTTTTGTATTTTTTTTTTTTTTTTTTTTTTGAGACAGAGTTTCACTCTTGTTACCCAGGCTGGAGTGCAATGGTGCGATCTCGGCTCACCGCAACCTCTGCCTCCCGGGTTCAGGCAATTCTCCTGCCTCAGCCTCCTGAGTAGCTGTGATTACAGGCATGCGCCACCATGCCCACCTAATTTTTTGTATTTTTAGTATAGATGGGGTTTCACCACATTGACCAGGATGGTCTCGATCTCTCGACCTCGTGATCCACCCGCCTCGGCCTCCCAAAGTGCTGGGATTACAGGCTTGAGCCACTGCGCCCGGCCCAATTTTTGTATTTTTTTTTTTTTTTTGAGATGGAGTTTCACTCTTGTTACCCAGGCTGGAGTGCAATGGCACGATCTCGGCTCACTGCAACCTCTGCCTCCTGGGTTCAGGCAATTCTCCTGCCTCAGCCTCCTGAGTAGCTGGGATTACAGGCACGCGCCACCATGCCCAGCTAATTTTTTGTATTTTTAGTAGAGACGGGGTTTCACCATGTTGACCAGGATGGTCTCGATTTCCCGACCTTGTGATCCACCCGCCTCGGCCTCCCAAAGTGCTGGGATTACAGGCTTGAGCCACCGCGCCCAGCCTAATTTTTGTATTTTTAATAGAGATGGAGTTTTGCCATGTTGACCAGGCTGGTCTCAAACTCTCGACCTCAGGTGATCTGCCCACCTTGGCCTCCCAAAGTGCTCGGATTATAGGCATGAGCCACCAAGCCTGGCCTCTTTTTTTAAATTGTGGCAAAATACACATAGCATAAAATGGACCACATTCATCTTTTTTTTTTTGAGACGGGAGTTTCGCTCTTGTTACCCAGGCTGGAGTGCAATGGCGCGATCTCGGCTCACTGCAACCTCCGCCTCCTGGGTTCAGGCAATTCTCCTGCCTCAGCCTCCTGAGCAGCTGGGATTACAGGCATGCGCCACCATGCCCAGCTAATTTTTTGTGTTTTTAGTAGAGACGGGGTTTCACCATGTTGACCAGGATGGTCTCGATCTCTTGATCTCGTGATCCACCCGCCTTGGCCTCCCAAAGTGCTGGGATTACAGGCTTGAGCCACCGCGCCCGGCCCCACATTCATCATTTTTAAGTGTATAGTTCAGTGGCATTAAGCACATTCATAGTGTTGTGTTATCACTGTCACCATTCATCCACAAAACTTTTTCACCTTCCCAAACTCTGTCCTCATTAACTACTGAACTCCCCATTCCCCTTCTTCTAGCCCTTGGCACTCACTATTCTACTGTCTGTGTCTGTGAACTTCCCTACTCTAGATCCCTAATAGAAGTGAACCACCCCCCACAAAAAAAAAAAAAAAAAAAAAAAAAAAAAAAAAAGAAGTGAAATCCGGCCAGGCGTGGTGGCTCACACCTGTAATCCCAGCACTTTGGGAGGCCGAGATGGGTGGATCACCTGAGGTCGGGCGTTCGAGACCAGCCTGACCAACATGGAGAAACCCTGTCTCTATTAAGAATACAAAAATTAGCCAGGCATGGTGGCAGATGCCTGTAATCCCAGCTACTTGGGAGGCTGAGGCAGGAGAATCACTTAAACCAGGAGGCAGAGGTTGCAGTGAGCCAAGATTGCGCCACTGCGCTCCAGCCTGGGCGACAGAGTGAAACTCCATCTCCAAAAAGATTAAAAAAGAAGAAGAATTAAAATCCTACACGGCCATTTGCGGTGGCTCATGCCTGTAATCCCAGCACTTTGGGAGGCTGAGACAGGCGGGTCACTTGAGGTCAGGAGTTTCAGACCAGCCTGGCCAACATGGTAAAACCCTGTTTTCTACAAAAAACACAAAAATTAGCTGGGCGTGGTGGCATGCACCTGTAATCACAGCTACTCAGGAGGCTGAGGCAGAAGAATCAGCTTAAACCCAGGAGGTGGAGGTTGTAGTGAGCCAAGATCTTGCCACTGCACTCCAGACTGGGCGACAGAGTGAGAGTCCGACTCAAAAAAAAGTGAAATCCTACAGCATTTGCCTTTCTGTGACTGGCTCATTTCACTGAGCAAAAAGTCCTCAAGGGTCATTCCTGTTGGAGCACATGTCAGAATTTCTTTCCTTTTCATGGCTGAATCATATTCCATTGTCTAGGTGTCTGGGTAGACCACATTTTGTTCATTCATTCATCCATCTGGTTTTCATTGTTGTTTTTTAAGTAGAGACGCAGTCTCACTATGCTGCCCAGACTGGTCTTGAACTCCTGGGCTCAAGCGATTCTCCTGCCTGAGCCTCCCAAAGTGCTGAGACTGCAGGAATGAGAGCCCTGGTGCCCCAGCCTCATGCATCTGTTGATGGTCCCTGAGTCGCATCTACCTTTTGGCTATTATGAATAGTACTGCTATGAATGTAGGGGTATACGTATCTGGAGTTCCTGATTTCAGTTCTCTTGGGTATATACTCAGAAGTGGAATTGCTGGGTCATATGAATTCTATTTTTAATTTTCTGAGGAACTCTCATATTGGTCTCCGTGGTGATCTGCACCATTTTACATTCCCACCAACAGTGCACAAGCGGCCAGGCTTATTCTTTTATTATTTATTTGAGACAAGGTCTTGCTCTGTCACCCGGATTGGAGTGCAATGGTGCCATCACGGCTCACTGCAGCCTTCTGAAGTCTATGTTTCCCAGGCTGGTCTCAAACTCCTGGACTCAAGTGATCTTCCTTCCTCAGCTTCTCAATGTGCTGGGATATTATAGGCCTGAGCCACTGCACCTGGCTCAGTCCACTTTTTCTTTTCTTTTTTTTGAGATAGCGTCTCATTCCATTTCTCAGGCAGAAGGGCAGTAAAGTGATCTTGGCTCACAGCAAACTCCACCTTCCAGGCTCAAGTGATCCTCTCCCCTCAGCCTTCTGAGTAGCTGGGACTACAGGTGCATGCTGCCGCACCAAGCTAATTTTTTTTTTTTTTTTTTGAGAAGGCGTTTCACTGTCACTTAGGCTGGACTGCAATGACGTGGTCTCAGCTGACTGCAACCTCTGCCTCCTGGGTTCGAGCGATTCTCCTTCCTCAGCTTCCCAAGTAGCTGGGACTACAGGCGTGTGCCACCACAGCCACCTTTTTTTTTTTTTTTTTTTTTTTTTGTATTTTTAGAAGAGATGGGGTTTCACCATGTTGGCCAGGCTGGTCTCGAACTCCTGACCTCGTGATCTACCCGCCTTGGCCTCCCAAAGTGCTGGGATTACAGGCTTGAGCCATCACGCCTGGCTTTTTTTTTTTTTGAGAGGGAGTCTCACTCTGTCTCCCAGGCTGGAATGCAGTGGTGCAATCTCGGCTCCCTACAACCTGCACCTCCCAAGTTCAAGCGAGTCTCCTGCCTCAGCCTCCTGAGTAGCTGGGATTACAGGCATGCACCACCACACCTGGCTAAGTTTTGTATTTTTAGTAGAGACAGGGTTTTACCATGTTGGCCCGGCTGGTCTCAAACTCCTGACCTCAAGTGACCCATCCGCCTCAGCCTCCTAAAGTGCTGGGATTCCAGGCGTGAGCCACCATGCCTGGCCAGCAAGCTAGAGACCCCAGTGCTTTTCACCTTCATTAGCAACTGCAGGAGCATCTTCGTTCATCTCTGCCTCCCTACTTGTGAGGTGTTCTCTTTAAGACAAACTCCCAGCAGTGAATTGCTGCATACAAGGGCATGTGCATGTAACCAGATCTCAGATATGGCCAAATATTCCCCATGGCAACCTGCGATGGGGCCTCTTTCCCCTATTCCTGTCACCACTGGGGAGCCCTTCTTGTTAATCTCAGCAGCTGGAGCCCGCCCCCTCCCCCCACCCCCCGGTTTATCTTTGTCTCATGCTCACCTGACCTTGCTGGGCTCAGCCCCTTGCTCCATGCCCTGTCCATGTGGCTTGCATCCTGAGGCATGAGTTCCTCTGCTCTGCCTGCTTTTCTCCACCACACTGTCACCTTCCCTTTGGCCTCAGTTCCTGCATCTCTGTCTCTGTCTCACCTTCCCTCTCTACTCTGTCTTTCCTTATCTGTCTCTCTGTTGCGGTGTCTCTCTCCTGGCTAGGTTTCATGTCTGTTTCTCCCTGACCACCTGCTCTGTCACTCATGCTAGTTTGGGTTCCCTGCCCTGGTGCCTATTCTGGGATATATGTGGGCATGTGGCCAGCTCTGGGCTGGTGCAGGCAGCCTTGGCGGCTCTGGTATCAGGGACCCCTACGAGGCCTACCAGCAAGAACCAGAGGGCAACTGTTCCTGACCTCCGCCCCAAACGCTGGCTGTCAACACAGCCTTGGCCGGAGCCATGGGGTTCCCTCCCCCTCCCGAGCCCTTTCCAGGCAGAAGGCAACTTCCTCCCTTCTTTCGTCTCTCCAGGGGGCTCCCATACCTGCTCAGAGCAGCTTGTCACCAACTCTGCCTCATCCTTAAGTGGATCTCGACACTCCAGAAGAGCAGCTCCTGCCTGGATAGGGTTAGGAAGGGGAAAAAGAGGAAGAGGCTGTGTTCCTGAGCCAGCCGGCCGGCCTAGAAGGGCCGGGCCGAGCCGGAGGCCCCACCCTGGCCGACAGCAGGCCCGCCCCGGCTCCGCCCCGCCGCCGGCCAGGAGGGCTAACGCCGCGCCTGGGAACTGCTGACCTGCCCGCCCACCTTCCCACCCAGATTACGCCTTCCCGGGCCAGCGGGACGCTACAGACCTGTGAGTCACTCAAGCGTGGCAGGCCAGCAGTCTCTGCGGCTGAGCAGCAGCAATCCCTTAATAAGCAGTTACCTGTGCCACCGCCCAGAGGCAAGGAGGCGCTGGCGCCTGAGTGAGACCCCAAGCTTCACTCGCCGAGCCCGTCGCTCAGCCCCCGGTCCAGGTACCGAGTCAGGAGCTGCTGGGGAAGGCGCAGTAGCTGAAAGTCGTGCCCAACGCTGTGAGACTGGGCACCCCAAGGACACGAGTCTTCTGTCCCTGTTCTCGGGTTCTGAGTCCCATTGTAGCTGCACACTCCTGAGTTAGGAGACCCAAAGTGAGGGACAGTTCGAACACGATCTGGCCATGGTCGTGAGGTCAAGGGGACTGAGGATCTGCTCCAGAGAGAAGGAGACCCAGAGATCTGGCAGTCCAACATCCCGGGATCTGTGAGCCGGCAGTGGGGTCGGATCCACTCAGCCCCGCATGGGATAGTTGCAGCGAATGGATTGGATGTGGTGATAGGCAGAAGGCTGGAAAAAATATTAAAAATCAATAAATTATGGTTTAAAAATAAAAAAAATGGAGGCCAGATGCAGTGGCTCAGCCTGTAATCCCAGCCCTTTGGAAGGCAGAGGCGGGAGGATCACCTGAAGTCAGGAGTTTGAGGCCAGCCTGACCAACATGGAGAAACCCTGTACCTACTAAAAATATGAAATTAGCCGGTCGTGGTAGCACAAGTCTGTAATCCCAGCTACTTGGGAGGTTGAGGCAGGAGAATTGCTTGAACCCGGGAGGCAGAGGTTGCAGGGAACCGAGATTGCGCCACTGCACTCCAGCCTGGGCAACAAAGTGAAACTCTGTCTCAAAAAATAAAAAATAAAAAATAAATAAAAAAACTGGGCCGGGTGAGGTGGCTCATGCCTGTAATCCCAGCACTTTGGGAGGCCAAGGCAGGCGGACTGGTACCAGGTCAAGACATCGAGACCATCCTGGCCAACATAGTGAAACCCCGTCCCTACTAAAATATAAAAATTAGCTGGGCATGGTGGCACACACCTGTAGTCCCAGCTACTCAGGAGACTGAGGCAGGAGAATTGCTTGAACCCGGAATGCAGAAGTTGCAGTGAGCTGAGATCACGCCACTGCACTCCAGCCTGGCGCCTGGCGACAGAGCGAGACTGTCTTAAAAAATAAAAAACTGGTTGCTTAATACATAGGGGGCGTTTTTTCTTGGTCATGAATATGTTTCAGAACTAGAGGTAGTAGCTAACAACCTTGTGAATGTATAAGGTGATATAAAATACTGGTTCTCGGATGGACACGGTGACTCATGCCTGTAATCCTAGGACTTTGGGAGGCCGAGGCAGGAGGATCACCTGAGGTCGGGAGTTCGAGACCAGCCTAGCCAACATGGTGAAACCCCGTGTCTACTAAAAACAAAAAAATTAGCCGAGCGTGGTGGCGCGCGCTCTTGGTCCCAGCCACTCAGGAGGCTGAGACAGCAGAATCGCTTAAGTCTGGGAGGTCGAGGCTGTAGTGAGCTGTGATCGCACCACTGCACTCCAGCCTGGGTCTGCCTGGACCCTGTGTCAAACAAAAACCAGAAATACTAGAAACAAAAGACTACCGCAAATGGCTGCCGAGAAGCCTGAGCACCGCGGGGGCGGGGCCACTTCCCGTGGTCCCCGGGCAGGCTTCGCTGCCGTAAAGCGGTTCGGGCTGGCTTTGCGACAGTCGGCGGGGAGCCAGGCACCGGCGCAGGCTTGCTTTCCGGCGGGTGCGCGGGGCCAGGCCGCCAGCGCCCGCCTTCCCTTTCCCGCCTGTTCCGCAGCGCACCTACAGCCTGTGACCCCAGCGACCGCTCCTCAGTGGGGGAGAGAGCGGGGCCGGGCGAGGCTCCGGCCTGACCTGCGAAAGGACCTCGGTCCAGTCCCCAGTCGCGCCGCGTCTCCTGTCCGTCTGTGCGCGGGCCTGTCAGGAGCTGGTGTCTCCAGCGATCGAGGTTGCAGACCTACAGGCGCCCCACAGGCCGGCCCGGAGCGCGGGGAGCGCCGGCCGCCGGCCGGGTAGGGATGCCCCTGCACGTGAAGTGGCCGTTCCCCGCAGTGCCGCCTCTCACCTGGACCCTGGCCAGCAGCGTCGTCATGGGCCTAGTGGGCACCTACAGCTGCTTCTGGACCAGTGAGTGGGCCCAGGCCGAGGCAGGCCCGCCCGGGTACCCACGCCCGGCCAGAGGTGGACTCACGGTGGGGGACGCCGCGGCCCTGGCCTGGCAGGCGAACCCTGAGCGTCGGACCTCTCCTTCCTCGCCAGAGTACATGAACCACCTGACCGTGCACAACAAGGAGGTGCTGTACGAGCTCATTGAGAACCGAGGCCCGGCCACGCCCCTCATCACCGTGTCCAATCACCAGTCCTGCATGGATGACCCTCATCTCTGGGGTACCTGGGCCAGTGTGCGGGGCCGGGGGAGGAAGGACGAGGATTCGGGAGGGGCCCAAATTCCTCAGAACAAACCTCTTCTCACTGCCTTTTCACTCTGGTTTCTGGGTGTTCTGCCCCAGGGCTGAGACTTTGATGTGTGGCTCCTGCAGCATCCCCTGAGGGAGCATGATTTGCAGAGGGCCTGGGGAGTGGAGCAGGTCTTACAGCTCCTTTAGCGTCAGGCTGTTAAACTTGGTAAGAATAATCCTATTAAGAATTTTGGCCGGGCGCGGTGGCTCACACCTGTAATCTCAGCACTTTGGGAGTCCGAGGCAGGCGGATCACCTGAGGTCAGGAGATTGAGACCATCGTGGCTAACTCGGTAAACTGTCTGTTCTTTAAACCATCCAGGGCCCCACAGACTTGGGGAAAAAATTGGGGTTGGTCATAGGGTATCCTGTGAGGAAGTTCTGAGCCAGGGACTGGAAACCCAGTGTCCTAGCTCCAGGTTTGCCCCTGGCTGGGCCTGTACCCTTCAGCCAGCCCTATGTGGGAGCCAGATTGCCACACCGAGAAGTTCCTGCTCTGCTGACTTCACAGGAAGTTGCTTGGCGCCGATAAACTGATGGCTGGGTGGAGGTGTACATGGGGCCTCCACTCCTGAACAGAGGGGTTACACTGTCCTAGAGCTCATGGGGACCCACCTGGCCACACTGGAGCCCTTCAGAGCTCACCCTGGCTGCTGGGTGGAGAAAGGCCTAGAGATGCCACAGGTGGCTCCTAAGAAGTCAGGAAGGAGGCCTGGGAGCCGTCCAGTGGCCTAGACTGCGCTGGTGGCAGTGACAGTACAGGGAGAAGTATGTTGGGGAGGTAGACAGTCCAGGTGCAGTGATGAGTAAGATGTGGAGGATGGGGGAGAGGGAGGAGCCGGGGAGAGCTGAACGATCCGGACTAAATGTCTGAAAGATGCCACTTTGAGCTGTACAGAACTGGTAGTGCTGCTGTCCTTGTCCCTTATTCCCTGAAATGGGATGAAGGAAAGGCACTGCCTGGGTATAAGGGAAGTTGGGGCATGAAGCCTTTCCTCTCCTCTAGGGATCCTGAAACTCCGCCACATCTGGAACCTGAAGTTGATGCGTTGGTGAGGAGGAATGGGCCCCTCGAAGTGGGCCCGGCCGGCCCCACCTGCCTCTGCCCAGATTTGCCTTCCTCCTGCTCTGCCCAGGAGGTGGCGTCCAGCAGTCCAGGCAGGGCATGGGGTGGGGCCCTACAGGCCCTCCCCCTGTGCCTCCCTTCTGCATGCCAATGCTGGGGGCAGGGTGGTGGAGTGGGGTGTAGGGGGCAGGACTGATTGCATCCATCCTCGCTCAGGACCCCTGCAGCTGCAGACATCTGCTTCACCAAGGAGCTGCACTCCCACTTCTTCAGCTTGGGCAAGTGCGTGCCTGTGTGCCGAGGTGAGCTGCTCCTCCTGCGAGTGCAGGGAGGCTCTTCTGGGGCAGGAAAGCTGGTGGCCAGTGTCTCTGTTTTGGAGGGACCCATGTGAGCAGGGAGCCCAGGAGACAGCAGAAGGCCCAGATTCATCACATGGCAGCAGAAGGGGCAGAGGCTGCAGGAGGAGGGACAGCTCCCTGGAGAGCTCTCAATTCTCTGCAACTGCCCAGGGATCATGTGGACCCGGAGCCTTGGCATTATAATTCAAGGAGGTATTATCCATAGCCTGTTCTCTCAGGGAGGTCACTAAGAGACTCATTGAGAACAGTGCATTGTCATTGGTCCACGATGGCAGTAGCATGTGCCTGCAGGCCAGAGGGTTTTGCTTCTAGGAGATCAAACGGGCTTGTGGGGTGAGAACCGCAGGGGATAGGGGCCATTTTGATCCCTAGTCTCCAGATAGGGAGGCCCAGAGAGATTAAGCAGCTGGCCCAAGGTCATGGGATGAGGAGATGGCAAAGCCAGGATTTGAATCCAGATTGCTCTTTCCTCTGCGGGAACAGAATTTTTCCAAGCAGAGAATAAGAGGAAAGGTGTTAGGCACAGGCAAGCACATGCCAGGTGCTGGAGAGAGAAACGTATAGCACTTCACACTTGCCGTCCCGGCACTTTGTGAAGTTGAAGAGGGAGGATCACTCAAGCCTAGGAGTTTGAGACCAGCCTGGGCAACATAGTGAGACCCGGTCTTTTTAAAAATAAAAATATTTTTAAAACAAAAGAGAGAAAAGTAGAAAGTATAAATTGTGTGTAGAATGTGAAGGTTATAGGATAATCCTATTAAGAATTTTGGCCAGATGTGGTGGCTCACGCCTCTAATCCCAGCACTTTGGGAGGCCGAGGCAGGTGGGTCACCTGAGGTCAGGAGATTGAGACCATCATGGCTAACTCAGTAAAACCTGGTCTCTACTAAAAATATAAAAAATTAGCTTGGTGTGGTGGCACATGCCTATAGTCCCAGCTACTCAGGAGGCTGAGGCAGCAGAATCGCTTGAACCTGGGAGGTGGAGGTTGCAGTGAGCCGAGATTGTGCCACTGCACTCCAGCCTGGTTGACAGCACGAGACTCTGTCCCAAAAAAAAAAAAAAAAAAAAAAAAGTTCATCCTTGTTTGTAATCCCAGCACTTTGGGAGGTTGAGGCAGGTGGATCACAAGGTCAAGAGATGGATACCATCCTGGCCAACATGGTGAAACCCTTCTCTACTAAAAATACAAAAATTAGCTGGCAGTGGTGGCACATGCCTGTAGTCCCAGCTACTCAGGAAGCTGAGGCAAGAGAATCACTTGAACCTGGGAGGTGGAGGTTGTAGTGATCCAAGATTGATTGTGCCAGTGTACTCCAGCCTGGCGACAGAGCAAGAGACTGTCTCAAAAAAAAAAAAAAAAAAAAAAAAAAAAAAAAACATTTTTGGACTCTAGCTGGCTGCATTGCACCTCAGCTTCCTGACGAGTAAGTATTGCTTGAGCCCTGGAATTTTTTTTTCTTGAAACAAGGTCTCTCTCTGTTGCCCAGGCTGCAGTGCAGTGGCATGATCATGGCTCACTGCAGCCTCCGTCTCCTGGGTTCAAGTGATCCTCCCACCTCAGCCTCCTGAGCAGCTAAGGCATGTGCCACCATGCCCAGCTAATTTTATTTATTTAGTCTGCAGAGATGGGGTCTTACTACATTGCCAGGGCTGGTCTTGAACTCCTAGACTCAAGTGATCCTCCTGCCTCGGCCTCCCAAAATGCTGGGATTACAGGCATGAGCCATTGTGCCCAACCTAGCCCAGGAGTTCAAGGCCAGCCTTGGCAATACAGTGAGGCCCCAGGTCTCAAAATAATAAATAAAAGGCTAGGCACGGTGGCTCACACCTGTAATCTCAACGTTTTGGGAGGCCGAGATGGGTGGATCACTTGAGGTCAGGAGTTTGAGACTAGCCTGGCCAATGTGGCAAAACCTGGTCTCTACTAAAAATACAAAAATTCGCCAGATGTGGTAGTGCACGCCTGTAATCTCAGCTACTCAGGAGGCTGAGGCGGGAGGATCACCTGAATCTAGGAGGCAGAGGTTGCAGTCAGCTGAGATCACACCACTGCACTCCAGCCTGGGCGACAGATTGAGATTTCATTTAAAAAAAAAAAAAAGATTTTTGTACTTGACTGTGCTCTCTCATCCAGGTGGTGACATGCTTGTGTCTGGTTAAGAGATAGCATCCTAGCTGCAATGTTGCTGCTTGGGTGGCAGCAGGGCTAGGTGGATGTGAGGAGCCCAGGTCAGGGCTGTCACTGTAGCTCTGGCAGCAGATGATTGTGGCTGGGCCTCCAAGGGTCACTGTGGCGAATGAGAAAAGGTTACTACTTTGAGATTTACTCTGGACTTGTTGATAGATTAAGTGTAGGGTGGGGTAAGAAAGAGAACTCAAAAATGACACCAGGTGTCTCAGCTGAGCCACGGGGAGAGTGGGGCAAAGGGAAAGCAATGCGGGGACTGGGAGGGGAGAGGGTGAGTCCCATTTTGCTTGTGCTGCATCTGAGGAGCCTGTTGCCTGTGGAAGGGGAGCAGTCCCAGAGTATGCAGTTCTGGAACTTAGAAGAATGATTCGGAATAAAGATATTGGGAATTCAACCACAAAGTCACAAATGCAGAGTAAGAGTCTGTGGAGAGAGGGCAGAGGCCCAAGATGGCACAGAGGGAGAGAGAAGCCACCAACGTGGCAGAGAGCCATGGCCAGGGAGAAAAGTAGCAAACCAGGGGCCTGTGGCACCATGGAACAGGTGACGCTAGAGAAACGTGTCCATGGAGTGACAGCTGCTGAAGCCAGATTGTTGCGGCCTGAGGGCTGGTGGTGCTGCAGTGGGGGTGGTGAGGAGATGGCAGGGGTGGCAACTCCTCCCAGAGGTTCAGTTAGGAGGAAAAAGAGAAAGAAGGAAGTAACCAAAGGATATAGGTCAAGTAAGAGTTTATTATTTCTAACTGGTCAAAGGAGAACATGGTAAAACCCAGTAAAATAACAACAAATAACAAAGAGAGGCTTTTAATGGAAAGCTGCAGTACCCGCCCTTGGCCTCCCTAGCCGCACTCCTCAGAAGCAGCCCCCTGGAGTAGTTTCTCATTCTGCTGCTTTTGGAGGCTACTTCTGTCTCTGTAAAGGAACAAGCAGAGGCCATAGTGTCTTGACAAATGACTGTGGTATCATTCATCCCAACCTGCTCTGAGAGACAGGGACTCTACTCATTCACCCCCCGCCCCTGCCGCTCAGTTCCTCCAACAAAGAACTAATCATATGTCATTAAGGCAAAGGACATATTTGACACACTTAGCTTCTGTGTTCCAAAATTCCCTTTTTCTCCAAGTGTAGACTTTTATAGGGTATTTAAGTATTGAAGTAATTTGACACAAGCGACACAAGTGAGTGGTAGTAGCATTTGCAAAAGTTACAAACGATGAAGTCTTGCTCCAAAAGCATATTATTATTGTTTTTTAAAATCTAGTTTCAAGCTCAGTGGATAGGTTGCACCGGTGAGTTTTAGTAGAGAAGGGCCGGAAGCTATGACGACTCCCCGCTACTGTTACACACGCTGCATCCCAAGTAGGGAAACTGCTGCTTTTCCCATGCCCTGAGCAAACTCCAGCGGGTCATCACCCCCTCCCTGTAGCCCAAGTTCAAAGTTCATAGGCCAGAGGTATTCCCAATGTCTGGTCTCTCCGTCTGTGGTAGGGGTTTTTATTCCCCACTTTATAAGATGAGGATGTCTGCTGTACCCCAGACCTTCAACCTCTCTACCTCCTCTTTGCTGTTTTGTCCACTACATGGTTACCTTTCCATCACCGAGGCTGATGAGATCCTTACTGTGTACTTACTGTCTCCAAGGGTCGCCAGGCTGCCAGCCAGTACGCGGCGGCAGGCAGAAGGAAGGAGGTTTGCATTTCCTTCTCCTGGGTCCAGTGTCATAGTCTCAGGGTTATTATCTCTAAGGTGGAAGGTTGCTAGATCAGAAGCAGTTCGACTCCACTGTTTTCAGTCTAGCAAGTTTGAGTTTTTTCCAAGAGGCCTCCCTATAAGGAAGGGTCTAGTTTTCCGGGGCGGCCCAAGAAGAAGGGGCCAGCAGGAGGGAGGAATGGTGGAGGCTGAGGCCTCAGGCAGGTGCCCTGTGAAGAGCGGCTGTGCAAGTGGCTTAGACCCCAGGAAAGGGTTGTTGCCCAGAATCTGGGGCCTATGCGAGGTTGGAAATTACAAATGCACTTGGTTTCTCCAGCAGCCAGCACATGGTAGGATCACCCCAGGACTGGCGCCTTCGAGGAGAAAGGAAGGCGTGAGGCTCCGAGAGCAGTCGGCTGGCAGCCAGGGCCTGGCCGGGGAGGGAGAGCAGCTGGTGTGCTCACCTGGGGGTCTTTGAGAGTGTGCAGGGGTATGTGGCTGAAGTGGCCCAGCTGGTGAGCCCCTGAAGAGGGGGTCGTAGGTAGATGG
This sequence comes from Saimiri boliviensis, assembly GCF_048565385.1. Taxonomy (NCBI): domain Eukaryota; kingdom Metazoa; phylum Chordata; class Mammalia; order Primates; family Cebidae; genus Saimiri; species Saimiri boliviensis. The sequence goes on along the minus strand of NC_133470.1, from coordinate 84,203,192 downwards.
AGTGACTGCCAGGCCAGAATCTCAGTAGGAGATGGCTGGAGATGAGGCTGCTGCCTGGCACGGAGGGGTTTAGAAGATAGTAGGAAGGAAGCGCCACAGTACCCAGGGGCCAAGCAGGCCCTGGAGATGGTCATTGGAGGGCATCTGTGTGGATGGCACAGAGTAGGATGGGAAGTCCCTAATCTGCTGGGGCTTTCCCAGGGAGGAGGGACTGAGGGAGATAGTCCCCAACACATGGGCCCCAGGGAGAAGGGCCTGTTTCATTGAGGAGGTTTTGAGAGCGTTGAGGGTACTCTAACCCGCCACCCCATGCTCCCAGGAATGGGGACTGATGGGGAGAGGCCTTTTCCTTGCAGGAGATGGCGTCTACCAGAAGGGGATGGACTTCATTTTGGAGAAGCTCAACCATGGGGACTGGGTGCACATCTTCCCAGAAGGTCAGCAGGGCTGACTGGGTCGAATACCCCCAGTCTGAGCAGGATGGGCTCCCGAGCCTCGCCTCTGTGCTCTCTTACCAGGGAAAGTGAACATGAGTTCTGAGTTCCTGCGCTTCAAGTGGGGTAAGGGTGCTGGCCTTTGGCCACAGCCATCCTCCGGGTCCAGAGATGGTCCCGTGGGCCCTTGGCTCCTGTCCCCTCGGGCTGGGTTGTATGGGGGCAGATGGGCGTGTTGTAGCGGCAAGAAGGGGATGGTGCTCAGACTGGGGCTTGCCCAGGGGAGCTGAAGCAAACTGGAGGATGCCAGTGGGGGGCCCTGGACAGAGGCTGGCACAGAAGCTTGGCCCAGGGCCCAGCTTGTGCTAATATTTCTGCCTCCCCCCCTGGGCAGGAATCGGGCGCCTGATTGCTGAGTGTCATCTCAACCCCATCATCCTGCCCCTGTGGCATGTTGGTGAGCCTGGGGATGGGGACAGAGATAAGGCATCTGGGGTGGGGAGCCTGGGACTCCCGCTGGTCCCAGGCTGCCCTGCTCCACCCCACGTCTGGCCTTTTGTCCACTGTGCTGCAGGAATGAATGACGTCCTTCCTAACAGTCCGCCCTACTTTCCCCGCTTTGGACAGGTGGGTGGGGACTGCTGACCTTTGGCTAGCTGACTTTCTGCCTGTCTGTCTGCCATCTACCCCATGTCTCCCACTCAGCACTATAGAGACCAGATGCAGGAGGAGCTGAACGTGAGGCTGCAGGGGACAGAGTGGAACATAGGGACTTCCTGGCACGAAGGCATTAAAATGAGAGCAGAGAAGTCAGGATGGGGCAGGGGTGGGCCATGGGGTGAGGACAGGACAGGACCCAGGACCAGGACCTGCTTGTGGGCACTCCTCTTGCTCCTCCTCACTCTTGGCCACCACCCCACAGAAAATCACCGTGCTGATCGGGAAGCCCTTCAGTGCCCTGCCCGTACTTGAGCGGCTCCGGGCAGAGAACAAGTCGGCGGTGAGTTTCCTCCTGGGTCCTTCCAGCAGGGCGCTTCCACCGTCTCCATCCCCTCACCCTCCCAGGGTGCCTTGGCCAAGCTTCCGGAGGGGTGCAGGCCATTCCCTGTCCTTTCCCTCAGGTGGAGATGCGGAAAGCCCTGACAGACTTCATTCAAGAGGAATTCCAGCGTCTGAAGACGCAGGCAGAGCAGCTCCACAACCACCTCCAGCCTGGGAGATAGGCCCCGCCTGGCCAGCCCTGGACCCTGCCTCCTCTGGGCCCCGGGGAGCAGCCAGGGCTGAGGCTGGGGGAAGATGCAGCGCCAGGGCCCAGGCCCAACTGGGCTGGCTGTCCTTGCTCGCTGCCTTCTGGATTCTTGGCCTGCACAGAGCTGGGTCTGTAGGAATGACTGATGCTCTTAGCTCAGATGTGGCTTTTAGACAGATTTGTTCATTGCCGCTCTCAAGTGCCCTCCGAGCTGGGGGCCATTATTCCAGCTCCTCTGTGCTTCCTCAGTTAAACCAAGGACCTCAGCTGCTTTTCCCACTTGGCCAAGCAGGGAGGAAGAAGCTTAGGCAGGGCCCTCCTTCCTTCTTGCCTTCGGATGTTCTCTCTCAGGGGCCGGTGTCACGAGGGAGCGTAGAAGGCAGGCGAGCGAGCAGTTGGCGGAGGGAGCGGGAGACCCACCAGAGCTGTGGAGAGGGCTCCCAAGACCCCTCAGCCTGGCTCCTACGCACACGCCCTTGGCGAACCAGGAGCTGCTCACTACCTCCTCAGGGATGGCCGTTGGCCACGTCTTCCTTCCACTCGACCTTCCCCCTGCCACGGGCCCGGGCCCTTTCCTCGGGCAAAGTATGGCCTCAGGTGAGCCACAGGCAGAAGAACAGCCCTTGGCCAGAAGTCAAGCCCAGCCGCGTGAAGCCTAGAGCTGGGGCCACCGACTTCTCCATCCTTTCTGCCTCCCAGCATCACTTGAGTCCCAGGGCCTTGGTTTTCATGTTTTTGAAACAGAACAATAAAGCATATGTGTTGGCTTGTTGTATAATACCTCTGGCCTCTGTAGGGGTGGAAATGGGAAGTGACTGCTGGACCCTTAGTGCCCCATAACAACCTTGCACAAATAGAGATTAATCTTATGTTGCCACGGAGGTAGAGTGAGGCTAAGGAACTTGCTTCAAAACCCAAAGCTACCCAGGTAGATTGGGGCCACATTTCAGAGAACCCCAAGTATGGAGAATGATTAGATCCTACCTGGGCCTCGTCATAGGTGGGAGAGGAGCTTTGACGGGCCCAATGAGTAGCCAGACATGAGCGGTGCACACTGCGATCAGGAGGTAGGGGGGTGCCCAGATGGAGCTGGGGGTCCTGGGTGGGAGCAAAGGCAAATCCAGGATGGTGGTACAGACACAGTATTAAAAATACTATAACGGAAACGTGGAAAGAAAGAAAAGAGCCAGCAACAAGAGAAGATTCAGAAAACCAGGTCTGTCTGCAGTGCTGCTGCCTCATTATTTCAAAATAAAAGTTTGTTGTTTTTTTTTTAAATGACCAAAAAGGGAAAAAATAACCTGGGAAAAAACAAATAATTGTAATTAAATATGGATAAAAGCAGCTGGGTATCATAGCTCATGCTGTAATCCCAACACTTTAGGAAGGCAAGGTGGGCAGATCATTTGAGGTCAGGAGTTCAAGACCAGCCTGGCTAACATGGCGAATGAAACCCCTGTCTCTACTAAAATACAAAAATTAGGCCAGTCGCGGTGGCTCATACCTGTAATCCCAGCACTTTGGGAGGACGAGGTGGATGGATCACCTGAGGCCAGGAGTTCCAGACCAGCCTGCCCAACATGGTGAAACCCTGTCTCTACCAAAAATACAAACATAAGCTGTGCATGGTGGCGGGTGCCTATAATCCTAATTACTTGGGAGGCTGAGGCAGGACAATCGCTTGAACCTGGGAGGTAGAGGCTGCATTGAGCCAAAATCATGCCACTGCACTCCAGCCTGGGTGATAGAGGGAGACTGCATCTCAAAAAAAAAATTATTTTTAATAAAAATGAAAATAAAAAGGAATGACATTTTGATACATGCTACCAAATGGATACTCTAAAGGATTTTCAAGAAACATTATGCTAACAGCAATAATCCAAACACAAAAGGCTACATATTGTATGACTCTACTTACATGAGGTACTGAATGGCTTCAGATCAGAAACAAAAGTAGAAGGTTGGTTGCTAGGGGCTGGAGTGGGAAGTTGTATGATGGGGACACAGCTTGAGTTTGGGAAGATGGAAGGAGCTCTGAAGATGGATGGTGGTGATGGTCGTACAATGTGAACGTACTTGATGCCGCTGAACTGTACAATTAAGTGGTAAAGGGCCGGGCGTGGTGGCTCAAGCCTGTAATCCCAGCACTTTGGGAGGCCGAGGCGGGTGGATCACAAGGTCAAGAGATCAAGACCATCCTGGTCAACGTGGTAAAACCCCGTCTCTACTAAAAATACAAAAAGTTAGCTGGGCATGGTGGCCCATGCCTGTAATCCCAGCTACTCAGGAGGCTGAGACAGGAGAATTGCCTGAACCCAGGAGGTGGAGGTTGAGGTGAGCTGAGATCACGCCATTGTACTCCAGCCTGGGTAACAAGAGCGAAACTCCGTCTCAAAAAAAAAAAAAAAAAAAAAAAAAGTGGTAAAGGGCCGGCCATGGTGGCTCACACCTGTAATCCCAGCACTTTGGGAGGCTGAGGCGGGTGGATCACCTGAGGTTAGGAGTTCGAGACCAGCCTGGCCAATGTGGTAAAACCCCATCTCTACTAAAAATACAAAAAAATCAGCCAGGCGTGATGGTGGATGCCTCTAATCCCAGCAACTCAGGAGGCTCAGGTAGGAGAATTGCTTGAATTTGGGAGGCGGTTGCAGTGAGCCAAAATTGCATCGTTGCACTCCAGCCTGGGCATCAAGAGCGACACTTTGTCTAAAAAAAAAAAAAGAAAACACAAAAGGCAGAGTGTGCACTGTATGAGTTTCCCTTGGCTGCAGTAACGAAGTGCCAGAGACCGGGAAATTTAAAGCAACAGAAATTCATTATCTCCCAGTTCTGGAGGACAGAAGTCTGGATCAAGGTGTTGCCAGGGTGGGTTCCGGTGATTCCCAGCAATGCTCCAATCTCTGCTTCCAGCTTCAGGCGGCGCTCTCCTTTCTGTGTGTCTCTTTTTCTCATTCTTCAAGAAACCAGGCACTTTGGGAGGTCGAGGCAGGTGGATCACCTGAGGTCGGGAGTTTGAGATCATCCTGACCAACATGGAGAAACCCCGTCTCTACTAAAAATACGAAAATTAAATGGGCGAGGTGGCGGGTGTCTGTAATCCCAGCTACTCGGGAGGCTGAGGCAGGAGAATTGCTTGAACCTGGGCGGCAGAGGTTGCAGTGAGTCGAGATCACACTACTGCACTGCAGCCTGGGCAACACAGTGAGAATCCATCTCAAAAAATAAAAAATAAAAAGGACCATGCCATCTGATACCAATGCAGGATAGCTATTGCTTTTCAGGGGACGCAGGAAAATGGGGTTTGGGGGACCCAGGTTTCTGCCAAGGAACTGGCAGGGCTCTTCACTGACTGTAAAGTCCAGTGGGATGGTCTGAGGTTCCATTTATTTATTTATTTAGAAGGAGTCTTGCTCTGTCACCCAGGCTGGAGTGCAGTGTTGCCTTCTCGGCTCACTGTAACCTCCACATCCCGGGTTTAAGCGATTCTCCTACCTCAGCCTCCCGAGTAGCTGGAACTACAGGCGCCCGCCACCACGCCCGGCTATTTTTTTGTATTTTTAGTAGAGACAGGGTTTTACCGTGTTAGCCAGGCTGGTCTCGATCTCTGGACCTCATGATCTGCCTGCCTCGGCCTCCCAAAGTGCTGGGATTACAGGCGTGAGCCACCACGCTTGGCTGGGATTTCAATGAAGAAATGCTTTTACCTTAAAGATGAAGTCCCTGGACAGAAGGTTCCCATTGGTGCTGTGAACATTTGGTGAATGGCTCAGTTTAGATGTCATGGGCGCCCTACTCCGCATGTCCCTCCCAGCCCCACATCTCAACCTTTGGAACATTCTTGACCCTGTATCATCACCTGCTGTCCTGCATGTCCTCTAGGCTAGACTGTGAACTTTGGGGGCAGAATCTAGGTGCCTGGCCCATAGCAGGTGCTTCAGGAAGCCTCAAGGGCCATCACTCCAGGGACCCTGGCAACGCAGGGAAGAATAAAAGCAGCCACAGGTACGTTTCTTCCTTAAGGATGGAAACAGCAACAGAGTGCTGGCCAAGGCAAGATTGCATTCCACATCTGGCAGGAAGACTTTTGAAACTATGTAACAATGGTAACAGAAACATAATAGGCTTGCTTGCTTTCTTCTCTCTTTCTCTTTCTTTCTTTGCTTCTTTTTTTTTCTTTCTTTCTTCATTTCTTTCTTTCTTCTTTCTTTCTTTCTCTCTTTCTTTCTTTTTTTTCTTTCCTTCCTTCCGCCTCCTTCCTTCCTTTCCTTCCTTCTTTTTTTTTTTTTTCCCCCTGCAGGCTGGAGTGCAATGGCCTGATGTAGGCTCACTGCAATCCTCCACCCCACCTCCACCCCATTCAAGTGATTCTCCTGCCTTAGCCTCCGGAATGCAGGCACCCACCACCATAATTGGCTACTTTTTGTATTTTTAGTAGAGACAGGGTTTTGCCATGTTGGGCAAGCTAGTCTTGAACCCCTGATCTCAGGTGATCTACCCGCCTTGGCCTCCTAAATTGCTAGGATTACGTGCCCTCCCATGCTTTCCTTTTTTAGTTTGCTGGCTTCTCCTGGGATACAGTGAAGCTCCAGTGAAAACCTCTCACCTCAGCTAGTTCAGGCCTGGAAATGGCCACTTGGGGGGGTCCCCTAAATACCCTAAACTTAATGAGCCCCCAAGTGACCTCATCTCCTAGTCCCCAACTCACAGAGACCTAAGAGCTACAGTGTTCTTCAACTGTATCACAACAGACCCACTTCCTCTCTCCAGCTCAACTGCCACCATCCTAGTTGTAGTCTGAACCAAACCTCATGTGACAATCATGACTACATGACCACAACCTTTTTTTTTTTTTTTAAGATGGAGTCTCGCACTGTCACTCAGGCTGTAGTGTGCAGTGGCGCGATCTTGGCTCACTGCAATCTCCGCCTCCTGGGTTCAAGCAATTCTCCTGCCTCAGCCTTCCAAGTAGCTGGGACTACAGGCGTATGCCACCATGCCCAGCTAATTTTTTTGTATTTTTAATAGAGACAGGGTTTAACCATGTTGGCAAGTATGGTCTCGATCTCCCAACCTCGTGATCCACCCGCCTCGGCCTCCCAAAGTGCTGAAATTACAGATGAGAGCCACTGTGCCCGCCCTTTTTTCTTTTTTTTTTTTTTTCTTTTTGAGACAGAGTCTGACTCTGTCACCCAGATTGGAGTGCAATGGTTGCGATATCGGCTCACTGCAACCTCCGCTTCCCGGGTTCAAGCGATTCCCCTGCCTCACCCTCCTAAGCAGCTGAGATTACAGCACATGCCACCACACCCAGATAATTTTTGTATTTTTACTAGAGATGGGGTTTCACCGTGTTGGTCAGGCTAGTCTTGAACTTTAGACCTCAGGTGATCCACCTGCCTTGGCCTCCCAAAGTGCTGGGATTACAGGCATGAGCCACTGTGCCCAGCCCATGAATACAGTCTTTTTTATTTTATTTATTTTTTAAAATATTGTTTAAAAAAAAATGTAAAAAAATGCACGAGCCAGGCAGGTGTGGTGGCTCACGCCTATAATCCCAGCACTTTCAGAGGTTGAGGTGGGTGGATCACGAGGTCAAGAAATCGAGACCATACTGGTCAACATGGTGAAACCTCGTCTCTACTAAAAATACAAAAAAATTAGCTGGGCGTGGTGGCGCACGCCTGTAGTCCCAACTACTCAGGAGGCTGAGGCAGGAGAATTGCTTGAACCCAGGAGGCAGAGGTTGCGGTGAACTGAGATCGTGCCATTGCACTCTGGCCTGGGTAATAAGAGCGAAACTCCGCCTCAAAAACAAAAACAAAAACAAAAAACAAAAAACGCACGAGCCGACTGGTCCACCGCTAAGAGTCAAAAATATGGAACGCTTCACGAATGTGCGTGTCATCCTTGCACAGGGGCCATGCTAATCTTCTGTGTATCGTTCCAATTTTAGTGTATGCGCTGCCAAAGCGAGCACGAATACAATCTTCTAACCAGTGTCTGTGGCAAGTGGAGGTGATCAGTAGGTGTTAGCTACATGAGCTGGAGTCATGAACTCAATGGTGTGCTGATTCCAGTACTGGTTCTTGCCTCCTTCTGCTGCGCCTTCGTGCACTACAGTGGCTGGTCCAGGACAAGCCCCCAGATCCTCCTGCTCCCTCACATCTAGGGCTCTGGCTGCAGCCTTCTGGTTCGAGTCACAAACATCCCTGTGTTCGAGGGGTAGATATGGGGGGCAGTGGTGCAGTGTCTAATCACAGGTTCTGAACTTTTTGGAACTACAAGGGCACATTTGTGTATGTGTATATTGTGCTTAGCTGAATATTTCTGTTGAATGTATTCCTAACTGCTTGGGTAAAAGTCATAAACATTTTACACTTTCTTAGATGGGGCCAAGTTTTTATTTTTTATTTTTTTGAGACTGAGCCTCGCTCTGTTGCCCAGGCTGGAATGCAGTGGTGTGATCTTGGCTGGAGTGCAGTGGTGTGACCTCGGCTCAGTGCAACCTCCGCCTCCTGGGTTCAAGCGATTCTCTTGCCTCAGCCTCCCAAGTAGCTGGGGTTTCAGGAGCCGGAAACCACATCCAGGTAATTTTTGTATTTTTAGTAGAGACGGGGTTTCACTATGTTGGTCAGGCTGGTGTCGAACTCCTGACCTCAGGTGATCCACCCACCTCAACTTCCCAAAGTGCTGGGATTACAGGCGTGAGCCGCCGCCATTAGGGTGTCTGAAGCCATGCTTCGCTCTGGGTTTTCCCCTTCGTCTTTGGTTGCTCCTTGTCTGATGTCCTTTCTGGAACTTCTGCTTCCGCCCAAAGTAAGTGCCAGTGTTCCCCTAGATGGTATCCTGGGCCCGCTTCTCTCCTCATTTTAAGGGATTACACCCGCCTCTCACCTGTATAAGGGAGGTTTCATCTGCAGGAAAAAGAAACCACTTTTTCTTTTTTTCTTTTTTCTTTTTCTTTTTTTTTTGTGTGTGACAGAGTCTCACTCGGTCACCCAGGCTGGAGTGCAATGGCACGATCTTGGCTCACTGCAACCTCCACCTCCCAGGTTCAAGCGATTCTCCTGTCTCAGCCTCCTGAGTAGCTGGGATTACAGGCGCGTGCCACCGCGCCCAGCTAATTTTTGTATTTTTAGTAGAGACGGGGTTTCAACATTTTGGCCAGGCTGGTCTCGAACTCCTCACCTTGTGATCCACCCGCCTCGGCCTCCCAAAGTGCTGGGATTACAGGCGTGAGCCACCATGCCCGGCTCCACCTTTTTTTTTTTTTTTTTTTTTTTTTTTTTTTTTTTTTTTTGAGACGGAGTTTCGCTCTTGTTACCCAGGCTGGAGTGCAATGGCGCGATCTCGGCTCACCACAACCTCCGCCTCCTGGGTTCAGGCAATTCTCCTGCCTCAGCCTCCGGAGTAGCTGGGATTACAGGCACGCGCCACCATGCCCAGCTAATTTTTTGTGTTTTTAGTAGAGACGGGGTTTCACCATGTTGACCAGGATGGTCTCGATCTCTTGACCTCGTGATCCACCCGCCTCGGCCTCCCAAAGTGCTGGGATTACAGGCTTGAGCCACCGCGCCCGGCGACCTTTTCATTTTTTTTTTTTTTTTTTTTTTTTGAGACGGAGTTTCGCTCTTGCTACCCAGGCTGGAGTGCAATGGCGCGATCTCGGCTCACCGCAACCTCCGCCTCCTGGGTTCAGGCAATTCTCCTGCCTCAGCCTCCTGAGTAGCTGGGATTACAGGCACACGCCACCATGCACAGCTAATTTTTTGTATTTTTAGTAGAGACGGGGTTTCACCATGTTGACCAGGATGGTCTCGATCTCTTGACCTTGTGATCCACCCGCCTCAGCCTCCCAAAGTGCTGGGATTACAGGCTTGAGCCACCGCGCCCGGCGACCTTTTCATTTTTAAGGAAAAAGATTAAAACAGGGATTGGCCGGGTTCGGTGATGTGTGCCTGTAGTCCCACTTCTCCGGAGGCTGAGGCGGGAGGATACATTGAGCCTGGGGGCGGGCGGGGGGATCCAGAGCAGCCTGGACAACATAGGGAGACCCCGTCCCTAATGGAAAAAAAATGAAAAAAGAAGAGAACAACAACAACAAAATAAAAACGGACGGGCTAACGTGTCGGGTGGGCGTGCGGTTCCACGGAGCCCCCCGTCCGTCTTGTCCTGTCCTAGTCCTAGCCTGTGTAGCTGGGCCCCAACTCCTTTCCCACTCGGAGCGTGAGCGCCTGGAGACACGTACGGCCAACCAGTGAGAAGGAGTGGCTACGAGTGGCATGCACTTGGTCCAATTACCTTCGGCCCTGGCGGGCAGGCCCGCACTTGAGCCAATGGAGGTGCGAGGCGGGGCTCGGGTGGTGGCAGTAGTCACCTGATCCGCGGCTGTCGCGGCAGCTGAGGCGCTGGAGGCTGAGACTATGATGGCGGCGACGGCGACGGCTCGAGTGCGGACGGGGCTGCGGTGTGCCTCGGTGCTCTGGCGGATGCCGTGGCTGCCAGTGTTCTTGTCGTTGGCGGCGGCGGCGGCAGCGGCGGAGCAGCAGGTCCCGCTTGTGCTGTGGTCCAGTGACCGGTGAGCCGGCCGGGGTGGGATGCACTGTGGAGGCTGAGGCGCCCTCGCCCGACTCCGGGGCTGCCCTCGGCGAGGGGTGGCCAGGCCCACAGGACGACTGTTCCTTGCTCGTGGCCTCGCAGCGAGTCTGCCGGCGACAGACCTCCACTCCACATGCTTCAAACCATGGGCTTCGGGTCTGGAGCCGTGCGCCGCCGTCTGACAGCAGCTTTTCTGTCCCCTGCCAGGGATTTGTGGGCTCCCGCGGCCGACACTCACGAGGGCCACATCACCAGCGACTTGCAGCTCTCTACCTACTTAGATCCCGCCCTGGAGCTGGGGCCCCGGAACGTGCTACTGTTTCTGCAGGACAAGGTGCGCCCGCCCCAGCCCGCTCTGCCCCGTCATCCGGAGGCAGGCAGTCCCCCTCCCCCCATGACACTGACGCCCATTCCCCAAGGGAACCTTCAGTGACCTTGTCCCTACTGTAGGGAGGTGTGGCTCCTCTCATGGGAATGCCTGTAAGAAACGCTTCACTGGGCATGTCGACAGCCTCAGAAATGACACCACCTTGATCGCAGGAAGCCATGGGTCAGAGGCCAGGCAGCTACTGAGTACCAAGCACTTTCGATGTCTGACTTAGTCCAATATGCTGGGTGCAGATTATCATCCCTGTGTGTTTACAGATGACAGGATGTACGCTAATTAAGCGACTTGCCCAAGGTCATTCAGCGAATGGGTGACAGAGTTGTAATTCTAACTGTGATAATCATAATAATGATCATTGCAAAATGATCACCTGTTTAGTGCTTTTTAGGCACTGTGCTACACTGATGTCACTGTCTGGGTTTCACTGCCAAGGAAAGTAACGTTTGTATAGATACAATGTTTCAGTGAAGTTCCACAGCTGATAGACAGGACTTTGGTTCCAGCCTCAGTCGCTCAGACCTCCCTCTCAATTGGAGCTCATAACCTGCGTGCGTGCTGTTTTCCCTCCCATTCAGGATCTTTGCCCCCAAAGCAGGCATGTGGACTATGAGATGTCAAGGCTAGCAAGTCTCTGCTTGGCCCTTCCTTGTTGGCGGCCTATGTGGCTCATTGCCCTTGTAGTCTCCCTTGGTTGCGGTGTGGGCAGATAGTGGTGGCCTGAAATCGTTTCAGGACGGGGTAAATAGTATAGTCAGATGGCACCTAGTCCTAGTTCCACCATGTGACCAGCCATTGGAGGCAGTGAAGGGGAATTCTTTTGTTGTTGTTGTTTTTCCAACACAGAGTCTCGCTCTGTTGCCCTGGCTGGAGTGCAGTGGCAAAATCTTGGCTCACTGCAACCTCCCGCTCCAGGGTTCAAGCAGTTCGCTGCCTCAGCCTCCTGAGTAGCTGGGATTACAGGCACGCGCCACCATGTCCAGCTAATTTTCTGTATTTTTAGTAGAGATGGAGTTTAACCGTCTTGGCCAGGCTGGTCTTGATCTCCTGACCTCGTGATCCACCTGCCTCGGCCTCCCAAAATGCTGGGATTACAGGTGTGAGCCACCGAGCCCAGCCTGCGAGGGGGAATTCTTCTAATCCACATAAAACCTGTAGCCAGAATTCTCCAGTCTTAGGGCATTCAGCCTTTCATTCATTTGCCCAATATGGAAAGTCTACTATGTGCCAGGTATTGTGAAGTGCTGGGGATATAGTAGTGAGCAGAAGAACCCAGGCCCCCCGGCTCAGGAAACTGACAATCTCTTCAGGGTGACCGGTAAATACTAAATTGGTATATGATAACGATGTCAGTCTTCTACTCTTTAGGGAAGGAAGCAGGCTAAGGGGACAGAGTGACTCGGATGCTGTTTTAGATAAGGATGGTCAGGCCAGGCATCACTGAGGAGGTGATATGTGAGCAGAGATCTTAATGGAGGGAGGGAGCCACTGGGGGAACGACATTCCTGGAACAGCAAATGCAAGGGCCCTGGGCGAGGTGTGCTCATCGGGAGCTCAAGGAACAGCCGGTGTGGCTGTAGCACAGTGAGTGAGAGGGAGGGGGACGAGACGGAGGAGATGGTTTTCACGTGGCCAGGCGATGAGGTAGGACCCCGTAGGCCACGAGGGGGAGGTGAGTTGCAGTTCTGGGTGTGTGAGAAAGCCTTGGGTAATGTTGAGCAGGGGGTGGTGTGCTCTCTCGATTCCAGAAAATCCCAGAAGTCACCCGCAGTTCCTGGCTTTCAGACCGAGAGCCCAGACGGCTGAATAGCAGGACAGTCCTGCCCACAAGGGAGGGGAGGCTGGGGGAGTATACCAAACAGTGAGGCCAGGGAAGCGGATTAGAATCTCCTCCAGCCTAACTGGGAGAAGCTTTCGGAGTGGAGGGCAGAAGCAAAAGGAAAAAGGACACCTGCAGGCTGTAGAGAAAAGGGAGGGTCCTAAGAGCTCAGAAGACTTCAGTGCTTCCTCCAGCGTGTTCTGAGAGCCTCACCTCTCTCCTCTTCCACCAAAAGCAGGTGGGGTAGGGTCCTGTCCAGACTGGACATAGCCGGCTCTCCTTTTCTCTGGCTGGGAGGCCTGCCACCAATGCTCCTGGCTGCCCCAGCCCCTCCCCACAGCTTCCATGTTCCCTCCCCAGTTCCTCTTGTCTGTAGGGCGGGCAAGGCAGCTGACTCCTACTCCTGAGGTTCCACAAGTCAGCTGCCTGCAGCTCTCCACACCCATGACCGCCTTCCGGGTCTTCTCCCTGTACTCTGACGGTACTGCAGGGAAGAGGCAAGCCTCCCGCCCCACCCCACCCACATGCCCTTGCGCTCCACCACACAGAATCTGACTTAGTGAGAAGTGAGACTTTGCTGGCCCTGGCCCTGGCCCCCGTTCCTTGCCAAACTTCCTGAGATGTCTCCTCTGTTTCCCCATTAGCTGAGCGTTGAGGATTTCACAGCATATGGTGGTGTGTTTGGAAACAAGCAGGACAGCGCGTTTTCTAACCTAGAGGTAAGAGTCCTCTCCTAGAAGGGACATTCTGCTCCTTCTCAACATTATAAGAACTGTACTCTTGGCCAGGCACGGTGGCTCAGATCTGTAATCCCAGCACTTTGGGAGGCTGAGGCGGGTGGATCACGAGGTCAGAAGTTTGAGACCAGCCTGACCAACATGGTGAAACCCTCATCTCTACTAAAAATACAAAAAATTAGCCAGGCGTGGTGGCTCATGCCTGTAATCCCAGCTACTCAGGAGTCTGAGGCAGGAGAATTGCTTAAACCCAGGAGGCGGAGGTTGTGGTGAACTGACATGGCACCATTGCACTCCAGCCTGGGGGACAGAGTGAGACTCCATCACCAACAAAAAAGAAAAGAAAAGAAAAGAAAAAAGAACTGCTGTACTCTTACCTCATATAAGGGTTACTTGGGTCTGAGTCTCCTCTTCTGGGCAAAAAAAAAAAAAAAAAAAAGAAAAAAAAAAACAATCGAAACCTTGTATCCTTAGGGAGCAGAAATGCTGGCTTTGGGGTAAAGGCCTAAGGCCTGAATGTCAGGGGCTGGGGTGTGGACCATTTTCTTGGTGAGGCTTTGTGGATATGGCTTGCCAGAGTAGAGCGGCCAGAGAGCTTTGGGGGCCGGCCCAGGCCCACTGGCCCCTGGCTAACTCACCTTTTGCTTCTCCCCTGCCCCCAGAATGCCCTGGAACTGGCCCCCTCCTCACTGGTGCTTCCTGCCGTTGATTGGTATGCAGTCAGCACTCTGACCACTTACCTGCAGGAGAAGCTTGGGGCCAGCCCCTTGCATGTGGACCTGGCCACCCTGCGGGAGCTGAAGCTCAACGCCAGCCTCCCCGCCCTGCTGCTCATCCGCCTGCCCTACCTGGCCAGGTACTGCCCACATGGCCCAGCCAGCAGCAAGGACCTGGGCATGGCATGTGGTAGCACCATTCAGCCAAAGATGCCAGTACTCCCCACCCCTCACAGCTCTTCCAGAAGGTGCCCTATGTGGCCAGAAGAGGTGGGGAGGGCTCTGGCGCGTGCTGCGTCCCACACTGCACACGGGTTCAAAGACCTAAGAGGGAACAGCGGGGGATAAAGAAAGACACAAAGACAAACATAACATAGAGAGCTGTGCCAGGCAGTACAAGAGATGAGGATGTCAATCTTTTTGGCCCCGACCTGCCTCAGAGTACTTTATTTTATATGTTTACAAAGCACAGAGCAGAGGGAGTGTGCAGTTACTTAGAACAGCCTGTGGTTATAATTCCAATACTTCAGTTAACATACCTCAGCTAACAACTATCTTGCAGCAAGGTCAGTGAGAGCTGGTTATCTTTCTCCAGGCCTCTCTGCTCTTCTCTGAGACATGCGCATTCCCCTATGATGGTTTCACTTCTCTGGAGTTCACCCAAAGTTCACAGCAGCCTTACTGCTGATGCCCCCAGAGCAGGTGGACTACTCTGGTTCTCTACAGAGGGCCTCTGCTGTGCCTAGCACTGAGCTGGGCCTCCAGAGATGAGGCAGATGTGAGCCCTGCAGGCGGGGAGCCTCCTCACCTAGCCAGGCCCTTGTCACAGAGCAGGTGGCCAGGACTTGAGTGTGACTGTGAAGCCTGGGGGAGGGCTGGGTCTCCAGGAGGGGGTACTGAGGTAAGAGTGTGCAGGCTTGGCACGTGGGGCTAGTGGGGAGGAGAAGCTGGGGAGGAGGAAGGGTAGTGGGCAGTGCAGGTTCAGGCCACCTGAGGACTCTGACTCTCTGTCTGTCTTCCATAGCTCTGGTCTGATGGCGCCCAGGGAAGTCCTCACAGGCAACGGTGAGTGGAGTCAGGCAGGATGTACGTCCTCATACAGCCCTTGGGCAGGGACAACAGAGAGAGCTGGCCTGCAGTTCCTCAGCCTCCTCACTCCCAGGGTGGCCCGCCTGCTTCTTGAGGCAGCTGGCAGTGGAGCAGGGAAATGCTGGCTTCTGGGACTAGCCAGGGACCACCTGGCAGAGGACCCTGTCCAGTCGGACCCCACTCGGCAGAGGGGGCCTGTGCACTGGAGCCTGTGCAGCCAGTTTCTGTGCAGGCAGCAAGCATCCTAGAGTTATGGGTTTACTAGACTGCAGACATTTGGAAAAACAATTCTGGGACTTACCTATTTGCGATAAAGGACAGTCACTCCCCGTGGAAAAGCAGTCTTGATCCTTTTGTGGGTGGATGGGAAGTTTTCTGTATTTACATGCATTTTCTCTTGTCACATAGGTAGGGCTTCACATTAGGGAGTCGATTACTGAAGCCACAGTTGTCCCCAGGGAAGCTGGAAATGGGGGTGGGATGAGAAATAGCTGCTCCTAAGGATCCTCAGTGGAAAGTCAAATCACCACTTTCAGCTGGTCTAGAAGGGTTTCTAAAGCAGACGGTGGAGTGTTTCTTTAAGCAGGCTGCCTGGTGACCTGGGTCTCTGCTTCCTTCTTGACCCTCAGATGAGATCATCGGGCAGGTCCTGAGCACACTCAAGTCCGAAGATGTCCCATATACAGCAGCCCTCACAGCGGTCCGCCCTTCCAGGGTACGTGCCCTTCCGGCAGGGGCTCTAGGGCTTGTGGGGAGAGGCAGTGTGGTGAGTCTCCCTGGAGGTGGGGGTGTATGCCACAGGCAGGCCCCCCGGGGTCCCAGCATAGGGGAGGTATCAGGCACAGAACCCTTGTGGTGTGACTCTGGAGTGGCTGGTCCCTGGGCTGACTCTCGGGGAGGAGTAGGATGAGCACTCAAGTCCTGCCTCCCCATTCCAGGGGTAGCTTTCCATCTCGTCCTGTAGGCTTGTGGGTGGCAGACTAGGACACTAAGTCTAAATGATCTAAGTTTGAGGGACTAGGAATGTCATCAGGGCTTAGGGGCCATCAGGGAAAGTGTCCTGGAAGAAAGGCTGGTAAGACTTTGAGATAGTGGACAGGGTGCCCTGGTGGGGGGAGGCATGACAGTTGGGTTGGAGCATGACAGTCTCACAGGGCTGCTGAAAGAAGGCTGGTTGGGTGTTTCTGCAGGTGGTCCGTGATGTAGCTGTGGTAGCTGAGGGGCTAGGTCGCCAGCTGCTACAAAAACAGCCAGCATCACCTGTGATCCATCCTCCTGTGAGTTACAATGACACCGCTCCCCGGATCCTGTTCTGGGCCCAAAACTTCTCTGTGGCGTACAAGGACCAGTGGGAGGATCTGACCCCCCTCACCTTTGGGGTGCAGGAGCTCAACCTGACTGGCTCCTTCTGGAATGACTCCTTTGCCAGGCAAGGGCACTAGGCTGGGGAGGACTGTGCCACCACAGGTGACCTTCCCAACACTGTGGGTCACAGGTGGGGCAGGGAGCCAGGGTCAGGTCTGTGTGTTGTGGTGGGGATGGCCATGGTCTCTTTGGGGTCTGGGCAGCATGAGGATGCAGGAGGTTGCTGTTGGAGGGAGTTGTCCAGACCTCTGCCTCCCCATGCTTGTGAGTCTTTGGTTGGAACCTTTATTGTTAACATGTCAAGGTTACCTGGGAATCTGTCACCTCCCCCTTGAGCAAAACCTCTGGGACTGTGTATGGGTAAATACCAGGCCAGCTACCTGAGCCATTTATGAGGCAACCATGCCCTTCCATTTGCTCTCACCCCTAAAGCCCAGCCCAGGTGCCTCAGTGACCCTAAGAGGCAGTAAAAGGGGCAGTGAGTCCAGGGGAACGAGAGGAAGGACCCCCGTGCTGGTGGCAAGGAGGACCTAGGTCCTGGCTTCCAGCTCTGTTCTGGGCTTGGAATTTGACCGAATCCCCAGTTTTCCTGTCAAGTGGAGACACTGCTTCTGCAGGTGGCTGCAAGGACCTGAGGCAGCTTAGGTAGAAGCAGAGCTGAGGAACTTGTTCTCAAAGGTGCTGAAGGCCCTCGCAGAGCCTCACAGTGTGCCCCTTTCTCTGGCCTTGCAGGCTGTCACTGACCTATGAACGACTCTTTGGTACCACAGTGACATTCAAGTAAGTCCTGGGGGTGGTTGAGGTGTGGGTGGGCTGGTGTGACCTCTGCCTCCCCAGCTCGCCTGATATCCCTGCCACCTTCCCCAGGTTCATTCTGGCCAACCGCCTCTACCCAGTGTCCGCCCGGCACTGGTTTACCATGGAGCGCCTCGAAATCCACAGCAATGGCTCTGTCGCCTACTTCAATGCTTCCCAGGTCACAGGACCCAGCATCTATTCCTTCCACTGTGAGTACGTCAGCAGCCTGAGCAAGAAGGGCAGTCTCCTCGTGGCCCGCACGCAGCCCTCCCACTGGCAGATGACACTTCAGGACTTCCAGGTATGGAGCAGGGGTGGCCCAGCTTCAGGTCGGGGAGCCAAGGCTGGTGGTTGAGAGGCAAGGAGAGGCCTGAAGAGCCACAGAATCGCTTGGGCTCAGGCTCGGGCATGTAGTCCCTGCTGGGCCTCCCGACGGTCCTTTCTGACCCATGTCTGTGTGTCTGTCAGATCCAAGCTTTCAATGTGATGGGCGAGCAGTTCTCCTACGCCAGCGACTGCGCCGGCTTCTTCTCCCCCGGCATATGGATGGGGCTGCTCACGTCCCTCTTCATGCTCTTCATCTTCACCTACGGCCTGCACATGATCCTCAGCCTCAAGACCATGGATCGCTTCGATGACCACAAGGGCCCCACCATTTCTTTGACCCAGATTGTGTGACCCTGTGCCAGGAGGGGGTTGAGGGTGGGACAGTGTCCCTCTTCCTACCACAGCATGAACCCCAAGCTCCCTTTAGCCCATCTTGCTCCCCCTTCAGCCCACTGAGGAGCTTTCCTGGCTGGGGCTGCCCCCATCTCTACCAACAAGGTGTACATAATTCTGCGTAGATGCTAGACCAACCTCCCAGGCTCAGCCGTGGTGAGGCATAAGGGACATGAATTCTAGGGTCCCCTTTCTCCTTATTTATTCTTGTGTCTACATCATCCCTAGCTGTGGATAGTGCTTTTGTGTAGCAAATGCTCCCTCCTTAAGGTTACGGGGCGCCCTGAGTTTGGCGGTGTGGAGGTACTACTTAAATGTCTGCCTGCTTTGCTGTCGTTATTGTTTTCTGCTGATGTTGTGCTAATGATAAGCAGTACACTGGGGTTTATTTCTGTGGCCTGAGAAGGAAGGGACCTCCACGCCAGGTGGGCTGGGTGCAATCGCCGGCTGTCTGGCATGTTCCCATCGGGAGTGCCTGGCAGGAGCCTGGCGTGCTCGGTTGTTTCCTTCCTAATAAACGCGGATCGCCATGATTTGGGCCTCTTGTACCTCATTTCTGCGCTGGGCTTTAGGTGCGCGCTCGCTGGAGGGATGCGGGAGGATGGAGCCCGGCGAGCAGGAGGTGACGAAGCATCCGCGGAGACCCGGAGGGGCTTTAGCAAGGTGGGCCCTAACCACTTAGGGCAGGAAGGGGTGGTCGGGCCGAGTCCCGGTGCGCTTTGGCGACTCAGGAGGCCGTCGTGACAATAGGGAGCCTTCATGTCATAAGAGAGCCGCCCCGGCTGCCGCAGCGGCGCGCACCCGGCCGCGGGACCGCGCCAAGCCTCCCGGGGGGCGGGGCGGGCACGCGCGGGGCGGGGCGGGGCGGGGCGGGGCGGGGCAGAGAGGGTGGGGCGGGGCGCGCGCGGCTCCGCGCACGGATTCTTCCCTAGCCGCAGCACCGGCCGCCAGCCCGCCCCGCCCGCCCCGCCCCGCGCCTCTCTGGACCCTCGGCGAGCAGCGTCGCCCTCGGAGCCGTGCTGGTGCTGTGGCCCGGGCCCTGACAGGTCTCCCGGGAGGCGAGCTGGGGAGACGGTAGCTCTGGCCGAGCGCGACGGGGCTCGAGAATAGGCGGGACTCTTTGACGTGGCGGAGGGGTCAGGCAGCGGCCAGAACGCCGCCATCTTTGGTCCAGTGCGGCGGCGGCGGCGGCGGCGACTGCTGCGGTGAAGGAGGAGGAGGAGCCGAGCAGGCACTGGCACCGAGGCCTGACCATGGACGAGGAATATGATGTGATCGTGCTGGGGACCGGCCTCACCGTAAGTGCGGCCCCGGGCGCTCTTGGCCCCGCGTCGTGCGCTCGCCATCCCCTGAGATGATGTGGCCGCTGGCCCACCCTCCGGTCACTGCCATCTAATGCGCTCGGCTCTCCAAAAAGCCGGCGCCGTGCCCACTCCGCCGCTCCCCGCGCCGCTGCCCCCTCAACGTCGCCTCTGCTTGTTGCTATGACCCTGTCTTCCCGAAGGGGCCCCCTTCCTGGCTGCCCCCTGAGCTAGCCGGGTCCTACCCCCGGCGCCCTTCCATCTTTCCTTCCCCTGCCTGCTGGGCCGGAAAACGCACCCCAACTCGGCCCGATGCCCCCCGACCCCGCCCACCGATTGCCCCCACCCATCACAGAATCTCTCCCCCTCCCCGCGTTGCCCGCACCCATCGCCCGCCTAGCGTCCGCTCCTAGCGTCCCCTCCCAGTGTCCCCTCCCAGCGTCCCTTCCCATCTTGCGCTAACCCCGGTGGGGACAGAGACCTGGGGTCAGGGGGCCTCCCCAGGGTGGACCCTCAGCCCGCCTCCTCGTCTTCTGGGGCCAGGGGATCCAGGGAATGTTCCAGAAGGAGCAGCGGTGGGGGCAGTACGCACATTCCCTCAACCCCACCCCGGTTGCCTATGGAGACCTCAGGCTGAGTAGCATCTGCAGCCTTTGTCCTTGGGCTAGTGACAGTGACTGGTGAGGGTGTTTATCTTCCCCCTTTCCCCAAAAACCCCGTTGGCCCGCTCCCCAGAGAGACTCTTGTTTCTCGGTCCAAGCCCAGATGCCCCTCCTTAGCAGCAGGGTCTCCCGCCATTTGAAGAAAGATCAGTCCAGGGTGGGGCCTACAATTTCAAGGACTGTGCTAAGCCTTTCTTCGCCTCCCTTTTGAGTGTCCTTTGCAGTCCAGCTGGGTCCCGTCTGTGCCTCGTTGTGTTTTAACAGCCTTTCTGTGCAGCTCTGCGTAAATACATGTCCATCAGCGTGTGGGTACTGGAAGGCCATCCTGTGTCTACTGGATGCCCTGCCCCCCTCAGAGCCTCCGTTATTTCACTGTCTGCCTTGTGAGGGGGACGGGACTCCTTTGCCCAGCAAGGTTACAAAGGAGACGGTGGTCGGATGAAGCTGTCACCCCAATTTTAGGCGAGGCAACTAGCCGGTTTCGAGGGGGTGGAAGGAGCTGTCCACTGGGGCAGGTTTGGGTGGGGAACAAATCAGGGCTGCTGGTAGGAACGGAGGCAGGTGGGAGTGAGAGGATGGTATTGCCCTCCCCACAGGAATGCATCCTGTCGGGCATCATGTCTGTGAACGGGAAGAAGGTGCTGCACATGGACCGGAACCCCTACTATGGGGGCGAGAGCTCCTCCATCACACCCCTGGAGGAGGTGAGACACCCGGGCCCAGGCCCATCCCTGTTCACCTCCCACGTAGCGGCACCGGGTGGAAGAAGCTCCCCAGGTGCCTGGAGCAGGAGGAGGTGGTCCCTGAGGTGTCTCTTCTGCTTACAGCTGTATAAGCGTTTTCAGTTGCTGGAGGGGCCCCCTGAGACGATGGGCCGAGGCCGAGACTGGAACGTTGACCTCATTCCCAAATTCCTTATGGCTAATGGTGAGGAACAGGAAGGACGTATTGCAGGTCGGGGGTGATGGGGAGGTGCAGCCAGACCAGCAGAGCCTCTGGAGAGAGCAGTGCCGATGTTGCCCCATGTGCACCCACAGGGCAGCTGGTAAAGATGCTACTGTATACAGAGGTGACTCGCTATCTGGACTTCAAGGTGGTCGAGGGCAGCTTTGTCTACAAGGGGGGCAAGATCTACAAAGTACCATCCACTGAGACTGAGGCCTTGGCTTCCAGTGAGTGTGGGCCCCCTGAGCCAGAGAATCATGGGGTGGCAGGGAAGTTGACTGTCCTTGGGATGGGTGGCTGTCCAGAGTAAGGCACCCCCTTGTCCAAAGTCACATTCCTCATGAAGGACTCTGTATTCCCTCGGCCCCATGCCACGCCTCACGGATGGCTGCCAGGAGAGAGGTCCACACGCAGCAGGGATGTGACATGGAGGAGGACAGGGCTGCTTTGGAAAGACTTGAGCTTTTGACAGGGGCTCCACTGGGTCCCCGAGACATCCCCAAATGTCCGAGCAAGGAAGGCCCTTAGAGCCATCCAGGCCAGTCCCCTCTTCATACAGGCAGGGAAACCGAGGCTGAAAAGAGCGGAGGGGTTGACCTAAGGTCCCATGACAGCTGCGCTGGGAGTGGGGACCTGCCCTGTGGGAAGGAGAGTTTTGTGCTTCGCTGGTGCAGAACCTCCTCCTGCCGCCTGCCTTAGATCTGATGGGCATGTTTGAGAAACGGCGCTTCCGCAAGTTCCTGGTGTTTGTGGCAAACTTCGATGAGAATGACCCCAAGACCTTTGAGGGTGTTGACCCCCAGACTACCAGCATGCGTGATGTCTACCGGAAGTTTGATCTGGGCCAGGATGTCATCGATTTCACTGGCCACGCCCTGGCGCTCTACCGCACTGATGAGTGAGGGAAGCTGGTGTGGCGGCAGCCCCCTCGCCCGGCCTGCCTCCTCCCTCCCCACACCTGCCTGCTGTTCCCCTGCCCCGCATGTCTCTTGTACTCAGCCATAGGCTCACCTATCACCCTTTCCATTTCCCCCTTGCATTTGATCTTCGTGTTCCCTAGGCCATTGAGGGTGGTGGGAAGACTGGCCTGGTACCTGGGTGGGGGACAGTCAGGGGTGCTGCTATTGGAGCATCTTCCCTGACCCCTGTCCCCCAGCTACTTGGACCAGCCCTGTCTTGAGACCATCAACCGCATCAAGTTGTACAGTGAGTCCCTGGCCCGGTATGGCAAGAGCCCGTATTTATACCCGCTCTACGGCCTGGGTGAGCTGCCTCAGGGTTTTGCAAGGTGAGGACGTGGGTTTTTTCAGTTGGCGTTGGCTGACTAGGACTAGGGCCAGGAGTGGAGATGGCCCCCTGAGCATTTCCCTGCTAGTGTTTCCTCCTTTCCAATTCGTGGTCTTCGTTGACTCCACTCCATCCTTGGCCGATCGGGGCACAACCCCAGTGTATCGAAGTACAGAGTCAAAGAACCAAGTCTCCACAAACAACTTGCTCAGTTCCTGGCAGCACCAGGACTGGGCCCAGGGCCCTGGAACCTTGAGTCAGGGCTTAGCTGGGAGCTGACCTCCAGAGAGGCCTTCATTCTGGCTCCCCAGGCTGTCTTGGTAGGTGCGGAGCACTGCTCCTTCATGCCACCTGCTGCTGGCCCTTGGAAGTGTATTCTGGGGAGAAGCTCCAGAGAGGAAGAAGCCTGTCGAGATGGGGCCAGAGTTCACAGCAGTGACAGAGCTGGGATGAATCCCGGGGTCTCTTGCCTGCTGCCTGCCTGGGGCAGCCTTCTTTGCACCTTGACGGAGGGAAGGGTGCAGTGGAATTGGTCCCAATTTCTCCTGGGAGGGACCCTCACCGTGGCTGTTCTCACCACAGATTGAGTGCCATCTATGGAGGGACATATATGCTGAACAAACCTGTGGATGACATCATCATGGAGAACGGCAAGGTGGTGGGCGTGAAGTCTGAGGGAGAGGTGAGCCTTTCCCATGCACTGCCGTCACCATGGTTGAGGCAGGGTGTGGCCACCTTCTTGACTATGCTGTCGGGTCTGCTGCTGTGCAGAAGTCTTCAGAGCCATGACTGTTGGTGAGGGGTCTCTCTCAGAGGCCACATGCCACGTCTGTGGTGCGAAAGCGTTCCTGATCACAGTGCCTGTGGGGGGCAGGGGCGGGCACCCAGCCTGTGTGTCAGGGCCCACCTCTCAGAGCTGCAGGGCAGAGCCATGCATTCAGGAGGGGCAGTAGTGATGGCTCTGAGGAGCGCCTTGTCTGCCAGAGCTGCCTGCCCTTGCTGTGAGTACAGCCCCAGGACTACCTAGGGGAGTGATACGACAGGGGTGAGGACTTCTGGTGCCTTTTCAGGTGGCCCGCTGCAAGCAGCTCATCTGTGACCCCAGCTACATCCCGGACCGTGTGCGGAAGGCTGGCCAGGTCATCCGCATCATCTGTATTCTTAGCCACCCCATCAAGAACACCAACGACGCCAACTCCTGCCAAATCATCATCCCCCAGAACCAGGTCAACAGGAAGTCAGGTAGGCCAGGCACCGGTACAGCTTCCTCTAGGGTGTTCTCTTTGAGGTTGCTCTTCATCTTCCCCATCAGTGTCAGAGCTCCTTGCCTTATGTCTCCGAAGAAAAAATTTGACACACACTGCAGTCACCACAAGTTGGACCCCTAGGGTTTGGGTGGCCTGGACTCTTTCCCCTCTGGGAAGGTGACAGCTTGGATGCTACCTGCTCTGTGGGGCTGGGGAGGGGCAGGTGGGCCAGACTTATGTCTACCTGCTGGAACCCCTCTCTGCACGTGGCTGGTGCCTCCGGCCTGAGTTGACAGAGCTCTTCCTGTGGCCAGACATCTATGTGTGCATGATCTCCTACGCACACAACGTGGCGGCCCAGGGCAAGTACATCGCCATTGCCAGCACTACCGTGGAGACCATGGACCCCGAAAAGGAGGTGGAGCCGGCTCTGGAGCTGTTGGAGCCCATTGACCAGAAGTGAGGGACTTGGCTGAGCCTGAGGGGGAAAGGGAGGGAGCCCAGGAGCTGGGCTTAGGGACCAGAAAGGGCATGGCCCATTGTGAGGCCTGTCCCCTCCCCTCCGTCTGCCCCTCAGGTTTGTGGCTATCAGTGACTTGTATGAGCCCATTGATGATGGTTCCGAGAGCCAGGTAAGCAGCCTGTCCCAGCCCTGGCTCCTGGCTGCCCGCCCAGGGCACCTGCCTGACTCACCCTGGGCCCTGGGTTCTGGCTATTTCCAGGTGTTCTGTTCCTGCTCCTATGATGCCACCACACACTTTGAGACAACCTGCAATGACATCAAAGACATCTACAAACGCATGGCTGGCACAGCCTTTGACTTTGAGAACATGAAGCGCAAACAGAACGACGTCTTTGGAGAAGCTGAGCAGTGATTGTGGCCGCCCCAGCCCCTGCTTCCCCAGCCCGTCTGTTCTCCTCGAGGGCTCTAGCATCCTCTGCTTCCCCCACCACATTCCCATCACCCACCTCATTGATCCACTGACCAAATCCTTAACCCTAGCGATGGTTTGGGAGATGGGGGGTTGGTTAGCATCCTCTTTCTCGGCCCTTCCTTATCCTAGGAAAAGAGGGTTCCTCTCCTTGTGTGTGTCTCTTCCCCCTACCCCTTCTGCTCTGGGAAGAACGTGGAGGAAAAGGTGACTTCTGCCCCCACCGCTCTTACCCCCACTGTAGTGGCCTTTGGAGATGCCCCACCTCCCCCCACCAACTCTTGCGTGTTGGAGAGAAGGGGCCCTCCCAGCACAAAGTTGCATTCCTCCCCCCTAATTTATTCTAATTTATTAACTTCAACCCACCCCTTGTGAGCCTGCAGCCTTCCTGTGCTGCCTGGGGGCTGTAGAGTGAGATGCCCCAGCCCTTGCCCAGCCTGAGGTATGGGGAAGGATTGGGCGTGGCCCCGTTGGAGGTTGATTTGCTGTTTTGTTTCTTGTCTTTGTGTTTGTGTTCTCTGGTACTGGCTGAGAGAAAAGAAATGTGAGCAAAGCAGGAGGAGGTGGGAAAATGGACCCAAAGCCCCGTGTGCCCTGCCCCACGCCTTTCCTTTAGTGGTGGGAAACCCTTACCTTGCAAAGTGAATGTGTCCCCTTCCCCCTCTCTAGTGTATTTCACAGAAAACAGAACCTCCCAATAAAACGGTTGAAACCTGAACCTCCGGATCTTTACAGTTACTTCCCAAAAGCTGGGTACCTAGCAGGGCTTTGGCTGCCTGGGTTGGGGCTCTCGCTTAGCCTCAGTCTGGACTGTAAAAGGTTGCATTCCTCACCAAAGAATTCCTCACGCAGAGCACCCTGGGGCCAAATTGACCTGCGTAAGATCAAATTGAGAGAATGAGTGAATGCTGGCAGCAGGACTCCAAGCCCTCGGTGCTCAAAGCAGAGGGAGTGAAGCAGGGGCGGGTGTCAACGTGGAGCAAGCAGAGAGCTGAGGGCCTGGCCTCTGGCTTGAAGGGAGAGGGCAGAGGGGACCAGGGGCCAGCCTTGCATGGAATTCGAAGTGAAGCAGGGGGACGGGTGCCAGTTTTCGGGTTAATGCACGGGGAGCAGGGCCTAGCCTCCGGCAGGAAGGCAACAAGGGAACCAGGGGGTCCAGCATTGGGCAGGGATCAGCATCAAAGACGTGGAGGGGGCGGGGCCCAGCCTTGGGGTCAACAGGAGGAATTAGAGGGACCAGGGGCCCAGCCTCGGGTCGGGTTAACGTCGAGGCAGCGCGGGGGACTGGAGGATTCAGCCTCGGGGATCCACAGTAGCGAGCGGTGGGGGCTGGGGCGGGAGTCCAGGCGGGGTCAGGGGCGGGCGGGCGGCGCTCACACTTCGGGCCAGCTGGTGCGCGGTGGGGCGGGGCGTCCGCGAGTCTCTGAGTGGCTGACGTCACGGCGCGAGCGTCAGCTGACTGTTCCGTCGCTACCGCCTCTGCCGCCGAGACCCGGCCGGGCTGCTGTCGCTGTCGCTGTCGCCGCCGCCGCCGCCGCCGCTATGGCTCAATACAAGGGCGCCGCGAGCGAGGCCGGCCGCGCCATGCACCTGATGAAGAAAAGGGAGAAGCAGCGCGAGCAGATGGAGCAGATGAAGCAGCGCATCGCGGAGGTGCGGCCTGCGGCGCCTCGGAGCATGCGCGCCGCCCGGTCCCCTGACGGCCCCGCGCCACGCTCCGGCCCTGGAAGATCCGGGGCCGTGGCCTTGGAGCGCGGGCTGTGCTCTGGGTCGGGCCCCTAGCTCGATGACTTCCAGCAGGGCACAAAAGCAAGCCGGGCATTCTCTGAGGCCGAGGCCACTAGTTGGGGGATTCCTCTCCCCGTGGAGAGGCGCGGGGAGGCCCGAGCCAGACCTGGCTAGTCCACCGTGCAGGAGGCTCCTTGCAGAACCCCTTGCGCCTTTGAGGCAGGCGCGAACCTCCGGGCGCCATCGGTTCACCCACCGCTTCCTTGAGTGGCCGGTCATCCACCGCTTCCTTGAGTGGCCGGTCATGGTGGCTGTCAGGGAAGGAGCTTGTAGGAGCTCTCAGCTTGATGCTTTTGGAGAGACCTACTCATCAGGACTCGGGGCTCTTGGAGAGAGCAGTCTCCTTCCTTGGGAAATGGGGAAGCCTGGGTAGAGGAGCCTTGAAACAGAAAACCCTCATGCCCTGGCCCCACTGTCTCAGCCGCGGTGCCCAGCAAGCAGAAGGTGTATTTCTCTGCCAGCCACCTCCTTGGGAGGTTGCTGGTTAGCGAGGGCTTGACATGGTACCAAGTGGGGTGGGGCTGGGGCCAAAGAGAATAGGCCTTCCTGGGAAGCTGTTGGTGACATTCTGTGGCCTGGAGGGAGTAAAATCACTCAGGGAGGGGGCAGGCCCCTCAACCACTGTTCTTTGCCCTCTCTTTATGCCCTTTGACTTGGGTCTTGGGAGCTTCAGCTTAAACGCTGAGGATGAAAAAGGCCAAAGGTCAGTAGGGCTTCAGGGTTCAGGCTACTGAGGGAGTGCTGATCCCCAGTGGGAGACCTGAAGGGCCAGAGCACCTCGGGGATGGAAGGGAAATGCACTTGAAGAGTCCTGCCCTGTCTCATGGAACCTTCCATCGACAGAGGGCACAGGGGCAGATTTGGACTATAACCCAGGTCCTCAATGGCCAGGCTGCTGTTTGCACAGTGAGGGACGGCTCTCATGGTGGCTGTTGCTCCTTACAGGAGAACATCATGAAATCCAACATTGACAAGAAGTTCTCTGCGCACTACGACGCAGTGGAGGCAGAGCTCAAGTCCAGCACCGTGGGTGAGCAGGTTGTGGGTGCCCCCCTCACCGAGACCCTGGGCCACTCCTCCGCTGGCCCTGGTGACTACCTTGCCCCTTGTGTCTCCTTGCTTCGAAGGTCTCGTGACCCTGAACGACATGAAGGCCAAGCAGGAGGCGCTGGTGAAGGAGCGGGAGAAGCAGCTGGCCAAGAAGGAGCAGTCCAAGGAGCTGCAGCTGTAGGTTCCCTCGCCACAGCCCTCAACATGGAGCTAGTGCTCACGGGGTCCCTGGGCCGCCCAGGCTCTTTTTGCACCTTGGGGGACCCCGTCTCCTGCTTTGGGACAGGGGTATAACATCTAGCTTGCGATTTGCATTTCTCTCTCCTGCCTCTTTGGCTCCATGCTCACGTCCGCTTGCCTTGGTGGCTTGTCTTCTTTCTGACCCTCTGCATGCAGTGGCCCTGCCTGGGCCCTTTCCTTGCTCCAGTGCCTGAGCAGCCCGCATTCTCCCCATTCTTCTCTGTCCTACGGCCTGTGTGACCCTCTGTGTTTGCTGTTTGTAACAGAGCCCTTGCCCATGAGCTTGAAGTGATCCAGGACAGCAGGACCCCTCTGGGGCACTGGGGACCCAGCCTGGGCTGGGCAGGCCCCATACCAGGCACCCTGGTGGCTCAGGGTCAATGAAGGGGCTGGGTTGGGGCCGTGGAATGACATGGTTTGTGATGGGGCCACCTGCACCTCGCTAGGAAGCTGGAGAAGCTGCGAGAGAAAGAGCGAAAGAAGGAGGCCAAGCGGAAGATCTCCAGCCTGTCCTTCACCCTGGAGGAGGAAGAAGAGGGGGGCGAGGAGGAGGAGGAGGTGGCCATGTATGAGGAGGAGCTGGAAAGGGAAGGTGAGGGCAGGCTTGAGTCGGAGCCCCACCCACGGCCCCTGGGGAGGGGACCCCAATGCAAGAGGCTGTCAGCAAAGCTGATGCCCTGTCAATGAGGCTCCAAAAGCTGCCTTCTGGAGGCACCACGCACAGTAGACCAGGGAGGGGAGAAGCTGGCCCAGAGCAGGCTGGTTGGCCACGTTTTCTGTGATGATGGAAATGTGAGAGTCTGTGCCACCCAATGTGGTAGCCACTGGCTGCAGGTGGCTCATGTGACACGGGCACTGAATAATTAACTCTGTTTGATTCATTTCAGTGTAAATTTTTTTTTTTTTTTTTTTTTTTGAGACGGAGTTTCGCTCTTGTTACCCAGGCTGGAGTGCAATGGCGTGATCTCGGCTCACCGCAACCTCCGCCTCCTGGGTTCAGGCAATTCTCCTGCCTCAGCCTCCTGAGTAGCTGGGATTACAGGCACGTGCCACCATGCCCAGCTAATTTTTTTGTATTTTTAGTAGAGACGGGGTTTCACCATGTTGACCAGGACGGTCTCGATCTCTCGACCTCGTGATCCACCCACCTCGACCTCCCAAAGTGCTGGGATTACAGGCTTGAGCCACCATGCCCGGCCTCATTTCAGTGTAAATGTAAACAGCCACAGAAATTTGTAGCTACTAGTCAGACACTGCGGGTCTCAGCTGTGAGAACAAGGGGCTGTCAGGGAAAACTCAGGACGGCTGGTGGAAGTCACAGGTCACCATGTGCTCAAGATACTCAGGGTTTCTGCTCTGCTCAGGACCCACAGGGCTAACCCAGGGGTCAGGGAAGGTGATAGATGTGGGGAGGGTTGAGTTATCCCGTAAGGATGAGGGGAATTGTATTAGCCAGAGATGGGTGAACCAAGGAGAAGCTGTATGTCAAAAGTCCAACAGGAAAGAGTCGGCACGTTTGAAGACTGGGAGCGAGTTGGGTCATGGGCCCCTGGAGGGTGCGGTGGCAGTTCTAGAAATCATGATGCCCGGGGAATGGTGGAGGGAGAGACCCGAGGCAGGGGATGGTGCTGTGTGGCTGTGGGAACAGGCTGGGCGCCGCAGCTTTGAGGGAAGTGTGGGATTGTAGGGAGGAAGGACCTGCCAGCCACCTGCCACAGTAAAACAGAGAACAAATAAGCAGGATTTTAGTATTACATTGTATTTAACCTAATGTATCCAAAATATTCCTGTTGCGGCTGGCGGGCTAGCTATGTGTGCAGCTGCGGTTTGGGTGCTGTGTGCAGCAGGATTTGTGTTTCTGTTTTTACTGTTGTTGTTTTCGAGAGTGTTTCCCTGTGGCCCAGGCTGGAGTGCAGAGGCATGATCACAGCTCACTTCAGCCTTGACCTCCTGGACTCAAGGGACCCTCCCACCTCAGCCACTTGAGTAGCTGGGACTACAGGCGCTCTGTATTTTTGTATTTTTTGTAGAGACGGAATCTTGCCATGTTGCCCAAGCTGATCTTGAACTTGGGAGCTACTGGCGTGGACAGTGCAGGCCTGGGGGAAAGGTTGTCAGCCTCGCTGTGTGTCACTGGGGCTTTGACAAAACACTGCTTGGTAGGCTCTTCGGTCCCCCTATAGGTTTCATTTAGGGGGCCCAGCCACAGGACGCTGATGTCCATTTTTTTAAAGCTCTCCATGTGATTCGAATGTGCAACCAGGCTGTAGAATCTGTGCTCTTGAGCATCAGGGCAGGCTAAAGAGTTTAGACTTGTCTTTTCTTTTTCTCTTTTTTTTTGGCGGGGGGAAGAGGTCTCGCTCCGTCACCCAGGCTAGAGTGCAGTGGTTTGATCATGGCTCATTGCAGCCCCGATCTCCCAGGCTCAAGCAATCCGCCCACCTCAGCCTCCCAAGTAGCTGGGACTACAGGTGTGCCACTACACCCCGCTGATTTTTTTGAGTTTTAGTAGAGGTCTTGCTATGTTGCCCATGCTGATCTCCACCTCCTGGGCTCAAGCGATCTTCCTGCCTCAGCCTACCCAAGTGTTGGGGTGACAAGTCTGAGCATCTGTGCCAGCCCTAGGCTTGCCTTCAAGACCAACAGTTCTCAAAGTATGCTTGGTGGACCCTGGGCATCAGCCACATCAAAATCATCTTCATAATAATGCTGTGATATTCTTGGTTTCTTTTTGTTCCAGAGATCACCACAAAGAAGAGAAAACTGGGGAAGAACCCAGATGTGGACACAAGCTTTTTGCCTGATCGAGACCGTGAGGTAAGGGCTGCCTGGCCCCGACCCCAGCCTCAACCTCAGCCCTGGCGGAGACCCTTGCTCAGGGAGCCAGGCTCTGTGTGCACCTGAGCAGCCCTGGGCCTCAGCCCTCTGCCTGCCCCCTCTCCCAGGAGGAGGAGAATCGGCTTCGGGAAGAGCTGCGGCAGGAGTGGGAAGCCAAGCAGGAGAAGATCAAGAGTGAGTGCCCACAGTCCCCTAGGTAGTGCACCAAGCTCCAAGGCTGCTCTCACTGGGGCAGGGATGCCTGGGTCTGGAGACCAAGAGGCAGCTCTGCCTTGTAGGCGAGGAGATCGAGATCACCTTCAGCTACTGGGACGGCTCTGGGCACCGGCGGACAGTCAAGGTAGGCAGCGTGAAGCCTGCTTCCTGCTCGCCATGGGCCCAGCCTCCCTTAGGTTCCCAGGGAAGGAACTGACCTTCCTGACTTGGGAAGCCCCGGGGATCCTGAGAATAACAGGCTCCGGGGCCTGGTCCCCCATCTGGGGAGTGAGGCCCAGGCCTGGGCGTCCTGCTGAGCCTCTGCAGTCTCTGGCAGGGCCCTCTGGGCCTCTGCCTTCTCGAGAGCCCTTCTGCAGGCTTCCGCCTTCCTTTCCCAACTCCTGGATTCCCGGATGCAGATGAGAAAGGGCAATACCGTGCAGCAGTTCCTGCAGAAGGCACTGGAGATCCTCCGGAAAGACTTCAGCGAGCTGAGGTGCGAGCTGTGCGTGTGCGTGCGGGGCTGTGGGAGGCACTGCCTGGTCAAGGAGGAAGTGTGCTGGGCACTCTGCTCCCAAAAGAAGGGGTCAGGCTCCTCTTCCCATCCCTTCCCCTGGAGAGAGCTTCGCTGGGAATACCCTGCCTTGGTTCCTTCGCCCAAAGGTGGAGGACGCTGGGCGCTAGTCCTGGGCTCCCCAAACCATGGCGCTTCCCTCAGAGCCTGCTGGCTACTGCCTCCCAGCCCCAGCACGAGCTCTTCTGCGCTGGCTGCCCCCTCCGTCCCTGGGCAGGGGTGTTGTCCGCTTGCCCATGCCTTCCTGCCTTCCCCCATTAGGTCCGCAGGGGTGGAGCAGCTCATGTACATCAAGGAGGACTTGATCATTCCACATGTGAGTCCCTTCGGCCCCAGGCCCTGCAGTGCGTGCTGCGCCCTGGGCTGTGGCTCGGGCTGGTAGAGGCAGTGTGCGCAGGTGTGCCCCTGTTTGGCCTGCAAGCGGGGGGTGGGGAGGAAAGGCTGAGATGGGCCATCAAGGTGCCACTTTCCTGCCCTTGGCTTCCAGCATCACAGCTTCTACGACTTCATCGTCACCAAGGCACGGGGGAAGAGTGGTGAGTGCCCCCGGCGCAGCCGCCGCCATAGCACGTCGCTCCCGATACCATCACTGGGGCAGCAGCAGACGCCAGGGTATCTGCTTCTCCCCTGCAGGG
Source organism: Saimiri boliviensis (assembly GCF_048565385.1). Lineage (NCBI taxonomy): Eukaryota > Metazoa > Chordata > Mammalia > Primates > Cebidae > Saimiri > Saimiri boliviensis. The sequence goes on along the minus strand of NC_133470.1, from coordinate 84,171,588 downwards.
CCGCTCTTCAACTTTGACGTTCACGATGACGTTCGGTTGCTCAGTGATGCCACCGTAGAGAAGGATGAGGTACAGCGGAGGGGCCCTGGGCTGGGGAGGAGAAGCCAAGGGGAGGGGAGGTCGGCAGCGGCCCGTGCCCTCCCTCCCTCAGTCGCATGCAGGCAAGGTGGTGCTGAGGAGCTGGTATGAGAAGAACAAGCACATCTTCCCTGCCAGCCGCTGGGAGCCCTATGACCCCGAGAAGAAGTGGGACAAGTACACGGTGAGGAGCAGCCCCTGGCACTGTGGACCCTCCTGGGTGGGAATGGCAGCCAGCCCCTGCTCATCCCTCGCCTTCCCTTCCTTGTCCCCTCTGCCCACCTTGTCCTCACACCAGATCCGCTGAGTGTCTGGGAGGCTATGTGGCCTCAGCTCTTCAGCTCCCTCAGTGTGCCCCGCGACGTCCCAGGACCCCAGGCACCCGCTCCCCTGCTACCATGCCAGGCACACTGGGAGGAGGACGTCAGTGACTGCTTTATTCTTTTACAATAAAGAAGTGCACATGTCAGAGCTGGAGCACCTGCAGTGTGAGAAACCGCACTTTGTTTCAAACCCTTTGTGTCGGATCAAATTCATTTGTCATTTTGACCATTTAAAAGTGTGTGATTCGGTGTAATCATCACCTTGGTCTCCTTCCAGGACATTCTCATCCCTCCAAAAGGCCCCGTGGCCATGGGCAAGCTCTCAATCTGCTTTCTGTCTCATCTCCGTGGATTGGCCTATTCTAGACATGTCACACATGCCTGGGGAATCTGTCCCCGTGGCAGCCCCGCCATCCCTGAGGTGTCTGTGTGCCACTGTGCTTCCTGACCATGGGCAGCTTTTCTCGGGATGTGGCCCCGGTGGCTCTGGTGGGTGGGAAGGGTGTTCCTTCCCAGACCTCTCTCCCAGGCCCTTGGGCTCCTCTTGAATTTCCCACAGGGGACAAGGCTGTCATGTGGCCTTCCTTGCTCTGGGCTGTCCCAGCACGGTTGGTCTGCTGTGGTGCCCTGCACTCAACACTTGCCTGCCCTGCCTTAGCTGGCTCTGCTCAGACAGCCCTTGGGGCAGGATCCAGAGCGGGGATGGGTCCAGGACTCCCCTCTGTCACCTCAGCGGCCACTTCCCCAAGGTTCCACTTGGGTAAGCTGAGGCAGGCAGGCCTGGCTCCAGGAGGCTGAGAAAGGCCAAAAGGAGGGGACAGGGGTCAGCCCCTCACTGGCCAGGAGCACCCCAGCCCTGGGTCTGGCCTCCCCTTCCTGGCAAATGTGGAGATCTAACGGCACCGGACAGTGCAGACACCCAGCGTCTCATTCAACATGGCCGGGAAGTAGCTACCTGGCATCACTAGGAAGAGATGAGGGCAGAGTAACGTATTTTTCTTTTTTTCTGAGACAGGGTCTGGCTCTCTCTCTCAGGCTGGATGCAGTGGTGCAATGTCAGCTCACTGCAGCCTCCACCTCCTGGGCTCAGGTGATCCTCCCACCTCAGCCTCCTGAGTAGCTGGGACTCCAGGGGCCTACAGGTACACACCACCATTCCTGGCTATTTTATTTTTATGTACATGAAAATTGGAACAGAATTTGTTTTTAGCAGAGTCTCGCTCTGTTGCCCTAGCTGGAGTGCAGTGGTGTGATCTCGGCTCACTGCAACCTCCATCTCCCAGGTTCAAGCGATTCTCCTGCCTCAGCCTCCCAAATAGCTGGGATTATGGGTACGCACCACCATGCCCGGCCTATTTTTATATTTTTGGTAGGGACAGGGTTTCACCATGTTGGTTAGGCTGGTCTTGACCTCCTGACCCCGTGATCCACTGGCCTTGGCCTCCCAAAGTGCTGGGATTACAGATGTGAGCCACTGTGCCTGGCCCAGAATTTTTTCATAGAGATGGGGTCTTGCTGTGTTGTCCAGGCTGGTCTTGAACTGCTGGGCTCAAGTAATTCTCCCACCTCGGCCTCCCAAACTGCTGGGATTGAAGGTGTGAGCCACTGTGTTTGGCAAAGTACATATTTGATGCTCTGGAACCAGATAAGGTCACCAAGGATCAGTGTGAGCCAGGGGTGGTCACCGGCCTTGCTCACCCAGACCTCATTCCTGGGGGCTGCTGTGTGTAGACAGCAGAGAGGGAAACCAAAAAAGAATGCAGGTGCAAGGTGAACTGGCCTTTTTGGCATGGGGACATTTAAGCTGACATCCAAATGACAAGAAGTCAGCCATTTCGATGCGGGAGGGAGTATTCCAGGCAGAGGGAACACCAATTGTGGGTCAAAAGTAAGCCGGCAGCTGGGCGCAGCGGCTCATTCCTGTAATCCCAGCACTGTGGGAGGCCAAGGTGGGTGGATCACTTCAGGTCAAGAGAACCAGTCCATCCTGGCCAACGTGGTGAAACTCTGTCTCTACTAAAAATACAAAAATGAGCTGGGTATGGTGGCACATGCCTGCAGTCCCAGCTACTAAGGAGGCTGAAGCACGAGAATCGCTTGAACCCGGGAGGCGGAGGTTACAGTGAGCTGAGATCACGCCATCGCACTCCAGCCTGGGCTGGAACAAGGGGAAGGAGGAAGCTTCGAGATGAGGGGCAGGGGTGGATGCTACCCTTTTCTCACCGTAACTGTCCAGCAGAGGCCCTGCGTTCATGTGGGCCCTGTGTCAGCTAGGCTGGGCCAGTTCCAGCAATGTCCCCAACAGAGATGTGCTTTTCTTCACTGCCTGCTTCCCTGTCCTCTTTCTCTATACGAAGACAAGCTCTTCTGGCTGCCCCTCATGCCCCTCACCTTTCTCACACAAAAGGCGCTGTACTTGCGTGCTGTTCGGCACCATAGTGTCCATTAGCGATACAGCCCAATACCCTGCATCTTTCCATATGGGTGCAGAGAGACTCTCCTCACTCTCTCTTCAGCTGCAGATTCGTCACTGCAGGTAGTGGCCAAGTCCACTCCTAGGACCTGCCTACTTTGCAGCCCCACGGGCAAGGTGAGGGCCGGCTCTCCCAGCTTTACCCACATGGTGCCCTCACTCGCCACTGGGGGACGCATGCCAAGCTGAGATGGAGACATGGTTTCTCAGCATGGGGTTTTGTTTTCCCTTTGTGTTTTTTTTTTTTTTGAGACGGAGTTTTGCTCTTGTTGCCCAGGCTGGAGTGCAATAGCGCGATCTCGGCTCACCGCAACCTCTGCCTCCTGGGTTCAGGCAATTCTCCTGCCTCAGCCTGCCGAGTAGCTGGGATTACAGGCACACACCACCATGCCCAGCTAATTTTTAGTATTTTTAGTAGAGACGGGGTTTCACCATGTTGACCAGGATGGTCTTGATCTCTTGACCTCGTGATCCACCCGCCTCGGCCTCCCAAAGTGCTGGGATTACAGGCTTGAGCCACTGCGCCTGGCCCTCCCTTTGTGGTTTTAATTTTTTCAACTGAGGAAAAATTCACATGACAGAAAAGTAGCCATTAACCATTTTAAAATGTACGATTTGGTGGCATTTGGTACATTCATGTTGTGATGTGACCATTGCCTTTCTACTGGAACACTTTCACCCCCAAAAGGAGACCCATTGGCTACTAAGCAGTCTCTCCCCATTCCCCTACTCCCCAGGCCCTGGCAGCTGCTAATCTACTGTGTCAATGAATTGGACTGTTCTGGAAGCTGCACATAAGTGGACTTGTACAATGCATGGCCTTTTGTGTCTGGCTTGTTTTTCTTAGCATCACGCTTTGAGGTTCCTCCATGCTGTTGCATGGATCCTTTTTATGACTGAGCGGTAGTCCACTGTCTATCCATCTGGCCACTGATGAGCATTTCAGGTGTTTCCACCTTTTGGCTATTGTAAATAATGCTGCTATGAACATTCATGTACAAGTTTTTGTTTGACCTTAGTGTGGTTTTTAATTTGTATTCCTCTTCACGTGTTTAAAAACGATGTGCATTTTATTTCTCCTGCAAACTGTCTATTCCTATCATTTGCCCATTAATCATATGGTTGGTCTTCTTGTTTTTTTTCTTTTTAACTAGTGACAGGATCTCACTATGTTGCCCAGGCTGGTCTTGAAATCTTGGGCTCAAGCGATCCTCCTGCCTTGGCCTCTTGCTGGTCTTTTTTTTATCTGGAATTCAGTTGGATGCAGTGGCTCATGCCTGTAATCCTAGCACTTTGGGAGGCCGAGGCGGGTGAATCACCCGAGGTCAGGAGTTCAAGACCAGCCTGGCCAACGTGGTGAAAACCCGTCTCTATTATTTAAAAAAAATAATTTTTTTAAAAAAATTTGAGGGGCCGGGCGCGGTGGCTCAAGCCTGTAATCCCAGCACTTTGGGAGGCCGAGGCGGGTGGATCACAAGGTCAAGAGATCGAGACCATCTTGGTCAACAAGGTGAAACCCCGTCTCTACTAAAAATACAAAAAAATTAGCTGGGCATGGTGGTGCGTGCCTGTAATCCCAGCTACTCAGGAGGCTGAGGCAGGAGTATTGCCTGAACCCAGGGGGTGGAGGTTGCGGTGAGCCGAGATCGCGCCATTGCACTCCAGCCTGGGTAACGAGCGAAACTCTGTCACAAAAAAAAAAAACAAAACAAAACTTTGAGACCAACCTAGACAACATGGAGAAACCCCGTCTCTAGTGAAAATACAAAAATTAGCTAGACGTGGTGGCAGGTGCCTGCAATCCCAGCTACTTGGGAGGCTAAGGCAGGAGAATCGCTTGAACCCAGGAGGCAGAGGTTGCAGTGAGTGATGATCGCGCCACCGCACTCCAGTCTGGGCAACAGAGTGAGACTCTGTCTCAAATAAATAAATAAATAAATAAATAAATAAATAAAATATAGAATTCCGGGTACCTTCCATATATGAGGGAGACTAGCCCTTTGTGTTATATAGTGTAAATCCTTTCCTAGTTTTTCATTGATTTTATGCTGTTTTCAGGCATGAAAAGTTTATTTTTAGCTAGTTGGACTCTTTAGTCTTCTATGCCTTCTGGGTTTTAGGTCATAGCAGGTCTTCTGGAAGTCAGTGTTATAAAAGAAGTGATTGCAGGAATTTCCCAGGAGCAAGACATAATCTTGAGTTAAGGTTTCCAGTCATTCTTGTAGCAGTGTGGCAAAGGGACTGGGGGACGGCAAGCATCGGAGGCCATCGAGGAGGCCACCACAGCCATCCTGATGAGAAGCTGGTGGCTTGGACCAGGGTTGGGAGAGAAGGTCAGCTTCTGGATAGATTTTGTGGGGAAAGCCAACAAGATTTGCTGACAAATAGGGCGTGGTATTTGAGAGAAAGACAGGAGTCAAGAACTCCAAGACTTCGGCCTGAGCAAGAGGAATAACCTTTACTGAGATGCGAGGCACACGAAGAGAAGCAAGTCTAAGGTGAACAATGGAGGGTTTGCTTGTGGAAATGGTATGTCAAGATGCCTATTAGATCCAAGCAGAGATTTGGATCTACGAGCCTGGTGCCTGGAGTTCACAGGAGAGCTTGGGAGGATGGAGTGAGAAATTGCAGAGCTGTCAAGACAGACATGATTGATGCTCTGGAACTAGAGAGGAGATCACCAAGGGAATAAAAGCTTAACACCTACGCGTCCAGTCAAGCCAATGGATGAGATGACAAAGATGGGACTGAGGCCGGGTATGGTGGCTCATGCCTATAATCCCAGCACTTTGGGAGGCTTAGGCAGGTGGATTGTTTGAGCCCAGGTGTTCGAGACCAATCTGGGCAACATAGTGGGACTCTGTGTGAGCAGTGTTCATGTCACTGCACTCCAGCCTGGGTGACAAAGTGAGACATTGTCTCCAAAAAAGATCATTATACAAAAATCAATCTTATTTATTTGTGACAGAGTCTTGCTCTCTATCGCTCAGGCGATACAGTGGCATGATCTCGGCTCACTGCAACCTCTGCCTCCGGGTTCAAGTGATTGTCCCCCTTCAGCCTCCCGAGTAACTGAGATTACAGGCGCCTGCCACCATGCCTGGCTAATTTTTTTTTTTTTTGAGATGGAGTCTTGCACTGTCACCCAGGCTGGAGTGCAGTGATTCGATGTCGGCTCACTGCAACCCCTGCTTCCTGGGTTCAAGCAATTATCCTGCCTCAGCCTCCCCAGTAGCTGGGACTACAGGCGTGCACGACCACACCCAGCTAATTTTTTTGTATTTTTAGTAGAGAAGGGGTTTCACTGTGTTGATCAGGACGGTCTCAATCTCCTGACCTCGTGATCCACCTGCCTCGGCCTCCCAAAGTGCTGGGGTTACAGGCATGAGCCACTGCACCTGGCCAATCAATTGTATTTCTATACACAATCCAAAATGAAATTAAGAAAACAATTCTATTTATAACAGCGTCAGAATAAAATACTAATACAGTTTTACAAAGAAGTGTAAGATTTGTACACTGAAAACTACAAAACATCATTGAAAGAAATTAAAGAAGACCCGACTAATTGGAAAGACATCTGTATTAGTCATGGTTCTCCCGAGAAATAGAATCAACAGGACACACACACAGAAACACACACACAGTTTATTTTAAGGATTTGGTTTACGCAGTTGTCGGGGCTGACAAGTTGGTGTGAAATTTGTAGGGACAAGCTGGCAGGCTGGAAACTCAGGGAGAATTTCTGTGCTACAGTCTTTTTTTTTTTTTTCTTAAATGGAGTCTCACTCTTGTTGCCCAAGCACGGTGCAACGGCATGATCTCGGCTCACTGCAACTTCCGCCTCCCAGGTTCAAGCGATTCTCTTGTCTCAGCCTCCCGAGTAGCTGGGATTACAGGTGCCCGCCACCATGCACAGCTTTTTTATGTAATTTTTGTATTTTTAGTACAGACGGAGTTTCTCCATGTTGGCCAGGCTGGTCTTGAAGTCTTGACCTCAGTTGGTCCACCCACCTCGGCCTCCCAAAGTGTTGGGATTAGAGGCATAAGCCACCATGCCTAGCCTGTGTTACATAGTCTTGAGGCAGAATTTCCACTTCTCCAGGAAACCTCTACTTATCCAGGAAACCTCAGGTTTTGCTCTTAAAGCAATCCAACTAAATGGATAAGGCCCACCCATATTATTGAGGGTGATCTCTTTTACTTAAAATCAGTTCAGGGCTGGGTGCAGCGGCTTATGCCTATAATCTCAGTCTTTTATTATTATTATTTTAATTATTATTATTATTTTTTGAGACAGAGTCTCGCTCTGTCACCAGGCACCAGGCTGGAGTGCAGTGGTGCAATCTCGGCTCACTGCAACCTCCGCCTCCCATGTTCAAGGAATTCTCTTGCCTCAGCCTCCCGAGTAGCTGGGACTACAGGCGCGCACCACCACCCCTGGCTAATTTTTGTATTTTTTAGTAGAGACAGGGTTTCACCATGTTGGCCAGGATGGTCTTGATCTCTTGACCTTGTGATCCGCCCGCCTCGGCCTCCCAAAGTGCTGGGATTACAGGCGTGAGCCACCGCGCCCGGCTTTTTTAAAATTATTTTTTAAAGATAGAATTTTGCTCTATCTCACAGGCTGGAGGGCAATGGTGCAATCTCAGCTCACTGCAACCTCCCTCTCCCAGGTTCAAGAGATTCTCCTGCCTCACCCTCCCAAGTAGCTGGGATTACAGGCGCCCGCCACCATGCCCAGCTAATGTTTGTATTTTTTTGTAGAGATGGGGTTTCACCATGATGGCCAGGCTGGTCTTGAACTGCTAACTTCAGGTGATCTGCCCACTTTGGCCTCCCAAAGTGCTGGGATGACAGGTGTGAGCCACCGTGCCCAACATACAATCCCAGTACTTTGGAAGGCTGATCAGGAGGATTGCTTGAGCCCAGTAGTTCAAGACCAGACTGAGCAATGTAGCAAGACCCTGTATCTGTCTACAAAAATATGAGAAGTTAGCCACACTTGCCTGTGGTCCCAGCTACCTGGGAGGCTGAGGCAGGAGGATCCCTTGAGCCCTGGAAGTCAAGGCTGCAGTGAGCTGTGATCATGCCACTATACTGCAGCCTGGGTGATACGGTGAGATGTCAATTTGGGGTGTAAAAAAAAAAAAAAAATATATATATATATATATATACACACACACACACACACAGAGACATATATATATTTAACAAAAATGGGCAAATGACTTGAATAGACATTTCTTCAGAGATGATATACAAAAGGTCAACAGGCACATGAAAAAGATGCTGAGCATCATTAGTCATCAGGGAAATGAAAAGGAAAACCTTAGCGGGGTGTGGTGGTTCACACCTGTAGTCCCAGCACTTTGGGAGGCTGAGACGGGAGGATCGTTCGAGCTTGGGGCAGTCGAGGCTGCAGTGAGCTATGATCTCACCATTGCACTCCAGCCCGGGTGACAGAGCGAGACTCTGTGTCAAAACAAAAACAAAACAAAACAAAAAGAAAAAAGAAAGCAAGGGAAGGAAGAGAAAGCCCCTGGTTCAGGGTCGCAGGGGAAGGGGCTGGTTTGGACAGCTGTCGCTGCAGGCCCTCCGGGTTAGGGACCGTCAGGGGCGTGACCTGAGCTGGGAGGGCGAGTCCTCGGCGGGGGTGCACCTGAGAAGCCGGGACCAGCAAGGCAGCTCCCCCGCGGCAGGTGACCCCGGGCTCGTCCCCGAGCGCCAAGGTGGGGCGGGGCGGGCGCGCACCCCAGGCCCGAGGGGGTGTGGCGCGGGCGCGCGCGGGTTCCAGGGTCGCCCGAGGCGTCGGGCGGGGAATAGGGGCGCGGGGGAGGCGCGCGCCGCGGACGCGGCCATCGAACGAAGGGGTTCGGCTGGCCAGGCGGGTCCCCCTGCAGGTCGCGGAGGTCGGGGCTGCGCGCGAGGTCCCTGGCCGCGGGAAGCAGCGGCCCCGTCCGCGCCCCCTGCCGCTGCGGCCCCCCGGCCGGGCGTCCCCGCGCGCCCCCGCCCCGCTCGGTGGTACGGTCCGGGTTTAAAAGGCTCCGGCGGCCCCCAGGCCGGCCCAGTGTGTGGGCGGCGGTAGCGGCTGCGCGCGCTGTACGCGGGGCGCGGGGTGAGGCCGTGGGTGTACGAGCGGTGCCGCGGTGGGGCTCGGGAGCGCGTACACGTGGCCAGAGGGCGGCCACCCGGAGCCAGCGGAGGGACAGGTAGGTAGCCGTAATCTTTGCCGTCCATGTGGGGCCAGCCGCCTTGGCGGGGCCCGGGGCTCAGGCAGCCCGGGGGTCCGGCTCGGCCTGAGGGGGTCAGGCGCTACCCCTGCCCGTCGGCGCCGGCCTGCCTGGCCCCTCGTGCCCCGCGTGGTGGGGACTCCAACCCAAGACCAGCCCCCTACCCAAAGAGGACCCTTTGTCGCAGAGGAGCAGCCTCTTGGAGGATCGCCGCTGTACTTCCCTCCCGCTAAGGGCTCCGAGAGTCCGCGAGGGGTGCCCTGGTGGGGCTCGGGCTAACTGGACCAGCAGCATGGTGGGGGTTGTGGGGGCGCCGCCTCTGGATCCACCTCTCTACGTGGGGCTGACCCGGTCCTCAGGCTCTCTGCTGACCCGGCCGTGACAAAGTGCCGAGTGTACCTGTGATGCCTGAGGTTGCCACTTACAGGTGGGGGCTGGGCCTGAAATTCTGCTTCCCAGGTCACCCTCCCGACCTGTCCCTAGCCTGTCCCTAGGCTTGTGTTCCCTGGGTGTAGAGGAGGTGAGGACAGGATGTGGCCTCTCTTCTTTGGCCTTCCTTTCTTCTGCGCTGTTGCATGAGGGGTCCAGCTGACAAAAGAGCCCTGGAGACATGATCAATCCCAGCGAAAACTTCGCGGTTTCAAGCTGGGCCTGCCCCTTGTTCTGGCAAACGCATTTTGCTCCCTTTCTCTCTCCTGTGCCTCCTTGGTTTGGCTCTCTGCATCGGCCCCCCTCCCCCAGGCTGGGTACCTCCTATCTCCCCAGGGGGCCCTGGAACTGAGAGGGTGGCGCTGAGCCCTGCCCTGTTGGCTGCCACGACACTGCCCTGCTGTCTTAGTAGTCTGGGGCTGGCTGGGTGTGGTCTGGGGGCTAAGTGCCAGTCCCAGCACTGTCCCTATGTCTCCTACCCTGTCTCCCCAAGGCCTTGACTGTATTTGGGGACATTGGTCCTCCTTTTTAAGGCTCCTGGAACTCTAAAGGGCAGGTAGGGCCCCCTGCACATTCCCTTCTCCAGCGAAGCTCTCAGTCTGGAGGGGGAGCCGCGCAGGCTGTGCCTGAGCAGAGCTTGACTTCTGTGTGTCTGGGCGCGCGGCTAAGGGGGCAGGTGCGAGCGGCTTTGTGTTGCATCCGGGAGGCCAAACAGCGGGCTCCTGGACAGCCAGCTGAGGCCCTTGTTGGGGAGGCAGCTTGGGCCCCTGCAGGGAACATGGTGGTGCTGGGTCTTGCGTCACGCCCTCTGTCTCAGGGCTCCCAGCTTTTGATTGTTGTGTCCCCGCCTCCCTCTCCCCTCAGCTCAGGCGTGGGCGGGCAGCCTGGCAGCCTGGGGCTTGCTGTTGGTCACCCTGGACTCTGGGATGTGGTGTCCAGGGTCTCAGGGCCTGGAGGGCCTCCTGCCTGGCCTTTCCCAGCATCTGCTCTGCTGCCCCCTTGGGTGTGGCCCAGCTGAGGCAAGACCTCCTGGCTCCTTTCCAGCACGGGGGCTGAGGGACGATTGATGGCCCCCAAGCCCGCCTGCGCTGGCTGCTCACTCATGCGCCCTGGCGAAGGCCCCTCCTCTTTCCCAGTCAGGGTGGCCATCTGGGGCTCTGTCTGGTGGGTCAGTGGCCCGGCCCTCTGTGCTTGAGGCCTCTGACTCCCATGTACCGTCTCTCCCCAGGTCCGTCCCCAGGCGCGGCTGCTGGCCATGCCCTCCGTCTGCCTCCTCCTGCTGCTCTTCCTTGCTGTGGGGGGTGCCCTGGGCAACAGGCCCTTCCGTGCCTTCATGGTGACGGACACCACGCTTACCCACCTGGCTGTGCACAGGGTGACTGGGGAGGTGTTCGTGGGTGCAGTGAACCGAGTCTTTAAGCTGGCTCCCAACTTGACTGAGCTGCGGGCCCACGTCACGGGGCCGGTTGAAGACAACGCTCGCTGCTACCCACCCCCCAGCATGCGCGTGTGTGCCCACCGCCTGGCCCCCGTGGACAACGTCAACAAGCTGCTGCTCATAGACTATGCGGCCCGCCGCCTGGTGGCCTGCGGCAGCATCTGGCAGGGCATCTGCCAGTTCCTGCGCCTGGACGACCTCTTCAAGCTGGGTGAGCCACACCACCGCAAGGAGCACTACCTGTCAGGGGCCCAGGAGCCCGACTCCATGGCTGGTGTCATCGTGGAGCAGGGTCAGGGGCCCAGCAAGCTCTTCGTGGGCACCGCTGTCGACGGCAAGTCAGAGTACTTCCCCACTTTGAGCTCCCGCAAGCTCATCAACGATGAAGACAGCGCAGACATGTTCAGTCTCGTGCGTGAGCCTTCCTTCCCTCCTTCCTCCACCCAGTCCCGGCTCTGCCTCCCGAAAGAGCCCTGTTCTGAGAGGGGACTTTCTGAGATGCAGACAGGTTGCGGAGGGTGGGGCCCCCGTGATTGTCCAGGCAGAAGGGGGATGCAGAGGGAAGCTGGCGACGTCCGCGATGTTGGCGCGGGGCGTCACCTGATGCTCTGTCCTCCCCTTGTTCCTCAGGTGTATCAGGATGAGTTTGTCTCCTCCCAGATCAAGATCCCTTCAGACACGCTGTCCTTGTACCCCGCCTTTGACATCTACTACATTTATGGCTTCGTCAGCACGTCCTTCGTGTACTTCCTGACACTACAGCTGGATACCCAGCAGACGCTGCTGGACACAGCGGGCGAGAAATTCTTCACATCCAAGATCGTGCGCATGTGTGCGGGGGACTCAGAGTTCTACTCATATGTGGAGTTCCCCATCGGCTGCTCCTGGCGCGGCGTGGAGTACCGCTTGGTGCAGAGCGCCCATCTGGCCAAGCCCGGCCTGCTGCTGGCCCAGGCCCTGGGCGTGCCAGCTGACGAGGACGTCCTCTTCACCATCTTCTCTCAGGGCCAGAAGAACCGAGCCAGCCCACCCCGGCAGACCATCCTCTGCCTGTTCACCCTCAGCAACATCAATGCCCACATCCGGCACCGCATCCAGTCCTGCTATCGCGGGGAGGGCACGCTGGCCCTGCCCTGGCTGCTGAACAAGGAGCTGCCCTGCATCAACACCGTGAGCCCCTTGCCACCCCACACTGGTCCTCTGCCCTGCCCCAGGTCTGCCGTGCCCGGCCTGGGCTCACGGCCAGTCCTTCTGTCCCAGGCTTTGCATGGCCTTGGGAGTGGCACCTTTGCCCTGCCACCTGTTTCTCCCTTCCAGGAGTCCCTGCCCTCTCCTTCCCTCTCCCTGGCCTGCCCAGTGCCCCACTCCTGCTCCTGTTCCCCGCTCATTCCTCCTTGCTCTGTCTCCTCAATGCCTGTTGTCTTGAGGCAGCGAGAGTCTTATGGACCCAGGCTTTGTTCCTCCCTCCCTGCTGGCCGTCCTCTGTCTCCCTCTGCAGCCGCCAATTTCCTGGAGCACCCTAGGGCGAGCAGTTGGGCCTAGCTGGAGGGGACCGGGTTGTAGATCCCGCGCTCTTCTGGGATGCAGGATCTGCCATCCTGCACCCAGCTGCTGTGTGCCTGCACCTGGGAGCTCTCACTCTCATGGGTCCCTCCTCTGTTTCACCAGCCCATGCAGATCAACGGCAACTTCTGCGGGCTGGTGTTGAACCAACCTCTGGGCGGCCTGCATGTGATCGAGGGGCTGCCCCTGGTGGCCGACAGCACTGATGGCATGGCCAGCGTGGCTGCCTACACCTACCGCCAGCACTCTGTGGTCTTCATTGGCACACGCAGCGGCAGCCTAAAGAAGGTGGCCCCCGGAATCTTGGACATGTGGGGGTGGGGACATCTCAGATATGGGACAAGGCTGGTGGTAGGCACACATGGGAGAGCCCTGAGGACAGGACAGGATATGGCTGGTGCGGGGAGGGTTTCCCTGGCTGGGTCCCAGGAGCCTGGCACCCTCACTGTTGCCAGTTCCCACTGTGGACTGAATTGCCAGCTTCCTGTGGCTCTGGGGACAGAGAACTGACCTATTGTGGGATCTCCCTGCCATGTGAGCAGGGCTGGGGCTGAGCTGTCATTGCTGGGTCCTCCATTGAATAAATAAGGGAGAAAACACAGATGTTGCCCCGTCTGCTGTGGCCTGGACGGGTCCCCTGCCCCTCAAGCCTCGCCATTCTTGGGACAGACCCACTTGCCTGCTGCCTTCTTGGCTCACTACTTTCCATCTTTTCCCTCCCACCCAAGATACCACTTTCCTAGAGAGAGCTTTCCAGATCCATGCCCCAGCCCCGCTGTTCTTTCCCTTGTGGGCCCTGGGGCTGCGGGTGCTTCCATTCAGGATCTGGGGGGGTATCTTGGCATGAAGGGGGAGGTGAACTCCTGGGCACTCCAGTAAGTTCTGAAGGCACAGAAGTCAGGGGGACTGCAGTGCTCTTGTCCTGCTTGCCTGGTAGATGGAGTGCCTTCCCCAGGGAGGGCAAGAGCTGGTCTGGGGGCGAAGGGAAGGGTTTGCAGAGAGGGATGCTGAGCTCTCCCAGCCCACTTTCTCTGTTCCCAGGACGCTTTTTTCCTCTGTAGCGGCTTTGTTGAACACCTGCCATCCAATTCACCCGTTTAAAGTGCACAGAGGCTTTCAGGGGTCTCATTCCCCTAATCACTGTCGTCCTCAAGCTCTCCCTCCAACACATATCCCCTGATCCTGGGCAACAGGAATCACAGTGTCCTTCAGTCTCCTAGGGGCATTTTCTGGCTTCTGCACCCTCCTTTTTTGGCCTCTGGGCTGTGGGCATGGGAGCCACAGGCAGGCGGCCGAGTGCTGAACCCCACCAGGCCCTGACTTCAGCTTGGCCACAACCTCCAAAGTCTGGCTGGAGAAGATGATGTCCTGGGTACAGGAGGCTGTGGTGGCATCAGGCTGGTCTTGTGGCTCAGGTACGGGTCGATGGCTCCCAGGATGCCCACCTGTATGAGACGGTGCCCGTGGTGGATGGCAGCCCCATCCTCCGAGACCTGCTCTTCAGCCCTGACCACCGGCACATCTATCTCCTGAGTGAGAAGCAGGTGGGCCCATGGTGGGTGGCGGTGGGGGGTGGGACAGGGGTGAGCTGGGTGCTGACATGGCTGTCCCTAGGTGAGCCAGCTCCCGGTGGAGACCTGCGAGCAGTACCAGAGCTGCGCGGCCTGCCTGGGCTCCGGGGACCCGCACTGTGGCTGGTGTGTGCTGCAGCACAGGTGAGGGCGGGGCCCCTGCTGGGGAGCCAGCCACACCCAGTCCTGCCCTTTCGGCCTCCCCCCCATCCCCTCCACTTTCTCTAGCTAATGAGCGGAACTTCCACTCCGAATGACGTCCCTTGGGCCCCAGGGGACAAGGCCAAGGCTGGCTGTTGCCTGGCACTGTGAGCCGGACAGGCCTGGGCCCTCCCAGGGCAGTGGCAGGACTGGCTGTGGCCTGACCCTGTGCAGGTGCTGCCGCGAAGGGGCCTGTCCAGGCGCCTCTGCCCCACACGGCTTTGCTGAGGAGCTGAGCAAGTGTGTCCAGGTGCGGGTCCGGCCCAACAATGTGTCTGTGACGTCGCCTGGGGTGATGGTGAGCAACTTGGGGTGCCGGGCTGGGCGTGCACATGCGTGCTGGGAGTGCGCCCTGCCCTGAGCCCTCTGCCTCCCGCAGCTGACTGTTGCCCTGCACAACGTGCCAGATCTCAGCCCGGGTGTGAGCTGCGCCTTCGAGGAGGTGGCGGAGAGCGAGGCGGTCCTGCTGCCGTCCGGTGAACTGCGCTGCCCCTCACCCTCCCTCCAGGAGCTCCGAGCTCTTACCAGGGGGCATGGTCAGTGGGCTGGGGCTGCCCAGGGAGGGGCAGGGTGGGGCTGCTCCCTGTCCTTAGAGAGTTCACAGGCACCCCGGGACTGCTGCAGGGGCCGTGCGCACCGTGCGGCTGCAGCTTCTCTCCAAGGAGTCTGGTGTGAGGTTTGCCGGTGTGGACCTCGTCTTCTACAACTGCAGCATCCTCCAGTCGTGAGTACCTGTCCGAGCACCTGGGGATAGAGGGGACCTCTGGGACAGGCGACACCTGCAGGGCACCCTCCAGGGCACCCTGACAAGCTGTCAGGCCCTGATAGCCCACGACCTCCCCACATCTCTGTGTCCCCCGATATGGCTGCCTTCTTCCTTTAGTTTCCGACATGTCCTGCTGCGGAGCAGTGAGGGGCAGTGCAGCCTCCTCTATTCTTTCTGAAGCCACTTCCCCTGCAGGTGCATGTCCTGTGTTGGCAGCCTTTACCCCTGCCACTGGTGTAAGTACCGCCATGTGTGTACCAGCCGCCCCCATGAGTGCTCCTTCCAGGAGGGCAGGGTCCACAGCCCTGAGGTGAGGCGGGCACCATGGGCAAGGGGCTGGGTTCTGAGACACGGGCTGGCTTTTATGTGTTCTGGGTGCCTTTGGGGAAGAGTGGCCCTGTGTGCACCTGACAGGCGCTTTCCCTCCAGGGCTGTCCTGAGATCCTGCCCAGCGGAGACCTCCTGATCCCCGTTGGGGTCATGCAGCCTCTTACCTTGCGGGCTAAGAACCTGCCTCAGCCACAGTCAGGTCAGAAGAACTATGAGTGCGTGGTGCGGGTGCAGGGCCGGCAGCAGCGGGTGCCCGCCGTACGCTTCAACAGCAGCAGTGTGCAGTGCCAGAATGCCTCGGTAAGGTCCCCCCCGCTGCCTCCCTTTGGGGTCTGGGCTGTGGCATGGTGGATGTTGTTCCTGTCTATGGCCAGCTTCCTGGCAGGGAACTCTCTGAGTCTCCTGTTAGGGATTCCTGTGCCTGGAGGAGGGGGGAGTTGGCAGAAATTTTGGGGTGGGGTCTGCACATCTTATCTGAGGTCCCATGGGTTCCTTTGCTCCAGTACTCCTATGAAGGTGATGAGTATGGTGACGCCGAGCTGGACTTCTCCGTGGTCTGGGATGGAGATTTCCCCATAGACAAGCCTCCCAGCTTCCGAGGTGAAGGGCAGCATGGGCCAAGGAGCCTGCCTCCCAAGGCAGTCGGCACTACTGGGGTCAGGTCTGGGGGCCCTAGTGCTCCCTACTTTCCACTTTTCTGCTGCTACCCCCTCCATCAGCAGTGCCCTCTGTGCCCGCAGCCCTCCTGTACAAGTGCTGGGCGCAGCGACCCAGCTGTGGCCTCTGCCTCAAGGCTGATCCCCGCTTCAACTGTGGCTGGTGCATCTCAGAGCACAGGTGCCAGCTGCGGACCCACTGCCCGGGCCCCAAGACCAACTGGATGCACCCGAGCCAGAAGGGCGCCCGGTGCAGCCACCCCCGCATCATGCAGGTCAGCCTCCCTCACCACCCCTGCCCACTGCCAGCCGGGCACCTGGGAGCCTGGGCTGACCCTCTCACTGCCCATCCTGCTCCACAGATCCATCCTCTTGTGGGGCCCAAGGAGGGAGGCACCTGGGTCACCATTGTGGGTGAGAACCTGGGCCTCCTGTCCCGAGAGGTGGGCTTGCGGGTGGCTGGCGTGCGTTGCAACTCCATCCCGGCTGAGTACGTCAGTGCTGAGAGGTGAGTGCGGCCATGTGGGTGTCTGGGCCATTTGTGGCCGGGCTGGCCCTGATACTCTCTGAGCCCTAGGATCGTGTGTGAGATGGAGGAGTCACTGGTGCCCAGCCCACCGCCAGGGCCCGTGGAGCTGTGCGTGGGCGACTGTTCGGCCGACTTCCGCGCCCAGTCTGAGCAGCTATACAGCTTTGTGGTGCGTGGCTGCTGGCTTCCCCCTTACCGTCCCTTCTCCCTCCCCAAAGGGGTATGTGGAGCAGCCCCTCAGGGCAGCTTCTTCCACAGACCCCAACGTTTGACCGAGTGAGTCCCAGCCGTGGCCCGGCATCAGGGGGCACACGGCTAACCATCTCGGGCAGCTCTCTGGACGCTGGCAGCAGGGTTACAGTGACTGTGAGGGACGGCGAGTGCCAGTTTGTGAGGTGGGCCAGGGCCCTGCCAACTTTGGGCTGGACATTGTGTGGGGGGCCATGGGGACGCGTGGCTGAGGGCCCTGGGCCACCTGCTCTAAGCACCCCGCTTGCCGACGTAGGAGGGATGCCCAGTCCATTGTGTGCCTGTCACCTGTGTCCACCCTGGGCCCCAGCCAGGCCCCCATCACACTTGCCATTGACCGGGCTAACATCTCCAGTCCTGGGGTCATCTACACCTACACTCAGGACCCCACTGTCACTCGCCTGGAGCCCACCTGGAGCATCATCAAGTAAGACCCTGGGGGAGAGGGGAGCCCAGCAGTGTCCTGAGGGCTCAGGGACTGGGTGGTCTCTGAGCTGTAGTGGGGCCCCTCCTGGAGCCTTGGGCCCTCATTGGTTGGGGGTGGGTAGAGCTGTCCTGGCTGCATAGTACCCGGCACCCACTGGGTGATCCAGGGTCAGGGAAGTCCCAGGCTGCCACGGCAGCCTCAATCACTCTCCAGGGCTGGTTGGGTGCAGTGGAGGATGGAGCCTGAGGGCCCTGCCCTGTTCCTAGTGGAAGTACTGCCATCACTGTGAGTGGGACCCACCTGCTGACGGTCCAGGAGCCCCGGGTCCGCGCCAAGTACCGTGGCATCGAGACCACCAACGTGAGTACCAGCTGCTTCGCCCTGCCCCGACCCTGTAGCCCATGGCTTCACGTGCCAGGCTGTCCACCTTTGTCCCCACAGACATGCAAAGTGATCAACGACACTGCCATGCTGTGTAAGGCCCCTGGCATCTTTCTTGGGCGACCCCAGCCTCGGGCACAAGGCGAGCACCCTGATGAGTTTGGCTTCCTGCTGGACCATGTGCAGACGGCCCGCTCCCTCAACCGCTCCTCCTTTACCTACTACCCCGACCCCAGCTTTGAGCCACTGGGGCCCTCTGGTGTGCTGAACGTCAAACCGGGCTCCCATGTGGTGCTGAAGGTGCGGGCAGGGTGGGGGCGGGGAGGGGCCGGAAAGTGAAGAGTCCTAGACTGACTCTATCCTCCACCCCCAGGGCAAGAACCTGGTTCCTGCAGCTGCTGGCAGCTCTCGCCTCAACTACACAGTGCTGATCGGAGGCCAGCCGTGTGCACTCACGGTTTCGGACACACAGCTCCTGTGTGACTCACCCAGCCAGACTGGCCGGCAGCCTGTCATGGTGGGTGTGGAGGGGGAGACCCCCCCACAGGCAGTCCAGGGTGGTCATGGTGGTCAGCTCACCTCGAGCCTGTCCCCACAGGTGCTGGTGGGCGGCTTGGAGTTCTGGCTGGGCACCCTGCACATCTCGGCAGAGCGGGCGCTGACCCTACCGGCCATGGTGGGGCTGGCAGCCGGAGGCGGGCTCCTGCTGCTGGCCATCACGGCCGTGCTGGTGGCCTACAAGCGCAAGACTCAGGACGCGGACCGCACCCTCAAGCGCCTGCAGCTGCAGATGGACAATCTGGAGTCCCGCGTGGCCCTGGAGTGCAAGGAAGGTGCCTGAGGTGGGGCGGGGCATGCTGCGAAAACCGAGGGCCTCCTTCCTGCCTACTCACTCTCTCCATCCCCCAGCTTTTGCAGAGCTGCAGACAGACATCAACGAGCTGACTAACCACATGGATGAGGTGCAGATCCCCTTCCTGGACTACCGGACCTATGCCGTGCGCGTGCTCTTCCCGGGCATCGAGGCCCACCCGGTGCTCAAGGAGCTGGATGTGAGCCTCTGCCTGGCCTGCCCCCTCCCCCAATTCCCTTCAGGGCCACCCCCACCCTCTGAGACCCCTTGCTCCCCGCAGACACCGCCCAATGTGGAGAAGGCCCTGCGCCTGTTTGGGCAGCTGCTGCACAGCCGTGCCTTCGTGCTCACCTTCATCCACACGCTGGAGGCCCAGAGCAGCTTTTCCATGCGTGACCGCGGCACCGTGGCCTCACTCACCATGGTGGCCCTGCAGAGCCGGCTCGACTATGCCACAGGGCTGCTCAAGCAACTGCTGGCTGACCTCATCGAGAAAAATCTCGAGAGCAAGAACCACCCCAAGCTGCTGCTGCGCAGGTGACTGCCTCGCTCTATCTGCCTGGCCCTGCGCCTGCTGAAGCCCCGCCCTTGCCAGGCCTGAGTGCCCCTCTTGTGCCCTAGGACAGAGTCAGTGGCTGAGAAGATGCTTACCAACTGGTTCACGTTCCTGCTGCACAAATTTCTGAAGGTGCGCTCGGCGGGTGGGCTACAGGGAGGTGATGGCAGAGGACTGGCCAGCATCAGGCAGGCAGCCAGCTATGCACCTCTTCCTGGCTGCAGGAGTGCGCTGGGGAGCCTCTCTTCCTGCTTTACTGTGCCATCAAGCAGCAGATGGAGAAGGGTCCCATCGATGCCATCACGGGCGAGGCGCGATACTCCCTGAGTGAAGACAAGCTCATCCGGCAGCAGATCGACTACAAGACGCTGGTGAGCGTAGGGCCAGGTGGGCAAGAGGTGTGGGTGGGGAGAGAGGCCTCACCCTGGGGTCTGCTTTTCCCTCAGACCCTGCACTGTGTGTGTCCGGAGAATGAGGGCAGTGCCCAGGTTCCAGTGAAGGTTCTCAACTGTGACAGCATCACCCAGGCCAAAGATAAACTGCTGGACACTGTGTACAAGGGGATTCCGTACTCCCAGCGCCCCAAAGCTGAGGACATGGACCTGGGTGAGGCCCTGCCCACTCCTGGCTCACACTCACACCCTCTGAGGGGGCTCGCAGACCCTGTACATGTGACCTCCATAGGCTCTCCCGCTCCCCACCTGAACCGTGTTTTCTAAGAGGAGTGTGCCAGAGACTTCGGGGTTGCCAGCATAATCTTAAGGGCTATCTGTGGCCCACAGAGTGGCGCCAGGGCCGCATGACTCGCATCGTCCTCCAGGATGAGGATGTCACCACCAAGATCGAGTGTGACTGGAAGAGGCTCAACTCACTGGCCCACTATCAGGTGAGGGGCTGGGGCCCCCTCCCCACCAGGGCCACCTGGGAGCCAGGACCCTGCCTTGAGCGGCAGCAGGACACAGGAACAGTGGCCCTGGCTCCAGCCCATCTCCCTGGATTCATGGGCTCCCCTCATGGGTGTGGGTAGTGGGGGCTCCTTGGCTTCTCAGCTTCCTGCAGTGCCCTCCTCTGTCTCTGGGGCCTCCAGGTGACAGATGGTTCCTTGGTGGCACTGGTGCCCAAACAAGTGTCTGCCTATAACATGGCCAACTCCTTCACCTTCACCCGCTCCCTCAGCCGCTACGGTAGGTGTTCTTGCCATGGTGGCTGTGTGCCCTTCAAGGCTGGGTAAGCCAGTCCAGGGAATCCCCACTTCCAGCTAGCTGGTCTGGCTCCGGAGGCCTTCCTGGGCTGTGCTGTCGGGAGGTCTGCAGTTCTGTGGAGTATACACAGAGGGGCGGTCAGCGAGGGCAGATGGGTCCCCATAGGCTGCTGGGCTCCTGGGAGCGAGTGGGACAGGGGCCAGGTGGTGGCCTGAGGTCACGTGAATTCTCTGCTCCAGAGAGCTTGCTCCGCACGGCCAGCAGCCCTGATAGCCTCCGCTCACGGGCACCCATGATCACGCCCGACCAGGAGACAGGCACCAAATTGTGGCATCTGGTGAAAAACCACGATCATGCTGACCATCGTGAGGGGGACCGTGGCAGCAAGATGGTCTCGGAGATCTACCTGACGCGGCTGCTGGCCACCAAGGTGTGGGCCTGCCTCTTGCCACCTTGGCTTCTGCCCAGAGGTTGTCCTGGCCTTACAGGGGAGGGGGCCCTGAATCATTTGGGTCCTGTAGGCCATTCCTAGGGCCTTTGCTAGGTGAACTCAGCCTTAGATCAAGGCTAAATCTATCTGAGGGGCCACTGGCCCTTTAGGGAAGGCCTGCTCTTTGCCGAGCCTTTCTGCCTCCATCTGTTCTGCTCTGGGCACATCACCACCTGGCTCCCTCACAGCATGTGACCTGTCTGCCCCACGCAGGGCACACTGCAGAAATTCGTGGATGACCTCTTTGAAACGGTGTTCAGTACAGCCCACCGGGGCTCGGCCCTGCCCCTGGCCATCAAGTACATGTTCGACTTCCTGGATGAGCAGGCAGACCAGCGCCAGATCAGTGATCCCGATGTGCGCCACACCTGGAAGAGCAACTGGTACCGCCCAGTGCTGGGCTGCTGCCAGCCTGCCTGGAGAGGGTGGGCGGAAGAGGCTGGTGGCTGTGCTGAGACCCAGGGCCCGGAGTAGCCATCCAGGGAGGAGGACATGAGGCCTGGCCTGGGGCTGACACTGATGGTTACATCAAGTCAAGGGGCCCATTGAGTCAGGTTCTGGAGCTGGACTGCCTGGGTGGTTGGGATGGTGGTGGTGAGGCTTTGTCCTCTGTGGCCTTGCAGCAGGTAGAGATGCTGGTGGTCAGCGAGGTGGTGGTGGAAGCTGCAGAGGGGCTTGAGACTGAGAGGACGCTTGTGCATTGGAAACCTAGAGGAGCCGGGCGCGGTGGCTCAAGCCTGTAATCACAGCACTTTGGGAGGCCGAGGCGGGTGGATCACGAGGTCGAGAGATCGAGGCCATCCTGGTCAACATGGTGAAACTCCGTCTCTACTAAAAATACAAAAAATTAGCTGGGCATGGTGGCTCGTGCCTGTAATCCCAGCTACTCAGGAGGCTGAGGCAGGAGAATTGCCTGAACCCAGGAGACCGAGGTTGCGGTGAGCCGAGATCGCACCATTGCACTCCAGCCTGGGTAACAAGAGCGAAACTCCGTTTCAAAAAAAAAAAAAAAAACCTAGAGGAAAGGCCCCTCACCTTAAACGTGTTGCTCTCACCATCTCTGGCCAAGACGTGAGCGGGCCGACAGGAAGGAGATGTGCAGGGGAGCAGCTGTGGGAGGGGCCCTCGGGGCCAACTAGGAAGCCTGGTGTGCATGTCCCTCTGTCGCCCACAGCCTGCCGCTGCGCTTCTGGGTGAATGTGATCAAGAACCCACAGTTTGTCTTCGACATCCACAAGAACAGCATCACGGACGCCTGCCTGTCGGTGGTAGCCCAGACCTTCATGGACTCCTGCTCCACATCCGAGCACCGCCTGGGCAAGGACTCGCCCTCCAACAAATTGCTCTACGCCAAGGACATCCCCAACTACAAGAGCTGGGTGGAGAGGTGTGCTCCTTGCTGCTGCGGGGGCAGGGACAGGACCTGCCTCTCCCTGGGCTGTCTGTCCAGGGAAGGCCAGCTACAGGCAGAAAGCTGGAGCGCTGGCGGGGCAGTGAGGGCAGGGGTTCTAGTTTCTGTGACATTGCCTGAGTGACAGACTCAGGGTCCCAACAGGTATTATCGAGACATTGCAAAGATGGCATCCATCAGTGACCAGGACATGGACGCCTACCTGGTGGAGCAGTCCCGCCTCCACGCCAGCGACTTCAATGTCCTGAGTGCGCTCAGCGAGCTCTATTTCTATGTCACCAAGTACCGCCAGGAGGTGTGTGTCATCCAGTGTCAAAGACAGGAGGGTTGGTAGGGGTTGGGGACAGAACGGACACAGAGTCTGTCTGTTAAATTGTTCATGGTCCCTACCCTGACCAGCCTTGAGGCTGGCACAGGTGATACTCTCAGGGATCACAGGTAGATGCTGGAATTTGAGGGATGGAGGAGATAAGCCACTGGCTGGGTACAAAGTGGCCATTGGGCAAAAGTTCAGGGGTCTGAGTGCTGGAAAGGATGGGCCAGGCTTTCTGATGAGACCTGCTAGAGGCAGGAGGACACAGAGGTGGATTTTAGGATGGAGCCCGTAGCCTGAATGAGCTCACAGGGAAGCCGCAAATGGGTGTAGAGAGAGAATTGGCCCAAGCCCTGAGTCCCGGGCCCTGGGACACACAGAGAGGAGGCAGGAGGCCCGAGAGTGCCCAGTGGTGCCCTGCAGCCTGAGCCAGTGAGGACCTTTACAGGTCAGGGAGGAGCAGCGGCTGGCTGTGTCTGTCCAGCACTGCTGCTGGTGAAAGGATGGTGACCTACAGAACGCTCACTGGGTCTGGTGAGGGTCGTGGGGGCCTCGAAAGGGAGGCTTGGGCTGGAAGGGAATGGGGAGGGGGAATCCCGCATGGTGAGTCCAGAGTCCAGGTCACTCTAGGGAGAGGCCACACCCTAGCTGTGAGGAAGAGGAGGAGAAAGTGCTGTTCTTGGGGGGTCATTGGGGGCTGAGAAGCTGCTGGGCTTGTACGGGGGCTTCGGGACATGATAGAGGGGCGAGGCATATGGGAAGGAAGAGCCCAGCTCCAAGGGACCCCTCTCCCCCAGATTCTCACGGCTCTGGACCGAGATGCGTCTTGTCGGAAGCATAAGTTGCGGCAGAAACTGGAACAGATCATCAGCCTTGTGTCCAGCAACAGCTGAGGTTGCGGAATTGGTGAGGAGGGGGCTTCTCAGTCCTGAGCTGTCCTCCCGTCCAGGGGAGTGGCTGGTTCAAGCCTGGGTCCCTGGGCTGAGCCCTGTATTGGGTATTGTGGGGCAGGTCACCCTGGCCAGGAAGCCCCCCGCACACCCAGGCCCCCTTCATTAGTGCCTTGCTTTGGGCCCTGCAGGAGGAGGGGTGACAGGACGAGCCCCCACCCAGCAGCAGCAATATCCCCACCCTCCTGGCCTGTGCCCAGGTGTTGGGCCAGCCCCACCCTCCCTGCTATTTATACCCCTCTGCCTATTTATTGACTCAAACTCTGCCTCCATCTCCATCTGTAAATACGTGTCCCCCACGGGATGTTGCCAGCCTCACTCACCTGCCTGTCCTTGAGCTGTCTGGGCCTGGCCACCCGTCTTTGGCTCCTTTGTGAGGCGTTATCAGTCTCGGTCCGGCCCTGGCACCTCACCCTCGCCATGGCTGACCCCACCCACTCTGAGGCAGGGCCACAGTACCAGCAGCACTTGGGGTGAGGACTCCAAAGCTTCCTCAGAATTGTGGCTGTGCCACGCTGGGCCACAGGGTCCCCCTTCAGCATCTTGAGGCCCTGTTCTCTCTGAGCACCTGGAGGGCTAGACCCAGGCGTGTGCCAGGGCCTGATGGGCCTGGAGGCCCCAGGATGCTCCTCCTGGGCCTGCTGCCAAACGCCGTCAGTGTTGTCTGCAGCTGCCCCGACTCCCTCCTGAGCCACACACTCAGCGCCTGTTCCATCCCATGCTCGCCCCAAGGGGCCAAGGTGGCCGTGCCTTACTGCTCCGTGTCTTCTGCCTCCTCTGACGAATCTGGCCCTGTCTCACGGTCCCGGACCCCCCCATTCTCTCCTCTTTAGTTGCATGAGTTTTTCTTTGTTCATGGAATGTTTTTTTCCTAATTAAATGTTGGGAAAATGCCATCCATGTGGGGCTCTGTCCTTGGGGCAGGTCAGTTGACCTGTGGATGCTGTGTGAGCTTGAGCCCCACTGTGGGAGAAAGGACCACTCCTTACAGGGGCGCGGAGGATCTGGGGAGGTCCAGGACCATGCCTGACCCATCAGCAAACCCCAGTGACTACCTTCAATACAGATGCAAGATAGATTGATTCTCCTCCCCTCCATCACCCCCACCCAGCTTTCCTGTGTCATCATCTCTGCCCAGATGCCAGTCTCCCTGCTTCTGCCCTGGCTCTCATCAGCCTATTCTCAGAGTGGGAGGCAGAGAGATCCTGTTGCCTCATGGTTTAGAACCTCCAGTGGTTTCAGCTGCAGCCATCTTCTTCGAAACCTGACATTGCGTGTATTGTCCAGGTTGTAGCACCCATCATGGTTCACCTACTAAAGTCTTACCCCCAGGCCTGTTAAGTAATGCAGGTGGAGGCAGGCGAGGTGGCTCACGCCTGTAATCCCAGCACTTTGGGAGGCTGAGGCAGGTGGATCACAAGGTCAGGAGTTCGAGACCAGCCTGACCAACATGGTGAAACTCCATCTCTATTAAAAAATACAAAAGAACTTAGCTAGGCATGGTGGCACATGACTTTAATCCCAGATACTCAGGAGGCTGAGGCAGGAGGATTGCTTGAACCCGAGGTGGAGGTTGCAGTGAGCTGAGATCATG
This sequence comes from Saimiri boliviensis, assembly GCF_048565385.1. NCBI lineage: Eukaryota > Metazoa > Chordata > Mammalia > Primates > Cebidae > Saimiri > Saimiri boliviensis. The sequence continues at coordinate 84,146,572 of NC_133470.1, read as the reverse complement.
CCACTGCATTCCAGCCTGAGCAACAGAGTGATACTCCGTCTCCAAAAAAAAAAAAAAAAATGCAGGTGGGGAGAAGGTGGGAAGATCACAGCTCAGTGAAGCCTCAAACTGCTGGGCTCAAGGGATCCTCCCACCTCAGCCTCCTGAGTAACTGGGTGTGTAAGTGCACTCTGCTCTACCAGGTATTTTTTTTTTTTTTTTTTTTTTTTTTGTAGAGATAGGGTAGGGTGTCACTATGTTGTTCAGGCTGGTCTTGAATTCGTGGCCTCAAGTGATCCTCGACCCCTCAGCCTCCCAAAGTATTGAGATTACCAGCATGAGCCACTACACTGGCCAGGTGAGATAGAATCTTACTATTTTTACTTTTTTGGGTTTTTTTTTTTTTTTTTTTTTTGAGACGGGATCTTGCCCGCTTGCTCATGCTGGAGTGCAGTGGCAATATCACAATTTACTGCAGACTTTATTTCCTGGGCTCAAGTGATCCAGCTGCCTCAGCCTTTTGAGTAGCCAGGACTATAAGTGCTTGCCACCATACCCAGCTATTTTTTTTCCTTTAGTAGAGATGGAGTCTTCCTGGTCTTGAAATCCTAGGCTCAAGTGATCCTTCTGCCTTGGCCTCCCAAAATGCTGGGATTACAGTTGTGAGCCACTGTGCCCAGCCCAGTGAGATGCAGTTTTAAATAGGGTGGCTTGGATGGCTTAGAGCAGAGAACTGAGGCCATCTGACTTGGGTTTAAAAGCTGCCAGCTCCAGCTGTCCAGCTATGGGGCCACGACGCCAGACAGTGGTGGTGGTTACAGGACCGTTGGTGTTTACCAAAACTCTTAGACCTGTCCATGCAGCAGAGGGCAAGTTCACAGTATGTAATTGATGCCTTAATGAGCCTGAGTTTAAAAAACAACCAACTATACAAATAAGGAGTAAAACAGTAAAGAGAAGGATGTGCAAGGCAGGACTGGATTCTCAGAGAAGTTGCGGGATGGCAGCTGTGCAGCCAGTCAGCCTGGACAGAGCCAGCCAGACGGAGGACAGAGGGCAAGGGAGATGCTTTACAGTATGACCATCATATGATAATGATAACGAAGCCATGGGAAAACAAGGCAATTTTTAACCTTAGGGGAAATCCCTCAGAAATGAATGGAATCTAACAGAAGCATCATGAGAGGAAGAGAAAGGGAGACAGAGCTAAATTGGGGCCAGGTTTGAGTTATATGGGGCTGTGTGCGGTGGCTCACACCTGTCATCCCAGGACTTTGGGAGGCCCACGCGGGAAGATCACTTGAGCCCAGGAGTTCAGAACCAGCCTCGGCAACATAGTGAGACCCCTCCCTAAAAAAACACAAAATTAGCCAGGCGTGGTGGCATGTGCCTGTGGTCCCAGTTACTCAGGAGACTGAGGTGGGAGGATTGCTTGAGCCCGGAGGGTCAAGGCTGCAGTGAGCCATGACTGTGCCAGCCTAGGTGACAGAGCCAGACCCTGTGTCCAAAAAAAGAATTTTTTAAAAAGATCTAAATTGCCAATTGTCCATCAATAATTAATGTTTAAAAAATATTAAGGAAGAAAGAGAAAGGAATGAGTAAAACAGAGGGAGTGAACAAAGTGTCATCTTCATAAGCTCAAGACCGGTGCCACTGTCACCACTGGCAGAGCTCCCCAGATTCTGCAAAGGGAAACTGTTCCTCCTTATGGAGTAACAGGGACTGAATATGTACTGCCACATGAAAGAACCCCCAAACTAGACCAAATAGAGAATAAACTGGCTGTGGGGCAGTGAGGGACAGTGACGGGAGCTAGGAAACAGTTGAGGTAAGCCACGTGACTGGTCCAGTGTCCTGTGTGGAGTTTCCTGGTGGAGCCAGGCAGATACCCGGACTTTATGAGTTGAAACTCTGAATCAGAGAGTCCCAGTAGCTGGAGTTTGCAGGGCAGGGAGCTAGAGAGAAGAGAGCTGCACAGGGAAAGAACCCTGGATATCCACAGAGGGTCCTCCTCTGGTGTCAGCAGACCACCAGTGAGCACAGGCATGTGAGGAAGCTACCCAAGGCCAGGGAAGGACATCAGCTCAGCAGGAGAGGATGAAAGGTGACTCCAGTATGCAAGCAGGACAGGGACTAGCAGCTGTCCCCACCCACCAGGATAGAGAAGCTCATATTCACCTGGGCAGCATTGGCCAGGGCGCCCTGAATGGTGTTTGTTGCCTCCATAGCCGGGAAACTGAAGCCTACAGTAAGAGCTGCTCCAGTCCCATGCAGCACATCTTCAGAGAAAGACTAAAAAGGATCAAACCGTTTCCATGTTTTTTGAGGATACAAGTAGTTGTACCCCTTCTTTCCACTCTCAGAAAATCCAATTGAATCTACAAGAGTCGTAAGACTGAGTTTAGTGTATTTACAGGGAGCCAACTCCTTCCCCCAAACACTAGTCAATTGACCCAGCAGTTTCTTCACTGATTGTTAGAGGAAAGAAGCTCATGTTAGATTTAAAATTCAGGAAAAAAAAAATTTAATGCTAAACTTGCAAAAATTATATGGTGTATATTACAGTTACACATTTATGACTATTAACTTCAGGGGAAATCAACTGTACATAAATGCAACTTTAAGGAAGGATTCCAAAATGTTGAAAGTAGTTGATGCTGAATGACAGAGCCCAGCTGATTTTCATTTTCTTCCATTTCCTAAATTGTCTTCAATTTCCTTGAATTCTGAATTCTAGAACCTTCCCTGCAACCCAAGCACAATGACTAGAATACTGGGAGGTGCTGTAGCTGAAAATAAACTCAGACTTGGAATAGTAGCTCAGTTTTATTTTCTGTGGTAACGAACATTTAAGAACCAGATCAAACAAGGGGCCCCTGAGCACGCACAGGTCAGTACAGGCCGACCATGAGGCTTTCACAGTAAAGTAGCAACTGTGGGAACTCCTGCCCTAGGGAAGGCTGCGTGTCCTACCTAGGGAGACGCAAGTTTAGACCTCACCCCATTTTCCCAGGCCAGGCTTAGCGAGGAACGGGGGGCCCAAAGCGCTGCATGGTCCGCAGCACCAGGGAAAGCTGGTCGAGAAAGTTGATGACGGAAATTCGGAGCAAGCGACAGTCTTCAGCTTTCCAGCGGCTAAGAGTGAGGGATAAAGAAAATCAAATTGGAGGTGGCAACTCCTGGTTCGTCACCCTGCCGCTCAGGCACCCATTACAGCAAAGCCTCAGGAGCCCATGACACAGCCCCTCAGGTGGAGACCAGCCCGGCGCACCTGGCGCTCCTTAGGGTTCATCCATTGGTGCGCCCCACTTCTTCATCGGTCGCCTCCCCCAACTCCAGCCCGCTTCAGAACTTACACGGTCAGGATCCTGCCGCTCACTGTGAGATCCTTCCCAATCACCCTTTGGTGGGGCTCGGCATCTGGAGCCAGGGACCCATGGGCGATTTCCGCCTCCAAGGGGGTCGGGAAAGGCACGCTAAGGGTGCTGGGGGGCATTCGGTTAAGGTGCCATCTGATATGACTTTGCCTATGTCTCAGGCCTTCCTGATCCTATGAAGCCCCCTCTCAGGTCACCCTGCCTAGCGTCACCCACTTTAGTCCTCATGTGGCCGAGGCCAGCGTTGGCAGGGCCTCTCTCCTTGGATTTCTATTTCTTCCCCTCCTCCGAGCACCCCTGCCCGTCTTCCCCGGCCCACGCCCGCCCTCCTTTCTTTCTACCCGAGTCCAGCCCTCGCCCCGGCCTCCCCTTGGAAAGGATACAATAAGTGCGGCCGCATTCCTGAACCCCTGGCCGCAGATGCGGCGTCTCTGCCAGGACCTGGCGGGTGCGGTGGGGAAGGTCCGTCGGCCAGAGCTGCCGCTGTGTCCGCGCCCCCGGGGCAGTTGTGGCCACCCTGGCCATCCCCGCCAACAGCGCCTCCGCCGGCGTGTGCGTGCGCGTGCCGCATGACCGCCGCTGCCACGCCGCTCCGACTCCACCCCCGAGGCGCGGGCCCCACGCCCCTCCCTCTCTCCCGGTCCCCTTCCCGAATCCCCGCCCCCTGCTCCCGACTCCGCCCACACGCGCCAGCGCACGTTCTTGGGGATCCTGCCGGGCGCGTGGTCAGTTCCCGCCAAGCGGCCCTGCCGGGGACCTTCTGAGACCGAGTCGGCGGTTGAGAGGCCGCAGTCTCCTCCAGAAACTCTGTCCCTTCGCGCGTAAGTCGATCCCAGGCCGCCCGTGCAAAGTGACCCACAGTCAGCCAGGCCCCAGGAAGCCAGCCCTGACGGGGTTTTGAAGACCCCGTGGTCGCCTAGCCCAGAGGCGCACCCTGCAAGGCTCCGCCCCTAACTGCGCCTTGTGACCTCACCGCGCCTGCGCCGGCAGGGCCTGCAGCCTGGCCCCGGTGAGGCTTGGGATTGTCTGGGCGCTTGCCGCCGTTTCTTACCCGTACCCAAGATCCCCAGGAGATGTGGCACTAACGTCCATGCAGCGACTTGCGGAGGGACGGTGGCGGGGTCTGATACCCCCCCACAAGGATACTGCTCTTGCCCACGACCCCATGGTCCAACCGAGGGGGCTTCACAGTGGACGGCGAAGAGTCGGATTTGCATTTTAGAGGAGGCATTTTAGAGCGGGGTGGGGGCGCGGTGCGGAGCGGGAGCCTGTCAGCAGAAGGCCTGCACCGAGGCAAAAAATGACGGCCTTGAACGCAAGTATTGGCGATGTTCCTAGGTCTAATATAAAGTGGAAAATCAGACTGCACAACTCTGAGTATGAAAATGCCACTTTAGGCCGGGCGCGGTGGCTCACGCCTGTAATCCTTGCACTTTGTGAGGTGGAGGTGGGCAGATCACCTGAGGTCGCTGGTTCGAGACCAGCCTGGCCAACATGGAGAAATCCCATCTCTACAAAAAAAGAGAGAAAGAGAGAAAATGCCACTTTAGAGCAGGCGAAGTGCTCCCGCCTGTAATCCCAGTACTTTGGAAGGCCAAGGGAGGAGGATCACTTGAGCCCAGGAGTTTAAGACCAACATGGGCAACATAGTGAGACCCCCATCTCTACAAAAAATACAAAAGTAAATTTTCTTTTCTTTCTGTCTTTTTTTTTTTTAGAAACGGGGTCTCGCTATGTTGTCCAGGCTGGATGGAGTGCAGTAGCTATTCACAGGCACAGTCCCACTGCTGATCAGTACAGGATTTGACCTGCTCCGTTTCCGACCTGGGCCGGTTCACCCCTCCTTAGGCGACCCGGTGGTCCCCCGCTTCCGGGAGGTCACCATATTTATGCCGAACTTAGTGCGGACACCCGATCAGCATAGTGCACTACAGCCCAGAACTCCTGGGCTCAAGCAATCCTTCACCCTCAGACTCCCGAGTAGCTGGGACTACAGGCACGTGACACCTCGCCTGGCCAAAAATAAATTTTAAAAATTAGCTGGGCACGGTGGAGCGTGCCTGTAGTCCCAGCTACTTGGGAGACTGAAGAGGGTGGATTGCTCTAGCCAAGAGTTCAACACCAGCCTGGGCAACATAGTGAAACGCCGTCTCCAGAAAAAAATGTGCACCTGTGGTCCCGGCTACTAGGGAGGCTGAGATAGGAGGATAGCCTGAGCCCGGGAGGCAGAGGCTGCAGTTAGCTGTGATCACCCCACTGCTCTCCAGCCTGGTTGAAAGAGCGAGACCCTGCCTCAAAAAAGAAAAAAGGCCAACTTAGTCTCTTACTGTACACATGTAGAGAAATCCTAGAGCATACAGCAACATGTAAATCCTCATGACGTCTGCATGATAGGATGGGGGTGATTTTAATTTCCTTTTAGTTTTCCCTCCAATTTTTCCAAAGTGGGTTTTTATGACATTTACAGTAAAAAAAAGAAGTATTGGCTGGGTGTGGTGGCTTACGCCTATAATCCCAGCAATTTGGGAGGCCGAGGCGGGTGGATCACGAGGTCAAGAGATGGAGACCATCCTGGTCAACATAGTGAAACCCTGTCTCTACTAAAAATACAAAAATTAGCTGGGCGTGGTGGCGCACACCTGTAGTCCCAGCTACTCGGGAGGCTGAGGCAGGAGAATTCCTTGAACCCAGGAGGCAGAGGTTGTGGTGAGCCTATATCACGCCATTGCACTCCAGCCTGGGTAATAAGAGCGAAAACTCCGTCTCAAAAAAAAAAAAAAAAAAAGTATTGGCCAGGCACGGTGGCTCACACCTATAATCCCAGCACTTTGGGAGTCTGAGGTGGGCAAATCACAAGGTCAAGAGATCCAGACCATCCTGGCCAACATGGTGAAACCTCATCTCTACCAAAAATATATAAAAAAAAAAAAATAGCTGGACATGGTGGTATGCACCTGTAGAGTCCCAGCTACTCAGGAGGCTGAGGCAGGAGAATCTCTTGAGCCTGGGAGGTGGAGGTTGCAGTGAGCTGAGATTGTACCACTGCACTCCAGCCTGGGCAACAGAGTGAGACTCCGTCTCAAAAAAAAAAAAAAAATTGCATGGGATCACATCTCTGGTTAAAACCCTAGAATGACTTCCTTTTACACCTGGAATAAAGTCCAAACTCCTGCTATAACTTATAAAAGTCCAATGTGACCTAACTCCCAGCTCCTTCTCTTGCCTCTTACCCCACCTGCCTGCTCCCTCATTCTTTGTGGCCTCTGGGACCTTCTCTCTGCTTCTGACCAAGGGCAGCCTGAGCCCAGCCCTTTGCACTTACTCTTCTATTTGTAAGACTGTCCCCAAACTTGCCCATGGCTAGCTCCTCCTCATTAGGACCTTGGCTCCAGTGTCACCTCCAAGAGGCCTTCAGGATCACCAGTGTAACTCAGCACCCCAGGCATTCTTCATCACATTTGCCCATTTCAATTTGCTATAGAGTATTTCTTTCCTCCCTCTCCTCCCTCTTTCCTTCTTTCTTTTCTCTTTCTTTTCTTTCTCATTTCTTCTTCCTCCTCCTTCTTCTTCTTCTTTTTTTTTTTTTTTTGATGGAGTCTCGCTCTGTTGCCCGGCTGGAGTGTGCAGTGGTGTGATCTTGGCTCACTGCAACTTCTGCCTCCCACATTCAAGCTATTCTCCTGCCTCAGCCTTCCAAGTAGCTGGGACTATAGTTGTGTGCCACTACACCAAGCTAATTTTTGTATTTTTAGTAGAGATGGGGTTTCACCACGTTGGCCAGGTTGGTCTCGATCTCTTGACCTTGTGATCCACCCGCCTTGGCCTCCCAAAGTGCTGGATTAAGGGATTAAGGTGTGAGCTACCACGCCCAGCCTTCGGCCTTTTTTTTTTTTTTTTTTTTTTTTTTTTTTTTTTTTTTTTTTTTAGACAGAGACTTGCTCTGTTGCCCAGGCTGGAGTGCAGTGGCACAATCTAACTCACTGCAAGCTCCACTTCCTGAACTCAAGCGATTATCTTGCCTCAGCCTCCCAAGTAGCTGGGACTAGAGGTGTGGTACAGCTGTGTGCCACCATGCCCAGCTAATTTTTGTAATTTTTTTGTCCCCAACCCCTAATTTTTATATTTTTGAGGTGGGGTTTCACTATGTTGCCTGTGCTGGTCTCCAGCTCCTGGGCCCAAGTGGTTGCCCGCCTCGCCTCCCAAAGCGCTGGATTACAGGCATGAGCTACCTGTATTTCGAATAATCTGAAATTACCTTCTTGTTCTGTTCACTTCTTGATCATTCATCGAATCTCCGGTACCCTTGTTTTTCTTCAGTGCCATATCCCTAATGCTTACAATGGTACAGTATATACCGTAGGTAGTTCGTTGCTTCTTGAATGAAACAGACTTTTTTTTTTTTTTTTGAGACAGTTTTGCCCTTGTTACCCAGGCTGCAGTGAAGTGGCGCAATCTTGGCTCACTGCAACCTCTGCCTCCTGAGTTCAAGTGATTCTCCTGCCTCAGCCTCACAATTAGCTGGAATTAAAGGCATGCACCACCACACCTGGCTAATTTTGTATTTTTAGTAGAGATGGGGCTTCACCATTTTGGTCAGGCTGGTCTTGAACTCGTGACTTCAGGTGATCTGCCCACCTTGGCCTCCCAAAGTGCTGGGATTAGGGCCTGAACCACTGCACCTGGCCTTTTTGTTTTTGTTTTTGTTTTTGAGAGACAGGGTCTCACTCTGTCACCCAGGCTGGAGTGCAGTGGCACAATAGTGGCTTGCTGCAACCTCGACCTCCCTGGGCTTAGGCGACCCTCTCACCTCAGCCTCCTGGGTAGGTGGAACTACAGGTATGCACCACCATACCTGGCTAATTTTTGTCTTTTTTGTAGGGACTGGGATCTCTCTATGTTGTCCAGGCTGCTGTCCAACTCCTGGGCTCAAGCTATCTGCCCACTGTGGCCTCCCATTGCACCTGGCCGCCTTTTTTTTTTTTTTTTTTTTTTTTTTCTGAGACAGAGTTTTGCTCTTGTCACCCAGGCTGGAGTGCGATGGCGTGATCTCAGCTCACTGCAACCTCTTCCTCCCGGGTTCAAGCAATTCTCCTGCCTCAGCCCCCCGAGTAGCTGAGATTACAGGCATGCATCACCACGCCTGACTAATTTTGTATTTTTAGTAGAGACAGGGTATCTCCGTGTTGATCAGACTGGTCTCGAAGTCTCGTTCTCAGGTGATCCACCCACCTCGGCCTCCTAAAGTGCTGGGATTACAGGTGTGAGCCACCGCACCCGGCCTTTTGTTGTTGTTGAGATGGGGTCTTCCTATGTTTCCCAGGCTATTCTGAAACTCCTGGCCTCAAGCAAGCCTACCACCTCAGCCTTCCAAAGAGGGTGGGATGACAGGTGAGAGGCACCATGCCCAGCCGTCTGTATTTACATTGTTCAAAAGTCAAAACTACGTTAAAAATTTATATATATATATGGTAGAACTCTTGATCACCAGGTCAGGAGTTCGAGACCATCCTGGCCAACATGGTGAAACCCCATCTCTACTAAAAAATACAAAAATTAGCTGGGCGTGGTGGCACATGCCTGTAGTCCCACCTACTCAGGAGGCTGAGGCAGGAGAATTGCTTGAACCCAGGAGGGGGAGGTTGCAGTGAGCCAAGATTGCACCACTTCACTCCAGCCTGGCGCCTGGCAACAGAGCGAGACTGTCTCAAAAAAAAAAACAGAGAAAAAGGAAAGGTTTTTATAGAGAACTGGCAAGTAATAGGTGTAGAAAAAAGTATCAGAAAATTACCATTTTTGCAACCACCAGTGTAATAATTGTTATTAACTTAATAATTGATTCAGGATGGCCAGGCAGTGTGGCTCATGCCTGTAATCCCAGCACTTTGCGAGGCCGAGGCAGGTGGATCTCGAGGTCAGGAGTTTGAGACCAGTCTGGCTAACATAGTGAAACCCTGTCTTTACTAAAAATACAAAAAAAAAAAAAAATTAGCTGGGTATGGTAGCACACGCCTGTAGTCCCAGCTACTCAGGAGGCTGAGGCGGGAGAATCTCTTGAACCAGGGAGGCGGAGGTCGCCGAGACCACACCATTGCACTCCAGCCTCGGTGACAGAGTGAGACTCTGTCTCAAAAAAAACCCAAAAACCAAAAACGTTGATTCAGGCAAGGATTAACACTGTATGGCAAAACCATTAAATGAAAGGTTGTTGGGGACAGGATATTCACAGACTCTCCAAATATTACCCCAAATTACCTGTGAATCAGGAAGGGAAGCTGCATCTTTACAGGGGAGAGATCTGGCAGCTGCCACCTGGGTTACGTGATGAAACTGAGTGTCCCCAACACTGGGGCAGCGACTCTACCTGCCTCCTGATGCGGGGGCTGGGGGTGAGTATGGTCAAAGGAGGAAAGGATACAGTGTCAACTGCCCTGGCTGCTTCCAAAAATATTCTTGCCCGTGGAGAATGGAGTTGGGAGAGGTGAAGATGGCCTCCTGCTCCCTCAGAAGCCTGGCTGAGTGGCATTGTCCTTCAGTCAGGTGGGCATGGAGAAAATGTGTGTGCTGAGGAGCTGGCCAGTGCTGGACATGAGTGCCAAGAGGAAAGGGACTGTGGCTTCCAGTCTCAGGGTTGCCAGCACTTGGGACACAGTGGGCACTCAGTGATGAGCAGGCTGTCTGCAGCAAAGCAGGCGCTGTCTGGGAGACATGGGCTGAAGCTCAGGAGGGAGGGCTGGGATGAGACATAGACGGTGGGAGTGAAGCACAGAAATAGAAACTAAGTTGGACGAGCTCCCCCAAGGAGTGATACAGAGAGGGAAGAGAAGGGGTTCAGGGACAGAGCCCTGGGGCCCCAACATTGTGGATTGGGGTATGTGTGAAGAACCAGCAGGAGAGCCTGAGAAGGAGCAAGCAGTGGAAACAGCAGAAGAGAGAGCAAGGGTGAAAGAGGGTGAGGAGTGGCCTGCCAGTCATTCAGTGGGGCCCCAGGGGTGTGTGCAGGCCACTCCAGCTGGGCCCTGGAGGAGGACAGGGCAGTTGCTGGGTGTCTCTTGTCTCTCCTGAAGGCGTTTCAGGGCTGGGAGGCTCAAGGCTGGCCACAGGTGCCAGGCCCTGGCAGATCTATTAGAGCTGGTGAGGCCCACATGGGACACCTGCAAGTTGCTAACTGTGGGTGCAGCGAATCCATTTCTAGGGAGCCTTACCACCCCAAGGCAAATGCTACTCTCCTCTGAGGCTGCTCTTCCTGCCGTGGGCCCTTCACTCATGCTGCCATCTCCTGATGTTGTCATAGTCACACACACCGTGGCTGCAGGGGTCAGGAACTGTCCTGAGGCCCCTCCTTGAGGGGCAGGGGTTAGTGGATGACTCAGTGCCACCTCTCAGAGCAGACAATTGGCTCAGAGGGGTGCAGCACCTGCAGTAAACATTCTGACTCCTGTTAAAGGATCTCAGCATTTGGGGGCTGGAGCCTGTGGCTGGTCCATCTTCATGCAATCCCCACAGTGTCCTCTAATGGTCCCCCCACTTCCCATCTCCCATCTTGGCAATGTTTCCTCCCTCTTGTGCCCTCCCTGATGCTTCCTCTATGATTTTGATGCCTCCAGCCCTCTTCTCCACTACCTCCAAGGTGACCCTGATCTTTCTGACACATGCATGGCCCCTGTAGTAGACGGCTGCCATTTGCAGCCACCATTGATGACATCCATTCATCCAGCCCTCCCCCAGAGCCTTCTGTCTCTTGCACAGCCCATGTGTGTCCAGGGAAGTGGCCCCATGCCTAGCTCAGGGAGACAGCCCTGAAGGAGAATTACCCCCTACCCCAGCCAAAATGATTGGACACACAGTCCAGTTGTGACCAATGAGAAGAGTGTTTATTTGCTGGGGCATCTGAGACAGCAGCTGTGCTACACAGAGAAGGCGCTTCTCTGGCAGTGAGGCAGGGATTCCGTGCACGCTGCAGGCAGCCAGCTTTTCATCCTTGGAGGTGATGGCCTGGGATGAAGCAGATACGAACGCAGAGGGAGGCAGGAAGATGCTGGGTGAAACTGCTCACCTGCTGCCACTGCCAGCACCACTGGACTTTTTCTTTCATAAGCCAAGAAATTTCCTTTACTGATTCAACAAATTGCCTTTATTTTTAAACCAATTATTGGATACCAGAGGCAGCCTAGCTAATATAGCTCCTTTGGATCAAAGTAGAAGTTTCACATTCACCTTTAATGTTATTTCAGTTTCCAAAATTAATTTCCTGGCACCAAACAAGAACTCTGGTAAATGTATCACCTGAGCGGCAGGTCACACATGCTCACAAGTGTGTCCCTCCATATATGGCTTTGAAGCCATATACATGGCTTTCCAGCTCGTGGGTGGCCAGGGGCTTTTGTGTGCTCTTCAAAGCCTTCACCCATTGGGCCTCTGTCCTTATTTCCAGCCTGGGGACCCAATATTTGGCCCACAAGGCCCAGGCAGGAGGGTCTCCGGCACGTGCAGCCCTGACCACACTGAGCTGCTCCCTTGGCGAGGGTAGAGGGGCTGGAGCGGTGTCTTCCTGCCTGTGGCTTCCTTCCGGCCTCTACCTTCCCTGGGGGCCCCCTCCAAGGAGCAGGCACTTCGATGTCCTCTAGTGCCCACACGCAGGGCAGGGTGGAGGAGGAACTGGAACCCAGCCCATGCTTCTGCCCCCGCCTTGGCACCCCAAGGTGTCCTCTCAGGCAACAAGGAGCATACGAAGTGAGCCCCTGCACAAAGGTGCCTGGGATGTGTTTGTCTTCCACACAGTGGCAAGTGCTGGGGATGAGGATGAATGCCTACACCAGTCCCAGCTCTGACACCGCCTTGCTGAGTCACCCATCAGCCCTAATGCTTCCTGGAGGAGGAGACAAGCCCAGAGAAGAGCTGTGTCACCAAAGGCCAGGCCACCCATCTCTGGGTCACACTTGGCCATGCTTTGCTTTTGGCTTCAGTTTGTTTGCTAAACAGAAGGGAGAAGAGCACTGTTAACACTCCCCACCCTGGGCTGGGGTAAGGGCGGAGGACACTGACTCAGATCAGGAGGTGGCCCTCACTGTTTAGAGTCTGTGGCTGGGGACCAAAGTGGCACTGAGACTTGCCCGAAGTCAGATCACAGAGCTGGGGTGACTTTCTCACTCCCTGGCCCCAACCTGCTTTTCCATTTGTAGAACGCACACTGGCTGTAGCATCTGGGGGATCCAGGGCTGGCTGCAACTTGGCCTCCTGCAGCGGTGAGCTGAGGGTTATGCTGGACCTGCCAGAGGTCAGGTGACAGCTGCTTCCCCTTTCAGGCTTGGGAGGGAGTTGCTTGAGTGTATATTCTCAGTGGGCTAAATATGACATGAGAGAGCTCAGTTCTACAAGCAGCCCCTTCCTCGTCACATCAAGGCACTTTCAGAAGCTGCTGGACTCCAACTGGGGCTCTGCCACTGCATCGCCTCCACTGTGCTGGCTCACGTCTTCCAAGGGTGTGGAAGCAAACCCAGGTCAAGCTGTGAGTGGTGCCTAGCACCCAGCCAGAGCCAGGTACCTGCCAGCTATTATTTTGAGCCCAACTGCAACATGTTCAGCCACGGCCTGGCGTTGGGCACCTCCCATGCTCTGTGAATGCTATTTGGAGAAGCCCTTCTCCATCGTCTCAGTCACTTCTGGGTGCAGGAAGCGGCTGGCCAACCGTTCGATGTCGTCCAGCGTCAGGCGGCTCAGGGACCTCTCGTAATCCTGGGGAGAGAAAGGCAGGAAGGATTCAGGGGCTGGCAGTGGGGGGCTGGGAGCAGCTGGGCCTGGAGAGGATGTCCAGGGTTGCCCTTCTCACCCTCTGCAGCTGTTCCAGGACCCTGCTGGCATCTGCCGCGCTGAAGTGGCGGGCCAAGACTTTGGAGATCAGCTGCCAGACATGAGGGGATGAGGAGTCGGCCAGTCTCCGGCCAGTGCCTCCTTCTAGTAGCACCTTCTCCAGGGGTTTGACCACTAGGTTGAGCTTGGAGTTGGGCCCGATGCTATAATCCGAGAGTCGTTTCCCATCTGCCAAAGACAGATCAATGAGTTCCTCCCTGCCGCCGTGGAGGTGGCCCAGGACGCGAGGCCGCCTCGGGCGGCGGGAGCAGAGCGATGAGGCATTCGGCTGTGCAGCATGCGGTCGCCTCCCCTGGGGTAAAGTGGCGCTGGGCGCCGGCACCCCGACCCGTCACCCGGCTGCCGAGGCGGCTGGAGCACCCCGGCCCCCGCTTCCTGCGGGGCTCCCTGGGCGTCTCCTCTCCCTGGGTACCTGCCAGGGCCTTGCCCTTGAAGAGCAGCCGCTGCTGGCGCACGGGGACGTTCAGCTTCTCTGAGACCAGCTGCTTCAGCGTGGACACCAGCTCGTCCTCCGGCACCTGGCCGCGCCGAGGGTAGGAGGCAGGGGTTGAGCCCGCGGCCCTCGGGCGGCGAAGCCCACGCGTCCGCTACCGAGGGCAGCTCTCTCGGCTACCAGCCCCCGGCCCGGCCGCCCCGTGCCCGCCCTCGGCCCTGCCGGTCCTCCTGCCAGAGCGGACGACTGACGGGCCCTGCGGCCCGGCCCGGGGACCCTACCTGCAGGCTGCACTCGCGGCCCTGCAGCGCCTTCACCGTCAGCTGCATGGCGGCCGCGGCGGCGTCCACTCGGGCGGGCGCGCACCCCAACCACCCCCCGCCGCGCGCCGCCGCCCCGGGCGCGCGCCGGATCTGCCCGCCGCCGCCGGAAGCAGCGAGAGGGGCGCGCCCGCCGCCCGCGCTTCCCGGCCCCGCCCTGCTGTCCCGTTCGGGCCCCATCCACGCCCCCCGGCCCAATTGCGCCCCGGGAGGAGGAGTCCCCCTGGGGTCCCGCCTCGCAAACGCGCAGCGACTGTCCTAGCCGGCGGACCCTTCCCAAAGCCACAGTGCGGGGGATTTGGGAGCTAGAACCAGTCGGGCCAGGTTGGCGTCATCTAGGAGCTGGGGCATGGAGAAGGAAGGGCCAGGAGGTACGCTCGCCCCCGCGGATGGCCTGGACCACCCCACGTGTCCTGACTGCTGGGGGAACCGGGCCCTGCAAACCCACAGACGGCCCGCCCCCACCCCCTGGCCGCTGGGTTTCTGCCTCCTCCTTTCTGGTCTGGCTGTGAAACACCCCACCGATCTTGAGAGCGGGCAGGGGAGCCAGGCCTCTGCTCTCATCCTTCCACCTCTCCCAGAGTGGGGATACGCCCGGGGAGGGCTGATAGAGAAAGCCTGTGCAGGGGTCATCGTGTCACCGAAGCTGGTCCTCCACCCTGGTCCACACCTACCCAGCACACTCTACCCCCAAGCCTAGGCACCAAAGGGCAAAGATTGGAAGGGACCCAAGCTTGCTTCTGTCTTTTATTGAAATATATTTTCTGGGCAGTGCCCACCTACCTAACTCAGCATGGCCTCCTTGGCACTGAAAGCTGGAGAATAAAAAAATCAGTAAAAAAAATAAGCCTGGATTTTTCTGAGTGCATAGTGCATGAGAACTAAAGGCCTTTGGTACACAAGAACTCGGGACAGTAGGTGGAGTGTGGGTGCTGGGGCTGATGAAAGCTTGACCCAGAGGCTTCAGGGAACTGGGAACAGGCTGCTGTAGATGAAGTGGCCGATGACCAAGGCCAGCATCTCGGAGGTTCCGCTCAGTGCCACAATGAAGGGGGCCTGGGAGGCATAGTCAGCCTGAAGGCGGCGGAGGGATAGCTGTAGCATGGCCAAGGCCAGCAGGCTGTTCTGCACCCCTACCTCAATGCTGACTGTCCGTCGCTGGGCCACTGGCAGCCTCAGACATGTGGCCAAGCAGTAGCCCACCAACAGGCCAACCAGGGGCACCGTGATACCCACCAGCACGATGGGTAGCCTGACACCCGCCAGGATGAAGACCCCCATGCGATAGGCCAGGAAGAGGCCACCCAGGAGGAGCACAAAACTGAAGGGCTTGATGACCTGCAGCAGCAGCTGGGAGAACTTGGGGAGCTTGGACTTGATGAGCACGCCCACTGCTATGGGGATGGCAATGAACAGCAGGGTCCCCAGGATCTTGGAGATGGGCACGTGGAGTGTTTCATGGACACTGAGCAGGCGGCTGTAGATGGCCGAAGACAGTGGCAAGAAACCAGTGGCAGCCACCGTGGAGATGAAAGTCATGGAGATGGCCAGGGTGACATCCCCTCCAAGAAGGAGGCTGAAGAGGTAGCTCCCGCCACCACCAGGCGACGAGCAGGTGATGATGAGGCCTAGAGCGAGGGCCTTGGGCAGCATGAAGACCTTGGCCATGAGGAAAGCATATAAGGGCATGACCAGAAACTGGCCCAGAAGGCCCAGCAGCATGGGCTGGGGGCTCTGCATGAGCCCCTTTAGAACCTCAAGTTCCACTTTGCACCCAAACGAACACTTATTGACAAAGATAAGAGGCAGGAGCAGGTAGAGTATTGGGTTTTCTGAGAAGTGGGCCAGGTCGGCACTGAGCGCAGCCGGGGTGTCTTCAGCAGGTGAGACCTTGATGCAGAAATCTCTCCGCTCCTCGATCACTGTGGGCGGGGCCTCATGGGTGCCCACGAGCTGGATGTGAAGTGGGGCCAGCCCAGCCAGGCCAGAGTGGATGCTCACCACGAAGCCGCCCCCACCTCCCCAGGTTATGGCACTCACATTCTTGATGGTCAGCACCTCTGTGTCCAGGGATGTGACCTTCAGCGTGGGGCTGGGTCCTGTCCCGTTGGCCTGGCCTGGGTACTGGCTGGAGATCACGATGATGCCCTCACTCTCCTCAGGAAATTCAAACTCCATCACAGAGCCATCTCCAATGCTCAAGTAGCGGCCCCCAGTCAATGGCACAGTGTGGCCCACAGCAGTGCTGAGGCTGGTGCTGGCTGTCCCTCGGGCCCCCCATGGCAGGCTGATGAGCAGCAGGGCAGCTCTGAGCATGTCTGCGGGACCTGTGCCACCACCCCTGCCTCCCAGACCAGGCCACTGCTGAGAGCTGTCCCTGCCCTGCATTAACACCATGGCTCTTCCTGGAGGACGGATGGTGTGCCCAGGCTCTCTGTGGCTTAGGAGAGCATCCCCACTGGTGCTGTTAGGTTGTCCTGAGAAGGGTTCATGGGTGGGTCCTGGTCCCGTGCTGCCTTCCTCGATGGCAGGGCTCTCCCTGAGGAGGTAAGGGACACAGAGAGGTGGCTGGTGAGGGCACGCAGTCAGGAACCCAGGAGTATGGGGATCTGGAAGCCCACGCTAAGAGTAAAACTCAGCAGGGGCCGTTGCCCCACGCTCAGGAATGGAGAGGCAATGTCTAGTGTTGGCCCTTGAGTGCCATTTGGCTGTGGCTCCCTGGACCACTCTTCCGGCCCCTACAGTGCCTCGATGAGGGTTCTGCTGGGGACGGGTCCTCCCTCCCCAGGGAAGTTGACGGAAGGGGCAGCAGGAGTGGGTCAGAGCCGCATGTCTACTGGGGGGTTTCTCCTCCTTTTGTCACTGCTCCCACTGGTCCCAGAAATTGAGCTCCCAGAGCCACTGGGTTACATCCAGGGCTCCTCACCGTGCCCACATGCACCCATACCAGAGCCTCAAACTCCCAGTGGAGCTATGAGTGTTTCCAGGGGCCAGCAGCACCTCCCTCCGCTTCTCAATGTGGACAGTGACCACCGTAGTGTCACATCGCCTGCTAGAACTGGGGCAACCAGGAAGGGGCAACAGCAGCTTAACATCACTGCCGTCAGTTGCCTCATACACTGTTTTGTCCCAGTCCTGTGTAGATACTATCAATCAGTCTTTAGACCTGGCCTCCTGTCATCTGAGCATGGGTGAGGTGGAAGTAGGGAGCAGAGATTAGGTTCAGTCACAAGTTCATCCCTGGGAGCCTCCCCCATCCCTAGCTCAGGATGATATGGCCTCTGCTGCCTTGGTCCAGCCATGTGTCTTACCTCTGAAGAGGGAGGCAGGAAAACCAGTGGGGTGGGAGAAGCAAAGAAGAGGGGAAAAGATGAAGGCAGTAGGACTATAGCCACCAAGGTGGCATGAACCAGTTCAGGAGGGAAAGGTTAGGGGCCATCCAATCCCATGCCCCATCCCTCCAGAAGGGCTGTCGGCTCTGAGTTACTGTAAGAGGGGTTTGGCTGAGATCCCACAGCATTTCTGCTTGAGGGGCCGACAGAGTTTGAGTAGATGCACCCACAAGTCAGGGGAGGGAGTCCCGACCCGGATGGATGCTCTTTGCACATCGGCCATGTGTTCCGGGTAACTGGCAGCAATGACACGGGCTCCTCCCTACCTGGGAGTCCGGAAGTTGTCGGACGGGTCGCTAGCAGAGCTTGGGTGCGAACCTGGGAGGGAGGAAAGGAAGGGCACGCCGCCGTCCCACAGCCGGCGACCCACTCGGGCCGTCTCGAGGTCTGGGGGTACCCTTACGCCATTCCTGGGTCCCGCGGCTGCGCCAGGCCTCGCGAACGCGCGGCGGCGGTGGCGGCCCTTCCCTGACAGGCCCGGCCGGGTGCCCGAGTGAGAGATCGCGGAGCGTGGTCGGGGCCAGAGGCCGCCTCTCTTCCGGAGGCTCTCACCTGCCACAGCCACCACGCAGCTCAACTGCAGCGCCGGCCCGGCTGGCTGACGCCCGCGAGCTTGGCCCGTTAGAGCCCCGCCCCGTCGAGGCCCCTCCCTACTCCGCCCCGCCGAGGCCCCGCCCTGCGCGTCAGGATCCAGCCCTCCCTCGGCGTCCGGCTCGACTCCGGCGGCTCTCTGGGTTCCGACCGGATGTGACCTTTCTGGGAACAAGGCGCCGGCGTCGGCGCCGGCGCGGGAGAGCTGGGGTGGCAGCTTCCTGCAGCTGGTCGGTACCCGGCGCTTCCTGGACCAATCGCTTGGCGGTGCATCTGAACCTGTTGTGATCGCTGGCCACATTGCCGCTCAAGGGTGCCCAGTCCTGGAGCCCCAGGGCTGAGTTTGACGGACCTGGACGCCAGGCTCTGTGCGGAGTTCTGCTTTCGTTCAAGCATTAACCGAGCTCCTATTTCTCTTCGCTTCTCTTAGATGGAGTCTCTGTCGCCCAGACTTGAGTGCAGTGGCGCAATCTCGGCTCACTGCAACCTCCGCCTCCCAGGTTCCAGCAGTTCTCCGGCCTCAGCCTCCGGAGTAGCTGGGATTACAGCCGCCCGGCACCAAACCCTGCTAATTTTTGTATTTTTCGTAAAGACTGGTTTTCACCATGTTGGCCAGGTTGGTCTCGATCTCCTGACCTTGTGATTCGCCCACCTCGGCCTCCCGAGTCACTGCACCTGGCGAGCACTCCTTCCTTTCTCCTCCCTCCCTTCCTTCCTTCCCTCCTTCACTGTTCTCCTGCCTCAGCCTCCCGAGGAGCTGGAATTACAGGCATGCACTACCCTGCCCGGCTAATTTCTGTATTTTTAGTAGAGACGGCGTTTCACCATGTTGGTCAGCTAGTCTTGATCTCCTGACATCAAACAAACCACCTGCCTTGATCTCCCAAAGTGCTGGGATTACAGGGGTGGTCTACCTCGCCCAGCCAAATAATACAGTTTTAATTAATTTATTTACATTTAAATTTGTTTTAAAAGTTTATTTATTTAGAGACAGGGTCTGGCTCTGTCTCTAAATAAATATATAAACTTTAAAAAATGTTTATGAGAATGAAATTTTCTTTTTAGGCTGGAGTGCAGTAGTAATCACTGCAGCCTTGAACTCCTGGGCTCAAGCAATCTTCCTGCCTCAGCATCCCAAGTGGCTGGGACTACAGGAACATGCCACCATGCCCAGTTTAAAAAGTTTATTTTTGTGTGTGTTTTACAAAGTTCAAGTTAGTATGTGCACATGATATGAGCAAATATACACATGCTGAGAGTTCTTAAAAGGGTTTGATGTGTGGTTGATCGAGGGATCAGTAAGGCGGAAGTGATTTGTGTGTTTGTACTTGTTCTGGAAACGTTGTTCTGTCCCTTTCAAATAGGGTTGAAGGGTCCTGCTGGAAGTAGGCAGTATTTAGAGCTAAGACAGGTGAGAGGGCTGCATTGCAATTTGGAATAGAGCAGTAAGACTAGGGACCATCTGAGGATGGGGTAAAATTGGCCAGAGGGAGAAGGGAGTCAGCTGGAAAACACGAAGAAGGAAAACCAAAAAACTGTGTCCTTCTTGGAGGGAACTTGCCTGTGCTCTTGGGCCTGCCTGATGCTGTCAGTGAAATCACCTGGACCTAGCCACTGGGCAGCCAGCAATTCTTGTTTTTTCCGGGGGTCCAGGAGAGCAAATGCAGTCAGAAGACTGCTGTTTGTTATCGTCAATCACTTCAGCCTTCCCTGAACAGCCCGAGTGGGCAGGTGGGATATCTGACATGAAGAATTTGGTGGCTTTGCAGGAAAAGGGAATAGCTAAATTAAAGGTCAGAATGTTTGTAGTTGGTTTATGGAATCAGTAATTTCTCCCAGGGTGCAGCGGCTCACGCCTGTTATTTCAGCACTTTGGGAGGCCGAGGCAGGTGGATGGCTTGAGCTCAGGAGTTCAAGACCAGTCTGGGCAACATGGCGAAACCCTGTCTCTACAAAAAATACAAAAATTAGCCTGGCATGGTGGTGCGTGCTCCTGTAGTTCCAGCTACTCAGGAGGCTGAGGTGGGAGGGTCGCTTGAGCCCGGGGAGATGGAGGCTACAGTGAGCCGAGATTTGTGCCACTGCATTCCAACCTGGGCAACAAAGTGAGACCTTGTCTCAAAATAATAACAATAATAATAGTTTACTCCAGAAGAGGAGGAGGAGGAAGAGGCGAGAATATCTAGTTCCCAAAGAGAAAACAGATGGAACAAATGATAGCAACAGCTGAAACACCATAAACATATATCAGATGGAGGCCTGCCATGTATTCTGTAATAAAGTCACAGTGGTGACTCTGAGAGGTGTGCCTACCTCTGCTCTTGAGTCAGGGACCTCCAGAAACAATCTTTTTTTTTTTTTTTTTTTTTTTTTTGAGACAGAGTTTCGCTCTTGTTACCCAGGCTGGAGTGCAATGGCGCGATCTCGGCTCACCGCAACCTCCGCCTCCTGGGCTCAGGCAATTCTCCTGCCTCAGCCTCCTGAGTAGCTGGGATTACAGGCACGTGCCACCATGCCCAGCTAATTTTTTGCACTTTTAGTAGAGACGGGGTTTCACCATGTTGACCAGGATGGTCTCGATCTCTCGACCTCGTGATCCACCCGCCTCGGCCTCCCAAAGTGCTGGGATTACAGGTTTGAGCCACCGCGCCCGGCCTCAGAAACAATCTTTTTGAGACAGAGTTTCACTCTATTGCCCAGGCTAGAGTGCAGTGGCTCAATCTTGGCTCACTGCAACCTCCACCTCCTGGGTTCAAGCGATTCTACCTCAGCTTCCCAAGTAGCTGGGATTACAGGTATGTACCACCACATCTGGCGAATTTTTGTTTTTTCAGTAGAGATATGGTTTCACCATGTTGGCCAGGCAAGTCTCAAACTCCTGACCTCAGGTAATCCACCCACCTCAGCCTCCCAAAGTGCTGGGATTACAGGCATGAGCCACCGCGCCCAGCCCATCAACAGTATTTGATAAATAAGGAGGCCAGGTAAGGTGACCACGCCTGTAATCCCAGCATTTTGGGAGGCTGAGGAGGGAAGATTGCTTGAGCCTAATAGTTTGAGACCAGCCTGGGCATCATGGGAAGACCCTATTCTACATAAACAGATGTTTAAAAATGTAGAAAGACATGGAAGGCATATGCTAGTGTGAGGGGCACTGAGTATCCACAGGAAGTAGAATGACAGTGTCATTTTTGCCTGCCCAGCGTCAGGTTGCAGCACCTTCATTTTCTTTGGAAGAACCATCCCTCCTCCATTCTCAGTACACATGGTTTGCATGTGGGTGACCCCAACGCTGGGCCCTGGAGTGGGCACATAACCAGGGGTAAGCACCAGCCACTCTGACTGATGCAAGCATAATGCCATAATCCAACCTGGACCAGTGAGAGTTAGTCCCCAGGGACCTATACTGAACTATTGGGCATGTCATCCTAAGTCACAGAGACGGAGACTAAAAGAAAATGATACTGATTTGGAATGGGTATTGCAATGGGAATGTGTGTGCTATAGTAAACTATGTGTATATTCAGGGACGTAAAGGGAGACAAAGGGTTTTTGCTGTTTGTGTTTGTTTTTTAAGGCAGGGTCTCACTCTGTTGCCCAGGCTAGAGTGCAGTGGCGTGATACTGGCTCACTGCAGCCTCCACCTCCCAGACTCAGGTGACCCTCCCACTTCAGCTCCTTCAAGTAGCTTGGACTACAGGCATGTGCCACCATGCCTGGCCAAGTTTTCTGTATCTTTTGTAGAGATGCGGTTTAACCATGTTGCTGTATGCTGGTCCGGAACTCCTGGGCTCAAGCGATTCTCCTGCCTTGGCCTTCTAAAGTACAGGGATTACAAGTGTGAGCCATTGCAGCAGGCTGACAAAGGTTTTTAAGGAAAAGATGAGAATTTCATAATTGTTTTCAGGTACTTATCCTTGGCTATGAGGATTAATAACAAAGGTGGCATCAGTCCAAGTTTGGACAGGCAGTTCCTGGGTAGGTGATGATAGCCGTTGTACAGGGTTATAGTTTTTGCAGAGTCTCGTGATTGATAGGTTTTGTTATCAGGCATCGTGCATGAGAACCTTCTCTTCATGGCCTTCCCCAGCTGTGCTTTTCAGGTTTTGTTTTTTTTTTTTTTTTTTTTTAAGGTCGAGTCTCGCTATGTTACCCTGGCTGGAAGTGCAGTGCCTTTTCATGGAGTGATCCTACTACTGATCAGCATGTGAGTTTTGACTTGCTCTGTTTCTGAACTTGGCTGGTTCGCCCTTCCTTAGGAAACCTGGTGGCCTCCTGCTCCCAGGAGGTTACCATATTGATGCTGAGTTCAGTGAAGACACCAGATCAGAATAGCACACCACAGCCCGGAAATCCAGGGCCCAAATGATCCTTCTGCCTCAGCCTCCCAAGTAGCTAGAAGTACAGGTGTGTACTACCATGCCTGGCTAATTAAAAATTTTTTTGTAGAGACAGGGATTTCCTATGTTGCCCAGGCTGGTCTCAAACTCCTAAGCTCAAGGGATCCTTCCATATCAGCCTCCCAAAGTGCTTGATTACAGGCATGAGCCACTTTGCCTGGCCTAGCATGGAAGTTTTAACCTGCCCAGTTTCCAGCCTGGGCTGGTTCATCTCTCCCTAGGCAACCTAGTGGTCCTCCACTCCCAGGATACTATGGACACCTGATCGGCATAGCACACTACAGCCCAGAACTCCTGGGCTCAAGCACTTCTCCTGCTGCAGCCTCCTGAGTATCTAGGACTACAGTCATGTGGTGGCACACCTGGTAGGGTGTTTTATTTGTTTTTGTTTTTGAGACGGAGTCTCACTCTGTCACCCAGGCTGGAGTGCAGTGGTGTGATCTTGGCTCACTGCAACCTCTGCCTCCTGGGTTCCAGCAATTTTCCTGCCTCAGCCTCCTGAGTAGCTGGGACTACAGCTGTGTACCACTATGCCCGGCTAATTTTTTTTTTTTTTTTTTTTTTTTTGAGACGGAGTTTCGCCCTTGTTACCCAGGCTGGAGTGCAATGGCGCGATCTCGGCTCACCGCAACCTCCGCCTCCTGGGCTCAGGCAATTCTCCTGCCTCAGCCTCCTGAGTAGCTGGGATTACAGGCACGTGCCACCATGCCCAGCTAATTTTTTGCACTTTTTAGTAGAGACGGGGTTTCACCATGTTGACCAGGATGGTCTCGATCTCTCGACCTCGTGATCCACCCGCCTCGGCCTCCCAAAGTGCTGGGATTACAGGCTTGAGCCACCGCGCCCGGCCTAATTTTTGTATTTTTAATGGAGACAGGGTTTCACCATGTTGGCTAGGCTGGTCTTGAACTCCTGACCTCGAGTGATCCACCTGCCTCAGCCTCCCAAAGTGCTGGGATGACAGGCGTGAGCCAAGGCACCAAGCTTGTTTTTAATACAAGTGACTCCATTTTGCTTCTGGCAACTTTCATATTTTCCCTTTTGGACTGTGCTCTTTCTCCAAAAGCAGTAGGTTTGGATTGTCCCTCAGTGCTGGATCTGTCCTGGGTTGGTCTGGTTGCAGATAAGAGGGAGTGACTGGCAACTAGGGGTCAGCGTCCAACCCCTTTAGGCACATCTGAGTAACAATGGAAATTTGGAGAGAGCTGTTCTCAGACCAAGTCTACCTGAAGTCCATAATTAAGTTCAATTTTTTCTGTTCCATGGTCTTTTGGCTATCATCTGGAAGCCCTGGGCCAGCATGTTCTGTTAGGAGGTGTACTTCTGCAGAAGTTTGACAAGTAACAAGTACAAATTGTTAAAAGGAAAATACAAATCAAATTAACATTAATAGTAATATGATACTCCCAGTTTCATAATGGTTTTGAGCTGTGAACCTAGGCTTAAAGGCAATCAACTGAATAAATCAAATGACCATAGGAAATTAGGTGAGACCCATTATAACCTATGTGACTTCTTTTTTTTCTTTTGAGATGGAGTCTCACTCTGTCACCCAGGCTGGAGTGCAGTGGCGCAATCTTGGCTCACTGCAACCTCCACTTCCCGGGTTCAAGAGATTATCCTGCCTCAGCCTCCTGAGTAGCTGGGACTACAGGCATATGCCACCATGCTCTGCTAATATTTGTATTTTTAGTAGAGATGGGGTTTCACCATGTTGGCCAGGCTGGTCTTGATCTGCTGACCTTGTGATCCACTCACCTTGGCCTCCCAAAGTGCTGGAATTACAGGTGTGAGCCACCGTGCCTGGCGCATGTGACCTGTTTTGTAATTTCATGTATATGGGGCCTCAAGTTCCCCAGGGGGATTTATCCAGGTTCAGCATAGGTGTTTCCTGATTTAACCAATAGATACTGAAAGATCTTTTAGTTCAGGTTCTGTGACATTAGCAGTAGAAGGTATTGATTGTGCGATTTCGATTACATCATTATTCCGTCAAGAAAAGGTAGATATAAGAAAGGAAACATGAAGAGGGACAAGATTTTTCTTTCTTTCTTTTTTTTTTTTTTTGGTTGTTTGAGTAAAATTCAACCAGAAGAGAGGGACAAGATTTTCATTTTGATGGGTGAAGCTCTCAACTTCTTCTTTTTTTTTTTTTTTTTGAGATGGAGTCTCGCTCTGTCACCCAGACTGGAGTGCAGTGGCACCATCTCGGCTCACTACCATCTCTGCCTCCTGGGTTCAAACAATTCTGCCTCAGCCTCCTAAGTAGCTGGGATTACAGGTGTGTGCCACCACCCCCAGCTAGTTTTTAAAGAATATTTTTGGGCCAGGTGCAGTGGCTCACGCCTATAACCCCAGCACTTTGAGAGGCTGAGGCAGGCAGATCACCTGAGGTCAAGTTCGAGACTAGCCTGACCAACATGGAGAAACCCCGTCTCAACTGAAAATACAAAAATTAGCTGGGCCTGATGACAAATGCCTTCAATCCTAGCTACTCAATAGGGTGAGGCAGGAGAATCGCTTGAACCTGGGAGGCAGAGGTTGTAGTGAGCCAAGATCGTGCCATTGCACTCCAGTCTAGGCAACAAGAGTGAAACTCCATCTCAAAAAAAAAAAAAAAAAAAAAAAAAGAAAAGAAAAAACAGAAAAGAAAAAATATTTATGTATTTGGTAGAGATAGGGTTTCATCACGTTGGCCCAGCTGGTCTTGAAATCCTGACTTAAGTGATCTGCCCGCTTTGGCCTCCCAAAGTGCTGGGATTATAGGCTTGAGCCACTGCGCCCGGCCAAAGCTCTCAACTGCTTGTCTCAGTTTGCAGTTGGATGTGACTGGCATCAGGTGGTTTGGAGAACTTTCTGTGTGATACATCAGACATGAGATGTCCTTTGATATTTATGCCAAGTTTTCTAGCTTCAGCTTCAAGGCCTTTAGCAACAGAACAGTGTTTTTTCTTTCTTTCTTTTTCTTTTGGTAGTTTTTTTTCTTAGTTGGAGAGTTTAGCCAAATATTAGAGGAAATTAGGAGGATTTGGGGTCTAGTCCAGTACTCAAGTAGATAAGAGTGCAAAGGGCTGGAATCTAATGGCAGGCATATTTTAGTGTTTTTCCTTTAGAAACAGAACTTTTTGTCTCTAAAGTCATCCTGATTTTTACTAAAGACAATCAGAGTAAGACAAATTTGTTTGTAAAATAAGTTTATTTTGATCAGATTTTGCCTGCAAGACTAGTGATTTGACCACATATTAATCTCAGATTTTTTTTTTTTTTTTTTTTTTGAGGCAGAGTCTCATTCTATTGTCCAGGCTGGAGTGCAGTGGTGCAATCTCAGCTCACTGCAACCCCCACCTCCCAGGTTGAAGCAATTCTTGTGCTCCAGCCTCCTGAGTAGCTGGGATGACAAGCATGAGCCACTGTGTCCCGCCAGATTTATTTCTTTTTCTTTTTCTTTTTTTTTTTTTGAGACAGAGTTTCGCTCTTGTTACCCAGGCTGGAGTGCAATGGCGCGATCTCAGCTCACCGCAACCTCCACTTCCTGGGTTCAGGCAATTCTCCTGCCTCAGCCTCCTGAGTAGCTGGGATTACAGGCACGTGTCACCATGCCCAGCTGATTTTTTGTATTTTTAGTAGAGACGGGGTTTCACCATGTTGACCAGGATGGTCTCGATCTCTCTCTTTTTTTTTTAAATTGCATTTTAGGTTTTGGGGTACATGTGAAGAACATGCAAGATTGTTGCATAGGTACACACATGGCAGTGTGGTTTGCTGCCTTCCTTCCCCTCACCTGTATCTGTCATTTCTCCCCATGCCATCTCTTCCCACCTTCCCACCCCCATCCCTCCCCCATTTCCCGCCAACGAACCCTAGTGTGTAGTGCTCCCCTCCCCGTGTCCATGTGTTCTCATTGTTCAATACCCGCCTATGAGTGAGAACATGTGGTGTTTGATTTTCTGCTCTTGTGTCAGTTTGCTGAGAATGATGGTTTCCAGATTCATCCATGTCCCTGCAAAGGACACGAACTCATTGTTTTTGACAGCTGCGTAATATTCCATGGTGTATATGTGCCACATTTTCCCTATCCAGTCTATCATCGATGGGCATTTGGGTTGGTTCCAGGCCTTTGCTATTGTAAACAGTGCTGCAATGAACATTCGTGTGCATGTGTCCTTATAGTAGAATGATTTATAATCCTTTGGATATATACCCAGTAATGGGATTGCTGGGTCAAATGGGATTTCTATTTTTTTTTTTTTTTTTTGAGACGGAGTTTCACTCTTGTTACCCAGGCTGGAGTGCAATGGCGCGATCTCGGCTCACCGCAACCTCCGCCTCCTGGGTTCAGGCAATTCTCCTGCCTCAGCCTCCTGAGTAGCTGGGATTACAGGCACGCGCCACCATGCCCAGCCGATTTTTTGTATTTTTAGTAGAGACGGGGTTTCACCATGTTGACCAGGATGGTCTCGATCTCTTGACCTCATGATCCACCCACCTCGGCCTCCCAAAGTGCTGGGATTACAGGCTTGAGCCACTGCGCCTGGCTGGGATTTCTATTTTTAGGTCGTTGAGGAATCACCACACTGTCTTCCACAATGGTTGAATTAATGTACACTCCCACCAACAGTGTAAAAGTGTTCCTATTTCTCCACATCCTCTCCAGCATCCGTTGTCTCCATATATATATATATATATATATATATATATATATATATTTTTTTTTTTTTTTTTTTTTTTTTTTTTTTTTTTGAGGAGGAGTTTCGCTCTTGTTACCCAGGCTGGAGTGCAATGGCGCGATCTCGGCTCACCGCAACCTCCGCCTCCCGGGTTCAGGCAATTCTCCTGCCTCAGCCTCCTGAGTAGCTGGGATTACAGGCATGTGCCACCATGCCCAGCTAATGTTTTTTTGTATTTTTAGTAGAGACGGGGTTTCACCATGTTGGCCAGGATGGTCTCGATCTCTTGACCTCGTGATCCACCCGCCTCGGCCTCCCAAAGTGCTGGGATTACAGGCTTGAGCCACTGCGCCCAGCCGTATCCAGATTTTTTAATGATCGCCATTCTAACTGGTGTGAGATGGGGGTCTCGATCTCTTTTTTTTTTTTTTTTTTGAGACGGAGTTTCACTCTTGTTACCCAGGCTGGAGAGCAATGGCGCGATCTTGGCTCACCGCAACCTTCGCCTCCCGGGTTCAGGCAATTCTCCTGCCTCAGCCTCCTGAGTAGCTGGGATTACAGGCGCGTGCCACCATGCCCAGCTAATGTTTTTTTGTATTTTTAGTAGAGACGGGGTTTCACCATGTTGGCCAGGATGGTCTCGATCTCTTGACCTCGTGATCCACCCGCCTCGGCCTCCCAAAGTGCTGGGATTACAGGCTTGAGCCACTGCGCCCAGCCGTATCCAGATTTTTTAATGATCGCCATTCTAACTGGTGTGAGATGGGGGTCTCGATCTCTTTTTTTTTTTTTTTTTTGAGACGGAGTTTCACTCTTGTTACCCAGGCTGGAGAGCAATGGCGCGATCTTGGCTCACCGCAACCTTCGCCTCCCGGGTTCAGGCAATTCTCCTGCCTCAGCCTCCTGAGTAGCTGGGATTACAGGCGCGTGCCACCATGCCCAGCTAATGTTTTTTTGTATTTTTAGTAGAGACGGGGTTTCACCATGTTGGCCAGGATGGTCTCGATCTCTTGACCTCGTGATCCACCCGCCTCAGCCTCCCAAAGTGCTGGGATTACAGGCATGAGCCACCACGCCTGGCCTTTTTTTTTTTTTTTTTTTTTGAGACAGGATCTCACTCTGTCACCCAGGCTGAAGTGCAGTGGTGCCATCATGGCTGACTGCAGCCTCAACTTCCTGGGCTGAAGCAGTCCTCTCTTACCTGAGCTCCCTGAGTAGGTGGGACTACAGGTGCGCACCACCACACTGGCTATTTTTTTTTTTTTTCAGTAGAGACGGAGGTCTCCGTATGTTGCCCAGGTTAGTTTTGAACTCCTGGGCTCAAGTTATTGCCTGCCTCAGCCTCCTAAAGTGCTGAGATTAAAGGCATGAGCCACTGTGCCCACCTAATTACTTTATTTTTGATAAAATACTTAAGGCCCCTAATTTTTCCCTTTAATTAATTAGAAGTCTTTCATATATTTTGGTAGAAAATATTACATAAAATGTGAAAACATACGGACAACATATTACATAGAAACAGATTCCCTAGCTTTCATTTTGAAGTTTTTGTCATGAGATGGTGCAACACAGTGATACACTCTCACCAGTTTATAAAAGGACAGTTGGATCCAGTTTCTGACTAAACGAGACCTGTTTGTGTGGTTAAGCATTATTTGACCCGGTAGGTAATCTTATGAATGCTGAAGACCAAAATTTTGGGTAAAGCAGGATCTGCAGCAGTTTGATTTGAAATACCTCTTTTCATTCTTTTTTCCGTGTCAGGATTTAGAGATTAAATATTCAAATGTTCACATTTCAGTTAGGACTGGCTGGATTATATGAGAAAAACGATTTCCAGTGGTCTTGAATTTCAGCAACCAATTAATCTTTTACTTTGCCAATTCGGTTTGCTTGACTAGTCGGCACAGGTGGAGAAGCACTTTTCAAAAAGGTATTTACGGTTTTGTTTTTTCCTCAGCCTTTTCTGGATTGTACATGACAGATAAAGCAAATATATAGATATTTTTGAGACAGAGTCTCACTCTGTTGCCCAGGCTGGAGTGCAGTGGCATCATCTCAGCTCACTGAAACCTCCACCTCCCAGGTTCAAGCAGTCCTCCTGCCTCAGCCCCCCTAGTAGTTGGGATTACAGGTACGTGCCACCACGCCCAGCTGATTTTTGTATTTTTAGTAGAGATGGGGTTCTGCCATGTTGGCCAGGCTGGTCTTGAACTCCTGACCTCAGGTGATCCACCTGCCTCAGCCTCCCAAAGTGCTGGAATTACAGGCATGAGCCACCTCTCCCAGCCACAAAGCAAAATTATTATGCTGGATAGAGAAACCTTATGTGATTGCTGTGTGCTCAGGATTTTGACCTGTTTGATCTAAGAACCTTTCACAAACATTTATCTGGTTCTTTCCTTTTTAGACTGTCAGTCTTTTAATTAACTGTTCCGTCACTCAATTGTCAGCCAGGTAAACCTCCATACACAGTTCTGAAAGGAATGACAGTCCTAAGTGTACAAGGCTAGGTTGTTGGTTGCCATGGAGCTGTTATAATTTGAAAGCACCCCTTTTTTTTCTTTTTCTTGGCTGAAATGCCCTAAAAAACCTTACAAACAGCTTTTGAAATTACTAACAGTAGATTATCTTTTTTTTTTTTTTTTTTTTTTTTGAGACAGGGTCTCACTCCATCACCCAGGCTCAAGCGATCTTCCCACCTCAGCCTCTTTAATAGCTGGGACCACAGGCATGTGCCTCCATGCCAGCTACCTTTTTGTATTTTTTTGTAGAGTTGGGGCCTCATCAGGTTGCCCAGGCTGAGACTATCTTAATACAAGTAAAAAAGCTGGCTGGGCACAGTGGCCCACGCCTGTAATTCTAGCACTTTAGGGGGTCAAGATGTGTGGATCATGTGAGCTCAGGAGATCGAGACTAGCCTGAACAACATGATGAAACCCCATCTCTCAAAAATTAGCCAGGCGTGGTGGCGAGTGCCTGTGGTCCCAACTTGGGAGGCTGAGGTGGGAGGACTGCTTGAGCCCAGGAGGCTGAGGCTGCAGTGAGCTGAGACTGCACCACTGCATTCCAGCTTGGGTGACAGAGTGGGACTCTGCCTCAAAACAAAGAAGGGCCGGGCGCGGTGGCTCACCCCTGTAATCCCAGCACTTTGGGAGGCTGAGGCAGGTGGATCACAAGGTCAAGAGATCGAGACCATCCTGATCAATGTGGTGAAACTCCGTCTCTACTAAAAATACAAAAAATTAGCTGGGCATGGTGGTGCGTGCCTGTAATCCCAGCTACTCAGGAGGCTGAGGCAGAACTGCCTGAACCCAGGAGGCGGAGGTTGCAGTGAGCCGAGATTTCGCCATTGCACTCCAGCCTGGGTAACAAGAGTGAAACTCCATCTCAAAAAAAAAAAAAAAAAAAAAAAAAAAAAAAAACAAGCCGGGCGCGGTGGCTCAAGCCTGTAATCCCAGCACTTTGGGAGGCCGAGGCGGGTGGATCACGAGGTTGAGAGATCGAGACCACCCTGGTCAACATGGTGAAACCCCGTCTCTACTAAAAAAAAAAATATACAAAAAATTAGCTGGGCATGGTGGGAGGCCGAGGCGGGTGGATCACGAGGTCGAGAGATCGAGACCACCCTGGTCAACATGGTGAAACCCCGTCTCTACTAAAAAAAAAAAAAATACAAAAAATTAGCTGGGCATGGTGGTGCGTGCCTGTAATCCCAGCTACTCAGGAGGCTGAGGCAGGAGGCGGAGGTTGCGGTGAGCCGAGATCGGGCCATTGCACTCCAGCCTGGGTAACAAGAGCGAAACTCTGTCTCAAAAAAAAAAAAAAGAAAAAAAGAAAAAAAAGAAAAATCCAACAGATTCAGAGTCAGCAGAAAGGAGAAAGAAAAGAAAAGCAGATAAAGAAGTTAGGAGCTTCTACATACCAGTGTTTTGGTTTTATTTTATTTTTTTGAAACAGGGTCAGCCGGGTGCGGTGGCTCATACCTGTAATCCTAGCACTTTAGGAGGCTGAGGTGGGCGGATCACCTGAGATCAGGAGTTCAAGACCGGCCTGATCAACATGGAGAAAACCCGTCTCTACTAAAAATACAAAATTACCCAGGTGTGGTGGGTGCATGCCTGTAATCCTAGTTACTCGGGAGGCTGAAGCAGAAGAACCACTTGAAGTGGGAGGTGGAGGTTGCAGTGAGGCCATTATACTCCAGCCTGGGCAACAAGAGTGAAACTGTCTCAAAAAAAAGAAAAAAAAGAAACATGGTCTCGCTCTGTTTCCCAGGCTTGTCTTGAACTCTTGGGCTCGCTCACAATCTTCCTGTCTCGGCCTCCAAAAGTGCTGGGATTACAGGCGTGAGCCACCATGCCCAGCCCCAATTCCTTTTAAAAGTGATTTTGTTTCAGGTCCCATTTTTTTTTTTTTTTTTTAGACAGCCTTGACCTCCTGGGCTCAAGCCAGCGTCCCATCTCAGCCTCCCTAGTAGCTAGGACTACAGGTGTGCACCACCGCAACTGGCTAATTAAATTTTTTTTCTGTAGAGACAGAGTCTTGCTGTGTTGCCCAGGCTGGTGGCAAACTTTTGAGCTCAAGTGGTCCTCCTGCCTTGGCCTCCCACGTGCTGGGATGACAGGTGTGAGCCACTGCATCCAGCTGTAGGTCCTACATCTGACTCTAGTTACATCATCCTGAATAACAGAGAGGCTCTCTAAAAGAAAGTGATATTTATTCCAGAATGCATTGCAGTGGGAATGTGTGTGCCATGGTAAACTGTGTGCATATGCAGGGAGGTAAAGGAAGCCAAAGGTTTTTCAAGGAAAAGTGAGGAGGATCACCTAATTGCTTTGAGATAATTATCCTTGGCTACAAGGATTGATAACAAAGGTGACCTCAGTCTGAGGTTGGAGAGGGTTAGGGTTAAGTTGCTCAGCCAAATGCGGTGGCTCACACCTGTAATTCCAGCACTTTGGGAGGCCAAGGCAGGTGGACTATCTGAGGTCAGGAGTTCAAGGCCAGCCAGGCCAACATGGTGAAGTCCCATCTGTACTAAAAATACAAAAATTAGCTGAGTGTGGTGGTGCATGCCTGTAATCCCAGCTACCTCGGAGGCTGAGGCAGGAGAATTGCTTGAATCTGGGAGGCAGAGGTTGCAGTGAGCTGAGATCGCACCACTGCACTGCAGCCTGAGCGACAAGAGTGAAACTCCATCTCAAAAAGAAGAAAAAAAGTTGTTGGGCAGATGTCTTTACAGTATTTTTTCTTTTCTGTGTGAGACTGTGGTTGCTTTTTTTTTTTTCTTTTTTTGAGACGGAGTTTCGCTCTTGTTACCCAGGCTGGAGTGCAATGGCGCGATCTCGGCTCACCGCAACCTCCGCCTCCTGGGTTCAGGCAATTCTCCTGCCTCAGCCTCCTGAGTAGCTGGGATTACAGGCACGCACCACCATGCCCAGCTATTTTTTTTGTATTTTTAGTAGAGACGGGGTTTCACCATGTTGACCAGGATGGTCTCGATCTCTTGACCTTGTGATCCACCCGCCTCGGCCTCCCAAAGTGCTGGGATTACAGGCTTGAGCCACCGCGCCCGGCCCTGTGGTTGCTTTTTTGTTACCAGGCATTTGTGCACAAGAACCCTCCCTTTACAGCCTTCCCCAGCTGTTTTTTGTTTTTTTTTTTAACACAAGTGACTCCGTTTTGATTCTGACAACTGTCACAGCAAGGAAGGTGGCAGCTCTTTTCTGCTGGGATATTCAAACTGGGGCTTCTGTTACTGCCTCCTTACCTGGGAAGATGGCGTGTTGGAACATTAAGCCAATACAGAAAGAAAGGCAAAGCCAAGAGGTAGAGAGAGCCCAAGTGCCTTGGGCTCTGGGATCCATTACAGGAACAATGCGTTCCACCATCCGCCCTTTTTTTTTTGTTTTGTTTATGCCAGTTTGAATTTGAAGTCTGGCATTGTGAGTGGGGATGTCCTCACTTCTAAAGGGTAGGCCCAGGGGGCGATACTCTGGTAAAACAGGACTGTGGGATATATCAAGCTTCCTGCTTTTTGGGAAGTCAGCCAGGCTGTGCTCTGTGCCATCAGCTTCCTAGCCTGTGTTGGGCCCCTTGGGGGATAAAGCTGGCCTGCTGCTTCCATCTCTGTGGCACTGGTGACCCCAGTGAGGGTGCAACCCCATGAAGAAGTAGGGGCTGTCACTGTGGCTCACTCCGGTGTTCCTGGATCAGTTCAGGCACTTGGTGAATGTTTAGTGAACAAATGAGCTGAATGAACAAATGGAGAAAAGCTGGGCAATCGTAGCAGCTGGGTTGGAGAGACACAGGGGAGCTCCAGCCCCTCCCAGCCTGGCAGTGTGGACACTCAGTGAGCTTCCATTTCGTTTGGGGGTGGTAGCTGCTAACTTTGTGGAATGATACTTATGTGGCTTCTAGTCTTGCTGCACCAAAACTCTCCCATGCCCACTAGGGACCTTTACCTTTTTGTACAGTGGGGACAATGGGCACACTTACTAGCTGGGGTTGTGGTGAGGTATTACCTACAGTGTAACAGGTATTGATGCAAGAAGGAAGTTGAGATTTGTGTCAACATATAGGGCCATGTGGGTGCACATGAGACGGCACTGGTCACATATTGACCACCGGAGGCAGGTGGATGAGCACATTGAAGTTGGTGACAGTCATCTGTCGGTATCTGATAGGTGTTCCAGGGTGCCCTACAGCTGCCAAATTCCAGGGATGCTCAAGTCCCTGATATAAAATGGCATAGTATTTCCATATGACTTATGCACATCCTCTTGTATACTTTAAATTCATTTTTAATTATGGATACATTATAGTTGTCAATATTCCTTTTTTTTTTTTTTTTTTTTTTTGAGACAGTCTCACTCTGTTGCCCAGACTGGAGTGCAGTGGAGTGATTTCCGCTCATTGCAACCTCTGCCTCTGTCCCCAGGCCCAGTTAATTTTTGTAATTTTAGTAGAGACAGCGTTTCGCCATATTGGTCAGGCTGGTCTCGAACTTCTGACCTCAGGTGATCTACCTGCCTCAGCCTCCCAAAGTGCTGAGATTACAGGTGTGATGAGTTCCCGTGCCCAGCCCCCCCCCCCTTTTTTTTTTTGAGACAGAGTGTGGCTCTGTCACCCAGGCTGGAGTGGAGTGGTGCAGTCTTGGCTCACCACAGCCTCCACCTCCTGGGTTCAAGTAATTCTCTGCCTCAGCCTCCCAAGTAGCTGGGATTACAGGTGCCCACCACCATGCCTAGCTAATTTTTCTATATTTTTAGTAGAGATGGGGTTTCACTATCTTGGCCAGGCTGGTCTTGAACTCCCGACCTGGTGGTTTACCTGCCTTGACCTCCCAAAGTGCTGGGATTACAGGCGTGAGCCACTGTGCCTGGCCTAATTTTTTTTTTTTTTGAGACAAGGTCTTGCTCTGTCACCCTGGCTGGAGTGCAGTGGTGCAGTCATGGCTCACTGCAGCCTCAACCTCCTGGACTCTAGCAATCTGCCTGCCTCAGCCTCCCTAAGTGCTGGGATTACAGACATGAGTCACCAAGCCTGGTCCCATAGAATCTAAACCATCTCTAGATTATTTATCATGCTTAATACAACATAAATGCTGTGCAAATAGCTATTATACGCTGTATTGGATTTTTTTTTTTTTTTTTGATAGGGTGTCACTCTTTTGCCCAGGCTGAAGTACAGTGCTGTGACCTTGGCTCACCACATCCTTGACCTCCTGGGCTCAAGTGATCTTCCTATCTCAGCCTCCCAAGTAGCTGGGACTACAGGTGTATGCCACTGTGACTGGCTAATTTTATTTTTTTTGTAGAGATGGGGGTTTTGTTCGCCATTTTACCCAGGCTGGTCTTGAATGCTTGGGCTCAAGCAATCTGCCCACCTTGGCCTCCCAAGGTGCTGGGTTATAGGGCATGAGTCCCTGTGCCAGCCTACAGTGCATTGTTTACTTGTACTATTTTTTATTCTTGTGTTATTTGTTTCCAAATATTTCCAATCTGTGGTTGGTTGAATCTGTGGGCATGGAATCCCGATGGATACAAAGGGCCAACTGTATGCTAGTCTGTCTTCTAGAGATGTTTGTAATTTTTCTTTCTTTTTTTTTTTTTTGAGACGGAGTTTTGCTCGTTACCCAGGCTGGAGTGCAATGGCGCGATCTCGGCTCACCGCAACCTCCGCCTCCTGGGTTCAGGCAATTCTCCTGCCTCAGCCTCCTGAGTAGCTGGGATTACAGGCACGCACCACCATGCCCAGCTAATTTTTTGTATTTTTAGTAGAGACGGGGTTTCACCATGTTGACCAGGATGGCCTCGATCTCTTGACCTCGTGATCCACCCGCCTTGGCCTCCCAAAGTGCTGGGATTACAGGCTTGAGCCACCGCGCCCGGCCTGTAATTTTTCTTGACAAGTCTGAAAAGTGAAGTATGTATGATCCTGCAGTGGTGGGTCCATCAAACCCATCGAATGTCCAATGGCCCCGATGCCGCTTCATTGACAGCAACAGATGGGAAGCTCGGGGCTGCCAGGGGGGATGCAGAAACTCAGACCTTTTCACTCAGTTTTGCTGTGAACCTAAAGTGGGTCTAAGAAAGTCTGGGAGCCACGGTGGCTCAGGTCAGTTGTCCTGGCGCTTGAGGAGGTGAGGCTATGCCCAACCTGAGCAACATAAGAAACTCTCATTCATTAAAAAAGAAAGAAAGAGGAGAGAGAGAGAGAAAGAAAGAAAGAAAGTTTACAAAAAAGGCCAGGCACGGTAGCTCACGCCTGTAATCCTAGCACTTGGGGAGGCCAAGGTGGGTCGATCACCTGAGGTCAGGAGTTCAAGACCAGCCTGGCCATTATGGTGAAACCCCATCTTTAAAAAAAAAAAAAAAAGTTGGCCGGGCGCGGTGGCTCAAGCCTGTAATCCCAGCACTTTGGGAGGCCGAAGCGGGTGGATCACGAGGTTGACAGATGGAGACCATCCTGGTCAACATGGTGAAACCCCGTCTCTACCAAAAATAACAAAAAATTAGCTGGGCATGGTGGCACGTGCCTGTATCAGGAGGCTGAGACAGGAGAATTGCTTGAACCCAGGAGGCGGAGGTTGCGGTGAGCCGAGATCGCACCATTGCACTCCAGCCTGGGTAACAAGAGCGAAACTCCGTCTCAAAAAAAAAAAAAAAAAAAAAAAAAAAAGTTTACAAAAAAAGGAATACATGTAGAAAGTTCCTGGTGCAGAGGCAGGACTGGGTGTTGGCTGTGTGACCTTTTCAGTCTTGGCATCACCATCATTCCTCCCTGGTGAGCCTCTCCTCTGGGGCACCCCTATGCCTCCAACTACGCACGTGCCTGCTCCAGAAGCACTTTTGTCTTCTGAGACCCTGTCTGTTCTCTGCACTCTCCCTGGGGTTGGCAACACTGAACCCTGAGTCCAAGGCTCTGAAGTTCATAGCCCCTAATGTGGCCCCTCAAGGATGACACAATGCCTCCCATCTAGGAACTGCCTTCTCTCCTTTTGCTGAACCCAGACTGCTTCTGGACCTCTGGATTTGATATTCCAGAAAAACTGCTTCCACCTTTTTTGCTGGCTCTCGGTCAGCGAAGGGAGGTATTAACTGTCACTGCAAGAGATGCGAAAAGCCCAGGTGACTCGACCCCTTGCAACTCCGACTTCAAAGGCAGCCTTAGTCTGTGGAGACATGTGCTCTTGGAGGAGGCAGGTGATGGTGGGGGGCTGGGCTGGTGTTCATCTCTGTCCCTGTCCCTACAGGCCTGCAGCCCCTGAATATGTATCGTCTCTCCCAGACAAAGCCACGATGGCACCCGCTGGGGCGGCTCTGCTCACTGCTTGAGTCACATCTCAGTCACCACGGGGCCTGCTGGTGGCAGTGGGAGAAGGTTGGTTCAGACTCTGTAATCTGTCCTCCTGCACCCGAGGACACTACTACCCCTGACTCGGCACTGACAACAGTGAAGGCATTTCTTCTGTGGGGCCATCACTTTATTAAGGGGTCATCTAAAAGGTGGGCCCCTGACAAACCACGGGACTGTGATCGGGCTCCAGCTACTTCGCCACCCAGGCCAGCCTGCTCCAGGGGGCCCTTCCTGCTTAGAGCAGGCGGGAGGCAGTCAGGCTCATGAAGCAGCAATCAGGTTTGGCTCACTGGAAGGAATCACATTGGAAACATGTTTAGCCTGCAGTGCAGAGTGGCTCTGGAAGGGAGATGTTCTGGAAGATGCCCCAACCTGCTGGGGACTGCTTCAACACCCAGGGCCCTTTCAGCACTCAGGATGGGCATGGAGATGGCATGAGGAATGGAGAACAGGGCTGGATGGGCTGACTGGTAGGCGCAGCATTAGGAAAAGGAGGCAGGTACCCTGGGCTCCCCTGACAAAGTGCAGCAGGGCCAGCCCCTGCAGTCCCCACAGCCCCCACAACCTTGAGACCATGTTCTGGTCACTGCCTTGGATCCCTGATGTGTTGGGGCCAGGGAGCACTCCTGCCCAGGCACGGGGTGTGAGCCTTGGCCTCTGCCCGCCCAGCAGCGCGTGTGCCTCCCTCGGCCTGGCCTCCCTTGGCCTGGCCCTGGCGCTGGCCGTGCTAGCTGGCCGAGCTCCTCCGTGGGATACAGCCTTCCATCTCCAGCGCCTCGGGCCAGCCTTCATACTTGTTGGTGTGCTTGCTGTTCTTCACGTGCTGCGGGCAGGGGAGCAGGAAGTCACCACCTTGGCCCTCAGGGACAGGGGGCAGGAGTGGACCAGGGCCCGGGCTTTCAGTCACCTGTGCTGTGTTGGCCAACGGTGTACTCTCAGGGCACTTGGCCCCCTGCCCCCCATCCCAGGGAAACATGGTGCCAGCTGTGCTAGCCTACCCCTCACAGCTGGACCAGAACGGTCCCCTGCTGGGGCATGAGCAGCAGGGGCGCCTCATGGCATACAGGCAGAAGGGGCGATGGGCCGTCCTATGCTGGTGGGGGTGAGGCCAGGCACCTGCCGTACCTGCTCGAAGGGGCTCTTGTTCTGCACACCCTTGGCCCCCACAAACACCCAGCTGTCCCGGAAGGCCAGCTCCTTGGCGTTCCTGCTTCCCAGCTCGCCGAAGAGCTTTCTGGTCTCTTCATTCATCCTGCAGCATGGGAGGAAGAGGTGTCAGCTGTCCCTGAAGAAGGGCAAGGCTGAGGCTGGCCTCCCCGAGCACTTACTTGGTGGCTGGGTCATCGTAGGATGCCACAAACACCAGGGTGCCTTCGTGCAGTGGCCGAATAAACTTCAACAGATCGTTGACATCTGGGGGGGGGTAGATGCCACGGAACAGGGGTCATCAGGGACCACGGAGCACCCTCCCCACCAGCCTGTTCTCCAAATGAGGAAACGGAAGTAGAGATTGGGCCTCGGACATGCCCCACCAAGGGACAGACTGGTGTGAAGCCTGTCCCTGTCCCTACAGGCCTGCGCTGGGTTAGAAGGAGTTGCTGAGTTTGTCCTCATGAGCTCCTGCAGCCTCTAGACCAAGCTGGCAATGTCCCTGTC
The DNA here is from genome assembly GCF_048565385.1 of Saimiri boliviensis. Lineage (NCBI taxonomy): Eukaryota > Metazoa > Chordata > Mammalia > Primates > Cebidae > Saimiri > Saimiri boliviensis. The sequence goes on along the minus strand of NC_133470.1, from coordinate 84,108,026 downwards.
CTTTCTGAACTCAACAAGGTGACTGAGAAGCCCCAAGTACAGATAGAGAGAGGAGTGTCTCAGGGGAAGGTGCCCGGGCCATTTTGCTGTGGTGACTCACCTCCTGCCCACATGTCAAAGGCCCGGGCCTCGATGAGCTCGCCGCTGACCCCTGTGTCAGGAGGGAGGGACCCTGCTGGGTGAGCCAGGCCAGCCCCAGGGCATGGAAGGCAGGTGGTAACGGGACAGCCCTTCTGGAAGCTTTCAAACAGCCCCCCAATATGCATCCATTCATTCAGGCAGCTGCATCCCACCGCAAGCTGTGGTGCCTCTGTCTGGCATTTGAGGCCCTCCAGGGACTCTCCATCAAGCACCCGCCAACCTCCCAGAACCTTCTAGTTCCTTATTGCCATCGTGCTTTTTTGTTCACTGGGTCACTCCTCTGTGGAGCCTTCGGCTTGCACAGATTCCTTCCCAGGGAGATCCTGAAGTGGGGGGGGGGGCGGGGGAGGGCAAACACCCAGAGGCCTCCTGGGGAGGGAGCAGGGAAGCTGGGGCCTCACCATTCACCAGGGCGATGTTCAGCCCACGGCCCACGTTGTCCTTGACGCTGCTCATCAGCCTAGTTGGGGGTGGCGGGGGGAGATCCCATGTGGGCACATTTGCTCCACTCTCCCTTGCAGACCCGGCCCCAGATCCCCCACTCCCTCCCCAACCCCCCTTCACCCCAGGGAACTTACATCTTGTCCTCAAGGCAGATCTTGGGCCCAATGACGTTGGCAGCTCCGCTGACCATGCGGAAGGCCAGGTGCTCCTCAGGACATGGCTGAGGCAGGCCACACTTGTACTTCCTGGCCCGTGGCTCTGGGCAGGGATAGCAAGTGTTAGCCATGGGCCTGGCCCTGAGGTCACCTGAGATCTGAAGGGGAGGTCAGGACCAAAACACATGGTGGAACAAGTGACCACAGAGCTGGCAACAAGTAGGGGATGTGGTTCAGGCTAAGGCTGGGGACACTTCCAGAGGCTCTGTGCCGCTGGTGAGGCCACGGGGACTCAAGTCAGAAGGACTTTCTGTTACCAGTGGGAGAAAAGAAAGGATGCTGAGGGCTCGCCTGGGTCACTGCACAGCCAGGAACAAAGCAGGGGTGTAGCAAGTCAGGCTGGGGGCCCGGCTGCCGGGACGAGGCACACAGGCTGATCAGAGGTAAGGACAGCAGGGGTGCAGCCTGGCTCCCGAGTTTAATGGGGGTTGGTTAGGAGGACTAGAACAGGATGGCTTCTATTACGGGTTGAATTCTGTCCCCTCAAGATATGTTGAAGTTCTAACCTCCAGTACCTCGGAATGTGACGTCTGGAAATAGGGCTTTTGCAAGAGAAATGAATTGAGATGGGGTAATACTGGAGTAGGCTGGGTCCTTAATGCCACAGGACTGATGTCTTTCTAAGAACAGAAGTGACAAAGACAGAGGGAAGACAGCCATGGGACAGTGGAGGAGGAGTCAGGAGTGACACAGCCAGAGGCCGAGCCTGGGGCCACCGGAAGCTCGGCGGTCAGGAAGGACCCTCCTGTACGACTTTCAGAGTGGGCACTTCCCTGCTGACACCTTGACTTCAGGCTTCTGGCTTCCAGAATGGGGAGCGAATCCATTTCTGTTGTTTTGGCCACCCAGTTGAAATGGCAGTTCCAGGAAATACTTAAAAATGTGGAAATGGCTTTGGAACTGGGTGGTTAATAGAGGCCTGTCTTAGTCCATTTGCTGCTGCTGTAACAGAATACCACAGACAGGGTAATTTCTAAAGACAACAGATTCATCTGGCTCCTGGTTCTGGAGGCTGGGAAGTCCAAAAGCATGGCACTGGCATCTGGTAAGGGTCATCCCATGGTGGAAGGTGGAAGGAAGCGTGTGAGACACAGGGCAAAGGGGGCCGAACGTCACGGCAACTAACCTATCCATAACAATGGCATTCATCCATCCACGAGGGCAGAGCCCTCCTGACCTAACTACCTCAAAAAGGCTTGCCTCCCGATACCAATACATTGACAATTAAATTTCCACACGAGTTTTGGAGGGGACATTGAAACCCTATCAAGGTGTTAGAGAAGCTCTGGACTGCCTTTCAGAGACTGTGGTAGGAGTATGGATGTTAACGGTGATTCTGGTGAGAGGAGGAAAAAGCAACAGAGACAGCCTCTGCGATCTTAGAGAATACAAGATCATGAACAGAACACTGCTAGAAACATGATGTCAAAGGTGCTTTTGGGTTGGGTGTGGTGATTCATGCATGTGATCCCAGCACCTTGGGAGGCCAAGGCAGAAGCATCACTTCAGGCCAGGTGATCAAACCAAGCCTGGGCAACATAGTGAGACCCTGTCTCTACAAAAATGACAAACTAAGTTAGCCAGGTGGGGTGGTGCCCGCCTGTAATCCCAGCTACTCAGGAGGCTGAGGGAGGAGAATCACCTGAGCCCAGGGTGCTGAGGCTGCGGTGAGCTGTGACTACACCACTGCCTTCCAGCCTGGGTGAGAGAGCAAGATCCTGTCTCAATAAATTCAATAAATAAATAATATAAAACATTATGTGTAATAAATTTGTCTTTTAGTATTTTTCTTTTCTTTTCTTTTTTTTTTTTTGAGATGGAGTTTTGCTCTTGTTACCCAGGCTGGAGTGCAATGGCGCGATCTCGGCTCACCGCAACCTCCGCCTCCTGGGCTCAGGCAATTCTCCTGCCTCAGCCTCCTGAGTAGCTGGGATTACAGGCACGTGCCACCACGCCCAGCTAGTTTTTTTGTATTTTTAGTAGAGACAGGGTTTCACCATGTTGACCAGGATGGTCTCGATCTCTCGACCTCGTGATCCACCCGCCTCGGCCTCCCAAAGTGCTGGGATTACAGGCTTGAGCCACCGCGCCCGGCCCTGTCTTTTAGTATTAGAAAAAAAATAAAAGTAAAACATTAGTTGGGTGTGGTGGCATATGTCTATGGTCCCAGCTACTCGGGAGGCTGAGGTGGGAGAATCACCAGAACCTGGGAGGCAGAGATTGCAGTGAGCCAAGATCACTCCACTGCACTCCAGCCTGGGTGACAGAGCGAGACTCCATGTTAAAAAAAATAAAAAATAAAAATAACTTGTTTGAATTGTGTTCTAGTGTTTTATGGAAAGGAGCACGTGTGAGTGCGAGTTCTGAACCTGGGTACTCAGCTGAGGCGATGTCTAAGCACAGTGCTGACAGCATAGCCTGATCTCTCCTTGCTGCTGCTAGCAAATGTAAGAGAGACGAGGAAGAAACCGTTAAGCACAAAAGAGCCAGAACGTGAAGATGTGGAAAATTTTCCTCTGGAGAGAACGGCAAGCGTGTGGCTGGCCAAGTGTGCGCTCGAGCTGAGGTATGTGACCTGTGCGTCCACTCACCCCTTTCAGTAGAAGTCTGCGATGAAGATGGGGTTGTCTAGGGAACAGTCTGATTTTACAGCTTGGACCCCAATGACTTGCACAAGAGACCAACAAGGCTCTTGAGAATCTCACACCCACAGAAACACTGCCGACCTGGACTGAAAGGCATGGAGGTGAAGGGAAGGAAGGCTGATTCTGAGGGAGGAACCATGGATGCAGAGGCCAGAGAACGCACGAGGCTGGGGCTGTCTCCCGTTTCAGAGCATGGGGTCATTCCAGCAGGCCCAGAGGAAAGAATCGCAGGCCACAGAGGATTCCCCTCAGGCCTTAAAACCAAATGAATTTTGCCCTGCTGGGCTTGGGACCTGATTGGGACTGGTGACCTCTTTTTTCCTTCCAAGTTGCCCTTTTGGAGTGGGAGTATCTATCCTAGACCTGCCCACCGTCGTATTTTGGTGGGAGGTAACTTGTTTTTTTTTTTTTGAGATGGAGTTTCGCTCCTGTTACCCAGGCTGGAGTGCAATGGCGTGATCTCGGCTCACTGCAACCTCCGTCTCCTGGGTTCAGGTAATTCTCCTGCCTCAGCCTCCTGAGTAGCTGGGACTATAGGCACGCGCCACCATGCCCAGCTAATTTTTGTATTTTTTTTAGTAGAGACGGGGTTTCACCACGTTGACCAGGATGGTCTCGATCTGTTGACCTCGTGATCCACCCGCCTCAGCCTCCCAAAGTGCTGGGATTACAGGCGCCCGGCCGGAGGTAACTTGTTTTATAGGTTTACAGTGGCAAGCAGAACCCGTGGACCGACTGTGAGAGCTGGTTTGGGGAGGAATAGATGACAGAAACACTGGAGGACTGGGGCAGGCAGGGTTGTCACAAAGGGGAGGAGCAGGGAGGTGACAGGGGCCTTACCTGCAGTCACCGAGCTCCCTGGGCCTGTGGATACAGAGTGGTTTCGATTAGTGTGGAGCCTCCCAGGGTCTGCAGCAGGACAGCGTGGCCCTCCTTACACCATGAAGTGTAGATGGAGGGGCAGTCAGGCTCAGGGGCTGGGGGCTAAGCAGGCTGACCTTGGCATGCTTCCTCCTCAAGTCTAAGTCATGTTCAGATGCAAAACTCGCTCCTCCAGGAACAGGGCGAAATGGAATTATAAAAAGTACTTAGATGACCTGGCTGGGCGTAGTGGCTCATGCCTGTAATCCCAGCACTTTGGGAGGGTGAGGTGGGTGGATTCCTTGAGCCCAGGAGTTTGAGACCAGTCTGGGCAACATGGTGAAACCCCATCTCTAAAAAAAAAAAAAAAAAAAAAAAAAAAAAAAATTAGCCAGGTTTGGTAGTGTATACCTGTAGTCCCAGCTACTCAGGAGGCTGAGGCACTAGAACTGCTTCAACCAGGGAGATGGAGGTTGCAGTGAGCCAAGATCGCACCACTGTACTCCAGCCTGGGCGACACAGTGAGACCCTGTCTCAAACAACGAAACAAAAAGTACTTAGGTGCCCTATTACCAGCCAACAAGTTGTAGAATCCCCTCCCCATCTCAGAGCCTGCAGGGAGCAACCAGGGCATCACTCCCCATGTTCAGAGGAAGCTCCCTGCCCCTCACTCTGGCCCCACTGACTCCAGTTGGGCACAGAATTCTAGTGACCAGGTATTGACTTTCCTAGATGAAGCAATCAGGTGGTGGGGGAGGCTGTGCCTGATGCCAGGAGACAGACTGGGGACAGCTAAAGGTAGCCTGCCAGGGAGGAGACAGAGAACCCATCAACCCCCCAACCCTGAGCCTCAACCACAGGCCCAGGTGGCCACTTTGGTGGCCTCCAGAGAAGGATAAGGCAGGGTCCCACACTCACTGGTGAAGAGTTGCTGGATTCGAGGAAAGCCAGTGCCAGGCCCACCCAGGAGGATGCTGATGACGATCCATGTGAGACCCACAGTGACAACTAGGGCCACAATGCGGAGAGGGCCTGAAGGCAGGATAGACACAGGGCAGGCTCGCCTCAGACACGGTGAACTCCAGAATGACCCCACAGCCTTGCATGACTGGGTCTCCCCTGCCACTTGGAAAGAAGTGGCTGGAGGACAGGAAGGTGACCTGTCGCCTTCCACCAGGCCTGAGAGGGAGAAGAGCTCCCTGACAGGGAGGAGGAAACTGAGTTCAAATCCCAAGGCTCCCTGGCATGTCTGGAAGGGGGCTTTCCAGAACTCTCTGTTCAAGAAGGGCTACAGCCTTCTTCAAGGAACCACCTCAACTTCCTGCCTTTGAAAGCACCAATATATTTGGGCACCCACCTACCCCTGCTTTCCTCCTGTTCTAAGAGAGAAGGGTCCCTATTCCCTTTTAAAAGCAGTCCCTAGCCGGGTGCGGTGGCTCAAGCATGTAATCCCAGCACTTTGGGAGGCCGAGGCGGGTGGATCACGAGGTCAAGAGATCGAGACCATCCTGGTCAACATGGTGAAACCCCGTCTCTACTAAAAATACAAAAAATTAGCTGGGCATCGTGGCACATGCCTGTAATCCCACCTACTCGGGAGGCTGAGGCAGGAGAATTGCCTGAACCCAGGAGGCAGAGGTTGCGGTGAGCCGAGATGGTGCCATTGCACTCCAGCCTGGGGAAGAGTGAAATTCCGTCTCGAAAAAAAAAAAAAAGCAGTCCCTTTACCTGCTGGGACCTGGACTGCAATCTCTGATTTCTTGTAATAGTGATCACTCTCTCTAGCTCACTCTTTCTCCTGTATTTTCTTTCTTTCTTTCTTTTTTTTTTTTTTGAGACGGAGTTTCGCTCTTGTTACCCAGGCTGGAGTGCAATGGCGCGATCTCGGCTCACCGCAACCTCCGCCTCCTGGGTTCGGGCAATTCTCCTGCCTCAGCCTCCTGAGGAGCTGGGATTACAGGCATGTGCCACCATGCCCAGCTAATTTTTTGTATTTTTAGTAGAGACGGGGTTTCACCATGTTGACCAGGATGGTCTCGATCTCTTGACCTCGTGATCCGCCCACCTCGGCCTCCCAAAGTGCTGGGATTACAGGCGTGAGCCAACCGCGCCCGGCCCTCTCCTGTATTTTCAACATCTCCAATGTTTAGGAAGAAAAGAAAACACTCTTCTTCAAAACCACACCCCCACGCTCTCTCCCTAACCTTCCTCTTCCCTGTCAACCCCCTGCCCCAGAGTCATCTATACTCACTCCATCATGTCACCTCCTACTCCCTCCCACCCTACTCCAGCCTGGCCTGGCCTCCGCCACCCCACCAAATCAGCTTGTTGCCAAGGCCGCTGATGACCTTTGTGGTGTCACCACCGCTGGTCACCTGTCAGCTCTGATCTTCCTTGACCTCTCCGTAGGTTGCCCATGTCCTCCTGACGGATTCACTTCTCTGTTGGCTTCCAGAACAGCACGTTCTCTGGACACTCCTCATTCTCCTTAGACTGTTTTCCTCTACCCTTCCCTTAAAAGTTGGACTTTCTCAGGCTTCCGTCCCAGGCTGCCTTCTGGTCCCTACCTGTAGTATCTTTTTACTTTTTATTTTTGAGACGGAGTCTCACTCTTGTCCCCCAGGCTGGAGTGCAATGGTACGGTCTTGGCTCACTGCAACCTCTGCCTCCTGGGTTCAGGCAATTCTCCTGCCTCAGCCTCCCAAGTAGTTGGGATTACAGGTGCATGCCATCATGCCTGGCTAATTTTTGTAGTTTTAGTAGAGATGGGGTTTCACCATGTAGGCCAGGGTGGTCTTTAACTTCTAATCTTAGGTGATCCACCCACGTCGGCCTCCCAGAGTGTTGGGATTACAGGTGTGAACCACCGTGCCTGGCTGTCTCTTCTTATTTTTTTGAGACAGCCTCACTCTGTTGCCCAGGCTGGAGTGTGCAGTGGCACGATCTCGGCTCACTTCAACCTCAGCGTCCCGGGTAGCTGGGATTACAGGTACCTGCCACCATGCCTGGCTAATTTTTTCTATTATTTAGTAAAGATGGGGATTCACCATGTTCGCCAGGCTGGTCTCGAACTCCTGTCTTTAAGTGATCCACCCACCTTGGACTCCCAAAGTGCTGGGATTACAGGCATGAGCTACTGTGCCTGGCCTGTAGTGGCTTTTTAGATGATGTCATCTACTCCTAGCTCTTTAATTAACCACCATGTGTCAATGACTTCCTATTTTCTAGTGCCAGCCCTGATCTCTCTTGAAACTACTCCCTGCCAGCTGGTTCCTCACTGGCCAGCTCCACTTGGGTATGTCCATAAAGTTGCCACCTTAGCAAGTCTGAAGTCCAATTCCTGAGTTCTACTCTCTACCCCACCCCAATTTATCCCTCGCAAAGGATCTTCATCTTTGTCCAGGTGACAGCAGGGGTGTCATTGGGTTTACATAGAAGCCCACAGTTTTGTCACTTCCCCTCTAAGACCACGCCTCTCCAGCTGGACTCCCCGAGTTTTCTCTCTCACCACTCATTTTCCAAAAAGCAGCTGGTCTGCTATCTGCGTTGGGAGATGCTGACTACACTAATTCTCATGTCACAGCTTGAGGAGCTAGTGTCCTCAGAGGTGAAAGGCTTTAGTTAAGGTCAAGGAATGAGTGTTTGTGCAGAGTCCTCCATTTCCAAAACCAAACCCAATGGTCCACCCGGGCCTCTCCAGACACAGATGTCGGGACGGTGGGCCTCCAATCAGGTGCCCTTTTCAACTCCGTCCCGTTCGCTGTGGAAGCCACCCACCTGCCAACCTCATGTCCACTTCTCCCGCTGGGTTGGGACCGCCGGCAGATGCACTGTTTGGGGGGAAAGCGGAAGAACACGTTTGGGTGGGGGTCAGGGGCAAGCCTGTGCGGGACCCCTGCTGGGGTCGGGCGCGATCGGTGCTACGGTATGTTCGTCTAGCCGCCCGGCCAGGCAGGGTTCCTCGGAAACACGGGGGGAAACCCTGCCTGGCCGGGAGGGGCTTCAGGAACCCGTTGGCTCACGATCTTGCCCAGAGGAGCCTCCGGGGCTGGGACGTAGAAGTAGTTCTCCTGGGCTTGGGCCGTTCCTCCGGGCCTAGGGGCTGGCGATGCGGGCCGGGCCGGAGACTTCTCTGGCCGTGGGGAGACGTGAGCTCGGTCAGGGAGATTCCCTGTCAGGCCTGCCGACTCGCTCCGCCCGGGAAAAGGAGGCCAAGGCGCTGCGCAGGGCGCCCAGGCAGGCCCGGCAATGGCGGCCAAGGGCGGGGCCACAGCCCGTGGGCCCCGCCCCCGCCCCCCACCCCGGCAGCGACCGCGCCGTCGGTCTCCGCGCAGGCCTGCCTCCAGGCCCATCTCTACGGCTCTAGCCCGCCGCCGGATGGGAGGGGCCTGAGCCTGCCCCGCCCCTGGATCCTTCGCCGGCTCCCGCTCCGTAGTACGTTCAGGCTGAGCCCGCCCGCCGCCAAGTGGGAGGGGCCCGCGTCGGTACCGCCCCGGAAGTCTCCCCTCGGCCTCTTGGTTGGGAGAGAGCACTGCGTAGTAGGATTGGAGGGCTGGGGCTCTGCTTGCGACCTGAGATCAGATTTCTGTGGCATGGGAATACGCAGTTGGATGTGGGACAGAATTAGAACCTGTTCCAAAGTTGATCCATGCACCTTGTAAAGGCAAGGGAGGTACAGAGGCGCAGACAGGGAAGACCGCAGGATCCTGAGCTCGTCTGTTTTCTGTCCAGAAGCGCGTTCCTGCTGTCTCTCCTATCAGTGTTATAATGAGATGGGGCATTTGTAACGCTGTTTCGACATCCTTAAAAACTTTTCCCTGCTCCGCTTGCGTAATCTGTCATCCGTTTCCCCCAGACCTGTTCAAGCTGTGTTGTTTACGCCACACCCCACCCTAAAAACGTTCGCGGTTCATTGGAGGGGGGAGTCTAGCGCTATAACCCGAGGCTTTCACAGCAAACCAGAATTTATTTTGAGGCCTCTCAGGTTGACATTTCAAGTCACGTGACTTTCACGTCCTACACAACTCTTATTTTCACTGGAAAACAAATGAAATAAAAACACAACTCTTACTTTCACTTGAAAACAGATGTGATGTCGTGAATTCCCTAACAATAGGAAAAAGGAAGGCTCTGGAAAGAGCGGTGCTTGGCTTTCCCTGCGGCTCCAAGCGGTGCCCAGTACCCAGCCAACTGTGTGAACCTGGGATGGCCTTTGGCCCTTCCCCAATTCTGCCTGGCTGCCTGGCTCTCTCCCCTCTGCGCTTGCCCGCATGCTGCCCCCACACCCTTCCCGGGCTCTGTCTGCCCATCAGAACCCGGGTCAAGCTCCCGTACCTTCTGCCCTTCGGCTGCCCCAAGTGTGCCCTGACCACCTACTGCTCTGGCATGGCCGGGGCCACCCTGACAGCTGATTCATCTGTCTGGAGGGCAGCAGCAGGGCTGAATGAGAACCACGGAAACCTCCCTGCCCTTTGACCCAACTTGCGAGAATCTCCTACCCTCAAGGAAACACTTCAAAATATAGAGTAAGTTTATAGAGTCAGGGATGGGAGAGGCCTGATTAGAATCCAGCAGTTTCTGTACTGGAGTATGCAACAGCGTCAAGGTAATCCCTTTTCAGCTGGGGCCAGGGCTTTGCATTTGGGTTTTGTCATGGAATTTCACAGCTTCTCAAGTAATTATGGTACAGAATCTTGGGCTCCATGACCTCCTGGTAGGGGGTAGTCGAAGAAGCGCCAGGTTACTGACACCCTTGAGCTGCCAGCCAGGCCCGGGGCGGCTGCTATGCCGGTGGTTCTTCAAGGGCAATGTTTACATGTTGCTCAGAACAGGCATTTATGATAGTTTTTTTTTTTTTTTTGAGACGGAGTTTCGCTCTTGTTACCCAGGCTGGAGTGCGATGGCACGATCTTGGCTCACTGCAACCTCCGCCTCCTGGGTTCAGGCAATTCTCCTGCCTCAGCCTCCTGAGTAGCTGGGATTACAGGCACAAGCCACCATGCCCAGCTAATTTTTTGTATTTTTAGTAGAGACGGGGTTTCACCATGTTGACCAGGATGGTCTCGATCTCTCGACCTCGTGATCCACCTGCCTCGGCCTCCCAAAGTGCTGGGATTACAGGCTTGAGCCACCGCGCCCGGCCATGATAGGTTGTTTTAATGAGTCTCCCTGAGTGTCCAGAGACAACTCTCCCTTCTCTGGGGACACCACGTGCGTGATGGACCAGAGGCCTGGGATTCAGTTCCAGATCTTCCGTGCCTCCCGGAGCAGCCCTGCAAAAATCCCTTATTTTCTCTGGGATGGTTTTGATTCCTGTGGGGGTCTGGCCAGCATAGTAGGTAGAGCTCCTGGTTTTCTCTCACCATCCAGTCCGAAGTTCTGGAGGACACTCACTGTCATCTGTTCTTCCAGGTCAGTCCTCATAGATTAGGGCAGCTTCAGCAGTTCTCAAATAGCAGATACCGCAAAATGGGGGTGGGCAATCCTGTAGCAGACATCTCTGGGTATTTTTGAAAGACACCCTGGGTATTTTTGAAACCTTGTTCTGAAGAAAGAAAAATCCAAGGTATACACACACTTAAAGCCAGGAGGGGCACCTGCCGGGGAGAATGCATAAAAGATAGAAACAAAAACAGAGAGCTGAAGCTGAGGGTAACACCCACCATGGGCTCCAAGGAAGGAAAACTGTCCAGACCCCAGCCACAATTAGTGCCTGAAGAATATCTTAGTTTATAGTGTTATTACTCAGCTGTTTCCTTTATATAATCCTTTATATATAATCATATATTAGTTTATAGAATTAGTGCCTGAAGTATAACTTACTGCTTACATATATCTAGCTTATATAATCATGCTTAATGCTTATATCTAGCATACTTAGTTCTATATCATCTTTCTAAATAATCTTATAGGTATTGTAGTCAGAGCTGTACCAACACATTTAGTGCTGATTTATAGAATCCTTCCATATAACCATATAGTAATTTGTAGTAGGAGGAATGCCTAGAGCAGTCACAGAACAGAAGCAGTACTTGGGAAAACAGCCAGACCAGGACGAGAACCAAAGATACAGGCAGTGGTGTCCCTGCCTGAAAGGGCACACGCTGAACGGCAGACTTGGAGCAAGAACCTCTCCTGAGAAAGGAGTTGTAGCGCCTTGCATCCAGTTCCTGTGGAAAGTCGGCCTCAGGCCTGAGATCCTGGAAGTAACTGCGGGAGAAGAACCCCTCTGGTGTGACCAGTCATGGCGGCTGGACACCCTGTCAGTCTTTTCTCACTTCTGTGCTAGCTCAAATCATCCTCCCATAAATATCTTTTTTTTTTTTTTTTTTTTTTTTGAGACGGAGTTTCGCTCTTGTTACCCAGACTGGAGTGCAATGGCGCGATCCCGGCTCACCGCAACCTCCGCCTCCTGGGTTCAGGCAATTCTCCTGCCTCAGCCTCCTGAGTAGCTGGGATTACAGGCACGCGCCACCATGCCCAGCTAATTTTTTGTATTTTTAGTAGAGACGGGGTTTCACCATGTTGACCAGGATGGTCTCGATCTCTTGACTTCGTGATCCACCCGTCTCGGCCTCCCAAAGTGCTGGGATTACAGGCTTGAGCCACTGCACCCGGCCCCATAAATATCTTAAGAGAAGAGCACAAGTCTGTCAGCTCCCACTGCACTGGCTTACAGCAGGCGTCCCCAAACTACGGCCCGCGGGCCGCATGCGGCCCCCTGAGGCCATTTATCCGGCCCCCGCCGCACTTTAGGAAGGGGCACCTCTTTCATTGGTGGTCAGTGAGAGGAGCACAGTATGTGGCGGCCCGCCAACGGTCTGAGGGACAGTGAACTGGCCCCCTGTGTAAAAAGTTTGGGGACGCCTGGCTTACAGTATCCTTCTATTAGAAACTCTTTGAAGTCTCCAGCCCCCAGATAAGAAGTGTTGCCCATGACAACTGCTGCACACAGCCCGCCTCCTTGCCTCGGTGACCTAATGGGGGTGGATCCTTTTTCTGTACACGACTCTCTACTACTGTGCACGGCACGGCCTCCTACTGCGCACCTGCCCACCTCTCTGCCCAGGTGACATAATAGGATGGCCCCCTTGCTTGTGACTCACGTGATTATGTATGCCCTATTACTAAGCCTGTAGATGATGACCTCACTCACGACCCTGCCCCCTGCTTGTACCTAATAAATACAGATGCTTCTGGGCATTTGGGGCTCTCGCCGATCTCCGCTCACAGGTGGCATGGCCCCCTGAGTCCAGATGCTCTTCATCAGTTCTTCAGCGTCCTGTCTCTTTACTTCTCGGCTCCTGCACCTCAGCACAGCATAAAGGACAGCCCACGACCCTGTGGGGCCTAACAGCCCTAGAGAAGCCTCCGCCAGAGACTGAGCTCTCCGCAAGGAGAGCACCTTTCAGTGCCGTGGCCAAGGGGATGGCAAGCCTCCTGAGGGCCTGGAAGAGCAGGAAACTGAGGGCAAGTTACAGACACACCATGGGATAATCTCTATACAGAAAGGGGCGCTCCCAAATACTACTATATATTTATAGATGTACTTTTGTATTGGGGTAAGACATATATAACATAACATTTGCCATCCAAATCATTTTAAGTATATGATCCTGTGGCATCAGTTACATTCACAATGTTGTGCAACCATCACTACTATCTTTGTGTGCATGTGCATGTGTGTGTATTACTTTTATGGGCACGTATATATGTCCATAGAAATATAGAGAGTTCTTTTTAAAATTCCATCATCTATCTATCTATCTATCTATCTATCTATCTATCTATGTATTTTTTTGAGAGAGTCTCGCTCTGTTGCCCAGGCTGGAGTGCAGTACCACGATCTTGGCTCACTGCAACCCCTCCCTCCTGGGTTTAAGTGATTCTCCTCCCTTGGCCTCCTGTGTAGCTGGAACTGCAGGGGCCTACTTTTTTTTATATTTTTAGTAGAGATGGGGTTTCACTGTGTTGGCTAGGCTGGTCTCGAACTCCTGACCTCCGGTGATCCACCTGCCTTGGCCTTCCAAAGTACTAGAATTACAGGCGCGAGCCACCATGCCCAGCAATCAATACATATTTCATTTCCACCAATACAGAAGCATCAATTAACAGTGACTGCTTGATACTTTTCAGCAGTGACTTGAGAAGGGCTCTGAATGAGCCACCTACATGGAACACAGAATTTAAGATGTGCAAATATGGAGACCAGAATGCTCGTTGTGGGAACAGAAGACGGCTGTGGATAGAGAGGAGCACAGTCAGCAGTGGGAGGGAGTTCATGCTCAACAACTGGCAATAAGTGAGGCAACTACAGGCTGCCCAACTGGGGACTGCTTGGCAGTGCCTCCGAAGTTCAGCTCTGATCATCTGAGAAAGGGCAGCTAAGGTGGGCACAGTGAGTCACACCTGTAATCCTAGCACTTTGCAAGGCTGAGGCAGGAGGATTGCTTCGAGCCAGGAACTTGAGACTGGCCTGGGCAACAAAGTGAGACCCTGTCTATAAAGAAGAAAAATACGAATAAATAAAGGCAGCTAGACTCCACAGCAGAAACCTGACCTGACACACACAACCATCCCTGAACTGCCATGCCTCATTTTTTTTTTCTTTTTTGAAGAGAGGGTCTCACTCTGTTGCCCAGATTGGACTGCAGTGGTGCAATCTCAGCTTACTGCAACCTCTGCCTCCCAGGCTTAAGCAATATTCCTGCCTCAGTCTCCTGAGTAGCTGGGATTATAGGTGCGCGCCACTATTGCCCGGCTAATTCCTGTATTTTTAGTAGAGACGAGGTTTCACCATGTTGGCCAGGCTAGTCTTGAACTCTTTGCCTCAAATAATCCACGAGCCTTGGCCTCCCAAAGTGCTGGGATTACAGGCGTGAGTCACTGCACCTGGCCATTAACTGCCATGTCTTATTGGCTTCTAGTGTTTTTTGTTTTTTTTTTTTTCTCTTGAGACAGGGTCTTGATCTGTTGCCTAGGCTGGGGAGTGCAATGGTGCGATCTCGGTTCACTGTGACCTCAGCCTCCTGGGTTCAAGCAATTCTCTTGCCTCAGCCTCCTGAATAGCTGAGACTACAGGTGTGTGTCACCACGCCCAGCTAATTTTTTTTGTATTTTTGGTAGAGGTGGGGTTTCTCCACAGTTGGTCAGGCTGGTCTTGAACTCTTGACCTCACATTATCTGCCTGCCTCAGCCTCCCAAAGTGCTGGGATTATAGGCATGAGCCACTGCGCCTGCCTGGCTCCTAGTGTCTTAATCCACATGTGCTAAAGTTGTTTAAGGTACAGCTAAAAGACCACCCAGGCTGGGCTTGGTGGCTCAGGCCTGTAATCCTAGCACTTTGGAAGGCCCAGGCGGGAGTATCACTTGAGTCCAGGAGTTAGAGACCAGCCTGGACAACATAGAGATACCTCATCTCTACCAAAAATACAAAAATTGACGGCATGTGGTGCACACTTGTGGTCCCAGATACTTGGGAGGCTGAGGTGGGAAGATCACTTGAGCCCAGGAGGTCAAGGCTGCAGTGAGCTGTGATCAAACCACTGCACTCCAGCCTGGGAAGCAGAGCAAGACCCTGTCTCAAAAAAATAAAATACAGGCTGGGTGCAGTGGCTCAGGCCTGTAATCCCAGCACTTTGGGAGGCTGAGGCGGGCAGATTATGAAATCAGGAGTTTGAGACTAGCCTGGCCAACATGGTGAAACCCCATCTCTACTAAAAATACAAAAATTAGCTGGTATGGTGGTGAGCACCTGTAATCCCAGCTATTCGGGAGGCTGAGGCAGGAGAATCACTTGGACCTAGGAGGCAGAGGCTGCAGTGAGCCAAGATTGTGCCACTGCACTCCAGCCTGGGCAACAAGAGCAAGACTCCATCTTAAAAACAACAAAAAAAGGCCGGGCGTGGTGGCTCACGCTTGTACTCCCAGCACTGGGAGGCTGAAGCAGGTGGATCACAAGCTCGGGAGTTTGAGACCATCCTGGCCAATATGGCGAAACCCCATCTCTACTAAAATACAAAACTTAGCTGGGCGTGGTGGCACACATCTGTTGTCCCAGCTGCTTGCAAGGCTGAGGCAGGGGAATTACTTGAACCTGGGAGGCGGAGGTTGCAGTGAGCTGAGATTGCACCATTACACTCTAGCCTGGCGACAGAGCAAGACTCTGTCTCAATAAATAAATAAATAAATAAGAAATAAGAAATATTGGTACTCCTGTAATCCCAGCACTTTGGGAGGCCGAGGTGGGCAGATCATGAGGTCAAGAGATCGAAACCATCCCGGCCAACATGGTGAAACCCTATCTCTACTAAAAATACAAAAATTAGCTGAGTGTGGTGGTGCGCCTGTAGTCTCAGCTACTCGGGAGGCTGAGGCAGGAGAATTGCTTGAACTTGGGAGGCGGAGGTCGCAGTGAGCCGAGGTCGCGCCACTGCACTCCAGCCTGGTGCCTGGCAACAGAGCAAGGCTCTGTCTCAAAATAATAATAATAATGAATAATAAAAAAAGAAAATAAATAAAAATTATCAAAACCCAGCAAGCTTTTCATGGAAGATTTCCTCAGTGGGGTGTATCTGGCAAGACAATTCTTTCAAGTATGCTGATAAATGTGGCTTTTTGAATGATGGTGCCTTGGGCTAGAAATCCAGCATTAGGCAAACTGCCATACAAGGTTGGGCAAAACCTAGTTATAAGAGCAAATTCTCAGGGCTTATTTCCTTGGGCCCAGCTAGACCCACCCAAAGGTATGAATCATAGTAAAGGTTAAAAAAAAGTGCAGCTCCACTAGGAAGACTAAAACGATGATGTGCTAACCTGAACAGTTAGGTCGTATAAGAAAGGCCTTTGAAGTTCCCTTTCTGATGTCCTCCAAGACATGGGTTCCATTTATATGCACCTTGTTCTTTCCTCAGACCTGGAACTTCAGCCTGGAGTTGATCAGAAACATGGCTTCCTTGTCCTCAAGTCATTCTTGGGCTCCAGAGAGAAGGTGCTGGACCTTTGAACCAACAAGCAGGTTACTGGTACCTTTGCCCTGAGAATACCCTGGTGGTACTTGTGGCTGCAGTGTTTACCCCGAGATCATTTTGCCATGAAATATGTCATTTCTAGTATTTTTGCATCGCTTCAGTGTAGTGACTTTGGAAACAAAAGACATCATTCTCTTTAGAGCATTCTGTTTTTAGTAGTGGCATTTCCATTTACAAAAAATAGTAATTCTCAATCACTGAAAATGTCAAATCCCAGAAAATGTAGCATTCCTATGCGTGACGTTAACATTTGCTCTCCAGCAGTTGTTAACCGAAGATCCATCTGAGGAATCAGATTTTTCCAAAATAGATGATTTTGATGTTAGTTCTGTTTACAAATAACTCCAAGTACAGTTTGCATATATGTTATTTTCACATTGAAAAGCAGTCAGATTTGCTTCAGCCTCAAAGAGCGTGTTTATGTAAAAATAAATGAGCACTGGCAGTGAGCAGGAAAGTGGTTAACTGCGAAAGGTTTTCTTTTTTCTTTTCTTTCTTTCTTTCTTTCTTTTTTTTTTTTGAGACATGGGAGTCTTGCTCTGTCACCTACGCTGGAGTGCGGCGGCACGATCTTAGCTCACTGCAACCTCTGCCTCCCGGGTTCAAGCCATTCTCCTGCCTCAGACTCCTGAGTAGCTGGGATTACAGGCGTGCACCACCATGCCCAGCTAATTTTTGTATTTTTAGTAGAGACAGGGTTTCTACTAAAAATGTGGACCAGGCTGGTCTTGAATTCCTGACTTCAAGTGATCCGCCCACCTCGGGCAGCCTCCTAAAGTACTGGGATTACAGGCATGAACCAACGTGCCCGGCCAAAAGATAGATCTTGTCTCATTCTCCTGCCAGAAAGCTCCCTGAGGCTGAACATCTGAAAAAAGAACCAAAATCAGAAAGATCCCAGACATTTGCTGTGTACAGTGCTATTCAGAATTGTTTGAAGAAAGTTTTCAATTTCCTTCTTAATTTCTTCGTTGACTCACTGCTCATTCAGAAGCATATTGTTTAAGCAAACATTTTCCATAAAGGTCAGGTAGTAAATATCCTCAGCTCTGTAGGCCACACAAGTCTCTGTCATTACCACAGTCAGCCCTTCGTATCTGCAGGTTTCACATCCTCGGATTCAATCAACCTCAGATAGAAAATATTTGAAAAAAAAATCCAATAAAAAATAACAACGCTGCCTGGGTGCAGTGGCTCATGCTTGTAATCTCAGCACTTTGGAAGACCAATGAGGGCAGATCACTTGAGGTCAGGAGTTCAAGACCAGCTCGGTCAACATGGTGTAACCCCATCTCTACTAAAAATATAAAAATTAGCCGGGTGTGGTAGTGCATATCTGTAATCCCAGTTTTTTTTTTTTTTTTTTTTTTTTTTTGAGACGGAGTTTCACTCTTGTTACCCAGGCTGGAGTGCAATGGCACGATCTCGGCTCACTGCAACCTCCGCCTCCTGGGTTCAGGCAATTCTCCTGCCTCAACCTCCTGAGTAGCTGGGATTACAGGCATGCGCCACCATGCCCAGCTAATGTTTTGTATTTTTAGTAGAGACGGGGTTTCACCATGTTGACCAGGATGGTCTCGATCTCTTGACCTTGTGATCCACCCGCCTCGGTCTCCCAAAGTGCTGGGATTACAGGCTTGAGCCACCGCACCCGGCTGTAATCCCAGTTTTTTAGGTGGCTAAGGCACGAGAATCGCTTGAACCTGGGAGGTGAAGGTTTCAGTGAGCACTGTATTCCAGCCTGGGCGACAGAGCTGGACTGTGTCTCAAAAGAAAAAAAAAAAAAAAGCAATACAATGAAACAGCTATTTACATAGTATTTACATTGTATTAGGTACTATATGTTACCTAGAGATGATAAGATGATTTCTTTTTTTTTTCTTTTTTTATAAGATGGGGTTTTACCATGATGGCCGGGCTGGTCTTGAACTCCTGACCTCAGGTGATCCACCCACTTTGGCCTCTCAAAGTGCTAGGATTACAGGTGTGAGCCACTGCGCCTGGCCAAGATGACTTCAAGTATAAGAAAGGGCCGGGTATAGGCCGGGCGCGGTGGCTCAAGCTTGTAATCCCAGCACTTTGGGAGGCCGAGGCGGGTGGATCACAAGGTCGAGAGATCGAGACTATCCTGGTCAACATGGTGAAACCCTGTCTCTACTAAAAAAATACAAAAAAGTAGCTGGGCATGGTGGCGCTTGCCTGTAATCCCAGCTACTCAGGAGGCTGAGGCAGGAGAATTGCCTGAACCCAGGAGGCGGAGGTTGCGGTGAGCCGAGATCGCGCCATTGCACTCCAGCCTGGGTAACAAGAGCGAAACTCCGTCTCAAAAAAAAAAAAAAAAAAAAAAAAAAAGAAAGGGCCGGGTATGGTGGCTCTCATCTGTAATCCTGCACTTTGGGAGGCTGAGGCAGGAGGATTGCTTCAGCTCAGGAGTTCAAGGCCAGCCTTAGCAATATGGTAAGATCCCATCTCTATAAAACAAACAAACTAACTAACTAACTAAATAAATAATTTTAAGTATACAGGACGGACCAGGTGCAGTGGCTCATGCCTATAATCCCAGCACTTTGGGAGGCTGAGGCGGGTGGATAACGAGGTCAGGAGTTCAAAACCAGCCTGGCCAACATAGTGAAACCCTGTCTCTACTAAAAATATAAAAAATTAGCTGGGCATAGGGGGCTGTGCCTGTAATCCCAGCTACTCGGGAGGCTGAGGCAGAAGAATCACTTGAACCTGGGAGATGGAGGTTGCAGTGAGCCGAGACCGTGGCACTGCACTCCAGCCTGGGCGACAGAGCGAGACTCCGACTAAAAAAAAAAAAAGTATACAGGAGGATGTGCGTATTTTCTATATGTGCCATTTTATATCAGAGACTTGGGCATCTATGGATTTTAGTACCCCTGGGGGTCCTGGAACCAGTCAGCTCTGGCAGTGTGTATATATATATATATATATTTTTTTTTTGAGTCTCACTCTGTTGCTCAGGCTGGAGTGCAGTAGTGTGATCTCAGCTCACTGCAACCTCTACCTCCCAGGTTCAAGCAATTCCCCTGCCTCAGCCTCCCGAGTAGGCGGGATTACAGGCACCCGCCACGAGGCCTGGCTAATTTTTTTGTATTTTTAGTAAAGATGGGTTTTCACCATGTTGGCCAGATTGGTCTCGAACTCCTGACCTCAGGCAATCTGTGTGCCTCAGCCTCCCAAAGTGCTGGGATTACAGGCATGAGCCACTGCGCCCGGCCAGAAAAAGATTTTTATTAGGAGCGGAATTGTAGATTGGCAGTTATTCTCCTTCGGTGGTTATCAATCCACCTCTCACTTTTTGGACATAATCTGGCCACTTTCTCTGTTCTTGGTTTGCTGTCATTTTCACTATTATATTTCTAGGCATTGGTTTCTTTTTATTTATTATGCTTGGGATTAGTTATCCTCTGGAATCAGTGAGTTGGTGTCTTTTGTTAAATTTGGAAAATTCCCAACCAGTATATCTTTTTTTTTTTTTTTTTTTTTTTGAGACGGAGTCTTGCTCTGTTGCCCAGCCTAGAGTGCAGCGGCGTGATCTCAGCTCAGTACAATCTCTGCCTCCCAGGTTCAAGTGATTCTTCCACCTCAGCCTCCTGAGTAGCTGAGATTACAGGCTTGTGCCACCACACCCAGCTAATTTTTGTATTTTTAGTAGAGATGGGGTTTTTCACCATGTTGGCCAGGCTGGTCTCAAACTCCTGACCCCAGGTGATCCTCCTGACTTGGCCTCCCAAAGTGCCGGGATTAGAGGTGTAAGCCACCACGCCCAGCCAGCAACCATTATATTTTCAAGTTTTGCTTCTGTCTCACTTCCTCTCTTCTCTTTCTGTGAAGCCAGTTAAATGCACAGAACACCTTCTCATTCTCCTCACGGCTTCTTCCTCTGTCTTCAGTGTCTTCCGTGAACTTGTCTCTCTGGGTTGTATTCTGAATACATTCCTTTGAGCCAGTTTTTGGTTCCCGCATTCTCCTTTGAGGTTTCGTAATTTGCCACTAAACCAGTCCATCTACTTCTAAACTTACAAGCTCATATTTTACATTTTTTTTTGAGACAGGGTCTCATTGTGTCGATCAGGCTGGAGTGTAGTGGCTCCATCTTGGCTCACTGCAACCTCTGCCTCCTGGGCTCAAGCTGTCCTCCCACCTCAGCCTCCTGAGGAGATGGGACTACAGGTGCTCGCCACCACACCTGGCTAATTTTTCTATTTTTTGTAGTGATGGGGTCTTGCCCTGTTGCCCAGGCTGGCCTCAAACTCCTGGGCTCAAGCAATCCGTCTACTTGATCCCTCCCAAAGTGCTGAGATTACAGGCATAAGCCACCGCATCCAGCCTGGATGCTGGTACTTTTACTTTTTAGATATTCTATTGGGTTTGTTTTACCAGGCAGAATAAGTTGGCGACATCACTTTGTACAGTTTCCTGTTCTTTGCAGCTGTCCCATCGTGACTTATTATTTCGTTAGATCTGGTAAGTACGGTTGTTTTATGATGTCTGAAGACTGCATGGATCTGTCACTATTGCTTGTTTCTCTTGCAATGTTGCTTACTGGTACACCCGGGTTATCTCTGATCATGTGCTCACCCTGATGCCTTAAAAAGTACTAGGAGGAGGAAGGACTCTATCCTGAGAGGGTTTGTACTGGGTTCTGCCAGGCTGGCAGAACCATCTGCGTTGGGCAACTGCTCATTGGCAATTCTGGGTTTATTTTCAGTATAATGGGGCAGCAAGTTGGGGGCCTCAAGAATTGATTTCTATTACGAGGGAGCAATGGGGTATTAAAAAAAAAAGATTTGATTTCTGTCGCTTTTTTTTTGTTTGTTTGTTTTTTTGAGAAGGAGTTTCGCTCTTGTTGCCCAGGCTGGAATGCAATGGCATGATTTCAGCTCACCGCAACCTCCATCTCCCCAGTTCAAACAATTCTCCTGCCTCACCTTCCAAGTAGCTGGGATTACAGGCATGTACCGCCACGCTCATTTAATTTTTGTATTTTTAGTCGAGACAGGGTTTTACCATGTTGGTCAGGCTAGTCTCAAATTCCTGACCTCAGGTGATCCGCCCACTTCAGCCTCCCAAAGTGCTGGGATTACAGACCTGAGCCACCACACCCGGTCTGCCCCCTTTGCTTTATAAAGCTGTCAAGGAAAAGTTCAGGTGGGCAAAGGTCTCAGGGAAAAGGCAACTTGGGGGGTTAATTAGTATCACGTGATCTTAGTTTTTGCTGAAAAATTGGCCTTGCAATTATATATATGTGAGACAGAGTCTTGCCGTGTGGCCCAGGCTGGAGTGCAATGGTGTGATCATGGCTCACTGCATGGCTCACTCTGCCTCCCGGGCTCAAGTGATCTTCCCACCTCAGTTTCCTGAATAGCTGGGACTACAGGCGTGTGCCAACATGCCCCGGTGATTTTTGTATTATTGTAGAGACAGGGTTTTGCCATGTTGCCCTGAGTCTCCAACCCTGGGCTCTAGCAACCTGCAACTTCGGCCTCTCAAAGTGCTGGTATGACAAGCATGAGCCACTGTGCCCAGCCATAGATTCTCACTGTGCTTACAGAAAGCCAGACTTCAGTCTGCTTTTTCGCTCAAAGCTTCCCTGAAGTGTTCTAGCAGAGACAAGCAGTGAAGCTCTAGGAGGTAAGAGACCTTCTCAGGGACCCCAGCTTTGGCCTGGATGTGGTCCTGGGCTAGTCTGGTCATGCCTCAGGGCTGACTTTCTCAGCTTCTCCTGCAGTACAGGAAGGACAATCCCTTCAAGGTGCTTCTCATGGGGAAAGGGCAGTGGTGAGCCTAGAAAATAAGAAAGATCGGCCAGGCGTGGTGGCTCATGCCTGTAATCGCAGCACTTTGGGAGGCCGAGGCAGGCAGATCACCTGAGGTTAGGAGTTCAAGACCAGCCTGGCCAACATGGTGAAACCCTGTCTTTAAAAAAAAAAAAAAGAAAAGAAAGGAAAAGAAGAAAGATCGAAGTCCTGCCCCATTTGTGCGTCTCCTTCTCCTTTTCTGCTCCTCAGTGCAGACAATGCAACAGCCACCACTGCCCGGGTCAGCCTGAAGACCCCTTCAGGTGGGAGGTGAAGCTCTCAGCGCACTGTGAGTGTCAGGAGTCCGGCAGGAGGGCCCTTTCCAGCTCCTGTCCACTCCTGCATGGGGTGAACCCTTGAGAGATGACACACTGATCCAGGGCCTCTGAAGACCCACCAGAGTGCACCTAAGAGTAAATTGTGGCCAGGCATGGTGGCTCCTGCCTGTGATCTCAGCACTTTGGGAAGCTGAGGCAGGTGGATTAGGAGGTCAAGAGATCAAGAGCAGCGTGGCCAACATGGTGAAACCCCGTTTCTACTAAAAATACAAATATTAGCTGGGCATGGTGGCAGGTGCCTGTAATCCCAGCTACCTGGGAGGCTTAGGCAGGAGAATTGCTTGAACCCGGGAGGCGGAGGTTGCAGTGAGCTGAGATTGCACCACTGCACTCCAGCCTGGGAAACAGAGTAAGACTCTGTTGCAAAAAACAAACAAACAAACAAACAAAACAAAAAAGAAAAAAGAAAAAGCAAATTGATTCTTTGGCATTGCAGGCAGAGACAGAAGGGTGGAAAACAGGGCTACAGTCTTGAACTGGTTGGCAGGGGTCAGGGAGGCCATGTGAGTCACCCTGTGGAATGGGCCAGGGTGGATCTGGGCTCATGGGCTTCTTGTTCAGGGTACAGTTTGTGTTGTGTATTTTCTCAGGCTTATGTCCCTGTCTCAGTGTAGGCACCTGCAACTGAGGTGACAGTGGAATGCCCTGGCCCGATCTCTCATTATCTCCCCTTGTGGACCAAGCACTGCATTGTCAGCTCGGCTCTCACTGCAACCTCCGCCTCCCAGGTTCAAGCAATTCTGTCTCAGCCTCTGGAGTAGTAGGACTACATACATGTGCCACCACACCCAGCTAACTTTTGTATTTTTAGTAGAGACGGGGTTTCACCCTGTTGTACAGGATGGTCTCGATCTCTTGAGATCGTGATCCGCCTGCCTTGGCCTCCCAAAGTGCTGGGATTACAGGTGTGAGCTCCTGCGCCTGGCTAGTTTTGTTTTTTGAGACAGGGTTTGTTGGTCAGGGTTGGTTGAGGGCAGGGTGGGATAAGTGCAGACATGTTCAGGGACCTGCCCTGCCAGGTTACTGCCAACTCAGGTTCATTGAAGCCTTGTGGTGGCTGCCCTGTGTGTGTGTGACATTCATGAGACCCAGAGGAAGTGACTGTGTGGAGCTGGCAGAGACCCTGGGATTGACTTGCACTCACTCGCTTGGTGCTTTTGTTTTTTTTTTGAGACAGAGTTTTGCTCTTATTGCCCAGGCTGGACTGCAATGCCGCCATCTTGGCTTACTGCACCCTCCGCCTCCCAGGTTTAAGCAATTCTGCCTCAGCCTCCGGAGTAGCTGGGAGCACAGGCGCCTGCCACTATGCCCAGCTAAATTTTGTATTTTTTTTGGTAGAGATGGGATTTTGTCATGTTGGCCAGGCTGGTCTCAAACTCCTGGCATCAAGTGATCTGCCCACCTTGGCCTCCCAAAGTGCTGAGATTACAGGCGTGAGCCACCATGCCCAGCTTCACTTTGGTGTTGCACCTTGTCCTGGAGTCTACCCCGCTTAGCCTTGCCACACCCTGTCAGCCCCCAGCCCACCCTGTCTGTTGGCCTTACCATGGCCTCTTCTGGAGGCCACAGGCACCAGGACAGAGGACCAAAACCACTGCCCCCAATCCTATGAGCACAGAGCCCCTAAGAGTCTGTGACCTGTCCTTGGCCCCCATTCAGCTCCCTCCTTCCCCATCTAGGGTCCAGGTAAACTTGGTAACTTCCTTCCTCCCAAAATTCAGAGGAGCCACTCCCCGTGCAGAGGATAGGAGCAGGAACTGAACACCAGGATGCAGCGTGGAACACTCCTCCCTGGCGTTTCCTGGCCATTTGATTCCCTGCTGGCCTTACCGCCCAGAACCCAGGCCACAAGTGCAGGGACCATGGTGTATGGTCTTGCCACCTACCTGGCAGGACAAATGCTACATGGAAACCCCCAGGGGCTGCTGTCTGTGTGGGGGCAGGGTAGGGGCTCAACAGAGGCCCCCCAGTGCATCTCCTGATGTGACCTTATTTGGAAATAGGGGGCCTGCAGATGTCATTACTTGAGTTAGGAGGATCTTGCTGGACATAGAGGATGAGAAGCCACACCATGAAAAGAGAGGCAGAGTAGTGAGGCGACCACCAGCGCAGGACGCCTGGACCCCCAAGGAGCTGGAGGGCAGGAAGGACCCTCCTTTTGGGCCTCTGGTGGGAGCACTTGATCTTGCACTCTAGCCTCCAGAACTGGGAGAAAGAAGCGGCCTGTGCTGACCTGCCCAGTGTGTGGCACTAGGTTACTCCTGCCCTTCTGCCTGGAAGCGGTCTCACAATGACAACATGCATGCAGCAGAGGGAAACTCAGGAGGTGGCTGACACCAGGCACGGTCACGGCTGGACATGGGGTCAAAACCAGAATTGAGCCCAAGGTGGGAAGGCCACAGAGGAAGCACCTCGGTGACTTCAGGAGTAGGAAGCAAATGACAAGGGGACAGGAGGGGCTGTTTGCGGATTTAATGGCGGGGGCGGGGGGGGAGGGGTTGAGGTCAGGAGGGTCCCAGCTGCTGCTTCTGCTTTTCTTGTAGCAGGGAGGCCGCCTACAGGTTGTACATGGTGGCCACGGAGTGCAGAGTTGGTGGGACAGGGGACATCCAGGGGGCTTGAGATGTTGCTGGTGATGAGGAATGTCAAGTGGCACTGAGGCTGGTGGGCAAGGCCACAGGCAGGTTCTCTCGCGTGGGCGCTTGCCCCTTTCCTCCCCCTCCAGACCCCACTCAGGAGTGAGCCCCAGTGGCCGAGAGGGCCCTCCTCCTTCCTTCCTTTCGTCGGGCTGGAGTGAGGGGAGGAGGCCGGCTCAGGCATGGTCTGGGGGGCCCCGGATGGTCACAGAACGAGTCTCGAGTCCTTGGCTGCTGAGGAATGTAGCTGGGTTCGGGTATGGCAGCAGCGAGGGCAGGCCAGGGTGGCCCAAGCCCGGGGCCGGGAATGTGCAGCTGAGGCCAGTGGTCCCAGAGGCCTCCCAACTTGGGGTCGGGCGGCAGGAAGGAGGGTGGCCGTGGCAGGGGTGGAGGGGGCGCCCAGGGCTCAGAGTTTGTGGGGGTTCACCCACTTGTACGTGCCCTCATACTGGAAACCCACTTTCTTCATCAGCTCGTCTGCCTCCCTGGGGCCTCGGCTGGAGAGTGACAGGTGGAGGAGAAGCGTGAGGGAGCTTTGCCCTCGCCCTGCACCCCTGCCTCCCTGCCTGTGGGCTCGGCCCCCAGCCCCCACCCTTTTCTCACCTGCCATAAAGGTAGGGGATGGGCTGAGGCTTCTCCAGCTCGATCTGGTGCAGCAGTGGGGTGAAGATCCGCCAGGCCTCCCGGAGCTCGTCACTGAGGGGACATGGCGTGGCTTGGGAGGCAGGCCACACACAGGGAGGGAGGGAGAAGGCACGCGGGGCGGACGGCGGGGCTCACCTGCGCACAAAGTGCATCTGGCTCCCGCAGAAGACGTCCAGGATGAGGCGCTCATAGGCATCAGGGAGCTTCACGTTCTGTGAGGAAGAGGGTGTCCCGCTGATGCCACCACTGGCCACCGTACAGAGTCCCCAGGCCCAGGCCCCCCCCACAGGGCCCATCCTCCGGGGCACCTTGTATCTGTTGCCGTAGGTCAGGTCCAGCTCCGACTCCTCGGGGTTGAAGAACATGCCCGGCTTCTTGGTCATCATCTTGGTGTACACGGCCTCATTGGGCTGCACGCGGATCACCAGCTCGTTGCGCTTGCACTGCTGGTGGAAGATGTCGCCTGCCACATCGTGGAACTGCAGTCTCACCTCCGCCTTGCGCTCGTTCAGGGCCTTGCCGCAGCGCAAGATGAAGGGCACCCCTGCGTGCGGGAAAGGACGGCCTCAGCAGCAGCTCTCTCGGGGTGGAGTGTGAGTGGGAGCTCTGGTGCCGGCGCCATGCAAACATGAAAGATGACTGCAGCAGGGGTGCCATGTCCCGCAAGGCCGGGCCTCCCCTGGCCAGCAGTGAGCGAGTCCGTCCCCAGCGAGAAGGGCCTCCCAAGGGCATGCGTGCCCACTTCCACCTTGCTGGGCCCTGAAGGTGCCACCTACCATCCCACCTTTCGTTCTCCACATAGAGCACAACAGCTGCAAAGGTGGCAGTGGTGGACCCGCGGGGCACTGTGGGGTCGTCTAGGTATCCTTTGGTGGCCTCACCCTCTCCATCAGGGTTCCCCACGTACTGGCCCAGGACAACGTTGCTGGCCTGCACCTCTGAGATACATTTCAACACCTTGACCTGGGAGAAAGCCGGGGGGTGGGGAGAACAGGCCGTGTGGGTGCGGAGCTGTGGTGCAGGGGGTGACTGCGGCCATTGACGGGCAGCCCTCAAGGAAAGAGGAGGCCCCTGCTCAGCTCTGCTCACTGTGCTGGAGGCCCAGCTCCAGGCTCCTCCCTGAGGGTCCTCCAGGACAACCCTGGTCCATCTCAAGTCTATTCTGATGGAAAAGCTGAGGCCCAGAGATGCAATGGCCTGACCTGGTCTCATATCGACTCTCAAACCTTGGACATGACAACCTGGGGTTTGGGATTCCCAGTCCAGGTCACCCCCGGGAGGCCACGCTGTGCTCAGAGCTGGTTGCTTCTCTGGGGATGAGGACACCTGCTCTGCATGTGCGCTCCTGCTCAGTGCGTCACAGATGGGCCCACAATGGAGCATGGTCCCAGGGACCAGGGACTACCCCCCACCTTCTCATCACGAACGTCATCAGAGTTGGTGGAGGCTGGCTTCTCCATGGCCACCAGACACAGCATCTGCAGGAGGTGGTTCTGCATCACGTCCCTGAGGAAAGAAGATGCCAGAGCTCTGGTTGGGCATAGCTTCCAGATTCACCTTAGCTCCCCACCCTGTTGACCTGGTTCCAGGGCCTGGAGGCCCCAAACAAGGCTTCCTAGTGACAAGCTGCAAGACTCATTTCCTGGTCCCCCTTGTCTTCCAGGTCCCCTTAAATCAAAGTAGGACATGGTGACACTGTCACTGAATCATGAAACCGTGGGGTGCTTGGCTGTGCAGAGGTCCCGCCCTTTCCAGCACCCTCTGACAGCTCAGAAACTCAGGTTTGGAACTGCAGGATGAGGAGGTGCTCCCCCAAGACAGGGAAGCGAAGGGCTCTCACCGGATGATCCCAAATTCATCGAAATAGCCCCCGCGGCCCTCAGTGCCGAAGGGCTCCTTGAAGGTGAGGATCACACAGGCGATGTTGTCCCGATTCCAGATGGGGCCGAAGATCCTGTTGGCAAATCTGCAGAGAGGGGCAAGGTGGTGGAACCGCCCTAAGGCCTCTGTGGCGCAGGGGCCACGTGGAAGAGATTACCCTTGCCCGAGTTCTGGAGAAATTTGTCCTTGGGGAGGCAGCGGCCAAGCGAGGCTCCTGAGCACCACCCCAGCCCGGGTCCCCCGCCAGGGCTCGGCCGCACCTCAGCACCATGAGGTTCTGCACCATCTCCTTGCCCAGGTAGTGGTCGATGCGGTAGATCTGGTCCTCACGGAACAGGGAGGAGATGTGGTTGGACAGCCGGTCGGAGCTCTGCAGGTCCCTCCCGAAGGGCTTCTCCACGATGACGCGGTTCCAGCCACTGCGGGGAACCCCGAGCTGCGTCACCCTAACACCCTCCCTGGAGAGTAGTGGCCAGAACCTCCTCAGCCCCCATGGCCACCTCCCCTGCCTTGTGTTCCCTGACGACCCCGTGGTTCAACATCTCCAGGAATGCTTCCCACCCTGGGTGCCAGGGTGGCATTGCTGGCATGCTCCAGGGAGCCCATTCCCCTACTGCCTCATGCTGGGTCCCCAGTGGATTGGAGTGGCCTGGTGGCTCGTAGGGGAGCAGAGGGAGGTGTCCGGGGCACAGCTTCCTCATTGGTTTGAAAATGGGAAAAGGACCGCTGTAGAACATTACCATGGCATTCTGCATTCAAAACCGGCCAGAGGACTAGAGCCAGCGTGGGCCATGTTGCACTCGTGGAGCGAGGCTACCACCTAGCGGCCTGGCTGGACCTCTGGAAAAGCGGAGTGAGCAGGCAGCGGGTGTTTTGTGAAGCAATGCTGCCACCTTGTGTTCTTGGTGGGGATGGCCCCAGCGCCATGGATGCACCAGGGGATGGATGCGCTGCCCGGATCTCGGGCACGAGGGTGCTCTTTAGAGCAGTGGGGAGCACTGCCTGGCCCAGCTCAGGAGAAGGGAAAGGAGGGCGAGGGCAAGGGCAGGCCTTACGTCTGGCTCATGCAGAATTCGTGGATGTTCTTGGTGACAGCCTCGTAGACAGTTGGGGGCAAGGCCAGGTAGAAGAGGCGGTTGGCCTGTGACCCCTGGTGGAGGGCGTTCATGTGGCTACTGAGGCGCTGGTAGGAGGCTGCATCATCATACTGGCCGGCCACATAGGAGTTGCGGGCGAAGAAGTCCTCCAGCTTGAGCTTCTCCTCTGCGGTGGCCTAGGAGACACAGACGGACAGACGTCAGCCCCTCTCAGTCCATGTCTGTTCTGCCCCAGGGGTCTTCCCTGGAGGCCCAGGGAGAGCACCCTCAGAAGTCAGTGTCCCAGTCCCATGCTGGGATCAGCCCCATCTCAGCAGCTTTGCACATCCAGAGTGAGGGAGGCCAAGGCAGGCAGCACAGACCCTGCCCCAGGCTGGGGATCTGGTGCCTTGAGACGGAGGCCAGATTTCAGGACACTTTGACCTGGGAGTACACTGGAGAAAGCACTCTCCCCAAAATCATGAGAAAATGGCAGCACACCACAGCAGGATGGGACCCGTGAGTCCTGGTCACAGAGTGGGGGTCTCAAGGGAATGTGAGAGCAGGTGGATCATCAGGACGGGAGAGAGCATCTCAGGATGGGATGGGGGGAGGTCCCCTTGGTGGCCACCCGAGGTCGGTGGAGAGGGGAGGCCCTGATGCCACCCACCTTGAAGAAGGGCTCACTCTGCTTGCGGATGTCAGCCACTGTGAGGCGGGAGCGGGCATAACCCACGATGAAGGTATTTTCGGGGAGAAGCCCATCCCGGAACAGCCACCTGCGGGCAGAGCACAGCCGTAATCAGGGCCAGCAGGGCAGGGCCAGGCCGGTCCCAGGCGGGAGGTCACAGGGGTAGCGGGGGGACATGCTTACCAGATGGTGGGGTAGATCTTCTTCTTGGCCAGGTCACCCTGTGGCAGAGAGAACAGGTGTGTAGTTAGACGTGGCTGGGGACATGACCTACATCATCCTCCACCCTTGGTAATCTGGGCACCATGCAGGATCACTACCCGGCCACAAGCATATCTGTCTTGCCCTGATATACACACAGAGGAGCCCCAAGATTCAAGCCTGTGCCCGCCCTTCCCCTGACCTGGAACACAGAAACGCGTCTCCTGCATTCCAGAAGAAAACCTGAAAATTCAATTCAGTAGAACTGAGGGATGACGGAAGTACCACGTAGCCAAATTTGTGAGATGTGACCTCAAATGCTTACGTTAGCAAAAAGACTGGCTCAAAAATAAAGAGCTAAGCATTCCGCTTAAGAGGTGAGAAAAAGGGCTGTGCATGGTGGCTCACGCCTGTAATCCCAGCACTTTGGAAGGTCGAGGCAGGTGGATCACCTGAGGTCAGGAGTTCAAGACCAGCCTGGCCAACATGTTGAAACCCCTCCTCTACTAAAAATACAAACATTAGCCAGGCGTGGTGGCGAGTGCCTGTAATCCCAGTTACCCAGGAGGCTGACACAGGAGAATCGCTTGAACCCAGGAGGCGAAGGTTGCAGTGAGCTGAGATCGCACCACTGGACTCCAGCCTGGGTGACAAGAGCGAGACTCTGTCTTAAAAAAAAAAAAAAAAAAAAAAAAAAAAAAAAAAAAAAAAGAAGCGAGAAAAAGGATAGAACTGTAAGCTGAATTACAAGGAAGGAAATAATGACAAGTAAAATTAATAAAATGAAAAGCTAACCCAAAGAAAATATGAACAAAGCTGGAAGCTGGTAGTGTTTGAAAAAGACTGATAGAAACAGACAATCCTCTGGCATGGCTGCTTTTTAAAAAGAGCACAAATAATTGGTACAATCGGACAAAGTCCCAGACAGGACACAGGAGAGGGTTTTATGAACTTTATTTCACGCCTGACAACCTAGATGAGATGGACAAATTTCTAGAAAAATCCAATCTACTCAAACAGAGCAATGGGGCTGGGTGTTGTGGCTTACGCTTGTAATCCCAGCACTTTGGGAGGCCAAGGCAAGCAGATCACCTAAGGTCAGGAGTTCAAGACCAGACTGGTCACCATGGCGAAACCCCGTCTCTACTAAAGTACAAAAATCAGCCAGGTGTGGTGGCGGTCACCTGTAATCCCAGCTACTCTGGAGGCTGAGGCAGGAGAATTGCTTGAATCTGGGAGGCAGAGGTTGCAGTAAGCCGAGATCGCACCACTGCAGTCTAGCCTGGGTGACAGAGCGAGACTCCATGCCAAAGAAAAAAAAAAAAAAAAAAAAAAAAAGGGCAAGGGATCCCACAGAGACAACCTTCTGAACCTCCTGGCACAGAGAGCCAAAATGCAAGGGAAAGAGAACCCCAGCCTGAACCAAACTCTTCCTGCAGAATGAAGAAAGGGGAACACTTCTCAAGCCACCTTATAGGGCCTGCAGAGCCTTGGTACCGAAACCTGATGAGAAAGGCACATGGGAAAACCCATCAGCCTCATTCACACACACATGCAGATGCAGAAATCCCACAGGAAACATCAGCAGGCCGGCCACAGTTCACACATCCCAGCACTTTGGGAGACCAAGGTGGGAGGACTGCTTGAACCCAGGAGGTTTTTATTTTTCTGAGATGTGGTCTCACTGTCACCCAGGCTGGAGTGTAGTGGCATGATCTCAGTTCACTGCAACCTCTGCCTCCTGGGCTTAAGCAATCCTCCCACCTCAGCCTTCTGAGTATCTGGGATTACAGGTACATGCCACCACACCCAGCTAATTTTTTGTAGAGACAGGGTTTTCCCATATTGCCCAGGCTGGTCTTGAACTCTTGGGCTCAAGTGACCTGCCCGCCTCAAAAAGAGTCCCAAAGTGCTGAGATAACAGGCGAGAGCCACCATGCCCAGCCCCAACCCAGGAGTTTGAAATGAGCTTGGGCAACATAGTGAGACCCCAACTCTACAAAAATAAAAGTAAAAAATGAAGCTGGGCGTGTGGTACATGCTGGTGGTCCTGGTACTTGGAAGGCTGAGGTGGGAGGAATCCAGGATCCTCCCAGGAGCTGAGCACAGGAATCGAGGTGTGGGTGAGTCACAATTGCACCACTGCACTCGAGCCTGGGTGACAGAGGGAGACCATGTCTCTTTTAAAAAAAGAAAGTAAATAGCAGCAAACCAAATCCTGCAGTGTTCAAAACAGTAACACATTGGTAGCAAGTTGAGTTTATTCTGTCAATAAAAAGTTGGTTTGATATAACAGAAAAAAAATCAATCACTGAAATTCACCATATGAAGAGATTATAGAAGAAAAACTAAGAAATCTCTGCCTACTGCTATGTTTTGATATTTTAAATCTAGCAATCTTGCTCAATCCAACAGTTGTAGATGAAGTGTTTCAGAAATTACCTATTCATGATAAAACTCTTACTAGAGGAGGAATATAAGGGAACTTCCTTAACCTGATAAAGAGCATCTATTAAACACCATCCTGGCTGGGTGTGGTGGCTCACGCCTGTCATGCCAGCACTTTGGGAGGCCGAGGTGGGCAGATCACTCAAGGTCAGGAGTTCAAAACTAGTGTGGCCAACATGGTGAAACCCCACGTCTACTAAAAATACAAAAATTATCTGGGGGCAGTGGTACGTGCCTGTAATCACAGCTACTCAGGAGGCTGAGGCAGGAGACTCGCCTGAACCCAGGAGGTGGAGGCTGCAGTGAGCCGAGATGGCGCCACTCTAGCCTGGGCAACAAAGCTAGACTTTGTCTCAAAAACAAAACAAACCCAACCCAACCCAACCCCAAACCATCATCCTTGCAAATACTACAAATATCATACTTATGGGAAATATGGAAATGTTCATAATTCCTTTAAGCAATCAGGAACAATTAAAGTGCAGTAAGGCAAGAAAATAAAAGTGGCATAAGTTTGGGCTGTGAGATGGTCCAGGAGCTCCCCGACAGTCTGGAAGTCTCTGATCAAGAGAAGCACACGCCTGTCATGCAACCCAGCCGTTCTACTCCTAGGTAGTACTCAAGAGAAATGAAAGTGGATGTCCACACACAGTCTTGGACATGAATGGCCCCAAACTGGAAAGAAGTCAAACACTTGAATTAACATGCGAACCTGCAAACTATGCATTCAAACAATGACACTACTCAGCAACACTGGGAAACCTCGGTATCAGAGGTGCAATCCTCTACAAGCTCCCTCTCATGGAGGTCTGGAATAGGCAAACCCAACCCATTGTGACAGAAATCAGACCAGCGGTTGCCTGGAGCAGGGGGTAGACTGGCTGGAAACGGGCACCCAGGAACTTTCTGGGGAGATGATAATGGCCTTTTTTTGTGATGAGGGTGCATAGCCAATTGCACTCCAGCCTGGGTGACAGTGACTCCATCTCACACAGATAGATGAAAACAAAAGACATGCTCTTCAAAGCGATCAGACACTGCAACCATGGATGGGTCTGTTTCTGTGAGCCATTACAGAACGGAGGCTGTGCCACCAGCACACGTGCCTCCACCCAGAGACAGGCTTCCAGCTGGGAAATCGCTGTGATGTGCGTGCCTTGTGTGCTCTGCTTCTGCCATTCCTTGGGTGAGCTCGGTGCGGGGCTTCAGGTGGGAGTTTCTTCCCAGCCCAGTTACAAGTGTCTGCGGGTCATCTCCAGGCTGCACTGGGACCCCAGCGTCCCCACAGTGGGCTGTTCCCAAACCAGGGTTGTCAGTGTTGGTATCTGGGGGCTGGTTCCCTCCACTCTGGCCCGTGTCTGCTAGCCACTCGCCATTTATCTCTTTAGCACTCTGGAGTGGGGCTCTCCTGTAACTGCCACATGAAACCTTTATAAATGGTCTCCTTGCCCCCCAGATGCTGCAGTGACCATCTTCGAAATAAAGTTCCAGCCCTGCCACCAGCTGGGCTTGGACCACCCACGAGACCTTCTCACCCAGTGCTACCCGACATGAAGCCCAGCGCAGCCTCCTAGAGTCCGACCTGCTGCTCCCTGAAGCCACAAGGACCTCTTCCTTCTGCATCCTTCTAAGTCCAGCTCAGACGACCCCTCACCCTGGGGTAGGAGCTCCTCTATTCTACTCCTCACAGCACCCTGCCATCAGTGGGACTGGGGAGGGGAACAGTGGCCACGTCACATCAACTCAGTGTTGGCCCCGCACACAGAAAAGGCCAGCTCGCTGGGAACTAACTTGCCCCTGAATGAAACGGTCATAACCACAGCCTGCAAATACCTCTAAGCCTCACTCAAAGCAGGTCATGTTTGCTCATGACCAAATTCTGGTAGATCAGGAGGCATCGGGACAGACTCCAGGAAGGTACTGGTGGCAGGAGACTGGTCTGCTGAGTCACAGCGGCCCCACGCTCCAGGCTGTTTGTTCCTGCTGCTCCCTTTGGGATTAACT
Organism: Saimiri boliviensis; assembly: GCF_048565385.1. Taxonomy (NCBI): domain Eukaryota; kingdom Metazoa; phylum Chordata; class Mammalia; order Primates; family Cebidae; genus Saimiri; species Saimiri boliviensis. The sequence goes on along the minus strand of NC_133470.1, from coordinate 84,073,946 downwards.
GGAGATTGAACCTGTTCGCCTTGTTCCAGCTCAGCCCCTGCAACCGACCGTCTGCTGGGCTCCGAGTCACCTGAGAGGTGAGGCGAGGTAAGACAGAGGATAGCGTGGGTGGGGGAAGGCCAGGCAGCTCCCTCCCATGGTGACGGGGAGCTAAGCTGAGCTGAGCCGAGCAGAGCCAGACTGAGCTGCTCTCCTCAGGGCTCAGGGCTAGCCCTGCCCTCCCAGCTGGCTGCAGCGCTCTACTGGGACTTTCTGGAGGGACAAGCACAGGAAGACATGGGAAGACTCTTGACAGCTTAGTCAAGAGTCTACTCCTGTCATGTGGCTGGGGATAATTCAAGGGGTCCTTAGTGAGAAGCGGTTGGGAGTGTCTCATTTTCCCCATGCCCTCCTCTTTCCTGAGGACCACAGCAGGGGAGGGACCTTCTCAAGGACACAGGGTGACTTAGTAGAAGCAGGACATGATTAATCTCCAGCCACCAATGTTTGGCTAGGCCAGGGCAAAGGGACATAGGCCATGACCTGTTTTATAAACCCAAATCGCTACAGCTCTTGTCTTGGCATGAGGGTTTCATGGTAGAGGGCGATGCCTGCTGGAGGGCCGGCAGGGGTGGGCCATCCCATCCCCAAGGGTCGCTAGGGTCAAGGACCTGCCCAGACTCCCTGGGTGGGGCCCTGGGCCTTGGCAGGGGCCCAGCTGGTTCCTGGCCACTGGGGCCAGAGAACCTGGGGGCTGCTGAGTTAGCTCAGCTGAAAAACCAACAAAAGGGCCTCCCTCCTAAACCCAGGGGCTCATGAGTCACTGGAGCTTTGGGAGAGTGCCAACATCATCATGACACAGCAAGAATCTTATCGGACCAACGGAGAAGTCAGCCCAGAAATGTTCTGAGGAAAGGGAGGGGTGGGGGCCGCTGGGTCATCCCTTGCAGGGGCCCATCATCAGGATGCATCCTGAACGCCCAGCAAGCCCATGGCCCTTGTGATCCAGGTGGGGAAACTGAGGCCCAGAGAGGTGAGGGCCCCGTAGACTCTCGGTCCAAGTCTCTTCCCCTCACTCCCTGTGAGGCTCTCCAGCCTCATCGAGTTCCCGATGCTGTTCCAGGCACGCACTGGGCTGCAAGGCCAGAGCTTCCTGGAAGAGGGCAGTGAGTGCCTCGGCTCCCTTTCTGGTAGGGGCGGGAGTCTTGAGAAGGTGGGAAGTGGCCCACTTGGTAACTCTGAGCCATCATCAGGGCCCCCAGGAAGGAAGCTGGGTGTGTGGGCAAGCGTTGGGTAAGCTGGCCAGGAGGAGGAAGGGACAGAGGAAGGCCACGTGGGTCCAGCCTGCCCCGGGGTGTCCCGCTTGCCTGGCTGTGGGTCTGCCAGCCACTTGCCTGCTTGCAGTTTCTAGGTCACGCTGAGCTAGTTCCCAGCTCGGGGCTTCGGGCATTTGCTCTTCCTTTTGTGTGGGAGCTCCCCAGCCTGCCCTGGCAGGCTTGCTCTCCAGGCACTCCTTGTGGGATCTATGTGCTCTGGGGGGCTGGGAACACAGGGCCCACATGGATCTTCTGAAACACATGCCAGCCTGAGCTCTTGCTGGTCTGCTTCCTTGCCGTGGTTCCCCGGCCACCACAGCACATAGGTCCCATGAGGAGGGCAGGGACTGGCTGCTGTCACCCAGAAGTGCCCGATTACTCTCCGCTGAATGAATGGAAAATGGGCTATTTTCCTGGAGCAGCAGATTCTAGGATTGTGTGCCCCCAAGCGCCACCCTGTGTACCTCCCGCATCGAGTGAGGCATCAGGCACGGGAGGAGCCTGGGAGCGGGAGCGGCTCCAGGTGCTGCCTGAGCGTGCCACCCCCACCCGCAGCAGGAAGAGGAAGAAACCAACCACGAGGCCCTTCAGAGAGAGGGCCCCTTGTCCCCTGCCCACAGTGCTGGAGCTGGCACTTTCTATTTCTGCTTTGAAAGCCTCTAGTTGTCACTCTCAGAGCAGAGGAGAGCAAAGGGGAACCCTACTGATTTCAACAAAGCAAAGTTGCCCAATCCCAAGCTGGCCACAGGTGAAGACAGTGAAATGACACAATCAGCTTGGGAAAGCCTAAGGATCCTGGACACTCATTTCAAAGCTGCCATTTGGTACATGAAAGGCTGACAAGTCAGAGAAAGGAAAACACTTGCTCACACAGCAAACTTGGATGCTCAGTGAGGTGCCTAATGAGAGCTGAAGGCTTGGAGTCCTAAGCCATCATTGTGGCCTGGACTGCTGTGCTGCAGTGTCCTTGTGACAGCATGGGGTGGAGACGGGGAAAGGAGAAAGCATCCTCAGTTACCTTCTCCTCCAGTCTGCTTCTTGGACTAAGGGCTTAATGGTCAGAGTCCTAGGTGGTCAGGTTTGTGATTGATGCAGGTATGGCTCTTTTAATTTTTTTTTGACATGGAGTTTCGTTCACTCTGTTGCGCAGGCTGGAGGGCAGTGGTGCGATCTTGGCTCATTGCAACCTCTGCCTCCCAGGTTCAAGCAATTCTCCTGCCTCAGCTTCCTGAGTAGCTGGGATTACAGGCAGGCGCCACCATGCCCGGCTAATTTTTGTATTTTTAGTAGAGACGGGGTTTTGTCATGCTGACCAGGCTAGTCTCAAACTCCTGACCTCAGGTGATCTGCCCACCTCGGTCTCCCAAAGTGTTGGGACTACAGGGGTGAGTCATGGGGCCTGGCTAGGTATGGCTCTTCTGAGGGGACTAGGCTGGGGCTGAGGGCAAGCCCAATCCACTGTGGGCTCCACCTGGGTACCTCTCCTGGGTCTCAGGCATACGCGGAGTCAGAGGACAGTGCTTCGGGTGGCCCTTCCTTACTTCTTCCTCGGCTGCCTGCTCATTCTTTTTGGCTCTCCTTTTTTAAGTTCTGATCAGAAGTACAAAGGTGTCAAGGAGTAGGTTTGCAAATTGTGACAGTGCGTTGTTGTATGTGAACAAAGAACCACTAAGCTCATCCAGCACTCAGGGACACATGATGAGGAAGAGCTAATTAGTTCTGAGAGAGCTCTTGCTCAAGGTTACGAGGCTTTTTTTTTTTTGAGCCAGATTTTTGCACTTGTCACCCAGACTGGAGTGGAATGGTGAAATCTTGGCTCATGGCGAAACCTCTGCCTCAGCCTCCTGAGTAGCAGGGATTACAGGTGCCTGCCACCATGCCCAACTAATTTTTTGTATTTTTCGTAGAGATGGGGTTTCACTGTGTTGACCAGGGTGGTCTTGAACTCCTGACCTCAAGTGATCCTCCCAAAGTGCTGGGATTACAGGCGTGAGCCACAGTGCCTGGCCTGGTTACAAGGTAAATTAATGGCAAAGATGGTCATACGGTAGTGAGCAGATTGAGTGCATCCAGGATTAAAAGTGAAAACTGAGACCATGTGTAATTTGAGATGAAGCTCTTGTTCCATCAGTCCCTGTACAGTCTCACTGCCCCATGGGACACAGGGGAGGGTGCTCCAGTCTGGGTGATGGCTCTATTAGAACCGCCCCTTCCTCTCCTCCCTCCCCTCCCATGTAAATCCTCATGCTATACTATTCTTTGGTCTTTCCTGTGAGTACAAAATGGCAGTTCCACAAGCTGGACAACTGGGTCCAGGAGGGGTGAAGCAGAGCTCCTTGGTAGGCTTTGCAAATTGAGGCAAAGAGCCAGTGTCCAAAGAAAGGCTGAGTGTTTGTCTCCAGAGAACTTGAAGTCTTAGAGAGCGAGAGGCAGAGATTGAGTCTCAGATCCTGCCTTAGGAACTCATTTGTTAAGGCATGAACAGGTTTGGAAAAACCACAGAATGAACAGCAGTCCCTGTTTTCCCCAAGAAGTCCAACTAGACAGCCCCCAGAGACCTTGCAACTCCAGGACTAAGGACTACATTCAGTGGCTAGGCACAGGTTTCAGAAATGTCTTGCAGCGGGGCGCAGTGGCTCAGGCCTGTAATCCCAGCACTTCACCTGAGAGCAGGAGTTTGAGACCAGCCTGGCCAACGTGAAATCCCGTCTCTACTAATAATACAAAAATGGGCCGGGCGCGGTGGCTCAAGCCTGTAATCCCAGCACTTTGGGAGGCCGAGGCGGGTGGATCACGAGGTCAAGAGATCGAGACCATCCTGGTCAACATGGTGAAACCCCGTCTCTACTAAAAATACTAAAAATTAGCTGGGCATGGTGGCGCGTGCCTGTAATCCCAGCTACTCAGGAGGCTGAGGCAGGAGAATTGCCTGAGCCCAGGAGGCGGAGGTTGCGGTGGGCCGAGATCGCGCCATTGCACTCCAGCCTGGGTAACAACAGCGAAATCCATCTCAAAAAACAAACAAACAAACAAACAAAAAAAACCCAAAAATTAGGCGGATGTGGTGGTGCATGCCTGTAATCTTAGCCACTTGGGGGTGCTGAGGCAGGAGAACCGCTTGAACCCAGGAGGCAGAGGTTGCAGTGAGCCAAGATCACGCCATTGCATTTCAGCCTGGGAGACACAGTGAAACTCCATCTCCCAAAAAAAAAAAAAAAAAAAAAAAAAAAAAGAAATGTCTTAGGCTGGGCGCGGTAGCTCACGCCTTGTAATCCAAACACTTTGGAGGCCAAGGCGGGCGGATCACCTGAGGTCGGGAGTTCAAGACTAGCCTGACCAAGATGGTGAAACTCCGTCTTAAAAAAAAAAGAAATGTCTTGCAAGTGCATGCACATCAGGTAGTGCCGGGATGATCCTGGCGCTAGCAGGAGTAGGAGGAGGAGCTCAATCTAGCATAGTGTATGCGGCCCTACAACAATTAGTGAGAAAAGCTGAGGCATGGAGCAGGCACTTCCTGGCTTTTAGGATTGGGTCCTGGGAGAGACTCACCGATGCACCCATGATGATGAATATGTGTGTATCCGACTGATGGAAGGCATCGCCCTGGAACAGCTCTTCCCTCAGGATCCCGCACACCTGGGTCCGGCTAAGGGCCACCTGCTCTGCCATAACGCTGTCTGGTGGAAGAAAGGCTCGTTAACAAGGCAGAACAGAAGAGCACTGAGAAGTTAGCCCCTTTCCTGAGAGTTCCTCTGGGGTCTCACAGGGGTGAAGCCTGATTACCAAAACTACTACTTGTGAACGGCTGGGCGTTGGGGAGTGGGTGATGGGTTAGAAACTGCTGGTTCTGGGCTCCAGCCACATTCTCCCAGGCAACGTTCATTCAGCGTGTACTTTCCAAAACTACCCAAAGCATTGGTGGATTCCAGCTAGAGCATCAATTCTGGGCAACCGAGTAAAATCCTTGTGGGACATGGAACTACATGCCCAGGACCATCTCACTCTCGACTGTAGCGGGAACGCCACAATGACCTGGAGCGTGTTAGATGGTGCAGATGCTGGAGTTCAGCTCCTGACCTCCCCTTGCCAATCTGGGTGACCCCGGCCTGCAAGTCCCCTTCCCTCTCGGGGTCTCAGGGTCCTCAGGGGCCCAAGAGAGGAGGTACAGGGTATAAAGGGATCGGTTAAGACCCTCTCGATTCTGCTCGGTTCTCAACCACAGCAAACATCGCGCATTTTATCGCTGCGCGGCGCAGCGCAGGGAAGTACGCCCCTTAGCCAGCGCGGAGCTCGCCCGTCCGCCCAGATACCTGAGCTTAGTCGCCGCCGCCCTCCGCGCTCGCAGCCCCGAAGCACACGGCAGTTTCCGGGGACTGAGCCCCGCCAGCCCAATTAAACGGTGGGGCGGGGGCGGGAGCCTCGGCTGAGCCGACCCGCCTCAGGCCAGGCGCGAGGGGCGGGGCCTTGGCTGCCACCCCTAGTGCGGGCGGGGAGAGGGCGCGTGCGCGCGCATCCCAGGCCAGCCCCGCCCCTCAGGCACCTGCGCTGGAGGCCGGCCTGCTGGCGGCCTGCGGTCCCTGCTGCCGCTGCCCCGCATCCCCGATGTCTAGGCGGGCACGGGTGCAGCTCCGCGCAGTGCTCCTGCGTCCCCATCGCCGGCCCGGCCCCATCCCCATTGTCCGTTTTTCCCTGCCCCGGCGGCCCCGCGGGCTCGCGGAAGTCTCCACTTCCGCCGGCAGCGTGGCCACGCCTCCTCTGGGCTGTCCCTCGGCTCCTGGGTGGGGCCTTCTGCAGCGTCGCTCCCCCGGGAACCCTCGCTTGTTCGTGGGTCAAGCGGGCCCTATTGGGCAGTCTGTTGTTGACTCCTCCCCCGGCGAGGGCGGGGCGGCCGAGCTCCCTGAGGCTAGGCGCCGCTGTCCGAGAGACAAGGGGGCCTGTAGGCTGTGACGCCCCGCAAGGTGGCGGTCGTGCGTATCATTACCGAGCTTCCGCGGGCCGGCAGAGCCTGGCGGACTCAAACGTCTCTCCGGAGCGGGATACGGCTCTACCGCGGCCTCACACCTCTCGCCGGCTTTTCGTGTTCCTGGGGCGGAGCTTGTGTTTGTACTTCCGGATCCCACAGCTATGACACCGGAAGCCGGAAGCAGGGATTTCGACAGCGGAGAAGGAAAGGGCGACCGCGGAACTGAGACCTTCTCGCAGTGCGGGGGCCCTACCAGCGCTCACAGTCTGCCGCTTCCACCCTTCTCACATCTGACGGACTCTGCTGACAGGTGTGTGTGTCCTTTTCCCCAAGGACAGTGTTCCATCAGAGGGCGTTCCGCCGCTTCTGAGACTCTCCCGAACGTTCTGGCTCTCTTCTCTTCTTGGGCCCCAGCCAGTTCTTGCCGCGCGCTTCTGGAGCACTGGCCGAGGCGGGCGGATTCAGAACCTGGGTTACTTGGGCGGCGACCTGGACTGTTGCTGCCCCTCCCTCCTCCTCCACTGCAGGGTCTGACCATACTCTTAGTGCGGGGACTCCTCTGGTTCAGAGACATTTTCTGTTCACCAAACTTGACTGCGCTCAGTCAAGGTCGTTAAATTCTTTGAAAATGCCTAAAATATAGTTTGGCAGCTAGATGTCTTATTTCATGTACCTGTTTGCTCATTTTGCAAAACAACATTTGCCCGTTCTCATACTGTTTCTGTGATCTGACAATGAATGGGGTGTCGTGGCACATTAGAGGAACAGCACGGAGGTCACTATAGCTGGAGCAGAGTGAGGAGGGGAGCACGGTTGGAGATGAGGGGATGAGGAACCCGATGGTACAGGGTCTTGTAGGCCGTTGTGGGGACGTTGGCTTTTATGCAGAGGGCAACGGGTAACCATGGTAGGGTTCTCAGTAGAGGAGGAATGTGATCGGAATTACCTCAGACTGATCGGTCTAGCAGTGGTGGGGAGAACAGACCGTAGGGGGCAAGAGTAAACAAAGGGTGACCTGTTAAGAGGTAATTGCAGCAATCCAGCTCAGAGACGGTGCTTTGAGCATTTTGTTATTGAAATTTTCAAAAATGTACAAAAGTAGAAAAATTAGCAAATCTTTTTTTTTTTTTTTTTTTTAAGATACGGAGTCTTACGCTCTCACCCAGGCTGGAGTGCAATGGCATGATCTCAGCTCACTGTAACCTCCTCCTCCTGGGTTCAAGCGATTCTGCTGCCTCAGCTTCCCAAGTAGCTGGGACTACAGACATGTGCCACCATGCCCAGCTAATTTTTGTATTTTTAGAAGAGATGGGGTTTCACTATATTTTGGCAAGGCTGACCTCGAACTCCTGACCTCAGGTGATTCGCCTGCTTCAGCCTCCCAAAGTGCTGGGATTACAGGTGTGAGCCACTACACGTGGCCAATATAGTAAATCTTACTTACCCAGTTCCCAATTTCAGCAATTCAAGTTATTAACTTTTGACTAATTTTGTTTAATTTATACCCCTTGCAATCCTCTCCCATTAATTCCTTTTTTTTCCCTTTCTTTTTTTTTTGGAGATGGGGCCCCCCTCTGTTACCAGGCTGGAGTGCAGTGGCGCAATCTCGGCTCACTGCAACCTCTGCCTCCTAGGTTCAAGTGATTCTCCTTGCCTTAGCCTCCCAAGTAGCTGGGACTACAGGCGCGCACTACCACGCCCGGCTAATTTTTGTATTTTTAGTAGGGACAGGGTTTCACCGTGTTGGCCAGGATGGTCTCCATCTCTTGACCTTGTGATCTGCCTGCCTTAGCCTCTCAAAGTGCTGGGATAACAGGTGCTAGCCACCGTGCCCGGCCTGTTTTTTTTTGAGACCCAGTCTCACTGTGTTGTCCAGGCTGGAGTGCAGTGGCACGATCTTGGCTCACTGCAGTCTCCATCTCCCAGGTTCAAGCAATTCTCCTGCCTCAGCCTCCCAAGTAGCTGGGATTACAGGCATGCGCCACCACTCCCAGCTATTTGTTTTGGCATTTTTAGTAAATTCAGGGTTTTGCCATGTTGGCCATGCTGGCCTCGAACTCCTGACCTCAAGTGTTCCACCTGCCTTGACCTCCCAGAGTGCTGGGATTACATGTGTGAACCACCACGCCCAGCCACCATTGTTATTTTCAGTAACAGCTTGAGAAGTCATTAGCATGTCACACAGTTCATCCATTTAAAGTATACAATTCAGGCTGGGGTGCGGTGGCTCAAGCCTGTAATCCCAGCACTTTGGGAGGCCGAGGCGGGTGGATCACGAGGTCAAGAGATCGAGACCATCCTAGTCAACATGGTGAAACCCCGTCTCTACTAAAAATACAAAAAACTAGCTGGGCGTGGTGGCGCTTGCCTGTAATCCCAGCTACTTAGGAGGCTGAGGCAGGAGAATTGCCTGAGCCCAGGAGGTGAAGGTTGCGGTGAGCCGAGATCGTGCCATTGCACTCCAGCCTGGGTAACAAGAGCGAAACTCCGTCTCAAAAAAAAAAAAAAAAAAAAAAGTATACAATTCAATGGTTTGTAGTATGTATATTCACAGAGTTGGGCAACCATCACCACTAATTTCTGAACATTTTCATCATCCCGCAAAGAAACCCCATACCCTTTAGCTCACCCTGTCTTTCCCCCAGCCTTAAGTGGCACTCTCCTTAGCAACCATGAATCCACTTTATGTGTATGGATTTGCCTATTGTGGACATCTCATATAAATAGAATCATACAATATTTAATCTTTTGTGATTTATTTTTCTTAACATAGTATTTGCAAGATTTGTTCATGGTATAGCATGTGGATGTACTAGATTTTGTTTATTCATAGTTGATGGACATTTGGGTTGTTTCCACTCTGGCTGCTATGAGTAATGCTGCTACAAGCATTCATGTGGAGACATGTGTTTTCATTTCTCTCGGGTATATACCTAGGAGTTTTCTGATTATTTGGCGGTGAATTCAGACATCATCTTCTTTTCTGTTTATTTTTTTTGTTTTTAGTTTTTCAGACATTATCTTTAAACATTTAAGTGTGCCTCTCTCTGAGACAGGACTCTGAAAAACAACCACAATATCATTATCACACCTTAAACAGTTAATGTTAATTGCTTAGTGTGAGGGCCAGGCGTGGTGGCTCATGCCTGTAATCCAAGCACTTTGGAGGCCAAGGCGGGCGGATGACCTGAGGTTGGGAGTTCAAGACCAGCCTGACCAACATGGTGAAACCTCGTCTTAAAAAAAAAAAAAAAAAAAAAAAAGGAAAAAACAAATTGCTTAGTGTGATCAGATGGGTTGGGGGATACATTTTGACAGGATTTCCTGATGGATTAGATGTGCTCGTGTGTGTGTGTGTGTGTGTGTGTGTGTGTGTGTCAGAGAGAGAGAGAAGAAGGATTAAAAAGGGCTTTTGACAACTGGAGGATGGATTTGCCATCAGCCGATAACAAAGAAGGCCTTGGGTAGATCTGGGTTTTGGGGAATGTCAGGGGTCTTAGAGAGGTTTATTTGGAGAGGACTACTAGGTATCCAAGTAGAAATGTTGAGTTTGATAAATGAATATGGAGTTTAGAAAAGAGGTCTAATTAAGCACCAAGATTGGAGTTGAAGCCATGAGACTGGGTAGAATTCCTGTGGGAGTGAACACAGTTACACAGTTACATGTCCCCTAGGACAGTGCCCTGGGGCACCCCAACATGAAGGGTGGGACCCCAGTGAGAGTGCCTGGGCAGGAGCAGCCAGCAAGATAGGGAGTAAACCAGGAGAAGGGGCTGTTCTGAAAGCCAAAGGTGGAAAGTAGATTGAGGAGGAAGTGATCAGCTATGTCAGCTGCAGTAGGGTATTCAGGGGGACAGTATTGGTGTTAACAGTCAAAATGGCCAAGTTAATCTGGCGTTAAAGTCATCTTCTCTCGCCTGAAGCCTGCTTCCGTCGCCTGTATCAGTACCTGTAGCTCCTGATAGTCAGTCTTCCTGGGCAGGATTTCAAAGGGCTCCAGGCTGGCACTGCCCTGTGTGGTCTGCTTCTAGTTCACCAGAGAACACAAGCAACTCAACCTGTCCCTCCACCCCGCTGTCTCAGGCTGACAGCCCATTGTTAGATTCTTCAGCACATGTTGTTAGACACCAGATGTCCCCTCTGCCCTTGCCCCTAGTCCCAGGAAACACTCATCAGGCTCTGAGTGGTAAGCCCTCTTACTAGGTGCATGAGTTTCCCAGGGCTGTTGTGGGTGGTTTAAAGCAGCAGACGTGGTCATCTCACAGTCTGGAGACCGGAAGTCCACAATCAAGGATTAGCAAGCCTGCACCCTCAAAGGCTCTAAGGGGGGACCCTCCCTTGCATCCCTCTGGTTCTGGTGGCCCCAGTTATTCCTGGGCTTGTGGCTGCCTCCGTCCAGTCTCCGCCTCAGTCCCCATGTGGCTCCCTCCCCTGTGCGTCTCCCTCTGGCTTCTCCCTTCTGTCTCTCATAAAGACACTGGTTGTTGGGTTTAGGGCCCACCCCTGTCACCCAGATTGATCTCATCTTGAGATCCTATATCTGCAAAGACCGTTTCCCAAATAAAATCACATTTATATGTTCCAGGGGTTAGAACATGGGCATATCTTTTCAGGGGACTACCGTTCAGCCCATTACACTGGCCGAGGGGCTGGTACCCTCCGCTTCTCGTGCTTGGGGGTGTGTAGGGCTCAGGGCATCTCCCTCTGCAAGCAGTCCTCTCCCGACTGTCCCACCTCTGTGAAATTCTTCCATTTCCTGCCTTTGGAATGGGAGAAGCACCCTGAGGCACTAGAGGAATTACCATTTTTCTGTTTAAAATGTAGCCCCAGAACTTATAGGCGCATCCTGCAGGGTAAGGACGTGGGGCTCCTGTGACGCCCCCGCTGCCTTCCTCTTGTAGCCCTGGCCCTGTTGCAGGAGCAGACACCTCTGGAAGAGCCAGTCGTGTGAGATGGTGCAGCCCAGTGGCGGCCCAGCAGCAGGTCACGACGTGCTGCGTGAAGAGTCTCCTCTGGGGAAGCCGGCCATGCTGCACCTGCCTTCAGAGCAGGCCGCTCCTGAGACCCTCCAGCGCTGCCTGGAGGAGAACCAAGAGCTTCGAGGTGAGTAAAGAGTCGGGATCTGCCCTGCTGAGGCGATCTCTCCCCACCGGCACCTCTGCATTTCCTGGGCCTGGGATGGGGATGTGCTGGCCTCCCTCTTGGTTTCAGGAAGTAGGCCCTGAGATGTAGATTAGCAGGGAGGAAGTTTAGAGTGCTCTCAGGACCAGTACTGGGAAGGGAAAGGAGGGACAGTGGAAGAAACCGGCGTGGGCAGAGGGAGAAGCACGCTGGTGGGCAGGCTCCGGACAGCCTCAGCGGACCCTACAGGGAACTGTGGAGCTGGAATGAACCTTCCAGTTTGGACCAACATGTCCAGGCCTCTGTGTACGTGCACTGAGCACTCACAAAGTGCTGTCCTTACTGGGACAGGGCAGAGTTGGCCCTGGGAAGAGGTGTGGTCTGCCCAGAGAGGGGGTGGGGCCTGTCCTGGAAATGGGCAGGGTCTGCCCTTATAGAGGGGTGGGGTCTGTCTTGGGAAAAGTGCGTTCCCCCCCACCCCCCCAGACACCTCAGTGGAGGTGAAGGCTGACCTCCCATACCCAGCCCAGTGGCTGGGACCAGGGAGTTCTTTTGTAGGCTGCCATCTGGGCACCCCTCATCCTCGTGCCGCTCAGCTCCAGGTCATCAAGGGTTCAGGGCTCAGTTGCATGCTCCTGCCTGTCCCCCGGGCGTGATGACAGCCCCAGCCCCTGCCCCTCTTCCTCCCACCCCCTCTCCTCACCACTGCTCTGCATGGACCCGGGTTAGCCCAGGGGGGCCAGGTGGCACCCGCCATACAATCTTGCCTTTCTGCTGTGGGGCGTTCTAAACCACCGGTCCCAGAGCTTCAGGGAGGGGCCATACAGACTGCCCACGTGGCTCACTGGGCGTGGTGGGGCCCATAGCCCCTTCTGCTTCATCCTTTGGTTCCTGCTGGGGGCTTAGGCATAAGTGTCCATCCTATCCTGGAGGACAACACCCCTTCCTTGCAGCTCAGTGTTTGTCATCCCTGGGCTGGCACCTCAGTTGTGTATTCAGTTGGCTTTCCATGTCCTGGCTGGCTGGCAGCTCTTGGGTGATGTGGTATGTGCCGTGAACAGTGGAGACCACTGTCATGGGCCCAATCCCCTGCCGCCTTTGCTGGACTGTGGTCTGAGATGTTACATGGGGCTCCATGCTGACAAGTCACATACTCTGTAGGCTTCAGAGAGTGGCTCTGGTTGGCACCCTATAGGCAGGGAGAAGGCCTATGCCTGCAGTGTGTCTTCCTGTAAAGGCGAATTGCCTTTCCTTCCAGGGAGGAAGGCCCAGTGCAGTCAGCTTGCTGTCGAGGGGCTGCTTGGTCTCATCAAGGGCGAGGCTGAATTGGAGAGGCTGCTGGGGCACCTGGGGCTGAAGAATTCTCTTGTGCTTACAATCTTTAGGGGGAGACTCATGGAAAGAAGTTGCATGTGCGTAGTGTGTGGTTCCACTTACGTGACATGTCCCGAAGAGGCCAATCTGCAGAGGCAGAGGCAGATGAGGAAGGGCTGGGGAGTTAGATAGTATTGAGGGTTGCACAGCCTTATCGATACACTGAAAACCACTGAATTAGTTAAAATGGTGATTTTGATGTCATGTGAATTTTACCTCAGTTAAGAACACTTTTTTTTTTTTTAAAGATGGGGTTTCACCATGATGGCCAGACTGGTCTTGAACTCCCGACCTCAGGTGATCCACCCACCTCGGATTCCCAAAGTGCTAGGATTACAGGCGTGAGCCACCACGCCCAGCCCAATAATATTTTTAAAAAGACAAATTGCAGACCGGGTGCAGTCTCTCATGCCTGTAATCCCAGCACTTTGGGAGGCCAAGGCAGGCGGATCACCTGAGGTCAGGAGTTCCAGACCATCCTGGCCAACGTGGTGAAATCCCGTCTCTACTAAAAATACAAAATTAGCCGGGTGTGGTGGTGGGTGCCTGTAATCCTAGCTACTGGGGCGGCTGAGGCAGGAGAATTGCTTGAAGCCTGGAGGCGGAGGTTGTAGTGAGCCAAGATTGCGCCACTGCACTCCAGCCTGGGTGACAAGTTGCAGGTGAGCTGAGCTCTGGGCAGAGTGAGCAGGGTTCTGATGGGGGATGGGGGAGTCTTGGCTCGTCAGCAGGCAGTAGCTAGTTGGTTGAGGGTTTTGATCACTCGGTGGCATGAAGCTACTGCCTGCCCCATTTTATCCAGCTCTGTAGTTGCTAAACCTTTGCACATCACTGATCAGTTTTGTGTTCTCAGATGGCTCCTTCACTATTTGAGGTGTCTCCTGGGTGTGGGGCTCTCCTTCCTGTGGCCTCTGCTGACTGCCTGGCACTGGCACATGCCCTGATGAGGGGCGGACCAGCGGTTTTTCCCGTTTATTTTCTGCTTTCTTGTTTAACCCTCCTCTTCCTGTAAGATGGATGTTATTGTCTCTGTTGACTATGCAGATGAGGACTTTGAGGCTCAGAGAAGCTACTAACTTGCCTGGTCCAAGCTTCTGGACCTCTCAGGCTGCAATCAGCAATGCTGCAGTGAAGTTTGCCTGGGACGCTGACCCTATGAGTCTGCAGGGATGTCAGGACCCCTGATCCAGAAGACAGCAGATATGTAGGCCAGAAAGGACCAGTACTGGGCATCTGAGAGCAGGCACACCTCAGACTGACCAGAATACAAATGAATTCCAGTCACTGACAAAGAAAGTGGCATAAGGCCAGGCGCAGTGGCTCACACCTATAATCCCAGCACATCGGGAGGCTGAGGTGGGAGGATCACTTGAGGCCAAGAATTTGAGACCATCCTGGGCAATATAGCAAGACCCTGTCTCTACAAAATAAATATTTAAAAAAAGTGGCATTTAACAGAGGGAGTCTCTTGTTCCCCAGGCTGCAGTGCAGTGGCCCAATCTTGGCTCAGTGCAACCTCCACCTCCAGGTTCAAGTGATTCTCCTGCCTCAGCCTCCTGAGTAGCCGGGACTACAGGCACGCACCGCAGCGGCTGCTTTTTATATTTTTAGTAGAGACAGGGTTTCATCATGTTGGCCAGGCTGGTCTGGAACTCCTGACCAAGTGAAGCTGTTGTGTTTGGTATTTTCTTGGAGAAAGTGAGGGGCATTAGTGTAATTGATTTTGGAAGTGTTGTGTTGAGACGCCATCCACCCCTGAGAGACGCTGTATGGTATTATGTGAGGGCACCAGGATGGTCAGTTAGCCTCCCAAAGTGCTGGGATTACAGGCATGAGACACTGCACCCTGCTTCTGGCCTCTGACTTCCTGAGCCTTAGGGCCCCTGTGGGCCCAGGCGGGGCCTGACAGGCCGGGCTACCCACCTCCCCTTTGCTGTCCCCTCTGCCACCAGATGCCATCCGGCAGAGCAACCAGATGCTGCGGGAGCGCTGTGAGGAGCTTCTGCATTTCCAAGCCAGCCAGAGGGAAGAGAAGGAGTTCCTCATGTGCAAATTCCAGGAGGCCAGGAAACTGGTGGAGAGACTCAGCCTGGAGAAGCTCAACCTGAAGAGGCAGAAGGAGCAGGCCGTGCGGGAGGTGGAGCACCTGAAGAGATGCCAGCAGGTAGCCGGGGCAGGAGCAGGCTCAGAAAACCCAAGGGGACGCCCGTGTTCCACAAGGGAACCCGTGGTCGGGTCCCCAAGAGCACCTGGGGCTCAATGCTGTGCTGGGAGGGCTCAGAACTCAGAACAGCTGTCACACTCCTAGTTGTGGTTTATTGCAAGGAAAGGACACAGGTTACGGTCAGCGAAGGCTCAGGGCGCACGGGGCAGAGTTCAGGAGAGACCAGATGTGAGCCTCTGTGGCTCCTCGCCCAGGGGAGCTGTGCGGACAGCAGCTGTTTCTTTCAGCAATGGTGTGGGACAGTGCGCACAGAGTCACAACCAGGGAAGTTCACCCCTGCTGTGGCAGTTGGGGTTTCCGAGGGGGGTGGATTGCGTAGGCATGGAGCGCCCGGGTGGCCGACTTCGGCCACGCCGAAGTTTTCTTCAGAAACGCCTGCTTGAGGTCACTCGGGCCACAGCCACCAGAGGGCCAGCTGTGTGGCCCAAGGCTCCCCCCATAAATCATGTCGTTAGCGCCGACCACCCGGCTTCAGGGCCTTTGTGTATGGGCTTGGCCGAAGGCAGGATCCTGGAGACCGGAGTCAGGAAGGGGCTGTGCTGCCTTTGAGGGGCAAGGTGGGGAGACGTGGTGGAGATGACACTTGCTGGCGGGCACCTGGCACTTGCCACAGGCAGGGTCTGCTCCCTTCGGGAAAGGCGTGGACCATGGGCTGTGCACGCTGCTCCACTCAGGGCTTGGAGCGCCTAGCTTAAGGTGCTGATCTCCCGTGTGGGAAGTGGCTGAGTTTTCTACAGCTGCCGTGACCAAGCACCACAGACCGTGGGGTGGAAGCCACAGAAACGTGTGGCCTCCGGTTCTGGAGGCCTGGAGGCTGAGCTGGCGGTGGCGTCTGCAGGGTGGGCTCGTTGACCCGCCCGGGGCCGTGAGGGAGCTGCTGTCCAGGCCTGTCCCCAGCGCCGGGGGCTGCCGGCTGCACCTCTCCAGTGTGCGTCTTGGTCATCCTGTGGCCTTGTCCCCGCGGGTCTCTGTGCCTGTCCTCCTCTTTTTTTTTTTTTTTTTTTTTTTTTTGAGACGGAGTTTTGCTCTTGTTACCCAGGCTGGAGTGCAATGGCGCGATCTCGGCTCACCGCAACCTCCGCCTCCTGGGTTCAGGCAATTCTCCTGCCTCAGCCTCCTGAGTAGCTGGGATTACAGGCACGCACCACCATGCCCAGCTAATTTTTTGCACCTTTAGTAGAGACGGGGTTTCACCATGTTGACCAGGATGGTCTCGATCTCTCGACCTCGTGATCCACCTGCCTCGGCCTCCCAAAGTGCTGGGATTACAGGCTTGAGCCACCGCACCCGGCCTGTCCTCCTCTTTTTACAAGGACACCGGCATTGAAGATACGTAAAAGCGGGCCTTATGTTCAAGCTGAGAAAAGAGATTTTCTTCAGAAACGCCTGCTTGTGGGGGAGAGAGCTGGGCTCTGTTCCTGCCCCAGCAGAGGCGGCCTGGCTTTGTGAAGCTGGAATGAGGGAGTCGGGAGGGGCTGAGGGGGGCTCCAGTGAAAGACAACAGGGCGGCCAGTGTCCTTGCCACAAGGCCGGCCGTGTGTGGCAGCTGCCGGTTGTTATCCAGGTTGGGATTCTTCCCTCCCTCGGAGACTTGGACACCGGGCCCCGTCCCTCCCGAGGATTCCATTTCCAAGGGGTGGCTGCGGGGCCCTCGCGGAAGACCCTGGTTGGTGGGTGCTGAAGCCCTGTCTAGTAAATGTTCTAAGAAAGGGAGGTCAGGTGTTGGCCAGAACAGACAGCCAGCAATCGGTTTGGACAGTCCTGAGCGTTTCGAGACGGGAGCTCACTCAAGAGGGTCTGGGGTGTCCCAGGGGGCCCGTGAGGTGGTGGCCGGGTGTCTTAGTGCAGGGGTTTGAGTAGAGCGTGCCTGCCGAGGGGTTCTGCAGTTCCCAGTGTTGAACACAGTTCAGTATCCACTGTTGCTTTGCACAGACTGTCCATCCTGGTGGCCCCGGGTGTGTCTGGGGCCTGTGTGTCCTTTGCCGTGTTTGTACCTGGCCTCCTTTTTTCCCAAGTCTCAGAGAGGCTGAGAGATTATCTCCTGGGGCCACAGCTTCAAGGCCACTCGGTTCAGTGCTCATGGGCTGGTTGCAATCTCAAGGCCCCGTTGTGCTCCTTCGTCTCTTTGGGGATCTCTTTCTGCCCCATCTGTGTCTCACCTTGCGGCACAGGGTGAAGGTGGGCGGCTGGGGAGGGTTGGGGGCCCTTGGGCTTCTGCGGCAGGCCTCAGCTGCTTGTGGGCTGCCCTGGGGCTTGCAGGGAGAATGCAGTGCTGACAGGAAGTGGCCTTTTCTCCTGCAGCAGATGGCTGAGGACAAGGCCTCTGTGAAAGCCCAGGTGACGTCCTTGCTCGGGGAGCTCCAGGAGAGCCAGAGTCGCTTGGAGGCTGCCACTAAGGAATGCCAGGCTCTGGAGGGTCGGTGAGTGGTGGGGAGCCAGCTCTGGAGGCCCCTTCCAGGGTTTTAGAAAGCTTGAGATGGGTTTAGGGGCCTCCGGGGCTCCTTGATGAGGATAAACAGGGCAGGCTGCATAAACACTTCAGGGCAGGCGTTGAGTCCCAGCCAGCTCTCTGCACTCTCAGACCCTTTGATGGAGTTTGGATTATTTCCTTAAAAGGCATTTTGGGGGCCCCAAGCCCACACCCACGGTTTCTAGTTCTCTGGAAGGACTTCTGGGACCGGTGCACAGTCACCCTCGTGGCCGAGGTTGATGGCAGGGAAAAGGACAGGAGCTGTGGGTGGAGTTGGAGAAGCTGTGTCCCAGGCGCCTCCCGCCTTGTGAGGGGCACAGTGCGAAGTGCCTCCCACACGGGCCACGTTCCTGCCCAGGGTTGCCTGCTAGAGACTCAGCATCCTGGGTGTTTACTGGGGGCGGGCCCTGTCAGCATCGTCTGCCAGGCAGGTACCTAAATCTCCGACTCTCAGCAGCAGAGTGGGTGCTCATGGCAATGATGTGCCTGCAAGCGGCCCAGGTGCAGGGACCTTGGGCCTGCTGTTTACTCTCTTTTGAAAAGGGGTCTTGGTTCTTCTAAGTGGGACCACTGGGTCAAAGGGCAGGATGGTTTTCGTGGTTCTTACTAGGCCCTGCTTCTACCCTCCAGACAGATGGATCAGCTGCCGCAGGGCCCCAGCCATCCCGGCGCAGTTGGTGGTCAGAGCATACTTGGGGCAACCAGCAGGGCAAAGGGGAGGGGAGCTTGACCTGGGCTTTGATGGGCAGAGGGAGCCCAGGCAGGGTGTGGTGGCAGTGTGCGGGCAGGGGAGACAGACCTGCCAGGCGGAGTTGGGGTGACTGGAGGCCACCCAGGGTCCGCACAGAAGCACCCACCATCGTCCTGCAGTGAGGCCAGAGCGTGGAAAGGGAACTGAGCCTCCACGCAGGGCATCTGGGATGCCAGCAGAGCTCTGGGCAGCAGCAGGGATGGGGCGTGAGGCCTGGTCCGCATTGAGTTCAGTGCTTGTACACCCAGGTGGGCAGTGTCTCACTTGTAGAACAGTCTCTCCTGACCCTCTCCACAGAGACTGCTTTTGCTGGGGCCTCCAGCGGCCCCCCATTGGAGCTCTGTGGGCAGTTCTGAGGGCTCCTCTCACCTGGCCCCAGCACTGCGGCATGCAGGCGTCCCCATCCTTTTCTTGGACCTCACCTGTTCCTCAAAGCTGCTCACCTGCTGCTTCCACCTGGCCCCCTGCAGTGGTCCTTGTGTCTGGTGACAGTGCCTCCACCCTGCTGCCTTGCATTGGCTTGTAGTCACAGGGTGTTCGGAGCAGACCCCTTCTGCCCATGCCCTGTGTGTACCCCTCCTCTCCCCCTGTTCGTCCTCCCTGAGTCTGCTCTTTCCCTGTGCCAGGGCCCGGGAGGCCAGCGAGCAGGTGCGGCAGCTGGAGAGCGAGCGCGAGGCACTGCAGCAGCAGCACAGCGTGCAGGTGGACCAGCTGCGCATGCAGGCCCAGAGTGTGGAGGCCGCGCTCCGCATGGAGCGACAGGCCGCCTCGGAGGAGAAGTGAGTCACGAGGGCGGGGCCGCATCACAGGGTGTTTGCTTCTACATTCGTGCTCAGCCAAAAGGCCGAGAAGCGGTGGGTCTGTGGTCCTTTCTGCTTTCTGGGGAGTCCTTCAGATTCTGTCTGTGGCTGTGGGCCCATTCTCTTCCTTAGCTCTGCTAACAGTAGAGGCGACCATGATGGCACCCAGTTTGTCTTTGATACCATCATGCCATCTGCTATCCAGACCACGTTTCACTGTGTGTCCACACGTGGCCTTTTTTGTACTTGTTTTCCTAGCCACTAGGTCATCAGGGGACTTGTCCTTTCAGACCCCCTCTAGGCCGGGTGCTGTGGCTCATACTTGTAATCCCAGCACTTTGGAAGGCCGAGGTAGGTGGATCACTTAAGCTCAGGAGTTCAAGACCAGCCTGGGCAATAGAAAGACAACAAAAATACCCACAATGTCCCCCTCCTACTAGCATCCAACCTGTGGCCTCAGGTTCCTGTCCTTGACGTGCCTTTTCAGTCCCCTGTAATCTAGAACAGTTACCCGGCCTTTCTGAGTTGTTTGTGAAGTTCACAGTTGTGAAGAGTGCAGGGTAGTTCAATTGTATTATTGTTATTGTTTTTTTTTTTTTTTTTTTTTTTTTTGAGACGGAGTTTCGCTCTTGTTATCCAGGCTGGAGTGCAATGGCGCGATCTCAGCTCACTGCAACCTCCGTCTCCTGGGTTCAGGCAATTCTCCTGCCTCAGCCTCTTGAGTAGCTGGGATTACAGGCACGCGCCACCATGCCCAGCTGATTTTTTTGTATTTTTAGTAGAGACGGGGTTTCACCATGTTGACCAGGATGGTCTCGATCTCTTGACCTCATGATCCACCCGCCTCAGCCTCCCAAAGTGTTGGGATTACAGGCGTGAGCCACCGCGCCCGGCCTTGTTATTGTTATTACTACTGTTATTTTCAAGATAGGGTCTTGCTCTGTCGTCCAGGCTGGAGTGCAGTGGCATTATCTCGGCTTACTGTACCTGGTGCCTCCTGGGCTCAAGCAGTCTTCCCACTTCAGCCTCCGGAGTAGCTGGGACTACAGGCGCAGGCTGCCACACCTGGCTAACTTGTGTATTTTTGGTACATGTGGAGTTTGGCCATGTTGCCTAGGCTGGTCTCAAACTCTTGAGCTCAAGCCAGCCTCCTGCCTTGGCTTCTCAAAGTGTGGGAATTACGGGCGTGGGCCAACACATCTGGCCATGATTTTATTACAGATATTTAAACATGTTAGCTTTAAGGAAAATGATATTAACTGCCTGGTGACTGGACCAGCAAAGCCTGCCTCGGAGTCGACAGCTTCGGGAGTCCTCACACAGCCTTGGAAGACCCCACTCCAGGCCTGGGATGCGCGGGAGGGTGGAAGCAGAACTGTGGCCGGACTGGCCTGAGGTGGGTTCTCCAGCGCAAGCTCCTTTTCCTCAGGCGGAAGCTGGCTCAGTTGCAGGTGGCCTATCACCAGCTCTTCCAAGAATATGACAACCACATCAAGAGCAGTGTGGTGAGCAGCGAGCGGAAGCGAGTGAGTGTGGCCGCCGGGTCTCTAGGGCTGGCCCTGCCTCTTCCTCTCCCCACTTCCCTGAACCTTGAGAGTGGGCTTTTGGGAGGGACGCCTGACTTGCCCTAGACCTTTGTCAGGCTGCAGCTGTGACAGCTCAGGGAAGCTGTAGGGAGATGGCGACTTTGGGATGGTGCTCTCAGGAGTGTCAGCAGACTGCCATAATGGGGGGCTGGGGCAGAGCCTCGGGATGCTTCCTCTGTGGGGCTGGGGATATCTTGTCTCCATGGACATTCCCTCTTGCCAGCCATCAGCATGTGCGCTCCTGGCTCAATTTGTCCCCAAGCCAAGGTAAACCCGGCAGCATTTCCACCCCAGTGTTGGCTAGGAGCCTTTTCCTAGTTTGTCCTCCTCAGACCTAAGCTGGGTGTAGTTTGCTAGTGATCCCATGTTAGCAGGATACTGTCAAAGCCTCAAGCCAGGTCACATGAGGAAGAGTTAGCGACACAAGTGGCCACGTAATCTGTGGAGGGAAGTGTTGGCAGGGTGTGTCTGTGTGTGTGGGGGGCTGGCGATGCCTGTGTGGGATGAGCGGACCTCTGACCAGGTGCAGAGTGGAAGGGGCGAGGGCTCTCATTTCAGCTGTGCATGGGTGTGGCCCGTGTTCTGTGAAGGGTGGGAGGAGGGCTGTGCAGCTGGGGATTCTGGGAAGGGAATGTCTGCCCAGCTGGGAGGTTGTGCCACGTGACCTCAGTGTGGCCTCTTGGGTCCTGAAGAAAACCTCAGCATCTGCTCTGTCCTTTTGGGCCACGACAGGACACAGCCTTCTCCCTATGCACGCTGAGATCCTGCAGCGGGCCCTCAAATCAGGCTGCTGGCATCACCCAGCTTGGTCAGCCGGGGTCACTGTTTCGTCCTTCTCAGTTCCCAGCCAGCCCCGCCCTCGGCCGACGAGGCTCCGTCAGCTCCCCTTGCCTGTCTTTAGGGAATGCAGCTGGAAGATCTCAAGCAGCAGCTCCAGCAGGCTGAGGAGGCCCTGGTGGCCAAACAGGAGGTGATCGATAAGCTGAAGGAGGAGGCCGAGCAGCACAAGATGGTGATGGAGACTGTTCCAGTGCTGAAGGCGCAGGTCAGGGCTCTCCTCTCTGGCCCACCCTCCCGCTGGGACCTGCTGTGTCTCTTCGGCGTCTTTGTGTGTGTGTGTTTTCTTTTTGAGATGCAATTTGGCTCTTGTTTCTCAGGCCAGAGTGCAATGGCAGGATCTCAGCTCATTGCAGTCACCGCCTCCCGGGTTGAAACCGTTCTCTTGCCTCAGCCTCCCAAGTAGCTGGGACTACAGGCGCCCGCCACCAGCCCTGGCTAATTTTTGTATTTTTAGTAGAGACTGGGTTTCACCATGTTGGCCTGGCTGGTCTCAATCTCTTGACTTTGTGATCCACCCACTCCAGCCTCCCAAAGTGCTGAGATCACAGGCATGAGCCACCATGCCCGGCCTCTTTGGCGTCACTTGGTGGTGGCCTTTCGTAAGCTTCTCAGCCACTTGTGCTACACTTGGTGTCACTCACCGACATATCTGTTTCCTCTGTGCCTGGCACAGTGCCCAGTGGGTGGCTGGCTTGTGGTGGGCACATCGCTCTCTCTTGGATTTGCCAGGCGGACATCTACAAGGCAGACTTCCAGGCTGAGAGGCAGGCCCGGGAGAAGCTGGCTGAGAAGAAGGAGCTGTTGCAGGAGCAGCTGGAGCAGTTGCAGAGGGAGTACAGCAAATTGAAGGCCACCTGTCAGGAGTCGGCCAGGTGGGCCTCTGAGAGTCTGCCCCTGTGAGCAGTGGGTGCGACACTAGGGGGTTGCCAGTGGTGACTGCAGGAGATGGATGGCTTCTAGCGTTCCGGGTTAGGACTCACTTCGGCCCCTTTCCCCTTACCTGAGCTTCCAAGAGCTTCTCTGACACTAGTCCAGCCATTGAGCTTTACAGAAGCGTGTGCCTTGACTGGATGGTTTCTGTTTTCAAAGGATTGAGGACATGAGGAAGCGGCATGGAGAGGTCTCCCAGGCCCCCTTGCCTGCTGCCCCCGGTGAGTGAGCAAGCATCGGGTCCGCGGGAGGAGGGGCAGGTGGGTGGGAGGGCGGGCGCTGTGCTGTGGGAGGTCACAGCTAGACCTTCCTGTTGCTCTCCGGAGTCTCGGCGGTGGGAGCTCGCATTGGTCACCCATCGGTAGCCCAGCCCCGGACCTGAGGCTAAGGGAGGCCTGCGGGCCTGTCTCACAGTCCCGACAAGTCTCCGTCCTCTCCATCCTCCCCTCGCTTCTGACTCTTCTCTTTTCCCAGCCCACCACTCCTTTCTCCTGGCTCAGTCCAACCAGAGGAGGAGCCCCCCTGAGGAGCCGCCTGACTTCTGCTGTCCCAAGTGCCAGTATCAGGCCCCTGATATGGACACCCTGCAGATACACGTCATGGAGTGCATTGAGTAGAGCCAGCCAGCGCAAGACCAACTGCCTGCCGAGGACATCCCTGGGAATGTGCTGTCTGTGCTTTCTTCTCCTGCCTGCGTAGCCCAGGATGAAGGGCTAGATGACCACGAGTGGGGTGCTGCCTGGAGCCCCAGGAGCCTGCTGCGGTGCCTTAGGCTTCAGCTCTGGGTCCACTTGTCCCCTCTTGTAGGGCAGCTGTGGTCCCGAGCGGGCCCGATGCACTACTCTTCTTGTTGCCTTCTGTCTGAACCACTTGCCTTGGGCTAATCCCTCCCTCTTCCTCCGCTTCCCACTGGGGAAGTCAAGAATGGTGGCCAGGTGCTCTCAGGGAGAACTGCTTCCCCGCTTCCCTGGGCAGAGCTGGGTGGCAGCTCTTCCTCCTACTGGCCACTGATCCGCCCGCTGCTGTGCTCTGGGAGTGCTGCCCTCTCACAGTGCACACGGCTGCTGTCCTTTTGGACCGCATGCTATTCCGTTTTGCAGTGAGACCGATGTGTATTTAACCAGTCACTATTGATGGACATTTGGGTTGTTTCCAGTCTTTTTGTTACCATAAATAACGGCACAGTAAAAATCCTTGTACATTAGTTGAGTGTATCTTTGGGGTAGATTCTGAGAAGTGACACCACTGAGCATGGGTGATGGCTTAGGTGGTACCTGAACACGAACACAGTGGCTTGCGCCTGTAATTTCAACACTTGGGAGGTCAAGCCAGGCAGATCACCTCGGTCTCACAAAGTCCTGCGATTATGTGCATGAGCCGCCACATCTGGCAAGGCTGGTCTCCCCTGCAGGTGTGGAGAGAGTCAGTTTCAAGCCTGTGTCTTAGCCTCTGCTGGTAGCCTGCAGTCCTTGGGGTCCCTGAGCTTATAGAGCCATCATCCCTGTCTCTGCCTCTGTCATCACACGGTCTCTTCCTCTTCATCTGTGTCTTCCCTTCCGTCTCCCTCCCTCCTTGGAGCTTGGTTTCCCAACTCTCCGTACCCCCTATTTCCCTAGCCTTGCCAAGGAGGGGGTGGGAAAGCCCATTTGGGGTTTTGTCATTCGCTAGGCATGCACTTCTCTGTTAAGGGTGAGCTCGAGCATTGTTCCTGAGGAGTAAGGACCTTTTTTAGTTCTGCTTCTGAATGGGCTGCTCATATATATATATATATATATATATATATATATATATATATATTTTTTTTTTTTTTTTTTTTTTTTTTTTTTTTTTTGAGACAGAGTGTTGATTTTCTCACCCAGACTGGAGTACAGTGGTGTGATCTTTGCTCACTTCAACCTCTACCTCCTGGGTTCAAGCGATTTTGCTGCCTCAGCCTCCTGAGCAGCTGGGATTACAGGCATCTGCCACCACGCCAATCTAATTTTTGTATTTTTAGTAGAGACAGGAGTTCACCATGTTGGCCAGCCTGGTCTTGAACTCCTGACCTCAGGTGGTCCACCTGCCTTGGCCTCCCAAAGTGCTGAGATTACAGGTGTTAGCCACCGTGCTGGGCCAATATTTGTATTTTTAGTAGAGATGGGTGTTTCACCATGTTGGCCAGGCTGGTCTCAAACTCCTGACTTCAGGTGATCTGCCCTCCTTGGCCTTGCAAAGTGTTGGGATTACAGGCGTGAGCCATCGCGCCCCACTGGGCTGCTCATATCTTTTACTTGTTTTTCTTTTGTTGCTTTTAGAAACTTTTTGTCCATGAGCAGGATTAGCTTTGACTTTGTTACTAGTGTTTCTTTGTTTTTTGTTTTGAGACAAGGTATCTCTCTGTCACCCCGGTGGGAAGTACAGTGGCACAATCACAGCTGTGATTCGGCCTCGGCCTTGTGAGTAGCTGGGATCATAGGCGGCCTGGGCATCACACCCCACCAAACTACTAGTGTTTCCCGGCCTTGAAGTTTATTTTCTGTAGTCACATTTATCCAGTTTTGTTTCCTTTTGCTGCTTTGAGTTTAGAGTCATGACCACCTGTGGTCTGTTGGAAGGCGCTTCACACAGGAACACTTCTTTTTCTAACACTGAAGCGTGCTTTGATCTTCACCAAGAATATAGTTGCCCAGTTATGAAGAACAGACGATTCTACTTGTTTTACAAGATTCTGGAAATTTCCTAGGATGTCAGAGCCCTGGGCATGAACCCTGTAATTGTAGGAAAGGAAACGAAGTTGGAAGTTGACTCCCCAGCACCCGGGCCTGCCTTCCTGCTGTCCCCCAAGCAGCCCTGGTTGGGAACGGGATGTTGTGAGTCCACCCCAGGCTTCCTCACAGGGCTTCCTGCTATTTGACACAACGTGAGGCTGACTAGAATTGGAATATCAGGCCTTTTAAAAATTAGCCTGGCCTGAGGGCTTTCTCAGCATCTGCGAGGGCGAGGGGAGCGATTTCGCTCCTTCTTCAAGCCAGGTGTCCGTCATTTTGTACTTGGGAACACGCTAAAGGCGCAGACAGCTTCTCTGCTGACGGTTGCTACATTTAAATCCTAATCTTGGAATTTTTCTACAAGAGCATTTACACTTTTTTGGAGGGAGGGTGTATGAGTTGACTGTGCCTGCTGTAATAAAGTAATGCACACTTGGGGCTTGAAACAACAGAAACTCCTTCACAAGTGTTGGAAGCTAGACTCTGCAATCAAGTTGTCAGCAAGGCTGGCTTTTTCCTTTCTTTTTTGAAGACAGAGTCTTGGTCTGTCACCCAGGCTGGAGCACAATTGTGCCATCTCGGCTCACTGTAACTTCTGCCTGGAGGGTTCAAGCGATTCTTGTGCCTCAGCCCCCCCCCCCCCCCGCCCCGAGTAGCTGGGATTACAGGTGCATGCCACCATGCCCAGCTAATTTTTGTATGTTTAGTAGAGACAGGGTTTTGGCATGTTGGCCAGGCTGGTCTCGAACCCATGACCTCAAGTGATCCTCCCATCTTGGTCTCACAAAGTCATGGGATTATAGGCGTGAGCCACCACGTCCGTTGGGCAAGGCTGGTCTCCTCTGCAGGCGCGGAGAGAGTCAGTTTCAAGCCTGTGTCTTAGCCTCTGCTGGTAGCCTGCAGTCCTTGGGGTCCCTGGGCTTATGGAGCCATCACCCCAGTCTCTGCCTCTGTCATCACACAGTCTCTTCCTCTTTGTCTGTGTCTTCCCTTCTGTCTCTTATAAAGGACACCAGTCAATGGACATAGGGCCCACCTGGGTAATCCAGGATGCTCTTGTCTTGATATTCGTTACATCTGCGAAGACCCTTTTCCTGAAGAAGGTCACACCCACAAGATACGCATGTATGTTTTCAGGGCCGCCATACAACCTAGTACAGGGACATCTTCCAGAGCACACAGATGAGGGCAAATGCAGCAGCAGCGCCTAGGAGCGTGAAAAACACTCCTGCTTGGGCCCCCTGGACCAACTGAGTCCGAATCGGGGGGTGGGACCAGGCGTTGGTGTAGACTCACTGCCCCGCCTGGAGGCGGGGCTGTCTCGTTCCTCCTGTCACACGGCATAGGGTTGACTGTACACCAGACACCAAGGATTTAAAACCATTTGTCCAGCCAGAAGCGTGGCATTCCAGGGTGTTCCTTTCTGGTCTTACTTAGGTTGAGCTTCCAGAACAACTGGTCAGATTACTCTTGGGAGGGAACTAGCCACCTACCCTATTGGCTGCAGTTCCTTGATCCACAAGCCAGAAGCCCATCCCTGCCAGAGCTTGTGGCGGTCTCTGGTGTTCATGTGCGCATGCGCGGTGCAGGCGACCAGTAAGCACAGTGAAAAAGCATTTTGCCCTCACCAGTAACTAAGAGAACACCAACTCCAAGAGCAAGCAAACCGTGATACGGAAATAGCAACTGATGAAGTCCTAGGTGAGCGCTCTGCTGGCGAGGTGCAGGGCACAGGCCTTGCAGTGCTGCCCCTTCCGAGAGGGCCATTTGCTGAAACAGAGCAAGCCTGTAGGCAGCGTCCTCAGCCCTGGTGCGTAACCCTTAGAGACAGTCAGCTATTTGTGATGACTCTGGCATTGGGGAGGCACTCGCTTGATTATTTGTAGCGGCCAAGGGCTGGGATTGAAGTAAGAGGTTGCGTGTCTAACGATGTGGCCCGGCACAGCTGGCATTTGGAACATCCCACGAGCAACATGCCCCATAGCATGTTTGTGTGAACAGGTCAAGTGACAAACTTACGGATCAAGTGTGACCACAGTAGAGAAGTTGCAGCTATGAGTGCACACCCTGCTAACATCTGCATGGATCTGAGTAGCTGGGTGGCCAGTAATGAGAAGTGTTCCTTACATGTTAACATGTTTTCTAAATGCCTACAATTTCTATGCACTCCTTTGATACACAGAGAATACATCTTCCCACACAGTCGCTCGTGTGTTAACGTAGCTCTGTTTTCTTCTCTGCCAGTGGCTGGGAAGAGCTCACTGTTGACACTGAGACTCAGCAAGGCACAGGGCAAGGGACGGCCCCGCCATTCCGTGGGGCCGGGGCTTCCTGTGGCTCCCGGGGCTGCCGTGAATCAAGCACCACAGACCGTGGGGCGGAAGCCACAGAAACGTGTGGCCTCTGGTTCTGGAGGCCTGGAGGCTGAGCTGGCAGTGGTGTCCGCAGGGTGGGCTCGCTGACCCCCCCGGGGCCGTGAGGGAGCTGCCGTCCAGGCCTGTCCCCAGCGCCGGGGGCTGCCGGCTGCACCTCTCCAGTGTGCGTCTCAGTCATCCTGTGGCCTTGTCCCCGCGGGCCTCTCTCTGTGCCTGTCCTCCTCTTTTTACAAGGACACCGGCATTGAAGATACATAAAAGCGGGCCTTATGTTCAAGCTGAGAAAAGAGATTTTCTTCAGAAACGCCTGCTTGTGGGGGAGAGAGCTGGGCTCTGTTCCTGCCCCAGCAGAGGCGGCCTGGCTTTGTGAAGCTGGAATGAGGGAGTCGGGAGGGGCTGAGGGGGGCTCCAGTGAAAGACGACAGGGCGGCCAGTGTCCTTGCCACAAGGCCGGCCGTGTGTGGGAGCTGCCGGTTGTTATCCAGGTTGGGATTCTTCCCTCCCTCGGAGACTTGGACACCGGGCCCCGTCCCTCCCGAGGATTCCATTTCCAGGGGGTGGCTGCGGGGCCCTCGCGGAAGACCCGAGGTTGGTGGGTGCTGAAGCCCTGTCTAGTAAATGTTCTAAGAAAGGGAGGTCAGGTGTTGGCCAGAACAGACAGCCAGCAATCGGTTTGGACAGCCCTGAGCGTTTCGAGACGGGAGCTCACTCAAGAGGGTCTGGGGTGTCCCAGGGGGCCCGTGAGGTGGTGGCCGGGTGTCTTAGTGCAGGGGTTTGAGTAGAGCGTGCCTGCCGAGGGGTTCTGCAGTTCCCAGCACTGTCATTTTCTTTCTCGTTCTTTTTCTTCTTTCTTTCTTACTTTCTGTCTTTTTTCTTGTCTTTTCTTTTGAGACAGAGTCTCCCTCTTTACCCAGACTGAAGTGCAGTGGCGTGACCTCAGCTCACCGCAACCTCTGCCTCTGGGGTTCAAGCAATTCTCCTGCCTCAGCCTCTGTAGTAGCAGGGACTACTGGCTGTGTCACCGCACCTGGCCAATTTTTAGTAGAGACAGGGTCTCACCATCTGAGCCAGGCTGGTCTCAATCTCCTGACCTTGTGATCCACCTGCCTCGGACTCCCAAAGTGCTAGGATTACAGGCGGGAGCCACCGTGCCCGGCCAGCACCATCATTTCTCCTCCTTGGACCCCTTGGTTCTCTTCCCAATCCCCGGCAGCTGCTTTGCAGGCTCCTTGCTGGTTCCTGTGTCTCCGAGCTGAGTCCCGAATTCTCTTCCTCTCTTTGCTCAGCCACTCCCCCTTTGAGACCTAGTCCATCTTTAAGGCCTCGGTGCTGATGAGAGATATCTGTCTTCCAGTCCTGATTTGTTCCTTCGTGAAAGCAAGCCCAGCAGCTGGTCCAAGCCACAGCTAGATTTTGAGCCCCTACCAGCTACCAGCTCTGCCCTTTCACTCGTCCCGAGTTGCTGAAGCCAAGATTGATTCCTCTTCCTTTCGTGATCCTTCACCTTTTGCCAAAACTATCATGGTGACCTCCTTGCTGACTTCACACTGGAGACAGTGGGCTCCCTGGGATCCATTCTGCGCATGGCGGCCGTTGTCATCTGGCAAACCTTTGCTGAAATCCTCTTCTGTCCTTGGGTTGTCCTGGAAACCTGAACTCCATCTGCAGCCTGGCTCGCAGAGCCCACATGCCACTGGGACACCACGTCATGTCCCTCTCCTGCACACACGGCACTTGACCCTGTGGTCTCCTCATCTTTGTGTGGCCGATTTCTTTTTCTCATTCAGCTTTCAGTTTAAATCTTAAATGGCTCTTAGTTTATCACCGTCTTCACCTTTAAGTACTCATCCTAAGTCGCACTGCTCTGTTTTAACTCCCTGCTTGGCAGTTCAAATGACCTCATTTATCCTGCTTTTTCTCTCTCCTTCCACCAGAGGGAGAGCAGGGACCTCCTGCAGCTCAGTCAGGCAACGTCCCCAGGAACAGGGGTCTCCAACCTTTTTGGCACCAGTGACAAGTTTTCCACAGATGGGGGTGGGGTCGGGGGCTGGGGTGATGGTTTGGGGATGAAACTGGTCCACTTCAGATCATCAGACATTCATTAGATGCTCATAAAGGACCACACAACCTAGATTCCTCACACACGTAGTTCACAATAGGGTCCGAACCCCTGTGAGAACCTACGGCCACCCCTGACTGGACAGGAGGCAGAGCTCAGGAGGTCACACGAGCAGTGGGGAGCAGCTGCACATACAGATGAAGCTTCGCTCACTTGTCCACCACTCATCTCCTGCTCTGTGGCCCAGTTCTTAACAGGGTCACGGACCAGTGTCAGGA
This sequence comes from Saimiri boliviensis, assembly GCF_048565385.1. Lineage (NCBI taxonomy): Eukaryota > Metazoa > Chordata > Mammalia > Primates > Cebidae > Saimiri > Saimiri boliviensis. The sequence goes on along the minus strand of NC_133470.1, from coordinate 84,044,133 downwards.
CCCCTGCCCTAGAACATGCTCAGCACAGCTCCACTTCGTGCACATTCCTTGGTGGCCTGAGCTTTTCTTGAAGCTCCATCAGGATTCCTCTGTCAATATTTTTGTAGACCATTCCCTGTCACCATACGTGGTGCTTGGTAGAAGTGACTGCATTAATGGGATAGAGAGAACACCCAAAGCCTATTGTAGGGAGCATGGTGACTAACTTGAGGGGACTTCTTGTCTTGTTTTTTTCATTTTTGCAGAGATGGGGGTCTTGTCGTGTTGCCCAAACTGGTTTCAAACTCCTGGGCTCAAGCAGTCTTCCTGCCTCTGCCTCCGTAAGTGTTGGGATTACAGGCGTGAGCCACTGTGCCCAGAATGGAGGAACTTCGTCTTCTTTTTCTTTTTTTTTTTGAGATGGAGTCTCTCTGTGTTGCCATGCTGGAGTGCTGTGGCACTATCTCAGCTCACTACAGCCTCCGCCTCCCAGGTTCAAGCCATTCTCCTACCTCAGCCTCCTCAGTTGCTGGGACTATAGGTGCCCACCACCATACCTGGGTAATTTTTGTATTTTTAGTAGACTCGGGGTTTCACCATGTTGGCCAGGCTGGTGTCAAACTCCTGACGTCGAGAAATCCACCTGCCTTAGTCTCTGAAAGTATTGGGATTACAGGCGTGAGCCACTATGCCCAGCATGGGGGGACTTTTTATAAGCATTTTAATTTACTTGTTTATTTGCAATTTGGATGGATAGATCATGTTGGCCTTATAATGTATAAGCAGGAGCACAGATTTTGAGGTCTCGGGGACAAGTCCCACTCTGCCCCTTGCTTAATCTCTATGAGCCTTAGTTTCCTCATCTGTACAAAGGGCAAAAATGCCCTTCGTGTGCAGCAGAGTTATGGAGGAAAGGAAAAACCATGAAACCAATTCTAGCTTACACCACGCCCCAAATTGGATTTTCCATTTGACTATAATTCCTGCCAATAAGTGTTCAAAACGTTGTCAAAGGAAAGCGGGTTGGTGGTTGCCCGGGGCTGGCGGAATTGGGAGGAAATAGGGAGTGACTGCTAATGGAGACAGGGTTTCCTTCTGGGATGATGAGAATGTCTTGAAACTGGTCATGGTGATAGCTGCACGTACCTACGAATACACTAAAAACCACCGAACCGTACACTTTAGACATGTGAATTGTGTGGCATGTGAATTAAACCCCAAATCGTTATTTTTAAAATGTTGTCTAAGAGACCTGTGTGCCTCCTGTAAGCTCCCATGAAAATGCAAATGAAGACACAGAAGAAAATCAACATTGAACATTTACATCCTCTCCTAAAGCTGTGTTTGACGGGTGACATTTCCTCCCTCCCTCCCTCTCTTCCTCCCTCCCTCCCTTCCTCCCTTCCTCCCTTCCTCCCTTCCTCCCTCCCTTCCTTCCTTCTGTTTTTTAACAGTAGAGACAGGGTCTCACTGTGTTGCCCAGGCTGGACTCGAACTCCTGGAATCAAGCAATCTTTCCACCTTGGCCTCCCAAAATACTGACGTTATAGGCTTGAGAACTGGCGGAGAGAATAGGCGACTGACTTTGCCTTGTGAAGCAAAGTGACCCTGCTCTGTCCTTTCCTCAGAGACCCAGGGTGGTACCATCCAGAAGACTAGCAGCTGCTCTTCTACGGGGCCCAGGCTGCTTTCTCTATAGTCATTGAGAGGCGAACCCTCAAACAGAGAGTGTGTCAGCAGGGGGTGGGCAGCTGATGGATGTCATTGTACCCTTGGAGGAACAGAACTCAGCAGGCACTGAGTCAGGAAGCCGGGAGATGCAGGGAATCGGTCAGTCATGGGGCCTGTCCCTTATTGTGCTTGTCTCATGCGGATATTCTTTCTCCATTTCCTGGCACCCTGGGAGTGCTTCCTCCTCACAGCCGTAGCCTGGACCACGATGCAGCTGTCTGCCAGCCATTGTGCTATTTAGTCCTCGTGGGCCAACCGACCCACTCGGGTCTCACTTCCACCTCCTGCCTGCTGGCCTTGGCCAACGCATTCACCTACACCATCCTCAAAGCTCTTCCCAAGTTCTGCAGGCCCCGCCTCATCACCCACTTCTTCTGCGACCTCTGCCCTGCTCAGACTCTCTTGCTCCAGCTCACGTACCAATGAGCGTGCCCCGTTCTTCAGTTTCCTAGTGGCTCTTGCACCCTGAGTCCTGGTTGTGGTCTCCTATGGGCATGTTGTGGCTGCTGGTGGGGATTCATTCCACCCAGGGCTGAGGAAAGGCCTTTTCCAGCTGTGCTGCCTGCCTCACTGTGACCTGTCTTCTCCACCTCGCTTCAGTCCCCGGCTACGTCCTTCCCAACTCTGCATACTCTCAGTGCCCCTTCTTCTACAGCACGTGGATCAAGGACATGAAGAGGGCTTTGTGCAGGCCCTGGGGAAAGAAAGGGTTTACTAGGCACTAGTCACAAGACATCAAGGTGGCACGCCTTCTCCACGATGAGGCTGCCGTTGGGCCTGATGCTTTACCGGGGGTTGGGCGAGGGATCCAATCACACAGGAGTTTGAAACTTATTGTAGAAGACCCATTGGCTGCACGCTAATTTGTACGCCAGGTTTCTCCCCATTCCAACAAATGTCAAATATTTCTGTTGCATTTTTAGTTGTAAATCATACATCTTTGCTGTCTGTTTGTAGCTTATGAAAGCAGAACATGGTCGTTGGATAATTTGTTCAATTATAGAGACTTATGGAATGACACACACAAAATTACTTCTGTACAGAAAATTCTATGAGCAAAGATAAAATGAAGCAATGTGGAGCAAAAGTACTTCCAATTATGATCAATATTTGGTATCTCGAACATGGAAAGAGTACTCTCCAGTCAATAACTAAAATGTGACTATTCCAATTGTTAAAAAAAAAAACAACAAAAAACAAAAAACGAAAAGGATGTGAATGGATGGTTCTCAAAAGAGGAGATCCCACGGGCCAGATGTCACATGAATTGCATTTAGCAACATAAGGGATCGATGGGAAAGTAATACAATATAGAGATATGATTTTGGAACATGTACTGCTTAGAGTGCCTTATGGACTGAGTTGTGTCCCCTCCAAATTTATATGTGGAAGCCCTCACCCTCAATGTGCATGGATTTGCAGACAGGGCCTTCAGGAAGGCCACTGAGGTTGAATGACGTCAGAGGAACAGGCCGCTGGTCCTATAGCACTGAAGCCTCTATAAGAAAAGGAAGAGAGCCTTGGATCCTCAGTCCCTCAAAGTCCTAACAGGACCGTTCATGGCCGCTCCCAGGTGCTGGAAGATGGGATCGGCAGGGCTTTAGCAATATTTGAAAAGTCAAGTCCTGTTTTTGCTCCCCCTGCTGTGTTTCTAGACCCCGCCCTCCACATACAAATAACAACTTGAGCAACTAGCGTTCCCTTCCTCACTTCCCACTAAATGTGCCTGTGCTCCAGCTCACCCCCACCCAGGAACTACGGGTAAAGCCACAGAAACAGGATGAGCAAGGCAATTCTCTGCTGCACCTCTCCACTTGCACTCCGTTCCTCAACATCCACATCAAATGTCTTCCGAAGCCTCTTGAGGGTCGTTTCTCCGAACACGTGCCCTGAGCCCAGCTTGGGCCATTCTCATCTGGCTCCCTGTGGTGTCCTAGTGCTTATGGCACCCCTTCAGTCCTTGGCCTGACTCCCAGTCACGGGCTGAGCTCCTTGGTGTGGGGAAATTTGAGAATCTGGAGTTTTTTCTGAGGAAGACAATTATGTGCATCCATCATCTCCTTAAATGCACGGACCCTCCACGGAGGTTCACTATCAGGTTCACTTTATGAATGAAGGAACAGACTTGGAGAGGCCTCGCTGTTCTGTCTATGAGGGTGGCAAGCAGGGGAATCGTTGATGTTTTTGACAATTAAGTGCTCAGTGTGTGTTCTAAGAACTATGCTCCTTATCCTGCAACACTCTTATCCACCCATATCTTCCTTTTTAGACTGTGGGTGAGTGACTGCTTCTCCTTGGGCTGACTCTGGGCCAGCTTGGGTAGCTAGGGTATGCCTTCTAAGGTATCACGGCCTGGTTTCTTCCCTCCATACTGGTAATTTGAGGGAGAATGTCAGACAGAATAGAAGCTTTGGAGCCAGAAACACCTGTCTATGAATCTGTGTTTAATATCTTGCCAAGTTTCTGATAAGTAATGCAATTTTCACATTTGTCATTAGGAATGAAATTGTGATTATTGCATGAACTTCCCTAACATTGATTTTGACACCAAGAGGGTGTTCAACAAATGGTGGCCTGTGTTTTCCTTTCATGATCTCAAGAAGACCACTCCCTGTAAAACCACCTGGCTTCATTTTTCTCTTTTATAGTGCTACTTGGTACCCAATGTTAAGGAAAATGTGCAGTGGTGTCCTGGATGCAGGATAGCCCACCTCTTCCCAACTCAGGCCGAGCAACCCTGGCTGGTGCTGTCATGCTGCTGGACTTGTGATCTGGCAAAGAGGAGGAGTAGGATGGGGGTCCCAGTGGATACATAGATGGATGCCACCTCTCAGTCACCCTGTCTGGACTTGTGGCAGGCTCTGGCCCCCTCCTCCTCACTACTCTCTGTTCCATCCTGTACTTTCCACACTGCTACCTCCAGGGTCTTATTGCTGAGATGAATCCCACTCTCCTTGTGGACAATCTTGAAACAAATGTGACCGAAGACCTCCTTTTCAAGCTATTCCACCAGGCTGGGCCAGTAGTAAAGGTGAAAATTCCAAAAGATAAGGATGGTAAACCAAAGTGATTTGCATCTATACATTTCACACATGAAGTATCTGCTCCTCTTAGTGGTATCAAACTCTATGGAAGGCCTATCCAAGTTCAGTTTAGACAGGAAGTAGTCATGCCTCGCACGATATCAGTTTACCATGCCCCCAGGCTCGTGTTGCTAATTCCAGCCCTGTCCCCACATCTCCCAGTGGTGGGTATGGAAGGACAGTGGGTAACAGGGCTCTATCAGCACAGATACTTCAGAAATCTTTCCTCTTCTCCAGAAAATTTTCAGAGACAAGTAGTGATGAACAGTGATTTCAGAAAAATGCCACCTTTGCTTCTCCACCTCTGGATCAACTAAGATTTCACCAGTATCCGTTCAATCACACAATCATACTTTTTTTTTTTTTTTTTTATTGCATTTTAGGTTTTGGGGTACATGTGATGAACATGCAAGATTGTTGCATAGGTACACACATGGCAGTGTGCTTTGCTGCCTTCCGTCCCCTCACCTGTATCTGTCATTTCTCCCCATGCTATCTCTTCCCACCTCCCCACCCCCCTGCCCCTCCCCCATTTCCCCCCAACGGACCCCAGTGTGTAGTGCTCCCCTCCCTGTGTCCATGTGTTCTCATTGTTCAACACCCGCCTATGAGTGAGAATATACGGTGTTTGATTTTCTGCTCTTCTGTCAGTTTGCTGAGAATGATGGTTTCCAGGTTCATCCATGTCCCTACAAAGGACGTGAACTCATCGTTTTTGATGGCTGCGTAATATTCCATGGTGTATATGTACCACATTTTCCCTATCCAGTCTATCATCGTTGGGCATTTGGGTTGGTTCCAGGTCTTTGCTATTGTAAACAGTGCTGCAATGACCATTCGTGTGCACGTGTCCTTGTAGTAGAATGATTTATAATCCTTTGGATATATACCCAGTAATGGGATTGCTGGGTCAAATGGGATTTCTATTTTTAGGTCCTTGAGGAATCGCCACACTGTCTTCCACAATGGTTGAATTAATTTACATTCCCACCAACAGTGTAAAAGTGTTCCTATTTCTCCACATCCTCTCCAGCATCTGTTGTTTCCCGATTTTTTAATGATCGCCATTCTAACTGGTGTGAGATGGTATCTCAATGTGGTTTTGATTTGCATTTCTCTGATGACCAGGGATGATGAGCATTTTTTCATATGTTTGTTGGCCTCCTGTGTGTCTTCTTTTGTAAAGTATCTGTTCATATCCTTCGCCCATTTTTGAATGGGCTTGTTTGTTTTTTTCTTGTAGATCTGCTTTAGTTCTTTGTAAATTCTGGATATCAGCCCCTTGTCAGATGGGTAGACTGCAAAAATTTTTTCCCATTCCGTTGGTTGCCGATTCACTCTACTGACTGTTTCTTTTGCCGTGCAGAAGCTGTGGAGTTTGATTAGGTCCCATTTGTCTATTTTGGCTTTTGTTGCCATTGCTTTTGGCGTTTTGGTCATGAAGTCCTTGCCTACACCTATGTCCTGAATGGTTTTGCCTAGATTTTCTTCTAAGGTTTTTATGGTATTAGGTCTGATGTTTAAGTCTTTAATCCATCTGGAGTTAATTTTGGTGTAAGGTGTCAGGAAGGGGTCCTGTTTCTGCTTTCTGCACATGGCTAGCCAGTTTTCCCAACACCATTTATTAAACAGGGAGTCCTTTCCCCATTGCTTGTTTTTGTCAGGTTTGTCGAAGATCAGATGGTTGTGGGTATGTTGTATTTCCTCTGAGGCCTCTGTTCTGTTCCATTGGTCTATATCTCTGTTTTGGTACCAGTACCATGCTGTTTTGATTACTGTAGCCTTGTAGTATAGTTTGAAGTCCGGTAGTGTGATGCCTCCTGCTTTGTTCTTTTTGCTTAGAATTGACTTGGCTATGCGGGCTCTCTTTTGGTTCCATATGAAGTTTCAGGTGTTTTTTTCCAGTTCTGTGAAGAAGGTCATTGGTAGCTTGATGGGAATAGCGTTGAATCTGTCAATTACTTTGGGCAGTATGGCCATTTTCACGATGTTGATTCTTCCTAACCATGAACATGGAATGTTTCTCCATCTGTTTGTATCCTCTCTTATTTCGTTGAGCAATGGCTTGTAGTTCTCCTTGAAGAGGTCCTTTACGTTCCTTGTTAGTTGTATTCCTAGGTACTTTATTCTCTTTGTAGCAATTGTGAATGGCAGTTCGTTCTTGATTTGGCTCTCTTGAAGTCTATTACTGGTGTATAGGAATGCTTGTGATTTTTGCACGTTGATTTTGTATCCTGAGACTTTGCTGAAGTGGTTTATCAGTTTCAGGAGATTTTGGGCTGAGATGATGGGGTCCTCCAGATATACAATCATGTCATCTGCAAATAGAGACAATTTGATTTCCTCCTTTCCAATTTGGATACCCTTTATTTCTTTTTCTTGCCTGATTGCTCTGGCTAGAACTTCCAGTACTATATTGAATAGGAGTGGTGAGAGAGGGCATCCTTGTCTAGTGCCAGATTTCAAAGGGAATGCTTCCAGTTTTTGCCCATTCAGTATGATATTGGCTGTTGGTTTGTCGTAAATAGCTTTTATTGTTTTGAGATACGTTCCATCAATACCTAGTTTATTGAGGGTTTTTAGCATAAAGGGTTGTTGAATTTTGTCAAAAGCCTTCTCTGCATCAATCGAGATAATCATGTGGTTTTTGTCTTTGGTTCTGTTTATGTGGTGAATTACGTTTATGGACTTGCGTATGTTGAACCAGCCTTGCATCCCCGGGATGAATCCTACTTGATCATGGTGGATGAGCTTTTTGATATGCTGTTGCAATCGGTTTGCCAGTATTTTATTAAAGATTTTTGCATCTATGTTCATCATGGATATTGGCCTGAAATTTTCTTTTCTTGTTGAGTCTCTGCCGGGTTTTGGTATCAGGATGATGTTTGTCTCGTAAAATGATTTGGGAAGGATTCCCTCTTTTTGGATTGTCTGGAATAGTTTCAGAAGGAATGGTATCAGCTCCTCCTTGTATGTCTGGTAGAATTCAGCTGTGAACCCATCTGGACCTGGGCTTTTTTTGGGTGGTAGGCTCTTTATTGCTGCCTCGACTTCAGACCATGTTATTGGTCTATTCAGGGTTTCGGCTTCTTCCAGGTTTAGGCTTGGGAGGATGCAGGTGTCCAGGAATTTATCCATTTCTTCCAGGTTTACTAGTTTATGTGCATATAGTTGTTTGTAATAATCTCTGATGATGGTTTGGATTTCTGTGGAATCTGTGGTGATATCACCTTTATCGTTTTTTATTGCATCAATTTGGTTATTCTCTCTTTTCTTTTTTATTAATCTGGCTAGTGGTCTGTCTATTTTGTTGATCTTTTCAAAAAACCAGCTCCTGGCTTTATTGATTTTTTGAAGAGTTTTTTGTGTCTCTATTTCCTTCAGTTCTGCTCTGATCTTAGTTATTTCCTGTCTTCTGCTAGGTTTTGAGTTTTTTTGATCTTGCTCCTCTAGCTCTTTCAATTTTGATGATAGGGTGTCAATTTTAGATCTCTCCTTTCTTCTCATGTGGGCACTCATTGCTATATGTTTTCCTCTAGAGACTGCTTTAAATGTGTCCCAGAGATTCTGGTATGTTGTGTCTTCGTTCTCATTGGTTTCGAAGAACATCTTTATTTCTGCCTTCATTTCATTGTTTATCCAGTCAACATTGAAGAGCAAGTTGTTCAGTTTCCATGAAGCTGTGCGGTTCTGAGTTAGTTTCTGCATTCTGAGTTCTAACTCGATTGCACTGTGGTCTGAGAGACTGTTTGTTATGATTTCTGTTCTTTTGCATTTGCTGAGGAGTGATTTATTGCCAATTATGTGGTCAATTTTAGAGTAGGTGTGATGTGGTGCTGAGAAGAATGTATATTCTGTGGATTTGGGGTGGAGAGTTCTGTAAATGCCTATTAGGTTTGCTTGTTCCAGGTCTGTATTCAGGTCCTGGATATCCTTGTTGATTTTCTGTCTGGTTGATCTGTCTAATATTGACAATGGGGTGTTAAAGTCTCCCAATATTATTGTGTGGGAGTCTAAGTCTCTTTGTAAGTCATTAAGAACTTGCCTTATGTATCTGGGTGCTCCTGTATTGGGTGCGTATATGTTTAGGATCATTAGCTCTTCTTGTTGCAGTGATCCTTTTACCATTATGTAATGTCCTTCTTTGTCTCTTTTGATCTTTGTTGCTTTAAAGTCTATTTTATCAGAGATGAGAATTGCAACTCCTGCCTTTTTTTGCTCTCCATTTGCTTGGTAGGTCTTCCTCCATCCCTTTATTTTGAGCCTTTGTGTATCCTTGCATGTAAGATGGGTTTCCTGGATACAGCACACTGATGGGTTTTGGCTTTTTATCCAATTTGCCAGTCTGTGTCTTTTGATTGGGGCATTTAGTCCATTGACATTTAGGGATAGTATTGTTATGTGTGAATTTGATGCTGTCATTTTGATGCTACCTGGCTGTTTTGTTGGTTAGTTGATGCAGATTCTTGATTGTGTTGATGCTCTTTTACCATTTGGTGTGTTTTTGGAGTGGCTGGTACTGGTTGTTCCTTTATATGTGTAGAGCCTCTTTCAGGAGTTCTTGTAGAGCAGGTTTGGTGGTGATGAAATCTCTGAGTGCTTGCTTGTTCACAAAGGATTTTATTTTTCCTTTACTTATGAAGCTTAGTTTGGCTGGATAGGAGATTCTGGGTTGAAAGTTCTTTTCTTTAAGGATGTTGAATATTGGCCCCCAATCTCTTCTGGCTTGTAGGGTTTCTGCTGAGAGATCTGCTGTGAGTCTAATGGGCTTCCCTTTGTGGGTAACCCGACCTTTCTCTCTGGCTGCCCTTAGCATTTTCTCTTTCATTTCAACCCTGGTGAATCTGACGATTATGTGCCTTGGGGTTGCTCTTCTTGAGGAATATCTTTGTGGTGTTCTCTGTATTTCCTGGATTTGAATATTGGTCTGCCTTGCTAGGTTAGGGAAGTTTTCCTGGATAATGTCCTGAAGAGTATTTTCCAGCTTGGATTCATTCTCTTCATCACATTCAGGTACACCTATCAGACGTAGATTAGGTCTTTTCACATAGTCCCACATTTCTTGAAGATTTTGTTCATTCCTTTTTGCGCTTTTTTCTCTGTTCTTGCCTTCTCTTTTTATTTCATTGAGTTGATCTTCGACCTCTGATATCCTTTCTTCTGCTTGGTCAATTCGGCTGTTGAAGCTTGTGCATGCTTCACGAAGTTCTCGTGTTGCGTTTTTCAGCTCGATCAATTCACTTATACTCCTCTCTATGCTGTCCATTCTCGTCAGCAGTTTGTCCAATCTTTTTTCAAGGTTCCTATTTTCTTTGCGTTGGGTTAGAACATGTTCTTTTAGCTCATTGTAGTTTCTTACTACTCACCTTCTGAAGTCTGATTCTGTCATTTCATCACCCTCCTTCTCCATCCGGTCTGGTTCCCTTGCTGGTGAGGAGTTGTGATCCCTTTTAGGAGGAGAGGTGTTCTGGTTTCGGGAGTTTTCATCCTTTTTGCGCTGGTTTCTTCCCATTTTTGTGGGTTTATCCACCTGTTGTCTGTCTCTGCCCCAGGGAGTTGGAGCTTTATGAGTTTCCGTTGCACTACTGCCTTTTTTGATTTTTCTTTCAGGTCGGACCCGCCCAGCTAGCAGCAGGCCTAGCCTCTGCCTGCCCGCAGGGGCTTTGCTGAGCTGCTATGGGCTCCGCCCAGCTGCCCTGAGCTCTTCCCTGTAGTCCTTTTTATATGGGCGTAGTTAGAACTGTCTGGGCAATGGTGGCCCTGCCTCTGTTATGGAGGACTCTCTCTGTTGTGGGAGGTTGCCTCGGCAACGGCGGGTTGCCTCGGCAACGGCAGCCTGCCTCGGTAGCGGTGGAGAGTCTCAGTAATGGAGGAAGCCCCTCCCCCACGGAGCCGGACCTTCCCGGTTCAGCTGTGCTTGGTTTGAAGGGCTCAACCCAGAGGGTTTCCAGTTACTGTTTCTGTTTTCGTTGTTGTTGGGGGTGGAGGGGTGGGACCGACCGAGCCTGATCACCTGGCTCCCTGACTCAGAGTCTTTTCTTTTAAGTTGAATGACCCCGCATTCGGTTCGCCTGCTGAAAAGGCGCCGGGATCTCCCCTGCTGTGACTCACGGAGTCGGCTTGAACTGCGGCGCCGGCTCCTGGCGGATATTTTGCTTAGGAATCTCCTGGCCTGACTCGCTATTTCAGATGAATGGGCAACTCTGCCGTCTCAGGGCTCTGCTGGCCCGCTAAGAGGGCTCCCAGACCAGTGGCTTTTGTACGGAGAACCGCAGCAACAGGGAGTGGTCACAGCAGCCGCGCGGGCAGAACCAGCCCCGCGGGGGCCAAAACAGCCGCACCGGCTGGGACTGCGACGCTGGCGACCCCTCTGCCTGGGTATCTCCTGGTCTGTGGGCAATAAGAGTTCGTCTGGAAATGCGGCGTCCACTCACCCTCTGCACTTTCACTGGGAGCTGAAGTCCTGAGCTGTTCTTAGGCGGCCATCTTCCCAGCATTCCCACAATCGTACTTTGAACCAGTCTTCGAGCTCGCAGTGGTGCCAAGATGCTGCACCCTCATCACAGCGCAGAGTCAGATGGAATTCTCATCCCTACCTAGCAGTTCGACATTATAGCCGGGAACAGCATCACACTGATCATGGATCTGACCATCATTAACAAAGGACGAAAAGATGATTTCTTCTACGATGATTTGAACCACAATGGCTGGATCATGACTGTGATAACAGAAGAGACAGTCGTAGCAATGGAAAATGGCTCTCATCTCGACACTAACAAGTGTTAAAAAGACATTGTTTTTACAGGATCATTTTGGGCCCTTTGTCTAAGTTGGTGTGGAAACATTTTGTTGAGAACCTGTACAGAGCAGCCTTGGCAAGCTGTCACATTTCTTTATAAACTTTTGTAAATGTATAGCTACAATTTAACACAAAAATGAAAAGAATTGTGGTTTTATTACATGATTAACAGCCTTTCACCCCTGGGTTTTATGCAGAGGAAGGGTTTTATGCAAAACAACGTGCCACAACTCCTAATCCTTTTAGACACTTTAGGAGGGATTGAATTCTATAGATTGGTTGTATGATAAAGCAGATAGATATTTTTAAATTGTACTTTAGGTTCTGGGGTAAATGTGCAGATCACGCAGGGATTGCATGGGTACACACATGGCAATGTGGTTTGCTGCCTCCATCCCCTCATCACCTATATCTGCCATTTCTCCCCATGTTATCCCTCCCCGACCTCCCCACCCCCACACTGTCCCTCCCTTGACTTCCCCCCAACAGACCGAGTGTGTGATGCTCCCTTCCCTGAGTCCATGTGTTCTCATTGTTCATCACCCACCTATGAGGGAGAACATGCGGTGCTTGATTTTCTGTTCTTGTGTCAGTTTGCTGAGAATGATGGTTTCCAGGTTCATCCATGTCCCTACGAAGGACACAAACTCATTATTTTTTATGACTGCATAGTATTCCATGGTGTATATGTGCCACATTTTCCTCGTCCAGTCTATCGTTGATGGGCATTTCGGTTGGTTCCAGGTCTTTGCTATTGTATACAGTGCCGCTATGAACATATGTGTGCATGTGTCTTTATAATAGAACGATTTATAATCCTTTAGATATATACTCAGTAATGGGGTTGCTGGATCAAATGGGATTTCTATTTCTAGGTCCTTGAAGAATCACCACACTGTCTTCCACAATGGGTGAACTAAGTTACACTCCCACCAACAGTGTAAAAGTGTTGCTATTCCTCCACATCCTCTCCAGCCTCTGTTGTCTCCAGATTTTTTAATGATCGCCATTCTTCTTCTTTTTTTTTTTTTTTGTAGAAAGTGATTTATTTAGAGAGAGAGAGAAACAGGAGAAGGAGAGAGAAAGAAAAGATGGATTCCAGGAGAGGAAAGCAGCTTCCACACTGAGTGGAAGGGAATAGAGAGAGAGAGAGATGGAGTTTAGGAGGGGAAGGCATGCTTCCACGAGAGAGTATGGAAGGAGACTCCAGAGGGGAAATCTAGGATAGAGCTTCCATGAGAGCGTTCGTGGAAGGGGATCCAAACATGGAGTCCCTAATGATCACCATTCTAACTGGTGTGAGGTGGTATCTCAGGGTGGTTTTGATTTGCATTTCTCTAATAATCAGTGATGATGAGCATTTTTTCACGTTTGTTGGCCTCATATATGTCTTCTTTTGAAAAGTGTCTGTTCATATCCTTCACCCAATTTTGGATGGATTTTTTTTTTTTTTTTTTTTCTTGTAAATCTGTTTTAGTTCTTTGTAGATTGTGGATATTAGACCTTTGTCAGATGGGTAGATGGCACAATTTTTTTCCCATTCTATTGGTTGCTGGTTCACTCTAATGATTGTTTCTTTTGCTGTACAAAAGCTGTAGAGTTTAATTAGGTCCCATTTGTCTATTTTGGTTTTTGTTGCCAATGCTTTTGGTGTTTTATTCATGAAGTCCTTACCCGTGCCTATGTCCTGAATGGTTTTGCCTAGATTTTCTCCTAGGGTTTTTATGGTGTTAGGTCTTATGTTTAAGTCTTTAATCCATCTGGAATTAATTTTGGTGTAAGGTGTCAGGAAGGGGTCCAGTTTCTGCTTTCTGCACATGGCTAGCCAGTTTTCCCAACCCCATTTATTAAACAGGGAATCCTTTCCCCATTGCTTGTTTTTGTCAGGTTTCTCAAATATCAGATGGTTGTAGATGTGTGACATTGCATCCAGGGTAAAGCAGATATTTTAATTACCATTTATCTTTTTGCATTGCAAAAATTTTCTTGTTCATGAATCAGATTTTGTTGTATATAATAGAAAGCATCTCAGCTGGCTGTCTGAAATGACTATCGGTACACTTTTTTGAAAAGAAGATTCATGAAGACTGTAAGTGCTGCCTCTTTCAGTCAAACTGCAAAAATTCTAACAGTTTCAACATGCTCAGGAGGTGTGTTCAAAGACAGGTTTTTTTTCTTATTGCATTTTAGGTTTTGGGGTACATGTGAATAACATGCAAGATTGTTGCATAGGTACACACATGGCAGTGTGATGTGCTGCCTTCCTTCCCATCACCTATATCTGGCATTTCTCCCCATGCTATCTCTCCCCAACTCCCCACCCCCGCTGTTCCTCCCCTATTTTCCCCCAACAGACCCCAGTGTGTGATGCTCCCCTCCCTGTGTCCATGTGTTCTTATTGTTCAACACCTGCCTATGAGTGAGTATATGCGGTGTTTGATTTTCTGTTCTTGTGTCAGTTTGCTGAGAATGATGGTTTCCAGGTTCATCCATGTCCCTACAAAGGACACAAACTCATCGTTTTTCATGGCTGCATAATATTCCATGGCGTATATGTGCCACATTTTACCTGTCCAGTCTATCATCGATGGGCATTTGGGTTCGTTCCAGGTCTTTGCTATTGTAAACAGTGCTGCAGTGAACATTCGTGTGCATGTGTCCTTATAGTAGAATGATTTATAATCCTTTGGCTATATACCCAGTAATGGGATTGCTGGGTCAAATGGAATTTCTATTTCTAGGTCCTTGAGGAATTGCCACACTGTCTTCCACAATGGTTGAACTAGTTTACACTCCCACCAACAGTGTAAAAGTGTTCCTATTTCTCCACATCCTCTCCAGCATCTGTTGTCTCCAGATTTTTTTTTTTTTTTTTTTTTTTTAGACGGAGTTTCGCTCTTGTTACCCAGGCTGGAGTGCAATGGCACGATCTCGGCTCACCACAACCTCCGCCTCCTGGGTTCAGGCAATTCCCCTGCCTCAGCCTCCCGAGTAGCTGGGATTACAGGCACGAGCCACCATGCCCAGCTAATTTTTTGTATTTTTAGTAGAGACGGGGTTTCACCATGTTGACCAGGATGGTCTCGATCTCTTGACCTCGTGATCCACCCGCCTCGGCCTCCCAAAGTGCTGGGATTACAGACTTGAGCCACCGCGCCCGGCCTCTCCAGATTTTTAAATGATCATCATTCTAACTGGTGTGAGGTGGTATCTCAATGTGGTTTTGATTTGCATTTCTCTAATGACCAGTGATGATGAGCATTTTTTCATATGTTTGTTGGCCTCATGTATGTCTTCTTTTGTAAAGTGTCTGTTTATATCCTTTGCCCACTTTTGGATGGGTTTGTTTGTTTTTTTCTTGTAAATCTGTTTTAGTCCTTTGTAGATTCTGGATATCAGCCCCTTGTCAGATGGGTAGACTGCAAAAAATTTTTTCCCATTCTGTTGGTTGCCGATTCACTCTAATAACTGTTTCTTTTGCTGTGCAGAAGCTGTGGAGTTTGATTAGGTCCCATTTGTCTATTTTGGCTTTTGTTGCCAATGCTTTTGGTGTTTTGGTCATGAAGTCCTTGCCTATGCCTATGTCCTGAATGGTTTTGCCTAGATTTTCTTCTAGGGTTTTTATGGTGTTAGGTCTTATGTTTAAGTCTTTAATCCATCTGGAATTAATTTTGGTGTAAGGTGTCAGGAAGGGGTCCAGTTTCTGCTTTCTGCACATTGCTAGCCAGTTTTCCCAACACCATTTATTAAACAGGGAATCCTTTCCCCATTACTTGTTTTTGTCAGGTTTCTCAAAGATCAGATGGTTGTAGATGTGTGGTGTTGCCTCCGAGGCCTCTGTTCTGTTCCATTGGTCTATATCTCTGTTTTGGTACCAGTACCATGCTGTTTTGATTACTGTAGTCTTGTAGTATAGTTTGAAGTCTGGTAGTGTGATGCCTCCAGCTTTGTTCTTTTTGCTTAGAATTGACTTGGCTATGTGGGCTCTCTTTTGGTTTCATATGAAGTTTAAGGTGGTTTTTTTCCAGTTCTGTGAAAAAGGTCATTAGTAGCTTGATGCGGATAGCGTTGAATCTGTCAATTACTTTGGGCAGTATGGCCATTTTCACGATATTGATTCTTCCTAACCATGAGCATGGAATGTTTCTCCATCTGTTTGTGTCCTCTCTTATTTTGTTGAGCAGTGGTTTGTAGTTCTCCTTGAAGAGGTCCTTTACGTTCCTCGTTAGCTGTATTCCCAGGTATTTTATTCTCTTTGTAGCAACTGTGAATGGCAGTTCGTTCTTGATTTGGCTCTCTTTAAGTCTGTTATTGGTGTATGGGAATGCTTGTGATTTTTGCACATTGATTTTGTATCCTGAGACTTTGCTGAAGTTGCTTATTAGTTTCAGGGGATTTGGGGCTGAGAAGATGGGGTCTTCTAAATATACAATCATGTTGTCTGCAAATAGAGACAATTTGACTTCCTCCTTTCCTATCTGAATACCCTTTATTTCTTTTTCTTGCCTGATTGCTCTGGCTAAAACTCCCAATATTATATTGAATAGGAGTGGAGAGAGAGGGCATTCTTGTCTAGTGACAGATTTCAAAGGGGATGCTTCCAGTTTTTGCCCATTCAGTATGATATTGGCTGTTGGTTTGTCATAAATAGCTTTTATTATTTTGAGATACGTTCCATCAATACCTAGTTTATTGAGGGTTTTTAGCATAAAGCGCTGTTGAATTTTGTCAAAGGCCTTCTCTGCATCAATTGAGGTAATTATGTGGTTTTTGTCTTTGGTTCTGTTTCTGTGGTGGATTATGTTTGTAGACTTGCATATGTTGAACCAGCCTTGCATCCCTGGGATGAAGCCTACTTGATCATGGTGGATCAGCTTTTTGATATGCTGTTGCAATCGGTTTGCCAGTATTTTATTGAAGATTTTTGCATATATGTTCATCACGGATATTGGCCTGAAGTTTTCTTTTCTTGTTGAGTCTCTGCTGGGTTTTGTTATCAGGATGATGTTCATCTCATATAATGATTTGGGAAGGATTCCCTCTTTTTGGATTGTTTGGAATAGTTTCAGAAGGAATGGTACCAGCTCCTCTTTGTGTGTCTGGTAGAATTCGGCTGTGAACCCATCTGGACTTGGCTTTTTTTTTTTTTTTTTGGTGGTAGGCTCTTAATTGCTGCTTCAACTTCTGCCCTTGTTGTTGGTCTATTCAGGGTTTCAACTTCTTCCTGGTTTAGGCTTGGGAGGATGCAAGTGTCCAGGAATTTATCCATTCCTTTCAGGTTGACTAATTTATGTGCATAGAGTTGTTTATACTAATCTCTGATGATGGTTTGTATTTCTGTGGAATCTGTGGTGATATCCCCTTTATCGTTTTTTATTGCATCTGTTTGATTATTCTCTCTTTTCTTTTTTATTAATATGGCTAGTGGTCTATTTTGTTGATCTTTTGGAAAAACCAGCTCCTGGATTTATTGATTTTTTGAAGGGTTTTTGTGTCTCTATCTCCTTCAGTTCTGCTCTGATCTTAGTTATTTCTTGTCTTCTGCTAGGTTTTGAATTTTTTTGATCTTGCTTCTTCAATTTTGATGATAGGGTGTCGATTTTAGATCTTTCCTTGCTTCTCATGTGGGCATTTATTGCCATGTATTTTCCTCTAGACACTGCTTTAAAAGTGTCCCAGAGATTCTGGTATGTTGTGTCTTTGTTCTCATTGGTTTTGCAGAACATCTTTACTTCTGCCTTCATTTCACTGTTTATCCAATCAACATTCAAGAGCCAGTTGTTCAGTTTCCATGACGCTGTGCGGTTCTCAGTTAGTTTCCGAATTCTGAGTTCTAACTTGATTGCACTGTGGTCTGAGAGACCGTTTGTTCTGATTTCCGTTCTTTTGCATTTGCCGAGGCGTGATTTACTTCCAATTATGTGGCCCTTGCCGTGGGTGGTTCTGAACACAAGTTAAGCATTGTTTACATATGGGTCGGGAGATGACAGTGAGCCATGACACATAGAAGTGGTGCCCCACTAGTGTTCTAATTTTCCATTTGAGAACTTGACTGCACTGTGGTCTAAGAGACTGTTTGTTATGATTTCCGTTCTTTTGCATTTGCTGAGGAGTGATTTACTTCCAATTATGTGGCCAATTTTAGAGTAGGTGCGATGTGGTGCTGAGAAGAATGTATATTCTGTGGATCTGGGGTGGAGAGTTCTGTAAATGTCTATTAGGTTTGTTTGGTCCAGGTCTGAGTTCAAGTCCGGGATATCCTTGTTAATTTTCTGTCTCGTTGAGCAGTGTGGCCATTTTCATGATATTGATTCTTCCTATCCATGAGTATGGAATGTTTTTCCATCTGTTTGTGTCCTCTCTCATTTCGTTGAGCAGTGGTTTGTAGTTCTCCTTGAAGAGGTCCTTTATGTCCTTTGTTAGTTGTATTCCTAGGTATCTTATTCTCTTTGAAGCAATTGTGAATGGGAGTTCGCTCATGATTTGGCTCTGTTTGTCTGTTATTGGTGTATAGGAATGCTTGTGATTTCTGCACGTTGATTTTGTATCCTGAGACTTTGCTGAAGTTGCTTATCAGCTTAAGGAGATTCTGGGCTGAGACAATGGGGTCTTCTAAATAAACAATCATGTTGTCTGCAAATAGAGACCCTTTGACTTCTTTTCCTATCTGAATACCCTTTATTTCTTTTTCTTGCCTGATTGCTCTGGCCAGAACTTCCAATACTATATTGAATGGGAGTGGTGAGAGAGGGCATCCTTGTCTAGTGCCAGATTTCAAAGGGAATGCTTCCATTTTTTGCCCGTTCTGTATGATATTGGCTGTTGGTTTGTCGTAAATAGCTTTTATCGTTTTGAGATATGTTCCATGAATAACTAGTTTATTGAGAGTTTTTAGCATAAAGGACTGTTGAATTTTGTCAAAGGCCTTCTCTGCATCTCTTGAGATAATCATGTGGTGTTTGTCTATGGTTCTGTTTATGTGGTGGATTATGTTTATAGATTTGCATATTTTGAACCAGCCTAGCTTCCCTAAGATGAAGCCGACTGGATCATGATGGATAAGCTTTTTGATGTGCTGTTCCATTCGATTTGCCAGTATTTTATTGAAGATTTTTGCATCTATGTTCGTCATGAAACTGGCGTGAAGTTTTCTTTTATAGTTATGTCTGTGCTGGATTTTGGTATCAGGATGATGTTGGTCTCATAAAATGAGTTAGGGAGGATTCCCTTTTTTTGTATTGTTTGGAATTGTTTCAGAAGGAATGGTACCAGCTCCTCTTTGTACATCTGGTAGAATTTGGCTGTAAACCCATCTGGTCCTGGACTTTTTTTGGTTGATAGGCTATTAATTGTTGCCTGTACTTCAGACTTTGTTATTGGTCTATTCAGGGTTTCAACTTCTTCCTGGTTTAGCCTTGGGAGGGTGCAAGTGTCCAGGAATTTATCCATTTCTTCCAGATTTACTGGTTTATGTGCATACAGTTGTTTGTAGTAATCTCTGATGGTAGTTTATATTTCTGTGGAATTGGTGGTGATATCCCTTGATCCTTTTTTATTGCATCTATTCGATTCTTCTCTCTTTTCTTTTTTCTTAGTCTGGCTAGTGGGCTGTCTATTTTGTTGATCTTTTCAAAAAATGAGCTCCTGGATTTATTGCTTTCTTGAAGGGTTTTTTATGTCTCTATCTCCTTCAGTTCTGCTCTGATCTTAGTTATTTGTCTTCTGTTAGCTTTTGAGTTTTTTTGATCTTGCTCCTCTAGCTCTTTCAATTTTGATGATAGGGTGTCAATTTTACATCTTTCCTTGCTTCTCATGTGGGTATTTATTGCTGTAAATTTCCCTCTAGACACTGCTTTAAATGTGTCCCAGAGATTCTGGTACATTGTGTCTTCATTTTAATTGGTTTTGAATAACATCTTTATTTCTGCTTTCATTTCAGTGTTTATCCAGTCATCATTTAGGATCAGGTTGTGCCAGTTTGCTGAGAATGATGGTTTCCAGGTTCATCCATGTCCCTACAAGGGACACGAAAGAGCAGAAAATCAAACACCGCATGTTCTCACTCATAGGTGGATGTTGAACAGTGAGAACACATGGACACAGGGAGGGGAGCATCGCACACTGGGGTCTGTAGGGGGGAAATAGGGGAGGGACTGCAGAGGGTGGGGAGTTGGGGAGAGACATCATGGGGAGAAATGCCAGATATAGGTGATGGGGAGGAAGGCAGCAAATCACACTGCCATGTGTGTACCTATGCAACAATCTTGCATGTTCTTCACATGTACCCCAAAACCTAAAATGCAATTAAAAAAAAAAGAGACTAAAAAAAATTACTATTGAATGGAAGCTTTACCAGTAACAATTATATACTGTGTGTTATTACAGTAAAGTAAGCTATTGTAAATAAATGTTTGCCATGGTCAACTTTAATTGTTTTAAAAAAAATCCAAATTACTGAATCTAATAAAAATAAAAATAACAAAATAAAGTCCCTGATCCTCCAGTCAGTTGCACTTCTTGGGTGGGGCAGCTCCCCGCCCTGCGTTGGTTTGCCTTCCTTGGGCTACACCCATTGTCCACCCAGTCCCATTGAAATGAACCTGGCACCTCAGTTGGAAATGCGGATATTACTTGCCTTCTGAATCTCTCTCACTGGGAACTGTACTCCGGAGCTGTTCCTATTTCCACATCTTGGTGGGAGTCTGGCTAATGTTTTTTATTTTCGGCAGAGATGAGATATCACCATGTTGCCCAGGCTGGTCTCAAACTCCTAGGCTCAAGCAGTCCTCCCACTTTGGCCACCCAAGGTGCTGGGATTACAGGTATAAGCCACCTCACAGAGCCACAATTTCTTTCTTAAATGTTTGATTCATTAACCAATATGGCATCCAGCCTGGAGTTTTCTTTGTGGGGAGGTTTTAATTTTAAGTTTATATTGGTAATTGATATGAAACTTTTTTTTTTCTTGTATCAGTTTTGGTAATACATGTCTTTCAAGGAAATTATACGTTTCATCTGAGTCATCGAATTTATTGTCACAGAGTTGTTAATAGCATTCTTTACCAGCCTTTCACTGATGTCTGCTTTGTGATTTATTAGGTCCTCCTTCTGCTTGTTTGGGCTTTCTCTTTTTCTCTAGTTTGTTAGAGGAAAAGCTCAGATGACTGGGTTAGGAAGGAATGGCAAGGAGGAAAGAGGACTGGTGAGTCCAGAGTCCGGACCACTGTTGGGAGGGGCCCCACTCCAGCTGTGGAGAGGAGGAGAAGAAAGTGCTGTCACTGGAGGAGCATTTGGGGTTGAGGAGCAACTGGTGGATTTGTACAGGGGCTGCAGGGGAGGATGGAAGGGTGAGGCATGTGGGAGGGAAGAGGCCAGCTGGGAAGTGGGGGTTTTGCACAGGAGGAGCTGTCCCCTCCTGCCCACAGAGTCCAGCTCCAGGGACCCCTGTCTCCCAGATTCCCATGGCTCTGGAATGAAATGCTTCTTGGTGATAGAAGCTGGAAGATCATCAGCCTCGTGCCCAGTGACAGCTAAGGGTGTAGAATCAGTGAGGAGGGAGATTTCTCAGTCCTGAGACATCCTCCTGTCCAGGGAAGCAGTTGGCTCAAGCCTGGGGCCCCGGGCTAAGGCCTGAACTGGGTGTTGTGGGGAAGGTCACCCTGGGTGGGAGGTCTCCAGCACACCTGGGACCTGAAAGTGGAGGGAGTGACAGACAGGACCAGGCGGCAGGCAGGGGAGGCAGGATGCAGTATTAAAGAGGCTGGCTAGAGAAGCCTCTCTGAGAGGGTGACAATTGTGGGTAACGTTGGAAAAAGAGAGTTCCCGACAGGAGAAAGCCAGTGCAAAGTCCCTGAGGCAGAAGTGGGCCTGGTGTGTTTCAGACAGGGCCAGGGGCTCTGAGTGGCTGCATCAGCATGAGCAGCGGGGAGTGTGGGAGGTGTGGAGGCCAGAGAGGAAAGAAAGACTTGATCTTGTTGGGTCTGCAGGCCGCCGACAGGGCTCTGCCTTTCACTGCGAGTGACGGGAGCCCACTGGACAGCTTGGAGCAGAGGACTGAGGCCACCTGACTTGGTTTAAAAAGCTTCCAGCTCTATAACTTGATCAAGACAGTGAGAGAAAAAAAAAAAAAAAGCTGTCAGCTCTAGCCATCCAGCTGTGGGGCTAGGGTGACTGGCTGTACCATGCCCGTGTTGGGGCAGAGGTGCTGACGCAGAGGAGTAGTGGGGAATAAGACTATAGACTCATGCTCTGGGTGACTGAAGACCACACTTCTGGGTCGGGTTGGGGAGCACTATCTCAAAAGGGCTGGTCCCAGTAGAATAATCCCTGATGCTGAGAAATTCATTAAAAGTTTTATTGGCTCATAGTTCTGCAGGCAGTAAGAGGGTGGTGCCAGCATCTGCTTCTGGTGAGGACCTCAGATGGCATCTACTCCTGGCGGGAGGTGGCATAGAGTGGCTTTACAGAGAAAAGAGAGAGAGGGAGAGACAGAGGGAGAGACAGAGGGACAGAGAGTGAGAGAAGGAGGAGGAGGAGGAAGAGGAAGAGGAGGAGGAGGAGGAGGAGGAGGAGGAGGAGGAGGGAGATGCCAGGATCTTCTCAACCACTGGATTTTGTGGGAACCCAGAGAGTGACAACTCACTCATTACCTTGAGGATGGCTTTACTGAGCTGTTTGAGAGGCATCCTCCCTACCTCCGGCCATGACCCAATCACCTCCCATTAGGCCCCACCTCCAACACTGAGGACCACATTTGCAGGGGACAAACATATCCAAACCATATCGATCCCCTAGCAAGAAAACATGTCTGTTCCTTCCAGGAAGCAAAAGAGGGCCTAGGCCTCAGATCACAGTAGAAGGTTACATAAGAAATAAATCTGTGGTTCCCCAATTCCATGACAGTCAAGAGTTTTCCATTGCACATGTAAAAAAATGAAAGAAAAACAATCAAAAATCTCCGAATTGACTTAAGCCGAAGGGAGAACTTCTGAGTCTGTGTAACCGAAAGGTCCAAGGGCAGTTCCCAGCTTCAGGCACGGCTGGATCCAGGATTTGGTTCTCTCAGATCAGTTTTCCTGTTCCTGCTTCTCCTCTGTCCATTGCCAGCTTGTCCCCCTGCAGCCCCAAAAGCGTCACTGGCTTGGCTGGGATCACCATGGCCAGAGGAATGCAGTGCTCCACTTAACCAGGCCTGAGCCTCATGCCCACCCCTGAAATCTGGGGTGAAGTAGACTCCAGCAGAATCAAAATTGCTGAAGGGAAATGGAGGGAGTGTTTCTAGGGGAAATATGGACACGGGCACAGGGAAACAGAGGTTGGGTGACAAAACCAACAGATGCCCTCTGCTGTGGCACAGACGTTTCAACACACTCAAAATCCATTCCCAATGTTTTAAAAGAACAGGACTAGGAGAGATGATTTCTTATTTGAGCAGACTCTTCTTTTCCAAAGTGAAAACATGTATTCCCAAAGTAATACGTGCCTGATGAAAATATTTAAACATGGAAGTCTGAGATTTCAAAGGTGAACGTTTTATTTCCCTGACGCTGTTGTCCAGTGGTGAGCACTCTTGAGAGTGGAGGCGGCTTTCCAGGGAGTTAGCTGTGCTCATCCCTACGTGCTCTCGTGGCGGGAGCACACTGCCAAAACAAGAGTGTGCCGTAGCCTAGATGCAGAGATCTGGCGACTTGTTTTAATCTCTCTCTATGCTAGTACTCAACCATCTACCATGCCCTCTCTCCAGCCTCCTCACGGTTTTTCCCTGGGGCAGTTGTACAGTGATTTATTCAACCTTTCCGCCGCTGATGGACATTTACATTCTAAAAATTATTTACGTGATGGTGTCATTAAGATGCCGGTGGATTCTACCTCATCTGCATAGGCAGGAGTTTGTCGGATGGACCCTTCAAGGTGGGTCGAAGGGTATGCATATCGTTCCTTTAATAGAAAATGCCAAATAAATGCCCAGATAGATGCTACTACCTCTCCTACTGACAGCGTATGAGGAGTCCTCGTTTGCAACTACAGCTTTGCCAAGCCTTGGAGATGGTCAGGTAATGCTATTAATCTTACACTGAAATCTGCTCTGGTCCCACTGAGTAAATCCTGAAAGCAAGACTCAAAGGGATCAATCACACTGTTTCCAAGCAACAGAAAAGCATCCCAGAACGCAGCTCAAGAACATGTCTCTTTCACCTTGACAAACATCCCCTTTGCAACCTAGCTCTGCCCACGACAGTGCCAGCGTGACCACCCGGTAGATGAGGCACCTCAGCATGTCACAGAGACCCCGCAGCTGCCTGCTCCCTCCCCTGTATGGTATTCATTCCAAGTCCCCCTTTAAAAGGCCCTGCTTTCTGCCCCCAGAGGGAAGCAGAGCCCTTAAAGGCAAAAGCCTGTACGTCTTCCCCTAAACCAATCATGGCCTAAAGTCCGTTTCTTTATACCAGACCTCGCTCTTGTTAATTGGGACTCTGCAAGCGGTGAGAGCATGAACCTGTAACATGACGTGTTTACACACATTTTAAGTTGTTCACATTATTACTATTATTGCTATTTTAGAGACAGAGTCTTGCTCTGTAACCCAGGCTGGAGCTCAGGGGTGCATTCATAGCTCACTGCAGCCTTGAGATCCTGGACCCTACACATCCTCCCACGTCAGCCTCCCGAGTCACTGGGACTACAGGTGCCTGCCACCACGTCTTCCACCCCTAATTTTCAAATGTTTTCTAACAGAGACAGACTCTCACTACGTTGCTCAGGGTATTCTCCAACTCCAGGTCTCAAGCCATGCTCCCACCTCAGCCTCCTGGAGTGCTGAGAATACAGGTGAGGGCCACCATGCCCGGCCCATATCACATGCTTAATAGTGAAATGATAATGCTGGTTTTGTGCATCTATTCAAATGTGTTTTTGAAGAATTTTTGGAAGGCACAGAAGCTCACACGTTCAATGAAAACAATTTGGGAAAAAAATTCAATGCTGAGCTGGAAGAACATTGTATATGCTACTGTCATGTAGTTAACACATAAACGCAAGTATATGATGAGGAAAATATTCTAAAGTGTCCACAGTAGTTAACGCTGAATGGCGGGACCCAGTCGCTTTTCATGTTCCCCTATTTCCCAAATTGTCTTCCATTACCTTGTGCTACTTGAGTCTCTGAATCCCAGAGCCTCCCCTGCAACCCGAGGACAAAGGCATCCACAGCTGCAGGTGTCTTCGCTCGCTGATAAGAGACGCAGGCAGGGAACAGGAGCTCAGTTTTATTTTCTATAGAAACAAACATGTAAACCGCCCTCCTCCAGCGACAGACAAACAATCAGGCCCCCACAATGAAGTGGCCACTCGTGCAGGGACCTTCCCCGGGGGGGGGGGACGCACGACCTAGGAAGGGGCGCCAGGCTGGGCTTAGCTCCTCTGTCCTGAGGAAAGCAGAGCCAAAAACACGGGCACAAAGGTCTGCATGATCCACATCAACAGGGAAAGCTGCTGGAGACAGGAGCCGATGGAGACTTGGAGTTGGCGCGGATCTGCAGCAGCCAGTCGGCTAAACGCGAGGGGCAAAGAACATCACGTTAAAGGCGACAGCTCTGCACCCATCTCCCCGCGCTCCCTCGGGTGGCAGCGGGCCTGGTGCACCAGGTCTCTAGCTTTCTGACCCTCGGGGCGTGGGGGTGGGGGTGGGAGGCGGATCCCAGCCCCCACCCCGCCACCGTCCAGCCCAGCCCTGTCCCTGTCTTCCTCCCGAACTGACATAACCAGTAGGTTGCCGGAAACGGTGAAATCCTTCAGAACCTCCCCTGGTCGAGGGAGCTGTGCGGCATCCCGGGCCAGGATCGTGCGGGCCAGCTCCGCTTCCATGGGCGAAAGGAAAGGCATCGTGATGTGGCTGGTGGGGACCCCGTTAAGGCCCCATCTCGTAGGACTTGGCCGGTGCCCATCTCATCCGCTCCAGGCTGTCTGCCCACGCACTGGCCCAGGTGGTGCCACAACCAGCCCAGCTGTCTTGGCTCCCCACTTTACCTCTGTTGCACCCCAAGCTGACTCCTCCGTGCCCTTCAAAGGCCCTCCCCAGTATGCCCGGTGCCGCATTAGCTTCCCCCTCCCCCTCGCTTGGCCTCCCCCACCCCGCCCACACCCCAGCCACCGGCTCCCACCTTGCCTGCTTCCCCCCACCTCCTGATCCCCTTCACACACCCAAGCCCTCCATCTCTGGGCCCCGGGCCCTCACCCCATCACCTAGCACCCCTCTCCCCGACCCTGCACAAGCTCCACCTCCCATCCTCCGAGCCGCCCCGTCCCCACCTCCATCTCCCAGCCCCCATCCCCGCCGGGCCCCTTACCTCCATCTCCCAAATGCCACCTCCTGCACCTGGCCCTGCCCTCCCTCGCCTCCTGGCCCTGGCCTCTTCATCTCCCGGTCCCCACCCTGCCACCAGAACTGTCTAGAACAGAACAGAACAGAACAGAACAGAACAGAACAGAACAGAACAGGATACAACTGAAGCAGGCGGCTGTCTGGCCCCCTGGCCCCAAACGGGCAGCTTCCATTCTGGGCAGAAGCCCCTCCGCCACTTGGCCCCTGAGGGTCACCTCCTTCCGGCCCCGAGGCCCTTGCTGCCCCTGAGCCTTGGGGAGCCCTGCCGCCAGCGGCACCCGCCTCTCCTGGGCCGCCAGCATTGCCCCCTGGGCCGCCAGGAACGTCAGGGCCTCCTGGGCCATCAGCATCGCCCGATGAGCCCCCTGTGGTCTGGTCTCTGGCCTGCATGGCCCCTGGGACAGTGTGCCGCGCTCAGAGAGAAAGCCGGGGCCCACGATGACGAGGATGAGGAGAAGGCGAGGTTGCAGGAAGTTCCGCCCCCTGGCATGGGATGGGCAGCCCGGGAACCTCAGGGCGCCTGCGCAGAGGGGCTCCTGCTTCCGGCCCTGGGAGACCCCGGACGAGCCCGGGAGCACGTGACTGGTTCTCACCAAGCCCGCCCCACCCCAAGAGAGCCCCGGCCGGAAGGTGGCGTCTATTCCAGCCTGAACACCGCCACCCCTGAGCAGCTTGCTGTGTCCACCGCCAGGCTCCTGACCCGGGAGCCTGCAGGGAGTCAGGCACCTCGGAGCCCAGCCCGTCCCGACCACCACTCCCCCGGTCTCCCTCACGTCAAGGAGCAAGACAAGCCTGGGGACTCCGGCCAGGGCTGTGTGGCCATCGTCCTGGACCCTGCCTGCCCTGCCTGTCCTTGGGAAGCGCCCAGGACAGACACCGGGGCTAGGCTTCTTAAATGCGTTCAGCAGCGCCCCACCTGGTAAGGGAGCTGGAGCTGTAGGTTGGGTGGGTCGGAGGTGGCCTCTTGTCGTCCAGGGCTCCCCTGCCTCAGGTCCAGCCCACGTGGATGGGAGGAAACAGCGGGACCGTGGCTGGAGGAGGGAAGGGATCCAGAACCCCTTGGTGCGGGCCCCATAGCGCCATTCTCTCCCAGCCACATGCCACATGGGGTTTCCCTTTCTCCCTCCCTCTCTTTCTCCCTTAGGAACAAAGTCTCGAGGTTGTCTGTGGGGTCACCGTTGCCAGGAGGCCCTCAGCTGGGAGGTGACCCTGTGGTCTGCTGGCCTGCTGGGTTCTGGCCAACCTCTGTGTCTGGAAGGGGGTCAGATCCACAGGAAAGGTGCCAAGAGAGGTGGGCAGGAGTGGGGGTGGCATGGCCCTAGGAGCTGGGTGTCTGTCCCCACACCCTGTTGACAAGTCTGTGGAGCGAGAGACTGCAATCCTCCGTCCCCGCTGTCTGGGCTGCTCACCAGGCCAGCTCAGGCTTCTCACACCCTGCACCCTGGGCTGGGTATAAAACCCATCCAGTTGTTTGGGTTTCATAGAACAACCCACAGGCTGTTCTTTCTGATTAACATAGAAACCAACCCTTCTTGTCTTCAAGCGTGAACCTCACAGTTGTTTTAATCTGAATTCCTTCCTCCAGAAATGACCTTCAGGCCTCTCAAAGTATCAAAGCAAATCACCACATCCAGGCAATGAGATGCTGGACCCCCTCATTCATCAGTATTGCTTCCTGGGCCCTCCCGAGTTTCCTGTTTTCCTATACATTGGTGCATTTCTTCCCTGCTAATATAAACCCCTTGTTTTAGTCAGTCAAGGGAGATGGATTTGAGACTGAGCTCCCATCTCCCTGGCTGCGGCACCCGATTGAAGCTGTCTTCCCTGGCAATTCTCTTCATCCCAGTCATTGGATTTCTGTGCAGCCAGCAGCAGGACTTAGACCAAACCCTTGGTATGTCGGCAACAGGCACAGCCCCTGGGAAGTGACCCTGGGCACAGCTCCCACCTCCAGGCTTGAGGCAGTTGCACTTCCCACGCCTCCAGTCTTACGTGCAGCAGCTTTAACCCACGTATGTCTGTGCCACATCCAGTCCAGAGACAGCTGAGTGACCCGAGAAAGGCTTCCCCCGCACCCGGTCAGAGGCTGGAGGACTGGGGCTGGCAGAGGACGGCGGGACTGTGGGGACTTTCTTACTGTGCTAAAAAGCCACAGCAGACGTAGCAATAAAAACATGACATTTTCCAAAGCGGGCTCCTGCTTCCACCTCTGCTGCCCAGAGAAGGGGTCGCGGTGCAGGAGGTAGTGGGAACCTCTTCCAGCTGGAGCTGCTGCGACACGCAAGGCTCTGCTCTGGGGGCCTCTGTGGCTGGGGTTGGCCCCCTTCTGGGGACTGGGAAGGGAGCAGGAAGGCAGCAGACCAGGGAAAGCCTCATTCTCCTGGAGCCGAGGTTCTTGGGGAGAGCAGGACGAGAGTGAGCTGGAGAGCAGCCACACGGGCGGAGAGGGGTGGGTGAAGGGATTCCAGAGGTGTCTAGAAAACAGGAAAGAGCTCCTTAGCAGGTCCAAGCCCCAGGTGTTGGGGAGGACTGGATGTGGAGGCTGAGGACAGTTGTCCAGGAGGATATCCAGGCATTGGCAATATTGGGTCCTACTGAGATGGGGCCGTCAAGGAGAAGACACAGGCTGCATGTGACAGGGTGACAAATGGGTGCTGCTTCTACCAAGCTCTGTCTTGTTTTCTGTACACTTCTCGGAGCCCCTCCAGTCACCGTCATCTCCGGCCTCTTCCTGCGCCTCTGTGTTTGCAGACGCCTTTGCCCATCTCAGATCCTGCCGAGCCTCTGGGCCCCCCTGCACGTGCCTTCTGGCTCTCAGCTGCTGGGGTGGGCACCTCTGTGCCCTGTGCCAGCGCCCCCTCCTGCAGCTCTCGGCACATCTCCTTCTTTTCCTGTGCCCTGCACAGGGTGGGCCTGGAAGCTCGGGGGAATCTGTACCCTTGGACACAGCGCCCCCACCAATGCAGCCAAAAGTCACTGGATAAATGTCTTAGTCTCTCACCCTGTGAAGGACAACTCTTAGAGGTCCAGCTGAGTGTGGAGTGAATGAAATGAAATGAATGCACAGAAATGGGAGTGGACAAAGGAATGCCGACTTCTCAGGCCGCCCTAATGTATCTCAGTAGCAGCACTGGAGGGAATGGTATATAGAGAAATATTTCTATAGTATCTGAAGTGTTGAGAATGTATTGACCTAAGATATACACAATTGAACTAAAAACGCTGGAAGAAAATTGAGACGAACTTTATTTGATTGATGGAAGGGAAAAGACTTCTAAGCCTACTAGCAATGAGAACAATAATGACCAATAACATTTGTTGGGCAATTGCCATGTTCCAGCGACTGTTGCAAGCACTAGATAAGAATTAGCTCACTTATCCAGAAACACACCACATTTTCATTGTCGTTAACTTTGGCGGTGAGATAACGGTTGGTTTTTATTTTCTCTTCCAAACTTGGCCATATTTCCTCTTCTTTTACAGTGAACATGTATTACATTCATTAGCAGAAAGCAATTAACAAAGTTATTCATGACTTGTTGTTGAGGGAAATTTCTAATTAGCTCCGGAGCGAATCAGTTTGCCAGTTTATATTAGCCTGTTCAATTCACTGGAGTCCATAATTTTCCTCTGAAACTTGTTCTAATTGGTACCTTTACTTGAGGCAATGAGGAAGGCGATGCTGTGAGGAAGTCCCTGAAGCCACCGAGCCTCGGCGCCCACACTAGTCACCACTGGGATGAGGCCACATGGCTCTCCCGGTCGTCTCTGTGGCTTTTAGCCGCTTCTAAAAAGCAATCCTTTCCAAATTCCACACACAGAGTTCATCCTACCCTGAAAGTTTTCCTCCAGAGAGCTGTCGATAGTTTGCTTCCTCAGCATCTTGCCACTATTACACAACGAGGTGTTTTTCTCTTCTGCACCTTGGAGGTCCTCATGAGGAACACACGTGTGCTTAAACACAAAACATACCGGGGCCCGTAACAGCCCCTCATCTCCAGAGGGCCGGTCCTGGTCCACACGTGCTGGCAGTGATAGCCTTTGTGTTTCCAAATCAGAGAAGACTTTTTTGGAATGGCTGACACGTATTCTAAATCATACTAGGCATCATCTGGGATGGTGAAGCTTCAGAGGTGACCGGGCCAGGATGTCTATATTCAAAGAGGGCCATCAAATTAAAGTTAAGAAAAGATCTCTTTGCTTGAATTCCAGAGTTTCAAATCAGTAAGGTCACGTCAACTTGGATGGCCTGTAGGTACTTCCAACCCAACCTGCCCCCAGCCGACCTTGCTGCCTGTCCTCCCCGCCCCCTCCCAATCCCAGAATGGCTTCCCTCTCCTTCAATCTCTGTCTTGGCGACACGCATTTCCATGGCCCTGCACTCTGTCATCTCCCCTTCCATCTAATCAGTTTCCTTCAACGTGTGCTTTCCTCCCTCCCCAGCCCAGGTCGGCATCCTCTCTCACCTGTATGATGAGAACCATCTCCCCGGGTCTGCACAGATTCCCGGCCCCTTTTCTACAAATTTGGCCCGAATGGAGCCATCTAAGTGGGGATGGTGTAGGCTGGCCTCTTACGGACTAGGGGGAGGGCCCAGCCATACCTACCAGGGCTGCTGGGCCTGGCTTGTTTCGCCCTGTAGGGGTGATTGCAGGTTCTTGTGCGGGACTCGGGGTGGGGGCCTGTTGGGAAGCCCCGGCTGGCCCAGTGCCCCAGCCTTGAGCTTTCGGTCTTCTTTGAGTGCCCACCCGCCAATATTTGAGGACAATGAAAGGCACCCGGGTTGACCCTTTTAACAGCATGTGGCCGTTCCTAGGTTTGGTGGTAGGGGTGAGTGACCTTTTCTTGTGAAGGAGTGGTGAGTAACTACTGTATGACAGTGAGTTGTCTTAGTGCCCAGTAGCCCAGCCTACTTTGTGAGCTCCATAAAGGCAGGAAGCTTGTCTGCAGCTTTTCCACATGCCCTGTGCCAAGCCCGGTACTGGGGACACATGAGGTACTCTCTCACTCTTCCCTTCAATAAATATTTCCTGGTTGGGAGCAGTGGCTCACATCTGTCATCCCAGCACTTAGGGAGGCTGAGGCAGGTGGATTGCTTGAGTCCAGGAGTTCGAGACCAGCCTGGGCAACATAGTGAGACGCTATCTCTATTTCAAAAGGAAAAACAAATAGCCTTAACAGAGCCTGATTCAGTCTTTCTCACTGCTGCACTTTACTCTAGTGGATGAATAGGCTGGGACACACGTGTCCCTTGCATTGCTGACAGGAGTTTAGCTTGTTCCTAGTTCTTCCTATCGCCAACATCCCTGGGCTTATGTCCTTTACCTCACAGATGAGTGTTTCTCCTGGAGAGTGGCCCAGCAGTGGATCTTCTGGATCATTGAGAAAATGGGCATTTTAGGTTTTAACCTTCTATGTTCACCAAGGCCCTGGAGCCAGTCTGCTTGTTTGAACCATGCCGCTGATACAAATGAGCTGCATCTCCCTGGGCCAGCTGCTGACCCTGCCTGTGCCTGTGTCCTCCCTGCTAGATGGTGATAAGCGTACACACTTCAGTCACAGGACCATTGCTGGAAGTAGCTCACATTTGTCCACAGCGTTTACAAGAGTGGCAGGAACCTAAGTGAGTGCTGTATAGTTTGCTTGCCATAGATCCTGACAAATTACCCTGCCAAGTGGCTGTCCCAATTGACAGGCCCATTAGCACTGTGCGGAAAAGCCATCAGCTTCTTCATAAGCTTGGAATGTTAGGCGGGTATGTTTTACAAATAGGACATGTGACCCACGATTTGTGGTTTTCATCTGCATCTGCAGATTAGGTCTGCAGATTAGGGGTGGGGAGCACTGGGATTCTCTGTCCTTTGGATGAACTCAGAGGTTGGCAAGCTACAGCCTGCTGGCCACTAAAGCCATAGTGGAGCACAGCCAGGTACGTACTAGGGTGCCAAGGCAAGGAGTCCACATGGATCAAGTGGCCCACAAAGCTGAATCCATCTCCTGTCTGGCTCTTCCTAGAAAGCTGTTGATCCCTGTTTAGGAACTGCTAGGAAATTAAAAGAATACCACAAAGATGATACTCCTTGAGAATAGCAACCCAAGACACGTAATCATCAGATTCACCAAGGTTGAATTGAAAGAAAAACATGTTAAGGGCAGCCAGAGAGTAAGGTCGTGTTACCGCAAAGGGAAGCCCATCATACTAACAGCAGACCTCTCTGCAGAAACCCTACAAGCCAGAAGAGAGTGGGAGACAATATTCAACTTCTTAAAGAAAAGAATTTTCAACCCAGAAATTCTAATACAGCCAAACTAACCTTCATACACAAAGGAGTAGTAAAATCTGTTACAGACAAGCAAATGCTGAGAGATTTTGCCACCATCAGGCCTGCCTTACAAGAGTTCCTGAAGGAAGCACTAAACATGGAAAGGAGCAACAGGTACCAACCACTGCGAAAACATACCAAAGTATAAAGACCATACACAGTATGAAGAAACTGTATCAACTAACCTGCAAAAGAACCAGCTGGCATCATAATGTCAGGATCAATTCACACATAACAATATTAACCTTAAATGTAAACTGGCTAACTGCCCCAATTAAAAGACATAGACTGGCAAAATGGATAAAGAGTCAATACCTATTGGCGTGCTGTATTCAGGAAATCCATCTCACATGCAAAGACACATATAGGCTCAAAATAAAGGGATGGACGAAGATTTACCAAGCAAATAATGGAGAGCAAAAAAAAAAAAAAAAAAAAAAAAAAGCAGGGGTTGCAATCGTAGTCTCTGATAAAACAAACTTTTAACTACAAAGATCAAAAGAGACAAAGAAGGGCATTACATAATGGTAAAGGGATTAATGCAACAAGAAGAGCTAACTATCCTAAATATATATGCACCCAATACAGGAGCACCCAGATACATAAAGCAAGTTCTTAATGACCTACAAAGAGACTTAGACTCCCTCACAATAATACTGGGAGACTTTAACAGTCCACTGTCAATATTAGATCAACCAAGACAGAAAATTAACAAGGATATCGAGGACTTGAACTCAGATCTAGACCAAGTAGACCTAATAGACATCTACAGAACTTTCCACCCCAAATCCACAGAATATACATTCTTCTCAGCATCACATTGCACTTATTCTAAAACTGACCACATAATTGGAAGTAAAACACTCCTCAGCAAATGCAAAAGAACGGAAATCATAACAAACAGTCTCTCAGACCACAGTGCAATCAAATTAGAACTCAGGATTAAGAAACTCACTCAAAACCACACACACAACTACGTGGAAGCTGAACAAGCTGCTCCTGAATGACTACTGGATAAATAATGAAATGAAGGCAGAAATAAAAATGTTCTTTGAAACCAATGAGAACAAAGATACAACGTACCAGAATCTCTGGGACACATTTAAAGCAGTGAGTAGAGGGAAGTTTATAGCACTAAGTGCCCACAAGAGAAAGGAGGAAATATCTAAAATCGACACCCTAACGCCAGGATGAAAAGATCTATGTCTCTACTAGAAATACAGAAATTAACTGGGCATGGTATCATGCGCCTATAATCCTAGCTACTCAGGAAGCTGAGGTAGGAGAATCGCTTGAACCAGGGAGGCGGGGGTTGCAGTGAGCTGAAATCGCACCACTGCACTCCAGCCTGGGCAAGACAGTGAGACTCCATTTCAAAAAAAAAAAAAAAAAAAAAAAAGAAAGAAAGAAAAGGAAAAAGAACTAGAGGAGCAGGATCAAACAAATTCAAAAGCTAGCAGAAGACAATACATAACTAAGAGAACAGAAGGAGACAGAGACGTGAAAACCCTTCAAGAAATCAATAAATCCAGGAGCTGTGTTTTGAAAAGATCAACAAAATAGACCACTAGTCAGACTAATAAGAAAAGAGAGAAGAATCAAATAGATGCAATAAAAAATGATAAAGGCGATATCACCACCAGTCCCACAGAAATACAAACTACCATCAGAGAATGCTATAAACACCTCTATACAAATGAAACGGAAAATCTAGAAGAAATGGATAAATTCCTGGACACTTACACCCTCCCAAGACTAAACCAGAAAGAAGTTGAATCCCTGATTTAGACCAATAACAAGGTCTGAAATTGAGGCAGCAATTAATAGCCTACCAACCAAAAAACATCCAGGACCGGATGGTTTCACAGCCAAATTCTACCAGAGGTGCAAAGAGGAGCTGGTACCAGTCCTTCTGAAACTATTCCAAACAACAGAAAAAGATGGAATCCTCTCTAACTCATTTTATGAGACCAACATCATCTTAATAATACCAAAACCTGGGAGAGAAACAACTAAAAAAAAAAAAATTCAGGCCGATATTTCTGATGAATATTGATGCAAAATTCCTCAATAAAATACTGGCAAACTGGATCCAACCACACGTAAAAAAGCTGATCCGTCACTGTAAGATTTATTGCCAAGGTAAAATGAGGAAACTGAGGCAAGTATAAAAAAATGAGAAGCTAATTTATTCAGCTCCCGGGCGAGGTTCTGTGGTCCAGGAAAGGGCCAAAGAAGTCGCGCCTGGCTGTTCAGGGAGTGGGGTTTTATGGGGAGGGAAGGCAACTGATTGGCTATTGGGGAAACAAAGCGAAGGCAATCTTATTGGCTGCTAGGAAGCAGGAAATACTTGGAACTAGCTGCCATTGGTAGGTGGGCGGGACCTTGGGTAAGTGGGCCTTGATTGGCTATTGGGGAAACAAAGTGAAGGCAATTTTTCTTGGCTGTTAAGAAGCAGGAAATACCTGCAACTAGCTGCTATTGGTAGGCGGGCGGGACTTTGGGTAAGTGGGCTTTGATTGGCTATTGGGGAAACAAAGTGAAGGCAATTTTATTGGCTGTTAAGAAGCAGGAAATACTTGGAGCTAGTTGTTATGGCTAGGCGGGCTGGCCTTTGGGTAAGTGGGCTTTGCTGGGGGCGTACAGGGCAGACTGCTACTGGGCAGGGTTTGATGGGGCTTTTAAAAAAATTTTTTTTGCAGCATTTATTAACAGTGGGCTGGGGGTTGAATGCATAATTTAGTGCTGAATGTGGGCTTGGGTTTGGTATGTGGAGGCGGGTGCGGGGAAGCTATGCAGCGAGGCCAGATAACAAGCTTGGGTGATGACGTAGTTATCAGGCGCAGAGAGAGATGGATGTGTCCGTTTAACCCTCTGCAAGGCAGCTGGCCTTACAATCACAATCAAGTCAGCTTCATCCCTGGGATGCAAGGCTGGTTCATCATACTCGAATCAGTAAATGTAATCCGTCACATAAAAAGAACCAAAGACAAAAACCACATGATTATCTCAGTAGATGCAGAGAAGGCCTTTGACAAAATTCAACAGCCCTTTATGCTAAAAACTCTCAATAAACTAGGTATTGATGGAACGTATCTTAAAATAATAAGAGCTATTTATGACAAACCCACAGCCAATATCATACTGAATGGGCAAAACCTGGAAGCATTCCCTTTGAAACCCAACACAAGACAAAGATGACCTCTCTCACCATTCCTATTCAACATAGTATTGCAAGTTCTGGTCAGGGCAATCAGGCAAGAAGAAATAAAGGGTATGCAATTAGGAAAAGAGGAAGTCTTTTCCCAGTTGTCTCTATTTGCAGATGACATGACTGTATATTTAGAAGACCCCATCATCTCAGCCCAAAATCTCCTTAAGCTGATAAGCAACTTCAGCAAAGTCTCAGGACACAAAATCAATGTGCAAAAATCACTAGCATTCCTATACACCAATAATAGACAAACAGAGAACCAAATCATGAGTGAACTCCCATTCACAACAGCTACAAAGAGAATAAAATACCTAGGAATACAACTAACAAGGGATGTGAAGGACCTCTTTAAGGAGAACTACAAACCACTGCTCAAGGAAATAAGAGAGGATACAAACAGATGGAAAAACATTCCATGCTCATGGTTAGGAAGAATCAATATCATGAAAATGGCCATACTGCCCAAAGTAATTTATGGATTCAATGCTATCCCCATCAAGCTACCATTGACTTTCTTCACAGAATTGTAAAAAACCACCTTAAATTTCGTATGGAACCAAAAAAGAGCCTGCATAGCCAAGACAATTCTAAGCAAAAACAAACAAACAAAAAAACAAAGCTGAAGGCATCAAACTACCTGTGTCAAAACTATACTACAAGGCTACAGTAATCAAAACAGCATGGTACTAGTAGCATGGTACTAGTAGCAAAACAGAGATATAGACCAATGGAACAGAACAGAGGCCTTGGAAGCAATGCCACACATCTACAACCATCTGATCTTTGACAAACCTGACAAAAACAAGCAATGGGGAAAGGATTCCCTATTTAATAAATGGTGTTGGGAAAACTGGCCAGCCATAGGCAGAAAGCTGAAACTGGATCCCTTCCTTACACCTTATAGAAAAATTAACTTAAGATGGATTAAAGATTTAAACATAAGACCTAACACCATAAAAACCCTAGAAGAAAACCCAGGCAATACCATTCAGGACATAGGCATAGGCAAGGACTTCATGACTAAAACACCAAAAGCAATGGCAACAAAAGTTAAAGTAGATAATGGGATCCAATTAAACTAAACAGCTTCTGCATAACAAAAGAAACTATCATCAGAGTGAACTGGCAACCAACAGAATGGGAAAACATTTTTGCAATCTACCCATCTGACAAAGGGCTAATATCCAGAATCTACAAGGAACTTAAACAAATTTACAGGAAAAAAGCAAACAACCCCATCAAAAAGTGGGGGAAGATATGAAGAGACACTTCTCAAAAGAAGGCATTTATGCAGCCAATAAACATATGAAAAAATGCTCATCATCACTGGTCGTTAGAGAAATGCAAATCAAAACCACATTGAGATACCATCTCATGCCAGTTAGAATGGCGATCATTAAAAAATCAGGGGAGGCCGAGGCGGGTGGATCACGAGGTCGAGAGATCGAGACCAACCTGGTCAACATGGTGAAACCCCGTCTCTACTAAAAAAAAATACAAAAAAAGTAGCTGGGCATGGTGGTGCATGCCTATAATCCCAGCTACTCAGGAGGCTGAGGCAGGAGAATTGCCTGAACCCAGGAGGCGGAGGTTGCAGTGAGCCGAGATCGCACCATTGCACTCCAGCCTGGGTAACAAGAGCGAGACTCCGTCTCAAAAAAAAAAAAAATCAGGAGACAACACATACTGGGGAGGCTGTGGAGAAACAGGAACACTTCTACACTGTTGGTGGGAGTGTAAATTAGTTCAACCATTGTGGAAGACAGTGTAGCAATTCCTCAATGATCTAGAACTAGAAATACCATTTCACCCAGCAATCCCATTACTGGATATATACCCAAAGGATTAAAAATCATTCTATTATAAAGACACATGAACACATATGTTTACTGTGGCTCTGTTCGCAATAGCAAAGACTTGGAACCAACCCAAATGCCCATCAATGATAGACTGAATAAAGAAAATGTGGCACATATACACCATGGAATGCTATGCAGCAATTAAAAAGAATGAGTTCATGTCCTTTGCAGGGACATGGAAGAAGCTGGAAACCATCGTTCTCAGCAAACTAACACAAGAACAGAAAACCAAACACTGCATGTTCTCACTCACAAGTGGATGTTGAACAATGAGAACACATGGACACAGAAGGGGAACATCACACACCGTGGCCTATATGGGGGTAGGCGCTGGGGGAGGGATAACAGGGGCGTGGGGGAATTGGGGAGAGATAGCATTAGGAGAAATACCTAATGTAGATGACAGGGTGATGGATGCAGCAAACCACCATGGCACATGTACACCTATGTAACAAACCTGCATGTTCTGCACATGTACCCCCAGAACTTAAAGTATAATAATAATAGATAATTTAAAAAAAATTTAAGAAGGAAATTGTGGCTCTCTGAGGTGGCTCAAAAGTGTAATCCTGGCATTTTGGGAGGCCAAGGTGGGAGAATTGCTTGAGCCCAGGAGTTTGAGACCAGCCTGGGGAACATGGTGACATCTCATCTCTACTAAGAATAAAAAACATTAGCCAGGCATGGTACATGCTTGTCGTCCTTGCCATTGGGGTGGCTGAGGTGGGAAAATCACCTGAGCCTGGGGAGGAAGAGGCTGCAGTGAGCCTTGCCTGTGCCACTACATTCTAGCCTGAGCAACAGAGGGGACACTGTCTCAAAGAAATTTTTTTTTTTTTTTTTTTTTGAGATGGAGTCTTGCTCTCTACCCAGGCTGGAGTACAGTGGTGCAATCTCAACTCACTGCAACCTCTACCTCCCGGGTTCAAGCTATTCTTCTGCCTCAGCCTCTCGAGTAGCTGGGACCACAGGCGCATGCCACCATGCCTGGCTAATTTTTGTATTTTTAGTAGAGATGGGGTTTCACCATGTTGGCCGGGATGGTCTCGATCTCTTGACCTCGTGATCCACCCGCCTTGGCCTCCCAAAGTGCTGGGATTACAGGTGTGAGCCACCGCGCCCGGCCAGAAAATTGTTTTTAAATAAGGGGATGAAGATGTCCCTGTTACGGAGCAGAGCGTGTCTCAGGTGCTGCAGTCAGCCAAAGAACAGATCAAGTGGTCACTTTTTCAGTGAAGAACTTCCTGTTTTCAGCTCCTCACCGTCTTAAAAAAAAATGCACATCTGCTGTGAATTTTCATCCAGTTCCCCAACTGACGCTCTCAGGGTCATCTTGGGGATCACAGGGATCCTTAAATCTCCATCCAGTCTGTGGTTGCCTCCCCAACCCTCCCTACACCCTTCCTGTTCCTTTGCTTCTTTGGCCTGGTTTTTACTTGAATTAGTACACCTTTTTCCTATAGCATTGAGTTCCTTATTTATTCTGGTTATTTATCCCTTGTCAGACAGGTAATTTGTAAATATTTTCTCCCATTCTGTGGGTTGTCTCTTCACTTTTCTGATTGTTTCTTTTACCATGCAGAAGCTTTTTAACTTGATGTGATCCTGGTTAAATAATCTTTGATGGGAGTGCCAATCCAGCAATCTCTTCAACGAACAGCGCTGGAGCAATTGGAATAACACATGCAAAAGAATGATGTTGGATGCCCATGTAATGCCGTAAGCAAAATTAACTAAAAATGCAACAAGAACCTAAATGTAAAGGGTAAACCATAAAATTTGTCAAAGAAACCACAGGGTGGAATCTACATGACCTTGGATTTGGCAATAGACTCTTAGATATGAAATCAAAAGTACATGCAGTGAGAGAAAAAAGTTAAACTGGATTTCATCAAAATGAGAAACTGTTGTGCATTAAAGAAAATTATCAAGAAAGTTGTTTTAATTTACTTCCTTTAAAATGGAGAGTACTTCTTCAGTGATTAGAAGAGACAGATGGAAACAAAGAACTCTATTACTCACAGGTTATGGAGGCTACACAGAGATCAATCGCATGTGGAGAGGATGTGCATGGACCTGGGGCACTTGCCTTTAATTGGGTCCGGGGAAGTGGTCAGAGCATCACAGTAGGTGGTGAGAAGATTGGAGGATTCAAAGCAAATGCCCGCAAAAAGGGGCTCCCACCACGGGGACCTAATCTAACTTTATATTTGGTCAAGCAGCTGGATGTGTGTGTACTCGTGAGAGGGCTTTTAGGGGAAGGAAAGTGGAATGGAAAGGAAGTGGCTGGGGACGGCATAGTGTGGCATCGGGGACTGATGTTAAGACAACAAAGTGGTGGATGCTGGGGCAGCATGATAATATTAAGTTTCAACACAGAAGTGAAAAGGCAAGCTGAAGAATGTGAGAATATATCTGATAAGGGTTTGGCATCCATAACATACAACAAACTCCTAAAACTCAACAGCAAGATGATAAACAATTGAGTTAAATAACTGACAAAAGACTTAGACATTTCTCCAAAAACATACAGAAACGACCTGTAAGCACATGTCGTATTAAAAATCTCTGCTATACCTATAGTTATGTGTATTTTTCCATTCCTAACATTTTTATTATGACTTCTAACATTTGTTTTATGAATCAATCAAGAAGGGATGTCTTGCACCACTGTCCCTGTTTTTACTTGGCTCTTTTTCTGAAATTTAGACTTGCAGGCTTAGGTCATTGTTTGTTTACTCTAAGCCTTCAAAGCTTTAAATTTCCCTTCAAGAACCACTCATGGCACATTCAACAAGTCTTCATCATTCCTTTTGAGGACACATTTCCAGAATTGCGTCTTACTGTTCATTCTGCCTGGAAGGAAGTCGCTAAAAGTGTAGATCTGCTTGAGTTAATGGGTGGTATATAGGAGTCTGTTTGTATGGTGGTGACCTGGAAATAACAATATTGAAATGCCAGGAAATGCGTATCTCTTGTGTATGTTCCCAAGGTGCTTTCAGTACTCAGGTGGACATAGTGACTTGCTCTGGGGGTGTCAGCCAGCTTCTTCCCTCAGTCCAATTCTTGCTCAGTGGACTCATGATGAAAATAGCACTGAGGAAAGAAATGGAAGTTACTCATGGGCTCATCAACATGGTCTTCACCAAGTGCCAAATCTACCAACAGCAGAGCCTCAAGTATGGGGTCATCCCACAGGGGTCTGTCTTAGTCCATTCAGGCTTCCACAGCACGATACCATAGACTGGGTAGCTTACAAACAACAGACTTTTATTTCTTACCATTTCGGAGGCTGAAAAGTTCAAGATCAAGAAGTCAGCAGATTTGGTGTTTGGTGAAACCCCACATTGTGGTTCATAGATGGTGCCTTCTAACTGTGTTTGCACATGGAGCCTCTCAGGGGCCTCTTTTATGAGGACTCTAATCCCATTCATGAAGTCTCTGCCTTCATGATCTAATCACCACCAAAGGCTCCACTTGCAATAACATCATATTGGTGATGAAGTTTCAACATACGAAATTTGGGGTTACAGACATTCAGACTTACCTGGTGAAAAGATGATTATATCATATCAGGCCCCTTCCATTCTTCAGGGGGCAGCAAGTTTTTCTCTTTGGAATAGTTGCTTTTTCTATATATATATGTGCCTGCCACCACTGTGGTTTTGCCAACAACATCATCCATGGATGTACTACAGGCTCATTCACCATCACCGTATCTCACTCAAAAACTGCAATGAAATGATTAGAGACTATAGTCTGAAAATCTGGGATTCCTGTGGTATTGAGCTAACAAATGAGAGGAGGATTATTGTGTTGGCAGGGCAATGAATACTGACTGTCAAGAAGAGATATAATTTCTGTTACATA
Source organism: Saimiri boliviensis (assembly GCF_048565385.1). Taxonomy (NCBI): domain Eukaryota; kingdom Metazoa; phylum Chordata; class Mammalia; order Primates; family Cebidae; genus Saimiri; species Saimiri boliviensis. The sequence goes on along the minus strand of NC_133470.1, from coordinate 84,002,895 downwards.
AGTGGGGTCACAGCAAAATATTTCTGAGATTCACAGATTTTTAGGGAACATTTGCTAATATTGCTATATAGAGTGGTAAAATTTAGTGCAAGTGACAACTCCTGGACACAACCAAAAAGGGATCAAACCCCTCGGAAACAGAAGCTTGTGTCTCCTACCAAGTGAAAAATCATAATCAGCCAGTATATTAGCTGAGGTCAACTATGGCTATGCATGTAATTGCAAAAATGAGGATCCCAGGAGGTCATGTCTACTTTAGTTCATTGTTATTTGGTGCATATTTTTATTTGTATTAGTCCATTTCCTCCCTTCTGCACCTTTTCTCCACCATTTTATAATTTAGTCCATAGATGATAGATTCTCAAATCAGTATCATTGTTGGCAGAAAATGTCGTGGACCGTCCGGGACGGGTAGGCACGTCTGCCGGAGGTCTCTCGACCTGCAAGAGGGTCCCAATACCTGGAAGAGGGAGTGCGCCTGAAAAATTAATAAAGACAGAGAGAGAAAGCGAGGTGTCTGGAGGGCTGATAGGCTGTGCCTAAACAGCAAATTTTATTTTTCAAAGGCCAGGAATAAATACACTTTCTTGGCTCTGGTTTACGTCATAGCAAGAGGAAATGCAAATGTATGCCTCACATGGCCTATACAATAGAGAAGTCAGATATGCAATCAATGGTTGTAAACTGTAACAGAATTTCCTGTAATCACAAAGTTTGTTTGCATCCAAACATTATTCACAAAGCTTGTTTACATCCAAACATTATTCCTCCTGGCTGCAGGTATCTCTGGTTTGACCTTGTTTTAGAACTGAGATGTGAAAAGGTTTTCTGATTTTGCTCATCAGGATATCTTTTAATCGGATTCTCCTTTGTCTACTCCTGACTCAACTTAACTCAACTTCCCCATTCAGGAATCTCTGAGTCAGGAATCAAAGCCATCCCTTATGGTGGCATTTTGCTTTGCAAATATCGACAGTTAAACCATTATCTAGGGTACAAGGCAGTTAGGTAAGGTTTAAGGCTTATTCTTGAAGAGTCATAAAAAAGTTAAAAGCAGGAACTGGTTGCCGGTAGGGGGTCGCTTGGTCTAGCAGTAATGCATAATTTTAGGCCCAAAACGATATTGTGGTTGATATTAGAAACTGATCATTCACCTTTCAGTTCCTATATTTCTGGATAGCTCGACTGCCTCCAGTAGGAAACTGTGTTTGGGATCAAACTCACCGTATAGTGAGACTCACGCCTTTTAGGGGTCTCACACGGGAATGTTCCCCACAGAAAAAGCAAAATCTGTAAACTATTTCAAGGAGGTTTATTGTGAGCCAGTATGAATGACCATAGCCCGGAGAAGACACAAACCCAAGACTTGAGCAGTGGTCCCAAGGCAGTCAGATTGCAGCTCTGTTTTACACATTTCAAAGGAAGCAGAAGTTACAGGCAAAGTCATAAATCAAGACATAGAGTTTACACACTGGTTTAGCCGAAACATTGGGATATCTTGAAGTAGGGTTTACAGGTCATAGTTGGACTGAGATTCTTTAATTTGTAGTTGGTTAAAAGAGCAAGGCTTTTTCTAAACACTTTGCAAAACAGGCATACACACACACACACACACACACACACACACACACACACACATTACAAGTATACTTATGGATGTGGAGTAACTCAAGGGAGAGCGATGGTGCATTCTGTGGTTCGGCTCCTCACCCTCTAATCCCGTGTTCATCTAAGTGAGCCTTCTAATATAGCAGATGTTGGAGAAATAACATCGTGTCTCTGGCCCCTTTTGAAGTGGCATTCTGTGCTGCATCACAGTATGTGTGTAGTCTAGACCTGGACAATTGGTTGCACTAGCAGGTGACTTGGAGAACAAAGTGAGGTGGAATCAGCTGCCTCTGTCTTCTCTGCAGGTCACAGAGACTCTGGTTTTTGTGTCAGTATTAGCGGAGATTCTGCTTGTGGTGCGAGGCAGGCATGCAGAGGTGTGTCAGAGCCAGCCTGTACTTGCTGGTGACAGCCCATGGGGAACATCTCTTTACAACTCCACCTTGCAGACATCCTGTTGGCAGCCTGAAATCAGCCTCGGTGGGAGTACGTACATCATGGCGGTCAGCAAATGCCACCAGTCTGGGCTTCTTCCTGCCTCTTGAGAGCCCACTGTTCAAGCTGGAATGGCACACCACTGGGTCCAAGGCATCCTTTTACATGGCCTGTTCAGACCCAGCAGCTGCAGAGTGGCTCTGGAACCTACATTAGAGAGGAAAATTCTTGATCCTTGACCTACAGCAAGGGCACTGTGTTCCCAGGACCAAAGGTGGAGCCGGCAGCCTCCTGACTCTACCTTCCATGTGTGGCACAGGTACCGGCTACGGGCCAGGTCAGTTCTGTGGTGTTCTGGGAGTCACTCCCAGAGTCACAGTTTACATTCCATTCTGACAGACCTTTGAACGATTTTGTTAGCAACTGGCTGTGTTTGTTAAGGTCCTGGTGCCAAACTAGCTAGAGAGGTTTCCATTATCTGCACTCACACCCCAACTGATACACAGAGATGTGCCTGTGTAGTTCTATAATAAGATGCCTGCATCTACCTTTGGAGTGTTAGTCAGGACACAGCAGGAACCAGATGGCATGCTCTAACACATTTAACTGAAGAGCATTTAATCCAAGGACTATCTAGAGAGGTGTGAGTAGGGGAGAGCTGTGCTCTTCTCCTCGGTTGGAGTGCTGAAGCTGCCCCGTATGGGCTCCTGAGAGCTGGCTGTTGCGTTGTCAGAAATGTGGGAGCCAGTAGTCGACTGGTACCACTTGTAAACTGCTCACTGCAAAAGCTTACAATTCAACAAACTGTATGAACCATTAAGATGATATATAACTAAAAGAGTATAACTGCATCATTTTAACACAAAGGATAAATGTTTGAGGGGATGGATATCCTGTTTTCCACAATGTGATTGTTACGCATTGCATGCCTGTATTAAAACATCTCATGTGCTCCGTAAACACATACAGCTACTAAAGTACCCATAAAAATTCAACTCAAATGATTTTAAGAAACAACACAAAATAACTAAGGTGATTTATATAAGAACTGATTATTTTCAAATTATTTTACTGATAGCCATGCTCTTGCAATTATTCACGTCTATGGCATCTGTGTGCTGGTAATACTATATAGCTGGATGATATGGACCGTATCTTCCTAACTCTGTGAGGAATGACGACCCAGTTGTTACTTGACATCATCCATGTTGGGAGTATTTACACCACGGACAATGGCGAATGTTGCAATTAAGGGCTCCACTTACTGTTTGGTTGACTTCCCAGTCTTAAGCAGTTGATGGTGAAAATATTTTTTTTTTTATTTTTTTGAGACGGAGTTTCACTCTTGTTACCCAGGCTGGAGTGCAATGGCGCGATCTCGGCTCACCGCAACCTCCGCCTCCTGGGTTCAGGCAATTCTCCTGCCTCAGACTCCTGAGTAGCTGGGATTACAGGCACGAGCCACCATGCCCAGCTAATTTTTTGTATTTTTAGTAGAGATGGGGTTTCACCATGTTGACCAGGATGGTCTCGATCTCTTGACCTCGTGATCCACCCGCCTCGGCCTCCCAAAGTGCTGGGATTACAGGCGTGAGCCACCGAGCCCGGCAATGGTGAAAATATTAATCATGGCAATTAATCTTCCAAGTACACCACATTGTTTGTCATGGCCACATTGTCAGTAGCCTCACAATTTGAGGAAATATTTTCCTAACATTCAAAAACTATTATCTGGCTCAGCAAAGAGGTTTTCCATGGCATTGATTAACACACGAAGGGCCTTCTTTCACTTGTGTCTGTGTCATTAACATAAATGAAAATATCAGCCAACATTCATGTGAGAACTTTTATCCTTCATCGCTTGCAACCACAGACCAATCGCAAACACAAGAGTCTGGAAAAAAGTCACTGCGGCAGACTGTGATAATCCGTTATGGGTATGGATTTTATAATACAGAATGTTTTATATTTTATTACTGTTTGTCATTGTGTGCTACGCCTTCCAAATGGGAGTTGAAATGATAATATAGTTATGTACATAGGTATAGGCATATCTTGTATGACACCTCCAACCGGCTCTTCCCACCTCAGACAATCAGCTGTCAAACATTTGCCAGCATACCACTGTCCAGAAGGGATGACTGGACACGAAGAGAAGCCTTCACCAAACACAGGCTTCAGGGGACAAGCACAGGGGTTGATGCTTGTGCCTCCTGGTGACAGTCAAGAGCCTCTGGGGAATTCAGCCACTCGAAGGGAGGAGGTTTCCCTGAGTGGAGAGGAGAGAGGCAGCTGCAGGGAGGCCAGGAGGGTCCAGGGAGACGGTGTGAAGGCCTCGGAAGTAGACAGCTTGCATTCACCTCTTGCGGTGCCTGCAACAGGCACTTGTGGGCTTTGGGTATCCATCCTCATGGGAAGTAAGTTTCTGGCTTGGCCCGATGGAGCCGGCTCCTTGAAGGACAGGTGCTCATTCGAATGAATGCTTTTTAGAAATACTGGTGTTCTTGGAGTCTCAATAGTTTAAGGCTGGCAGAGCCTTTTGGACTGATCCAGTATCCCCCCCGGCTTGTACCCTTCCCCCTCACCATTCACAGACAGGTACCTTTAAACTCACAGAGGGACCACGGGCCGTGGACAAGTGTTTCTCCCCTCTTTGTGAGGCCAAAAGAGTGGTGGCCAATTTCGCCCCCAGGCTGAGTCTGCCGCAGGTCCTGGAGCCCATTTACTGCGCCACAGACTGCCCCATCTTTCTGCTCTCCCGTGTCTGGACTCCCTCCAGTCCTTCCCCCACTTACCATCGCTGGCCTGTCCTCAGCCTCTCCTGCCCAGGAGTCATAAGTCTGCTTCCACATGGGCTCTGAGAAGACAACAAGCGAGGCCTCCCGAGGGAGCCTCGGGCTCTCCAGGGACAACAGGGCCTCACAGGGGCCAGAAGCCACCACGTGCCGGGGGCCTGTTTGTGCAGGCGCCCGGAACAGCCCGATGCCGTCATGCATCAAAGAGTAGGAGCCTCCTGGGGTAGCTTCCGGCTGTCCAGGGCCAACGGGGGTCCCCAAGGGCCTGTGAGCGGGAGGGCGGAACCCACAACATGGCGGGGCCTGTTTGCACGTAGACTTGGCAGTGTGGGAGAAGGCGGGGTTTTGCGCGTGAGCGTCATCCCACCAGAGGCCCTCAGGAAGGCGTGGCGGCTTACATTTTGGCTCTGGGTGGGGGCGAGGCGGCCATGCAGGCCACGGACAAAGGAGCAGGTGGAGCTGCTGGCAGTGGTGCGGAGGGTGGTGCTGCTGCCCCCGGAGATGCTGGAGGCTGGCGCTTCAAAGGATCTAAGGGTTGTGCTACAGGGGGAAGCTCCCCAGACTGAGGGCACCTCAGAAGCCGCAGGGCAGGGTGAAGAGGCTCAGGCCCCGGCCTCCTCAGGAGGTTCAGGACGTCAAGACTGCCGGTTGTACAGATGCTGGAGAGGATGTGGAGAAATAGGAACACTTTTACATTGTTGGTGGGAATGTAAATTAATTCAACCATTGTGGAAGACAGTGTGGCGATTCCTCAAGGACCTAGAAATAGAAATCCCATTTGACCCAGCAATCCCATTACTGGGTATATATCCAAAGGATTATAAATCATTCTACTATAAGGACACGTGCACACGAATGTTCATTGCAGCACTGTTTACAATAGCAAAGACCTGGAACCAACCCAAATGCCCAACGATGATAGACTGGATAGGGAAAATGTGGTACATATACACCATGGAATATTATGCAGCCATCAAAAACGATGAGTTCACGTCCTTTGTAGGGACATGGATGAACCTGGAAACCATCATTCCCAGCAAACTGACACAAGAGCAGAAAATCAAACACCGCATATTCTCACTCATAGGCGGGTGTTGAACAATGAGAACATTTGGACACCGGGAGGGGAGCACTACAAACTGGGGTCCGTTGGGAGGAAATGGGGGAGGGACGGGGGGTGGGGAGGTGGGAAGAGATAGCATGGGGAGAAATGACAGATACAGGTGAGGGGACGGAAGACAGCAAACTACACTGCCATGTGTGTACCTATGCAACAATCTTGCATGTTCTTCACATGTACCCCAAAACCTAAAATGCAATAAAAAAAAAAGTACCAAAAAAAAAAAAAAAAAAAAAAAAAGATTTCCCAAGTAGCCCCTAGGGTCAGGTAAGGGGTTGGAGGTTGGCCTGGGGGTGGCCGAGCATGTGCAGAGAGAGGTTTGTGGGGGTGGGATGCGGGAATGCCCTTGAGGGGTACAAAGAGGAGTCAGAGGAACCAAGGGGTTGGGTCTAAGGAGGGTGTATGATACACTGAGCTTGTCACCGCTTGATGGCGGCGCTTCATGCGAGGCACCATTATGTCCAATGGAATGGGGGTGGGGAAAGGAGCATGCGGCAACCCCTCTAATAAAATCCGTTTTCTTTCCTCTCATTTTTAGCCGATTAATTTCGGACAATTCTGATTTCCTCCAACTTTCCGTCATCTTGCTCAAGCAGCTTTCCATGACGATACAGACCATGCAGCATTTCGTGCCCCCCAATTTTGCTAAGCATCATCCCAGAAAAGGGGGTTGAGACCTAATCCTGGGTCGGTCCGGGGCAGCACAGGCTTCCCTAGGGCAGTGATTGCTTCAGGAGTTGCCTCTTGGTTTTTTTGGGGTGACGCTAATTGTGTGCCTGGACTGGCTCCTAGCTGCTCTCTCCCCACTTGTTTGAATTGGTGCTTCAGCGTTACTGCTGAAAACAAAACGGAGCTACTGTTCTGTGTCTCAGTTCCTTTCCATCTGGTGCACCTCTGGATTTTCCTGCCTTTGTCCTCGGATTGCAGGAAAGATTCTGGGATTCAGGTAGTCAAGTAGTACAAGGTGTAACTGAAGACAATTTAGGAAATGGAAGAAGGCGAAAGTCAGTTGGGTCCTGTGTCAGGATTAACTACGGACAGCATTTTGCAGTAGTTGTATAGTCTTCTAATTGTATTAGCCACGTTAACTTTGTAGCAATCACATAAACGTATAAGGTTTTGCCAGTTGAATATCCGTTTTATTATTATTATTATTATTATTATGTTTTAAATTCTGGGGTACACATGCAGAATATTTAGGTTTGTTACATAGCTATACATGTGCCATGATGCTTTGCTGCACCCATGAACCTGTCATCTACATTAGGTATTTCTCCTAATTGCCCTTCCTCCCCTAGTCCCCCACCCCGCTACAGGCCCCCGTGTGTGATGTTTCCTTCCCTGTGTCCATGTGTTCTCCTTGTTCAACTTCCACTTAGTGAGAACATGCTGTGTTTTAGTTTTCTGTTCTTGTGTCAGTTTGCTGAGAATGATGGTGCCTAGCTTCATCTATGTCCCTGTAAAGGACATGAACTCACCTTTTTTATGGCTGCATAGTATTCCATGGTGTGTATCTGCCACATTTTCTTTATCCAGCCTATAATTGATGGGCATTTGGGTTAGTTCCAAGTCTTTGCTATTGTGAATAGTGCTGTAATAAACGTGTGTGTGCATGTGTCTTTATTGTAGAATGATTTATAATCCTCTGGGTAGACACCCAGTAATGCAATTGCTGGATCAAATGTTATTTCTAGTTCTAGATCCTTGAGGAATAATCACACTGTCTTCCACAATGGTTGAACTAATTCACACACAAAAGTGTACAAGTGTTCCTATTTGTCCAAATCCTCTCCAGCATCTGTTGTTTCCCGAATTTTTAATGATCACCATTCTAACTGGCATGATATGGTATACCATTGTGGTTTTGATTTACATTTCTCTAATGACCACTGATGATGAGCTTTTTTTTTCATATGTTTGTTGGCTGCATAAATGTCTTCTTTTGACTAGTGTCTGTTCATATCCTTTGCCCACTTTTTGGTGGGGTCATGTTTTACTTACAAATTTATTTAAGTTCTTTGTAGATTCTGGATATTAGCTCTTTTGTCAGACGGATAGATTGCAAACATGTTCTTCCATTCTGTAGGTTCCTTGTTCACTCTGATGATAGTTTCTTTTGCTGTGCACAAGCTCTTAAGTTTAATTAGATCACATTTGTCAATTTTGGCTTTTGTTGCCATTGCTTTTGGTATTTTAGTCATGAAGTCATTGCCTATGCCTATGTCCTGAATGATATTGACTAGGTTTTCTTCTAGGGTTTTTATAGTTTTAGGTCTTATGCTTAAGTCTTTAATCTGGCTTGAGTTAATTTTTGTATAAGATTTAAAGAAGGATTCTTTAAAATAAGATGCAACAGGTTTTTCTTAAAGCACTAACCCGCTCTTTAACAAAGATTATAAAAGGTCTCTTAGCACAGGCAAAACCCTTAGAACAGGGGTCCCCAAACTACGGCCCACGGGCCGCATGTGGCCCCCTGAGGCCATTTATCCCGCCCCCCGCCACACTTCAGGAAGGGGCACCTCTTTCATTGGTGGTCAGTGAGAGGAGCACAGTATGTGGCGGCCCTCCAACGGTCTGAGGGACAGTGAACTGACCCCCTGTGTAAAAAGTTTGGGGACGCCTGCCTTAGAATTTCCAGTACACCAGCACCAGCCTGGAAACTATGTCCTCATCAAAGGATAGAAAGAAGAAAAAACTCGAGCCAGCCTAGGAAAGACCCTGCAGGATGACACACACCCCAGACATCACCCAAGAAATGCTGAGAAAAAAATAAAAAAAACAACAACTCAGGAGGCTGAACGAGTCCTACTACGGACACAGACACCGTTTACTCCAGATAATTTGTTTCTTGCTATGCTTTCTGTTGTACATTGCAACTCATGTAGCGTATGAATCTTTTTTATGCTCTCGCTTTGTCTGCAGCCTGTACCTGCTACACTCTATTGGGCTCATATCTTAGACTCACCTTTCTTTCACCCTGTCACCTGGGCAGACACCCCCTTCTCAGCGTATAATAACGTCACTGCTTGGCTAGGAGGGATAGATTTACCCGCAGTGGGGTCCCTCAGTAATGGCACACATTGGACTAAGTTGCCAGATAACACTACATATCAATCCACTATCCTACCACTGTAAGTATGGCTACATCATGGCAAAGGAAATGCTTTAACCTTCTTAGCTGCAGGCAGCCTCAAACTGGGCAAAGCAATCAATGCTGCTTTCCCAAACATTCATTCCTGTGCTAAAGAACAAAGCCGGGAAAGTAATGGGTTCCACTTTAGCTGTGATGTCTGTCATGAGAAACAAGCCGGTAGCCTCCAGTTAGGCAACTATAACATTTTAGACTGGAGCCCCCATGGCTGATTGCAGGGCAGCCTTACTAATGTCTTCATCCATCATAGCATTAATCACAGTTTCATAGATATGTCTTGTTTCCCTATAATTTGGGCTGATGGAGGGATGGGATATCCCAAACCCTAAGTAAAATCCATGCCACCCCAAGGCACCTTACGGTGCCTGGGACATCTTAGCATCTCCCTTAACACCTGGCATGGGGCATATCATAATTCCAGTGGCAACTATATACTATAACCTTTATTCATAATCACACTGATAAGTGCCTGATTTTAATTACCCATCGTATGTTTTCCTTATGAGAACTAACATTTCCATTATGCCCCAAAACTCCACATCTGTGACCCAAGTGCAGGGACAGGCTTGGTTTGCCTCATGTATCATTAATCACAACATATCTCATTTTAAAATTACTAGTGTCATGGTATTAAGAAGACAACCTGAGGCATCCCTACCAGTCAATTTGACACATGATTGGCAAGGTTCCTCTGCCCTTGCCACCAAGTCAGACACTTACGGCTTTTACAGTCTCAGTGTTGCTGCGGCATCTATTGTACAAACAGCTGCTTTTGTAGAGAATCTGGCCAAAAATGTGTCTAATGAACTTCTCTTACAGCAAGGTATAGATGAAAACCTTCTAGCACATCTGCAAGCCCTCAAGGCTGCTTTAGAGTAGGTGGGGGAGCGACAAGATACACGGGCATTCTCCCAGCAATTAATCTGCTGCTGGGACCAGAAACATATCTGTGTCACTTCTCTACCATGGAATCAATCCACACATAGTTGGGATGAGGTGAAACAACACCTCTGGGGAACCTTTCATGACAGTTTAACAGCAGACATAAACTAACTTAAAACAAATTTTAGAATCCCTTCACACTATAGATCTACACACCCAAAAAACAACCATATGGAAGGGTGTGCAAGATCCTCCCTCCTAGTTAGATCCCTGCTCCTGGAGGTCACTCTTTGACTGGAAAAGAATGTTGCTAATAGTACTCAAAATTATTCTATGTTATTTGTTAATTCTAGGATGCAAGACAGGAATAAAATCAATGACTGCCTCACCTGACGGACTGGTTGCTGTGAAATCTCTTCAATCAACAGGACTTGATATTAAAAACAGAAAAGGGGAAGATGTGGGAATTTATTCAGGGTAGTGGCAAAAATATTAAGGGAAAAATATTAGAGAAAGTTATAGAACATAGTCTCAAACCCTTTTGGAAGGCCTAAGGTTTTTTCCTGTAGTTCTTTGCTGAAGGCAGCCAGAGTCTCCTTGCAGGAGCCAGAGAGATTTGGGCGCAAATACAAAGGAATGTGAGTAGTTTACCAAACTTATTTACGCATGTTGTCTTAAAACTAACCTTTGAGCTGGATGGCCCGCTCAAGGGGAGGTTGACCAGGGAGATTACACTCTAATGGTGTTTGCTTTGGGCTCAGAACCTGGCCTTTAGTCTTTCTTTGCAAGTGTGTTGACTTAGAGCCTGTTATTAAATCTATAATGAACAAATGGGGAGAGGGCAAAGTAGTCAGGGTCATGTGGCTGTGATCTCTCTCTGTGAGTGACTCATGACCTCTTAGCCCACTCATTCACTGGAAATTTGTGTTTGAGTGCATTCATTCATCCGTCATGCAGCTGGAGTCTGTGGGACAGACCCCGGCATTACCTGACCCCTTGTGCTTCCTGGATGAGGTGATGCCCCACCCTGTTTCAGCTCGCCATACGTGGGCTGCACCCACTATCCAACCAGTCCCAATGAGGTGAACTGGGTACCTCAGTTGAAAATGCAGAAATCACCCATCTGCTGTGATGATCTCGCTGGGAGCTGCAGACCAGAGCTGTTCCTATTTGTTCATCTTGCCAGCCATCTCTAAATATCCATTTTTTTCCTGAAACTTCTTCCTGTGACATATGAGTTCTACCTCTTTCTAAAAAAACTTCAAAAACATGTTGTTGGAGGGATGCATGAAAGATTCACCACAGTGGAATTGTTGATCATTTAAATTGCTCTCAGTTTCCCCCCTGTTGTAGATAAGGATTCAGTGAAATTCTTGTATAAAACTCTGAACAGGAATGGTTGTTTGTAGAACACGGATTCCAAGAGACAGAAGTGCTTTCCATTACATTTCTATTTATTTATTTAAGGCTTGGAATGTACAATATAAAATAGCTCTTCAGAAATGGTGCCTTCACAGCAGAATGCTGGTTTCCCCACGTGCTTGGCACTTCTGGATGTGTTTCCTCACACACAAAAACATTGTTTTAAACCAACTCTGCACAAGAAGAGCATGGTGGAGACCAAGAGAGACTACCCCCACATGGTCATGGAGTCATGCTTTCAAGGACCTAAAACAAGATGAGAGGGAAACCTCATTTATTTCTGTTTCAAGGACTTGCAGCAAAGTTTGTAACTGACCAGTCTGCAGGGTCAGCTTGAGCACCAGGCTTACAGGGGTTCTATTCTGTGGTACCCTTCTCTATGACAGAATGGCACAGAAAGACAAATTTATAGCATAAGCTACACCAGATTCACTACAGCTTAAGACTAGCCTCAACAATCCTTTTTCCCATTAATCAAAACCTTGCAGGAGACAAGAGTGATTTTTACCATTCACTTTACCAGTTTGCACAGAGAGAGAGGCCAGAAGCCTGACTGCCACCCTGTTTGCCACACCACAGCAGTGGGGGCAGAGCCACATCACAAAGAAAAATCACCTTTTCCCATTTTATGGAACCATAGGCAGAAACCTCTCCATTTTGCACGATGCCTTCCAACAAGCTGCATGGGGGAACAAAATTAACATTTTCTATCCCAGCTGAAACAAAATATATGTAACAAAACACATGCTAGTGACCCTGGTCAGCACCCAATATCAAGCTGGCAAGGCTCAGATTTGCCCCTGTTGGTCCCTGTTGTCTTTGGTCCACTCAAGGTGGGGAGGGATGACCTCCAACCAGAAATTCAATGGGCGGTCTCAGAGCAAGATGAAGAGCAGATGGTCACGCTGAGACAGGCCTGTTCCTATTGAGCTACTGCTGTCAATTCCTTCGGTTCTCAACGAGTGTGACTAGGCAAATAAGGAAGGTTCTCCAAGTTAGGCGTGTGGAATTTCCATCAGCAGTTCCTTCAGAGATACCCTCCACATGTACACACACACACACACACACACACACACACACACACACGCATACATGAGACAAGACGAACCAAGATTCAGAACTAAGTTTCCTAACCAAGAATTTTTAAGAATATTCTTCCAAACGAACCTCCTATTCTCCATCTGAGAAATCTCCCCAGTTGAGGAGAAATCTTCTGAACAAAGACTCTTCCTACAATTTAGGGAAAGACAGAACAGATCCCAGAAGGAGTTGAACTGAGGCATCCATAGAAGCTGAACTAATCAGGATAAGGAAGGAGGTGTTGGCCATGCCTTAAATTCCCACCGGAAAAGTTGAAAAACAGCTTTCCAGGAACTATTTCTACACTGCAATCGGGCTCAAGCTCTATGGTGGTTGGCAGCACCTCATAAGCAGGGACAGTACCAGGTCCATCATGGTGGCAGGGGTGCTGAGGAGTCACAAGTGGCAGATCCGAGATGAGGCCCCAAATTTGTAGCCATCCAAGGGGTTCCTCTTATCTGCTGCAAAAAACAGACCATGTAATTGCAGTAAAGAAAGAATTTAACAGACACAAGGCCAGCCACATCATGTGGGAGACAGAGTTAGTACTGAAATCGAACTCCTCTAGGTTAGGAGTTCTTCAAAGGCAGTTTCGGGGAAGGGGTGGGGTGGCTAGACTTGCTGCTGATTGGTTGGGACCGAGATGAAATCATAGGGGGTCAAAGCTGTCCTCTTGAGGGCTGAATCGTTTCTGGGTGGGGACACAAGAGAAGGGTTGGCAGGTCCAGGTGGAGCCATGGGTATCAGACATGCAAAAAAACAGAAAAGATATCTCAAAACATCAATCTACCATAGTTGTGTCAGATGCAGGAATGGCTGGCAATACCTTAGCAGATGCAGGCTTCTCTCCTCCTCCAGCGTGATGGCCTTTTGTTAGATTTACAAAGCTTCATGGGTTTTCAGGAAGGGCTATTATGATTTAAACCAGGCATCCCGAAACTTTTTACACAGGGGGCCAGTTCACTGTCCCTCAGACCGTTGGAGGGCCGCCACATACTGTGCTCCTCTCACTGACCACAAATGAAAGAGGTGCCCCTTCCTGAAGTGCGGCGGGGGGCCGGATAAATGGCCTCAGGGTGCCGCATGCGGCCCGCGGGGGCCGTAGTTTGGGGAAGCCTGATTTAAAGTATATGCTGTCTCTCAAAGTTAATTTGACCCCAAATCCCAGGAATAATTAAGGGAGAGGCAAGACGGGGAATGGGTTAGCTTAGCTCACTATCATAACTTTCTGATGGATATAATTTTTACAAAGGTCGTTTCGTTTTTGGGGAGGGAGGCGGGAGGATTGTAGTGTTTGGAAAATATAATAAAAAGCAAAATCACTTGCCAATGCAGAAAACATCTTCACAGAGGCAGAAGGGTTTAATGACTGAACAAGCATTGCACATCACAAGCAATCTGCTAAAAGACCACAAAGAGAAAGAAATCTAACCCTTTTCTATAGCCAAGTAGATGCAATCCATTTCATACACGTTCTCAAGATAAATAGTAACTAGTCCTCAAGTGAGATGACTTGACAGTGCCATCTCTTGCCTATAGTTCATCCTACAATTACCCGATAATTGGAGTGCCCATATGTATTAGTTAAATTGGTGTTATGGACTGACTGTTTGTGTCTTCCCCGAGTCCTGTGTTGAAGTTCTACATCCAGTGTGGCTGCATTTGGAGATGGGGCCTCTAAGGGTGTAATTAAGGTTCCATGAGATAGCAGGTTCAGGACTCCGATCCAGTTTGATCAGTGACATGAGAGCGCTCATGCTCTCTCTCGGTGCACATAAACGGATGCAACGCCATGTGAGGACATAGCCAGAAGGCAGCCATCTGCAAGCCAGGAAGAGAGCCCTCACCAGAAACCAAATTTGCTGGCACCGTTACCATGCACCTGTAGCCTCCAGAACTGTGAGAAAGTAAACCTTTGCTGTTTCAGTCAACCCATCTGTGGTTCTTTGTTGTAGCTGCCTGAGCAGACTAATGCAACTGGCTTTATCCAAAGAAAAAATAAAATTTCATTGTCTTTATGCAAGGGGCTAGTTGTGTATCTTGGAGCAAGGTGCCCACTTCAGAAGCAAGTGCAGCTTCTCTTTGCCCATGGAAACTCCATGGGAGAAAGGGGCACTTTCTTCCCTGTTGTTTACGTTTCAAAGAGAGGATTCCCAGGTCCTTGAAAATGACCTTCTGGGCTCATGAACATGCCAAGAGGTTGCTTTAACACTTAAAAATATCTTCGGCAGGGTGTGGTGGCTCAAGCCTGTAAACCCAGCACTTTGGAAGGCCGAGGCAGGAGGATCATGAGGTCAAGAGACCGAGACCATCCTGGCCAACATGGTGAAACTCTGTCTCTACTAAAAATACAAAAAATTAGCTGGGCATGGTGGTGCACGCCTGTAGTCCCAGCTACTCAGGAGGCTGAGGCAGAAGAATCTCTCGAACCTGGGAGGCAGAGGTTGCAGTGAGCCAAGACTGCGCCACTGCACTCCAGCCTGGCAACAGAGGGAGACTTTGTCTCAAAAAAAAAAAAAAAAAAAAAAAAAAAAACAACCCAAAACAAAAACAAAACTTCATCCTTTTCTTTCTTTCTTTCTTTTTTTTTTTTGAGACGGAGTTTCGCTCTTGTTGCCCAGGCTGGAGTGCAATGGCGCGATCTCGGCTCACCGCAACCTCCGCCTCCCGGGCTCAGGCAATTCTCCTGCCTCAGCCTCCTAAGTAGCTGGGATTACAGGCACGTGCCACCACACCCAGCTAGTTTTTTGTATTTTTAGTAGAGACGGGGTTTCACCATGTTGACCAGGATGGTCTCGATCTCTCGACCTCGTGATCCACCCGCCTCGGCCTCCCAAAGTGCTGGGATTACAGGCTTGAGCCACCACGCCCAGCCTAAACTTCATGCTTTTCAAAGAGACAGAGAAAGAATGTCTAAGTTCTCTGAAGTAAATGGTTTAACAAGTGAGAGGACGAGGAGTCTCTTCCCTTGTCTTCAATGGAGAGAATTAAACCTTTTAAAATTGCTCTGGTACTTAACAGTAGCTCTCTGTAAAGTATGCTGTGCCCTGCAAACTTGCTAAACTAATCAGTCTAGTAGCTCTTTTGTAGATTCTATTGGATTTTCTGCAAAGATGAATGCTTCTTTGTATCCCTGATAGTTGTTGACCGGATGGCAGATGTGACTTTCTCCTTGGCTGCTGGGTATTTCTGTATTCCTAGACGTATCCATGAGCTGTGTTCTGGGAGGCTGTTAAGTCACTTGAAAATGGTTTGACCCTTTTGAGTCTTTCTTTGAAGATGTGCTGAATGAGACCAGAGCAGTTCTTACTGCAGGCTTCAGTTTCATTCTTTGCTTCTGCAGCTCTCTTCTCTCTGGTCCTCCGCCCTGCCAACTCCAGCCACCAGCCATCAGAGTCTCCTCTCCCAAATTTCAAGTGTCAGCCAGGATCCAGCAAGAAACTCTCATGGTTTCTCTATTTCCCTTTTCTTTTTCCCCCCTCTTTCTTGAATCATATTTTATGGGCATTAATTATTGATACACTCTACTTCCCCTCCTCATTTTCCCATTTATGGTTCTGTTAGATTCTATTTATTTCCGAGGGTTTTTTTTCCTTCCCTGAGATTAAAATTGCCTTATTTCTTTTCATTTGGCTTAGTTTCTGTAATCTCACAATGGTAATATTTAGAACGATCGCCCTTGTTGTCCTTTGGCCTCTGTCTGTTGGGCTGCCTCCATCTGGGTTGACTGGACTTCTCTTTGATATGGTTTCCTTTATATGTCTTGCTCTTTCCCATTTTATTTCTTATTTTTGTTTAGTTGTGTGTTTCTTTTAACTCAGGTTTATTGAGGTACCGTTTACACAGTGTAAAATTCATCCTTTTTCTGTGCGCCCTCATAGGCATTTTGGCAGGTGCATATGGTGCATTTTGGCAGGTCACAAATGTTCCCTCATGCCCATTTGTCATAAACTTCTCCCCCAGTACCTGGCCTTGGGAACTCTCTAGGGTCAGGTGAAACTCGGAGGACACCCCTTGGCTGGCACTTCAGGGAGCCATCTGCTGGTCGAAACAGGAAATCAAAATTCTTTGGGAAGAAGGTCCGTACTGCCACTGCTGGCACTAGCTACCTGGGACAGATGTGGTGGCTGTAGTCCTCACACCAGCTTCTCCTCAACCTGAAATTCCCCCATGGTGCACTCTTACCACAAAAGCAGCACTTTCTTTTTTTTTTTCTTTTCTTTTTTCTTTTGTCTTGCTATGTTGCCCAGGTTGGTATCAAACTCCTAGGCTCAAGCGATCCTTTTGCTTTGGCCTCCCAAAATGCTGGGATTACAGGCATGAGCCACCATGCCTGGTCGAAGGTGTTTCAGTAACACTGAAATGACCCAAATATTGTGGAATTGGACTAATATTTTATTAATGAAGACTCTGCTACCCTGGAAAAAAAAAGGGTTTCATAGAGTCCAGTGGTAGCAATATTGAAATCAACAAAAAACATTTCACATTTATATCTTAGTTGAGGTTCTGCAATCAAACAGGCTTTATGTATATAACTTTGGGTTTCATGCTTCAATATTACAAGTTAGGTATCTTGAAATAAATAAAATTGAACTCAATGAAATTCTGATGAATTTTTCTATTCTTGTATACATTCTGTGAAAAGTTACCGTAAGGGCTGTGTGTAGTGGCTCACGCCTGTGATCCTTTTTTTTTTTTTTTTTTTTTGGAGAGAAAGAAAAAAGAATAATAAAAAGAATAAAGAAGAGGAAGAAAGAGAAAGAGGAAGAGGGAGAGAGAATGGGGATGTTGCTTTATTGCCCGGGCTAGAATGCAGTCTAAACATGGGTATGCCTATAATTGTGCTTAATAATGGAGACATGAAAGAAAATGAAGGAAGAGAATAACAAACGAGGAGCCAACCAATATTTTGTATAAACTTCTAAGTTGATGTGGTACTAATAAGAGCGTATATTTTGTGTATTTAAAGTGGAGAGTTCTATAAATGTTAATTAAGTTTACTTGTTGCAGATCTGAGTTCAAGTCCTGGATATCGTTGTTAATTTTCTGTCTCATTAATCTGTCAAATATTAATGTTGAAGTCTCCCACTATTATTGTGTGGGAGTCTAAGTCTCTTTATAGGTCTTGTATATCTGGGTATTCCTGTATTGGGTGCGTATATGTTTAGGATCTTTAGCTCTTCTTGTTGTTGCATTGATCCTTTTATCATCATAGAATGTCCTTCTTTGCTTCTTTTGATCTTTGCTGCTTTAACGACTATTTTATCAGAGGCAAAAATTGTAACTTCTGCTTTTTATTTATTTATTTTTGCTCTCCGTTTGGTTGGTAAATCTTTCTCCATCCCTTTGTTTTGAGTCTTTGTGTATCCTTACATGTGAGATGGGTCTGAATGCAGCATACCAATGGGTTTTAGTTTTTTATCCAAATTGCCTGTCTGTTTTTGGATTGGGGGATTTAGTCAATTTAAATTTAGAACTAACAATGATATATGTGAGTTTAATACTGCCATTTAATATTTGCTGGCTGTTTTGCCCATTAGTTGATGTAAATTCTTCATTATATTGATACTCTTTACTTTTTGGTATTTTTTAGAAAGGCTGATACTGTTTGTTCCCTTCTATGTGTAGTGGTTCTTTCAGAAGTTCTCGTAAAGCAGGCCTGGTGGTGATGAAATCTCTGAGTGCTTGCTTATTCACAAAAAACTTTATTTTTCCTTCACTTATGAAGCTTAGTTTGGCTGGATGTGAAATTCTTGGTTGAAAGTTCTTTTCTTTAAGGATGTTGAATATTGGTCCCCACTCTCTTCTGGCTTGTAGGGTTTCTGCTGAGAGATCTGCTGTGAGTCTGATAGGCTTCCCTTTGTGGATAACCTGACCTTTCTCTCTGGCTGCCCTTAGTATTTTCTCCTTTATTTCAACCCTGGTGAATCTGATGATTATGTGCCTTGGGGTTGCTCTTCTTGAGGAATATCTTTGTGGTGTTCTCTGTATTACCTGGAGTTGAATATTATCCTGCCTTACTAGGTTGGGAAATTTTTCCTGAATAATATCCTGAAGCGTATTTTCCAGCTTGGATTCATTCTCTTCGTCACATTCAGGTACACCTATCAAGCATAGATTAGGTCTTTTCACATAGTCCCATATTTCTTGGAGACTTTGCTCATTCCTTTTTATCCTTTTTTCTCTAATCTTGTCTTCTTGTTTTATTTCATTAAGTTGGTCTTCAACCTCTGATATCCTTTCTTCTGCTTGATCAATTCGGCTGTTAAAACTTGTGCATACTTCACGTAGTTCTCGTATTGTGTTTTTCAGCTCCATCAATTCACTTATATTCCTCTCTAAATTGTGTATTCTTGTTAACATTTCGTCAAACCTTTTTTCAAAGTTCTTAGTTTCTTTGGATTGGGTTAGAACAAGTTCTTTTAATTCACAGAAGTTTCTTATTATCCACATTTTGAAGCCTGCTTCTGTAATTGGAACACACTCGTTCTCCATCAAGCCTTGCTCCGTTGCTGATGAGGAACTGGGATCCCCCGCTGAGGGAGAGGCGTTCTGATCTTGGGTATTCTCAGCTTTTTTTTGGCTGTTTTCTTCCCTTCGTTATAAATTTGTCCGTCTGTGGTCTTTGTATTTACCGTCTTTGTAATTGAGTTTCTGAGTGGACGTCCAACTTATTGATTCTCAGCGCCGAAATCTGAGCAACCCACTGCGCCGACTAAATCAGTGGCGTTAAGATTGATGGTGCTTTTCTGACTCTGCACCAAGAACCGACCCTCCGAGGCACCGGCAAAACCGCCTCGCCGGTCACAAGAGTCGCGCTGGCGACCCGTGGGGCTCCTCCGCTGGGAATCTCCTGGTGTGTGAGCAACAAGAATTCATCTGAAAGTGTGGCGTCCTCTCGTTCTCTGCGCTTTCACTGGGAGCTACAATCCCGAGCTGCTAGTGATCAGCCATCTTGGATCTCCCCATCAAAAGCAGCACTTTCTTTCTGCACCAGTTCTTTCCCTGGTGATTGTAGATTTTTTACTACATTCCACATTGTGTAAAAGTTGATTCTGACAGGTTTTTTTTTTTTTTTTTTTTTTTTTTTTTTTTTTTTACCAGCTCATTAGTTGCTTTGTAGAGGAATAGAGCCCCAGAATTCCCTGCTACATAGTAGCCTTTTTGATGATGTCACCCAGAAGATCCATGCATTATATTTTCGTTAATAAATAACTAAGTTCTACAGCCAAATACAGGGAAGAAGGACAGAAGGAAGGAAGGCACATAGCAAGAAAGAAAGGAAGGGAAGGGAAGAGAAGGGGAGGGGAGGGGAGGGGAGGGGGGGAGGGGGGAGGGGGGGAGGGGGGGAGGGGAGGGGGAGGGAGAGGGAAAGGAGACAGAGACAGTGACAGCAAACACACCAACAATCTTGGGCTCCAAGGTAAACACAGTACAGCTCACACTCAGATCTTACTGTATGGCCATGCCAATTAGTAAACCTACATCATTTTTAATTTTGTTATCCCCAAACGATATGAAAAATGACAACTCAATCATTACTTTCAGAAACTGCAGTGATGTTAGAGACTATAGGCTTTCTATTTTATCACCAGAGTAATAAACAGTTGTGTCATCCTTACATCAGTTGGATAGAAATGATTCCTTAGCCAAATACAGCTTTTATCTGCAATGGAGAAACATATTTCTAAGACAGCAGAAATCTCATTTGCACTCCAATTGTCATTTATTATCCTCTCCATTTATTCCTAGTATTTTTCTGAAACAATGTAATGATAATGATGATTCCTATATTCTGCTATATTATAGTAATGATTTTATATAGTGAAGAAACAGGATCATAAAATTATTAGGTTACCCAGAAATGATATTACAAAGTCATTTGCCAGTGAAAATAAGGATGGTATTTCTACACCAGAACAAACAAAAGGGTATGTATCTCCTAGTTGCCTGACACTCCAGCCCATAGCTATGGCAATGAACCGTCCCTCTTGAGATGCTTCCCAAAAAAGTGCCCCAAATATTTAATCAATATTTCCTAAGACCATGATCTTATAGCTCAAAGTTACATTAACTGTGCAAAATAAAACTTGAAGCCGCTCCATATGTCCAGAAATAGCACACATGTTCTTGTATAAATTGTGGGCACAGTTTAGTTCTATTACAACAATAAGGCAGTGCCTGAAATTGAAAATAAAAGACAACCATCAAGCTTAACAGGCTTGTAGTCTTAGAGAAATTATCAATGAATGATTAGCTTGGGAAAGTACATCGTGGTGATTGCGTGAAAAGCTATAGTATTCATTAAATCAAGCATGAAGATAAGCGCACATACAAGGCATGATAGTAATCATTTATTTTTTTTTCAGACAAAGTCTCACTCTGTTGCCCAGGCTGGAGTGCAGTGGCGAAATCTTGGTTCACTGCAGTCGCCGCCTCTCGGGTTCAAGCAATTCTGTGCCTCAGCCTCCCTAGTAGCTGGGATTACAGGCATGTACCACCACACCTGGTTAATTTTTGTATTTTTTTTTTTTTTTTTTTTTTTTTTAGTAGAGATGAGGTTTCAGCATCTTGGCCAGGTTGGTCTTGAACTCCTGACCTTGTGATCCACCCACCTCAGCCTCCCAAAGTTCTGGGATTACAGGCGTGAGCCACCACGCCTGGTATGATAGTAATTTAATTTCTTAACCTAGGGTGCTGTATTGTGTAAAAATTCTAGAGAAAATAGGTAAGGCACATATCTTATTTTGCCTGGTGATTATTTTAATGCAATGTAAAGCCAAGTGGCAAATCTTCATAGGGCAATCAATGTCAACAACGAATCTGCAGATACTACTATCATAAAGCAACATAATCACATAAACTTCAGGAGATGAGTAATGACTAGCAGGACAGGTTCCTTATAAATCATAGTAATTCCACATGAATCACATTTGTTGATATGCCCACAGCATTCAACATTTTAAACATTTATATTTATTGCCTATTTGAGAACTGCACAAAATATTGACTGTCTCAAGACTTTCATGGAAATTTGATAAGCAGGTTTTCTGCATCTTCAAAAGCCATTCAGAGCTCTGCTACCATCTCAGAATAGCAAAATCTAGGGATTTTATCTGATTATAAAAGACAAAGTAAAATGCCTATGTTAAGTCCAATTAGCAAAACGTTCACCTTTGAAAAACACAAATGCGGAGGTGCCCAATTTGAACTTTCCAAGAAACAGATACTGGTAAACTACAAAATAAGACAGGGCTATAAAGTGATGAAGACAAGAAGCCATTAGAGTCATTGTGGTGGTTTGCAAAGGGACCACATATTCCTCCTATCCTTGGATACGCCTTTGCAAAGTGACTTTGCTGATTGTTCCTCCTGATGTGAGATGAAGCTAATTTCTCCATCTCTTAGCTATGGGTTCACTCTTGTGACTTGCACGGGCCAAAGGGACATAGCACACTTGCCGCAAGCAGAGACGTCAGAAGCACTCTCACCTTGGGCTTGGCCCTCTCTCACCACCGGGGAGCCTTTGGTCACTATGTGATCAAGCTGGGCTAACCTTCTACAGGATGACAGATGTGTGGAGAAAAGAGGCATGAGAGCTAACCCAGTAGGGTGCACTACGAAGTTCTAAAGCCACTTAGCCCGCACTAGAAAAACTGCCCAGCCAAGTCAACAACTGAGACCAGTAACTAATGCCAGCTCAAAGCCATTAACTTTTGGAATGATTTGTTTTGCAGCAAAAACTGAGTCAGTATTCATGGATCTTTGTCTAGCTTTCACACAACTAAGCTCTTTTTCAGGACCGTCGTGACAATGAAAGGTCTACAAAACCCAGCATGATCAAAGCAAAAAACTAAGTTTTCTGTGATAACATAATACTATTCTGTAAAATTTTTGACTTATTAAAATTCATATTTTATAGCCTTTCCCATAAGAACTATGTTACTGCCCACCAGTTTCATGAATCATGAAATAAATTACAAGATTAGACATTTGATAAACTATGTATCCAACTAAACACAATTCCCAATAAAAGTAAGGCATTGGGAAATATTAAAATTAATTTTTCCAAAACAGCCTTTTCCTGGCCTGCATGACTCTCAGCATGTTCAATGTGGCCTGGTCAGGGGGATTTTGATTCCACTTTCCTGATGTAGTTTATAAAGATCCAAAGAGGAAACCAGTGTGGTAAAGGTGCAGGAAGCTGAGTGAAGCACTGCTTGAGATCTGTTATCTGAAGGCAGTTTCCTCCAGGGTTTAAGATAATTTTTATCTGCTACCAATGTTCTGCATTCCAGCTTGACTCCTCTCTCTGTTCAATCTTGCCCTGTTAATATGATGTTATTTATTATCTAATGCTATCTAACAGGGAAAAGAATACTCTCTCCAACAAGTGCTACTGAGACAACTGCGTATCCTCCCTCACGTGAAAGAATGATGTCGGACCCCCTACCTCACACCATGTTCAAAATTTAACTCAAAATAGGCTGAGTGTGGTGGCTCATGCCTATAATCCCAGCACTTCGGGAGGCCAAGGCTAAAATCCAAGGGTTGGTCAGTGAGATACCATCTGAATTGCAGTGTCCTCTTCTGAACTTAAGTGTTGGTTGCCAGAGTTAATGTCTTTGAAGCTTTAGAAGTCATGGTGGCTTGGTCTTCAAGGCCAGCAAGAGAGAAGGTGTCTGAGCACAAGGATTTCCTAAGGTCTTTTAAAAAATCGCTGGGCTTGGTCAGGGCCACCCAGAATAATCTCCCCTTGGATGAACTCAAAGCCAAACTGAATAGGTACCTTAATTCCATCTGCAAAATCTTTGCACCTTTGCCAAGTACATAATCCACTGGCAGGAGTGATATACCATCTTAGTCACAGCTCCCTTCTGTCCCTAAGGGAAGGGCACAGAATTCTGTCTACCACAGGTTGGGGCTGGGGAAAAAGGAATTTCTGTGCTTTACACTTTATGACTTATAGGCTTTTGTGTTGTGGAATGTTTTTTATGGCAAGCACTTGTTAGTTTTAGAATGAAAAGCCAGTGAAGGCAAGTGAAATTTGGGGCAATAAGGAGCCATCGAGCCGTGCTGGGCAGGGGTCGGGAAAGACTGTTCAGTCCCAGCTTGTGCTGTGCCGTGTGCTAGCCTTCCCTACTGCCCCTGACTTGTCGTCTCATGTGCTACACTAGCTCTGTCTTTCTCCTGTGCATTCCTGCTGTCAGTTTCTCTTTCTTTCCTGTTCACATGGAGTTGTGCATGCAGGACAGAAGGGGATGGCCATGACATGAAGAGCATCGTATCCCCAAAGTAAAAGCTTCAACTTCTTGGAGGCTGTTGTAAATAACTATTATTTACATTCAAATTGCTTCCAGTCTTTTTGTTAATGTGTCTTGTTTGCTGCCACTGGCTCAGAATCTCGGGTGGTTTGGATGGCTGCACTGCATCTGAAAGATGTCCCTTTGCATTAGTAAGGTGCTGCTACTCATTCTTTCAGGTTTGGGGGTGGAGTTTTATGTTTGTCTCTCTAAGGTCCCTCAGCACATTTCCTAAATAAAAACTGAAATCCCGTAAATGCATTCCTTGCCATTGCCCTCTGACCCCGTGATTTCATTGCCACCCAGGGTAAATTAGGCTGTGACTAAGTGGATGGGCTCCAGAGTTAATCTTCCAGGATGTGGTTGTGGTGCATCCTGGTAACAGCTCTGTGACTTTTGACAATCACTTGCCAGCTCTGGGGACTGGGGATGGTAAGAGTCATGAGAGGTTATTGAATTAATGGAGGTGAAATGCCTCGGTGAAGTACCCGTACGAAGCCAGTGCTGTGTAAATGTTAGCCATTGCCGTTTATTCCTGTTATGGTGGTTGCATAAGAAATTATCCCAAATGAGGTGGCTTAAAACAGCCACAAGTGGGTAATGCAGATTCAGCAGGTCAGGAATTGAGGCAGGGGACAGTGGGCTGTGGTATCTCTGCTTCCTGCTGCCTGCAGCTTCAGCTGGGCAGGCTCAGGCAGGTGGAGGGTGCAGCGGTCTGAGGGATCATTCACTGGCATGTCTCCTGTCTGGCTGGGAGGACTCCAAGGCTGGGCCCTGTGGACTACAGCATCCCAACGTGGCCTCCGCATGCAGCTCGGCTTGCTCACAGCATAGCAGCCCCAGGGTATGCTGACTTCTCATTGACAGCTTGGGGGCTCCCGGAGTATGTTTACCAGGGAACAATCTAGAAGCTGCACTGCTTTTCATGACAGCCTCACACCATCATTCCCACTAAACTCTACCACTGAAAGCAGCCATAGGCCCACCCAGATTCCAGGGGAAGGGACAGGGACCCCACCTCTCCATGGGAGGCCATCAAGGCCATCGTGTAGAGCAGCACCTGGGATGAAGGACTGTTACCACTATCCATGTGTGTGTCTAGAAAGGGCGGTGGATCCGTTCTCTTCATTTGGGAATGTCCTTTGTGAAGTCACTAAGCAAATCTTCATTTAGGAATGTCCCTTGTGAAGTCACCAAGCAAGTGCATGACTTGGAAACCATAAAGACACACCACGACCCACAGGGGAGTCGTGAGGGGACACCTATGTTTTCCTCCAGGTGGCTTACAAGCCTTGCGTGCAATTAAGTAGCAGTCCATGCCTCTACAGCCCCCTAGTGACAGCAGCACCTCATGGCAGGTTTTGTTCTTTTTTTAATTCTTACACTTTAAGTTCTTGGGTGCATGTGCCAAACGGGCAGATTTGTTACATAGGTATACACGTGCTATGGTGGCTCGCTGCATCTACATGAGGCATTTCTCCCAATGCTGTCCCTCCCCTAGGCCCCCACCTCCCGACAGGCCCCAGTGTCTGATTTTCCCCTCCCTGTGTCCATGTGTTCTCATTGTTCAAACTCCCACTTATGAGTGAGAACATGTGGTGTTTGGTTTTCTGTTCTTGTGTTAGTTTGCTGAGAACGATAGTTTCCAGCTTCATCCATGTCCCCAGGTTTTGTTCTTTAAAGATGGGAAAGGAGCCTCTTTAGTTTCATGCAAAACATAGTTCCTACATGAGAATGCCATCGCTTCGTGGAGGCTTCACTGCCTCACCTAGGAAATGGGGATGATTATGGCACCCCGGCACAGGTTGTGTGGCCGTTAAGGGAGTCAATACATTAACATCACTCAAAACAGTGGGCAGCCCGAAAGATCATACTTGATGACTTGTTCTGATCCATTCACACTGACAGGGCTGGTAGTAAAACTTCAGAGGACAGGCAGGGTTTGAGAGGTGTTATGAAAGATATACACAATGAATGGAAGATTAAGTCATCAGGCACACAAGCTGCCTCCCCAGGGCCTGGCACTTGAGAGTCACTCAGGGGGTGTCAGTTGAATGACTATATGAACGAGATGATGGCAGAAATGCAGGGCCCGGCTGGACACCTGTCAGATCCATCTTGTGAACAGTCCCTCCTACCAAGTAGAGAGAAAATATTAGGCCAGAAGGTGGCTTTGTGTGTGGAGGGGTAAGAAACTGAGAAAGGGTAGGAAAGGACAAGGCATCTTTGCTCAGATGCAGAAGGTCCTTTCACCAAGACCAGACTTTTCTCCAGCTATGAAGGATAGCAATGTAAGAAGGTTTGATGGTTTGACACATATTCATGAAATTTGGTATACTAATTGATGATAGGAGAAAAAGTCTAACAGATACCACGCTGCACCTGTGAAATCTGCTTACTGAGGCTAGAACCAAACAAAGCTTAATCTCGAGCACCAGAGACTGAATATCCTTTTCCCCAACTCTGTTGCCCCACCCAAACCTCCCGTGCACACCTCAACACTTTTACTGTGCCCTCTGGAACTCAAAATGTGTAGGCAATCTCTTCTCATGGTGCTCCTCTACCCTGAAGACTCATGGAAGCTTGGCTTTGTTCCTGAGGACATTGCCTTCTCAAATCCCTTTCCAAGGAAGACTTTTCTTTTTTCTCACACCCCCTATACTCCAGGGTCAGGAACTGGGGTCAGTTTCTTACCCCACCAACCACACAGCCACTTTCTGGTCTAATATGTTCCCTCTACTTTAAAAAGAAAGCCCAGACATGTTATCTGTTAAAGTGTCAGCATAGAGGGATTCAAGGTCTCATTCCTCTAGGCAAACACTAAAAAGGAGCAAAAGTTGAATCATTTATCAGATCTCTTAAAAATAGTCAAAGTTTACAGCAACGGAGCCTAGAACCAAACATACCTTAATCAACAACTAGAACCGAGGCTAGAACCAAACAAAGCTTGACCAAGCAAATGTTGAATCAACAAAAACGTGAGTTCACATTTTAGGGGAGTTTTGTGGTGCTTTAACTTTACCCTGGGGCAGCTGTGGTTTTGAAGATGGCGGCTGATACTTCTGGATGAGATACGTGGTTCCAGGAGTATAGTGGACCTTGCTCCCAAGAAGTTATGTTCATTTGACGATGTCTAGGAATTTCTTGAAGGGCTGACACAAGGTTCTTACATTTATTTCAAATAACTTGGAATTCTCTCAGGGTGGAAAAGCTCCTATGTAGAGAGCATTGTTGGACCACATTAAAAGAAAAATGAACAAACTGATCCTTCTTGCAGCAAAAGATGACTGTTGGGTCTAACAATAGACACACCGAAAGCCTTTGAAGAAAAGGTGAGAAGAGAATTACTTTGTGCAATAAGGGCTTTGAAAAACTTCCATGAATAACAGGGAATCTAAAATGCCACACATGTGCCCAGGGCTGGACCAAAGAAGAAGATAAACTTTCACTTATAAAGAGTTGTTAACAGACTAAGTGTCGAATGAGTGCCCAAACACAGCCATTCTGTGAAAACTGAAAGAGGAATTGTTTTTAAAAAATGTCTGTCAAACCACCAGCTAAATTAACAGAAACTTTAGAGATCACACATGACAAAAAAAAATAGAAGAATCTTTTTCATAATACCACATTGTAATATTAAGAAGAGTCCAATTTCAAGCAAAAAATAATGATGCATGGAAATAAACAAGAAAGTATTGTCCATTCATATCGAAAAAATGAACAGAAACTATCCCTAAGGAAGCAGAGAGACATAAAGCTAACTAGACAAAAACTAAATCAACTGTTCTAAATTTGGTCAAGCAGCTGAGGAAACTGTGGCTAAAGAACTAAAGGAAACCACAAGAATGCTATCAACAGAGAATGTCAATAAAGAGGCAGAAATTATTTTTTAAAAAGGAACCAAATTATTTTTTAAAAAGGAACTTTTCTGGTGCTGAAAAGTGCAATAATGGAAATAAAAAATTTATTAAAGGGTATCAAAAGCAGATTTGAGAAAGCAAAACAAAGAATCCTCTACCAAAGTTGAAAGGAGAAATTAAGACATTCACAAAAAAATAAAAGCTGATAGAGGTAACCACTAGCAGTCCTGCCCTACAAGAAATGCTAGAAGGAGTCCTTATGATGAAATGGAAAGACATGGCACAGTAATTCAAAGCCATATAAAGAAAAAAGGAACACTGGTGAAAGTAGTTATATGGGTAAACATAAATGTCATTATTAATGTATCTTCTCTTTGTAACTCCTCTTTTTTCCCACATGATTTAAAATAAAAAAGCATAAATGCACAAAATGTAGGAAGATAGAGGTTGTGACAATAACAACATAAATGGGAGGGGCGAAGCAAATTTTCGTAAACGATTGAAGTTAAACTGGTATTACATAAAACTACATTATTATAACATTAACGTGTAAATTGTAATCTCATGTCACCACTAAGAAAATAACTGGAAACATACATAAAGCATGTTGACCAATCTTAAAGCTGTTGAAGCAGAAATAATTTGATAAAGGCTTGTGACAACTGACCTGGGAAGACACACCAACAATTTGTAGCAGACTTTTATGGGAAACTGTAGAAGAAGGGAGGGTGACTACTCATACTAGACTTCTCCTTTTCATTGAAGGGTACAATACAAAGGGTAGAATCAATATATACAGATCTCAACATATAGGCTAAAATGTCTACATGCAAGACGATCAGTACCACTTCACGATTCAGAAACAAATCAGTAAAACTTCATGATTTAGAAACGAATCAGTGTCATTTTCTGTGCCAGTAAGTTACATATTAACAAGTACATCGGGCCGGGCTCGGTGGCTCACGCCTGTAATCCCAACACTTTGGGAGGCCGAGGCGGGTGGATCACGAGGTCAAGAGATCACGACCATCCTGGTCAACATGGTGAAACCCCGTCTCTACTAAAAATACAAAAAATTAGCTGGGTGTGGTGGCGCGTGCCTGTAATCCCAGCTACTCAGGAGGCTGAGGCAGGAGAATTGCCTGAACCCAGGAGATGGAGGTTGCGGTGAGCCAAGATCGCACCATTGCACTCCAGCCTGGGTAACAAGAGCAAAAACTCCGTCACAAAAACAAAAACAAAAACAAAAACAAAAACAAAAACAAAAACAAAAACAAAAAAACCCAAAACAACAACAACAACAAAAAACAAGTACATCAACAGTTTGAGGGACTCAAGATATAATTTGAAGGACTCATGATAAGAATTTCAAATTCAGACACAGGATGTAAACCATCAGTCATAGGACCTCCCCCAGGTGGGTTCATTTGGAAGCCTGCCAAATGTGACCTGTAGGTTATCAAGAGAAATGAAGGAGAAAGAAAATGATACACTGTAGCAATCAATTAAAAACAAAAGAAGGCAGTAGTGGAGGAAATGAAAAACAAAGATACAAGATGTACAGAAAACAAATAGCAAAATGGCACAAATAAAACATTACTGATTAATAATCACTTAAATGCTAATTAATGAAAACTCTTTAATCAAAAGACAGAGGTTGACAGAATGGATTTAAAATATGCCCAAACACAAACGATATGAACAGACACTACAAAATAAGACATACATGAGGCCAACAAACATATGAAAAAATGCTCATCATCACTGGTCATTAGAGAAATGCAAATCAAAATTACATTGAGATACCATCTCACGCCAGTTAGAATGGTGATCCTTAAAAAATCTAGAGACAATAGATGCTGGAGAGGATGTGGAGAAATAGGAACACTTTTACACTGTTGGTGGGAGTGTAAATTAGTTCAACCATTGTGGAAGACAGTGTGGTGATTCCTCAAGGACCTAGAAATAGAAATTCCATTTGACCCAGCAATCCCATTATTGGGTATATATCCAAAGGACTATAAATCGTTCTACTATAAGGACACTTGCACACGAATGTTCATTGCAGCACTGTTTACAATAGCAAAGACCTGGAACCAACCCAAATGCCCATCGATGATAGACTGGACAGGGAAAATGTGGCACATATACACCATGGAATATTAGACAGCCATGAAAAAACATGAGTTTGTGTCCCTTGTAGGGACATGGATGAACCTGGAAGCCATCATTCTCAGCAAACTGACACAGGAGCACAAAATCAAACACCGCATGTTCTCACTCGTAGGCGGGTGTTGAACAATGAGAACACATGGACACAGGGAGGGGAGCACTGCACATTGGGGTCTATTGGGGGGAAATAGGGGAGGGACAGCGGTGGGTGGGGAGTTGGGGGAGGGATGGCATGGGGAGAAATGCCAGATATAGGTGAGGGGCAGGATGGCAGCAAACCACACTGCCATGTGTGTATCTATGCAACAATCTTTCATGTTCTTCACATGTACCCCAAAACCTAAAATGCAATAAAAAACTATGCCCAAACAATATACTGTCTATGAGACTCACTTTGTATCAAAGAGATCTAGGGTAGCTATGGTACTATCAGACAAAATAGACTTTAAGTCAATAAACTGTAACAAGAGACATAACAAGTATAAAAATACATACAACAAGAGAACCACAGTACATAGGAAGGAAACATTGATAGGAGTCACGATTTCAGTACTTCCCCACCCCCCCCCCCCCCAGGGCTGGCCTCAGTGGTGCACTCGATTCCACCACCCTTAGCTGTTGCTGGACATGAGGTTGATGATCTGTTTCAGCTTCTGCCACAACTTATGTTTCTGACAAGAGGCATCTCGGTCCAGAGCCATGAATATCTGGGGGAGAGAGCTCCCCTAGAGCTGAGCCCTGAAAAAGGGGCCAGTTCCTCCTGTGCAAAGACCCCACTTCCCAGCTGGGCTCTCCCCTCCATGCACCTCACCTCTCTGTCCTCTTCTGCAGACCCTGTGTGCAGCTCAGGGTTGAAATCTCTCAACTCTGAACAAGCCCACTAGCTTCTCCTCAACCTGATATTCCCCCGTGACGACAACACTTTCTTCTCTTCCTCTCCACAGCTAGACTGAGATCCCTCTCTAGAGTGGTGCAGGATTCCCATTCCCGATTCCCTCCTAGCGCAAGCCTCCCTTGCCAGGCCCCCATGACCCTCGCCAGACCCAGCGAGCATTCAGCAAGTCACCATTCTTCACCAGCTGCAGCGTCAGATGGACGACAGAGCCAGCCACTGCTCCTCTCTGACCTGTTGCAACCATTTTTCAAGAAGGCAATGTATGAAAATTGGGTCCCCCAAAGGCTGAGAACCCCTAGTGGGGGAAGCAGGACAAAAAAGTAGAAGAATCCAAGCAAGGGTGCAACCCCAGAGGGAGGAAAGATTCAGCCAGGTTCCACAGGGTAGGGAAAGTGAATTCCGAGCCATTTCCAGCTCTCTGCTCTTGCAGGTAAAGCAGCTCCAGGAGCTGAGGGGCTATCCTCTGAGAAAACGTTCCAGGGGTGTAGGCTTCAGAAGTAAGAGCACATTGAATCAGAGAAAGGGGTGCCAGAGGATGTGGGCAGAACACCAACACTGCCCACCACATCCTGCCAGAATATGAGCTTAAGGAAAGATGTCTGTGTTTCTCTTGCTCATATGAATACCTCTTATGTAGCAGATGATCATTAAATATTTGTTGAATTGAGTGGAATTGTCAGTGGAATAAATATTTCTTTTCTTGCTTCTGTCTTTCGGGCCTTGCTGCTAAAGGTCTTCCACAACCAAGATAATAAAAGTTTTTCTGTAGCTTTTTCTAATACTTCCTACAGTTGTGTTTGTTCATTAACTTTCTAATGCCTCTGGAGTCTTTTTCCCCTCCATGGTAACATGTTTGCTGAGGTCGAATTTACATATAGCAAAATGTATAAATATTAAATTTATAGATTGACAAATTTTGACATATGTATGCATCCATGTAACCACTACCCAGATTGAGATGTAGAACATTTCCATCATTCCAGAAAGTTCCCTTTTGCCCCTTTATGATCAAGAATAATCTCCCCAATAGAGGTAACCATTATTCTGACTTCTATCATCATAGAGTATGAAAATGAATTAAAAGCCTCAAACTGAAGAACAAAAAGTTGAAATAATCCAAAATTTCAGGCAAACACAAATATAAAACAATTTGGTTTTGTTCTTTGACCATGAAACAAAGACCAGACAACAGTGCTTACAAGCAGAGGGAACTCGTAGAGTTTATTGTTCCACAGATTTCCCTGGAATCTGTGTTTGTGTGTAGCAGCAGAGTGGGGTCAAGTTTCGTTTTTTATCCATCTGCACAACCATCCAGTCCCCGCAGCTCTCCAGTGCCCACTCTGTTATAGATAAAGTGCCCATGTATGTGAGGTTGGGCCCACCTGCTGCCTTCTGGGTCAGAGACTTGGTCCAGAGTGTGTGTGTAGGGAAAAAGTGTTCATTACTGGCCTCATACTTCACCAGGGGCGAGGAATTTAATGTGGTTTTTCCTCCTTTCTCTTGGCCCTGGGATCCCCCAGGCCTGTTCTCTCTATGCCTTTGGCCTCTTTCCGCCAAACCTGAGCCCGCCCTCCTCCCGACTTTGTTTGTCCCTTCACTGCTTCATGGCCTAGAGATGCCACTGACCCAGCACCCAGGACATCTGGGAGACTCAGCTATGGAGAAAAGGGAGGTGGTGGCAAGAGACCCCTTCTAGAGAGAGGCAGGCCTAGGGTAGTTGCCTTCTCATGCAATCACGAAGGCCATGTTATACATGGTGACAGGGTGAGCAGTTGATTTTACTGCTAATTATTGAAGCTGGTTTCCAATGAAGAAATAAAGAAAATGACAAGATGTGGTTTGGCTCAACTGTTTGCAGTGAAATAACATGCACGTGAGTCAGGTTAAGTTTGTTGTACTTCAACGTAAAAATGGTTATGAAGTCCATTTTCAAATAGCTTTCAAAATATGTTCTTTATTTATATCAAATGTCATCACTTAAATAAAAAAGAACTTAAGTCATGATTCTTCCTTATAAGACTTTTATTAATGCCAGAAATTAAATTGTAAAAACAAAATGAATTTGAAAAATCAGTGTGATTGTGGGTGCAAAGGTGGTATGAACAGGGACTGAGGAAAAAGTCAGGCCTGAGGAGAACCCTCAGTTTCAACTCAGACCTAAAGGCCATGATCTGGCTGATGCTGTGAAGTGGACTGTACAATGGGTGGGTCGCTTCATGCTTTTATAGCCACACTGTGTGCTGGACCTCAAGGCTCTTCTTCCCCAAGGAAAGTTTAACTCCAAGTGCTCCCGGGTTTGTCACCTTCTGGACTTGCAGGCTTGAGACTCTTGGGTCCCCTGTCCTGCACTGGACAACCCCTGATTGGGAGGAATTTTCTAACAAGACAGAAGAAAATGAAACAAAAGGAACTACAGAAAACAATGTGGCGTTAATTGCCTAACAGTGCTGATTCCCACATCTCGTAGGTGTCCGGGATCATTTCTGTAACAAACATCAGGCCCTT
Organism: Saimiri boliviensis; assembly: GCF_048565385.1. Taxonomy (NCBI): domain Eukaryota; kingdom Metazoa; phylum Chordata; class Mammalia; order Primates; family Cebidae; genus Saimiri; species Saimiri boliviensis. The sequence goes on along the minus strand of NC_133470.1, from coordinate 83,969,667 downwards.
GGTCAGACACACACACACACATTGATCATCTCCAGCAAAATCAGTATTTTGACTCACGGTGCCTTTGCTGCTGTCAGCTCAAAAACTACCTGTGCTTTGTTTCCTTAAATCGTTAGGCTTTTGCATAGCCATCCTCTAGCAGTTTTATCAAAGCAAGACATAACTGCATACACCCTGGAAATGAGGGGTGAGTCGCCTTTTTTAAAATTAAATTTTTAGAATTCTGACCCCATCACCTTCCATACCTTTAATGCAGAGAGTGCCTATTCAGAGCATTCCGTTTTTAAGTAACAGGTCACACTACTCATGTGTGTGGTTCTTCATGTTATAAATACGTTTTTGGAAATGTTTTGTAGTAACAGAGTTTTTTCTTTTTTGTGGGGTTCAATTGAGTGACATTTCGCTACTGACATAATTTCAGCGGTTTTCTTCTATCTACAATCTGGTGTGGTTCTTGGCACTTGGGCCTACAATTTTTTCTGCGCCAGCCTTTGTCAGATAATCAACGATCCTAACACGAGTGCTCCACACATGGGGAAACTACCCTCCATGGGAACCGGCAGTCTGAAGCCCTGGTTTCTTGCCTGAGACTCTTTGCAAGTCACATGAGGAAGAAGGCAGCTCCTCACAGGCTCTGGTTGTGTATAGTGATGCATAGCTGGCTGCAGGCTTCGGGAGTGGGGAGCCCTCTCCTTGCTCTGTCCAGGCTCACTAAGTACCCTGAACTCAGTTAAAATACTAGAAAATGTCCCCCACTTTGTCCAAGTAAGAAAAGAATGTCACCAGAGCCTGCTTCTTTGAAAATCAAAATGAGTTCTTGCATGGTCTGAAAAACTAAGACTTTGGCATTTACTTGCCTGTGAGGTGACTGGAAACTGCCCCAGCCGCACTGACTATCATGGTCCTCACAGAGAATGCAGTCACAGTATCTGCTTAGTTCCCAGCTGTAGGTGCTCAGAAGGATCAAGAACGGGCATTAAACAGCACTTCATGTCCAACTGACACCTTCATGCTGAGTCTCCTGGACCCCAGGACCTGTGAAGGAAGGGGTGACATGATGCCCTCATTATGAAGTGAGAGTGTTTGTACTCTCAGTACCTAGTCACTTCTTGAGCAGAAGGGAGCAACTGGCTAGGAGACCTAAGAATGGAACTCATAGGTTTCTTCCTGGTCACTTTTATATCACTCCATAGCTTGGATCCATCATACGATAGCCAGGGACAACCTATGCTTCCCCAAGGCCGTAAAAATTCGTCTGCTAGCATTAGCCAGCTCACAGGGAAACACACTGCATAAGGGACCATAAGAATGGCCTTCAGAGTGACAATCGGTAGGTATTTCTAATTGTAACTACTGAAGATAGAATTCCAGTTGCACATTGCACAAAGAAACCCTCACTTGACATGCATACCTTTCAAGTATCAAAGCACCAGTTCAGATCCCTATGAAAGGAAGAGAGGATGAGTACTCATCTTGTGTCTGCAGGTGTCACCCAATTGATACATTTTGTCAAAATCCTCAGAGGAAGTATGAGGTAGTGGAATGACCTTGCAATTGGCAGCCTGGCCAACTCTATTCTAAGCCTGACTCTGGGTCTCAGCTTTGTGAGTGATCTTGGACAAAGCATTCCCTCCTCTAGTTCTCAGTGTTCTTTTCTTCAAAGTGGCAACAATGGTCTCTTCCATGCATATCTTCCAAGTTCTTTCAGAGAAGAGATGAGATGATGCATGGGAAAAAGCCAAGAGCAGCAGAATCCCTGGCTACAGGTAGCTGCTTAATTGCAATGTCCTTTGAGCCACCAGTGTCATCTGATACACTTATCTCAGCGTCTGAGATCCATTGCCCCTGTCACTTGCCATTCTTTGGGGATTGCAATGACTAGTCTGCTGAAGTCTTTGGAGTAAGATTCTGCCACCATCACTGGGCTCAATCTCCTCAATTGTCTTCAGAGTCCGGAACAAGATGGTCTCCAGATGCCCCTTTGCTAGGATTATTTAGCATTCTTATTGAAGCACAGGGGAGAGGTCAGAATTTCAGGTATTAGAAGCAAACGATATAATCCTGTTGGTGGCAACACTCACTCTGATAGGGCAGGGGAGAGGCTAGATTCTCTCAGAGCCCCCTCCAGAAGGCAACTGCTTCCTTCTTTTCTTCCTTCAATGTATAAACACGTCTTCTTTCCTAAAGGTTATGGCCAAGACCTTGAAAACTACATATTCTCTCTTGGTTTTAAACCTGTGTTGACCATCAGTATGTTTTTAGTAGAAAAAAACAAAACAAAACAAAACAACCTCAAACTGAACTCTAAACTTCCCTGTTTCACACATGGTGCAAGCCTGCACCTCTCATACTTTGGATTGCCTTTCATCCGTCCACTCCTGTTTTGTGCTCTGGAGAGCCTGTGTCTTCTGCTCATCCACTTGAACATAGTCTACTCTTTGTTCTTCTGAAAGGAGAAGTTTCTGAAGGAGGAGAACAAAAAGGTTTTCATTACATGTAACTTAAAATGTCAGGAAAATGTTTACCCCTTTGTATTCAATTACATTGTTAAATATTTGTTGCCCTTTCCTGTGTATGGAAGCTTTATACTTTGTATGTGTGCGTGAACACCTCTGCTTTCCTCAATTTTGCTCTAGCCACTTGACCAATATAATGTGAGTGGAAGTGACATGGCTGGGCATGGTAGCATGTGCATGTAATTCCAGCACTTTGGGAGGCTGATATGGTTTGGCTGTGCCCCCACCCAAATCTCATCTTGAATTGTAGTTACCATAATCCCCATGTTCCCTGGGAAGGACCTGGTAAGAGGTAGTAGAGTCATGGGGGCAGTTACCCTCACGCTGTTCTCATGATAGTGAGTGAGTGAGTTCTCAGGAGATCTGATGGGGCTTTTCCTCCTTCACTCTTCACTTCTCTTCCTGCCACCATGTGAAGAAAGATATGTTTGCTTCCCCTTCCACCATGATTTTAAGTTTCCAGAGGCTTTCCCAGCCATGCTGAACTGTGGGTCAATTAAACCTCTTTCCTTTATACATTACCCCATCGCAGGCATTTCTTCATAGCAGAATGAGAATGGACTAATATAAAGGCGAAGGCAGGAGGATCAGTTGAGCCCAGGATATCAAGACCAGCCTGGGCCACAAAGCGTGATCCCATCTCTACAAAAATAAAAAACAGCTGGGGGTGATGGTACACAACTGTAGTCCCAGCTACTTGGGAGGCTGAGATAGGAGGATCCCTTGAACCCAGGATATCAAGGCTGCAGTGAGCTATAACCATGCCACTGCACTTCAGCCTGAGTGACAGAGTGAGACCTTGACTCAAGAAAACAAAACCACCACAACAAAAAGAAAGTGACATGCTCCAATACTAATGAGAAAAGAAGTATTCTGTGATTCTGCAATCTCTCTTTTTCCTCTGTCAGGAGTTCAGCACATCTCAGATGGGGCCTGCTTCTCTTGCCTGGACCCCGTACTGAAGATTAGCTGGAACACAAAGGCTCTGGCCTGCAATAAAAGAGCCTTTGTGTTGAAAGCAAAAGAGATTTGGGGGTTGTTTGTTTTGAGTGCATAGTCTACCAAACTGACTAATGCTCCCTTCTGACCAGCTTTTCTGCAGTCTCGTATCAGGTTTTTGCAATGATACTAAATGTAGAGAAGAAGTCGGAGTTACCTCAGCAAAAGAGCAGAAAAGTCCTCCGTTGCTTCCCATGCACTCCCTTACACTGTACAGTAGGGTGATATTAATTCACAGCTATGGTAACTTACAGGTATTAACTCAATTAATCCTCACAACAGCCCTTGATATAGTGTTGTCCTTTCTGATTCCCACTTTTCAGATGAGAATTCTACCCAAAGGGGGAGCTGCCCAACTTACCATTCAAGGTCCCTTACTTCCAACCTACAGTTCCTTCCACTGCTCCCTAAACTCTAGCCAAACTAGGCTGTTAATTGTTGCCTAAACAGGATATTCCTACACCTGGAGGGTCCTCTACCCCCTCATTTCTGCCTGAGATATTTTTCTATAAACTTTATGGTCCAAATTTTGAAGTGTGCATATCACATACATTTGTATGTATACACACAAAGAACATACCTTAGAAAGAAATAAACCAAGAGTTCATTCTTGCTGGGAGGTGGGATTAGGGCTGATTTTAATATTCTTCATTATACATGTCTGCATTTTTAACACTTTCTAAGGAGAATATCCATGGCTTGATAATCAGAAAAGTCTAGGCAGAAATGGAATCACCTAGGAATTCTCAGATGCAAAGCCTTTCCTACCTGCTGCATGGGGGCTGGTGATGCTGAATTGAAGTCCAGAGCCAAATAATCTAGGCTGAATTTCTTTGTCCACATAAGAGCACCACTGCTCAGGGAACTGGCTGCTCGGTGCTCCTCCTAGGAACCAACATCACAGGAGTTAGATTAATCATGTCTATCGGTTGCTCAAGGGAAGGAAGGCAAGTTGTGGCTTCACCCAAGCAGCTGCCGTCAGACAATAACAGAATAGTCTGGTGAGACGTGAGTCGATCAGCCTGCATATCTGAGTGAGAACTGTAATTTCAAATAGAATGTAGCCAATTTGGCCTTCACAATGAAACCATACCATTATTCACCATAGAAACAGTTTGCCAAAATTCACTCAAAACAGATTTTGCTTCATGAATCTGATAGGCCTGTGATACTTTAGAGATTAAACCCTGAAAAGATCAACTATACTTATTAAAGTTCTTGTGAAGGCATCCCAAATACATTTAAAGATACTTTGCACAATGCAAACGGTTATAACACAGGTGGAACTCCTGACCCAGCTTCAGAAGTGAAATGCTACCAGTCTATATCTTTGAAGCTGTTTCCTCTCTACCATCTCTCCTTCTCCTCCTAAGAGCTGAAATACTAACTTGAATTTTGTGCTTACCACTTTTTTATTTTTAAATATAGTTTCATGAGTATGCAAGAATCCTTAAATAACAGACTGTTTCATTTTGCATGTTTTTGAATGTCATATCAACAGAATCACATTGTATGTATTTTGGTTGGCTTCAGTTTTGTGCTCAACATTAGGTACCCCACATTCACTTGTGTCACTCATTTGCACTGGGTCAGATATTACATTGCATGACCTATTTAACCATTCCGCCATCAAAGTATATTTGAGTTGCTCCCAGTTTGGGGGCTATCATAAGCAATGCTGCCATTGGCATTGACGCACCTGTGGGAGAATTTCTAGGGCGTTTACTTGGGAATGGAATTATGGGGTTATAGGATGTGAGCATTTTGAACTTTACTAAATAACACCAAACTATTTTCCAGAGTGAACCAATCTACATATGTACCAGGAGTGTGGAAGAACTTCTATTGCTGCCCAACCTGCCCATCACTTGTATTGTCAGACTTCAACATTTTTCCTACCTGAGGCAGGTAAAATGGTATCTTACTTTGGTTTGATTTTCCATTCCCCTAATTATTAATTAGCACGAGCACCTGTTCATACGTTGAAAGGTCATTTGTTTATTTGTCTTCCGTGAATTGTCTGTTCGGGTTTTTTTGTTTGTTTGTTTGTTTTTTGGCCTTGTTTCTGGTTAATTTTTGTATTGAATTATTTGTGTATTTTTCTTACTTACCCTAGTATGTGTTCTTATGTCCTGGAGAGTAATCATTTGCTGTCATGTATGTTGTAGATAGCTCATCGCAGTCTGTAACTTGTCTTTTCATTTATTTTTATGGTATTTCTTTTGACTAAGAAATACTTTTAATGTACTATGTCAGTCTTTTCCTGTATGGCTTGCACTTGCGTTTTGTTTAAGGAATCCTACCCCATGCTGAGGTCATAGTTTGTTTCCTTATATTTTTTCCTGAAATTATGAAGTTTCGCAATAATTTGCTTCACGTTTAAGCAATAATCTCACTTGAACTGATTTTAATGTTGTATATGGTGGTGCAATAGAAATACAATTCATTTCACTTTTGTTGTTGTTTTTACTTGACATGGATAACCCCGGAATGTCTTAAGTAATCTTGACCCTTTTAGAATCAGCTTCAAAGTTCCTCAAAAATCTCCATGTTCCTAACAGGAACTGGTAAGATAATGTCTTAAAAGTTTGAGTCTTCCTATTCAGGAACATGGCCTACTTTTCCACTGATTTTATTCTCCTTAATGTCTTTCAATAAGCTTTAATAGTTTTCTCCACGATGTTTTTTGTTAGATTTATCCCTAAATACCTAGAGTTTCTTGTTACTGTAAATGGAAGTTTTGTTTAAATTCTTTTTTCCGTTTGTTACCATTATATAGACATTCAACTGGATCGTGTATTTTGATTTCATATCCAGCAACCTTGATATCTTTTATTCGTGATTATTTATTTTGCTAACCTATTAATTCTAATTATTTCTAAGTAGATTATTTTGAGTTGTCATTATCTATGAATAATCACTCTTTGTCTTCTTCCTTTCTTTCTAATTCTTACTCCTTTTGTATCTTTAGTTTGCCCTCTAACATTAGATGGGACTTCGAACACCATGCTGAATAGAAATAGCTAAAGAGATCATTTTTGTTTTCAGCCTGATTTTAAAGGAGATATTTTTAGTGCTTAACCACTGAGTATGATATCTACTATAGGTAGATTCATTTTTCATTTGTTATGAGGTTAAAGAAAATTCCTCTATTCCTTGTTTACTAATAGATTTTTTCATGAATAGATGTTGAGTTCTATCAAATGCTTTTTCCACATCTAGTAAGATAACATATCATTTTTCTCCTTTAATCTGGTAATGTGCTTGGTTGACTTAATAGATATTCCTGGTTTATGGTTGTAATAGCTCATCTCTCTAAGAATATTGGTACTAATAGAGTTTTAAAAAGGCTTTTCCTGGTCAGGCGTGGTGGCTCATGCTTTTAATCCCAGCACTTTGGGAGGCCAAGGTGAGTGGATCACTTGACGTCAAGAGTTTAATACCAGCCTGGCCAACATGGCGAAATACCGTCTGTACTAAAAATACAAAAATCAGCCAGGCGTGGTGGTGTGCACATGGAACCCAGCTACTTGGGAGGCTGAGGCAGGAAAATCGCTTGAACCTCAGAGGCAGAGGTTGCAGTGAGCTGAGATCATGCCACTGCGCTCCAGCCTGGGTAATAGAGGTCTGCCTTACAAAAATAAATAAATAAATAAAATAAAAATAATAAATAAATAAAAAGGCTTTTCCTCCTAGCATAGTTCTCATTTCATCCAATCTGTTTTGGTATCAATCTTTCATGCTAGCGCTTTCCTGAAATGTCACATGAAATAATTGACTGTTGCTTATACTTAAGCTTTGTGTACATGGATGGCATTTGTCAACTCTGGAGTTTTCTGCAGGGTGATCCCATTGCATGGTTATCTTGAGTAACCCCCAATATTAGGAAGTAGGTTTTGCCACTTGGGCTGCTCAAATAGTCCAGAGAAATATCTTCCAATCTCCAGACTCAATTGTAAAGGTCTGGTTGTCAACATTCCGGAAAAGAGAGGTAAAGGAAAGGGTTTGAGAATGGTTCTCATATCCATTATGCCTACTGACTTAATTACCTTGTTGTTAGTATAGTATTCATGGTCAATGCATGAGACTCTTTTTTTTTTTTTTTTTTTTTTTTTTTTTTTTTTTTTTTTTTTTACCTCCGAGACCCTTTGTTTTACCCTTTCCAGATGGGGGATGGAAAGTCACAGTGGTTCACCTCCGTGGAGTGAGGGAAGGGATCGTGGGATTTACCTGATGCTTTTGACCATTACTCCTTCTTTCACTTTTCCTTCAGCCCTACTTCAGAACTACCCACTGTGGACAATTCCTAAATTCTTTGGCTATTCTGCAGTATAAGTCAAGTTGCTTCTTGCCTTCCTCCCAGCACATTTAAGATTTATTTTTTTGGCGGGGAGCTTATAAGTCATTTACTACCTGCTTTCCAGTTTCCAATATGTAACCGCTTTTTTCGTCTCCAATTCTTCTTATCTTTGTGGGTTTATGCCTTTAACACATTTCTTTGCTGTTATTTTAGAGGGTGTTTGGGAATGGAGAGAAACCGAGGCTTGTGATCAATCTTCCATCTGAGGTTCATGCACATTGTTTCATGTATCAGTACTTTACTTCTTTTTACGGCTGCATAATATTCCACTGTACAGCTATACTACATTTTATTAACAGATTCATCAGTTGATGATCATTTAAGTTGTTTTCCCTTTTTGCCAAACTTTTCAAATTTATGTGTATAGAGTTGTTTATTTTTACTTCTACAAGTTGTAAATGGTGTTTTATAAATCTACTTGGCCATTTTTAATAGTATCTTATTACTTAGTCCAACTTTCAATTTCTCATTTATTTCTTTCAATATAGTAAAACTACTTATTTTATATTCAAAATTCTGTATTTCCAAAAACTGCTTACTTCCATATTTGATTCTATTATTTGTTAATTCTTACTAATTCGGGGGTTGTAAGTTTTCAATATTTTTGGCACCAGAGATTCCAGAGATTTCCTTTCCCTTCCCCTCCTGTCAGCTGAAGTTTAGCTTTAAAAATGTATCTTATTTTAAGTAACAGGTGTTTTTCTTGCTACCTTGCCTACCAAAGTGTCTCATCAAATTTTAACAAATTTAAAACTAGAATAAATGTAGTTTCACCTCCAGTAATGTTGAATAAAGTAATTTTGACCGCCCTTCCTGCTGAGAACAATATTTTTCTCCTTTTTTTGGTGGAAATTGACAAATTGTTTCTAAAATGTTTATAGGAGTAGAAAAGTCAAAGAAAAAAACCTAAAAATACCTTGAAGGTAAACAAAGCAGGAGGACTTACTTTCCTTGATACTGAGTCTTATAAAGCTACAGCAACTAAGGGAATTTGTATTGTTCTAAGATAGACAGGTAGACCAACAGAATAGAATTAAGAGTCCATAAAAACCCATACATATACGGATACTTGATTTATGGCAAATATGGCAAAACTGAATAGTCAGTAAATAATAATCATTTTACATATGTGGAAAAATGAGTCTTGACCCCTATCTCACAGCACACAAGTTAATTCAGGGTGATATAATCCAAATATGAAGGTAAAACTAGAAAGCTCCTAGGAAAATAACCATAATTCACCCGAGATCAAATAGATAATGATCTTGTATTAAAGAAATTGAATTCATCCAGAGGATTTCACTCCTGAATTATACCAAAAATTTAACGAGTAAATAAAACTATTTCTACACAATCTGTTCTTGAAACTAGAAGGGGAGAGAACACTTTTTGAGGAACCCAGCATTACCTTAATAACAAAACCACACAAAGACACTACAAAAACCTAAAGATCAACACCCACTAAGAACACAGACATGAAAATCCTCAACAAAATATTAGCAGATGAAATGCAGCAATATATACAAGGAATAATACACCATGACCAAATGGGGTTTATCTAGAGAATGCAAGACTGGTTTAAAACCTGGCACAGTGGCTCAGGCCTATAATCCCAGCACTTTAGGAAGCCGAGGTGGGAGGATGGCTTGAGCTCACAAGTTCAAGACCAGCCTGGGCAATATAGCAAGACCCTGTCTCTACAAAAAAAAAAAAAAAAAAAAAAAAAAAAAAAAAAATCCCAAGAAATCTGAAGAAAATAAAAACCTCCTATAATTAATAAGTTAATTCAGCAACCTCGAACTCTTGGGCTCAAGGGATTCTCCTGTCTCAGCCTCCTGATTAGCTGGGACTATAGGCACAGCTACTGTGTGTGGCTAATTTTTAATAGAATTTTTGTAGAGACAGGGTCTCACTTTGTTGCCCAGGCTGGTCTTGAACTCTTGGGCTCAAGCCATTCTCTCACCTCAGCCTCTCAAAATGCTGAGATTACAGGTGTGAGCCACTGCACTCAGACAATCATATTTCTATATACCACAAGTGGGTCATTGGAAGCTGAAATTAAAAAAAAATACCATTTATAATAGCTCCAAAAATGAAATACTTAGATAGGAATCTAATAGAACATGCATAAGATCTATGTAAAAAATAAAAAATTATGAGGGAAAAAAATCAAAGAAAATCTGAATAAATGAGCCAGGCATGGTGGCTCATGCCTGTAATCTCAGCACTTTGGGAAGCAGGGCAGACGATCACTTGAAGTCAGGAGTTTGAGACCAGCTGGGCAACATGGTGAATCCCTGTCTCTACTAAAAATACAAAAAAATTAGCCAGGCATGGTGGTGTGCGCCTGTAATCCCAGCTACTCAAGAGGTTGAGGCAGGAGAATCGCTTGAACCTGAGAGGTGAGTAGATCCTGAGGTAGCCTCCCGAGTAGCTACGACTATAGGCATGTGCCACCATACCCGGCTAATTTTTGTGTTTTTAGTAGAGGTGGGGTTGCACCATGTTGGCCAGGCTGGTCTCGAACTCTTGTCCTCAGACGATCCTCCCACCTCAGCCTCCCAAAGTGCTGGGATTGCAGGCATGAGCCACCACACCTGGCCCCTTTGGAGGACTTGTACACAGACTATATAATGAACTCTCAAAACTCAATGTAAGAAACCAAACAATCTGATTTAAAAATTGGCAAAAAGATCGAACTGATACTTTACCAAAGAAAATATATGGATGGCAAGTAAACACACCAAAATATGTCCAACATCATTTACCATTAGGGAAGTACATGTTAGAGCCACATTGAGATAAAATTTTTAAAAACTGGTAATACCAACTATGTTGGCAAAGGAGGTGGAGCAACTGGAACTCTCAAAAATTGCTGGTGGGAGGACAAAATGGTACAGCCATTATGGAGAACATTTTGGCAGTATCTTACTAAGTTAAATAAACAATTGATGACTCAGTTAAGCATACATTTGATGACCCAGCAACACTACTTCTAGGTATTTATCCTGGAGCTGGATTTCTCAGCTGTGGCACTATTGACTTTTGGGGTAGGATAGTTCATTGTTGTGAGGGCTGTCCTGTGCGTTGTAGGATGTATAGCAGTACCCTGATTTTTTTCCATTAGATGCCATTAGCACCACCTTCTCCACTCCAAGTTGTGGCAACCAAAAGTGTCTCCAGACATTGCCAAATATCCCTTGACAGTCAAAATCACCACTGGCTGAGAAGCACTGCTCTAAAGAAATGAAGACGTCTATCCACGCAGAACCTGTCAAATATGACTAAGATCAGAAACAAGGCAAGCATACCCACTTTTGCTACTTCTATTCAACAAAGCACGGAGAGTTCTAGCCAAAACAATTAGGTAAGAAAAAGAAAGCAAAGACATCCAAACTGGGAACAATCCCAAAAGGAAATTAAAAAAAAAAAAAACCCAAAAAACAGTTTCAATTACAATATCATCAAAAAGAACAAAATACTTAGGAATAAATTTAACCAAGGAGGCAAAGATTTGTATGCTGAAAACTATAAGAAAGAAAGTAAAAGAAATATTAAGTAAATGAAAAGATACCTGTGTTTCTGTATTGGAAGACTTAATATTGTTAATATGATAATATTATGCAAAATAGTTTGAAGATTCAAAGCATTCCCTATCAGAATTCCAGTGGCATCTTTTGCAGAAATAGAAAAACCTATCCTTAAAGTTCACATGTAATCTTAAGGGACCCTTAACTGATAAATCAATCATGAAAAAGAAGAACAAAGTTGGAAGACTCACACTTTCTGATTTGAAAACTTACTACAAAGCTACAATAATCAAAACAGCATGGTACTGGCATAAGGACAGACATATAGACCAAGAAAGAAACCCTTGCATATATTGATTTTCAACAAGAGTGCCAGGACCATTCAATATGGAAATGATAGTCTTTTCAGCAAATGGTGCTGGGAAAACTGAATGTCCACATGTAAAAGAATGAAGTTGGACTCTAACCTTATACCATATATATAAAAATTAACTCAGAAAAGATCAAATATCTAAACATAAGAGCTAAAACTATAAAACCGTTAGAAGAAAACAAAGGAGAGAATCTTCATTACCTTGGATTTGGCAATGATTTCATGGATATGATGCCAAATGCAAGGAAATAAAATGAAAGAACAATTTTGACTTCATCAAAATCAAAAACTTCCGTGCATCAAAGGACACTATCAAATGAGTGAAAAGACAACCCACAGAACGAGAAAAAATATTTGAAAATCATGTATCTGACAAGGGGTTAACATCCAGAATATATTTTAAAAACTCCTATAACTCAACGACAAAAAAGAAACAACCTAACTTAAAAATATGCAAAGGACTTAAATAGACAATTCTCCAAAGAAGATATATAAATGGCCAATAAGTACATAAAAAGATGTTTCTTAGTCATTAGGGAAATGTAAATGAAAACCACAATGAGATACCAGTTCGCACCCATTAGCATAGCTATGATAAAAAAATGATAAATAGGCGGGGCGCGGTGGCTCGCACCTGTAATCCCAGCACTTTGGGAGGCCGAGGCAGAGAGATCACATAAGGTCAGGAGTTCGAGATCAGCCTTGCTAATATGGTGAAACCCCATCTCTACTAAAAATACAAAAATTAGCTGATCATGGTGGTGCATGCCTGTAATTCCAGCTACTCAGGAGGCCGAGGCAGAAGAATTGCTTGAACCTGGGAGGCAGAGGTTTGCAGTGAGCCAAGATTGTGCCACTGCACGCCAGCCTGGGTGACAGAGCAAGACTCTGTCTTAAAAAAAAAAAAAAAAAAAAAAGATAGGCCGGGCGCGGTGGCTCAAGCCTGTAATCCCAGCACTTTGGGAGGCCGAGGTGGGTGGATCACGAGGTCGAGAGATCGAGACCATCCCAGTCAACATGGTGAAACCCTGTCTCTACTAAAAATACAAAAAAAAATTAGCTGGGCATGGTGGCTCGTGCCTGTAATCCCAGCTACTCAGGAGGCTGAGGCAGGAGAATTGCCTGAACCCAGGAGGCAGAGGTTGCGGTGAGCCGAGATCGCGCCATTGCACTCCAGCCTGGGTAACAAGAGCGAAACTCTGTCTCAAAAAAAAAAAAAAAAAAAAAAAAAAGATAAATAAAAAGTGTTAGTGAGGATGTGGAGAAATTGAAACCCTTGTGCATTACTGGCAGTAATGTAAAATGGTGTCGTAACTGAGGAAAACAAGTTTGGTAGTTCCTTAAAAAGTTAAGCATAGAATTACTGTATAATCAAGAAATTCCACTTCTACATATACATACAAACAAATTGAAAGCAGGAAGTCAAACACACACTTGTATGCCAATGTTTATAGCAGCCTTATTCATAATAGAATCTAGCCTCACCATCATTTAAAACAACCATTCATTCTTAAGGTCAGTTTAGTACTTTCAAAAACCTGGGAGTAAATGTGGGAATAAAAGACAGAGGAAAGTGGCTGAAGGTGGTAGCTAGCAAAGCGCCAACGGTGTGAGATCAAGCAGACAAGGGCTATAAGGTCACCGGAAAAGCAATGCTGAAATGTCTGACAACAGGGTCCTGGCATGGTTAGTAATCCAGAAAGCCAGAATAGGGTTGAGGCCCAGAAGACAGACGAAGGCCTTGATAAGAATGAAGAGAGGCTCCTGTACAGGGCACCCTTTCATAAAGAGTAGGAGCAGGAATGGGGCACTGACTTCCTGCATCTTTATTTCCTCCAAATGTCCAGCACATTTTAAGAGTTCAATGAAGTATACTAAATGCTAAATATGAATGAACAAAAGAAGTGGTATTACTCTAACTCTCCAATTTGTTCCAAGGTAGAGGAATTGTTTAGCTTTGCCTCTAATCCCCCCAACACCTCCCACCATGTTAATTGATAGCGAGTCTCTGGTTTGGTGACATCTTAAGCTGCAGCCTCAGCCTATTGAACCATAAAAATTAACCTGAACTTGTCTCCATACAAAATATCATTATTGGGTCTTTAACTACAGATAAGTATGTTTCCATGAATAACTTTTATCAAAGTGTTTTAATAATAATGGTATATATATATTTTTTACATTCAGAGAATTTATGCAAAGTAACTTCACGTGCCTTATTTTCACTTAAAGCCTCACAAATCTGACAGCTAGGTAGGGCTGGAATTATTATGCCAATTTTACAAATTAAAAAGCCAGAGAAATTAAATTAAAAATAATTAATGGGTAGTAGGCTTAATACCTGGGTGGTAAAATAATCTGTGCAATGAACTCCTGTAATGCAAGTTTGACTATAAAACAAACCTGGACATGCATCTCTGAACTTAAAATAAAAATAAAAAGTTACATGTAAAAAACTTCTCTCTTAATAGTGTTTCTGCTGTATCCCATAGGTTTTGCATGTTGTGCTTTCATTATCATTTGTTTCAAGAAATGAAATTCTGATGTATCCTACAATACGGATGAATCTTGAAAACACTAGATGAAATGAAAGAAGACAGACACAAAAGGACAAATATTGTATGACTCCACTTATACGAGGTACCTAAAATAGGTAAGTTCATAGAGACAGAAAGTAGAACTTTACTACAAGAAAAATATTTTTCAAAAATTGTAAAAGAAAGCTTCTGACAGTTCTAACTGCTTAAAAACTTGAAAATAATCCAAATGTCATTCCATGGGTGAGGGGACAAACAAAATGTGACACATCCATATGCTTGAACACTACTCAGCAATAAAATGGAAAGAGGTATTAATACATGTAACAATAGATGAAATTTAAAAACACCATTCTGAGTGAAAGAAGCCAGTTTTAAAAGGTACTGTATGATTCTATTTTTGTGGCATTCTTGAAAGGACAAAACTATAGTCAGGAAGAACAGATTAATAGTTGCCAGGGGTTACAGTGAAGGGAGGATGTGGCTCTAAAGAGGTAGCATGAGGGATTTTGGAACTGTTCTGTATCCTGATCATGGTGGTAGTTACGCAAACCTCTATATATGTTCAAACTCATAGAATTGCATACCAAGAGAAAGTCAATTTCACTGTATGATCTAAAAACTTAAAAGTATTGTAATACCATAATAAAAAAATGAATATGAGATTTAAGAGTCTAGAACTCTACTATAAAAGCCTTACAAAACTGTTTAAAGGGCTTGAAAAAGTTATATAGAAGAAATCCCATATATTAAAATTAAGCATGTTTATTCTTCTAAATTCTCTATAATTTCACAAACATTTAAAGAAGGATATATAGCAAAACTTGTATTTCGGTAAAGCAAAATCATGTTTCAGCCCCTGGCCTTAATCACTACATTCAGATCAGAACTTGTCCTTAAGGAGAAAAAATATATATATACATACTTATGGGAAAAATCAAAGTCAAATCATACTAGGTTTGACTACCATATTGGGCTGTTATGTGGCACAAGTGAAATAATGTAAAATAAAGTCATATGAAACTGTCTTATTACTAAGTTTTCAAAAACCACAATTGAACGAGATGAGATAGCCTTTAAACACTTTTCTATGACAGTTCCCATGATCACAGCTACCATCAGCCAGTGTTCTGGGCTCTTAATCTGATGTGTCATGTTGCCTAGTAATACACAGAGACAGTGATTGATCAGCGATTATAAACCTAAGCAAACAAACAATTCTTAACTTTGTTGTTAATGAAACACTGATCTTTCTCACAGCATCAAAGATCAGAAAGGAACTGTGAGTATCTGGAATGACTCTACACTTGCTTCCACTGGGTTTCAGATTCACTTCCCTTTTCTGTTCTCTGGAGACAGAGCACAGCTGTTAAGCATCGTTTTATAAGTGTTTTCTTCTAGAAATTTCCCAAGGGCCATTACTAAGTGTGAGAAATATTGGGAAGACCATAACAGATTTGTATATGAGTCACTTTCCATCTGCATCAGGTTAAGTGCACTTACAGCACAATTTTAATAAAATAAGAAGGGAAAATGAAGCATTTAATTATTGCTTAACTGGAGATTACTATTTTTAGATTTTCAGTTGCTGATTATCCTTGCATATAGGAAGGCAGAATTGTCTTCTCAAGAGTATATTGTCACAGAGCCTTGAACATTGTGCTTCTAAGATCTCTTTTCAAAATTTCATGGTTCAAACAGAAACTCTCTGTTGAGTTCCCTACATTTGTAAATTGTAGAACAGGCACTGTCATGGCTGAAGTGTCTGCTAATTGCCAGAGGTGCTAAAAGTCCCTCTCCATCTTCAGAAGCCCATGTTCTCAATAGCATCCAAGATGAAGAGAACAGAAGAAACAACAGGACTCTGTAACCAAATGGTTAATCAAAGGATAGAGATGTTAACTCTCTATCCACTCAAGTCTATAGAAAAACCCTATAATAGGAGTCTTCCAGAGGCTGATGTACTCACAGCCCAGGGCGCTGTACCTTCCTCAATGGGACTCTAAGTGATTCATCCTTGAGGAAGGTTCAGAAGCAGTCAGGACAGGGCCACCAGTTGTTCTGGTGGAAGGGAACTTGCAATATGTTGAGTTTTTACAATTTAAACTCTGGACGTCTAAGGAGCTACAAACCTGTTGGGGTCAAACAGGACATCACGGCCTTGGTGAAAAGAATTGCTGGCATTTCCATTTTCAAATTAAGCAAGGCTCAGCCCTAGGTTCTCTTGAAATACTACAATCTCAAAATGGTATGAGGAGTTGAATGCTGCAGGAAAGAAAGCCAGCTTCAAATTGATTTGTTCCAAGTCTAGAAAAGCTCATGGCCTGGTTTTACGATCAAACGATTGTTTTAAGATTGCATAGAGCTTACTGGAGGATGTGTTTCCTTTATAATTACCTCACAAGAATGTAGATTGGGGCGAAGAATAAGAAAAGTGTGAAAAATATAAGATTACCATTTCGATGTAGCTTTCTTCCTCTTCTCTGGAAACAGGATTAGCAAAAAATCTTGCAGAGTTAATACCATTTCTTTCTGGAGAGAGAAAGCTGGTTCGACTGCTAAGAATAAAAATATAGATGAGGTCAAAGCAATGTCTTACAGCTGCTCTGAAAGCCAGCCAGGAACTAACATGGCCCCCATGGGGTTTCGGCCCTCCCCTTCCAGACACAACTTCTTTCCGGCCAAAGCAATTCCTGAAGAAGCAGAAACTGCCCAACAGTTTCTGCCCCACTCTGGGGCAAATGGCTCCCCATTCACAAAGGCTGCTTTTTCCCCCAGGCTCTCTATGTGACACAGCTCAGGAGCTTTCTAAACAGATGAAGGCATCATATCATTTAGCAAAAAATCACTCATTTGGGGCCTTCTTGTTTCTATTCAACGTAAGGAAAAGCGAGGAAGTATGGCCATTCCTCTGACAGGACAACAAGACTACTAATGAACTTCCATCCTTCTCCTGTGTCAGAAGTATGGGCTGAGTCACTGTCTTGGCTGGAAATACAGCTCATTGCAGAATTCTGCTTTACAATGCAATTGTGTTTTGTAGCATTTAGAGTGAACCAAGAAACTCCTAAGCCAAGCTCAGGACTAAAAATGCAACTTCTAAAAGGTGAGGTGAAAGGGTGCAATTACATTTTGAAGTCTGTCTACCCAGCCCATGAATCTGGGAACTCCCTTGTCCTACCCCATTCACAAAGCTGGGCTTGGGCCATAGCCGATTCCACTGAGACTGGGGAACACAATAATCTCTCCCCAGGAAATCTGAATTGGGATTGAAAAAGAGCCCATCTTTGGTACTGGAATTGTAGCATGTAAACAAGTTCGGGAGGTATGGTATAGCTATCTTTGACTATGAGGATTGTGCAACAGAGAAAAGAATACTGCAAAGACAAAGGAATGCACAGATGTGAAGAGTGAAGCAGATGTGCACAGATTCCTTGGGTTCCCAACAGCACACTAGTTCCTGATTCTGTAATCCTGGGAGACCCAGTCATATTCATTCCTTTGTGATCTATAAAACATCTCTTGCTCTCAATAATAAGCCTCACCCTTCCTTTGGCTTAAACTAGATCAAGTGGGCTTCAACTGCATTTAATCAGAGGCCTAACACACACCAGGGGTGTTTGGGCTGGATGAGGCTCTTTTGAGCAATCAGAGTCTTACCAAGGCACAGTGCGGGTCCTGGTAAGAGATGCATGTTCCCGGATGGTGGAGAGATTTCTCAGGTCCAGGGGAGGTGGCCGTGCTACAAGACAGTGTGCAACATCCAGGAGGTCAAGGCTAGAATTTAAAGGCTGTAAAACTACGACATTTCACTTTTCCAGTACAGCAAATCACATTCACTAACAGGCAGCACTGATGATGAGCGTGAATTTTACTGTCCTCTTTCTTGCCTCACTGGGAGTAAAGACAAATACTGAGCAAATGGCCACGTTACCTGCTGCAGATAACAATGTAGCAATGCATTATTAAGTCTCTGTATATCATGCATGCTTCTAGCTGTTGAGGGCACAGGATGGACAAAGCAGATGAAAGTCTCTGATCTTGTGGAATTGCAACACCTAGCTCACACTTGATGTGTCTGAAGTGGAAATGTTATGTTTCTTATCGCAGGAAGCGATGACCACCCAGGTCCTAGTCTTCCACACCTACAATCCATTGTGCACCTGATGATCCGTCTGTCTAGAACTTTCTTCCCCATTTCTTTGCCTCCAGACAAGATCAGGCCCCACACCACGGGCTCTCAAGTTCTTGTACTTACCTTTTACAGCACTCCCCCAGTTTGTGATGATACATTCATCTATGATTGATCTGGGCCTAGACCGTGCTCCAGGTGTACAGGGGTACATCTGTTTGTTCACTGCCGTAGCCATGGCACCTAAAGAAGCACTTGGTATCTGCCCTGACCCTTATTCCACCTCAGTGGTCCATCTTCCAGAGTTAGTCCTGACCCAGGTGTCCACCTTTGCATGCACCTTTGTTAGGGATGCAGCCAAAGAGCCCTCTGGAATGAACTTGGCTTTGTCAGCTGTATTTGCAGGGCCACCGTGCCTGTACATCCCCCAGCTCCTATTATCATGACAATCTGCGGCGGGAAGACGTCTCAGCTCTTCCTATTCCATCCCAGCCACTTTGTGGTCTTCCTTTCCAGAAACCTTTTCTATGCAACCACCAGAGCCTTGCTCCCCTGGTCAAGTGCTTACATTTCCTCTGAGGCTTGAGATCTCTATTCACTGGGGGAGGTTCCAGGTCTGCAGGTAGCTCAGGCAGTGGGCTTGAGATGCTTCCTGAGCTCATTGGAATGTAGTCATCAGGGCTGCAGTGGGGTCCAAGACCAGAGGCAACGGCCTGGGGGCTCATTGGCATATAGCTGTCTTCGGTACTGGTTGAAGCTGTGGGGTACGTTGGGGAGAACCTGCATGGCTGCAAAAGATACAGATTGGGAACCGCAGACCAGTCATAGAAACTGCTATCACAGGGCAGCCAAGGCTGCACATATGGTTCCAGTTCCAAATTATCCAAGTCTAACTCTGAACTTCCTCAGGAAAGTCAGACAAGCCTCTGGCTAAAGTTCTGCCTCTGGACTTACCATTTTAGTATAGGCGAGAACTCTTCAAGATCTGACACTGGAAGACAGAAGGTTATGCATTTATGCAAATGCTTTAGGTATAAAGCGATGCCTGAAGTAGCTATACCAAGTTGAGCAGGTGTCTGAACCATTAAAACCAACAAGACCCTTATGGAACACCAAGTCCCGTAGTTCTCAAACGAGTTCAAGTCTTCAGGTAAGACTAGAAGAGTCCTCAGGGACTCAGAGTGCTGAATCTTAAAGATTTCAAGGGAATATATACATATCAGGCTATTTTAGTAAAATTGATGCTTAAAGGAACCTGCGTGAACTTACCAAATTTAAACTAAGCCGCTTGTCTCGGTGTCTTAAGGAATGGCCTTCTACATCAGCTGTAAGAAATAAGCCAAGGTGGTGAGAAATGCAGGAAAACATCAGCTGAAACTAGAATCCAAGTCCCTATGTACCCCAAGGACCTGTGCTCAGCTCAAGAGAGGCAGAGAAGCATAACACATATACACAATGCTTGCTATTGGAGTGTAGCTGGGCAGTCAGAACACGTTTCCCCAACAGATAAAAAATCAGACCAGAATTTGAAGAAGTTTGTAGCTGATGGCTTGAGCTCTGTCTGTGAATTAGAAGAAAACGTAGCAAGTAATTAACAGATGCTTGTTTAATTTATTACATAAATCTTCTGAACTGAAGGCAGAGCTGGAGGTTTGAGGAGAGGAGAGAAGGTTTGAAATATTCTTTGAAATGAGCAAGAGAACAGGGTGAACGGAGAAATGATTGCCTTGTGGAGCAGCATTAAGGGCCCAATTGAGGTCTGTGACCATGAATTAGTGACTCGGATTTTCTACAGAAAAACTACTAGAAAGAACAGTTGGATTTATCCAGGATTAGAAACTCATCAGTTGGCTGTGATAAAGGGTATGATACAAAAATTTAGAATAATTGTTGAAGTTGAAGAGGAGATATTCAGAAGGCAGCAAGATACCTGGGCCTAGACTCAAACGAGATATAATTTGGGGGAATTTAGCAGCTTGGAGATGACAGTCAAAACCGTAAGAGTAGATGAAACTAGGTTGCAAGTGTTGAGAAAAGTACAAAACTATAGAGAATCCTAAGATTCGAAGAACTAAGAGGTAAGTCAGTGAAGTATCTTGAGAAAGAGCAACCATGGATTAATGAGGAAACTTGGGGGACATGGTACCATGAAAGCCTCAAGAAGGAAAGAATGGCCAATGGTGTTGGGTGGTGCAGAGAAGTCCAGCAAGCGCTCCCAGCATGTGGTGGCCAGAGCAAAGCAGCCCTCAGCCCTCAAGAGCTTGGAGGTGTGAAAAGTCAGGCAACCTCTAAGAAATAAAATTTAACATCATCTTAAAATGCAAGGACAACTCCCAGTTCAGAAAAATGTGACAGAAACAGATAGAATTAAGCATATATATTTACATATATGTGTATGTATATATGGATATATCTATGCTTACATGTTTGTTAAGATGTATAAGTACTGGTTAAAAACTACTCTGAAGTCAGACTGTCTAGTTTTAAATCTCTACACCACCATGACACTAGAAAAGTTACTTACCATCTCTATGTCTCAGTTTCCTAATTTGTAAAATGAAGCCAATAATAGAACCTATTTCATAGGACTTCTGGAAAGGCTAGATGTGTTGGTGCATCTAAAGGACTTAGAACACTGCCTAGAACACAGAAAGTACATAATAGCGCTTCGAAATTATAATGGAAGAATTTCTTATTGTGAGACTTGCATGTGTGAGCACAAGCCCCTGACTCCTTTTCCAATATGAGACCCTTTTGAAGTCACCAAAGAATATAAATACAGAGAAACCCTGAATCAAAGGCATAGGTGTAACCCATGTGCCAGATACATTAAAGATTTATGACAGAATGCAGATGCGATTAGAGTAAAGGAGAGCGCTTTTTCTCTTACGTGGCAGCATTCGTCGCAAGCTTCCTGAAGTGCCTTGGGCCTTACAGGAACACGGGAAGACAGTACCCCCCATGGCCTGGGGTGGTTGTAGCTATGGAGTAAGGCTCCTCTGCCTTTGGAAAGGGAAGGGAAGAGTGGGAAGACCTGTGTCCTGTGGTTTGAGCTTCAGTACAATAAAACACTAAGTAGACTTCTAAGGTTTTTGAGGCTCCTGGACAGCATCTCTGGACCCACTCAGGGACTGGGGGACTTAGCTACCCTGAAGGAAAGGACACAGGCCTGGCTATCTTTGCCACCTGCTGCTTGTAGAGCCTTTAGGGCCTTGAGCAAACACAAGCAGAAGTCAGGGAGTGGTTACAGCAAGCCTGGGTGAGACCCAGTGCTGTGCTGGCTTCAGATCTGACACAGCACAATCCTAGGACTGGTGGCCACAGGGGTGCTTGTGTCACTCCACCCGCAGCTCCAGATGGCTCAGAACAGAGAGAAAGAGATATTGTTTGTTTGGGAGAAAGTAAGGGAAACCTCCACCTGGTAATCAAGACCATCAAGGCAGTATGTCTACAAGCCTGCAAGAACCACAGGATTACTGGGCCTGTGGTTTCCCCCCCAAAGAAGATACAGCTGAGACGACAACACCCAGTTCCTTTTGAATATCTACAAAGCCTTCCCAAGAAGGACAGGTACAAACAAGCCCAGATAGTGAAAACTACAATAAATGCCAAACTCTTCAATGTCCAGACATCAAGGAACATTTACTAGGATCAACACCATCCAGGAAAACATGACCTCACCCAATAAACTAAATGAGGCACAGGGACCAATCCTAGAGAAAAAGAGATATTGCCCTTTCAGGCAGAGAATTCAAAATAGCTGTACTGAGGAAATTCAAAGAAATTCAAGATAACACAGAGAGGGGATTCAGAATTCTACAAGATAAATTTAACACAGAGATGGAAATAATTACAAGGAATCAAGCAGAAATTCTGGAGCTGAAAAATGCCACTGGCCTACAGAAGAATACGTCAAAGTCTCTTAATAACAGAATTTATCAAGCAGAAGAAAGAATTAGTGAGCTTGAAGAGATGCTATTTGAAAATACACAGAGTAGGCAAAAGAAAAAAGAATAAAGAAGAATGAAGCACACCTACAAGATCTAGAAGTAGCCTCAAAAGGGTAAATAATCTAAGAGTTATTGGCCTTAAAGAGGAGGTAGAGAAAGAGCAACATTCAAGTATAAGAAGGTTATAGAACACAAATCAGGTTTAACCTAAGTAAGACTATCTCAAGGCATTTAATAATCAAACTCCCAAAGGTCAAGGATAAAGAAAGGATCCTAAAAGCAGCAGGAGAAAAGAAACAAATAACATACAATGGGGCTCCAATACATATGGCAGCAGACTTTTTAGTGAAAACCTTACGAGCTAGGAGACAGTGGCATGACATATTTAAAGTGTTGAAGGGAAAAATTTTAACCCTAGAATGGTATATCCTACAAAAAATATCCTTCAAACATGAAGGAGAAATACTTTCCCAAACAAATAAAAGCTGAAGGATTCCATCAACACCAGATCTGTCCTTCAAGAAATGCTAAAGGGAGTCCTTCAATCAGAAAGAAAAGAATGTTCCAGAGCAATAAGTAATCACCTGGAGGTACAAAACTCACTGGTAATAGTAAGTAAACCAAAAAACACAGAATATTGTAACACTGTAACTGTGCTGTGTGAACTACTCTTAGCCTAAGTGGAAGCATTAAACAATGAATCAAACAAAAATAATAACTACAACAACTTTTCAAGACATAAACAGTACAATAAGATGTAAATAGAAAAAACAAAAAGTTGAACACCAAGGGTACAAAGTTAAGGCATAGAGTGTATATTAGTTTAATTTCACTTGTTTGTTATGCAAGCAGTATTAAGTTGTTGCCAGGTTAAAATAACGGATTATAAGGTAGTATTTGCAAGCCTTGTGGTAGCTTCAAACCAAAAAACATATAATGTACACACAAAAAGTAAAAAGCAAGAAACTAGGTCATATCACCAGAGAAAATCACATTCACTAAAGGAAGACAAGAAGTAAAGAAATAAAGAAGAGAACACCACAAAACAACCAGAAAACAAATAACAAAATGGCAAGAGTAAGTCCTTACTTAATAATAACATTGAATGTAAATGAACTTAACTCTTCAATCAAAAGACATAGAGTGGCCTTTTTCATCCAAAGGATGAAAAAAAACAAAACCATTGATCTGTTACTTATAAGAAACACACTTCACCTATAAAGACACACCATGCCTATGGAAAATGAAAAAGAGCACGAGTCACTATACTTGTATCAGACAAAATAGATTTCAAGACAAAAACTAAAGAAGAGACAAAGAAGGTCACTATATAATGATAAAGGGTTCAATTCAGCAAGAGGATATAACAATTTTAAATATGTATGCCATCCAGATATATAATATTATAACTAAAGACAGAAACAGACCACAATACATTAAGAGCTGGAGACTAACATCCCAGTTTTAGCATTGGACAGATCTTCCAGACAGAAAATTAATAAACATTGGGCTTAATCTACACTAGACCATATGAATCTAATAGATATTTACAGAATATTTCATCCAAGAGCTGCAGAGTACACATTCTTTTCTACATCTCAAGGATAGACCACGTTAGGTCACAAAACACGCCTTAAAACATTCAAAAATTGAAATAATACCCAGCATCTTCTCTGAAAACAGTGGAATAAAATTAGAAATCAATAACAACAGGGATTTTGGAAACTATGGAAATTTTAAAATATGCTCCTGAATGACCAGTGCGTCAATGAAAAAATTAAGAAGGAAATTGAAAAAAAATATTGAAACAAATGATAATGGAAACACAACATACCAAAACCTATGGGATGCAGCAAAAGCAGTATTAAGAAGGAAATTTGTAGTGCTAAGGGCCTACATTAAAAAAAAAAAAAAAAAAAAAGAGAAAAACTTCAAATGAACAATCTAACCATGCATTTTAAAGAACTAGAAAAGCAAGAGCAAACCTACATTAGGCATTTCTCCCAGTGTTATCCCTCCCCAACCTCACCACCCGCCACTGTCCCTCTCCTAGCCTCTGACCCCCCAAAATACCCCAGTGTGTGAAGTTCCCCTCCCTGTGTCCATGTTCTCATTGTTCAACACCCGCCTATGAGTGAGACCATGCGGTGTTTGATTTTCTGATCTTGTGTCAGTTTGCTGAGAATGATGGTTTCCAGGTTCATCCATGTCCCTACAAAGGACACAAACTCATCCTTTTTGATGGCTACATAATATTCCATGGTGTATATGTGCCACATTTTCCCTGTCCAGTCTATCATCGATGGGCATTTGGGTTGGTTCCAGGTCTTTGCTATTGTAAACAGTGCCGCAGTGAACACACGTGTGCATGTGTCTTTATAATAGAACAATTTATAATCCTTTGGCTATATACCCAGTAACGGGATTGCTGGGTCAAATGGAATTGCTATTTCTAGATCCTTGAGGAATCGCCATACTGTCTTACACAATGGTTGAACTAATTTTCACTCCCACCAACAGTGTAAAAGTGTTCCTATTTCTCCACATCCTCTCCAGCATCTGTTGTCTCCAGATTTTTTAATGATCGAGAATGTAATGTAAAGACGCCTATGTTCATTTCAGCACTATTCACAATAGCAAAGACATGGGAGTCAACCTAAATGCCCATCAATGACAGAGTGGATATAAGAAAATGTCCATACCAGTATAATCTTCTTAAAATACAGCTAGGAAAAGACACTCAGCATCAAGGTTCTTACAATGAGGGGGCTCAGATGAATGGCATTCAGCCAGAAGAAATTGGTAGATTACAAGAAGAGACAGAAGAATTAAAATGTAATCAGGAACTTTTACAAAGCCAGCTGACTGAAAAGGACTCTATGATTGAAAATTTGAAATCTTCCCAAACATCTGGCACAAATGAACAGTCTTTAGCAATAGCTTCAGCTAGAGATTCTGAACAAGTTGCAGAATTAAAACAGGAACTGGAAGCTTTAAAGTCTCAGTTAAACTCAAAATCTGTGGAGATCACCAAACTTCAGACAGAAAAGCAGGAACTGTTACAGAAAACAGAAGCATTTTCAAAATTAGTTGAGGTACAAGGAGAGAATGAGACTGTAATAGCCACCAAAACTACTGATATAGAAGGAAGACTGTCAGCATTATTACAAAAGACTTAAAGAGTTGAAGAATGAAATTAAAGCTCTGTCTGAGGAAAGAACTGCAATTAAAGAGCAGCTGGATTCATCTAATGGTAGCACTGCCATTTTGCAAACTGAGAAACACAAACTAGAGTTGGAAGTTACAGATTCTAAAAAAGAACAGGATGATCTCCTTGATGCTCTTGGCTAATCAAGATCAGAAACTACTTTCATTGAAGAATAAACTCAAGGATCTTGGTCATCCGGTTGAAGCAGAGGATGAACTTGAATCTAGAGACCAAGAGGATGAGGATGATGAAAGTGAAGATCCTGGCAAGGACCTAGATCATATCTAGCTTTAAAATCTCTAGGAACAATAGAGAATGTATTGTAACTTTGAAGAGGGAATCTAAACTTTGGTTTACCTCCACAGAAAGTAAAGATTTAGAAACCAAGTGGAAAACATTCTATTAAGACTATTGGCGTTGGGCGCGGTGGCTCAAGCCTGTAATCCCAGCACTTTGGGAGGCCGAGGCGGGTGGATCACGAGGTCAAGAGATCGAGACCATCCTGGTCAACATGGTGAAACCCCGTCTCTATTAAAAATACAAAAAATTAGCTGGGCATGGTGGCACGTGCCTGTAATCCCAGCTACTCAGGAGGCTGAGGCAGGAGAATAGCCTGAACCTAGGAGGCGGAGGTTGCGGTGAGCCAAGATCACGCCATTGCACTCCAACCTGGGTAACAAGAGCGAAACTCCGTCTAAAAAAAAAAAAAAAAAGACTATTGACATATTTTTGCAATGTTGCTACCTATGTTGAAAACCTTAAAACTAAATTTACGTAGAACACACATCTTTTATTTAAATCCATCTGAACTGTCCCAAAATATAATTTGCAAAGAGCTTCAAACACCAAAAATATACCATTTTAAGGCATGTGGTGGCAATACTATTTGCCTTAGTTCATTGGTTGTTTACTTTTCAAAATTTGTGACTTTTAAGTACTAACACATTTCGTTGAATGTGTTGAATTGGAATTCTTATTTCTAAATTCAGCATTTGATTTCTTAGCTGATTATTTTATTTTAAAGAAATTAGAATGGCTGCATTCTGTACCTCAGAGAAGAAGCCGAAGGATGCTGATACACAGTGATGTGGAAGGCGTTTCTAAGAAACTTTTGCAACAGTGTATTAATGTGATTGGTTTTCTTTTTGTTTTAAGCTAAATATCTAAAACAAATTTCAAGTTAACAGTTCATAAAACTCAGATTTATTATTATTGTTTATCATAAAACATACTATGTTCCCAGTTTTAAAAAGACCCAAACTAAAATTTATATAATTTATTGGCATTTTTGCTGAATAGGTTTAAGTCAGATAATAGATTTTTAAAAAGCAAATGAAGCAATGTGCCAAAATTTGATGTTTCATAATAAAAATAGATACTTTCACTTAAAAAAAAAAGAAAATGTGGTCCATATACACCATGGAATACTATGCAGCTACAAAAAATAATGAGATCATGTCCTTTGCAGGAACGTATACAGAGCTGGAGGCCATCATCCTTAGCAAAGTAACACAATAAAAGAAAACTCAATACCATATGTTCTAAATTATGAGAACACATGGACACAGAGAGGGGAGCAACAGACACTGGGGTCTGTTGGAGGGCAGAGGATGATAGGAGGGAAAGGATCAGAAAAAATAACTAATGGATACTAGGCTTAATACCTGGATGATGGAATAGTCAACAAACCTGTATGACACAAGTTTATCTATTTAATAAACCTACACGTGTACCCCTGAACTTAAAAAAAAGTAAAAATTAAAAAAGTTTTTAAAAACTACAATGAGATTATTATCCCACCCCAGTTAATATGGCTGATCTCTAAAAGACAGGCAATAACAAATGCTTGTGAGGATGTAGAAAAAAGGGAACATTTGTATGCTGTTGGTGGGAATGTAAATTAATACAACCACGATGGAGAACAGTATGGAGGTTCCTCAGAAAGCTAAAAATTGAGTTACATATGATCCAGCAATCCCACTGCTGGGTATGTGCCCCAAAGAAAGGAAATCAGTGCATCAAACAGATACCTGCACTCCCATGTTTACTTCAGCACTGTTCACGATAGCCAAGATTTGGAAGCAACCAAAGTGCCCATTGACAGATAAATGGATAAAGAAAATGTGGTACATATACATGCTGGAGTACTACTCAGCCATAAAAAAGAATGAGATCCTGTCATTTGCAACAACATGGATTGAACTGGAGGTCATTAAGGAGGTTAACTGGAGGTTAAGTGAAAGAAGCCAGGCACAGAAAGACAAATGTCACATGTCCTCACTTATTTGTGGAATCTAAACATTGAAACAATTGAACTTACGGGCATAGTGAGTGGAAGAATGGTTGCCAGAGGCTAGGAAGGGTAGCCGGGGTTGGAGGCTGTGGGGGAGGGGAGGATGGTTAATAGATTCACAAATTCATTAGAAAGAATAAGACCTACCATTTGATCATACAACAGGGTGACTATAGTCAATAATAACTTAATTGTACATTTAAAAATAACTAAAAGAGTGTAATTGGATTGTTTGTAACACAAAGGATAAATGCTTGAGGGGATGGATAACCCATTCTCCATGATGTGATTATTTTGCATTGTATGCCTACATCAAAACATCTTATGTACCCCATAAATATATACACCTACTATGTACTCACAAAAATTAAAAAGAAAAAAGAAACTGTAAAAGGAAGAGCAAACCAAACTGAAAAATAGTGTAAGGAAATAAGCAATAAAGATCACAGCAGAACTACAGAAAAAGTTGGTTCTTCAGAAAGATAAACAAAATCAATAAACTACTAGACTTAGTGGTTTACTCACTTAGTCAATAACCACTAGACTAAGAATCAGCAAAGAATG
Source organism: Saimiri boliviensis (assembly GCF_048565385.1). Classification (NCBI taxonomy): domain Eukaryota; kingdom Metazoa; phylum Chordata; class Mammalia; order Primates; family Cebidae; genus Saimiri; species Saimiri boliviensis. Next base: position 83,941,205 of record NC_133470.1, on the reverse strand, counting down.
CCCAGATAAATAAAATCAGAACTGAAAAAGGAGACATTACGATAAATGCCAATACAAAGTGCCATTAGAGATTGTTTTGAGCAGTTATACACCAATAAATTTGAAAACTTACAGGAAAAGGATAAATTTCTGGACATGTAAAACCTGCCAAGATTGAATCAGAAGGAACTAGAAAACCTGAACAAACCAATAATGAGTAAAGAGATTGAATCATTAAAAAAAAAAGGTCTCCCAAAAAGAAAAGCCCAGAAACTTGATGGTTTTGCTGCCGAATTCTACCAAACAGTTGAAGAAGAGGTAACACCAATGCTTCTCAAACTATCCCCCCAAAAAATGAAGAGGAGGGAATCCTCCCTAACTCATTCTACAAGCCCAGCATCACCCTGATACCAAAACCAGACAAGGACACAAGAAAACTACAGGCCAATGTCTCTGATGAACATAGATGTAAAATCCTCAACAAAATACTAGGTTTAATATCTAGGTTATGAACTAATCTGTACAACAAATCCTGTGACATGACTTTACCTATGTAACAAACTTACACATGTATCCCAAACCTAAAATAAAAGTTTAAAAAATAAAAAAGTAAAAAATACTAGCAACCTGAATCAAACAATACATCATAAAGATAATTCACTATGATCAAGTGGGATTAATCTCAGGGATGCAAGAATGAGATACATCACATCAACAGAATCAAGGACAAAAACCATATGATCATCTCAGAAGATGCGTTTTTAACGGAGAACTTAAACAAATTTACAAGAAAAAAACAAACAACCCCATCAAAAAGTGGGCAAAGGTGTTGGGAAAACTGGCTAGCCATGTGCAGAAAGCTGAAACTGGACCCCTTCCTTATACATTATACAAAAATTATCTTCAGATGGATTAAAGATTTAAACATAAGACCTAACACTATAAAAACCCTATAAGAAAACCTAGGCAATCCCACTCAGGACGTAGGCACAGGCAAAGACTTCATGACTAAAACACCAAAAGCAATGGCAACAAAAGCCAAAATAGACAAATGAGGCCTAATTAAACTTAAGAGCTTCTGCACAGTAAAAGAAACAATCATTACAGTGAACCAGCAACCAACACAATGGGCAAAAAAATTTTTTGCAAGATACCTATCTGACAAAGGGCTAATATTCAGCATCTACAAAGAACTAAAACAAATATACAAGAAAAAAAAAACCATCAAAAAGTGGGTAAAGGATATGAACAGATACTTTACAAAAGAAGACATACATGAGGCCAAAAAACTTATGAAAAAATGCTCATCATCACTGGTCATTAGAGAAATGCAAATCAAAACCACATTGAGATACCACCTCACGCCAGTTAGAATGGCGATCATTAAAAAATCTGGAGACAACAGATTTTTCTGCAGATTTTCTGCAGAGGATGTGGAGAAATAGGAACACTTTTACACTGTTGGTGGGAGTGTAAATTAATTCAACCATTGTGGAAGACAGTGTGGCCATTCATCAAAGACCTAGAAACAGAAATTCCATTTGACCCAGCAATCCCATTACCGGGTATATATCCGTAGGATTATACACATGTACCCATATGTTCATTGCAGCACTGTTTACAATTGTAGACCTGGAACCAACCCAAATGCCCATCGATGATAGACTGGGCAAAGACAATGTGGCACATATACACCGTGGAATGCTATGCAGCCATAAAAAGGATGAGCTCCTGTCCTTTGCGGGGACATGAATGAATCTGGAAGCCATCATTCTCAGCAAACTGACACAAGAATGGAAAACCAAACACGGAATGTTCTCACTCATAAGTGGGTGTTGAACAATGAGAACACATGGACACAGGGAGGGGAACATCACACAGTGGGGTCTGTTGGGGGGTGAGGCGTTAGGGGAGAGATAGCAGGAGGTGGGGAGATTGGGGAGGGATAGCATTAGGAGAAATGCCTGATGTAGGTGATGGGGGGATGGAGGCAGAAAATCACCATAGCATGTGCATGCCTTTGTAACAATCCTGCAAGATCTGCACATATACCCCAGAAGTTAAAGTAAAATAAAAAAAAAAAAAAAAAGAAAAGAAAAGAAAAGAAAGGGCAAAAGAGAGCTGTGGAGGGCCCTTTGTAAGCCAGTTAGAATTTGGAAAGAACAAGTTTAGTGGGATGATGAATGAGGCTGATGGGATTGCTGAAAAATAGGAGGCAGTGATGGTCTGTAGTCTCAGGGCTCTCTATGTATGTGAGAGAGAGGCAAAGAAGGGAACGGGACTGAGCTGAGACAAAAGACATCAACTTTTGTACCAAGTGGATCCCTGAGCGACTCCAAAAAACACTAGGAGCTCAGACTCAGGTGGGAAGCCCATCACAAGCGACCAGCGTCCCAACCTATTGCAGCATCTATGGGGATCTAAATGTCTCTCCTGGTGGCCAGGCTCAAAGGAGGGATGGGGGGCGGGGGGGCCAGAATCCAGGAACAGAAGACTGCTGCTTTCAGGTTGTATGTTTCCACTAAGGATCCAGCCCCATTAGAAGATCAGGCCAGCTTGAGCAAGGGACAAGCACATATGTACACAAGTACACACTACTGATGTGGCTTTTTACCAGGCTGCCTACATCAAGGTAATTCTAACCCAGCCCTATCCATGGACACAAAGAGTGAGGAGGAGCCAAGGTTTTCTTGATGCCTGAATCTTAGGACTCAACACTTACCTTTCCAGGTTCTCATGTTGTCTAGACCAGAGAGAGAGATTCTTCTTGGAACCAGCGTGCATTCCGGCTTCTTGCTGCCGCTGTGTGCACGCCACTCGTCTTGGCGCCGCTCAGAGAGATGGCTTGGCTTAGGGGGGCGGGGAGGTGGAGTGTTGGACATAATGTCTACTTCTTTTTCTCCACAGGGTAAAGAACCTTGATTTTTATCTACCTGAATGGTGGAACTTAAGGAATTTTCCAGCAATGGTGAAGAAGACAAGTGCTCCCTGGGTGGCGCATTGATTTCTCTACTCCAGATCAGAGCAGCCTGAGGCCTTGAGGAAGGTACCTCCTGAGCTCCATTGCCATGGCATGATGGGTGGACCAAATGACTGGAGGGGAGCGGTGGCAGGCAGTCAACAAAAACGTCATCAAATGAAGCCTGTTCCAATGAGCGGTCTGAGTTTGACCAGCTATCACACCTGGTAGGTAGACTGGGGAAGAAAAGCATGTAAGTTGGACTAAAATGCAGCCCCGCACCTACCACAAAACCAATGCTGGGATCATTCCCATCCTCCAGGACCACCTTGCTTGCTGCTTGCATAGCCACATTCTCTCCACAACACTCAGTTACCCCAACTCCTTGGTGTGGCAAAAGAAAAATGGTTTGTTGATTTTTTCATCCTCTAAGCATCAGATACACATGAAAATGCAAGGTTAGAAATGAAAACCACAATGCTGACACATATGACTCATACTGTTTAGTATACTACATGCTTCATCTTTCACAGTGGTTCACAGCAGTCTGTCCCTGCCTTGACATTGGCAGGAAGAGAGGTGAGAGCAGACACACCCACTAGAAAATGCTACTGCTAAAGGGACTAATTTGGTGAAGCAAACTGAACACATGTCAGCTACAGACTCTGCAAGAGGAGGCCCAGCTCAGACAGTCCCGGACATAAGCATACCTGGTATGGTGTAGTCTTCCAGTCTCACAGTTGGACAAAACCAGATAATCAGGAAGGAAGAGAAGCTCTGACTCACTTCTGGTTTCCTCAGTGGCTACAGCATTAATGTTTGGGTCATCTCTTGGCAAAGAGGAGCTGGCAGCATGGGCGGTATGAAGGGAGCTGGCAGAGGATGGCTGCAGGGTGGAGGGCGTGTAAGAGAGGGTCTCCATGGAATCTGCTGGAGAAATCATTACCCAGGTTAATGTTTAAGAATGGCTATAACATGCACTCAGAATTTCTCAAAGAGCATCAAAGAAGACAAACAGAAGACGCAAATCACAGCTGGTGTTTGTACTGACGGAGGAGACCATTTCCCCAGCTATAAACAATGTCTGGGAAATAAGGCCAGTGTTTCAAGAGCAAAGTGTTGAATCAATTAAGAGTAAAAAAACGCAGCATTCTTGGCCTAAAAATCTGTAGTTAGTGTACACACAGCTTCTTTATGGCCCCCAGCAGCAGCTCTGCAGCATTGTTTATTCACTCAACAAACATACATGTATACATACATATATACACACACACACACGTATTTATGCATAACAAGTATGTGCATATAGTGACATATGTACTTGTGCATATATGTATGTATATATATACATGTTTATATATGTCTGTGTCTATATAGAATACCTATTATATCTACTATGTGCCTAGAATGCCACTAACCCTGACAGTACAGCCAAGACAAAGACCCTGCCCTTATTGAAGTTTAGACTGTAGCAGAGAAGATTAATCACTGATATAAGTAAAGGGAAGGAAAAAAACACGGTGCTGTGGTGGCTGGAAAAGCCCATATTTCTCAAGGAGCATAACACATAACATTCTCTCCATCACCTGAGAACGTGGCCCTTAAGCTGAATTTGAATCAGGAACCAACAAGAACTCCAGATCAGAAATAGCCAACGAAAAGCCTGCTTTTATTTCCCCTTTGAACCAAGTTAATAGTCCAGGTATTCCTGAGTCAGGGTGCCTCAGAACTGCATGTGTTCAAATCCACGCTCCACTCTACATAGCCATTACTACATGGGCTGCCTTCTCCAAGTTTCCTTTTCTATAAATTGGAGATAATACCCACACAATTCGGGTGTAATTCTCAGATGAAGACGACTCTGCCCTTACATGGTTCTAAAACCTGAGGGGGGCTAAAGTGAACGGAAAGGGTCATAGGAGAGTTTCGTGGCTTCCTCCAGCTTCATACCAGGGCAGGGCTCTTCCGTTTTGGTCTGGTGCCTTACTCATTCCTGTTGCTCTTGGGTTATTGGGAAACATATTATATACACATGTTTTAGGATAACTCCTGCATAAGGAAAGAAAAAGAGGAGACATATACTATATGATGATATATCTAGTTAGGGCTGAAGGTAGGGAATAGGCTGGTAAAGAGCCAACTTCTCCAGGCCAGGGAGGCTCTGCATAATGTCAGACTCTAGCCAGAACCGACTTACTGCGACTTTCCAAGTAAGCTTTGTCCGTTGTACCAAGGATAAAGAACTTGTCATTACTTCATTTCCTATTAGTTGAGTGCTCTCAATGCTCAGCAATGTTACTGGATAGCCTCACTTAATATGCTTCCCTGGTTCACGAAAAGAAAAGGAATGTGTTCTCAGGAAGCACTCTCCTGTGCCTGTCCTGGAGGGAGCTACACGTCTGACTCTCCATTGCCACCTAGCGTTAGAATGTGGATATTTCGGTGGCAGATAGTGAAAACCATACAGTAACCCTTAAAATGTTGAGGCAACTATGGACCACAGGACTTAGGGACAAAGCTTTGTCTACTAGACTAACACGGTAAAAGAAAGCAGATTCAAAATCTCAAACGAGGAATAGGGCATGCTTCAATGTCAGGGGCTCAACAACAAAATCCATGAAGGGAAGTGAATTGTAACCCTAGGTTACAATATACTTGCAAAATTACATAGGAATCGTTGTGTGGTGCTGGAGGGGAGAGAGAGAGAGAGAGAGAGAGAGAGAGAGAGAGAGAGAGAGAGAGAGAGAGAGAGAGAGAGAGAGGGGAGAGAGAGGAGAGAGAGAGAGAGAGAGTGAGTCAGGGGTACTCTTCATGGGTCAATTGCTCACACTGCCCAGAAATGGCCCAGAGCAAACTTACAACTAATTGATTCTGCAGAGAACTTGAGACATTTGGAGGCAAGTTCTCTCTTTCCACTATTTAGTGATGAACAACCCAATAGGCACCAGAAATGCTGGAGTTCCACAATCTTTTGAAATATGGCAATATTTTATATTTCTAGAAGGTCATGAGTGTCGGCATTATGGGAAGACATCCTCACCCACATTTGACTTTCACTGTGGCTGAATGAGAGCAAAGGCATGAGGGGTTTTAAAGCCATTAAAGCAACCTGCAATGCTCAGTGTGTGTATGGACGCTGCCTTCCCACATTTGGACCAGATAAAAGAGGGCAACTTCCAGTACTGTATTTGGTTGGAACAGTTCTGATATAAATTAGCCTGCCAAAACACCCTCAAGGAGGCGGGCTTGGCATCTTGAACTGTTTTTCTCCAGTAGCCCTCCAACTGCTATCCTAGGATACCCCTTAGCGCACGGGACCCCCAACTCCGCTCTTACCTGCACCATCCTCCAAGTGGCCGAGGTTGCAGACCTGACTGATGCTGTGCACCCACACCTGCATTTCTTGCTCAGTTTTGGCTACCAGGTAGAATGTACGGTAAGTAGTCTTGACAATGAACACGAAATTATTCTGAAACTCCTTCCGAACAAAGCTGGGGCCCACATGCTTCCACACTGCACACTCGCTGAGGTCTATCACCCGGATGGGCTTGCTGGAGTGCTTGTTCCTGTAGTACTCCAAGACATCGGGGTTGCCGCTCATGCGGCCTCGCCGGAGGACAAACCAGCGCTTGCGCCAGGCCTGCAGAAAGGCAATTCAACACGGAGTTACTGCACCGATTGCTCTTGCTTCTCAGGCTCTGCCAAGAATCCATGTCATGACAAGGACAGCAGGAAGGAAGCAAATCAGCCATTCTACTGACGAAACGCTTTGTATTACAGTACTAGCCCCCATCTTCAAGTCTCCTTTATTGGATAATTTTAAGGACGGGTCAGGATTGGGGAGTCTAGTAATGGGATTCACATCCACAGCATGAAGAATCAGAATTATACAATCCTTGCAAGTGATGCAGCGAAGGAATGTAGTACAAATTTAATATATGCTCAGGCTTTAAGAGAATCTTAGCAATAAAGAACCAGAAGAAAGCTTCCTTACTCTTATGTATCTCAGTTTAAGAGCCAACATCATATATTAAAATCAGGTGTAAATCGTGAGTGCTCACCACTGCCCTAGTAGCTTCTCACATTGTTATTTAAGTTCTACACAACTGGCCAAGAAGAAAAATCATATACATTGGAGAGGAGGAGAGAGGATTGCCAGTATCTGAAGGTGTCTTCCATCAAACCCCCAATAATGATTAAAACATTAATAGAATTCTCAGAGAATTAACTAGCCTGGCTAGTTACACTTCCTATGTAAGAGACCCTGGTCTAAGTGCTTTAGTGTAATCCATGTAATCTCTAAACCTATATACTATGAGAGGGGTAACTATTACTATCTCCATCTTATGTCTGATAAAATTGACATTCAGAGAGATTAAGTAATGTGCCCAAGGTCACATAGCTAAACAGCTGTAGGAATGCATTTGTACTCAGGTTGAGGTGGAAGGATTGGTAATGAATGTGAAGTTTAAAAAAAAGGTAGAGGGCTGGGTGTGGTGGCTCACGCTTGTAATTCCAGCACTTTGGGATGCCGAGGTGGGCAGATCACGAGGTCAAGAGATTGAGACCATCCTGACCAACATGGTGAAACCCCATCTCTACTTAAAAAAATACAAAAATTAGCTGGGTGTCATGGCGCATGCCTATAATCCCAGCTACTCGGGAGGCTTGCTTGAACTGTCAGGGAGAATTGCTTGAACCCGGGAGATGGAGGTTGCAGTGAGCCAAGATTGTGCCATTGCACTCCAGCCTGGTGCCTGACAACAGAGCAAGACTCTGTCTCCAAAAAAAAAAAAAAAAAAAAAAAGAAGGTAGAAAGAGGAAGTGTAGCCAGCTCTTCAGAAACATCTGACTGTAAAGGGGGAAAGCAAAGCTCTGGGGTCAAGGGATTTTTTTTAACATAGGAGACTCTTAAGCATTTACCCCCTAAGTATTTCTCAACCAGGGATGGTATAATTCCTCTCGGGAGCGTCTGAAAATATATGAGTTTTGCTTGTTACAAAGGCTAGAGTTGGGATGGGAGGTGGGGCATGGCAAGATTCTCTGGCCTAAAACTATCAGTGCTCCTGTTTTGAAACACTGTAAAAACTAAAAGGAACTTTCCTTAGTGGAACAGGAATCTTGGAAAGAGCCAAGCCTGGAGGTCAAATGAGCAGGTAAAGCTCAGACCATGCTCAGAAAAGAAAAGACAATGATATTCCACAGAAACCAGTGCCAAGATATGACAGGCTGCTTTTTGTGCCACTGAGAACTACTGAGGATCACCACTGATCTAGAATGTTTGATGTAGACTGTACCATCTTGGTTCAGTACAACGAAGGGATGCAGATTTCTGGCCTGGGGAAATAGGTCTTTGCAATTGACCAAAGCCCTAAGGAGTCCCTGGATCTGTAAACTTTCTTGCCATCTCTTGGAGCCAGGGAGAAGGAAATGTTTGAGTTCCTTGTCTTCTTACATTTAGGTGCCCTTTGTTTATCAAAGGGCCAGGTAGGCCAGCCTGCATGGATAGTGTATCCCTACTTTCTGAGGCAGGGAACTGTGGCATTAGCCCCAGTTGGGAATTGAGCACAGAGAAGGATGACAGGCTGATTGCAGGGCTCTCTTGCATTGGAGACACTAAATGTTGCATGGGAGAGATTTATAGTTCTGTGGTCTTCTCTCCTATGTGGTAGCCTGTGTGACAGCAGGAAGTGTGAGGTTTTGCCAGGAGGTACAGCGACCCCTGGGACAGGAAGTCTTTTGTATCTCTAGCTTCATTTATGCCTGATACTTTTTAAGCCCACCAGCTTTGGACAAGAGGCCAGGAAAAAAGGAAAAGACACTATTTGGAGTATTCTCAGCCCCCTCCCTGCTCAGAGAACATGAATCTGAGATGGCAGAGAATCCAAATAAGCACTGACCTCCAATTATGCCTCAGAATAAAAAGCCCTTCCAGGACTGTGGCAAAGGGCAGCAAGCAGGGGAGCAATCACTCTATGTCAGGTTGGGGCAGGTGAACCCTGGCTTGCTCCTGCTTTTACAGACAGTAGAAAGCTTTGAGAAGAGGTCTGGCCATGAGTCAAGCAAGGAGACAAAACTCAGGAGACAAAAGAGGGGGTGTGATTAAGTCCGTAGTTTTAAGACAGGGGAAATAACAGCATGTTTGTATACTCGTGGGGGTGACCCAAGAGGGAGAGAAAAATTGATTCAGTAAATTCCTGTTGCAAAAACATGGAGCCACTAAACATAAGAGAAGGAGCTCACGAGTCTTGCTGTGGGGTTTGGAGCATGGGAAATGTGAAACTTGGACTTCTGGCAAGAACTGAGGCAAACAGGAACATAAGGCCTAGACCTAGTGTTCTCTGAGATGGAGTGAGCCCAGGAAAGGGGCTCAGGGGATGAGAGAATGCTGAGGAAAGCTTTCATGGGGAGGGGCATGGGGTGTTCCAAACTTTCTAAAGGCCACTTCGGTGGGGGAAATGTAAAGAGGAACTTTGTTGCACTTCCCTAAAATGATTGTAAAAGAGGAAGTCAAACTGAGCATATAAGCAAGTTTCACATTAACCGCTCTTAGTGTTATGAAGACAATAGATTTCTTATCTTTTAATAGTGATGTTGGAAGAGAAGTAACACCAAGAGTTTATTTACTGAGTGCCTATTCTGCACTATGCATCATGCTTGACAATGAAGATAGAGAAGGGGATTAGAGCTGGTCCTTAAAAGACCTCACTCTCTAGCTGGGATAGGGAGACGGGTAGAAGTATAATATGGGTAGATGTCAACTCAGGGTAGTGAGCGGTCTAGCAGCAGAATGAACCAAGACTGGTGGGAATGCAATGGGGAGAGTGACATGAAAAAGGTTTGGGCTTCATCCAGTCATTCAAAAATTACCTGTTGATAGCCTACTAATATGCTGGACACTGTGCAGACACTGGGGAAGATGAAGCGAGCAAGCCACAGGCCCTGACACTCACAGTCTCATGGGTAACAAGGGAGTGAGCCGATGGATAAGCAGACAATTGCAGTCAGTGAGATAAGTGCTACGATAAGGCAAAACCACGATGCTATGGGAACACACAAAAGGCACATCTCTTTCAGATCAGTTGTCTGGGGAGGCTTCCAGGAAGAAGTGGTGACTAAGCTGAGGCTGAAGTGGGGCAGGAGGAAGCAGCATGTACAAAGGCATTAAGGTGGAAGAGCTCCACACTTTGTGTAAGTAGTTCAGCAGCGCTGGAAGGCAGGCATGAGGATGGAAAGGAAAAAGAACAGTCACACGGTAACTTGAATAGGGTGTAGCATATTTCTGATGCTAAACCATGCAAAATTGCCAGTGTGCCCTTCCTTAGTTTTTAAATCTCTACCTAAGAGTTGTGATTATGCAAAAGCAGAAATGAGGTGTTCTTCGAGCTCTTTGCTAAGTAGGTAAAACCAGAGGCTACATATAGTTCTGTACCACCAGGCTTACATGCTTCTGGAAAGTGGAAGACATGTGACAAACCCTGAAAGCAGTCAGTCTGCCAGCACCAAAGTGAAACTTTGTACAATGAAACAATGCCACAAGGAATGATGAGGGTCATGTTAAAAGGACTCAGGAACTAACCTGAAGAGGCTACCACTAGCCATATATGAAAGAATGCATATGCTGCATAACGACATTAGAGAAACAATCACATATACAGTGGTGGTCCTGTAAGTTTTTTTTCAATCCTCCAAAACATCTGAATCCCATAAAATTTAATACCACATTTTTATTATACCTTTTCTATGTTTAGATACACAAATACCTACCATTGTGTTACAATTGCCTACAGTATTCAATACAGTACCATACTGTACAGGTTCGTAGCCAAGAAGCAATAGGCTACACCATCTATGTTCGCATAACTACACCCTGTGATGTCTGCAAAGTAACTAAATCACCTAATGACACATTTCTCAGAACATGTCCTCATCATTGAATAATGCATGATTGTATAATAACTATAGTAGCTTGAAATCCATCAAATACATTTAAATCCATGACTTCATTGTGATATTAGAAAAAGAATTTGTCATCTTCAGAGGATATAAGGGAACTACTTCATTTCCTTGAAAACTAGTTAAGTAAAAGGAAGAATCAAGCATTATCCCACCTTTCCTATGTGAGCTGTCCCACTTGAGTAGATAAAGGGAATGTCTCTTATGAATGTATTCTGAGTAGTAACAGACAGACAAATGACGGAATTAAAATATCCCCATTTGCTAACCCCAGTGAATTAATAGGTATAGTTATTAAGCACCAACAGCTGCTAACTTGGGAAGAGAAACAAGCAGACATTTTGTGCCTTTGATAGCCTGATACGAGGGTGCCTGTGGGAAACTCTACAGGTCAAAAGCCCAGGTTCTTCAATGGGTAAATGATAAGAAAAAGAAAAGCACAGGAAAGGAAGCCATCAATAAAATGAAAAGGTGACCTATATACTGGGAAAAAATATTTGCAAACTATATTTAAGGGGTTAATAATTAAAATTTATAAAGAACCCTTACAACTTAATTGCAAAAAAAAAAAAAAATTAAAAATGGGCAAAGGATCTGAACAGACATTTCTCCAATGAAGACATAAAAATGTCTAGCAGATGACTGGGCATGTTGGCTCACATCTGTAATCCAGCACTTTGTGAGGTGAGGAGGGCAGATCACAAGGTCAAGAGATTGAGACCATCCTGGTCAACATGGTGAAACCCCATCTGTACTAAAAATACATACAAAAAATTAGCCGGGTGCGGTGGTGCATGCCTATAGTACCAGCGACTTAGGAGGCTGAGGCAGGAGAATTGCTTGAAAGCGGAAAATGGAAGTTGCAGTGAGCCAGGATCGTGCCACTGCACTCCAGCCTGGCAATAGAGGAAGACTCCATCTCAAAAACAAAACAAAACTAACAACAACAACAACAACAACAACAACAAAACAAAAAAACAAATGTCTAGCAGACCATTTTCTTTTGCCATAACCAAATATCTGAGATTGGATAATTTATAAACAATATCATTAGTTTATTTTGCTCATGGTTCTGGAGACTGGAAAGTCCAAAGGCATGGCACCAGCATCTGCTCAGCATCTGTATCACCCCATAGCAGAAGGCAGAAGGGCAAGAGAGTACATGCAAGAGCAAAAGGATGCTGAACTCACTTTTATTTATTTATTTATTTTTTGTATTTTTAGTAGAGATGGGGTTTCACCATGTTGACCGGGATGGTCTTGATCTCTTGACCTTGTGATCCACCTACCTCGGCCTCCCAAAGTGCTGGGATTACAGGCGTGAGCCACCGCGCCCGGCTGAACTCACTTTTAGAACAAACCCACTTTCTCAATAACAAACCCACTCTTTTGACACTGACATTAACCCACTCATGAGGACTGCCCTCCTGACCTAATCACCACCTCCCAACACTGTTGCATTAGGGATTACGTCTCCAACACAAACTTTGGAGGACACATTCAAGTATAGCAACAGGTATATGAAAAGGTGCTCAACATCACTAATCACCAAGGAAATGCAAATGAAAACCACAATGAAATATCACGTCATATTGATTAGAATGGCTATTATCAAAAAGACAAGAGATAACAAGTGTTGATGAGGGTGTGTATAAAAGGAAACCATACTATACTGTTGGTGGGAATGTAGATTCATATAACCCTTATGGAAAACACTGTGGAGGTTCCTAAGGAAGTTGAAATTAGAACTACCACGTGACACAGAAGACCCTCTTCTGAGTATAGACCCAAAGGAAGTGAAATCACCACCTCATAAAGATATCTGCACTCCCATGATCAGTGCAGCACTAATTTACAATAGCCAAGATATGGAAACATCCTAGGTGTCTGTTGACAGAAAAGTAGATAAAGATATTGTGGTATGTGCATCACGTCACACTATGAAATATTATTCATCTTTAAAAAGGAAGGAGATCCTGCTATTTGCCAAAGCATAGATGGATCTATAGGACATTATGGTAAGTGAAACAGGCCAGATACAGAAAAACAAGTACTGAATTATCTCTCTTATATGTGAGGGGAAAAAAGTTAAGTATACAGTAGTATATTTATAAATATAAAGAAATAAAACAGGTTATGAGGGATTGGATGGGAGGAAATGAAAAGATGTAGGTCAAAGGATACAAAGTAGCAAATACATAAGAGGAGCAATTCTAGAAATCCAACACACAGCATGAGGACTGCAGCTAATGCAATTGTGTTAGGGATTTCTGTGAAATAAGTGGATTTTTGCTGCTGTTGACACACAAAAAATAAACATGTGAGATTATATGTTAATTTACTTCGCTATGGTAACCATTTACTATCCATAGGTATCCTATAAGATCATGTTGTAAACTCCAAATTATATATGATAAAATTTATTATTAAAAAGAAAAGAAAAATAAAAAGACAGAGGAGAGATCTATAGATTAAATGATACTTAAAAGACACAACAGAATTTTTATGCGTGCCTAGCAGATACTCATTTGAGTGATAAAATCATTAAAAATGTAAAGAAGATATTTGTATAGAAGTCAAGATACTAGTTATTTATGGGGAGAAGAAGGAGGTTATGATCGAGAAGGGCACATGGAAGGACTTCTGCTGTGGGTGGCCAAGTTCTATTTTTCCATGAGTTGGTGATTACAAAGGGAGCTCACCTAATAATAATTAATTAAGCCTTGCATGTGTTTTATGTGGCTTGCGATATTTGTGTTTTCTTTTATGAGAAAAAATATTTTAAAACAATTCCTCTGGACAGGGCACATTTGTGGATTCACTCAATCAATATTTACCAAGTGTCTACTATGTGCCAGCCATTGTGCATGTAAAGAAAAAGGGTGAAAGGGTGCTCTGTTTGTCAGGGAGTTGGTAAGCTCACAGGATGAGTAAGGAAAGCAGAGGTTTATGCTCAATGTCCAGCATCAACTACCAGATGTGAAGAGTATCAATGGAAGGGTCTGAACCTAAGAAGTTCAGAGATGGGTCAGGAAGTAAAGAGTATAAAAGATGAAGGTGAACACTTCAGAACAAAGGGTATGAGGATGTTAGGACCTGAGGGCTCCCTTCTCTTCTTACTGAGATGTTTGCATTTTATGCAAACATAAAATGGCAGGATTGCTGGCTTGAAGTAGATGCACTGGACTTGACCTTCTCTCCTCAGGCCTTCTCTGCTGGGTAGGTTATGAGCAGCTTAGGAAGCCAAGGTGGAAAAAGGTGAGGTCAAGAGTTCAGGATAGACTGAACTCTTGAAGATGACCCTAGGTCAAGAGGATCTAGAAAGCAGAATCATTATGCAAACAAGTATCCGTAAGAGTAACTTGGAGAAATGGAGTACAAAAATGAGGGTGAGGGGAGGCACTGATTTGAAAGTCTGAACTTGAATTCTGATTCTACTTTTGACTTTCTGTGTTACTTTGAGCACACAGTACTTAAGTAGCTCAACTTCTGCAAACCTCAGTCCTGTCATCTGTAAATGGAAATAGTAAACCCTGCTTTTTTGCCCTTATGGTATAATTGTAGTGAACCAATGAGAAACAATGGCAAAACATTATCAATGTAAAAGTAACTTATTAAATGACAATGTGGGTTGGCTGTGGTGGCTCACGCCTGTTATGCCAGCACTTTGGGAGGCAGAGGTGGGTGGATCACTTGAAGTCAGGAGTTCGAGACCAGCCTGGTCAAAATGGTGAACCCCCCCTACTAAAAATACAAAAATTAGCCAGGTGTGGTGCTGCATGCCTGTAATCCCAACTACTCAGGAGGCTGAGGCACAGAATCGCTTGAACCCGGGAGGCAGAGGTTGTGGTAAGCTGAGGTTGGGCCACTGCACTCCAGCCTGGGTGACAGAGTGAGACTTCATGTCACTAAATAAATAAAAATAACATAAAATAAAATGACAATGTGATTATTGGCCCCCAGGGCTCATGGCATCAGTTGCCCTGGGGAAATTGCTTCTCCCTTTCTGGTGCCCATATCCCCACACGATATAATGATGAGCTCTGAGAGCTTTTCCAGCTCTGACCATCAAAAGATCCATTTCCCATCAGCCTTTCCTGCCACAGCAACCAAGCTGACTCATTACCACCTGACCAGTATCATCTCTAACAACAAAACCCTGCAATATCCTGTAACCTTGTGGAAAGATGTTTGTGTTCATTTCTAGAATCTGAGGAAAACTAAAACTGATCTCCTCCAAGAAGGTGTGTCTAGGTCACAGGCTTGTTAGTTTTTATGGAATTGTTAGAGAACAGTTTAATCACATTCTTCTGAGAGTAAAAGCTATGCATTGTTCTCATCTTAAAATAATCCAACTTGCTGATTTCACGGTTAGCAAACATCTCCAAGTTTGTTTCTTAATGGAGTGGGTCCTGTGCAATGGCAGGTGTCGTACCCCCAAATTCATAAGTTAAAGTCCTAAGACCCTAGTATCTCCAAATATAACCTTATATGGAAATAGTCTTTAGCAAGTTATAGTGAGGTCATAATCGAATATGACTGGTGTCTTCATAAAAAGGGGAAATTGGAACACAGAGATACATAGAAGGAGGACATTGTGAAAAGACACATAGAGAAGATGGTCATCTAAAAGTCAAGGAGAGAAGCCTGGAACACATCCTTCCCTCACAGCCTTGAGAAGGAACCAAACCTGCTGACAGAACTGTGAGACTATAATACACTTCTCTTGTCTAAGTCACCCAGTCTGTGGTACTCTGTTACAGCAACCCTAGGAAACTAATGTACTCTGCAACCTTCATTATGCATCTGAATCACCTGGAAGGACTTCCACTTCCAGCCATATCAGTGTACTGGGCACTGAACTTACCCCCTACCCATAAAACCAACTAGAAAACTAGACCAAATAAATTTATGAAATAGACATTAGATGGCAGTCAGTGTAAGCACTTTCTCAACCATGGCCATCTTGCAGAGTTGAGAAAACAGAGATCAGAGTTCTGGGTGGTTGACGTGGCTAGAATTTGCAGGATAAAGGACCACAGAAAACACAGCTATGTAGAGAACGAGCTCTAGAAGCCTACATATGTTTCCCCATGATACTTTGGCTGAATACTAACATGCATGTGTGTAGAGTGAAACCCCATGGAGTGAATCCTAAAACAACTAAACAACTGCCAGAGCTCACACAGGGCTGGGAGATGTTTGAGTGCTGATCAGCCATAATGGAGAGACTGGAACATTCAATAGAGACTCAAGAAAGGCCACACCTTACAATTAGGATTAAGGCCAAACTAGCCCTAGAGTACAGGCTGCTCTAGACTTGCTCTAAGAAAGCGTAAAAAGAATGATCCAGCTCATCAGCAAGTTACTGAACTGCTGGCCAAAACAAAGTTCAACACTCTAAAGAAAGACAAAAGCCGACACTAAACATAATATTTTCAATGAAAACATCCAATAAATTACTAAGTATGCAAAGAAGCATAAAAATATGACTCATATCCAAAGGAAAAGTCAGTCAATAGAAAGAAACCTAAAAATGCCAGAAATGATAGAATAAGCAGACTTTAAAACAGCTATTATAATATTTGAGATTTAAAGGAAAATATGAACATAATGAGAGAAATGTAAGCTACAGACAAGAACAAAATGGAACATGTGGATGTAAAAAATACAATACCTGAAACAAAAAAACACACTAGTTGGGCACAATAACATCTTAGACACTGAAGAAGTGACTGGCAAACGTGAAGCACAGAAAGAAAAGCCTGGGAAGAGAGGAATAACCAGAATCACCCAGAGAGGTGTTAAAAATGCACATTCCTGGACCTCACCTCTGGAGATCCTAATTCACCAGGACTGACTTGGGGACCAGGAATGTGTATTTTAGCAAGCACCTCTGCAGATTATGATGCATAAAAGTAAGTGACCGAAGATGGGAAGAAAAGAAGTGAAAAGACATGCCAAGAGGGTAGAAGTAACTGGACTGTAATCACTAATAGACCGAGGTTACACAAAATGTACTTGAAAGGGAAAAGTATTCTGGATGACAGTTTGGTTGGATCTTCTTGGTATAGAGGGATCAAAAACAGTTTCATGAAACATCTCTAAACTAGTTGCTTATACCTCAGGATATATGCATTATTAACAGAAGTGGAATTCACCTATCTCTAAACCACAGTCTGAAGATGGATCATTTCGGCAGTGAATTCCTAACCTTTTACGGGCTGTGAACCTTTTAGAGAACATGATAAAATACACGGACCTTCTTTTGTCAGAAACATACACACACACACACACACACACACACACACACACACACACACACACGTATACACAAGCTGTTCTGCCCTTCCTCTACTGAACTACTCACTCTCTCCCTCATAGGCCTCATCCAGTCTCATTTCCCTTAACTACCATGTATTTGATGATGGTTTACAAAATTATGTTTCCAATCTGGATCTTTCTGATGAACTTCAGACCTATATAGCCAACCATCTAACTGACATCTCCACTTACATGTCTAAGAGATCTTTCAAACTTAACGTGGTCAAAATGCAGCTTTTATTTCATGCCCACTTAACCCACTCCTCACCCAATACCTCCCAATGGTACCACCATCCTTCCATTTTCTAAATACAAAAACCTGGGAGTGATCTTTGCTTCCACTCTCCACATCCAAACCACTAGTGAGTTCTGTGGACTCTACTTTCAAAACATTCCAAATCAATCCATTTCTCCCCATGCACCACCCCTACCCCACAACCTCTTGTCTTCCCACATGCCCTCTCAATTCCCCCCATAAATTCATTCTTAACAGAGAAGTCAATAACATTTTCAAATCAGATCATGTCATTCCCTTGGTTAACACCCTCCAAAAGCTTCCCAATATATTAATAACAAAACCCAAACTCTTTCACCTAGCCTAGAACGTCCCACATGAACTGGCTTTGCCTATCTCTCCCACTTCACATTTCAGCCAGTCTCTTGCTCTTCCACACTGGTCCTTCTTTGTGGAATCCTCTTTCACACAGATCTTTGCATGGCTGTCATGCAGATCTCTGCTTCCTGTCACTGAGACCTGAACTTAATTGTCACCTTTCAGAGAGACCCTCTCAGACCATCCATATTGAAGTGGCCAGCCTCCCTGGCCACACTGGCCAACCACAGTCATTCTCTGCCCTCCACCACTAGAATATGAGCTCCTGGACAGTAAAGACCTCATCTGTCTTCATCACTGTTTTATCTCTGGGCCTAGTACTGCCTGGCACAGAATAGCTGCTCAGTAAATACTTGTTGAATGAATGAATGAAATCCACACGTGATTTCATATCATAGACCTAGGTTTAAAACACTACTTTTGAGAAACATGACTAGTGTTGTGGTTTATATTACCAGAATTTACTCATCACATATTTATGTACTAGGAGCTGGAGATGTAATGGTGAACCAGATAGACGGTCTCTAAGCTAGAATTTAGGCTGTCAGGCAAGGCTTCTTACCAGAGTTTTAACTCAAAACCAGCAAATATGGTATCCAGATATTACAGCATGTTGTCCAGGATTCAACTGAACAACAAACGAGGCTTAGAAGTTTGGGCACGTTCCTCCTGCACTCAATTCTACTTGCACAGTAAAATAAACCTGGCTGGGTTATAGCAAGTTTCACTTCTTTGGCTCTAGAATTCACTCCAATAAAATTGAAGTGGCCCGCCTGGATTGTATTCATTGTCAAAAGACAGAGAAATGAACTGAGAAACATCCTGAAAGTCTCTGAGGCTGTAAAGAGACACCTCTGATTTAAACTACTTTTCTGGTGAGAGTGATTACTGTCCCTTTGTTTCAGCAGAATTGGCACCCTGCCCCCTCTGCAGTGGTGAAATCCCAAAGCTATGAAATCATTTCCTTCACATGTGCACAGGATGGGTCAACAACCTGCCTTCAGAGTCAGGCTTTCCAAGTCAGACTGAGGGAGCAGAAGCTATATCTATTTGCATTTAGAGCTCTATGTTTTGATCCTTCAATACTGCTATCATTTCAGCAATGGCACTTTATGACCGAACCTTCCAAAAGGAACTGTGTGGGCCTCTCCCTGTTCTAATCCGTGGATGTGCTTCATACTGTCCTGGCCAAGAGCGTCTTGTGTGCCAGGAGTTCGGTGCTCAGATTTTGATTGCTCTGATTGCTTACACTTGTTGGTGTCCTTCTGCGCTGCTTTTTCAGTGGCCTTATTGACCAGGCTATAGGAGATGCCTCAGATCAGAAGACAACAAGGAGAAAAAAAAAATGTTGCTAAGAACCTACCTGAACCAACTGTAAAAGGCTTTCAAGCTGAATGTAAATTGGTGTGAAGTTGGAAATGGAACTAGCTTTTGGAGCAGCTGGAGTTACAGGGAGAACACAGAAACCCTGGAAACCAAGCCACATCCAGTGAACAGCAACTGGGCCCAACTTACCCTGGGACCGTAGTCTATGCTCACCTAGACTGTATGCTCTGTGAAGGCAGGGACATTGCCCATCTTGGTCTCTAAAAGTACCTCCAACATCTTTAACAGTCTTGGCATACAATACACACTCAATGTGGTGTTGTGGACAGAATGACTGACTGAAGTGGGTATGGCTATAAAGGGGCAACACAAGGGATCTTTGCGATGGGACAGTTCAGTAGTGGTTTCAGTGGTGGGTACATGAATCTATACAGGTGACGAAATCACACGGAGCTACACATGCACACACATTTACGTGCAAAGGGTGACACCCTACAGCTGCTCTTAGAAGGTATCAATGTCATTTGCTGAGAGAATTGGGGGAAAAGGTACACTGGTCTTCTGGACATTTCTTTACAACTTCCTGTGAATCTAGTGATTTCAAAATAGTAAGTTTACAAAAAGATACTCAATCCCAAAGAAGTTTTAAAAGTACAGAAAGAGAAACCTACAAAAGATACGGCAAATAAAAAGCACAATAAGATGATTGACTTCAATCCAAAGGCATCCATAATTACTTTAAATGTAAATGGACTCAATGCTCTTGTGAAAAGACATTTATGCGGTGCCTACCGTGAACCAAGCCCCTCAACAACCTAGGCCCTGCTCCTATGATGCCTGGTGCAGTGAACCAAGAACTGGTCCAAATGCTGTTAATGAGTGCCACCTGGATGAGTTCATAACTGCCAGGAGGTTTGGAGTGACGGAAGACGAAGCCAGAAATGTGGCTGTAGATGACGGAAGACAAGTTGCAAGGAGAATTAATAGGACCGGGTAACCAAATACATGTAGGCCACCAGGGAGAGGAAAGGATTCAGACTGAATCGCAGGCTTCTGGTTTTCAATTACCAGATAATACTATTGTGTAACAGGCTGTCAAGGCCTCATGGAACAAGGGCAAATGAGCTTTCACTGATGACATTCCTTTCTCCTACAGGTTTTTAGCAACTTACATTACTAATCTTGTGCAGTGGTCAATGCAGCTACTATGCTAATTTTCCAGAAAAAGAAACTGGTACTGAGACAGATGAAGTGGCTTGCTCACTGAGTCACAGTGAATCTGAACCCATGGCTCCCCATTCCGTATTCAAGAACGTTGTTTCAAATTATTTGAAATTAAAGAAGAGAGAAACAGAGCCACAGTAAGGAGAGGGTATGTGCCCGTTGAGGTTGGTTGGTGACCCTTCAAGACAGCTTAGGACTTTAGCAGGCAAGTGTTGAAGCTGGTTGCTCCTGCCACACTCTGCAGTTTGCTGTGGGGTTATCTGGAGGAAAACAGCCACGTGCTAGAGCACTTTGAGCACTGTTCTATCACATGGAACTCTCAAAGTTACTTCCTCTGATTTAGCTCTGTATTCCGAAGTTGGATATTTTTGTCCCTTCATGTACAAACATTCTTTGGAGTCCAGAAGACACAGAGGAAAAAAAGGAAAGAGGAATAAGACTTGCTCTTGTGGGAGTGACTGACTTTTCATTTCCTTTGACACCCTTCCTCATCCCTGTTCCTCTGACTATGGACAACTTTCCCCTACCGTGTTTTGCTTGTTCTTGTGTTGCTATTGATATATACTTAGTAGATTCTAGTTACTGTTTACAAAACCTAACAACTCAATTACTGACTGCCACTTGCAAGGCCCCTAGGAATCTTGGATGTGGTCCCAGAACACGAAATGAAATAAAGCATTTGGTAACAAATAAAGATTTTTGGTAACTTCCTAAGACCTGCTCCTCTAAACTGAGCCTCTGTTCTAATCCTAGTAGCTACACTTTGAACGCACTCATGGGGCTTGGGGGGTGTTTATGTGTTGCAAAAGGTAAGCATCATTAAAGAAACAGAAATGTGGTTAATTTTCTATTTTTTTTTTTTTTTTTTTTTTTGCTGAGCTTTACTCAGCAGGGCCCTTTCCCCCTGCCTTCTGCTTCCTTGCCAAGAGGGGCCACAAAAGCCATAGGGTCCAAGGGCAGGGGGTTGGGAATTTCCAGGAGCAGGTTACACACTTCTCTCTGGCCTGGCTCAGCGCCAGTAGCCCTGGGATTGCTGGTGACCTTTCAGCCTGATGGCCTGTAACCTTCTGCTCCCTGCCAGATAGAGTTGGGACTTGTCCAAGGCATGGAATAACTTCCTGTGATTGTCCTGAAGATGGCCTGGCTCATAGGATCTGCTTCCATAGCTTGTCAACAGAAGCAGAAAAGTCCTATATCTCTACAGTATAGTGGGCCTTGGAAGGAAGAATCCTGAGGAGAAATGTTCAGCAAAGATAAGCATGCCAAGAGGGCTGTGTTCAAGCACAGCCACACTACATGACATGGACTTGACCTTCCTCATGTATTGTCAACCAAAGTGCCACTGAATATCCTGGATAGTTTCTTATTTCTTGTGTGGCAGAATCTTAGAGGTCATTAAGACCAGCTAATCAAATTTGCAGGTGTTTACAAACGTGGGAGGGTCACCAGTGTTTGTTAGGTCAGGATTAGGTTGCCAAATTATGGGTTGAAACATATATGGAGCAAACCCAACTCAGGAATAAAGTTGTTTTAAACTCTGGTAAGTTCTGTGATACATTCAGTGTCTGAGGTGCAGTGGAAACATGAAGGAGGTAATCAAGTCTGGTAGGAGGATCAAGGAAGGTGCAATATAGAGGCAGTGACAGCGCAGCTGAGCTCATCAGTTGTGTGAGACCAATGTACTTGAGGGGAGGCTCTTCTAAGCAGAAGTACTTGCAAAACATAAGGATAACCCAAAGTGTTAGGTATAATTAGTGGTGATGTTTACACAACATTATGAAGGTACAGTAGTTAATGCCACTGAACTGTCCCCTTTCACATGATTAAAATGGTCAATATTATGTTACGTCTATTTTCCCACAAAAAAATAATGAAAAAACACCCTCACACCCATGGGTGTCCCCTAGGGACATTCTCCACTGCACAAGCTGAGTGCACACGTGTGGTGGCTCCTGGGATTGTCTCTAAAGGAGTCCATTAACAATAAGAAGATATCAGTACCAGAGTCACAGAAAAACATGAAGTAACACAGATGCCTCAAAATATGCAATAGCAATATTAATAGCTAACATGGATATGCCGGGAATTATTCTAAATGCTTTAGATTAAATCATTTGATGCTCACACAGACCCCATATGAGGTAATACTCTTTTTAGAGCATTCTATACATATGTAGAAAGTGAGGAACAGCGTGGTTGAGCAACTTGCCTAAGGGTGGCCTTGAAATCAGATCATCTGCTTTGATCTGGTTCCTAATCACAATCTATGAGTGATGTCCAGAAGCTGTCATCCACTGACTAGAGCTATGTAGGTCAAAGAGCTTATAGGACATCAGAAGAGTGAGCAGTGGGTGAGGAGTCAAAGGGGAACCTCATTCCACCTGAAGAAAAGCATGAGCTGAATTGACTGGGATTGTGGGAGACTGTGTATTCAGGTGAAAAAGTCTAGGAGAGAAGAAAATACATCATTTTGTAAAAATGAGCTCATAGTCTAGTAAGAGGTTCTCCTATTCTTTTCCCTAAAATACATGAATTTGGAAAGCATTCAGAAAACCTTGTATCTTGTGTTACTGGACATAATACAATCTGATGTTTAATACTGAAGAAAGTCTTTCTCAAATGTCCCAAAAGTGCCTGGTGCCTAACAGGGACTCAGTAAATCTTGCTGAATTAATTAATGAATCCCTATCTCATTCCACATATAATAAAAATAAATTCTTCCTGGATTAACATTTACATTGAAATAAAGAAACAGGCTGGGCGCGGTGGCTCACGCCTGTAATCCCAGCACTTTGGGAGGCCGAGGCGGGGGGATCACGAGGTCAAGAGATCGAGACCATCCCGGTCAACATGGTGAAACCCCGTCTCTACTAAAAATACAAAAAATTAGCTGGGCATGGTGGCGCGTGCCTGCAATCCCAGCTACTCAGGAGGCTGAGGCAGGAGAATTGCCTGAACCCAGGAAGCGGAGGAGGTTGCGGTGAGCCGAGATCCTGCCATTGCACTCGAGCCTGGGTAACAAGAGCGAAACTCCGTCTCAAAAAAAAAAAAAAAAAAAAAAAAAAAAAAGAAATAAAGAAACTGACAGTACTGAAAAAATAGAGGTGGACATTTATGTAATACTGGCAGCTGGGAAGTCTTTCTAACGATATATAAATTCCTAAAAAGTAGAAATGCTTGAAAAACCTAAGTGTTATGTGTGAGTCTAAGGGTGGTAGGGAAGAAAAGAGATGACAGGGGAAGGAGTGAGCCATTCTAGATGGGGTCCCAACACCCCAGGGTCGGTGGGAAATCCAGCAGTCAGCTACAGCTCCAAATGAGTTTTTTTCTGGGTGGCTCATCAGTTCTAAGTAGTCATCTGGCTGGAGGAAGTTACCAAAACCGCTTTTGAGCCCCTGACCAGCACACAACCTTGAGTCAATAGAAGCTGCTCCATCAGAGACCACAGGGCGCCAGTGTTTACTTAAGCTCCTGTGTCAGCGTGGGTGAAGCTAAGACCCCAGAGGGCATCTGCCTGCCAGCTTATCCCCAGGTACCTGGAGAAGAAAAGAACATTCTCAATTTCAACTTGGTTTCATTACTTGCTTGGCTCAAAGCACATCTGCTAGAAGGAAGAACCCGTTATTGTTTATAGTTCCAGACAAATTCTCTTGGTTTCTTCACTGCCAACCCAAAGGCCCTTTCTTTCCTCCTAAGAACACATGTGCAAGTCAGGGTTCAGAAAAATCAGTGAGCACTGGTTCAGAACATGTCATTACTTAGTCTCATCATTAGTCTCATTTTCAATTCAATGTATGAGCACTCAGCTGAATTGAGCCTCGGCGCAAGATGCTCCCTGGTCCCCACTTTCTCTCTCCCTGCCGTAGGCAACACTGCATGCCTCCTCTCCCCTCAAACCCCAATTTTCTCTTCTCTCAGTTCAGGATTTTTCACTGGAATCCTTCAGAAATCATTTTCTTACTTTGTCAAAACTGTACTGTCCCCAAAGGGAGATGAAATCTATAACTCACCTAGGGTATTTTCATGAGTTGGCTGGCCCTTCCTTCTAGATTTTGGATTATTTTCATCTCTTTTGGTGCCTTTCATGGAGGGGAGTTATGCAAACATATACTCAGCAATCTCTATTA
Source organism: Saimiri boliviensis (assembly GCF_048565385.1). Classification (NCBI taxonomy): domain Eukaryota; kingdom Metazoa; phylum Chordata; class Mammalia; order Primates; family Cebidae; genus Saimiri; species Saimiri boliviensis. Next base: position 83,916,697 of record NC_133470.1, on the reverse strand, counting down.
CTTTCTGCCATCTTTCTCAGAAACCCCTTTTTAAGCTCTGGCAATCACATAAGCCAAAGCAAAAGAGTATCTCATTTAAATTTGTACTGGTCTGATGTCCAACAACGTTGGATGTTATTTTTTATGTGTCGTGTCCCTTTGTGAACGGCTGTGAACCATCTGTGTGACCTGCTGTTCATGTATTTTGCCCATTTTCCAATTGCAATGCTTATCTTTTTCTAATAATTTATAAAGATTACTCATAAAGCTGAAGAATATGAACTGTTTGCTTGCCTCATACGATGTGAAAAACTTTCACATTTTGGTTATTTCCCTCATAAGTTGATACTGTTTTTGAAGTACCTAAAATAGTGTTCAGCATATAGGAAATAGATTATTTGTTGGAGAACTGATTGAATAAATAAATGAGCAAACAGATATGTTTTATTTTCATGTAGCAAAAATCCTGTCTCTTTCTTCGTAGTTTTTCCTCTGCTATCATGTTTAGAAAAGTTTTCCCAACCCCAATATCAGATTGAGATTCAGTAACATTGCCCCTTCTAGAAATTATGTTATTTCATTTTCTTTATATTTAAAAACAACACAGCTAAATTTCGTCTCTCATATCTACATTAAGTGAGACTGATCTATAATTTTCTTTTTTGTACTGTAATCTCCTTACCTAATTTGGTGTCAGGGTCATATTAACATAATACAATGAACCAAAGAAGTTTGCATATTTTTCTGTGCCTAAATAGTTTCAAGAGTATGAGAGTTATATATATTTTTAAATCTCAAGAGATCTCAAATCTAAAGATTTTCTGAGTCAGTTATCTGTCCTGGAGGTAATTATCTGACAATAATTTTCATCTTATATTTACTTACAATGTTGATCAGTCTAACATTTTGGGGGCTAACACTTTGAAGAGTGTACTTTTTCTTTGGCAAGATGATGTTAGAATTCTCATTTGGGGTGAAAATTTGGGTGGGGTTAAATTACTGTTTAAACCTCAGTTTAACTTCTAATTTTACTGTTCTCATGGCCAAAGACCCTAAACCACTGATTTCTTGTTAGCACTAAAAGCCACAATGTAACAGACTGGCTTCTTGTGAAATAGGAACCAAATACTACCAGAACTGGAAGCCTCTAACAGGAAGTCATGACTTAGTGGTGAAATAACTAAAGAAAAGGAGGCATGTGAGGGTACAAAAAAGCAGCCATCCCTCTTTGGGGGCCTAGCTGTCACTTTGCTGCTGTTGCCTTTTAGTAAGTAATAACCAAAGCTTTATCTTAGTCTAGAGCATGGTGACATTCTTATGTGCAAAGAAGGCAAAATAGGCTGAATTACTTGGATAGAAAGTCTACAGTGAAAGGCTACAAATATGAGTAAGTCAAACAAATAATCACAGTGCAGCACGCTAATGTTGTAAATGTTGTAACAGAGGGAAGTGCAGGGCCTGAGAGGGAGGGTGGGAAGGTTTTCGCCCACACACTTTGCAGGTCAGTGGGATGTTCTTATAAGGCTCTACTTGGCAGGAAGACACTGTGTTTTCAGGCACTGGGCATGACCCACAAGGGAAGGAACCCCGACTTTGATGTACTGCATTGCAAGGCCCTGGGGAGACAGCGCTGAGAAAGGAGCTCAGGGAGGGAGACAGACAAGTAAACAGAGGGGCTGCTCTGCAAGGGAAGGAAATTGACTTTGATAGCTGTTTCCACTCTAACGCCTCGCCTTAGCTATGGAGACAGCAGATCTGGAGCCACCCCAGCCAGGGCTTCCCAGCATGCTTTGAGCACATCCAGCCTGACTGAAGTGGGGGCCAACCTGCTATTATGTGATCTGGAAGCCTTCCCCACTCCAAGATTATCAAAATATTTTCCTGTATTTTCTTTTATGTTTAATCATACATGAATGTATATCTAATAAACAAAGCATGAAAAAGAGCTTCTATGAGACATTAAGATAAATATAAATGACGTAATAGAAAAACATGGGCAAAATATATGAATCAGTATTTCACATAAAAAGTAATTTTAAATGAGACATCTTTGTATATAGGATTGGCAAAAATGTTCAAACGTGCGATGGATCCTAATGTCATTTTTCATAATGACTAAAAATCAGAAAGAAACTAAACATCTATCAAAAGGTTGGATAAATTATGGTGTGAATAAGCAACTCCAGTGTACGGTTATATTTTGGCAATCTCGGCATTCTCGTGTGCTGGGATTCTTCTGAGTTCCATTCCCTTCATCCCATTTACAAGTTGGAGTAAAATGAAGAGTAAAGTCTATAATTCCAAAACCAAATTTTCAAAACAATTAAATGGAAACTGTTCACAAGACATCTTTCCAGAATGGAGCCCGTGGGGTAACTGGGGTCTCCCTAACCCTGTTCCTTCCACACACTTCCAAATCTCAGTACATAGCAACCCAATCCTTCCAGGTGCTCAGGCCAAGACACTAGAATTCTTGCCTCCTTTCTTTCTCTTGCACAGAATAACCACTGCATCAGAAAATCCTGCCAGTTCTATCTTCAGAATACACCCCCTCCATGCCCTACCTCAATGGCAGCTGTCTTCGCATCTCACCTGTATCACTGCACTAGCCCCTCACCTGGTCTCCCTGCTTCTGCCCTGCCCCTGAAGCTTGCAGACAGCTGCCAGAGAGATCCTGTTACAATTCTCATCAAATCGTGTCAGTTCTCTTCTCAGAACCCTCTGCTGTCTTCCTCCCTTACTCAGAGGAAAAGCCAAAGGTCTTACTTTAGCCTATAAAGCCCTCCACGGGCTCCCCACCCACTCACATTATCACCACTCTGACTTCATCTGCTCCATCCATTACTCCCTGGGCTGCAGCCAAGCTCACTGCTCTTGGAACATTCCAGGCATGTTCCTGCTTCACAGGCTGTACATAGTCCACCCCCTTCCCTTATTAAGGAGTGGGGTATGCCATTCCCAGACACTTTCAGCTCTCTAACATGCAAGCAAAATGGTCTCTAGTAGGCCAAGAGCAATCTCTCAAACAGGAGCTGCAACTTTTGGAAGTGAAAGATCTCAAAGTGGGGGGAGGAGTTATATATAACTCACTTCATCCTCACAACAACCCCATGACACAGGACATTAGTCAACCTTGACAAGAGCAGCGTAATGTGAACTAAACACTGGATTAGGAGTAAATGAGAAATAGAATCTCACCATTTGTAATCCTTAATGAATTAATTGATTTAAGCATTAACCATCAGTGGCTGCTACAATCACAAAAAGGGAGACAGCCAGATACAATTTTCCTCCTAATGGAAGTACTATAATACCACTTAGGAAGGGTTCATTATATTACTCTCTCAAAAAATAACAACATATTTGAGTGCTGACTGTTATCATCTAGAGCAAGTGGATCCACATACTGCCACCTTCCAATTTAAAAAGAGTAAAATGCTAGAGTTGAAGTTTTCTCTCTGCTTTTCTGTAGTGTGTATGTATTTCGGTGCTAAGAGTGGTTACTCTCCTGAAAGACCTTAAAGTCTTGTACCAGATTCATGATAAAGGTTTAAGGTCTTCATCAAATGCAAGGGCAGGTAGAAGAAGCCAGGATTGGACCTGAGCTACCTCTTGCCATTTAGAGAGCTTGTCCCAAAGCATTTGGCCTGTGGAGGAACCAGCTCACTTCCTTATTTCTCCACCATCGCTCCAGGTTCTGAACTAGTGGATATTTTATATTCTGAGAAAGAGCTGTGGTCTCCAAGGGTTTTTCCCATTAAGACTTCTAACCAGTGCATTTTATCCTCAATCTCACAAATACCTATTGGCAGAATTCATCTAAAACACACACCTCAGGCCCAAAGGTGTAGTTATCCCTTTGGAAAATCGTTGACTTGGAGTCCATCTCATCACTTGGTTGTATTTCTTTCTTTATTAGGCCTGGGTCACTGGTTTTCCTCCCATTTGCTTCTGCACTATTGCGCTTTTAACTGTCATCTCACCTCTTTTCTCTTCCACTGCTGGACTTCTTGCTGTCCTTGCTACCCATTTCTTCCTAAACCATTAATACTGGGAATCCACTTCACCAGAAAGACTCGGAAGCCCCACTTAGACTTCAGGCCCAAGTAGCTTTGTCCAATTTAGCTTTTTCAGTGAGGAAACAGATGTTTGGCATCCATCTTCCTTATCGTGTGCCCCTTGTCCGTTCCTTGCCTGTGCCCTATTGGTCAGAGCCCTGTGAGGAAAGACGGTTGACCGGCATTACCACTGCAAGGTATTTGGGGGTATCCGTCACCTCTACTGATCTCTTCTCTTCTCTCTCTCAGTCTTGCTGACATTTTTCCTCTTACTCTCTAACTGTGGTATCTCCCAAAATTATGCCTTAGGTCCTTTTCTTTCTTACTCATCATACCCTCCTTGGGTAATCTCATGCACCCCCATAATTTTAACTACTTCCTATACCCCAGTGACCAGCAAAACTCCATCTGGAGTCCAGGTCCCTCCCCTAGGCTCTAGACAAAGTTACCCACAGTTACTTCAAACTCGGTATGCCCTAGCCTGAACGTACCAGTCTCACTGACTTGCCCCCAAACTGGGTATTTTCTTCCATGTTCTTGCTCACAGTGCCTGTATGACAGTCAGTGTCCAAAATGATGTGGTGTAAAAAATCAATTACAGGCCAGGCGCAATGTAATCCCAGCACTTTGGGAGGCTGAGGCAGGAGGATCACCTGAGGTCAGGAGTGCAAGCCTGGGCAACATGGAGAAGCCCCGTCTCTACTAAAAAGACAAAAATTAGCCAGGTGTGGTGGCAGGCGCCTGTAATCCCAGCTACTCAGGAGGCTAAGGCATGAGAATCTCTTGAACCCAGGAGGCAGAGGTTGCAGTGATCCGAAATCACACCACTGCACTCCAGCCTGGGTGACAGAGTGAGACCCTGTTTCAAAAAAATAAATAAATAAAAAAGAATCAATTACAAAAATAAATAAAAATAAGATGAAATTCAACAGTAATAACATAGGTCCTATTCCTGGGCTTAAGCAAAACACCAATAGCACAAGGACTGGAGAAAAGATAGCTTAGCCGAAACACAGAGGAAAATTAAGTCCGTTTGACAGGAAGCTCAGTGTGAGTCAACAGTGTGGCGTGGCTGCCAGAACAAAGCTAATGGAATCTCCAGCTGCCTTCTCAGAAGCACGATGTCCAGATGAGCAATGATGGTCCTGAAGGAGTTTATTTAGTTCTGGTACCAGTTCAGAAGAAATATACAGGATAACGGTGAGGGAACAGAACTCTGTTCTATCCTAAGGAATGACTGAGTAAACCAGCAAGATTAGGTTGGATATTTGCAGGGCTCTCAGATTGAAGAAAGAATTAGATGTGTTCTGTATATTCTTTTTTTTTTTTTTTTTGTGTGTGTGTGTGTTCTGTATATTCTAAAGAGGTAACACCAGGACCACTTTCTCACAGTCAGAACTTTCACATGATTATTTGGGCAGCATGTTATGTAACTGGTTACCTGTCATGGCTGGCAAAAATGTGGCCACAGTAGGGGTTGCTGTAACTCATCTTGGGCTAATCACCCTTCTTCACATCCCTACCTACTCCTGTCAAGTTCAAAATCTTTAATATGCCCTCCTCACATACCTTATAATTAAGCAATCAACATTTCCCATTAATTATTTCTCTAAAATATTCTTTTCTTTTCCCCTCTGCTGCATTCACATTAATACCCTGGACTAAGTCAACTTGCACAGGAAAGAAAATTTTGTAAAAGGACATCTTCAGGCCGGGCGCGGTGGCTCAAGCCTGTAATCCCAGCACTTTGGGAGGCCGAGGCGGGTGGATCACGAGGTCAAGAGATCGAGACCATCCTGGTCAACATGGTGAAACACCGTCTCTACTAAAAATACAAAAATTAGCTGGGCATGGTGGCACACGCCTGTAGTCCCAGCTACTAGGGAGGCTGAGGCAGGAGAATTGCTTGAACCCAGGAGGCGGAGGTTGCAGTGAGCCGAGATCGCGCCATTGCACTCCAGCCTGGGTAACAAGAGCAAAACCCCGTCTCAAAAAAAAAAAAAAAAAAAAAACAACAACAAAAAAAGGACATCTTCAAATCCCATCCCAATCAACCTGACTTCCAGAAGCTAAGTGGCAATCTGGAGTAACACTGTCACTTGTTTTGGCCACCCAGCATCTGTACCTTTTTCTAAATTTGGGGAATTCCCAACCTTATAAGTTTCGGAGAGAGAAGTGACCAGCTCTAATTATAGAAGCAAGAAATGATGGATTCTTTCTATTCTGGTCTCCCTTACAATGAAGGTACAGATTCTGATTGCCTTTCCCGACAGTTTAACCTCAAGATTGCTTCTGCAGATCCCACAACAGTGTTTTTTTTAATTTGCCTAATTAAATCATCATCTAGTTACCCGAAATGACATGCCCCCTGAATATAAGGTTTTGGGGAAGTGGGGAGTGAGAAACTGGAGGTTATTATATTAAGTGAAATGAGCCACTCACAGAAAGACAAATATCACATGGTCTCATTCATATGTGAGCACTAAAAAACTTGATGCCGTGGACACAGACAATAGAACAATAGATACCACAGGCTGGAAAGGGTTGGGGTGGATGAAGAGAGGCTGGTTAATGGGTACAAATGTACACTTACATAGAAGGAAGAACTTTTAATGTTTAATAGCAGAGTAGAGCTTTAATTGATACTAACACATAGAATTGATGAATACTTAAGGCGACGAATACCCCAAATAGCATGACTTGATCATTATACGTTCTATGCATGTAGCAAACATATGCACCCCACAAATATATAAAATATTATTTGTCAATAAAAGAACATGAACTCTGGCCACTGACATGGAGAGAATTCTAGAATAAATTTTTTTTAATGAACAGACTAATGTACAGAACATTGTGTATCTTTCGTGTAATAAAAGGAGGAATAAGAAGCTGTATATGTATTTCCTTGTGTTCATTTAAAGAAATACAGAAAAGATTAAAGAAAAAAATTATAAAAATGGTTATTTGAGGGGTAAGGGTAAATAGGGTGGATGAAGACAGAGGTGGGGAATTCATTTTCATTGTACGTTTAAAATATATTTTTTAATTTTTGAAACGTGACTGCATCACCTATTTGATAGCAATTTTAAAAACTAAGGCAAAAGTAGAAGAATTGACAGGAAGATCGGCAAAACTGCCCCAAAACAGACCCAAAGAAGGATTTAAGATTTAGGTTACATTAGCCGGGTGCGGTGGCTCACACCTGTAACTCCAACACTTTGGGAGGCTGAGGCAGGCAGATCACAAGGCCAGGACTTCAAGAACAGCGTGGTCAATATGGTGAAACCCCGTCCCTACTAAAAATACAAAAATTAGCCAGGCGTAGTGGCACGTGCCTTTAGTCCCAGCTAAGGGAAAGAAACCACACATAAAAGGACCACATAGTCTATTATTCCACTTATATGAAATTTCTAGAAAAGGCACATCTATAGAGACAGAAAGCAGATCAGTTGCTGCCTGGGGCTAGAGATAGGAGTGAGAAGTGCCTGCAAATAGGCTCAGGGAATTTTCTGTGGGGCTGGAAATGGTCTAAAACTAGACCATACTGATGGTTGCATAACCGTATAAATTCACTCAAAGTCAACCAATTGTATGCTTACAATGGGTGAATTCTATAGTGTGTGTACGTATACACACACACACACACACACACACCCCTCAATAAAACTGTCTTTACAAACCACTTAAATTTGTGGAAATGAGTTCCCAGGATGTTAAGCCAAGGAAGACAGAATATAATATTGGATCAAGCTAAATGTGTTAATATGTGTGTGTGCTTACCAGAGATTCTAGATTTAATGCATTAACTCAAGAACTAAGTGTTTGCTGATTGATAGAGAGACATCTTTAAGGTTCTGAAAGGAAAAACAAAACAAAACAAAACAAAACAAAATTTAAAACTGTCAACCCATAATTCTATGCCCACTGAAAATATTTTTCAAAATGAGGTAGAAATATACATTCTCAGACAAACAAAACTGAGAGAATTCACTGCCAGCAGACCTAAACTACACAAAATGTTGAAGGAAGTTCTTCAGGCAGAAGGAATATGATAGCAGACAGAAACTTGAACCTACACATTGAAATGAAGAGTGCTGGAAATGGAATAAATACAAGAAACCAAAAGATTAGTGTTTTCTCTTTATTTTAATTGACTGAAAAGATAACTGGTTGTCTAAAGCAAAATTAGTAGTAGTGTATCATATGTTTATGGCATATGTAAAGGTAAAATGCATGACAATAGCACAAAAAATTTAAGAATGGAATTGGAGCCGGGCGCGGTGGCTCAAGCCTGTAATCCCAGCACTTTGAGAGGCCGAGGCGGGTGGATCACAAGGTCAAGAGATCGAGACCATCCTGGTCAACATGGTGAAACCCCGTCTCTACTAAAAATACAAAAAAGTAGCTGGGCATGGTGGCACATGCCTGTAATCCAAGCTACTCAGGAGGCTGAGGCAGGAGAATTGCCTGAGCCCAGGAGGCGGAGGTTGCGGTGAGCTGAGATCGTGCCATTGCACTCCAGCCTGGGTAACAAGAGAGAAAATCCGTCTCAAAAAAAAAAAAAAAAAAAAAAAAAAGAATGGAATTGGGAATATACCAGTGCAATGTCCTTATACTGCTAATATTATAATGATGTAACATTATTTAAAGGAAGTCTCCAACTAAAGATGTATAATTTACACTTCAGGAAAACTGCAAAAAAATGAAGTTATGAAATGTAAGTTAATAGTGGAGATAAAATGGAATAATAAAAAAGGCTCAATTAGCCCAAGAGAAGGCAGAAACAGAGGACAAAAGAAACAAAGAACAGATAGAACAAATGAAAAACAGCTAGCAAAATAGTATATTTTAATATAAATATTTCAATAATCACACTTTATGTGAATGAATTAAATATGCCAATTAAAACAAGTTAAGAATGCATTAAAAAGCAATATGAAACTATATCCCATATCAAACATAGACACAGAGAGGTTAGAAGTAAAACAATAGAAAAAGATACACCACGCAAACACATATTAAAAGAAAGCGGGGCAGCTATATTTAAGTAAAAAAAAAAATAGACTTCAAAACAAGGAATAGCATCAGGGACAAAGCAAGACATTAAATAATGAAAAAGGCTTCTATTCTCCAAGAAGGCATACTAATTCCAAACGTGTGAAACTAGAAAGCGAGCATCAAAATGTGTGAGGTAAAAACAAATACAACTGGAAGGAGAAATGTGGATATTATGGACAAATCTACAATTATTGGATAGAAACTTTCACAATTCCTCTCTCAGTAACTGGTAAAAGTGAACAGAAAATCAGTAAGGATTTATGATTCAGAAGAACTGAATAACATTATCAACCAACCTGGCATAATTAATATTTATAGAACATTTTACCCAATGAGAGAAGAATACGTATTTTTTCAAGTGCTTATGTACATGAAGTGAAACATGTACATAAGCACTTGACCAACATTGTTGGCCATGATGTAAACTTAACAAATTTTAAAGAATAGAAATCATATACAGTTTGTTCTTAGATCATAATGGAATTTAACTATAGATTAAAAACAGAAAGCTATCTAGAAAGTCCAATATTGGGAAATTAAACAAACTTCCAGACAACCCCTGGATCAAAGAGGAAATCTCAGAGGAAAATTAAATAATATTTTTAAATGAATTAAAATGAAAATACAACATATCCAATTTTGTGGATGCACCTAAAGCAGTGTTTAAAAGGAAGACTGGCTGGGTGTGGTGGCTCATGTGTGTAATCCCAGCATTTTGTGAGGCCAAGGCAGGCTGGATCACATGAGGTCAGGAATTTGAGAACAGCCTGGCCAACATGGTGAAATCCTGTCTCTACTAAAAATATGAAAATTAGCTGGGCATAGTGGCGGGTGCCTGTAATCCTAGACACTTGGGAGGTTGAGGCAGGAGAATTGCTTGAACCTAGGAGGTCATGGTTGCAGTGAACCAAGATTGTGCGAGTGCACTCCAGCCTGGGTAACAGCGCCAGACTCAGTCAAAAAAAAAAAAAAAAAAAAAAAAAAAAGATGGAAGATTGTAGCATTAAATGCTTATGTTAGAAAAGAAAGATCTGAAATCAGTAATTTAAGTTTCCTCCCTAAGGAACTAGATAAATAAGTGATTAGTCAGGCGTGGTGGTTCACTCCTGTAATCCCAGCACTTTGGGAGGTTGAGGCAGGTGGATCACAAGGTCAGAAGTTCAAGACCAGCCTGGCCAAGATGTTGAAACCCTGTCTCTACTAAAAATACAAAAATTAGCCAGGCATGGTGGCAGGCGCCTGTAATCCCAGCTACTTGGGAGGCTGAGGCAGGAGAATTGCTTGAACCTGGGTGACAGAGGTTGCAGTGAGCCAAGATTGTGCCACTGCACTCCAGCCTGGGCAACAGAGTGAGACTCCATCTCAAAAAAAAAAAAAAAAAAAAAAAAAAAAAGAAGGGATTAAACCCAATGCAATCAAAAGGAGGAAAATAATAAAGATAAGAGGATAGGCCGGGCGCGGTGGCTCAAGCCTGTAATCCCAGCACTTTGGGAGGCCGAGGCGGGTGGATCACGAGGTCAAGAGATCGAGACCATCCTGGTCAACACGGTGAAACCCCGTCTCTACTAAAAATACAAAAAATTAGCTGGGCATGGTGGCGCGTGCCTATAATCCCAGCTACTCAGGAGGCTGAGGCAGGAGAATTGCCTGAACTCAGGAGGCGGAGGTTGCGGTGAGCCGAGATCGCGCCATTGCACTCCAGCCTGGGTAACAAGAGCGAAACTCCGTCTCAAAAAAAAAAAAAATAAAAAAAATAAAAAAATAAAAAAAAAATAAAGATAAGAGGATAAATTAATGAAACTGAAAGCAGGAAGAAAGTGGAGAAAATAAATGAAACCAAAGGGATGGTTCCTAGGAAATAATGTATAAACTGATAAAACTCCAGCCTGATTGATCAGGAAAAAAAAAAGGAAGACATAAATTACAGTAGCATCATCATAAATGAAAACTGAGGCATCACTACAAATCCTACAGGCATTTAAAGAATAATAAGGGAACATAATGAACAACTTTCTGCCAGTCAATTCAAGAATTTAGGCAAAATAGAGAAAATCCTTGAAAAACACAAAGTAACAACGCTCATTCAAGAAGATACAGATAACCCAAATAGTCTTATATCTATTAAAGAAATAAAATTTGGCCAGGTGCAGTGGCTCACACCTGTAATCCCAGCACTTTGGGAGGCTGAGGTGGGTAGATCACTTGAAGTCAGGAGTTTGAGAACAGCCTGGCCAACATTGCAAAACCCTGTCTCTACTAAAATTACAAAAATTAGCTGGGCATGGTGGTGAGCACCTGTAATCCCAGCTACTCAGGAGGCTGAGGCTGGAGAATTGCTTGAACCCAGGAGGCAGAGGTTGTAGTGAGCCAAGATTGTGCCACTGCACTCCAGCCTGGGTGACAAGAGTGAAACTCCATCTCAAAAAAAAAAAAAAAAAAAAAAAAGAAAGAAAAAATAAATAAAATTTGTAGTTGATAGCCTTCCCAAAAAGAAAAGTATGGGCCCAGACATTTTCAATGGTAAATTCTATCAAACATTTAAGGAATAAGGAATACCAATTCTATGCAACATCTTTCAGAAAATACAAGAAGAGGGAGAACTTCTGATTTCATTTTATGATGCCAGCATTATGCTAATATCAAAACCAAAGATAGTACAAAAAAGGAAAACTGCAGACCAATATCCCCCATGGACAGAGACACAAATATCTTTAGCAAAAATATCAGCAAAGCAAATCCAGAAATATATGAAAAGAATGATATGTTACAACTAACTAAAGTTTATCCCAGAAGTTCAAGGCTGGTTAAACAATCAAAATCAAGCAGCATAATTCGCCATAGTAACAGACTAAAAAATAAAAAACATATTATCATTTTTACAGATGCAGGAAATGCAATTAACAAAATTTAACTCACGAGAAGAAATCTCAGCAAACTAGTAACATGGGGGAACTTCCTCAATTTGGTAAAAGGTGCCTACAAAAAGCCTACAGCTAACATACTTAAAAGGTGAAAAATGGAATGCTTTCCCTCTAAGATCAAGGATGTCTACTCTTGTTATTTTTATGCAACATTTATAGTATTGCAGGTTGCAACCACAGACAAGGCTATTAGAACTAATAGGTGAGTTTAGCAAGGCTATGGGCTATGAGGTCAGTGAAATCAATTGACAAACCAATTCTAAAATTGATATAGAAAAGCAAAGAACCTAAAATAGCCAAAACAACTCTGACAAAGAAAAAGTTTGAGGGCTAAAATTAACTGATTTCAAGAATTATTATAAAGCTACAGTCATTAAACAGCATGTTGTTGGTATAGAACAAATAGATGAATGGAAGAGACTATAGAATCCAGAAATAGATCTACATAGATATGGTAAATTGATTTTTTTTTAATACGGAGTTTTACTCTTGTCGCCCAGACTGGAGTGCAATGGCACGATCTCGGCTCACTGCAACCTCTGCCTCCTGGGTTCAAGCAATTCTCCTGCCTCAGCCTCCCGAGTAGCTGGGATTACAGGCACCCACCGCCACACCTAGCTATTTTTTTTTTTTTTTGTATTTTTAGTAGAGAGGGAGTTTCACCATGTTGGTCAGGCTGGTCTCTAACTCCTGACCTCAGGTGATCCTCCCACCTCAGCCTCCCAAAGTGCTGGGATTACAGGCAGGAAACATTGCGTCCTTCAGGTAAATTGATTTTTGATGTAGTTGCAGAAGGACATCAATGGAGTAAGGGCAGTGTACTAAATAAATAGTACTGGAACAAATGAAATTGGTATGCAAGAAAACAAACCATGATATAAAGCTCACAGTTTTTATAAAAATTACTCAAAATGGATCATAGATCTAAATATAAAATGTAAAATTATAAAAGTTTTAGAGGCCAGGTGCAGGGGCTCACGCCTGTAATCTCAGCACTTTAGAAGGCCAAGGTGGAAGGATTGCTTGAGGCCAGGAGTTGGAGACCAGCCTGTGGGCAACATGGAGAAATTCTGTCCTCTCTACAAAAAATACAATAATTTTCAGGGCGTGGTGGGGAGTGGCTATAGTTCCAGCTACTCAGGAGACTGAAGTGGGAGGATCACTTGAGCCCAAGAGGTCAGGACTGCAGTGAGCCATGACCATGCCACCGCACTCCAGCCTGGATGACAAGGTGAGACCTTGTCCCAAAAAGAAAAAAAAAAAAAAACTTTTAGAAAAAAACAGAAGAAAATCTTCAGGATCTTAGGCTAGATGAAGAGTTGTTAGATTTGACATAAATGCATGATTCACAAAAGAAAAATTGTATTGGGGATTTCATTAACATTTTTAAATTTTAGTTCTTCAAAAGAGAATGAAAAGACGAAACTATGGGCTGCTAGATAATATTAAACATGCAACAAAGAACCTATATCCAGAGACAAAAACAGCGCCTGGTTCTTGGTATTGTTTTAAACACTAAGGAGTTAATACAAGTCCTTAGTGTAGTGCCTGGCACATATAAACCATTCAAGAAAAGTGAACTATTGTAGCTTTATTACTACTGTTATTATAGGATTCTTTAAAATTGGTAAAAAGATACAAGCAAAATGTTCATCAACGAATTGTTAAATTATGTTATATATATATTACAAGGAATATTTGACAGTGGTTTAAAGAATGCAGTAAATCTGTATGTACTAACCTGGAAAGGTGTTCAGAATTGGCGTGAACAAAGCAAGTTGCAGGGCAGTCAGTATAATATGAGCCCAGTTCTGCAATAAGAACATTGTATATTTTCTGGAAAATTTTGTAGACTGGTACTCAGTAAACTGCTAACAGTTGTTATCCCTGGGCTGGGGAGTGGAATGAGAAGGAGAGGAAAGGGAAGGTCGGGGGTAGGGAAATTTAAAGGGGGTCTTCAGTTTTCATTCTATTTATTAACATAAGATTATATTTCTTACTTATAAAACAAAAAATACAAATGAAAATAATTTTTAAAAATACCAATGATAAGAAATAACTTTGTGATTGTGTTAACTGATGGATTCAAGTGGATGCAGTAGAAGCTTACTTTGGACTGAAAAGTTTGCCCAAAACCAGCCAGAGCTTCTGTTTGTAACAGCCAACATTGATGGAGTGCTGCTTGCTGGAAGCACAAAGAACTGAGTTATTGTCCTGGTTGTGCCAATAACTAGCTTTGCTATGCTATTATTATAAATGTTAAACTATAAACTGGAATCAAGTGTTTTTTCTCTGTCTTCCCAGCCTGTAACACAGGCCCTGGTTTGGAGTTAGTGCTCTGTTAATGGGAGGGACTGACAGGAGTTGAATTGAAGCAGCTGTAACAGCCCTGCCCAGGCCCCGACGCAGTGCCACATGATCACCATCTAGTGGTAAAAAGGATTCCTGCAGAATTTAGCTAGGAGATGAAAAAAACTGTCAGCAGAAAAGCATTGACTATCTATGATCTTTCTTAGAGAGTGTTCCCGACCATCAGGGTTTATGCCTTGGAGTGCTGGTAAGATGACACCTCTGGTCACTGCCCCACGTATCTCTAAGTTTCACAATGTGCACCCTTGCCTCATCCCTGTTCTACCCTAAAGGAATGAACCTTGTGTGATAATAAGCACACACACCCATGCCTTTCCAACGTTGATGGAACACTAAAAAACTTCTCTAAGCCAGTCTACTTAAGACGAGATACAAAAAAAGACTTGGAAACCAACTATTGTATAATCTTTGCACTGCAGGCAAAGATGCAGGTGGCATATTTCTGAATCATCTACTGAAACTGTATAGTGAACCTTTAAAATGTCTGTCATTCCAAAGGACAACAAGGAAACCCATCCTGAGTCAGTGATGCAAGCAGTACTGTGTGGCAAAAGCCTCATCTGTTCATGTAGGTGATGGGAGGAGGTGTTCTTCTATTGCCTCCTTTAAGTAGCTTAACAGTTAAGGAAGCAGCTGAGTAATGCAGAGGCCAGGAGGTATTGGACCATGTGATTATGGACTCCTGGACTCAAAAGCAAATGATGTAGGTAGAAACTGGCAGTTAGAGAAGTCTCAGTGTTGATGCAGTCCTGATATTCACTTGCTAAGTGGAACAAGCTTACTCTAAAGCTGTGTTCTGCAGACGGCAGAAATCTTTTCAAAGACCCCTAAGAGAGAAACAGTGTCTAGCCTGCGGTGAATGGGGAGAATCTTCTGGCATACATTCTGGAAGTATTCATACATATTAAAATCTTTTTGTAATCCCACCTCTTTATCCACACAGTATGTGGGAAGAAAAACACTTGTGAAGTTTGGCGAAAAGAAGACAGCAGTTTGAGAACATTGCATAGATCAGAGCACCAGGCAGAAGTACATTTTTGGTGGGCTGCTTTGGATGAGTGCAGACATGGGAGAGTTTTTTCCTACAATGGTGCAGGGAAGTTGCAGAGAAATTAGAAATTACGAACAAGATGAATCCATGCAGCTACTCCGAGCCTAAAAGAAGCAAGAAGTCCTAATATCTATTTATATGTAACTCCCTGGGGACTGAAGTGGTGCTTCCTCATGGCTGGAAAAGACTGAGTAGCAATCAGGTCTGTAAGCAGAATGTTTTTAAGACCGTATCGTGAGGACTCAGATGGAGATAATGAACGTTTGAGGTGTCGGGAGTACATTTTGAAACGGCAATGGAATAAGTAGGAAGATGTGCTCTTCTTACAAGTATTCCTAATTTCATAGTAGTAAAAGTCAATTGTCCTGATGGCACTAAAAAAGCTAGGTGTCAGCATTAAGAAGAAGCTGAAAAGAGTCACACGATGAGAAAGGAGTTAGAATGTGAAGGGTTCCAGACAGCAGTGACTGATGACAGCTGCTAGAGCAGCACTCGTCACTCCTTACGGTCCAGGGGGAATGAAGGCTATGAGTCTCCCTATCCTCTGCCGCGTCCCACTCTGAGAGCCACTACCTGCCAGAGAAAAGGAGCACCCTTTCGAGATGTCTCCCTGCCCGCTCCTGCACAGAGACAGGCGCCTGGGATTGTGGCCCCAACCCGCTTCCCTCCGCTAGAGTCAGCGTTGGTCCGGAGTCCCTGAACCCCGCGGGCAGGCGCCACCTTGCCTCCGGCCCCCTGCCCTGCACAGCGGCGACGCTGGCTCGACGTGCGATTTCGCTTTCCGTCGATCGGCCTCGTCCGCAGTACCGTGCGCGGGGACCGGCTGCGCCTGGCGCGCCCGGAGCCCCGAGGCTTCCCGCGGCCACCACGCGGCCGCTCTGCGGGCGGGTGCCCCGGGACGCGAAGGCCCAGCGGGATGGCGGCGCCCCTACTCACGTAGCGCTGTAGCTTCCTCTCGGGGGGCGACTTAACGAGCCAGCCAGTGCACACTGCGTCGCCCGCACTCATCGTGGCCGCCGCCGCCGCTTCCTCCAGCTGGGCCGGCCGCTCACTGCAGAAGGAAGTCAGGCCAAGGATGCCGGCGGGGCGGACCCAGCGCCCGCCCGCCCAGCGCCGCCCCGAGCAGCCGCTGCGACCCCCGCCTCCGGCCGCGATGGCCCCCAGTGAGGGAACCAACGCCGCCGGCGACCCAAGACGGCGGGAAAAACTGGCAGCTAACCCTGGGAAGCCCCTTCGAGCAAGTGCAGCGCCGCCAGCGGTTGTGCCCTGGGAATCCGAGGCAGCACGTCGCCTGCCACTCTCACGCAGGGTCACGAGAAAGCGCTCGGAAGGACCGAATCAGCCACGCCAAAGCCCACGTAGCACCCGCATCTGCCATGTGTATAGTTCAGAGACGCACAAAAGCAAGGCTCCTCTTTGACTTCCCTATTCCATTTGATTGTGTTTTCCATGTCCCTCCCGCAAATGTCCTTGTATTCAGTGATAAGCTCTGCCGGCTACACGGGCTAACTGTCCGAATGAACCCAAACGAACCAAACTCAAAAGTTAGTGCTTTCCACTCTCTTCTCACTCTAAGGTTTTAAAAGATGGATCTAAACTTGATTGTGGCAACTAATGTGCTGACGACGCTAAACAAAAATAACAATCACGAGCACCTAACACGTGTGACCTTCCTTACTGCCAAGCTAACACCATGCCAGCGATTGTGCTAACCACTTTATAGGCGTTATCTCATTGAATGCACACAAACACCCTGTCAGATGGCTTTTATTATTATCTCAATTTTGCAGGTCACTAAAACGAAAAACAGGATGACAATGTCACTTGTCGACAGCCACACAAGTAGAAAATCACCCATATGCAACCAGAGCTGTGTCAAGAGCCCACCCACTTAAGCACCACCATCTGCTTTTTATGTGCATCATCCATGTGACACTTGCTAGCACCTTCAACAGTATAACCATCCTACTATGCTTTCAGACTAGGTGCTTCAGGGTGATGAGCTAACATGTTTAAACTAGTGGACTCCATCAGCATGAGCACACTGGCTTATAGTGATTTTCTTGTGTCACATTATGTCAGTGTGAATAACGGGTTCAGTAAGTCAATGGATGACAGTGCCAGCAGAAATGTGAATTTTAAAAAAGTGAATCCATGTACAAAATTAGTACCTGGTCAAGTTAGAACCAACTGGTGCACCTTTCAAATGGCAGTCCAGTTGGCTGGCTAGTCCCCCCATGGAATGCTATGTTATTAGGGGTTCATTGTTGGTCTCTGCCTGTGGGCAGCTTGATCACTTAGCAGTGCCTGTGGCCATATCAACTGTGGCCAGTCCCTGAGAGCCTGACTGTGCATTACTAATTCTCTAAGCCTTGCTCACACCTCTCTTAAAAAAAATTCCCTTGTTTATACTTTCCTCATTTCAACCCCTTGAGTCTACCATTTGCTTCCTTTTGAAACCTTGACCAATAGACCTGATCATGAGAAACTCACTATGACACTCTGGGTGTGAGTCCA
Source organism: Saimiri boliviensis (assembly GCF_048565385.1). NCBI lineage: Eukaryota > Metazoa > Chordata > Mammalia > Primates > Cebidae > Saimiri > Saimiri boliviensis. The sequence continues at coordinate 83,898,740 of NC_133470.1, read as the reverse complement.
GGAAATGGTGATCATGCAGCAGCAGGGGCCACAGAGACGTGAGCCACCTGCTCAAACAACTTTCCCATACCTTCCAGACCTGCTTGAGTCTGGTCTCAAATATGCCGCTTCCAATAGAGGACCAAGTAGCACCAAATTTCTCAGAGGCAGCTGAACTTACATGGTTCCTTGGTGCCCCTTGGTCAAGCAGTCAGACTTTGCCACAACCCAGTAGCAAGCTCAAAGCTGGTGGCCAAAAGGAAAATACTTCTTTCGTGGTAAAGGACATAGTTTACTTCAAAACTCTTGGGGTTTTCTGTATATCTTTCTCCTATTGGGACTTTCCAGAGACTCCATGTGGCCTCCCAATGTGTCAAAAGATCTGTGCTTGTTGAATCTACATGGTCATAAGTGTCAAGTGGCATGGACCTGTCACAGAGCCTTTTCTCGCTCTGGATCTCTCCCTGAAAACATGCAACCCTACAGATTACTTGCTGAGTGTATTGGTGTGGCACAATTAAATGTAGCATATGTTGTCTACAAATTTCAAACACCCACACCAAATGCTGTGACTTTCTGAGCGATAAATGGTATGAGGTGCAACAATATGTTGAATAACCAACATGGTCCAGATCATCTAAAAACTTCACTCAGGTTCAGGCTCCTGAGTTTTCATGGGGCTTTTCTCCCACCCTGTGGTGTACTTGTATCTTAATAAATCGTCTATGGTATTCGCTACCTCTTGATCACCAGGTCCAATATGTATGTCATCAGTGTAATAAACCAGCACGATGTTCATAACAATCAAGCTTTGCTGAATGGGAAAAAATAACATTTGGCAAATGAATAGCTGTATCCCAGGTGCCAGGGGGCCGTGTTGATTTGCTGTAGGAAAGCCGCGTCATCTAGAATAGCAGTTTCAGTTCAAATCACAACTTGATTAATTCTACAATTACCCACTATTCATCTCCATACTGGCCAGATAGGTTAAATAAAAGTGTGATTTAAGTAATTATTCCTGTATCTTTTAGGGTACACTGTTCTCCCTGCCAGAAAAATCCAAATTGTTCCTTTCATGTAAACCCATCCTACCTTTTTTGCACCCCAGCCTGGGGAGAGAAGAGAATTTGAAAAGTTGGTGATTTTTGGCACCTGGATTCCCTTTGTGGTTTCCCTGTTTATTTTTTATTTAAAATAGGCTTTGTTTCACAGTTCATTGACTTCTAGAAATCTTATAACTACAAACTTGTGAAAATAAATGTCCACTATTACAGAAGACTTTCTATCTCAATGACATCATGATAAGCAAAGTGGTTATGCATCTGACTTATTCACTATGAAAAGATAATTTGAAAAAAAAAATCTAGACCATAGACAGGCATGAGAGCCAATAATGAGGGAAAGGACTGCACCTTCCTATATCTCTCACCTCCCACCCACCTCTTGATTTAATAAAGGTCTAGAGTGCTATGGTACAAGCTCAGATACATAGGGGAATAGTCTTTTTCCTATACAGGCATCCATGAAGGACTTCTCTAAGAGTGAAAACCATATAATTTTCATCTGGAATATGAAATTTGACTTTATTATTATCAATGATAGTCTTTCATCATTTCCATCATTGTATTTAAAATTGCCCAAAATTGGTCAGGTATGGTGGTTCACACCTGTAATCCCAGCTCTGTTGGAGGACGAGGCAGGAGGATCCCTTCAGCTCAGGAGTTCGAGACCAGCCTGAGCAACATAGGAAGACCCCCATCTCAAGATAAAAAAATAAAAATAAAATTGCACAAAATTGTTGTTGTCATAAGTCCAAATCAAACACTTTTCAATTCATTCTATGAAACCAGTATTACTCTGATACTTCCTAATCCAGAAAAAGTTAAAAAAAAGGCTACATAGCAATATGCCTCATTAATATAGACACAAAACTCCTTAGAAAAATACTAGCAAATAGAATCCACAAACACATAAAAAGAATTATACACCATGCGTCTCAGAGATGCAAGGCTTGTTCAATATTTGAAAATCAATTAATGCAATACAGTACATTAACAGACAAAAGAAGAGAAATCACATAATTATGTCAGTTGATGCAGAATAAGCATTTGACGGAACCCACACCAATTCGTGACAAAAACTCTCAGAAAACGGGGGAATTTCCTCAACTTATTAAAGAACATCTACAGAAGACCTTCAAGTAACATCCTCCTTCCTGGACACTTTCCCCTCAATTGGGAACAAGGCAAGGATATCTACTCTCACCACTTGTATTCAGCACAGTACTAGAAGTTCTAGTTCAGTACAGAAAGATGATAAGAAAAAGAAACAAAGAGCATAAAGATTGGGAAGAAAAAAAGTCTCGATTTGCAGATAACATCATTGTCTCCATAGAAAATCTCAAGGAATGTGCAAAAATAACTCCCAAAACTAATAAGTGAGTTTTGCAAGGTTGCAGGATACAAGGTCAACACATAAATCTCTTTATATGACTTCAAGGCTTATTGTAAAGCTACAGTAATCAAAACTTTTTGGTACTGGTGAAAGGATAGGCATATAGATAAATGGTATGGAATAGAGAGCCTGGAGATAGGTTCACACAAATTTGTCCAATTGGTTTTTGACAAAGGTGCAAAAGCAATTCAATGGAGGAAGCATAGTCTTTTCAACAAACTGTAGCAACTGGTCACCCATAGGACAAAAACAAACAAAAAACCTCAAACGAAACTTATACAAAAATAAACTCAAAATGGATCCTAGATTTAAATATAAAATGTAAAACTGCAAAACTTTTAGAAGATAAAATAGGAGAAAATCTTTGGGACCTACAACCTGGTGATGAGTTCTTAGACATGGCACCAAAAATACAATCCATAAAAGAAAAAATTGAGGCCAGGTGCAGTGGCTTATGCCTGGAATCTCAGCACTTTGGGAGGCCAAAACAGGAATATCATTTGAGCCCAGGAGTCTGAGACCAGCCTGAGCAACAAAGGGAGACGGCGTCTCTAGACCAAATTAAAAAAAAAAAAAATTAGTCTGGTGTGGTGGTACACACCTGTAGTCCCAGCTACTCAGGAGACTGATGCAGGAACATAGCTTTGGCCCAAGAGTCCAGGCAGCAGTGAATCCGCTACTGCACTCCAGCCTGGGTGACAGAGCAAGACCTTGCCAAAAAAAAAGGCGCCAGTTGGGGGGAATGATACATTGGACTTCATCAAAATTAAAACTTGTGCTCTACAAAATACCTTGTTAAAAAGTACAAAAACACAGCCAGGTGCAGTGGCTCACACATGTAATCCCAGCACTTTGGGAGGCTGAGGTGGGCAAATCACCTGAGGTTAGGAGTTCGAGACCAGCCTGGCCAACATGGTAAAACCTCGTCTCTACTAAAATTACAAAAATTAGCTGGGCATGGTTGTGGGCCCCTGCAATCCCAGCTACTCAGTAGGCTGAGGCAGGAGAATCACTTGAACCCAGGAGACGGAGGTTGCAGTGAGCCAAGATCACGCCATCACACTCCAGCCTGGGCAACAAGAGTGAAGCTCTGTCTCAAAAAAAAAAAAAAAAAAAAAAGAAAAAGAAAAAAAAAGTATTAAAAGACAAGCTACAGACTAGGAGAAAATATTTACAAATGTATCTAACAAATGACTCATATCAAGAATACATAAAAACCTCCCAAAAATAAACAGTAAAAAAAAAAATAATCCAATTAGATGATAAACAAAAGATATGAAGAGCCGTTTTACTGAAGAGGATATACAGACAGCAAATAAGGCCATAGAAAGAGGTTCAGCATCATTAGCTATTAGAGAAGTACAGATTAAAACCACCACTACCTACTCATCTAAATGGAAGAAAAAAAAAAAAAGAAAGTCAGCTGGCCGGGTGCAGTGGCTCACACCTCTAATCCCAGCACTTTGGTAGGCTGAGGCGGGTAGATCACCTGAGTTCAGGAGTTTGAGACCAGCCTGGCCAACATGGCGAAAACCCGTTTCTACTAAAAATACAAAAATCAGCCTGGCTTGGTGGTGCGTGCCTGTAATCCCAGCTACTCGGGAGGCTGAGGCAGGAGAATCACTTGAACCTGGGAGGCAGAGGTTGCAGTGAGCCAAGATTGAGCCACTGCATTCCAACCTGCGTGACAGAGCAAGACTCCATCTAAAAAAGAAAAAAAAGGGGGTAAAGAATGGGAGGGACTTTCAAGATGGCCGCCTAAGAACAGCTCAGGACTTCAGCTCCCAGTGAAAGTGCAGAGGGTGAGTGGACGCCGCATTTCCAGACGAACTCTTATTGCCCACAGACCAGGAGATACCCAGGCAGAGGGGTCGCCAGCGTCGCAGTCCCAGCCGGTGCGGCTGTTTTGGCCCCCGCGGGGCTGATTCCGCCCGCGCGGCTGCTGTGACCACTCCCTGTTGCTGCGGTTCTCCGTACAAAAGCCACTGGTCTGGGAGCCCTCTTAGCTGGCGAGCAGAGCCTTGAGACGGCAGAATAGCCCATTCATCTGAAATAGCGAGCCAGGCCAGGAGATTCCTAGGCAAAAAATCCGCCAGGAGCCGGCGCCGCGGTTCGAGCCGACTCCGTGAGTCGCAGCACGGGAGATCCCGGCGCCTTTTCAACAAGCGACCGGAACGCGGGGTCGTTCAACTTAAAAGAAAAGACTCTGAGTCAGGGAGCCAGGTGATCAGGCTCGGTTGGTCCCAGCCTTCCACCCCCAACAACAACGAAAACAAAAACAGTAATTGGAAACCCTCTGGGTTGAGCCCTTCAAACCAAGCACAGCTGAACCGGGACGGTCCGGCTCCGTGGGGGAGGGGCTTCCGCCATTACTGAGACTCTCCACCGCTACCGAGGCAGGCTGCCGTTGCCGAGGCAACCCGCCGTTGCCGAGGCAACCTGCCACAACAGAGAGAGTCCGCCATAACAGAGGCGGGGCCACCATTGCCCAGACAGTTCTAACTACGCCCATATAAAAAGGACTACAGGGAAGAGCTCAGGGCAGCTGGGCGGAGCCCACAGCAGCTCAGCAAAGCCCCTGCGGGCAGGCAGAGGCCAAGCGTGCTGCTAGCTGGGCGGGTCCGACCTGAAAAAAAAAAAAAAATCAAAAAAGGCAGTAGTGCAACGGAAACTCATAAAGCTCCAACTCCCTGGGACAGAGACAGACAACAGGTGGATAAACCCACAAAAATGGGTAGAAACCAGCGTAAAAAGGATGAAAACTCCCGAAACCAGAACACCTCTCCTCCTAAAAGTGATCACAACTCCTCACCAGCAAGGGAACCAGACCGGATGGAGAAGGAGGGTGATGAAATGACAGAATCAGACTTCAGAAGATGGGTAGTAAGAAACTACAATGAGCTAAAAGAACATGTTCTAACCCATCGCAAAGAAAATAGGAACCTTGAAAAGAGATTGGACGAACTGCTGACGAGAATGGACAGCATAGAGAGGAGAATAAGTGAATTGATGGAGCTGAAAAACGCAACACGAGAACTTCGTGAAGCATGCACAAGCTTCAACAGCCGAATTGACCAAGCAGAAGAAAGGATATCAGAGGTCGAAGACCAACTCAATGAAATAAAAAGAGAAGGCAAGAACAGAGAAAAAAGCGCAAAAAGGAATGAACAAAATCTTCAAGAAATGTGGGACTATGTGAAAAGACCTAATCTACGTCTGATAGGTGTACCTGAATGTGATGAAGAGAATGAATCCAAGCTGGAAAATACTCTTCAGGATATTATCCAGGAAAACTTCCCCAACCTAGCAAGGCAGACCAATATTCAAATCCAGGAAATACAGAGAACACCACAGAGATATTCCTCAAGAAGAGCAACCCCAAGGCACATAATCGTCAGATTCACCAGGGTTGAAATGAAAGAGAAAATGCTAAGGGCAGCCAGAGAGAAAGGTCGGGTTACCCACAAAGGGAAGCCCATTAGACTCACAGCAGATCTCTCAGCAGAAACCCTACAAGCCAGAAGAGATTGGGGGCCAATATTCAACATCCTTAAAGAAAAGAACTTTCAACCCAGAATCTCCTATCCAGCCAAACTCAGCTTCATAAGTGAAGGAAAAATAAAATCCTTTGTGAACAAGCAAGCACTCAGAGATTTCATCACCACCAAACCTGCTCTACAAGAACTCCTGAAAGAGGCTCTACACATATAAAGGAACAACCAGTACCAGCCACTCCAAAAACACACCAAATGGTAAAAAAGCAGCAACACAATCAAGAATCTGCATCAACTAACCAACAAAACAGCCAGGTAGCATCAAAATGACAGCATCAAATTCACACATAACAATACTATCCCTAAATGTCAATGGACTAAATGCCCCAATCAAAAGACACAGACTGGCAAACTGGATAAAAAGCCAAAACCCATCAGTGTGCTGTATCCAGGAAACCCATCTTACATGCAAGGATACACAAAGGCTCAAAATAAAGGGATGGAGGAAGATCTACCAAGCAAATGGAGAGCAAAAAAAGGCAGGAGTTGCAATTCTCATCTCTGATAAAATAGACTTTAAAGCAACAAAGATCAAAAGAGACAAAGAAGGACATTACATAATGGTAAAAGGATCACTGCAACAAGAAGAGCTAACGATCCTAAATATATATGCACCCAATACAGGAGCACCCAGATACATAAGGCAAGTTCTTAATGACTTACAAAGAGACTTAGACTCCCACACAATAATAGTGGGAGACTTTAACACCCCATTGTCAATATTAGACAGATCAACCAGACAGAAAATCAACAAGGATATCCAGGACCTGAACACAGACCTGGAACGAGCAAACCTAATAGACATTTACAGAACTCTCCACCCCAAATGCACAGAATATACATTCTTCTCAGCACCACATCACACCTACTCTAAAATTGACCACATAATTGGCAATAAATCACTCCTCAGAAAATGCAAAAGAACAGAAATCATAACAAACAGTCTCTCAGACCACAGTGCAATCGAGTTAGAACTCAGAATGCAGAAACTAACTCAGAACCGCACAGCTTCATGGAAACTGAACAACTTGCTCTTGAATGTTGACTGGATAAACAATGAAATGAAGGCAGAAATAAAGATGTTCTTCGAAACCAATGAGAACGAAGACACAACATACCAGAATCTCTGGGACACATTTAAAGCAGTCTCTAGAGGAAAATATATAGCAATGAGTGCCCACATGAGAAGAAAGGAGAGATCTAAAATTGACACCCTATCATCAAAATTGAAAGAGCTAGAGGAGCAAGATCAAAAAAACTCAAAACCTAGCAGAAGACAGGAAATAACTAAGATCAGAGCAGAACTGAAGGAAATAGAGACACAAAAAACTCTTCAAAAAATCAATAAATCCAGGAGCTGGTTTTTTGAAAAGATCAACAAAATAGACAGACCACTAGCCAGATTAATAAAAAAGAAAAGAGAGAATAACCAAATTGATGCAATAAAAAACGATAAAGGGGATATCACCACAGATTCCACAGAAATCCAAACCATCATCAGAGATTATTACAAACAACTCTATGCACATAAACTAGTAAACCTGGAAGAAATGGATAAATTCCTGGACACCTGCAACCTCCCAAGCCTAAACCTGGAAGAAGCCGAAACCCTGAATAGACCAATAACATGGTCTGAAGTCGAGGCAGCAATAAAGAGCCTACCACCCAAAAAAAGCCCAGGTCCAGATGGGTTCACAGCTGAATTCTACCAGACATACAAGGAGGAGCTGATACCATTCCTTCTGAAACTATTCCAGACAATGCAAAAAGAGGGAATTCTTCCCAAATCATTTTACGAGACAAACATCATCCTGATACCAAAACCCGGCAGAGACTCAACAAGAAAAGAAAATTTCAGGCCAATATCCATGATGAACATAGATGCAAAAATCTTCAATAAAATACTGGCAAACCGATTGCAACAGCATATCAAAAAGCTCATCCACCATGATCAAGTAGGATTCATCCCGGGGATGCAAGGCTGGTTCAACATACGCAAGTCCATAAACGTAATTCACCACATAAACAGAACCAAAGACAAAAACCACATGATTATCTCGATTGATGCAGAGAAGGCTTTTGACAAAATTCAACAACCCTTTATGCTAAAAACCCTCAATAAACTAGGTATTGACGGAACGTATCTCAAAACAATAAAAGCTATTTACGACAAACCAACAGCCAATATCATACTGAATGGGCAAAAACTGGAAGCATTCCCTTTGAAATCTGGCACTAGACAAGGATGCCCTCTCTCACCACTCCTATTCAATATAGTACTGGAAGTTCTAGCCAGAGCAATCAGGCAAGAAAAAGAAATAAAGGGTATCCAAATTGGAAAGGAGGAAATCAAATTGTCTCTATTTGCAGATGACATGATTGTATATCTGGAAGACCCCATCATCTCAGCCCAAAATCTCCTGAAACTGATAAACAACTTCAGCAAAGTCTCAGGATATAAAATCAACGTGCAAAAATCACAAGCATTCCTATACACCAGTAATAGACTTCAAGAGAGCCAAATCAAGAACGAACTGCCATTCACAATTGCTACAAAGAGAATAAAGTACCTAGGAATACAACTAACAAGGAACGTAAAGGACCTCTTCAAGGAGAACTACAAGCCATTGCTCAACGAAATAAGAGAGGATACAAACAGATGGAGAAACATTCCATGTTCATGGTTAGGAAGAATCAACATCGTGAAAATGGCCATACTGCCCAAAGTAATTTACAGATTCAACGCTATTCCCATCAAGCTACCAATGACCTTCTTCACAGAACTGGAAAAAAACACCTTAAACTTCATATGGAACCAAAAGAGAGCCCGCATAGCCAAGTCAATTCTAAGCAAAAAGAACAAAGCGGGAGGCATCACACTACCGGACTTCAAACTATACTACAAGGCTACAGTAATCAAAACAGCATGGTACTGGTACCAAAACAGAGATATAGACCAATGGAACAGAACAGAGGCCTCACAGGAAATACAACATACCCACAACCATCTGATCTTCGACAAACCTGACAAAAACAAGCAATGGGGAAAGGACTCCCTGTTTAATAAATGGTGTTGGGAAAACTGGCTAGCCATGTGCAGAAAGCAGAAACAGGACCCCTTCCTGACACCTTACACCAAAATTAACTCCAGATGGATTAAAGACTTAAACATCAGACCTAATACCATAAAAACCTTAGAAGAAAATCTAGGCAAAACCATCCAGGACATAGGTGTAGGCAAGGACTTCATGACCAAAACGCCAAAAGCAATGGCAACAAAAGCCAAAATAGACAAATGGGACCTAATCAAACTCCACAGCTTCTGCACGGCAAAAGAAACAGTCAGTAGAGTGAATCGGCAACCAACAGAATGGGAAAAAATTTTTGCAGTCTACCCATCTGACAAGGGGCTGATATCCAGAATTTACAAAGAACTAAAGCAGATCTACAAGAAAAAAACAAACAAGCCCATTCAAAAATGGGCAAAGGATATGAACAGATACTTTACAAAAGAAGACATACAGGAGGCCAACAAACATATGAAAAAATGCTCATCATCACTGGTCATCAGAGAAATGCAAATCAAAACCACATTGAGATACCATCTCACACCAGTTAGAATGGCGATCATTAAAAAATCGGGAAACAACAGATGCTGGAGAGGATGTGGAGAAATAGGAACACTTTTACACTGTTGGTGGGAATGTAAATTAATTCAACCATTGTGGAAGACAGTGTGGCGATTCCTCAAGGACCTAAAAATAGAAATCCCATTTGACCCAGCAATCCCATTACTGGGTATATATCCAAAGGATTATAAATCATTCTACTACAAGGACACGTGCACACGAATGTTCATTGCAGCACTGTTTACAATAGCAAAGACCTGGAACCAACCCAAATGCCCAATGATGATAGACTGGATAGGGAAAATGTGGTACATATACACCATGGAATATTATGCAGCCATCAAAAACGATGAGTTCACGTCCTTTATAGGGACATGGATGAACCTGGAAACCATCATTCTCAGCAAACTGACACAAGAGCAGAAAATCAAACACCGTATATTCTCGCTCATAGGCGGGTGTTGAACAACGAGAACACATGGACACAGGGAGGGGAGCACTACACACTGGGGTCTGTTGGGGGGAAATGGGGGAGGGGCGGGGGGTGGGGAGGTGGGAAGAGATAGCATGGGGAGAAATGACAGATACAGGTGAGGGGACGGAAGGCAGCAAAGCACACTGCCATGTGTGTACCTATGCAACAATCTTGCATGTTCATCACATGTACCCCAAAACCTAAAATGCAATAAAAAAAAAAAAAAAGAATGAATACACACACTAACATACACACATACACATATACACAGACATATACTTCAGCATAATTTATAATAGCAAAAAATAAAGAAAATCTAAGTGTCCATCAAAAAAAAAAAAAAAAAAAAAAAAAAAAAAGAAAAAAAAGTCAGCAAAATCCCCATATTGGGCCAGGCATGGTGGTTCACGCCTGTAATTCCAGCACTTTGGGAGGTCAAGGCAGGTGGATAGCTTGAACCTAGGAGCTCGAGATCAGCCTGAGCAACACAGTGAGACAGTATGTCTACAAGAAATACAAAAATTTGTTGGGCATGATGGTGTATGCCTGTAGTCTCAGCTGCTTGGGAGGCTGACTTGGAAGGATTACTTGAACCCAGGAGGTCGAGGCTGCAGTAAGATGTGATCACACCAATGCACTCCAGCCTGAGTGACAGAGTGAGAACCTGTCTCAAAACAAAACGAGATCATCACAATGATTTCCTGACCTGTGGGATGAGGCCATCATGGCAGAAAGGCCCAAGTGGAAACTCCTAGAGTTTCCTCTTCTCACAAAGTATAAATCAAAACAAATAATACCACATACTTAGGAGCAATTTCTGAAATTAGTTCCCTCATCAAATACTTGAAAAATGCAGGGAAGGAAATTCCTATCACAGCCTCATTTAATTCATCGGTTTAGCCTGCACTGCAGTTAGTTAGTTAGGTCTTGGTGAATGTGGCAGTTTTAAACCAGAACTCCAAAATTCCTTGACACACCTCCCTTTGAGATGTGGGATTAATGTTCCCTCCCATTAAACCTGAGCAGGCTTGTGGCTGCTTCAACTGTAGACTGCAACAAAAATGTCACGATGAGACTTCCTAAGCTGAGTCATAAAAGGTGATGCAGCTTTTTGCCTTATTTGCTCTAACACTTGCTTTGGAGGCTCTGAGCCACCAAGTATAGAGTCCAGGTAGTCTAAGGCTGCCATGCCATAAAGAGAGGCTCTGAGTAGTAGGTGCTGCAGTTCCAGTGGAACCTGGCCTTCCAGCCACACTAGTATAGGCATCAGGCATGTTAGTGAAGAAGCTTCCAAAAGATTATAGCCTCTGGCCATCCTGTCACCCCTATCCATCAAGTCATCTCAGCCAAGACCTCAGATATTATAGAGCAAAGAGAAACCATTCTCACTGTGTCCTGTCTTCATTTCTAATCTGAAGAATCTGTCGGCACAATGAAATGGCTGTTTAATGCCATTAAGTTTGGGGATGGTTTGTTATGCAGCAGTAGAAACCTAGACTGTGGACAGTAAATGACTGTGGATTACTGAAAGCATAATCATATGGTTATTTCAATTGCTGCTATGGTCCCAGATGTGATCTATTTGCTAAAACAATTCCATACCTCTTCCAACATTCTGTATGCAGCTATTCATCTGGCCAATGATAAAATGGCCTGTTGAAGATTCTGCAGTGTCGCTAGTTGGGATACAACATTCTTGTGAAGATTTGGAGCATACACTGAACTAGAAACCACTAAATGGTGCAGTTTTTCTCATGGTCAGTGTATAAGACGTCTGGAAAGTAGAGTTGAGGTGGGTAATGGCATATCTCACTGGTATGCTGAATAATCTGCCTTCAGAATTTTTGCTTCTCAACCTCATGACTTTGGTTTAGATTCTAGTACCCAGGAAAAATACACTTCTACTTAGAGACATGAGAATGGCTCCATGAACTTGGAAACAGAGCCACTTGGCCACTTCTGGCTCCTCATGTCGTTACCCTACCCTCTCCTTTTCAGCTGACTTCCAGTTACAACTCGTTGGCCAGAACTGTGCTACATGACCACCCTAACTGCAAGAGAGGCCAGTAAATGATGTGACAAATGGATCTAACAGGCTTAGAGCAACTGTGATGTATCCCCTGCTGCTGGGCATAGTGCTATCCTGGCCAAAACTTGGGCTCCATTATGGAGGAAGAAGAGGAAAAGGATGGCTCTCAGGTAGCCAACTAACAGTGCTTACCACACATGACCTAATGAAACTTTTTTTTTTTTTGAGACGGAGTTTCGCTCTTGTTACCCAGGCTGGAGTGCAATGGCGCGATCTCGGCTCACCGCAACCTCCGCCTCCTGGGTTCAGGCAATTCTCCTGCCTCAGCCTCCTGAGTAGCTGGAATTACAGGCACGTGCCACCATGCCCAGCTAATTTTTTGTATTTTTTTTTTTTTTTTTTTTTTTAGTAGAGACGGGGTTTCACCATGTTGACCAGGATGGTCTCGATCTCTTGACCTCGTGATCCACCCGCCTCGGCCTCCCAAAGTGCTGGGATTACAGGCTTGAGCCACCGCGCCCCGCCCTGAAACTTTTAAGAAGCAATAAATCCCTACAGGACCTGAGGGCAGGAGAGCAGGCTGGGAACTAAAGAGCATCCATGGTGGGTGGGGCCATTGTTAGGGGCTTTTCTCCTAAGAGTACAAAAATAGTCGTATTTAGAGCGATTGTTTACATTCCTTTCTTTACATGTGATTTTCTCCTTTTACCTCTGCAAACATCCACTAAAGTCTCATTTAATGGTAAAACTTGGCATGGTGTGGTGCTGTGAAGGTGAGAGATGAGACATAAACAATTTTGAGGCCTATCCTTAATGTTCACTCACCCCACTCTTTAAACCTGTTCTTTATTGAGTCCCAGAGTCTATAATACCCTTCCAATAATAACGGTCTTGTTTCTTTTACTTCCAAACAAAACGTTTTTAACTGGCACAAGATTTGGTACTAAAAGGAAAGTCTTCCATGATTCTTGCATTCAGACAAATGCAAAAATTTTGTTTTGGTTATCTGGTCAGATGTGGTGAAAAATAATGTGATATGGGAATCTAATAGCTTAAAGCATTTTGAGCAAAATAGCTCCTTCAATCCTTGTACGTTCTCACCTGAACGCCATCATCCGTTGCAGTTAATGCTCTGGGATAGGCTTCTTGGTCCAGGTATCATCTCCACATGAACATCTATTGCAGCATCTATGCCAAGAATTCAGCCTGATTTAGAATGATCTTCTCTCCTTTTGGGTCAAGAACTTTCACATATCATTTACATAAATATTACCTGTTACTGTTTTCATATGCAAGCTTTCTCCAGCTGCATGACTTAAATTGTTCAGTTGAGGCAATGTAGAGGTTAATTTTAGTTACAGGCCTGGAGACATTGGGGTGGGAGAGTAAGAGAGATATGCTTTTGCTTCCCTGCTAATTCCCTCAGGAGAGAGTAAGGAACCTGCAAGCAGATAAAGGTGAGGGTTGTTTAATAACGTAGGCTTAGTAGGAGCTGGGGATTCCCGGGACTCTCAATTCTCCAATTTATTCCCACCTCAAATCCCAGTGTTCTATGCTTTTCTGATCATGGCCCCAACCTTTGCTAAGAGACCTGAGAAGGCTGTGAATTCACTGAGTTTTGTAATTTGGAAAGGTGATGGGTCAAAATTTTAAAGTTTGGTTTTTAGTTGTTTTATTCTTGTGCCTGTAAGAGATAAATAATTCCTTAAGCATTGTTATAGAAATTCCCTGGATTTCTGTCTATGATCCAAACCCAAAATTCAAGAAATTTGGCTGTCATTTAAATGATCTGAAACTCTGATGAGTGGCTTTCCTATCCCACGATTCTTGAAATCTTGTGCAACCTTCACCAAAAATGTAATTTTAGAGCCTTTTATCACCTCGAAAAGAAACTCTGTGCCCATTAGCAGCCATTCCCCATGTTCCCTAAATTTCTAGGCCAAGGTTACCACTAATCTGCTTTGTGTCTCTAGATTTGCATAGTCTGGATATTTCCTATAAATGGAATCATACAAAATGTGGCCTTTGGTGTGTGGCTTCTTTCACTAAGCCTAATGCTTTTCAATGTTGTATCCATCAGTATGCCATCCCCTTTTATGGCTGAATAATAGTCCATTGTATGGACAGACCACATTTTGTTTATACTTCATCTGTTCATTTTGGTTGTTTCTGCCTTTTGGCTATTGTGAATAGTTCTGCTATGAATACATGTGTACAATCATCTGTCTAAAAATCCATTTTCAATTCTCTTGGGTCTATAACTTGGAGTAGAATTGGTGAGTCATATGATAACTCTATGTTTAACCTTTCAAGGAACTGCCTGATCGTTTTCTTTTCTTTTTTTTCTTATTGTTTGAGACAGAGTCCCACTCGGTTGCCCAGGCTGGAGTGCAGTGGTGCAATCTGGGTTAACTGCAAACTCTGCCTCCTGGGTTCAAGCAGTTCTTTTCCTCAGCCTCCCAAGTAGCTGGGATTACAGGCGCCCACCACCATGCCCGGCTAATTTTTGTGTTTTTAGTAGAGACAGGGTTTCACCATCTTGGCCAGGCTAGTCTTGAACTCCTGATTTTGTGATCTACCCGCCTCAGCCTCCCAAAGTGCTGGGATTACAGGTGTGAGCTACTGCACCCGGCCCATGCCAGACCACTTTCTAAAGTGGTTGCATCATTGTACTTGATGATGGAGTGCTGTTTCACATGAGCAACATTATGGTTTGGTCAGACAACACCCAGTTTATGATGGGCAGCTCAGGTCTTAAGACCACAGGAGTCACAGTCATTCTCTTTCAGTAAATAACTACAGCAAGCCAGGAGCTTTTCCTCCTGGCAAATTATTATTTTTTTGTGTGTGGAGGGTTTAGCTTTAAGTTTATTTCAAATTCCAGAGGCCTGAACTGTGAGTCTCTTACTAAGGCTTGGAAAAGGCTCTGTGTAGCATACTAATGGGATATGCCATCTCCAGAAAATGGCCCACTGAGTATTGCACTTCTTTTTTAGCAAGCAGAGGGTTCCAGGTAAGGCAACTTGTCTTTCTCTTTGGAGGGACCATCTCAACATGTCTCAGCCGACTGGATGCCCAGAAAGTTCACTGAGGTGTCACCTCCCTGAATTTTCAAGGGGCTTATCTCTCACCTTGTGAGATGATCAAATCAGTTTCCAGGGACTCAATTATGATAACGTGCAGAGGCTTCCTTTGATCTTTCCTTCCATTTATCACCCTCAGTCCTTGAGTCAGGAAGCCCATGCGGGAACTTTTCCAGCCACCAATTGTGTTTATTCTAAGTATGGATTCAAGAAGTGGGGAGAGAGCCACAGGGTGGCTGAGAGTGAAAGGGACATGGGCTGACTCCACTTCTGGCTAGTGGACCACAGTGGCATTCTACTTCCCCAGGGATTAACACGAGCTTGTGCAAGCCTCTGGTAAATGGCCATGGGTCCCAGGGGAACGTAGGAGGCAGGCTTAAACTACACACATGTCCCTGGCCTCACTTTTACAGGCTTACCTCACAGGCTCTGGCCTGTGGACTGATTAGATCTGGGAATTAGATGAGGCAACATGATTTTCCATTGTGGTGATTCAAGGCAGGATGCCTTTAGCCAGACCTAGCGTTACCGGGGTTATACAGATCATGATGGCTTACTATAGGACACCGCGATCAATTAGAGAGCACCAAAGATTCCTGGGGAGAAATCAATTTGGTTCCAGCTTCCAGCCCTGCTGCCTATCACCATACCCAGGCTCATCCTGTTTCTATGAGATTTAGTGCCAGTGCTTTGTCTGTGCTGTTTGGCGTGAAGTCTGGTCGCAGAGTTGCAATTGAGGTGTGCTGTGACAGTAAACACACACACACCGGAAAGACCTTGCGGGGACCAAAAAAAAAAAAAAAAAAAAAAAAAGCAAAATATCCCGTTCATGCAGTTGTGTTTTGCCTATATGTGGAAATGATAATATTTCGGATACGCTGGGTTAAAAAAATTCATTATTAAAATCAATTTCACCTTTTTCTTTTTACTCTTCTATGTTGCTGCTAGAAAAAGTCAACATGTGGCTCATACCCTGCTCCTACTGGCCATCCGCTCTAGCTGGACGGGAACTGCAAGCAGCAAAAGACTTTCAACCTCCGCGAGCCTCAACATGTTCACTTTTTAATCAGGAGTGATCCGACACCAACCTGAGAGAGTCGGTGTCAAAAAGCAATGAGCTACTGACTGACTTCGCAGCGCTCAGCCGTGAGCCCAGGCGCAGGCGCGGAGCTAAACCCGGAGGTGAACCAGCGACAGCTGGACACGCCCACAGACTCCGGGCTGCCGGGGCGGGCGGCACTAGTGCTTCCAGCCCGGGCCAATCGGCCTGGTCGAGGCTCGAAGCGCAGGCG
This sequence comes from Saimiri boliviensis, assembly GCF_048565385.1. Taxonomy (NCBI): domain Eukaryota; kingdom Metazoa; phylum Chordata; class Mammalia; order Primates; family Cebidae; genus Saimiri; species Saimiri boliviensis. The sequence goes on along the minus strand of NC_133470.1, from coordinate 83,882,245 downwards.
CGGTCGCGCGACCCTGGCCGAGCCAGCCAATCGCATTGCGCGGAAGATCCGCGCGCGCGCGCGCGCCTCGGGTCCGCGCCCGGGAAGCCCCCGCCCCCTCTCGCCCCCTCCCGCCCCGCGGCGAGGCACGCAGAGGGCTGTGAGCGGCTGGGCAGGCCTAGCAGCGCGGCCTGACGAGACTGTGGCGGCGGGAGTCTGCGGTAGTTCTCTGAGCGGTGGACCAGGCGGTACGCACGCGGTGCAGCGTAACATGGCGGATGCGGAAGGTAAGGGCTGCAGGCGTCCACGCCGTGCTAACCCCGGGCGACTCGGGGAGCCAGTGATGGGGGACGGTATCGGGGCCCGCGCACACCTCCCTCTGATTCCCGCTGGCGTGTCGGCCTCTTAGCCGACCGGCCTTGTCGCTCGTCCCTGGCTCCATGGCGACGGCGGGAGTGGGAGTCCCTCGCGGTGACTTAGCATGGCGGGGCTCGGGCCTCTCACGGACGACAAGCCTCCCTGGGGTCCGGGTCGTCGTCGTAAGACATCTGTCGTGCTGCCCACCCCGTGGTGGCGGGGGACGTGGCAGCGTCTGTGTTGCTGCCAGCCCGGACGCCGCCAGCATAGCTCCATGCGACGGTGGGAGCCAGGGTGGTGGAAACGGGCCGAGAAGAAAAGGAGCCGAGGGACCCGGGAGCAGAGATAGCTCCGAGTTGCAAGAAAGTTCTAGAGGCCACAAGCTGGCTGGGAGAGTCGAGTGGTCGCTTATGGAACTGTCGGGTCCCCTGCGTGAGCGCTTCTGTGGGATGTTTAAGCCCTGCCATAGCCACGTGGTGAACCGGAAGGGAAGCCAACGCATGCAGTAGCCTGCAGGCAGTTACCCAGCGATTCGACCCATATATCTGGCCTTACACACTTTGTTTTCTCGCTGACCTACGGATATACTTTCTGAGAAATGGGTCGTTAGGCAATTTCATCATTGTGTGAACTTCAGAGTGCCCTTACACAAACCCGGATGACATAGGCTACTACACACCTAGGCTGTATATGGTGTAACCTGTTGCTCTAAGCTCCAAACCTGGACGGCATGGTACTGTGGGGAATGTTATAGGCAGTTGGAGCACAGTGTCTAGAGGATCTGTATTTAAACATGTCTAAGCGGAAAAAGGACAGTAAAAATATAGTACAGGGCTGGGCATGGTGGCTCGTGCCTGTAATCCCAGTACTTTGGGAGCCCGAGGCAGGCAGATCACCTGAGGTCAGGAGTTGGACACCAGCCTGGCCAGCATGGTGAAACCCTGTCTCTACTAAAAACACAAAAATTAGTTGGGCATGGTGGCGTATGCCTGTAATCCCTGCTACTTGGGGAGGTTGAGGCAGGAGAGTCGCTGGAACCTGGGAGACAGGTTACAGTGAGCCAAGATCGTACCTGGGCAACAAGAGTGAAACTCCATCTCAAATGTATATGTATATATAGTACACAAGGTTAAAAGTGCTGCACCTGTAGAGGAGAGCACTTAGCATAAATGGAGTTTACTGGGCTGGAAGTTGCTTTGGTTGAGTCAGTGACTGAATGTGAAGGCCTCAGACATTACACTACTGGAGACTTTATAAAGTCTGTACACTTAGGCTACACTAAATTTATAAAAATATATTTTTCTTCAGAATAAATCAGCCTTAGCTTACTGTAACTTTATAAACTATTTCCTTCAACTCTTGTAATAACACCTAGCTTAAAATAAACACATTATTCAACTGTACATAATTATTTTCTCTGTTTATATCCTGATTTATAACTCTTCTTTTTTTTTTTTTTTAACATTTTTTTTTTTTGTTAAATAAGACACAAACACACAGTAGCCTTGACCTACACAGGTCAGGATCATTAAGACATCACTAGGAGATAGGACTTTTTCAACTCTGTTATAATCTTAATGGAGGCCACCGTCACATATGCAGTCTGTCCTTGAACAAAACATTATGTGGCATGTGACTGTAATTGTAGACCTAAAATCCATTTCCTACCTGCCCTAATTTCGGTTTTTGTTTTAAACTCATGCTCATTTATTCTTGGGGAAAATTCCCAACTCCTGTGTTTGTCTTTTTTAGTAATTATTTTACCAAAGAAACATAAGAAGAAAAAGGAGCGGAAGTCATTGCCAGAAGAAGATGTAGCCGTGAGTAGTAATGTGTTTGACTTCACTTTGACTAAAAAGAAGGTTTACTTAAATAACAAACTAAAGGAAAGAAGTGTTTTTAAAGGTTTCCAAGAATGGGCCAGGATTGGTGGTCATTGTGTAGATGTGAAAAAGTACTGATATGACAGCCCCAATCAGTCCAAGTCTCCTTCAGACATGGCTTACTAAATGGTGCTGGCCTTCGCAACTGCTCTCTCTGAATTTCTCTTCCTTATCCCACCCACAGACCCACTATCCCCCTTTCTCTTTAAATGTTTGGACCCATCTTACTGGCATTTCACTTCCCCTCAGTACTCCTGGTTCATTTCTTCTCTCTTTCCCTTGGAGGTCCCACTGAAAAGGCATAGAAAGTCTTATTTTCTGTTTAAAAGGCACAAATTTCCGTGGTAGCAATGGAATTATTCAAAATCAGGTGGGAAGTCTAATAGGTTATATTTCTCTTCTGTGGAAGGAAATACAACACGTCGAAGAATTTCTTATCAAACCTGAATCCAAAGTTGCTAAGTTGGACACATCTCAGTGGCCCCTTTTGCTAAAGGTATGTGGTTAAGATCATGCATCAGGTGAATGTCTGCTTTTGTGTTATTTCCAAGTGTTAAACAACTGATAGTGTTTAATTCCTTAAGGTATCCGAAATGAAGAACCATGTTTAAAAAAAAATTACAATGCACTCAACACTGTCGTAGAATATAACGTATGTCACCACTGCAATATTAGATTGCTAAGTTTGTAAACAGTTCTCAGTTTTTGTACTTACTCCATCTTGCAGACCTGTGCCAATTTGTGGGCCGCATAGTGGTGCTGACTCTCATTTTACATATGTTTGTGACATGTTATTTTGTTTTGTGTTGCGTTGTCACTTTCTAGAATTTTGATAAGCTGAATGTAAGGACGACGCACTATACACCTCTTGCATGTGGTTCAAATCCTCTGAAGAGAGAGATTGGGGACTATATCAGGTAAGTGTTGGGAGGAGGCACTGTTGAAACTTATTTTCTTTTGAGAATGATGCTTTCACACCAGCTATTCAAGAAGATAGTAGCATGTCAGAATAGCTTTGTCCTGAATATATAACGTGTACGCACAGTGAATTCTTTTTCTTTTTGACTCTTCAGATCTGTTGTTTCGTTGGAACATGAGTGGGTGATGCATTACTTTTTTTTTTTTTTTCTATTCTAGGACAGGTTTCATTAATCTTGACAAGCCCTCTAACCCCTCTTCCCATGAGGTGGTAGCCTGGATTCGACGGATACTTAGGGTGGAGAAGACAGGGCACAGTGGTACTCTGGATCCCAAGGTGACTGGTTGTTTAATCGTGTGCATAGAACGAGCCACTCGGTTGGTGAAGTCACAACAGAGTGCAGGTATATGGGGGAGGGAGGGAAGAACTGGCTAGAGTGGAAGCTTTCTGCATTTGCTTTCTACGTTTTGCCTGATGGAAACTATTTCTTCATTTGGGGAAGAAAATTCTGAAGCAAGGATATTGTTTTGTTTCTGTGTGCCTTCTGTCCCCTGCCAGATCTTGGTGGTCTGCCCCTTTTGGAATTCCAAATACTAAGCATGTGTTCATCAAGCTGACTGGATCCATTTGTAGCCTGGAGGCAGAACTCTGCCCAAGTTCAGCTCTCAGCTTGTCACCCCAGGCTTCTCACTCTGTGCTACCATTTCTGCCTAAAGTATCCTTCCTTCATTTTTATCTGAGAAAAGCCTGCTTATCTTGCAAGGCATTTTCCAGGCAGGCTCTATACACTGGGTACTCCCAACTGCCCTTGTTCAGTACATTGAATTCCCAGTGAGAAAGTCTTCATTCCTTTCCCACATCACCACCATGAAATCTGTCTTAATGCAAATGTTATAGAAACACAAGGTCAAACTGCCTGCTTTTCCTGCTGTGCAAAATGGGAGTGACTGAGCCTATAAGATACACAGAAAAGAGAAAACTCAGTGGCTACACCTGACTACTCTTTTGTCATTTTTCAGGCAAAGAGTATGTGGGGATTGTCCGGCTGCACAATGCTATTGAAGGGGGGACCCAGCTTTCTAGGGTGAGTCTGCAGTTCTAAGGAGGATACCCTTTGTCAACTTGGATTTCTGAGCCCCTAAACATCTGGAGATGGGTTAGTTGTCCTGGCTGACTCCTTTTGTGCCCTTTTTGGTCGGCTGCCATAGCCAGCCTGGACCAGTGACTGCACATGGTAGGGGTATCTGCTGGCCACATACATTCTGTTGAGGGTGTTTGTTGTGGTTTGTGTTTGTTCTTAGGCCCTAGAAACTCTGACGGGTGCCCTATTCCAGCGACCCCCACTTATTGCTGCAGTAAAGAGGCAGCTCCGAGTGAGGACCATCTACGAGAGCAAAATGATTGAATATGATCCTGAAAGAAGATTAGGTGGGTCATTAGGCCAGGAAGGAACTTAATTAGAATAGGCCACAAGTGGGTATGAGCACATTTTTCAGGACTCTGTTCTGTTAAAGTAGATGTGTTTGAAGTTGAAGACTTTCTGAAACCTGCCCTACAGCAGGGATATTGTCTGTGGGCAATATTTTTTATTGTCTTTTGTTTAAAAAGTGAACAGTGCCTAGTAAAGTGAGGTGGCTTTTATACCTTTTATGACTGCTTCTGCTGAAATTGAAATGTTTTCATTCTGCATTCGTGTATGTAGTTTGGTGCTTTGTTCAAAGGTAAGTGTTTTCAGAAAAGTATATTTTGCGCATATTTTTTTATTTGTCACAATTTTGACTTTTGTTGTACAAAATGTCATTTAAAAGGTTTTTCTGTTGAATCCAGAGTATTCTGAAGATCAAAGTCTGTGTGTAAAATGCTACCAAATGGCAAAAAAGCAACTATAAACAGTTGGATTTTACTTGTCTTTTTAACATATCAATATTTAGCAGGACTGGTCAGATTAAGTTGTCAGAAGTAAATTATTATATTTTTAGTAGAAATGGGGTTTCACCATGTTGGCCAGGATGGTCTTGATCTCCTGACCTCACGATCTGCCTCCCAAAGTGCTGGGATTACAGGCGTGAGCCACAGCTCATGGCTATAAATTTGAGACAATGCCAATTTTCCTCCCATCCATGAAATATACCATGCTGAATATACCTGCAACTAAGTGTTAAAAATTTTGCTGTGTGACTCTAGTGCTAATATCAGAACTACAGATCTTTAAATGTAGTAAATGCATCTATATATATACATATGTGTGTATGTGTATATATATATACACACACACATATACGTGTGTGTGTGTGTATATATATATATATATTATATATATATATGTGTGTGTGTATTTTTTTTTTTTGAGATGGAGTTTTACTTTTGTTGCCCAGATTGGAGTGCAATGGTGTGATCTCGGCTCACCGCAACCTCTGCCTCCCAGGTTCAAGTCTTGCCTTAGCCTCCCGAGTAGCTGGGACTACAGGCGCACGCCACCATACCCAGCTAATTTTTGTACTTTTAGTAGAGGCGGGGTTTTACCATGTTCACCAGGATGATCTCGATCTTTTGACATCGTGATCTGCTGGCCTCGGCCTCCCAAAGTACTGGGATTACAGGCGTGAGCCACTGCACCCAGCTGCAAATGCTTATATTTTGAAAAGTAGTTGCCCTTAGCATATGGTGCTAGTCATGGCCTGTGTCTGTCACCTCTAGTCTTGATGGCTCGGATAAAGGATAACTGCTTTTCTCAACTAGAGATGTACTTACAGTAGGTGCTGCTTTTCTTGTGTTTGTGTCTTAGGAATCTTTTGGGTGAGTTGTGAGGCCGGCACTTACATTCGGACATTATGTGTGCATCTTGGTTTGTTATTGGGAGTTGGTGGTCAAATGCAGGAGCTTCGGAGGGTTCGTTCTGGAGTCATGAGTGAAAAGGTATGTGTTATGGGGCTAGAAGTTTTAGAGCACTCCGCTTGCTTCATGTCATGGGAAAGGTGCTTTCCAAAGTGTTGAGTTCAGTGCAGGGCAGCTTCCCTGTTCTGTTAATTAAACTTTGGGACATTAAAATGGGCTAGGGGAGATGACTGAGTAGAAAGTATTCTATTCATTTGCCTCCCAGCCTACAAAAATGCCTGCTTGGGTCTAATACATCAACAGTTAAAGATGCCTGGGAGAGACAGGACTGAAGAGGCTGAAGACATAATGAGCTTGTATTAGCAGACGAGTTACATTCAGTTTTATGAAGTTTGGGGTCTGATGGGCTGAGATACAAATAAACTGAATTATTTTTATATATGGCTGCTTTTCAGGACCACATGGTGACAATGCACGATGTGCTTGATGCTCAGTGGCTGTATGATAACCACAAGGATGAGAGTTACCTGCGGCGAGTTGTTTACCCTTTGGAAAAGCTGTTGACGTCTCATAAACGGCTGGTTATGAAAGACAGTGCAGTAAGTTCCAGCTTAGGAGTTTATGTTTAGGCAGCATGTACTCCAAAGATGAGGCTTGTTCCTTTTATTGTTTTCCAAGTCCAAACCAAGTATGCTAATTTAAGTTAAAGTAAAAGTTTAATGGTAGGCATACTTAAGGCACATTAAGCCGGGCACAGTGGCTGATGCCTATAATCCCAGCACTTTGGCAGGCCGAGACAAGAGGACCATTTGAGCCCAGGAAGGAGTTTGAGACAAGCCTGAGTAACACAGTAAGACCTTGTCTTCACAAAAATAAAAAACAGCAAGGTGTAGTGGCACATGCCTATATTCCCAGCTACTTGGGAGGCTGAGGTGGGAGAATTGCTTGTGCCTGGGAGATCAAGGCTGTGAGCTATGTTTTTATGATGATCAGATAATTGGCCTTTTATAAAATAAGACATATTACTGTCTTTGCTGTAACTTGAGGGCTAAAAATTTCTGGATATTTAAAATATTTGTGGTTGGTAATTACTTATATTCAAATCTTAAATTGTATAGATGTTTCCATTTTTTATGCATATAGTCTATAATAAATACTGAAAGATGGCACCATAATAAAATGCAGTCACAAACAGTGGACAACGTAAATGTAATGTCTTCTCCTTACCAAACCATTGGCCTGTGGCTGAAAATAAAACGAGGGTAGGATGTGATCAGCAAGAGATCTAGGTGGGTAGAGATGGCATAAGGAAGATGGGTGCATTGGGTACCATTGAACCTCTGAAGAGGTGGCCTTAACTTTTACCCATTGGCATATAAATTCTACACCAAGAATTTTGTGTGATTGGTTCAACAGGCCTCACTAATCTTGCCCATATCTCCAGTAAACTAATCTTGCCTTATCTCCTGATAAGGGAGAGAGAGGAGCAATTAAGGAATGCTAAGGCTTTTTTTTTATGTTTAAAATGAAAATACCGGCCAGGTGCTATGGCTCGCACCTGTAATTCCAGCACTTTGGGAGGCCAGGGCAGGCAAATCGGTTGAGCTCAGGAATTTGAGACCAGCCTGGGCAATATGATAAAACCCTGTCTCTCTTAAAAGTACAAAAATTAGCTGGGCGTGGTGGCACATGCCTGTAATCCCAGCTACTTGGGAGGCTGAGGCATGGCGATCACTTGAACTCGGGAGGCGGAGGTTACAGTGAGCTGAGAATGCGTGACTGCACTTCACCCTGGATGACAGAGGGAGACTCTGCCTAAAAATAAAAAATAAATAAAATGAAAATACCTCTAGTCTCTAGAACCTGAAAACCTGAACGTCTTTACTACTTTTGAGTCATGTGCCTAGCACAGTGAGGTAGCTGCTGCTCTTCTGAGTCCCTTCGTGCCCCTTACAGCTGTCAGTGCCATTAGCTCTGTTTCCTGGTGTCAGGCCCCACCCTCTTGTTATCCTCCTTACTCTGGTGTGGGTGTGGCATGGAGGACAGCAGCTGGGGCCCTTACACATGGTGCCATCTCTGCAGGTAAATGCCATCTGCTATGGGGCCAAGATCATGCTTCCGGGTGTTCTCCGATATGAGGATGGCATTGAGGTCAATCAAGAGATTGTGGTTATCACCACCAAAGGAGAAGCAATCTGCATGGGTAAGAGGGGAGGTTTGTTTTTTAAATTGTAAATTTTTGTGGTTATGTAGTAGGTGTATATATTTATGGGGTTCATGTGATGTTTTGATACAGGCATGCAATACATAATCACATCATGGAGAATGGGGTATGCATTTCAGGCATTTATCATTTGTGTTACAAACAATCCTATTTTACTCTTAGTTATTTATCACCTTCGTTATTTTAAAATGTACACTTAAGTTATTATTGACTATAGTCACCTTGTGCTATCAAATAGTAAGGTCTTACTCAACTTTTTCATTCTTTTGATTTTTGTTGGTGGTGGTGAGTTTTGTTTTTGTTGCTTTTTTTTTTTTTTTAACAGTCTCATTCTTTTGCCCAGGCTGGAGTGCAGTGACACGACCTCATCTCACTGCAACCTCTGCTTCCCAGGTTCAAGCAATTCTTATACCTCAGCTTCCCAAGTAGCTGGGATTACAGGTGTGCACCATGACACCTGGCTAATTTTTGTATTTTTAGTAGAGATGGAGTTTTGCCATGTAGGCCAGGCTGGTCTCAAACTCCTGACCTCAGGTGATCTGCCCTCCCAAAGTGCTGGGATTACAGGTGTGAGCTACCGTGTCTGGCCTGATTTTTCTTTTCTTTTTTTTTTCTTTTGTGCCCCTTAAGCATCCCTACCTCCCTGCCAGCCCCCCACTACCCTCCCAGTCTCTCTCAACCATTCTTTTACTCTCTCTGTCTATGAGTTCAATTGTTTGGTTCTTAGCTCCCACAAATACGTGAGAATATACTATGTTTGTGTTTCTGTGCCTGGCTGATTTCACTTAACATAATGATCTCCAGTTCCATCCATGTTGTTGGAAATGACAGGATAGATACCATTCTTTTTTAAGGCTGAATGGTTTTCATTCCATCGTGTGTATGTACCACATTTTCTTTATCCATTTGTCTGTTGATAAGCACTTCAGTTGCTTCCTAATCTTGGCTATTGTGATCTCTGATAACACTGATTTCCCTTCTTTGTGGTATATACCCAGCAGTGGGATTGCTGGATCATATCATAGCTCAGTTTAGTTTTTTGAGGAACCTCCAAACTGTTTTCCATTGTGGTTGTACTAATTTACATTCCCACCAGCTGTATACAAAGGTTCCCTTTTCTCCAAATTCTTGCCAGCATTTGTTACTGCCTGTGTTTTGGATATAAGGCATTTTAACTGGAGGGAAATGATATTTCATTGTAGTTGTGATTTGCATTTCTCTGGTGATTAGCATTGAGCACCTTTTCATATGCCTGTTTGCCATTTATTTGTCGTCTTTTGAGAAATGTCTGTTCAAATGTTTTGCCTGTTTCTTGACTGGATTATTGGATTTTTTTCCTATAGCATTGATTTCCTTATATATTCTGGTTATTAATCCCTTGTCAGATGGGTAGTTTGCAGATATTTTCTCCATTCTTGTACATATGGATATCTAGTTTTCCTAGCACCATTTATTGAAGAGACTGTTTTTTCCCCAGTGTATGTTCTTGGCACCTTTGTCAAAAATGAGTTCAGGGTAGGTGTGTGGATTTGTTTCTGGGTTCCCTATTCTGTTCCATTGGTTTATGTGTCTGTTTTTATGCCAGTACCATACTGTTTCGATTACTATAGCTCTGTAGTATAATTTGAAGTCAGGTAACGTGATTCCTCCAGGTTTGTTCTTTTGGCTTAGGATAGCTTTGGCTATTTTGAGTGTTTTGTGCAGGCGTCCCCAAACTTTTTACACAGGGGGCAGTTCACTGTCCCTCAGACCGTTGAAGGGCGGCCACATACTGTGCTCCTCTCACTGACCACCAATGAAACAGATGCCCCTTCCTGAAGTGCGGCAGGGGGCCGGATAAATGGCCTCAGGGGGCTGCAGTTTGGGGACGCCTGGTTTTGTGGTTCCATATAAAGCACCAGTGTTTTTTAACTCGTGAAAGTTTAGCTACTATTGGATCGTCTCTTAAGACTTTAAATGCTCTGCACCCTCTTAGTGAATGAACCTTAGAGCTATTCATTTAATGGGTCTAATTTGCATGTCGTCAGGATTCCTTAGCTCTGTGAGCAGGCAAGGCAGCCACAGCCTATGGACAGCAGCAGTAAAGGAATCCTTAAACTTCAAAGGCTCTATGGCCCCAAAGGGAGTGTGCATGCCATTTCTATACACGTCTTGAGCTGCAAGCCCATTATGTGTATCTTTAGGTGCTTTGTTTAGGTGTTTTTTTAACTTGAGAAGTTTAATATCATTTCAAGGGCCTCCTCCCTGTAATGGAGGATTTCTTCCATGTGCACATCCTGAGCAAAGGAAACCGCAATTAAAGTAGTAGAGCTCAGAGTTTCAAAATTTTAAAGTGGCATAGAACAGTAGAATTGGGACTCATCAATTATCAGTTCTTTCCCCTTTAAATAATTCTTTTCTTTTGTCAATGCCTGTAGCTATTGCGTTAATGACCACAGCAGTCATCTCTACCTGCGACCACGGTATAGTAGCCAAGATCAAGAGAGTGATCATGGAGAGAGACACTTACCCTCGGAAGTGGGGTTTAGGGCCAAAGGTAAGTGGGACTGGGTTGCATGCCCTGCCAGGTTCTTTTGTTTGGCGTTGTAGAATAGTTAACTTGGGCAGCTCTTGGTGTATTTCACCATGGTAGCCTTGTGTTGTGCTGGGCTCCGGATTGACAATGAGTGGAAACAGGCCAGAGATTTCAGTCTAATGAGGGGAAACAGTTGGGCATTACTTACGTAATCACACAGTGGAATGGTAATTTCACCCATATTGGTGGCTACCAAGGAGTGCAGAGAGGTGTCAGGCGCCTGGAGAGTCCAGTAGTCAAGGAGACTGGGCAAGGGATTGTCTGTTAAACCACGCCAGTGTGAAGAGTGGGTTAGCTGTTGATGAAATTAAGTGAAGAGGGGACGGGAGAGTTCAGGGCAGTGGGAACAAGCAGCATGTGCAAAGGCTGTGGTGGGGATGTGTGTCACCAAATGGCACTGCAGAGGCTCTCGCTAATACGCCTTGTGACCTTCAAGTCCTGTGTTTGTTGGAGTTAGTGGGTGAATTCTGAATGTTCTGGATAGGAGTTTGAGGTCTTTCTGAGAATACACTAGGGAGGAACCTTGTTATGTGCAGTCACCGTTCCCGTTTCCTGCATTGAAACCATTCTAATGTTGGCACCTTGATGTTCCACCAGGCCAGTCAGAAGAAGCTGATGATCAAGCAGGGCCTTCTGGACAAGCACGGGAAACCAACAGACAGCACGCCTGCCACCTGGAAGCAGGAGTATGTTGACTACAGGTGAGGGCAGGATGTTTTAGAGCCAGGGGTGGGTAGAGACGGCACACTTGCCACCTTGATGCAGGAGTACGTCATCAACAGGTGAGGATGGGGAGGGTAGACAGAGCCCACTTGCCATTTGGATGCAGGAGTACATGGACGAGAGGCAAGGGACAGGTGAGCACGGAGGTTGTAGAGCCCCAAGGGAGTGGGAGTCATGTGGTTTGGGGCAAACTTGCTAAATGCAGGGCCACAGGAACTAACTCTTCGGGTCCCATGAGGTCTTGGCTGCCTAGGCCAGTTAGGCATTTGGGCCTGCGCAGCAGTTACCTTTCTAGTCTGGCTCGTGGGACTCTAGAGGGAGTCAGTCTGCAACAGTAGTAAGTGGTGAGTTCTTCTTTTGTCCAGTGTCAGTATTTTGATGGTGGCTTTAGACTTGCCAGATAACACTGCATAGTATCAGTACTGCCCCAGAAAGCCATTCAGTGAATTTGACCTGTTGCTATCTCTCCTCTTTCAGTGACTCTGCCAAGAAAGAGGTGGTTGCTGAAGTGGTAAAAGCCCCACAGGTAGTTGCTGAAGCAGCAAAAACTGCGAAGGTGAGTGGTGTGCTGTGATCAGTTTGGAATGTGCTTAGGGTGAATCCTAAGAGGCACTGGCATTCGTCTTACCGTAACTGAGGCCTCAGAGGTGCAGCGCATACACAGGTAAAGCTGCTTCATACTGGGGTGCTTGTTTGGGCTCTGCAGGCTCCTCTGATTTGTATTCCCTGTCGTGTCTGCTGGGAGGAGGAATGTGGGCTCAGGAATCAGACCTGCCTGGATTCCTACCTCAGCTATGGCAGCAACACGGGGATAGAGTGTGTCATTCTGGCCCCCACCTTAGGTGAAATGGTAGGACAGATATGTTGAAATCAGAGGCCATGGCTGATGGACACTTGAGGCCATACAAAGTTCAGCAGAGAGCAGAATTGCCAGAGACTGGCAGGCATCTTAACCCAGCACCACCCAGTGTTTAAAGAGTCAGTTAAGCATGGGGTGGCAACTCCACCTCATGGAGCTGCTGGCATTAGAGCACAGAATGACAGGTCTACACTCAGAAACCAGCGGCGGTACTGAGTATCCTGCACAGGTTGTGTGGGAGGAGCTTCTGACTTCTCAGATGTGAATTCCTGCTTTGCCTGCTTTCTATGAGGACTCAGAGGAGCACGCTCAGAGATCCTTGCAGTCATGAGAGAAACAGCTCCTCCGGGCCTTTCTGCCCCTAAGCCCCGTGCTGCTGCTGTGGTGTTCCTGTCACGCCTGCCCCAAGGCTTCTTGGATTTAGGGGATGAGACTGTCTTCAAATCCTCAGTAAACTAGGGCCCTATCTGGGTTTGAAGTCAGAAAACGTCCTGTCACATTCAGTTGGGATCTTGGTGCCTTGCTGTGTTTTGAACCTTGTCCATTATTGCCCAAGATCTAACACTTAACCAATTGCTTTCATCTCAGCGGAAGCGAGAGAGTGAGAGTGAAAGTGACGAGACCCGTCCAACAGTTCCTCAGTTGATCAAGAAGGAAAAGAAGAAGAGTAAGAAGGACAAGAAGGCCAAAGCTGGTCTGGAGAGTGGAGCCGAGCTTGGAGATGGGGTGTGTGTAAACACGTTCAGGTTCTTGAGGCTGGCTTAGTCTCTGCATGGGGAAAGAATTACCCAGGTTGTACCAGCTTGGTTACTCTTCTTGAAGGAGCTGTGTCCCAGGGGGTGGGGTGCTACCAAGTGCCTTTAGTGCTTCCCCATGTTCCTAGAGTTCCCTTGCCCTCCCTGTGGAAAGGACAGATGGATGCACCCAGCCGCCACCGCTTATAGTTAGAGCTCTGTTGATGGTGGGTGGAGTGGATGTGTAGCTTGGTGATCTGAATGTTTCTACTTCCAAAAGTAGGCCACAGAACTTTGTGTCAGGTGCAGTATTTAACCCAGAATATTCTTACAGATCCTGAAATAGCCTTGCTTGACACTGCAGACCTTTACCAGGTTTCCTTCTGGGAGAGTCATAGTTTTGTTAGTGGCTGCTGTCTATGAGCTTGCTTTCTCTCTCTCTAGGACAGTGATACTACCAAAAAGAAGAAGAAGAAGAAGAAGAAAGCAAAAGAGGTAGAATTGGTTTCTGAGTAGTGAAGGCCACTTAAAGCATTGTGTCCAGCTGGGAGAAGAAACTAAAGCCTTATTGAGAAAACATGTTATAGATCCTTTTGTTGCTGAGAGTGTGGAACATAGGTTCTAGACAGGATGGAGACTTCTGGCGCATTTTAGCTGCTATTTGGAGACCTCGGTGATGTTACCTGGTGTGGTCATCCCATCTTGTCCTGTTTTAAGGATATGGGTGATGAAAGATAAAAGAGGCAGAGTTTATCCCAATGACTTCTCGATGTGAGTTGGGGAGCCTCACCTTCAGACCCAGTAACTGTTGGTAGCTGTCTGCTAGTGGCTGTTTTAACATTGTAGTCCTAGTTTGCATTTTTTTTTTTTATCCCCTCTGTTTAAAAGGTTTGTAAAAAAAAAAAAAAACCAAAAAAAAAAACCACACACACACACACACACACACACACACACACACACACTAAGTCTGCTCAGTGAAATGGTGTAGAATCCTAAATAAGTGACAGAGTGTCACTGAATTTTGTCTCTGAATTCAGTATAACTGAATTTGTCCATCCTGGTGTCTGGGTATAGGCCTGGCAGGCCTGGTACTTTTCCATCTTGGTTCTGGCCTAGAGGTCACTCCTTTGAATTTCCTCAAAGCTTGTGTACAGTGCTCACCTAAATCCATCTGACCTCTTGTTCCTGTGCCCTCTTGTTATAGGCCTCGTTTACTTTTAAAGAATGAAACTGTTCATTGCTGGAAGAAGAACGTTGTAATTTTTACTTATTAAAGTCGACTTGTTAAGTTTTTTATGTATTCCTGTTGGGTTTTCTTATTGTTGGTGATCTCATGCTAGCAGAGCAAAAAATGTAAAATATTTTGATTAAAAATCTAGAGACCTTTATGTCTTATTTGAAATGTGATGCTTTTCCTTTATGTCTGGCTGGTTTTACATTTTTGTTCTATACCTTACACAGTCTACCTTGGGCCCTATCAACTGATGTGACATCAAGTACTCAGAGGCAGTGATTACCACAAAACCAGTGATCTCTCTGGAACAGAGGAGAGGGTTGATGTATTTATTTATTTTGAGACAGATTTTTGCTCTTGTTGCTGAGGCTGGAGTGCAATGGTGTGATGTGAGCTCATGGCAGCCTCTGCCTCCCAGGTTCAAGCAATTCTCCTGCCTCAGCCTCCTGAATAGCTGGCATTACAGGCATGCCCCGCCATACCCAGCTAATTTTGTATTTTTTTCTAAGCAGAGATGTGGTTTTTGTATGTTGATCAGGCTGGTCTCAAACTCCCGACCTCAGGTGATCTGCCTGCCTTGGCGTCCCAAAGTGTTGGCATTACAGCAGGCGTCCCCAAACTTTTTACACAGGGGGCCAGTTCATTGTCCCTCAGACCGTTGGAGGGCCACCACATACTGTGTTCCTCTCACTGACCACCAATGAAAGAGGTGCCCCTTCCTGAAGTGCGGCGGGGGGCTGCATGCGGTCCGCGGGCCGTAGTCTGGGGACACCTGCATTACAGGTTGTGAGCCACTGTTCCCTGCTGGTTGATATATTTATACATAGTGGTCCTGGCAGGAGGGTGCCAGTGAGTGTGTCCAGGGCAGGGTGGGGAGGGCTTATATATCTGCAAGACACATCTGGACTTGGGCTCAGTGGTAGGAGCCCACTGAAGCTGTTACTTCTGATGCTGATGACAGGGTGAGTGGGGAGAGGGAAGTCGAGGGTGGGGGCATTCAGGAATTTGAAGGCCTCGGTAACATATATTAGTTGGAGAAAGCTCTAGGATTTCTTCCAATTTGGTATTAAAAACCAAGAGAGAGGCCGGGCGCTGTGGCTCATGCCTGTAATCTCAGCACTTTGGGAGGCCGAAGCAGGCAGACCACCTGAGGTCAGGAGTTAAGAGACCAGCCTGGCCAACATGGCAAAACCTGTCTCTACTAAAAATACAAAAATTAGGCGGGTATGATGGCATATGCTTGTAATCCCAGCTACTCGGGAGGCTGAGGCAGGAGAATCACTTGAACCTGGGAGGTGGAGGATGTAGTGAGCCAAGATCCTGCCACTGCACTCCAGCCTGGGTGAAAAGAGTGAGACTGTCAAAAAAAAAAAAAAAAGTGCTTTGTGAGGGTCCTTGGATGCAGCAAGGAAAGGCCCGTATCTTGAGCCAGGTGATGCAGTGAACCCCAGTCCTGGCTTAGCCCAGCCTCTACTGTACCACTGGACCCCAGGCTTGGTTTTTCTCTTTCTAAATATGTGTCCACGATGGGCTCGCCCCCAGGTGCAACCACCTCAGGGTGTTTTTCTGCATGGGCAAAGAGAATGGGGATTCTTCCAGGACACTGGTGTTTGTCATCTGAATCCCATCTGAACACAAGAGCGGCATCTTCTGTTAATGGCGTTGTCCGGGAGCTTAAGTGAAGTGGGTCACATTTCTTTGTGTGTGGAAACCCAGAGTTACAAGGTCACTGGCATTTTAACACAGGATTTTTATTGCTATTGAAGATTTCCCTTGGACAGACATCATTCCATTGCACAGATGTGTCATTTTGGCATTACAGAAAGTTGCAGTTAAAAACACTTTCTCCAAAATAAAAAGGCAAATGAAATACCCAGCATATACAGTTGAAGGTGAAGGAGGACAGGCTTTAGAGGGATGGGGTCCATGGCTTTTGCTGTGCATCATCTTTGAGCAGTTACTTTTTGTTAGTACTTCTTACCCCCAATTTCCGGAGATCCTTTTGAAATCCAGATCAGTGGAGCCCCATCTATCAGGAAAATCAAAGCCTGAGCAAGAAAATTGAATCCTGTTGGCTTAATTAGGATAGCTGCAGAGAGTTGGAAGCTGACACTAAACTAGGTGGAGCAGCCCTGTTTGTCTTAAAGCAAGAAGGGGGACGTTCCAAATGCTGGAGAGAGGCATACAGTGGGTTCTCCCATTCTGCAAGCTTAGTAAACCCAGGAAACAGGCACCCACTGTGGAGAACTGCACGCTTGGTCGAAGGCTTCTTGTAATTTCTTAAGGGTTTCATCAACACAATTATTGACCAATGAGAGGTCAAAGTAGTGAGCGTACTGGCTGCGGATGGCCTCAGAATCCTTCTGCAGCTGCTGCAGGGCCTCTGTCTACAAAGAAGAAGGCCACAGATGAAGCAAGCTGCACCACTCCCAACCCAGAGAGACTAGTGACAGATTTTAAACGGCAATTGTTAGCATTGCTCAGCTGTGCCTCATACTTGACTCAAACTCGGAAGACATTGTGAGATAATGTTAATGTAGGGCAAGAAGAGGCAATCTCAGAAGACCATGGCAATTCTCACAGGGTCTCAGGCTAACCCTGACTGATTAATCAGAGCTCTCTGGAGGACCAATAGCTATGTAGAGATGGAACGGACTTCACCGGCATCTCTCACTTAATGCCCTTTGAACATGGAAGAGCCATTTCAACAACCACCAGAGCCGCAATCCCAAAACAAAGGTGATTTTGTTTGTTTTTGAGACAGTCTTGCTCTGTGGCCCAGGCTGGAGTGCAGTGGTGCAATCTCGGCTCACTGCAACCTCCACCTCTCAGGTTCAAGCAATTCTCGTGCCTCAGCCACCATATTAGCTGGGATCACACGGGCCCGCCACCATACCTGGCTGGCTAATTTTTTTTTTTTTTTTTTTAGTAGAGATGGGGTTTTCCCATGTTGACCAGGCTGGTCTCAAACTTAAGACCTCAGGTGATCTACCCGCCTCAGCCTCCCAAAGTGCTGGGATGATGTATGAGCCACTGCACCCAGTCAGATAAAAGATCACACCTGGAATCCCAGAACTTTGGAAGGCCGAGGCAGGATGATTGCTTGAGCCCAGGAGTTCAAGACCAGCCTGGGCAACACAGTGAGATCCCATTTCTACAAAAACCAAATTTTAAAAATGTGTGTATTTCTCTTAGGCCCCTTTCTTTGACCTAAAACCAAGCAGCCATGAAAGATAAATCATTTAACTACATAAAAGTAAAAATGTCTGCATAGCAAAAAGACACGCCAAATTGGAAAAAAAAAATAATTGCAGCTGATATTACAATGATACCACAAAAAGCTACTTACCCTAATATATACTACCTAGAAATCAAAGGCCAATAACTCAGCAGAAAAATGAGCTAAGGACATGACCAGATAATTCTCAGAAAAGGCAATACGAATGGCTCTTCATATGAAAAAGTACCCAATCATCTCTTTTAGTAACAAAGTATGAGATGCCAGTTTTCCCTCCAGTAGATTGGTAAAAAATGAAAATTGTGACAACGTGCTACAGGCAAAGAGAAACGATCACTCTCACAGGATTTGCTCAACTGTCCATCTGTGCCCCTAACTGTGTGCCTCCAGGACAATGACTGGATCCGGTTTGTTTTGTCCCCATTACCTAGCATGGGCACTGGCTTAGCTAGTGGTTTCAGAACTCAAATGAATGTGATGCCCTTTCGCTTCTTGGCCCTAGAGAAAGTGAACTCTCACTCAACCCCCACAACCCTCTCCTCACCTGAGTGCCCTGGTCAGTAGGTGCAATGAACACAATGAAAGGTGAAAGTTCTGCTGTCCGAACAGTCTTCAGGGTCTAGAAAACAAGGGGAGGAAGGAAGAAAAAGAACGTGAAAAAAAAAAAAATCCATTATGGATTCCTTCCAATAAGCAGCTTTGAGCTTTACCCCAATACTATTTTCCATCATTCCCAGCACTACTGTTCTTGTTCCGGGATGACTCCATTAAAAGTGCTGCAGAAATCTTGAGCCCCAAGAAGATTCCCAAGGAGCACTGCTTTTTTTCAGCACCCTCTTCCCCATCCCTTGTGTGGCTGAGCCCATCCGTCCCTACCCTTCCATGCCTACCCACCTGCGGCTCGATGTCAAGGATGGCAATCTTGTCCTGCTTATGAATCTGGTGCACCGTTTCAAATTTGGTGCCAAACATGTTGCCCTGGTAGCTGCCAAACTCCAAGAACTCGTTGGCAGAGATGTTCCTTGTCATCTCCTCTGTTGAGATGAAGTGGTACTCCTTCCCTTCTTCCTCACTCTTCCTTGGTGGCCGTGTTGTATCTATACAAGAACCCAAATCTGTGACAAACCCCAGGTTCTCACCCTTTCATGAGGGCTTGGACCATGGTGTCTGTGTTAAAACCCTAGCTGCCTTTGGTGCATTGAGTTTAATAGAGGGGTTCCTCCCATGGGCTCCTGAAGAGCTGATGCTAAAAAGTGATGCGGACCAGGAAACCCCGCCATCTGCCTGGGAAACTCAGAAATGAAGATAGCTGAAAGTATTTTAAAAACAGATCTATAGGCTATGGTCAGGATTTCTTGGAAATATATTTAAGGTTTCCTTTTCATGACTCGGAAAGAAGAGTACTTTGGTTTAGTTTCAGCTCATGTTGTTAAAAGTTGGACTGTTCTTAAAAGCCTTTTTTTTTTTTTTTTTTTTCTTGAGATGGAGTCTTGCTGTGTCACCCAGGCTGGAGTGCAGTGGCATCACCTCGGCTTACTGCAACCTCCGCCTCCTGGGTTCAAGTGAATCTCCTGCCTCAGCCTCCTGAGTAGCTTGGACTACAGGCGTGTGCGACCATGCCCAGCTAATTTTTGTATTTTTAGTAGAGATGAGGTTTCACTATGTTGGCCAGGATGGTCTCAATCTCTTGATCTCGTGATCCACCCGCCTTGGCCTCCAAAAGTGCTGGGATTACAGGCCTGAGCCACCGCGCCTGGCCCAAAGTCATGTTTTCTGTTACTCATATAAATTATCTAATCAGTAAAATATGCTCCAGATATTGTAGCTTGAAACATAATCCCTCCAACCTCCCGTCTTTCCATCTTCCATTGACTGTCTCCTTCGCCTTCTGGATCACAATTATCTCTCAACTGGCCCCTTCCCCTCAGTCTACAAACACATGCGATTCTCTTGAAGGAGGAGCCTGTACTAGTTATTTCTGCTTCCCCATTCACTCCTGGGGCCATCTGCTTTCTGCTCCTAACGTGACACTGAAATGAGTCTATGTCCCTCCTGACAAGGAGACAACTCAATGATCCATGTGTAAAAACGCAAAATGAAGAAAGAATAAAAAAATACTAATATGATGTTTAGAATCTGGTTTTCTATTTTGCTTAGCGGAACAGTAATTCCACACTTAACATTATTAATATTATCAGTAGGTTCTTGGAAACTGTGGCTTTAAGTGAAATCATGTACAGCTGGTCCTTGAATAACATGGTTTTTAGTTCAACTTCATTTCATTGTATTGTTGATGAGCAAAAAAACTGGTTTTTGTTATTTGTCATTTCGCTTAAAGTCACAGTCTTCCAAGAGCCTATTGACAAAATGAGGAATGACCGTATTTCTTTCTGGGAACATATGCAACTATACCATGCAGCGTCACTTCTGCGAATGGAAGAGTTACTGAATTCTCCACCTGATCGCTGGGCTACTCCTCTCCATATCTAGAACTGCTGTTGAGACAGTTAGTTTGGGCCTTTCCTAGGCGCTGCTTTGATTTAGAAGACATTCCATGAAAATTAGAGGTAGCCTGAGCATCAAGAGTTGGATAGCTAAGGAAATCCACTAAGTACATCCACTTGGTGGAATATAAAACTGTTCTCAAAGAGAATTAGGCACATCGTAGAGGAGCATGAGAAAATGTTTAAAAAGTAAAATGACAAAGTTATATGCATAGACTTTAATACTTAGTAATTTTTAAGGCAGTATAAAAATGTTTACTATAGCTTCTGTTATGTAGACAAACAGCACAGAAAATAACAATAAGAAAAGTTATTTTGTTAGGTGGAGCAATTGTGGGCACAAAGTTTCATCTTTCCATATTTTGTTTAGTTTTAATCAAACATTTAAAATAAATAAAAATAACAAAATAACACTATGGTATTTCACATGGTGACATGTGCTACTGATGCCCTGTCCTTCAGCCTGTTGTTACCTTCCCTCCAAGGTGCCCAAGAGCTACTTACATGGGGCAGGGTACACAAACTTCTCCGGATTCTGGCGGATCAGGGCATTCTTAATGTGGCTGCGACCTACCCCACTGGCTCCTGTGTAGAGAGAGAAGAATATCTTCCATCTCTTTTCCCCGGAGACAGAGGTGGGGAGAGGAGCAGGGATGCAAAATCGCCAACAGGTGAACATGAGTTGGGATTGCATCTGGGCTGGGGTCAGGGCCTTTGAGCTGTCAGATTTGGGGCCACCAAGGGGCTTCAGGTCTTTTCTTTCCATTTGGGGGAGAAGGCTGTTTCTGAGGACTAAGGGTTGAGACTCAGAATGTAACTGTCACTTCTGCAGAGGAGCCAGCTAACGTATGAGGTTTTCTGTTTATTTTCTAAAATTTCTTGAAAGTGGAACTGAATTTAAGCTAGTGTTTTCACCAGCAATTTTACCAGAACCTTAATACAGATTCTCTAACCAACGAAAATTCAACTCTTAAGACAGGAAGGTGAGCAACCCACCTGAGGCAAGGCCCACATACCTGGGTTTGAAGCAAGGACTCATTCTGTTTCAGGTCAGAGTCACTGCTTGGGGGAAGGTAGCTTCCAGGGCTTATATGGGTGACTGACAGCTCAGAATACTAACAGAGTGCCAGTGAAGCTCCAACATATTTGCTTTCAAAAGCCTATCACTGCCAGCAGACAGATGAACAAGGAGCAAAACCTAGTTTAGGATCTAGCAGCACAAAACCTAACCCGAAAGAATTGGTTGCTAAATAGTAGAGAAACTTGTAAGGTCTAGTTTCACTTGTGAGGTGGACCCAGATGAAGTGCACGTGAGGATTCAGAGAATTCCTCACACCTACTCTATATGGAGAACCCGAGAGACCTCACTTCTTTTCTTCCTCGCTGCCTTTTGTGGGGGTGAGCACATGATACAGGCGGAAAACAAAGACAGAAATGTGCAAATGAGGCAATAAGAAGATACCGATCAGCACCAGGGTCTTCCTCTTGAATGCAGGGAGCCGAACGACTTCCTCATAGGAAACAACATCCAACTGGTCGAAAACTAGAGACAGACAAAACCAAGCAGTGTTCACGTCCAGAGCTGGGGAGAACAGTGGTCCACACCCTGGTAGGATCTTGACAAGCAGGCAGGAAGTGACTGCAGATGAGGCCAGGGAGGTTGGTGCGGAGGAAGGACTTGGGACTGTATTTTTGAGCAAGGGAATTTATCTAACTTTTCGACCCTCTCTTCCTCCTTCCTCTATCTCTCAGCCAACGTTTCTTGTCTCCTGTCCTCATGTCTTCTCCGAAGTTTCAGTAACAGTTGTTCCCTTGGCGCTTAGAACTGAAGAATGCCAATATTTCCGTTCTGCCTGGATGTCCCTTATCTCAGAGGATGGTGCTGCTATTAACCCAGCTGCTCAAGATGGAAACCTGGTGTCATCCTGACTCTCCACCCCCTCCCCTGCCCACAATTATTGCAGCCCCTGGGACTGCCACAATTATTCCCTGGCTGGTGGTGTGCGAGATACGTCTCAGAAAGAGAAATGCAGATGGAAAGGTGACCATGTGAATTCTCTGCTCAAAACCCTTCACTAGCTCCACAGACTATCTATCATACAAAATCTAAAACACTAGGGAGGGTGCACGAAGCTCCCTATGACCTGGCCCTGGCCTCTCCCTCTGGCCTGTGTTCTTACCCCACTCCCCCTCTTCCACTACAGATGCTCTGGCCACATCTACTTCTGTGTGAGGGGTGGCGTGATGAGCAGGTGTGGGCAGGCCACTAGCCCTCCTTGACATCCACTGGCCTGACTGCAGCAAGGCTGTGAAGTGGATTTATTCCTTCGACTAAAGGAAAGCAGAAGAAAGGATTTGCTGTACACCGCACCACCTCTCCTTTTCTGCTGCTTGCAGAGACTGCAAAATACACGAATGCCGCCAGGAACCTGGAGCAAGAAGGCTCAGAAAAGCTTACTCGAGCTGTGCTTGGCCAGATATTTGTCTTTGTACTTCTTCTTCTTCCCAAAGGGACTGCAGCTCGGGGCTTCGCTAGGAGCTGACTGAGCCACACTTGCCACTCGCCTGGTAGGAAAACACAATCAAGGTGTCACCGTATCCTTGGCTCAAAAGCCCCCTTTCCTCCCCACTCTCTCTCTCTCATACCCCCGCAGCCACTCATTCTCCAATAGCACCCCCTTCACTCTCTGAGTGTCTGTTACAGTGGCAGATAATGTCTGCAAAGTGCCCCATACACCGATGGTGCATCGTGCACTGTACCCTTGCTCCTCTCAGCGCATTCTGGACACAACCCACACACATCTGACTTTCTTTGGTCTAGACCATAAAGGTCTCAAACCTTTATGACCCTACCTCAGTCTAAGAAATACACTGTACATTGCAAGCTGGTATTACACATTACACATAGGTCTACAAACAAAACACATATACACACCCCACATATACAACTAAAACAAATGCTTCACAAAACAGTAACTTGTATTACTACATGTAATAAATATATTCTACTATTTCTATTCGATGTCAACCCCACAAAGGTTGTGATCTTTACACTGGGATGATTTTGCACAGGCAGAGGGATGCTTGGTGTTGGATGTGTTATCAGCTGGAACTGTGAATTTTTCTACCATTCCTATGGCCATGTGATGTAACTTAGGACTAAGTGAGCAATCTGACTTGGGGACAGGAATTACTTCTTCTGTGTACCAGGAATGTGCCTAAAGGATACATACTTAAATGTGACTGTTTTCTGCAGGACTCTGAGGAAATCCCAGAAACAGCATGGGTGGTAGAAGCACACTAGCTTGGGAGACAGGAGACCAGGGAGGGCTCTAGTCCCAGCACTGTCATGTGCTTTGTAACTATGGGGAAAACGTTTAAGGAAGCAAGAGGCCCACACAGGAATGAAGAACTATTCAGGCTCTCTTGCCTGTAGTGGCCTCTCAGTCCAGCTTATCAACTCATGGCTAACCCTCCCCCACCCATTATGCCAGGGAATCTAGGAAGTCTCCCTGGTCAAGAAACAGAAATTACGAACAAGATGACAGATTTTCTGAAGCTAAGTGATTATCTGTGGCAGGCCCACGGCCCTTCCACCTGCACAAAAATGGCTCACCATTCCTGCAGCTCAGGGGAAGGGATCAATCCTGCTGACTCCTTGGAGGAGCCTTCCACCCGTCCCTGCCACCAATTGCTGTCATCCTTGTTGATGATCTGGATAATGTCCCCAGTAGCAAACTTCAGTCCCGCCTCCTTGCAAGGGATCAGATTGTCCTTTTTGGGATCATAGTCAAACTGCGCTCTCATGAACATCTAAAAAGAAGGCAGAAGGAACTGCAGGTGCCAGCTTCAAAAGAAGCACCAGCATCAGAGCATGTAAGTACAAAGTCCTGCTGCGAACAAATAGGGTCAGGATGGAATGAACAACAGGGAGGCAAGAATGGTGGGGGAGCACCCAAGAAAGAGAAAGTGGAACGCTGAAGTGACTGTGTTTGCAGAGGGGTCAGAACGAATCCCTTTAACAAGAAGGCATGGGAGGCTGGGCACGGCGGCTCAGCCTCGTGGTGCCTGTAATCCCAGCACTTTGGGAGGCTGAGGCAGGTGGATCGCATGAGGTCAGGAGTTTGAGAGCAGCCTGGCCAATATGGTGAAACCCTATCTCTACTAAAAATACAAAAACTAGCCAGGCGTGGTGGTGTGCACTTGTAATCCCAGCTACTCAGTAGGCTGAGGCAGGAGAATTGCTTGAACCTGGGAGACAGAGGTTGCACTGAGTCGAGGTTGTACCACTGCACTCCAGCCTGGGTGACAGAGTCAGACTCTGTCTCAAAAAAAAAAAAAAAAAAAAAAAAGAGAAGGCATGTGATGCCTTTCTGCATCAACATGTCTGCAGTTACCGCCAGATCTGAGTCATCTGTCTCTGAGATGTATATTTCCTTGAACAACTGTTTTCACAATTGAAAATATGGACACTCACATATCTATCAAAGAACTTGAATTTATTATTGAAAATTCTCCTCTCCTGCTCCCAAACACACACACACTCCTACCTGATAACTTCCTTGGCAAATTTTCCAGACATCATTTGAAGAAAGAAGGCTAATCTCATACAAAAACCGATTATAGATAATGATGACACTTCCCAACTGATTTTAATAGTCCAACATAAGCATGATACCCAAATCTGAGAAGAATCTTACAATTTCTCTCTGCAACAGAGATGTAAAAACCCTAAACAAAATATTAGCAAGTCAAATTCAGTTATGTACAAAAAGTATAATAAATCACAACCAAACAGGATCTAGTTCAGCAATATAAGAAGGTTTACTATCTGAAGGGCAATAAATTCACCATATTAACATAAAAGTGGAGAAACACCATATGACCCCCTCAATAGATGCAGAAAAAGCATCTGATAACATTCAAATCCCATTCAAGATTAAAATTCTTAGCAAACTTGGATAGAAGGGAGCTTCTTTACTGTGAGAAAGAATACCTACAAAAACCCTACAGCCAGTGTTATACTTCTCAGTGAAAGATTAAGCCTTCCCCGTTTTTTAAATGGAGACGGGTCTTGCTATGTTACCCAGGTTGGTCTCAAACTCCTGGGCTCAAGCGATCCACCCACCTCGGTGTCCCAAAGTGCTGAGATTATAGGCGAGCCATCACACCCAGCCAACTTTCCCTTTAAAATGGAAAAATAACAAAGATGTCTGCTCTCATCACGTCCATTGGGATACTGTGAAGATGACTCTTTTATCTAAATTGATATGTATGTTTGACATAGGAATAAACAAACAGTCCAGTGCAAAAGAATTAAGAGTTCCAAAACAGACCTGTAAATATTACTCATGACAAAAGTGATAGTGTACAGTAAATGATACTGGTTCAATTGGTATCCATACGGAAAAACTAAAATCCTGACCTCTTGCCTTACAATATACACAACAATCAATCCCAGATGGGTTGTGGATCCAAATATGAAAAATCAAACGAGTACGCACTCACAGGCAAACACAGGAGAATATCTTCTTGACCTTGTGGTAAGCAAAAAATTTTAAAAAGACATAAAACGTGCTAATCAAGAAAAAGTAGTAGATTGGATTTCGTTACAATTAAGAGTTTCTATTCATTAACAGGATCCATGAAGAAAATAAGCCACAGAAGAAGAGAACATACTTTGGATGCATATGATGATAAGAGACAAAAGACTCTTATCCAGAATATATGAAGAACTCCTACAAATCAGTGAGAAACGCTTTGAATTGGTATCTTACAAAAGAAGATATCTAAGTGGAAAAACATATAAAAAGTGGTTTACCTTCATATGTCATTAGAGAAATACAAATTAGAATCACAATGTGACACCACCATCAGAATGGCCAAGGTGCAAAAACACAAAAACTAAAAAACAAATCAGTCAGTGCTAAATATTGGTGAGAATACAGAACAGCCAGAACAGTCATACTGTGCAGCTGGGGGTGTAACATGGTTCAGCTACTTTGGAATACTATTTGGCAATATCACCTAAAGCTGAAGACATACATATCCTACAACCGGGCAATTCTGCTCTCAAAAGAAAGGCATAGATGTATGCACCAAACACATGAACCAAAATCATATGATTTTTTCCATTTTTCTATTAATGTGGTGAATTTATTGGCCTTCAGGCAGTAAATCTTCTCCTGTCGTTAACTAGATCCTGTTTGGTTCATGGCAGCACTATGTAAGACCAAAAAAGCTGACAGAATAAATTGTAGCATGCTCATACAATGAATGAATGAGAATGAAGCAATATAGATGATTCCCATAAACATAATCCTGAGTGAATAAAATGAGACACCAAAGAATTCATACTGTATAATTCAATGTTAATACATTTCAAAAAGGGGCAAAACTCATCCCTGCCATTAGAAGTCATGGGTGTACTCAGTTTGTGAAAATTCATCCAGTTTTATAATTGCGATTTATGCCCTTTGTTGAATATATGCTCACGTACGCCAAAACTTCAATTTAAAAGTTGACTTAAGAAAATTATACACTTGCCATGGCCCTGTCGTCTAATGGCTGATGAGAACCAGTTCTCTCTATATCGTCTTCACGTTCCAGCACAGTGCTAGAACATGAAGAACAATCAATTCTGAATAAGTGCTCAACAGAGTCTATCTTTTCTTTCTTTCTTTACTTTGCCGCTGTCAATCATGGGGCTTTATTGTTTTTTTTTTGAGACGGAGTTTCGCTCTTGTTACCCAGGCTGGAGTGCAATGGCACTATCTCGGCTCACCGCAACCTCCGCCTCCCAGGTTCAGGCAATTCTCCTGCCTCAGCCTCCTGAGTAGCTGGGATTACAGGCACGCGCCACCATGTCCAGCTAATTTTTTGTATTTTTAGTAGAGACGGGGTTTCACCATGTTGACCAGGATGGTCTCGATCTCTTGACCTCGTGATCCACCCGCCTCGGCCTCCCAAAGTGCTGGGATTACAGGCTTGAGCTACCACGCCTGGCCTATTGTTACTATTTTAAAAATTATTTGCCAATTTGCTTGGTGAAAATTGGTGTCTCATGCATATTTTAATTTGCATTTCTCTGATGATGGGTAAGATAAAATAGTTTTTCATATGCTCAATGCTCATTTGTAGTTTTCCTCCTGTGAATGAGCTCTTCATTCTCTTTACCCCTTTTCCTCTTGGAGTTGTATTGATTCCCTACCATCTGTAGAATAAGATTACTCTCTTCCTTCTTATCTGACCAGTAGCAGCAAAGACTCATTCATTCTCTGCTACTGTCTTCACTGCGTTCTCCCTTGAGGAAAGGAGAATGAGCTCCTATATTTATACCAGGCAGGGTATAATGGAACCCTGAGCCAAGCAGCTACTCACTTGTGAGATATTTAGAAGTTACAGTTAGACTTGCATCCCTTATAATCAAATCTTTATTTTATTTTATTTATTTTTAATTTTTAAAAAAATTTTTAAATTGCATTTTAGGTTTTGGGGTACATGTGAAGAACATGCAAGACTGTTGCATAGGTACACACGTGGCAGTGTGACTTGCTGCCTTCCTCCCCATCACCTGTATCTGTCATTTCTCCCCATGCTATCTCTCCCCAACTCCCCACCCCCTGCTGTCCCTCCTCCATTTCCCCCAACAGACCCCAGTGTGTGATGCTCCCCTCCCTGTGTCCATGTGTTCTCATTGTTCAACACCCGTCTATGAGTGAGAACATGCGGTGTTTGATTTTCTGCTCTTGTGTCAGTTTGCTGAGAATGATGATTTCCAGGTTCATCCATGTCCCTACAAAGGACACGAACTCATCGTTTTTGATGGCTGCGTAATATTCCATGGTGTATATGTGCCACAATTTCCCTGTCCAGTCTATCATCGATGGGCATTTGGGTTGGTTCCAGGTCTTTGCTATTGTAAACAGTGCTGCAATGAACATTTGTGTGTATGTGTCCTTATAGTAGAACAATTTATAATCCTAAAGAATACAAGACAACGTGGCCCAACTTCTGCCATCATGACAACAGAGAAAATGGTGCCACCCACCTGTAGCGCAGGAAGACGGCTTTGTTGGTTGGGAATTACTTTTAATGAGATCATTCCTTTGGTTTCTTTCTATTAAAAAAAAAAAGTCATAAAATTATACAGAAAACTAAGTTTAATAATTTGAGGTTTCATAAAGTCATTTTCCCCCTCAAAGTCCCAGGATTTTTTCCCCACCAACCATCTTTACATTTTGAGATTTTGTAGGACAATTCCTCCTTTAATACAAAACTGTCATGTGCCCCATAGACTAGCATAACAATATGAAGACATACAAAGAATAACAAAGAAAAGCTAAGTAAGACTTTTCTGAGCCGAGCGTGGTGGCTCACGCCTGTTGTAATCCCAGCTCTTTTGGGGGCGGAGATGGGCGGATTACCTGAGGTCAGGGTGAAACCACGTCTCTACTAAAAATACAAAAATTAGCCAAGTGTGATGGTGGGTACCTGTAATGCTAGCTAAACTGGGAGGTTGAGGCAGGACAATCACTTGAATCCAGGAGGCAGAGGTTGCAGTGAGCTGAGATCGCATCATTGCACTCCAGCCTGGGTGACAGAGCAAGACTCCTTCTCAAAAAAAAAAAAAAAAAAAAAAAAAAAAAAAAAAAAGACTTTTCCTCCCTACTCTTGACTTCAAAAAGTCTCCAAGAAGTTACTAAAAATGAACTGTGGCACGTACATATCCATGCCTTTCACCATACCAATAAAAGCATTACAAATATTTATATACATTATACATACATATACACATTTTTTTAAACAAAAATCGGATTCTACTATATGCATTATAACTTGCTTTACTTTATTCAGCATTACTTCATGGAACATTGGATTGATGCTCCAGGTTATTTGTTCTGCCTTAGAATTTTACTAAATAAAGACAGAAAATTATCATTCTTACACAGAATAAAGGCAAGAGGGGAAAAGAGCCCCCTCAATAAGGTACAAATACTTTGATAGAAAGATGAGGTCAATGATAGCAATGTGATCAACACTCATGGAGACAATGGAAGGTCTTCATCCAGCATAGAAAATACCCACCATTGCCTTCTGCAGCTGATCCACTGAATGATTAGTCACATTTGTGCCATTGATTTCTAGGATCTCATCCCCCACGTGAAGGGAGCCTGCCACGAAATGAAAAATCAATCCACAAAAGAACGAAAGTTTTCAAACAGGAGCCGTCAATGTAACTTAAGATACCATAGAAGAGAAACCAGGATTTAGAGCATGTTATAAAACAGATTGTGTAAAATCCTCAGGATTGAAAACATTCCACCATGAGAGATGGGAAGGCCCTTTTGAATCCCCCAGGGGCTGCTGCATCAAGGCAAGCACTTGACGGCTCAAGATGGTCTCATCCTCACTGGCCTAAGTAGTCTAACAGCACAATAAAACACCTTGTCCTCAAATTCCTGGAACTAGTGTGGCTACTGACTCCAGACTATGACACAGATGTATATACTACAAAGAATAACAAAGCAAGGCAAGAACTCAGTCCTCAGCCACCAGCAAGTTCCATGTTTCTTTGTCGTTTAGCTCAAACCCCAAAATGCTACCAAATGGTATTGCTGTACTTTCCAAATCTAATGTAATGGGTGGCATGTGGCAATTCCTCCCATATTAACTTACTAGAAAAATATTGGTATAAATAGGTGTGAAAGAAGACTCAGAGATCGAGAGAAATGGCGGCACTGGGCAATTCACACAGAGATCTTATCATGCAGTGATTCCACAGAGCCAGTTATTGAGCCACAAAAAGTCTCTTGGCATAGTCACAAAAATGCTACCAGTTTGGAGGATTATAAACTTCATGCCCCACACCACTGAAAAGGTAGTAAATGACTAATCCCTGAATAACCCCCCGAGAGCTCCCACAGAGTACCTTGCCTATGGATCATGCCGCCATGAAGAATTCTGGCCACCGTACAGGACTGTTTTTCATTCAGCTTTAGAGTGATTCCCTGAAATAAAGGCAATGGCATGATAAGCTTTATTTTAAGCCTTTTCTGAGGTTATTTTAGAAAGAACTTATGGCAATTTCTCAGGAAAAGTATTTTCCATTTATACCCAGGATAGTCCTCAACTAGAACAGGCACGAAGCCTGCTTTGAGAAGGGACTTGAGATGGGGATGAAGAGACAGTACTGGAGTTGGCCAATTCTGTAACTCCAGGAGCAGCCGTCTGCATTGACTCTTCTGGCCCAGGGACTCGCGTGGCAGAGAATAAGTGATGGCGACAATATGATGAGTGATTACCATGGGCTCTTCTGTGACCTTCTCAAACTGTATGAGTCGCACTTTCCGTACCTCCTGCCCCTTGACCTGGGCAGGGCTACCTGGGGCAGGAGACCCGTTGGTGTACATGTCCTCGGTCACAGTATTCAATGGATGCGATACAGCCTGTCAAGTCAAAACAACAGAGCAATGTATGAAATCAGGGACGAGGCCCACAGTCAGTCCATAATCTGCAATTCTAACATTCAAGAGGCTTTGAAAACTTATTTCATAAGTTAGGCCTCATTCTCATTTGAATTGACAATGAAGCTGTTTGTAAGTTTTATTTCTCCAATTTAATAGACATGTTAGCCAAGTGTGGTGGCGTGCACCTGGAGTCCCAGCTACAGTTCCAGGACAACAGAGGGAGACCCTGTCTCTCTAAAAAGAAACAAAACAGGCCGGGCACGGTGGCTCAAGCCTGTAATCCCAGCACTTTGGGAGGCCGAGGCGGGTGGATCACGAGGTCAAGAGATCGAGACCATCCTGGTCAACATGGTGAAACGCCGTCTTTACTAAAAATACAAAAAAAAAAAAAAAAAAAAAAAAAATTAGCTGGGCATGGTGGCGCATGCCTGTAATCCCAGCTACTCCATTGCACTCCAGCCTGGGTAACAAGAGCGAAACTCTGTCTAAAAAAAAAAAAAAAAAAAAAAAAAAGAAAGAAACAAAACAGACATGTATCTAGGTTGCTGCAGAAATATTAACGTGCCTTGATTTACACGGTGCTTCCCTGGATCCTGTTTGGGGTATTACATAATATATAACAAAATTAGAAAGATTCTGCATCCTGCAGTACGTCAGGCTCCAAGGGTTTCTGCATTTTCCCTTCTGTTCTTTATTTCCTTGAACAACCTGATGTTCTCAGTCACATTCAGGTTAGCATCAGTTTCTCACGGATCACTTCTTAGGCTACAAAGAAGCACTTCCATCTGTAGAATTCGGTGCTTAGGACTGGGCCCTGAACCACGGTGATAATAATAACAACACATTGCCACTGTGACTCCTTCCCCTAATCTCAAAGACAGCAAAGCTAAGTAAGTTCCTCGATGAGGCAGCAAGAACTCTTATTAGAAATCTAAAGTAATTTAAGGCACTGTGATAAGAAGAAAGACAAAAGACCAGCGTAATGGAACAGAAAGTGCAAAAACAGACCCGCACATTTACATTACAGTCAGGTGACACTGTAGTGCAGTGGGGAAAAATGGTCTGTGCAATAAATGGTGCTTATATACGTCATAGAAGGTCCCAAGTATAAAATGAAAACTAAAAAGACAAATACTGTAAAAGTAAGAGGTCTATTCATCAAAAAAACTCCACTGAGATAAGCACAGGGAGCAATCATCATACAAGCAGACAATCGACTTCATCAAACTAAAACCTTCTCATCAAAAGATACATAAGAAACTAGACAGGTATGACACAGACTGAGAAGAAAAATTTATCATATTTATGTCTGACAAAGGATTTGTATCCAGAACATATAAAGAACTCTTACAACTTAATAACAGGATGAAAAGAACCATAAAGAAATATTGAACTCTAGCCAACGACATGCCTGCTAAAACTTTCAGGGACAAAGTGCTCTAATATCTGAAACTTATTTTGAAATACCAGAAAAAAAGGTGGACAGATGCTCAGTTTTTGGATAGAAATGTGATACAGCAAACATAGCGACATGTTAATTGTAGAATCTAGGAGGTGTTGCTATAAAATTCTTTCATCTTTTTGGTAAGTTTGAAATTTTTCAAAGAAGATATTGGAAAGAAATCATATTACAAGAGTGAAAAGACAAACCATAGGCCAGGCTCGGTGACTCACGTCCATAATCCCAGCACTTTGGGAGGCTGAGGAGGGCATATCATGAGGTCAGGAGTTCAAGACCAGACTGGCCAACATGGTGAAACCCCATCTCTACTAAAAAATATAAAAACTAGCTGGGCATAGTGGCTTGTGCCTGTAATCCCAGCTACTTGGGAGGCTGAGGTAGGAGAATTACTTGAACTGGGACCTGGGATGTAGAGATTGCAGTTAGCCGAGATCGCGCCACTGCACAGAGCAAGACTCCATCTCAAAAAAGAAAACATAGCAAGCCATAGAGTGGGGAACTGGACTCTGATACTCTGTAGATGGGTGTGCATACTCACAACCCGGCCATTCTAAGAGCAGCCAGTACCCTTTTAAAAATATCATAAAATTGAAGATGTCATTCTCCTTTACTCATAAATGTCTCTATATGTTAGGAACGAGCATTTTCAAAACTGAAAATCAAACATTAACCCAACATTGTCATCTGGTCCTCAATTCATATTTAAATTTTGCCAACCCTTTCAAGAATGTCCTTTATAGCTATATATTTCTTCCCCAGACCAGAATCCAATCTAGGACCAGAATCCAATCATGCATTTTTCATATTTCCTTCGTCTTCCTTAATTTGGAAAAGTTCCCCAGCTTTTCTTCTTTCGTGACCTTGACATTCTTGAAGAATACACACCTGATGTTGTAGCTGTCTGTCAGTTTGGGTTTATCTGATGTGTTTTCAAGATAAGATTGGGATTTTGCATTTTTGGCAGGAATTCCAGGAAAGTAGTGGTGTGCCCTTCCCAGAACACTATTCTTAAAAGCCCAAACCTGTAAATACCGGAAAAGTCCATCAACACTTGGTGCCCCACGTAAATGGGGATAAATGGCTACTGCTACACCACCACAGGTGATCACTTTCTTCTCCTTAAAATGCTCCTTCTCAGTTTCCTTTGCTGATTTTTCTTCATCTTACTGATCTGTTAATGTCAAAGAAGCCCAGGGCCTGGGTAAGAGCAATCACAATGGGGAAAACTTCTGGAAACCTCTGAAAATACTCCCTGCCCACCCCAGATATTAAATAAAAAATAATAAAGCCACCTGGAGGAGGAAGAATAGGCCTGAAGTGGGCTTATGAAAGGGCCTGCTGAAAATAGAGGGCAGCTGCATTCCAGCTACACCCAGAGGTGATCCTCAAAGACAGTAGGGAGGGAAGAGCTTCCCAAAAGGCAGAGCTGTGAGGAGTGTGCCATTGACTGTGTGGGGAAGCAGAAGTGTCTCTGGATGGGAATACGTGTATTCTTGGGCAGTGTCCACTGGCCTACCCAAGGCCTAGAAAAGGACTCAAAGATGAGAGACAAGGAATTCTGAAGTAGAGGCTTACATTGTTTCCAAGGGACTCTGATTTTGAGCAGAAACTCTGATAAGATGGTGAGGTTTAGGCCAGGTGCAGTGGCTCACACCTGTAATCCTAGCACTTAGGGAAGCCAAGGTGGGAAGATCGCTTAAGCATAGGAGTTTGAGACCAGCCTGAGCAACATGGTGAAACTCCTGGCTCTGTAAGAAATTTTATAATTAGCTGAGTGTGGTGGTGCGTGCCTGTGGTCCCAGCTACTCAGGAGGCTGAGGCAGGAGGACTGCTTGAGCTCAGGAGTTGAAGGCTGCAGTGAGCCATGATGGCACCACTACACTGCAACCTGTGCAACAGAAGAAGACCCTGTCTCAGGAAAAAAAAAAAAAAAAAAAAAAGATGGTGAGGTTTGAAGTAGTGTTTGTTATCAGGTGACCTCAAATGAGGGAAGTATTGAGAAAGAGAAACTGTCTTCTACAGCAACAAGAACGTCAAAAAAATTCACATGACACCAAGTCATATGGCATTGCTGTTTTAACAAAATTGTCTAAGATAG
The DNA here is from genome assembly GCF_048565385.1 of Saimiri boliviensis. NCBI lineage: Eukaryota > Metazoa > Chordata > Mammalia > Primates > Cebidae > Saimiri > Saimiri boliviensis. The sequence continues at coordinate 83,848,152 of NC_133470.1, read as the reverse complement.
GCTTATATTTAAAAATTGACTTATGATACCTGGGCTATACCACTTAGGCATGCAAAGGAAGTTCTGAGGGTAATCTTGAAGATTTGTTGATAAGCAAAAAAAATAATAATACTGTGATGAAGGGTATACTAGCTTAATCATCAACAGTGAAAGAATGATTATATTCATATTTGCTTAAAAATCCATTAAGTAGCCAGGCGCAGTGGCTCACACCTGTAATCCCAGCACTTTGGGAGGGTGAGGTGGGAGGATGACTTGAGTCCAGGAATTCAAGACATGGCTAAGCAACATAGTAAAACCCTGTCTCTACAAAGTATAAAAAAAATAGCCGGGCATGGTGGCATGCACCTGTAGTCCTAGCTACTTGGGAAGCTGAGGCAGGAGGATTGCTTGTGCTCAGGAGGTCTAGGTTGCAGTGAGCTGTGATTGCACCATGGGCCTCCAGCCTGGGTGACAGTGAGACCCTGTCTCAAAAAATAAAATAAATAAAATAAATGAAAATCCATATACTATGTCTGGGAGGAGGCATAAGAAACGGTGGTTGCTTCTAGAGAGAGGAGCTGGGTGGTTATAAGATGGGGTGAGAAGAAAATTATTTTCACTGTATATCAAGTTGTACCTTTGAAATTATGTATTTTATGCTTGTGTTACTTTAAGAAAAGAAATTAGTCAAAGAATTTTCCTAAGCAATTGTGACTTGGGTTTAAGTACTTGTGTGGATATTCTCCTGCCTCGACCTTGACCCTGCTTAAGTGAGAGTAAAGAGGAGGAGGGAAATAGAAGCCCACAAAAAGTCATCAGGGTTGAAGAATTTCTTTTCTTTTCTTTTCTTTTTTTTTTTTTTGAGAAAGAGTCTCACTCTGTCACCCAGGCCTAGAATGTGCACACAGGAGCCCTCTGCAGTAAACAACAGATTCAGGGCTCAGAAACCCCCAAAATAAGTGACGCTTGTGATTCTTGTCTCATTGGCCAGAACTGTGGAACATAGCTGTCCCAAGCTAAAAAAGAGGCTGGGAAGATAATAATTTAGTTAAGCATCTTGACACCTCAAACAAGATCAGGGATCTGTAAGGGAGAAGCGGAATGCTGGGTTAGCAACCAGTTATAATGAACCAAAACCACTTACTGATTTTCACTTTTTAGAACTCACTTAGAAAAAAATCATGAAACAATTAAGTAACAGACTGTAAATGTCAGCACCATGACAATATTAAGGTACACAGGTACATGATAGGAAGTTGGCAGGTAAAAAGGGAAGAAAAAAAATGAAGGGAAAGGGCCTGTAATCTTGGTCCATTACAAAGTGGGGAGTCAAGAGGTTAAGATTTGCATAGGTTGGACAATAAATGAAGGAATGACTGCATAATTTAAAGTTCCAAGCCAGGTGTGGTGGCATGTGCCTGTAGTCCTGGCTACTCATGAGGCTGAGGCAGGAGGATCGTTTGAGCCCAGGAGGTCAAGGCTGCAGTGAGCTATGATAGCATTACTGCACTGTAGCCTGGGAAACAGAGCCAGACCCTATCTCTAGAAAAAGAAAAGAAAAAGAAAAAGCTCCAAGGGTAACCACCAAAGCAGAAGCTGCGAACCATTTTATTTCGACCACATGTCTCTGTTTTGTTTACTAAAAATCAGGGGACTCCAGGTGGCCCCAGCTCTCACAGTATTGGCTACTGATCACCCTGTCCCTGGGGCACCACCTTTCTTATACACAAGTGCTTTCACTCACTTGGTCCATGTAGGTTACACTAAAAGCACCGCTAGATGACCTGACCTTTTACAAATCATATACAGGCTGGGCGTGTTGGCTCACGCCTGTAATCCCAGCACTTTTGGAGGCCAAGGTGGGCGGATCACGAAGTCAGAAGATCGAGACCATGCTGCATAACACGGCGAAACCCCATCTCTATTAAAAATACAAAAAATTAGCTGGGCGTGGTGGCATGTGCCTGTAGTCCCAGATACTTGGGAGGCTGAGGCAGGAGAATGGCTTGAAGCTGCGGGGCAGAGCTTGCAGTGAGCTGAGATCGCACCACTGCACTCCAGCCTGGGCAACAGAGCGAGACTTCATCTCAAAAAAAAAAAAAAAAAAAAATCATATACATGATGGAAAGGCACGGGCCCATGAAAAACTAAAATAAATTTGGAGAAGACGACCGTAGGAAGACTCAGTCTGTACAGTTTCAAAACTTACTGTAGTATAGTTTCAGTAAAGACTATGTGGTATAGACACACAAATCAATGGCAAAGGATAGAGAACCCAGAAACAGAGCCATAGAGATATCCCCAGTTGATTTTTAACAAAGATGCAAAAGCAACTCAGTGGGGTTGCAAGAATTGGAAACTCATCAGCAAAAAGGGAAATGCTAACCTGAAACTTACCTTCTAAAATGGTTATGGACTTACATGTAAAGTGTAAAACTAGAAAACATTTTTGAAAAAAACAGAAGAAACTTGTCAGGATCTAGAGCTAGGCAAAAAGTTCTTATACATGACGCCAAAAGCAGGATCCATAAAAGGAAAAATTAGTAAATTGAACCTCATCAAAATGAAAAACTCTTGTTCTGTGAAAACCCATGTGAAGATGATGAAAATACAAGCTACAGACTGGGAGAAAACATTTACAAACACATATCCAATAAAAGACTGGTATGTAAAATATAAAAAGAGAGTGCTCAATACTCAACATAAAAACAAACAATTTAATTAGAAAATGGGCAAAAAACATGAACAGATATTTCACCAAAGAGGATATATAAAGATGGCAAATGAGGATGTAAAAAGATGTTCAACCATCATTCTCAGCAAACTGGCACAAGAACAGAAACTCAAACACCACATGGTATCACTCATATGTCGGTGTTGAACAATTGGAACGTGTGGACACAGGGAGGGGAGCATCACACACTGAGGTCATTTGGGGGGGACTAGGGAGGAACAGTAGGGGGTGGGGAGGGACAGTGCGGGGTGGAGAAGGTGGGGAGGGATAACATGGGGAGAAATGGCAGATATAGGTGGCAGGGGGATGGAGGCAGCAAACCACATTGCCATGTATGTACCTATGCAACAATCCTGCCTCTTCTGCACATGTATCTCAGAACCTAAAGTACAGTTAAAAAAAAAAAAAAAGATGTTCAACATTATTAGACATCAGGGAGAAATGAAAATTAAAATGACAATGACATATCACTACCTATCTATCAGAATAGCTGAAATAAAAAATAGTGACAATACTCACAACCGATGAAGTGAGGGGAAATTGGGTGTCTCATACATTGCTAGTGGAAATGTAAATGATATGGCTTCCTTAGAAAAGAGTTGAATACTTTATTAAAAAATCAAACACACAACTACCATACAACCTAGGAATTGCACTCCTGGGTATTCACCTATAGAAATGTAAATTTATGTTCACTCAGGCCAGGTGCAGTGGTTCAAGCCTATAATCCCAGCACTTTGGGAGGCTGAGGCAGGAGGATCACAAGGTCAGGAGTTCGAGACAAGCTTGGCCAATATGGTGAAACCCCGTCTCTACTAAAAACACGAAAATTAGCCAGGCATAGTGGTGGGCATTTGTAGTCCTAAGTACTCCGGAGGCTGAGGCAGGAGAATCACTTGAACCCGGTAGGTGGAGGCTGCAGTGAGCCGAGATCACACCATTGCACTCCAGCCTGGGCCACAGATCGACACTCAGTCTCAAAAAAAAAAAAAAAAAAAAAAAAAAGGCTGGGCGCGGTGGCTCAAGCCTGTAATCCCAGCACTTTGGGAGGCCGAGGCGGGTGGATCACGAGGTCGAGAGATCGAGACCATCCTGGTCAACATGGTGAAACCCCGTCTCTACTAAAAATACTAAAAATTAGCTGGGCATGGTGGCACGTGCCTGTAATCCCAGCTACTCAGGAGGCTGAGGCAGGAGAATTGCCTGAACCCAGGAGGCGGAGGTTGCGGTGAGCTGAGATCGCACCATTGCACTCCAGCCTGGGTAACAAGAGCGAAACTCCGTCTCCAAAAAAAAAGAAAAAAAAAAAAAAAAAGAAATTTATGTTCACTCAAAAGCCTATACATGAATGCTCATAACAGCTTTATTCATAACAGCCAAAACCTATAAAGAACCTAAATATAGGTGAACAGTTAAACTGTAGTATATCCATACCATGGAACACTTCTCAGCAATGAAAACAAAAAACACTATTCATACTAAAACAACTTGGGATCCATCTCAAAGGCATTAACCTATCTCAAAGAAAGAAAGTTAACCTATCTCAAAACATCACATACTATATGATTCTACTTATATAACATTCTTGAAATGACAAAATCATAGAGACATGGAACAGAGTAGTGGCTGCCAGGGGTTGCGGAGATGGGATGGGGAGGAGGACAAGTGTGACTATACAAAGTGACAGCAGGAGGGAGGGCTTTGTGGTGATGGAACAGTTCTGAATCTTCACTGTGGTGGTGGCTAGGGGAATTCTTTTTTTTTTTTTTGAGACAGAGTTTTGCTCTTGTTGCCCAAGCTGGGGTGCAATGGCATGATCTCAGCTCACCTCCGCCTCCCAGGTTCAAGCTATTCTCCTGCCTCAGCCTCATGAGTAGCTGGGATCATAAGCATGCACCACCACTTCTGGCTAATTTTATATTTTTAGTAGAAATAGGGTTTCTCCATGTTTCTCTTGCCTCTGGCTGGTCTCGAATTCCCAACCTCATGCCCACCTTGGCCTCCCAAAGTGCTGGGATTACAGGGGTGAGCCACCGTGCCTGGCCAGCTAGAGGAATTTATACATGTACCAAATAGTATAGAACAACAGTTAAATATCATGCTGCTGTCAATTTCATGGTTTTCCTATTGTATTATTATTGAACTCCTAGTAGAAAGAGTTTAACTTACTGCACAAAATAACTAGCAAAATGACTGGCAAGCAGTGCTTGTCTGTAACAAAAGAGCCATAACTTAGTACAGAAAATGGCTACAGACAACAGACCTTTGAGAAATATGCAGTATATATGATCAGATTTTAGACAATAAGATTCCCATTCATATTCTGGGATAGGAAAGTAAGAGACCATGATACGTGGTGACCAAACAGTTCCTCAATGCATCACCCATGAGGATCTGGGACCACGTCATTGAAACTATGCTACAGATCTATTTAAAAGGCATAAAATCAAATAGCTCTCTAATTAGATTCAAGAAAACTGGAGGAAAACCAGAATTCCTTTTCTCAAATTAACCATCTGTACTGTTGGTTTTTACCGTGTACATATATTACTGACTGAAGGTAGAGAATGAGGAATTCAAGGACCACTGACTGAATGAAAAAGCAATGAGCTCACATCTCAAATCTCAAATTTCTGGCCTCAAAGTATGGTATGAAAGAAAACTAAGGACTTGCCATGACTATGACTTACAAAATCTCTTATTACTACTAATTGCAGGGCTGAGAAAGCTGAAAAGCCAAACTCAGAAATGATTTCTATGAGTTTATGAGCAACTATCATTCGTGTGTGTCGGTAACTATAGTAATATACAGGAGACCATACAGTCTGAAAATACAGATCATATTATTTATCATATGCTGTAATGTACAATCAATGAACCATTTATGATGATTCCTCTGTGTTTCCAGGCTTGGTGGTCCCTGCGTAATGTTCTAAAGAATGATAGATTATAAAATCTTAGTCCCTAGAATACAAAATGATCTTTGAAAGGAGTGAGAAATCTATGTGCAATATCACCATATGTTCATAGTGCACCTAGAAGAGGAAAATAAACTTGCACCCTTATGTCATATTCTTCTTAATCAGCTTTATTACACTAATTGCTTTTTAACATGTCAGCCTTTAAATTAAAGACTCAGCAAAGCTTCACGGAGACAGAACACATTCCAGTCAGAAAAGTTCAAGAGTTGCTATCCCAAAGGCTGGTCTTTCAGATGTGCTTATCCATGAAGACATTCCTCTTTGCGATGACTAAGAGTCACTATCACGCTTACGCAGAAGTTGCAAATGATGACTAAGAAAAACGGAAACTTCCAACGTGGTAACTAAAGTACACACTTGCAACAGCAAGGTTTCCAAAAGCAAAGCACAATTTTCTTCACCATGAACTCGTCCCTGAGCCACCCTGTCTTCATGAGACTCTCAGAAAAGGAGCACCAGCTTCTCTCAACTAGCCCCCGTGTCTCCTAATTACCGGCATATCATAGGAGAAAAGATATGCAGACATATACATAAGTACCGCTGAACAAACAATAAAGGTCAAAGGTATTAGATTCTATTTCTCAGAGGTCACCTCACAACCTCCACATGATCCCCTCTGTGACCGCCTGTATCCACTAGAGATGATTGGATACAGGAGGTCACAGAGCTATGGCGAGCCAGCCCCCCCACCAGTGACAAGGCAGGGTGGAAGTGACACTGTTAAGGATGACTGCCGGGATTCAGGGGGAGCCAGGGAGTAAACACCCACCCACGACTCCATGTCTGGTCTTTGTTCTGCAGCCTCTGGCCTTTAATCAGACAAAGTGCTGGAGTGGCAATGCCTGCTGCTCTGAAAGCCCCTTCGGAGGAAACATCTGCAGCAGGGTTCAAAGGGCAGAGGCAGTTGCTCAAAGGAAGTTGGAATTTAAAAAGAGATGAAAAACAGACGGCGGGGGTGGGCGGCAGCAGGGGTGAATAGAGCAGGGGCAACTGAAGTTGGCTTTCTAATCCAAACAATTAGATTAAGTGACAGTGAATATGGGATAGAACAAACATTTGCTTAGCCTACTGTTAGGCTCTTTGCCAACTGCTCCCACGTGGAGACTTGGAAAGCCCAGTCCAAGAAAGCGAGAGGATGCCAAACAGCTGCCCAGCAAGCCCTGGCCCCAGGTGCCTATGAATTCCAAAAAAAAAACAAAAAACAAAAAACAAAAAACAAACAACAACAAAAAAAAAAACAAGAGAAACAGAGATCCAAGAGTGTTCTGAAGTATTAGAAAGAGATTAGCACTGTTTAACCACAAATGACAAGAACTAAGGAGAGAGGAAGGCCTAAGAGCCAGGATTTTCTGGCCGGTGCCTTCTTAAAATCATATATTAACTCAGGTGCTCTGCTTCTCAGGCACTGAATCCATCTGAGAACACATACAACAAGCTAAAGGCCAAGTCTCTAGAGATCCCTTTCCAACGAGCTTTATCTACCCAATGCCCTCAGTATACATGCAAAGGCTTTTGTTCCACTGGGGGAAAAAAAAACCAACAGGAAACTCAAGTAGCACTGTTCCACACAGAAGAGACACAGGGCTGCAGACACCTGACGCTGAGTCCCCACACTGCCGTAACTACAGCCAGAGCTGTGCGTGAGTAACAACACTCGTGAAATCAAATGCTAATGCTCATCCCCATTCTGTGGTTAATATTTGACATGAAATGGCTCAGAAACCTGTCTAAGCTTAAAGAACAAGTTAGTCTCAGACTCCAGAAGTTAAACGATAAGCATGGACTTTGGAGTTGGTGCGAGTTCAAGGAGAGAATGCAGGTGCTGTGTCCCTCATAATGTACAGTGCACGGGTACTAAGGAGTATCTGAGGACATACAGATATGAATCCAAGTTAACTCCATCAACAAAATACAGGAGAAGTGATGCCAGTTCAGGGGTGGGGCTGCCTATGATAACTACAGGGCTCCGAAATCATCGTACCAAGGAGGCCCTGCCCAACCTCGACAGGACAGGACGCTTCCTCCCATCTCTATTCCCTTCTGCCACTTCACCTTACCCTTAGCTCAGGCACTTACTGCCCCAACACGATATTAAATAACGACTCATTTATTCTGTCCTCCCAATTGCAGTGTAAACCACAGAAGACCTTTTCCTTTGCATTCAGAAGGGTGAGAGCTAACTGATTTCACAACTCGGGCCATCCAAGCTCCTAGGAGCTAGAATACCTGAGAGGTGGTATTCATCCAACAAAGAGCAGATATAGCTACTCAATACCCATTGATTACACAGACTATTCAGAGATGATGGCATGTGCCAAAGAGGAAAATAAAGCGGAAAAGGCCTCGCAAGGAAGATAACTTTTGAGGGAAAACCTATTATGTGTTTTGTTCATGTATATTTCTTCACATGAAAGGAAAAAAAAAGAAAAGCAAGACTCTATGTTACAAAAGTTCCTCTTCCCCACCGCTGGCGTCACTTCCCCTACCCCAGCCAATCTGGGAAATCTGACTATTTAATCTTGCCTTTCTACACTCCACACCCAGAGTTCTTTTTTAGCAACACTGAAAGGTTAGAGGCGATTCACTGCTCAGGAGAAAAATCTCGGCATCAGCTAGTTTTGTCTCCCTTCCTGACACTATCTCAAGACATTTTTGATTGTCACAACTTAGCAGGGAGTTATTACTTTTTACAAGAGAATTATCAGACGCAAAATGTTAACAGTGCCCAGGTTGGCAGACTCTGATTTAAGGGAATTGATCTTAATCTGAAATATCTATTCCTGATATTCTATTATACTTCAATGTCCTGTCTAGGAAGAAAAAATGAGTTAGAAAAGAAGAGAACGTTCGTGATGAAACTCAAATTTACTCAGCCACAATAAAGGCAGATTCTTTTTTTTGAGAGAGAGAGTCTTGCTCTGTTGCCAGGCTGGAGTACAGTGGCATGATCTCGGCTCACTGCAACCTCCGCCCCCTGGGCTCAAGCGATTCTCCTGCCTCAGCCTGCGGAGTAGCTGGGACTACAGGCGCACGCCACCATACCCAGCTAATTTTTGTATTTTTAGTAGAGACAGGGTTTCACCATGTTAGCCAGGATGGTCTTGATCTCTTGATGTCGTGATCCACCTGCCTCAGCCTCCCAACGTGCTGGGATTACAGGTGTAAGCACCGCGCCCGGCCAAAAGCAGATTCTTATCTGCAAGGTATCCTAAGCCCTTCTAGTCTTGAAAAAAGTCATGAAAGGCAGGGGTGCTGGCTCACACCTACAATCACAGCACTTTGGGAGGCCAAGGTAGGTGGACCACCTGAGATCAGGAGTTCGAGACCAGCCTGGCCAACATGACAAAAGCACGTTTCTCCCAAAAATACAAAAATTAGCCAGGTGTGGTGGCGGGCGCCTGTAATCTCAGCTATCTGGGAGACTGAAGCAGGAGAACTGCTTGAATCTGGGAGGCCAAGGTTGCAGTGAGCCGAGACCACGCCATTGCACTCCAGCCTGGGTGACAGAGTGAGACTCTGTCACCGAAAAAATAGAAAGAAAAGAAAAAAGTCATGATGTGTTCCTGGAAGTGAAGGATAGGAGAGACAGACTAGCTGCACCACACACTGGGAAAATTGGGCAGAGGTCTAAATTTGAAAATTATGCTTTACTTTCTAGTATCAGTTCTGTCAAAAGCCTTGAACAGAAACATTTCCTTTGCAAATGAAACAGCAAGATCCGAGTCTGGAGCAAAAGTTCTTTCTCAGACGTAACTAGAACTATTCAAGAGCAGAACTGATCATGCACACCACAGACTCGACCTCTGCTGTCACAGAAGGTGCCACACTCGACATGCACCTTGGTGTCTGTGCACAGGCTGCTCCCTCTGCTCAGAGTGCCATTTGCCAGTTACACCCTAGGTACAGCAAAATATAAGACCCCACCGTGCTTGGTGCCCCTCACCGCTTCACAGCACTCCACGCCTGCCTCTACCACATCACCACCACCCTACTGTATTTGTTTCTGTGTCTGTGTCCTCCCTTATTCGCCTCTTAGTTCCAGCAATGGACAACACTGCGCTATACTCAATGACCAGTTGCAGGGAATAATGCTGCATGTGATGGCCTAAGGGCCAAGAAACAGGTTTTCTTAATGGAAACTTGCCTGGAGCCTAACTTATCTCTTAGGTGTTTTTTTTTTTTTTTTTTTCTTGATGTGGGATATGCCCAAGAGAATTTTTGGGGATTCTCAACCTATTGCTTCAGGTCCTGGGGAAAGTGTTACTTCAAATAGGCCTGAAGAGAAAAGCAGTATCAGGAATTTTACAACTATGTTTTTTTGTTTTTGTTTTTGTTTTTTGAGACGGAGTTTCGCTCTTGTTACCCAGGCTGGAATGCAATGGCGCGATCTCAGCTCACCGCAACCTCCGTCTCCTGGGTTCAAGCAATTCTCCTGCCTCAGCCTCCCAAGTAGCTGGGACTACAGGTGTGCGCCACCATGCCCAGATAATTTTTGTATTTTTAGTAGAGACAAGGTTTCACCATGTTGATCAGGATGGTCTCGATCTCTTGACCTCATGATCCACCCACCTCGGCCTCCCAAAGTGCTGGGATTACAGGCTTGAGCCACCGCGCCTGGCGTTTTGTTTTTTTTTTTTAAATGGAATCTTGCTCTGTCACCCAGGCTGGAGTGCAGTGGTGTGATCTGGGCTCACTGCAACCTCTACCTCCTGGGTTCAAACGATTCTCCTGCGTCAGCCTCCCGAGTAGCTGAGATTACAAGCAGTCACCACCACGCCCAGCTAATTGTTATATTTTTAGTACAGATGGGGTTTCACCATGTTGACCAGGCTGGTCTCCAACTACTGACCTTGTGATCTGCCCACCTCAGCCTCCCAAAGTGTTGGCATGAGCTACTGCACCCAGCTTACAACTACTTTTCTGTGCATTAATGGATACTACTGTGAAGAACAAGAGCAGAGACAGCTTATAAACTTAGTTTCTCCACTAACCTGCCTAGACAACATTGAAAAGAAAAGAAAAAAAAACAAAAAAAAAAAACAGTTTCTCCAAGGAAGGAGATATACTTAAATATGGGAGACAGGCTCCATTCAAACCTATTGTAAAATTATCCTTAGGCAATACTTTTTCAGAATTAAATGTGGATTATAATTGGAAGTGAAACTTTATGTTTTGAATTGGTAGCCTTTTTCCATAAAGTGATACCTTCAAATGGAACTTTCAGCAAAATAATTTTATGATTTCCATTGAAGCCAACAACTTCCTCACAGGTTTTCTTGCTTCTAATCTTGCCACTATAGGAAAACTTTCTGACTGCTACTACTAGGGAGGCAGCTCCTAGGGAGATGCTGGGTCATTACCCTGGATGTCCCAGTGTGGCTCAAGGTCCTTGTCAAGCATTATCTTATGTAAATGTCACCACAACATTTCAAACTTGCCTGTTTCGTAGAGAGAAACCTAAGGCACAGAAAACTTCGGCAGCTTGCCCAAAGGCACACAGCAAGTAAAAGGCAGAGCTTGGTGCTACAGCAAAGACTGGTAAGAGCCCCAAAGGGAAGGTGAACCTTAAGAAATAAGAATCTGCAGGTTTGTGGAGTCAGGCCACACTTCATCGTGTGAAGATTCTCCCTCAGATGCTCACTTTGGTATATCTGGATGCTATTTCATTCAGGGATTTGGCAAGTTTTCTTATTGACCTTCTTAAAATCCTGTAGTAAAAACCAAACAAACTAGCTAACTGGCAGACTATCTCCAATATTATAGTATAAACTCCCAGCCCCACAAAACCCGCTGTTTACTCAGAGGGTGTGCACACAACTTAACAGTAGTGGTGACAGGGCCTCTTTTCTAAAAGGCCATCATTCAAGCATTTCCATAAGGGAGCACACGGGTTTACATAAAATCAGGTTGTGCTGAATGAAAGTAACTTGACACAAAATACATCATACTGTAGGATTCTATTTATATACAATTTCAGAAAAGGCAAACGTATAGTGATAGATCAGTGGTTGCCAGGTTCCAGGGGGAGGAAGATGACTGACTGCCAAGGGCCGTGAGCGAAGTTTCTGGAACCTTGAAAATGTTTATTCTTTGTCATGATTGTGGTTCATTCCAAGACTGTGTACGTTTGTCAAATGTCATCAAACTGCACAATTAAATTTCATGAATTCTATTGTATGCTAACCGTACCTCGATAAGACTTCCAAAAATAAAGAGACTTTTAAAACATAGTTGAGGCTCAGCCAAGTAAGTACTGCTTGTGGAGAAGAGAAAAAAAATCACAAGTCCACGTTTATGGGGAATCCGGTAACAGAACCTCCAGTTCTGTCTTGTCATCTGTATAACAATACCATCTTTCCTGCCTGTATGATTTCTGCACTCATTTAAACCTGGGATGTTGCCATCCTACTTTGAAATGACAGGCAGGTGTGAATGCCTCACTCCAAGTGGAATACAAAGGGAAAAGCAACGTGGCGCAGCAGAAAGTCACGGACCTTTGACTCTGCAGCCACAAAATCTAGCCTCAGTTCTCATGCCCATTACTTGTTTCCTTGAGTTAATGCCACTCAGCCCAAAGAGTCGACAGCTTACTGTTTGCTTTATGTTGCAGAGATCTTCAGTTTTCTCATCTGTGAAATCAGAGGGTTACTCTAAATCCCTAATGTCCATCTCTTCAATTATTTATTAATTTAGCAAACATTTCTGAGGACCCACTCATTGGGCAGTTAAAGAAGGGAGTGTGAAACGGCCCTGCACTAGAAGACTTTGCAGTCTAGGAACGAGATTCATGATGAGACTTCTGAGCCTCTGCCTGGCTCTCTGGTTCTCTCTGTACATTTTCCCTTTGGGAGCTGGCCACCATGCTGTGAGAAAGGCCAAGCCACAGGGAGAGGCTGCTGGTTGGTTTTCTGGCTCCTAGCTCCAAATGAGAGCCAGTATCAACCTCCAGATGACTGAGTGAGCCGCGTCTGCGACTGACAGACCCTGAGTGTTGACCACCTTGTTGGTCCCAACGAAAACCAAATATGAGAGATAAGAAAATGCTCAGTGTTGTAAACCAGCGAGTTTTGGAGAGATTTCCCAGTAACAGATAAGCACAACCTCCCCTTAGGACATCTTTGAGGACAGCTATTCACCGGCCATCCATCCCTGGAATCTAGATTCCTTGTTGCACCTGCAAATACACACTGGCCACCAAATATACACTGGCCACCGTATTTGCACCATAGCCCAAGGGGACTTGCCTAAATGAAGAGGAACAATGACTGAGCTCTTTAGAACCAGAAGTTGGCTTTTACAACCTTGTCTGCTGACCGAAACACCAGCACTTCAACAACCAGGCAGACCTCCTCCTTGGTGTGTTCCTTAAAGTCTTTCTGTTACTCTGACTTCCGTCCACGAGGAAGTTTTCCTTGACCTTAATAAGAGCTCTGTCCAGGCCGCTGCCTCTCCTGATTTCCACCTAGAAGGGCTGCTGGGGGCAAGGATCCACAGAGCCCGGCAGGAACCTGGCAGCGTGATGGCCCTGTCTCTCTACCTCCACCCCCTCACCCGCCCCCGCTGGCTATCGCAGCCTCCGGACTGTGGCCAGGACCTGCAAGGACAGCCCCCCCGGGGACAGGGTCTCGGACACGGAAAGTCCCGAGATGAACGGCCGAGCCCCGGCCCAGCACCCTTGGGACCCGTGGGGCCCGCTCACCTCTGGCCGACTACGCTTCTGCAGCAAGTGCTCCAGGTAGAGGTCGGAGAGCGCCGTGCGCATGCTGCTCCCACTCTCGCCTTCGCTCGCCTTGAGCGTCATCTCGCAGGAGCTGGGACACGGAAACGCAAGACCGGGCAACGCTGGGAATGCGAGGGCCCGGAGCCTGCGGGACTGCAGAGACCGCGGGAGACGCGGTGCGGCTGGGCCAGTCTCCGCCCCGCAGGAGGTGCGCCCGGCGGGCGAGGACGGAGCTCCGCCCACGCTCCGCCCCTGGAACGATCCCACGCCCCGGACTCCGCGGCGCCCTGCGCTCTGAGAAGCGGCCCTTAAAGGGCCTGAGAAGTCCTAGCTGTAGCCAAGGTGGCTGCGTGACCTGAATCCCAGAAGGATAAGAACGGTGAGGGGGCCCCCAGCTTCGGGCTGGTTGAGCACACTGCTCACGCCCCGTTGGGCCTGAGCCGCCTGGGTGCCAGGTTCGTGGGGGTTGCAGGGAAGCAACAAGGGAAGTGGAGCTTGAAGAATGTAGGAGGTTGGTGAACTCTTCCCATAAATTGATGCGGGCACAGCATGACCAGTGCACTCTTCGACATCTGGACGTTGCGAAAATGCCTTTAAGGCTCCTATGCTGCTGCGCCCTGTCATTTACAATGAAACATCTCATTGCCTTCAAAACCAAACTGTTTTTACTTAGGGCGGATATCCTGCTGTAAATGCCACAAAATTTTTTGGGCTCAGTGAAAGCAAAGGGAGCAGACATTCCTTGGGAACCCCAGAGGAAGATTTCTTAGCATCCTAACGCCTTGGAGTCATTCAAACACCAGTCACAGTGATGGAAGGCTTTCTGAACAAAACAAACATTTAATGGGCTTCTAGGGCTCTTAGTCTCCTACCTCAAGTTAGTACCCTCACAGTATTACATAAAATACTACCAAACCTTTCTGGGAAGGAGGAGCTCATAGCTAAGAGGAGAAAATCCAAGGGCAACAGTTTACAGCTTCATGGCCCAGTTTTCTCTACTGAGAGGCTGAACTCATGTGAATGACGGTTCCCTTCCCCAAGATCACCCTAAATGAATGACAGAGAGAGAGAGAGACGGCGGGTGGGGAGTGTTGAAATTAAGAAAGAGAGTGTGATATTGGTGCACGGATAGACTAATTAAGCAATGGCATAGAATAGAGAACCCAGAAACGCGCAAGTATAGAAATGTGGTATATGCTAGAAGTAGCATGTTAGGTAAGTAAACAGGGACATTTTACTAACTGATGCTGCAAAATGTTTACTTATATTGGAAAAGGTGAAATTGGAACCCTACTTCATGTGATATGGAAAATAATAATAATCTATTCCACGCAGATTAAGGAATTAAATGTCAAAAACATACCCTTAAAGCTCTTGACAGGAAACAAAGGCAAGTAACTTTTTTTTTTTTTTTTTTTTTTTTTTTTTTTTGAGACGGAGTTTCTCTCTTGTTGCCCAGGCTGGAGTGCAATGGCGCGATCTTGGCTCACCGCAACCTCCGCCTCCTGGGTTCAGGCAATTCTCCTGCCTCAGCCTCCTGAGTAGCTGGGATTACAGGCACACGCCACCATGCCCAGCTAATTTTTTTTTTTTTTTGTATTTTTAGTAGAGACGGGGTTTCACCATGTTGACCAGGATGGTCTCGATCTCTTGACCTCGTGATCCACCCGCCTCGGCCTCCCAAAGTGCTGGGATTACAGGCTTGAGCCACCGCGCCCGGCTGAAGGCAAGTAACTTTTACACTTTGGGATAAAGATTTCTAAACAATGTAGACAAACCATTGACTATAGAATGGAATAGTGATAACTCTGACTTTAACAAGTTTAATTTATGAAGACACCATAAAGAGTAAGAACGACACCCATTCGATTGTCAAAAATTTAAAGTCTAAGACTATCAAGTGTTGGAGACGATGTGAATCCATACAATTTCTTGAATTCCCTTATTCTTACAGTTGAGCATACATCTACCCTCTGAGCCAGGGAACAACTAGGAGGAGAATATCCCTAGTTTGGTCTGTAACCTTCCAGGTCTCTCTCTGTGCATCTGCAAAATATTCGGGACCAGAGTTGCCTTGTTTGTCCAGGTACGAAAACCGTAGTATGCATGGCCTTGGTTGGCCCAATTTATGCCCCTTCCATATTTTCTCAGCCTTATCTACTTCCCAGGCTCTCAGGCACTCGATCAGTGGAAATCCCTGACTACCACTGCCTTTGTCACATCTCCTGACATTTTTTTTAAAATTTATTTTTATTATTTATTTATTATTATTATTTTTTTTGAGGCGGAGTTTCGCTCCTTACCCAGGCTGGAGTGCAATGGCGCGATCTCGGCTCACCGCAACCTCCGCCTCCTGGGTTCAGGCAATTCTCCTGCCTCAGCCTCCCGAGTAGCTGGGATTACAGGCACACGCCACCATGCCCAGCTAATGTTTTGTATTTTTAGTAGAGACGGGGTTTCACCATGTTGACCAGGATGGTCTCGATCTCTTGACCTCGTGATCCACCCGCCTCGGCCTCCCAAAGTGCTGGGATTACAGGCTTGAGCCACCGCGCCCGGCCATCTCCTGACATTTATAAAGTGAGGACCGGGTTTTGAAATGGCCTCTACTGCACTCAGTGCTCATTCTGACCAGATCCATAGAGGTTCTTTTGGACTCAGGACTGAACTGTGGTGTGTGGGATCTGGTCTTCCTACTGAGTACCAGGACCCAGGTAACACAACTCGAAGGTGTGAGGAAACTAACAAACACCCAATAGGGTGAACTTTGACCACTGACAGAAATAAGACAAACACCTGTAGGAAGTTCAGTTCCTTTCCTCAACCATTTCAAGATGCTGTGACTCTATACAACTTGTCCGGAAGCATTCAGGAAGACCGTGAAACAAGCTGTGTTTTCTGAAGTAACAGTGGTGAATGCAGTAGCACACCAAAGTGTATATTATTTCCATCCTTCTCTGCCTCACTTCATTTATTCCCTCACTCTTACACCCATGGGATTGTGTCCTTCATGCTTTAGCACCCACGTTTTGCTCCAGGCTTTGTTTTTTAGTGAACATATGCTAAGAAAACAGGTATCAGACCCTCAGAATAGGACTTTTGCTATACAAATACATGGACATTAAATAATCTGCTCTTGAATGATCTTTGGATCAACAATGAAATCAAGATTCAAATCTAACACCTGAAACCATAAAAGTTCTAGGAGATGACATTGGTAAAACTCTTCTAGACATTGGCTTAGGCAAAGAGTTCATGACCAAGAACCCAAAAGCAAATGCAACAAAAACAAAAATAAATAGATGGGACCTGATTAAACTGAAAAGCCTCTGCACAGCAAAAGAAACAATTAGCAGAGTAAACAGGCAACCAACAGAATGAGAGAAAATATTTTCAAACTATACATCTGATGACAAAGGACTAATATCCAGAATCTACAAGGAACTCAAACAAATCGGCAAGGAAAAAATAATCCCATCAAAAAGTGGCCAAAGGTCATGAATAGACAATTCTCAAAAGAAAATATACAAACAGCTAATAAACATATGAAAAACTGTTTGACGTCACTAATTATCATGAAAATGCAATTAAAACCACAATGAGATACCACCTTACTGCTACAAGAATGGCCATAATAAAAAAATAAAAAAGAATAGATGTTGGTGTGAATGTAGTGAAAAGAGAACACTTTTACACTGCTGGTGGGAATGTAAACTAGTACAACCACTGTGGAAAACAGTACTGAGATTCCTTAAAGAATTAGAAGCAGACTACCGTTTGGTCCCACTACTAGGTATCTACCCAGAAGAAAAGAAGTCATTATATGAAAAAGACACTTACACACACATGTTTATAGCAGCACAATTCACAATTGCAAAGATATGGAACCAGCCTAAATGTCCATCGACCAACAAGTGGATAAAGAAAATGTGGTATATAGACACCACGGAATACTAGTAAGCCGCAAAATGGAACAAAATAATGGCAACTCACAGATGGAGTTAGGAGACCATTAGTGAAGTAACTGAGAAATGGAAAACCAAATATTGTATGTTCTCATTTATAAGTGGGAGCTAAGCTATGAGGATAAAAGGCATAAGAATTATACAATGGACTTTGGGGACTCTGGGGAAAGGGTGGGAGGGGGTTGAGGGACAAAAGACTACACATTGGGTACAGTGTACACTGCTGAGGTGATGGGTGCACCAAAATCTCAGCAATCACCACTGAATAACTTATCCATGTAACCTAAAAAACCACGTCTGCCCCAAAAATGTTGAAATAGAAAACTAAAAATATTTTTAAAAGAACTCTTTAAAGTAAATAATATAAAGTACCAACAGAATAGATTTATAAACAAGCAATATAAAAAATGAGAAATAGGAATATAAATAAAAGTACAAGAAAAAGATATGGCAAGTTATTCAACCATTCTAGTAGTTTGAAATACAGGTTTAAGTAATGCAAAAAAAAAAAAAAAAGGGCAACTTCTGGCACCATGGCAGACCAGGTATCTGCATGACTCTGTTGCTGAAAACAACTAAAAATGCTGTTAAAATATATTAACACAATCTTGAATATAGTCACATGACTAAGTGCACAGTCAAAGTATTCTCTGCCTACCGTGAGGCTGGGGCAAGGACGTGCACTTAGAATTCTATTACAGTAGTCAAGAATTAGACTACTAGCTTTTTTTTTTTTTAAGTGTTCATTGAATATAGTTACTGTGAACAATTAGCAGATGCAGCTGGCACAGTCAGCAGAGCATGAGACTCGTAGAGTGAACAATTCAGTGTTTTTTTGTATATTCACAGAGTTGTGCAACCATCAGTACTATCTAATTGGTCTTAGTCTGTTTGGGCTGCCATAAAAAAATACCACAAACTGGATACCTTATAAACAACAGACATTTATTGCTCACAGTTCTGGAGGCTGGAAGTGCAAGATTAAGATGCCAGCAGATTCTGTGTCTGCGGAGGGTCTCTTCTTCATAGATGGTGCCTTCTTGCTGAATTTTCACATGGTGCCTCAGAGGCTGGGTGGTCACACAGCTTGTCTTTTTTCAACATTCTCATGCCTTTTTATGGTCAGTCAGCTCCAGTTCAAGGTGGTCGTTGTTTAAAATCTGGTTTTGCTCCTTGGAATTTATTGCTCCTTGGAATTTATTGCTTCTTGGAATTTATTGCAACTATCTGCTTTTCTCAGTTCCTAGAACTGCCTTTAGGTACAGCAGTTCAGTTCGAAGTTCGTGAGTGGAAAGTTATAACTTTTCACGATACATATAAAGAAATGATATTGTACTCTACCTCACACCATACAAAAACTCAATTCCAAGTAGGTGAAGGAGTTAAATATATCTGGCTGGGTGCGGTGGCTCATCCCTGTAATTGCAGCACTTTGAGAGGCTGAGGTGGGCGGATCACAAGGTCAGGAGTTGGAGACAAGCCTGACCAACGTGGTGAAACCTCGCTCTGCTAAAAATACAAAAACTAGCTGGGCCTGGTGGTGCACACCTGTAATCCCAGCTACTGAGGAGGCTGAGGCAGGAAAATCGCTTAAACCCGGGAGGCAGAAGTTACAGTGAGCCGAGAATGCACCACTGCACTCCAGCCTGGGCAACAAAGCGAGACTCCATCTTGAAAAAAAAAAAAAAAAAAAAAAAAGGCGGGGCGGGGAGTTAAATATAAAAGGCAATAAAAAAATTTTGTCTTCCAAAACTTTTGGAAAACAATATAGGATAATTCCTTTAGGACTTTGGAGTACAAAAAGATTTCTTAAACAAACAGATGCTAAAAATACTAACAGAGGAAAATGATTGCCAACTTTGACTATATTAAAATAAGTACATTCATTCAACAAAATACATCATCACATGGAGAGTGAAAATACAATCATCAAACTGGAAGAAAGCATTTTCCATACAGATAGACTATAAAACATTAGTATATAAGGTATGTAAAGAGTTCCTATTGATCAATGAAGAATAAGCTAAACTACTTATTAGAAAAATGGGCAAAAATGGCCGGGCGCGGTGGCTCAAGCCTGTAATCCCAGCACTTTGGGAGGCCGAGGCGGGTGGATCACGAGGTCAAGAGGTCGAGACCATCTTGGTCAACATGGTGAAACCCCGTCTCTACTAAAAATACAAAAAATTAGCTAGGCATGGTGGCGCATGCCTGTAATCCCGGCTACTCAGGAGGCTGAGGCAGGAGAATTGCCTGAACCCAGGAGGCGGAGGTTGTGGTGAGCTGAGATCGCGCCATTGCACTCCAGCCTGGGTAACAAGAGCGAAACTCCGTCTCAAAAAAAAAAAAAAAAAGAAAAAAGAAAAAAAAGAAATATGGGCAAAAATCCATTAACAGAATTTTTGTAGACGATAAAGACAAGTGATCTATAAACACATAAAAAAAGCCTTCAATCTGCTGGGTATGGTGGCTCATGCCTGTAATCTCAGCACTTTGGGAAGCCGAAGCGGGTGGATCACCTGAGGTTAGGAGTTTAAGACCAGCCTGGCCAACATGCTGAAACCCTGTCTTTAAAAAAAAACACAAAAAATGAAAGAAAAAAAAAAGTCTTCAATCTCATCAGTTATCAGGGAAATATAAATTAAGAAAACAATGGGACATAATTTCTCATTCACCAGATTGACAAACAATTAAAAGCCTGATGACATTGCATGTTATCTAGGATATGCGATAATGGCAACATTCACATACTGCTGGTAGGAGTGTAAATTGATGCAGTGGCTTTGGGAACATCAATTTGGGATACATAAAATGGAACATTTGCTTACCCTTTGACCCAGGTATTCAATCACAGGGTATATTTCCTACGGAAACCTGTACATGTGTACTGTGAGACATGTGCAAGTATATATATGGCAACTTTACTTAGAATAGAAAAATAACACAGAAGCAATACAAATATCCTTCTGCAGTTGATAGTCTAAATGGGCTAACTGTAACTACAAGCATTGATATGGAAGAATCTCAAAACATTACATAAGTAAAGGAAGAAAATAACAGAATACATATGTATAGCTTAGTTTTTATAAAATATAAAAATGGGAAAGGTTATGTGTTAGCTGACAGGATAAGGGTTGCTTTGGGGGTTAGGAGGGGCTGGTGACGTAGGCTGGGAGGGGAGGAGGAATTTATTATCTTTGTGGTAATTCTTTGAGCTACATACTTATGATCTGCATTCTTTCCTGTATTGATATTTCAAAAATAAATTTTAGAATTCTGGGGCACAAAGCGGAGGGACACTTCAAGAACTTTTAAAAGTACAGGCAAAATTAAATATTATATTGCCAAACATAATTAGCAAAAAATGTAAAGAAAACCAAGGAAATAATATTAGGGACAGAGGAAGGAGGGCTCTGAGCCTGGAATGTAAATTGGTACAAACGTTGTGTGGAACAATATAAAAACCTTAATATGCTCATAGTCTATAACCCAACAATTCCACATTCAGTAATTTGTAGTAAGGAACAACTTGGACAAGAGTATAAAAGCGATAAAGCTATGTGTAAAGTTACTCAACGAATTGCTGTGTGAGCAGCGGGGTTTCAAATGCCTGTAACACCAAAACTCAGATGTTCACAGAAAGTACAACTCTTCTGTTTTATGATAACTTATTGACTTCCCTCCTAAGCTCCTACCTGTTAGTTAGTGAAAAAGAATGTAAGTAAATATCAATCTGATTTAAAGTTTACTGTAAATTCATGAACAGTCTTTGCAGGTAGTCTCTGATAAGAATGATAGTCTTTTTCTAACATCTGGATGTGTGAGACAAAGGGTGTGTGGCTCACATACTATGGGGAAATTGGTTCCCTCATATCAGCTTGCAAATGTGAGCTGGCACCCACTAGTGTCCACAGGGATATCTCTTGTTCACCAGTCTTTCTCCCTGTTGGTCTGTAATGCAGCCCATCATATTTTGGTTTGAGCAATGCTCTCAGTAGCTCTCAACTGGCTGCAGTACCTTATGCTTCTGTCAGGTCCTCCACCTAACAACTCACCACTCCTAGTCTTTTAAAAGAGGTTTTCCCCTCCAATTTATTGAGGTGTAATTGACAAACTTTTATATATTTAAAGTATACATTGTGATGATTGATATGTATGTATATTGTGAAATGATCATCATGATGAAGTTAGTTAACACATGCATCACCTCACATAGTTACTATATTTTTGTGTTAAGAACAGTTAAGATCTATTCTCACCATATTCCATGCAAATGGTAATCCAAAGAGAGCAGGGGTGGCTGTATTTATGACTTTCAGTTGAAATCTGTCACAAGAGATAAAGAATGTCTTTATATAATGATAAAGGGGGTGCAAACCCTAAATATTTGAGATAGGTCTCAGTCAGTTTAGAGAACTTATTTTGCCAAGGTTAGGGACACACCCATGACACAGTCTCAGAAGGTCCTGATGACATGTCCAAAGGTGGTTAGGGCACAGCTTGGTTTTAGACATTTTAGGGAGACATGAGACAACAATCAATACATGTAAGATGAACATTGGTTTCTGGGACAACTAAATAGAGGAGGGAGCTTCCAGGTCATAGGTAGAGAAGAGACAAATGGTTGCATTCTTTTGAGTTTCTGATTAGCCTTTCACTGAATACACACTTTACAGGAATAGTCAATTATGCCTTAGTCTGGCTTAGTGCGACAATAGGGCAAAAGAAACAATCAGATATGCATTCATATCATGTGAGTAGAGGGATGACTTTGAGTTCTGCCTGCTCTTTGTTTCACAAGGAATTTCCTTGTGGGCAAATTGTGAGGTATGTAGCATTTTTTTTCCCCCAAATCTTTATAGCTATCTTATTTAGGAATAGAATGGGAGGCAGGTTTGCCCAATGCAGTTCCCAGGCTCTTGCTCTGCCACCCAGGCTGGAGTGCAGTCGTGCGATCTCGGCTCACTACAGCCTCTGCCTCCCGGGTTCAAGCAATTCTCCCACCTCAGCCTCCTGGGTAGCTGGGATCACAGGGGCACAGCACCACGGCCGGCTAATTTTTGCATTTTAGTCAAGACAAGGTTTCACCATGTTGGCCAGGCTGGTCTCAAACTCCGGACCTCAGGTGATCCACCTGCCTTGACCTCCTGAAGTGCTGGGATTAAAGGCATGAGCCACTGCACGTGGCCAATAATTTTTAATAATATTACCTGTATTACATTTATAATACTGAATAAATAGAAACATCTTAAATAATTATTATATGGGGAGGTGGTTAAATGACTCTTGTCATATCGACTACATTTTAAAAAATCTCATGTTTAAATTAGCTTGGGAAATACTATATATTACACTCTCTTGTGGAGATTAATATTAGCCTGTTTAAAGTTCCTAGAAGTCCTGGAGCAAAGAAATACACAATTAAATTTGTTTAATCCAGCATTTCCCAAACATAACTGACCATAGAGCCCTCACTGTCTCATGACTTTTATTAAAACAGAAGTATTGGTTCACGGAACAGACTTTGGAAAACTGGTAATACATACATAGAAAAAAAACTGAAGGGAGGTACATCAGGATATTAACGGTGGTTAGTTGTAGGTACTAGAATTATGGGTACTCTTCTTCTCTCTGTAATTCTCAATTTTTTTTTGCAATGAATATATATTACTTTTATAACCAAAATAGTAATAAGGCTATTCGCATTTTTAAATTGCAACTTTTGAAGGAGAAAATGAAGGCAAAGATAATTTAAGTTGGAAGACAATTTAATTTTAACTGAAGATATTTCCTCATTTGAAGCAGACAGCAAATGCCCCACTCTTTTGGAGTCCAACAGGAGAGACCACACTTGCCCTATAGAATCTTCTAGTTCTTCACTGGACCGGGTCAACTACAAGAATGCTGGGAAAGGAAGATAAAAATGGTCAATGTTATATACTCTCCTGGTCTGCACAGAGTTACTATGTAGTTGTGTCACCTTTTTAAAGATTGGATTTTAGACCACTTTTTCTCTGAATATGAACCAAATGATTCCATACAAACAAAATACTTAGATGATTCGGAAAAAGCGTAACAAGTATGTGTTTCCAGTACAGTGGGGCTTGGAGGTAGTGCTAGAAGTATGGTCAGGTAGTTTTTCTTCTTTTGTTTTTAAAGTAGCTTTTAAAAAATTAACTGATCAAACAATACAGTTTGTTGTAGAAAGATCAGAAAGTACAATTAGATGAGAAAGAACAGTTACCACCACCACCACCACCACCAGTAATAATAAAACAACCTATTCACTACCACAGGGCGATAACCAGTGTCTAATACTTCGGTTAGGTTCTTAGAGGCTTGCCCCCATACAATTAGTTTTTAATAAGAAATTAGACACTATATCTTCTGTTATAATATGCTTTTTCTACTCAATGATATTTCATGAATATGTTTCTGTGTAATTATCCTTAGTACTCATTGTATGAATGTGCAGTGCTTTCTTTAGCCAGCCCCAGACTGATGGACATTGAAGTTTTCGTTTTTTCACTATTGTAAACCATAGTAAAAATTCCTTGTATACATATTTTTGTGGACTTGTTAGAGCCCGTCAGTCCTCATGATTGCCACCTCTGCTTCTGGAATGCTGGCAGCTTAGCTAAGCTTCCATGTGCCTCAGGTAATAAGCAGCTAGCTTAAGCCTTCATTACAGCTGCAGCTAATGATATATACAGGTGAGTATGGAGGAGGAAGAATGATGCACAGAGAGGCTGTTTGCAATCCTCACTGTGAAATGTCTTAATTAAAAATCAGCAAGTATTACTGAGAGTCTACTATGTACCCATTACCAAGTCCCAGTTTTTCCTGGTACTTGATGTGTCCTTCTTTTGTTTTGGTATATCTTATCTTCCCTGTTGTATTTCTGCATATATATATATATCTTTTATTATATTATTATTATCATTATTGTAGAGACGAGGTCTCGCTATGTTGCCCAGGCTGGTCTCAAACTCCTGGCCTTAAGCAATCCTCTCACCTCAGCCTTTCAAGCTGCTGAGATCACAGGCATGTGCCACCATGCGCGACCTTAGCTAGTATTTTATAGATGTGATTTTTTATCAAATGTTTTGAATTTATGGCAACATGTTAGAGGTATGTTACATAGTAGATGCCTCCTGCATCCACCATTTCAACAGGGCAGATAAGATATACCAAAAAAAAAAAAAAAAAAGATAAAAATTAGATGGAAAATCCCAAGAAAAACAATAAAAGACAAAAAGTAAAACTATCACCGAAATGAGGTGATATGTTACACGGTTTTTCTCTGCTCTAACTTATTTTTCTAGTGAGCATTCCTCATCTGCCATTTCTTGCTTATATGTTTATTGCCTTTTCCATACAACAACTCTGTATAGATCTGGTGCTGGTTCCCATTGAATGAGATACACTCTCATTGGACCAGTTATTTACAGGAGATTTGCACAAGACACCAGGGCTATACTTGAGACTAACAAACTATCTTCATTACACTGTGGTATGTGTGAATTCTTGTAGCCTTTACTTCTTTCCAGCCCATTGAGAGCAGCAGCTGTACGTCTGAGCATGAAGAAGTTTCAGACTTTACCTTCTTGTCTTGAAAATGTGGCTTGCCTGTATGTGTATTCATTCAAATTTATCTGTTAGGCTTCTACTTCGTGCCCAATTGGGTCCAGAAATGTTTCTTTCACTAGTTAGCTTGCTTGTTCCCAGCAAGGGCTTATTGGTTTTTCTCTTCAGGTTAAGCCATGTACTTCAAAGAAGAAGGAATTATTTTTCTTGGCATGTTACTTGCTCTCTCTTCACAGAAGTCCCTCTGAATGTGCATGGCTAACCAATATGTCAGATTTTTATTTTTTTTTGAGATGGAACCTTGCTCTGTCACCAGGCTAGAGTGCAGTGGCATGATCTTGGCTCACTGCAACCTCTGTCTCCCAGGTTCAAGTGATTCCCCTGCTTCAGCCTCATGAGTAGCTGGGACCACAGGCGCGTGCCACCACGCCCAGCTAATCTTTTGTATTTTAGTAGAGGTGGGGTTTCACCATGGCCAGGATGGTCTCCATCTCCTGACCTCATGATCCGCCCACCTTGGACTCCCAAAGTGCTGGGATTACAGGCATGAGCCACTGCACCCGGCCATCAGATGCTTTTGATGTAGCTGACCTGCTGACCACAGTTTGAGTAACAATGACTTCAAAGATGTGGAACCAGACATATCTTGATTTGAGTTCCAGCTTCCTTGGTTGGTTGGTAGGTATACTAGTCAGGGTAATATTCACCTGCTATAACAAACAATCCTGAGATCTTAGTAGCACAAAATAAAATTGATCCTTCACTCATGCTTCATTCTGATGTAGGTTAAAATCTCCTCCACGAGGAGATCCCAGCTCCTTCCATCGTGTGGCTTCACCTTCTTAAGAGTCCTTCAGTTGAAGCCATGCATATGTGCAAGAGAGAGGCAGCATGGACATTTGGGCAAGACATTTTTTGGCTAGGCCTGGAAATGTCACACATTACTTTTGTCTCAGTACTGTGGTCGCAGCCTAGTTGAAAAGAAGGTTGGGAATATAATGTTACTCTGTGCTTGAGAAGAAGGAACAGGATTGGTGAACATATAGCCAATCTCGGTTACAGTCTCTGTCTTTCTTTTTTTTTTTTTTTTTGAGACGGAGTTTCGCTCTTGTTACCCAGGCTGGAGTGCAGTGGCGCGATCTCGGCTCACCGCAACCTCCGCCTCCTGGGTTCAGGCAATTCTCCTGCCTCAGCCTCCTGAGTAGCTGGGATTACAGGCACGCGCCACCATGCCCAGCTGATTTTTCGTATTTTTAGTAGAGACGGGGTTTCACCACGTTGACCAGGATGGTCTCGATCTCCTGACCTCGTGATCCACCCGCCTCGGCCTCCCAAAGTGCTGGGATTACAGGCTTGAGCCACTGCACCCGGCCCTACAGTCTCTGTCTTTCTGATCACCCACTATGTTTCACTTTTCCTTTCACATACAGAACAGAGCCACCCTGTCATGCATGTGGAAATATTTCACCCAGATTTCCCCTTGAGAAAGGCCCTGTTTCTCTAGCTGCTGAGAGTGTTGTCAGCAGAGAGCCTCTACCTGTTAGTTCATTCAGAGTCTGCCTCAGCTGCAGAGAGCTTCCACGTAGTTTCTGGGGCAGCCCGCATCTAGTGAATGATTGAGGTGGGGTTAGAGAGGTTGAGCCATTTCAGGCCAATGTGGGACAGCTCTGATGGGGCCGACTGAGACTTTGTTGGGCCTGCAAGGCAGTTTTATTTCTCCCTTCCACCCCCTATTTTTCATGGGCGTTGATCATTAATAGTACTCTGAATGCCAAATTCCTGTCTCCCTGTCTACTTTCAGAACACCTGACTTGTGGCAAACCCTTTCCTCAGGGCTAAATCCCATTCATCGCAGTGTCCAGCTCAAAGTCTGGAGTATCTGGGTGATGCTTAGTTCTCTCAAGTCTGGGGGTGGCTCTGGTTGGTTAAGTGACCTATGAACTAAAATGACCTATCCACTCATGATCTCCACACCCCAGAACAGTGATGAAACAGGAAACATTCCCATTGGAAAGAGGACGAATGAGAGACACACAGCAGTGTCGATTAGGCCCAAATCCTGATTTTGAAGGGTAGCTCTGTGGCCCACTGTCCACTCTCTGGGAGATTCTTTGGATCCATTATTCTTTATGGCTGCATCTGAAGCAAATGTTGGGACCCTCAGAGCTGGTGTCCTTCTTTTTCATGGAAGGTTGGAGGCCTAACTATTGTCTACAACTAATGGCTCATTTAGTTCTGGCTTATGGTTTCTCTGGCAATACGCTTCTCTCAAAAGCTTGGCTACTTCTATTTGCCTCCAGTCAGTTCCATGTGCCAGTAGCCACATCCAGGGTTGCTTCCTAGACACAGTTCTTGGTCCTGTGATCATTTTGAGGTTACAGGAGCCATAGGTGATACTGCAACCTTAATCTGATCTTTACCCAGCCACTTTGATTAGATTTCTGAACCTTGCAGGAGCTCCCATTTCTATTCTTTATTCTCTTTTAGTTCCTCTTGCAAACTGGTCAACTGTTTCCTGATATCATCTCTTTTAATACCTTTGTTGATCACTTTCACAGGTCTCCCACTTGGACTCTCTTTCCCACCCTAGCACTGACCTACCAATTTGTAATTTTTAATTGTCTTCTTTCTCTGTCTTTCTAGCAACCAGCACAGAGACAAGAAAGTAGTTATTTGTTGGTAAATACTGACAATTTAAATTAAGAAAATTTAGTTAAACTATTTTGTTTTCCTCAGGATTCTCTTTGGCTTCATATGATTTATGTAGATAAATACTACGGTAAATTTTCAGGAAATTGAGAGCACAGCTAATTATATATATTTTTGTGTGTAGTTCTTGAGCCACAGGGAAGAAAAATTAGGAGTTAACAAAAGAAATGACCAGTTGTAAATACTGGTCATTAAATGTGACCTGTCAGTCATTGGTAACAAATGGGGCAAGAAGACATTTTAAAAGGGGGTTTTCCTCCCAGAATTGAATTTCTCAAAGCTTTCCCTTAATTATAGATATGCAGGCTGGTGAGCAACCTGAGGGTTTCTGTTCCCGCTCCCTTCATGTTCCCTCTCTTCTCCCCTCTCTTCTTCCCACAGAAACTTACGTGAAGCAGCAGAGGATCCCCGTTAGTGCTGAGGTGAGAAAGAAAGCAACAATGGCTGCTGGAGGTAAGGCATTCTTGATAACATCCCATAAGTAATCCCTGAAATTGTTCAGCCAGGATCTGTGATTACCTGCAGAAGGAGCATAGACATTCATTGAGGAGAGGTCGAGTAAATAATAGGGTTGGGGTTGAATCCAAACTCGAGTTCAAATAGTTGTCCCAGATATCGTGTTCTTATAGTTGCCCAGAGCCCATATTCTAAACTCTTTTGCTGTGCTGCCTCTAAGATGCTCAAAGGGCATACGTTTTGTTTTTAAAGTATCCTGAGTTGGATACAATTTTTGCCTCATTGTAAGTCAAATAGGAACAATAATTGTTGTTTCAGAATCTTAAGGGTTGTTTTGAGTATATTGGGTACTTTTTGAAAGAGAAGCATGAATTGATAAGAAGTCTTTATTGATAACAAGTCTAGGCTGTTGCCTAGAGTACATCTGGGAGTCGTGCAGGAGGCTGAGGGGAGGCAGCATCCCAGGAAGAGAAAGAAGGGGCCAGGGAAACTGGAAGAAGGACCTCTGGGGGGAGTGTGCTGATCAATGTGACGCTGGGGGTGTTGGGTCTTTTCATTAGCAAGTTGGGGAGGAAGGAAACCCTAAGGGAAAAATGAAAGTGTGTGCATGTTGGAACCTAGATTGTGGATCAGTGGACCATCGGTTTATTTTCAATTTCACCTCCTTTGTCAACTCTTTCCTGACCCCTCCCCCAAAACAATTTAAATTATCCCCTTGTTCCCTGGGAGCATTGATCATATTCCATGGAAGATTGGCATCTATGGCTTTGCCTGCCTTCATAACAGAGGCTGTTCAACTTCTAATCCATGTAGTTCAGAAAGGCTTGGTATATAGTAGGTAAGTTAATGCTTGTTGAAATAAATTTAACCAAACCAGAATAGTTTGTTTTTCTATGAATATTCTTTTTAAACATGAAATCCATTATTCCTGACCTGCAACATAAACCTCACGTCCTATGAAGAAAGGAACATTCATCCTAACAGCAAACACACCCCCTGAGCGTGGTTTCGCTCCTGCTTTTTCTTGTATTCCCAAGGCAGACAAAGGTGAAGGAGAAGAAGCTACTCTCTCCAACAAGAGGCAAGTTAGAGAGCACAGCAGAAATCCAATTATCAGCAGCTTCTGGGGTTCCATGGACTCCCGCCTTCAGCTGCAGCTGAAGAGCTGGTTATTCTAGCTCACTTTGCCAAGGAGAGATTTCTTTTTCCGTAGCTCTTTCCACAGAAACTTTGTCTGAAAAGTTAGACAATGATGGTTTAGTTCATATTCCGAAAACCTTCTCCCCATCACGAACGTAAGGATAGTTGAATGACTTACACAGGGGACTCCTGAACATGGCTAGTTTCCAAAGCAAAATGTATCCCCTCCAAGAAAACAAAACCAAACCTTACTGTGCTCTATCAGGTCAGATGCCTGACATTCCCTCCTATACCTGATCCCTTTTCAATCTTCTCCAACCCAATCAGTAGAAACTCTTTCACCTGGTCGGGCCAAAAAACCATATATTCACATTGTTGTGCAACCTAGAATGTTGTCATCTGGCAAAACTGAAACTCTAAACAGCTCCTCAATTTCCCCCTCCCCTCCAGCCCCTGGTAACCACCAATCTACTTTTCGTTTCTATGAATTTGACTACTTTAGAGACCAAATATAATAAATTTCTATATGTCTATATATTTTTAACTCTGTAATGTATTTTATATATTCACGTAACAAACTTTTATATTGCTTTAAGAAGTAAATACTTGTTTAAATTTATACATATAGTAATGACTCTTCTTTTTCTCTCATATGCTTTATCCATCAGAAAAGTCTAGTCATCCTTACTTACAAAATGTATCCAGAATCCTGCCACTTCACACCACCTCCACTGCTACCCACCATCATTTCTGTCTTTCTGCTTCCATCCTTGCCTCCCTTAAGCCTCTTCTCCAGTGAGTGGCCATAGAGATCTTGGTAAGTTGAAGGTCAGATTATGTCCTAGTTACTTCTGGCTGCACATCCTGCTAGTCTCCAACTTAGCCTCATTTTATCTTGAACAAGCTAGGCATGTTCCTACCTTGGGGCTTTTTTTGCTTCCTTTTCCCTTTCCAGGGATTGCTTTTCCGTCGGGTATTCCCAGAATTTAATCCCTCACCTCCTTCAGGCACTCAAATATCACCTTCTCAATGAGGATTTTCCTTAGATCCCATTGTTAAAATTGTACCAACCCTCCTAGGAACTTCCTAATTGTCTTGCCTGCTTGATTTTTCTCCAAAACCTTATCAGAGCCTAGTAGAATATATTTTACGTTGTTTTATTATATGTATCTCCTGGGTATAACGTAAGCTCTATGAGTGCAGGGATTTTTGTCTGTTTTGTTCACTGCTAAACAGTACCTAGCACATAGGGTATCCAGGTACTCAATAAATATTTTTTGAATGAATGGCGACTTTTGGCAGATATTGTTCCCACCTGTTTTTCACTTAGTACACCCAAGTAGATAAGCTGAAAAAGCTGAATCCTCCCTTTCTTACCCATCCTTGAAGTTAGGTATGGCTATGTAACATAGCTCTGGATAATGAAACATAAGGGAAATCTGATGGGTAGATTTTGGGAAGGCTTTCTGCTGTCTTGATGAAAGAGATGGTGCTACCATTTTCCCTTCATGCTGCTTTGAATATTGTTTAAGACATGTTGCTTGAAGTTGCTCTGACAATTTCAAGACACTAACACCTGTGTCTGCTTACCTCTGAACTACATGATATGAGAAAAATATACTCTTATTTGAGTCATTATAATTTGGGCTTCTATTACTTAAGACATTTATAACTGATACACTTACCTACTGTTTGATAGGGCTTGAAGAGACTCATGTCTAGTGGAAAACCACTTACCTGAAAATGGACTTAGCACCAAGGAATTCAAATAAACCAATGGAATTAGGCCTTAGTCTTTAGAGGGCAGAAGTCTTCAGAAGAAGCTGGTCAGTCTTCTCCTTACGTCTCTGAATTAGAATTCTACCACTCCTTATGACATCATTGATTCCATTTAACCCTCCCCTAATCTCCTTATTTGACAGCTAAGCACACAGACATAATTTTCTGTCTATGTATAAACATAGATTGATACCAAAAATTGATACCAAAACCCAACCTTACAGTAGGTATATCCTCTTAGGCTTGAATAATTCTAAGATATTTTATTCACTACATAGTATCTAACTATACCTTATAATAACATATATATGGAACTTTAATAGATGGTAAATGTGGCATTTTATATCAGTGGGGAAAAAGAGATGATTTAATATGATGTTGGATGTGAGCCCTTTGCCATGCTATGCAAAATATAAATTCTAGATGGATCAAGGAGAAAACAAAATAAAATCATATATAAAATATGAGATTTTCTATCACACTTTTATGATAGAAAATCCATGAATGGATATTTGTATGACCTTGGTGCAGAAAAAGCTACTTTAAGCAGGTCATAATACCCAGAGCCATAAATGAAAATGCTGATAAATTCATAACATAAAAAGTAAAGCTTTCATATAGCAAAACATTGTTTAAAAAAGATAAAAGATTCATGACAAATTAAGTAATTTCACAGCATATACAACAAACATTCAATTAAGAGTGTTAACGTACAAATAACTCTTACAAACTAATTTAAAATAAATAGTTCTGGCTGGGCACAATGGCTGCCATCCCAGCACTTTGGGAGGCCGAGGCAGGAGCATAGCTTGAACTCAGGAGCTTGAGACCAGCCTGAGCAACATAGTAAGACCCTGTCTCTACAAAAAAATTAAAAATTAGCTGGGTGTGGTGGTGCATGCCTGTAGTCCCAGCTACTCAGGAGGCTGAGGCAGTAGCATTGCTTGAGCCTGGGAGATTGAGGCTGCAGTGAGCTATAATCATGCCACTGCACTCCAGCCTGGGTGACACAGTAAAACCCTGTCTTAAAAAAATAGTTATCCAAGTGAGAACACATGGACACAGGGAGGGGAACATCAAACACTGGTGCCTGTCAGGGGGTGGGGGGCAAGGGGAGGGAGAGCATTAGGACAAAAACCTAATGCATGCGGGGCTTAAAACCTAGATGATGGGTTGATGGGTGCAGCAAACCACCATGGCACATGTATACCTATGTGACAGAATTGCATGCTCTGCCCATGTATCCCAGAACTTAAAGTTAAAAAAATGCAAATCAAGTCTAGGGCAGCATAGCAGGATCCTGTCTATACAAAAAATAAAATATAAATTTAAAAAAAAATTTTACTGTAAGTTCTGGGGTACCTGTGCAGATTGTGCACAATTGTTACATAGTGATACACATCCCATGGTGCTTTGCTGCATCCATTCCCCCGTCATCTACATTAGGTATTTCTCCTAGTGTTATCCCGTCCCAATCCCCCCCACCCCCTGCTATCCTCCCCTTAGAAAAAAAATTAGGGTTCTATCAGAAAACAGAGCCAACAGAAAATATACAAAATGAACGGTTCTGTAGAGTCATCCAATCTCTCCCAGTTTCTTGATGTGTCAACGATAGAAAATCATGGAGTGGCTTGACAATTCTGTGACTCAGCCAGCAGAGTTTTTCCCAGCAGGCCTGAATGAAAATTGGGACCTTGAACACTCCCAGGTGCTGATAAAGGTATCCAGGTTGTGACCCAAAACACTGAAAAAAACTGGCCCTGGCCCTTGAGCCAAATTCCTCCAAACCCTCATACGTGGAAGCCTGAAGGGAGAAGAGCCCATGAGATGGTCTCATATCATCTCCAAGCTTCTAACTTTGATGCTGGCATAATGTGCATGAGAAGGTCACGTGCTTCCTCAAAGAGCTAAACACACACCTTTTCTGGGATTTGGAGAACCTAAAAGTTCCAGCAGGAGCTGGAGGACTGCAAACGTGGTCACTGTCCTGTGCCAACAAGGTAATCCCACAAAATAGTGACAATGTCAATAAGCTGCAGATGAGCATTGTGTGCCTGTCTGACTATTCCATTGTAAAAAGAATATGGCTGCTATATAAGTTACCTTTTGCTGCTTGAAAAATTACCTCCAACTTAGCAGCTGTGAAGGAAACATTTTTATATTATCTGTAGGTTAGGAATTTTGGAGTGGCTTAGCTCAGTGGTTAGCCCGGGTCTCTGATGAGATTGGAGTCACATATCTGCTGGGGCTGCAGTCGTCTGAGAGCTTGACTATACTGGAGGATCCACTTCCAAGATGGTGCGCTCACATGACTATTACTAGGATGACCAAAAGTACCAGCTTGCCTGGGACTCAGAATTGACTTACTGGGAGTTTGATCTATGCAGGTGTACAGGGCCCCACACCCTGAGGGGCCCTATGTTTTGTTTGCTTTGATGTCACTGTATTGAAATTCTTAATAATTTTATCTTTGAACTTGTGTTTTGTAAGGGAAGTTTGATGGGACCACCTATTACATCATGCTCATTTTCCCCTCCCCACTGACTTTGTTAACATTCTTCTCCCTTTGGGTCTCACTGAACTCCAATGCGGTGTGGGTCCACTAGAATGTTATGCTCATGGGCATTGCATACATTCTTTGCTATTCTATTTGCATACAATGCATTTTTGCATTGCAGTAAAATTGTAGTAAAGAACACAACATGGTATCTACTCTCTTAACAAATTTTTAAGTGCCCAGTGCAGTATCTTTAGCTATAGGCACAATGCTGTACATTGGATCTGTAGAACTTAATTCATCTTGTATAACTGAAACTGGTGGTGTTTTTTTTTTTTGGGATGGAGTCTCACTCTGTTGCCCAGGCTGATGGAGTGCAGTGGCATGATCTCGGCTTACCGCAACCTCCATCCGCCTCCTGGGTTCAACCGATTCTTGTGCCTCAGCTTCCCAAGTAGCTGGGACTACAGGCATGTGCCACCATGCCCAGCTATTTTTTGTATTTTTAGCAGAGACAAGATTTCACTATATTGGCCAGGCTGATCTCAAACTCCTTACCTCAGGTGATCCGCCTGTCTTGGCCTCCCAAAGTGCTGGGATTACAGGCGTGAGCCACCGTGCCCAGAAGTGTAACTGAAAGTTTATGCCCATTGAACAGAAATTCCCATTTCTCTCTCAGTCTCTTTCTCTGTATACCAGCTGTTCTCCTAGATTGAGGCTCCATTTCTGATTTATTGTATTCAGCCTCTCATGAATTATATATTGTTTTTACTCAGAGTTCAACATAATCTGGTTTTCTCACTCACTAATTTGGTGTTCTAGAGTGTCCATCTTGCTATTCAGTGCCCCTATTTGTTTTAACAATATCAGTGCTCACATTGTTGTTTCCAGTGTAAAAACACAATTCTCAAAAGCATTTGTTTGTATGTATAAATGTTTTATTTAACTCATTACTGAAGAAACCAGCAGGAAGATAAAAGATAAAAAGAGAATTTGAGAAATAGAGATGTATATAGTCAATGGGAAGAGAAGGCCAAAACAGGATTATCAAATTAAACGTAAGAGTGGTTCATCTTTAACAGGAAATAAAACAATATCACTTTTGGGGTTAACTCCTCTACCAGGCTATAAAACAAAACAACTTATTCATTTCTGTAAGTTAACCTCTAACCTTTGAGAACTTTACAGAGCTATAAACCATTTGTGCCTTCATCATTTGTGGATGGTGACTATACTGTGACAGCTATGTCAGACCAGGGTCAAGTAGGATTATTAGAAAATACTCCAGCATAGAAAAAAGCAGCCATTCTTTTGCCTTTTCTCAGATTGGGATCCATTTTTCGTTCATACTAGGATCTCCTGTTTCCAAATTGCCCTGGGTTGCAATCTTCAGATGCTTCCTCCGGCTGCTCTATAACTTTACTATCAGGAGATGTTGCATGGTCATAGTGAAGGGGTCAGGTGGATGGAAGGAGCAGTAAACCATTCACAATCTTATGGGGGTGTAGAGCAAGATGGGGGATCCTATCGTGTGGTGATAGGGCAGACTGGACTGTTTTTTCTGTTTTCAGCAGTTCGATTTTCTTCTGACCTCCTTGATATTTCAACTATGTAAGTGGCACTCTAGTTTTCAATCATGGTATAAAATGTACCCTGTTACATTTTTGTTGTGTTTTCATCAGGAAATTAGGAGAGGGAGAGAGTAAACTGAGTGCATTATTAGAATTACAAAGTTTGTATCCCCTATCCCAGACAACCATGTATTTTCCTCAATTCCCACATAAATATTAAATATATGTTTTTTAGAAGCCTATTATCATCATCATTTTCTTTGTTGGCCATCACAAATTTCAGGAAGACATTGTTATTTCATTGCAAAGCTTTCAACAATTCCATCTTCCTGACCTATTTTTTAATGGTCAGAATTAAGACCAAATGGCTTTACATCTTCTGAGATTAAATCTATGGACAGTCATCAGAAAAAATGCATATTTGCATTTATACAGAATGTCTTATATAATTTCAGGGGACTTAGGGATTCTTGAACCCCATCAATGATTCTCAGTTTAAGAATGCTGGTTTTGGAGATAGTAATGTGCCCTTCATAATGCCTTAAGCTGACTAAATAACATAATTCTATGTGTAAGGAAGCAAAAACAGACTTTAATGCAGTAGTTGTATTAACTCCATTTTCCAGATTGTCCAAATGATTTGCCTTTTGACTTCCAGACCATATTGATCTTATCCTGAAACATGTTTTGTTCCACGCTTGACTAGGAAAATAAACAACTGAGAGTTTTATTTGAAATGTATGAAGCTTAATCTGAAATGCTTACATAATGAATATCTTCTTCCAACTTTTATCATATAGTTTTTCTACAACAGAGCAAGTGGTGAGTATGAGAAACCAAACTTGTCGAGGAAGAATGCTTTCCATGCAAGTTTCTCCACTTCTTTTTGGCTAGTTATATTGGAAGGAAGGACCAATCTGGGAGCAGCTGCAGAAAACAGGTAAGAGTTAAGTTAAATTGGATGCACCCTCCCCACCCCCATCAAGGAAATGCAGGATTAATGATAGTTAATTCGAGAGGCTTCAAGGCAGTGTCTGCTAGGACTGTATAGTTTAAATACATAGCAAAATAATGGCTCCAGGGACAATGTGAGGGCAGGAAGTAACCCAAAGATCAGCAGAAAGGTAGAAGGCAAGCCAGGGAGGCCACCCTCAGTAGAGCTCCTGTGCCTCGCAGCCCAGAACCTCTATCCTCAGGGCAATCTGGTGCACCCAACTCTGGGGGTGAATTCGAAGGTATCGTGTCAGTAATGGTGGGTCTAGAGAGTTCACCACAGGTGTGAAGGAGTCTTGATTTCCCTGAAAAATCTGAAAGAGGAAAGATAGCATTTATTGGTCGTCTGACAGGACAATGGTCACTGCAAAGCACAGACGTTTTTCTCACTTCTACTTGTTTCCAGGAGTCCAGGATTAAATCCTGGGAGAGGACTAGATGACTCTGTCCCACGGATCTGGGACATCTAGAATTAAGAGCACCATACTTTGGAGGCCTTTGCTCTAACTAGGCCTCATATCTAGAATGTTCTCACCCACTTCCCAAACTTCGGTGACATTAAGTGCTTTGCCCTGAGTCACACGCAGCACCTATGTTGGACTACCTGGAGGTAAGAGTCAGACTTTGGCCAACAGACTCTCTGGTCAATGCATTTGCGGTGGCAAGAAGAGTACATAGAGCTCAGAAAATGCTAGCTATCATTATTAGTAAGATAAGCTGGTTTCACACGTGTTGGTGACAACTTTAGAATGACAACGAATGCAACACAGTAATGCATGTAATTTAGTGCGGCTGGGCAACCTTGGCAGGACGGGGTGCAGAAGGAAGACTCAAGGCATCTGGCTACTCCAGGACTTTGGAGCAAAGGCCACCTATAACTGGGTGGATGTTTGGAAAAATGAAGAACTGAATGTTCAAAACGTGTCATTCAAGGCAACTAGAATATACAGTATAATGTATATAGCACGGCAAATATACCATACACATCGATAGAAATAAAGTTCTGTGTCTGATAAAACTTTTGAGAAGCATTAAGGTACCTGTTCTGAGATTATTTTACAAATGTTTATGGTGTATTTGGAGGTTTTGTACATTTCTTGTTAGACTTAATCCTTACTGCATTAAATCAGGGGGCATGCAATGCCAGATTGTCCCATTATTGATGATGCTAAGTTTGATCACTTGGTTAAGATATCTACCTAATCTCCGTATTTACAAAGGTAACCTTTTCCCTTTCCTAACAATCTGTGGGGTGAGACTTTCAGACCATGCAAACATTCTGTTTCGCAACAAGCTTTTATCCAATGATATCAGCATCAAAGTTCCTTACAAGTATTTAATAGTATATTGATGGTTGAAAAGTGATTTTCCAATTTTGTCATTTCTTCTACATTTATCAGCTGAAATTCTTCTGTGAAGAAAAGCTTCCCCTCTCCTTTTACTTTTTAAAAACTATTATGAACTTCTGTATTCTTTATATGTATTATGATCCATTACCCTCATTATTTCTTTGGATGCTCAAATGGTCTCAAATCTGGCCAACAGGAAGCCCTTCAGGCCAGTTTCTGTGTCCTTTTTACATGACCCCATTGGCAGTTTCCTTGCTCCAGCTTTGGGAAAAGTCATTTCTCCAAAGAGCTCAGATTCTTTTTACTGGGAAATGGTAGTTAGAGACCAAGATTTGGCCATGACATGGGCTCATTATTACTGCAGTGTGAACAGTGCTAAGAATATACTTAAAAAAAAATTCCCAAGTTCTCACTGACACTTCTAATTCAACTCTAACATTCTTTGTGTCAGTATTAGATTCTTAAGGCTACTGTAACAAATTCACCACACACTTAGTGCATTTAAAACAAAAGAAACTTATTCTCTCCTAGTTCTAGAGGCTCAAAGTCTGGAGCCTGGAGCAGAGGCACAAGAGAGTGAGTCAAACAGAAAATCACATTTAAAGCTTCTGTTTGGAAGTGGTATATGTCATGTGCAATCACATTCTATTGATTAAAATGGGTCACACGGCCATGCCTAAAGTTGATGAGGTTTTCAAGGAAAGAGGGAATAAAAATTCAAGAACATTAATATCATCTGCCTCATATGCTATTTTCTGTTCACTTAGAAATTCCTTACATTTTCTTGTTTCAGCCAATAAGAGGTGATTTATGTAGGCACACAGGAGGGCTGGATGGCTGACTAGGTACTCTTAGCCAGGAGTACCCTCTACTGTTGATAAACGGAAGTGCAATTTACTTAATAGATGGGACCGAAGAGGTTTGTGGGTCTTGTGATTTCGTGATTCACTTTTGTTTTTATAGGACAATTAATTTCCAACATTTGCTTTCTTCTTTCTTTCCTTTTTTTTGAGACAGGGTTTCTCTCTGGAGCAAGGTCGGCTAGATTTGTATGTTTATTTTCTACTCATAAATATAAACTTATAGTACTTTTTGTCTTCTGGTTATTCTGTAGATGGGATATGGGTGGTTTTAGTCATAATTTTAAATTGTGTGCGTGTGTGTGTGCGTGTGTGTGTGTGTGTGTGTGTGTGTGTATGGATTTTGAAGACTGCGTGGAGAGATTTAGGCAGCTGCCATTATCTGACAGGAATGTGCAACTCAGTGCTTGGAATTTTAAAATGTTATTTAAAACTATTTTCCATCTGCTTCTGGTATATAGAAATACAATGAATTTTGGTATATTTTGCTTTCAGCAAGCTTGCAAAAATTTTTAAATTCTAATAATTTATATATAAATTCCTTTAGATTTTCTATCTATGCCATCATATCTTCCACATACAATGAATTTGTTTCATCATTTTCAATCCTTACATATTTTCTTTTTCTCATCTTATTGCACTGCTTAGGACATTCAATATGCATAATCCTTCAGTCTGTTACTGTGATAAATTATATCAGTTTTCTAATGTATAAGCCAACCTTGCATTCTTAGCATAAATCCAACTTGGATCCATATTGTTAATAGTTCTTTTGTGATTTATGTTTATGAATAGAACGGGCCTATTGTATTCCTTTCTAATATTGTTCT
Organism: Saimiri boliviensis; assembly: GCF_048565385.1. NCBI lineage: Eukaryota > Metazoa > Chordata > Mammalia > Primates > Cebidae > Saimiri > Saimiri boliviensis. The sequence continues at coordinate 83,808,999 of NC_133470.1, read as the reverse complement.
TGTTTGGTTTGGTTGTCAAGGTTATGCTATAATCATAAGAGAACTGAATAACATACCATCTTTTTCCACTTTCTGGAAGAATTTTTGTAAGGTTGATATTATTTCTCCCTTGAAAAATTGTAGAATATGGTTACTGTAGCCATTTGGATCTGGATTTTTTGTGTGTGTGGGAAGATTTTTGAATATAAATTCAGTTTCTCAAAGGTTTTAGGAGTTTCAAGGTTTCTATTCCTTCTTGTTATATTTACCAGGGATCAATCAATTTTACCTAATTTTCCAAACTTATTGTCATAAGATTAATAAGCATTGTCATTTTTTATATTGGCAGAAATTTTTGCGGGATCTTTATTGATGTCCATTTTTTAAAAGTTTCTGATATGATTTGTGCCTTTTTTTCATTTTGATTGCTCTTGACAGAAGTTTGTCAATTTTCAAGGAAACAAGTTTTGATTTTGTTTATTCCCTGTATTGTATCTTTCTTTTTTACTTCAGATTTTTCTTATTTCTTGCTTCTACTTCCTTTTAGTTTATTTTGCTATTCCACTAGCTTCTTGAGACATACCTTAGCTCATTAATTTTTAGCCTTTCTTCTTTTCCAACATTTGTTTTTAAGGCTATACATTTCCTTCTCAGTATTGCTTTAGCTGATTCCCACATTTTAATATGTCATGCCTTGTTATCATTCAGTTTAAAATATTTTCTAATTTATGATTTCTTCTTTGACATATGAGTTTAAAAGTATATTTCTGGATTTCTAACATAGGAAGATTTTAGTTATCTCTTTCTTATTTATATCTACTTTAATTTTATTGTGACCAGAAAACATGTTTTATATCATCTGAAATTTGAGACTACTTCATTTGTAGATTAAAATGGAAAATTCTAGTATGTTTCCTTTGTGTGCTTATAAAGAATGTGTGATTCTGCAATTTCAAGGTGCTATTTTCTAAGTATGTCTGTAAGATCAAACTTGTGAATTGTGTTGTCATATTTCTATACATTGTCTGATATCTTTTAGATATTTGTATAATTTCTTTTCCCATTTTTGACTTGCTACTTTTCTGTATCTAAAGTTTGAGATATGTCTCTTACAAAATGCACACAATTTGCTTTCGCTTTTTTTTTTTTTTTAAGAGACAAGTCTCACTATCTTGCCCAGGCTGGTCTCAACCTCCTGGGCTCAAGTGATCCTCCCACCTCAGCATCCTAAGTAGCTTGGACTAGAAGCTACTTTTGGTTTTTTAAATCTGACAATCTTTGTCTTTGAACTGAAATATTTGGTCCATTCTTATTACATATGCTACTATTATATTTCAATTTAAATATAACATCTTCTCTTTGCTTGCTTTCATTTAGGTTTGTTGAGTATATTTTGTCCTTTCATATTTTTTCTTCTACCATTTTGGAAGTCCTGCATTGCGTGTATTTCTATTACTTATTGGTTATCCTAAAAACTATAACATTAATCAAATTATTGAGGTTTAATATTAATCAACATCTCCCGAGTAGCTAGACAATACTTGGATTTTAGAATCTTTTATTCTGTTTATTCCCATCCTGACTTTTTTTTTTGCTGCTGTTGTCATATGTTCCAAATTTATGCATGCACGCACACACACACACACACACACACCCCTGGCTTAAACAATAAAAATTTATTTTCTCACAGTTCTAGAGGCTAGAAGTCCAAGATCAATGGGTAGGCACACTTGGAATTTTTTTGTCTGTTTGTCTCTCCCTGTAGTCCAGGCTGGAGTGTGATGGCATGATCTCGGCTCACCACAACTTCTGCCTCCGAGGTTCAAGTGATTCTCATGCTTCAGCCTCTGGAGTAGCTGGGATTACAGGCGCATGCCAGCATGTCCAGCTAATTTTTGTATTTTTAGTAGAGGGGTTTCACCATATTGGCCAGGCTGGTCTTGAACTCCTGACCTCAGGCAATCTGCCTACTTCAGTCTCCCAAAGTACAGGCATGAATTATTGTGCTTGGCCGGCAGGCTTGGTTTTTTGTTTTTTGTTTTTCTTTTCCTTTTCTTCCTCTTCTTCTCTTTCTTTCTTTCTTTCTTTCTTTCTTTTCTTTTCTTTTTCTTTTTCTTTTTCTTTTTTTTTTTCCAGAGGCAGGGTATTGTCCTGTTGCCCAGGCTGGAGTGCAGTGGCACAGCCCTAGCTCACTGTACGCTTGTAGCTAGAACTACTGGTGCATGCTACTATACCTGGCTGAGGGTTGGTTTCTTTTAAGGCCTCCCTTCTTGGCTTGTAGATGGCTGTCCTCTTTCTGTATCTTCATGTGGTCATCCCTCTGTGCCTGTCTGTGTTCTAATTTCCTCTTCTTTTAAGAACACCAGTCATGTAGGAATAAGACCCAACTTAATGACCTCATTTTAGCTTAATTGCCTCTTTATGAATTCTATCTCCAAATAAGGTCACATTCTGAGGTAACTGGAGATTAGGACTTCAACATATAAATTTTGGAGGACACAATTCATCCCATAACAGCCTTTGACCAACCGGTGTTAACTCTCAGCTCTAAAAATGTAAATGGCATTGACTTCAGCTACTAGACTTTACATCTTTCAAAGCTTATACCTTATACCGAGTCTTTCTTAAAGCATTTGATATGTACACAGTGGCATTTAGCAGACCAAGAAAGTCCATCATCCCACCAGGTCACAGGGAGAAATTCCATTTGGCTTTGCTTTGACTTGCTAAGCCATGTAAATAAAGAAGCATTAACCCAAGTTCTTTCTGCAAACACCAATTCCTTATTCCTTTTTTAAAACAATAGGATACAATTTTATTTTTATTTTTTAGAAATGAGGTCTCACTCTGTCGACCAGGCTAGGGTGCAGTGATGCAATCACAGCTCACTGCAGCTCCAACCTCCTGGGTTCAAGCACTGTTCCTGCCTCAGCCTCGTGAGTAACTAGAACTACAGGCATGCACCACCATTCCCGGCTGACTCCTTATTCTTGACAACCTTTTAATCTTATAGGACACAGATTATAGAAGATCTACTAGCAAACAATCTATTATCCCTGGGCATTAGAGCACCTATGATTCATCTGATGGTGGTGGCTGGTCTTAGCATCTCTATGTATGTAATGGCCTTTTTTAAAAAAAAAAAATAAAAAAACACACCAATCTTACCAGTTTTTAAGAGTACAGTTCAGTAATGTTAAGTATATTTACATTGTTGTGCAACAGATCTGTAGAACTTTGTCATCTTGCAAAACTGAAACTCTAAACAGCGCCTCAATTTCTCCCTCCCCTCTAGCCCCTGGTAACCACCAATCTATTTTTGTTTCTGTGAATTTGGCTACTTTAGATACCAAATACAATACATTTCTATATATCTATATATTTTAACTCCATATTTTATATATTCAAGTAACAAAGTTTTATATTGCTATAAAAAGTAAATGTTTGCTTAGATTTACACACATAGTGACCTCTTTTTTGTCTTTATTATTACATTTCAACCCTTCATCTAAGGTATTTTTCTTTTTTTTCTTTTTTTTTTAATTGCATTTTAGGTTTTGGGGTACATGTGAAGAACATGCAAGATTGTTGTATAGGTACACACATGGCAGTGTGGTTTGCTGCCTTCCGTCCCCTCACCTGTATCTGTCATTTCTCCCCATGCTATCTCTTCCCACCTCCCCACCCCCCGTCCCTCCCCCATTTCCCCCCAACGGACCCCAGTAGGTAGTGCTCCCCTCCCTGTATCCATGTGTTCTCATTGTTCAACACCCGCCTATGAGTGAGAATATACGGTGTTTGATTTTCTGCTCTTGTGTCAGTTTGCTGAGAATGATGGTTTCCAGGTTCATCCATGTCCCTACAAAGGACGTGAACTCATCGTTTTTGATGGCTGCATAATATTCCATGGTGTATATGTACCACATTTTCCCTATCCAGTCTATCATCGTTGGGCATTTGGGTTGGTTCCAGGTCTTTGCTATTGTAAACAGTGCTGCAATGACCATTCGTGTGCACGTGTCCTTGTAGTAGAATGATTTATAATCCTTTGGATATATACCCAGTAATGGGATTGCTGGGTCAAATGGGATTTCTATTTTTAGGTCCTTGAGAAATCGCCACACTGTCTTCCACAATGGTTGAATTAATCTACATTCCCACCAACAGTGTAAAAGTGTTCCTATTTCTCCACATCCTCTCCAGCATCTGTTGTTTCCAGATTTTTTAATGATCGCCATTCTAACTGGTGTGAGATGGTATCTCAATGTGGTTTTGATTTGCATTTCTCTGATGACCAGGGATGATGAGCATTTTTTCATATGTTTGTTGGCCTCCTGTATGTCTTCTTTTGTAAAGTATCTGTTCATATCCTTCGCCCATTTTTGAATGGGCTTGTTTGTTTTTTTTTCTTGTAGATCTGCTTTAGTTCTTTGTAAATTCTGGATATCAGCCTCTTGTCAGATGGGTAGACTGCAAAAATTTTTTCCCATTCTGTTGGTTGCCGATTCACTCTACTGACTGTTTCTTTTGCCGTGCAGAAGCTGTGGAGTTTGATTAGGTCCCATTTGTCTATTTTGGCTTTTGTTGCCATTGCTTTTGGCATTTTGGCCATGAAGTCCTTGCCTACACCTATGTCCTGAATGGTTTTGCCTAGATTTTCTTCTAGGGTTTTTATGGTGTTAGGTCTGATGTTTAAGTCTTTAATCCATCTGGAATTAATTTTGGTGTAAGGTGTCAGGAAGGGGTCCTGTTTCTGCTTTCTGCACATGGCTAGCCAGTTTTCCCAACACCATTTATTAAACAGGGAGTCCTTTCCCCATTGCTTGTTTTTGTCAGGTTTGTCAAAGATCAGATGGTTGTGGGTATGTTGTATTTCCTCTGAGGCCTCTGTTCTGTTCCATTGGTCTATATCTCTGTTTTGGTACCAGTACCATGCTGTTTTGATTACTGTAGCCTTGTAGTATAGTTTGAAGTCCGGTAGTGTGATGCCTCCTGCTTTGTTCTTTTTGCTTAGAATTGACTTGGCTATGCGGGCTCTCTTTTGGTTCCATATGAAGTTTCAGGTGTTTTTTTCCAGTTCTGTGAAGAAGGTCATTGGTAGCTTGATGGGAATAGCGTTGAATCTGTCAATTACTTTGGGCAGTATGGCCATTTTCACGATGTTGATTCTTCCTAACCATGAACATGGAATGTTTCTCCATCTGTTTGTATCCTCTCTTATTTCGTTGAGCAATGGCTTGTAGTTCTCCTTGAAGAGGTCCTTTACGTTCCTTGTTAGTTGTATTCCTAGGTATTTTATTCTCTTTGTAGCAATTGTGAATGGCAGTTCGTTCTTGATTTGGCTCTCTTGAAGTCTATTACTGGTGTATAGGAATGCTTGTGATTTTTGCACGTTGATTTTGTATCCTGAGACTTTGCTGAAGTTGTTTATCAGTTTCAGGAGATTTTGGGCTGAGATGATGGGTTCTTCCAGATATACAATCATGTCATCTGCAAATAGAGACAATTTGATTTCCTCCTTTCCAATTTGGATACCCTTTATTTCTTTTTCTTGCCTGATTGCTCTGGCTAGAACTTCCAGTACTATATTGAATAGGAGTGGTGAGAGAGGGCATCCTTGTCTAGTGCCAGATTTCAAAGGGAATGCTTCCAGTTTTTGCCCATTCAGTATGATATTGGCTGTTGGTTTGTCGTAAATAGCTTTTATTGTTTTGAGATACGTTCCATCAATACCTAGTTTATTGAGGGTTTTTAGCATAAAGCGTTGTTGAATTTTGTCAAAAGCCTTCTCTGCATCAATTGAGATAATCATGTGGTTTTTGTCTTTGGTTCTGTTTATGTGGTGAATTACGTTTATGGACTTGCGTATGTTGAACCAGCCTTGCATCCCCGGGATGAATCCTACTTGATCGTGGTGGATGAGCTTTTTGATATGCTGTTGCAATCGGTTTGCCAGTATTTTATTGAAGATTTTTGCATCTATGTTCATCATGGATATTGGCCTGAAATTTTCTTTTCTTGTTGAGTCTCTGCCGGGTTTTGGTATCAGGATGATGTTTGTCTCGTAAAATGATTTGAGAAGGATTCCCTCTTTTTGGATTGTCTGGAATAGTTTCAGAAGGAATGGCGTCAGCTCCTCTTTGTATGTCTGGTAGAATTCAGCTGTGAACCCATCTGGACCTGGGCTTTTTTTGGGTGGTAGGCTCTTTATTGCTGCCTCGACTTCAGACCATGTTATTGGTCTATTCAGGGTTTCGGCTTCTTCCAGGTTTAGGCTTGGGAGGATGCAGCTGTCCAGGAATTTATCCATTTCTTCCAGGTTTACTAGTTTATGTGCATAGAGTTGTTTGTAATAATCTCTGATGGTGGTTTGGATTTCTGTGGAATCTGTGGTGATATCCCCTTTATCGTTTTTTATTGCATCAATTTGGTTATTCTCTCTTTTCTTTTTTATTAATCTGGCTAGTGGTCTGTCTATTTTGTTGATCTTTTCAAAAAACCAGCTCCTGGATTTATTGATTTTTTGAAGAATTTTTTGTGTCTCTATTTCCTTCAGTTCTGCTCTGATCTTAGTTATTTCCTGTCTTCTGCTAGGTTTTGAGTTTTTTTGATCTTGCTCCTCTAGCTCTTTCAATTTTGATGATAGGGTGTCAATTTTAGATCTCTCCTTTATTCTCATGTGGGCACTCATTGCTATATATTTTCCTCTAGAGACTGCTTTAAATGTGTCCCAGAGATTCTGGTATGTTGTGTCTTCGTTCTCATTGGTTTCGAAGAACATCTTTATTTCTGCCTTCATTTCATTGTTTATCCAGTCAACATTGAAGAGCAAGTTGTTCAGTTTCCATGAAGCTGTGCGGTTCTGAGTTAGTTTCTGCATTCTGAGTTCTAACTCGATTGCACTGTGGTCTGAGAGACTGTTTGTTATGATTTCTGTTCTTTTGCATTTGCTGAGGAGTGATTTATTGCCAATTATGTGGTCAATTTTAGAGTAGGTGTGATGTGGTGCTGAGAAGAATGTATATTCTGTGGATTTGGGGTGGAGAGTTCTGTAAATGTCTATTAGGTTTGCTTGTTCCAGGTCTGAGTTCAGGTCCTGGATATCCTTGTTGATTTTCTGTCTGGTTGATCTGTCTAATATTGACAATGGGGTGTTAAAGTCTCCCACTATTATTGTGTGGGAGTCTAAGTCTCTTTGTAAGTCATTAAGAACTTGCCTTATGTATCTGGGTGCTCCTGTATTGGGTGCGTATATATTTAGGATCGTTAGCTAAGATATTTTTCTTCTGTTTGAAGTGAATATTTTAGAATTACTTTTTAATATCTTTGAGTGCTACAGCCATTCATGTATGCCAGAAAATTTCTTAGATTTTGCTTTAATGGATAAAAGATATTTTCATTGGGTTTTCTTTTTGAGGGTTTCACATTGTTTGTTTTAGCATTATTTTTGATATTATTCAGAAATCAGCTGTCAGTTTGTTACTCGTTATGCTAATGTACATGTCTTCTGACTTTTCTATTGTAAAATGCACAAACATAAAATTTACCATTTTAGCAATTTTACAGTGTAAAGTTCAGTGGCATTTAGTACATTCACAATGAAATATAGCCATCACTGCTATCTAGTTCGAGGACATTTCTATAACCTCAAAAGGAGATCCAACACTTACTAAGAAGCTACTCCATATTCACTCCTCCTGCCAGCCTCTGGCAACCACTAATCTGTTTTCTGTCTCTATGGATTTGCTATTCTGGGTATTTCATATTAGTGGAATGTGGCCTGTTGTGCCGGGCTGCTTTGACTTAGCATAATGCTTTTAAGGAACATTCATGCTGTAGCATGGATCAGTACTTTTTTTTTTTTTTTTTTTTTTTACGACCGAATAATAGTCCATGTATGGATAGACCACTTTTGTTTATCTGTTCATCACTTGATGAACATTTGGGTTGTTTTCACCTGTTTGCTATTGTGAATAGTGCTTCTATATGCACTTGTATATTAGTTTTTGTTAGAGTCCCTGTTTTTAATTCTTTTGGGTCCATACCCAGGAGTAGAATTGCTGAGTCTACGTTAATTCTATGTTTTCCTTATTGAGGAAATGCCAAAATGTTTTCTACAGTGGCTCCCCTATTTAACATTCTCATCATCAAGGTAGGTTCTTTACATTCTTTACCAAGAATGTAAATACATTGGATGTTATTTTCCCACTTGATATTTTCTTTAAAAAAAAACACAAAACAATTTTAGCCATCCTAGTAGGTGTGAAATGCTAGCTCATTGTGGTTTTGATTTACATTTCCCTAATAACTAATCATATTGAGTATCTTTTCATGAGTTTGTTGGCCACTTGTATACTTCTTTGGAGAAGTTCGCATTGAGGTCATTTACCCATTTTAAAATTTGGTTGTCTTTCTGTTGTTGAGTTGTAAGATATTCTGGGTACTAGACCCTTTATTAGATATATGATTCACAATTTTTTCTCCTATCTATACTGCATATCATCTTTTTACTTTCCTGATGGTGTTCTTTGATGTACAAAAGTTTTTAACTTTAAAGAAGTCTACTATGTATATATTTATATAGTTGTTGCTTGTGATTGTGAAGTCACATCTGAGAAACAATTGCCAAATCCAATATCATAACAATTTGCCCCTTTGTTTTTTCTTAGAGTTTTACAATTTTAGCTTTTATACTTAGTTATTTGAGACATTTTTACTTAAATATTTTTTTATAGACAGGGTCTTGCTCTGACACCCAGGCTGGAATGCAGTGGTTTGATCACGGCTCACTGCAGCCTCCACCTCCTGGGCTCAAGCGATTGTCCTACCCCAGCCTCCCTAGTAGCTGGGATTACAGGTGTATACCACCATGCCAGCTAATTTTTTTTCTTGTTTTGTAGAGATAGAGTCTCACCGTGTTGCCCAGGCTGGTCTCAAACTCCTGAGCTCAATTGATCCACCAGCCTCAGCCTCCCAAAGTGCTGGGATTATAGATGTGAGCCACCACATCCAGCCTTGAGTTAAATTTTGTATATGGTAAGAATCTAACTTCATTCTTTTGCATGTGGATATCCAACTATCCCAGCACCATATGTTGAAGTGACTATTCTTTTCCCACAAAATGGTCTTGGCACTTTTATTGAAAATCAATTGACTGTAGATGTATAGGCTTATTTCTGGACTCTCAATTCTAGTCCATTGTTCTATGTGTCTATATTTATGTAAGTACTGCACTATTTTGATTCTTGTAGTTTTGTAGTAAGTTCTGAAATTGGGAAGTATGACTCCTCCAATGTTGTTCTTTTTCAAGATTGTTTTGGCTATTCAGGGTCCCTTGAAATTCCAGCTGAATTTTAGGATAGATTTTTCTATTCCTCCCAGAAAATGTCTTTGGGATTCTGATACAGAACGCTTTGAGGCCGGAGAATAGCTTGAGCCCAGGAAGCGGAGGTTGCGGTGAGCGAAGATTGCACCACTGTACTCCAGCCTGGGCAACAGAGTGAGACTCCATCTCAAAATAAAAAAGAGAATGCTTTGAATCTGCAAATGGTTTAGGGTAATATTCTCATCTTAACAACATTATGACATTATGTCTTCAAATCTATAAATCTAGCATGCCTTTTCATTTATTTAGTTCTTTTTATTTTATTTTTTTCTATTTGCAAATTTTCTGTATTTGCTTTCTTCAGACCAGAGAGTTCTTTAATTTCTTTCAACTGGGTTTTTTAGTTTTCTTTTTTTTTTTCCTTTATCCCCCTGTGGTATTTCAGGAGGGTTTTTTAGTTTTTAGTGGACAAGACTTGTACCTCCTTGGTTAAATTTATTCCTAAATGTTGTGTTATCTTTGATGCTATTGTAAATAGACTTTTCTGTTTTCATTTTCGGATTTTTCATTGTTAGTGTGTAAAAATACAACTGATTTTTGCACGTTGATTTTGTAACCTGCAATGGTTTTTTTCAACTGCCAAATAAGTTTGGATAACTTGTCTTTTATTTTCATGTTTCCATATGTTATTGCTTTAAAGATTTTATACATAATTATTTTATATTATGTATCTGATAATGACAATATCTGGTGTTCTTCAAATTCCAAATCTGCATTAATTGTTTCTGTTCACTTGTACTCAAGTTGTCTTGTCTTAGATGTTTGGTGATCTATGTCTGTGATCTTATAATTTTAATATGCAGAAATCCTGGAGGCCTAAACTGGAGGTGCTTTTTTCTTTTCTAGAGTAAGTTGAGAATGGTTCTTCCAGGTGCCAGAGGATAATATTTACCTGCAACTTCTTTAGCTTCCTTCTGAGATTCATGACAGTGCAGAAGTCTCACAATGAGTTCTCCTCGCATTTTGCTCAAGGCTTAGTCTCCCAGAAACAACATTAAAATGGGTATTCTTTCTGGGGAAAGGTCTTCCTTTTTATATTTGCTTATTATTCACCTCTCTCTGCTATGATTTCAGCTCATTATTTTAAAATAAAAGTTTATGGGTTTTTTGTTGATGAGTAGGCTGGAGATTCCCCTTTCTTTGCTAAATACAACATTGTATTGTCAGTGACGTAGCCTTTTTATTGTTATACAATATATATAATATAAAATTTACCATTTCTATCATTTTTAAGTGTACAATTTAGTGGTATTAAGTATTCACAATATTGTGCACCCATTACCAGTATCCATTTCCAGAAATTTAGGCAGTTCAACTGGTTGTGGATTTTGCTTGGAAGGAGAAATGGCCAGGTGTGCAATTATGCACCAAATTATGGGCTGTACACAGTGCTTTGTCCAGATAGGGACTTGGAAGGAACATGATTAGAAAATAGATGATGAAGAAACTTGGGGAAGAGGTATGTGGACAGACCTCTGTGAATGGACAAAGGATGTGAAGATATTTATGTCCCACATGAGTGCTCACCAAGGGTGACCTCAGAAGATAAGGATTTTAATAATCAAGTAAATATGATGGGTGCAGTGGCTCACGCCTGTAATCCCAGCACTTTGGGAGGCCAAGGTGAGAGGATCACCTGAGGTCAGGAGTTCAAGACCAGACTGGCCAACTTGGTGAAACCCTGTCTCTACTAAAAATACAAAAATTAGCCAGTCGTGGTGATGCATGTCTGTAGTCCCAGCTACTTGGGAGGCTGAGGCACAAGAATAGCTTGAACCTGGGAGGCGGAGGTTGCAGTGAGCCAAGATTGTGCCACTGCACCACTCCAGCCTCCTGACAGAGCGAGACTCCATCCCCACCCCCCCCAAAAAAAGTAGATATGATTACCCATTCTGTGGATATGAGTCATCTTCTTTACTCAGCCACCTATGTCACTGCCCGATGGGCTCATGAACAAAGTAGCCATGGTGGCAGGGATAGAGGCTATGCATGGGCTCAGTAACATGGAGTTCCATTCAACAAGGCTGACCTGGTTATGGCCACTGCTGAGTGCCCAATCTGCCAGCAGCAGAGACAAACACAGAGTCCCCAGTATGGCAGTATTTCTCAGGATGATCAGCCAGCTATCTGGCAGCAGGTTGATTACATTGGAATATGTTCATCATGGAAGGGGCAGCGTTTTGTCCTTCCTGGAATATACATCTTCTCTGAATATACACCTTCCCTGCACACAATGTTTCTGACAAAACTACAATCCATGGACTCATGGAATGCCTCATCTATTGTCATGTTATTACACACAGTATTGCTTCTGACCAAGGAATTTTTACAGCAAATGAAGTACGGCAGTGGGCCCCTGCTCATGGAATTTATTGGTCTTACCATGTTCCCACCATCCTGGAGCAGCTGGCTTGACAGAATAGTGAAATGGCCTTTTGAAGTCACAGTTGCAGGGCTGGAGAAAAAGTTCTTCAGAGGCTGTATATGCTCTGAATTCGTATTCAATATATGATGCTGTTTCTCCCACAGCCAGGATTCACAGATCCAGAAATCAAGGGTGAAAATAAGAGTGGCACCACTCACCATCACCCCTAGTGATGCACTACCAAAATTTTTGTTTCCTGTTCCCATGGCCATGTGTTCTCCTAGCCTAGAGGTCTTAGTTGCAGAAGGAAGAATGTTTCTACCAGGAGACACAAAAAAAATTCCATTGAACTGAAAGTTAAGATGGTTTCCCAGCCACTTTAGGCTCCTCCTGCCTTTGAATTAACAGGTAAAGAAGGGTGTTACTCTGCTGGATAGGGGATTGATGCTGAATACTAAGGGGAAAATGAACTTCTACTTCACAATGGAGGTATGGAAGAGTGTGTCTGGAATACAAGAGTTCCCTTAGAGTGTCTCTTAGTATTACCATGCCCTGTCAATGGGAAACTATAGCAACCCAATCCATGCAGGACTACTGGTGCCCCAGGCTCTTCAGGAATCAAGGTTTGGGTCACCTCATTAGGTAAAGAACCACAATCAGCTGAGATGCTTGTTGAAGGCAAAGGGAACACAGAATGGGTAGTAGAAGAAGGTAGTTACCAATACCAGCCAAGTTTTGTTATATCGTGTTAGGTGGAATTATGACCTCATTTTTGTCTCTATTTAGAGATAAAGGAGATGTGTGTGGTGGGTGCTACATTGACAAGGGGTAGATCTGTGATGTTTAATTCTGCGTGTCTACTTTACTTGGTCATAAGGTGCCCAGATATTTACTCAAACATTATTCTGGGTATTTCCGTGAGGGTATTTTTGAATGAGATTAACATCGACGTCAGTAGACTGAGTAAAGCAGATTGCCATTCCTAATGTGGGTAGGCACCATCCAATTAGTTGAAGGCCTGAATAAAACAAAAAGGCTGAGTCTTCCCCAAGTAAGAGTATTCTTGCTGCCTGACTGTCCTTGGACTGGAACATCAGCTTTTTCCTGCTTTCAGGCTTGAACTAAAACATTTTAGCTCATCCAGAGAGAGAAAGAGAGAGAGAGAGAGAGAGAGAGAGAGAGAGAGAGAGAGAGAGGCAGACAGACAGAATCTCCTATTGGTTCTGTTTCTTTGGATATCCTTGACTAACATACTCATATAAGTGGAATCATATAATATCTATCCTTTTATGTCTGGCTTATTCACTTAGGATGTTTCCAAAGTTCATCATGTTGTGGCACTAATCACAGATATAAGCTTTTCTAAATGGGAATTTCTTCTAGAATATCCAGTGTCTAGACTTTAGTTCATCAAACTGACAGTTTGGTGAAGTCTTTAATCCAGCCTTGAGGGATAAGGGAATTCTTGGAGATGATGTTTATCTGAGACTTAAAGAATGAGTTAGGTGAAATCACAGTAGGGGTAGATAGAAAAATGTTCCTGGGGTCACTCTGTTCTCTCAGAATGCCTTTGACAATGCCCTGCTACCATAGGTACTTAAATTTTGCCCTGAAAGTTTGGTCATATATCAACCTTGTTATGTTATGTTAAGCTCTAGGAGAGGTTTTTCTGTCTTTCCAAGGAGAACAGCATACCTTAACTTTGCCATTCTGAAAAAAGAGAGTCCAGTGATGGCCATCTTGACTGCTAGAGATGAGGAACTCCTTCACATACATGCTGGTAAGCAGAGATTTTACTCCCTGAGTAGTTATTCCTGTGACTTTCATTGTCTTCTGGAAGTCCACTTGCAGCCACTCTTTTGGATTATTCACCTGAGGGCAACAGTGCTGGACTAGTAGTCTGTTGGTCACCATTTACTCCCAGAAATCCCCAGATCCCTTCTTAACCATACCACAGCACTTCTCACTCTACTTTATTTTTTCAGATGGAGTCTCGCTCTGCCACCCAGGCTGGAGTGCAGTGGCACGACCTTGGGTCACTGCAACCTCCATCTCCCAGGTTCAAGTGATTCTCCTGCCTCAGCCTCCCAAGTAGCTGGGGTTACAGGTACCCACCACCATGCCTGGATAATTTTTGTATTTTTAGTAGAGACAGGGTTTCACCAGGTTGGCCAGTCTGGTCTTGAACTCCTGACTTCAGGTGATCTGCCGCGGCAGCCTCCCAAAGTGCTGGAATTACAAGTGTGAGCCACTGCACCTGGCCTCACTCTACTTTCTTTCTCCCCCCACCCTTTTTTTTTAGTCAGAGTCTCACACTGTCACCTGGGTTGGAGAGCAATGGTGTGATCTCAGCTCACTGCAACCTCCACCCCCAGGTTTTATGTGATTCTCCTGCCTTAGCCTCCCGAGTAGCTGTGATTACAGGCACACACCACCACACCCAGCTAATTTTTAATATTTTTAGTAGAGACAGGGTTTCACTATGTTGGCCAGACTGGTCTTGAACTCCTGACCTCGTGATCCACTCGCCTCGGCCTCCCAAAGTGCTGAGATTACAGGTGTGAGCCACTGCGCCCAGCCTCTACTTTTTATTGGCTAGTCAGTCTCCCTTATACAACTCTAACCAACTTCAGGGCCAAAATTTTTCACAATTCACCTTTGTATCCCCAGGCTCATCCTGGGAATACAAAGATGCCCAGTAATGTTTACTTTCCACTGATGCAATGAGAAACCTGAAAAGAAAGCCAATTGTTGATATTTATCTGTAAAATGGACTTTTCTACAACAATTGTTTGACAGATATTAGCCCAGTACTAAATAAAGCGATTAATCTTCCAGGAGGTTCAATTAAGGATCATTTCCCCCAGATGCCTATGGTGTTGTTTGCCCATAATCAACCTTCTCTGACACTCTTTTTAGGAATAACAATTGACAGAAATATCTCTGAAGAAATAGTCAAAGGCTTCCCCTATTTTTTTTTTCCCAACCACTGCTCTGAGTCAGATAAACAGTAAATCTGTTGCCTTTTACCTGAGGCCTCCAGGCATTACTCGTCCCTTGGAGGTGAAGTCGAGCTTTTGAAGGAGACCAGGTGGCAAAAACATTGGTGAAGTAGGATGAAGCAGTGATCTGTGCGTCTGATATTGCTTTACTCTCCATTCCCAATGGCATGCTGCAACCTCAAAGAAAAGAAAAAGAAAGGTTATCATAGGGACATGCTTCAGCCTCAGTTATATTGAGAAGCCTCCATTGATATTCTAGGGCTACTGTCATCATAATATCATTTCTCAGGCATTAACTTTTGCACAGATTCTTTTATTGTTACCTATTTTCTGGTCAGCTCTTCCCACTTTGTGTGACTCTTTGATTTTCCTCCTTTTCTTCTTCTACTTTTATTTTAGGCTCTAGAGGTACATGGGTAGGTTTGTTATAGGAGTAAATTGCATGTCACTGAGGCTTAGTGTATGAATGATCCCCTCACCCAGGTAGTGAGTGTAGTACCCAATATGTAATTTTCCAAGCCATGTCCCCCTCCAAACCTCTCCCCTTCTGAGTTTCCATCATTGTGTCCATGTGTATTTAATGTTTACCTCCCACTTATGAGAACATGTGATATTTGGTTTTCTTCTCCTGCATTAGTTCACTTAGGATAATGCCCTCCAGCTGCATCTATGTTGCTGAAAAGTCATGATCTCATTCTCTTTTATGTATATTCCATGGTACGTATATACCACATTTTCTTTCTTTCTTTCTTTCTTTCTTTCTTTCTTTCTTTCTTTCTTTCTTTCTTTCTTTCTTTTTTGGCGGATTTTTGCTCTTGGTGCCCAGACTGGAGTGCAATGGCACGATCTCAGCTCACCGCAGCCTCTGCCTCCTGAGTTCAAGTGATTTTCCTGCCTCAACCTCCTGAGTAGCTGGGATTACAGGCATGCACCACCATGCCCAGCTAATTTTATATTTTTTGTAGAGATGGGGTTTCACTGTGTTGGTCAGGCTGGTCTTGAACTCCTGACCTTGTGATCTGCCCACCTCAGCCTCCCAAAGTGCTGGGATTATAGGCGTGAGCCACCTATAAGAAAATGTGGCCTGGGGCACCACATTTTCTTTATCCAATCTGTTGTTGATGGGCATTTAGGTTGATTCCATGTATTTGCTATTGTGAATAGTGCTGAAATGAACATATGCATGCACGTGTCTTTATGATAGAATGATTTATATTCCTTTGAGTATATACCTAGTGATGGGATTGCTGGGCTAAATGGTATTTCTGGGTTTGCCCAAGACTATGCTGGTTTTAGCACTGGCAATTTTTGTGTCCTGATACTGGGAACCCCTCCTCCAGTCTCAGGATAACTAGAACAGTTAGTTACCCTGTCCATGGTTGAGGGAGGAAGGATATAAGATGACTTGGCACTTACTATTTAAATCACAGCCCATCAACTCCATGCGAAGAGTGCTGCGAATGCTATAATGAGTTGGGTGCAAACGGATGTATCGAGCAATAATTGGAGGGTTAAAAATATTGTGTTTTATCCCAGATGAATCCACATTGCCAAAGAAGACCTGTATGGAGAGATTATCACAAATACACGGAAAGTGAATCCAGAGTGAAAAGCAATTTCTCTCAATCACATCTTCCTTCTAATTTTGCTTTGTGCATTTCTCAGCGGCATCCAACATCCATTAAGACAATTATGGTTAGATGGATGTTATGATGGTAGACACAAAAAAGGAACACACCAAGAAGGAGTGGGAACAAGGGAAATTATTAGGTCTGGGGCAAGTGAAATCGTTTTGTACTTTGAGTTCCTGTAAAAGGCTAGTAAAAGTTGAGGAAGCCATTTGGGCTTTGCTGCTCCAGCATGGTCCACAAACCAGGAGTAGCAGAATCATCTGAGGGCAATTCAAAATGCAGTATCAGGAGAATGACGTCAGTGAGTTGATGGGATAGGAGGTCCCCACCTCTTGTTCCCCTACAGGAACAATAATTTGGCAACTGTCTATGGACAACAGTGCCTTTGTGGGAGCCATGGGATCCTGGTAGGAGGTTGGGAAATCCCGGTAGAGCTCAAGAATAAAGATGAATGCTTTAATAAGGCAAGCCCACATTCTAGTGGCAAGCCTGTCAACTATAGTTCTGGCTGTGGACCCAGAAGCAGCCCACGACCCTGGAAACTTAGCTCCAGACCTGTTTGTATGTGGTCCTACCATTAGCCCTATGTGCCCAGGGATCTGGGAGGAGCAAATCCCATTGGCAGCCACAGTAACAGGCCTCCCAACTGTGGACTCTTAAGCAGCCCTGTGATTCAGCTTCAGTCTCAGACTACCATGGTCTTGGTGAAGTTCTGCCTACTCAGAAAACTGGTAGGAGTCATGCCATTCCACCCCTGGAAACAGGCCCACCAAGTGGACCTGACTGTGGACTCAAAAGTAACTCTGTGAGCCAACTCCAGTCTTGATGTACCATGTTCTGGAGACAGTCTTGCCTGTAAAGGGACTCAGTAGAATCCACACTTATCTGTGCCCCCATAACAGGCCCCCTGGCTATGGGCCCAACTGGGGACCCTGAAGCAGCTCTTTGACCAAGCTCCAGGCCCACTTTATCATGGTCTGCAGGCAGTTCTGACCACTCAAGGACCCAATGAGAGCTGGTAATGAGCCCATTGTCTGAGTACGCAACTTCAGACCAGAAGACGTGTCAGCTCATTCAAATGTACAGATACCAATGCAAGGCTACATGGGTCATGAAGAATCAGGTAAATATGACATCACCAAAGGGAACTAATAAAGCTCCAGCAACCAACCCTGAAGAAATGAAGATTCATGAAATTTTTGAAAAGAATTCAAAACGATCATTTTAAGAAGGTCAGTGAGCTACAAGAGGATACAGGTAGACAACTAACAAAATGAGGAAAACAATACATGAATGAAATTACAAGTTTAACAAAGAAATAAAAACCATTATAAAAACAAATAAAAATCCTGTAGCTGAAGAATATTGCTGAATATAGCTGAAGAATAACTGAACTAAAAAATTTAATAGAGATCTTCAATAGCAGACTCAATCATGCAGAAGAAAGAATTTGTAAACTTGAAGACAGGTCATTTGAAATTATCTAGTTGGAGGAATAAAAAGAACAATGAGAGTGAAGAAAGAATAAGGGACTTGTGTGATCTCATCAAGCAAAATGATAGATGTATTATAGAAATCTTAAAAGGAGAAGAGAGAGAGAAAGGAAGCTTATTTAAAGAAACAATAGGTGAGATTTCCCCAAACCAGGGAGGGTAAGCACCATCTAGATTCACTAAGCCCAAAGATAAGCAAATACATTAAATCCACAGTAGTCTACAGTGAAATACATTATAATTAAATTATCAACAAAGACAAAAGATAATTTTGGGGTAGTTAGAAGAAAGTAAATTACCACCCATAGAGAGCTCCATAAGACAATGAGTGGATATCTCAACAGAAACCTTGAAGGCCAGGAAAGAGTGGGATGATATATTCAAAGTACTCAGAGAAAAAATCCAATCAATAATACTTTATCTGGAAAAACTGTCCTTTAAGGATTAAGACAAAGATAAAGACTTTCTCAGACAAACAGAGACTGAGGGAGGTTTTTCACCACAAGACCTGCCTTGTAAGAAGTGCTAATAGTTCTTCAAGTTGAAATAAAAAGACACTAAACAATGACCCAAAAGCATATGAATCCTTTCACTACTAAAGGTAAATATAAAGAGAAACATATAATATTATAACAGTATAATGATTGTTATAGATAACTATTAATATTAATTTAAATTAAAAGACAAAACAGTAACTATAATGACAGAAACTTGTCAATGGAAACAAAATATAGAAGGAAGTAAAATATGACCTCAATTACATAAAGTTGTGGTGGGGGAAGTGAGTAAAGTATAGAGTTTCTGTATGTGACTGAAGGTGTTGTCAGCTTAAAACAGACTTCCATAACTAAAAAAGGTTCAGCTTGATCCCTGTGGTAAACACACACACACACACACACACACACACACACACACACACACACACGTATAGTAGATATACAAAAGATAATTAGAATCAAAACACATCCAAGCAAAAATCATCAAACCACAAAGAAAGGAAAAAGAAAACTACAAAACACCAAACTATTAACAGAACGGCAATAGAAAGTCCTTACATATCAATAATTACTTTAAGTGTAAACAGACTTCCCAATCAAAAGACAAAGAGTAACAGAATGGGGTTTTTAAAAAGCCAACAATTCAGAGATGGGAAGTAAGGAACAAAAACAAACAAGACCCAACTATACGTTGTTGATAACAGACTCACTTTTGATTTAAGAACACACATAGGCTAAAAGTGAAGGGGTGGAGAAAGTTATGCCATATAAACTGCAACCAAAAGAGAGCAGGGGTGGCTATACTTGTATGAGAAAAAATAGTCTTTAAGTGAAAAACTGTGACACGAGACATAGAAGGTCACTATTTAATAAAAGGGTCACTTGAACAGTAAGATGTAACAATTATAAATATATATGTACCCAAAATGAAAGTAACTAAATATATAAAGCAAACATTGACAGAGGTGGAAGGAGAAACCAATAACAATACAATATAGTGGGTTCAATGTTCCACTCTCTATAATGAATAGATCATCCAATAGAAAATCAATAAGGATACAGCAGAACTGAAGGATAAAATAGACCCAATGGACCTAAAATGTACATATAGAACTTTCCACCCAACAGCAGGATTATCAAGCACACACAGAACATTCCTCAAGACAGATCACCTTTTAGGTCACAAAACAAGTCATAACAAATTTAAGAAGATTAAAATCATACCAAGTATATTTTCTGACCACAATGGATTCAAACTACAAATCAATAACAATAAGAAAACATGAAAATTCACAAATATGTGTAAACTAAACAACACATTCTTGAATGACCATTGGGTCACAGAAGAAATTGAAATCTTGATATGTTTTCATATTATGAAAACATACCGAAGCTTAAAGAATACAGTAAAAGCAAACTAATAGGGAAATTTACAGCAATACATGCCTATATTTAAAAAGAAGAAAGATATGCAATAAACAACCCAACTTATCACCTCCAGGAACTACAAAAAGAAGAAGAAAAAAAAGCCCAAAGGTAGCAGAACAAAGGAAATAATAAATGTGAGAGCAGAAATAAATAAAAAAGAGAATAGAAAAAAAGTTGGAAAAAATTGACAAAACTAGGAGTTGATTTTTTTGAAAAAATAAGCAAAATTGGCAAGTCCTTAGCTAGACTAAGAAAAAAAAAAAGAGAGAACATGCATAAAAATAAAATGTAAATGAAAGATGAGACATTACAACTGATGTCACAGAAACAGAACCATAAGGGACTATTATGAGCATTTATATGCTAACAAATTGGTTAAACTAGAGGAAATGGATAAATTCCTAGAAATATATAACATACCAAAACTGAATAACAAAGAAATAGAAAGCTTTAACAGACTCACAACAAATAGGAATATTGAATCTAGTAATCATAAACCTTCCAACAAAGAAAAGCCCAGGAAGTATTAATACTAATATGTCTTAAACGCTCCTAAAAAAATACAAGCAAGAACACTTCAAAACACAGTTTATTAGCCAACATCACCCTGATACCATATCCTGGCAAAAACAACACTAGAAAAGAAAACTGCAGGCCAGGCCAGGTATGGTGGCTTAAGCCTGTAATCCCAATACTTTGGGATGCTGAAGCAGGCAAATCACTTGAGGTCAGGAATTCGAGACCAGCCTGGCAAACATGGTGAAAACCCACCTCTACTGAAAAAATAAAAAAAAATAGCTAGTTGTGGTGGCATGTGCCTGTAGTCCCAGCTACTCAGGAGGCTTAGGCAGGAGAATTACTTGAACCCAGTAGGTGGAGGGTACAGTGAGCCAAGACCATACCACCACTGCACTCCAGCCTGGGCGAGAGAGTGAGATCTGCCTCAAAAAAAAAAAAAAAAAAAAAAAAAGAAAGAAAACTACAGGCCAATATCCCTGATGAACAGAGATACAAAAATACTCAACAAAATACCTGCCAACCAAATTCAACAGAACATTAAAAGTATGATTCATCGTGAACAAGTGGTATTTATCCCTAGGATACAAGGATGGTTCAACATGTGCAAATCAATCAATGTGATATACCACATTATCAGAATGAAAGATGAAAAACACATGATTATTTTGATCAATGCAGAAAATGAATTTGACAAAACTAGATAGCCATTCATAATAAAAACTTTCAACATGATGGATACAACAAGGAACTTACCTCAACACAATAAAGACCATATAGGAAAAGCCCACAGCTGGTATAACCAATGTGGAAAAACTGAAGGCTTTTCCTTTTAGATACTGATATAGTTTGGGTCTATGTTCCCACTCAAATCTCACCTTGAGTTGTAATCCCCATAATCCCCATGTGTCGAGGGAGGGACCTGGTGGGAGTTGATTGGATCATAGGGGTTGTTTCCCCCACGCTGTTCTCCTGATAGTGAGTTCTTACGAGATCTGATGGCTTTATAAGTGTTTGACAGTTCCTCCTTTACACACGCTCTCTTGACTGCTGCCATGTAAGATGTGCCTACTTCCCCTTATGCCATGACTGTAGGTTTCCTGAGGCCTCCCCAGCCATACAGAACTGTGAGTCAATTAAACCTCTTTATAAATTACCCAGTCTCAGGCAGTTCTTTATAGCAATGTGAAAACGGACTAATACAGATACTATACAATGCAAGAATGCCTACTATCACTACTTCTATTCAAGACAGTACTTTCCAGTAATATCTTGAACTAATTAGAACAATTAGACAAGAAAAGGAAATAAAAGGCATCCAAATAGAAGAGAATAGTAAAATTATCTGTTTTTGCAGACGTAGAAATCTCTGAAGACTCAACAAAAAATTGTTAGAACTAATACATGAATTCTGTAAAGTTGCAGGACACAAAATCAACACACAGAAATCAGTGGTGTTTCTATACACTGTAAACTAAATCAAAGGAAATTAGAAAATAATCTCATTTACAATAGCAGCAAAAGAATAAAATACCTAGGAATAGACTTAACCAAATAAATGAAAGACTTGTACAATGAAAATATAGAAGACATTTATTAAGGAAATTCAAGAAGACACAGATAAAGAAAAGATATTCCATATTCACTGATTCGAAGAATTACTCTTGTTAAAATGTCCACATGACCCAAAGTAATTCAATGTGATCCCTATCAAAATCTCAATGGTGTTCTTCACAGAAATTTTTTTAAAAATTAAATTCATATGGAATCACAAAAGACCCCAACGAGGCAAAGCAATTTTTTTTTTAGACAGTCTTGCTCTGTTGCCCAGGCTGGAGTACAGTGGCACAATCTTGGTTCACTACAACCTCTGCCTTCCAAGTTCAAGTGATTCTCCTGCCTCAGCCTCCATATTAGCTGGGATCCCAGGGGCCCACCACCATACCTGGCTAATTTTTGTTTTTTTTCTTTTAGTAGAGATGGGGTTTTACCATGTTGGCCAGGCTGATCTTAAACCCCCGACCTCAAGAGATCCACCCATCTCAGCCTCAGAAACTGCTGGGATTACAGGTGTGAGCCACCATACCCAGCCAGGCAAAACAATCTTAAGCAAGAAGAACAAAGCTAGAAGCATCATACTTCCTGATTTCAAAATATAATACAAGTCTCCAGGAATCAAAATAGTATGGTACTGGCATAAAAATAGACACACCAACCAAGGGAACAGAATAGAAAAGCCCAGAAATAAATTCACATGTTTACTGTGAACAGATTTTTGACAAGAGTGCCAATAACATACAATGGGGAAAAGGGAGTCTCTTCAATAAATGATATTGGGAAAACTGAATATCCACATGCAGAAGAAAGAAATTGGGCCCCTTTCTCACACTGTATATAAAATTCAACTCAAAATTGATTAAACACTTGTATATAAGGCCTAAAACTATAATACTCCTGGAAAAAAAAACAGGAAAAAAGCTTCTTGACATTGATTTGGACAATATTTTTTTAATATCACACCAAAAATACAGGCAACAAAAACAAGAATAGACAACTGGGATTGCACCAAACTAAAAAGTTTCTGCACAGCACAAGAAAGAATCAACAGAGTGAAAAGGCAACCTATGGAGTGGATACAAATATTTGCAAACTGTATATCTGATAATTGGTAAGAAACTGAAACAACTCAATAGTAAGAAACAACCTAATTAAAAATGGGCGAAGGACCTAAATACAACTTTTCAAAAGAAGAAATATAAAAGGCCAACAGATAAATGATGCTCAGCATCACTAACCATCAGGGAAATGCAAATCAAAACACAATGAGATATTCCCTCACATCTACTAGAATAGTGTCTTAGTCTGTCATTATAGACTATAACTTATTACGGACTATAATTTATTATGCTGCTATGACAGAATACCACAAATTGAATAATTTATAATGAACAGAGATGTATTTGGCTTACAGTTCTGGAGGCGTGGCAGTCCAAGATCAAGAGGCCAGCATCTGGCAAAGGCCTTCTTTCTATATCATAACATGGCAGAAGGGCAAAAAGAGGGCAAGAAAGAGTTCAGACTCACAACTTTAGGTGCTTTTGTAATCGGAATTAATCCATTCATGAGGGTGGAGCCCTCACCACCGAAACACCTCCCATTCGGCCCTAACTCCTATCACTGCTGCATTGGGAATTAAGTTTCCAACAGATGTTTTTTGGGGAAAACACTCAAACCATAGCAAATAGCTATTAACAAAAAGACAAAAGATGACAAATGTTGGTGGGAATGCGGAGAAGAGGAAAACCTCATACACTGTTGCTGCAAAAATAAATTGGTACAGCCATTATGAAAAACAGCATAGAGATTCCTCAAAAAAAAACCTAAAAATAGAATACCATATGATCCAGCAATCTCATATATATATATGACATTGATTTAGGCAATATTTTTTTAATATCACACCAAAATTTTGTACTCCCCACACCACAGTCCCTGGCACCTAACATTCTACTGTCTGCTTTTATGAGTTTGACCATCTTAGGTTCCACATATGAGGTCATGCAATATTTGTCTTTCTGTGTCTGGCTTATTACACTTAGTATAATATTTTCCATGTTCATCCAGCACACACAGTTTATTCACAAGCTAATGATCAACATTTATTAGCTAGACCTATCTCAAGTCGAAGATGATTTAATATATATATATATATATATATATATATATATATATATATATATATATCTTCACTCCCATGTTCACTGCAACAGTATTCACAATAGCCAAGATATAGAAACAACCTAAATGTCCATTAATGGATGGAAGGATAAAGAAAATGTGTTATATATATGATGGAATATTCACACAATTATGAACTATTATTCAGCCTTAAAAAAAGAAGAAAATCCTGCCACTTGTGATAACATGGATGAACCTGGAAAATATTATACTAATAAGGCAAACACAGAAAGACAAATATTGCATGACCTCATATGTGGAACCTAAGATGGTCAAACTCATAAAAGCAGACAGTAGAATGTTAGGTGCCAGGGACTGTGGTGTGGGGAGTACAAAATTTCAATTTTGCAAGATAAATTAGTTCTGTAATCTAATGTGTGATATAGTAACTATAGTAAACAATACTGTATTGTATACTTGAAATTTGCTAAAAGAGTAGGGCATAAATGTTCTCATCACAAAAGGGATAGGTAGGCAAAGAGATAGATATATCTTAATTAGCTTGCTCATGGTGACCATTTCACAATGTATCCATGTATTAAAACATCAAGTTGTACCCCTTAAATATATGCAACTTAAATTTCTCAATTATACCTAAATAAAGATTTTTTAAAAGAGATGCAGTTCCTTGGGCTCCATTTCAGGTCTCCTGAATCCGAATCTAAATTTTAATAAGATCCTTAGGTGTTTTGTATGCACACTAAAGTTTGAAAAACACTGGCAAAGGACAGTCAGCTGTGAAAGAGAACTGGTAATGCACAGCCTATCCTCCACACTGGTCTCAGAATGATTTAAGAATGTAGTGTGTGTGTGTGTGTGTGTGTGTCTGTGTGTGTGTGTATGTATGTGTTTGTGTGTGGAGAGACGACAGAGAGAATGAGAGAAAGAGAGAGAGATAGTCTATAATGTGGGCATTAATTAATGATCCCACTGTATGAATTAATGACACACATGTTAGTATCCAAAACGTGGGATTTCGTACCTTGGCATGTCTGGGTTCTGGACAAAAGTACATAACATATGCAAGGGAAAGGGAATACAGTTTGAGAAATATGGTAGTAATGCCAATTTGAAAGGCCTAGATTTAAATCATAGCATACAGCATAAGAAATATTGAAAATGATATCACTCATAGAACACCTGGGATTCTTTTATCTGCTTGAATACACTAAAATAGGCATTCAATATGTATGTAAGTCTATTATATGATCACACATCAGAGTTTAGTATCATGGAAAAATTTTTAAAATTATTCTGCCATGTAGCGTTTTCTTCTTTCAATGGAATAGAAAATATTGATAAATTTGTGGCATTGTTTCTAAACAAGTTATACCAGAAATCACAACATTTCTAAAAATAAATATATCTGTATTGGGGGGTTAAAATAGAATAACATATTCAAACCATTGACCTTTATTTAAAGATTTATCAAGGATTTTGTTTTCTCTGCTGCTCTCCTTTCTATAAAAGAAAACATTTGACCTTCTATTTATGGCCTTTAGACTTGGCTCTTGCAAGAGCTAGTATAATTAAATCCCAGGTAATAAATGAACACTCCAACTCACCTCTCTGGAGTGGGATGGTGCAAAATTATTTGTAGAAAACCACCTGTTTCGTCTAGCTACCCCCTGCATAAGTGGGTACTGGCAGCTCTTGGGGGCCTGAATTTTATGTATCGTTGTGACTAAAATAATGAATGTGTAGTCTGACTCCAAAAGGGGGCGGTCATCTTTGATTTGAGATAGGTCTAGTTATGTTTCCAAATTTCTAATTTAAAAGAAATTTGTTGCTACAGAATGATCATTGAGAAGTAGAAGTTTTGAAATGAAGTATGTATCAATACAAAATGACATTCAGTTTTATTAGCATCCGAAAAGTTTATGTTGAACTTAAGAGTATTATATAGCTAATAAATGTTGATCATTAGCTTGTGACTAAACTGTGTGTGCTAGGAAGAATACTAATCTCCCAGTGACATGCACATTCTAATCCCCAGAGCATGTGACTGTGTTATGTTGCATAGAAAGAGGGACCTAAGGTTGCAGATGAAATTAAGTTTGCCAATTAGCTGATGTCAAAATAGTGGGAATATCCTGGATTATCCAGGTGGGCCCAATGTAGTCACAGGGGGTCTTGAAAGTGAGAGAGGGAGGCAGAAGAGAAGAGTCAAAGGGAGATATGATTAGTTAAGAATAGTCAGGAAGGTGCAATATTACTGGCTTCAAAGATGGAGGAAGGAGGCCATGATTTAACGAATGTGTATGGCCTCTAGAAGCTGGAAAAGAAAGGAAAAAGAATCCTCTTCTAGAGCTTCCAGAAAGAAATGTAGCCCTGATGACACCTTGATTTTAGCCCAGTGAGACTTGGGTCAGTCTTCTGGCCTATAGAACTGTAACATAATACATTTGTGTTGTTTTAAGCCATTAAGTTTGTGGTAATTTGCTACCCCAGCAATAGAAAACTAATATCCTATACAAATGAAGACTTTGCCTTCATTTGTTAATCTTTCTGCCTTGATTAGAAACCTGCTTGGGAGACAATTTGTTAATTCAACAAATAGTTAATGACTGACTACAGAAATCCTAGATTCCATATATTATGTGCCAGGCATTGTGCTAGGAGGCCTCAGTAGTAAATTCTACTAAATGTTTAAAGAAGGATTAACATTAATCCTTCTCAAACTCTTCCAAGAGATGGAGAAGAAGAGTAAACTTTACAACTCATACTATGAGGCCACCATTACTTTGATATCAAAGCCACACAAATATATTACAAGGAAAGAAAATTACAAATTGCATGTAATTGAATATACGAGTATAATATTCCCTTATGCATATAGATGCAAAAATCCTCAACAAAATATTAGTAAACCAAATCCAGCAGCATGTTATAAACCACCCAATAATGCAAGGGCGGTTCAACATGAGACAACCAATCCATCAGTCAACTCCACATTAATAAAATATAGGGAAGAAAACCCCTGCAAGTTCAATCCATTTGATTCAGAAAAATCATTTGATAAAGCTGAACACCTTTTCATGATTAAAAAAAAAAAAAGAAACTAGAAATAGAAGAAAAAATCCATAACATGATAAAGAGCATTCACAAAATACCCAAAACTAACATCGCACTCAATGGTAAAAGACTGAAAGATTTTCCCCTAAGATTAGAAACAAGACAAGAATGCCTGCTTTTACTGCTTCTAATCAAAATTGTATTGGAAGTCCTAGCCAGGGCAATTAGAAAAAAAAAAAAAGAAATAAAAGGCATCCAAATTGAAAAGGAATAAGTAAAGCTATCTTCTTCTCAGATGGACATGAGGTTATATGTAGAAAACCCCAAAGAATCCACAAAACACTATAGAGCTAATAGGTGAATTCAGCAGTTACAGGATATAAGATCAACATGCAAAAATCAGTTACATTTCTACACACTAGCAATGAACAATCTGAGATGAAATTAAGAAAATAAGAAAATAATTCTATTAAAAATAGCATAAAAGAATAAAATACTTAGAAATCAATGTTACCAAGGAGGTGCAAGGCTTGTACACTGAAAATAACAAAACATTGCTGAAAGATATTGAAGACAGCATAAAGAAATAGAAAAATATCCTGTGTTCATGAATTGGAAGACAATATTATTAAGACGATAGTACTACCCAAAATGATCTACAGATTTTAATACATTCTGCATCAAAATCCCAATGGCCTTTTTTTTGTTGTTGTTTCCAGAAACGGAAAAGCCAATCTTAAAATTCATGTGTAATTGTGAGGGACCTCAAATAGCCAAAATAATCTTGAAAAAGGACAAAGTTGGAGAACTCACACTTCCCAAATTCAAAACTTCATATAAAGCTACAGTTATCAACACTTTGTGGTACTGGTATATATATATATATATATGTCTGCCCTTATGCCAGTACAACAAAATTATATATATATATATGTAGATGGAATAGAATTAAAAGGCAAGAAATAAACCCATAACGGTATTCATGGATATATACCTCAAATACAGATGGTTTCCAGCTTGTAACTGTTGAACTTACAATTTTTTGACTTTATGATGGTGTGAAAGCCACATGAATTCAGTAGAATCTATATGCATAAAAGTACTTAAAGTACACCTACAACCATTCTGTCTTTCAGTTTCAGTACAATATTTAATAAATTACATGAGATGGTCAATACTTCTTTATAAACTTGGCTTTGTGTTACATGATTTTGCCCAATCGTAGCCTAATTGTAAGTGTTCTGAGCAGTTTTAAGGTAGGCTGGGCTAAACTATGACGATTGGTTGGTTAGCTGTTGATATGGTTTGGCTCTGTGTCCCCACACAAATCTCATGTAGAACTGTAATCCCGTTATGTCAGAGGAGAGGCCTGGTGGGAGGAGATTGGATTGTAGGGGCAGATATCCCCTTGCTGTTCTCATGACAGTGAGTGAGTTCTCATGAGATCTGATGGTTTAAAAGTGTATGACATTTCCCACTTCACCCTCTCCTGCTCCACTAGGGTAAGGCATGCTTGCTTCCCCTTCACCTGCTGCTATGAATTCAAGTTTCCTGAGGCCTCACAGTCATGCTTCCTGTTAAGCCTGCAAAACTGTGAGTCCATTCAATCTCTTTTATTCATAAATCACTAAGTCTTAGGTAGTTCTTTACAGCAATGTGAGAGTGGACTAATACAGCTGTATTAAATGCATTTACACTAATAATGGTTTTAAGCAACAATGGGTTTATCAGGATGTAATACCATCCCAAGTTGAGGAACATCTGTTATTTAAAACAGCTGTTCAAACAACACTTGTACAGGAGCATTCATGGCAGCACTTTTCACACTAATCAGTAATGTAGGGGATCAAATGCCACCTCAAAACATGCCACTTAGGCATATTGATTATTTTGAGTTTAAAGGCACTTGAAAAATACCAGATGCAAGAAGGGCATGCTGACATTCCTTTTTTTTATGAAAGGAGGAGATGAAACTCTCATGTGATAGGTATTATCTGTATACCAGGAGGAAGAAACATTCTTATTGCCAGAGATGGGGAGTCCAGGTTTGAGGGAAAGCTGCACCAAAAAACCTTCTTAGTGACTTTACCACAACTAACTCTCTTAGCCCAAACCCCATTGTCTTGTTACGTTTTCACAATTTACCACACTTTTTCAAATCTAGTATGTAAGTGTTCAGGTGTAATTGCTCATTTGAGTGTTCATCTATCTTATGAGGTCTCCCATGTACATGTAAAAAATACCAAATAAAATTTTGTATATGC
The DNA here is from genome assembly GCF_048565385.1 of Saimiri boliviensis. Classification (NCBI taxonomy): domain Eukaryota; kingdom Metazoa; phylum Chordata; class Mammalia; order Primates; family Cebidae; genus Saimiri; species Saimiri boliviensis. The sequence continues at coordinate 83,779,686 of NC_133470.1, read as the reverse complement.
TTTTCTTTTGTTAATCTGTCTTATTTAAGTCCTAGCTGGAGAATCTGAGAGGATAGAGGACATTTAGCTCCCCTGTTATGGAAATCTCTTAATGAACTGTGAAACAACTGATGAGTGGATAAACAAAATGTGGCCTGTTTATACAACGGAATATTATTCAGCCATTCAAAGGAAGGAAGAACTGATTCATGCCTCTACATGGATGAACCCTGATGAACACATTATGCTAAGTGAAAGCAGCCAGACACACAAGGCCTGCCATTCGGTTGCATGATTCCATCTACAGGAAATCTCCAAAACACGCAAACCTCTATGGACAGAAAGCAGATTGGTTAGTGGTTGCCAGGGGCTATCGGGAACATGTGTATGTGGCGGGGGCAGCGGTGTGGAAGGAGGCGTGTGGGAAGTGACTGCTTACAGGTACAGGGGTTTCCATGTCTTTTCCGGGTGTTGAAAATGTTTTGAAACCAGGTGGTTGCGATGGGCGTGCAACATTTCAAAGGAGCCGTACCCAGCATCCTCCCCGGGGCCGCCCGTTTGTCTTTCTCCCATCCAGTAGAAAGGGAGAGTTCCCCCACTGGCGAAGAGAGGGTCACCAGCTGGATTCCCCCTCCCCGCCCCACTCCACCCCGACCCCCACGGGCCTCCAGCTGCTTCCAGGCGGAGGCCTGCTCCCTCGGGGCCAATAGGAAGGCCATAAGGTCACCTGATGGGCGTGCCCTCCAGCCACTTCTCCGCCCAGGCCTGCTCCCTGCAGGCCAATGGGAAGGCGATGAGATCACCTGATGGGCGTGCCCTCTAGCCGCTTCCAGGCCGAGGCCTGCTCCCTCGGGGCCAATGGGAAGGCCATAAGGTCACCTGATGGGCGTGCCCTCCAGCCACTTCTCCGCCCAGGCCTTCTCCCTGCAGGCCAATGGGAAGGTGATGAGGTCACCTGATGGGCATGCCCTCCAGCCGCTTCCAGGCCGAGGCCTGCTCCTTCGGGGCCAATGGGAAGGCGATGAAGTCACGTGACGGGCGTGTCCCTGGTGAGGCCGTAGCCACGTGCGAGCGAGGCGGTTACCGTGTGGTGACGTGGTGGCACGAGGATGTACGTGCCCAACGGACTGGGCTCCCCAGCCAGTGAGGGGCTGGGCCCTCGTCGCTAGGATACACGGTACTGGACGCCATAACGGTCATCTTGAGAGGCATCTCGTAGCTCTAGAGCAAGCCGAGCCGAGATCGCGCACTCAACACCCAGCATGTCGGAGAGGAGGAGCCGTCGAGGGTCCTCTGGTGCTGGCGGCCGGAGGCACACCCGCTCTCGCACCGCCCGAGCGGAGGTTTTGTTTTCTGTGAGCCAAGTGGAGCGTAGTCTACGGGAAGGCCACTACGCCCAGCGCCTGAGTCCCTGTGCGCCAGTCCACCTCGCTGTCGTGATTGAGTCCCTCACGGCCCAGATCCTGGAGCTGGCGGGCAAGGAGGCCCACAACAGCGGAGACACGACCATCACTCCGCAGCTGCTGCACATGCCGGTTCACAACAACGCGCTGCTGAGCACCCTCTTTGACACAACCACCATCTCTCAAGTGGTTCCCGGCCGGGACTAGCTGCTGACGACGCCCGACTTCTGGGACCCGGCAGGTCCACTCGTCCACCTACCCAGCCCCAAATCCCCCAGCCCCCAAACCACACCCCCACCCCCACTTTCCACCGGCCCCAAAGTCTCTTGGGCCTTCATTCATTCATTGTGTCAGTAAAGTGTTTAATGGAACCCACCTGCCTGTTTCAGTCACTTTGCCTTGGCGGGGAGGGGATATGGGGTGGGGTGGGGCGTTAAGAGACCTCCATAGCTGGAGGGATGGACAGGTAGTGGGGGTCTGGGGTTGGGTGGGAGTCAGGGATGGCACGGAGGAGCAGTCTCCCCCGGTGACAGTGCAGGGGGCGGGGGGTGGGGGGTGGATGGCTCTGGGTGGGAAGGGGGCACCCCGGCTGGTTCTGAGCAAGTCAGGAGGGCCTGCCCGCGAAAGTCCTCAGCATGATGGTGTTCGTTGGGGCGGGTGGGCCTCAAGACCGTGACTGTAGTGTTGCCACAGGACGGACTTCCACAGGCAGCCAGGGTGGGGACGGTGAGGTGGACCCGGCGGCTGGCCTGGGGCCCTGGACAGGAAGATGGAGGAGTGAGTGGTGGTGGTGGTGGGGAACAGTCCAGAAATGCACAGTCACCGAATTAGGGTCACGAGTGTAGTCTGGGTCGTGTTCAGATGGAGAGGCTCTGGGATGCCTTTAGCAAAGGGCACCATTTGCGCTGCAGCCAGGCTATCAGCAGCCGGCACCCGGCCGGGCCCCGCGAGCCGATCCGCGTCCCCGAGACCCTCGATTCGCATACGCCGCGGCATTCCGGCCGGGCCCCGCCAGGCCCCGCCTCCGATTCCGCTCTTTGCAGATCAACAGGGCAAGGGGCGGGCTCGGGCCGGGGAGCCAGCCGGCGCGGACACGCCGGCAGCCCGCCAAGGGGGACGCACGGCGCGTCTCTCCGCCACGCACGCCAGCGTCCGGAAGTGCTTGCGGCGGCGAACATGGCGGCGGCGGCGGCCGGCCTCGGTGGGGGCGGCGGCGCCGGCGCGGGACCCGAGGCCGGGGACTTCCTGGCCCGCTACCGGCTGGTATCGAACAAGCTGAAGAAGCGGTTTCTGCGGAAGCCGAACGTCGCGGAGGCCGGCGAGCAGTTCGGACAGCTGGGCCGTGAGTTGCGCGCCCAGGAGTGTCTGCCGTACGCGGCCTGGTGCCAGCTGGCGGTGGCGCGCTGCCAGCAGGCGCTCTTCCACGGGCCCGGGGAGGCGCTGGCCCTCACCGAGGCCGCCCGCCTCTTCCTGCGGCAGGAGCGCGACGCGCGCCAGCGCCTGGTCTGCCCCGCCGCCTACGGGGAGCCGCTGCAGGCCGCCGCCAGCGCCCTGGGCGCCGCGGTGCGCCTGCACCTGGAGCTGGGCCAGCCGGCCGCAGCCGCCGCCCTCTGCCTCGAGCTGGCCGCCGCCCTGCGCGACCTGGGCCAGCCGGCCGCCGCCGCCGGTCACTTCCAGCGCGCCGCCCAGCTCCAGCTGCCCCAGCTGCCCCTGGCCGCGATGCAGGCGCTCGGCGAGGCGGCCTCCTGCCAGCTGCTGGCGCGCGATTATACCGGCGCCCTGGCGCTCTTCACGCGCATGCAGCGCCTGGCGCGGGAGCACGGCAGCCACCCGGTGCAGCCGCTGCCGCCGCCCCCGCCGGCGGGACCGCAGCCCGGGCCCGGGCCCGGGGCGACGGCCGCCCTACCGGCCGCGCCGCTTGCTCCAAACGCCGGCTCCGCGGCGCCCTCTCCCGCCGCCCTGGGCGCCTTCTCGGACCTGCTGGTCCGCTGCGAGGTGTCCCGCGTTCTGCTGCTGCTGCTCCTGCAACCGCCGCCCGCCAAGCTGCTGCCGGAGCACGCCCAGACCCTGGAGAAGTACTCCTGGGAGGCTTTTGACAGCCACGGGCAGGAGAGCAGCGGCCAGCTTCCCGAGGAGCTCTTTCTGCTGCTCCAGTCTTTGGTCATGGCTACCCACGAAAAGGACACGGAAGCCATCAAGTCGCTGCAGGTGGAGATGTGGCCTCTGTTGACTGCTGAGCAGAACCACCTCCTTCATCTCGTTCTGCAAGAAACCATCTCCCCCTCAGGACAGGGGATCTGACCCATCCCATTCACCCGATGGCTTTTTGCCCGGACGGGGTGGGGATTCCCATCAGTCCCGTTAACCAGATGACTTTTTGCCTGTTACCGAACCTCACGCATCCAAGTTTGCGTCCGGGGAGGCTTAAAAAGACATACCGTCCCGGCCTCTGCGTTTTATGTTATTCCCGTTGCCGCCACAGGAATTACCTCGTTGACTGAGCGTTACCGGCATCCCGTAGCAGAGGGAGAGCAACACATTTTCATGGAACCTGAGTAGAGGACATGGCTCTCTTCCAAAAAGCTGCGACACGAAAATGACAGTCCCTTTCATCTCCTTCCTCCGCTTCTTCAACCCAACGCAGCCTCGTGCCTCCACCTTTGTTTCATAGTGAGGATTTCATTTAGCGGCGGCCCCCTCCCTCTAAACACCCGCCGCAGATGATTTCATCCTGCCCCTCATTTCTTAACGTATTTCTGTGTCTCTGTCATGGCCAAATTTCTCCTGCCACTCGTCCACACAGTACATCTTCATGGGAGTCATTTTATTCCTTCCAGCTTCCTTGTAACCACAGCCCTGGATCCATGATAAAGCCGCTCTTGTACTCCTGACGTGTGGTTTTGGTGTCCCTCGTCTGTAAAATGTGACTCCTTTACCTACTTGTCAGGAGGCCAGAATTAGAACCAGATAGCCCTCTTTGGGCTCCAGCATGTATTCGTTCCTTTGAAATCTGAGCTATGCCTCCTATGTGGGCCATGCCTCAGGGCGAGGAACCTGCAGAGGTCATCTGTGATGTGCTCCTTACTCAGATGACTGCGATGCAAATGTGTCCAGTGCAGTGGGTCCGGTACCGATGCATCGATTTGCACTGGAATTCACGGTTCCGGTTCTATTCCCAGAGGTATATGCAGTCTGCATCACAACTTGTATTTGTAATAGGGATTTTTTTTTTTTTTTTGGTGGGGGAGTAGGAGGTAATGGGGGCGGATGGAGTCTCACTCTGTTTCCCAGGCTGTAGTGCAGTAGCACGATCTTGGATCACTACAGCCTCCACCTCCTGGGTTCAAGCGATTCTCCTACCTCAGCCTCCCGAGTATCTGGGATTACAGGGGCACCCCACCACGCCGGGCTAATTTTTGTATTTTTAGGAGAGACGGGGTCTCACCATGCTGGTCTCTCCAACTACTGACCTCAAATGATCCACCCGCCTCGGCCTCCCAAAGTGCTGGGATTACAGGCATGAGTCACCGCCCAGCCTGTAATAGGGATTTTGCTGCAACTTTTAGTTAAGTGGTGAAATCAGAGAGCATGGCTCTTTGGTGTTGTGCGGTCACTGAGTGCAAGGCAGCCTCCTTGTTCCCCAAAAGCAGGATGGCGTTCCATTTGAAAACAGTTACCGTTTCCCAGGCTTTCTGGCTCACACAGAGCATGCAACCCAACTAAGCTGTTTTCCTACTTACTGCGTCATTTTTACCCTTTTGAGGGTGACACAAGAACTCTTCAGAATATAGATAGCCTCTTTCTCAAACTTTCAACCCTGGGGAAATGCATCCTTTCAGCCGAAGTTGCACACAATACTGATCTGCAGGGCTGAGATGTAAGGACACAGTTTGGAAGAGATGGTTTTGTTTTAGTCTTTTTGCAGGGGAGAGATGTGGAGGGTTGTCACTGTGAGTTAAGTGCCTCAAAACGGGTGGGACTTGTAGGGTGTTCTTTTCTGCTTCTATTTCTGTTTCAACAGTGTGGAAGTAATGGGAAGCACAGGAGAGGCCCATTCCACCACCATTCCTCTCACTCTCATTTGGCTGCCAGGAAGGGTCCTACAGAGCCCCTAAACACCTAGCACAAATTATTGTAAAAGAGGTTGAAGGGTGTATACTCCTTTGCTCTTTGGCTTCTTCCTGATGTGCTCCTCTTAACCCAGGCTTCAGACCTGGCCGACTGGCTTATTGTCAGGTTTGGGAGTTATGGAGCATGACGGGTGACCAGTTTTGGATATGGGCTTCAGGAGAAGCCTTCTTAGGCCTCTGGTTCAAACTCCTTGCATCAAGGAGGTGAGGGGAAGAATAACCAGACGGTTAGGTACTGGGCATCTGAGCATAATTCTAGGAAACACTAAAACTCCTCGTTTTCCGTTTGCCATGGGCTCATTCATATATCTCCCTCAGAAACTTGAGAGCAGGGATAGCTGGCCTGAGGCCAGATTTCAGCATTTTTGAGAATTCTCTTGTAATGCATCACTTTAATATCAAAAGCCAACACTGATTTCTAGCATGGCAAAAGCAAATATTTTCAGAGGACATGATTAGTTTGCTTTTTAACTTGATAACCGGTTGTGGGGGTGGGTGGCGGGGGGCGGGGGAGGCAGAAGATCCTTGTCCTTTAAATGTCGACAATTCCAAAATTCACATTTAAAACACTGTATACCGTCGGGAATATTGCCAGTGAAGCAGTGACCCTTTAAGGGTGTTGGGGCTCCCCTTCTCCCCATTATGAGGGAATCCTAAAAGGGGAAATGTTGCTTATCAAAGAATATTTTTTATACGTGAATGGCACAAAGGCATAAGGATGTGTGAGAACCACTACGCCAGAGGAAGGTGATCAAGACTGAAATTACTGTAGGCAAGATTGCACCACTGCACTGCAGCCTAGGCAACAGAGTGAGACTCTTGTCTCAAAAAAAAAAAAAAAAAAAAAAAAAGAAGTTTAACTATCATGAAACATGCTGTAAGGAAGCCCAGGCCTCAAGGAAAATCCATGTAAAGTTACATCAGTCAACAACCCCGGATTCTGTCCTAGCTGCCAGTACCAACCACCAGAAAAGTAAGAGAAGGAACTTCCAGATGATTCTAGCACCCAGCTGTTAAATATTCCTGCGGCTCCAGATGTTGTGGAGCAGAAACCACCCATCCCCTCCGGTGTCCCAAAGTCTTGATCTATAGAATCTGTGAACAAAGCATAATGGTTATTTTTATGACAGTAAGTTTTGAAGTGGCTTGGTACACAGCAATAGTGACTAGTACAGGTAGAGAAAGCCACTTTGAGGGAAGCAGTGACCTTAAGTGGGGAGATCCAGTGAACTCTTCTACAAGGAGGAAGTCAGAAGAGTAAATATGCCAATCTTTTGCCAGTGCTTCCTGTTGGTAAAATCCAACCAAAAGCTGGAGGACAAGGTAGTCTGTTGATGTATTCTATACAAGGTCACCTCACAGAACTAGAAGCAGGGTAGAGAAGCAGGAAAATAGATCTAAAGGGGCAAACAAAAGTTATCTTGCTTGGGGCCATTTGAGGACTTTGAACTTTATTATGAAGACAATAGGAAGACACTGAAAGGTTTTAGGCAGGGGACTGATGATTATCCTGAAAATGATGAGCAGCTTTTATTAGAGAACAGAGTAGAAACAGGGGAAGGCTAGTTAGGAATGTAATACAATAGATCAAGTGTGTGGTGATGGGACCCCAGGCTGTGGCAACAGCGGTATAAATGGAAACAGAAGAAAGAGATGTGAGAAGCATTACAAATAAAGGATTGACCAGATTTGTGGATCCATTCATCAGGGGATATAAAAATGAGGGAAGAGTAGACAATAACGCTAAGGTTTTAAGCCTTTAGGGATCTTGAGTTTACCTCTAGAGAATTTATCAATCCCCAAAGTTTCACCCATCGTTTTATGTGGAAGTCATGAATCTTCATCTCCATCCATGGTTTTGCCCCCTAAACTTGTCTTTCAGCCTACTGGACATTTCGACCTGATTGTCCTACTATAACCACAAATGTAAGATATCCATAAGCAAACTCACAATCATCAGTTCACACAGTCCTGAATCACGTATTTCTGTCAATACAGCATCTCTTCATTTCTATAATCTATGAGCCTTGAAAGTACTACATTTTTGTTGTTATGTCCATAATAACTCCTATTGCTCATAAGTGAAAAATTAGTTTTTGGAGTTAAGTTTGTAGAAGAGTGTTTGTCCAATATCTGAAATCTGTCAAAATTCTTTAAAGTATTCAGACATTCTCTTTAAAGGACTAATTACATACCATTAAGGTTCCAGTGGAATTTCCTCGATAAGTCTGCCACTTCTTCCCATCAAGACTATACATGATGATAAACTGAGAGATGTAGAGGCTGGAGAACTTCTGACGGGCACCCTGGGTCTTGATGCCATGAATAATCATTGGTGCCAATAGATCCACCTACCAATTAAAGCAACACTTTATTTTAACCTTTTTTTTTTTTTTTGAGACGGAGTCTCATTTTATCGCCCAGGCTGGAGTGCAGTGGTGCAATCTCGGCTCACTGCAACCACTGCCTCCTGGGTTCAAGCAATTATCCCGCCTCAGCCTCCCAAGTAGCTGGGATTACAGGTGTGCTCCACCACGCCCAGCTAATTTTTGTCTTTTTAGTAGAGATGGGATTTCATCATGTTGGCCAGGATGGTCTTGATCTGTTGATCTGGAGATCTGCCTGCCTCGGCCTCCCAAAGTGTTGGGATTACAGGTGTCAGCCACTGTGCCTGGCCTATTTTAACCTATTTTTAAATGTATATACTAACTCCTGAAACTAATTATTGGCTTAGAAAGAATCTACATTGCTACAGATATGTCCATCATTACCTTAGATGTGCAAGTGAAGCAGTCATCAATGTTGAAATGTGCATGTGTGTGTGAAGCTGTGGGATAAACAGTAGAAATGAATAGGAAGATGCTTATTGAGTTCCCAGCCTGCTTCTTGACAAACCAAACCACTACCAAATCATTGAGCCCCCATTTCCTACACACACACACACTCTCTCTCTCTCTCTCTCTCTCTCTCTCTCTCTGTCTTTCTCTCTCTCTCTTTTGTGGACTCACACAAGCTAATGGACTCATATAATAAGCTAATGCTTTGCCTACACCTCAGCCTCAGACCAAAGCGAATTTCCTCCTCTCTCCCCAAACCAGACCCACCCCAACATCACTGTCAGTGATGAACTGCTACACTTCCTTTGAGTGTTAGTTCAGAAACTATTTTCTCCTGGTGCTTCTATGCTTCTACTTCACTTTATATATAACTTCCTTATAGCAAATTATTGCACCATATTGTAAGGTTGCTTTGCTTTTCTGCTTTCCTTATTAGACTTAGATACTTAAGATAGTGAACCCATTTGAGTGACCTAAACTTTCTGTGTCTCAATTTATCTGTAAAGTGAAGATAATACTAGTTTTTATCTCAAAGCGTTGCCATAGGGTTAAAGAGCACATGTAACGTGCTGAGTTCCGTGCCTGGTGCATACAAAACACTCAGTCAATATTAGCTTTTACATTCTCTCTAGTCCCAGCAGCTAAAATGGTATCTGGTATAATACTGCTGTATAGCAAATGCTTTGGAATGAATGAGTGAATAATGGAACAGTAGTACAGAATGGACACTTCTTAAAGAAGAGGTCATGGACTGCAAGAACATTAGAAGTATCAGTTACTGTTCTAACAAGCAAGTCAAATTTAGCATGTTTTCACAGATGTCTGACACATACAAATTGGTCGTGACTCTTGTGTTTATTAACTGTCTACTTTAGCTGACTGTAAGTTCCACTCATACACTCATTCAAAGAATTTTTTTTAGCACTTCCTATGTGCTAATGACTGTTTTAGGTACAGGGAATTGAGTAATAAACAAGAAACAAACCCCTGCCCTCGTGGAACTTACAGTCGAGTAGGAAAATAGACCTTATATCATATATGTTTTTATTTGTTTACAGCATCAAGTAGTGATAAGTGCAGGAGAAAAATGAAGCAGGGTAACAGGACAGACAGTGTCAAGGTCTTCAGAAGTTGCAGCATTGTCTTTTTCCAGATTAGATAGTATTCCCCATTGAAGACACTTCGTTTTACCTCTTGGTTTTGTGGCATAAAAAACTGAAAGAACCAGGCACAAAAATCATGATTTTTACTGAATTGACTTGCACCATTTCTTCATATGGATAGACTATAAGAGTTCTTTCTTGGACCAATGACTATTGTATCTTCCAGCAGCGTTGCTGGAATAAAGCTGCAGTAGAACAAGGCTACAATAAAGCCTTGGCAGCCTACTGACATTGTGCAACTGATGAATGCTTGCCAAACTGCCAGGCTTATCTGCTTCATCTTTTTGTGCACCTGGGAGCAGTTCGGCAATTATAGACTCAATAGCTTCACCTATGTACCCAGCCAGGTGTTTCAGTGTAACTACAAGACACATCTCTCTACTAGGAAGTAAGCAAGATGGCAATGAGTTTTGTCGTATAAAAGTACAAACATGGCAGCTGCGTGTCTCCATGGGGCCTGCTGATTTCCCCCTATGCATTGCCTGGTCTTCGCCACCTGGTGCTCCTCAAGTCAGCCCAGTGCTCTTGTGCATCAAGGCCAGGTTGTTGTGCGCTCTTCAGGACTTCTCACAAAAACAAATGCCTTCTCCAACTCCCTTCCTTGTCAGCCTCCCTTTCAACTCCGTCTCCATGCTTTATTTTATAAAGTTACGAGATCTACAAAATGTTTAGCTGGATCTTAGTAGGACAGTTGGCAAAACCCACCTTGAAGATAAGGCGATTTAATACTGGTAGATGATAACATAATTAGGTGGATTTGTAACCGGTTTAATTACCATAAGTAAATAGTGATAGTTAATAGATGGTTATCAACTTAAAGGGAGCATTTCGGAAACAGTGTAGTACAAAGATTACCAATTAGGGCTCTGGAGCCCAACTATTAGAATTTGATTTTTGGCTCAGTCACTTATTAGCGGTGTGACTTGGGCCACAATAAATTCTCTATGCTTCAATTTCATTATCTGAAATGAGGACAATAGTAACATCTGACTATTTTCTGTAATATTGAACTCGTCATCTCTCAAGACAGGTGTTCTAATCTCAGTAGAAGGACTAAAATACAGAAATAGGATATATCAGTATACTCAATTCTATTCCCATATCTCTTGTTCATGACTGCTTTTGTATAAATCATAAGCCATTCTGTTCTTCAGTTTTCTCATATTCATAGAATTCTTTGAGTTTACAATAGGAATAAGTAATGCAATTGATTGAATGAGATACATTGTCCATCACTGATTAAATTTTCTAACCTTGATCCAAGAAAAGGGCTCCTTGGTGCTCCAGGCATTGATTGATCCGGAATAATGAAGTCTAGCCAGCTTTGGGGCCCACTGTCCTTTGCCCAAGTAAAGAAACAGAGATTAAATTCAGCTGGGTTGGTCCTAGACACTTGAGAGTAAAATTGTCTTGAGAAAGGTTAATCTTAGCTGTGGTGAAAGTAAAAACATAAACGCTTTATGGCATACCAGTGACAATTACTCTCTGAGGATTTTGCTTATCTTTGTTGTTCATTTTATTTTCTAAAATTTATAATTTTGTTAATTGTTAGCACCTCTAATTAGCTGATACCAATTTGTTACCAACACTACCAAATAATAATATTATTATTTCTTTTATTTTCTTTTTTCTTTTTTTTAAGATGGAGTCTTGCTCTGTCGCCCAGGCTGGAGTGCAATGGCGCGATATTGGCTCACTGCCACCTCTGCCTCCTGAGTTCAAGCGATTCGCCTGCCTCCTCCTCCCAGGTAGCTGGGACTACAGTCACACGCCACCATACCCAGCTAATTTTTGTATTTTAGTAGAGACGGGGTTTCACCATGTTGGCCAGGCTGGTCTCGAGCTCTTGACCTCAGGTGATCTGCCTGCCTTGGCCTCCAAAGTGCTGGGATTACAGGCGTGAGCCACCATCCCTGGCCTATTATTTCTTTATTATGCAATGTATGTTCATTGTAGAAAAATCAGAAAATGGAAAGTAAAAATAAAAATAAGTAAAAAGACAAATAAAAATTTTAAAATGTAACCCTTCCACCTATTGAAAAATGTTACTATTTTGGTATATAACTCTTAAGCTTCTTTTTCAAGGGGATTTTTTACCCCAATAAAACAGGTTGGCAAACTTTTTCTGTGAAGGGCCAGATAGTAAATCATTTGGGCTTTGCATATTATATGGTCTCTGTTGCAACTATGTTACTGCTGTTGTAGCCATAGATGATATGTAAATTAATGGATGTGGCTGTGTTCCAACATAAGACTTTAGCATGGATGCTGAAATTTGAATTTTATAATTTCACATGTCATGAAATATTCTTCGTAATTTTTCAATTATTAAAAAATGCAAAATCTGTTCATAGCTCACATGCCATACAAAAACAGGCAGTGTGCTACATTTAGCTTGTGGGCAGTAGTGCTCTAAAACAATTTTTGAGAACTCTTTATAGACCCTAGTCAAACTTTACCTTTAGTGCTCATAGGAAAGTATAGCTTCCTGCTACAATGAAGAGGATTGACTCAAGGAAGAAATACTGAAGGTAGGGAGGATATTTAAGGAGACAGTGTCATTGCCCAGGTAAGAAATGATGGTGGCCTGAATTAAGATGGCTACAACAGTGGGAAGTGGAGAGGAGGAGATATATTGGAGAGGCACTTATGGAATAGAACTAATAGAAGCATGGAGATGGATTCATTATCTGAGATTCTCCAACAGATCATTTAAAAAGATATAATCAGCCCAGGTTTTTAGGGCAAAAATAATAGTGTTTACCATATTGTCCTGAAGCTGTAATTTGAAAATCTCTAATGCGTCCAGAAGCCATTCCCAGGGGAGTCTGACACTCTGAAATCAAACAGGTGGAACACAGTAACTAGGAGTGCACAAAATTCAGCTTCTCAAATATAAGTCAGGGAAAATGGGAGAATGTCAACATGCTAATATTTTTTAGTGCTTATATGTGCCAAGAACTGTACTAAATGTTTTACTGTATTAGTTCATTTAATTCATCCTAACAGGTGCTACAATGATTCACATCTTACAGCTGAAGAAACTGGGGTCCATACATAAATAGACCAGCGGTTCTCTTATTTGTTTAGGGTTTAAATCTCCAAACTCTTCCAAGTAATATTTATAAGTTACCTGGTAACTAAATCAACATTAAATTCCAAAGTCTGCTACTAGAGATCTTGAGCTTTACCAAGTTGTGAAAATGAGGGATTTTTTGGGGGGGTCAATTATTTAGAGCTTCAGGTTCAAAGTTTTTAAAGCTTCAAGTATATCTGCCCTCCTCTGACAACTCTGATGATTTCTACCAGCAATATTCATTTTAAATTTGATAATGATGTAAGCTTGTATTTATTTCCGGACACAAGCAACCATTCCAGAAAGGAGGAAAGCTGAAAAGAAGTAGGCTGAGTAGGTAGGGAACCTCTGACCACATTGCTACTCACTGTTGCTGTACACCAGAAAAAGTGTGCTCATCCCAGCATGTAGGTGCTCGCCAATAAGGCATTCTACCCGCCAAATTCCAGCTTTGGATGGTAACATTTCCACTGTCTCAAAAACACCTTATAAAAACCAAAAGGAACAAAAATTATTTCTTTTCACTAAAAAATGAGCATGAGATACATTGGTTTGTATGTATCTGAAATACCAGAGTAGACCTACCAAATTTTGTAGTTCCATGACTCTTGGACCCCTCAAACCCAAAGTGCTTGCTCCATGACCCCTACAGTTCGGGGTCATGGAGATTGAGTTCTGACCACTCCCTTCCCCACCAGGAAATGAGAAACATCGTGACTGAATTCTTTGATGGTGGGGACAGGAGGATGCTACCGCATTATGGTTGACCTACACTCCCAGGGATTTTCTGAGCAAAAGGTGTGTTTCCCATTGGCCAGATGTAGACTCTGAAGGAGATAAGTTACGGTAAGTTCCTACTGGATTCAGTCCACCAGGGCTTCCTAGAGGGGTAAAGTTACCCCAGCAACAAGAAGCTACAGGTGAACACTGAGGGCTGAGAAATGAGTCACAAGTGACCACCCAGAATAAAGGTGGATGAAACCAGGTCAAGGGGATTTCATGACAGAGTCACATAAGGGAGTCTCTAAAGAGCCCCGAGAAAGTGCCCTGCAGGAGAAAGAGTCAACTTTAAGTATTGCCAGGCACAAACAGTGTGAAGCTGGTTTACAACAATGGTGCCAGTTGTAAATAGGTAAGAACTGTCCTAACCCCTTACCTTTAACCTATTCATGCTGGACTTCAAAACAGCAGCTAGCAAGGGGTTGTGGGGAAGCACGACCATCAGGTACAGAAAGAGAGGAGTCAACCGTGTCTCCCTTTCCCAGTGCAGACTTCCAGCCTGATGCAGGCTCAAGTTGAAGGAGGGGAGATTGAAGTTAAATCAAGTTCAGAATTTTGATTAATATCTTGGAATGGACATTGTAACTTCTGATTTGAACTGTATTTGTGATATAGTGACTTTAGTCCTGTTTATTACTTAAGAGTGAGCAGAAAAGTTACAGGGCTTATCAGAATTTTTACAAAGCAATAGGGGATGTTTACTCCCACTATTAAACTGGAGGTTTTTTTTAGAGACAGGGTCTTGCTCTGTTGTCCAGGCTTGAGTGAAGTGCTGCGATCATAGTTCACTGCAGCCTCAACCTCCTGGGCTCAAGCAATCCTTCCACCTCAGCTACCCAAGTAACTGAAGTAGCTGGGACTACAGGTATACACCACATGCCTGGCTAATTACTTTATTTTTTGTAGAGATGGGGATCTTGCTTTGTCACCCAGGCTGGCCTTGAACTCCTGGCCTCAAGCGACCCTCCTACCTTGGGCTCCCAAAGTGCTGGGATTACAGGCGTGAGTCACCGCACCTGTCCAAGTCTATTTTAAAAGGGCAGTGGAGAACCAATATAAAATTGTATTGTGATCAACATTATGAGTAGTGTTTAATCAATATACTTGTTACATACATAAACAAATCACTCTTTGGATGACTACTGGTGCCTTATGGGATTTGAGGTGGTAAGTGATAAAGGAATTCCTTTTCCGTAAGAAAGTGAAGTGACATTAATTATCCATTTATTCTGTTCTATTTCCTTTTTAGCAATTTTTCTATATCTGAACTTATCTTGTTAATTTGCTAATTGATTTATTATTATTATTATTATTATTATTTTGAGATGGAGTCTTACTCTGTCACCAGGTTGGAGTGCAGTGGTGTGATCTCGGCTCACTGTAACCTTCATCTTCCTGGTTCAAGCGATTCTCCTGCCTCAGCTTCCCGAGTTGCTGGGACTACAGGCGTGCACCACCATGCCAGGCGAATTTTTTGTATTTTAGTAGAGTTGGGGTTTCACCATGTTGGCCAGGATGGTCTCAATCTCTTGACCTTGTGATCCGCCCACCTCAGCCTTCCAAAGTGCTGGGATTGCAGACATGAGCCACCACTCATGGCCCTCGTTTGCTAATGTATTTATCTCCTTGTAGGTTTGAAAAAGTGTTTTCTGAGAGTTTGTCTGCTTTGCTCACTGATTGTGTTCCCAGTGCCTAGACCATTTAAAGTAAGTACTGAACAAATAAAGTCGGTAGAAGAAAGAGCACAAATGAGCTCATACCTGGATAGAGATTGTACACTGCCATTTTATATTCCTCTTTTTTCCGTACAGTGAACACATGTCCACTGAAATGAATAGAATGGATGTTTTCATTGCTGCCCATGCTGAGCAGATACCATCGAATCCTTTGATCCTGAGCCATTACTAAGCCGGGTAGTGTATCCATTATGTAGCCATTGATTGCTGGAGAAGGACACAGAGAAGCCTGTTAAAATCTATTATGGAAGTTTCTTTCCCTCCACTCCACCAAAAATACTGACATCTATGAGAATGCCACTCCCACAGTTACACTCTAAATAAATACAATGTTCAAGTCCCTGGATCAAATCTCATTTGTCAAAGTGCAATCTGCATTTCGCAGTGGTCACGTCTGGATGTAGAATATATTACCGTGGAAGCGATAATTCTCTTTAAAAGTGGGATCCTCCATCTGGACATTGCAGGGAGCCCTGCAGTTTCTTTCCATGTTTTCAGTGAAGTACCAGCTTTTGGTCTCATCAAAGATAGTGAAAAACAGAGCAAATTCTTGTACTGTCACTTGTCTCCCATGAGCAGGGTTCAGTGTGTTAGTGTGGCAGACCAGAAGGGGTCCAATCAGGCCTGAATGCACATCTTTTTCCTAGGGAGGGAAGACATCAATCCTATGAGTAGAAGCTCTCTCACCTATGAACCAGAGTGGATTTCTTATGAATTTTTATGCCACTCCAGCCTGCCTCCCATCTTCCAAAAATAGAATTCATCATCTTCAGTAGGTTCCAGAATGACAAATATGATGATCAACTGTCCTATTTAAAGCTTCTCATTGCATGTAGGATAAATACCAAAATTCTTAGCACACAAAGACCATTTCTTTTAAACCAAAAAGTGCTTACCAGGTCAACATCAGAGAAATAAGCCCAGGCTTTGCAGTCAAACTCATCTTTAGTGGGCGCCATATGATGCTGCACTTTCCAAAAGTAAGTTTTGGTTTCATTAGGCTTGACAAAGGTTTTTCTAGGTTCTGCTCCTTGCCTCTGATCTTCTTCATAAGAAATAAGGCTAGAATAGAAGGAATAGGGACGAGAGGCCTGATTTTTGAAAGTTACCTGCAGGACAATAACAACAAAGAAAAGCAAGAATAATCTTCCAGGATCTTCAAGTCCTTAGGGTTTACATCTCTAAAAGAAACGCCTATCTTTTGGTCTTTATTGAAGTTTTTAATACCCTGGAAGAAGTGGTACAGAGGGTGGATGCTGTTAGAACCCAAACTTACTCCTGAGGAGGTTTTGAATTCGAAATTTAAGGCACAAACTCAAAGATGCAAGGGAGAAAAGTCTTATACATTTAAAAGCAAATCCAAACTAAAAGGGAAAATGTTACTGGAGGGATTTTAAGAGATTATAATGCCCGGAGTTGATATGGTAAGTTAAGATTCTTCATGACAAATTCCAGAATGAATGCATATTATCTTTTTTAAAAAGGCTTATTTTCCAGATTAAAAATTATACATATTTGTCATAGAATATATGGAAAGTAAAATCAGGCAGAAATTGCCCACAATTCCATAATTTTAGATCCTTCTGTATCATTAATATAAACAATCAATTAATTGAAGCAATGAATAGCTATTTTCAGAAAAACATAAAACTAACTACTTTGATCTTTGGTTCACACAATACACCAAAATAACTTTTAGTCTACAGGAAGTATTAAAAAGTTAAATGTAAAAAATTAAACTGTAACAGAAAGTTGAAGAAAGTATAGGTGTTTTTAAAAAAATCTCTGGATACGTAGAAATTTTTACAAACATAAAAGCAATGAAACCGTTAAAAAGTAAAGATTAATGGGTTACTACCTAAAAATTAAAACCTGTTTTATTTCACAAAGCATCATTTATAAAATTTAGAGAAAACAAAAACTTGAAGAAGTACTTCTCATTAAAATGTTCAGTGCTTTCCTATCTATAAGTTAATATAATTAATAAGAAAAGCAATTCCTCCATGAAAGACAAATGTGCAAGGAACATTACCAGATAAGAAGAAAAACTCTTAAGATGCTCATATACATTGCACTTCTGGAATTTTATCTTAGAAAAACTGTTATGATTACAGCATTATTTATATAGTGAAAAAAAGAAACTGTCTAATAGCTTGTTCAAAATAAATGCTTACATAAACTATGGTTCCATAAGTTCATATAATAGACTATTATGCAGTATTTTAAAAACATACATAGAAAGTGCTTCTAATGATGTAAGAAATGTTTTTGACGTGATATTTAGTCAAAAGACAAGTATCAGAATTCTGTATGGTGTAATTTGAATACATAAAGAGAAAAATATATAGGAACATACACAAAAATGGTAATTATGGAATTATTTTTCTATACTTTAAACACTTCCAAAAGTGAGAATACATTATAGTCAGCAAGAAAATAAATATGTAAGATTAATTTTCTTGGCCAGGTGCGGTGGCTTATGCCTGTAATCCCAGCACTTTGGGAGGCAGAGGCAGGTGCATCCCCTGAGGTTATGAGTTCAAGACCAGCCTGGCCAACATGGCAAAACCCTGTCTCTACTAAAAATACAAAAATTAGCTGGGTGTGGTGGTGCATGCCTGTAATCCCAGCTACTCGGGAGGCTTAGACAGGAGAATCGCTTGAACTCAGGAGGCGGAGGTTGCAATGAGCCAAGATTGTGCCACTGCATTCCGGCCTGGGTGACAGAGCAAGACTCAGTCAAAAAAAAAAAAAAAAAAAAAAAAAAAGTAATGATTTTCTTGTAATTTCATTGTCCTTAACTCACCATGATATTATCTTCAACTTCTGCTCTTATATATGGCCCCAGGAGTCCCAAATGTTCATTTAGTTCTCCACGGTATAGGGGCTGAGTAAAGGAGCCATCAGTAAATTCCTGGAAAACCACTTTCTTGAATTGAGGGACACTGCCACTCTGAGCCCTGGAGAAGAAAAAGCAGAGGAAAAGCAATAATTTTATGTACCAAGTGGTTAGAAATGCCTCACATCCTCAATTTCTTAGATGCCTAAGAAGCATTTTGCGTAGTTAACCACTTCATCGTCCTTGAAATACTCTTCCCAATCTTTATTAGTATGTAAGTTTCATGAAAGCTGGGGTTTTGTCTCTTTTGTTTACTGTTGTATTCTCAGCACCTGTAACAGTGCTTGACAAAAAGCAGGAGCTCAAAAAACATTTGTCGAATGTTGAATGAATGTAGAACTTATAAACATACTCCAAATAGAAGAGAGACCCATGGTACAAAAATGCAATCATCACCCAGATCAATAATACAAATGCCTTTGGTACAAAACGTGTTAGGATTCCAATGTAATGTTTTGTCCATATGGATATCAACATTTTCCAGCATCCTTTATTGAATGTCTTTTTAAAACCCTCTTAAAATTGTGTACTAAAACATATACAATAAAGTACATAAAACACAAATGCCTTTGGTACAAAATTGCAGTCATCACCCAGGTCAATAACATTGCCAACAACCCAGAAGACTCACTGGATGTCCTTTTCAATCATACTTTCTCCCTTCCCACTGAAGGTAACCACCATTCTGATGTTTATGATAATCATTTCTTTGCTTTTCTTCATACTTTTACCAGTTATGTATACATCCTTAAAAATATAGTTTAGTTTTGCCTGTTTTTGAAGTGTGTAAATAAAATGTCCATATATATTCTTTTGTTTCTTCTTTCACTTAGCATTCTGGTTGTGAGATTCATCTATATTGCTGTATGTGGCTATAGTTTGTTCATTCCCATTATTGTATAATATTATAAAAATATACCCCAATCATGGACATTTGAGTCATTATAATCTTTGGCACTTTCAAATGGGCCTGCTAGAATATTCTGGTGTATATCTTTTGGCGAACATATATGTGCATTTCTGGTGGGCACATATCTAAGGGTGGAATTGCTAGGTATGCGTGTGTTCAGCTTTGGTAGGTATTGCTACACTGTTTTCCAAAGCAGCCACACCATTTTCCATTTTCCTTAGCAATGTATGCGAATTCCATTTGCTCCACATTATTACAAATGCCTGGTATTGACTGTGTTTTTACATTTTTGGATGCTCTATGAAGTTGAGCATCTTTTCTTATGAGTAGTAGTCATTTGAATTTCCTCTTTTGTGGAGCACCTATCCTAGACTTTTTCTGCTAGGTTTTCTCTTGGACAATCTACTTTTTTTCTCATTGAAGCAAAAGAGTACTCTATATATCCTTGATATGGGTGTCCTTTGCGTTATGTATTGCAAACATTTACCATTCTGTGGCTAATCTTTTCATTGTTTCTCATTATGTTTTGATGAACATGAAGTTGCAACTTTAATGTGTGGAATTTATTAAAAAAAATCCTTACTGGCTAGTGCTTTTTGTATCTTGATGTCAATTCTTTCTTTCCCTACCCTGTGGCTAATATATTCTTTTACTTTTTTCTATCTAAAATGTTTATTATTTTATATTTTACTTTTAGATTTGTAATGCATTGTGAATGGATTTTCGTGTATGGTGTGTTAGGAATCCAATGTAATGTTTTGTCCATATGGATACCAACATTTTTCAGCATCTATTATTGAATTTCTCCTTCTGTGACAACTTTGTCATAAATCAAGTGTCTATACGTGTTAGACTAGTTTTGGATTTTTTATTCTATTTCATTTACCAATTTGTTTATCCCTATGCCAATTATTACATTGTTTTAGTTATTATAACTTTAAAATAAGTCTCAATATATTATACAACAATTTCATCGTATTCTTTCTCTTCAAGGAGGACTTAGCTATTCATAAAGCTTTGCATTTTCATATTAATTTTATAATCAGCTTGTTGAGTTCTACAAAAGGAAAGCCCTGGGATTTTCATTCAGGTTGCACTGAATCCATAAATCAGTTTGGGAATAACCAACATTTTCAAATATCATGTTTTCTAATTCATGTATGTAGTATATCTTGAAGGTTATTTAGGTCGTCTTTAAAGTTTCTCAGTAAATTTCCATAGGTTTTTTTTTTTCCCCATGGAGATCTTGCAAATTTTTAGCTACACTTATTTCTAGGTACTTGTTAGTATTTTATTCCACTATTCATTTTGTTTTTACTTTCTTGTTATGTCTCACCTAATTGACACACTCAAACCGAACTTTCCCCCAGGGCTCTCCTAGAAAGTGACTATCTTGGCTTATGACCATTCTCAAGGGAGAGACTTCAAGACCAAATTAGAAGGAAACCATAGTAATAAAAATCACTATGGAGGCCATCTTCCAGCTTCTAACCAGAAAGAAATCAACCTCCTTCAGCTCGGCAAACCTGCAAGCAATGTGAGCTGTGTGACAATCCAACACAGGTGGAGAGCCAGCACTGATTTGGCCTGGATGGTTCAGGATAATCACCTGAGCACTAAAGCCAGCCGCTTCTGTTGGTGAGTCATTTTCACTGTCACAAGCCATATTGCCATGATGAACATCTTTGACAGACATATTCTTGACACTGAATCCCACACTGTCCCCAAGAAGAACTTCACTTGAAGTTCTTCATGGTGCAATTCAACAGACTTTACTTCAGTTATAATGTTAACTGGAGCAAAGCTGACCAATCATGCTGGGTTTGAGAGCACCAGTCGCCACTAGGCCCACAAAGACAATACCAATACTACCAATTTGTAGACTTCCTGGAGAGGTAGGCACAAGACTTGTCAGTTGGATGAGCTGGTGGTATGATGTAATCCAGATATGTTCCACTGGCATTGCCATCTCTACAGGTGACTTTCCACTCCTTTAACCAAGGCATGTTAGCATGTTGTCAGTATTCCAACTGGAAATTGGCATAAATACTACTGTGTTGGGATTGTAGCCAACATTTTTAATGTAGGGCTGACTTCTTTAATGATTTTACATAGCTCTGTTCAGTGAAATCTATTTTGTTAACTCCAACAATTAGTTGTTTCACATCCAGTATGTAAACCAGAAGGGCATGTTCATGGGTCTGCCCATTCTTGAAGATGCTAGCTTCAAATCTGTTATCACCCCCAGCAACAATAAGGACAGTACAGTCAACCTGAGAGGTGCCTATAATGATGTATTTTTTAATTGTACATGTTTTGAGAATACATGTGATATTTTGATATATTAATACAATGTGTACTAATCAAATAACCATAATTGGAATATCAATCACTTCAATCATTTATCATTTATTTGTGTTGGGGAACACTCCCAATCTTCTCTTCTAGCTATTTTGAAACATACAATAAATCATTGTTAACTATAGTCACCCTACTATAATATCAAACACTACAACTTATCCCTTCTAAGTATAATTTTATGCCTATAACTCAACCTCTCTTCATTCCACTGAACCCTCTACAACCTTCCTAAATTCTGTTAAGCACCGTTCTACTCTGTCTCAGTGAGATCCACTATTTAAGCTCTTACATATAAGTAAAAACGTGATATTTGTCTTTCAAAGATTTATTTCACTTAACATAATGACATCCAGGCTTATCCATGTTGCCATAAATGACAGGATTTCATTCTTTTTAATGGCTGAGAATATTCTATTGTGTATATATACCACACTGTCTTTATCTATTCATCTGTTGATGTATATTTAGGTTGATTTTTATATCCTAGCTATTTTGTTTTTGGTTTTTTTTGAGAAAGAGTTTTGCTCTTGTTGCCCAGACTGGAGTGCAATGGCATGATCTTGGCTCATGGCAACCTTCACCTCCCAGGTTCAAGCGATTCTCCTGTCTCAGCCTCCAGAGTAGCTGGGATTACAGGCATGTGCCACCAGGCCCAGATAATTTTGTATTTTTAGTAGAGATGGTGTTTTTCCATGTTGGCCAGGCTGGTCTCAAACTCCTGACCTCAGGTGATCCGCCCACCTTGATCTCCCAAAGTGCTGGGATTACAGGCATGAGCCACCATGCCTGGCTTTATCCTAGCTGTTGTGAATGTTGCTGTAATAAACGTTGGTGTGCAGCTATCTCTTTGATACATCGATTTCCTGTCTTTGGATATATATCCAGCAGTGGGATTGCTGGATCACATGGTAGTTTTATTTTTAGTTTTTTGAGGAACATCCATACTGTTTTCCATAGTATCCGTAAGAATTTACACTCCCACCAACAGTATACAAGCATTCCTCTTTTGCCACATCCTCACCAGCATTCATTATCTTTTTTTTTTTTTTTGTCTTTTTGATAAAAGCCATTTAACTGGAGTGAAATATCTCATTGTACTTTGGTTTGCATTTCTCTGGTAATTAATAATGTTGAACAGTTTTTCACATACTTGTTGGCCATTTGTATGTCTTCTTTTGAGAAATCTATTCAGATCTTTGTCTACTTTTAATAGGATTCTTTTTTTTTTTTTTTTTTTTTTGCCATTGGCTTGAGTTCCTTATATATTCTGGTTATTAATACCCTCTCAGTTGTATAGTTTGCAAATACTTCATTGCATCCTATAGATTGTCTCTTCACTTTGTTAATTGTTTCCTTTGCTGTGCAGAACCTTTATGGCTTGATATAATTCCATTTGTCTGTTTTTGCTTTAGTCACTTGTGCTTTTGAAGTCTTACCTGCAAAATCTTTCCCAGAGCAATGTCCTGGAGCATTTTCCCAATGTTTTCTTCCAGTAGTGTTATAGTTTCAAGTTTTATATTTAAGTCTCTAATCCCTTTTGATTTGATTTTTGTATATAGTGAGAGATAGGCGTCTAGTTTCATCCTTCTGCATGTGGATATCCAGTTTTCCCAACATCATTTATTGAAGAGACTATTCTTTCACCAGTTCATGTTCTTGGCACTTTTTCAAAAACAAGTTGGCTATAAATGTGTGGATTTATTTCTGGGTTCTCTGTTGGGTTCCACTTGCATATGTTTCTGCCTTTATGACAGAACCATGTTGTTTTGGTTACTATAGCTTTGTAGTATAGTTTGAAATCAAGTAGCATTATGCTTCCAACTTTGTTCTTTTTGCTCAGGACTGCTTTGGCTATTTAGGGTCATATTAGTCTGTTCTCATGCTGCTATAAAGAACTGCTGGAGACTGGGTAATTTATAAAGGAAAGAGTTTTAATTGAGCCACAGTTCCACATGGCTGGAGGGGCCTCAGGAAACTTACAATCATGGTGGAAGGTGAAGGGAAAGCAAGGCACCTTCTTCATAAGGTAACAGGAGGGAGAAGTGCCAGAAGGGGAAAAGCCAGATGCTTATAAAACCATCAGATCTCATGAGAACTCACTCACTATTATAACAGTATGGGGTAAACTGCCCCAATGATCCCATCACTTCCTACTGGGTCTCTCCCATGACACATGGGGATTGTGGAAACTACAATTGAAGATGAGATTTGGGTGGGGACACAGAGCCAAACCATATCATTCCACCCATGGCCCCTTCCAAATCTCATATCCTCACATTTAAAAACAGAATAATGCCTTTCCAACAGTCCCCCAAAGTGTTAGCTCATTCCAGCATTAATCCAAAAGTCTAAGTCCAAAGTCTTATCTGAAACAAGGCAAGTCACTTCCATTTATGAGCCTGTAAAATCAAAAACAAGTTAGTTACTTCCTAGATATAACAGAGGTACAGGCATTGGGTAAAAACACTCATTCCAAATGGGAGAAATTGGCAAAAACAAAGGGGCTACAGGTCCCATGCAAGTCCAAAATCCAATAGGGCAGTCATTAAACCTTAAAGCAGACATCCCCAAACTTTTTACACAGGGGGCCAGTTCACTGTCCCTCAGACCGTTGGAGGGCCGCCACATACTGTGCTCCTCTCACTGACCACCAATGAAAGAGGTGCCCCTTCCTGAAGTGTGGCGGGGGGCCAGATAAATGGCCTCAGGGGGCCCCATGCGGCCCGTGGGCCGTAGTTTGGGGACACCTGCCTTAAAGTATCAAAATGATCTCCATTGACTCCACATCTCACATTAAGGTCAGCTCTGCTCCTGGATGCTTTCATGGACTGGTATTGAGTGCCTGTGGCTCTTCCAGGCACATGGTACAAGCTGTCAGTGAATCTACTATTCTGGGGTCTGGAGGAGGTGGCCTTCTTCTCACAGCTCCACTGGGCAGTGCCCCAATGGTGACTCTGTGTATGGTGTCCCACCCCACATTTCTTTTCGACACTGCCCTAGCAGAGGTTCTCCACGAGGGATCTGCCCCTGCAGCACACCTTTGCCTGGATATCCAGGTGTTTCCATACATCGTCTGAAATCTAGGTGGAGGTTCCCAAACCTCAATTTTTGTCTTCTGTGCACCCACAGAACAAAGGCTGGGGGCTTGCACCCTCTGAAGCCACAGCCCAAGCTGTACCTTGGCCTCTTTTAGCCGTGGCTGGAGTGGCTACAACGCAGGGCCCCAAGTCCCAGGCTGCACAGTGCAGGGCAGCCCTGGACCCACCCGACAAAAGCATTTTTCACAACTAGGCCTCCAGGCCTGTGATGGGAGGGGCTGCTGTGAAGGTGTCTAACATGCCCTGGACACATTTTCCTCATTGTCTTGGCAATTAACATTTGGCTCCTCATTACTTGTGCAAATTTCTGTAGCTGGCTTGAATTTCTCCACAGAAAATGGGTTTGTCTTTTCTACTGGATCATCAGACTGTAAATTTTTCAAACTTTTATGTTCTGAAATGCTTTGTTGCTTAGAAATTTCTTCCGCCAGATACACTAAATCATCTCTCTCAAGTTCAAAGTTCTACAGATCTCTAGGGCAGGGGCAAAATGCCACCAATCTCTTTGCTAAAGCATAGAAAGAGTCACCTATATTCCTATTCCCAACAAGTTCCTCATCTCCATTTGAGACTACCTCATTCCGAACTTCATTGTCCATTATCACTATCAGCATTTTGGTCAAAGCTATCCAATGATTCTCTAGGAAGTTCCAAACTGTTCCAGATTTTCCTGTTTTCTTCTGAGCCCTCCAGGTCTCTAGAAAGTTCCAAATGTTCCCACATTTTCCTGTCTTCTTCTGAGCCCTCCAAACTGTTCCAACCTCTGCCTGTTACATAGTTCCAAAGTTGCTTCCACATTTTCAGGTATCCTTATAGCAGCACCCTCCTACCTTGGTACCAATTTACTTTATTAGTCTGTTCTCATGCTGCTATAAAGAACTGCTGGAGACTGGATAATTTATAAAGGAAAGAGATTTAATGGACTTACAGTTCTGTATTGCTGGAGAAGCCTCAGGAAACTTAACAATCATGGTGGAAAGCAAAGGGGAAGCAAGGCACCCTCTTCATAAAGTGGCAGGGGTGATAAGCGCCCACAGGGGAAATGCCAAACACTTATAAAACTATCAGATCTCATGAGAACTCACTCACTATCACGAGAACAGCCTGGGAGAAACTGCCCCCACGACCCAATCACTTCCCACTGGGTCCCTCCCACGACATGTGGGGACTATGGGAACTGCAATTAAAGATGAGATTTGGGTAGGGACATAGCCAATCCATATCTGGGTCTTTTGTGGTTCTGTACAAATTTAAGATTGCTTTTTCTATTTCTGTGAAAAATTTCATTGGTATTTTATAGGTATTACCTTAAATCTTGTAGAATTGATATTTTAACAATATGAATGCTTCCATTCTATGAACATGGGCTAGATATCTTTTCATTTTTTGTGTGTCTTCTTCAGTTCCTCTTATCAGTGTTTTACATTTGTCAGTATAGAGATCTTTCATCTCTTTGGTTAAATTTATTCCTATATATTTATTTTTATTATAGCTATTGTAAATGAAAATGCTTTTATGATTTCTCTCTCAGGTTGTTAGGTCTTGTTATATAGAAATGCTAACGATTTTTGTATGTTGGTTTTGTATCTTGCAACTTTACTGAATTTATTTATCATCAGTTCTAACAGTTTTTTGGTGGAGTGTTTAGGTTTTTCTAAATATAAGATTATATTATCTACAAACAAGGGGAATTTGACTTCTTTCTTTCTAATTTGAAGGCCCTTTGCTTAATTGCTCCATCTGGGACTTCCAGGACTACATTTAATAGAATTGGTGAAAGTGGGAATACTTGTCTTGTTCCAGATCTTAGAGGAAAGGCTTTCAATTTTTTTCCCATTCAGTATAATGTTAGCTGTGGGTTTGTCATATATAATCTTTACTGTTTTGAGATATGCACCTTTTAAACCCAATTTGTTGAGAGTTTTTATCAAGGGGTGTTGAATTTTATTCAATGGTTTCTTGACAGCCATTAAAATAAGTATATGGTTTTTCTCTTTCCTTCTGTTAATGTAGTGTATCACATTTATTGATTTCCATATAGGATGAATTCCCCTTGAGCATGACAAACACTCATTTTAATGTGTTGTTGAATTTAGTTTGCAAGTATTTTGTTAGGATTTTTGCATCTATATTCATCAGGGATGTTGGCCTGTAGTTTTCTTTTTGTTGTTGTTTTGTCCTTGTCTGGTTTGGGTATTGGGATAGTGCTGGTCTCGTAGAATGAGTTTGAAAGCATTCTTTTCTCTTCAATTTTTTGAAATATTAAATAGTTTCAGTATAAATGGTGTAAGTTTTTCTTCAGCAGAGAAGCCATCAGGTCTCGGACTTTTATTTGATGCCAGACTTTTTCTTACTGCTTCAATCTCATTACTTGTTATTGGTCTGTTCAAGTTTTCTATTTCCTCGTGGTTCAATCTTGGTAAGTTGTATGTGCCCAGAAATTTATCTATTTCTTCTAGTTTTTCCAATTTGCTGGCATATAGTTGTTCATAATAGTTTCTAGTGATACATTGTTTTTCTGTGTCATCAGTTTTAATGACTCTTTTCATCTCTGATTTCAATTATTTGGGTCTTCTCTCATTTTTTTCCTTAGTCTAGATAAAGGTTTTAAAATTTTATCTTTCAAAAAGCCATTGAAAAAATTTCGTTGGTCTTTAACTTTTCAAAAGAAGACATTTATGCAGACAACAAACGTATGAAAAAATGCTCATCATCACTGGTCATTAGAGAAATGCAAATCAAAACCACATTGATATACCATTTCACACCATTTAGAAGGGTGATCATTTAAAAATCAGGAGACAACAGTTGCTGGAGACGATGTGGAGAAATAGGAACGCTTTTACACTGTTGGTGGGAGCATCATTCAACCATTGTGGAAGACTGTGGCAATTCCTCAAGGATCTAGAACTAAAAATACCATTTGACCCAGCAATCCCATTACTGGGTATATACACAAAGGATAATATATCATTCTATTATAAAGACACATGCACACGTATGTTTATTGTGGCACTGTTCACAACAGCAAAGACTTGGAACCAACTCAAATGCCCATCAATGATAGACTGGATAAAGAAAATGTGGCATATATACACCATGGAATACTATGCAGCCATAAAAAGGATGAGTTCATGTCCTTTACAGGGACATGGATGAAGCTGGAAACCATCATTCTCAGCAAACTGACACAAGAACAGAAAACCAAACACCGCATGTTCTCACTCATAGGTGGGTGTTGAACAATGAGAACACATGGACACAGGGAGGGGAACATCACATACCGGGGCCTGTGGTGGTGGGGGTGGGGAGGCTGGGGGGGATAGCAGGGGGTGGTGGGATCGAGGAGGGATAACATTAGGAGAAATACCTAATATAGATGACAGGAGGATGGGTGATAGGTGCAGCAAACCAGCAAGGCACCTGTATACCTATGTAACAAACCTGCATGATCTGCACATGTACCACAGAACTTAAAAGTATAATAAAAAAATAAATAAAAGAAATCGTGGATTACAAATATCACAAGAAAAAAAATTTCACTGGTCTTTCATATTGTTTTCTTTCTATCAATATTATTGATTTCTGTGATTACCATTATTATTATTATTTTCCTGCTACTAATTTTGGGTTTGGTTTGCTCTTGTTTTTCTATGTCCTTGAGTTACATCATCACCAGGTTTATTTGAAGTCGTTCTACTTTTTCGACGTAAGCATTTATACCTATAAACTTCTCTTAGTGCTGCCTTTGTTGTATCCCATTCATTTTGGTATGTTGTTTCCATTTTCATTTGTTTCAATACATTTGCTTCTTAATTTCTTCATTGACTTATTGGTTATTCAGGAGTATGTTGTTTAATTTCCATGTATAGTTACAAAAGTTCTCATTATTAATTTCTAGTTTTATTCCACTGTAGTCAGAAAAGATACTAATATAATTTTATTTTTCAAATGTTGAGACTTGTTCTCTGACCTAACATAGTGTATATTGAAGAATGTTCCATGTGCTGATGAGAATGCATATTCTGCAGTAGTTGGATGAAATATTCTTTAAAATGTCAGGTAGGTTCATTTGGTCTACAGTATGTTCCCGGATGAATTGGAGCTCCTTTATATATTATTTGCTTCTTTTTTTCTTGCTCTTTTTAGGATTCTCTGTTTGTCTTTAACCTTTGAGAGTTTAATTATTACATGCCTTGGCGTGGTCTTATTTGGGTTGAATTTGTTTTGTGATCTTCAACCTTCCTGTACCTGGATACATATATCTTTCTGTAGTTTCTGTTATTACTTCTTTGAGCTTTTACTCATTGCTCTTTCCCTCTTGAAGGCCCATGACTCTTAGATTTGCTCTACTGAGGCTATCCTCTAGATCTTCTAAGTGTTCTTCATTGCTTTTAATTATTTTTTCTCCTTTGACTATGTGTTTTCAAGTAGATTGTCTTTTAACTCATTGATTCTTTCTTTTGTTTGATCAATTTTGCCGTTTAGACTTTTTTTTTCCACTCAGCTATTGCATTTCTCAGCTCCAGCATTTCTGCTTTTTAAATTATTATTTCGATTTCTCTGTTAAATGTACCTCATAAATTTCTCAGTTGCTTTTTTGTGTTATTTGAGTTTCCTCAGAACCGCTATTTTGAATTATTGATCTGAGAGCTGACAATTTGCCATCTCATTAGGGTGGTCATGGGCTCCATGCTGTTTCCATTTGGAGAGGTCATAGTTCCCTGTGGGGAACATTCCCGTATGAGACCCCTAAAAGGCGTGAGTCTCACTATACGGTGAGTTTGATCCCAAACACAGTTTCGTACTGGAGGCAGTCGAGCTATCCGGAAATATAGGAACTGAAAGATGAATGATCAGTTTCTAATATCAACCACAATATCGTTTGGGGCCTAAAATTATGCGTTGCTGCTAGACCGAGTGACCCCCTACCAGCAACCGGTTCCTGCTTTTAACCTTTTTATGACTCTTCAAGAATAAGCCTTAAACCTTACCTGAGTGCCTTGTACCCTAGATAATGGTTTAACTGTCGATATTTGCAAAGCAAAATGCCACCATAAGGGATGGCTTTGATTCCTGACTCAGAGATTCCTGAATGGGGAAGTTGAGTTAAGTTGAGTCAGGAGTAGACAAAGGAGAATCTGATTAAAAGATATTCTGATGAGCAAAACCAAAAAACCTTTTCACATCTCAGTTCTGAAACAAGGTCAAACCAGAGATACCTGCAGCCAGGAGGAATAATGTTTGGATGTAAACAAGCTTTGTGAATGTTTGGATGTAAACAAGCTTTGTGAATAATGTTTGGATGTAAGCAAGCTTTGTGAATAATGTTTGGATGCAAACAAACTTTGTGATTACAGGAAATTTTGTTACTTTTTACAACCTCTGATTGCCTATCTGACTTCTCTATTGTATAGGCCATGTGAGGCATACATTTGCATTCCTCTTACTATGACGTAAACCAGAGCCAAGAAAGTGTATTTATTCCTGGCCTTTGAAAAATCAAATTTGCTGTTTAGGCACAGCCTATCAGCCCTCCAGATGCCTCGCTTTCTCTCTCTCTGTCTTTATTAATTTTCCAGGCGCACTCCCTCTTCCAGGTATTGGTACCCTCTTGCAGGTCGAGAGACCCCCTGGGCAGACGTGCCTACCCGTCCCGGACGGTCCACGACAGTTCCCTATTTGCTCTTGTGTTTTAGGCACATGTATCTATGTTTTTGTATGAACGCTGTTATTTATTCCAGTCTTTGTGTCTGGCTTCGTTTGGGTTTTAAGGAGTATGCCTGTCTAAGGGTTATGCGCAAATTAAGAGTTCCCTTAATCTGAGATTACTTCCTCTTTTTTGTCACTAGATGGTGCTGTAAGCCCAGGTTTGCTGCAGCTCTTGCAAAAAAACGGGATTAAAGCCCATCCCCGATTTGGGGGAGGTGCAAAGTGGATATCCTTTAGGATTTTGTGTCCAGAGAAGCCATGGAGTGTGCCTCCTACAGCTGAACAGTCTCTTTCGTTGGGTGTCTTCTTTGGCTTAGATGAAGAGCAGCCAATGTGTTTTGCATGCTGGGTTTGCTAGCCTCACTTCCGTCCTTTGTCTCTAGCTGCCTTCAGGATTTATAACCCTAGTGGCAATCACACTGCTTCCCAGGGATTAAGGCAGGAATGATTTTTATGCAAAGGAACCCAGGAAGTGGGAAAGCTGGCTCTTCACCTAGATCTCACTTTTTCCGATGGACTACCGTCAGTCTAGGGGAACATTTCTGCATCGTGCCTGGCAGTTTGGGAAGGGGACGTTGCAGTTAAAGAGGCCCATCTTTGTTATCTTCTGCTTGCAGTTGTTCTCTTCTGTGTGAGCACTCGGATCCTCACAGCTTCTGTTTTGAGTTCTGGGATATTCTTGGTGATAAGCCAGTCACCGAGTAGTTGTTTTTGAGGGAGAGTGAAGCCATCATACAACCTAGCTTTGACCCTAAAGTGCATCTGTTTGATGACAATGTTCTTCATTTCTGTCTTCAGCATCCATTTTAATTGCATCCTTTGGATATAATGCATGTCTCATTCTCATGTAGCTGCTCCTGTGTTGCCAGTCTATCCCAGGGCTCTCTATTACTGAAGCACTCGGCCCGTGGCCTTCTAATATTTAGCAACTGCCACAGCTCTTGACAAGCCAAATCACTGTTTATAGTATCTCATCAAGGAGTGATGACTCACTCTGGCATGAGAAGGCAGAATCAGTTCCATGCTTTCATCATCATATTCTAAGTCCTTTCCTGAGAACAACTCCTCAGCCTCATTAGGGTCCTCCCCTTCCTTGTGATCTGGGTAGCTAATCCTAAAATTATAGAAGTCTGCAAATTCCAAAGTGGCATCACCATCTGTAAAAAGCTTACAGTAGCTTTGATCGTATAGGACTGTACAGCTTCTGTCGAGTAGAAGGACTTCCCTTTCTCATTGCACCACAAGCAAATCTTTTCAACATACAATTTTTCTCACAAGTAATTGAGTCCCTTAAGATCTGAAAGATATTCTGTATCAGTAATAAAGAAGCAGTAGACTTTGATCATATAAGCCCCATTCTTCACGAGTGAGCTTGAATATTGGGGACAAAATAAGCCATCTATTACAGAGATGGCACCAAGGGGTGGGCTTTCCCTAGCCCAGGCGTCCCCAAACTATGGGCCGCATGCGGCCCCCTGAGGCCATTTATCCGGCCCCCCGCCACACTTCAGGAAGGGGCACCTCTTTCATTGGTGGTCGGTGAGAGGACCACAGTATGTGGTGGCCCTCCAACGGTCTGAGGGACAGTGAACTGGCCCCCTGTGTAAAAAGTCTGGGGACTCCTGCCCTAGCCTCTTCCTCCTCTCCGTCCTGCTCTTCCACATCATCCATTGCTTCAGTATCCTCACATTACAATTCTTCATCAGAATCATTGTCTTCCCAATCATCTTCATCCAGGTCCTCTTCTTCCTCACTGTCTTCCTCCTGCTGCTTTGCCACCTTCTTCACCCACTGTTCAAACCACTGGAGCTGGGGCAGTTTCTCAGTCAGGTTTCTGTTATGGGTTACACAGCCACCAGCAGCCATGGCCATGGAACTCCTGGATTCCTCTGCAGGTGCTGGGGGCTCCTTCTTGGGACACATGGATGGCAGAGCCTTGATGACCTGCTGGATGACTGCATTTCTGGCATCCTTGTCCACACTGTCCATGTGCAGTCTTTTCTCCAAGTTCTTTTCATTTATCATCTCCACTTTCCTTTTCACAGCCTGCATGGTCTTCTGTAGTTCAACATGCTGCTAGGACTTGAAGCAGTTTTTGTAGGTATTGAAACAGGCAAATTTGTTACTGCAAATGGTGCAGGAAGTGGCCAAGCGTTTGCTCTCCTGCTCCACCACAGTCTGCTGCACCTGCACTCACTCCTGGACGCCCTCAGCAGTTACTAGGATCATTGTGGCCACATTTTGCAACAGGTTGTAGCGGTGCCAACCCATCTTACAGTGGGCCTGCTGTATGTCTGTGTTGCAGAATGTCACCTGGCAAGTTATGCAAGTTTATATCACGATTGCCAGGTGAAAAATAGAGGCAAGCCAAAACCTAGTGATCAGCACCCTGGCCCCAGGAGACCCTCATACTTAACTCACCACAGCAGCCGCTATGAGCCACACAGCACACTGATTTCTCGATTCTCACTCCAAACTTTTAATGGGTGTAGAATTCTATTTTGGCAGTTATTTTATTTCAATGCCTTCTAGATACCATTTCTTCATCTTCTATCTTTATCAATTTTGTTTAGCTTTTCAAAAAACCAACTATTTGCTTCATTGCTCTTTTCTATCTTTTTACTGTTTATTTATTTCTGCTCTAATTTTTGTTATTTCCTTCCTTCTGCTAACTTTGCACTCTTAGTTTGTCCTTTTTCTCTAGTTCCTTGAGGTATAACATTAGATTGTTTATTTGAGATCTTTCTTTTTTTGTTGTGTAGGCATTTATTGCTATAAACCCATTTTTTTAGAACTGCTTTTGCTGAATACTGTAAGTTTCAGTATATTGTGTTTCCATTTTCCTTTGCCTCCATATTTTTTAAATGTTCCTTTTAATTTCTTCTTTGACCCAATAGTTGCTCAGAAGCATATTGTTTAATTTCCATGTATTTGTAAATTTTCCTTAATTCCTCCTGGTATTGATTTCTAGTTCCATACTATTGTTCTCAGAAAAGATACTTGATATTATTTTGATCTTCTCAAATGTGCTAAGACTTGTTTTGTGGCCAAACATATGATCTATTCTAGAAGATGTTCCATGTGCAGCTGAGAAGAATGTGCATTCTACTGCTGTTGGGTGGGATATTCTGTATATGTCTGTTAGGTCCATTTGGTCTAAAGTGTAGTTCCAGTCTAACGGTTCCTTATTAATCTGTCTGGATAATCTATTGTTGAAAGTGAAGTATTGAAATCCTCTAATATTATAATATTATTGTGTTGGAGTCTATGTCTCCCTTCAGATTTTTTTTTTTTTTTTTTTTTTTTTTTTTAGACAGTATTGCTTTGTTGCCAGGTGTCAGGCTGGAATGCAGTGGCATGATCTTGGCTCACTGCAACCTCTGCCTCCCGGGTTCAAGCAATTCTCCTGCCTCAGCCTCCTGAGTAACTGGGACTACAGGTATGTGTCACACACACACATACATATATTTATTTATTTTAGTAGAGATGGGGTTTCATCATGTTGGCCAGGATGGTCTTGATGTTTTGACCTCATGATCTGCCTGCCTCAGCCTCCCAAAGTGCTGGGATTACAGGTGTGAGCCACCATGCCCAGCCCCCTTCAGATGTCTTAATGTTTGTTTTATATTTAGATGCTCTGATGTTTGTTGCATATATATTTATAATTGTTATATTCTCTAAATTAATTGACCCCTTTATCACTAAATAATGACCGTCTTTGTCTCTTTTTACAGTTTTGGCCTAAGCATATTTTTTTCTGGCAATTGCCTCTCTCTGTTTTTGGTGGCCCCCTGGAGATTAGAATTTGTCAGTACCTGAGACCAGTAAAGTAGAGGAGGACCCTTTAGATGTAGCTAGAAAGGCTGGGGCATTAGCTATGTATTCCAGTTCCTTCTATCCTCATGGTGAAGCTGAGTGCAGGTATTTATCTCCATCTCTCTGTACTAAGCCAGAGAGAAAATCTGTGGCAAATGCCTGTACTCATATTTATGCTGTACCTTCTGAACCTGGGGAGATGCCTGCTGGAATTTGGCCCATTGTATGTTCACCTCTGTTTTCTGTGGCCTATGGCCACTTGGGAACACAAAGCCCCACTGAATCTCAGAGCTAAATTGTATAGGAGACAGTCTTTTGGTTGGAAGCTATGGAAGTTGTTCTTGGTGTGTGAACAAACTTCTTTCAGGTAGAATGAGTAGACCTTGATTTATCAGTGGGGTGAGCCAGAGGAAAGGCTCAGGAATTGCTGAGTTTCTGCTTAGGCTGCCTGAGGGCTACTGTTTTTTAGCTCCCTGATGCAATTTCATTAGCTCAAGAGGAGGGGAATTATACTGTACTCCTTGAATGACAGAGTGGCAAGGTCACATTGTACAAGAGCATGTAGGACAGGCTTTATTGCCACATCAGTTTTTGGAAAATACAGTTAGCCATAGTCTCTCATTATATCTTTTGTATTTTCCACTTAAACTCTACATGCTGCATTCCATAGTATTTTTTTTTTTACTTACCTGCCAACCAACCAATTCTTTCTACATGTTTTAACAATGGTATCTGTCTGATGATTCCAAGATCTTAGGTCTGTGAGTTTATTTTGGTTCTCTGTTGTTTCTGTTGTGTCTTGCTTATTTTTTCTTATTTCTTTTGGTACCTAATATCTTTCTGTTCTGGGTATTGTGTTTGAAATATTTATGAAAATAATTTGAGGCCTAGAGAGTTGGTTTGTTCTCTAAAGTAGTTTTATGTTTTCTTCTCCCAGATGCCTGGGAGCACTGCCAACCTAAAACTGGCTTAAATTTTGATTAAGAATAGAGGTTTCAAATACCACATGTTCTCACTTATAAGTGGGAGCTAAATGATGAAAACATATGGACACATAGAGGGGAACAGCACATACTGTGATCTGTTGGAAGGTGGAGGGTGCAAGGAGGGAGAGGATTAGGAAAAATAACTAATGGGCACTAAGCTTAATAACCTGGGTAATGAAATACTCTGTTCAACAAACCCCTATGACATAGTTTACCTATGTAAGAAACCTACACTTGTACCCCTGAACTTAAAAGTTAGAAAAAAATTCCCAGACCTTAGCAACTTTCCTGATCCATATGTTCCACTTTGGGAAAATTCAGATCATTTTATAGTGCTTGCAGAATATTATAAACTGCCAACAGACACCAGTTCCCAAACCCAGGGAGCATTCTTGCCTCTGAGAGTCACAGAATAAAGAAGCTCAGGAAGCATTCCTCCAGCCCTGCTGTGTCAGACAACTACTGTCCAGAACATCAGCCCTGCAACTCAATCTGAGGGTTTGACACTGCTTTAGAGGCCAGAAGGGCAAGGAAACTAAAAAAAGGTCCAGTGAGCAAGAGTTGAAGGAATAGGAGCTATTTTGCTGGGACAGAACAGTTATCTAGTATAAAAGTATTTGAAAAGTTGTTAGGTGGAGCAGAAATTGGGTCTATACTGTGTCAGATCAGGGTGGGGGGAAGTCCAGTCCAGGGATCCACAATTAGCACCGTCTGAAAAATAAAGTAAGCTGTTTTGGAAAGTCACTATTGTGGCTGGAATAACCACAAACAAAAAAAGAATAGAGGTTTAATGGACAACACAGATGATAGAAAACTGGACTGAAACTTAATGGAGTGAAAATTAATTGATTCACCATTATCTTGAAGATGTTTCTCTTTAGGGACTGATAAGGTTTGGCTGTGTCCTCACCCAAATCTCATCTTGAATTGTAACTCCCACAATTCCCATGTGTCTTGGGAGGTACCCATTGGGAGGTAATTGACTCATGGGGGCAGGTCTTTCCTGTACTGTTCTCATGATAGTGAATAAATCTCATAAGATCTGATGGTTTTATAAGGGAGAATTTCCCTGCACAAGCTCTTTCTCTCCTTGCCTGCTGCCATCCATAAAAGATGTGATTTGCTCCTCCTTGCCTTCCACCATGATTGTGAGGCCTCCCCAGCCAGGTGGAACTGTAAGTTCATTAAACCTCTTTCTCTTGTAAATTGCCCAGTTTTGGTTATGTCTTTATCAGCAGCATGAAAACAGACTAACACAGGGACCAAGCTTAAAGTTAGAGTAGTTTACATCTATTTTTTTTTCCTTGCTTACCCAATTAAATGCTATTTGAATGCTACCTACATGCTTATGACTCCTAAATTTATATCTTTAGCACAGACCTCTTCCTTAACTCTCCAGACTCATATATCAAGCTGCCTACTAAACATCTCAATTTGGATATCTAATTGCCATCTCAACCCTAATATGTAAAATACAGAGCCTTCAGTGTTTCCTCAAATGAATCTATTCTACCTCAAGCCTTCCATATCTCAGTATATGACACCATCATTCACCTACTTGCTCAGGACAAAACTTAAAAATGTTCTTTACATCTTCTCTCCTCATTCTCCCCATACTCAATTAACAGTCAATCTTGTATGCTTATCTTAAATCATACCCAACATCCTTCCATTTCTTTCCATTTCTGCCACCACCACACTGGTTTAAATTGTCTTCTTTTATCTGTGTGACTGCAAGCATCTTAACTGGTATCTCTGCTCCCATTCTTGCCCATGGATGCTGTGTGACACAATTCCATATAATAGGTCTTACCTAGAGTTTGGACATAAATGGGAGAACTGCTTTTGTCTCCCTACATTTATCATTTACTAATTCATTCAACATACATTTATTTGAACATCTTTCAGATGCCAGCCCATTCAAAGTTCTGGGGACACACTATTGAACAATACCTCCAGAGTTTGTGCTCTTAATGAACTTAACTTATAGTCAGAGAAGATAGACATAAAGAAAAATATATATAATATTTCAGGTGCTGGTAAGTGCATTGACAAAAATGTTGGGAGAGATATTTATATACATAAAATGAAATTTGAGCATCATCCTAAAGGAAGTAAGAAAACTAGCATTAGAGTATCAGGGGACATAATTTTAAACAGAGAACAGAAACTGTAATGGTCTAGAGACAGGAGCATATCTGGTCCGTTTGAGAAGAACAAGGAGGCCAGTGTGGCTGAGGCAGGATTAACAGGAGACAACGGTAACAGATGAGGGCAGAGAGGTTGCAGAGGGTCAGATTTCATAGGGTCTTGAAGGCCATGGTGAAGGCTTTGGAATTTACTGAGTGAGATGAAATTCCACTGAAGGATTTGAAGCAGAGAACAGTGATCAGAATCGCAATTTAAAAATTACTTTAGCCGCAATATTGGGAAAAGACAATATTGAGGGTAAGATTGGAAGCAGAAAGGCTTTGTATCAACTCTCATCTAAATTATTGCAACAGCTTCTTATAAGAATTCACGTGAGAGTTAATGATAGTTTAAACCTGTATGTTAGTCACTGAGGTATGGAGAAGAGGCTGGGCTGTGTGTGTGTGTGTTTATAGACTTGATTTTATTATTTTAATACTACTTTATTATTACAGAAGCACTGCATATACAGTGTAGATAATTTGAAAATATAGGCAAATAATATTCAAAAAATAAAAACATCACTTTTATAACATTTGGAGTGACATGTCCTCTCTTGTCTTGTAACCTGCTTCCCCTGGTCAATTATCTTCATTGTCCCATTTAAGTATATTTTCATTTTATTCAATACTAAGTCCATAATCAACCCTGACTATTTTTTGAAATTATAGCCAACAGGATCTGGTATGGTTTTGCCATATCCCCACCCAAATCTCATCTTGAATTCCCATGTGTTGGGGGAGGGACCTGGTGGGAGGTAATTGAATCATGGGGGCAGGTCTTTCCTGTGCTATTCTTGTGCTAGTGAATAAGTCTCATGAAAGCTGGATGGTTTTAAAAAGAGGAGTTCTCCACCAGGTGCTGTGGCTCATGCCTGTAATTCCAGCACTTTGGGAGGCTGAGGCAGGTGGATTACAAGGTCAGAAGTTTGAGACCAGCCTGGCCAATATGGTGAAACCCCATCTCTACTAAAAATACAAAAACTACTGGTGTGGTGGCACATACCTGTAGTCCCAGCTATTCAGGAGGCTGAGGCAGGAGAATCACTTGAACCTGGGAGGTGGAGGATGTACTGAGCCAAGATCATACCACTGATGCTAGCTTGGGTAACAGAGTGAGACTTGGTCTCAAAAAAAAAAAAAAAAAAAAAAAAAGAGGAATTTTCCTGCAGAAGCTCCTTCTCTTTGCCTGCTGCCATCCATGTAAGACATGACTTGTTCCTCCTTGCCTTCCACCATGATTGTGAGGCCTCCCCATCCACGTGATATTGTAAGTCCATAAAACCTCTTTCTTTTGTAAATTGTCCAGTCTCAAGTATATACCTTTATCAGCAGCCTGAGAACATACTGATACAATAAGTTGGTACCAGTAGAGTGGGGTGCTGCTGAAAAGATACCTGAAAATCTGAAAGTGACTTTGGAACTGGGTAACAGGCAGAGGTTGGAACAGTTTGTAGAGCCCAGAAGAAGACAGGAAAATGTGGGAAAGTTTGGAACTTCCTAGAGACTTGTTGAATGGCTTTGACCAAAATACTGATAACGATAATGACAATGAAATCCAGGCTGAGGTAGTCTCAGATAGAGATGAGGAACTTGTTAGGAAATGGAGCAATGGTAACTCTTGTTATGTTTTAGCAAAGAGGCTGGTGGCATTTTACCCCTGTCCTAGAGATTTGTGGAACTTCAAATTTGGAAGAGATGATTTAGGGTATGTGGTAGAAGAAATTTCTAAGCAGCAAAGTATTCACAATGTGACTTGGGTGCTGTTAAGGGCATTCAGTTTTATAAGGGAAGCAGAGGATAAAAGTTTGGAAAATTTGAAGCCTGACAATGCTATAGAAAAGAAAATCCCATTTTCTGAGGAGAAATTCAAGCCACCTGCAGAAATTTGCATGTCAGAGATCTTCACAGCAGCCCCTCCCATCACAAACCCAGAGGCCTGGAAGAAAAAAGTTTCATGGGCTAGGCCCAGGGTCCTTGTGCTGTATGCAACTTATGGACTTGGTACTCTGTGTCCCAGCCATTACAGCCACATGATGTTGAGCCTGCCAGTGCACAGAAGTCAAGAATTGGAGTTTGGGAACTTCTGCCTAGATATCAGAAGATGTATGAAATGCCTGGATGCCTAGGCAGAAGTTTGCTGTAGGGGTGGGCCCTCATGGAGAACCTCTGCTAGGGCAGTGCAGAAGGGAAATGTCAGCTCAGAGTGCTCACAGAGTCCCTATTGGGGCACCACCTAGTGAAGCCGTGAGAAGAAGGCCACTGTCCTCCAGACCCTAGAATGGTAGAGCCACTGAAAGCTTGAACTGGCTTTTGGAAAAGCCACAGATAACGCCAGCCCATGAAGGCAGCCAGGAGGGAGGCTGTACCCTGCAAAGCCACAGGGGTGGACCTACCCAAGACCATGGAAACCCACCCCTTGCATCAGCATGACCCAGATGCAAGACATGGAGTCAAAGAAGATCATTTTATTTATTTATTTATTTGTTTGTTTGTTTTTACTTTGAGATGGAGTCTCACACTGTCACCCTGGCTGGAGTGCAATGGCACAATCTCTGCTCACTGGAACTTCCGCCTTCTGGGTTCAAGTGATTCTCCTGCCTCAGCCTGCTGAGTAGCTGGGATTCCAGACATGAGTCACCACACGCAGCTAATTTTTTGTATTTTTAGTAGAGATGGGGTCTCACTATCTTGGTCAGACTGGTCTCGAACTCCTGACCTCGTGATCCACACTCCTCAGCCTCCCAAAGTGCTCAGATTACAGGTGTGAGCCACTGCACCTGGCCATTTTAGAGATTTAACATTTGACTGTCCCATAGAATACTGAACTTGCATGGGGCCTGTAGCCCTTTTGTTTTGGCCAATTTCTCCTATTTAGAATGGCTGTATTTACCCAATTCCTATACCTTATTGTATCTAGGAAGTAGCGAACTTGCTTTTTATTTTACATGCTTATAGGTGGAAAGGACTTGCCCTGTCTCAGAGATGTTGGACTGTGGACTTTTGAGTTAATACTGAAATGAGTTATGACTTTGGGGGACTGTTGGGAAGGCATGATTGGTTTTGAAATGTGAGGACATGAGATTTGGAAGGGGCCAGGGGCAGAATGATATTATTTGGCTCTGTCCCCACCCAAATCTCATCTTGAATTCCTGTGTGTTGTGGGAGGGACCTGATGGGAGGTAACTGAATTGTGGCAGCAGGTCCCTTCCTTGCTGTTCTCATGATAGTGAATAAGTCTCACGAGATCTGATGCTTTTAAAAAGAGGTGTTTCCCTGCACAAGCTCACTCTCTTTGCCTGCTGCCATCCATGTAAGACGTGACTTGTTCTTCCTTGCCTTCTGCCACGATTGTGAGGTGTCCCCAGCCATGTGGAACTGTGAGTCCATTAAACCTCTTTCTTTTGTAAATTGCCCAGTCTCAGGTATGTCTTTATCAGCAGTGTGAAAACAGACTAAAACAGGATCCTTTACAGATTAGATGTTAATGTAAGAGAAAAGAGTTGGAAAACTTCAAGGTCTTTGGACTGAATAACTGAAATAGGGAATAGTTTTACTTATTCATTTAGTTTTTTGAGACCAAGTCTCACTCTGTCACCCAGGCTGGAGTGCAGTGAGGCCATCTCAGCTCACTGCAACCTCCACCTCCCTGGTTCAGGGGATTCTTGTGCCTCAGCCTCCTGAGTAGCTGGGACTACAGTTGTGCACCACCATGACTGGCTAATTTTTGTATTTTTAATAGAGATGAAGTTTTGCCATGTTGCCCAGGCTGGTCTTGAACTGCTGGGCTCAACCAATCCACCTGCCTCAGCTTCCCCAGGTGCTGGGATTATAGGTGTGAGCCACCATGCCTGGCCAGGAATGGTTTTTGATTGCCATGGAGAAAGCTGGGCAATCAGCAGGTTTTGGGAAGGGGCAGGAATTAAGAGTGTAATTGTGTACATGTTAAGGTAGGGAGTTGATATGTAAATTTTGACTTGAGGAGAGAGATCTGAGAATATCTCCAGATATTCAACTGGAATTATCTGCAGACTGATAGTACTTAAAATCATGAGGCTAAACAATGTTGCCACAGAGTTAGAATAAATAGAATAAAGGAGAAGTTGGAGAACTAATGCCTGGATCACTCTAACTTTTAAAGATTAGGGAGATGAAGAAGGACTCACAAAGGTAACAAAGATTGGTAATGAGTTTAGTAGAAAAGTGAAC
Source organism: Saimiri boliviensis (assembly GCF_048565385.1). Lineage (NCBI taxonomy): Eukaryota > Metazoa > Chordata > Mammalia > Primates > Cebidae > Saimiri > Saimiri boliviensis. The sequence goes on along the minus strand of NC_133470.1, from coordinate 83,738,402 downwards.
AAAAGTGCTGTTAGAGAAACCAAGTAAGAACATGTATCAAGGATGGAGTAATCACCTATCAAATACTACTGAGAGTTCAACTAAGATGAGGACTGGGAATTCGTAATGTAAAGATCAACAATGACCTTGAAAATGTAGTTCTTATAAAATAATAGAGATAAAAGCTTCTTTGGAGTGGATTAAAGAGGAGAGAATGGCAGGAAAAGATGCAAAGGCTGCAAGCAGGGACAATTATTTTAAGATGGTCTCTGTAAAAATAGGGGGAAGAAATAATAGCATAACTGATGTTGATGAGATTCATCCAGTGGAGAGATAAATTGATGAGGTAAGAGCTAAAAGGAGAAATTGCTGGAGCAACGTTTCTTATGAAGGGAGAAGAGATGGGAATCAAGTACGAAACTGGAGATGTTGGCAGTAGGAGCACAGACATTCTATTTATTGTCATAAGTGTGAAGGCAGAGTATATGGGTACAGATGTCAGTAAATGTGATGTTGAGAGTCTGTGGAGGTTCATTGCACAGCATCAGTTAAGAGAGAACATGGGCATTGGCAAATGGAAAAAAGGTGTTTGAGATTTAAGGAAAAGACAGAAAATCTAAGAGTGAGGTCCAGGAGAATGAGAAAGTCAGTAGACAAGGGATACTTTCTCGAGCTAGAAAGCAAGGTGGGAAAGTGACAAGTCATTTTTGTCCCTTCTTGTTCCTCAAACATGCTAAACTTTTTCCATTCTCAGGGCCTTTGCATTTTCTGATTCCTGTCTGGAAATGTCTTCTCTCAGAGCTCCATCAGCTGGCCTCTTATCATCATTTGGGTATCAAGTCCTCAAAGATTATTTCTCTGACCACCACAGCTAATGTAACACTCTACCATATTACTCTATCATATTATTGTCTCTACCATATTATTCGATTCCACCTTCTGAATCATACCATTGACATTACCTTATTTAGTTCTGTACTAACTCATCTCTTGCTCTTTCCAATAGAATATAAGCTCCTACTATGTGGCACTCCAATGTGCTACTTGACTGCTCAACTTCCCTCTACTCCCCTGATCATAAAATTATCCTGCTTTGCCCTCTGGATCCACAGTATCATGAAAACCAGTCTTCAACCTCTTTGCCATGAACTCACTTCTTGCCACCTCTCTTAAAGTTCTCTGATGAGACTAAGGTTTTCCCTCCAGCTCATAAGGTTGATAGGTGAGGCTGACTTTCTTCCTGCTCCCCACTGCTCTTTCTTGACCCTGATTCCTCTACCCTCTTGTAAACCTCTCTTGTCTCTATCTCACCAGAGTAAGAGTTTCAAGCCACCTTGATTTTTCATTCTCTCTCATTGTTGGTGTCATCATCTGGTAAAGTCAAATGTCACAAGAGCAGAGCAAAAGAGTAACCAATGAATTCATACCTGTTTCTTAGAACATGCAGGGAGCTACTCATTCCATAATCCCAGAGCCGCTCCACTGCAGCAATAAAATAGTGTCGTGTTTTCTTTTGAAAGTTGCGGGGGCTCTGATTTTCATCCTCACCATAAATGTCAAAATCTTCCTTCTTCATTTCAATTGAGATGGTATCATCATAGTCAATTTCCTCTTGATCTGACTGAAGAGTAGTAAGCATTATTTCCCTTTGATGGCGTTTCAAGACTGGCGGGTTTTGAGAGCACAGCCTTTCAGTCTCATTTTGCTTTGCCCAGGTGACTTCTATTTGGGGCTTATTTTGCCCCTCATTTATTGCTGCTATTGCATGATTGCTTTCACAAGGGTTCAGGGACAAAATGGTATCCTTTTTCTTAAAAGCAGTGTTTTCTGGTGACTTCTCTTGGGTTTTCCACTCTTCTTTTGATATTTGAGTACCATAGTAGTTATCCGAAGCAAGAGGACGCAATAACTTGGAGGGAGTCTTTGCAGAGCTTTCTGTTCCTCCTCTGAGAAAGGGAATTTTTCCAGGTCTGTTTGCTTCATTCCACTGAATCACTCCTTCTGTTTCCTGAAGAAGCCTCCCTTCCACGAGATCTAGATGGCCAGGAGACCTATTAGTAGTTTCTGTAGGCAAAAGGTCCTTCTGATAAATGTGAACTTTTGGAAGCAATTCAACTTTGTCAGATGTTTTGGGCAAGCCTGGTTTCAAGAGAATAGTGTTCTCAAGTTTCTCGTACATGACTGAATTTGTGGCACTTGTCCCCAGGGAGCCAACCTCTCTTTGATTACCAATCATCTCCAAGGTTAGAATGGCTAAAGAGAGGTTATTTTCTTTGGCTCCTTGTAAGAAACGACTGCTTTCTTGGACCCCAGAATTTTTCTTTCTATAAGATGGTGCTAGAAGATGAGAAGAGTTGTTTTGGAATGGGACCCTGGTCAGATCTATAGGACTAATAGATGGAAATAATGATACCTTTGCAATGGGTAATGGAGATCTATTTGCCTGAGTGATGCTATGATTCCTCGTAAGACAATCTGATAAGGGAGACTGAGTAATGGCCCCTTTGTCCTTTTCATTGACGTCTATCTTTTTGAGTGTGCTCAGGGTCAAATGTTTCATGTTTTCAGACCATCGGGTTGAGGTGTCATCCACAATTAGCCTCTTTTCAAGTTCTGTTTCTTCTACTGGGAGTCTCAATTGTTCCAAAGCTCTCTTACCACGTTGAGTGACAATATTCTGCTGGCTTGGATTAGGAGATAGCCTTGTGGTGTGTGGAGATTTCTCTACCATTTGCTTGGTTTGATTTCCCAAGCCTTCCAAGTTTTCTTCCTCTCCTTTTTTTGACAAATGAGTCTTGTGTTTCTTTGTTCTATTTGTTGAATCATTTAATGACCTAAAATCTTGAAGTACTGGAGCATATGCTCCCTCATATGAACCTTCTACATGTTGTCTAGTGCTCAGTAAGAAAAGGTTCTTCATGAAATTCTTAGTGCCAGTCACCGTATGCATCTGAGGCAAAACTACATCCTCTTGGATTAATGTTTCCTTCCTTTCTATTTCTTCCTGAATATTTTTTTCTTGATTGTGTGTATTATTTTCATGTAAATTATCCAAGTTAGTAAGAAATAGGTTTCTGCTGCTTGGAAAAATCATCTCTTTGAGTCCTGTGTCCTTTGTAAATTCGTCCTTTCCTACTACCACTTCATTTTTCTCAGACAAAAAATTCTGACTTTCCACAGATTTTTCTGGCCCTAGGGATACTAATTGCTTTGGACTAGGGCCTTGCCCAGAGTTCAGTGAGTTATTTCCATGACTTCTTTGTATCCAATTTGCTGATTCTGACAAGAATAGCATTTTAAAGAATGACATATTTGGATTTTCTGCATCTGGTGGCATGGGGCCCTCTTTTTTTTGGTGGACCATTTCCATGTTTTTTGATGAAGTAGTTTTATTTGACATATGATTTAGCCTCAAAGCTGTAGTATTTTTGTCTGTAAGCATTCTGTCATGAGTCAAATGTGTCACTTTTTGAAACTCAGTATCACTTTCTAATATATTTTGCCAGACTGATGTACTATTCTCAATTAATAATGTTGGGCCATCAGTGTGAGTCTTTCTATTAGTTGCTGAATTATTGGAAGATTCTTTTGTCTTTAACAAAGAGATACTAACTTTGAATGAGGTATTATCTTTAGTCAACAAAGCAGGTCCATGGGCTCTTTTCTCTTTTGATAACCTACCAGTCTCTGTTGATGATACATTTTTTCCCAATGAGCTTTCTTGGCCATCCATTAAACCTGATTCTAACAACTTTGAATCATTACTTTCTTCACTCAAGCTCACAGATACACCAGACTCAATAACGGGAGATGACTTTTTGCCAAATAGAGTGGTGTCTAATTGACTATCAGAATGAACTGGCATATTTTGGGATCCTAAGGAACTTGTATTATCAATACTTACTGCCAAATTGTCTGATGGAATTGTTGAAGTCGGATTATTTGATGAACTAGAAATTTTAAAATCAAGTTTCTTCAACTCTGTTGCCATAGTTTTCCCTAGTTTCTCATTTAATCTTAATTGGAGGGCTGGCTCTGGGGTAAATACCATGTCCCCACTGTGATGGAGCTGTGGCCTGAGGTGTGTCATTTCAGATGGGCTGTCATTACTGTCTATTGCTCCAGGTGATGGATCATCAGAAAAAGTCTCATATTTGGCTTCTTGGAGATCAGGTAAGGATAGCCCATGTGGAGTAGGACTTTGTCGCAAAAGCATCAGCAAATCAATAGAGGAGACATTTTGTATTTTAGGCATATGTGTTCTATGTCCAAACCAAGGGTCAGTCTTCTCTATGTCATTTTCTGGAATTGTGGTGGCATTAAATTGCTTTTGCCTAGTGCTAGGGTGTCTTGAATTCTGGGAGAAGCTTCTTGGTTCAATGCCATTGTTTTCACTCAGCAAGTATGTTGAAATATCTTCATAAGTGTCCTCATAATAATCACCAGTGTTCTTGTCACAACTAGAAACCTTCAGTAAGGCGGTCATGCCTCTGTTCCGAAAGTCTGAGTTGTGGCACCCCAGAATCCATAGGCCTAGATATGAGGAAGAATAAGACTCTGGGTTACTCATAATAAAAATTCTAAGAAAGTTCTGTTAGAGGTTCTCTCCCGTTCCCAGATAAATGAAAAAATACTAGTCAGTATTATTATATCACAGGTCATTGGGTTAAATCCCTGGCATATGTAATATAAAAGTGGTTTTTGCATTGCTGCTGTTGTGCTATGCCTGTTTGTGACCATAAGAAAAGACTGTGATATGGCTAGCAATGTGCAGAAAGCAGAAACTGCACCCCTACCTGTCACTTTACACTAAAATTAATTCCAGATGGATCAAAGATTTAAACATAAAACTGAACACCATAAAAACACTAGAAGAAAATGTAGGCAAAACCATCCAGGACATAGACATAGGCAAGGACTTCATGACTAAAACACCAAAAGCAATGGCAATAAAAGCCAAGATAGACAAATGGGATCTAATTAAAATCCAGAGCTTCTGTACAGCAAAAGAAACCATCATTAGAGTGAATTGGCAACTAACAGAATGGGAAAAAATTTCTGCAGTCTACCCATCTGACAAGGGGTTAATATCCAGAATCTACAAGGAACTAAAACAGATATACAAGAAAAAAACCAACAACCCCATTCAAAAGTGGGCAAAGGATGTGAACAGACACTTTTCAAAAGAAGACATATATGAAGCCAACAAACGTATGAAAAAATGCTCATCATCACTAGTCATTAGAGAAATGCAAATCGAAACCACACTAAGATATCATCTCACACCAGTTCGAATGGCGATCATTAAAAAATCTGGAGACAACAGATGCTGGAGAGGATGTGGAGAAATAGGAAGGCTTTTACACTGTTGGTGGGAGTGTAAATTAGTTCAACCATTGTGGAAGACAGTGTGGCAATTTCTCAAGGATCTAGAAATAGAAATTCCATTTGACCCAGCAATCCCATTACTGGGTATATCCAAAGAACTATAAATTGTTCTACTATAAAGACACATGCACATGAATGTTCTTTGCAGCCCTGTGTACAATAGCAAAGACCTGGAACCGACCCAAATGCCCATCAATGATAGACTGGACAAAGAAAATGTGATACATATACACCATGGAATACTACACAGCCATAAAAAACATTGACTTTGTGTCCCTTGTAGGGACTTGGATGAACCTGGAAACCATCATTCTCAGCAAACTGACCCAAGAACAGAAAGCCAAACACCGTATGTTCTCACTCATAGGTGGGTGTCGAACAGTGAGAACACATGGACTCAGGGAAAGGAACATCACACACTGGGAGCAGTTGTGGGGGTAGGGGAGAGACAATGGGGAGTGGGGAGGGTGAAGAGGGATAACATGGGGAGAAATGCCAGATATAGTATACACCTAAAGTAAAATAAATAAATAATAATAAAAAAAGACAAGACTGTGATAAAAATGAATAGATATTGGGATTAAAATGGGGAAATACAATTAATATACACAATAGTGGAGGGTCTTAATAATCACAGAGAACTCTCTGAAGGTGACAGTGATTTAATTCAAGAAAGTATTTATATTAGCTGGATGTTATTGCTATATCACACAGTGGCACAGGTTCCTCTTGAACCCATCAGATTGCCCGGATTCAAATCCCAGTTTTACCATTTGCCAGCTGTGTGACTCTGAGAAAGTCACTTAAGCTTTCTGAATAATAGATTTCTAATTTGCAAATAAGGCTGATAGTATCTACCCCCTGAGATAGTACACTGAAATCACATAACACAATACCTAGCATCCACAGTCACCCATTTGCAGAATAAGTAAGCACAAGGAAAGAGCATTTAGGTCTAGGATCCACCTAATATAAAATTCTACCATGGTGCTAGCAATATTAATTTCTACCATGATCAAGATTACCTGAGTGAAGGAATGTGATAAATGATAATATGCTAATTCCATGGTGATAAAGTAGATGCACAAATGTAAGAGACAAGATACAACTTTACCAAGCTACACATTGGGTACCTCAATGGCCTTATAATTTCACATAGTCTCTGCAGGAAAGATCTTAATTTTATCTAGCTTCTCCTCAAGGGACGCTGCTCCCAAAAGCCCTGTGAATGGTTACATTCTATGTGTAGCCGAATTATCAATCAAGTGGGAAAGGAGAATAAAAACATTTTCTAACATACAAGGGCTCAGAAAATCTACCTCAAATGTAACCATTCTTAAGAAGTGATTATAGGATGCTTGCCACCAAAATAAAGGAGTATATCAAACAAGAGTAAGACATGGTATCCAAGAACCTGGCACCTATCCTGAGAGAGGGTAAATAAAAATCCCAAGTTGATAACTGAGCCTCAGGCCTAGAGAGAACCAGCTCAGACTGGAGCAGGAGGATGCATGCCTCCAGGAGGTCAATCTGTAAGCAAAAAGGAATATATTTTATGATGGAACTCCTAAAAAAAAAGAAGATAATTCAAAGGAAGACATTTTAAGAAAAACAGGAAAACAATTAGAGATTCTGGTTAAGCTAGCTACAAAAATTGACTTTTATTTACCCTTCCCTCTGAGAGGTATTAGGAATGATGATCAAGTTGGAGTTTAGTTTTATCGATTTGGTTGCAATTTTGTAATGAAAATATCTTTTTGTGACCAACAGTAAATTTAAAACATTATAATTAATTTATAAATCTCAATTCAAGAGCTTAAAGAAGAGTTGGTTGTTTGATGAAAAAGTCAATAAAATAAATAACCAAACAAAAATTAAGAAATTTCACATATACAAAATTTGAAATAAGAAAAGAGTCATAATTATAGACACAACAAAAATGAAAATACTTATAATTCCCTTGGAGACACCTCAGCTGTCAATCTCCTCCTCCAGCTTCTTACACAGCTATAAGCTACATGGCCAAGTTTGGGGTCTAGTCAGCACTACAAATATATACATCAGTCTCCTGCCTCTGTAATCAAACCAAGGCTTTCAGTGAACTAATTAATTATGTAAGCTATTATCCAATCTTGGAACTAGTTACTACCAAAGTAACTCAGAGCCAAGTTGATCACATCCTGCACAGACAGTAAATGAAGTAAGAGGAAAGAGGCCATCATAGAAGACATATAAAAGCCCAGCAGAAACTAGATATTGGACTGGGGTTCGTTTATCTTAACCTTTTGTCTAGCTGTTGAATTGAGAAGGGAATTCAACATCAATTAAGTGGACACAGAGTTAGGATAAGAACAAGTCACTTATCCTCTCTGCTAGCAAACCTTGATTAGAACATATTTGTACCTTGTTTAAGGACAAACTGGCAATCTATAAAGATACAGAACAGGAAGAAGGAAACAGAAGTCAGGAAACTCAGAGGCAATACCCACTTCTGAAAGTAATCCACTGCAGATTCTGGAGGAAAAGTAAGAACAAATATCTTGCAATACTAAAACACAAGAAGCTATGTCTTTTTTTTTTTTTTTTTTTTTTTTTGAGACGGAGTTTCACTCTTGTTACCCAGGCTGGAGTGCAGTGGCGCGATCTCTGCTCACCACAACCTCCGCCTCCCTGGTTCAGACAATTCTCCTGCCTCAGCCTCCTGAGTAGCTGGGATTACAGGCACGCGCCACCATGCCCAGCTAATTTTTTGTATTTTTAGTAGAGACAGGGTTTCACCACGTTGACCAGGATGGCCTTGATCTCTTGACCTCGTGATCCACCCACCTCGGCCTCCCAAAGTGCTGGGATTACAGGCTTGAGCCACCGCGCCTGGCCGAAGCTATGTCTTTATGGTTTTAAATTATGGAAGACACATTAACAAGCAAAAAAAATTTTTTTAAATGCGCATAGGACATGAACCAACACTTCTCAAAGAAGATATGCATGTGGCTCAACATCACTAATCATTTAAGAAATGCAAATGAAAACTACAATTAGATATCATCTCACACCAGTCAGAATGCCTGATACTACAACGTCAAAAAATAACAGATGCTGATGAGGTTTTGGAGAAAAGGGAACACTTATACACTGCTGGTGGGAATATAAATTAATTCAGCCACTGTGGGAGACAGTGTGGAGATTTCTCAGATAACTTAAAAGAGAACTACCATTTGACCGAGCAATCTCATTACTGGTTATAAGCCCAGAGGAATATAAATCATTCTACCATAAAGACACATGCATGTATATGTTCATTACAGCACTATTCACCCTACTAGCAAAGACATGGATTCAACCTAAATTCCCATCAATGGTGAACTACATATATTGTGACATATATATTCCATGGAATATTACACAGCCACAAAAAATAAGATCATGTTCTTTACGAAACATGGATGGAGTTGGAGACCATTATCCTAAGTGAATTAATGCAGAAACAGAAAACCAAATACTGCATGATCTCACTTATAAGTGAGTGCTAAACATTGAGTACACATGGACACAAAGAAGAGAATAATAAACACTGGGGCCTCCTTGAGGTTTGAGGGGTGAGGGTGAAAAAACTACCTATTGGATACTATGCTTATTAACTGGGTGACAAAAATCTGTACACCAAAACCCCACAAAACGCAATTTACCCATGTATCAAACCTGCACATGTACCCCCTGAAGCTAAAATAAAGTTAGAAAGAAAAAAAGAGAAAGAATGACAGAATTTTCCAAACCTAGAGAAAGATATGTATATCCAGGCACAAGAAGTTCAAAGAACACCAAGAAGATTCAATAAGACTACCTCAAGGCATATAATAATGAAATCTTAAAGGTCAAAAAATGTGTTTAAAGGCAGCAAGGAAAAGAAGCAAATAACTCATAAAGAAACTCCAGTATGTCTAGCACCAGACATAATAACAGAAACCTTATAGGCCAGGGGATAAATTGAATGACCTGTTTAAAATGCTGAAGGGAAAAGACTCCCAAACTAGAATATTATGTCCAGAAAAGTAATTCTTCAAACATTAAGGAGAAATAAAGACTTTTCCAGGCAAATAAAACCTAAGGGGTTTTGTCAACACTGGACCTATCTTTTAAGAAATGGAGTTCTTTAATCTGAAAGAAAAGGATGGTAAAGAGCAAGAGGAAATGATTTACAGGCACAAAACTCACTGGAAATAGTAAATACACAGATAAATGCAGAATATGCTAGCACTGTAACTGCAGTATGTAAAATACTCTTATCTTCAGTATGAAGACTATAAGAAAAGCCTAATAAAAATAAGAGTAACTATAATACAAAAATTTGTTAAGAGATAGACAATGTAAAAAGGCATAAATTAAAACAACAAAAAGTCAAAAAGAGGCAGGCGATGGACTTCAAAAGAAAGTTTTTAGTTTTCTCTTTGCTTTTTTTTCTTTGAATTGCAATCAGAGTTGTCATCAGTTTAAAATAGTTGGTTATAAAATGTTACAAGCCTCATGATAACTACCAAGCAGAAACCTCTAATAGATACGCACACACACAAAAATAAGAGATTAAAACATATTACCAGAGAAAATCACTTTTCTTTTTTCTTTTTTTTAAATTGCATTTTAGGTTTTGGGGTACATGTGAAGAACATGCAAGATTGTTGCATAGGTACACACATGGCAGTGTGGTTTTCTGCCTTCCGTCCCCTTGCCTGTATCTGTCATTTCTCCCCATGCTATCCCTTCCCACCTCCCCACCCACCGTTCCTCCCCCATTTCCCCCCAGTGGACCCCAGTGTGTAGTGCTCCCCTCCCTGTGTCCATGTGTTCTCATTGTTCAACACCCACCTATGAGTGAGAACATTCGGTGTTTGAGAGAAAATCACTTTTATACAAAGACAAACAGGAAAGGAAGAAGAGAGGACTAGCAAAATAACCACAAATCAAATAACCAAATGGCAGTAGTAACTGCTTACTTAACAACAGTAACATTGAGCATAAATGAACTAAATTCTTGAATGAAAAGACATAGAGTGGCTGAATGTGTGAAAACAAGATTCAACCATGTGCTGCCTGCAAGAAACTCACTTTACCTTAGAAAGAAACACAGACTGGAAATGAAGGCATGGAAAAAGAATTCCATGCGAATAGAAACAAAAAAGCAGGAGTAGCTATATCAGCTAAAATAGACTGCAATTCAAAAACAGGAAAAACAGACAAAGAAGGTCATTACATAATGATAAAGGAGTCAATTCAGCAAAAGGATATAATAATTCTAAATGTATATGCACCTAACACTGGGGCACTGAGATACATAAAGCAATTATTATTAGAGCTAAAACGAGAAATAGACTCCATTACAATAATTGGGCATTTCAATATCCCACTTCCAGCACTAGAGAGATTACTAGATAAAAAATCAACAAAAAATATCACACTTAATATGCACTGCAGACCAAATGGACCTAATAGACATTTACAAAATATTTCATCCAACGACCACAGAATACGTTTTTTTCTCCTCAGCCTATGGAACATTCTCAATGACAGATCACATATTAGGCCACAAAACAATTAAAAATATTCCCCCAAAATGAAATCATATCCAGTATCTTTACTGATCTCAATGGGATAAAACTGGAAATCAATAATGAGAGGAACTTTGGAAACTATATGAATACATGGAAATTAAATAACATGCTTCTGAATGACACTGGGTAAATGAAGAAATTAGGAAGAAAATTTAAATTTTTAAAAACAAATGAAAGTGGAAATACAACATACCAAAACCTATGAAGCAGGACTAAAGCCAAATTTGTAACAATAAATGCCTACATCAAAAAACTAGAAAGTCCTCAAATAAACAACATAATGATGCATTTTAAAGAACTCAAAAAACAAGATCAAACCAAATTCATAACTAGAAGAAGGAAAGAAATAATAAAAATGAGAGCAGAAATAAATGAAATTGAAACTAAAATAAGTTAAAAAGATCGATGAAATGAAAAGTTGGTTTTTAGAAAAGATAAACAAAATTGAGAAACCTCTAGTCAGACTAAGAAAAGGAAAAAGTAAGACAGAAATAATTAAAATCATAGACAAAAAAGTAGACGTTACAACTGATACCATGGAAATTCAAAGGATTATTAGAAACGACTATGAGAAAATATACGTCAATAAATTGGAAAATATAGAAGAAATGAATAAATTCCTATACATATACAATTTAACAAGATCAAACATAAGAAATATAAACTTTGGGCCAGGTGCAATGGCTCATGCCTGTAATCCCAGCACTTTGGGAGGCCAAGGTGGGCAGATCACTTGAGGCCAGGAGTTTGAGACCAGCCTGGCCATCATGGCAAAATCCCGTCTCTACTAAAAATTCAAAAATTAGCCAGGTGTGGTGGCACACACCTGTAATCCCAGCTACTTGGGAAGCTGAGGCACAAGAATAACTTGAACCTGGGAGGTGGAGGTTGCAGGGAGCCGAGATCGATCACACTCCAGCCTGGACGACAGAATGAGACTCTGCCTCAAAAATCAAAAGAAAGAAAGAAAGAAATATAAAACTTGAATAGATTAATAACAAGTGATAAGAAAGAAATAGTAATAAAAAGTCTCTCAACAAAGAGAAGCCCAGGACCTGATGGCTTCATTGCTGAATTCCACCAAACATTTTTCTTAAAAAAAGAACTAATACCAACTATCCACAAGCTATCCAAAAAAAACAAGGAGTGTATACTTTCAGACTCATTCCAAAGGCCAGTATTACCCTGAAATCAAACCAGACACACACACGCACACACATACACACACACACACGTGCACGTGAGTGCACACACACACACACACACACACACACACACACACAGAAACTACAGGCCAATATCTCTGATGAACATTGATGCAAAAATCCTCAGCAAAATACTAGCAAATGCCATTCAACAACACAGTAAAAGATCATTCATCATGATCAAGGGGAATTCATCCCAGGGATGCAAGGATGTTCAAAATATGGAAATGAATCAATGTGACACATTATATCAACAGAATGAAGGACAAAAACACATGATCATTTCAATTGCTGCCAAAAAATATTAAATTCAACATCCCTTCATGATAAAACTCTCAACAAACTGGATATAGAAAGCATACCTCAAAACAATAAAGGCCATATATGACAAACCATGGCTAATATTATACTGAATGTGGAAAACTGAAAACCTTTCCTCTAAGATCTGGAACACTATAAGGACACCCACTTTCACCAATTCTATTAAATGTAGTCCTGGAAGTCCAAGCCAGAACAAGTAAGCAAGAGAAAGAAATAAAGGGTCTCCAAACTGGAAAGGAAAAAGTCAAATTCTCCTTGTTTATAGATGACATAATCTTATATTTTGAAAAAAACTAAAGACTCCACCAAAAAACTATTAAAACTGATAAACAAATTCAGTAAAGTTGCAGGATACAAAATCAACATGCAAAAATCAGTAGCATTTCTATATACCAAGAGTTAATGACCTGAAAAAGAAATTTTAAAAAATCATTTACAATAGCTACAATAAAAATAAATTAAATATCTAGGAATAAATTTAACCAAAGAGCTGAGATATTTCTATAATGAAAACTAAAATACTGATAAAGGGAATTGAAGAAGACATAGAAAAAATGAAAAGGTATCTATCCTATGTTCACGGGCTGAAAAAACAAATATTGTTAAAATATCTATGCTACCAGATATAATGTAATACCTATCCAAATACCAATGAAGTTATTCACAAAAATAGAAAAAAAAATCTTAAAATTTGTATGGAATAACAAAAGATTCCAAACAGCCAAAGCAGTTCTGAGCAAAAAGAACAAAGCTGGAAGCATGACACTACTTGACCTCAAACTATACCACAAAGCTGTGGTAACTAAAACAGCGTGGCACTGGCATAAAACCAGAAACATATGCCAGTGTAACACAACAGAGAACTCAGAAATAAATCCATGCATTTATAGCCAACTCATTTTTGACAAAATTCTCAAGAACATGCACTGGTGAACGAATAGCCTCTTCAATAAATGGTGTGGGAAAACTGGATATGCACATGCAGAAGAATGAAAGTAGACCCCTATCTCTCACTATATACAAAAATCAAATCAAAATGGATTAGAGACTTAAATATGAAACTTGAAAGTATAAAACTACTGGAAGAAAACATTGGGGGAATGCTCCAGGACATTGGTCTGGAAAAGATTTTGCTGGTAAGACCTCAAAAGCACAAGTGACTAAAGCAAAAAATAGACAAATGGGATTATATCAAGCCATAAATCTTCTGCACAGCAAAGGAAGCAATTAACAAAGTGAAGAGACAATCTATTGAATGCAATGAAGTATTTGCAAACTATACAACTGAGTGGGTATTAATAGCCAGAATTATAAGAAACTTATTACCAAAATAAAAAAAGAATCCTATTAAAAATGGACAAATATCTGAATAGATATTTCTCAAAAGAAGACAAACAAATGGCCAACAGGTATATGAAAAACTGCTCAACATGACTAATTACGAGAGAAATGCAAACCAAAAGCACAATGAGATATTTCACTCCAGTTAAATGGCTTTTATCAAAAAGACACACACAAAAAAAATGAATGCTGGTGAGGATGTGGCAAAAGGGGAATGCTCGTATACTGTTGGTGGGAGTGTAAATTAGTACAGATACTATGGAAAAGAGTAAGGAGGTTCCCCAAAAAGCTAAAAATAAAACTACCATGTGATCCAGCAATCCCACTGCTGGATATATGTCCAAAGAGAGGAAATTGATGTATCAAAGAGATAACTGTACACCAGTTTATTACAGCAACATTCACAATAGTTAGGATATAAAATTAACCTAAGTATACATCAACAGATGAATGAATAAAGACAGTGTGGTATATATACACAATAGAATATTACTTAGTCATTAAAAAGAATGAAATCCCATCATTTGTGGCAACATGGATGAACCTGGACATCATTATGTTAAGTGAAATAAGCCAGGCATAAAAGACAAATATCACATGTTTTCACTTACATGTGAGAGCTTACAAAATGGATCTCACAGAGACAGAGAGTAGAATAGTGCTTAACAGAATTTGGGAAGGGTATGGGGGATTCAGTGGAATGAAGAGAGGTTGAGTAATAGGTATAAAATTACACTTAAATAGAAGGGGTGAGTTGCAGTGCTCAATATGACAGTAGGGCGACTATACTTAACAATAATATATTGTGTAATTCAAACTAACTAGAAGAGTGGAATTGAAATGTTCCTAACACAAGTGATAAGTTTTTGAGGTGATAAATATCCCAGTTACCCTAATTTGATCATTACACATTGTATGCTTATATGAAAATATCACATGTACCCCCTAGATATGCACAATTATGTATCCATAAAAACTGTAAAAATTGGCCTTTGGCATGTGAAGACACTTTTAGAGCAAAGACTTTTAAGTTTTAAGTTAAATAATTGAGTTGGTGCTGTCGTTAAAATGCCTATACTGCATGATCTGCACAGGTACCCCAGAACTTTAAGCATAATAATAAAAATAAATAAATAAATACCCCAAAAACTGCCTTGCAATTGCCAAAATCACTTGAACCATTTCATATGTGCCCAAATGGGAGCTAGTGGGCAAAAGAGCATATGAATGGCTAGTGAAGCATTCACAGCTGTTGGTAAAAAAATAATGTACGTAACTAACCTGGGTTTTCCATTGACATGAAAACCGTTTCTCCTGAGAATGGGAATAGGGTAAGTGTGTCTTCATAGACCATTTTGTGTTTGAAGGTATATCCAGAGAAGAAGACAGAAAGGAAGTCAGTCTGTGCTCCAATGCTTAGAATGTACCAGTATGCCACCTCATGCAAGCAAACCGACAACTGCAAACTATCAAAAACATAGCCATTGATGCCTGCAAAAACAAGAGGAAAAAGAGGTTAGTCATATCACAGATTTAGTATTTTGGATTGTGATTGCTGTGATACAATTAGGAATTATTGTATGTTATGCCCATTATCTTATTCCCAGGAAGAGATATCATATACTCCAAAAAAGCAGATTGTTAATAATCATCTGGGTTCCAATCCCAATGTGAGGAGAAAGTCATAAACCTCATGATAAAGATTAATCTGGATGTTATATGGGAGGCAGTTTGATGAAGAACAGGATGTTTGCATGGTCTCAAAGTATATCCCTTCAAACTGTTTATTAGTTGCAAGGGAGAAAATAGTAACTATACAGAGGAGAAACCAGAAGAAGAAAAAAAACCTGAGTGCTTCAAGTTACCATCTGATCAAGGTCCAGATTCAAGGAAGTGAAAGAAGCAGGACAAGTAGTTACTGCAGGGAATAAATGCTGTAAATGACAGCATTGGTTGATACAACTGGAATACCAGCTATAAATAACATAAATATATTTTATCAACTTGAAGTGTCTGTCATTTCATAACATCAAGCTGGTCGTGTAAAAGAATATCTTTATTCACAGGAAATGTATACTAAAGTGTTGAAAGGTAAAGGGGTGTGATGTCTGCAACCCATTTTCAAGTAGAAAAGTAACAAAAGTGTGTATATAAAGAAAATAATATCAAAAACAAAATTGCAAAATGTTAAACATTGGTGAATCTGGGCAAAGGGTATATGCAAGTTCCCTGTATTATTCTTGTAATTTTCTGTATATTTTAAGTTATTTCAAACCAAAAAGAGTTAAGCAAAAGTAACATTGACTTTCCTCTATAAAGGGAATTGTTTATGAAACCCTCTTCCACACATCTATTCATCCATCCATTCAATAAACACTTGTCCACTCTGTTACTAGGTACTGTTTAAGATGGTTGCCCACAAACCACTAAGCAATACTCAGACATTGGCTTAGTATAACTAATTAATAATTGAAGTTTTTTTCCTGTACAGCCTTAAGAGATATTATAAAGCTATTATAATTAAAAATCCAGTCTTAATGCAGAATAGATAAATATATCAAACAGAATATAGAATCCAGAAAATGACAAGATGTAAGTGGAAACTTAACATATAATAAAGGCAGCATCTCCAACCATTACAGGGAAAAATGAGCTATTTGGTAAATGATAATAGAAAATATGACTATCCACTTGCAAAAACAGATTCTACTTCATTTCACATAACTAATAAAAGTAAACTCCTGTTAAATTAATTTGAATTTGTCCTAAAGATACCTCTGCACTTGAGTCCTTGTGAGGTTTAGAGACAGCTTAATTGATTACAGTTTGACACTTTGCCTTATTTGAAGCTGTTGGTTGCATGCAGTTGATGAAAGTTCAACAAACAGCTCAGTCTCAGCCGATTATAGTTGCTGAACTTCCATCAAAGTGTCAAACTGTAATCAATTAAGCTGTCTCTAAACCTCACTTCCATTTTCTATCCAGACTATGTTGCTGGCTGCTGTTCTGTATTTGATTCTGAGGGCTATCTGATTCTAGAATCATGAATAAAAGGCAATTATAATCTTTAAAGTACATTTGTTGTATTTTTGTCTTTTGACATGCCACATGGATTAAATAATTATGTCTTTTGTGAAATATGTACACACTACTTTTGGCTACTGTATTAGTCCACTAGGGCTGCTATAACAGTATACCACAGAGACTGGGTGGATTAAATAACAGGAATGTGTTTTCTCACAGTTTTGAACACTAAAATTCCAAGATCAAGGTGTTGGCAGGTTTGGTTTTTACTGAAGCCTCTCTCAGGCTATAACACATATATACTAGATGTGGATTTCCTGAGTCAATAGGGTATGCATATGTTTGGCTTTAGATACTCCCAAAATAAGTGCACAAATTTCTATCCTAACCAGAAATGTATGAGAGTTCTGGATACTCCACGTCTTTACCAATACTTGGTATGGACAATCTTTTTAATTTTAGACATTCTGGTTTATCTCATTGGTGTTTTTTTCTTTCTTTCTTTCTTTTTTTTTTTTTTTTTTTTTTTTTTTGAGATGAAGTCTCGCTCTGTTGCCCAGGCTCAAGTGCAGTGGAATGATTTCGGCTCAACTGCAACCTCCACCTCCTGGTTCAAGTGATTTCTCTGCCTCAGCCTCCTGAGTAGCTGGGACTGTAGGTGCATGCCACCATGCCTGGCTAACTTTTTGTATTTTTAGTAGAGATGGAGTTTCACCATGTTTGCCAGGATGGTCTTGATCTCCTGCCCTCGTGATCCACCCACCTCAGCCTCCCAAAGTGCTGGGATTACAGGTGTGAGCCACCACACCTTTTAATTTCATACTATCTGGTTTATTCATTAACTTGCATAACAGTTACCTGAAATCACTGGAATGTAAACCTTCCTCAGGCTTAATTACTAGAATGGCTAATTCTTCACTATCCACTCTTTTTAAATTTATATTTTAATTGAAAGGGAAAAATAGATCTATTTATGATGTACATCACAATGTTTATATATATATAATATGTTGGAATGGCTAAATCAAGCTATTAACATATGCATTACTTCACATACTTATTTTTCTGGTGAGAACACTTGAAATCTACTCTCACAGCAAGTTTCTAGTATACAGTAGATTGTTACTAACTATAGTCACCATGGTGTACAATAGATGTCTTTAATTTATTCCTCTTGTCTAACTGGAATTGTCTGGTAAAGTCTTTATCTCTCTTCATTTCTGAAGGACACATTTTCTGGGTAAAGTTTTCTCAGTTGGCATTCTTTTCCTTCAGCACTCTGAATATATCATTCCACCCTCTTCTGACCTTTGAAGTTTCTATTGAGAAATCTGTTGCTAGCCTTACTGGAATTTCCTTATATGTGACTTGCTTCTTTTTTTTTTTCTTTCAGGATTCTCATTTTGTCTTTGATATTCGATAGTTTGATTGTAATGTGTCTTGGTATTCTCTTGTTTGAATCTAATCTGACTAGAGATCTTTGAGCTTCTTGTATGTGGATATTTACATCTTGCCCCAGATTTGGAAAGTTTTCTGCTGTCTTTCCTTTAAATACACTTTCTTACATTTTGTCTGTCTCTCCTTGTAGTTACCCACATACAAAATTTGGTGATCATCCATGAATCCTCTTGATCCTTTACCAAATATAGCTAATTATTTACCAAATCTTGTGCATTCTGTCTTCTAAACAAATCCTGTCCATGTCCCTTCCTCTTCATTCCTACTGCAATTTCCCTATCATTTGTAGGATCCATCTACAAAATAAATCCTAAATCCTACAATTTTTCAAAACACAAAATTATAAAACAAACACCTAGGTCGTGAAATACAATATTGCTGGTATCCCCACAAAACACATGTGTTCATTCTCAAATGAATTCTTTCTAAGAGGTAGTCACTATGTTGTCTTTTATGATAATCATGTCCTTACTACCCTTCATACTTTTCTTCCTGTGTATTCCTAAACAATATAACTTAATTTTGCCCATTTTTGAACTTTATGTAAATAATATACTGTATGTATTCTTTTGAGACTTACCATTTTACTAAAAATTTTGCTTGGATATTTATTCATATTGTTGTATATAGCTTTATTTTTGTGAATCTTCATTGTCACACAGTATTTCATTGTATGAAAATAGATTATCCATTTTACTTCTAACGGAAATTTGAGTGGTTTATGGTTTGGGTCTCCCTCCTCCCGTTCTTTTTATTTTTCGTATTTTCTTACCCCTCTGCCTTAGCATCTTTCTCCCTGGACTCTTCCTCTCAAGATCCTTCCTTGTGCCTCTGTGTCTCCCCCTGTACTCTTTCTCAACTCCAATCTCTTCTTTCTTGATTCCAGACTCTTATTTCCACCAGAAGCTATATTAGAAATCCCAGAGGAAAAAAATACTTCTTTTCTCCCAATATCTATATCGTTTTCAGTGAAAATGTTTTTTGCTCTACTAATGTCACTATATATCTCGTTTTAATCACTGTCTCGATGAAAATGATATGCTTTAACTGTCCAGATACTGTGCTAGGCGCCCATTCTACTTGGAAAAAGATGTGGTGGGAAAGGAAAAAATGATGAATAGAAAAAAATAAAAGAACAAATATATAGTATATAATACAATAAGTAAATTATAAAATACAATATTCTATGAGGCTGAAGGAATTCTAAACCAAAGCCATGATGCTGGAGAGAAGGAGAAAAGAAAAAAGCTCTGTGCCACTAGAATTAAATACTAAGCACTAGACTCTTGCACAAATGTCAAATCTGAATCATTCAGAAGGAAAGCAATACCCCGCACTATATAAAAAGTTAAAATGCAACTAAAAGGACTAAACAAACTCAAAATTTTTAGAATAATGGATAGTAAAGGACTTTGGAGAATAATAGATTGCTATTACTAAAAATCAGGCTCAATATGAGGCTCAACCCAAAGCTAAAGGACTAAAGCTTTGAGATGAGGGGAATAGAACTGAAACACATGGCACATTCTGGTAGGTGAGTATAACCCACATTATAACTTTCCAAGGTTCTCAGACAGGTAGGTGGTCCATACATTTCGTTCAGGAATTTTAGTTGCATCCAGTGGGACACACAGGGAAATGTGTGCTCACTCCATCTTAAACATCTTAATAATCAGAATTTTAAAAGGCATATGTTGGTTTTGAAAAGACTATATTAGTTATCCACTAATACAGCATGAGAACACTCTTTTATTCACAAGCCCACTGGTAATTATAATTTTGGCAGTTTCATGGGTATAAAGTGCTATCTCATTGTTATTCTATTTCGCATTTCCCTGTAGGATAGTGTAATTGGAATTTTTTGTATCATATTTTTGACCATTTAGATTTGTGGGTATATATAAACATATATGCATGTGTATGTATGCATGGGCTGACTTGTGTTACCCCATCCCAAATTTATACCTTGTAGTACTAGACCCCAGTACCTCAGCATGTGACTATACTTGCAGATAGTGTCTTTAAATAGGTGGTTAGTTAAAATAAGGTCATTAGGGTGGGCCCTAGCCCAACATTACTTGTATCTTTATTAGAAGAGGAGATTAGGGCAAAGATATACAAAGGAGAAACCATGTGAAGACAAGGGAGAAAGCCATCTACAAGACAAGGAGAGAAGCCACTGCCCGCATCCTGATCTCAAACTTGTAGCCTCCAGAGCTGTGAGACAATAGATCTCTGCTGATGATTAAGCCACCCAATCTGCAGTACTTTATTATGGCAGCACTAGAAGATTAATACAATGTATGTATGTTTTTATATATGATTATGTAATTATAGGAAAAAAATATGTTTTAAAATGTGTTACCTGGACATAGAATGGTTGGTGAAAAGTTATAATATAGAAAGAGATGGGGAATTAAAAGGGAGGGGGGAACCAAGTAAATACTGAAAGGAGAAAATAGTGACCAGATTTTAAAAATATGGATTATACGATCACATGTATTTGTGTACAAATTAAACATTTTTAGGTAACATAGTTGTTAGATTTATATGCACATACAATTCATTCATTATCTGGACATCACTTTGGTTACATCAATTTTCTTTATCCAATGCTCACTGGACTTAAGTGCTGCTTTACTCACTGTGCATGATGTTGGAGGCTTGGAACTCTGGATCCTCAAGCTGCACTCCAGCTGCACTGGGGAGAAAGCGTTGCATATTCTCTGTGAGGTACCAGCTTCGATTCTCATCAAATACAGAAAATAGGATGACATTCCTCTTGTCTGACATCATCTGTTAATTACATATATTGAAAGGGGTAAAGAAATGCTACTGATGTCGTCAGGTAGGAGCTAGCAGTCTATGATGACAGCGATGGCATGCATGTGATATATCTGATCTTTTAGTTTAATTCCATTTCCTCTTAGGCATGTACCAAGGCTTGGGAGTTGGGGGTGGGTGCTATGAGCAGTGAGTATATGCTTACAGCAGATGTGTCCCCAGGACAAGAGGGTGACTGATCCCACTGAACTTAGTTTTTTCTGTACCCAAGGCCATATGCTGGCTAATTTTTTGGTGCAATCTACAGCCTTATTCTCTCCATGTTCAGATTAGAAGATTTAACTCTTTAAAGACCCAAGTGATTATTCGGTGCCTTTGTTAAACAAGTTAGTTAAGTCAAATGAGATAATGACTTTGCTAAACTTCCATCTAGCAACTGACTTCCTACAAGGCTACAAAAAATTAAAAATAGAAAAACAGAAATCAAATAACAAAGATAAGGTGAACCACAAAAATGTTGAACAACACTAAAACCTTAAATTTTCTGTTTAAAACATTCAAATTTTTTTCCAGAAGAGCAGTTTGTATATGAACCAGATTTATGAGTTAGTGCTTGCTAATTGGATCTGCTAAGATTTCATACGTAAACCTCACTAATATGTATAAACTTCATTTTTTATAATCCATAGCTATAGAAACCAAAATACTGAAGGGAGGAGACTGGAGAATATAGAAGAATATTTCAGTTCTCTTTCTGAAACTGGCAAAAAAACCTGTAATTAGGAAAAATCAGTCAGGACAAGTACTTGCTCTAATTTATACTTCTCTGAGTTTATGTGCTGCATGTTTTATTGGCACCAAAGTTCATATACTTTACTCTCTAAACAAATGAAATGTTTTTAGACTAGTAGGGATCTTATGTATCATAAATATAATCAAGTAGACATGTAGTCAAGCCTCAACAATACAGCAATGAATTATTCTGGGGCCAAGCAATGAGTTTTTGTGAAGTTTTTATGAGGTTCTGTTTTTCCCTGTGTTTTGCCCAAAAACATTTATTAAACTCTTTTTTTTATTTGAGACAGGGTCTCTCTTTGTCACCCAGGTTGGAGTGTGGTGGCACAATCTTGGCTTACTGCAGTCTTGACCTTCTGGGCTCAAGCAATCTTTCCACCTCAGCCTCATGAGTAGGTGGAACTACAGGCACAAGCCACCTATCCCAGGCATTATTATCTTTTTTTTTTTGTCGACACAGGGTCTTACTGTTTTGCCCAGGATGGTCTTGAAATCTTGAACTCAAGCAATCCTCCTGCCTCAGCCTCCCAAAGTGCTGTGACTACAGGTGTGAGCCACCGCATCCAGTCTATTAAGCTCTTACTAAGTGCCATGCACTGTGCTATATACTGCAGACATGTTAATTTTAAGGTGCTTTTGAGTCACCCATAAGAGGATTTGTCCATGGGAAAAATCTAGGCTGTAGATATAAATTTGTGGGTCATCTGAAAATAGGTGGTAATTGGACATGCAAAAATGGGGAGGATCACCTAGAGAGAGCTAAATCCCAGACTAGAAATGAGTATTATAGGAAGAATCTACAGCCTACATTCTATGGCTATCCATCCAGCCGGCAAGTTTACTACACTAAACTCAAATTCAGTAAAAGCTAACCTCCTTTCTTTTACTGACCTATACTGCAAACCACTATATTTTCTTCAGGTTATAAGGGGACATATACTGAGAATTTATGTGCATCTCATTTTTAGCTTCAAAGCTAGCACTTGGAAAGGCAAGAACTCACCTGGTTTCCTCTTTGATCTACAGATTCTTTGTAGCAGATGAGGAGAGGGCCAATGAGCCCTGAAGCTAGATCTCTCTCCATATTAATGAAACTAGAGTAATAGCGTGTCAGGCACCGAGGATCTGATTTAGTTGGCCCATCTTCTACAGTCACTGTCCATTTATATTTGAATATTTCTCCTGGCAGAATTGGAAAATCCTTCAAATGTTTTACACCTACCCACAAGCAAACCCAGAAATAGCTCAATTAGAGTACAACAAGCCACATATTGGTAATCATGTTGTTATTGCAAGGGTTCTACAAATCAGCAAGTGGAAGCTAATGTCACACATTATAATTTTAAGATTCACACAATTTTTTTAAAAAAAGTAAAAAGCTGTCATTGATGGATATTTGGGTTGGTTCCAAATCTTTGCTATTGTGAACAGTGCCACAATAAACATACGTGTGCATGTGTCTTTATAATAGAATGATTTATAATCCTTTAGGCATATACCTAGTAATGGGATTGCTGGGTCAAATGGTATTTCTAGTTCTAGGTCCTTGAGGAATTGCCACACTGTCTTCCACAATGGTTGAACTAATTTACACTCTTGCCAAACTTAAAGTATATATAAAAAAAGTAAAAAGCTGTAATTGATTAACTGATTCACTGTGAAAGCTTCAGGTCTGAATATATGCCAAAGAGCTTGGCATTGGAGTTTTAAGATGCAGTATCTGACCTCTGTGAGAAAAGGAAGCAAGAACTAAGATCTGCCTTCAGGGTAATGGATCCTTAGGACAAGAATTGATTTTAGTAATTAAGCCTCATTTTGGGTATGTTTAGTACCTGAAGATTCAATACAAATCAAAATTGTAATTTTATATTCATTCTAAGCTCTTCCTCATCTCACTAGGTTATGCCTGATCTATGGTTAGAGAACCTATAGAAAGGGAATGGTGTTGAGGTCAGGAGTTCGAGACCAGCCTGGCCAACATGGTGAAATCCTGTCTCTACTAAAAATACAAAAATTAGCCAGGCGTGGTGGCAGGCACTTATAATCCTAGTTACTTGGGAGGCTGAGGTGTGAGAATCGCTTGAACCCAGGAGGCAGAGGTTGCAGTGAGCCAATATTGCACCAATGTACTCCAGCCTGAGCAACAGAATGAGACTCTGTCTCCAAAAAAAAAAAAAAAGAAAAAAAAAAAAGAAAAGGGAATGGTGTAGTATGTTCTTTCAATATTTATCAGCCTTCTCTTCCCTTTTCCAGGAACTCAGGGTGAGGGAGGGTAGATATTAGAAGAAAGGGCAAACAGAGCTGCTCTATCTTTGACACTATTTGGTCATCAATGTTCTCTGTGTAGGAGGTGCCCAAATGCTGGGCTTTTCACAGGATACATGTATAGTTTCTTTAGAGTTATCATGGGACCTGAGCACTACATAGTTCTATGTCATGAGAGATGTTTCCTTCAGCTATCCTTCTGCAACGCTCCTCTCCGCATCAACTCTTATTACCTTCAGTGATATATCCAAGACTATTGGTTCTGCTATCTCCTCAGCCTGCTGAGCTGCGTTCGTGGGCAGAACATCTTCAAAAGAGATAAAGCCCAGCTACTTTCAGCAGTATTCGCTTGTTACAGAGGAAACTCATGTCAAACAGAAGAAAGACAAACTGCTCCACTCTTGCCCTCTCTTCTTGCCCACTATTATGGGCATTACAGACTTCAAAATTCTCCATGGAAAAAGCAGGTTACCAGTAACTGTATCACGTATGCCTCCAAATTTGAGTATACACATTCAAAATCTCCCCAGAACTCTGTAACTATGCCCTTCTTCCATAAAGAAATGCAAATAAAACTGGCATTAGAATTCTTATCAGCGATAATAAATATTAGAAAAAAGTGGAAGGAAAAAAAATTTTTTTGAGATCGAGTCTTGCTCTGTTGCCCAGGCTGGAGTGCAGTGGTGTGATCTTGGCTCACTGCAACCTCTGCCTCCTGGGTTCAAGCAATTCTCCTGCCTCAGCCTCCTGAGTAGCTTGGATTACAGGTGCGCACCACCATGCACAGCTAATATTTTTGTATTTTTAGTAGAGACGGAGTTTCACCATGTTGGCCAGGCTGGTGTTGAGCTCCTGACCTCAAGTGATCTGCCCGCTTTGGCCTCCTAAAGTGCTGGGATTACAGGTGTGAGCCATTGCACCTGGTGGAAAAATTTTTATAACCAGTCTGTCTATCCATCATGTGACACTGAAGGATTCAGAAAGTTTACCCTCTTTGTACTACATATTTAAAGGTTACTTGAGGATATATTCCAGAAAAACAAGAGAATAAATAAAAAAAATAGAAATGTACGAGAGAAGAGAAGTTAATGCCATTAACTGCAAGAATGTCTTTAAGAAGAAAAACGTTTGGTCCCAGCACTCTGGGAGGCCAAGGCAGGCAGATCTCTTGAACTCAGGAATTCAAGACCAGCCTGGGCAACAAGATAAGACCCCATTTCTACATAAAAATGAAAAAAAAAATTAGCTCGGCATGGTGGCGTGTGCCTGTGGTCCCAGCTACTCAGGAGGCTGAGGTGGGAAGATAGTCTGAACCCGGAAGGCGGAGGTTTCAGTGAGCTGAGATCGTGCCACTGCACTCCAGCCTGGGTGACAGAGCGAGACCCTGTCTCAAAGAAAAAAAAAAAAAGATTTGGATGCCAAGCAATAAATGGAATGATTAAGAAGCTGAAAGATCTAAGAAATATGGTGAAGAAGCATACATTTCTTTTCCTAATAAAAGAAAAAGTCTTACTTCAGTATACAGACACAAATATTATAACATCAATATGGTCCTAATATAAAAGCTAAAATTTAGCATGATATCAAACTACTGATGGGGAATAAGGAAGGAGAATTTATTTGATCTTTTTATTTTTTTGACATGTTAATTTTACATATTTATGGGGTATGCAGTAATATTTCAATACATGTATACACATCTAATGATTAAACTAGGGTAATTAGTACATATCCATCACCTTAAACGTTTATCATTTCTTTGTGTTGGGAACATTCCAAATCATCTCATCTAGCTACTTGAGAATATATGTCATTGTTGACTACAGTCACCCTACAGTGCTGTAGAACCTTAAAACTTATGCCTCCTATCTAGCTGGAATTTTGCATCCATTAACCAATCCTTCACTATTTCCGCCTCCCCTTCCCCTCTTTACCCTCTAGTAACCACTATTTTATCTCTACATATATGAGATCAACTTTTTTCCTTCCACATATTATTTTATCTTAATAGTAAAATCACTTGAGCTGTAGAAAAGAGTAATCATACCATATTACCTAGTTCTGCAGTTAACATTTATAAAAAGAAACTCAAATATTAAAATAATACAAATGCTGTTTTTAAATTTTTTAAGTTTTAGAGAAAACATACAAAGCAAGGAAGAGTTATTTCAAATTACAGTACAAAATGTAAATGTTAACAAGTTGTTTCATAAAAGTAAAGGAATGGCTAGCAGCAGTAAAGAAAGGAAAGGTTTGTGGGGAGGAAAAGTAAGGGGTACAATTTTTAACATCCTTAATTTACAAAATACGGAGTCGAAATATATTTTCCAATCATGATTGGAAAAATCCAATCATGGATTGAAAATATATTACTAAAAGTGGATGTTTAGTATATTTTTAAAGTTCTAATGATAGCCAATGGAGGAACTGAAAACACAGATAAAACCGAAACAACTTGAATGGAAAAAAGCACAATGTTAAGTACTCACTTCACACAAAACAAAGTAAGTATATAATGTCTCAAGTTGAAAAGCAAAGAGTTAGCAGTATAAGTAACTTTTTAGAGATGTAGAGATAACCACCAAAAATCAAAAACAGAAATTCTTAAAAATGGATGCCTCTAGGGAGGCAGCCCTTTTGTAGTTGTAAGCATACACATCTATTATTTTGATAAATATCCAACCAAAATTAAAGAATAGAAAAAATATACATAACATCCAATCTACTAAATACATATATATAAATATAAATATATATATGTATATATATATAATAAAGCTACTGACAAAAGAAATAAAAGGCTAAAGTAATTGTAATTAAAATATAAAATTATCAGAATACACAAAGACATAGCAGTAGTAACACCCCCTATTGAAAGGCAGAGATCGGGCATGAAAATAAAACCCATATGTACGCTCTTTTCATGGGCCAGGACAAATACAAACTGAATAAAAATATGAGAAACTAATATCATGAAAAAGATAAATTAGGTAAGCATATGTGGTAATACTAAAACTGGTGAAATAGAATTCAATTTAAGGAACAAAAAACCAAGGGAGCATTTTTATTAATAAAATCTACAGTTCATGTGATATGTCATAAATCTTTAAACAACAAACAACATACTAAATAAAAACTGGAGTCGTGAACTATTTAGAAATATAAAGAGATTACTAGATACCAAAAGTCTGGAATATAGCCTAAAAATGTATTCAGAAAAAAAAAATTATCTTAAATGCCAAAAGAACCAGCTTCAAGATTTTAGGGCATTTATAGCAGTTGCAGTGGAAAAGTGCCAATCTCATTGGCTGTGCAATATCTGAACATCACCACTAGGTACCAGGAAAAACACATCAGGTGACTGTTCACTAACTTACACAAAACATCACCTCACAATTACAACCATTTGATCTTTGACAAACCTGACAAAAACAAGCAATGGGGAAAGGATTCCCTGTTTAATAAACAGTGTTGGGAAAACTGGCTAGCCATAGGTAGAAAGCTGAAACTGGATCCCTTCCTTATTCCTTATACAAAAATTAACTCAGGATGGATTAAAGATTTAAACATAAGACCTAACACCATAAAAGCTCTAGAAGAAAACCCAGGCAATGCCATTCAGGAAATAGACAGGGGCAAGGACTTCATGACTAAAACATCAAAAGCAATGGCAACAAAAGCCAAAACAGACAAGTGGGATCTAACAAAACTCCAGAGCTTCTGCACAGCAAAAGAAACTATCAGTAGAATGAACTGGCAACCAACAGAATGAGAAAAAATTTTTGCAATCATCAACCCATCTGACAAAGGGCTAATATCCAGACTCTATGGAGAACTTAAACAAATTTATAAGAAAAAAACAACCCCATCAAAAAGTGGGCAAAGAATATGAACAGATACTTTTCAAAAGAAGACATTTATGCAGCCAACAAACATATGAAAAAATGCTCATCATCACTAGTCATTATAGAAATGCAAATCAAAACCACACTGAGATATCATCTCATGCCAGTTCGAATGGCGATCATTAAAAAATCTGGAGACAACAGATGCTGGAGAGGATGTGGGGAAATAGGAACATTTTTACACTGTTGGTGGGAGTGTAAATTAATTCAACCATTGTGGAAGATGTTGTGGTGATTCCTCAAGGGTCTAGAAATAAAAATATCATTTGACCCAGCAATCCCATTACTGGGTATATACCCAAATGATTATAAATCATTCTACTATAAAGACATATGCACACGTATGTTTATTGCAGCACTGTTGACCATAGCAAAGGCTTGGAACCAACCCAAATGCCCATCAATGATAGACTGGATAAAGAAAATGTGGCACATATACACCATGGAATACTATGCAGCCGTGAAAAAGGATCAGTTCGTGTCCTTTGCAGGGATATGGTTGAAGCTGGAAACCATCATTCGCAGCAAACTGACACAAGAACAGAAAACCAAACACCACATGTTCTCACTCATAAGTGGATGCTGAACAACGGGAACACACGGACACAGGGAGGGAAACATCACACACCAGGGCTTCGGGGTGGAGGGCTAGGGGAGGAACAGCAGTGGGTGGGGGGATTGGGGAGGGATAGCACTAGGAGAAATATCTAATGTAGGTGACGGGGTGGGGCATGGATGCAGCAAACCACCACCATGGCATGTGTATACCCCTGTAACAAACCTGCATGATCTGCACATGTACCCCAGAACCTGAAGTATAATAAATAAATTTTTAAAAAGTAATTAATAATAACAATAAAAGAAACATCACCTAAGGATTTCTATAATTGATTTTTATAACTTTAGACTGGAGCTTGAGGTCTAGCCAACAGCTGGAGAAAGGACCAACATAATTTTAGTTGTTATTGGTAATATTGATCTCATCTGTATCTACAGGTAAAAAAGACCTATAAATCGAGGGAATACTTACCTTTTGGTAATCTCCTTGAGTACAAAGGACGGACATCAGTGATTCCATGAGGGTAGATGTTATATGGTCGGCTTGCTTGATTCTTAAATATAATCTGAAAGTATAAGTGAGATCTAAGATCAAATTCTAAAACAACTAAAATCAACAAGAAAACTGTGGTCTAACTCCAGATAAATAAAAGTGGCCTCTATCTACATTATAGTAATTTAAGCCTAGATAAAACTCAAAATATTTGGTCTTTTCATGAAATTGTTTAGATATCTATGACTGTACCTTGGAATGCATGGAGGATTGGTTCCAGGATCCCCGCAGATATCAAAATCTGTGATACTCTGGTCTCTTATGTAAAATGATGTGGTATTTGCATATAACCTATGCACATACTCTCATGTACTTTAACTCATCTCTAGATTTCTTATAGAAACATAATAAAATATAAATGCTATGTAAACAGTTGTTATACTGTATTTTTTCTTTGTATTATTATTTATTGTTGTATTATCTTTTATCGTTTTGGGGTTGTTCTTTGAATACCTTCAATCCGTGATTGTTTGAATATGAGACTAGAAACCCATTGATACTGAAAAATAAAAATAAAATCTTAAGCATCCCCAAACAACTGAAGAGACCCCCTTCTTGGCCAAAGAGACCCCAGAGAAGGCTTAAAAACGGAATTTCTGACCATGGTAGGATGGGAGATCAGGCATGCCTTGTTACGCTCCCTCCCTCCCTAATCTGCCATTAGACTTTCTTTCTTAAGGGTTAAACAGAAACCAGTCCTTTCTAAAGATGTGCTGGATTCCCCTCCCTTTTTGCAGTTTTGACACAACAACTGACAAGCATTCCTTCTTGAGGAGAGACCAATGACCATGGACTGGCTGGCCAGTTTACAGAGGCTGCCTCTGTGTCCTTTGTTTCACCTTTTGACATATAGAGCCTAATTTTCATGAATCTAAATGTAAAGTCTCCACCCCAAAGGGAACTTGAAAAGTATGTAACATGCATGGTTGCATGTATCCCATCATAAATATTCACAACTCCTCCTGGAATCTGTTAAATATGTATACTTAACTAACTCATTCAGCATAACTTCCTATCTCATCCTTCGTTCTTCAAAGTGCTTGCTTCCACTTTCTACCAGAGGCTACACTTCCCAGCCTGCAACCCTTTTCACTCCAAATTTATGAACCTGTGATTCTTCAGTTGACAATGTGGAGGACTGACAGTACTTAGGTTTCTCTCTAAAGGCCCCTTTCCATTTCTTTAAAAATTGCTGCAGGAAGTATTCTCTGCACCTTCTCACACTAATTGAAATTTGGATGTCTGCTAAGGACACTGCTTCCCCTCAGCCTTTTTCATTATTTGGGCAGCAAATTCACTGATAATAGAGAAACAGATGGTGTTCCAGGAGATAAAATCTTCAGTGAATGAGCAGGCATGACCAAGAGGACAGTTGATCATAACATTAAGCAAGGGTGGCAGGTGGTATTGCCTGATTGCACCAGCTTTAAAAGAAAACAAAGGCCCAGGTGCAGTGGCTCATCCCAGCACTTTGGGAAGCCAAGGCAGGAGGATTGTTTGAGCCCAAGAGTTCAAGACCAACCTGGGCAATATAGTGAGACCTCATCTCCACAAAAAATTTAAAAATTAGCTGGGCATCGTGGCGTATGCCTGTAGTCCCAGCTATTTGGGAGGTTGAGGTGGCAGTAGTGAACTGTGATCACACCACAGCACTCCAGCCTGGGTGACAGAGTGAGACCCTAGATCAAAAGAGAGAGAGTGAGGAAGAGTAATAACATGAAAGCTGCAGCGAAGAACCCTGAAAATATCAATCCCACCTCCAGATCTGAGGTGTGTGATATGAGGATGAAAATGGAACTGAAAATATCAATCGCACCTTCAGATCTGAAATGTGTGATATGAGGATGAAAATGGAACTTCCACTTGTGCTCTTGTCTTAAAACCCAGTCATTTAGTAAGTCCACTCAGCAGCTGATTCCTTACCTGCATGTAAGCAGCAGAATGATGCTTCAAATAATAGCAGTTTTGTTTAATCCTTTCCAATATTAAAATACTTTTTTCCATTTTTTGCCCAAAGAACACTGACTAGGATTTCCAATATAACATTAAGTAAAGATGGTGATATCTGTCAATTTTAAGTTTTTTTCCAGATGTTTATCAGGATAATGATAAGTATTTCCTTGTAATCGGAATTTCCTGTGAGTTTTTATTATGAATGGATGTTGACTTTTGACAAATGCTTTTTCTAAAGCTATTAGAATTAACAAATTATATTTTTCCTTTTATGTATTAATATAGTAGATTGTCACATTTGATTTTCTAATGTTAACTTAATCTAGTACTCCTGGGATAAGTCAACTTGATAATAAGTATTATCTTTTTAATATATTGCTGTATTAGGTTTATTAAATTTTGTTTAGGATTTTTTGAACCCATGTTTCTAATGCAACAGGTCTGTACTTTCAATTTTCCTTTCTCATGCTGACTTAGTCAGGTTTACAACCAAATGCTATGTTAACCTAATAAAAAAATAAGTGGTTGGTATTTCCTTTTTTATATCCTACATTTTAAATTTTAATATAAAGTTATTTACTTTTTATTGAATATTGATATAAATTGCCAATAAAATGGCAATTCTTGCTAGGTTGATAGTTATTTTCCTTCAATACATGAAAGATAAGATTTCATTGTCTTCTTCCTTCCTTATTGGCTCTAGAGAAGTAAGCTGTCAGTCTATGAGGCAGTTTTTTTTTTTTTTTTTTTTTTTTTTTGAGACGGAGTTTCGCTCTTGTTACCCAAGCTGGAGTGCAATGGCGCGATCTCGGCTCACCGCAACCTCCGCCTCCCGGGTTCAGGCAATTCTCCTGCCTCAGCCTCCTGAGTAGCTGGGATTATAGGCACGCACCACCATGCCCAGCTAATGTTTTGTATTTTTAGTAGAGACGGGGTTTCACCATGTTGACCAGGTTGGTCTCGATCTCTCGACCTCGTGATCCACCCGCCTCGGCCTCCCAAAGTGCTGGGATTACAGGCTTGAGCCACTGCGCCCGGCTATGAGGCAGTTTTAAAACATGTCCCCAATTCTTTGACACTTCTCTCATCAGGAAGTGGGCCAAATTTTTCTTCTTCTTGATTCTAGGTGGGTTTTGTCTGCTTTCAACTAACAGATTATGGCATAAAGTGCTATGCGACTTCTGAAGCTTATTGCAAAAGGTGAGGCACTTTTTGCTTTGTTAACTAGAACACACAGTTGGAGCCTTGAGCCACCATATAAGAAGTCCTACTACTCTGAGGCCGCCACAGTATGAAGAAGACAAGTCACATGGACAGACAACATGTAAGTGCTCTGGTTGCTAGTTCTAATTGTCAAGTCATTGCTACTCAGGTACCAGATATATGAATGAAATTGTCTTGGTCCCTCTAGATTTACTGATCAACATCAAGTGACCTTGGTCAATGCCAAAGAGATAAATAACTGCCCAATAGACCCCTGCCTGAACGCCTGATACAAATAATCTATGAGAATAATAAAACAGCTGTTGTTTTAACCACTAAATTTAGAGGTAATTAAGTATACCACAGTAATAATCATAACAGTTTAATTATCATTCCTTTCAATATTGTCTGCATTTTCTGATAATTTGTCCACCTAAAATATGTTTATTGAGGTATAATTTATATACCGCAAAATCCACACATTATAAGTATACAATTAAATGGTTCTTTTAAAAAAATATTTTTTATTGTACCTTAGGTTCTGGGGTACATGTGCAGATCATGCAGGATTGTTGCATAGGTACATACATGGCAATGTGGTTTGCTGCTTCCATCCCCTCGTCACCTGTACCTGGCATTTCTCCCCATGTCATTCTTCCCCAACCTCCCTTCCCGCTGTCCCTCCCCTAGACCCACCAACGAACCCCAGTGTGTGATACTCCCCTCCCTGTGTCCATGTGTTTTCATTGTTCAACACCTGCCTATGAGTGAGAACATGCAGTGTTTGATTTTCTGTTCTTGTGTCAGTTTGCTGAAAATGATGGTTTCCAGGTTCATCCATGTCTCTACAAAGGACATGAACTCATTGTTTTTTATGGCTGCATAGTATTCCATGGTGTATATGTGCCACATTTTCCTTGTCCAGTCTATCATCGATGGGCATTTGGTTTAGTTCCAAGTCTTTGCTATTGTAAACTGTCACAATGAACATACGTGTACATTTGTCTTTATAATAGAATGATTTATAATCCTTTGGATATATACCCAGTAAAGGGATTGCTGGGTCAAATGGAATTTCTATTTCTAGGTCCTTGAGGAATCACCACACTGTCTTCCACAATGGTTGAACTAATTTACACTCCCACCAACAGTGTAAAAGTGTTCCTTTTTCTCCACATCCTCTCCAGCACCTGTTGCCTCTAGATTTTTTAATGATCGCCATTCCAACTGGAGTGAAATGGTATCTCAATGTAGTTTTGATTTGCATTTCTCTAAAGACCAGTGATGATGAGCATTTTTTCATGTTCATTGGCTTCATGTATGTCTTCTTTTGAAAAGTGTTCATGCCCTTTACCCACTTTTGAATGGATTGTGTTTTTTTCTGGTAAATCTGTTTTAGTTCTTTGTAAATTCTGGATATTAGCCCTTTGTCAGATGGGTAAATTGCACAAAATTTTTATCATTCTGCTGGTTGCCTGTTCACTCTAATGATTGTTTCTTTTGCTGTACAGAAGCTCTGGAGTTTCATTAGGTCCCATTTATCTGTTTTGGCTTTTGTAGCCAATGCTTTTGGTGTTTCAGTCATGAAGTCCTTGCCTATGCCTAGGTCCTGAATGGTTTTGCCTAGGTTTTCTTCTAGGGTTTTTATGCTGTTAGGTCTTATGTTTAAGTCTTTAATCCATCTGGAGTTCATTTTAGTGTAAGGTGTCAGGAAGGGGTCCAGTTTCTGCTTTCTGCACATGGTTAGCCAATTTTCCCAACACCATTGATTAAACAGGGAATCCTGTCCCCATTGCTTGTTTTTGTCAGGTTTGTCAAAAATCAGATGGTTGTAGATGTGTGGTGTTGCCTCTGAGGCCTCTGTTCTGTTCCATTGGTCTATATCTCTGTTTTGGTACCAGGACCATGCTGTTTTGATTACTGTAGCCTTGCAGTATAGTTTGAAGTCAGGTAGCATGATGCCTCCAGCTTTGTTCTTTTTGCTTAGGATTGTCTTGGCTATGTGGACTCTCTTTTGGTTCCATATGAAGTTTAAGTTGTTTTTTTCCAGTTCTTTGAAGAGGGTCATAGTTAGCTTGATGGGGATAGTGTGGAATCTATAAATTACTTTGGGCAGTATGGCCATTTTCACAATATTGATTCTTTTAACCATGAGCATGGAATGTTTTTCCATCTGTTTGTGTCCTCTCTTATTATGCTGAGCAGTGGTTTGTAGTTCTCCTTGAAGAGGTCCTTTACATTCTTTGTTAGTTGCATTCCTAGGTATTTTATTCTCTTTGTAGCAAATGTGAATGGCAGTTCGTTCTTGATTTGGTTCTCTTTAAGTCTGTTATTGGTGTATAGGAATGTCAGTGATTTCTGCACTTTAATTTTGTATCCTGAGACTTTGCTGAAGTTGCTTATCAGTTTAAGAAGATTTTGGACTGAGACAATGGAGTCTTCTAGATATACAATCATGTCATCTGCAAATAGAGACAATTTGACTTCCTTCTTTCCTATTTGAATACCTTTTATTTCTTTTTCTTGCCTGATTGTTCTGGCTAGAACTTTCAAAACTATACTGAACAGGAGTGGTGAAAGAGGGCATCCTTGTCTAGTGCCAGATTTCAAAGGGAATGCTTCCAGTTTTTGCCCATTCAGTATGATATTGGCTGTAGGTCTGTCGTAAATAGCTTTTATTATTTGGGGATACATTCCATCAACACTTAGTTTACTGAGAGTTTTTAGCATAAAGGGCAGTTGAATTTTGTTGAAGGCCTCTGCATCTGTTGAGATAATCATGTGGTTTTTGTCTTTGATTCTGTCTGTCTATGTGGTGGATTATGTTTATAGACTTGCATATGTTGAACCAGCCTTGCATCCCTGGGATGAAGCCTACTTGATCATGCTGGATAAGCTTTTTGAAGTGCTGTTGCAATCGCTTTGCCAGTATTTTATTGAAGATTTTTGCATCTATGTTCATCATGGATATTGGCCTGAAGTTTTCTTTTCTTGTTCAGTCTCTGCCAGGTTTTGGTAACAGGATGATGTTTGTCTCATAAAATGATTTGGGAAGGATTCTCTCATTTTGTATTGTTTGAAATAGTTTCAGAAGGAGTGGTACCAGCTTCTTTTCATACATCTGGTAGAATTCGACTGTGAACTCATCTGGACCTGGGCTTTTTTTAGTGGGTAGGCTCTTAATTGCTGCCTCAACTTCAGCCCTTGTTATTGGTCTATTCAGGGTTTCGGCTTCTTCCTGGTTTAGGCTTGGGACGATGCAAGTGTCCAGGAATTTATTCATTTCTTCCAGGCTTACTGGTTTATGTGCATAGAGTTGTTTGTAGTAATCTCTGATGGTGGTTTGTATTTCTGTGGAATCTGTCGTGATATTCCCTTTATTGTTTTTATTGCATCTATTTGATTCTTCTCTCTTTCCTTTTTTATTAATCTGGATAGTGGTCTATTTTTTTGATCTTTTCAAAAAACCAGTTCCTCGATTTATTGATTTTTTTGAAGGTTTTTTTTGTGTCTCTCTCTCCTTCAGTTCTGCTCTGATCTTAGTTATTTCTTTTCTTCTTCTAGCTTTTGAGTTTTTTTTTATCTTGCTCCTCTAGCTCTTTTCATTTTGATGATAGCGTGTTGATTTTAGATATTTCCTTGCTTCTCATGTGGACATTTATTGCTATAAATTTTCCTCTAGACACTGCTTTAAATGTGTCCCAGGGATTCTGGTATGTTGTGTCATCACTCTCGTTGGTTTTAAAGAACATCTTCATTTCTTTCATCATTTCATTGTTTATCCAGTCAACATTCAAGAGCCAGTTGTTCAGTTTCCATGAAGCTGTGTGGCTCTGAGTTAGTGTCCTTAATCCTGAGTTCTAATTTGATTCCATGGTGGTTTTAAAG
Source organism: Saimiri boliviensis (assembly GCF_048565385.1). Lineage (NCBI taxonomy): Eukaryota > Metazoa > Chordata > Mammalia > Primates > Cebidae > Saimiri > Saimiri boliviensis. Next base: position 83,702,179 of record NC_133470.1, on the reverse strand, counting down.
ACTGTTTGTTTTGATTTCCTTTCTTTTGCATTTGCTGAGGAGTGATTTACTTCCAATTATGTGGTCAACTTTAGAGTAGGTGTGATGTGGTACTGAGAAGAATGTATATTCTGTGGATTTGGGGTGGAGAGCTCTGTAGATGTCTATTAGGTTTGCTTGGTCCAGATCTGAGTTCAAGTCCTGGATATCCTTGTTAATTTTCTGTCTTGTTGATTTGTCTAATATTGTCAGTGGAGTCTAAGTCTCTTCCTAGGTCATTAAGAACTTGCTTTACATATCTGGGTGCTCCTGTATTGGGTGTGTATATATTTAGGCTCATTAGCTCTTCTTGATATATTGATCCTTTTACCATTATGTAATGCCCTTCTTTGTCTCTTTTGATCTTTGTTGGTTTAAAGTCTATTTTATCAGAGACTAGGATTGCAACTCCTGCTTTATTTTGCTCTCCATTTGCTTGGTAAACCTTCCTCTTTCTGTTTATTTTCAGTCTATGTATGTCCTTGCACATGAGATGGGTTTCCTAGATACAGCACATCGATGGGTTTTGACTTTTTATCCAATTTGCCAGTCTGTGTCTTTTTATTGAGGAATTTAGCCCGTTTACATTTAAGGTTAATAGTGTTATGTGTTAACTTGATCCTGCCATTTTTATGCTAGCTGTTTTTTTTTGAAATTGTGTCTCTGGTCTTTACCATTTGGTACATTTTTGGAGTGGGTGGCACTGGTTGTTCCTTTCTATGTTTAGTGCTTCTTTCAGGAGCTCTTGTAAGGCAGGCTTGGTGGTGACGAACTCTCTCAGCAATTGCTTGTCCATAAAGGATTTTATTTCCCCTTCACTTATGAAGCTTAGTATGGCTGGATATGAAATTCTAGGTTGAAAGTTCTTTTCTTTAAGGATGTTGAATATTGGCCCCCACTCTCTTCTGGCTTGTAGGGTTTCTGCAGAGAGATCTGCTGTGAGTCTGATGGGTAACCCAACCTTTATCTCTGGTTGCCCTTAGCATTTTTTCCTTCATTTCAACCCTGGTGAATCTGATGATTATGTGCCTTGGGGTTGCTCTTCTTGAGGAATATCTTTGTGGTGTTCTCTGTATTTCCTGGACTTGAATGTTGGCCTGCCTTATTAGGTTGGGGAAGTTCTCCTGGATAATATCCTGAAGAGTGTTTTCCAGGTTGGATTCATTCTCTCTGTCACATTCAGGTATACCTATCAAATGTAGATTAGGTATTTTCACATAATCCCACATTTCTTGGAGGCTTCGTTCATTTCTTTTCACTCTTTTTTCTCTAATCTTGCTTTCTCATTTTATTTCATTGAGTTTATCTTCAATCTCTGATATCCTTTCTTCTGCTTGGTCAGTTCAACTATTGATACCTGTGTATGCTTTGCGAAGTTCTCATGTTTTGTTTTTCAGCGCCATCAAATCTTATATTCTTCTCTAAGCTGTTTAGTCTAGTTAGCATTTCATCTAACCTTTTTTCAAGGCTCTTAGTTTCTTTGCATTGGGTTAGAACATGTTCTTTTAGCTCAGAGAAATTTGTTATTACCCACCTTCTGAAGCCTGTTTCTGTCAATTCATCAGACTCATTCTCCATCCAGCTTTGTTCCCTTGCTGGTGAGGAGTTGTGATCCCCTGGGGAGGAGAGGCATTCTGGTTTTGGGTGTTTTCATCCTTTTTGCACTGATTTCTTCCCATCTTCATGGATTTATCTACCTGTGGTCTTTGTAGTTGGTGACTTTCAGATGGGGTCTCTGAGTGGATGTCCTTTTTGTTGATGTTGAAGTTATTTTTTTCTGTGTTTTAGTTTTCCTTCTAACAGGCTCCTCTGCTGTAGGACTGCTAGAAGTCCACTCCAGACCCTGCTTGCCTGGGGATCACCTGCGGCAGCTGCAGAACAGTAAGGGTTGCTGCCAATTTCTTCTTCTGTTATCTTTGTCCCAGAAGGATACCCTCCAGATATCAGCCTGAGCTCTCCTTTATGAGGTGTCTCTTTGGATATATGGGGGTTGGGAAGCTGCTTGAGGAGACATCTGTCTCTTATAGGAGCTCAAGTGCTGTGCTGGGAGCTCCATTGGTCCATTCAGAGCTGCTGGGTAGATACGCTTAAGTCTGCTACAGCAGAACTCATAACTGCCTCTTTTCCTAGGAGCTCTGTCCTGGGAAGGTGGGGCTTTATTTATAAGTTCCTGACATGCTGCTGCCTTTTTTCGGAGATGCCCTGCCCAGAAATGAGGTAGCCTAGTCCCAGTCTGCCAGCAGAGGCATTGCTGAGCTGCCACAGGCTCTGCTCAGCTGCTGCGTGAACTTCCTTGCAGTTTTTGTTTACAGAGGTACAGTTAGAACTGCCTTGGTAATGGCAGTCTGCCTCAGTAATGGCGGACTGCCTCAGTAAAGGCAGATTGCCTTGTTAATGGTGGACTGCCTTGGTAATGGTAGACTGCCTCGGTAATGGCAGACTGCCTCAGTTATGGCGTACTGACTCGGTAATGGTGGACTGCCTTGGTAATGGCTGACACCCTTCCCCCCACCGTGTTGGACCATCTGGGGTCCAGCTGCACTTGCTGTGAAACTCTCAATCCAGAGCATTTCAGATTGCTGTTCTTTGTTGGGGTGGGATCCACTGAGTCAGATCACCTGGCTCCCTGTTTCAACCCCCCTTTTTTCAGTTGAATAGGAGGCTCTGACATTCTAGGCGCCCATTGAAACGGCCGCCCAAATTTGTGTGAGTTTTTGTGTGGAGACCCACTGCACCAGCTGAAACAGCCATGCTGGAAACTCATGGGGCTTTTCAGCCTGGGAATCTCCTGGTCTGTAGGCAGTAATAACTCATTTGGAAATGCAGTGATCACTCACCCTCTGCGTTGTTCTCTCTGGGAACTGCACTCCAGAGCTGTTCCTACTCAGCCACCTTGGATCTCCAAATTAAATGGTTTTTAGTAAATGTATGGAGTTGTGCAATCATTGCCACAATCCAGAATTAGAATATTTCTATCACCCTAGAAAGATTCTCCATGCTGGGTTGCAGGCAATCCCTGCTTTCACTCCCAGCCCCTGACAATCACTAAAGAGACTTCTGCTGTATAAATTGGTCTTTTCTGTATATTTTATATCAGTTAAATCATGCAATATATAAGTCTTTTTGTCTGACTTCTTTAGCTTACAGTGTTTTGAATTTCATCTATATTTATCACATATAATTAGTTCTTTTAATTGCTGAATAAAATTCCAGTTATATGGATATATCACATTTTATTTAACTGTTCACCATTTGGTGAACTTTTGAATGGTTTTCAGTGACCTGCCTATTTATTATTGAGTTGAAAGTGTCCTTTATATATATATTTTGGACACTAGATCCTTATCAGATATAAAATATGCAAACATTTTTTCCAGTTCCATGCATTGTATTTTCATTTTTCTGAGTGTCCTTTGAAGCACAAAAGTTTTTAAGTATGATGAAGTAAAATCATCTATGTTTACTTTTGTTGCTTCTTGGTTTTGGTGTTATATCCAATAAACCATTGTTTAATTCAAGATCACAAAGATTTGCTCCTATATTTTCCTGTAATTTTGTAGTTTTACCTGTTACATTTTATCTTTTATCCATTTTGAGTTAATGTTTAAGTGTAGGATTCAGCAAGGTGTCCAGAGCATAACCTGAATAAATCAAAGATGAGGTAGATCTATATATGTTGATATGAAGTGATATCCAAAATATACTGTTACTTTTTTTTTTTTTTGAGACAGAGTCTTGCTCTATCACTCAGGGTGGAGTGCAGTGGTGGGATCTCAGCTCACTGCAAGCTCCACCTCAAGGATTCAAGCAATTCTTCTACCTCAGTGTCCCAAGTAGCTGGGACTACAGGCATGCACCACCACAGCCAGCCAATCCAAAATACATTGCTACTTTTTGAAAATCAAGGTACAGACCAAATTTACACTGCTCCTGTTTTTGTGTGAAATACACACATGTGCATGCACACACACACACACTTGTACACGTATACACTATTTCTGGAGGGGAATATACAAACCCACAGCAATGACTGTCTGTCACATTATGGGGTTGGAAGTCTGAGAGGGAAGAAACTTTTCTTTTTATTGTATGCTCTTGTTTACCTGTTTTTGAACTAACCAGTAAAAGTAACTAAAAATTCACAAAAAGCACCCTATAAACATATAAAATTAGGTAATTATGCATTTTAAAAATTAATGAATAAAAAATAAAATTATACAATCTTCAAGAAATGAAAAAAGAAAAAATAGGTGAACAAAATTTATGAAGAAAAACTGTACAAGAATAGCTAATAAAAATTTTGAAGAAGTACAATGAAGGAAGATGTCATATAGTTATCAAACATATCAGAAAGTTGCAGTCATTAAAACAGTGTGGTAACAGAGTAGTTAAGAATTGAAGATGCCAGATTTTAGCAATTTAGCATATGATAAAGAAGACATTTTCAAATTAATGAAAAAAGAATTGGTTGTGTCAGTTAGCTGCCATTTTTGGGAAAATTTCTATTTGAATTATGCACTACAACCAGAAGTAACTTCCAGGGCAATTAGATTGCTCACTATAAAAATAAAGCTATATAAGTAAGAGAATATAATAGATACTTTTTTTGTAATTTCTTGGGGGTGGCAAAGACATTTTCAGGCAGAAAAGAGAAGTGAAAAAGATTCAGAGAAACATAAATGAAAAGACTGATAAAGAACAGAAGGTTTTGACTATATATAAAGATCAAAAAGTTTTGAAGGACAAAAAAATACCATAAAGGAATTAAAGTGCAAGTGACAATGTGAGGAAAACATTTGAAAGATGACAATGTGTCAATATCCATAATATATAAAGGCTTTTTACAAATACATAAGCAAAAGAAGTCTACCCAAATAGAAAACTGGACAAAATTTACTAGCAGGCAATTCACAGAGGGAGTTATATAAACAGCCAAGAACCATGAAACAATATACAATTTGACTACTAACCAGGGAAATGCAAATGAAGACAACATATAAATATTTAGCTCATTAAATTGGAAAATTTTCTGAAGATTTATAATATATGTTGTTGGCAATGGTGTGGGGAAAAGGGCAGTCATATACTTATGGTAGGGGATACAAATTGGTATAAAATTGCTGAAAATCAGTTTGGCAGTGTCTAACAAAATTCCATATCTAAAAACCAGTGTCCTTCATGACATTCTTGAGCAACTGAATTGATGCAAACAATGACCTATCTTCAAATTTCTTGTGAAGAAAATAAACCCTTATTTATTTAAACCACTGTCCATTGAGTATTCTGTTACTTACACCATACTCATTCTTAATAGCCTAGATTGGGGCAAGCAAGCATTTTTTGGAAAAGGCTGGATAATAAATACTCTAAAATTTGTGAGCGCTATCTAGTCTCTGCCACATATTCTCTTCCTCCTCTGCCTTCTTCCTCCCCTTCCCCCTGCCCTCCATTCTTTTCTTTGCAATATTTAAAAAATGTGAAATCTCATCTAAGCTCATGGACTATTCAAAAGCAGGCCGCAAGCCAAATTTGGCTTATAGACCATAGTCTGCTGACTCCGATTCTATATAATTAATGGAGAAAGATCTGGAAGGATATGTATCAAAGTCTATGCAGTATTTCAAAGGAGTGTTGAGTTTAATGAGTGACATTAAACTTTTTTCTGTATACTCATATTTTAAAAATATACAATCAGCAATTATTTGTGTAACATTTATAGTTTTTAAAAGATCATGTCCACTGGAGACAAGGCTGAATTATAAAGTATTTTAGAAACTCAAAACTCTCCAGAGTTTTTATTCTTTCCTGACCTTAAATCTCCTCAACTTACCAACAGTGTGTCTCCAACTTCCCCATAAAGTAAAGGTCCCAAGATTCCTGATTCATACTGAATAGGTTCACGAGTCTTAAAGGTTTCATCTGTGTATGCCATAAATCGAACTTTTTTGTACTTCTTACCAATCCGCTGAGGGCCATTGTTCAAATATTGACTTTTATAACTTCTGAATAAGAGAAAAAAAGATGAGAGGTTGGGAAGAAAAATTCTAGGTAGGCTCAGCTCAAATCCAACTCTAAAATAGCTTATATGATCCAATCAAGGCAAGGAGTGAAAAAAATAGAAGCTTCTCTGATGCTCAGCTCTGTCAGTCTCCAAATGTTAATACCTTGTCATTTGATTCCACATCTGTACCTAACCTTAAACATGGCTTAAGGATTTGTTGGTTTGAATAACAGGTGAGAACTTTTTGAGTATGGGGAAGAGAGAGTACCAATAGTCAAAAAGTGTTTACCTGTCATTGGGGGCGAGGACTGAGGGAGCATAGTCCCAGTCCTCCTCTTCAGCAGCAATGTAATGTACCCATGTTTTAGGATGCTTCTTGGCAACTGAGCGAATTTGGAGAAAGGAAGGAGAGTCGTCATCATCAAATCTGACCACGTCCATTTCAGAATCAGCAAAATCATTATCATAGTCTTCCTCTTCTTCATTATTTTTCATTCGTAGTTGGGGTTCCTCTGGGCAGCTGTCTACTTTGACATAAGCTTCCATGCCATCTGGAGTCAGACAAACCAAACAATGTCAGACTTTCTTGCTGTATTGGGCTGTTCTTGCATTGCTATAAAGAAATACCTGAGTCCGGCAATTTATAAAGAAAAGAGGTTGAATTGGCTCATGGTTCTGCATGCTATACGGGAAGCATGGTGCTGACATTTGTTTGGCTTTGGGGAGGTCTCAGGAAGCTTATAGTCATGGGGGTGGGTGAAGGCAGAGAAGGCACATCACATGGTGAAAGCAGGAGCAGGAGAGAGAGTGTGGGGTGCCTTTCCACATCACTATCCCTTCTTGCCACTTCATATATATATATTTATTTCTCAATGGATTATATGGTATTTGTTTCTTCCTCTGGTCTTTGCACTCACCATTTCCCTTCTGCTTGACTCTTCTCTATATATGTTTCACTTCCTTTTCAAAAGTAATTCATTTGCTCTTATAATATGTATTACTATTTCCCTTCTGGAGTTGGCTTTGAGCCTATCATTCCCCTACTCAAATTATAAACAAAGAGACTTGAAGAACTGCATATTTTCAGCATTTCAAAGCCTAGACCAGTCTACCTCCCCATCCCCACAGTCACCTAATGATTTCTATATTTACCCTATTGGATTATAATACAAATCATTGATTTAATAACAGCTTATTGGGAAAAATGATAGTATAGATGTAAACTTTAAGACATGTTCCAAGTTCATAAAAACATGAAAAGATACAACTTAAAATCAAGGAGATATGTATTTTAAGACCATGTCTGCCTGTGACTAGTTGTAAACCCTATGGCAAGTCTATTCGACATTTTCAGTCTCATCTTTATGCTTTGTAAAATGGGTAATAATAATTCCTGCCCTATTTATACCACAGGGCAATTTTCAAGATCAAATACTTCTAAGAAGGGAGACCTGTTTAATTGATTATGAGGAACAGGGCAGGTTTTAGGAGCAGCAAACAACTAGTCTGGGGTTCATGTGGCCTCAAACACAATTCGGTTTGCATCTAAAAACAAAGGGTTTTGTCTGAGGTTCAGTAAGATAAAGCTTTTTTTTTTCCTGAAAAATAAAGATTAAAAGTGTGGATAGAATCTGTCAAAAGGAAGAAAAAAATAAAACAAAAAATAAACTCTTAAAGTGAGTCAGGCTCCAATTGGACAATAATTGATTGACAATGATCATATACAAGTAAATGCCATATTCCTCTGTGCCTGCAAGGATTTGGTTTGTGTATCAACTTCCCGTTACCCATTCCATATGACACTCTTTGTCCACTAATGTCCTGTCAAAATTCCATAAATATTATGTAACAGATAAGGAAAAGAGATTTCTATTCTTGATCACTACAGAGGACTATAAACAAGGTCACTAACACAACATAATGAGGAAAATGGAGGATACATGGCAAGATCAAATCTCTTTTCTAAGGCAACCAAGGAACCTGAGGAGGTTAATATGAGAATAATGGGAAGAAAGAAATGCTACTAAATATAAAAGATTAAGCCTCTCCGACATTTTTCTTCAGCAGCTCTTGCTATGATTGGAATGTGTGTCCCCTCCAAAACTCATATTGAAATGTAATTATCATCATGATGGTATTGAGAGGTGAACATTTAAAAGGTGTGTAGGTCATAAGGGTTCTACCCTCATGAATGAACTGGGGAAAGGGTTCATTATCACAGGAGTGAGCTCACCCTCTTTTGCTCTCTCTCCCTCATCCTTTCTTTGTCCTTTTGTCATGTGATGCCTTCCACCATGTTAAGATGCAGCAAGAAGGCTTTTTGATATTGGACCTCCCAGCTCCCAGAACTGTGAGCCAATAAATCTCTGCCCATTATAAATTGCCCAGTCTGTGGTATTCTGTTATTGCAGCACAAACTGAGTAAGAGCCTTCAATGATCACAAAAGGGGTACAGAAAGAGGGTTATTAGGTTGATCTGAGATTAAGAGTTAGCAGAATAAATACACAAGTAGGAAAATGGGGGTGAAATGATGATACAATATGAATTTGCACAATTAGTAGTTACAAATAAAGTCACATTAACAATAATTTGAAACTGTAGTTACCATCATCCCAATTTGCTTACACAGAACCTTTGACCCTTTGCAAAGTTCCCATCAAATAGTCCTTGAAAACCTCATGTGGTGCTTCACATATGCTGACCAGCTTTCAATCCCATGCTACTTCTCCTAAAGTTTCTCCTCAGTTTCACAGATGTCTCTCATCTACAGCCAGGTATCTACAGAGTGCCTCCAGTAGTCTGGTGTCTCAAGTCAAGCACTACAATATCCTGTCATATTTGCTATTTACTGCTCTGGGCATTGCTACTGATATCCTGGAGCCCTTACAGTTGCAACCTGAGAAATGACTTTTTTTCCATTTCCCTAGATTTCCCAAAAAACATCTCTTCAGCTACAACCTGTATTCCTCTCTCCGTGATACTGGAGCCTAGTTAATGGGATAAGGCTGAGAAACCATGAGCAAACTGTTCTCCTCATCTTCCCACCTCAATCATCCCTAAGCCATCTTTTCTCCCTCTATCACAGACATTTAACTAAAAATCTATGAGTCCTACTAATACTCAAGCCCTTTTTTAGTCAAGGTAAAAACTTTACACTGGAAGCTAGAAATTAGGGGATCTTGGTTAAGGTCTAACATAGTAACTCTGTAATGTCCCCTTCAGCAACACACTATAGTCCTGTACATTGCCCAGTAAATAATATTAAAAGTAGAACTGGATATTTATAACACTCATTTTAAAGATCCAAGATATTACCATGTTGGTGGGAAGAGATATGACAAAATAGTAGAAACTGTCCAAGGTCCATCAAGACTGTTTGAGCAGTAAGGAAAGTTATTGGTGAGATTTCCAACGAGGCCTGGCGATGGTTCCTCACAAGAAATGTGTGACCTTCCAGGAATATTGAGTGTACTTCAGGAGTGGTGCCCATTCCAATCACATGCCAATACACTGATTTCCTGTGGCATCCAATCAGACCTGTAAAGTAGGAATAAGACACTTATGGCTAAGAAGTAGAGAATTTGAAATGAAAAACACTTTCTAAGGCACAATGGACAAATCAGTCTTAGACATTTTATTGCTACCTTGACTTGTAAACATATCTATCAAGAATATTGGGCTACTATCAAACCAACAGCTCTTGACAAGGTCACCAATCACCATCATGCTGCTAAATCCAATGTATATTTTTCAGTCTTTATGTGCACCTGTTGACCATTTATTCCTTCTTGAAACTCCCTCTTCTCTTGGCCTCTGTGCCAACATCTCTCTGGGTTTTTTTCTCCTACTTCTCAGACTGCTCCTTCTTCTCTCTCCTCTCCTGACCTCTTCTGGAGCTCCAGATTCATACAGACAATTACTTTCTCAACATCTCCACCTAGATATCTCATAAAGCTCACATGTTCAAAACCAAATTTCCAATTTTCATCACTTCATTCTTTTCCAGAGGTTTTTATAACAGTGAATGGCAGCATCCTACATTCAAATATGCGAGTTAGAGTTACCTTTGTCCCCATTCTCATCTCCCATATGCAATTTGACATTGACCAGGGCAATATAATCAGTAATAGCTAATATTTATTGAGCACTTGCTTTATGTCAAGCACTGTCCAAAGTATTTTACAAGTTTTAATTCATTCATTCCTCATAACAACCCTATGAATGTAGAAACTATTATCATCCATGTCTTGCAAGAGAAGAAATGAACGCCCAGAGAGGTTAATTAATTTGCTCAATATTTGAACCCAAGCAGTCATGTTTTAAGATCTCACATTGGTAACTACGAGGGCACGGCTGCCTCCTATCTTGGCTAAGAGCTTTCAAATATATCTATTTTTTCACCATTAGTACTACTGCCATCTTAATCCAAGTTACCAGTATCTCTTGTCTGAGCTACTGATAAAACTTTTTATAGGTCTTCCCATAGCTAGTCATATTCCCCTCCAATACTCTTACCCACAAAGAAACTGGTGTAATATTTTTGCATTTCAGATCTGATTCTAGTATCCACTAGCCTAAAACCCATTGGTGGCTGTCATTCCACATAGAATAAAGTCCAGACTCTCTACTAAGGACTAGAAGGCCCCAATAGATTTGATTCCTAATACTGCTACAGCTTCATCTCACAGTGTCTCATTTCCCCAGTTTCAAAGCTAAGTTCAAGGGGTACTTCCTTAGGGAAGCCTTCTCTGATTCCCCAGTCTAGGTCACATTCTTTTATTATAGGTTTACATAGAATTATATAATTTTCCTTCAGAGTAATGCTCAGTTTATAATTTTTTTCCAAGAGAATTAAATCATTTATTGGTTACACATGATAATGGATGATCCACAAGCTTCATTCCCATGTATAATTTTATCTGGTACCATTATTCAATTTAGATATATTGCATAGGATGTGCCAACAATCATCTTTATAACCAATAATTCCATGATTTTGCTTGAGTAATCCCTTTTAATGGTGAACTTCAGGTCACAACAGTAACTATCAGTTCAACTACACCAAGGTTTCTGAAGACAATGGCTTCTCCACCCAAGCAGGTTGTATATAAATTCCAAATAGAACCTGGTATCACCCTGAAGGAATTCTAACTTCACACTGTTGGGGAAATTTACCAGGATGGCTTCAGAGTAGACTAACTTTACATAGCACATTAAAAAAAAAAAGACATTTATTCAGGGTCATGATCAGACTATTACATTTAGAAATCAACAGCATGGGTGCAAAAAAAAAGGAAAAGAAAAAAAATCTACGTTAAAACCCTTTGTTGGAATGTTTTACACTTTCCACAGAACAGAAACTAAAATAACCTGTTATACAATTAGTCACAAATACACTCCTCCGGTTTTTTGCCCATACACATGAGCATTTGTCTAAATCATGTCTTCTTTGTAGCAGCTAGGCCCTGCCACCACTGTGCTTGGCTGAGTTCACAAATCTGTTGTAACCTGTAGCTTCCCTGTCACTTCTCTGCTCTCCTCTCCTGCTAAGCTTTGTTTCCTAGTTAAAATCTTCTGCCACTGCCATAGCTACTGCTGCTACCAGAACCACCATAGCCATCTTGGTTTCGTGGTTTGGCAAAGTATCAGCCGCCACCACCACAGGGGCCAGAGCTTCTGCCTCCAAAGTTTCCTCCCTTCATGGTTCCAAAATCTGAAGACTGATTGTTGTAACTGCCAAAATCATTGTAGCTTCCGCCACCTCCAAAATTGCTTCCATCATTACCAAATCCATTATAGCCATCCCCACTGCCACCATATCCACCACCACCACAGCTGCCACCAAAGCCACCATGACCACTGAAGTTTCCTCCACGATCAAAGTTGTCATTCCCACCGAAACCACCTCCACGACCACCACCAAAGTTTCTGGAACCACTTGAACCTCTCTGGCTGGAGGAAGCACTCGCCATCTCTTGCTTTACAGGGCTTTCCTAACTTCACAGCTGTGGCCATTCACAGTATGGTATTTCTGAATGACAGTCTTATCCATGGAGTCATGGTCATCAAAGGTTACAAAGTCCCTTTTCTTGCCACTGCCTCTGTCAGTCATGATTTCAATCACTTCAATTTTTCCATACTGTTCAAAATAATCTCTTAGGTGATGTTCTTCAGTGTCTTCTTTAATGCTACCAACGAATATTTCTTTCACAGTTAAGTGGTCACCCGGTCTTTGAGAATCTTCTCTTGAGACAGCTCTCTTTGGTTCCACAACTCTTCCATCCCCCTTGTGTGGCGTTGCATTCATGGCTGCATCCGCCTCCTCCACAGCTGCATACCTGACGAACCCAAAGCCCCTGGAGCGCTTGGTGTTTGGACCTCTCATGACCACACAGTCTGTGAGTGTTCCCCATTGCTCGCAATGGCTCCTCAGGCTCTCATCGGTTGTTTCAAAGCTCAACCCTCCAATGAAGAGCTTCCTCAGCTGTTCCGGCTTTTTTTTTTTTTTTTTTTTTTTTGAGACGGAGTTTCGCTCTTGTTACCCAGGCTGGAGTGCAATGGCGCGATCTCGGCTCACCGCAACCTCCGCCTCCTGGGTTCAGGCAATTCTCCTGCCTCAGCCTCCTGAGTAGCTGAGATTACAGGGACGCACCACCATGCCCAGCTGATTTTTTGTATTTTTAGTAGAGACGGGGTTTCACCATGTTGACCAAGATGGTCTCGATATCTTGACCTCGTGATCCACCCGCCTCAGCCTCCCAAACTGCTGGGATTACAGGCGTGAGCCACCGCGCCCGGCCAGGCTCTTTAGGAGACTCTGACTTAGACAGGGAGAAGAGAGACTTTAACGATGCTTCTTCGGCGGCGTACATGCACAGAAAGCTCAGTTTGTAATTTTATTTGACTACAGTCTGTCACTCCACTCTATTATAAGCTATGTGAGAACAGGAACTTGTATGTTTTCAAAATTACTTAATTTTTTAATTCTAAAATTATGCATGTTTATTATCAAATTATTAGAAAATACAGAAAAGGATTAAGGAGAAAACATCCTTCTCATACTTCATTATTCTCTGGGGTTGCTGAATCTTCCAAATTCCTCCTTTATGTAGTCACTGGTTTTATAATAGTGCACATTCAGTGGCTATTAAGGCCCTCTATATCTGAAAATGTCTTTTTTCTTCCCCCAAAGTTGATTCATAGTTTGACTAAAAATTCCAGGTTCAAGATATTTGTTCCTTTAGATCTTTTACAATATTGCTCCATTATATTGTCAATCTAATTCCCATTTTTTTATATGTGACCTGTTTCTCCCAGAAGAACCTTTAAGTATCTTCTCTTCATGGTCTAAAATGCCACAATGATAATTTTGTGTGGGGGTCTTTTTATTTATCCTAATGGGCAATTTTATTTTTTTAACTGTATTACTTTTTATTGACACATAAATAATTGTATATATTTATGGGTACAATGTGATGTTTCAATACATGTATACACTGTGTAGTTATTTGAATCAGGGTAATTATCATATCCATCACCTTAAATATTTGTCATTTCTTTGTTGTGAGAACATTCAAAATCCTCTCTTCTATTTCAAATATACAGTATATTATTGTTGTCTATTGTCATCCTACTGTGCAATAAAGTACCAGAACTTATTCCTTCTATCTACCTGTAACATTGTATCCATTGACTAACCTGTCTCCATCTCCCACTTCCCCCTAATCTCCCTGGAATCACTAATCTCAACTACTATGAGACCAATTTTTAAAGACTCTACATAGGAGTGAGATCACGCAATATTTGTCTTTCTTTGCCTGGCTTATTTCATTATTTCATAATGTCCTCCAGCCTCATCCACATTGTTGCAAATGACAGGATTTCATCTTTTTTAAATGGATGAATAGTATTCCATTGTGCATATATGGCACCTTTTCTTTATCCATTCATCCGCTGATGGACATTTAAGTTGATTTTATATCTTGACTATTGTGAATAATGCTGTCACAAACATTGAGATGCAGATGTTTCTTCAACATACTGATTTCATTTCTTTTTGGTATATATCCAGTAGTCGGATTGCTAGAACATATGATAGATCTATTTTTAATTTTTGAGGCATCTCTATACTATTATCTCTAATGGCTTAACTAATTTATATTTCCCCCAACAGTGTATAGGAGTTTGTCTTTCTCCACATCCTTGCCAGCATTTGTTATTTTGTAGTCTTTTTTATAATAGCCATTCTAATAGGGGTAAGTGATATTGTGGTTTTGATTTTAATTTTCCTGATGATTAGTGATGTTGAACATTTTTCATATACCTGTTGGCCATTTGTGTGTCTTCTTTGGAGAAATGTCTATTCAGGTCTTTTGCTAATTTTTAATAGGATTATTTGAATTTTTGCTATTGAGTTGTTTGAGTTCCTTATATATTCCAGATATCAATCCCTTGTCAGATGTATAATCAGTAAAAATTTTCTCCCATTCTGTAGGTTGTTTCAACTCTGTTGATTGTTTCCTTTGCTGTGCAGAAGCTTTCCAGTTTGATGTAATCTGATTTCTTTATTTTTGCTTTTGTTACTCATGATTTTGAGGTCTTGTCTAACAAATTCGTGCCCAAATTGATGTTATGAAATATTTATACTATGTTTTCTTCTAATAGTTTCACAGTTTCAGGTCTTACATTTAATTCCTTAATCCATTTTGATTATATTCTTTCTTTTCTTTTCTTTCTTTCTTTCTTTTTTTCTTTTCTTTTCTTTCTTTCTTTCTTTTTTTTTTTTTTTTTTTTTTGAGACAGAGTCTTGTTCTTTTGCTCAGGCTGGAATGCAATGGCATGATCTAGGCTCACTGCAATCACTGCCTCCTGGGTTCAAGTGATTCTCCTGCCTCAGCTTCCTGAGTTGCAGGGACTATAGGCATGCCACCACACCTAGCTAAGTTTGTATTTTTAGTAGAAATGGGGTTTCACCATGTTGGCCAGGTTGGTCTCAAACTACTGACCTCAAGTGATCTGTCCGCCTTGGCCTCCCAAAGTGCTGGGGTTACAAGCATGAGCCACCAAGCCCAGCGAAACAGGGACAATTTGCCTTCCTTCTTTCCAATTTGGATGCCGTTTTTTTCTGTCTTACCTAATTGCTCTGGCTAGGACTTCCAATACTGTGTTGAATCGAAGGGGTGAGAGTGGATATCCTTGCCTTATTCCAGTTTTTAAAGGAAAAGCTTTCAACTCTTCCCTACTCAGTATGAACTTGTTTGCAGGTTTAACATATAAGGCCTTTGCTATGCTGAGGTATGTTCCTTCTATGCTAAGTTTGCTGAGAGTTTTTGTCTTGAAGGGATGTTGCATTTTATCAAATGCTTTTACTGTGTCTATTTAAATGATCATATAATTTTTGTCCTTCATTCTGTTAAGGTGCTGTATCATGTTCCTAATTTGCATATGTTAAATCGTCCTTGCATCACTGGGATAAATCCCATCTGATCATGGTAAATGATATTTTTAATGTGCTGTTGAATTCTATTTCTAGTATTTTATTGAGGATGTTGGCCTGTAGTTGTTTGTTGTTATTGTGCCCTTGTCTGGTTTTGGAATCAGGATAATGCAGGCCTCCTAGAATAATTTTGGAAGAGTTTCTTCCTTTTAAATTTTTGAAATAGTTTGTCGAGAATTGTTATTAGTTCTTTAAATGTTTGGTAGAATTCAGCAGTGAAGCCATCAGGTCCTGAACTTTTCTTTGATGGGACACTTTATTTTTGCTTCAATCTTGTTACTCATTGTTGATTTCTTCAAATTTTCCATTTTTTTCTTGATTCAACCTTCGTAGATTGTATGTGTCCAGGAATTTATCCATTTCTTCTAGGCTTTTCAATTCGTTGGCATATAATTGTTCGCAATAGTTTCTTATAATTCTTTGTATTTCTGTGTTATCAGTTGTAATGTCTCCTTTCTCACTTCTAATTTATTTCTGTCTTTCCTCTTTATTATTACTTAGTCTGGCTAAAAGTTTATTGACTTTATCTTTTCAAATAACTAACTCATACTGATCTTTTGTATTTTTCATTCTCTATTTTGATTATTTGTGCTCTGATCTGTATTCATTTGTTTCTTCTAATAATTTGGGGTTTTGTTTGTTCTTGCTTTTCTAGTTTCATGAGATGCATCATTATGTTGTTTATTTGAGATCTTTCTTTTTTGATGTAGGCATTTATTGCCATAAACTTTTCTTTGAGGACTATCTTTGCTGTATCCCATAAGTTTTGGTATGTTATGTTTTCATTTTCATTTGTCTCAAGAAATTTTTTAATTTCTCTTTTAATTTCTTCATTGACCCATTTTTTGTTTAGGGGTATGTTCTTTAATTTTCATGTTGTGCAGTTTCTGAAGTTCCTCCTGTTGTTGATGGATAGTTTTATTCCATTATTGGCAGAAAAAAAAATACTTCATTTAAAAAAGTTAAGACTTGCTTTGTGGCCTAAGGTATGATCTCCTGGAGAATGTTCCATGTGCAGTTGAGAAGACTGGGAATTGTGTACCTGTTGGATGGACTGTTCTGTAAATATCTGTTTGCTCCATTTGGTCTACAGTGCAGTTTAAATCCAATGTTTCTTTGTTGATATTTTGTCTGGATGATCTGTCCATCAGTGAAAGTGAGGTGTTAAAGTCTTCTACTATTATTTCATTGCTATATTCATTTCCCTTTTGTTCTATTAATTTTGCTTTATATTAGGCTGCTGCAAAAGTAATTGCACTTTTTGCCATTACTTTTAATGAGACTAAAAAAATACAAAGATCAAACATTAATATATTATTATTATATAATAATAAATTATTATATTTATGCTTGTTACATTCTCCTGTTCTGTTAACTTCTTTACTATTATATAATGGCCTTGTTTGTCTTTTTTTTTTCTTTTTCTTTTTGAGACAGAATCTTGCTCTGTCACCTAGGCTGGAGTGTAGTGGTGCACTCTTGGCTTAATGCAACCTCTGCCACCTGAGTTCAAACAATTCTCCTGCCTCAACCTCCTGAGTAGCTGGGATTACAGGTGCCTGCCACCACATCTGGCTAATTTTTATATTTTTAGTAGACACAGGGTTTCACCATGTTGGCTAGGCTGGTCTCAAACTCCTGACTTCAAGTGATCCACCCACCTTGGCCTCCAAAAGTGCTGGGATTACAGGCGTGAGCCACTGCGCCCAGATGTTTGTCTCTTTATAGTTTTTGATTTGCAGTCTATTTTATCAGATATAAATATAGCTATTCCTGCTTTCCTTTTGCATGGAATATCTTTTTCCAACTCTTCACTTTCAGTCTATGTGTGTCCTTACAGGTAAAGTCCTTCTTGTAGGCAGTATGTGGTTATATCTCTGTTTTTTCTTTTTCAATCCATTCAGCCATTCTGCATCTTTTAGTTGGAAATTTAACCCATTTGTATTCAAGGTAATAACTGATAGGTAAGAACTTGGTGGTGCCATATTTTTACTTGTTTTCTAGTTGTTTTGTAGATTCTTTGTTCCTTTCTTCCTCTCTTATTCTCTTCCCTTGTGGTTAAGTGATTTTTTCTATCAGTATGTTTTATTTCCTTGCTTTTTATTTTAGTGTAGCTGTTACAAAGATTTTTGCTTTGTAGTTACCATGAGGCTTACACAGAATATCTTATAGTTATAACAAGTTATATTGAACTGATAACAACTTAATATGGATTGCAAAAAATATTTTTTTAATCTACTCCCAAATTTTGTGTTTTTGATGTTATCATTTACATCTTTTTATATTGCTTATTCTTTAACAGGTTATGGTAATTATTTTTATTTGTTGTGTCTTTTAATCTTCCTACTAAGGATGTAAGTGATTTATGTTCTACAATTACCATGTTAGAGAATTCTGAATTTGTTGGGATTCTTAGTTTTACCTGTGGGTTTTATACCTTCAGATGTTTTCATGTTACACATTAGCGTCTTTTTCTTTCAGTTTGAAAAACTCCCTTTAGCGTTTCCTGTAAAACAGATCAGGTTGCAATGAATTTTCTCAGCCTTTTTTTTTTGGTCTGAAAATGTTTTTATCTCTCTTCATTTATGAAGGATAATTTTGCTGTGTATAGTGTCCTTGGCTGCCAGGTTTTTTTTTTTTTTTTCTTTTAGCACTTTGAATAGATCATCTCCTTCTCTCCTGTCCTGTAAAGTTTCTGCTGAGAAATTCACTGTTAGTCTGAAAGGGGCTCCTTATATGTGACTATATGCTTTTCTCTTGCTGTTTTTAAATGTTTCTCATTGACTTTTGACAGTTCGACTACAATGTGCCCTGGAGAAGACCTTTTTGCATTGTATTTATTTGGGTATTTTTGAGCCTTTTTTATCTGGATGTCTAAATCTCTTGGTAGACTTGGAAATTTTTAACCTTTTCATTTTCTCTTTGCCTTCTCGGACACTGAAGATTCAAATATTTGGTCACTTTATAGTGCCTAATATGTCATGAAATCTTTGCTCATTCTTTTTTATTCTTTTTTCTTTATTTTTGTCTAATTGGGTTATTTCAAAGATCTGCATTTCAGTTCTGATATTCTTCTGCTTGAACCAGTCTATTGTTGAAGCTTTCAAATGTATTTTGCATTTCATTCAATGAATTCTTTGGTTCCAGAAATTTTGTTTGGTTCTTTTTTGGATATCTATCTCTTTGGTGAATTTCTGTTTCATATCCTCAATTGTTTTTCTGTCTTCTTTGTATTTTTTTCAGAAGTCTCTTGTATCTCACTGAGTTTCTTTACTATCAAAATTTGGAATTATTTTTTCCAGAATTTTATAAGTTTTTAAAGAGATTTTGGCCAGTTTTCTTAAAAACCAGAGGTCACATATACTGTTTTGCTTATAAACTATTATTTTATTTTTTAAATTTTCTTGGGTACATAGTAGATGTGTATATTTATGGGGACCATGAGATATTTTGATACAGGCTCGTGATGTGAAATAACCACATCATGGAGAATGGGGTATCTATACCCTCAAGCACTTATCCTTTGAGTTACAATGCACTTAATACTGTAAGTTATTTTAAAATGTGCAACTAAATTATTATTAACTATAGTCACCCTGTTGTGCTATCAGATAGCAGGTCATTTTCATTCTTTCTAACTATTTTTTTGTACCCATCTTAAATTTTTTTATTTGGAGATATTGCTACAGAATTACTGTGCTCCTTTGGGGTGTCATATTTCCTTAATTTTTCACATTCAGAATTATTGTGCTCCTTTGGAGTGTCATATTTCCTTAATTTCAAGTGGTGTAATAATCACTTCTTCCAATTTTTTAAATTTGCTTTTGTAGGAAAGAACTTTTTCCTGAAGATGTATCTATGATGTTGCTTGAGTACAGCACTTTGGTTCTGATTCTGGGTGAATATAGTAGTCTCTGTATAAGACTCTAAATAGCATCAGCGATATTTGTGATTTTCTCAATGGCTTAGGGTATAGTTATTAGTGGAGGTTGTGGTGAAATTTTGCTGAGAACTGGGATGCAGGTAGGCCTATCTTCAAGCCCCAATGGTGGCAGCAGTGAGCCGAGTGTGCTTGTCTTTGGGGTACCATGGTGGCATATGATTGCACTGGTGTTAGGTCCAGGCAGGTTGATTTGTGAGCCTCTAAGTGGTTTACCTGGGTGCCAGAAATGGTATTGACGGATCAGGTGGGTGGGTGGGTTTTTAAGTTCCTGGGCAGCAGAAGTGGCATCGTTGATGGCAATAGTAGTAATGAGACAACCTTCTGAATCTCAAGTGATCTGTGCTGGTGTTAGTGGTGGCTGCTATGGATTGCATGGGCCAGTCCCCAGACCCTCAAGTGGTGCATGCAGTAAGTGCTAACTGTGGCAGTACTGGCAGGTTGAGTGGGCCTGACCTCAGATCCCAGGAGGTGCTCAAGTGCCACCAGTGGTGGACAGGGCTAAGTGATCCCTAGGCCCCTGGATGGTATGCTTGGGTACTGGGGGCAGGTAGAGTTGGGCCAGGTGAACATTCCCTCAGGCTCCTTGGTGGTGTATGAGGTGCTAGTTGTGCTATGCAGGGGTGGGGTGATACCCAGGTCACTAGCAAAATGCTCAGGTTGCAGGGCAGCAGCAGCTGTGCTCTGGCCCTACTCTTGGTGAAGGAGGGGTTGCTTTTTCTGGGAGCTGCTGTAGACAGGCAGCTTGGGAGCACAAGCTTCACTGGTGTTTTGGCCCTACACTAGCCTGCAGAAGCAGTGGTTGTAGGTAGTGTAATTTGTTCTTGGAGCATGTGAAAACGCATGGGCACTCCTCTGCAGGGTGGGGCAGGGTCACTGCTCAGGGCTCCTGCCTAAGCCATGGCCATTATAGCAGGGCAGGATGTGTGGGCTGTGCTCTCAAAATGGTGCTGTGCTGCAAGCTGCTTGGGAGATTTATAGACTCCAGCGTGAGCTTTCTGTTGCAATGCCTTCACATGGTCTTTAGGCAACTCTCTACACTAGTCTCTGCACTATGAAAGAACAAGGCTTTCCTGTGGCTAGAATTGCAAGAGTCCTTGGTGAAAATGAGGAACCCTAGGGTTTCTTACTGTTTTACGATATTACAAAGCTGTTCCAGACTCCAGCCAATCCTATGGAAATGGGACTTATTTCTCTCTCCTCCCTTGCTTTCAGTGCTTCTTGTCACTTCTCTGTTGAATTCTAGTGTTCTCTCTTAGGTGACCTATTTAAAGTATAATTATCTACTTGCTATTTTGGTTCCTCTCTATGGAAGAGGCAAGCACCAGATGCATCTAGTCAACCATCCTGAAGCCCGTCCTGATTGTATTTTTGGATAGCCTGTCTTTGAGCTCACTGATTCTTTCTTCTGCCTGATCAATTCTGTTGCTGTGCCCTGTATTGCAGTTTTCATTTTTTATTATACTTTTCAGTTCCAGGATTTCTCTTTAATGGTTTTTATTCCTTCAATGTCTCTGTTAAATTTCTTTGATAAATTTCTGAATTGTTTCTCTGTATTTTATAAAAGTTTGCTGAGCTTTCTTAAAATAGCTATTTTGAAATCTTTGTCTACCAGAACATTTACCTGATTGTCTTTAGGATTAGTCATTGGCACCATTTTTTGTTCATTTGGTGAGACCATCTTTCTTAGGCTATTTTTATTCTTTGTAGATGTGAATCCCTGTCTTCACATTGAAGAATTAGCTATTCTCATCTTCACAGTCTGGGTTTGTTTGTGACTGCTCTATTTCAGTGAGCTCATTTAGAAATTGAGTGGGGCTGGGTGTGGTGGCTCATGCTTGTAATCTAGCACTTTAGGAGGCTGAGGCTGGAGGATTGCTTTAGGCCAAGAGTTCGAGCCCAGCCTGGGCAACATAGTGATACCCCAATCTACACACACACACCCCACATAAATACAAAAATTTAGCCAGGCATAGTGGCACACACCTGTATTCCAACTCTGGAGGCTGAGGTAGGAGGACCATGTTAGCCCAGGAGTTTGAGACTGCAGTGAGTTATGACTGCACCACTGCACTCCAGCCTAGGCAGCAGAGTGAGACCTTATCAAATAGAAAGTGAATGGACTGACTGTTGTATTTCATTTTAACACTAGAGGGGGCCATAAGCCCAGATTCGACGCAAGTCTCATGCTGGCTCTGCTGCTAATGCAGTGTCCAGCCTGGATGGGCCCACGGGAGGTCTAGAGGGCACCAAGGCCACATGGGAGAGCTAGTGAAGTTCCCAAGTCCAGAGGATCTATGAACCATACTTCCAACGGCAGAGTGCCCACAAACAGTCCCTCTGATGTGGCATTTCCTCTGGCAGGGATGGAGAGCCACCGCCAAATTCTACTGGCTTGCTGCCACTAGCCCCGCCCCCTTTCTTTGTCCGTAGTTGACTTCAGGTGGTTCAACCCAGTTGATACTCCAAGTGCTCCCTATGAGCTGATGCAGGAATGAGCCTCCTATAGAAGGACCTGGGATGGTGGAGAAGTCAAATGTCTGCCTCCGGCTCACTTTTTTTCCGGTGTAAAAACCGTGGATCCATAGTGACTTTCTGCCTGTGGTACTGCAGTCATAAAGAACCGATCCCCTTAACGTCCAACTATGGTTTTATTTGTCTTTGCAGTCCAAAAGGGCTTCACAATCTTGCTCATGGGTTCGGGTTTTCTTAGCTCTTGTGAAGGTAATTTCACGCATCAAGTTGTTAACTAGATGTTTCTGTGAGATGATTGCTGAAGAGTCCAACTCCACCAGTTTGCTCCCAGCATGAACTATTTCAATTAGACATCTGGAGATGAAGGCCTGGAAAGAAGACAATACAAGCCGCAACCCCTCTCCTCAAGCTTTATCTACTAGACCACAGTGTCCTTATATTTCAGCGATCAGCAACCTTTTTTATAAACATCAGATGGAAGAGATGCATACATAGGGAAGGGTATGTGGGATGGGGCGTGAGGCCAGCCACTCTCCAGGAATCTCCATGTGTTCAGCTACTCAGAAGCTCCTGATGGACAATTTTAATATGAATATTCATCTTTTAATTCTTAACCTTTTCCTATAATTTCTTGATTTTAAAATCTGTTTCAAAATATACAGTTGACTCTTGAACAGCACAGGTTTGAACTGCATGAGTCCACTTATTTGCAGTTTGTTTTTTCAGTAAATATTCTGAAATTTTTGGGGAAAATTTGTGACAATTTGAAAAAACTTTCACATGAACTGCGTAGGTTAAAAATATCAAAAAATTAAGAAAAACCTAGTTATGTTATGAATGCAAAAAATATACGTAGATGGCTGGACATGGTGGTTCATGCTTATAATCCCAACACTTTGGGCAGCCAAGGTGGGTAGATCACAAGGCCAGCAGTTCAAGACCGGCGTGGCCAACATGGGGAAACCCTGTCTCTATTAAAAATACAAAAATTAGCTGGGTGTGGTGGTGCAAGTTTGTAACACCAGCTAGTCAGGAAGCTGAGGCAGGAGAATCGCTTGAATCTGGGAGGTGCAGGTTGCAGTGAGCCGAGATCGGGCCACTGCACTCCATCCTGGGTTACAGAGTTAGACTCTGTCTCAAACAAAACTAAACAAAACAAAACCAAAAGAAAAGAAATAATTTGACTTCTTCCTTTCCAATTTGGATGTCCTGTATTTACTTCTCTTGCCTAATTGCTCTGTGCAGGACTTCCACTAATAATGTTGAATAAAAGTAGTGAAAGTAGGCATCTTTCTCTTGTTCAAGTCTTTAGAGGAAACACATTTGATTTTTCCACACTCACTGTAATGTTAGCCATGGGTTTCTCATGAATGATCTTTATTATTTTCAGGTATGTTTCTTCTGTATTCATGTTGATGAAAGTTTTCATCATAAAAGGATGTTGATTTTATCAAATGGCTTGTTAGAATCGATTGAAATAATCAGCCTGTAATCCCAGCACTTTGGGAAGCCAAGGTGGGTGGATCACTTGAGGTCAGGAGTTCAAGACCAGCCTGGCCAACATGGTGAATGAAACCCCTGTCTGTACTAAAATACAAAAATTAGCTGGGTGTGGTGGCCTCTGCCTGTAGTCACAGATACTTGGGAAGCTGAGGCATGAGAATCACTTGAATCCAGGAGGCAGAGGTTGCAGTGAGCCGAGATCGCGCCATTGCACTCCAGCCTGGGTGACCAAGGGAGACTCTGTCTCAACAACAAAAAAAGGAAATAATCATATGGTTTTTGTTCTTGATTCTATTAATATGATGTATCACATGTATTGATTTGTGCCATTGAATCATTCCTGTATCTGTGGGATGAATCCCACTTGATAATGGTGAATTATCTTTTTAATGTGTTGTTGAATTCAGTTTGCTAGTATTTTGTTAAGGATTTTTGTATCTATGTTCATCAGTGATATTGGCCTGCAGTTTTCTTTTTTTGTTGTTGTGTCTTTCTCTGGTTTTGATATGAGGAGGGTAATGCTGGCCTTGTTTAATTAGGTTGGAAGTGATTCTTTCTCTAAAATTGTTTCAAAGAGTTTGAGTAGGACTAGTATTAGTTTTTCTCTGAATGTTTGGTACAATTCAGCAGTGAATCTATCACATCCTGGGATTTTTTTGGTGGGGGGGGGCAGAATGGGAGACTTTTTATTGCAGCTTTGATCTCATTAGTCATTATTGGTTGGTTGAGGTTTTCTGCTTCTTCATGGTTCAATGTTGGTTTGTTGTACATATCCAGAAATTTATCTCTTTCTTCTAGGTTTTCCAATTTGTTGGCTTATGGTTGCTCATAATAGTCTCTAATGATTCTGTGTATTTCTGAGGTCTCTGTTGTCATGTCTCCTTTTTCATTTCTGATTTTATTTATTTGATCCTTATGTCTTTTTTTCATAGTCCGGCTAAAGATTTCTTAATTGTGTTTATTTTTTCAAAAAACCAACTTTTTGTGTCATTGATCTTCTAAATATATTTTACTCTCAATTTCATTTATTTCTTCTCTGACCCTTATGTATTTCCTTCTATTAATTTGTTTTCTTTTTGCTTTTCTAGTTCCTTGAAGTACATCATTATGTTGTTTATTTGCAGTCTTTCTACTTTTTCTATATAGGCATTTATTGTTATAAACATCCCTCTTAGTACTACTTTTGCTGTATGCCTTAGAGTTTGGTTTGATGTATCTCCATTTTCATTTTTTTCAAGACATTTTAAAACTTGCTTCTTAATTTCTTCATTTACCCATTGGCCATTCAGAGCATGCTGCTTAATTTTTTGTTGTTTTTTATTTTTAGTAGAGACAAGGTTTCACCATGTTGGCCAGGCTGGTCTCAAACTACTGACCTCAGATGATCTGCCTGCCTTAGCCTCCCAAAGTGCTGGGATTACAGGTGTGAGTCACCATGCACAGCCCTTTTTCTCACCTCTTAAGCGGAATGCTTACTACTGCCACATTGTTGCTTGTTTTCTGGTTGTTTTGGGACTCCTCTCTTCCTTTCTTCATTTCTTACTGTCTTCTTTTGTGGCTGAGTGATTATCTCTGGTAACATGTTTTAATCTGTTGCTTTTTATTTTTAGTGAATCTCTTATAGGTTTTTGTGCTGTGATTACCATGATGCTTACAAAACACATCTCATAGATATTAGAAGCAATTTTAAAGAAATGAAAACTTATCTTAGATCACAAAAAAATGGAAACAAAGGCAGAAAACACACACACACACACACACACACACACACACACACACATCTACACTTTAACTTCATACCCCTCACATTTTTACTTTTAGTTGCTCAATTTACATATTTTTGTATTACCTATATCGTAATGGGTTGCTGTAATTATTATAGGTTTTGAGAGATTTATCCTTTGGGCTTCATACTAGAGTTATAACGATTGTACACCACAAATAATAGAGTATTCTGAGTGTGTCCATGTATTTAATTTTACCTACTGGTAAAATTTTACCTACCAGTAATTTTTATACTTGAAAAATTTTCTTTTGCATGTTAGTATTCTTTTTTATTCAGATTGTAGAACTCTTTAGCATTTCTTGCAAGATGAGTCCAGTAGTGGTGAATTCTCTCAGCTTTTGTTTGTATGGAAAAGGCTTTCTCTCTCTGGCATATTTGAATGATAATTCTGCTGGATACAAAATTTGTAGGTTTTTTCTTTGAACACTTTAAAAATTTTGTTTTACTCCATCCTGACCTGTATAGTTTTCACTGAGAAGTCTGTTGCCAGGAAAATTAGAGGTCCTGTATATGTGATTTGATTCTTGTCTCTTGCTTTTAGGATCCTCTCTTTATCCTTGACATTTGAGAACTAGATTATTATTTGCCTTGGGGCAGTCTGATTTGGGTTGAATCTGTTTAGTGTTCTAAGACCTTCTTGTATCTACATATTTATGTCTTTCTTTTATTGTTTCTTACTCAGCTTTCCACCCATTGCTCTTACTCAGCTCCCTGTTGTACATCAAACATTCTTAGATTTGGTCTTTTGAGGTAATTTTCTACATCTTGTAGATCTCCATTTCTTTTTGTTCTTTTTCCTTTTTATCCTCTGACTCTGCATTTCCAAGTAGCCAGTCTTTGAGCTCACTGATTCTTTCCTCTGCTTGATTCTCTTATGAGTTACTCAGTTCATCAAACACATTTATCAGTTCCAAGATTTGTTTCTTTTTTATTTTTTCAATCTCTATGTTAAATTTCTCTAAGAAATTTCTGAATCAATTTTCTGTGTTATCTTAGGTATCACTGAGTTTCCTGAAAATTGCTACTTTGAATTATTAATCAGAGCGCTCACAAATCGCTATCTTGTTAGGGTCAGTCACTGGGTTTTGGCTTTGTCTTTTTGGGAAGCTCATGGTTCCCTCTTTGCTATTGTTTCTTGTGGATATACATCTATGCATTTACATTGAAGGATTAGTTATTTATTTCAGTTTTCTCTGTCTAGCTTGTTTTTGTTTTAATGGATATATTTGCTTAGTGCATCTTCACTGCTAGGTCACTGCCCTTTTTTTTGGCTCTAGGTGGCACCTAAGCCCAGGTTCGCCTCAGCTCTAGCAAGTGGGTCAGAGCCCTGCCTGTCCCAAGTGGGTGAGGTCCCAAAGGGATTATCTTAGCAGTATTGGAAGGCTGGCTAGGGGTTAGTACCCAGACGACCTGTAGGATAAGCCTGCGACAGCATGGTGCTGCTTAACAGCCTCTCTGAATTCACATGTCATTTTGCCGAGTTTCCAGGGCTGGGGATGGTAGTCCTTCCTCCCTGATTTGTCTTTGTCTATCCTCAGGGTTATGTCTGCCTTCAGACAGTCATGATGTTTTCTGTGGTTTAAGGCAAGGACAAGTCTCGTCCTAGGGAAGCCAAGAAGGTAGAGAACTCTGGGGCTGAATTCAGAAGACCCTGAGGATTGTTGAGAAGGTGTGTACATACCTGGAAGAGACCTGTTTACATAACCATTGACTGTGTGCATTTTAGGCCAGGCCCGAGCAGCTGCAGCATCCCTATCTTGTATAAAGGAGTTCTTTGATTCTGTGTGCCAACTTTTCCCTGATGACAGAAGGCAAAGATAGAGTCAGCTAAGCATGTGTCTCATGAGTGACCCGCCCCCCGCAACTTTCATCTTCCTCCCAGTCTGCTCACACCTTAAGCATTTTTGTCAGCAAAGTAGGCACACAGGACTTACCCTCTCAAAGTCAGTGAGAGGGAGGGAGAAGACAATAATCTAAAGGCAGACGTCTCTTGCTCAAATTGATTTTCTCTCCCTCTATTTGACCATGACAATAAGTGGGAATGAATAATAATAGAAGAGAGAATATTGGTTAGCTTGAGGCATAATGAATCGATTTTGTTTATTAGCTGTCTTATTTAAAAGGAAGCTTATGATAATCATCCCAGGGGCTGGGCACAGTGGCTCACACTTGTAATCCTAGCACTTTGGGAGGTCAAGGCAGGCGGATAGTTTGAGGTCAGAAGTTCGAGACCAGCATGGCCAACATGGTGAAACCCTATCTCTACTAAAAATACAAAAATTAGGCAGGCATGGTGGCAGGCACCTGTAATTCCAGCTGCTCAGGAGGCTGAGGCAGATGAATTGCTTGAACCTGGGAGCTGGAGTTCGTAGTGAGCCTGGGCGATGAAGTGAGACTCCAACACAAAAAAAGAAAATTGTCCTAGGAAAAAGGCTGTTTGTCAGTCCCTGTCTCTGTTATAACTGCTTCATCCAAGCTTGTCTTTATGAAACCCCAGGATCCTGAAAGCTTCCTGAGACCACCTCTGAAACTGACAAGGGCTGAAGCACTAGAAATACTATTGGACACTAACTCCCTGGAGTTACCCCTTTGTGTGAGCAGAGGTCTCATGCAAGAAAAGCATTACATATTTGGGTGACATGGAAGACAAGGCAGGAAACAGAACAGATCAAGGCTGGAAATGTCACCAGGAAATAGATAATGCATTATGCACTTTACCTGGAAAATGAATGACTTTGTTTTGTTGTTTTGTTTTGTTTTTTTGAGATAGGGTCTGGCTTTATCACCCAGGCTGGAGTGTAGTGGTGCAATCACAGTTCACTGCAACCTTTACCTCCTCAGCTCAAATGATCCTTTCACCTCAGCCTCCCAAGTAGCTGGACTACAGGCATCCGCCACCATGACCGGCTCATTTTTGTAATTTTTTTGTAGAGATGTGGTTTCACCCTTGCCCAGGCTCATCTCAAACTCCTGGGCTCAAGCAATCTGTCCACCTCAGCCTCCCAAAGTGCTGGGATTACAGGCATGAGCCACCGTGCCTGGCAAACTGAAGTATTTTAGAGGCTAGAGTGACAAGATCAGATACTCACTTCAGGAAGCTTCCTTTGGGAGTTATGACACAGATCATGAAGGCCTCAATTAAGAAGATGGCAATGTAAATGGATAAGAGGGGCAAGAAGATTATATTATTGTTATTGATTACATAATGATTACATTAGGAGGAGGAAGAGGTGGAAATACTAACACTATTGAGGGCCTACTCTATGCCACACAGTGCTCTAAGTTACTTAAGTGAAATCACTCAGTCCTCACAACAATCCTATGAAAAATGTACTATTATTTTTATTTTAGATTTGAGGAAACTGAGACACAGAGAGGTTAAATAACTTGCCAAAGGTTGTCCATTTAATAATAGACGAACATAAGAGAAATTACTCATTGATGAGGGGATGAGGGCACTCTGTCAGCCAGCTCCTCTATCTTCTCATCTCATAGCTTCCAATGGAACTGAGGTTACATTTTGTTTTCTTGGAATTATTTTCAACCCTAATGTAGTTTATGAGCTTTCTATAATCACCTCCTCTTAATAGTAGCAGAGGATTTATTTCAGGAATCCAAAATTCAGATTGAGACTCACTAACCTTCATCAAATACAGCAAAAAGTAGTACAAATTTGTGCAAGGTCTGTGTCCTTTCCTTGGCCAGACTCCCTGAAAAAGAAGTGAGAGCATTTATCTTCTATTTTAAAAACTCCACTGTAGGAAATTGTCACTAGGATGAGACATGTCTTCCTCAGTTACATGAGAGTAAGAACAAATTTTTTTTTGTTTTTTTGTTTTTTGTTTTTTCAAATTTGGTGAAGAGCACTACTTGTGTAAAACACAATACAAATTAATTACTAAAAAAGAGATTAAAAACACATGCAAAATACAAGCCCTCACACACACACACATCACAGAGAAAAAGAAAAATTACAGCAACAGTACACATTGCTTCTGAAAAAAATGTGCATATAGGCAATTAATATAGAGAATTTCTATTACTCATGTAACTTTTTTTCACTTCTGCGACTGTAAATTAAAAGTTTTGATTAGGTCGGGCGCGGTGGCTCACGCCTGTAATCCCAGCACTTTGGGAGGCCGAGGTGGGTGGATCACGAGATCAAGAGATCGAGACCATCCTGGTCAACATGGTGAAACCCCGTCTCTACTAAAAATACAAAAATTAGCTGGGCATGGTGGTGCGTGCCTGTAATCCCAGCTGCTTGGGAGGCTGAGGCAGGAGAATTGCTTGAACCCAGGAGGCGGAGGTTGCGGTGAGCCGAGATTGTGCCATTGCACTCCAGCCTGGGTAACAACAGTGAAACTCTGTCTCAAAAATAAATAAATAAATAAAGTTCTGATTAAATTAACAATTGTCCATATTGAACACCTATACTCACGATGTTTTTTTCACTAGCCCACAGTGCTTCTATATATACTCACATTTTAAGTGAATACCACCTATAGCAATAGCTAAAGTTTTTAATGGAACAAACTATCATGCTTCATGCTTTAACTGTTGAGCTTGTTGGGTATCTTTCTTTGCATTATATATATTTTAATTTGAATGGGAACTTTTGTTTGCAGGCTTATTTTGAGTAGAAAGATTTTTGTTTATGACATTTTTCATTTCTTTCTCTCTTTTGTACCAAATCATTTTCAGTAAACTGACACAAGAGCAGAAAACCAAAGACCGGGCCGGGCACGGTGGCTCAAGCCTGTAATCCCAGCACTTTGGGAGGCCGAGGCGGGTGGATCACAAGGTCAAGAGATCGAGACCATCCTGGTCAACATGGTGAAACCCCGTCTCTATTAAAAATACAAAAATTAGCTGGGCATGGTGGCGCGTGCCTGTAGTCCCAGCTACTCAGGAGGCTGAGGCAGGAGAATTGCCTGAACCCAGGAGGCAGAGGTTGCGGTGAGCCGAGATCGCGCCATTGCACTCCAGCCTGGCTAACAAGAGCGAAACTCCCTCTCAAAAAAAAAAAAAAAAAAAAAAGAGAGAAAACCAAAGATCGCATGTTCTCACTCACAGGCAGGTGTTGAACAATGAGAACATGTGAACTAAGGGAGAGGAGCATCACACACTGGGGTCAGTTGGGGGGGCTTGGGGAGGGACAGCTGGGGGTGGGGAGGGATAACATGGGGAGAAATGCTGGGTATAGATGAAGGGGGAATGGAGGCAGCAAATCACCTGGTTATGTATGCACCTATGCAACAGCCCTGCATGACCTGCACATGTACCCCAGAACCTAAACTAAAAAAAAAAAAAAAAAATCAAAATTAGCTTGGACTAAGAAAGTAACAAAATGTGTGCTGCTACTCATCAGGCTGGGATAGGAGACATAGATAAAGCTAACTGCAGAGTTAACAACAGTATTTCTCACTGTACAAACTCACTGAATGTCAACTATTTTCTTTAATAATCTGTCGCTCAACTGAGTTGTTTGTTCTCTGAATTCACAGCCTGTCAGAAATGTTCAAAATAATAGCAGTAAGAATGAAACATCCCATTCTTTCCTAGGTCATCTAAATTACTTTGACACAAAGAAGCAGCTCAATTTAAAGCCTTCACTTAACATTTCATGTCCATGTCAACTTTTCAGTTTCCATGGAACCAGAACACTTTATAGTCTAGCTCTCATGGTTATTTCTTTACACACAACTCTACTTTGCTTCATTTAAATATCATCTAACCTTCACCCTTCCCCAAAATTCTTTACTAACTGAATATAGTATTTCACTTTGTTTAGGGAGGTATCCACAGTCTCTTGTTGCTATGAGCCAATAAATCTGACTTTGTTGGACTGTAGTGATCTTTGTTGTCCTTTGTGATCATTGGTTGATTAAGCAAAAGATGTGTTCACTATTCTTTATCTAGCAAATCACACCCTGGAATGGAATTTCGAAGATACTGCCCAATGGAAACCTTGGGGATATTGCACATTCTCCCACTGAACCAAGAGAAAACTTAGTTCAGCTCCTATTCTAGGACTGGGTTTGCTTTCCCCTCTTCTAGGACCCTGAGTTTCCACAAAGCCATGACCACAAACAAAGAGTAGGCAACAGCTGTGCTCAGCTCACTTTCATGGTCCTTCTGGTCACCCTGACCCAGATGTCAGTTGGCCTGTGATTTCCACCCCTTTTACTACTCACAGTTCCTGTTCTGCTTTTGGTCCACATATATTTATGCTCTTTTTCAGCTTGGCTATGCCTATTCAATCTCCTCTATTTATGGTTTACCTATCTTTGCTATTGCTTTTCAGCAGGGGTCAGGGTTGAGGTGCAGGATGGAAAAATGGCTAAGTAGGAAGACCTTCAGCCATCTTTATCAGAAGTAATGGATAAAAAACTTTAGAGACAAATTTAAAATATATAAAAAGCTGTCTTAAAATGTTTCAATCATTTTAATCTAAATTTTCTATTGTCATATAGCAAAATTAGCTTTTCTTTTTCTTTTGGTATATATGTCAATAACTTTTAACAAAGATATAAGCTCATGAAACCCCACCATCATCAAGATACAGATCCATTTCAATATCCAAAAAGAACTCCCTCCTGCTATCCCTTTATAGTGTACATCTAATTTTATAAGAAACTGCCAGAGTGTTTCTCTGCCAAACAGACAGGATGGCTATACCACTGTGCAGTATGAGACTTTCTGCTGCTCTGATTTCTTGACAGCATCCTTGGCAATTCTATACTATTATTTTAGCGATTCTAATAGATATATCACTGTTGTTTGAATTTGCATTTCCCTAATGGTTAATGATGTTGAACATCTTTTCATGTTTTGTCTGACACCAATAAGAGAATAAAAAAAACTGCTGGGCGCGGTGGCTCATGCCTGTAATCCTAGCACTTTGGGAGGCCGAGGTGCATGGATCATGAGGTCAAGAGATCGAGACCATCCTGGTCAACATGGTGAAACCCCATCTCTACTAAAAATACAAAAAATTAGCTGGGCATGGTGGCGCTTGCCTGTAATCCCAGCTACTCAGGAGGCTGAGGCAGGAGAATTGCCTGAACCCAGGAGGCGGAGGTTGTGGTGAGCCGAGATCGCGCCATTGCACTCCAGCCTGGGTAACAAGAGCGAAACTCCGTCTCAAACAAAAACAAAAACAAAAACAAAAACAAACAAACAAACAAAAAACAGAATAGAAAAACAAACTTACAGTGGGAGAAAATACGTGCCAATCACATAACTGGCAAGGGACTTACATCCAAAATGAATTTCACATTCAGACTTAAGCTCCATCCCCAGGCTATCTCATTATATATGTGTAAATATCCAAGCATTTCAGTTAAGGAATACTCAATCTGTATTTTGCATGCAGATATTCACCTGTTTCAGCACTGTTTATTGAAGAGACTATTCTTTCCCCCATTGAATGGTTTTGGCACCCTTGGCAAAAATCAACTGCTCATAGATATGTGTATGGGTTTATTTCTGTACTCTCAATTCTGTTCCATTGATCTCTGTGTGTATCCTTATACCACAATATTTTCATTACGGATTTGTACTACTTCAACTTTCTTCATATTCATGTTTACATCATATGTCCTTTTCCATCTTTATGCTTGTAACCTACCTATATCATTCTTTTTGAAATGAGTTTCTTGTAAACAAAATATAATTGGTTTTTTTATCCAGTGTGCTAATCTTTGTTTTTAATTGATGTGTTTAAGCCATTTGCACTTAACATAAGTATTGATATGTTTAGACTTAAGCCTATAATTTTATTATTATTTTCCTGCTGCTTCTCTCTGATTTTCATTTCTCCTTACTTGCCTTCTTTTAAGTAATTTGAACATTTCTGATATTCCATTATAATTAGTTTATGTGACTCTTTTTTCTTATATCTCCTTGTATAACTTTTTATTGGTTGCTCTAGGGATTACAAAATTCATACTTAACTTTTCACTATCCACTTAGAATCAATATTTTACCGTTTGTATTGGAATGAAGTTGAATGGACCATAAAGCTTTCCTTACCCTCCTCTTGTTATGCTATGGTTCTTTTATATATTATATCTACGATACAATAAAAAAACCCATCTCACAATGTTTTATCTTTGCACTCAACCATCAGACTTTTTTTTTTTTTTTTTTTTTTTGTGAGGTGGAGTCTTGCTCTGTCGCCAGGCTGGAGTGCAGTGGCGCAATCTTGGCTCACTGCAACCTCTGCCTCCTGGATTCAAGCGATTCTTCTACCTCAGCCTCCCGAGTAGCTGGGACCACAGGCATGTGCCACCACGCCTCGCTAATTTTTTTTTTTTTTTTTTTGTATTTTTAGTAGAGACGGGATTTCACCGTGTTGGCCAGGATGGTCTCAATCTCTTGACCTCATGATCCACCTGCCTCGGCCTCCCAAAGTGCTGGGATTACAGGCTTGAGTCACCACGCCCCGCCCATCAGACAGGTTTTAAGGAATTCCGTGAGCTGTGGTTTCAGGGTTAGATCAGTTTTAAAGCCTTTGCAGTGCCACTGAGTCCAGCCCAGTGGTCAGTCTGGTACTTGAGTCTCAGTTCTCACAGTCTTCAGCATGCTAATTAGGGTTTCATCCAGGTATGTGTGGGTTGGGGGTGAATGCAGGAGTTAATGCACAACTTTATGGGTTTATTTTCCTGGGATCTTTACTCTTTGTTATCTATAAACTTTCTAGTTTTGTAAGCTCCCTGTTTTGGTTTTCTAACCAGAAACTTCCAACTTCCACAACTACATCATAGCTAAGGCCGATCAAGGGAAGAAGAAAGAAAGAGAGAAAAGTAACCTGCATTTGCCCATGTCTTAGACCTGTAGCTCTACTGAATGAAGAATAATATGCCCTTCCCTACGCTTTTGCTCCTGTAGGTTTCTGTTGCCAGCCACTATCATTGCCATAAGCAACCTGGAAGTGAAGCTGGAGAGAATGGCGGAAAAGAAGACAAAAACCCTAGGGGATTTCCCCTCTCATGCTCTATGAGCATTTAAAAAGAGTTACGTTTCCCACTCCTTGAAACCCTAGAGGGTTTCTCCTGGAGCTCTCTTTGCAACACAGTACTCACTTCCAAGTTTCCAGTTATGTTTTCATTCAGATTAAGGAATAGGAGAGTGGGGGAAAAGGTATAATCCCCCACCAGTTGGGTAATACTTTGAATTCTGATGCCTTTTCTCTATATACTTGTTCTATTTGCTTTTTAGAATTTTTAAATATATGGGCTTAGCATTTTGTCAAGGTTTTGTCGTTAAATTCAATGGGAAATAAATGGTGGAGTGCGTTTATACGTTTTACCTGGAAGTGGAACCTCTGTTGACTCTTTAACTCAACTCTGTGTCAAAGAATTATTTGGGTTTTTAACTT
Organism: Saimiri boliviensis; assembly: GCF_048565385.1. NCBI lineage: Eukaryota > Metazoa > Chordata > Mammalia > Primates > Cebidae > Saimiri > Saimiri boliviensis. Next base: position 83,667,574 of record NC_133470.1, on the reverse strand, counting down.
ATTTCTTTTCTTTTTTCTTTTTTCTTTTTTTTTTTTTTTTGAGACGGAGTTTCGCCCTTGTTACCCAGGCTGGAGTGCAATGGCGCGATCTCGGCCCACCGCAACCTCCGCCTCCTGGGTTCAGGCAATTCTTCTGCCTCAGCCTCCTGAGTAGCCGGGATTGCAGGCACGCGCCACCATGCCTAGCTAATTTTTTGTATTTTTAGTAGAGACGGGGTTTCACCATGTTGACCAGGATGGTCTCGATCTCTTGACCTTGTGATCCACCCGTCTCGGCCTCCCAAAGTGCTGGGATTACAGGCTTGAGCCACCGCGCCCAGCCTTAACTTATTTCTTTATATGTCATATGTAAACAGTAATGTTTTATGACTGTGAAACTGAACCCAGTATATGAGAAACTTTCACTTGAAACTGTTATAAACTACAAACCTTTTTCATCTTCCACTCCCTGCTCCCACCTTTTTTTGAAACACATTCATCATCACCATTCAGAAAGACTATGGTGACTCCTGTTAATAAATTCTTTGCCAAAAAGAAAGAAATGCTTTGCCTATTCCCCATCAAAAGCTGGAATCCCCCTCTATAGACTGGCCTTAGTGATGCATTCTAACTAATAAAATGTATGTTTTAGAAAAAGGTACAGTGAAGCTGATTTCACCGTAAAAAATAGGATGAAAGGCAGGGCACAGTGATTCACACCTGTAATCCCAGCACTTTGGGAGGCCGACGTGGGCAGATCACCAGGTATGGAGTTCAAGACCAGCCTGGTCAATATGGTGAAATCCTGTCTCTACCAAAAATACAAAAAAAAACAAAAACACAACAAAAAAAACTAGCCGGGCATGGTGGCATGTGCCTGTAATCCCAGCTACTTGGGAGGCTGAGGCAGAAGAATTGCTCGAACCCAGGAGGCAGAGTTTGCAGTGAGCTGAGATTGAACCACTGCACCCCAGGCTGGGCAATAGAGTGAGACTTTGTCTCAAAAAAAAAAAAAGAATAAACAAACAAAAAACCCAAATTATATAAAATTTACTTCCATAATTTACTTTATGCTAAGATATAAATTAAAAACAAGTTTGTTTAAAATTATTTTTAGAATATATTAATTCTATCTAAATTAATAAATTTTCAATAACATATATAAATAAATGCTGACTTTTCTTAGATTTTTATATGCTTTTGGTTTACAGATGACAAACTAACCACCTGAACTAGTCTACATGCCATTGATCACACACTTGGATGTGTTCACCTCCATGAAGCTTTCAAGGAACCTAGCTCTGTTTGCAAAAACAGAGGATAGTAGAAATCATTACTGATAAAGCCCACAGATTCGAAGAGGAAAGCAGCAATGCTTTGAGAGGAGAGACTTAATTCTAGAACTCAGTTGCTCCTAATCCCAGCTTAGAGTTGATTGTGGTTATATAGAATGCATATCTGCTTCTCTCAGAAGCTAGATTATTCTTTCCATGAGCATGATACTAGAGTAAAGAAGCCTCTTTCAGGTGAAGGAATGGAAATGCTAGCTGTTATAGACTCACTTGATTATACTTCTCTGCTTAGTTCAACTCAGTCCTACCCTTTCATACACTTACCTTCTCTACATACTAAGAGGGCTCCAATGAGGCCTGAATTCAAGTCTTTCACCAGGTCCACATGAGAAAGATATGAGTAGGTAAGGCACAGTGGGTCAGAAGCCATTGGACCATTCTCTTTCAGGACATGCCAGACATATGTATGGCTCCCACCAGGAAAGACTTTATCATCTTCTTTCTCCCTTTGAGTGGTTTGATCATCATATTCAGCTCCTATATCAAGAAAAAATAAGATTGTCTTTTCTATACCCATTGTCCACTCAAAGAAACATGTCAAGTTTATTGTCACCAACAAGTTCTACATAGGAAACAGACTTTTTGCATATTAATTTGAAAAACTAACAAGCAGCAGCCACAAGTGGGGAGAATTCCACATTCTGTTAAACAATAAAATTGCCTTCATTATTGCGTCTTTTTGCCTAATTCAACAACAAACACACTTTTGATATGTACTTTGGCACAGACTCTTTGGTAGGCACTAATGAGGATCAGGGAAGGGTAAGAAAGAGAGATTTAAGAAAATTTCTTAAACTTGGTTCTTTCCTAGAGGGATGACACTATGTTTGGTGGGGGACATAGACATATAAAGATATAATTATAATACCATGTGGAAATATTCACCTATTTATTCACAAATATTTACTGAGTTCTTATTCTTTGCCAGGCCCAGCTACAAGCTGAAAATATAAAGATCAAGATAGAAGTCTCTATGCTCATGGAGCAAGCAATCCAGTGGCTAAAAAAAGTAAACAAACTTCCTACTCTTCAGTAATGCTTGACGAAGGAGGTGGAATTTGACATGAAACGTAAATTGGTTTAATCTCTCCTTTTAATAAAGCAGATCACATTGATCTTGTATCCAGTGAAAAATAATGTGTAACGTTCAACTTGTGTAATATTCTCCAAGGAAAAGGAGATTCCTACAGGCTAATTTTTATAACTTCCCTTTGTTAGCATATAAATGACTGTATGGGGATGTTTGTGTTGAAAAGTTTAAATTTTACACTAGTTTTCTTATATACTTTCAGTAATTATTTAGCCTTAATATTAGGCTAAAAAGCTATAAAATATTATTTTCAAGATTATAATAAAACATTAAAGAAGTTTTTTTGTTTTGTTTTGTTTTTTTGAGACGGAGTTTCGCTCTTGTTCCCCAGGCTGGAGTGCAATGGCGCGATCTCGGCTCACCACAACCTCCGCCTCCTGGGTTCAGGCAATTCTCCTGCCTCAGCCTCCTGAGTAGCTGGGATTACAGGCACGTGCCACCATGCCCAGCTAATTTTTTGTATTTTTAGTAGAGACGGGGTTTCACCATGTTGACCAGGATGGTCTCGATCTCTTGACCTCGTGATCCAACCGCCTCGGCCTCCCAAAGTGCTGGGATTACAGGCTTGAGCCACCGTGCCCGGCCCTAAAGAAGTTTTTATATTTGCGTTCTTTTTCATGTGCTTAATATAAAGAATGTAATATTTTTGTGAGAGGATGTTAGAAAATTATTTTTGGCATTGCATTGCTACTTTCACTTTTTTCTTTCAACACACTTTTTATGATGATGCATTTTAATGCACATTAAAAATTTCACGGTAGTCCACTTCTGTATACTTTAGAAGTCAACTTTAAAAAAACACTTTCCTACATAAACAAAATGACATTAGCACACCTGAGCCAGTTAAGAATAATTCTTAATATCACCTAGTATCAATGCAATATTCAAATTTTCTTAATTGCCTCAAAGGCATCCTTTCTAGCTAGTTAGTCCAAATCAGAATCCAGTCTGAGACTGCACATTGCATCTGGTAGTCTCTTTTAGTATGGAGTAGTCCCTTTTTTGTGACACTCATTCGGTGAGAGAAATTTGGCTTGTAGTCCTGTAGAATATACCTAAGTTTTGATTAGATTCAAGGTAAGGTTTTTGACTAAAATATCAAAGACGATGCTGAGTCCCTCATATTGTGCCATCTCACCCTTAGTGACACTAAAATTGACCTGTGGATTAGCCTGATACTTCCATTCTAAAGTTAAGATTTCCACTTACAAACAGAAATAAAACTCTGGGATATTATTTTGGCACCATACAAATGTCAAATTCCACATCAGCAATTCCCTAATGGTTGTAACATCAGCTGGATTTATTTGAAGCCAATCCTAGACAGGATATCATTGCAATTATGAGTATTTAAATACGCATCTCTATTATATAAGGGCTCTTTTTTTTTTTTTTTTTTTTTTTGAGACAGAGTTTCGCTCTTGTTACCCAGGCTGGAGTGCAATGGCGCGATCTCGGCTCACCGCAACCTCCGCCTCCTGGGCTCAGGCAATTCTCCTGCCTCAGCCTCCTGAGTAGCTGGGATTACAGGCACGTGCCACCATGCCCAGCTAATTTTTTCGTATTTTTAGTAGAGACGGGGTTTCACCATGTTGACCAGGATGGTCTCGATCTCTCGACCTTGTGATCCACCCGCCTCGGCCTCCCAAAGTGCTGGGATTACAGGCTTGAGCCACCGCGCCCGGCCATAAGAGTTCTTTTTATAAGTACCACATGCTAACCGATTGCACCACTGGAGCCACATAAGGGTTCTTTTTAATGTGATCATTATTTTTTGAATGATCAATTGCTTTGAACTTTGACAATGAGAGCCCTTTCCTGCTAGCCCCATGGAGGGGTACAGACTGTATGTAAAATGTTTAATTTCATAAAATAAATTAAGCAAAGATGACAAAATGTTAAGATTTGGCACAGTGAGATAATGGGCATATGTTGGTTTGCCATATTAATTTCTGTATCTATCTTTGTTTGAAATATTTCATTAGGAAAAACATATCCCTTTTCCTAAGACTCAAGACTCAGATGGTGGTGGGGGCAGGGGTGGGAGCACATGTTGGAGTTTCTATGAGAGACTAAGAATGTGTGAAACATTATGGCTGTCTTGGGGAGAGGGAGAGTAAATGGATTAGGGGAAAGGTAGCAGTAGAATGGCAAAGCTGAAGTTCCACTTGAGGCGAGACACCATTCAGTGTGATTGTGTGATTTTTATTTCAGCTATGTCCATCCACTTGGGTGTTGGTAGAATAGGTGGAGAACAGATGTAACCAAGATAAGTGACCCAGCCCAGAAAGCTTTGAGATTCTTCCTCTCCAGGAATGGGTTGGACCTAGTTTTCCTTGGACAAAAGAACTTGGCCAAATCTGAGATGAGCCACTACATCAGGAGCAGCAACTTCAACATATGCTAAACATTTCACTGGAAGTGTATACAGATGAGTATTGTTCGATAGAAATATAATGCAAACCACGTATGTAATTTAAAATTTTCTAGTAGTCACATCAAGAAAAGTAAAAAAAAAGGTGAAATTATTTTAATAATGTATTTTGTTTAACCTAGTATATCCAAATATAAGCATTTCAACTTGTACTTATAAACAATGAATGAGCTATTTTTAGTCTTTTTTTTACTTAGCCTTTGAAATCGGGTGTGTATTCTACAGCATGTCTCAGGTAGGACTCACCACACTTCAAGTGCCTGATAGCTTGTGGCTACCACTTGAACTGTCCAGTATAGACTCTATGGTCGGTGTCCCTTCATCGGATAAGATGCGGCCATTTGGGTGTCCTGTCACCTTTTCTGAAGAGTTTAACTTGAGCTGCATTTAAAAATATTATCTCCCCATAATTGTGATTTTAAAGCTTTTATCTCTCCTTGATGTCAGCAGAAAAGAAAAAGATAAAATTGTATTGGCTACTCTTTTCTCCACCAATCTTTGGAAAATGCCCTCAATGTTGAGCTATGATTATATATAACTCTTTAAGATATAGCCAAGTCCAGACCCTCCAGACTTGCCATGGCTTCCTGTCTCTGATTATATACCTACATGGTTGGAGTACGATCAGTGGTATAGAAGGAGCAGATAAAGGTAGGTTGTCCTGCCTTTGCACCATGGCTGCAAGGAGCTAGGCAACTATAAAAAGGACAAGACCAACACCTCGTTAAGACTCCTATCCATGAAGTAGTAGAATCTTGATTTTGTCATATACGTGGTCTCCATCCCCTAAGTATAGGATTACCTGATAACAGTAGGTCCTTTTTCTCGCAAGTTTCAAAATGCTAGAGGAAGTACTCTCATTGGCCTAGTTTGTGTAAAGTACTTAACTCTGGACTGATCAACTGTGGCCAAGGAGGTGGGAAGCGTATGTCAACTGCTCACCCCTAGATCAATCACTGTGGCTAGGGAGGCACAGGCATTAGAAAATGGCAGGCTGTATTTGAAGTACATTCAAAAAAGCAGGTGAGGAATGTCTAATTTTAGGAAGAAAAAGTGACTGGTGTCCACTACACCCTCATTCTTGTATTGAGTATACACTATACGGTAGGCAATATGTTATATGCTAAGGATATAGCAATAAATAAAATGGATGTCCCTATCTTAAGATATTTATATTCTAGTAACTGTTAAGAAACAGACATAAGGTTCAGTTAGGACCTTAAAAGAGTTGAAAGAATTTTCAATTTCTAAAAATGAGCAGAGACTTAGGCAGAGCATGGTTGTACTGAGTTTATGCTTTCTACCCTTTATTGACTGCTCTAGGTTTTGAATTACATGAAAATGAGATCTACAAATGTCTCTGTTTGCTCTCTAGCAACTTCTATACTATACTAGGTATAGGAATCTATTTTGCACTCTAGCTTGCCCACATCGATCTCCAGACCATGTTCATTTGTATTAAAGAGGTCTGTGTGACCCAGGTAAAGCAGAAATTTTGGAGATTTGGAAATTCAGAGAGATATTTTAATACAGGTAGAAAAAAATACGGTTGTCTGTCTCAAATAAAGATGCCCTGCAAGCAAATTAACTTTAACCTCTCGAATAACTAACTCCAGGACACTACAACTCTACTGGGCTTCATAAAACAATGTCCTTGCTACAGAGACCACTGTAGTGACTAGGTCTCTCAGTTTGGTCCTTCTGCCATTGTCATTGGATTGGGTGAGACTGATGCTTCCTCCTGCTTGCTAACTCTTCCACTCAACATCAAGAAATATTGGGATAGAGGCTTCCTTCCCACTCCTGGATCACAATCTGTAAGAACAAGATAAGCCTTGAGCTGCCAGTGGCTATCTTTGCCATCATATTAGAAAAGCCGGCCTGAGAATGGAACCAAAAAGGGTAGCCCAGCTGAGATGGTGGGAGAAAAATGGCCACAATGCTGAGAGCATCACTTGAATCCTTGAGTCCAGCCATATTTGATTGACTCCATGGAAATTTTCAGTTACATAAACCAAATTCGATATTATTTATATGACTGCTTGCACTGTAGCACAGTGGTTCAAAGTATAAGTTCTGGAGTTACATGGGGCTAGGTTTGAATTCTGATTCCACCACTTACTAGCTGTACAACCTTGAACTCAATACATGTTAGTCATTATTGTTGTTGTTATTATTTTTCAGTAAGTTTGGATTTAAGAGAATGGATCCACCTCCAGCTGTGCCACCATTACAAAGCACACACATCTCACTCTTCTATTCCTAGAATGACAGGACAATAGGAGGGTATTTGACTCACCTTCAGAAGCTTTCCAGTAGGATACACCAACAGCATGAAGACTCACAGGATGAGAAGCCATGTTCTTAAGCGTGATGACCACTGTGTCATAAACCTCAGCCTGAATGGTAGGACCCAGCAGACCTGTAAGAATAAGATGTCCACCAAAGGTCACTTGGGGATAGTACTCCAGAAAACCTGTTATTACAAAAGTTAGAGTCAAAGTCACAGTGGAGAAGCGTGCCTCTGTAATTATTGAGAAAAAATAGTATTTCCTTGTTGCCAACACCAGCTCAACCTCTTGGTTGCTCTGAGGAAAGATTTCTGGCAATCATTCAATTCATTCATTCATTCAACTAGAGTTTCTACTATATTCTAGGAACTGTCTTATGTACTGGAGGTGCAGTAGCAAACAAGACAGATCATGGAGATCATATTCTTAAAACATTAAGCACATAAAGAAATAAATAAGAACACTTCAAGTTGTTAGAAATATTATAAAAGAGGGTGGTCTGCTAGGAAATGATGAGGCAGGAGGTAGAGGATACTTTCAGTGCAGTGATCAGGAAGGGCCTCTGGGAGGAGGTGACATTTGAGTAGAGATCTCACTAATGAGAATGAAGGAAGATTTTCAAAGATCTAGTGGAAGAGCATTGAAAGCAAATAAAACAAATGCAAAAGTCTGGAGGCAGAAATAAGCCCGGTATAGTTGAGTAAAATGTGGCTGAAGTACAGTGAATGAGCAGGGGAGTAACAGAAAATATGGTTACAAAGGAAACATAATATGTAGGACCTTGTAGCCTACAGGAATTTGGATTTTACAAGAAGTAGAAGAAGAAGATAAGGAACTTGTTTTGGAGGAACAGTCAATAGGACTTGGCCATAGATATGATGCTAAAAAGAGAGAAAAAGAGAGAGGAGTCAAATCATGGGTTGTTAGTCGGGCCATGACAGAAAATCAAGAGGAAAATTAAGAGCTTTGTTTTAGGAATACACTAAGTATAAAATGCCTATAAACAGTTTATTGAATGAACTGGATTTAGTGGGATTAAAAACATAAAATAGCCTTATTTTTCTTGGACTACTGCTTTTAATCACATTATATGAGATATCTCTTTTCTTGCACTTTGGTTGACCCCAGATCTTTTCCAGTAACATTCAGGTACTAACAAACAGTATCATTTTTCAGTTATAACAAGTCCTGTCCAGTCTAATATCAAATTTTTGATGTCTTCTGCAATTGCAAGTTCCCTTCCTTCTCCAGCTGCATTCTGACAGCCCCAGAAATCTGCAATACATAAAGGTAATTTTGTTGGCAGCTTCACTGCCTTACCACCTTCCTCTCCTAATCTTCCTCCACAACTCAGCCTTCTGCCTCTGGACTCTCCAAGGCAGGAGCAAGTAGAAAGGGGATGGGGGTTAAAAAAAAGAGGCACAATGACGAAGTCTTTCTTGGAAGGAGCAGTGATAATGTGGCATTAGTACTCCGTAGTTGTGACACATACCAAAATTCTGCCTTTTTTTTCTTAGGGAACTTATGAGTTCTTTGGAGACCTCTCTCTCCCAATATGGAAACACCCAATACGTATTGATCTTGGCATGCTGGTCACTTTTATCTCTCCTCTCAGATTCTGCTTCTACACTTTTTCTGTTGGGGTTACCTAACCCTGGCAGGAAGACCTCTCAGGTAGAGTCTTTGTAAGACAAGCCTCGTTCAGTGACTTTCCTGGCCTTATACCTAACAATGGCAGAGCAGTTAGCTGCCACTATAGCCCCCTCTCCCTGCTATTCCATCAGAAGTCCTTTTGGCCTCTGACCTTGAAAGTTTGTCCAGATAAAAACCAGGCAGTAGTCAGTGTCTCCAAAGTTCCACAGGTACCTTTTCAAGTCTTCTAAGTAGATCTCCTGAAGCCTCCTTCATCATTATAGCTTGACATGAGGGACAGGCCTCTCTCCCCACAGGGGGTAAGCAACACATAAAACACCAAAGAGGCTCTCCAAGGTCATACTCAAACCTAAACTCTTTCATAAGTTCCTAGCCTTTTTTCATATAAGGCTGGAGGTGAGTCGGGGGCTAAGGGTTGCAGAACCAATTTTGCATTACTACCTGAACAAGTTCGAAATCGATAGAGTGATACCTCTCTTTAGAATAAGGGGGTACTTCCCACCTATAATTCTCAGAAACAATTCTAAGACAGAGTATGTCCTATCCTAACATGTTATTACATACTTTCTTTGACCTTTAAGTGGAGGTAAGCAGTTGGCATAGACCAAGCAGACAAGACGGCCCAGCAGAAAGACAGAAAATGCAATCAGTATATTTCCCTATAGGTGGCAGTTAGGGAAACATTCTCTTTGGCAACTGCCCTTTTTAACTGCAACCTCAAGATTGGGGAATCTGTGATAGAAACTAAGATGCCCTATTTCATAATTAGCATTCAATGTTGTTTTTATTACCCATCCAGGGTGGCTTTGGCTTAGCGATGTTGAAAAGGTGATCCGTGAATTCTACAAACACAGTCTTTTTGTACATGACTGAGGTGTTGAATGGAAAAGATCTTGGCACTCTAGGAGGAAATCTGCATGAAGAAAGGAAAAAAAGTCATTCATTTTGGTGGACCCTTCAAAAAACAGCTGGAAGTAATGCTTCCATGCTATTCTTTTCTACTATTAACAAGGCAAATTTGAAGTTGTAGATAAATCCCTAACATCCATTAAACCAAAACACTGTTTTCACAAGTCAGCTAATACATTAGGTGCCATATGATAAGATAAATCATAAAATTAATACCCATACACTGCATCAGCCAAAAATCCTTGCCAAAGCAATAGCGACTGCATGCTTCAATTTCATGTCTAAAACAGACTGTAACTTTCACCTAAGAACCTTGTATTCAAATTTTATCAGCATATACCTAAAATTATACTACCCTCCTTAGGGATACCAGGAATATCACAGAGAAAATTACCTTTCAGCAGACTATGTATATTGAAACCTACTAGTGCCAGGAGCTGTAGTTCAGAATCATCCTACATTAATGCTCATTCTTGTCTCCAGTCAGATACTGCCAATTACTCATTTATTTATGAACCAGTAGTCAGTGTCTCCAAAGTTCCATAGGTACCTTTTTCAGTCTTCTAAGTGGTTCTCCTGAGCTTCCTATAGCCTTTCTATAATCAGAAATTATATAATTATTTATATAAATGTTCCCAAAATGTTATTATTTGCCTCCATTTTCAAAACCCTTTTAAGCCAAGGCTGGTTCCCAACTTTTCCTCTCTCCCTGCCTGACAGTTTAGCATGTCTGGGGGCCTCCTCAGGCTGAGGACCAATCAAAAGGACCAATGTGAATCTTGGTGAATAAGGGACATTGGCCCCAGGTAAATAGGTAGAAATTACAAAGTGGTTGAAGGTGACTATATGCGGTAGTTTCATGTGCTGATGAGTTTTGCTCACCATGGAGCAGTTCTGCAGCTTTCTCTATGCCATAGAGACTGTCTTTTCCTGACTTTTAGGCTTCTGGATATTTAACTTTTATCTCCCATCAGATTTTACCAGTTGGTATCATTTCAACAAGCCAAAGACACAACACATGGCCATTTGGGTAATTAAGGCTTAGGTGGAGAAAGCAAGGCTCTTGCCCTGGAAAAAGCTTTCACGTGTAGATCTAAAACTGAGCATTCACCCTCCACAGATGTACATTGATTCACTTATGAACTATGTAGTACATGCCACTGTGCCATAAAAAAACACATCAGACATAAATATGGAAAACGAGACATTTTTGAAGACATATCCTTAGATGTGAAGCAGTTGTTTGAATCTTATGTCTTATTGACTCTCAGGGGCTTTCAAAAAGTGGTAGATATGAAAGATGAAGAACAGCACAAGTATGTGGGACTACTGAAGAAAGAACCCCAAATACCATCCAGTGAGACACTCCCTCCCTTGTCATACATGACAACAATAATGATAAAGTGAGGGAAAGGAGAGGCAGCTTCTGATTTTAAGTATCCATATGCTTGGAGTAAAAGCCTTACCATGCCTCAGATTACCAGGATGTGAAAAGAATAAGAAGGGGTCTGGGCATTTATCACTTGTTTATTTCTTTCTCAGCCTTGTGGTGAAATAACAAAAGTCTCATTGTTCCTTTCAGGAGTAGGCACACCGGAGAATCATTTATTCTTGTAAGAAATTTTGCTTTTCCTTTAGTAGGACAGCTGAGATAGAGAAGGAAAATGCAATCTAAAAATGGTGAAAATGGCTAAATTGGTAAATTGGTGACCCATGTGGATTTTTTTTCCATTTTAAAAATTGCAGTAAAATACAGATAACATTCACTATCTTAACTTTTTTTTTTTTTTTTTTTTTTTTTGAGACGGGGTCTCACTCTGTCGTCCAGGCAGGAGTGCAGTGACGACATCCACCTCCTGGGTTCAAATGATCCTCCCACCTCAGCCCCCAGAGGAGCTGGGACTACAGGTGCATGCTGCCACGCCCAGCTAATTTTTTTTGTAGAGATGGGGTTTCACCATGTTACTAAGGAGGCCACCCTCTTTGGCCTCCCAAAGTGCTTGGATTATAAGTGTGAGGCACCAAGTCCAGCCTAACCATGTTTAAGTGTACAGTTAAGTAGTATTAAATACATTCTGGCCAGGTGTGGTGGCACACATCTGTAACCCCAGCACTTTGGGAAGCCAGGGCAGGAGGATAACTTGAGCCCAGGAGTTCAACACAAGCCTAGGCAACATAGCAATACCTGGCCTCTACAAATAATAATTAAAAAATAATAATTAGCCAGGTGTGGTGTGTGCACCTGTGGTCTTAGATATGTTGGTGCCTGGGGTGGGAGGATCACTTGAGCCCAGGCAGTTGAGGCTGCAGTGAGCTATGATCGCAAAAACTGCACCCCAGCCTGGACAACAGAGTGAGATCCCATCTCAAAAAAACAAAAAAAGAAACGTGTAATGTGCTCCCATCCACCTACAGATTTAATTTTATGTTGCAAACTGAAACTGTGTAAACATTAAACAATAACTCCCACCTTCCCCAGTCTCTGGCATCCACCATTCTACTTTCTGTATGATTTTGACTAAGTACTCAATATAAGTGGAATCATACAGCATTTTTTTTGTGACTGGCTTATTCCACTTAGCATAATATACTCAAGTTTCATCCATGTTGTAGCATGTATCAAAATTTCCTTCTTTCTTAATGCTTTGTGTGTATATACCACAATTTGATTATCCATTCATCTGTTGACAGACACTTGCAGTACTTCTACATTTTAGCTATTGTGAATAATGCTGCTTATAAACATGGATATCATGGTTAACATTACATGTCAACTTGACTGGGCTAAGAGATGTCCAGATACATGGTATTTCCGGGTATGTCTGTGATGATGTTTCCAGAAAAGAATAGCATTTGAATTTGTAGACTGAGTAAAGAAGATCACTCCTCCAATGTGTGTGGGTATTATCCATTCCATTGAGGGCCTGAATAGAACAAAAAGACAGGAAGAGCAAATTCACTCTTCCTGTTTGAACTGGGACGTCTATCTTCTCCTGCCCTTGGACATCAGCATTCTTGATTCTGTCCTCTGACTCAGACCCTGTACTTTTTATCATTGGGATATACATATATACGTGTGTGTGTGTGTGTGTGTGTGTGTGTGTGTATACACTCTTGGATCTGTTTCATTGGAGAACCCTAATACAATTGATGTTCTCTTTAAGACCTCATTTCAATTCTTTTGTGTATATAACCAGAAGTTGAGTTGCTGGATCATATGGTAATTCTGTTTAATTTTTTGAGGAACTGCCCTATTGTTTTCCACAGCAGCTGTACCATTTTTACATTCCCAACAGTGCACAAGGGTTCCAGTTTCTGCACATACTCACCAACACTCATTATTTTCTGTTTTAGTTTTGACAGTAGCCATCCTAATGGGTGTGAGGTGGTATCTCTTTGTAGTTTTGATTTATATTTCTCTAATGATTAGTGATATTGAGCATCTTTTCATTTTCAGATCTTCTCTGGAGGAATGCCTACTCAAATCCTTCACCCATTTTTGAATCAGGTTGTCTGCTTTCTTATTGTAGAGTTTTAGGAGTTCTCAATATATTCTGGATAGTAATCCCTTATCTGATACATGATTTGCAAATATTTTCTACCATTCTGTGGGTTGTCTTTTAACTCTGCTGATGGTGTCTTTTGATGAACAAATTTTTAAAATTTTCATTAAGTCCAATTTGTCTTTTTCTTTCATTGCCTATGCCTTTGGTGTCATATCCAAACAATCATTGCCAAATCCAATGTTACAAAGTTTTGTCCTAAGTTTTATCCTGAGAGTTTTATAATTTTAGGCCTTACATTTAGGTAATGGATCCATTTTGAGTAAATTTTTATATGGTGTTAGATAAGGGTTCAACTTAATTCTTTTTCATGTGGATAACCAGTTTTCCAGCACTGTTTATTGAAGACTATTGCTTTCCTGTGGAATGGTCTTGCCACCCTTGTAGAAAATCATTTGGCTATATACAAAAGGGCTTATTTCTGGACTCCTTATTCTACTCAATTGGTATATAGGCTGTCTTTTTTTTTTCTTTTTTTTTAAATTTATTTACCTATTGCATTTTAGGTTTTGGGGTACATGTGAAGAACATGCAATATTGTTGCATAGGTACACATGTGGCAGTGTGATTTGCTGCCTTCCTCTCCTTCACCTATATCTGGCATTTCTTCCCATGCTCTCTCCCCGCAACTCCCCACCCCCTGCTGTCCCTCCCCTATTTTCCCCCAACAGACCCCAGTGTGTGATGCTCCCCTCCCTGTGTCCACGTGTTCTCATTGCTCAACCCCCACCTATGAATGAGAACACGTGGTGTTTGATTTTCTGCTCGTGTCAGTTTGCTGACAAAGATGGTTTCCAGATTCATCCATGTCCCTACAAAGGACACAAACTCTTCGTTTTTGATGGCTGCATAGTATTCCACGGTGTATATGTGCCATATTTTCCCTGTCCAGTCTATCATTGATGGGCATTTGGGTTGGTTCCAGGTCTTTGCTGTTGTAAACAGTGCCACAATGAACATACATGTGCATATCTTTATAATAGAACAATTTATAATCCTTTGGGTATATATCCAGTAATGGGATTGCTGGGTGAAATGGTATTTCTAGTTCTAGATCATTGAGGAATTGCTACACTGTCTTCCACAATGGTTGAACTAATTTACACTCCCACCAACAGTGTAAAAGTGTTCCTATTTGTCCACATCCTCTCCAGCATCTGTTGTCTCCAGAGTTTTTAATGACTGACATTCTAACTGGCGTGAGATGGTATCTCAATGTATAGGCTGTCTTTATGCCAGTACCACACTGTTTTGATTAGCTTGTAGTAAGTTTTGAAATCAAGAATATGAGTCCTTTTGGGACACTGAGTTTTTTACACCTTTGGTTTCCTGACACAGGGTCACCGGCTGTGACATTGGTTATGTTTGAGACCCTGTTTGGGCACCAGCTATGACGAGTATTATGTTGGGTTGCCACCTGAGACCTTGATTACATTGGCGGTACCACGTGAGATGTTGATTACTACTTGCGGAGGTTTGTTTTGCAGACCCTGACTTAGCAATGGATGAATGAAATGTACCTACACACACCAGAGTATAGTGAATTTGAGTGGGCTAGGGAGGTTGTAAGCTGCTTTTTGCTCATGCCACTTTTTGTGTGCCCTACTCCCTCCTCCCACCTGGGCTGCAGCTGCTGGCCTGGGCAGAGCTTCCCTGCCAGAGCCTCTAATTCCTTTTTAAAAAGTTTTTTTATGAACATACACCTGATTGCCTTGCTGATCACTAATTACTGGGCAGGCTAAGATTTCCTTTTGTAATGCTGCTTGCTTAAGACAAGGACCTATAGCTGTAGCATTTTCTTTGTTCTTTTTCCTATTCATTGGTTGCCTTTGTGCATGATTTCTCCCCACTTGTTCCCAGAGCTTTATGTTTAGCATGCTCTTTGCCAGGAACCAAGGGCTTTGGGAAACAGTAGTTTGCATTAGATACTGCCTTTGTTGCACTGATAACTGCAGTCCTTTGATGAATCCCTAGCCTAAAACAATCCCTCCCCAAATCTGACAATCTCCAGTGGGTACCAATGACTTACTGACTTCTTGACCTGACCATGCAGTTTTTTCCTTCTGGTTTCTGGGGGGGTCCACCACTTTCCTTCTTTGCAGCAATGATCACATGGGTTTGCTCCACATTTGGGCGCCTGCTGTGATGTTTCAGTTGGGTTTCCTTACACGGCAGCATCAGCTGGGGTGTTGATTTTCTTACACCTTGGGTCTCCTCACGTGGGGGCATCTGCTGTGGTGTTGGTTATGTTGGTGTCCCTGTTTGGGTGCCAGCTGTGATGAGTATTACATTAGAGTCCTCAACCTGAGACCTCAATCATGTTGGGGACACCACCTGAGATGCTGATTACCACCTGTGGATGTCTGTTCTGCAGACCTTGACTTAGCAATGGATGAATGAAATGCATTCACACGCACCAGAATACAGTGAATTTGAGTGGGCCAGGGGATGGTTGTTAACTGCTTTTAGAGTGCAATCACAGCTAACTGACCAGGACTCCCTGTTTGTATTTACATTTATTCAGTATAGATTAAATAACAGAGGTTTTAAGTTAACACCCTTGTGGATAGTTAACATGGTTAAAAGAGTGGTTTTACAAATGATAAAAGGTCTTGGTTACAGAGCCCAGAATAAATCCTATTAACGGGTAATTCCCCTTTGATCTCCCCAGACAGGGCTATACAGCACAAAGTTTACATAAGTAAACAGACAAAAGAATGTGGGGTAAACAGACTTAACTGGGAAAGCTTTATTATTTTAACTTACCTTATGACTTAATGCTTTAATATAAGAACTGGCTACCTTCAGCCAGTTTTTTTTTTATTTTTAATTTTTTTCATACTTTAAGTTCTGGGGTACATGTGTAGATCATTCAGGATTGTTACATAGATATAAATCTGCCACAGTGGTTTGCTGCATTCATCCCCTGTCATCTACATTACATATTTCTCCTAATGTTATCCCTCCCCAATCCCCCCATCCTCTGCTATCCCGTCCCTAACTCTCCCACCCCCCAACAGGCCCCAGCGTGTGATGTTCCCCTCCCTGTGTCCATGTGTTCTCATTTTTCAACGCCCACTTATTAGTGAGAACATGCAGTGTTTGGTTTTCTGTTCCTGTGTTTGTTTGCTGAGAATGATGGTTTCCAGCTTCATCCATGTCCCTGCAAAGGACATGAACTCATCCTTTTTATGGCTGCATAGTATTTCATGGTGTTTATGTGCCACATTTTCTTTATCCAGTCTATCACTGATGGGCATTTGGGTTGGTTTCAGGTCTTTGCTATTGTAAACAGTGTCACAATGAAGATACGTGTGCATGTGTCTTTATATAGAATGATTTATAATCCTTTGGGTGCATACCCAGTAATGGGATTGGTGGGTCAAATGGTATTTCTATCTCTAGATCCTTGAGGAATTGCCACACTGTCTTCCACAATGGTTGGACCAATTTGGACTCCCACCAACAGTGTAAAACTGTTCCTATTTCTCCACATCCTTTCCAGCATCTGTTGTCTCCAGATTTTTTAATGATTGCCATTCTAACTGGCATGAGGTGGTATCTCAATGTGGTTTTGATTTTCATTTCTCTTTTTTTTTTTTTTTGAGACGGAGTTTCGCTCTTGTTGCCCAGGCTGGAGTGCAATGGCACGATCTCGGCTCACCGCAACCTCCGCCTCCTGGGTTCAGGCAATTCTCCTGCCTCAGCCTCCTGAGTAGCTGGGCACATGCCACCATGCGCAGCTAATTTTTTGTATTTTTAGTAGAGACGGGGTTTCACCATGTTGACCAGGATGGTCTCGATCTCTTGACCTCGTGATCCACCTGCCTCAGCCTCCCAAAGTGCTGGGATTACAGGCTTGAGCCACTGCGCCCGGCTGATTTTCATTTCTCTAATGACCAGTGATGTTGAGCATTTTTTCATGTTTGTTGGCTGCATACATGTCTTCTTTTGAAAAGTGTATGTTCATATCTTTTGCACAGTTTTTGATGGGTTGTTTGTTTTTTTTCTCATAAATTTGTTTAAGTTCTCCATAGATTCTGGATATTAGCCCTTTGTCAGATGGGTAGATTGCAAAAATTTTTTCCTATTCTGTTTTATTGAAACCTTTTGGCCTTTAAAAAGATTTGAGACTATAATCTATAACTTCCCTATATTTCCCTTAATATTTTGCCAGTCACCCCAAGTGAATCCCAACATCCTTTAACTTGGTTCTTTTCAGAATTGTTTTGGCTATTCAGTGTCCATTGAGATTCCATATGAGTTTTTGGATGAGTTTTTCTATTGCTGCAAGAAATGCCATAGGAATTTTGATAAACATTGCATGAAATCTGTAAGTTGACATCTTTTTTTTTTTTGAGACGGAGTTTCGCTCTTGTTACCCAGGCTGGAGTGCAATGGCGCGATCTCGGCTCACTGCAACCTCCGCCTCCTGGGTTCAGGCAATTCTCCTGCCTCAGCCTCCTGAGTAGCTGGGATTACAGGCACACACCACCATGCCCAGCTAGTTTTTTGTATTTTTAGTAGAGACGGGGTTTCACCATGTTGACCAGGATGGTCTCGATCTCTCGACCTCGTGATCCACCCGCCTCGGCCTCCCAAAGTGCTGGGATTACAGGCTTGAGCCACCGCGCCCGGCTGTAAGTTGACATCTTAACACTGTTGACACCTTAACAATATTGTCTTCCAATCCATTAACGTAGGATGTCTTTCAATTCATGTATGTTTCCTTTAATTTCCTTCAGGAATGATGTTTTGTTGTTTTCACTGCACAAGTCTTTCACCTCCTTGGTTAAGTTAATTCCTAAGTATTTTATTATTTTCTATGCTATTGTAGATGGAGTTATTTCCTTAATTTCCTTTTGAATTGTTTATTTTTAGTGCATATAAATGCAACTGATTTTTAAAATTTTATTTACTTTTTTTAGAAACAGGGTCGTGGTCTGTCACTGGAGTACAGTGGCACAATCATAGCTCACTGCCTGTCACTAGAGTGCAGTAACACAACTGTAGCTTCACTGCAGCCTTGAACTCCTGGGCTCAAGTGATCATGGCACCTCAGTCTCCCAAGTAACTGGGACTGCAGGCGTGCACCACAACATCTTACTAATTTTTTTTAAATTTTTTGAGACGGGGTCTTGCTATGTTGCCCAGGTTTATCTCCAACTCTTAGCCTCAAACAAACTTCCTGCCTCAGCCTCCTAAAGTGCTGAAATTACAAGTGTGAGCCACCATACCCAGCCACAATTTTTTGTGTGTGTTGGCTTTGTATCCTGCTACTCTGTTGAATTGGTTGATTAGTTCTAACAGGTGTGTGTGTGTGTGTGTGTGTCTGTGTGTGATTGTTAGGGTTTTCTACATAAAATATTATATCATCTGTAAACAGAGATAATTTTACTTCTTCCTTTCTGATTTGGATGTATTTTATTTCTTTTTCTTATCTAATTGCTCTGGCTAGGACTTCCAGCACTATGTTGAGTAGAAGTGGTGAAAGTGGGCATCCTTGTCTTTTTACTGATCTTAGAGGAAAAGCTTTCAGGTTTTCCACCATTGAGTATGATGTTCACTGTGGGGTTTTCATATATGGCTTGCACTATATTGAGATAGTTTCCTTTTGTTCCTAGTTTGTTGAGTGTTATCATCATGAAAGGGTATTGAGTTTTTAAAGATTTTTCTGCATCAGTTGGGATAATCACATTTTGTCCTTCATTCTGTTTTATTTATTTATTTATTTATTGAGACGGAGTTTCACTCTTGTTACCCAGGCTGGAGTGCAATGGCGCGGTCTCGGTTCACTGCAACATCCGCTTCCTGGGTTCAGGCAATTCTCCTGCCTCAGCCTCCTGAGTAGCTGGGATTACAGGCACGCGCCACCATGCCCAGCTAATTTTTTTGTATTTTTAGTAGAGACGGGGTTTCACCATGTTCACAGGATGGTCTCGATCTCTCGACCTCGTGATCCACCCGCCTCGGCCTCCCAAAGTGCTGGGATTACAGGCTTGAGCCACCGCGCCCGGCCCTTCATTCTGTTAATGTGGTGTATTACACTGACTGATTTTTGTATATTAAAACATCCTTGCATTCCAGGCATAAATCCCACATAGTCATGCTCCTGGACTTGGTTCGCTACTATTTTGTTGAGGCTTTTTGCATCACAAGAGATATTGGCCTGTAGTTTGTTTGTTTGTTTGTTTGTTTTTTTCTTTTTTAAAGACACAGTCTCACCCTGTTGCCCAGGCTGGAATGCAATGGCAAGATCTTGGCTCACTACAACCTCCACTTCCCAGGTTCAAGTGATTCTCCTGCTTCAGCCTCCCGAGTAACTGGAATTACAGGCAAGCACCACCAAGCCTGGCTAACATTTGTATTTTTAGTAGAGGCGGGGTTTCACCATGTTGGCCAGGCTGGTCTCAAATTCTTGACCTCATGATCTGCCCACCTTGGCCTCCCAAAGTGCTGGGATTACAGGTGTGAGCCACCATACCTGGCCAGTTTTTTCTTCTCATAATGTCTTTGTCTGGCTTTGGGATCAAGGTAATGCTAATCTCATAGAATGAGTTGAGAAATGTTCCCTCTTACATTTTTTGGAAAAGACTGAGAAGGACTGGTGTGAGTAATTTTTAATTTTTAAAAAGGCAACATAACTTAAAAAGTAGACAATTAGATTTCTGGTTTCTAGTCTGGCATGTAGGGAACTTAGAAGTTGCTACTCCATTCTAACACATAAAAAGCTGAATAAACTGAAAAATCAACAACTCTTCTTTAGATAAGTCAGTGAAGTGAGGTTACAGGTCAATCTGCTGTCCCCAAATTGGAAAGACAGACAGGTGAATACAGAGAATCACAACTTACTGAAGCCAAAACTTAGGCGCAGAAAATTCCATGAGAACCAGTGTCAGGGTAGGAAAACCTGAACTGTAATAGACAAATTGCTGTAAGCTCAGTGTGGACAAGTCTGAGAGTCTAAAACTCCAGTGTAGGGGGTGGGGTGGGGGCAGGCGTGGTAGCTCAAGCCTGTAATCCCAGCACATTTGGGATGCGGGTGGATCACTTGAGGTCAGGAGTTCGAGACCAGCCTGGCCAACGTGGTGATACCCTGTCTCCACCAAAAATACAAAAATTAGCTGGGAGTGGTGGCATGTGCCTGTAATCCCAGCTATTTGGGAGACTGAGACAGGAGAATCACTTGAGTCTGGCAGGCAGAGGTTGTAGTGAGCTGAGATCACACTACTGCACTCCAGCCTAGGTGACAGAGCAAGATTCCATCTAAAAAAACAAAACAAAACAAAACAAAACAAAACAAAACAAAACAAAACAAAACAAAACAGGAGACCCAGTAATAGGTGGGTTCCCATGCTGTTGTGATTTTTACCTCTAGGGGCTCTACCAGGTCCTCATGATAATACTGAAGTAAAACGTCCTGTGCCCTGTGTTTATCGCAGGAGGAAAGGAGAGGTAACCATTTGAAATATGCCAAAATGTTCTGTTTTTATATCAGAGCCTAACCTACTTAGGGAAAAGGACATATCCAATTCCAGCCCCTTCTAGCTATCTTGTACAACCTATGGGGTGGTGGTGGGGAGAATCAGAGAAGCACTGGTGAAGGGCACAGTCCAGGGACAGAGGCTCACCCAAAGACTGAAACCTAATCATAGGACTATAGAATGCTTTCCATCCCACTGCATCACTACAGGCCTATTTACTGCAGTTCCTTAGCCAGTACATCATGTTCACCTTTTAATAAGAAATTACAAGGCACACTAAAGGGCAAAAAGCACAGTTTGAAGGGACTGAACAAGCAAGCATTAGAACCAGAGTCAAATATGGGAGGAATGTCATAATTTTCAGACCAGGGATTTTTAAAACTATGATTAATATGCTAAGGGCTTTAATGTAAAGAGTAGACAACATGCAGTGACAGATTTATATTGTAAGTAGAGAGATGGAAATTCCAAGAAAGAATAAAAAAGAAATGCTAGACATCAAAAACACTGTAACAGAGATGAAGAATGTCTTTGATGGGCTCATTTGTAGACAAGACACGGCTGAGGAAAGAATCTGTGAGCCTGAGGATATAACAATAGAAACTTCCAAAACTGAAAAGCAAAGAGAAAAAAAGACTGAAAAAAAAAAAAAAAAAAAACAACACCCCATGGCAGAGGCTACGTATGGGCCCAGAATGTCCAAGAACTGTGGAACAACTACAAAAGCTGTAACATACACAAAATGTAAATACCAGAAGAAGAATACAGAAAGGAACAGAAGTAAATTTTTAAAGCAATGACTGAGAATTTCCTCCAAATTAATGTTAGACACCAGACACCATACCACAGATCCAGGAAGCTCAGAGACTACCAAAGAAGAGAAATGCAAACAAACAAAGAAACAAACCCTACAACTAGGCATATTATATTCAAACTCCAGAAAATCAAAGATAAAAAATGTTTTAAGAAACCAGATGGAGAAAAACAGTTTATCTATAGACAAGCAAAGATAAAAATTATATCCAACTTTGCCTCAGAAACCATGCAAACAAGAAGAGAGTGTGGTGACATATTTAAAGTGTTGAGAGAAAGAAAAAAGATAAGCAACCTAAAATTCTTGACTCTGTGAAAGTATCATTCAAAAATGAAGGAGAAATCAAAACTTTCTCAGACAACAAAAATTAAAGGAATTTATTGCCAGCAGACCTGCCTTTCAAGAAATATCCAGGCGTGCATGGTGGCTCACACCTGTAAGCCCAGTGGTTTGGGAGGTTGAGGTGGTTGGATCATGAGGTCATGAGTTCCAGAACAGCCTGGCCAACATGATGAAACCCTGTCTCTACTACAAATACAAAAAAAAAAAAAAAAAAAAAAAATTAGCCAGGCATGTTGGCGGCCACCTGTAACCCCAGCTACTCGGGAGGCTGAGGCAGAGAATTCCTTGAATCTGGGAGGTAGAGGTTGCAGTGAGCTGAGATCGTGCCAGTGCACTCCAGCCTGGGTGACAGAGCAAGACGCCATCTCAAAAAAAAAAAAAAAAAAAAAAAAAAAAAAAAAAAAAAAAAAAAAAAAAAGAAAAGAAAAGAAAAAAGAAAAGAAAAAGAAATATCCAAAGAAGTTGTTCAGAGAGAAGGAAATTGAATCTACAAAGGACATGCATTACATGCATTACAGAATGAATAAATGAAAAGAATATCGGCCACAGAAACAGCACTAAACAACCAAGTAGACTGAATGACTTAGCCACTTGATGCTCACTAGCCTCTGCAAAATGGATATGTGAAAGGAGGAGCCATGGTAGAGGCTATGCATGGGCCCAACATCATGGATTCATCAATACTGATCTAGCTACCGATGCTGTTAATGTCCAACTTGCCAATAACAAAGACCAAAGCTAAGGCTCTGCTATGTCACCATTTCTCAAGGAAATCATTCAGTCAGTTGGTGAGCCTCAGCAAACACCACCATTCAAGGCCTCACAGAATATTTGATCATACATAACATTGCATCAGCGCAACAGACCTACTTTAAAGCAAGAAGATACATGAACATGGAATCCATTACTCAGAAGCTACCTACCTGATAGGACAGCTTGTTGAAGGCACAGCTGAGGCACTAATGACCATCATTTAGTGCCATGTGTCCCTAAGTAAAATACATAGTTCTGGGAAACAAGGGATGGAAGTAGGAGCATTACTCACAGTGATCCAATTAGGGAAACTATACCTCTTATTTCAATTCTGTGCTCTGAGAGTTTAGAAGTCCTGGTTCTTAAAAGGGGAATATGTCCACCAGTGTACACATGAAGAGTGTGATTAAACTTGAAACTATGGTTGCCATCATATGACTTCAGATCACTATTAAGAGGCCAATAGGTAAGGAAAAGATGATCATCAGGAGGATGGGCTGACATTCCACAGTGGAGACAGAGAAGAGTATGTTTGGCAGCCAGGTCATCTGCTTGGGTATCTTGTTATTCCCTTGTTCATTGTTCATCATAAATGGACAAGTACAGTCATGGCTTACAAAGGGCATGATGACCAGGTACCTTATCTGGTAACCCACTTGGACCAGCAGTACCAATTGAGAGGGTGGGGTAGGGATCTAGAATGGGTAGTAGAAGGGGGAGATGATGAGTAACAGTTGCAGACTCAAGACAAGCTAAAGCAGCAGGGGTCATGATCTGTTCCAGACCTTTCTCTTTTGGTTTCCTCAGGAAAGGGAGCCCATCAGAATCCTGAAGGAACCATTCCAGAACTTAGGAAGCAAATGAATCTGACCAGCAGAAAGGGTGAACCATAGTGGAGGCTAGTGTCCAGATTCACCCCTTCAGGACTAAAGCACTTATTCCCTAAGCTGACAGCTGACAACTCTAATCTGAGTCCCCCTCTGGAAACTCATTTTGGCTGAAGTCAGTAACCACACCCAAAGTCATGCCTTATTCCTGGTAAATGTGGGAGTACATAGGTCTAGACAACTTGCCTCAATAGAGAACAACTCTGCAGAGCCATCCTAGCTTGAGCTCCCTGTGAGATTGGCCTTTGTTCAGACCATGTCACCTAACCTTCTTATACCCAATCCTGCTTCCTTCACTCCCCCACAGGTGTTGATCCAGAGAATTCCCCCTCCTATAAACTTTCTGCATGCAAGAAAAAAAAAAAAAAAGAGAGAGAGAGAGAGAAAAAAAGACAATAATTTTTATTTGTGTTTAAAAAGCTATAAAATCACCTAAGGAAGCACATAAGTTGTCAGTATTTGAACAATATTGGAAACATCTTACTCTGTCTGATTTGCTTTGGGAAAATTCACTGCCAGCTATAAATTTGTGGAAACGCTGCCACACGATCTTAGCATACAAGATGGGCAGAAAATCCCTTAGAAACACTGAAAACATGCAACAAAATGCTTTCTGTGAAAAGAGTAGATGCGACGCAGTAAGGACCCCCTTCATGAGGCACACAGTCACCCTCCAGCTACCAGAATCACAGGAACGCTGTGGTAACTGAGGAAAAACGCATCTGGACACACGTCACGGTGGCACCTTCCAGCAGGTCCCCAGGGTTGTGCCCCTGGAGCTGTGACAAAGAGTGTGGCTCGGAAATGTTATGTTTGGACTGCGAGCTTTGGTGAAAAATAAAAACGCATCAGGTTGCAGACAAAGCAAACCCTGCTATGTGCGTTTATGGGAGCCACGGCCAACAGGGACCACAGGGAATGGTGGAAAGGAGAGGGACGGACACAGACAGACACACCAGACAGTGACTCTCAGGAGGAGGCTCTGTGGTCCCCAGACCATGTCAGAACCAAGGCAGAAAGGATTAACTGAGGAAAGGAGAAAAGTTTCCTCTTAAGGCGAGTAAAATCCGGAAGGGATCTCTAAAACGGCCAGCAGTTTAAACCTAGCAGTTTTGCCTTAATTCACATAAAGTATAGTAACAACTGTTGGATGCACAAGGAGAGATTGGCCAGTCTACAGTCACAGAGGAAGACTTTCACACCCCTTCACGGGATCTCGCAGCAGGCTGGCTGAAAAGGCTCCTTGAAACTGCAGACCTCTCTCAAGGAGACCCACTGAGTTGGGCAAAGGCGGAGCTGACTTAATTCTCGCTTCCCTGCTCTCCCACGTAGCCCTGCATTTCACTCCATTCCAGGGTTTCTGGGACACCCAAGAAAGCACGTAGTCCGGGGGCACTTCTGCCAACTGAAGTCCTTGACAAATGACTCTCTGTACTGGCTGAGGACCAGGGCTCAGCGTACTGATAAGGAAGCTCTTCCAGTAAAAAGTTGGGACAAAGGCATATTAGTGAGTGGACACAAACTAGAAATATCTCCACATAATACGTTAACGCCAAGAGAAAGCATCCACCATGAAGGAAGCACAAACCAACAACATAGATAAAAATGCCTCTGGCAATCAACATCAGCCAGCCTCTGCATAGGGCATCCCAGTATGGGCAAGACATGAGCTAAGTGGCTATGATGACAGGGAGAGAATTTATGCATGGACCCAAAAGTGTGGCTTCCCACTAAAGCTGATCTAATTACTGTTGGCAGCAAAGTCCAATCTGAAAGCAACAAAAACCAATGCTGAGTTTTGATATGCCATATTGGGCCCAACCCCTGGGCTGCTGACCAGAACTGGTCTGTGGCCTGTCAGGAATGGGGCCGCATAGCAGGAGGTGAGCAGCAGGCAGGGAGAAAATCTTCATCTATATTTACAGTGGCTCCCCATCACTGTATTACTGCCTGGGCTCTGCCTCCTGTCAGATCAGCTGCTGCATTAGATTCTCATAGGAGTGCGAATGCTACTGTGAACTGTGTATGCTAGGGATCTAGGTTTTGTGCTCCTTATGAGAATCCAACTAATACCTGATGATGTGAGGTGAACAGTTTCATTCCAAAACCACCTCCCACCCCACAGTCTGTGGAAAGATTGTCTTCCACGAGACTGGTCCCTGGTGCCAAAAAGGTTGGGGACAAACCAGCCTCTCAGTGGCCAGACACACTAGACTCCTTCCATCCTAGAAAGGACAGGTATCACAATGATTTGATTCACTGATGTGGGATTCCATATAACACCATGTAGACCTGAATCACTGTACAGCAAAACAGATGAGTGAGTGGGTCCACAACCAGGAACAGGTAAAACTCCAGCTTGGAGGCAGGTCTCTGTGAGGATGGACAGCCAGCCTCCAAGGTGCTGCATATGCATGAATTCAAAGATGATTCTGTGTCCCCAGTAAGAAGATTACATGGGGTTTAGGAATCAGACTGGCAGCAATAGAAACTCTGACTACCACCACGCCCAATGAACCACCCAATGAACCACGTGGCACAGTGGGAGTTTGTTATAAACTAACCAAATGATTTGGAATTGAGTTCATTTCACAAATATGTGTGTTCCTGCCCACCAGCATGCTTCTCCCTCTGCCTATCCCTGATTCCTCATGTGTTGATCCCAAGAACACTCCAAATAAAATTCCTTCATGTTAATCTTCATCTCAGAGTCTACATCTAGGGAACAAAGCCTGTAACATTAATTCATATTTAAACATACTCTAATGTCATCTACCTCTAAACATTTCCATGGCACTGGTGTTGGCATAAGCCTATGTAGTTTTTAGTCATTTAACATTATTTAATGCACTCCTCCCTTCAGTCCGTTGGTCTCATCTCCTGGCCACTCTGAGATTTATGCCCTTCCACATTCACCAACTCATCCCTAGTTTACTACCTTTCTCCTTTTTCCATATCATATCCTTGGTTCCACCTCGTCTATCCTACCCCCTCTCTGTGCAGTTTCCATTGGTTCCTAAGGTATTTCAACATAAGCTATCACAGTGCTTTCACTTTAAATGTTCCTGAGTAAAGGCCGGAAGCAATGGCTCACACCTGCCATCCCAGCACTTTGGAAGGCTGAGCCGGGAGGATCACTTGAGGTCAGGAGTTCGACACCTGCCTGGCCAACATGAGGAAACTTTGCCTACTAAAAATACAAAAATTAGCCAGGCGTGATGGGGCGCACCTGTAATCCCGGCTACTCGGGAGGCTGAGGCAGGAGAATGACTTGAACCTGGGAGGCAGAGGTTGCAGTGAGCTGAGATCCGGCCACTGCACTCCAGCCAGCCTGGGGGATAGAGTGAGACTGTCTCAAAATAATAAATAAATAAATAGTTTCTGGCTAAAATGAAGATATAAGACACATATAAAATATGTTAGAGCAAGAGGTTGGAAGATCAGTGAGGGAACAGGATCAAGAGCACACAGAAACACTTTTTCTCTCTGAAAGAAGAGTGATAAAACAGAATAGAGAAACAAGATTGTGAGACACAGAAGCAAAAAGGCCTAGGCCTGAGGTCAAGCAATATGTGATTCAGGACAGGACTCTATTCAAAGGGAATTACTAGACATTCCTAAGAGCATTATCACCCTCCAAGTGTGTGGTTCAGTTCTGCGATGAACCTATTGCAGGAAAATATTCAGCTCCCCAGCCTGGGACCTTTTTCATTTGAGTGAATATTTTCCACTGTGGCAAAACATGTGATTTATTTGCCTGTCTCTTTCAGGCTAATCTGCATAGTAAGTGACAAAATGTTCCAGGGTTCCTGGGGTTTCCTCCTTCCTAACTTTTCAGGGGTTTTGTTTGTGTATTTCTCTTGGGATTTAATATATAAATCCTGCCAAATATATTTGGCAACCATTGTCCTTGACATGAACTGTTTTTTCATATTTTATCTAAAACTAATCGGAAAACCTATTATATTCCCTGACCCGTGGTTAGAAGAAACTGAGCAGCTGCAGGAACAGATAATATAAAACTGAATTTTCCCAGCTGTTTATTTCAAACCTTGGCAGAGGCTGTCAGGATGTGTCTAGAGTCAGCTTATCCTGTTAATCAGTAGAAAAATAATCTAAAGTGTAAAAGGGTTTCATCAAAATAAAAATTTGATCAACTTTTTTCTGGTAAATACATGTGACTGCCTATACAACAATGGAAAGCTAGATAATAAATTAATGATGTATTCCACTCAATTCAATTTTATACTCAAACTATTATTCTTTGTGCCTCAGGCTGCATGCTAGATGGACACTGAAATATACACAGTGTATTAAGTAAAATTGTCTCAAAATTAATTGTTAAAAAGGCTAACTTTAAAGAATAAATGGTTAATTGTTTAGTTAGATACCAGGCTACTGACAATCTGGGCCTCTACTTCAAAGTCACTAACATTGCTCATCTGCAGGCTATACAGACTATAGAATGAACTTGGATTCCCTCCTCACACCATGTACCAAAATTAACTCCAAGTGGATCAATGACCTCAATGTAAGAACTAAAACTATAAAAGTCTCAGAAAAAAATACAGGTGTAAATCCTTGTGATCTTCAATTTGACATTGATTTCTTAGATATGACATCAAAAGTACAAGCAACCAAAGGGGTAAAATAAATAAATATTGGACTTTATCAAAATGAAAAACTTTGTGCATCACAGGATATCATTAGGAAAGTGAAAATACTACCCACACAATGGGAAAAAATATTTGCATGTCATAGCTCTGGTAAGGGTATAATATTAAGAATATGTAAAGAAATTTTACAGCTTAGTACTAAAAAAAATCCAATTAAAAAATAAGTGAAGGATTTAAATAGACATTTCTCCAAAGGAGATATACAAATGATCAATAAGCACATGAAAAGCTCTCAATAACATTAGTCATCAGGGAAATGCAAATCCAAACTACAATGAGATATCACTTCACCCACACTAGGATGGCTATAATTAAAAAGACAGACAGTAACAAGTGTTGATGAGAATGTAGAAACATTGGAACACTCATACATTGCTAGTGAAAATATAAAATGGTGCAGTTCCTTTGAAAAAGTTTGGCAGTTCCTCTAAAAGTTAAACATAGAATTACTATCTGACCTAGAAATTCTATTCCTAAGTATATTCCTGAGAGAAATAAAAGCATATGTACATAAAGACTTGTACATGAATGTTCATAGCAGCATTATTCATAATAGCCAAAAGGGGAAACAATCCAAAAGTCCACCAACAAAATGTGGTCTATCCATACAATGGAGTATTATTCAGTTATAAAAAGAAGTTAAACACCAATACATACTAAAAAATGGAAGACTTTTTAAATTAAAAAATGAAAATAGTTTCATTCTTACAATATCTTTCTTTTCTTAACTCCTCTATCATTCCCCAAAAATGGAAGAATCTGGAAAACATGCTAAGCGAAAGATGCTAGACATAAAAGGCCACATATTATATCCTTTCATTTACATTAAATACCCAGAATAGGCAAAACCACAGTGACAGAAAGTAGGTTAATGGTTGCCAGAGGCTGGGAAAAGGAAGAAAATTGGAAGTGACTGTTTAATGATTACAGGGTTTCTTTTTGAAGTGATGGAAATACTCTGGAATTAAATAAAGATGATAGTTTCACACTGTATGGATTTACTAAAATGCACTGAATTGTACAATTTAAAATGGTGAATTTTATGATATGCGAATTATACGTCAATTAAAAAGTGGAGATTTAAGAAAGAAAAAGAATCTCCACACTGAAAATAGGTGAATTTTATAGTATATAAATCATACCTCTAAGAAGTTAAAAGATGATAAGGAAATATTCTGAATTTTATACTATTAAATTCAACAACTCAGATGGAATTTCTTTTCTTTTTGAGACAGAGCCTTGCTTTGTTGCTCAGGCTGGAGTGTAAGTAGCATAATCCATAATTTATTGCAGCCTTGAGCTCTTGGGCTTAAGTGATCTTCCTGCTTCAGCCTTCCAGGTAGCTGGGACTACAGACATATGCTACCACACTTGGCTAATTAGAACAAAATTTTGGGCCAGGCACGGTGGCTCACGAGGTCAAGAGATCAAGACCATGGTGAAACTCCAACTCTACTAAAAAATACAAAAATTAGGCCGGGCGCGGTGGCTCAAGCCTGTAATCCCAGCACTTTGGGAGGCCGAGGCGGGTGGATCACAAGGTCAAGAGATCGAGACCAACCTGGTCAACATGGTGAAACCCCGTCTCTACTAAAAATACAAAAAATTAGCTGGGCATGGTGGTGCGTGCCTATAATCCCAGCTACTCAGGAGGCTGAGGCAGGAGAATTGCCTGAACCCAGGAGGCGGAGGTTGTGGTGAGCCGAGATCATGCCATTGCACTCCAGCCTGGGTAACAAGAGCGAAACTCCATCTCAAAAAACAAACAAACAAACAAACAAACAAACAAACAAAAAAACACAAAAATTAGCTGGGCATGGTGGCACGCACCTGTGGTCCCAGCTACTCAGGAGGCTGAGGCAGGAGAATTGCTTGAACCCAGGAGACGGAGGTTGCAGTGAGCCAAGATCATGCCACTGCACTCCAGCCTGGTGCCTGGCAACAGAGCAAGACTCTGTCTCAAAAAAAAAAATTTGTAGAAATGAAGTCTTGTTACATTGCCCAGGCTGATCTAAAGCAATCCTCCTGCCTCCTCCCAAAGTGTTGGGGTTACATGTGTGAGCCACCATGCCCAGTCTCAAATGGAATTTCTTAAAGGAAATTATTAAAATTGATCCTAAAAGAAATAGAAAATTCAAATAGCCCTTTACCTATTAAAAAACAGAATTCATAATTAAGATGCTTAAAAAAAACAAACCAAAACCAAACCAAAATTGCTGGGA
Source organism: Saimiri boliviensis (assembly GCF_048565385.1). Lineage (NCBI taxonomy): Eukaryota > Metazoa > Chordata > Mammalia > Primates > Cebidae > Saimiri > Saimiri boliviensis. Next base: position 83,637,125 of record NC_133470.1, on the reverse strand, counting down.
TGTGATGATTTCCCTGGTGAATATAGTCAAACATTTAAAAAAGAACTGATTATGTGTAGAATCATACCAATTTTACACAAACTCTTTCATAAAATAGAAGCGTGAACACTCCTCAACTCGTTTTATAAGAATAGTCTTACTCTTTGATATGATTTGGCTGTGTCACCACCTAAATCTCATCTTGAATTGTAGCTACCACAATCCCCATGTGCTGTGGGAGGGACCCGGTGGGAGGTAATTGAATCATGTGGGTTTTTCCCCATGCTGTTCACCTGATAGTGAATAAGTCTCATGAGCTCTGATGATTTTATAAAGGGCAGTTCCCCTGTACATACTCTCTTGCCTGCCACCATGACATGTAAGATGTGCTTTTGCTCTTCCTTTCTCTTTTGCCATGATTGTGAGGCCTCCCTAGCCATGTGGAACTGTGAATTCATTAAATCTCTTTCCTTTATAAATTACCCAGTCTCAGGTATGTTGTTACAGCAGCATTAGAATGGACTAATACCACTCTTAGATCAAAACCAGACGATGACATTATAAGAAAATCACAGCCAAATAGCCATCATAAATGCAGATGCAAAAAGAAAAAAACCACCATCACCACCATCACCACCATCACCACCAAAACACTTAACAAAACAGTTTTAGTTGTCCAGGGCTGCCATAACAAAATACTACAGATTGGGTGACTTAAACAACAGGAACTTATTTTCTCACAGTTCTGGAGGCTGGAAATGCAACATCAGGGTGCCAGTATGGTCAGTTTCTAGTGAGAGCCCTCTTCCTGGATGGTAGATGGCTGCCTTCTCTCTGTATGTTCACATGGCTTTTCCTCATGTGCGTGGAGAGAGAACTTTCTCTCTTTTTATAAGGCCATCAATCCTCAGATTAGGACTCCATCCTTATGAACTCATTTAACCTTATTTACCTCCTAAAAGCCCTATCTCCAAATATAGTCACATTGAGAGTTAGAACTTCAACACATGAATTTGGGGTGGGAGGAGGTTGACACAATTCAGTCCATAGCAAAAATATTACCAATATAATATGTCACAACTGGATGGATTTCTTCCCTGGGAATATATAGCTGGTTCCTCATTAAAAAATCAATCAAGGTAATTCACCATAACAGAATAAACAAGATAAACCATATGACCATTTGAATAGATGCAGAAAAAGCATTTGACAAAATCCAACATCAAATCTTGATAAAAACTCTAACACCAAGAATAGAAGGGAACTTCCTCAATTTGACAAAGGGCATCTATAAAAAAAATTACAAGTAATTGTACTTAGTGGTAAAATCTTGAACACTTTCCCTCTGAAATCAGGAACAAGAGAGCTGGGCGCGGTCGCTCATGCCTGTAATCCTAGCACTTTGGGAGGCTGAGGTGGGCGGATCACCTGAGGTCAGGAGTTCAAGAGCAGCCTGGCCATAATGGTGAAAACCCATCTTTAAATAAATAAATCAATAAATAAAAAGAAAAAGGAACAAGACAAGGATTTTGCTATCATCAGTTCTACCTAACATTGTACTAGAGGCCCTTGCCAGTGCAGTAAGGCATGAAAAAAAAATAAATAAATAAAAAGCATCTAGTTTGGAAAGGAAGAAGCAAACCGTCTTCATTTGCAGGCAACATTATTGTATATATAGAAATTCTAAAAGAAGTGCAAAAAGCTACTAGAGCTAAAATGCAAATTAACAAGATTAGAGTGAGCAAGGTCAATACGCAAATATCAATTGAGTTTCTACATTTTACTAACAAATTATTGGAAAACAAAAACAAATAAAAATGATACAAGTAACAATACCATCAACTTCCCCAACATACTTAGGGATGCAATTAATAAAATTCTTGCAAGAACTACTCTGTAGGCTACGAAATATCCTAGAGGGAAATTAAAGAAAATCTAAAGAAACAAAGACATATCATGTTGTTGTAGTGAAAGTTTCAATATTTGCCAGGTGTGGTGGCTCACACCTGTAATCCCAGCACTTTGGGACGCTGAGGCAGGTGGATCACTTGAGGTCAGGAGTTTGAGACCCTCCTAGACAAAATGGGAAAACCCCATCTCTACTAAAAAAATACAAAAATCAGCTGGGTGCAGTGGCAGGTGCCTGTAATCCCAGCTACTCGGGAGGCTGAGGCAGGTGAATTGCTTGAACCTGTGAGGTGGAGGTTGCAGTGAGCCAGGATTGCACCATTGCACTCCAGCCTGGGAGACAGAACAAGACTCCATCTCAAAAAAAAAAAAAAAAAAAAAAAAAAAAAAAAAAAAAGGAAACTTCAATATTGTTTAAATATCAATTCTCCCCAAATTGATCTGCAGATTCAATTCCAGTTAAAATCCCAGTTGGCTATTTGGTGGAGTTGGCTAGTTGACTATAAAATTAATAAAGAAATAGAAAAGCCTAAATAAATCAAAAGCACTTTCAATAAAAAAGTAAGTTGGAGGTTTTAGACTGTCTGATATTAATACTTACTACAAAGTTACAGTAATCTAAACAATTTGGTACTGGCATAAACACAGATATACACATCTATGGAACTGGAGAATCCATAAACAGATTTGCCTATATATAGTCATTTAATTTTCTACAAAGGTGCCAAGGCAATTCAATAGAGAAAGAAACGTCTTTCACACTACACAGAAAATTTAACTCAAAATATACTATAAACATAAACACAAATGCTAGAATGATAAAAGTTCTAGAAGACAACAGAAGAAAGGCTTTGTGAACTTGAGGTGGGCAAAGATTTCCTAGGACAGGAAAAAAATGCATGAATCATAGAAGAAAAAAGCTACATTGGACTTAATTACAACTACATTTTTCCACTATTTGAAAGACACCATTTGGAAAATGAAATCCAAGCCATAGATTGGGAAAAAAAATATTCAAAACAGGTACATCTGAAAAGTATTGTACCCAGAATATATAAATAATTCTCAAAACTCAACAATAACAAGACAAACAACCCAATTAAAAACTGGCCAAACCATTATCCTAAGTGAATTAACACAGGAACAGAAAACTAAATACCATATGTTCTCGCTTATGAGTGGGAGTTAAACATCGGGTACTCATGGACATAGAACAATAGACACTGGGGACTACTAGAGGAGGGAGGGAGGAGGAAGGGTGGCAAGGGGTGAAAAACCACCTATTGGGTACCTCGGTGACAGGATCATTCATTCGTACCCCAAACTTCAGCATCATGCAACATACTCATTTAACAAACCTGCACATTTACCTCCTGAGTCTGAAATACAAGTTGAAATTCGGTTTAAAAAAAAAAAAAAAGGACCAAAGATTTGAATAGACACTTCAAAGAAGGTATAGGAATAGCTAATCAGCACATGCAAAGATGCTCAAAATCTTTAGACATCAGAGATATGCAAATTAAAAGTATAACCAGGCTCAGTGGCTCAAGCCTGTAATCCCAGCACTTTGGTAGGCCAAGGCAGGCGGATCACTTGAGGCCAGGAATTTGAGACCAGCCTGGCCAACATGGCAAAACCCTGTCTCTACTAAAAATACAAAAATTAGTTGGGCATGGTGGCACATGAGTGTAGTCCCAGCTACTCAGGAGGCTGAGGCAGGAGAATTGCTTGAACAGGAGGGAGAAGTTGAGCTGAGATTGTGCTGCTGCACTCCAGTGTGGGTGATGGGATAAGACTCCATTAAAAAAAAAAAAAAGTACGGTGAGATACCACTATGTAGTCATTAGATACTTGCAACATAGAATGTTGCCAGGATATATTGCAACTGGAATTCTCATACATTGCTGGTGGGAGTTTATACTGGTATGTTCAAGAAATCTGTCTGGCAATTTCTTATAAACATGCACTTACCATATGATCCAGCAATTCCACTCCTAGATATTTAACTAAGATAAATAACATGTTCACACAATACATGTGGAACAATGTTCATTTGTATAAAAATTCATATATAAAAAAAGAAAACCCTTAATCCCTTAATGGTATACCATTTTACAACATATACTTAAAGCAGTATATTGTATACCTTACATATATACAATTTTTTTTTTTTTTTGATACAGAGTTTCGCTCTTGTTACCCAGGCTGGAGTGCAATGGCGCGATCTCGGCTCACCGCAACCTCCGCCTCCTGGGTTCAGGCAATTCTCCTGCCTCAGCCTCCTGAGCAGCTGGGACTACAGGCACACGCCACCATGCCCAGCTAATTTTTCTTTTGTATTTTTAGTAGAGACGGGGTTTCACCATGTTGACCAGGATGGTCTCGATCTCTTGACCTCGTGATCCACCCACCTCAGCCTCCCAAAGTGATGGGATTACAGGCTTGAGCCACCGTGCCCGGCCACATATATACAATTTTTATTCGTCTTCACCCTTAACTGGAAATAATCCAAAATTATGATATAATCCCATAATGGAGCAGTAATCAGCAATAAAAAGGATAGAAATACTTTATAAAACAACCTGCATGAATTTCCAAATCATGATGCTGAAGAAAAAAAGCCAAAGAAGAATGCATACCGTATGATTCAACTGATAAAAAATTCTGAACATGTGGAAACAAATCTGTAATTTCTAGATAGCAATTTATTGCCTGAGACCAGGTCAGTGGTAGAGACTCATTAAAAAGTTGCAGGAGGGTTGGTGTAAATGCTCTGCATGTTGATTAGGGTGGTGGTTATGCAAGTGTATGTATTTGTCAGAACTCACCAAACTGCACATTTAAAATGGATATGCTTCATTGTATGTAAACTATACCTGTGGCAGGTAAAAATTTGGCCCTCATTACCTTTGCTTCTTGGTGTGATGTCCAAAAAATATATTATGTTATGTGGCAAAATAAACTTTGCAGATGGAATTAAGGTTGCTGATCAGCTGACCTTTCTATGGGGTTAGTATCCTTAATTATCCAGGTTGGCCCAATTGTAATTACATGAGTCCTTGAAAGTAAAAGAGAGAGGCAGAAAAGGCCAGAGATATGCACAGAAAATTGAAGTCAGCAATTCCAGGTGTGACAGAGTGTTGATGCACCATTGCTGATAGAGGGTACTACATAGAAAGTGAGAGAAGGAACTAAATTATGCTAACATTCCAAATGAGCCTGTGAGCAGATTCTTGCCAAGACCCTTCGCTAAGGAGTGCAGCCCTATAAATACCTTGGTTTTGGCTTTGTGTGGCCCTGCAGAGTTCAGCTGAGCCCAACTGGGCTTCTAACCCATAAAAACTGTGAGATAGTAAATGGGCATTGTTGTAAGCGGATACATTTGACGTAATTTGTTACACAGCCAATAGGAAACTAACCAGATACTCAAAGTTGATCCAAATACTACAATCTTGATACATTTAAAAGCAATTAAAATCATACTTCTAGATTATCAAAGATGAAATCAAAGAAGATATTACAAACTATTCTGAAAACAATGAAAAGAAAACCCTTGGCCGGGCGTGGTGGCTCACGCCTGTAATCCCAGCACTTTGGGAGGCCGAGGCGGGTGGATCACGAGGTCAAGAGATCGAGACCATCCTGGTCAACACGGTGAAACCCCGTCTCTACTAAAAATACAAAAAATTAGCTGGGCATGGTGGCGCATGCCTGTAGTCCCAGCTGCTCAGGAGGCTGAGGCAGGAGAATTGCCTGAACCCAGGAGGCGGAGGTTGCGGTGAGCCGAGATCGCGCCATTGCACTCCAGCCTGGGTAACAAGAGCGAAACTCCGTCTCAAAAAAAAAAAAAAAAAAAAAAAACAAAAAACCCTTAATCCCTTAATGGTATACCATTTTACAACATATACTTAATCAAAACAGTATATTGTACACCTTACATATATACAATTTTTATTTATTAATTATACTTCAGTAAAGCTGGGGCAGGATGGAGTAGAATCACCTGGGGAGTAAATAGTTTGCTGAGGATGGGGCCTTGGAACTTGCATTTTAATAAGCTTCCAGAGTGATTCTTATGCACACTGAAGTTTGAGAACTAGTACCTTCATGGAGTTCATCTTTGTGGTGAACTTTAAGAAAGTTGAGGTCCAGTTAATGAATATGAGAGGTTTTTTTTTTTGAGATGGAGTCGTGCTCTGTCACCCAGGCTGGAGTGCAGTGGTGTGATTTCAGCTCACTGCAACCTCTGCCTCCCGGGTTCAAGCAATTCTCCTGCCTCAGCCTCCTGAGTAGCTGGGATTACAGGCAAGCACCACTATGCCCGGCTAATTTTTTTAAAAAAATATTTTTGGTAGAGACAGGGTTTCACCATTGGCTAGGCTGGTCTCAAACTCCTGACCTCAGGTGCTCTGCCTGCCTTGGCCTCCCAAAGTGCTGGGATTACAGGTATGAACCACCACACTTGGCCGATTGCCTATTTCTTTATATCTCCAAGCTCCACTGACTTTTCCTGAAAAGTTATGCTTCAGAAGTCAGATCATGTTGAGAAGACAAGTCTCTGGAATGTTAATAAAGGTATACGGGGCTAGCATTGTAGAACTGTTCACTTTTTGCATAGGAAATCTCACTGTTTGTGTTTTCCCATTGGACAAAATAAAATGGAGGATTTATATATTAATGTGTGAACACTGCATAGCTACATGCCAATAAAACAGCACAGTTAATTAATCAATAGCTTTTTATTTTTCTGCTCAGTGAAAATAAAAATGCTTTATAACAGCTAGGAAAAACAAATCCAAAAGCTCATTCTTTGAAAAGAGCACCACCAGCAACAAAATAGACAAATCACTGGCAAGCTTATTCAAGGAAAAAAGATACATAGCAAAGACAGAAGAATTTAGGAATGAGAAAGGGCACATAACTACAGATAATGTGGAGTAAAAGAATCACCAGTGAGTGCTACATACAAGACTGTGACAACAAAATTGAAAAAAAAAAAAAAGTTACTTCCCAGAAAGGTATATAATTATTAGAGCTGACCCTAAAATAAGTTGAAACTTGAACTGAATGATTATCATAGAAGAGCCTTGCAAATGTCACTAGGAGCAAATGGATTCATAAGTGAGTCTTGCCTAACTTTTAGACAATGGAGAATTCAAATGTTCCTTAAGCTATTCTAAGCGATAGAAATAGATGGAGCACTCATCAATTCATTTGAAAACAAAACTTTGTTTACTATTATTATAGTAGGTTGAGTAGTGAAAACCTAGTAATAACAGTAAAAAAAAAAAGCTATTGATCAATCTCACATTTAAAGGCACACAGTATCTAAAGAAATAGTAGCTCACAGAACCCACTAATAATCAAATTATATGAATAGTAGATTTTACTCCAAGAATGTAAGGGTATTTAGTGTTAGGACATCTATTAACATAATTTGTTTATCAACATATCAAAGAAGACAATTCAGATGATACCAGCTGCCGAAAAGTCATTTATGATAAACATTTTGTGGCAAATGAGAATAGAAGTAACAAACACCATTTACCAAAACCAAACAGCAAATGTTACTCTAAATAGCAAAATACAAAAAGTACTTCAAGTAAAATCATAGGGCAGAAGAAATGTTCACTTTCATTGTTATTATTTAACTTTCTTTTGTTTTCTAATAACAATAGCATCATACTTATAAAATAAGTAGAGATAAATGTAATAAGAAAATTATTTAAATTTATTATATTAATAAAATTAAGATATGAGTTTAATAAAATTTCAGTTAGAATCACAACAGGGCTTTGATCTTTTTAATTTGAAAAATATCTTAACATTTTTATGTGGAAGAATAAAGTGTCTAAGAATAGCTAAGAAAGGTACAAAAAGAATACGGGGAAGGGCTGCTGGCGTGAGGCCTAGCTGGTTCGTGCGGCCAAGCGTGAAGAGGGGAAGAAGAAGTGATACTCCAAGGTTTATATCAAATTGGTCATATGATCACAACTTCTGAGGTCCCAGCAAGAATCCTAACATCTAGCAGCTCTACCACCAGGACAGGCCCCCTAAAACTAATCTCAACAAGCACTTTTGAAGGTTAAGGCTACCTTTCCAGATACTCCCAACAGCTAACTCAACAGTTTCCAAGGGCATTTGCAACACCTGTGAAAACATCGGATCGTTTTACACCAGATGTTCTTGATAGCTCATCCCATCATTCCCCCTCTGCACAAAAGTTGCTATATCGTTGGACAACCAAGACAACTACTGAGCTTCTTTTCATTATCAAGTAGATATTATATCACTGCCAGCAAAACAGCACAAAAAGTATCTCTTCACGGTACCACTACCAATTGGGACTATGCTAAATAAATCAGCTTGCCTAGGTGAGGACCCCTTCTCTTCTTGGATAGCCAGGATTTGAAGGAGATAATCTGACCTGTGCCACTGGTAAGTGACTAATACTTTTACACACTGAACTGGTCCTGGAAACTGAGATGTCTTCTTTGTAAGTGAAGAATATTCAACATAATCTTGACGAACTGCACAGTGGTGTGGGCCACAAGCATACTTTATGTGTGTAATGGACTGAAAGACAAAGTAACCTTGGTGAAAGGATTTTTCATCTCATTTCTATTTGCCAGTGTTAGTGTAATGCTGGCTTAGATTATTACCTTTTTCTGGTTCCTTACTCTGCTTTATTCCGATGGGTCCTAGAAATCCCTCTCCTGACCACTTGTCAGAATCAGAAAGTGAGGAAGAAGAAAACATGAGCTACCTAAATGAGAGTTCTGGGGAAGAGTGGGATTCCTCTGAAGAAGAGGATTCTATGGAACCCAACTTATCGCCTCTTGAGAGTCTTGCCTGGCAGGTCAAGTGCCTTTTAAAATATTCTACAACTTGGAAACCTTTAAATCCTAATTCCTGGTTGTATCATGCTAAACTCTTGGATCCAAGCACGCCAGTCCATATACTTCGAGAGATAGGTCTAAGACTCTCCCATTGTTCCCATTGTGTCCCCAAACTGGAACCAATTCCTGAATGGCCCCCTCTGGCCTCTTGTGGAGTCCCACCTTTTCAGAAGCCCCTTACAAGTTCCAGCCGGCTCTCTAGAGATCATGCCACTCTAAATGGAGCACTGCAATTTGCCACCAAACAGCTAAGCCGAACATTGAGTAGAGCCACTCCCATACCTGAATACCTAAAACAGATCCCTAATTCATGTGTTTCTGGGTGTTGCTGTGGCTGACTAACTAAAACAGTTAAGGAAACAACTCGTACTGAACCCATCAACACTACTTATTCTTACACTGACTTCCAAAAGGCAGTTAACACACTCCTAACTGCATCACTATAAAGATCTACCATTTTGCTCTTATATCTCTGATGTTGCTAATTGAGAAAGTGGTACAAAGTCATTACACAGCCCACCAATGCCTTCTCAATCAAACTATTTTATGCCCTGGTAAGCCAATGAGGATACCCTTTGACAAATCCTATGGATAAAATGATAATATCAAGGCCTGACTTGGTTGTTCACACCTGGAATCCCACCACTTTGGGAGGCCGAGGCAGGCAGATCACCTGAGGTCAGAAGTTCAAGACCAGCCCGGCCAACATGGCGGAACCCATCTCCACTAAAAGTAGAAAAATTAGGCCGGGCGCGGTGGCTCAAGCCTGTAATCCCAGCACTTTGGGAGGCCAAGGCGGGTGGATCACAAGGTCGAGAGATGGAGACCATCCTGGTCAACATGGTGAAACCCCGTCTCTACTAAAAATACAAAAAATTAGCTGGGCATGGTGGCATGTGCCTGTAATCCCAGATCCTCAGGAGGCTGAGGCAGGAGAATTGCCTGAACCCAGGAGGTGGAGGTTGCAGTGAGCCGAGATCGCGCCATTGCACTCCAGCCTGGGTAACAAGAGCGAAACTCCGTCTCAAAAAAAAAAAAAAAAAAAGTAGAAAAATTAGCCAGCTACGGCAGTGCATGCCTGTAATCCCAGCTATTCAGAAGACTGACACAGGAGAATTGATTGAACCCGAGGCAGAGGTTACAGTGAACGGAGATTGCGCCACTGCAGTCCCGCATGGGCAACAGCGAGACTCAGTCTCAAAAAGGAAATGATAATATCAGTGGAGAATTAGTTAAGGAAACCGTGTAACAAAAAATAGTTGAATATTCTTCACTCAGTTCTCACCCTCCCCACCCCAATTTACTCTGCGTTTCTGAATGGCTTTAATGAGATATCTGATTATTAATGGAGAAAAGTAGACCACCACCCCTTTTGTTATCCATACTTCAGAACAGCCATTATTGAAAGCAAGAAGTTGGTTACCCACAATAATATCTTTCTGAGCATACTCTTCTCTGACATGGAGGTAGTTGAACTAAATTGAGTACATAAAGGAAAATGTCAGGGATATGACTTTTTCCAGCTTTTATATAGATGTGCCTACATATGATACTCGTTAGGGTTCCTTTTTTTTAATGGGGGGCAGGAAGGACTGCAGCTTGAAGCCTATCATATACTACTACAAACGTCGGTACTTAAAGTTGCAGCATGAACATTCTATATCAGAGTCTCCCACCAGACTGTCTCTGGCTGACTCAGCCTCTAACATCATCTCTTGGGATTAAACAAACACATGTTCTGTAGGGAATGTGTTTCCTGAATCTTGGCACTCAGACTTTTGTCAAGAGTAAATAAAATACATTTTGAAAGATGAATGGAAAATTATTAAGAAAGCATTTATGCTTTCAGTGTTAACTGCTAATGGATTAAAATTTTAATCTGTATAACATTTCCTGGAGCAAAAGTTCAGGTACTTTCCACATCCATTGCAAACTTTGGAAACCCTTCTAATTTTAAAGAACCTTTTTATTAGAAAATCTCAGCCTAATACAATCTGAAGTTGAGTTTTAGCATTGTTTTTCTAAGTAGATTTAGTTACAGATTTTCTTCTGGCCAAACAGGAGTATGTGCCCTTGTAAATGAGTCTTGTTTATTTAAATGAGTCAAAACCTAGAAATCAATATACGTAAAATGCATGAGACTATTTAATCTTTTCATATACTCTTAGAAATGAAATCTGTGCGTGGTCCTGGCTGATTGGGCATCTAAAGGGAATCAGAAAAGAGATTGTGAAAAATATATATATCCTCTTTCTTATTTTAGTTTTGCTTTTTCCTGGTCAGGAGTTCGTGACCAGCCTGGCCAACATGGTGAAAACCCATCTCTATTAAAAATATAAAAATTAACCAGGCGTGTGGCACGCACCTGTAATCCCAGCTACTCAGGAAGCTGAGGCAGGAGAATTGCTTGAACCCAGAAGGTGGAGGTTGCAATGGGGCAAGATCACACCACTGCACTCCAGCCTGGGGGACAGAGTGAGATACTGTCTCAAAAAAAAAAAAAAAAAAGAAAAGCAGCCCGGGCTCGGTGGCTCAAGCCTGTAATCCCAGCACTTTGGGAGGCCGAGGCGGGTGGATCACGAGGTCAAGAAATCGAAACCATCCTGGTCAACATGGTGAAACCCCGTCTCTACTAAAAATACAAACAAGTTAGTTGTGCATGGTGGCACGTGCCTGTAATCCCAGCTACTCAGGAGGCTGAGGCAGGAGAATTGCCTGAACCCAGGAGGTGGAGGTTGCAGTGAGCCGAGATCGCGCCATTGCACTCCAGCCTGGGTAACAAGAGTGAAACTCCGTCTCAAAAAAAAAAAAAAAAAAAAAAAGCAGTTAGGAATCACAAATTATGTAAATATATAGCAACTTTAAGAAGAGAGAAGAACGCTTATAACCTAATGAATGTTTCTGCTGAGCCTTAGCTGTCTGGTCTAAAGGAAAACAGAGAGAATTGTAGAATAAAAGTATTTGCCTAAAACCATATCATATTGTTAGCATAATTGGATGTATCAGAAACTGTTCATATGTAGACATTCTGTTAGAAACTGGTTTTTAAAATGTTACAAGAAACTCTTTTCCTTTTTTTTGTTTAAGGGGAGGTGGGATGAGATAGGGAAGAGGTCTGCATATTAAAATATGTTGATGTTTATGTAAAAAAAAAATAGTGAGGATTGCTTTCACCCACAAGATATCAGAAGATATCATAGACTCACGGTAATCAACCCGGTATAGTATTGGCATAACAAGATAATAGTATATTAGTGAAACAGCCTAAGGAATCCAGAAATATATGCTAATAAATGATAATTTTATATGATGAATGTGTTGATTCAAATCAGTGGCAAAAGGTGCCATCACAATAGGCCATTGATCTGGACGGAACTAAAACTAGGCAAATCCCTCTCATGCCATATGCAAAAAGTAATTAGCAGATGAATTGAAGCAATGCATATAAAAAGCGAAACAGTAAACATCTTGCAAGAAAATCTGGAAGACTACACATACAATCTTGAAGTGTGGAAGACATTTTTAACCAAACTTGTCAACTCTGAAGAAATGAAAGAAAAGATATCTCTGACTATAAAAATTAAGAACGGTTTTGGTAAAAATCATAACAAAGTCAACAGAAAAACAACAGATCTTGGGGAAAACGGCAATATACATGACAAAGGGTTAATACTTGTAATAATAAAAGGGTTCTCATATATTTTTTTAAATGAAAGAGCCCAAAGAAGAATGAGCAAATCCCCCAAATAAATCCAATAGCAAACAAGCATTTAAAAAGATGCTCAACTTATTAGAAATAATAAGAACACAATGAAAGTAATGATGCAATATCACTCTACACCTATAAAACTGGTAAATTTTAAAAACAGGATAAAACATCACTAATGTGAATGCAGAGAGAAGGGCATTTTCATACTTGAGTGGTGGAAATGTGTGAAAAGTTCGGGTCTTGTTGGAAATTAAAACTTAGAAGGGGCCCGGCGCGGTGGTTCATGCTTATAATCCTAGCACTTTGGGAGGCCGAGACGGGTGGATCACGAGGTCAAATGATCGAGACCATTCCAGTCAACATGGTGAAACCCTGTCTCTACTAAAAATACAAAAAATTAGCTGGGCATGGTGGCTCGTGCCTGTAATCCCAGCTACTCAGGAGGCTGAGGCAGGAGAATTGCCTGAACCCAGGAGGCAGAGGTTGTGGTGAGCCGAGATCGCGCCATTGCACTCCAGCCTGGGTAACAAGAGCGAAACTCCGTCTCAAACAAAAACAAAAACAAAAACAAAAAACTTAGAAGTAAACATTCCCTTCGTTCCAGTAATATTTCTCTTGCAAATTTGTTCGACAGTTATAAAAGCACCAGTATGTAATGATATATGATATAGTAGCCACAAAACTGGAATAAAGTGAATGTATTGACTAAATTATGGCCCAGCCATACCATAGAATCTTATATAATGGCCATTATATTTAAGTCTTTATAATACACATTTGAAGAAGACAAAACAAAATATAAAATAAACGATTTCAGCATTCAACTCAATAAGCAAAAATTGAACAACAAAATGAACCAAAGGAAACTAGAAGGAATGAATTAATGCAAGTAGAAGCAGAAACATGCGACAGAAAAAAAGAGGTTGATAAATTAAACCAAAAGATAATTCTTGACAAGACCAATAAAATCAAGAAAACTCCCAGAAATATTATTTTTAAAATATAGAGAAAGAGAACATAAACAACATAAGGAATGAAAAAGGAACTATAAAGACACGGAACAGTTTAACAAAATCAGAAGAGACTCCTATGTAACTTGATACCAATACATTATCAAATCTAGGGATAGTAAATAGCTTTCTATGAAAACATAGACCAAAATATAGACCAAAAATACATCAATATTTACTGAAGAAGAGGTAGAAAAATCTGAATCAACTGATGATCATAGACAATATTGATAGTTATTTAGTAGTCTCCCTAAATGCACCAGAACCCCCAAAACATTAAAAACTTCTGAACTCATGGCTGATTTTATACTTACACCCAAAGTAGGAAAAGATACAAAAGAACACACATCACATGTACACACAAGAGAACTAGACATGAAACTTGTGTGTGATATTGGTGTTTCATTGCCTTGAATCTCTCTATGGAAGCTTGGGCAGGTGGAGGGAAGTTTTGTCTTTGTTCCTTCACCCTCCCTCTACTCATCTCTAGTATCTGGAGGAGCAGCAGGTGACAAAGAGAAGCAATGGACCAAATAGAAGAAAATATCAACGAATAGGTCAGACCTATGAAAAGAATTGGCAATTAGCATTTGTGCTAATAATACAGATGTGCGCACATCTTACCCATAAATGTTTCTTTGGGGCCCAGGTAGCATCACAATCATCCTAATCCAGTGTCTGCACCTTTCTCCAAGCAGACTTATATCCCCAGAATCCTGGCCCATGATCAGACCCTACAGAACATGCCTTTACCTTGTGTCCACAGGCAGCTCACCGAGATCACTTTGCATATAGTCCCATGGCAGTTCTACTGCACCCAGGTAGTATCTTCTGGTGGCACTAAAGCAGAATCGCAAAAGGCACAGAAAGAAGCAGGTGGGGAGCTCTATTTGCATGACTTATTGCTACAAATGTTCAACTGGAGAAGCAAAAGGTTAATTCTTCTTAAAAATATCTTTAGCTCCCAGGAGAGGAAAAAGTAAAATTTCTGATTTAGTGAAAAGTCCCAATTTCTTCGCAGAGACTTTTAGGGAACTTTACCCACTGGATGTGCTTAGCACTAAGTAGTAAGCGATAGAATTGCTTCCTTTTTGTCAGTGGGAAGCAGCCACAGGAAGAACTGAAGCAGGAAAAGGGAGGCTGAGCTAAACTTAACCCATTCACTTCTGAGAGCAGTAGGGGCATGAGAAGTCTGTTTTAATCAGAACCTTTAAGGAAAGGAAGACAAGGGTAGAGAGTCAAAGTGAACAGGAGTTTTAAAAACCACAATTTATAGTTACAATTTAAAACCATAAAGCGAGTTCTGTCACTCCTCTTCTCAGAATCCTCCAATGGCTTCCGACCTCAGTCAGAGTAAAATCCTACGTCTTTATCCTGGCCTAGGCCCCAAACTATGGCCCGCGGGCTGCGGGCCGCGGGCCGCATGCAGCCCCCTGAGGCCATTTATCCGGCCCCCCGCCGCACTTCAGGAAGGGGCACCTCTTTCATTGGTGGTCAGTGAGAGGAGCACAGTATGTGGCGGCCCTCCAACGGTCTGAGGGACAGTGAACTGGCCCCCTGTGTAAAAAGTCTGGGGACGCCTGCCCTAGAGTATCCCACATGGTTTGCGAGACAGGCGTGTTCTAGGTGCTTTTAAATACAGCTGCTTAATTTTATGGATGTTGAAACTTAAGCACGGAGAGGTTAGGCAAGTTCCTCATGGCCACACAGCTTGTTACCGTTAGCATTCGAATCCATGTACTCTGGCTCCAGAAGTCATGTTCGTAACCACTATGCTATATTTCTGTAATTGGGTCTTGGGATGGGATGGGGCTCACCTCCTCCCCTCCATTTGATGTGCCAGAGGTCCTTGGGCTTCCTCGCCCCAGGAATGGGGAAGAGGCCATGGCGGCAAGGTGAGCTTACCGGCTAAGTAAGTATTGGACCCAAAGAGTTTTGCAGAGAGCGATTAGGCAGGGAGAGAGAGAAGCAGAGCAAGCTCCGACAATGTTGTGGGAGGGGATCCCAGAGAGGGAAATCCGCGCAGGTAAGGTGCAGTGGAGTTTTAACTTTGAAGTTATTCCCGCCCCATTTATGTTCTCCTCCAGTGACAGGAGTTCTTTTAAACGTCCTCTGGAGTGATTGATTGATCTTTGACTCCGATATTGGATTGGCTGCTTGGCCCGCAATTTAGCCCCTCCTTCTAGGGCTTTTGGCGGGCTTTCTGAACAAAGGACGCTTACCTGGAATTTTACCTAGCCCGCGTGCAGGAAAGTTAGACAAAGAACTCTAGGTTCCTGGATGGGGAGGTGGATGGGGGCATGGCGCTGGGAAGTTCTTGCCTTTGAAACCACGCCCCCTGTAGACCCCGGAAGAGAAGTTAACATACTCCCTCACTTCTATGCCTCAGAAATGAAGAAATCCCAGTTCCTGACACCCTGGGAAATCACAGTCCAGTGGAGGAGACAGACAAGTAGACAGTTACAGTACAGGGTGATAAATTCTCTGCCAGGTGCTACACATATGCCGTCTGATTTAATCCTCATAACAACACTGCAAAGTGGATACAGATAAAGCAACTGAGGTACAGAGAGGTTAAATGGCTTGCCTACAGCCACAGAATTACCCATGTGTCCTAGACAGATATTTTCCTAGGCACTGGGTACACACTGATGAAAAACATAACCAACTGAAAGAGGGATAAGTAAAAATTATGCAGTGTGTTAGGAGGTAAAATAAGTGCTGTGCAAAAAAGAGAAACGGGGTAAAGGGGAGTAGGGGTGGGCCAGGTTGCAATTTTGAAAGAGGTCATGGAAAGTCTCCCTAAGGTTGCATTTCAACAGAGGGACTTTGACTTCTACACTGAGGGCAATGAGGAGACACAGTCGGGTTCTAAGTAGAGGAGGCTGGTGATCAGAATTATGTTTTAGGCTGATCGTTCTGAACACGGCAGACACAACAAACTATAGCGGGACAAGGGTAGACGGAGGGTGACCTGTTAACTGGGGGTGAGAATTGGTGGCGGCTTGAGCTATGATGGTACCACTGGAGAGGGTGAAAAGTGGCTGGATTCATTGTGAACGTAAAGTTTGTGGGAGCTGCTGATGAATTCTGGATCTGTGGGCTTTGAGAGGAAAAAATTTGGTACACCAAGGTGTTTTGAATAGTAAAGTTGACTAACTGGGATGGGGATAACTGCAAGAGTAGCTTAGGCGCCCTTAGGGCAACATACCTGTCACTCTTCCCAGTGCCTTGGCACACTGTTAAAGGGCTCCTTTCTTATTTGTAGCGATTACAATGGTTTTACAATGTGTCTTCCAGACAAGTACAGGTACAATCCAACATGTTTAAAGTTCTACAGTAAATACTATAATTAATAATCTGGGTGGGAATGTTGATCAGGAATGAAATACAATTTAAAAATTAACAAAGTAATGAGTCACAGGCTATATTGATACAAGCACTTTTTAAGGAATAACATTCTCTAGCCCAAGGGCTTATTTGATTGAAAAATTTTATCGATTTTTGTTTTGTTTTGTTTTGAGACGGAGTCTCGCTCTGTTGCCCACACTGGAGTGCAGTGGCACGGTATTGGCTCACTGCAACCTCCACCTCCTGGATTCAAGCAATTCTCTGTCTCAGCCTCTCGAGGAGCTGGGATTATAGGCACCTGTCCCCACGCCTGGTTAATTTTTTTTGTTAGAGAGGAGGCTTCACCTTGGCTAGTCTGGTCTTGACCTCCTGACCTCGTGATCGACCTGCCTCGGCCTCCCACAGTGCTGGGATTATTAAATTTTAAATAGAATAGACTCCATTTCCAAATTTTTATGTTTTCAGGGATTCTCTAAAACCTACAATATTATCAACTACATATTCACAAATAATTACAGCATACAAAACAATATGGTA
The DNA here is from genome assembly GCF_048565385.1 of Saimiri boliviensis. Lineage (NCBI taxonomy): Eukaryota > Metazoa > Chordata > Mammalia > Primates > Cebidae > Saimiri > Saimiri boliviensis. Next base: position 83,619,732 of record NC_133470.1, on the reverse strand, counting down.
TTGTGGTACAAGAGAATTGCAAAAAGAGTACTGTGACCATTTGTGGTAAATAGAAACCGTAAACTGGAAATCTTCTTAGATAAGGTATATTTTTATTTTATTTTTACTCAACTATTATGGTGCTACAAAATCCTATATTAAGCAGTATAGTTGAAAAGGAAAACAACGATAGCATCATGATTACAAAGAAAATAGCTGGAGTTACTTCAATTGTGTCACTCCTAAGGCAGTGGATCAAATAATGTCAATGTTTATTATTATTCAGTAATTACATTTATAAATACATTTTAAAAGTAAAGGAAAAGACTCGCTGCTTTAACATAATAGAAATTGCTGCTGGATTTTCTGTTGATATATTTTGAAGTGAGTTTTATTAAATATAACTCACATGTAGTAAAATTCAAAAGAAAAATTAAATACATAGGCTGGGTGTGTTGGTTCACGCCTGTAATCCCAGCACTTTGGGAGGCCAAGGCGAGTGGATTATCTGAGGTCAGGAGTTCGAGACCAGCCTGGCCAATATGGCGAAACCCTGTCTGTACTAAAAATAGAAAAGTTAGCCGGGTGTGGTGGAGGGTGCCTGTAATGCCAGCTACTTGGGAGGCTGAGGCAGGAGAATCGCTCGAACCTGGGAAGCGGAAGTTTCAGTGAGACAAAATCGCGCCACTTGCACTTCAGCCTGGGCGACAGAGCAAGACTCCATCTAAAATAAATAAATAAATAAATAAAATAAAGAAAGAAAGAAAACAAAAATTCAATACACAAATGTGTCTTCTTCCACTGAAAGAGTCGGGAACATCGCAGGAGCCGATAAATATTTGCTTGATGTTTACATGAACAAACACGGTCTCTCAGCCGTCTTTATTTTCAGTGAGTCACAGGTAGAATATTCGTAACCAGGCAAGTATTGAGGATTGAGTCAGAGTCGAGTCAGGAACTCGCCTCCAGGTACTTGGCGAGCCAGTTCCCACGGCCAGGGTCGGTAGGCCTTGGCAGACTGGGGGGGAGTGGGGGAGGGAGCCTCAGCCCCTGGGAGGCTCTCTGCGCACGCGCGTCTCGGCGCATCAGTTGGGCGTGGCTGCAGGGCTTGTGACACAGTCCGCTGAGCTCTGTGACGCAGCTGCTAGCTGAGACGGGAAGCGGCCGCCGCGCCCCCGGCCCGCCCTCTTCCGCCGCCGCCGTGGGAATGGAAACATCTGTCCCACGTGCCGGAAGCCAAGTGGTGGCGACAACTGCGCGCCACTCCGAGTCCTACCGCGCAGATTCTCTCCGTGTGTCCTCGCGAGACGAGCTCCTCGAAATGGCTGCGTCCAGTCAAGGTAAGGGCAGGCGCGCGCGTGGCCAGCGCCGCGGGGAGCCGCCTTCCTGGGCTCCGGAAGGGGAAGGGCTCTGCTCCCGCCAGTGCCGACTGAGCTCCCCGGGGAGCCCGAGTGGCACGGGGACGGGGAGGACCCTCGGGGCTCCCCCTGGCCTAGCAGCTCCTAGGGTCCGGTCAAGGTCACACGCATGTCTGGGGCCTAACCACCCAGGGGTGTCGTCTCCAGTGGACCTCACCCAGCCTTCCGGCGCCGCCCCCGGCAGCTAAAGCCCGCAGACAGTCTGTTTCTGTTCTCAGAATCGGTGTCGCTTCTTTGTCCCTTTGGACGTTCATCTCAAATGCCTCGTGGCGTCATTCTGTGTACAAGGCGCCTCCCCAACGGCATTATTGATGGTTTTGAAAAACTAGCATATATGGGATGGTACTTAGGAATACCCTTTTGTTTAGTCGGCATAGTCGAAGGAGGATTTTGTGTAATTCGCGGTAGAGCACGTCTTTAAGTTATGCTTCTTACCATGTTTTGAATGCTTACTGACTCACATGATCCCATTGCTAAACAGAGTCATCGAAAACTCATTTATATACACTTAAAATTATAAATTATGTTAAAAACAAAAGCAGTGAAGATACTAAATACTTATCGCTTTTATTATTTACCATGTTTTATTGATACTTTGCTTTTGAGGTTATTTATGCATTTGTTGCATCTGTGTGGAGGAGATACTATACTATGGTGCTCTACTGTGTATCACTTCCCAACTCTGAGTTCAGTGGTGTCACAATTCAGTTATGTCACGCTCACGTCACAATGAATGAATACACAATGGAAATTGTCTGCACTACAAATCAGCCCCTGCCTAAAGCCGACTGTTAAGGATTTTACCAGCACACCACTAAATTTTAGATGACTCTAGGAAGGTAGAATGTACAATGTGATAATTATGTATTTTTCTGTAGAGCAGACCGCTCTTAATTGACTTTAAACATATAGGTTGATCAGGTATTTGCACCTAGGAGATTGTTGTGAGAAATTTTGAGGTTAAGATGAATTTCAATTGTTATCACAGTGATGATCACATAATACTGTGATCATTGATTTCCTGGGCTCATAAACGTGGCTAGTGACTGACTTTTGTCTATCGTAGTGCTTAGCAGTGTTTGACCAATGACTGACTTAATTAAGGTCAAACCTTACTAGTGTTTGACCAATGACTGACCAAGTATCTCGCATTTAATCCACCTCTCCCTCTCCCCTTTTTAGGGACTAGATGTGTCATTCAGGCTAGAGTGCAGTGGCACAATCATAGCTCACTGCAGTCCCAAACTCCTGGGCTCAATCTGAGCTCAAGTGATCCTCCCACCTCAGTCTGTAATTCCCCTTTTTGACTGGAGCCACTTGTTGATCTAAGGGGCTTGGTCAAATTACATTAAAACAAAACTGAAAATTAAAAAAAATAAACTGAAAACTCATTCTCGTTTTCAGTAATATTCTTTAACCTAGGAATAGAGTTTCTTTAACATAACTGTCATGTTTTGTTGTTACATTAGAAAAATAAACTACCTGTGAGGCCATAGAGTACCCGGATACTCAAACATCCATGTTTTGTTCTGCTAAATGGGCGTCTGTAATGTATCTTGAATGAATTCTTGAATTATATTTTGTGTATGGTTTAAGGTAGAGGTTGAGAGTAGGTTTTTTTTTTTAAACACAAATATCTAGTACTTCTAACATCATTTGTTGTTTCCTTCATTGAATTACCTTGGTGCTATGTTATTACAAATCAAATGACTATATGTGTGTATCTATTTCTGGATTCTCTTCCATTGCTATATTTGGGTATCCTTGGGTCAGTTCGACAGTGTTGAATGTCATAGCTTTATAAGTCTTGAAATTAAGATAGTTACATATTATACTGTAGCTTTTTTTTTTTTTTTTTTGAGACGGAGTTTCGCTCTTGTTACCCAGGCTGGAGTGCAATGGCGCGATCTCGGCTCACCGTAACCTCCGCCTCCTGGGTTCAGGCAATTCTCCTGCCTCAGCCTCCTGAGTAGCTGGGATTACAGGCATGCACCACCATGCCCAGCTAATTTTTTGTATTTTTAGTAGAGACGGGGTTTCACCATGTTGACCAGGATGATCTTGATCTCTTGACCTTGTGATCCACCCGCCTCAGCCTCCCAAAGTGCTGGGATTACAGGCTTGAGCCACCGCGCCCGGCCCTATTTTCTAGTTCATTTCTAATACATAAAAATTCAAATGACTTTTTAATATTGGTCTTATAATCTGTAACCTTGCTTCTGGTAGCTTTTTGTAGATTTTTCTGGGTTTTCTACATATACAAGTCATATTAGCTGCCAATGAAGACAAAATTATTATTGTACCTGCTTTCTAATTTCTTTTCTTTTTTTTGCACTGGCTAGGAACTCCAGTACAGTGCTGGGCGAGGTGGCTCAGACCTGTAATCCCAGCACTTTGGGAAGCTAAGGAGGGAGGATCACTTGGGGCTAGGAGTTCCACACCAGCCTGGGCAACAAAGTGAGACCTCCTGTCTACAAAAAAAAAAAAATCAGCTGGCCACAGTGGTGCATGGCTGTAGTCCAGCTACTGGGGACGCTGAGGTGGAAGGATTGCTTGAGCCCAGAGGTTTGAAGTTGCAGTAATCTGTGATACTGCCACTGCACTCCAACGTGAGTGACAAAGTGAGACCCTGTCTCAAAAAAAAAAAAAAAAAAAAAAAAACTAGTTGAATAGATTTTAGGGGAAGGAAACTGTTCCATATTTCACCATTAAGTATGATGTTAGTTGTATATTTTTCATTGATGTCCTATATCAGATTGAAGAAATTCCCTTCTATTCCTGTTTTCTACTTTGTAATTCTGATTTTTGTCTTTGATTTTGAAAGTATAAAATTTCTGTAATTATTATTTTGTACAGTAAGTATTCATTTAGATTTATTCACCTATTTACCCATTCCAATGCCTGTCATTTCTTTCTGCATTTCCAAACTTCTTGTGGCATCATTTCTTGTCTGCCTGAATAACTTTAGTGAACCTCTGACTGTAACTTCTATACCATTCTTTCTAATCTTTTGGAACTCCGATTACATATGTGTTTAATCTTTTGAACATTTTTTGAACATTGTTATTTGCTTACTTCAGTATCTTGATCATCTCTGGTTCTGCTTCTCTTTCTTTTTATTTTCTTTTTTCTTTCTTCAACCTTCACCACCTGCATTCAAGTGATTTTCTTGTCTTAGCCTCCCAAGTAGCTGGGACTACAGGCGTACACCACCACACCCAGCTAATTTTTGTATTTTTAGTAGAGATGGGGGTTTCACCATGTTGGCCAGGCTGGTCTTGAACTACTGACTTCAAGTGATCCTCCTGCCTGGGCTTTCCAAAGTGTTGGTATTACAGGTGTGAACCACTGCGCCCGGCCTGCTTCTATTTCTTTTATTTAAACAATTTTTTTTCCTTTATATGACTTTGCCTTTGCATGGGTACTAGTAATTTTCTATTGTTTATTACGTTATGTGTGAAAAGATTGTACAGACTTCATCCTAGATGAAGTTGATCATTTGAGGTCAATTTTACAGTAAACAGCTTTGAATAGTAAATTGCTGACATTTCATGTCAGACATTTCTTAGTGTGGTATGTTTCCAGGGAAACAAGACTGGGTATAGTAGGGAAGCCTGACGTTATCTTTCCATAGAGAAAGGGAATGACATTTTTTTTTTTTTTTTTTTTTTGAGACGGAGTTTTGCTCTTGTTACCCAGGCTGGAGTGCAATGGCGTGATCTCGGCTCACCACAACCTCCGCCTCCTGGGTTCAGGCAATTCTGCCTCAGCCTCCTGAGTAGCTGGGATTACAGACATGTGCCACCATGCCCAGCCAATTTTTTTGCATTTTTAGTAGAGACAGGTTTTCACCATGTTGACCAGGATGGTCTCGATCTCTTGACCTCGTGATCCACCCGCCTCGGCCTCCCAAAGTGCTGGGATTACAGGCTTGAGGCACCGCGCCCGGCCGACATTTTAATTCTTTCTTCATACTTGGCCAAATCACTTAACTTCTGAGCCTTTGTTTCTGGATTGTAAAATCGAGTTAATAAGTACTACCCACCTTATTCTGTGGATTTAATTACATATACATGTTTAATGCTTAGCACAGTGCCTGGTAAATAGTAAGAGCTCAATTAAACATTACCTCTCACCTTTGTTATCACTGGAGATCCATGTAGTACTGAGAAAATTTGTGGATTACTGAATAGCATTGAGTTACTCCTGAAGAGAAGGGGCAAATGAAGAAAATTTGTTTCATTTGGGATGTATTACTGACACTTTTTTGTAGGTCTTTTTGGTTTTATTTATTTATTTATTTGAGATGGAGTCTCATTCTTTGGCCCAGGCTGGAGTGAAGCAGCACTATCTTGGCTCACTGCAACCTTCGCCTCCTGGGTTGGAGCGATTCTTGTGCCTCAGCCTTTCGACTAGTTGGGATTACAGGCACCTGCCACCATGCCCTGTTAATTTTTATAGTTTGGCCGGGCGCGGTGGCTCAAGCCTGTAATCCCAGCACTTTGGGAGGCCGAGGCCGGTGGATCACGAGGTCGAGAGATCGAGACCATCCTGGTCAACATGGTGAAACCCTGTCTCTACTAAAAATACAAAAAATTAGCTGGGCATGGTGGCATGTGCCTGTAATCCCAGCTACTCAGGAGGCTGAGGCAGGAGAATTACCTGAACCCGGGAGGCGGAGGTTGCGATGAGCCAAGATTGTGCCATTGCACTCCAACCTGGATAACAAGAGCGAAACTCCGTCTCAAAAAAAAAAAAAATTTATAGTTTTAGTAGAGATGGGGTTTTGTCATGTTGGTCAGGCTGGTTTTGAACTCCTGACCTGGTAATCTGCTCACCTCGCCTGCCAAGGTGCTGGGATTAACAGGTGTGAGCCACCGTGCCTGACCTTTTTGGTTATTTTTAAATTTGAGAGGAAAAATCTGAGGACTAATTCTAGATTTTCTAGATTTTTCCCTTTAATATAGACATTAGTATTTGCCTGATTTTAGTATGATTTTCAAAAATTGCAACTTAGAATTTCAGAGTAAATTTACTATTTAAAATAGAATGATATTTGGAGGTTTCTGATTGCATCTATCTCTGTTTCTTTAAGTATCTCTTAATCTATTTAGGCATGGTAGTGATTTGTTATAAAAGTAAATATTTTCTTATTTAACATATTACTTCTTGTAGGAAACTTTGAGGGAAATTTTGAGTCACTGGACCTTGCAGAATTTGCTAAGAAGCAGCCATGGTGGCGTAAGCTATTCGGGCAGGAATCTGGACCTTCAGCCGAAAAGTATAGTGTGGCAACTCAGCTGTTCATTGGAGGTGTCACTGGATGGTAAGTGATGTGAAAGATGTCCACTGTCTTTTGTGCATGATTTAGTATTGCAGTTATAGGTGCCATCTTCTTTAACCAATGAAAACACATTGGCTTTTGTGAAATTGGTCACTTAAAGTACCATTTAATGGTTACACACAATGAGTGTTTGCTATATGCCAGGTACTGTTTGAAGTATTTACATAGGTATCTCATTTTCTTCTTACAACTCTGGAATTAGTACTGTTATTTTCTATCCTAGTTTTCTAAAAACCAAGGCCTAGAAAGGTTAATTTGCCCAAGGCCACATAGCTGGTGACTGGTAGAATGAAGAGCTAACTACTTATTAGCTATGTCAGATGATAAATTAATGTGATACAGCTTATGGTTTCATTTGTAATAAATTCAAAAAGTGTTAATAGCAAATTTCATAGGTGAATATCGAATCCATTAATCTCATAATCTCTTTACATTTGAAAAATTTTATAGCACGATATAGCAAATATGAAACAGTGCATATAAAGGTGTACATTTTAGTAAATACTTAGAGTGAACATCTGTGTTAACAACTGCTCAGGTTAAAAAAAATATGGCTAGCCTCCTAGAAATTCTAGAGGTTGTTAAGCATTGCTTTTGTTTATAGTTTTTTTTTTTTTTTTTTTTTTTCAGAATGGCTATTATTTTTTATTATTATTTTTTTAATTGCATTTTAGGTTTTGGGGTACATGTGATGAACATGCAAGATTGTTGCATAGGTACACACATGGCAGTGTGCTTTGCTGCCTTCCGTCCCCTCACCTGTATCTGTCATTTCTCCCCATGCTCTCTCTTCCCACCTCCCCACCCCCCACCCCTCCCCCATTTCCCCCCAACGGACCCCAGTGTGTAGTGCTCCCCTCCCTGTGTCCATGTGTTCTCATTGTTCAACACCCGCCTATGAGCGAGAATATACGGTGTTTGATTTTCTGCTCTTGTGTCAGTTTGCTGAGAATGATGGTTTCCAGGTTCATCCATGTCCCTACAAAGGACGTGAACTCATCGTTTTTGATGGCTGCATAATATTCCATGGTGTATATGTACCACATTTTCCCTATCCAGTCTATCATGGTTGGGCATTTGGGTTGGTTCCAGGTCTTTGCTATGGTAAACAGTGCCGCAATGACCATTCGTGTGCACGTGTCCTTGTAGTAGAATGATTTATAATCCTTTGGATATATACCCAGTAATGGGATTGCTGGGTCAAATGGGATTTCTATTTTTAGGTCCTTGAGGAATCGCCACACTGTCTTCCACAATGGTTGAATTAATTTACATTCCCACCAACAGTGTAAAAGTGTTCCTATTTCTCCACATCCTCTCCAGCATCTGTTGTTTCCCGATTTTTTAATGATCGCCATTCTAACTGGTGTGAGATGGTATCTCAATGTGGTTTTGATTTGCATTTCTCTGATGACCAGGGATGATGAGCATTTTTTCATATGTTTGTTGGCCTCCTGTATGTCTTCTTTTGTAAAGTATCTGTTCATATCCTTCGCCCATTTTTGAATGGGCTTGTTTGTTTTTTTCTTGTAGATCTGCTTTAGTTCTTTGTAAATTCTTGATATCAGCCCCTGGTCAGATGGGTAGACTGCAAAAATTTTTTCCCATTCTGTTGGTTGCCGATTCACTCTACTGACTGTTTCTTTTGCCGTGCAGAAGCTGTGGAGTTTGATTAGGTCCCATTTGTCTATTTTGGCTTTTGTTGCCATTGCTTTTGGCATTTTGGTCATGAAGTCCTTGCCTACACCTATGTCCTGAATGGTTTTGCCTAGATTTTCTTCTAAGGTTTTTATGGTATTAGGTCTGATGTTTAAGTCTTTAATCCATCTGGAGTTAATTTTGGTGTAAGGTGTCAGGAAGGGGTCCTGTTTCTGCTTTCTGCACATGGCTAGCCAGTTTTCCCAACACCATTTATTAAACAGGGAGTCCTTTCCCCATTGCTTGTTTTTGTCAGGTTTGTCGAAGATCAGATGGTTGTGGGTATGTTGTATTTCCTCTGAGGCCTCTGTTCTGTTCCATTGGTCTATATCTCTGTTTTGGTACCAGTACCATGCTGTTTTGATTACTGTAGCCTTGTAGTATAGTTTGAAGTCCGGTAGTGTGATGCCTCCTGCTTTGTTCTTTTTGCTTAGAATTGACTTGGCTATGCGGGCTCTCTTTTGGTTCCATATGAAGTTTCAGGTGTTTTTTTCCAGTTCTGTGAAGAAGGTCATTGGTAGCTTGATGGGAATAGCGTTGAATCTGTCAATTACTTTGGGCAGTATGGCCATTTTCACGATGTTGATTCTTCCTAACCATGAACATGGAATGTTTCTCCATCTGTTTGTATCCTCTCTTATTTCGTTGAGCAATGGCTTGTAGTTCTCCTTGAAGAGGTCCTTTACGTTCCTTGTTAGTTGTATTCCTAGGTACTTTATTCTCTTTGTAGCAATTGTGAATGGCAGTTCGTTCTTGATTTGGCTCTCTTGAAGTCTATTACTGGTGTATAGGAATGCTTGTGATTTTTGCACGTTGATTTTGTATCCTGAGACTTTGCTGAAGTTGTTTATCAGTTTCAGGAGATTTTGGGCTGAGATGATGGAGTCTTCCAGATATACAATCATGTCATCTGCAAATAGAGACAATTTGATTTCCTCCTTTCCAATTTGGATACCCTTTATTTCTTTTTCTTGCCTGATTGCTCTGGCTAGAACTTCCAGTACTATATTGAATAGGAGTGGTGAGAGAGGGCATCCTTGTCTAGTGCCAGATTTCAAAGGGAATGCTTCCAGTTTTTGCCCATTCAGTATGATATTGGCTGTTGGTTTGTCGTAAATAGCTTTTATTGTTTTGAGATACATTCCGTCAATACCTAGTTTATTGAGGGTTTTTAGCATAAAGGGTTGTTGAATTTTGTCAAAAGCCTTCTCTGCATCAATCGAGATAATCATGTGGTTTTTGTCTTTGGTTCTGTTTATGTGGTGAATTACGTTTATGGACTTGCGTATGTTGAACCAGCCTTGCATCCCCGGGATGAATCCTACTTGATCATGGTGGATGAGCTTTTGGATATGCTGTTGCAATCGGTTTGCCAGTATTTTATTGAAGATTTTTGCATCTATGTTCATCATGGATATTGGCCTGAAATTTTCTTTTCTTGTTGAGTCTCTGCCGGGTTTTGGTATCAGGATGATGTTTGTCTCATAAAATGGTTTGGGAAGGATTCCCTCTTTTTGGATTGTCTGGAATAGTTTCAGAAGGAATGGTATCAGCTCCTCCTCGTATGTCTGGTAGAATTCAGCTGTGAACCCATCTGGACCTGGGCTTTTTTTGGGTGGTAGGCTCTTTATTGCTGCCTCGACTTCAGACCATGTTATTGGTCTATTCAGGGTTTCGGCTTCTTCCAGGTTTAGGCTTGGGAGGATGCAGGTGTCCAGGAATTTATCCATTTCTTCCAGGTTTACTAATTTATGTGCATAGAGTTGTTTATAATAATCTCTGATGATGGTTTGGATTTCTGTGGAATCTGTGGTGATATCCCCTTTATCGTTTTTTATTGCATCAATTTGGTTATTCTCTCTTTTCTTTTTTATTAATCTGGCTAGTGGTCTGTCTATTTTGTTGATCTTTTCAAAAAACCAGCTCCTGGAATTATTGATTTTTTTGAAGAGTTTTTTGTGTCTCTGTTTCCTTCAGTTCTGCTCTGATCTTAGTTATTTCCTGTCTTCTGCTAGGTTTTGAGTTTTTTTGATCTTGCTCCTCTAGCTCTTTCAATTTTGATGATAGGGTGTCAATTTTAGATCTCTCCTTTCTTCTCATGTGGGCACTCATTGCTATATATTTTCCTCTAGAGACTGCTTTAAATGTGTCCCAGAGATTCTGGTATGTTGTGTCTTCGTTCTCATTGGTTTCGAAGAACATCTTTATTTCTGCCTTCATTTCATTGTTTATCCAGTCAACATTCAAGAGCAAGTTGTTCAGTTTCCATGAAGCTGTGCGGTTCTGAGTTAGTTTCTGCATTCTGAGTTCTAACTCGATTGCACTGTGGTCTGAGAGACTGTTTGTTATGATTTCTGTTCTTTTGCATTTGCTGAGGAGTGATTTATTGCCAATTATGTGGTCAGTTTTAGAGTAGGTGTGATGTGGTGCTGAGAAGAATGTATATTCTGTGGATTTGGGGTGGAGAGTTCTGTAAATGTCTATTAGGTTTGCTTGTTCCAGGTCTGTATTCAGGTCCTGGATATCCTTGTTGATTTTCTGTCTGGTTGATCTGTCTAATATTGACAATGGGGTGTTAAAGTCTCCCACTATTATTGTGTGGGAGTCTAAGTCTCTTTGTAAGTCATTAAGAACTTGCCTTATGTATCTGGGTGCTCCTGTATTGGGTGCGTATATATTTAGGATCGTTAGCTCTTCTTGTTGCAGTGATCCTTTTACCATTATGTAATGTCCTTCTTTGTCTCTTTTGATCTTTGTTGCTTTAAAGTCTATTTTATCAGAGATGAGAATTGCAACTCCTGCCTTTTTTTGCTCTCCATTTGCTTGGTAGATCTTCCTCCATCCCTTTATTTTGAGCCTTTGTGTATCCTTGCATGTAAGATGGGTTTCCTGGATACAGCACACTGATGGGTTTTGGCTTTTTATCCAATTTACCAGTCTGTGTCTTTTGATTGGGGCATTTAGTCCATTGACATTTAGGGATAGTATTGTTATATGTGAATTTGATGCTGTCATTTTGATGCTACCTGGCTGTTTTGTTGGTTAGTTGATGCAGATTCTTGATTGTGTTGATGCTCTTTTACCATTTGGTGTGTTTTGGAGTGGCTGGTACTGGTTGTTCCTTTATATGTGTAGAGCCTCTTTCAGGAGTTCTTGTAGGGCAGGTTTGGTGGTGATGAAATCTCTGAGTGCTTGCTTGTTCACAAAGGATTTTATTTTTCCTTCACTTATGAAGCCTAGTTTGGCTGGATAGGAGATTCTGGGTTGAAAGTTCTTTTCTTTAATGATGTTGAATATTGGCCCCCAATCTCTTCTGGCTTGTAGGGTTTCTGCTGAGAGATCTGCTGTGAGTCTAATGGGCTTCTCTTTGTGGGTAACCCGACCTTTCTCTCTCGCTGCCCTTAGCATTTTCTCTTTCATTTCAACCCTGGTGAATCTGACGATTATGTGCCTTGGGGTTGCTCTTCTTGAGGAATATCTTTGTGGTGTTCTCTGTATTTCCTGGATTTGAATATTGGTCTGCCTTGCTAGGTTGGGGAAGTTTTCCCGGATAATATCCTGAAGAGTATTTTCCAGCTTGGATTCATTCTCTTCATCACATTCAGGTACACCTATCAGACGTAGATTAGGTCTTTTCACATAGTCCCACATTTCTTGAAGATTTTGTTCATTCCTTTTTGTGCTTTTTACTCTGTTCTTGCCTTCTCTTTTTATTTCATTGAGTTGATCTTCGACCTCTGATATCCTTTCTTCTGCTTGGTCAATTCGGCTGTTGAAGCTTGTGCATGCTTCACGAAGTTCTCGTGTTGCATTTTTCAGCTCCATCAATTCACTTATACTCCTCTCTATGCTGTCCATTCTCGTCAGCAGTTCGTCCAATCTTTTTTCAAGGTTCCTATTTTCTTTGCATTGGGTTAGAACATGTTCTTTTAGCTCATTGTAGTTTCTTACTACCCACCTTCTGAAGTCTGATTCTGTCATTTCATCACCCTCCTTCTCCATCCGTTCTGGTTCCCTTGCTGGTGAGGAGTTGTGATCCCTTTTAGGAGGAGAGGTGTTCTGGTTTCGGGAGTTTTCATCCTTTTTGCGCTCGTTTCTTCCCATTTTTGTGGGTTTGTCCACCTGTTGTCTGTCTCTGTCCCAGGGAGTTGGAGCTTTATGAGTTTCCGTTGCACTACTGCCTTTTTTGATTTTTCTTCAGGTCTGACCCGCCCAGCTAGCAGCATGCCTAGCCACTGCCTGCCCGCAGGGGCTTTGCTGAGCTGCTGTGGGCTCCGCCCAGGTGCCCTGAGCTCTTCCCTATAGTCCTTTTTATATGGGCGTAGTTAGAACTGTCTCAGCAATGGTGGCCCCGCCTCTGTTATGGAGGACTCTCTCTGTTGTGGCAGGTTGCCTCGGCAACGGCAGCCTGCCTCCGTAGGGGTGGAGAGTCTCAGTAATGGCGGAAGCCCCTCCCCCACGGAGCCGGACCGTCCCGGTTCAGCTGTGCTTGGTTTGAAGGGCTCAACCCAGAGGGTTTCCAATTACTGTTTTTGTTTTCGTTGTTGTTGGGGGTGGAGGGGTGGGACCAACCGAGCCTGATCACCTGGCTCCCTGACTCAGAGTCTTTTCTTTTAAGTTGAACGACCCCGCGTTCCGGTCGCTTGTTGAAAAGGCGCCGGGATCTCCCGTGCTGCGACTCACGGAGTCGGCTCGAACTGCGGCGCCGGCTCCTGGCGGATTTTTTGCCTAGGAATCTCCTGGCCTGACTCGCTATTTCAGCTGAATGGGCAACTCTGCCATCTCAGGGCTCTGCTCGCCAGCTAAGAGGGCTCCCAGACCAGTGGCTTTTGTACGGAGAACCGCAGCAACAGGGAGTGGTCACAGCAGCCGCGTGGGCGGAACGAGCCCCGCGGGGGCCAAAACAGCCGCACTGGCTGGGACTGCGACGCTGGCGACCCCTCTGCCTGGGTATCTCCTGGTCTGTGGGCAATAAGAGTTCGTCTGGAAATGCGGCGTCCACTCACCCTCTGCACTTTCACTGGGAGCTAAAGTCCTGAGCTGTTCTTAGGTGGCCATCTTCCCAGCATTCCCGTTATTTATAGTTTTAACACCAATTATGTCACTAAATAATATAGTGTGGTTTACCTGGTTTCTAACTTAAAGTAAATGCAGTCAGTATGTATTCTTTTGAGTCTTGCTTTTTTCGCTCAACCTGATGTTTCGTATATTCAACTACATTGTGTATAGTTGTAGTTTCTTCACTTTCATTTGTATTTTGAGTTCCATTATATGAATGTACCATAGTATATTTATCTAGTTGATGACTGACATTTGAGTTGTTTCAATTTTTGACTATACTATGCTGATATGAGTATTAGATTTTCCAGTGTATATGTGCATACATTTCTGTAGGTTCTATACCTAGAAATTGCTAGGTCACAGGTATAGGTATCTTCAGCTTCACTGAATAATGTCAAACCACCTTCTAAAACTGGTTTTAACAGTTTACAATCCCAACAAGGACTGAAGGAACCTGTTGTTCTACATTGTTGGCACTTGATTTTGCCAGATTGTCAGATTTTTTAAAAAATAATTTTTCTTTAGAGAGATAATCAAGTTAAATTCAGACTGTTAAAATTTTGCCAGTCTGCTAGTTAGGGAGTAGTATTTCATGGTGGTTTTCATTTACATTTCCCTGAGTAGGAGTGACATTGAGGAACTTTAACATGTGTTTGTTGACTATTTGAATCTCCTCTTTCAGTTCCACTGTAGTCTTTTTCCTCTGAAGTTGTCATTCTTTCCCTTGTTAAGCTGTAAGAGTTCTTTATATATTCTTTTTCTTTTTTTTGAGATGGAGTTTCGCTCTTGTTACCCAGGCTGGAGTGCAATGGCGCGATCTTGGCTCACCGCAACCTCCGCCTCTGGGGTTCAGGCAATTCTCCTGCCTCAGCCTCCTTAGCTGGGATTACAGGCATGCACCACCATGCCCAGCTAATGTTTTGTATTTTTAGTAGAGATGGGGTTTCACCATATTGACCAGGATGGTCTTGATTTTTTGACCTTGTGATCCACCCGCCTTGGCCTCCCAGAGTGCTGGGATTACAGGCTTGAGCCACCACGCCCGGCCAAGTTCTTTATATATTCTGAATATTCTCAGTCCTTTGTTAGTTGTGTGTATTACAGATATTTTCACTCCTTCTGTGGTTATCTTTTCGTTTTATGGTATCTTTTGATGAACCAAAGATCTTATTTTTAATATAGTCAATTTTATAAATCTTGATGGTTAGTGATTTTTGTGACTTAAGTAATCTTCGTCTACCCTATGTTTCAGAACTTTTATTTGACGTTTCACATTTAGATTTGCAATCCACTTGGAATTGTTTTTGTGCTCAGTGTGTGTGGAAGATTCCTTCTTTTTTTCCCCACTTGGAATACCCAATTGTCCCAACTTAATTTATTGCAAAAGCTATCCCTTTCCCCACTGTTTTATGTGAGTGTGTGGTGCATGCACATGTGTGTTTCTGCTATCTTAACTTTAGGAACATCTTGGCTGTTTTCTTTATCTCTTATTTTTTAAGTTTAATAAATAGGTATATTATAAGTTGCATATATTTAAATATACAATTTGAGACGTTTTTACATATGTACACGCCCATAAAACTATCACCACAGTCAAGATAATTAACATATCTATCACTTCAAAATCTGCTTTGTACCTCTTTGTAATCCCATGCTCTTTCCTTCATGCTGTCTTCCCACCACTGATCTGGTTTCTATTCCTATAGATTACATTGTGCTTTCTAGATTCCTTTTTGGAAATGGAATTACATACTATGTATTCTTTTTTTGTCTGGCTTCTTTTATTAACCCTAATAATATATTTTTTTGTTTTGAGATGGAGTTTTGCTCTGTTGCTGAGACTGGAGTGCAGTGGCGTGATCTTGACTCACTGCAACCTCCACCTCCCAGGTTCAAGCAGTTCTCCTGCATCAGCCTTTACCGTAATAATTTTGATGTCATCTATGCTTTTCTGTATATTAGTAGTTGATCCCTTTTTATTGCTGAGTAGTAACACATTGTTTGTACCACAATCTGTTTCTCCATCCACCTTTGATGGACATTTTTTTCCCACTTTTTGGCTATCATAAATAAAACTGCTATGAACAATTGTGTACAAGTCTTTGTATGAACGTATGCTTTCCTTTCCTTTGGGTAAATACCTAGGAATAGTATCACTGAGTCACATAGTAAGTGAATGTTTTAAATTTAAACAAGTACCTGCCAGTTTTTTAAGTGTGTGTACCATCATACATCTCCACCAGCAATGTGGGAGGGTTCCAGTTCCTCTGCGTCCTTACTAACACTTGGTATTGTATTTTTGATTACAACCATCTTAGTGGGTATAAAGTTGTATCTCATTGTGGTTTGATTTTGCGTTTCTCTAATGACCAATGATGTTGAGCATTTTCATTGGCTTATTTTTTTGCCCTTCATATATCTTTGGTGACTTATCTGTTCAAATCTTTTCCACATGTTTTGATTGGGTTGTTGGTTTTCTTTAATTACAGAATTGTGAGAGTTCTTTAAATATTCTGGATAGAAGTCTTAGATATGTGATTTGCAAATATATTACTTCTACTCTATAGCTTTTCATTATCTGAACTGTACCTTTCAAAGAACAGAAGTTCTAGGGCTGGGCGCGGTGGCTCAAGCCTGTAATCCCAGCACTTTGGGAGGCCGAGGCGGGTGGATCACGAGGTCGAGAGATCGAGACCATCCTGGGCAACATGGTGAAACCCCGTCTCTACTAAAAATACAAAAAATTAGCTGGGCGTGGTGGCACGTGCCTGTAATCCCAGCTACTCAGGAGGCTGAGGCAGGAGAATTGCCTGAACCCAGGAGGCGGAGGTTGCGGTGAGCCGAGATCGCGCCATTGCACTCCAGCCTGGGGAACAAGAGCGAAACTCCGTCTCAAAAAAAAAAAAAAAAAGTCTTTCCTCTGCCTGAAAGACTTCCTTTAACATTTCTTGTATTGCTTGTCTACTGGGGATGTTTTTTTTTCTTCAGTTTTTGTATCTGTGAAAAAGGTCTTTATTTCATCTTTGTTTTTGAAAGATCACTTAGTATAGAATTCTAGACTGGCAAGGTTGGTGTTCTTTTTCAGTACATTAAAGATGTTATTTCATTGTCTTTAGCTTTGTATTATTTTGTATGAGAAATGTGTTCTCTCCAAACTTTATTCCTCTGTATCTAATACCTTTTTTTCCCCCTTCAGCTCCTTTTAAGATTTCCTCTTACCATTTGTTTTAAGGAGTTTGATTAGCTTATACCTTGCTATCGTTTTTTTTTCCTTTGTTTTCTTTTTTCTTCTTCTTTTTTTGAGACAGATTCTCGCTCTGTCGGCCAGGCTGGAGTGCAGTGGCATGATCTTAGCTCACTGCAATCTCCACCTCCTAGGTTCAAGTGATTCTCATGATGCCTCAACCTCCCGAGTAGCTGCGATTACAAGCGTGTGCCATTGCACCTAGCTAATTTTTGTATTTTTAGTAGAAATGGGGTTTCACCACATTGGCCAGGCTGGCCTCAAATTCCTGACCTGGGATTACAGGCGTGAGCCACCATGCCCAGACTTTTGTTTCTTCTGCTTAGATTTCATTGAGCTTTTTGGATCTGTGGAGGATTTATTGTTCTCATGAAGTGTGGAATTTTTTTTTTTTTTTTTTTTTGAGACAGAGTTTCGCTCTTGTTACCCAGGCTAGAGTGCAATGGCGCGATCTCGGCTCACCGCAACCTCCGCCTCCTGGGTTCAGGCAATTCTCCTGCCTCAGCCTCCTGAGTAGCTGGGATTACAGGCACGCGCCACCATGCCCAGCTGATTTTTTAGATTTTTAGTAGAGACGGGGTTTCACCGTGTTGACCAGGATGGTCTTGATCTCGCGACCTCGTGATCCACCCGCCTCGGCCTCCCAAAGTGCTGGGATTACAGGCTTGAGCCACCGCTCCTGGCAAAGTGTGGAATTTTTTTCTGTCCTTCTTCAAATATTTTTTTCTGCCCTCCTTCAGTGATTCCAATTATACGTAATTGTAGTTGTACAATTATGTGTGAAGTTTTTCCACAGTTCATTAATACTGTTTACTTTTTAAAAACTTTATTTTGAGATACTTACAGATTCACATGCAGTTAGAAATAATCCAGAGAGGTCTTATACCCATTCCCCAATTGCCCCCCACCACACCATGGTAATATCTTATATAACTATAGTTCAGTATCATAACCACTTTCATTTTTGTTTCTATTTCATTTTTGATAGTTTTTATTGCTATTTCATGAAGTTCTCTAATCTTCGACAGTGTCTAAACTGCTATATTTTTCATCTCAGACATTGTAGTTTTTATTTCTAGAAGTTTGATTTGCATCTTTTTTTTTTTTTTTAATTGAGACTTTCTTGCTCTGTTGCCTAGGCTGGATTGCAGTGGCACAATCACAGCTCAGTGCAATCTCTACCTAATGGGCTCAAGAGATCCTCCCACCTCAGCTCCCTGAATACTGGAACTGCAGGTGCATGCCACCATGCCTGGCTAATTTAAAAATAATTTTTTTTTTTTAGGGAAATGAGATCTCAGTATGTTGCCCAAGCTGGTCTTAAACTCCTGGACTCAAGTGATCCTCTGGCCTTGGCCTCCTAAAGTGCTAGGATTACAGGCATGAGCCATTGTACCCACCCAAGATTTGCATGTTTTTTTTGTTTTTGTTTTTTTTTTTTTTTTTTTAGACGGAGTTTCGCTCTTGTTACCCAGGCTGGAGTGCAATGGCGCGATCTCGGCTCACCGCAACCTCCGCCTCCTGGGTTCAGGCAATTCTCCTGCCTCAGCCTCCCGAGTAGCTGGGATGACAGGCACGCGCCACCATGCCCAGCTAATTTTTTTTTTTTTTTTTTTTTTTTTTTTTGAGACAGAGTTTCGCTCTTGTTACCCAGGCTGGAGTGCAATGGCACGATCTCGGCTCACCGCAACCTCCGCCTCCTGGGTTCAGGCAATTCTCCTGCCTCAGCCTCCTGAGTAGCTGGGATTACAGGCACGTGCCACCATGCCCAGCTAATTTTTTGTATTTTTAGTAGAGACAGGGTTTCACTATGTTGACTGGGATGGTCTGGATCTCTTGACCTCGTGATCCACCCGCCTCGGCCTCCCAAAGTGCTGGGATTACAGGCTTGAGCCACCGCGCCCGGCCGATTTGCATGTTTTTAAAAGAGCTTCCTTGTCTCTACTTATTATGTACAATCTTTTCTCTGGCTTCTTGAACATCTAGAATATAATTATAATAACTTTAATGCTTTTGTCTACTAATTTTGTCACCAGTGCCATTTCTGGGTTTCTTTTTTTTTTTTTTTTTTTTTTTTTGAGACGGAGTTTCACTCTTGTTACCCAGGCTGGAGTGCAGTGGCGCAATCTCGGCTCACCGCAACCTCCGCCTCCTGGGTTCAGGCAATTTTCTGCCTCAGCCTCCTGAGTAGCTGGGATTACAGGCACGCAGCACCATGCCCAGCTAATTTTTTGTATTTTTAGTAGAGACGGGGTTTCACCATGTTGACCAGGATGGTCTTGATCTCTTGACCTCGTGATCCACCCTCCTCGGCCTCCCAAAGTGCTGGGATTACAGGCTTGAGCCACCGCGCACGGCCTTCTGGGTTTCTTTTAATTGATTTTTTTTTTATCATTATGGTTCATATTTTTCTGATTTGCATGCCTAGTAGTTTTTAATTAGATGGCAGATATTATGAATTTTACCTTATTGGGTACTAGATATTTTTTATTCTTATAAATATGCTTGATTCTTGTTCTTGGATGTAGTTACTTAGAAAGTGCTTCATCTGGCCGGGCGCGAAAGCAAATTAAAACCACAATGAGGCCGGGTGTGGTGGCTCACACCTGTAATCTCAGCACTTTGGGAGGCCGAGGCAGGCGGATCAGCTGAGGTCAGGAGTTCAAGAGCAGCCTGGCCAACATGGTGAAACCCTGTCTTTAAAAATAAAAAAAATTAAAAAAAATAAAACCACAATGAGATATCACCTTGCACGTGTTAGAGTGGCTGTTATAAAAAAGACAAGAGATAATTGTTGATAATAAGGGTATGGAGCAAAAGGAACCCTAGTACACTGTCAGTGGGCATATAGATTGGTACAACCATTATGGAAAACAGTATGGAGGTTCCTAAAGAAATTAAAATTATAACTACCATGCGACCTAGCAATTCCTCTTCTGAGTGTATACCTAAAGGAAATGAAATCACCACCTCATAAAGGTATCTGCCCTCTCGTGTTCAGTGCAGCATTAATTGACAATAGTCAAGATATGGAAACATCCTAAGTGTTCATAAATGGATGAATGGGTAGAGAAAATATATATACAATGGGATACTATTTAGCCTTAAAAAAGGAGATCGTGCCACTTGCCATAGCGTAGATGGACCTGGAGGTCATTATGCTAAGTACGCAGAAAGAGAAAATACTGCATGATCTCATATGTGGGGGAGAAAGCCAAATATGCGGTGGTATAATATAATAAATATAAAGAAATAAAACTGGTTACCAGGGATAGGATGGGAGTGAGAGGAGAAAATGGGAAGATGTAGGTCAAAGGATACAAAGTAGCAAATATGTAAGAGGAGCAAGTCCAACACACAGCATGAGGACTGCAGCTAATGCAATTGTATTGCATTGGGAATTTCTATGAAATAAGTGCATTTTAGCTGCTCTTATCACAAAAAAGTAACTATGTGAGATGATAGATACATTAATCTGCTTCATTATGGTAACCATTTTACTTGTCTCTATGTATCCTATAACATCATGTTGTAAATCTCAAATATATACATAAAATTTCATTTTTTAAAAAAGGAGAGAGTAATCAACTGTGTCAAAAGCTGCTGTAGGTCAGATGAGATTAAGGCTGAGAAGTGAACACTAGCATTTGGCGAGGTCAAGATCAGTGGTGACTTTGGTAAGAATGGTTTCATTGAAGTCATGGGACAAAAGCCTGAATGGAGTAGGTGTGAGAGAATATGGACACAGGACAAAAGAGATGGCGGGGGTGGGGGGGGAGAAGGGGGGAGGGGGAAAAAAAAGGGAGATGGCCTCAAAGTAATTTTTCTGTAAAGGAGAGCAAGAAAAGGGAAGGTGGCTGGAGAATTGGAGTTCAGAGAGGATTTTTTCAACAGCGGTTAATGATTACAGCTAATATGCATTCAGCAATTAACACAACAAAATCTCTGCCTCATAAAGCTTACATTTTAGTGCTGGGTGGGGGCAGGAAGATAGAAAATAATAAAGAAACACAGACTTATATTAAACTGGCTACGAGATGTAGCCACTCATATCATACGGACATATTCAAATGATATTATCTCCTCTCCTCCCTTCCCCCACCTTTTCCTATGTTTCTCTTCCTTGTTTTTGTATTGTAAAAAATGCCACATTGAGGACGGAATCCTGTGCCTTATCCCTTGCAAGCATCCTGTCCTCAAACTCAGGCGTGTTTTATTTTTTTGCTTCACAAACAGTTCTCAGGTCTGCTCCCTTCTTGCCATCTCAACCTTGGCCCTTTAGCATTCACTTCTCTTCTGGATTGCTACTTCACCCTCTTAACTGGAGTCTCTGCCTTCATCCTTCCTCTTTAATCTGTTCTCTGCAATGTAGCCAGTCGTCTTTTAAAAATATAACCTGAGTTTGGCCGGGCGCGGTGGCTCAAGCCTGTAATCCCAGCACTTTGAGAGGCCGAGGCGGGTGGATCACGAGGTCAAGAGATCGAGACCATCCTGGTCGACATGGTGAAACCCCGTCTCTACTAAAAATACAAAAAATTAGCTGGGCATGGTGGCGCGTGCCTGTAATCCCAGCTACTCAGGAGGCTGAGGCAGGAGAATTGCCTGAACCTGGGAGGCGGAGGTTGCGGTGAGCCGAGATCGCACCATTGTACTCCAGCCTGGGTAACAAGAGCGAAACTCCGTCTCAAAAAAAAAAAAAAATATATATATATATATAAAACCTGAGTTTTAAGGGACTTGCTCAAGACCACAAAATTAGTAGAGCTAAGATTTGATTTCCTTATGTTATGCTCCTTTTGGGGCTGGCTTTATGTAGGGTGTAGGAAGGAACTGGATCATCTCAAGCTAAGTAGGATATGAACATTGCCAGAAATGCATTTTTTTGTGTATCTGACAGCTCATCAATTTGTGTGATGTTGGTTTCTTTTTGTAGGTGCACGGGTTTCATATTCCAGAAGGTTGGAAAGTTGGCTGCAACAGCTGTGGGAGGTGGATTTTTTCTCCTTCAGGTCTGTATGTGAAATGTTCTCAGATGTTTGGAAATTCCACCTGCCACTTAAGGAATGCGGTGCAGGGAGTTGTAATACACTACAGTAGCTTTTGCACTTGTTTTTATTTACTATTTCAAATGCTAATGACCATTTGAGTCAAATTTTATCCATTATACTAGTAAATGTTACTTACCAGCCACATTTTATTTCCTCATTTCGGCACAGAAGTGCAAATTCCTTATCATAGCTCCCTTAAAAGAGTTTTTAAGGCCAGCTGAAATATTAAGCAGATGTGATTTCAAAACTGCAAGTAGGCTAGGATGCTTTAGTTTCATATTCTAATATATCTAGCTTTTACAGAGGGGACATTGAGCATTTGATCAGAAGTGGGAGCCAAGTGACAATGCAGACAGTGCTGTCTTCTTGACCCATAGTTTCAGAACCAGTGGTTGTCAGTTCTGTAGGAGAGACTAACAAGCAAGACTTGAAAAACAAAAAGGGAGCAGTTCCTCCAAAAACAAAAGAAAACCGACATTTGATTGTACTGGGCACACATTTCTTAGCTCTGCAGCATTGGTATTCAAACTTGCCTCCACATTGGAATCACCTGGGACTTTTTAAAAGAGCCAACATGTATCACCCCCAACCCACAGTCTGATTTCATTGGAAAACTTAAAACTCTTGAGGTGATTCTACTGTGCAGCGGTAGGTAGAGCTGTTCTGCTGTGGGAGCCATAACTTGCTGAATCAAGGCAGAGTCTCTGAATTCACAGCCTGTTGTCTCTTCCCACAGTTGGCATCCTTACTTTGGCAAGGTAACTTCTGCATTAGCACCATGATTGGAGTGAGTTCTGCAGATAGGTCAGATGAAAATCAAATGTATTGAAGAGGGAAACTGGTAACTGGCTGGAGCTGGGTTGAGTGTGGTACTGCTGCATGACAAATTCCCCCAAACCTAATGGCTTCAAATAATGATCACTTTATTCTCTCTCATGGTTACAGGAGTTTGGGGAGGGTTAAGGTAGGTGCTTGTGGATCAGAGTCTCATGTGGTTACAGGCCAGATGATCAGAGGGCTGGGGTAGGTCTGGACTGGCTGGGCCTCTTTGTCTCTCTGTCTCTATCTTCCCTCCTACTCTCCTTATTTCCCCCCTCTCCATAGCGTCAGTGCTTTTCCATGTGATCCCCTGGGCGTGAGCTGGCATAGGCTTCCTCTTAACTACCATGACTTCAGGACTCCCAAGCACAGTGCTCCAGAAATATGGTGTAAGTTGCATCTCCTTTCTTGCCCAAGACTCAAAAGTCATGGAGCATCACTTTTGTTGGCTGTCTCCCTGTGGGCTTGTTAGGTGCTGGCTCTTCACACCTCTCTCTCCTTTCTCTTGACCCTTCAGGCAGAAGTGCAGTAACAGCTCTATCCCTGTGGTTTCCCTTGCATGCCGCCCCAGACTCCATAAACATCTTAATATTGCTTTGAAATGTCTTAATTTGAGTGTGACCTCTGTTTCTTTTTGGGCCCCTGACAGAAATAATTGGTATTGCAAGTGTCATGTTATCTGTCACTAGAGGGGTGAGAGCAGGAGGCAAGCATAATGTTGAGAGATCAGTTATATCAGGAGTTATAGTTTGATATAGGGATCCAGTTTCCTTTTCTCCATACTGATAATTGAGCAGAATTTAGTGAATAATTCTTCCCATTCCCAGCATTGACAGCATTGTCTCTTTCATATATGAAAATCCATGTATGTGTGGCTGTGATTCTGGTTTCTGTGTTCTGTTCCACTGCTCAACTCTCCATCTTTATGGCAGTACTAAAGCTTAATATTTGGTGCCATGCAGATTCCTCCACCTTAATCTTCAGGAGTGTTGCAGCTACTTTTGTGTTTCTGCTTGTTCACCTGAATTTTAGCTCAGAGTTGTCAGTTATTTAAAAAAATCCCGTTGAAATTTTTATCGGAATTGCATTGGAACCATGTAGATATCTCTTATGATATTGAGTAATCTATCTGTGAACGTAGGTTTTTCTCTCCAATTATTTAGGTCTTCTTTAATGCTTTTGAATAGACTTTTATTATTTTTCCATATAGATCTTGTACATGTGTGATTCATTTTTATTACTGGATATCTTATAACTCTAGCTGGTCTTGTGGATGATATGATTTTTAAAACTACACATTCTGATTCATGCTAGTGTGTTGAAATACAGTTGATATTTTATGTTGCTTTTTCAGCCAGCCACCTTACTAAAAAAGTCTCTAATTTCTGACTTGCCTGGGATTCTTTTGGGTTTTGTCTATAAAGTCATGCCATCTGTGAACAGTGACATTTTTTCTTCATGGCTTTATGAATGTAGTTACCAAGCTGTAGATCACTTTCAGGGCCCAGCAACGCTGCCAGTTTTCAATTTATTCTACTTCCTCTGCTTGTTGTACTGTAATGGACTCATGATGTTGAACTTTGTCAGCAGAGGGTGCTGGAGGGACCTTGCTCCCAATTCTGGTGTTGCTTTGCTCCTATAGTGCAGTCCCCCAGTAACGCCGTGGAGAGCAGGAAGTCACCTTGCAGTCTTGGCCTGGGCCACCCAGGGGACTTCACCACCACCAGTACTACTTGTGCACCCTTGTAAAAAATCAGTTTGCTGTATTTGCACAAGTCCGTTCCTGTACTTTTTATTCTGTTCTGTTGATTTGTGTGTCTGTCTCTTCTTCAGTATCACATACTTTCTTGACTGCTATAGCATTATAGTAAGTCTTAAATCAGGTAGTGTGACTTCCCCCAATTCTGTTCTTTATCGGAATCATTTTGGTGATTATAGTTCTCTTGCCTTTCCATATAAATATTAGAACCAGCCTATTTATGTATCTATAAAAAATTCTAGAGGAAAAGCTAGGCAATATCATCCAGGACATAGGCATGGGCAAGGACTTCATGACTAAAACACCAAAAGCAATGGCAACAAAAGCCAACATTGACAAGTGGGATCTAATTAAACTCCAGAGCTTCTGTACAGCAAAAGAAACTATCATTAGAGTGAACTTGCAACCAACAGAATGGGAAAAAATGTTTTCAATCTACCCATCAGACAAAGGGCTAATATCCGGAATCTATGGAGAACTTAAACAAATTTACAAGAAAAAAACAACCCCATCAAAAAGTGGGCAAAGGATATGAACAGACACTTTTCAAAAGAAGACATTTATGCAGCCAACAAACATGAAAAAATGCTCATCATCACTGGTCATTAGAGAAATGAAAATCAAAACCACATTGAGATACCACCTCACGCCAGTTAGAATGGCGATCATTAAAAAATCTGGAGACAACAGATGCTGGAGAGGATGTGGAGAAATAGGAAGGCTTTTACACTGTTGGTGGGAGTAGAAATTAGTTTGACAATTGTAGAAGATAGTGTGGCGATTCCTCAAGGATCTAGAAATAGAAATTCCATTTGACTCAGCAATCCTATTTCTGGGTATATACCCAAAGGACTATAAATCATTCTATTATAAAGACACATGCACACGTATGTTCATTGTGGCACTGTTTACAATAGCAAAGACGTGGTCAACCGAAATGCCCATCAATGATAGACTGGATTAAGAAAATGTGGTACATATACACCATGGGATACTAAGCAGCCATAAAAAATGATGAGTTCGTGTCGATTGCACGGACATGGATGAAACTAGAAACTATCATTCTCAGCAAACTGACGCAAGAACAGAAAACCAAACACTGCATGTTCTCACTCATAAGTGGGTATTGAACAATGAGAACACACGGACATAGGGAGGGGAACATCACACACTGGGGCCTGGGCGGTGGGGGGCTGGGGGAGAAATAGCAGGGGGTGGGGGGATTGGGGAGGGATAGCATTAGGAAAAATACCTCATGGAGATGACGGGACGATGAATGCAGCAGACGGCTACCATGGCACGTGTATACCTATGAAACAAACCTGCACGATCTGCACATGTACCCCAGAACTTTAATGAATAAATTAAAAGAAAAAGAAAGTCTACTGGGATTTGTGATTGGGGTTACAGTAAATCTATAGATAATTTAGAGAGAATTGGTTGTCATTTCTGTGTTGAAGATGTCATTCCATTTACATGACATGTCTCTCCATTTATTTAGGTTGTCTTTAAGTTCTTTCTTCGGCATTTTGTAGTTCTCAGTATAGAGATCCTGTATGTTTTATTTGATTTATACCTAGTATTTAATTGTTTTTGTACCTATTGTAAATCATTAAAAAAAATTTCAGTTCAAATTGCTAGCATATTGAAATTCAGTTGGTCTTGTGTGATCTTGTATCCTGTGACCCTGCTAAACTCATTTTTTTAGTCTAGGAGTTTTCTTTGGTGATTTGTTGTTGTTGTTGTTGTTGTTCAATTCTATGAAATTTTGATGTAGACAAAGATGTGTATGAATAGAGACAGTCTGACCTCTTCCTTGTGAGTCTGGATGCCTCCTAATTCCTTTTCTCGCCTTGTTGTGCTGACTCTGAGTTCACTTCTGGTACGATATTGAATAGGAGTGGAGAGGGTGGACACCTTTGCCTTGTTCCCTGCATTCGTTCTTTCAACATTACGCACAATGTCAGCTGCAGGGTTTTTGTGTAGATGCTCCTTATCAAGTTGAGGAAGTTCCCCTCTATTCCTCTTTCTCTGAGACTTTTATTACGAATTTACATTGAATTTTGTCAGATGTTTATTGAGTCCTACCTTGAGGTTAGGCCAGGTGATACTGCAGGAAAAGCAGGAAATACACCACAGTTTGGTGATGCTTTGAATTCTGGTCTTCTCAAGTCTGCATGTCACTGTTTTTATGTAAGAGCCCTCAAATAGCAAGTCCATGTATATTATCAGTTTAACAGCAGGATTTTTGTGGGAGAAACAGGATAAACTGAATGAAAGAGAACCTTCTTTTTTTTTTTTTTTTTTTTTTTTTTGAGACGGAGTTTCGCTCTTGTTACCCAGGCTGGAGTGCAATGGCGCGATCTCGGCTCACCGCAACCTCCGCCTCCTGGGTTCAGGCAATTCTCCTGCCTCAGCCTCCTGAGTAGCTGGGATTACAGGCGCGCGCCACCATGCCAAGCTAATTTTTTGTATTTTTAGTAGAGACGGGGTTTCACCATGTTGACCAGGATGGTCTCGATCTCTTAACCTTGTGATCCACCCGCCTCGGCCTCTCAAAGTGCTGGGATTACAGGCTTGAGCCACCGCGCCCGGCCAAGAGAACCTTCTTTTAGCATACAAATTTTGATACTCAACTATGTGGTTGCTAAAAGTAATTTGTTCTTTTAGTACTAAGTAATATTCTATTGTGTAAATATGGTACAGTTTGTTTATCCATTCATGTGTTGATAGACTTTTGTGTTATTTCTAGTTATAGACTCATAAGTAAAACTACTGTGGCAAGGGCTGCCATTCTGGAGGCAGTGTGATAGCATGTGTAATTGCAGTATTGGTAGACGCTGCCAAATTGTTTTCTTAAAAGACTACCAGTTAAGACTTTTAGTAAGCGTGTGTAAGAGTGTCTATTTCCCCACATCCTTATCAACAGCAGATATTTTCAGTGCTTTATTTTTTTCCAATCTGATAAAAAAATTATAGGTCATTATTTTCATTTATCTTTCCTTGATTACTTGTGAAGTTCAACTTTTTCCTTCTCTTGGACACTTCCCTCTGTGAATTGCCTTTATGCAGTTTTAAAGTGAATTTTTTTTTCTTACCGATCTCTG
Source organism: Saimiri boliviensis (assembly GCF_048565385.1). NCBI lineage: Eukaryota > Metazoa > Chordata > Mammalia > Primates > Cebidae > Saimiri > Saimiri boliviensis. The sequence goes on along the minus strand of NC_133470.1, from coordinate 83,592,255 downwards.
TAAGAACTTCACTTTTTTGAGTATGAATGTTTTGTTTGTAATACACATCACAAGTGTTTTCTCTAGTTTGGTTGGCTGGCTGGTGGTGCCATTAGCTGAAATAGGGACTAGAGGAAGAGCAACAGTGCAGGAGACTTTTAGTTTCAGATATGCTGAGATATCCAGGTAGATACAACTTAGCAAAAATTTGGTAGAGAGGTGATATTGATAGGGCATTGATTGGTGGGCTGTAGTCATTCTCTTCATTCCTTGGATGATACTAATCCATCATCAAAAACTACATGCTTAAATCAGATTTACAGTGCGTTTTAGAGTTTAGCTGTTTTTATCAAGGGAAATAGGTACATGCTGTAGGTTTCTTCCTGAATATCTGTCATCTTTTCTTCTATTAAGCAACAATAATTACTGCCTGAAAGCTTTGCACTGTTCACATTGTCAGGAAACTGACACTCATGGGCACATTGTCAGAGTCGTTCTCTGGAAACATTTGTATTGGCTGTAAGGTCCATCTCTTCTCCTTACATCTTGATCTCCCTACCTTGATTTTCATCTTACATAAAAATTTTTAAAAGGATTGTAAGAGTACAAATAAATTAAAAGAATTGCCAGTAGTTATTTCTAGTGCCAGGCATATGGCTTTGCATATAGGGGGGATGCTGAGTAGATGTCATCATGATACAAAGAATCAAATGGCAGATGTCTCCAAAAATGGAGTCAGAGGGTTTTGAGAATTTACTTTACAATTTATCCTGATGAAAAGAAATGACAAATCTCTTTCTCATTTCTTCTTGTCATTATTGTTGATATTGTAGCTTGCAAACCATACTGGGTACATCAAAGTTGACTGGCAACGAGTGGAGAAGGACATGAAGAAAGCCAAAGAGCAGCTGAAGATCCGTAAAAGCAATCAGATACCTACTGAGGTCAGGAGCAAAGCTGAGGAGGTGAGACTTGCATTATTCATGTGTAGTGTGTGACAGCACAGACAATTGTCTTAACCCTATTGCGTAGATAGCTCAATGATGGACAGGGCTTAAATATTACAAAGAACTTAGAGTAATGTGACAAAGCTAACTTGGAATATCATAACTTCATAGCATTTTTAAAAGCTGGATAATTAAAAGTGTTTGGTGACCTTTGTCAGTTGAGAGTACCGAGTGATACAGATTATCCCTTTAACATGTTCGTCTAGGAATGTGGGGCAGCATAGTGGATGGGAAGGATATATGGCCAGTATGATCATTTTGAGTCACATTTTGTCCCTGTATACACGTATCTCTGAAATATTCATACTCTGCTTGTGTTACATATAATTAGTAGAAATGTGCAGCCCAGGGGTTGGTGAACTTTTTCTGTAAAGGGCCAGGTAAATATTTTTAGTTTTGTGGGCCATATTGTCTCTGTCACAAGTATTCAGCTCCACTGTATATCATGAAAATAGCCATAGACGGTATGTGAATAAGTGGATGTGGCTGTTACAGTAAAACTTTTTTTTTTTTTTTCTTTTTTTTTTTTGAGACGGAGTCTCGGTCTTGTTACCCAGGCTGGAGTGCAATGGTGCGATCTCGGCTCACCGCAACCTCCGCCTCCTGGGTTCAGGCAATTCTCCTGCCTCAGCCTCCTGAGTAGCTGGGATTACAGGCACAAGCCACCATGCCCAGCTAATGTTTTGTATTTTTAGTGGAGACGGGGTTTCACCGTGTTGACCAGGACGGTCTCGATCTCTTGACCTCGTGATCCACCTGCCTCGGCCTCTCAAAGTGCTGGGATTACAGGCTTGAGCCACCGCGCCTGGCTTACAGTAAAACTTTATTTAAAAACAGGTTTGCTGGGTGCGGTGGCTCATGCCTGTAATCCCAGCACTTTGGGAGGCCGAGGCAGGTGGATCACGAGGTCAAGAGATCGAGACCGTCCTGATCAACACGGTGAAACCCCGTCTCTACTAAAAAAAGAAAAAATTAGCTGGGCATGGTGGTGCATGCCTGGAATCCCAGCTACTCAGGAGGCCTAGGCAGGAGAATTGCTTGAACCCAGGAGGCGGAGGTTGCGGTGAGCCGAGATCACGCCATTGCACTCCAGCCTGGGTAACAAGAGTGAGACTCCGTCTCAAAAAAAAAATTAAAAACAAAACAAAACAAAACAAAAAAACCGGTTCAGACTGCATTTGGCCCATGGGCTGTAGTTTGCTAATCCCTAATCTTGTTTATTACAGCCAGGTTAGATTATAACCTGGCACTGGAGGGACAGGAGAAGTTCTTCCTTTTTAAAAGGATATTTTTGCTGCTTCTTTATTACCTTTAGAAATATGTCAGATATCCCAAAGAAATAAGTACAGTGAACTGGGGAGAAATAAACAAGAATTGGGGTGTCAAGAAGATAGCTCTAGCCTCACAGGGAAAACAGACAGATTGAGTACAGGGGAGGAGAAATACCCTGTATGCACCTCCGGCTTCTCATGTTGTAAGGTGGCTCTTCATGCGGGTGATCGGCAAGTGGCTGGTCAAAGCTCGTGCCTTTACCCAGAGTGGGAAGGTGGCAAAGGTGGTTATCTACAGGAACCCAGAGCCCAGATGGTTCTTCTTACGTTTCTTCCTTCTGTCTCTCCTCAATCTCACAGTTATGAAAGTTATACTTTTTTATTTCATGAAAGTTTTATTTTTCAAATGTTTAAAGACACAATACGTGGCTGGGCACAGTGACTCACCACAGTGAGTGAGAATTTTTGTTTTTTAAGAGAGGGTTTAACTGTCAGTGAGGCTGGAGTACAGTGGCACAGTCATGGCTCACTGTAGCCTCAACCAAGCGATCCTTCCACCTCCGCCTTCTGAGTAGCTGGGTATACAGGTGTGCACCAGCATACCTGGTGAAGTTTTAAATTTTTTGTAGAGACAAGGAGACCCTGTTGTTGTCCTGGCTGGTCTCAAACTTCTGGGCTCAAGCAGTATTCCCACTTTGGCCTCCCAAAGTGCTGGGATTACAGATGTGAGCCACAGTGCCTTGCCGAAAACTTTTAAAACAATACTGGAAGTGTACATAATAACAAGTATAAAGTTAATATTTGATTAGAACCAACTATTGACTTGCAGTGGGAGTTTGTTATAAATTAACCAAATGATTTGGAATTGAGTTCATTTCACAAATATGTGTGTTCCTGTTCCTGGCCTGGCACTGTCACAGACCCTGGGGTTGTAGTAGCTGGTTTTCCTATTCATAGAACCCGTGGTCTGATTTGAGAAACAGGATGAAGATTTAGTTCACTATTTCACAACAAGATGACTTCAGTAGGATGGTGGAATTGACAGCCAAACTGGCAAGTTGAAGAAATAGTAGGAAGTAAGAAAGTAAAAATAATAAATGAAAACAATTATTTCAGGAAGTTGTATGATTTTTTTCTTTTTCTTTTTCTTTTCTTTCTTTTTTTTTTTTTTTTTTTTTTTTAGACAGAGTCTCGCTCTATCGTCAGTCTGGAGTGCAGTAGCACGATCTCGGCTCACTGCAACTTCCGTTTTCTGGTTTCAAGCAATTCTCCTGCCTCAGCCTCCTGAGTAGCTGGGATTACAGGCACGCACCACCACGCCCAGCTAATTTTTTGTATTTTTATTAGAGACGGGGTTTCACCATGTTGACCAGGATGGTCTCGATCTCTTGACCTCGTGATCCACCCACCTCGGCCTCCCAAAGTGCTGGGATTACTGGAGTGAGCCAGCTGGCCCGGCCTGATTTTTTTTTCTTTACCCCATTGGCAAATGGCAAAAGTGCTTCATTTAGGGAAATGTTGAGGTCCAGAAGAGTTGAGGGAGGAATGGAAATGGGGCAGGAAGACATAGGCATAGTCAGAGTAAGGGCTTACTGGAGAGTTACGAGACGGTTGCCTAGGAGGATGTTTGGGGAATGTCTGGGTGTGAGTGGCTTAGGTGGTTTGCAGTTGAAGTCACTATACTTGAGTTCAATAAATGATCAGGCCAGGATGTTGGATGTCTTGTTCATATGAACACTTTCTAAGGTGGTGATTATACTTAGAAGAAAGAGGTCTGAGCCACTTACCAAAGTTCTGTCTGAAATTGGAAGGTGGGAGTGGTCAGGAGATTGGTAGAGCACAGACGGAGGAGACATAAAGAGTGTCTAAATGTATGCGGTGAGCCTCAGATGACTGGGAGCTTTTCCAGGAGGGTAGAAAGGAGGTGGGAAGCTTTGGGGACTTAAGGAAATAAGAACCTCACCTATTAATCATCTTAGATGTGATGAAGTGTGAATATGAGAATTCATAGCATCTACCTGGGAGCAGGTTTCAGAAGGGAATGCATGGATGGAGAGATTTAGGGAGGAGACTTCAGAGAATGAGAAACCACTATTGCAGGGTAGATGCCAAAGAGGATGGAAGGAGCGACATTGGAAACAGTGATAATTGCCTCTGTAACCAGTTTATTTAGTGCGGCTTCACTCTTATCCCATAACTGTCCCCATGAACTCCTTTTTTGTCCTTGATTCAAAGAGCCATTCTTTCTACCTCCTGATGTGCATCCTCCTTCCTATCAGGCTCCCTGTAGCAGCCAGTGGTCATTTTCATATGTAAGTAAATTTAATGGCTTCCATTGTCCTTTGGGTAAAGTACAAACTACATAACAGATGAGGAGACTGACATTGTTAAGACTGGCATAGGTGTAATAGAGATGATTCTAAATATTATTGACATCCTTAGCAAAACAACCCATTGTACTATCTTCTGTTTCAGGTGGTGTCATTTGTGAAGAAGAATGTTCTGGTGACTGGGGGATTTTTCGGAGGCTTTCTGCTTGGCATGGCATCCTAAGGAAGATGACCTCATTTTCATTGTTCCTGGTTTTTTCTAGCCAGCAGCCTCTACACTCCATCATAGGACATCAAGTCCCTCCTCTTCTCCCGTGCCTTCCTCCCTGCCATGGCAAATCCGGGTGGCTTCTATAAGCATCTGTTGGTGCAAGTTACTGTGGCACCATGAGCTTGATGGTGGCAGAAGAGACAGTAGTCCTTAGCTCTCCTCCCAGTACACCCCCTACTTGGTCAGTCTATAGGTCAGCAAGAAGATTCCTTTACCCCCATGCAAGACACTTAAACCAGAACACATTGCAAGCTGGCTCACCGTGGAAGATGACTGGATCCTGAAAGGTTGTCTCAAACTGTTGATTTGGAAAAGAAATAAGCACATAGATAACCTTGTTGTGTGCTGCATGGAAAGGAACTGAATACATTTGCCTTTAAGCATGAAAGATTTTGGTATCTTGGTGTCTACTTTCTTTTTTAGTTGGTTTTATGTTACAGAAAGAGCTATTTAAATGTGTTATAATTATGCAACAAATTGGCAGCATAAGTACTATAATTGAAAAATCTGATATTGTCCAGGAATGTTTACCACTGTACAGGATAATGTATCTCATGGCTGTTTCCAAAGGGTTTATTTATTGTAAAACAAGTGATTTAGGTGGGAAAGAGAAGAAAATCTTGGATTTTTATTTCGTAGAAAAGATGTTAAGCTTTGAAATGTGAATGAAATATTCTTATCAAAACATTAGCACATTTTGCTGTATTGGCATGTTACCATGTCTGCAGTCCCAACTAGAATATCAATCAGCTTTTAGAGGCAAGACTTCTGTCTTCACCAATTATACTCACAGGGCCTAGCACTTAATAGGTGCTGAGTATTTGTTGAAAATATGAATAATGACTTTATAGAAAGAAAACTCACTATTAAAGGTTAGTTTTACTCAGAATTAATTAATCTTGGAGATGATCTCTTGTGAAATATGAGTGTGTTTCTAAGGCCATACATTGAAAATGTTTGCATTTTAACCTATCTTGAGAATGATGTATTGAATTTGAAAATCGAAACTACCAATGGATGTGTAGAATGTTACAGAAATCACCTATTTGTGTTTTTCTCCTTACATTTGCGGAAACATAAGCCATTTGGCTTGCAATATGTATGAATCATCTCAAAACCATAATGATATGAGTCTCTTTGCATATTTTTCTAAAAGAACTTTATTTTTACTTTTTATTATGGATGCTTTCAAGCATATATAAAAGTAGAGAATGTAGTACAATAATCCCCCACGTATCTACCACTCACCTACAACAATCATCAAATTATAGCTATGCTGGTTTTTACCAATTATTGTGAAACAAATACCAAAATGTGATTTTACCATATTTCAGTATGTATCTGTAAAAGGTAAGAATTATTTCTAAAAATCATAAATATAGTACATCATCATATCAAACATTAACAGTAATTACATAATATCCAATATCTTATCAGTATTCAAAATTTCCTTGTCTCAAGTGTTTTACATTTAGTTTCTTTGAATCAAAATTCATGCAAGGTTCCCATTATATGTGCATGATTAGGATAAGTCTCTTAACCTTATAGATCATCCTCTAATTTTTTTTGCCATCTATCTATCTATCTATCTATCTATCTATCTATCTATCTATCTATCTATCTATCTGTCTGTCTGTGTATCATCTATCTTGATATAGATATATGTAATGAAACTGAGTCATCTGTTTTCTGGTTTCCCAAATTCTGCTTCTGACATTTGGGAATCTCTGAGTTATGCCATATATGGTGATCATGGCTGCAGCCACTTTACCTGTGTGACTTACCCACAGCAATGGGATGGTAACAGCAAAAGCTAACCAAAGTGCTCTGTGCCCCTTTGGGTTGCATGTGGCTCTAGGGGAGGCTCCTTCCTGCCTCTCCAGCTCCCGGGGGCTCCAGCATCCCTGGGCTTACGGCCCTATCACTGCAGCCTCCGCCTCCATTAACAGGTTTTTGGGTTATAACATGAACATATATATATTTTGGGGGTACCATAGTTCAATCCACTTCAATCGTATCCAGTTCTCTCCAGTGGGGTAGGGGTTGTCTTTTGGTGTATCTCTTTTTCCTGGTGATTATTGGTGAGGACAGTAAAAATTAGCAGGTGGTTCTAAACTACGTTGAGTTTCAGGTGGTGAGTTGGAGTTAAGGTTTACCCCAAAAGAACAGCTGCCATTCCTCCATGCAAAACCGTGATGATTCCAGGACCTGGCAACTCCACCTTTCAATGCACTATTTTCATTTGACTGGAGAGGCCTGCTTAGCTAGGCACATATTTTCTCCAGTAGCAAAGTTCAATAACGTTCTGAACTTCCTATTCAGTGGTGGTGGGGTGGAAGTTTTTCCTTGGGAAGAGCGTTGTCACTGTGTATGGTGCAAAGAAACTTGACTTGGAATGTGTTCGGGGTTTCGTCGCCCCTGGTGGCGGCAACGTGGTAACACTGCGCTCAAGGCTTCCAAGTTGTCAACCAATAGGATGCCATCTACCTAGCGAAAGTCCCCCTTCCGGTACCCTGCAGCATGGTGGACAGCGTCCCTGCTCAGCGACCCCTTCTGTCCCCTTCCTGGCTACTATGGGTCCGCCCTGCATCCTCACCACTTTGACCCACCCTTTTGGCCCAGCGTTTTCTCCCGCAATGGGACCTGGTGGGATGGGGACTTACAGCATGCTACAGGAGAGGTAGAACGTTTGAGTCTCTTCCCAAAGTTCTCCCCAGAGTCAGACAGCAGAGACTGATCCAGGGGCACATTGTGGTGGCTGCCTGCTGGGGCTCAGCAGATGGAGTCCAATGTTTCAGTCTCCCTCAAGGATGTGTATCCTCATTGCTGACACGGGAGCTGGGTCGGGGGAGGGATGTGGTGTTTGGGACCTTTGCCTGAGCAGCCCATTGTCATGAGTGTTATTGTCATGATAATATTTTAACATGATTCTCCTCCCAAATGGCTGCTTGTTTGCTGTAGTCTCCTGCCACTCAGCCTCCAGACATTCATTAACAGGACAGTGGAGGTCTCGACTCCCGCACCACTGGGGTGACAGTCCTTGCTAGTGGATCTGGGCAGTTACTGTCTCATGGATGCTGGCAGAAGATGATTCAAGTTGGAGGACCAGATTCTACAAGGAATGAACTCTTAGATAATTCTAGCCAACATGCTCTTGGGGTGGGTGCTTCTGGTTTTGGAAAGCAGTTACTGTGTAGTTAACTATTGTAAGAATAGTCTCTCCGTCATCCTTTTGTTTGATGTTTGCCAGAAACATGGGCATAACTAATGGCTGGGCTCTTATGTGGAAACTCTACTTTTGTACAGTTTGGGAAAATGCAAAATAAATCTCTGCGTTAAAAAATAGTATACGAATGGATTTGAAGTTTCTGAGCATCATCAATGTTTAATGATGATCTCAATTTCTTCTCAGAGGGAAGCTCACAGCCAGTTTTGGAACCTGTAGGAAAATTTGAGTGCTGCCCTGTGGTCCCTCCACCAAATTATCAGCTTCATTTCTGTCATGAAATCCAGTATGATTTCTGGGAAATCAGGCCCAGAACTAAAATACACTTTCTGCCCAACTCTCTAAGACATCACACTAACATTTAAGTACTTGGACAGAAAACCTATTTTAGTTCTGAGCCTGATTTTTCCAGAAGTCATACGGTGTGGCTTATATTTCTGATGTTTGCCTTCTTTTTAAGGGATCATTAATCTTAATACATTTTTTAAAGAAAACAGTGTTTCACTTTTTCAAATTTTTATAAAGCTTTAAAGTCAGCTTATTGAGACGGAGTTTTGTTCTTGTTACCCAGGCTGGAGTGCAGTGGCACGGTCTTGGCTCACCACAACCTCCGCCTCCTGGGTTCAGGCAAGTCTCCTGCCTCAGCCTCCTGAGTAGCTGGGATTACAGGCATGCACCACCATGCCCAGCTAATTTTTTGTATTTTTAGTAGAGACGGGGTTTCACCATGTTGACCAGGATGGTCTCGATCTCTTGACCTTGTGATCCACCTGCCTTGGCCTCCCAAAGTGCTGGGATTACAGGCGTGAGCCACCGTGCCCGGCCTTGTCAAAACTTTTAAATTTTTAAATGGTAAGAAATGACAGGATTATGGAGAGCAGTGGTTTTCATCCTTGCTTGCACTTAGTGATCACCTGTGAAATTTTAAAAACTACGAATGCCTGACTCTTATCCTACAGATTCTGATTTCACTGGTCTGGCGTGTTGTTAAGGCATCCTGAGGTTTTAAAGTGTTTTAAGACTTTTCTAATGAGCAGCTGATTCTGAGAACCACTGAAGTACAGAGTTGGAAGCTGGTGTTGAAAAAATTAAGAGTTCTGCTGTTAAACAACTCCTTAACAGGGCTTTAAAGCCTTTTAAATTAAGTGCCATACAACTTCAGATGCCTTCTGAATACTGAACACAAGTGTGATATTGTTCATTAAATGTTTTAGGAATCGTGTGGAGTGAATGCAAGGAAAGTAGTTTCTCTTGGCATTTGAAAACTTGAAAATATATCCTAGAAATATTGTTTCTCAGACTTGCATAAAAAGGATTATTATGTTTTAATATAAGTAATTTTCAGAAAAACGAATCCACGTTTTACAGGAAAACTATGGATTCTATTTTAACTTTTTTTTGGCTTTTAATGGGCATTATGGGAAACTCAGCATGAACCTTCTTTCATCCTTTTGTTGCCATTAAATTGCAGTAAGTTTATTTAAACTTCAGGGTGCTTTCTGAGCCCTTATTAGCATGAGAAATTTTGTTCCCACATTTTGAAAGTACCTTGACAGACACACAGGTTGGCTGAACTGACAGGTCGCCCCATGAGAGTTGTGGGCTGGTATCATTCCCATCCTCATATAACTGTTTGGCCTTCACATGTTGGTAAGTATTATGGGGTTGCAATGTTTATTGTTCTCAGAAATTAATATCATGTTTCCTTCTTTATTATTTGCATTGTGGCAAAGTGGAAGAGCAAGGGCTTTTGTTGTCCGTGGATGCTAAAACACTGGGTGAAAAGTTGTGGGGTAATGTGATATTCATATGGTGACAAGATACTACCCCGCAAATAACCATTACAAAGGGAAAACCACTTTTCTAGCTAAAAGGTCAGTCACTAACCAAGTGACTAAACTTAGCATCACTAATAGCCAGATTAAAGTGTTTTTTTTTTTTTTTCCCCAAAATGGGAGATCATAGCTCTCACCTTCTTAGAGTTCTTTCCTTAAGACTGAGATTCAGTGTTAATCTCAGTCCCTAACAAATAAGAAGCACTCTGTAAATGTTAAGCCTTCTATGATGGCTATTTTTATATATGTCATAATAATAGCTAAGAAGACTAAGCGTTAAATCAATGTTTAATAGATTTGGAATAGATTTGTTGACTTAAAAAACTGAGACAGAATCGTTTAAAGGAAGGAACTGATATGAACCTTTCAAAACTGAAAGTACTATACTGATACAGTTTGGACTATGTCCCCACCAAATCTCATGGTGAACTGTATTCTCTAATGGAGGTGGAGCCTGGTGGGAGGTGATTGGATCACTGGGCTGGGTTTCTCATGAATGGTGTAGCACCATCCCCTCTTGGTACTTTACTCATGATACAGAGTTCTCATGAGATCTGGTCATTTAAAAGTATGTGGCACTTCACCCACCACTCTTTCTTGCTTTGGCCATGTGGAGTGCTCACTCCCCTTGTGCCTTCTGCCATAACTGAGTTTGTTGAGGCCTCCCTAGAAGCCCATCAGATGCAGTGCCATGCCTCCTGTACAGCCCGTGGAACTGTGAGCCAACTAAACCTCTTTTCTTTATAAATTACCCGGTCTCAGGTATTTCTTTATAGCAATGCAACAATGGACTAATAAATATGCTTTAGCAAAAAAAAATTTTAAGAGTCTGAAATTGGAGTAGCTAACTCAGTAAACATAACTTAGCAATAAAACACAGAAAACAATCTATTTGATCATGTAATGATTCCTAATGTAAATCCCAGTAGGACTGTCAACTGATAATTTTAAATGTAATTTAGGTTTGTAGATGATGTAACATTAAAAATGTAAAATGTTTTATTATTTTATCATTAACACAAGACTCCATTTAAATGATTTCATGGGGATTTAGCACTGTTACTCTGGTTTGTTGACCAAATGTCTCTAAGGCAGCATTTCTCTAAGTGTCTCTGGAGAGCATTCACAGACAGATGCTGTCTGCAAAACAGGTTTTCTTAGGCTCTTTGAAAGCTCTAAACTCTAGCAGGAAATTAACTGTTTACTTGTACGCAACCTAGCATTCCCCAGTCTTACCTGAGCACAGAAGCCCTTTTTTTTCCTTCCTGTTATAGCAATTCCTAGAAACACTCCGGGGAATACTGCTTTAAGGAAAACAGTTGGTCTCAAATAATCGTGGTATTTCAATATCAGGGACCTAGCAGAAACTGTTCCTGCTTTTAGTCATCATTTTTTTAGAGGGGCTCTGGTGGTTCAAGCATCCATTTGAGGAAAGCAAATGGCCTGTTGCATTCTGCCTCCTCCTACTACATAAAGTGACTGACAACTGTCAACAGGCTTCATTCAGCAGCTTTGTATTAATGTTGTCTGGATCCTCTGTAACCGGTTTTTTTATTATCAGGATATAAAGAATAGATAAACCAACTAAGAGTTTGAACTATCTTGTTGCCTACCTGACTTCCGATGAAAATTTTTTCTTCAGTTCCTTGATGATATATTAAGAATCATTTCTATGCCTTTCCTACCATTAAGTGAATGAATATTAAGCACTTCTGGTTAGTCACTCCAGTGGGGATGCAAAAACAGAAAAAAATGCTCTTACTGGCATCTGGAAAGACACTTTTTGCTCTGCATTATTGGAAGCACAAAAGGTACTGAGTTCGTTTAAAGGAAACTTTGCATTCATTTAACACGTTATCCATAAAAGGTGTCAAAACTGTGATGCTGGAAGAGAGTCCTTTCACCTAACATACCTCGTATGACTTAAGTTTGATGAATGGCACTAGTGATCTGAACTCAAAGAGAATTCATTAATACCCTATATCTCATAGTCTTAAAATACATTTAGTTCAAAACCAAAGTTTTTCTCTTAAACAGGTTTATTTTAGCAGCTTGGTTTATTACATTGTACATATTTGTCTTTGAATGTGTTGTTTAAATTTCTGTCTGTTCTGCATAGATGGCATATTCATTAACTTTTATAGCTGACTTTTTCATTTGCTATTTGCTGCTACCTGGCCTGAAGAAAGACAGGAAGATTAAAAAATTCATTCAGTAGAAACATGGAACAGCACTTCAGCAGAACTTTACTTCAATGCAGACTTCAGTGTTAGGTTTTCTTCCTCTTCTTTTTCAAATCCTGAACAGACGACAGATCTTCCCTTGGGATACTGAGCACAACACTTACGCAGTTCTTGGATGACAGCCTGACATTTTGATTCCATGTAGTTGTTGGCTGAAAAACATACAGGCAGACTCTAGTCATGATTTCATAGGACTAAGGTAAAGGGAAGTTTAGATCAGTGCTTCCCACTCCTTTTCACTTTCAGTACCTATGGAACTGGAAGAAGGAATATACACCAAAGTCGACTAAATTCTTTCTAATTTGGAGAGCTGTCAACAGGTTCATTGGGAAGAAAAGTATGATTTCAAAGTGGTTGAAAGCTATTTTAATTTCCTTTACGGTTAACAGCATACATGCACCTTTTTCTAGGGTATTGGTTCTTAACATCATTATTATTACTGGTCACTAATTTGATGAATTAGGAAAATGCACATATACCACCTATTACTTTGCATACAGTTTAAGCTGATTGTTGGACCTCCTCTTTACCAAGGCTGTGCATCAGGAATTGGGAAACTGCCGCCCGTGAGGGTCAAATTCAGCCCGTTTTTACAGCTGGGAGCTAAGAATGGATTTTAGATTTTTAAAGGGTTGTAAACACACAACACATATACAATATATACAACAAAGACCTTTAGCCTCCAAAGCCTAAAATACTACTTAGTTTGGCCTTTTTCATAAAACGTTTGTAGACCCCTACTATACATAAACACTTAAGTTAAGGAGGACCTGACCTAAAGGCTCTAAGTCAGCTGATAATCTAATGAGCCTCCCAGTACTAAAATGGGATACATGGTAGTTAGCTTAGGATAGGAAGGACAATTCTGATTAGCAAGGTGGCTAACAGTCCAGATTTGGAGCTAGACCAAGGGTGGGTTTGGAGGGAATTCCCACCGTATTTACCAGCTATGTGACCCTAGTCAAATTACATAACTTATGTGTTTGTTTTCCCATCTATGAAATGGGGGTCATAGTAGCATCTACCTCATGGATGAAAGGCTTAATACATGTAAAGTCCTTAACATGGTGTTTGTCATTTAGTGAGTGCTTAACGCTAACTCTTTTAGTCTTTCCAGCTCTCAATCCTCCCACAGTGTGCCAAGGGGATGTCACCAGCTCTTTTTAATGTGATTATTTTTTCCCTTAGCCATGGGTTACTTCAAACAAGGTAAGGATTTATTTGGGAGAATGAATTAAATGCAAAAAAAAAAAAAAAAAAACCATTTCCCTTTCCTTAAAGTCGGAGGGAGGGAAGAAAAGTATGACTAAAATGGCATTATTATACATCAACATTTGAATTTAAAAGATTTTATAAAATATTGCTTACATCAAAAAATGAAAAGTCCAAGAATGAAAGCTAAAAATCCAAGAAAATACACGAAGTAGTTCTTTGATGGTGAATCTTTGGGGGAACTTTGAACAGGACCATCCATCTCTATCTATTACTTTACTAATGAAGAAAACTTATTTTAAAAGTTTTCAAATTCAGATAGCCTTATTGCTTTTTCTATTTGCTCTGCTGGCAATAATCATTCACTGATTAGAAAACTGAAATCCTCCAACATTTGGTGAAACTTAGCAGCTGGACAAATGCACAAATCACCTCAAATATGCTTTAGTTGAGATTCACTTCTGCCTTTAAGAGTTAGTTGCTGACTTTGGCAGCCTGAATTACAATTGTTATTTCAACCCCACCTCTTCCAGATTGCCTTTAAAAAGTGAATTGTCAGCTGCAGTGAAGTATAACCAACCAATTTTAAACTAGCCTTTTAGTAAAAAAACAAAAAAGCAAAAAACAAAACCCTTTTGCTTAGCTTAGTAATTCTCAACTCTGGCTGTCCATTAAAATCATTTGGTTAGCTTTCTAGACTGATTCCCAGCCAGACCGTAGCCCCAGGAAATGTGAATTGTTCTAGGTAAGTTTTTTTTTTTTTGAGACGGAATTTCGCTCGCTACCCGGGCTGGAGTGCAATGGCGCAATCTTGGCTCACCGCAACCTCCGTCTCCTGGGTTCAGGCAATTCTCCTGCCTCAGCCTCCTGAGTAGCTGGGATTACAGGCATGCGCCACCATGCCCAGCTAATTGTTTGTATTTTTAGTAGAGACGGGGTTTCACCATGTTGACCAGGATGGTCTCAATCTCTCGACCTCGTGATCCACCCACCTTGGCCTCCCAAAGTGCTGGGATTACAGGCTTGAGCCACCGCGCCCGGCCAACTGTAACATTCTTAATAAAGAGTTAAGGGCTGGTCGCGGTGGCTCACGCCTGTAATCCCAGCCCTTCGGGAGGCCGAGGTGGGTGGATCACCTGAGGTCCGGAGTTCAAGACCAGCCTGGCCATCATGGTGAAACCCTATCTTTAAAAAAAAGAGTTAATACAGATAAAAGAATAATTAATCTCTTATAGTCAGTTCACAGTGGAAAAATAGTTTTAAAGCATTTAACAGTATACTACCTTGTAAACATTTCTGAATCTCACAGGCTTGCTTCTGGCACGGGTCCTTCGGTGGCATATCCAGAAAACTAAAACAAGAAAAATGATTTTTATTTTGCTTTTTTTCCATAAAGACTTTAAAACCCCTCCACGTGGAATTTTCTTCTGAGACAAGGAGTAGGCCCTTACAATTGCTGGAAAATAATTACACTAAAAATGCTCTTCCCAAACATAGTATGAATCGACTGTATTTCTATAATATCCATTTCATTAAGTTTGGAAGATATATACATGGGGGAAAAAAACCTTGAATTCAATCAACTCTTCTTGAATATTGTAAACCAACATTAGGCTAAAGGAGCCGACGGCACAGCCTGGCTCTATCACTCGCAGAAGAAACCCTTGATAAATGATTAAACTCTTTGAGCTTTTTTTATTACTCATATATAAAATGGGAACCATACCTACCTCAAAGCATTGACAGGACGATTAAGTGTGATAAAGTATATAAAGTGCATACAATAGTGCCTGGAAGGCAGAAAGGACTAAATACATGGTAGCTATTATTCCCAAGACTTTTTTTTCTTTAAGTAAAACCTTACTTTTAATGTATATAAACTGTATGACTTTAACTCAGGAAATTCTTTACAAGTAGTAAATGTTTTCCTAGGAATCAGCAATATTTGGTGCTATTACTTCCTGAGAAAGGTGCCAGTTAAGCAGCTAAAATGGTTTTTCTTGAAGTTCTTATAGAAACCAGCTTTTTAAAAATATCTGTAATCAGAGAATAAATTTAAGAGCCCACAATTTTGATCAGCAACTTCCAATAATTTGAAGACACAATTTCAGATAGAAAAAAGGCCCAGATGCCTTTGTAGCTAATTTCATCAATGCATATCTCTTTTCAGTGCCCTCTAAATACTCAGTAGATCCAAATTAGGTCAGTACTGGGATGGGAAACACTGGAGCAAAACCTAGGATATTTACAGGATGGGAGAAGGAAAGGCAGGTGAATTGCTGCAGGGCAACTAAGCGACAAATAGATGTTGATGCTGCTAGGAGCTGCTCTCTTCTCTCTAAATCAGTACCAAGTCCTTGGTGATCAGGGCATCTGTTCTGTAGAAGGTGCTGACTTTTGTGGGATTCATCAGATCCCAGGTCCAGCCGTTGATGTCCATTAAGGGTTCTATGGCAATTTCCAAAGGAGTCAATTTCAAGTTACGGATCCTGACTAAGTGCTTTTGTTGACTTGCTTTTTGCCTGTGTAACCCTCTCTCTGCAGTTTCACTTGCAGTATTCTTCATGACCCTTCCTAAACTTCTGTGTTCTTGAGCAGTTTTTCAACCCACTCCCTCCCCCCAGGCCCAAGGGTGGGTGCACTGCAGTACTGGATGAAGTGATTGCCATATACTGAACAGAACAAAGGAGCATATCTTCGTAGAATCCCAGCACCTGGAAAAAAAAATCATTAAAATCACCACAACTGAATAGAGTCAAAACAAAGAGGGAGAGGATGGAGGAGAAATAGAAATACATACCAGGTTAGTCATCAGGCAAAAGCTTAAGCAACAGCTCCTGTACTCCCCTGACCTGTCAGAAAAAGAAAAGTTTATAGAGTACTCTGTTACGAGAGTCCCAAAACAATGGAAAATAATTAAGCAACATGTGTACCATTAAATGATGCTGTATCTGCCACAAGCGAGAGTTGTTATCCATGTAGCGCTCCTCCGGGTAGAGTTGCCACATGAGAGGTAGCTGGGAGGTAAGAAGGTGACTTGGCCTAGCTGCGTCACCTAAGGGAACCTGAATTTGCTGGACTCGTGCCCTTAGGAAACTCGTCTCCTAATGGAAAGGAATGACCAAAAATAAAACCAAAGACTTCAGAATATTGAGACTGGAATAGAAACCAAGTTACTTGAAAGCAAAATCAAAGAAATAAGCAAAATGTAAACAGTTACCTCTTCCACGACGGCCACCCACGTGCGCTGGTATTCGTCGCGGTAGATACCCTCTTGGTGAACCCAGAGGTGATCGGGTGGAGCCCCCACATCCTCTCCTGCCATTCTGGGCTTTGGGTTCCAATTCTAGCCCTGCTTTTCTCCACCTAAGCCTGCAGCACCCGCGCACAGGACACAGGTGTGACTTTTTGGGTTTGAATGAACTCACCAGTAAGCAAGGTGATCTGGTACTAGCAACCACCAACCAGAACCAAACCTCATATATGCCTATTTGCACAACCTACATAGAACCAAGGACATCTGAAGCTTTCTGCAAGACAACTAAAGTGACATTAGGCAGAGCCTCGGGTAGTGCTGCCGACTGCAAAGCGCTCAATAACTTGGCTAGGTGAGGAGTTCTGTGGAAATGTAGGACTAGCACTACAGGAAGCTGGGCAGTGGTCTCATACATACTGCATTCACAAGCGGTGTCTGGCAAAATAGAGTCAGCAATAGAATATGCAAAGAGCGTGCCTAAGGAGACACTTATTTTAGCAGGAAGGGAGTATAACAGACACATGCATGCCACATTCCTCAGGTAAAAGCCACTTCCAAGCAGTTTCCACTTTAAAAGGTAAGATTCTGAAGGACATATATGCATGGCTTTCAGAGTTGATATAGAGTTTGCTTTAAGGGCAAAGGATCCATTTACCAGTTTACTAAGAAAGTTTATATACAGTGATGGGCATTTCTAGAAGGGGACGTTCTTGCTACGAAAAGTAAGGTAGCTTCATGGAATTTCTGACCTGCAAGAGACTTTGGGGATCATGGTGATCTGGAGCTGAGTGAGTGCAAATGAAAGTTATCCAGCTAGGTCCTTGTTTTCTTTTAATAATTTTGCAGGATGTTACAGAAGCCCATTTTTCCATAGAGGACTCCGTTTAAATTTTGACCTCCTAAGCCAGAAGACCAGAAGCACATTTGAGAGGTGTAAAGGAAGCATATCTCCCAAAGCATGAGTGGTAGGACAAAATATAACGATCTTCTGCCAAAGCCCCAGATCTCATTTCAGGACCTCACAAGAACTTGATGTGCATTTTGCATGAGCGAACCTTTTAGCATTAAGGCGCAGTTGTACGGTATTTCTACCTTTGGACAGAGCATAGATATGGCACTGGGGGGAGCTGCCCCACAAAACAAAGACCTTCTATTCCCATTAGGTGGCCACTAGGTGGGAAAGGAAATGTAGCATGGGACAGTGGTTGTTAAGAGTCCTCAAAATGAGACTGTCAAGAGCAACCAGATGCTTCACCCATTAAAACCGGAGTGCATCCGACTCTGAGCCTGGTGTAAGCTCCTATGTTAGTTTTCATGCATATGAACTCTCTCATTTCAAACTCGTCTAAACTTTCTCCTTAACCAAACCCTGATTTCTCTGAGTGGCAATACCACCATTCGTGATCTTGCAGACTCAAAACTTATGAGTTATCTTGGATTTCTTTCTCTTATTCAGTTGCTACATCCTATATGTCACCAATTCCATTAGGCACTACAACTACCACTGCAGTTGAGACGAACTTTCCCCAAATACCAGGCTCATTTCTAGCTCCATACCCTTGCTCTTGCTTTCCACTTCCCTAAAATGCCTCCCTGGGCCTCTCTGCCTGTCTTAGTGCTATTATAGCAGAGTCCAGGTACCGGCCTCCTCTATGAAACTTAAGAAAATTCTTGCCTCTTATGACTACTGTAACATTTATATTTAAACAAAATCACCTTACCCATTTGCTTTGCTTATTTCACAAGTCCTGTCTTCCCTGAAGCACAGTATTGTATATTGCTCAGTAGCAGGAACGATACAGTTCTGGGCACCTCAAGCTCATATACTGGTCAGGAAATGTTTTTGTGAATAGGTGTATATATATATGGTGGGCAGGGAAGGGAAACAAAGGAAGGCCACAGTCGTAGTCATGATTGGTTCTCTAGGCATAAGTCTCTAGCTATATATAATTTATAATTTATACATAATTTTTTGCCAAAGCCCCCCCTTTTTCCCATTTAGCAAATACAGCTGTTTTGCCTCTCCTTCTTCCCAAAGGTTTGGAAAAGAGAAACACAAATAAAAACCTGATAAATACAAATGTCAAAATAAAAACATACAAAAGTTTGGATTTCAAGCACAAAAGATTTAAGTGTGGCCAACAATTGTTTTTAAAAAGTGGAAACCATGTGTTAAGGGTTTCAGAACCATCTCAATTTCATAGATAAGTCCTAGCAACAACCAAAAGGTTGACATTGAAATTTGTTTTGAATGGAAAACAAAATTGTCTTGGTTACACTGACATTAAAAGGAAATAATGCCAGTGGAATAGGGGACAAAGAGACTGGAGATGATGGTCTGAGTTACCGAGTCACTACAAAGAGGCCTATGGAGTCACTATAAAATATTCTCAGAAGAAAGGCAGTGTGATGTGCTGCTGTGACCCAAAGGTCAACATGCTGGGCATCAGCAGGATGAGCCTGGGAACAACCCCTCAGCACATTATCCTGGATTTGTGTGTGCTACCATTCCGAGGGCATGCAGGCCCAGAGAAAGGCAACTGCAGTGATCACGTGACACAGAAGCCACCATATGAGCACAAATTAACAACATCCTCAGCACAAAAAAGCAAAGGCTGAGGGAGAGGGATTCTGATCAAAGCCTATAAAATCACAGGTTTCATAATGTGATTATTAGAAAACTTGCTCTCAACATTTTACTTGGTCAAATAAGTTTGGGAATCTTGGAGAGTCATAAAGTACATTAGTGTAGTAACCATTCTGGCAAGGTATGCAGTAAAGAAACTTTATGTTAACATTTCCCAAATTTATTTGACTAGAGAACATTTTATTTATTTGCACATGATACTTGTTTACAAAATTCAGGACTTCTGGAACTAAGACAAATCATCTTTTAAAACCTCAACATAGAATTAGGTGCAAGGTGCAATACAATATATGGAATATAAACTTGTGCAACTCAACTCAAAGAATACTGCCAGCTGCAAATACAAATGAATTTCAAAAATGTTTAGAAAACTGCATAACTTTATCATTGTCCCACGAGGGTTACCTTGATTTCAGGGCCAGAGAGGACACTAGCCAAGACAGACAATTTCTTAGTAAGGCATATTGTAAATTAGGTTCTAAATGGATGACATATAAGATAGAAGGGCTTCCTTAGGTAGTAATCTAAGTAAAACTATCATTTTTCCTTTACAGAATAAAATCTTTTGTGTTTTTTAAAAAAAGTATTGCTTCCTTTAATTGGCAGGTTGATGAACAGTTTTTGAACATTGATCAGTTGAATACACTTAATTTATTAGAAGTCAATTAATAAAGTTGTCAAATTACAATGAGTGAAATTACCAAGAACACAGGTCCAGGCCTGTGTATGAATCCTGAGTCTGCTACTTACTAGCTTTGTAACCTTGGATAAGTTTTAATGTTCTCTTATGTGTAAAATGAGAATTAAAGAACATATTAATCACGATTGTCTTTAGTATTTCCTATATACTTACATATATTGACTCATTTAATTTTCACAATCTTCATAGGGCAATGTGAGGTAGGCTGTATTATTATCATCCCCACTTAAAGGTGAGGAAAAGTAAGGCACAGAGAAGTTAGGTAACTTGCTCAAGGTCACACAGTGGGGAAGTTGTTGAGCTTGATTCTAACTGGGGCAGATTACATGTACCAGGAATATAGATGCTTAGTCACTAGCTTATAATAAGCTTGCCATAAATGTTAATAATTTTGTTCAACTTTAATTAAATGTCTGCAGCTGTAAAAGGCAGCCATGACCATTAAAAAAGTTAGTGAACCTCATTCTGGAATATGAGACTGACTACCACCAATAACAAACTAAAGGTATTTTTCTTCCTCAAAGTGCCTAAAGGCACTATATGCCGTAACCAAATATTAATATAATAATGAGAAGAACAGCCGTTACTGCTTCATCAGGATGGAGCATAGTAGGCACAAACAGTAATTGAAACGAGAAAATTTAGATGGGTCCAACGTAATTGCACATGAAAATTTTCCAAGCTTCATCATGATCGAATTAATTATAGAAAGATGTGCCATGTGATCCTTACAAATCTTTAGGTAAAAACAGAGACTGCTGGTGTGCACATAACAGATAGTTGCACTGGATGGGGGCCCTATGTGTGGGGAGACTTGGGTTGGAACTGACTTGGGAGAAAAGAGCAAAGCATCAACACTTCAAGTAGCAACTTGGGAATGTTCCCTTTCCAGTACTGCCATACCTGCCTGGCTTCAAAACTACACAAAGTAGAAAACCAAATCAAAGAAACGAACACGGACGGGCTGTGGAGGCGGCACGACATATATTGTGGTTTGATTTAGAGTCGCTTCCAAAATCCACGTGTGATTCCTAGACTTGTGAGTTGGAAGATCTGTACTTTTATCCTTGGCACGTTTGACATATCTCGAAATAAAATTAATGTTACATATATTTTTACTGTCTGATATGGAGACAAGGAGACCCGAGGAAACTTCCATTCTGGATACCTAAAGTGATACATCCGAACTTCAGTAAACACTGAAGTCCTCCAATTCCCCTTCCCTGTATCCAACAAATAGCTACCTAAAAGCCTTTGTAGAAAGTAGCAGCAGCCAAGCTTAAGAGTGATACTTTTTCAGATACAGTATAACACTGTTTCTGCAAAAGGTTACTCACATGAATATAATGTTTCTTGGGCTAATTAATCCGCCTTGATAACAGCTAGGTTAAAACTTCCAGGTCTCCCACCCTGGGCCACTCAAGCCAGGAACGCGACGTGAGCCCGGGGTGAGCCGAGGGGCATCCCGGGCCGAGGTCACTCGAACCGAAGTTAGAGGCAGGGGCCGGCAACCGGAAGTGGTCCAGGGAGAGTTGTACGAGATTCGGGGGCTGTGACTTGGAAATAAAACAAAATAAAATAAAACCTTAACTGTTTGGGGACTGACTTTCAAAAGAGCGTCCCCCTGGCTCAAGAGGCAGGCGTTCGCGGAGATGTCGTCGTAAAGGGCTGTCCCCCAAGCGTGTAGGCCGCGCACGGGTCTCCTTAGCGGGCGGGCAAAATGGGCGCCGGTACTCGCGAGGCGCCTGCCCAGGCGCCCGGGCGCCGCTCAGAGTACGCCCGCCTGCGGCCCCAGAGCGCCGCCTCCCTGCCACCCCCGCCGCCCGGCCTGAAGCCCGGACCGCGGCCGGCCACCGCCCTCCGCCCCGACGGCCACGCCTGCCCGAACCCTCGCGGGCGTTTCCCAGGTGCTGCTGGGGGGGCCCCGCCCCCGCGCCCCGAGGCCCGCCCCCGCGCGCCAGCCTCGCGCCCGCTGCCCCCTCCTCGCCCCCTCAGCCCCGCCCCCTCAGCCCCGCCCGCTCCCTAAGCCCCGCCCCCAAGGAACCCGCGCGCCGAAGGCCAGGCCTGGGCGGAGCGCAGGGCGCGGGCGCTGGGGAGGCTGCGCCGCAGCACCCGGTTGGTCAGAACCAAGTGGGCCCGAGGCGGACGTGAGAAGGGTCGGGCCAAGATGGCGGTGCAGGTGGTGCAGGCGGTACAGGCTGTTCATCTCGAGTCTGACGCTTTCCTCGTTTGTCTCAACCACGCTCTGAGCACAGAGAAGGAGGAGGTGATGGGGCTGTGTATAGGGGAGGTGAGTAGCTCTGTCAGCCTGGCTGGAACCCTGCAGAGCAGTCCCAGTGTCTCCCCTGGGTGGGTGCCGACAGTTCCCAGGGCTGCGGAGGCCACAGACATCCTCGATTTAGATCCTTGGACACCATTTACATGGCTCGGTCGCGGGGATCCCCGTTTCTTCTGGCCGCCTGACACTTGTTTAGTGTCCTGCGAGCCCCCAGCGGTCTGCACAGGCCCCGGGAGCCTTGCCTTTTCTCCTGTATCCTGGGGCTTCTCTTTAGATCTGCGCTTTTCGCCCGTTGACCAAAACAGCAAGGCAGTTCAGAAAGACTCTGGAGTATAATGAGGACGTCCGGGTATTGCGACGCAGCAGCTGACCACAGTTAGAACCCCTTGCCTCGCTTCGAGTCTTCCGTCTAGGGAGCAGAGACATGAACCAAAGCACTTGGAGGGTATCGAAGAGCCTAACTAGAAGGTGCGGGGCTTGAAGGAACCAAAAGTTTCCGCTGCATTGTGCTGCATAGGTGCCAGAGACGATTAGGAAATACAGTTTAGCCGTTTGCAGTTTAAAGTAATTCTCCAGTCTTTCATGCCGTGTGCATGAACACATGACCGAATTGCCATATAATCTGCATCCATGTACCTCACGCATAATGTAATCAATGTTTTCTGCTTTTTCCCACTCTAGTTGAACGATGATATAAGGTAAGACTATATTTGTTTATTCATATCCTATAATCTCTTAGTCATTGTTAACTCAAAATTAAGTCGACTTTGGCAATACTGTGTCTGGATCGTGTCTTCTTAAATTACTTATCATTACGACTCCTGGACTCCCTCAATGATACCATTTGAGTTCCACCCCAACCCTGAACTTTGGTTTCTGCCTTACCTCCTGTTCAGTTTAGATATGAGATAAACATCTTAATAAGCATTACCGTAATTGTTGCGTTTTGGGGATTAGACAGGGTCTCACTCTGTCACCTAGGCCTGAGTGCAGTACTGTGATCTCGGCTCACTGCAACCTCCACCTCCTGGGTTCAAGTGACTCTCATTCCTCAGCCTCTTGAATAGCTGGGATTACAGGTGCCCATCACCACACTCAGCAGTTTTTTTCCTTTCTGTATTTTTTGTACAGACAGGATTTCACCATGTTGGGTTGGCTGGTCTCGAACTCCTGGGCTCAAGCAGTCTGCCTGCCTCGACTTCCCAAAGTGCTGGCATTACAGACGTGAGCCACCACGTCTGGCCTTGCTCACTGTATTTCATGTTCTCTCTTTCCCCTGAAATTCCAATGAGATATCAGTAATTTTCTTCGTGACGCAGAACATATAGAGGCATTTCCCCATTTATCCATTCCTTCATGTAAATTGCCTTTCCTCCTGGTGAGCCTCACAGTTATCTCAGAGATCCCCAGTAGCTTCAATGCTTGAGGTGGTGAAACCTTTGGCTTACATTTTAATTTTAACTTCAAATCATAGCATAGTGTACTTTTCAAGCCCACCTTCTTAATATCCAGGATTCCAGGAATTTAGCTTTGTCCATGATAACTTTATACACTCAGCCATTTGTGCATGTGTCCCACATTGCTTCTAACAGATACAGAGAGTGCAGCTCTAGCCTCAGTTGAGTTTCCCTCCTCTTCTTTGGTCTCTGCTAAGATTTCATTGCAAAAACAATTGTTATTTTGCTTTAATTCCCTTTTTATATTCCAAACCCCACTTTCTTTTTTTTTCTCCTAATTTGTTCCCAATAGGAGTGACTCCAAATTTGCATATACTGGAACTGAAATGCGCACAGTTGCTGAAAAGGTACGTGTGCTAGAATTTTGCATGGTGGAAATTTGCAGTTGGGGAAAGATTTCTGCAATCCAGTGATCTCAGCCAGAGTATCTGGTTTCTGGCTGGATGAGATATTCTTTCTAGTAAAGTCAGATGAAGAGTCACTGGGAATGGGACCTAATTTTCTGTTCTTTGTAGCAAATTGTTTCTACTTGAGCAAGATTAGTAATCCCTATCAGTACCACCCTCTTGCTGCTCTCCTTGCTGTCACTACCTGTTTTCTGGCCCTTCTCCCACTTTCCTTGAGACTTTGGCATGTCATTCACATCACTATTACCTCTTTATCCCAATCCAACATGTACTCATGCAAACCTCTCTTAAACAGGCAGATTAACCATAGCATCATAGTTCTTAGTCTACGTTGACTTTCTTCCTGTTTGCACTCCTACACCACCTTTTCTGGCATACTCTACCCTTGATGGTCTAGTGCAGTGCTTCTTACCTAATCATGACATAGGACCACTTAATTTTTTCTCCAATCTGTCATAAAATGAATCACTTCCTCTTCTCCCACCGTGTTATCAGGCCACAGCTTCATCTACTTATTACTACTATGTACCAACTTTTCCACTTTAATCACTTTGCATCTCTTCCCATATCAGAGAAATAAGTTATCTTCCTGTCCAAAGCTGCAGCTTTTTCAGAGACCTTGTTTATCAGATGTTCTGTTTCTTTTCTGGATCTTTTCCCTGTCACCTGATTCTTTTCTCGTAGGATAAAAATATGTGTAAATTACTCTTATTTTCAGAAAGGAAAGCTACTTCTTAATCGTGTGTCTTCCTGTAGTCACTACTCTTATATCATTCCTTTAATAGCCAGACTTCTTAAAAGAATAAGCTACAGGCTGGGCGCGGTGGCTCAAGCCTGTAATCCCAGCACTTTGGGAGGCCGAGGCGGGTGGATTACGAGGTCAAGAGATCGAGACCATCCTGGTCAACATGGTGAAACCCCGTCTCTACTAAAAATACAAAAATTAGCTGGGCATGGTGGCGCGTGCCTGTAATCCCAGCTACCCAGGACGCTGAGGCAGGAGAATTGCCTGAACCCAGGAGGCGGAGGTTGCGGTGAGCCGAGATCGCGCCATTGCACTCCAGCCTGGGTAACAAGAGCGAAACTCCATCTCAAAAAAAAAAAAAGAATAAGCTACAGTTACTACTCTTTCACTTTCCCCAGTCAAACCCACTGAGGTCTGGTTTCTAATTCTACTTTTGATGGATTATTTCCTGGTTCTTATCTTAATCTTTCTCCTTGAATCTCTGAATTCTCCTGAGTTTTTCTTGGTTTTACTATATTGCCTTTATTCCTCTTTCCTCCTTTTCTTTATAGACTCCCCTTCTTCCTCTGTCTATGCATTAAATATTACTCATTTCTCTTAGGCACTGAAATTTCTGACTAAAGCAAGAAAGAGAGAAAGATACAATTCACCCTGGACATCAGTTACTAAGACACATTCCAAATCTTAATGATGTAATTTTATTTTTAATATTTCATGCCCTTGTCTTGAGTTTTATGTCAGTTTGTACTGCCTAAATAAGATTTTAAACTATTAGTTAAGCTGCCTTTTTAGTGTTGCATAGTGCATTTTTTATCCTTTTATTTTTAGCCTTTCTGTGTACTAGTATTTAAAATGTGTCTCTTATTAGCGGTAAATACTTTAAAAAATCCAGTGTGATAATCTTTTTAATTGGAGTATTTAGTTAAAAAACCAAACAAAAATAAATCACAAAAAAATATAATGTGAGCCATGAATGTAATCCATATACATAATTTTAATTTTTTTAGTAATCACAGTAAAAAGGAATAAATGAAATTAATTTGAAGGGTGCATTTTATTTAACCTAAGTATCTGAAATATTATTATTTTAATATGTAGTGAATATTAAGAAATGTTGAGATATTTTGTTTCTTTGTTTTCTTTTTGTGTTATCTTTGAATTCCATATGTATTTCACACTTGCTGCACATCTGAAATCAGACCGATGTTGCACAGTGAAAATCTATAGCTTGTTTTAAAAGCCTCCTCTCAGATTTCACCCTTGTCCCATCAGCATCTGATAATGCTAAGCCCACTCTTTCCCTTGGCAGTCTTGTACCATTTCTTTGTTCTGGTTTTACCTTCTTTGTCTTCCTCTCGTGCCCTTCTTTTTCTTCCCCATCCTAAATGTGGCCACACCTCTTGATTCAGGCCAAGACCTCTGCTCTCTTTCTCCACACTTAATTTGTCCACTCATAAAAGCTTTATTGATTCCTGCATTGATTCTGTTTGAGTCTAAGCTATAATCCCACTTGTCTGCTAAAAATTGCCATATTGTATATCTTTCATCCTAGATTATCTCATTTGAAAACAAGCTCATCTTCTTTCCTTCCTGACCCTTTCTAAACTTTGATCTGCCTCACATCTTCTACCTAGTTTCAGCCTTGAAACGTTAGAGTCATTTTTGGCGGTTTCCTGTCCACCGTCACCCATGGTCCATAAGCTACCAAATCTTGTAGAGTCATTCTTTTTAATGGGTCTCAAATCTGTTTCTTCCATCTCTGCCATCTGCTTAGCCCAGTACTTCATTGTTACTTCATGTACAGTTTATCTGAAATAATTTTTTTCCTTTGAGTTCATCCTGCAAATCATGGCTTGGCATTTGAAGTCTTGTGCATTCTCACTCTACCTTTCTTAGATTTGCCATCTGCCATTTCACCTTAAGCTCTGTATCCAAATCAGTCGGCTAACTTGTCTCCCAGACACCTCATTCACACTTTACTACTTCCATATTGCCCCCCTCTCCCACAGTAATCAAGGATTAGATACATTTGTCTGCCTTTTCTATGTGGATTTTTTCTTTTTTAGATTCATATTCTGCTTATGTAGAAGATTATTTTTCTAATATAAGTGAGTTCTTTCCTCTGAGCTCCTGTATTAGTCTGTTACCACACTGCTAAAAAGAACTTCCTGAGGCTAGGCGTGGTGGTTTATGCCTGTAATCTCAGCACTTTGGGAGCTGAAGCGGGCCTGAAGTCAGGAGTTCAAGACCATCCTAGCCAACATGGCTACCAAAAAATACAGAAAGCCAGGCGTGGTGGTGTGTGCCTGTAATCCCAGCTGCTGGGAAGGCTGAGGTGGAAGAATCACTGGAACCCAGGAGGTGGAAGTTGGAGCCAAGATCACACCACTGCATTCCAGTCTGGGCAACAGAGTGAGACGCTGTCTCAAAAAAAAAAAAAAAAAAACCTCCCTGAGACTGGGTAATTTATAAAGAAAAGAGGTTTAATTGACTCACAGTTCCATGTGGCTAGGGAGGCTTCAGGAAACTTATAATCATGGTGGAAGGTGAAGGGGAAGCAAGGCACATCTTGCATTTTGGTAGGAGAGACAGAGACAGTGAGTGGGAAATCCAATCCTACAATCCAATCACTTCTCACCAAGTCCCTCCCCTGATATATGGGGTTTACAATGTGAGATGAAATTTGGGTGGGGACACAGAGCGCAGCCATATCAGCTCCTATGGCATTGACTTACTACATTATCTTAGTGGAGTTTCATGAATGATAACTTGCCACTCAACCATGTCGTCAGCACATTGAACCCTTTGTCAGCACTCTGATTTATGTTCCTTTGTATGACACAGTGTTTTGTACATAGTTGTAAGTCAAATAATTACTAGTTGATCATTCTAAAAGTCCTTCCTTCATCTAAATATTAGCATATGTATTTTATATTTTTGTGTCTGAAATGTACATATTGAGGTTGGGTGTCTTTTACTTGAAATATTTTAGTATTCATGTGAAAAGTGTCAGTTTTCTAAAATGGAATATTTAATATGATTTTGTAATGAAATGCAATTCAATAGTTGAATGGGGCTGTTTTATTGGAGAGAGCCATAAGTAACCATTTTTGTGAATTTTCCTTTAGGTTGACGCTGTCAGAATTGTTCACATTCATTCTGTCATCATCTTAAGACGTTCTGATAAGAGGAAGGACCGAGTTGAAATTTCTCCAGAGCAGCTGTCTGCAGCTTCAACAGAGGCAGAGATATCCTTATTGGTCAATAGAAGCTTTTATGTGCTCTGGGGTTGCTGGGCCACATTGGTCTGCTCGCTACAGTCATCCTGCTTTATGTGGTTTCATAAATTTTCTTCCCTTAGATCCAGTTGTTTGATTGTTAGAATTTCTGTCTATTTCTCCTTTTGAGTGGCTTTTATTGTAAGAATTAGAAATTTCTGACATTCCTGCTCCTAAATGCCGAAAGATCTCAGGGTCAAACACTGTGACAATGAACTCTGTGTAGAGTCCCCTCCATCTTCCTCCCTAGTCTTCTCTCCATTCCTCCCTGCCCCTCCTTCCAGTTTTCCTAGTATCATTTAATTTCTAGGCCTTTTACTATCTTGGTCTCTATCCTCTTGAGAGATTCTCATTTGTGACTTCCTCTCAAAAAATGCAATGCTGGGAACTGAATGCAATATTTCATGTTAAATATAACCCCAAATGATCAAAAATGGGGCATTTTTTTCCTGTGATTTGTTTCTGTATAATTCAGAATGCCCTGGCCAGTGCCTGTTAAGAGAATATGAAGCTGATCCCCATTTTGCTTGAGTGCTGGGCAGAGTTACCTTTTATTTTCTTGAGGCGTCCTGTCCCTGGCCTCCAATAGTTTCCTCACATGCTTCCGCTCATCAGTTATCTGCTGAATACTCAAGTGTGGATATGCAGGATATCTCTCTGCAGCTCTCCTCTCAGGACCTCTGCCCTGCAAACCTCTGCCCTGCTGCAATTACTGTTTGTTAAGCACTTACTAGGTGCCAGGCACTATGCTAAACACCTTGTTTGGATGATTGCATTTACTCTTCACTGCTCTGAAACATAGTCCCCTGCCTCAGTCTGCAGCTGAAAAAATGGGCCAAAAGAAGTTAAGTAGTTTCTCTTGGCATTTGAAAACTTGAAAATATATCCTACAAATATTGTTTCTCAGACTTACTTGCATAAAAAGGATTATTATGTTTTTTTTTGTTTTTTTTGAGATGAAGTTTCGCTCTTGTTACCCAGGCTGCAGTGCAATGGCGCAATCTCGGCTCACCGCAACCTCCGCCTCCTGGGTTCAGGCAATTCTCCTGCCTCAGCCTCCTGAGTAGCTGGGATTACAGGCATGCGCCACCGTGCCCAGCTAATTTTTTGTATTTTTAGTAGAGACGGGGTTTCACCATGTTGACCAGGATGGTCTCGATCTCTCGACCTCGTGATCCACCCGCCTCGGCCTCCCAAAGTGCTGGGATTACAGGCTTGAGCCACCGCGCCCGGCCCTATTATGTTTTAATATAAGTAATTTTCAGAAAAATGAATCCACATTTTACAGGATAACTATGGATTCTATTTTAACTTTTTTTGGCTTTTAATGGGCATTATGGGAAACTCAGCATGAACCTTCTTTCATCCTTTTGTTGCCATTAAATTGCAGTAAGTTTATTTAAACTTCAGGGTGCTTTCTGAGCCCTTATTAGCATGAGAAATTTTGTTCCCACATTTTGAAAGTACCTTGACAGACACACAGGTTGGCTGAACTGACAGGTCGCCCCATGAGAGTTGTGGGCTGGTATCATTCCCATCCTCATATAACTGTTTGGCCTTCACATGTTGGTAAGTATTATGGGGTTGCAATGTTTATTGTTCTCAGAAATTAATATCATGTTTCCTTCTTTATTATGTAGGGTATGGTTATTTTGAAGCAAAATTTGTCCTTAAGCAGCTGTTACTATTTTGATTTATTTTACTATGTATTAAAAGTAATGATTTATGTCATATTGATTGTTTTTAATAAGTCTGTCAGTTGATATAAAAAAATTAAACTGTTAACTAAAAATTGCTGATTGCTGAATATCATTACTGTCCAGGACACTCCCTCTCTGCAGACTTAAAATTTGCAAAATTGATTTTTACAAATGCTGTTTACATATAGTCCATTGGGGGCTCTCAGTATGCACCTTTACCCTTCTCATCAGTGCAATGTCACTAAATTGCTTTCTCTCTACCTTTACCCCTTTTTGAGTTGCATGGTTTTTTTTTTTTTTTTTTTTTTTTTTTTTTTTTTTGTCTGTATCTGCCTCTCCAGAAAGAAGGAGAATAACTTGGGGAGAGTGAACTAATATTCGCGAGCATTTAACTATGTGCTAATGGTTTACAAATGTTTTCTTCTCTAATCCTTGTGGTAACTTGTGAGTTACAGATTTTCTCCCATTGTACACAAGGGTAAACAGAGGCTTAGGTGAATTAAATAAGTGGCAGAGCTGAGGTTAGAACTGAGGTCTGACTCCCAAGTCTGCTCTTTCCACTGTGCTACTACTAGTCATATGGGTTTGGGTTGACAGCAAGTTGTACATTCATCTACACTGTGATGCGAATTGCAAAAAATCATCAGTGGTGCAGTCCCAGACTTTATTTTTATTTATTTATTTATTTATTTATTTTTTGAGCTGGAGTTTCACTCTTGTTACCCAGGCTGGAGTGCAATGGCGCGATCATGGCTCACCGCAACCTCCGCCTCCTGGGTTCAGGCAATTCTCCTGCCTCAGCCTCCTGAGTAGCTGGGATTACAGGCATGTGCCACCATGCCCAGCTAATTTTTTGTATTTTTGGTAGAGACGGGGTTTCACCATGTTGACCAGGATGGTCTCGATCTCTTGACCTCGTGATCCACCCGCCTCAGCCTCCCAAAGTGCTGGGATTACAGGCATGAGCCACTACGCCCGGCAGTCCCAGACTTTAATGAGACACGACTGGTCCTAAGAAATAGAGTATTAGTTCTCAGTCTTGAGTGGGTGAGGACATTTCTCAGAATTCACCTGAGAAAGCTTTTATAAAACGTATCTGCCCCAAATTAATCTTTCCTAGATCCTGACTCAGACCTACTATAACAACCTCTGGGAGTAGATATTAGGTAGGGATAATGTTGAACACCTCCAGTTAAATACTGATTTAGAATAAGGTAGATGACAAATCTACCTTCTCCCAG
This sequence comes from Saimiri boliviensis, assembly GCF_048565385.1. Classification (NCBI taxonomy): domain Eukaryota; kingdom Metazoa; phylum Chordata; class Mammalia; order Primates; family Cebidae; genus Saimiri; species Saimiri boliviensis. Next base: position 83,561,172 of record NC_133470.1, on the reverse strand, counting down.
ATTTGCCAAATGTTAAAATTTTGTAACATTTGCTGTATCCTTCTCTTTCTGTGTATATGTATATAAGTGTGTATGTCTGAGGATAATTTTTTCCTGAAGTATTAGAGACTAAGTTGCAGACATGGTACCTTTTACCCCTACTCTTCAGTATGAATTTCCTAAACACAAAGAAATTCTCTTACATAACCACCGTATATTTATAAAAATTGGGAAATTAACATTCATATAATACTATTATTTAAATTGATAGCAAGTTCTATATTCATCTACACCGTGGTACGAATGGCAAGTTCTATATTAAATTACAGACCTTATTCAGATTCTTTAATTGGTTCACTAATGTCCCAGTAAAGGTTGTTTTTATAGCTATTAATCTATTCCTGTAAATCCTTAATATCACTGAATAAATTCAGTGTCTGATTTGTTTTCCTGTCACTGTCGACACTGAAATGAGATTGGCCTCAAATTTTTCCCATGGTAGTGCCATCAGCCAGAAAGAACGAAGTACCAACCACTAACGAAGAAAAGTTTGATACGTATATTCCTGAACAATTATTGTCACTATAGCAATAAGTTAGAATAGAAAATAAATACATAAAATTTGGTGGTAGAAAGAAATTCCCTATGAATTTAGGGGGAGAAAACCTTATAATTCCCTGAAGCAGAGCGCCCAGAAAGTTTCAGACTTCAGAATAATTGAATTCTCTCAGGGCAGAAGATCTCAACCATTAAAGAAGAACCTGGGTAGGAGTTTGTAATGCAGCAGAAACAGTAGTGGGAGAATTTTAATCTTTATAGCAATTTAAAAAAAGGGATATTGCAGAAAGTAACTGAAAAAATCAACTCTAAATTATGAAATGATTAAGGAGCCAAGTGCAAATAATTCAACACAAAATAGATTTGGAGTCTAGAGATCCTACCTGAACAAATATTAGAATATGCAATAAAAGCTATGTGTGAAGAAAGTTTAGAGTTACCATAGCATGAGGGTTGGGAATACCAGCTTTGGATTTAGTTGAGGACCAGATCTGTGTTAGAATCTTGTTTCAGTCACTTACTAGGTTAGAAAATATTTTAACTTGTCTGTGCCTCTCTAGTTTCCTCTCTGTCAAAGAAGAACATAGTCTCAGTCTCAGAGTTGTAAGGAGCAGTGTATGAAATCATGTGTATGTCACCTCATCCCACACTTAACCATGGTAGCTGTTGTTCACCTATAAAATGAACAACAAAAGAGAGACACAAAAGCATTTATTTGTAAAACTCTCAAGGACATGGAGAGAGTATGTTAAATATCTAAGTTGAAGGGCAGACAACATTCAGAGGATTAACAATGAGGACACATCAGGTCTCTCACCTGAGATCTCAAAAATATTTACAGGCCGGGCATGGTGGCTCACGCCTGTAATCCCAGCACTTTAGTGGGATGAGGCAGGCAGATCACTTTAGGTTAGGAGTTGGAGACCAGTCTGACCATCACGGTGAAACCTCGTTTCTACTGAAAATGTAAAAATTAGCCGGGCATGATAGTGGGTGCCTGTAATCTCAGTTACTGGCGAGGCCGAGGCAGGAGAATTCAGTTGAACCCAGGTGGCGGACGTTGCAGTGAACTGAGATTGCACCACTGCACTACAGCCTGGGCGACAGAGTGAGATTCTATCTCAAAAAAACCCCAAAAATTACCGTAATGAAATTATGGGTACAACTAAAGAAAAATAATTGCCCAGCTGAGCTGGCATTCACACTTGTCTCCAAATAGCCTTTTAAGAACTAATGCCCTATAAATGTAGGCAATTATGATTTGCCAATTAAAAAGAATATTTAAGAAAGTAAATAAATGGGAAAAAAAGAATTGAGTCTAACAGAGGCACTGTATTGCAAACCTCAGAGAAAAAGTGAGCAATGAATAATAACTGTAAGTACCTTTAATAGGAAAAGAATTCCAAGCTGTAGTAAAGAAAGACAAGTGAGAAAGAGTAAAATCTTTTTTTCTGTTAAAGAAAAGGTATAATTTTAGTTGGGGAGGGAGAGGGATCTGACCATTTCAATGCTTTTTATGATAACGCAATTAGTGCAATTAGGTTAAGTTCCAGTGGGCTAGGTAAGATTGGTTTAAACACACTTTAAAGGGGTCATTCTATAAAATGATTCTTCAAGAAATTTACTGGATACCTGTATGGAATAATAAGGTCATGGATCCTGCTGTCCTAGACCTTAATGATTTTGTTAGGGCAGCAACACAGTACAAAAGGGAAAACGACAAGTAACATGATAAAGAAGAAATGGGATGTAGTCCACATAAAACATTTGTACGGACAAATATAAACAGGGTAAGCACCTATAAAAATAAAAGCCGGCTGGGCATGGTGGCTCACACCTGTAATCCTAGCACTTTGGCAGGCTGAGGCGGGTGGGTTGCCTGAGCTCAGGAGTTTGAGATCAGCCTGGGTAACATGGTGAAACCCCGTCTTAACTAAGATACAAGAAATTAGCTGGGCATAGTGGCATGTGCCTGTAGTCCCAGCTACTTGGGAGGCTGAGACAGGAGAGTTGCTTGAATCCAGGAGGCGGAGGTTGCAGTGAGCCGAGATCACACCATTGCATTATAGCCTGGGCAATAGAGCAACACTGTGTCTCAATAAATAGATATATAGATATATAGATAGATAGATAGGTAGGAAAAAACAATAGTAGGATGTTATTAAAGGCAAACTGCAAACCTAAAGACTTGAACAAAAACTTAGCAAGCTAGGTTAAGCTATATGGGGAAAATATGGCATGTGGTGCTAGGCCCTTCTTAGTGTCTCCCATCAGGACATGTGTGGTTTCTCTGCCACATGCTAACATTTTCATGCGGCTGATGAGGCAGAATTAACAAATGTGAGTCAAATGGGAAGAGGTCATAACAAGCCTCTTCTCAGCATGTCCATTTGTTGAACAGATACTGAGGACTTGCCCATGCCGGTTTGTAATAATATCTGCCAAGCCAATTCCAACATTGGGAAGCTGTGCATGTTCCATGATATCTCTGATCAGTATGTTTCTGCTTTCTGCAAGGGCAAAACCTTTCATTTTCAAACCTCTGAATTCCCCATTTCTGTCTTAACATTCAGTGGATAACATTGCTTACCACTTTAATGGAGGAAACAGGAAACATTAGAAAGGAATTTCATCTCTTTCTCTTGATTCACCTACTTGTCACTGTGCCCCTCTTCCCCTTTTCCCTCCTCTGTTATCTCTGCCTTCTGCTTTCTCAAGAACCGTACACTGTTTGGTATGCCCCTCTTTTTTTTTTTTTTTTCACATCTACATACTTTTCCACTATACTGGATTCTTCCTGTCATTTATTATTTATTTCAACAAATACATTTGAGTGTCTACCATGTGTCAAAGTGCTGAAGATGAATGAGAGAAACAAGGTGCCTGCCTTCATGGAGCTTTCAAATGTGTTCACACTCTATTCTGGCTTCTAGCTTCATTGTTCTATTAAAATGGACCTTGCTAGAGTCATCAGTGGTATCCATGTTGAAAATCTAGTGACCATTTTAAAACCCCATCTTATGAAACATTGACACTGTCGAGTATTCTCTACTTATTGAAATACTTCCCAGCTAGTCATGAGGAGTTTGTGGCTCTTTTGGAAAGATACTCAGCTGAGGGTCATAGCTGAAATACTCAGTCCAAAACCAGATGGCTAGTAAGTAGCAAAGCCCGTATCTGAGTTGCTTTTATATGAGTCTAGAGCCTAGGATTTCTACAGCATCTCACTTTGAGCAAGTGGGAATCCTATTCATGGAAGTAGGAAATGAAGGAGGAAGCATAGGTTTGGTGGTGGGGAAAGATATATAGTTCAGTTACATCATACACACACTTAACATATCTGAAAAAGAAGTGATATAAATAGTGCAGACTATTTCATAAATCTCATGAGACTTGGTACTATTCATAGAAGCTGTTCTTCTATAATTTATTTAAAAGTAAAATAAAGTAAATAAAAGTGATTAAAATATTGCAGACTATTTCATAAATCTCACGATACTTGGTACTGTTTGTAGATGTTATTCTTCTACCATTTATTTACAAGTAAAATAAATGCTTATCCAAGGAGACATGTACCTGTAGTTATGTTCCTCATGTTAAGATCTTCTCAATTCTATTTTTCTAGTACAAAGGTAAGTTTTAATATCTGTGTTTAAAAAGTTTTTGTTTTTGTTTTTTTTTTTTAAAGTGGGGTAGGCCAGGTGCAGTGGCTCATGCCTGTAATTGCAGCATTTTGGGAGGCTGAGGTGGGAGGATTACTTCAGCCTGGGAGTTCAAGTTCACCCCAGGCAAGATGGTGAGATTCTGTCTCTTAATTTTTTGTTTTCAAATTAGCCATGTGTGGTCATGCATGCATATAGTTCCAGCTACTCAGGAGGCCAAGGTGGGAGGAGCCCTTGAGCTCAGGAGTTGGAGGTGGCAGTGAGCTGTGATTGCAGCATTGTGCTGCAGCATGAGTGACAAAGCAAGACTTCATCTCTAAAATTTTTTTTTAAAGTAGGATATGAGAGATGTAGTCAATTATTTTAAGATATATAAAAATATTTCCAATGGGCTCCACAAGTAATTTTGGAAAGATAGGCTGGATTCAGAGCAGGTCTGCCACTTTGCAAGGCACTACCCTTTACAGGAAGATTTTCACCACGTAGCTACTAAAAGGATATGAGAAGGCCTATTTCTGAAATGTTTCCATGTACCCTTGGGTGAAAAACAGTTTCAGTTCATTCCTCCACTGACATTAAAAGGGAATGTCTATATTACAGGCCAGAATAATAAAATGGATTCTTAATACTACATATGGCTGCTTCATCATATTTCTTAGGAATGGTGCTATGTAATTTCAATGTACACAAAATCACAGACTCTTCAAGAAAACCGATTGTTAAATACTTGTGTAATTGCCCACAAAGGGGCCCAGTACATCCTGCAGCCTGCTTCATGTATGTGACGTTTAGTCTAACAGCTTAACCAGCCCTATGCTCTACTTGCCCCAGAGAAAAGCTGAAACTGCTGGTTTCAAAGTCAGTTTATGTGGTCCAATCACTGACCTGATTTCTTGGTGAGAGACCCAACCAGAGGACTGTAGGGACCTGCCAAGAGCATCTGTCATGTACCAGGCCTGAGTTCAACTGAAATCAGATAAGCAACCTCCAAGTTTTTATGCCTGGGTCTAAAGTCACATCCTGAAGAGGTTCGTTACACCAGTAATGAAACCCATACATGGTTTCCTATTGCTTTCCCTTCTTAATTTTCAGTAAGGATAATGTCACCAGAAGGTTCCATGTCCCTTTCTCAGTAAGAAGGAGAAGTGAAACAGGCAATGGGATGTTATGCAAGATCTAGGCTTGAGCCTTGAGGCGGTTTACAGAGTTTCTGCCTAGACCACGGAGATCTTTACCAATTTGCTGGCTAGATCTATGGCTGCCTGGTTACCCCAGGACTGCTCTGACATTTCAGCTACTTGAATGACGCTGAGGAACTGCTCTTTGGTGATTTCACGAGGTTCTTTCCCTTTAAAAGTTCTGACAAAATGTCCGAAGTGCTCTCCATATGAGTCTTGGTGGCAGGCCAGCCTGGGTATGGGAGCAGAGGATGTACCCTGCCCGGTAATGCAGAAGGGATTCTGATTATCCATTTGCAACACACCGTGCGAACTTGTCTGTAGTCACTGCTATCTGTCCAGTGCTGGCTGAAGTCCAAGCTAACCTGGAGTGGCTTTCTCCAGCAACATGTACACATTGTGCAGGCAGTCTTGCAGACAACCCGACCTGCGCGCCCTCCGTCCGTCCCTGCCGTCCCACCTTTCCTTCCCTTCCTTGCCCAGGCTGGAGTGCAGTGGCGTGATCTCTGCTCACTGTAACCCTCTGTCTCCCGGGCTCAAGCGATTCTCGTGCCTCAGCCTCCCGAGTAGCTGGGACTACAGGTGCCCGCCACCACGCCTGGCAATTTGTTTTGGTATTTTAGTAGAGATGGGGTTTCACCATGTTGGTGAGGCTGGTCTCGATTTCCCGACCTCAGGTGCTGCCCACCTTGGCCTCCCAAAGTGCTGTGATTACAGGCGTCAGCCACCGCCCCTGCCCGCCCTCTTTCTTTAGGAAACCGGGAGACGCCCCTGCTCACAGCGCCATCTGGTGGATCCTTGTGTAAGAACCGGATTAAAGCGCTTGTAAAATCCAGAGTAAAGGCCTTCCCAATCTCGGCTTCCTCAAAGCAGGACTGGGCAGTCGCCTATTCAAACCAGGCAGCTTCTTGCAAAGCACCCCCATCCCTGTTCTCGAGTCACCCTACTCTTGGCCAAATGCTAGACTCTGAAGGCTCACTCCACTTTATACAGCTGATCCTCAACAACATATAGCAAGCTGCAGATGTTCTCATCCATTATATCCCAAAGATGGCTAGGCTAATGCTCCGATGTCATTAAAGCATCTCATACCTCTGTTGCACGCTTCTGAAATAAGTCTGGCTATTCTGGGGGCACCAGCGGCCTTTTCACTCAGAGACAAGGAAAGGCTGAGAGGTGACCGGTAGAGGTAGATAGGGTTGCGTCCGGCTGGGAAGCAGAATGCCTGAGAGAATGAGCGGAGGCTGAGGGTGACTGGTGCAGGGTCCGAGGCTGCTGAGATGAGGTTGGGCATCCGTAGGATGAGAGCTCCTCGCGGGCAGCAGTGGCTACGGTGGGTACCTCCGAGCTCAGGTGGTCTCCCAAGGCGTAGCCAATACTCAGAGGTCATACATCCATTAGGAGGAGGTGCCAGAATAATCCCACCCAGAGAAGCTTCGCCGGCAAGAAGAGTAGCCCTTCCCACAAGAGCAGATTCACACACGAGGGTCTCAGTCGGGAGTGGCCGAGGTCAGTCTGAGCCTCTGGGGGCCCAAGGTCCGGGACTCTTCGTAGCCAGCGGATGCGCACCGCTGGCTCGCTTTGGCAGGTATCAGTGTAAACGTACTGAGCTCACGTGAAGCACACTCTTAGTAGCATTGTTCTAATACAACCAAGTTGAAATGTGAGGTAGACAATGGGATATATGGTTCTGACATTCAGAGTAGAAGTCTGGGACTAGAGTTTGTTGCGCAGGGGTTGGGACTGGCTAGTATACATTTGAAGCCACAAAACTAGATGAAATTCCCCAGGGAGTGAGGGTAAAGAGATAAAAAGACTGAACTGAACACTGAGCCTGGGCCATGCCAGTATTTGGAGAGAGGGAAGATGGAAAGCATCCAGCGAGGGAGAACAAGAATAAATCACTGGTGACCTTGACAAAAAGCACTTCGGGTGACACGATGGGGATAGTAGCTGTTTTCACTGGTTGCAGATAAAATGGAATGGAAGTAATACTTATGAAATGCCTTTTATGTGTGTTAAAAAATTTGTAATTTTAAAATTACAAAAACCCTATGAGAGAAAAGATGATGTTTGTCCTCATTTAACTGAAGAGGAAATAGCCTTAACAGTACCAAGAATTTTACCAAGGTCATATAGCAGTACAGAGGCCATTTTTATAGTGCTATATATTTTTAGCAATATTTTCAGATAACATTTCCTTCATAATCATTGCTGGGTACTGTTCAGTCTTAGTCTTTATTTAGAAAGATGCTGGGGAAAAGTCAAAATCCACTTGAGAAAGGTATACATGCAAAGAATGTTGAAGAACAGACTGCCAAACTAAGTGAATGTAAGCCGTTGGACCAAACTGTAATTTGCAGTGTTTCATTGTGACACCTGGTCTTTTGTATCCTTTATAAACAATGGTCTGAAGATGAAATTTAGCCACTGCTTAGTTTTTGCACTTAATATTTTAATCCGTTCTAATGTTTTTATTTGGTGTCTGTTTATGATCTCTTTTCAAAAGTTCCATAAGCCTATCAAGCAGAATCCTATGGATAAAAAAAAAAAAAATCAAGTAACAACATAGGATGATTTCTACTCTCTGGAATGTTGAATTTATATCACAATCACTTCTATACAATGGCTTCCTGTAAGATTTTCCTCTGTAATAATTTCACACTTCTGTTCTTTAGTAGCAAGCCTAATAAATATATTCACTTTCCCAGAAGCTGTCCATCAAAAGGCTTTTTCTAGGATATATATTTTTTCTCCTTCCAAAGCTTTTCTTTGAGTCTCCATGGAGGATATTACCAAGTTCTGTGGTAACTGAAATTTTCAATTTCTCTTTCTATACCACATTTCATAGCAGAGGTACTCTTGGGCTAGGCAGGCTAGAGTTATTAATAAGTTTTATTATGTAATGGCAGACTTTTCATAGTATTATCCTAACCTAGCAAGACATTTATACTTTGACATTGTCCTTAGGATATATTCCTGTTTTGCCTATACAATCTGAATTCTAGGGAGATTATATGTCACTGTTATCTTTAAATCTTCAAGTCTGTAAGATATAGTCTATTGACAGAAGATTTTTAAATTTTCATTTATTTTCAGATGTTCGCACACAAGCCATGTACCAGATGATGGATCAAGGCTTTGTAGGACTTATTTTTTCCTGTTTTATAGAAGATAAAAACACAAAGGTATTTTGTTTGTGTGTGTATGTGTGGTCTGTGTGTGTGTGTGTATACACACAGAGTAGAGAAAAATCTCTTTGCAATTTTAATAGGATGGCCAGGAAAGGTTTCAATGAAAAGGGTCATTGAGTCAGGACCTGAAGAAGGTGAGGGAACAAGTCTTATGGATTTCTTGGGGAAAGAACGTACCAGGCAGAGGAAATAGCCAGTGCAAAGACCCTAAGGTGAGTGTGGCGTGTTCAGGGAACATCAGGGAAGTTGGTGTGGCTGCAGCAGAGTGAGGAAGACCATGACCATACATCCCACTTTGCCTCTGTCAGTCCCAGTTTTACCCTATTATTCTACTGTCTTCCCTCTTGGAGGTGTCCCAGTTTGAATGATAACTCATTTAGTTGTCCTAAACAAGGTCCAGATCTTGTCTTGGCTTTGACTCTGACTTGGGAAGTCACTGGAGGATGACTTTGTGTTTTAATGGGATCTCTGGCTTCTGTTTAGACTGAACAGTAGGCAGAGGGTGTGGGTGAAATCCATGGCATCAGTGAAACCTGTTAGGAAGATACTGCTGTAATCTAGACAAGAGATGATGGAGGTTTGGTCATGGTGGTAAGAGTGAAGATAATGAGAAGTGGTTGCATGCTGTATACAGGTATTGATCAACTTAAGACCTGTGCAACTTACGACCATTCGACTTTACGACCACAATCGCTAGCCACGTCGGCAGCGCAAACATTGCCCAGCTGGGCGTACGACAGTGCGGACCAGCTTCTGACAGCACTACCATCTCCACGTGCACCATTTCAACTGTACATAGAGCCTACTCAACTTACGACCAGATCGTGTTACGACCGTTCCACGGTCCTGACCGTGGTCGTAAGTCGAGCACTGGCTGTATAGTTTGATGGCTAGTGATAGTAACAATTACCATTTATCATCTACTGTATGGCATGTACTTATTAGGTGCTTTACCTAAATATGCTGTAACCCTGACAAAAGCCCAGGATTATTATTCTCATTTTATGGATGAACAAACTGAAGCTAACAGAGGTTAAGCAGTTTGATCAGTGCCCAGTCTTGCCATTCTCTGTTTGAATTCTGTTTGAATTTTATGTTCATGTCAAGAGGTTATGATATGTGTCAGTTCAAACAAAAATTACTACTTAACATTGTAGGTATGAATTCTGCCAAGAATACCAACAGTGTCTTATTTAGTGCACTAGCTATATTCTTAGAATCTGTTTTATAATGAATAATTTCCATAAAATCACTTTTCTAGAAACATTAAAGTTCAGTACCTTGAACTTTATACATCATTTGAAATGCTTTCAGCTTTGTCACCATACATTTATTTATTTATTGTCATCATAAGTAGTTGTTGAATATGTTTGTCAGCTTTCAGGATAGCAGTTTGAATGTTCAGGTTCTTAGGATCCTGGTTCTTGTGTTTATTAACAATTCCCTGCCATTACATGAGCAGATGTTTGGTTGTGACCATCTTATGTTGACTGAGCATATGATCCTTTTTATAGAAATTGATCGATGGCAAAGTACATCTTTGGAATCTCTTTTAACCTTCTGCTTCTAGAGGGAACTTTGGAGTCTTCCTCAGTATTAATCTTTCTTTTTTTCCTTTGATAGACTGGCCGGGTACTCTACACTTGCTTCCAATCCATACAGGCCCAAAAGAGTTCAGAGTAAGTATGAGAGAGACTTATGTGTGTATTGGAGGGCTAATCTCCAATCCAGGGAATTTATTGTTTTGTTTCATTTTATTTCTTTCACTGGTAAGACACTAAGAACTCTATATTTCTATTTACAGCTCTATGGTGAGTTAGAATCTCTTTAGCAGGTTGGATATGGGCTACCTAGGAAGCTAGGGTCATATGAGCAGTCTCTTCACTGTCCTTACATCACCACAGTCCTGCTTGACATTTAGCAGGTTGGATATGGGTGAATCATAAAACAAAGACTGAACATGCAGAGTATTAGATGTGTATAGATTCTTGTCTTTGCTGTGTCATAAATTTGATTTCAGAATTAGAGTATCTCATTTAAATGTTTATATAGATCCATTTCCTTATTGAAATCCAATTTGATCTAAATTAGGAATTTTTTATTTTTTTTTATTTTTTTTAATTTTTTTATTTTTTTGAGACAGAGTCTCATTCTGTCACCCAGGCTGCAGTGCAGTGGTGAGATCTTGGCTCAGTTAACCTCCACCTCCTGGGTTCAAGCAATTCCTCTGCCTCAGCCTCCTGAGTAGCTGAAACTACAGGCACATGCCACTATGCATGGCTAATTTTTGTATTTTTAGTGTAGACAGTGTTTCGCCATGTTGGCCAGGCTGGTCAAGAACTGCTGACCTCAGGTGATCCACCTGCCTCGGCCTCCCAAAGTACTGGGCTTACAGGCGTGAGCCACCGCACCTGGCCATTAGCAAATCTTAATTGAGTACCTACTATATGCCAAGCATCATGGTAGGCACTCAGGATGCAGAGATGAAAGCCACATTCATTCATTGTCTAATTGAGATATAAAAGCAAATAGTGTATTACCTTTTTTTCTTGTAATACTTATCAATTTATTATTATAATATTGTTTGAAATATCAAACAATTGGGAAAAACAGATGCTCATCAGTATAGAACTGACTAAATAAATTCTAATACATTTATATAATGGCATAAAATGCAGCCGGTAAAAAAAAACTGTGAGGAAGCTTGGTAGTAATACACAAATATTTCCAAGATATTTTGTTAAGTGGCAAATGCAGGGTCCAAGAACAGTTTGTATAGTGTGCTACCATTTGTGTAAAGATGTGGAAGAGATATAGCTAAATAAACACACCTGCACATTTGCTTGTAAAAGCATACAAATCTCTGGAAGGAAACATATCAGCTCCCTCAGCAGAGAGGATGTGAGTGTGAGAGTAGAGAATGTGGAGACATTATTGTTGTTTTTTATAGATTTGGAAAGTAGAACCATATAACAGTATTACCTTGTCAAGAAATATTAATTTTTAAAATCTTCACACTAATCCATGCATATACATACAAATACTGAATGGTACAGAAGGTCTTATAATAAATAGTTTCACTCCTCAAATGGGACCACTTCTTTCTCCTAATTTTCCTTTTAGTACTTTTGTTTACTTTGATATCTCTAAATAATATACTTGCGATGTTCTTTCTTGATTTACCAATTTTGGATATTTTCTATTCTTATTTATTATTGTGTTATATTGCTCTCACAAATGAGGATATAGCTCATTTACACTACCCCATCTCCAGTCTTCTCAATGTAGTTATGTTACTATTTTTTGTTCTTCTGTTGGTTGCTTTTCTAATCTTAAAGTTTGCCCCTTTATTTATTCTATTAACAGTTGACAGTAGACAGTATCTTTTGGCTCCCTGCTGTTACTTGTAGTTTTACCCTAAGCATTTATATTTTCACAGTTGTAAGCATCTATGTTCTGTGTTGTAATCATAATTGCATTTTCTGTGCTTTGTCTATGGTTTGATTCTAAGAGTAGAAAATAAAGTGTTAATATTGTTATTGTTATGTAAATATTATTCCCTGTACGACTAAGCAGTGTAATGTATTATTCCTTTCTTAAATAGTTTTTCATTTTTACATGGGGTTTTGAGTGGCTTTTCCCCCTTATTTTTCTGCCTTTATCATCTCCCAGAGCTCTACATCTTCAGAAATAATATAAAAATATTTAGAATCCTTGCTTTTCCTAGGATTGCTCCCTTGAAACCCACTATCCTCTTAACCCTAACCTGATATATTCTGTAGGCCTACTGCACAGCTGACATCCTGGGATTTTCCTTCATTATTCTCCTGGGTTGAATCCATTGTGGTCTGGATTTCATGTTATTTTTCTTGGTTCACTGTGTGATTTTGCTGGAAAAGACTCCCTAGTAACTTCCTAAGAATGGTGTGTATTTGAGTTAAACTTTCTGAGTTCTGCTTGTCTGAAATGTTTTTATTCTTAATTAATAACCTTACTAGTTAAAGAATTCAAAGTGGAAATTTTCCCCTCTTAACTTTGAAGGCATTATTGTTTCATTGTTTTTAAACATCCAGTGTTACTGAAAAGTTTTTTTTTTTTTTTTTTGCCAGTCCAATTCTTCCTTTGTAGGGCATTTTTTCTCCTCTCTCTCTGACAGCTTTTTGGTGTTTCTCTTTATTCTTGATGTGAAATTTTCTATGTTATAATTAGAATATAGCTATTTTATTCAAACTGCTGTACACTTTCAGACAGTACTTATCTTTCAGCTCTAGGCAATTCGCTATTATTTTGTTTGTTTTGTATCCCCAGATAAAACAATGCACAACCTACCCAGTTCCTGGAGAGAGGAAATCTTATTTGTAACTCAGTCAAGTTCCATTATTTAAAGTTTCTTCAAGTTTATATTGGTCTTTGAGGAATGACTTCTCATTCCTTCAATTACTTCCCTTACTGCCCATGTTCACTCTAAGATGGCATCAGAAGTATTGGGAAGATGACTTAAATAAACCTACACTGTAGGGAAAGGAGACTTTCTGGTCTCATGCTGGTTATGGTAATCAGTGAAGGAGTCCTTGTTCTCAGGGTCAGTATTCTCCTTAATATATCCAATATAACCCTGTCTCATGGACTTGAAGTCCTAGCAGAAGGAGATGCATCACCAGCTCTCTCCTTCCTTTTCCTCCTAAGTTAGTAGGACAGAGATATCATATCCTTTTCTCTGTTCTTTGATAATTCCTCCCTGCTTTTTCCCTTTCTCTTTCTAGAGCTCCTATCAGTCACGTGTTAAAGGTCCTAAATTGACCTTAATGACACTTTTTACTCATATTTTCTGTCTCTTTTTTTATTCTAGTTTTGGATTTTAAAAATTTTATCTTCTAACTTTTATTTTGGCAATTTTATATTTTTAAATTTCAAGAGTTTTTTTTTTCTACATTCGGTGGTTACTCCCATTTCGCAGCATCCTTTTCTTATTTTCTTGATGTGATATTGAAATGTTAGATTTTCTTTTGCTTTTTACAGTGATCCATTTCCTCTGATAATTTTTTTCTGTTTCATTTTTATAATCTTTCTTGTCTACCCCTTTTTAAGAATAAGGCAACAAAAAGTGAAGTGGTAGCTCAGTATTTGGGGCCATGGCTTGTCAACACGAGGCTTCACTTTAGCGTGAATAGGTTGGGAGCCAGCTGTTTTGTTCAGGTATCACTCAGTGCTAGACCTGACATATCTTGCTCTGGGACACCAGTCTTAACAATTGCTGTCATACTTCCTCCAAGACAGTTCATCATTATTATTGTTTTCATTATTAACTATTAATTGGAAGAACTCTTGATGTTGCTGTTACTGCAAATGATGATAATGATGATGATTATTCTGATATAAGAATGAAAGCTTGGTTATTGAACATGGAAGAACACAAGAGAGGAGTAGCTAGAGTCTCATGCTTCTGGTAGGAGAAACAAAAGGGATCCAAGAAATCACATAAAGGCAGGAACATGATAAAGCAATTTCATAAAGTTGTTTATAAATTTCTTGGCTAATACTTGAGTGATGTATGCATGGATCTGGTCCTAATTAGCATAATTGAGAACAGAATTAACCAGTAGACCACTACATAGATCCTATACTGACCACTAGGTGGTGCACATGCAGGTACTATCCAAAGAACACTACAAAGGCTTTGAAAAATTAGAACCACTACCTATAGAAGGCTGTGGAAAATTGAACCTGAACCTAACTAGATGGATTGTGTGCTAAAACCAAAATAACAACATTCTCCATAGAATGTAAACAAGACCCAGTGTCTCAACATAATATTCCAAATACTGAGAATACAATTCAGAATTATGTGGTATGGGAAGAACTGAGAAAATTTCAACTTGCATTGAAAAGGACATTAACACATGCTAACACTGAGCTAACACCCATGTAGGAATTGTGTGATAAAGACTTTAAAGCAAATACAGGTTGAGTATCCTTTATTGAAATACTTTGAGATTTTATATTTTTTAACATTTTAGAATATTTGCATTATGCTTTTTCAGCATTCCTAATCTGAAAATATGAATTTCACAGTGCTCCAATGATCATTTACTTTGAGTGTCATGTTGATGCTCAGAAAGTTTCAGATTATGGACCAGTTTGGATTTTAGATGTTCAGATTAGAAATGCTTAAACTATTACAAAAGTGTTTTTAAAAATAATTGCAAATATTCTTTTATAACATTTTAATTTTTAATTTTTGTGGGTACATACATAGGTGTATATATTTATGGGGTGCATGTGATGTTCTGATATAGGCATGCAATGTGAAATAATCACATCATGGAGAATGGGGTATCCATCTCCTCAAGCATTTATCCTTTGCATTACAGCAATCCATTTACACTCTTTAAGTTACTGTAAAATGTACAATTAAGTTATTGACTATAGTCACTTTGTTGTACAATCAAATAATATGTTTTATTTATTCTTTCTAATGATTCATTTTGGTACCTATTAACCATCCCCACCTTTCTCTGGTTCCCCACTACCCTTCCCAGTCTTTGGTAACTGTCCTTCTATTTCCATGAGTTCAATTGTTTTGATTTTTGTATCCTGCAAATAAGTGAGAACATGTTATGTTTGTCTTTCTGTGCCATACATTGAACTTATTTCACTTAATACAGTGATCTCCAGTTCCATCCACATTGTTGCAAATGACAGGATCTCATTCTTTTTTGTGGCAGAATAGTACTCCATTTTGTATATGTACCACATTTGCTTTGTCCATTTGTCTATTGATGGACACTTAGGTAGCTAACAAATTTTGGCTATTGTGAACAGTGCTACAGTGAACATGGGAGTACAGATATCTCTTCAATACACTGATTTCATTTCGTTTGAGTATATACCCAGCAGTGGGATTGCTAGATTGTATGGTAGTTCTATTTTTAGTTTGTGGAGGAACCTCCGAAGTGTTCTCCATAGTGGCTGTCCTAATTTACATTCCCACCAATAGTGTACAAGGGTTCTCTTTTCTCCATATCCTCACCAGCATTTGTTATTCCTTGTCTTTTGGATATCAAGCATTTTAACTGGGGTGAGATGATATCTCAGTATAGTTTTGATTTGCATTTCTCTGATGATCAGTGATATTGAGCACTTTTTCATATACCTGTTTGCCATCTATATATCTTTTGAGAAATGTCTAGTCAAATCTTTTGCCCATTTTTGGATTGGATTATTAGATAATTTCCTGTAGAGTTGTTTGAGCTCCTTATATATTCTGACTAATCCTTGTCAGATGGGTAGTTCAACTGGAAACACTCTTGAAACAAATGTTTAAATAGAAACTCTCAGCAAATAAATGCAATAATAAAAAACCAAATGCAAATTTTAGAACTGAAAGGCCGAGTGCAGTGGCTCATGCCTGTAATCCCAGCACTTTGGGAGGCCCAGGTGGGTTGATCACATGAGGTCAGGAGTTCGAGACCAGCCTGGCCAACATAGTGAAACCCTGTCTCTACTAAAAATACAAAAATTAGCCAGGTGTCCTGTCAGATGCTTGTAATCCCAGCTACTCGGGAGGCTGAGGCAGGAGAGTTGCTTGAACCTGGGAGGTGGAGGTTGCAGTGAGTCGAGATCACACCATTGCACTCCAGCCTGGGCAACAAGAGCAAAACTCTGTCTCAAAAGAAAATTTAGAATTGAAAAATATAATCACTAAAATACACAACTTACTGTATGTTCTAGATAGTAGAATAGAGATGACAGAAGAAAGAGTCAGTAAACTTTAATGACAGATCAATACAAATTAACCAATCTGAACAAAAGACCAAAAAACTAGGTTGATTAATAAAGTGAAGAGAGGAAGTAACATCAGCAATAGGAGAGTAGGAAACTTTAAAAGCCAGGTTCTCCATAGTAGTGAATAATCGGGCAAAAATGATCAGAATCAACTTTATTGCAACTTTAGAAACTAATCAAAACTTTATATCAACAGGAAAATGTTTAATTAAGGGAAAAAAACACCAGAATCTTGGTGTTTAAAGAAATCTCTATTGAATTACCAGACAGCCAGTAAGCTAACAGGACAAAGACCTCAGTGACCACATATGACAAAGAATACAGAATATAATAATTAGTTCAGAAAACTCACTGAACACATAAAATCAGATACAATAAGTGGCAACAACAAACCCTGGAGAGAAGGTAGAATCTGATTTCCAGACTTTCTCTGTTACAGTATTTGAAATGTCCAGTTTTTAACAAAAAAAAAATTAAGAGGCATTCAAAGCCACAAATTATGGCCTATACACAAGAAAAAGAAATTAGTAGAGATGCTTCCTCAGAGAGAGCCAAGGAGGATGGTACAGTAGGACTGTCTACTGATTGCCAATTTCAACAAGTATCCATGCATGAAAATACCTTGATAAGAGCTAAAGAAAGCAGATAAGAGATCACAGCACCTATATGATGCTATAGTTATAGCATCATAAGAAAAAATGCATTGAGTAGTGTAGGAAGGACAGTTTTACATTACCCATGTCACTCCCTTCCAAACCCCAGGCAGTACAGTGCAAAGTTACTGTCTACTTGGGAGCAAGAGAGGGAAATGATCACCAAACAGTGCCTGCAGCTGTATAACACTAGAAATCAATAATGGTGGAACTTCAGAAAATTCACAAATACATGAAAATTGAACAATATGTTCCTGAACCATAAAGGGGTCAATAAAGAAATTAAAATAGAAACGAAAAATTTCTTGAGACAAATTAAAATGGAAACACAATATGCCAAAACCTGTGGATACAGCAAAGCAATTCTGAGAGGGAACTTTGTAGCAATAAACATCTACATCAAAAAAGAAAAAAGATCTCAAATAACCTAATATTGTATCTCAAGGAAAAAGTAACACAAGAACAAACTAAGCCCAAAATAAGTAGAAGAAAGGAAATAATAAAGAACAGAGAAGAAAGAAAATAAATATTAGATAACACAAATGATCAATGAAACAAAGATTGTGTGTTGGGTGTTTTGTCTTTTGAGACAGGGTCTTGCTCTGTTGCCAAGGCTTCATTGCAGTGGCATAATCATGGTTCATTGCTGCCTCAATCTCCCAGGCTGAAGTGATCCTCCCACATCAGCTTCTGGAGTAGCTGGGACTCTAGGCATATGCTACCATGCCTAGCTAATTTAAAAAAAAATTTTTTTTTTGTAGAGATAGAGTCAGGGTCTCACTATGTTGCCCAGGCTAGTCTTGAACTCCTGGACTCAAACAGTCCTCCTGCCTTGGCCTCCTGAAGTCCTGGGATTACAGGTGTGAGCCACTGTGCCCAGCCAAGGGTCAGTTTTTAAAAAGAGAAACAAAGTTGACAAACATGTAGCTAGGTGGAGGAAAAAGAGAGAAGATATAAAGAAAATCAGAGATGAGAAAGGAGATATTATAACTAATATGACTGAAATACAAATGATCGCCAGAGGTCACTGACATATGAACAATTGTATGCCAACAAATTGGATAACAGGGAAGAAATGAGAACTTCCTGAACACCTGCAACCTACCAATATTGAATTATGAAGAAACAAAATCTGAACAGACCAGTAACCAGTAAGGAGATTGAATCAGTAATCAAAAATATCTTATCAAAGAAAAGCCTAGGTACTGATGGTCTCAATGCTGAATTCTACCAAGCATTTGAAGAACTAATATCAGTTCTTTTCAAAATCTTCCAAAAAGCTGAAGAGCAGAGAACACTACTAAACTCATTTTAAGATGCCAGCATTACCTTGATACCAAAACAACAACAAAAATCTACAGGCCAATATCCCTAATAAACATAGATGCAAAAATCCTCAACAGATCTATTACTGTGATCTATTACTAACAGACTGAAGGACAAATGTGATCTATTACTAACAGACTGAAGGACAAAAATCATATGATCATTTAAATAGATGCCCAAAAAAGCATTTGAGAAACTTCACTTCATGATAAAAACTGTCAACAAATTAGGTACAGAAGGAATGTACCTCAACACAATACAGGCCATTTATGACAAACCCACAGCTAACATCATACTGAACAAGGAAAATTTGGAAGCCTTTCCTCTAACATATGGAAAAATACATGGATGCCCATTCCTACCACTTGTATTCAACACAGTACTGGAAGTCTTAGAGCAATTAGGCAAGAAAAAGAAAGAAAAGGTATCCAAATTGGAAAGGAGGAAGTCAAATTGTCCCTGTCTGCAGATGACATGATCTTATATATAGAAAACTCTAAGGACCCCTCTAGAAAACTATTAGAAATAATAAACTAATTCAATAAAGTTGCAGGTTACAAAATCAACATAGATAAATATGTAGCCGTTCTATACATTAACAGCAAAGTAGCTGAAAACAAAATCAAGAAAGCAGTCCCATGTAGCTACAAAAATAAAATAAAATAAAACACATGAGAATAAATTTAACCAAGAAGGTAAAAGATCTCTACACTTAAAACTATAAAACGAGGCCAGGCATAGTGGCCCATACCCATAATCCCAGCACTTTGGGAGGCTGAGGTAGGCAGATCCCTGAGCTCAGGAGTTTGAGACCAGCCTGGTGAGACCATGTCTCTACAAAAAATACAAAAATTAGCCAGGTGTGGTGACATGTTCCTGTAGTCCCACATACTCAGGAGGCTGAGGTGAGAGGATCACTTGAACCCAGGAGGTTGAGACTGCAATGGGCTGTGATTGGATAACAGGGAATCACACTGCAGCCTGGGTGACAGAGTGAGACCTTGTCTCTTAAAAAAAAAAATACAACAAAAACTGTAAAACATTGATGAAAGAAATTGAAGAATACACAAATAAATAGATATCCTGTGTTCATTAATTGGAAGAATTAATATTGTTAAAATGTCCATACTACCCAAAGTGATCCAGATATTCTGTGTAATCACTATCAAAATGCCAATCATACTGTTCACAGAAATATAAAAAAGAATTCTAAAATACATATGGAACTACAAAAGAGTCTGAATAGCCAAAGCAATCTTCAGCAAAAATAACAAAGATGGAAGCACCACACCACCTGATTTCAAAATATGCTACAAAGCTACAGTAACCCAAAGAGCATGGTGCTGATGTAAAAATGAAAATGTAGACCAGTGGAGTAGAATAAAGAACCCAGAAATACACGCATTTACAGCCAAGTGATTTTTGACAAAGATGCCAGAAACACATCATGGAAAAAGAACTGTCTCTTCAATAAATATTGTTGGGAAAACGGAATATCCACATGCAAAAGAATGAAATTAGATTCTTGGTTTTTTTGACCATATAAAAAAAATTAAAATGGATTTCAGAGTTAAAGGTAATACCACAAACTATGAAATTACTGGAAGAAAACATAGGGGAAAAACTCCATGACACTGGTCGGTACTATGATTTTTTTTTTTTTTTTTTTTTTTGAGGCAGAGTTTTACTCTTGTTACCCAGGCTCTGAGTGCAATGGCGCGATCTCGGCTCACCGCAACCTCCGCCTCCTGGATTCAGGCAATTCTCCTGCCTCAACCTCCTGAGTAGCTGGGATTACAGGCACACGCCACCATGCCCAGCTAATTTTTAGTATTTTTAGTAGAGACGGGGTTTCACCATGTTGACCAGGATGGTCTCGATCTCTTGACCTCGTGATCCACCCGCCTCGGCCTCCCAAAGTGCTGGGATTACAGGCTTGAGCCACCGCGCCCGGCTTGATTTTTTTAATATGGCCTCAAAAGCACAGGCAACAAAAACAAAAGTAGACAAGTGGCATATCAATCAAAAAAGCTTCTGCACAGCCAAGCAAAAAATCTAACAGAGTGAAGACACAACCTACAAAATGGAAGAAAATATTTGCCAACTATACATCTAGTAAAGGGTTAATATCCAAAATATATAAGGAACTCAATAGCAAGAAAATAAATACCTGATTTTAAAAAAGGGCAAGACTTGAGTAGACGTTTCTCAAAAAAATTAAAAAAAGGCAAACAAATGGCCAATAGGTATATGGAAAAAAATGCTCAACACATCACTAATCATCAGGGAAAGAGCCATCAGATACATATATACAGCAAAGACAAATAACATAGAGAATAGAAAAACAATACAGATCATCAAGGAAACCAAAACAGCTTTTTGAAATATCAACAAAATGAACATTTCTTTAGCTAGACTGACAATGGAAAATGAGAAACAACCCAAATAGCTAAAATCTGAAATAAATCTAGTGACATTACCACCAAACTTACTGGATGAAAAAGGATTATAAAACTATAAACAGTTGTACACCAACAACTCAGATAATCTGAATGGAGGAGACAAATTCCTAAAAACACCCAAATTACCAAAAATTTCTTAGAAAGAAATAGAAAACTTGAACATATCTATAAAAATAAACAGATTGAGTAAGTAATCAAAAAGTCCCCCAAAAGAAAAGTCCAAGAACAGATTAGCTACACTGGCTATTTGTACCATACATCTAAAGAAGATGTAACAACAATCCTCAAACTTTCAAAAAATAGAAGAGGAGGAGGGGCATTTCTCTATTTATTCTAAGAGACTAACATTACTGTGAAAGCAAAGCTAGACAAAGACATTGAAAAAAAAAAGCCACCAATATTCTTTATGAATACAGATGAAAATCTTCAACAAAATACTATTAGTAGCAAACAGAACCCCAAAACATATTTAAAGAATTATTCACCACAGCCAAGCAGGATCTATCCCAGGCATGCAAGCATGGTTTAACATAAGAAAATCAATTTATATAATACACCACATTAATAGAATGAAGGGCAAAAAAACCACATGATCATTTCATTTGATGCAGAAAAACTATCTGACAAAATCCAATAAGCTTTCATGATATGAATGTTCTCAACATTTATGGGCATTTATGCAAAATGCACAGCTAACATTACACTCTGTGGTGAAATCCACCCCTAAGAACTGCCAGAAGACATGGATGCATGCTTTCACAACTGCTGTTCAACATTATAGTGGTAGTTCTAACCAGAACTATTGGACAAAGAAAAAAAAAAATCTAAGTTGGAAAGAAAGAAGTAAAACTATCTGTATTTGCAGATAACATGATTATTTATATGTGTGTGTGTGTATATATCCTTAAGAACTTTTATATATATTTATACATATATAAACACTGCAGTTTCGAGATTCCACAAAAATTAATTATGTTTCTATACACCAGCAGTAAACAATCCAGAAAGGAAATTAAGAAAACAATTCCATACTTTGGGAGGCTGGGGCAGGTGGATCACCTGAGGTCAGGAATTCAAGACCAGCCTGGTCAACATGGTGAAACCCCGTCTCTACTAAAAATTCAAAAATTAGCTGGGTGTGGTGGTGCATGCCTGTAATCCGATATTGAGGAAGCTGAGGCAGGAGAATTGCTTGAACCCGGGAAGTCGAGGTTGCAGTGAGCAGAGATTGTGCCACTGCACTCCAGCCTGGGTAACAAAGCGAGATTCTATTTCAAAAAAAAAAAAAAAAAAAGAAGAAAACAATTCCATTTACAGTAGCATCCAAAATAATAAAATACCTAGGAAAAAAATTAACCAAATAGAGGAGAGAGAGACTTGTACAATTAAAACTAGAAAACTGCTGAAAGAAATTAAAGAACATGTAATAAATCAAAATACATCCTATGTTCATAGATTGGGAAGACTTATTATGAAGATGACAGTATTCTCCAAAGAAATCTAGAAACTTGTAAAACTTATTAAAACTCCCAATGGCTTTTTTTTTCAGAAGTGGAAAACACAACCCTACAATTCATAGATTTGCAAGGGGTGGTGAATAGCCAAAACAAAGAAAAAGCAACGTTGGAGAAATCACACCTCCAGATTTCAAAACTTACTACAAAGACTCAGTAATCAAAAGAGCATGGAACTGGCACAAATTAGATATAAGGAATGCATTAGTCCATTCTCACACTGCTAATGAAGGCATACCTGAGACTGGGTAATCTATAAAGGAAAGAGGTTTAAGTGGCTCACAGGTCAACATGGCTAGGGAGAGCTCATAAAACTTACAATCATGGTAGAAAGGGAAGCAAAGATGTCCTTCTTCACATGGCAGCAGGAGAGATAAGTGCAGAGCAAAGGAGAGGGAAAAGCCCCTTATAAAATCATCAGCTCTTGTGAGAACTCACTCATTAGTATGAGAACAGCATGGAGGAAACTGTCCCCATGATTCAGTTACCTCCCACTGGGTCCCTCCCATGACTCGTGGGGATTATGGGAACTACAATTCAAGATGAGATTTGGTTCAGGACACAGCCAAACCACATCAGTCCATCTTGCCCCCTCTCAAATCTCATGTCCTCATATTTTAAAACACAATCATGCCTTCCCAACAGTCCCCCAAAGTCTTAACTAATTCTAGCATTAACTCAAAAGTCCAAGTCCAAAGTCTCATCTGAGACAAGGCAAGTCCCTTCCACCTAAGAGGCTATAAAATCAAAAGCATGTTAGTTATTATACTTACTAGATACAATGGAGGTACAGGCATTGGGTAAATACACCTGTTCCAAATGGGAGAAATTGGCCAAAACAAAGGGAACTACAAAGGGGCTACAGGTTCTACATAAGTCTGAAATGCAATATGGCAGTCATTAAATGTTAAAGCTCTGAAATAATCTCCTTGGACTCAATGTCTCACATCCAGCCATGCTGATTCAAGAGGTGGACTCCCATGGCCTTGGACAGCTCTGTCCCTTTGGTTTTGCAGGGCACAGCTTCCCTCCTGGCTCCTTTCATGGGCTGGTGTTAGTGTCTGTGGTTTTCCAGGCATATGGTGCCAGCTGTCAGTGGATCTACCATCTAGGATCTGGAGGACTGTGGCCCTGTTCTCACAGCTCCACTAGGCAGTGTCCCAGTGGGTACTCTGTGTGGGGTCCCCAATTCCATATTTCCCTTCCACACTGCCCTAGTAGAGGTTCTCCATGAGGGCTCTGCCCCTGCAGCAAACTATTGCCTGGACATTCAGGCATTTCTATACATCCTCTGAAATCTAGGCAGAGGTTCCTAAACCTTGATTCTTAACTTCTGTGCACCCACAAGCTCAACGCCACATGTAAGCCACAAAGGCTTGGGGCTTGCACCCTCTGAGGCACCAGCCTGAGCTATACGTTGGCCCCTTTTAGCTGTGGCTGGAGCAGCTGGGATGCAGGGCACCAAGTCACAAGGCTGTATACAATAAGGGGGTCCTGGGTCTGGCCCTGGAAACTATTTTTCCTTCCTAGGCCTCTAGGCCTGTGATGGGAGGGGCTGCCGGGAAGGCCTCTGACATGCCCTGGAAACATTTATCCCATTGTCTTGCAATTAACATTTGGTTCCTCGTTACTTAAGCAAATTTCTGCAGCTGGCTTGAATTTGTCACCAGAAAATACATTTTTCTTTTCTGCTGCATCATCAGGCTGCACATTTTTCAAACTTTTATGCCCTACTTCCTTTTGAACACTTTGACACTTAGAAATTTCTTCCACCAGATACCATAAACCATCTCTCTCAAGTTCAAAGTTTCACAGATCTCTAGGATAGGGGCAAAATGCTGCCAGTGTCTTTGCATAGCAAGAGTCACCTTTGGTCCAGTTCCCAGTGAGTTCCTTATCTCCATCTGAGACCCCCTCAGCCTGGACTTTATTGTCCATATCACTATCAGCATTTCATCAAAGCCATTCAACAAGTCTCTAGGAAGTTCAAATCTTTCCCACATCTTTCTGTCTCTGAGCCCTCCAAGTCTCTAGGAAGCTCCAAACTTTCCCACATTTTCCTGTCTTCTTCTGAGCCCTCCAAACTGTTCCATCCTCTGCCTGTTACCCAGTTCCAAAGTTGTTTCCACATTTTGGGTATACTTGTAGCAGTGCCCCACTCCTGGTACCAGTTTACTGTATTAGTCTGTTCTCACACTGCTAATAAAGACATACATGAGACTAGGTAATTTATAAAGGAAAGAGGTTTAACTGACTCACAGTTCAGCATGGCTGGGGAGACCTCATGAAACTTACAATCATGGTGGAAGGGGAAGCAAACACATCCTTCACATCGCAGCAGAAGAAAGCAGTGCAGAGTGAAGGTGGGGGAAGCCCCTTATGATACCATCAGCTCTCATGAGAACTCACTCACTACCATGAGAACAGTAGGCAGAGAACTGCCCCCATGATTCAGTTACCTCCCACTGGGTCCCTCCAATGACATATGGGGATTATGGGAACTACAAGATGAGATTTGGGTAGGGACACAGCCAAACCATATCAAGAAACAATGGAATAGATAATGGGGTCCATAAGTAAACCCATATATCCGTTACCAATTGATTTTCAAAAGGATAGAAATGTCCTTGAATGAGCAAAGAATAGTCTATTCAGTAAGTTGATCTCTGACAACTGGATGCTCAAATACAAAAGTGTGAAGTTTGACCCCTACCTCCCACCACGTATAAGAATTAACTCAAACCAGCAACCTAAGTGTAAGAGCTAAAACCACTAAACACTTAGGAAAAAACATGGGGTCAATCTTCATGACCATTGGATTTGGCAATAGTTTCTTAGATGTGACATAAAAAGCATGAATAACGATAGAAAAAATAGATGAATTGGACTTTATAAGCAGTTAAAACTTATGTGCATCCAAAGACATCAAGAAAGTAAAAAACAACCTATAAAATAGAAAATATTTGTGAATTATATATCTGACATGGATCTAGTATCCAAACAATACAATCAACTCTGACAAAAAAAAAAAAAAAGATAAACAACTCAGGTAAAAAATGGACAAAGGAATTGAACAGATATTTCTTCAAAGAAGATAAATAAATGACCAACTAGCACCTGCTTACTGCTTTTTGTCATTTAGAAAGTGCAAGTCAAAATTATGAGATACCACTTCATACCTTCAAGGTTGACCATAATTTAAAAAATTGAAAATAAGCATTTGCAAAGATGTAAAGAAATTAAAACCGTTGAATATTGCTAGTGGGTAGCCGTGGAAAATAGTTTGGTAGTTTTTCAAAAAGTTCAACAGCATTACCACATGACTTAACAATTCCATTCCTAGTATTTAACCAAATAAATTAAAGACAGGTACTCAAAGAAATACTTGTACAGGAGTGTTCATAGCAGTACTATTCTCAATAGCGAAAATAGAGAAATAACCCAAATGTTCATCAAATGATGAATGAATAAACAAAATCAAGTACAGTCATGTGCCACATAGTAATGTTTCAGTCAATGATGGACCACGTATATGATGGTGGTCCCATATGGTAAGTGAGCTGAAAAATTCCTATTGCCTAGTGATATCATAGCCATCATAATGTCATAGCACAATGCATTACTCAAGTGTTTGTGGTGATTCTGGTATAAACAAACCTGTATTACCACTTCTATAAATGTATATAGCACATACAATTATGTACAGTACACAATACTTGATAAGCAACTATGTTACTGCCTCAGCCTCCTGCGTAGCTGGGATTACAGGCATGCGCCACCACGCCTGGCTAATTTTTGTATTTTTAGTAAAGATGGAGTTTCACCATGTTGGCCAGGCTGGTCTTGAACTCCTGACCTAAGGTGATCCACTCGCCTTGGCCTCCCAAAATGCTGGGATTACAGGTGTGAGCCACTGTGCCTGGCTAAGAAAGAAAAAATTTTAAATAAATTTAGTGTAGCGTAAGTGTTAAGTTTTATAGTCTCCAGTACTGTATAGTAATATCTTTGGCCTTAACAGTCCCTCATCACTCACTCACCCAGAGCAACTTCTAGTCCTGCAAACTACATTCATGGTAAGTGCCCTATACAGGTATTTTTTTTTTCACATATCATTTATTGACTTTGCATTATTGTAGGTAAAGATTTAAGTTTTTCTTCCCCCACCCCCTGCTGTCCCTCCCCTAGACCCCCATCCCACAACAGACCCCAGGGTATGACGTTCCCCTCCGTGTGTCCATGTGTTCTCATTGTTCAACACTTGCCTATGAGGAGAACATGTGGTGTTCGGTTTTCTGTTCTTGTGTCAGTTTGCTGAGAATGTTGGTTTCCAGATTCATCCATATCCCTACAAAGGTTATGAACTGATACGTTTTATGGCTGTGTAGTATTCTATGGTGTATATGTGCCACATTTTCTTTATCCAGTCTACCATTGATCTGCATTTGGGTTGATTGATTCCAGGTCTTTGCTATTGTAAACAGTGCCACAATGAATATATGTGTGCATGTGTCTTTATAATTGAACAACTTATGATCCTTTGGGTATATACCCAGTCATGGGATTGCTGGGTCAAATGGAATTTCTATTTCCAGATCCTTGAGGAATCGCCACACTATATTCCACAATGGTTGAAGTAATTTACACTCCCACCAATAGTGTAAAAGTGTTCCTATTTCTCCACATCCTTTCCAACATCTGTTGTCTCCAGATTTTTTATTTTTCATTTTTTAATGATTACCATTCTAACTGGCATCAGATGGTATCTCAATGTAGTTTTGATTTACATTTCTCTAATGACCAATGATGATGAGCATTTTTTCTTGTTTGTTCGCCTCATAAAAGTCTTCTTTTGAAAAGTGCCTGTTCATATCCTTTGCCCACCTTTTAATGGGTTGGTTTGTTTGTTTTGTAAATCTGCTTTAGCTCTTTGTAGATTCTAGATATTAGCCCTTTGTCATATGGGTAGATTGCAAATATTTTTTTCCCATTCTGTTGATTGCAGGTTCACTCTAATGATTGTTTCTTTTGCTGTGCAGAAACTCTTAAGTTTCTCAATAGATGCAGAGAAGGCCTTCAACAAAATTCTATAGCCCTTTATGCTAAAAACTCTCAATAAACTAGGTATTGATGGAATATATCTCAAAATGATAAAATATGTTTATGACAAACCCACAGCCAGTATCATACTGAATGGGCAAAAACTGGACGCATTCCCTTTGAAAACTGGCACTACACAAGGATGCCCTCCCTCACCATTCTAATTAAATATAGGACGTTCTAGCCAGATTAATCAGGCAAGACAAAGAAATAAAGAGTATTCAATTAGGAAAAGAGGAAGTCAAATTGTCTCTATTTGCAGATGACATAATTGTATATTTAGAAGACTCCATCATCTCAGCCCCAAATCTCCTTAAGCTGATAAGAAACTTCAGCAAAGTCCCAGAATAAAAAAACAATGTGCAGAAACCACAAGCATTCCTATACAACAATAACACAAGAGAGCCAAATCATCAGCGAACTCCCTAAGAGAATAAAATACCTAGGCATACAATTGCTACAAAGAGAATAAAATACCTAAGCATACAACTATCAAACGATGTGAAGGACCTCTTCAAGGAGAACTACAAACCACTGCTCAATGAAATAAAGAGAGGACACAAACAGATGGAAAAACATTCCATGCTCATGGTTAAGAAGAATCAGTACATGAAAATGGCCTTACTGCCCAAAGTAATTTATAGATTCAATACTATCCCTATCAAGCTACCAATGACCTTCTTCACAGAACTGGAAAAAAACACTTTAAACTTCATATGGAACCAAAAGAGAGCCCACATAGCCAAGACAATCCTAAGCAAAAAGAACAAAGCTGGAGGCATCACGCTACCTGACTTCAAACTATACTACAAGGCTGCAGTAATCAAAACAGCATGGTACTGGTACAAAAACAGAGATATAGACCAATGGAACAGAACAGAGGCCTCAGAGGCAATACCATACATCTACAACTATCTGATCTTTGACAAACCTGACAAAAACAGGCAATGGGAAAAAGAATCCCTGTTTAATAAATGGTGTTGGGAAAACTGGCTGGGCATATGCAGAAAGCTGAAACTGGACACCTTCCTGACACCTTACACTAAAATTAACTCCAGATGGATTAAAGATTTAAACATAAGGCCAAATACCATAAAAACCCTAGAAGAAAACCTAGGCAATAACATTCAGGACATAGGCATAGGCAAGGACTTATGACCAAAACACCAAAAGCAATGGCAACAAAAGCCAAAATAGACAAATAAGGTCTAATTAAACGTAAGAGTTTCTGGTCTTTTATTCGATATTTCTATGGCGCCTTTTCTGTGTTTAAATACACGAATGTTTGTCATTGTGTTTTAGCTGCCTACAGTATTCCATATGGTAACATGTTGTAGAGGTTTATAGCATAGGAACAATAGGCTAAACCATATAGCCTGGGCATGTAGTAGGCTGTACCGTCTAGTTTGGTATAAGTATACTCTATGATGTTTGCATGACAATGAAATTGCCTAGTGATGCATTTCTCAGGATATATCTCCATCAATAAGTGATGCATGACTGTATGCCCATTCAATCAAATATTATTTATGAAAAAGGAACAAAGTACAGAAACATATTTCAATCTGAAAGAATTTGAAAACATAAGTGAAAGAAGCCACAAAAAAGTCACATATTATATGATTTCACTTATAGGAAGTATCCAGAATAGCAAAATCCATAGAGACCGAAAGCAGATTGTTGTTGGCCTGGGTTGGCGGGAAGGAAGAATGTCAACTAACTGTTTAATGAGTACGGGGTTTTATTTCGTAGTAATGAAAATGTTTTTGAACCAGATAGAGGTGGTGGTGGTACAACATTTTGAAGGTACTAAATGCCACTGAATTGTTCACTTTAAAATGGTTAATTTTACATTATGTGATTCTCACCTAAATTTTTAAAAATGTGTAAAAGTGTTTGAATGGACATTTTTCCAAGGATGATACATAAATGATCAATAAGCACGTGAAAAATTGCCCCAAATCTTTAGTCTTTAGGGAAATACAAACAAACAAACAAACCAAAAACCCACAGTGAGAAAATACTTCCCACACACTACTACCAAATGCTGTCTACAGATCCAGTGCAATCCCTATCAAAATTCTAATTACATTTTTCACAGAAATAGAAATACAATTCTAAAATTCATATGAAACTACAAAAGTTCCTGAATAGCCAAAGCAATCTTGAGAAAGAAGAACATAGCTGGAGAAATCACACTGTGATTATAATATAATCAGTATATGGCCGGGTGTGGTGGCTCACGCCTGTAATCCAAGCCCTTTGGAGGCCAAGGCGGGCGGATCACGTGAGGTTGGGTGTTCAAGACCAGCCTGACCAACATGGTGAAACCCTGTCTACAAAATAAATAAATAAATAATAAATTAAAAAAATATATAATCAGCATATTATATAATCAGTATATTATATATAATATAATCAGTATATAATATCACAGTATATTATACTGTGATTTCACAGTATATTACAAAGCTATAATAATCAATGCAATATGTTATTGTCATAAAAATAGACACACAGTTCTTTGTAGATTCTGTATATTAGCCCTTTGGCAGATGGGTAGATTGCAAACATTTTTTTACCATTTTGTTGGTTGCCAGTTCACTCTAATGATTGTTTCCTTTGCTGCACAGAAGCTCTGGAGTTTAATTAGATGCCATTTGTCTATTTTGGCTTTTGTTGCCATTGCATTTGGTGTTTTAGTCATGAAGTCCTTGCCTATGCCTGTGTCCTGAATGGTTTTGCCTAGGTTTTCTTCTAGGGTTTTTATGGTGTTAGGTCTTATGTTTAGCTGTTAATCCATCTGGACTTAATTTTAGTGTAAGATGTCAGGACAGGGTCCAGTTTTGGCTTTTTGCACATGGCTAGCCAGTTTTCCCAACACCATTTATTAAACAGGGAATCCTTTCCCCATTGCAAGAAAAAAACAAGCCCATTCAAAAGTGGGCAAAGGATATGAACCAGCACTTTTCAAAAGAAGACGTCTATGAAGCCAACAAACATATGAAAAAATGCTCATCATCTCTGGTCATTAGAGAAATGCAAGTCAAAACCACATTGAGATACCATCTCACACCAGTTAGAATGGTGATCATTAAAAAATCTGGAGACAACAGATGCTGGAGAGGATGTGGAGAAATAGGAACACTTTTACATTGTTGGTGGGAGTGTAAATTACTTCAACCATTGTGGAAGACAGTGTGGGCGATTCCTCAAGGACCTAGAAATAAAAATATCATTTGACCCAGCAATGCCATTACTGGGTATATACCCAAATAATTATAAATAGGTCTATTATAAAGACACATGCACATGTATGTTCATTGCAGCACTGTTTACAATAGCAAAGACCTGGAACCAACTCAAATGCCCATCAACAATAGACTGGATAAAGAAAATGAAGCACATATACACCATGGAATACTATGTAGCCATAAAAACTGGTGAGTTCATGTCCTTCATAGGGACATGGATGAATCTGGAAACCATCATTCTCAGAGAAATGACACAAGAACAGAAAATCAAATACCTCATGTTCTCACTCATAGGTGGGTGTTGAACAATGAGAACACATGGACACAGGGAGGGCAGCCTCACATACTGCAGTCAGTTGGGGGGAACTAGGGGAGGGACAGTGGACAGTGGGTGGTGGGGAGGCATAATGTGGGGAGAAATACCACATATAGGTGATGGGGGGAAGAAGGCAGCAAACTACCTTGCCATGTATGTGCCTATGCAACAATCCTGCATGTTCTGCACATGTACCCTAGAATGTAAAGTACAATAAAATATATATATATATATATATATATATATATATATATATGTATATATATATATTTACTTTTATATATATAAAGTCTGTACAGCAAAGGAAACTGAACAAAATGAGACAGCAACCTACAGAATGGGAGAAAATATTTGCAACCCACATATTTGATAAGGGGGCTGATATCCAAAATGTGTAAGGAACTCATACAGGTCAATAGCAAAAAAACCGCAAATAATATGATTTATAAATGGGCAAAGATCCTGAATAGACATTTTTCCAAAGAAGACATATAAGTGGCCAATAAGTACATGTAAAAGTACTCAACATCACTAATCTGAGAAATGCAAATCAAAACCATAATAAGTTATCATATCATACCTGTTAGGATGGCTATTACCGAAAAGTTAAAGATAGAAAACAGTATGGAGATTCCTCAAAAAACAAAAAGTAAAACTACAATATGATTTAGCAATCGCATTTCCAGGAATGTATCCAATAAAATTGAAATCAGTATCTCAAACAGATGGTGAATTCCCATGTTCATTGCACTATCATTCACAATAGCCAAGATGAAGAAACAAATGTGCATTGATGGATGACTGGATAAAGAAAATGTGATAGATAGATAGATAGACAGTCAGATGGATAGATGCACAATGGAATATTATTCAGCATTAAAAAATGAAATCTTGCCATTTGCAACAACATGTATGGACCTACAGAGCATTATACAAAATGAAATAAGCCAGACGTGGAAAGACAGATACTGTATGATCTCACTTATATGTGGAATCCAAAGAAATAAAACTCATGGAGAGTAAATAGGTAGTTGCTGGGGTGGGGAAATGGAATTTTGGTCAAAGGGTACAAGCTTTCAGTTCTAAAATGAATATATTCTGGATTTAATTTACGGCATGGTAACTATACTTAACAATACAGTGTACTTGAACTATTTGTATTATTGTATAGTACAATATTGTATACTTTAAATTTGGTAAGAGTAAATTTTAAATTTTCTCACTACATACACAAAATGGTAAATTCATGTGGTGATTAACGTGTTTAATTGTAGTAATCACTTCACAGCATATGTATGTGTCAAAATATAAAGCTGTACACCTTAAATATCTGTATATTACACCTCAATAAAGCTAGGGAAAAAATGGGCAAAAGAACTGCCATTCCTCCAGTAATGATATACAAATGGCTAATAAACACATGAAAAGATGTAAATATCATTAACCATTAGGGAAATGCAAATCAAAACTACAGTGAGTACCACCTCACACCCATTAATATGGCTACTATTAAAAAAAAAAACAGAAAATAGCAAGTGTTGACAAAGACGTGTAGAAATTGGAACCCTTGTACCCTGTTGATAGAAATGTAAAATGGGGGCCGGGCGCGGTGGCTCAAGCCTGTAATCCCAGCACTTTGGGAGGCCGAGGCGGGTGGATCACGAGGTCAAGAGATCGAGACCATCCTGGTCAACATGGTGAAACCCCGTCTCTACTAAAAATACAAAAAATTAGCTGGGCATGGTGGCGCGTGCCTGTAATCCCAGCTACTTAGGAGGCTGAGGCAGGAGAATTGCCTGAGCCCAGGAGGCGGAGGTTGCGGTGAGCTGAGATTGCGCCATTGCACTCCAGCCTGGGTAACAAGAGCGAAACTCCGTCTCAAAAAAAAAAAAAAAGAAATGTAAAATGGTACGGCCACTGTGGAAAATGGTATGGTACTTTCTCAAGAAATCAAGAATATAATTACCACATGCTTCAGCAGTTCCACTTTTTGGTATATTACCCAAATGAATTGAAAGCAGGGTCTCAGAGATAGTTGTGCAACCATGTTACTAGCAGCATTATTTACAACTCAGTTTCTTAGCCTTTTAAAAAAAATTTCTGCATTTCTCTCTTTATTAATTTCTTCTATTTGTGTTTTATTGTTGTATCGTTCTAAATTTTTGAGAGTAAATAGGTAGTTGCTGGGGTGGGGAAATGAAAACCAGGTTTATTTTCCATCTTGCTGGTTTTCTTTTCTTTTCTTTCTTTTTTTTTTTTTTTGAGACGGAGTTTCGCTCTTGTTACCCAGGCTGGAGTGCAAGCGATCTCGGCTCACCGCAACCTCTGCCTCCTGGGTTCAGGCAATTCTCCTGCCTCAGCCTCCTGAGTAGCTGGGATTGCAGGCACGTGCCACCATGCCCGGCTAATTTTTTGTATTTTTTTTTTAGTAGAGACGGGGTTTCACTATGTTGACTGGGATGGTCTCGATCTCTCGACCTCGTGATCCACCCGCCTCGGCCTCCCAAAGTGCTGGGATTACAGGCTTGAGCCACCGTGCCCGGCTGGTTTTCTAATAAATACATTTGAGGTCATACATTTTCCTCTTCAGTTTGGCCCCACAGGTTTTGATGTATACATAGTACAGTAGTTCTGATGTTTTTTGTTTGTTTACTTATAAATCATTTGTACTTTCCATTTTTATTTTTCTTCAACCCAAGCGTTATTTAGAAGTGCATTTAAAAATTTAAAATTTTGAAATTTCCTGTTGTTTAGATTTGAGGGAGGGACTAGTATGTTAATTTTTAACACTACATTATGGTAACTGATTGTGGCCTGTGTAATATCAGCCTTATGGATTTTTAAAATATTTCCTTTGCTACCTAGAACAGGAGTCCACAAACTATAGCCTGTAGGCCAGATTGGCCTGGGGCCTGTATTTGTAAATCAAGTTTTGTTGGAACATAGGTACATCCATTTATTTACATATCATCTATGACTCCTTTCCAGCTATGATTGTAGAGCTCAGTGTTGTAATAGAGACCCTGTGGCCCATACAGCTTAAAATATTTACTATCTGGTCTTTACTTCAAGAGTTTGCTGATCCCTGACTTAAAGCGTAGTCAATTTTCACAGCTTTTTCATTTGGTTTGGAAATATGTATATTTTCTCTTGGATATAGTTTCCTTATATCCCTGTTAGAATAAGCTTAAGTTGTGTTATACCAATCCTTATATCCTTCATTGTGGTTTTGATTATCAATATCTGAGAGAGATGTGTATAAACTTCCTATCACAACTAAATTTGTCCACTTTCATATTTTAGTGTCCTTTGAAGCTGTTTTTTTAAGTGCAGTGTTGACAGTTCATAACTATTAAACTTCTCTGCTGCTTTGCCTTCACACAGTATGAAATAGTCCTATTTATCCTATTTATTTTTTATTTATGCCTTGAATTCTTTCTAAGAATATTATTGTTCTGGTCAGGATTAGATTCAGCAGCATATAGTAGAAAAAAATTTAAATTAGAAATAAAAGTAGTTTAAACAAGAAATATTTTTTGGGGGGAGTAAAAGAAGTCTGAAGATTGATCTCTGGGCTCTGCAGTGTCTTCAGGGACCCAGGCTCCTCTCTTCTGCTTCACCATCTTGGTATATGGTTTCCATCCTAAGGTCCCTTCATGGTCCACGAGACTTCTGGAGCTCCAGCAAGCACATCTCCATTGAGGGCCAGAAGGAAGAGGAAAGGTAGGAAGGCATAAAGGGGCCTGTCCCCCAGCTCAACTGACTTCCAATAAGTGACATTCCCAGAAGTCCCAGAAAGCAATTCCACTTCTATCTCACTGGCAGAACTCAGTCAAGTGGCCATACCTAAGCTACCAAGGAGACTAGGAAATCTAGTCTTTTTCTTCAGGTAGCTCTGTCTTTGCTAAACATGGACATTCTGTTATCAAGGAGAAAGGTGAGAATGCACATTTGGAACAGGCAGCCGGCAATCTGCCACTGCCTGTTGTGTATTATAGTTCTTGTTAGCATTTGTTTGCCTGTTAAAACTTGTTCCATTCTTTTATTTTTGACCTTCCTCAGTTATTTTGTTTTAGGTATGCCTCTTATAAAATATAGAAAGATCTTGAGTGTTTTGGTTTTAAACAATCAGAATATTCGTCTCTTAATAGGTGAATGTCATACATTCATTTTATTACCATTGCTGATATATGTGGCAATATTCCTGCCATTATCGTTTTTGGTTTCTGTTTGCTATGCTTTTAAATTTTTTCCCTTTCCTGTCACTGGCACTGATTGAGTTTCCTGTTGTGATTTTTCTGTTTTAGGAATTGTCCTTACTAAATCAATTTTTAAAGTTATTATTTTATTAAATAATCTGTTTTGAAATATTAGATTTACGGTAAAGTTGTAAGACTAGTATTAAGGATTCCTGTATATGCCTCACCCAGGTTTCCCAAATGTCAGTATTTTGTCACATTTCTGTTGTCATTTTTTCTCTTTATAGTATGGATTTTTTTTTTCCTGTACCATTTGAGAGTAAGTTGCACACATGATGCCTCTTCAGTAGGCATTTCCTTAGGCATTTCTTAAATAACCAGAATATAATTGTCAGGAAATTAAAATCCATACAGCATTATTATCTAATCCATAGATAGTATTCAAATATTATCACCAATTTTTCTAATTACATCCTTATAACAGAAGAAAAAAACCTTTATTCCAGGTTCACATATTGCATGTGATTGTCTTGGATATTTAGTCTCCTATGATTTCAAACAGCTCCTGTGTCTTTTGTGACCTAAACAGTTTTGAAGACTATTAAAGGCCAGTAATTTTGGAAAATGCCCTTCATTTTGCATTTCTTCGTGTTTTATCATGATTAGATGTAGATTATGTACTTTCGGCAAGAACGCCACTGAAGTTATGTTGGTTCTTTTGATGATTTGTATAAGGAGGCACATGATGTCAATTTGTTCCATTACTGGTGATTTTAACTTTGACCATGTGCTTAAGGTGGTGCCTGATAGGTTTTTCCACTGTAAAGTTAATTATCCTCTTTGATATTAATAAACAGTTGGCCTTCCATATTCATGGATTCTGTGTCCATTGATTCAACCAACCCTGGATTAAAAATATTTGGGAAAAAAACTGCATAAATGCTGAACATGTAGAGACTTTTTTTTAGTCGTTATTCCCTACACAATACAGTATAATAATAATTTTTTTTGAGACAGGGTCTTACTTTGTCACCCAGGCTGGAGTACAGTGGTGTGATCATGGCTTACAGCAGCCTTGATCTCCAGGGCTCAAGTGATCCTCCCTTGTCAACCTCCCAAGTAGCTGGGACTATAGGCATATGCCACCATACCTGGCTATTTTTTTTGTGTGTGTATTTTTCATAGAGGTGGGGTTTTACCACGTTGCCCAGGCTGGTCTCAAACTCCTGGGCTGAAGTGATCTACCCATCTCAGCCTCCCAAAGTGCTGGGACTACAGGTATGAGCCAGTGCACCCAGCCTGTATGAGGTATTGTAAATAATCTAGAGATGCTAAGTAATCTAGAGAGAATTTAAAGTATACAGGAGGATGAGGTTATATGCAAATACTGCACCCTTTCATATCAGGGAATTGAACATCATTTGGTGTCTGTGGAAGGTCCTGGAAGCAATCCCCAACAGATACGATGGGATGACTGTATCTTGTAGGGAGTTTTAGCGTTCATCAATTCGTATTTCCTGAATTACTTATTACTAAGATGTTTGTCACATGGCAGTGTTCTAATTCCATCATTCCTTCAACTACTAGTTGGTGTTCTACTTTAAGAGTTTTCTCTTCTGATTATTTGTTCATTTATTTATTTATATTAATGTGAACACCTGGATTCTTTTTTTATTCAATGGGTTTTAATCCATTACTATCATTAGTTATTTTGAGGCACTCATCGTTTCAGAATTGGCTAGTGGAAGTTTTTCCTGTGTTCTTTTGACCTACTCCCATCTTTCTTTGAGTACTACCTGATTTTCTAGCACAAGTAGATGTTCCAGGTTTGTCTCATTTTTTCCCTCTGCCCAGCCTGGATTCATTATTTCTCCAAGGAGCCTTGGTTCCTTTTTTTTTTTGTTTTGTTTTTTTTTTAGATAGCTTTATTGAGATACAATTGACATGATAAATTTCACATGTTTAAAATATACGATTTATTAATAGGTTTTGATATTTATACACTTGTGAAACCACTGCTGTAATCCAGATGGTGAAAATTTCTGTCACCCCCAAACATTGCCTCGTGCCTTTTTGTAATTCTTCCCTTCCATCACACCCTATCACTTCTCCAACTACAGAAAACCCTGGTCTACTCTTACTAGAGACTGGTCTTCATTTTCTAGAAATTTTTGCATATGGAATCATAGAGTATGTACTTTTCATCTGTCTCCTTTCATACACCATAATTATTCTGAGATTCAGCCATGTTGTAGCATGTATCAATAGTTTGCCCCTTTTATTACAGAATAATATTAAATTGTATATATACTACCACAATATGTTTATCCATTCACCTGTTGATGGATATTTGAGTTATTTATAGTTTTTGTCTATTACAAATAAAGCTGCTTAGAACATTTGCATATTGGTTTTGGTATGGATATATGCCTTTTCTTTCCTTGGGGAAATACCTAGGATGACACTGGCTGAACCTATGGTAGACATGTGTTTGATTTTTTTATGAAACTGATAGACTGTTTCCCAATACTGCCTGCTAGGATTTTAATTGGGATTATGTTGAATCTTTAGATTCATTTTGGGGAGAACTAACATATTAATAATATTGAGTCTTCCAAAGTGCGGACATGGTAACATGGTATATCTCTCTATTTATTTAGATCTTTAATTATCTCAGTAATGGTTTTTAGTTTTCAATATACAGATCTTCCATATCTTTTGTCATATTTATCCCTTTATATTTCATGTATTTATGTTATTGTAAATATGATTGTATTAATTTCAATTTCCTATTGTTTACTGATACTATATAAAATATAATTCATTTTTGTATATTGAGTTTATATCCTACAACCTTGCTAAATTCAATTAATTTTAACAGCTTTTTTGAAGGGCCCATTGGATTATCTACAGGTGATTATGTCATCTGTGAATAAAGGTAGCTTCACTTCTTTCTTTCCAATGTGGATGCCTTCTGTTTATTTTTCTTGCGTTATTGCATTGTTAGAAGCTCTAATAAACTGTTGAGTACAGCTGGTAAGAGTGGTCATGGTAACTTTGTTCCTAATGTTTGGAGAAGTTATTTACTCTTTCACCATTAAGTATGATGTTACCTGAAGATTTTTCATAGATTCCCTTAATCAGTTTGAGGAAGTTTCTTCGATTCCTAGATTGGTAAGAATATGTTTTCAATAAAATTAGATGTTGTATTTTGTCAAATGTTTATCTCCTTTATAGACTAATTAGCTGTAGTCTTTTGTTATTTTGGTGATTGCTTTAGGGTTTTTCACAGGGTCTGTCAACATTGTCACTATTGACATTTTGGGTCATATAGTTGTGTGTGTGGGTGGGGATGGGGGGTGCCATTCTGTGCATTGTTGAATGTTTAGCAGTATCCCTAAGCTCCACCTACTAGGTACCAATAGCCAATTGTCACAATCAGAAACGTCTCTAGACTTAGCCAAATGTTTCCTGCAGGGAAAAATTATCTGTGTAATTTTTTGATATACCACTACTTTATAGCATTTGTTGCATGTCACAGTCTGTCTTCAAATGATATTTTACTAGTTCACACATAATATAAGAATCTTGCGCCGGGCGTGGTGGCTCAAGCCTGTAATCCCAGCACTTTGGGAGGCCGAGGCGGGTGGATCACGAGGTCAAGAGATCGAGACCATCCTGGTCAACATGGTGAAACCCCGTCTCTACTAAAAATACAAAAAAAATTAGCTGGGCATGGTGGCACGTGCCTGTAATCCCAGCTACTCAGGAGGCTGAGGCAGGAGAATTGCCTGAACCCAGGAGGCGGAGGTTGCGGTGAGCCGAGATCGCACCATTGCACTCCAGCCTGGGTAACAAGAGCAAAACTCCGTCTCAAAAAAAAAAAAAAAAAAGAATCTTGCAACATCATACTTTCATTTCTCCCCTCCTGGTCTTTGTGCCACTGTGTTCACACATTTTACTTGCATGAATGTCATAAGCTTTAATTTAAATCGTTTATTATCTTTTCAAGAAATTTAAATAAGAAAAGTCTTTGTATTTAACTATATGGTTAACCATTTCTAATGCTCTTAGTTTCTTTGTTTACATCTGGTATCATTTTAAGATCTCTAGAGTTCTCTTCCTATGTAGTTCTTTCCTCCATAGTACTTTACCTTGCAAACACAAGCTGTATTAGCCTTCCCAGAGCCTCAGCTCTATTTCCTCAACTTGGCATCTGCCAAATTCTATTGGTTGGTTCTCCTCCCTGTGCTTCAGCTTGGAAACTTTCTCCAGTTTACCTCTGAGTTCAACTTGATAACTCCAATTCTATTTTGGTTCATTCTAGCGTTCTCCTTTTCCATATTTGCAACTTTTTCCTTAAAAAGAAAGATGCCTTGCTTCTGCTATCCACAATGTTTACTTGTTACTCAGCCCTAGAATATACAGAAAGTAGTTTCAGGTTGCTAATCTATATCACCGTGAAAGAAAAACCTACTAACTAGAAATCAATACTTGTTGACAGTTCTTTTTATTAAGCTTTATTGAGGTGTAATTAACATGCAGAATTGCACATATTTAATGTATACATTTTCATGAATTTGGACATATGCCTAAGAGTATATACTCAAGATAGTTACTTGGATTCAGTCTTTTTCCCCTCTGACCACTTCAGTGTGGTTATATGATTCATTTGAAAATTTTTGCAATCTACCCATCTGACAAAGGGCTAAATATCCAGAATCTACAAGAACTAAAGCAGATTTACAAGAAAAAGAAACAAACTCCTTCAAAAGTGGGTGAAGGATATGAGCAGACACTTTTCAAAAGAAGACATTTATGAGTCAAACAAACATATGAAAAAATGCTTATCATCACTGGTCATTAGAGAAATGCAAATCAAAACCACATTGAGATACCATCTCATGCCAGTTAGAATGGCGATCATTAAAAAATCTGGAGACAACAGATGCTGGAGAGGATGTGGAGAAATAGGAACACTTTTACACTGTTGGTGGGAGTGGAAACTAATGCAACCATTGTGGAAAACGGTGTGGCGATTCCTCAAGGATCTGCAAATAGAAATTCCATTTGACCCAGCAATCCCATTACTGGGTATATATTCCAAAGGATTATAAGTTGTTCAGTTATAAAGACACATGCACACATATATTCACTGTGGCACTGTTTACAGTAGCAAAGACCTGGAACCAACCCAAATGCCCATCAGTGGTAGACTGGACAAAGAAAATGTGGCACATATACACCATGGAATATTATGCAGCCATAAAAAAGATGAGTTCATGCACTTTGTAGGGACATGGATGAATCTGGAAACCATCATTCTCAGCAAACAGACACAAGAACAGAAAACCAAATACCGCGTGTTCTCACTCATAGGCGGGTGTTGAACAATAAGAACACATGGGCACAGGGAAGGGAACATCACACACTGGGGTCTGTTGGGGGGTGGGGGCTAGGGGAGGGACAGCAGGGAGTGGTGAGGTTGGGGATGGATAACGTTGGGAGAAATGCCTGATGTAGGTGACGGGGGGATGGAGACAGTAAACCATCATGGCATGTGTGTACCTATGCAACAATCCTGTAAGATCTGCACATGCACCCCAGAATGTAAAGTGCAACAACAAAAAAGAAAAACAGGTTTTTCTTGTTTGTTTTCCATTTTAGGATTTTTTTTACGCATACTTTTTTACCCTTTACAGTATATGAAACATCAACATGGTTCCAAAAGTCAGACCTATATATAGTTTATTTTGTATAGACTAAGATATGAATCTAATTTTCTCTCTTTCTAAATGGCAATCCACCTGTTCCAAAATCACTGATTAAAAAGTTTATGTTAGGCCAGGTGCAGTGGCTCATGTCTGTAATCCTGGCACTTTGGGAGGCTGAGGCAGGTGGATCACCTGAGGTCACGAATTTGAGACCAGCCTGGCCAAGTTGGTGAAACCCCGTCCCTACTAAAAATACAAAAATTAGCTGGGCATGGTGGTGGTTGCCTATAATCACTGCTACTCCGGAGGCTGAGACAGTAGAATTGCTTGAACCCGGGAGGCAGAAGTTGCAGTGAGCCAGGATTGCACCACTGCACTCCAGCCTGGGCAACAGAGCAAGACTCCGTCTCAAAAAAAAAAAAAAAAAAAAACAACTTACCTTCACGTCAGCAATTTTACATGCCACCTTTTGCCATACACGAAAGCTCCCTATTCACTTGGATCTATTTCTTAACTTTCTGTTCTATCTGTCCATTTAATTACCATCACATTAATTATAGCGGCTTTATTGTGTGTTTTATTATCTGTAGGGCTAGTCTCCATCGTAGCTTTTCTTTTTCAGTGTTTCCGCAGTGTTTCCCTGACTTTTGTTTGTTTGTTTGTTTTGAGATGGAGTCTTGCTCAGTCACCCAGGCTGGAGTGCAGTGGTACGATCTTAGCTCATAGCAGCCTCTGCCTCCCGAGTAGCTGGGATTACAGGCACGCACCACCACTTCTGGCTAATTTTTGTATTTTTAGTGGAGACAGAGTTTCACCATGTTGCTCAAACTGGTCTCAAACTCCCTACCTTGAGTGATCTGCCCATCTCGGCCTCCCAAAGTGCTGGGATTACAGGCATGAGCCATTGTGCCCATCTGAGACCCTGACTATTCTTACATATTTAGTTTTTCATGTGAACCTTACTATCAGCTTGTCTAGCTCCAGATAAAAACTTTTTGATATTTCTGTTGAGACTGTGTTAAATTTATAAATCTGATGTTGCATCATCCCATCCAAGAGCACTGGCTGTCTTTCCATTTGCTGTAGTCTACTTTGGTGTCTCTCAGGAGTGTTGTTTTTCTCATATAGGTCTTGCTGAAATTTATTCTTAAGCATTTATCTTCTTTTTGCTTTTGTGAATGGTTTTTTTTTATACTACATTCTCTGTTTTTTGCTTGTATATTTGAAGGCTATTATTTCTGTATGTAAATTTTTACCTTCCTGAATTCTTTTATTCTTTGAGTTAATTATACCTGTATTTCTCTAGAGCTTTCCAGATAAGTATCACATCCCATCTGTAAATAGTTT
The DNA here is from genome assembly GCF_048565385.1 of Saimiri boliviensis. NCBI lineage: Eukaryota > Metazoa > Chordata > Mammalia > Primates > Cebidae > Saimiri > Saimiri boliviensis. Next base: position 83,518,934 of record NC_133470.1, on the reverse strand, counting down.
TACTTACTTTCCAATTTCTAAACCTCTAATTGATTTCTTAAATATAACGGTATTACCTAATATCTTCTTTAGAATATTATATTGTAGTGGAAGCAGTAGATATTCTTGCTTTGTTTGTGATCCTCATGGAAATTCCTGTAGCATTTCTTCATTAAGAAAGATTCTGTATTCAGGAATAAAGTATATATCCTTTTCATAATAAGAAAGTATCCATAAATTCCCACTTTTCCCATTTTATTCTGTTTTCATCAGGAATAGGTATTAGGTTTTGCTAAGTTTTTCAGTATCTGTGAAGGCAATTATGATTTTCCTTAGTCCTACTAATATGGTGTATATTATATTTATAGATTTCCTACTATTGAACCAACCTTGTGTTCCTCAAAAAAATCCTACAAAATTTTATGTATCTTAATGTGATATAGGATTATTTTTGCTAATATTTTATTTAGTACATTTTCATCAATAATCATATGTGCTATCAGAAATATTCTTTTTTTGTACTGTCTTTATCAGGTTTAAGTATGTATATTACACTTGCTTTAGAAGAATTGTTTGGAGTTTTCTTTCATTTTCTAGGCTGTGACAGAATATATGTAGCAGTGAAGCAATCAGTTCTTTGACAAGTCCCCTATAAAATCAACTAGGCCTTTTTGTGTGGGATAGTTTCTTGATAAGTTTCTCTATTTCTGCTCTGAGAATTTATCTGTTTATGCTTTCTTTCTGTAATGGGGCCAATTTTGGTAAAGTATAGTTTTCTAAGAAATTATTCATTTTGTATGTTTTTCAAATTTATTACACTGAGATCTCTCTTTCAGATAGCCTGTCATATTTTAAATGTCTTGTATTTCAATAGTTATCTCCCTCTTGTCATTTCGTATTTTGTATATTTGTGCTTTTTCTTTTTTCCCTTGGTTATGTTAGTCAGTGGTGTGTCAATTTTGTTGTTTTTCCCTGAAACACTGATTTTTATTTAGTTATTTTTTTCTATTCCCAACTTTACTACTTTTTCTTTTTGTTCGTTATTTCTTTCCTTATGCTTCATTCTGGTCATTTTCTTCTGCTTTATCTTAGCATTTGGAGTTTGGAATTTAATGAGTATGTATTTTTTTTTCATTATTACTGATATAAGTGCTTAAGGCTATGAATTTTCCACTGATCTTCGCTTTAAATATATCCCATAGACACTAAGTAGTATTTTCATTTTTTTAAAGTTCTTTAATTTTAGTATGCACACATTTTGCTTCCTTTCATTGGTATCATGGTGTAGCTATTCTAAAATGATCCTGCTCCCTAACGCCCTCAGAATGAAGTCCCAAACCTGAAGCCCTTCATGGTTTGCATATTTCTCCAGCCATGTTCTCTCTGTGTCATATGCTTACTCTGCCTAGAGTTTCCGTTTTCCTATACCACGTGGCCAATGTCTAGTCATTTTTGAAGATGAAGATTAAACTTACGAATCCTTCTCTGATAATTCTGAACCCCTGATAGCATCCAGTTAAGCATTCCTCGTGGAAACTTAATAAAATCTTATACTTCCTTTTTGTAATGCATACAACATTATATTTTAATATTTTGTTTTTCTACTAACATTGTAAGATCCTTTAAAGAAGGTTTGCCTTTTTATTACTGTTCCCATGGTATTCAGTAAATATTTGTTTAATGTTCCTTTAGCTGTAGATTTCAAAACTAGTATTTTAAGATACACATTCTGACCTGTGAGCTCTAGCATACTCTAGAGCTTCTTTGTCATACACTTTGTTTGGTTGGTTGGTGTTAGCTTTTCAATTGAAGTGTAACAGAAAAGTAGACAGATTATAAATGTCCAGCTCAATCAATTTTCACAAAATGAAGACACCTCTGCAACCACAACCCAGATCAGCTCTGTGAATTTTTACAAAGTGAACATGCCTGTGAAACTGTACTATATATCAAGAAACAGAACCTTACCAGCTCTCTAGAAGCCTCCTTTGTGGCTCCTCTCAATTATTATCCCCTCCTTTTTTCCCCAAAGGTAACCATTATCCTAATCTCTAACAATACAGATTAATTTTGTTTGTTTTTGAATTTTATATAAACAGGAAAATATGGTAAGTACAACTTTGTGCATGGCTTCTTTCACTCAACATAATGTCTGTTATGTTGCATATCAGTAGGTAGTTCTTTTTTTACTGCCGTATAATATTTCATTGTTGGAATTTACCATGATTTACTTATATATTCTATTGTTAGGCTTTTGGGTTGTTTCCAGTTTGGGACTCTTATGAATAAAGCTGCTATGAAAATAATCTGTATATGTGCCTCCTATTGCACATGTGAACGCATACCTTTTCAGTATGTATATCGAAGTGGAATTGCTGGGTTATCACTAGTAGAATAGTTTCCAAGTTACCATACAAATTCACATCCTTGCCAACAGTGTATAAAGGTTTTCATGGCTTAACAGCTTTACTAACAATTAGTATTTTCTGACTTTTTCATTTTTTGCAGTTCTGGTGAGTGTGCTTTTACTTCCCATTCCCCCAGTGACTGATTAGGTTGAATACCTTTTCAAATGTTTATTGGCCTTTGGGATATCCTTTTACATATAAGTCACATTCATTTTAACTTTATTAGTATTTCAAAAGAATTCCAATATGTTCTGGATACAAACTCTTTGTCAGCTGTACCTATTCCAAGTATCTGCTCTGTCTCTCTGACTTGGTTTTCACTAGCTTAATGGTATCATTTGATGAGCCTAAGTTGTTTATTTAATATAATAGTCCAAGTTACCTTTTATCTTTTCAATCTAGTGCTTTTTAGTGTCCTATGCTATTTAAGAAATCTTTCCCTGTCTGAAAGAGGTGCTTTATTATTTCACCAATCATGCTTAAATCTATAATCTACTTAGCGTTAACTTTAGGATATGATATGGAAATTGAGCTGAGTTTCCCATTTTCCCATGTGTGTATCCAATCGACACGGCACCATTTATTGCTGCCCTGACACTTTGCCTTAAATCAATTGTCCATACATGTATGGTTATGTTTCTGGAGTCTATTCCATTGTTTTGTCTATGTGTCTATCTTTGTGTCAATAACACACTTTATTAATTGCTGTAGCTTTATAATAAGTCTTGATAATATGTGGTAATGTAAGTTCTCCCCTTTGTTGTTATTCTTCATGACTGTCTGGGCTGTTCTTGGCCCTTTGTAACCCCATATAAATTTTAAAATCGGCTTGTTGATTTTCACAAGAAAACTTGCTATGTCTGCTGAGATTTGACTGGGATAGAATGTAATCTGTTCATCAATTTGATGCATCCTTCCATTTATTTAGATGTTAATTTCTCTATCTTTTGTATTTTTCTGTGAAAAATCTGAAAAGATTGTACACATCTTTCATTTAAATTATTCTTGGGAATTTGATGTTTTATGTTATTGTAATTGGTATTTTTAAATAATTTCTATTTTCCAATTGGTACCGGTTATTTAGATAGAAAATTGATATACATATATTCATTTTATATCCAGCAGCCTTATGGATATAAATGTATTTATTAATTCTAATGATTTATCTGCAGATTTTATTTCCTTGGGATTTTCTATGTAAACACTCACGTCTTCCATAAATAAGGTCAATATAATTTCGCCCTTTCCAACTTATGCCTTTTTATTTCTCTTTCATGCCTTATTTTACTGGCTCAGTCTTCCAGTAAAATTTATGAATAAACTGTCAAAGAAAATGCTTTCAAAATTTCCAAATTATCTCTGGTGTTTAGTTTAGCTTTTCTGTAGTTAGCCTCTGTCATACTAAGGAAGTTCCCTTGTATTCCTAGTATTCTAAGCCTCTTTTTTATGAGTGAATGTTGAATTTTATCAGATGCTCCTTCTGTATTTATTAAGATAATCATATGATTATTTGCCTTAATGTGGTAAGTTGCATGAACTGATTTCTGAATCTTAAACCAGCTTTGCATTTGTTAGTCACTGTATATTGTCTCTTTAGTGTATTCGCTAGGCTGATTTTTTTTTTAAGGAATTCTATATCTTTGGTCATAACTAAGATTCATCCCTAGTTTTCTTTTCTTTAAACACCTTTGCTAGATTTTGATATCATGGTTATGTGGGCTGCATAGTCCAAAGTAGAAAATGTTCCCATATCTCCATTTTCTGAAATAGATTGTGTGTTTGGGTTTTTTTTTTCTTTAAATATTTGATAGAATGTAATAGATTAGCAATGTCGGTGTGGAGTTTTCTTTATGAAAAGTTTTAAACTATGAATTCAATTTCTTTTTTTTAAATTTTATTTTTATTTATTGAATTTTAGGTTTTGGGGTACATGTGATGAACATGCAAGATTGTTGCATAGGTACACACATGGCAGTGTGGTTTGCTGCCTTCCGTCCCCTCACCTGTATCTGTCATTTCTCCCCATGCTATCTCTTCCCACCTCCCCACCCCCCGCCCCTCCCCCATTTCCCCCCAACGGACCCCAGTGTGTAGTGCTCCCCTCCCTGTGTCCATGTGTTCTCATTGTTCAACACCTACCTATGAGTGAGAATATACGGTGTTTGATTTTCTGCTCTTGTGTCAGTTTGCTGAGAATGATGGTTTCCAGGTTCATCCATGTCCCTACAAAGGACGTGAACTCATCGTTTTTGATGGTTGCGTAATATTCCATGGTGTATATGTACCACATTTTCCCTGTCCAGTCTATCATCGTTGGGCATTTGGGTTGGTTCCAGGTCTTTGCTATTGTAAACAGTGCTGCAATGAACGTTCGTGTGCACGTGTCCTTGTAGTAGAATGATTTATAATCCTTTGGATATATACCCAGTAATGGGATTGCTGGGTCAAATGGGAATTCTATTTTTAGGTCCTAGAGGAATAGCCACACTGTCTTCCACAACGGTTGAATTAATTTACATTCCCACCAACAGTGTAAAAGTGTTCCTATTTCTCCACATCCTCTCCAGCATCTGTTGTTTCCCGATTTTTTAATGATCACCATTCTAACTGGTGTGAGATGGTATCACAATGTGGTTTTGATTTGCATTTCTCTGATGACCAGGGATGATGAGCATTTTTTCATATGTTTGTTGGCCTCCTGTATGTCTTCTTTTGTAAAGTATCTGTTCATATCCTTCGCCCATTTTTGAATGGGCTTGTTTGTTTTTTTCTTGTAGATCTGCTTTAGTTCTTTGTAAATTCTGGATATCAACCCCTTGTCAGATGGGTAGGCTGCAAAATTTTTTTCCCATTCTGTTGGTTGCCGACTCACTCTACTGACTGTTTCTTTTGCCGTGCAGAAGCTGTGGAGTTTGATTAGGTCCCATTTGTCTATTTTGGCTTTTGTTGCCATTGCTTTTGGCGTTTTGGTCATGAAGTCCTTGCCTACACCTATGTCCTGAATGGTTTTGCCTAGATTTTCTTCTAGGGTTTTTATGGTGTTAGGTCTGATGTTTAAGTCTTTAATCCATCTGGAGTTAATTTTGGTGTAAGGTGTCAGGAAGGGGTCCTGTTTCTGCTTTCTGCACATGGCTAGCCAGTTTTCCCAACACCATTTATTAAACAGGGAGTACTTTCCCCATTGCTTGTTTTTGTCAGGTTTGTCAAAGATCAGATGGTTGTGGGTATGTTGTATTTCCTCTGAGGCCTCTGTTCTGTTCCATTGGTCTATATCTCTGTTTTGGTACCAGTACCATGCTGTTTTGATTACTGTAGCCTTGTAGTATAGTTTGAAGTCCAGTAGTGTGATGCCTCCTGCTTTGTTCTTTTTGCTTAGAATTGACTTGGCTATGCGGGCTCTCTTTTGGTTCCATATGAAGTTTCAGGTGTTTTTTCCAGTTCTGTGAAGAAGGTCATTGGTAGCTTGATGGGAATAGCGTTGAATCTGTCAATTACTTTGGGCAGTATGGCCATTTTCACAATGTTGATTCTTCCTAACCATGAACATGGAATGTTTCTCCATCTGTTTGTATCCTCTCTTATTTCGTTGAGCAATGGCTTGTAGTTCTCCTTGAAGAGGTCCTTTACGTTCCTTGTTAGTTGTATTCCTAGGTACTTTATTCTCTTTGTAGCAATTGTGAATGGCAGTTCGTTCTTGATTTGGCTCTCTTGAAGTCTATTACTGGTGTATAGGAATGCTTGTGATTTTTGCACGTTGATTTTGTATCCTGAGACTTTGCTGAAGTTGTTTATCAGTTTCAAGATTTTGGGCTGAGATGATGGGGTCTTCTAGATATACAATCATGTCATCTGCAAATAGAGACAGTTTGATTTCCTCCTTTCCAATTTGGATACCCTTTATTTCTTTTTCTTGCCTGATTGCTCTGGCTAGAACTTCCAGTACTATATTGAATAGGAGTGGTGAGAGAGGGCATCCTTGTCTAGTGCCAGATTTCAAAGGGAATGCTTCCAGTTTTTGCCCATTCAGTGTGATATTGGCTGTTGGTTTGTCATAAATAGCTTTTATTGTTTTGAGATACGTTCCGTCAATACCTAGTTTATTGAGGGTTTTTAGCATAAAGTGTTGTTGAATTTTGTCAAAAGCCTTCTCTGCATCAATTGAGACAATCATGTGGTTTTTGTCTTTGGTTCTGTTTATGTGGTGAATTACGTTTATGGACTTGCGTATGTTGAACCAGCCTTGCATCCCCGGGATGAATCCTACTTGATCATGGTGGATGAGCTTTTTGATATGCTGTTGCAATCGGTTTGCCAGTATTTTATTGAAGATTTTTGCATCTATGTTCATCATGGATATTGGCCTGAAATTTTCTTTTCTTGTTGAGTCTCTGCTGGGTTTTGGTATCAGGATGATGTTTGTCTTGTAAAATGATTTGGGAAGGATTCCCTCTTTTTGGATTGTCTGGAATAGTTTCAGAAGGAATGGCGTCAGCTCCTCTTTGTATGTCTGGTAGAATTCAGCTGTGAACCCATCTGGACCTGGGCTTTTTTTGGGTGGTAGGCTCTTTATTGCTGCCTCGACTTCAGACCATGTTATTGGTCTATTCAGGGTTTCGGCTTCTTCCAGGTTTAGGCTTGGGAGGATGCAGGTGTCCAGGAATTTATCCACTTCTTCCAGGTTTACTAGTTTATGTGCATAGAGTTGTTTGTAATAATCTCTGATGATGGGTTGGATTTCTGTGGGATCTGTGGTGATATCCCCTTTATCGTTTTTTATTGCATCAATTTGGTTATTCTCTCTTTTCTTTTTTATTAATCTGGCTAGTGGTCTGTCTATTTTGTTGATCTTTTCAAAAAACCAGCTCCTGGATTTATTGATTTTTTGAAGAGTTTTTTGTGTCTCTATTTCCTTCAGTTCTGCTCTGATCTTAGTTATTTCCTGTCTTCTGCTAGGTTTTGAGTTTTTTTGATCTTGCTCCTCTAGCTCTTTCAATTTTGATGATAGGGTGTCAATTTTAGATCTCTCCTTTCTTCTCATGTGGGCATTCATTGCTATATATTTTCCTCTAGAGACTGCTTTAAATGTGTCCCAGAGATTCTGGTATGTTGTGTCTTCGTTCTCATTGGTTTCGAAGAACATCTTTATTTCTGCCTTCATTTCATTGTTTATCCAGTCAACATTCAAGAGCAAGTTGTTCAGTTTCCATGAAGCTGTGTGGTTCTGAGTTAGTTTCTGCATTCTGAGTTCTAACTCGATTGCACTGTGGTCTGAGAGACTGTTTGTTATGATTTCTGTTCTTTTGCATTTGCTGAGGAGTGATTTATTGCCAATTATGTGGTCAATTTTAGAGTAGGTGTGATGTGGTGCTGAGAAGAATGTATATTCTGTGGATTTGGGGTGGAGAGTTCTGTAAATGTCTATTAGGTTTGCTTGTTCCAGGTCTGTATTCAGGTCCTGGATATCCTTGTTGATTTTCTGTCTGGTTGATCTGTCTAATATTGACAATGGGGTGTTAAAGTCTCCCACTATTATTGTGTGGGAGTCTAAGTCTCTTTGTAGGTCATTAAGAACTTGCCTTATGTATCTGGGTGCTCCTGTATTGGGTGCGTATGTATTTAGGATCGTTAGCTCTTCTTGTTGCAGTGATCCTTTTACCATTATGTAATGTCCTTCTTTGTCTCTTTTGATCTTTGTTGCTTTAAAGTCTATTTTATCAGAGATGAGAATTGCAACTCCTGCCTTTTTTTGCTCTCCATTTGCTTGGTAGATCTTCCTCCATCCCTTTATTTTGAGCCTTTGTGTATCCTTGCATGTAAGATGGGTTTCCTGGATACAGCACACTGATGGGTTTTGGCTTTTTATCCAATTTGCCAGTCTGTGTCTTTTGATTGGGGCATTTAGTCCATTGACATTTAGGGATAGTATTGCTATGTGTGAATTTGATACTGTCATTTTGATGCTACCTGGCTGTTTTGTTGGTTAGTTGATGCAGATTCTTGATTGTGTTGATGCTCTTTTACCATTTGGTGTGTTTTTGGAGTGGCTGGTACTGGTTGTTCCTTTATATGTGTAGAGCCTCTTTCAGGAGTTCTTGTAGAGCAGGTTTGGTGGTGATGAAATCTCTGAGTGCTTGCTTGTTCACAAAGGATTTTTTTTTTCCTTCACTTATGAAGCTTAGTTTGGCTGGATAGGAGATTCTGGGTTGAAAGTTCTTTTCTTTAAGGATGTTGAATATTGGCCCCCAATCTCTTCTGGCTTGTAGGGTTTCTGCTGAGAGATCTGCTGTGGGTCTAATGGGCTTCCCTTTGTGGGTAACCCAACCTTTCTCTCTGGCTGCCCTTAGCATTTTCTCTTTCATTTCAACCCTGGTGAATCTGACGATTATGTGCCTTGGGGTTGCTCTTCTTGAGGAATATCTTTGTGGTGTTCTCTGTATTTCCTGGATTTGAATATTGGTCTGCCTTGCTAGGTTGGGAAAGTTTTCCTGGATAATATCCTGAAGAGTATTTTCCAGCTTGGATTCATTCTCTTCATCACATTCAGGTACACCTATCAGACGTAGATTAGGTCTTTTCACATAGTCCCACATTTCTTGAAGATTTTGTTCATTCCTTTTTGCACTTTTTTCTTTGTTCTTGCCTTCTCTTTTTATTTCATTGAGTTGATCTTTGACCTCTGATATCCTTTCTTCTGCTTGGTCAATTCGGCTGTTGAAGCTTGTGCATGCTTCACGAAGTTCTCGTGTTGCGTTTTTCAGCTCCATCAATTCACTTATACTCCTCTCTATGCTGTCCATTCTCGTCAGCATTTCGTCCAATCTTTTTTCAAGGTTCCTATTTTCTTTGCGTTCGGTTAGAACATGTTCTTTTAGCTCACTGTCGTTTCTTACTACCCACCTTCTGAAGTCTGATTCTGTCATTTCATCACCCTCCTTCTCCATCCGGTCTGGTTCCCTTGCTGGTGAGGAGTTGTGATCCCTTTTAGGAGGAGAGGTGTTCTGGTTTCGGGAGTTTTCATCCTTTTTGTGCTGGTTTCTTCCCATTTTTGTGGGTTTATCCACCTGTTGTCTGTCTCTGTCCCAGGGAGTTGGAGCTTTATGAGTTTCCGTTGCACTACTGCCTTTTTTGATTTTTCTTTCAGGTCTGACCCGCCCAGCTAGCAGCACGCCTAGCCACTGCCTGCCCGCAGGGGCTTTGCTGAGCTGCTGTGGGCTCCGCCCAGCTGCCCTGAGCTCTTCCCTGTAGTCCTTTTTATATGGGCGTAGTTAGAACTGTCTCGGCAACCGTGGCCCCGCCTCTGTTATGGTGGACTCTCTCTGTTGTGGCAGGTTGCCTTGGCAACGGCGGGTTGCCTCCGTAGCGGTGGAGAGTCTCAGTAATGGCGGAAGCCCCTCCCCCACGGAGCCGGACCGTCCCGGTTCAGCTGTGCTTGGTTTGAAGGGCTCAACCAAGAGGGTTTCCAATTACTGTTTTTGTTTTCGTTGTTGTTGGGGGTGGAGGGGTGGGACCAACCGAGCCTGATCACCTGGCTCCCTGACTCAGTCTTTTCTTTTAAGTTGAAGGACCCCGCGTTCCGGTCGCTTGTTGAAAAGGCGCCGGGATCTCCCGTGCTGCGACTCACCGAGTCGGCTCGAACTGCGCGCCGGCTCCTGGCGGATTTTTTGCCTAGGAATCTCCTGGCCTGGCTCGCTATTTCAGATGAATGGGCAACTCTGCCGTCTCAGGGCTCTGCTCGCCAGCTGAGAGGGCTCCCAGACCAGTGGCTTTTGTACGGAGAACCGCAGCAACAGGGAGTGGTCACAGCAGCCGCGCGGGCGGAATCAGCCCCGCGGGGGCCAAAACAGCCGCACCGGCTGGGACTGCGACGCTGGCGACCCCTCTGCCTGGGTATCTCCTGGTCTGTGGGCAATAAGAGTTCGTCTGGAAATGCGGCGTCCACTCACCCTCTGCACTTTCACTGGGAGCTGAAGTCCTGAGCTGTTCTTAGGCGGCCATCTTCCCAGCATTCTCTGAATTCAATTTCTTTAAAATATGTAGGATTATTCTGATTTTTTTTGTATCTTTTTAATTTTGGCAAGTTGTGCTTTTCTACAAATTTATCCTAGAACTTTAGTTTACATTGTTCACAATATTTTCTTACTGTCCTTTTAAAGTTGGTAGGATCCGAAGTGATTTCACCTTTTTCATTCCTTACATTAGTAATTTTTGTGTTCTCTGTTTTTACCTTGATCAGTCTTGCTGGGGGTTTATTAATGATATCAATAGTCTTTTCAAAAGAGCCATAAATGTCTCAAAGCTTTGGGTGCATCCATAATTTTTATTTTTTTAAAAAACTACTTTGATTCAAAATATTTTCCTTGTTATATTATTACCCTTGTGATTTACTTTGATGCAGGTGTTACTTAGAAATATATTATTAAATTTCAAAGCCATGGATTATTTCACACGTAAGATGAAATCAACACACGCTGCCCCTATATCTCACTGAACTCGATGTGGTCTGGAAAGAAATGCGAAGCCTAGCTATTTGTGAACTCTGGAATGTAAATAACAGGCAGATTGGAGAAGGCCCCCCACAACTCAAAATACCACAGAAGTGGGGATATAAACAAGATCCAAAGTCTCATAACTTAATATCCAAAATAACAAGGATATAAACCAAACTTATTTAACATATTAAGAATCACAATCCCAGCACTTTGGGAGGCCGAGGCGGGTGGATCACGAGGTCAAGAGATCGAGACCATCCTGGTCAACATAGTGAAACCCCGTCTCTAATAAAAATACAAAAAATTAGCTGGGCATGGTGGCATGTGCCTGTAATCTCAGGAGGCTGAGGCAGGAGAATTGCCTGAACCCAGGAGGCAGAGGTTGCGGTGAGCCGAGATCGCGCCATTGCACTCCAGCCTGGGTAACAAGAGCGAAACTCTGTCTCAAAAAAAAAAAAAATAAAAAAAAAAAAATAAATAAAAAAAATAAAATAAAAAAAAAATAAAAAAAATAAAAAAAATAAAAATAAGCATTCGACACAGGACTGGAATTCCTAGCCAAAACAATTAGGCAAGAACAAGAAATAAAAGGCATCCACATTGGAAAGGAAGATGTAAGTTTATCTCTCTGTTCACACATGACATATATGTGAACTAATAAGCAAAAAGAGAAAGATGCAGGATACAAAAATCAACAAACCAAAATCAATATTAACAATGAATAATCAGAAAAGGAAATTAAGAAAATCTAATTTACAATAATATCAAAAAGAATGAAATAATTAGGCATAAACTTAACCAAGGAAGTGAAAGACTTATGTATTCAAAACTACAAAATGTTGTTGGAAGAAGTTACAGACACAAATAAATGGAAAGACATCTCATGTTCATGGATTGGATAATTTAATATTGTTAAGATAATCATACTACTCAAAGTGATCTGTAGATTTAATGCAATCATTGTAAACATCCCAATGGCCTTTTTAAAACTACAAGAATGTATCATAAAGTTCATATGGAATCTCAGGGGCCCTTGAGTAGCCAAAACAATTTTGAAAAAGAACAAATTTGGACATTCACACTGCCTGATTTCAAAAGTAACTACAAAGCTACAGTAATCAAAACAGTGTGGTATCAATGAAACATATGGTGAGCCCAGATTTAAATCCTTGCATATATGGTCAAGTAAACTTCAACAAGGATGCCAACACCACTAAATGGGAAAAAGACAATCTCTTTAATAAATGTTGTTGGAAAAACTGAATATTCACATGCAAAAGAAAGAAGCTGTACCCTTATGTTACATTGTATATAAAACTTAGCTCAAATGAATTAAAGAACAAAACATAAGACCACAAACTACAAAACTAGCAGAAAACTTAGAGGAAAAGCTTCATGACATTGGGTTTGGGAGTAATTTCTTGAATATGACACCAAAAGCAAAAATAGACAGATGAGACTACATAAAACTTTAAAACTTCTGTGCATGAAAGGAAGCAATGAGCTGAGTGAAAAGGCAATGTATGGAATGGGATAAAATATTTGCAAATCATATTTTTAATAAGGGGTTAATATCCAGAATATATAAAGAACTCTTACACTCAACGACAACAAAAATCTGATCTTAAAATGGGCAAAGAACTTAAAGTGATATTTCTCCTGGCCAACAAGCCTATGCAAGAGTGTTCAATGTCACTAATTGTCAGAGAAATGCAAATCAAAACCACAATGAGATATCACCTCACAACTATTATGACAGGTATTACCTAACAAAATAAAAAAAAAAAAAACAATATGGAGGAGTTGGAACCCTTGCACATTATTGTTGAGATTGTAATGTTGCAATCTCAATTAAAAACAGCATGAAGTTTCTTTAAAAACTTAAAAATAGATCAACTATATGATCCACCAGTCTCATTTCTTGGGTATATATCCAAAAGAATTAAAAGCAAGATCTCAAATAGGTATTTACACACCTATGTTCACAGCATTATTCACAATAGTCTAGAGGTAAAAGCAACCCAAATGTCTATTGATGGATGAGTGGACCAACAAAATATAATGTAACATAATGGAATGCTATACAACCTTAAAAATAAAGGAAATCATGTTACAACCTACAGCATAAAGGAACCCCGAGAATATTATGCTAAGTGAAATAAGCTATTCACAAAAGGACAAATATAGCATTTTTCTATTTATATAAGGTATCTGATGATCATAAATACACAAAGTAGAATGGTGGTCACCAGGGGCTGGGTGAAGGGAGAAGGGGGAGTTATTTAGTGGGTATAGAGTTTCTGTTCTGCAAGATGAGAATGTTTTGAAGATCTGTTTCATAACAATGTTAAAATAGTTACATTATTGAACTGTACACTTAAAATGGTTAAGATAGTAAATTTTATTTTTTTAACCACAAATTAAAAAAAAAAAGGCAACCCAGATGGACATTGTAAAAGTGGAAAATGCCTAAAATTAAGAAATCATTGGAATTTACATGTAATTGGAGCACCAGAAGTAGACAAAGAATGCCTAAGGAGATAGTGGCTAAGAATTCTCTAAAAACTGTTTAATACTCATAGATTCATGAATCTCAGCCAATCACAAGCAATATGGATACAAGCAAACTGACAGGAACATTATAGCAGCTAAAGGAATAAAAGGTATATTACAAATAGTGGAGCAATACACTGATAAGAATGATGGCTGACTTCTCATCAGAACCTTTGGAGGCTGCAAGGTGATGGGATGACATCTTTAATGTGCATAAAGAACAAAGCTATCAACCCCAGAATTTTATATTAAGACAAACAATACATTTTTATGTTTAAAAAAAAAAAAACCAGGCAGAATTAACCTGGAGATATTCACTACAAGAAGTATTAAAAGTTCTTCAGACTGAAAATAAATGTTTTTAGATGCAAGCAACCCTGACTACTTGGGTGTAATGCCCCATCGTTTGTGTTTCATCTAGGTTGTGGTATGGGGACTAGACATGTTCTGCTGGGTGGGGAAGAGAGATGGGAAAGCTAGATCTTAAGCTGCCTTACCACCATGTGCCAGTGGGGTATCACAGTGCCAGGGGCCTTCAACCTGGATTCTCCACTGAACCCACTGGTAGGTAGAGTTTAGGTGTATTTGGGGTAAGAAGTGGGTAGAGGTAGATTGGTTGGCCTTAGTAACAAACATTTCTGTTTCTCCCACTCTAGCATGAACATGTGAATATTTGTGAATTTCTTACCTATTCCCCCCTCAAAAAGGGGAGAAAATGGGAAGTGAGGGCCACTGGTAAACACTGAGTTAGAACAAGTGAGTAATCCCACCTACATAATGAATGTGATGGAGTCATTGAAGAGTCTGTAGTTCTTCTCCAGACTTTTGTGATTCATTTGTTCAACCTCATCGGCAACTTCTTGACTGAAAACAGTATTAATTAGCTATTTCCCCTGCCTGGGGAGTAGACGTAAAGACCTTGAGCTCCCAAGGTTTCTCTTAAATTTACAGAAATGGCCTTAGATTCTCTATGGGACTAGGGAATACTGGCTCTGCAAACGGGCTTTTAGTTTGCTCTCCAGAAGAACCCAGTTTGAACTCTATCCACTTTGAAGTTGAGTCACTAAATGAATTATAGCAATGCTTCATCTTTGAAGTATGCTATATCCCAAAGTTTCAATTAAAACTATAGAAAACTTCTGATTATGACAACTCAGAGTTTAAAAACTGACCTGCACTGATTGCCTCACAGGTATGAGAGAATCGAAATCCCAATCCACATTGTACCTCATGTCACTATTGGGAAAGTGTGCCTTGAATCAGCAGTAGAGCTGCCGAAGATCCTATGCCAGGAGGAGCAGGATGCGTATAGGAGGATCCACAGGTAGAGACCCTCTTCACTCCTCTTCTCTACTTCTCAGGACCTAGTCTTGCTTTTCTTCTTCTGTCCTTTTATTTTTAGCTGCTCATTTCTTGAGGCCCCTCTCCTTTTGCCTCTCTGAGAAAGGTTTCTAGCAGTCTACAATCATAAATGTTTCTCACATTGTATGATAAGTTCTTCAACATTTGTTTTTCTCCTGCTTACTTTGGAACTTTCAAGGGCAAGGACACTTTCTCTTACGCACTAGGTCTTGCCCAATACATTTGTACTAATTCAGAGCTTTGGTGATTGTGTTTGAATAAAATCATATCCCCCAAATCATCGAAAAGTTAATATTGGGGATTTAAATGCTACATATTTGTCTAATCCAGTTGGCAACGGTCAGATGCAGTTTATTGTTGTTATATTCCATGACCATTTTGTTTTCTGTTCAGTGCTGCTTTGCCACTAACCTAAACTATTTTATCCCCCAGCCTCACACATCTGGACTCAGTAACCAAGATCCATAATGGCTCAGGTAAGAATTTTTTCTTGAGTACTCAGACTTTTTTGAGTATTTCCCTAAAATACTCAGCTGACAGAAGCGAATTTAGTTTAAGTGAGTGAAGTGATGGGTACCAGTTGTCCTCGGGTTTCCTTTCCCAAGGAAAGGATCCTGATCCCAACATTTCTTTTGAACCCTGGGTATCCATGGGCACCGTAAATACAGCCTGCAGTAAGACAAGAGGAAAGACAGGAAGGAGATTTATGATAGACCTACTCAGTGGTGTTCTGGCACATGTTTAACACCCAGTTCTCAAGGAGCAGAGAGGACCCTGATTTGTTGTGTTTGTATGTTTCCATGGTGTAATGCCCTGGCATGGCTGATTTCAAGCAAGTAACATGGCATCAAGGAGCTTACAAACTTCTTGGAATTTTAATAGTTGGCTCTTGTGGTTCCAGCATAACGTTACCAGCCTGTTGTGGGAATTGAAAGAGATAGATGGATAGACAGAAAGACAGATAAAAGGGAAGGCATGAGGGAGAAAATCTTTTGATGTCAATAAATGTAAAAGTAATTCTCGTACAAGGCAAAGGAACAAAAAGCTGAATACAATATATATACTAATTCACTTGTCCCCAACATACACACTTCCCTAGCCACAGTTTCTGTCTGAGTGACCCTGACTTCCGGGTCACTCTGTTCCCTCTTCTCTAGTTACTTGCAAAGTCACCAGAGAGGAAGAAGGGAAGGCTTTTGGGTGTTATAGGCAGTTACTTTTCACAGAAAAGGGAGAAATGGCTTGATCTCTGTCCCATAATTTCTATCTCAGGGTAAAATATGACAAAGTTAAAAGTTGGTCCAGTCTAACAATGAAAACAAGTGGACTCAGGGAGAGGAGCATCACACACTGGGGGCAGTTGGAGGGCGTAGGGGAGAGACAGCAGGGGGAGGGGAGGGAGAGGAGGGTGGGGAAGAATAACATGGGGAGAAATGCCAGATATAGTATGCAACTAAAGTAAAATAAATAAATTTTATTTAGAAGTTGGTTATATATATATATATATATATATATATATATAGCCATATTCTAAAGCCACAGTAATTTTTAAAGTATAAATAATAGATCAAAAATAGACAAATAGATCAGTGGAAGTGAACAAAGACCAGAGATACAACTATGTATATATAAGAATTTATATTTAACAAAGATATTTCTTTAAAAAATGAAAAAAACATGAATTATTTACTAAATAGGATTGAGACAGTTCATTTCTTTGTTAGTTGATTCATTCAAGAAACATTTGAGTGTCTATTCTCTGCTAGGCACTATTCTAGGCACTGAAGTACAGTGCTGAACAAAAGAGACAGTCTTAACCTTCATGGAGCTATATTCTTTTCTTCCATTTGGTGGAAAATAGATTACTACCTAATATCAGACACAAAAAATAAATTCCAGATATATTTAAACTTTCACTATTATGTAACAACCACTTTAGAAAAAAGATTGGCAATTATAGTTGCCAAATGTCATACCAGTTCCTTTCCTAGGTATATACCTCAAAGAATTCAAAGCAGCTGCTGAAACAAAACCTGTACACAAATGTTCACACCAGCATTATTCACAATAGCCAAAAGGTAGGAACAACACAAATGTGCATCAGTGGGTAAATGGATAAACTCGGATATATATCCATATAATGGAGTACTAAACAATGAAAAGAACAAACTTCTGAAACGTGAACAAACACGGCAAGTCTCAAGAACATTATGCCAGGTAAAGGAAGCATTGCATGAAGGCTACATACTCCATGGTTCCAAATTCAAGAATAAGCAAAATTAATCTATGGTGTGTTAACTGCCTGGCCCAGGGGTGAAGGGGCATTTAATGCAAAGGCAACTGCAGAGGGGATTCTTTGAGGGTGATGGAAATAATATATATCTTGACTAGCACTGGTTACATGATATGTCTTAGTTCATTTTGTGTTGTTATGAAGGAATACCTGAGGCTGGGTAATTTATAAAGAAAAGAGGTTTATTTGGCTTTACAGTTTTGCAGACTGAAAAAGAAGCGTGGTGCTGGCATCTGCATTTCGTGAGGGCTTCCACTCATGACAGAAGGCAAAGGGGATCCTGTGTATGCAGATATCAGGTGGCAAGAGAGGAGATGAGAGAATGGTGGAGGGGGCAGGCTCTTTTTAACAGCAGTTCTTGTGGGAACTAACAGAGAAAGAAGTCACCCCTAAGGGAGGGCATTAATATATTAATGAAGGACCCACTCCCATGACCCAAACACCTCATATGAGGTCTCACCTCCAGCATTGGGGGTCAAATTTTTACATGAGGTTTGGAGGGCCAAATATCCAAATTATAACATGGGGTATACCTTGGTCAAAACTCATAGAACTGTTTACTTTAAATTAGTTCATTTTACTATCTGTAAATTATACCCCCAAAAGCTTATTTTATAAGTTAAAGAAATATAGGAGGAAAATTTAAGAATTTTTTCAGACTCTAGGAAGGTAATGGCCTAAGTATAATGTGAAACCCTGAATTCACAAAAGGAGAGATTGACTAAATAAAAATTAAAGACTTTTATGGGCCCCTACAAAAATAAAAATGTTAATTATTATCTTTAAGAGGATAGATTAAGGTAAGGTTATCAGTTTTTCACCTTTTCTTTTGGCAAAGATTAAATCGAGGGACAATTAGGTGAGGATGTGAGGGAAGTGAGCAGTCTCCCTGTTCCCGGAGATATAATTTGTTACACTCTGGAAAATACTGGATAATTAGTTTTAAAAAATACATGTACTTAGATATAGCAGTTCTACTTAACTGCAGTCTTTAAAATAGCAAAACACTGGACAGTGGTCATTTCAGTAGCAGTCATATATTATAAGCGCGAAAAAGACACTTACGTAAATGGAATTTGTCTCACCATGAAGCTTAACATTCACAGTAAAGCTTTCCTCGGTTTCTTCTTCATTTTAAAAGAGGAGCTCTCAGGTGTATTCAATTAATGTATATTTCTTCAATATACGTAACATTTGATGTATCTACAGGGCTCTCTGGAAATGTAAATTGCAGAAGGCTGACTTCTGGCCCATTAGGAGGTTATGGTGATTTACAGCACGGGAAGGTCTGACAGGCTAGGGAAAGGAACCCTTCTGTGGCTCTTAGCCCTTTTGCCTAAGGGAGTAAAGAGCTGGCCATCTTTCTGCCAGGCTTCCCTCTGGCTTATGGATTCAGGATGGCCTCAGAATGGGTATTTTCTAAGCTCAGCTCTTCTGTTTTTTTCCCCTGGCTGGGCATAGAAAATTGTTTACCAGTCCTAATAATTATACGTTTTCTACTTCCATCTCCAAACCCTTCTTTCTATGCTCATGGTTGAGGGCCTGTTGGTGATGGAGTGGGAACATGCTAGTGGAACATGCTAACATGCTTTTCCACAATTATTTTCATCTTTGTTTTTCCTACTGAAGTGTTTACGAAGAATCTGTGCAGTCAGATGTCGGCAGTCAGTGGGCCTCTCCTACAGTGGTTGGAGGACAGACTGGAGCAAAACCAGCAGCATTTGCGGGAATTGCAACAAGAAAAAGAAGAGCTTATGCAAGAACTTTCTTCTCTAGAATAAAGCAGGAGACAAAGTGGGGTAAAAAACTTCTTTTTCAATTTGTGTGCAAAACACAATCTAAAATGCCCACAGCTCACATGTGGACAAACTATAGAACAATTCTTTTTATATCCCAGTAGATAAGTTTTCACGTGCAATCAGCACAGGATGGCTTCCTGACAGTTTAATTTGAGTTTACTGAACCCTCCTACCTACAACTGACCTATAAAGAGCATATGCAAGATGATTTAAGTAGAATATGAAAGTTATTTTTACAAAGGCTATGGGAGTTACATTGGCAAGGAATATCTTATAATAAAATGTCTGGGGAGTGTATTTTAAACATTTACATTTCCCTTTTAACTTGGAAGTCTTTATTTTCATTTTCAAATACATTCACTTGCTAGAATAATTCATGTTTCAATTTTGTAGGTATGATGCTTACGTTGGACAAGCAAATAGTAAATCTAGTATGAGTGGAAGGAAGCACCCCACCTCTATGTCCTCATTGAGAGGGCAGTATCTTCCTTCTTGATTTCTAAAATATATATTCTGAGATACCTATTAAACATTGAATCTCTGAAGGTATCCTTTTTAACCAAACATAAGTTCTAGCATATTTGACTCTGAAGTAAATTTCTATTGAGCAGATCCTGTCTGCCTAGGAATTTCTATTATAATATAAATGTGTTTCCCCAGAAACATTTAGGACTTAGGATGTAATAAAAACCATGCTTTAAAAAGTCTGGTTGCATTACTCTTAACCATGTAAAAGCACAAATGATAAATGTGTCTTCCAAAAAGACACACTTTTCTGTGTGCTTGTTCCATACTCGAAACAAAGTATGCTTGTTGCCTACTGGAAGTTAAGTGATAAAGGTTGTTTTTGGTTTCAAATGATAAATGTGTCTTCCAAAAAGACACACTTTTCTGTGTGCTTGTTCCATACTCGAAACAAAGTATGCTTGTTGCATACTGGAAGGTAAGTGATAAAGGTCGATTTTGGTTTTTGGTTCTCCTTGTTTTTCAAATTTCAAAGTGTCATCTAGAACCACCTGCATCAGAATCACTTGAAGGTCAAACTCCATCTCTGTGGGTAGAACTCAGAAATCTGCGTGAACTACTTAGCCGATCTGGGGCATACTAACATTTGAAAACCACTAGTCGTGAGCATATGGAATGTATGTACTATATTTTCCCTAATTTCCCACAGCCACAGTTCTTCTCTATTCTTTTTCTTTCCCTATAGGAAAGATGAAAATATCCAGTGTAAAGTTAATGAAGCTAAATCAATTTTGAAGAAGAAAAAGTTGGAGGACTCCCATTACCTGACTTCAAGACTTACTATAGTAATCAAGATAGATGATATTGGCAGAGGAACAGACAGATAGATCAATGGAACAGTTGAGAGAGCCCAGAAATAAACCCATATAAATACGCTCAACTGATTTTGAAAAAGTGCAAAGCAATTCAATGGAGGAAGAATAGCCTTTCTGACAGATTAAGCTGGAGCAATTAGACACCCACAGCAAGGAGAAGAAAGAATCTCTACTTAAACCTCACATCTTATATGAAATTTAACTCTAAATGTATAATGGACTTAAATGTAATACATAAAACTATATAACTTTGAAAAAAAGCCACAGGAGAAAAATCTTCAGGATCCTTGGGCCAGGTGACAAGTTCTTGGACTTTGCCCCAAAAGCACAATCCATAAAAGAAAAAAACTGATATATTGGATTTATTCAAAACTTAAAAACTTTTGATTTAAGAAGAGGAAAAGACAAGGTACAGCTTGAGATGAATTATTTGCAAGCTATCTATCTGATCAATTTGGGATATATATAGTTTGCTCAAAACTCAACAGTAGTCCAGGCATGGTAGCTCATGCTTGTAATCTCATCACTTTGGGAGGCCAAGCTGGGAGGAGTGATTGAGGTTAGGGGTTCAAGACTAGCTTGGGCAACATAGTGAGACTCTGTCTCTACAAAAATTTTTTTAAAAAATTAGCTGGGCACCATGACATACACCAGTAGTCCCAGCTACTAGGGAGGCAGGAGGATCACTTGAGCCCAGGAGTTTGAGGCTACAGTGAGCTGTGATCACACCACCGCAGTCCAACCTGGGTAAACAGAGTGAGGCCCTGTCTCAAAAAAAAAAACAATAAAAGCCACAAAAATTCAACCATAAAAACAGTCCAAGTAGAAAATGGGCAAAAGACATGAATATATGTTTCACTGAAGAGGATCTATAAATGGCAAGTAAGCATATGAAAAGCTGTTCAACTCCATAGTCACCAGGGAATGCAAATTGAAACCACAGTGAGGCTATGACTTACTTATCTGAATGGCTAAATTTAAAATAGTGAAAATACCAAATACTGATGAAGATACAAACTGGATATTTCATACATTGCTGACAGGCACAGAAAATGGTACAGCCACTCTGGAGAAGAGTTTATAAATTTCTAATCAAGTTAAACATAAGACCCAGCAGTTGTGCTCCTGGACATTCATTCCAGAGAAATGAAAACCTATATTGTACTTGTACGCAAATATTCATAGCAGCTTTATTTGTAATAGCCCCAAACTGAAAACAATCCAGATGTCCTACAACAGGTAAATGCTTAAACAAACCATCCATAATTTGCAATACTACTCTGGAATGAAAAGGAACTAACTGTTGATATAAGAACTTGGTTGTCCCTCAGAGGTATTATGGTGAACCAAAAAAAAGCCAGTCTCAAATGGCCACATACTGTGTGATTGCATTTATATAACATTCTTGAAATGACAATTGTTGAAATGAAGAACAGATTAATGGTTGCCAGGGACAGGGACTGGAGAGGGTGTGGGGTATGTATGACTCTAAAGGGATGGCATAAGGAGTTCCTCTGTGCTGATGGAACAGTTCTATATGATTGTGATGATTATGATGTTGATTATAATAGTTGATTATGAGGTTAAGCACATGAATCTATACCTGTGCTGAAGTTGTATGGACCTACATACACACAATGAATGCATGTAAAATCTGGTGATACTGAATAAAGTCTGTAGTCTAGACAGCAGTATAGTATCATTGTCAGTATCTTGGATATGAAGTTGTACTTAGAGTTACAAAAGACCATACCACTGGAGGGAACTGGTAAATGATACATGAGACTCTGTACTATTTTTGCAACTTCCTCTAAGTATATAATTATTGCAAAACAAAATGTTGTGTAAGTTTTAAGTAAGGAACTGGGATGTATGGTACCTGTTTTATGAAATAAGAAAAGGGTGACCGAAAATTTGAGAGGAATAAAACGATTGGAATGTTTTTACAGGCCAACCTTTAACACAAGTTCTTTCCCCTTTCTGGGTTTCATTTTCTTTAGGTATAGAATGAGATTAGGGTAGTTGACCACCAAGGTTTCTTTTAGCTAATTGTCCAGCTTTAAAACTGTTGAGCATCACAAGGAACAGTGGTGTGAACAAGATGTATCATTTTAGCAGCTGCACCAATCTGGCTTACCTTTACACAACTCTGTATCCCCTTATGAACACTAGATTCTCTATTTTCAGTCACATCTAAGACTCTGATGGTAACTATATATACTTGTTCTGTTTTTTTTTTTTTAAATTGTACTTTAAGTTCTAGGGTATATGTGGAGATCTTACAGGATTGTTGCACGGTATACACATGCCATGGTGGTTTGCTGTCTCCATCCCCCTGTCACCTACATCAGGCATTTCTCCCAGCGTTATCTCTCCCCAACATCCCCACCACCTGCTGTCCCTCCCCTAACCCCCCACCCCCAACATATCCCAGTGTGTGATGGTCCCCTCCCTGTGCCCATGTGTTCTTATTGTTCAACACCCACCTATGAGTGAGAACATGCTGTATTTGGTTTTCTGTTCTTATGTCAGTTTGCTGAGAATGGTGGTTTCCAGATTCATCTGTGTCCCTATGAGGGGCATGAACCCATCATTTTTTATGGCTGCATAGTATTCCATGGTGTATATGTGCCACATTTTCTTTATCCAGTCTATCATTGATGGGCATTTGGGTTGGGTCCAGGTCTTTGCTATTGTAAAAGTGCCACAGTGAATATACACGTGCATGTGTCTCTATAACTGAATGATTTATAATCCTTTGGATATATACCCAGTAATGGGATTGCTGGGTCAATTGATATTTCTATTTCTAGATCCTTGAGGAATCGCCACACTGTCTTCCACAATGGTTGAACTAATTTACACTCCCACCAACAGTGTAATAGTGTTCCTATTTCTCCACATCCTCTCCAGCATCTGTTGTCTCCAGATTTTTAAATGATTGCTATTCTAACTGGTGTGAGATGGTATCTCAATGTGGTTTTGATTTGCATTTCTCTAATGACCAGTGATGGTGAGCTTTTTTCATATGTTTCTTGGCTACATAAATATCTTCTTCTTTGTTTTTTAAATTATACTTTAGGTTCTGGGGTACATGTGCAGATCTCACAGGATTGTTGCATAGGTACACACATGGCAATGTGGTTTGCTGCCTCCATCCCCCCATCACCTGCCTCTGGCATTCCTCCCCACATTATCCCTCCCCACCACCCTCACTGTCCCTCCCGTGGCCCCCCTTAACAGACCCCAGTATGTGAGGCTGCCCTCCCTGTGTCCATGTGTTCTCATTGTTCAACACCCGACTATGAGTGAGAACATGTGTTTGATTTTCTGTTCTTGTGTCAGTTTGCTGAGAATGATGGTTTCCAGATTCATCCATGTCACTACAAAGGACACAAAGTCATCGTTTTTTATGGCTGCATAGTATTTCATGGTGTTTATGTGCCACATTTTCCTTGCCCAGTGTATCATCAATGGGCATTTGGGTTGGTTCCAGGTCTTTTCTATTGTAAACAATGCCACTATGAACATATGTGTGCATGTGTCTTTATAATAGAATGATTTATAATCCAAGATCAGAGTAGAACTGAAGGAGATAGAGACACAAAAATTCTTCAAATGAAACAAGTATAATTAGCACTACATAATTAATCCTTCTCACTCTACCTTTGTTCCTTCCTGCCTACCTTTAGGACCATGGGTCAATGGAATTTGGCAGTAGCAAAAAGGAGTCAGGCGTTAGTGATTCTAACCTGGTACTACTTTAGCCACCTGGGTATGCTTGCTGGACTTGGATAGTTACAGACATTGATGATAATGATCCTGAGATGATGACTCTTAAGGTGCTGCATGCATCAGAGACTAGAGATGTTACAGGTACAAGGGATACAAAGAAACAACTGCTGGGTTATCAGGGACAAGTTGATATGGTTTGGATGTGTGTCCCTTCCAAATCTCATGTAGAAATGTGATCTCTGGTGTTGAAGGTAGGCCTAGTGAGAGGCATTTGGATCATGGGGGCAGATGGATACCTTGGTGCTGTCCTCACAATAATGAGTGAGTTCTTGCTCTGAGTTCATGTGAGATCTGGTTGTTCAAAAAAGTAGCACATCCCCTGCTGCTTTGCTCCCATTCTCATGATGTAATACACCTGTTCCCCCTTTGCCTTCCACTGTGATTGTAAGCCTCCTAAGGCCCTGACCAGATGCAGATGCTGATGCAATGTTTCCTGTACAGCTTGCAGAACTTGAACCATTTAAACCTCTTTATAAATTACCCACCCTCGGGTATTCCTTTGTAGCAATGCAAAGATGGACTAATAAACAGTTTAGGGACAAGGTATAGCTAAGACAAGAAGGGGTTGGAAAAAGGACTGGTAATATCAATCACATGGCTGTGAAAGGAGGGCAACAGTCCTGACTGGTGGAGAAAGCACACTTTTAACCCTGTGAAGGCAGAGGTGGAAGGCGGGGCTACTAACATCAGCTATTTGTCTGCAGAGCATCTGGACAATGTAGCCCAGACTGCCACCACCACTTTCAACTCAATGGCTGGCCAGCAAATCTTTATCTAAGGACTCTCAGAAACTTCCCAGGAACTGCTGACTCAAGTTGTTAACAGCCTCGATTCAAAACGATAGAATAAGATTAACTTTCTGGAAACTGACAAAACTCTTTTCTACAAGAGTTTAATAGAATTGGACCCTGATCTCAATTCAGCACATTGGCACTACTGAGGTCAATACAACTTATGTGAATAAGAAGCTACCTATACTAGCTTGCCACACACAAACTGGTCTATTATCTCTAATATACATGGTAATGGGACAGTAACACATTACCCAGGACTTCCTGCTGGTCAGTCAAGGCAGGATATGTGCAACTGTCAGCATCCCTTACTGCACCTGGTTAATGAAATATTTAACTGATTTGGCTCCAGTTGGGGAGCCTAGCTGGAGTGTATCCTCCAAGTGGGCATGATTGCAGAATCATTCTTATATATGTTGCCCAATCAGAATGTATTTGTTTAAGGCCCCTATAAGCACAATTAATTAGATTATTATTTCATGGGGTGGCCTATGCTCCTGTGAATTCTTAGCTAGCTATTTGAAAACTGAGTAATGGAGTTGTAGAGAGTGGATCTGCCATTCAGTGGTGGCCTTGAATTGCAACGTAGATCTGAGTCTTGGCAGGATATATTGTCATCCTCCCAGAAGACAAGAGAATGGGAGGTTGGTGAAGTGCTGTTTCAAGGTTATCTCTAACTTCCTAATCTCCCCTAGGAGGCTGTCATTGAGACAGTTTCTCATCTCCTGAATACTGGTGAGGTCTGAGGCTATCTGCCCTGCCCTACTCAGGGTATAGCTACAGAATGTAAAACTGCTAGCTGCAGTCTAAAAGGGGCTCCTCAGCAATGGGCTATCCCATAACTTGTGCAGCAGTCATGAAGGCCTTGTTTCAGTGTTGTCCCATTTGGTGCAGGGGACAAGGACATGGCCCATCTTCCTCTTACTGTCTATGTAGGTAACAATCTGTAAAGGACATGTTATTACTTTAGAAGCCAAATCAATCACTCTTGGGCTTGACCTTTTTTTGATAATGTGGTAGTTATGTACAAGAACGTCTTTGTTTTTGAGAATTGTACACTGGAGTGTTTAGGACTGATGGAATGTTTTGTCTACAACTTAGTCTCAAATGGTTAAGAAAAAGCCATATGATAATCGTGGTACACACACAGACACACACATGCACACTGCAGAAATGTGAAGTGTTATCAATTGAACAATCTGGATGAAGCATACATAGGAGTTCTTTGTACTTTTCCTCCAACTTTTTGTTAAGTTTAAATTATAACAAGTTACTTTAAAAAATCTACATATAATGTACAATGTCTGAAAGGCTACATGAGAAAATGCTAGCTAACTTGTTAGCTCTGATGACTGACCTTAAGGCCGGCAGGGGGAGTCTAATTTTTCAGTCTGAACTATAAATTGTTTTTAAATGTCTACAATGAGTACATATTACTTTCATAATGCAAAATTAAAATGCCCAATTTTTAAAATCAGAAAAGTAATATAATAAAGGAAACTTGGAAAATATGAAGAGAAACCTTTAATTTCCTCAAAATAACTGTCATTTTTGATAGTCCTTTTGGTTTTCTCTTTCTGTTTTTATTCATTCTGGTGTTAATGCATCTTATAGTTTTACATGTGGATTTCTTCATTTAACATAACTAAAAATTTAATATATTGTATAGGTTTCATAATTTATAATTTTAGATAGTAGCTTACTCTCCTATCTGGTGATAATACCATGATTTAATGATTCACTAAATCAACAGAAACAGCAAACCCTGCGGAGAGGAACATCTGATTTCCAGAGCCACCACATTATAATATCAAAATGTCCAGTTTTAAATAAAAAATTATGAGGTATACGAGGAAACAAAGTATGGCCCATTGACAGGGAAAAAAAAAGGTAATAGAAACTGTCCCAGACAAAGCCCAGGTCTTGGACTTACTAGACAAATAATGTAAATCAACAGTTGTAAATATGCTCAAAGATCAAAAGGAAACCATGAATAAAGAATTAAATCAGGAAAATGATATCTCGCCAAATAGAGAATAATAACAAAGATGAAATTTTTAAAAGAAACAAAACAGAAATTCAGGAGCTGAAAACTGTAATAACTGAAATGAGTAATTCATGAGAGAGGCTTAACAGCATATTTGAGCAGGCAGAAGAAAGAATCCGTAAACTTGAAGACAGGTCAGTTATTAGAGACCCAATATCAAAAAGAAAAAATAATGAAGAAAAATGAACAGACCCTCAGAGACCTGTGGGACACTATCAAGCATATCGATGCATCCACAATGGGCGTTCTAGCTAAAGACGAGAGAAGGAGGGGCATAAAGAAGTAATGGTCAAAAACTCCCCAAATCTGATGAAAGCTACGAATCTATATAGATATTCAAAAAACTCCAATATTCTGAGTGGGATAAACCCAAACAAACCCACACCTAGACACATCATAGTCAAAATGTCTAAAGCCAATGACAGAATCTTGGAAGCAGCAAGAGAAATGACTTACCACATACAAGTCAACATCAATAATATTGACAGCCACACTGTTGTTGTCAGAAATCATACAGGGCAGAAGGCAGTGGGATGACATATTCAAGATGGTGAAAGAAAAAGTGTCAATGAAGAATTATATGTCCAACAAAATTATCCTACAAAAATGAAGTTAAATAGTGACATTCCCGTACCAGTGGATTTGTTGGATCGAATTTTAAAAAAAAGTGACATTTCCAAAAAGAAAAAAAAGCGACTTTGCTATTGCAGACCTTAGAAGAAATACTGAGTTCTTCAGGCTGAAATGAAAGGGCAGTAGACTGTAACTCAGATTCACATACATAAATATCATTGGTAAAGGTAACTACAGAGATAAATATAAAAGATGGTATGTTGTATTTTTGTGAGAATTTTTTATTCTACTTAATTTAGAAGACAACTGCATAAAGCAATAATTCTAGGACGTGTTGATGGGCATATAATGTAAAAAATATATAATATGTATGATAATAATAGCCCAAAAGAGGGGAGAAAGGAATAGAGCCATGTTAAAGCACATTTTTTTAATATGGTTGAAATTAAATTGGTATTCATTAAAACTAGATGATTGTAAGTTAATATGTTAATTGTAATCACTAGGGCAACCACTAAGGAAGTAATTCAAAAATATAGTAAAGAAACAAGAGAATTAAGATGGTATACTAGAAATATATAACACAAAAGAAGGCAGTAATGGAGAAACAGAAGATCAAAAAACACAGGCATATAGAAAACAGAGCAAAATGGCAGACATAAATCATAGTTTATCAGTAATTACATTAGAAATAATGAATCCACTTAAATGAGATTATTAGAATACATAAAAGATCCTCCTATATACTGTTCACAGGATACAAACTTTAAATTCAAAGATACAAATAAAATGATGGGAAAGGATATATCATGCAAACAGCAACCATAAGAGCTGGAACAGCTAAACTAATAGAGGACAAAATAGATTTTTAAAAATGTTAGTGATAAATAGGAGCATTTTATAAAGTTACAATGGTCAATCTACCAGGAAGATGATATTGTAAACATATAGGCACATAACAACAGAGCCCAAGAAATATGAAGCAAAACTTGACAGTATCAAAGCAGAAATAGAAAATTCAACAATGAGTGTTGGAGACTTCAATACCCAACTTTCAATAGTGGATAGAACATCTAGGTAGATGATAAACAAGGAAATAGAAGAATTGAATAACATTCTCAACAAAGAAGACCTAACAGACAGCTTATAAGGCACTTAATCCAACAATAGCAGCAGAATATACATACTCCTCAACTAAACATGAAGCATTATCTAAGTTAGATCAAATGTTAGGCCATAAAACAAGTCTCAACAAATTTAAAGAACTGTTACACAATATATTCTCTCACCATTATGGAATAAAATTAGAAATCAATAGCAGAAGGAAATTTGGGATATTCACAAAGTTACGGAAATTAAACAATAAATTTCTAAATATCCATTGGGTCAAAGAAGAAATCATAAGAGAAAATAGAAAATACTTTGAGATTAATGAAAATAAAAACCAAAACTTATGAGGTGCAATGAAAGCAGTGCTCAGGGGAAAATTTATAGCTATAAATGCCTACAGTAAAAAAGAAAGGATTTCAAATTAATAACCCAACTTCTCACCTTAAGGAACTGAGAAAAAAACAAACAAACCCAAAGCTAGCAGAGGGAAGGCTATAATAAAGGTTAAGGTGGTGAATGACAGGGAACAGGAAAACAATAGAGAAAAATCAATAAAACCAAAAGTTGGTTTGCTGAAAAGATCAACAAAACTGACAGTCTTATAGCTAGACTGACTATGAAAAGAAAAGATTCAAATTTCTGAAATTGGGAATGAAATAGGAGACAATACTACAAACCTTATAAAAAGAGAAAGGGAATTATATCCAGAGGGACAAAGTAAGATGGCAGAAACACCAAATTTTAACAATTATCTGTACACAGAAAAGCTCCATCACAAGAACCCAAAATCAGGTAAGCAATCACAGTACCTGGTTTTATTTATTTATTAATTATTATTTTAAAATCATTTATTTGTAACAAGTTAGAATGACTGCCTTATGACAGATACTGGTTTATGTCACTAGTCATCTATGGACTGATTCTGACGGATAAGAAAAATGACACACATGCACACACTCATGTTGAGCTTATCGTCACATGTGGCTTCTGTGAATTTGAGCTCTGACAACCTTAACACATTAAAACATTCTTCTCAGTAGAAGACTGAAGAAAAAAATCTTGCTTCTATTACTGGAAAGGGAATCAGGATAGTATTTTATTACTATGTTCAGAAGAGTTATTAGGCTTGCAAGCACTTTTTTCATTTCAAACTTTAAAGTGTTGTTACTTGAGAATATTTCTGTCATCTCCAAGTAGTAGTTTCACAATCAAAGAAAACTGGAATGACAGTGACAAATATTCATTTCATATAGCTGATCAGTACCTGGTTTTAACTTCATATTTCTGAGTCATTGAAGAGGGTAGGAGAGACAAATTTGACTCACTGATGCCACCCCTCCCCCATCCCCGGTAGCAACCATGCCTTTGCAGGGAATGAGCATTTGGACCAGACCTAACCAGACGGGAATTGCCCTTCCCAGTGGTCAGACCTTAACTTTTGGCAAGCCTCACTACCAAGGGCCAAAGTGCTCTGGGTTCTTAGGTAAATTTGGAAGGCAATCTAGGACACAAGGACTGCAATTCCTAGGTGAGTCCTGGTGCTGAACTGTGGACTAGGGTGGCATGTGACCTAGTGAAACACATACCTAAGGGAGTGCTTGTGGTACCCCTCAACCCCAAGCAATGCAGCTAGCATCCAGGAAATGTTTAAAGAGAGGAAAATGAAGAGTAAAGAGGACTTTGTCTTACCTCTTGGATACTAGCTCAGCCAAAGTAGGATAGGGCACTTGGCAGTCATGAGGCCTCCATTCCAGGTCCTAGCTCATCGGCAACATTTCTAGACAGACCCTTGGCCAAACAGGAACCCACTGCCTTGAAGGGAAGTATCCAATTTTGGCGGGATTCATCACCTGTTGACTAAAGAACCCTTGGGCCTTGAATAACCAGCAGCAATACCTAGGGAGTATGCTGTGGGCCTTGGGCTCTGAGATGTGCTGTCAGACTCAGCGCATTCCCAGCTGTGGTGCCTACAATGAGAGACTACTGTTTGAGAAAAGCAGAGGAAAATGTAAAGGAAACTTTGTCTTACTCCTTAGATACCAGCTCAGCTATAGTGTGGTAGAACAACGAGGAGGCTCTTGGGGTCCCCAAGTCCAGGACCAGGCTCTTGGACAGCATTTCTGGACCTGCTCTGTGCCAGAGGGGAGTCCACTGCCCTGAAGGGTGAGTCTCAGACCTGGCAGCATTCACCACAAGCTGAATGAAGAGCCCTGGGGCTTTAAGTGAATGTCAGGAGTGGCCTGGAAGAGCCCCACCATGGGACAGTGTTGATGGTGGCCATAGGGAGAGGCACCTCTGCCTGTAGAAAGGTGAAGGAAAGTGGAAAGTACTTTGTCTTGTGGTTTGAGTGAGGGAAACTTACTGCCCTGTAGAACACAAACTTGGCTGGCTTTGCCACCTGCTGGTCATAGAGCCCTAGGGCCTTGAGTAAACATAGATGGTAGCCAGACAGTGGTTACAGTGGGCCTTGGGTGAGACCTAGTGCAGTCCCTGTTATGATGGCCCCAGGGGAGCTTGCATCACCATATTCCAGTTCCAGGCAGCTCAGCAGAGAGAGAGAGAGAGAGGAGAGAGAGAGAGAGAGAGAGAGACAGAGAGAGAGACAGAGAGAGAGAGAGAGAGAGAGAGAGTCCAATTGTTTGGGAGAAAGTAAGGGAAAAGAACAAGAGAACAAGGAAAAAGAACAAGTAAGGGAAAAGAACAAGACGATCCAGAGAATTCTTCTGGATTCTATCTAAAATCACCGAGACAATACCTCTAAGTCTACAAAAACCATAGCATTATTGGGCTTAGGGCCCAAGTCTCTTTGAATACTTGGAAAGCACAGACTGTGAAGATTACAATAAATACCCAAGTATTCAATGCTTAGACACCAAAGAATATCTGCATGCATCAAGATCATCCAGAAGAACATGACCTCACCAAACAAACAAAATAAGACACCAGGGACCAATCCGGGAGAAACACAGATATGTGACCTTTCAGACAGAGAATTCGAAATAACTATCATGAGGAAACGCAGAGAAATTCAAAATAATGCAGAGAAGGGATTCAGAATTCTATCAGATAAGTTTAACAAAGAGATTGAAATAATTAGAATCAAGCAGAAATTCTGGAGTTGAAAAATGCAATTGACATACTGAAGAATGCATCAGAGTCTCAATATCAGAATTGATCAAGCAGAAGAAAGAATTAGTGAGCTTGAATATAGGCTATCTGAGAATACACAGAAGAGACGAAAGAGAAAAGAATAAGAAAGAATGAAGCATACCTGAAAGATCTAGAAAATAGACTCAAAAGGGCAAATCTAAGAGTTATTGTCCTTAAAGAGGAGGTGGAGAAAGAACAACATTCAAGTATAAGAAGGTTGTTGAACACCAATCAGATTTAACCCAAAGAAGACTACCTCAATGCATTTAATAATCCAACTCCCAAAGGTCAAGGATAAAGATTCTAAAAGCAGCAAGAGACAGGAAACAAATAGCATAAAATGGAGAACCAATATGTATGGCAGTAGACTTTTCAGTGGAAACCTTACAGGCCAGGAGAGAGTGGCATGATATGTGTGCTGAGGGAAAAAACTTTTACCCTAGAATCATATATTCAGTTAAAATATCCTTAAAGGATGAGGGAGAAATAAAGTCCTCAGACAAACAAAAGCTGAGGGATTTCCTCAACACCAGACCTGTCCTAACAGAAATACTAAAGGGAGTTCTTCAACCTGAAAGAAAAAGATATTAATGAGCAAGAACAAATCATCTGAATGTACAAAATTTGCTGGTAATAGTAAGCACACAGAAAAACACAGAATAGTATAACACTGTAATCGTGGTGTGTAAACTATTCTTAAGTAGAAAGACTAAATGATGAGCTAATCAAAAATAATAACTACAACTTTTCAAGACATAGTACAATAAGACAAAGAGGAACAACAAAAAGTTAAAAACTGGGGGACAAAAATTGTAAAGTTATTAGTTTTCATTTTGTGTGTTTGTTCATTTATGCACTCAGTATTGTCATCAGTTTAACATAATGGGTTATAAGATAGTATTTGCAAGCCTCATGGTAACCTCAAATCAAAAACCCTACAACAGATACACAAAAAATAAAAAGTAAGAAATTAAATCATACCACCAATGAAGATTGTCCTCACTGAAAGGAAGAAAGGAAAAAAGGAAGTGAAGAACATAAAACAACCAGAAAACAAATAGCAAAATGGCAGGAGTAAGTGCCTACTTCTCAATAATAACATTGAATGTAAATGGCTGAAACTCTCCAATCAAGACATAGAATGGCCGAGTAGATGAAAAAACAAGATTACCTGTGTGTGTTGCCTACAAGAAGCACACTTCACCTATAGAGATACACACAGACTAAAAGGGATAGAAAAAGATATTTCATGCAAATGGAAAACAGAGCAGGAGGAGCTATACTGACATCAGACAAAACAGATTAGAAGATAGTAACTATAAGAAGAGACAAAGAAGGTGATTATATAATGATAAATCAATTGAGTAAATTGAGCAAGAGAATTATTACTATTATTATTTTTATTGCATTTTAGGTTTTGGGGTACATGTGAAGAACATGCAAGATTGTTGCATAGGTACACACATGGCAGTGTGGTTTGCTGCCTTCCTTCCCCTCACCTGTATCTGTCATTTCTCCCCATGTTATCTCTTCCCACTTCCCCACCCCCCCGTCCCTCCCCCATTTCCCCCCAACGGCCCCCAGTGTGTAGTGCTCCCCTCCCTGTGTCCATGTGTTCTCATTGTTCAACACTCGCCTATGAGTGAGAACATGCGGTGTTTGATTTTCTGCTCTTGTGTCAGTTGAGCAAGAGAATTATAACAATTGAAAATATCTATGCACCTAGAACAGCAGCACCCAGATATATAAAGCAAATATTATAACTAAAGAGAGATAAGCCTCAATAAAATAATAGCTGGAGATTTCAACACCCCACTTTTGGCACTGGACAGATTTCCCAGATAGAAAATCAACAGGAAATGTCAGACTAGATCTGCACTACTGAACAAATTGTCCTAAATGACATTTACAGAATAGTCTATGCAATGGCTGCAGAATGCACATTCTTCTCCTCAGCACATGGATCATTCTCAAGGATAGAGTATATGTTAGGTCACAAAACAAGTCTTAATACATTTTTTAAATTGACATAATATCAATTATTGACATATAGAATACATGGAATAAAACTAGAAACTAATAACAAGAGAAATGTTGGAAACTATACAAACACATGGAAATTAAACAATATGCTCTGGAATGACCAGTGGTTCAATGAAGAAGTTAAGAATAAAATTTTAAAAATTATTGAAACAAATGATAATGGAAACACAGCATACAAAAAGCTGTGGGATACAGTGAAAGTAATACTAATAAATTTATAGCTATGTGTTTACATCAAAAAAGTAGACAAACTTCAAATAAATTATGTAACAATGCTCCTTAAAGAACTAGAAAGGTAAAAGCAAACTGAACCCAAAATTAGTAGAAGAAAGAAAAAAAAATGAAAATCAGAGTAGAAATAAAACAATTTGAAATGAATAAAACAAAACAAATTATCAATTAAACAGAAGTTTTTTTTTAAAAAAAGATAAAAAAAATTAAAAAACCTTTAGCCAGACTAATGAAAAAAAAAGGAGAAAACCCAAATAAAATTAGACATGAGAAAGGAGGCTTTTCAACTGACACTGCAGAAATTCAAAGAATCATTAGTGGCAATTATGAGCAACTATATGCCAATAATTGAAAAATCTAGAAGAAATGAATAAATTCCTAGACACATTCAACCTACCCAGATTGAACCAAGAAGAAATTTAAAACCTGAACAGATCATTAACAAGCAATGAGATCAAAGTCATAATAAAAAGTCTCTCAGCAAAGAAAAGTCTGGGACCTGATGGGTTTACTGCTAAATTCTATCAAACATGTAAAGAAGAACTAATAGCAATTCTACTCAAACTATTCCAAACAACAGGAAGAGGGAATACTACCAAATTCATTCTATAAGGCCATTATTACCCTGATAACAAAACCAGATATTTGAAAAAGAAAACTATAGGCCAATATCTCTGATGAATATTTATTCAAAAGTCTTCAATAAGATACTAACAAATTGAATTCAACAATACATTAAAAAGATAATTCATCATGACCAAGTGAGATTTATCCCAGGAATGCAAAGAGGGTTCAACATATGCTAATCAAGTAATGGGGTATATCATATCAACAGGATGAAGGGCAAAAACCACATGATCATTTCAATTGATGCTGAAGAAGCATTTGATAAAATGCAATACCCCTTCATGATTAAAAAAAAAAAACTCAAAAACTGAAGGTAGAAGGAACATACCTCAAAATAATAAAAGCCATATATGACAGACCCACAGCTAGTATCATACTGAATAGGGGAAAACATAGAACAGAAATTCCTAGCTAGAGCAGACAAGAGAAAGAAATAAAGAGCATACAAATTGGAAAGGAAGAAGTCAAATTATCCTTGTTTGCAGATGATATGATCTTATATTTGAGAAAACTTAAGGACTCCACCAAACAACTATTAGAACTGATAAACAAATTCAGTAACATTTCGGGATAGAAAGTCAGCATACAAAAGTCAGTAGCATTTCTATATGCCAACAGTGAACAATCTGAAAAAGACAAAAAATGATAATCCCATTTACAGTAGCCACAAATAAAACTAAGTACTTAGGAATTAATCCAAGAAGTGAAAGACCCCTATAATGAAAACTGTAAAATGCTGGTGAAGAAAATACAAGAGGACACAAAAATTTAAGAGATTCTATGTTCATGGACTGGAAGAATTAATATTGTTAAATTGTCCATATTACTCAAAGCAATGCATAGATACAATGCAAGCCTTATCAAAATATAAATGACCTTCTTCACTGAAATAGAAAAAAACTATTCTAAAATTTATGTGGAACTGCAAATGACTTAGAATAGCCAATGCTATCCTAAGAAAAAGAACAAAATGGGAGGAATCACATTACCTGACTACAAGTTATACTACAGAGTGACAGTAACCAAAACAGCATGGAGCTGGCATAAAAACAGACATATAGATCAATGGAACAGAATAGAGAACCCAGAACCAAATTCACACACGTACAGTAAACTCAAACTCATTTCTAACAAAGGTTCCAAGGACGTACATTGCAAAAAAGACAATCTCTTCAATAAAATGTGTGGGGAAAATGAATATCCGTATGTAGAAGAATGAACCTAGACCCCCTATCTCTGACCATATACAAAAATCAAATCAAAATGGATTAAATACTTAAATCTAACACCTCAGACTATGAAACTACTATAATAAAACATTGGGGAAACTCTCCAGGACGTCGGTTTGGGCAAAAAATTTCTTCAGTAATACCCTACAAGCACAGGCAACCAAAGCAGAAATTGACAAATGGGATCACACCAAGTTGAAAAGCTTCTGCATAGCAAAGGAAACAATGAAGAGACAACCCACAGAATGGGAGAAAATATTTGCAAAGAAAAATTTTAACAATCCCATCTGACAAGGGATTAATAACCAAAATATATAAGGAGTTCAGAGAACTCTATAGGAAAATATCTAATAATCTGATTTTAAAATGGGCAAAAGATTTGAATAGACATGTCTCAAAAGAAGATACACAAATGGCAGACAGGCATGTGAAAAGGTGCTCAACATTATTGATCTCCAGAGAAATGCAAATCAAAACTGCAATGAGATATCATCTCACCCCAGTTAAAATGAATTTTATCCAAAAGACAGGCAATAACATGCTGGCAAGGATATAAAGAAAAAGGAACCCCTTTACACTGTTGGTGGGACTGGAAATTAGTACAACTACTATGGAGATCAGCTTGGAGGTTCTTCAATAAACCAAAAATAGAGCTCATGCAATCCAGCAATCCCACTGTTGGGTATATACCTAAAAGAAAGGAAATCAGTTTATCAAGGAGATATTTGCACTCCCAAAGAGATATTGTTGCATCACTGTTCACAACAGCTAAGATTTGGTAGCAACCAAAGTGTTCATCAATAGAAGAATGGATAAAGAAAATGTGGTACATACATGCAATGGAGTACTATTCAGCCATGAAAAAGAATGAGATTCAGTCATTTGTAATGACATGGATGGAACTTGAGATCATTATGTTAAGTGAGACAAACCAGTCACAGTGAGACAAACATGGCATGTTCTCACTTATCTGTGGGATCTAAAAATAAAAACAATTGAACTTATGGAGATAGAGGGTAGAAGGGTGGTTACCAGAGGCTCGAAAATGTAGTTGGGGGTGGGTAGGGGTGACGTGGGGATGGTTAACAGGTAAAAATAAATATAGTTAGAAAGAATCAATAAGACCTAGAATTTGATAGCACCACAATGTGACTTTAGTAAATACCAATTTAATTGTACATTTAAAAACAACTAGAGTATAATTGGATTGTTTATAACACAAATGATAAATACTTGAGAGATTGATATCCCATTTTCCATGATGTGATTATTATGCGTTGCACACCTGTATCAAAATATCTCATGTACTCCATAAATATATACAAATATTTGTCCACAAAAATTAAAAATAAAAAAATTTTAACAATGAAAAGGATGAAGTAGACAAAGTTTTAGAAAAACACAAACCACCATAACTGACCTACCACGAAACAAAAAATCTGAATAAACTTATGAGAAGTAAAGAGATTGAATTAGTGGTTTTAAAACTTTCCACCAGTAAAAGCCCAGAAGCTAATGGCTTCACTGGTAAATTCTACCAAACATTTGAATTCATATAACAGTTCAGAATTAACACCATTCCCGTACAAGCTCTTCAAAAATAGGAGAGGAAATACTTTCCAACTCATTCTATGAGAGCATCACTACCCTGATACCAAAACCAGACAAAGACTTCATATGGAAAGAAAACAAGGCACCAATATTCTTTATGAATATAGATGAAAAATTCCTAAAAAAATACTAGGAAACCTAATCTATCAACATATAAAAAGAATGAAGCCCCATTACCATGTGGAAATTTTCCTAAGAGTGCAAGGACAGTTCAACATTCAAGAATCAATCAATATAATACATCAGATTAAATGAATAAAGGACTAAAACTACATGATCAACTCAAAAATGCAGGATAAGCATTTGACAAAAGCCAACACATTTTCATGGAGTAAAACACTCAACAAACTACAAAGAGGAAGGAACTTCCCCAACCTGAAACAGGCCATGTATGAATAACCTGCAGCTAGTATCATACTTAATGGTAAAAGACTGAATCCTTTCTGCATAAGATCAGGATCCAGACAAGGAAGTTCTTTCCTGCCACTTCAATATTGTATTAGAGATTCTAGCCAGGGCAACTGAGGGCGGAGGAAGGCACCCAGATTGGAAAGGAGATGTAAAACTATATCTATTTGCATATGGCATGATATTATATAGAGAGAATCCTAAAGAATGCATGCGTGCGTGTGCGCGTACACACACAGACACACACACACACACACACACACACACAAATCTATTAGAGCTAATAAATGAGCTCTTCAAAGTTGCAGAGTTTGGGCAGGGTTGCTAGCTGCTCTGGTACTGGAACCCCAATTTAGCTGGGGGTGGTCAAAACAAATGAGTGCAGGGTTTCTTTTGAAAGTGGTGGAAAGGTTGTAAATTGATCTTAGTGATAGTTGCGCAACTCTATTAATATACTAAAAACTACTGAACTGTATGCAAAATGGATAAAAGTTTATAGTGTGACGGATTCCCCACCATATTACTTAAAAGTGGATGTCCACTGCTTGAAACTTCAAGGCTGGGTGGTGAGCCAAGGCTGCGGTGCCCAGTTAAGGAGCAGGTGCCCCTGAGAACCCAAACATCCTGGAATGTATCTAGGAACCTACCATGGCAAACAGCCTCATCGCACACAGTAGCAAAGAGCCAGGAAATTAGCTTAAAAGCAGCTTAGAGACGGGAGTGCCCTGCATGTAAGTCCTAATAAACTCATAAGCTGGACTTCTTTGGTCATTCTTTGGTATCTTGGCTCCTTCCTAGTTTGGGAGGCCCAGTTTGAGGGAATGTTACAGTGCCAGATTTTTTTCATAACAAAAACATATGTGAATTAAATATCAATAAAACCAGTTAAGAAAACATGCCTTAGAAGGATGTGATTTAAAAGTAATGTGTGAGCCAGGCGCAGTGGCTCGCACCTGTAATCCCAGCACTTTGGGAGGCCAAAGTGGGTAGATCATGAGGTAAGGAGTTTGAGACCAGCCTGGCCAATATGGTGAAACCCCGCTTCTCCTAAAAATACAAAAATCAGCTGGGCGTGGTGGCACATGCTTGTAGTCCCAGCTACTTTGGAGGCTGAGGCAGAAGAATCGCTTTAACCCAGGAGGTGGAGATTGCAGTGAGCCGAGATCATGCCACTGCACTCCAGTCTGGGCAACAGAGCAAGACTCCATCACCCACACACAGAAAGAGTAATGTGTGTGCCTGTCTAAACAAACTTCAACATACTTTAAAGGAATACATGAGCATATAACAGTCAAAAAAGCAAAATTATTACTATCTGGTATCCAATCAGCAATTACAAGGAAGAGGAAGAAGCAGAAAAATGTCACCCATACGCAAGACAAAAATAATAGGAACAGGCCAAGAAATGCCAAAAATGATGGAATTAGCAAACATTTAAAAATGACCATTGTCATCATTATATCCTCAAGGGTTTAAAGGAAAATGTTCATTATTTTAAAATCTTTCGTTACTCTCCTTATTATGTTGAATGATATTTAAAAAACCAAATGGAATGTCTAGAGATGGAAAACGAATATGCAACATGTTCTTGATGGGATTAACAGCAGATCAGACTCTGCAGAAGAGAAAATCAGTGAATTTGAAGGCATAGCAAAAGAAAATCTCCAAAGTGAAGCATGGGGTAGGAGGAAGGCTCTTAAAAATGGAAATGAAGAGAGCTTCAGTGAACAGTGATACAAACATCAAGAAGTGGCCGGACATGGTGGCTCATGCCTGTAATGCCAGCACTTTGGGAGGCCCAATAGGGCAGATCACTTTAGCTCAGTAATTTGAGACCAGCCTGGGCAACACGGGAAAACCCCTCATCTCTACAAAAAGTACAAACATTAGGCAGGTGTGGTGGCATATGCTTGTAGTCCCAGCTATTCAGGAGACTGAAGTGGGAGGATGGCTTGAACCCAGGAGGCAGAGGTTGCAGTGAGCAGAGATTGTGCCACCACATTCCAGCCTGGTTGGGCGACAGAGCAGAACCCTGTCTCACTAACAAAAAAAACAAAACAAAACAAAACAAAACAAAACAAAACAAAACAAAACAACACAACAATAACATAATCACAAAGTGTAATACACATTTAATTGGAATACTCCACCCAATAATAGAAGAATATACGTCTTTTCAAGTTTACAAAGAATATTTACCTTGATAGAGCATATTTTGTGCCATAAAATAAATCTCAAATGTTAGAAGACCAAAGTCAGAAAAAGGTCTTTTGATAACAAAAGCAGTGTTTAGCACTAAATGGCTATATTATAAAAGAAACAATATATCAAGTCAGAAGCCTACTCTTCTACGTTAAGAAACCAGAAAATAAAGAGCAAAAATAAACCCAAAGCAAGTAGAAGAAAGGACATAATAGTAATAAAAAAAGTTAATGAAATGGAAACAGAAAATACAGAAACTCCAT
Organism: Saimiri boliviensis; assembly: GCF_048565385.1. Lineage (NCBI taxonomy): Eukaryota > Metazoa > Chordata > Mammalia > Primates > Cebidae > Saimiri > Saimiri boliviensis. Next base: position 83,478,631 of record NC_133470.1, on the reverse strand, counting down.
GAAACCAAACGTTGGTTCTTTAAAATCAACACAATTAACTCTCTAGGTAGACCAATTGAGGAAAAAAGAGAGGACATACATTACCAATATCAACAATGAGAGAAACAACATCACTACAGAGTCTACAGATACTAGAAGGATAATAAAGAAATACTCTGAAGAACTCTATGGAGTTGTGGATCTGATGTTGCCTGAAGAGTAGGCTACAGCCCTGATAATGTGTGATGTGACTGAAGCTTCCCTAACAATGACATATCAAGAATTTCCAAAGTATTGTCATAGGATCACTTAACTTCCTAAGACCTGAAAATCTCGAGACCTTTCAATATGGAGTGCCCAACGCGTCCCCCTTCAGCATAATATTCGTTAGTGGTTGTTGTTTATTTTGTTACTGTGGCACGTCCTATGCAGAGTGCCCTAGTTCCTCTAGATAGGCCCCCCCAAACCTGGGCTTGCCCTCAGAAACCAAGGAAGTGCATGGTACATGCCTTCTTGGGCCAGGTGGCTGTCTTTCCCAGCATTCTTGCAGAGCCTGAGTGCCTCGTGAGTTCAAATCCCACCTCATAATGCTGGGTGTTTGCATCAGGCTGTGTGAGGTAAGGTCGCCTGGTGAGGGCTCCCTGCACTGTCAGGCCTTTCTTCCATCACGTGAAGCTCCTAGTCCAATACCAGGGGTGCCAGTATCCTGCTCAGGGATGCCGGTCCTCTCTGGTCTGGAAGAGGAGGGACTGGACTCTGTCGCCATCACCCTTGTGGCTGGTGGTCTGCCACGCGCATGGGGTGGTCTGCGTCCAAGGCTGCCCTCAGGGCGACCACCGATGAGCCTACGGAACCTGAGCCAAAACACCTGGCTGGTGAGTAGAGGCCAGGTATAGGCAGCCCACGCAGCTAGTGCAGTCTGAGTGGGGAAGAACTTCCTAATGGCGGCACCTTGTTCGCTCCCCTCAGTGCCCTCCCCTTTTCCATGCCCCCATAGGACGGGAGTTTGAGCTGTCACTTCCAGTAATCTTTGAGCGTAGAAGGGAACCTCTGGTGTTTTTAAGTCCAAATTCCAAAATATTTAGAATTTATTTAACTAAGATAGGAGACAAAGAGGGTTAAATACTAACCCATACTTCTTAGAAAGGTCTCATTTCCCAAGTTCATCCCAGAGTCCTTATTAAGACATTGAGCGAGTCTTCTGAGGGAAAGTCTATTGAATAGATTTTTCCATAGGTATTCCTAACTTAAGGTCCAAGAATAGGTTTTAGAGTCCATAGCACAATTTTTGTGCCCTGTGTATGTTTCTAGGAGGAAAATTTTTTATTCCTGGAGTGATCTGTTGCTCAAAGGAAAGACTCCCAGTCCACCCAGTCTAGCACCTTATTGTTTGAGCTTATAGTGAGCAGTGACTTCATAAACAATGTGTGCTCTTGGCAATATACTTAAATTTTACTGCTATTGAAACTTTCATGGCTAATTCATTCTTTTGATCAATAAAATACCCCTTTATTTTGGTGTTTTGCTAAAACTATTGATTGACCAAATCTATATTCGTCTTCTGAAGTTTTATCTTCTTATCATCATGATAATGTGCATGTGTTACAGCAAGTTACTAAGTTAAACAGAGATTAATTTCATATATAGATGTTTGCAAAGCATTATTCTCAGCAGGCCACATACATTTTTTACATGTGTGTGTACATATACATTTATATATGTCTGTGTGTGTGTGTGTATATATATATATATATACATATTTTGAGACAGAGTCTTGCTGTTGTTGCCCAGGCTGCAATGCAATGGCACAATCTCAGCTCACTGCAACCTCTGCTTCCCAGGTTCAAACAATTCTCCTGCCTCAGCCTCCCGACTAGCTAGGATTATAGGTGTGTGCCACCATACCCGGCTAATTTTTGTATTTTTAGTAGAGAGGGGGTTTTGCCATGTTGGCCAGGCTGGTTTCGAACTCCTGACCTCATGATCCACCCGCTTCAGCCTCCCAAAGTGCTGGGATTATAGGCGTGATCCACCGGGCACGGCCACTTCTCTGTATATATTGCACAGCCCTGGAGACTTATGTAATATATGCCAGAATTGGCTTCTCAAGACCTAAAGAAATGCTGATTAACGAGAAAGTGTCATGGATGAAGTTGTTTTATAATGATAGTTTGTAGACAGTTTTGAAAGAAAAGAGGATTTTGAACTGGTAAAAAGTAGGGAATCATAGCATGTTCTTGAATGTAAAAATCAAATTATGAAACTGAATTTTGAGGGTTGTATGAAATGAGTTCATGAATGGTTACAGCCATGAGGCCAAAAATTAAAAAGCTGTCACAATAAATGAGGTACAAAGCTATGAGGAAGTGGACTCAAGAAAAAGAAGCAATAAATAAAAAGATACAGGATGGAGATAAAAGGGTCAGAGATGGGGTGACAGTACAAAGAAAGTTCCTAACTAAACTTCCATGGAATGACAGTCTTCTCGAGAGAAGCAATGACAGTGGTTAATAGCTTGGTCTCTAGGGTCAAACAAATCTAATTTCAAATTACAGCCCTGCCATTTAACTTCCTGTATGATCTTGGGTATGTTACCTTCTTGAGTACTGTTCATCCATTTAATAAATATTAACCAAAACCTGTTATGTGCTATCTGCTTTGCTGAGCCTTGAAGACCAAAATGGATTCATTCCCTGCCTTTATTAAGTATGCAAGATAACTAAAGGCATTAAATATCATGTAATAGATAACAGTGCAAATTGTAATACATATAATGAAGAAAATGTTTTTGAGGATTCCCCATGTCATTTCTCTGACATTTGATCGCATGTGTACTTAAGTTAAAATTACCAATTTTGGTTTTGAAAATTATTTCTCAGTCTGTATTCTAATATTTGTCACTGTATCTAATTTAGATCTAATACAGTACATCAATGAAACTAACATGAACGTTGAACATCTGGCTAATGTTCTTTCTGAAAAAACTAGGAGCAGTAGCTGGGTGGTGGTGTTCAAAGCCCTGGTTACTGTACATCACCTCATGGTGCATGGAAATGAGGTGAGCATGATGTATATTCCACTGGTAGTTGTTTCCTTCCTTAGTACAAAGAACTGTAAGCATGCAATTGCAAAATGTTCTTGGTTTGTCAAGGGCTTACTACCTTTACTTGCATTAGTGGCAAGTGAGCGAAGTGAATAGCAGTATGTATTTAAAATATTTTTATCTGTTTTTATTAATGACTATATCTTTGCAATCAGTATTCTTTGAGGTGTATCATTTTAGCCACTGACAAAGAAGTCACTTGATAGCAATGTCAATAATAGAGTGGCTATTTCTCTCAATTCTTTAGAGGATTTAGATCCCAAAAAGCCCCTCAGAAATGTGTCACCTCATAACTACTTTACTTTGCCAAGGGAGACTGTACACCTAAGCATATTACCTCATCACCTATCAATCTCTCTATATTTTACAGAACAACTAGAATGCTCTATAACATTAAATACTTATTATTTTCTTTCTTTCTTTTTTCTTTTTTTTTTTGAGGTGAAGTTTCACTCTTGTTACCCAGGCTGGAGTGCAATGGCGTGATCTCGGCTCATCACGACCTCTGCCTCCTGGGTTCAAGCAATTCTCCTGCCTCAGCCTCCCGAGTAGCTGGGACTACAGGCGCGCGCCACCATGCCCAGCTAATTTTTGTATTTTTAGTAGAGACGGGGTTTCACCATGTTGACCAGAATGGTCTCGATCTCTTGACCTCCTGATCCATCCACCTTGGCCTCCCAAAGTGCTGGGATTATAGGTGTGAGCCACCGCACCTGGCCTATTATTTTCTATTTTCAATTCATGAGCATTTTGTCTCAGTAAGTTTTGCATTAAAAAATTAGGCTTTAGAAATTGGCTGGATTTTGAAACTCATTACAAAGCAACAGTAATTATACAGTATAGTATTGTAAAAAATAGAACATATATAAAAATGGAACACAATAGAGAGCTCGGTTATAAAACTATACTTAGTTAGTGGCAGTAAAAAATGTGGGGAAAAACATGGGGGAAAGAATTTAAAATAAAGCCCATTGACACAAATGGCATCCCTATGGAAAAAATAGAATGAGATTTTAATCTTACTCCATATACAAAAATAAATTCCACGTGGATGAAATATCTAAATGTAAAAATAAAACTGAAGAAAATGTAGGAGACTATGCTTATGACATTTGGGTAGGGAAGACACCATAGTTAAAAGAAGATATTTGCAATATATATATTATGGCCCAAAGGTTAATTTTAAGAATACATAATTAGTAAGAAAAAGGCACAACAATAGACTAATGAGTAAAAGAAATGAACTGAGAGTTTAGAGAAAAGGAGACCAGGATATCTAGTAACCATCTGAGAACATGCTCATATTAGCAAAAATTAAAATTTCTGACAATATGAATAGTTGGAAGGACACTGAGGAAATGGGAATTCACATACTCTGTGGATGCACATAACTGCTGCAGTTTATCACTGTGGAGAGGAGAATATTGAGACACATTTAGAAAGCTGAAAATGCCCATCCCAGTGACCCAGCAAATCCACCTGTCACACCATATTTATAATAATGAAAAACTAGAAATCACCTAAATTTCCATCCGTAGAGAACAGATAAAATTTAGTGTAGTTATACAATGAAATGCTGTATTACATTAAATGGGATGTATACCAAGAAGCCGTATCTCAAAAACAATGCTAACAGAGGAAGCAAACTGTAGAATGACACGTAGAGTACAAAACTACTTACATAAAAAATTTTTAAATGCACCCAGTACTTGTCCATGGAACAAATACATGTGAAACATAATGAAAATAGACTGTAAAGATAGCACATTAAAATTATGATATCAGTTACTCTAGGTAGAAGCAGGAAATGGATCTTGGGGATAGGGCTTTATCAGTAATAATTTTCTCTTATTCTAGAAATAGACTTGAAGCAGATATGTCAAAAAGCAATTGTCATTTCTAGGTAGTGGGGTCCACAGATATATCATATTATTATTTGTATGTTTCTGTAATTTAAAATTACCCAAAATCATGGGTAATTTTGGGTATTACCCATGATGGGACATGGCTAGATAGAAAGTCTTGGAGGGAAAGAGTGTGTATCCACATGAGCTTTAATGTTTAACTTCTTCTTTATTTTGGGATATATAAACAAAGGAGAGTTGGCAGCACTGCAAATCTTTATGTTGGCCAGCACAGAATATGATTGTGTGCAACTTAATCAATGCTCCTGAAAGAGATAGAAGATGTGTGGCAGAATTAAGTATACATTCATAATGACAATAATTACGAATAATGAATTTTTTGGGTATGGACACTAATTTTAGAATTTGGCACATTTGTTTGACAGCGTTTCATTAAACATCTTTCATCTCGGAGTGCTTTGTTCACTTTACATAATTTCCTGGATAAAAGTGTCATAGAAGGTAAGATGATTCTTTGATGGAAATATTTCCTATGGCAAGGAGGGAAAAGTTTTGAAAATCATGCCTAGGTAAAAAAAGGTTCTAAATTATGAAGGCTGTGATGTGCTATACATTTTAAGAAGGTAAATAATCTCCAAATACATTGATACAACATATATTTGAGAGCTTACTAAGAATAACAGAATATGCCATATGCTAGAGACAGAAAAGGTCTTTACTCAGTGAAGCCTTGTCCAGCCTATTAAAAATTGCAGCACCTTTATACCAATTCTCTGCCTGGGTTTATTTTTTCCACTTCTTGCTGGCTGTCTCTGTGTTCCTTTTCTTTTGCATAATTGCCCACCATTTCCCATTGAGATGTAAGCTGTATGAGGGTAGGAATATTTGTCTTTTTTGTTCACTTATAGTACGCACTCAGTGATTGTTTAATGAATGAATAAATTAAAGGGGAATCAATATACATTTGGAGGTTGAGTAGAGAGTAGTTGAGTTTCTACCATGGCCCTTTTTCTCCTTTTTCTTTATGAAGTAGGTGGCAGGTCATATGCTGAGTGGAGGGAGGGGGAAGGAGGCATGGTGGCAGTGGGATGAGGAGAGTAAGGAGAATGCTAACAATTTATAATAGTTTCTGTGAAAATGTCAAAGGAACTGATATGGTTGAACTATTTCATCTGTTCAAGAATGTCACCATCAAGACCCCATTAAGGGATGATATCAAGGCTCTAAGGAAATAAAAATTAACCTTTAACAGAAAGCTTGAAGAATGTTGGAATAGGTGATTAAATAAAGGCCATTCTAGCTTTTGTGCTTCAAAGATATTGTTGAGGTATACAGGTGAATGTGGAATAAGTCTTTGCGTTTATTGACAGATTGTAAAAAGCCACTATTGGTTGAACTGGAAATAATCAAAATATCTCATTTTTAGGCTATACTATGTCAGCCTTCATCAGACGATACAGCAAATACTTGAATGAAAAGTCACTCGCATATAGAATGATCTTATCTGACATCACAAAAACCAAGAGAGGGTCAGTAAATATTAGTTTGTGAGCAAGAAGTACTGAAATTTACATGTAGTCTGCTTTGTAGTTTGTCAAAAACAGCCCTATTTCGAGATGCTGATGTCACAGTGCTTCTCAAACTCTTAATTATTGAGGTTCATGAATTTCTTTTGTCTTTTATAGGATAGATGGTGTGATAAGAACTATGAATACTGAAGAGCTTCTAAACACACTTCCAGTTATTCAAACCCAGTTTAATGCTCTTCTTAGTTTTAACGTAAGAGCTTTATAAATTTTGTTTAAAAATATAGTAAATAGCATCCTGTAACTATAGGTGGGAGAAAGAGTTTTTTAACTGTGGTGTTAATTGGTTACTTTTTTATTTAAATTTCAGGCAAATCCTGATGAACTAACTAATGGTATAATACATGCTGCTTTTATGCTCCTCTTTAAAGATTCTCTTCGTCTGTTTGCAGCTTATAATGAAGGGATCCTTAATCTGCTAGGTAGGATAAAGAATAAACTTTTTAAAAGATTACTTTTTAAAGGATAAAGTGGTAAAATAATTTATTTGTAAGAATCTTTTGTCTCTACATTTAAACTCACATTTGCTTTAGATTCAAAATAGAAAATCTTTGCAGGGTCATATATATTTTTAAATACAGATACTATATCGTCTTATTGGTTAAACATTATTTGACTAATTAGCCACAAAACTTTTCCATTTTTATGCAAGTGATAACTAATATTTCTGGGAAATTTGTCAGGGAATCAACTTAGGTTTCCATGTTTATTCGTTATATGTTAATAAGGCCCATTCCCACCAAGGTCAAATAACACAGTTTTGACTTTCCTAAGAAGGTAAAGCTTGTAACATAAGTAATTGTTATTGATGATATACAGGCATATATTTTTAGACTTTTCAGGAAATTGCTGTCATCATTTAGCTGCAATTATTCTCTAAACTTCGTTAATGGGAATTTGATAGCTTTTCTTATACTGAAGAAATACATAGTGTTATACATTTGTAGGGTTATAAGAGAGTAGAAAACACAGACCTTTCCCTCAAAGGGTTGCAGAGCTTTATATTAATCAAAAGAACACAGACTAGAAGTGGTTGAAATTAAAATCTAAACTATCTGTGTATGCTATTAAATTCCATATACCCAGCATTAATATTTGATATACAGTAGTTTACTCCATAAAAATTTGTTGATCATGAGGATTGAGCAGTGCTATTTCTTGTTATTAAAACAGAAAATAACTTGATTAAAATTATAATTGTTTTGAACCAATTAAATTCATATCCAGAATTAGCTTGAAATACAATAATCAGAATGGAGTAAAACTTGAAAATTGCTACGCTATTGGCTCCTTTTGGTAATATTTTTCTATTTTTAGGCAAATATTTTGACATGAGGAAGAACCAATGCAGGGAAAGTCTGAATATTTACATGAAGTTCCTTCAAGGAAGAACCAAATTGATGCAGTTTCTGAATGTTGCAGAGGTACAGAAATCCATTTCTATTTAAGGTGTTTCTTTTTTTTGCATTAATTTAGTATCAGTTGAGACTATATGTCTTTCTGCCACCATCACCACACAAACACACAGAAATTGGTAGTTGTTTTAACTACTTTGTAAACAGTAAAACTAAAACTAAAATTAGGTACTTCAAATGTACTATCCAATGCACTTGCACTGAAAACCAATCTTACAAGGACTTCTGTTTGCAGCCCAAAAGATAACCAGTACCAAGCTTACCCTCCCACTGGAAACAACTCTAAAAGTAGACCAAAATATATGTGATGTTAAGTCTTTTTAGGTAATGAACAATTGGTAGGTTTGTGGTCAGTGAGAGAAAGACTTGAGGTGAGCCCATATTCTCCCTGACACTCAGAGGAGCCCAATCAAGATAAATACAAAGAGAACCACACCGAAGTGAGTGATAGTCAAGCTTCTGAAAACCAGAGAGAACAAAGACATATTACCCATGGGAGAATGACAATATGAGTAATGGCTGACTTCTGACTACTTGAAAAATTAGAACACCTTTGTTCTTCTCAAATCAGCAAAGACTCAATATCTGGTATGTCTTTTGAAAAGTCTATCCTTAGGATAAATATAAGGGTGTACTTAAGCGTGTGAGGCATACTTTAACCTGACATGGTACCAGCCCAGAAAGACATCATATTCTTGGGGTATTTTCTATTTCATGCACACAATGATCAGTTACATTTTTGTTGTTGCCACTCCCTGCTGTAATGTGTACTTTCCTCTCCACTTTTTTGCGAATCCAGCAAGTTGGAATTGACCAGCGCAACATTCCATATATTACTCAGGTCAGTGTATCTCTCCTATGTACTTAAGTGACATGTTTGTCTTTGTTTATGTGTTTATCATATTATCATTATCTGAGACTCTCCATCTTTTGCTATATGCTTATGTGTGTGCATTTTCATTTCTCCATAAGTAACATATATATGTGTGCTTATTATGTGTGTGTATAACAACTAGACTACGCTTTTAATGTGATCAGTAGAAACAGCAAGGTATTTGGATTAATGAACTTAGTTTTGAGGGCTGCCTTGTCTACCTTTCAGATATATGGTCTCAAGCAACTCATTTCCATTCCCTGCTCCTCATTTCTGCAACTGCAAAATGGGTATGATGCACTAGCTAGCTCATAGCAGTGTTGTAAGAATCAAATGAGCTCAGGCTTTTTATTCCTCAGCAACTAGTCCTCAGGGATCCCCTCATGTACATAGGTATGATCCAACAAAGAAAGCTCAGAGATTTCTGGAAAATCTGGAGACTCAGGACTTTTGCAGCCATCCCCCAGTTGTCCCCGTCCTAGATATCAGGGACTGGTATGGTAGACCTGCCTTGGTTGGGACTAGAAGAATGAAGGATTATCTGAGATAGCACATGTGGAATGCTTAGACAGTGCCTGGTTCATGTGGCAGCCATGTCTGTGAAGAAAGCTGTGAAGAGAGAGAAGATGAAGATGTAGGAGAGAGAGGATGGTTGCAGATGCAAAAAATGTTAGGTTTAGTGGTAGAGAAGGAAGGAGTTTTTGGCTGATGGCTTATAAATCTTTGAAGGAAAGAAATATGTTCTCTCAAGTATACACAACACAAATATTTCTTCATGTCCAGACAAGTACAAAGGGACCTTGCATGTAGCCCTGAAATCCCGCAAAGTGGTCCATGATGGGAACCACTGTTGGGTGAAATAGTGCATGGCTTCCTGAATGAGAAGTCAGATGACCAGTGGTGGGAAGAAAGAGAAAATGAGAATGTTTGGGTTAGTATGGGAGAAGATAGGGTTTCATTGCCTCTTGGCAACATAACGAGTGGATTTCAATCAACATTCATTCGCAAACATTCTCGACTCCTTTTCAGTTAAAATGAATGAGACACTATCTTGGCCCCTGAGTTCCCAAAAAAGACTGAACAAAAAGTACACATGAAGCATCACTAGATATCTATCATGAGGTAGTCCTCTGATTTTTCTCTACATTACCTTTCTTCCTTGAGGGAGGTGGTGGGGGCAGCAAGGGGAGGGCCACATTTCCCATCAGTCCACTCTCCTCCTTACCTCAGCTCTGGTCTTCCTGAAATCAAAACTGAAGTAGATGGCTGCAGGAGTGTCTGCAAAAGGCAAGTGGGGATCTTGCTGGTAAAAACGCTCATGCAGATTCATTCCTCTGTAAATCAACCCTTTTCACTGGAAGAGCTTCCTTATCAGTACGCTGGGTCCTGGTCCTCAGCCAGTACAGAGAGTCATTGGTCAAGGACTTCAGTTGGCAGAAGTGCCCCCGGACTACGTGCTTTCTTGGGTGTCCCAGAAACCCTGGAATGGAGTGAAATGCAGGGCTACGTGGGAGAGCAGGGAGGCGAGAATTAAGTCAGCCCCGCCTTTGCCCAACTCAGTGGGTCTCCTTGAGAGAGGTCTGCAGTTTCAAGGACCCTTTTCAGCCAGCCTGCTGCGAGATCCCGTGAAGGGGTGTGAAAGTCTTCCTCTGTGACTGTAGACTGGCCAATCTCTCCTTGTGCATCCAACAGTTGTTACTATACTTTATGTGAATTAAGGCAAAACTGCTAGGTTTAAACTGCTGGCCATTTTAGAGATCCCTTCCGGATTTTACTCGCCTTAAGAGGAAACTTTTCTCCTTTCCTCAGTTAATCCTTTCTGCCTTGGTTCTGACATGGTCTGGGGACCACAGAGCCTCCTCCTGAGAGTCACCGTCTGGTGTGTCTATCTGTGTCCGTCCCTCTCCTTTCCACCATTCCCTGTGGTTCCTGTTGGCCGTGTCTCCCATAAACGCACATAGCAGGGTCTGCTTTGTCTGCAACCTGATGCGTTTTTATTTTTCACCAAAGCTCGCAGTCCAAACATAACATTTCCGAGCCACACTCTTTGTCACAGCTCCAGGGGCACAACCCTGGGGACCTGCTGGAAGGTGCCACCGTGACGTGTGTCTAGATGCGTTTTTCCTCAGTTACCACAGCGTTCCTGTGATTCTGGTAGCTGGAGGGTGACTGTGTGCCTCATGAAGGGGGTCCTTACTGCGTCGCATCTACTCTTTTCACAGAAAGCATTTTGTTGCATGTTTTCAGTGTTTCTAAGGGATTTTCTGCCCATCTTGTATGCTAAGATCGTGTGGCAGCGTTTCCACAAATTTATAGCTGGCAGTGAATTTTCCCAAAGCAAATCAGACAGAGTAAGATGTTTCCAACATTGTTCAAATACTGACAACTTATGTCATTTATCTCTTAGCATTGTTCCTTAGCTCTGCCCACACCTCTGTAAGTAGTTCATTAAACACTTCCTCATGCCAGCTCAGCAGTTTATATCACCCATCTTCCCCCTCCCCATATTTGCTTCTCTTTCTGTGATACTCTCTCCTTCAACTGTCCTTTGCAATTCAACACTGAGTCCTAACCACTTTGTCTACACTGCCTCCTCTTTTCTGCACTTTAGCTTCAACTTCCCTCCTTTCTCACCTTCCACTCCGTCTTCATAGACTCTGCCCCCTGTTGTTTGTTTTACAAAGTGCATCCAGATTGCAGATCTGATAACATCCAAAACAGAGATCTGGTCATTTCATCTCCCACTTAAAAGACTTCGAAAGGTCTCCCAGGATTCTAGGATAAAGTGTAAACTCCTCAACATTGCTTTTAATTGGTCCTGCATTGTCGAATCCTTGCCTACCCTCCAGCTTTATCTCCCTTATGCTCCTCTCTGCTCTCTTTGCTCTAGCAACATGCTATTCCTCTGTCTTGCTTAGATTCCCCTGCTTTAACACTATCTGAGTATTGTGCACCTCTCTTTCATGCTACTGTTTGCAACTTAAAATGACTTTGCATTTATTTGTGTGATTGCTTGATATATCTTCCGCTGACCTGTAGACTGTAATCTTATGAAGCTTGGGATCAAGTTGTTTGCGCCTATGGTTATATCCCCAGTTCCTATGGTAAATTATCATAAATATTTCTTGAACAAAGAATGAGTGAATGATTCAGGGGAGATGGTGAAATACAGAATCCTGGTGGGGAATTGGCCTTATGTAAGAGGAAGTCTACTCTTTCTGTTTTTTCCCCGCATAGGTTTTTGGGGAAGAGGTAGTATTTGGTTACATGAGGAAGTTCTTTAGTGAACTTGTGATTTGTGAGATTTTAGTGCACCCGTCACCCAAGCGGTATACACTGAACCCAATTTGTAGTCTTTTATCCCTCACCTCCTTCCCACCCTTTCCCTCTGAGTTCCCCAAATCCCTTGTGTCATTCTTATGCCTTTGCATCCTCATAGCTTAGCTCGCACTTATGAGTGAGAACATACACTGTTTGGTTTTCCATTCCTGAGTGACTTCACTTAGAATAATAGTGTCTAATCTCATCCAGGTCACTGCAAATTCTGTTAATTTATTCCTTTTTATGGCTGAGTAGTATTCCATCATATATCTATACCACAGTTTCATTGTCTGCTCCTTGATTGATGGGCATTTGGGCTGGTTCCACATTTTTGCAGTTGCAAATTGTGCTGCTATTAACATGCATGAGCAAGTATCCTTTTTGTATGATGACTTCTTTTCTTTCTTTTTTTTTTGCCTTTTTGATTTTTTTAAAATTGCATTTTAGGTTTTGGGGTACATGTGAAGAACATGCAAGATTGTTGCATAGGTACACACATGGCAGCATGATTTGCTGCCTTCCTCCCCTTCACCTATATCTGGCATTTCTCCCCATGCTATCTCTCCCCAACTCCCCACCCCACCGTCCCTCCCCCATTCCCCCCAACAGACCCCAGTGTGTAGTGCTCCCCTCCCATGACTACTTTTCATCTGGGTAGACACCCAGTAGTGGGATTGTTGGATCAGATGGTAGTTCTACTTTTAGTTCTCTAAAGAATCTCCACACTGTTTTCCATAGTGGTGGTACTAGTTTACATTCCTTCCCACCAGCAGTTTAGAAGTGTACCCTTTTCACCACATCCATGCCAAATATATTATTTTTTTATTTTTTGATTATGGCCATTCTTAAAGGACTAAGGTGGTATTGCATTGTGGTTTTGATTTGCATTTCCCTGATCACTGGTGATGTTGAGCATTTTTCCATGTTTGCTGTCCACTTGTATACCTTCTTCTGAGAATTGTCTATTCATGTCCCTAAACCACTTTTATTTATTTATTTATTTATTTATTTATTTATTTATTTATTGCATTTTAGGTTTTGGGGTACATGTGAAGAACATGCAAGATTGTTGCATAGGTACACACATGGCAGTGTGCCTAAACCACTTTTTGATGGGATTGTTTTTTATTTTCCTAGCCAATTCATTTGAGTTCATTGTAGATTCTTGATATTAGTCCTTTGTCAAATGTATAGATTGTGAAGATTTTCTCCTATTCCGTGGATTCTCTGTTTACTCTGCTGACTGTTCCTTTTGCCGTGCAAAAGCTCTTTCATTTGATTATTAGGTATATTCCTAAGTTTTTTTTTTATAGCTATTGTAAAAGGAGTTGAGTTCTTGATTTGATTCTGAGCTTGGTCACTGTTGGTGTGTGAGAGAGCTACTGATTTATGTACATTAATTTTTTATCCTGAAACTTTGCTGATTCCTTTTATCAGTCCTAGGAGCTTTTTGGATGAATCTTCAGGGTTTACTAGGTATACAATAATATCATCAGCAGACAGCAACAGTTTGACTTCCTCTTTATTGATTTGGATGCTCTTTATTTCTTTCTCTCGTCTGATTGCTCTGGCTAGGACTTCCAGTACTATGTTGAATAGAAGTGGTGAGAGTGGACATCCTTGATGTCTTCCAGTTCTCAGAGGGAATGCTTTTGACTTTTCCCCATTCAGTATCATGTTGGCTGTGGGTTTTTCACAGATGGCTTTTATTACATTGAGGTATGTCCCTTGTTTGCCAATTTTGCTGAGGGTTTTTATCATAAAGGGATTCTGGATTTTGTCAAATGCTTTTTCTTCATCTATTGCGATGATCATGTGATTTTTGTTTTAAATTTGGTTATGTGGTGGTCTTTATTGACTTCCATACATTAAGCCATCCCTGCATCCCTAGTATGAAACCCACTTGATCATGGTAGATTATCTTTTTTATATGTTGTTGAATTCAGCTAGCTAGTATTTTGCTAATGATTTTTGCATCTATGTTTATCAGGGATATTGGTCTATAGTTTTCTTTTTTGGTTATGTCCTTTTCCGGTTTTGGTATTAGGGTGATACTGGATTCATAGAATGAGTTACTGAGGATTCCATCTTTCTCTATCTTGTGGAATAGTGTCAATAGGATTGGCACCAATTCTTCTTTGAATATCTGGTAGAATTCAGCTGTGAATTCTTCTGGTCTTGGACTTTTTTTTGTTGGTATTTTTTAAAATTATCATTTCAATATTGCTACTTGTTATTGGTCTGTTGAGGGTATCTAACTTTTCCTGATTCAAGCAAAGAGGGTTGTATCTTTTCCAGGAATTTACTTCTCTAGGTTTTTTGGTTTATGTGTGTAAAGGTGTTCATGGTAGCCTTGAATGATGTTTTGTATTTCTGTGGTGTCAGTTGTAATTTCTCTCATTTCATTTCTAATTGAGCTTATTTGGATTTTCTCTCTTCTATTCTTGCTAATAGTCTATCAATTTTATTTCTCTTTTCCAAGAACCAGCTTTTTGTTTCATTTATCTTTTGCATTTTTTTGTTTCAGTTTAATTAATTCTGCTCTGATCTTGGTTATTTCCTTTCTTCTGCTGGGTTTGGTTTGGATTGTTCTTGTTTCTGTAGTTCCTTGAGGTGTGATCTTAGATTGTCTATTCTTTCATAATTTTTGATGTGGGCATTTAGGGTTATGAACCATCCTCTTAGCACCATGTTTGCTGTATCCCTGAGGTTTTGATAGGTTGTGTCACTATTGTCATTTAGTTCAAATAATTTTTAAATTTCAATCTTGATTTCATTGTTGACTCAATGATCATTCAGGAGCAAGTTATTTAATTTTCATGTATTTGCATGATTTTGAAGGCTCCTTTTGAAGTTGATTTCCAGTTTTATTCCACTGTGGTCTGAGATAGTACTTGATATAATTTCAATTTTCTTTAATTTATTGAGACTTGTTTTGTGGCCTATCATATGGCCTTCTTGGAGAATACCCCATGCACTGATAAATAGAATGTATATTCTGCAGTTGGGTAGAATGTTCTGTAAATATTTTTTAAGTCCATTTTCCCCAGGGTATAGTTTAAACCCATTGTCTCTTTGTTGACTTTCTGTCACACACATATATATAAGTTCTCTCTTCTGCTTGTTCGATTCTATTGCTGAGACTTTCCAGAGCATTTTGCATTTCTCTAAGTGCATTCATTATTTCCTGAAGTTTTAATTTATATTTATACTAGCTATTTCGCTGAAGATTTCTCCCACCATTTCTTGTAGCACTTTTCAATTTCCTTAAATTGGACTTCACCTTTCTCTGGTGCCTCACTGATTAGCTTAATACTTACCTTCTGAATTCTTTTTCAGATAAGTCAGGGATTTCTTCTTGGTTTGGAATCCATTGCTGGTGAGCTAGTGTGATTTTTGTTGGGGGTGTTAAAGGGCCTTATTTTGTCATATTACCAGAATTGTTCTTCTAGTTCTTTCTCATTTGGGTAGGCTATGTCAGTGGGAAGATCTGGGGCTCAAGTCTGCTGTTCAGATTCTTTTGTCCCATGAGGTCTTCCCTTGATGTAGTACTTTCACCCTTTTCCTAGCGATGTGGCTCCTAAGAGCCGAGCTGTAGTGATTGTTCTATCTTCTGGATCTAGCCGCCAAGCATGTCTACCAGGCTCCAGACTGGTACTGGAGATTGTCTGCAGAGTCCTGTGATGTGAACTGTCCGCAGGTCTCTCAGCTGTGGATACCAGCACCTGCTCCAGTGGAGGTGGCAGGGGTTAAAAATGGACTCTGTGGTGGTCCTTAGTTCTGGTTGTTTTATGCACTATTTTTGTGCTGGTTGGTCTTCTGCCAGGAGGTGGTGCTTTTTTTTTTTTTTTTTTTTTTTTTAATATTTGCTGCTTTCTTTATTTTATTTTTATTTTTATTTTTATTTTATTTTTTATTTATTTTATTTTTTATTTTTATTTTTATTTTTTGAGACGGAGTTTCGCCCTTGTTACCCAGGCTGGAGTGCAATGGCGCGATCTCGGCTCACCGCAACCTCCACCTCCTGGGCTCAGGCAATTCTCCTGCCTCAGCCTCCTGAGTAGCTGGGATTACAGGCACGCGCCACCATGCTCAGCTAATTGTTTGCACTTTTAGTAGAGACGGGGTTTCACCATGTTGACCAGGATGGTCTCGATCTCTCGACCTCGTGATCCACCCGCCTCGGCCTCCCAAAGTGCTGGGATTACAGGCTTGAGCCACCGCGCCCGGCTATTTTTATTTTTATTTTATTTTTTTGAGACGGAGTTTCACTCTTGTTACCCAGGCTGGAGTGCAATGGCGCGATCTCGGCTCACCACAACCTCCGCCTCCTGGGTTCAAGCAATTCTCCTGCCTCAGCCTCCTGAGTAGCTGGGATTACAGGCACGCGCCACCATGCCCAGCTAATTTTTTGTGTTTTTAGTAGAGACGGGGGTTTCACCATGTTGACCAGGATGGTCTCGATCTCTTGACCTCATGATCCGCCCGCCTCAGCCTCCCAAAATGCTGGGATTACAGGCTTGAGCCACCGCGCCCGGCTGAGGTGGTGCTTTTAAGAGAGCATCAGCTGTGGTAGCATGGGGAGGATCAGGTGGTGGGCGAGGACCTACAACACTCAAGAGAATATGACCTTTGTCTTCAGCTACCATGGTGGGTACGGAAGGACTATCAGTTGGGGGCAGGATTAGGTGTGTCTGAGCTCAGAACCTCCTTGGGTGGGTCTTGCTGTGGCTGTGTGGGGGGATGGAAGTGTGGTTCCCAGGTCAATGGAGTTATCTTCTCAGGAGGATTATGGCTGCCTCTACTGTGTCATGCAGGTTGACAGGGTAGTGGGGAAAGCTGGCAGTTAGAGGCCTCACCCAGCTTCCAAATAACACCAAAGGCCCATCTAACTCCCACTGTGCCCCTGTCGATGGCACCGAGTCTGTTTCCAGGGAGTGGGTGAGCAGGGCTGAGAACTTACCCCAGGCTACCAGCCTCCCAGCTGTGAAAGCAAGGATGGCTTTTGTGCTTCTCTGCCTGTGGAGTCTGCACACCAGATTTATACCCTCCCTTGAGTTCTGGCCAGGAGACTTCACAATCCCTTGGAATTTTTACAAAGTTCAGCTGGAGGTTTCCTTCTCTCTGTGGTGCTTTCCCAGTACCTCTTCCTAGGGAATCCAGCAAGCTCACAGGGTTTTTCCTGCTGCTTCCTCTACCCCAGTATTTCACTCCGCTCTCTAAATTGACTCAGCTTCAGGTAAAGTCAGAATCTTCTCCCATGCTAGATCTTCAGGTTCCCCAGTGAGGGTATGTGTTCCGGGGTGGACAATCCCGTTTCCACTTCCATAGCCTGGGCACTTGCAGTATTCAGGGTGTCTCCTGGGTCCTATAGTAGCAATCCACTTCCTTCAGAGGGTCTGTGGGTTCTCTCAGCTTTCCTAGTTTATTCCTGCAGTAGTTCCGGAGCAAAAGTTCACAGTACAGAGTGTCACACTGCTCTGTCTGTCCACCTGGGAGCTGCAATCTCGTCCTCTAGTCTGTTTTTAATGGAAACAAAATAAAAGGATACATCTACATTCATTCATCAAATATTAATTAAACACTTAATATGTGCCAGGCACTTAAGATTCAGCAGTGGACAAAACAGACAAAATGCCTGTCTTCATGGAACTTATAGTCTATTTCAGGGAAATAGACAATAAACATACAAGAAAAAATCTATAATGTTAATAAAAATTATTGCCTTCCTGAAAAATAAAGCTTATAGTTAACGAGACTGTTGGAAACTCAGTGTCTTCTGAGGAGATATATATCTTAGCAGTTTTTTGATCATTTTAAGAAACTTTTCTGGTTTTTAAAAACATATTAAAAAAATTTTTTTTTTGAGAGGACCTCACTGTGTGGCTGGAGCACAGTGGAGCAATCACAGCTCACTGCAGCCTTGACTTCCCTGGGCTCAGGTGATTTTCCCACCTCAGCCTTCCAAGTAGTTGGGACTACAGGTGCACATCATCATGCCCAGATAATTTTTCTATTTTTTGTAGAGATGAGGTCTCGCTGTTGCCCAGACTAGTCTTGAAATTCTGGGCTCAAACAATCCTCCTGCCTTGGCCTCCCAAAGCATTGGAATTACAAGCATGAACCACTGCACCCAGCCTAACAATGTATTTTAAATCATAGTTTGAAAATCTGATTTGATACTAAGATGCTACTTTTAATAATGAACTTATATGTAGCAATTTTAGCTTTAATGAGGCACCTTAATTTTTGTTCAAAATTATTTAATTTTATTTATTTATTGTATTTTAGGTTTTGGGGTACATGTGAAGAACATGCAATATTGTTGCATAGGTACACACATGGCAGTGTGATGTGCTGCCTTCCTCCCCGTCACCTATATCTGGCATTTCTCCCCATGCTATCTCTCCCCAACTCCCCAACCCCCGCTGTCCCTCCCCTAGTTCCTCACTACAGGCCCCAGTGAGTGATGCTCCCCTCCCTGTGTCCCTGTGTTCTCATTGTTCAACACCTACCTATGAGTGAGAACACGTGGTGTTTGATTTTCTGTTCTTGTGTCAGTTTGTTGAGAATGATGGTTTCCAGGTTCATCCATGTCCCTCCCTACAAAGGACAGGTACTCATCGTTTTTGATGGCTGCATAGTCTTCCATGGTGTATATGTGCCACATTTTCCCTGTCCAGTCTATCATCGATGGGCATTTGGGTTGGTTCCAGGTCTTTGCTATTGTACACAGGGCTGCAATGAACATTCGTGTACATGTATCCCTACAGTAGAACGATTTATAATCCCTTGGATATATACCCAGTAATGGGATTGCTGGGTCAAATGGAATTTCTATGTCTAGGTCCTTGAGGAATCGCCACACTGTCTTCCAGAATGGTTGAACTAATTTACACTCCCACCAACAGTGTAAAAGTGTTCCTATTTCTCCACATCCTCTCCAGCATCTGTTGTCTCCAGATTTTTTAATGATCGCCATTCTAACTGGCGTGAGGTGGTATCTCAATGTAGTTTCGATTTACATTTCTCTAATGACCAGTAATGATGAGCATTTTTTCATATGTTTGTTGGCCTCATGTATGTCTTCTTTTGTAAAGTGTCTGTTCATGTCCTTTGCCCATTTTGAATGGGCTTGTTTGTTTTTTTTCTTGTAAATCTGTTTTAGTTCTTTGCAAATTCTGGATATCAGCCCTTTTTCAGATGGGTAGATCACAAAAATTTTTTTCCCATTCTGTTGGTTGCTGATACACTCTGATGACTGTTTCTTTTGCCGTGCAGAAGCTGTAGAGTTTGATTAGGTCCCATTTGTCTATTTTGGCTTTTGTCGCCAGTGCTTTTGGTGTTTTGGTCATTAAGTCCTTGCCTATGTCTATGTCCTGAATGGTTTTGCCTAGATTTTCTTCCAGGGTTTTTATGGTGTTAGGTCTTATGTTTAAGTTTTAATCCAGGCATCCCCAAACTACAGCCTGCAGGCCGCATGCAGCCCCCTGAGGCCATTTATCTGGCCCCCCGCCGCACTTCAGGAAGGGGCACCTCTTTCATTGGTGGTCAGTGAGAGGAGCACAGTATGTGGTGGCCCTCCAACGGTCTGAGGGACAGTGAACTGGCCCCCTGTGTAAAAAGTTTGGGGACGCCTGCTTTAATCCATCTGGAGTTAATTTTAGTGTAAGGTGTCAGGAAGGGATCAATATATTGTTCAAAATATTTTTATACAGTTTTTCCTCAGTGTCCATGTGGGAATGTGCAAGTCCCTGATATATAAAATGGTGTAGCATTTGCATATAACCTATACACATCCTCTGTATACTTTAAATCATCTCTTGATTACTTTTAATACCTAGTACAATATAAGTACCATGTAAATGGTTGTTAAACTGTATTGTCTAGGGAATAATGACTAGAAAAAAAATCTTTACATGTGTAATAGAGACACAACCATCTATTTTGTTCAGAATACTTTCTAACCCTTGGTTGACTGAATCCATGGGTGCGAAACCCATGGATATGGAACCTAGGATATGGAAGGCTAACTGTAATGTAAAGAGTATGAATTTGCTAAAACTATCAGAAAATAAGTATTTTATAATAACTTTTTTAGGCACCTCACAGTTTACTTGAAGCACTAAAACAGCATTTAGCTTCTTTGGAAGAGAAAAATGATACTTTACCTCCTTACCGGTAAGTTAATAAATGTCTTAATGTAGGTTAATTTTGTTTCCCTCCAAATAATTTCCTGCATCCTAAATTTAGTGATATGAGGTCAACTAAATAAGTTATAGGCTATGAATATGATGGAATACTATTCAGCTATTTTAAATGATGATATGGGACAGAGGTTTTCAGTCTTTTGTGGGATTCCATACTCTTCACAGATGATATGCTTCCCAAAGGAACATCTTTTATTAAACTGAATGATTTGCAAAGTCAGAGAATGGAAATATTTGAAAATTTAATTTCTTCCCCTAGGGGCTCCTCTAGTGAGAATAACTATTATTGGTGAAGATTATTTAATGGCATGTCAAAGTGTTCATTCATGAGACAGAACACATAGTAACATTCAAGACAAGTGTAGATACATGCATCTATCTACACATACACATACATGCACTCTGCTATATATGCATATTCATATAAACTGAATAATACAAAATTTGAGGTATGTCACCCCAAAATGTTCACATTAGCTATTTATTTTATTTTATTTTATTTTTTATTTTTTATTTTTGAGACAGAGTCTCGCTCTGTTGCCCACGCTGGAGAGCAGTGGCATCATCTCGACTCACTGCAACCTCCACCTCCTGGGTTCAAGTGATTATCCTGCCTCAGCCTCCCCAGTAGCTGGAATTACAGGCATGTGCCACCGTGCCCAGCTAATTTTGTATTTTTAGTAGAGATGGGATTTTACCATGTTGGCCAGGCTCATCTCTAACTCCTGACCTCGGGTGATCTGTCCACCTCAGCCTCCCAAAGTGCTGGAATTACAGGCATGAGCTACTGTGGCTGGCCTCAGCTATTACTAAGTGTAACAGTTGTGGTTGATTTCAGTTTTCTTTTTTGTATTTTTCTATATTGTCCACAATCACTACAAAGTTCATATAATATTAACTTACTAGACTTTTTAAGGTTGTGCTGATTGTAATCTATTTATATTATCACCTTCTCATAGACAACAAGTCCATTGACTATTTCTTAATTATCTCTATCACAGATACATCTATAGTTAGTATATAATTGGAGAGATGGATAGATAGATGGATAAATCAAAGAAATGTAAATTCAATTAGGTAGAATATATATAATTCTATTTATTCTCCAGTATGCCTCATAATTATTGTGATCTTTTAAGTCTCCAGTGTGCATTGACTCCATCCTTCCCAAATAGTCCAGCTGTGACAGCTTCAGCAACCACAGATTGGTTTGCAAGTAATATGGCATTATTACATGATTCTGTCAATAATAACTGAAGATAGGACTAGAATCTTTATTTTTTTCACTACTAAACTACCAACTGTGCCTGCTGCCTCTTCCTGAAGTAGTATGTGAACCAATACTTTCATTCATAGGAATTTTTTCAACATATGTATTCACAGTTATGAAATGATACAGGAATAAGAATATTCATTGCAATATTATAATGGCAATGGCAAAATTAATAAGAGGCTTGTTTTTATATACTGAAATGGAGATCTCCAAGTTATGCTGTTAAATGACAAATGAGCAAGAAGTGAAACAAAGTATAGTATACTATTATTTTTGTTTTTTAAGAGTAAAAAGAAAGAATATATATGTAATGTCTTAAATAATACTTCTGGAAGGATATATAAGGAATACTTTAACATGGGCTGCTTCCAAAAAGAATGTAGTGGTTCATAGAAAGAGATGGGTGGGTGAGTCTCCACTGTATACCATTTTCTAACTTTTGAAATTATACCATGAAAATAATTACCTGTTAATACGTAAAGTTTACAAAGAAACAAAATGGCTTACTTACCATTTCCCAAGCCTTTCTCCTTTGCTTTTAGTGTGGGATTAGTAAATGGCACTGCCATCCATCCAGGTGCTCAGTTGATACCTGGGAATTATTTCTGATACTTCCTTTCCCCTCACTTCCATATCCAACCCATTACCAAATCCTATTCATTCTACTGCTCAATGATCTCTCAGTTCTCTCCACTTCTATCCATCCAAACTGCCTCAACCTTAGGTAAAACCACTGTTATTTATATCCTGAATTACTATAATAGCTACATAACTGGTCCCCCTACATCCTTTTGCCCTCCCAAAATTCATTCTGAATACAACAATCAGAGTGATATTTTAGAAACTTAAATATAATCATGCTATTCCCTTCATCAAAACCTTTAAGAGAATTTCAGTTATCCAAGGATAAAGCCTACAAGCTTCATTTTGTGTTGTTCTTGCTCAACTTTCTGGGATACTGGAGTTGTTTCACTTATTTACACATCCACCCGGGTCTTTCTAATTCTCAGGCTAGAATCCTTTTCTCTCCTTCCCTTGGTCCTAATCCTTATGGCCTGTATTATTTTATCCTTTGACTTTTGGATTAATTAACACAGAAGACTCATTCTTGACTCCCTAGATGAAGTTACATTTCCCTGATACATTCATATAGTATTCTGTACTTCCTCTTTTGTAATATTCAACAAATTGTAATTTTACTAAGGGCGTTTACTTATGCTTCTCCTCCTGCAGGATCACCATGGTTCACTTTCTCACATCTTTTAGGTCATTACTTAAAAGTTCCCTTCTCAGTGAGCCATTCCTATTTTAAATTTAAATTGCTATATGCACCAAGGTAAATACATAAACCAAAAATTCTTAGAAATACATGAAGAAGTTGAGAAAAATGCTATTACAATGGGCAATTTCAAATCATCTCTTTCATTATTAGACATATCTTCCCCACTGACATATCATGTCTCTTTCCCTGATGCTTTTTCCTTAGCACTTACTAGTATCTGACGTAGCATATACTTCATTCTGGTTGTTTTCTGTCTCCATTAGAATGTAAATCACATGAAGGCAGGGATGTTTATCTTTTTACCTCAGTGCTGTATCTTTAGCACCTAGTACAGTGCCTGGCACATAACAAGGACTCAATTAAAACTTATTCAATAAATAACTTAAAATCACTCCTCTTTTACTTAATAATTTGAGGTCCTGTTAGTTTGTAATGGGACGGTGCATATATGTTATTATTGTATTGATATAAACTTGTTTTATGTTTTCATCTCATTTTGTCTCTTATTTTTAGATTATTTTTCCTACACGATACATTACAACCATCATTAACTTCAAAAGCCAATGAGCCTCTTGGAGCCAGACGGCAACCCGCTAGACTTGTAGGAAGTAAACATCTATTTTTCAATTAATATTTTAAATGTACTTAAGAAAAAGTATTTATACAAAATAATGTAAAACCTATGTTTGTTTTATGAAACTGATAGTAACTTTGAAGAACTCCCAGTCAATAATAAAAACTCCCAGTTTTTATTATTTAACAAAAGACAGAGAAGGAGGGCTGGGCAGGAAAGAATAAAAAAGACAACCAATAAATACATGCTAGAGGAAGGGGCTTGTAAGAACCAGAAAATAATTTTCAAATTAGATATTATGCTTGCTTGTTATAAAACTTTATAACGTGAAATTTTTAAACTTAAATAATTAAAGTCGAAAATTTATTTATTATGTACTATCCTAACTTTTGCAGATAAAGTTCTTGGTTAAAGTACACTGTATTACATGTTTCTCTGCCTACCTGTCTGATCATCCCTTCTTGGCTCATCTGAAGGATGTTCTTTTCTAGGCATGTCTTAAATATTGGCATTCATCATAGTTCTTTGTATTCTTGGTTCTTTTCTTTATGATAATAGACTCTATTAAATGAGTAATGCTTATTTTTATTTTATCAAGCAATAATAATGAATCAACTAGTTGGCGCTCCTGAGTATCATAGGTTAACCAATGTCAACTTCAGTGAGTTAACTCCTACAATTTCACCCCCAAAAAATAACAGGCAAATGGAAACCAAAGGGAGGCAGAAGTGATAATATTAACCACAAATAATATAGAATGTAAACTTAAAAGTCAGGTAAAGAGAATAAGGATAAGGGTTTTTAGGCCTTATTTGACATAAAGGGCATGATCTGATGTTAATCAGCTGGGAGAAACAGCAAGGCCTGTTTCTTCAGATTCTTCTCTGTGACCATTTGCCTTCAGACATAAGGATGTTTCTTACCTGGATTTTTAGGCCTACTTAAAAATCCCTCCTTTAAGGGTAAGAAGGGATATTATATAATGAGAAAAGGCATTATTTATGAAGATGTAAAATATTAATGCTGTAGGTACTAAGCTAAATATAGAAAGCAAAAATTATTAGAAATACATGGAGAACTTGAGAAAAATATAATTATAATGGCAATTTCAAATCACTTCTTTCATTATTAGACAGGTCTAGTAGATAAAACATAAGTAAAGACAGATGAATTTGAATAAAACACAATGAATAAATAACAATAAATAAACCAGAACATGTGCACGTGTGTGTGCGTGTGTGCACACACACACACACACACACACATACACGCACACACACAGAATGTTCATTTTCTTTAAAGCAGCAATATACTTGGACACAAAGAAAACCTTAACACAATTTTGAAGAATTTTATAGTTTACATTTTCTCATAATTCAACAAAATTAGAACTGATTAATAAAAGTTTGACCATGAAATTTTTTTTGGTAAAATTTATAAATGACATATATATTTTTTAATTGTACTTTAGGTTCTGGGGTACATGTACAGATCATTCAGGATTGTTGCATGGGTACATACATGGCAAGGTGGTTTGCTGCCTTCATCCCCCCATCACCTATATCCGATTTTTAAACGTTTAGAAATTTAAAAATGTAATTCTTTTGCCCAAGAGGAAATCGAAAGGAAAATTATTAACTATCTAAAGGTAATGAAAAAGAAAACTTCATACCAGTGCTGATAAGGCACTGTGAGAGCTAAAACTCAGATAAAAATTTGTGGCTGTAAATATCATTATTGTTAAAAAAGATAAATTTTGGCCAGGCACGATGGCTCAAGATTGTAATCCCAGCACTTTGGGAGGCCGAGGTGGGTGGATCACAAGGTTGAGAGATCGAGACCATCCTGGTCAACATGGTGAAACCCAGCCTCTACTAAAGATACAAAAAATTAGCTGGGCATGGTGGCACGTGCCTGTAATCCCAGCTACTCAGGAGGCTGAGGCAGGAGAATTGCTTGAACCCAGGAGGCGGAGGTTGCGGTGAGCTGAGATCGCGCCATTGCACTCCAGCCTGAGTAACAAGAGCGAAACTCCGTCTCAAAAAAAAAAAAAAAAAAAAAAAAAAAAAAAGATAAATTTTAAGAAAGAATTTCATTTTTATCATAAGAAAGTAGAAAACAAAATAATTAGGAAGATAAAACTTTTAAAGATAAAAGCTTAAATTCATGACACTACCAACAAAAACAAATACAAAAGTTGCTCGTAAAGTCTAATAAATAAACTCCTCTGATTAAATAGAATAGAGAATGCAAACGTTTACATTGGGAATAAAAGAACTGGCAGATGGAAGAGAGATTAAAATAATTATGATTGTGCAATCATTTGGCAACAGCCTATTTGAAAATCTAGAGGAAATGGATGATTTCCAAGCAAAATATAAATTACTACCTGCCATCTAAGAAGCAGCAGAAAGATTCATAGACCAGTTACCACATAAGTTTTTGAAAAGGTAACTGAAAATCTACCAATGCATCATGGGTTCACATTTGAGCTATCTAATCCTTAAAGAACAGGTAATTTCAATTCTTTGCCACAGAAAAAGGGAAGATCTCCAATTCAGTGTAGAAAGTGATATAACTTTAATATCAAAGCTGGATGAAGATGAACGAAGAAAGGAAGCTGCTGAGCAGCCTCACCTATAAATTATATTTGGCGTAATGTTACATAAAATATTAATACATAAAATCCAGGAATATATTTTAAAAATTTACTGTTTCTATAGACTGCTTCTTTGATATTGAAGTGTACTGTATGAAACCCTGCCTAGGATGATAGTAGTGGAGGTGGTGTAATGAAAACTGGATGCACTGGGATACATTTGGAGGTAGTGGTGTTGATAGTATGTACTGTTAGAAGTGAAGAAAAAAGGAGGAATCAGGGTAGTGCTTAGATTTTTGGCTTGAGCTACTTAATACATGGATGGTGGTGTCGCATATTATGATGATAAAGATTAGAGGAGAAATAGTTTGAGTAGATAATTTGAATCAAGAGTTATGTTTGAGATTGGGCACGGTAGCTCATGCCTGTAATCCCAGCACTTTGGGAGGTCAAGGCAGGCAGATTATGTGAGGCCAGGAGTTTGAGACCAGCCTGGCCAACATGGTGAAACCCTGTCTCTACTAAAAGTACAAAAAATTAGCTGGGTGTGGTGGTGCACACTTATAATCCCAGCCATTTGGAAGGCTGAGGCATGAGAATCACTTGATCCTGGGAGGTGGAGTTCGCAGTGAGCTGAGATTGCACTACTGGACTCCAGCCTCAGTGACAGAGCGAGACTCTGTCTCAAAAAAAAAAAAAAAAAAAAAAAAAAAAAGTTATGTTTGAGATATGTTTTAGACATCCAAGAGGCAAGTAGATACATGAGTCTGGATATTAGAGCTGGAGATAAAAAATTTGTGAGTCATCAATGTATACATGGTAGTTAAAACCATAAGACTATTTTGTTTACAAAGGAAAAGCATACAAATATATTTAACATAAATTTTATATAACACAGGAGCTTTCATAAGGAAATGAAGATCTGAACAAATAGTTAAGCATGTGTATTTTTGTCTCAGGTTTTTTTTTATTGCATTTTAGGTTTTGGGGTACATGTGAAGAACATGCAAGATTGTTGCATAGGTACACACATGGCAGTGTGGTTTTCTGCCTTCCGTCCCCTTGCCTGTATCTGTCATTTCTCCCCATGCTATCTCTTCCCACCTCCCCACCCCCGTCCCTCCCCCATTTCCCCCCAATGGACCCCAGTGTGTAGTGCTCCCCTCCCTGTGTCCATGTGTTCTCATTGTTCAACACCCGCCTATGAGTGAGAATATGCGGTGTTTGATTTTCTGCTCTTGTGTCAGTTTGCTGAGAATGATGGTTTCCAGGTTCATCCATGTCCCTACAAAGGATGTGAACTCATCGTTTTTGATGGCTGTGTAATATTCCATGGTGTATACATACCACAATTTCCCTATCCAGTCTATCATCGTTGGGCATTTGGGTTGGTTCCAGGTCTTTGCTATTGTAGACAGTGCTGCAATGAACATTTGTGTGCATGTGTCCTTATAGTAGAATGATTTATAATCCTTTGGATATATACCCAGTAATGGGATTGCTGGGTCAAATGGGATTTCTATTTTTAGGTCCTTGAGGAATTGCCACACTGTCTTCCACAATGGTTGAATTAATTTACATTCCCACCAACAGTGTAAGTGTTCCTATTTCTCCACATCCTCTCCAGCATCTGTTGTTTCCAGATTTTTTGATCGCCATTCTAACTGGTGTGAGATGGTATCTCAATGTGTTTTTGATTTGCATTTCTCTAATGACCAGTGATGATGAGCATTTTTTCATATGTTTGTTGACCTCCTGTATGTCTTCTTTTGTAAAGTATCTGTTCATATCCTTCGCCCATTTTTGAATGGGCTTGTTTGTTTTTTTCTTGTAGATCTGTTTTAGTTCTTTGTAGATTCTGGATATCAGCCCCTTATGATAGAAGAAAAAGGCTAGAAATCCATTTGTTCAGATTCTTCTTTATGACACTTTGCCTTCAGAGATAAGGATTTTTCTTTCCTCCTCATATAGGGAGGGCAACTCTCACTGGAGGACCATTTGACTGCTTTCAGGAGAAGGTCAGAAAATTCTTCCTGGTTTTATGAGCTACTTCAGGGAAGAAGGTTGGGGGAATGTCCGAGAGACCTTCCTGCTTCTGCTGCTTGCTCATACTCCTTCAGCTTAAAATATTTAATATATATGTAGGTGCCATATTTTGGGGTAGCATGTCCTGAACTCCATCATCCCCCTATCTGAAACTTCTCCAAAACGTTTCACAGTCAAGAAGCTGAGTTGGTGGATTTTTCCATTGCTTTAGTCTGTTTTTGCATGGCTATATAAGAATTCCTGAGGCTAGGTAATTTATAATGAAAAGAGGTTTAATTGGATCACAGTTCTGTAGCCTGTTCAGGAAGCATGGCACCAGGGTCTGCACAGCTTCTAGTGAGGGTTCAGAAAGCTTTTACTCATGTAGACGACAAAGCGGGAGCTGACATATCACATGGTGAGAGAGGGAGCAAGAGAGAGAAGGTGAAGGTCCTAGACTTTTTAAAAAAAATTATACTCTAAGTTCCGGGGTACATGTGCAGAATGTGCAGGTTTGTTACATAGGTATACATGTGCCATGGTGGTTTTCTACATCCATCCCCCCGTTCGTCTACCTTAGATATTTCTCCTAATGCTATCCCTCCCTTATAACCCCACCCGCTGCTATCCCTCCCCTAGCTCCCCAACCCCCACAGGCCCTGGTGTATGATGTTCCTCTTCCTGTGTCCATGTGTTCTCATTGTTCAACATCCACTTATGAGTGAGAACATGTGGGGTTTGATTTTCTGTTCTTATGTCAGTAACCAGATCTTTCATGAAATGAGTGAGAACTCATCACTATAGGGATGGTCCTAAACCATTCATGAGGGATCCACCCCCATAATCCAATACCTCCCACTAGGACCCCCTCTAACATTGGGGATCACATTTCTTTTCTTTTCCCTTTTTTTTTTTTTTTTTTGAGACAGAGTCTTGCCCTGCTGCCCAGGCTGGAGTACAATGGTGTGATCTCAGCTTACCGTAACCTCTGTCTCCCAGGTTCAAGCGATTCTCTTGTCTCAGCCTCTCAAGTAGCTGGGATTACAGGTGTGCACCACCATGCCCAGCTAATTTTGGGGATCACATTTCAAAATGTGATTTGGAGGGGACACACATCCAAACCATATCATCCATCTTCTATTGAACAATTTTCTCAGTCTTAGAAATAGGCCAGTGCAGTTTAAACATTGTCTCATTTCAGAAAGTGGTGCAGATGGGCTCCTACCAAGGTTATGCCTGTATATGGTGCACGTTTTTAATAAGAGGTATATCTATAGACACAAAAGAGAAACAAAGGTTAATGGTTAGAACAAACTGTAAACTCAGGTTTTTAGTCCAGAAGACAGTCAGTTGAGAAGATTTCTAGATGTTGAGCTCAAAGCATCATAAGATGGAGTGAAAGCAGGCAGGAGCAATCTGACAGATTTTCCTGGTTTGTAGTTTGAATGTCTCTGGTAATGTCATCAGATGTTTTGGTGAGCTTTCTGAGTGGTCCACACAATAACACACATGAAGACTATCAATACATGAGTTGTGGTGGTTTCTCTGAAGTTTATATCAAGTTGTCCAGCTCCCACTGGCAGGGCTTCACAAAAAGAGACATTTTGATTTTGAGTGATTTCAAGTCAGATGGGTGAGAGATAAATTGGAAATGTTAAAGAGTTGTAGCCAAATATCGGAATAATTCAGGATCCAGTCCAATTTACAAGTAGGTAATAAAACCTTAAAGACAATGAGCAGGACTAGAATTTAATACTCATGAGAGTGTGCTATAGTTTTCCATTGAAACATACTTTTTCTTTCTATAGTCACTCTCATTTCTATGAAAGATAATCAAAGACTAATTTGTTTGCAAAATAAGTCTAGTCTCATTAAGCTTGGTGGTATGGTTTGGCTGTGCCACCACCCAAATCTCATCTTGAATTCCCATGTGTTGTGGGAGGGATCTGGTGGGAGGTAATTAAATCATGTGGGGCAGGTCTTTCCCATGCTGGTCTCGTGACAGTGAACAAGTCTCACAAGATCTGTTGGTTTTATAAGGCAGAGTTTCCCTGCACAAGCTGTCTCTCTTTTTTTGCATGCTGCCATCCATGTAAGATGTGACTTGCCCCTCCTTGCCTTCCACCATGATTGTGAGGCTTCCCCAGCCACATGGAACTGTAAGTCCATTAAAACCTCTTTTTTCTTCTCAGTCTTGGGTATGCCTTTATCAGCAGCATGAAAATGGACTAATACACTTGGTTTGATTATTTATATAAGTGCAGCAAGTATAATGCCTGACCATATAGGCTCTTTTTGAGTTTTCCATGCTGGAACTTTTCATAAAGAATCTCATATTGAACCTTTAAAAGCCTCTCAAGGCTAGAAAGCCAATCAGAGGACTCACCACTGGATTTTCCTGTATCACCAATATAGATTTGGGTGAAGAACTTTGTTCTATTCTGAAGCCCCTGGGCCTACCAGGAAGTGACATTCCTTACTCACCTATAAGGCTGGGAACCTTTTTAAGCCAGGTACCAAGCCAGTTTTTGTTTGTTTGTTTGTTTGTTTTTGTTTTTTTAACAGGAGGATTTATTTGCTCCATAAAGTCAACATTAGTTCCTTAAAGCTGTCTGGTTGTATCTGATTCTATGCACATCATTCTCAAATATGACATTACAGTCAAAGTTTTGGTAATATAACCAATGTTTCTAATAATTGTATTGTGTTACAAGGAGAATAGATTCTTACTGAATTCATGCAAACGACTATATTGCCATGGAAATGAGAATATTCACCAGTAGTTTCAGAATTCTGGAAAGGTCAGATGGGGAAAAAGGGTTTCCTTAAGTTTAGAAAACAAAACATTAAAGAATTAGCAATGTTTCAAACAAAGTCATTAAAATTGTAAATTGTAATCATTCTCATTTATTCAGTACCATGTAATTCTTGTTCTACATGATCTTGGGTTAGCAGTTTCTTGAACGCCTCAGATTATTATTATTATTTGAGATGGAGTTTAACTCTTGTCACCCAGGCTGGAATGCAATGGTGTGATTTTGGCTCACCACAACCTCCGCCTCCCAGGTTCAAGTGATTCTCCTTTCTCAGCCTCCTGAGTAGCTGGGATTACAGGCACCCACCACCATGGCCAGCTAATTTTTGTATTTTTAGTAGAGACAGGGTTTCACCATATTGGGCAGGCTGGTCTTGAACTCCTGACCTCAGGTGATTTGCCCACCTTGGCTACCCAAAGTGATAGGATTACAGGTGTGAGCCACCACGCCTGGTCTAAATTATTTTTTAGTTCTTTAAGTTATCAGAGGTTTATATTTCAGAGTATCTGCCAGAGACTTTTCCATGAATTGCTTTGAAGATGAAGTGCTTGGCCTATCATTGAGTGCAAAATGCTTTCAGAGAAGAATGAAAATAAAACAATAATTGTTTGTGAATGACGAAAGACTTAAAATGGTATGGTTGAAGATGAGAGTTCATTTGATTAGGAAATTTGGTTATTTTTTCTGTCATTTAGTATTTTAACATAATAAGCTAAATTTTGACTAATAACGTTATATAATGAACAGTGAGGATATTAAGAAATTTACATAAACTTCATACAATTTTGAATCATTTATGTTAGTAACATATACCCATACAAATACAACCTAAATAGGGTTTAACATCACTTTTTTTTTTTTTTTTTTTTTTTTTTTTTTTTGAGACGGAGTTTCGCTCTTGTTACCCAGGCTGGAGTGCAATGGCGCGATCTCGGTTCACCGCAACCTCCGCCTCCCGGGTTCAGGTAATTCTCCTGCCTCAGCCTCCTGAGTAGCTGGGATTACAGGCACGTGCCACCATGCCCAGCTAATTTTTTGTATTTTTAGTAGAGACGGGGTTTCACCATGTTGACCAGGATGGTCTCGATCTCTCGACCTCGTGATCCACC
This sequence comes from Saimiri boliviensis, assembly GCF_048565385.1. Classification (NCBI taxonomy): domain Eukaryota; kingdom Metazoa; phylum Chordata; class Mammalia; order Primates; family Cebidae; genus Saimiri; species Saimiri boliviensis. The sequence goes on along the minus strand of NC_133470.1, from coordinate 83,446,600 downwards.
CGCCTCGGCCTCCCAAAGTGCTGGGATTATAGGCTTGAGCCACCGCGCCCGGCCAACATCACTTTTATTTGACTATGTGTCTCACATAATTTAACATATCAAATAAACCTAATTAATTTAATATATCTTTTTTTTATAAGGTAGAGACAAATCCTTTGAATATTTTTCTGCCCTCCCCCCAACAACGAAATCTTAAAATTAGTTTCAGGCCAGAAATACTTTATTTAGAATTCAATTTTAGGAAGTTTGCTAAGAATATCAAAGGTTTGAACACATTGATTAAATAGGATCAAAGGTCATTATGAAACTATACTTAATTACCAATTTAACCAAAGTGACAATGAAAGATTTTAAAGGTAAATACAGAAGGTTACATAGTTGAGAACGAAACTTATCTCTTTTTGTAAGCAATCAAAGACCTGACAAAGACAACATGAACCACAGGAAGTTTCTTTGCTAAGACACATCTTTGCTTTCTAGGTAGATTACTTAAAAGGTAAAGAGAAACCTTTATGCAGTTTCTTTTTGTTGTTGTTGTTGTTTGTAGAAAGTGATTTATTTAGGCAGAGAGAGAAAAAGGAGAAGAAAGAAAACTTCCAGGAAGAGCCTGTGGAAGCCAGACCCCAGAGGGGAAATCCAGGAGGGGAAAGAGAGCTCACAGTATGTGGGAGGGGATTCCAGAGAGCTGGAAAGCCTTGCAGTTTCTTAACAAGAGCAAACCAAAAATCCAAGAAAACTTTGTAATTTTAATGGAAAGAGAAAACCAAATTCTAGCTGGGCATCAGTTTGCTTTTGATATTAAGGCTCATTTGAAAACCCTTATAATAAATTTATTCAATTTTAGCCAGCTGACCACACAAGATTTTCTCTCTATTCTCTTTCTTCCCAACTTTCTATATATCCATTCAGCTTTTGTCTTTTGTTCTCCTTTATAATTCTGAAACAATCTTTAAATAACCTCTAGATTAGAGGAAAAAATTACTCTTTTTCCTCAACAAAAATGCATCTTCACACCTTCTATGTTTTCTTATAAAAATATATCTTTAATTAAGTTGTATGCTTTGTATACAGTGTCATTCCCCTTATAATTTCTAGCAGTTTTAATTACATATGTTACTTAGAATTTTAAGTCTTAATAACCTTAATTTCTAGTGAAAACTAGGAAGTAAGCAATTGCGAACTGTCACATACCAACGTTTTGTAGATTAATATCATTTCATAATTTCTAGAAACATATGCTTCCTCTTAGTGCCATTTTTCAATGTGGTACAGGATATGTTTACTAACAGACCCAAATATCCTTAGGTCCTCTGCAATAAGACCCCAAAGTGAATCAACTTAAACTTATGTTCAGCAATTAATGTTTCCATATTTTATCTTACTTGTAAATGATCTAGATATCCAGTGAATGTTCATCATTTAACTTAGTATAGCTTTCCAAGTTTCAAGTTACCAAAAAGATTTTGGAAACAGTTTTTAGGCAGACATAAAACATAATTATTGTTGAAGAGGCTATTTATAGTTTTATCTTACTTGCATCTATTTCATTAACTTGTCCTTAACAATTGTGTTTGAATGGATCATAAAAATTTCATGAGCTGTTAAACAAAGCTAGCTATCATCTTAAGCTGTTTTTGTTAACAAATCAGGCAAGTGTCAAAAATAACATATAAGATGAGAAACTAAAATGTTAAATATATGAAATATATGATTCTTCCCTATTTTTTTAACTACATACTTAACATGCATCAAGCAATTTATTTTTATTGTATGTTTTGTTCTTAGAATACATTTATAGTTTTATAATCTTAAGTATCTAGTAAAGATAGCATAAGCTTGATTGACTTGTAAACCCAGGTATAAAAAATTATATGCTTGTATTATATTTAATGCTGACAACTCTGAAGATATTCCAGTTTTTATTTTACCAACAATCTTTCTTTTTAAAATGTATCTTGAAGATTTATTTATTTTTAATTGACAAAATTTATATATTTATGTTTTAATATACATTGTGGAATGATTCAACTAATTAGCATATCAGTTTCCTCATATTTTTAATCTTTCTTTTTTTTTTGAGACAGTGTTTCACTCTTGTTGCTCAGTCTGGAGTGCAATGGCACCATCTTGGCTCACTGCAACCTCCGCCTCCTGGATTCAAGTGATTCTCCTGCCTCAGCCTCCCAAGTAGCTAGGATTATAGGGATGTGCCACTACATCCAGCTGGTTTTTTAATTTTTAGTAGAGATGGGGTTTCACCATGCTGGACAGGCTGGTCTTGAACTCCTGACCTCAGGTGATCTGCCCATTTTGGCCTCCCAAAGTGCTGGGATTAGAGGTGTACATCAATGAATGAACTAACAAAGAAAGTATGGTATATACATAATGAAACACTATTCCATTATAAAAAGAAGGAAATCTTTCCCCTTCAGTGGGGAACCGAAGCTATAACATGATCATATTTATATTTTTGAAAGGTTAGTCTTGGAGGAGTATGGAAGATGAATAGTAGGCAAGTAAGATAGAATGAAGAAGTCAGTTAGAAAGTCTTTTCAAGTCATCCAAGCAAGAATTCTCAAGTGGCTTTGTCTAGAACACTGATAGTGGACATTTGCAACAACATAGATGAAACTGGAGGACATTATGCTAAATGACATAAGCCAGACACAAAAAGATAAATACTGTATGATATCACTTATATGTGGAATACTTCAGAGGGTGTATTGATTGATTTTACAAGGAAACCGAACATGACATAAAAGGAGATGAGGTGAATCTATTGCATATTTTAAAATAGCTAGAAAATAACAATTTAGTGGTTCTAAGATAAAGAAAAGACAAATATTTAAGGTGATGGATATCCCCATTATCCTGACTTGATCTTTACAAATTATATGAATGTGTTATCACATGTACCCTCAAAACATGTATGCTTATTATGTATCAATACAAACTTTTTTCAGAAAGGAGATGAGGTAAATTGATAGTCACCAGTTGACAAATGGGGCAAGGGCATTACAAGCAGAGGGAGCAGGAAAATCCATGGGCTATTCAGAAAAGTGTAAATATCTTAACATGGCTTTAGCATAATGTATGATAGATGCAACAAGAGATAAACCTAGAGAGGTTAATAGAGGCCAGAACTCATAGGAACTTGTGTAAGAGTTTGTCTTATGGGCAGTGGTGAGCCAAAGCTATAACACAATCATATTTACATTTTTGAAAGATTAGTCTGGGAAGAGTATAGAAGATAGATAGTAGGCAAGTAAGACAGAATGAAGAAGTCAATTAAAAACTCTTTTCAAGTCATCCAAGCAGGAGATCTCAAGTGGCCTGATCTAGAGTAGTGAGAGTGGACATTGAAAGAAAGATTTCAGAGATACACAGATAGAATTAGTAGAACTTGCTAATAGATTGAAATTTAAAAAGACAGATCCCTATAAATTATATGTAATTCTAAACTCCAAAAAGTTCTGGAAAACAAGTTTACTTACTTAGCTAATGTTTTTGACAACCTCTTCTAGCTGCAAAATGTTACCTGAACTATAATGAGTCTATAGTCATTATTTATCCTATTAAGGATAAATAATACATGATCTTGTTTGCATCTTTCTGCATAAATATTAATGTGTTTGATTATAGGGTACTGTCCCATCTCCCCTGAGGTGTCACAACATATATATGTTTTATATATATATGTATTTTCTAAGTCTTTCTAATATACAAAAATTCTGAATTTCAAAGCACTTTTGATCCCAAGGATTTAAAATATAGGATTGTGGACCTGTGCTATTTTTGTATGATTTTTGCTTTAAACCTTCCCTGTTCCATTGATATAACAAACTGCACATTAACTGTTGAGTAGATAGTGACTTTGTTTTTCTAATATCCAGCTTAGATATATTCTAGGAATGAAAATTTTGGTAGGGTTTGGGAAGAAGGAAGGAGTAACTTTGAAACACTGAGGAAAGATGTGGCTATGCTACTGCAATAGATTTGAAAACAAGATAAGGCAATTTGAGGGAAATGGAAGCGTAGAAAATAGAGTACACAGATGACTAAGAAATACTCGAAAAGCTATAGGAAATAAATTTTTGGGTTTGCAGTAAAGAAGATGACATGTAGAAATAACATAAAAATTTTGTTTAAATTTATATGCATAGAACTGTTCATAGTATTCTCTTATTTTCGTTTTAATCAATGTCTATGTGATTTGCAGTGACCTCTATTCTTTCATTTCTTGATATTGGTGATTTATATCTTCTCTCTCTTTTTTTTTCTTTACCTTGATTAGAGGATTGATATGGTTTGGCTGTGTCTCCAACCAAATCTCATCTTGAATTGTAGCTCCCATAATTCCCATGTGTTGTGGGAGGGACCTGGTGGGAGGTAACTGAATCATGGGAGTGGTTTCCTCTGTACTGTCCTCATAGAAGTGAATAAGCCTCATGAGATCTAATGGTTTTATAAGAGGAAACTCCTTTCGCTTGGTTCAGATTCTCTCTTGTCTGCCTCTATGTATGATGTGCCATTTGCCTTCCACCATGATTGTGAGGCCTTTCCAGTCAAATGGAACTGTGTGTCCATGAAACCTCTTGTTCCTTATAAATTACCCAGTCTAGAATCAGTCTTTATCAGCAGCATGAAAACGGATGAATACAAGGATTATAAATTTTAGTTTCAGTGAATTTTCTCTATTGATTTTTTTTTGTTTTCAATTATATCGATTTCTACTCTTTGTTGTTTCCTCTCTTCTGGTCGATTTGGGTTTGTTTCTAGTTTCTTAAGGTGGAAATTTAGATTATTGAGTTGATATTTTTCTAATACAAGTGTTTAATTATGTAAAACTCCCTCTAAGCCCTGCTTTAGAGGTAAACCACACATTTTATTATGTTATATTTTCATTTTCACTCAGTTCAAATATTTTCTAATTTCTCTTTGACCCATTATTTAGAGGTGTGCTATATATATATATATATATATATATACTTTTTTTTTTTTTTTTTGAGACAGAGTTTTGCTCTTATCACCCAGGCTGGAGTGCAATGGCACGATCTCAGCTCACTGCAACCTCTGCCTCCCAGGTTCAAATGATTCTCCTGCCTCAGCCTCCTTAGTAGCTGGGATTAAAGGTGCCTGCCACCAAACCTGACTAGTTTTTGTACTTTTAGTAGAGACGGGGTTTCACCATGTTGGCTAGGCTGATCTTGAACTCCTGACCTCTGGTGATCCACCTGCCTTGGCCTCTCAAAGTGCTGGGATTACAGGCCTGAGCCACCCCCTGCCATCCGGTTTTGTTGTGTAATTTCTAAGTGTTGGAATATTTTCTTATCTTTCTATATTGATTTCTAGTTTAATTCATTTGTGGTCAGAGAGAATATTTTGTATGCTTTAAATTATTTTAATTTGGTGAGTTTTGATTTATGACACAGGAAATGGTCTGTTTTTGTGAACGCACCATGAGCACTAGCAAACAATTATATTCTGCTATTGTTGGGTGAAATGTTATGTAAACGTCAATTAGATCCTGCAGGTTGATGGCATTGTTCTGTATCTTTGCTGATTTCTGCAAAGTCCTTCTGTCTAGACATCAGAGAGGAGTTTTAAGTCCCCAGTTATTCTTCTGGATTTGTTCAATTCTCCTTTCAGTATGGTCAGTTTTTGCTTCATATAATTTGAAGCTGTTATTTGGTGCATACACATTTAGGATTATTATATATTCTTGGTGGATTGATCCTTTTACCAATAAGTAATGTTCCTCTTTATTTCTGGCAATTTTCTTTGCTCTGAAGTCTACTTTGATATTAATATAATAACTTTCTTTTGAATAGTGTTTGCATATTGTATCTTGTCTCCATTCCTTTACTTTTTAAAATTGTACAATGGGTTCTGGGGTACATGTGCAGATCATGCAGGATTGTTGCCTAGATACATATATGGCAAGGTGGTTTGCTGCCTCCATACCCCATCACCTATATCTGGCATTTCTACCCATGTTATCCCTCCCCACCCTACCCATCCCCTGCTGTCCCTCCCTTAGATTCCCCCAAAAGACCAGAGTATGTGATGCTCCCCTCCCTGTGTCCATGTGTTCTCATTGTTCAACACCCACCTGTGAGTGAGAACATGTGGTGTTTGATTTTCTATTCTTTTTTTAAAAATATATTTTATTGCACTTTAGGTTATGGGGTACATGTGCAGAACATACAGGATTGTTGCATAGGTACATACATGGCAATATGGTTTGCTGCCTCCATCCCCCTGCCACCTATATCTGGCATTTCTCCCCATGTTATCCAACCCCAACTTCCCTACCTCCCGCTGTCCCTCCCCTATTCCCCACCAACAGACCCCAGTGTGTGATGCTCTCCTCCCTGTGTCCATGTGTTCTAATTGTTCAACATCTTCCTATGAGCGAGAACATACAGTGTTTGATTTTCTGTTCTTGTGTCAGTTGCAGAGAATGATGGTTTCCAGGTTCATCCATGTCCCTACAAAGGACACAAACCCAACATTTTTTATGGCTGCATAGTATTCCATGGTGTATATGTGCCACATTTCCTTGTCCAGTCTGTCATTGATGGGCATTTCAGTTGGTTCCAGGTCTTTGCTATTGTAAACAGTGCTGCAATTAACATACGTGGGCATGTGTCTTTATAATAGAATGATTTATAATCCTTTGGGTATATACCCAGTAATGGGATTGCTGGGTCAAATGGAATTTCTATTTCTAGATCCTTGAGGAATTGCCACACTGTATTCCACAATGGTTGAACTAATTTACACACCCACCAACAGTGCAAAAATGTTCCTATTTCTCCACATCCTCTCCAGCATCTGTTGTCTCCAGATTTTTTAACGATCTCCATTTTAACTGGTGTCTGATGGTATCTTAATGTGGTTTTGATTTGCATTTCTCTAATGATCAGTGATGAAGAGCATTTTTTCATGTTTGTTGGCCGCATGTATGTCTTCTTTTGTAAAGTGTCTGTTCATATCCTTTGCCCACTTTTGAATGAGTTTTTTTTTTTTCTTGTAAATCTGTTTTAGTTCTTTGCAGATTCTGGATATTAGCCCTTTGTCAGATGGGTAGATTGCACACTTTTTTCCCCATTCTGTTGGTTGCTGGTTCACTCGAATGATTGTTTCTTTTGCTGTACAGAAGCTCTGGAGTTTAATTAGGTCCCATTTATCTGTTTTGGCTTTTGTTGCCAATGCTTTTGGTGTTTTAGTCAAGAAGTCCTTGCCTATGACTAGGTGCTGAATGGTTTTGCCTAGGTTTTCTTCTAGGGTTTTTATGGTGTTAGGTCTTATGTTTAAGTCTTGAATCCATCTGGAATTAATTTTAGTATAAGGTGTCAGGAAGGGGTCCAGTTTCTGCTTTCTGCACATGGCTAGCCAGTTTCCCCAACATTATTTATTAAACAGGGAATTCTTTCTCCATTGCTTGTTTTTGTCAGGTTTGTCAAAGATCAGATGGTTGTAGATGTATGGTATTGCCTCTGAGGCCTCTGTTCTGTTCCATTGGTCTATATCTCTGTTTTGGTACCAGTACCATGCTGTTTTGATTACAGGAGCCTTGTAGTATAGTTTGAAGTCAGATAGTGTGATGCCTCCAGCTTTGTTCTTTTTGCTTAGGATTGTCTTAGCTATGTGGGCTCTCTTTTGGTTCCATATGAAGTTTAAGGTGGTTTTTTCCAGTTCTGTGGAAAGGGTCATAGGTAGTTTGATGGGGATAGCATTGAAAAGTACAATCTATACATTACTTTGGACAGTATGGCCATTTTCATGATATTGATTCTCCTAACCACAAGCATGGAATGTTTTTCCACCTGTTTGTGTCCTCTCTTATTTTGCTGAGCAGTGGTTTGTAGTTCTCCTTGAAGAGGTCTTTCACATTATTTGTTAGTTGTATTCCTAGGTATTTTATTCTCTTTGTAGCAATTGTGAATGGCAGTTCATTCTCGATTTGGCTCTCTTTAAGTCTGTTATTGGTGTATAGAAATGCTTGTGATTTCTGCACATTGATTTTGTATCCTGAGACTTTGCTGAAGTTGCTTATCAGTTTCAGGAGATTTTGGGCTGCGATGGTGGGGTCTTCTAAATATACAATCATGACATCTGCAAATAGAGACAATTTGACTTTCTCCTTTTCTAATTGAATACCCTTTATTTATTTATTTTTTTGCCTGATTGTTATGGCTAGAACTTCCAATACTATATTGCATAGGAGTGGTGAGAGAGGGCTTCCTTGTCTAGTGCCAGATTTCAAAGGGAATGCTTCCAGTTTTTGCCCATTCAGTATGATATTGGCTGTGGGTTTGTCATAAATAGCTTTTATTATTTTGAGATACAGTCTATCCATACCTAGTTTGCTGAGAGTTTTTAGGATTAAGAGCTGTTGAATTTTGTCGAAGGCCTTCTCTGCATCTATTGAGATAATCATGTGATTTTTGTCTTTGGTTCTGTTTATGTGGTAGATTATGTTTGTAGACTTGCATATGTTGAATGAGCTTTGCATCCCTGAGATTAAGCCTACTTTATCGTGATGGATAAGCTTTTTGATGTGCTGTTGCATTTGGTTTGCCAGTATTTTATTGAAGATTTTTGCATCTATGTTCATCATGGATATTGGCCTGAAGTTTTCTTTTTTTGTTGAGTCTCTGCTGGGTTTTGGTATCAGGATGATGTTGTTCTCATAAAATGATTTGGGAAGGATTCCTTCTTTTTGGATTGTTTGGAATAGTTTCAGAAGTAGTGGTACCAGCTTCTCTTTGTATGTCTGGTAGAATTCAGCTGTGAACCCATCTTGACCTCGTTTTTTTTTTTGGTTGGTAGGCTATTAATTGCTGCCTCAGTTTCAGCCCTGGTTATTGGTCTATTCAGGGTTTCAATTTCTTCCTGGTTTAGGCTTGGAAGGGTGCAAATGTCCAGGAATTTATCCGTTTCTTCCTGGTTTACTGGTTTATGTGCAAAGAATTGTTTAGTAATCTCTGATGGTACTGTAGTTCGTATTTCTGTGGAATTGGTGGTGATATCTCCTTTATCATTTTTTATTGCGTCTATTTGATTCTTCTCTCTTTTCTTTTTTATTAATTTGACTAGCAGTCTGTCTATTTTGTTGATCTTTTCAGAAAACCAGCTCTTGGATTTATTTAATTTTTGTCAGTTTTTTTGTGTCTCTATCTCCTTCAGTTCTGCTCTGATTTTAGTTATTTCTTGTCTTCTGGTAGCTTTTGAGTTTTTTTGATCTTGCTCCTCTAGCTTGTTCAATTTTGATGATAGGGTGTTGATTTTAGATCTTTCTTTGCTTCTCATGTGGGTATTTATTGCTATAAATTTTCTTCTAGACACTGCTTTAACTGTGTCCCAGACATTCTTGTACATTGTACCTTCATTCTCATTGGCTTCAAAGAATATCCTTATTTCTGACTTAATGTCATTGTTTACCCGGTAGTCAACATTCAAGAGCCAGTTGTTCAGTTTCCATGTAGTTTTGCAGTTTCGAGTTAGTTTCTTAATCCTGAGTTCTAATTTGATTGCACTGTGGTCTGAGAGACTATTTGTTATGATTTCCATTCTTTTGCATTTGCTGAAGATTGATTTGCTTTCAATTATGTGGTCAATTTTAGAGTAGGTGTGATATGGTGCTGAAAAGAAGGTATATTCTGTGGATTTGGGGTGGAGAGTTCTGTAGAAGTCTATTAGGTTTGCTTGGTCCAGGTCTGAATTCAAGTCCTGGATATCCTTGTTAATTTTCTGTCTTTTGATCTGTCTCATATTGACAGTGGAGAGTTAAAGTCTCCCACTATTATTGTGTGGGAGTCTAAGTCTCTTTGTAGGTCGTTAAGTATTTGCTTTATATATCTGCATCCTCCTGTATTGGGTGCGTATATATTTAGGATTGTTAGCTCTACTTGTTGCATTGATCCTTTTATCATTATGTAATGACCTTCTTTGTCTCTTTTGATCTTTGTTGGTTTAAAGTCTATTTTATCAGAGAGTAGAATTGCCACTCCTGCTTTTTGCTCTCCATTTGCGTGGTAAATCTTCCTACATGCCTTTATTTTGAGCCTATGTGTGTCTTGCACATGAGATGTGTCTCCTGAATATAGCACACCGACGGTTCTTAACTTTTTATCCAGTTTACCAGTCGTGTCTTTTGATTGGGGCATTTAGGCTGTTTACATTTGACGTTAATATTGTTATGTGTGATTTGATCCTGCCATTTTGTTACTGGTTGGTTGTTTTGCCCTTTGGTTGGTGCAGTTTCTTCATTACATAGTTAGTCTTTACCATTTGGTACATTTTTGCAGTGGCTGGTACTGGTTGTTCCTTTCCATGTTTAGTGCTTCCTTCAGGAGCTCTTGTAAGGCAGGTCTGGTGGCAATGAAATCTCTCAGCAATTGCTTGTCCATAAAGCATTTTATTTCTCCTTCCCTTATGATGCTTAGTTTGGCTGGATATGAAATTCTGGGTTGAAATTTATTTTCTTTAAGGATGTTGAATATTGGCCCCCACTCTCTTCTGGTTTATAGGGTTTCTGCTGAGAGATCTGCTGTGAGTCTGATGGGTTTCCCTTTGTTGGTGACCAAACCTTTCTCTCTGGCTGGCCTTAGCATTTTTTCCTTTGTTTCAATCCTTGGGAATCTGACGATTATGTGCCTTAGAGTTGCTCTTCTAGAGGAGTATCATTGTGGTGTTCTCTGTATTTTCTGAATTTGAATGTTGGCCTGCCTTGCTAGGGTGGGGAAGTTCTCCTGGATAATATCCTGAAGAGTGTTTTCCAGCTTGGATTCATTCTCCCCATCATCTTCCAGTATACTGATCAAGCACAGATTGGGTCTTTTCACATAATCCCATATTTCTTGTAGGCTTTGTTTATTTCTTTTCACTTTTTTCTCTTTTTTTTGCCTTCTCATTTTATTTCATTGAGTCAATCTTCAATCTCTGGTATCTTTTCTTCTGCTTGATTGATTTGGCTATTGAAACTTGTATATGCTTCACGAAGTTGTCGTGCTGTTTTTCAGCTCCATCAAGTCGTTTATGTTCTTCTCTAAGCTGGTTATTCTAGTTAGCATTTCGTCTAACCTTTTTTTTCAAGATTTTAAGTTTCTTTGCATTGGGTTAAAACATGTTCCTTTAGCTTAGAGAAGTTTGTTGTTATTCACCTTCTGAAGCCTGCTTCTGTCAATTCATCAAATTCGTTCTCCATCCTGTTTTGTTCCTTGCTGGTGAGGAGTTGTGATCCCTTGGTGGGGGAGAGGTGTTCTGGTCTTTGATGGTTTCATCCTTTTTGCGCTGGTTTCTTCCCATCTTCTTGAATTTGTCTAGCTTTGATCTCAGGTAACTGCTTGGGTAGGTGGCCTTTCCTTTGCCTGCAGAGGTGCTGCTGGGCTGCCATGGATTTATTGGAGCTGCTGCATGTATTTCCTGCATCTTTTCTTTACTCAGGAAGATTAGGCCTGCCTCTGCAATGGCGGCTACCCTCCCACGTGTGAAGCTCAGTTCCTGGTCATGCTCTAACTGATGTGCTGGCTGCAAAAATCTCAAGTAAAAAGGCTTCAGCCTGCTGGGCTTTGTCGGGGAGGGACCTGCTGAGCCATATGACCTGATTCACTGCTTTCAATTCCCCTTCTTTCTGGGGGTGAATAGCTCCATCTTGCAGGCGTTCTTGGCATCAGCCAGTACTTCTGCCTAGATCTGTGCTGACAACTCCTGGCAGTGGCTGGTGTTGCTGCTCTGCCCTGTTCAGGCAGCTCACAGGAGCTTTTCAGCCCAGTGAAGATCTCCTGTTTTGTGGGTCGTAGAGGGCTTGAGTGAAGCACAGTATCCAAACTGTAGTCCTGGAGGGGGAGATCCCCCAATCCTCTGGTCAGTTGCATGCATCTTCCCTCAACTTGCCTTTTTGGGTTATACCCACTGTTCAACCAGACCCACAAAATGAACCTGGTACCTTGTTTGGAACTGCAGAGACCACTCATCTTCTGCGTGTCTCTCACTGGGGATTGTGTTCCAGAGCTGCCCCTATTCAGCCATCTTGGAATCCCCCCATTCTTTTACTTTTAAGCTGCCTATATCATTGTATTTGAAGTCTCTTGTCTATAGTGCAGAGGTGAGTTGTTTTAAAAATCCATTCTAACAACCTCTGTCTTTTCTTTGGTGTATTTAGACCAATTGCACTTAATTTCATTATTTATATTTGTATTTAGGTTTATTATTTTATTATTTTCTGTTTATTCCCTCTATGTTTGTTGTCGTTCATCTGTTTCCTCTTTTTTGCCTTCTGGGTTCTTTGAACATTTGTTTTGTCCCACAGAACCTGTGGGTGGAGTCACCTTAAAAACAGGAGCAGAGGAGTTCCCACAATTGATGTGCTGTCCTGAGATGGGGCTGGTTGGGATTCCAAAGAAAGAAGCAGAGTGCCAGGGTGATCAATTCAAAGCATGGACTGGTATGTCTGCAGATATGGGGTCAGGGGATGGAGTTTTTTTAATGAGGGTTTAAGGAATTTGGCTCAATTTTGGGGCCAGTTTTTTTCAGTGTTTTGGGTAACAACCTACATGCCTTTATTAGCATCTGGGAATGTTCAAAGCCCCAGTTTTTGTTCAGTCCTCCTGGCAAAAACCTGCAGTGGCTGAGTCACAAAGTGATCAGGCTACTCTGTGATTTTCTCTGAAGTCTCAGAAAGAAAGTTGGGGGAACTGGGGAACCCCACAACATTTTTTAGTATTCCATTTTAATTTATGTATTGTGATTTGAATTATATCTCTGTGTAGTTTCCTTTAGTGCTTACTCTGGCAATTGCCAAACACATTTCACAGTGAGTTTAGAATCAGTGTCTGACCAATTGGAATATAGAAACATTAGCACCATATGGGTCCGGCTTTCCTTCTTCCTTTTAAGTTATAGTTGTCTATCGATTACATCTATGTACATTGAAAAACCATAGCAGACAATCTTACACTTTTTGCTATCAACCATCAAACATGTTTTATAGAACTCAAGAGTGGCCAGTCACGGTGGCTCACACCTGTAGTCTCAGCACTTTGGAAGGCCAAGGTGGGCAGATCACTTGAGGTCATGAGTTCAGACCAGTCTGGCCAACATGGTGAAACGCCATCTCTACCAAAAATACAAAAATTAGCCAGGCATGGTGGTGGGTTCCTGTAATCCCAGCTACTTGGGGGGCTGAGGCAGGAGAATCTCTTGAACACAGGAGGTGCAGGTTTCAGTGAGACGAGATTGTGCCACTGCACTCCAGCCTGGGCGACAGAGTAAGACTTCATCTCAAAAACAAAAACAAAAACAAAAACAAACAAACAAACAAACAAACAAACAAACAAACAAACAAAAGAGTGGACAAATAGTCTAGTATGTTTACCCAGGTATTTAGCATTTCTATTGCTCTTCTTTTTTTCTGAATATTTCAAGTTTCCTTCTGGTATAATTTCCCTTGCTACCTGAAGAACTTCCATTAGCAATGGAAGTTCTGGTGTTAGCAGTTCTAGCTATGACTTTTCTTATTTTTCTTTCACTTGAGGATGGCTTTACTCCACCTTTATTCCTAAAGCAAATTTTCATTGGATATAGAAGTCTGGATTGATAATTCTTTCCTTTCAGCACTTGAAAAATGTGCTACTTTATTCCAGCCTCTGTGGTTTCTGATGAAAAATTTATAGTCATTTGAACCATTGCTCTCCTATAGCCATTGTATAATTTCTTCTGTGGCTGACTTCAAGATGTTTTTCTTTGTCTGTCATTTTCAGAAGTTTTGTTATGATGTCTTGGCATGGGTTTTGGGGGAGCATACCCTGTTTGGAATATGTTCAGCTTGAATCTTCATTTGAATGTCTTTTGCTAAACATGGGAATGACTGGAAAATTTTCTGCCATTATGTCTTCAAATACTTTTTCAGCACTGCATTTTCTCACTCCTCATTCTCAGACTCCAATAACACAAATATTAGACCTTTATATGTTGTAACACTGGTCCTTGAAGCTCTGTTTGGTTCTTTCAAATATTTTTCTTTGTCCTTCAGTATGAATTATTTCTACTGGTCTGTCTTTAAGTTCACTGAATCTTTGCTCTGTCATCTCTATTGTGTTATTGAGTCCTTTCACTGAGTATTTTAATTGTGTGATTGTATTTTTGAGTTCTAAACTTTCCATTTGGTTTTTCTGTATATCTTCCATTTATTTTATTTTAACTTTTGTTGCAAGAGTGTTCATGGTTGCTCATTCAATTATTTTTATAACAACCACTTTAATGTCTTTGTCCAATATCTGTGTCATCTCATCGTTGGCATCTGTTGATTGTTTTTTTCTGTGCAAATTGAGATTTTTATGGTTCTTCATGTGCCAAGTAATTTTGGATTGCATCATGTGCATATTGACTATTATTTTGTAAGATTCTATATTTTATTAAATTTTATGGAAAATGTTGATATTTGTGTTTCAACAAGTGTTTCACCCAGTTAGGTCTAAGCAGCAAGTTTTAGCTGTTTCTCTGTTTCCTGTTTCTAATGTCAGCTCAATTTCCAAAGCCTCTGTGCTATTCTTCAGGTCTGTCCTGTATGTGCACTACTCAGTGGTCAGCTGGGGACCTGGGCATTGATTTCTTCACTGGTTTAGTATTCAGAGTCTTTGCTATGCTCAAGATTAAATCCACTCATGCATGGGGGCAGTGGTAGTGAGCCAAGGAGTCATAAACAATTTCCCTTTGGCATTTTTCAGTTTTTTGGTCAGAAACCACCCACTTCTGTGATAGATACAAGTCAAAGTTTCAAGTGGTGGTAGGACAGAAAGATAATTAGTTAAAAACATTTTTGTCTCTGCCCTTATGAGGCCATAGCGCCACCTAATAGAAATGAAAGTTTCTCTCCCTCAGATAGTTGGCTCTTGCAGAACAATATTTGTACTTTTGTTTCTTTTATTTAGCATTATATCTTCAAGGTTTATCCATGCTATATAGCATGTATTAGAATTTCTTTTTCAAAAGTAATTAATAAAATTGATAATAATTGTATATATTTATGGAGTACAATGTGATGTTTTGATATAGCTATACATTGTAGAAATATTCATCAAGCTAATTAGCATATTCATCACTTCACCTCTTTAACCTTTTTTTGCGGTGAGAACATTTAAAATATATTCTTTTAGCAATTTTGTAATATAGAATACGTTATTAACTCTGTTCACCATGCAGTGCAGTAGATCACTAAACTTTGTACCCTTTGACCAATATCTCTCCTTTACCCATCCCTCCCCACCCTTCATCTCTGGAAACCAATATTCTGCTCTCTGTTTCTATGAGATCCACAAATTTTTAGATTCCACATATAAGTGAGATTACGCAGTATTTGTCTTTCTGTGCCTGGCTTATTTAGCTTAACATAATGTTTTCCAGGTTCATCCAGGTTGCTGCAAATGGCAAAATTTTGAAATAATGGTCCAATTTTATTCTTCCACATGTGGATATCCTATTTTCCCAGCACCATTTATTGAAAACACTGTCTTTTCTCCATTGTATGTTTGCTTTAGTCCATTCCCAAAGTTTTATAAAGAAATACCTGAGACTGGGTAATTTATAAAGAAAAGAGGTTTAATTGGATCGTGGTTCTGCAGGCTGTACCGGTAGCATGGCTGGGGAGGCCTCAGAAAACTTACAATCATGGTGGACGGTGAAGAGGAAGCAAGTATGTCTTACATGGCTGGAGCAGGAGAAAGAGAGTGAGGGGGAGACGCTATATGCTTTAAACAACCAGATTTCATGAGAACTCACTCACTATTATGAGAACAGCAAGAGGGAAATCCATCTCCATGATCCAGTCACATCCCATCAGGACCATCTTCCAACAGTGGTGATTATAATTCAACATGAGATTTGGGTGGTGACAAATCCAAACCACATCAATGTTCTTGGCACCTTTGTTGAAAATCAATTGACTGTAAATGCATGGGTTTATTTGTAGGCTTTTTATCCTGTTCCATTGCTCAATGTGTCTACTTCTATGACAGTACCATGCTGTTTTGATTATAATAGCTTTATAATATAGTTTGAAATCAGACAGAGTGATGATTCCAGCTTTGTTCTTTTTGCTCAAGATTGCTTTGGATATTTGAGTTTTAAAAAATGGTTCCATAATATTCTATTCTACACACACATACACACACAAACACACACACACACACACACCCCTATACATATGTATATGTGATATATGTATATACATATGTGTATATATATGTGTGTGTGTATATATATATACATATATATATATATGTATATATATTTGTTTATCCATTCATCTTTTGAAGAACACCTGAGTTGTTTCAACCTTTTGGCAATTGTGAATAATGCTGCTATGAATATCAGTGCAAAAATACCTGTTGAAATCTTTCAATTATTTTGAGTCTATACCCTGAGGTGGAATTGGTGAATCCTTTGGTAATTTTATATTTTATTATTTGAGGAGCCACTATGCCATTTATCACAGCAAATGCACCATTTTACATTTCCACCAGCAACATTTGCAAGTTCCAATTTCTCCACATCCTCAATACTTGTTATATTCTGTGTTTTTAAAGGAATGGGTGTTTGTTTGACTATAGCTATCTCAGTCAGTATGAGCTGGTATAACAAATTGCCATAGACTAGGTGGCTTAAACAAGAAAAAATTATTTCTCACAGTTCTAGAGGTTAGAAAGTCCAATATTAAGGCACCAGGAAATGTTTTGTCTGGTGAAGGTCCTCTTGGTTTCTGGACTTCTTATGTACCCATCACATGGCAGAAAGAGAGCAAGAGTGCTATTCTGGAGTACTTTTTATTCCACTCATGGAGGTCCCACCCTCATAATCTAACTACCTCCCAAAGCCCCCACCTCCTATTACTATCACATTAAGGGTTAGGATTTCAACATATGAATTTGGGAGAGTGGACAGAAATATTCAGTCCATAACAATAGCCATACTAATGGGTGTGAAGTGCTATCTCATTGTGGTTTTGATTTGTGTTGTTGCTCTAATGATTCATGACGAGTGTCTTTGCATGTGCTTATTTGCCATTTGTATGTCTTCTTTGGAGAAACTTTTATTCAAATCCTTTGGTCATTTTTTAATGTGGTTGCTTTGGCGTTGTTGACTTGTAGAAGTTCTTTATATATTTTGGGTATTAACCCTATATCAGATATATAATTAGTAAATATTTTCTTCTATTTTATGAGTTACCTTTTTACTCTCTTAATAGTGTCCTTTGATCCACAAAGGTTTTTTAATTTTGATAAAGTCCAAGAATGTACTGCCAAATCCAGTGTCATCAGAGTTTTCCCCTTTGTTTTCTATAAGATTTTTATAGTTTTAGTTCTTAAGGTTAGGTCTTAGATCCATTTTTAGTTAACGTTTGTCCCTGGTATGAGGTAAGATTATTATATTTTTTTCATGTTGATATTCAGTTGTCCTAGCACTAGTTATTGAGAATACTGTCCTTTCCCTTATTGAACGGTCTTGGTCAAAAATCAATTGACTATACATGCAAGCATTTGTTTTCCGGGCTCTCTATTCTATTTCACTGGAATATATGTCTGTCCTATGAATACCACACTATTTTGATTATTGTTGCTTTGTAGTAACTTGTTGTTTTTTTTTAAATGCATATTTTTATTGCATTTTAGGTTTTGGGGTACATGTGAAGAATATGCAAGACTGTTATTTTAAATGTGATTGTTCTCTTAATTTCCTCTTGGGATGTTCATTGCTAGTGTATAGCAATGCAACTGATTTTTGTGTGTTAAATTTGTTTCCTGCAACTTTGCCAAATTTCTTTATTAGCTGTAACAGGTGTTTTTTTGTGTGTGTGATTTTTAGGGTTTCTACATATAAGATCATGTCATCTGCAAACAGATAATTTTACTTCTTCCTTTCTGATTTGGATGCCTTTAATTTCTTTCTCTTGCCTAATTGCATTAGCTAGGACTTTCAATCTTGTGTTGAATAGAAGTTGTGAAAGTAGGCATCCTTGTCTTGTGCCTGATATTAGGGGAAAATTTTTCAGTCATTAATCATTAAGTACGATGTTAGCTGTGGTCTTTTCATATACAGCCTTTATTATACTGAGGAAGTTCCCTTCTATTCTCAATTTATTGAGTGCTTTTATCATTAAAGGGCATTGAGTTTTGTCAAATGCTTTTTCTGCATTAATTGATATTATCATATGTTTCCCCCCTCATTCTATTAATGTGGTATATTGCATTGAGTGAGTTTTGTATGTTGGGCCATCATTGCATTCCAGGAATAAATCCCACTTGGTCGTGGTGTATAATCCTTTTAATAAACTGCTGGATTCGGTTCGCTAGTGTTTTGTTGAGGATTTTTTCATTAATGTTCATAAGGAATATTGCTCTACAGTTTCCTTCTATTGTCTTTGGCTTTGGTGTCAGAATATAGTAGCTTCGTAGAGTAAGTTAGGAAGTGTTTTCTACTCTTCAATTTTTTGGAAGACTTTGAGAATATTTGGTGTTAATTTTTCTTTGGATGTTTGTTAGAATTTGACAAACGTCAACCCTATAAGAAAATCTAGGCAAAACAATTCAGGACATAGGTAGGCAAGGACTTCATGACCAAAACACCAAAAGCATTGGCAACAAAACCCAAAATAGACAAATGGGACCTAATCAAACTCCACAGTTTCTGCACGGCAAAAGAAACAGTCATTAGAGTGAATCGGCAACCAACAGAATGGGAAAAAAATTTTGCAGCTTACCCATCTGACAAAGGGCTGATATCCGGAATTTACAAAGAACTGAAACAGGTTTACAAGAAAAAAACAAACAAGCCCATTCAAAAGTGGGGGAATGATATGAACAGACACTTTACAAAAGAAGACATACAGGAGACCAACAAACATATGAAAAAATGCTCATCATCACTGGTCATTAGAGAAATGCAAATCAAAACTACATTGAGATACCATCTCATGCCAGTTAGAATGGCGATCATTGAAAAATCTGGATATGGCAGATGCTGGAGAGGATGTGGAGAAATAGGAACACTTTTACACTGTTGGTGGGGGTGTAAATTAGTTCAACCATTGTGGAAGACAGTGTGGCGATTCCTTAAGGACCTAGAAATAGAAATTCCATTTGACCCAGCAATACCATTACTGGGTATATATCCAAAGGATTATAAATCGTTCTATTATAAGGACACATGCACACGTATGTTTATAGCAGCACTGTTTACAATAGCAAAGACCTGGAACCAACCCAAATGCCCATCGATGATAGACTGGACAGGGAAAATGTGGCACATACACACCATGGAATACTATGCAGCCATCAAAAACGATGAGTTCGTGTCTGTTGTAGGGAGGGACATGGATGAACCTGGAAACCATCATTCTCAGCAAACTGACAGAAGAGCAGAAAATCAAACACTGCATGTTCTCACTCATAGACGGGTGTTGAACAATGAGAACACATGGACACAGGGAGGGGAGCACTACACACTGGGGTCTGTTGTGGGGAAATAGGGGAGGGACAGTGGGGAGTGGGCAGTTGGGGAGAGATAACATGGGGAGAAATGCCAGACATAGGTGATGGGGAAGAAGGCAGCAAATCACACTGCCACGTGTGTATCTATGCAACAATCTTGCATGTTCTTCACATGTACCCCAAAACCTAAAATGCAATAAAAAATAAATAAAAATAAAAATAAAAATAAATAAATAATAAAAAAAAGAATTTGACAAACATCAAATTCGAAATTCATCTGGTCCCAGGATTTTTTCTCTGGGAATTTGTGATTACTGATTCAACCTCTTTACTAATTATAGATCTATTCAGATTTTCTGTTTCTTCATGAGTTAGTATCTCATTAGTTTTTTTAATCACCACAAATTAGACATAAGTATCATTGTTTTATATAGTCAGTGTTTGTTTAGATTTAAATACATTATTGACCATTTTCTTTCTCTTCATTCTCAACCTTCTGTATGGGATCACCTGAAGTATATCCTTAAAATTTCCATTGGGAAGAGTGTATTGGTGGTCAACTCAATGTTTATTTGTTTAGGTATACGCTTCTAGTTTGACAGTTACTTTCTGTTAGTACTCTGAAAATATCATTCTACTATATTCTGGCTTCTACCACCATCATTGATAAGACAGCTTTCAGTCCAATTATATCAACTTTGTAAGCAGAATAATGCCCCCCACAAAGAGGTTAATGTCTAATTCACGGGATCTATGAATATGCTTGGTTACATGGCAAAGGGGCCTTGAGGTTGCAGATGGAGTTAAGTTTGCTAATCAAATCTGCCTTAAAATCAGGAGATTATTCTGGTGGGCCCAATATAATCACAAAAGTTCTTAAAAGTGGAAGACAGCAGCAAGAGGGACATAAAAAGAGATGTGATAATGGGAGCAAGATTAATGCTATGGTTGCTGACTTTGAAGATAGAGGAAGGGGACAGAAGCCAAGGGATGTGAGTGACCTCCAGAAGCTGGAAGGAGCAAATAAACTGATTCTTTCCTGGAACTTCTAGAAGGAATGAAGCCCTGCCAATACCTTTGGTTTTAGTCGAGTGAGATCCATGTCAGACTTCTGAGCTCCAGAACTGTAAGGTAATGCAGTTGTATCATTTAAGCCCACAAGTTTGAGATAATTTGTTGTGGCAGCAATAGAAAACTAGTATAGTGATTCTGAATTTTTTTGGTGCTTTTAAGGTTTTGCCTTTTTAATAAGTAGTTTATGTTGATATTTCTACAGGTAGATTGTTTCTTTGATTTGATTGACTGACTTAAGCTGCTTAAAATTTATTTGGGCTTCCAGAATCTGAGAATTATGATTTTTCTCAGTTCTAAAAAATCTTACCTGTTATGCCTGTAAATATTAGCTTTCTTCCTTTCTCTCTGGTGTCTTCACTGGCATGCCAATTAGACTTCGTTTATATGTTTTCACTCTGTCCTTTTTATCTCTTAAGATCACTCTCATGTATCCTATCTCTTTATCTCTATGTGCTTCATTTTGGATATTATCTCCAAATTTATATTCTACTTTATGAATTCCGTCTTCATCTATGTCTAATTTACCGTTTAACATATCCATTGAAGGTTTGTGCTCTAGTTATTTTGGTAAACTTTATTAAAATATAACATATATATGAAAAAGTACACACATGAACTTTCATGAAGTGAACATACTCATCTTTGGCCTTGTCCTCTATTATCCAATTCTTCTGTTAAAGTTTTAATTTCATGAGTTATGCTTTTAATTTCCAAGAATATATTCTTATGATCTGCTTTTTCATATCCTGTTCAGTTTCATAATAACCTTATTTGTCTCTTTTTACAGGTTTTTACTTAAAGTCTGTTTTCTCTGATATAAATAAAGCTACTCTTGCTCATTTTCGGTTTCCATTTGTGTGAAATATCTTAATCCATCCCTTCACTTTCAGACTGTATGTGTCTTTACAGATGAAGTCAGTTTCGTCAAGATTATTATTGTTAAGTGAGGACTTACTCCTGTCGTTTTGTTGTTTTCCGGTTGTTTTGTATATTCTGTTTCTTTCTTCCCTTCTTGTTGTTTGTCATTGTGGTTTGGTGGTTTTCTACAGTAATAAGGTTGATTCTTTTCTGTTTCTTTTTATAGCTACTCTACTAATGAGTTTTAATACTTTTGTGTGTTTTCATAATGCTGATTGTCTTTTCACTTCCAGATCCAAGACTTCCTTGAGCATTTCTCATAAGGCCAGTTTGTTGGTGACAAATTCCCTCAGTTTTTTGCTCATCTAGGAAAAGCAAAACATCTGTCTGAGCATATTTTCACATATTTATTAACCACTAAGTTCCCTTTTTAATGAACTACCTGATTAAGTTTTCACCTGTTTTTTGTTGGGTTATTTGTCTTTCTCTTATTGCTTTATGAGTTGTATACAAATTCCGGATACCATTCAGTTATCTGTATGGCCCATATTTTTTTCTCTTGGTGACATTTCTTTTTCATGAAAGTATTAATTAATGTTTTAGGAGAGTTTTTGATTAATTGTGTTTCTTGCTATGAGTTCTCAGAAATTTAAGAAATACACATAGGAGCCAGGTAGGAATTAAAATTCAGATCTGGCTTTATGATCTAAAATATAGAATATGTAGTAAAGCAAGATTAGAGAAGATAGCAAGGACTTCTACCTACCACTTCAAATTGAACTTACTCCACCAGTCACTCTTGTGAAAACTGCAAAACTGCATGGTGGAGACTTCAAAGGGACAGGAAGTTCTGCGCAGATGAGCCAACCTCTTAAAAAGGAGGTAGTAATAATGCATGCCACTTGTTAGCAGGCTTTAGAACAGGAGGACTTTATGTAATACTGTAGCATAATAGTTAAGAGCACAGGCTTTGGCACCAGACAGCCTGACTTGGAAACCAGGTAGGGTCTACTTAATATCTATGCAATCTTGGACAAGTACAGAACTTCTCCGTGCCTCAGTTTTCTTACCTGTAAAATGGGGATTAATATGGCACCTATCTTACAAGTTGTTATGAGGATTAAATGTGGTAACATATATAAAATGCTCAGAATAGTGCCTAGGTCACAGTGCTCAAAAATGTTATCTAGTAATATGATGATGGCGACGACGATGATGATGATGATGATGATGATGATGATGATGATGGAGATTATGTGGCACAGGCTTTCTGCCCACTAATATATGAGACGTAGGCCATTAAATTGAATTTCCTCAGTCCTCAGGGAGGAATATGGAAATAAGAAGGCAAGGAGAATAACTATTTCCCCTAATAACAGTGAAGATGCTCTGGGGTATTGTGAACACACTGGGCGTAGTTCTCCCTTAACAGAGTTTTCTAGAACCTTGCTACATTTTCTTATTCTCAGCTTTAATAGTCACATGATTCACCTGGAATTCTTAAAATGAAGGAGGTCTGGATGCAGATTGAGATTCTGCATTTCTTTTTTGAAAAAACTTTTAAATTTATTTTAAAATTTTATTTTATATTCAGTTCTGGGATACATGTGCAGGATGTGCAGGTTTGTTGCATAGGTAAATGTGTGCGATGGTGGTTTGCTGCACCTATCAACCCATCACCTAGGTATTAAGCCCTGCATGTATTAGCTATTTATCCTGATGCTCTCCTTCCCCCAGCCCCTCCTGCAGGCCCCAGTGTATGTTGCTCCCCTCCCTGTGTCCATGTAGCCTCATGGTTCAGCTCCCACTTATAAGTGAGAACATGCGGTGTTTGGTTTTCTGGTTCTGTATCAGTTTGCTGAGGATAATGGCTTCCAGCTCCATCCATGTCCCTGCAAAGGACATGATCTCATTCCTTTTTGTGGCTGCATAGTATTCCCTGGTGGATATGCTCCACATTTTCTTTATCCAGTCTCTTATTGATGGGTATTTGGATTGATTCCATGTCTTTGCTATTGTGAATAGTACTGCAATGAACATATGTGTGGCATGTACTTTTATAATAGAATGATTTATATTCCTTTGAGCATATACCTAGTAATTGGGTCAAATGATATTTTTGGTTCTAATTCTTTGAAGAATCGCCATACTGTCTTCCACAATGGTTGAACTAATTTGCATTTCTACAAAAAGCATAAAAGCATTCCTATCTCTCCACAGCCTTGCCAGCATCTGTTGTTTCTTGACTTTTTAATAATCTCCATTTTGACTGGGGTGTGATGGTATCTCACTGTAATTTTGATTTGCATTTCTTTAATGATCAGTGATGGTGAGTTTTTTTTGAAACATGTTGTTTGCATAAATGTCTTCTTTTGAGAAGACATTTGTCCTTTGCCCACTTTTTCTGATGTAAATTTTCCTTGTAAATTTAAGTTCCTTGTAGACTCTGGATATTAGACCTGTGTCAGATGGATAGCTTGCAAAAGTTTTCTCCCATTCTGTAGGTGGTCTGTTCATTCTGATGATAGTTTCTTTTGCTGTGCAGAAGCTCTTTAGTTTAATTAGATCACATTTGTCAATTTTTGCTTTTGTTACAATTGCTTTTGACATTTTTGTCATGAAATCTTTGCCTGTGCCTATATCCTGAATAGTATTGCTTAGATTTTCTTCTAGGGTTTTTATAGTTTGGGGTTTTATATTTAAGTCTTTTATCCATCTTGAATCTTTTTAATACATAATGTATGGAAGGTCCAGTTTCAATTTTTTGCATATGGCTAGCCTGTTTTCCCAGCATCATTTATTAAATAGGTAACCCTTTCCCTATTGCTTGTTTTGTCAGGTTTGTCAAAGATCAGATGGTTGTAGGTGTGCAGTCTTATGTCTGAGATATCTATTCTGTTCCATTGGTCTATGTGTCTGTTTTGGTACCAGTACCATGCTGTTTTGGTTACTGTAACCTACCTTGTACCGTAGTTTGAAGTCAGGTACCATGATGCTTCCAGCTTTGCTTTTTTTTTTTTTTTTTTGGATTGTCTTAGCTATACGGGCTCTTTTCTGATTCCATATGAATTTTGAAATAGTTTTTTCTAATTCTTTGAAGAATGTCAATGGTAGTATAATGGGAGTAGCATAAAATCTATAATTACTTTGGGCATTATGGTCATTTTCACGATATTGATTCCTCCTATCCATGAGCATGGAATGTTTTTCCATCTGCTTGTGTCCTATTTAACTTCCTTGAGCAGTGGTTTGTAGTTCTCCTCAAAGAGGTTCTCCACTTCCCTTGTTAGCTGTATTCCTAAGTATTTTATTCTCTCTGTAGCAATTGCAAATGGGAGTTCATTCATGATTTGGCTCTCTACTTGTCTGTTGTTTGTTAGTGTATAGGAATGCTTGTGGTTTTGGCATATTGATTTTGTATCCTGAGACTTTGCTGAAGTTGCTTATCAGCTTAAGAAGCTTTTGGACTGAGACAATGAGGTTTTCTAGATATAGGATCATGTCATCTGCAAACAGAGACAATTTGACTTCCTCACTTCCTATTTGAATATCCTTTATTTCTTTCTCTTACCTGATTGACCTGGCCACAACTACCAATACTATGTTGAATAGGAGTGGTGAGAGAAGGCATCCTTGCCTTGTGCTGATTTTCAAGGGGAATCCTTCCAGCTTTTTGCTCATAAAGTATAATATTGGCTGTTGGTTTGTCATAAATGACTCTTATTATTTTGAGGTATGTTCCATCAACATCTAGTTTATTCAGAGTTTTTAACATGAAGGGATGTTGAATTTTATCAAAGGTCTTTTCTGTGTCCATTGAGATAATCATGTGTTTTTAGTTTTGTTTATGTGATGAATTACATTTATTGATTTGTGTATGTTGAACCAATCTTGTATCTGGGGATGAAGCAAACTTGATCGTGGTGGATAAGCTTTTTGATATGCTGCAGGATTCGGTTTACCAGTATTATTATTATTATTATTTTTAGGATTTTTGCGTTGATCTTCATCAGGGGTATTGGCCTGAAGTTTTCTTTTTCTGTTGTATCTCTGCCAGGTTTTGGTATCAGGATGATGCTGGCCTCATAAAACGAGTTAGGGAGAAGTCTCTCCTTTCCGATTGTTCGGAATAGTTTCAGAAGAAATGATATCAACTCCTCTTTGTACCTCTGGTAGAATTCAGCTGTAAATCCATCTGGTTCTGGGCTTTTTTTTTTTTTTGGCTGGTAGGCTATTTAATACTGCCTCAATTTCAGAACTTGTTACTGATCTATTCATGAATTCAACTTCTTCTTGGTTCAGTCTTGGGAGGGAGTATGTATCTAGGAATTTATCAATTTCTTCTAGATTTTCTACTTTATTTGTATAGAGGTGTTTATAGTATTCTCTGATGGTTGTTTGCATTTCTGTGGGGTCTATGGTGATATCCCCTTTATCATTTTTTATTGTGTCTGTTTGATTCTTTTCTCTTTTATTCTTTATTAGTCTAGCTAGTGGTCTATTTTATTAACTTTTTTTCAAAATAAAAAAACAGCTCCTGTATTTGTTGATTTTTTTAAAGTGTTTTTTGGTGTATCTATCTCCTTCAGTTCCACTCTGATATTTGTTATTTCTTGTCTTCTGCTAGCTTTGGGGATTGTTTGCTCTTGGTTCTCTAGTTATTTTAGTTGTGATTTAGGGTGTTGATTTGAGATCTTTCTAGCTTTTTGATGTTGGCATTCAGTACTATAAATTTCTCTCAACACTGCTTTAGCTGCATCCCAGAGATTCTGGTACATTGTATCTTCGTTCTGATTGGTTTTAAAGAACTTCTTCATTTCTACCTTAATTTCATGATTTTCTCAGGAGTCATTCAGGAGCACATTGTTCAATTTCCATGTAGTTGTGTGGTTTTGAGTGAGTTTCTTAATCTTAAGTTTTAATTTGATTGTGCTGTGGTCTGAGAGACTGTTGGTTTTAATTTCAGTTCTTTTGCATTTGCTGAGAACTGTTCTACTTCCAGTTATGTGATCAATTTTGGAGTAAATGCCATGTGGCACTGAGAAGACTGTATATTTTGTTGTTTATGGATGAGGAGTTCTGTAGATATCTATCAGGTCCACTTGATTCAGAGCTGAGTTCAAATCCTGAATATCCTTGTTGATTCTCTGTCTCGATGATCTATCTAATATTGACAATAGGTGATAAAGTCTCCCACTATTATTGTGTGGGAATCTAAATCTCTTTGTTGGTCTCTAAGAATTTTTTTTTTTTTATGAATCTGGGTGCTGCTATACTGGGTGTATATATATTTAGGAGAGCTAGCTCTTTTTGTTGAATTGATCACTTTACCTTTATGTAATACCCTTGTTGATTTTTATCTTTGTTAGTTTAAAGTCTGTTTTGTTACTAGAATTGCAACTCCTGCTTTTTTTTTTTTTTTTTTGCTTTTTATTGCTTGGTAAATTTTCCTCCATCCCTTTATTTTGAACCTATATATACCTCTGCACGTGAGCTGGTTCTCTTGAATACAGCACACCAATGGGTCATGACTCTATCCAGCTTGCCATTTTGTGTCTTTTAATTGGGGACATTCAGCCTATTTACATTTAAGGTTAATATTTTTAAGTGTGAATTTGATTCTGTCATCATGATGCTAGCTGGTTATTTTGCAGACTTGTTAATGTAGTTGCTTCATAGTGTCATTGGTCTTTGTACTTCAGTGTGTTTTTATAGTGGCTGGTAATAGTTTTTCCTTTCCATATTTAGTGCTTCCTTCAGGAGCTCTTGCAAGGCAGGCCTGGTGGTGACAAATTTCCTTAGTATTTGCTTGTTTGAAAAGGATCTTATTTCTCCTTTGCTTATGAAGCTTAGTTTGGCCAGACAGAAAATTCTGGGTTGGAAATTCCTTTCTTTAAGAATGTTGAATATTGGCCCCCAATCTCTTCTGGCTTGTAGGGTTTCTGCTAAGAGGTCTGCTGTTAGTCTAATGGGCTTCCCTTTGTAGGTGACCTGGCCTTTCTATCTGGCTGCCTTTAACATTTTTTCCTTCATTTTGACCTTGAAGAATCTGATGATTATGTGTCTTGGGGTTAATCTTTTCATGGAGTATTTTACCGGAGTTCTCTGGATTTCCTAAATTTGAATGTTAGGCCTATCATGCTAGGTTGGTGAAGTTCTGCTGGATGATATCCTGAAGTATGCTTTACAACTTGGTTCCATTGTTCCCCTCTTTTTTAGATAACCCAATTCTTCGTTGGTTTGGTCTTTTTACATAAACCCATAGTTCACAGACCCTTTATTTGTTCCTTTCATTCTTTTTGTTCTAATCTTGTCTTTCTGTCTTATTTCAGCAAGATAGACTTTGAGCTCTGAAATTCTTTCCTCTGCTTGATCTATTTGGTTATTGGTACTTGTGGTTGCATTGTGAAGTTCTCGTGTTGCATTTTTCAGCTCCATCAGGTAATTTATGTTCCCTTTAAAGTGGTTATTCTGGTAAACAGATCCTGTAATGTTTTATTATGGTTCTTAGCTTCTTTGAATTGGGTTAGAACATGGTTCTTTAGCTCAGCAAAGTTCATCACTACACACATTCTGAAGCCTACTTCTGTCAATTCATCCATCTGTCTCTGCCTACTTCTGTGCCCTTGCTGGAGAGATGTTGTGATTATTTGGAGGAGAAGAGGTACAGTGGCTTTTTGAGCTTTCAACTTTTTTTGTTGATTCTTTCTCATTTTAATGAGTTTTTCTAGCTTTGATCTTTGAGGCTATCGACCTTTGGATGGGGTTTTTATGGGAATTTTTTTGTTGATGCTGTCGTTGCTGTTGCTTCCTGTCTGTTTTTCTTTTAACAGTCAGGCTACTCTTCCACAGGGCTGCTGCAGTTTACTGGGGGGTCCACTCCGGACCCTAGTCACCTGGGTCCCACCTGCATCCGGAGGTATCACCAGTGGAGGCTGCAGAATGGCAAAGATGGCTGCCTGCCCCTTCCTCTGGGAGCTCTGTCCCAGAGGGGAACCAACCTGATACCGGTGGGAATGCTCTTGTATAAGGTGTCTGGTGACCCCTGTTTGGGTGGTCTCACCCAGTAAGGAGGCATGGGATCAGGGACCCATGTAAAGAAGCACTCTTGCTGTCCCTTGGTGGAGGGGGTGTGCTGTGCTGGGGAGAAATCTCACTTGTCCAGACTGCCTGGATTCCTTAGAGCCAGCAGAGGGAAAGACTAAGTCAGCTGATCCATGGAGACCATAGCCACCCCTCCCCCGTGGGGCTCTGTTTCAGGTAGATCAGAGTTCTGTCCATAAACCCCTGGCTAGAGTTGCTGAAATTCCTGCAGGAAGGCCCCAGCCAATAAGGAAGGCTGGGTCAGGGTCTGGCCTAAAGAGGCAGTCTGGGCTGGCCGCAGTGGCTCATACCTGTAATCCCAGTACTCTGAGAGGCTGAGGTGGGTGGATCACCTGAGGTCAGGTGTTCCAGACCACCCTGGCCAACATGGTGAAATCCCATCTCTACTAAAAATACAAAAATTAGCCAGGTGTGGTGGTAGGCGCCTGTAGTTTCAGCTACTTGGGAGGCTGAGGCAGGAGAATTGCTTGAACCTGGGAGGCGGAGATTGTGCCATTGCACTTCAGCCTGGGCAACAGAGAAAGACTTCATCTCAAACAAACAAACAAAATAAACAGACAAACAAAAACCAAACCAAACCAACCAACCAACCAAACAAATACTAAAGAGGCAGTCTGGCCAAAAATCTGCCACAGCTGCTGTGCTGTGCTGTGAGGAATTCCTCCTAGGTCCAAACTGTTCAGTCTTCTGGCACTGGCAGAGGAAAAATGGCAGACTGGAGCCACAGTGATGGCTGCCACCCCCACTTTGGGGAGCTCAGTAGTCTTAGGCAGGTGGCATCTGCTGTGATGGTTGCCGCCCCTCCCACTGGGAACTCAGTAGTCTTAGGCAGTCTCCAGCTGTGTGGCTGCTGAGAATCTGCACAGCTCTGTGCTTGGGACCCAAGGTCCTTGTGGTATGGGCTCATGGAAAAAGTGTGGCTTCCTAGGCAGGAGAGCACAATCACTCACTGCCTCCCTTGGCTGGGTGTGGGGACTCTCCTTACCTGAAGTGGCTCCCAAGTGGCTGTCACTCCACCTGCTTTTCCTTGCTGTCCGTGGGTCGCACCATCTGCCTTGTCATTGCCCATGAGAGAACCTGGATATCTTAGTTGCTGGTGCAGGATTCACTTTCCATTTTCGTTCTTCTTGGTGGAGGCCTCTAACTACAGCAAGAAATTAATAACAGAAATTATTCAGCTGGGTTCAGGGGCTCATACCTGTAAGCACAGCCCTTTGGGAGGCCGAGGCAGGTGGATCACCTGAGGTCAGGAGTTTCAGACAAGCCTGGCCAACATGGTGAAACCTCATCTCTACTAAAAGTACAAAATTAGCCACACGTGGTGGTGCGCCTGTAATCCCAGGTACTCCGGAGGCCGAGGCAGGAGAATTGCTTGAACCCGGGAGGCAGAGGTTGAAGTGAGTGGAGATCTCACCACTGCACTCCAGCCTGTGCCACAGACTGAAATTCCATCTCAGAAAAAAATTATTCATTCAATTTTAGCTCACATGATATATATAAAAAATGAAGGAATTTCTCATAGCAGAATTGGGAGCAAGAGTATAAAAATACTTTGGGAAGGATCAGAAAGACTAATATTAAAAATGTATTTTTGCCTCCTTATTCAAGTCCCTGTAGCTGATCATTAGCTCTCTGGAGTACATTATGTTTAAAGTCAGAGGCCACTGTATCTCATGTTATATCACCTAGTAATGGAAAAAGAAACTAAGACAGGGATTAAAGTTATGACTCCTTTAGAAAAGTGTACTAAGTCAGCGTTGAAAGCAAGGCATAATTTGAAATTATGCTGATATTACTCTGCTTTTCATCTGCTGTGTTGAAAGCCAACTTATCATTTTTCACATTATTGCATACATCTAAAAGATGTCATAAACAAAGACTGGGAAAGTGAACACTGAAAAATTGAGAAAGTTTTATTTGTTGGAGGTAATGCGGTTATGGTTGAAATTTTTCTTTAATTTTGTCTATTATTATTGTTTTATTTATGCAGTACAGAAAAGAGTCACAACTTTTTCTTTCTTAGCAAAGTTCCTATTATTCTCTTGTGTTCAATGTTTTCCAAGCAAATTCCTGTCCCTCAGGAAATTTGCGCTACTGTGAACTCTGCTCTGCCTTCTAAAACAACATAGCAAGAATTAGAAGTCTTTAAACCTCTTAAAGAAAGATAACCGCTTAAGGAAAGATCATTGTCTTGGCCATAAAAAGTTCACTATGAATTTGTTCTCAATATTAAACATATAGCAGAATATTTTATGTATCTTTTAATATTGCTCATTAAATATTAGTAGAAATTTACTATAAATTTTTTAATCATTCGAGTTTATTGCAAAATTTTGAATCAATTACACCCAATTGTAATTACATTTCTGTAATTTATCATGCTAAACCTTGTACGAATAGTCAAAGAGGACATAGTATACAAAGTTAATAACACAAAGATAGTTTGAGTAATGTGGTGGGAAGACTGTATCAAGAGATTGGAAACACCCTGGGATCAAGACCAAATTCGAATGATTTGCATAGCTGTGGGAACCTGTGGTGTAACACATGGTCTGATTTCTGCTTTCCTGCATTATGTGTTAGAAATAGTTTGTGAAGGAACTCATCAATTTTGTAGCTTGCTTTATTTAGGCTCTCTACAGAGCATCTATACTGTGTAATTGTTCACTTTGTTTATCTTGTGCAGCTGTTTGCTAGAGAAACATAGGAAGAGTTTTGCAAACAATTAATTTTTTTTTTTTTTTTTTGCGACAGAGTTTCACTCTGTCACCCAGGCTAGAGTGAAGTGGCTTGATCTTCAGTTCATTGCAACCTCTGTCCCTTGGGTTCAAGTGATTATCCTGCCTCAGCCTCCCAGGTAGCTGGGATTATAGGTGCTTGCCACCACATCTGGCTAATTTTTGTATTTTTAGTAGAGATGGGGTTTTGCCATGTTGGCCAGGCTAGTCTTGGACTCCTGACCTCAGGTGATCCACCTGCCTTGGCCTCCGAAAATGCTGGGATTACAGGTGTGAGCCACCGCACCCAGCCAGAAAAACCTCTCTTAAGATATCAGGAGTTGGAGATATGGTCACAACTACTAACAGAAAAAAATTATATAGATATTTTAAAATGGAAGGTAATCCACCCCCACTATTCCACTAAACTGCTAACATAAAGGTCTATAATGACTTCCATGTGACCTAATCTAATAGCTACTTCTCTATTCTTGTCTATACACCCTCTATAATATATACTGTATGTGCCAGTTAATTTCCAGAAGAGGACTAGAGTATAATATGATACTAGGTGTGCATATATGCTAGAACTATGAGTGAACCCAAGCCCAGAAGAAATAGACTTAGTAGGAATTTAAGGTAGAAGGAGTAGAACTGAACTGAGATACTACACAGGTCAATGTCCAAGTACCAAAGGAGTGTGGCAGATTGCAGACTAGGCATCAGTAACCAAAGGCTATTTATTTGTATAACAGGGCTTGAGGAAAAAGGTATGGGTTGCAGAGAAAGCCATGAAGTGCTACATAAGGAGCCAGGCTATTTTACAGATTCTTTCCAAATAATGGTGAACAGAACAGGGCCCATTTCCCAGGGAGAGAAGCCGATAGGAATCAGGTAAAAAGTAGACCACAGCATTGACTTGACTACAGAATGAGAATCCCACTCCTTAGGCATGAAAAACTATGGACCCCGGTGGATTGAAGGAGGTATATTCACCTAGGTTTCCTAAAAGGATTAGGTGCTCAGTCTAGTTACTACATGGGGCTATTCCAGGGTGCACTATCTGATAGCATCACAGAAGTGGACCAATGGCTTCATCCTCTGGCAAGAGCAATTTTAAGGATTTCTAGACAGCACTGGTTTGTAAGTCAAGAGGTTTTGGTACCTTGCTCACTTAGGCCCTTTGTTTGATACATACAAGTGGCATCCCTGCACACTGAAGATAGTTAGGAACTGCTTCGAAATTGCTGGCATGGGGCTAAGACAGGAGAACGGACTGGAAAACTTAAATGTTACTATCAACTAAAATTCTTTTAACTTCATTTTCACTCCTTACCCATTCTATAAATATGTGGGTATTTGTTAAGATCCAAGTACAAGACTCTGTTAACTTTCATCTTATTCAATTGGGATCTATCTCTAGTCTCTCAAGAAAATTAATGTTTCTGATTATATTTAATGTATTCATTATCCTTTCCAATGCATATGTTATTCACATGCTCAGTGAACATATCCTCTACAACATCTTAATTGACAGATAAAGATGAACAAGAAGATCAAGAACATAACCCTGCAGCATATCACCACAAACCTCCCAACAGGTCAACATATTAATCTTTGACCTTTGGTTATGAGTCATTTGAACAGTTTCTAATTTACCCAGTTGTTCTTAAGTAAGCCCATATTGCCTCAACCAGTGAGGGAGAAGTGAGGGAAAAGATCACGATGAGGAAGCAGAAGGCTTGGTAAGCCATGCTAAGGACTTTTTACACACTATCTACAATTAATGAGGGTCCATTAATGGTTTTAAACAGTGGAGGGAGATGGTCACAGTCTTATATTAATGGGTCTGTGCAACCTTCTTAGTTTGTTCTTCATTAATTCTTCTTCTTATATCTTTTGAATATAATTTAAAATATGAGCTCATCGAGTAACTAGAAAAGGAAAACAAACTAAAGAAATGTCAAATGCATTTCTAGTTCCAGCCACCTCCATGACCTGATGTGCTTGCCCTTTCCTCACTACTTTCACCTGGCAGATTTCTATACATTCTTCACATTTAACATGTACATTGTTATATCAAATCATATGTTAACTCTATAGTATTTCATGAAAGATACATACATTCCAGTATATATTTAACATGTTCTATGTCCACTTACAAATGTCCCTTCTTTTTCGTATGAGTATGATTGGCCTTGAGATGTTGGAGTTCTGTCTTGTAAAGACTCCTTTGCAGGCCTTCCTTTGTGGCTAATTCATACCTGCTTTTCAATAACTATTCTTTAGGTTTTCCACACTCTCTGGTCTCATACTTTATCACTAGCAGCTCCTTCACAGATATACTTTCCTCTTTTTCTTTGTAGTTGGCATACAACATTCCTGTCCACTGATGTTTATTAAATATTAACATAATACTTACTCTAGGGGGATACTTGTCTCATGGTACTATTGTATTAGGAAAGCAATTAAATACTAATTAATTTTTAACTCTTTATTTTCTTTTAAAATACATAGGTCACAACTCCATTGGGAGCTCCTTCTCTAATGGTACCTCAGCCCATGATTCATACCCAGCAAGGCCTAAGGACCAGTACTCCTTCCACTCCATCCGCAGAACATCAAGTATGTTTGGGCTATTGTTGCTAAGGGCCTTAGCAGAGATAGGCAGTCAATGGAGGCAGGATCAGTGTTATAATGGAGTTTTGTAACATAGCCATCTTTTGTGTACTGTTGGTCTCTCATAGAAGAAAGCCTAATTCTAACATTTCCATCATCATAGAAAGACAGAATTGTGCAGACCTGATGCAGACCTCTATAAACTTGTGTTGTTAAGCCTCAACTGGGTTCTTATATTTATGCAGCCATGCTTTTATTCATTCATCTGTTCATTCAACAAACCCAACCATGATTAGTATTGGAGAAGTGGCTAACCCAATCTGGAGATTTCAAGGATGACTTACCAGAGAACTGATACTTTAGTTGAATGATAAGATTTAAAAATAGAGAGTCAACAGAGTGAGAAAGGATGCTTCAGATAAACATACACACAAAGAAGGAAGCACAAATCACCATGGGAACTCAAGGAAGGGAACAATTCATTTAGCAATGGAAGCTTTCAAGTGTTGAATGATAAAGAAGATTTCAAATAGTAGATGCATAGAGGACAGAAGTTTGGCATTACTGGCAGAAAGAATAGGTTCAGCGAAGAAGTAGAAGTAGGCAGTGGTAATGCGAATGAGTATAGCTGAAGTGTCATGATCCAGGTGTCCATTGTCTCAGAGTATTGTTTTCTAGAAGACTTTACTAGGTTTCTTCTTTCAGTCTTCAGCTGATGTGCAGAGCCCCCGATTCCTCAATGTTTGTTTTAGGAGAACTGAATAAGCTTCAGGTGTTAGATAATGAGAAAAATGACCAGAGTTTTGTATTAAAATATTTGTGATTTATTTCATAACCACAAGGAAAATATGTATAAATGATTAAATATTTATAGATCTGTCTTTCTTTTATTCAGACGCAGTCCAAGTACAGATACCAAAGCAAAAAGATTAATATTCAGAAGTGAATAAAAAGATGATCTTTCAACAGGCTGAACTGAATCCTCCACATAGTCCAAGGAAAATAAACATTTAGTTGGACATTCAATACTCTTGAAATTCTTTAATTTGATATTTAGAGGTTATGTGCTGTATTTTTTTATTTTAATAGTTAATAATTCACCTAACCCACTCTAGTCTTCCAACCACAACCCCTTCCCTAACAAGTTCTTAAAACCATGTGTATCAGCTCAGTGCAGTGGCTGCACCTCACTTTGGGAGGCTGAGGTGGGAGGAGGATGACTTGAAGCTAGGAGTTTGGATCAGCCTGGGCAACATAGTGAGGCCCCATCGCTACAAAATCACAAAATAAAAAAATTAGTTGGAATGGTGGCATGCACCTATATTCCTAGCTACTTGGTAGACTGAGGCAAGAGGACAGCTTGAGCCCAGGAGATTGAGGCTGCAGTGAGCTACGATTGCACCATTGCACTCCAGCCTGGGTTACAGAGAGAGACCTTGTCTCTAAAAAAAAAAAGCACACATACGTCATGTGTCATACAGGTCCAGTTCTGGGCCCTCTGAGTGCCCTCAGTAGCCACATTACAAGCCTTACTTCATACCAGTTGTCCTTCAGTTGCTTGGCCCCTTTAGGGACTACTTCAGATCTAGTCATGACTCTCATCTAATCCAGAGCTAGGTCCCTAGGTAAAAGCTCAGGAACTCATCCCTTGAAGACTGCCATGGAGTGATAATTCACTTTCTTCCTGTCCTCATAGAGAGTCTAGTGGCATTATTTTGCTGACATGGATTTCCTGAGTGGACTCTCCAGACTCCCAGCATGTAATTGCTGTAGCTGCTCTCTAAGCAACAGCAAGAGCAATGGTTGCCCATGATTCCTTGTCTTGGGCAGGGAGTGTGATCCCTGAGTAATATAAGCTCACCTTGGCCTGGGAAATTTCATCAAATATTCTGGTCTCTGCTTTCTTGAAACTGTTAGGTGCCCACACACTGTTATTTTTGAGCCATCATCTGTATCACAAATCAACAGAAACTACAATATGTGAAAGGAGATGAATTTTTTAGAGATTAGCAATTCCAAAACCCTCTTTAGGAAGTTTACAATTTTGCTTATAGCCATTACTGGAAATAGTGAAAAAAAAAAAAAGTTTACAATTAAATACATTCTTTTAGAAACAAAGGTAATAAGTACTTATAATTTATAATCTAATTATTTTTTGACATTTGTGTGTTACCTGTATTCTTGAGATTATTTACATCCATTGTATCTGTGTGCTACTGGGCATGTTTTCCCAACTCCCTGTGGATTGAAATCACCCACTGTGGGAGTATCTACACCACAGAAATTGGCAAATGCTACAAGCTATGGCTTGATCAGTTTGACACTCTGGACTTAAAGCAATGGAGAAAATGTTACTAATACAGATTCAGCTTAAAAGTGAGTTGTGTCTGTAGTCATTATTGTGAATAGCACCAAAAAATAAGGCAATATTTTTCTGGTATTTGAAAAGCATAATCTAATTCAGGAAATAAGTGACTTACATTGTTGATGAATGATCCAAGTACCAATATAAAAATAATTGTTGAATTAATTTTTTATTACTACTTAAGATAAATGAAATAAGGAACATTCATGACAGAACTACACTAGTTCATCAATTGCAACTACAGGTTGTCTAGGGAGATATGTATTTGGCAAAAATCAAAAGCATCCTGTCAGAATTGGTTATATGGAATCTATAATAAAGAGTATTGTATATTTTATTATCACGTATGAAATTGCGTGCTATACATCTTTTACATTAATACAATTTATAATAAATGTGTAACTCCTTTCTACAATCAGTTGAACATTTATCAGCACACTATGTGAAAATGATTTTTTAAAAGTTGTTCTGTTTTCTTTTGTATATATTTATTCTTCACATTTTGTTTTATTTTGTTTCAAAAGTGTCCATGATGAAAATCTACAGCCTTTTAAAGTTGGTTTTAAAAAATTCTTTTACTAAAGCAATCTAAAGACAAGCTGTAAAAGGTGTGGGCTACTGAAGGCTTACTAAAGACCAATCATATTTAAGGTCAGGTAATAGCTAGATTTGGATCTGGCAAGAAGCAGCTTTTTTTGTTTGTTTGTTTTTTGTTTGTTTGTTTAACTAAGAGAAAAGAAAATGACTACCTATAGAGTTGATAAGCTTAGTGTATTCTTGGAAAAGGTGCTGCAGCCATGGCAGGAAGGAAACAGAGGAGTCAGAAGGAATTGGTATAAAACTTTCTAATTAAGAGAAGACTAGAGTCGGGCACAGTGGCTCACGCCTGTAATCCCAGCACTTTGGGAGGCCGAGACGGGTGGATCACGAGGTCAAGAGATCGAGACCATACTGGTCAACATGGTGAAACCCCGTCTCTACTAAAAATACAAAAAATTAGCTGGGCATGGTGGCACGTGCCTGTAATCCCAGCTACTCAGGAGGCTGAGGCAGGAGAATTGTCTGAACCCAGGAGGCAGAGGTTGCAGTGAGCCGAGATCATGCCATTGCACTCCAGCCTGGGTAACAAGAGAGAAACTCCGTCTCAAAAAAAAAAAAAAAAGACTAGAAAGGTAATATATGGAATATATATATATATATATATATATATATATATATATGTATATATATGAATCTTCTGTTTGTACCTGTAAGAGAGTAAAACATGAGCAGTAAGCTTATAAGGCTTTTGGCTCCAAAAGAAAAACCTGGCCTGAAGAATCAAATAACATATCTCTTAGAGGGATTTATTCCAGATTAGAATTAGTCATAATTTGGAGAAATATTTTCTAAAGTTTGAAGTCGTTGATTAGTTCTAACAATGATTACTATAGATAGGGATCAGTGAAGTTGAACCAAATTTGCAAGTGTGTCTGAAAACTCAATGTTTTTCTGTAGAAACCTTACCTACTTTTCAAAAACAAAATATTTTTGGAAGGCATTGAGGTGGGGGAGAGTGGTGAAGAATAGAGTTCCCATCTACTTTTCTCTGTAGGAACAGAGACATTATCTCACAAAGCCAATGAGCAGAAAAGGTCAGCATCATGGTTAGGTAACGTGTCTTCATCTTCCCAAGCCAAATAGCATAGAAGGCACTGGAGAACTAGTTTGGAGTTCCCGCTTCATTGCCATGTAGAGGTTCACTGAGGTTTAGTTTTCTCATTCACAATATGATGATACCAATTTGTTCCTCATTATATATAAAGACGTATCTATAGCTATGTGTTTGATTGACAGTACATTATCTATGGAGATAAACCGGTAATAGTGATTGCCTCTGAGAAGAGAGAGTTACTTTCCATTGCATAATTGTTATGTTTATGGTGGAATTTGTGAGAGTGGATGAAGCTCTGCTTCACTGGGAAACACTCCAGTGGAAGAAAGGACAGAAAAGGGCCCGAAGAATAATTACTTGGTTCTATACGACAGATGTGCTTTTACAGGATTGTAGTGTAGGATGACATTGGGTAAGTACATCGGCCTAGAAGCCTAGGTGGAGGAGTTCTTAGGATTTTGTATGTGGACTATGAAGTTTTGGAAAAGTTTCAGCTGGAGAGAAGACATTCTGATCAAAGGTGGCTTTCGGGAAAGGTTGGTGCGACAGGCAGGGTATTAGAATGAGGCCAGTGACTCCACTCTGAAACAGACACAAAGTAAGTTCCCTTCAAGAGGCAGGAAGCTTGTTGGGATGGTGAGACCAGAAAGGCACAGACGCTGAACCCTCGTGATGGCGATAGGTCTCACGTTCGCTAGCATCCGAGAGGGAATTGGGTCGCTCCAGAGGCCATTGTGAAGGCTGCTGCGAGTTCTAGGGTCAGGGTGGGGTCAGGCTAGGTCCCCATTCATAGGGCTTTAGCACAGCTCACTCACAAGACCCCTTTTCCCAAGAGGACGTAAGGGTTTTTCCTGCCGCTCCAGCTTGTCTTCTGCGGCCCTTCCATGCTTGTCACTTACCCGAGCGCAGCCAATCAGCACCTACAGGTTGGTCTACTTTCGGCCAAAGGAGAACGGGAACCTGGTGGGGGACCTTTCCTGCGCACCAATGAATGTGTACGGAGAGGCGGGCCTGCAGGTGCGAACGAGCCAATCACGAAATCCTGGTGGCCGGCGGCTCGGAAGGCAGTCGAGCACTCGCATCCCCAAGATGGCGGCCGCAAAGGACGGTTGCGGCAAAGGAGAAATGGCCACAGGGAATGGGCGTCGGCTCCACCTGGGGATTCCCGAGGCCGTGTTTGTGGTAAGAATCACGCTGTTTCCTGGCATCTTGGGTCGAGACTGCCGACTGCCCCTTTGTTCCCGTCTCCCACCTAGGCCTCTGCTGTTGGAAGGAGCTGAGCTGAAGGTTCAGGGACGGGGTGCTCTCACTCCTCGCACCTGGAAAGATTGAGCTCTGCTGCAGCCCGCCCGGAAGACACGTAGCTCGGGAAGGTCCTAGAAGAGAACGGGGTGCGGGACCTGGGCGAGGGCGAGGGGCGGCGGGGCGGGGCGGGGCGGCCTGAGGGTCCTGCCGGCTACCGCCGGTTTTCGTTCCCCTGCTGCTTCAAAAACGGGAGATGGTGAGGAGCTCTCGAGTCCGCGTAGATGTTGTAGAGACAGTACAATGAATAGGCAGAACAGCTAGTGCCAAGATGTGAAAACAGGGAGTATCACCTTGTCTGTTGAAGGAATGCGGTGCTCGGTTGCCTCGGCGGAAGTGGAAGAAGTAGGATGATGGGGTGAGAGTGTAAACCCCTTCTGTGGCTTTCTAAGGAATTTAGATTTTTACTATACAGGCCGCTCGCTGTTCTCAGTGCCTTTTTAAAAATTTTATTTTATTTAGAAATAGTATTTGAAGACTATTCGAGTAATCAGAGAAAATGTCTTACTGGCCCTCCAGGCCAGCTCATCTTTCTGTCCCTATTTAGTTGTACTGAGCTGCTATAAAATCTTTATGAAAGTTTCTCAACCTTTTGATTTATACCTTCCCTACCTCTGCCTTTTTACTAATCATGTCTTATATCCTTCAAAACACTAATTTATTTACACCACACTTCATGTTGTCTATTTGTATTTGCTGATTGAATTTCGCAATTGTTTATAATTTTCTGTTTTCATGAGCTGTGCCATTTATTTCTTTACATTAATCTATTATCTAATAAGGAATAAAATTCGTTGAGTGCCATGCACTTTCTTAATTATTTTACTAAACTCTAGGTGGTAGCTACTGTTAGGTCTGTTTTTAGATGTTAAAACCGTGGTAGAAGGCCCTTGAGTAACTTGCCCCAGGCCACACAGGATGTAAATGAGGTATCCAGCATTTGAACTTGGGCAATCTGTGGAGGTCCAGACCACCAGCTTACCCCTCATGCTCTGCTGCTGTGAGGAGGTGAGTAGTTCTCATCCACTGTGTCATTTCTCCTGGCCCTAGAATAGTGCCTGACACATAGTATCACCTCCTAACTATGTGTCTAATTAAATTTCCGTACTGCCTTAAACGTACATTCATAGTACTCAGCTAGAGAAATCTATATCCAGAGGATACACTTTATCTGAGGTCTGTATAACATCTTAAAATGCTTCTTCCCTAGAATGTCATGGTTATTTTTTTGTAGACCTTAAAATTTCTATTGACATAATGTAATAAGCAACCCAATTTTATATAAATTTCTATTGACAGTATAATAAGCAACCCAATTTTATATGATTGTTTTTGTTCCCAAACTGTTAATAATTGAAGTGACATGGTATTGTTGAAAGACCATTGGCTTCTAAATTGACCAGGGTTTGAATCCTGGCTCTGGTTCCCAGTTTCTGCTTAACCTTAAGCATATTATTTTACCACATTGAGCCTGAGTTTTTTTAGCTGAAATAGGGATGACAATACTTAAGAGAGTTGTTATGGTAAACAGAGAACATGCTTGAGTATTGCAGTGTAGTAGATGTCGAATAAGTATGAATTCTCATGATGATAGGAGGCAATATACCACAGTTGTTAAAAGTCAGACCCGGTTCTTTCCCCAACCCCACTGACTCAGTAATTTCTTTTCTTTCTCTGCTTGAATTGTTCTTTCACCCTTGTCCATTTCATGACCTCTTCATCTTTCCACTTGTAGTTCATATATCACCTCCCTGTTGTTTTTTTCTGACCTCTACTCCAAAACGAAATCCCTGGCACTTTGTGTCCCAATGGCACGTTATGCTATAGATAGAAGAGAACTCTTAGAAGCATCTCATATATGCTTAGAGTATCTCATACTCTTAGAAGCATCTCATATATGCTCACTCATTTAATCCCGGGTGATGAAAAGGTACTTGTAGAGATGATGAGGAAACTGAGGCAAAGAGAGGTTAACTGACTTGCCTAAGGTCACCTCATCTAGTAAGTGGTGAAGCTAGGATTCAAACCAGGCAACCAATCTCTTAACCACTGCTGTAGTTAATTCATGCTAAACTCCAGCACCTAATAACATGTATCATGTGCTAAAACTTAGGCTTCTTTCTCTTCCCTGCAGTGACCCTTCTAGGAAGGTGACATCTCTCTTTTACATGCAGAACTCAGCCATTAACTCTCAGCCTTACATTTGCAATTTCATTTACTGTCTCTAGTTTGTTGGCTTCATAGCACTCCCTTGCTGTGTTTCTCTTCCTTTTTCTTCATTGTTTCAGCTAAGATATTCTCTGGTAGCTAATAAATATGGATAAGAATAATGATGTGGGCTGGGCACAGTGGCTCATGCCTGTAATCCCAGCATTTTGGAGGCTGAGGTGGGTGGATCACAAGGTCAGGAGTTGGAGACCAGCCTGGTCAACATGGTGAAACCCTGTCTCTACTAAAAATACAAAAAAATAGCTGGGCATGGTGGTGTGAGCCTGTAATTCCAGCTACTCGGGAGGCTGAGGCAGGAGATTCGCATGAACCCTGGAAACGGAGGTTGCAGTGAGCCGAAATTGTACCATTGCTGAGCAACAGTGTAAGACTCCATCTCAAAAAAAAAAGAATAATGAAGTAAAGATCTTAGAAGCCGTAATTAAAGTTACTTATGATAAAGAACTAAACTTCCATAAAGTACTACACGGCTCTTGTAGTGTCTACGTTTCCATATATTTTCATCTTGTTTCTGATCCTTATCTAATTAACCAGCCTTTGTTCAAGGACCAGCATGTGGTATAAAAAAAATTTAACATCAGTTTTACTGCTTCCTTTACAAAAGATTATTCTGATTGCCTTTTAGGTGACTTTGTTTCACTTATTTGATACTGAAGGAAGCATTTGTGGATTGCCTTGGGAACCTAATGACCATATTTAGTATGATTTCTATGGCAAAACTTGTTGAATTAAAAATAAGTAATAAAATTGATAATCTCGGCATACAACCTATAAAATCATTTTGTGAGCATGAATGGGCAATGTGTTTGTTAGTATTTTCATATTTGTTACTAGGGATACCTGGGAAAATGCATAAAGTGGTAGGCAAGGTCATTCTTTTTCTATTTATAAATAAAAAATGAAGAGGAAGGTGAAAGAATAAATTAGCTATATATGTACTGTCTGAAATTGTCTCTAACTTTTTATAACTACAGATTAAGCATCCTAAAACTGAAAGTCTGAAATCCAGAATACTCTAAAATCTAAAACTTTTTGAACACTGATATAATGCTCAAAGGAAATGCTCTTTGGAGCTTTTTGGAGTTTGGATTTTGGATTGGGGATGCTCAACTGGTGTAATGTAAATATTCCAAAATCCAAAAAAAATCTAAAATCCAAAGCAGTTCTGGTCTCAAGCATTTTGGATAAGGATGCTTAACCTGTACTTTTAGTTAAAAACAAACCTTTGGAGAAAAACAAAGCTTTTTTTTTTTTTTATGTTTTAAAAACAAAGCATTCAAAAAATCTGCTTAGTGGCATGAATTGTAAAGTATTATTTTTGATATTTAAGGAAGATGTAGATTCCTTCATGAAACAGCCTGGGAATGAGACTGCAGATACAGTACTAAAGAAGCTGGATGAACAGTACCAGAAGTATAAGTTTATGGAACTCAACCTTGCTCAAAAAAAAAGAAGGTAAGTGTAAAAATTTCTAAGTTTTGAAAATCTTATATGGCTTGAACTTTTTAAAAATTGAGATATAATTTACATATAATAAAATATTCAGATGTCAAGTGTTCAGTCCTCCAAGATGGCTGTACCATATTAAATTCCCACCAGCAATGTACAAGAGTTCCCCTTGTTCCACATCCTTGCTAACACTTGATATTGCGTCTAAACATGGTTTTGAAAACATAATAGAATGGTTATTAAAGACTGTATTCCAAAGCTTTCAAATCATAACATCTTATATGTCTAGTTCATCCTTCTAATTTTGCCAGTGAGATAAGAGACTTCCAGAGTCTAAGACTTAATTAATTATGAAATCCCAAGATTTCATAATTAATAGGCATAGGAAAAAAGGTATCCTTACTCTAAACCCTTTATTTCCCTACATTATTTTTTAAAGCTTATAAAGTCAATTCACTGTAATAAATACTTACAGATCTCTGTTTTGTGCATGTGCCAACATTCTTCTGTCAGATAAATATTTATGGAATCCTAGCTAGATACCACATACTGTTTTGAGTGAAATAATGTCCAGTATCTGGTTTCAACAGGGACATAGGACTGGGTGTGCTGGCGCAAACCTGTAATTCCAACACTTTGGGAGGCCAAGGTGGGAGGATCACTTGAGTCCAGGAGTTCAGGACTAGCCTGGACCACATAGGAAAAACCCGTCTCTACAAATAAT
This sequence comes from Saimiri boliviensis, assembly GCF_048565385.1. Classification (NCBI taxonomy): domain Eukaryota; kingdom Metazoa; phylum Chordata; class Mammalia; order Primates; family Cebidae; genus Saimiri; species Saimiri boliviensis. Next base: position 83,403,012 of record NC_133470.1, on the reverse strand, counting down.
TAAAAAATAATTAGGCCAGGCGCAGTGGCTCACGCCTGTAGGTGGGTGGATTGGGAGGCTGAGGTGGGTGGATTGCCTGAGCTCAGGAGTTTGAAACCACCCTGGGCAATGTGGTGAAACCCTGTCTCCACTAAAATACAAAAAAAAACTAGCTGGGCATGGTGGTGTGTGCTTGTACTGCCAGCGACTTGGGAGGCTGAGGCGAGAGAGTTGCTTGAGCTTGGGAGGCAGAGGTTGTAGTGAGACGAGATTACGCCACTGCATTCCAGCTTGGGTGACAGGGTGAGACTCCATCTCAAAAAAAAAGTTAGCTGGGTGTGGTGGCATGCACCTGTGGAGGCTGTGGCGGGAGGATCGCTTGAGCTCCGGACGTTGAGGCTGCAGTGAGATGTGATGAGGCTACAAGCCTAGGCAACAGTGTGAGACCCAGTCTCAAACTAACAAAATCACATAAAAAAACAAGTACACAGTTTGGGGGAAATTATAGGTATATAAATAAAATTAGCACACTAAGTAGAGCAGTGGAGGTGCTTTGGTACAAAGTAATGAGGTATAGGGCAATGGTAACACATTACTTTATACCAAAGCACCTCATTAATCTGGAGGGGCCAAGGAGGTTCAGAGGAAGTTTCTAAGAGGAACAAATGGCTATGTAGAATTTCAAAGATTGGTTATGAGTTTGGAGGCAGACTAAAGTGAGGAAGTGTAGTCTGGGCATAAGGCACCACTTATGCAAAGGTACAGAAGTTTGTTTGAAACTGAGATCTTTTATCTTTCTTTAATTGGAAGTTTTGTGATTATCACTTTTTCTTTTTTTGTCATCTGTTAGTTTTTTTCTCTTTCTTTCTGAGATTCCTGTTTACAGATGTTGTCGCTTCTAATTCTGTCTTACATTTCTTTATATTATTGCCTTTTTTCTGTCTTTGTCATTTATCTTTTGGCAATTAGATGGATATCCATGAGTTCTTTATTTCAGCCGTTACGTTGTTTATACCTAGTAGTTTTGGTTGGTTTTTCTTCATATTACCAATATCTTTTCTTTTTTTCTTTGTGGTATCTTTAAGTATTTAATGTATAATTTTTTATCTTTTGGTGTTTGTTAATTTTGTTTCATATGATAGAGGTCGTTGAATTTATTTATCATAATTATCAAATTATAATTTCTTTTCCCTGTCAGCTTAGTTTCCCTCAGGGATATCAGCTACTTTGGCCAGTAATATGTGTGGAGGTGGGGGTACTTTAAGTCATTCCTAGTGGGTAGGGGTGGGAGGAATGCTGCTAGTATCCCAGTCTAAGGACATAGCCGTCAGACAAATACTTCTCCCCAGCCAGGTAATGCCACCTCTGGGGGATTCTTTCAATTTCTGCTGTCTTCATTTATCATCTGAGGAGGGAAAGGGAGTGGGGAGAGGTGGGCTGCTGGGGACTAATACTTGTAATTCTCAGCTTCCCAGTTTGGCCTTCCCTCTGCCACTGACCAATTCTGCCATTTTTCTGCCCTGTAGCAGTGATAAGGCAGGTAATGTGACTCCCTGGGGCAGTTCAGAGGGAGAAAAGGAGCACAGCTAGAACATTTTCTTTTAGCTTTGTTCCTCTTTTGAAGACTTGATTCACTTTCCTTCTAAGCTGCTGTCTCCCCTCTCACAGCCCTAGCCCCTCCTAGGACCTGGAGATTTCCATTGCTGTTGCAATAACAATGACCTGGAGCTGACAGAAGTGCCCTTTGTCAGAAGAGTAGATAAAAAAGTTGTGTTTGTTATATTTGTAATGGAATATTACACAGCAGTGAAAATGAATGAACAAATCTTAGGATCTTGATTGAGTTTAAAAAGCAAACCCCAGAAAAATGCATACAGCATGAGACCATTTGAATTAAGCTCAGAAATCACCAATGCTAAAGAATATTTTGTTTAGAGATACACACAAATACAGTGAAACTAATTGAAAAAGAAAAAAACAGGACTGTAAACACACAGTTTAGGCAAGCTACGTTCTCTTTTGTTTTTATTTATTTTTCAAGATGGTGTCTCGCTCTGACGCCCAAGCTGGAGTGCAGTGCCACTGTCTTGGCTCACTGCCACCTCCACCTCCTGGGTTCAAGGGATCCTCCTTCCTCAGCTTCCCAAGTAGCTGGGATTGCAAGCACATGCCACCACGCCCAGCTAATTTCTTTTTTATTTTTTTTAGTAGAGACTGGGTTTCACCACGTTGGCCAGGCTGGTTTTGAACTCCTGGCCTCAGGTCATCTGCCCACCTCGACCTCCCAAAGTGCTGGGATTATAGGTGTGAGCTATCGTGCCCAGCCATGCTACTTTCTCTTGAGGTGAAGCAGGGTGGGGAGGAGTGTATTGCTTGGGCAGGTACAATGTCATTGGTGGTCTGGTTCCTAAGTTGGCTGATTGACTCATTTATATGCTTTATAACATACTACATATAGTATTTATGTATATAAAATGCATCTTAAAAGTCATTTACATGACCAAAAAATCTTGATCTGAACATACTTCTTAAGTTGTATGTGTATCACATATTTTATAAATGTATACCATCTTTCTGGTGTTTACCTATGTGAACATATCACACAAAAGTAAGGAAACTTGAGCAATCTGTAGCATCCAGATTGAATTTTAGTGAAAAAATAAATGCCAGGTATTTCTAGATTATTTGCTGGACTGTATTATCAAATGATGACACGATTTTTTTTTTTTTTTTTTGAAGCAGCAGGCTCATTGAACACATTTCTTGCCAGGTTAGTAGCACAGGGTATAGTAAATTTGCCCTGCTAACCTTCTACACACATGGAGTGACTTCTTTAAGTTCGTTTTCAGTGTTGTATTTAAATTTTGTTTGCATTCTGGTCTCTAATAATATTTAGTTAAATGTACCCTGAAAGAACCAGAGCTTTGTGTTTATATCCTTAGTCTGTTTTGCAGAAATTACATTGTGATTTGACAGAGAACCTAGAACTGCATCTAATCACCATAAAGAGCTAAACCCCAGTGACAAAAAAGACATCATTGTTTTCCCTCTTTAATTGACTGAATATTTTTAGCATAGTATATTTTTCTCTTATGCTCTTGTCAGTGAGGTTGATTGCATTCGGGAGTCACTTACTAGCATTTTGCTAGTACCTATCATAGAACTTATCCGTTAAGTCTGATCAGTCGTGTCATGTCCATCATTTTTAAAAATTTCTTTTGTTTAAATCAGTGATCCATTTATAATTTTAAGAACGATTGTTACCTAATTTGAAAAGAAGAGCATTTATCAACATAAAAATTAGGGGAGGAGTACCCAAAGCTTCAAAGAATCACTAAATTGTACTATATCATAATGTGGTATGTTTGGCATTCAGTTGGTGCTGTAAGTTTTTCACAGTGTGACAAATACACGCACTGAGAAGTTGTCATTGTGCTTTGCCTGGCATTTAGCTGACTGTGATGTATGTGTATGGACTGAATGCACACACCAGAAACAGCTATGTGCATGTCTGGATAGGGGATTAGTAGCTTCTGTTTTAGAAGATAACTTTTGAATGCATGTTATTTTAAAAATTAGTATTAAAATTTATCTATTTAAAATGTCATTGTAATTAAATGCAGAACCTTTGAATCTCCTCTGTGGAATATAGTCTGGTCTAGAAATGTTAAATAACATTGGGTGTTTGACATAATAGAACAGAGCTTTGTCTTTATGGAATAGGCATTCCATAAACATTCGCTAGGATATCTTAAATATTTTTATTAAGTATTTATACTTTAAATGTTTTATGAATATTTTACTAAATATACTTTCTTTAGGTAAATAGTTCATTAAATATTTTATTTTTATAAATACTTATATCTTAAATATTTTATCTCATATCTAAAAATATCTTCAATATTTTACTGTTTTACTTTTTTATTTTTTTCTCATGTGTGCTGTTGCAGAATATCTTAAATATTTTATATCGTAAATAGTCCTCAAGAACACATTAGTAGAAAATGCAAAGTTAGTAAGACCATGTCCTGTTGTTTATTTTTGCCTGCAAAATACTAAGTTAGTCTTTTTCTTGTTCACAGGCTAAAAGGTCAGATTCCTGAAATTAAACAGACTTTGGAAATTCTAAAATATATGCAGAAGAAAAAAGTAAGTGTATTTTTGTTTATAAATATGAGCGAACTAGGATATATTAGTAGCAGCTCGTCGTCTTTGACTCTTTGGTCACTGATATTTGATCTGTGCTGTGGAATCCAGTCTGCCTTCTTAAGTATATACACTAATGTTATGATGTGCTTCCGTAGCAAATGTGGCTTTGTGGTCTTCCCCCGAAAGTCATGTTTCACTCTAGGGCCCACACGTGGATGACTTTGCTTATCTTTAGTGCTTGTGAAACTTAAATGCAATTTGAAATTGTTTGGGAATACAAAGAAAATTTCTTATTTTGTGCTAGCAGCATCTAAGGGTTTTTTCTTTGTTGTTGTCATTCTCCCTGAGAATAAGGAGTTAGTTCAAGATTTATAGAGCTGGAAAGAATCTTAGAGATCATCTGTTTCAGGTACTCATTTCATAGTTGAGGATATGGTTTCAGAGAGATTATACTTGACCCATGTTTATGTAGTTAATTACTGTCAGAACTAAATTTGAGAGTCTTCTAAGTCTTAATCCAGTATTCATTAAATAAAAGCAGGTTGTAAATATTAAATCTCATAATCATATTGTATTGAAAAGATTGTGTGTGTGTACTTACGATTTTGCTTGACTGGTAGAATAACTATTTCTAGTACATTTTACTATGTGGTGAACTTTGTTAAGACTTCAGCAATTGATTGGGCATAAAGCACGAATGAAATAATAGCTAATTCTTATAATAACACTTTCTCTGTATGTCAGGCGCTGGGGTGTGTTTGCGTGTGTATGTGTGTACTCAGTGCTTACCACTGCCTTCATAGGGGTAGGGACTCTCATGATCCTCATTTTGCAGATGAAGAACCCAAGATACAGAAGTTGAGTGAGGTACCAGATTTGTAAAGCTAGTGAGTAACTGAGCCAGAGTCAATACCCAGCTATCTGGCTCTAGCATTCATTTATTTTACCACTACACTTAACCTGCATGATGGTACTGTTTTAAATGTCCTAGGTTCAACTGTGCGATCTCTCCTTTATAACTTTGATATCAAACTGGTCTGTTTATGGCACTGTCATTTTTTTTTTCGAAGGAGTCCACCAACTCACTGGAGACCAGATTCTTACTGGCAGATAACCTGTATTGCAAAGCTTCGGTTCCTCCTACCGATAAAGTGTGTCTGTGGTTGGGGGTAAGTAAATGTTATAGCCACAGCTGATCTATTTGTAAACCAGTGTGTTTTCTCCAGCAAACACAATGGTTTTGCTAGTATTTTAATAGTATTGCTTGAGATGTATAAAGTGTTCATCTCCTTTTGATTGCAGAAGGGACAAAGGGCAGGGTTCAAGTGGTTCGTATTAGAAACTGACTGAAATCAGGAGTGTGATCAAGATCGCAGCAAAACATACTGATCAACAACATAAAACTGATCAAACAAACCTTGCTTCTCTTCCAGTTAATGCTTTATCTCTCTTAAATATAATGGAGGAAGAGCAATAGAAGGTACTGTTGAACTTTAGATAAATGCTTCTTCCCATAAGAGTTTAATAATTCTAGAAAGATCCCTCTAAATTTAAGGGGAAAAAGAGTATTGCAGAAAGCTTTAGGTTAGAGTTTATTTTTTAAAACCATATATTTCAGTTTTAGATGATTTCATTGAGCTTGTCTGTGATTTATCTATCTTGGCTCTTCTCAGTCCTCTGACTATCCTGCTAGCTGTCCGTGAATATTGTTACCTCAGTCGAGTTCCATACAAAGTAGCAAGCCGAGTGCACTTCTCCCAGCTGTTCTATTGGGAGGATTCCCTGTAGCTGCTGTCCTGTAGGGTTACTCCTGAGAGGCACTCTAGTGCTATGAAAGATGGATAAATTAGCCCAAGGAAGTTTGCTTCTCTGCCCATTAGTTCATCCTCCTGATTTTTGTTGGTTGTAATATTTTCAGAGTTTGTACAACATTGACATTTCACTCTACAATCATAATTCCTACACTTAGTCTTAGTTCTGTATTTAAAAGGAAGGATTCAGTATCACTAAGGCTTTTTAAAAAATAACTTGGAAGCGTAGCAACTATACCTGAGTGTCTAAGGGTTGAATGATTTTCCGTATTCAGGTTTTTTTTTTTGTAGAAATTGCATGATCTTTTGATTCACAAATTCAAGTGTTACTTGATTTCAGGAAAGATAATTTCTGTTGTGTACTTGAATGTGAATTTTGCCCCACTTTTATTATCTTTTGGGAATAATAAATATGCATATGTTGGATCTCCTTTGTCTCTTTTCAGTACCTATCATGTTCTCTGTTTCCAGTTATTTGACATGTTTCATTTTGTGTGATTTCCCCCGGCCACTTCCCCATGACTTCGTGTTTTCCCTTGTAGTTATTTTGTTTTGTTGCTTTTACTCTGTCTTTCATAACTGTTCTTCTGTTTCTTTTTCTCTTCATTTTCTTTGCTGAGCTCTTCTAGCTCTTTTCATCTTTTCCTTCTTTTATTCCTCTTGAATGCTTAAATCCCCATTTCACCACTCATAGACTAGCACTTCCCACAGTCTTCCCCATCTCAGTAAATGGTAGAATCTTTTGCCTCGTTGCTCAGAACAAAAGTCTTTAAGTCTGGACTCTTTTCTATTTTATGTCTCTCAACGGGTCCTTCAGCAAACCCCGTTGGTTCTTTCATCTGAATGGATCGAGAAGCCAACTATCTCTCACTGTTACTGTGGTCCAGGCCACCTTTGTCTCTTGCCAGGACTGTGGGAATAATGTCTGTATTAGTTTTCTGGGGCTACCATAATAAAAGTATCACAAACTGGGTGGCTTTAACAACTGAAATTGATTGTCTCACAGTTCTGGAGGCCAGAAATCTGATCAGCTCCAGAATCAGGGTCAATTCCTTCTGAGGGCTGTGAGGGACAATCTGTTCCAGCCTATTCTCTTAGCTTCTGATGTTTGCGGACAGTCTTTGGCATCTTGATATGTAGAAGCATCACTGTGATCTCTGCCCTTCATCTTCATATGTATGCAGGCATGTGTCCAAATTTCTTCTTTCAAAAGACCCTATTTCCAAATAAGGTTACATTCTGAGCTCCTAGGGGTTAGGAGTCTAACTTATTTTTTTGTTGGGGAGACAGAATTCAATCCATAATACCTTACTTCCACATAAGGTCACATTCACTAGCATAAGGGACCAAAACTTCAGTATCTTTTTTGCATGACACTTTTTAACCTGTAATAACTTCCTAATTCACTTTCTTGCTTCTGCCCTTGCTGGAATTCCTAAAGCCTTTCCAGCACAGTGATCAGAGCAAGCCTTTAAAATCTCAGTCAGGTCATGCCATTATTCTGCCCAAAAGCTTTGAGTCGTTTCTTATCACATTCTGAGGAAAAGTCCAAGTTCTTGAGTGGCTGACAAGTTCCTACACATCCTGGTACTCTGGTACTTCTTTCTCTCTCTCTCTCTCTCTCTCTCTCTTTTTTTTTTCGAGACAGAGTCTCACTCTGTCACCCAGGCTGGAGTGCAGTGGCGTAGTCTTGGCTCGCTGCAACCTTTGTCTACTGGGCTCAAGCAATTCCTGTGCCTCAGCTTCCTGAATAGCTGGGATTACAGGCATGTGCCACCATGCCTGGCTAAATTTTTTGTATTTTTTGGTAGAGACAGGGTTTTGCCATGTTGGCCATGTTGGTCTTGAACTCCTGGCCTCAGGTGATCTGCCTATCTTGGCCTCCCAAAGTGCTGGGATTACAGGTATGAACCACCACACCCAGCCTCTCTGTTCTTCTCTTACTTAATGCCCTACTTCCTTGCTTGGCCACACTTGGACTTCTTGCCGGACTTAGAGCATGCTGGGAATGGCCCTACCTCAGAACCTTTATTCTAGCTCTTTCCTCTGCTTAAGCTGCCAGAGTAATGTTTTTAAAACATGTCAGATCATTCCACTTCCTGCTCGTGACTCCAGTGGTTTTCATCACCAAGGGTGGAATACAGAGGTGTCCTTTTCACAAGACAGCCCCACTTCCTCTCAGCACTCATCTCTAACTGTTCCTGGAATCTGCCAGCGTGGCCCCACATTTCTACTTCTGTGCTCTTCACACCCAATCCTTTGAGTTCTCTGTTTCAATTGTTAGCTCCCCCAGGGACCTGCTATGACTTGTCTGTCAGCATTCCTTGGTGTCACCCTGTTTATCCTGTACTGTTTTCCTTCATAGCACTTACCAATAAGTTATGTTATTGATTGATGTATTTACTAGTTGCCTGACACATAATATGTGCTCAGTAAAAATTTTTCTTGAGTGAATGACATTTTTTTTGGTATTTTGTCAGTTTATACATGCTAATGGTTAGCAAAGCAAATAAAACAAAGTTTTACAATAGAAAGCTACATGCTACTGCTTCATCCCCAGATGCACCCACTTTTAATCATGTCTGTACCTCCATATGTAGGTAAATATTGGGGATTTTGTTAATTGGTTTTACAGAAATGGGATATATATTGTTCATTACCTGACTTTTCACTTAATAGCACAGATGTCTTTACTTGTGAGTAGACACAGAATTTGCCTCCTTGATGTTATTGGCTTACTGTTTTGTGGTAGGGCTATGTGGTAATATTCCCAAGTCAAAGGGTGTTTGTTTAGATTGTTTTCAAGTCTCTTGTAGAGTGAGCAAGCGGTGCTGTAGTAAATATTTTTGCACTATAGACTTGTACACAAAGGCATATTTTTGTATGCTGCTTTGAAATGGATTTGTTATGTCTAAGAGTATGCAGATTTAACATGTTGATGGATACTATCAAATTGCCCTCCAGAAAAGACTACCAATTTTCATTTTCTCCAACAATACATGGAAATACCCTTTTATTCACAGTCTCAACCACATTTTTAGATTTTTGCTAGTTTTATAGGTGAAAATGGTATTATAGGTTTTTGTTTGATAAAATGCTCATTCGTATTTCCTCTTCTGTTTGCCTTCCTGATTACGTTGTTGGTCCATTTTTCTGTTGAATTATTTCTGTTTTTTTTTTTGATAGACATTTAGGCCTTTATATATTATATGTTTGGGATGCAGAGTCTTCTCTTCATATTGCAGATACTTTTTCTCATCTGTTGCTTGTCTTTTGTGGTACCTCTTATAAGTTTTAAATTTTAATGTAATCAACTATATCAGATGTTGGTGATTTTATTTATCTTAACAATGTACCCGTTTCACCAAATTTGCAAACATTTTCTTTTTCCTAATATTTATATACTTAAATTTTTTTGAAAACTTTTTTGTTAAGAATAAAATGGAAAGATAAGCAACTCAGCAGGATAATTCGTGAGTGACTTCCAAAAGGAGGGCCTCCCGATGGCCAGAAAACATATGAAAAGTTGTCCCACTTCATTAGTAAATAGGGAAATGCAAATTAAAAGCACAATGTGTTCTCACTGTGCACCCACCAGAATGGTAGGGTGATACTAAGTGATGGTAGGATATGGAACAGTGAGAACACTGATTTACTGTTAGTGAAGATGTAAATTGACCCAGCCACTGGGGAAACTGGCACTATCTGTTAAAGCAGAACATATGCATTGCCTATGCCATAGCAGTTCCATGCCTGTTTCTATCTCTTTCTGCCTCTTGCTATATATAATAGATATATATAAATATTAACTAAAAGAGAGGTATAAGAATGTTCATATCAACTCTGTAGTAACCCAAACTGGAAACAACTCAAATGTTAATCACAGTTGAATGGATGCCTAAATCATCATGTGTTCAAACCGTGGAATACTATACAGTACAGAGGAGGAATGAACGGCTGCTACACACTAGCACTGCAAGGGTGATTTTCACAAACAAGGTTGCAGGAAAAAAATGCATAGCAAATCACCACAAATTTAGAGGCTTAAAACAATATCCATTATCTCCTAGCTGTATAGGTCAGAAATCCAGATGAGCTTGGCTGCGTCCTCTGTCCAGGGTCCCATAAAGCCAGAATTAAATTGTCAACAGGGCTGTACTGCTTATTAGCAGCTCTAGGGTGGAGGGGGGGAATTAGATTTCAGCCTCGTTCACGTCGTTGGCAAAATCCAGTTCTGTGTGGTTGAGGTCCCTATTTCCTTGCTGCCTATTGTCCAGGAGTCAGTCTCAGCTTCTAGAGGCCACCTGGAAGCCTTGGCTTGTGGTCCTTTATATTTTCAAAGCAGTAATATGACTAATCTTTCTTACATTTCAGATCTTTCAAACTTCTCATTCTGATGCGAGCCAGAACAAGTTCTCCGCTCTTAGGGGCTCGTGTAATTAGATTAGGTTTACCCAGGCAGTCTGTATATTAAGGTCAGCTCTGGCAGATGACATAAATATCTCATCAAAGTCACAGATTACAGAGATTAGAATGGACAGCTATTATGGGAGCCATAATTCTTGCCTACTGTAGAAGTCAGTCACAAAAGAGCACATATACTGTGTCACTCTGTTTATATAAAGTTGTAATACAGGCGAAACTATGCTCCAAGTCAGGATAATGGTTACCGTTGGGGTCAGGGTGCTGGTAGTAACTGGAACGGTTCACAAGGAAGCTTTGGGGTGTTGGTGATAACCTGTCCTCGATCTGGATACTGGTTCCACAGGTGTGTTAAGTTTGTGAAAATACATCAAGCTATATATGATATGAATTCTTTATGTGTATAATGTATATAAACAAAAAAATCAAAACTGCCGAAAGCAAAGTACAAGTGAACGAATCTGTTATTAGGGTTCAACCAAAGAAATAGAACCTGCATAAACTTGTGTACAAAGGTGCAAGTGCAAGTTAGTATGTGTGTACCTCATGATTTCATACTGTTACTTCCGATTCAAATTCAGGACAACAGAGTTTTCACTTTAGTTGTTCCTCTGTTTTTTTTTTTTTTTTTTTTTTTTTTTTTTTTTTTTTTGAGATGGAGGCTTGCTGTGTTGCCCAGGCTGGAGTGCAGTGGTGCAATCTCGGGTCACTGCAACTTCTGCCTCCTGGGTTCAAGCGATTCTCCTCCCTCAGTCTCCTGAGTACCTGGGATGATGGGCACATGCCACCACATCTGGCTAATTTTTGTATTTTTGGCAGAGATGGGGTTTCACTATGTTGGCCAGGCTGGCCTTGAACTCCTGACCTCAAGTGGTCCACCCGTCTTGGCCTCTCAAAGTGCTAGGATTACAGGCGTGAGCCACTGTGTGCCTGGCCCCTCTGTTTCTTCTGTATCAAGAATCCTGGTTTTCAGAAATACCAAGGGTGTTAGAATTGAACTAGACAACATTACTATTCATAAACAAAACTTTCTTAGAATAACACTACCCAACACTGTTACCACTGACATTTTTGCATGTGTTCTTCCTGTCCTTAACCATTCTTTATAAGGTTGTTCTCATATTGTTGGAGCACAGAGCCATTATATACTGTTTGCTTGCTCTCTCTCGTGTCTTTCATTTATCCTTGTTCTTTGTGTAAATACTGAATGCAAATCATAGTCTTTATGTTGATGTCCCCCCAGTCATTTTGATTGTCTGTTACTCCTTCGTTTGATACTCTAGTAGATTGTGTTAAGATTTATGGGAATGATAGTCCCTTAGTTGTCTGATATTGCTGACAACTTGTCTATGGCCTTTGTACTTGAAATTCAGTTTTGCTGGATATAATACCGTAAGCTCACATTTTATTTCCTTGAGCATTTTATACATTGCTCCATTTTCTTTTGTTGTAAAGCGTCACTGTCAAAAAGTGTGATGGCAAACTGATTTTATTCCTTTATGAGTAATGTGTTCTTTTTGCCTGGATGCTCAAAGGACTTTTGGGTCAGTTTCCCCGGTATACAATGTACCCTTTCATTTCATTTTGTGTGTCATTTCACTTACCACCTGTGTGTGTGCGTGTGTGTATGTATGTATGGACATGGGTGTGTGACATTTCAGGAACATTTTGTTGAAGGATTTACAGTTTTTTGTGGTCCCCTGCTTTGGTTATTTTCTTTGTGGATTCTTGTTATATTTTTTTATGTTCAGTCTTTGCTTATGTTGAATATTTTTGTCCTATCTGAATTTTAATAGAATTTTCTGATTATAGATTGAATTATTTAGTCAGTAAGTATTTATTTCATGTTGTCTGGTTTAATCTTTACAAGAATACTTTGAGTAATTTTAAAATTCCATTTGCAAGATGCGGAAAGTGGTTTAGGAAATGCTCAGTGGTAAGTCAGGTGATAGGGGGAGTTCAAAGCTATAAAAGATATGCTTTCCCTCTTCCAAGGTATATGCATCCCTGAATATTGGCAGTTACACTGTATCTTCAGGATGACAGACACGTCACCTTGCCTTAATCCCTAACATCTGTCAGAAGTAGTAGGAAGGGAAAAGTAAAAGCTAGCTGTCTTTCTTACCTGAAAAATTTTAAATTAACATATCTCAAACTCAGAATTTATTTAAATTGATGCAAACTTAACACTAGTGTCACGAGGGAGGTAGTAGAAAGATAGGATTTTGTATCTAAACATACTGGTTTCTCATCCTGACTGGCTATGCCACCTGATGCAACTTCAGCCCTCATTTCTCTAATGTAAAGAAGATAACTTTGGCCTCACCAGGGTTGAGAATTTAATGATACAATGTATGTAAATATATTCTTTAACCAAGGGGTCAGCAAACTTTCTGTAAAAGGTCAAATAGTAAATATTTTTGGTTTTGAAAATCACATGGTCTGTCTCAACTACTCAGTTCTGCCATTGTGGTATGAAAGCCTGAGCAGAGAATAGATCCAGTAAAACTTAACTTACAACAGAAGGAAGCAGGCGGGGTTTGACCTGAGGGCTGTAGTTTGCCCACACTTACTCTAACCTGTAAAGCACTGTGTAAATATTGAGTAATTGTCATGACTTTCTCTCTTCAGGCTAATGTAATGCTTGAATATGATATTGATGAAGCTCAGGCATTGTTGGAAAAGAATTTATCGACTGCCACAAAGAATCTTGATTCCCTTGAGGAAGACCTTGACTTTCTTCGAGATCAATTTACTACCACAGAAGTCAGTATCCTTTCTTAAAAAGCAAGGGAAAAAAGGTGAAAGATTTAAAAAAAAAATTCTTTCATGGGGGGAGGGAGAGCATTAGGAAAATAGCTAATGCATGCTGGGCTTAATACCTAGGTGATGAGTTGATAGGTGCAGCAAACCACCACTTGTAAATACACCTCTTGTAAATATCTTTCCTATAGTTACAAGAGGTGCTCGTTTTTACCCTTTTACCCTAAATATCTCAGTTCAAGCATCAGAGCATTCCTGAACATTTTCTAATCCTCAGGGTGTTTTCTTGTGTGCTTGTTTAACACATTCTACTTAGTTTTCCCTTCAAATGTAGGAGCTGCACTTTCTCTTCTTTGCCGGTATGTAGCATGTGACAGGTGTTTATGGTTGGCTAAGGGAAGGCAGGCCTTTGGGGCCTAGTGCAGGGATCATCATCTGGCCGGTAGTGTGGAAACTTCATTCAGCTGTGAGATGATGAGGACCTAGGAGGGGTGGTGCTTGTGGAAAGTAAAAGATATTAAATGTGAGAGAAAAAACAGGATTCAGTGACTTAGATAGATACAGGAGCCAAAAGAGAGGAAATCCTTTAAGATGAGTCTTATAAGCTTAGTTAAATGCTATTTGTTATTGCTAGTATTACAAAAGGTAGGAAGGTATGTAGACATGTGAGGGAGCTAGGGTGGACAGTCTCTATTACAGTGACTATTCTACTGGAGTCTAAGCTCCATGAGGGAAAGGACTTCACCTATCTTATTCAGAGCTTTGTGTAGTGCCTCGTCAGAAACACAGTAGATGCTTAATAAACTTGTTAAGCCAAAGGGAGGGTAAGAAATAAAATTATTGATAATTGTACTAATATGAATATTACGTGGCAGGACATGAGTTGAGTGATCTTTGAAATTTCTTGGATGAGGGACTGTCTTTAAAACTATTGAGAGTGTCTAGTACATATTTATTAAATATATCATAGTTGACTAGTTGACAGTTGACTAATACCATAGCAAATAATTGGTTAACAATTGATTTGAGTCCTTAGTTTTGATAGAGTTTAACTACAGTATTTTCCTAGCAGTTGACATTATAGCAGGATATCTTACAATACTATTTGTTACCAGTATTTGTTTATGTGTGATTTATGTGCGTTTGATTCATTGTAAAGTGAATACTTAGTCATTGCATGCATCGTCTTTAGAATTGCATTTCCATTTTCTTTGACAATTCTTGCAGATATGGCCAGGGTTTATAATTGGGATGTAAAAAGAAGAAACAAGGATGATTCTGCCAAGAACAAAGCATAATACTGGCAATTAAAAATGTGGTTTAGTTTTCCAAACATGTTATCTTAAATACCCCTTTATCTTTACAGGTTGACATAACTTTGAATGTTTTAACAGCAAGAATTTTAAGAAAAGATAAACACCATTTTATTTATTTATAAAAACAAATTTAGTTTCAAATATTCTTGACATTGTGCTTTTATTTTCACATTTCTCAGCAAAGCTAATGCTATTTTAATCATTATTTTTGTCTGTCATAAGAAAATTCTTAGATGAAATGGCCGAAAACTGTGAGACATGCTGTGGAAGCTGAATGCCAGACGCTAGGACAGTTTACTTTTTCCCTTTCTTATTAGCCGATGTTACTCTCACTTGATGTGGTTAAACCATTTTAGAAGTAGAGAAGACAGACAGTTTGAATATTTGTAAACTTGTTTTTATTTGGTATATGTAGGACTTAGTGATCCTGTGTTGCTATTGTCTTCTATAAATGGGGTTTCATCACTTACTGCTTAACGAATAACTATATACTATGATATGTTGGACATTTCAGGAAATGGTAATTTGCCTTGCTACACAGTAAGAGGGCTATTAAGACAACATTTTTTTTTTTTAACCTCAGATAAGTGCATAGTGTCTTCGCAGTCCCAACAGAAGGGAGAGCTTGGCCAATGGGAAGTAAAGTTACTCATTCTAAACACTTGGCTAAGGTGATTTTGTAGTTCTTAACAGTTCTCCAGAGCATCTTGAACAGGAGTACTAAGATAAATGTAAATCTGCAATGGCTAAAAAGAGTTGTGAGCTTTTTTACTCGTGATAAAACCTTATAGGAATAGTTAAAAAAAAAAAAAAAAAAAAAAAAAAATCCCTGTTGAAAGCTACTAGTACATTGGCCAGTGCTGGGTGGTACAGATTCTTATGAAAACATAAGTGTATTAGTTCATTGCCATGTAGTAAAAAGTATACTTATACAGTGTTTTGTACTTGTATTTCGTGGTATTAAAACAATGATGCTAAAACTGTGGCAGAGCACTTTTTTCGTGTTACTCTTTTGTCTTACTATGTTCGGGCTGCTATAACAGAATACCACAGACTGGGGGGCTTATAAACAGCAGAAATTTATCTCTCCCAGTCTGAAGGCTGGGAAGTCCAAGATCAAGGTGCTGGCAGATTTGGTGTCTGGTAAAGGCTCTGTCCTGGTTCATAAATGGCACCTTTCCACTATGCCCTCACATGGCAGAAGGGGCAAGGAGCTCCCTTGGGCCTCTTTAACAGGGCACTAATCTCATCATAAGGGCTGTGCTCTTATGACCTGCTTACCTCCCAAAGGCCCCACCTCCTAATACCATCACCTTGGGGGTTAGGATTTCAACATAGTAATTTTGGGGTGACACAGAGATTCAGACAATAGCACCTTTTTAAAGTTAACATGGACCTTTTCACATGTTTGTAAAGTTTACTTGTACATATACTAGCATGTTCCAAGAACAACTTCTATTTCTAGAAACAACATAAAATCCCTTTGGAAGGATCACAGATCCTCAAACAATTGAGAAATTCATTGAAAAGGTAACAAAAGTTCCATGATTGAATTTTTCTTTCATCATTTAAAATTCTCATATTTTAGAATTTGAGATTTGTAGACATTTTGAGATATTGTATGTGCTCTTTTTCCCCAAACTTTATTATGGTAAGTATATTGATATGAAATGTTCCTGTTAATATTAGAACAGGAATGATTTGCTCTGAAGATCTTCATTTTGTCTTTGAAAATCTATATTGAATTTTTAGATAATTACAAGGTCTATGAAGAAACAAAATTCTTTAGAGATATGAATTACAGTCCAAAAATTAAGGTAATTATTTAACAAATATTTAAAAATGCCCATTATGTGTCAGGAACTGTATTAGGCTCTGTTAATTAAACGAAAGATATTTAAATCTTACCTCTGCCAGAGAATTTCTGTTACAGTGATTTACATTTTCAGAATAACATAACCATCCTGATTTGACATGTTTTCAAGCTTAATATTAATATAGCATACTAGGACAGGATATGTGCAAAAGACTGACTGCAGAACTTGATGCTGAGAAATGTATTGGAAATGCAACTTAAATTGAACTGTTTTTCATTATAAAATGGATGTTCATTTAAGAAAATTTAGAAAACAGGAAAAAAAGATGTTGAGTTCTATTTGCAGTCCCCCCTTGACATTTCTAAGTATTCTGTTTCTTTTTCTTTGCGTAGGTTTTTTTAAAACGTAGCTGAAATGATTTTGTCTTTATTTAATCCTACTTTCTTCATTTAGCATGAAATTTGTGGGTTGTTTTTAAAACTTTTTCTCTATGGTAAGTAAAGAACTGGCCAGACGTAGTGGCTCATGCCTGTAATCTAAGCACTTTGGAGGCCAAGGTGGGTGGATCACCTGAGGTCGGGAGTTCAAGACCAGCCTGACCAACCTGGTGAAACCTGGTCTTTAAAAAAAAAAAAAGAAATTAGTAAAGAACTGAGTAGTTTATGGCTATATAAGACTTTTTCTTATATTTGGGATTTTTCCTGAGACTAGATTACCAATGGAGTTATGGACTTTATTACCTGGGGTTAACTGAAGGTATTGTTTAGATAAAACTTGTTTGACACAGAGGATGTGAGGCTGCTGAGTTTTCGAACAGGTATGTTGAGAATTGAATGAAGCATTATTAACTAAGACCAACAGACAAAAACTTCAGGAATTGTTTTTGTTCTCATTTTGAAAGCACAGAATCGTAGGTATTGGCAGGTTTGACAATTTAAAATTCACAAGCCAAATTGGTGTTTTCTTTTTTCCAGCTTAATGTAACATTTTTCTAAATTCATGTTTTTCCCATACTTCAGTTGTGCTTTCCATCATCCCCTGCTCCTCCTACCCATCCTCTTCCATATAAAGACACGACAGTAGGGAGAAGCACCTTATCCAAGGCCGTACATTGGCTATGTGCACAGCCAGAATGAGAACCACATTTCCTTGCTTCTGGGGAAATGTCCTCCCTTTATACCATGATGTCTTGCTCCTTTACTTACTAATAGCTAAGTTTGGGGAAAATGTTTAGTTTTTAATGAATGGATGCCCTTCCTTTCTTTGTGGATTTGCTATTTTCAGCCTTAAACTTTACTGATGTCTTTAAAGATTTTAAACCATTTTTTCAAAGTTTGCCTTCATTGGTTCTAATTCCATACTCTTGTGATAGCCATGGCTATGACAATTTGGTGTTAATATGGGTTGAGGTTGCCTCTGAAGACACTCCTGAGTGCTAGGGCAGTACCCATCACAGCTGGTGTTGGGTTCAACTACACAAATTCCCATGAAATGGAAAGGCCTACTCTGTTATCAGTTTGCTCTGAAGGACATGGGACAGGCAAAAGAGCATGCCAGAGGGTGGCTTTAGGCAGAGTTCTGTGGGAATTATTACGGCAGTCTCAGACGGCTCAAAAGGACGAAGGAGTCAACTTGGCTTTAGAAGCCATAAGGGACCACCTTCTCTTCAACAGTTCCCTGTGCATATACCATCCTTGGCTTCTGGCTGGGGACAAGGCCCAGGAACAAGTTGCACACTGCACTCATGGCGCCCAAGCTGTGACTCACATGGAAGCATTTCTGTCTGGGTTAGGGGAAAGACAATCAGCCAGGAGGTCCAAGTAGTTAACCTCGAAATTTCCTTAATAAATGGATCTCAAAACGTTTTTCTCCTTAACTCAAAACCAAGTGAAGTTATAAACTTAGTGAACCTATGAAGTCATTGCAGAATGCAAGCTTGTGGCCAAAACTAGGCAATAAATAAATTTTCATTTTCATACTTTTTATTTTGAAATTTTTTAACTATGACCAGTGTTATAATTAGGCCTGCTAATTAACTATAGTTTCTATATATTAATACTCTTTTCTGTACTCAGGGAGAACTGCTTGTATGACCTGTTGTGAGAAGGTACCAATTTGAGATTGGAAGTGTCCAAGGCTGGAGAAATTGATTCATGTATTATGTGCATAGAGTTGCTTTTCTTGTTTGGGCTGTTAGCAGAAGATGGCCCAGGATCTCATCTGCCCATGAAAATTGATATGGATTGTGCTCTGAAGTTCAACTAGAGAATATGTTTGTGTTTGTGTTCCTCTCTTGTCTGATGCCAGATTTAGTTGTAGCCATGTCAAAAAGGATAGACCTGGTGTACATGGTAATTTTGAGCAGTTTCTTTATAAAGGATTATGCCTCTTGATTTGGTTTTCAAATAATCTTATGTGTTAGTTGATTGTGTGACAACTCTGTTAGACTTCTGTGGATACTTGATATACAGGTAGGCAATGACCAAATAGGAAAATTTTTCTAGATTTTCTGGTTCCTCAAGTACACCCATCTTTGACTGAATCAGTTTATTCTCCCTAGATCAAAACTGTGGATTCTAGAGTAAAAGTAAAAAATTTAAAAACAAAAGGTCAGTGGATAACAGTCTCTTGCATTTGTCTATTTTTGCTTATATTACCTGTGCTTTTAGAGTTATAGCCAAAAAAACCATTGCCCAGATCAGTGTTACAAGCTTTTCCCCTGTGTTTTCTTCCAGTAGTTTTTACAGGTTCAGACTTTATGATTATGTCTTTAATCTATTTTGAGTTGATTATCATATGTGGAGTGAGATAGGGGTCCAATATAATTTTTCTGTACATAAATATTCAGTTCCCCAAGCATCATTCATTGAAGAATGTTTCCTTTCCCCATTTTGTGTTCTTGGTACATTTATTGAAAATGAGTTGGCTGTAAATGTGTAGATTTACTTCTGGGCTCTCTATTCTGTTCCATTGGTCTATGTGTCTGTTTTTATACCAGTACCATGCTGTTTTGATTACTATAGCTTTGTAGTTGATTTTGAAATCAGAGAGTGTGATGCCTCTGGCCTTGTTCATTGTTTTGGCTATTTGGGTTAAGTCCCTGAATAGCCAAAGCAATGAACAAATTTTAGGATTTTATGAATTTTAGGATTGTTTTCTATTTCTGTGCAAAATGTCATTGGATTTTTTTTTTTTTTTTTTTTTTTTTTGAGACAGAGTTTCGCTCTTGTTACCCAGGCTGGAGTGCAATGGCGCGATCTCGGCTCACTGCAACCTCCGCCTCCTGGGTTCAGGCAATTCTCCTGCCTCAGCCTCCTGAGTAGCTGGGATTACAGGCACGTGCCACCATGCCCAGCTAATTTTTTGTATTTTTAGTAGAGACGGGGTTTCACCATGTTGACCAGGATGGTCTCGATCTCTTGACCTCGTGATCCACCCGCCTCGGCCTCCCAAAGTGCTGGGATTACAGGCTTGAGCCACCGCACCTGGCCGTCATTGGAATTTTGATAGGGATTGTATTGATTCTATGGATTGCTTTGGGAAGTATGAACAGTTTAACAATTTTAATTATTCAGTTCATGCACATGGGGTATCTGTCCATTTATTTGTATCTTCAATTTCTTTCATTGGTATTTTACAGTTTTCAGTAGATAGACTTTTACCTTCTTGGTTCAATTTATTTCCAAGTACTTTTTGGCTATTGTAAATATGATTGTTTTCTTCATACCTTTTTCAGATAGTTCATTGTTAGCATGTAGAAATAGTACTAATTTTTGCATGTTGATTTTGTATCCTGCAACTTTCCTGAACTTGTTTATTAGTTCTTGCAGTTTTTGGTAGGATCTTTAGGGTTTCAGTATGTAAGATCATGTCATCTGTAAACAGAGACAGTTTAACTTCTTCCTTTCTGATTTGGATGCCTTTTATTTCTTTTACTTTACTAATTGCTTTATCTAGCACTTCCACCACAATGTTGAATGGAAGTGGGATGAATGGGCATCCTTGTCATGTTCTTGATCTTAGAGGAAAAGCTTTCAGCTTTTCATGTTGAACATAATGTTAACTGTGGGCTTATCAAATATGGCCTTTATTGTGTTGAGATGCATTCCTTCTTAATTTGTTAAGAATTTTAATGATGAAAGGATGTTGAATTTTGTCAGATGCCTTTTCTGCATTTATTGAGATGATTACATGGTTTTTCTCCTTCATTCTGTGAATATGCTATATCATATTTGTTGATGTGCATATGTTAAACCATCCTTACTATCCCAGAGATAACCTCCCTTAGTTATAGTGTCAGTTTGCTAGTACTTTATTGAGAATTTTTGCATGAATACTCATCAGGGATATTGACCTGTAATTTTCTTTCTTGTAGTGTCCTTGTCTGGTTTTGGTATCAGGGTAATGCTGGCCTCATAAAATGAGTGTGGAAATATACTCTTCAGTGTTTTGGAAGAGTTTGAGAAGGATTGGCTTTAGTTCTTTAAATATTTGGTAGAATTCAGCAAGTGAAGTTATAAGGTCTTGAGCATTTCTTTAATGGGAAACTTTTTTTTGAACTTGACATAATCCCATTTGTCCATTTTTGCTTTGGTTGCCTGTACTTGTGGGGTATTGCTCAAGAAATTTGAGTGTGCTGTAGTGTGTGGGTTTGTTTCTGGGTTCTATATTCTGCTCCATTTGTGTATGTGTCTGTTTTTATGCCAGTACCATGCTATTTGGTTACTATAGCTCTATAGTATAATTTGAAATCAGATAATGTGATTTCTCTAGGTTTATTCTTTTTACTTAGGATAGCTTTGGCCGTTGTGTGTTTTGTGGTTCCCTATAAATTTTAGGATTATTTTTTCTATTTCTGTGAAGAATGTTTTTTTTTTTCTTTTTGAGTTGTTTGAGTTCCTCATAGATTTTGAACATTAGTCTTGTTAGATGCATAATTTGTTAATATTTTCTCTCATTTGATAGGTTGTCTGTTTACTTGTTGATTATTTCTGCCGTGCAGATACTTTTTAGTTTAATTAAGCTGCATTTGTCTATTTTTGTTTTTGTTGCATTTAATTTTGAAGTCTTAGTGATAAGTTCTTTACCTAGGCCAGTTTCCAGAAGAGTTTTTCCTAGGTTTTCTTTGAGGATTTTTGTAGTTTCAGGTCTTACAGTTAAATGTTTAATCCATCTTGAGTTAATTTTTGTATATGATAAGAGAGAGGGCTCCATTTTTATTCTTCTGTGAATGGTTAGCCATTTTCCCTAGCACTTGTTGAAGATCAATTGGTTGTAGGCATGTGGCTTTATTTCTGGGTTCTCCATTCTGTTCTATTGATCTATGTGTCTGTTTTTGTACCAGTAGCATGCTGTTTTGGTTACTGGAGCCTTGTAATATAATTTGAAGTCAGGTAATATGATGCCTCCAGCTTTGTTCTTTTGCTTAGGATTGCTTTGGCTATTTGGGCTTTTTTTTGGTTCCATATGAATTTTAGGAGTCTTTCCTAATTCTGTGAAAAACGATGGTAGTTTGATAAGAATTGCATTAAACCTGTAAGTTGCTTTGGGCAGTATGGTCATTTTAATGACATTCATCCTTCTGGTTCATGGGCATGGGATGTTTTTCCATTTGTTTGTGTCTTCTCTGATTTCTTTCGTCATGTTTTGTAGTTTTCCTTGTAGAGATCTTTCACTTCCTTAGTTAAATATATTCCTAGGTGATTAAATTTTCATTGGTGTTAGATTTTTAACTATTTTTCAACTTTCCTATTGCTACTGGTTGTAATACCAGTGCAAAATGGCAATGCTGACTTTTTTTTTTTTAATTTGGTGTCACACTGAGATACTGATACCAGTGATGCATTGAAAAGTGTAGTGCGTAGATGTCACCACTATGCAATATATTTATGTAACAGACCTGCACGTGTACCCTCTGAACCTTTAAAATAAAAATAAAAAGTGGGCCTTTTCTTCTTCACTTGGTCCTCAGCCACCAGATCCCAAACTGATTCTCGGAGAAATCCAGGTAATTAGCAACTATAGGGAAATCTGATTACCCTGGTTGTCTGAGAGATGATCATTGTCTAGGACTTTCTCTTTTAACTTTTTGGCTAGAGTTTGAACAGATCAGATAATGAGGGGAAGAGGGTCCAGAGAAAATAAATTTTATCCTAGGGAGGGAGTGGACAAGTCCCAAAACAAAGACGACTCTGAAAGACAAAAGGCAACCAGAGATGGGAATCTGGCCCTGAAAATAAATGGAGGCAGGAAAGCTGGAAACCAAGGACTGAACTCCTTCCTTTCCTTTTCTCGTACCTACCACAGCCACCTCGTATGTATCCAGTGGCCCATCTCTCTACCCCTACCCCTAACCCCAACCTATCCCATTTCCCCTTGGTGAAAAGTCAGTTAAATCAGGAACTTTTCAAAGTAGATGGGGCCCAAATTGGTTCTGGGAGAAATCCAGTAACTGTAGGGAAGACTGGTTATTGATACTAATGACCTAGGAAAGGATCATTTTAAAAGCTGATGATAAGAAACACCTTCGAAGGTTTTTTGTTTGTTTTAAAGGGGGAGGAATGTCATCAGAGTACCGTGCAGTTCAAACTTTTCATGCGTGACTACATATGTGAGGAGACAAAATTATTTGGATTATTACTGAATAATGGCAAATAGATACCAGTATTTTAGTACTTAAAAGTGGCAGGATATACGGAAATACTGAACACTGTTTATGGCAATTATCAACCATATTAAATATTATAAGCATGATTTAGTATGACTTTTGTTAACCTGCTGCCTTCAGGAAAGTCTCCTTCCAACCCCAGAATTATAATTAGTATATGTAAAGTATTTCAGAGTAACATACATTTAAAAAAATGTTTTCAAAACTTCAAATGAGATAGCAATTGCATATTCTGGAAAATCAAGCAATCTTTGGATCTTCTATTAAAGTGTGAGTATCTTTTGCTGGCTTTCATCCTGTGGTAGGTTCCACAGTGCCAGGTCACCTGAGAATTTGTGGTAGAAGTTCAAGTTGCTGTTTTCTTAAGATAATACTTCTTTTTCCTTTCATATATTTATTTGCTTTGGTAAAGGCTACCATTAATGACAAAGGTGAAACCTTTGTGAACATGTATCTGATGTATAACATTATGTGAAAATGCATAAAGTGTTAGAAATGCAAGGAAAATGGACAGAAACAATAGAAGTCCTAATAATGTTAATCTTAGTCATTTACAGGTTAATTAGGCAAAAACTGCTGGTAATGCTAATTTAATAAATGTTGGTACCTACAAACCCAATTCTCAAAAAACATTTACAAAAAGCACATATTAAGCTAATGAAAAAAATGTCAAATTTCCAAAAGTGCAAATCATCTGGACCACATTTTCTGACCATAATGCAGATAAAATTGGAAAGAATAAGAGTTTAAATGAGAAAAATCTGAAACATTTCAAAATTAAGCACTATGTTAAGGAACTTTTAGGTCAAAATAAAAGTATAATTACAAAATTATTTAGAATTTGATGCAATGAGAACACTAATAAGCTTAAGAGCAGGGGATTCAAATGAAAATATAAGACTTATATTTTCATTTGTTCTCAAACCTGACACTCCCTCTCCGGTTGTTGCTCACAGCTGATGTTCCTGCTTTCTAGTTGGCCAAGATGACTGAAGCAACCAGAGGACTCTCCATGCACTTCACCCCACATCTACCCACCACCTGTCCATATTCATAAACCTTTGCTTCATCTTCTTTATCTCAGTCTGAAGTCTTGCCTTAACCAAAGTATTATAAACATTTCCAGGGCAATGTATTGTGTATTTTTAACATTGCCTGGTGCAGCTTCCAGTTAGTGGAGTTCTGGCCTAGGCAGTCCACATGGTATTTCCCAGGTACCAATGATCTTTTTTGTTGAGTGCTCTGGCCACAAAGTACTGATTTTAAGTGATATACCCCACACCAGTCATTGGATTGGGGCCCACCTTACTCCAGTATGACCTCATCTTAACTAACTACATCTACAATTTGACACCCCCCCCCCCAATAGGATCACATTCACAGGTGCTGAGGGCAAGGACTTTGACATCTTTGGGGGACACAACTCATAACAGCTGCTGTGCAATTTTGCAGAATTTTAAAGTTTTAGGAGCACATGCATTGCATTATAGTATACAGCAGAACACTCTGTACTCCACTTCACCTCTTCTTTCCATTGATGAAATGTCCCTGCAATCTTAAAGAGAAGAAAGGTTCTTCCCTGCAACTTGTCTCTCTCCTGAATCCTCAGTCTTTCTCCACTGAATGTTTCTTATCTTAAAAAAACAAAACAAAACAAAACAAAAAACTCTCTTGGCCTGACATCCCTGCAAGCTGTCATCCTCACTTGTCTTCTTCACAGAAAATTCCTTGAAAGTATTCTGTACTCACCTTCCTTTTTTCCCCTCCTGTTCTCTGCTAACCAGGTTTTTTTATGCTATACTCCACAGAAACTGCTCTTGTCAGGGTCTCCAGATGTGCACATTATGAGATCCAATAGTCAGTCTTCATCTTCATCTTATTAGACCTATCAGCAGCATTTGATTTTGATTTCTGTGGAATCTGTGGTGATATCTCCTTTTTTATTGCATCTATTTGATTATTCTCTCTTTTCTTTTTTATTAATCTGGCTAGTGGTCTATTTTGTTGATCTTTTCAAAAAACCAGCTCCTGGATTTATTGATTTTTTGAAGGTTTTTTTGTGTCTCTATCTCCTTCAGTTCTGCTCTGATCTTAGTTATTTCTTGTCTTCTGCTAGGTTTTGAGTTTTTTTGATCTTGCTCCTCTAGCTTTTTCAATTGTGATGCTAGGGTGTCGATTTTAGATCTTTCCTTGCTTCTCATGTGGGCATTTGTTGCTATATATTTTCCTCTATACACTGCTTTAAATGTGTCCCAGAGATTCTGGTATCTTTAGTCTTCGTTCTCGTTGGTTTCGAATAACATCTTTAGTTCTGCCTTCATTTCATTGTTTATCCAGTCAACATTCAAGAGCCAGTTGTTCAGTTTCCATGAAGCTGTGTGGTTCTGAGTTAGTTTCTGAGTTCTAACTTGATTGCACTGTGGTCTGAGAGACTGTTTGTTATGATTTCCATTCTTTTGCATTTGCTGAGTAGTGATTTACTTCCAATTAGGTGATGAATTTTAGAGTAGGTGTGATGTGGTGCTGAGAACAATGTATATTCTGTGGATTTGGGGTGGAGAGTTCTGTAAATGTGTCTATTAGGTTTGCTTGGTGCAGGTCTGAGTTCAAGTCCTGGATATCCTTGTTAATTTTCTGTCTGGTTGATCTGTCTAATATTGACAATGGGGTGTTAAAGTCTCCCACTATTATTGTGTGGGAGTCTAAGTCTCTTTGTAAGTCATTAAGAACTTGCCTTATGTATCTGGGTGCTCCTGTATTGGCTGCATATATATTTAGGATCATTAGCTATTCTTGTTGCATGGATCCTTTTACCATTATGTAATGTCCTTCTTTGTCTCTTTTGATCTTTGTTGCTTTAAAGTCTATTTGATCAGAGATGAGAATTGCAACTCCTGCTTTTTTTTTTTTTTTGCTCTCCATTTGCTTGGTAAATCTTCCTCCATCCCTTTACTTTGAGCCTTTGTGTATCCTTGCATGTGAGATGGGTTTCCTGGATGTAGCACACTGATGGGTTTTGGCTTTTTATCCAATTTGCCAGTCTTGTGTTTTTTGATTGGGGCGTTTAGTCCATTTACATTTAGGGTTAATACTGTTATGTTAATATCTTTACCATTTGTTATGTTTTTGGAGTGGCTGGTACTGGTTGTTCCTTTCTATGTTTACTGCTTCTTTCAGGAGCTCTTGTAAAGCAGGCCTGGTGGTGATGAAGTCTCTGAGTAATTGCATGTTCATAAAGGATTTTATTTCTCCTTTGCTTATGAAGCTTAGTTTGGCTGGATATGAAATTCTAGGTTGAAAGTTCTTTTCTTTAAGGATGTTGAATATTGCCCCCACTCTCTTCTGGCTTGTAGGGTTTCTGCTGAGAGATCTGCTGTGAGTCTGATGGGCTTCCCTTTGTGGGTAACCCAACCTTTCTCTCTGGCTGCCCTTAGCATTTTCTCCTTCATTTCAACTCTGGTGAATCTGATGATTATGTGCCTCGGGCTTTCTCTTCTTGAGGGATATCTTTGTGGTGTTCTCTGTATTTCCTGGGCTTGAATATTGGTGTACCTTGCTAGGTTGGGGAAGTTTTCCTGGATAGTATCCTCAGGAGTATTTTATAGCTTGGATTCATTCTCTCCATCACATTTAGGTAAACCTATCAAATGTAGATTAGGTCTTTTCACTAGTCCCATATTTTTTGGAGACTGTTTATTTCTTTTTACCCTTCTTTCTCTAATCTTACCTACTCATTTCATTTCATTGAGTTGATCTTTGACCTCTGATATCCTTTCTTCTGCTTGGTCAATTTGGCTGTTGAAACTTGTTTATGCTTCGTGAAGTTCTCATGTTGTGTTTTTCAGCTCCATCATTTCATTTATATTCCTCTCGAAGCTGTTTTTTCTCGTTAGCATTTCATCAAACCTTTTTTCAAGGTTCTTAGTTTCTTTGCATTGGATTAGAACATGTTCTTTTAGCTCAGAGAAGTTACTTATTACCCACCTTCTGAAGCCTGTTTCTGTCAATTCATCACACTCATTCTCTATCCAGCGTTGTTCCTTTGCTGGTGAGGAGTTGTGATTCCCTGGAGGAGGAAAGGCCTTCTGGTTTTGGGTGATTTCATCCTTTTTGTGCTGGTTTCTTCCCAGCAAATTGTTGTGGATTTATCCACCTGTCGTCTTTGTAGTTGTTAGCTTTCAGATTGGGTCTCTGTGTGGATGTCCAGTTTGTTGATGATGAAGTTATTTCTTTCTGTTTCTTACTTTTCCTTCTAACAGTCAGGCCCCTCTGCTGTAGGACTGCTGAGGTCCACTCCAGGCCCTGCTTGCCTGGGGCTCACCTGCAGCGGCTGCAGAACAGTAAGGGTTGCTACCAGTTTCTTCTGCTATCTTTGTCCCAGAAGGATACCCGCCAGATGTCAGTCTGAGCTCTCCTTTATGAGGTGACTCTTTGGATATACAGGGTTCAGGGAGCTGCTGGTAGAGACAGTCTGTCCTTTATAGGAACTCAAGTGCTTAGCTGTGAGCTCCATTGTTCCATTCCAAGCTGCTGGGCAGGTACTTTTAAGTCTGCTGCAGCAGAACTCATAAACGCATTTTCTTTTTTCCCAGGTGCCTTGTCCCAGGGAGTTAGGGCTTTATTTATAAGTTTCTGTCATGCTGCTGCCTTTTTTCAGGGCTTCCCTGCTCAGTGAGGGGCAGCGTAGTCACAGTCTGCCTCCAGAGGCTTTGCTGAGCTGCTGTGGGCTCTGCCCAGCTGCTGTGTGAACTTCCCTGCAGTCGTGTTTATACGGGTATAGTTAGAACTGCTTTAGCAATGGCAGCCCACCTCTGTAATGGTGGACTCTCTGTGTAATGGTGGGCTGCCTTGGCAATGGTGGGCTGCCTCAGGAATGGCGGACTACCTTGTTAGTGGTGGACTGCCTCCGTAGTGGTGGATGCCCCTCCCCTACAGAGCTGGACTGTCCCGGGTTCAGCTGTGCTTGCTGTGAAACTCTCAATCCAGAGCATTTCAGATTACTGTTTTTTGTGCGGGTGGGACCAGCCGAGCCTGATCACCTGGCTCACTGCTTCAGACCCCCCCTTTTTTTTTTCAGTTGCATGGGCGACTCTTGTCTCCCAGGTGCCCAAGTCAGCAGTTGAAATGGCGCCTAGATTTGTGTGATTTCTTGTGTGTAGACCTGCTGTGCTGGCTTAAATAGCCACTGGAGACTTGTGGTGCTTTTTTGCCTAGCTCCCTGTTTCAGTCCCCTTTTTTTCAGTTGAATGGGGGACTCTGTCTCCCAGGCATTCTAGTCGCCAGTTGAAAAGGCACCCGGATTTGTGTGAGATTTTGTGCAGAGACCCGCTGAGCTGGCTGAAACAGCAGGCGGATACATTTTCTAAGAAAGTGATGCTCGAATTGAGTATTATAGTTTGAATAGAAGTTTGCTTAAAAGGTTAAAAAAGGAAAAGCACTTGATGGCATAGGGATATATATATATATATATATATATATATATATATATATATATATATATATAAAATGTGTGTGCATGTGTGTGTGTGTGTGTGTAGTGTAAAGCCTTGAGCTTGAAAGAAAATTGTATTTTTAGTGAATAGCAAGAAGTAAAGTATGCCTGTCTCTTCTGTGGCCTTCTATTAATACTCATCATGTACTGTGATTTATCTTTGTATTATTGAGTTTTAAGAGTTCTTCAGATAGTCTAGATGTGTAAGTCTTTTATCAGATATTGCAGATTCTTCAGGCCATTGGCTTGACTTTTCACTTTCTTAACTGTCATTTGAAAAGCAAAAGTTTCTAATTTTGATGAAATCATATTATCAGTTTTAAAAACTTTAAGTTTTCATCCTATCTCAATTTCTATTTGACTTCTAGAAGTTTAGTTTTAGCACCGCATATACTCACTCATAAGTGGGAGTTGAACGATGAGAGCACATAGATACAGGGAGGGGAGCAACACACACCAGAGCCTATGGCTTAGGGGGAGGGGAGGGAGAGCATCAGGACAAATAGCTAATGCGTGCAGGGCTTAAAACCCAGGTGATGGGTTGATAGGTGCAGCAAACCACTGTGGCACAAGTATACCTATGTAAGAAACCTGCATGTTCTGCACATGTATTCTGGAACTTAAAGTAAAATAAAAATAAAAAAAGTTTTGGCTCTCATATTTAGGGTACGTGATCTATTTTTTTGTGTATGCTGTGAAGAGTTGAGGTTCATTTATTTGCATATGCCTGTCCAATTCTTTCAGCAGTATTTGTTAAAAATATCCTTTTCTCATTAAATTATTAAATACTTTGGCACCTTTGTAAAAATACATAGAGTAAAATTTGACTCGTGGATATGATGGAGGAAGCACGCATAATCCTGTCTCCCTTGCAGAGTACAGCCATAAAACCTAGGGAGAATGCATGGAACAGCTATTTGAAGACACGGAAAAGAAAATATCAGTAGGCTATCAGGAAAGAACCACTGAAATCAGAGTACCAGTGAACCATTTTTTCCTCTAGTTTTACTGCCACACAGCCCTTGACACAGCACAGCAGAGCAGGATAACTAAAGCCCAAGATTTCTGCCTAGGGCACCCAAAAGGGAATTTTCAGGAAGTGGAAAGTACCGGAAATAGAGAACAAGGAGAGGGAGGAACTCTGGAAAGCGACTGCATAGCTGCAAAAGCTTGGATGTGTTCCTAACCAGTATATTAAAGAATAAGAAGTGAACAAGAGGGTAGACCTCTGCTCAGTTCCCAGATGGCCACTAGGTCGTGCACAAACACAGAAAAGATCTTGAGTGGCTTAGCAAAGGCTTTGAAAGGGTAACTGACATTGGAACTCAGCCCACAGAGGACAACTTGGAATGTGTGACTTGAATGTACTCAGGTTGATTGCCTGCTAAAGCAAAAATATAAAAATCTTCCATAGGATTTAAACAAGTTGCAGAATCTCATAATATTCAAAATGTTCAGTGTGCCATAAAAAATTAGTTGGCATATGAAGAACCAGGGCAGTATTCACACAAAAAAGGACAAAGTATGACTTTACGTAGATAACATTAAAAATCAATAAATTAGAATGCAGAGAAAGTAAAATTGATAAAACCAAGTGCTGGTTATTTGAAAATATTGATAAAAATAAGTAATTAAAAGGGAAAACACAAGTATACAACACTACAAACGAGAGAGAGGTTTCTGTACACTATTACAGAAATTTTTACATTATGCTAAGTACAACTGTATGCCAATGCATTTGAAAATCTACATGACATAAATAATTTTCAAGGAAAACATAAATGATCAAAATTTACTCATGAGGATGTATGTGGTCTTTTTGTTTTTGTTTTTGTTTTTGTTTTTTTTGGTAGAGACAGGATCTCACTACATTGCCCAGGCTGGTCTCTAACTCCTGGCCTCAAGCCACCCTCCTGCCTTGGCCTTTCAAAGTACTGAGATTACAGGTTTGAGCCACCATGCCCAGCCAGATGTATGTGTTAATCTAGATAGGCTATGACATACTGTGGTAGTCATTCCCTGTCCTGGTGGCTACATGTCCATTGTAGGTCAAGGGTTGCTCTGCTCCATGTTGACTTTACTCCTGAATCCAAGCTGATAGAAAAGCCTCTAGCTGGGACATTGCTAGTAACATGGCCAAACCTACATCATGAGAGGGAAATATAATAACCATGAAATAAATGGAAAGAATTGTTAAAGGTTTATACCCCTTTCTACACGCACAAAAAAAGGAATGCTCGATCAAAAGCTCTTATGAGTTAATTATATCAAACCTTCCAGAAACAGACCACCCCCTTGTTATTTAAAATATTCTAGGGTATAGACAAAGACAGATTTCTAATCATTTCATCATTTTATGAGGCAAGCATAACCATGATATCCAAACTTGACAGCACAAAAGATCAACATTTTCCAATGTGTTTTTCGCTGAAATGCCTGTTAAGATGCTTCAGAAAGTGAGTTACTTTGTCATGTAAGTTGGTGAGATGCTTTATAAAATTACCTCCCAATGGAGAGCCCCAATATACCATAGTATTCAGTAGTCCTACCGAATACTATTTTGCTTTGTTTAATCCATAATTTTCTGAATTTGTTTGACTGTAGGTGCCCCCCTACACACACAGCTAGATTCCTTGTAATCCTCATGGAATACCTTTCTGGAAATGCTATTATGAACCAATCTGAAACATGAATTTAAATGCAAAGATCCTAAATACAATGTTAGTAAATTAAATTAAACAGTATTTAAAAAAACACCATGAACAAGTAGAGTTTATTCCAAGAATGTAAATAAATGTGGTTAAACAGAAACAGATTTACTAATATAATTAATTATGTTAATAGGTTAAGGGAAGAAAACTATTTGATTTCCTCAGTAGGTACCAGAAAGACATTTGAAAAAGTCAACATGCATTCTTTCTAAAAGCGATTAGTAAAATAGTAATGCAGTGAAAATTTCCATAGCCTATTAAAGATAATTTAAGGTCAAAATGCTAGAAGCATATAGCAGCAGGAAAAAGTCAAATGCGCCCACCACTACTGCAGTTATTCACCATTTTACTCTAAGATCTAGCCAGTGTAAAAAGAATAAAAAGAAATGAAGTACAAATATTAAAAGGAAGAGAGAACATTATCATTACTTATAGATTATAATGTCTACCTGGAAAGCAGAAATCAACTGACTATTTGAGGTAATAAGACAGTTTAGTCAGGTGTCTGGTACAAGATATAAACCAATCCACAGATTTCCTACATGCTAGCAGTGATCAAACAGAACATATAATGAGAAAAAGAATCATTCCAATGATAGCAGACATTATAAATTATCTAGGAATAAACAGAAAATGGCTAAACTTATAACTATAAGAAGTTACTGATGAATATAAACTAAGGATTAAAATAATTGAATGAAATATTTTTGGGCAAATATTGTAAAGACACTTGTTCCTGTCATATATCAGTGTCAGTAAATTAATGCAACTTCAATCAAAATCCCAATCTTCCCTTAGGGGAAACTTGACATATCTTCATGTTCTAATATACTGCATAAGAATAGTAAAGACAATTTTGAAGGGACAAAAGATAGTAAAAACATATTACAGAGTTACTATAACTAAAACAATGTAGGTAGGAATAGAAAATTAGATTAATGAACTAAAAAGCTAAGTCCCAAACCAGACCCATGTATATATGACAATTTAATATTTGAAAAGGGTAGAATTTCCAATTATTGAAGGAACAATGGAGTATTCTACGATGGTGGGAGGACAAATAGCTAGCCATTTGGGAAAAACAGTTGTTATTCCTCTCTCCACTTCTTATACCTAAGTCAATTCCTAAGGGAATCCCAAATCCATTATAAGAAATTATAGAAAAATAGTTTTCTAGTTTTTGAGTGGGGAAGGCCTATCTCAACCCAACACTATTGCCAAAAAACATTAAGATAACATACTGTACAAGAAAGATAACATAAGTTACATGCCACAAAAATCAATGGAAATTCAGTCTTTCTCACAGCTTGTCTTCCTAGATCATCAGCTCCTCAGTTTGAGAGAAAGACTGTTTTTAGTTTCTTGTAGACAACAGATTTAATCACCTATATATGAGAGACTTCTGTATTACCAAACACCAGAAAGCTGAAGTCAGAAAAACCTTAAAAAAATTCACAGCATATGTGATGAATAAAAAACTGATTTGCCTATATAAGGAGATCATACTAATAAATAGGACTGCTTCAGCTGCAAGCCACAGAAAACCAGTAGCCAAGATATGCACATTTAAAATCTAATCAATTATATCAAAATTGTAAATGTATACATTCTTTGATTCATAAATTCTACTTCTAGGATTTTGACGAGGACATAATTAGTCAAATATACAAAGATATATATGCATCATAGAATTGCTTTATAACAGCAAAATTTATACATAACCTGAGGATTGATAGAATAAGTTGTATATCCATACAGTAAAATACTATTATATCAGGAGACTTTCAGCTACAGGTGGAAAAAAATGCATAAACTAAAGTAGGATTTATTACTCATGTAATAAGGAATCTTAATATAGGGTGGCTCCAGGGTAGTTAAATCTTTAGCTTAATGACATTATCAAGGACCCAGTTTTCTTCTATCTTGACTTTGTCATCTTTAGTATGTCAACTAACTCTTAATTACATTTAGCACATATGTACAGGTACTGATTAACTGTAAAGATACAATGATTAGCAAAGACACACATAGTCCCTGTTGTTGTGTATTTGCAGAGAATATACAATATGTGGAAAAGGTAATGGCATAGTATGTGCTACATGGTACCCTTTATGAAAAAGATTCATTTATGTGCAGACATATTATAGTACCTAACCTTTTCTGAGTAAGATTGTTATGTGATGTTCACCAAATGCCAGAGATTGTGCTAAGTACTTTATATGGATTATCATATTTCATCATCACAACAATCTGTTAATCAAATACTATTATTATCCAATTTTATATGTGTGTAAACTGAGACTCAGAGAAATTGAATCACACATTACTTGTGTCAGAATTTGAACTCATGTCTGTTTTATTCCAAAATCCATAATCTTAACCATTATATTAAACAACCTTTAGAAAAGTGAAATAAAAATATATAGAAAAAAATAGATCGAGCTTTTAACAGTCATTTTCTTTAGGAACTTATGGTTGAATGCTGTTGGCTACAAGAGCCAGGAAAAAGGGGGAAGAAAACAAAATCAAAGGGTACACTGGGGACTGGTAGATTGCCTAAAACGTCCTAAAGACGTTTAAAACAGGGCTCATAGGGAGAGTGAGCAACCAGAGCTTATAATCAGAAGTCAGAGGCTGTATACAATTTGGCAATGCTTCAGAATAGGGACATGTGTGTATTTTACTGATGTGAAGTAAGAGTCAAGGTCATTGGATTAAAGTAGAGCAAGAAAACAATCATTTATTCAAGTATTTATAGATTATTCAAGCCATCAAACTATGCTAGAAGTTGGAGAAATACTGGTGAACACGATGAGTAAGAACTCACAGTTCTTACTTTTGTAGAACTCACAGTTGGAGAGGTAGACCCAGGCCAGATTATTCAGGGCCTTGTAACCATGCTAAGAAATGTAGGGTTTATTTGGATTTTGTTCTAAATGCAACAAGAAACCATCAGTGGATTTTAAGCAGAGGAATTACTTGATCTGACTAATGTGAAGAGATCACTCTGGCTGTTATGTTGAGAATGTATCATGGGAGTGGGAACAAGAAGTAGGGAGACTAGTTAGGAAGATAATGAAGTAGTTCAGGTAAGAGTTGATAGTTACTTGGACAAAGGTCATATCAATGGAGATGGACAAAAATGACATATATATATATATATATATATATATATATATATATATATATATATATTTGAGACAGGGTCTTGCTCTGTCACCCAGGTTGGAGTGCAGTGGTGTGATCATGGCTCACTGAAGTGATCTTCCCACCTCAGCCTCCCTTGTAGTTGGGACTACAGGCATGTGCTACCGTGTTGAACTAATTTTTTTTTTTTTAGTAGAGGTGGGGTCTCACTAAATATATTGACCAGGCTCAGACATATATTTTGAAGTTAGAGTTTACAGTGCTGGATGATGGATTTGATATGAGAAGTGAGGGGACTGAGCAATTAAGAATAATTTCTGTGAATGATGGTGTCACTTATAGAGATGATGAAGATTTGGGTGGATGGAGCATATTTTGATAGACATTGATTTTAATATTGGATATGTTGAGTTTGAGAAATTTGTTGGTTGTGTTTAGTTGGCAAGTTAGCTGTATTGGTATAACTCTCAGAAGAGTGAGCTAGAGTTCCTGATTTTGGAATCAGCAATGCAAAGATGGTAACTGAAGTCACGAGAATAGGTATGATTGTCCAGGGAGAGGAGAGGATAGAGAGAAGAGAGAGAAGAGAGTTAGTTCTCTGAGAACTGAGAACACCAAGTTCCTGAGAGACTTGATATAGGCAGCAATCATTCCACTAACACTATGCTGGCAAAGGCCACTCATGACTTTCCTGTTCCCTCAAATCCTAAGGATTCATTTTAGTTTTTATCTTTGTGAACCCACTGCTGCATTTTGATATTACTGTTCACACCATCCTGTAAAACTGTACTCTCCAGATTTTCATTGTCTCCCTGTAAGTTTCCTTTCCCTTTTCTGTGTGCCCTAAACTTTACTGTTACCCAGGGAAGACTAAAGAGTAAGATTCAAGGTTGAGCTATCATCAATTACTTCTGGAGCCACGTCTTCCCTAGGATGAGGAAACTGCTTGCAACTCTTGGAAGCTCCACAATCTGATGAAGGTGAGAGAGCAATCCATGCAGTTATCTCAGTAAAAAGAATTCCAGACAGAGGGAAAAGCAAATACAAAGTCCCTGAGGTAGGAATGTGCTTGGTGTGTTTGAAGAACAGGAAAGGAACCCATGTAGCAGTATGAAATGAGGTTACATAAGTAATGAGATGGAGATGGAATTTATTTCTAAGGGTTCTTCTACAGGCCATTGGAAGGACTTTGGGTTTTAAGCTGAGTAAAACGTATAACCACTGGAGAATTATGAGTAGATGATTGCTTGTAATTAATGTTTTATCAGGCTCTTTCTAGCTGCTGTGTGGAGAATAGACTGCAAGCATGGCAGGGGTGGGAAAGGGGAGATGACAAGAGTGGTAGCAGGGAGACCAGCTATCACAATAACTCAGACAAGTGATAGTGGGCAGCACCAGTGAGTTAGCATTGAAAATGGTGAAAAGCTGTCATATTCTAGTTATACTTTTAAGGTAGAGCTAGCATAATTTCCTGATAGATCAGATGTGGACTATGAAAGAAAGGAGTCAGGGATGACACCAGATTTTTGGCAAAGGTAGATGAAAGGACAAAGTTGCCTTTTACTGAGAAGGGGAAGATATGAGAGGGACATATTTCGGGAGGAAGATTAAGAGCCTGATTTGGGACCTGTTAAATTTGTGGTGCCTGATAGACATTCAAGTGGGGATGTCAGGTAAGGAGTTGGTTATAAGGGTCTGAAGTCCATGGGAAAGAGACAAGTTGAACATAAAAATTCAGGACTCATTGGCTTATAGATTTAATTTGTAGTCATGGGACTGAATGAAGCCAACAAGAGAATTAATATAAATAAAGAAAAGATGGCCAAGCCCTGGGGAGCATTTTAAGGAGAAGAAGGTGTTACATTGTTGTTTTTTCCTTTCTTCTTTCCTTCTTCTCCCCTTCCCTCCCTTCCATTCCCTCTTAACTATAAATGATAAATCTGTATAGAACTTAACCTACCTATGCTCAGACTCAGAATCCATTATCTTTATCTTTTTTTACCCTCCTAACATGTGTACTATCAATCCTGGGAAAAGTGCTTAACTACTGTGTTCCTTGTGTTCCTATGTCAGTGTTACATTGTAAGTTATCCTGGCATAAAAAGCATGCTGTAGTAGGATTTGAAGAAGCTGAGGCAATTTAGCCTGGAAAAAAGAACACTTTCCAGGGAACATAATAGTTGTAATCAAATACCTGGCAACAGAATTAAGATTCTTGATTAAAAATCACCACGATGAAGATTTAGGCTTGACAGAGCCAACTTTTCTTGAACTGGCATAGGCTCACCAGGAAGTAGTGAGATCCCAGTGAAGACTGATCCAATGGTCAGATAACTTTCAAAATTCGTATTCTCTGGCTTTGAGATAATGGTGAATACTATTGTGTATGGTATATGTCACACCTTATTGATATCCTTGGTAGTAGTTGCTACACTGTAGTAACAGATTCTGGAAATAGCTATAACACACACTTGGAATCTCACAGTCACGTAATCAATCATTTTACTAAATACAAGCATATTTTCATTCACATACAGCTAAATAAAGCATTTTTCACATTTCATTACAGTGCACAACAAAGTGAGGAAAAGTATACAGTACATTTTATTCTGAAATATGAGACAATCTAATCCAACATGCAGTTGTCGTCTTTGTTACAAGTTAGTTTATCTTTTCTTTACCTATGTAGTAAAATAGCTTCTAAAGCTTTATCCTTAGTATTATATTAACACCTGATTTTTCACACTTATTTTCTAAAACCCACTTATTGCAGTAACAATGGTACTGAATTCTACTAAAATGATTTTTAAATTTTCTAGAACATATTTAAGCAATTAACCTCAGCCACCTCTACTGGATTTATGCTGAATATTTTTAAACCTGCCAAAAAAATGCCAGGAGTGGGAATAGTGTACATATAATTAATTTTAGTCAAGAAAATTGTAGAGAAGTTTTGTTTCTTTTTTTGAACTGACAGAATCCACTCAACTCTCATTTACCTACTAGATAAGATTCCTTTCAGAATCTTCTAAACATAATTAAGTATAGCAGTTAATGAAATTTTGTGTTAATCCAATTTTCGGTGTTTTGTTTGTCTTTTAAAATCATGAAGGTGGCAGTTTAATTACCCCACCTAAGCCAGCTCTTGTGAAATAAATATAGAGAAGATGATCAGTTCACTTGTAGTTGATGCTGTGAATTGATCCAAAGTGGTTTGCACATCCAACTTGGGGCACAGGTGGCAGAATAGTCTTCCATCATTTTCATTATTTGGCTTCTTTATTCTGGCTGAAGCAAATTTCCAAACTTTCAGATTCAGTCACGTTTATCCCAAAGGTCAATATTTATCTCAAAATGATTTGCTGTTCTTAGGCCTTCCTATCACAATGAATATGAGAAACCTGACTCAAATCAGAATAATTTCTTTTTAATTGTGGAAAGTATGGCTTTTGCCTAGCTGAACTGGCTACAATCCAAAAAGTAATTTAAAGCATCACCTTTCTTCAACAAAATAATGGAAACTTCAAGCCAGCCATTCCAATTTGCTGATGCAGTTAGCTGTTTGTTCACCTGAGAATTAAAGGCTGACTCTCTTGGGTAGACAGGAACTCAGTGTACCTATATGGCAGACAGGTGGCCAAGGTCATTGTGGGGTGAGTATTTTATCCCTATCCCACTCCCCATTGCTGTATGTGGTTCCTTTCAATAAAATTCCACTGTGTCTCAGTGATAAGAACACTTATAGACCACACAGTTCTAAAGTGTTTTTAGTTGTGCAATTATTCACTTGTTTAAAGCCCTCTTGTCAATACCTTGATTCCTTCTCATGTTCCCTCAGGATTATAGCTGAATTGTAATCAATAAGGAAAACATATCCTAACATGTAGAGAACATTTATTTACAGTCATATCTCTTCCCAAGTAAACAAATTCATGATCATTTATTTATATGACAGCAGTATGATGCAGTGAAAAGAGCTAGGAGTCATGAGTCCTTGACCTTGGCCAAGTGATTCTCATGGCTCTTAATTTACTATTCTGTAAAATGGGGCAAAAACCTCATCTGCCTGTTATGCTGATCAAATAAGTAGCTCGAGTAACTGTAAGCTGTTGTAAGGGTTACAGTGCCTCCTTTTCAGCAGGAGAGAGTGCCTTAGAGCTCTTTTCAGAGGCAGTCCCTGTGTTGTCACTGTCAGGTGCCTGAAGAAGCAAGCAGACTGTTTACTTCCAGATTGCAGGTGCCAATGCAGTGAAACCCCAGGCATGGTCAGAGGATAAAAGGGGGTTGGCATGTGTTATAGTGTCTCTTCCCTACTTACAGGGTAATTTGCATGGGACCATTTGTTTCATACAGCTGGTAATTCTATCACAAGGGTGTTCATTTTCTCAAATGTGCTAATAACTATGAGTAGATAGCACTTCCTTTCATATTCACATCATTTTTACTTGAACACCAGACCTTTTGTTCTGTGTTCCTCATTTTACAGATAAGCTGTTAGAAGATAATTGGTACCTTTTGACCAAACCCAGCAAAAACCTGTCTGTAGGTATATTTTCCTGGGACTTAGCTTCCTAAACCCCAGGCCCTTAACATTTGGTCC
Source organism: Saimiri boliviensis (assembly GCF_048565385.1). NCBI lineage: Eukaryota > Metazoa > Chordata > Mammalia > Primates > Cebidae > Saimiri > Saimiri boliviensis. Next base: position 83,364,139 of record NC_133470.1, on the reverse strand, counting down.
ACAAAGGGCTCATGGAGCAGCCACTGCCCAGCCTGACCCATGTCAGCAATTCAGTCTCTTGGTCACAGCACTCAGGCACCCCCATCCACCCGCACATGAGTCTGTCAGAGTCCCCCTGAGAAGGAGGCTCGCTTGGTATCCAAACAGAGGTTGAGTTCTCATCAGTTACACAAAGATTCTATTTATTTCTCTTACTTTTCAGTTCAAGTAGGAGAGCATGTTTTGGAAATAAAAGAGCTGACTAGCACAAACATCTCCTCTCTGATTTGACAACCTCCTCTGAAGAGTGAACCACATTTGGTACAAATCCACTCTTCACCCCTTCCCAGCCCTCCTGAATTGTAATCTCCCCTCTTTTAACCAGCTCATATATGTCTCTTGTCAGGTCTGTGAAGGCTTTCTCCACATTAATGGCATCTCGGGCTGACGTTTCAATGTACTTCATGCCGTATGCAGCAGCCAGTTTCTCGGCCTCGTGGCGAGTCACTTGCCTCTGTGTATCCAGGTCACACTTGTGACCCACCAGAACAAATACAATTTGGTAGGGCTGAACGTGTACTTTGGTCTCTTCTAACCACTCATGGACATTCTGGAAGGACCTGCGGTTGGTAATGTCAAATAAGAGAAGACCACCTACTGAGTTCCTGTAGTAGGCGCGAGTGATGGATCTAAAACACAAGAAAGAAGTAAAGAATAAAGGCCATGCCCAAACTTCTGCATGTCAATGAACTCAGTGTATTCAAGTGTTCCTGGTTATTGACACAGTCCTTCAAAAAAAATGATTTTTTTTTAAACAAGGGAATACAAATGTCATTCCATAATAATACTGATATGTGAGTTTCAAATTGGGCAAAACTTTGAGATGGGCATCTTTTAGAAATGAATGCTCATGAACTTTTAGGCATTTTCCCTGGATTCAGCACTGGAGAGTGACCCTGGGACATGACTTAGTTCTATTTTTTGTCTTCAGGTAAAACTACAACTAACTCTCCCACCTCCCAAATCTGAATTTGGCAGAGACTTCCCTTTCTGCAAAATATGATACTGAAGTCACAGTGTTACCATGAGGCAAAATGAAACAATGGATATTAAAGTATTATGTGATATGGAGAGTTCATTATAAATGCTAGTAGTTGAAACAGGATTTTTAAAACATAGAAATGAATTTATGATAGTTAACAAAATATTTAAAGTAGATATCTTGCCATATACTCCATTTTTTTCATTTATCATTACCATGTTTTCTCTATTATTATTATTAGCTAAGAGGGGTCCTCAATCTCTTCTGTGAGGAGAAACAGAATTTTATTTTTTATTTTCCAGGCCTGTGGGAATGGGAAAAAGAGAGACAGTGAAGGGTTCAGGCAAAGTGCCTCTCAGCCCTATTTCCTGACACATTTCAGAGAGTCGGACTCAGGAGCCATCAGAAGAAACTTCTCATGTTTTAACTTCTGGACTTGAGGAGCCTCATTATAAATATACATTATGGCACTTTGCTTACAGTGTAGTAAAGCTTATTACAGGGTGTAGACCTATTTGTCTCTGCAATCGCTTGCTTTAGACTACTGTGATGTTTTGATATATGTCTATTTTTAGGTTTCCTGTCTCTTCTGATAAAGAAGATAGACAATGAAGTACTCAATAGCTTAGGGAAAATGGCCCAATGTTAACAGAACAAGCATTGTCCAGGGACCTACAGTTCAAGCTAGATGATGGTAAAAGTAAAACTTAGAAATGAGTTTAAGTCTCCAGAGTCAGGCAAATCAGCCCTGGGGATTGAAAGCATTTCTTGTTTCTTAGGTTTGAACATTCATGGAGAATGGTAGATTTGTGAGAAAATTAGACATGAACAAACAAAGGTTTTGATTTGTGAAAAGCTTGAATCAAGAAATCAATAAGCAAGCTGTAGATCACCGTCAAACCTCTGGAATATATTATTACATTAATTGTTTGTGAGTACTTAGCAAAGAAAATGACAAAGGCCTTTCTAAGCATGGACATAAGGCTACATAAAACTCAAATTCTTCCCTACATTAAAAAAGTCTTAAATAATGTGAAAAGACAAATGATAAACTAAGAGTATATCTTACAACATACACGACAGGAAAGGGTTAATATTCTTAATCTATAAAGAACTCTTACAAGTCTATATTGCCCAATAGATAATAAGAAGTGGATATGAACAGGCTGTTCATAGAGAAAGAAATTCCAACAAACACATAAAAGATACCTTTCTTTGCTTAGGAGAAATGCATTCACAAGTTCAAAGTGAACCTGTATAGGGATATTTGCCACAGTGTTGTTTGTGGAAGTGGGGAGCTGGAGCAACTTAAGTTTGTAATTATTTCTTCTCCTTACCCCTCTTCAAATACCCAACCAATGTCTTCTATGCTTAATTAGTTTTCAATAGATAAATGAATAAATGATCATAAACATGAGCTATTGAGTTTTCTTGATCTGGTTCCTGCTGCTCTACTTGACTTTAGTTCAAATTGTTCTCTGCAAAGTTTTATGTGTACACTCTGCTCCCTCTCACTTCTGTCTTTATTCATGCTGTTTCCTATCCCTGGGCGTTTCCTGTCTTTGCTTGGGCACTCATACTCATCCGGTTTCATCTTCTTCAGTTAACCTTTACTCCTCTGTGTTCGTACATACAATTACAAATAATACATGCTACAAAAGAAAAGCAAAGGGTTGTGAGCGAAAATAAGTATATTCATTGATTATTCAATGAATTGATTGATTGAAATTAAACATTCTTTATGTGCCAAGTGTTAACAGTAGGGAGTGGGCATACAAAGATGAGCAAGATAAGCTTTTGTAATTCCCGATTATCTATTTCCCTCAACTATGTTAGCACAGAAGTTCCAAGAATTAAGGGGCTTTGTCTGTTTTGATTACATGGCATCCCCTTGTGTGAGTTTCCTCACACTGTTATCCCAGAAACAAGCCCACAGCATGGCACACAGTAGATAATCACTGAATGTGTGCTGGTTGCAAGAAGGAATCAACCAATTTATCGTAACTATTTCCTTTATGTTAGAACATATGTTAGCATATATATGTGCACACACAGATATAAGAATAAAACATAATACACATGTATTTATGTATCTAAATCTCTGTCAGTTATGTTAGGATGATCTGGGAACATTTTAAAAAGTATATAACATAGGGACTGAGATTGATGAATTACAGATACAGAGAACAATTCCATCTAGTTTATTAGCCACCAAGGGGCGGGTTGGTGGAGTTGTGGTGCAAGCAATATGTATTATTGACTGGCCTTCTCTGCCAGGGCGCTTCATTGCACTGACCTCCCAGTTAGCTGAAGGTGGGCTTTGGCAGAATCCCCTAAGACCCTTGGAGTTGCCCTCTTGGACCGCGACTAGGACCAGGAAGTCCTCTCTCCCCAGGGGTTGTGCAAACCCCGAAGACCCTCCCATTGCTTGCGGGCCCGGACTGCGATCCCACCTGAACCTCTCTTGACCCGCGGTATCCCAGATCTGGAGCTTGATGCGTTTTCCCGGCTCGATCTCCACCAATCGGGAGAAAAAATCCACCCCCACGGTGGGGTCAGAAACCTGGGCAAAGCGACCCTCGGTGAAGCGGCGGATCAGGCAGGACTTGCCCACTGTGGAATCCCCGATGACAATGAGCCGGAACTGGTACAGCCAGATGGCCTCCATGGCCGCGGCTCGGCAGGTCTCCTTGGCTTGGACCAGGGACGGCGGGAGGGGGCGCGCCGCCGACGCCTCAGAGAGCGCGGCTCGGCCGGATCTAGCTCCGCCGCGAGCGCATCGCTGCCCTGGGAGCCCGAAGTGGGGTAGGCCCAGGCGCTCGGAGAGCGGAGGGATGGATGCTGCGCTCGCAAAGGTGATGAAATGGCAGCAGCATCAGCACCACGCATTCTGACTCATCACTGACAAACGGGTTACTGTAATCCCGCGCGTAGACGCGACGCTGGGGTCGCCGCACTGTCTCTAAGAGGAGCGCACACAAAATGGCTGCAAAATTAGCGCTTTCCCTGCCTTTCTAATTATCCCGCCCACACTTTGATGACTAAAAATGTTCCCTACCGTTCAAACTGCAAATGTCATACCTTTTGATTGAAACTAGCAAAGCAATACAAAACCGTAGGCAAAAAAGGGAAGGTATATAATTATATATTAGTCAACATGCGTTTCCATGCTCACATAAACACACAGATTAAAAAAAAATTATTTATTATACTTTAAGTTCTGGGGTACATGTGCACATCGTGCAGGTTTGTTATGTAGGTGTACATACACCAGGGTTGTGGTTTGCTGCATCCATCGCCCCGTCATCTCCATGAGGTATTTTTCCTAATGCTATCCCTCCCCAATTCCTCCACCCCCTGCTATTCCTCCCCTAGCCCCCACCGCCCAGGCCCCAGTGTGTGATGTTCCCCTCCCTGAGTCCGTGAAACACATGAATATTACATGTGTTTGCATTCCTATATACAATTATTGCTGATTCTTTTTTACAAAAGTTAAACCAGGGCCTTACTTTAAATTAATAATAGCTTTTTGCAATTAGTAAACCGTCATAAACACCTTTCAATTTCCCTTTTGTCATAACAATGCTGCAATAAAGATTCTCTAAAGTGCAGCCACATATATTTTATTTCTATGAGCTAGAGTCTTAAAAGAGTGGTCATGAATTCAAAGAGTATGAGTATATTTTAAATTTAATGGACATGGGCATTCTACTGCCCAAAACTATTTAGCAGTTTAAATTCTATCCAGAAAAGACCATTGCTCTGCATTATTTCAAGCATCATGTGTGTTGTATTCTTTCTTAATTCTTGTCAATCGAATGTAGTTAAATAAAAATGTCTCTCATTGCTTTATTTAACATTTCTCTGACTGCTGATGACGTCAACACCAAGTCTTGTGTATTGACCATTTCATTTCCTTTTCTGGGATTTGTCTCTTCATATCCTTTGTATTTTTTATGTGTAATCTTTTATCATTGCCTTATTCTTTAAAAAATCACGCTTATTAGCTTATTAACATAAAATTTCACCCATTTAAAGTGAACAATTCTTGGTATAGTTTATTTTTATTTTTTATTTTTTTTGAGATGGAATTTCGCTCGTGTTGCCCAGGCTGGAGTGCAATGTCTCGATCTTGGCTCACCGCAACCTCCGCCTCCCGAGTTCAAGCGGTTTTCCTGCCTCAGCCTGCCGAGTACCTGGGATTACAGGCCTTGAGCCACCGCGCCTGGCTAGTATAGGTTTTTAATATAGCCACAGATATGTACAACTATCACCACAGTTAATTTCAGAACATTTTTATCGCTTCAAAAATAAACCCAGAACCTTTTAGCTATCATCTCCCTAACCCATGTTCCTCCAGCCTTTGGCAACCACTCACGTACTTTTTGTCTTTATAAATTTCCCTAATTCTGAACATTTTATATACATGGAAACGTGAATTTTTGTGACTGGCTGCTTTCACTTAGCATGTTTTCAAGGTTTATTCACACTATAGCATGTATCAGTACTTCATTCCTTTTTGTGGCTGAATACTATTCCACTATATGGGTAGACCATATCTTGTTTATCCATTCATCCATTAAAGGGCATTTGGGTTGTTCCTACCTTTTGGCCATGCTAAATAATCCTACCACTGAAAATTCGTGTACAAGGTTTTCTTTTCTTTTTTTTTTTTAAATATCTGTTTTCAGTTCTTTGGGGTTTATACCTAAGAGTGGAATTTCTCAGTCCTTTGGCAACTCTATGTTTAATTCTTTGATGAAACGCCTGACTTCTTCACAGTGGCTGTACCATATTACATCCCACTGGCAGTGTTTGGGGTTCCAATTTCTCCACATTCTCTCTAACACGGATGTGAAGTGGTAGCTTATTCTAGTTTGATTTGCATTTCCCTAATGACTAATTACTTCAAGCATAGTTTTACATTCTTATTGCCATTAGTATATTTTCCTTGGAAAAATATTGACTTAGATTCTTTGCCTATTTAAAAACTGGACTACTAGTCTTTATATTGTTTAGTTCTTTATATATGCTAGATACAAGTACTTTTTCAGATACATGATTTACAATTTTTTTCTCCAATTCTGTGTGTTATTTTTTTCACTTTCCTGAGGGTGTCCTTTGAAAAACAAAGTTTTAAATATTTAAGAAGTACAATTTATCGAGTTTCCATTTCGTTGCTCATGTTTCTGGTGTCGTGTCTAAGAATACTTTGCTAAATCCAAGGTCATGAAGATTTACTCATGCTTTCTTCTAAGAGTTTTACAGTTTTAGTTCATTCATTTAGGTCTATGATCAATTTTGTGTCCATTTTTATTCATGGTGTGAGGAAGGGGTTCAAATTCATTCCTTTGAATGTGGATATCCAGTTATCCCAGAATTCTATTGAGGATACTATTCTTTCTCTGTGGAATTATTTTGACACTCTGGAAAATCAATTGCCCATGGATATATGGATGTATTTTTGGACTTTCTACTTCGATGTTAATAAAGCTGATTTTTTTAAAAGAGTAAGGCAATGATAAAATATTACACATAAAAAATACAAAGTATATAAAGAGACAATTCCCAGAAAAGGAAATGAAATGGCCAATACACATTGGTCTATATGTCTGCCCTTATGCCGGTATGACACTGTCTTGACTATTGAAGCTTGGTAGAAAGCTCTGAAATCTGAAAGTGTGAGTCCTCCTACTGTGGAGGATCCAATTTTTTCAAAGATTGGTTTGGTTATTTGGAGCCCTTTGCAATTTCATATGAATTTTAAGGAAAGCTTCTCAGTTTCTGCAAATAAGGCAATCGCAATGTTGATAGGTATTGATTTGACTCTGTAGATCAATTTGGAGAGTATTGCTGTCTTAACAAAATTAAGTCTTTCAATCCATGAGCACAGGATGGATGTCATTCCATTTATTTAGGTTTTTAAAAATTGTTTCAACAATGTTTTGTAGTGTTTAGTGTATAAGTCTTGTACTTCTTTGGCTAAGTTATTCTTAAGTGTTTTGTTATTTTTAATGCTATTGTGAATGGAATTGTTTTCTTAATTTCATTTTTAGATTGCTCATTACAAGTGTATAAAATGCAATCAATTTTTGTATATTGATTTTATATCCTCTAACCTTGCTGAACTTATTAGTCTTAACAGTCTTTTTAGCACATTTCTTATTTTTTTGTCAAATGCTTTTTCTGAATATATTGAGGTGATCATGTGATTTTTGTTTTTAATTCTATTAGTATAATTTATTACATTAATTGATTTTTGGATGCTGACTCCAACTTGCATTCCTGGGATAAATCCTGTTTGATCATGGTGTGTAATTTTTTTTTTGTTTCTAGATTTGGTTTGCTAGTGTTTTGGTGAGAATTTCTGCACCTATAGTAAAAATATTTATTAGTTTGCAGTTTTCTTTCATTCTGACATATTTGTCTGGTTTAAGTACAAGGGCAATATTGGTGTCCTAAAATGTGTTGTAAAGTGTTCCTTCCTTTTCTGCTTTTAAGATGAGTCTCTCTTTTGCTCCCTCTTTTTCTGTCTTATTGTAGTAAGAACACAACAGATCTGCCCCTTTGACAACATTTTAAGTGCATGATACAGTATTCTTAACTATAGGTGCAATGTTATAGAGCAGATCTCTAGTACTTATTTATCTTGTGTAACTGAAACTTAATTAGTCTTTAAATGTTTGCTAGAATTCAGTGGTAAAGCTTCCTGATAAAGCTTCAGTGGTAAGGCTTTTCTTTGTGAGCAGTTTTTTTTTTTTTTTTTTTTTTTTTTATTGCTAATTCAATCTCTTCACTTGTTATAGGTGAATTCAGATGGTCTATTTCTTCTTCAATTTCAGTAGTATGTATCTTGATAGAAATTTGTTCATTTCATCAAAGTTATCTAACTTATTGGCATACAAATATTTATAGTTTTCTTTTATATTCCATTTTAATTTTGTATGGTCAGTAGTAATGTCCCCACTTTCACTTCTGATTCTTGTAATTTGAGAAATCTCTCTCTTTTTTTTTTGTTGGTCAATCTGGCAAAAGGTTTGACATTTTTGTGGCTCTTTTCAAAGAATCAGCTTTTGGTTTCATTGATTCTACTGTTAATCTATTTCCTTGTTTCATTTATCTCTGCTCTAATCTTCATTATTTCCTTCATTTTGCTTGATTTTCTTTTAGTTAGCTCATTTTATTTCCAGTTTCTTAAGTTGTAAGGTTAAGTTATTGATTTGAGACTTTTTCTTAATACAGGCACTTATAGCTATACATTTCCATCTGAGCACTGCTATATCTTTTTTTTTTTTTTTTTTTTTTTTTTTGAGACTGAGTTTCTCTCTTGTTACCCAGGCTGGAGTGCAATGGCGCGATCTCGGCTCACCGCAACCTCTGCCTCCTGGGTTCAGGCAATTCTCCTGCCTCAGCCTCCTGAGTAGCTGGGATTACAGGCACGTGCCACCATGCCCAGCTAATTTTTTGTATTTTTAGTAGAGACGGGGTTTCACCATGTTGACCAGGATGGTCTCGATCTCTTGACCTCGTGATCCAACCGCCTCGGCCTCCCAAAGTGCTGGGATTACAGGCTTGAGCCACCGCGCCGGGTGCTATATCTTTTTTTTTTTTTTAATTATTTATTATACTTTAAGTTCTGGTGTACATTTGCAGAATGTGTAGGTTTGTTACATAGGTATACACGTGCCATTGTGGTTTGCTGCATCTATCACCTCATCATCTAAATTAGGTATTTCTCCTAATGCTATCCCTTCCCTAGCCCCCCACCCCTAGACAAGCCCCAGTGTGTGATGTTCCCCTCTTTGTGTCCATGTGTTCTCATTGTTAAACACCCACTTATGAGTGAGAACATGTCGTGTTTGGTTTTCTGATCTTGTGTCAGTTTGCTGAGAATAATAGTTTCCAGCTTCATCTGTGTCTCTGCAAAGGACATGAACTCATCCTTTTTTATGGCTGCATAGTGTTCCATGGTGCATATGTGTCACATTTTCTTTATCCAGTCTATCATTGATGGTCATTTGACTTAGTTCCAAGTCTTTGCTATTGTGAACAGTGCCACAGTAAACATATATGTGTGTGTCTTTATAATAGTATTGCTTGTAATGCTTTGAGTATATACCCAGTAATAGGATTGCTGGGTCAAATGGTATTTCTATTTCTAGATCCTTGAGGAATCACTACACCCTCTTCCACAATGGTTGAATTAATTTGCACTCCCACCAACAGTGTAAAAGTGTTTCTGTTTCTCCACATCCTCTCCAGCATCTGTTGTCTCCTGATTTTTTAAATGATTACCATTCTAACTGGTGTGAGATGGTATCTCAATGTGGTTTTGATTTGCATTTCTCTAATGACCAGTGATGATGAGCATTTTTTCATATGTTTGTTGGCCGCATAAATGTCTTCTTTTGAAAAGTGTCCGTTCATATAATTTGCCCACTTTTTGATGGTTTTTTTTTTTTTTTTTTGTCTTGTGAATTTGTTTAAGTTCTTTGTAGATTCTGGATATTAGCCCTTTGTCAGATATGTAGATTGCAAAATTTTTTCCCCATTCTGTTGGCTGCCATTTCACTCTAATGATAGTTTCTTTTGCTATACAGAAGCTCTTCAGTTTAATTAGATCCCATTTGTCTATTTTGGCTTTTGTTGCCATTGCTTTTGGTGATTTAATTATGAAGCCCTTGCCCATGCCTGTGTACTGATGGTATTGCCTAGGTTTTCTTCTACGGTTTTTATGGTGTTAGGTCTCATGTTTAAGTCTTTAATCCATCTAGAGTTAATTTTTGTATAAGGTGTAAGGAAGGGATCCAGTTTCAGCTTTATGCATATGACTAGCCAGTTTTCCCAACACTGTTTATTAAATAGGGAATCCTTTCCTCATTGCTTATGTTTTGTCAGGTCTGTCAAAGATCAGACGGTTGTAGATGTGTGGTGTAATTTCTAAGCCCTCTATTCTGTTCCATTGGTTTATATCTGTTTTTTTCATGCCAGTACCATTCTGTTTTGATTACTGTGGCCTTTTAGTATAGTTTAAGTCAGGTAGCATGATGCTTCCAGCTTTGGTTTATTTTTATTTTCCACTTAGGATTATCTTGGCAATGCAGGCTCTTTTATGGTTCCATATGAAATTTAAGGTTTTGTTTTTCTTTCCAGTTCTGTGAAGAAAGTTAGTGGTAGCTTGATAAGGATAGCATTGAATCTATAAATTACTTTGAGCAGTATGGCCATTTTCACAGTTTTGATTCTTCCTAATCATGAGCATGAAATATTTTTCCATCTGTTTGTGTCCTCCATTATTTCCTTGAGAAGTGGTTTGTAGTTCTCCTTGAACAGGTCCTTCACATCCCTTGTAAGTTGTCTTCCTAGGTATTTTATTCGCTTTGTAGCAATTGTGAATGGGAGTTCACTCATTATTTGGCTCTCTGTTTTTTCTATTATTGGTGTATAGGAATGCTTGTGATTTTTGCAGATTGATTTTGTATCCTGACACTTTGCTGAAGTTGCTTATCAGTTTAAGGAGATTTTGGGCTCAGATAATGGGGTCTTCTAAATATACAATCATGTCGTCTGCAAATAGAGACAATTTGACTTCCTCTTTTCCTAACTGAATACCCTTTATTTCTTTTTCTTTCCTGATTGGCCTGGCCAGAACTTCCAATACTATGTTGAATAGGAGTGCTGAGAGAGGGCATCCTTGTTTTGTGCCAGTTTTCAAAGGGAATGTTTCCAGCTTTTGCCCATTCAGTATGATATTGGCTGGAGCACTGCTATATCTGAACCCCATAAATTTTGGTATCTTTCTTGTGTCTTTACTTTTATTTATCTGAAAGTGTTTTTTAATTTTCTTTTTGATCTCTTCTTTGAATCATTTGTTATTTATGAATGTTTTGTTTAATTTTCACATATTTGTGAGTTTCTCATATCTTTTTCCTACTATTGATTTCTAATTTCATTCCATGTAGTCAGAAAACATACTTTGTATTATTTCTATCCTTTAAAATTTCTTGAGGTTTGTTTTTTGGCATAGTATATAGAGTATTCTGGATAATGGTCCATGTGCACTTGAAAAGAATATATCTTTGCTGATACATATATGTATATGCATATATGTGTGTATACATACACACACACACACACACACACACACACATATATATATATATATATATATATATATATATATATGTCTGTTATGTCTAGTTGGTTTACAAAGACTTAGACATAAGTCTGCTGTTTCCTTGTTGATCTTCAGTAAGGTTGTTCTACATATTATTAGAAGTGGAGAATGAAGCCTCCAACTATTCTTGTAGAATGATTTTTCACCTTAACTGTCAGTTATTGCTTTATATATTTTGGAGCTCTATTGTTAGATGTATATATCTTTGTAATTGTTGTATCTTCCTGATAGATTGACTCTTTTGTATTATGAAATGTTCTTCTTTATCTCTAGTAGCTGTTTTTGTTTTGAAGTTTATTTTTCTGATATTAGTGTAGTCACTTCAGCTTTCTTGTGGTTATTGTTTGCATGATATGTCTTTTTCCATCGTTTTACTTTCACTTTGTGTCTTTCAACATAAAGTGTCTCCTGTAGACAGCATATAATTGTGTCATTTGAAACATCTAGCCATATAATCTTTGCTTTTCTTTAAACAGATTGGTTAATCTGTACACATTTAATGTTATTTATTGGTATAGTGGGATTTATGTCAACCATTTATTTGTTTTTCTATACATTTTGTTCCTCTAGTCTTCTCTTATTGCTTTCTTTTACACTAAGTGAGTATTTTTTGATGTACCATTTCAGTTTCTTAACTCTTGAGTAAGATTTTTTTCACTATTTTTTTTAGTGGTTGCTTTAGAGCTTACCATATACATCCTGACTTATCAGAATCACCTTTAGATTTATACTAGCATTATTCTATTGACATAGAGAAACATTATTCCTATATAGTTCTTTTCTTTTTTTTGAGACAGAGTCTACCTTTGTCACCCAGGCTGTAGTGCAGTGGTGTGATCTCAGACCACTGCAACCTCTGCCTACCAGGTTCAAGCAATTCTCCTGCCTCAGCCTCTCAAGTAGCTGGGACTACTGTCATGTGTCACCACACCTGGCTAATTTTTGTATTTTTAGTAGAGATTGGACTTCACCATGTTCGCTGGGCTGGTCTCAAACTCCTGACCTCAAGTGATCCACCTGCCTGGACCTTCCAGACTGCTGGGATTACAGGCATGAGCCACCACACCAGGCCTCAGTGAATCTCTTTCAAAAAAAAAATTTAAAATTATACTTTAAGTTCAGGGGGTACATGTGCAGAATGTGCAGGTTTGTTACATAGGTATACCTGTACAATGGTGGTTTGCTGCATCCATCACCCTGTCATCTACATTAGGTATGTCTCCTAATGCTAGCTCTCCCCTAGCCCCCCACCCCCAGACAGGCCCTGGTGCATGATGTTCCCATCCCTGTGTCCATGTGTTCTCATTGTTCAACACCTGCCTATGAGTGAGAACATTCAGTGTTTGGTTTTCTGTTCTTGTGTCACTTTGCAGAGAATGATGGTTTCCAGCTTCATCCATGTCCCTACAAAGAACATGAACTCATCCTTTTTTATGGCTGCATAGTATTCCACAGTGTATATGTTCCACATTTTCTTTATCTAGTCTATCATTGATGGACATTTGGGTTGATTCCAAGTCTTTGCCATTGTGAACAGTGCTGCAATAAGCATACATGGGCAAGTGTCTTCATAGTAAAATGATTTATAATCCTTTGGTTATATACTCAGTAATGGGACTGCTGGGTCAAATGGTATTTCTAGTTCAAGATCCTTGAGGAATCACCATGCTGTCTTCCACAATGGTTGAATTAATTAACACTCCCACCAACAGTGTAAAGGCATTTGTATTTCTCCACATCCTCTTCAGAATCTCTTGTTTCCTGAGTTTTTAATGATCATTATTCTAACTGGCATGAGATGGTATCTCATTGTGGTTTTGAATTGCATTTCTCTAATGAGCATTTTTTCATATGTTTGTTGGCTGCATAAATGTCTTCTTTTGAGAAGTGTCTGTTCATATCCTTCTTATCTTTATTGATTATTTTCTTGTGTTATTTTACTTACTTTGTTGTACTTATTCTAAGTTTCTTTCTTTTTTTTTTCTGGTGCTCTACCAAGATCCTTTCTTTCTTTCTTTCTTTTTTGTTAAAAACACATAGCTTAAAACTCATCATCAACTATTTTGATGCAAACAGTTGAGAAGTGTTAAGTATATTCACATTGTTGTGCATATTTTTTAGGTTTTTGTTAGCTCACTATTTAATAAATTTATTTTCAATCTTTTATTTTGCTAATAGCAGTGTTCAGTGTTATAAAATTTCCTTTGATTACTGCTTTATATTTATCCCATAGATTCTGATATGAAGTGTTTACACCATCATTATTTGTTTTAGAGATACTGTAGTTTTGGTTTATATTTTTCCTTTAAATCGAGTTGTTTAATTGAAGGTTTTTAAAATTTATTTTTAAAATGTATAATGGGCACATAATTGTACATATTTATGGGATACAATGTGGTGTTTCAATGCATGTATACATGGTATAATGATCAAATGGGGTAACTACCATATCCATAGCTATAAACATTTGTTATTTCTTTGTGGTGACAACATTTAAAATCTGCTTTTCTATCTCTCTTGAAATATTGTTATTTGCTGTAGTCACCTTACTGTGCAATGAATACCAAAATTTATTCTTTGTAGGTGCAACTTTACACCCATTGACCAACATCTTTCAGTGCCTCTGCTTTCTTTCCCCAGCCTCTGGTAACCATGATTCTACCTTCTACTTCTGTGAGATCAACTTTTAAAAATTCCACATATGAGTGAGATCATGTGGTATTTGTCTTTCTGTGCCTGGCTTATTTAACATAATGTCCTCCAAATTTATCAATGTTGTCACAAATAAGATAATTTAATTTTATTTTATTGCTGAATAATATTCCATTATGTATATATACCACATTTTCTGTATCCATTCATCTGTTGATGGATGCTTAGGTTGATTCCATTGCTTGGGTATTGTCAATAGCACTGCAGTACACCTGAGTGACATGAACATACTTGAAGTATGAGGTAAGTTTGTAAAAACACCTCTGCTAATGAATTTCAAGGCATGGTACTGAGAAGCTTTGTTCTTTAAAATCTCAGATCTTTAAAAAAACTTTAATTTTCGAAATCCTATTCATGAAAGTGGAAGAATCTGAGATGTTCAGAGAAGCCACAAGCCCACTGTTCAGTTCAGGTGTAATTTCTTAGATCACGGATCTTCCAGTAGAGAGGAGACACTATGCTATGCTTTTTTTTTGAGACAGGGTCTCACTCTGTCACCCAGGTTGGAGTGCCATGGCAGGGTCACACCTCATTGCAGCCTTGATCTCCAGGCTCAGGTTTCTCTTACCTCAGCCTCCTGAGTAGCTTGGACTACAGGTGCACACCACCATGCCCAGCTAATTTTAAAAAATTATATTTATAGAGATGGGCTTTTGCATGTTGCTCAGGCTGGTCTCAAACTCCTGAGCTCAAGTGATCCACCTGCCTTGGCCTCCTAAAGTGCTAAGATTACAGGCATGAGTCACTGCACCTGACCCACTGTACTTTTTTTATGGATCACTTTTTACTACTTTGTAGTAACATAAACAATGAAAAATGATATATAGGATAAACACCTAAAATCTGTTTTTCTCCTTGTCTCACTGATTTCAAATGGCATTTTTACTCAGTAAACATTAAAGCAGTTAAATCTAAAACCTGTACTAATGGCATTTAAAAGCTTACACATTTTTCAAATGTATTTTATCAATTGTAACTTGCTAGTCTATTGCATGTGTTCTGAAATATGCTGATGAGAGGATGTATCTCAAAGATTGTCAACATAATTGCAGTTCTCTGCCACCTAACTATACACTAAACATTTATCTTGACTCTATGGTTTTCAAGGACAACTTTGAGCTTGCTCATTGCTTTACTTTTCTTTGAACCTATTAAACCACCACTTCATTTAAATTTTATCTAAACTCCACCCTTCCCCTAAAGCCTAAAAGAATCCTGTATTTTCCTTTTTTGAAGCTGCACTTACACTTGTGTTTCTCCTTTGAGGGAGCAAGAGTTAAGTTCAGCTTTTGTTTTCAGATTTGGACGATTTAAGAATACTTTGACAAGTGAATCTGAATACATGTAGTAATGCAACACTTTAACTTTTGTAGAAAATTTTGTAATTATCTAAGGACTGTTTACCTTATCCTTTTATGGACAGCAACAAGACCTATCGTCAGCCACATTTCTTATTTTCCTTTTCATTTCTATGAATAAAAGATATGGTTGATTTGTTTCTCATCTTGTTTTTTAAAATTATGTTTTGTTTAGTGAATGCTTCTTCATTTAACAAAGGTCACAAAGGCTACATTCTCATCTCTGACCATGAGGTGATCATAGTTCTAGGCGCAAATGCTGTTCTACAACCAACTGATCTTGATCTCTTCCTAGAGCTGACTTTATTTTTTTGCTGCTTTTCTATTTAATTATAGCCAATATCAGGAGCTTAGAGGAGGTGGTTTTTTTTATTATACTTTAAGTTCTGGGGCACATGTGAAGAATGTGCAGATTTGTTACATAGGTATACACATGCCATGGTGGTTTGCTGTACCCATCAACCCATCATTTACATTAGGTATTTCTCCTAATGCTAGCCCTCCCCTAAAACCCCACTTCCTGACAGGCCCCAGTGAGTGATGTTCCCCTCCTTGTGTCTGTGTGTTCTCATTGTTCAACTCCCACCTATGAGTGAGAACATGCAGTGTTTGGTTTTCTGTTCTTGTGTCAGTTTGCTGAGAATGATGGTTTCCAGCCTCATCCATGTCCCTGCAAAGGACATGAACTTATCTTTTTTATGGCTGCATAGTATTCCATGGTGTATATGTGCCACATTTTCTTTATCCAGTCTATCATTGATGGGCTGGATAACCATTTGGGTTGGTTCCACGTCTTTTCTATTGTGAACAGTGCTGCAATAATCATGCAAGTAATCATTCTTTCAGAATTTGCCTCTCTGATATGCTCACTCTCTGAATTTATTTATATCAGAAATAAACTCATGTATATATTAAACTAATAAAAATGTGAAATTATTTAATCATTTAATGATTTATATGGAAATGTTTCTAAGGAACAGGGTGAGATTGTTACCTCTACTTATGACATTTATAACTACAGACATCTGTTCAGCTTATACATATGCATTCCAGGAATTCAAGCAAAAGACAAAAGATTGTGATGCTTTCCATGTCATTCAGGATTGCAGTGGCTTGTCATATGGATAAAGAAAATTAGGTAAAAGTATGAAGAACTGTAAAATACACAGTGGACAGATTGTTTATGGCTAACAGAAAATAGAGTTTCTTTTCATAAGAGAGTTGGATAGAAGAAGCAGTATTTTTTATATTCTTATTGGCAAACCCTTTCTAATGTGTCAATATGTAAAATCTGATTACAAACATAGCCTTTTCTCCTGTAAGAGCTATCCTAACTCTTCTGTTTAGCCACATTTGCATAAGTATTTTCAATTTCTTTGTCTTCAGGACATGTGTGGGTAAATTCTTCACGGGCATAGGCATTGTGGAGATAACGC
Source organism: Saimiri boliviensis (assembly GCF_048565385.1). Taxonomy (NCBI): domain Eukaryota; kingdom Metazoa; phylum Chordata; class Mammalia; order Primates; family Cebidae; genus Saimiri; species Saimiri boliviensis. The sequence continues at coordinate 83,347,435 of NC_133470.1, read as the reverse complement.
CAGACACCTGAGAATTCTGCTGGAATGTCAAAGTCACGATATTTCTTGGCAGCAACCTAAAATTTTGCAAAAAAAAGGGAAAAAGAAGTTGGTAGTAAAAGGCATCAGTAATATGCCTACTATGTAGAAATATATCTTAAAAGTCAGGATTATCAAAGGCATCTTATTGACACAAAAAGTACCAGAAAATAAACTATGAAGTAGACTTGAATCTTGGACTATTTTGACGTTTTGCCTACGAACGTTGACAAAGCCAGAGCTTACAATCATGTTTATACTGATTCTGTATTTAATTATGACTATATTTAGTAGAAGGAAGCAAAGAAAATGAGCACATATCCACCACCACTAGCCTAAGAGTTTATTTTAAGTCCTATGTCTTACTTCTTTATGTATCCTCTGTGTTTGGCATAGAACTCAGAGAGTAAATTTGGTGTAAGTCTGTTCAATACATATTTGTTAAATTTATGATAAATTCATCATAATATTAATAGCCTACATTGGTTATCCCCTATTACAATCCAGGCACTGTTCCAAGCATTTTAAATGCTTTAATTTGTTTAATTCTCTTAACAATTCTGTAAAATGGGTAATATTATTCTTACTTTATAGACAAGACAGCAGAAAACACCTTCTGATTTAGAAAGAAAGAAAGTTTTGGCTGGGCATGGTGGCTCATGCCTGTAATCCTAGTACTTTGGGAGGCCAAGGCAGGCAAATCACTTGAGCCTAGGAGTTCAAAACCAGCCTGTACAACATGGCAAAACCCTGTTGCTACAAAAAGTACAAAAAATTAGCTTGGCATGGTGGCACGTGCCTGTAGTCCCAACTACTCAAGAGGCTGGGGTCGGAGGATTGCTTGAGCCTGGGAGGTGGGGGTTGCAGTAAGCCTTGATCATGCCACTGCACTCCAACCTGGCCAACAGATCCTATCTCAAAAAGAAAAAAACAACAACAACAAGTTTTAATACTTCTCAGAAGAGGTTATTATGGATCTTTCCTCTAAAGAGAAAAAAAGAGATGTATACACATGATGATGATGACAAAGTTATACTATAATACCACACTGGAAGGTCACTGTGCTTTGTGCTGGCAACTGGTAAACCCCTCCCACCCATTCAGCCTACCCTATAAATACTTACTTTAATAATGTTCAGCTTGGGTAACAAGCTACAATCAGCCAGTGTTAGCTGATTCCCATCCAAAAACAGTCTTCTGGAAACTGTGGGTTCCTCAGCACTGTCTGGATCAATTTCATCCAGAAGTGGGGTGTTTAAGTAGTCATCCAGACGCTTGAATTCTTTGAGCAGAGATTTTTCAAAATCTGAGGCAATGAAGTAATAAAGTTACTTGTAAATGTATTGTCTTTATGACTAAATGCTTTCTAAATATGCTTTCCATAGATTTAGGTACCTCTATCTATACACATTGCTCACGCTGGCTCTTCAACATCTAGTTAACTATTAGAATGCTCAACTACTTACTGATAACAGAAAGTAAGATTGAATAGTGAGTGTAAATCTTTTGGACTTTTCTTAGGGAGGTACACTGGTAGGAGAGTAAAAGAAAGAAGGAAAAGTGATATATGTTCTCCAACTCAGAAGAGTTAGAAAGTGAAGAAAACACACACTTCTTGTGACTCAGAGGATAATAAACCTGTTTAAGAATGTTCATGGGAAATGGTAGCTGCCACAGTTTAAGAAAACTTAAAGGTACATAGTCTTGCAGTTAGTTCACACCTGGTATGTCAACATTCTAATTGAGCTGTGTTGGTAATTGCTATATTGAATCTTGAGTTCTAAATCTAATAAAACTTAATACAAGGGAATTTCAGAGGAGAGAACAGAGACTGAGGGGAAGACTACGCTATTCCCTGAAATATACTATACATTTTGGAAAAGTCTATTTTTGCTGAGTAAGAATATGAAGAGTGAGAGAAAAATAAAGAAAGGTATCTTACTTTTATTTGCCTCCTTTTGTGTATTCTTAATGTATGCAGAGAACTTGGCAAAGAGGTTACAGCCCACATCAAAAGACTCCTTGTACTTGGGACTCAGGTGAGGATACCTTAAAAAAGAACATGAGTGAGCTATTATTTGTACATAACATAACAGAGATCAGGTGCCCTAGCTTGCACTATACTGAAAATGGAAGTTCTGGAAAATTGTGCTGGAAACTAAACATCCTCAGAAGTCTCCCAGTAAAAGTTTATATTTTTTTCCAGTCTCAGAACACTTTAGTTTCTAAAGTTCACAGGGAAATCAGTTGTCTGGAATCCAATGCTCATTTATCTGTAGAAACAATGTTTCAAATGGTGGCTAGGTTTATCTACTTGTTCCAAAAAGGCTATTTGGAAGAAGATATACTGTCAATACAAAACATTTTCAGAGATGAATAGTAGAAAATTATGGTTTCTGCCAGGCGCAGTGGCTCACACCTGTAACCCCAGCACTTTGGGGGGCCAAAGCGGGCGAATCACCTGAGGTCAGGAGTTTGAGACCAGCCTGACCAACATGGAGAAACCCTGTCTCTACAAAAAATACAAAAATTAGCCAGGTATGGTGGTGGGCACTTGCAGTCCAAGCTACTTGGGAGGCTGAGGCAGGAGAATTGCTTGAAGTTGGGAGGCGGAGGTTGCAGTGAGCCGAGATTGCACCACTGCACTACAGCCTGGGCAACAAGAGCAAGACTCCATCTCAAAATATATGTATATATGGTTTCAAATATTGCAACTTAGAAAACAAATGAAGGAATAAATAGGATGGAGAAAATGGAAAAAAATAGCTAAGATATCCTCTCTTAGTAATCCAAAGCTCAGTTAGAATAATTAAATAAAATAACATAATAATATAATTCACCACATTAATGAATCAAATTAGAAAACCCGTATGATCATGACTAGATGCAGAAAAGTATTCAATAAAAACTCAGCACCTCATGGAGCTATCTGTGCTCACATGTTCACTGCAGCATTACTCACAAAGGCCAATATATAGAAACAACCTACAACCTATGTTCCCATCAATAGATTAATGGATATAGAAGTTGTGATATATTTATATAACAATATTAATCAGCCTTAAAAATATAAAATCCTGTCATTTATAACAACATGGATAAACATTATGATAAGTGAAATAAGCCAGGCACAGAAAGACAAATACTCCATGATCTCACTTATGTGTGGTATCATTAAAGGGTCAAATATATAGAAACAAAAAATGAAGCAGTGATTGGGAGGAAATAGGGAGATGTAGGTAGAAGGGTACAAAGTTGCAGTTACATAGAATGAGTAAGTCTAGAGATACAATGTAAAAGATGAGTACTATATTTGATAATATTGTAAACTGAAAATTTGCAAAATGTAGATTTTAGGTGCTCTTACCGTATACAAAAGGTAACTATATGAAGCGATGGATATGTTAGTTTGCTTGACTGTAGTAATCATTTCACTATATATATGTATATCAAGACATCATGTTATATACCTTAAATATATATAATACAAACAAAGGCTAAAAACTCAATTCCTTTTCATGAAAAAACTCACTGGAAGCTAGAAATAGTCAGGTCAAAAACTTAGGTATCTTTCTTGATTCCTCTCTTTCCCTCTAACTCCACATTTGATTTATCAGCAACTCTGATCAGCTTACCTTTCAAAATGTATCCAGAATATGTCCATCTTCCCTGCCCCTGCCCAGTCCAAAGCCTATATTACTGTAACAGCCTTCTGACTCTTCTCCCTACTCCCAAACATGCCCCCTCATATAGCTGGAACATTCTCCACCCATAGACAGAGCAATCATGTCAAAATGTAAGTCGTATCATGTCTTTTCCCTACTTATGACCCTGCAATGTCCTCAACTCACTCAGAATTAGAGTCCAAGTGCTCATAGTGGTCTACAAGGACCCACATGATATGAACCACCTCCTTTCCCACCCAGTTTATTAACCATCCAGAAGCCAGAGTGATGTCCTTCCCCTACTCAGTGCTCTGCAATCATCTTATCTTACTGAATCACGGCCTAATTCATTACAGTCGCCTATAAGAACCCACATGATGTGATCCCACCTTACCTCTCTTCTCCCATATCCCTCACTCACTCACTTATGACACAGATCTTCTTGCTATTGTGCAAGTAGGCCTGAAAAACTCCTGCCCCGGGACTTTTTCACTTGGTCTGCCCTTACATGAGGGAGACATATGCACATTCTCTCACATATGCACATGCCTGGCTCCCACTTTTCATTCAGGTCTTTCATGGGTATTTCTTTCTAAGTGAAGCTTTTCTCTGGACACTCAATGTAACATTGCAACATCACTCCTTTCCGTAATATTCAACACTTCTCTCTTTTCCTTTATTTTTCTCTTTAGCAGGACAGTTTTAAATTACCTGTTATGCCTTCCTCAATTCCAGCCAACACAGTATGCAGAAAGATGCTCTTTGCTTGGGAGAAGAAGAGGGATGTGAACACCAGACTTTGACTCAGACCCCAGCACTCGGCCTGACACAGTAAAGTCTAGCCCTGGACAAGCCATGATTACCCCGGATTTTAGGCTGGTCCCCACAGACTTGGACACTAGGCTAGCCATTGTAGCTCCAGGGTCCAGGCCATGCGTGCAGATGCAGTCTCCCATACCTGGGCAAATAGTCCCAGACTCCAGGTCATACCTCCAGACTTGCACTTATTCCAAGACAGCCCCTTCAGCCTCAGGCTTCAGGCCAGCCACTTCTCCAGGCCCTTTCTATCACAAAACCAGCACATCTGGACTCCACTTTAAGGCCAATATCCAGAGACCCAGTATCCAGACCAACTCAGCTCCAGACTACCCTTCACACCTCCAGGCTTTGGGTCTGTCCCAGTGCCACATTGACACCCATGGACCTCAGCTCCAGGCTGGCCCCCATGGTCTCTGGTACCAGGCCAGCACCAAAAGATTCAGCCTCCAATATAGCCCTCATGGGTACAGACTCCAGGTCTGTCCAGTGCCAGGCCATCCCTGATGGCCCGAGGTTTCAGGCTGGCCCATTCAAGCTCAGGCTTCAGGCCCAGATCAGGCTCCAACCCAGCCCAAAACAAGGCTGGCCCACACAGCCCCAGGCTTCAGGCCCAATCCAGTACTAAGCTGATCTCTTCAACCCGACTTTGGGCAATTGCCCAAAGACCAAACCTCCAGCCACACACCAGAGCCAGGTCAGTACCAATGGCCTCAGGAACCAGGCTGGCACCCACATACCCAGCCCCCACAGACATAGGCTCTACACTTGCCCAGTGCCAGGCAAGCCCCTGTGGCCTCACACTCCAGTAGTGCCTGGATCCAGGCCTACTCTAGTAAACTCAGGGTCCAGGACCATCCCAGTAGACTCCAGTGCTGGGATGGTTGCCACGGATCCAGACACCGGGCCTACTCCCCTATTCACACAGGAACCAGGCCAGCCTACTTGAGGACTCCAGCAGTAAGTCTGCCCATGGACCACACCAGAAAGCTCTCCTAGAATCTCTGGACAGGTTGGCTGATGAAGGGCTTTCCCAGCTGAAGCCAGCCTGCAAAGACTGAAATAAGTCCTTAGTTTTTCAGATGGGCAAATACCAGTTCATGGCCACAAGGATTACAATCAGGAAAACAGGACACCACAAAAGTAACAAAACTCCTTTGGGTATATAGCCAGTAAGGGAATTGCTGGGTCAAATGGTATTTCTAGTTCTAGATCCTTGAAGAATTGCCACACTGTCTTTTACAATGGTTGAACTAATTTTATGCTCCCCCAAACAGTGTAAAAGCATTCCTATTTGTCCACATCCTCTCCAGCATCTGTTGTCTCCTGACTTTTTAATTATAGCCATTCTAACTAGCATCTCATTGTGGTTTTGATGTGCATTTCTCTAATAACTAGTGATGATGAGCTTTTTTTTTCCCCATGTTTGTTGGCTGCATAAATGTCTCCTTTTGAGAAGTGTGTGTTCACATTCTTTGCCCACTTTTTGATGGGGTTGTTTTATTCTTGTAAATTTGTTGAAGTTCTTTGTAGATTATGGATATTAGCCCTTTGTTGGATAGAGAAATTGCAAAAATTTTCTCCCATGTTGTAGGTTGCCTGTTCACTTTGGGTGGCATTATTTCTGAGGCCTCTGTTCTGTTTCATTGGTCTATATATTTGTTTTGGTACAAGTACCATGCTGTTTTGATTACTGTAGCCTTATAGTATAGCTTGAAGTGTGGTAGCGTGATGCCTCCAGCTTTGCTCTTTTTGCTTAGAATTATCTTGGCTATGCGGGCTCTTTTTTGGTTCTGTATGAAATTTAAAGTAGTTTTTTTCCAATTCTGTGAAGTCAGTGGTAGCTTGATGGGGATAGCAGTGAATCTATAAAATTACTTTGGGCAGTATGGTCATTTTCACAATATTGATTCTTCCTAACCATGAGCATGGAATGTTTTTCCATTTGTTTGTGTCCTCTCATTACCTTGAGCAACAGTTTGTAGTTCTCTTTGAAGAGGTCCTTTGCATCCCTTGTAAGTTGTATTCCTAGGTATTTTATTCTCTTTGCAGCAATTGTGAATGAGAGTTCACTCATGATTTGGCTCTCTGCTTTTCTATTATAGGTGTATAGGAATGCTTGTGATTTTTGCACACTGATTTTGTACCCTGAGACTTTGCTGAAGTTGCTTATCAGCTTAAAGAGATTTTGGGCTAGGATGATGGGGTCTTCTAAATATACAATCATATCACCCACAAATAGAGCCAATTTGACTTCTTCTTTTCCTAATTGAATACACTTTATTTCTTTTTCTTGCCTGATTGCCCTGGCCAGAGCTTTCAATACTATATTGAATAGCAGTGGTGAGAAAGGGCGTCTTTGTCTTCTGCTGGTTTTCTTTTATGTGTGTGTGTGTGTGTGTGTGTGTGTGTGTGTGTGTGTTCATTATACTTTAAGTTCTGGGGTACATGTGCAGAACCTACAGGTTTGTCACATAGGTATATATGTACCATGGTAGTTTTTTCTGCATCCATCACCCTATTATCTACATTAGTATTTCTCTTAATGCTATCCCTCCCCTACCCCCCAAATCCATGACAGGCCTGGTGTGTGATGCTCCTCTCCATGTGTCCATCTGTTCTCATTGTTCAACACTCACTTATGAGTGGGAACATGCAGTATTTGGTTTTATGTTCTTGTGTCAGTTTGCTGAGAATGATGGTTTCCAGCTTTATCCATGTCCTTGCAAAGGACATAAACTCATCCTTTTTTATGGCTGCATAGTATTCCATGGTGCATATATGCTTCATTTTCTTTATCCAGTCTACCATTGATGAGCATTTGGGTTGGTTCCAAGTCTTTGCTATTGTGAACAGATAGCGTGTGCCACAATAAACATATGTGTGCATGTGTCTTTGCAATATAAATATTTATAATCCTTTGTGTATATACCAAGTAATGGGATTGCTGGGTCAAATGGTATTTTTAGTTCTAGATCCCTGAGGAATTGCCACACTGTCTTCCACAATGGTTGAACTAATTTACACTCCCACCAACAGTGTAAAAGTGTTCCTATTTCTCCACATCCTCCTCAGCATCTGTTGTCTCCTGATTTTTTTAATGATCACCATTCTAACTGGCATGAGATGGTATCTCAATGTGGTTTTGATTTGCATTTCTCTAATGACCAGTGATGATGAGCCTTTTGAGAAGTGTCTGTTCATATCCTTTGCCCACTTTTGGATGGGGTTGTTTGTTTGTTTCTTGTAAGTTTGTTTAAGTTCTTTGTAGACTCTGGATATTAGCCCTATGTCAGGTGGGTAGATTGTAAACATTTTTGCCATTCTATTGGTTGCCAGTTCACTCTAATGATAGTTTCTTTTGCTGTGCAAAAGCTCTTAAGTTTAATTAGATCCCATTTGTCTATTTTGGCTTTTGTTGCCAATGCTTTTGGTGTTTTAGTCATGAAGCCTTCACCCAAGCCTATGTTCTGAATGGTATTGCCTAGGTTTTCTTCTGGGTTTTTTTATGGTGTTAGGTCTCTTGCTTAAATTTTTAATTCATCTTGAGTTAATTTTTAATTCATATTGAGTTATTGGGTAATCTTCCTGGCAACTTTGTTTACACAGGTGAGGTAAAAACCACCTACCCAAGCTTCAGCAATGGTGGATGCACCTCCCTGCACCAAGCTTGAACATCCCAGGTTGAGCTGAGACTGCTGTGCTGGCTGTGAGAATTTCAAGCCAGTGGATCTTAGCTTGCTGATCTTCATGGGAGTGGGATCCGCTGAGTGCGATCACTTGGTTCCCCGGCTTCAGCCCTCTTTTTCAGGGGAATGAGGGATTCTGTTTTGCTGGCATTCTAGACACCACTGGGGTATGAAAAAAAAAAAAAACTGGTGCAGCTAGCTTGGTGTCTTCCCAAACAGCCTCCCAGTTTTGTGCTGGACACCTGTGGTGCAAGTGTTGTAGGCACCTGAGGGAATCTCCTGGTCTGTGGATTGTGAGGACCGTGGGAAAAGCACAGTATTTCAGCCAGAGTACCAGAGTGCTGAGAAAAGTCCCAAATGGATTCCTTTGGCTAGAAGAAGGAGTTCTCTGTCCCCTTGTGCTTCCTGGGTGAGGCTATGCCCCATCCTGCTTCAGCTCCCCCTTCTTGGGCTGCACCCACTGTCTAACTGGTCCCAATGAGATGAATCAGGAACCTCAATTGGAAATGTGGAGATTACCCATCTTCTGCGTCACTCTTGCTGGGAACTGTACACTGGAGCTGTGAGCTGCACACTGGAGTTGCTCCTATTCAGCCATCTTGCTGGAAAATCCCTTGTGTCAGTTTTCAAAGGAAATGCTTCCAGTTTTTGCCCATTCAGTATGATATTGGCTGTGGGTTTGACATAAGTAGCTCTTATTATTTTGAGATACATTCCATCAATACCTAGTTTATTGAGAATTTTTAGCATGAAGGGCTGTTGAATTTTGTCAAAGGCCTTCTTGTATCTATTGAGATAAGCATGTGGTTTTTGTCTTTGGTTCTGTTTATGTGATGGATTACTTTTATTGATTTGCGTATGTTGAACTAGCCTTGCATTCCAGGGATGAAGCCAACTTGGTGGTGGATAAGCTTTTTGATGTGCTGTTGGATTTAGTTTGCCAGTATTTTATTGAGGATTTTTGCATCAATGTTAATCAGGGATATTTGCCTGAAATTTTCTTTTTTAGTTGTGTCTCTGCCAGGTTTTGGTATCAGGACGATGTTTGTCTCATAAAATGAGTTAGGGAGGATTCCCTTTATTCTATTTTTTGGAATAGTTTCAGAAGGAATGGTACCAGCTCTTTGTACATCTGGTAGAATTTGGCTTTGAAACCATCTGATCCTGGACTTTTTTTGGTTGGTAGGCTGTTAATTGCTCCCTCAATTTCAGAACTTGTTATTGGCTTTTTCAGGGATTCTACTTTTTCCTGGTTTAGTCTTGGGAGGGTGTAAGTGTCCAGGAATTTATCCATTTCTTCCAGATTTTCTGGTTTATTTGTGTAGAGGTGTTGATAGTATTCTCTGATGTAGTTTGTATCTCTGTGGGATTGGTGGCAATATCCCCTTTATCATTTTTTATTATGTCTATTTGATTCTTCTCTCTTTTCTTATTAGTCTGTCTTTACTAGCAGTCTATTTGTTTCATTGATCTTTTCAAAAAATCAGCTCCTCGATTTATTGATGTTTTAGAGGGTTTTTGTGTCTCTGTCTCCTTCAGTTCTGCTCTGATAGTTATTTCTTGTCTTTTACTAGCTTTTGAATTTGTTTGCCTTGTTTCTCTAGTTCTTTAATTGTGATGTTAGAGTGTCAATTGTAGGTCTTTCCTGCATTCTCTTGTGGGCATTTAGTGCTATAAATTTTCCTCTACACACTGCTTTATATGTGGCCCAGAGGTTCTGGTACATTGTGTCTTTGTTCTCATTGGTTTCAAGGAACATCTTTATTTCTACCTTTATTCATTATTTATCCAGTAGTCATTCAGGAGCAGGTTGTTCAGTTTCCATGTAGTTGTTTGGATTTGAGTGAGTTTCTTAATCCTGAGTTCTAATTTGACTGCATTGTGGTCTGAGAGACTGTTATGATTTCCATTCTTTTGCATTTGCTGAGGAGTGTTTTACTTCCAATTATGTGGTCAATTTTAGAATAAGTGCAATGTGGTGCTGACAAGAATGCATATTCCATTGATTTATATGTGGTGGAGAGTTCTGTAGATGTCTGTTAGGTCCACTTGGTCCAGATCTGAGTTCAAGTCCTGGATATTCTTGTTAATTTTCTGTCTCGTTGATGTGTCTAATATTGACAGTGAGGTGTTAAAGTCTCCCACTATTATTGTATTGGAGTCTAAGTCTCTTTGTAGGTCTCTATGAACTTGCTTTATGTATCTGGGTTCTCCTGCATTGGGTGCATATATATTTAGGACAGTTAGCTCTTCTTGTTGCATTGACCTCTTTACTATTATGTAATGCCCTCCTTTGTCTTTTTTGATCTTTGTTGGCTGGAATTCCGTTTTATCAGAGACTAGTATTGCAACCCCTGCTTTTTTTTGCTTTCAATTTGCTTGGTAAATATTCCTCCATCCCTTTATTTTGAGCCTATGTGTGTCTTTGCACCTGAGATGGGTCTCCTGAATACGGCACACTGATGTATGTATTTGATCCTGCCATTATGATCCTAGCTGGTTTTTTTGCCCATTAGTTGATGCAGTTTCTTCATAGGGTTGATGGTCTTTACAATTTGGCATGTTTTTGCAGTGGCTGGTACAGGTTGCTGTTTTCCATGTTTAGTGCTTCCTTCAGGAGCTCTTGTAAGGCAGCCTGGTGGGACAAAATCTCTCAGCATTTGCTGGTCTGTAAAGGATTTTATTTCTCCTTCACTTATGAAGCTTAGTTTGGCTGGATATGTAATTCTGGGCTGAAAATTCTTTCCTTTAAGAATGTTGAATATTGGCCCTAACTCTTTTCTGGCTTGTAGGGTTTCTGTTGAGAGATCCACTGTTAGTCTGATGGGCTTTCCTTTGTGGGTAACCTGGCCTTTCCCTCTGGTTGCCTTTTGAATTTTTTATTCATTTCAACCTTGGTGAATCTGATGATTATGTGTCTTGCAGTTGCTCTTCTCAAGAAGTGTCTTTGTGGTGTTCTCTGTATTTCCTGAATTTGAATGTTGGCCTGCCTTGCTAATTTTTTTGACAGTATACTGAAGAGCGTTTTCCAAGTTGGTTTAATTCTCCCTGTCCCTTTCAAGTACACTGACCAAATGTAGATTTGGTTTTTTCACATAATCCCATATGTCTTGGAGGCTTTGTTTCTTTTCAATCTTTTTTCTCTAATCTTGTCTTCCCACTTTATTTCATTGAGTTGATCTTCAAAGTCTGATATCTTTTCTTCTGCTTGACTGATTCAGCTACTCAATCTTGTGTATGCTTTGCAAAGCTCTCGTGCTCTGTTTTTCAGCTCTGTAAGGTCGCTTATGTTTTTCTTTAAACTGGTTATTCAAGTTAGCAATGTATCTAACCTCTTTTCAAGGTTCTTAGCTTCCTTGCATTGGGTTAGAACATGCTCCTTTGGCTTGTAGGAGCTTGTTATTACCCACCTTCTGAAACATGCTTCTGTCACTTCACCAAACTCATTCTCCATCCAGTTTTGTTCCCTTGCTGGCAAGGAATTGTGATCCCTTGGAGGAGAAGAGGACTTTTCATTTTTGGAATTTTCAGCCTTTTTGTGCTGACTTGTCCCCATCTTTGTGGATTTATCTATCTTTGGTATCTAAAGTTGATGACTTTTAGATGGGGTCTCTGGGTGGACATCCTTTTTGTTGATGTTGAAACTATTCCTTTCTGTTTGTTAGTTTTCCTTCCAATAGACCTCTCTGCTGCAGGTCTTCTGGAATTTGCTGGAGGTCCACTCCAGATCCTGCTTGCCTGGGTATCACTGGCAGAGGCTGCAGAACAGCAAATATTGCTGCTGTTCCTTCCTCTGGTAGCTTCAAGCCAGAGGGGTACCTTCCAGATGCCAGCCAGAGCTCTCTGTATGAGGTATCTGTTGGCCCCTACTGGGAGGTGTCTCCCAGTCAGGATACACGGGGGTCAGGGATCCACTTGAGGAGACAGTCTGTCCCTTATCAGAGCTCAAACGCTGTTCTGGGAGATCCACTGCTGTCTTTAGAGCTCCCAGGGAGGGATGTTTAAATCTGCTGAAGCTGTGCCCACAACCACTCCTTTTCCCAGATGCTCTGTCTCAGAAAGGTGGGGGCTTTATTTATAAGTCCCTGATGGGCTGTTGCCTTTTTTCAGAAATGCCGTGTCCAGCAAAGAGGAAATCTCGTGAGACATTCTGCCTGCAGCAGCAAAGCCTCACAATTTGCCGGTCTCAGCAAAGCCTGCTGAGCTTTGGTGGGCTCTGCCCAGTTTGAACTTCTTGGTGGCTTTGTTTACACTGTTAGATTAAAACCATGTACTTGAGCCTCAGCAATGATGGATGCCCGTCCCCCAACCAAGTTCATGCATCCCAGATTGAGCTTAGACAGCTGTGCAGACTGTGAGAATTTCAAGCCAGTGGATCTTAGCTTGCTGTTTTCTGTGGAGTGGGACCTGCTGAGCCAGGTCACTTGGCTCCCTGGCTTCAGCCCCCTTTCCAGGGGAGTGAATGTTTCTGTCTTGTTGGCATTCCAGGTGCCACCGGGGTATGAAAAATAAAACTACTGCAGCTAGTTCAGAGTCTGCCCAAACTGTCTCCCAGTTTTGTGCTGAAAACACAGGGCTCTGGTGGTGGTGTAGGTACTAGAGGGAATGTTCTGGTTTGCGGGTTGTGAAGACCAGGGGAAGAGGGCAGTATCAGGGCCATAGTGCAGGGCACAGACCCTAATGGCTTCCCTTGGCTAGGAGAGGGAGTTTCCTGACCCCTTGAGCTTCTTGGGGTGCGGCAATGCCCCACCATGCTTTGGCTCGCCCTCCTTGGGCTGCACCCACTGTCCAACCAGTCCCGATGAGATGAACCAGGTACCTCAGTTGGAAATGCAGAAATCACTTGCCTTCTGCATTGATCTCACTGGGAGCTGCACACCAGAGCTGTTCCTATTCGGCTATCTTGCCAGCAATCCCCTCAAAAGGAAGCTTTAATCTCATAGTTTTTAAAAATATGATCAAAGCTAAGTTGTCAACAGCTTAACGTCACCTGTTATAGCTAAAAATGTTTTATGTAAGCCTCATGGCACCCACAAAGCAAAAACCTACATTTGATACACAAAAGATGAAAAGTAAGGAACCAAAAATACTACTATAGAAAATAATCTAATCACAAAGAAAGACAGCAAGAGAGAAAGAAAGGATCTACAAAACAACCAGCAAACAACAAAATGTAAGTAGTAAGTCCTTACCTATGAATAATTGCCTTGAATGTAAATGGATGAAATTCTCCAATCAAGATATAGAATGGCTACGTGGATAAACAAATTAACATACAACCATATGCTTCCTAAGAGACTCCACCTTTAAGGACACACATCCTAAAAGTATGGGTGGAAAAAGATATTCCAGGCAAAGAGAAACAAAAGAGAATAGGCATAACAATACCACAGCAGGTGAAGTAGACTTTAAGTCAAAAACTGTAAAAAGGGCAAAGAAGGTCATTACATAATAATAAAGGGGTCAATTTATCAAGAGCAGTTAATTGTCAATATACATGCACCCAATATTGGAGCACCTAAATATATAAAGCAAATATTAACAGATCTAAAGGGAAAGATAGAGCAAGACAATAATAGTAGGAATCTTCAGCACCACTTTGTTAACAATAAACAGATCATCCAGATATAAAATTAATAAAGAAAATTTAGACTTGAATTACACTTTAGAATGAATGGAATTAGCAGATATATACAGAGCATTCCATTCACCAGCAGCAGAATATACATTATTTTCAAGTGCATACAGAATATTCTACAGGCTAGATTATACATTAGGCCACAAAACAAATCTTAACTAATTAAGATTAAAATTATATCAGTTATTTTTTCCAATTACAATAGTATGAAATCAGAAATCAATAACAAGAATAACTTTGGAAAGTTTACAAACATATGGAAATTAAACAATGTGTTTCTAAACAACCAGTGGGTAAAAGAACAAATTAAGAGTGATGTTTAAATATATCTTTAGACAAAAGAAAATGGACACACAACACACCGGAAGAAAGATCTCAAATAAACAACCTACTGGTACATCTTAAGGGACTAGAAAACTAAGAACAAGATAAGCCCTAAGTTAGTAGAAATAATGAAATAATAGCAATCATGGTAGAAATAAATAGAGACTAGAAAATATTAATAAATGTTAATCATTTTTAAAGACAAAAACAAAATGTACAAACCTTTAGCTACAATAACTAAAGAAAGTCAAATAAAATCAGAATTAAAGGGGAGATATTACAACTGATACCACAGAAATACAAAGGATTTTAAGAGAGTTATATGAATAATTATACAACAACAAATTGGATAACCTAGAAGAAATAAATAAAATTCTAGGCACATACAATCTGCCAAGACTGAATCACAAATAAATAGAAAATCTGAATGGAGCAATAACAAGTAAGGGGATTGAATCAGTAATAAAAAGTCTCCCATCAAACAAAAGCCCAGAACCTGATGATTTTACTGCAGAATTCTACCAAACATTTAAAGAAGGATTAATATCAATCATTTTCAAACTATTCAAAAAAAATGAAGAGGAAGGAATACTTCAAAACTAATTTTACAAGACCAGCATTACTCTGACATCAAAACCAGACAAGAATGCTGCAAGGAAAGAAAGCCACAGGCCAATATCATTCACCATGATCTGCTGGGATTTGACTCTGGGAGGTAAGCATGGTTTAACATATGCAAATCAGTAACTGAGACGTATCTCATTAACAGAAACCAGACCAGAAACCATATGATCAGCTCAATAGATGCGGAAAAGGCATCCAACAAAATTCAACATTCTTTTATGGTAAAAACTCTCAGCAATTTAGGAATCAAAAGAATGTTTCTCAACAAAAGAAACACCGTATGTGACAAGCCCATAGATAACAGCATATTCAAAGGTGACAAACTGAATGTTTTTTCTCTATGATCAGTGATATGGTTTGGCTTTGTGTCCCCACTCAAATCTCACTTCAAATTATAATCTCTGCTCTTGTGTCAGATTGCTGAGAATGATGGTTTCCCATCATTCTCAGCAATCTGACACAAGAGCAGAAAACCAAACACCGTATATTCTCACTCATAGGCGGGTGTTGAACAATGAGAACACATGGTCACAGGGAGGGGAGCACTACACACTGGGGTCCGTTGGGGGGAAAAGGGGGAGGGACGGGGGGGTAGGGAGGTGGGAAGAGATAGCATGGGGAGAAATGACAGATACAGGTGAGGGGACGGAAGACAGCAAACCACACTGCCATGTGTGTACCTATGCAACAATCTTGCATGTTCTTCACATGTACCCCAAAACCTAAAATGCAATAAAAAAATAATAAATTATAATCTCCATAACCCCCACATGTCAAGGGCGGGACCAGGTGGAGGTAACCTGCTCATGGGGGTGGTTTCCCCCATGCTGTTCTTGTGATAGTGAGTGAGTTCTCATGAGATCTGATGGTTTTATAAGGGGCTCTTCTCCCTTTGCTCAGCACTTCTCCTTCCTGCCACCTTGTGAAGAAGGTGCCTTGCTTCCCCTTCACATTGTGCCATGATTGTAAGTTTCCTGAGGCTTTTCCGGCCATGCTGAGCTGTGAGTTAATTAAACTGCTCCTCTTTCCTTTATAAATTTCCTAGTGTAAGGAAGTTCTTTATGGCAGTATGAAACAGACTAATACAATCAGGAATGTGACAAGGATGCCCACTCTCTCCACTTCTGTTCAACGTAGTACTGGAAGTTCTAGCCAGTGCAATTGGTTAAGGAAGGAAATAAAAGGCATCCAAATTGAAAAGGAAGTTTTGTTTGCATTTCCATAATGACTAATGATGTTAATAATCTTTACATGTACTTGTTGAGTATTTCTATATCTTCTCTAGAGAAATGTCAACTCAAATCCTTTGCCCTATTTTGGACTTCTTTTAAAAAGTTTTTTAAAAAATATTTGAGATGGAGTTTCACTCTTCTTGCCCAAGCTGGAGTACAATGGCACCATCTCAGCAGCTTACCGCAACCTCTACCTGCTGGGTTCAAGTGATTCTTCTGCCTCAGCCTTCTGAGTAGCTGGGATTACAGGTGCTCACCACCATGTCCAGCTAATTTTTTTTTTAAAATTTTTGGCAGAGAGGGGATTTCACTGTGTTGGCCAGGCTGGTCTTGAATTACTGACCTCAGGTGATCTACCTGCCTTGGCCTCCCAAAGTGCTGGGATTACAGGTGTGAGCCACCACACCTGGCCTTAAAAAGTTTTTTTAAAAAATTTTCACCTAGCTTTACTGATCTATAATTGATAAATAAAATTACATATATTTATGGGGTACAATGTGACACTTTGATATACGTACATATCATGAAATTGTTATGACAATCAAGCTAAATAACATGTCCATCACCTCACAGTTATCATTTGTTGTGTGTGTGTGTAGAACATTTAAGATTTACCCTCAGCAAATTTCAAGTACCCATATAGTATTATTAACTGTATTCATCAGGCTATACCTTAGTTATCCAGAATGTATTTATCTTATCTAATGGAAACTTTGTACTCTTTGACCGACATCTCCCCATATCCCCAACAACCTAGTGCCTGGCAATCATCATTCCACTCTTTCTGAGTTCAACTTTTTAAGATTCCACATATAGGTGAGATCATGCAGTATTTGTCTTTCTGTGCCTGGCTTATTTTGCCTCACATAATGCTTTTATGGTGAAAACTGTCAACAAATTAGGTAAAAAAGAAATTTATGTACATCATATTCAATGGTGAAAAACTGACATTTTTTTCTTTAAGATCAGGAACCAGACAAGAATGCCCACTCTTGCTATTCCCATTCAATATGGTCTTAGCCAGAGCAGTTAGACTGTGAGAAGTAGTAAAAGGTACCAAACTGGAAAGGTAGCAAAATTGTCTCTTTAGGTGGCATAATTTTATTTATAAAAAAATTTCCAAGGACTCCACCATAAACTGATAGAGTTAATAAATGAATCCAGTAAAGTTGCAGGACATAAAATAAAAATACAAAAATTAGTATCATTTCTATACACCAATAACAAACTGAAAAAGAAATTAAGAAAACAATATTATTTAGAAGAGGATCAAAAATACATAGCAATCAGTTTAATGAGGAAGTCAAAGATCTCTGCACTGAAAACCATAAAATAGTAATGGAAGAACTTAAAGAAGAAATAAATAAATGAAAAAATATCCCATGTTCATGGACCAGAAAAATTAATATTGTTAAAATGTCCATACTGCACAAAGCAATCTAGAGATTCAATGAAATCCATATTACAATTTTAATGACATTTTTCACAGAAATAATCCTAAAATTCACGCAGAACCACAAAAGTCACCAAATAGGAAAAACAATCTTTAGCAAAAAGAAGCAAGGTGAAGATATCACCCACCTGATTTCAAAACTGAGTATAAAGCTATAGTAATAAAAACAACATGGTACTAGCATAAAAACAGACACATAGACCAATGGAACAGAATATAGAGCAAAGAAATAAATCCACACATTTACAGTAAATTTATCTTCAACAAAGGTGCTGAGAGTGCAAAATGAGGAAAGGAAACTTGCTTCAATAGATGGTGTTTGGAAAATTGAATATCCACATATAGATGAATAAAATTGGTCCCTTATCTCACATCATATACAAAAATCAACAGAAAATGGATTAAAGACTTAAATATAGGACCCAACACTGTAAACAGTGTTAGAAGAAAACATAGAGGAAAAGCTCAATGATTTTTTAAAAATATGACTCCAAAAGCACAAGCAATAAAAACAAAACTAAACAAATGTTATTACATCAAACTATAAGCTTCTGCACATAAAAGAAACAATTGAGTGAAGAGATTACATGAAATGGAAGAAAATATTTGCAAACCAGCTGGGTGCAGTGGCTCACGCCTGTAATCCCAGCACTTTGGGAGGCCGAGGCAGGTGGATCACGAGGTCAAGAGATTGAGACCATCCTGGTCAACAAGATGAAACCCTGTCTCTACTAAAAATACAAAAATTAGCTGGGCATTGTGGCATGCACCTGTAGTCCCAGCTACTTGTGAGGCTGAGGCAGGAGAATTGCTTGAACCCAGGAGGAGGAGGTTGAGGTGAGCCAAGATCATGCCGTTGCACTCCAGCCTGGGTAACAAGAACGAAATTCTGTCTCAAAAAAAAAAAAAATAAAATAAAAGAAAGAAAAGAAAGAAAATATTTGCAAACTATGAACCTGATACAGGGTTAATATCTAAAGTATATAACGAACTCAATCAGCTCAATAGCAAAACAAACAAACAACCCAATTTAAAAATGGGAAAAATATTCAGAGACATTTTTTAAAAGGACACATAAAAATGGTTAAAAACATATGAAAAAATTTTCAGCATCACTAATCGTCAAGAAAATGCAATTTAGAACAAAAATATGTTATTACCTCACATCTGTTAGAGTGGTTTATTATCAAAAAGACAGAGATAGCAAGTGTTGGCAAGGAAATAGCAAAAGGGAACCCTTGGATACTGTTGGGTGTAATATAAATTAGTATGGCCAAGACAGTATGGAAGTACCTAAAAAAATTAAAATATAACTCCCATATGATCCAGAATCCTACGTCTGGGAACATATTCAAAGCAAACAAAATCAGTGTTTTGAAGAGATATCTTTACTGCTGTTGTATAAGTCCATTCTCACATTGCTATAAATAAATAACTGAGACTGGATAATTTGTAAAGAAAAGAGGTTTAATTTGCTCATGGTCCTGCAGGAAGCATATTAGCTTCTGCTTCTGGGGAGGCCTCAGGGAGCTTCCAATCATAGCAGAAGGGAAAGAGGTGGTGAGGGCCTCACATAATGGGAACAGGAACAAGAGGGAGAGGGGGGAGGTGCTACACACTTTTAAGCAATCTGATCTCATGAGAACTCACTCATCATTGCAATGACAGTACCAAAGGGGATAGTAAACCATTCATGAGAAACCACCCCCATAATCCAATTGCCTCCTGCCAGGACCCACCTCCAACATTGGGGATTACAACTGAACATAAGATTTGCATGGGGACAGAGATCCAAACCATATTACCCATATACACATATGCACACGCGCGCACACACACACACGAATATTATTCAGCCTTTTTTCTTTTCTTTTTCCCTTTTTTTTTGGGGGGGGGGAGAAGAGAGAGTTGCATTCTGTTGCCCAAGCTGGAGTGCAGTGGTGTGATCTCAGCTCACTGAAACCTCTGCCTTACAGGCTCAAGCAACTATCGTACTTCAGCCTCCTAAGTAGCTAGGATTACAGACATGCACCACCATGCCTGGCTAATTTTTTTTTTTAGTAGGGATGGAGTTTCACCATCTTGGCCAGGCTGGTCTCAAACTCTTGACCTCAAGTGATCCACCCATCTTGGCCTCCCAAATTACTGGGATTACAGGCACTATTCACTGTGCCTGGCCTATTCAGCCTTTAAAAAGAAAAAAAATCTTGTCATTTGTCACAACATGGATGAACCTGGAGGACATTATGCTTGGCCAGTTTTTAAATTGAGTTGTTTGTCTTTTTGGTTTTGAGTTGCAATATTTATTTATATTTTCTGAATGCCAGTATGTTACTAGTTACCAAATATATGATTTGCCAATATATTCTAGCCATATGCAGATGATTGAAACTGGACCCCTTCCTCACATCATATACAAAAATTGACACAAGATGGATTCAAAGCTTAAGTGTAAAACACAAAACTATGAAAACCCTGGAAGACAACCTAGGCAACACCATTCACGACATAGGAATAGGCAAAGATTTCATGACAAAGGTGTCAAAAGTGATTGCAACAGAAGCAAAAATTGACAAATGGAATTTAATTAAACTAAAGGGCTTTTACACAGCAAAAGAAACTGTTAACAGAGTAAGCAGACAATCTACAGAATGGAAGAAAGGTCTTACAAACTATACATCCAATGAAGGTCTAATATTCAGCATCTATAAGGAACTTAAACAAATTTACAAGAAAAAAACGCATTAGAAAGTGGGCAAAGGACATGAATAGGCACTTTTCAAAAGAAGACATACATGGGGCAAATAAGCATATGAAAAAAAGCTCATTACTGATCATTGTAGAAATGCAAATCAAAAGCACAATAATACCATCTCACATCAGTCAGAATCGGTATTACTAAAAAGTCAAAAAATAGCAGATGCTGGCAAGGTTGTGGAGAAAAGCAAACACTTATACACTGTTGGTGGGAGTGTAAATTAGTTCAAACATTGTGATAGGCAGTATGGTGATTCCTTAAAGAGCTAAAAACAGAAATACAGTTTGACCCAGCAATCCCATAACTGAGTATGTATCCAAAGGAATATAAATCATTCTTTTATAAAGACACATGCACGCATATGTTCACTGTAGCACTGTTCACAGTAGCAAAGACATGGAATCAGCCAAAATGCCCAACAATGATAGATTGGATAAAGAAAAGGTGGTATATATACACTATGAAATACTATGCAGCCATAAAACAGAACAAGATCATGTCCTTTGCAGGGACATGAACAGAGCTGGAGGCTATTATCTTTAGCAAACTAATGTAGAAAGATAAATCCAAATAATAATGCATACCATCACTTATAAATGGGAGCTAAATGGTGAGAACAAACGGACACATAGAAGGCAACTACACATACTGGAGCCTATCAGAAGGTGGAGAGTAGGAGAAGGGAGGGGATCAGGAAAAATAACTAATGGGTACTAGGCTTAATACCAAAGTGATGAAATAATCTGTGCAACAAACCCTTATGAAACAAGTTTACCTATGTAATAAACCTGCACAAATACCCTTGAACTAAAACAAAAGTTAAAAAAAGAAAACTTTTAGTGAATTTTTTGAACATTATCATACTTTTCAGCTTCAGAATTTCTATTTGGTTTATTTTTATAATTTCTATCAATATTCTTTATTTGCTGAGACATCTTTTGGCTTTCTATAGCTTTTTAAACATAGTCAAGACAGTTGATTTAAAGCCATTGTCTACTAATTCACATGTCTGTTTCTCCTCAGGGACAATTTTCTACTAATTTCTTTTTCCCCTGAGAATGGGCCATACTTTCTTGTTTCCTCACATGCCTTAGTTTTTTTTTTCTTGAAAACCAGATATTTTGAATGTCATAATGTAGCAACTTTGGAAATCTGATTTTCCCATGCCCCTGGTCTTGTTGTTGTTGCTTATTGTGGTTGTTGTTCGTTTAGTGAATTTTCTGAACAAATTTTGTAAAGTCTGTAATCTTTTGGTATGTATGGCCTCTGAAATCTTTGTTCAATTAGCTTTAGTTAGCTGTTGATTTTACAGAGATTTCATTAAACTTCTGGAAGCAAAACAAAGAAACAAACTGTGAAAAGAAAAAACTTTCTTAGTTTTTGCAGTTTGGGGCTCTCCTTCATTGCTTAGCTACACAGTTTAAAGTTCTGCCTTAGTCTTTATTTTCTGCTTGTGTGGTCCCTGAAGTTTAGCCAGAATTGAGAGCCTAGGATCTTCTCAGTATTTTTTATTATGCTTTAAGTTCTGGGGTACATGTGCATATTGTGTAGGTTTGTTACATAGGTATACACGTGCCATGATGGTTTGCTGCATCCATCCCCCCATCATCTACATTAGGTATTTCTCCTTTGTGAGCACACATCTAGAAATGGGTACATGCATGGTCTTCTTTAGTCCTCAGAATACGTAAAAGGCTTTGAAGTCATTATTTCCCTAAGCATCTCTCAAGTATCCAAGTGTCTTTCTTCCCTGGATTTTTCAATTTGTCTATTGCTTTTCCCAAATGTTATTCCTTGTCCCATGTAGTTGTGACTGAAACATTTGATTTAAAATGCTTTCCACAAACACCACCAGGGAAGGTGCCTCGGCTCTGGGAAAGCTCTGGTACAGGTGACAAACAGGAATCCTTCAGGGAACTACCAGATAGGTCAAACCACACAATCACAGTTCATTGAGAATGAGGTCAATATCACTTCCTCTGGTACCAGTAACCTGCACTTGCAATATAAACTGCCATTTTTAAGGCTACTGATGGGCTGATAGTTGGAGAATGGTATCAAGGTAACCAAAAATGCCACAGAACTATCACTGAAATTTGTATTTTTTATTCATTAAGTGGCCTGGCTGCTGTAATTTTTGCTTAGATTCCAGAGTTCTGAAAAAGTTGATTCTGACAGTTTTGCCAGCCTATTCATTGCTTTTATGAAAGAATGGAGTTCTGGAGTTCCCTACTCCACCACTTCCCTTAATGTGGGTCTTTACAAGGCTTTTAAAAAGTAGATAAAACTAAGTTTATATGGAAGGGTTCCTGTATCCCAGTAATATGGAAGATGAAATAACTGCTCTGGAGGGCCTTGTAAAAAAAGACAATTCCTTTTAGGAGTGTTTGTAACAATAAAACTTAGAAACAATATTTCACTCCTTTTTGAAGTTGTGGTAACTAATATGAACCAGGGGTTGCTGTGTGTTATCCAGTCTTCGCTTTTAAAAATGGGTGTGTCAGCTGGGCATGGTGGCTCATTCCTGTAATCCCAGCACTTTGGGAGGCCAAGGCAGACAAATTACCTGAGGTTGAGAGTTTGAGACCAGCCTGACCAACATGGAGAAACCTTGTCTCTACTGAAAATACAAAAAGTAGCCAGGCATGGTGGCACATGCCTGGAATCACAGTTACTCGGGAGGCTGAGGCAGGAGAATTGCTTGAATTCAGGAGGCAGAGGTTGCAGTGAGCAGAGACCATGCCATTGCACTCCAGCCTGGGCAACAAGAGTAAAACTCCATCTCAAAAATAATTTTTAAAAGGGTGTGTCAAAAAGTGGGTGGAGATTTTTTAAAATATATTTGACTGCTTGACCATTAGTATCTAATGGAGACACTGTACATCATCCAAAGGTCCTGGACTTTGAGCTGATTGTATTAACTGTGTGTTTCACATATGAGAAGGATACATACATTTATTTGGGTTGTCAGAGGGGCAAACTATGGCACATAACACACTTATATACCACTACTTAGATATGGCCTTGTGAAATACCTCTGAACATGAGATGTAAATGGAAATTTTTGAGCGTGGCTTCTGTGAAAGCTCCTTAAAGCTGGTTTGTATATTAAGTCTGTTGCCTGGAGTTCAAGCAGACATATTCTCACCATGAGTTAACTTTGAGACTGGAAGCCTCAAGGATGGCAGAGAAGAAAGAATAGGAGTTGAAATTCCTAATGAAATTATGGAGCCATCATCCCAGGTTCATTCTGGGATTCTTATGTGAGAAAAATTAAAACCATATTTATTTCATTAAAATTATTATTTTTTTAATTTTAGGTTCGGGATACATGTGAAGGTTTGTCACATAGGTGAACTCATGTCATGATAATTTAATGCACAGATTGTTTCATCACCCAGGTATTAAGCTCAGCACACAATTGTTAGCTTTTCTGCTCCTTTCCCTCCTCCCACTCTCCAACCTCAAGTAGACCCCAGTACGTGTTGTTCCCTTCTTTGTGTTCATGAGTTCTCATCATTTAGCTCCCGCTTTTATGTGAGAACGTGCAGTATTTGGATTTCTGTTCCCGTGTTAATTTGTTAAAAATAATAGCCTCTAGCTCCATCCATGTTCTTACAAAAGACATGATCTCATTCTTTTTTACGGCTGTGTAATATTCCATGGTGTATGTGCACTACCTTTTCTTTATTCAATTTGCCATTGATGGGCATTTGGGTTGATTCCATGTCTTTGTTATTGTGAATAGCGCTGCAATGAACATTCTCATGCATGCTTCTTTATGGTAGAATGATTTATATTCCTCTGGATATGTATCCAGTAATGGAATTGCTGGGTCAAATGGTAGTTCTGCTCTTAGCTCTTTGAAGAATCACTACACTATCTTCCACAATGTTTGAACTAATTTACACTCCCACCAACAGCGTATAAGTGTTTGCTTTTCTCCACAATCTTGCCAGCATCTCTTATTTCTTGACTTTTTAATAATAGCTGTTCTGTCTGGTGTGAGGTAGTATCTCACTATGGTTTTGATTGGCATTTCTCCAATGATCAATAATGAGCTTTTTTCATATGCTTATTTGCCCCATGTATGTCTTCTTTTGAAAAACATCTGTTCATGTCCTTTGCCAATTTTTTTTTCTTTTTTTTTTTTATTGCATTTTAGGTTTTGGGGTACATGTGATGAACATGCAAGATTGTTGCATAGGTACACACTTGGCAGTGTGCTTTGCTGCCTTCCGTCCCCTCACCTGTATCTGTCATTTCTCCCCATGCTATCTCTTCCCACCTCCCCACCCCCCGCCCCTCCCCCATTTCCCTCCAACGGACCCCAGTGTGTAGTGCTCCCCTCCCTGTGTCCATGTGTTCTCATTGTTCAACACCCACCTATGAGTGAGAATTTATGGTGTTTGATTTTCTGCTCTTGTGTCAGTTTGCTGAGAATGATGGTTTCCAGGTTCATCCATGTCCCTACAAAGGATGTGAACTCATCGTTTTTGATGGCTGCGTAATATTCCATGGTGTATATGTACCACATTTTCCCTATCCAGTCTATCATCATTGGGCATTTGGGTTGGTTCCAGGTCTTTGCTATTGTAAACAGTGCTGCAATGAACATTCGTGTGCACGTGTCCTTGTAGTAGAATGATTTATAATCCTTTGGATATATACCCAGTAATGGGATTGCTGGGTCAAATGGGATTTCTATTTTTAGGTCCTTGAGGAATCGCGACACTGTCTTCCACAATGGTTGAATTAATTTACATTCCCACCAACAGTGTAAAAGTATTCCTATTTCTCCACATCCTCTCCAGCATCTGTTGTTTCCCGATTTTTTAATGATCGCCATTCTAACTGGTGTGAGATGGTATCTCAATGTGGTTTTGATTTGCATTCCTCTGATGACCAGTGATGATGAGTATTTTTTCATATGTTTGTTGGCCTCCTGTATGTCTTCTTTTGTAAAGTATCTGTTCATATCCTTCACCCATTTTTGAATAGGCTTGTTTGTTTTTTTCTTGTAGATCTGCTTTAGTTCTTTGTAAATTCTGGATATCAGCCCCTTGTCAGATGGGTAGGCTGCAAAAATTTTTTCCCATTCTGTTGGTTGCCGATTCACTCTACTGACTGTTTCTTTTGCCGTGCAGAAGCTGTGGAATTTGATTAGGTCCCATTTGACTATTTTGGCTTTTGTTGCCATTGCTTTTGGCGTTTTGGTCATGAAGTCCTTGCCTACACCTATGTCCTGAATGGTTTTGCCTAGATTTTCTTCTAAGGTTTTTATGGTATTAGGTCTGATGTTTAAGTCTTTAATCCATCTGGAGTTAATTTTGGTGTAAGGTGTCAGGAAGGGGTCCTGTTTCTGCTTTCTGCACATGGCTAGCCAGTTTTCCCAACACCATTTATTAAACAGGGAGTCCTTTCCCCATTGCTTGTTTTTGTCAGGTTTGTCGAAGATCAGATGGTTGTGGGTATGTTGTATTTCCTCTGAGGTCTCTGTTCTGTTCCATTGGTCTATATCTCTGTTTTGGTACCAGTACCATGCTGTTTTGATTACTGTAGCCTTGTAGTATAGTTTGAAGTCCGGTAGTGTGATGCCTCCTGCTTTGTTCTTTTTGCTTAGAATTGACGTGGCTATGCGGGCTCTCTTTTGGTTCCATATGAAGTTTAAGGTGTCTTTTTCCAGTTCTCTGAAGAAGGTCATTGGTAGCTTGATGGGAATAGCGTTGAATCTGTAAATTACTTTGGGCAGTTTGGCCATTTTTACGATGTTGATTCTTCCTAACCATGAACATGGAATGTTTCTCCATCTGTTTGTATCCTCTCTTATTTCGTTGAGCAATGGCTTGTAGTTTTCCTTGAAGAGGTCCTTTACGTTCCTTGTTAGTTGTATTCCTAGGTACTTTATTCTCTTTGTAGCAATTGTGAATGGCAGTTCGTTCTTGATTTGGCTCTCTTGAAGTCTATTACTGGTGTATAGGAATGCTTGTGATTTTTGCACGTTGATTTTGTATCCTGAGACTTTGCTGAAGTTGTTTATCAGTTTCAGGAGATTTTGGGCTGAGATGATGGGGTCTTCCAGATATACAATCATGTCATCTGCAAATAGAGACAATTTGATTTCCTCCTTTCCAATTTGGATACCCTTTATTTCTTTTTCTTGCCTGATTGCTCTGGCTAGAACTTCCAGTACTATATTGAATAGGAGTGGTGAGAGAGGGCACCCTTGTCTAGTGCCAGATTTCAAAGGGAATGCTTCCAGTTTTTGCCCATTCAGTATGATATTGGCTGTTGGTTTGTCGTAAATAGCTTTTATTGTTTTGAGATACGTTCCGTCAATACCTAGTTTATTGAGGGTTTTTAGCATAAAGGGTTGTTGAATTTTGTCAAAAACCTTCTCTGCATCAACTGAGATAATCATGTGGTTTTTGTCTTTGGTTCTGTTTATGTGGTGAATTACGTTTATGGACTTGCATATGTTGAACCAGCCTTGCATCCCCGGGATGAATCCTACTTGATCATGGTAGATGAGCTTTTTGATATGCTGTTGCAGTCGGTTTGCCAGTATTTTATTGAAGATTTTTGCATCTATGTTCATCATGGATATTGGCCTGAAATTTTCTTTTCTTGTTGAGTCTCTGCCGGGTTTTGGTATCAGGATGATGTTTGTCTCGTCAAATGATTTGGGAAGAATTCCCTCTTTTTGGATTGTCTGGAATAGTTTCAGAAGGAATGGTATCAGCTCCTCCTTGTATGTCTGGTAGAATTCAGCTGTGAACCCATCTGGACCTGGGCTTTTTTTGGGTGGTAGGCTCTTTATTGCTGCCTCGACTTCAGACCATGTTATTGGTCTATTCAGGGTTTCGGCTTCTTCCAGGTTTAGGCTTGGGAGGATGCAGGTGTCCAGGAATTTATCCATTTCTTCCAGGTTTACTAGTTTATGTGCATAGAGTTGTTTGTAATAATCTCTGATGATAGTTTGGATTTCTGTGGAATCTGTGGTGATATCCCCTTTATCGTTTTTTATTGCATCAATTTGGTTATTCTCTCTTTTCTTTTTTATTAATCTGGCTAGTGGTCTGTCTATTTTGTTGATCTTTTCAAAAAACCAGCTCCTGGATTTATTGATTTTTTGAAGAGTTTTTTGTGTCCTTCAGTTCTGCTCTGATCTTAGTTATTTCCTGTCTTCTGCTAGGTTTTGAGTTTTTTTGATCTTGCTCCTCTAGTTCTTTCAATTTTGATGATAGGGTGTCAATTTTAGATCTCTCCTTTCTTCTCATGTGGGCACTCATTGCTATATATTTTCCTCTAGAGACTGCTTTAAATGTGTCCCAGAGATTCTGGTATGTTGTGTCTTCGTTCTCATTGGTTTCGAAGAACATCTTTATTTCTGCCTTCATTTCATTGTTTATCCAGTCAACATTCAAGAGCAAGTTGTTCAGTTTCCATGAAGCTGTGCGGTTCTGAGTTAGTTTCTGCATTCTGAGTTCTAACTCGATTGCACTGTGGTCTGAGAGACTGTTTGTTATGATTTCTGTTCTTTTGCATTTGCTGAGGAGTGATTTATTGCCAATTATGTGGTCAATTTTAGAGTAAGTGTGATGTGGTGCTGAGAAGAATGTATATTCTGTGGATTTGGGGTGGAGAGTTCTGTAAACGTCTATTAGGTTTGCTTGTTCCAGGTCTGTATTCAGGTCCTGGATATCCTTGTTGATTTTCTGTCTGGATGATCTGTCTAATATTGACAATGGGGTGTTAAAGTCTCCCACTATTATTGTGTGGGAGTCTAAGTCTCTTTGTAAGTCATTAAGAACTTGCCTTATGTATCTGGGTGCTCCTGTATTGGGTGCGTATATATTTAGGATCGTTAGCTCTTCTTGTTGCAGTGATCCTTTTACCATTATGCAATGTCCTTCTTTGTCTCTTTTGATCTTTGTTGCTTTAAAGTCTATTTTATCAGAGATGAGAATTGCAACTCCTGCCTTTTTTTGCTCTCCATTTGCTTGGTAGATCTTCCTCCATCCCTTTATTTTGAGCCTTTGTGTATCCTTGCATGTAAGATGGGTTTCCTGGATACAGCACACTGATGGGTTTTGGCTTTTTATCCAATTTGCCAGTCTGTGTCTTTTGATTGGGGCATTTAGTCCATTGACATTTAGGGATAGTATTGTTATGTGTGAATTTGATACCGTCATTTTGATGCTACCTGGCTGTTTTGTTGGTTAGTTGATGCAGATTCTTGATTGTGTTGATGCTCTTTTACCATTAGGTGTGTTTTTGGAGTGGCTGGTACTGGTTGTTCCTTTATATGTGTAGAGCCTCTTTCAGGAGTTCTTGTAGAGCAGGTTTGGTAGTGATGAAATCTCTGAGTGCTTGCTTGTTCACAAAGGATTTTATTTTTCCTTCACTTATGAAGCTTAGTTTGGCTGGATAGGAGATTCTGGGTTGAAAGTTCTTTTCTTTAAGGATGTTGAATATTGGCCCCCAATCTCTTCTGGCTTGTAGGGTTTCTGCTGAGAGATCTGCTGTGAGTCTAATGGGCTTCCCTTTGTGGGTAACCCGACCTTTCTCTCTGGCTGCCCTTAGCATTTTCTCATTCATTTCAACCCTGGTGAATCTGACGATTATGTGCCTTGAGGTTGCTCTTCTTGAGAAATATCTTTGTGGTGTTCTCTGTATTTCCTGGATTTGAATATTGGTCTGCCTTGCTAGGTTGGGGAAGTTTTCCTGGATAATATCCTGAAGAGTATTTTCCAGCTTGGATTCATTCTCTTCATCACATTCAGGTACACCTATCAGACGTAGATTAGGTCTTTTCACATAGTCCCACATTTCTTGAAGATTTTGTTCATTCCTTTTTGTGCTTTTTTCTCTGTTCTTGCCTTCTCTTTTTATTTCATTGAGTTGATCTTTGACCTCTGATATCCTTTCTTCTGCTTGGTCAATTCGGCTGCTGAATCTTGTGCATGCTTCACGAAGTTCTCGTGTTGCGTTTTTCAGCTCCATCAATTCACTTATACTCCTCTCTATGCTGTCCATTCTCGTCAGCAGTTCGTCCAATCTTTTTTCAAGGTTCCTATTTTCTTTGTGTTGGGTTAGAACATGTTCTTTTAGCTCATTGTAGTTTCTTACTACCCACCTTCTGAAGTCTGATTCTGTCATTTCATCACCCTCCTTCTCCATCCGGTTTGGTTCCCTTGCTGGTGAGGAGTTGTGATCCCTTTTAGGAGGAGAGGTGTTCTGGTTTCGGGAGTTTTCATCCTTTTTGCGCTGGTTTCTTCCCATTTTTGTGGGTTTATCCACCTGTTGTCTGTCTCTGTCCCAGGGAGTTGGAGCTTTATGAGTTTCCGTTGCACTACTGCCTTTTTTGATTTTTCTTTCAGGTCTGACCCGCTCAGCTAGCAGCACGCCTAGCCACTGCGTGCCCACAGGGGCTTTGCTGAGCTGCTGTGGGCTCCGCCCAGCTGCCCTGAGCTCTTCCCTGTAGTCCTTTTTATATAGGCGTAGTTAGAACTGTCTCGGCAACGGTGGCCCCGCCTCTGTTATGGCGGACTCTCTCTGTTGTGGCAGGTTGCCTCGGCAACGGCAGCCTGCCTCCGTAGTGGTGGAGGGTCTCAGTAATGGCGGAAGCCCCTCCCCCACGGAGCCGGACCGTCCCGGTTCAGCTGTGCTTGGTTTGGAGGGCTCCACCCAGAGGGTTTCCAATTACTGTTTTTGTTTTCGTTGTTGTTGGGGGTGGAGGGGTGGGA
The DNA here is from genome assembly GCF_048565385.1 of Saimiri boliviensis. Classification (NCBI taxonomy): domain Eukaryota; kingdom Metazoa; phylum Chordata; class Mammalia; order Primates; family Cebidae; genus Saimiri; species Saimiri boliviensis. Next base: position 83,317,469 of record NC_133470.1, on the reverse strand, counting down.
CCAACCGAGCCTGATCACCTGGCTCCCTGACTCAGAGTCTTTTCTTTTAAGTTGAAGGACCCCGCGTTCCGGTCGCTTGTTGAAAAGGCGCCGGGATCTCCCGTGCTGCGACTCACGGAGTCGGCTCGAACTGTGGCGCCGGCTCCTGGTGGATTTTTTGCCTAGGAATCTCCTGGCCTGACTCGCTATTTCAGATGAGTGGGGAACTCTGCCGTCTCAGGGCTCTGCTCGCCAGCTAAGAGGGCTCCCAGACCAGTGGCTTTTGTATGGAGAACCGCAGCAACAGGGCGTGGTCACAGCAGCGGCGCGGGCGGAATCAGCCCCACAGGGGTCAAAACAGCCGCACTGGCTGGGACTGCGACGCTGGCGACCCCTCTGCCTGGGTATCTCCTGGTCTGTGGGCAATAAGAGTTCGTCTGGAAATGCGGCATCCACTCACCCTCTGCACCTTCACTGGGAGCTGAAGTCCTGAGCTGTTCTTAGGCGGCCATCTTCCCAGCATTCCCGCCCATTTTTTAATGAGATTTTTTTCTTGTAAATTTGTTTAAGTTCCTTATAGACCCTGGATATTAGACCTTTGTCAGATGCATACTTTGGAAAAATTTTCTTCCATTCTGTAGGTTGTCTGTTTACTCTGTTGATATTTCTTTTGCTGTGTAAAAGCTCTTTATTTTAATTAAATCCCATTTGTCAATTTTTGCTTCTGTTGCAATTGCTTTTGGCATCTTTGTCATGAAATCCTTGCCTGTTCCTATATCCAGGATGATATTGTCTAGGTTGTCTTCTGGGTTTTTGAAGTTTTGGGTTTTACACTTAAGTTTTGAATCCATCTTAATTTTGTATATGGTGTAAAGAACAGGTCCAGATGAATGTATATGACTAGCCAGTTATCCCAGCACCATTTATTGAATAGGGGGTGTTTTCCCCATTGCTTGTTTTTGTCAGCTTTGTCAAAAATCATTTGGTTGTAGGTATGCAGCCTTATTACTGGGCTCTGTATTATGTTATTATGTCCCATTTGTCTAAGTGCCTGGGTTTTTTTTTTTTCTTTTTTAGACAGAGTTTCACTCTGCTGCGCAGGTTGGAGTGCAATGATGTGATCTCGTCTCACTGCAACCTCCGTCTCTCAAGTTTAAGTAATGCTTCTGCTTCAGTCTCTTGAGTGGCTGGGATTACAGGTGTGTGCCACTACACCTGGCTACCTTTTGTATTTCTAGTAGAGACGGGGTTTCACCATGTTGGCCAGGCTAATCTGGAACAGCTGACCTCCAGTAATCCGCCTGCCTCAGCCTCCCAAAGTGCAGAAATTACAGGCGTTGTATCAGTACCATGCTGTGTTTCGGTTACTGTAGCCCTGAAGTATAGTTTGAAGTTGGCTAATGTGATACCTCCAGCTTTACTCTTTTTGCTTAGAATTGCCTTGGCTATTTGGGCTTGTTTTTGGTTTCATGTGAATTTTATAATAGTTTTTTTCTAGTTCTGTGAAGAATGTCATTGTTAGTTTGATGGAAATAACATTGAATCTTTAGATTGCTTAGGGTAGTACGGTCATTTTGTTGATATTGATTCTTCCTATCCATAAGCATGGAATATTTTTCCATTTGTTTGTGTCTTCTCTTATTTCTGTGAGCAGTGTTTTGTTATTCTCATTGTAGATATCTTTCACCTCCTGAGTTAGCTGTATTCCCAGGTATTTTATTTTTTGTGTGGAAATTGTGAATGGGATTGCCTTCCTGACTGGGCTCTCAGCTTGGCTGTTGTTGATGTATAGAAATATGAATGATTTTTGTACATTGATTTTGCATCCTGAAACTTTGCTGAAGTTGTTTATCAGGTGAAGGAGCTGTTGGGTTGAGACTCTGGGGTTTTCTAAATATAGAATCATATCATCTGCAAACAGGGATAGTTTGACTTCCTCTCTTCCTATTTACATGCTGTTTATTACTTTCTCTTGCCTGATTGTTCTGGCTAGTACTTCCAATACTATTTTAAATAAGACACATATACAGCATGGAATACTATGCAGCCATAAAAAATGATGAGTTCGTGTCCTTTGTAGGGACATGGATGAACCTGGAAACCATCATTCTCAGCAAACTGACACAAGGACAGAAAATCAAACATTGCATGTTCTCACTCATAGGCAGGTGTTGACCAGGGGGTAGGGAGTTGGGGAGGGATAACATGGGGAGAAATGCCAGATATAAGTGATGGGGCGGAAGGCAGCAAACCACATTGCCATGTATGTACCTATGCAGCAATCTTGCATGTTCTTCACATGTACCCGCAAACCTAAAACACAATAAAATATATATTAAAAATAAATAAATAAATAAGAGTGGTAAGAAGGGCATCCTTGTCTTGTGCCTGTTTTCAAGGGGAATGCTTCCAGCTTTTGTCTATTCGGTATGATGTTGGCTGTGGAAAATCCATATTTATTTAAACCACTACTTTTTGAGTTTCTGCAACTGAATACGATTCCTAACTGATACTCAAGCTAATAGAAAATTAGAAGGATTTGACAAGATGATTAACAGAATAACAAAACCAAATGATCAATCAACATAGGTAAGATGCTTAATTGTACCTATTATCCAAGGAAATGCAAGTTAAGTATCAATGAGCTATCACTATACCTGTTATATTGGCACAGATGTAAAAAGAGTGCTAATGTCTCGTATTACAGATATGTGGGAAAAGGGTATGCTGAGTAAAACAGAAATTAAAGAAAATATATACCAGCTGAATTTCACTCCTTGGATTTTATTCCATAGGCACAAAATCACTAGTATGTATGCACATGTGAACAAAGATGTTATTTATAGCACTGTTTATAGTAGTAAAAAAATGGAAAGAAGGAATGCTCATCAGTAAGGGAACAGTTTAGCAATTTGTAGCACATCTGTTACATGGACTATTATGTAGCCATTAAAAGAGTAAGTTAAATTTGCACCAGTAGAGTTGAAGGATGTAAGCAAGATGGAATATTTATGAAGTAAATTATACTTATTATTATGCTTATATGAACATAGAAAAAGGAATAGAAAGATATACAACGGATATTTTTCACTGGTTACCATGGGAGCAAAAGTAGGTTGCAAAGCTTTGTGAAGGGGCAGAGTCATAGAGGAGGATCCCTAGTTCCTTAGGGAGGAAAAATAATGGACTAATAAAAGAACCTTCTGTTTACACTTAATAATTTGTTGAATTTAGGCATATATAGTAAATGATACAGAATTGTCATAAAATAATCCTGCTTAATAAACACAAGGCACCATATGGAAACTACTGAGTTATTAATCTTATATTAATGCTGAAGGACAAAGTCAGTATATTTAATATGTGTATAAATACATGAAAGATCTGACAGTTTTGATCTGTAAATGAAAATGTGGTGGAAAGGAAGTTTTACAAGTAAGAAAATAAAAGAACATCATAGAAAAAATGTTAAAAAGAAATAGAAGTGCAATCCAAAAAGCAAAAAAGGGCATAAAATAAGTAAATTTATTAAAGAATTAAATAAAAGTTCTAGAAATAATTTATTAGTCTTAAAATCCAGTTGATGCCTTAAAATGATAGAGAATATCTACAAAAATCCATAGCTAACATAGTACCTCATGTTGAAAGGCTGAAATCTTGTCCCCCAACCCCAGAACAGCTAGTGCAAAGTCTCTGAAGTGTAAAAGAGCTTGGTGTGTTCAATGAAAGAATATAGGTCAGTAGATCTAGCATACAGTGATTAAGAGGAAGAGTATTGAGGGATAGGAAAAAAATAGAACCAAAGGTAGGAAGGAGCTAGATCATGTAGGACATTGTAAAGTGTTCAGATTATATTCTAAAGTAAAAGAAAGCTGTTAGAAAATTTTAAGCAGGGGACATTACAATTAAATTTATGATTTTAAAAGATATGTTTGGCTAGAGGCTCACTCTGGAGAATGGATGACAAAGCAAGGAATGGAAGCAGAAATGCCATTTAGGAGGCCGTTGTGGGAATTAAGGTGAGATACTTCCCACCAGTATCACTCTAATCCAAGCAATCCAAGCTAACACTTGCTTGGATTAGAGTGGTACTGGTGGGAAGATTTGGAATATGTTTAAGAGATTGAATGTCTTTTTCTAAGACTTTGTTTCATCTTCCATTTGATACAATTCACTTTTGTGGTCTCCAGGAATGTTGCTATGGAAAGTCTTATGTTTGGCATTAGAACAGGAGACAAAAGCAGCAGCTGTTAGGGTCAGAGAGAACTGAATGATCCTGGCAAGTCTGTAGTTTTTTTGGGCCTTAGTTTCTATACCCAAACAATGAGAGGGTTGAACTAAATTGCCTCAAAGATTTAGCCCTAAAATTCTGTAATTCTCTTAAGAGTCCTGTGTCTGGACTATACTAGATTTGGATTTGAATGCAGATCAATGAAGATATCCATATTGATTTAGTGATTGGCAATACTATAGTGAAAATATATATATATATATATATATATATATATTTTATTGCATTTTAGGTTTTGGGGTACATGTGAAGAACATGCAAGATTGTATGGCAATCATGAAGAACATGGCAGTGTGGTTTGCTGCCTTCCTTCCCCTCACCTGTATCTGTCATTTCTCCTAGTGCTAGCTTTTCCCACTTCTCCACCCCCCCATCCCTCCCCCATTTTCCCCCAATGGACTCCAGTGTGTAGTGCTCCCCTCCCTGTGTCCATATGTTCTCATTATTCAACACCCGCCTATGAGTGAGAATATGCGGTGTTTGATTTTTCTGCTCTTGTGTCAGTTTGCTGAGAATGATGGTTTCCAGGTTCATCCATGTCCCTACAAAGGACATGAACGCATCGTTTTTGATGGCTGCGTAATATTCCATGGTGTATCTGTACCACATTTTCCCTATCCAGTCTATCATCGATAGGCATTTGGGTTGGTTCCAGGTCTTTGCTATTGTTAACAGTGCTGCAATGAACATTTGTGTGCATGTGTCCTTATAATAGAATGATTTATAATCCTTTGGATATATACCCAGTAATGGGATTGCTGGGTCAAATGGGATTTCTATTTTTAGGTCATTGAGGAACCGCCACACTGTCTTCCATGATGATTGAATTAATTTACACTCCCACCAATAGTGTAAAAGTGTTCCTATTTCTCCGCATCCTCTCCAGCATCTGTCGTCTCCAGATTTTTTAATGATTGCCATTCTAACTGGTGTGAGATGGTATCTCAATGTGGTTTTGATTTGCATTTCTCTGATTACCAGTGATGATGAGCATTTTTTCATATGTTTGTTGGCCTCCTGTATGTCTTCTTTTGCAAAGTGTCTGTTCATATCCTTCGCCTACTTTTGAATGGGCTTGCTTTTTTTTTTTTTTTTTTTTTTTTTCTTGTAGATCTGTTTTAGTTCTTTGTAAATTCTGGATATTAGCCCCTTGTCAGATGGGTAGACTGCAAAAATTTTTTCCCGTTCTGTTGGTTGCCAATTCACTCTACTGACTGTTTCTTTTGCTGTGCAGAAGCTGTGGCGTTTGATTAGGTCCCATTTGTCTATTTTGGCTTTTGTTCCCAATGCTTTTGGCATTTTGGTCATGAAGTCCTTGCCTACGCCTATGTCCTGAATGGTTTTGCCTAGCCTTTCTTCTAGGGTTTTTATGGTGTTAGGTCTGATGTTTAAGTCTTTAATCCATCTGGAGTTAATTTTGGTGTAAGGTGTCAGGAAGGGGTCCTGTTTCTGCTTTCTGCACATGGCTAGCCAGTTTTCCCAACACCATTTATTAAACAGGGAGTCCTTTCCCCATTGCTTGTTTTTGTCAGGTTTGTTGAAGATCGGATGGTTGTAGATATGTTGTATTTCCTGAGGCCTCTGTTCTGTCTCTGTTTTGGTACCAGTACCATGCTGTTTTGATTACTGTAGCCTTGTAGTATAGTTTGAAGTCCGGTAGTGTGATGCCTCCTGCTTTGTTCTTTTTGCTTAGAATTGACTTGGCTATGCGGGCTCTCTTTTGGTTCCATATGAAGTTTCAGGTGTTTTTTTCCAGTTCTGTGAAGAAGGTCGTTGGTAGCTTGATGGGAATAGTGTTGAATTTGTAAATTACTTTGGGCAGTATGGCCATTTTCACGATGTTGATTCTTCCTAACCATGAACATGGAATGTTTCTCCATCTGTTTGTGTCCTCTCTTATTTCGTTGAGCAATGGCTTGTAGTTCTCCTTGAAGAGGTCCTTTACGTTCCTTGTTAGTTGTATTCCTAGGTATTTTATTCTCTTTGTAGCAATTGTGAATGGCAGTTCATTTAGCGAAAATATTTACAATGAGCAATAAAGTACAGCCAGAGTGAAGAGAGCCAATAGACAGTAAAAGTCAAGTTCTCATCCTTGCTATGCACCTTGACCATCCATCGATTACTTGTCCAGTAATTCTCATCATTGAGTTTGTGAAAATTCATGGCATTCACAGAGTTGTTCAAATGATTATTAATGGTGGATATGAAGTAAATTCCTATTTGATTCATATGTCCATTTTTCTTACAAACCATTTGTACAGCATAAAGTCAGGGAACATTTGCTGCTTTAGGTCGGGGATTAAACAGTAACATATGAAAGGACTGATAACTCTGCTACAGGTCTCCCTTGCTCAGAATTTGAAGAAACTGTTGGAATAACATTTATACCAGTGAAATATTCCTGGAGTCTACACAAATGCTGTAGTAAATAATAACAGCAGTAGTCAGACAGTGAGCCATTTTCCAGGAAGGAGTAACTTTTAAGATGGGATATTGGTTAACTTTCTCATAATCAAGTTCTTTTTCTAGTAGTTGAACTTAAGACATGTTGTTACATGCCAAATGATATGATTTGGCTTTGTGTCCCCACCCAAGTCTCATCATGAATTGTAATCGCCAGGTGTTGAGAGAGGGACCTGGTGGGAGGTGATTGAATCATGGGGCTGGTTTCCCTCATGATATTCTCATGATTGTGGATGAGTTTTCATGATAACCGGTTGTTTAAAAGTGTGTGGATTTGTTCATGCTCTTGCTCTTCTGCCACCTTGTGAAGAAGGTGCTTGCTTCTTCTTTGCCTGCAGTCATGACTATACTTTTCCTGAGGCCTTCCCAGCCATGCAGAACTGTGATTCAATTAAATGTCCTTTCTTTATAAATTACCCAGTCTCAGGTAGTTCTTTATAGCAGTGTGAAAATGGACGAATACACCAAAGGCACTTGTTTGTTTATCCACTTATTAATTCTGTTGTTTAATTGTTCATTTATTTAACCAACAGTTATCGAGAACCCGACTCTTATTCTGCACTGGGGATGTTTGGAACTTCTGATATAAATTAAAAGACAGGGTACCTGTCCTTGGGGGAAATTAGAGTCCAGCAGAAAATGTAAATACCCCAAAAGCCCATGCTCTTAAGAGCCTGAGAACTATCTACCTGGGGGAGCTACCAAAGACATGAATCCTGTCCCTCTAGCAGCAGGGCTGCCATACACATACACTGAGGATAGGCTCTGTTGCTGCCTGCCATAGCTGCTGCTACCACTTCTAGGGACTGAAGTGCATGCCACTGGCAGTGACCCCACTCCCTTCAGCCACAGAAAAATGCCTTTCTCAATGATTGCTGCTGCTGCTGCCTTCAGTGTTGAAGTCTTGAAGTCCCAGGAGCCAAAGAAATGCCTGCCTGCAGCTGCAGCCACTGTTGACAACCACATTTCATCAGCAGCAGAGTCACAACACAATTGCCTGCTCCTCTAGGACAGGGTCTCTCTGTCTATCACTTCTGCTGCTGCAGCCACCCACACACTCCACTGGGGAGTCTGGGGATCACTCTTCCCTGCCCTCTACAGCCAGGGACTGAGTGTATCACTGCAGGGTCTGAAGACAGGCCCACTTAGCCTGGCACCACACTCCTAGTGCCTAAGCTCACTGGCCTGGAAGTTGGGGGATTACCCCACCTTGTCCACCACTGCTGGCATTTGTGCAATCCTATGAACCTGAGGAGGGGCTAACTCAGACTGCCGCTACTACCATAGCTGGCATTCTCCTACATGCATCACATCAGAGCCTGAGGACTGGCTTTCCCAGGCCATTGCAGCCACTGCTAACACTGACACATGCCATTTCAGAGCCCAAGGATTGTCCCAGCAAGAATACTGCCATTGCCCATGCCATGCATGCTACCAAGAGAAACAAGGACTCAGCCACCCGCTCAGGTAACTACTGGCACCCAAGCAAGTTGCTGGGAAGCCCAAGAATTGGCTTGTTTGGACCTTCTAGCACCAGTGACCATGTATACCACCTGAAAATGCAAGGACAGGTATGTTCAGCCCACAGCTACCACCACTAAGGCCTGAGAACTGGTCCACTTGGTATTCCCATTCCCAGAAAAAGCTTACCATAGCCTCTACTAATAACTGCACCCTAACCCACTAAGGAAATCACAGACACCAGTGACAGTGTACATATAGCCAAATAAATCATGCAGTAACTACAGTATTGCATGCACCCAGAGTCAAATCTAAAGTGTCCTACCCAACCAACATCTTAGATATATCTTCAGGAAAAATTCTTTCCCAGTGAAAGTCAATCCAAAAAATAGGAAGAAGCAACTGTTATACCAGGTGCACAGATGTCAATGTAAGGACACAAGAGACATGAAAAAACAAAAACATGAAACCTCCAAAGAAATACACGTCTTTAGCAACAGATTCCAATGAAAAAGAAGCTACAAAATGCCAGAAAAGTAATTCAAAATAATGATATTAAAGAAACTTAGCAAGATACAAGAGATCACAAACAAACAATACAAAGAAATCATAGAAACAATTCAGGGTACAAATGAAAAATTCACTAGAGTTAGATATAAAAAAAGAACTAAGCAGAAACCTTGAAACAGAATAATTCAATTAATGCAATACAAATTCATTTGAGGGCTTTAACAACACACTAGAGCAAGCAAAGAAAGAATTTCAGAACTTGAACACAGGTCTTTTGAAATAATCCAGCCAGACCAAAAAACAAAAAAGAATAAACAAAGCCTATGCGATGTATAGGACACCACGAAGTAACAAAACATACACATTTTGGGCATTCCAGAAGATAAAGAGAAGACCAGAAGCATGGAACACCTACCTAATGAAATAATAGCTGAAAATTTCCCAAGTCTTGCAGGAGATTTAGGCATTCGGATACAGGAAGCTTAGAGACCCCACATAGATATAACTCAAACAGGTCTTCTCCATAGTACATTATGTTTTAACTATCAAAAGACAAAAACAAAGAAGAATGCTATAAACAGCAAGAGAAAATTGTCACATATAAGAGAACCCTCATCAGACTGACTGCGTTTCTCAGCAGACACCTTACAAACCAGGAGAGAATGAGAAGATATATTCAAAGTATGGAAAGAAAAAAACCGGCGGCCAATACTATACCCAAAAAAGTTGTTCTTCATAGATGAAGGAGAAATAAAGTCTTTCTCAGACAAGCAAAAACAAAGAAAATTTGTCACCACTAGATTGGTCTAACAGTAACCACTTAAGGGGGGTCATACACCTGGAACTAAAAGGACTATACTGACATGAAAACATATGAAAGTATAAAACTCACTGATAGGGCTAAAACACAAATGGAGAAAAGAAAAGAAAGGGCTCAAATGTTATCATTACACAAACCGACCAAACTGTAATGATAAACTACGAGAGAAAGAAAAAAACAAAGAATATACAAAATAACCAGAAAAAATTAACAAAATGACAGAAATAAGTCTTCACATAAATATAAACAGATTAATTATTCCACTAAAAGATGTACACTGGATGAATAGATTTAAAAAACATAATTCAACTGCATAGTATTTATGAGACTCGCCTCACTAGCAAGACACATATAGGCTGAAATAGGTTGATAATTATATTTCACAAAAATGGAAATCAAGTGAGCAGGATTAGTTATAATCATATCAGATAAAACAGACATTAAATCAAAAAGAATGAAACAAGGACTATGACTATCTATAATGACAAATAGATGAGCCTAGCAAGAAGATATAACAATCCTAAATATATATGAACCCAATAATGGAGCCTCCAGATTCAAAAAGCAAGCATTACTAGACCTAAAGGAAGAGACAGACTGCAGTGCAATAATAGGAACTTTAACACCCCACTGTCAACATTAGATAGATTATCTAGACAAAAATCAACAAATAAACATTAGACTTAAACTGGACTTTAGACCAAATGAACCAAATAGACATTTACAGAACATTCTATCCAACAACTACAGAATATACATTCATCAGCACATGGAATATTCTCCAGGATGGATTATATGTTAGGACACAAAATGCCTTAATAAATTTAACAAACTCAAAATACTACCAAGGACATTCTCAGATCACAATGAAATCAACTATAAATACACACTAAGAGGAACTTCAGAAACTGCATAAATACATGAAAATTAACCAACATGCTCCTGAACAACCAATGGTCAATGAAGAATTTAAGAAGAAACAAAATTCTTGAAACAAATGAAAATTGAAATAACAACATATCTAAACCTGTGGGATACAGCAAAAGCAGCACTAGGAGGGCAGCCGTTCCTCCAAGAAACAAAACAAAACAAAACAAGGATGCACACTTTCACTACTCCTATTCAACATAGTATTGGAAGTCCTAGGTATGGCAATCAGGCAAGAGAAAGAAATAAAAGGCATTCAAATTGGAAAAAAGGAAGTAAAATGATCTCTTTTTACTGGCTTCGTGATCTTGTATCTAGTAAAACCTAAAAACTCCATCAAAAAACTCTTAAATTTGATAAGCGAATTCAGTAAAGATCCAAGTTAAAAACAATAACACTAAAAATATGTAGCATTTCCATATACCAATAATGATCTAGTCACAAAAGAAAGGAAGAAGGAAATTCCATTTAAAATGGCTAAAAATTAAAATATCAAGCAATAAATTTAATCAAGGAGGTGGAAGATCTTCAAAATGAAAACTACAAAATGCTAATGAAAGAAATTTAAAATAATAAAAATGAATGGCAAAACATCTCATACTCATGGATCAAAAGAATTAATATTGTTAAAATTGTGATTTTCTCAAAGTAATCTACAGATTCAGTGCAATCCTCTCAAAATACCAATGTCATTTTTAACAGAATTAGAAAAAAATACGTAATTCACATGTAATTTAAAATAGATTTCTTGATAGGGATAGCATTGAATCTATAAATTACTTTGGGCAAGATGATCATTTTCACGATATTGTTTCTTCCTAACCATGAGCATGGAATGTATTTCCATCTGTTTGTGTCCTCTCTTATTTCCTTGAGCAGTGGTTTGTAGTTCTCCTTGAAGAGGTCCTTCATGTCCTTTGTTAGTTGTATTCTTAGGTATTTTATTCTCTCTGTAGAAATTGAGTGGCAGCTCGCTCATGATTTGGCTCTCCCGTTTGTCTGTTATTTGTGTATAGGAATGCTTTTGATTTTGCACATTGATTTTGTATCCTGAGACTTTGCTGAAGTTGTTTATCATGGTTTTTTAAATAAAATTGTACTTCAAGTTCTGAGGTACATGTGCAGAGCTTGAAGGATTGTTGCATAGGTACACACATGCTGTGGTGGTTTGCTAGCTCCATCCCCCCGTCACCTACGTCAGGCATTTCTCCCAGTGTTATCGCTCCCTAACCTTCCTGCACCCTGTTGTCTCTCCCATAGCCCCCCAACCCCCAACAGAACCCAGTGTGTGATGCTCCCCTCCCTGTGCCCATGTGTTCTCATTGTTCAACGTCTGCCTGTGAATGAGAACATGTGGTGTTTGGTTTTCTGTTCTTGTGTCAGTTTGCTGAGAATGATGGTTTCCAGACTCATCCATGTCCCTACAAAGGACACGAGCTCATCGTTTTTTCATGGCTACATAGTATTCCATAGTGTATATGTGTCACATTTTCTTTGTCCAGTCTATCACTGATGGACATTTGAGTTGGTTCCAGGTCTTTACTATTGTAAATAGTGCCACAATTGACATACATGTGCATATGTCTCTATAATAGAACGATTTCTAATCCTTTGGGTATATAGCCAGTAATGGGATTGCTGGGTCAAATGGAATTTCTATTTTTAGATCCTTGAGGAATCACCACACTGTCTTCCACAATGGTTGAACTAATTTGCACTCCCACCAACCTTGTAAAAGTGTTCCTATTTCTCCACATTCTCTCCAGCATCTGTTGTCTTCAGACTTTAATCATCACCATTCTGACTAACGTGAGATGGTATCTCAATGTGGTTTTGATTTGCATTTCTCTAATGACCAGTGATGATGAGCATTTTTTCATGTATGTTGGCCTCATAATTGTCTTCTTTTGAAAAGTGTCTGTTCATATCCTTTGTCCACTTTTTGAATGGGTTTGTTTGTTTGTTTTTTTCTTGTAAATCTGCTTTAGTTCTTTGTAGATTCTGGATATTAGCCCTTTATCAGATGGGTACATTGCAAAAATTTTTTCCCATTCTGTTGGTTGCTGGTTTACTCTAACAATTGTTTCTTTTGCTGTGCAGAAGCTCTTAGTTTAATTAGATCCCATTTGTCTATTTTGGCTTTTGTTGCCATTGCTTTTGGTGTTTTAGCCATGAAGTCCTTGCCTATGCCTATGTCCTGAATGGTATTGCCTCTGTTTTCTTCTAGGTATTTTATGGTGTTAGGTCTTATGTTTAAATCTTTAATCCATCTGGAGTTAATTTTAGTGTAAGATGCAAGGAAGGGGTCTAGTTTCAGCTTTCTGCACATGGCTAGCCTGTTTTCCCAACACCATTTATTAAACAGGGAATCCTTTTCCCATTGCTTGTTTTTGTTAGGTTTGTCAAAGATCAGATAGTTGTAAATGTGTGATGTTGCTTCCAAGGCCTCTGTTCTGTTCCATTGGTCTATATCTCTGTTCTGGTACCAGTACCATGCTGTTTTGATTACTGTAGCATTGTGGTATAGTTTTAAGTCAAATAGCATGATGCCTCCAGCTTAGTTCTTTTTGCTTAGGATTGTCTTGGCTATGCTGGCTGTCTTCTGGTTCCATATGAAGTTTATAGTGTTTTTTTTTCCGGTTCTGTGAAGAAGGGCAATGGTAGCTTGATGGGGATAGTGTTGAATCTATAAATGACTTTGGGCAGCATGGCCATTTTCACAATATTGATTCTTTCTAATCATGAGCATGGAATGTTTTTCCATCTGTTTGTGTCCTCTCTTATTTCCTTGAGCAGTGTTTTGTAGTTCTCCTTGAACAGGTCCTTTACATCCTTTGTCAGTTGTATTCCTAGGCACTTTATTCTCTTTGTAGCAATTGTGAATGGCAGTTCATTCATGATTTGGCTGTCTTTAAGTCTGTTATTGGTGTATAGGAATGCTTGTGATTTCTGTACATTGATTTTGTATCCTGAGACTTTGCTGAAGTTACTTATCAGCATAAGGAGATTTTGGGCTGAGATGATGGGATCTTCTAAATATACAATCATGTTGTTTGCAAATAGAGACAATTTGACTTCCTCTTTTCCTAACTGAATATCCTTTATTTCTTTTTCTTTCCTGATTGACCTGGCCAGAACTTCCAATACTATGTTGAATAGGCGTGGTAATAGAGGGCATCCTTGTCCAGTGCAGGATTTCAAAAGGAATGCTTCCAGTTTTTGCCCATTCAGTATGATATTGGCTGTAGGTTTGTCATAAATAGCTTTTATTGTTTTGAGACATGTTCCTTCAATACCTAGTTTATTGAGAGTTTTTAGCATAAAGCGCTATTGAATTTTGTCAAAGGCCTTCTCTGCATCTATTGAGATAATCATGTGGTTTTTGACTTTGGTTCTGTTTATGTGGTGGATTACATTTATAGAAAAATGGACTTTTATACACTGTTGTTTGAAATACAAATATAGCCACTATGGAAAATAACCTAGGGATTTCTCAAAAAACTAAAAGTAGAACTACCATAAGATCCAAAAATCTCACTAATCATCATTTATCCCAAGCACAAGAAATCAGTATGTCAAAGGGATACTTGCCCTCTCATGTTTATTGCAGCATTATTAACAATAGGCAAGGTATGGAACCCACCTAAGTGTCCATCAACAGATAAATGGATAAAGAAAGTGTGGTATACATATACAGTGAAATAGTATTCTTCCATAAAAGAAAATGAAACTCTGCCACTTGCAACAGCATGGATGAAACTGGAGTTGTTATGCCAAGTGAAATAAGCCAGGCACAAAAAGACAAAAATAGCATGTTCTCAGTTACATGTGAAAGTTAAAAACGTTGATCACATGAAGATAAAGAATGGAAAGAAAGGTAACAGGGAGTGTGGAGGGTGATTTGGAAGAGAAGGGAAGATGAAGAGAAGTGGGTTAAAAAGTACACACATAAATATAAGATAGAAGGAAAAAATTCAATGTTTGATAGAAGAGTAGGGTGACTATAGTTAATAAAAATGTACTGTACTTGGGTTATGGACACCCTAGATACCCTGATTTGATTGCTATGCATTACATACACATAACATAATTTCATATGTATCCCATAATTTGTACTGATAAAAAATTTTAAAAGAAGATGAACCATCGGAGAGACATTCTCCTGCAGGTTTTAGAAGAGGAAAACAATCAGCTGTTTTGTGAACCACCTATACAGAGTAGCAACCTCTAGGAATTGAATGCCAACCCCAACCAACAGCTATCCAGTAACGTAAGACCTCAGTCATATAGCTGCAAGGAGCTTAATTCTGCCAAAAACTTGAATGAAGATAGAAGGGTCACCTGGGTCCCATATGAGAACTGTATTCCTCACCAACACTTTAAGTGCAGTTTTTGAGACCCTGAGCAGAAGACCTTAGCAGACCATGCCCAGACAATGGACCGATGGAAAGCATGAGGTAATAAATGGCTGTTGTTTTAAGATACAAAGTTTGTGGTAATTTGTTACATAGCAATAGAAAATGAATACAGCATGCTTCTTGTTTTTAGACCTATCCTGGGTAGGCAGAGATGTGCAGTTGTCATTCCAGTGTATGCAGTACAGTTCTGGCCTTCGATTAACTGCTTGAGGTCTATTTCCTGGCCACTAGCCTTTGTGTTGGGTATGTTCTGTCATTTCATCAGTGGTGTTAAGGACAAGTCCTGACAAGTCCTTATGCATTACATAGTGTTAGTACCCTACTCCTTTGCTCCCATCTCACTATATGTTTCTACTCTATTTCTAGACCACAGAGAACTTACATTCTTGTATTATGTATATTATGCAGCTTTTAAAAATTATTTGAAATATTATATGTATCATCTTTTTGTATTTGAAGTTGGAGGGGGATGTTCATGCATGTATATCAGTTGACATGTAGGCCCAGAAATCCAAAAGTACTTAAGTTGGTAAGAATCCTCAATCTGTAATAAACAAGCCAATAAAATAGATTATCTTCAGCAAAATAGTATCTTATAAATGCTGTACCTTGGAGGAGCCAGGGTCTGCTCTAGAAACTCCTCAATTTTAATGAAGTCTGTTTTCAACTCCTTGTTATACACCAGGAAGGGAGGATTGGTACCTGGGGCTAAGTCCTTCAGCTCTTCAGGCTTTCTATGATGATTAAAAATAAGCAGAGTTAGGTCTCTAGGTAAAGTACTCATTATATAAACATCAATATTATTTTGGTGTCTACCAATCTCAATTTCTAGAATTTAATATGTCCTCATTTCTCTTACCTGGTCATGTCAACAGTTGTCACATTGAATTTAACTCCTTTAAGCCAGAGGATCATGAAAAGGCGTTGGCAAAAGGGACAGTTTCCAATACTCTCTCCATCACTTCCAGCCTATTAAGATAAAGAGAGACCTAAGTTCATTTGCTTGTTCAATGAGTATGTATTGAGCGCCTACCAGGAAATGAGCTAGTTGCTAGAGACAAACTTGGACATTCTTAATCTTAAGGACTCCATCATCTATGGACAGAGAGACACAGTGAAGCAAATAATTTCATTACATGTAAAGTTACCAGTGTGATGAGTACATAATAATAATAAATTTTATATATTATCAGAATTTATATAATTTTCCTATTGAGAGACATTGAAGATATTCCAAAATTTTTACTACTCTAAGTACTTCAAAAACAAACATTTCTGGGCATATAGCTTCTTCCACTTCTGAAATTATATCTTTAAGGTTAATCTTTAAAATGAAAATGGTGTTCTAACCAATGCAAGGAAACTAAGAAATCTGAAAAAATGTTAGACGAATTGCTAACTGGAATAGCTAGTTTAGAGAAGAACATAAATGACCTGATGGAGCTGAAAAACACAGCATGAGAACTTCGTGATGCATACATAAGTATCAATAGCTGAAATGATCAAGCAGAAGGAGAATATCAGATATTGAAGATCAACTTAATGAAAAAAAGTGTGAAGATACGACTCGAGAGAAAAGGATTTAAAAAAATGAACAAAGCCTCCAAAAACATGGGACTATGTGAAAAGACCAAACATACATTTGATTGGTGTACCTGAAAGTGATGGGGAGAATGAAATCAAGTTGGAAAACACACTTCAGGATATTGTCCAGGAGAACTTCACCGATCTAGCAAGACAGGCCAACATTCAAATTCAGGAAATACAGAGAACACCACAAAGGTACTCCTCAAGAAGAGCAACCCCAAGACACATAATCATCAGATTCACCAAGGTTGAAATGAGGGAAAAAATGTTAAGGGCAGCCAGAGAGAAAGGTCGGGTTACTCACAAAGGGAAGCCCATCAGACTAACAGTGGATCTCTCCGCAGAAACCCTACAAGCCAGAAGAGAGTGGGGGACTACATTTTTTTTTTTTTTGAGACAGAGTCTCACTCTGTCCCCAGGTGCCAGGCTTGAGTGCAGTGGCACAATCTCAGCTCACTGCAACCTCTGCCTCCAGGGTTCAAACAATTCTCCTGCCTCAGCCTCCCGAGTAGCTGGGACTACAGGAGCATGCCACCACACCCAGATAATTTTTGTATTTTTGGTAGAGATGAAGTTTCACCATGTTGGCCAAGATGGTCTCGATCTCTTGACCTCATGATCCATACACCTCGGCCTCCCAAAGTGATGGGATTACAGGCAATAGCCACCACGCCCAGCCTCAACATTCTTAAAGAAAAGAATTTTCAAACCAGAATTTCATATCCAGTCAAACAAAGCCTCATAAGTGAAGTAGAAATAAAATTTGTTACAGATGAGCAAATGCTGAGAGATTTTGTCACCACCAGGCCTGCCTTAAAAGAGCTTCTGGAGAAGCAGTAAACATGGAAAGAAACAACCAGCACCAGCCACTGCAAAAACATACCAAATTGTAAAGACCATCAACTATGAAGATACTGCATCAACTAACGGGCAAAATAACCAGCTAACATCATAATGACAGGATCAAGTTCACACATAACAATATTAACCTTAAATGTAAATAGGCTAAGTGTCTCAGTTAAAAGACACAGACTGGCAAATTGGATAAAGAGTGAAGATCCATTGGTGTGCTGTATTCAGAAGACCCATCTCACATGCAAAGACACACATAGGCTCAAAATAAAAGGATGGAGGTATATTTACCAAGCAAATGGAAAGGAAAAAAAAAAAAAGCAGGGGTTGGAACCCTAGTCTCTGATAAAGCAGACTTTAAACCAACAAAGATAAAAAGAGACAAAGAAGGGCATTACATAATGGCAAGGGGATTAATGCAGCAAGAAGATCTAACTATTCAAAATATATATGCGCCTAATACAGGAGCACCAAGATTCATAAAGTAAGTTCTTAGAGACCTACAAAGAGACTTAGACTGCCACACAATAATAGTGGGAGACTTTAACACCCCACTATCAATATTAGACAGATCCATGAGACAGAAAATTAACAAGGATATTCAGGACTTGAACTCAGCTCTTGACCAAGCAGACCTAACAGACATCTACAGAACTCTCCACTCCAAATCCACAGAATATACATTGTCTTCTCGGCACCACATTGATCACATAATTGGAAGGAAAACACTCCTCAGCAAATGCAAAAGAATGGAAATCATAGTAATGATTCCTACCAGACTAAAATGCAATCAAATTAGAATTCAGGATTAAGAAACTTACTCTAAACCATATAACTACATGGAACTAGAACAACCTGCTCCTAAATGACTACTGGGTAAATAATGAAATTAAGGCAGAAATAAATCAGGTCTTTGAAACCAGTGAGAACAAAGACACAATGTACCAGAATCTCCCAGACATGGCCAAAGCAGTGTTTAGAGGGAAATTTATAGCACAGGAGATGCCTACAGGGGAAAGCAGGAAAGATCTAAAATTGACACCCTAACATCACAATTAAAATAACTAGAGAAGCAAGAGCAGACAAATTCGAAAGCTAGCAGAAGACAAGAAATAAGATCAGAGCATAACTGAAGGAGAAAGAGACACAAAAGACCCTTCAAAAAAATCAATGAATCCAGGAGCTGGTTTTCGAAAAGATCAACAAAACAGATAGACTGCTAGCCAGACTAATAAAGAAGAAAACAAAGAAGAATCAAATAGACACAATAAAAAATGATAAAGGGGATATCACCACTGGTATCACAGAAATACAAACTACCATCGAGAATATTGTACACACCTCTATGCAAATAAACTAGAAAATCTAGAAGAAATTGATAAATTCCTGGACACATACACCTTCCCAACACTAAACCAGGAAGAAGTCAAATTCCTGAATAGACCAACAACAAGTTCTGAAATTGAGGCAGTAATTAATAGCCTACCAATGAAAAAGCAAAGGATCAGACATATTCATAGTCAAATTCTACCAGAGGTACAAAAAGGAGTTTGTACCATTCCTTCTGAAACTATTCCAAACAATAGAAAAAAAGGGAATCCTCCCTAACCCATTTTATGACACCAACATCATCATGATACCAGAAACTGGCAGAAACACAACAAAACAAGAAAATTTCAGGCCAATATCCCCGATAAAAATTGATGCAAAAATCCTCAATAAAATACTGGCAACCGAATCCAGCAGAACATCAAAAAGCTTATCCACTACAATAAAATCAGCTTCATCCCTGGAATGCAAGGCTTGTTCAACATATGCAAATCAGTAAACATAATCCACCATTTAAACAGAACCAAAGATAAAAAACACATGATTATTGTAATAGATGCAGAAAAGACCTTTGATAAAATTCAACAATGCTTCATGCTAAAAATTCTCAATAAACTATGTATTGATGGAACATATCTCAAAACAATAAGAGCTATCCATGAAAAACCCATAGTCAATATCATACTGAATGGACAAAAGCTGGAAACATTCCCTTTGAAAACTGGCACAAAACAAGGATGCCCTCTCTCAGCACTCCTATTTAACATAGTATTGGAAGTTCTGGCCAGGTCAATCAGGGAAAAAAAAGAAATAAAGGGTATTCAGTTAGGAAAAGAGTAAGTCAAATTGTCTTTATTTGCAGATGACATGATTGTATATTTAGAAGACCCCATCGTCTCAGCCCAAAATCTCCTTAAGCTGATAAGCAACTTCAGCAAAGTCTCAGGATACAAAATCAAAGTGCAATATTGCACTATAACATACAAACAGACTATAATAAACAGCCGAATCATGAGTGAACTCCCCTTCACAATTGCTACAAAGAAATAAAATATCTAGGAATACAACTTACAAGGGACGTGAAGGACCTCTTCAAGGAGAACTACGAACTACTATTCAAGGAAATAAGTGAGGACACAAACAAATGGAAAAACATTCCATGCTCATGGATCGGAAGAATTGGTATCATGAAAATGGCCATACTGCCCAAAGTAAGTTGTAGATTCAATGCTAACCCACCAAGCTACCATTGATTTTCTTCACAGAATTAGAGAAAAGCTACTTTAAATGTCATATGGAACCAATAAAGAGCCCATATAGACAAGACAATCCTAAGCAAGCAAGCAAACAAACAAACAAAAACAAACATAAAAAAATAAAAAAAGCTGGAGGCATCACACTACTCGACTTCAAACTATACTACAAGGCTACAGTAACCAACACAGCATGGTACTGGTACCAAAACAGAGATATGGACCAATGGAACAGAACAGAGGCCTCAGAAATAATGCCAAACATCTACAACCATCTGATCTTTGACAAACCTAACAAAAACAAGCAATGGGGAGATTCCCTATTTAATAAATGCTGGTGGGAAAACTGGCTAGCCATATGCAGAAAACTGAAACTAGACCCCTTCCTCACTCCTTATACGAAAATTAACTGGAGGTGGGTTAAAGACTTAAATGTAAAACCTAAAACCATAAAAACCCTAGAAGAAAACCTAAGTAATACCATTCAGGGCATAGGCATGGGCAAAAACTTCATGTCTACAACACCAAAAGCAAAGGCAACAAAAGTCAAAATTGACAAATGGCATCTAATTAAACTTCAGAGCTTCTGCACAGCAAAAGAAACTATATCATCAGAGTGAACAGGCAACCTACAGAATGAGAGAAAATTTTTGCAATCTATCAATCTGACAAAGGGCTAATATTTAGAATCTACAAAGAACTTCAACAAATTTACAGGAAAAAAACAACCCCATCAAAAAGTGGACAAAGGATATGAATGGACACATCTCAAAAGAAGACATGTGTGTGGCCAAAAAACCTATGAAAAAAGCTCATCATCACTGGTCGTTAGAGAAATGTAAAACAAAACCACAATGAGATACCATCTTGTGTCAGTTAGAATGGCAATCATTAAAAAAATCAAGAAACAACAGATGCTGGAGAGGATGTGGAGAAATAGGAGAGAAATAGGAATGCTTCTACAGTGTTGGTGGGAATGTAAATTAGTGCAACCATTGTGGAAGACAGTGTGGCAATTTCTCAAGGATCTAGAATTAGAAATACCATTTGATCCAGCAATCCCATTACTGGGTATATACTCAAAGGACCATAAATTATTCTACTATAAAGACATATGCACATGTATGTTTACTGCAGGACTATTTACAATATCAAAGACTTGAAACCAACCCAAAGGTCCATCAATGATAGACTGGACAAAGAAAATGTGGCACTTATATACCATGGAATACTATGCAGCCATAAAAGAGAATGAGTTCATGTTCCTTGCAGGGACATGGATGAAGCTGGAAACTATCCTTCTCAGCAAACTAACACAGGAACATAAAACCAAACACCCTATGTTCTCACTCATAAGTGGGAGTTGAACAATGAGTACACATGGACATAGGGAGGGGAACCTCACGTATTGGAGCCTGTTGGGGAGTGGGGGGCAATGGGAGGGAGAGCATTAGGAGAAATACCTAATGCATACCGGGCTTAAAACCTGGTTGATGGGTTGATGGATGTAGCAAACTACCATGGGACGTGTATACCTTTGCAACAAAGCTGCACATTCTGCACATGTATTACAGAACTTAAAGCATAATTTAAAAAAAAATGTTTTATTATATATATATACATACACACACACACTGTGGAATATTATTCAGCCATAAAAAGGAACTAAATAATGGCATTTGCAGCAAAATCTGGATGGAATTAGAGATTATTATTCTGAGTGAAGTAACTCAGGAATGGAAAACCAAACATGGTATGTTCTCACTCATAACTGGGAGCTAATCTATGAGGATGAAAAGGCATAAGAATGATACAATGGAATTTGGGGACTTGGAGAAAGGGGTGGGGGAGTGAGTAATAAAAGACTACACATTGGGTACAGTGTACACTGCTTGGGTGATGGGTGCACCGAAATCTCTGAAATCACTACTAAAGAACTTATTTATGTAACCAAACACCACCTGTTCCCCCAAAACCCATTGCAAAATAAATAAAATTTTAAAAAGGAAACAAAAAATCATTGTGTGTATATACTGAATACATACAATCTTTATTTACCAATTAAATACTCTAAAATAAAAAAGGAAAAATGAAAATGAGTAAAGGAGATGAACAGACATTGCACTGAAGAGGACATACAGATGAAAAATAAGCACTCAAAATGTTCAACTTTATTAGCCTTTAGGGAAATGCAAATATAAACAATAAAATGTCACTTCACACCTGTCAGAATAGTTAAGATAAAAATAGTGACAACACAAAATGCTGGTGAGGATGCACAGAAATATTGCTGGTTTTAGTGTAAAACTGTATGACCACATTGGAAAGCACTTTGGCAATTTCTTACAAATCTAAACATGCAACTGCTATACAACCAAACAACTAAACTCTGGCATTTATCTCAGATAAATGAAAACTTATGTCCACAGAGAAACCTGTACAAAAGTGTTCATACAGCCTTGTTTGTAATAACTCAAAACTAGTGACAACCAAAATGTCCTTCAATAGCTGAATAATGGAACACACTGTGGCATATCAGTAGCATAGAGTAGTGCTCAGCAATAAAAAGGATTGAACTGTTGATACACACAACTTGGATGAAGTTCCAGGGAATTATGCTGAGTGGGAAAAGAAGACAATCCCAAAAGGTGATATACTGTATTATTCCATTTACGTAACACTGACATGATAAAATTATTAAAGCAGAAAAAAGATTAATGACTGAGGGATAGGGTGAGACACAGTGGATGTGGCTTTAAAAGGGCAACATGAATCTGTGTAATGATGAAAATCTTCTGTATCTGATTTCATCAATGTCAATAATGTCTTGGTTGTCTTATTGTACTATAGTTTTACAAGATGTTATCATTAAGGGAAACTTGGTAAAGGGCACACAGCATCTCTGTATTATTTCTTAAAACTGCATGTGAATCTTCAATTATCTCAACATAACACCTTAATTCAAAAATTTTTAGTCAAAAGAAACTGAGACACATACACACACAGAATATATTTAATGTTATAGAAAAAATGCATAATATATTGTTAAATAAAAATAGGTTGCAAAACAATATATTAAAAGCAATGGCAAAAAACACAATTAATTTTGCACCAAATGAATATATGAAATAATCTCTTTTTGATGAATATATTTATGTATACATTTGAAGAAATAACGTATAAAAGGCTATACACATAAATGTTAAAGTGGGTGGCATAATGGATGATTTTTATTGCTTTTATTTTCAATTAGTGATATTTTGTAATTTCATGTAACTAAAATAAAATAAAGACACTTTAGTAAAAAAAGCATGGATCATATTCTTTACAGGAACATGAATGGAGCTAGTCATTAACCCCAGCAAATTAATGCAGCAACAGAAAACAAAATACCATGCATTGTCACTTATAAGTGGCAGCTAAAATATGAGAATACATGGACTCATAGAAGGAAACAACAGACACTAGGGCTTACTGGAGGGTGGAGGGTGGAAGGAAGGAAAGGATCAGAAAAAATAACTAATGGGTACTAGGCTTTATATCTGGGTGATGAAATAATTTGCATAACAATCCTCCCTGATAAAAGTTTACCTATATAACAAATCTGCACATGTACCTCTGTACTTAAAAGTGAAAACAAAAATAAACCCAAAGATCATTTATCATGACCAACTACAATTTATTCCAGCAATGTGAGAATGGTTCAACATACACGCATCAATTAATGAGGTTCATCATATTGACAGAATGAAGGACAAAAACCATATGATCATTTTAATTGATGCTGAAAAAGCATTTGATAATATTCAACATCCCTTTATGACAAAAAAAAACACTCAAAAACATGGGTATAGAAGGGACATACCTCAACAGAATAAAAGCCATATATGACATACCCATAGTTACTATCATACTGAATGGAGAAAACCTGAAAGCCTGTTCACTAAGATTGGAAACATAACAAGGATGCCCACTCTCACCACTGTTATGCAACATGGTACTGGAAGTCCTAGCCAGAGCAATCAGACAAGATAAAGAAATAAAAAGGTATTCAAATTGGAAAGGAGGAAGTCAAATTATTCTTGTTTACAGATGATATAATCTTATATTTGGAAAAACCTAAACATTTAAATGACAACTCTTAAGATTGGTAAATTCAATAAAGTTGCAGGTTAAAAATCAACATATAAAAATCAGTAACATTTCTATATGCCAACAGTGAACAACCTGACAAAAAATAAAGAAAGTAATTCCATTTGCAATAGCTACAAATGAAATAAAATACATAGGAATTAACCAAAGTAGTGAAAGATTTCCACAATAAAAACTATTTTTATAGTTGATACAAGAAATTGAAGAAGATACATAGAAATGGAAAGATATTCTATATTTATGAATTGGAAGAATAAATATAGTTAAAGTGCTCATAGTACCCAAAGCAATCTACAGATTTAATGTAATTTATATCAAAATGACAAAGACATTATTCACAGAACTTGAAAAAATAATCCTAATATTTACATGGAACCAGAAAAGAGCCAGAATAGCCAAAGTTGTCCTAAGCAATACTTGACTTCAAATTATACTATAGAGCTACAGTAACCAAAATAGCATTTTACTGGCATAAAAAAGACACATAGATCAGTGGGAAATGATAAAGAACCCAGAGATAAGTTCATACATTTACAGTGAACTTATTTTCAGGAAAGGTGCTAAGTACATACATTGGGGAAAGGACAGTCTCTTCAATAAATGGTGCTGGGAAAAATGGATATCCATTTGCAAAAGAATGAAACTAGACCCTTATGTCTCACCATATACAAAAACTCAAATACAAGTGGGCCCCGAGAGGATAGTGCTTCCAAGTACATCTTCTCCCAGATTCTCTGGCCTTTTGAATGAGCTATTGTTAAACCAATAGGCTATTCTTAAATCTAAGACCCGAAACTATGAAACGACTAAAAGAAAACATTGGGGAAACTCTCCAAGACATTGGAGTGGGCAGAGACTTTTTGAATAATATGTTGTAAGCACAGGCAAGCAAAGCAAAAATGGACAAATGGGATCACATCAAGTTAAAAAACTTCTGCACAGCAAACAATCAACAAAATGAAGAGACAACCCACAGAATGGGGGACAATATTTGCAAACCACCTATCTAACAAGGGATTAATAACCAGAATATATAAGGAGCTCAAATAACTCTATAGGAAAAAAATCTAATAATGTGTTTGAAAAACGGGCAAAAGATGTGAATAGACATTCCTCAAAAGAAGACATACAAATGGCAAAGAGCCATATGAAAAGGTGCTCAATGTCATTGATCATCAGAGAGATTCAAATCAAAACTACAATGAGATATTATCTCGGTCCAGTTATTAGTCTGATGCAAACGTAGTTGCAGTTCTGCCATTACTTTCAATTGTAAAAACTGCAATTACTTTTGCACCAACCTAATAAAATGGCTTTTATTCAAAAGACAGGAAATAACAAATGCTGGCAATGATATGGAGAAAAGGGAATACTCATACAGTGTTGGTTGGAATGTAAACTAGTAAAACCACTATGAAAAACAGTTTGGAGTTTCCTCAAAAAAGTAAAAATAGAACTATACGATCCAGCAATCCTACTTCTGGTTATATATATATATATATATATATATATATATATATATATATATATCCAAAGGACTTGAAATCAGTATAATGAGGAGATCTCTGCACTCCCACGTTCATTGCAGCACTATCCACAATAGCCAAGATTTGGAAGCAACCTAAATATCCCATCAACAGATGAATGAATAAAGAAAATGTGGTACATATACACAACAGAGTACTATTTAACCACAAAAATAAGGAGATTCAGTCATTTGCAACAACATGGATGTAACTGGAGGTCATATGCTACATAAAATAAGCCAGGCACAGAAGGAAAAACTTCACCTGTTCTGACTTATTTCTAAGAGCTAAAAATAAAAACAACTGAACTCACGGAGAGAGAGAGAGAGAGAAAGAGAGAGAAAGAGAGAGAATGAGAGTAGAAGGATGGCTACTAGAGGCTGGGAAGGGTAGTGAGGGTGTGTGTGTGGGGAAGTGAAGAGTATTAATGGGTACAACAAATAGCTAGGAATGATAAGACACAGTATTTCCCAGCACAATAAGGTGACTGTAGTGAAAAACAATTTAATTGTACATTTAAAAATAATTAAAAGAGTATAGTTGAATTTTTTGTAACCCAAAAGATAAATGCTTGAGGGGATAGATATCCCATTTACCTGATGTGATTATTACATATTGCATGCCTGTATCAAAATATTCCATGTAACCCATAAATATATATACCTACTATGTACTCACAAAAATTAAAATTTAAAGTAAAAAAAAACAATTAAAATGGGGAAGAGATTTGAACACTTTATAAAGGAAGCTGTACAGATGATAAATAAAGGACATGAAAAGATGCCCAGTATTATTAGACATGTGGAAAGGCAAAACCACAGTGGGATACCATAATAAACACATTAGAATAACTTAAATTAAAAGGTTGACCATACCAAGTCTTGACAGGAAAGTGGAGCAAGTGAAACTCTTACATAATGAAGTGAAGTGTAAAATAGTACAACTGCTTTTTAAAATTTTTTGTCAGAGTTAAACATGTACCTATTATATGACCCAGCAATTCCAATCTTAGGTATTTACCCAAGAGAATGAAAGCACATGGCCATAGAAATATGTACATGAATACTTACAGCAATATTCACAATAGCCCCAAACTGGAAAAAACCCAAATGTCTTTCAATGAGTGAATGAATAAACACATCATGGTATATCCATACAATGAAATGATTCTGTAATAAAAGGAATGAGCTATTGATACATACAACAACATGGGTGCATCTCAAAATAATTATGCTAAGTGAAATATAGCAGGCACAAAAGCATACATACTGTATGATTTCATCTACAGAAAATTCTAGAAAATGTAAGCCTGACAGAAAGTAGAATGGTTGGCTGTGGTGGAGGGAGGTAATAGTGTAGGGTAGGGAAGACTGCAAAGAGACACAAGGGAACTTTCTGAGGTGAGGGACATATTTTATATTTTGATTAGAATGGTGGTTATATGTGTATATACATTTGTCAGGTTATTGAACTGTACACTTAAATGCACACATTTTATTCTATGTAAATTTTACTTTGATAAAAGATATGAAAATAGAGAAGTTCAAAAAGCAGAACAAAAAACGCTCCAAATAAATGATATTATGCAGAGGTTGCAGACATTGCAATGACAAAGGTAAGGGTATGACTACGGGAAGAGGCACCTGAGAGATAATGAAGAATAAGATCCCTGGAGGAGGGAAAGTAGGGATCTGAAGGGCTAGAGTGTGGGAAGAATCTGTGTAGAAAGTTTTCTTTCCCTGATAGTGAATGTGACAGAGAAAATGATGTTGTTGATTTTTGTGATGGCAGGGTGTGAAGAGGTATGGGAAGACGCAACCAACCTTAGCAACTGCATTTGTTTTGTAGTAGAAGTCAGACTAAGGATCCAATCACAACTCGGTTTAGTGAGTGGAAACAGTGATTAACGGTGGGAGGCAGGAAGAAGAATGGAGCCTGATAATAGATACAACAGGAAGGGTGGATCGCCTTTGGCAAAAGGAGAATCAAAACACTGAGGTGTGGGGGAAATGCAGTAAAGTTTTACAGGAAAATTGAAGGGTTTTATTTTCTGTTATGTTATGCTGATTTAAAGTGCCATCACATAAAATTTTCAGATATAAATTCACTAGCCTGATTGATGAATTATCAACCTCTTAAGTATCTTCAGCTAGCAAAGACAGGATGTGGTCATTCACCAAAACAATTTTTTTTTTTTTTGTATTTGTGATCTAAGTTTTTAAAGATGAAAAATAATAATGGCAATCATAGTTAACATTTATATAGTATTTACTACATTGCCAACTACTGTGCTTTATATACTTGTTATTTGTTAATCCTCACAAGTAGGATGATGCTATGAGGTAGGCTCTGTTATTATGCTTATTTTACAGGTGAGGAAACCGAGACTCAGAGAGGCTGACTTGCTCAGGTATAGTCAGCCAATCAAGAGTTGATGACATATATCCTCTTCTCACTTAGCAAATTCAGGCGTAGATCCTCCAGACACCATACTCTTAAACACTGCCTTCTCTCATTTAATAGTTTTGTCAAATTTTTATATTAATCAGTCTTTATGAATATTTATAATAGCTATAAGACACTTTGAAATGAACACTCAGAGAAGAGTATCATCTCTTTCCTCTTTCCCCCATACATTTAAAAAAGTTTTTGACAAAAGTGTTACATTCAGAATTTTGGCCCAAATGTTAGAGTCCATAATTTTATGTACAAATCTACTAAAACTTTAGAGTCTTTGGTACAGAATGAAAACATTCCATTTAACAACAAACAACAAATCATTAAGATTATTTCATCCCTGCACTTACAGAAAATAAAATGTGTTATGAAATCCTTTGTTTTTAGTTATTGAATAGAAACCTTGCTCAAATCATTCAGAACTGAAAGACAATGTTTTTTTTTTTTTTTTTTTTTTTTTTTTTGAGACGGAGTTTCGCCCTTGTTACCCAGGCTGGAGTGCAATGGCGCGATCTCGGCTCACCGCAACCTCCGCCTCCTGGGCTCAGGCAATTCTCCTGCCTCAGCCTCCTGAGTAGCTGGGATTACAGGCACGTGCCACCATGCCCAGCTAATTTTTTGCACTTTTAGTAGAGACGGAGTTTCACCGTGTTGACCAGGATGGTCTTGATCTCGCGACCTCGTGATCCATCCGCCTCGGCCTCCCAAAGTGCTGGGATTACAGACTTGAGCCACCGCGCCCGACCAAGACAATGTTTTTATTGACTACATGGAACACATAGATGTTATGATATAGATTCTTAATTGTGACAGGAGAATGCTTAATCTCTTGTAGCAATGCCTTTTAAAAATTACTCATTAGCAGTTTTAGTCCTTCTCAATCCCTATTTCCCCTCCCAGTATCTTTCATGAAACTTCTAGAGATCTGTGCAATGCAGCTTAAAACAAAACAAAACCTGGACCAGATAATATTCAAGGTTATTTCTGAAAATCTGTAATTTGTATCAGTGTCATTACATAAGCTTACATCAAAAGTACTCCATCTGATAAAATTCTGGAATATTTTACTAAAAAGTTGAAAACAAATTACTGAAAACAATTAAATAATATTAGACATACTTGTTTTAAAAGATTGGAATTCTAATTGTGCCATTCACTAGCTATCTGACCTTGGACAAAATTACTTAGCTGCTCTTTGCTTTAATTTCTGTATTCATAAAAGAGGATTAATAATAAACCACTTAGCACAGTGCCTACCACATAGTAAGTACTCAATAAATGATTGGTTACTTTAAACTGAAAGTTATTATATAATTCAACATTTTCTCATCCATGTGTGACTTGCTAAACTTTCCTATCCAGATTACCACTCAAATATGAAAAGTCTGCGGAGATAAACACATAGGTCAATGCCGACAATGGATTTAAAGGGTCTAATTGAGTTGAATTAACAGTTCAGACAAAGGCAACACTTTAGTTACCCTGTGAAGAGACATTACTTGTGATTTGGAATCGGTAAATGTAAAAAGCCACTTAGGAAACTACAGCTCACTTACATCCTATCTGAGCAGTTATATGATTTGCCACAATCCAGAGATAGAAGTAGCTCTTATGCCCAATAGTTCAGCAAACACTTAATTGGATGACCTAGCACTGCAGGAATTCAAGGTCCTTTTTCCTATAATTTTGAAAAGACAGTTTGATGATGTCCTTGGTGTATGTATGTGACGAGTTGTTAAATAATTTGAATGGCTGTAAAAGTGTTACTTTTGCCAATAGGTGTTTGACATTTGGCAAGCATATCTTATTTTGTGTCTTTGTAAGTCATTAGGAAGCTGTATAGTCTTAGAGGCAAGTTACTTAAACTTTATTGCCCTAGTTTATATATCTAGATATGATGAGAACAATATTATAATACTGTAATAACTAAACATTGTAATAAAGTAGTAATACCTACTACTATCACCACTACTACTGATGATGCTAGCACTATACAAGTACTGTTAATAACAACATATCTCCTAAGTTGTTAGTACTAAATTAGGTAACATATGTAAAGTGTTTAGAAAAGAGCCAGGCACAATATGAGTTTGTTATTGTTCTTATTATCCTGAATACTTCCAACAGTCAATGAAAATAGAGGGAAAAGCTAGAGGGAAAAGCTAAACAGTTAACATAAGCAAGGATTTGTTAAACTATTTAATTTCTACTGGGAATAACCCATATAAATTTTTCTTTCTTGATGAGCTAATTTGGAAACACATGTTTCTTTCTTTTGATTTAGGGGTTTTCCAAAGTGCTTTTCTGAAAAGTTAAGACATGTTTAAAAAAAAAAAAAACACCTCCATGGCAGACCAAAAAGAAGAAGCAGAACATTCTAAAATGTACCTCTCCTCACATAACAGGCACACAGACTCCTGTTTTTCTCCCACAGGATCCATGTGACCCTGCTGTGATGTCTGTTCATTGTAGAAGTTTAGAAAGTTCTCTCTGGGCTATGTGTAGGAATGGAGTTCTCAGGCCATTCTCTGCCCTCTCCTCCACCCAGTGAGGCCTTCCAAAACCTATCTCATAAAACACAGATTTTGAGACTTGGAGAGCCCTTAAGGATCATCTTGTCATGCTCCTTCATTGTACAGATGGAGAAACAAAGGTCTGGAGAGAGGGAGGGATTTTTATAAGGTTATATAGAAAGCCATTGAGAATATAATTTAGAATATAATTTACAAACCAGTCTAGTGCTCTTCCACCATACCACCTTGCCTTTTTCAGAAGAGATCTGTTTTCCTGTTGTCATCTAAGAACAGTCACACACCCAGGCATTCTTCTAGAACTCAGAGCAGGAAAATAACCACAACATTCTTTCCTATCTCTATCCCAAATGTGGAGAATTTTTAAAGAAGAATACATTAGTTTTTGACACTGAAGTCTGGTGGACACTTCAGTGTCAAAAACTAATATATTCTTCATGTAGTTATTATAGCTGGAAAACTTACCTTCACAAATAGCTCAATCTCAGGGTCCACTAGAGTGCTGGGCCTCAGGCCTGACATCTTTGTCTCTGTTGCCAGTTGTCAGCCTCCCGCCTCCTGTAAAGTCCACAACACTTTTAGACTCTTCTCAATTTTATCCAAAAACTCAAGTAATGTTGGCACTTTAAGAAGAGACTCTAGCGTGTAGTGAACTGAGTCAGTCTCACTCCTGGAGCCAGTCTCTTCTCTCAAGAGGTAACACAGAAAATTCTAGATGCTTAAGTGCAGCTCTTGAATTAGTTTTCCTTCTTCCTCCTGACCTAACATTTGAATCAAGGAGGAGCCAAAGGGGTGTGTATAAACTGGCTGGCTAGAAGGGTGGGGGTGTTTCCAGAGAGGCTTCAATGCTATGAGTCAGCGTAGGAGAAACACATGCACACAAACACACATGCAGTGCTGGCTTCTATATATCAAGCAGACCAGATGTTCTCTAGAGCCTCCCTTTGAGTCCTGGGCTCCATGCCCAGAAAAGGGCCTCTTATTGGTGTTCCTGTAACTTGAAAGCACTTCCAGGAAAAGGGCCAGAAATGATTTGGATTTTTATTATTGAAAAGGATGTTTATTCAATGATACTGTCTAAAACCGGGTTAAAAATTGTAATTCATTAAATGTTTCCACCCCCAATTCTACTGCTCACACAGCCAGATTTCTGTTCTGGGTTGCAAATTTCACTTCTCTCTACGACCAGAGAATGTTCACTAGGGTGGTTGAGTCTGGGGGCTTGTTTAGTGTGCTCCACCTAGTTCTTTATTTCTTGGAAGCTTGGACTGGAACAGATCACTTCCTTGTTTTGGCGTCTGTATCAGGAACCATGATTAGTTCTGTATTTCTGCTTGTCAACCCTGGGAACAGCACCAAAATCAGTCAAATGGATCACTCTGTGTCTGCAATGTTTCTGGCAGCTGTATTTTCTGACTCCAGGGGCTGGGAGGGGGACCCCCGTGTTAATAAACCCCTTTGGTGTGAAGAGTCTCTTCCTGCTTGGAGCCAAACTGAACATAGATCCATCAGCTGGGCACCACTGTAATCCCCTTTCTATACCACTAAGCATCCCCCATGCTCATATGGGCTCTACATATACCTGCCATTGCCATGTGTAAAAATTTACAAGGTAAGAGGCTCTTGAAAAAAACCTAGCCTGCTTCTTACCTGTAGGTTCTAGGGAAGGAGTGGCTGATGTAAAGTTGAATATTCTTCTGGATGAGGGAAGGACTTCATGATTTCCCGAATAGTTTGAAAAGTGAGAAGAAAATTGTGCTGGACATCTGCTGAGCCAACCTTAAGGGTGAGTTTAGGACTGGCTATTGGACAGGACCTTGTGTCTGCCTTGTTTAGCCATATTTTTACTATATTCATCATGCTCTATTCATTCACTCTAAAGGCAATCAATGAATGCCAACTCTGTGTCAGGATGCTGATCCATTCACTGAGATTGACAGCATGGGAGGACAGCCGGTTTTTGAGGACAATAAGAATTCAACTTTAAGCATGCTCAGTCTCAGGCCTCCTCACTTTAAGCATGCACAGTCTGGGTCTTTCCCCACTCCCTATATCTAACTGCTACAAAATCTTATCACTTCTACATCCTGAATATTTAAAAAAATCCATCCACTTCTCTTTGCTTCTATGGCTACTCTAAATTTCAAGCCAGCAACATTCTTTTTTAATTGAGTTAAACATTTTTATTTTAAAAGACCAAATGGTTGCTTGACCCTTGGCTCTCATGGGAAAACCACAGCCCTTTCCACTACCACCACAGCAAAAACAATAAACAGCCTAATGACCTCCGTATGATCCCTAATAAATTGTCAAAGTAAAGAGATAAATGTTCTCTTTTTTTCTTTTTCTTTTTTTATTGCATTTTAGGTTTTGGGGTACATGTGAAGAACATGCAGGATTGTTGCATAGGTACACATATGGCAGTGTGATTTGCTGCCTTCCTTCCCCTCAGCTATATCTGTCATTTCTCCCCATGCTATCTCTCCCCACCTCCCCACCCCCCCGTCCCTCCCCCATTTCCCCTCAACGGACTCCAGTGTGTAGTGCTCCCCTCCCCATGTCCATGTGTTCTCATTCTTCAACGCCTGCCTATGAGTGAGAACATGCGGTGTTTGATTTTCTGTTCTTGTGTTCTCTTTTTTTCTTGATGCTCAGAGTTTAAAAATATTGTATTTAGAATAATTTACATGCCATAAAATTCACGTCTTTAAAGTGATTTTATAAATTTATTGGGTGGTGCAACCACCATTATAATCTAATTGTAGAACATTTGTATCACATCAATGGCATCTTTCTCACCCATTTGCAACCAATCTTCGTTACAACTCCCAGCATCAGGAAACCACTAATCTACTTTCTGTGCCTGTGGATTTGCCTATTCTAGACATTTCATATAAATGTCATGTTAATTCATTTTTGCTTTGCTATAAGGAAATATTTGAGGCTGAGTAATTTATAAAGAAAAGAGTTTTAGTTGGCTCAAGATTCTGCAGGTTGTACGAAAAGCATGGTGCTAGCATCTGCTCCTGGTGAGAGCCTCAGGAAGCTTCCAATCATGACAGAAGGCAGAGTGGGAGCAGGCATCTCACATGATGAAAGTAGGAGGAAGAGAGAAAAAGGTGGGGGGACATGCCACATTCTTTTAAATAACCAACTCTTGTATGAATTCAGAGGGAGAACTCACTCATTACTATGAAGGTGGCACCAAGCCACCCATGAGGGACCTGCCCCCATGATGAAAACACCTCCCACCAGGCCCACGTCCACCATTGGGGAATACATTTCAACATGAGATTTGCAGGGGACAAATATCCAAACCATATCAATGTAATCATGAAATATGTGGTCTTAGTCACAAAAAGACAAGTCTTTTATGATTCCACTTATATGAGGCACCTGGAAGTAGCCAAAATCATAGAAAATAAATGGTAGTTGCTAGGGTTGAGGGGAGGAAGAATAGGGAGTACAGTTTCAGTTTTGCAAGATAAGGAGAATTCTAGAGATGGATAGTGGTGATGGTTACACAGCACTATGAATGTCCTTAATGCTACTGAACTCTACACTTAAAAATGGTTCAAGATGATACATTTTCTTATGTGTATTTTACACATTTTTTAAAGTAAAGTTTGTAATAATAAAAGAAATATGTGGCCTTTTGTGTCTAGGTTCTTATTCCTATTGTAACATTTCCAAGGTTCATCCATGTTGCAGCATGATACTTCATTCATTTTCATGACTGACTCATATTCCATTGCATGGATCGACCACATTTTGTTTATGCATTCATCATTTGACGGGTATATGGGTACTTTCCACCTTTTGGCTACTGTGAATAGTACTGCTATAAACATTTGTGTACAAGTTTTTTGTTGAATATATTTTTTCAGTTCTTTTGGCAAAATACCTAGAAGTGGAATTAGTGAGTCATATGGTAATTCTATGTTTAACTTATTGAGGAATCTCCAAAGTTATTTCACAGCAGCTATAACATTTTGCATTCCCAACAGTAGTGTATGAAGATCCTGATCTCTCCACATCCTCACCAAAACTTGTTTGCTATTTGCTTTGTTTATAATAGCTATTCCAGTGGCTGTGAAGTGGTAGCTTACAGTGATTTTTTTTTTCATTTTAAAAACAGATTTAAAGGATACAAATGCAGATTTCTTTCATGCATATATTGCATAGTGGTGAAGTCTGGGCTTTTAAGTGTACCCATCACCCGAATAGTGAATATTGTACCCAAAAGGTGATTTTTCAACCCTTGTTAATCTCCCACCCCTCCTCCTTTTATAGTCTCCAATATCTATTATTCTACTCTATATGTCCATGTGTACCCATTGTTAAGCTCTCACAAGTGAGAATATGTGATATTTGACTTTCTGTTTCTGAATTATTTTACTTAAGATAATGGACTCCAGCTCCATTCATGTTACTGTAGAACACATGACTTAATTATTATTTATGGCTGCATAGCATTTCATGTATATGTTAAATGTAGATGGGAAGATGCCCAGTAGCAGGATTGCTGGATCAAATGGTAATTCTATTTTTGGTTCTTTGAGAAGTCTCCATACTGCTTTCCATAAATGTTGTGATAATTTACAGTCCCACTAACAGTGCATAAGCATTACACTTTTCTCCACATTCTCATCAACATCTGTTGTTTTTTCAATTTTTAAGTAATAGCCATTCTGACTGGTGTAAGAAAGTATTGAGTGCTTTTAATTTGTATTTCTCTGATAATTAGTGATATTGCGCATCTTTTATATGTTGGCCACTTGTATTCCTTTCAAAAAATACCCATTCATGCTCTTTACCTACTTTTTAGTGGAGTTACTTGGTTTTTATTTTCTTGTTGAGTTGTTGGAGCTTCTTGTAGATTCTGGATACTAGCCTTTGTTAGATACATAGTTTGCAAATATGTTTTTCTCATTAGGTAGGTTTACTCTCTTGATTGTTTCTTTTGCTGTGTAGAAGGGTTTTAGCTTAACTGAGTCCCGGCTGTTTCTTTTTGTTTGTATTGCATTTGCTTTTGAGGACCTGGTCATAAATTCTTTGCCTAATCCAGGCCAATGTCCAGAAGAATTTTTCCTACATTTTCTTACATGATTTTTACAGTTTCAGGTCTAAAATATAAATCTTTAATCCTTCTTGAGTTAATTTATGTGTATGGTGAGAGATAGGGGTCCAGTTTACGAGTTTTCCTAACACCATGTATTGAATAGGGTATTCTTTCTCAATTGTTTAATTTTTTCATTGTTGCTGAAGAGCAGTTGGTCATAATTACTTTATTTCTGGGTTTACTATTGTGTTCCATTGGTCTATATGTCTATTTTTATACCAACATCATGATGTTTTTGGTTACTATAGCCTTGTAGTATAATTCAAAGTCAGATAATATAATACTTCAAGCTTTGTTCTGTTTGCTTAGGATTGGTTTGGCTATTCAGACTCTTGGTTTCATATAAATTTTAAGTTTTATTAATTATGTGCAAAATGGTATTGGTAATTTGATAGAGATTAAATTACCTTTAATCTGTAAATTTCTTTGAATCTGTAAATTTCTTTGAGCAGTGCAGTCATTTTAATAATATTGATTCTTTTGATCCATGAGCATGGGATTTTTCATTTGTTTGTGTCATATATCAATTTTTCATCAGTGTTTTGTAGTTCTTCTTATAGAAATCTTTCGCCTCTTTGATTAAATATATTCCTAGGTGTTTAAATTTTTGTGCCTACTGTAAATGGAATTGAGTTCTTCATTTGGTTCTTAACCTAAATTATATTGGTGTAGAGAAATGCTACAATTTTGTACATTGATTTTGTATCGTGAAACTTTTAAATTGCATTTTAGGTTTTGGGGTACATGTGAAGAAATTGCAAGATTGTTGCATAGGTACACACATGGCAGTGTGATTTGCTTCCTCCCCTTCACCTATATCTAGCATTTCTCCCCATGCTATCTCTCCCCAACTCCCCACCGCCTGCTGTCCCTCCCCTATTTCCCCCCAGCAGAACCCATTGTGTGATGCTCCCCTCCCTGTGTCCATGTGTTCTCATTGTTCAACACCTGCCTATGAGTGAGAACGTGTGGTGTTTGGTTATCTGTTCTTGTGTCAGTTTGCTGGGTGATCCATGTCCATACAAAGGACATGAACTCATCGTTTTTGATGGCTGCATAATATTCCATAGTGTATATGTGCCACATTTTCCCTGTCCAGTCTATCTTCGATGGGCATTTTGGTTGGTTCCAGGTCTTTGCTATTGTAAACAGTGCTGCAATGAACATTCGTGTGCATGTGTCCTTATAGTAGAATGATTTATAATCCTTTGGATATATACCCAGTACTGGGATTGCTGGGTCAAATGGGATTTCTATGTCTAGGTCCTTGAGGAATCGCCACACTGTCTTCCACAAGGGTTGAACAACTTACACTCCCATCAACATTGTAAAAATGTTCCTATTTCTCCACATCTTCTCCAGCATCTGTTGTCTCCAAATTTTTTAATGATCACCATTCTAACTGGCATGAGATGGTATCTCAACATAGTTTTGATTTGCATTTCTCTAATGACCAGTGATGATGAGCATTTTTTCATATGTTTGTTGGCCTCATGTGTGTCTTCTTTTGTAAAGTGTCTGTTCATATCCTTTGCCCAATTTTAAATGGGATTGTTTGTTTTTTTCTTGTAAATCTGTTTAAGTTCTTTGTAAATTCTGGATATCAGCCCTTTGTCAGATGGGTAGCCTGCAAAAATTTTTTCCCATTTTGTTGGTTGCCGAGCCACTCTAATGACTTTCTTTTGCTGGGCAGAAGCTGTGGAGTTTGATTAGGTCCCATTTGTCTATTTTGGCTTTTGTTGCCAATGCTTTTGGTGTTTTGGTCATGAAGTCCTTGCCTATGCCTATGTCCTGAATGGTTTTGCCTAGATTTTTTTCTAGGGTCTTTTTGTTGTTAGGTCTTATGTTTAAGTCTTTAATCCATCTGGAGTTAGTTTTAGTGTAAGGTGTCAGGAAGGGGTCCAGTTTCTGCTTTCTGCACATGGCTAGCCAGTTTTCCCAACACCATTTATTAAACAGGGAATCCTTTCCCCATTGCTTGTTTTTGTCAGGTTTGTCAAAGATCAGATGGTTGTAGATATATTGTGCTGCCTCTGAGGCCTCTGTTATGTTCCATTGGTCTATATCTCTGTTTTGGCACCAGTACCATGCTGTTTTGATGACTGTAGCCTTGTAGTACAGTTTGAAGTCTGGTAGTGTGATGCCTCCTGCTTTGTTCTTTTTGTTTAGAATTGACTTGGCTATCCGGGCTCTCTTTTGGTTCCATAAGAAGTTTAAGGTGTTTTTTTCCAGTTCTGTGAAGGAGGTCATTGGTAGCCTGATGGCGATAGCGTTGAATCTGTAAATTACTTTGGGCAATATGACCATTTTCACGATATTGATTCTTCCTAACCATGAGCATGGAATGTTTCTCCATCTGTTTGTGTTCTCTCTTATTTCATTAAGCAGTGGTTTGTAGTTCTCCTTGAAGAGGTCCTTTATGTTCCTTGTTAGTTGTATTCCTAGGTATTTTATTCTCTTTGTAGCAATGGTGAACGACAGTTAGTTATTGATTTGGCTCTCTTTAAGTCTGTTATTGGTGTATAGTAATGCTTGTGATTTTTGCACATTTATTTTGTATCCTGAGACTTTGCTGAAGTTGCTTATCAGTTTCAGGAGATTTTGGGCTGAGACAATAGGGTCTTCTAGATATACAATCATGTCATCTGCAAATACAGACAATTCAACTTCCTCCTTTCTTATTGAATATGCTTTATTTCTTTTTCTTGCCTGATTGCTCTGGCTAGAACTTCTAGTACTATATTGAATAGGAGTGGTGAGAGAGGACATCCTTGTCTAGTGCCAGTTTTCAAAGGGAATGCTTCCAGTTTTTGCCCATTCAGTATGATATTGGCTGTTGGTTTGTCATAAATAGCTTTTATTATTTTGAGATACATTCTTTCAATACCTAGTATATTGAGGGTTTTTAGCCTTAAGGGCTGTTGAATTTTGTCAAAGGCCTTCTCTGCATCAATTGAGAAAATCATGTGGTATTTGTCTTGGGTTCTGTTTATGTGGTGAATTATGTTTATGGCCTTGTGTATGTTGAACCAGTGTTGCATCCCCAGGATGAATTCTACTTGATCATGGTGGATAAGCTTTTTGATGTGCTGTTGCAGTCGGCTTGCCAGTATTTTATTGAAGATTTTTGCATCTATGTTCATCATGGATATTGGCCTGAAGTTTTCTTTTCTTGCTGAGTCTCTGCTGGGTTTCGGTATCAGGATGATGTTGGTCTCATATAATGATTTGGGAAGGATTCCCTCTTTTTGAATGATTTGGAATAGTTTCAGATGGAATGGTATCAGCTCCTCTTTGTATGTCTGGTAGAATTCGGCTGTGACCCCATCTGGTTCTGGGCTTTTTTTGGGTGGTAAGCTCTTAATTGCTGCCTCAACTTCAGACCTTGTTATGGGTCTGTTCAGAGTTTTGGCTTCTTCCTGGTTTAGGCTTGGGAGGAGGCAAGTGCCTAGGAATTTATTGATTTCTTCCAGGTTTACTAGTTTATGTGCATAGAGTTGTTTGTAATAATCTCTGATGATGGTTTGAATTTCTGTGGAATCTGTGGTGATATCTCCTTTATCATTTTTTATTGCAACTGTTTGATTATTCTCTTTTTCCTTTTTTATTAATCTGGCTAGTGGTTTGTCTATTTTGTTGATCTTTAAAAAAAAACAGAGATTCTGGTATGTTGTGTCTTCATTCTCATTGGTTTCAAAGAACATCTGTATTTCTGTCTTCATTTCATTGTTTTTCCAGTCAACATTCAAGAGCAAGTTGTTCAGTTTCCATGAAGCTGTGCAGTTCTGAGTTAGTTTCTAAATTCTGAGTTCTAACGTGATTGCACTGTGGTCTAAGAGACTGTTTGTTATGATTTCCATTCTTTTGCATTTGCTGAGGAGTGATTTACTTCCAATTATGTGGTCAGTTTTAGAGTAGGTGTGATACGGTGCTGAGAAGAATGTATATTCTGTGGATTTGGGGTGGAGAGTTCTGTAATGTCTATTAGGTTTGCTTGATCCAGGTCTGAGTTCAAGTCCTGGATATCCTTGTTAATTTTCTGTCTGGTTGATCTGTCTAATATTGACAATGGGGTGTTAAAGTCTCCCACTATTATTGTGTGGGAGTCTACATCTCTTTGTAAGACATTAAGAACTTGCTGTATGTATCTGGGTGCTCCTGTATTGGGTGCATATATATTTAGGATCATTAGCTCTTCTTGTTGCATTACCATTATGTAATATCCTTCTTTGTCTCTTTTGATATTTGTTGGTTTAAAGTGTATTTTATCAAAGATGAGAATTGCAACTCCTACTTTTTTTTGCTCTCCATTTGCTTGGCACATCTTCCTCCATCTCTTTATTTTGAGCCTTTGTATATTCTTCCATGTGAGATGGGATTCCTGGATACAGCACACTGATGAGTTTTGGCTTTTTATCAAATTTGCTAGTCTGTGTCTTTTCATTGGGGCGTTTAGCCCATTTACATTTAGGGTTAATATTGTATGTGTGAATTTGATACTGCCATTTTGATGCTAGCTGGCTGTTTTGCCCATTAGTTGATGCAGTTTCTTCGTTGTGTTGATGCACTTTACAATTTGGTACGTTTTTGGAGTGGTTGGTACTGGTTGTTCCTTTCTATGTTTAGTGCCTCTTTTAGAATCTCTTGTAAAGCAGGCCTGGCAGTGATGAAATCTCTGAGTACTTGCTTGTCTGCAAAGGATTTTATTTTTCCTTCACTTATGAAGCTTAGTTTGGCTGGATATGAAATTCTGGGTTGTAAGTTCTTTTCCTTAAGGATGTTGAATATTGGCCCCCAACTCTCTTCTGGCTTGTAGGGTTTCTGCTGAGAGATCTGCTGTGAGTCTGATGGGCTTCCCTTTGTGGGTAACTCAACCTTTCTCTCTGGCTGCCCTTAGCATTTTCTCATTCATTTCAACCCTGGTGAATCTGACAATTATGTGCCTTGGTGTTGCTTTTCTTGAGGAATGTCTTTGTGGGGTTCTCTATATTTCCTGGATCTGAATATTGGCCTGCCTTGCTAGGATGGGGAAGATGATATCCTGAAGAGTGTTTTCCAGCTTTGATTCATTCTCTTCATCACATTCAGGTACACCTATGAAACACAGATTAGGTCTTTTCATGTAGTCCCATATTTCTTGGAGACTTTGTTCATTCCTTTTTACCCTTTTTTTCTCTAATCTTGCCTTCTCATTTTGTTTCATTGAATTGATCTTCAACCTCTGATGTCCTTTCTTCTGCTTGGTCAATTTGGCTGTTGAAAATTGTGCATGCTTTGCGAAGTTCTCATGTTGTGTTTTTCAGCTCCATCAATTCACTTATATTCCTCTCTAAGTCGTCCATTCTTGCTAGCATTTCATCAAATCTTTTTTCAACATTCTTAGTTTCTTTGCATTGGGTTAGAACATGTTCTTTTAGCTCACAGAAATTTCTTATTACCCACTTTCTGAAGCCTGATTCTGTCATTTCATCACACTCGTTCTCCATCCAGCCTTGTTCCCTTGCTGGTGAGGAGTTGTGATCCCTTGTAGGAGGAGAGGTGTTCTGGTTTGCAGTGCTTTCATCCTTTTTGCACTGGTTTCTTCCCATCTTTGTGGATTTATCCACCTTTCATCTTTGAAGTTGTTGACTTTCAGATTGGGTCTCTGAGTGGACGTCCAGTTTGTTGATGATGAAATTATTTCCTTCTGTTTCTTACTTTTCCTTCTAACAATCTGGCCCCTCTGCTGTAGGACTGCTGAGGTCCACTCCAGGCCCTGCTTGCCTGGTGATCACCTGCAGTGGCTGCAGAACTGTGAGGGCTGCTGTCAGTTTCTTCTTCTGCTATCTTTGTCTCAGAAGGATTGCTGTTTTTCCTCTGTTCCCCCTTTCTTGCCTTTTTTGGTGTTAATTGAACATTTTTTGGAATTCAGTATTCTCTACTAATCTTTTATCTACACTACGGTGATTTATTTTTGGTAGTTGCTCTATTGATTACACTATGAAAAAACTCACGGCTTTTCAAAGTCTACTAATAGATAATATTTTACCACTTCATGTAAAATGTAAGAACTTTGCTAATGTACGGTTATTTACTTCCTCTATTCTTTTATCCTGCAGTTGTCTTATGTATTATGTCTACATGTGTTATTAAGCACACAATAAAAGGTTATCATTTTTGCTTGATATAGTCATGTGCATGAATAT
The DNA here is from genome assembly GCF_048565385.1 of Saimiri boliviensis. NCBI lineage: Eukaryota > Metazoa > Chordata > Mammalia > Primates > Cebidae > Saimiri > Saimiri boliviensis. The sequence goes on along the minus strand of NC_133470.1, from coordinate 83,275,606 downwards.
TAAACTCCAACTCTTTGCCTTTATCTTTTTAAAATTTCAGCTTTTAGATTCAGGGTACATGTGCAGGTTTTTTATGTGGGTATAGTTTATGATGCTGAGGTTTGGGATACAATTAATCCCATCACCCAAGTACTGAGCATAGTATGCAAAAGGCAATTTTTTTCAGCCCTTATCCCCCTTCTTCCCTTCCCCCTACAGTAGTCCCCAGTGTCTATTTTTCCCATCTTTGTGAGTATTTGTACCCAAAGTTTAGTTCCGAGTTATAACTGAAAACATGAGGCATTTGGCTTTTTGTTTCTGCATTAAATCACTTATGATAATGGCTTTTAACTGCAACCATGTTGCTGCAAAGGACATAGTTTTTTTACAGCTGCATAGTATTCCACGGTATATATGTATCGCATTTCTTTACCCAGTCCACTCTTGATGAGCACCGAGGTTGATTCCATGTCTTTGCTATTGGAAATAGTACTGCAGTGAATATACGAGTGTCTGTCTTTTTTTGACAGAATGATTTATATTCGTTTGGGTATATACACAGTAACAGAATTTCTGGGTCAAATGGTAGTTCTAAGTTCTTTGAGAAATCTCCAAACTGCTCTCCACAGTAGATGAACTAATTTACATTCTCACTAACCAGTGAATAAGCATTCCCTTTTCTCTACAGCCTCACCAACGTCTGTTATTTTTTAATTTTTTAGCAGTAGCTATTCTGACTAGTGTGAGATGGTATGTATTGTCATTTTGATTTATATTTCTCTGATTAGTGCTGTGGAGCATTTTTTTCCCCTGTTTGTTAGCTGCTCGTATATCTTCTTTTGAGAAGTGCCTGTTCATATCCTTTGCCCACTTTTTACTGAGGTTATTTCTTTAATGGGGTTATTTGTTGGTAAGCTTCCTGAGGCCTCCCGAGAAGCAGATGCTGGCAGTATACTTCTTGTACAGCCTGCAGAACTGTGAGCCAAATAAACCTATTTTCTTTATAAATTACCCTGTCTCAAGTATTCTTTTGTAGTAACACAAAATGGACTAATACACTGTTGATAGCTTCTTTTGCAGTACAGAAGTTCTTTAATTAGATTCCACTTGTCCATTTTTTGGTTGCAATTGCTTTTTGGATTTAGTTATAAAATTATTTGTCAACTCTGATGTCCAAAAGAATATTTTCTATGTTGTTTTCTAAGAGTTTTATAGTTTGAGGTCTTACATTTAAGTCTTTACTCCATCTCTAGTTAATTTTTATACATGGTGATAGGTAGGGGGTCCACTTTTTTTTTTATGTATAGAAATCCAGTTATCCCAGCACTATTTATTAAATAGGGAGTCCTTTCCCCATTTCTTATTTTTATCAGCCTTGTCAAAGAGCAGATGGTTGAGGGTGTACAGCTTTATTTCTAGGTGTTCTGTTCTGTTCTATTGGTCTATATTTTTATTTTTGTACCATTACCTTGCTGTTTTGATTACTGTACCCTCTTAGTTAGAAGTCAGGTAAAGTGATGGCTTCGACTTTGTTCTTTCTGCTATAGGATTGCTTTGGCTAATTGGCTCTTTTGTGAATTCACATGAATTTTAAAATAGTTTTTTCTAATTCTGTGTAAAAAATGATGTTGCTAGTTTTATAGAACTAGTGCTGACTCTGTAGATTGCTTTGGACAACACGGCCATTTTAACAATGTTGATTCTGGCCAGGTGTGGTGGCTTAGCCTTGTAATTCCAGCACTTTGGGAGGCCGATGCAGGTGGATCATGAGGTCAGGAGTTCAAGACCAGCGTGGCCAAGATGGTGAAACCCTGTCTCTACTAAAAATACAAAAATTAGCCAGGCATGGTGATGGGCACCTGTAATACCAGCAACTCAGGAAGTTGAGGCACAGAATCACTTGAACCTGGGAGGCAGAGGTTGCAGTGAGCTGAGATCACATCACTACACTCCAGCCCAGGTGACAGAGCGAGACTCCACCTAAACACACACACACACACACACACCAAAACAAAAACAACAAAAAACAAAACAAAAACCACACACATACAAAAATCCAATGTTGATTCTTCCAACCCATGAGCATGAAATGTTTTTCCACTTGTTGTGTCATCTGTCATTTTTTAAAGAAGTGTTTTGTAGTTTCCTTCTAAAGAACTTTCACCTCCTTGGTTATATTATTCCTACATATTTTATTTTTTGTGTAGATATTGTAAATGGTATTGCTTTCTTGATTTTGATCTTCAGCTTGGGCATTATTGGTGGTTAGAAATACTGCAGATTTTTGTATATTGATTTTACACTCTAAACTTTATAGCCTACATATGAACCAATATCTCTTCAGATTACCAGAGTATCAGCTCAGGGTACTCATCTATAGTCATCAATCTAAATTTATTCTTCATTTAATCTTAACTATATAAGAAAAAATTTTAATGTTTTCCTCAGCATTTCCATGTGTTTTAAGGGGATATGGAGTTATACACCAAATTTTTCTACTATGCTGACAGAGATTGAAGTTCTCTCAATATTTTAAAGATTTTTGGTAGAGCTCTTCCAAGATTTCTGACTAGTAGCATCTGGCACTTGACTCCTTCACAAAGAAGAACCAAAGTGGGAATCCTGGAGGCAGAGGTTGCAGTGAGCTGAGATCACACCACTGCACTCTAGCCTGGGCAACAGAACAAGACTCCATCCAAAAAAAAAAAAAGATAATTTTAAAAACGTAGAGATCAATAGCTTTCCTAACTATTTGCAAAGATCAATTAGAAAACATAATAGAGGCTTCTGGTAGATGATCATCATGGTGGATAGGAGGCAAGACTAGATTGCAGCTATGACTTAGATGGACAGAGCAGCATGTGGAAGCTTGCATTGTGAATTTTAGTTCCAGAATGACTGCAAGAACAAATGAGGAATCTCGAGATGACCCACACACCCTCTGAATGAAGCGGACTGCTCCTGCAGGACCCAGGAGACATCCCAAATACTCAGCTGCAGCAAGACCTGCCCAAGGAGAGTCTGAGATCAAACACACCTAGCCCTTCCCCACTTGACGGGCCTTCCCTATCCACCCTGGTAGCTGAAGACAAAGGGCATATACTCTTGGGAGTTCTAGGGCTCCGCCCACCACCAGTTCCTCTCCATATTAACAGAGCTGATGCTTTTTGGAAAATGCTACCACTGGCAGGGGGCCAAGCAGCACAAAAATAAAATATTAAACCAACAAAGCTCAAACCCATCACAGAGTCCATTTCATGCCTGCTGCTCTCTCTACCAGAAGAAGTGCTGGTATCCATTGCTGAAAGACATATAGATGGTTCACAGTCACAGAACTCTGTGCAGACAACTCCCAGTACCAGCCCAAAACCAGGTAGACTTGCTGGGTGGCTAGACCAAAAAGAGAGATAACAGTCACTGCAGCTCTGCTCACAGGAAGCCATATCCATAGGAAGAAGGGGAGAGTAATACATCATGGGAACAACCTGTGGGACAAAATAATCTGAACAACAGCCTTCAGCCCTAGATCTTCCCTCTGACAGAACCTACCTGAATGAGAAGGAATCAAAAAACCAACTTTGGTAATATGACAAAACAGTGCTCTTTAACACCCCCTTCAAAGTCACCAGTAGTGAATCCAAACCAAGAAGAAATCAAATCCCTGACTTACTTGAAAAAGGATTCAGATGTCAGTTGTTAAGCTAATCAGGGAGGCACCAGAGAAAGGCAAAGCCTTGCAAAGAAATCCAAAAAATGATACAAGAAACAAATGGAGAAATATTCAAGGGAATAGATAGCATAAATAAAAAGCAATCAAAACTTCAGGAAACACACTTTTAGAAGTGCAAAATGTTCTGGAAAGTCTCAGCAATAGAAATTAACAAGCAGAAGAAAGAAATTCAGAGCTCAAAGACTAGATCCTTGAATTAACCCAATCCAACAAAGACAAAGAAAAAAGAATAAGAAATATGAACAAAGGCTCCAAGAAGTCTGGGATTATGTAAAATGACCAAACCTAAGAATAATCAGTGTTCCCAATGAAGAAGAGAAATCTAAAAATTTGGAAAACATATTTGGGGGAATAATCAAGGAAAACTTCCCTGGTTTTGCTGGAGACCTAGACATCCACATACAAGAAGCACAAAGAACATCTGGAAATTTTATATTAAAAAGATTGTCACCTAGGCATATTGTTATCAGGTTATCTAAAGTTAAGAGGAAGGAAAGACTCTTGAGAGCTGTGAGACAAAAGCACCAGGTAACCTATGCAGGAAAACCTGTCAGATTAACAGCAGATTTCTAAGCAGAAACCCTGTAAGCTAGAAGAAATTGGGGCCCTATCATCAGCCTCCTCAAACAAAACAATTATTAGCCACGAGTTTTGTATCCGGCAAAACTAAGCATCATATATGAAGGAAAGATACAGTCTTTTTCAGAAAAATACTGACAGAATTTGCTCTTACCAAGTCATTACTACAAGAACTGCAAAAAGGAGCTCTAAATCTCAAAACAAATCTTGGAAACATATCAAAATAGAACCTCTTTAAAGCATAAATTACACAGGCAGGACCTATAAAACAAAACTACAATCTAAAAAGCAAAAACAAAAAACAAAAAAAACAAGATACATAGGCAACAAATCAATGGTACCTCACATCTCAATACTAACATTGAATGTAAATGGCCTAAATGCCCCAGTTAAAAGATACAGAACCACAAAATGAATAAGACATCACCAACCAACTATCTGCTGCTTTCAGAAGACTCACCTAACACATAAGGACTCACATAAACTTAAAGTAAATGGGTGGATAAAGGCATTTCATATGAATGAACATCAAGAATGAGCAGGGATAGGTATTCACATATCAGACAAAACAAACTTTAAAGCAACAACAGTTAAAAGAGACCAAGAGGGACATTATGTAATGGTAAAAGGCCTTGTCCAACAGGAAAATATCTCAATCCTAAACATATATGCACCTAATGCTGGAGTTCCAAAATTTATTTATTTTTTATTTTATTTATTTATTTTGAGATGGAGTCTTGCTCTGTTTCCCAGGCTGGAGTGCAGTGGTGCAATCTTGGCTCATTGCAACCTCTGCCTCCAGGGTTCAAGTGATTCTCTTTCATCAGCCTCCCTAGTAGCTGGGATTACAGGTGCATGCTACCATGTCCAGCTAATTTTTGAAATTTTAGTAGAAACAGAGTTTCACCATGTTGGCCAAGCTGGTCTCTAACTCCTGATCTCAGGTGATCCACCTGCCTCAGCCTCTCAAAGTGCTGCCATTACAGGTGTGAACCACTGTGCACAACCCCAAATTTATGAAACAATTACTAATAGACCTAAGAAAATAGATAGAAAGTAACAATAATAGTGGAGGACTTCAATACTCCACTGACCGCCCTGTACAGGTCATTGAGACAGAAAGTTAACAAAGAAACAATGGATTTAAATTATACCTTGGAACAAATGGGCTTAACAGATACATACAGAACATTTCATCCAACTACTGCAGAACACACATCTAATCAACTTCCCGTGGAGCTTTCTCCAAGATAGACCATATAATAGGCCATAAAAAGAGCCTCAATAAATTTTTAAAAAATTAAATTCCATCAAGCACTCCCTCAGACCAAAGTAGAAAAAACTGCAAATCAACTCCAAAAGGAACCTTCAAAACCAAGCAAATATATGAATATTAAATAACCTGCTCCTGAATGAGCATTGGGTCAAAAATGAAATCAAGATGAAAATTTAAAAATTATTTGAACTGAATGACGATAATGACACAGCCTATCAAAACCTCTGGGATGTAGCAAAGGTGGTGTTAAGAGGAAAATTCATAGCCTTAAATGCCTATATCAAAAAGATTGAAAGAGCATAAACTGACATTCTAAGGTTACACCTCAAGGAACTAGAGAAACAAGAACACACCAAACCCATACTCAGCAGAAGAAAGGAAATAACCAAGATCAGAGCAAGAACTAAATGAAATTGAAACAAAAAATACAAAAGGTAAATGAAACAAGCTGTTTTTTTTAAAAAGATAAATAAAATTTATAGACCATTAGCAAGATTAACCAAGAAAAAAAGAGAGAAAATTCAAATAATCTCATCAAGAAACAAAATAGGAGATATTACAACTGGCACCACTGAAATACAAAAGATAATTCAAGGCTACTATGAACAACTTTACACACATAAACGAGAAAACCTAGGTAGATACTCTGAACAGATCAATAACAAGCAGTGAGATTGAAATGGTAATTTAAAAATTACCAACAAAAAAAGTCCAGAACCAAATGTATTCACAACACCATAGAAACATCTTCAGAAAGAAGCAACTGTTACAATGATGCACAGGTATCAACATAAGAACACAGGAAACATGAAAAAGCAAGGAAATATAACACCTACAAAGGAACACAATAATTCTCCAGAACAGATTCTAATGAAAAAGAAACCTATGAAATCTAGGAAAAAGAATTCAAAATAAAGACAACAAAGAAGCTCAGTGAAATGCAAGAGAACATGGGTAAACGGTAAGAAGAAACCAGAAAAGTAATTCAGGATATGAATAAAAAATTTGCCAAAGATATAGATATCATACAAAGAAATCACCAAACAAAGTCTGAAACTAAAGTTAATTGAATAAAATATAAAAATATATGCAAAGGCTCACCTGAGACTAGAGTAAGCAGAAGAAAGAATCTCAGAACTTGAAGAAATAACCAAGAACTTTTGAAATAACCAAGTCAGGCAAGAATAAATAAAAAAGAATTTAAAAGAATGAGTAAATCTTTCATGACATAGGAGACATGATAAAACAAAATATCTGTATCATCAGAGTCCCAGAAAGTGAAGAGAAGATACAAAGGATAGAAAATTGTGTAACAAAACAATAGCTGAAAACTTCTCAAGTCTAGCAAGAAATTTAGACATGCAGATCCAGAAATCACCAAATACATACAATTCAAAGAGGTCTTTTCTGAGTCACATTATAGTTAAATTGTCACGAGTCAAAGATAAAAAGAGAATTCAAAAAACAGCAAGAAAAAACATCTAGTCACTAATAAGGGAACCCTATAAGACTAACATTGAATTTCTCATCAGAAACCTTACAGGCAAGGAGAGAATGGGATAATATACTCAAAACATTGTAAGAAAAAAACCCCACCACTCAAAAATACCATAACCAGCAGTTATCATTCATAAATTAAGAAGAAATAAAGTACATCCCAGACAAGCAAAAGCTAAGGAAATTCAGCACCACTAGACCAGCCCTACAAGATATGCTTAAGGGAGTCCTAAAACTGAAAGCAAAGGGATGATATCTACCATCATTAAAACATACGAATACACAAAACTCATTGATAGAACAAACACACGAATAAGGAAAAGAATAAAATGTTATCACTATGGAAAACTACCAAACCACAATAATAAACAAGAAGAGTGAAAGAAATAAATAAAGAACATAAAAAACAACCAGAAATCAATTGAAATTGATTTGACAGGAATGAGGCCTAATGTATCCATAATAACCTTGAATGTAAATGAATCAAACTGTACAGATAAAAGATATAAACTGGCTAAATGAATGAATAAACATGACTACATCATATGCTGCCTAAAAGAAACTCATTTCACTTGTAAAGATACTTATAAACTGAAAGTAAAGTGATGGCCAAAAGCAAGAAAGACTAGCTATGCTTATATAAGATTAAACAGACTTTAAGTCAGAAACAGTAAAAACAGACAAAGAAGGGCATTATATAATGATAAAGGTATCAATTCAGCAAGAGTTGATAACAATTGAAACTATATATGCACCCAACACCAGAGTATCCAGATGTATAAATTAGATACTATTAGATCTAAAGGGAGAGACTCCAATATAAAAGTAGTTGGGGAATTAAGCATCCCACACTCAGCAAAAGACAGATCATCTAGACAGAAAATCAACAAAGAAACATTGGATTTAAAATGAACTTTAGGCAAAATGAATCTAACATACATTTATAAAAGATTTCATCCAACAGCTACAGAATACACATTTTCTCATAAGCTCATGAAAAATTTTCCAGAATAGACCGTATGTTAAACTACACAACAAGTATTTACTATATATATAAAGTGTTTTCTAAGACCACAATGAAATAAAATGAGAAATCAGTAACAAGGCACTTTGGAAAGTGTACAACTATGTAGAAATTAAAGAACATGCTCTTCATAAACCATTGGGTCAATAAAGAAATTGCAATGTAAATTTAAAAAATGTATTGAAACAATTGAGCATTGAAATACAACATACCGAAAATTATGGCAAACAACAAAGGCAGTGCTAAGAGGAAAATTTATAGCAATAAATACCTATATTTAAAAAGTAGAAAGATTTCAAACATCCAACAATTTACCTCAAAGAGCTAGGAAAGCAAGAACAAACCAATCTCAAAATTACTGAAAGAAAATTAATGACAAAGATCAAAGCAGAACAAAACAAAACAGAGACAAAAAAATTTACAAATGTTCAACAAAACAATAGGTTGGTTTTTGAAAAGATTAAAAAAATTGGTAAACTGCTAGCTAGCTAGACTAACAAAGACAAAAAGATCCAAATAAACAAAATCAGAAATGAAAAGGGAGATACTACAATAATATCAGAAAAATACAAGAGATAATTAGAGACTGTTATAAACAACTATATGCAAACAAACTGGAAAGCTCAGAGAAAATGAGTAAATTCCTAGATGGATACAATCTATCAAAATTGAATCAGGAAGAAATGGAAAATTTAAACAGATCATTAATGAGTAATGAGACTAAAACAGTAATAAAGTCTCTCAACAAATAAAAGTCCAGGACCAGATGGCATCATTGCTGAATTCTACCAAACATACCAAGAAGAGCTAACACCAATTCTCAAACGATTCCAAAAAAAGTGAAGAGGAGGGAATTATTCCTAACTTGTTCTATGAGGCCAGTATTACCTTGATACCAAAATCAGAAAAAGATAAAATAAATTTAGAAAAGTACAGGCCAATATCTCTGATGAAAGTAGATGCAAAAATTCTCAACAAAATACTAGCAAACTGAACTCAACAACACAAAAAAAGATAATACACCATGGTCAAGTGGGATTTATACCAGGGATGCAAAGATCATTCAGCATATGCAAATAATTGAATGTCATGCATCACATCAAAAGAATGAGGGACAAAAAAACATATGATCATCTCAACAGATGCCGAAAAAGCATTTGATAAAATTCAACATCGCTTCATTATAAAACAAACAAGCAAACAAACAAAAAAAAACAAACTCTCAACAAACTAGGCATAGAAGGAACTTACCTTAGCATATGAAAAGCCAAATATCACAAACTCAAAGTTAGCATCACAGTGAATGGGGAAAAATGGAAAGCCTTTACTCAAAAAATTGGAACAAGACAAGGATGCCCACATTCACTACCACTATTCAAATAGTACCGGAAGTCCGAGGTATAGCAGTCCTAGGCATAGCAATCAGGGAAAAGAAAGAAATAAAAAGGACCCACATTGGAAAGAGGAAGCAATATGTTCCTCTTTGCAGATGATATGATCTTATATTTAGAAAAACCTAAAGACTTTACCAAAAACTCTTAACTCTGTTAATACTTTCAGGAAGGTGTCAGGATACAAAATCAATGTACAAAAATCAGTAGCATTTTGTCCTGGCATGGTGGCTCATGCCTGTAATCTCAGCACTTTGGGAGGCTGAGGTGGGCAGAGTGTTTGAGGTCAGGAGTTAGAGACCAGCCTGGGCAAGATGGTGAAACCCCATCTCTACTAAAAATACAAAAATTAGCTGTGTTTGGTTGGGCACACCTGTAATCCCAGCTACTTGGGTGGTTGATGTAGGAGAATCACTTGAACCCAGGAGGCAGAGGCTGCAGTGAGCTGAGATGGCACCACTGCACTCCATCCTGGGCAACAGAGTGAGACCCTGTCACAAAAAAATAGTAGCATTTCTATATGTCAATAGTGAGCTAGCTGAGAAATATGTCAAGAAGTCAATCTGATGTATACTGGCTCCAAAAAATTAGAACACATAGGAATAAATTTACCAAGGAGGTGAAAGACCTCTACAAGAAAAACTACAAAACATTGATTAATGAAATGGGGAGAGAACAAAAACAAATGAAAAGACATTCCATGCTCATGGATAAGAAGAATCAATATTATTAAAATGACCATACTATGCAAAGCAAACTACAGATTCAATGCAATCCCTAAGAAAATACCAATTTCATTTTTCACAGAAATAGATAAACAATCCTAAAATGTGTATTTGACCAAAAAACCAGCCTGAATAACCAAAGCAAATCCGAGCATAAAGAACAGAGCCAGAGGCTTCATACTAGGTGTCTTCAAAATATATTATAGGGCTATACTAACTAAAATAGTATGAATTTCCAAAGAACTAAAACAGATCTACAAGAAAAAAACAAACAAGCCCATTCAAAAATGGGTGAAGGATATGAACAGATACTTTACAAAAGAAGACATACAGGAGGCCAAGAAAAATGCTCATCATCATTGGTCATTAGAGAAATGCAAATGAAAACCACATTGAGATAGCATCTCACACCAGTTCTAATGGCGATCATTAAAAAATCTGGAAACAACAGATGCTGGAGAGGATGTGGAGAAACAGGAACACTTTTACACTGTTGGTGGGAATGGAAATTAATTCAACCATTGTGGAAGACAGTGTGGCGATTCCTCAAGGACCTAAAAATAGAAATCCCATTTGACCCAGCAATCCCATTACTGGGTATATATCCAAAGGATTATAAATCATTCTACTATAAGGACACATGCACACGAATGTTCATTGCAGCACTGTTCACAATAGCAAAGACCTGGAACCAACCCAAATGCCCAACGATGATAGACTGGATAGGGAAAATGTGGTACATATACACCATGGAATATTACACAGCCATCAAAAACAATGAGTTCACGTCCTTTGTAGGGACATGGATGAACCTGGAAACCATCATTCTCAGCAAACTGACACAAGAGCAGAAAATCAAACACCACATGTTCTCACTCATAGGTGGGTGTTGAACAATGAGAACACATGGACACAGGGAGGGGAGCACTACACACTGGGGTCCGTTGGGGAGAAATGGGGGGGGGAACGGGGGGGTGGGGAGGTGGGAAGAGATAGCATGGGGAGAAATGACAGGTACAGGCGAGGGGACAGAAGGCAGGAAACCACACTGCCATGTGTGTACCTATGCAACAATCTTGCATGTTCTTCACATGTACCCCAAAACCTAAAATGCAATAAAAAAATAAAATAAAATAGTATGATATTGGAATAAAAACAGACACATAGACCAATGGAACAGAATAGAGAACCCAGAAATAAATCCACATACAGCTGATTTTCAACAAAGGGTCTAAGAACATACATTGGAGAAAGGACACCTTCCATAAGTGGTTCTGAGAAAACTGGACAGCCATATGTAGAAGGATGAAACTAGACTCCCATCTATCACCATGTACAAAAATCAATTCAAGATGAAAATAAAGACAATTATAAAACCCAAACTATAAAAGTTCTGGAAGAAAACAGGGGAATCATTTCTGGACATTGGTATAGGCAAAGTTTTTATGGCCAAGACCTCAAAAGCACAGAGAACAAAAATACAAACAGACAAATAGGACTATATTAAACTAAGAAACTTCTTCACAGCAAAGGAAACAATCAGCAAAGTGAAGAGACAACCTGTTGAATTAGAGAAAATAACTATTATTAGAATGGCTATTATGAAAAAGACAAAAAATAACAGATACTGCCAAGGAGGTAGATAAAAGGGAATTATTGTACAGTTTGTGGGAATGTAAACTAGTGCAGCCACTATGAAAAACAGTAGGAAGATTTCTCAAAAAACTAAAAATAGAACTATCATACAATCCAACAATCCCACTTCTGGGTATTTGTTGAAAGGAAAATAAATCAGCATATCAAAGGAATACCTGCACTCACATATTTATTGCAACACTATTCAATTAGAAAAGGTATGGAATCAACCTGCCTATCAATGGATGAATGGATAAAGAAACTCTATGTGTGTGTGCGTGTGTGTGTGTGTGTGTGTGTGTGTGTGTGTGTGTGTGTATACATGCAAAGTAATACTATCAGACCATAAATAAGAATGAAATCCTGTCATTTGAAGCAACGTGGATAGAACTGGAGGTGATTATATTAAGTGCAATACTAAGCCAGGCACAGAATGACAAATTTCACATGTTCTCATTCATATGTGGAAACTAAAACAGTTGAACTTGTAGAGGTGGGGAGTAGAATGATAGATAACAGAGAGTGGGAAGGTTATATGTGAGGGAGAGGGAGCTGAAGAGAGGTTTGTTAATGGATACATATATACAGTTAGAAGAAAGAAATAAGATCTAATGTTTAATATCAGAGCAGAATGACTATACTTAGTAACAATGTATTATACATTTCAAAATGACTAGAAGAGAGGACTTGACATGTTCCCAACACATAGAAGTGGTGAACATTTGAGATGATAGCTACCCTAAATGCCCTGACTTGATCATTATAAAATCTACAATGTAACAAAACATCACATATACCCCATTAATATGTACAAATATTATGTATCAATAAAAGAAAAAGACAAAAAGAGGGATGCTTAGATTTACCTTTTAATCGTATATATGTAAACCTATCAAAATGTAGCCCTAGAGAGAAAGTGAAGAAGAAATGTTCTTAAATAGTATGCTATAAACATTTGAAATTAGCTCAAAAATTTTAGGCACGTTGGAGCCAAGTTTTAGTTGGAACTTGAGTTCAAAGTACTCTTTGCTCTTCTTCTCCTAAAAGTGTTTTCAAAATACATTTCCACAAGTTTATGTACTAGAAATGGGAACTCAGCATCTAGCTCCCTATTCCACCTCTTGCTCTAGCTATCATTGCCTTTTTTATTTACAATGATCCATGGAATTTAAACACATGTATACGTAGGTACACATGCACACACAAACAATTTCCTAGTCCCTATTTTATAAAAAAATTCACACACAGCAGTCCAAACAAAAATAATATCAATATTTGTATGAGAACCTTGAAGTGGAGGTGAATCCTTGGGTACTCTGCACATGTTACTTCTGCAGATGATGGTTTGACTTTATCAGCTACAATGCCACAACATTAGGTTCCAGAAAAGAATTTTGGTTTCCTAAGCTAAAACTCATGAAGAATAAAACAACAACAACAACAACAACAAAGAATTTTGGATTATGTTTCAAGCCTAGTTTATGGTATAATAGTGGATTGGATTAGGGCAGGTAAAGAAGCACATCATTTCCTGTGGAATTATTTTTTGTCACTATAGCATAATGTTAATTATTCATTGAACTCATTTTTCTAGTAGAAGCCAAAACTTCAAACTAGTTAAGAGCAGAATATCTATGTAGACTCTGTTGGTATTTCAAATGATTAGTTAAAATGATTGATTTTGCGTAGCAGTAAAAAATAGTCTTTTTACTTGTTCTACCTGTTTTTCTTTCTGGGTGTGTCTTGGTCTCTCTCTCTCTCTCTCTCTCTCTCTCTCGCTCTCTCTCGTGTGTGTGTGTGTGTGTGTGTGTGTCTTCTCTCCCTTCTATCCCCCTCTTACACACATGACATCTCACAAACCAAGAGGCAAAAAGAATCTTTAAGGAGTTTGAGGCTAGTGATTCTGAATTTCAGTGCCATTGTGAGCTGGATGCAGGCAAGTGAGTAAGCAAAGTGCCAAATGGCTGTTCTGGGACAATTTCTGAGATGCAAAGGCTTGCATTTGGGATCAGTGTGGAGTTGTTTCTTTCTGATATTTGTGCTGGAAGTAGCCCCAGAATTTTCTGATGAGTTAATTTCTGATCCTATTTCTTCTTTTGACACTAACACAGTCTCCATCCCTATCTACACCACACATTTATTTATTGCAAATATTTGATATTACATTTATTTATTTAGTTATTATTACTTATTACTGTTGTGCAATGAGTATAGAAAACATCTGTGAGTTGATTTTTCCTGATATTATCTGATTAACATCACTGAAGAGGAAGGGGGCTACACTGAGTCAAAGTATTCTTGGAATATACATGGTGGAGCTAATTTTAGAGTCATATATAAGGGAGTTTTAAGAAAGTTGGTGTGAGAGGGAATGCTGGGAAGATGGCCGCCTAAGAACAGCTCAGGACTTCAGCTCCCAGTGAAAGTGCAGAGGGTGAGTGAACGCCGCATTTACAGACGAACTGTTATTGCCCACAGACCAGGAGATACCCAGGCAGAGGGGTCGCCAGTGTCGCAGTCCCAGCCGGTGTGGCTGTTTTGGCCCCTGTGGGGCTGATTCCGCCCGCGCGGCTGCTGTGACCACTCCCTGTTGCTGCGGTTCTCCGTACAAAAACCACTGGTCTGGGAGCCCTCTTAGCTGACGAGCAGAGCCCTGAGACGGCAGAGTTGCCCATTCATCTGAAATAGCGAGTCAGGCCAGGAGATTCCTAAGCAGAAAATCCACCAGGAGCCGGCGCCGCAGTCCGAGCCGACTCCGTGAGTCGCAGTATGGGAGATCCTGGCGCCTTTTCAACAAGCGACCGGAACTCCGGGTCGTTCAACTTAAAAGAAAAGACTCTGAGTCAGGGAGCCAGGTGATCAGGCTCGGTTGGTCCCAGCCTTCCACCCCCAACAACAACCAAAACAAAAACAGTAATTGGAAACCCTCTGGGTTGAGCCCTTCAAACCAAGCACAGCTGAACCTGGACTGCCCGGCTCGGTGGGGGAGGGGCTTCCGCCATTACTGAGACTCTCCACCGCTACGGAGGCAGGCTGCCGTTGCCGAGGCAACCTCCCACAACAGAGAGAGTCCGCCATAACAGAGGCGGGGCCACCATTGCCCAGACAGTTCTAACTACGCCCATATAAAAAGGACTACAGGGAAGAGCTCAGGGCAGCTGGGCGGAGCCCACAGCAGCTCAGCAAAGCCCCTGCGGGCAGGCAGTGGCTAGGCGTGCTGCTAGCTGGGCGGGTCAGACCTGAAAGAAAAATCAAAAAAAGGCAGTAGTGCAACGGAAACTCATAAAGCTCCAACTCCCTGGGACAGAGACAGACAACAGGTGGATAAACCCACAAAAATGGGAAGAAACCAGCGTAAAAAGGATGAAAACTCCCGAAACCAGAACACCTCTCCTCCTAAAAGGGATCACAACTCCTCACCAGCAAGGGAACCAGACTGGATGGAGAAGGAGAGTGATGAAATGACAGAATCAGACTTCAGAAGGTGGGTAGTTAGAAACTACAGCGAGCTAAAAGAACATGTTCTAACCGCACGCAAAGAAAATAGGAACCTTGAAAAAAGATTGGACGAACTGCTGACGAGAATGGACAGCATAGAGAGGAGTATAAGTGAAATGATGGAGCTGAAAAACGCAACGCGAGAACTTCGTGAAGCATGCACAAGCTTCAACAGCCGAATTGACCAAGCAGAAGAAAGGATATCAGAGGTCGAAGATCAACTCAATGAAATAAAAAGAGAAGGCAAGAACAGAGAAAAAAGTGCAAAAAGGAATGAACAAAATCTTCAAGAAATGTGGGACTATGTGAAAAGACCTAATCTACGTCTGATAGGTGTACCTGAATGTGATGAAGAGAATGAATCCAAGCTGGAAAATACTCTTCAGGATATTATCCGGGAAAACTTCCCCAACCTAGCAAGGCAGACCAATATTCAAATCCAGGAAATACATAGAACACCACAAAGATATTCCGCAAGAAGAGCAACCCCAAGGCACATAATCGTCAGATTCACCAAGATTGAAATGAAAGAGAAAATGCTAAGGGCAGCCAGAGAGAAAGGTCGGGTTACCCACAAAGGGAAGCCCATTAGACTCACAGCAGATCTCTCAGCAGAAACCCTACAAGCCAGAAGAGATTGGGGGCCAATATTCAACATCCTTAAAGAAAAGAACTTTCAACCCAGAATCTCCTATCCAGCCAAACTAAGCTTCATAAGCGAAGGAAAAATAAAATCCTTTGTGAACAAGCAAGCGCTCAGAGATTTCATCACCACCAAACCTGCTCTACAAGAACTCCTGAAAGAGGCTCTACACTTATAAAGGAACAACCAGTACCAGGCACTCCAAAAACACACCAAATGGTAAAAGAGCATCGACACAATCAAGAATCTGCATCAACTAACCAACAAAACAGCCAGGTAGCATCAAAATGACGGTATCAAAATCACACATAACAATACTATCCCTAAATGTCAATGGACTAAATGCCCCAATCAAAAGACACAGACTGGCAAACTGGATAAAAAGCCAAAACCCATCAGTGTGCTGTATCCAGGAAACCCATCTTACATGCAAGGATACACAAAGGCTCAAAATAAAGGGATGGAGGAAGATCTACCAAGCAAATGGAGAGCAAAAAAAGGCAGGAGTTGCAACTCTCATCTCTGATCAAATAGACTTTAAAGCAACAAAGATCAAAAGAGACAAAGAAGGACATTACATAATGGTAAAAGGATCACTGCAACAAGAAGAGCTAACGATCCTAAATATATACGCACCCAATACAGGAGCACCCAGATACATAAGGCAAGTTCTCAATGACCTACAAAGAGACTTAGACTCCCACACAATAATAGTGGGAGACTTTAACACCCCATTGTCAATATTAGACAGATCATCCAGACAGAAAATCAACAAGGATATCCAGGACCTGAACTCAGACCTGGAACAAGCAAACCTAATAGACATTTACAGAACTCTCCACCCCACATCCACAGAATATACATTCTTCTCAGCACCACATCACACCTACTCTAAAATTGACCACATAATTGGCAGTAAATCACTCCTCAGCAAATGCAAAAGAACAGAAATCATAACAAACAGTCTCTCAGACCACAGTGCAATCGAGTTAGAACTCAGAATGCAGAAACTAACTCAGAATCACACAGCTTCATGGAAACTGAACAACTTGCTCTTGAATGTTGACTGGATAAACAATGAAATGAAGGCAGAAATAAAGATGTTCTTCGAAACCAATGAGAACGAAGACACAACATACCAGAATCTCTGGGACACATTTAAAGCAGTCTCTAGAGGAAAATATATAGCAATGAGTGCCCACATGAGAAGAAAGGAGAGGTCGAAAATTGACACCCTATCATCAAAATTGAAAGAGCTAGAGGAGCAAGATCAAAAAAACTCAAAACCTAGCAGAAGACAGGAAATATCTAAGATCAGAGCAGAACTGAAGGAAATAGAGACACAAAAAACTCTTCAAAAAATCAATAAATCCAGGAGCTGGTTTTTTGAAAAGATCAACAAAATAGACAGACCACTAGCCAGATTAATAAAAAAGAAAAGAGAGAATAACCAAATTGATGCAATAAAAAACGATAAAGGGGATATCACCACAGATTCCACAGAAATCCAAACCATCATCAGAGATTATTACAAACAACTCTATGCACATAAATTAGTAAACCTGGAAGAAATGGATAAATTCCTGGACACCTGCACCCTCCCAAGCCTAAACCTGGAAGAAGCCGAAACCCTGAATAGACCAATAACATGGTCTGAAGTCGAGGCAGCAATAAAGAGACTACCACCCAAAAAAAGCCCAGGTCCAGATGGGTTCACAGCGGAATTCTACCAGACATACAAAGAGGAGCTGATACCATTCCTTCTGAAACTATTCCAGACAATCCAAAAAGAGGGAATCCTTCCCAAATCATTTTACGAGACAAACATCATCCTGATACCAAAACCCGGCAGAGACTCAACAAGAAAAGAAAATTTCAGGCCAATATCCATGATGAACATAGATGCAAAAATCTTCAATAAAATACTGGCAAACCGATTGCAACAGCATATCAAAAAGCTCATCCACCATGATCAAGTAGGATTCATCCCGGGGATGCAAAGCTGGTTCAACATACGCAAGTCCATAAACGTAATTCACCACATAAACAGAACCAAAGACAAAAACCACATGATTATCTCAATTGACGCAGAGAAGGCTTTTGACAAAATTCAACAACCCTTTATGCTAAAAACCCTCAATAAACTAGGTATTGATGGAACGTATCTCAAAACAATAAAAGCTATTTACGACAAACCAACAGCCAATATCATACTGAATGGGCAAAAACTGGAAGCATTCCCTTTGAAATCTGGCACTAGACAACGATGCCCTCTCTCACCACTCCTATTCAATATAGTACTGGAAGTTCTAGCCAGAGCAATCAGGCAAGAAAAAGAAATAAAGGGTATTCAAATTGGAAAGGAGGAAATCAAATTGTCTCTATTTGCAGATGACATGATTGTATATCTGGAAGACCCCATCATCTCAGCCCAAAATCTCCTGAAACTGATAAACAACTTCAGCAAAGTCTCAGGATACAAAATCAACGTGCAAAAATCACAAGCATTCCTGTACACCAGTAATAGACTTCAAGAGAGCCAAATCAAGAACGAACTGCCATTCACAATTGCTACAAAGAGAATAAAGTACCTAGGAATACAACTAACAAGGAACGTAAAGGACCTCTTCAAGGAGAACTACAAGCCATTGCTCAATGAAATAAGAGAGGATACAAACAGATGGAGAAACATTCCATGTTCATGGTTAGGAAGAATCAACATTGTGAAAATGGCCATACTGCCCAAAGTAATTGACAGATTCAACGCTATTCCCATCAAGCTACCAATGACCTTCTTCACAGAACTGGAAAAAAACACCTTAAACTTCATATGGAACCAAAAGAGAGCCCGCATAGCCAAGTCAACTCTAAGCAAAAAGAACAAAGCAGGAGGCATCACACTACCGGACTTCAAACTATACTACAAGGCTACAGTAATCAAAACAGCATGGTACTGGTACCAAAACAGAGATATAGACCAATGGAACAGAACAGAGGCATCACAGGAAAAACAACATACCCACAACCATCTGATCTTCGACAAACCTGACAAAAACAAGCAATGGGGAAAGGACTCCCTGTTTAATAAATGGTGTTGGGAAAACTGGCTAGCCATGTGCAGAAAGCAGAAACAGGACCCCTTCCTGACACCTTACACCAAAATTAACTCCAGATGGATTAAAGACTTAAACATCAGACCTAACACCATAAAAACCTTAGAGGAAAATCTAGGCAAAACCATTCAGGACATAGGTGTAGGCAAGGACTTCATGACCAAAACGCCAAAAGCAATGGCAACAAAAGCCAAAATAGACAAATGGGACCTAATCAAACTCCACAGCTTCTGCACGGCAAAAGAAACAGTCAGTAGAGTGAATCGGCAACCAACAGAATGGGAAAAAATTTTTGCAGCCTACCCATCTGACAAGGGGCTGATATCCAGAATTTACAAAGAACTAAAGCAGATCTACAAGAAAAAAACAAACAAGCCCATTCAAAAATGGGCAAAGGACATGAACAGATACTTTACAAAAGAAGACATACAGGAGGCCAACAAACATATGAAAAAATGCTCATCATCACTGGTCATCAGAGAAATGCAAATCAAAACCACATTGAGATACCATCTCACACCAGTTAGAATGGCGATCATTAAAAAATCGGGAAACAACAGATGCTGGAGAGGATGTGGAGAAATAGGAACACTTTTACACTGTTGGTGGGAATGTAAATTAGTTCAACCATTGTGGAAGACAGTGTGGCGATTCCTCAAGGACCTAAAAATAGAAATCCCATTTGACCCAGCAATCCCATTACTAGGTATATATCCAAAGGATTATAAATCATTCTACTACAAGGACACGTGCACACGAATGTTCATTGCAGCACTGTTTACAATAGCAAAGACCTGGAACCAACCCAACTGCCCAACGATGATAGACTGGATAGGGAAAATGTGGTACATATACACCATGGAATATTACGCAGCCATCAAAAAGGATGAGTTCACGTCCTTTGTAGGGACATGGATGAACCTGGAAACCATCATTCTCAGCAAACTGACACAAGAGCAGAAAATCAAACACGGTATATTCTCACTCATAGGCGGGTGCTGAACAATGAGAACACAAGGACACAGGGAGGGGAGCACTACACACTGGGGTCCGTTGGGGGGAAATGGGGGAGGGGCGGGGGGTGGGGAAGTGGGAAGAGATAGCATGGGGAGAAATGACAGATACAGGTGAGGGGACGGAAGGCTGCAAAGCACACTGCCATGTGTGTACCTATGCAACAATCTTGCATGTTCATCACATGTACCCCGAAACCTAAAATGCAATAAAATAAAAAAATAAAAAAAAAATAAAAAAAAAAATAAAAAAAGAAAGTTGGTGTGAGAAGAGGATAGAAGATGAGGGAAGGGTTTCCTCTTATTATCAACACAAGAACTTAACTTAAAAAAAAACTTTTTGAAACTGTTTCTGGCTGCTTTCGGGGCCTGAATATCCTGTGTTTATTTGTAAGAGAAAGGTGTATGGTGTTAGAGAACTGCTAAGATAAGAAAAGGAAGCCAGTAATAAATAATCTGTGAGGTCGTAGGTGAGATACCAAATATCTCATTTTTTTCCCCAAAGGTCTAAGTGTTGTTTGGCTGTGTTAAATGTTTCAGAGGAAGGTCTCTTCTTGTTACTGAAAATATTCATTATCTTTCTGTCCAATGCCCAGATTATACAAAAAGTTTTCAGAGGCAGAGATGGATTCAAGACCAAATACTTTCCTGGAGAACACAAAGTTGAAACCTTCATCAGCAGAGCAACGTAGATGAAGACAATTATTTTAACAATTTAGGACAGCTGTCTTATTGTGGCAGGTCAGGTCTCATTAATGCAGGCCTACATAACAGCTGTTTCAGCACTGACTGAGTGGTTAAGTTAAATATTAAAAACTGGAAGACCAGTGCCCCTATACAGATGTTAGAATGTAACAAAAGCTCACCAAGAGTTTTGCCCAAGCCTTTCCTGGGCCTTGAAGCATGACAAGAAAATGAAGGAATACTTAACAGTCCCATTTAGGATTAAATAAGTTTTATTGGGCATCTGAAGAAACTCCCCAGGCCTCCACAAACAAGTTTATTGAGGTCTGAAGGAATTTCCCAAATTTC
Organism: Saimiri boliviensis; assembly: GCF_048565385.1. Taxonomy (NCBI): domain Eukaryota; kingdom Metazoa; phylum Chordata; class Mammalia; order Primates; family Cebidae; genus Saimiri; species Saimiri boliviensis. Next base: position 83,254,471 of record NC_133470.1, on the reverse strand, counting down.
CATGATTTAGCAGGAGACAAGATAAGGGTAATGACCCCAGCACTTGGATGCATCTAGAGTAAGTAAATAAACTAAGGCTCCAGAGGAAGGTCTTCAGAACTCCTGTCTTAGTTATATATTAAAAGAAGTTAATCATGTATATCTTTAGATGAATTCACACTTACACATATAGCTTAGAAGGTATATAAGCTCTGGAACACTGTAATTTTCAGTTTGTCTGGCAATATTTTCTGGGCCTTTTCCCTGTAACTGGTTACAGAAATAAAAACTCTGTCCTTGCCCAGTTCATCTGCATCTTGTTATTAGGCCATGAGAAATAGCAGCCTGTCCCTCAGTTTGGTCCAGGAACGTTATCAATGGGGAACAAATTGACAGTTTGTCTAATTTGGAGAATTTTATGCCTATATTAATCAAATTCACTAAGAATATATCTTTCTATTTGGTTTATGTAGCCACAGCTCCTGAAAGTCCTTCCCTCTGCTTTCCCCACAGATAATTTTTCTTGAAGACATTAATAAAATGACACTTGTGAGCATCAGCCCTGACTTAAGTGTCAGGAAAATGTTTTCTTCCCTTGCTGTATAGATATAGAAACTGGTCAAATGAAAGGAAGATATTTGACCATGGGAATAAGTAAGTGGAAAAGCCAGATCCACTCTTTTGGATGTTAAGATGAATTGTATTATCTGCAACATTTTTAAAGCTTATGATACAACTGAGTTGCTAACAGTTATCCAGATCATTGTGAAGCAAGATTCTTAGCCCATTATTTAATACTGGAAACTTATAGTTTCTGTTAATTAGTTGGGTCAATGATCTAAATTCCAAATTTGATGCCATTGCTTTTCTTGTTTTGTTCCATTGTCAGTGATTGTATTTTTGTTGTTGTTGAAAGCTTAATAAAGTTACATTCAAACTCTAAAAAATATGATCATACTTAAAGCCTCTAGACTTCAGAGTGAAACTCATGCTATTTTTATTCCCTTTTTATAGAAGAGGAACCTCAGACACAGAGAGGTTATGTAATTGACGAAAGAAGGCAGAGGTCCATGCTCAAGGTTCAGCATCAAGTAACATGTGAGGAAGGGGCATCAGGGTTTACATAAGAGACAAGTGGAGAAATCTGGACTTAAGAAGTTCAGAGATGGAGCAGGAGGTAGAGAGCACAAAACATGGAGGTAAACAGTTCAGAACAAATGGTATGAGAATGTGAGGAACTGAGGGCTGCCTTCTCTTCTTACTGAGGAGATGTTTACATGTTACAAATGCAGGATCACTGACTGGAAGTGTATGTACTGGACCACACCTTCTCCCCTCATGCCTTCTGTGCTGGACAAATCATAGATGAACTCTTGCCCAGATTTTCTGGGGGAAAGGTTATGTTGTACTCTGGAACAAATTTTAGGTAGGTTATGAAATTAAATCAACTCACATACTATTTATACTAGGTCATAGGCTTATATTTTCTTATTAGATTATACATCAAAATTGACTTTAATGAAAAGTGATTCTAGGATCCCTATCATCTTAGTCAGTTCAGGCTGCTATAACAAAATACCACAGACTGACTGAATTAAACAACAGAAAATTTTGGTTTCTAGTGAGGGCTCTCTTTTTCATTTCAGGTTTATAGATAGCTACCTTCTTCTTCTTTCTCCTTCTCCTCCTTCTTCTTCTTCTTCTTCTTCTTCTTCTTCTTCTTCTTCTTCTTCTTCTTCTTCTTCTTCTTCTTCTTCTTCTTCTTCTTCTTCTTCCTTTCTTCTTCTTTTTTGAGATGAAGTCTCACTCTGTCACCCATGCTAGCGTGCAGTGGCATGATCTTGGCTCACTGCAACCTCTGCCTCCCAGATTTAGGCAATTCTCCTGCCTCAGCCCCCTGAGTAGCTGGTATTAGGCATGTGCCACGACACCCAGCTAATTTTTGTATTTTTGGTAGAGACAGGGTTTCACCATGTTGGTCAGGCTGGTCTCGACCCTGACCTTGTGATCCAGTTGCTTCAACCTCCCAAAGTGCTGGGATTACAGGCACGAGCCACCGTGTCCAGCTGATAGCACCTTCTTGCCTGTATCCTCACATGGCAGAGAGAAGGATCTCTGGTGTCTCTACCTCTTCTTATGAAGGCACTAATACCTTCATTGGGGCTGAACTCTCATGATCTCATCTAAGCCTAACTACTTCCCAAAGGCCCCATCTCCAAATACCATCAGATTGTGGGGTAGGACTTCAACATATAAACATGTGTATATGATATATACTCTTTCTTTTCCTGCAAGTTTTTGGGTCAGATTTTGGCAACAAAATTATGCTGGTTTTATAAAAATGAGTTAAGAAGCATCATTCAGCCTCTGTTTTTGAATAAACTTGTTTTAAATTGGTGTTTTATTTCTCCCTTATGTATTTGATAGAACTCACCAGTAATACTATGAGTCTGAGATTTTCTTCATAAAAAAGGTTTTTTTTGTTCTGTTGAAGTCCCCTATTGCATTTTTTAGTTTTGCCACTGTATTCTTCATATCCAGAACTTCTGTTTGGATCATTTTTAAAATAATTTCTATGTTTTTGTGAATTTTTGTTCATGTATTGTTTTCCTGATGTTGTTGAATGGTCTGTGTTCTCTTGTAGCTTGCTGAGCTTCTTTAGATTTATTATTTTGAATTCACCATCAAACATTTCTTAAGTCTCCACTTATTTTGGGTGGGTTACTGGAAATTTGCTGTGTTGCTTTGACAGTGCCATGTTTCCCTGATTTTTCACATTTCATGTAGCTTAGCATTGGAGTCTATACATTTATTCTTATTTAAATTTTTGATACCTTGTATTGTACATATTTATGGTTTATATGTGAAATTTATTGCATGTGCAGAATATGTAATGATAATGTCAGGGTGGGATGGATGGTTAATATTGATTAACCATCAATATGTGTCAACTTGATTGGCTTGAAGAATGCAAAGTATTGATCCTGGGTGTGTCTATGAAGATGTTGCCAAAGAAGATTAACATTTGAGTCAGTGGACTGGGAAAGGCAGACCTACCCTTAATCTGGGTGGGCACAATCTAATGAGCTGCCAGTGTGGCCAGAATAAAAGCATGCAAGAGAACGTGAAAAGACTGGACTAGCTTAGTCTCCCCGCCTACATTTTTCTCCCATGCTAAATGCTTCCTGCCCTCAAACATTAGACGCCAAGTTCTTCAGCTTTGGAACTCTTGGACCTTCAACCACAGACTAAAGGCTGCACTGTTGGCTTTCTTACTTTTAAGATTTTGGGATTCAGACTGGCTTCCTCTCTCCTCAGCTTGCAGATGGCCTATTGTGGGACCTCGCCTTGTGATTGTGTGAGTCAATACTCCTTAATAAAATCCTTTTTATATATACATCTATCCTACTAGTTCTGTCCCTCTAGAGAACCCTGATACACAGGATATATAGAATGTCCATCATCCAAATATTTATCATTTATATATGGGTACATTTCAAGTCTTCTTTTTTTTTTTTAATACAATGCATTGTTGTTAACTATAATCATCCTACTCTGCTACCAAACGATAGATGATATTTCTTCTGTCTAGCTGTATTATTGTACCCATTAACCAACCTCTCTTTCACCAACCCATACACACTTCCCAGTCTCTGGTATCCATTATTTCATTTTTTACCTCTTTGTGGTCTACTTGTTTAGATTCCACGTATGAGCAAGAACATGTGAAATTTGTCATTCTGTGCCTGGCTTATTTTACTTAACATAATGAACACCAGTTCCATCCATATTGCTGCAAATAACATGATCAAATTCTTTTTTTTATGGTCATATATATAAACACCAAATCCTCTTTATCCATTTGTGCATTAACAAACATGTAAGTTGTCCATATCTTTGCTATTGTGAATAGTATGGCAATAAACATGGGAGTGCATGCATCTTTTTGATATATTAATTTCTTTTCTTTTAGATAAATACCCACTAGAGGAATTGTTGGATTGCATGGTACTTCTATTTTTAGTTTAAAAAATATATATATATTTTATTGCGTTTAAGTATGGGGGTACATGAGAGGAACATGCAAGATTGTTGCATAGGTACATACATGGCAATGTGGTTTTCTGCCTTCCTCCCCATCACCTATATCTGGCATTTCTCCCCATGTTATTCCTCCCCAACTCCCCATCCCCCGCTTTCTCTCCCATAGCTCCCCCTCACAGACACCAGTGTGTGATGCTCCCCTTCCTGTGTCCATGTGTTCTCATTGCTCAACACCAACCTATGAGTAAGAACATGCGGTGTTTGATTTTCTGTTCTTGTGTCAATTTGCTGAGAATGATGGTTTCCAGGTTCATCCATGTCCCTACAAAGGACACGAACTCATCGCTTTTTATAGCTGCATAGTATTCCATGGTGTATATGTGCCACATTATCCCTGTCCAGTCTATCATCGATGGGCATTTGGGTTGGTTCCAAGTCTTTGCTGTTGTAAACAGTGCCACAATGAACATTCATGTGCATGTGTTCTTATAATAGAATGATTTGTAATCCTTTGGATATAAATCATTATACTGTTTTCCATAGAGGATATAGTAATTTACATTCCCATCAACACTGTAAAAGAGTTCCCTTTTCACCATGTCCTTTCCAACAATTGCTATTTTTGTCTTTTTAGGAATAGCCATCCTAACTATGGTAAGATATCTCATTGTGGTTTTGATATGCATTTCCCTGAGGATTCATGATTTTGATCATTTGTTCATATAGCTCTTGGCCATTTGTATGTTTCCTTTTGAGAAATGTGTATTCATGTCCTCTGTCCACATCTTGATGGGATTATTTACTTTTTTAAGTTGTTTGAGTTCCTTGTATATTCTGGATATTAATTCCCTGTCAGATGAGTAGTTTGCAAATATTTCCTCTTATTCAAGAGGTTATTTCTTTACCCTATTGCTTTCTTCCTTTTCTGTGAAGAAGCTTTTTAGTTGAATATAGTCCCATTTGTCTATTTTTGGTCTTGTTGCCTGTGCTTTTGAGGACTTGGTTATGAAATGACTAGACCAAGGTGCTAAGGAGTTTTTCCTAGGTTTTCATCTAGTTGTTTTATAGTTTCAGGTCTTATGTTTGTCTTTAATCTATCTTGAATTAGTTTTTGTACATAGTGAGAAATAGGGCTCCAGTTTCACTTTTTTGATTATTGTTATCCAGTTTTCCAACAGACTTTGTAATAATTGATTGGCTGTAAGTCTGTGGATTTATTTCTGTGTTCTCTATTCCGTTCTTTTGATGTATATGTCAATTTTTATACTAGTACCATGCTGTTTTGGTTAATATAGCCTTATATTTTGAAACCTGGTAGTGTGATTCTTCCAGCTTCCCCCCCCCACACCCCAGGATTACTTTGGCTAGTCAGACTCTTTTTGTTCAATATAAATTTTAGGATTTTTTTTCTAATTCTGTGAAAAATGACATTGGTGTTTTGAGGGGAAATGCATTTAATTTGAAGGTTGCTTTGAGCAGTATGGTCATTTTCATTTTAACTCCTCTGATCCATAAACATGTGATGATTTTTCATTTGTTTGCATCCTGTTCAATTTCTTTCACAAATGTTTTGAGGTTTTCATTGTAGAGATCTTTTGTCTTTTTGGCTATATTTGTTTGAGGTGTTTTCTTTAGGGGGTGATCATTGTAAATAGGAATGCCCTCTTGATGTCTTTTATGGATATTTCATTATTTGTGTATAGAAAAGCTCTTAATTTTTGTATGGTTTTATACCCTGCAACTTTACTAAATTTATCCATCAGTTCTAAGAGTTTCTTGGTATAGTATTGTCATTTATTTAAAAGTAAGTTCATGTTGTCTACAAAGACAAATAATTTGACTTCATCTTTTTCAGTTTGGATTCTTTTTATTACTTTCTCTTGCCTGATTGCTAGTCCTGATTCTTATGCCTAGAACTTCCAGTAGTGTATTAAATAAAAGTGGTAAACATGGCCATTTTTGTCTTGTTCAAATTCTTTGAGGGAAGGCTTTCAAATTTTCCCAGTTCACTATGATTCCAGCTGTGAGTTTGTCGTATTATTTTGAACCTTATTATTTTGAAATAATAAAGATTCATTCCATGCCAAGTTTGTTGAGTTTTTAATGATGAAGTGATACTGAACTTTATCAAATGCTTTTTCTGCATCTATTGAGATGACCACATGCTTTTTGTTTCTTTTTCTTTTGATGTGATTCATGACATTCAATGATTTGCATGTGTTGAAACATCCTTGAATCCCTGGTATAAATTATACGTATTCGTGGTGGATTAATTTTTTGATGTGCTGTTGGATTTTGTTTCCTAGTATTTTGGTGAGAATTTTTGTGTCTCTGTTAATCAGGAATATTGACCTGTATTTTTCTAAATGTATTGTGTTCTTTTCTGATTTTGTTATTAGAGTAATGCTGGTCTTATAGGATGAGTCAGGAAGTATTCTTATACCTTGAATTTTTGGAATAGTTTGAGAAATGTTGGCATTAGTTCTTCTTTATATGTTTGGTAGAATTTGGCAGCGAATCCAGTTGTGGAGATTTCTTTGTTGGGAGACACTTAATTATTTTATTTTATTTTTTTTATTGCATTTTAGGTTTTGGGGTACATGTGATGAACATGCAAGATTGTTGCATAGGTACACACTTGGCAGTGTGGTTTGCTGGCTTCCGTCCCCTCACCTGTATCTGTCATTTCTCCCCATGCTATCTCTTCCCACCTCCCCACCCCCCCGCCCCTCCCCAATTTCCCCCCAACGGACCCCAGTGTGTAGTGCTCCCCTCCCTGTGTCCATGTGTTCTCATTGTTCAACACCCACCTATGAGTGAGAATATACGGTGTTTGATTTTCTGCTCTTGTGTCAGTTTGCTGAGAATGATGGTTTCCAGGTTCATCCATGTCCCTACAAAGGACGTGAACTCTTCGTTTTTGATGGCTGCGTAATATTCCATGGTGTATATGTACCACACTTAATTATTAATTCAATCTCACTAAGTCTTTACTTTTCCATCTAGGTTTTCTATTTATTCCTGATTCAGTCTTGTTAGGTTGTATGTTTCCAGAAATTTATCCAGTTCCTCTAGGTTTTCTAGTTGTTAGTATATAGTTTTCTTAATAATCCCTGATGACTCCTTGCATTTTTCTAGTACCACTTGTAATGTCTTCTTTTCCATTTCTAATTTTGTTCATGTTTGTCTTTGCCCTCCTTTTCTTGGTTAGTCTAGCATGCAATTTATCAATTTTGTTTTTTTTAAAATTTCTGTTTGTTCCATTGATGTGTTATATTTTTTCCTCTATTTTGTGTAGTTCTGCTCTGACCTTTATTATTTCTTTCCTTCTGCTAATTTTGGGTTTGTTTTGTTGCTGCTTTTCTAGTTCCTTAAGGTACATTGTTAGATTGTTTTCAATTTTAAAAGATTTATTTTAAATTTAAAAGATTTAAAATTTTATATCTGTCCACTTTTTTGATATATGCATTTATTGCTGTAAACTTGCCTCTATCACTGCTTTTGCTGTATTCCATAGGTTTTGGTATGTTGTATTTTTATTTTCATTGTTTCAATACTTTTAAATTTCCACCTTAATTTCTTCATGGACCCAATGATCTTTCTGAAGTATGTTGTTTAATTTACATGTATTTGAATTGTTTCCAAAATTGTTTTGTATGGATTTCTAATTTTTTTCCATTGTGATCTGACAAGATGCTTGGTATGACTTAAATATTCTGAAGTTTGTTAAGACTTGTTTTGTATCCTAACATATTGCCTGTTCTATAGAATGTTATTCCATGTGCTTTTGAGAAGAATGTGTATTCTACAGCTGTTGGATGACAAATTTTGTAAATGTCTCTTAGATCCATTTGATTTAAAGCCTGGTTTAAATCTGGTGCTTCAGCCAGCCATGGTGGGTCACACCTGTAATCCCAGAACTTTGGAAGGCCGAGGCTAGTGGATTACTTGAGCCCAGGAGCTCAATACCAGCTTGGGAAACATAGTAAAATCCTGTCTCTATGAAAAATACAAAACTTTTCCAGTCTTATAACCCAGCCTCAAAATAAATAAATAAATAAATAAATAAATAAATAAATAAATAAATACAGTGTTTTAGATGACCTGTCTTCTAAGAGTAGGGTGCTGAAATCCCTCACTACTATTATATTGAGTCATTCTCTCTCTTTACTTTCTGTTTGTGTGAAATATGTTTTTATGTCCCTATACTTTCAATCTATATATGCCTTTACAGGTAAAGTATATTTCTTGTAGGCAGCATATACTTCAGTAGTGTTTTATAATCGTTCAAATATTCTATATATTTTAAGTGGGGAATTTAATCCATTCACACTGATGTTTATCGTTAATATGTGAGGTTTTGTTCCTGTCATAATGTTAATTGTTTTCTGGTTGTTTTTAATATTGTTCATTCCTTTCTCTCTTATTGTCTTTCATTGTGCTTTGGTAGTTTTCTGTGGTGATATATTTTATTCCTTTTTCTTCCTTATTTGTAGGTTTGCTCTATTAATGAGTTTTATACATTCATGTGTTTTCATGATGGTAGATAGCATGCTTTTGCTTCCATGTGTAGGACTCCCTTAAGTATTTTTTGTAGAGCTATTCTAGCGTTGATGAATTTTCTCAGCTATTGTTTTTCTGGAAAATAGTTTATTTCTGCTTTATTTATAAAGGAAAACTTTGTTAGGTTTAATATCCTTGACCGACAGTTTTTTCTCTCTGAACTTTAAATATATCATCCAATTCTCTCCAGTTCATAAGGTTTCTGCTGAGAAATCTGTTCTTAGTCTAATGGGTATTTTTTATAAGTGACTAGATGCTTTTTTCTTGTTAATTTTAGAATTCTCCCTTTGTCCTTGATTTTGGAAAGTTTAACTACAGTGTGCTGTGAAGAAGAGCTTTTTGCATTGTATCTGTTTGGCAATCTCTGGGCTTTTTGCATCTGGAGGTTTATCTCTCTTTACTTAGGAAATTGTATCTATTATTTTGTTTATTAGGTTTGCTAACCCTTTCATTCTCTCTTTGTCTATTGAAACTGTGATAATTCAAAGATTTGGCACTTTATGGGTCCCATATGTCATGAGGTTTTGCTCATTCGTTTTCATTCTTTTTTTCTATACACTTGTCTGATTGGGTTATGTCAAAAGAATTGTCTTCAAGTTCTGAGACTTTCATCTGCTTGATCGAGTCTATTGTTGTAACTTTTGAATCTAGTGTGTATTTCATAAAATGAATTCTTTATTTCTAAAATTTCTGTTTGGTTTCTTTTTATTATATCTATCTGCTTGATAAATCTCTCATTTGTATCCTAAATTGTTTTTCTTATTTCTTTTTATCTTGTTTTGGAATTTTCTTATATATCACTAAGCATTTTTAGTATCAAAATTTTGAATTGGGGGAGGTTTCATGCTTTTTTAAGTTATTGCACTTTAGGTTCGGGGGTACATGTGCAGATCATGCATGATTGTTGTATAGGTACACACATGGCAATGTGGTTTGCTTCCTCCATCCCCCCATCACCTATATCTGAGATTTCTTCTCACGGTAAACTTCCCGGACCACCACACTCCCCTACAGTCACTCCCTTGCCCCCCCAACAGACCCCAGTGTGTGAAGCTTCCGTCCCTGTATCCATGTGTTCTCACTGTTCAACACCCGCCTATGAGTGAGAACATGTGGTGTTTGATTTTCTGTTCTTGTGTCAGTTTGCTGAGAATGATGGTTTTCAGATTCACCCATGTCCCTATAAAGGACACAAACTCATCATTTTTTATGGCTGCATAGTATTCCATGGTGAATATGTGCCACATTTTTCTTGTCAAGTCTATCATCGATGTGCATTTGGGTAGGTTCAAAGTCTTTGCTATTGTAAACAGTGCTGCTATGAACATATGTGTGTATGTGTCTTTATAATACAATGATTTGTAATCCTTTGGGTATATACCGAGTATGGCATTGCTGGGTCAAATGGAATTTCTATTTCTAGGTCCTTCAGGAAGTTCCAGACTGTCTTCCACAATGGTTGAACTAATTTACACTCCCACCGACAGTGTAAAAGTGTTCCTATTTCTCCACATCCTCTCCAGCATCTGTTGTCTACAGATTTTTTAATGATCGCTGTTCTAACTGGTATGAGGTGGTATCTCAATGTGGTTTTGATTTGCATTTCTCTAATAATCAGTAATAATGAGCATTTCTTTATATGTTTGTTGGCTTCATATGTGTCTTCTTTTGAAAAGTGTCTGTTACCTTTGCCCTCTTTTGGATGGGTTTGTTTTTTTCTTGTAAATCTGTTTTAGTCCTTTGTAGATTCTGGATATTAGCCCTGCAACTTCATGGAAACTGAACAACTGGCTCTTGAATGTTGACTGGATAAACAATGAAATGAAGGCAGAAATAAATATGTTCTTTGAAACCAATGAGAATGAAGACAAAACTTACCAGAATCTCTGGGATACATTTAAAGTAGTGTCTAGAGGAAAATTTATAGCAATAAATGTCCATGTAAGAAGCAAGAAAAGATAAAAAATTGGCACCCTATCATCAAAATTGAAAGAGCTAGAGAAGCAAGATAAAAAAAAAAAAAAAAAAACAAAAACCTCAAAAGCTAGCAGACTACAAGACACAACTAAGATCAGTGCAGAACTGAAGGAGATAGAGACACAAAAAACCCTTCAAAAAATCAGTAAACTGAAGATCTGGTTTTTTGAAAAGATCAACAAAATAGATAGACCACTAGCCAGATTAATAAAAAAGAAAGAGAGAAGAATCAAATAGATGCAATAAAAAACAATAAAGGAGATATCACCACAGATTCCACAGAAATACAAACCACTATCAGAGATTACTACAAACAGCTCTATGCACATAAACCAGTAAACCAGAAAGAAATGGATAAATTCCTGGAAACTTGCAACCTCCCAAGTCTAAACAAGTAAGAAGTCAAAACCCCGAATATACCAATAACAAGGACTGAAGTTGAGGCAGCAATTAATAGCTTTCCAAATAAAAAAGTCCAAGTCCAGATGGGTTCACAGCAGAATTCTTCCAGACATACAAAGAGAAGCTGGTACCACTCCTTCTGGAACAATTCTAAACAATCCAAAAAGAGGGAATCCATCCTAAATCATTTTATGAGACCAACATCATATGGATAACAAAACTTGGCAGAGACTCAAAAAAAAGAAAAGAAAAGAAAAGAAAAGAAAAGAAAAGAAAAGAAAAGAAAAGAAAAGAAAACTAAGAAAACTTCAGGCCAATATCCATGATGAACATAGATGCAAAAATCTTCAATAAAATACTGGCAAACTGATTGCAACAGTACATCAAAAAGCTTATCCATCACAATCAAGTAAGCTTCATCCCAGGGATGCAAGGCTGGTTCAACATACACAAGTCTATAAATGTAATCCACCACATAAACAGAACCAAAAACAAAAACCACATGACTATCTCAATAGATGCAGACAAGGCCTTTGACAGAATTCAGCAGCCTTCATGCTAAAAACTCTCAATAAACTAGGTATTGACAGAACATATTTCAAAATAATAAGAGCTATTTATGCCAAACCCAAGCCAATATCATACTGAATGGTCAAAAACTGGAAACATTCCCTTGAAATCTGGCACTACGTAAGGAGGCCCTCTCTCACCACTCCTATTCAGTATAATATTGGAAGTGCTAGCCAGAGCAATTAGGCAAGGAAAAGAAATAAAGGGTATTCAACTAGGAAAGAAAGAAGTCAAACTGTCTCTATTTGCAGATGACATGATTGCATATCTAGAAGACTCCATCACCTCAGCCCAAGGTCTCCTGAAACTGATAAGCAACTTCAGCAAAGTCTCAGGATACAAAATCAGTGTGCAGAAATCACAAGCATTTCTATACACCAATAACAGACTTAAAGAGAGCCAAATCAAGAACTAACTGCCATTCACAATTGCTACAAAGAGAATAGAATACCTAGGAATACAACTAACAAAGAATGTAAAGGACCTCTTCAAAGAGAACTACAAACCACTGCTCAAGGAAATAACTGAGGACACAAACAGATGGGAAAACATTCCATGCTCATGGTTAGGAAGAATCAATATTGTGAAAATGGCCATACTGCCCAAAGTAATTTATAGATTCAACACTATTTCCATCAAGCTACCTATGACCCTCTTCACAGAACTGGAAAAAAACACCTTAAAGTTTATGTGGAACCAAAAGAGAGCCTGTATGAAGAACTAAGCTGGAGGCATCATGCTATTTGACTTCAAACTATACTACAAGGCTACAGTCATCAAAACAGCCCGGCACTAGTACCAAAACAGAGATATAGACCAATGAAACAGAACAGAGGCGTCAGAGGCAACACAACATATCTACAACCATTCAATCTTTGACAAACCTGACAAAAACAAGCAATGGGGAAAGGATTCCCTGTTTAATAAGTGGTGTTGGGAAAACTGGCTAGCCATGTGCAGAAAGCAGAAACTGGACCCCTTCTTGACACCTTACACTGAAATTAACTCCAGATGGATTAAAGACTTAAACATAAGACCTAACACCATAAAAACTCTAGAAGAAAACCTAGGCAAAACCATTCAGGACATAGGCATAGGCAATGACTTCATGACTAAAACACCAAAAGCATTGGCAACAAAAGCCAAAATAGGCAAATGGGATCTAATTATACTCCAGAGCTTCTGCATAGCAATAGAAACAATCATTAGAGTGAACTGGCAACCAACAGAATGAGAAAAAATGTGCAATCTGCACATCTGACAAAGGGCTAATATCCATAATCTACAAAGAACTAAAACAGATTTACAAGATACAAACAAACAAACCCATTCAAAAAGTGGGCAAAGGATATGAACAGATACTTTTCAAAAGAAGGCATATATGAGGCCAACAAACATATGAAAAAATGCTCATCGTCACTGGTCATTAGAGAAATGCAAATCAAAACCACATTGAGATACTATCTCATGCCAGTTAGAATGGTGATTATTAGAAAACCTGGAGACAACAGATGCTGGAGAGGATGTGGAGAAATAGGAACACTTTTACACTGTTGGTGGGAGTGTAAATTAGTTCAACCATTGTGGAAGACAGTATGGCGATTCCTCAAGGACCTAGAAATAGAAATTTCATTTGACCCAGCAATCCCATTACTGGGTATATATCCAAAGGATTATAAATCATTCTATTATAAAGACACATGCACACATATGTTCATTGCTGTACTGCTTACAATAGCAAAGACTTTGAACCTACCCAAATGCCTATTGATGATAGGACAAAGAAAATATGGCACATATACACTATGGAATACTATGCAGCCATAAAAATGGATGAGTTTGTGTCCTTTGTAAGGACATGAATGAATCTGGAAACCACCATTCTCAGCAAACTGACACAACAACAGAAAATCAAACACTGCATATTCTCACTCATAGGAGGGTGTTGAACAATGAGAATACATGGACACAGGGAAGGGAGCATCACACACTGGGGTCTGTTGGGGGGACTAGGGAGTTATCAGTTGGGGGTGGGGAGGTTGGGGAAAGATAATATGGGGAGAAATGCCAGACATAGATGACGGGGGGATGGAGGCAGCAAACCACATTGCCATGTATATACGTATGCAACTATTCTACATGTTCTGCACATGTACCCCAGAACCTAAAGTGCAATAAAATGTATATATTTTAAAAAAAAGAAATTTATGCTTAGACACAGCATTTAGAAATCAAGCGAACACTTTTACACTGCTGGTGGGAATGTAAACTAGTGCAACCATCCCAAAATAACTATGGAGATTCCCTAAAGAACTAAAAGTAGAATTAGCATTTGATCCAGCAATCTCACTACTGGGATTCCTACCCAGAGGAAAAGAAATAATTATATGAAAAAGATACTTGCACATGCAGCACAATTTACAATTTTAGAAGTATGGAACTAACCCAAATTCTCATCAATCAACCAGTGGATAAAGAAATTGTGGTATATATACAATGGAATACTACACAGCTATAAAAGGAATGAAATAATGGCATTCAGAGAAAGCTGGATGGAATTGGAGACCATTATTCTAAGTGAAGTAACTTAGGAATGGAAAACCAAACATCTATGTTGTCACTCATAAATGGGAGCTAAGCTATGAGGATGCAAAGGCCTGAGAATGATACAATGGACTTAGGGGACTAGGGGGAATGGGTGGAAGAGTGGTGAGAGATAAAAGACTACAAATTGGGTAAAGTGTATACTGCTTGGGTATTGGGTGCACTAAAATTTCACAAATCACCACTAAAGAATTTACAAACCACCTTGTCATGTATGTACCTATGCAACAGTCCTGCATGATCTGCACATGTACTCCAGAACCCAAAGTACAATTAAAAAAAAAAAAAGAACTTGGCTGGGTGCGGTGGCTCAAGCCTGTAATCCCAGCACTTTGGGAGGCCGAGGTGGGTGGATCACGAGGTCAAGAGATCGAGACCATCCTGGTCAACATGGTGAAATCCCGTCTCTACTAAAAATACAAAAAATTAGCTGGGCATGGTAGTGTGTACCTGTAATCCCAGCTACTGAGGAGGCTGAGGCAGGAGAATTGCCTGAACCCAGGAGGCAGAGGTTGCGGTGAGCCGAGATCACGCCATTGCACTCCAGCCTGGGTAACAAGAGCACAACTGTGTCTCGAAAAAAAAAAAAAAAAAAAGAACTTACTCATGTAACTCAACACCACTTGTTCCCCCAAAACCTATGAAAGTAAAAATTTAAAAAATATAAATAAATAAAAGCCAATAGAAGTAGCTTAGTAAATGGGGAGAAAGGAAAGATCTTCCTTAAAAAGGAATTCCAACTGATAAATGTAGAAGGAATAATTAAACTGTAAAATCACTGTTTTACAACCAAAATAGGAATAATTGATTAAGGCAAGAATCGTTAATGGTGGGTTAAAGTTTATTGAGGAATAAGACATTCATATACAATTTTCTCTTGGTATACGTGGGGGATTGTGTCAGGACCCCCATGTATAACCCAATCAAGTCTCACAATATGCACGTATATGAAAAGTTGGCCCGCCATAAATGTGGGTTTTTCACCTCCCAAATACTGTATATTTTATCTAGCTTTGATTGAAAAAAATCTATGTATAAGTAGACTTATGCAGTTCAAACCCTCGCTGTTCAAGGGTCGACTGTAGTCTTACAGTATCTTCCTACAAGACACGTTACTTACAAAAGAAAAATTTGTTGCTCCAGTGGGAAAAGCTGAAATAAAACACCTAAACCAAGTTATTAAAGGTAGCAACATCAGTAATGGGGCAAATAAATACCAGGTGCACCTACTACAATCCACTGAGTATACAATGTTACTTACGTGGCTTTTCTACCAGTAGTGCATAATATGCACCTAATCATAAGAAAACATCCGAGAAACCTGAACTGAGGGATATTCTACAAAATGACTGTCTGTTCTTCAAAGTTATTGAGGTCATAAAGAAAAGGAAAGATTGAGGAACTGTTCCAGATAGAAAGAGACTAAAAAATCATGAAAACTAAATGCAACATATGATCATGTATTAAATCCTGGATAAGAAAAATTATGAAGAGTCTTATTGAAACATTCATAAAAATTTGAAAAAGGTCTGTGGATTAAGTGATAGTTTTATGTCAGTATTAATTCCCAAATTTCAAGGGTTGTTCTATAATAATGAATGAAAGATTGCTTATATTTTTAGACACACATCATCACACCAGTGATGATGAGCATTTTTTCATATGTTTGTTGGCTTCATGTATGTCTTCATTTGTGAAGTGTCTGTTCATATCCTTCACCCACTTTTGAATGGGCTTGTTTGTTTTTTCTTGTAAATCTGTTTTAGTTATATGTAAATTCTGGATAGCCCTTTGTCAGATGGGTAGACTGCAAAAATTTTTCCCATTCTGTTGGTTGCTGATTCACTCTAATGACTGTTTCTTTTGCCATGCAGAAGCTGTGGAGTTTGATTAGGTCCCATTTGTCTATTTTGGCTTTTGTTGCCAATGCTTTTGGTGTTTTGGTCATGAAGTCCTTGCCTATGCCTATGTCCTGAATGGTTTTGCCTAGATTTTCTTCTAGGGTTTTTATGGTGTTAGGTCTTATGTTTAGGTCTTTAATCCATCTGGAGTTAATTTTAGTGTAAGGTGTCAAGAAGGGGTCCAGTTTCTGCTTTCTGCACATGGCTAGCCCATTTTCCCAACACCATTTATTAAACAGGGAATTCTTTCCCCATTGCTTGTTTTTGTCAGGTTTGTCAAAGATTGGATGGTCGTAGATATGTTGTGTTGCCTCTGAGGACTCTGTTCTGTTCCATTGGTCTATATTTCTGTTTTGGTATCAGTACCAGGCTGTTTTGATGACTGCAGCCTTGTAGTATAGTTTGAAGTCCGGTAGTGTGAGGCCTCCCGCTTTGTTCTTTTTGCTTAGGATTGACTTGGCTATGCAGGCTCTCTTTTGGTTCCATAAGAAGTTTAAGGGTTTTTTTTCCAGTTCTGTGAAGAAGGTCATTGGTAGCTTGATGGGAATAGCATTGAATCTATAAATTACTTTGGGCAGTATGGCCAGTTTCACGATATTGATTCTTCCTAACCATGAACATGGAATGTTTCTCCATCTGCTTTTGTCCTCTCTTATTTCATTAAGCAGTGGCTTGTAGTTCTCCTTGAAGATGTCCTTTACATTCCTTGTTATCAACCAACAAATTTTAAAAATGCACCAGGGTCTCCCTGCAGAAGAGTCAAACAAGCAGAAAAATAACGGTGAGCTCAAAGACAGGGTATATGAAAATACACAATCAAGGGTGAAAAAAGAATTAAAAACAATGAAGCATGCCTACAAGATCTGGAAAATAGCCTCAAAGTAGCAAATCTAAGAATTATTGACCTTAAACAGAACAGAGAGAAATACATTGGGGTGTAAAGCTTATTTAAAGATATAATAACAGAGAGCTTTTGAAGCCTAGAGAAAGATACAAATATTCAGGTATAAGAAGATCAAAGAACACCACGTAGACTCAGCCCATATAAGACAACCTCAAGTCATATAATAATCAAACTCTCAAAGATCAAAGACAAAGTAAGGATCCTAAAGGCGGCAAGAAAAAAGAAGCAAATACTATATAAGGGATTTCAATACATCTGGCAGACTTCTCAGCAAAAAGCATACAAGCCAGGAGGAAATAGAATACATATTCAAAGTACTGAAGGAAAAAAAAACTTCTAACCTGGAATATTATATCTAGCAAAATTATCCTACAAACATGACGGAGAAATAAATTTTTCTACCACACAAAAGCTGAGGTCTTTTGGCTTTATATAGTAGCCATTCTG
The DNA here is from genome assembly GCF_048565385.1 of Saimiri boliviensis. Taxonomy (NCBI): domain Eukaryota; kingdom Metazoa; phylum Chordata; class Mammalia; order Primates; family Cebidae; genus Saimiri; species Saimiri boliviensis. Next base: position 83,237,080 of record NC_133470.1, on the reverse strand, counting down.
ACTGGTGTGAGTTGGTGTCTCGTTGTAGTTTTGATTTGTATTTCTCTAATCAGTAGGGATAATGAGCATTTTTTCATATGATTGTTGGTTGCATGTATGTCTTTTTAAAAATTATTATTTTTTTAAATTCTGGGGTACATGTGCAGGAAGTGCAGGTTTGTTATGTAGGTTAGGGTAACATGTGCCATGGTGGTTTGCTGCACCTATCAACCTATCACTTAGGCATTAAGCCCAGCATGCATTAGCTCTTTTTCCTAATGATCTCCCACCACTACCCTCTCTCAACAGGCCCCAGTGTGTTTTGTTCCATTCTCTGTGTCCATGTGCTCTCATTGTTCAGCTTCCACTTATAAGTGAGAACACGCAATGTCTGTTCATATTCTTTGCCCACTTTTTAATAGAGTTGTTCAGCTTTTTCTTGTAAATTTGTTTAAGTTTTGCAGAACTTAGAACTTGAGTAAATGATTTGGGATATCTGGAAGAAGAAATTTCTAAGCAGCAAAGCACTCAAGAGGCAAACTTGGTGCTATTAAAAACATTCAGTTTTATAAGGGAAGCAGAGCATAAAAATTCAGAAAATTTGCAGTCTGACAAGATGATGGAAAAGAAAAACCCACTTTCTGAGGAGAAATTCAAGCCGGTAGCAGAAATTTGCATCTGTAACAAAAAGCCAAATGTTAATCACCAACACAGTGGGGAAGATGTCTCCACGGTACATTTGAGGCCTACATGGCAGCCCCTCTCATCATAGCCTCAGAGGCCTAGGATGAAAAAATAATTTCATAGGCTAGGCCCAGAGTCCCTCTGCTGTGTGCAGTCTATGGACTTGGTGCCCTGCATCCCAGCTGCTCTAACTGTGGCTAAAAGGGGCCAAGAGACAGCTCAGGCCATGGCTTTGGGAGGTGCAAGTCCCAAGCCTTGGCAGTTTCCATGTGGTGTTGAGCTTGTTAGTGCACAGAAGTCAATAATTGAGGTTTGGGAACCTCCACCTAGATTTCAGAGGACGTATGGAAATGCCTGGATGTTCAGGTACAAGTTTGCTGCAGGAGTGAGACATTCATGGAGAACCTCTGCTAGGACAGTATGGAAGGAAAATGTGCTTCACTCAAAGTCCCCATTGGGGCACTGTCTAGTGGAGCTGTGAGAAGAGGGCCACCATCCTCCAGCCACCTGCATGGTAGATCCACCAACAGCTTGTACTGTGCAACTGGAAAAGCTGCAGACAGTCAACACCAGCCTGTTAAAGCAGCCAATAGGAGAGCTATACACTGCAAAGCCACAGGGGCAGAGCTATCCAAGTCTATGGGAACTTGCCTCTTGCACCAGCGTGACCTGAATATGAGACATGGAGTCAAAGAGATCATTTTGGAGCTTTAAGATTTTACTATCTCACTGGATTTTGGACTTGCAAGGGGCCTATAGTCGCTTTGTTTTGGCCGATTTCTCCCATTTGGAATAGGTGTATTTACACGACTCCTGTACAACCATTGTATCTAAAAAGTACCTAACTTACTTTGATTTTACAGGCTCATAGGTAGAAGGGACTTGGCTTGCTCAGATGAGACCTTGGACTATGGACTTTTGAGTTAATGTTGAAATGAGTTAAGACTTTGGGAGGACTGTTGGAAAGGCATGATTGTTTTTGAAATGTGAGGATGTGAGGTTCGGTAGGGCCCAGGGGCAGAATGAAATGAATTGGCTGTGTCCCACCCAAATCTCATGTTGAATTGTAGCTCCCATAATTCCCATGTGTTGTGGGAGGGACCTGGTGGGAGATAAATGAATCATGGAAAAACTTGGGATTAAAGAGATTTCAAAATAAGAATTTGACAGATACCAACTTGGGTCTGACCATTGTTTCAATCGGATGAAATGGCTCCTTTCTCTTAGTTTAGAAAAGTGTTGACATGTTTTAAAGCATAAAAATTAATCAAAACTTCTCTGTGATCTCACATCCCTCAGAGCTATGTCTCTCTTCCTCTTTGTAATAAATAACAGTTCACATTTGTTTTCTTTGCTTGCTTACCTTCTACTCACTCCTCAATCCATTGCAATCTGACCCTAAATCCTACCATATCACTGAATAAAGTTATAGGTCACAGTTTTTATCTTACATTCCCCCTTAAAACTACTAGGTACAGTTGATCACAGATGACTGCACGACTCTGTGCATATACTAAACATTATTGAATTTTTATTTTAAAATTGGTGTTTTATGATACAAAAATTATATCTCCAAAAATATACAAAAATGAAATACAAGAAAAAAATTGTTGGAGAAGGTTTGCTATTTGAGATTGAGTAAAGATTAATGAAGAAGGTTAAATGAATTACCCTAGACTCTCTGCTATTATATTAACTCTATAGTTTAAATACCTAATTTTCTTCTTTCTATATGCTATCACAGCACATCCTTCTCACGTTCTTTCTATTTCACTTATCTCTCCTTAGTCCCCTTCGAAAGTTTATTTTACTCTTCAACTCCCTTAAGTGATCATATTCCTTAGGATTTTGTCCTGGTTGCTCTTCTTTTCTAACTATACGCAACAGTTGTCACCATCCTATATCAACCTATTGTTTGGGGATTTCCCCCATTCTTTTTTTTTTTATTGCATTTTAGGTTTTGGGGTATATGTGATGAACATGCAAGATTGTTGCATAGGTACACACTTGGCAGTGTGCTTTGCTGCCTTCCGTCCCCTCACCTGTATCTGTCATTTCTCCCCATGCTATCTCTTCCCACCTCCCCACCCCCCCACCCCTCCCCCATTTCCCCCCAACGGACCCCAGTGTGTAGTGCTCCCCTCCCTGTGTCCATGTGTTCTCATTGTTCAACACCCGCCTATGAGTGAGAATATATGGTGTTTGATTTTCTGCTCTTGTGTCAGTTTGCTGAGAATGATGGTTTCCAGGTTCATCCATGTCCTTACAAAGGACGTGAACTCATCGTTTTTGATGGCTGCGTAATATTCCATGGTGTATATGTACCACATTTTCCCTATCCAGTCTATCATCGTTGGGCATTTGGGTTGGTTCCAGGTCTTTGCTATTGTAAACAGTGCTGCAATGAACATTCGTGTGCACGTGTCCTTGTAGTAGAATGATTTATAATCCTTTGGATATATACTCAGTAATGGGATTGCTGGGTCAAATGGGATTTCTATTTTTAGGTCCTTGAGGAATTGCCACACTGTCTTCCACAATGGTTGAATTAATTTACATTCCCACCAACAGTGTAAAAGTGTTCCTATTTCTCCACATCCTCTCCAGCATCTGTTGTTTCCCGATTTTTTAATGATCGCCATTTTAATTGGTGTGAGATGGTATCTCAATGTGGTTTTGATTTGCATTTCTCTGATGACCAGTGATGATGAGTATTTTTTCATGTTTGTTGGCCTCCTGTATGTCTTCTTTTGTAAAGTATCTGTTCATACACTTCGCCCATTTTTGAATAGGCTTGTTTGTTTTTTTCTTGTAGATCTGCTTTAGTTCTTTGTAAATTCTGGATATCAGCCCCTTGTCAGATGGGTAGGCTGCAAAAATTTTTTCCCATTCTGTTGGTTGCCGATTCGCTCTACTGACTGTTTCTTTTGCCGTGCAGAAGCTGTGGAGTTTGATTAGGTCCCATTTGTCTATTTTGGCTTTTGTTGCCATTGCTTTTGGCGTTTTGGTCATGAAGTCCTTGCCTACACCTATGTCCTGAATGGTTTTGCCTAGATTTTCTTCTAAGGTTTTTATGGTATTAGGTCTGATGTTTAAGTCTTTAATCCATCTGGAGTTAATTTTGGTGTAAGGTGTCAGGAAGGGGTCCTGTTTCTGCTTTCTGCATATGGCTAGCCAGTTTTCCCAACACCATTTATTAAACAGGGAGTCCTTTCCCCATTGCTTGTTTTTGTCAGGTTTGTCGAAGATCAGATGGTTGTGGGTATGTTGTATTTCCTCTGAGACCTCTGTTCTGTTCCATTGGTCTATATCTCTGTTTTGGTACCAGTACCATGCTGTTTTGATTACTGTAGCCTTGTAGTATAGTTTGAAGTCCGGTAGTGTGATGCCTCCTGCTTTGTTCTTTTTGCTTAGAATTGACTTGGCTATGCGGGCTCTCTTTTGGTTCCACATGAAGTTTCAGGTGTTTTTTTTCCAGTTCTGTGAAGAAGGTCATTGGTAGCTTGATCGGAATAGCGTTGAATCTGTAAATTACTTTGGGCAGTATGGCCATTTTCACGATGTTGATTCTTCCTAACTATGAACATGGAATGTTTCTCCATCTGTTTGTATCCTCTCTTATTTCATTGAGCAATGGCTTGTAGTTCTCCTTGAAGAGGTCCTTTACGTTCCTTGTTAGTTGTATTCCTAGGTACTTTATTCTCTTTGTAGCAATTGTGAATGGCAGTTCGTTCTTGATTTGGCTCTCTTGAAGTCTATTACTGGTGTATAGGAATGCTTGTGATTTTTGCACGTTGATTTTGTATCCTGAGACTTTGCTGAAGTTGTTTATCAGTTTCAGGAGGTTTTGGGCTGAGATGTTGGGGTCTTCCAGATATACAATCATGTCATTTGCAAATAGAGACAATTTGATTTCCTCCTTTCCAATTTGGATACCCTTTATTTCTTTTTCTTGCCTGATTGCTCTGGCTAGAACTTCCAGTACTATATTGAATAGGAGTGGTGAGAGAGGGCATCCTTGTCTAGTGCCAGATTTCAAAGGGAATGCTTCCAGTTTTTGCCCATTCAGTATGATATTGGCTGTTGGTTTGTCGTAAATAGCTTTTATTGTTTTGAGATACGTTCCCTCAATACCTAGTTTATTGAGGGTTTTTAGCATAAAGGGTTGTTGAATTTTGTCAAAGCCTTCTCTGCATCAATTGAGATAATCATGTGGTTTTTGTCTTTGGTTCTGTTTATGTGGTGAATTACGTTTATGGACTTGCGTATGTTGAACCAGCCTTGCATCCCCGGGATGAATCCTACTTGATCATGGTGGATGAGCTTTTTGATATGCTGTTGCAATCGTTTTGCCAGTATTTTATTGAAGATTTTTGCATCTATGTTCATCATGGATATTGGCCTGAAATTTTCTTTTCTTGTTGAGTTTCTGCTGGGTTTTGGTATCAGGATGATGTTTGTCTCGTAAAATGATTTGGGAAGAATTCCCTCCTTTTGGATTGTCTGGAATAGTTTCAGAAGGAATGGTATCAGCTCCCCTTTGTATGTCTGGTAGAATTCAGCTGTGAACCCATCTGGACCTGGGCTTTTTTTGGGTGGTAGGCTCTTTATTGCTGCCTCGACTTCAGACCATGTTATTGGTCTATTCAGGGTTTCGGCTTCTTCCAGGTTTAGGCTTGGGAGGATGAAGGTGTCCAGGAATTTATCCATTTCTTCCAGGTTTACTAGTTTATGTGCATAGAGTTGTTTGTAATAATCTCTGATGATGGTTTGGATTTCTGTGGAATCTGTGGTGATATCCCCTTTATCGTTTTTTATTGCATCAATTTGGTTATTCTCTCTTTTCTTTTTTATTAATCTGGCAGAGCCTCTTTCAGGAGTTCTTGTAGAGCAGGTTTGGTGGTGATGAAATATCTGAGTGCTTGCTTGTTCACAAAGGATTTTATTTTTCCTTCACTTATGAAGCTTAGTTTGGCTGGATAGGAGATTCTGGGTTGAAAGTTCTTTTCTTTAAGGATGTTGAATATTGGCCCCCAATCTCTTCTGGCTTGTAGGGTTTCTGCTGAGAGATCTGCTGTGAGTCTAATGGGCTTCCCTTTGTGGGTAACCCGACCTTTCTCTCTGGCTGCCCTTAGCATTTTCTCTTTCATTTCAACCCTGGTGAATCTGACGATTATGTGCCTTGGGGTTGCTCTTCTTGAGGAATATCTTTGTGGTGTTCTCTATATTTCCTGGATTTGAATATTGGTCTGCCTTGCTAGGTTGGGGAAGTTTTCCTGGGTAATATCCTGAAGAGTATTTTCCAGCTTGGATTCATTCTCTTCATCACATTCAGGTAGACCTATCAGACGTAGATTAGGTCTTTTCACATAGTCCCACATTTCTTGAAGATTTTGTTCATTCCTTTTTGTGCTTTTTTCTCTGTTCTTGCCTTCTCTTTTTATTTCATTGAGTTGATCTTTGACCTCTGATATCCTTTCTTCTGCTTGGTCAATTCGGCTGTTGAAGCTTGTGCATGCTTCACGAAGTTCTCGCGTTGCGTTTTTCAGCTCCATCAATTCACTTATACTCCTCTCTATGCTGTCCATTCTCGTCAGCAGTTCGTCCAATCTTTTTTCAAGGTTCCTATTTTCTTTGCGTTGGGTTAGAACATGTTCTTTCAGCTCATTGTAGTTTCTTACTACCCACCTTCTGAAGTCTGATTCTGTCATTTCATCACCCTCCTTCTCCATCCGGTCTGGTTCCCTTGCTGGTGAGGAGTTGTGATCCCTTTTAGGAGGAGAGGTGTTCTGGTTTCGGGAGTTTTCATCCTTTCTGCGCTGGTTTCTTCCCATTTTTGTGGGTTTATCCACCTGTTGTCTGTCTCTGTCCCAGGGAGTTGGAGCTTTATGAGTTTCCGTTGCACTACTGCCTTTTTTGATTTTTCTTTCAGGTCTGACCCGCCCAGCTAGCAGCTCGCCTAGCACTGCCTGCCTGCAGGGGCTTTTCTGAGCTGCTGTGGGCTCCGCCCAGCTGCCCTGAGCTCTTCCCTGTAGTCCTTATTATATGGGCGTAGTTAGAACTGTCTCGGCAAAGGTGGCCCCGCCTCTGTTATGGCGGATTCTTTCAGTTGTGGCAGGTTGCCTCGGCAACGGCGGGTTGCCTCGGTAACGGCGGCCTGCCTCCGTAGTGGTGGAGAGTCTCAGTAATGGCGGAAGCCCCTCCCCCACGGAGCCGGACCGTCCCGGTTCAGTTGTGCTTTGTTTGGAGGTCTCAACCCAGAGGGTTTCCAATTACTGTTTTTGTTTTCGTTGTTGTTGGGGGTGGAGGGGTGTGACCAACCGAGCCTGATCACCTGGCTCCCTGACTCAGAGTCTTTTCTTTTAAGTTGAAGGACCCCGCGTTCCGGTCGCTTGTTGAAAAGGCGCCGGGATCTCCCGTGCTGCGACTCACGGAGTCGGCTCGAACTGTGGCGCCGGCTCCTGGCGGATTTTTTGCCTAGGAATCTCCTGGCCTGACTCGCTATTTCAGATGAATGGGCAACTCTGCCGTCTCAGGGCTCTGCTCGCCAGCTGAGAGGGCTCCCAGACCAGTGGCTTTTGTATGGAGAACCGCAGCAACAGGGCGTGGTCACAGCAGCCGCGTGGGCGGAATCAGCCCCACAGGGGCCAAAACAGCCGCACGGGCTGGGACTGCGAAGCTGGCGACCCCTCTGCCTGGGTATCTCCTGGTCTGTGGGCAATAAGAGTTCGTCTGGAAATGCAGCATCCACTCACCCTCTGCACTTTCACTGGGAGCTGAAGTCCTGAGCTGTTCTTAGGCGGCCATCTTCCCAGCATTCCCTCCGGATTTCCCCCATTCTATAAATATTAGTGGGATAAATATAATCTACTTTTTAGAGCAAATGTTTTCATATTTTAAGATATATTAAGGGTAGCTATGACATCAAAAGCATAGGAAATAAAAGCAAAAAATAAAGAAGTGGGACTATATCCAAAATGCTTCTGCACAGTAAAGGAAAAAAAATCAACAAAATGAAAAAGGAACCTATAGAATGGGAGAAAATATTTGTGAACTGTGTATCTGATAAGAGGTTAATATCCAAAATATGGAAGGAACTCACATAACTCAGTAACAACAAAAACCCCACAAAACACTAATAACCCAATTAAACAATGGGCAAAGAACTTTAATATACATTTTCCCAAACAAGATGTAAAATAACCAACAGGTATATAAAAAAATGCACAAAATCAATTATTGTCAGGAAAACTCAAAACCGCAATGAGATCACCTCATATTCATTACAATGGCTATTATCAAAAGACAAGTGTTGGTGAAGATGCAGAGAAAAGAGAGCCCTTGTACACTGCTAATGGGAATGTAAATTGATAGAGTGTGGAAAACAGTAAGGAGTTTCCTCAAAATATTAGAAACAGAACTACCATATGATCTGGCAATTCCACTTCTGGGTATACATTCAAAGAAAATAAAACCAGAATATCAAAGAGATAACTGCACTTCCATGTTCCTTGCACCATTTTTCACAATAGCAAAGATAAGGAAACCACCTTAAGGTTGACACAAGTTTATGACTCTCTGTGACAACATGGATGAACCTGGATGGCACTAACCAAAATGAGTAATCCAGGCACAGAAAGATAAATACCATATGATCTCATATGTGGAATCTAGAATGGATGAACTTATGGAAGCAGAGAATAGAATAGTGTTTGCTGGGAGCTGGAGAGTGGAGAAAATGGTGAGATGGTGGTCAAAAGATATAACTTTCAGTTACAGGATGAATAAGTTCTGATGATCCAATGTACAGCATGGTGGCTGCAGTTAATACTTGAAATTTAGTAAGAGAGCAGATTTTAAGTGTCCTTACACACTTAATTGCACTTACACACACACACAAACACAAACACACACAACATGGTAACCATGATGATGACAGATATGTTAATAAATTTGTGGTAATCATTGCACAATGTATATATATATCAAATCTGTACACCTTGGATATATACAATTTTGTTTGTCAATTATACCTCAATAATGGAAAAAATGTAAGGGATAGCTATTTTGGGTTAGGTGGGACTTTAAAATTTTATGTCAGAGAAGAAGAGTTTATTTTGAAATTGGGAAGTCACAGCTTAGGCTATTTTGGATATTGCCAACTGTTTTGTTTGCTCAAAATATTAATCCCTTTATATAATTGCAAAGTTACCCCACCTCATGGGTTTTGGTGGAAAGCAAAATACACTTGCTACTACAAGAAATAAAAATTCTGGATGCTAACTTTCCCAATCTCCATTAGAGCTAGGGAGTGGGTACATAACCTAAGTTCCCTCAATCAGATGTGTCTGTGCCAGACTGACTTGGAAACTAAAGACATAAGAAGATTTCTTGACTTCTGCCAAGATGGCCGAATAGGAACAGCTTCAGAGCACAGTTCCCAGCGAAAGCCACACAGAAGGCCAGTGATCTCCGCATTTCCAACTGAGGTAGCAGGTTCATCTCAATGGGACTGGTTGGACTGTGGGTGTAGCACAAGGAGGGCAAACCGAGGCAGGGTGGGGTGCTGCCTCACCTAGGAAGTGCAACAGGCTGGAGGACCCCCTACCCAATGGAGCCCATTGGAGCCCATTGGGGACTTTTCTGGCCACTCCAGCACTCTGGTTCAGATACTGTGCTTCTCTCACGGTTTTTACAGCCCACAGACCAGGAGATTCCCATCAGGCCAACAAGCACCACAGGTTTCCAGCACAAATCTGGGTGGCTGTTTCAGCTGCTCCACAGGTTTCCAGCATAAATCTGGGCAGCCATTTTAACTGGTGCCTGAAACACCTGCAAGACAGAGCAGCCCGTTCCCCTGAAAAAAAAAAGGGGGCTGAAGGCAGGAAGCCAAGTGATCTGGCTCTGCAGCTCCCCCCCACAAACCACAAAGACCAGCAAACTGAAACCCACTGGCTTGAGAGTTTCACAGCCAGCACAGCAGTTTGAGCTTGACCCAGAACTGTCGAGCTCAGTGTGGGGAAGGGCATCCACCATTACTGAGGTGGTCTGCCATTTCCAAGGCAGTAGCCATTACTAAAGCAGTCCACCATTACCAAAGCAGTTCTAACCTTACCAGTGTAAACAAAATCACAGGGAAGTTTACACAGCAGCTGGGTGGAGCCTGTGGCAGCTCAGCAATGCTTCTGCAGTCAGAGTGTGAAAAGACTCCCTTCTTGCTGGGCAGGGCATCTCTGTAAAAAGGCAGCAGCATGTCAGGGACTTATAAATAAAACTCCACCTTCCTGGGACAGAGCACCTGGGAAAAGGGGTGGTTGTGAGTTCTACTGCAGCAGACTGAAACGTCCCTGCCCAACAGCTCTGAAGGGGGCAATGGAGCTCCCAGCACAACAATGAGCTCTGATAAGGGACAGACTGCCTCCTCAAGCAGCTCCCTGACCCTTGCTTATCCTAATAGACATCACATACAGGAGAGGTCTGGTTGACATCTAGTGGGTACCCTTCTGGGATGAAGCTACCAGAGGAAGGAATAGGCAGCAATCCTTGCTGTTCTGCATCCCCCATGGTTGATTCCCAGGCAAACAGGGTCTGGAGTGGACCTCCAGCAGAACCTGTAGCAGAAGGGCCTGTCAGAAGGAAAACTAAAAAACAGAAAGAAATACCTTCAATATCAACAGAAAGGACATCTACTCAGAGACCCCATCTGAAAGTCACCAACTTCAAAGACCAAAGGTAGATAAATTCATGAAGATGGGAAGAAACCAGTGCAAAAAGGGTGAAATCACCAAAAACCAAAACGCCTCTCCTCCTAAAAGGGATCACGACTCCTCACCAGCAAGGAAACAAAACTGGATGGAGAATGACTTTGATGAGTTGACAGAAGCAGGCTTCAGAAGGTGGGTAATAAACTTCTCTGAGCTAAAGGAACATGTTCTAACCCAATGCAAAGAAACTAAGAACCTTGAGAAAAGGTTAGATGAAATGCTAACTAGAATAACCAGCTTAGAGAAGAATATAAACGACTTGATGGAGCTGAAAAACACAGCACAAGAACTTTGCAAAGCATACACAAGTTTCAATAGCTGAATCAATCAAGCAGAAGAAAGGATATCAGAGATTGAAGATCAACTCAAGGAAATAAAGCCAGAAGGCAAGATTAGGGAAAAAAGTGAAAAGAAATGAACAAAGCCTCCAAGAAATATGGGATTATGTGAAAAGACCTAATCTACATTTGATTGGTGTACCTTAATGTGATGGGGAGAATGAATCCAAGCTGGAAAACACTCTTCAGGATATTATCCAGGAGAACTTCCCCAGTCTAGCAAGGCAGGCCAACATTCAAATTTGGGAAATACAGAGAACACCACAAAGATACTCCTCAAGAAGAGCAACCTCAAGGCACATAATCGTTAGATTCACCAGGGTTGAAATGAAGGAAAAAATGCTAAGGGCAGCAAGAGAGAAAGGTCGGGTCACCCACAAAGGGAAGCCCATGAGACTCACAGCGGATCTCTTGGCAGAAACCCTACAAGCCAGAAGACAGTGGGGGCCAATATTCAACATCCTTAAAGAAAAGAACTTTCAACCTAGAATTTCATATCCAGCCAAACTAAGCTTCATAAGTGAAAGAGAAATAAGATCCTTTACGGACAAGCAATTCTTGAGAGATTTTGTCACCACCAGTCCTATAAATATATCATAGAGTCAGCTGAACTTGCAAAAAATCAGTTTTCCGAAAGATTGCAATCCAAAAATTTCAAATTGAGATATTACAGTGAAAGTGGCTGTTACTTTTAGGTATATTTCAAGTCTTTCTCTATAAAATACAAAATACCTCTAACCAAGCAGTATTTTGTGTCTGTGGGTTATACAGTTCAAGGTATTATGAGGTGATTTAAAAATTACTAAATATGAAAACACAGACATAGCACTTAGAAATAAGTCCACAAACTATGTAGGACTACAATCCTTTTTGATAAATCCCCTCTTAAGTTTAAATACCTCTGTGAAATCTGCCTGGTTTACATTTATAAAACACAAGAGGCTACTTATATGTCTCAGGATATGGGTATGGTCCAAATACCTAACTCTTCACAGATATCTGATACCAGTGTTGGTCTGATACCAGTGTTGGTCACAAGAAACTTATCCCTGAGTTTCTTGTGAAGAGGAAAGAAAGAGAGAGAGAGATAGAGCGATATTACTAAATAAAAATGTGATGTGCACATTAATATGTTATCATTTCCATCAATAAATTTTACAATTATTTAACTTTTCAATAAAATGTTTATTTTCACTTACATCTAGAAGTACTATTCAATGAACACTGAAAAGACACAGACAGATAGATGATAGATGATAAATAGACATGAAAATTAAGGCTGTGAATTACAGCTCTGTCATTTACTTGCTCTATGACTATTAACACATTGTATCCATAAAATTTTATTTCTTTATCTTTCATGAAATAGTAATTCCCAACATAAGTTAAGCAAAAAACTATGTTCAAATCCAATTACTACAGAAAGGAAAGCTTTTACTATATGGACAAGCTGAGTACTCTGGCCCTGAAAATGATTAGGATTATCACATATTCCAATAATATTTGTGGCTCATTAAAATGGGAGAGGCCACACTGAATGGTGAGAAAAAAATAAAGAGAGCATGGTAACATAGAAGCCAAGGGAACTGAGTGTTTAAAAAAAGGTAAACTGGTAGGCTGTGGCAAAGAATACTAAGGAGTCAGGTCAGATAAAGATATCAAAATGTCCATCAGATTTAACAACATGGAGATCATTAATGACCTCAGTGAAGTTGGTGGTGTCAGAAATAAGACTGAGTGAATTGCTACTGAGAAAGTAAAGATGGAAAGTATATTTTTTTAAACAGAATAAGACAAAATAATAGATCAGTCAGAAAGCTGCATATATCTATATATCTATATCTATATCTATCTATCTATCTATCTATCTATCTATCTATCTATCTATCTATCATCTCTAGGGATAAGTATAATGTTCCCAATTCATTTGAAGTATATTTAGCTTCTATTAGAGACTGACCTACCAGCTTTCCAACTGGTAGATCCCTTAGTCCAGCTCCCATCTAGGTCACTAGAGATCAATGTCACTTATTAGCTGTGGAGCTATAGGAGAATCAGTTAACCCACCTGATTCTGTTTCCTCATCCTTAAAATAGTTTTAAAAATAGTACCTACTTCACAGAGTTATTATGTGTATTGATGGCTAGAATGCTTATGCTGTGCCAAGCGACATACCTGGCACATAGTAGGTATTCAATAAATGTTAGCTATTATTATAAGAAAGGAAAAAACTTGGCCAAATTAAGATCATGTAACTAAAATCAAAATTCTCCTAATTCAAATGGTATAGGATAACCATCTAGGACTAATTTATTTTTTATTTTATTTACCTTTTCCTGGTAGTTACATATCCAATCTGTTCCTTCCTCAAATAAAATTAGGGTATTTTCCTTTTGAAGGTAAAGTTATCTAGACCCTTACTGTCTGAGAAGTTGCATCTTACCTGTCTAGTTGTGACTGACACACAGGTGGCATTTTCACTGGTCCTATCAATTGGAGTTGGGCAAAAGTTTTCCTTGGAGACTTTACGACCATAAAAAGTGAAAAGGATAATGATAGATGCCTTTTGTGGGTAGATGATTCCCAGTTCCTCTCCATAAAATGCATGAGCTATATGTTTCTTCAGGACCTTCTTTAGGTAGCCTGGGGGAATATCAGAGGTAGATAATGGAGAAAAATACCGTATAACTTTCAAAGTACTTCTCTTATAAAGGAGCTCAAATTTCAACTCTGTTAAATCCCCATACAGTGCTTAAATATCTTTTATAGAATTCCAATAATCAGTCATCTAGAATCTTCTTAAACACTTTTAATAATAGGGTATTTGTTATGTGGCTGTTGAACAGTTATACTGCTTTAAAGTGTTTCCTCATGTTGAATGAATTCCTAGACTCCCTGCTGCAACTTCCGCCTATTAATTCTACTTCTATCACTAGGAGTTATAGAAAAACCAGGTTTGAGTCCTCTTTTCCATAATACTCTATTAGATATTTAAGGACAGTGAATTTCTTTTGCTATGAAATAAACTTTCTCAACCTAAGTTGAAAAACTTCCTAAGTAATTTCCAAACTTCTCACCATACTTTAAAATCTCATATGAACCATGTCTAACTTGACAATAATTTTTTTAAAGTATTAGAAATAACACCAGATAGAGTCTGAATGAAATAGAGAACAATGTGATTTCCGGAAGTCACCTTTTACTTCTACTTTGAAAACAAGCACACTATTCTATTATTGCCTATCTTACAGGACTGTGTCAGACACTTCATTGACTACCCAGTATTTATTTCTACATTTTTTTTACTAATAGGAGCCTCAAGTTTGTTTGTGGTAACAATGTACTCAACCCCAGATAAGATACTTGCTTTTTCAGGCTCTCTTTAAGCTAGGGACAGCCATGTGACTCAGATATCTTTCTTTTGCATGCCACATCACGAAAGTTACTATAAATCCTTAACTTTTGCTTCTGCTTCTCCTCTTCCCTCCAAATGAATCTACTAATATTCCTCTCTCTTCCTGAACTTCTACTAGCAACATTCATTCCACCCAAATTTCTCATTCAATTCTGACTGAGGAAGTATATAGGCAGCTTATTATTCTAAGCTTATTGCAAGGCTTATCTCACTCAATCCTCAAAAATAACCTATGAGCTCAGTAAAATTATTCACATTTTTCAAAAGAAAAGCAATGAGGATCAGAAAGGTAAAGATACTAGAGAGTGAGTAGTAAAACTAGTATTTAAACATAGCTCAACATGTTTTTAACCCCTGCCCTGAGGTCTTCTAAGAGTCCTTTGTCAGAGGGGCCAAGATGGCTAATTAGAAGCAGCTGTGGTCCACAGTGCTCACTGAGAGGACTGAAAGAGGCACATGAATACAGCACCTTCGACTGAAATATCCAGGTTTTTGCACTGGGACTGATTAGGACAACTTGACCCATGGAGAATGAAGATAAGCAGGTTGGTGAAATGGCCCACTCAGGAGTGACACTGAGCTGAGGGAACCCCCACCCCCAGCCAAGGGAAGCAGTGCGTGACTGTACAACCCCTGGAAAGCACACTCTTCCTATGTATCTTTGGAATGTGCTGATCAGGAGGTCACCTTCCTCTGGCGTAGTGGTTCTCACACGTCCTTATGCCTTTGTGTCATTCACGTATAAAATATTCTTTGATAAGCAACATTTCCCCTTTTAGGATTCCCTCATACTGGGGAGAAGGGGAGCCCCAACACCCTTAAAGGGTCACTACTTCACTGGCAGCATTCCCGACGGTTTACAGTGTTTTAAATGTGAATTTTGGAATTGTCGACAGACATTTAAATGACAAGGATCTTCTGCCTCCCCCGCCCCCCCGCCACCCACCCCCACAACCGGTTATCGAGTTAAAAAGCAAACTAATCATGTCCTCTGAAAATATTTGCTTTTGCCATGCTAGAAATCAGCGTTGGCTTTTGATATTAAAGTGATGCATTACAAGAGAATTCTCAAAAATGCTGAAATCTGGCCTCAGGCCAGCTATCCCTGCTCTCAAGTTTCTGAGGGAGATATATGAATGAGCCCATGGCAAACGGAAAATGAGGAGTTTTAGTGTTTCCTAGAATTATGCTCAGATGCCCAGTACCTAACCGTCTGGTTATTCTTCCCCTCACCTCCTTGATGCAAGGAGTTTGAACCAGAGGCCTAAGAAGGCTTCTCCTGAAGCCCATATCCAAAACTGGTCACCCGTCATGCTCCATAACTCCCAAACCTGACAATAAGCCAGTCGGCCACGTCTGAAGCCTGGGTTAAGAGGAGCACATCAGGAAGAAGCCAAAGAGCAAAGGAGTATACACCCTTCAACCTCTTTTACAATAATTTGTGCTAGGTGTTTAGGGGCTCTGTAGGACCCTTCCTGGCAGCCAAATGAGAGTGAGAGGAATGGTGGTGGAATGGGCCTCTCCTGTGCTTCCCATTACTTCCACACTGTTGAAACAGAAATAGAAGCAGAAAAGAACACCCTACAAGTCCCACCCGTTTTGAGGCACTTAACTCACAGTGACAACCCTCCACATCTCTCCCCTGCAAAAAGACTAAAACAAAACCATCTCTTCCAAACTGTGTCCTTACATCTCAGCCCTGCAGATCAGTATTGTGTGCAACTTCGGCTGAAAGGATGCATTTCCCCAGGGTTGAAAGTTTGAGAAAGAGGCTATCTATATTCTGAAGAGTTCTTGTGTCACCCTCAAAAGGGTAAAAATGACGCAGTAAGTAGGAAAACAGCTTAGTTGGGTTGCATGCTCTGTTTGAGCCAGAAAGCCTGGGAAACGGTAACTGTTTTCAAATGGAACGCCATCCTGCTTTTGGGGAACAAGGAGGCTGCCTTGCACTCAGTGACCGCACAACACCAAAGAGCCATGCTCTCTGATTTCACCACTTAACTAAAAGTTGCAGCAAAATCCCTATTACAGGCTGGGCGGTGACTCATGCCTGTAATCCCAGCACTTTGGGAGGCCGAGGCGGGTGGATCATTTGAGGTCAGTAGTTGGAGAGACCAGCATGGTGAGACCCCGTCTCTCCTAAAAATACAAAAATTAGCCCGGCGTGGTGGGGTGCCCCTGTAATCCCAGATACTCGGGAGGCTGAGGTAGGAGAATCGCTTGAACCCAGGAGGTGGAGGCTGTAGTGATCCAAGATCGTGCTACTGCACTACAGCCTGGGAAACAGAGTGAGACTCCATCCGCCCCCATTACCTCCTACTCCCCCACCAAAAAAAAAAAAAAAAAAAAAAATCCCTATTACAAATACAAGTTGTGATGCAGACTGCATATACCTCTGGGAATAGAACCGGAACCGTGAATTCCAATGCAAATCGATGCATCGGTACCGGACCCACTGCACTGGACACATTTGCATCGCAGTCATCTGAGTAAGGAGCACATCACAGATGACCTCTGCAGGTTCCTTGCCCTGAGGCATGGCCCACATAGGAGGCATAGCTCAGATTTCAAAGGAACGAATACATGCTGGAGCCCAAAGAGGGCTATCTGGTTCTAATTCTGGCCTCCTGACAAGTAGGTAACGGAGTCACATTTTACAGACGAGGGACACCAAAACCACACGTCAGGAGTACAAGAGCGGCTTTATCATGGATCCAGGGCTGTGGCTACAAGGAAGCTGGAAGGAATAAAATGACTCCCATGAAGATGTACTGTGCGGACGAGTGGCAGGAGAAATTTGGCCATGACACAGACACAGAAATACGTTAAGAAATGAGGGGCAGGACGAAATCATCTGCGGCGGGTGTTTAGAGGGAGGGGGCCGCCGCTAAATGAAATCCTCACTATGAAACAAAGGTGGAGGCACGAGGCTGCGTTGGGTTGAAGAAGCAGAGGAAGGAGATGAAAGGGACTGTCATTTTCGTGTCGCAGCTTTTTGGAAGAGAGCCATGTCCTCTACTCAGGTTCCATGAAAATGTGTTGCTCTCCCTCTGCTACGGGATGCCGGTAACGCTCAGTCAACGAGGTAATTCCTGTGGCGGCAACGGGAATAACATAAAACGCAGAGGCCGGGACGGTATGTCTTTTTAAGCCTCCGCGGACGCAAACTTGGATGCGTGAGGTTCGGTAACAGGCAAAAAGTCATCTGGTTAACGGGACTGATGGGAAACCCCACCCCGTCCGGGCAAAAAGCCATCGGGTGAACGGGATGGGTCAGATCCCCTGTCCTGAGGGGGAGATGGTTTCTTGCAGAACGAGATGAAGGAGGTGGTTCTGCTCAGCAGTCAACAGAGGCCACATCTCCACCTGCAGCGACTTGATGGCTTCCGTGTCCTTTTCGTGGGTAGCCATGACCAAAGACTGGAGCAGCAGAAAGAGCTCCTCGGGAAGCTGGCCGCTGCTCTCCTGCCCGTGGCTGTCAAAAGCCTCCCAGGAGTACTTCTCCAGGGTCTGGGCGTGCTCCGGCAGCAGCTTGGCGGGCGGCGGTTGCAGGAGCAGCAGCAGCAGAACGCGGGACACCTCGCAGCGGACCAGCAGGTCCGAGAAGGCGCCCAGGGCGGCGGGAGAGGGCGCCGCGGAGCCGGCGTTTGGAGCAAGCGGCGCGGCCGGTAGGGCGGCCGTCGCCCCGGGCCCGGGCCCGGGCTGCGGTCCCGCCGGCGGGGGCGGCGGCAGCGGCTGCACCGGGTGGCTGCCGTGCTCCCGCGCCAGGCGCTGCATGCGCGTGAAGAGCGCCAGGGCGCCGGTATAATCGCGCGCCAGCAGCTGGCAGGAGGCCGCCTCGCCGAGCGCCTGCATCGCGGCCAGGGGCAGCTGGGGCAGCTGGAGCTGGGCGGCGCGCTGGAAGTGACCGGCGGCGGCGGCCGGCTGGCCCAGGTCGCGCAGGGCGGCGGCCAGCTCGAGGCAGAGGGCGGCGGCTGCGGCCGGCTGGCCCAGCTCCAGGTGCAGGCGCACCGCGGCGCCCAGGGCGCTGGCGGCGGCCTGCAGCGGCTCCCCGTAGGCGGCGGGGCAGACCAGGCGCTGGCGCGCGTCGCGCTCCTGCCGCAGGAAGAGGCGGGCGGCCTCGGTGAGGGCCAGCGCCTCCCCGGGCCCGTGGAAGAGCGCCTGCTGGCAGCGCGCCACCGCCAGCTGGCACCAGGCCGCGTACGGCAGACACTCCTGGGCGCGCAACTCACGGCCCAGCTGTCCGAACTGCTCGCCGGCCTCCGCGACGTTCGGCTTCCGCAGAAACCGCTTCTTCAGCTTGTTCGATACCAGCCGGTAGCGGGCCAGGAAGTCCCCGGCCTCGGGTCCCGCGCCGGCGCCGCCGCCCCCACCGAGGCCGGCCGCCGCCGCCGCCATGTTCGCCGCCGCAAGCACTTCCGGACGCTGGCGTGCGTGGCGGAGAGACGCGCCGTGCGTCCCCCTTGGCGGGCTGCCGGCGTGTCCGCGCCGGCTGGCTCCCCGGCCCGAGCCCGCCCCTTGCCCTGTTGATCTGCAAAGAGCGGAATCGGAGGCGGGGCCTGGCGGGGCCCGGCCGGAATGCCGCGGCGTATGCGAATCGAGGGTCTCGGGGACGCGGATCGGCTCGCGGGGCCCGGCCGGGTGCCGGCTGCTGATAGCCTGGCTGCAGCGCAAATGGTGCCCTTTGCTAAAGGCATCCCAGAGCCTCTCCATCTGAACACGACCCAGACTACACTCGTGACCCTAATTCGGTGACTGTGCATTTCTGGACTGTTCCCCACCACCACCACCACTCACTCCTCCATCTTCCTGTCCAGGGCCCCAGGCCAGCCGCCGGGTCCACCTCACCGTCCCCACCCTGGCTGCCTGTGGAAGTCCGTCCTGTGGCAACACTACAGTCACGGTCTTGAGGCCCACCCGCCCCAACGAACACCATCATGCTGAGGACTTTCGCGGGCAGGCCCTCCTGACTTGCTCAGAACCAGCCGGGGTGCCCCCTTCCCACCCAGAGCCATCCACCCCCCACCCCCCGCCCCCTGCACTGTCACCGGGGGAGACTGCTCCTCCGTGCCATCCCTGACTCCCACCCAACCCCAGACCCCCACTACCTGTCCATCCCTCCAGCTATGGAGGTCTCTTAACGCCCCACCCCACCCCATATCCCCTCCCCGCCAAGGCAAAGTGACTGAAACAGGCAGGTGGGTTCCATTAAACACTTTACTGACACAATGAATGAATGAAGGCCCAAGAGACTTTGGGGCCGGTGGAAAGTGGGGGTGGGGGTGTGGTTTGGGGGCTGGGGGATTTGGGGCTGGGTAGGTGGACGAGTGGACCTGCCGGGTCCCAGAAGTCGGGCGTCGTCAGCAGCTAGTCCCGGCCGGGAACCACTTGAGAGATGGTGGTTGTGTCAAAGAGGGTGCTCAGCAGCGCGTTGTTGTGAACCGGCATGTGCAGCAGCTGCGGAGTGATGGTCGTGTCTCCGCTGTTGTGGGCCTCCTTGCCCGCCAGCTCCAGGATCTGGGCCGTGAGGGACTCAATCACGACAGCGAGGTGGACTGGCGCACAGGGACTCAGGCGCTGGGCGTAGTGGCCTTCCCGTAGACTACGCTCCACTTGGCTCACAGAAAACAAAACCTCCGCTCGGGCGGTGCGAGAGCGGGTGTGCCTCCGGCCGCCAGCACCAGAGGACCCTCGACGGCTCCTCCTCTCCGACATGCTGGGTGTTGAGTGCGCGATCTCGGCTCGGCTTGCTCTAGAGCTACGAGATGCCTCTCAAGATGACCGTTATGGCGTCCAGTACCGTGTATCCTAGCGACGAGGGCCCAGCCCCTCACTGGCTGGGGAGCCCAGTCCGTTGGGCACGTACATCCTCGTGCCACCACGTCACCACACGGTAACCGCCTCGCTCGCACGTGGCTACGGCCTCACCAGGGACACGCCCGTCACGTGACTTCATCGCCTTCCCATTGGCCCCGAAGGAGCAGGCCTCGGCCTGGAAGCGGCTGGAGGGCATGCCCATCAGGTGACCTCATCACCTTCCCATTGGCCTGCAGGGAGAAGGCCTGGGCGGAGAAGTGGCTGGAGGGCACGCCCATCAGGTGACCTTATGGCCTTCCCATTGGCCCCGAGGGAGCAGGCCTCGGCCTGGAAGCGGCTAGAGGGCACGCCCATCAGGTGATCTCATCGCCTTCCCATTGGCCTGCAGGGAGCAGGCCTGGGCGGAGAAGTGGCTGGAGGGCACGCCCATCAGGTGACCTTATGGCCTTCCTATTGGCCCCGAGGGAGCAGGCCTCCGCCTGGAAGCAGCTGGAGGCCCGTGGGGGTCGGGGTGGAGTGGGGCGGGGAGGGGGAATCCAGCTGGTGACCCTCTCTTCGCCAGTGGGGGAACTCTCCCTTTCTACTGGATGGGAGAAAGACAAACGGGCGGCCCCGGGGAGGATGCTGGGTACGGCTCCTTTGAAATGTTGCACGCCCATCGCAACCACCTGGTTTCAAAACATTTTCAACACCCGGAAAAGACATGGAAACCCCTGTACCTGTAAGCAGTCACTTCCCACACGCCTCCTTCCACACCGCTGCCCCCGCCACATACACATGTTCCCGATAGCCCCTGGCAACCACTAACCAATCTGCTTTCTGTCCATAGAGGTTTGCGTGTTTTGGAGATTTCCTGTAGATGGAATCATGCAACCGAATGGCAGGCCTTGTGTGTCTGGCTGCTTTCACTTAGCATAATGTGTTCATCAGGGTTCATCCATGTAGAGGCATGAATCAGTTCTTCCTTCCTTTGAATGGCTGAATAATATTCCGTTGTATAAACAGGCCACATTTTGTTTATCCACTCATCAGTTGATAGACAAGTTATTCCCCCCTCTGGCTATTGTGAATAGCACTGCCATGACCATCTCTGTACAAGTTTTTGTTGGAATACCTGTTTTCAGTTCCTTTGGGTCTATTTCTAGGAGCCAACCTGCTGGCTCATATGGTAATTCTGTTTAACTTATTTAGGAACCACCAAACTGATTTCCACAGCAGCTGTAATCTTTCGCATTCCCAACAGTAGTGCATGAGAGTCCCAGTTTCTTCACATCATCAAAACTTCTTTTCTGTTTGCCTCATTTTCTTTCATTTATAATAGCCATCCTAGTGGGTGTGAAGCACTATCTCATGGTGGTATTCATTTGCATTTCCCACATTACTAATGATGTTGCTATGGTTTGAATGTGTCCCTCAAATTCTGTGTGTTGGAAACTTAATCCCGAAATTCACATGTGGATTGGAGACACAGCCTTTGAGACGGTAATTGGGATTAGATAAGGTCGTCTGGGTGAGACCCCCATAATGGGACTGGTGGCTTTATAAGAATAGGAAAAGAGGCCTGAAGCGACATACATGCTCTTGCCCTCTCACCATGTGATACCCCCTACCATCATCAGATGCTGAGGCACTTCCCAGTCCCCAAAACGGTAAGAAATAAATTTCTTTTCCTTATAACTTGTTCAGTGTCAGGTATTCAACTATAGCAACAGAAAACACACTAAGACATCTTTTCATGTGCTTCTTTTCCCTTTGTACCTCTCCTTTGGGGGAATGTCTACTCAAGCCCTTTGCCCATTTTTTAATTGGGTTGATTGTATTTTGGCTGTGGGGTTCTAAAACTTATTTATATATTCTCGAAAATAGACTCTTATCAGATACGTGATTTGCAAATGTTTCTCCCATTCACTTTCTGGATAGTGCCCTTCGTTGCTGAAAGGATTTTAATTTGGATGTAGTCCAATTTGCCAAATGAAAAAAAATGTCTTTGGCTGTCCCTTTGGTGTCATACTGAAGGAACTGTTGCCTAATCCAAGGTCATGGAAAGTTACATCTCTCTTTTCTTCTAAGAGTCTTACAGATTCAGCCCTTACATTTACACCCGTGATCCATTTTGAATTAATTTTTTACACGGTGTGAGGTAGAGGTCCGGGACATTCTTTTGCATGTGGCTATGCAGTTGTCCTAGCACAGTTTGTTAAAGGGATTATTGTTCCCCACCACCTCCCACCCCCACCCACTGAGTGGTGCTAGCACTCTTATTGAAAATGAACTATATATAAACATATGGATTTATTTCTGACCCCGAGTTCTGTAACATTGACCTAATCTATCTATCATAATGTCAGTACCACTTTTTTTTTTTTTTTTTTTTGGATTCGTTTAGCTTTGTAGTACGTTTTGAAATTGGGAAGTGTGAGTCCATCACATTTTTTCTTTTACGAGATTGTTTTGGCTGTCTGGGTCCCTTACATTTTTGTAAGAATTTTAGGATTAGCTTGCCAATTTTTACAAAGAAGGCAAGTTGGATTCTGACTGGCATCACAATGAATCTGTATATTGCCTTGGAGATTATGGGCATCTTAATAATATTATGTGCTCCAATCCTTAACACAAAACACCTTGCAGTTGTTTTTTTTTTAGGTCTTGTTTAATTTATTTTAGCAATGTCTTGTAATTTTCAGAGTATATGTCTTGTACACCTTTTGTTAAATTTATTCCTCGGCATTTACAGTGTGTTTCAATGCTACTGTAAAATAAATCATTTCCTTAATCTTATTTTCATGTTACTCATTGCTATGGTATAGAAATACAACTGATTGCCGCAAATTGATACTGCAACTTTGCTGAGCCGAATACGCCTTGCTGAGCATACTCAGATAGGGTTAGTGTATTAGTGCATTCTCACACTGCTACAAAGAACTGCCTGAGACTAGGTAATTCATAAAGAAAGAGGTTTAATTGCCTCATGGTTCTGCAGGCTGTACAGGCTTCTGCCCTGGGGAGGCCTCAGGAAATGTACAATCACGGTGGAAGGCAAAGGGGAAGCAAACACATTCTTCACATGTTGGAGCAGGAGGAAGAGAGAGAGCACGTGCAAAGGGGGAAGCGCTGCACATTTTCAGACAATCAGATATTGTGAGAACTCTATCACAAGCATAGCAAGGGGGATGTCCGCCCTCATGATTCAATCACCTCCCACCAGGCCCCTCCTTCAATAGATAGGGATTATAATTCGACATGAGATTTGGCTGGGGACACAGAGTCAAACCATCTCAGTTTTTTTTTTTTTTCTTTTGGTGGAGTCTTTAGTGTCCTCTATGTAAGAACATGCCATCTATGCATCTATGAATAGAGATGGTTTTACTTGTCCCTTTCCAATCTAGATGCCTTTTATTTCTTTTTCTGGACTAATTGCCCTGACTAGAACTTTGAGTATGTTGTTGAATTAGAAGTGGCAAGAGAAGACATCCTTTTCTCATTCCTGATCTTAGGGGGAAATCAGCCAGTCTTTCACCATTAAATATGATATTATCTCTGGGTTTTTCATGGATGCCCTTTATCAGGTTGAAGAGGTTTCTTTGTATTCCTGGTTTGTTGAACTTATTTTCATGAAAGGGTATTGTGTTTTGTTAAGTGCTCCTTTTGTACATATTTAAGATGACGATGAGTTTCTCCCCGCCCCCCCCCACCACCATGCATTCTGTTAATATGGTTTATTGTATAAATTGATTTTCACATGTTGAACCAACCTTACGTTTGTGGGATAAATCCTATTTGGTCATGGTGTATAAAGGATGGTCAATAAACATTTTGTTGAAAGAATAGGAATGGATCTGGCAAGCTTCTTGGAGGACAATGTGTGTGTTAAAGAATCTGTAGCATGATGAGAGAAGCCAAGGCACTGGTGGGAGGAGGGGAGTTGCAATCGCTTCATTAAGGCTGGAGAGTAAGATGCCAGTGGACTAGTAGTGGTTGGTGTGCTGGGAAAGAGGTAGGCAGGAGCTTGAAGAATGAGCACAAGCTTGAAGAACCTCCAAGATATGGAAGTTCTGTTATACCATGCTCAAGTTTTAGAATACCCTGTAGGCTACACTGAACCCACTGTGGTCTTTCAGCTTGGGAGTGACATGGTCTGATTTGCCTCTAGAAAGATCGATCGTTCTGAAAGCTGTGTGGAGAATAGAACAGAGAGGGCTGAGATTGGAATTAGAAAGCTGCTGTATTATGCCAGTCAAGAAATGACAGATATCTCAACTAAGACAATGGCGTTGGTAGATAAGACTAGGGGACAGAGTCCATACAAAGTTTAGGTAGTAAAATGGCACATAGCAGGCACTCACTACATATTAGTCATATTGGCAAACCTAGCTGGAGACATGATAATTCATTTGCTCATTCTTCAAAAAATATTGAAGGGTAGTGCCAGGCATATTGTGTTAAGCATTGAAACAACACCGATGAGAAATACAGATTAGGTCCCTGCATGCGGTCTGGTGGAACATTCGGAAGAGGAACCAGACAATTACAACACTATACTGTGATAAGTGCTATGAGAGGGGGGAAGTTCAAGGTGCTGGTTATCGTTTGGTTTGTTTGACCCCTCCAAATCTCACGTGGAAATTTGAAACCCAGTGTTGGGAGGCAGGGTCTAATGAAAGGTGTTTGGGTCATGGGGTGGATCCTTCATGAATGGCTTGGTGCCATCCTCGCAGTAATGAGTGAGTTCTCACTCGATTCATTGCTACAAGAGCTGGTTGTTAAAAAGAGTGTAGCACTTCCTCCCCCCACCCCACCTCGATTCCTCTCTCACCATGTGATCTCTGCACTTGTTGGCTCCTTTTCACCTTCTGCCACAAGTGAAAGCAGCCTGACGCTGTCACCAGAAACCAAGCAGATGCCAGCACCATGTTTCCTATATAGCCTGCAGAACCATGAGCCAAATAAACATCTTTTCTTTATAAATTACCCAGCCTCAGGCATTCCTTTATAGCAACACAGATGGACTAAGAAAGTGCTGTAGGAACACGTAAGAGGAGTACTTTGCACAGACTTTTGGAGTTGGGAAAATGTTCCTGGAGAAATGGTGTCCAATATGAAGCTTGAAGAATGAGTACAAGTTAGCCAATTGGAAAAGTGGGCATTTGTTGGTGGGGGGAGGGGAGTGGTGGTGAGGAAGTGAAAAAGCTCTAGCATGATTCCACAGGGGTAGAGTGAGGTGACTACAGACATTGGAGTCATTCCTGGACAAATGGGGTGAAGGAGGAGGTCTGCGTATGGGTAGGAAGATGAGTTCAGTCTTGAGCATGTGAAATTTGAAATACTTGTGGGATATCCAGATGGAGATGAAGGATATTTGGCTTAGGAGTTAAGCAGTGAAGTAAATACTGAAAATATAAACTTGCAAGTCATCAGGGTAGTTCTTGAAGCCATGCATGTAGTTGAGACCATTTAGGGAGAGCACATAGAGAGAATATATAAGGGGACCAAGGACAACTTCTTTTAAGGAGCAAGCAAAATAAGAACATCATTGGAAGAAGACTAGAGGAGTGTCTCCATAGATAAAGTTGGTGGTGGGGTGGGGGGTGGGGTGGGGCATGCTGGAAGATAATCAAGCCAGAAAGAGATGAGAGCAAAGTTCACAAGGAAGCCAGAAGAACTGAGCAAGAAGTGACAAACTCAGAAACACTTGCTGAGTTCCAGAATGATAAGCATTAAAACCTGTTCACTGAATTAGGCAATGCAAGTGTTGCTGGGGGCCTTGGCAAGAGCAATTTCAGTGGAGGGGTTGGAGGCAGAAACTAGAACAGACTTGTACTAGGAGCTCGTGAGAAATTCTAAGACATATCTTCCCAATACTGGGGAGCATGATAAATGTCCACATTAGAGATAATTGGTGAGCACGTCATGCTCAGTCAAGGCATTTTACATGCCTAGTGGAATCTCATGTAGAAAACTTCTCGAAGGGTAAAGGTGAGGGTAGGGTCTGAGGGCAACACTCTCCCTTACTTTTTCTTCCCCTGTGAATGTCTTGACTTCCCTTGTGTATGTCTTTTGCCATATTTGTAATCTTCCAGCCATTATTTATTTGAATACTTTTTCAGTCCCACCCCCTTTCTCCTTTCCTTCTGGCATCACGATGACACAAAGG
This sequence comes from Saimiri boliviensis, assembly GCF_048565385.1. NCBI lineage: Eukaryota > Metazoa > Chordata > Mammalia > Primates > Cebidae > Saimiri > Saimiri boliviensis. The sequence continues at coordinate 83,210,932 of NC_133470.1, read as the reverse complement.
TTAGCTCTTTTGTCATATTCCCACAGATCCCTGAATCTCTGCTCATTTTTCCCCCAGTCGCTTGGGCTCAGGCCACATGTTCTGACCAGGGGTTTTAATGTTAGTTCCATTTTCAAAGCCTTCACAATGACATTTGGTTCTGTTCAGCGTGATCAGCAGTCTTGGAGCTGGTGAGGTCTGTATCCCTTAGTGCAATTCTCAAAGTCCTTTGTATGTTGTGTAGGATCACATCTGTACAGACACAGCTTCATGGGTTTAGTTTTCCATGCACTTCCTCCCTCCCTGTAATCTCCCCAGCACGTTCTGTTTCCCTCAGCTTCCCTTTTTCAACCTTCTAGCCTGAATGCTGTTGCTCTCGCCTTAGTTACTGTTCTCTGTCACACACTTCCTGTGCCTTTGCCTTTTCTTCTGGTGTCATTTGGCAGGAAGACCAAGAGGAAAGAAAGAAGTCATGGGCACCCTTTTGGGACCACAGCTCCTGCAATCAGGGAGGAAGGTCATTTTCCTTCAGAGTTTTCATCACCTGAAGGCCCTGGCAGCTGTCTCTGTCACCACCACTGCTGTCACAAGATTGCCTGTGGTCTAGAACATGAAAATACGAAGAAAAGAAGAAAGAAACCTGGGGATTCCCTTAACTATTGTTGAGGGTTAGTATTCCATTTTCCCTCTTTTCAGGTCAGAACCAGAGCTCTCTCTGTTCACACCACTCTCTGCTTCTAACTTGCAGGCTATATTGAGCCAAGGATACTAAAAGGGGAAAATGTCAAGTTCACCGCTGTTTCAGTGGTGCTTCAGCTTATAGTCTTTCCCCAGTCTGCCTCCTTTTGTTTACTTTTCAGAGTCCTCAAATAGCTGCCCCATGTACTGTGTCTACATTTGATAGCTGCATTCAGTAGAGTATGCATGCTGAAACATTCTGGAGATGTTACATTTTACTTTTATATTTAAGTGGAACAGATTTGTTTCCTTGTAAGTAATCGATTGTGTGTGTGTGTGTGTGTGTGTGTGTGTGTGTGTGCGCGCGCGCACGCGTGCACATGCTTAGGTGCCTAAAAAAAAATTCTTTAATTTTTTTCGAAGTACCATAACACAACTAGAATATATCTCAATATTGATTGTCCTGCATCATTTTTTCCTGGTAGAGACTTTGTCCTTTTGAGGAGCAGATTCGTTTCTTCCTTCATTTCTGGAAATTTTTCATATACAGCATCTGTGGATATTTTTCTATTCCATTTATTAGGCTCTTTACTAAGACAAATAAATTATCTTAATGTTGGATCAGCATTAGCATGATCATCTAAAGTCCTTCCTCCATGCGCTGGTTTCGATTTGTGTGCATGTCTCTTCTGCATCTTGCTCTTCCTAATTTACTTCTTTGATCCACCATGTGGTTTTTTTGGGTTCTCAGTTTCTTTTCTGAACTCAGTAATCTCCTTTTTGTTAAAAAAAAAATCAAATTCGCTTACCAATCACCTTGTCTTTGAAACTTTGTTAAGTTGAAATCATATTCTTAATTTTACTATGGCTTAGAGGACTCTAAGTTTAGTTGCATCTGTTCCTTGTTTTATGCATTCTTCTTCCAGTCTATGATGGTTATCTGTCCTTTGTATACTATGATGCTTTTTTCTGTCTTTCTCTTTCTCTCTTTCCTTCTTATTTATTTTCTTCTTTTTCTTCCTTCCCTCCTCCCCTCTACCCTTTTCCCTCCTTTCTTCCTTCCTTCTCCCTTCCTTTCTTCCTCCCTCCCTCCCTCTCTTTCTCCTCTCTTCTCTCCTTTTCCCTCTCCCTATGTATCCCTATAGATTGTTAGCATCATTGCCAAACCATTCATTTTTATTGCAGTTATGGAAAGCGTCAGCAGACTTTCCATTTGCTCTAACATTCTGAGGGTGAATTCTTCTTTGCACTCTTCACACTTACAATCTCATAGCTATAATTTGAGGGTGAGATGTTGATTTCAACCTACTTTTTCTCTTAAGATCTTGCTAAATATCATGTATCATGCTCCGCTCCATCCATGCAAGGGTGTATCTTACTCTGAGGGTTTTGCTTTGTTTGCCCAGCTCAGCACAGTGCCCTAGAAAATGGAAAGAATTGGGAGCCTTCCTACCACTGGTGAAATCTATGAGTGGCAATTGAGGGCTTCTATTCACAAAGGTATTTACTTAATTTTTTTCTGTTTATCCTCTCAGCCCATTTCTCCTCAGGTTAGAGAGTCTTACATCCCATTCTAAGGATCTAACTGGCTCACATTGTTTTTCCTCAGTATTGCTTCCAGGGAGTATGGACAGAATCAGAAGGGTGCTAAACCAACCGTCCTCCCCACTAAAATAAGTGTGTGTGTATATGTTAATGTGTGTGTGTGTGTGTGTGTGTATATATATATATTCATTCCTGGGAAGCCACTTTCCTCCCTCCCTCCTTCTCCTGCTTCTCCTCCTTGTTCTTCTCTTCTTCTCATTTTGCTTTTTACTATTATTTATTTATTTAACTAGTACAAGAAGGGAAGGGAGATTATTTTATCTTTCTTCACTCTACCATCTTTTACAAATAAATTGTAACAGTACTGACTCCATGTTAGAGAAAAGCTTGCTTGCTTGAATATGATAATTGTTTTGCTTGAGTTTGTAGATTATTCACTAAAAATAGCCTCAGGGCCTTCAACAGAAATAAAAGAAAACACACCAACCAGCAACTCTGGGAAGGGACTGACCAGCCTGGTAAGAATAGACTGATGGTGCCTGCAGAAGGTCACAAAACATTGACCAAGAGAGCAGTGATTAACTGTGCACCTGAGACTTCAAACATTTTATAAGAATGTTTTGATCATCATTTCCCCTACTTTCTCTTAAAAACCCCTAATCCAGAGGCACAACTGAGAGAGATGATCACTGAACTCTAGTTCACTGACTACTGAGGTTGCTGGCTTCTCAAAAGAGCTAACTTTCCTTTCACCAAACCTCCTCTCTTTGAGTTTTTGGCCTTCAGGTGATGAATGGCCTGGACTGGGGTTCAGTTACAAAAACTGTGGTTTTGAAGGGTTATTTTTTTATTCCTAGGATATATTCTGGCTGACTCGGAGTTAGTTTTAGATAAATGTAAGCTTTCTAATGGGTCTGAATCCACACTAATGTATATGACATTATCAAGGTCTTTTTATTTCTAATCACAAACACTTCATTATCAAATCTTAATCATCTCCAATTTCACTGCAAATCATACAAGGGCCTTGTCTTACAAGCCGATGTTGTCCAGTATTTAGTTGTAATTTGGTCAGTTACATTGTTTTTATGCAGCCTTTTTTTTTTTTTTTTTTTGACTCATGGCCATGGTTACTAGTTTCCCTGTTCACCATTCCTCTGTTGCACCTTGCTTTGTTGTTTTTGTTCAAGTTCCTTTTAATGGAAGGACCTCTTTAAGTTGTTCTTTCAGTGAGGGTTTGTGAGTGGTCAGCCCTCTCAATCTTTGTTCAAGAATATCTTTACTGGCCGGGTGTGGTGGCTCACACCTGTAATCCCAGCATTTTGGGAGGCCGGGACGGGAGGATCACTTGAGCTTAGGAGTTCAAGACCAGCCTGGACAACATACTGAGACTTTGTCTCTACAAAATAACAAACATACAAACAAATAAATAAATAGCTGGGTGTGGTGGTGCTCACCTGTAGTCCCAGCTACTCAGGGAAACAATAACTTAACCAGGCATGGGAGACACACACCTGTAGTCCTAGTTACTAGGGAGGCTGAGACAAGAGGATCCCTTGAGCCTATGAGATCGAGGCTGCAGTGAGCCGTGACTGCATCACTGTACCTCAACCTGGGTTACAGGGTTTTTTTTGAGACCTTGTCTCAAAAAAAAAAAAAAAGTATATATATATATACATATTTTTTTTTGAGTGAACTAAACATACATATGTATAATTCACTCATTCTTGACTTGTAGTTTAGTTGGGTATGACATTTTCCCCCATTCTCTGAATGCATTAGTAATACGATTCCATTTTTATTGCAGTTGGTGAGAAGTCTGCTGTCAGTTTATTATCCCTTTGATAGTACCATGTCTTTTCTTTCTAGTTGATTTTAAGGTTTTTTCCCCTTTTCTTTGTTGGCTCGCAGTTTTCCCGTGATTCAGTTTTATTTATTCTTGCTGTGGCTCGTACTTTTAGAATACAAGGAACTATGTTTGTTTTCAAATCCGAAAATTTCCAGTCAGTATTTTTTTGATTATTGGTTTATCTCTATTCTCCATATTCTCTGATTCTGTCATTCCTATTAGATGTTTTTTGGACCTTTGTATCGTTTTTCCATATCCCTTAACTGTTTATAAATTTGCTCTCTCTCCTTGCTGCCTTCTGAATAATTTCCTTACTTCTGTCTTCCAGTTCACCAAAGCAGATGAGTCTCTGCTTCTGCTGTCACTGGCAATAATATTTTTCATTTTTGGAAGTTTTATTTGGTTCTTTAAAGAAAGAAACCGGCCTCTTCTTTTTCCACAGAATCTTGCTCTTTTCTCATATGTTTGGATTCCTTGTTATTTCTAAGTATCTTACACAAACTTACTTTATACTCTCTGTTGGCTCTGTTATCTGAAGTTTTTGGTAGTCTAATCCTGCTCATCATTGTGTTTGCTGATACTCAATCACAGATGATTTTTTTTCCTCATGTGTTTTATAATTTTGTTTGTGAGTTTAGGGATTTGTTCAAACAGAGCTTCATCTATGTGACTTCAGTGAGGTCTGATTGGGGGTGTATCTCTGGCTGGTATCTTTCTGATGTTAATTTGTAAGCTTGGGGTTTTTTGAGACCTAAATAAGAGGTATTAACTCCAACCCTAGAACTACATGATAATAGCCTTAGAGTTACAAATGACTGGGGAAGCATATTATTTTCTCCCACCAGAACCCGTGAAGAAACAAATTCTCTTGTCACCTCACCATGGTGGTGGGAAGACTTTTTTCTCTAGTCCTTACTTTCATTGACTGTGTAGCCCTTATGAGGCACCAAGGCTTTTCTCCTCTCCCTGGTAGTTATTGAGTCCATTCCCCTACCAGCCTAACATAAATTCAAATGCCCTTTGATCTGCTGTTTAGGTTCCTCTTTGTTTTTTGACACCCGAGGCTCAACTTCCACCATAAGTTCATCATATGTGCATTAAAGGAAATATTTATTAAATTTTATCCTGCCTTTTAAAAGGTGCTTTGCAGCAGGAGGGTTTTCAGGTTATCTAGTGTGCACTGTTTCCAGAAATGGAAATTACTTTCCCCTTTAAAACTCCCACAGCAATAAGGAGCTCCCACAAATTTTCTGAAAGAGGAATATGATGCTGAGGAACACTTTTATGACTATTTAGCCTCAAGGAAGGGTTGGTGCTTTGGGGTGCTAGACACTCAATGACAGCTTAAGATAAGTGGGGAAGGGGCTAGGGGTTGAAAGAACCCTAATTGCCCAAAGCCACATGTCACAAGAAATTTTGGGAAGAAGAGCCACTTTATAAACTGGTTACCTTCATGGATTTTTCTGCCCTAGGATCAGAAGTGGAAAAATATGAAGATCCATTGCTAACAGGAGGCCTGCCCTAAGCAAATGGTGGTGAGACATGACTGCTCTTAGTGCATTTATTACCCGTGTCCATTTAAAAGCAGGTACTGAAGACTGCAGAAAAGTCACGGGGTGGTACTCAAAATGTGGTTATATAGATAACTGAGTGTGGTTCTTCCCTGAGGCACAAAGAACTGATTTTTGTGTACTCTTGGAAAGGAAATGCATAAAATTGGTATTATGCTTTGACAGGAAATGTATAAAGTTGGTATTATGCTTTACTCAGAAATTTTGAAGAGGGTTGGAAGTGATGCAGTAACTTTAAAATGATATACAAGATTGAACACTCTGCTAAACTTCAGTTAAGAGTATCCAATTGTCTCTTGGACTTCCCTGCCTGGATGTTCTGTTCCACATGTGCCTCAAACTCAAATATATCCAAGACTGAAAACATCTTCTCTCCAAGCTTTCTCCTCTTCTAATGTCCCCTGTCTGAGTAAAGTGTGCCCGGTTGACCAAACCAGTAACCCAGGAGTCATCTTGACACCTTCTTCTCCCTCAACCCCTCTCTCACAATTAACTGGACACCAAGTTCAGTGGACTCTACCTTCAAAATGGCTCTCAAATCAATCCACGTCTCTCCTTGGCATTGCTGCTGGACATCAGGGCCCAGGTTTCCACTCCTCTTGGGAATGACAGAGGTGTCGCCTCTTCTGTACCTTCCTCCGAGCTTGAGGAGCTATCCTGTCCAGAGGAAATCCTTTCCCTTCCATATTTCTATAGAATGGTGTCTGACACTGTGAATTCCCTTCAGGCTCTGAGTTTCAGACATCAACACAGAAAGAATGCCGGGCTATTCATTTTCCTCCAGGATGAAGTTAGAATCTTGAGGGCAGCAAGGCAGGCAGGCATATGCGTTGTTACAAACCTTCTCAAGTGATTCTGATGTGCAGCTCCAGTCAAGAGCCACTGCACAACGTGGTGAGCTATTTGAATACAGGGACCATGGCTTTCAACTTTGTATTCATCAAAACACAACACAGCCAATACCTGATATGGAATCAGTGCTCAGTAAATGTTCTAGTGAATGAGTAAATACAAGAACTAAAGAATGATATGGTGCAAAGAAACAGACGAAAGGGCTCTTACGAGCTGCTTAGTGCAATCCCTTCATTTTTTTCAGTTGCCATAGTATTGGGACTGCTTGAGTCTCCTGGATGTTCACAGGATGTCATTTTTGACAACCACAGATCACCAATTACCCAGCTTTTCTAGGTGTTGTGTAGCAAGGACGGATCATCTGCAGTATTTCCAGAAGTAGAAATTATTTCTTTTTCCTTTTATGACTCATACAACGTCAGGAAATTTCCACAAAATTCCCAGAAGAAGAACATGATGGAGGAAGCCACTTTCCCTATATATACATATTTTTATGAAACTGCCAGTGAAGCAGTAGATGTGGCCAGAAGACACCACTTTCCTGGTGTCTCCTGAGAACTCTTTTCTCTAGTTTGTTATTTTCACCTGCCTTCTTCTGCAAGTTTCTTTTTCTTTGGGCTCATTTTCCATTTTCTCTCTATCTAGGTTTGTGGAAAATGCAGGAGCCAATGCTTCTCAACCTTCCCTACTCCAAACACCTATGCACACGAACCCACTTGCATGTGTGCACACAAACTCCTGGACTCTTGAGAAACTTTCGAAAGGAACTTATAGGGTGAGGACTTTTATTACTATTTATTGATTATTATTATTACTTATATCAGAAATATAACATTTTGGACACATGGAGGCGCTCTAACCCCCAAATTCCTGTTTGTCTCTGGAAAGGAGCAGGCAGTCTAGGATGGGTGGGGACACACAAGACAGCTTATCTTTTGCCATATACATTAGGCCTAAAGTATTTACAAAGTAAAAGAGGCAGCTCAGCTGTGGCAAGGCAGAAAAAGCCCTGGACTCAGAATTAAAACAGCTGAGTTAGAGTGCTGGCTATGTAACTTGCTCTCTAACTCTCAGTTTCCTCATCTGTAAAATTGGGGTAATAGTACTACTTCATATTAATACAATCTCAGGTGCAAAAGACCGGTTTAGGCACCCTTGTTCTGAGCTCCCACAGACTCCTTGTGCTTACCTCGTGTTAACATTGGTTTTTAATATATCATCAGTCTCCCATGGTACAAGGAGATCTTGAGAGCAGAAATTCTATTTGTCTGGCCTCCACTGTGCCTGCCCTCAGTGCACAGCAACGTGGTCAGTGTATGTTGGTTGAGTGAATGAAGAACAATTGGAAATTTGCATGATTTTGTGTGTATAATTCCTGTTTTACTATCATTGGTAGGCCACCAGGATACTGCAAATCTGTTTTCATTGTATGTAAATTTGATGTATAGACATTCCAATGTAACACAAGTTGATTCGCTTCCCATGTTACCTAAAAACTAGTTTTGGAAAGTCGTTAGATCCCTTTAGGAGAATATTTCAGTACATTTGCTCCCCTGGTTAGGGTTAGGGGTTAGGGTTGTGTTCCCAGCACATGCATCTCCTCAATAATAAGCCTTTACATGTGTGCACCGCCACTTTAAAGAGTTTTTCTTAAAGGTGTTTCTGTGTACACTGACTCATATGCTCCTCACAGGAACCATGAGACAGGCAGGAAAGGTATTCTTGCTACCACTTGATGGATGAAGAAACCAGTGTTCAGAGACATTAATTGAATCACTACATACCATATCAAGAGCAAGTTTGTTTCAGAGCTGGGCCTAAAACAGAATCGGATTTCTCATTTCACAGTCTGGTGTTCTTTACACAATCCACTAGTTCAACCTGGTTGCTTTCTGTAATGTTTTTTCAGTGATTTTTTTTTTTTGCATCTAAGCCTATTCCTACTCCCAACTGCACCTCCTGCTACCTACCTTAGCATACTCTGCTCAACCAGGGCCTCTCCCTCTACCCTGAACATGTCCTCTTGCAATTTCCTGCCTCTGGATCTTTTCATTTGTTTTCACCTCTAGGTGGGCACTCCCTCCGCACCCCAACATCACTGCAAGTTGAAAGAAACCCTAGGCATCCTCTCAGTTTCAACTCGAAGACCACCTAACTTTGTGAAACATCTGCAGATGGGCCCTGCTGGATGGGATCTCTCTCCCCTTGAACACACAGAGCAGTCCTGCTTCATTCCCTTCTCTACAGTGTCCCTTGCTCTGTGTTCTCACAGCCCCCTGTGCTCAGTCTTCGCAGCACATATTGCCCTATGTTGTGAGTCTGCTTTTGCCCTGTGACTGTGAGCTCCTTGAGGAATGGAACCTTGTCTGATTCATCTTGGTATCTCCAGCACCCGGCACAGGGCCTGGAACACAGTAGCTGCTCCAAAAAATGTTGGATGAATGAGTGGGTGGATGAATGAACACTACCCCACACAAAACCTTGGATATAGTAGTTGCAAAATAATAATGGATCTAATTGAGTCTATAACCACATCTCATTTCCTTTCATCCTATCTCAGTGCCAGCTGAAGGTTCTTTGTTCTGCCTCAGTCTGTCACTTCCATTCCTGCTCTGGATTCCATCCCATCCTGCCTCCCCAGGTGCCTCACTCCATCAGTTACTTCTTTTCTCAAGAATCTCTAATATCTCCATCTTCTCTGTCTGGCTCCTTTCCTTGCAGTGCAGTAGCCAAAATGCTCATGTCTCTCCTCTTATTTCAAAAATAAGTACCCTCGACTGAATGGGTGTCTTCTTCCTCATAGTATCAAACTATGTACCTCATTGGGGAGTAACCCAGCTGAGTGAGCCCTTTACTGGAGAACCTTCAGTGTCAGTCTCCTTAGATCTTTTTCTCTCAGGTTAGTCAGAAGGCTCACAGAAGACTCTTCCAGCTGCCAGAATTTTAGAGGCAGGGGCAGGGAAGAAGACGGGGGATTCACGGCTTTCAGGACACATGCTTCTACTCAACACCCTGCTTTTCAGTATGGGACCCCAGACCTCAACTAAGTCTGGGAAATACCCCTCCAGAGGCCCTCTGGCTTACTCTCTCCAGGGAATAACACTCCAGACTTCTGTCAGAGCAGGGAAGGGCCAACCCCTCACTAGAATTGAAAGCAGGAAGGGATTTGGCAATGAATCTGCTTCTTAATAGAGTTTTCAAACAGCACATTCATTATTTTGGTACCCAGCGCCCCCTTTCAATTCCAGAGTTAACTCCACTTCCAGAGTTACCTTGTTACAGCCTTTGAAGATTCCCGGAGGTGGGGAGTAAATCAAGTTGGCTTTTTACTTTTCCCACTAAGGTCTCAGAATTCCTAGTTTGTGGCCTTCTTGGATCTGCTAAGTCAGTTGCTAGTCATCTATCTATTCTTCAGCATCCAAAATTTAGTTGTTGCCTCCTTTGCTGTTCTTCAATCCTTTTTATTTTCCAATCCTGTCCTTATAATCCTTTCAAAAATCATTTTTGTAGCAGTTCCAGTGGGGCTTTGGGAGATGGTGAAGTTAGTTGTGGAAGTATCTGCTCCACCTTAACTATGCATCATCACAAGCATGGGTGTCTGCCTGCCTGTCTCATTGGTCCTACATACCTTCGTTATGACACCACTCTCCCTAAAACTCTCATCTGGCTCTCTGACCTGTTCTCTGACCATTCTGTTCTTTCAGCTCTCAGCCTCTGGACTGCCAAAACCCCAAACCGACTTCCTATCCATGAACCCTCAGGCTTCTGTTCAGATGTCTTGCCAACATATCTGTGCTTCACGACTTGCCTACTCTCTCTGACCCCTAGCATTTTCACATACTTTTCGAATTCTGACACTCATAAATTTGCTGCTTCCCTCTAAGTAGAATGTTGATTCCTGTCAAACACACAGCCTAGCCCTGATTTCTCCTCTTCTCTCAAATAGTGATATTGTCATCAGTGATAAACAACTATGTGCTGAGTGTTTTCTATGCACTGCTCACATTTTATACACATGTATAGATTCATTCTTCATCACAGATTTTTCAGGTAGCTGGCATGTATTAGCCCCACTTTGCATATGTGGAAAGAGGTTCAAGGAAGGAAAGCAGCTTCCCCAAATTTCCCAGGCTACTAAAAGTCAGACATGGAATTCAAGCCCAGATCATTCCAAGTTTGTGCTCTTCCTATGACACTACACTGCCTCAGTCAAGGCATCAGAGAGGGAGCTAAAAGCAGATGGTGAGAGAATAATGAGTACCTGAATTGGAGGGAGTGGCCACCATCAGTGGGTAGACTATGGAGAAAGACAGGGCTAACAGAAAAATCTTCACTGACTTTGCAGGTTTACACAGCATTAACCCTTATGATCTTGAGTTGTGCATAGGATAAATTACCATGCCTGTCTGCCCACACAGAAAGTAAGCCAGAACACCATCACTAATCTATATGATATACACCAACATAACTTAAGATGATTTATTGCAATTGAAAAAAATGCCCTGAGGAGGGGAACAAGATGGCCGTTTAGGAACAGCTCGGAGTTGCAGCTCCCAGCAAAAGCACAGAGGGTGAGAGTGGATGCCATATTTTTATTGCCCATGGACCAGGAGATTCCCAGGCAGAGGAGCCCCACAGGTCGCCAACATGGCTGTTTTGGCTGGCGTGGTTCTTTTGGTTGGCGTGACTGCTTTGTCCCAGCTGGTTGCTTTGTCCTGGCTGGTGGATCTCCGTACAAAATACACTGGCCTGGGTGCCCTTTTGGCTGGCGATTGGAGCCCTGGGAAGTCACCCATTCATCTGATTAAAGAGGGGTCTGAACAGAGAGCCAGGCCAGGAGATTCCTGGGCAAAAAAAGTGCCACGAATCTCAGCGCCACTGTTTAAGCTGGCGCAGTGAGTCACAGCACGGGAAATCACACAGATCCCAGTGCCTCTTCAACAGGCGACTGGAACACCTGGGATAGAGTCGACTGTTCAACTAAAAGAGAAAAAAAAAGGCTCTGAGGCAGGGAGCCAGGTGATCAAGCTCGACTGGCCCCACCCCCATAAAGGAATAGCAATCAGAAACTCTCAGGATTGACAGTTTCACAGCAAGCGCAGCTCAACCTGGGATGGTCCAGCTATGTGGGGGAGGGGTGTCTGCCATTACCGACGCACTCCACAAATACAGAGGTAGTCCGCCATTGCTGAGGCAGCCTGCCATTGCCAAGGCAACCTGCCATTACAGAGAGAGTCCACCAATATAGAGGTGGGCCACCATTGCCGAGGCAGTTCTAACTACACTCATATAAATAGGACTGCAGGGAAGTTCACATGCACCACCATGCCCAGCTGATTTTTTGTATTTTTAGTAGAGACGGGATTTCACCATGTTGACCAGGATGGTCTCGAGCTCTTGACCTCGTGATCCACCCACCTTGGCCTCCCAAAGTGCTGGGATTACAGACTTGATCCACCATGCCTGGCTGATTTGATGAAATGCTAATGAGAATGGACAACATAGAGAGGAATATAAGTGAATTGATGGAGCTGAAAAACACAAAACGAGAACTTTGCGAAGCATGCACAAGTTTCAACAGCTGAATTGACCAAGCAGAAGAAGGGATATCAGAGATCGAAGATCAACTCAATGAAATAAAATGAGAAGGCAAGAATAGAGAAAAAAGGGGAAAAAGGAATGAAGAAAGTCTCCAAGAAATGTGGGACTATGTGAAAAGACCTAATCTACATTTGATAGGTGTACCTGAATGCGGTGAAGAGAATGAATGTAAGCTGGAAAATACTCTTCACAATATTATCCAGGAAAACTTCCCAAACCTGGCAAGGCAGGCCAATATTCAAGTCCAGGAAATACAGAGAACACCACAAAGATATTCCTCAAGAAGAGCAACCTCAAGGCACATAATCATCAGATTCACCAGGGTTGAAATGAGGGAGAAAATGCTAAGGGCAGCCAGAGAGAAAGGTTGGGTTACCCACAAAGGGAAACCCATATGGACTCAGGGAGAGGAGCATCACACACTGGGGCAGTTGGGGGGTTATGGGTAGGGGAGGGACAGCAGGAGGTGGGAAGGGTGGGGAGGGATAATGTGGGGAGAAATGCTGGATATAATATGCACCTGTGCAACAACCCTGCATGACCTGGACATGTACTCCAGAACCTAAAGTAAAATTTAAAAAAGTTTTTTTAAAAAAGAATTATCATATGAAACCTCACAAGTCTCTAAAACCTTTCTGCAATTATTCCTCATAGGAATTACCACACTGGTGAGTTTGTTCAACAGAAGCTGTTGTGACTTCCTAGTTTAACTCCTATAGAGATGACTTGTATGGAAGGTAAAGCACTACCTTTGAACTCAGTTCCTGCCTTATCACTGAGCTTGTGCTACCAAGCAATTCTTACAATGTCTGGAGTTCTATTAGACTTGAGAAAAATCTAGGGTTTCAGCTAAATCCTTTAATCCATAGGCTTATGCAAAGGACTGTCTCAAGGTAGTCCTAGCCCATGGGTTCTCAAAGTATGATCTGAAGGCCCCTGGAGGAGTCCCTGATTCCCTTTTAGTGGGTCTGCAGATTAAAATTTTTTTTATAGTAACACCAAGATGAGTTACATTAAATTAGACATTTTCCTTTTGAAATTAAGCAGACTTTTGGAAACCAAGATGTGCATAGCCCTGTGGTAGGCTAAGTGGAAGTCATAAAGGCAACAGTAGCTTTTTTTTCCCCTCTCGTTACCTCATGAGAGTACAGAGGACTTTTCCAGAGGTTACCTAACATATGATTATGTTGTCTCTCTAATAGCTGAGGGATGTGCACTTCTCTGTTCTTGAGTTTTAAATATTTATCAGTCTTAATACCTAAAATAATTGGTATCAATAGATAGAGCCCACATCCAAGAACTCCTTGGGGCCTTCGATAACTTTTAAGAGTGTTAAGGTGTCCTAAGACCAAAAATTTTGCAAAGTGCTGCTTTATCAGGATTTTGTTATTTCTAGAATGCATTTCTTTCTAACTGATCTACTTGGGAAAAAAATCTTTGTCTCATGGCAATTATTGCTTTCCTATCAATATGGAGATTATATTTCTGAAGGAGAGTGACTAAAATTATATTAAAAGGTTAAAAAAAAGTGGATTCATGTTATAACATGAGGAAGAAAACTACCACACTAGATGGCTGACATTAGATAACTCAGAGTCCACCGTCTCTCACAAGTCTCCCTTACTAGAGAAAGGGACAGCCCCTGTTTTGTGGGCTGGGATAAGGAGACAATCTGAAGTAGAGTTTGACACAATATTATTCTACCCATATGAAATTCTGATAGCCAGGGTCCCAGGTGTATTCATAATCTCGATGCTGTCAATTTTAAGCCTGAAGTCCCAAGAGGCGAGCAGTGTTTAATACATCATCTCTTGTTAAATAGCAGCCACAGAGTTGGCGGTAGCCAGTGAAGGATTCCCTGCCATGTAGGACACGCCAGTTGTCTATAAATAGGACCTGTGAATGGGCCAAAAAACAAACAAACAAACAAACAAACACACACACACACACACACAGAGAAAACACTTTCAGAAGAAGGGCAGACCAAAGGAACCCTAAGTCAGAAGAGATCATTTAAAAGACAAGCTTTAGGTTGTTCTCCAGTTACATTAAATGAGGTATTTTTCTTTTGAAATTAAACAAACTTTTGGAAACTAAGATGTGTATAGCCCTGTAGTAGGCTAAATGGAAGTTACAGAGGCAATAGTAGGTAATAGGCCCTGCACTTGAGGAGCTTGTTTCTCAAGTAATTGTTCTTTTATCAAAGCAAATTAGATAATTGGTTTCTTTCTTTTTCTTTCTCTTTAATTCTTATTCTACCCTTTCTCAAAGAGTTAAACTATCTCATTACATTTTATGCTAAGCTGAAGGTATTTTTCATCCAGAGGAAATATCAAAATAAAAATGGAATCATGAAGCTGGAAGAACCCTTGGAGGTCATCTAGTTAAACCCCCTCATCATACAAATAGAGTTACTGATGCCTGGAGATGGGATAAGGCTCACTTCCAGGGCATTAAGTGAGTGAGTGGCAGGACCATGACCAACACCAAGAACTCTTTTCTCTTTTTCCTTTGCAACATTGTGACTTGCACATTAAGTAAGTACCCATTCTTCACTGCTTTGGTATTACAGGCTTGCTTCACATCTTTAGAGATTAGGACCCACCCTGCCAGGCTTTAGTTTGACCCAAAACTCATTCTCAGGTCTCCTCAACTCTATCGTTAGAGTCCGGTGTGCTGTATACCAACGATGGACGACATCATAAGGAACGGTATTGATGGCAGCCCGGTCATAGTTGTTGTACCTAATATGGAATCATAAGAAGAAAGATCTCAAACACATGTTAAAGACATCTTTTGTTTATTGAACAATTTTATATAAGCCTTTCCCTATGTTCAATACTTGTCCCAGAGATGAAGTGATGATAAGTCAATGTTCTCTCAGGAATATGGCATTGGAGAGAGGAGTTCCACTGCCTATTGACAATGTCTTGTTTGTCTTTGAATAATCTAGGGATACGGGATAGAAGTTAAGTTCCAACTGATTTCTCTCATCTTATTATATTTTATCAAAAATACTTTCCACAGGGTAAGTCTTTACTGGCCAAAGTTCATAGAAGCATTGGAGAAAGCTCTGAGCTTTCTCCTCACCAAGCTGAGGTGGGGTGAACAAGAGAGGTTGTACTAACAAAGCTTTCTTTTTAACAGGATTACTTACAACTTCTCAAGTGTCTTCCTTTGTGGGAAGAATAGCCTAGTGGACTGTTCACCCAGGGATCTTCAATCATTCATTCAACCCTAACATTTATTTGCACTCTGGCTACCTGCTAGGCAGTGTATCAAGCATTAAAGATACAAGGATGAATACAGCAGACATGACCCCAGTCTTCAGAGAGTTTGCCTTCTATTGAGGAAGACAGATGATAAACAAGTAATAAATACATAAACAAGGTAATTTCAGCTAGTCATAAATGCTATGAAAAAATAATAGTGTTATGTAATAAAGAGTGACTGGAAATAAATCTATTTCACATGGAGTGTTAAGTGAAGGATTTTTTGAAGAAGTGTCATTGGAGCTGTTACCTGCATGACACGAGACCAAAAATGTAATAAGCTGAGGGGAGAGCATTCCAGGTAAAGGGAACAGAAAATACACAGCCTTGGGGTGGAATGGAGTTTTATTCTGTTTGCAGAACTGTAAGAAGGTCATGTGGCTGGAGCTGAGTAAGCAAGGGGAATAATGGTGGGAGAAATTATATATACACTGCCATGTGGGCCACGGTAAGGACTTTGGATTTTATTCTAAGTACCACGGGAAGCCATTAAAAAACCTTGCCTAAGGTTTCTGTTTTGCCTAAGGCAAATTAACTTTTCACTGACTTATAGTACACATACAGAAAAGTATACAAATCATAAGCTTGATGAATTTTCATGATGTAATCACCTCCATATCACTAGCACCCAGGTCAACAAACAGATCATTACCAGAACCCCAGAACCCTCCCTGATGCCCCTTTCTATTAACACCCTACCCCCAACCCAAGGGTAACTACCATCCTGACTTCTGTCACCAGAGATTAGTTTTGCCTGTTTATATAAAACTTTATATAGAGGGGATTGGGGGAAGATGGCCGACTAGGAACAGCTCAGGATTGTAGCTCCCAGTGAAAGTGCAGAGGGTGAGTGGATGCCGCATTTCCAGACGGATTCTTATTGTCCACAGAAGAGGAGATTCCCAGGTGGAGGAGCCCCATGGGTAGCCAGAACAGCTGTTTTGGCTGGGGCGTCTGATTTGACCCGCATGGCTGCTTTGCTCAAGCCCTGGCATGGCGGTTCTCCATACAAAAGACACTGGTCCAGGTGCCCTCTCAGCTGGCGATTGGAGCCCTGAGATGGCAGAGTCACCCATTCATCTGAAATAGCGAGCCAGGCCAGGAGATTCCCAGGCAAAAAAACCGCCAGGAATCTCAGTGCTGCTGTTTCAGCCGGCTCAGCGGGTCATGGCACAGGAGATCCTGGCACCTTTTCAACAGGTGACTGGAACTCTGGGAGAGAGTCGACTGTTCAATAACAACAACAAAAGACTCTGAGTCAGGGAGCCAGGTGATCAGGCTCAGCTCATTCCACCCCGACCACTCCCCCACAAAAAAAAAAAAACAGTAATTGAAAACACTCCAGGTTGAGAGTTCCACAGCAAACACAGATGAACCTGAGACAGTCTGGCTCTGTGGGGGAGGGGCGTCCGCCATTATTGAGACACTCCACAACTACAAAAGCAGTCTGCCATCACTGAGGCAGCCCGCCATTGCTGAGGCAATCTGCTGTTGACGAGGCAACCTGCCACTACAGAGAGTCCGCCATAACAGAGGTGGGCCACCATTGCCGAGGCAATTCTAACTACACCCACATAAACAGGACTGCAGGGAAGATCACACAGCAGCTGGGCAGAGCCCACAGCAGCTCAGCAAAGAATCTGCAGGCAGACAGGGAGTAGGCTGCCTCCTTGCTGGGAAGGGCAGCCCTGAAAGAAAAAAAAAGGCAGCAGCACAATGGAAACTCATAAATAAAGGCCTAACTCCCTGGGACAGAGCACCGGGGAGGATAAAAGGGAGTTTATGAGTTCTGCTGCAGCAGACATAAACGTACCTGCCCAGCAGCTCTGAATGAACAACGGAGCTCACAGCTCAGGACTTGAGCTCCAATAAAGGACAGACTGTCTCCTCAAGCAGCTCCCTGACACCCATATATCCAAAGAGTCACCTCATAAAGGAGAGAAGAGACTTACATTCATTTGGCGGGCATCCTTCTGGGACAAAGATAGCAGAAGAGGAAACTGGTAGCAACCCTTACGGTTCTGCAGCTGCAGCAGGTGATCCCCTGGCAAGCAGAGCCTGGAGTGGACCTCAGCAGTCCTACAGCAGAGGGGCCAGACTGTTAGAAGAAAAGCTAAGAAAAAGGAGTAACTTCAGCATCCACAAACTGGAAGTTCACTCAGAGACCCAATCTGAAAGTCAGTAACTACAAAGACAACAGGTGGATAAACCCAAAAAGATGGGAAGAAACCAGCACAAAAAGAATAAAAACACACAAAACCAGAACACTTCTCCTCTTAAAAGGGATCACAACTCCTCACCAGCAAGGGAACAAGGCTGGATGGAGAGTGAGTGTGAGGAAATGACAGAATCAGACTTCAGAAGGTGGGTAATAAGAAACTTCTGTGAGCTAAAACAACATGTTCTAACCCAATGCAAAGAAACGAAGAACCTTGAAAAAAGATTGGACGAAATGCTAATGAGAATGGACAACATAGAGAGGAATATAAGTGAATTGATGGAGCTGAAAAACACAAAACGAGAACTTTGCAAAGCATGCACAAGTTTCAACAGCCGAATTGACCAAGCAGAAGAAAGGATATCAGAGGTCGAAGATCAACTCAATGAAATAAAACGAGAAGGCAAGAATAGAGAAAAAAGGGGAAAAAGCAATGAACAAAGTCTCCAAGAAATGTGGGACTATGTGAAAAGACCTAATCTATGCTTGATAGGTGTACCTGAATGTGACAAAGGGAATGAATCCAAACTGGAAAATACTCTTCACAATATTATCCAGGAAAATTTCCCCAACCTAGCAAGGCAGGCCAATATTCAAGTCCAGGAAATACAGAGAACACCACAAACCAAGCTTCATAAGTGAAGAAAAAATAAAATCCTTTGCAAACAAGCAAGTACTCAGATATTTCATCACCATGAGACATGCTTAACAAGAGCTCCTGACAGAGGCTCTATACATATAAAGGAACAACAAGTACCAGCCACTCCAAAAACATAGCAAATGGTAAAGAGCATTAACATAATGAAGAATCTGCATTAACTAATGAACAAAACAGCCAGCTAGCATCAAAATGGCAGTATCAAATTCACACATAACAATATTAACCCTAAATGTAAATGCACTAAATGCCCCAATCAAAAAACACAGACTGGCAAATTGGATAAAAAACCAAAACCCATCAGTGTGCTGCATACAGGAAACCCATCTCACATGCAAGGATACACAAAGGCTCAAAGTAAAGGGATGGAGGAAGAATTACCAAGCAAATGAGAGCAAAAAAAAAAAAAAAAAAAAAAGCAGGAGTTGCAATTCTCATCTCTGATAAAATAGACTTTAAAGCAACAAAGATCAAAAGGGACAAAGAAGGACGTTACATAATGGTATAATGATCAATGCAACAAGAATAGCTAATGATCCTAAATATATTCGCACCCAATACAGGAGCACCCAGATACATGAGGCAAGTTCTTAATGACTTACAGAGAGACTTAGACTCCCACACAGTAATAGTGGGAGACTTTAACACCCCATTGTCAATATTAGACAGAGCAACCAGACAGAAAATTAACAAGGATATCCAGGACTTGAATTCAGACCTGGATCAAGCAAACAGAATAGACATTTACAGAACTCTCCACCCCAAATCCACAGAACATACATTCTTCTCAGCATCACATCACACCTACTCTAAAATTGACCACATAATTGGAAGTAAATCACTCCTCAGCAAATGCAAAAGAATGGAAATCATAACAAACAGTCTTTTAGACCACAGTGCAATCAAGGTAGAACTCAGAATTCAAAAACTTACTCAGAACCGCACAGCTTCATGGAAACTGAACAACTTGCTCCTGAATGTTGACTGGATAAACAATGAAATGAAGTCAGAAATAAAGATGTTCTTCAAAACCAACGAGAATGAAGACACAACATACCAGAATCTCTGGGACACATTTAAAGCAGTCTCTAGAGGAAAATATATAGCAATAAGTGCCCACATGAGAAGCAAGGAGAGATCTAAAGTTGACACCCTATCACCAAAATTGACAGAGCTAGAGGAGCAAGATCAAAAAAACTCAAAACCTAGCAGAAGACAAGAAATAACTAAGATCAGAGCAGAACTGAAGGAGATAGAGACACAAAAAACCCTTCAAAAAATCAATAAATCCAGGAGCTGGTTTTTCAAAAAGATCAACAAAATAGACAGACCACTAGCCAGATTAATAAAAAAGAAAAGAGAATAACCAAATTGATGCAATAAAAACCGACAAAGAGGATATCACCACAGATTCCACAGAAATTCAAACCATCATCAGAGATTGTTACAAACAACTCTATGCACATAAACTAGTAAACCTGGAAGAAATGGATAAATTCCCGGACACTTGCCTCCTCCCAAGCCTAAACCAGGAAGAAACTGAAACCCTGAATAGACCAATAACAAGGTCTGAAGTTGAGGCAGCAATTAAGAGCCTTCCACCCAAAAAAAGCCCAGGTCCAGATGGGTTCACAGCCGAAGTCTACCAGATATACAAAGAGGAGCTGGTACAATTCCTTCTGAAACTATTCCAAATAATCCAAAAAGAGGGAATCCTTCCCAAATCATTTTATGAGACAAACATCATCCTGATACCAAAACCTGGCAGGGACTCAACAAGAAAAGCAAACTTCAGGCTAATATCCATGATGAACATAGATGCAAAAAATCTTCAATAAAATACTGGCAAGCTGATTGCAACAGCACATCAAAAAGCTAATCCACCATGATCAGTAGGCTTCATCCCAGGGATGCAAGGCTGGTTTAACATACACAAGTCTATAAATGTAATTCACCACATAAACAGAACCAAAGACAAAAACCACATGATTATCTCAATTGATGTAGAGAAGGCCTTTGACAAAATTCAACAGCCTTTATGCTAAAAATCCTCAATAAACTAGGTATTGACGGAACGTATCTCAAAATAATAAAAGTTATTTATGACAAACCAACAGCCAATATCATATTGAATGGGCAAAATCTGGAAGCATTTTCTTTGAAATCTGGCACTACACAAGGATGCCCTCTGTCACCACTCCTATTCAATATAGTACTGGAAGTCATAGCCAGAGCAATCAGGCAAGAAAAAGAAATAAAGGGTATTCAAATAGGAAAGGAGGAAGTCAAATTGTCTCTATTTGCAGACGACATGATTGTATATCTAGAAGACCTCGTCGTCTCAGCCCAAAATCTCCTGAAACTGATAAGCAACTTCAGCAAAGTCTCACGATACAAAATCAATGTGCAAAAATCACAAGCATTTTTATACACCAATAACAGACTTAAAGAGAGCCAAATCAAGAATGAACTGCCATTCACAATTGTTGCAAAGAGAATAAAATACCTAGGAATACAACTAACAAGGAACATAAAGGACCTCTTCAAGGAGAACTACAAGCCACTGCTCGACAAAATAAGAGAGGACACAAACAGATGGAGAAACATTCCATGTTCATGGTTAGGAAGAATCAATATCATGAAAATGGCCATACTGCGAAAGTAATTTACATATTCAACGCTATCCCCATCAGGCTACCAATGACCTTCTTCACAGAACTGGAAAAAAAAACCTTAAACTTCATATGGAACCAAAAGAGAGCCCACATAGGCCAGTCAATCCTAAGCAAAAGGAACAAAGTGCGAGGCATCACACTACCAGACCTCAAACTATACTACAAGGCTACAGTAATCAAAACAGCATGGTACTGGTACCAAAACAGAGATATAGACCAATGGAACAGAACAGAGGCCTTGGAGGCAACACACCATATCTACAACCATCTGATCTTTGACAAACCTGACAAAAACAAGCATTGGGGAAAGGATTCCCTGTTTTAAATGGTGTTGGCAAAACTGGCTAGCCATGTGCAGACAGCAGATACTGGACCCCTTCCTGACACCTTACACTAAAACTAACTCCAGATGGATTAAAGACTTAAACATAAGACCTAACACCATAAAAACCATAGAAGAAAATCTAGGCAAAACCATTCAGGACATAGGCATAGGCAAGAACTTCATGACCAAAACACCAAAAGCATTGGCAACAAAAGCCAAAATAGACAAATGGGACCTAATCAAACTCCACAGCTTCTGCACAGCAAAAGAAACGGTCATTACAGTGAATCGGCAACCAAGAGAATGGGAAAAAATTTTTGCAGTCTACCCATCTGACAAAGGGCTGATATCCAGAATTTACAAAAAACTCAAACAGATCTACAAGAAAAAAACAAACAAGCCCATTCAAAAGTGGGCGAAGGATATGAACTGACACTTTACAAAAGAAGACATATGTGAGGCCTACAAACATATGAAAAAATGCTCATCATCACTGGCCATTAGAGAAATGCAAATCAAAACTACATTGAGATACCATCTCACGTCAGTTAGAATGGCGATCATTAAAAAATCTAGAGACAACACATGCTGGAGAGGATGTGGAGAAATAGGAACACTCTTTCAGTGTTGGTGGGAGTGTAAATTAGTTCAACCATTGTGGAAGACAGTGTGACGATTCCTTAAGGTCCTAGAAATAGAAATTCCATTTGACCCAGTGATCCCATTACTGGGTATATATCCAAAGGACTGTAAATCTTTCTACTATAAGGATACATGCACACGAATATTCATTGCAGCACTGTTTACAATAGCAAAGACCTGGAACCAACCCAAATGCCCATCGATGATAGACTGCAATGGGAAAATGTGGTACATATACACCATGGAATATTATGCAGCCATCAAAACGATGAGTTTGTGTCCTTTGTAGGGACATGGATGAACCTGGAAAGCATCATTCTCAGCAAACTGATACAAGAGCAGAAAATCAAACACCGCATGTTCTCACTCATAGGCAGGTGTTGAACAATGAGAAAACATGGACATAGGGAGGGGAGCACTACACACTGGGGTCTTCTGTGGGGAAACGGGGAAGGGATGGAGGGTGGGGAAGTTGGGATAGATAGCATGGGGAGAAATGCCAGATATAGGTGAAGGGAGGAAGTCAGCAAATCACACTGCCATGTGTGTACCTATGCAACAATCTTGCATGTTCTTCACATGTACCCCAAAACCTAAAATGCAATTAAAAAAAACTTTATTTAAATGCAATCACAATATGTATTTATTTGTGTCTGGCTTCTTTCATTTAATATTATCTTTAGGAGATTAATCATTGTTCAGCAATAGTTTAATGGTGCTATATAGAAGTTGATTGTGTGAGCACACCACAATTTATTTATCCATTCTGCCATTGATGGACTTAGGAGTAATTTCTGGTTTGGAATTACTATAAATGGTGCTGATAAGAACATTCTATTACATGTCTTTTGGTGAACAAATACATTAACTTCTGTTTGAAATAAACTTAAGAATGGAACTTATGGATCATATGGTATGTGTATGCTCAGATTTAATAGATACTACAAAAGATATTCTTTCCAATGATAAATTGACATCCACCCATGCCATTTTTGGGCATCTCAGGCTATATTCATTAGTTTTAGCTAGTATATGGCACAATCGGAGCCAATAGTCTTATTTTTGTTGCATATAAAATGAGCATAATAACATCTGCTTCACTGATCTAATTGGGCTACTGCAAGAATCAAATGAAAAAATAGGCTGGGCACGGTGGCTCATGCTTGTAATCGCAGCACTTTGGGAGGCCGAAGTGGGCAGATCACCTGAGGTCAGGGGTTCAAGACCAGCCTGGCCAACATGGCAAAACCCCATCTCTACAAAAAAAAAAAAAAAAAAAAAATTGGCCAGGCGTGCTGGCATGCACCTGTAGTCCCAGCTACTTCAGAGACTGAGGCAGGAGAATCGCTTGAACCTGGGAGGCAGAGGCTGCAGTGAGCCAAGATCACACTACTGCACTCCAGCCTGGGTGACAGAGTGAGACTCTATCTAAAAAAAAAAAAAAGAAAGAAAGAAAGAAAGAAAAAAAGAAAAAGAAAGTAATGGTCCATCCTCCCAGGCTTCAAGGAGCCAGGCCTGGAGAGAGAATGGAGTGAGAAAGTGTAGGGTTAGGCCTTTGCAAAATATTTAATTTACTTATTTTATCATCCCAGAAGGAAAGATATTATTAACCTCCCTTTATATTGAAGGCAACTGAAACTTAGAGACCTGCCACAGAGTTTATAAGTAGAAGAGAGGTTTTGACATCAGGTTTCCTCAATTCTTTAACTCATTGTTTAAACCAGAGAACAGAAAAATGATCTTAATTCCTGTGTGTGCTTGTTCATAAGAGCAACATTTTTACAGATCATAATTGTAATCTTTTGACTTTAAATAGAGATTTACAATTTACAAATTGTTTCCACATACATGATCTCATTGGACCTCTGTAGGATAACTCCATGAGGTAAGTAGTTCAGCTGTTATTATCTTACTTTATAGAAAAGGAAAATAATGATGAGCCTTGTGATTTGTCCAAGGTTACATGGAATCTAGTATTCACTACTTATGTTAGGTGGCAATCTTTTCTAAAGCCAACAGAGACAGCAGCAGGAAAAGTCTACTACACATATGCAAAATGGTTGTGCAATGTTCTTTGTATTAGAATAAGACTATTTCTAGACTTTTGCACAAAGTGATGCCACTATATTGTACAGTTTTCCCTTTTTCTCCTGATTTGATATGAAGCAAGAGAGCTATGGAAGGAGGGGAAAGCAAATCAAGCAGGCATTTATCTGACAAGAAAAGCTAGGAAGATTTTACAAAGTTATTCTTCTTCTTAGTTGACAGACAAGTATTTCCCAAGAGAGCTCAACAATTGAGTGGAAGGTGCATTTGATGGATTTGTGTATTGTGGTGTAAATGTGGGCTTTCAGACAGCTAAGGTAGATGGGCTTTCAGATATATTACCATTACAATCTCAGTTCAGGTGTGTGACCTTGGAGGAGCTATAGAAATTATAAAAATACTAGAAGAAAACCTTAGGATGACTCTCCAGGATAGTGCTCTGGGCAAAGATTTTATTGCTAAGACCCCAAAAGCACAGACAACAAAACCCAAAATTAGACAAATGAGAATGGATTAAACTAAAGAGTTTCTGTGAGGCAAGGGAAACAATCTTAACAGTGAAGAAACAACCTACAGTATGGGAGTATGGCTATTGTAGAATGGCTGTTATTACAAAGACCAAAAATAACAGATGTTAGCAGGGATGTGTAGAGAAAAGAACTCTTATACATTCAATAAACGGTGCTTGGAAAACTGGATGTCCAAATGTAGAAGAATGAAATTAGACCATTTTCTCACAACATATACAAAAATCAACTAAAAATGGATTAAACACTTACATGTAAGACCTGATACCATAAATCTGCTGGAAGAAAACATATGGTATAACTCTATGATATTGGTGTGTACAATTACTTTTTTGATATAATCCAAAAGTATAAGCAATGGAAGAAAAATAGACAAATGAAAATACATCAAGCTAAAAAGCATCTGCAAAGCAAAGGAAACAGAAGAATGAAGAGACAATCTGCAGAATGGGAGAAAATATTTGCAAACTCTGCATCTGATAAGGGGTTAATATCTAAAATATATGAGGAACTCAAACAACTCAATAGTAAGAAAATAAATTACCTGATTTAAAAGTGGGCAAAGGATCTGAATAGACATTTCTCAAAAGAAAACATATGGCCAACAGGTATAAGAAAAAGTGCTCAACATCACTAATCATCAGATAAATTCAAATTAAAACCACAGCGAGCTATCATCTCATACTCCTTAGGATGGCTATTATTAAAAAGACAAAAGACAAACATGTTGATGAGGATGTGGAGATAAGTTAACAGTTGCACACTGTTGGTGGGAATGTTAGTTAGTACAACCATTATGGAAAAGAATATGGTGGTTTCTGAAAAAACCTAAAAGCAGAACTGCTACATGATCCAGCAATCTCACCACTGGGTATATATCCAAAGGAAATGAAATAAGTATGTTCGAGAGTTATCTTTCATGTTCCTTGCATAAATATTCCCAATAGCCAAGATAAAGAATCAATCTAGGCAGAATATATGGGAGAGTGTATAGAGAAAATGTGGTATGTATAAAAAGTGGAATGCTATTCATCCTTAGAAAAGAGGAAAGTCCCATTGTTTGTGACAACATAGATGAACCTGGAGAACCTTAAGTGAAATAAGCCAGGCACAGAAATATCAATACTGCATGATCTCATTCATATGTGCAATGTAAAAAAACAAACAACAACAAAAAAAGTTAATATCATAGAAACAGTAGAATGGTGGGTACCAGAGGCTGGTGGGTTGTGGAACAGTGGTTGGGGATATGGTGACTATAGCTTAATAACAATGGATTATATACTTTAAAATTTCTAAGAAACAAACAGCGGAGTGCAGAGATAACTCACAGAATGTGAGAAAATGTTTGAAAACCATTCATCTACAAAAGATTAATACCAAAAGTATATAAGAAACTCAGCCGGGCGCGGTGGCTCAAGCCTGTAATCCCAGCACTTTGGGAGGCCGAGGCGGGTGGATCACGAGGTCGACAGATCGAGACCATCCTGGTCAACATGGTGAAACCCCGTCTCTACTAAAAATACAAAAAATTAGCTGGGCATGGTGGCACGTGCCTGTAATCCCAGCTACACAGGAGGCTGAGGCAGGAGAATTGCCTGAACCCAGGAGGCAGAGGTTTCGGTGAGCCGAGATCACGCCATTGCACTCCAGCCTGGGTAACAAGAGCAAAAACTCCATCTTAAAAAAAAAAAAAAAGAAACTCAAACTCAATAGCCAAAAAGATCCAAGGATTATAAATCATTCTACTATAAAGGCACATGCACACAGATGTTTATTGTGACACTGTTTGCAGTAGCAAAGACTTGGAACCAACCCAAATGCCCATTAATGATAGATTGGATTAAGAAAATGTGGCACATATACAGGATGGAATACTATGCAGCCATAAAAAAAGATGAGTTCATGTCCTTTGCAGGGACACGGATGAAACTGGAAACCATCTTTCTCAGCAAACTGACACAAGAACAGAGAACCAAACACCACATGTTCTCACTCATAGGTGGGTGTTGAACAATGAGAACACACGGACACAGGGAGGGGACCATCACACACTGGGGCCTGGTGGGTGGGGAGGCTAGGGGAGGAATAGCAAGGGGTCGGGGGATTGGGGAGGGATAGCATTAGGAGAAATACCTGTCATAGATGATGGGACAATGGATGCAGCAAACCTCTACCATGGCATGTGTATGTAACAAAGCTGCATGATCTGCACATGTATCCCAGAACTTAAAGTATAATTTTAAAAAAATGGGCAAAAGATATGAATAGACATTTCTCAAAAGAAGGTAGACAAATGCTCGACACTGCTAATCATTAGGGAAATGCAAATCAAAACCACAATATCACCTCACCGCAGTTACAATGGCTATCATTAAAAAGACAAAAAAATAGGCTGAAAGTAAGGATAATTAATATGTCCAAATACAGAGAGAATGAATAAGATCTAGTATGTGGCAGCACAATAGGGCAACTATAGTTAACAATAACTTATTGTATATTTAAAAATAACTACGAGAGTAGAATTGGAGTATTCCTAACACAAAGAAATAATAAAGGCTTGAAATGATAGATATCTCTATTATCCTGATTGGATCATTACATATTGTATGCCTGCATCAAAACATTCCATGTACTCCATAAATATATACAATTATTTACCCATAATAATTAAAAATTTAAAAATTAATTTTAATAAAATAAAATATAATAAAGTGATCTTAAAAGAAATTTGCTCATGGTTAGATATTACTTATTGGTTACACTTTAACTGATGATTTCTATTGTAATGTTATAATGCTTAGAATATACATATATATTTTAGAAAATATAGGATTTTTGCTTTCATAAAGGTAATGATACTTTTAGCCTAAAACATTATAATTTTCAATAATTTTCTCTAGTGTTTGAAAATTATTTTAATCCTCTGTTTAGTGCTCAAAAATGTGGTTCATTTGTGAACTGATTAGTTAAACTTTCTAATAAAGTTATTTTACACTCTTTATGTTAAAGAAACAAATGCTGGTGAAGATGTGTAGAAAGGGGAAATCTTACACATTGTTGATGGGAATGTAAACTAGTACAGGCAATATGGACAACAGTACTGAGGTTCCTCAAAAAATTAAAAATAGAACCAGCATATGATCAAAAAAACTCACTACTGGGTATATTAAAAAGGAATGAAATCAGTATGTTGGAGAGATGCCTTCACTCTCATTGTGATGGTTCAATTTAGGAGTCAGCTTGACTGGACTGAGGGATGCCAAGATGGCTGCTGAAGCATTGTTCCCTGGGTGTGCCTGTAAGGGTGTTTCCAGGGGAGCTTGATGTGTGAGACAGTAGACTGCAACAGTTAAGATCCACTTTCAATGTGGGCAGGCACGGTCCTATTAGCTGGGAGCCTGGTTGGGACAAATAGCCAGAAGAGGAGGAATTCTCTCTCTTTGCTCATTCTATCTCTCTTCTGGAGCAGGATGCCTTTCTTCCTCCTGCCCTTGGACATCAGACTCCAGTTTCTTCCACTTTTAGACTTTGGGACTTACATCAACAGCCTCCTCTGGGCTCTCAGGCCTTTGGCCTCAGAATGGGGTCTGTACCATCAGCTTCCCTAGTTCTGAGGCTTCCAGACTTGGGGTGAATCATGCTACCAGCTTCTCTGGTTCTCCAGCTTGCAGATGGCCTACTGTGGGACTTCTCCACCTCTGTAATCCTCTGAACCAATTACACCTCATAAATCCTCTCTCATATATCCTATTGGTTCTGTCTCTCTGGAGAACCTTGAGTAACAATACCCACATTTATTGCAGCACTATTGACAATAGCCAAGATATGGAATCAACCTAACTGTCTATTAACAGATGAATGGATAAAGAAAATGTGGTGCCTATGCACAATGGAGTACTATTCAGCCATAAGAAAGAATCAGATCCTGTCATGTGTGGCAACATGGATAAGCCTGTAGGACATTACATTAGGTGAAATAATCCAGGCACAGAAAGACAAACTTTGCATGTTCTCACTTACTTCGGGGAGCTGAAAATTAAAATAATTGAAATGGAGATAGAGAGTAGGAGGATAGTTACCAGAGGCTGGGAAGGTTAGTGGGAGGGTGAGGGAGAAGTGGGGAAGGTTAATGGGTACAAAATATAGTTAGAAAAAATGAATAAGGCCTAGTATTTGCTAGCACAACAGGGAGACTATGGTAAAAAAAAATAACAATTCAATCATACCTTTTAAAATAACCAAAAGAGTATAATTTGATTGCTTGTAACACAAAGATGAATGCTTGAAGTGATGGATACCCCATTTACCCTGATATGATTATTACACACTGCACAACTATATCAAAACATCTCATTTAACCCATAAATATACACACCTACTATGTAACCATGAAAATAAAATATAAAAAGAAAATAAATATAAATTTAAAAGTTGATGTTATAGAGGTAGAGAATAGAACAGCGTTTCCCAGAGGCAGGGGAGAGGAGGAGGGAAGGAGAGATGGGAAGAGGTTGGCCATTGAGTACAGAGTTAGTTAGGAGGATTAAGTTCTGCTGATCTATTGCAGAGTAGTGTGGCAACAGTCAACAATAATATGTTGTATAATTCAAAATAGCTAGAAGAGATGATTTTCAATGCTCCCACCTCAAAGAAATGACAAGTGTTTGAGGTGATAAATATGCTAATTACATTGATTTGATCATTACACAATGCATATATGTATGAAAACATCACACTACATCCCACAAATATGTACAATTATTATGTGCCAATCAAAAACAAGATAAAACTTGAAAAAGAAAATTGCTAAAAAAATAGATTTTATGTGTTCTCACCACAAAAAAATAAGTGTGGGAAGTAGTTCATATGTTACTTACCTTTTTTTAACCATTCCTCAGTGTACACATATTTCAAAACAACACATCATACAACATATATGTATATTATTTTAATTGTCAATAACAAAGTTGTTGGCTCAAAAAAAGGAATGGCTAATAAGTACATGAGAAGATCCTCAACATCATTAGCCACAAGAAAAATCAAATTTAAATCCCAAGGAGACAGCTACCATAATGGCCAAAATTAATAAGATTGAGAACACCAAGTATTGGCAAGGACTTGGAGCAGTTACATTTCATACATTGTTGATGATGGTGTAAAATGGTACAATTACTTTGGTAAAACTTGTTGCAGTTGCTTACAAAACTAAGCACTCACCTACTCTATGATCCAGCAGTTCCACTCCTAAGTATTTACTTTAGTGAAATGGAAACATATCCAAAAAAACACTTTTACATGAATGTTCATAGCAACATTATTCATAATAACCCCAAACTGGAAAGAGTCCGTGTGTCTATATGTAAAAGAAGATATAAACAAAACAGGCAAAAATCTAATGTATAGTGGTAAAAAAGAATCAAACTATGGGTTCCCCTGAGATGTATGTGCAGGAGTATGAGAGTACTTCTTATAGTGATAGTAATATTTTATATATTCATAGGGGTTTGGGTTACATAGGTATATGCATTTGTCAAAACTCAGTGAGTATATATTTAATATTTTAAATATGATTGCATAAAGATTTTAACTTTAAAAAAGTTGTAAGCAAATATTGAACTCTACTTAATGATATAAATGATATAAACATATAAATGTTTAGGGAGATGTGTACTGATATCTGCAATGTATTATACTTTAAAATTCATTGAAAATAAGACTAACTGATGAATGGATAGATGGGGAGATGGGTGATAAAGCAAGTATAGAAATATCTTAATGGTAGAATCTAGATTTAAGTCTATGGGTTTTCTGTGCAAAATGTTTTCAATTTTTCTATATGTTTAGAAATGTTCATGATAAAATGTTGGGAAAATATTGAGTTACTACTCATTGTTTTAGGCAATAGATACATGAGAGATAACAGAGGGAGAGTTTCCCAGAGGAACTTATCCAAGGGAAGTGAATTAGTACTTACAGAGTTCCTACTACAAGCCAGGGACAAAGGTGAGGGTAACAATTTATTTTTATGTTCACAACAACTGGGCACAGAAGCTATTATTATTGTAACTGGAAACTCATGACTAGCAGGTTAAGTGACTTGTCCAAGACCAAAAATCAATAAATGGCAGTCAGGATTTCACAATGAACTCCTTCTGATTACAAAGCCTGTACTCTTTGTAGTATGTCAAGTTTTGCAGCTATCTTCACCCTGCCTCTTCACCCCATATCTCCTTCATTGTTTTATTATTTTTTCCTAGTGCTTATCATCATTTGACATATTATATATTTGCTTATTTATTTTTAATTACTATCTCTTGTCACTATGATGAGAATTCCAAGAGGGCCAGGAATTTTTTGTCTGTTGTGCTTACAGTTTCATTTCCAGTGTCAAGAAAAGAGCAACACTCTTGGTAGATGCTCAAGAAATATTTGTAGAGTAAACTGAATTAGTGCACAGTAGTGGTTAGCTTAGAATAAGCAAAAGCAGGAGGGGTAATCCATATGCAAAAAAAAAAAAATCATAGTAAAAAGCATGGCTGCAAGATGAAAAATAATTGGCTCCAGAAACACAATGTGGTTTAGTATATCTAGGGCAAAATGTGTGGGAAACATGAATTATATGGGATGATGCTAGAAGAGTAAGAAGGGATCAGATCATGCAGAACCTTAAAGGTTATAAGGAAGGACTCCAGTCTTTCTCTGAAAGACATTGAGGAGGCTTAGAAGGATATCAACAGGGGAGCATAGGATAACACTTGTATTTCAGAAAGAATGTTCTAGCTACAGCATGAAAATTGAAGAGGGCTCATGGTGGAAGTAAGCACATCAGTTAAAACTTTAATAGTGGGAGCGAAGAGTGCAATATCTCACTGCAAGAAGAGATATTGTAGACAGAAAGCAGGGGATAGTCTGAGAAAAATATAGGAGGTTGAGTTGATAAGACAGGTTGTGTAATATAAGGGAGAGGGCAAAATTAAAGATAAAGTTTGGTTTATAGCTTGGGAAACTTAGTGGATGGTTGTGCCATTCAATGAAAATGGAAAAGCAATTGAAGAAGTAGGTATAAAATGAGTGGAAGTGATGAGTTCAGTTTTGAGTATGATATGTTTTATATTTTACAAAATATCTAAGCTGTGATATCAGTAGTCAATTGAATACTCTGGTCAGGAGCTTTGCATAAATCTGGGCTAGAGACACAAATGTTGTTGGGTAACCTAGCTGTTTGGTCAATGAGGATAATTTAATAACTGTTTTTCATTTTAACAATGTTTTCATTTAAAAAATACTACCTCTAATATTTGACCCCATCCCCAAAATAATCTAGTATTCTCTGGTTGATGACTATTTATTATTTCATGGGAATTATAAGAATACAGGCTGTTTTATAATAAAAAGCCATGGAATAGCAAGATTAAAATGTGTCAGATATAAGAATCTTAGGGATTTTTGTTACATTAGAAGGCTAATCTTTGGCAAATATATTACAATTCGGGGTAGTTTTTTGGTACTCACCTAATCAAATACAACTCTTTATTCCATGGGTAGATATTTAAGACTGGCCCAACCCCAATCATGTGGTTGTGACATTCTCCAACATCTTCAATATATTCATGCTTTAATGGCACTTTACTGAGGAGTTCAAATTCCTCAGGTGCCTTTTGAAGAACCTGTTGTGCTGCATAGAATCCATCTACTAGCAGTGTCCTGCCACCAGTTCCTTCATGTTTAAGACAGTGAAACACTTGAATGCTAAAGAAGGAAAAGAAAATTATTCTGTTCAGTGGAAAAGAAAACGTATTAAAATTCTAGAAATTATATATAAAATGATTACTGAACCTACTTCTCATTTTCTTTTCATGATTAAATAAATCTCATTTTCTAATTGTTTTTCCCTCATAGGCAGTTGTACTTTTTTTTTTTTTTTTTTTTTTTTTTGAGACGGAGTTTCGCTCTTGTTACCCAGGCTGGAGTGCAATGGCGCAATCTCGGCTCACCGCAACCTCCGCCTCCTGGGCTCAGGCAATTCTCCTGCCTCAGCCTCCTAAGTAGCTGGGATTACAGGCACGCGCCACCACGCCCAGCTAGTTTTTTGTATTTTTAGTAGAGACAGGGTTTCACTATGTTGACCAGGATGGTCTCGATCTCTCGACCTCGTGATCAACCTGCCTCGGCCTCCCAAAGTGCTGGGATTACAGGCTTGAGCCACCGCGCTCGGCCTGCAGTTGTACTTTTTTGTGTTTTGAAACATTAATGCCTTTAGAGGTTTCTTCTAAACATATCTAACATATATAGAAGCTTATATGTGGGAGGATCAAAGATGGTCAAATACGAACAGCTCTGGAGTGCAGTTCCCAGCAAGAACAATGCAGATGGTGAGTGCCCACTGCATTTCCAAACAAATTTTCATTGCCCACAGACCAGGAGTTTCGAGGGTCGAAAAGTGCCATGAGTTTTCATCACAGTGGTTTAAGCTGGTGCTTTGTTGGTGCACAGAAACTCACACAAATCTGATTGGCTGTTTCAACTGGCACCTGGCATACCTGAAAGACAGAGCTGCCCATTCAACTGAAAAGGAGGGGTCAGAAACAGGGAGCCAGGAGATCTGGCTTGGTGGGTACCACCCACACAAAACAAGCAATCTGAAATTCTCTGGATCGAGAGTTTCACAGCAAGCACAGCTGGACCCAAGACAGTCCAGCTCATGGGGAGAAGGGCTACCACTACTACTGAGACAGTCTGCCACTACCACAGCAGTTCACACAGCAGCTGGGCAGAGCCTGCAGCAGCTTGGCAATGCCTCTGCTGGCAGACTGTGACTAGGTTACACCATGCTGGGCAGGGCATCTATGAAAAAAAGCAGCAGCACCACAGGAACTTATAAATAAAGCCAACCATCCTAGGACAGAACACCTGGGAAAAGAGGCGATTATGAGTTCCTCTGCAGCACACTTAAAAGTACTTGCCCAGCAGCTCTGCACAGAACAATGGAGTTCCCAGCACAGCACTTGAGCTCCTGTAAGAGACAGACCATCTCCTCAAGCAGCTCCCCAAACCCCGTATACCCAAAGAGACACCTCATAAAGGAGAGCTCAGGTTGACATCTGGCAGGTACCCTTGTGGGACAAAGATAACAGAAGAAGAAACCGGCAGCAACCCTTACTGTTCTGCAGGTGCTGCAGGTGATCCCCAGGCAAGCAGGGTCTGGAGTGGACCTCCAGTAGTTCTGCAGCAGAGGGCCCTGACTGTTAGAAGGAACACTAAGAAACAGAAAGAAATAACTTCATCATCAACAAAAAGGATGTCCACCCAGAGACCCCATCCGAAAGTTACCAACTACAAAGACCACAGGTAGATAAAGCCACTAAGATGGGAAGAAACCAGCACAAAAAGGATGACAACTCCTCACAAGCTAGGTATCAAAGATGGATGGAGGATGAATCTGATGAATGGACAGAAAGAGGCTTCAGAAGATGGGTAATAACAAACTTCTCAGAGCTAAAAGAACATGTGCTAACCCAATGCGAAGAAACTAAGAACCTAGAAAAAAGGTTAGATGATATGTTAACTACAATAAACAGCTTAGAGAAGAATATAAACGACTTGATGGAGCTGAAAAACACAGCACAAGAACTTCATGAAGCATACACAAGTTTCAATAGCTGAATTGACCAAGAAGAAGAAAGGATATCAGAGACTGAAGATCAACTCAATGAAATAAAATGAGAAGGCAAGAATAGAGAAAAAAGAGTGAAAAGAAATGAACAAAGCCTTCAAGAAATGTGGGACTATATGAAAAGACCTAATCTACATTTGATAGGCAAACCTGAATATGACGGAGAGAATGAACCCAAACTAGAAAACACTCTTCAGGATATTATCCAGGAGAACTTCCCCAACCTAGCAAGCCAGGACACCACTCAAGTCCAGGAAATACAGAAAACACAACAAAGATATTCCTCAAGAAGAGCAACTGCAAGGCACATAATCATCAGATTCACCAGGGTTGAAATGAAGGGAAAAATGCTAAGGGCAGTCAGAGAGAAAGGTTGGATTACCCACAAAGGGAAGCCCATCAGACTCACAGCAGAACTCTCTGCAGAAACCCTACAAGCGAGAAGAGAGAGGGGGCCAATATTCAACATCCTTAAAGAAAAGAACTTTCAACCTAAAATTTCATATCCAGACAAACTAAGCTTCATAATTGAAGGAGAAAGAAAATCCTTTATGGACAAGTAATTGCCAAGAGATTTCGTCACCACCAGGCCTGCCTTACAAAAGTTCCTGACAGAAGCACTAAACAAGGAAAGGAACAACCAGTACCAGCCACTCCAAAAACGTACCAAATGGTAAAGACCATCGACACAATGAAAAAAATATGTCAGCTAATGGGCAAAACATCCAGCTAGCATCAAAATGACAGGATCAAATTCAAACATAACAATATTAACCTTAAATATAAATGGACTAAATGCCTAAATAAAAAGAGACAGACTGGCAAATTGGAAAAAACGTCAAGACCCATCGGTGTGCTGTACTCAGGAAACCCATCTCACGTGCAAGGACACACACAGGCTAAAAATAAAGGGGAAGATTTATCAAGCAAATGGAGAGCAAAAAAAAAAAAAAAAAAAAAAAAAAAAAGCATTTGCAATCTTAGTCTCTGATAAATTGGATTTTTTTTTTTTTTTTTTTTTTTGAGACGGAGTTCTGCTCTTGTTACCCAGGCTGGAGTGCAATGGCGCGATCTCGGCTCACCGCAACCTCCGCCTCCTGGGTTCAGGCAATTCTCCTGCCTCAGCCTCCTGAGTAGCTGGGATTACAGGCACGCGCCACCATGCCCAGCTAATTTTTTGTATTTTTTTTTTTTTAGTAGAGACGGGGTTTCACCATGTTGACCAGGATGGTCTCGATCTCTCGACCTCGTGATCCACCCGCCTTGGCCTCCCAAAGTGCTGGGATTACAGGCTTGAGCCACCGCGCCCGGCCGATAAATTGGATTTTAAACCAACAAAGATCAAAAGAGACGAAGAAGGGCATTACATAATTGTAAAAGGATCAATGCATCAAGAAGAGCTAACGATCCTAACTATATAAGCACCCAATACAGGAGCAGTCAGATACATAAGGCAAGTTTTTAATGACCTACAAAGAGACTTAGACTCCCACACAGTAATACTGGGAGACCTTATCACTCCA
The DNA here is from genome assembly GCF_048565385.1 of Saimiri boliviensis. Classification (NCBI taxonomy): domain Eukaryota; kingdom Metazoa; phylum Chordata; class Mammalia; order Primates; family Cebidae; genus Saimiri; species Saimiri boliviensis. The sequence goes on along the minus strand of NC_133470.1, from coordinate 83,175,295 downwards.
CTGACAATATTAGATAGATCAACAAGACAGAAAATTAACATGGATATCCAGGACTTGAACTCAGATCTGGACCAAGGGGACCTAATAGACATCTACAGAAATCTCCTCCACAAATCCACAGAATATACATTCTTCTCAGCACCGCATTGCACCTACTCTAAAATTGACCACATAATTAGAAGTAAATCACTCCTCAGCAAATGCAAAAAAATGGAAATCATAACAAGTAGTCTCTCAGACCACAGGGCAATCAAATTAGAACTCACAATTAGAAAACTAACTCAGAACAGCACAGCTTCATGGAAACTGAACAACTGGCTCCTGAAAGTTGACTGGATAAACCATGAAATAAAGGCAGAAATACAGATGTTCCTTGACACCAATGAGAACAAAGACACAACATACCAGAAACTCTGGAACACATTTAAAGCAGTGTCTAGAGGAAAATTTATAGCAATAAATGCCCACATGAGAAGCGAGGAAAGATCTAAAATCGACACTCTAACATCAACATTGAAAGAGCTACAGGAATAAGATCAAAAAAACTCAAAAGCTGGTAGAAGACAAGAAACAATGAAGATCAGAGCAGAACTGAAAGAGATACAGACACAAAAAAAACCTTCAAAAAGTCAATTAATCCAGGAGCTGTTTTTTTGAAAAGATCAACAAAATACACCACTAGCCGGATTAATAAAAAAGAAAAGGGAGAAGAATCAAATAGATGCAATAAAAAACGATAAAGGGTATATCACCACTGATTCCACAGAAATACAAACTACAATCAGAGATTACTGCAAACAATTTTATGCACACAAACCAGTAAACCTGGAAGAAATGGATAAATTCCTTGACACTTGCACCCTCTCAAGCCTAAACCAGGAAGAAGTTGAAACCTTGAATAAACCAATAACAGGGGCTGAAGTTGAGGCAGCAATTAATAGCCTACCAACCAAAAAAAGTCTAAGTCCAGACAGGTTCATGGCCAAACTTTACCAGATGTACAAAGAGCAGCTGGTATCATTCCTTCAGAAAGTATGCCAAACAATACAAAAAGAGGGAATTCTTCCCAAATCATTTTATAAGGCCAACATCATCCTGAAAAAAAACCTGGCAGAGACTCAAAAATACAAAAAAAGAAAACTTTAGGCCAATATCCATGATGAACATAGATGCAAAAGTCTTCAATAAAATACTGACAAACCAATTGCAACAGCACATCAAAAAGCTTATCCATCATGATCAAGTAGGCTTCATTGCAGCTGGTTCAACATACACAAGTCTATAAATGTAATTCGCTACACAAACAGAACAAAAGACAAAAACTACATGATTATCTTAATAGATGCAGAGAAGGCCTTTGACAAAATTCAACAGCCCTTTATGCTAAAAACTCTCAATAAACTAGGTATTGAAGGAACATATCTCAAAACAACAAAAGCTATTTACAACAAAACTACAGCCAATGTCATGCTGAATGGGCAAAAACTGGAAGCATTTCCTTTGAAAACTGGCACTAGACAAGGATGCCCTCTCTCACCACTCCTATTCAATATAGTACTGGAATTTCTAGCCAGAGCAATCAGGCAAGAAAAAATAAATAAAGGGTATTCAATTAGGAAAAGAGGAAGTCAAATTGTCTCTATTTGCAGATGACATGATTGTACATTTAGAAGATGCTATCATCTCAGCCCCAAATTTCCTTAAACCAATAAGCAACTTCAGCAAAGTCTCAGAATACAAAATCAATGTGCAGAAATCACAAGCATTCCTATACACCAATAACAGACTAACAGAGAGCCAAATCATGAGCAAACTCCCATTTACAATTGCTACAAAGAGAATAAAATACCTAGGAATACAATTAACAAAGGATGTAAAGGACCTCTTCCAGGAGAACTACAAACCACTGCTCAAGGAAATAAGAGCGGACAGAAAGAGATGGAGAAACATTCCATGCTCATGGTTAGGAAGAATCAATATCATGAAAATGGCCATACTTCCCAAAGTAATTTATAGATTCAACGCTATCCCCATCAAGCTACCAATGACCTTCTTCACAGAACTGGAAAAACTACCTTAAACTTCATATGGGACCAAAAGAGAGCCCTCATAACCAAGACAATCCTAAGCTAAAAGAACAAAGACAGATGCATCACACTACCTGATTTCAAACTATACTACAAGGCTACAGTCATCAAAACAGCATGGTACTGGTAGCAAAACAGAGCTAGATACAGACCAGTGGAACAGAATGGAGTCCATGCAGGCAACATCACACATCTACAGCCATCTGATCTTTGACAAACCTGATAAAAAACAAGCAATGGGGAAAGGATTCCCTGTTTAATAAATGGTATTGGGAAAACTGGCTAGTATAGTGTACAGAAAGCAGAAACTGGACCCCTTCCTGACACCTTAAAATAAAATTAACTCCAGCTGGATTAATGAGTTCAATGTGAGACCTAACAACATAAAAACCCTAGAAGAAAATCTAGGCAAAACCACTCAGGACATAGGCAAAGGCAAGGACTTTATGACTAAAACACCAAAAGCATTGGCAACGAAAGCCAAAATAGACAAATGGGACCTAATTAAACTCCAGAGCTTTTGTACAGCAAAAGAAACAATCATTAGAGTGAACTGGCAACCAACAGAACGGGAAAAAATTTGTGCAATCTACCCATCTGACAAGGGGCTAACATCCAGAATCTACAAAGAACTAAAACAGATTTTTTTACAAGGAAAAAAAACCCAAACCCATCCAAAATGGGTGAAGGATATGAACAGACACTTTTGAAAAGAAGACAGATATAAAGCCAGCAAACATGAAAAAATGCTCATCATCACTGATTCTTAGAGAAATGCAAATCAAAACCACATTGAGATATCACCTCATGCCAGTTAGAAAGGTGGTCATTAAAAAATCTGGAGACAACAGATGCTGGAGAGGTTGTGGAGAAACAGGAACGTTTTTACACTGTTGGTAGGAGTGTAAACTAGTTCTACCATTGTGGAAGACAGTGTGGTGCTTCCTCAAGGACCTAGAAATAGAAATTCCATTGACCCAGCAATCCCATGACTGGGTATATACCCAAAGGATTATATATCATTCTATTATAAAGACACATGCACATGTATGTTCATAGTGGCACTGTTTACAATAGCAAAAACCTGAAACCAACCCAAGTTCCCCTTGACAATACACTGGACAAGGAAAATGTGGCATATATACACTATAGAATACTATGCAGCCATAAAAAACGATTAGTTTATGTCCTTTGTAGGGACATGGATGAATCTGGAAACCATCCTTCTCAGAAAACTGACACAAGAACAGAAAATCAAACACCACATGTTCTCACTCATAGGTGGACATTGAACAACGAGAACACATGGACACAGGGAGGGGAGCATCACACACTGGAGTCTGTTGGGGGTGCCAAGGGAGGGACAGTGGCAGGGTGGGGAGGTTGGGGAGGGATAACATGGGGAGAAATGCCAGATGTAGGTAACGGGGGGGATGGAGGAAGCAAACCACATTGCCATGTATGTACCTATGCAACAATCCTGCATGATCTGCATATGTATCCCAGAACCTAAAGTACAATAAAAAAGAAAAAAAGAAAAAAAAGAAGCTTATATGTGCTAGGCCCTGGGGATACAGGCATGAATAATATATAACTTATATTTTTAAGAAGCTCATAGTCTAGTAAGAAGAGATAAAGCAAATAAATACCAAATAAAATATCACTGGTTCTATATAAAGTTGAATACAGGATACAGTGGGGTCATAAATGAATAATCTATTCTAGCAGGATGTTGTATAAAGAAATAGTTTGGAGAAGGATGGAAATGGTTTTGACTATTCTTAAAGAACAAGCAAGAGTTGGAGTAGAAGGAAACTGAGATGAGAAGGCATTTCAGGCAGAGAGAAGCATGATAAATGATACAAATGTAAAACAAGGTATATTTAAGGAAGAGAGTAAGAAGTTCCCTATTAGCATAGCATAGAGAACCACAAAATGATTTTAAACTGTGAAACTCTATGGCCATATCAACATTTTAAAGAATCCATTATGTTGATAGTGTGGAACATAGACTAGTGAGAAGCAGGGTGACAATAAACTTGGAAAACAACTTGAATAACTGAAACAGTAAAGAAAAATATTGAGAGTTTGAACTCAGAAAGGGGCATTATAGACAAGACACACCTGAGAGATACCAAGGTAGAAGTAGCAGAATTTGATAACTGAAGGACAGGCAAGAATCTAGAATAACTCCAGGTTTCTCAATTGAGCACCTGAAGAATGATAATGCTACTTACTAAGATCGAGATTACAGGCAGATATGCAATTGAATGATAATAAGGAAGTATGAGAGGTTGAGGAAGGAGTTCAGTTTAGAGGCATGTTAGAACAGCTGAATCATATATTTTTGAATATGTTAACAGGGAAAGGTAAGGTGACTATTAATGGACTGGAAAACTAAGATAGAATTTTCAAATTAAAGACATAAATAAAATACCTAGGAATACAACAAACAAAGGAGGTAAAGGACCTCTTCAAGGAGAACTACAAACCACTGCTCAAGGAAATATGAGAAGACACACACAGATGGAAAAACATTCTATGCTCATGATTAGGAAGAATCAATATCGTGAAAATGGCCATACTGCCCAAAGTAATTTATAGATTCAATGATATATCCATCAAGCCACCTATGACCTTCTTCACAGAACTGGAAAAAACCACCTTAACCTTCATATGGAACCAAAAGAGAGCCCACATAACCAAGACAATCCTAAGCAAAAAGAACAAAGCTGGAGGCATCACGCTACTTGACTTCAAAGTATACTACAAGGCTACAGTAATCAAAACAGCATGGTACTGGTACTAAAAAAGAGATATAGACCAATGGAACAGAACAGAAGTCTCAAAGGCAATGCCACACATCTACAACCATCTGATCTTTGACAAACCTGACAAAAACAAGCAATGGGGAAAGGATCCTGTTTAATAAATGGTGTTGGGAAAATTGGCTAGCAGTGTGCAGAAAGCAGAAACTGGACCCCTCCCTGACACCTTACACTAAAATTAACTCCAGATGGATTAAGGACTTAAACATAAGACTTAACGCTATAAAAACCCTAGAAGAAAACCTAGGCAAAACCATTTGGGACATAGGCATAGGCAAGGACTTCATGACTAAAACACCAAAAGCAATGAGAACAAAAGCCAAAATAGAGAAATGGGATCTAATTAAACTTCAGAGCTTCTGTACAGCAAAAGAAACAATCGTTAGAGTGAACTGACAACCAACAGAATAGGAAAAAAATTTTGCCATCTACCCATCTGAAAAAGGGCGAATATCCAGAATCTACAAAGAACTAACACAGATTTACAAGAAAAAAACAAACCCATTCAAAAGTGGACAAAGGATACGAAAAGACACTTTTCAAAAGAAGACATATATGAAGCCAACAAATATATGAAAAAATGTTCATCATCATTGGTGATTAGAGAAATGCAAATCAAAACCACATTGAGATACTATCTCACGCCAGTTAGAATGGCAATCACTAAAAAATCTGGAGACAACAGATGCTAGAGAGGATGTGGAGAAATAGGAACACTTCTATACTGTTCGTGGGAGTGTAAATTAGTTCAACCATTGTGGAAGACAGTGTAGCGATTCCTCAAGGACCTAGAAATAGAAATTCCATTTGACCCAGCAATCCCATTACTGAGTATATATCCAAAGGACTATAAATCATTCTATTATAAAGACACATGCACACGTAATTTCACTGTGGTGCTGTTTACAATAGCAAAAACGTGGAACCAACCCAAATGCCCATCAATGATAGACTAGACAAGAAAAATGTAGCACATATACATCATGGAATACTATGCAGCCATAAAAAACAGTGAGTTCATGTCCTTTGTAGGGACATGGATGAACCTGGAAACCATCATTCTTAGCAAACCGACACAAGAACAGATAATCAAACACGACATTTTTTCAATCACAGGCAAGTGTTGAACAATGAGAACATGTGGACACAGGGGAGCATCATACACTGAGGTCTGTTGTGGGGGGACAGGGGAGGGACAGTGGAAGGGAGGGTGGCGAGGGATAACATGGGGGGAAATGTCAAGTATAGGTGATGGGGGTATGGAGGCAGCAAACTACCTTGCCATGAATGTACCTATGCAACAGTCTAGCAGGATATGCACATGTTCCCTAGAATCTAAAGTATAATAAAGAATAATAAAAAAGGGGAAAAAGGAGAAATAAAACAAAACAAAAAAGAGAAAATAAACAACAAATTAAAATTAGAAATAAACATAAAAATGGAAGGAATAAAATCAAGGACAATCTAATATAATATAAATACAATTAAAATGAGAAAGGTAAGCCTGGCTATATTGAAATTTCTGTGAAACTTCTAGGTCAGGGTTATTTAGTTACCAGTTAAAGATGTTTACATCAGAAGAGAGGTAGATTTTGTCACAGGTGATAGCTAAGGCCAAGAGCATGGAAGAGGTCATTTGGAGAGATCATTTCAAGTAAGAAAAGTGGGATAAGGAGCAAACTTTCAGGAACAATAATAGGCAAAAGAAGCCAGCAAAAGATGCTAAGGAAAAGCAGTCAGATATATAGCAGAAAAACTAGGAAAGAAGGGATAGGTTAATGATTTGTCCCAGGGGTCAAGTTAGATGACAGTGTACACTAGATATGACAGTAAGTTAGTTGCTGGTGACTTTAGAGAGAGTAACTTTAATTGCGGTGAGGATTGGTTGGGAAAACTAGATGCCTATGGGTTTGAGGAGTAAATGGGAAGTGAGAATGAAAATATAGTGAATGTAGCTATTATTGTTTTAATACTCTTAGCCATTAAGTGGAAGAGAAAAACATCGTTGTAGCTGTAGGGAAATAGAGTCCAAGGAAGTACAAAAATAGAGAATTAAGATATGGGGTGCTGATAGGAAGGAGTCCACAGGTATGAAAAGGCTGAAGACAGAGGAGAGAGAAATCTCCAAGGAAGCTGGAAAGGATGAGATCCAGAGCAAAGGTGGCTTTAGGCAGAGCAAAGCATATGACAATGAAGATGATGATTAAAATGAATAAAATGATGAAAATTATAGCTAACGTTTATTGAACACTTAGTATGTGTCAGGCAGTATGATAATATAATTTAATTCCTTAGGAATGCTAATGGATAGCTTTTATTACTAGTTCCATCTTACAGATGAGGAAACTGAAGCACAGAGAAGTTAAGTTACTTGTTCAAGATCACAAATCTAATACACGTTCAGGCTGGGATGCAAATCTGGGTCTGGTTGATGCCATAGCCTGAACTCTTAACCACTATTATCATACTGCTAATCTACGTGGTCCTTGCCATTGATTACAAACAATTGAATTAAAGCCACAAACAGTTTATCTCTGGTGTTGGTCATAAAGGGAAGAGCTAGTCAGTATTTAAACCTCAACCCCTGTACAGCTGCTCCGTATCCCATTTCCTCTTTTTTCCTTTTTTATCTGCTAGAATGAGGATGCAGGGCTGTTGGTCTTTCCATATATTGATAACCCTGAGCAGGATATCTAAAAGCTGCTTTGTTCTTCCTTCCCTGAATCAAACATTCTTAAATTACAAACCCTTAAAGAAAATCAGTGTAACCATGAGCAACTGCATATTATTATCCTCTCATACAGTCTTTATCAATCTATATGTGCACTCATTTTACTTACATCTTTGTGTCTCAGGCTCATCATTTATATGCAGAAGCAAGATCAACGACAACAAAATGACCACATGGGTGCCTCTAATAAGGAGCAAATGGTAGGAAAATTGAGTCTAGTATATATCATCTTTGGCTCAAAAGCATCTTATTCCATGTGAAAAAGTTATCCTTCCATCATTCCTCCTCTCCAACGTTTTGTAAATCAGATTCAGATTCTTCTTAATGCCATACTCAAAGCAGCTGTGTTTGCATGACTGACCCCTTTGCAATGTGTTAATAACTAAATGTGACAAATCTATACAAATGCCAAAACTAATGGTTAGCCAATACTTTTTTGGGGATAATTTATAATTACCTTGAAAAAATGTAAAATTACATTTTAATAATGAACAAAATTAGGACTCCATTTATATAGTAAAATGAGTTTTCAATCACTTAAAAACATTTTATTCCTATGAGTCTGATATAGGTTGGATATGTATTCCCATCAAAATCTGATGTTGAATTGTAATCCCCAATACTGGAGGAAGGGCCTGGTGGGCAGTGTTTGGGTCATGGAGGTGGATCCCTTTTGGCTTACTTCTATTTTTGCTTGCTTTCCCTTCACCTTCCACCATGATTGGAAGCTCCTTAAGGCCTCCCCAGAAGAAAATGCTGTTATGTTTTCCATATAGCCTACAGAACCATGAGACAATTAAATCTCCTTTTTAATAAATTTTTAAATAAAAAACATAAAATTTTAAAAATATAATTTTTTATAAAAAATAAAAATTTTAAATAAATTTTTTATAAATTACCCAATCTCAGGTATTTATTTATGGCAATGCAAGAAAGGCCCAAGACAGATTCTAAAAATTAAGCTAAGGTATTTCAAAATGATCATGTTTCTAGGGGAAGAGAAAGAAAGTCATACAAATCCACAGCAGCAGATATAATCTTGGTTCAAATACAATGGAAAATAATTAAGAAATCACACAAGACTATCACACATAAAGACCTTACATCGTAAAAGTCTAATCCACCTACCCACAAGGCTCTTGAAAATAGGTAGTGTCAGTGTGCCGATCCAGAGCTAGCTTAGTATACGCAGTGTCACCTCTGGAGAAGTCCGAAGTGAAATACCACATCCTTCCATAAATGGTTTCTCTGTCAGATGAAATAAAGAAAGACCTGTTAGCTATTTGAAATGTTCATTCTTGTCTTTCAAAACTCTTTCCAATACTTTCTTTAGTTACTCACAAATAACAATAGATTTTTTTTGGTTCCAGAATTTCATCTGTAAGGTGAAAATGACAGTTGAACAAGCTAGTCTTGACAATTCTGTCATTGATTAACATTCTAGAAAGTTGAGGAGAAAACTGTGAAAGTATAATGTTCTATTCTGGAAGCTTAGAGAATTATTCCACACTGATTATGTACCCAGTTTTCATAGCCTTCATAATTTTAAGGTTCTTTTCTATGCTCACCTTTATTTCCTAGAAAAAGATGATGTAGCTGCTTCTGGAAATGATTTTTTAAACTTTATTTACTATTTTTATAGCTGTTGTCTTTTATTAGTATCATTTTTTCAGTAATGGTGATCATTTCCTAATACTTTGGATAATCCAATTTGCAAGGATGACTGAAGAGTTTTCATATTCTTTATAAGACATAGAATTGATTAATGTTGATTCTTACTCATCTTTCGGACATGGAGGAATAAGGAAAAGAAAAGGATAGTTTGTGTTAGCAAGTATTTAGTGAGATTTGCTGTACCATTGTTGTGTCTCTCCTTGAAGTATACATCATATATTTTGATTTTGTAATTATTTTCCTGGTGGGCTCAAATCTGACTAAAGGTCACTTTAATTCTTTAACTTTAGGAGTTCATCTTATTTTCTGAACCCTTGAAGTTCAAATAGGAAATGCTCTTTCTTTTGAACTATCAACCCTAAGCTGTCTCAATTTATTGCTTACCAGCACAGTTTCTTTCACTTGAAAGTTCTCAAACCATGATTGAAACTGAATGGCTCACAGATGCTGTTAATTATGCTCTACCAGCACAGGGCAGAAGACTCAACATACTATTGACTACAAAATGAGCTGTATCTGGACCTTATTAAGTAAAAGGAAGTACTAATTATAATGAAGTAGGTTGATATCACAATACTACAGAAGATAAGTCTATATACCACCCAGAAATGCAGAATGGTAATGAAAAGAACAATGTATTTAGGATTAGGAAACCTGGGCTATTTGAATTCAAGTTCTATTGTTTACTAGCAGAGCAATCCTGGGGAAAACACTTGGTATATTTGAGTGTCAGTGCCTCATCAGTAAAACGGGAAATAACTTTAAAAGAAAATAATGGGTGTGAATGTGCTGGCTGAATGCTATATAGCCTTTTAAGGCAGTGTTATTAGCAATCAGTCTCGGAATCAAGCCATCGGGATTGTAGAGGGTCAAAACTGGATAACCTTTAGATACTATCTTATTCAATCCTCTTTTGAACAGACAGGAAAACAGAGGACAGTGGGGGTCGAAGATGTGTGTCTGTGTGTGTAATGGACATGTCTATGGTCACACAAGTACTTGATGGTAGAACTCAGACTACTATCCAGTTATCCTTACAGTCAGTGTTTTTCCAGTGTACAATAATATCTCTCACTCTGAGGATCACTGGGCTAGAAACATATTACCAACGACTCTGTATAAATCATTATATTTTACATGCAAATGTATTTAGAGTTTAAAAATCCAGACCTCAAATAAAGCACTGCAAGTGGGAGTCCCCTTATTCATGCTCAAAATATTCTGAATTGAAAATGAGAGTGACCACACCCATTATATTTATTTATTGGTACTCATGATCTGAAAATTAACTACAGTACTGTGGATTTCAGGAAACAAATGAATTACCTGATTAAGCTGATCCTTTCTGCCAACTTCTCTGTGTGCTCTTGAGTGGGAGGGACATTTTCTACAAAAGCAATTCCATAGAGCAGAAAGTTTTGCAGAAACTTCTTCAATCCCTCCTTGGTTTCTAAGAAGCTCTGGCAATCTACAGATGGAACTTGGGCTTGCTGGTAGATTTCAGCATTCCATAATATTCTAGGCTGGATGACTTTTTGTTTCTGCCCTTCATAACTGTTTTTCACTAGCCAATTCAAGTCGTATTTAGTCACATGACCATCTGGCCCTTTTAAGGGGAAAAATAAAAGGCACTCAAATAATAATTACAAATAATGGCAACATTTTAATTGGCTATAAAGTATAATTGGTTACAATTTATTAGAAATCAGTTATCCAGTACTGTATTGTTTATGAAGCCAAATTAAAATGAGTGCCTAGAATGTTTCTGAGACAGAAATATGTGTGGTTTGAGTGATATGCATGAATAAATGAATGAACAAATAAATCTTCCCAGAGGCTAAATAAGTTTACAGAATTATAGTTACATAATAAAAGACCATCTGGAAAATTAACCAAGTCATCAGAGAATGACAATCAAAGTAGGTTTTACCCTATTTGGTACTCTCTGTCCTTGTCCCCATCTCTGTCTTCCATCTATATAGGAACTCAGAATGTTTGATCTAGAAGGGGCTAATCTTTATTTTACAGATGGAGATAAAGTCAGTTAGTGACTCAGCCACGATCATACCACTAAGTACTATAGGTGGAACTAGAATCCCACCTTCTTGCTTCTAGAAGTTCAGTACCATTCTATGCTGCCTTCCTCTTCTACATGATATGGGATATTTCTGTCTAACTATATGACATCAACATGATATAATAAAATGACTTTGTAAGTGACTTCACCTGCTGTGCACCACCCTCACCCAAAAAAAGTTGAAAACCAACCTCAAAATGCTTTAGAAAATCTTCAAGATAAGCAAAGGAAGCAAGCAGCAGAAGGAGTGAAAGTTTTGTCTATCCTTTTTACTTCTCTCTCTCTTTTTCTCCCTCCCCATGATAAAAAAGTATCACACTTTGGATAATTTGGAAAGCATAAAAAGTATGAGGCAATTAAAAGTCACCATGTTTATCATTCTACCACCCAGAAGAAACTATGATTGACAGCTTGGCATCATTCCTTCCGGTTTTTTTCTATGTATTCTCTTATTTTATATAATTTATATACATAAATATAGTATATAAAACTTGGGACCCTGCCATTGTCACTTAACACTGTAACAATTTTTAAAATTAAATTTTATCATTTTAAAAATTAAGTCTTCATTAAAGTTAATTTTTAAAGCTTGCAAAATGTACATTACCAAGATTTACCTAACCCATTTGTTCTTCTGGGTATGTACATTTATTTTAAAATTTTTCCTATTATTTAATAGTGATAATCTTTAACCATATTTCTAATAATTTAGAAATAGAATGCATATTATATTTCTTGAAAGTTTGTAGCTTCGTATTTAGAAATTTCAAAGATACAAACTTTTAAGAGTTCTGATATACATAACCATATTACTTTCTAGAAAGTCTACTAATCTTCATTCCCTCCAACAGTACCTATGTGTCTATCAAAATGGAGTATTCTTATTTTTAAAATATATATTTTTTCTAATTTGGTAAGTAAAGTGAAACTGCTATCTTGTAATAATTTTAATTTATTTGTTTACTAATAAGGCTAATAAGAATACTTTTTCTATTTGTTAGACATCTATGTTTCTTTAATGCAGGGGTTACCAAACTATGGCTTATGAGTCAAATCTGGTGCTTGATTTTGTAATACCTGTTTCAGAACACATGAATGTCCATTTTGTTACATATTGTCTATAGCTCCACTCACTCACAACTCAAGAGCTGAAGAATTGAATAGTTGTGACAGAGACCATATAGCCCACAGAGTTTAAAAATATTTACCATCTGGTTCTTTACAGAAAATGTTTGCTACTCCTGCTTTAATGATTCGTCTGTTCAGTCCTTTCTCATATTTTTCTACTGGAATACCTGTACTTTTCTTACAATTTAACAATAGCACCTTATATATTAAGGATATTTAGTCTGTCATACATTTTGCTAATATTTTGCCAAGTTGCCTGTTAGTAGTCAATGTATGGATTGTAAGTATGTTTTTTTCTCCAATACTTTTTCTTTTAATTTTTTTATTTGGAGATAATAGATTCATAAGATGTTGAAAAGAAATGTGTAGGAAAGTCCCATAAGCTCTTCCCCAAGCCTTCCTTGATGTTAATATACTATATAACCACAGTACAATGCCCAAACCAAGAAAGTGGTATTGGTACAATCCATTGAGCTTATTCAGATTTAAGCAGTTAAACATATATTCATTTATGTGCATAAATCTATGCAGTGTAATTACATGTGTAACCACCACCACAGTCAAGATACTCAACCATATGACTCCTTTGTGTTACCCTTTTATAGCTACATCTCCCACCTCCTACCCCCGCATCCCTAACTCCTGGCAACCAATAATCTGTTTGCTATCTCTATAATTATGTTATTTCATGAATATTACATAAATAAAATCATGTAGATTGGCTGTTTTACTTCAGCATAATTTAATTGAGGTTCTTCTAAGTTACTGTGTCTATCATTAGCTCATTTCTTTTCATTGCTGAGTAGCATTTTATTGTATGGATGGTTTGTTTAACCATTCACCTATTGGGTAGTTTCCTATTGGCTATTACAAATAAGGCTGATGTGAACATTAATGTAAAGGGTTTTTTTGTGAACATAAGTTTTCATTTCTTTGGGATAAATGCCCAGGAATGTGATTTCTAGGTTGCATGTTTAGGTTTCTTTTTTCTTTTTCTTTTCCTTTTTCTTTTTTTTTAAGAAACTACCAAACTGTTTTCCAGAGTATAGCATTTTACATTCTCATGAGCAAAGTATGGGTGAAAGAATTTCTCTGAATCTTCTCTATTATTTGGTGTAGTCACTGATTTTTAATTTAGTCATTCTAGTAGGTATATAGTGCAGACTCATTGTGATATTAACTTTCTTTCTTTTTTTGAGACAGAGTCTCGCTCCAGCACCAGGCACCAGGTTGGAGTGCGGTGGCATGATCTCGGCTCACTGCAACCTCTGCCTCCCAGCTTCAAGCAGTTCTCCTGCCTCAGCCTCCTGAGTAGTTGGGACTACATGTGTGCGCCATCATGCCAAGCTAATTTTTGTAATTTTTTGTTTTTTTTTTAGTAGAGAATGGGTTTCACCATGTTGGCCAGGATGGTCTTGATCTTTTGACCTTATCATCCACCCGCCTTGGCCTCCCAAAGTGCTGGGATAACAGGCGTGAGCCACTGCACCTGGCCGCCTGTGATATTAACTTTCATTTTTCTAACAGCTAATAATGTTGAACATCTTTACATGTGTTTATTTGCCATCTGTATATCCTATTCAGGAAAATATGGGAGCATATCTTTTATTCATTTTTAAATTGTATTGCTTGTTTTTTATGCTGAGTTTTAAGAGTTCTAGCACCAGGCAAAATCTGAAGATGTTTTTCTATGTTCTCTTCTTGAAGTTTTATAGTTTCATGTTATACATTTAAGTCTACAATCTACTATAAGTTGGTTTATATATAAGGTGTGAGACTTGGGTTGAGGTTCTTTTATTTTTTCATTATGGATGTCCAATTGCTCCAGCACCAATGATTGAAAAGACTATTCATCCTCCATTGAATGGTTTTTGCAATTTTGCCAAAGATCAGTTGACTATATTTCTGTGGATCTATTTCTGGGTTTTCTATTCTGTTCCACTGATCCATGTATCTGTCCCTCCACCAATACCACACTGTTTTGATTACTGCAGTCTTTACATCAGGAATTGATTTCTTCCCATTTAATTCTTCACTTTCATAATTGTGCTGGCCTTTGTATTTCCATTTAAATTTTTAGAACAAGCTTGTTTATTAAAAAATCTTGCTTTTATTTTGACAGGAATTGCATTAAAACTACAGATCAATTTGGAGAAAACTGACATCATTAGTATGTTGAGTCTTCCAATCCATGAATATGATTTGCCTCTCCATGTATTTATGTCTTCTTTGATTTCTTTCATCAGTATTTAATAATTTTTATAATATAGATCCTATACATATTTTGTTAGATTATAGCTAAATATTTAAATTACTTTGAAGCAATTGAAATGGTCATTTTTCATTTCAGTTTCCACATAGAAATACAATTTATATTTGTGTGTTGATCTTGTGTCCTGTGACCTTACTGAACTCATTTATTAGTTCTCACAGTTTTATTATAGACTACTTGAGGTAGTCTATGCTAGGCTGTCATATATCTGCAAATAAAGAGTTTTATTTTTTCCTTTCTAATATGTATGTATTTTATTAATTTTTCTGGACTTACTGTAATAGAATTTTCAGTACTATTATAAACAAGAGTGGTGAGAGTGGATGTTAAATAATAGTGGTAAGAGTGGATATCCTTGCCATGTTCCCTGTCTTAGAGGGAAAGCGTTCAGTCTCACCATTAAGTATAATGTTAGCTGTGGATTGTAACAACTTTATTTGAAGAAAAAAATAAAATGTTTCAAAAAATCCTTCCAAAACAAGAAAAAAAGAGAAGTAACAGAGAATAACCTATTTTTGAAAGGAACAAACCATAGGTTCTTTATAAGAGTACCCCCAAAGAAGACCAAGTCTCCTGCCCACTCACAAGTAAAAGAGAGTGTGGTCTCCTCTAGACAAATAGTCTTTGGCTTGATACATAAATCCACACTGGCTGTGTCCAGGCTGCGCTGATGAGTCTTAGAGTTGTAGCATGATGCTGAGCGGCAGTGGTCTCGAAGCCAGACATAATCAAAGCGCATCACAGTGTTAGCATATTTCAGCTCTGGGGAAAAAATCACAATAATCAGAACTATTTATTGAAATAACTTTTAAATATCAGCATTCAGAAAACTTCCTTCTAAAAGTCTTCTACCAAGAAATAAGCAAGAGCAATAAGGGTTGAGGGGAGGGATTTGTCCCTTATCAGATATTAAAATACACTGTAGAACTTCTATAATTAAAATGGTGTAATGTTGTACTTTAATAGGAAGATAAAACAATGGAAGAGTATAAAAAGCCCAGAAATATACCCAAATGGATATGAAAATCTGATATGTAATAAAGTGACAGTAAAAGTCATCGGGCAAAAGATGAATTTTTAAATAAATGGTGTTGGAACAACTAGATAGGACTTAGGAAAAGATACACTTGTGTCAATATGTCATGTTGTCACTAGGCCACCAAGATAAACATAAAATACATAAGAGTACTAAATTTCGAATATGAAACCATTCAAGTATCAAAAGAAGGAAGCATAGGTAGGTAGAGAATATATAGGAGGTGATATGGTTTGGCTCTATGTCCCCACCCAAATCTCATTTTGAATTGTAATCCCCAATGTTGGGGGAGGGACTTGGTGGGAGGTGATTGGATCATGGGGGCGAACTTCCCCCTTGCTGTTCTCCTGAAAGTGACTGAGGTCTCACGAGATTTGGTTGTTTAAAAGTGTGCAGCACTTCCCCCTTCACTTTCTCCTGCTTTGCCATAGTAAGATGTGCTTGCTTCCACTCACTTTACACCATGATTGTAAGTTTCCTGAGGCCTCCCAGCCATTCTTCCTGTACAGCCTACAGAACTGTGAGTCAATTAAACTTCTTTTCTTCATAAAGAACCCAGTCTCAGGTAGCTCTTTATAGCCATGTGAGAATGAACTACTACAGAAAACTGTTATCAGAGAAGTGGGGCATTGCTGTAAAGTTACCTGAAAATGTAGAAGTGACTTTGAGACTGGATAGCAAGTAGAAATGGAAACAGTTTGGAGGGCTCATAAGAAGACAGAAAGGCAAGGGAATGTTTGGAACTTCATAGAGACTTGTTGAATAGTTTTGACCAAAATGCTGATAGCAATGCAAATAGTGAAGTCTACGCTGAGGTGGTCTCAGATGGAGGTGAGGAACTTATTGGGAACTGAAGTAAAGGTCACTCTTGCTATGCTTTATCAGAGACTGGCAGCATTGTGCCCCTGCTCTAGGGATTTGTGGAACTTTTGACTTGAGAGAGCTGACTTAGGGCATCTGGCAGAAGAAATGTCTAAGCAGCAAAGTGTTCAAGATGTGGCCTGGCTGCTTCTAACAGTGTATGCTCATATGCATTTGCAGAGATGGTTTGAAATTGGAACTTATATTTAAAAGGGAAACAGAGTATAAAAGTTTGGAAAATTTGCAGTGAGACCATGTGGTGGAAAAAAAAAACACATTTTTTTTTCCCCCTGGGGAGGAATTCAAGGCTGCAGAAATTTCCATAATCAAAGAGAATCCAAATGTTAATAGCCAAGACAATGGGGAAAATGTCTCCAGGGCATGTCAAAGACCTTTGCAGCAGCCTCTCCCATCACAGACCCTAAGGCCTAGAGGGAAAAAAACAGTTTTGTGGGCCAGGCCCAGGGCCCCACTGCTGTGCAGCCTTGAGACATGGCTCCAATGTCCCATGGCTCTGTGTCTTAGCTGTTCCAGCTCTAGCCATGGCTAAAAGGGACCAAGAAACAGCTTGGGTCATTCTTCAGAGGACGCAAGCCCGAAGCTTTGGTGGCTTCCATGCATTGTTGGGCCTATGGGTGTCCAGAAGGCAAGAGTTGAGGTTTGGGAGCCTCCACCTAGATTTCAGAGGATGGATGGAAATGCCTGGATGTTCAGGCAGAAGTCTACTGCTGGGGCAGAGCCCTTATGGAGAACCTCTACTAGGACAGTGTGGAGGGGAAATGTGGAGTTGGAGGCCCTACACAGAGCCTCCACTGGTGCACTGCCTAGTGGAACTATGCGAAGACAGCTACCATCCTTAAGACCCCAGAATGGTAGATCCACCAATAACTTGCACCGTGCACTTGAAAAAGCCACAGCTGCTCAATGCCAGACTGTAAAAGCACCCTTGGGGGCTGTACCCTGCAAAGTCACAGGGTTAGAGCTGCACAAGGCCATGGGAGCCCACCCGTTGCATCAGCAATCCCTCAATGTGAGACATGGAGTCAAAGGAGATTATTTTGGAGCTTTAAAATTTACTGACTGTCCTGTTGGGTCTTGAACTTGCATGGGGCCCTGTACCCCCTTGGCTTTATCCAGTTTCACTCATTTGGAATGGGAGCATTTACCCAGTGCCTGTGTCCCCATAGTATCTTGGAAGTAACAAGCTTGTTTTTGATTTACAGGCTCATAGGTGGAAGAGACTTGCCTTGTCTCAGGTGAGACTTTGGACTTGAACTCTTGAGTTAGTGCTGGAATTAGTTAAGAGTTTAGGGGACTGTTGGAAGGCATGATTGGTTTTGAAATTTGAAAAGGACATAAGATTTGGGAGGGGCTGGGTGGAACGTTGGAATAATATGGTTTGGCTCTGTGTCTCCATCCCAATCTCACATTTAATTGTAGTCCCCAACGTTGGTGGAGGGACCTGGTGGGAGGTGATTGGATCACGGGGGCAAATTCTCCCTTTGCTGCTCTCATGATAGTGAGTTCTCACAAGATCTGGTTGTTTAAAAGTGTGTAGCACTTCCCCCTTTGCTGTTTCTCTCTCCTGCTCCACAATGGTAAGATATGCTTGATTCCCCTTTACCTTCTACCAAGACTGTAAGTTTCCTAAGGCCTCCTAGACATGCTTCTTGTACAGCCTATGGAACCATGTGAATTAAACTTCTTTTATTCATAAATTAACCAGTTCTGGCAGTTATTTATGGCAATATGAGAACAGACTAATACAGGAGGCCCCTTGTACTATTTTAGCAACTAAACTTCTGTTAATTAGAAGTTATTGTAAAATGAAAAATTACAAAAAACAAAGACTTTCCATACATCTGTTTACTCAATTAGAAGAGGTAAATAAAGCATGATACCCAATTTACAAGGGAAAAGAAAAAAATAGTTATATCTTCATATAATTCAAAAAATAAATTTCTGATTAATTAAAGTATAAAAAATTTAAAGTATAAAACATTATATGTTGACAACCTTGAGATAGGAAAGGCTGTTTTAATATGACACAAAAAGCATAGAGATAAATTTTTCTATATGAAAATAAATACCTTCTGCCAGGCGTGGTGGCTCACGCCTGTAATCCCAGCACTTTGGGAGGCCGAGGTGGGTGGATCACGAAGTCAAGAGATCGAGACCATCCTGGTCAACATGGTGAAACCTCGTCTCTACTAAAAATACAAAAAATTAGCTGGGCATGGTGGCATGTGCCTGTAATCCCAGCTACTCAGGAGGCTGAGGCAGGAGAATTGCCTGAACCCAGGAGGCAGAGGTTGCGGTGAGCTGAGATCACACCATTGCACTCCAGACTGGGTAACAAGAGCGAAACTCCATCTCAAAAAAAAAAGAAAATAAAGAAAATAAAATAAATACCTTCTATTCTGCAAACAATATACAAAATAAGTTAAAAGACAAGTAACAGGAAAAATATTTGTAACATAAAAGGATTAATATCCAGCATATAGAATAAACTTCTGTGAATTAAAGATAAAAACCCAACAGAAAAATAGGTAAAAGATATCAAGAAGGAAAGTCACTAGAAGTGAGCGGTCAAATAAATGGATATTTAAACCATAACGTGATACCATTTTATACCCATAATAGCAACAAAAGTTTTAAAGGCTGATTAAAATGTATTTTAAAGAATGTGAGGAAATGCATACTTGTAAACATTGGTAGTAGGAGTATAAATTGTTAAAGTTATACTAGATGACAATCAGCAAGTTTCTATGAAAATAATTTAAAATGTGCATATTTGACCCAGAAAGTCACCTCTCAGTATTTATCTTTTTTTCTCTTCTACTTTATTTATTTTATCTTTTAATATATATTTTTTATTTCAATAGCTTCTGGGGCTCAAGCAGTTTTTGGTTACATGGATGAATTGCATAGTGGTGAAGTCAGGGATTTCAGTGCACCCATCATCCAAGTAGTGTACACTAAATCTAATATGTAGTTTTTTATTCCTTACTCACCTCCATCCCTCTCCTCTTCTGAGTCTCCAATGTCCATTATACCACTCTGTATGCCTTTGCATAACATAGTTTAGCTCCAACTTATAACTGAGAACATACAGTATTTGGTTTTCCATTCCTGAATTATTCCATTTAGCATAATGTCCTCCAGCTCCATCCAAGTTGCTGCAAAAGACATTATTTCATTCTTTTTTATGGCTGAGTAGTATTCCATGGTGTGTGTGTGTGTGTGTGTATTTTTTTCTTTATCCACTTATTGGTTGATGGGCACTGAGGTTAGTTCCATATCCTTGCCATTGTAAATTGTGCTGTGATAAACAACACATACAGGTGTCTTTTTGATATAATGACTTCTTTTCCTCTGGGCAAATAGTAGTTCACCTCTCAGTATTTATCTTATAGGAAGTGTCACACATGTGGAGCTGCGTGTAAGAATATTTATAATAGTGATGTTTATAATAGTAAAAATAATTAGAAAAAAGACTAAATGTCTATCAGTGGGGGAAGTGGAAGAATATCTAAATGAACTGTGGTTTATCCACATTGTAAGATATTAAGCAATAGTTTGTAAAAACTGCTATACATGTAACTCTCATGTTCACTTTCATTGGCATTATCATTCTCAAGGACAACTAACTAAAGCTCAGAGATGCTAAGTAAATTTGTAGGAATATAATCATTAGGTGGTAGAACTAGGACATGAACTCAAGTCATGCAGCCCCACAGCCTAGTACACTAGTGTGTCTCAAAGTATAGCCTTGGGAGTCTGGAGCTGAAACTTCTAGAAAAGCATAGTGAGGAGCTTGGCAAATTTCCTCCCCAAAAAGCATTGATAAAAATGGCCAAAACTAAAAAAGAAGCATTTCAGGACTCTAGAAATTGTCCAAAGGTATACAGCAAATTGAGAAGTATTTATTCTATTTTTAATTTCTTTAGTAACCTTCATACTGTTTCCCATAATTGCTACACCAATCTACATTCTCACCAACAGGGTACAAGAGTTCCTTTTTCTCCACACCCTTGCCAACGTTTGTTATCTCTTGTCTTTTTGATAATAGATATTCTAATGGGTGTCGGGTGGTATCTCAGAGTAGCTTTGATTTGCATTTATCTTATGATTAGTGATGTTGAACATCTTTTCATATATGTGTTGGTCATTTGTATGTCCTCTTTGGGGAAATGTCTATCCATTGGTCATTTTTAAATTGGGTTATGTGTTTTATTGCTATTCAGTTATATGAGTTCTTTATAAATTTTAAATATTAACCCCTTATTACAAGTACAATTAGCAAATTTTTTTCCTAATCCACGGGATAGCTTTTTCATTTTGTTGATTGTTTCCTTTGCTGTGCATAAGCTAGTTAGTTTGATATTGTCTCATTTATTTATTTATTTATTTATTTATTTATTTATTTATTTATTTATTTTGTAGCCTAAGCGGCTGGTGTAATATCAAAAAAATCATTGCCAAGGCCAATGTTAAGGAGCTTTACCATCTGTGTTTTCTTCTATGAGTTTTATGGTTTCAGGTCTTATTCTTGTTTAAGTCTTTTATTTGTTTTGAGCTGATTTGTGTGTATGATGATAAAGATCTACTTTTATTCTTTTATGTTTTGAGTATATGCCCAAAGGAAACGAAAGTACTACTTCATAAAGATATTTGTACTTCCATGTTCATTGTAGCATTATCCATGAAAGCCAAGATATAGAAACAACCTAAATGTCTGTTGATGGATAAATGTATTATAAACTGTGGTATATATAGATAATGGAATATTATTCGCCTTTTTAAAAAGGAGATCTTGCCATTTGCCATAATATGGATGAACCTGGAGGACATTATGCTAAGTAAAATAAGCCAGATACAGAAAAAAATTTGTATGATCTCACTTGTATCCAGAATCTTTAAAAAAAAAAGTCAAATAAATATAGAGATAATAAAATAGTGGTTACCAGGGCCAGGGTAGGGGGATGGAGGAGGAAATGGAAGATGTATGGCTAGGGACACAAAGTAGGAGATATGTAGAATGAACAGATCTCGAAGTCTGTTATATAACATGAAGGCTATAGTTAATAACAGTGCATTGTATTTTGTACTTTTGCTAAATGAGTCAATTGTAGCTGTTCTTGCCACAAAAAAAATGGATAAGTGTGAGATGATCGATATGTTAATTTGCTTCACTATAGTAACCATTTTACTATCTATATGTATCTCATAATATCATGTCATATACTTTAAACATATACAATGCAATTTATTTTAAAAAGGAAGCATTTATTTACAAAAAACTACTGAACTTCGGGTAAAAACAGTGGGAATGTATGGTGTATTTTAGCCTGGGGTGCCCTTACTCCTATTCCTCCACCCCTAGCTCCAATCAGCAGTAGTTCCACGAAGGTGGGTTAAACCAAGAAAACCAGCAGCTTTGCTGCCAAAGATGACTAACTTGATTTGGACCAGAGCATGCATAAAACTCCCATGTCCCTGGGTGTTAAAAAAAACAATCAGGGAAGCCATACTGATTGGGGCAAACAACAGACCAGAAAACAGCCAGAAATGTAACAAGGCTATATGGGGAGTGAAAAAGCTATAATGGACTTTGGACACCTTCCACACATCCCTAGTATTTGAAAGGTTGCACATGTATGCAATGCTGTGTGCACACTGAAGAGAGATTGGAAATGGCTCTAGTTATTCACATGTCTCTGGATGAAAATGAGGCTTTTTGTGGGAGGTACGAGAATGACAGAAAGTAAAAACCAGGGCAAACTTCTTATATTAGTTTGTTTGCATCATTATAGAGAAATACCCGAGGCTAGGTAACTTGTACAGAAAAGAAGTTTATTGGGCTTACGGTTCTGCAGGCTATACAGAAAGCATAGTGCTGGCATCTGCTTCTGGTAAGGGCCTCAGGAAGCTTATAATCATGGCAAAAGGTGAAGGGGAGCTAGCACGACACATAGTGAGAGAGCGAGCGAGACAGAGGGAAGAAGTGCCAGGCTCTTAAACAACCAGATCTTGTGTGAACTCATTACTGAGGGGCTGGCACCAAGCTATTGATGAGGGATTTGCCCTCATGACCCAAACACCTCCCATCAGGCCCCACTTCCAACATTGGAGATCACATTTCAACATGATATTTGGAGGAGACAAACATCCAAACTATATCACTTGTAAATAGCTCAAACTTCAAGTGTATGCCTTAAACAACACACAGATAGATCCTCTGGCAAAGGGTGGAAGCCTTATTAGATTAAGTTTTTTAAGCATAACCTCTGACCAATAGTTGGCTGGTCTCTAAACTATGTGAGGAATTCTCAACTTGATGCCTCAACCAGGCCTATGGACATCAGGGCCGGATAGTCTTTTCGTCACAGGGTGCTGTCCTGTGCACTGTAGGATACTTAGCAGCATCCCTGGTCTCTACTGACCAGTGTCAGCAGCATCTTCCTCTCCAGTTGTGACAACAAAAATGTCTCCAGACAATGTCAAATGTCCCCTGGGGGGCAAAATAGACCCTGATTGAGAGCCACTGAGTTATGATGACCCCAATGCAATGCCTAGAAAGCCACAGTTAAAAATGAAAATAAGAAGTAAAAATAAAACTCGAGCAGAGACATCAGTGGCTACACATTGCAGGGGACAAAGACTCCACAGAATTACCCCAGATAAGTCAGTAAACAAACAAATACACAAAAATATGCAACAATTCCACTGAGGAGGTCAGAACTGTTTCCACAAAATGTTATCTAAAATGTCCAGATTCTCAGCAACAAGAAAAAGTCATGAGACATGTATAGAAACAGAAGGGTTACCTACACACAGAAACAAAAATCAGGCATCAGAACCCCTTTGACAATATTACACAAAACCCTATTGTCCAAGTCAAACATGCAAATAGAAGGCAATCTATCATCTCCTGCAGAAAATATCTTTCCCTTTTAATAGTCTTGAGCTTTACAGGAGAGAAGCAGAATGGACTATTAGGGCATCAACTCCATGTACCTATATTATTTCCTCATTATAAGCCAACAATTGGTCTTCACTGAGTCATTTTGTCTGTGATGAAAGTCATGCCTTATATAAGTGCTTTCAAGGTATACCCCAACTGGATGCTTGAAAATCCATAGATATTGAACTTAATTGAAAGACTGTATGATACAACTGCTGTTATGCTGAAATGGGGCAATTTGTGGTGCCCTACAGTTGGTGTTCTTGTCCTAGGGTATGTGGAATAATATGCAAAATTTGTGTGTGTGTATGCGTGTGTGTGTTTGTGTGTGTGTGTATAGAGTTTCTATAGGGTCTATAACCTAAAAATATTGAGAACTCTGTCCTTAGAGTAACAAAAGTGTTTGAGTACCACTAACCCTTATTCAGGTTGGTCATTGCAGTGAGATGATGCACAGTTCAACAAACTCCAGAGCTTCTGCACAGTAAAAGAAACTATCATTAGAAAGAACTGGCAACCAACAGAATGGGAAAAAACTTGCAATCTACCCATCTGACAAAGGGCTAATATCCAGAATCTACAAAGAACTTAAACAAATTTACAAGAAAAAAACAATCAACTGCATCAAAAAGTGGGCAAAGGATATGAACAGATACTTTTGAAAAGAAGATATTTATGTGGCTAAGAAACATATGAAAAAAACCTCATAATCACTGGTCATTAGAGAAATGCAAATCAAAATCACATTGAGATACCATCTCATGCCAGTTAGAATGGTGATCATTAAAAAATCAGGAGACAATGCTGGAGAGGATGTGGAGTAGTAGGAACAATTTTACACTGTTGGTGGGAGTGTAAATTAGTTCAACCATTGTGGAAGACAGTGTGGCGATTCCTCAAGGATTTAGGAATAGAAATACCATTTGACCTAACAATCCCATTACTGTGTATACACCCAAGGGATTATAAATCATTCTATTATAAAGACACATGTACACGTATGTTCATTGCAGCACTGTTCACAATAGCAAAGACTTGGAACCAACCCAAATGCCCATCAATGATAAAATGGATAAAGAAAATGTGGCATATATACACCGTAGAATACTGTGCAGCCATAAAAAGCATGAGTCCATGTCCTTTGCAGTGACATGGATGAAGCTGGAAACCATCATTCTGTGCAAACTGACACAAGAACAGAAAACCAAACACTGCATGGTCTCATTCATAAGTGGGTGTTGAACAATGAGAACACATGGACACAGGGAGGGGATCATCACACACCAGGGCCTGTTGGGGGTTGGGAGGGCTAGGAGAGGGATAGCAGGGTGTGGGAGAATTGGGAAGGGGTAACATTAGGAGAAATACCTAATGTACATGACGGGCGATGGATGCAGCAAGCCATCATGACATGTGTATGCCTATGTATCAATCCTGCATGATCTGCACATGTACCCCAGAATTTAAAGTATAATAATAATAAAAAAAGAAATGTAGCTTAAAACCCCTTAAGTAGTTCCCCATTATAATAGGGTAAAGACCAATCTCCTCAAGACTGCCTACAAGGCTCTGTACAATGTGGGCCCGATCAACATCTGTAGCCTCTTTTATCAATCCTTCCTTGAACTTGATGTAGCAGTTCGAATAGGCCAATATGACATATTCTCTGTAGCCTAACTCTTTTAAATATAGTTCCTCTGACTGTAACATTCTTCACTGCCTCACCCCTCTTCCCCTGCCTAGTTCATATTCGATACTCATGACTCAACTTAGTAGTTGTGCCCTACAGACAGTCATTCATAACTCTCCAGGTTGCATTAAGTACCTTTCTTGTTTGTTCTTACAGCACCCTATGCATTGCCTAAAAGCATTTCTCACATTGTCTCATGCTTGATTATTTATGCCACAAGACTCTGAGTATCTTTAGGATAGGGAATATGTCTTATTCATCAAGCATGCTTAGCATTTAGGACAATGCCTGAATCCTGGTAGGTATTCATTAAGTGTTTGTTGAGTAAATCAATGGTAAAGTAAGCAGTGGTGCAGCTGCCTTACTAGTAACTCCAATATAGGCCACCTATCTACAAATGGTCTTCTCCTGCTCTACTAGATACCTAGTAATCCTGACTATATGCTATATCCCATTTTCAAGATGAGAGTTGCTGATTACCTAAGCAATATAGTAGTGGAATAAATTGTACTGTGTGGTTAGACTTGCCTCTTAGTGAGCTTCAATACATCCCTTAATTTTAGTTAAGTTAGTATGCTTACTGTCCTTTTGCTGAGTGGAGTTCATTCTCGCCGTTCACTTGTAATTTTTCTCCTTTAAATCACAGGAGAAATTAATTAAAGGACCATCTAATTAAATGACCAACTACTTCAAAATCTAGCTAAAAATTAATTTATTCAAGGCAGCTTCCTTGAATAATCTATTTCCTCTTTGAAATTAAATATTTGATAGGTATCAACTTAATTTACATTTGTGTCTCACATAAGCTAATTATGATTCTCATATTTATTTACTTATTTCATTCATTTCAGGGACTCTACATCTTATATTGAGAAAGGAATCTTCCATCTTTGGTTTTCTAACAGTTCTCAGCTCAGTTAATAAAATTAACACTCAGCAAATGCTTATTAATTAGATCTTATCAAAATTTTAATACAGAAAAAAATTTAAACTCACCTTGACTCATCTCTTTTATAACCCACATTTAATCAATCACCAAGGTCTGTTGATTCTACTTCCTAAATCTTTGTGAAATCCATATAACCTCTCAATTTACACTCCTTTCTCCTGCCACATTCAGGTATTCATAATCTATAGCCAGTGAAACTTTATAAAAGGATTTAAAAAATCAAGGTGGTAAAATCAGATTGTAGTTTAGAAAGAGCACTCTAGTTTCAGAGTGGATAATGGCTCATTGGGAGAGCAAGACAAGGCTGCAGTAATCCTGTTAGGATAGTTACCTGCTTGCTTCTCAATGTTTTTGGACCACTTTTTCTCCCCGCTTCCTCTAAAACCCAAGCTTCTTTAAAGATCATGCTATCTTAATTATTCTAATCAAATATCTCTTGAGTAACTCTCCACTTTTAATGAAGACCAGTTTACTGTTGTCCACTTTACCCTTTCCCTGTCATCCTTGGAAACTTCATCATCATTAATTACAGTACCCTCAAATTTTTCATTTAAAATATTCCATACTCTAGCCACCTCTTATTACAATTTAGGTTCAATTACTCTGGCTCCTTACTCCAATAATTCTTCTACCCTATAAAGAGCTCCAATCCATTGACCTTAAGCTCCTTTTCACCATCTGTCATGGTGCATCATTTTAATCAATTCCCTGCAAACAGTCTTAATTTCCTTGTTCCCTGTCTCTGTGCTATTTGCCTGGGCTCTGACAAAGCCCCAACCATGGTAAACTCAAGTTCCTACCTCCTCTGCAGCCAAACATCTAAACATTGCTGGAGAAAAAACATTTTCTTTTATGTTTTATTTTTTTAATTGATGAATAATGTGTGTTGTTATCTTGTAAACATGATGTTTTGAAGTATACATATATATTTTGGAATGGCTAAACTAACCAATTAATAAATGCATTACTTCACATAGTTATTATTTTTGTGGTGCTAGTATGTAACATCAACTCTGTTTTTCAACAATACAATATCATCATTAACTACAGTCATTTTTGGTGTACAATAGATCTCTTGAAGTTTATTCCTCCTACCTGACTCTAATTATGTATCATCTGACTAACACGTCTCCATCCTATTCTCGCTGTTAATCACCCTAGCCTCTCATAACCACCATTCTACTCACTTCCATAAGATCAAATTTTTTAGGTTCCACATATGAGTGAGATAATGCAGTATTTGTCTTCCTGTGCCTGGCTTATTTCCTTTAACATAAATTCCTCCAGGTTCATTCATGTTGTTGCAAATGACAGGATTTGTTTCTTTTTATGGCTGAGTAGTATCATATTCTGTATGTATACTTCACTTTCCTCATTCATTCATCCATTGATGGACACTTATGTTGGAGAAAATTTTTAAAACTGCACTAGCTAGTTTCATTTTAAACTAATCATCAAACATCTCAAATTAGTACTCAACACAGCCAAACAATCCTTTCATAATTTTCTAGTAAAATCACTCTTTAAGAAGACTATGTCATACCATCTCCCCATCCTCAAACTGCCAACACCTCCTCACCCTTCACACTTTCAACTAAAGACCTTGCTTCTTCCTTAAAAAAAAAAAAAGAAGTGATCAAAAGAGAACCTTCTCCAACTGAAGTTCCATAACCAATCACCTCTACCCCAAATCAACAGAATATACATTCTTCTTAGCACCACATCGCACTTATTCTAAAACTGACCACATAATTGGGAGTAAAACAGTTTTCAGAAAATGCAAAAGATGGAAATCATAACAAACAGTCTCTCAGACCACAGTGCAATCATACTGGAACTAAGGATTAACAAACTCATTCAAGAGGGGACTGCTGGGAAGATGGCCACCTAAGAACAGCTCAGGACTTCAGCTCCCAGGGAAAGTGCAGAGGGTGAGTGGACGCTGCATTTCCAGATAAATTTTTATTGCCCACAGACCAGAAGATACCCAGGCGGAGGGGTCGCCAGCGCCACTGTTCAGGTCGGTGCAGCTGTTTTGGCCCCCATGGGGCTGATTCGACCCGCGCGGCTGCTGTGACCATGCCCTGTTGCTGCGGTTCTCTCTACAAAAGCCACTGGTCTGGGGAGCCCTCTTAGCTGGCGATTGGGGCCCTGAGATGACAGAGTTGCCCATTCATCTGAAATAGTGAGCCAGGCCAGGAGATTCCTAGACAAAAAGAACCACCAGGAGCCAGTGCCGCAGTTTGAGCCAACTCAGTGAGTCGCAGCACGGGAGATCCCAGCGCCTTTTCAACAAGCGACTGGAATGAGGGGTCGTTCAACTTAAAAAATATAAAAAGAGACTCTGAGTCAGGGAGAGCCAGGTGATCAGGCTCGGTTGGTCCCACCCTCCACCCCCACAACAAGGAAAACAAATACAGTGATTGAAAACGCTCTGAGTTGAGTGTTTCACAGCAAGTACAGCTGAATCCTGGATGGTCCCACTCAGGGAGGGAGGGGCATCCGCCATTACTGAGACTCTCCAATACTACGGAGGCAGGCTGCCGTCGCCAAGGTAACCAGCCGTTGCCGAGGCAACCTGCCACAACAGAAAGAGTCCGTCATAACAAAGGTGGGGCCACTGTTGCCGAGGCAGTTCTAACTACACCCATATAAACAGGACTGCAGGGAAGAGCACAGGGTAGCTGGGAAGAGCCCACAGCAGCTCAGCAAAGCCTCTGCAGGCAGACAGTGGCCAGGTGGGCTGATAGCCGGGCGGAGCAGACCTGAAATTGAAAACAACGGCAGCAGCACAACGGAAACTCATGAAGCCCTAACTCCCCGGGACAGAGCACCTGGGAATAAAAAGTGGTTTATGAGTTCAGCTGCAGCAGACCTAAACATACCTGCCCAGCAGCTCTGAATGAACAACAGAGCTCACAGCTCAGGACTTAAGCCCCAATAAAAGATAGACTGTGTCCTCAAGTAGCTCCCTGACCCACATAGATCCAAAGACTCACCTCATAAAGGAGAGAATGGACTGACAGTTGGTGAGCATCCTTCTGGGACAAAGATAGCAGAAGAGGAAATTGGTAGCAACGCTTACTGTTCTGCAGCTGATGCAGGTGATCCCCAGGCAAGCAGGGCCTGGAGAAGACCTTAGCAGTCCTACAGCAAAGGGGCCAGACTGTTAGAAGGAAAGATTAAAAAAAAAAAAGAAGTAACTTCAGCATCCACGAACTAGAAGCTCACTCAGAGACCCAATCTGAAAGACAGTAACTACAAAGACAACAGGTGGATAAACCCCAAAAAATGGGAAGAAACAAGCACAGAAAGGATGAAAACTCCCGAAACCAGAACACCTCTCCTCCTAAAAGGGATCACAACTCCTCACCAGCAAGGGAACCAGACCGGATGGAGAAGGAGGGTGATGAAATGACAGAATCAGACTTCAGAAGGTGGGTAGTAAGAAACTATAGTGAACTAAAAGAACATGTTCTAACCCAACGCAAAGAAACCAGGAACCTTGAAAAAAGATTGGACGAAATGCTAACGAGAATGGACAGCATAGAGAGGAATATAAGTGAACTGATGGAGCTGAAAAACACAAAACGAGAACTTCGTGAAGCATGCACAAGTTTCAACAGCCGAATTGACCAAGCAGAAGAAAGGATATCAGAGGTCGAAGATCAACTCAATGAAATAAAAAGAGAAGGCAAGAACAGAGAAAAAAGCACAAAAAGGAATGAACAAAATCTTCAAGAAATGTGGGACTATGTGAAAAGACCTAATCTATGTTTGATAGGTTGTGGAAGCCCATTAGACTCACAGCAGATCTCTCAGCAGAAACCATACAAGCCAGAAGAGATTGGGGGCCAATATTCAACATCCTTAAAGAAAAGAACTTTCAACCCAGAATCTCCTAATCAGCCAAACTAAGCTTCATAAGTGAAGGAAAA
The DNA here is from genome assembly GCF_048565385.1 of Saimiri boliviensis. Classification (NCBI taxonomy): domain Eukaryota; kingdom Metazoa; phylum Chordata; class Mammalia; order Primates; family Cebidae; genus Saimiri; species Saimiri boliviensis. The sequence continues at coordinate 83,145,057 of NC_133470.1, read as the reverse complement.
ATAAAATCCTTTGCAAACAAGCGAGTACTCAGAGATTTCATCACCACCAAACCTGCTCTACAAGAACTCCTGAAAGAGGCTCTACACATATAAAGGAACAACCAGTACCAGCCACTCCAAAAACATACCAAATGGTAAAAGAGCATCAACACAATCAAGAATCTGCATCAACTAACCAACAAAACAGCCAGGTAGCATCAAAATGATGGTATCAAATTCACACATAGCAATACTATCCCTAAACGTCAACGGACTAAATGCCCCAATCAAAAGACACAGACTGGCAAATTGGATAAAAAGCCAAAACCCATCAGTGTGCTGTATCCAGGAAACCCATCTTACATGCAAGGATACACAAAGGCTCAAAAGAAAGGGACGGAGGAAGACCTACCAAGCAAATGGAGAGCAAAAAGAAGCAGGAGTTGCAATTCTCATCTCTGATGAAATAGACTTTAAAGCAACAAAGATCAAAAGAGACAAAGAAGGACATTACATAATGGTAAAAGGATCACTGCAACAAGAAGAGCTAACAATCCTAAATATATACGCACCCAATACAGGAGCACCCAGATACATAAAGCAAGTTCTTAATGACTTACAGAGAGACTTAGGCTCCCACACAATAATAGTGGGAGACTTTAACACCCCATTGTCAATATTAGACAGATCAACCAGGGAGAAAATCAACAAGGATATCCAGGACCTGAACTCAGAGCTGGATCAAGCAAACCTAATAGATATTTACAGAACTCTCCACCCCAAATCCACAGAATATACGTTCTTCTCAGCACCACATCACACCTACTCTAAAATCGACCACATAATTGGCAGTAAATCACTCCTCAGCAAATGCAAAAGAACAGAAATCATAACAAACAGTCTCTCAGACCACAGTGCAATCGAGTTAGAACTCAGAATGCAGAAACTAACTCAGAACCGCACAGCTTCATGGAAACTGAACAACTTGCTCTTGAATGTTGACTGGATAAACAATGAAATGAAGGCAGAAATAAAGATGTTCTTCGAAACCAACGAGAACAAAGACACAACATACCAGAATCTCTGGGACACATTTAAAGCAGTCTCTAGAGGAAAATATATAGCAATGAGTGCCCACATGAGAAGAAAGGAGAGATCTAAAATTGACACCCTATCATCAAAATTGAAAGAGCTAGAGGAGCAAGATCAAAAAAACTCAAAACCTAGCAGAAGACAGAAAATAACCAAGATCAGAGCAGAACTGAAGGAAATAGAGACACAAAAAACTCTTCAAAAAATCAATAAATCCAGGAGCTGGTTTTTCAAAAAGATCAACAAAATAAACAGACCACTAGCCAGATTAATTAAAAAGAAAAGAGAGAATAATCAAATTGATGCAATAAAAAACGATAAAGGGGACATCACCACAGATTCCACAAAAATCCAAACCATCATCAGAGATTATTACAAACAAGTCTATGCACATAAACTAGTAAACCTGGAAGAAATGGATAAATTCCTGGACACCTGGACCCTCCCAAGCCTATTCCTGGAAGAAGCCAAAACCCTGAATAGACCAATAACAAGGTCTGAAGTCGAGGCAGCAATAAAGAGCCTACCACCCAAAAAAAGCCCAGGTCCAGATGGGTTCACAGCTGAATTCTACCAGACATACAAAGAGAAGCTGCTACCATTCCTTCTGAAACTATTCCAGACAATCCAAAAAGAGGGAATCCTTCCCAAATCAGTTTATGAGACAAACATCATCCTGATACCAAAACCCAGCAGAGACTCAACAAGAAAAGAAAACTTCAGGCCAATATCCATGATGAACATAGATGCAAAAACCTTCAATAAAATACTGGCAAGCCGATTGCAACAGCATATCAAAAAGCTCATCCACCATGATCAAGTAGGATTCATCCCAGGGATGCAAGACTGGTTCAACATACACCAGTCCATAAATGTAATTCACCACATAAACAGAACCAAAGACAAAAACCACATGATTATCTCAATTGATGCAGAGAAGGCCTTTGACAAAATTCAACAGCCCTTTAAGCTAAAAACCCTCAATAAACTACGTATTGATGGAACACATCTCAAAATAATAAAAGCTATTTACGACAAACCAATAGCTAATATCATACTGAATGGGCAAAAACTGGAAGCATTCCCTTTGAAATCTGGCACTAGATAAGGATGCCCTCTCTCACCACTCCTATTCAATATAGTACTGGAAGTTCTAGCCAGAGCAATCAGGCAAGAAAAGGAAATAAAGGGTATTCAAATTGGAAAGGAGGAAGTCGAATTGTCTCTATTTGCAGATGACATGATTGTATATCTAGAAGACCCCATCGTCTCAGGCCCAAATCTCCTGAAACTGATGAACAACTTCAGCAAAGTCTCAGGATACCAAGTCAACGTGCAAAAATCACAAGCATTCCTATACATCAGTAACAGACTTAAATAGAGCCAAAGCAAGAAGTAACTGCCATTTGCAGTTGCCACAAAGAGAATAAAATACCTAGGAATACAACTAGCAAGGAACGCAAAGGACTTCTTCAAGGAGAACTACAAGCCACTGCTCGATGAAATAAGAGAGGACACAAACAGATGGAGAAACATTCCATGTTCATGGTTAGGAAGGATCAACATCGTGAAAATGGCCATACTGCCCCAATGTAATTTACAAATTCAACGCTATTCCCATCAAGCTACCAAGGACCTTCTTCACAGAACTGGAAAAAACCACCTTAAACTTCATATGGAACCAAAAGAGAGCCCACATAGCCAAGTCAATTCTAAGCAAAAAGAACAAAGCAGGAAGCATCACACTACCGGACTTCAAACTATACTACAAGGCTACAGTAATCAAAACAGCATGGTACTGGTGCTAAAACAGAGATATAGACCAATGGAACAGAACAGAGGCCTCAGAGGAAATACAACATATCTACAACCATCCAATCTTCGACAAACCTGACAAAAACAAGCAATGGGGAAAGGATTCCCTGTTTAATAAATGGTGTTGGGAAAACTGGCTAGCCATGTGCAGAAAGCAGAAACAGGACCCCTTCCTGACACCTTACACCAAAATTAACCCCAGATGGATTAAAGACTTAAACATCAGACCTGACACCATAAAAACCATAGAAGAAAATCTAGGCAAAACCATTCCGGACATAGGCGTAGGCAAGGACTTCATGACCAAAACGCCAAAAGCAATGGCAACAAAAGCCAAAATAGACAAATGGGACCTCATCAAACTCCACAGCTTCTTCACGGCAAAAGAAACAGTCAGTAGAGTGAATCGGCAACCAACAGAATGGGAAAAAATTTTTGCAGTCTACCCATCTGACAAGGGGCTGATATTCAGAATTTACAAAGAACTAAAACAGATCTACAAGAAAAAAAAAACCATTCAAAAATGAGGGAAGGATATGAATAGACACTTTAGAAAAGAAGACATACAGGAGGCCAACAAACATATGAAAAAATGCTCATCATCACTGGTCATTAGACAAATGCAAATCAAAACCACATTGAGATACCATCTCACACCAGTTAGAATGGCGATCATTATAAAATCTGGAGACAACAGATGCTGGAGAGGATGTGGACAATTAGGAACACTTTTACACTGTTGGTGGGAGTGTAAATTAATTCAACCATTGTGGAAGACAGTGTGGCGGTTCCTCTAGGACCTAAAAATAGAAATCCCATTTGACCCAGCAATCCCATTACTGGGTATATATCCAAAGGATTATAAATCATTCTACTATAAGGACACATGCACATGAATGTTCATTGCAGCACTGTTTACAATAGCAAAGACCTGGAACCAACCCAAATGCCCATCGCCGATAGACTGGATAGGGAAAATGTGGTACATATACACCATGGAATATTACGCAGCCATCAAAAACGATGAGTTTGCGTCCTTTGTAGGGACATGGATGAACCTGGAAACCATCATTCTCAGCAAACTGACACAAGAGCAGAAAATCAAACACCGCATGTTCTCACTCATAGTTGGGTGTTGAACAATGAGAACACATGGACACAGGGAGGGGAGCACTACATGCTGGCGTCTGTTGGGGGGAAATGGCGGAGGGACAGGGAGTTGGGGAGGTGGGAAGAGGTAACATGGGGAGAAGTGACAGATACTGGTGAGGGGAAGGAAGGCAGCAAACCACACTGCCATGTGTGTACCTATGCAACAATCTTGCATGTTCTTCACATGTACCCCCAAACCTAAAATGCAATAAAAAAAATCTAAAAAACAAACAAACAAAAAAGAAACTCATTCAAAACTGCACAGCTGCATGGAAACTGAACAACCCACTCCTGAATGACTACTGGGTAAATAACGAAATGAACACAGAAATAAATAAGCTATTTGAAGTCAATAAGAACAAAGACACAATGTACCAGAATCTCCGGGACAAAACTAAAGCAGTGTTTAGAAGAAAATTTACAGCATGAAATGCCCACAAGAGAAAGGAGGAAAGACCTAAAATTCACACCATAACATCACAATTAAAAGAACTAGAGAAGAAAAAGAAAACAAATTAAAAAGGTAGCAGAAGACAAGAAATAACTAGATCAGAGCAGAACTGAAGGAGATAAAGACACACGCAAAAAACACTTAAACATTTAGTTGATCCAGGAGCTGATTTTTTGAAAAGATCAACAAAATAGATAGACCACTAACCAGACTAATAAAGAAGAAAAGAGAGAAGAATCAAATAGAAACAACAAAAAATGATAAAGGGGATATCACCACTGATAACACATAAATACAAACTACCATCAGAGAATACCATTAACACCTCTAGGCAAATAAATTAGAAAACCTAGAAGAAATGGATAAATTCCTGGGCACATAGAGCTTCCCAAGTCTAAAGCAGAAAGAAGTAGAATCCTTGAATAGACCAGTAACAAGTTCTGAAATTGAGGCAGTAATTAATAGCATACCAACCCCAAACAGTCCAAGATCAGATATATTCACTGCCAAATTCTGCCAGAGGTACAAAGAGGAACTGGTACTATTCCATCTGGGACTATTGCAAACAATAGAAAAAAAAGGGATGCTTCCCTGACTCATTTTATGAGGCAAGCATCATCCTGATACCAAAACCTGGCAGAGACACAACAAAAAAGGAAAATATCAGGCCACTCTCCCTGATGAACATTGATGCAAAAATCCTCAATAAAATACTGGCAAACCAAATCCTGCAGCACATCAAAAAGCCTATCCATCACAATCAAATCTGCTTCATCCCTGGGATGCAAGGTTGGTTCAACATATGTAAATCAACAAATGTAATCCATCACATAAACAGAACCAAAGACAAAAACTACATGATTAGCTCAATAGATGCAGAAAAGGCCTTCGATAAATTCAAGTAAGTGTAACATTTTTACAGTGAAAACCACAAAATATTGCTAAGAGAAATCAAAGAAAGGTACAAATAAATGAAAAGGCATCCATACTCATGGATTGGAAGACTCAATGTTGCTAAAATGTCCATGCTACCCTAAGTGATCTACAGATTAAACACAATGCCTATCAAACTCCAATGGAATTTGTTATAGAAATAGAAAAAAAAAACTTCCTAAAAGTATAGAGAATCTCAAGGGACCCTGAATAGTCAAAACAATCTTGAAAAAGGAGAATAAAATTGGAGGCCTTGCACGTCCCAATTTCAAAACATGTAACAAAGCAACAGTAATCAATATGGTATTGATGTATGAAAAAGTCTTTATCCTTCACTTTTGAAGGATCATTTTGCTGGATATATAATTCTATATTGGTAGTTTTCCCCCCTTTAACTCTATAAGGTTGTCAATCCATAGTGTTCTTGCTTGCACGGTCCTGATGAGATGTCCACTGCAATTCTTATCTTTGTTTCCCTGTAGGTAAGGTGCTTTTCTCCCCATTAGGCTGCCTGCAAGATTGTCTCTTTATCTTTGGTTTGCTGAAGTTTTAATAAAATATGCCTATGTGTGAGCTCTTGCTTGTTTGTTTTAAAGTGTGTGTGTGTGTGTGTATGTGTATTTATAATGCATTTGTCAAGGTATCTATTTTTATGCCAGTAACATATTGTTTTGACTACTATTGGTTTGTAACATATTTTGAAATCAGGTAGTATGATGCCTCCAGCTTCGTTCTTTTTGCTCAAGATTGCTTTAGCCATTCAGGATCTTAATTTGAAAACTTTTCCTTTCAGATCAGGAACAAGGCACTTATTCCACATAGTACTGGAACTCATAGCCAGAGTAATAAGGCAAGGAAAAGACATAAAAGACATCCAAACAGGAAAGAGATGAAATTGTCTCTATTCACTGATGAAATAATCTTATGTATAGAAAACGCTAAATATACAACCAAAAAACTGTTAGACTTAATAAATTCAGTAAAATCAACACACAAAAATCAGTATTGCTTCTATACCCTAACAATGAACTAATTGAAAAAGAAATCAAGAAAACAATCTCATTTATAATAGTTGCAAAAAAAAAATTTAGAAATAAATTTAACCAAGGAGATTAACAATCTCTACACCCAAAACTATAAAACATTGATTAAATAAATTGGAGAAAACACAAATAAATGAAAAAATGTTCCATGTTCATGGATTGGAAGAATTAATATTATTAAAATATCTGTACTATTCAATGTGATCTACAGATTCAGTGCAACTCCTGTCAAAATTTCAATTACATTTTTCTTGGAAATAGTAAAAAGCCCCAAACTTCTGACTGATAATTTCAACACCTGTGTCATATATATGTCTGGTTCTGATCTTGCTTTGTCTCTTCAAATTGTGTTATTTCTTGCCTTAGCAAGTTTTGTAATTTTGTTATTGTTAAAAGCCAGATATCTTGTATAGAGCAATAAAACAGGATTTTACCATGAATATTTATATTAATCTGGCCTGGAGTAAGGTTGTATTTGATGTTTGTTTTCTTTATGGGTACCAGAAGCATTAATTTCTCTAGTGATTTTGTTGTCTTCTCTCTTGGCCTTTGTGCTGTACCTCAGAGACAGTCTGTCTCTTGCAGCTCTTCCACCTGTAATCCAGTCATTTTAACTGGAGGTTTATTAGCTTGTTGTAGGGTATAGGGGGATGAGGGCATTCTACAATCTTCAGATTAAGTCTCAGTCCTTGGAGTGCACAGTGAGCCTGTGTCTTGGAAGAGTGGCTTTCACAATTGTTTTTGTTTTTCTTCCAAGGTGTGGTAGATAGAACTGTAACCCCCAAAACGATATGTTGAAGTCCTAACCTGTGGTACCTGTGAATGTGACCTTATTTAGAAAGCATCTTTGTAGATGTAATCAAGTTAAGATGAGGTCACACTGGATTAGGGTGGGCTCTAAATCCAGTGACTGCTATCTTTATAAAGAGAGAAAGATCTGAAGACAGATATTAGACATTATGAGGGCAGCCATGTAAATATGAAAGCAGAGACTGGAGTAATGCTGCCACAAGCAAAGTAATGGTAAGGATTGCCAGTAACCACAAGAAACCAGAAAAGGCAAGGAAAAACTCCTAAAGCATTTGGAAGGAGCATGGCCTTACCAACCCTCCAAGACTGAGAAAATGAACTGTTGTTTTAAACCACCTAGTTTGTGTAATTTGTTATGACAGCCTTATACATATGCACATAGTTAAAGCATTCCCTCCTGTCACCAAATATTTTCTGTGGTTGTAATATTCCTAGTCTATATCTTTGAAAGTCTCTACCTTTAATATTAAGGCTTTCTTTTATTTCTTTTCTTCCCTTAGGTAAGACAGGGAAATCGAATGGAGCTGGAGCAGGCCAAGATGCCTTCCCTTACTTGGGAAGGGAGTTCAGTATTGCTCTCTGCTATTTTTATCTTTCTCCCAACTTCTAGGCTAATCTTAAAAATTGGCTAGAGGTCCTCTCAACTTCACAAAAAGTATTTTTCAGACCACACAAAATGTATTTATCATTGTATAACAATGTGAATTGTACACTTAAAATGGTTAAGATAGTAAATTTTACACTATGTTTTCTTACCACAATTTTATCATTCCAATTTTTGATATATGTACTGCAAAAGCAAATAATTTTTACCACAATTTTTTAAAGTATCTGTCTTCACAATCTCTTACCAAAATGATCTTCATGTTGCTGCCAAGCACAAGTCAGAGACGTAGAGGCTGTATGGTGCCAACGAACAGCTAAAGAAAGTAAGCTTTTGAAGGTGGGCTGGGGAAGGGCCTGACATATGACTCCTCCTTTCAGCAAGTCCTGAAGTCTGCTTTGTAGGTGGGACAATCTATGATACCACATCCTAGAAGATTGGATAATAACAAGTTAGTAGTAATATAAAACAACTTTTATGAGGCTATAGGAAAAACACTACAGATATAATTATGTAAAATGAAAGATTTAATAATCTCAACTACTGAGGATTAAACAAAGGAGGAATTCTGAAAAGCTAAGCATAAGTGATCTATAACCATTATTAACATTTTCTCATTAGCCACTCTTATTTTATGTAATTGAATCCTTCTTTTGACCTACTACCTAACTGAAGCAGTGCTTTAAACAATTCGCTAATCTTAACATTCCAAGCACATACAGTCATTTGCATAATGACATTTCCATCAATAACAGAGCACATATATGATGGTGGTCCCATGAGATTATAATGGAGCTGAAAAAATTCCTATCAGCTAGTGACATGGTAACATAGCACAGTGCTTTGTCTTTTCTACGTTTAGATGTGTTTACATACACAAATGCTTAGCATTATATTACAATTGCCTACTGTATTCAGTACAGTCACATGCTATGCAGATTTGTAGCCTAGGAGCAACAGGCTATATATATCACATAGCATAGACGTGTAGTAAGCTATACCATTTGGGTTTGTTTACACTCTAGGATGTTCACACAACCATGAAATTCCTGAATGAGGCATTTCTCAGAATGTATCCCTGTCGTTATCCAGTCAACTGACTCATAATTGTAAAAGGATTATTTTTTATGTCTCATCCTTCTGGATCTCTCTGCTTGTGACCCTATTGATCACCCTTATTCTGACTACTTGAAAGTTTCTTCTCTGCTGGTTATGTGTGCTGTGAGCAAATTAAACCCTCAGTGACTCCATTTCCTCCTTTGTAAAATGAGGGTAATAATAGTATTTATCTCATGGCTTTAGTGTGAGAACTAAAATATTTAGAATTATGTGTTTCACACTAAGCCTTACATATGTATCAGCTGCTATTATTATCGTTATTATGGCCATTGTTAGGAATAAACTGTATCTGTTGGGAAAATGCCTTGATAAACCTGCTTGGAGTTGGTGATGCTGAGTAGCATAGTTATAGAAAAATTAATAAAACAACACCATTTGCATAAGGTCTTAAAAGGAATTTATTTGTCCTGTGGCAGAAGACTGAGAGAGCTATCTGATTTTAGATAGGCTCTGTGGTTCTTGATGTGAACCTTCTCAATTACACCCTCAAATATGCAGTAATGTAACCAAACCCACAAAATGCTTATCATGAGTGGACTGGTGAGTGCATGTGTGTGTGTGTACATGCATATGTGTGGGTATGTGAGGGGTACGCTGATAAAAGGACTGAACTACATGCTGATACGGGATGAAACCAATCATATACACTGAAGCCATAGCTAGATATATAATAGAATTTACTATTATTAGGGAGCAGTCTGTAATTACAGGATAGAGAATGGAAGGCTAAAGTCAAATTTATTGAGATTTTGTGGCTAAGGACAAGAAAGAAAACACAGGAAGTCCTCTGCTGATATGTGGGTTACATTTACTTCTTCACTGTCTCGTTTCCAACCTCTTACCTATAGGTACTGTCTGAAACAGGGGTTGGCAATCTGTGACCCACAAGCTAAAAATGGAATTTACATTTTTTAAAGAGTTATAAAGAAAAACAAAGACGAGTATGAGACCAAGACTCCAGACCAAGACCAAGACTACAATTTCTCCTTTGTAGTCCATGAAGTCTACAATATATGCTTATCTGGATTGTCAAAGAAAAAAAAATCCAACTCCTAGTAAAATATTCAATTCTTAATCAAATACTCTTCTCCCACTACATCACACAACCTCTTAATCAAGAATATTCACTCACTTCATTATTTCACAAAATAAATATTACTAAGCAGGTTTATAATAGGTACTTTCTTAAGTACTAAGATACAAACATAAATAAGCCAGCAATCATAGCCACCATTTAAGAGGTTCACAATCTAGCGGGGAAGAAAGACAAGTACAGGGTGATAACTACTACTATTTATAATCATTTTTAGCATACAACACAGTGAAAGGTGTTAAAGAGCAAGAAGTTAACTATGCCTGAGGAAAGCGGTGGATCCCCATATGACTAGTGTTCTTTGAAGGTTTTGTTGTTTTATATTTACCTAAAAATAAAACTCACTCATTGTAAAAAAAAAAAAAAAAAAAAAGATAAGGAGATTGTTGGGGGTTTGGAAAGAATCCACACAACCCTAAAATATACAAAATAAATGAAAAGGCCTCTTTTTTTCATTATTTACCATTCCCATTCTTTCAAGGAAACTGTTGATAAGGTTTGGCATATTCAATGACACATGCAATTAAAATCTCCACACCTGCTATACACACATACAAAAATACATATGTGTTTAGTATTTAAACCATAAAGAATGGTAGAAAACAAAGTCTCTCTTCCCTCATTTTCCCTAATTTCACTACTCATATGTTACCAGTTTTAATTTTTAAAAATCAGCCCAAGTTAAACTGGATATCTGTATGCAGAAGAATGAGAACCCTATCTCTCACCATACTAAAAAAAAAATCAAATCTAAGTGAATTAAAGACCTAAATATAAGACCTCAAACTATGAAACTACTACAAGAAAACATTGAGAAAGCATATCAGGACGTTGGTCTGGGCGAAGATTTCTTGAGTAAGACTTCAAAAGCACAGGCAAGTTAAGCAAAAATGGACAAACGGGATCACATCAAGTTAAAAAGTGACTGTACATCAAAGGATACAACCAAAAAAGTGAAGGGACAACCCAGAGAATTGGAGAAAATATTTGCAAACCACTAATCTGACAAGGGATTAATAATCAAGCAATTTGCAAACTGGGAGCAAGTATCCAAAATTATACAACTGACAAAGTAGTAATATCAAAAATATTTAAAGTCACATCCTACAGGCTGGGTTCAGTGGCTCAAGCCTGTAATCACAGCACTTTAGGAGGCCGAGGTGGGTGGATCGATCACAAGGTCAGGAGTTTGAGACCAGCCTGACCAACATGGTGAAACCCCATCTCTACTGAAAAATACAAAAAGTATCTGCACGTGGTGGCATGCACTTGTAATCCCAGCTACTTAGGAGGCTAAGGCAAGAGAATTGTTTGAACTGAGGAGGCAGAGGTTGCAGTGAGCCAAGATCACACCAATGTACTCTAGCCTGGGTGACAGAGTGAGACTGTCTCAAAAAAAAAAAAAAAAGACATACTACATAGGAAAAGCAAACAGTATGTGAGCAAATAGTACAAACGGACACTTCTAAGAGAAAACACTATGGTCAATATGGTCAATAAATTCATGAAGAGATGTTCAACATCATTAATTAGGGAATTTTAATCTAGCCACAGTGAGATATGATATAACCATTTGATCGGCAAAAAATAAAAATTCTGACAGTAGCAAGTATCGAGGTCTTGCACATCTTTCATTGAATTCATTCCTAAGTCATTTATTGTGCTATTACAAGCAGCATTTTAAAATTTCAATTTGCAATTGCTAACAGTGTACACAATACAACTTATATTTATATTCTGACCAGGAATGCTGTAATCATATTAAAATCAGTTACTATTTCCAGTAACTGTTTTGGAAATTTCCTAGGATTTTCTACATAAGAAATGTCATATATGAATACAGTTCTACATCTTTTGCAAACTTTGTATCTTTTGTTTGCTTTTTGCTTCACTGAACTCACTAGTTAGGACCTCAAGTACAATACTAAATAGGAGAAGTGAGCACGGACATCCTTGCCTTGTTCCTGATCTTAGGGGAAAGTGTTCTAATTTCATGATTAAGTATATTGTTAGCAATGTTTTTGGATCTTTGTTATTGTTATTAACGACCTTTTTCAGGCTGGGGAAGTTTTCTTCAATTCCTAGTTTTCTGAGAGTATTTATCAGGAACATGAGTTATTTTAGGGCTTGTTGCTTTATTCTAGTAAAGTGGTTAATTATTCTGATTGACTTCCTACGTTAAAACAACTTTGCATTTCTGGAATAAACCCCATTTGATTATGATATATTATCCTTTTTTATACATTGTTGGATTCAATGTGCTGAAATTTTGTTACAGCATTTTGTATCTAGATACATGAGGAATACATGGTCTGGTGTGTGTGTGTGTGTGTGTGTGTGTGTGTGTGTGTGTGTGTGTGACATCTGCTTTTTAAAAATTATACTTTAAATTCTGGGAAACATGCAGAATGTGCAGGTTTGTTACATAGGTATACATGTGCCATGGTGGTTTGCTACACACAGCAACCTGTCATCTACATTAGGTATTTCTCCTAATGCTATCCCTCCCCTTGCCCCCCACCCCCTGACAGGCCCCGGTATGTGATGTTCCCCTCCCTGTGTCCATATGTTCTCATTGATCAACTCCCACTTATGAGTGAGAACACGTGGTGTTTGGTTTTCTGTTCCTGTGTTAGTTTGCTGAGAATTATGGTTTCCAGCTTCATCCATGTCCCTGCAAAGGACATGAACTCATTCTTTTTTATGGCTGCATAATATTACAAGGTGTATATGTGTCACATTTTCTTTATCCAGTGTAACATTGATGGGCTTTTGGGTTGGTTCCAAGTCTTCGCTATTGTGAATAATGTTGTAATAAACATACATGTGTATGTATCTTTATAGTAGAATGATTTATAATCCTTTGGGTATATACCCAGTAATGAAATTGCTGGGTCAAATGGTATTTCTGGTTCTAGATCCTTGAGCAATTGCCACACTGTCTTCCACAATGGTTGAATTAATTTACACTCCCACCAACAGTGTAAAGGCATTCCTACTTCTCTGCATCCTCTCCAGCATCTGTTTCCTGACTTTTTAATGATCACAAAATAAGGTAGAAAATGTTACCTCTATCTCTATTCATTTCTCATACATCAGATTTTTCTTACACCTTGTTATCCTCTTTCATTTTAATTTTTCCTGTTCTTCAATTTTGATATTTTCTATTTACTGCTCTGTTTCTTATTCTGTTTCTAGTTTGCAGTTAAGGTGAATCAACGAATTGTCTACTTCACTTTTCAGTTCTAGTATTTCCACTTGGTCCTTATTTAGAAATTCCATTTATCTTCTGAAGTTTTCCATCTATTAATTCATTACACTCATTTGCTCCTGTAAGTTCTTTAACATATTTACAATAACTGTTTTAATGTCCTGTTCAGAAAACACCAATATCTGGGTCATCTCTGAGTCTGCCTTTATTGATTATTGTCCTCCCTCCATATTATGACTATTTACACATTTTGTTAGATATTTAGTATTTTTTGGAATGTTGGCTATTATGGATGGCATGTTGTAGATGGTTTTGTAAATAAACTTTATCAGAAGCTACTTTTTATTCCTAGTTTGCCAAAATATTTTTTCTCTCATAAATGGATATTGAATTTTAGGGTTTTAAAAAATGTATTGATTTGACAATATAATTTTTCTCCTTTGTTTCTGTGGTGAGTTACCTTGATTCATTTTCAAAATGTAAGCCAACTTTGCAACATTGACATAAACCCAGCTACAATGGGGTATATTATCCTTTTAATACATCATTGATTGCAATTTTCTAATAGTTTGTTAGAAATTTTGTATCTATATTGATGTGTAAAGTTAGCCCCAAATTTTCCTTTCTCATATTTTCCTTATAATATTTTAGTTACAACATTAACTTTATAAAGCGTTGTAAAGCCATTAATTTTCTTCTGTTCTCTGGAAAAAAATATATATATATATTTTAGGTTTTGGTGTACATGTGAAGAACATGCAGGATTGTTGCACAGGTACATACATGGCAATGTGGTTTGCTGCCTTCCTCCCCGCCACCTATATCTGGCATTTCTCCCCATGTTATCCCTCCCCAACTCCCCAACCCCCGCTGTCCCTCTCCTAGAACTCCTCCTCACATTTGAATGGGGTTGTTTTTTTCTTGTGTATCTGTTTTAGTTCTTTGTAGATTCTGGATATTAGCCCTTTGTCAGATGGGTAGACTGCAAAAATTTTTTCCCATTCTGTTGGTTGCCAGTTCACTCTAATAATGGTTTCTTTTGCTGTACAAAAGCTCTGATTTTTAATTAGATCCTATTTGTCTATCTTGGCCTTTGTTGCCATTGCTTTTGGTGTTTTAGTCATGAAGCCTTTGCTTATGTCTATGTCCTGGATGGTTTGGCCAAGGTTTTCTTATAGTGTTTTTATGGTATTAGGTTTTATGTTAAAATTGTTAATCCATCTGGAGTTAATTTTAATTTTAGTGTAAAATGACAGGAAGGGGTCCAGTTTCTGCTTTCTGCACATTGATAGCCGGTTTTCCCAACACCATTTGCTAAACATGAAGTCCTTTCCCCATTGCTTATTTTTGTCAGGTTTGTCAAAGATCAGATGGTTGTAGGTTTGTAGTGTTGCTTCTGAGGCCTCTGTTCTGTTCCATTGGTCTATGTCTCTGTTTTGGTACCAGTACCATGCTGTTTTGATTACTATAGCCTTGTAGTATAGTTTGAAGTCTGGCAGTGTGATGCCTCTGGCTTTGTTGTTGGTTAGGTTTGTCTTGGCTATGCAGGTTCTCTTGTAATTCCATATGAAGTTTAAAGTGTTTTTTTTTTTTTTTCCAGTTCTGTGAAGGTCATTGGTAGCTTGATGGGGATAGCATTGAACCTATAAATTATTTTGAGCAGTATGGCCATTTTCATGATATTGATTCTTCCAAATCATGAGCATGGAATTTTTTTTTTAATCTGTTTGTGTTCTCTCTTATTTTGTTGAGCTGTTGTTTGTAATTCTCCTTGAAGAGGTCCTTTACATCCTTTCTTAGTTGTATTTCTAGGTATTTTATTCTTTTTGTAGCAATTGTGAATGGGAGTTTGCTCTTGATTTGGCTCTCTTTAAGTCTGTTATTGGTATATAAGAATGCTTGTGATTTCTGTACATTGATTTTGTATCCTGAGACTTTGCTGAAGTTGCTTATCATCTTAAGGAGATTTTGGGCTGAAACAATGGGGGTCTTCTAAATAGACAATCATGTTGTCTGCAAATAGAGACAGTTTGACTTCCTACTTTCCTAACTGAATATGCTTTATTTCTTTTTCTTGCCTGATTGCTCTGGCCAGAACTTCCAATGCTATATTGAATAGGAGTGGTGAGAGAGGGCATTCTTGTCTAGTGCCTGATTTGAAAGGGAATTCTTCCAGCTTTTGCCCATTGAGTATAATATTGCTTGTAGGTCTGTCATAAATAGCTTTTACCATTTTATGATACATTCCTTTGATACCTAGTTTATTGAGAGTTTTAAGCATGAAGGGCTGTTGAATTTTGTTGAAGGTCTTCTCTGCATCTATTGAGAAAAACGTGGTTTTGTCTTTGATTCTGTTTATGTGATGGATTACATTTATGGACTTGTTTATGTTGAACCAGCCTTGCATCCCCTGGATGAAGCCTACTCAATCGTGATGAATAAGCTTCTGGATGTGCTGTAGCATTTGATTTGCCAGTATTTCACTGAAGATTTTTGCATCAATGTTCATCATGGATATTGGCCTGAAGTTTTCTTTTTTAATTGAGTCTCTGACTGGTTTTGGTATCAGGATGATGTTGGTCTCATAAAACGAGTTAGAGAGGATTCCCTCCTTTTGTATTGTTTTATATAGTTTCAGAAGGAATGGTACCAGCTCCTCTCTGTACAGCTGGTAGAATTTGGCTGTGAACCCATCTGGACCTGGACTTTTTTTGGTTGGTAGGCTGTTGATTGATGACTCAACTTCAGACCTTGTTATTGGTCTATTCAGGATTTCAACTTCCTCCTGGTTTAGTCTTGGTAGAGTACAAGTGTCCAGGAATTTATCCATTTCTTTCTGGTTTACTGGTTTATGTGCATAGAGCTATTTATAGTAATCTCTGATAATAGTTTGTATTTCTGTGGGATCAGTGTTGATATCCCATTTATCCCTTTTTATTGCATTTATTTGATTCTTCTCTCTTTTCTTTTTTATTAGTCTGCTTACCAGTCTATTTTGTTGATTTTTTCAAGAAACCAGCTCCTGGATTTATTGATTTCTTGAAGGGTTTTTTTGTGTCTCTATCTCCTTCAGTTGGGCTCTGATCTTAGTTATTTCTTGTCTTCTGCTAGCTTTTGAGTTTTTTTGATCTTGCTGCTCTAGCTCTTTCATTTTTGATGACAGGGTGTCAATTTTAGATCTTTCCTTGTTTCTTATGTGAGCATTTATTGCTATAAATTTCCCTCTCGACATGCTTTAAAGGTGTCCCAGAGATTCTGGTAAGTTTTGTCTTCCTTCTGATTGGTTTCAGAAAACATCTTTATTTCTGCCTTCATTTCATTGTTTATCCAGTTGACACTCAGAAGCAAGTTGTTCAGTTTCCAAGTGGTTGTGTGGATTTGAATGTGTTTCTTAATCCTGAATTCTAATCTGATTGCATTGTGGTCTGATAGACTGTTTGTTATGATTTCCATTCTTTTGCATTTGCTGAGGAGTGATTTGCTTCCAATGATGTAGTCAATTTTAGAGTAAGTGCAATGTGGTGCTGAGAAAAATGTATATTCTGTGGATTTGGAGTGGAGCATTCTGTATATGTCTATTAGGTCTGCTTGGTCCAGCTCTGCATTCAAGTTCTGGATATCCTTGTTAATTTTCTGTCTCATTCATCTAATATTGATGTGGAGTGTTGAAGTCTCCCACTATTATTGTGTGGAAGTCTAAACCTCATTTTAGGTCATTGAGAACTTGCTTTATGTATCTGGGTGCTCCTGCATTGGGTGCATATATATTTAGAATAGTTAGCTCTTCTTGTTGGATTGATCCTTTTACCGTTATGTAATGCCCTTCTTTGTCTCTTTTGATCTTTATTGGTTTGAAGTCCATTTTATCAGACTAGGATTGCAACCCCTGCTTTTTTTTGTTCTCCATTTGCTCAGCAAATCTTCTTCCATCCCTTTGAGTCTAAGTGTGTCTTTGTATGTGAGATGGGTTTCCTGAATACAGCACACTGACGGGTCTTGACTTTTTATCCAGTTTGCCAGTCTGTGTCTTTTGATTGGGGCAATTAGGCCATTTACATTCAATGTTAATATTGTTATGTGTGAATTTGATCCTGCCATTTTGTTACTGGCTGGTTTTCTTGCCCGTTAGTTGACTCATTTTCTTCATTGCATTTTTGGTCTTTCCCATTTGGTGTGTTTTGCAGTGGCTAGTACTTGTTCCTTTCCTTGCTTAGTGTTTCTTTCAGGTGCTCTTCTAGGGCAGGTCTAGTGGTGATGAAATCTCAGTAATTGCTTGTCTGTAAAGGATTTCATTTCTTCTTCACTTACGAAGATTAGTTTGGCTGGATATGAGATTCTGGGTTGAAAGTTCTTTTCTTTAAGGATGTTGAATATTGGCCCCCACTCTCTTCTGGCTTGTAGGGTTTCTGCTGAGAGATTCACTGTGAGACTGACTGGCTTCCCTCTGTGTGTGATCTGACCTTTCTTTCTGGCTGCGCTTATCATTTTTTCCTTCATTTCAACCCTGGTGAATCTGATGATTATGTGCCTTGGGGTTGCTCTTCTTGAGGAATATCTTGTGGAGTTCTCTGTATTTCTTGGATTTGAATGTCGGACTGCCTTGCTAGGTTTGGGAAGTTCTCCTGGATAATGCCCTGGAGTGTGTTTTCCAGCTTGGATTCATTCTCCCCATCATATTCAGGTACACTGATCAAGCGTAGATTAGGTCTTTTCGATAATCCCATATTTCTTGGAGCCTTTGTTCATTTCTTTTCACTCTCTGTTCTCTTGTCTTGCCTTCTCTTTTTATTTCATTGAGTTGATCTTCAGTCTCTGATATCCTTTCTTCTGCTTGATCAATTTGGCTATTAAAACTTGTGTTTGCTTCATGCAGTTCTCGTGCTGTGTTTTACAACTCCATCAAGTTGTTTATGTTCTTTTTATTCTAGTTTTATGTGCTTTTTATTCTAGTTAGCATTTCATCTAACATTTTTTCAAGGTTTTTGGTTTCTTTGCGTTGAGTTAGAACATTTTCCTTTAGCTCAGAAAATTTTGTTATTATCCACCTTCTGAAGCCTGTTTCTGTCAATTTGTCACAGTTTTTCTCAGTCACATTGTGTTCCCATGTTGTTGAAGAGCTGTGATTTCTTGAAGGAGAAGAGGTGTTCTGGTCTTTGATGGTTTCATCTTTTTTGCACTGTTTTTTCCCCCCATCTTTGTGGATTTACCTGGCTGTGATCTCCAGGAGGCTGCTTGATTAGGTTATTTGTCTGCCTGTGGAAGTGCTACTGGGTTTCTAAGGACTCCTTCAGATTCCTAGGTAAGCTTCCCGTATCTTTTTTGTTTACACTGGGAGATTAGGTCCACCTCTTCCGTTGACCTGGAGGCGGTGCTGGGTGGTCAAGATCACCCTCTGTTGCGTCTGTTGCTACATAGGCTTCCTGTGTTTTTTGTTAAAACATGAAGCCTAGTCCCACACCTTTAATGGTTGGTTATGTCTTTCCTCTACAGGGCTGGATCATTCAGCGTTCAGCTCAGACTGTGGCAGTGGCTGCATAACCTGCTAGAGTTAGTGCTTCAGCCATCTGGGGTTTGTGGGGAAAGGTAGGGACCCACCCAGCTGCACTGCCTGTCTCCTTACTTAGGGGGAGGGGGTGACAGCTCTTTCTGCAGGCTCTCCCAGCCAGGTTATGGGCTTATGCATTTGCTTAGATCTGTGCACCGATCTGGGACACCGTCCTGGATTATTATTCACTCTGTGCTTGTAATTCCCAGTGCTTGACCGGCTACGATCCCTTGTTCTGTGTATTGCTGAGGCTTTGGGGGAAGCACTGTATCGGGACTGGAGTGCCAGAGGGGAAGCCCCCGACTCACTGGTCAGATGTACTTTCTGGGTGAAGCGGCACCCTTCCCTGCCTCGGTCTGCCCTGCCTGGGCTTTGCTCACTGTCAGACCATACCTGTTGAAATGCACCTGGTACCTCAGTTGGAGCTAGACCTCTGGATTTCTCCATCTCTCTCGCTGGGTGTTGTGCACCAGAGTTGTGTCTATTTGGCCATCTTGACTCCTCTCCATTCTTTTACTTTCAAACTTCCTATATCTTTACATTTTATATGTTTCTTATAAACAAGACACAAATTTTGTATTTTTTTTTCTTAATAGTATCTTTTTAAAAAAATTTTTTTTAATTGCATTTTAGGTTTTGGGGTACATGTGAAGAACATGCCACGACTGCATGCAAAATGCCCAACGATGATAGACTGGATAGGGAAAATGTGGTACATATACACCATGGAATATTACGCAGCCATCAAAAACGATGAGTTCACGTCCTTTGTAGGGATATGGATGAACCTGGAAACCATCATTCTCAGCAAACTGACACAAGAGCAGAAAATCAAACACCATATATTCTCACTCATAGGCGGGTGTTGAACAATGAGAACACATGGACACAGGGAGGGGAACACTACACACTGGGGTCCGTTGAGGGGAAATGGGGGAGGGATGGGGGGTGGGGAGGTGGGAAGAGATAGCATGGGGAGAAATGACAGATACAGGTGAGGGGACGGAAGACAGCAAACCACACTGCCGTGTGTGTACCTATGCAACAATCTTGCATGTTCTTCACATGTACCCCCAAACCTAAAATGCAATAAAAAATAAAAATAAAAATAATAAATAAATAAATAAGTAAATAAATAAAAGTTTTCCCCACATGCCCATCCAGGTCCATTACTAATTCTCACTTAAAGACTGCAATAGCATTCTAAATGACCTAGCCACTCTTGCCCTCCCTTTAAACTTTTTGCACACTGTAGGAAGAGTTAAGTAAAATATGTCAGTGTGCCACTCCATTTGAACATCTCCCTAGGCCTTTCAATATAAAATCCAATGTCCTTATGTAATGCTTTCTACTACCGGATTCTGAGCTACCTTTCAGCCTAACTTCCTGCTACTTACCTCCTTGTACTTGATTGCTTACTCCAAGATTTGCCATGTTCTTTCATATTCGAAGAAGTTCATGTTCATGCTCTTTCTTCATACTGGAAGCCCTTCCTTTCCTACTCTACCTTTTATTCATCTTTTAAGAATCAGCCTAGATACATCTCATCTAAGAAGTCTTAGGCTGGGGAGGGATAGCATGGGGAGAAATACCAGATATAGGTGATGAGGGGATGAAGACAACAAAACACATTGCCATGTATGTACCTATGCAACAATCCTGCACGTTCTGCACATGTACCCCAGAACCAAAAGTGCAATAAAATATATACTTTTAAAAAACAAGTCTTCTCTAAACCCCCAGAATAAACTGGTAGCTTTTTTTTGGTTCTCTTATAATACTGTTTATGTGTCTTTCTTCTTAATATATTATGTTGAAATGATATGTTTATATGTCTTTCCCCCTGATAATGCTTGATGTTCCTCAATGGAAAGGCCTATATGTCTCATTCATTTTGATACCTTAATATCTAGCACGGTTCCTAGTACTTAGTAGAACTCCATAAATATTTGTGAAAATTGAATTGTTCTTCTTCCAGCATCATAGCCTCTTTAAATCTAAAATGTCTGCTTAATCTTTTTTTTTTTTTTTTTTTTGAGACGGAGTTTCACTCTTGTTACCCAGACTGGAGTGCAATGGTGAGATCTCGGCTCACTGCAACCTCTGCCTCCTGGGTTCAGGCAATTCTCCTGCCTCAGCTTCCTGAGTAGCTGGGATTACAGGCATGCACCACCATGCCCAGCTAATTTTGGTATTTTTAGTAGAGACAGGGTTTCACCATGTTGACCAGCATGGTCTCGATCTCTTGACCTCATGATCCACCCACCTTGAACTCCCAAAGTGCTGGGATTATAGGTGTGAGCCACTGCGCCCGGCTGTCTGCTTAATCTTAATGTCTGTTTAAGATATCTTAGTTAAGATTGTCACTTAAGTAAATAATACTGACTGGGCCAATCCAAAGGTAAGGTATAGAGCAGGCCATCAAAAAATTCATTCTTCGCCTATGATCTGTTAATCAGCACTCTTAATATGATGATTTAATTAATAAATACATAATTATATTAATGTTCTAACCCATATTATCTTGTCCAGAAGGTTATCATAAATGACTTATTAGTCTTGCTGAAATATCATTCATTGACTTAAGATATATAATTTTGTCTGCCCTATTTTCATAAACTATCTCTAATAGCCTTGTCAGAAATAGAAACCAGGTTTGTGTTCAATGGCTTTGTTGACAACTGTAATTTTTAAAGTACTCACTTATTTGAAAATTTGTTTTACAAGCTAACTTAAGAGACATTTATCTCATTGATTAGAAGACTGAAGACTCCCCTTTTTCTTTGTTAGATTCAGTAATATATTTATATAAATCCAGTCTTAAAGCACTCCTCCTATTTTCCTTAATGCCTTTGATTACTGAGAGCAGTTTAGTAATATCAACTGAGTTACAATTTACCCATTCTAAGATAAATGCACTCTTTCTTTCTGAGAGTATAGTTAAAATATTGTTCTTGTGGTTTTTACAAATATGCATTTCTATAAGCCTGAGTTCATTTTGGGTCTTATCCTTCCAAATACTAACCCTTTAGGCATGTGTCACCAGTTATATTTATCCTTGCATTTGTGCCCTTTTCCCTATTTCCTATATATTACCTTTGGAAAACAAAAAACAAAAAACAAAAAACAAAAAAACTATGAGCTCATTGTAAAACTTCCTATGTGGCCTCATGGTTTTCATCTTTTCTCCTTTAATAGAATAATTTGCTGTTTCATAGTCAAAATCATGTTTTTGAGAGCTTCCCAACCTTTGGAGTCTAAAGTCATATTGATGTAAATTAAGGTCCAACAAGTATCAATCATAATAACAGAAACTTTTGGAGAACAGCCATAGCTGGAAATTCTAGTCAGAATAGGCAATTACATAACAGGTCAGTCTGAATCTTCTCACGGTTATTACTAAGGAAGAAGCATTACCTCCTGAAAGGCTTAAAGCCAAGAGTGCATTTAGCTCCTGTCAATTTTTCCTTCCAAATGTCTTTCATATTTGTCTTTCCCTTTCCATTCCTATGGATTCCTTCATCACCTCATACCTGGCCTATTGCCATAGACTAGATGGTTTCCTTGCCTTCAGTCCATCCATATTCCAATCCATTTTCTATACTATTGCCAGATTAATCTTCTTAAAACACTTTCATCATGCCACTTTCCTGCCTGAGACCTAGCTCAAATGTCACCTCTGTAAAATATTCCCAGCTCCCTTAGGAAGAGTTAGTGGCTCCCTATTCAGTGTTTTCAGAGGTCTCTGTGCATAACCTTAGTGCACTGAAAACATGTATGACAATCATTTCTTTAATTACTTTTCTTACCTTATTTGCTATGAGCTCCTTGAGCAATCTCTTCATAATTTCACTCAGGGAGTTACATAATCTATATTTCTTGCCCCACCTATGTCAGGACCATCATATGTTGGTCCAGGCCTTCTATGTTTACCATGCTCTCCCCTTCGTTCTTGCTCATTTCTTGGGTCTCAGATTAAATATCAGTACATCGAGAAACCTTCCCTGATGCTCTTATTAACTAATTAATTAATCATTTGAACAAATATTTGCTGGGTGTCTACTTTGTGCTAGACACTGCTTTGCATACTAGGGATATACCAGTGAACAAAGAAGACAAAAAGTCTTGCTTTTGTAAAGCTTATCTTCTAGTGGAAGAAAGTAGATAATTAAATATAAACATAAGTAAATCATATATAGTAAGCTATAAAAAATAGGATAAAGCAGTGTGCTGGAAGTTAGACTTTGAAACATGGTGGTCAGGGTAGGCCTCGTTAAGATATATGACATTTGATCAAAGGAGAAATTAGTCATGAGGATATCTGGGGTAAAGTAGGTTACACTGAGGGGATAGCCAATGCAAAGGTTCTAATCTGTGATTACATTTATTGTGGCCAAAAGAACAAAAGACAGCAAAAACAAAACAATCAAACAAAAAACACCAATGTGGCTGGAGTTCACTAAGCAAGAAGTAAAATAATAGGAGACAAAATAAGAAAAGTAGGAATAAATAGGTAATCAGATCATGTAGGGCCTTGTAAGCTAATATATAAAAACTTTAGTTTTTAATCTGATAGAAATGATGAACCATTGTAGAGTTTTATAACTAATAGGTAACATGATGACACATGTTAAATGAACTGTTCTGGCTGCTGTATTGAGAATAAATTGCAAAGGGGCCAAGGAAAGGAGAGATACTTGTTAGTAGGCCATTTCAGTACTGGATTTATTGAAGTAATCCAGGCAAGAAATGATAGTGACTTACACTAAGCTAGAAGCAGTGAAGATGGTGAAAAGGGTTAGAGTTGGGTTTTTTTGAATGCACAAACAACAGGATTTGCTGATGAATTGAGTATAGGGTGTGAGATAAAGAGGAATGTATTAGTTCATTTTCACAATGCTATAAAGGACTACCTGAAACTAGGTAATTTATAAAGAAAAGACATTTAATTGGCTCATAGTTCTACATGGTTGGGGAGGCCTCGGAAATCTTAAAATCATGGTGGAAGATGAAAGAAAAGCAAGGCATGTCTTACATGATGGCAGGAGTGGGGGCAAGTGCCACACTTTTAAACCATTAGATCTCATGAGAACTCACTCACAATCATGAGAACAGCAAAGGGGAATCCACCCCCACGATTCAATCACTTCCCACCAGTCCCCTCCTCCAACATTGTGGATTACAATTAAACATGAGATTTTGGTGGGGACACAGCCAAACCATATCATTCCACTGTTGGCCTCTCCCAAATCTCATGTCCTCTTCACATTTCAAAACCAATCATGCCTTCCCAACGGCCCCCAAAGTCTTAACTCATTTAAGAACTAACTCAAAAGTCCAAGTTCAAAGTCTCATCTAAGACAAGGCAAGTTCCTTCCACTATGATCCCATAAAATCAAAAACAAGTTAGTCACTTCCAAGATATAATGGGGGTACAGGCATTGGGTAAATGTTCCCATTCCAAATGGGAGAAATTGGTCAAAATGAAGGGGCTCTAGGCCACCCCCCCCCACATTCAAAACCCAGAAGGGCAGTCATTAAATCTTAAAGATCCAAAATAATCTCCTTTGACTCCATTTCTCACATCTAGGGCATGCTGATGCAAGGAGTGGGCTCCCATGGACTTGAGCAGTTCCACCTCTGTAGCTCTGCAAGGTGCAGCCCCCAAGGCTGTGTTCACAAGCTGGCATTGAGTGCCTCTGGCTTTTGTAGGTGCATGGTGCAAGCTGTTGGTGGATCTACCATCCAGGGGTTTGGAGATGGTGGTCCTCTTCTCATGTCTCCACTAGGCAGTACCACCATGTGGGCTCTGTGTGTGGAGCCTCCAACCTCACATTTCCTCTCTACATTGTCCTAGTAGAGGCTTTCCTTGAGAGCTCTGCCGCCTATACATCCAGGTGTTTCCATACATCCTCTGAAATCTAGGTGCAGGTTCCCAAACCTCAGTTCTCACCTTCTGTGCACCTGCAGGTCTAACACCACATGAAAGCTACCAAGGCTTGGGGCTTGCATCTTCAGAAGTAATGTACCATGGCTCCTTTAAGCTACAGCTGGAGATGGAGGGGTTGGGATGCAGGGCACCATTTCCCAAGGCTGCACAGAGCAGGGGGGCCCTGGGCCTGTCCCATGAAACCATTTTTCCTCCTAGGCCTCTGTGCCTACGATGAGTGGGGTTGCCTCAAAGGTCTCTGAAATGTCCTGAAGACATTTTCTCCATTGTCTTGACTATTAACATTTGGCTTCTCTTTGCTTATGCAAATTTTGGAGCAGGCTTTATTTTTTTGCTGGAAAATGTGTGTGTTTTTTTTTCTATCACTTATCCAGCCTAAATATTTGCCAAAGTTTTATGCTGTGCTTCATTTTTAAATATAAGTTCCAATTTCAGATCATTTCTTTGTGAATGCACATGACAGCATGCTGTTAGGAACAGCCAGGTACATATAATACTATGCTGTTAGAAACAGCCAGGTTACATCTTGAACACTTTGCTGCTTAGAAATTTCATCCTCTAGATACCCTAAATCATCTCCCTCAACTTCAAAGTTCCACAGGTCTCTAGGGCAGGAGCACAATGCTGCCAGTCTCTTCACTAAAGCACAGCAAGAGTGGCCTTTACTCCAGGTCCCAATAATTTCCTCATCTCCATCTGAGATCACCTCAGCCTGGATTTCATTGTCTGAATCACTACAAGCATTTTGGTCAAAACCATTCAACAAGTTTCTAGGAATTCCAACATTTCCCACATCTTCCTGTCTGTTTCTGAACCCTCCCAACTGTTCCAACCTCTGCCTGTTACCCAGTTCCAAAGTCACTTCCATATTTTCAGTTATCTTTATAGCAATGCCTCACTCTCCTGGTACCAATTTCCTGTATAGTCCATTTTCACACTGCTATAAAGAAATACCTGAGATTGGGTAATTTATAAAGAAAGGAGGTTTAATTGAATTACAGTTCTGTATGGCTATGAGGCCTCATGAAACTTACAATTATGGCAGAAGGTGAAAGGGAAGCAATGCACACCTTACATGGTGGCAGGAGACAGAGAGCAAAAGCAGAAGTTCCACACTTTTAGGCCATCAGATATCATGAGAATTCACTCACAATTATGAGAACAGCAAGAAGGAAGTCTACCCCCATGATTCAGTCACTTTTCATCAGGCCCCTCCTCTGACACGTGGAGACTACAATTCAAGATGAGATTGCAGATGGGGGGAACACAGCCAAACCATATCAAGGAATGAATGATAACCCAAGGTATTTGGACTGAAAAACTGAAAGAATGGGGAATAATGCTGGAGAAAGTTTGGAGAAACAGATT
Source organism: Saimiri boliviensis (assembly GCF_048565385.1). NCBI lineage: Eukaryota > Metazoa > Chordata > Mammalia > Primates > Cebidae > Saimiri > Saimiri boliviensis. The sequence continues at coordinate 83,118,892 of NC_133470.1, read as the reverse complement.
ATTAGAACTTTAGTTTTGAATCTGTTAAATTTGAAATGCCTGTTAGATTTTTAGGTGGAAATATCAGAAAGGCAGCTGGATACATGAGTCTTGAGTTCAAGGGAGATATATGAGCTGGAGATACAAATTTGCAAGTTGTTCCATAGTTAGTATTTAAAGTCAGGAGACTGGATGAGACTACCAAAGGAACTGGTGTAGATAGAGAAAGGATTAACACCCTTGTTAGTTTCTCATAGATCCTTTTATTTTTCAATGCGATGATTACAACTTGTAATTATTTGTTTGTTTTTATTTCTGTGATTGTTTGGCTAATATCTGGTTACCTTATTACAAGAAAAAGTTCCAATGAGAGAGCAGGGTCTATACCATTTTCTCCATCACAGCCAGGAAAATAATATGTTGGATTACATGAATTAAAAGAATGTTCCTTTTTTTCAAGGACTCAAAATTAAATGTTCACAAGAGCTAGGCAAGTAACATAAATAAGTCGAGTATAAGAGACAATATGTTGTAGAGAGAGGGGTGAACAGAAGTGTCCAAAAATCAAAGCCACTACTTACTTCCAGTTGATCATGGACAGATAGGCCTAGTGTTGTCACCTTCAGAATTTTTGAAAGGAGCCAGATATACTTCTTGGTTTAGTCTTAGTAGAGTACAAGTGTCCAGGAATTTATCCATTTCTTCTAGATTTACTGGTTTATTTACATAGAGATGTTTGTAGTTATTTATAGATTCATTGCTATTCCTCATCAAGATATCATTGACTTTCTTCACAGAATTGGAGCAAACCACCTTAAACTTCACATGAAACTAAAAAAAAAAAAGAGCCCACGTAGGCAATACAATCCTAAGGTGGGTGGGGGGGAGACCAAGCTGAAGGCATCACGCTACCTGACTTCAAACTATACTACAAGGCTACAGTAATAAAAAAAAGCATGGTACTGGTACCAAAACAGATATATAGACCAATGGAACAGAACAGAGGCCTCAGAAACAATACCACACATCTACAATTGTTTGAACTTTGACAAACCTAAAAAAAACAAAACAAAAGAAAAAACAAGCAATGGAGAAAGGATTCCCTATTTAATAAATGGTGTTGGAGAAACTGGCTAGCCATATGCAGAAAGCTGAAACTGTATCCCTTCCTTACACCTTATACAAAAATTAACTCCAGATGGATTAAAGACTTAAACCTAAGATGTAACACCATAAAAACTCTAGAAGAAAACCTAGGCAATATCATTCAGGACATAGGCATGGGCAAGGACTTCATGACTAAAACACCAAAAGCAATGGCAACAAAAGCTGAAATAGACAAATGGTATCTAACTAAAGAACTACTGCACAGCAACAAACAAACAAACAAACAAACAAACAAACAAAAAACAAAACAAAAAACAATCATAAGAGAACTGGCAACCAACAGAATGGGAAAAAATTATGCAATCTACCCATCTGACAAAGGGCTAATATCCAGAATCTACAAAGAACTTAAACAAATTTACAAGAAAAAAACAACCAACCCCATCAAAAAGCGGGTGAAGGATATGAATAGACACTTCTCAAAAGTAGACATTTAAGCAGCCAACTGCTATATAGCCACCATATCAAAAAAATTCATCATCCCTGGTCATCAGAGAAATGCAAATAAAAACCACATTGAGATACCATCTCACGCCAGTTAGAATGATGATCACTAAGAAATCAGGTAACAACAGATGCTGGAGAGGATGTGAAGAAATAGGAACACTTTTACACTGTTAGTGAGAGTATAAATTAGTTCAAGTATTGTGGAAGACAGTGTGGCGATTCCTCAAGGATCTAGAACTAGAAATACCACTTGACCTAGCAATCCCATTACTGGGTATATACCCAAAGGATTATAAATCATTCTATTATAAAGACACGTGCACACGTTCCCAATAGCAAAGACTTGGAACCAATCCAAATGCCCATCAATGATAGACTGGATAATAAAAATGTGGCACATATACACCATGGACTACTATGCAGCCATGAAAAAGGATGAGTTCCTGTCCTTTTCAGAGACATGGATAAAGCTGGAAACCATCATTGTCAGCAAACTGACACAAGAACAGAAAACCAAACACTGCATATTTTCACTCATAAGTGGGTGTTGAAAAATGAGAACACATGGACACAGGGAGGGAAACATCACCTACTGGGGCCTGTTGGGGTGTGGAGGTCTAGGGGAGGCATAGCAGGGGTGGGGTGACAGGGGAAGGATAGCATTAGGAGAAATACCTAGTGTAGATGATGGGATGATGGATGCAGCAAACCACCATGGCACATGTGTACCTATGTAACACACCTGTACATTCTGCACATGTACCCCTGAACTTAAAGTATAATAAAAAAAGAGAAAAATTGCAATTAAAAAAATCAGAAGATAGCACTGTAAGGGAAAAAGAAGTGATGGGAAGGAACAAAAGCAATGAGCAAGATGGGAGTGGGGGTACCTACTTGGCCAGGATCAGCTGGGAGCCCGGAAATGCTCCCAGTCATGAGAAAAAGGTAAGTGACAGACCACAGGGGATCTATATTCCCACCATAAACTTTTAAAATCCTGGCCACAGGAGAGCTCTTTGATCCTTGCAAGCCTTAAGACTAACATAGGGAGCTGCCTAAAGACTGTGCAGAGTCATTGCTTCAGAGAGGGAGTGCATGCTGTGACCCTTAGGCCCCTGAGCCAAGAACAGCTACAGTATGGCATAATACTGACAGCTCAGCCCTCAAAGAACTATTAGGTTGGTGCAAAAGTAATTGCAGTTTTTGCCTTAACACATCCAGCCCTGGTGCCACTGCCACTGCTGCTGCCACTGGCCAAGGAGGGAGAGAGGATATCAGGCACTTTCACACACTCTGAGGATGAATCCCATCCCTGCTGTTGCTGCAGGCTACTGTGGAACGAAAGAGCAAGGAAATCATGTACCATTGGATGCCTGTCTATGTTGCTCCCACTGATTGTAGTTCCACCCTATGTGGTGACAGGATCACTGCTGGAATTATTGAGAGCCCAACCCCCAAAGAACTGCATCCTGCCCTGGGGCTAATGACCCCACTGCCACCACCAGGCCCAGGAAGGAGATGGGGGAGGCCTGGCACTTTTACATGTCTCAAGGAAAAGTTCTACTGCTGCTGCTGCTGTAGGCTTCAGGAGCAAGGTATGAGTGAGCTGTGTGCCCCATAAGTGCCTGCTTGCACTGCCAACACTGAAAATGGTCCCATCCTCCCAGATGGCAGGCCCACAGTGCAGCCACCACTGCCCGCACCTGAACATCCTGCCAGGAGCCTGGAGACAACACTGCCCCCGCTTATCACAGCCATAGACTGAATACACTACCAGGGCCCCTGAGACCAAGTACACTACCCTCCTATGCCCCCAGTACTCAAGTATACTATCCAGAGGACTGGGGATTTCTCAGCCCAGTCCATACCAGTGATACCTGGGTCTGAGGTTGGGCTGACCCAACATACCAATACTACCACTGCTGGCAAACACCAACACACATCACCTGTGTGCCAGGGCATTGGCCCACCCAATCCATTGCTGCCAAGGCAAAGATGAGCTTGGACTACCTAGGTTGTAGGAGGATGCCCCATCAATGCTATTACCATTACCCACATCACGCCCACTGTACAGGGGCCTGAAAACTCGCCCACAAACCTGACCCACCACTGTCACTGCTCACATATGAACAAGCCACCTGGAGGCACAAGAATTGGCCTGTCTTGACCTGTTAACAGCAGAGCCAGAATACATAGCTCTGGGGTTAAAGGACAAGCAAACTCAGCCCACTGCTACCCCCAATGGGCCCCAAAACTGGCACATTTCACATCATAGCCCCAGAAAAACTTCACCCTAGAAAACCCTAAAAACTTTCTCAAAAAAACTTGTAGATTTGATGTCAGTAAACTTTCAGGAAACAAAATCAATATACACAAGTAGTAGTGTTTCTATAGGCCAATAATGATCAAGCTGAGAAACAAATTAAAAAGGGAATCCTATTTACAATAGCTATGAAAAATAAAATACTAAGGAACACATTTAACCAAGAATCTCTATTAAAAAAACCCACAAAACATCGACAAAAGAAAATGTAGATAACACAAATGGAAAAATGTCCCATGCTCATGGGTCAAAAGAATCAATATTGTTAAAATGACCATACTGCTTAAAAGTGACCTAAAGATTAATTGCAATCCCTATCAAGTTATCCACATCATTTTTCACAGAATTAGAAAAAGAAATTATAAAATTCATATGTAAACAAAAAAGAGCTCGAATAGCCAAAGGAATCTTAAGCAAAAATAACAAAGATGGAGGTATCTCATTACCTGACTTCAAATTATACTACAAAGCTATAGGAACCAAACAGCATGGTGCTGGTATAAAAACAGGCACACAAATCAATGGAAAAGAATAGAGAACTCAGAAATAAAACCACATATCTACAACCAACTGGTCTTTGACAAAGGTGGCAAAAACATGCAATTGGGAAAACACTCTTTACTTTTCTTTTTCAACGTTTATTTTGGAATCAGGGTTACATGTGCAGGTTTGTTACAAAGATATATAATGCAGAAGTTTGGGGTATGACTAAATATGTCACTCAGGTAGTGAGCATAGTACCCAATAGGTAGTTTTTCAGCCTTTAGCCCCCTCTTTCTCTCCCACCTCTAGCAGTCCCCACAGTTATCTATTGTTTCCATCTTTATAGGACACCACTTTCAATAAATGGTCTTGGGAAAATTGGATTGCCACATGCAGAAGAATGAAACTGGATTCCTATCTTTCATCACATAAAAAAAAATCAACTTAGGATGGAGTAAACACTTCAATGTAAAACCAGAAACTTTAAAAATGTTAGAAAAAAAAAAAAAAACAAGGGAAACTGCTGGATATTGGGCTAGGCAAATAATTCATAACTAAGACCTCAAAATCACATGCAATAGAAGCAAAGGTAGACAAATGGGACTTCATCAAGAAGCTCTTATACAGCAAAATAATTAACCAAGAGAACAGCCTGCAGAATGGGGGAAAAATATTTGCAAACTATACATTCAACATGCATCTAGTTCTCAGCAGCCAGGACTCAAATTTACAAGGAACATGAGCAACTCAACAAGAACAACAAAGAAACAAATAATTCCATTAAAAAGTGAATCAAGAACATAAATAGACATTTTTGAAAAAAAGACATACAAATGACCAACAGGCATATGAAAAAAAAATGCTCAACATCACTAATCATTGGAGAAATTAAAATTAAAACCACAATGAGATACCATCTTATACCAGTCAGAATGGCTATTATTAAAAAGTCAAAAAAGAACAGATGTTGGTGAGGAATCTAAGAAAAGGGAATGCTTATACATTGTTGATGGGAACGTAAATTAACATAACCTGTATGGAAAATAGTATGGAGATTTCTCAAATAAGTAAAAATAGAACTACCATTTGATCCCACAATCCCACTAATGGATATCTACCCAAAGGTAAAAAAAAAAAAAAAAGAAGAAAAAGAAAAGCCATTACATAAAAAGCATACATGCACTTGTATGTTTATTGCAGCATTGTATTAGTCCATTTTCACAGTGTTGATGAAGACACACCTGAGACTGGGCAATTTACAAAAGAAAGAGGTTTAGTGGACTTAAGGTTCCACATGACTAGGGAGGCCTCATAATAATAGCAGAAAGTGAAAGGCACATCTTACATGGGAGCAAACAAGAGAAGAGGGCTTGTGCAGGGAAACTACTCTATCTTTTTTTTTTTTTAATTAAGAGACCAGGGGAGAGAGCGAATGCAGTCCCCCACTATCATAAATTATGCAGTCGAGTTTCCCACATTTGGGAAAATCGCAGGGGTCAGCACTTCCAGAGTGCAATGGATAAGCCTCACCCTGGGAAAATCACCTTCATGATCATGGTATCTCCCCTGCCAGGTAAGTATGGAAACTACTCTTTATAAAACCATGAGATATCATGAGATTTACACATTATTATGAGAACAGCATGGGAAAGACCCACTCCCATGATTCAATTACCTCCCACCAGGTACCTCCCATACTCCCACAAGATGTGGGAATTCAAGATGAGATTGGGGGCAGGGGGACATAGCCAAACCATATCAAGCATTATTCACAAAAGCAAAGATGTAGAATTAACCTGAATGTCCATTAATGGATAACTAAAGAAAATGTAGTACATACGCAAAACGAAATATTATTCAGCCATAAAAAGAATAAAATTGTCCTTTGCAGCAACATGGACGCAATTGAATGTCATTATCTTAAGTGAAACAACACAGAAACAGAAAAGAAAATGCCACATGTTCTCACTCGTAAGTGGAAACTTAAGTATTGTGCACACATGGACATAGATTGAGAAATGATAAATATCAGAGACTTGGAAGGATAGGAGGGAGTGACAGATGAGGAATATTTAATGAGTACAATGCACATTTTTCAGGTGATGGTTACCCTAAATTCCCACACTTTGTTACTAGACAATATATCCATGTAGCAAAACTACACTTGTACCCCATAAATTTATACAAATAAAAAGAGGAAAATAAAAAAATTTACAATGACTGTCCAGCAACAGATCCCAATCAAAAAGATATTCACAAAATCCCAGATGACAAATTGAACATACAAATTTTCAAGAAGCTTGGCAAAATAAATGAGAAATCTGAAAAACAATAAAAAGAAATCAGAAAAACAATTCAAGATATGAATTAGAAATTTTCCAAATAGATATATTTTTAAAAAGAACCAAACAAAAACTCTGAAACTGAAGAATTCATTGAATAAAACATAAAATACATTTGATAGCTACAACAGTAGATTAGGTCCATCAGAAGAAAGAATTTCAGAACTTAAAGACAGGTCTTTTGAAATAATCCAGTCAGAAAATTTTTTTTAAAAAAAGAATTTAAAAAAATGAACAAAGCCTTTATGACATTTATCACCATAAAGTGATAAAATCTTTTTAAAATTTTTAATTATCAGAGTTCTCAAGGCTGAAGGGAGAACACAATGATGGAAACCTGTTTAGTGAACTAATAGGTGAAAACTTCGTAAGTCTAGCAGGAGACTTAGACATCCATATGTCTATATGGGGCTCAAACATCCCTAGAGACACAATGCATAAAGGTTTTCTCCCCACCAAATTATAGTCAGTCTCTCTAAGGTCAAAGATAAGACAGGATTCTAAAAAGAGCAAGAGAAAAATGTGTAGCCACCAATAAAGGAACTCTCATCAGATTAACAGCAAATTTCTCAGCAGAAGTCTTACAGGATAGGAAAGAATGAGATGATATATTCAATGTGCTGGAAAAAAAAAAAAGCAACCTGCCAGTCAAGGATACTATCTGCAGCAATGTTTTCACTCATAAATGAAGGGTAATTGGGACTTCTGCCAAGATGGCTGAATAGGAACAGTTCAAGTCTGCAGCTCCCAGCTAGAGCAATCCAGAAATCAAGTGATCTTTACATTTCCAACTAAGGTACCAGGCTAATGTCATTGGGACTGGGTAGACACTGCAAGTAGCCCAAAGAGGGCAAACCAAAGCAGGGTGGGGCGTTGCCTCACCTGAGAAGCAAAAGGGACCAGAAACCTCACTCTCCTAGCCAAGAGAAGCAATTAGGGACTTTTCCAAACACTCAGCCACTCTGGCTTAGATACTGCGTGTTTCCCACGGTCTTCACAACCCACAGACTAGAAGATTCCCTCTAGTGCCTATAACACCAGCACTCCGGTGTTTCCAGCACAAAACTAGTTGGCCGTGGTAGCCACAGAAGAAACAGAAGCACTTATTAGCTTGAAAAAACAGGAGCTGAACCCAGGGAGTCAAGTGATCTGGCTTGGTAGGTCCCACCCCCATGAAAACCAGCAAGCCATGATCCACTGGCTTAAAATTCTTGCAGCCAGCACAGCAGTCTGATCTCAACCTGGGACATTTGAGACCAGTGGGGGGAGGGGCGTCTGCCATTACTGAGGCTTGGGTAGGTGGTTCTAAACTTGCTTGTGCAAACAAAGTCGCTGGGAAGTTTACACATCAACCAGGCAGAGCCCGACAGTTCTGCAAAGCCTCTACAGGCAGATTGTGACTACACTCCCTTCTTGCTGAGCAGGGCATCTCTGAAAAAAGGCAGAAGCCAATGAGGAACTTGTAAATAAAGCCCACACCTTCCTGGGACAGAGGATCTGTGAAAAGGGGCAGTGTAGGTCTCACTTGAGCAGACTTACACATCCCTGCCCAGCCACTCTGAAGGGACCAACGGAGCTCACAGTACAGCACCTGAGCTCTGATAAGAAACAGACTGTCTGCTCAAGTGGCTCCCTGTCCCCCATTTATCCTAATAGACACCACATACAGGAGAGCTCTGGCTGACATCTGGTGGGTACCCTTCTGTAATGAAGCTACCAGAGGAAGAAAGAACCAGCAGTCTTTGCTGTTCTGCAGCCCCCCACAGGTGATTCCCAGGCAAGCAGGGTCTGTAATGAACCTTCAGCATACCTGCAGCAGAGGGGCATGATTGTTAGAAGGAAAACTAAAAAACAGAAAGAAATAGCTTCAACATCAACAGAAAGGACATCCACTCAGAGACTCCATTCAAAAGTCATCAACTTCAAAGCCCCAAGGCAGATAAATCCATGAAGATGGAAAGACTCACCAGCATGGGAACAACACTGAATGGAGAATGAGTTTGAGGAATTGATAGAAGCAGGCTTCAGGAGGTGGGTAATAACAAACATCACCAAGCTAAAGGAGTATGTTCTAACCCAATGCAAGGACATTAAGAACCTTGAGAAAAGATTAGATGAAATGCTAACCAGAATAACCAGTGTGGAGAAAAACAAACAATTTGATGGAGCTGAAAAACACAGCATGAGAACTTTGTGAAGCATACACAGGTTTCAATTGCTGAATCAGTCAAGCAGAAGAAAGGATATCAGAGACTGAAGATCAACTCAATGAAATAAAATGAGAAGGCAAGAACAGAGAAAAAAGAGTAAAAAGAAATGAACAAAGCCTCCAAGAAATATGAGATTATGTAAAAAGACCAAATCTATGTCTTATCGATGTACCTGAATGTGACAGGGAGAATGAAACCAAGCTGGAAAACACTCTTCAGGATATTATCCAGGAGAACTTCCCCAACCTAGCAAGGCAGGCCAACATTCAATTCCAGGGAATACAGATAACAATGCAAAGATATTCCTCGAGAAGAGCAACCCTAAGGCACATAATCTTTAGATTCACCAGGGTTGAAATGAAGGAAAAAATTAAAGGCAGACAGAGAAAGGTAGGGTTACCCAAAAATCAAAGCCCATCAGACTCACAGTGGATCACTTAGCAGAAACCCTACAAGTCAGAAGATAGTGGGGGCCAATATTCAACATCCTTAAAGAATTTTCAACACAGAATTTCATATCCAGCCAAACTAAACTTCATAAGTAAGGGAGAAATAAAATCCTTTACAGATCAGCAAATGATGAGAGATTTTGTCACCACCACGCTGGCCCTACAAGACCTCCTGAAGGAAACACTAAACATGGAAAGGAACAACCAGTACCAGCCACTGCAAAAACATACCAAACTGTAAAGACCACTGACACTATGAAAAAACTGCATCAACTAACTGGCAAAACAACTAGCAAAGCATCAAAATGGCAGGATCAAATTCACACATAACAATATTAACCCTAAATGCAAATGGGCTAAATGCCCAAATCAAAAGACACAGACTGGAAAATTGGATAAAGAGTCAAGATCCATTGGTGTGCTATAATCAGGAGACCCATCTCACATGCAAAGACACATGTAGGCTCAAAATAAAGTGATGGAGGAAGATTTACCAAACAAATGCAGAGCAAAAAAAAAAAAAAAAAAAAAAAAAAAAAGCAAAGGTTGCAATCCTAGTCTCTGATAAGACAGAATTTAAATTTAAAACAACAAAGATCAAAAGAGACAAAAAAAAAAAAGGCATTATATAATGGTAAAAGGATCAAGGCAACAGGAAGAGCTATCTATCATAATACATATGCATCCAATACAGGAGCACCCAGATGCATAAAGCAAGTTCTTTTTTTTTTTTATTGTACTTTAGGTTCTGGGGTACATATGCAGATCATGCAGGATTGTTGGAAAGGTACACACATGGCAATGTGGTTTGCTGCCTCCATTCCCTTGTCACCTACATTTGGCATTTCTCCCCATGTTATCTCTCACTGACCTCCCTACCCTCATGCTGTCCTTCCCCGGGACCCCCCAACAGACCCCAGTGTGTGATGCTCTCCTCCCTGTGTCCACATTTTCTCATTGTTCGACACCCATCTAGGAGTGAGGACATGTGATATTTCATTTTCTGTTGTTGTGTCAGTTTGCTGAGAATGATGGTTTCCAGATTTATCCATGTACCTACAAGGACACAAACTCATCATTTTTTATGGCTGCGTAGTATTCCATGTTGTATATGTGCCACATTTTCCTTGACAGTCTATTGTCAATGAGCATTTGGGTTAGTTCCAGGTCTTTGCTATTGTAAACAGTGCCGTTATGAACATACGTGTGCATGTGTCTTTATAATACAATGATTTGTAATCCTTTGGGTATATACCCAGTAATGGGATTGCTGGGTGAAATGGAATTTCTATTTCTAGGTCCTTCAGGAAGTGCCACACTTCCACAATGGTTGAACTAGTTTACACTCCCACCAACAGTGTAAAAGTGTTCCTATTTCTCCACATCCTTTCCAGCATCTGTTGTCTCCCAATATTTTAATGATTGCCATTCTAACTGGTGTGAGGTGGTATCTCAATATGGTTTTGATTTGCATTTCTCTAATGACCAGTGGTGATGAGCATTTTTTCATGTTTGTTGGCCTCATGCATGTCTTCTTTTGAAAAGTGTCTGTTCATATCCTTCACCCACTTTTGGATGAGTTTCTTTTTTTTTTCTGGTAAATTTGTTTTAGTTTTTCATAGATTCTGCATATTAGTCCTTTGTCAGACGGGTAGATTGCAAATTTTTTTTCTCATTCTGTTGATTGTCAGTTCACTAATTATTTATTTTGCTGTACAGAAGCTCTGGAGTTTAATTAGGTCCTAATTGTCTATTTTGGCTTTTGTTGTGAATGCTTTTGGTGTTTTAGTCATGAAGTCCTTGCCTATGCCTATGTCCTGAATGGTTTTGCCTAGGTTTTCTTCTAGGGTTTTTATGATGTTAGGTCTTATGTTTAGGTCTTTAATCCATCTGGAGTTAATTTTAGTGTAAGGTGTGAGGAAGGGGTCCAGTTTTTGCTTTCTGCACACTGCTAGCCACTTTTCCCAACACCATTTATTAAATAGGGAATCCTTTCCCAGTTGCTTTTTTTGGTAAGGTTTGTCAAAAATCACATGGTTGTATATGTATGGTGTTGCCTGCAGGGTCTCCGTTATGTTCCGTTGGTCTGTATCTGTTTTGGTACCAGTACCAGGCTGTTTTGATTACTGTAGCACTGCAGTATAGTTTGAAATCAGGTAGTGTGATGCCTCCAGCTTTGTTCTTTTTGATTAGGATTGTGTCGGCTATGAGGGCTCTCTTTTGGTTCCATATGAAGTTTAAGGTGGTTTTTTCCAGTTCTGTGAAGAAGGTCATTGGTAGCTTGATGGGAATAGTGCTGAATCTACAAATTACTTTGGGAAGTATGGCCATTTTCATAATATTGATTCTTTCTAAACATGAGCATGGAATGTTTTTCCACCTGTTTGTGCCCTCTCTTATTTTCTTTGATCAGTGGTGTGTAGTTCTCCTTAAAGAGGTTCTTTACATCCTTTGTTAGTTGTATTCCTAGGTATTTTATTCTCTTTGTAGCAATTGTGAATGGGAGTTTGCTCATGATTTGGCTCTCTGTTAGTCTGTTATTGGTGTATAGAAATGCTTGTGATTTCTGTACATTGATGTTGTATCCTGAGACTTTGCTGAAGTTGCTTATCAGTTTAAGGAGATTTTGGGCTGAGATGATGGGGTCTTCTAAATATATAATCATGTTGTTTGCAAATAGAGACAATTCGACTTCCTCTTTTCCTAACTGAATACCCTTTTTTTTTTTCTTGCCTAATTGCTCTGGCTAGAACTTCCAATACCATATTGAATAGAAGTGGTGAGAGAGGGCATCCTTGTCCAGTGCCAGATTTCAAAGGGAACGCTTCCAGTTTTTGTCCATTCAGTATGATATTGGCTGTAGGTTTGTTGTAAATAGTGTTTATTGTTTTGAGATATGTTCCTTCAATACCCAGTTTATTGAGAGTTTTTAGCATAAAGGGCTGTTGAATTTTGTCAAAGGCCTTCTCTGCATTTATTGTGATAATCATGTGGTTTTTGTCTTTGGTTCTGTTTATGTGGTGGATTATGTTTATTGACTTGCATATGTTAAACCAACCTTCATCCCTGGAATGAAGCCTACTTGATCATGATTGATAAGCTTTTTGATGTGCTGTTGCAATCGGTTTGCCAGGATTTTATTTAATATTTTTGCATCTATGTTATTCATGTATATTGGCCTGAAATTTTCTTTTTTTGCTGAGTCTCTGCTGGGTTTTGGTATCAGGGTGATGTTGGTCTCATAAAATTATTTGGGAAGGATTCCCTCTTTCTGTATTGTTTGGAATAGTTTCAGAAAAAATTGTACCAGGTCCTTTTTGTACATCTGGTAGAATTCAGCTGTGAACCCATCTGGATGTGGACTTTTTTTGGTTGGAAGGCTATAAATGGCTGCCTCAACTTCAGCCTTTGTTATTGGTTCATTCAAGGTTTCGACTTCTTCCTGGTTTAGGCATGGGAGGGTGTGAGTGTCCAGGAATTTATCCATTTCTTCCAGGATTACAGGTTTATGTGCATAGAGTTGTTTGTAGTAATCTGCGATTGTGGTTTGTATTTCTGTGGAATCAGTGGTGATATCCCCCTTACCGTTTTTTATTGCATCAATTTGATTCTTCTCTCTTCTTTTTTATTAATCTGGCTAGCAGTCTATTTTGTTGATCTTTTCCAAAAAACACCTCCTGGATTTATTGATTTTTGAAGGGTTTTTTGTGTCTCTATCTCCTTCAGTTTTGCTCTGATCTTTGTTATTTCTTGTCTTCTGCTAGCTTTTAAGTTTTTTTTATCTTGCTCCTCTGGCTCTTTCAATGTTGACGATAGAGTGTCAATTTTAGATCTTTCCTCACTTCTCATGTGGGCATTTATTGCTATCAATTTCCTTCTAGGCACTGCTTTAAATGTGTCCCTAGAGATTCTGGCACATTGTGCCTTCATTCTTGTTGATTTCAAGGAACATCTTTATTTCTGCCTTCATTTGTTTATCCAGTCAACATTCAGGAGCCAGTTGTTCAGTTTCCATGAAGCTGTGTGGTTCTGAGTTTCTGAATCCTGAGTTCTAATTTGATTGCCTTGTGGTCTGAGAGACTGTTCCTTATGATTTCCATTCTTTTGGATTTTCTGAAAAGTGATTAATTTCCCACTGTATGGTCAATGAGAAGGATGAATATTTGTGGATTTGGGGTAGAGATTTCTGAGGATGTCTATTAGGTCTGCTTTGTGCAGATCTCAGTTCAGGTCCTGGATATCCCTGATAATTTTCTGTCTTGTTTATCTGTCTATTGACAGTGGAGTGTTAACGTCTCCCACCACTTTTGTGTGGGGGTCTAAAGTCTCTTTGTAGGTCAATAAGAACTTGCTTTATATATCTGGGTGCTCCTGTATTGGGTGCTTATATATTTAGGATCGTTAACTCTTCTTGATGCATTGATCCTTTTACCATTATGTAATGCCCTTCTTTGTCTCTTTTGATCTTTGTTGGTTTAAAGTCCATTTTAACAGAGACTAGGATTGCAACTCCTGCTTTTTTTTGCTCTCCATTTGCTTGATAAATCTTCATCCAACCCTTTATTTTTAGCCTATGTGTGTCCTTGCACGTGATATGGTTTTCCTGAATACAGCACACTGATGGGTCTTGACTTTTTATCCAATTTGCCAGTCTGTGTCTTTTGATTGGGGGCATTTAGCCCATTTACATTTAAGGTTAATATTGTTATGTTTGAGTTTGATCCTGCCATTTTGATGCTAGCTGGATCAAAATGAGGGACTGCCATGAGGAACGGTACAGTCGGGCCCAGATATTTCACTGTTCTCATGGTCTTCACAACCCACAGACCAGGAGACTCCTTCCGGTGCCTATGCCACCAGTGCCCTGGGTTTCAGGCACAAAACTGGGCAGCTGTTTTGGGCAGCACCAAGCTATCTGCAGGAGTTTTTTTCATACACTGGTGGTGCCTGGAATTAGATAGTACCATTCATTCCCCTGGAAAGGGGGCTGAAGCCAGGTAGATGTGGTCTTGTTCAGCAGATCCTACCATCACAAAGCCCAGCAAGCTATGATCCACTGGCTCGAAATTCTTGCTGATAGCACAGCAGGCTAAAGTTGACCTGGGATGCTTGAGCTTGGTAGGGGAGGGGCATCCAGCATTACTGAGGCTTGAGTAGGTGATTTTCCCCTCACCATGTACACGAAGTCACCAGGAGCCCAATGCAACTCAGCAAAGCCTCTGTAGCCAGACTGCCTCTCTAGATTCCTCCTCTCTGGGCAGGGCATCTCTGAAAAAAAGGTAGCAGCCCCATTCAGGGGCTTATAGAAAAAACTCCCATTTCCCTGGGACAGAGTACATGGGAAAAGGGGTGGCTGTGGGTGCAGCATCAGCAGACTTAAACGTTCCTGCCTGCCAGCTCTGAAGAGACCAGCAGATCTCCCAGCACAGCACTCAAGCTCTGCTAAGGGACAGACTGTCTCCTTAAGTGGGTCCCTGACCCCCATGCCTCCTGACTGGAAGGCACTTCCTAGCAGGGGGCAACAGACAACTTGTACAGGAGAGCTCCAGTTGGAATCTGGCAGGTGCCCCTCTGGGATGAAGCTTCCAGAGGAAGGAACAGGCAGCAATCTTTGCTGTTCTGCAATCTCTGCTGGTGATACCCAGGCAAACGGTCTGGAGTGGGCCTCAAGCAAACTCTAGTAGACCTGCAGCAGAAGGGCCTGACTGTTAGAAGAAAAATCAACATCAACAAAAAAGATGTCCACACAGAAGTCCCAGAAACCCCATCCAAAGGTCACCAACATCAAAGGCCAAAGGTAGATAAACCCACAAAGATGAGAAAAAACCAGCACAAAAAGGCTGAATATTTGAAAAACCAGGATGCCTCTTCTCCTCCAAAGGAGCACAACACCTCACCACCAAGGGAACAAAACTGGATGGAGAATGAGTTTGACAAACTTAAAGAGGCAGGCTTCAGAAGGTGGGTAATAACAAATTCCTCTGAGCTAAAGGAGCATAGTCCAACCCAATGCAAAGAAGCTAAGAACCTTGAAAAAAGGTTAGAAGAATTGCTAACTAGAATATGTGGCACATATACACCATGGAATACTATGCAGCCATAGAAATGGATGAGTGCATGTCCTTTGCAGGGACATGAATAAAGCTGAAAACCATCATTCTCAGCAAACTAACACAAGAACCAAAAACAAAACACTGCATGTTCTCAGTCATAAGTGGGAATTGAACAATGAGAACACATGAACACAGGGAGGGGAAAATCACACACCAGCGCCTGTCAGGGTGGAGGGGTCTAGGGGAGGGATAACATTAGGAGAAAGACCTAATGTAGATGATGGGTTGATGGGCGCAGCAAACTACCCTGGCACGTGCATACCTATGCAACAAACCTGTACGTTCTGCACACGTATCTGAGAAATTAAAAGTATAATTTTAAAAAAGTGGACAAAGGATATAAATATACATTTCTTTTAAAAAGACATACAAATTGCCATCAGCTGTAGGAAAAAAAATGCTCAACATCCTTAATCATCACGGAAATGAAAATTAAAACCACAGTGAGATATCATCGTACCCCAGCTAGGAAGACTATTATTTAAAAAACAAGAAATGAACAAACGTTGATGAGGCTGTCAATAAAAGGGAACTCTGATCTGCTGGTGGAATTAGCACAATAATTACGGAAACAGTGTGGAGACGTTTCAAAAAACTAAAAATAGAATTACCATATAATCGAGCAATCCTATAATAGTATTGGGTATTTATCTAAAGGAAACAAAATCTGTATATCAAAAGAATAGCTGCACTTACATGTTTATCACAGCACTATTCATAATAGTAAAGACACAGAATGAATCTAAGTGTCTCTCAACAAATGAATAGATTTTTAAAAATTGGCATATATGCACAATGGAATACTATTTGGCCATAAAAAAGAATGAAAGCAGAGTGCAGTGGCTCCTTCCTGTAGTCCCAGCACATTGGAAAGCCAAGGTGGGTGGATTACCTGAGGTCAAGGAGTTCAAGATCAGCCTGGTCAATATGGAGAAACCCCGTCTTTACTAAAAATACAAAAGTTAGCCAGGTGTGGTGGCAGACACCCGTAATCCCAGCTACTCAGGAGGCTGAGGCAGGAGAATCACTTGAACCCAGGAGGCGGAGGTTACAGTTAGCCAAGATCACACACTGAACTCCAGCCTGGGTGACAGAGCAAGTCTCAAAAATAAAATAAAATAAAATAAAATAAGAATAAGATTATGTCATTTGCAGCAACATGGGTGGAACTAGAGTTAAGTGAAATAAGCCAGGAACAGGAAGACAGATTGCGTGTTCTCACTGCTCCTTGAGAGCTAAAATCACTAATTTCATGAAGATAGAGACCAGAATGATAGATATCAGAGGTTGAAAAGGATGTGTGGATGGGAGGAGTGATACAGAAAGATTGATTAGTAGTACAAAAATACAGTTAAATAGAACAAATAAGCTCCAATAATCTATAACAGAGTGACTATAGTTAGCAATAATGTATTATATATTCCAAAGTAGCTAAAGGAGAGAACTTGAAATATTGCCAACACATAGAAATGATAAATATTCAAGGTGATGGATACCCCATATCTTGACTTGATCTTTATCCATTCTATGCATGTAACAAATACTCATATGCACACCATAAATATGTAAAACCTTTTGTATCAATAAGAAAAAGAAAGTGTCAACTGAAAAATTCTATTTGTAGCAGGACTGTACTTCAAATGAAGGTAATATAAAGACATTCCCAAATGAACAAAAATTGACAGATTGACAGAAGTTATTACTAGCAGACCTCCCATATAAAAAATACTAATGTAAGTGCCTTGGGCTGAAAGGAAATGATATCAGATGGTAATAAAATAATCACAAAGTGTTGAAATTAACTCACAGTGGCTGGAAAAATATTAAGGGAACTATAGGGAAGTTAGATTACAGTCTCAAACCTTTTGGAAGGCTGAAAACTTTCAATGAGACTGGCTGAAGGCAGCCAGTTCTTATGTTAGAGCATTAAGTCATAGGGTGAATTAAGGATAATAAAAGCTTCCTCAGTTAAATCTGTTTACCCCACATTTCTTTCTCCCTACTCTAATTTGCTCATGTAAACTTTGTAGTGAATGACCCTCTCGGGGAGGTCGAAGGGAATTGCCCATCAATGGTGTTTATTCTGGGCCCCAGAACCAAGACTTATTTATTTATTTATTTATTTATTCTTTAAGTTATAGGGTACATGTGCAGATCTTAAAGGATTGCTTCATAGGTACACACATGCCATGGTGGTTTGCTGCCTCCATCCCCCCGTCACCTACATCAGGCATTTCTTCCAATGTTATCCCTCCTAAACCTCATCGCCCCCCACTATCCCTCCCCTAGCCCTCCATCTCCCAACAGATGCCAGTGTGTGACATACCCCTCCCTGTGTCCATGCGTTCTCACTGTTCAACACCCACCTATGAGTGAGAACATACAGTGTTTTGTTTTCTGACTTTGTGTCAGTTTGCTGAGAATGCTGGTTTCCAAATTCATCCATATCCTTAAAAAGGATATGAAGATATCTTTTTATGGCTGCATAGTATTCCATGGTGTATATGTGCCACATTTTCCTTATCCAGTTTATCATTCATGGGCATCTGGGTGGGCTACAGGTCTTTGTTATTAGAAACAGTGCAGCAATGAACATACATGTGCTCGTGTCTTTATAATAGAACAATTTATAATCCTTTGGGTATATACCCAGTAATGGGATTGCTGGGTCAAATGGTATTTCTATTTATAGATCTTTGAGGAATTACCACACTGTCTTTCACAATGGTGGAACTAATTTACATTCCCACCAACAGTATAAAAGTGTTTCCATTTCTCTACATCCTCTACAGCATCTGCTGTCTCCATATTTTTTAATGATTGCCATTCCAACTGGTGTGAGATGGTATCTCAATGTGGTTTTGATTTGCATTTCTCTAATGACCAGTGACAATGAGCATTTTTTCATATGTTTGCTGGTCGCATAAATGTCATCTTTTGGAAACTGTTTATATCCTTAGGCCACTTTTGGATGGGGTTATTTTTTCCTTGTAAATATGCTTTAGTTCTTTGTAGATTTTGGATATTAGCCCTTTGTCAGATGGAGAGCTTGCAAAAATTTTTCTGATTCTGTTGGTTGACAGTTCACTCTAATGACTGTTTCTTTTGCTGTGCAGAAGCTCTTAAGTTTAATTAGATCCCATTTGTTTATTTTGGCTTTTGTTGCCAATGCTTTTGATGTTTTAGTCATGAAGTCCTTGCCTATGTGTATGTCCTGAATGGTATTGCCTTCAAAAAAATCAATAAATCCAGGAGCTGATTTTTTGAAAAGAACTACAAAATAGACCAATAGCCGGACTAATAAAGAAAATAGAGAAGATTCAAATAGATGCAATA
Source organism: Saimiri boliviensis (assembly GCF_048565385.1). NCBI lineage: Eukaryota > Metazoa > Chordata > Mammalia > Primates > Cebidae > Saimiri > Saimiri boliviensis. The sequence goes on along the minus strand of NC_133470.1, from coordinate 83,100,043 downwards.
AAAAATGATAAAAGAGATTTCACCACTGATTCCACAGAAATACAAACTACCATCAGAGATTACTACAAACAACTCTATGCACATAAACCAGTAAATCTAGAAGAAATGGATAAATTCCTGGACCCTTACACCCTCCCAAGACTAAACCAGGAAGAAGTTGAATCCCTGAGGAGACCAATAACAAGCTTAAAGCTGAGGCAGTAATTAATAGCTTACAAACCAAAAAAACTCCAGGTCTGGAAGGGTTCACAGCTGAATTTTACCAGATGTACAAAGAGCAGCTGGTATCATACCTTCTGAAATTATTCCAAACAATACAAAAAGAGAGAATCCTGCCTAAAACATTTTATGAGTCCAACATCATCCTGATACCAAAAACTGGCAGAGATACAACAAAAAAAGAAAACTTCCATGATGAACATTGATGCAAAAATCTTCAACAAAATACTGGTGAACCAAATGCAACAGCACATCAAAAAGCTTATGTATCACAATCAAGTAGGCTTCATCCTGGGGGTGCAAGGCTGGTTCAACCTACACAAATGTGTAAACATAATCCATCACATAAACAGAGCCAAAGATAAAAACCACATGATTATCTCAATAGATGCAGAGAAGGCCTTTAACGAAATTCAACAGCCCTTTATGCTAAAATCTCTCAATAAACTAGGTATCAATGGAAAGTATCTCAAAATAATATAAGCTATTTACAACAAACCCACAGCCAATATCATACTGAATGGGGAAACACTGGAAGCATTCCCTTTGAAAACCGGCACTAGACAAGGGGGCCCTCTCTCACCATTCCTATTCAACATAGTATTGGAAATTCTAGCAAGAGGAATCAGGCAAGAAAAAGAAATAAAGCATATTTGATTAAGAAAAAAGAAAGTCAAATTGTCTCTATTTGCAGACAACATGATTGCATTTTTAGAATATCTTATTGTCTCAGCCCAAAATCTCCTAAAGATGATAAGCAACTTCAGTAAAGTCTCAGGATACAAAATCAATGTGTAAAAATCACAAGCATTCCTATACACCAATAATAGACAAACAGAGAGCCAAACCATGAGCAAAACCCCATTCACAATTGCCACAGGCAAATAAAATACTGAGGAATACAAATGACAAAGGATGTGAAGGACCTCTTTAAGGAGAACTACAAACCAATGCTCAAGGAAATAAGACAGAACACAAACAGATGGAAATACATTCCATGCTCATGGTTAGGAAGAATCAATATTGTGAAAATGGCCATACTGCCCAAAGTAATTTATAGATGTAATACTATCTCCATCAAGCTACCTATGACCCTCTTCACAAAACTGGAGAAAAACACCTTAAACCTCATATGGAACCAAAAAAGAATCCACATAGCCAAGAGAATCCTAAGCAAAAAGAACAAAGCTGGAGTCATCACACTACCTGACTTCAAACTATACTACAAGGCTACAGTAATCAAAACAGCATGGTACTTGTGTCAAAACAGAGATATAGATCAATGGAACAGAATAGAGGCCTTGGAATTAATGCCACACATCTACAACCATCTATTCTTTGACAAACTGGACAATAACAAGCAATAAGGAAAGGATTTCTGTTTAATAAATGGTGCTGGGAAAACTGGCTAGCCATGGACAGAAAGCTGAAACTGGGCCCTTCCTTACACCTCATATAAAAATTAACTCCAGATGGATTAAAGATTTAAACATAAGACCTAACACCACAAAAACCCTAGAAGAAAACGTAGTTAATACCATTCAGGACATAAGCATAGGCAAGGACTTCATGATTAAAACATTAAAAGCAATGGCAACAAAAGCAAAAATAGGCAAATGGGATCTAATTAAATTTAAGAGCTTTTGCATAGCCAAAGAAACTGTCATTAGAGTGAACTGGCAATCAACATAATACGAAAAAAATTTGCAAGCTACCCATCTGACAATGGGCTAATATCCAGAATCTACAGAGAACTTAAACAAATTTATGAGAAAAAAACAAACAACCCCATCATAAACTGAGCAAAGGATATGAACAGATACTTCTCAATAGAAGATATTTATGCAGCCAAAAAATATATGAAAAAATGCTCATTATCATTGGTCATTAGAGAAATGCAAATCAAAACCACATTGAGATACCATCTCACGCCAGTTAGAATGGCGATCATTAAAAAATCAGGAGACAACAGATGCTGGAGAGGATGTGGAGAAATAGGAACACTTTTACACTGTTGGTGAGAGTGTAAATTAGTTAAACCATTGTGGAATACAGTGTGGCAACTCCTCAAGGATCTAGAAATAGAAATTCCATTTGACCCAGCAATCCCATTACTGGGTATATACCCAAAGGATTATAAATTGTTCTATTGTAAGGGTTATAAATTATTCTATTATAAATCGTTCTTTTACACTGTTGGTGTGAGTGTAAATTAGCTCAACCATTGTGAAAAATAGTGTGGCAATTCCTCAAGGATCTAGAAATAGAAATTCCATTTGACCCAGCAATCCCGTTACTGGGTATATACCCAAAGGTTTATAAATCGTTCTAGTATAAGGACACATGCACACATATGTTCATAGCACCACTGTTTACAATAGCAAAGACTTGGAACCAACCCAAATGCTCATCAATGATAGATTGAATAAAGAAAATGTGGCACATAAACACCATGAAATACTATGCAGCCATAACAAGGATGAGTTCATGTCCTTTGCAGGGACATGGATGAAGCTGGAAAACATCGTTCTCAGCAAACTGACACAAGAACAGAAAACCAAACATCCCATGTTCTCACTCAGAAGTGGGTGTTGAACAATGAGAACACATGGACATAGGGAGAGGAACATCACACACTGGTTTCTGTTGGGGGTTGTGGGTATGGGGAGGGATAGCAGGGTGTGGGGAGATTGGGGAGGAATAACATCAGGAGAAACATCTAATGTAGGTGACGGTGGGATGGAGGCAGCAAACCACCATCTCATGTGTAACAATCCTGCAAAATCTGCACATGTACCCCAGAACTTAAAGTACACTAAAAAAAGATCAAATTAACAATTTGTTTTAAAAAGCATATGAAAATGCAAAACTTAATGGTATAATTTATACAGTTATATATAGAATAGTTTAGGAGTGTAGTGATGGTGTGTAGAGCAATTTTACCTCAAGTACAATGGCTAAAACTCAAAACTATGAAAACCATCTATAATTAAAATAAATTATCAAGGGATATAAACTACAAAATGCTGTAAATTTTGACACCAAACCCAATATGTGTCTGTTCAGGATAATAAAAGTACATGTAGAGTTCTATGTTATAAAACTTAAGTTGTTATCAGCTTAAATTAACCTTTTATAAGATGTTTTATGTAAGCCTTATGATAATGACAAAGCAAAAAATCTATAGTACTGCTTACTTTTGAGCAACATGGTTTGAAGTGCACAGGTCCACTTATACAGATTTTTTTCAATATACTGGAAAAATTAATTTGAAAAAAACTTACAGACAAACCATATGGTCTAGAAATATAAGAAATTTTAAGAAAAGAGTATGCATGAATGCATAAAGTATATTTATATGCTAGAGTATTTTATCATTTACTACCATAAAATATCATAAAAAGTTAAAATTTGTCAAAATTTACACACACAGACTGCATATGATGCCATTCATGGTCAAGATAAATGTAAATTTAAAAAGGCAGCATAACTGCATAAAATGACTATAGCTATATTACTGTAATATTTCATAGATACCTATTGTTGCCATTGTGAGTGGGCTCGGGTATTGTGAGTATCCACTTAAAAAGATGTGTGATCAGAGAGATCCAAGATGGCCAAATAGGAAGAACTTTGGAGTGCAGTTCCCAGGAAGAACAATGCAGAGGGTGAGTGATCACCCAATTTCCAAACGAGTTTTTACTGCCCACAAACCAGGATATTCCCAGGTCAAAAAGCACTACGAGTTTCCAGCACAGCTATTTCAGCCAGTGCTGTGGGTTTCCACACAAAAACTCACAAATCTGGGTGGCCATTTCAACTGGCACCTGGAATGCCTGGGAGACAGAGCAGCCCATTCAACTGAAAAAGAGGGGGCTGAAACAGGGAGTCAGTGATCTAGCTTGGCGGGCCCCACCCCCACAAAGATCACCAATCTGAAACACTCTGGATTGAGAGTTTTGCAGCAAGTGCAGCTGGACCTGGGATGGTTCAGTTCACTTCAGGAAAAGGTGTCTGCCATTACTGAGGCAGTCCACCACTACAGAGGCAGTCCACCATTACCAAGGCAGTCTACCATTACTGAGGCACACCACCATTACCAAGGCAGTTCTAACTGAACCTCTGTAAACAAAATCACAAGGAAGCTTAAACAGCAGCTAGGCAGAGCCTGTGGCTGCTCAGCAATGCCACTGCTGGCAGACTGTGACCACTCCACCTTCTTGCTGAACAGGGTATCTCTGAAAAAAGGCAGCAGCACATCAGGAACTTATAAATAAAGCCCCACCTTCCCAGGACAGAGCACCTGGAAAAGAGGCGGTTATGAGTTCTGCTGCAGCAGACTTAAAAGTACCTCTGTAGCACCTCTGAACAGAACAATGGAGCACCCAGCTCAGCAATTGAGCTTCTATAAGGAACAGACAGTCTCCTCAAGCAGCTCTCTGGCCTGCATATATGCAAAGATACACCCCATAAAGGAGAGCTCAGGCTGACATCTGGCGGGTACCCTTCTGGGATGAAGATAACAGAAGGAGAAACGAGCAGCAACCCTTACTTTTCTGAAGCACCCGCAGATGATACCCAGCAAGTAGGGTCTGGAGTTGACCTCCAGTAGTCCTGCAGCAGAGGAGCCTGACTGTTAGAAGGAAAACTAAAAACAGAAAGAAATAGCTTCAACACCAACAAAAAGGACATCCACTCAGAGACCCCATTCAAAAGTCACCAACTACAAAGACCACAGGTAGATAAATCCACGAAGATGGGAAGAAATCTGCACAAAAATGATGAAAACACCAATAACCAGAATGTATCTCATCCTCCAAGGGATCACAACACCTCACAAGCAAAGAAACAAAGCTGGATGGAGAATGAGTCTAATGAATTGACAGAAACAAGCTTCAGAAGGTGTGTAATAACTAACTTCTCTGAGCTAAATGAACATGTTCTAACCCAATGCCAAGAAACTAAAAACCTTAAAAAAAAGTTAGATGAAATGCTAAAGAATGTAAACGACTTGATGGAGCTGAAAAACACAGCACAAGAACTTCACAAAGCATATACAAGTTTCAATAGCTGAATCGACCAAGCAGAAGAAAGCATATCAGAGATTGAAGATCAACTCAATGAAATAAAACAAGAAGGCAAGACTAGAGAAAAAAGAGTGAAAAGAAGTGAACAAAGCCTCCCAGAAACATGAGATTATGTGAAACAACCTAATCTACATTTGATAGGTTTACTTGAATGTGATGGAGAAAATGAATCCAAGCTCAAAAACACTCTTCAGGATATTATCCAGGAGAACTTCCCCAACTTAGTAAGGCAGGCCAACATTCAAATTCAGGAAATACAGAGAACACCATAAAAATACTCCTCTGATGACCAGTGATGATGAGCATTTTTTCATATGTTTGTTGGCCTCCTGTATGTCTTCTTTTGTAAAGTATCTGTTCATATCCTTTGCCCATTTTTGAATGGGCTTGTTTGTTTTTTTCTTGTAGATCTGCTTTAGTTCTTTGTAAATTCTGGATATCAGCCCCTTGTCAGATGGGTAGACTGCAAAAATTTTTTCCCATTCTGTTGGTTGCCGATTCACTCTACTGACTGTTTCTTTTGCCGTGCAGAAGCTGTGGAGTTTGATTAGGTCCCATTTGTCTATTTTGGCTTTTGTTGCCATTGCTTTTGGTGTTTTGGTCATGAAGTCCTTGCCTACACCTATGTCCTGAATGGTTTTGCCTAGATTTTCTTCTAAGGTTTTTATGGTATTAGGTCTGATGTTTAAGTCTTTAATCCATCTGGAGTTAATTTTGGTGTCACACCAGTTAGAATGGCGATCATTAAAAAATCGGGAAACAACAGATGCTGGAGAGGATGTGGAGAAATAGGAACACTTTTACACTGTTGGTGGGAATGGAAATTAATTCAACCATTGTGGAAGACAGTGTGGCGATTCCTCAAGGACCTAAAAATAGAAATCCCATTTGACCCAGCAATCCCATTACTGGGTATATATCCAAAGGATTATAAATCATTCTACTACAAGGACACGTGCACACGAATGTTCATTGCAGCACTGTTTACAATAGCAAAGACCTGGAACCAACCCAAATGCCCAACGATGATAGACTGGATAGGGAAAATGTGGTAAATATACACCATGGAATATTATGCAGCCATCAAAAACGATAAGTTCACGTCCTTTATAGGGACATGGATGAACCTGGAAACCATCATTCTCAGCAAACTGACACAAGAGCAGAAAATCAAACACCGTATATTCTCGCTCATAGGCGGGTGTTGAACAATGAGAACACATGGACACAGGGAGGGGAGCACTACACACTGGGGTCCGTTGGGGGGAAATGGGGGAGGGGCAGGGGGTGGGGAGGTGGGAAGAGATAGCATGGGGAGAAATGACAGATACAGGTGAGGGGACGGAAGGCAGCAAAGCACACTGCCATGTGTGTACCTATGCAACAATCTTGCATGTTCATCACATGTACCCCAAAACATAAAATGCAATTAAAAAAAAAAAAATACTCCTCAAGAAGAGCAACCCCAAGGCACATAATCGTCAGATTCACCAGAGTTGAAATGAAGGAAAAAATGCTAAGGGCAGCCAGAGAAAAATGTCTGGTTACTCACAAAGGGAAGCCCATCAGACTTACAGCAATTCTCTTGGCAGAAACCCTACAAGCCAGAAGAGAGTGGGGGCCAATATTCAACATCCTAAAAGAAAATTATTTTCAACCAGAATTTCATATCTAGCCAAACTAAGCTTCATAAGTGAAGGATAAATAAAATCTGTTATGGACAAGCAATTGCTGAGAGATTTCTTAACCACCAGGCCTTCCCTACAAGAGCCCCTGAAGGAAGCACTAAACAAGGAAAAGAACAACCAGTATCAGCCACTGCAGAAGCATATCAAATGGTAAAAAGCATCGACACAATGAAGAAACTGCATCAACTAATGGGCAAAAAAAGCCAGCTAGCATAAAAATGGCAGGATCGAATTCACTCATAACAATATTGACCTTAATTGAAAATGGAATAAATGACTCAATCAAAAGACACACAGTGGCAAATTGGATAAAACGTCAAGACCAATCAGTGTGCTGTATTCAGGGAACCCATCTTATATGCAAAAACACACATAAGCTCAAAATAAAGGGATGGAGGAAGATTTACCAAGCCAATAGAGAGCAAAAAAAAAGGAGGAGTTGCAATCCTAGTCTCTGATAAAATGGACTTTAAATCAGCAAAGATCAAAATAGACAAAAAGAGCATTGCATATTGGTAAAAGAAACAATGCCACTCTTTTAGAAGAGCTAATGATCCTAAATATAATATGCACCCAATACAGGAGCACCCAGATATATAAAGCAAGTTCTTATTGACCTACAAAGGGACTTTAGACACCCACACAATAGTAGTGGGAGACGTTAACACTCAACTGTCAATATTAGATCAATGAGACAGAAAATTAAAAAGAATATCCAACTTGAATTCAGACCTGGACCAAGTGGACCTAATAGACATCTACAAAACTCTCTACCACAAAACCACAGAATATACATTCTTTTCAGCACCACATTGCACCTACTCTAAAATTGAACACATAATTAGAAGTAAATCACTCCTCAGCAAATGCAAAAGAACGGAAATCATAACAGTCTCTCAGACCACAGTGCAATCAAATTAGAACTCAGAATTAAGAAACTAACTCAGAACCACGCAGCTTCATGGAAACTGAACAACTGGCTCTTGAATGTTGACTGGATAAACAATGAAATGAAGGCAGAAATAAAGATCTTCTTCAAAACCAAGGAGAACAAAGACACAACATACCAGAATCTCTCGGATTTATTTAAAACAGTATCTAGGGGGAAATTTATAGCAATAAATGCCCACATGAGAAGTGAGGAAAGATCTAAAATTGACACCCTATTATCAAAATTGAAAAATCTAGAGGAGCAAGATCAAAAACACTCAAAAGCTAGCAGGTGACAAGAAATAACTGAGATCAGAGCAGAACTGAAGGAGATAGAGACACAAAAAACCCTTCAAAAAATCAACAAATCCAGGAGCTGGGTTTTTGAAAAGGTCAACAAAATAGACAAACCACTTGCCAGATTAATAAAAAGAAAAAGAGAGAAGAATCAAATAAGTGCAATAAAAAAAGATAAAGGGGATATAACCACCGATTCCACAGAAACACAAACTACTATCAGAGATTACTACAAACAACTCTATGCACATAAACCAGTAAACCTGGAAGAAATAGACAAATTCCTGGAGATTTGCACCCTCCCAAGACTACACCAGGAAGAAGTTGAAACCCTGAATAGACCAATAACAAGGTCTGACGTTGAGGCAGCAATTAATAGCTTACCAACCAAAAAAAAGCCCAGGACCAGATGGGTTCACAGCTGAATTCTACCAGATGTACAAAGAGGAGCTGGTACCATTCCTTCTGAAACTATATAAAACAATACAAAAGGAGGGAATCCTCTCTAACTCGTTTTATGAGACCAACATCATCCTGATACCAAAACCAGTCAGAGACTCAATTAAAAAAGAAAACTTCAGGCCAATATCCATGATGAACATTGATGCAAAAATCTTCAATAAAATACTGGCAAACCAAATGCAACAGCACATCGAAAAGCTTATCCATCATGATCAAATAGGCTATATTCCAGGGGTGCAAGCCTGGTTCAACATATGCAAGTTCATAAATGTAATCTATCACACAAACAGAACCAAAGACAAAAACCATATGATTATCTCAATAGATGCAGAAAAGGCCTTCAACAAAATTCAACAGCCCTTTATGCTAAAAACTCTCAATAAACTAGGTATCAATGGAATGTGTCTTAATATAACAAAAGCTATCTATGACAAACCCACAGCCAATATCATACTGAATGGGGAAACACTGGAAGCATTCCCTTTGAAATCTGGCACTAGACAAGGATGTCCTCTCTCACCATTCTTATTCAATATAGTACTGGAAGTTTTAGCCAGAACAATCAGGCAAGAAAAAGAAATAAAGTGTATTCAATTAGGAAAGGAGGAACTCAAATTGTCTCTATTTGCAGAAAACATGATTGCATATTTAGAAGACCCCATCATCTCAGCCCAAAATCTCCTGCAACTGATAAGCAACTTGAGCAAAGTCTCAGGATACAAAATCAATGTGCAGAAATCACAAGCATTCCTATACACCAATAACAGACTAACAGAGAGCCAAATCATGGGCAAACTCCCATTCACAATTGCTACAAAAACAATAAAATACCTAGGAATACAACTAAGAAAGGATGTAAAGGACCTCTTCAAGAACTACAAATCACTGCTCATGGAAATAAGAGAGAACACAAACAGATGGAGAAACATTCCATGTTCATAGTAAGGAAGAATCAATATTGTGAAAATAGCCATACTGTTCAAAGTAATTTATAGATTCAATGCTATTCCCATCAAGCTACCTATGACCCTCTTCACAGAACTGGAAAAAAACAACTTAAACTTCACATGGAACCAAAAGAGAGCCCACATAGCCAACAGAACCCTAAGCAAAAAAAAGAACAAAGCTGCTGGCATCACACTATCTGACTTGAAACTATACTACAAGCCTACAGTAATCAAAACATCATGGTACTGATACCAAAACAGAGACATAGACCAATGGAACAGAACAGAGGCCTCGCAGGCAATGCCACACACCTACAACCATCTGATCTTTGACAAATCTGACAAAAACAGGCAATGGGAAAAGGATTCCCTATTTAATAAATGGTGTTGGGAATATTGACTAGCCATATGCAGAAAGCAGAAACTGGACCCCTTCCTGACACTTTACACTAAAATTAACTCCAGATGGATTAAAGACTTAAACATAAGACCTAACACCATAAAAACCATAGAAGAAAACCTAGGCAAAACCATTCAGGACATAGGCATAGGCAAGGACTTCATGACTAAAACACCAAAAGCATCAACAACAAAAGCCAAAATAGATAAATTAGATCTAATTAAACTCCAGAACTTCTGTACAGTAAAAGAAACAATCATTAGCGTGAACTGGCAACCAACAGAATGGGAAAAAATTTTTTTGCAATCTACCCATCTGACAAAGAGCTGATATCCGGAATCTACAAAGAACTAAAACAGATTTACAAGAAAAAGTACAAACCCATTCAAAAGTGGGCAAAGGATATGAACAGACACATTTCAAAAGAAGAGATATATGAGGCCAACAAACATATGAAAAAATGCTCAACATCACTGGTCATTAGAGAAATGCAAATAAAAACCATCTCATGCCAGTTAGAAAGGCACAAAGACCTGGAACCAACCCAGATGCCGATCTACGATAGACTGGGTGAGGAAAATGTGGCAGATATACACCATGGAATGCTATGTAGCCATAAAAAATGATGAGTTTGTGTCCTTTGTAGGAACATGGATGAATCTGGAAACCATCATTCTCAGCAAACTGACACAAGAACAGAAAATCAAACACTGCATGTTTTCAGTCATAGGCAGGTGTTAAACAATGAGAACACATGAACACAGGGAGGGAAGCATCACACACTGGGGTCTGTTGGTGGGGGCTAGGGGAGGGACAGTGGGGCCTAGGGAGGTTGGGGAGGGATAACATGGAGAGAAATGCCAGATATAGGTGGTGGGGAGGAAGGCAGCAAACCACATTGCCATGTATGTACCTATGCAACAATCCTCCATGATCTGCACATGTACCCCAGAACCCAAAGTACAATTTATATATATACACACATGCTGTGTGATCACTGGGTTATGTTGGGGGTGGGACTAGGGGCAGGACAGCTGGGGTCGGGAAGGTTGGGGTGGGAGAAATGCCTGATGTAGGTGATGTGTGGATGGAGAGAGCAAACCACCATGGCATGTGTGTACCTATGCAACAATCCTGCAAAATCTGCACTTGTACCCCAGAACTTAAAGTACAGTAAAAAGAAAGAAAGAAATAACATGGTCTTCTCTGTAAGAATACAAACAAACAAAAAAGCTGTGTGATGCTAATCATCTCCACAAGAGCAGTTCATCTCTGTAGTAAACTGCATATCACAGTAAGAAGTGATGTCTCATGATTCTCACATATTTTTCAGTGTATTTAGTGCAATACCATTAACCATTAACCTTAAACACCATGGGATCCATACAAAGTGCCACTAGTGATGTTGGACGTGCTCCCAAGAAGCAAAGTCATGACATTACAAGGAAATGTTTAATTACTTGATATGTACCATAGACTGAGGTGTGTGACTGTAGCTGTCCACCAATTCAAGATAAATAAACCCAGTTAAGGATCATTGTAAATAAAGAAAATTCAGGATTTCTATATTGAAATACAGTTTTTGAGGGAATGCTGGGAAGATGGCCGCCTAAGAACAGCTCAGGACTTCAGCTCCCAGTGAAAGTGCAGAGGGTGACTGGACGCCGCATTTCCAGACGAACTCTTATTGCCCACAGACCAGGAGATACCAAGGCAGAGGGGTCGCCAGCGTCGCAGTCCCAGCCAGTGCGGCTGTTTTGGCCCCCGCGGGGCTGATTCCGCCCGCGCGGCTGCTGTGACCACTCCCTGTTGCTGCGGTTCTCTGTACAAACGCCACTGGTCTGGGAACCCTCTTAGCTGGCGAGCAGAGCCCTGAGATGGCAGAGTTGCCCATTCATCTGAAATAGCGAGTCAGGCCAGGAGATTCCTAGGCAAAAAATCCGCCAGGAGCCGGCGCCACAGTTCGAGCCGACTCCGTGAGTCGCAGCACGGGAGATCCCGGCGCCTTTTCAACAAGCGACCGGAACGCGGGGTCCTTCAACTTAAAAGAAAAGACTCTGAGTCAGGGAGCCAGGTGATCAGGCTCGGTTGGTCCCACCCCTCCACCCCCAACAACAACCAAAACAAAAACAGTAATTGGAAACCCTCTTGGTTGAGCCCTTCAATCCAAGCACAGCTGAACCGGGACGTACCGGCTCGGTGGGGGAGGGGCTTCCGCAATTACTGAGACTCTCCACCACTACGGAGGCAGGCTGCCATTGCCGAGGCAACCCGCCGTTGCCGAGGCAACCTGCCACAACAGAGAGAGTCCACCATAACAGAGGCGGGGCCACCATTGCCCAGACAGTTCTAACTAGGCCCATATAAAAAGGACTACAGGGAAGAGCTCAGGGCAGCTGGGCGGAGCCCACAGCAGCTCAGCAAAGCCCCTGCGGGCAGGCAGTGGCTAGGCCTGCTGCTAGCTGGGCGGGTCAGACCTGAAAGAAAAATCAAAAAAGGCAGTAGTGCAACGGAAACTCATAAAGCTCCAACTCCCTGGGACAGAGACAGACAACAGGTGGATAAACCCACAAAAATGGGAAGAAACCAGCGCAAAAAGGATGAAAACTCCCGAAACCAGAACACCTCTCCTCCTAAAAGGGATCACAACTCCTCACCAGCAAGGGAACCAGACCGGATGGAGAAGGAGGGTGATGAAATGACAGAATCAGACTTCAGAAGGTGGGTAGTAAGCAACTACAGTGAGCTAAAAGAACATGTTCTAACTCAACGCAAAGAAAATAGGAACCTTGAAAAAAGATTGGACGAACTGCTGACGAGAATGGACAGCATAGAGAGGAGTATAAGTGAATTGATGGAGCTGAAAAACGCAACACGAGAACTTCGTGAAGCATGCACAAGCTTCAACAGCCGAATTGACCAAGCAGAAGAAAGGATATCAGAGGTCGAAGATCAACTCAATGAAATAAAAAGAGAAGGCAAGAACAGAGAAAAAAGCGCAAAAAGGAATGAACAAAATCTTCAAGAAATGTGGGACTATGTGAAAACACCTAATCTAGGTCTGATAGGTGTACCTGAATGTGATGAAGAGAATGAATCCAAACTGGAAAATACTCTTCAGGATATTATCCAGGAAAACTTCCCCAACCTAGCAAGGCAGACCAATATTCAAATCCAGGAAATAAAGAGAACACCACAAAGATATTCCTCAAGAAGAGCAACCCCAAGGCACATAATCGTCAGATTCACCAGGGTTGAAATGAAAGAGAAAATGCTAAGGGCAGCCAGAGAGAAAGGTCGGGTTACCCACAAAGGGAAGCAAATTAGACTCACAGCAGATCTCTCAGCAGAAACCCTACAAGCCAGAAGAGATTGGGGGCCAATATTCAACATCCTTAAAGAAAGAACTTTCAACCCAGAATCTCCTATCCAGCCAAACTAAGCTTCATAAGTGAAGGAAAAATAAAATCCTTTGTGAACAAGCAAGCACTCAGAGATTTCATCACCACCAAACCTGCTCCACAAGAACTCCTGAAAGAGGCTCTACACATATAAAGGAAGAACCAGTACCAGCCACTCCAAAAACACACCAAATGGTAAAAGAGCATCAACACAATCAAGAATCTGCATCAACTAACCAACAAAACAGCCAGGTAGCATCAAAATGACAGTATCAAATTCACACATAACAATATTATCCCTAAATGTCAATGGACTAAATGCCCCAATCAAAAGACACAGACTGGCAAATTGGATAAAAAGCCAAAACCCATCAGTGTGTTGTATCCAAGAAACCCATTTTACATGCAAGGATACACAAAGGCTCAAAAGAAAGGGATGGAGGAAGATCTACCAAACAAATGGAGAGCAAAAAAAGGCAGGAGTTGCAATTCTCATCTCTGATAAAATAGACTTTAAAGCAGCAGAGATCAAAAGAGACATAGAAGGACATTACATAATCGTAAAAGGATCACTGCAACAAGAAGAGCTAACGATCCTAAATATATACGCACCCAATACAGGAGCACCCAGATACATAAGGCAAGTTCTTAATGACTTACAAAGAGACTTAGACTCCCACACAATAATAGTGGGAGACTTTAACACCCCATTGTCAATATTAGACAGATCAACCAGACAGAAAATCAACAAGGATATCCAGGACCTGAATACAGACTTGGAACAAGCAAACCTAATAGACATTTACAGAACTCTGCACCCCAAATCCACAGAATATACATTCTTCTCAGCATCACATCACACCTACTCTAAAATTGACCACATAATTGGCAATAAATCACTCCTCAGCAAATGCAAAAGAACAGAAATCATAACAAACAGTCTCTCAGACCACAGTGCAATCGAGTTAGAACTCAGAATGCAGAAACTAACTCAGAACCGCACAGCTTCATGGAAACTGAACAACTTGCTCTTGAATGTTGACTGGATAAACAATGAAATGAAGGCAGAAATAAAGATGTTCTTCGAAACCAATGAGAATGAAGACACAACATACCAGAATCTCTGGGACACATTTAAAGCAGTCTCTAGAGGAAAATATATAGCAATGAGTGCCCACATGAGAAGAAAGGAGAGATCTAAAATTGACACCCTATCATCAAAATTGAAAGAGCTAGAGGAGCAAGATCAAAAAAAGTCAAAACCTAGCAGAAGACAGGCAATAACTAAGATCAGAGCAGAACTGAAGGAAATAGAGACACAAAAAACTCTTCAAAGAATCAATAAATCCAGGAGCTGGTTTTTTGAAAAGATCAACAAAATAGACAGACCACTAGCCAGATTAATAAAAAAGAAAAGAGAGAATAACCAAATTGATGCAATAAAAAACGATCAAGGGGATATCACCACAGATTCCACAGAAATCAAAACCATCATCAGAGATTATTACAAACAACTCTATGCACATAAACTAGTAAACCTGAAAGAAATGGATAAATTCCTGGACACCTGCATCCTCCCAAGCCTAAACCTGGAAGAAGCCGAAACCCTGAATAGACCAATAACATGGTCTGAAGTCGAGGCAGCAATAAAGAGCCTACCACCCAAAAAAAGCCCAGGTCAAGATGGGTTTTTTCCAGAAGAAAATCTAGGCAAAACCATTCAGGACATAGGTGTAGGCAAGGACTTCATGACCAAAGCGCCAAAAGCAATGGCAACAAAAGCCAAAATAGACAAATGGGACCTAATCAAACTCCACAGCTTCTGCACGGGAAAAGAAACAGTCAGCAGAGTGAATCGGCAACCAACAGAATGGGAAAAAATTTTTGCAGCCTACCCATCTGACAAGGGGCTGATATCCAGAATTTACAAAGAACTAAAGCAGATCTACAAGAAAAAAGCAAACAAGCCCATTCAAAAATGGGCAAAGGATATGAACAGATACTTTACAAAAGAAGACATACAGGAGGCCAACACACATTTGAAAAAATGCTCATCATCATTGGTCATCAGAGAAATGCAAATCAAAACCACATTGAGATACCATCTCACACCAGTTAGAATGGCGATCATTAAAAAATCGGGAAACAACAGATGCTGGAGAGGATGTGGAGAAATAGGAACACTTTTACACTGTTGGTGGGAATGTAAATTAATTCAGCCATTGTGGAAGACAGTGTGGTGATTCCTCAAGGATCTAAAAATAGAAATCCCATTTGACCCAGCAATCCCATTACTGGGTATATATCCAAAGGATTATAAATCATTCTACTACAAGGACACGGGCACACGAATGTTCATTGCAGCACTGTTTACAATAGCAAATACCTGGAACCAACCCAAATGCCCAACGATGATAGACTGGATAGGGAAAATGTGGCACATATACACCATGGAATATTATGCAGCCATCAAAAACGATGAGTTCACATCCTTTGTAGGGACATGGATGAACCTGGAAACCATCATTCTCAGCAAACTGACACAAGAGCAGAAAATCAAACACCGTATATTCTCACTCATAGGCGGGTGTTGAATAATGAGAACACATGGACACAGGGAGGGGAGCACTACACACTGGGGTCCGTTGGGGGGAAATGGGGGAGGGGTGGGGGGTAGGGAGGTGGGAAGAGATAGCATGGGGAGAAATGACAGATACAGGTGAGGGGACGGAAGGCAGCAAACCACACTGCCATGTGTGTACCTATGCAACAATCTTGCATGTTCATCACATGTACCCCAAAACCTAAAATGGAATAAAAAAAAAAGAAAAGAAAAAAAGAGTAAAAAAAAAAAAGAAAATACAGTTTTTATATGGGTACAGGATTGCTATACAAAAGGCATACCTATAGATTCTAATATGATTTGAGGAAAATTGAAGTGATTATATGACAACACAAAGGGAACAAAAGGTGAAGGATTTAAAGCTAGAAAACTTAATGCCAGAAAAGGAGGTTTGAGAATTTTAGAAAGAGGTTTAGCATTAAAAATATTAAGAGAAGCAGCTTCTGCTGACCAAGAGGCAGCAGAAAATTTCTCAGGTACCATTAAGAAAATCACTGAGGAGAAAGTCTATCTACATTAACAGGGTTTTATTGTAAATAAATGTGCCCCATACTGGAAAAAAATTCCATGAAGGATATCCATTAGTCAAGAAGAGAAGTGAACACCAAGATTTAAGGCAAGAATGGATAGGCTAATGCTACCGCTTTGTGCAAATATAGTCAGCTTTATGATCAGGACTTCCCTTATCTATAAAGATGCTAATCTCTGAGGTTTGATGGGAAATGATAAACACCAGTTGTCAGTATTTTGGTTGTATAAGAAAGCCTGGACAACAAGAAACCTTTTTCTGGATTGGTTCCATCTATGCTTTGTCCCTACAGTCAGAAAGTACCTTGCCAGTAAGAGACTGATTTTTAAAGTTCTTTTGATATTGGACAATGTCCCTGGCTACCCAGAAACTTATGGGTTCAACACCAAAGGCATTTAAGTGGTCTACTTGCCCCCAAATACAATGTCTCTAATTCCATCTCTAGATCAGAGGATCATAAGGGCCTTTAAGGCTCATTACACCCAGTACTCTATAGAAGGAATTGTCAATGCTATGAAAGAGAACCCTGATAAAGAGAACATCATGAAATTCTGGAAGGATAACACCATTAAAAAATTCCTCCATTTGTATCAACATAAAGAAATGAGGCTTTTTTGACATGACTTACTCTTAGGAATCTCAGTCAGTTGCCCAATACACTGTCCCCTAAATGCTAACATTATCTAATACTTTCAAGGGTTGTTGTCCAACTTCTCAGAACTTACTCTTTAAAACATGTTTGCCAATTCCCCAATCTTTTGGCACCTCTTGTTTTCTGTAGATTCCCTAATTCCTGACAGTGACTATACTCGGGAATACATTGATCCTAGGTACATGAGCTTATTGAAATAGGTTCAGAGTTTCTTAAGCATTTTTTTTAACCTAAGCTAATACAAGTTGAGTATCCCAAATTCAAAAATCCAAAATATGAAACTTTTTGAGCACTGACGTGATGCTCAAATGAAATGCTCACTGCAGAATTCCAGATTTTGGATTTGGGAACTAAGGATGCTTAACTGGTTAAGTATGTAATGCAAATATTCAAAAAAAAATCAAAACACTTCTGGTCCAGAGCATTTCAGATAAGGAATACTCAATCTGTACATTCTTCAAAATAAAATGCTTTTCAATGAAAAAAAAGTCATCATTGTTATAGAAAAAGGCATAAAAGCCATCAAGCCCCAAACAATAAATTTCTGTTGGAGAAAGCTGTGTTCAGAAGTTGCAAATGACTTCACAGATTTATTACAGAACCAATCAAGTTAATCATAAAATAGATTGCATATATGGCAAAAACAGATGGAAGGGTGAAGAGTCTCAAGATAGGGATAGTGGAAAAATCCAAGAGCTAACAGACATGCCACAGGAATTTTAAAATGACGACTTCATGGAAATGAGTGCTTCCAAACCAGTGCCAGATGATGAGGAAGAAGAGGTAGATGAAGCGGCATCAGAAAAGAAATTGACACTAGACAATACAGAAGAAGGGTTCTGATTATTCAAGACTGTTTTTTCACTTCTTTCACAACATGGACTTTTCCATGATATGGGCACTGAAACTAAAGCCAATGGTGGAAGAATTGGTATCATATAGGAACATTTTTTAGAGAAATGATAAAGCAAAAAAGACAGAAATTATCAGGTTTTTCTGTAGTTACAATGAGTGTTCCTGCCTCTCCTGCCTCCCGTTCCACCTCCTCCACCCCTTCCACCTCTTCCACTCCTGAGACAGCGAGGTCAACCCCTCCTAGTCCTCCTTTTCAGCCTACTCATCTTCACATAAGAATACAGCATACAATATGTATAACATAAAAAGTATGTGTTAATTGACTGTTTATGTTATCAGTGAGGCTTCCGGTCAATAGTATGCTATTAGTAGTTAAGTTTGAGGAAATAAAAAAATTACACATGGATTTTTGACTGTGTAAGAGTCAGAAGCCCTAACTTCCACATTGTTCAAGGATTGACTGTATTTCCATATATACAAACTCTTCCTGAGAACAAATAAAGAGAAAACACTCCCATATTCATGTTTGAGGCAAGTATAATCTTTACATCAAAATCAAACCAAGACAACACACTTATAGATCAATCTCACTCACAAACATGCTTGCCAAGAACACAAAATATATTAGCAGAGCAAATCCAAGAAAATATTAAAGACATGAATCATCATGTTCAAGTCAGATTAATTCTAGGAATACAAGATTGCTTGAATTTTAGAAAACGTATTATAGAATTCAACAAATTAATAGGTACAGATGCAAAATACATTCATTTCAATATATTCAGAAAAAAATTAGATAACGTATCCATTCACAGTATTTTTAAAGTCTCTTAGTAAATTAGGTATAGAATGGAATGTCCTTAGCCTGTTAACAGGTATGAAAACATAACGAACATACTTAATAAAATATTAAAAGCATTTCCATTTATATATTGGTAGTGAGACAAAAATTGACACAACCATGTTGAAAATGAGTTTGACATTTTTTATCTAGTAGAGTTGAAGACATGCATATACTTTATCCTAGAGTAGTGGTTTTCAACAGGCATCTTGCCACCTTCAACAGGCATTTTGCCACATGAAGGGAGTGTGTTGGAAATGTATATGGGATAGGTTGGTTATCACAAAGATTGGAGGGGCATTATTGACATTTAGTGGCATCAGAGATATTAGGCATCCTGAAATGTTCAGGACAGTCCCAGGCAATGTAGAATCCTGCCTGAACTTTTTAATATTAACCTTGACATACCTACAAATAAAAAACCTGTTTATAATTACCAAAGGCCAGAACCTATCTCCTTTGGTTACATATAAACATGGTATTTTTGCATGAATTTACTATATACTGAATTTTCTAGGAGTAAATCTACCAAGTAAATTGAGAAAAGAGTATATTTTGTTTTGTTCAGAAATTTATGCAAAATTATTGTTTTAGAAAATCATGTCACCAATGATAATTACACCTTGTAGTATTATATTTGTAGCTGTCATATTCATGGTGATCAATGTATAGGTGTAAATATTTGGCTACTCCAGGTAGTCATGTCTTAGCATTTACATATTTAAATACATTTTTTATTATAAATCACTTGCATTTAATTTTTCCTTTAAATTCTAGTTAAGACATTCTGCTCATATTTTAAACATGTGTGTAGACAGGTTATGTTATCTATGAATTTCACTTTTGGTTAATAAAAGAAATTGGTACAAAATATTTGTTACAAAAAGGGAATTGTTAGTCTTTCAAGATGGCTGACTAGAAGCGCAAGGCATTTGACTCCTCCACAAAGAAGAACTAAAATAGTGAGTAGATAATCAAATTCCAAATAGAACATCTAAAATAGAATTCTGGAATTCAGCAGACAAGTAAAAGGAAACAGTTGAGGCAACAAGGAAGCAGAAGGTAAGGTGGCCAGCCTGGCCAGGATCAGCTGGGAGCTCAGAGAAGCTCCCTAGTGTGAGGAAAGGGAAAGTGATAAATCCCCAGTGGTCCACATTCTCATTGTAGATTCCTGTAAGCCTGGCCACAGAAGAGTCCCTCACTCCCAGTGGACCCTGAGACCAGTATAGGGAGCTCCCTGGAGTTTGCAGGTCAGCAGTGCTCCAGGGAAAGAGCTCATGCTGGTTCTCACACACTCCCTGAGTCCCAAGCAGCTATAGCATGGCATCATTTTGAGAGCTCAGCCCTCACCAGACTGCATCCTGCCCTGAGGCCCAACAGTCCCTGTATCTCCACATCCCTGAAGCCCTGCTAACATCCTCCTACATCAACTGGGAGGGATGCAGCAGCAGCAAGACACCAGTTGGACCCAGCAGAGCAGCAGCGACCCGAGCACTCTGGCACACACAGTGTCCTGCACTTCAAGGAAAGGGCTGTGTAGCCAACTGGGGAGGCTGTCCACAGGACAAAGGGAGCTGAAGCATACACTCCCCAGAGCCTAAAACCCACCTGCATGGGGCTGCTCCCACTGACAGCAAGCCCACACTCCCTCAGGAGCAGGGCAGCTGCACACTTACATGCACCCTAACAAGAGGCTCTCCTTGCCAGCCTTCACAGCCATTGCTGTCAACAGAGTGGAAGTATTAATGTTAAAGTAATCATTCTACCCAAAGCAATATACAGATTCAATACAATCCCTATCAAAATACTGATGACTTTTTTCATAGACATAGAAAAACAATCCTAAATTTGTATGAAACTGCACAAAAAAAGAGTCTGAATAGCCAAAGGAATTCTGAGCAACAAAACCAAAGTCCAAGCCATCATGCTACCTGACTTCCAAATACATTACAAGGCTATTGGTAACCAAAACAGTATGTTATTGATATTAAAACGGATACATGGACCTATTGAATAGAATAGAAGATCAAGAAAGAACCCATGTATTTACAGCCAACTAATTTTTGACAAAGTTCCAAGAATATACTTTGGGGAAAAGACATCCTCTTCAACAAATGGTTCTGGGAAAAAATAACCATACGCAGAAGAATGAGACTAGACTCCTCTCACCATGTACAAAGAATCAACTCAAAATAAAGACTTAAATGCAGGACTTGAAACTATAAAACTGCTGGAAGAAAACTTAGAGAAAACATTTCAGGACATCGGTCTAGGCAAATATTTTATGGATAAGACCTCAAAAGCACAGACAACAAAAACACAAATAGACAAATCGGACTATATTAAGCTAAAAAGCTTCTGCACTGCAAATAAAACATTCAACAGAATGAGAAGACAACCTGTCAAATGGGAGAAAATATTTGCAAAGCATTCATCTGATAAGGGACTAGTATGTAGAATATAGTATAAGGAACTCATGCAAGAGTACAGTAAAAACAAACAGACAAAAACAAAACCCAAACAATTTCATTAAAAGTGAGCAAAGGATAGGCGGGTGTTGAACAACGAGAACACATGGACACAGGGAGGGGAGCACTACACACTGGGGTCCGTTGGGGGGAAATGGGGGAGGGACGGGGGGTGGGGAGGTGGGAAGAGATAGCATGGGGAGAAATGACAGATACAGGTGAGGGGATGGAAGGCAGCAAACCACAGTGCCATGTGTGTACCTATGCAACAATCTTGCATGTTCTTCTTCACATGTACCCCAAAACCTAAAATGCAATAAAAAAAAAAGTGAGCAAAGGATCTGAATAGACATTTCTCAAACGAAAACATACAAATGGTTGACAAGTATATGAAAAATGCTCAACATCACTAATTAGTAAGGGAATGTAAATCAAAACCACAATGAAACATCACTTCACTCCAGTTAGAATGGCTATTCTCAGAAAGACAAAAATTAACATGCTCGTAAAGATGTAGAGAAAAGGGAGTTCATACATTGTTGGTGGGAATGTAAAATTATTATAACCATTATGGCAAAAAATAAGATTCCTCAAAAAACTAAAAGTAAAAGTACCATACAATCCTGAAATCCCACTATGTGATATTTACCCAAAGGAAAGGAAATCAGCATAGTAAAGGCATACTTGTACTTGCATGTTTATGGCAGCACTATTCACAATAGCCAAGATATGGTATCAGTCTAAGTGTCCATCAATGGTTAAATGGATTAAAAACTGTGATATATTAGCCCTGCCCCCAGCAGGGGGATGTGGCGAAGAGTGAGGTTCATGGAGTATGAGCACCCCTGAGCCGTGGACCCCGGAGGTGGGCGGGGAGCCCAGGCAGAGCCTGATGCCACGGACCTGAGAAGATGCTGCTGTCCCTGGTGCTCCACATGTACTCCATGCACTACCTGCTGCCCATCATCATGCTCCTGGGCACGGCGCCCACCTACGTGCTGGCCTGGGGGGTCTGGTGGCTGCTCTCTGCCTTCCTGCCCTCCCGCTTCTACCAGGCACGCTGGACGATCGGCTCTACTGCGTCTACCAGAGCATGGTGCTCTTCTTCTTCGAGAATTACACCGGGGTCCACATATTGCTATATGGAGATTTGCCAAAAAATAAAGAAAATATAATATATTAGGCAAATCATCGAAGCACAATTGACTGCATTGTTGCTGACATCTTGGCCATCAGGCTTGGACATGTGCACTACGTGCTAAAAGATGTGTTAAAATGGCTGCCATTGGCAAACTGACACAAGAGCAGAAAATCAAACACCGTATATTCTCACTCATAGGCGGGTGTTGAATAATGAGAACACATGGACACAGGGAGGGGAGCACTACACACTGGGGTCCGTTGGGGGGAAATGCGGGAGGGACGGGGGGGTGGGGAGGTGGGAAGAGATAGCATGGGGAGAAATGACAGATACAGGTGAGGGGACGGAAGACAGCAAACCACACTGCCATGTGTGTACCTATGCAACAATCTTGCATGTTCTTCACATGTACCCCCAAACCTAAAATGCAATAAAAAAATGGCTGCCATTGTATGGGTGTTATTTTTCTCAGCATAGAGGAATCTATGTGAAGCAAAGTGCCAAATTTAATGAGAAAGAGACGAGAAACAAGCTGCAGAGCTACATGAACACAGGAACTCCAATGTATCTTCTGATTTTTTCCAGAAGGTACAAGGTATAATCTGGAACAAACAAAAGTCATTTCAGCTAGTCAGGTGGCATTTGCTGCCCAACGTAGCCTTGCAGTATTGAAATATGTGCTGACACTACGAATAAAGGCAACTCACGTTTCTTTTGATTGCATGAAGAATTATTTAGATGCAATTTATGATGTTATGGTGGTTTACGAAAGGAAGGACGATGGAGGGCAGCAAAGAGGCACCAACCATGATGGAATTTCTCTGCAAAGAATGTCCAAAAACTCATATTCACATCGATCGTATGGACAAAAAAGATGTCCTGGAAGAACAATAACATATGAGAAGATGGCTGCATGAATGTTTCAAAATCAAAGATAAGATACTTATAGAATTTTATGAGTCACCAGATCCAGAAAGAAGAAGCAGATTTTCTGGGAAAACTGTTAATTCCAAATTAAATATCTAGAAGACTTTACTATCAATGTTGATCTTAAGTGGTTTGACTACAGGCATGCTTATGACCAAGGCTGGAAGGAAGCTGAATGTGAACACGTGGATATATGGAACCCTACTTGGCTGCCTGTGAGTTACTATTAAACCATAAACAAGTACCTGTCTCCAGACAGTGGGATGTGCTATTTGCCTATTTTGGGCAGCTGCACATGACATCAAATTGTTTCCTGTAAATAAAATGAAAACTACATAAAACAATACTTTTAAAACTGTACTGTTGGGCTTATAACATATTAAGATGTAAAATATACTGCATTAATAGCACAAGGGATGGGTGGAGAAAACTTCCCTGTGTTGCTGAAATTCCATTATTATTAATCTAAAGTAGGTTATTTCAAGTTAACATACATATTGTAATCCCCAGAACAATCAATAAAACATCAAAAAACATCAAAAAAGGATTCAAATGGTGCACAATAAATTAGCTATATAACATACAATAAGGTAATAAAGGAGAAACAGAGGAACAAAGAAGTCAAGAAACATTAATGAAATAAATGAATAAAGTCAGATGTACATCTATAAGTATAAATGGGTTAAACGGTCCAATCAAAACAAACATCGTGAGACTGGATGAAAAACACACTTGAAGGCTATGCCATCTACAATAATGGAAAGACACACTTTAAATGCAAACACACAAATAAAAGAATAAAATAATAAAAACATTGTATAAAACAAAGAGCAACCATAAGAGAGCTGGAGTAGCTAGACTGATACATGATATCAGACAAAATAGACTTTAAGAAAAAAAAGGTTATAGAGAAAGGAGGACATTTTATAATGATGAAAGGGTCTATTCATCAGGAAGATATAATAATTATAAACATATATACATCTGACAACCAAACTCTCTGCAACTAATTCTATGAGGCTGGTCTCTGATATCAAACAAGACAAATACATTATAAGAAAACAAACCTACAATTCAACATCCCTTATGAATACGGATGCAAAAATCCTTAACAAAATGTTAGAAAATCAAATCCACCAATATTTCAGAAGGATTATACACCATGACCAAGAGAGATTTATTCCAGGAAGGCAAGTTTCGTTTAACACGCCAAATTAAGATAATACCCTATGTTACATTAGTTAATAATGTATTGTGTAGAATAAAGGATAAAAACCCCACATGACCATTTCAATAGATGCAGATAAAACATCTGACAAAATCTAACATTCATTCATGATCAAAAATAAAAATTCAACCAACTAGTCAAACTTCCTTAACCTGACAATTAACATCTATGAAAAATGCACAGCTAACATTATATTTAATGATGAAGGATTGAATATTTCCCCTAAGAGCAGAAAAAAAAAACCACACAAGATGTTCACTCCCGTCATTCCTATTCAACATTATACTGGAGATGCTAGCCAGGGGAATTAGGCAAAGAAAAGAAAGGTAAAAGGTAACCAGACTGGGGAAAAAAAAGAAGTAAAACTCTCCTTGACATAATCTTGAATGAGAAAACCCTAAGGAATATACGCACACACTCATATGCACACATACAAATGCACATGCAAACACAATATTAAAACTAATAATTCTACTCAGCAAAGTCACAATATACAAAATCAGTATGTATAAAGGCAATTTGTATTTCTATATACTTGCAAAAAATCATAAAGTGATATTATAAAAATAATTCACAACAGTACCAAGAAATAAAATACTTGGGAGTAAATAAGAAAAAGAGTAAAAGATTTTTACACTGAAAACTACAAGACATCACTGAGGAAAATTAAAGAAGATCTGAATAAATGGAGAGGCATTTCAAGTTCGTTGATTAAAAAATCCAATACTATTAGTTGGCAGTTATCCCCAAATTGATGTATAGATTCAGTGCAATCTCTACCAAAATCAAAGCAGAGGTTGGGCATGATGGTTCATGCCTATAATCTCAGTACTTTGGGAGGCCAAGGCAGGAGGATGGCTTAAGCCTAAGAGTTTGAGACCAATCTTGGCAAAATAGGGAGGCCACATCTCTATAAAAATATTGTTAAAATAGACAGGCATAGTGGTGCACACCTGTAGTCCCAGATACTCAGTAGGCTGAGGTGGGAGAATCACTTGAGCCTGAGAGGTTGAGGCTTCAATGAGCTGTGATTGTGTCATTGCACTCCAGCCTGAGCAACAGAGCAAGATCAAGACCCTGTCTCAAAAAAATTTTTTAAAAAAAGGTTTTGACAAGATGATCCTAATATTTATATGGAAATTGAAAGAACCCAGAATATCCAAAACAATGTTGAAAAAGAACAAAATTTGAGGTTTCAAACTTCTCAATTTAAATACATATTACAATGCCACAATAGTCAAGACAGTAGGAACTGGCATATGACTAGAAATATAAACTAATGTGACACAATTGAGAATTCAGATATAAAACCTTATATTTATGGTCAATTGGTTTTCAAAAAAGGTTCCAAGGCAATTCAACAGAAAAAGATTAGTTTTTCAACAAATGATGATAGTACAATTGGATATCCATGTGTAAAAAGACTAATGAAGAACTTTACTTCACACTATACACAAAATAACTCAGAATGAATCAGAGACATAAATGAAACAAAACTATAAAACTTTTAGAAGAAAACATAGGGGAAAACCTTCATGATATTGGGTTAGGCAAATAATTCTTAGATATAACAACAAAAAACACAACTGACTAAAGAAAAAAATAACTTGGACTTTACCAAAAATAAAGAACTGAGAACCCCTCTGCCACTGCCATTGCAGCAGTTCTGTCCTTGCTGTCCTCAGACTAGGGAAGGAAAAAAGAACCTGAGGGATTTACTTGCACCTCCAACATGCCACAGTTGCCATACAGAGTAGAGCCAAGTCTCTCATCTCTGTGAGCCTGCAACCCCCTGGTCTTCACCAAGCAGGGTCCCGGGTTGGGCCTACAGAACAGCTACCCTACCTCCTGACTAAACATTCCCATTGTCAGTGGCTCTGTGTTGCTGTGTGGTGGAGCTCCCAGAGGCAACTGAAATGCCCTCTGAGACTGCCACTGCAGTGCTACTGCCCTTGCTGCCCTTGGATTGGGGAAGGAACAAAGACCCTGAGTCCTGTACTCAGACCTCCATCATTCCACAGCCAACCTAAGGAGAAGAGGCTAATCTGTCTTTTCTGTAAGGCCCCCTTCTCCTCCTCCTCATTCATCACCAGGCAGGGCCCTCTGGCTCGGGCCACAATGTAGCCACCCCACCCCAGGATGCATGTTCCAATTGATAGTAGATTTGCATTTCTCTGGAGTGGAGACCCAAAAGACAAGTAAAAGGCCCTCTGCAATTGTCACTGACAAGGTGCCTGCCCCTTCTGCTCCCAAGCTGGGGAGGGAACACAAAGCCTGAGCTCACCCCAAAGCTGCATGTGAAGCCCGTAAGTGTCAAGCCAAGCTCTGCAGCCAGCACTCAAGTGGGAGAGGAGATCACACTCTCAGAGCACTAAGAGGGAGCATGGCTTCAAACACAAGGAAATAGAGGAGTCACATGGCTGAGCAAGAGCCTACCTGTTGGCCATTATATTTAAGCACCATCTACTGTATCACAGCCCCAATTTTTCTTTTTTAATTAGCTAATATATCCTTCTGTGAAACCAAGGATAAGAATTCAGCTACAAGTAAAGACCTAGCACAAAGCACCAGCACTTTGACAATGTGCAGAAATGAGGTCAACTGACTATACTCAAATTATACCACAGCTAAAGAAACATTAGCTCACACAGAGGAGAAAGAACCAGCACAAGAACTCCAGCAACTCAGGAAGCCAGCGTGTCTTTTTTCCTCCAAACAACTACACTAGTTCCCCAGCAAGGATTCTTAACCAGACTGAAATGGCTAAAATAGCAGATACAGAATTCAGAATACGGATAGGAATTAAGATCATTTGAGATTCATGAGAAAGCAGAAACTGAATCCAAGAAATCTAAGGATTACAATGTAACAATACAGAGTTGAAAGATGAAATGGCCAGTTTAAGAAAGAACCAAACTAATGTGATAGAGCTGAAAAACATACTATTATCCATGAAAATTTCCCAAACCTTGCTATAAAGGCCAACATCCAAATTCAGGAAATTCAGAGAACCGCTGCAAGTACTATATAAGAAGACCATTCCCAAGACACATAGTAGTCAGATTCTTCATCAGGCTAACAGCAGACCTTTCAGTAGAAATCCTGCAAGTCAGGAGAGATTGGGGGCCTAGATTCAGCATTCTTAAAGAAAAGAAACTTCAACCAAGAATTTCATATCTAGCCAAACTAAGCTTCATAAGTAAAGAAGAAATAAGATCTTTTTTAGACAAGTAAATGCTAAGGGAATTCATTACCATCAGACCTGCCTCACAAGAGTTCCAAAAAAAAAAGACCATTACTGGCCACCACAAAAACATACTTAGATGCATAGACCACTGACACTATAAAGCAACCACACAATCAAGTATACATAATAACTAGCTAACAACACAATGTTAGGATCAAATCTGTGCATATCAATATTAACCTTAAGTGTAAATGGGCTAAATGCCAAAATTAAAAAGTACCAAGTGGCAAATTGGATAAAGAAGCAAGACCCAGTGGTATGCTGTCTTTAGGATTCCCATTCACATACAATGACACCCATAGGCTCAAAGTAAATGGATGAAGAAAAACCTACAAAGCAAACAAAGAACAAAAAAAAGCAGGGATTACTATTTTAATTTCAGACAAAACAGACATTAAACCAAAAATGGTAAAGAAGGACAAAGAAGGGCATTAAAAATGGTAAAGAGTCAACAAGAAGACTTACCTATCCTAAATACATATTCACCCAACACAGGAGCACCCAGATTCATAAAACCAGTGTTCAGAGACCTATGAAGAAACTTAGATAACTATACAATAATAGTGGGAGATTTTAACACCTTACTGACAGTATTAGGCAGATCCTTGAAGCAGAAAACTAACAAAGATATTCGGGACCTGAACTCAACATTTGATCAGGTGGAGTTAACAGACATCTACACAACAATCCACCCAAAAACAACAGACTATACATTCTTCTCATCTGCACATAGCACATACTTTAAAACTGACCACACAGTCAGCCATAAGACAATTCTCAGAAAATTAAAAAATTTAAAAACAAACAACAAAAATCATACCAGCCACATTCTCAGACCACAGTGCAATAAAAATTGAAATCCACCCCAAGAAGATCACTTGAAACTATAAAATTACATGGAAATTAAACAACCTGCTACCAAATGACTTTTGAGTAAACAATGAAATTAAGGCAGACATCAATATTCTTGAAAACTAATGAGAACAAAGACATAACATATCAAAGACACAGCTAAAACAGTGTTGAGAGGAAAGATTATAGCATTCAATGATAAAAAAAAAATCAATGAAATCAATGAGGCTGGTTCCTTTAAAGAATAAAGACAGATGGACTGATAGCTAGACTAACAAAAAAAAAAGAGAATACACAAATAAAAACAGAAATGATAAACGGAACATCATCACTTACCCCACAGAAATAAAAAAAAAAATCCATTAGAGACTATTATGAACATCTTTAAATATACAAACTAGAAAACCTGCAATAAACTGATAAATTCCTGGAGACATACAACCTCCATTGAACCAGAAAAAAATGCAAACCCTGAGTAGACCAATAACGAGTTCCAAAATTGAATCAGTAATGAAAGGCCTACCAATCAGGAAAAAAAAAAATACCATGACAGGTCCAGAAGGATTCATAGCTGAATTCTACCAGATATATAAAGAAGAGCTGGTACCATTCCTATTGAAACTATTCCAAAAAATTGAGGAGGGTCTCCTCCCTAACTCATTCTTTGAGGCCAGTAACATGCTGATACCAAAACCTGGCAAGGACCAACAAAAAAAAGAAAACTTCAGGCCAATATCCTTGAAGAATGTAGCATGTCAAAAGGCTAATTCACCAAGATTAAGTAGGCTTTATCCCTGGGATGCAAGTTTGGTTCAATGTATGCAAATCAATGAATGTTATTGATCACATAACCAAAACTAAAAACAAAAACCGCATGTTCATTTCAATAGATGCAGAAAAGGCTTTTGATAAATTTCAGCATCCATTCATGTTAAAAACCCTCAACAAACTAGGCACTGAAGGAACATACCTCAAAATAATAAGAAGTATCTATGAGAAACCCACAGCCAACATATACTGAATGAGCAAAAGCTGGAAGCATTTTCCTTGAGAACTGGAAAAAGATGAGGATGCCCACTTTCAACACACTACTGAAAGTCTGGGAGAGAACAATGAGGCAAAAGAAAGAAATAAAAGGCATCCAAATAGGAAGAAAGGAAGTCAAACTATCTCTGTTTACAGACAATATGATTTTATACATAGAAAACCTCATAGTCTCTGACAAAAACCTCCTAGGTCATATCAACAACTTCAGCGAAGTTTCAGGATACAAAGTCAATGTACAAAAATCAGTAGCATTTCTATACATCAATAATGTCCAAGCTGAGGACCAAATAAAGAATGCAATCCCATTCACAATAGCCACAAAGAGAATAAAATACCTGGTAATACAGCCAACCAGGGAGATAAAAGATATCTGCAATGAGAATTAAAAAACACTGCTGAAAGAAATCAGAGATGATACAAACAAATGAAAAATCATTCCATGCTTGTCGGTAGGAAGAATCTATATTGTTAAAATAGCCATATGGCTTAAAGCATTTTATAGATTCAATCCTATTCTTATCAAACTACCAATGACATTCTTCACATAATTAAAAAAATTATTCTAAAATTCATATGGAACCAAAAAAGAGCCCACATAGCCAAAGCAATCTTAAGCAAAAATACAAATCTGGAAGCATCACATTAGTTGACTTCAAACTATACAAGGCTACAGTAACCAAAAGAGCATGGTACTGGTACAAAAACACACATATAGACCAATGCAACAAAATGTAAAACCCAGAAATTAAATCATGCGCCTACAGCCATCTGATCTTTGACACTGACAAAAACAAGCAATGGAGGAAATACTCCCTAGTCAATAAATGGTGCTAGGACTGCTGGTTAGTTGTGTGCAGAAGATAGAAACCAGACTCCTTCTTTACACCATATACAAAAATCAACCCAAAATGGATTAGAATTAAATGTAACAACTAAAACCATAAAAGCCCTCAAAGAAGACCTAGGCAATACCATTGTAGATATGGGCCCTGTCAAAGATTTCATGATGAAGACATCAAAAGCAATGGCAACAACAATAAAAAATGATAAATCACACCCAGTTAAACTGAAGAGCCTCTGTACGCAAAAGAAACTATCAATAGAATAAAGAGACAACCCACAGAATGGGAAAAATATTTGCAAATTAGGCATCTGACAAAGTTTTAATATCTAGAATCTACAAGACCCTTAAACAAATTAACAAAAACCAAACAATCTCATTAAAAAGTAGGCAAAGGATATGAACAGATACTTTTCAAAAGAAGTCATGCACGTGGTCAAAAAGCATATGAAAAAATGCTTAACATCACTAATCATTAGAGAAATGTTAGTGAAAACCACAATGAGATACCATCTTACACCAGTCAGAATGGCTATTATTAAAAAGTCAAAAATAAGAGTGCTGGCAATGTCACAAAGAAAAGGGAACACATACACTGTTGGTGGGAATGTCAATTAGTTCAGCCATTGTGGGAAGCAGTTTGACAATCCCTCAAAGAACTTAAGACAGAACTACCATTTGACCCGGCCATCTATTATTGGGTATATATCCAAAGAAATATAAATTGTTCTGCCATAAAGACACATGCATGCATATGTTTCTCACAGCATTATTCACAACAGCAATGCCATGGAATCAAATGCCCATCAATGGTATATGAGATAAAGAAAATGTGGTACATATACACCACATAATACTATGCAGCCATAAAAAATGAGATTATATCCTTGGCAGCAGCAACATGTATGGAGCTGGAGGCCATTATTCTAAGCAAAGTAACACAGGAACAGAAAACCTAACACCACATGTTCTTATTTATAAATGGGAGCTAATATTGAGTACACATGGACACAAAGAAGGGCACAATAGACACTGGGGCCTACTTGAGGATGGAGTTTGGGAGGAGGGTGAGGATCAAAAACTACCTGTTGGGTACTATGCTTATTGCCTGTGTGATGAAACAATATGTACACCACACCCCTGTGACACACAATTTATCGATAGAAACAATCTGCCCCTGTACCTCTGAAACTAAAATAAAAGTTTAAAAAATCAAAACCTTTGCCTTTCAACATATACCAGTAAGAAAATGAAAAGACAAACGACAGACTTGGAGCAAATATTTTCAAACTACATATCTGATAAAAGACTTGTATATAAGCAAATCTCCATAGTAAGGAAGCAAATAACCTAATCAGAAATGGGCAAAATATGTAAGGAGGCATTTCTCCAAAGAACATATACAAATATCTAACAAGCAAATAAAAAGATGCTCAATTAGCCATTAGGGAAATGTAAATCTAAACCATAATGAGATACTACTCCACACCCACAAGAATAGCTACACATAAAAAACAAAACAAAACAAAACAAAACAAAAAACGGGGAAATAACAAATGTGATGATGAGAAGAAATATACTGCTGA
Source organism: Saimiri boliviensis (assembly GCF_048565385.1). Classification (NCBI taxonomy): domain Eukaryota; kingdom Metazoa; phylum Chordata; class Mammalia; order Primates; family Cebidae; genus Saimiri; species Saimiri boliviensis. The sequence continues at coordinate 83,067,775 of NC_133470.1, read as the reverse complement.
TGGTTCATGTAAATCTAATGACTGTAAAATAGTACAGCCCCTTAGGAAAACAGTTTGGCAGAAAATGAAACATATAGTCATAATATGACCAAGTAATTGCACTCATAGGTGTTTAACCAAGAGAAATGAAAACGAATGTACACCAAGAAATTTGTACACAAATGTTCATAGCAGCTTTGTTCACAGTAGCCAAAAGACAGAAACAATCCAAATGTCCATCAACTGATGACTAGATAGACAAAAATGTAGTATACTAATGCAATGGAATATCATTCATCTATAAAAAGTATTTCTATATGCCACAACATGAATAAACTTTGGTGACATTATTTAGATGAAATGTTCAGGATAGGGAAATGCATAGGCATGGAAAGTAGATTAGTGGTTGCCTGATGCTGGGAGTAGTAATGAAGATTGACTGCAAATGGGCAAGGAAGATGTCACTGATGTGATGAAAATGATCTAAAATTAGATTATAGTGATGGTCGTACCACCCAATAAATTTATACAATCACTTTAAATATGTGAATATTAGGGCACATAAATTATCTAAATATGTTTTGAAAACACATTGAGCATCAAGCAAGAAAAAAAGAGAACGTTCATCTCTTTGACAATTTATTAGGGATTATACAGAGGTCATTAGGCTGTTTGTTGTTTTTGCTGTGGTGGTGGTGGTGATGGTAAGGGTTGTGGCTTTCCCATGAGAGCCAAGGGTCAAGCAACCATTTGGTCTTTTAAAATAAAAATGTTTAAATCAATTAAAAAAGAATGTTGCTGGCTTGAAATTTGGAGTAGTCATAGGGGCAAAGAGAAGTGGAGGGATTTTTTCAATATTCAGGATATACAAATGACAAAATTTTGTAGTGGTTAGATATATAGGCAAAGGGGAAAGGTGAGGAGGCCTGAGACTGAGTATGGTTAAAGTTGAATTCCTGTTGTCCTCCTAAACTGGCTGTCCTCCCGCGCTGCCAATCTCTGTGAATGGATCGGCATCCTGATACAGAGTTGGCATTCATTGATTCCCTTTGGAATGAATGAATAGAGTATGATGAATAGAGTAAAAATATGGCTAAACAAGGCAGACACTAGGTTCTGCCAAATAGCCAGTCCTAAACTCACCCTTAAGATTGGCTCAGCAGACGTCCAGCACAATTTTCTTCTTACTTTTCCAACTATTTTGGAAATCATGAAGTCTCCCTCATCCAGAAGAACACTCACCTTCCTATCAGCCATTCCTTCCCTATAACCTATAGGTACCGAGCAGGCTGGGTTTTTTCAAGAGCCTCTTATCCTGTAAATTTTTACACATGGCAATGGCAGGTATATGTACAGCCCATATGAGCATGGGGAATGCTTAGTGTTATAGAAAGGGGATTACAGTGATTCCCAGCTGATGGATCTATGTTCAGTTTGGCTCCAAGCAGGAAGAGTCTCTTCCCACCAAAGAGGTTTATTAACCCGGGGGTCCCCCTCCCAGCACCTGGAGGGAGAAAACACAGCTGTCACAAACATTGTAAACATTGAGTGATCTGCTTGGCTGGTTTAACTGTTGTTTCCAGGATTGACAAGCAGAAATACAGAATTAATCGTGGTTCCTGATACAGAAGCCAAAACAAGGAAGTGATCTGTTGCAGTCCAAGCTTCCAAGAAATAAAAAACTAGGTGGGGCACACTAAACAAGCCCCCAGACTTAACCACCCCAGTGAACATTCCCTTCATCATACTGGTTATGAGATAAAGTATAAGTTTTTTAAGCCTTATGATAAATAACCATACTTATATCTTCTACTTCTGTGAAAATTATAGTATTTATACATAATATATGCATAATATATGATCATATATTATGATCACTGTTATCATTATCACCAGTTCCTTAATAAGAAGGAAATAGAAGTTGATACCAAAATGTTCATCCATAATGTTTATAGTTTTGTCTTTATAGTTAACTTAATGTAAAATAAATTGTATGTAATTTTTACTACAGTGTGTCCTGAAAGGGCAAACCAAGCTACAAGCAACTCTAAAAGACTACCATATGGAAGTGAATTATGAAAGTGTTTCTTAAATATGAGAGCTCAAGTTTTTCTTTCAGTGACTAAGTTAAAGCAACCAACTCACTTATCATGAGACTTTTGTTAGGCAGTGTACTATGTCCACTCAACTCACATCATTTTAGGCAATCATCTGGTTAAAATGTTTAATTAAGTAAGGCATTCACAAATGCATTCTTCAGAGTTGACATTCAATTAATAGGTTGAATGTCCTTTCCAGGGCAGTCAGGAGTATTTAAAGGCTTTTCAACTGTCTTCGAAAGAAAAAGAAAACTTCCTAGCCTAATTTACCCAGCGCCTTGCTCCAGAGGGGCAGACAAAGGGTAAAATCTGGGCAGAGAACATTAGTGGATATGAGAACGAAAGAAAGTGCTGCAAGATCTTGCAGACAGCTAAGTTGCACCTTCCACTCTACCGCCGAACAAAGTAAGGCAGGGAGAGGGTAGGGACTGGCTGAAAGGTAAACACCAAGTCAGTGACAGATCCTGGGCTGTAAAGTTCGACCGAGATTGAAACAATGTACACTGGGCGTCAGTCACAAGGCGAGCTTGCTCCAGCTCTTCCAGCTCTTCCTGAGCGCTAGGCCCATCTGGCCTCACGCTGATCTCCGGGCAGACTCTGTCGCACAACTGGCACAGATCGTGACGACAGCCCTGCGGCAAAGCAGGAGTGGCCTTCTCCTCCGCCAGGGTTAAGGTGAGTACCACCACCTTTGGGCCCAGCAGCCCAGGTGGGAGCCTCCGCCGCCCACTGCGACAGGCCTGAAAGCGAGCGCCTGGGCAAACCCAGCCGTAGCACCCATCCGGGACACCCCTTCCCCGACCCATGGGACGGAACCCACCTGCGCTGGAGGTCGTGACTCCTAACTCCGCAGAGCGGGCAGAATTCCAAGCAAGGAGAGCCTCGGGAAGCAGCCTTTCACCCGCCTTTTGCTTCCCCCACCCCCACGTTCCCCTCCCCCAGCCTGTTTGGACCCAGCAGAGAGCCTCTAGGCCACGCCCCACTCCTTCCGGCCGTGCGGGGTGGGTGCCTCTGGCGTCCCGGACTTCGCCCGGTGTTAGGGCGTCAGTCCCCCCTGCAGAAGGATTGGGCTGGGGCACTCTACCATCGCCTTTATTGAACACATGTGAAGCCATGAACGCAGGGATGACAAAAGGCCCATAAAGCTATACTGCATGTAAAACCTGGGTCGCCTTCCTGCCATTGCAGTGCTCCTCCCCAGTCCCCCAATACACTTCTATTTATGGTGGTTTATCGAGGTTTGCTAGAACTAAAATTCTACTACCTTTCCACCACTTTCTTGAGTTTATGGACGTCATATACTGCTCATTACTTTACTCCCATTGATTCAGCTGAGTATCTTAAACCCAGGGTCCAGCTATAGTGCTACACACAGTGAGCACTAGAAGGCAATAAGCCATTAGTAGTGAATGCATAAAAAATTAAGAACAATGTATATTACAAAGAACAACCAAAAACTATACTGCAATAATATGTGCAATGGAAATCCAAGGCAGAGGAAAAAAAAAAAATTGGAGAGTAAGAACAACAACTAAAAATCAAATGCATATATACTGAAAATGGGAAATTCTGCAGTGTTTATTCGAGATTAAAAGTATTAACCTAACGTCAAAAAAGCAATAAAGGAATTGATTTGTAAAAGTCAGGATCAACAAAAGAAAAAGCTTCTGCACTTTTGCCCTGGAATTCCTTCTGCCATGAATGCTCTTGTCCCCCACTTGTTTATTTGGAAAACTACTCATTATTTTTTACTCAATTTGGATAGTACCTCCTCTGTGAAGCCTTCTGTCTTTCCCAGATAAGTTTGTATTATTTTTTTCCCTGGGTCCAGTGTGCCCAATGGATCTCATACAGGCCTCAAAAGTACCACTTATTCTGGATTATAATTTCTCTTTCTGCATGTCTTTGACCTCTAATGAATAAGTAGCTTCATGAGAGCAGAAAACTTGTATTTGTCGTACTTGTTCTCCACAACCAGAGCCTAACATGTCTATATATTTAATAAATATTTGTTGAAAAATTTCTAGAACCAGTTTATAAACAAAAGGACATCCAGAGTGTGAATGTAACATAAAGAGGAAAAACTAAATAAAATGAAAATCTAGATTTAGTCTGGCTGGTATTCATTCATGCAATAAACATTAATGAGTGCCTACTGTATGCCAGGCACTATACTAAGCTCTGGGTGTAAAATGATAAACAAAGCCCAGATATAGCCCATGCCCTTATGCCCTTATGTTTACAGAACAAATGGGAGTTGGCCATGCAGGTGGGAAAATGAAAAAAAAAAATGTTAGGCAGAAAGAACAGCATGATCCAATGTCCTGTAACAGGAAGATCATAACTGTAGCAATTAGAGTTAATGAACTCAGTAAAGGTAAGCTGAAATCAACACAAAGTATCCAGAAAACTGAAGAGGTTGATTGATATGCAACACCTGTTTGAGTCAGTTAAAGAAAAAGGTTTCCTTAATGATAGTAACCAACATTTTATAAAATGTGCACTATAGGCTAAACACTGGGCTAAGTGTTTTACAATAAACATTTAAGGTATATCATTATTTGTACCTGAAGGGTAAGGTTACTGAGGCACAGATAGGTTAAGCAATTTCACCAGAATCACATGGCAGTTAAATTTCGGAGCTGAGATTCAAGCCTAGAAAATCTGGCTCCAGACTCTAGGGAGTCTGGATATTTTACTTTCAATAAAATATAAATTTTACTTGTAATAAAATAAAAGGCAGATATTTTACTGTTTCCCATGTGTGTCTATGTGTGTGTGTGTATCAGGTCACATGATGTATGGCACAGACTGGAACTTCTTAATATTTTTGGAATGAATGAATAGCTGAATAAAAACAATAGGTACAAATGTGCCAGAAAATAAAATAGAAAACAGTAGTATCTGGGTCCTTTTATGTTTCAGCCACACCAGCTGTTCCTAGAACATACCAAACTTGTTCCTGTTCTGTTTCCAAAATATAATCTGCTCATGTATTTGTCCCTGACTGTACTGCTAACATTCAGGATCAGAGTTCGGCAATTTTTTTTTTTTCTGTAAAGGGTCAGCTAGTAAATATTTTAGGCTTTTTGAGTTACAAACAGTCTCTGTCTCCAAGTATTAAATTCTGCCTACATAGAGTGAAAGAAGTCACAGACAATACATAAATGAATGAGTATGTAAGTATGTTCCAATAAAAGTTTATTTACAAAAACAGGCAAGAGGCAGGATTTGCCCTGTGGGCAGTAATTTTTAGATCATTTCTCTAGGCCAAATTATTGCCATCTCTTGCATGGACTACTGTATTAAATGATGTCTGAGAGCCATCATCTTTGACTAACACTTACACCTTGTTTTTTTTTAATTTTTAATTTTTTTTTCTGTTACACCTTGGTATTATCAGCATCTTAATGAAGCTTTAGTGCTGTCTAGTCTTATTTATAACCTTGAGTTCTTGACATGTGGTTAAAACTGTGTGTTAAGTGTGATTTTGAACTTTGATTTGTCAAAGATGGTCTTTAAAAGAACTAACTACTAGTGATCTTTGAAGGAGTTTAAAGAAATAAAGAAGGAAAATTAATTTAAAAAATAGTGACTTTTAGCCAGAAAATAAATATTCCGGACACAGTGCAATGTTGAATTTGGCTGAAGCTTTGGTCTATGAGAAGAATTCTGCTATATACTCTATAGAGATACAAATAAATGCTAAAACTTTTCAGAAATCAGCTAGACCATGTAAAATTTTCCTCACCTACTCATGTACAAAAATTTGGTAAAGCTGAAGGTTATATTCATTTGTGTCTGGGGATGTGAACATTTCTGACTCTGGGGATATGAATGTTTCTGACTCTCAACAGAAATGTGATTCAGTATAAACTTAGTAACCTGTACAATTAATTTTGCGGTGAAGAAGTATTAGTTAGGACTCATTTGTTAAAAGTTGCCAAAACCTACCTGAAACTAACAAGCAAAAGAGAGAAATGTATGGGAAGATAATAAGGTGTTTCACAGAACTCAAGAAGGATTGGAACAACCAAAACTTTTTAAAAGGCAAGATACAGTTATGTCTCAAGAATGGTCAAAACCAAGGATTCGAATGACATTGACTCTATCATTCTTTTATCCCTATTCTTCCCTGCACATTTATCTGGTCTGTCTCTCTCTCTCTCTCTCTCTCCTTCTCTCTTTCTCTCTCTCCCTCCCTCCCTACTCACTTTCTCCCTTCCTTTCCTCCCCTCTCCCCTCAAGCTTTATTTGTTTCCTAAGTCCATGTAACAGTAGATATGGTTACTGACACCTTCCTAGATTTTCATATTACAGCTTCATCCACTGAAGAGAGACACTAAACCAGATCAGGTCCTGTGAAAAGCAGATGTCGAGATGGAGTTACAAATCTAGAGATCTACCATGGGTAATGGCTGGAAAGATAAAGAGGAGATTACAATACAGTTCTATGGAAGTCTCAACCACCCCAACTAGGAGCTCCAGAACAGAGACTGCTGATTAGAGGAATCCTACGTTAGGCAGAAGCAGCCCGAGTACACCTCTTGTGCTCAGAGATTAACTGGAGACGCCTGGGAAGGGAATGGCCTTGGATCAAATGATGCAAAAATATCTCAAAAGTGCTCCAGCTGGAGACTGTTAGCTGACTCCACTCCTCATGGTAGGTTTCCTCTTGAAAGATCTGAGAGGCGCTTCCTGGTTGCCATAGGCCTTTATGGTCCCATCTCCATAAATCTGTGAGGGATTTATTTGCCAAGTTTGAGTCTGGTGGTCATCCAAGAGCAATCAACCGTAGCTAGGTAAGTTATGTCATATGTAACAAAGGATAATATTTTTCAGTTTGCCTGGGCTGAGGAATTCTCTGGGATGTGCTAAAACCATAACAGTCCTGGGCAAACTAGGATAGTTAGTTATTTTAGTAGTACCCATGTTAATAGGGGTAGAAAAGTTAAAACCATCCAATAATATTCTACTATATACACAATTGTACATTACTGCATTTTATGGAGGAAATTCTATATGTAGTGATTTTATTGGATTAGGAGATTTTATAAAGGTCTCAGGAAAATTCCCTTGATGATGACAAAGGTTGCATACTCTATTTCTTCCATGCTGACTCTCTTGTGAATTTATACATTCTTCCTCCAGCTAGAATTCTCCTCTCACTGAAACCTCCCTCCCCTCACCCTTGTCGTAACTGTTAGAAATGTTTCTTACCCGTTGCTCTGGTTTCCACATGGAATTATTTCTCTAAAATAAGATTAAATCATATAAAGAATGCCAAGCACCTATCTTAGGACATGGCATAAAACAGGGGCTTGTATCAGTCAGGTTCTTAGTTACATGCAACAGAAGCTGAATCTGACTGATTTAAGCAGAAAAAAAAAAAGTTATGTTGGGAATGACACTAGACTAACACTCCTGCCATTAGAAAAATCATGAAACTGCATATAATATGCAAGGAAACTGTTTCAAGATATTGAGCAATAGTCAGCACATGATTATGATCCCCAGGAAAAGAGAAACTCACACATTAAGCCCCAAGACTGCCTCAGCTCTTTTCCTGGGGACAATTTTCTGATCCCAGCATCAAGAGCTGGATTCCAAGCTGAGCTTTCAGTCTCATTGAATGGAGAAGGCAAAGATCAGAGTTCAGGGTAGTTGAAGCAGCTGAAATCTATGGAGCAAGGCATTAGAGAAGACAATCTGTGCAGATGTTGGGATGGGCAAACGTAAGTCTTGGGGTTTCCAGCAAAACTTTAAAAAGAGGAGGAGTTATAGAACTTCTTGATTTCAAGACTTACTATAAAACTACACTTATCAAAACAGTGTGGTATTAGAGTAAGAAGTAATGAAGTAGCTCAGAATCCAGTAATAGACCTATATATATGTAGTCATGTACTTCATTGGTTTTCACTTTCTATGTTGAAATAATTACCCATTCACAGGAAGTTTCAAAAAAATACAGGGACAACTCATGTATCCTTTACACAGTTTCCTCTAATGGTAAAATCTTGCCTTACTCTGGTATAATATTAATCCAGGAAATTCACATTGGTACAATCCACAGAGCATATTTTCATTTTACCAGTTACACATGCACATGTGTGTGTAGTTCTATAAAATATTATCACATGTGTAACTTTGTATAATGACCAACACAATTAAAATATAGAACCTTCCCATTACCACAAGTTTTCTCATGCTGCCCTTTTATAGCCATATGCACTTTCTTTTCTCCTCCTCAACACCTGGCAACCATTAATATGTTCTCTATCTCTATAACTTTGTCATTTTTATTGTCAACTGGTATTTCATGATATGTATGTATCAGAGTTTGTTCAACCAATAACCCCCTGAGGAACATTTGAACTGTTTTCAGAATTTTTCTATTGTCAGTGAAGCTTCTATGAGCATTCCTGTCCATATGCATTTTGTGGGAATATAAGTTTTAATTTTCCTGGCCTAAATGCCCAGAAGTACAATTCCTGGGTTATATGCTAGTTACATGTTTAATACTTTAAGAAACTACAAAACCGTCTTCCAGAGTGGCTGTACCATTTTATATTCCCACCATCAATGTATGAGTGATCCAGCTTCCATGCAACTTTTCCAGCATTTTGTATTGTCAGTATTTTTTATCTTAGATATTTTTTATGTCACGTATTCTGACAGGTCTGTCTATAGTGATATCTCATTGTGATTTTAATTTGCCCTACTCTGATTATGAATGATATTGAACATACTTTCATGTGCTTATTTTCTATCTGATATAATCTTTGGTCAAAGGTTTCTTCATGTCTTTTGACTATTTTCTATTTGGATTATTCAGTATTATTTATGGTTGCATTTTGAGAATATATATTTACGATGCTAATTCTTTGTTAGATATGTGGTTTACAAGTATTTTCACTCTATTGTTTGTCTTTTCATCCTCTTAAGACAATATTCTGCAGAGTAAAGGTTTTGAATTTTGATGAGTCCAAACTACCAATAATTTTACGGATTGTGCTTTAGATGTCAAGTTTTGGAACACTTTGCTGAGACCTATATTCCAAAGATTTTATCATGTTTTAAAAAAAATTTCATAGTTTTGTGGTTTACATTTTTTTATTGCACTTTAGGTTGTGGGGCACACATGCAGATCATGCAGGATTGTTGCATAGGTACATACATGGGAAGGCGGTTTGCTACCTTCATTCCCCCATCACCTATATCTGGTATTTCGGCCCTCCTTTTCCCTCCTGACCCTCCCCACTCCCTGCTGTCCCCCCCAGCCCCACCCAACTGACCTCAGTATGTGATGCTCCCCTCCCTGTGTCCATGTGTTCTAATTGTTCAACACCTGACAATGAGTGATAACATGCCGTGTTGTTTGCTTTTCTGGTCTTGTGTCAGTTTGCTGAGAATGATGGTTTCCAGTTCATCCATGTCCCTATGAAAGACATGAACTCATTGTTTTTTATGGATGCATAGTATTCCATGGTGTATATGTACCACATTGTCTTTATCCAGTCTATTGTTGATGGACATTTGGGTTGGTTCCAGGTCTTTGCTATTGTAAACACTGCTGCAGTGAACATAAGTGTGCATGTGCCTTTATAATAGAACAATTTATAATTCTTTGGGTATATACCCAGTAATGAGATTGCTGGGTCAAATGGAATTTCTATTTCTAGGTCCTTGAGGAATCTCCACACTGTCTTCCACAATGGTTGCACTAATTTACGCTCTCACCAACAGTGTAAAAGTGTTCCTATTTCTCCACATCCTCTTCAGCGTCTGTTGTCTCCAGATATTTAATGATTGCCATTCTAACTGGTGTGAGATGTTATCTCAATGTGGTTTTGATTTGCATTTCTCTAATGACCAGTGATAATGAGCATTTTTTCATGTTTGTTGGTCTCATATATGTCTTCCTTTGAAAAGTGTCTGTTCATGTCCTTCGCCCACTTTTGAATGCATTTGTTTGTTTTTTTTTCTTGTAAATCTGTTCTATTTATTTGTAGATTCTGGATATTAGCCCTTTTTCAGATGGGTAGATTGCAAAAATTTTTTCCCATTCTGGGGCTTGTCAGTTCACTCTAATGATTGTTTATTTTGCTGTACAGCAGCTCTGGAGTTTAATTAGATCCCATTTGTTATTTTGGCTTTTGTTGCCATTGCTTTTGGTGTTGTAGTCATGAAGTCCTTGCCTATGCCTATGTCCTGAATGGTTTTGCCTAGGTTTTCTTCTAGGGTTTTTATGGTGTTAGATCTTCTGTTTAGATCTTTAATCCATCTGGAGTTTAGTGTAAGGTGTCAAAAAGGGGTCCAGTTTCTGTTTTCTGCACATGGCTAGCCAGTTTTCCCAATACCATTTATTAAACAGGGAATCCTTTCCTCATTGCTTATTTTTCTCAGGTTTGTCAAAGATCAGATGATTGTAGATATGTGGTGTTGCCTCTGCGGCCTCTGTTCTGTTCCATTGGTCTATGTCTCTGTTTTGGTACCAGTACCATGCTGTTTTGATTACTGTGGCCTTGTAGTATAGTTTAAAGTCAGGCAGCAAGATGCCTCCAGCTTTGTTCTTTTTGCTTAGGATTGCTTTGGCTATGTGGGCTCTCTTTTGTTCCATATGAAGTTTGAAGTGGCTTTAGTTCTTTCAAAAAGGTCATTGGTAGCTTGATTGGAATAGTATTGAATCTATAAATTACTTTGGGCAGTATGGTCATTTTCATGATGTCAATTCTTCGCAACCATGAGCATGGAATGTTTATCCATCTGTTTGTGTCCTGTTTTATTTCATTGAGCAGTGGTTTGTAGTTCTCCTTAAAGAGGTCTTTTACATCCTTCGTTAGTTGTATTCCTAGGTATTTTATTCTCTTTGCAGCAATTGTGAATGAGAGTTCACTTTTGATTTGGCTCTGTCTATTGTTGGTGTATAGAAATGCTTGTGATTTCTGCACATTGATGTTGTGTCCTGAGGCTTTTCTAAAGTTGCTTATCAGTTTAAGGGAATTTTGGGCTGAGATGATGGGGTCTTCTAAATATACAATCATGTCATCTGCAAATAGAGACAATCTGGCTTCCTCTTTTCCTAATCGAATACCTTTTATTTCTTTTTCTTGACTGATTGCTCTGGTTAGAACTTCCAATACTATGGGAAGTGGTGAGATAGAGAATCCTTGTCTAGTGGCAGATTTCAAAGGGAATGCTTCCAGTTTTTGCCCATTCAGTATGATATTGGCTGTGGGTTTGTTGTAAATGGCTTTTATTATTTTTGATACATTCCACTGATACCTAGTTTATTGAGGGATTTTAACATAATGGGCTATTAAATTTTGTCAAAGGCTTTCTCTGCATCTATTGAAATAATCTTGTGGTTTATGTCTTTGGTTCTGTTTATTTCATGGATTACTTTTATAGACTCACGTATGTTGAACCAGCCTTGCATCCCTGGGATGAAGCCTACTTGATCATAGTGAATAAGCTTTTTGATTTGCTGTTGCATTCTGCTTGCCAGTATTTTATTGAAGATTTTTGTGTTGATGTTCATCATGGATATTGGCCTGAAGTTTTCTTTTTTAGTTGTGTCACTGCCTGTTTTTGGTATTAGGATGATATTGGTCTCATAAAATGTGTTGGGGAGGGTTTCCTCTTTTTGTATTGTTTGGAATAGTTTCAGAAGGAATGGTACCAGCTCCTCTTTGTACATCTGGTAGAATTCAGCTGTAAACCTATCTGTACCCGAGCTTCTTTTAGTTGGTAGGCTATTAATTGCTGCCTCAACATCAGCCCTTGTTATTGGTGTATTCAAGGTTTCAACTTCTTCCTGGTTTAGACTTGGGAGACTGTGAGTCTCCAGGAATTTATCCATTTCTTCCAGATTTACTGGTTTGTGTGCATAGAGTTGTTTCTAGTAATCTCTCATGATAGTTTGTATTTCTGTGGAATCAGTGGTGATGTCCCCTTTATCTTTTTTTATTGCATCTATTTGATTCCTCACTCTTTTCTTTTTTATTAGTCTGGCTAGTGGCCTATCTATTGTGTTGATTTTTTCAAAAAACGAGCTCCTGGATTTGTTGATTTTTTGAAGGGTTGTTGTGTCTCTGTCTCCTTCAGTTCTGCTCTGATCTTAGTTATTTCTTTTCTTCTGCTAGCTTTTGAGTTTTTTTCATCTTGCTCCTCTAACTCTTCCAATTTTGATGATAGGGTGTCCGTTTTAGCCTTTCCTTCCTCCTCATGTGGGCATTTATTGCTATGACTTTCCCCCAGACACTGCTTTAAATGTGTCCCAGAGATTCTGGTATGTTGTGTCTTCATTCTCATTGGTTTTGAAGAACATCTTTATTTCTGCCTTCATTTCATTGTTTATCCAGTCAACATTCAGGAGCCAGTTGTTCATCTTCCATGAAGTTGTGTGGTTTTGAGTTAGTTTCTTAATCCTGAGTTCTAATTTGATTGCACTGTGGTCTGAGAGACTGTTATGATTTCAGTTCTTTTGCATTTGCTGAGGAGTGATTTACTTCCAATTATGTGGTCGATTTTAGAGTAAGTGCGATGTGGTGCTGAGAATAATGCATATTCTGTGGATTTGAGGTTGATAGTTCTGTAAATGTGTATTAAGTTTGCTTGGTCCAGATCTGTGTTCAAGTCCTGGATTTCCTTGTTGGTTTTCTGTTTCATTGATCTGTGTAATACTGACAGTGGAGTGTTAATGTCTCCAGCTATTATTGTGTAGGAGTCTAAGTCTCTTTGTAGGTCATGAAGGACTCACTTTATGTATCTAGGTGCTCCTGTACTGGGTGCATATATATTTAGAATAGTTAGCTCTGCTTGTTGCATTGATTTTTTTTTACCATTATGTAATGCCCTTCTATGTCTGTTTTGATTTTTGTTGGTTTAAATTCCATTTTATCAGAGACTAGGATTGCAACTCCTGCTTTTTTTTTTTGCTCTCCATTTGTTTGGTAAATCTTCTTCCATTCCTTTATTTTGAGTCTACATGTGTCTTTGCACGTGAGATGGGTCTTCTGAATACAGCACACTTATGGTTCTTGGCTTTTTATCCAATTTGCTAGTCTATGTCTTTTGATTGGAGCATTTAGTCCTTTTGCATTTAATGTTAATGTTATGTGTGAATTTGATCCTGCCATTTTGTTACCGGTTGGTTCTTTCGCTCTTTGGTTGGTGTAATTTCTTCATTGCGTCATTGGTCTTTACCATTTGGTTCTTATTTGCAGTGGCTGACACTGGTTTTTCTTTTATGTGTTTAATGTTTCCTTTGCTTCCTTCAGGAGCTCTTGTAGGGAAGGTCTGGAAGTGACAAAATCTCTCAGCAATTGCTTGTCTGTAAAGGATTTTATTTCTCCATCACTTATGAAGCTTTGTTTGGCTGGATATGAAAATCTGGGTTGAAAGTTCTTTTCTTTAAGGATGTTGAATGTTGGCCCCTCACTCCCTTCTGGCCTGTAGGGTTTCTGCTGAGAGATCTTCTGTGAGTCTGATGTGCTTCCCTTTGTGGATGACCAGACCTTTCTCTCTGGCTGCCCTTAGCATTTTTTCCTTCGTTTTATCCCTGGTGAATCTGACAATTATGTGCCTTGGGTTTGCTCTTCTAGAGGAGTATTGTTGTGGTGTTCTCTGTATATCTTGAATTTGAATGTTGGCCTGCCTTGCTGGGTTGGGGAAGTTCTCCTGGCTAATATTCTGAAGAGTGTTTCCCAGCTTGGATTCATTCTCCCCGTCATCTTCTGATACACCAATCAAGCATAGATTAGGTCTTTTCACATAATCCCATATTTCTTGGAGGCTTTGTTCATTTCTTTTCACTCTTTTTTCTCTATCCTTGCCTTCTCTTTTTATTTCTTTTTATTTATATCTTCAATCTCTGATATCCTTTCTTCTGCTTGATCTATTCAGCTATTGAAACTTGTGTATGCTTCTCAAAGTTCTTGTGCTGTGATTTTCAGCTCCATCATGTCATTTATGTTCTTCTCTAAGCTGGTTATTCTAGTTAGCTTTTTGTCTAACCTTTTCTCAAGGCTTTTAGTTTCTTTTCATTGGGATAGAACATGTTCCTTTGATGCAGAGAAGTTTGTTATTACCTGCCTGCTTCTGTAAATTTGTCAAATTCGTTCTCCATCCAGCTTTGTTCCCTTGCTAGTGAGGAGTTGTGATCTCGGGGTGGGGGAGAGGCATTCTGGTTTTTGATGGTTTCATTCTTGCACTGGTTTCTTTCTATCTCCTTGGATTTATATAGTTTTGATCTCAAGTATCTACTTGGGGAGGCGGCCTTTCCTTTGCCTGCCTGCAGAGGCGCTGCTGGGCTGCCACAGATTCAGTGGAGCTGCTGCGTCTTTTATTTACTCAGGAAAATTAGGCTGGCTTCTGAAATGGTGGCTTCCCTTCCCCGCCTGAGCTGGAATGCTGCTGGTCACTCTCTAACTGATGTTCTGGGTGGGAAACTCTGGAGTGAGAGTTTTTAGCCTGCTGGCTTTGTGCAGGGGAGGGGGGAACCCATCCTCCCATATGAGCTGTTTCCCTGTCTTTGGTTCCCCTTCTTTCTGGGGGATGGGTGGCTCTTTCTTGCTTTCATGTCAGCCAGTGCTTCAGCCTAGATCTATGCTGAGAACCCTGACGCAGGCCGAAGCTGCCATTCTGCCCTGTTCAGGAAGTTCTCTGAGGCTTTTCAGCCCGGTGAAGATCGCCTGTTCTGTGGGTTGTAGAGGGCTTGGGTGGAGCACTGTATCCGAATCAAAGTCCCAGAGTAGGAGATCCCCCGGTCCTCTGGTCGGTTGCATGCACCTCCTGGGTGGGGCAGTGCCCTGATGTGGTTTATACCAGTGTCCAACCAGACCCACAAAATGAATCTGGTACCTCGTTTGGAATTGTGGAGACCACTCAGCTTCTGTGTCTCTCTCGCCGGGAGCTGCTTTCCAGAGCTGCCTCTTATTTGGCCATCTTGGGATCCCCCTTTGGTTTACATTTAAGTCCATTATCCATTTTCAGTTACCTTTTTTTGGTAAAGTTGAAACTTAGGTTGAGGTTCATACTTTTGCCTATGGAGGTTTAGTTGCTCCAGGACCATTGCTTGAAAGACTGTACTTACTTTTTTTTAAGTTGCTTTTGCAGATTTGTCAAAAATCACTTGGGCAAATTTGTGTGGGTCAGTTTCTGCTTTTTTTGTATTTGGTTCCATTGATCTAAGTGTCTATCCCTCTGCCAATACAATGCTGCCTTATTACTTTAATTTTTTATATCATCACCAATGCCATTGAACAGGGAAAGTCTCTTAAACCACTGGAAGTTGAAGTAAATTAGCCTCAAACTCTACCTCATACCATAATCAAAACTCAACTTAGAATTAATCATAGACCTAAACATAAATGGTGAAATTCTTATGCATAAAGAAGAAAACATGGGAGAATATCTTCATGATCTTGTATTAGGCAATTATTTCTCAAAATAGAAAAAAGTCATTAACCATGAAAGTTTAAAGTGATAAACTTCATTAATATTAAAAAATTCTGCATATCAAAGACATCGTTATGAAAATGAAAACATAAGCTGTGAACTAAATACAAAATATTCATAATATATATATCTTAGAAAAATCATGTATCTATAATACACATAGAACTCTGAAAATCAAACATAAAGAGCACAAACAAGCCCAGTTAGAAATGGGAAAAAGATTTAAACATATATTTACAAAAGAAGATACATGAATGGCCAATAAGCACATGAAAAGATGTTCAACATCATTTACTCTTGAACGGATGGAAAAGTGAAATCACAAAGACAAAGCACTTCACACAAGCTATAACATTTAAAAAAGAATGATATTACCAAGTGTTGATGATGCTGTGGAGCATTTTGAGTTCTCATACATTGCTGATGGCAAAATAAAATGGCACAATTGCTTTATAAAACTGGTTAGTAGATTCTTACAAAGTTAAACATACACTTTCCCTATGACTCAGTAATACCGGTCCTAGATATTTACCCAAGAGAAATGAAAATATATGCTCATACAGTCTTCTGCACAAATTTTTACAGCAGTTTTTTTTAATAGCTTCAAACTGCAAATAATTCAGAACAGGCAAATTGATAGTAAACTATATGTCCACAAAATGGAATACTACTCATCCATATAAGATACTTACTCAACAGCAACAAACACAGATGAATCTCAAAAACATTATCTCAGCTAAAGAAGTTAGACACAAAAGAATACATACTGTATGGCAATTTATGTAAAATTCTAGAAATTGCAAAATTAAACTATGCTGATAGAAAGCAGAATAATGATTTCCTGGGGTAGAGGGGTTGTGTTTTTATTGGAAAGAGTAATGACAAAACCCTTTGGAATGATGATAATATTCTGTATCTTGATTGTGATGTTGGTTACACAGTCTATACATTTGTCAAAACTAATTGACCTGTATAGTTAAGATCTGTACATTTAACTATATATAAACTATAGTTGACTAAAATTAAGTTGGAAAAAACAGATATTTGCTGGTTAACAGAATTACCGTGAATTGTGGAGAAACAGTCATGGGCTGGGTGTCCAGGACCAAAAATTCACTGCACAACTGATGTGATGAGGAAATCACTTTTACTACCACAAAGAACTAGGTGCAACTATATATACCAGTGCTACTTCTATAACAGAAAGTCAACTTTATTGCAGCCAGTAATGCCGATGGCTGCCACTTCCACACTGGAAACCCAATTTGCCAACTATTATTGTTCACAGAGACAGTATGAGTGCAAGAACATGCAAGAACAGCTAAGTTTTGTGATCAAACTCTGTCACTATCATTATCTTCCATTTATTCTCCTTATGTAATTCTGAATAGTCATTGTTTTTAACTTTTGTTTTAGCAAACATGTTATGCACATCTTGTATTATAAGCGGCTTAAATACATTTTGGATTTAAGTCAAGAAATGCATACAACAAAGAAATATATTGCAGTCATCACACTATATTAATTTTTTATCATATTACTTATTACATTCTTTCCAATCTCACTGTTGATGAAGCAAGAACCCTGGGCTCTGGAGTCAGACAAACATAGGTTTTAATCCTGGTCTACTCACATTGTCTACTCAATCCTTCTTGGATTTTCCTTTATTCGACCACTCCCTCACTTCCATGAGTTTCCTTCTCCCTAAACATTCCTTTTTGCTTCAACTATTTCTCACAAAATGAGTTGGGCTACATCATATGGCAACAGGAAAAATTGTGTCTTCAAAAGTCTGTAGGCCAAGTTACCAAATGATATCTTCTCCACTCTGGTAGTCAGGATATCAGCAAAGGTCCCCTCATTTCAGTATGGTCAAAGATTTATTTGGAATTCAGTGTATTACCAGAAGTGCTTGGCCCAACTTCTCTAGTGTGACTGACTTCCTGAGCAAGGGACTCAATGTATCTGGAGCTTCAGAGCTGCCAAAGGTATTGAAGGGTCTCTTCATTTATACCCTATCTTATTGCACAACATCTATGCATCTGAGAAAGGAACTTCACCAACAGAGCAGTGGAGAAGACCCTGAGTTGGGTGGCCTACCCATGCTTTTACTACAAAGTCATAGAAGCCAAAGGCTACCCCCAAAGGGCAGGCAGATGGTCCCCACTATCAAATCAATATCTTGGGTAGTCCCCACTATTAAGTCATTATCTTTGAAATATAGGGTCACTTCCTCTAACAGGCATTAAGGTCAATAGGCTTCATGTAGAAGCAACTTCAAACCAACACCTGTGCTTGGCAAAGCATGATGGACATTCAGAAAAACCCTCACTCTGCACTTTTCACTCTCTAAAGTAAGACTGTTGGGGCTCTAAAGTACATGTGATGCAAGGTATAATAACCTGAGGACCAACAAGAAATTATAATATCACTGCTTTTAGAAAATAGGTTCTAGTGGTGCTAGGGCATGTTTCATCCCTGAAGGATTGTTGTTATTGAAAGCAAACCACTACCTGCAGTTAAAGTGGGAGCTCCATGCTGTAAAATCAGTGTCATGTAAGTACCGCATGCTAATCGATTGTGCCACTGAAGCTCTAAAAAAAAAAATCGGTGTTAACCAGACTTTCTACACTTATGTGATTTGTCTTAATTAGAGTTTGAGCTCCATAATTCACTGTATCAGGAGCTTATTCTGGCTGTGTCCCTCAACTTTGCACAGCCAGCCCCGATTTCATTCTGTAGTGGAACCCAAATAGGACCCTATCTATTGGAGCGATGTCTGCTAACTAAAAATAAAAATGGAGATACGTAGGGCATGGCTTTGCAGTACAGGATGAAAATGCTGCAGTTTGTGCAGAAAGCAGTACTTATACAAATTTATACAAATTAAGAATTAGAAGAGGAGGAAATAGTAATGTAGATCATCACAGTCCTGGAAATGACCTTGATAATTTGAACTTAAACACCCATATACTTTGAGGGTCCCCCCTCCAAGTTACTTCGTATTTAAGAAAACGTCTCTGAAAATTTTAAATTATCTGAAGATTATACTTTTAGCAGTAACTTCTTGAGTCAAGCAGACCAACAGATGGGTCTGTAAGTTTGCAAGCAAAGACCCAAATGGGACCATAAGGAAACACTTATAACAGATATCCAGCATTCATTAAGGAATCTCAATTAAACCACTGCCTTTGTTAGAACTTCATACATATGACATTGCATTTTTCATTATATATGTATATGGTATCAAGAGCCAAGAGAAGTATCAACCAATTGTTTTGGAATCCCCAGCTAGGCCAAACAGAATCCTGTATCCTGATTCCCATCACTGAACCTCACAGGGGGGCTGACTTTGGAGGTGCAGCTGATTTGATTGCTGTCACATCCTTACCTATATGTCTGTGGCCTTATAGACCTCTAGAAACTTCAGGGATACTGGGCCAAATCTCACAAATTAATGGACCGTTCAGGCACTGAGGCTATAAAAGTAAATAATATGTTCAGATTACCTAGGATCTTCCCTTCTTTATGGCTATTGCCCTCTATGACTATATTTATCCATGAACTTCATTGCTCCTTTTTCCTGAATTAGTGTCCTAAATGAAAGTCCACATTTTTTTTTCAACAGAAGGATGGGTACTTTTCTGAAAACGAGCCATAACATATTAAAATGCAGTTACACAAAATATGTGAAGATACCTTATTTAAATCAGTTCTTAGAATTGTAGAATTTTAGAGATAAAGGAACTTTATGCACTTTTCATTGAACTTGTTTTGATTTAGTTAGGCTCTCTTATTTTACAGATGTGGAAACTGATACTCAAAAAAAATTATGAACACTTTTGCCCCTGTATTCACCTGTTACCAGTTCCTGCTCTATCTGATGCTGTTTCTGTCTTCAGTAGAACTCACTGGCCCTGAATTTTTCATTTTAGTTAGAACTTGTCATTGCTTTCTTGTGGGTCCAGATGCTAGTCCAATATGCATCAGAAGAACCTGCAGGTGACTTACTTTCTTTCCAATTGCTCTTGAAGAGACAGTTTTGCTGATCTCTGCATTTCAAAACCTATCTAATACCAGACATTTCGTGAAGAAGATTAAAAGCTCTAAGTGAAACAAAATTGGGTTTAATTAATAGCTGTGTAAGCTTAGTCAAGTTACTTAACCTCTCTGTCTTGGTTTTTGCCTGTGAGATAAGATTAATGACATACACCTTGCAGGATTAATGTGTGAATTGAATGAGATAATGAATGTAAAGCACCTGGCTCATATTTAGAGCTTAATTAATCATTGCAATTTTTCTTATCTATTAAACACAATATTGGGAAAAGCATTATTTGGCTTTTTAAAAAACATTCCTTGTTAGATAGGAGGCTGCTTATTTCCTTTTTGAGTCTTCAGTGCAAATAAAAATGTGGGAAAATATGCAGCAAAATGGTTTATTTCTGGGATTTGTCTGTTTAAGAGAGTTCCTCAGCTACTTTAGCAATTCGATTAATGTGCCTCTTCTTTCTGGGGATTCATCTGTCATTTATTTACAATGAGTTTCCTTTTTAACTAACTACCGTGCACCAGGTAATCTGAGTGTACCTCCAAATCTTTCAACAAAATTGTTATACAAATAATGTATGTTTTAGATGAAAAACTAGAAATTACAGAAAAACACAAATGAAGAAAAGGTAAATACTTTTACCACTTTCGTACAGAAACACACTATCTATCTATCATCTATCTATCTACCTACCTACCTGTCTATAGCTATATAATCTACATTTGCAACCATGTATGTATGTATGTATGGATGGATGGATGGATGGATGGATGATCTATCTATTTGTGACCATTGCAACATTACAAAATCCCTTTTAAAATGACCAGTTTACCTCTGGTGAGACACGTCATAATGTAGTACTTTTACCAATTAGTTTCATATATTATTTAGCAGGCCTGATAACATTATATAAGAGCAAATAAATTTTAATGAAGTAGACTATTTAAATTGTGCATTGACAGTAATTTAAGTCAAGGATAATGGACTTAACAGACTACAGCAAAGTAATTATTCCTTTTTGTTTCGTTCATTCAACAAATGTTTATTAAAAACATTTGTTTTTAATAAAAAATTTAATAAAAATTGTAATAAAAAGAATATTCCGGCCTGGTGCAGTGGCTCAAGCCTGTAATCCCAGCACTTTGGGAGGCTGAGGCGGGTGGATCACAATGTCAAGAGATCGAGACCATCCTGGTCAACATGGTGAAACCCCATCTCTACTAAAAAATCCAAAAAAAAATCAGCTGGGCATGGTGGTGTGTGCCTGTAATCCCAGCTACTCAGGAGGCTGAGGCAGGAGAATTGCCTGAACCCGAGATGCGGAGGTTGCGGTGAGCCGAGATCGCGCCATTGCACTCCAGCCTGGGTAACAAGCGAAACTCCGTCTCAAAAAAAAAAAAAAAAAAAAAAAAAAGAATATTCCTATTCTGAGAATACAACAAAGAATAATAGATAGAAATGGCTACTGTCAAGAAAGTTACATTCTAGTACAAAAGGAAATTTCTTCTCTTAATACAATGTGATGCAATGTAAAAATGAAACCCAGAATAGTTGAGTCAATTCATCTAAGTCACTAAACTATAAAAGGAAACAGGAAAATAAAAGGAGCTATCAACTTTATTTCAAATTTCAAATTTCACAGCTTTGAGACATCATTTTAAAACACTTGTTTAAAAATTGTACTTTAGGTTCTGGGGTACATGTGCAGATCATGCAGGGTTGTTGCATAGGTACATACATAACCAGGTGGTTTGCTGCCTCCATTCCCCTTTCATCTATATCCAGCATTTCTCCCCACGTTATCCCTCCCCACCCTCCGCACCCCCAGCTGTCCCTCCCCTAGCCCCCCCAACTGACCCCAGTGTGTGATACTTTTATCCCTGAGTCCATGTGTTCTCATTGTTCAACACCCACCTATGAGTGAGAACATGCGGTGTTTGGTTTTCTGTTCTTGTGTCAGTTTGCTGACATTGATGGTTTCCAGATTCATCCAAGTCCCTACAAAGGACACGAACTCATCATTTTTTATGGCTGCATAGTATTCCATGTTGTATTTGTGTCACATTTTCCTTGTCCATTCTATCATCAATGGGCATTTGGGTTGGTTCCAGGTCTTTGCTATTGTACACAGTGCCACAATGAATATACATGTGCATGTGTCTTTATAATAGAATGATTTATAATCATTTGGATATATACCCAGTGATGGGATTGCTGGGTCAAATAGAATTTCTATTTCTAGATCCTTGAGGAATCACCACACTGTCTTCCACAATGGTTGAACTAATTTGCACTCCCACTAACAGTGTAAGAGTGTTTCTATTTCTCCATATCCTCTCCAGCATCTGTTGTCTCCAGATCATTACCATTCTGACTGGCATGAGATGGTAGCTCAATGTGGTTTTGATTTGCATTTATCTACTGACCAGTGATGATGAGCATTTTTTCATGTTTGTTGGCCTCATATATGTCTTCTTTTGAAAAGAGTCTGTTCATATCCTTTGTCCACTTTTGGATGGGTTTCTTTGTTTTTTTTTTTTTCTTGTAAATCTGTTTTAGTTCTTTGTAGATTCTCTATATTATCCCTTTGTCAGATGGGTAGATTGCAAAAATTTTTTCCCATTCTGTTGGTTGCTGGTTCGCTCTAATGATGGTTTATTTTCCTGTACAGAAGCTCTGGAGTTTAATTAGATCCCATTTGTCTATCTTGGCTTTTGTTGCCATTGCTTTTGGTGTTTTAGTCATGAAGTCCTTGCCTATGCCTATATTCTGGATGGTTTTGCCTAGGCTTTCTTCTAGGGTTTTTATGGTGTTAGGTCTTATGTTTAGATCTTTAATCCATCTGGAGTTAATTTTAGTGTAAGGTGTCAGGAATGGGTCCAGTTTCTGCTTTCTGCACATTGCTAGCCAGTTTTCCCAACACCATTTATTAAACAGGGATTCTTTCCCCATTGTTTTTGTCAGGATTATCAAAGATTGGATGGTTGTAGATGTGTGGTTTTACTTCCATGGCCTCTGTTCTGTTCCATTGGTTTATGTCTCTGTTTTGTTACCAGTACCATGCCATTTTGATTACTGTAGCATTGCAGTATAGTTTGAAGTCAGGCAGCATGATTTTTTGATAGAATTTTTTTTTAATTTTAATTGAAAATAGTAATTGTGTATATTTATGAGGTACCATGTGATTTTTTGATTCATGTGTAGGTTGTAGAAAGATTCAATCAAGCTAATTAAATGGAAAATTCTAAATCTATACTAGAGAAAATGATATAATGATCCCCATATACCTATCATTCAGCTTCAACTATTCAATGCATGGCAAATTTTGTTTCATCTAGATTCTTTTGAAGCAAGCTTTTTATATTTTATCTTTTCATCTGTATATTTTTAGGATGTACCTATAAAAGATAAAAACTTTTCTTCAACATAACCACATGCAATTATGACAATAATTTTCACCTGTTATCAAATATCTGTTCAGTGTCTTAATTTTCTGTTGTCTCATACATGTGATAATTGTTTTCTCTTTTTCAGCAGTTTTGATTAAAATCCCAATAAGGTTCATAAATTGGTCATTGCGGTTTTAAAATATCTTTGAATAGAGATTTCCTCTCCTTCCTTACTTTTTTTCTTGTTATTTATTTACCGAGGGGTTTGCTTTTCAGTTTCCCAAAGTCAGTTTTGCCTGTGAGCTGTTTTCAAACAATATTTTTGGGATATAATTCACTTATAGTAAATCCAGTATATTCACGGAGTTGTTTATCCACCATCACAATCAAGTTTACAACATTTTCATTACCCCAAAAAGAAACCATATACCCCTTAGCCATGACCCCCCCCAACACCACCCCTGACCACTGGCAACCACTAATTCACTTTCTGCCTCAATAGATTTACCTATTCCAGACATTTTATATAAATCAAGTAATACAATATAGTTTTTTTTAAACTGGATTTTTTTCACTGAGCATAATATTTTCAAGGTCAATTCATGTTTTATTTCACTTCTTTTCATGGCTGAAGAGTATTCCATTATATGGATAAACCACATTTTGTTTATATTTTTATTAGTTGATATACATTTGTGTTGTTTCTACTCTTGGCTTTTGTGAATAATTCTACTATGAACATTCATATACAATATATTTTGTGTAAATACATTCTCATTTTTTTAAGGGATGGAATTGCTGGATCATATGGTAATTCTATGTTTAACCAATTGAGAAACTGCCAGACTATTTTCCACAATGGCTACACAATTTTACATTCATATTGTCAATGTATGAGGTCTTCAGTTTATCCACACCCTCTCAAATGCTCATTTTACTTGATTTCCTTATTATTCTTCTAACTATCCTAGAGGAGGTGAAGTGATGTCACATTGTGGTTTGGATTTTTATTTGTCTAGGGACTAATCATGTCGAGCATGTTTTCATTTGCTTATTGTCCATTTGTATATGTTATTTGAAGGAATGTCTATGCAAATCCTTAGCCCATTTTTAAATTGGCTTATTTTTCATTTTATTGTTGAGTTGTAAGGGTATTTTACATATTATACATACAATACATTGTCAGATATCTGATTTGCAAAATTTTTTACCATCTGTGAGTAGTCTTTTCACTGTCCTCATGGTGTCCTTTGGAGCATAATAGCTTTTGATTTTCATGTTGTTGAGTTTATCTATTTTGGCCATTGGTTGCTTGTGCTTTTGGTGTTATATCTAAGAAACTATTGCCCAAACTATAGTCATAAGGAGTTGCATCTATGTTTCTTCTAAAAGTTTTATATTTTAGCTCTTACATTTATATCTTTGATACATTTATTTTTATTTTTATTTTTGTTTTTTATTGCATTTTAGGTTTGGGGGTACATGTGAAGAACATGCAAGTTTGTTGCATAGGTACACACATGGCAGCGTGGTTTGCTGCCTTCCTTTCCCTCACCTGTATCTGTCATTTCTCTCCATGCTACCTCTTCCCACCTCCCCACCTCCCCGTCCCTCCACCATTTCCCCACAATGGACCCCAGCGTGTAGTGCTCCCCTCCCTGTGTCCATGTGTTCTCATTGTTCAACACCTACCTATGAGTGAGAACATGTGGTGTTTGATTTTCTGCTCTTGTGTCAGTTTGCTGAGAATGATGGTTTCCAGGTTCATCCATGTCGCTACAGAGGACGCAAACTCAACGTTTTTGATGGCTGCGTAATATTCCATGGTGTATATGTACCACATTTTCCCTATCCAGTCTATCGTCGATGGGCATTTGGGTTGGTTCCAGGTCTTTGCTATTGTAAACAGTGCTGCAATGAACATTCGTGTGCATGTGTCCTTATAGTAGAATGATTTATAATCCTTTGGATATATACCCAGTAATGGGATTGCTGGGTCAAATGGGATTTCTATATTTAGGTCGTTGAGGAATCACCACACTGTCTTCCACAATGGTTGAACTAATTTACACTCCCACCAACAGTGTAAAAGTGTCCCTATTTGTCCACATCCTCTCCAGCATCTGTTGTCTCCAGATTTTTTAATGATCGCCATTCTAACTGGTGTGAGATGCTATCTCAATGTGGTTTTGATTTGCATTTCTCTAATGACCAGTGATGATGAGCATTTTTTTTCATATGTTTGTTGGCCTACTGTATGTCTTCTTTTGTAAAGTGTCTGTTCATATCCTTTGCCCATTTTTGAATGAGTTTGTTTGTTTTTTTCTTGTATATCTGTTTTAGTTCTTTGTAAATTCTGGATATCAGCCTCTTGTCAGATGGGTAGACTGCAAAAATTTTTTCCCATTCTGTTGGTTGCCAATTCACTCCACTGACTGTTTCTTTTGTCGTGCAGAAGCTGTGGAGTTTGATTAGGTCCCATTTGTCTATTTTGGCTTTTGTTGCCATTGCTTTTGGTGTTTTGGTCATGAAGTCCTTGCCTACACCTATGTCCTGAATGGTTTTGCCTAGATTTTCTTCTAGGGTTTTTATGGCGTTAGGTCTGATGTTTAAGTCTTTAATCCATCTGGAGTTAATTTTGGTGTAAGGTGTCAGGAAGGGGTCCTGTTTCTGCTTTCTGCACATGGCTAGCCAGTTTTCCCAACACCATTTATTGAACAGGGAATCATTTCCCCATTGCTTGTTTTTGTCAGGTTTGTCGAAGATTGGATGGTTGTGGATATGTTGCATTTCCTCTGAGGCCTCTGTTCTGTTCCATTGGTATATATCTCTGTTTTGGTACCAGTACCATGCTGTTTTGATTACTGTAGCCTTGTAGTATAGTTTGAAGTCCGGTAGTGTGATGCCTCCTGCTTTGTTCTTTTTGCTTAGAATTGACGTGGCTATGTGGCCTCTCTTTTGGTTCCATATGAAGTGTAAGGTGGTTTTTTCCAATTCTGTGAAGGTCATTGGTAGCTTGACGGGAATAGCATTGAATTTGTAAATTACTTTGGGCAGTATGGCCATTTTCATGATGTTGATCCTTCCTAACCATGAACATGGAATGTTTCTCCATCTGTTTGTGTCCTCTCTTATTTCGTCGAGCAGTGGCTTGTAGTTCTCCTTGAAGAGGTCCTTTATGTTCCTTGTTAGTTGTTTTCCTAGGTATTTTATTCTCTTTGTGGCAATTGCCAACGGCAGTTCATTCTTGATTTGGCTCTCTTTAAGTCTATTACTGGTGTATAGGAATGCTTGTGATTTTTGCACGTTGATTTTGTATCCTGAGACTTTGCTGAAGTTGTTTATTAGTTTCAGGAGATTTTGGACTGAGACGATGGGGTCTTCTAGATATACAATCATGTCATCTGCAAATAGAGACAATTTGATTTCCTCCTTTCTGATTTGAATACCCTTTATTTCCTTTTCTTGCCTGATTGCTCTGGCTAGAACTTCCAGTACTATATTGAATAGGAGTGGTGAGAGAGGGCATTCTTGTCTAGTGCCAGATTTCAAAGGGAATGCTTCCAGTTTCTGCCCGTTCAGTAGATTGGCTGTTGGTTTGTTGTAAGTAGCTTTTATTATTTTGAGATACGTTCCTTCAATACCTAGTTTATTGAGGTTTTTTTTTTAGCATAAAGGGCTGTTGAATTTTGTCAAAGGCCTTCTCCACATCGATTGAGATAATCATGTGGTTTTTGTCTTTGGTTCTGTTTATGTGGTGAATTGTGTTTATGGACTTGCGTATGTTGAACCAGCCTTGCATCCCTGGGGTGAATCCTACTTGATCATGGTGGATGAGCTTTTTAATATGCTGTTGCAATCGGTTTGCCAGTATTTTATTGAAGATTTTTGCATCTATGTTCATCATGGATATTGGCCTGAAATTTTCTTTTCTTGTTGAGTCTCTGCCAGGTTTTGGTATCAGGATGATGTTTGTCTCATAAAATGATTTGGGAAGGATTCCCTCTTTTTGGATTGTCTGGAATAGTTTCAGAAGGAATGGTATCAGCTCCTCTTTGTATGTCTGGTAGAATTCAGCTGTGAACCCATCTGGACCTGGGCTTTTTTTGGGTGGTAGGCTCTTAATTGCTGCCTCGACTTCAGACCTTGTTATTGGTCTATTCAGGGTTTCGGCTTCTTCCTGGTTTAGCCTTGGGAGGATGCAGGTGTCCAAGAATTTATCCATTTCTTCCAGGTTTACTAGTTTATGTGCATAGAGTTGTTTGTAATAATCTCGGATGATGGGTTCGATTTCTGTGGAATCTCTGGTGATATCCCCTTTATCGTTTTTTATTGCATCAATTTGGTTATTCTCACTTTTCTTTTTTATTTATCTGGCTAGTGGTCTATTTCGTTGATCTTTTTGAAAAACCAGCTCCTGGATTTATTGATTTTTTGAAGAGTTTTTGTGTCTCTATTTCCTTCAGTTCTGCTCTGATCTTTGTTATTTCCTGTCTTCTGCTAGGTTTTCAGTTTTTTTGATCTTGCTCCTCTAGCTCTTTCAATTTTGATGATAGGGTGTCAATTTTAGATCTCTCCTTTCTTCTCATGTGGGCACTCATTGCTATATATTTTCCTCTAGAGACTGCTTTAAATGTGTCCCAGAGATTCTGGTATGTTGTGTCTTCGTTCTCACTGGTTTCAAAGAACATCTTTATTTCTGCCTTCATTTCATTGTTAATCCAGTCAACATTCAAGAGCAAGTTATTCAGTTTCCATGAAGATGTGCGATTCTGTTAGTTTCTGCATTCTGAGTTCTAACTCGATTGCACTGTGGTCTGAGAGACTGTTTGTTATGATTTCTGTTCTTTTGCACTTGCTGAGGAGTGATTTATTGCCAATTATGTGGTCAATTTTAGAGTAGGTGTGATGTGGTGCTGAGAAGAATGTATATTCTGTGGATTTGGGGTGGAGAGTTCTGTAAATGTCTATTAGGTTTGCTTGTTCCAGGTCTGAGTTCAGGTCCTGGATATCCTTGTTGATTTTCTGTCTGGTTGATCTGTCTAATATTGACAATGGGGTGTTAAAGTCTCCCACTATTATTGTGTGGGAGTCTAAGTCTCTTTGTAAGTCATTAAGAACTTGCCTTATGTATCTGGGTGCTCCTATATTGGGTGCATATATATTTAGGATCGTTAGCTCTTCTTGTTGCAGTGATTCTTTTACCATTATGTAATGTCCTTCTTTGTCTCTTTTGATCTTTGTTGCTTTAAAGTCTATTTGATCAGAGATGAGAATTGCAACTCCTGCTTCTTTTTGCTCTCCATTTGCTTGGTAGATCTTCCTCCATCCCTTTATTTTGAGCCTTTGTGTATCCATCCTAAGATGGGTTTCCTAGATACAGCACACTGATGAGTTTTGGCTTTTCATCCAATTTGCCAGTCTGTGTCTTTTGATTGGGACATTTAGTCCATTGACATTTAGGGATAGTATTGTTATCTGTGAATTTGATACCATCATTTTGATGCTACCTGGCTGTTTTGTTGGTTAGTTGATGCAGATTCTTGATTGTGTTGATGCTCTTTTACCATTTGGTATGTTTTTGGAGTGGCTGGTACTGGTTGTTGCTTAATATGTGTAGAGCCTCTTTCAGGAGTTCTTGTAGAGCAGATTTGGTGGTGATGAATTCTCTGAGTACTTGCTTGTTTGCAAAGGATTTTATTTTTCCTTCACTTATGAAGCTTAGTTTGGCTGGATAGGAGATTCTGGGTTGAAAGTTCTTTTCTTTAAGGATGTTGAATATTGGCCCCCAATCTCTTCTGGCTTGTAGGGTTTCTGCTGACAGATCTGCTGTGAGTCTAATGGGCTTCCTTTTGTGGGTAACCCGACCTTTCTCTCTGGCTGCCCTTAGCATTTTCTCTTTCATTTCAACCCTGGTGAATCTGACGATTATGTGCCTTGGGGTTGCTCTTCTTGAGGAATATCTTTGTGGTGTTCTCTGTATTTCCTGGATTTGAATATTGGCCTGCCTTGCTACATTGGGGAAGTTTTTCTGGGTAATATTCTGAAGAGTATTTTCCAGCTTGGATTCATTCTCTTCATCACATTCAGGTACACCTATCAGACGTAGATTAGGTCTTTTCACATAGTCCCACATTTCTTGAAGATTTTGTTCATTCCTTTTTGTGCTTTTTTCTCTGTTCTTGCCTTCTCTTTTTATTTCATTGAGTTGATCTTTGACCTCTGATATCCTTTCTTCTGCTTGGTCATTTCGGCTGTTGAAACTTGTGCATGCTTCACGAAGTTCTCGTGTTGTGTTTTTCAGCTCCATCATTTCACTTATATTCCTCTCTATGCTGTCCATTCTCGTTAGCATTTCGTCCAATCTTTTTTCAAGGTTCCTGGTTTCTTTGCATTGGGTTAGAACATGTTCTTTTAGTTCACTGTAGTTTCTTACTACCCATCTTCTGAAGTCTGATTCTGTCATTTCATCACCCTCCTTCTCCATCCCGTCTGGTTCCCTTGCTAGTGAGGAGTTGTGATCCCTTTTAGGAGGAGAGGTGTTCTGGTTTCGGGAGTTTTCATCCTTTTTGCGCTGGTTTCTTCCCATTTTTGTGGGTTTATCCACCTGTTGTCTTTGTAGTTGCTGTCTTTCAGATTGGGTCTCTGAATGAGCTTCTGGTTCGTGGATGCTGACGTTACTTCTTCTTTTTTTTTTTTTTTTTAATCTTTCCTTCTAACAGTCTGGCCCCTTTGCTGTGGGACTGCTCAGTTCCTCTCTGGGCCCTGCTTGCCTGGGGATGACCTGCAGCAGCTGCAGAACAGTAAGGGTTGCTACCAATTTCCTCTTCCACTATCTTTGTCCCAGAAGGATGCTCGCCAACTGTCAGTCCGTTCTCTCCTTTATGAGGTGAGTCTTTGGATATATGGGGGTCAGGGAGCTACTTGAGGAGACAGTCTATCTTTCATTGGGGCTTAAGTCCTGAGCTGTGAGCTCCGTTGTTCATTCAGAGCTGCTGGGCAGGTACGTTTAGGTCTGCTGCAGCTGAACTCATAAACCACTTTTTATTCCCAGGTGCTCTGTCCTGGGGAGTTAGGGCTTCATGAGTTTCCGTTGTGCTGCTGCCGTTGTTTTCAATTTCAGGTCTGCCCCGCCCAGCTATCAGCCCACCTGGCCACTGTCTGCCTGCAGAGGCTTTGCTGAGCTGCTGTGGGCTCTGCCCAGCTGCCCTGTGCTCTTCCCTGCAGTCCTGTTTATATGGGCGTAGTTAGAACTGTCTCGGCAATGTTGGACCTGCCTCTGTTATGGGGGACTCTCTCTGTTGTGGCAGGTTGCCTCGGCAAGGGCGGGTTGCCTTGGCGACTGTGGCCTGCCTCCGTTGTGGTGGAGAGTCTCAGTAATGGCGGACGCCCCTTCCTCCCTGAGCCAGACCATCCAGGATTCAGCTGTACTTGCTGTTAAACACTCAACCCAGGGCGTTTTCAATCACTGTTTTTGTTTTCCTTGTTGTGGGGGTGGGGGGTGGGACCAACTGAACCTGATCACCTGGCTCCCTGACTCAGAGTCTCTTTTTATATTTTTTAAGTTGAACGACCCAGCGTTCCAGTCGCTTGTTGAAAAGGCGCCGGGATCTCCCGTGCCAGGACTCACTGAGTCGGCTCAAACTGCAGCGCCGCCTCCTGGTGTTTTTTTTGTTTTTGTTTTTGTTTTTTTTGCCTAGGAATGTCCTGGCCTGGCTTGCTATTTCAGATGAATGGGCAACTCCGCCATCTCAGGGCTCCAATCGCCAGCTAAGAGGGCTCCCAGACCAGTGGCTTTTGTACAGAGAACCGCCGCAACAGGGCGTGGTCACAGCAGCCGCATGGGCCAAATCAGCCCCGCGGGGGCCAAAACAGCTGCACTGGCCAGAACAGCGACATTGGCGACCCCTCTGCCTGGGTATCTCCTGGTCTGTGGGCAATAAAAATTCATCTGGAAATGCGGCATCCACTCACCCTCTGCACTTTCACTGGGAGCTGAAGTCCTGAGCATTTCTTAGGCGGCCATCTTCCCAGCAGTCCTCTTTAATACGTTTTTAGTAATTTTTTTTTATTTTTATATGTTTTTAATTTTTTTATTGCATTTTAGTTTTGGGATACATGTGAAGAACATGCAAGATTGATGCATAGGTACACACATGGCAGTGTGCTTTGCTGACTTCCTCCCCCTCACTTATATCTGGCATTTCTCCCCATGCCATTCCCCCTAACTTCCCACCCCCCGCTGTCCCTACCCTATTTCCCTCCAACAGACCCCAGTGTGTAGTGCTCCCCTCCCATGTCCATGTGTTCTCATTGTTCAACACCCACCTGTGAGTGAGAACATGCGGTGTTTGATTTTCTGCTTCTGTGTTAGTTTGCTGAGAATGATGGCTTCCAGGTTCATCCATGTCCCTACAAAGGACACGAACTCATTGTTTTTGATGGCTGCATAATATTCCATGGTGTATATGTGCCACATTTTCCCTGTCCAGTCTATCATCGATGGGCATTTGTGTTGGTTCCAGGTCTTTGCTATTGTAAACAGTGCTTCAGTGAACATTCGTGTGCGTGTGTTCTTATAGTAGAATGATTTATAATCCTTTGAATATATAACCAGTAATGGGATTGCTGGGTCAAATGGAATTTCTATTTCTATGTCCTTGAGGAATCGCCACACTGTCTTCCACAATGGTTGAATTAATTTACACTCCCACCAACAGTGTAAAAGTGTTCCTATTTCTCTACATCCTCTCCAGCATCTGTTGTCTCCAGATTTTTTAATGATCGCCATTCTAACTGGCGTGAGATGGTATCTCAATGTAGTTTTGATTTGCATTTCTCTAATGACCAGTGATGATGAGCATTTTTTCATATGTTTGTTGGCCTCACATATGTCTTCTTTTGTAAAGTGTCTGTTCATATCCTTTGCCCACTTTTGAATGGGTTTGTTTGTTTTTTTCTTGTAAATCTGTTTTAGCTCTTTGGAAATTCTGGATATCAGCCCTTTGTCAGATGGGTAGATTGCAAAAAATTTTTTCCATTCTGTTGGTTGCTGATTCACTCTACTGACTGTTTCTTTTGCTGTGCAGAATCTGTGGAGTTTGATTAGGTTCCATTTGTCTATTTTGGCTTTTGTTGCCAATGCTTTTGGTGTTTTGGTCATGAAGTTCTTGTCTATGCCTATGTCCTGAATGGTTTTGCCTAGATTTTCTTCTAGGGTTTTTATGGTGTTAGGTCGTATGTTTAAGTCTTTAATCCATCTGGAGTTAATTTTAGTGTAAGATGTCAGGAAGGCGTCCAGTTTCTGCTTTCTGCACATGGCTAGCCCGTTTTCCCAACACCATTTATTAAACAGGGAATCCTTTCCCCATTGCTTGTTCTTGTCAGGTTTGTCAAAGATCGGATGGTTGTACATATGTTGTGCTGCCTCCGAGGCCTCTGTTCTGTTCCATTGGTCTATATCTCTGTTTTGGTACCAGTACCAGGCTGTTTTGATAACTGTAGGTTTGTAGTATAGTTTTTTTTTCTCATGTTTTTTTTCTAAATTGCATTTTAGGTTTGGGGGTACATGTGATGAACATGCAAGATTGTTGCATAGGTACCCACATGGCAGCGTGGTTTGCTGCCTTCTGTCCCCTCACCTGTATCTGTCATTTCTCCCCATGCTATATCTTCCCACCTCCCCACCCCCCCGCCCCTCCCCCATTTCCCCCCAACGGACCCCAGTGTGTAGTGCTTCCCTCCCTGTGTCCATATGTTCTCATTGTTCAACACCGCCTATGAGTGAGAATATACGGTGTTTGATTTTCTGCTCTTGTGTCAGTTTGCTGAGAATGATGGTTTCCAGGGTCATCCATGTCCCTACAAAGGACGTGAACTCATCGTTTTTGATGGCTGCGTAATATTCCATGGTGTATATGTACCACATTTTCTCTATCTAATCTATCATCGTTGGGCATTTGCGTTGGTTCCAGGTCTTTGCTATTGTAAACAGTGCTGCAATGAACATTCGTGTGCACGTGTCCTTGTAGTAGAATGATTTATAATCCTTTGGATATATACCCAGTAATGGGATTGCTGGGTCAAATGGGAATTCTATTTTTAGGTCCTTGAGGAATCGCCACACTGTCTTCCACAATGGTTGAATTAATTTACATTCCCACCAACAGTGTAAAAGTGTTCCTATTTCTCCACATCCTCTCCAGCATCTGTTGTTTCCTGATTTTTTAATAATCGCCATTCTAACTGGTGTGAGATGGTATCTCAATGTGGTTTTGATTTGCATTTCTCTGATGACCAGTGATGATGAGCATTTTTTCATATGTTTGTTGGCCTCCTGTATGTCTTCTTTTGTAAAGTATCTGTTCATATCCTTCGCCCATTTTTGAATGGGCTTGTTTGTTTTTTTCTTGTAGATCTGCTTTAGTTCTTTGTAAATTCTGGATATCAGCCCCTTGTCAGATAGGTAGGCTGCAAAAATTTTTTCCCATTCTGTTGGTTGCCGATTCACTCTACTGACTGTTTCTTTTGCCGTGCAGAAGCTGTGGAGTTTGATTAGGTCCCATTTGTCTATTTTGGCTTTTGTTGCCATTGCGTTTGGCGTTTTGGTCATGAAGTCCTTGCCTACACCTATGTCCTGAATGGTTTTGCCTAGATTTTCTTCTAGGGTTTTTATGGTGTTAGGTCTGATGTTTAAGTCTTTAATCTATCTGGAGTTAATTTTGGTGTAAGGTGTCAGGAAGCGGTCCTGTTTCTGCTTTCTGCGCATGGCTAGCCAGTTTTCCCAACAACATTTATTAAACAGGGATTCCTTTCCCCATTGCTTGTTTTTGTCAGGTTTGTCGAAGATCAGATGGTTGTGGGTATGTTGTATTTCCTGTGAGGCCTCTGTTCTGTTCCATTGGTCTATATCTCTGTTTTGGTACCAGTACCATGCTGTTTTGATTACTGTAGCCTTGTAATATAGTTTGAAGTTCGGTAGTGTGATGCCTCCTGCTATGTTCTTTTTGCTTAGAATTGACTTGGCTATGTGGGCTCTCTTTTGGTTCCATATGAAGTTTAAGGTGTTTTTTTCCAGTTCTGTGAAGAAGGTCATTGGTAGCTTGATGGGAATAGCATTGAATCTGTAAATTACTTTGGGCAGTATGGCCATTTT
This sequence comes from Saimiri boliviensis, assembly GCF_048565385.1. NCBI lineage: Eukaryota > Metazoa > Chordata > Mammalia > Primates > Cebidae > Saimiri > Saimiri boliviensis. The sequence goes on along the minus strand of NC_133470.1, from coordinate 83,033,641 downwards.
CACGATGTTGATTCTTCCTAACCATGAACATGGAATGTTTCTCCATCTGTTTGTATCCTCTCTTATTTCGTTGAGCAATGGCTTGTAGTTCTCCTTGAAGAGGTCCTTTACGTTCCTTGTTAGTTGTATTCCTAGGTACTTTATTCTCTTTGTAGCAATTGTGAATGGCAGTTCGTTCTTGATTTGGCTCTCTTGAAGTCTATTACTGGTGTATAGGAATGCTTGTGATTTTTGCACGTTGATTTTGTATCCTGAGACTTTGCTGAAGTTGTTTATCAGTTTCAGGAGACTTTGGGCTGAGATGATGGGGTCTTCCAGATATACAATCATGTCATCTGCAAATAGAGACAATTTGATTTCCTCCTTTCCAATTTGGATACCCTTTATTTCTTTTTCTTGCCTGATTGCTCTGGCTAGAACTTCCAGTACTATATTGAATAGGAGTGGTGAGAGAGGGCATCCTTGTCTAGTGCCAGATTTCAAAGGGAATGCTTCCAGTTTTTGCCCATTCAGTATGATATTGGCTGTTGGTTTGTCGTAAATAGCTTTTATTGTTTTGAGATACGTTCCGACAATACCTAGTTTATTGAGGGTTTTTAGCATAAAGCGTTGTTGAATTTTGTCAAAGCCTTCTCTGCATCAATTGAGATAATCATGTGGTTTTTGTCTTTGCTTCTGTTTATGTGGTGAATTGTGTTTATGGACTTGCGTATGTTGAACCAGCCTTGCATCCCTGGGGTGAATCCTACTTGATCATGGTGGATGAGCTTTTTGATATGCTGTTGCAATCGGTTTGCCAGTATTTTATTGAAGATTTTTGCATCTATGTTCATCATGGATATTGGCCTGAAATTTTCTTTTCTTGTTGAGTCTCTGCCGGGTTTTGGTATCAGGATGATGTTTGTCTCGTAAAATGATTTGGGAAGGATTCCCTCTTTTTGGATTGTCTGGAATAGTTTCAGAAGGAATGATATCAGCTCCTCTTTGTATGTCTGGTGGAATTCAGCTGTGAACCCATCTGGACCTGGGCTTTTTTGGTGTGGTAGACTCTTTATTGCTGCCTCGACTTCAGACCATGTTATTGGTCTATTCAGGGTTTCGGCTTCTTCCAGGTTTAGGCTTGGGAGGATGCAGGTGTCCAGGAATTTATCCATTTCTTCCAGGTTTACTAGTTTATGTGCATAGAGTTGTTTGTAATAATCTCTGATGATGGTTTGGATTACTGTGGAATCTGTGGTGATATCCCCTTTATCGTTTTTTATTGCATCAATTTGGTTATTCTCTCTTTTCTTTTTTATTAATCTGGCTAGTGGTCTGTCTATTTTGTTGATCTTTTCAAAAAACCAGCTCCTGGATTTATTGATTTTTTGAAGAATTTTTGTGTCTCTATTTCCTTCAGTTCTGCTCTGATCTTTGTTATTTCCTGTCTTCTGCTAGGTTTTGAGTTTTTTTGATCTTGCTCCTCTAGCTCTTTCAATTTTGATGATAGGGTGTCAATTTTAGATCTCTCCTTTCTTCTCATGTGGGCATTCATTGCTATATATTTTCCTCTAGAAACTCTTTAAATGTGTCCCAGAGATTCTGGTATGTTGTGTCTTCATTCTCATTGGTTTCGAAGAACATCTTTATTTCTGCCTTCATTTCATTGTTTATCCAGTCAACATTCAAGAGTAAGTTGTTCAGTTTCCATGAAGCTGTGCAGTTCTGAGTTAGTTTCTGCATTCTGAGTTCTGACTCGATTGCACTGTGGTCTGAGAGACTGTTTGTTATGATTTCTGTTCTTTTGCATTTGCTGAGAAGTGATTTATTGCCAATTATGTGGTCATTTTAGAGTAGGTGTGATGTGGCGGCTGAGAAGAATGTAAATTCCGTGGATTTGGGGTGGAGAGTTCTGTAAATGTCTATCAGGTCTGCTTGTTCCAGGTCTGTATCCAGGTCCCGGACATCCCTGTTGATCCTCTGTCTGGTTGCAATGTGACAGAAAATCAACAACGATATCCAGGACCCGAACCCAGACCTGGAACAAGCAAACGCAATTAACATCCACAGAACTCTCCACTTTACACAAAACATACACTCTTATCAGCACCACACAACATCAACTTAAAAGTTTAAAGGAAATGTTGGTTGGCTCCTTGTTTGTTATTCTCTTCCCTCATTTTCTTTCATGTCTCCATTATTAAGGACAGTTATAGGCATACCCATATTTAGACTGCATTCCAGCCCGGGCAACAAAGCAATAACCCCATTCTCTCTCCCTCTTCCTCTTTCTCTTTCTTCCTCTTCTTTATTCTTTTTCTCATTGTTCTTTTTTTCTTTCATAATGTAGAATCTGTGGGAACACTGAGCTTGTTTTCCTGCAACTAGACGGTACCATCACAATGTTGTGAACTCGGCAAGGCTCATTTTATCATCTCTATTTCCATTTTACAGATGAGAAAATTTCAGATTCGTGAGTAGGTGGCAGAACGAAAACTTGAATTCAGGTCTTCTGACTCCAAGAGTGATGATTCTTTCCTGGAATTAACAAAGGTAGTGTTGGAATTTGGGTAGTGTTTTTCCTCCTATGAGCCATACAATTTTACAGCATCAGTCTAATGATTCTCTATTATCACTCAACTGAGGGTGGAGACAATTTTTCTAGGTGATGCTTCTATTTTCTGTTCCTGGTAAAAGTCTCCCACATTATACTTAAGGCCAAAATTTCATATATCATTTATTTCTCTGATGAGTTTATTTTTGTTTTGCTTTTGTTTTTGAGAGGGAGTCTCACTTGCTCTGTTGCCCAGGCTGGAGTGAAACAGCACGATCTAGGCTCACTACCTCTGCCTCCCAGGTTCAAGCAATTCTCCTGCGTCAGCCTCCTGAGCAGCTGGGATTACAGGCGCCTGTCGGGGACCATCCAGGATGGGTAGGCACGTCTGCCAGGGGTCTCTCGACCTGCAAGAGGGTTGGCTTGTAGTATAGTTTGAAGTCCGGTAGTGTGATGCCTCCTGCTTTGTTCTTTTTGCTTAGAATTGACTTAGCTATGCAGGCTCTCTTTTGGTTCCATATAAAGTTTAAGGTTTTTTATTCAGTTCTGTGAAGGTTATTGGTAGCTTGATGAGGATAGCATTGAATCTCCAAATTACTTTGGGCAGTATGGCCATTTTCACGATATTGATTCTTCCTAACCATGAACATGGAATGTGACGTAAGGTTTCAACTTCATTCTTCTATGCTGTTGGCATGTTTTCAATGTCCTATTTTTTTTTAGCCAAAATTACCACATAAAGTACTTCCTCCATTCAATAATCTCACCTCAATATGACCTGAGAAAGCTTAGAATTTGATAGGGAATAAAGGTTTTAAATCATTCGACCCCAGAGCTCTTTCATCTGAAGCCAGAGCTGGTATATCTTTCTTTTGTTAAATTGACAGATACAATTATATGTATTTATTGAGTATAGTATGATGTTTTGAAGGAAATATACATTGCAGAATGGTAAAATCTACATAATTAACAACTGCATTATCTCACATAGTTATCGTTTTTGTGGTGAGACTGCAACATCCATTCTCTTAGCAATTTTTTCAAGAATACACCATATTGTTATTAACTATAGTCACCATACTGTACGATAGAACTTATTCCTCCTATTTAACTGTAATTTTCCATTATTTAACCAACATCTCTTTACCTGCACCCTATAACCAACCACCCTCTTGGTAACCATTATTCTATTCTACTTTTATGATATTAACTTTTGTGGATTTCACATTCATGAGATCATGCAGTATTTGTCTTTCTGTGCCTGGTTTATTTAACTTAAAATCATGTCCTCTAGGTTCATCCATGTTGTGACAAATAACATGATTTCCTTTTTTATGGCTAAATAGTATTCCAAAGTGGTACCAGAATAATATTCCAAGTGGCATATATGCCACTTTTTAAATCCATGCACTCATTGATGGACACTTAGTTTTATTCCATACCTTGGCTATTGTGAACAGTGCTGTGATAAACATGGATGTGCAGATATGTCTTTGACATACTGGGTATATATTCTTTGGATATATACCGAATAGTGGGATTTCTGGATCATATGGTAGTTTTTTTAATTTTAATTTAATTTTATTTTAGGTTCTAAGATACATGTGCAGAAGGTGCAGGTTTGTTACATAGGTAAACGTGTGCCATGGTGGTTTGCTGCACCTATCAACCCATCATCTAGGTATTAAGACCCACATGTATTTGCTATTTATACTGATGCTCTCCCTGCCACCTCCTGACAGGCCCCCATGTGTGTTGTTCCCTTCCCTGTGTCCTTGTGTTCTGATGGTTCAGCTCCCACTTATGAGTGAGAACATGCAGTGTTTGGTTTTCTTTTCCTGTGTTAGTTTGCTGAAGATAATGGCTTCCAGCTTCATCCATGTCCCTGCAAAGGACCTGATCTCATTCCTTTTTATGGCTGCATAGTGTTCCATGGTGTTTATGTACCATATTTTCTTTATCCAGTCTATCATTGATGGGCATTTGGGTTGACTCTGTGTGTTTGCTACTGTGAATAATGCTGCAATAAACATACTCATGCGTGTATCTTTATAATAGAATGAATTATATTCCTTAGGTATGTACTCAGTAATGGGATTGCTGGGTCAAATGATATTTCTGGTTTTAGAACCTTGGGAATCACCACACTGTCTTCCTCAATGGTTGAACAAATTTACATTCCCACCAACAGTATAAAAGTGTTCCTATTTCTCCAAGCAATTGCAGCAAAAGCCAAAATTGACAAATGGGATCTAATAAAACTATAGAGCTTCTGCACAGGAAAAGAAACTATCATCAGAGTGAACAGGCAACCTAAAGAATGGGAGAAAACTTTTGCAATCTACCCATCTGACAGAGGTCTAATATCCATAATTTACAAAGAACTTAAACAAATTTACAAGAAAAAACAACCTCATCAAAAACTGGTCAAAAGACATGAACAGACACTTCTCAAAAGAAGATATTTATGTGGCCAACAAACATATGAAAAAAAACTCATCACTGATCACTAGAGAAATGAGATCAAATCAAAACCATAATGATATTCCATCCTACACCAGTTAGAATGGTGATTATTAAAAGGCTAAAAAACAACACATGCTGGCAAGGCTTTTTTAAATTTTTTGAGGAATCTCCATATTATTTTCCATAGTTAGTATACTAATTTACCTTCGCACCAACAGTGTGCAAGGTTCCCTTTTTTCCACATCCTCACCAACACTTGTTATCTTTTGTCTTTTTATAACAGCCATCCTAATAGGAATGAGGCAATATCTCATTGTGGTTTTGCTTTGCATTTTCCTGATAGTAATGATGCTGAGTATTTTTTCATATACCTGTCGACCATTTTTATGTCTTTTTTTGAGAAACATCTATTCAGGTCTTTTGCCCATTTTTAAATCAGGTTATTTGTTCTCTTGCTATTGACTTTTGTGAGTTCTTTAATCCCTTGTTAGATAGATTGCAAGTATTTTCTGTCATTCTCTTCACTTTGTTTATTTCCTTTGCTATGCAGAAGCTTTTTAGTTTGATGTAATTTCATTTGTTTATTTTCACTTTTGTTGCTTGTGCTTTTGAGGCCACTGTGTAGCTTTTCCCATATGTTTTCTTCTAGTAGTTTCATTCTGTTAGGCTTACAATAAACATCTTATAGTTATAAGAAGTAATTTTAAGCTAACAGCAACTTAACTTTGATAGCCAAAAAAAGATTCTCTAGTTTTACCCCATTCTGGACTCCCACATTTTAAATTTTTTGATGTCACCATTTACATATGTTCATATTGCATATCCCTTAACAAGTTATAATAGTTATTATTATAGTTGATAATTTTGTCTTTTAATTTTCATACTAAAGGTATAAATGATTTACATGCCACCATTATCATATTATTCTGAATTTGACTGTGTCCTCACTTTTACTAGAGAATTTTATACTTTCAGATGTTTTCATATTACTCATTAGAGTTCTTTCTTTTGCTGCTTGAATAACTCCCTTTAACATGTCTTGTATGACAGGTCTGATGGTGTTAAAGTTTCTCAGCTTTTGTTTGTCTGGGGAAGTCTTTATCTTTCCTTCATTTCTGAAGGATAGTTTTCCTGACATAGTATTCTTGGTTGATAGTGTTTCTTTCTCTTCAGCACTTTGAATATGTTATCCCACTCTCTGTTGGCCTACAAGGTTTCTTCTCAGAAGTTTGCTGCTAGACATATTGGAACTCTCTTACACAGTATTTGCTTCATTTCTATTGCTGATTCCAGGATTCTTTTTTTTCTTTGATTTTTGATAGTTTGGTCATAATGTTCTTATTTAGATTGAATCTGATTGGAGACTTTTGACCCTCCTGTATCTGGAGATTTATATCTTTCTCCAGATTTGGAAAGCATTCTATTATTTCTTTTTTTATTTTTATTTTTATTTTTTTTAGTGTACTTTAGGTTCCGGGGTACATGTGCAGATCCTGCAGGATTGTTGCATAGGTACACATGTGGCAATATGGTTTGCTGTCACCATCCCCCCGTCACCTACATCTGGCATTTCTCCCAATGTTCTCATTCCCTGGGGTCCGTTGGGGGGAAATGGGAGAGGGACGGGGGTGGGGAGGTGGGGAGAGATAGCATGGGGAGAAATGATGGATATAGCTGAGGGGATGGAAGGCAGCAAATCACACTGCCATGTGTGTACCTATGCAACAATCTTGCATGTTCTTCACATGTACCCCAAAACCTAAAATGCAAGAAAAAAAATTCAGCTGTGAAACTGTCTGGACCTGGACTTTTTTTATTTTGTAGGCCATTAATTGCTGCCTCAACTTCAGCCCTTTTTATTGGTCTATTCAAGGTTTCAACTTCTTCCTGGTTTAGTCTTGGGAGGGTGCAAGTGGCCAGGAATTTATCCACTTCTTCCAGGTTTACAGGTTTATGTGTATAGAGTTGTTTGCAGTAATCTCTGATTATGGTTTGTATTTCTGTGGAATCAGTGGTGATAGCCCTTTATTATTTTTTATTGCATCTATTTGATTCTTCTCCCTTTTAAAAAATTAATCTGGCTAGCAGTCTATTTTGTTGATCTTTACAAAAAACTAGCTCCTGGATTTATTGATTTTTTTGAAGTGTTTTTTTGTGTCTCTATCTCCTTCAGTTCTCTGATCTTGGTTATTTCCTCTCTTCTGCTAGCTTTTGAGTTTTTTTGAATTTGCTCCTACAACTCTTTCAATTTTGATGATAGGGTGTTGATTTTAGATCTTTCTTCACTTTTCATGTGAGCATTTATTGCTATAAATTTTCCTCTAGACACTGCTTTAAATGTTCCCAGATATTCTGGTACACTGTGTCTTCAATCTTGTTGGTTTCAAAGAACATCTTTACTTCTGCCTTCATTTCATTGTTCAGTCGACTTTCAGGAGCCAATTGTTCAGTTTCCATGAAGCTGTGCATTTCTGAGTTAGTTTCTTAATTCTGAGTTCTAGTTTGATTGCCTTGTGGTCTGACAGACTGTTTGTTATGATTTTTATTCTTTTGCATTTGCTGAGGAGTGATTTACTTCCAAGTATGTGGTCGATTTTAGAGTAGGTGCAATGTGGTGCTGAGAAGAATGTATATTCTGTGCCTTTGGGGTGGAGATTTCTGTAGATGTCTATTAGGTCCTCTTGGCCCAGATCTGAGTTTAAGTTCTAAATATCCTTATTAATTTTCTGTCTCGTTGATCTGTCTAATATTGACAGTGGAGTGTTAAAGTCTCCCACTATTATTGTTTGGGAGTGTAAGTCTCTTTGTAGGTCATTAAGAACTTGCTTTATGTATCTCGGTTCTCCTGTATTGGGTGCGTATATTTTTAGAATATTTAGCTCTTCTTGTTGCATTGATCCTCTTACCATTATGTAATGCCCTTCTTTGTCTCTTTTGATCTTTGTTGGTTTAAAGTCCATTTTATCAGAGACTAGGATTGCAACTCCTGCTTTTTTTTGCTCTCTATTTGCTTGATAAATCTTCCTCCATCCCTTTATTTTTAGCTTATGTGTGTCTTTGCACATCAGATGGGTTTCCCGAATATGGGACACCGATGGGTCTTGACTTTTTATCCAGTTTGCCAGTCTGTGTCTTTTTATTGAGGCGTTTAGCCCATTTACATTTAAGGTTAATATTGTTATGTGTGAATCTGATCCTGCCATTTTGATGCTAGCTGGATGTTTTGCCCATTAGTTGATGCATTTTTTTCATTATGTCAATGGTCTTTACCATTTGGTAAGTTTTTGGAGTGACTGATACTGGTTGTTTGGTTTAGTGCTTCTTTCAGGAACTCTTGTAAGGCAGGCCTGGTATTGATGAAATCTCTCAGCAATTACTTGTTCATAAAGGATTTTCTTTCTCCTTCACTTATGAAGCTTAGTTTGATGGCTATGAAATTCTAGGTTGAAAGTTCTTTTCTTTAAGGACGTTGAATATTGGCCCCCACTCTCTTCTGGCTTATAGGGTTTCTGCTGGGAGATCTTCTGTGAGTCTGATGGACTTCCTTTTGTGGGTAACTTGACCTTTTTCTCTGGCTTCCCTTAGCATTTTTTCCTTCATTTCCTCCCTGGTGAATCTGAAGATTATGTGCCTTGGGGTTGCTCTTCTTGAGGAGTATCTTTGTCGTGTTCTCTGCATTTCCTGGACTTGAATGGTGGCCTGGCTTGCTAGGTTGGGGATGTTCTCCTGGATAATATCCTGAAGAGTGTTTTCCAGCTTGGATTCATTCTCTCTGTCACATTCAGGTACACCTATCAAACATAGATTCGGTTTTTTCACATATTCCATATTTCTTGGAGGCTTTGTTCATTTCTTTTCACTCTTTTTTCTCTATTCTTGCCTTCTCATTTTACTTTGTTGAGTTTATCTTCAATCTCTGATATCCTTTCTTCTACTTGGTTGATTTGGCTATTGAAGCTTGTGTATGCTTCGTGAAGTTCTCGTGCTGTGTTTTTCAGCTCCATCAATTCATTTATATTCTTCTCTAAGCTGTTTATTCTCTTTAGCATCTCATCTAACCTTTTTTCTAGATTCTTAGTTTCTTTGCATTGGGTTAGCACATGTTCTTTTAGCTCAGAGAAGTTTGTTGTTAGCCCTTTTCTGAAGCCTGTTTCCATCAGTTCATAAGATTCATTCTCCATCTATCTTTGATCCATAGCTGGTGAGGAGTTGTGATCCTTTGGAGGAGGAGAGGCATTCTGGGTTTTGGTGTTTTCATCCTTTTTGCACTGGTTTCTTCCTACTTTAGTGGCTTTATCTACCTGTGGTCTTTGTAGTTGGTGACTTTTGGATGGGGTCTCTCAGTGGGCATCCTTTTTGTTGATGATGAAGTTATTTCTTTCTGTTTCTTAGTTTTTCTTCTAACAGTCAGGACCCTCTGCTGCAGGACTGCTGGAGGTTCACTCCAGACCCTGCTTGCCTGGGGATTGCCTGCAGGGTCTGCAGAACCGTAAGGGTTGCTGTCAGTTTCTTCTTCTGTTATCTTCATCCCAGAAGGGTTCCTGACAGATGATGGTCTGAGCTCTCCTTTATGAGGTGTCTCTTTGGGTATACAATATTTGAGGAGCTGCTTGAGGAGACAGTCTCTCCTTTTTAGGAGCTTGGGTGCTGTGCTGGGAGCTCCCTTGTTCCATGCAGTGCTGCTGGGCAGGTAATGTTAAGTCTGCTGCAGCAGAACTCATAACCGCCTCTTTTCCCAGATGCTCTATTCTAGGAAGGTTGACTTTATTTATAAGTTCCTGTCCTGCTGCTGCCTTTTTTCATAGATGTCCTGCTCCACACAGAATAGTCTAGTCACAGCTCCAGCAGAGGTGTTGCTGAGCTGCTACAGGCTCTGCCCAGCTGCTGTGTGAACTGCCTTGGTAGTGGCTGACTGCCTTGGTAGTGGTGGTCACCCTTCCCCCTACTCCGCTGGACCATCCTGGATTCAGCTGCACTTGTTGCGAAACTTAATCCACAGCATTTCAGATTGCTTGTTTGTGTGGGTGATACCTGCCAAGCCAGATCGCCTAGCTCCCTCTCTCTGCTCCTTCCCTTTCAGTTGAATGAGTGGCTCTGTCTCCCAGGCGTTCCAGGTGCCAGTTGAAATGGCCACCCAGATTTTTATGTTTCTTTGAGCCAAGCCCAGCTGGCTGAAACTGCCATGCTGAAGACTCTTGGCTATTGTCGGCCCAGGAATCTCCTGGTCTGTGGGCCGTGAAAATTTGTTTGGAAATGCAGTGGGCACTCACCCTCTGCATTGTTCTTGCTGGGAACTGCACTCTGGAGCTGTTCCTATTCAGCCATCTTGGATCCTTCTACTATTATTTCTTTAAATAAGCTTCTTCTCTTTCTTTTTCTCTTCTCCCTCATGAACCACTATAATCTGAACACTTGATCTTTTGATGCTATCCTATAAATCCCAGAAGCTTTGTTTATTGCTTTTTATTCTTTTTCTTTTTTCTCCTTTGAATATATTTTTTAAATTTTTAACTTTTGTTTTAGATATGGGGGTGTGCAAGCTTGTCACATGGGGATATTGTGTGATGCTGAGCCTCAGGATATAGATCCTATCACTCAGGCTGTGAGCATTGTACCCAGTTGGTAGCTTTTCAACCCTCATCCCTCCTTTTCTCCCACCTCTAGTTGTCCACATGGTCTATTGTTCTCATATTTATGTCTGTATGTGCTCAGTGTCTGGCTCCCACTTTTAAATGCGAATATGCAGTATTTGGATTTCTGTTTCTGTGTTAATTCACTTAGGATTGTGGTCTCCAACTGTATCCATATTGCTGCAAAGGACTTTATTTCATTCTTTAATATGGCTGCATAATATTCCATTGTGTATATGTAATATATTTAGTACACATATTTTCTTTATCCCATCTACCATTGGTAGGCACCTGGGTTGATTCCATGTCTTGGCTATTGTGAATAGTGCTGTGATGAACATATGAGTGCATGTGTCTTTTTGGTTTATGATTTATCTTCCTTTGGATCTATATTCAGTAATGGAATTGCTGGGTCAAATGGTAGCTCTGGTTTTTAAGTTTTTTGAGAAGTCTCCAGACTGTTTTCCACAGTGGCTGGACTAATTTACATTCCCATCAATGTTGTATAAGCATTCCCTCTTCTCTGTAGCCTTACCAGCATCTGCTGTTTTTGACTTCTTGATAATAGCCATTTTGACTGTATATTTTCAAATAACCTGTCTTCAAATTCAGATTCTTTCTTCCATTTGATTAGTTCAGCTGTTGATTCTCTCTATTGCTTTTTTTAATTGTATTAATTGCATTTTTAGTTACAGTATTTCTTGTTAATTTTAATTTTTGTGGATACATAGTTGGTGTATATATTTATGGCATACATGAAATATCTTGATATAGGCATATAATCTCTAATAATCACAACAGGGTAAATGGGGTATCCATCTTCTCACACATTTATCCTTTGTGTTAAAAACAATGCAACTACACTCTTAATTATTTTAAAACGAACAATTTAATTATTATTGATGAAGTTATTGATATAGGTACACTTATTAGAGATTATGGATTTAGTATATTAGCTTGTACAGAAGGAAGCAACTCGAACAGCTTCACTGGCTAGTTGACTAAAATTTTGACTGAATGGTGCTCTACATTTAAATCAGTTGAGATGTTAGAACTTTCATGACATAATGTAGAGGAAGGAATATGAACGCTTAGGGAGATAGGAATGATGAAGTGAATTTATCATATGTGATTTCCACAGCCACCCCCACCCACACACACAAACACTGCATCCCCCATGAGGGCCCAGAGAACATTCCTTTCACTAAGGTTTTGAGAAATATGTTAGTGAAAAGAGCACCACTACATTAGTCACCTAGCGCTACACTAACAAACTACCCTCAAACTTGGAAGATTAAAAAAAAAATTATTTAGATCACAAGTTTACAGATTGACCTAGTGGTTCTGCTGTCCTGGGCTAAGCTCAGCTTACCTTGACAAGACTCACTCATTCTTATGACATCAGCCAGCAGGTCATCTGAGGGCTGGCTGGTCTTGAAAGATCGCAGTTTAAATGGCTCATCTCTATTCCATGAGGCTTGGGCTCAACACTAGCGCAATATCATTTTTGTCACATTTTATTGGTCAAAGCATGTTTCAAGGGTAGACTAGATTCAAGGCACGGGAAATATATTCTACCTCTTGATAGGAGGTTATTCACCACAGAGCAAAGGGTCATGGAGGAGTAAAGTTCATGGTCATGCAGGAGTAAAGAATTGTGACCATCTATTCAATCTCTACAATCAGTGCCCTTGAAAAGTTCTGTGATGGTTGTCTGACGTAGGTCAGGTATGACAGTGGGAAGTTACAACACTGAGATGAGTGCCCTGATATCAGTCAGTATGATGATATCCCTGAGTAGCAGATGCCAACTGTCAGCCCTTAACTACCAGAGATGAGAGTAAGTGCTTTAATTGGAAATAAGGACAAAGTGATTATCACAATGTTTTGGTCCTCAATGATTTTTTGATAGCAGCTAATTCATCACAGTGTCCTTAGGAATGACATAGATGAGTAGATTTCTAAAATGATACTTAATCTAAATAACAAGAAGACTCTAAGTTTGATAGAAAATTGACTTAAATGACTAAAATGGAAATTCATGGCCCCTCAAACCCAATTCTAAAACAACTAAAAAGTTCTTTGACCTAGAGCTCTGTGATTGAAGGAGAGGATAGGTCCCCTTGATGAAACACCCTGAAGCACTGCCATAAATACACACTGCAAACCTTATCCCAAACCTTCTCCAAAGGGACCTGTAGCCGTCTACCATGGTGACAGCACAGCGAAAAGGAAATAGCCAGATCTTTGGGGGATATTAGATACTAGCTCTGAATTAATGTTAAATTCTGAGGACCCACATTATTACCCTGGCTCACGAGCTTAAATGTGGGCTTATGGAGGTAAGATGATAGTGGAGTTTTGGCCTATGTTTGAATCACAATGACAGATAAATCAGATTACCCACCCTGTGGTTATTCCTCCAAGCTCTTGAATATGTAATTGGAGTAGACACATTCAGACAGTGGCAAAATCTTCACATTTGCTCTCTGATACATGAAATTAGAGCTATTATTGTAGGAGGAGGCAAGTATAAGCCTCAAGAACTTCCCATTAGTGTCAGAATAGTAAACCACGAGCAAAACCTAGTGTTTGTGGAAACTGTAGGGACTAGTGACACCATTACAAACTTAGAAGAAGGAGTATTGATACATATTATATCCCATTTAACTCTGGGCTATGCAGAAATATGATTGATCTTAGAGAATAACTGTGGAATATTGTAAACTTCATTAGGTGGTGACAGCTGCTATCCTGGATATGCTTTATTTACTAGAGCAAATCAACATATTCACTGACACCTAGTATACAGCTATTGACCTGGGAAATATTTTCTTTCTTTATATGAATTTGCAAGGACCACAGAATCAATTTAGTTTTACCTGACAAGGAAGGCAACAATATACCTTCACAACATCCCCATGGCTATATTAACTCTCTTGTTCTGTGCTAGAACATAGTCTACAAAGATGTTGACTATCACGATGTTTCATAAAACATTTTTCTAGTTTACTGCATTGATGGCATTGCAATGATTATACCTCTGAGGAGAAAGTAGCAAGGACTTTAGATACCTTAGTAAGACATGAGAACTAGAGAATCATAGAAAAATCCCACAAAAATTTAGAACCATGGTGGCTCATGCCTGTAATCCCAACACTTTGGGAGGCCAAGGCAGGAAGATCATGAGATCAAAAGATTGAGACCATCCTGGCCAACATGTTGAAACCCAGTCTCTACTAAAAATACAAAAATTAACTGGATGTGGTGGCATGCGCCTGTAGTCCTAGCTAGTCAGAAGGCTGAGGCAGGAGAATTACTGGAAGCCAAGAAGAGGAGGTTAAAGTGAGCCAAGATTGCACCACTGCACTCCAGCCTGGTGGCAGAGTGAGACTCTATCTAAAAAACAAAAACAATAAAAATTCAGAACCTGTCACTTCAGTGAAATTTCTGGGGGTCGCATGGTCAGGAGCATTTTGATATATCTTTTCTCATGTTTTACCTGGAAAACATTGTTACTGTTGAGTGCCTAACCTGCCTAGATAGGAGAGGAACACTTGGAAGGAATAAGCCACCCACCTGGTGACAAGTTGACCAAATAGGATAGCCTCTATCAGGGAGAAGTAAATGATTTTTCCTTCCTAAAATAGACACTCACTCTGAGTATGGATTTACCATACTTCTGCTAACTTTATCATGTGCGGACCTGTGAAATGTCTTATTCATTGTCATGATATTCTAATCATTGATTCTTATAAGAAATTCAATTCACAACAAACTAAGCACAGAAATTGGCTCATACCATGGAATTCATTTGACTTACCATATACCACATCACCCAGAAGCAGTTGGACAGACTGAATAATGAACAATCCAGTTGTGACATGAGTTGGGAGACAACACCTAAATTTTGTTTTTACAAACCAAGAAATCAAAGTGGAAGTGGCTCCCCAATAACTTACTTATAGAATTCTGGCTCTTGTACTGGTAACTTTGAGCACTGCTGGCTTAGAGGTTTTACTTACCAGAGGAGGAATGCTTTAATCAGGGGCACAACAATTCCATTTAACTGCAGGTTGAGACTGCCACTTGCTATTAGCTATTTGAAAGTTCTTATGCCACTGAACCAACAGTCAAGGAAAGGTTATCTACAGGCTGAAGTGATTGATCCAGATCTCCAAAGAAATTAGGTTGCTGTACCACAGTGGGGTCAGAGAGAACTATGCTTGCACTTGGGAAATTCTCTGGGGAACCTCTTTGTATTTCTATGCTGAATAGTAAAGGTTAATAGAAAACTACATCAAACAGAAAATAGGCAAGATTTTTAAGGATTCAGACCTTTCAGAAATAAAGCTGTGGATCTCCCTACTAGGTGACACAAAATGGGGCAAAGATATATTAATTAGTTGAAGAAGGATGTTTTAGATATTAACTACAACCCCAAAACCATATGGTGTATAGGTAGCAATGAGGGTCTCTTCCTTGTTTTTATATATGTATGTATTATATATAAACTGTAATTTATTTTTATTTCTCTTCTTTCCCCTTATTATTTTATATAAAGATCATTTTTGGAAGTTAATTTTACAGTTTAGTATTTATGTAAGAATTTTCAGATGGGACTGTAACTGAATTTGAAGAGAAATCAACATAGTTCAGAGAAAACTACAATGATTATTGTAACTTTGTCACTTCTCATTTTGGAGAGATTGTGAGAGTGTTTTGTGAAGGATACTGACAACTTATTATTTAAAATGACTTATATTTGTTGGTGCATAGAAGCGAAGATACATGTAATGTGTCTCAGAATCATTCCATTGGAAGACTCTCTTTAAGTGCACTCAGAGATGAGCATCATCAGGCCTATACTCCCTCCTCAGAAGTCTGCATTTCACATTTGCAAAGCCTTTCCTCCACACTTCTAGGATTTAATAATCTCAAACTCTTCCCTTTGTTCCACCTAGGAGTGGTAGCTGCTTTCTGCTGTTACCATATCCATGGTAGTGTATTGTTTTCTTTTTGCATTTTTATTTTTTTAGTGCCTAGTTAACAATCCCTTATGTTGATTTCCTCTGCTAAAGCAATTGGTGTATTTTCTGCTTGTGTCAATCAGGTTCCTGACTGGAACCTGATTGACACAAGCAACACCAGCAGTGTAAAAGCATGTTCTTTGTTCCACCATCCTTACAACAGAAGGAATTGTTAGTAATTTCCAGGGTTTTTTTTTTTAATTTAGCTATTTTTGTGGGTGTATAAGGTAACCCCATTGGGTTTTAATTTAAAATTTCCAGAGGATTTAAAAAGTCAGGAATCTTTTTTATTTTTAATGAAGTGTCTGAATTTCTTATTGGGTTGCTTTTTTTTTTCCCAAGTGGATATCCCAGCCAGCACCACTTATAGAAAAGATCACCCAACTGGGTGTCTTACCTCATGCCTGTAATCCCAAAACTTGCGGGGGCCGAGGAGGGAGGATTTCTTGAGCCCAGAAGTTCAAGACCAGCCTGGGCAACATGGCGAGCCCCTATCTCTAAATAAATAAATAAATAAATAAATAAATAAATAAATAAATAAAATATTTAAAAGAAAAAGAAAATATCACTCTTCCTATACTACTCTGCAGTGCCACCTTTGTAATAAATCCTGTTTCTGAACTCTCCATCCCATCCTAATCGATTTTTTTTAAATCTATTCTTGCACTAAACATCAAGTCCTGATTAAACTAGCTTCATCGTCTTTCCTGCTATTCCATATTACATCTTCTTCTCCAAGGATGATTTGGCCATGTGCATTTCTACATTAAAAAATCAGCTTGGCCGGGCGCGGTGGCTCACGCCTGTAATCCCAGCACTTTGGGAGGCCGAGGCAGGTGGATCACGACGTCAAGAGATCGAGACCATCCTGGTCAACATGGTGAAACCCCGCCTCTACTAAAAATACAAAAAATTAGCTGGACATGGTGGCACATGCCTGTAATCCCAGCTACTCAGGAGGCTGAGGCAGGAGAATTGCCTGAACCCAGGAGGCGGAGGTTGCGGTGAGCCGAGATCGCGCCATTGCACTCCAGCCTGGGTAACAAGAGCGAAACTCCGTCTCAAAAAAAAAAAAAAAAAAAAAAAAAAATCAGCTTGTCAAGTCACCAAATAAACCTGTGGAAATTTTGGTTGTGACTAAATTGTATCTGTAGAACAACTGGGGAAAACATCTTTGTCATATTACATCTTAAAGCCCATCAATACGATAGTACTGGGTGTCTTCTCATCCAGACCCACCATCGTTTTTCATTCTACCTTATGTTACAGGTATATGGACTACTAATGAAATTCCTTACCCTATGGCTTCTGGTTAGATTTGGGCAGTACCCTAGAAAGGAAATCAGAATTGGAGATGAGGGTGACATCAGAGTATTTATTTCTCTGGGTCTCTCCTTGAAAGATTGACTTGGTTTGGCCTCAACTGAAGCTCACTGCTTATTTCAAAGCATCTGTCTTTACAGGACTTACTCCTTTTGGGTTCTGAAAACTGCTTCCTCCTTTAGTTCCTACTGGACTAAGCTTGGTAACTGCTATCCCACTGCTATTATCCCTGGGTCTTATATTACTCCTTGTGTTTCCTCTACAATATATGCATACATTTGGAAATACTTACTTTGAAAAGAAACCCTTTAGAATTATTCTAATTTTAACAACAGCTTTATTAAACCATAATTGATATACAAAGAACTGCACCTATTTAATATGTATAATTTGATGTTTGAGTATATACAAATATCCATTATACCATCACCACAAACAATGTAATAAATACATCAAACACCTTCAGTTTCCTTGTGTCCTTTTGGCTTTGTTTGTTTGTTTGTGTTAATAACACTTAACATGGGATCTACCCTCTTAGAAATTTTTGAAGTTTTAGTTAACAATACTATATTTTTAACTATAGGCACTATATTGCACAGCAGATTTGTAGAACTTACTTATCTAGCATAAGTAACACTTTATGCTCATTAAACAAGTCCCCATTTCCCCCACGTCCCTCACCCTTGGCAGCCACTATTGTTCTCTGCTTCTATGAGTTTGACTATTATAGATTTCTCATATAGGAGTATTTGTCCCTCTGTGACTGGCTTTCTTCATTTAAAATAATATCATCCAGGTTCAACCATGTTGTCTCATATGGCAAGGTTTTCTTCCTCTATAATGCTGAATAATATTCTGCTGTATGTATACACCACATTTTCTTTATCCATTGATTTATAGATGGACATTTTGAGTTGTTTCCATGTTTTGGCTATTATGAATACTGCCGCAATGAATGTATGAGTGCAGATATCTCTTCAAAATCCTTATTTCAGTTATTTTGGGCATATACTCAGAAGTGGGATTGTTGAATTATGTGATAGTTCTATTTTTAAGTTTTTGAGGAAACTCTTTAGTGTTTTCTATAGCTGCTGCATAATTTCACTTTCCCACTGACAGTATACAAGTGTTCCAGTTACATCACATCCTCACTAACATTTATTATCTTTGGGTTTTTTTATAGTAGCCATCCTAATAGATATGAGATGATATCTTATTGTAGTTTTGATTTGCATTTCACTGATAATTAATTAGGTTGTGGATTTTTTCATTATCTGTTGGCCATTTGTATATCTTCTTTGGAAAAATGTGTATTCAAGTCCTTTGCCCACTTTTTAATTGAGTTAGTTGGTTTTTGCTATCGAGTTGCAGGGATTTCTTATATACAGTTGACTTTTGAATAACAAAAGAGTGGGGGCACCAACCCCCTGCACAGTTGAAAATTTACATATAACTTTTGACTCTCCAAAAACTTAACTATAATGGCTCCCTGTTGACTGGAAGCCTTTCCAATAACAAAGAGTTGATTAACACATATGTTGTATGTTATATATATATTATATACTGTATTCTTACAATAAAATAAGCTAGAAGAAAAGTGTTATTAAGAAAATAATAAGGAAGGGAAAATACATTTATGTACTTTACTGTATTTGTCAAAACCATAAGTGTACATTATCTATTTGAAAGATTAATCGTCTGTCCAAAATGGCGGGCAACCACAGCTCCTGACCTCAATCTATAGAAACTATCAAGCAACTCAACTTTTTCTTGTAATTATATGACTTACCTCTGCTTCTTGGAAGCACTTCTCGCACTTCGTATGGGTCCCATGGTGTTTTTTATTCAAGATTCACGTATTGCATTACATGATAAAAAATATACGAGAAACATAACAGATTACATTTTAATGCAATACACAATTTACTGGAGAGACAAACTACTCATGCAGAGATGATTAGCAATAAATGACATTTTGAGAAGATAGAACACTTGAGCTCACTGTAATAACAAGAGGTGGCTATGAAATTATTACAGTAGTATAGTATGTACTACAGTTAATTTTATGGAGTTATGATTTAATACTGCATCTTTACATTTGTTTACATTTCTCTTGACTATGAATGGTGCTATGTATGATCTGTGTTTGTGTGCATAAGTTTTGATGAATTTCAACTCTTTAGACATGTATATTGTATGGCAATAAATGATAAAAATAGATTAGTATCTACATGTATTTTATGCATTCATGGCATACCTAACTGTTTCTTTTTTTGATCCTTGGAAACTACGTGGTTCATCTGCAATTTTTTTAATTGCTGCAGTTCTCCAAAAAAATTCCGAAATATTTGTTGAAAAAAATACACATGTAAGTGGACCCACATAACTCAGATCAAATCTGTGTTATTCAAGGGTCAGCTGTGTGTTGGAAATCAACCTCCTATCTGATATATATTTTGAAAATATGGGCGGGATGCAGTGGCTCACACCTGCAATCTGAGCACTTTGGGAGGCCGAGGTGGGCAGATGACGCGGTCAAAAGTTTGAGAACAGCCTGGCTAACATGGTAAAACCCTGTCTCTACTAAAAATACCAAAAAAAAAAAAAATTAGCTGGGCATGGTGGTGCATGCCTGTAATCCTAGTTACTCGGGAGGCTGAGGCAGGAGAATTGCTTGAACCCAAGAGATGGAGGATGCAGCGAGCTGAGATGGCACCATTGCACTCCAGCCTGGGCGACAGAACAAGACTCCATCTCAGAAAAAATATATATCCCATTCCATAGGTTGCCTTTTCATTCTGTTGGTAGTTTTCTTTGCTGTGGAGAAATCTTTTAGTTTGGTGAAGTCTCACTTCTCTATCTTTGCTTTTGTTCCTGTGCTTTTTGTGTCAAATCTAAGAAATCATTGCTGAAAGCAATGTCAAGAAGGTTTTCACTGTTTTCTTCTAGGAGTTTTACTGTTTCAGGACTTACAACCAAGTTGTTTTTTCATGTTCCTTAAATATTATATTTTCCAATGGAATAAAAATTATATGTATATTTATATATGTTTATATTCTAATTAAAGTATTTTAAACAAACATTCCATTTAATTTTAACAACATAATCAGTCTCAGATGAATCTAATCTTTACTAAGCAGGATGAAACTAAAAGAGAACACTTAGGAGGAAAATTAGGAATTGATAAACTAATTCAACTACTGATAGAACATCAATTCCAAAACTAGAGTTTAAGAGAAATCAAAACTTTGCATTCCGTCTTTTTTTTTTTTTTTTCCATTTCAGTGATTTTGGGCATATTCATTGCCACAAGCATTTATCCCTTGTGTTATAAAACAGTCAAACTATACTCGTTTAGTTATTTTTAAATACACAATTAAATTATTTTTGACTATATTCACCCTGTTGTGCTAGCAAATGCTGGGTCTTATTCATTCTTTATAACTACTTTTTGTACTCATTAACCATCTCCAGTCCTCTGACTACATTCTCACCAACGTTTCCAGTCTCTGGTAACCATCCTTCTGCTATCTCCATGTGTTCATATTTTAGTTTTTAGCTCTCACAAATAAGTGAAAACATGCAAAATTTGTCTTTCTGTGTCTGGCTTATTTCACTTAACATAATGACCTCCAGTTTCATCCATGCTGTTGCAAATGATAAGATTTCATTCTTTTTATGGCTGAATAGCACTCCATTGTGTATATGTACCCCATTTTCTTTACCCATTCATCTGCTGATGGACCCTTCAATTGCTTCCAAATCTTGGCTATTGTGAGTAGTGCTGCAATAAACAGGGGAGTACAGATATCTCTTCAATATACTGATTTCTTGTCTTTTGTGTGTATATCTAGGAGTGGGATTGCTAGATTGAAAGGTAGCATTGTTTTTAGTTTTTTAAGGAACCTCTGAATTTGTCTCCATAGTGGGCATACTAATTCACATTTCTATCAACATTGTACAGCGGTTCCCTTTCCTCCTCATTTTTGCCACCATTTGTCATTGCCTATCTTTTGGATAAAAGCAATTTTAACTAGGCTGAGCTCTTATCTCGTAGTTTTGATTTGCATTTCTCTGTTGATCAATGATTTTGAGCACCTTTTCATTTACCTGTTTACCACTGGGATATCTGCTTTTGAAAAATGTGTATTCAGGTCTTTTGCCCATTTTTAAATTGGATTATTGTATTTTTTTCTATAGAGCTGCTTGAGTTCCTTATATATTCTGGTCATTAATCCCTTGTCAGATGGGTAGTTTGCAAGTATTTTCTCTCATACTATGGGTTCTGTCTTCACTAGGTTGATTGTTTGCTTTGGTGTGCAGAAGCTTGTTAACTTGGTGTAATCCTATTTTTCCATTTTCACTTTGTTTGTTTGCACGCATAAGGTGTTAGTCAAGAAATCACTGTCCACTCCAATATCCTGGAGATCTTTCCCAATTTTGTTTTTTGGGAGTTACATAATTTGAAGACTTAGATTTCAGTCTTTAATCCACTTTGATTTTATTTTTGTATATGATGAGAGATAGTCTAGTTTTATTCTTTTGCATATGGATATCCAATTTTCCCAGAACGATTTATTGAAGAGACTCTCCTTTTGCAAATGTATGTTCTTGGAACCTTTGTCAAAAATGAGTTCACTGTAGTTGTATATGGTATTAACTCTGGGTTCTCTATTCTGTTCCACCAGTTTTGTTCCTTTTTGCATAGGATAGCTTCGGCTATTCTAAGTCTTCTGTGGTTCTATATGTTTTAGAATGCTTTTTAACAATTTCTGTGAAGAATGTCATTGATAATTTGATAGGGATTGCATTAAATCTGTAGATTGCTTCAGGTGATATGAACATATTAACAGTATTTTTTTCCTAATCTATGAACATGGAATATCTTTCCATTTTTCATGTCCTCTTCATTTTCTTTCATCAGTGTTTTATAGTTTTCATGGTAAAAATCTTTCAGTTCTTTGGTTAATTCCTAGATATTTCCTTTTATTTGAAGCTATTTTAAATGGGATTACTTTCTTGGTTTCCTTTTCAGACTTTTCACTGGGCATATAGAAATGGTACTCATTTTTATATGTCAATATTGTATCCTGAAACTTTACTGAATTTGTCTTTCAGTTCTAAGAGTTGTTTAGTAAGCCTTTAGGTTTTTCCAAGTTTAATATCATGTCATACACAAACAAAGATAATTTGATTTCTTCCTTTCCATTTTTGATGCCTTTTGTTTCTTTCTCTTGTCTGATTGCTCTAGCTAGGACTTTCAGTACTATTTTGAATAACAATGGTTAAAGTGGGCATCCTTGTGTTCCTGATCTTAGAGAAAAGGCTTTCAGTTTTCCCCATTCAGTATGATACTAACTGCTGGTCTCTTGTATATGGCTTTTATTATGTTGAGATATGTTCCATCTATGCACATTTTTTAAAGGATTTTAATTATGAAGAAGTGTTGAATTTCATCAAGTGCTTTTTCAATAGCAATTGAAATGATCATACTGTTTGGTCTCTCTGTTGGTATGATGTACTGCATTAGTTGATCTGCCTATATTAAATCATCTTTGCATCCATGTAATAAATCCCAGTTGGCCATGATAAATTATCTTTTTAATGTTTTATAGAATTTGGTTTGCTAGTATTTGGTTGAAAAATTTGCATCAATATTCATCAGTGATATTAGCCTATAGGTTTTGTTTTGTTTTGTTTTGTTTTTGTTGTTGTGTCTTTGTCTGGTTTTGATATTAGGGTAATATGGCCTCAGAGAATTAGTAGAAAATACTGCCTCCTCCTCCATTTTTTGAAATAGTTTGAGTAGGATTAATATTAACTCTTCTTTAAATGTTTGGTAGAATTTAGCAGTGAAGACATCAGGTCCTGGGCTTTTCTTTGCTGTGAGACATTTTATTATGGCTTTCATTTTGTTGTTATTGGTCTGTTCAGGTTTTGGATTTCCTTATCACTCAATCTTAGTAGGCTGTATACGTCTAGGAATTTATCCATTTTTTCAAGATTTTCTAATTTATTGGCATATAGTTGCCCTTAGTAGCCACTAATGATCCTTTGAACTTCTGTGATATCAGTTGTAATGTCTCCTTTTTATCTCTTATTTTATTCGCTCTGGTCTTCTCTCTTTTTTTCTTAATTAGTCTGCCTAAAGGTTTGTGAATTTAGTTTATCTTTCCAAAAAATCATTGTTTTTTGTATTTTTATACTGTTTTCTTCATTTCGAATTTGTTTCTTTATCCTCCAATTTTTATCATTTGTTTTCTTCTACTAATTTGGAGTATGGTTTACTCTTGCGTTTTTAGCTCTCTAAGATTTATTATTAGGTTATTTATTTGAAGGTTTTTTTTTTAAATCTAGGCATGTAGATCTATAAACTTTCCATTTAGGACTGCTTTTACTGTATCTTATAGGCTTAGTATGTTGTGTTTCCGTTATCATTCGTTTCAACAGATTTTTCAATTTTCTTCTTAATTTCTTCATTGACTCACTGGTTATTCAAGAGTTTACCTTTTAAGTTTCCAAAATTCTTCTTGTTGTTGATATCTAGTTTTATTCCACTGTGGTCAGAGAAGATATTTGATATTACTTCAATTTTTTGAATATTTTAAGATTTGTTTCGTGACCTAAGATATGGTCTATCTTTGATAATGTCCCATGTGCTGAGGAGAGGAATGTGTATTCTGCAGCTATTGGATGAAATGTTCTGTACAAATCTATTAGGTCCGTTTGATCTATAGTGCAGATTAAGACTAATGTTCCTTTGTTAATTTTCTGTCTGGAAGATCTGTCCAATGCTGAAAGTTGTGTGTTTAAGTCTCCAGCTTCTATTGTATTGGGATCTATCTGTCTTTAGCTCTAAGATTTTCTTTATGTATCTGGGTGCTCTAGTATTGTGTGCATATGTATTTACAGTCATCATATACTCTTGTTGAATTGATCCCTTTATCATTATATAGTGACCTTTCTTGTCTCTTCTTATAGTTTTTGTCTTCAAATCAATTTTGTCTGCTCTTTTTCTGGCATGGAATATATTTTTCTATCCCTTTACTTTTCATCTATGTGTGTCATTATAAGTGAAGTGTGTTTCTTGTAGGCAACAGATTATTGGGTATTGTTTTTATTCATTCAGCCACTCCGTGTCTTTTGATAGGCAAGTTTAGCCCATCTACATTCACTGTTATTGTTGATAAGTAAGGACTTACTACTGTCATGTTGTTATTTGTTTACTAGTTGTTTTATGGTCTTTTCTCTCATCTTACCTTCCTTCCTTTCTCTCTTTTAGTGAAGGTGATTTTTTTTCTGCTGGCATTATTTAATTTTTCACTTTTTAATATATCCATTGTATGGTTTTGTATTTGAGGTTACCATAAGACTTGAAAATACTATCTTATAATCCATTATTTTAAGCTAATAGCAACTTAACACTGTTTGCATAAATGAACAAAAATGCAAAAGGAAAACTAATAAAAGCTCTACACTTTAATTTTATTCCCCTGCTTTTAAATTTTTTGTTGTTTCTATTTCTATCTTATTGTACTGTCTTTATCTTGAAAAGTTGTTGTGGTTGTTATTTTTCATGGGTTCATCTTTTGGTCTTTCTGCTTAAGAAAGGACTTGTTTACATACTGCAGTAAAAGTGTTGCAATATTTTGTGTTTTTCTGTTGTACTTACTATTACCAATGAATTTTGAACCTTCCAATGGTTTCTTATTGGTCACTAACATCCTTTTCTTTCTGCTTGAAGTACTCCCTTTAACATTTCTTGTTGTTGGACAAGTCTGGTGTGGATGAAATCCCTGAGCTTTTGTTTGTCTGGGAAAGTTGTTATTTCTCATTCAAGCTTGAAGAATATTTTTGCCAGGTATACTATCCTAGGGTAAAAGTATTTTTTTTCCTTCTCAAACAAATGGAGTCTCTCTTTCTGTTCTGAGTCACCTGGAGCTGGAGATGACATCACATGAGCACTATGAGACTTGAAGCCAGCACAGTGCCGGGCTTTACCCAAGGCCTGCTGTAACTGCTACCTGGCCACTATGTATGTTTTGTCAAGGCCCTGGGGTTCTACAATCAGCAGATGTCAAAGTCGACCAGACCTGTGTTTTTCCTTTCAGGGCAGTGAGTTCCACCAGGCCCCAGGCAGGTCCTGAGGTGCCATCCAGGAGCCACAGATTGTTATCAAAGTCTGTATAATTTTACCTGGTGCTCTATTGTACTGTATCTGACCTGGAACTCAACCCATAAGTCACAGTCCTTCCCACTCTTTCCTCTCCTTTCCATAGGCAGAGGAGCCTCACCTTGTGGCCACCACCACAGGCCCACAGGGAGTACTGCCAGGCTACCACTGATGTTCCCTTAAGGACCAAGGGGTCTTCAGTCAGCTTGTGAGTGCTGTCTCAGCTTGGACTCGACTTTCAGGGATGTGGGTTCCCCTATGTCCCAGGGCAGGTTCAGAAATACATCTAAGAGCCAAGGCCTAGAATCAGGGACTCCAAGAGTCTACTTGGTGTTCTATCATTCTGTGGCTGAACTGATATTGAAGGTGTAAGACAAAGTCCCCTTTACTTTTCTCTTCACTTTTCTCAAGCAGAGGAATCACTCCCCATAGCCACCATAGCTGAAAATGTGCTGAGTCTCACTTGAAGTCCACAAGTCTCAGAGTCTCACCCAATGCCCACATGCTACCTAGGTATTGCTACTGGTTGTTTAGGATCCAAGGGCTCTTAAGCCATCAGGTGATGGATCCTGCCAGGACTGGGGTCTTTCCTTCAAAGCAGCAGGTTCCTTTCTGTCCCAGGGTTTGTCTAGAAATGTCATCTGGGAGGTAGGGCCTCACAGCTCTGACTGGTGCCCTATCCTACTGTGGCTGAGCTGGTATTCAAGATGCAAGACAAAGTCCTCTTTACTTTCCCTCTCTTCTTCTCAGGTAGATAAAAGTGGTCTCCTTTGGAGCCACAGACTGCGCTGCCTCGGGTTGAAAACTCTCTCTTAGCTGCCCCACCTGGTATCTCACTAAGTAGTGTGTCCCCAAGTACAGTGTCTGTGAGCCTAGGTGGCCTAAGTAACCCTTCAAATTTATTTATGTTTCCCAGAGCACTTCAGCCCATGGTGGTGAGGCTTTCTAATACTCAAGTTCTTGAAATCAGAAAGTTTGATGCCTCTAGATTTGCTCTTCCTGAAGATTTCTTGGGCTATTGCAGGTATTTTTGTGTTTTCATCTAAACTTTAGGATTGTTCTATTTCTGTAAAAGATGTTATTGTGATTTTTATGGGAATACCATTGAATTTGTAGATAGCTTTGAGTAGTATAGATATTTTTACAATATTAAAATTTTCAATTCATGAACATGAAGTGTCCTTCCATTTATTTGTGTCTTCTTTAATTTCTTTCAGCAATGCTTTCTAGTTTTCAGTGTGTAAGACTTTTGCCTTCTTGATTACATTTATGCCTAAGTATTTTTTTTCTTTTAAATATCATTGTAATTATAATTACTTTCTTAATTTCCTTTCTGGATGGTTTGTTTTTAGTATGTAGAAATGTAACGTTTTTCTTTATTGATTTTATATCCTGCAACTTTACTTAATTTATTAGTTCTAACAGTTTTTTGGTGATATTTTTAGGGTTTTCTACATATAGAACTACGTCATCTGATAATAGGAATAGTTTTTCTTCCTTTCCTACTTAGGTTCTTTTTATTTCCTTTAATTCTTTTTCTTGCTTAATTGCTCTGGGTAAGATTTCCAGTACTATTTTGGATACAAATGGTGGGAATGATTATCCTTATTTACTTTCTGATCTTAAAGAACAAAAATTCAGTCTTTCACCATTAAGTATGATATGATCTATGGGCTTGTTTTCTATAGCCTTTATTATGTGAGGGTACATTTTTTTTTCACTTAGTGTGTTGAGTGTTGTTATTATGAAAGATTGTTGAATTTTGTCAAGTGCTTTTTCTGCCTCTATTGGGATGATCATGTATTTTTTTAAGTCTTCATTCTGTCCACATTGTTTTGCTCAAGTCCACTGCTTCCCTTCTGATTTTCTATCTGGATGTTTATTCATTGCTGATTATGAGAAGTGAAGTTGCCTACTTTTATTGTATTGTCTCTATTTCTCCCTTCAGTTCTGTTAATATCTGCTTTGTATATTTAGTTGCTCCAGTTTGGAGTGCGTGTATGTTTACAATTGTTATACCTTCTTTTCTTTTTTTTTTTTTTTTATTGCATTTTAGGTTTTGGGGTACATGTGCAGAACTTGCAGGTTTGTTACATAGGTATATATGTGCCATGGTGGTTTGCTGCACAAATTAACATGTTATCTACATTAGGTGTTTCTCCTAATGCTATCTCTCCCATTGCCCTCCCACCCCCCGGCAGGCCCAGGGTGTGATGCTCTTCTCCCTGTGACCAATAAGTTCTCATTGTTCAACTCCCACTTAGGAGTGAGAATATGCTGCGTTTGGCTTTCTGTTCCTGTGTTTGTTTTCTGGGAATGATGGTTTCCAGCTTCCTCCATGTCCCTGCAAAGGACATGAACTCATCCTTTTTTATGTCTGCATAGTATTCCATGGTGTATATGTGCCACATTTTCTTCATCCAGTGTAACATTGATGGGCATTTGGGTTGGTTCCAAGTCTTTACTATTGGAAGAATGCTGCAATAAACATACATGCATATGTGACTTTATAATAGAATGATTTATAATCCTTTGGGTATATACCCAGTAATGGGGTTACTGGGTCAAATGGTATTTCTGGTTCTAGATCCTTGAGGAATCACCACACTGTCTTTCACAATGGTTGAACTAATTTACACTTCCACCAACAGTGTAAAAGCATTCCTATTTCTCCACATCCTCTCCAGCATCTGTTGTTTCCTGACTTTTTAATGTTCACCATTCTAACTGGCATGAGATGGTATCTCACTGTGGTTTTGATTTGCATTTCTCTGTTGATCAGTGATGATGAGCTTTTTTTCATATGTTTGTTGGCTGTATAAATTTCTTCTTTTGAGAAGTGTCCGTTCATATCCTTTGCCCACTTTTTGATGAGGTTGTTTGTTTTTCTCTTGTAAACTTGTTTGAGTTCTTTTTAGATTCTGGATATTGGCCCTTTGTTGGATGGATAGATTGTAAAAGTCTTCACCCATTCTGTAGGTTGCCGGATGATAGTTTCTTTTTCTGTACAGAAGCTCTTTAGTTTAATTAATCCCATTTGTCAATTTTGGCTTTTGGTGCTGTTGCTTTTGATGTTTCAGTCAGGAAGCCTTTGCCCATGCCTGTGTCCTGAATAGTATTGCCTAGGTTTTCTTCTAGGGTTTTTATAAATTTAGGTCTTATGTTTAAGACTTCAATCCATCTAGAGTTAATTTTTGACTCAGTTTCTTTATCGTGTCAATTGTCTTTATGATTTGGTACGTTTTTGAGGTGGCTGGTACTGGTTGTTCTTTTCCATGTTTAGTGCCTCTTTCAGGAACTCTTGTAAGGCAGGCCTGGTGGTGATGAAATCTCTCAGCAATTGCTTGTTCATAAGGATTTTATTTCTCCTTCATGTATGAAGCTTAGTTTGGCTGGATATGAAATTCTAGGTTGAAAGTTTTTTTCTTTAAGGATGTTGAATATTGGCCCCCACTCTCTTCTGGCTTGTAGGGTTTCTGCCGAGAGATCTGCTGTGAGTCTGATGGGCTTCCCTTTGTGTGTAACCCGACCTTTCTCTCTGGCTTCCCTTAGCACTTTTCCTTCATTTCAACCCTGGTAAATCTGATGATTATGTGCCTTGGGGTTGCTCTTCTTGAGGAATATCTTTGTGGTGTTCTTTGCATTTCCTGGACTTGAAAGGTGGCCTGGCTTGCTAGGTTGGGGAAATGCTCCTGTATAATATCCTGAAGAGTGTTTTCCAGCTTGGATTCATTCTCTCCGTCATATTCAGGTACACCTATCAAATGTAGATTAAGTCTTTTCATATAATCTCATATTTCTTGGAGGCTTTGTTCATTTCTTTTCACTGTTTTTTCCTCTAATCTTGCCTTCTTGTTTTATTTCATTGAATTTATCTTCAATCTCTGATATCCTTTCTTCTGCTTGGTCAATTTGACTGTTGAAACTTGTGTATGCTTTGCGAAGATCTCATTTTGTATTTTTCAGCTCCATCAAGTCATTTACATTCTTCCCTAAGTTGTTTATTCTCATTAGCATTTTGTCTAACCTTTTTTCAAGGTTCTTAGTTTCTTGGCATTGGATTAGAACATGTTCTTTTAGCTCAGAGAAGTTTGTTATTACCCACCTTCTGAAGCCTGTTTCTGTTAATTTATCAGATTCATTTTCCATTCAGCTTTGTTTCCTTGCTGGCAAGGAGTTGTGATCCCTTGGAGCAGGAGAGGCATTCTGGTTTTTGGTGTTTTTATCCTTTTTGCACTGGTTTCTTCCCATCTTTGTGGATTTATCTACCTGTGGTCTTTGTAGTTGGTGACTTTTGGATGGGGTCTCTGAGTGGACGTTCTTTTTGTTGATGTTGAAGTTATTTCTTTGTGTTTTTTACTTTTCTTTCTAACTGCCAGGCCTCTCTGCTGTGGGACAGCTGGAGGTGCACTCCAGACCCTGCTTGCCTGGGGATCACCTGTGGTGGCTGCAGAACAGTAAGGGTTGCTTCTGGTTTCTTCTTCTGTTATCTTTGTCCCAGAAGGGTACCCACCAGATGTCAGTCTGAGCTCTCCTTTATGAGGTGTCTCTTTAGATATATGGAGTCTGGGGAGCTACTTGAGGAGACAGTCTGTTCCTTATCCAGTTCCAGTGCTGTGCTTGGAGCTCCATTGTTCCATTCATAGCTGCTGGGCAGGTACATTTAAGTCTGCTGCAGTGGAACTCATAACTGCCTTTTTTCCCAGGTGCTCTGTCCTGGGAAGGTGGGGCTTTATTTATAAGCTCCTGATGTGCTGCTGCCTTTTTTCAGAGATGCCCTGAAGGAACATCTATTAAGGAGGTAGTCTAGTCACAGTCTGCCAACAGAGGCATTACTGAGCTGCTGCAGGTTCTGCCCCACTGCTGTGTGAACTTCCTTGTGATTTTGTTTACAGAGGTACAGTCAGACTTGCTTTGGCAATGGCACTCTGCCATGAGGCAGACTGCCTCAGTAATGGTGGACTGCCTCATTAATGACAGACTGCCTCAGTGAAGGCAGAGTGCCTCAGTAATGGTGGGCTGCCTCGGTAGTAGTGGACTGCCTCAGTAATGGCTGATGCCCTTCCCCCCACCAAGCTGGACCATCCTGCATCCAGCTGCACTTGCTGTGAATCTCTCAATCCAGAGCATTTCAGATTACTGGTCTTTGTGGGGGTGTGGGACCCACTGAGCCAGATCAGATCACCTGGCTCCCTGTTTCAGCCCCCCTTTTTTCAGTTGAATGGGCAGCTCTGTATCCCAGGTGTTCCAGGCACCTGTTGAAATGGCCACCCGGATTTGTGTGAGTTTTTGTATGAAAACCCACAGCACTGGCTGAAACAGCAGTGATGGAAACTCGGCACTTTTCAGCCTGGGAATCTCCTGGCCTGTGGGCTGTAAAAACTCATTTGGAAATGCAGTGATCACTCACCTTCTGCATTCTTCTTGCTTGTAACTGCACTCCAGAGCTGTTCCTATTCTGAATTCTTGTATAAGATGTAAGGAAGGGATCCAATTTCAGTTTTCTGCCTATGGCTAGCCAGTTTTCCCAACACCATTTATTAAATAGAGAACTCTTTCCCCATTGCTTGTTATTGTCAGATTTGTCAAAGATCAGGTAGTTTTAGATGTGTGGCATTATTTCTGAGGTCTCTGTTCTGTTCCATTGGTCAATATATCTGTTTTGGTACCAGTATTATGCTGTTTTGTTTACTGTAGCCTTCCAGTATAGTTTGAAGTCAGGTGGCATATGCCTCCAGCTTTAGAAGACAAGAAATATCAGAGCAGAACTGAAGGAGATAGAGAGACAAAAAACCCTTAAGAAATCAATGACTCCAGGAGCTGGTTGTTTGAAAAGGTTAACAAAATAGATAGACCACTAGCCAGACTAATAAAGAAAAGAGAAAAGAATCAAATAGACACAGTAAAAAATGATAAAGGGGAGATCACCACTGATCCCACAGAAATACAAACTATCATCAGAGAATACTATAAACACCTCTGTGCAAATAAACTAGAATATCTAGAAGAAATGGATAAATTCCTGGACACATAACACCTTCCCAAGACTAAACCAGGAAGAAGTCAAATCCCTGAATAGACCAATAACAAGTTCTGAAATTGAGGCAGTAATTACTAGCCTACCAACCAAAAAAAGCCCAGGACTAGATGGATTCACAGATGCATTTTACCAGAGGTACAAAGAGGAGCTGGTACTATTTTGAACGAAACAATTCCAAACAATAGAAAAAGAGAGATTCCTCCCTAACTCATATTATGAGGCCAGCATCATCCTGATACCAAAACTTGGCAGAGACACAACAACAACAACAAAAATTTCTGGCTAATATGCCTGATGACATTGATGTGAAAATCCTTAATAAAATACTGGCCAACCAAATCCAGCAGCCCATCAAAAAGCTTATCCACCATAATCAAGTCAGTTTTATCCCTGGGATGCAAAGCTGTTCAACATATGCAAATTAATAAACATAATCCATCACATAAACAGAACCAGTGACAAAACCCACATGATTATCTCAATATACAGAGATTATCTCCATCTAGTCCTGGGCTTTTTTGGTTGGTAGGCTAGTTATTACTGCCTCAATTTCAGTAATTATCTCAATTTCTCTTTCATGCTAAAAACTCTCAATAAACTAGGTATTCATCAAATGTATCTCAAAATAATAAGAGCTATTTATGACAAACTCATAGCAAATATCATACTGAATGGGCAAAACCTGGAAGCATTCCCATTGAAAACCGGCACAAGACAAGGGTGCCCTCTCTCACCACTCTTATTCAACATAGCATTGGAAGTTCTGGCCAGGGCAGTCAGGCAAGAGAAAGAAATAAAGCGTATTCAAACAGGAAAAGAGGAAGTCAAATTCTCTCTGCTTGCAGCAGACATGATTGTGTATTTAGAAATCTCCATTGTCTCAGCCTTAAAACTCCTTAAGCTGGTAAGAAACTTCAGCAAAGTCTCAGGATACAAAATCAAGGTGCAAATATCACAAGCATTCCTATATACTAATAATAGACAGAGAGCCAAATCATGAGTGAACTCACATTCACAATTGTTACAAAGACAATAAGATACCTAGGAATACAATTTACAAGGGATGTGAAGGACTTCTTTAAGGAGAATTATAAACCACTCACTGCTCAAGAAAATAAGAGAGGACACAAATAAATGGAAAAACATTCTATGCTCATGGATAGGAAGAATCGATTTCGTGAACATGGCCATACTGACCAAGGTAATTTATAGATTCAATGTTATCCCCATCAAGCTACCCTTGACTTTCTTCACAGAACTAGAAAAGATTACTTAATTGTTTATGGAACCAAAAAGAGCCCACATAGCCAAGACAATCCTAAGCAAAAAGAACTATGATATATTTTTATAGTCTTTTACTTCAGTGTGTTGTTAAGTACTTATGGTTATTTCTTCTTTAATTTTTGAATTACTTTGGAAGCCTCTTGCTTATATTTCAAATTTAGATTTTTTAGCAATTTTTAATTTTGAGTTTAATAGAATTATAAATTGATTTATGACCCAGAATGTGCTCAACTCTTATAGATGTTTCATATGTATCGGAAAGCTATATGTGTTCTGCAGTAATTGGATTCAGTATTCTATATATGTCATTAATTGAGTTTTTCAAATCCTGTACATACTGAATTTTTTGTACATTTGTGCAGCAGCCATGTGGTGTACCACCTTTCTCTCCCTTCAGGAAAGTACCTCCACAATAAGTGCATTTAGCTGAAAGCCTTCAGTTACATCAATTTGGGGATCTGACATACAGTTTGATGGAGGACCAAATTCTTGCTGGGAAGTTCCCAGGCAATAACTGATCACTATGAACATACTAGACCTTGATTATTTCTTTCTTTTTCAAGCATATATACTTTAAGTTCTGGGGTACATATGCAGATCGTACAGGTTTGTTACATAGATATACACATGCCATGGTAGAGGTTTGCTACATCCATTGCTCCATCATCTACAGTAGATATTTCTTCTAATGCTATTCCTCCATAATCCCCAACCTCCTGCTATTCCTCCCCTAGCCACCCACCCCCAGGCCCCAGTGTGTGATGTTCCCCTCCCTGTGTCCGTGTGTTCTCATTGTTCAACACCCACTTATGAGTGAGAACATGTGGTGAGAACATGAGAAATGTGAGAACATTTCTATTCTTGTGTTAGCTTGCTGAGAATGATTGCTTCCAGTTTCATCCATGTCCCTGAAAAGGCTATTTCTACCCAATGCAAAATTCTTCGACAATCACTTATGTACAGAATTCTTCAAGAGCATTATTTTTCATTTCTCTGAGATAAATTCTCAAGGGCACAGTTTCTGGGGCATGTGGTAATTACATGTGTATTTTTATAAGAACACACAAAGCTGTTTTCCATAGAGAATGTACCATTTTATAGTCCCACCAGCAATGTAACAGTGATTCAATTTCTCTGCATCCTAACCATCATTGTTGTTATCACTTTTTTTTTTTTTTTTTTTTTTTTTTTTTTTTTTTTTTTTTTTTTTTTTTTGTGAGACAGTCTCACTCTGTTTTCCAGGCTGGAGTGCAGTGGTGCAATCTTGGCTCATGGCAGCCTCCACCTCCCAGGTTCAAATGATTCTCGTGCCTCAGCCTCCCAAGTAGCTGGGATTACAGGCATGTACTATCACACCCAGCTAATTTTTGTACTTTTAGTGGAGACTGGGGTTGCACCAGGCTGGTCTTGAACTCTTGGTCTCAGGTGATCTGCCCACATCAGCCTCCCAAAGTGCTGGAAATGCAGGCTTTGTAATGAGCCTGTAAGCCAGCTCACCCAGACTACATTTTTTTTTAAGTTTAGACGTTCTGGTAGGCTTTTAGGTATATCTCATCGTGCTTTCAACTTATAGTTCCCCCAACAGCTAATGATGCATTTCCTCTTTTCATGCACTTATTTGCAATTTGCATACTCATTTCAATGAAATGTCCATATCTTTTGTACATTTCCTAATTATTGAATTTTGAATTTTAAAAATATGTTCTGGATACTAGTCCTAGATTTACAAATATCCCATTCTGTTGCTTGTCATTTTATCCTTTTAACAGGGTTTTTGCAGAGCAAAAGATTTCAAAATTCTGATGAGGTCTAACATTAATTTTAATTTTATATATCATGCTTTTAAATTTTTTTATTTTAGTTTTTGTGAATGCATTTTATATATATATATAATATTATATGTATATATATATGGGGTACATGAGATGTTTTGCTATAGGCATGCAATGCATAATAATCATATCATGTAAAATGGGGTGTCCATTCCCTCCAGCATTTATCCTTTGTGTTTGTATTAGTCCGTTGTTGCATTGCTATAAAGAACTACTTGAGACTGGGTAACTTATAAAGGAAATTTATAAGTTTTAAAATTGGCTCACACTTCCACAGGCTTTACAGGAAGCATGGCTGGGGAAGCCTCAGGAAACTTACAATGGTGGCAGAAGGCAAAGGGGAAGTAGGCACATCCTGCATGGCTGGAGCAGAACAAAGAGAGTGAATGGGGAGGTGCTACATTTAAACCAAATATCATGAGAACTCACTATCTGGAGAACAGCAAGGAGGGAATCTGTCCCCATGATCCAATAACCTCCCACCAGGCCCCTCCTCCAACATTGTGGATTACAATTTGAAATAAGATTTGGACAGGGACACAAATCCAAACCATATCAGTGTTACAAACAATCCAATTACACTTTTTTAGTTATTTTTAAATGTATGATTAAATTATTGACTATAGTCACACTGTTGTGCTATCAAATACTAGGCCTGATTCATTCATTCATTTTTTTTTTTTTTGTATCCATTAACTATCCCCACCTTCCT
Organism: Saimiri boliviensis; assembly: GCF_048565385.1. Lineage (NCBI taxonomy): Eukaryota > Metazoa > Chordata > Mammalia > Primates > Cebidae > Saimiri > Saimiri boliviensis. The sequence continues at coordinate 82,998,618 of NC_133470.1, read as the reverse complement.
TCACCCCAGGCCCTTACAGCCTTTCCCAGTCTCTGGTAGCCATCCTTCTGCTCTCTATCTCCGTGAATTCAGTCATTTTGACTTTTAGAACACACAAATAAGTGAGAGCACACAATGTTTGTTTTTCTTGCCTGCCTTATTTCATTTTGCAAATGACGGGATCTCTTTTATTTCTTTTATGGCTGAATGGTATTCCATTGTGTGTGTATACGCCAAATTTCATTTATACATTTGTCTATTAATTGACACTTGGGTTGTTACCATTTTTAGGCTACTGTGAATAGTGTTTCTATGAATATTTGTGTGCATTTTTTGGGTTGGATATTTGTTTTTGAGTCTCTTGAATAAATATCTTGCAGTAAAATTGCTGGGTCGTATAGTAACTTTATGTGTAAGCTTTTGAGTAACTTCCAGAATGTTTTTTGCCATAATTGCACAATTTTAAATTCCCACTGATGGTTCAATTTATCTACATTCTCACCAACATTTGTTATTTTCTGCCATTATTGTTATTATTACCATCCTGTTGGGTGTGAAGTGATATATAATTGTTGTTTTGATTTGCAGTTCCCTAATGATTAATATTGAACCTTTTTTAATGTGCTTACTGGCCATTTGTGTATTTCCTTTAGAGAAATGTCTATTCAAGTCCTTTGCTTATTTTTAAATTGGGTTGTTTTTCTCATTATTGTAGGAGTTTCTCAACAATTGTAGGAGTTACTCATATATTCTGAAGACTAGACATTTATCTAGTTATCAGATATATGTTTTGCAAATATGTTCTCCCATTCTGTGGATTGTCTTTTCATTGTCTTAATAATGTCTTTTGATGCATTAAAGTTTTTAATTTTGATGAAGTCCAATTTATGCTTTTAAAATTTTTATTACTTATGCTTTTAGTGCCATATGTCAGAAACCATTGCCTAATTCAACATCATGAAGATTTACTTCCCAGTTTTCATCTAATATTTGTACAGTTTTAGTTCTTATATTTGGGTCTTTTTTACATTTTGAGTTAATTTTTGTACATAATGTTAGGTAAAAGTCAAGCTTCATTGTTTTGCATGTGGATATTCAGTTTTCCCAGAATCATTTGTTGCAGAGATTGTTCTTTCTTCATTGTATGGTTTGGCATCCTGATTGAAAATCAGTTATACATAGACATTTGGGTTTACTTCTGGATTCTCAATTCCATTCCATTGACTTGTAGATGCCATCAATTCCATTCCATTGACTTGCTTATGCCAGTACTACATTGTTTGGATTAGTGTAATGTTATAATAAGTTTTGAAGTTGGAAAGTGTGAGTCTTCCAACTTTTTATTTTGTTTTCTAAATTTATGTGGCTATTTGGACTCGTTGAAATTCTATATGAATTTTAGTATTGCTATATCCATATCAATACAAAAGGTTATTGGTACTTTACATATAATAGAAAAATCAACTGTTTTTTTCTACTCTCATGCTTAGCACGTATCACTTTTGGTCACCAAATTATATATGGGGATTTCTTCCCATCAACAGTCTATTCTCCTGTGGCCACCAACTTGGTATCCTATAATTAAATTATGACATCATCTGCTTGGAAACAATGTCAGATCCCACAGGTTAAGGGCTCAACCCTGCAATACTGTGTATACTTTGGATACCAGTTATAAGTAGTACCTATACTTCTGACAACTAGCCATAAATCAGGATTCCCTTGACTTTTCTCTAAGTTTAGATTAATTTGCTAATATGGCTGATAAAACTGAGTCTATATATTTAAAGTGAGTTTTGTAGACAACATGTAGTTGGATTTTATTAAAAACTCACACCGGCAATCTTTTTGTGAATTGGTGCATTTAGATAATTTATATTTAAAGTGGTTATTGATTTTTAAAATATATATCTACCATATTTGGCAACTATTTTCTGTTGCTTTTACACTTTTAAATTTTTTATAGATTTAGGAGATATAAGTGACATTTTTTGTTATGTGGATATATTGTATAATGATAAAGTCTGGATTTTTGGTGTACTCATCATCTCAATAGTGACTGTTATACCCTTTGGTAATTTTTCAACCTTCATCTTCCTCCTACTATCCCATCTTTTAGAATCTCCAATATCCATGATTTTACTTTGTATATCCATGTGTACTTATTTTTACTTCCCCGTTACAAGTGAGAACATGGAGTTTCTAACTTCCTGTTTCTGAGTTATTTCACTTAGAATAGTGGCCTCCAGTTCCATCCATGCTACTGCATAGATAGATAGATAGATAGATAGATAGATAGATAGATAGATAGATATAGATATAGATATAGATATAGATATAGATAGATAGATATAGATGTAGATATAGATAATCTTCTTTATCTAATCATATGTTTATGCACATTTAGGTTGATTCCATGACTTTACTATTGTAAATAATGTTGCAATAAACATGAGTGCAAGTATCTTTTTAAGTAATGATTTCTTTTCCTTTGAGTAGATACTCCATAATGAGATTGTTAGATTGAATGGTAGTTCTATTTCTAGTTCTTTGAGAAATCCCCACACTGTTTTCCATAGAGTTTGTATTAGTTTATATTTCCATCAAAAATGTATAAGCATACACTTTTCTCCACATCCTTGCCAACATCTGTTGTTTCTTTGACTTTTTCGTAATAGCCATTTTGACTGGTATACAATGATATCTCATTGGGGTCTTAATTTGTATTTCTCTGATGATTACTGATGTTGAGAATGATTTCATATATTTGTTGGCTTTATGTCAACTTTTGAAAAATGTCTGTTCATGTCATCTGTCCATTTTTAACAGGGTTATTTGGGATGTATTTCTTGTTGAGTTGTTTGAGTTTCTTTTAGCCTTTTGTTAGATGGACAGTTTGAAAATATTTTCATATATGTATATAATTGAATTGTACTTCAGGTTCTGGGGTACATGTGCAAATTATGCAGGATTGTTACATAGGTACATACATAGCAATGTGATTTGCTGCCTCCATCACCCGTCATCCAATATCTGGCATTTCTCCCCATGTTATCCCTCCCCAAACTCTCTACCCCACACTGTCCCTCCTCTAGTCCCCACTGCAACAGACCTCAGTGTGTGATGCTCTCCTTCTTGTGTCCACGTGTTCTCATTGTTCAACACCCGCCTGAGTGAGAACATGTGGTGTTTGATTTTCTGTTCTTGCCTCAGTTTGCTGAGAATGACTGTTTCCAGATTCATCCATGTCCCTACAAAGAACACAAACTCATTGTTTTTTATGGTTGCATAGTATTCCATGGTGTATATATGTCACATTTTCTTTGTCCAATCTATCATCAATGGGCATTTGGGTTGGTTCCAGGTCTTTACTATTGTAAACAGTGCTACAATGAACATACATGTGCATGTGTCTTTATAACAGAACAATTTATAATCATTTGGATATATACCAAATAATGGGATTACTGGGTCAAATAGAATTTCTATTTCTAGGTCTTTGAGTAATCACCACACTGTCTTCCACAATGTTTGAACTAATTTACACTCCCACCAATGTTGTAAAAGTGTTCCTATTTCTCCACATCCTCTCCAGCATCTGTTGTCTCCAGATTTTTTAATGATCACCATTCTAACTGGTGTGAGATGGCATCCTAATGTGGTTTTGATTTGCATTTCTCTAATGATCAGTGATGATGAACATTTTTTCATATGTTTGTTGACCTCATATATGTCTTCTTTTGAAAAGTGTCTGTTTATATCCTTCACCCACTTTTGAATGGGTTTGTTTGTTTTTGTTCTTGTAAATTAGTTTCAATTCTTTGTAGATTCTGGATATTAGCCCTTTGTCAAATAGGTAGATTGCAAAAATTTTTTCCCATTCTGTTGCTTGCCAGTTCACGCTAATGATTGTTTCTTTTGCTGTACAGAAGCTCTGGAGTTTAATTACCTCCCATCTGTCTATTTTGGCTTTTGTTGCCAATGATTTTGGTGTTTTAGTCATGAAGTCCTTGCCTATGCCTATGTCCTGAATAATATTGCCTCTTTTCTTCTAGAATTTTTATGGTGTTAGAGCTTATGTTTAAATCTTTTATCCAGCTTGAGTTAATTTTTATATAAGGTGTAAGGAAAGGTTCCAGTTTCAGCTTTCTGCACAGGCCTCTGTTCTGTTCCATTGATCTAAATCTCTGTTTTGGTACCAGTACAGGTAGCATGATGGGTATAGCATTGAATCTATAAATTACTTTGGGCAGTATGGCCATTTTTACAATATTGATTCTTCCAACCATGAGCATGGAATGTTTTTCCATCTGTTTGTGTCCTCTCTTATTTCCTTGAGCAGTGGTTTGTAGTTCTCCTTGAAGAGGTCCTTTACATCCTTTGTTAGTTGTAGTCCTATGTATTTTGTTCTCTTTGTAGCAACTGTGAATGGAAGTTTGCTCTTGATTTGGTTCTCTTTAAGTCTGTTATTGGTGTATAGGAATGCTTATTATTTCTACACATTGATTTTGTATCCTGAGACTTTGCTGAAGTTGCTTATCAGTTGCAGGAGATTTTGGGCTGAGATGATGGGGTCTTCTAAATATACAATCATGTCATCTGCAAATAGAGACAATTTGACTTTCTCCTTTCCTAATCGAATACCCTTATATCTTTTTTATGCCTGATTGCTCTGGCTAGAACTTCCAATACTATGTTGAATAGGAGTAGTGAGAGAGGGCATCCTTGTCTAGTGCCAGACTTCAAAGGGAATGCTTCCAGTTTTTGCCCATTCAGTATGATACTGCCTGTAGGTTTGTCGTAAATAGCTTTTATTATTTTGACATACATTCCACTGATAAGTAGTTTATTGATAGTTTTTAGCATAGCTTTTGAATTTTTCAAAGGTCTTCTCTGCATCTATTGAGATGATCATGTGTTTTTTGTCTTTGGTTCTGTTTATGTGGTGGATTATGTTGAACCAGGCTTGCGTCCCCGGGATGAAGCCTACTTGATTGTGATAGATAAGCTTTTTGTTGTGCTGTGGCAGTCGGTTTGCTAGTGCTTTAAAGATTTTTGCATCAATGTTCATTATGGATATTGGCCTAAAATTTTGTTGCTGTTGTTGAGTCTCTGCCGGATTTTGATATCAGGATGATGTTGGTCTCATAAAATGATTTTGGAAGGATTCCCTCTTTTTGTATTGTTTGGAATTTTCTTCCATTCTATAGATTGTCTGGTTGCTCTGCTGATTCTTTTGATGTGCAGAAGATTTTTAGTTTAATTAATTTCAATTTGTCTATTTTTTGTTTTGTTGCATTTGTTTTTTGGGACTTCATCATAAATTCTTTGCCTAAGCCAAAGTCCAAAGACTTTTTCCTAGATCTTCTTCCTGAATTTTTCATCGTTTCAGGTCGTAAATTTAAGTATTTACTCCATCTTGAGTTAATTTGTGTGTATGGTGAAAGGTATGGATTCAAGTTTATTCTTCTGCATATGATGATTAGTCCCAGTACCATATATTGAATAGAGTGACCTTTCCTTTCCCCAGTGTGTATTTTTGTTGGTTGTAGATAATGTAGAATTCTCAATTCTCTTCCATTGACCTATGTGTGTATTTTTGTACCATTACTGTGCTGTTTTTACCGTTGCTGATATCAGTTTTTCTTTTCTGTATTTAGTGCTTTCTTTCAGAGCTCTTGTAAGGCAGGAGTGCTGGTTTCAAAATCCCTCAGCATTTTCTTGCCTGGAAAGGATTTTATTTCTGCTTCACTAATGAAACTTAGTTTGGCTAGATATGAAATTCTGGGTTGAAAATTCTTTTCTTTAAGAATGTTGAATATTGGCCCCTACTCTCTTCTGGCTTGTAGCATTTTTGCAGAGAGTTCTGCTGTTAGTCTGATGGGTTTCCCTTTGTAGGTAACCTGACTTTTCTATCTGGTTGAACCTTAACATTTTTCCTTCATTTCAACCTTGGAGAATCTGACAATTATGTGTCTTGGGGTTGATATTCTCGAAGAGTATCTTAGTGGTATTCTCTGTATTTCCTGAATGTGAATGTTAGCCTGTCTTGCTAGGTTGGGGATGTTCTGGATAATATACTGAAGTGTGTTTTCTAACTTGGTTCCATTCTCCCCATCACTTTCACGTACACCAATCAAACGTATGTTTGTTCTTTTCACATAGTTCCACATTTCTTGGAGGCTTTGTTTGTTCCTTTTCAATCTTTTTTCTCTGATCTTGTCTTCATGCATCATTTTAGTAAGTTGATCTTCAATCTCTGATATTCTTTCTTCTGCTTGATTGATTCAGCCGTTGATACTTGTGTATGCTTCATGAAGTTCTTGTGCTGTGTTTTTCAGCTCCATAGGGGTCTTTATTTTCTTCTCCAAACTGTTTATTCTAGTTAGCATTTCCTGTAACCTTTTGTCAAGGTTCTTAGCTTCCTTGATTGAATGAGAACATACTCCTTTAGCTCAGAGGAGTTTGTTATTACCCACCTTCTGAAGCCTACTTCTGTCAATTTGTCAATGTCATTCTCTGTTCAATTTTGTGCTTTTGCTGGAGAGGAATTTCTTTCATTTGGAAGAGAAGAGACATTCTGGTTTTTGGAATTTTCAGCCTTTTTATGCTGGTTTTTCCTCATCTTCATGGATTTATCTACCTTTGATCTCTCAGGTTGATGACCTTTGGATGGAGTTTCTGTGTGGGTGTTCTTTCTGTTGATGTTGTTGTTGTTGCTTTCTGTTTGTTAATTTTCTTTCTAACAGTCAGTTATATATTGCTTTTATTATTTTGAGGCATGTTCCTTGGATGCCTAGCTTGTTGAGGGTTTTTATCATGAAAGGGTACTAAATTTTTTTTCAACTATCTAGATGATCATATGGTTGTTGTTTTTAATTCTATATATGTGATGAATCACATTTATAAATTTGCATGTGTTGAACCTCCCTTGTGTCCCTGGAATAAGGACTACTTGATTGTGATGTATTATATTTTTGATATGATGTTGGATTCCATTTGCTAGGTTCTCTTTATTTTTTGAGAATTTTTTCATCCATGTTCATCAGGAATATTGGCCTGTAGGTTTCTCTTTTCATTGTATCTTTATTCTGCTTTGATGTCAGGGTGATGATGGCTTTATAGAATAAATTAGGGAAGATTTCTTCCTTTTTTATTTTGGGGAACTATTTCAGTAAGATTGATACCATTCCTTCTTTGTGCATCTGGTAGAATTTAGCTGTGAATCCAGCCTTTTTTGAGGGGAAGGTTTTCATGACTGATTCATCTTCACTACTGGTTATTGGTATGTTCAGGTTTTCTACTTCTTTGTAGTTCAATCTTGGGAGGTTGTATGTTTCCACAAATATATCCCTTTCCTCTAGGTTTTCTAGTTTGTATGCATAGAGATGTTTATAGTACTCTCTGATGATCTTTTGTATTTAAGTGGTATCAGTTGTAATGTCACTTTTATCATTTCCGATTGCTCATATTTGAATCTTCTCTTTTTTCTTGGATAATCTAGCTAGCAGTCTATCAATTTTGCTTTTTTTGTCAAAGAACCAACTTTCAATTTTATCGATCCTTTGTATAATTTTTTTGTTTTAATTTTATTTAGTTCTGCTATAAACTCTGTTATTTCTTTTCTTCTGATTGCTTTGGATTTGGGATTTTTTTTTCTAGTTTCTTGGGGTGTGACATTATGTTGTTAATTAGAGACCTTTTTATCTTTTGAATGTAGGTATTTAATACTATAAACTTCTCTCTTAGCACTATTTTTGCTGTATCCCAGGATCCTGGGTTCTTTGTGTCTTTATTTGCCTTTTTTTTTAATTTTCAAATTTCTATCCTAATGTTATCATCTACCCACAGATTATTCGGAAGGAGATTGTTTAATTTTCATGTACTTGAATAATTTTAAGACTTCCTCTTGGTGTTGACTTCTAGTTATATTTCATTGTGGTCTGAGAAGATACTTAATATGATTTTGATTTTTCAAATTTATGGAGACTAGCTTCGTGGCCTAGTGTATGGTCTATTTTGGAGAAAGTTCCAGATGTAGATGAGAAGAATGTATATACTGCTGTTGTTAGGTGGAATGTTCTATAAAAGTTTGTTAGGTCTATTTTATCTTGAGTCCAATTTAATTCCAGAGTTTCTTTGTTGATTTTCTGCCTCAGTGATCTGTCTAGTGCTTTCAATGAAGTGTTGAATTTCCCCACTGTTATTGTATTGCTGTCTGTCTCTTTTCTTAGGTATAGTAGTTTTTGTTTCTATAAATCTGAGTGCTCCAGTGTTGTGTGCATATCTATCTAGGATTGCCATATGTTCTTGTTTATTTGATTCCTTTATCATATATATATATATATATATATATATATATATATATATACCTTTGTTTTTTTATTTTTAATTGTTGCTGATTGAAAGTCTGTTTGTTTGTTTGTTTGTTTTTGAGATGGAGTCTTGTTCTGTCATCCAGGCTGGAGTGCAGTGGGGTGATCTCTACTCTCTGCAACTTCTACCTCCTGGGTTCAAGCGATTCTTCTGCCTCAACCTCCTGAGTAGCTGGGACTATAGGCACATGCCACCATGCCAGGCTAATTTTTGAGTTTTTAGTAGAGACAGCGTTTTGCTATGTTAGCCAGGCTGGTCTCAAACTCCTGACCTCATGATCCACCTGCCTTGGCCTCCCGAAGTGCTGGGATTACAGGCATGAGCCACTGCACCCGGCCTAAAAGTCTGTTTTATCTGACATAAGTAGAGGTGCTCCTGCTCACTTTTGGTTCTGTCTGCATGGAGCATCTTTTGTTACTTCTTTACTTAGAGTCTGTAAACATCTTACCTGTTAGGTGGGTTTTTTTTTATAAGCAGCATATTTTTAGATCTTGTTTTTTTATATCCATTCCACTAGTCAACATCTTTTAAGTGAAGCATTTACTCCAATTGCTTTAAAGATTAATATTAATATATGAGGGTTTGTTCCTGTAATAATTTTAATTTTATATGGTTGTTTTGCTGTCTTGATTGTGTAATTGCTTTATAAGAATTTTGTGTTTTATACTTTTTGTGTTTTATGATGGTGGGTATTTTTTTTTTTTCCTTGTTGAAAACTTTCAGCATTTCTTGTAGGACTCATCTAGTGGTGACAAATTTACTTAGCCTTTACTTGTCTGGGAAAGACTTTATTTCTTCCTCATTTATGAAGCTTAGTTTAGCAGGATACAAAATTCTCAACTAGCAGTTTTCTCTTTAAGAAGACTGAAAGTAGAACCCCAATCTCTTATGGCTTGTAAGGGTTCTGCTGAAAAGTCTGGCATTAGTCTGAAGAAATTTCATTTATAGGTGATTAGATGTTTCTGCCTTGCTGCTTTTAGTATTTTTCTTTTTTTTTTCTTTTTGTTTTTAATTCTTTTTTTTTTCTTTCACTTTAACTTTGGATAATCTGAAGACTATATGGTTTGATAAAGGTCATTTGTAATCTGTCTTCCAGGAATTCTTTGAGATTCTTGTATCTGAATGTATAAACAACACAGTCAGGTTTTTAAAAAATTATTTCCTCAAATAAGTTTTTCAAACTTCTTACTTTTTCTTCTTCTCCCTCAGAAATACCTATGACTTCCAGGGTTGGTCACTTTACATAATGCCATATATCTCAGAGGCTTTCTTTATTTCTTAAAACTCTTTTTTCTTTATTTCTGTCTAATTAGGTTAATTCAAAAGACCTGTCTTCAAGCTCTGAAATTCTTTCTTCTGCTTTGTTTAGTATATTGTAAAAACCTTCAACTTTATTTTGGAACTTCTTATTAAATTTTTCATTTCTAGAAGTTCTGTATGTTTTTTAAAAACAATTATCAATCTCTTTAGTAAATTATCATTTATATCCTGAATTATTTTTCTGATTTCTTTGTGTTGCTTTTCAACTTTCTCTTGGATTCCATTGAATTTCCTTAAAATTCTTACTTTTAATTCCTTATTTGCCATTCTGGAATTTTCATTTTGGCTAGAATCCATTGCTAGGGAGCTAGTGTGATTCTTTGGGATTGTTGAAATTTTGTTTTTCATTCTACCAGAGTTCTTACACTGGTTTTTTCTTATCTGGATTAGCTGTCACTTCCTATTTTTGAATTCACTTTCATTTGGATGAAACTTTTTGTTTTCCCCCACCCTCTTGAGTGTGTGACTGTAGTGTATTTCAGTAAAGTCATTTGGCTTTGCTTATGAGTGCTTTCAGGGGGCCAGGACTCTGCATGAATGCCAGGGTTATAAATAGCCTTAATGTGGTGGTTTTCTCAAATGCTGATTTTCTGATTATAGTAGTGGTATACTGGTGATGTAAACAGGCTCACTGCCTCTTACAGAGACAGGGAGTTGGAGGTCTCAGGAAGCTTATCTCATTCCCCAACACTAAGGGCTGCTCAGCTATCAGCACCAGATTTCTGAGTACACTTAAAAAGGGCTAGTGGTAGGTATTTGTTTAATGTAGTATTAGAGTTCTTCCAGAAGAAAGGCTTCAGAAAAAAACTGTTCAGAGAAATCTGCAAAGATCATGATGTAGGAAAACTACTTATAAATGAGATGGATAAGCAACAGTATACCAAAGATTTTATATCCAACCAACTTAAAAGACAAGCTATAATGAATGTTCAATAACTCAATAAATATTGTCATTATTCCTTCCTAAGGGATTTAGTAGAGAACAAGCTTCAGATAAGCAAGAAACTATATGAGAAGCTTGGGACATTTCTAATGGTGAGCAGTAACTATATTTACCTGTAAAGCTAAGAATAAATACTAGGGATGGAATGGCAGAATAGAGTTAAATATTATATGCTCTGAAATATAAATATACTAAAAGTAATAAAAATGGGTATAGAAGGAGAATAGTCTTGTAGATATTAACTGGAAGTAAAAGGATATAGGTTTAAAACAGAGTCTAGGTCAGAAATAGAGGAAAGGCAAAAAGAGGTTACTAGTAAATTTCATTGCGACTCATAAGGAGAACCAATAGTTTCTTTAAAATGGAGCTAAAAGCATTATATAAAAATATTAGTATAAAATAATAACTCTTTAAATCTGGCACTAGACCAGTACCATCATTATCTCTTGGAAAGTTGTTAGAAATACAAATTCTCATACCCTACCCCAGAACCATTGAATCAGAAATTTTGGAATTGGGGTCCAGCAATGTGTTGGAACAGCTCTCTGGGAGATTCTGAGGTATGCTAAAAGTTTGACTACTACTATAATGAAGATATCATTAGAGCATAAATAAAATTTTTCTAAATAGCAAAAGATACACCAAAATTAAAAACCAATGCAAACATGTCACATAGTGAAATATTTATGGGTATAAGACACACACACATATAATATGTAAGAATGGACACCCCCTCCTCCCATAGCTACTTTTTTTAAATTTTTAATTTTTGTAGGTACATAATAGGGATTTATACTTATGGGCTACTTAAGATGTTTTGATACAGGCACACAATGTATAATAATCATAACATGGAAGATAGAGTATCCATCTCCTCAAGCATTTATAAGGGCAACAAGAATTGCAAGGTATATAGAAATAACTCTTATAAAACGCAATAATTTAAAAGTGTTTCCTCTTGAAGAAGAAAATGATAAAACTTTAATTACAACCTATTTTAAAGCCCTAAATGAATGTAAAGTTATATTATATTCCTGAGGGAAAGATTTATGAACATAAACAATTATTCTCAAATTATTCCATACATTAAATGAAAGCTTAATCAAGATATCAATAATAAATATGTATTAAGGATATTATTCTTATAGAACTTGACATTCTGATACTAAAATTCATATAAAATTGAAAATAGATAATGATCATGACAATTTTGAGGAATAAGTATGAAGAACTGGCATTACTAGATAGTGAAACTTACTATAAAGTCATAATATTTTGTTGTTGACTTGAGCTCTCTCTTATTTTACTTTTTTATTATACTTTAAGTTCTGGGGTACATGTGCAGATCATGCAGGATTCCTACATAGGTATACACATGCCATGGTGGTTTGCTGTATCCATCCACCCATGATCTACGTTAGGTATTTCTCTTAATGTTATCCATCCCCAATTCTCCACCCCTTGCTAGCCCTCCCCTAGTTCTCCACCCCCCCAACAGGCCCTGGTGTGTGACGTTCCCCTCCCTGTGTCCATGTATTCTCATTGTTCAACACCCACTCGTTCTGTTATAAAGACACATGCATAAATATGTTCATTGCCTCACTGTTTGCAATAGCAAAGACCTGGAACCAACCCAAATGCCTATCAATGATAGACTGGATAAGGAAAATGTGGCACATATATGCCAAGGAATACTATGCAGCCATTAAAAATGATGAGTTTGTGTCCTTTGTAGGGACATGGATGAATCTGGAAACAATCATTCTCAGAAAACTGACACAAGATCAGAAAATCAAACACCACATGTTCTCACTCAGGCAGATGTTGAACAATGAGAACACATCGACATGGGAGGGAAGCATCACACACTGGGGTCTGTTGGTGGGGAATATGGGATGGACAGCGGTGGGTAGAGAGGTTGGGGAATGATAACATGGGGAGAAATGCCAGATATAGGTGACGGGGGAATGGAGGATGCAAACCACATTGCCATGTAGGTACCTATGCAACAATCCTGAGTGTTCTGCACGTGTACCCCAGAACCTAAAGTGCAATAAAATATATATACATATAAAAAAATTTTGTTACCAGAAAAAAGCATGAATTTTTCTATCTGTAAATTATACCTTTTTTAATGTAAAATTTGAAAAGAATGCAAGACGTTTTCAGAAAATAAAAACTAGAGAATATATCTATTAAAAGAACATAAAAAAGGAAAGATAAATTTTAATATATTCAAATTTAAAATATTTCAGTATAAGCAAATGTAAAGGCAAGTTACAGACTGGCAGAAGATATTTACAACTCACAAATGACAAAGGTTTTAAATTCTGAATATATAAAGAATTTCTACAAACCAAAAAAAATTACAAATAACCAAATCAAAAATATAGGCATAATATGAATCAGCAATTATTAGAGGAAGGATCTTGAATGACCAGTAAACATGTTAGAAGAAAATCAACCTCAACAGAGAAATGCATCACAATCAGATATTATTTAATATTCACCAGATTGGCAAAATTTACTCTGATAACACCAACTTTGGGAAAAATGAGAAGAAATAGGAACTTTTCATTGTTACTAATTGTAAATTGATATAACTGCTTTAGAAAGAATTTAGCAATATCTAGTAAATATGGAGATATACAAACCCACTTCTAGGCATATAGTCCTGAAAACTGTACATATGCAATAGGAGATATGGTGAAGGATGTTCATTGCAAACAATTTGTATAGAAAAAGATTGGAATGTACATTACCCCTCATCAGAGAAATGGAGAAAAAAGCTGTGCATGGTTCATTTATTCAGTGCAATACTATGAAGTAGTTATGTGGATGAACTAGATCAGTGTGTACCAATATAGATAAATCTTAAAATCATAACATTGAGTGGGGGAAAAGCAAGATGCAAAAGGTATGTACAGTATGAAACATTTGATCCCCAAATTTTAAGCATAAAATCAATCAAATACATTTTAATGGTTATGTACATATTTAGTGAAAGTACAAAATCATGTACTGGGATGATACCTGCCAACTTCAGGATAATGCTCATCTATCAGTGAGAAGTGGGGCAGGGACGAATGCAGATAGGGCTTATCTCTATCTGTAATGTTTTATATTTTAAGTGATATAAAGTAAAATTAACAAAAATTTGGTGTCTGTTGAATCCCAGTAGTGGATATATAGGTGCCTTTTAAATTTTTCAGTGTGTTTGAAATGTTTCATAATTACAGTTTTTAAATTTAAAAATCACTGGGATATTACAGATGTGCAAATTGATTCTATGGTGGTGTAAATCTGGGGACAATTGAAGAAGGCTTCCCTAAGAAAATACATTTAAGTTGAATCCTGAAATATGAGTAAAATCCATCTGAAGGTTGGTGGGGTACACCATTTCCAGCTGAAGGATGAGCAAGTGCAAAGGCTCTGAGGTATGAACATGGTTGGGGTGTTCAAGGAGCACCAAGGAGGGAAATGTAACTGGAGGAGACTGATCAATGAGATGTACAATTTAAAATTAAGGCACGGAAGTAGCAGGGAGCGGGGTCCTGCAAGTCTTTTGTTGTCTGGAAATATTTTATTTATTTTAAATTGATAAAATGGTAATTGTGTATATTTATGGGCTAGATCATGCAAATATTTAAAGCAGGGTAAGAACTGAGTTAACCTGAATTTGATGGAGCCATTTCAGAGTTTTAAATGAAATAATGACTTGAACTGAGTTGTGTTTTTAAAACATTGCTCTGACTACAACATTGAGAGTGGACTATAGGACATTAGAGTGAAAGAAAGGAGGCCAGTTAGCAGCTATAATCCAAGTGAGAGATGATGAGGGCTTAGATCAAGTTTATAACAATGAAGAAGCAGAAAAGTAAACAGGTTTTGGAATGTTTATGAGATGTTATTATTGGCGAGTGAAAGAGAGTGCTAAGAATCAAAGAAGACTCCCAGGTTTCTGACTTGAGAGTTGATTATTGATCAATATTGCTAACAATGGTAACAATGGAGGTAAAATATATTTGTGTTGAATGATGGGATGAAAATGATAAGCTTATTTTGGATTTATACATGTTTAAAGCTTAGGAGAGAGGACTGGAATGGAAATATAGACCTGGAAGACTTTGCAATGTGGATGATTAAAGTCTTGGGAGTGGGTGAAATTACTTAGGAGCTAATGGAAGTTAGAAGAGAGGCTGGAATAGAGCTTTGAGGAGGTTCAATATTTAATGGCTTGGTGGAAGTGGAGTAGCCAGCAAAGGATACTGAAAAGGAGCTGCAAGATAAACAGAAGGAAAACCAAGAGACTGGGTGTACTATAAAGAGAGTGTTTTGTATAGCATGTGGTGGTCAAGTCTGTCAACTACCACTAAGAAATCCAACAAAATGAAGTTTTATAAGTATAAAGTACATTTAGTGATATTGAAGTCATTAGTGATCTTTGTAGAGACATGGCGTGGAAATCTGACTGGAGAGGTTTAAGTAGTAAGCAGAAATAAAGAAATGAAGAGACAAAATTAACGAAACAAAGTAAGGACAATTCTTTTGAAAAAATTGGCTGTGAATGTGGTGGGAAGGGATACACTAGGGGGATAAGAAGTCAGGGGGTCATTTGTTGTTTTCTTAAAAATGGGGGGAAAATGGAAATGATTAAATGCTGATGTGAAGGAGCCAAATCAGGGTACAGTTTTAAGATACAGGACAAATAGGGGAAAATTGGTAATGTCTGGAATCCCAAATGGTAAGAGTGAATGGAATTCAAAGCATAGAGGAAGAGATTTGCCTTAGCTAGGAGAAAGACAACCCTTCTACTATAATAGGTTGAAAGGAAGATAGAATAGGCACAGAGGCAGGAAGTGCAGGGTTGGTGGCAAGAAAATGAGAAGACTCCTGTCTGGTGCCTTTTGTTATACCTATAAAGTAGGAAGTAAGTTTGACTGTTAGGGAGATGGTGGTAGTGGCAGTGGTGGGTGTGTGTAGTAATTCTTTTCATCAAAACATACCATTAATAGAGAGAAAAATCAAGTCACAGAGTAGAAGATTATTACAATACATGTATTTGACAAAGGACTTGTATTCAGAATATATAAAGCTCCCTTACAAATCCATAAGAAAGGACAATAGCCTAATTAAAAATGGGCAAAATACCTGAGCAGATACTTCACAAAAGAAGTTATCCATATGACCAATAAACATATGAAAAGATACAAAACATAATTATAATCAAGAAATGTGCATTAAATCCACAATGTGCCCACTCCACAATAATGACTAAAATTAAACAGTAGATCCCAAGCTGCCAAGATTGTTGAACATTTGGAATCTTATACATTGCTGGTGGGAGTATTAATTGGAACAACTTTAAAAAAAAAATTGATAGTATCGACTACAGCTGAAAGTATGAATACCTACAACCTACCAAGTTCATTCCTAAATGCATAGCCAACAGAAAAAAAAGTGCATGTTCACCAAAAACGTGGAAATTAATGATCCAAAAAGCATCATTTATAATAGCCTCAAACTGGAAACAACCCAAACATTCATCAGTAGGAGAATGAATAAAACTTTGCATACTACTAACATGTACAACAATATGAATAAATCTCAAAAACATTATGCTGAGTGAAAAATTAAGACAAAAGAGTGAATACTGTATTATTCTATTTATATAAATTCATAGAAAAGGAAAATCTAATCAATGATAATAAAATGTTTGAACAGAGTTACCTCTTCGGAAGAGATAAATGGAATACAGAATCAGAAAGGGCCAGAGGGAACTTTCTGGGGTGCTAGATGTGTTCTATATCTTGATCTATATAGGGTTACACAGGCCATATATCCAATTTTATTTAGCTTTACACTTAAGGTTATTGCTCTTTATGCATTTTTATGTACTTTATATCTTAATTAAAAAATTTAAAGCTCCTAAGGTAATTCTTATATTGCACTTATCCTCACTCCTTTGTTTTGAGCCTCTGCTTTAAACCATGAAATTCAACACCATCCTCAGATTCTTAGAGGAACTTCCTCTCCTTGGGGCCCATATTGTCCCTGCGTCTTTCCTGTTCTATTGCTGATCCTCTTTCCACTTTCTCTTTTGCTTAGTCCAATCTTATAGGAATATTCCAGTCACTATCTTCCAAGCCATAACTGTTGGCTCTTAGAATATTCTATTTCTGCCCTCTTCCCTGTTCCATGATTTAGAATTGTTCATGTTATAAAGGTCCAAGGACTCAGGGGTACTTACTGAGGATTGTTCTTTAAGTGTCTTTTAAATTAAAAAAAAATAGGCAAACATAGACAGGGAGCCATTAGTAATCCTAATGCAATACTGGCCCCATTCCAATGATTTGCTTTTGGTGATAAACAACCTAGAGCAGACAAGTAATAAAGAGATTCTGGGGTTCTAAGTATCCACTGAATAATTTCTAATGTGTCTCCAAATAATCATTAATGACTTTAATATGGTTACCTTTAACATAATTCTTCTTTGCCCTCTTTTCTCATCCTTCCTTTATCCTTATGTTTCTCTTCCTTTACATTATCCATTTAAAATACTTATACTATTGTACTCCTCAGTCATCTTCCACAAAGCCTTTTAAAATTTGTCCTTTGACCTCTCATTTCTGACTTTTTAAATATTGTCCTATTTATGATGTATAATATCTTTAAGTCAAATCATTCATCACATTATTACCTGGATCTCTAAGAAACTGAGCTCAAAAGAAATATCTCACACCTTCCAGAATGATGAATCATAAGCATTTTTATGATTCCTATGCTGATACATCATCTGCTAATCATAACACGGACCACAGTAGAGTTCCAATTAATGGCTAGACATGTTAAGCTAGGCAAACATTTTTCTAAGTAAAAATCCACAGACAATTCCTAAATTTACAGTGACTATATCTAGACATTCCTCAATAAGTTCTATTGAAATTTGAATGCAAATATGTAGATTACCATTCTAAATGAATTAGGCATTCTATGCTTACATGCTCATCTTTACACTTAGAGTAATTACACCCAGTTTACCAGGGAGGATATAAAATGCTACAATGATAATGAAATTTATATCTAATAACTTTCTTCACCATGTAAATAAAGTACTAAACCATTCAAGGTTGCCAGTCAAAATTATAATACTATACCACATTCATATTTTCAAATGTATAATTATTTCCACCTTAAAAGTATTACCATTCAAAAATTATAGAGTTCTCAACATTTTTTATTATTTTAGTGTATTTTAATTGTATTTATGTTATATATAGCCACCTTACTAATTCTCTTAATAGTTTTAATAGTTTTAACATTAATGTTGCCAAATAAATTGTTCCTTCTTATTTTTCACCTGACTTGTAGTGTTTATTTCTAGAACACAGAGAAAAATCATTGAGTTTCCCAAATCATTCCATGGGAATAGTATCGATGACAAAGTTAGCTAGTATAAAACAAAGCGAAATAGACCAATAAAAAACCCTATAGATTAATTGCACTAACAGATTTTCCAAAATTAATAAAACATTAGACAATTGAATTAAGTGGTGTAATATAAAATAAGCTATGATGAGTAAGTAGGGCATGTTCAAAATTAGGGAATGTAATTAATTGTATTAACCAATTTAAGGTGAAAACTTATAGGATCATCTCAATAAATGCCAAAAAGCACTAGGTGAAATTAAATATCTGTTCATGATAAACATTTCTTAGTACCTTAGAATTGGAAGGAAACTGTCTATTTTTATTCCTTTAGGAAGTAATTATGTGGCTGGTCTGAAGTCCACTCTGTCTCTGGCATTTTAAATGGCACTGAAACTTCTATGGGCCATGCTATGATAGGCATGACTATCTCATAGTGAAATAGGTATTCCATTGAAGTTTTGGTCAGGGCTGAATAGGAATAAGAACAACACCAAAACCAATGATAAGAATAGCTAATTTATTAAGAACCTAGGTAGTAGGCATCATGTTAAAACATCTGATATGGTTTATCTCATTTATTTCTAACAACTACCTAATGAAATAGTTTTTCTTACTATCCCCATTTGACGGCTAGGGAGGCAAAAGTGATAAAGTAACTTGCTCAAAGTCATACAGCTAGTAAGTAATATATCCAGGATTTGAACCCAGGTCTATCTCTGGTTCTAGAACTTGTGCTCATAGCCTTATGCCAGTGTGGCCTCTATTATTTATGAAAAGTGCACTGTACAAAGTGAGATCACGTACATGCCCTGGAATGTGGGTCTTTCTTTCTCTCTAAGCTTATTAGTACTTCTTAATGTCCACTAAAATTGTTTAGCTTTGTCCAATTCCTTCTCTCTGGGGAAGCTTCTTGCAGTGTCTTGGAGCAACAAGTCAATTGAGTTTTCACATAAACCAAGTTAGTAAAGAAGGAAAATTAGGATAGTGAAGGAATCACTTAACAGTCAGGAGAATGAGTCCTTGTTTTGGCTGTGCTACTAATTAGCTATGTATTTGTAAGCAAGTACTGTAACATCTTAGCTTTGAAATTTTCTCTCTTCTGTAAAATGAAGAAATGAGAGTAGAATATTTCTTTTATTTGTATTTTCTTTATTTTAAAAAAAGTATAATTTTTTTTCTTTTTTTTATTGCATTTTAGGTTTTGGGGTACATGTGATGAACATGCAAGATTGTTGCATAGGTACACACTTGGCAGTGTGGCTTGCTGCCTTCCGTCCCCTCACCTGTATCTGTCATTTCTCCCCATGCTATCTCTTCCCACCTCCCCACCCCCCGCCCCTCCCCCATTTCCCCCCAACGGACCCCAGTGTGTAGTGCTCCCCTCCCTGTGTCCATGTGTTCTCATTGTTCAACACCCACCTATGAGTGAGAATATACGGTGTTTGATTTTCTGCTCTTGTGTCAGTTTGCTGAGAATGATGGTTTCCAGGTTCATCCATGTCCCTACAAAGGACGTGAACTCATCGTTTTTGATGGCTGCGTAATATTCCATGGTGTATATGTACCACATTTTCCCTATCCAGTCTATCATCGTTGGGCATTTGGGTTGGTTCCAGGTCTTTGCTATTGTAAACAGTGCTGCAATGAACATTCGTGTGCACGTGTCCTTGTAGTAGAATGATTTATAATCCTTTGGATATATACCCGGTAATGGGATTGCTGGGTCAAATGGGATTTCTATTTTTAGGTCCTTGAGGAATCGCCACACTGTCTTCCACAATGGTTGAATTAATTTACATTCCCACCAACAGTGTAAAAGTGTTCCTATTTCTCCACATCCTCTCCAGCATCTGTTGTTTCCAGATTTTTTAATGATCGCCATTCTAATTGGTGTGAGATGGTATCTCAATGTGGTTTTGATTTGCATTTCTCTGATGACCAGTGATGATGAGCATTTTTTCATATGTTTGTTGGCCTGACCAAGCAGAAGAAAGGATATCAGAGGTCGAAGATCAACTAAATGAAATATTTTTTATCTGACCTCTGGTTTATTGTTTTAAAAATTATCTTATAATAATCATTTGATCTGACCTCATAACAATCTGTGGGGTAGGCAAAGCAGGTATTTTTCTATTTTACAAATTAAGCCAGAATTGCAAAGGGGACTTGTCCAAGTTCACATAAGGCAGAACAAGGGCTACGAGCCTTCTTTTGCAATGTTCTTCCCATACTACCATAGTAGCCTTTGAAAGCCCTCTAGGAGCCAGATACACTGATCATCCTAAACAGTATTCCTTGGGGAAATCTGTACCTTCCCAATACTTCCAGTGTTGGGAAACTCATTGCCTCTCTCAAGGAAGGAATTACTACAGTCTATAATCTTTCCGTGTCCACAGCTGTGAGCTCATGGCAACTTTTTCCTTCACGTAATACACTTGCCATATGATGTGACATTTATCTCCATCTACCTCCTGCTGGACCACTGTAATCCCACCTTCTGAGGCTTTAGAAGGTGCTGAGATAATCTACTGAGGTGTGATACTTTATTTTAGAGATGATGAGGAAGTTGGGGGCTGGGGATGCAGAACTATGAGAGATGAGAAAATGATTGGTTGTGAAAAATAAAATAGTTACTTATTCTGAACTGGTTTTCTTCTAAGACACTCATGATTTAAACAGTACTCTTTTAGCCTGATAGCATTTTTGTTAATCACTCTCTCTCTCCTTCTGAGTCATTCTGATCCCTGAGGCAAGGAACAAGTTTTCTTCTGCAGGAAGGTTATTGCTTCTCCCAATGTCCAAGGGATGGGGCTATCTTGAGAGTTGGTATTTGGGTTTGGTGAGGAAGCAGGACGGACCTGCCAAGGGACAGGGCAAAATCTTTCTCTGTCTCTTTATGGGTCTCATTCCAAGTCCTCATAATTATCTAACTGTTTCATTCAGACATTTGTTTTGAGCAGATATCCATAGTGTCTCCATTATGTATGTATGTATATATGTATGTATGTATGTATGTATCAAATGATCCATGCTGTGTTCTGTTAGGCATCAGAATGCAAATATATAATCTTAAAACAGTTTCTGCCTTTAAAGTCTTCATGTCATGAGAACAACACATGACAGTGGGCATGATATGCTTTTAAGCTACCATTTGTATGGAACAGTTTTCTTCTTTGTTCCCTAAATATGAAGTAGATTTGAAAAGTGCTAGTATTGCTTCTGTGAAATGCATCCATTGTTTTTTGTAAATCCTGCCTGATATTCTCAAAAGGGGACATTGCAATGGGAGAGATTTCTGGCTCAAGTTTGTCAGAAGTGCTGCCAAAGTGTGAAATCAGTCAAGGTTTCTTTGGTGCCCTTCCAGCCTCCCTGACTACTGGTTCTCAAGTCTTCAATGCCTTCAGACTGTTCCAAGCTTTACAACCCCTCCTCTTATAGCATCTCATCCATTTCTGCCTTGCTTGGACAGTTCCTTCTTGGAGTTTTCTATTTAGTTTTTTGCTAGTCAAAATGTATCTATGTTCTTTTTTCAAAAGGCCCTGGAATTGGATAGGCCAATTCTCTGCATATAGGCACTGATTCAGGATACATTTAATAGAGGACAGCCTTCTTTGCCTATGGTCAGTTCCACCATCAATGCACAAAGGATAGGATTTCTCCTCTGCGTTCCAACCCTTTAGAACAGCAGCCCATCCATTTGTCTTCTTTACCATTTTTCTCTAAGTCAAATTCCACAGCAGCTATCTTTATTTTGCTTTAATTCTAGATTCTATAGGTGTTTTACTCTCTATTATGGGTTCTGTAATTTAGAAAGGACCATAGACTACTTTCTAGTGACAACTCTGACATTAACTTGGACAATTGACTCATCATAGCTGAAAGAAACCCAGAGTTAATTTTGTACAGTGGTTCCCAATCTTTTTACGTTATGACACAAATTTAAAAATGACATTTGTATATTTCAATGGGACACATAGGTAAGATTGTTTGCAGCCAAAGGCAACTGGCCTTCAGGTTCCAGCTACCCAAATCCCTGTCTGGTCACCATGAGAGCTGAAAAGATTAATATCTTATTGTATACCTGTAGTCTGCTTGTGGGAACCAGTGTGACAAAGACAATAACCATAGGCCCTAAGATTTCCATTTTATTTTCTCACCATCCTCTCACACTGAAGATGAATTTCCTGTACAATGTCTTTCCAGGTAGATTTCCATTCTCTACTTAATATTTCCAGTGTTGGGAAACTCACTGCCTCTCTCAAGGAAGGAAATCTGTTCCATGGTTGGCTAAGTCTAATGGTTATGCAGTTCTACTTATTATCAAATTAAAATTTGCCTCTCAGAACAGACCACATTCTTTCAGGTGAGATTTTGTCAGAGCAAACTTATATGTGATTTTTATACCTTCCTTCCTTTGCATACTTTACTTTAGTTAATGAAGATTGAGATTTAACTAACTTTTTCAGTAACTCAGTAACTACACATTGTTGACTCAAGCTTGCTGTCAACTGAGTTTGCAGTCTATTTTTTCACATATGAAGCTCTTAAGCCAAGTCTGCTTCATCCTGTGTATTTGAAAGATTTTTCCATTGATCATTACACTTTTTTTTTAACAAATATTGGGTCCATTTCAGCTCTCTTTATCCATATCCAAGTCATAAACAAAAATATTGAGCAAGGCTAGGACCACAGATCTCTCTGTTTGATATCTTTTATCTCTTCACTTAACTATTCCCTAACCATCTTTTATTTGATGACCTTAATACCTGTAGTTCCTGCCTTCATGGAGCTTATAATTAATCCAATAAGCATAAATATTTGGGTATAATTGTTCAATTAGTTGTGAACCTATATATTTTGTGTTGCTGCCTATTTTATTCATGATAAAAATATAATACATTTCAATATAATGTTTGACAAAGTTTCAGTGTAAAACATTGTCAAATGCTTGCCTTGTTCAATCCAGATAGATACACTGTATATACAGCATTCATCTTATCTACTAACCTACTAACCCTATCAAGGAACTACAAACCATCTTTAAGTAAGCATGAAAAAATAAGTTGGAAGTTTAAGTGTAGCTTGCCACTAAGTACACATATATAATTTGTGGGAATGTGTCTGTGAATTATTTGAGGAGAAAGGCTCCAAGGGAGGCCAGAAGTGTGTCTCTGTATGGAAACAGAGGAGAAATATTTGGGGGGGTCATATAATGAGAGGAAGTGTGACACATGAAAGTAATTGAGAGTGGATGGCACATAGCTTAAAGGTATGCCAGAAACATCAAAATTAAGTAAAGTAGTCCGTTGAGGCCCACAAGAGTAGGAGGAACATGATTTTCAGTGTCAAAGTACACAATGCAAAGATGATGGCTCCCCAACTGGAATATTTGCCACAACTCTGGTCATTATAAATGAGACAAAGGACATCCAAAAGACTATGAATTAGGCAGGGTGAGAAAGGTATAGCTGGCCAGCTGCATATGCCAGTTATTGATAATGTTGTTATATGTATTTTTTGTTGTTAATTGAACTTAGTGTAACTTTGTGCCAAGAGTGCATAAAATGCAAAATATTATGCTTAGGAGAAAAGAAAGGTGTTTGCCTCAGGATAACAGATATTTCTAGATGTACCACATACCAAGATATGTTATTTACAGTAACTTAATTTGGATCCTTTATTGTATCAAAAATAAGCATGGAGATTTCAGTAGGCACTTAGATTATTTCATCAAAACTAGCTGTTGGTCATACATGTTCATTCCTGGTAATCACCACTTCTTTTTCTCCTCATCAGTAATTCTTTTTTGGTAATCAATTATAAAGCCTTCACTAAATTTTAAATCTAAGTCACATTTTTTGGGCTCTGAAAATTTCTCTTATTTTTTTGAAATGAAGCACTACATTTTCTAGGCTCTATTCTAGAGTGTATCTCTCATTCTCCATGAGTCTTCAAAGATCACCAAGAAGGAGCTAATTCATATTTTTTTCTCAATATAAATATGATTCATCTGGTCGTAAGACTTGAAGTTACTGAGTAAACTATATACTTTCTTCTATTTTTTTCATCTGTCTTGGGTTATAATCTCACTTTTAAATGTTCTAATATATCCAGTGTGAATAACATTGTCTTTGACAAAGAAGATGGTGGCAAAATGGTAGCTGAGTAATTATGACCTGTGGATAAATATTGGTGTTATATTTTGTAATGGAAATCAGAAGACCTAAATTCTAATCTCACTTCCCTCTCTGTGCTCACATTTGCTGTTATGATTTTTGGCAAGTCACTTCCCCTCACTGGACCTTAGTGGCAAATGAAGTGGGTCAAGTAATGCCTAAGTCTTCTATAGATTCTGTGATTCTATGCATCTATTAGAATATTAAATTTTTATAATCCTAGATGTTCACTATGTTAATCTGTTTTGTGCTGCTATAACAAAATTGCTGGGATGGATAATTTATTAAAAAACAGAAATGTATTTCCTCACAATTCTGGAGGTTCGGAAGTTCAAGATCACAGCATTGGTATTTGGTGAGTGCCTTCTTGTTGTGTCCTCACATGGTAGAAGGTAGAAGGCAAGAGGGAACCAGCTCTCTCTGTGAAGCTCCTCTATAGAGACACCTAATCCCATTTATGAGGGAGGAGTCCTGATGTCTTAATCACCTCTTAAAGGCCTTGTAATACAATCACATTGACAGCACTTGAATTTTTGAGGGGGTGCATTCAAACCATAGCATTCATGCTTTTATGTTATCCATTTTTCCTTCAGACTTCTTGGGCCTCCTTTGTGTTATTCCTGTGTTGTTTCTTTTTTTTTTCACCCTTTCCATTTCTAGATGTATTCTTTTAGTCAATTCAGATCAGCTATTGCAGATATTAATTAAATCATAAATTGTATATTTGCATTTCTCACAGAATGTTCACAGTGAGAAACACCAACAAATCAAAAGGAGTCATTTGCAAGTGTACCAGAAATAAAGTTATCAGTAATATCAATTTAAAGATGTATACTTATCAATAAAAAGATATTGATGCAAAAGTTAGAAAAATCTCATTACTTTCAGATACAGACTTATAGAATGTTAGATGTTGCATGTGAAAACTGATGTTCTGGGAGACAGGAATCAATTTTTCCATTCTCCTCTGGGTTCCACCAGGAAATATTTTCCTTACACTCTCCTGGCATCTGTCTGTTTTCTCACCTACTAATTCTGATTATTTAACCCAATTGGTGAATTTAGGAGCATGAAATGAGCAAGTGTAATTCAGTCTCTTTTCTCCCTATTTTCTTTGGAGCCAGTTGCCCATTGGAATTCTGCATTCTTCACTGCTCCTTTATTCCTTAAGTTTTACAGGGAGAGACTTTCCCATGAGGAAAAGACTTTCCCATGGGAAAGTCTCTGTATATAGGATTACCTGTGGTGCAATATTAGAGAAGCCACATTCTCCAATATCAGCTTTATTAGTAGTAAAGCTAATGTTTTAACCCCCATGTGCAACACTTTTCTTTCAATTGGTCCCAAACACAGGCAAAGAAAGACTGAATTATATTGTGCCCTCCTTAAAACGCTTATAACCAGAAAGTAGAAGTCCTACAAACCTAGAAGGAACTTGCAACGTCTGTGGACTTCAGTCATGCTCCATTGTGTATCTGGGTAGTCATTCCAATAAACGTTTATCAGAGCAGGAAGATTATCTATTTTCCTGGCCAACACTTTGACAAAACAGTCTTCCACTGCCCCACTGACAAACCAAAATGCCTACTGTGTGACTATTTGGTACTAAGCACCCTAGTAACCTTGGAAAACTTCCACAAGGAAGGCAACACATCAAACCTGGTTCTTACGGAAAAACCTAAACCTGTGTTTAGCTTTACTGGTCCCTTACACATAGCCTGTAGGCCTTTTGAAAAAGACATAGACATTTCCAGGGCTATCTCAGTACTGTCATATTGAATGAGATGGCCTGGACTGAAATGTAGGGAACCCTACAGACCCTAATAGAGTAGTATTTCTAGATTGAATTAGCTTGTTGTCAAAGGGACTCTTCCTCATGTAACAGAAATTCTTCTCTCCTTACCTTAATTATCTGTGCTCTGAATGTATGAGAAACCATTCTACCTCCAAAAACGCAGTTAGGAAAGTTCCTATAACATCATCAGGAGGGAAAAAAATCTTTAATGATTACAGTACAATGACTCCAATACCCTTCAGAAGGGACAGTAAAAACCATGCTGCATAAGACACTGGCCTAGCTACTTGTGACTCTGTTATGTTAATGTATAAAGTATCCAATTCTCCTGTCCTTTTTTTCTGGCTGGAGAAACCCCTTAGCAAATAGCGAATTAACAGTCTGTTTCTTTGCCAGAGCTCCCAAATCAGCCCTTTCTCTTGGAGTGAAAAAGAGACCCAAAATGAGAGGGGAGGAATAGCCGTATTGTTAAAGAACTGAAAAGAGTGGCTTTGTATGGCATTTTCAAAGAAATAGAAAACTGTGCAAGCAAAGTCAATCTGGGCTACATTTTATATAAATGTGAATGACAAACCTGTAATCTATAATCTCACTTACGCCTGTGCATTTTATTTTCTCAGCAAAGGTTAATTTTGAAAACTTGTACAATTTCTCAATGAAAATTAGAGTATAATGAGTTCTTTTACACTCTGATTAGTCTTGAGAGGACAGATTCATTCAACAAATATTCTTGAGCTCCTACTCTGTACCAGGCATGTGCAAGACATTAAAGTCTTCATGTCTTAAGAATAAGACTGGTCATTAGAGAAATGCAAATCAAAACCACATTGATATCCCATCTCATGCCAGTTAGAATGGTGATCATTAAAAAGTCAGGAAACAACAGATGCTGGAGAAGATGTGGAGAAATAGGAATGCTTTTACACCATTGATGGGAGTGTAAATTAGTTCAACTATTGTGGAAGACAGTGTGGTGATTCCTCAAGGATCTAGAACTAGAAATACCATATGATCCAGCAATCCCATTACTGGTTATATACCCAAAGGATAATAAATTATTCTACTATAAAGACACATGCACATGTATGTTTATTGTGGCACTGTTCACAGTAACAAAGACTTTGAACCAACCCAAATGCCCATCAATGATAGACTGGAAATGTGGCACATATACACCATAGAATACTATGCAGCCACAAAAAAGGATGAATTCATGTCCTTTGCAGGAACGTGGATGAATCTGGAAACCATCATTCTCAGCAAACTGACACAAGGACAGAAAACTAAACACCACATGTTCTCACTCATAGTGGGAGTTGAACAATGAGAATATATGGACACAGGAGGGGAACATCATGCATGGGGCCTGTCGGGGGAGGGGTGGGGGACTAGGGGAGGCATAGCATTAGGAGATATACCTAATGTAGATGACGGGTTAATGGGTGGGGTGCAGCAAAACACCATGGAACATGTATACCTATGTAACAAACCTAAACATTCTGGACATATATCCCAGAACTTAAAGTATAATTTGAAAACATAATAAGACTGTCTTTGACACATGCACACGAATGTTCATTGCAGCACTGTTTACAATAGCAAAGATCTGGAATCAACCCAAATGCCCATCGATGATAGACTGGATAAGGAAAATGTGGTACATATACGCCATGGAATATTATGCAGCAATCAAAAACGATGAGTTCGTGTCCTTTGTAGGGACATGGATGAACCTGGAAACCATCATTCTCAGCAAACTGACACAAAAGCAGAAAATCAAACACCACATGTTCTCACTCATAGGCGGGTGTTGAACAATGTGAACACACGGACACAGGGAGGGGAGCACTACACACTGGGGTCCATTGGGGGGAAATGGGGGAGGGACAGGGGGTGGGGAGGTGGGAAGAGACAGCATGGGGAAAAATGACAGATACAGGTGAGGGGAAGGAAGGCAGCAAACCACACTGCCATGTGTGTACCTTTGCAACAATCTTGCATGTTCTTCACATGTACCCCAAAACCTAAAATGCAATTTAAAAAAAAAAGACTGTCTTAGTCTATTTGTGATGCTATAACAAAATATCTGAGGCTAGGTAACTTATAAATAACAGAAATTTATTGCTTACAGGAGGTTGGGAAGTCGAAGATTGAGACACCAGTAGATTTGGTGTCTGATGAAGGCTGCTCTCTGATTTAAAGATGCTGTTTCTTGCTGCTTTCTTACATGGCAGAAGGAAGAGCAGAAAAGGTGGGAGTGGTGGTAGCTAGTTCCTCCAAACTCTTTTGTAAGGTCAATAATCCTATTCATGAGGGCTCTGCCCTCATGACTTAATCACTTCCCAAAGTTCTCACCTCTTAATAGGGGTTTAAGTTCTAACATATGAATTTTGGAGGGACACATGCATTCAAACCATAGCAATAAGTAAACAATAGATATGGTTCTCATCCTCATGGAACTTCCTTTTTTTAAAAATTGTACTGTAGGTTCTGGGGTACATGTGCAGCTCATGTAGGATTGTTGCATAGATGCATACATGGCAAGGTGGTTTGCTACCTTCCTCACTCCATCACCTGTATCTGGTATTCCTCCCCACATTATCCCTCCCCACCCTCCCCACCCCCCACTGTCCCTCCCCTAGTCCCCCACAACTGACCTCAGTATGTGGTGCTCCCCTCCCTGTGTCCACGTGTTCTTATTGTTCAACACCCACCTATGAGTGAGAACATGCGGTGTTTGATTTTCTGTTCTTGTGTCAGTTTGCTGAGAAGGATGGTTTCCAGATTCATCCATGTCCCTACAAAGGACACTAACTCATCGTTTTTTATGGCTGTATAGTATTCCATGGTGTATATGTGTCACATTTTCCCTGTCCGGTCTATCATCGATGGGTATTTGGGTTGGTTCCAAGTCTTTGCTATTGTAAACTGCTGCAATGAACATACATGTGCATGTGTCTTTATAATAGAACAATTTATAATTCTTTGGGTATATACTCAGTAATAGGATTGCTGGGTCAAATGGTATTCTATTTCTAGGTCCTTGAGGAATTGTCACACTGTCTTCCACAATAGTTGAACTAATTTGCACTCCCACCAGCAGTGTAAAAGTGTTCCTATTTCTCCACATCCTCTCCAGCATCTGTTGTCTCTAGATTTTTTAATGATCGCCATTCTAACTGGCGTGAGATGGTATCTCAATGTGGTTTTGATTTGCATTTCTCTAATGTCCAGTGATGATGAGCATTTTTCATATATTTGTTGTCCTCATGGATGTCTTCTTTTGTGAAATGTCTGTTCATATCCTTCGCCCCCTTTTGAATGGGCTTTTTTTTTCTTGTATATGTGTTTTAGTTCTTTGTCAATACTGGATATTAGCCCTTTGTCAGATGGGTAGATTGCAAACACTTTTTCCCATTTTGTTGGTTGTTAGTTCACACTAACAATTGTTTCCTTTGCTGTACAGAAGCTCTGGAATTTAATTAGATCCCACTTGTCTATTTTGGCTTTTGTTGCCATTGCTTTGGTGTTTTAACCAGAAACTTTCAAATATAGGAAGGGGAGGCAGTCATTAAATAATTAAATACTAAAAGTCTGTAATAGCCTTTATAAATGAAAAATACAGAGAGCTATGAGAACGTGTAAACCTGATCTTGTCTGAGCTGAATGATCAACAAAGGTTTTCCTATTAATGGGATGTTTACACTGAGAGCAAAAGTATGAGTAAAAGTGGGATAAGTAGATGGTCAGTGAAAAGAAGGAGCAGGAAGACATTCAAGGCAATGGAAACAGTATATGAAGAGGACCAGAGTCATGACTGTCTGATATTATAGAATAATTAAAAGCTAGAAAATGTGGCTAGAAAGTAGAAACCAAAGGAGTATATCCAAAAGTGAAACCACAATGGGAGATATGGGACGGTTCTTGCAGGGTTTATTAGCCATGTTAAAGATTTTAAACATTGGATTTTATTTTAATAGCAATGAGGAGCCACTGAAAGATAAGATTTTAAGCAATGCTGGTGTGTGTGAGAGGAAGAGGAAGAGGAAGAAGAAGAGGAGAGGACAGGAGAGGATAGGACAGGAGAGGAGAGGAGAGGAGAGGAAAGAAAGAGTCAAACTGGTATTTTGTAGAGATACTATTACTACTCTGGCCCTAATATGGAGACTAGTATATAAAAGGCCAAGAAAGGTAACAGGGGAACCAGTCTTAAGATTAATTACTAAGTGAGAATGGTGACAAATTAAGGTAGAAATGGGAAATTATGAGTATGGGGAAAAAGTCATCTAATCTGAGAGACATTTAGAAGGTAAAATACACATGACTTAGTTCTAGATTGAATGTGACTTGACTGACTGGATGGATGGTAGGATTGTTCGCTAAGACACAAAATACCAGAATAGCAGAATTTACTTATTTATTTTTGGCAGGAGAGAGATGATCAGTTCAATTTGAACACTGAGTCTCAGATACCTGTCAAATATTCAAATAGAGATACAGGCATACGTAATTTGATTGTGCTTTGCTTTACTGTTCTTCATAAATACTGCATTTTTTACAAATTGAAGGTTTGTGGAAATCCTATGTCAAGCAAGTCTATTTGCACCATTTTTTCCAATAGCATGTGCTCATTTCATGTCTCTATGTCACATTTTGGTAATTTGGTATTTCTCACAATATTTCAACCTTTTCATTATTATTATATCTGTTACAGTGATTGTGATCAGTGATCTTTGATGTTACTATTGTAATTATTTTGGGGTGCCACTAACTGTGCATCTATAACATAGTAAAGTTGATTCATAAATGTCACATGTGTTCTGACTGTTCCACCACTGAACAGGCATTCTCTTGTCTGTCTCCCCCTCCTTGGGCCTCTCTATTCTGAGACATGACAATATTTAAATTAATAATCCTACAGTGACCTCTAAGTGTTCAAGTGCGATATGGCCTGACTCTGTGTCCCCACCCAAATCTCACCTTGAATTTTACTCCCATAATTCCCACATGTTGTGGGAGGGACCTGATGGGAGTTAGTTGAGTCATGGGGGTGGTTTCTCCCACATTGTTCTCATAGTAGTAAATAAGTCTCATGAGATCTGATGGTTTTCTCAGGGGTTTATGCTTTTACATCTTCCTCATTCTCTCTTTGCCTGCTGCCATTCATGTAAGACAGGACTTGCCCCTTCTTGCCTTCACTGTGACTGTGAGGCTTCCCCAGCCATGTGGAACTGTAAATCAAATTAAATCTCTTTCTTTTGTAAATTGCCCAGACTCAGATATGTCTTTATCAACAGTGTGAAAATGGACTAATACAAGTGAAAGAAAGAATCATACATCTTTTACTTTAAATCAAAAGCTAGAAGTGATTAAGCTTAGGGAGGAAGGCATTTCAAAAGCTGAGATAGGGAGAAAGCTGGGTTCTTTCACTAAATCATTAGCCATGTTGTAAATAATAATAAAAATAATAATTTTTAAAAAGCTCTTGAAAAAAATTTAAAATGCCACTTTCCTGAATACATAAATGATAAGAAAGTGTGATAACCTTATATTACTAATCTGGAGAAAGTTTGTGGGCTCTGGATAAAAGATCAAACCAACTACAAAATTCCCTTAACCTGAAGCATAATTCAGAGCAAGATTTTAAATCTGTTCAATTCTATGAAGGCTAAGAGAGGCAAAAAACTGCAGAAGAAAAGTCTGAAGCTATCAGATGTTGGTTCATGAGTTATAAGGAAAGAAGCCATCTCCGTAACAACAGTGCAAGATCAAGTGGTAAGTGCTGATGGAGAAGCTGCAGTGAGTTACCCAGAAGATCTAGCTCAGAACTCTGATACAAGTGACTACATTAAGCAATAATTTTTCAATGTAAATCAGTCTTCTACTGGAAGAATATGCCATCTAGAACTTTCATAGCTAGAGAGAAGTCAGTGCCTGATTTCAAAGCTTCTAAGGACAGGCTGACTCTCTTCTTAGGGGCTAATGCAGCTGGTGATTTTAAGTTGAAGCCAATGGTCCTTTATCATTCTGAAAATCCTAGGGTCCTTGGAAATTATGCTACATCTACTCTACTTTTGCTCTATGAATGAAACAACAAAGCCTGGAAGGTAGCATATGTGTTTACAGCATAGTTTACTGAATATTTAAAGCCCATTGTGGAGATCTACTGCTCCGAAAAAAAGAATATTTATTTCAAAATAGTACTGCCCATTGACAATGCAGCTGCTAGGTCAAGAGCTCTGATGGAGGTGTACAAGAAGATTCGTGTTTTCATGCCTGCTAGCACAACATCCATTCTGTGGCCCATGGATCAAGGAGTAATTTTGACTTTAAAGTTTTGTTGTGTGGATCCTTCCATGGGTACAAAGACTTTCAAGCCTTGTTATTCTTTTTTAAATCATTTTTTGAGGCAGAGTCTCACTCTGTCACCCAGGTGTCTGGAGAGGTAGAGTCAGGAATGTGCTGTCCTGGAAGCCGGCAAGGAAGTGTTTTCATCTGGAGGACATGAGCAGCCCACTGAGAGGTCAAAGAAGATCGGGACTGACAGGTGACCAGGGGTGGAGACACCATGAAGGTCATCAACGGCCTTTGACAACAAGCTGATTTGGTGGGATGGTGGAGGCCAGGCCAGACTGGAGTAGACTGGAAGAGAGTGAGAGGTGAGATGATGGAGTGTTTGAGGGAGTTGACAGGGAAGAGGAAGGTTAAGGGAGAGGAGGGGATGTAGTTTTGAGGGAGACTGTTTTCCTTTTTGCTTTCAACACTGGAGATGTTGAAAATACAGGAGAAAGAGTGAGCTAGAGAGAATGATTACTATTATAAGAAACATGAGAAGCCTGGGGAGCTTGGGATCCAGCTTGCAGCAGGCAAAAGGACTGGCCTTAAAAAGGAGTAGAAACCCTTCTCCATCAGAATGGAAGGAAAGGAGGGACAGGTGAGTGGTTGCTTTTGGGTTTTCCAAATGTATGCTTTTCACAATTCATTCAGAATCAACAAATCTATTTAGAATCAACAAATCTATTTAGAGTCAATATTTTACTAATTCATTTGGAATGTAGAAATATTACCACCATATAGAATCCTTTACCTTCCACATCTTTGTGCTATAGTTGTCTTATATATTATATATACATACATTGGACATCCTATCACACATTTTTTGTTGCTTTGAACCATTAAACGTGTTGTAAGGAACTCAGGAGGAGAAAAGTCTATTGTATTTACCCAGATGTTTACCATTTCTATTGCTTTTCCTTCATTCTTGATGAGTCAGATTTTCTTCTGGCATCATATCCTCTCAGTCTGAAGAACTTTTTTTTTTAGCAATTCTCTGAAAGCAGGTTTGCCAGTTTTGAATTTGCTTCTTCTTAATCTTAGAATGTATTCATTTCACCATTACTAAGGATATTTTCACTGGATTTAGGATTCTAGGTTGACAACCTTTCCTTTTGATACTTAAAAAATGTTGTATACTTCCTTCTGAACCCCATGCTTTTGAATGAGAAATCTGTTTTCCCTATATAATACATTATTTTTCTTTAGCCGATTTCAAGATTTTTTTTTCCTTCTCATTATCTCTCAGCAATTTGATTGTGATGTATCTGGGCATGGATTTCTTTGGGTTTCTCCTGAATAAGAGTGGCTCATGATTTTAAATCTGTAGATTTGTCCTTTGTCGAACTTGAGAAGTTTTCAACCATTATTTCTTCAAATATTTTTTCAACTCAGCACTCTTTCTTATTTTCTTTTTGGACTCCAATTTTGTGAATTGTAGAATTTTTGTTATTGTTCCACAGATCCCTGAGGTTCATTTTTTCAACGTGTGTGTGTGTGTGTGTGTGTGTGTGTGTGTGTGTATGTGTGTATGTGTTCAGATTGGAAAATTTCTATCGCTCTATCTTCAAGTTCACTGACTCTTTTCTCTGTAATCTCTATTTTTCCTAAGTCCATCTGATAATATTTGTTTGTCTGTGGGGATTTTTTTTTAGCTTTTATTTTTCGTTCAGGTGTACAAGTGCAGGTTTATTACATAAGTAAACTTGTGCCATAGGGGTTTGTTGTACAGATTATTTCCTTACTCGGGTAGAAAACCTAGTACCCATGAGTTATTTTTCCTGATCCTCTCCCTCTTCCCACTCTCCACCCTCCAATAGGCCCCCATGTATGTTATTTCTCTCTGTGTGTCTATTTGTTCTCATCATTTAGTTCCCACTTATAAGTGAGAACATGTGGTATTTGGTTTTCTGTTCCTATATTAGTTTGCTAAGGATATGACCTCCAGCTCCATCCCTGTCCCTGCAGAGGACATCATCTTGTTCTTTTTTATGGCTGCATAGTATTCCTTTTGTATTTGAGACAAGAGTCTCACACTGTCACCAGGCTGGAGTGCAGTGGCACAATCTCAGCTCACTGAAACCTCCACCTCCCAGGTTCAAGCGATTCTCCTGCTTCAGCCTCCCAAGTAGCTGGGACTGCAGATGTGTACCACCACACCCAGCTAATTTTTGTATTTTTTAGTAGAGGCAGGTTTTCACGATGTTGACCAGGATGGTCTCAATCTCTTGACCTCATGATCTGCCCACCTTGGCCTCCCAAAGTGCTGGGAGTACAAACGTGAGCCGCTGCACCTGGCAATATTTCATTTATTATTTCACTGATTATTTCAGTTCTAAAATTTATTTTTTATTATTTATTTATTTATTATACTTTAAGTTCCATGGTACATGTGCAGATCGTGCAGGTTTGTTACATAAGTGTACACATGTGATGGTGTTGGTTTGCTGCATCCATTGCCCCATCGTCCACATTAGGTATTTCTCCTAATGCTATCCCTCCCCAATCCCCCCACCCCCTGCTATTCCTTCCCTACCCTCCACCCCCAGGCCCCAGTGTGTGATGTTCCCCTCCCTGTGTCCATGTGTTCTCATTGTTCAACATCCACTTATGAGTAAAAACATGCAGTGTTTGGTTCTCTGTTCTTGTGTCCATTTGCTGAGAATGATGGTTTCCAGTTTCATCCATATCCCTGCAAAGGACATGAACTCATCTGTTTTTAATGGCTGCATAATATTCCATGGTGTGTATGTGCCACATTTTCTTTATCCAGTCTATCATTGATGGGCATTTGGGTTGGTTCCAATTCTTTGCTATTATGAACAGCAGTTCTAAAATTTCTGTTGAGTTCTCCTTTATATTTTTTATTTCTTTGCTGATACTTTGTTTTAATATGTGTTTCAAAAGTGCTCACAATTGCCCACTAGAGAATTTTCATTAAAATTTCTTTAAAGTCTTTGTCAGATAATTCTTACCTATCTGTTATCCCATTGTTGGCATCTATTGTCTTTTCCCATGCAAGCTGAGATTTTCATGCTTCTTTGTATGCCAAGTAGTTTTTTGTTTGTATCCTGAATATTTTGAATATTACATTTTAAGGCTTTCAGTCTTACTTAAATCCTAGGAAAATATTGATATTTTTGTATTAGTCTTCTTTGGGCTGTGGATTCCAATGTAAATTTAGTTTTCAAAGTTTTTGCAGTGCTATTTGGGTCTGTGCCACCTAGTAGTCAGTCTGAGGCCTAAGTGAATATCTACTTGTTAGCTCAGTTTCCAAAGTCTTTAGTATATTAGTTAGTATCAAATCCATGAATAAATCAGTCAGGGTCACATCAGAAGTTCAACAGTTTTATGGAGTTGCTTCTCCAAGTTCGTCTCTCTATTGTCTCCCCAGTATTTTTCTGTTCCTAAGTCACTTCTTTTCAGTATTCCAGCCCCAAACTGCTCACTTCCATAATTATACCATATCCAGCAGAAGGACAAAGAAAAGGATAAAAACAATGGGATTTGGTCCTGTTCTCTTAGAGCTATAACTACATCCAGTAGGGAAGAATGTTCCCTTCTCTCAGAGTTTTGGCTCCTGCATACTTTCATTGCCAGACTGTATTGCTGCCACAGTATTATCTGGAGGCTGGAAACATGAGAATGAAGAAAAAGGAGAAAGAAGAAATGGGATATTCTTCCACCCCTCAGCTTTAGATGTTACCTTTCCTGTTCTTTGAGCCAGGCTTCTCCTGAATTTCCCTTTGCACTACAGTGTTAACTTCTGAGATTTGAGTTACATTGAGTTGAGGCCAGGGGCTGCCAGAAGAAAGAGCCATGGTGCTAGTTTGTTGGTAGTTTGAATTATGGTGTTTGTTCATAATATATCTGCTATTTACTTTTTAGCATTTCCAAATAGCTGTTCATGCATTCTGTCCACATTTTGAAGTTCAGTTCAATGTGAGAGAAAGGAAGGTGTACATTGTTATTCCACCTGTGCAAGAACTGAAAGTTTTTCGACATAAGTCCTTTAGAATTTTTAACTGCATGTTACCCAGAACAGGGAGCTTGTGACAAAACATCATTTATAAATTGATCAGGCAATGCACCAAGCTCAACTTGGCTTAGACTTTGAGCCTAACTGACATACCTGCTTTCCTTTCTTAGTATAGGCCAGGATACCTCCATTTGACAAAAAACAGTTGTCCATACTCACAAGACTAATATTCAGTTAGAACTCATATTTGCAACTGGTCAGGAACTTAATCCAAATTGACTTTATCAAAAGGGAAATGTATTGGCTCACGTAACAGAATAGTCCAGGGATACATCTAGGTTTGGATAACATGATTGAATCCAGGAACTCAAATAATGTCAATGCATGAGCTCTCTTTATTTCTCAGTTATGCTTTCCTCGGCATTATATCCATTTCTTATGGGTTCTTCACTCATTTAGGCAGTGGTTGCCACTAACTCCTTGTTTACAATTTCATGACTTTATGTCAAGCAGAATAGAGAACACCTCTTTCTCTATTACTTGAACAAGATTACTGGCATTATCTCTGATCAGATCAGAATAGCTTACTTGAGTAACATGCTTATATCTTAACCACATATTGTGGCTTACTAGAGTGATTGGCCAGGCCCGTGTGCCATGTAAATTATTGGAAATAGAAATAGAGAGCTTTACCCAAAGCACAGAAGCTGAATGGATGCAAAGGAAGAGCATTAAGACAAATACCTAATGCATGTGGGGCTTAAAACCTGGATGACGGATTGATGGGTGCAGCAAACCACCATGGCACAGGTATACCTATGTAACAAACCTGTATGTTCTGCACACGTATGCCAGAACTTAAAGTAAAATTAAAAAGAAAAAGAGAATGTGGTATACAATTGTATGAGATCAAATCAGGTTAATTAGTATATCCATCACCTCAAACATTTGTCATTCACATTCAAGTCTTTGTAAGGGAATATATTTTCATTTCTCCTTGGTAAATACTTAGAAGTGGGATTGCTGGCTCTTACGGTAAGTGCATTTTGGGGGGAGAGGCCATTTTTTTTCACCTTTTATTTTAAGTTCAGGGATACATGGGCAGGATGTGCAGGTTTGCTATGAGGGTAAATGTGTGCCATGGTGGTTTGCTGCACAGATCATCCCATCGCCAAGGTATTAAGCCCAGCATCCATTAGCTATTCTACTTGATGCTCTCCCTCTCTCCACGCCTCCCTCAACAGGTCCTAATGTGTGTCGTTCCCCACCCTGTGTCCATGTATTCTCATCGTTCAGCTCCCACTTTAAAGTGAGAACATTCAGTGTCTGCTTTTCTGTTCCTGAGTTAGTTTGCTGAGGATAATGGCTTCCCACTCCATTTGTGTCCCTGCAGAGGACATGATCTCATTCCTTTTTATAGCTGCATAGTATTCCATGATGTATATGTACCACATTTTCTTTATCCAGTCCATCATTGATGGGCATTTAGGTTGGTTCCATGTCTTTACTATTGTGAATAGTGCTGCAACGAACATGAATGTGCATATATCTTTACAATAGAATGATTTATGTTCTTTTGGGTATATACTCAGTAATGGGATTGTTAGGTCAAATGGTATTTCTGCCTCTAGGTATTGGAGAAATCACCACATTCTTCCACAATGGTTGAACTAATTTACACGTCCACCAACAGTATAAAAGCATTCCTTTTTCTCCACAACCACTCCAGCATCTGTTGGTTTTTTACTTTTTGATGATAGCCATTCTGACTGATGTGAGATGGTATCTCATTGTGGTTTTGATTTGCATTTCTCTATGATCAGTGATGTTGAGATTTTTTTATATGATTGTTGGCTGCATGTATTTCTTCTTTTGAGAATTGTATGTTCATGTCTTTGTCCACTTCTTAACAGGGTTGTTTGTTTTTTTCTTGTAAATTTATTTAAGTACCATTTACATGTTGACCTTTGTCAGATAGATAAATTGCAAAAATGTTCTCCAGTTCTGCAGGTTTCTGTTCACTCTGATAATAGTTTCTTTTGCTGTGCAGAAGCCCTTTGGCTTAATTAGATCTCATTTGTCAATTTTTGCTTTTGTTGGAATTGCTTTCACTGTTTTCATCATGAAATCTTTGCACATGTCTATGTCCTGAATGATATTGCCTAAATTTTCTTCCAGGGTTTTTATAGTTTTGAGTTTTACATTTAAGTCTTTAATCCATCTTGAGTTGTTTTTGTATATGGTGTAAAGAAAGGATCGAGTTTGAATCTTCTGCATATGGCTAGTCAGTTGTCCCAGCACCATTGATTGAATAGGAAATCCTTTCCCCAATCACTTGTTTTTGTCAGGTTTGTTGAAGATTAGATAGTTGTAGGTATTTCTTATTTCTGGGCTCTCTACTCTGTTCCATTGATCTATGTGTCTGTTTTTGCATCAGTATCATGTTGTTTTGGTTACTGTAGCCCTGTAGCATAGTTTGAAGTTGGGTAGCATGTTGCCCCTAGGTTTATCCTTTTTACTTAGAATTTCCTTGGCTATTCAGGCTCCTTTTTGATTCCATATGAATTTTAAAATAGTTTTTTCTAGTTCTCTGTAGAATGTCATTGGTAGTTTGATAAGAATACCATTGAATCTCTAAATTTCTTTGGTAAGCATGACCATTTTAACAATATTGATTCTTCCAATCCATGACCATGGACAGTTTTTCCATTTGTTGGTGTCATCCCTTATTTCTTTCAGCAGTGTTTTGTAGTTCTCCTCGTACAGATCTTTCACATACCTGCTTAGATGTATTTGTAGTTATTTTATTCTTGGCAATTATGAAGAAGATTGCATTCCTGATTTGGCTCTCTGATTGACTGTTGGTGTATAGGAATGCTAGTAATTTTTGTACATTGATTTTGTATCCTGAGAATTTGCTGAAGTTATTTATTAGCTTTAGGAGCTTCTGAACTGAGACAATGAACCCCATTGTCTGGACTGAGACAACCCCATTCTGGACTGAGACAATGAACCCCATTCCAGATACAGTATCATGCCATCTGAAAGTAGGGATAGTTTGACTTACTCTCTTCCCATTTGAACGCCCTTTATTTTTTTCTCGTTTGATTGCTCTGGCCAGGACTTCCAATACTATGTTGAATAAGAGTGGTGAGAGAAGGTATCCTTGTCTTGTGCCAGTTATCAAAGAGATGCTTCCCACTTCCTCACATTCATTATGACATTTGCTATGTGTTTTGTCATAGATAGATCTTATTGTGTTGAGGTATGTTCCTTCACTATCTCGTTTATTGAGAGTTTTTAAGATGAAGAAGTGCTTAATTTTATCAAAAGCTTTTTTGCATCTATTGAGATAATCTTGTAGTTTTTGTCTTTAGTTCTGTTTGCGTGATGAATCACATTTTGTTAAGTTTTAAGTTTGAGGGTACATGTTCAGTTTTTTACTTAGGTAAACTTGTGTCACAGGAGTTTGTTATACAGATTATATCATCACTCAGGCATTAAGCCTAGTACCTATTAATTATTTTTCCTGATCCTCTCCCTCCTCCTACCCTCCACTCTCCAATAGGTCCCAGTGTGTGTCATTCCCCTCTGTGTGTCCATGTGTTCTCGTCATTTAGCTTGTACTTACAAGTGAGAACATGTAGTATTTGGTTTTCTGTTCCCACACTAATTTGCTAATGATAATGGCCTCCAGCTCCATCCATAGCCCCACAAAGGACATGATCTTGTTTTTTTCTATGGCTGCATAGTATTCCATGGTGTATATGTACCACATTTTCTTTATCTGGTACATCATTGATGGGCATTTAGGTTGATACCATGCCTTTGCTATTGTGAATAGTGCTGCAGTGAACATATGCATGCATATGTCTTTATAATAGAATGATTTATATTCCTTTGAGTATATACCCAGTAATGGGATTGCTGGGTCAAATGGTGTTTCTGTCTTTAGCTCTTTGAGGAATTGCCACACTGTCTTCCACAATGGTGGAACTGATTTACACTCCCACCAACAGTGCAAAAGTGTTTTTTTTTTTACTTCACAACCTTGCCAGGATCGGTTATTTTTTTACTTTTTAATGATAGCCATTCCGACTGATGTGAGATGATATCTCATTATGGTTTTGATTTGCATTTCTCTAGTGATCAGTGATGTTGAGCTTTTTTCCATATGATTGTTGGCCACATGTATGTCTTCTTTAAAATTATTATTCTTTTTAATTCTGTGGTACATGTGCAGGATGTGCAGGTTTGTTACATAGGTTAGGGTAACATGTGCCATGGTGGTTTGCTGCACCTATCAACCCATCACCTAGGCATTAAGCCCAGCATACATTAGCTCTTTTTCCTAATGCTCTCCCACCATTACCATCCCTCAACAGGCCCCAGTGTGTGTTGTTCCATTCTCTGTGTCCATGTGCTCTCATTGTTCAGCTTCCACTTACAAGTGAGAACATACAATGTCTATTCATGTCCTTTGCCCACTTTTTGATAGGGTTGTTCAGCTTTTTCTTGTAAATTTGTTTAAGTTTCTTATAGATGCTGGATATTAGACCTTTGTCAGATGCATAGTTTGCATAAATTTTCTTCCATTCTGTAGGTTGTCTGTTGACTCTGTTGATAGTTTCTTTTGCTGTGAATAAGCTCTTCAGCTTAATTAGAACCCATTTGTCATTTTTTGCTTTTGTTCATTTGCTTTTGGTGTTTTCATCATGAAATCCTTGCCCTTGCCTATGTTCTGAATGGTACTGCATAGGTTTTTTTCCAGGGTTTTTATAGTTTGGGGTTTTGCATTTAAGTATTTGATCCATCCTGAGTTAATTTTTGTGTACAGTGTAAGGAAAGGGTCCAGTTTTAATCTTCTGCACATGGCTAGCCAGTTATCCCAGCAACATTTATTGAATAGGGAATCCTTTCCACATTGCTTGTTTTTGTCAGGTTTGTTGAGGATCAGACAGTTGTAGGTGTGCAATCTTATTTCTGAGTTCTCTACTATATTCCATTGGTCTATGTGTCTGTTTTTGTACCAAGACCATGATGTTTCAGTTACTATAGTATAATGTGACATCAGATAGTGTTATGCCTCCAACTTTATTCTTAAATCACATTTATTGATTTGTGTATGCTGAACCAACTTTGCCTCCCAGGGATAAAGCCTACTTGATTGTAGTGGATAAGCTTTTTGATGTGCTGTTGGATTTGATTTGCCAGTTTCTTATTGAGGATTTTTGCATCAATGTTTATTGAGAATATTGGCGTGCAGTTTCATTGTTGTGGTTGTTGTGCATCTTAGGGAGGAGTAACAGAAAGAAACAACTTCATCGTCAACAAAAAGGACATCCATTCAGAGATCCCATCTGAAAGTCACCAACTATAAAGACCACAGGCAGATTAATCCACAAAGATGGGAAGAAACCAGTGCAAAAAGGATGAAAACACCAAAAACCAGAACACCTCTCCTCCTTGAAGGGATCACAACTCATCACCAGCAAATGAACAAAGCTGGATAAAGAATGAGTCTGATGAATTGACAGAAACAGGCTTTAGAAGGTGGGTATAAGAAACTTCTCTGAGCTAAAAGAACATGTTTTAACCCAATGCCAAAAAACTAAGAACCTTGAAAAAAGGATTGATGAATAGCTAATGAGAATAAACACCTTAGAGAAGAATATAAATGACTTAATGAGGCTGAAAAACACAACACAAGAACTTTGTGAAGCATACACAAGTTTCAATAGCTGAATTGACCAAGCAGAAGAAAGGATATCAGAGACTGAAGATGAGCTCAATGAAACAAAACAAGAAGGCAAAATTATAGAGAAAAGAAATGAACAAAGCTTCCAAGAAATATGGGATTATGTGAAAAGACCTAATCTATGCTTGATCAATGTACCTGAATATGACTGCTAGAATGAATCCAAGCTGGAAAACACTCTTCAGTGTATGATCCAGGAGAACTTCCCCAACCTAGCAAGGCAGGCCAACATTCAAATACAGGAAATATAGAGAACACCACAAAGATATTCCTCAAGAAGAGCAACCCGAAGACACATAATTGTCAGAATCATCGGGGCTGAAACGAAGGAAAAAATGCTAGGGACAGCCAGAGATAAAGATCGGGTTACACACAAAGGGAAGCCCATCAGACTCACAGTGGATCTCTCCACAGAAGCCCTACAAGCCAGAAGAGAGTGGGGCCAATATTTACCATCCTTAAAGAAAAGAACTTTCAACCTAGAATTTCATAGCCAGCCATACTAAGCTTCAAAAGTGAAGGATAAATAAAATCCTTTATGAACAAGCAATTGCCGAGAGTTTCATCACCACCAGGCCTGCCTTACAAGAGCTCCTGAAAGAAGCACTATATATAGAAAGAAAAAACTACTACCAGCCCTGCCAAAAATGTACCAAATGGTAAAAGGCATCAACACAGTGAAGAAACTGTGTCAACTAATGTGCAAAATAACCAGCTAGCATCACAATGGCAGGATCAAATTCACACATAACAATATTAATCTTAAATGTAAATTGGTTAAATGCTCCAATCAAAGGACACAGATGGGCAAATTGGATAAAAATTTGAAAAACATCAGTTTGCTGTATCCAGGAAACCCATCCCATGTGCAAGGACACACATAGGCTCAAAATAAAGGGATGGAGGAAGATGGACCAAGCAAATGGAGAGCAAAAAAAAGCAGGGGTGGCAATCCTACTCTCTGATAAAATGGACTTTAAACCAACAAAGATCAAAAGAGACAAAGAAGGGCATTACGTAGTAGTAAAAGGATCAATGCAATAAGTAGAGCTAACAATACTAAATATATATGCACGCAATACAGGAGCACCCAGATACATAAAGCAAGTTCTTAACGACTTACAAACAGACTTAGACTCCCACACAATAATAGTGGGAGACTTTAACACCCCACTGTCAATAATAGACAGATCAACAAGAAAGAAAATTAACAAGGATATCCAGGACTTGAACTGAGAACTGAACCAAGCAAACCTAATAGATATATACAGAACTCTGCACCCCAAATCCACAGAATATACATTCTTCTCAGCACCACATCACACCTACTCTAAAACTGACCACATAATTGAAAGTAAATCACTCTTCCACAAATGCAAAGGAACAAAAATCAGACCACAGTGCAATCAAATTAGAACTCAGGGTTAAGAAACTCAGAACTGCACAACTTCATGGAAACTGAACAACTGGCTCTTGAATGTCGACTAGATAAACAATGAAATAAAGGCAGATATAAAGATCTTCTTCAAAACCAATGAGAAGGAAGACACAATGTACCAGAATCTCTGTGACACACATAAAGCAGTGTCTAGAGGAAAATTTATAGCAATAAATGCACATGTGAGAAGGAAGGAAAGATCTACAATCAACACCCTATCATCAAAATTGAAAGAGCTAGAGGAGCAAGATAAAAGAAAAAAAAACCTCAAAACCTAGCAGAAGACAAGAAATAACTAAGATCAGAGCCAAACTGAAGAAGATAGAGACACAAAACATCCTTCAGGAAATCAATAAATCCAGGAGCTGGTTTTTTGAAAAGATCAACAAAAAAGAAAGGAGAGAATAATCAATAATCAAACTGATGCAATAAAAAATGATAAGAGGGACATCACCACCGATTCCACAGAAAAACATACGACCAACAGAGATTGCTACAAACAGCTTAATGCACACAAACCAGTAAACCTGGAAGAAAT
Organism: Saimiri boliviensis; assembly: GCF_048565385.1. Classification (NCBI taxonomy): domain Eukaryota; kingdom Metazoa; phylum Chordata; class Mammalia; order Primates; family Cebidae; genus Saimiri; species Saimiri boliviensis. Next base: position 82,954,552 of record NC_133470.1, on the reverse strand, counting down.
GGATAAATTCCTGGAAACTTGCACCCTCTCAAGCCTAAACCAGGAAGAAGTCAAAACCCTGAATAGACCAATAACAAAAGCTGAAGTTGAGGCAGCAAGTAATAGCCTACAAACCAAAAAAGCCAGGTCCAAATGGGTTCACAGCCAAATTCTACGAAATGTACAAAGAGGTGTTAGTGCCACTCCTGAAACTATTCCAAACAATACAAAAAGAGGGAATCCTTCCCAAATCATTTTATGAGACCAACATCATCCTGATACCAAAACCCAGCAGAGACCCAACAAAAAAACGAAAACTTTAGGCCAGTATCCATGATGAACATAGATGCAAAAGTCTTCAATAAAATACTGGCAACCCGATTGCAACAGCACATCAAAAATCTTTTCCATCATGATCAACTAGGCTTCATCCCAGAGATTCAAGGCTGGTTCAACATACGCAAGTCCATAAACGTAGTCCACCACATAAGCAGAACCAAAGACAAAAATCACATGATTATTTTAATAGATGCAGAGAAGGCCTTCCACAAAATTCAACAGCCTTTTATGCTAAAAACTTACAATAAACTAAGTATTGATGGAACGTACCTCAAAATAATAAAAGCTATTTATGACAAACCTACAGCCAATATCATACTGAATGGGCAAAAACTGGAAGCATTCCATTTGAAATCTGGCACGAGACTAGGATGCCCTCCCTCACCACTCCGATTCATTATAGTATTGGAAGTTCTAGCCAGAGCAATTAGGCAAGAAAAAGATATAAAGCATATTCAATTAGAAAAGGAGGAAGTCAAATCATCTCTATTTGCAGATGACGTGATTGTATATTTAGAGGACACCATCGTGTCAGCCCAAAATTTCCTTAAACTGAAAAGCAGCTTCAGCAAAGTCTCAGGATACAAAATCAATGTGCAGAAATCACAAGCATTCCTATACACCAATAACAGACTTAAAGAGAGACAAATCAAGAATGAACTGCCATTCACAGTACAAAGAGAATAAAATACCTAGGAATACAACTAACAAAGGATGTAAAGGACCTCTTCAAACAGAATTGCAAACCACTGCTCAACAAAGAGAGGATACAAACAGACGGGAAAACATTCCATGCTCATGGTCAGGAAGAATCAATATTGTGAACATGGCTATAATGCCCAAAGTAATTTATAGATTCAATGCTATCCCCATCAAGCCACCTATGACCCTCTTCACAGAACAGGAAAAATCCATCTTAAACTTCATATGGAACCAAAAGAGAGCACGCATAGCCAAGACAATCCTAAGCAAAAAGAACAAAGCTAGAGGCATCATGCTACCTGATTTCAAACTATACTACAAGGCTACAGTAATCAAAACAGCACAGTACTGATACCAAAACAGAGATATAGACCAATGAAACAGAACAGAGGCCTCATAGGTAATGCCACACATCTACAACCATCTGATCTTTGATAAACCTGACAAAAACAAGCAAAGGGAAAAAAAAAAACAAGCAAAGGGGAAAATATTCCCTGTTTAATAAATGGTGTTGGGAAAACTGGCTAGCCATGAGCAGAAAGCAAAAACTGGACCCCTTTCTGACACCTTACACTAAAATTAACTCCAGATGGATTAAAGACTTAAATATAAGGCCTAACATCATAAAACCCCTAGAAGAAAAACTAGGCAAAACCATTCAGGACATAGGCATAGGCAAGGACTTCAAGACTAAAACACCAAAAGCATCAGCAACAAAAGCCAAAAGAGACAAATGGGATCTAATTAAACTCCAGAGCTTCTGTACAGCAAAAGAAACAATCATTAGAGTGAATCAGCAACCAACAGAATGGGAAAAAAAATTTTTGCAATCTACCTATCTGACAAAGGGCTAATATCCAGAATCTACAAAGAACTAAAACTAATTTACAAGAAAAAAAAAACCCATTCAAAAGTAGGTGAAGGATAAGAACAGACACTTTTCAAAAGAAAACATTTATGCAGCCAACAAACCTAGGAAAAAAATGCTCATCATCACTGGTCATTAGAGAAATGCAAATCAAAACTACATTGATATACCATCTCACACCAGTTAGAATGGTAATCATTAAAAAATATGGAGACAACAGATGCTGGAGAGGATGTGGAGAAATAGGAACACTTTCATACTGTTGGTGGGAGTGTAAACTAGTTCAACCATTGTGGAAAACAGTGTGGTGATTACTCAAGGATCTAGAAATAGAAATTCCATTTGACCCAGCAATTCTATTACTGGGTATATATCCAAAGGATTACAAATTGTTCTATTATAAAGACACATGCACACGTATGTTCATTGTGGCACTGTTTACAATAGCAAAGACCTGGAACCAACCCAAATGTCCATTGATGATAGACTGGACAAAGAAAAATGTGGCAAATATACACCATGAAATATTATGCAGCCATAAAAATCGATGAGTTTGTGTCCTTTGCAGGGAAATGGATGAATCTGGAAACCATCAATCTCAGCAAACTGACACAAGATCAGAAAACCAAACACCACATATTCTCACTCAAGTGGCTGTTGAACAGTGAAAACACATGGGCACAGGGAGGGGAGCATGACACACTGGGATCTGTCGGGAGGGAATAGGGGAGGGACAATGGGGGGTTGGGATGTTGGAGAGGGATAACATGGGGAGAAATGCCAGATATAGGTGACAGGGGGATGGAAGCAGCAAAGTCTCTGTGTAGGTCGTTAGGAATTTGCTTTATGTACCTGCCTGCTCCTGTATTTGGTGCATATATGTTTAGGATCATTAGCTCTTCTTATTGCATTGATCCTTTTACCTTTATATAATGACCTTCTTTGTCTCTTTTGATCTTTGTTGGTTTAAAGTCCATTTAATCAGAGACTAGGATTGCAACTCCTGCTTTTTACTTTTTGCTCTCCATTTTCTTCATAAGTCCTGACCCTCTATCCCTTTATTTTTAGCCTATGTGTGTCTTTGCACATCAAATGGATTTTCTGAATACAGCACACCAATGGGTCTTGACTTTTATCCGGTTTGCCAGTCTGTGTCTTTTGATTGGGGCATTTAGCCCATTACATTTAAGGTTAATATTGTTATGTGTGAATTTGATCCTGCCATTTTGGTGCTAGCTGGATGTTTTGCCTGTTAGTTGACACTTTTTTTTTTTATTGTGTCGATGGTCAATTACCATTTGCTACGTTTTTGGAGTGGCTGGTACTTGTTGTTCCTTTCCTTGTTTACTGCTTCTTTCAGGAGCTTTTGTAAGGCAGGCCTGGTGATGACAAAATCTCTCAACAATTGCTTGTTTGTAAAGGATTTTCTTTCTCCTTCAATTATGAACCTTAGTTTGGCTGAATATGAAATTCTAGGTTGAAAGTTCTTTTCTTTAAGGATGTTGAATATTGGCTCCCACTCTACTGTGGCTTGTAGAGTTTCTGCCAAGACATCCGCTGTGGGTCTGATGGGCTTCCCTTTGTGAGTAACCTGACCTTTCTCTCTGGTTGCCCTTAGCATTTTTTTCTTCATTTCAACCCTGGTGAATCTTACCATTATGTGCCTTGAGGTTGCTCTTCTTGAGGAATATATTTGTGGTGCTCTCTCTATTTCCTGGACTTGAATGGTGGCTTGGTTTGCTAGGTTGTGGAAGTTTTCCTGGGTAATATCCTGAAGAGTGTTTTCTGGCTTGGAATCATTCTCTCCATCACATTCAGGTATGCCTATCAAACGTAGATTAGGTCTTTTCACATAATCCCATATTTCTTGGAGGCTTTGTTCATTGCTTTTCACTCTTTTTTCCTTATTCTTGCCTTCTCATTTTATTTCACTGAGTTTATCTTCAATCTCTGATATTCTTTCTTCTGCTTGGTGGATTCAGCTACTGAAACTTGTCTATGCTTTGTGAAGTTCTCATGCTGTGTTTTTCAGCTCCATCAATTCGTTTATATTCTTCTCTAAGCTGTTTATTCTAGTTAGCATCTCATCTAACCTTTTTTCTAGGCTCTTAGTTTCTTTGCATTGGGTTAGCACATATTCTTTTAGCTCAGATATGTTTGTTATTACCCACCTTCTGAAGCCTGTTTCTGTTAATTCATCAGATCTATTCTCCATCTATCTTTGATCCCTTGCTGGTGAGGAGTTGTGATCCCTTGGAGGAGGATAGGCATTCTGGTTTTTGGTGTTTTCATTTTTTCTGCACTGGTGTCTTTCCATCTTTGTGGATTTATCTAGCTGTGGTCTTTGTAGTTGGTGACTTTTGGATGGGATCTCTCAGTGGACATCCTTTTTGTTGATGATGAAGTTATTTCTTTCTGTTTCTTAGTTTTCCTTCTAACAGTCAGGCCCCTCTGCTGCAGGACTGCTGGAGGTTCACTCCAGACCCTGATTGCCTGGGGATTCCCTGCAGGGTCTGCAGAACAGAAAGGGTTGCTGTCAGTTTCTTCTTCTGTTATCTTCATCCCAGAAGGGTACCTGACAGATGATGGCCTGAGCTCTCCTTTATGAGGTGTCTCTTTGGGTATACGTGGGTCGGGGAGTTGCTTGAAGAGACAATCTGTTCCTTATAAGAGCTCAGGTGCTGTGCTGGGAGCTCTGTTGTTCCATGCAGAGCTGCTGGGCTGTACTGTTAAGTCTGCTGCAGCAGAACTCATAACCGCCTCTTTTCCCAGGTGCTCTGTCCTAGGAAGGTCAGCTTTATTTATAAGTTCCTGTCATGGAGCTGCCTTTTTTCATAGATGCCCTGCCCTACACGGAGTAGTCTAGTCACAGTCTGCCAGCAGAGGTGTTGTTGAGTTGCCACAGGCTTTCCCCAGCTGCTGTGTGAACTGCCTAGGTAGTGGTGGACTGCTTTCGTAGTGGTGGTCACCCTTCCCCCCACTGAGCTGGACTGTCCTGGGTCCAGCTGCACTTACTGCAAATCTCTCAATCCACAGCATTTCAGATTGCTTGTTTTGTGGGGGTGGTACCTGCCAAGCCAGATAGCCTGGCTCCCTGTCTCTGCCCCCTCCCCTTTCAATTAAAATAGGCAGCCCTGTGTCCCAGGCATTCCAGGTGCCAGTTGAAACAGCCGCCTAGATTTTTGTGAGTTTCTGTGCACCAACCCTGCACCAGCTGAAACCACCGTGCTGAAAATTTGTGGCGCTTTTTGGTCTGAGAATCTCCTTGTCTGTTAGCAGTGAAAATTTGTTTGGATATGCGGTGGACACTCACCCTCTGCATTGTTCTTGCTGGGAACTGTACTCCGGAGCTGTTCCTATTCAGCAATCTTGAATCCTTCCCACTCTGTTCATTTTTAAAATCATACCATTATATTTTATGGTGGTTTTCTATGAATTGCCCTTTTGATTTCACAGGTCAGTGGTCAGAAAATTCTTCCACAGAATATATGTTCAAATAACTCTAATCCATAAGTCTTCAACTCTCTTTCAATGGCCATTTTTAAGATGCTGTCAACTTTTATTTTTTGTCTTGGCCTTCTCAGGTTTATCCTGCATATGCTCATATTTTCCCAATAGCCAAAGATGCGTGGAGATCTTATGTAGGCCTTCTATAGCTCTCACATTATGAGAATATGGTTTATTTGCTACTCACCCCAACAAGGACTACATCAGGCTAGCTGAGCCATTGGTCATACCTCTTGTTTACTACTTTTTAAAAAACACTTTAAGTTCTGGAATGCATGTGCAGAATGTGCAGGTTTGTTACATAGGTAAACATGTGCTATGGTGGTTTGCTGCACCCATCAACCTATCATTTAACTTTGAAGCCCCGCATGCATTAGGTATTTGTCCTAACGCTCTCCCTCCCCTTGGCCCTCACCTCATGACAGGCTTCAGTGTGTCATGTTCCCCTCCCTGCGTCCATGTGTTCTCACTGTTCAACTCCCACTGATAAGTAAGAATATGTGGTATTTGGTTTTCTGTTTCTGGGTTAGTTTGCTGAGAATGATGGTTTCTAGCTTCATTCATGTCCCTGCAAAGGACATGAACTCATTCTTTTTTATGGCTGCATAATATTCCATCGTGTATATGTGCCAAATTTTTTCAATTCAGTCTATTTTATGCACATTTAGGTTGGTTCCAAGTCTTTGCTATCATACATAGTGTTGTGATAAACATACGTGTGCATGTGTCTTTATAGTATAATGATTTTATTGATAAATTGCTGAGTGTAGGTCTTGCCCTTCACTTCAAATCAAGCAAGCACCTTCTGTCAGTGAAGCTTTGGTTTTCCTAGCCAGAATACCCTAGTAAAACTATCATGCTGATGGAGCTGAATGGGAGTGGCTTCAGGCAAGAAAGCTGCAGACTCCCACAGTTTTTACTGGAATTTGCAGCAGATTTTCATAAATAATTGCTTCTCTATTTTTTGTTTGCCTTTTTCCAATTTCCAGAGCCCTGTAATGTCCAGTTATTGCTTGTTTTGTAGGGAGAGGATTTGCTGATGCCTTCATTCTGCCATAGGTCAAATTCTTATGATCTAAAAGGTTTTTAAATATGATTTCATAAAAATTCATTTGGGAGTACAAATGTTTAAGAATATCCAAGAAAAATATTGACAAAAAAGATTGTATTCAGAAAAATATCACCCTCACAGATATCACTGTGCCCCATAACTATTTATAATTTTATGTCAATTATAAATAAGATAAAACTTTAAAAATTATAAAACTACAATAGTAGAAAGCATATTGAGCCTGAAACAAATACAAACAAACTAATCAATGAAATAAAATAGTTTCTAGAAATATACCTATATGCCTGTGGGAATTTAATATACAATAAATGTGGCATATAAAATCAATAACACAAAAGGGTTTTTGAACAGTTAACCAGGCATTTTTAATAAAAAATGAAGACACACCACAGATATAAATATACTCATATATATTAATAAATACTACATTTCAAATCAATGGATAAAAGAGTATTTGAACAATTGGCTATTTATTTAGAATTTTTAAAAATATAACAAATAGAAACCAACAAACTCAGATGTATTAAATATTTAAATGTAAAATATGAGATTCTTTTCAAAATAAATTGAGATAGAAAAGGCTTCCTGAAGCCAAACACAAATTCTGGAAACTACATAGGAAAATATTGACAGATATAAAAATGAAATATGATATGTAAGTTGTAAAATAAGCAATGAGGATTTCTCGGGGCAAGATGGTGAAATAAAAGTCTCTACCAATCATCCACCCTACAAGGGCACCAATTAAATAACTATCTACACAGGAAAAGCACCTTAATAAGAATAAAAAATCAAGTGAGCACTCACAGTACCTGGTTTAGCCAAAGGAGGCACTAAAGAGGTAGAAAAAATAGTCTTGAATCACCGATGCCACCCCTCTGCCAACCATGCCCTGGCAGCTATTAATACTTGTAGCATGGTGCAGGGAGCATTTTTGTGCACTGGAGAAGGGAGGGTCCAGTAATTGTGAGACATTGAGTTTCATGTGTCCTGTTATAGCAGAAAGCAAACCAAATCAAACTCAGCCAATGCCCGCCCATGGAGGGAGCATTTAAACCAGCCCTAGCCAGAGGGAAATAACCAACCTTAATGGTCTGAACTGGAGTTCCGCAAGCCTTGCTACCATGGGCTATAGTGCTCTGGGGCTCTAAATAAACTTGAAAGGCAGTCTAGACCGCAATGACAGCAACCCCCAGGGGAGTCCTAGTGCTGAACTGGGCCCAGAAACAATGGACTGGTGAGCATGTGACCTACTAAGACTCCAGATGGGGCAGCTAAGGGAGTGCTGGTATCACACCTCCCGTAACCCCTAACTCCTGGCTGCACAGTTGACAGCTCCAAAAGAGACCCCTTCTTTCTACTTAAGGAAAGGAGAGGAAATAGTGAGGAGGACTCTTGCATCTTGGATATCAGCTCAGCCACAGCAGGATAGGGCACTAGTCAGAGTCACGAGACCTCTTTTCAGGGTCTAGCTCCCAGATGACAATACTAGACACACCTTGGGCCAGAAGGAAGGCCACTGTTTTCAAATGAAGGACACACTCTTGACAGCATTCATAACCTGCTAATTAGAGATCCCTGAACAATCAGCAGTAATATCTAGGTACTACACTGAGAAATTTGGCTTCAGGTGAGACTCAAGACATTCTCAACTGTGGTGGCTATGGGGCAACTCCTTCTGCTTGAGAAGAGCAGAGGGAAAAGAAAAGTAGAGTTTCTCTTGCTCTTGAGGTACCAGCTCAGCCACAAGGAGGTGGAGCACCAAGAGGGCTCTTGGGGGTTCCTGGTTCCAGGACTTGGCTCTTAGATGGCATTTCCAGACCTGTCCTGGGTCAGAGGGGAGCCCATTGCCCTGAAGGGTAAGTCCCAGGCCAGGCAGCATTTACCACAAGCTAACGAAAGAACCCTTGGGCTTTAAGTGAATATTGGCAGTAGTCTCACACTACTCCTCATGGGCCTATGACCATGGTGGCCACAGGGTGGGGCCCCTTTAAACTTGGAAATGGGAGGGAAGAGTGGGAAGGACTGTGTCTAGTTGACAGCATACAGCTCAGTCAATGTACAATAGAGCATCAGGTAGACTTCCAAGGTTTTTCAGTCTAGTCCCTGGCTGCCAGACAACATCTCTGGACCTGCCCAGGGCCTGGGGGATCTCACTCCACTTTGTAGGGAAGGACACAGGCCTGGCTGGCTTTGCCATCTGCTGATTGTAGAGCCCTATGGCCTTGAGCAAACATAGGCAGTAGCCAGGTTGTAGTTACACAGTGGTGGTGGCCACAGGGGTGGTTGTCATGCCACCTCCAGCTTCAGGTGGCTCAGGAGAGAGAGAGAGAGAGAGAGAGAGAGAGAGAGAGACTCCATTTGAGAAAGTAAGGGAGGAGAACAGGAGTCTCTGCCTGGTAATCTGGAGAATTCTTCTGGATAATGTCCAAGACCGTTAAGGTAGTACATCTAAAAGTCTGCAAGAACCACAGTGTTACTGCTGCCCCCTAAAGTGGATACAGGTTAGGTCACAACACCCAAGTCTTACAAATATCTGGAAAGCCTTCCTGAAAAGGTTGGGTACAAAGAAGTACAGACTGTGAAGACTACAATAAATAACCAACTCTTCAATGCCCAGACACAGGCAAACATCTACAAGTATCAAGACAATCCAGGAAAACATGACCTCACCAAATGAGCTAAATAAGGCACCAGGGAACAATCCTGGATAAACAGAGATATCTGGCTTTTCAGACAGATAATTCAAAATTGCTGTTTTGAAGACTCTCAAAGAAATTTGAGATAATACAGAGAAGGAATTGTTATATCAGATAAACAACACAGATATTGAAATAATTAAAAAGAATCAAGAAGAAATTCTGAGCTGAAAAAAAATGCAATAGGTATACTGAAGAATGCATCAGAATCTTTCTATAACAGAATTGATCAGCCAGAAGAAAGAATTAGCAGTGAGCTTGAAGACAGGCTATTTGAAAATACACAGTCAGAGGAGCCAAAAGAAAAAAAAAAAACAAAAAAACAATGAAGCATACCTACAGAATCTAGAAAATAGCCTGAAAAGGGCAAATCTAAGAGTTATTGGTCTTAAAGAGGAGGTACAAAGGTGGGAGAGGGTAGTTTATTTAAAGGAATAATAACAGAGAACTTCCCAAACCCAGAGAAATGTATCAATATCCAAGTACAAGAAAGTTATAAAACATCCAGCAGATTTAGCCCAAAGAAGACTACTTCAGTGCATTTAATAATCAAACTCCCAAAGGTCAAGGATAAAGAAAAGATCCTAAAAGTGTCAGGTGAAAATAAACAAATAACATAATATGGAGCTCCAATACACCTGGTACACTTTTCAGTAGAAACCTTACAGGTTAGGAGAGAGTGGCATGATATATTTAAAGAGCTGAAGGAAAAAATCTTTATCCAGAATAGTGTAGCTGGCAAAAATTATTCTTCAAACATGAAGGAGAAATAGACTTTCCAAGACAAACAAAAACTGAGGTATTTCATCAACACCTGGCCTGTTCTGCAAGAAATGTTAAACAGGGTAATTCAATCAGAAAAAGAAGGATGTTAATGAGCAATAAGTAATCAACTGAAGATACAAAACTCACTAGTAATAGGTACACAGAAAAACCCAAAATATCATAACACTGTTACTGTGGTTTGTAAATTATCCTCATCCTAAGTAGAAAGTCTAAATGATGGACCAATCAAAAACAATAACTACAAAAAGAACTCTTCAAGACATAGACAGTACAATAAGATATAAACAGGAACAAAAAAATTAAAAGGCAGGTGAACAAAGATATAGAGTTTTTACTAGTTTTCTCTTTGCTTGTATGGTCATTTATACAATCAGTGTTTAGTTGTTATCAGCCTAAAATAATGGGATATAAGCTAGTATTTGCAAGTCTCATGGTAACCTGAAATCAAAAGACATAATGAGGCCAGGCATGGTGGCTCACGCCTGTAATCCCAGCACTTTGGGAAGCTGAGGCGGGTGAATCACAAGGTCAAGAGATCGAGACCATCCTGGCCAACATGGTGAAACCCCATCTCTACTAAAAAATACAAAAATTAGCTGGGCATGGTGGCGCATGGCTGTAGTCTCAACTACTCAGGAGGCTGAGGCAGAAGAATGCTTGAACCCGAGAGGCGGAGGTTGCAGTGAGCTGAGATTGTGCCACTGCACTCCAGCCTGGCAATGGAGCGAGATTTTTTTTTTTTTTTTTTGAGACAGACATAATGAATACACTAAAAATAAAAGCATGGCTAGGCATGGTGGCTCTCTCCAGTAATCCCAGCACTTTGGGAGGTTGAAGCAGGCAGATCACCTGAGATCAGGAGTTCAAGACCAGCCTGGCCACATGGTGAAAACCCATCTCTACTAAAAATACAAAAATTAGCTGGGTGTTGGGGCACACGCCTGTGATCCAGCTACTCAGGAGGCTGAGGCAGGAGAATCACTTGAACCCAAGAGACAGAGGTTGCAATGAGCCAAGATCATGCCAGTGCACTCCAGCCTGTGTGACAGAGTGAGACTCTATCTAAAAAATAAATACATTAATTAAAGCAAGAAATTAAATCATATCACCTGAGAAAATTAACCTTCACATGAAAGAACACACAAAAGAAAGAAATAAGGATGAAAATATCACAAAATAACCAGAAAACAAATAATAAAATGACAAGAGTAAGTCATTACTTATCAAAAATAACATTGACTGTAAATGGACTAAACCCTCCAATCAAAAGACATAGAATGGCTGAATGGATTAAAAGGTAATATCCATTGACTTGTTGCCTACAAGAGAAACACTTCACCTTTAAACACTCACATAGGTTAGAAATAAATGAATAGAAAAGAATATTCCATGCCAATGGAAACCAAAAATTTAGCAGAAGTAGTTATACATACACAGACGAACTAGATTTCAAGACAAAAGCTATAAGAAGAGACAAAGAAAGACACTATATAATGATAATAAAGTCAATCCTGCAAGATGATATAACAATCATAAGTACATACACAGTTGACACTGGAGAACCCAGATATATAAAGCAAATATTATTCGAGCTAAACAGTGAGAACCCAATACAGTAATAACTGAAGACTTCAACATCCCACTTTTAGCACTGGACAGATATCCAACAAAAAATCAACAAAGAAGTTCAGACTTAGTCTGCACTGTAAATGAATCTAATAGATATTTACAGAATGTTTGATTCAACAACTACAAAATACACATTCTTTTTCTCAGCACATGGATCATTCTCAAGGATAGATCATATTGTGGTGTAACAAAAAAAGTCTTAAAATATTCAAAAAATTGAAACAGTATCAAGCATCTTTTCTGATCACAAACTGGAAATCAATAATAAAAGAAATTCTGGCAACTATACAAATACAAGGAAATTAAACAATATGCTCCTGAATGAACAGTGAGTCAATAAAAAAATTAAAAAGTAAATTGAAAAATTCCTTGAAACACATAATGGAAACACAACATATGAAAACGTATGAGATATAGCAAAAGCATGACTAAGAGCAAAGTTTATAGCTATGAGTGCCTACATTAAAAAAGAATAAAAACTTCAAATAAATAACTGAATGATGTCACTAGAACTAGAAAAGCAAGAGCAAAACAAACCAAAAGTTAGTAGAGAAAATAAAGATCAGAGCAAAAATAAATGAAATTAAAATGAAGAAAATAATAGAAAATATCAACAAAACAAAAAGTTGGGTTTTAAAAAATATAAACAAAATTCACAAAATTTTAGGCAGACTCACTAAGGAAAAAAAAGGTAAAAGATGCAAATAAGTAAAATTAGAGATGAAAAAGAAAATATCACAACGAATACCACAAAAATTCAAAGGATCAGTAGTGGCTACTCTGAACAACTATGTGGCAATAAATTGGGAAATCTAGACTAAATAGATTAAATTCCTGGATACATACAACCTACTGAGATGAACTACGAAGAAATTTAAACCTCAACAGAGCAGAAGCAAGCAATAGGATTAAAGTCTCCCAGCACAGAAATGCCTGGGACCCAATGGCTTCACTGTTGAAATCTAAGAAAACAATTAAAGAAGAGCTAATACCAATCCTACTCAAACTATACCAAGAAACAAAGGAGGAGAGAATACTTCCAAACTCATTCTATAAGGCCATATTGCTCTGATACCAAAGCTGACAGACACATCAAGAAAAGAAAACTACAGGCCAACATCCCTGATGAACATTGATGCAAAAATCCTCAACAAAATACTAGCATACCGAGTTGTACGTTACATTGAAAAGATCATTCATTATGACCAAGTGGGATTTATCCCAGGCATGCAAAGATGGTTCAACATATGCAGATGGGTCAATATGATACATCATATCAACAAAATGGAGGACAAAAAACACGACCATTTTAATAGATGCTGAAAAAGCATTTGATAATATTTGACATTGCTTCATTATAAATGCCTTTAAAAACTGAGTATATAGATGGAACATACCTCAGCATAATAAAAGCCATATATGACAGACCCAGAGCTAGTATTATGCTGAATGGGGAAAAACTTAAAACCTTTCCAAATTGGAAAGGAAGAAGTTAAATTATCCTTGTTTTGGGATGTTATAAGCTTATATTAGAAAAACCTAAATATCCCACCAGAAACCTATTGGAAATGATAAAACAAATTCAGTAACATTGCAGGATATGAAATCAACATACAAAAATCAGTAGCATTACTATATGCCAAGAGTGAACAATCTGAAAAAGAAATCAAGAAAGTAATCCCATTTACAATAGCTACAAATAAAATCAAATACCTGAGATTCAACCAAGGAAGTGAAAGATCTCTGCTATGAAAACTATAAAATATTGATGAAAGAAATTGAAGGGGACATACAAAAAAAGAAAAGATATTCTATGTTCATGGATTGGAAGAATCAATAGTGTCAAAATGTCCATACTACCCAAAGCAATCTACAGATTCATAGCAATCCCTACCAAAATACCAGTGACATCCTTCACAGAAACAGAAAAAAAAAAAAACAATTCTAAAATGTATATGGAACCATGAAAGACCCAGAATAGCCAAAGCTATCCTGAGAAAAAAGAGCAAAGTGGGAGGATTACATTACCTGATTTCAAATTATAATACAGAGCTATAGTAAACAAAACAGCATGATACTGGCATAAAAGCAGATTCATAAACAAAAGGAACAAAATAGAAAGTCAGAAACAAATCCATACATCTACAGTGAGCTCGTTTTTACAAAGATGCCAAGAATATACATTAGGAAAAAGACTCTCTTCAATAAATCGTGCTGAGAAAACTGGATATCCATATGCAGAATGAAATTAAACTGCTATCTCTTGCCATGTACAAAAATCAAATCCAAATTGATTAAAGACTTAAATCTAATACCTCAAACTATGAAACTACTACAAGAAAACATTGGGGAATCTTTCCCGGAAATCTGACTGGGCAAAGATTTTTTAAGTAATATCCCACAAGCACAGAGAACCAAAGTAAAAATGGACAAATGGGATCATATCAAGTTAAAAAGCTTCTGCACAGCAAAGGAAACAACAAAATGAAGAGACAACCCACAGAATGGGGGACAGTATTTACAAACTACCCATCTGACAAGAGATTAATACTCAGAATATATAAAAAGCTCTAACAAATCTATAGGAAAAAAATCTAACAATCTTATTAGCCCTTTTCCCATTGGCCTTAAGAATACTTGCCAATGGTGTTTGTAGTATTAACCAAGGAAGTGAAAGTAAGATAAATATTACTTTCTCATTGCTCCATTAAATTGACTTTGGAAACAAAATACATCATTCTATTTATAGCATTCTGTTTTTAGTAATGATATTTCCATTTAGAAAATACAGTAAATCTCAACTGATAAAAATATCAAAACCTAGAAAATGTAGCATTCCTAGACACCATGTTAACATTGTTCTTGTACAGTTGTTGGCCGAAGATTCATTTGAAGAATCTGAGTTTTCCAAAATAGACGATTCTGATGAGTCAGATGATTCTGACGTTAGTTCTGTTTAGAAAAAAACTCCAAGAACAGTTTTTATATTTTATTTTTACATTGAATCAGTCAGATTTGCTCCAGCCTCAACGAGTGTGCTTACATATAATTAAATGAGTCTGGCAGCAAGCTGCACTTTTCCTTTTCTAAAAAGGAAAAGGGTTAAAAAATGGGCAAAAGATGCTGGGCGCAGTGGCTCACTCCTGTAATCCCAGCATTTTGGGAGGCTGAGTCGGGGGGATCACCTGAGGTCAGGAGTTCAAGACCAGCATGGCCAATGTGGTGAAACCCCGTCTTTACTAAAAATACAAAAATTAGCCAGGCATGGTGGCAGGTGCCTGTAATCTCAGCTACTCAGGAGGCTGAGGCAGGAGAATCACTTGAACATGGAAGGTGGAGGTTGCAGTGAGCCGAGATCGTGCCACTGCACTCCATTATGGGTGACAAGAGCAAAACTCCATCTCAAAAAAAAAAAAAAAAAAAAAAAAAAAAAAAAGCAAAAGATCTAAATAGATGTTTCTGAGAAGAAGAGATACAAATGGTAAAGAGTCATATGAAAAGGTGCTCAACCTCATTGATCATTAGAGAAATGCAAATCAAAACTACAATGAGATATCATCTCAGCCCAGATAATACTGATTTTATCCAAAAGACAAACAATAAAATTAGTGGCAAGTATGTGGAGAAAACGGAAGCGTGATACCCTGACAGTGGGAATATAAATTAGTACAACCACTAAGGAGATCAGTTGGAGGTTCCCCAAAAAACTAAAAATATAGCTACCATATATATAGATCACCATACTAATATAATAATAATGAAAAAGTTTGAAATATTATGAGAATTACCAAAATGTGACATTGAAACATGAAGTGAGTACATGCTATTAGAAAAATGGAATAGAGTATCCACAGACCTTCAATTTGTAAATGTATACATATATATACACATACACATATGTACTCATTTTGCTATGCCTTGAATTCACGCACTTTGCAGATATATTTTGTCTATAAGAAACCCAATTTAAGTATAAAGACCCAGATATATTAAAAGTAAAGGGTTAGAGAAATACATGCCATGCTATCACCAATCAAAAGAAAGCTAAGCTTGAATAGCTGTATCAATATCAGATGAAGCAGATTTCAGAGCAACATATATCTGCAAAGTGCATTAATTCAAGGCACAATAAAATGAGGTATGCCTGTATTAATAATTTCTATCTTCTCTTTTTTTCTTGCTTATCTTGGCTAGATGTTTGTTAATTCTGTTTTCTGAGTTCTTTCATGCTGATAAACATGTGTTCTTTTTTTGAAAATTTAATTGCACTTCAGATTCTGAGGAGGTTTATTAATTTTATTAATTTTATTGATCTTTTCAAAGAACTAGATTTGGGTTTTATTGATTTTTCTCTCTTAATTATCTGTTTTCAATTTCTTTGATTTCCACCCTAATTTTACTATTTTACTTTTTCTACTTAATTTGGACTTAATTTGACTTTCTTTTCTAGTTTCCTCAGGTAAAAGTTTATATTATTGATTTTATATCTTTCTTTCTAACCTATGCATTAAATACTATACATTTTCTTCTAAGCACTGCTTTTGCTGTATTCTGAAAATTTTGATAAATTATATTTTTATTTTCATTTAGTTCAAAATTGTTTAAACTTTTTCTGAGATTTCATTTTTTACCAGTGTGTTATTTATATGTATGTTGTTTAATCTCCAAATATTTTGGAGGTTTTCTTCCTATTTTTCTGTTATTGATGTCTAGTTTAATTCCAACGTGGTCTAAGAGAATACTTTATATTATTTTAATTATTTTAAATTTGTTAAGGTGTGTTTTAAAGCCCAAGATGTCACTTTTCTTGATAAATGTTCCATGTGAGCTTGAGAAGAATGTATATTTTGCTATTATTGGATGTAGCATTCTATGTCAATCAGGTCTAGTAAATTAACAGTGCTTTCAGTTCAATTATATACTGATTTTCTGCCTGCTGAATCTGTTGATTTTTGAGAGAAGAATGTTGAAATTTCCAACTATAAAAGTGGATTTGTCTATTTCTTGCAGTTCTATCAATTTTAGCCTCATCTATTTTATTGCTGTTTTTAGGCACAGGTACATGAAGGATTGTTGTTTCTTCTTAGTGAATTGACCCTTTTATTATGTAATGGCCATTTTTATCCTTGAAGATTTTTCTTGCTCTGAAATCTGCTTCATCTGATATTCTACAGCTATTCAAACTGTCTTTTGATTGCCGATAGCATGGCATATATTTCTCTAATCCTTTAATTTTAATATATCTGAGTCTTTATATTTAAATTGGGTTTCTTGTAGACAATATATAGTTGGTTCTTTGTTTTTTATCTACTCTGATAATCTGTGTTTTAATTGGTTATTTTGACCATTCATATTTAAAGTCATTATTAATATAATTTGATTAATATATACCTCATTTCTAACTGTTTTCTTTTTGCCCTAGTTCTTTGTTTTTTTCTATCTTCCACTCTTTTTTTTTCCTTTCCTAGTTTTAGTTGAACATTTTATATGATTCAATTTTCTCTTTTCTCTTAGCATATTGTTTATGTCTCTTTTGAAAAATTTTAAGTGGTTGTCCTAGAGTTTGGAATATGCATTTACAACTAATCTAAATCCACTTTCAAATAACACCATACTGCTTCACAGAAAGTGCAGGTACCTTATTTAAAAAATTCCCAGTCCCTTTCTCCCATCCCTTAAACATTTATGTCATACATTTCACTTATTCATAAGCTATATCCAGTATATCATTGCAGTTATTATTTTAAACAAACTTTTACCTGTTAGTCCACTGACACATAAGAAAAATATTTTATATTACCTTCATTTATGTGTCTTTGAACACTCTTGCTTTGTAATCCAGATCCATGTTTCTAATCTATATCATTTTCCTTCTCCCTGAAGACCTTCTTTTAACATTTTTTGCAAGACAAGCCTACTGGTGACATAGTTCCTCAATCTTTGTTTGTATGAGAAAGTCTTTATTCCTCCTTCACTTTGAAGGACAGTTTAGTTGGATCTACAGCTCTATATTGGTGGAGTTTTTCCTTTCAACACTTCAAATGCTTCATTCCACTTTCTTCTTATTTCATGGTATCTGATAAGTTTCTGTAATTCTTACTCTTGTTCTTCTAATGATAAGGTGTTTTTCTTCCTCTGGTTTCTTTCAAGGTTTTCTCTTTGTCTTTGCTTTCCTGTAGTTTAAATATGATGTGCTTAAGTGTAGCTTTTTGTTTGTTTATTTTGGTATTTCTCCTGCTTGGTATTCACTGAGCTTCCTTGCATGTGTGGTTTGGTGTCTGTTAATAATTTTGGAATAGAGGGAGGATTCAAGATGGTGGATTAGACACAACTCCAGCACACAACACCCAGTGAGAGAGACACAGAAACCCAGAGATCTCCTAGCTCCAACTGAGGTACCAGGTGCATTTCAATGGATCTGGTCCCAGGGTGAGCAAAGCCCACTCAGGGCAGACCGAGGTGGGGAGGGGTGCTGCTTCACACAGAAAGTGCATCTGACCAGCAAGTCAGAGGCTCCACCTCTGGTGGTCCAGTCCAGATACAGCGCTTCCCCCAATGCCTCAGCAATACACAGAACAGGGAATCTTTGCCAGTCAAGTGCCAGGAATTACAAGTGCGCAGTTGAATAAGAGTCTGCAGATGGAGCTATCACCCCTCCCCCCACCCAGAGAGAGAGGAAGCTGTAAGTGAGAGCAGCTGGGCGGCCCCTACCCCATGACCAGAGAAAGAAAGCTGAAAGGGGGAGACTGCCGGGTGTGGCTGGGCAGGTCCCTACCCTCCCACACAAACCCCAGAGGGTTGAAGCTCTGACTCTAGTGGGTTGCGTAGCCAGTGCTACAGTCTGAGATGAACCCTGAAAGATCTAGCCCAGTGGAGGAAGGGCACAACCCACCACTGGAGGGGTGGGACTTGGCTATGTGTTTTAACAAAAATCACAGGAAGCCTATATAGCAACGGGACGGCATTCTTGACAACCCAGCAGTGCCTACAGGTAAGCGGAAGAGGCAGGCCTAATCTCCCAGCATAAACAAAAAAGACACAGGAAGCTTCCCTAGTAACCTGAAGGAGTCCCTAGAAACCCAGTAGCATGCCCACAGGCAGACAAGCGACCTCATCAAACAGCTCTCTGACACCACAGCCAGGTAAATCCACAAAGATGGGGAAAAAACATCGCAAAAAAGGTGAAATGATCAAAGACCAGAGCACCTCTTCTCCTTCAAGGGGTCACAACTCCTCAAAAACACAGAATCACAGCTTGACTGCGAAGGAGTGCAAAGAATTGACAGAAACAGGATTCAGAAGGTGGATAATAAAAAATGTTTCAGAGCTAAAGGAGCACATTCTAACTCAATGCAAAGAAACCCAAAACCTTGAAAAAAGGTTACATGAAATGGTAACTAGAATAACCAGCTTAGAGAAGAACATAAGTGATTTGATGGAGTTGAAAAACACAGCACGAGAACTATGTGAAGGAAACATAAGTTTTAATAGCTGAATTGATCAAGCAGAAGAAAGGATATCAGAGATTGAAAATCAACTCAATGAAATAAAAAGAGAAGGCAATACAAGAGAAAAAAAGAGTGAAAAAAAATGAACAAACCCTCTAAGAAATATGGGAGTATGTGAAAAAACCTAATCTATGCTTGATCGGTGTACCTGAATATGATGGGGAGAATGAATCCAAGCTTGAAAACACACTCGAAGATATTATCCAGAGAACTTCCCAAGCCTAGCAAGGCAGTCCAAATTTCAAATTCAAGAAATATAGAGAACTCCACGAAGATATTCCTCAGGAAGAGCAACCCCAAGGCACATAATCATCAGATTCACCAGGGACGAAATGAAGGAAAACATGCTAAGGGCAGCCAGAGAGAAAGGTCAGGTCACCCACAGAGGGAAGCCAATCAGACTCACAGCAGATCTCTTGGCAGAAACCCTACAAGCCAGAAGAGAGTGAGGGCCAATATTCAACATCCTTAAAGAAAAGAACTTCCAACCCAGAATCTCCTATCCAGCCAAACTAAGCTTCGTAGGTGAAGGAGAAATAAAGTCCTTTACAGACAAGCAATTATTGAGAGATGTCGTCACCACCAGACCTGCCCTACAAGAGCTCCTGAAACAAACACTAAGCATGGAAAGGAAAAAGTACCAGTCACTGTAAAAGCAAACCAGTTGGCAAAGACCAAAAATGTAATGAAGAAAATGAGTCAACTAATGAGAGAAAACCAGCCAGTAACAAAATGGCAGGATCAAATTCACACATAACAATATTAACTTTGAATGTAAATGGCCTAAACACCCCAATCAAAAGACACAGACTTGTAAACTGGATAAAAAGTCAGAACCCATCAGTGTGCTGTATTCAAGAAACCCATCTCACATACAAAGACACACATAGACTCAAAATAAAGGGATGGAAGAAGATTTACCAAGCAAATGGAGAACAAAAAAAATCAGGGGTTGCAATCCTAGTCTCTGATAAAATGGACTTCAAACCAACTAAGATCAAAAGAGACAAAGAAGGGCATTACATAATGGTAAAAGGATCACTCCAATAGGAAGAGCTAACTATCTTAAATATATATGCCCCCAACACAAGAGTACCCAGATACATAAAGCAAGTTCTTAACGACCTAAAATGAGATTTAGACTCCCACACAATAATAGTGGGAGACTTCAGTACTCCACTGTCAATATTAGACAGATCAATGAGACAGAAAATTAACAAGGATATCCAGGACTTGAATGCAGAGCTGGACAAAGCAGATCTAATAGACATACACAGAATGCTCCTTCCCAAATCCACAGAATATACATTTTTCTCAGCACCACATTGCACTTACTCTAAAACTGACCACATCATTGGAAGCAAATCACTCCTCAGCAAATGCAAAAGAATGGAAATTATAACAAACAGTCTATCAGACCACAGCGCAATCAGACTAGAACTCAGGATCAAGAAACACAATCAAACCCGCACAAGCACTTGGAAACTGAACAACTTGCTTCTGAATATTTACTGGATAAACAATGAAATGATGGCAGAAATAAAGATGTTCTTTGAAACCAACCAGAATGAATACACAACTTACCAGAATCTCTGGGACACCTGTAAAGCAGTATTGAGAGGGAAATTTATAGCAATAAATGCCCACCAGAGAAGAGAGGAAAGAGCTAAAATCAACACCCTATCATCAAAATTGAAAGAACCAGAGGAGCAAGATCAAAAAAACTCAAAAGCTAGCAGAAGACAAGAGATAACTAAGATCAGAGCAGAACTGAAGGAGATAGAGACACAAAAAACCCTTCAAAAAAATCAATAAATCCAGGAGCTGGTTTTTTGAAAAGATAACAAAATAGACAGACTGCTAGCCTGATTAATAAAAAAGAAAAGGGAAAAGAATCAAATAGATGCAATAAAAAATGATAAAGGGGATATCGCCACTGATCCCACAGAAATACAAACTACCATCAGAGATTACTACAAACAGCTCTACTCACATAAACCACTAAACCAGGAAGAAATGGATACATTCCTGGACACTTGTAATCTACTAAAACTAAACCAGGAGGAAGCTGAAACCCTGAGTAGACCAAAAACGTGGGCTGAAGTAGAGGCAGGATTCAATAGCCTACCAACCAAAAAAAAGTCTAGCTCCAGATGGTTTCACAGCCGAATTCTACCAGACGTACAAAGAGGAGCTGGCTCCATTCCTTCTAAAACTGTATCAAACAATACAAAAGGAGGGAATCCTCCCTAACTCATTTTATGAGACTAACATCATACCAAAACCAGGCAGAGACTCAACTAAAAAAGAAAACTTCAGGCCAATATCCATGATGAATATTGATGCAAAAATCTTCAATAAAGTACTGGCAAACAGATTGCACGAGCACATCAAGAAGCTTATCCATCATGACCAAGTAGGCTTCATCCCGGGGATGCAAGGCTGGTTCAACATACGCAAGTCTATATATGTAACCCATCACATAAATGGAAAAAAAACCACATGATTATCTCAATAGATGCAGAGAAGGCCTTTGATAAAATGCAACAGCCTTTCATGCTAAAAACTCTCAATTAACTAGGTATTGATTGAACATATCAAAAATGATAAAAGCTATATATGACAAAACTACAGCCCATATCATACTGAATGGGCAAAAGCTGGAAGAATTCCCTTAGAAATCAGGCACTAGACAAGGATGCCCTCTCTCACCACTCCTATTCAACATAGTATTGGAAGTTCTAGCCAGAGCAATCAGGCAAAAAAAAAAAGAAATAAAGGGTATTCGATTAGGAAAGGAGGAAGTCAAACTGTCTCTATTTACAGATGACATGAGTGTATATCTAGAAGACTCCATTGTCTCAGCCCAAAATCTTCTCAAACTGATACAAAATCAATGTGCAAAAATCACAAGCACTCCTATATACCAATAACAGACAAACAGAGAGCCAAATCAAGAGCAGACTCCCATTCACAATTGCTACAAAGAGAATAAAATACCTAGGAATACAACTTACAAAGGATGTAAAGGACCTCTTCCAGGAGAACTACAAACCACTGCTCAAGGAAATAAGAGAGGACACAAACAGATGGAGAAACATTCCATGCTCATGGTGAGGAAGAATCAATATTGTGAAAATGGCCATACTGCCCAAAGTAATCTATAGATTCAATGCTATCCCCATCAAGCTACAAATGACCTTCTTCACAGAACTGGGAAAAACCACTTTAAACTTCATATAGAATCACAAAAGACCCCTCATAGCCAAGACAGTCCTAAGCAAAAAGAACAAAGCCAGAGGCATCACACTGACAGACTTCAAACTATGCTACAAGGCTACAGTAATCAAAACAGCATAGTACCAGTACCAAAACAGAGACGTAGACCAATGGAACAGAACAGAGACCCCAGAAGAAACACCTCACATCTACAACCATCTGATCTTTGACAAACCCAGAAAAAACAAGCAATGGGGAAAGGACTCCATGTTTAATAAATGGTGTTGGGAAAACTGGCTAGCAGTTTCTGCAGAAAGCAGAAACTGGACCCCTTCCTGACACCTTACACTAAAATTAACTCCAGATGGATCAAAGATTTAAACATAAAACCTAACACCATAAAAACACTGGAAGAAAACGTAGGCAAAACCATCCAGGACATAGGCCTAGGCAGAGACTTCATGACTAAAACACCAAAAGCAATGGCAATAAAAGCCAGGATAGACAAATGGGATCTAATTAAACTCCAGAACTTCTGTACAGCAAAAGAAACAATCATTAGAGTGAATCGGCAACCAACAGAATGGGAAAAAATTTTGCAACCTACCCATCTGACAAAGGGCTAATATACAGAATCTACAAAGAACTAAAACAGATATACAAGAAAAAAAAACAAACAAACAACCCCATTCAAAAGTGGGCAAAGGATACGAACTTTTCAAAAGAGGACATATATGAGGCCAACAAACATGAAAAAATGCTCATAATCACTGGTCATTAGAGAAATGCAAATCAAAACCACACTGAGATATCTCACGCCAGTTAGAATGGCAATCATTAAAAAATCTGGAGACGACAGATGCTGGAGAGGATGTGAAGAAATAGGAACACTCTTACACAGATGGTGGGAGTGTGAATTAGTTCAACCATTGTGGAAGACAGTGTGGGGATTTTTCTGCACTCAGTCTCCAACAATTTGCCAGTTTCCCTTTAAGTATTTCTATACCATGCTGGCTGCAATGTGGTTTCTGTTCCCAGTAAGTTGGGATTCCCTGTAGCTACCTATATGTCTCTCCATGTCAGACCAATACCCAAAAGTCAATTTAGTTTAATTTTTAAGACTTCTTAAGAGTTATTGCATTTTAAGAATTGTCTCTGCCCAATATATTCACGGTGAAGTTTTAAAAAAAATCTAAGTGTTTGCATTTTGTTTGCTTTATTTTAGTTGTATTTTAATTATACTACAGTCAATTTATCTTCTGTTTCTTATTTGTTTTAAATTTGAATTTCTTCATAGTATATTATACAATGAATTCTATAAGTTTTTCATGGATATTTAAAAACAATTTCTAACAATATGCAGTGTAGTCAACATTGTTGATTAAATTATTTAAATATTCTATGTCCATTGTATTTATTCAACAAATACTTGTGTGTGAGTTTCTGTTCTATAAGAAAATGTTTTATTATTTATCTATATATTTTTGAAAATCATTTCAACTTTTATTTTAGATTCAGTGGGTATATGTGCATGTTTGTTACAGGAATATATTGAATGACACTGAGATTTGGGGTATGAATGATCCTGTAACTCAGATAATGAGCATAGTATCAAATAGATTATTTTTTTAGCACTTATCACCTTTCTCCCTCCCCTCTTATGGGGTCTATTGTTGCCATCTTTATGTCCTTGTGCACCCAAGGCTTAGCTCCCATTTAGAAGTGAGAATATGTAGTATTTGGTTTTCTGCTCCTGCATTAATTTGCTTAGTATGATGCCTTCCAGTGCTGCATCCATGTTGTTGTAAAGAGCATGATTTCTTTCTTTTTCATGGCTGCACAGTATTCCATGGAGTATATGCACCACATTTTCTTATCCAATCCACCATTGATGGGCATTTAAATTGATTGCATGTCTTTGCCAGCAAATATTTGTTGAACACCAGTATGATTAAGGCAGTGTGCTAGTTATCTGTGAAACAATGATGAGCACAATAGAAACAATCCTTGTCATTATGAGACTCATGATCTAGAGGTAAGATGCAGAGAGGTAAACAGCTATAATACAATATAAAAAAATGCCATAATGAGGATCATACAGAGTACTATGTAAGAACATAGAAAGAGCAATATAATGCAGATGAGGAGTTAGGAAAGGCTTTCTAGGAAGAAGTTATGATCAAGCTGAGACCTAAAGGATGAATAGGAACTAACCAAGTAAAGAATGAATAAAAATATTCCAAACATGTTTGAAGACCTGGATATGATAGTTAGGAAACTGAAGAAGTTCACTGTGGCTAGATTGTGAATGTGACTTGGGAATAGAGTGCAGGGTGGCAAAAATAAGACTGGAGAGGACCCAAATCATGTGAAGCCTTTTGCTCATAGTAAACAGTTTAGAATTTATCCTAAGTGAGGAGGCACTGAAAGAACTTAAGCAAGTAAGTGATGTAATATGAATTGTACTTTAGGAAGATTCTCTACCTTCAAAATGGAGTACAAATTGGAATGTGGAAATATGAGTGTGTTTAACCTTATATTATTACCACCTCTGATTTCTATTTTAAATTAAAGTTCAATTATCCAAGTATATTTGAATGCATTCACCTTTAAAAAAGAATTAGGGCCTGATTCTCACACCTTGTACAAAAAAATCCATGCAAAATAGATTATGGATTTAAATGTAAAATGTAAAACTGTAAAAAAAGAATTAGAGGTAAACATAGGTTAAAATCTTTGGGAACTACAGGTAGATAAAGAGTTCTTATACCTGAGACCAAAAGCACAAATCTTTAAGAGAAAATAATTGCTAAATTAGACTATCAAAATAAAAAAATGCACAGGGAGAAAGATGTTAAGAGGATGAAAAAGCAAGGTGCAAATTAGGAAAAAATGCTTGCAACTCACAACTGTAACATATAATTTGTTCTGCAATATATACATATATAAAGTGTACTCAAAACTCAACGGCTAAAAAAAAAAACAAACAATCCAGTTTGAAAATGGTAAAAAACACGAACAGACATTTCACTAAAAAAAGCAAATAGGACAGGCCAAGACGGTTGATAAGAAGCAACTTCAGTCCATGGCCTTCACAGAGAAAAATGAAAATGGTGAGTGAATTCTGTACCTTCAACTGAGGTATCCAGTTTCTCACATTGGGACTGACTAGGCAGATGGCTTGACCCATGGACAGCAAGTAAAAGCAGGGCAGGGCAATGGCCTATCCAAGAGTGGCATGGTGTCAGGAGAGGCCCCACCCCCAGCCAAGGGAGGTGGTGAGTGATTGTGCGACCCCTCCTAGGAAACCATGCTTTTCTCACAGATCTTTGCAACCTGCAGGTCAGGAGATCCCCTCCTGAGCCCATACCATCAGGGCCTTGGGTCTGAAGCAGAGAACTGTACAGAGTCTCAGCAAAGTGGCTAATAAGGCACACATGGAGACACAGGAGCTTTGCATACTCCACCCCTGGAAATTCCAATGATGTAAGATATCCATTTGTACATTCCCCCTAGGAAGGGGTCCGAATAAAGTAAGCCAACTGGCATTGCTCTTCAGGCCCCACTTCCATGGCACCTCACAAGTTACAACCCACTGGCTTAGAATTCCAGCTGGCCAGAGGCAGCAGGCTAGAGACTGCCCGAAATGGGCTGAGTTCCTTGGGGGAGGGGCAGATGCCATCTCTGTGGTTCAAGTCAGCCATTCTAGCCTGCTGGCTCCAGAGAGTCCAGGTGGTCCAAACCAGCAGGAGCTCCCCACAAGGAAGCAAAGCTGCTGTGTCAGATCATGGCCAGACCACTTCTTTAAGTGGGATCTCAACCCATCTCTCCTCACTGTGGGGGCACCTCTATGTGGGAATTTCAGCAATTCTGGCCAGGGTTACACTGACATAACTCTGATCTCTCCCTGAGATAGAACCCCCAGGAGGAGGGGCAACCAACTATTCATGCAGTTCAGCTGACAGCATTTCCAGCCTGCTGGCTCTGGAGAGTCTGGGTGGTCTGGACAGGGTGGAGGGGTTCCCCCTATTGCAGCACATCGGCTCAGCCAAAGGGCAACCAGGCTACTTCTTTAAGTGGGTGCCTGATCCCACTCCTCCTGACTGGGTGAGATCTCCCAACAGGGGTCTCCAGACACCTCCTAGAGGAATGTTCAGACCAGCAGCAGATCAGTGACCACTGGGACAAAGCTTTCAGAAGAAGGAACCTCTGCCATCTTTGCTGTTTTGCAGCTTTCACTGGTGATGCATCCAGGTGAGGGAGGGACCAAAGTGCTAGGGTCTGGAGTGGACCTCCAGCAAACTGTGGCCACTCTGTGGAAGAGCAGCCTGACTGCTAATAGAAAAACAAACAGGAAGCAACAACATCAACAAAAAGACCCCACAAAACCCATATTCAAAGATCAGCAACCTCAAAGATCGAAGATAAACCCACAAAGATGAGAAAGAATCAATGCAAAAATGCTGAAAACTCAAGAAAGCCAGAGTGCCTCTTCTCCAAATGACCACAACACCTTTCCAGCAAGGGCACAGAACTGGGCTGAGGCTGAGATGGCTAGATTGACAGAAGTGAGCTTCATAAGGTGAGTAATAATGAACTTTGCTGAGCTAAAGGAGCATGTTTTAACCCAATGCAAAGAAGCTAAGAATCATGAAAAAATAATACAGGAAATGATAATCAGATTAGCCAGTTAAGAGAGGAGCATAAATGACCTGGTGGAGCTGAAAAACACAACATAAGAACTTCACATAACAATCAGAGGTATCAATGGCAAAATAGACCAAGTGAAGGAAAGACCGTCAGAGCTTGAAGGCTATCTTTCTGAAATAAGAGAGATGGACAAGAAAAGAGAAAACAGAATGAAAAGGAACAAATGAAACCTCTAAGAACGATGGAATTATGTAAAGACTGAACTTACGACTGATTAGGGTACCTGAAAGAGACAGGAAGAACAGAAACAAGCTGGAAAATATACTTCAGGATATCATCTAGGAGAAATTCCTCAACCTAGCAAGACAGGTCAACATTCAAATTCAGGAAATCCAGAGAACCCCAATACGATGCTCCATGAGAAGTTCAACTCCAAGGCATGTAATCATCAGATTCTCCAAGGTCTAAATGAAAGAAAAAATGTAAAGGGAAGCCACAGAGAAAGGCCAGGTCACCCACAAAGGGAAGTTCATCAGACTAACAGTGGACCTCTCAGCAGAAACCCTACAAGCCAGAAGAGATTGGAAGCCAATATTCAACATTCTTAAAGAAAAGCATTTCCAACCCAAAACATCTGGCCAAACTGAGCTTCATAAGCAAGAGAGAAATGAGATCCTTTTCAAACAAACAAATGCTGAGGGAATTTGTCACCACCAGGCCTTCCTTGCAAGAGCTTCTGAAAGAAGCACTAGACATAAAAAGGAAAAATATTTGCCAGCCACTACTAAAACACACTGAAGTACAAAGACCAGTGACACTATGAAGCAACTACATCAAGTCTGCAAAATAACCAGCTAGCATCATGATGACAGGATCAAATTCACATATAACAGTATTAACCTTAAATGTGAATTGGCTAAATGCCCTAATTAAAATGCATAGAACGGCAAGCTGGATAAAGAGTGAAGACCCATCAGTATGCTGTCTTCCAGACCATCTTACATGCAAAGACACATGTAGGCATGAAATAAAGGGATGGAGGAAAATTTACCAACCAAATGGAAGGCAGAAAAAATCAAGAGTCATAGAGTATCTGACAAAACAGATTTCAGACCAACAAAGATTTAAAAAGACAAAGAAGGGCATTACATAATGGTAAAGGGTTCAATTCAACAAGAAGAGCTAACTATCCTAAATATATACGCATCCAATACAGAAGCACCCCGATTTATAAAGCAACTTCTTAGAGACCTACAAAGAGACTTAGAATCCCACACAATAATACTGGGAGACTTTATCACCCCACTGTCAATGTTAGAGCATTGTGATGGAAAATTAAGAAGGATAATCAGAACCTGAACTCTGCTCTGAATCAAGCAGACTTGATAGATATCTACAGAACTCTCCACCCAAAAACAATAAAATGTGCATTCCTTTCAATGCCACATGGTGCTTACTCTAAAATTGATCACGTAATTGGAAGTAAAACACTCCTCAGCAAATGCAAAAGAACTGAAGTCATAACAGTTTCTTAGACCACAGCACAATCAAATTGGATCTCAAGATTAAGAAACTCACTCAAAATCACATAACTACATGGAAATTGAACAACTTGCTCCTGAATGACTCCTGAGTAAATAATGAAATTAAGGTGGAAATCAAGATGTTCTTTGGAACTAATGAGAACAAAGAGGCCATGTGCCAGAATCTCTGGAATACAGGTAAAGCAGTGTTAAGAGGGATATTCATAGCATTAAATGTCCACATTAAAAAGCTAGAAAGATCTCAAATCAACAACCAAAAGAACTAAAAAGAACCCAAAGCTAGCAGAAGACAAGAAATAACCAACATTGGAGTGGAACTGAAAGAGATAGAGGCACAAAAAAAACCTTCAAAAATCAAAAAAACCAGGAGCTGTTTTTTTGACAAAATTAGTGCAATAGACTGCTAGCTAGACTAATAAAAAAGAAAAGAGAGAAGAATCAAATAGACACAATCAGAAATGGTAAGGGGAATATCACCACTGACCCCACAGAAATACCAACAACCATCAGAGAATATTATAAACATCTCTACATGAACAAACTAGAAAATGTAGAAGAAATGGATAATTTTCTGGACACATACACTTTCCAAAAACTGAACGGGAAGAAGTTGAATCCCTGAATGGACCAATAACAAGTTCTGAAACGGAGGCAATATTAAAAAGCCTAGCAACCAAAAAAAAAAAAAAAAAAAAAGCCCAGGACCAAACGGATTTATAGCTGAATTCTACCAGAGGTCCAAAGAGGAGCTGGTACCATTTCTTCTGAAACTATTCCAAACGATTGAAAAGGAGGGACTCCTCCCTGACTTATTATGTGAGGCCAGTATCATGTTGATACCAAAATCTGGCAGAGATAGAACAAAAAAAAGAGAAAGCTTCAGGCTGATATCCCTGATGAACCTCGATGCAAAAATCCTCAATAAAATCACAGACATGGCCTGGGATACAGCAAGTCTTCACCAGTGTGTCAGAGATCTAGGGGAATTGGCTCCCCATGGCAGTTCTCTGAATTAGTTCTGTGGATGGGCAAGTGGTCATGCCAAGTGTCTCTCCTCCAAGAGCTTCTCTTAGACCTTAGAGGTATGAATGATCCTGAATAACGGCCCCTGAACTTAATACCAGATAAGGGATGGAGATACGTGGACAATCTGGGAATGTTACTTGTTCTTCCTGGGCCATAGTTTCTTTATGTTTGAAATGGAGATAGCAGCATCTGCTTTGTTAGTAACACTGTGAGGGTAAAATGAGAGTATACATATAAAAGTGCTTTAGAAATGTAAAGACCTGAGAGTTTTTGAGCAAACCAGAAAGGTTTTTTTTGTGCAATCAATATATTTAGGGGGGTAACAAACACCAAATAATCCTCAACAAATGAATGTACACATAGTTCCTAAAATTAGGCAAATATACTCCTCTTGGAACATAAAAAAAATAAAATTTCCAACAAATATGTCAACTATGTAAATAAAGTGTTAATAAAAAATAAAAAAAAATAAAGTTGTGATACATATACATGAATGAACCTAGAAAACATTATGCTAAGAAGCTAGACATAAATGAACAATTTTTAAATAATTCAATTTATATATTTACATTATATTAAGAAAAAAAATGTGTTTTCACATCCCAGTTTTCTCCTCATCTATTCTTAAAAGCCAAGCTGCCCAAAGGAAGCATGCAACACTGCAAGGAATACAATTTAATGTGGCCAGGTAACTCTGGCCGGAAGGGGGTGCAGAAGGAAGAAAGGAGAGGGAAGACAGTCTAAGATTCAAAGCATCTTGCGACTCTGAGACTTCAGAGGTGAAGCCACCTATGATCTGGGTGGATGTCTGGGAAAACATGTAATTCAAGGCAGTGCTGAAACCCTGTGGCTTTTGTGTGGATTCTGAGGTAATACTATAGTAGAAAGTCCAGCCAAATGGTGAGACTAAGCAAGAGTCTTGGAGAAAAAGGAACAGAATGAAGGCAATGTTCTACCGTAATGCATGCTCCTGCAAGGACAGACAACATGATATCCTTAGGATCTCCTGAGGGAGTTTGTGTGAAAGGAGGAAACTTGCCACCAAAACAGGAAAGAAGTGGTTAAACAGCAACAATAGGGCTCCTGCTTCCTGGAGCTATTGAGTGACATTTCCTTGCAACAATCCTAGCATCTTAAAGTGTGGTGTCGGTTTCACTTCGGATTCCAAATGAGAAGTTATTTTTCCCGGCAAACGCAGTTTAAAGTGTTTCTCTCAGTGCCATGCTGTACAGAAAAATACTAATCCCACAGAGAAAGATAGTCACAAAAACAGAAGGAAAAAAGTATAACATGAGTGCAGAGCCAGGACACTAAATTCAGAGAGACAGAGCAACTGCCTCACACAACCATTGCTCACATTATGTAGAGCATTACTGGAAGGAAACCGTCTTCAACAGAAACCTGCTGCACTGCTCTTAGCTCTTAGCAAACTCCTTTTGTTTGGCCTGGGACCACTTGACCTGTGGATCATTTCGTAGCAGATTTTCCAGGTAATGCTTAGATTCTTCGTGCTCCCCCAATTCATTGGATTGGGCTTCAGGGGCTCTTTCTGATGTGTGTCTGATTCAAATTGTATTTTAGAAATACTTAAAATTGAAGAAAAATTGGATGTTAAAATACAGAGTGCAAAGCCTCTTTACTAACTTTCAATAATATCTGAACTCATGTCTAAGGAACATAGAAGCATCTTTCAATTCCTAGTCTCATTTTCCCACCATTCAAATATTCCTTATGGAGGATAGAGATCCTATGCAAGTCTTAGGAATTGCTCTAGAGAAAAACATCTTTCTCCAAGCTTAAGAAACATATCCCAGACCAACTTTCATTCCCCAAATTGTTTAAATTAAAAATAAGCAACTGGAGGGGGTCAGCTAGTTGATGGTCCATAGAAGCTTTCCTTGAAGCAGGGGTAAAGGCCTTTTATTTATTTCTTAACTGTTTCTGTCATTTAAGGGTGCATCAGAGACCCTGTTGTAATATTAAGTTATATCACTATTGAAGAGCCCATAAGATGGGGATTGGTACAGGATCATCATGAAGAGCAGCTATTGAGAGTTACTGACAACTTCTTTGAGGTGTGGCTGAAAGCAACTAGCAAGAATAAGAGACAAAATCTTGTGATGAGGGAAGTCACCTGTAAGGGGAGCAGCTAGATATTGAGGCTTGGGAGACCTTATCATTCTAAGATACCTGGCCTTGACTTCCAAACAAAAATCATCCTTGACATGCAGAAAGACTACTGATTCCTCAATAGATTTATAATGCAACAGATAAAATGATGTGACCTTGGGTAATTTCTTTAACCTCATACAGAATCAAATTCCCCATCTGAACATAAGAGTATTTACTTCATAAGTTTATTGTGAAACTTAATCAAGATAAAATATGTAATTTACCTTGCATAATGTTTGACATATACTAAGCACCAAATATACGTTAATTATTAATATTGTCATTTTCATGAGCAAACTTAGTAGGGATAAAAGCTCAGACACTGGGTAGGAACTTGAGCTAGCCATAGAGACCTTGAATTGTAACCTGGCCTTCAGATTCTTCATCAGAAGGGTGGGACCAGGAATAAGAGCGTTACACTTGGCACAAGTCCAAACTGCATGACTGCACAAACACTGTAACTGTTCTGTATTCAGACACATTTGAAAGGATTTTTCCAGCATAAATTTCTAAATGTGCTGCTTGTTTTGTAATTCAATCTAGGGCAGCAGCAGCAGTGCTATCATTATTTACATTTCTACCTTTTGGTCTTGCATCCAAGATATTTGCAGCAGTATGAATTGGCTCATAAGAAAATTCTTCTCTTTTCTTAAAAAAGTTTCATGTTACTTTTTTGTACCTATAAGCAAGTAAATATTAATAATCTTTTACACCAATTTGTTTCTGAGACATTTGGTCAGAAATAATTTGCAGAAATAAATTGATTCAGACACTGCAGCTAATTTAACATTAATTTTTTCCTATTGCTTTGATGTTTAAAAATTATTCCAGTAGAAGAGAACCTCATTAGTAACATATTAACTTTCTAATATTGTTAATACACTTTTTTCATTTTAATGAACAAAAGGCTATACAAAGACCTTATAAACAATTAGAAAGTCATCGTGCCTTCAATTAAGTTTTCTATTCTCCAAGATTTAATTCATCAACAATAACCTAAGTAGCTGTTAATCCTCCATATATGAGTGTAAAGGGAAAAAACATTTTTGTTTATGTATATGTCAACTCTTAAGATTGTTTCAATAGTGACCAGTTCCTTTTCCCTCTTTGCTTTACCTTGGTTGTGTGTGAGTCATGTTCTCAAACATTAATAACTGCAAATTGGGTACTCAAATTCGGGAAGTACTAACCTGAGTGATCTATAATGGATAGCTGTGCTTGATCCCAACAAATGAACTCCTGCATAATCTGCAACTGGTCTAGA
This sequence comes from Saimiri boliviensis, assembly GCF_048565385.1. Lineage (NCBI taxonomy): Eukaryota > Metazoa > Chordata > Mammalia > Primates > Cebidae > Saimiri > Saimiri boliviensis. The sequence continues at coordinate 82,921,588 of NC_133470.1, read as the reverse complement.
CTAAGCAATAAACAGTTGTTGAAGGATGAATGATGGAATGATCAGGGTTTTTCTATATAAGAAGGCTACTGGGAGTGTTCACTCCACACGTAAGGTTTCCAGGTACTATATTTTTCTATTTCTGTCTGTATTTCCACTTACTCTTTCTCTACATCTTTGTCTCCTCTTGGCTCCAAACTGAGGATCTGGGACCACATATGACTCCAAGTAAACATTCAGCCCTCAAATGACCTCAGTATTACATCCTTCCTGAAGCATCACAGAATTTTTCTCTAAATTAAAGGAGAATCACAGGACCTCACACTTAATGACTGCTGATTTAAAATTAATTTTCCTTCCTTTGATGCCTAAATCTACTTCAGCACATAATTATAGAATTCTGCTTTGGAAGGGTCCCTGGAGCTTAATCTATTTTTCAGCTAATTGCAGGATTCATTATTAGAGAACCAATGATAGTTTGTAAATCAGTCTTTGATTGAGCACTTACCTAATAAAACTACTGCATCAGTAGTTAGAAAAGTATTTCTTAAAATGAGCTAAGACCCACTCCCTAAAACTTCCTTTGAACAAAGGTTCATGACCCCACATAAGAAGAGATTTTCCTATTTTCATTTAAAATGTCATCTTATTAAATTATCTCTAAATGGATCAAAGACAGCATATTTTAACAGGAAGTATTCCTAGTGGTTCTATCTCCATTAATCCATACCCCAAAATATTGTCCACTCTTTTAAGCTACCAGCCCTGATGCAGTATCCCAAATATCAGTGCCAAAACCAGAAGTGCATTCTCCTATTACATTAATAATAATTTTGCAGTATGGTGGCAGGAAATGCACTTTCAGTTCACTGGCTTGGCTATAGCTATTAAACTATGCGGAAATGACTGCCTGGAAGGCAGCCAGGTCCCTTGGCTTAAAGGCCAACTGTGAGGAAGACAAAGGTAATACAAGAAGGGAAACTATGCCACCTGACCAAAAGCGTTATTGAGACACTCTAGAGCAGTGCTTCTCAACTCTTTGTAGTGAAGGAACATTTTTTTTAAATTTCCAATTGGCCTTGGACTTTTGTAAAATAGGAAAAGATGTACTTAGATAAAGCAGTAATGTGAAATGCTCTAAAAATTTCTACAAACTTACCATTTGCATACTTGATCAGCATAATTATATACTTTTATGGTTGATATACTTATTATGCTTATTTCATAAGGGACTGGTAACAAACAGTTTTGGAACTGGTTTGTGGAACACAAGCTGAGTAGCACTGCTTCAGAGAGGGAAAAAGGATGAGAATTACATTTGCCATCCTATTCTTTTAGTATGGTTCAAGTGACATGCTAGAAAGGAACTATTCCTGCTACTGGAAAGTACCAGAGTTGTGTGTATGTTAAATATAAGATCAGTGACCATGCATAACAAAATAGTAAACACTTGGCTATAAAGCTAGTATCGATGAAAACAATTACCATTTATAAACCATGTTTAAAGTAGTTTAATGATGAAATCTTGGCTAATCACATGAATATGGAAAAATATGTTTGCCCAGAGGTAGGTTGTACCAAAAAGCATTTTTCACAGTTATATAATTATCAAGAATAGAGTTTAGGAAGTGACACTACCATGCAGGCAAAAGAGTGGACCTCCAAAAGAGTAATTTTGCCAGTAGAAAACTGGAATAACCCCAAGGTCAGAGGTAGTAAGGAGGGAAAGGGATTTGACAATGGGATGATAGGTAAGATATTTCATTAAAGGACTGAGGAATAGTTACATGAATTCCTGTATCAATGATGTTTGCTCCAGGATGAAGACTTCTAAAGGAAGAATTCTTGACACTAGGGACTATCAGATTGGGAATCAGGGCCAAACAACAGGGCAATACCTCATGGAATGTCTGATTGCTATATAGAATCAGAAGGCAAGCTAACCATCCACCATGAAGGGAAAATACTGGCTTTTCTCTATTCCCGTGTACAATAAACCAGAGATATGGCAATCATATTCTGCATTAATTGCCAGGGGAACAAGTATTTTTCACATCTACATAAAATATGAATTCCAGCTAAAAACATTTTTTAATCTAGGTCTTCATATGTAAATGTAAACAGGCAACCGAGAATCATCAAATTGAATGGAAATCAAAAACATTAGAGCCACCAGACTAAACCAACATGATAACTCATATTCAAAGAAATAGTATATGGAGAAAACAGAAGTGAACTATAAATATGTATGATTAGGATTTAGAGAAAGATTTTTTCACAATCACTCACACAATGCCCAACACATCATTAAATATCTTGGATTCATAAACTAAAAATTAAGCTTTTACAAAAAAGGAAATAATCAAAGTTCTTAGCTATAAACAACATAATCCACCTGGGCTAGTCTAAAAATAAACAAATACCTAATGAGTGGTAACTGTGTGTTGGTTATTCCTTCAGGCACTGGGGATGCAGCAGTGAGTAAAATAGACATTCCTTGTCTTTAAAGAGCTTATATTCCAGTCAGAGGCTACAGATGATAAGGAAATAAATATATAATTCAGGTAGTGATGACAAGCAGAGTAAGGGAGACAGCAAGTGACAGGAGTGTATGTAAGTGTATCTGTGTATGCATGCATGTATTATAGATAGAGTGGTAAGAGAAGGCCTCTCTAATAAAGTAACATTTGAGCTAGGAATAAGAGGAAATGGTGAAGTGAATCAAGAGCAGAGAGAAAAAAATATTCTGAGCAAAAGTAACACAAAATAAAAAAGACCTGAGGTGAAAGTATCTGGGGGGTTTTGACACCAGTTGGGCTTTAGTGGACTGTGTGAGAAAGAGTGATTGAAATTGAGGAGAGGGCAAAAAGAATAGGCCAAATTATTTAGGTCTTTGTAGACTATTGTATTTTGGCATTCACCATGAGATATATGAAAAGCTATTGTAGAATTATGAGCAGAAGACTGCGATAATCTGACTTACATTTTAACAGTATAACTCTAGTAGCTATGTAGATAATATGCTAGAGGTTACAAGGGTACAAAGAGCAAAAACAGGGACACAAGTTAGCAGGCTATTAGAATGATATAGGAATGTGATGATTGTGGCTTGGATCAGGGTATTAGCACTGCGGATAGGGATATATGGACAGACTCTGGATGTATTTTCTTTTTAAAATATGGACAATATTTCCTGATGGATTGAATTTGGGGCATTAGAGAAAGGACAGGATGACTCCAAGATTTTTGCCTGGGGAACTAGAATAACTAAGGTACTATTTATTATAATGCAGAAAATTATAGGAGAATCAGTTAATTTTTGGAGAATGAAGAGCTGAAGTTTTGCACATGTTAACTAGGAGATGTGTATTAAACATTCAATTGGAGATTTTGAATAGGCAGTGTGATACATTATTCTGGAGTTCAGGGGAGGGATCAAGTCTATAGACATTAACTTGAGAGTTCTCTCTACATAGAAGGCATTTAAAGTCATGAGACTGCATGAGATCAGTTAAGGAATGAATGTAGACAAAGAAAAGGACCAAGGATTGAGTCTTGCATTACTTCAGTATTTTGCAGTTGGAAACTAAAATATCAGAATACATATATACCATAGAATACTACACAGTCATTAAAAAAGAGTAAAATCACATCCTTTGCAGCAACATGGATGCATCTGGAGACCATTATCCCAAGTGAACTAATGCAGAAACAGAAAACCAAATAGTAAATGTTCTCGCTTATAAGTGGGAGCTAAACATTGGCTACACATGGACATAAAGATGGCAACAATAGACACTGGGGACTAGTGTCAGGGGAAGGGAGGAGGGCAAGGGTTGAAAAACTATTGGGTACTATGCTCACTACCTGGGTGATGGGATCAATTGTACCCCAGACCTCAGCATCACACAATATACTCATGTAACAAACCTGCACATATATCCTCTGAATCTAAAAGCTGACATCATTAAAAAATGAATTTAGAAATATCACCAGAGGACATCGAGATGAAATAAACAGTGAGATAGAAGTATAAAGAGACTACCTGGAAGTCAAGTAAAGAAAATGTTTCCAGAAGGACAGAGTAATCAACCATGTAAATGATTGATTTACATGGTTGAGTAAGATGAAGATAATTAACCTTTGAATTTAGCAATATGGAGATCATTGGTATTGTCAACAAGGGTAGCTTGTAAAACAATGTCATCAGTTGGGAGTAAGAATCGAGTACTAGATATTGGAGGTTTAAGGAGAGAGTAGATGGTATAAAATAGACAACTAGTAGGTTATAAAAATGTCACAGCATTGCCAAGCAGCTTGAAAACCCCACTTGAGGTTAATGGTCATGAATTTTAAAAGCCTAATATTAAATGAATACCAAACCAGTTAACATGGAAACAAAAAGGGTAGAAAGTTGGATTTAGGCATGTTTGGATTTTTTTCACAGGTGACTATGATGAATTGAAAGAAGGGAAAATAAGTTAATGGTATATGCTTGGAAGTGTAATTGTAATGATGGACCATGAAATCTCAAGTCAGGTAAGAAGGGAAGGGAGAACATGAGTAGAGTGAATGGTCAATGGATTTGAGGTCCCAGTAGGTTGAAGAAAATGTTGGAATTAGGTCATTAGAAGGAGTGAGCAGAAAAGACAGGAAAAGATGGCTTGGAAAGGGGATGCCTAAATTAAGATTATGTAAGTAGTATAGCTATTTATTAAAGCGAGTCTAAAAAATCAAGCTTGAAGTTCAGTGTCCAGAAATAATGGCCAGGACTATTCCCACAGAACCGCCCTGATAAGAAAAACTGTTGCTTCTGCATTAGATGCCAAGAAATTGACTTCACTGCAACAGCTACTGCTGCCAGCACTGATGCCACTACTTTATTAAGAACTTGACCTTGCAATCTCTGCTATCCCTCAAAGTCAAGTCCCTTTGCTACTACCTATTCCAACAATGGAAACCGTATAGTTTTACCTTCTGCATGGCTTCAATTTTGAATCAAAGTCTTATGTCGGGGCATCTTACTCATCTGTAAGATGACATAAGTAAGTCATATTCCTACACTGTAGTTTCAGCACAGAAGTTTGATTTTTGGCTTCTACATTTAATATGTTAATATAATGTAAGAATTTTTTTCCAAATATAGAAAGGCTATACATGATATGTTGGTCAGACACAAATATGACAAATGTCTACTATATAGTAAAATTTAAAATACAATTGCCAACATAGCATTACTAACGGTGTAACTAGTGGTATGTACACAACTAAAAGCAGAATTACTTAGTTGAAGATTGGGCCTAGTGATTCTGCCAGGATGAAACATAAATAAAAGGAAATCACATAAAAAAAGTAAGAGACATATAGATATTTATGAGACTCCCAGTATCTATTTAATGAGAGTTGGAAAGAAAAGGAAAGTAAGGCAAGGGAAATAAAATAAAAAGAAAGGAAAGGAGAAGATGAAGAAATCAAATAATGAACTAAAATTTCCTTAAATTGAAAAAGGGCTTAAGTCTTCAGACTGAAAGAGCCCACCAAGTCTCAAGTAGCAATAATGGAAAGAATGACACATGCTAGACAGATTCTGATAAAAAAAAAAAAAATTAACTCTAAAGTCAAAGCGATTTAAGAAAGTAATGTTTATGCTAGAGCTTTAATACCTTGATAATTTTATATTACTATTGATACTTAAATGTATTAAATTCTTACATATCCACAATAAGAAAAACTCAATAGAAAAATGGACAAAAGAACAAGAAAACAAAATTCTCAAAATGAGACATATAAATAGCCAATATATATATTTAAAAGTGTTGAATCTCACTCATATTTTTTGAAACTCGAGATATCATTTTTTACTTCTCAGATAGAAAAAGATTGAGAAATTTAATAATATACTTGGTTGGCAAGAGTGAGAAACTGAGCATTCTCCTAAACTCCATGTGGCAGAGTAAATTGGTGTAAGCTTTTTGGGGAGCAATTTGGCAATATTAATCAAAATTTCAAAACACGTATTTGTCCCAGCATTTTCACTTTAGAAATTCGTGCTATAGATATAGTAGCACAAATATCCAAAATACATGTAAAACATATTTATTGCAGCATTTTTGTAATACCAAAAGTCTGAAAACAATCTAAATGTTTATTAGTTAGAGACTGATACTTCTAACAAAGTGAAGAGTCAAACATCATAGGAGTCTCTTTGCATGAGGTCTAAACAAGTCTCCCAAATGTATCCTTTAAAAAGATTTATTGAAACATAATTTACATGCAATAAGTCACCCATGTAATGTGCACAATTTAGTAGTTTTTAGTATATTCTCAGAGTTGTGCAACTATCACCATTATCTAATACCATAATATTTTCCTCAACCCAAAAAGAAACCCTGTACCCATTAGAAATCACTAGCAATTTCTCCTTTCCCTCAGCCCCTGAAACCACAAATCTACTTTCTTTGTGGATTTGCATTTTCTGGACATTTCACATAAATTGAATCTTATAATATATCACCTTTTGTGTCTGGCTTCTTTCATTTATTGTGATGTTTTCAACGTTCATTCATGTAGCACGTGTCAGTGCTTCATTCTTTTTGTGTCTAGAAAATATTCCATTGTATGGATAGGCCACATTTTGTTTAGCCAGTTATCAGTGGGTGGACATTTGACTATTCTGAATAATGCTGCTAAACAATCTTCAAACAATTATTCAGAATAATCCTTCTGAATAATCTTATTGAACATTCATGTACATGCTTGTGCATAGACACGTTTTCAACTTTTTTAGTTATCTATCTAGGAATGGAATTATTAGATCATATGATAACTTCATGTTTCACATTTTGAGAAAATTCCAAACAGTCTTCCAAAGTGGCTGCACCATTTACAGTCTCACCAGCAATATATGAGGCTTCCAATTTCTTTACTTCCTCACTACTCTGTGTGATTGTCTGTTGTTTTGATTTTGGCTGTTTTAGTGGGTGTTAATTGTATCTAATTTTGTTTCTGCTTTGCATTTCCCTAGTGACTGAAGTTATTGTTTTCATGCACATATTGGCCATTTGTGTATCTTTGAAGAGATGTATATTCAAATCCTTTGTCCATTTTTCAATTTGGTTCTTTGTTTTCGTTGTTGAGTTGAAAAAGATCTTTATCTATTGTGGATATAAGTTCCTTATCAGATATATGATTGGGAAATGTTTTCTCCTGTTCTGTGGGTTGTATTTTTACATTATTGACTGTATTTTTGGCAGAAAAAAAATTTGATTGTGAAGAAATGTAATTTATCTATTTCTTCTTTTGTCACTTGTGCTTTTGTTGTTATATCTAGGAATACTTTGCCTAATCCAAGGTCACAAATGTTTACTCCTATGTTTTATTATTCTAAGAGTTTCATAGTTTTGGCTCATACATTCATGTCTATGTACTGTACAAAAATTAACTCAAAATCATAGACATAAATGTATGGGCCAAAACTACAAAACTTATAAATTGTTTGAGTCCTGATGAACTCATATAGTCTAACTGGAGAGTAAAGAGATTATTAGTGCCTAAATCTCAGAATTCGAACTCAAAACTTGCAGTAAAAAGTGAAAGTAAACACATCCCAGTTTAATCTTTTACCCCAATGTATTTAAATATCTTCATATTTTACTTTATTAAAAGCAAAAGTTAATCTTTATAAGCTGAGAACTATTTTAGATGCTTCTCAATCTTCAATCTTCCTTCCCCTGTAACTACTCCCTCTTTATTTAGAAGGCATACAATAGACACTAACCCTACTATAAAGAAGTAGTGTGGAATGGGAGTTAAGGGTATGGGCTCTGGAGTTAAACTGCTTGGGTTCAAATCTCATTTATGCTGTATATTTGCTGTTTTTCTTAATAAAACATACCTTTACCTCTCTTGGCCTCGGCTGCCCCATTCTAAAATGTGAGTTATTTAGCACCTTCCTTAGAGGATTTTTGTGAGATTATGTATGTAAAGTACCTGAAACAGCACACTGTAAATGCTCAATAAATGCAAGGATGTTATTAATATTACAGGTCAACCAGTTGGCATATAAGGAGATCTGTCTCCAGCCTGGGAAGATTTTTAAATAAGCAAACAAAACATTTCATTTCTAGTCTTTGGCATCTGCATTTTCTTGGCTTGTTGGAGAGAATGTTCCTAAGGGATTCCCTTTTTAAAAGTTGGGGGCATCAAGAGGAAAGTGCCAGAGGGAGATAGTGAAAGACTTCAAGAAGGCAGAGAAGACAAATAGAAAAGAGAAGAAAGTTAGAAGGAGGAGAAACCAAAGAAGCCAGGGAGAGGAAAGTATGGGGCTGGGGAGAGGGAGTATAACAAGAATAAAGTTCATGAAGGTAGGATGGTTGGGGGAGACCTTGTAATACAGACCTAAGAGCTTTATTGAAGTTTAACAGAAAAGAAACCCTTGTTTGAAAGGAAAAGATTGGCTATATTTAGTACTGGGTAGGATGTCAGTTCTGAAAATAAACTGCTCCCAGAACTGAAAGCAATCCTCTCCACTGTTGTCACCTGCAGCATGCTGGCCTCCCTTACAGAGGCGAGTGGAACATGGTCATATCAGCTACCTCAGAGTTTCTGACATTCACAAGGACTTGCCCCACTTTGTCTCCTTGTCCCATTCCTAAGTTTTAAAAACTTCTGATTAATGAGAAAATAAGTTATACAGCTGAGAAACGTTAAGTATATGTTGGTGCATATGTGGAGCAGGGAATTATCCTGCTAAGTTTATACCAGAATCTAAACACCATGTGGAAAGATGCTTAATACAGTATTCACCACATCCATGGTACACATCTGGCATACCACTGTAGACACAGGGACCTATTCGGAAGTATGACAGGCCATATATAAAGATTATATTTGAAGCATACAATAGGTGTTATAGAGGTAAGTCCTCTATGGAGATGTCATGCTTGTGTGACTTAGGGAACTCACATAGAGCATGCAGATGGGCTCAAGTCAAGATACATTAGGAGAAAACAAAGAATTCATTATTCAAGCCATCAAAAACAGAATACATGCAGATGGAAATGAGGAGAAAGTTTTTCTTTTCCAATAGGAATAAAAATAATTGTATCCATAAGCACAATGCCATATACTGCTCCTTTACAAGACATAGAGACTTACAGGTACATTTAGATACACACACACACACACACACACACACACACACACACACACATACAAACAACATATGTTGTGTTGGGGAAATATAGGTGATTCCTTTCAGTGAAATGACAAAAAAAAACTTAGAAAATGGGTATTTTGATGGAACAAAATATAACCAGAATTCTAACTTCTACCTTTATCTAATTCAACACTTTCGCTATTACAGTCAGTGATCGACTTACGACCACGATCGGCACCGCGGAACAGTCCTAACACGATTGGTCGTAAGCTGGGTAGGCTATATGTAGAATTGAAATGGTGCACGCGGAGATGGTAGTGCTGCCAGAAGCTGGTCCGCACTGTCGTACGCCCAGCTGGGCAACGTTTGCGCTGCCAGACACGAAGCAGTCGTGGCTAGTGTCTGTGGTCGTAAAGTCGAATGGTTGTAAGCTGCATAGGTTGTAAGTCTATCAATGCCTGGGTACCACTCTCTCATCTGGACAGTTGCAATAGCTCCCTAATTGTTTCCCTGCTTCCAAAATAAACCCCTCTTTTGAATATATACTCTACAGGGCACTCAGAGATCTTTTTAAAATCATAAGTCATATTCTGTCATTCCTCTGCCCAAAACCCTACAATATCTTTTCAGCTCACTCTGAGTAAAATGCAAAATGTTTAATATGGTCTTCAAGACTTCACGTGATGTAATCCTCTGCTACCTCTCTGGTTCCATTTGCTACCAATCTTCCCTCACCCTTTCCACTCTAGGAATAGGCACACTGACCTCTTTGCTCCTCCTAGAACACATCAAGCACATTCTGGCCTCAGGGATTTGCATTTACTGTTCCCTCTCTGTGGGAGAAGCCTTCCCCATATAGCGGGATGGCTTGCTCCTTCACTTTGAGACTCACCTCAAATTTCACTTAGTGAGAGAGACTTTCCATAACCATCATATATAAAATAGCAGTTCTCCTTACCCTCTGTCATGTTTGATGGAGAAAGAATGATAATGAACACAGATGTCTGATAGGTAGTTGGATATGTGGGTCTAGAGTTCAGCTAGACATCTGAGCCAGAGATGTAGATTTGGTATTTTCCATCACCCTAGGCAAGGAGAATAATGCTTGTAATGGTCTGGAGGTGAGAGAAAGCATGGTACATCCAAGGATCATGTGGGACTGTTTGAAAATGCAGCTTCTTTGGGTCTCACTCAAGATCTCTGAATAAAAATCTCTAGAGGTGAGGTTTAGGAGTATGTAGCTTGATAAAGTTCCATATATAATTCTGATGTGCAGCCCTGCCTGAGAATCACACTCTAAAAAGAAACACGCATCTCCACCAAATTTACTCGTAATCTCTAAATTGCCAAATTCAGTAGATACCTTATATGTCTGTCTCACATGATCACTTTGTTGGAATTAATAGTTAATCATTCTTAACTTCAAATATTCTACTTCCTTGGCTTCCAGGTACCACACACACGACTCTCCTGCCAGCTTTCTTGCTATTCCTTTTCAGTGTATTTTATGGGCTTTGTTTCTACCAACTCCTTAAATATAGGTGCTCTCCAAGGCTTCAACCTCTACCTTTCTATCATTCCAACATTTTACATATTCTCTCTGGCTAGGGTCATCCATTCATATGGCTTAAAAATGTACCCTACTGATGTCCATATTTCTGTTCCTGATCCAGATCATCTGCTAAGCTCAGAACCCATGTATAATATTACCTATATTATCATCTAGACATTACATGGGCACCTCAAACCCAATGTACCCAAAGCTTACTTATATTTCCTCCATGTCTCAGTAAATGGAACTACTAACACCCCACATGTCACTAAGTCTTGTTTATTCTACCTTCTACCAATCATCAACTTTTCTTCATCCACACAGTCCCTACAATGATTCAGGCCACATCTCTGACTTGATTTATTGACAGATTCTACTTCAGTTTATGTGCTTATATAACTATATTTCTCTTCAGTATTAGGTCATTTGGGCTAGCCCATCGTTATTTAACTCCTCTGCTCTTCAGTCCATTTGTTCTACCAGACTGTGAGTAATAAGAGGATAAAACCATTCATTTATTCATTCAACCAATGTGTATTGATAATTTACTACAAGGCATACAGTGTCACATTCATTTCTGTATCTCACATATCAAGTATATTGCCTGACATTAAGTATGTTCTCCACATATGTTTGTTTTATATTCAAACTATGTCACAGATGAGGAAAATAGGGCCTACAGATGCAGAATGACTTGACAAAGCCACATAGCAGATAAGTCCAGTTTCCTCTACATAGAACCACATTGTCCCTCCCTCCCACACTTCCATTATTGGTAATATTGCTCCTAAACTATTTGTCAGCTTCTGCGGCAAAGAAAATAATTATCTCCATCCTCATAGGCTTTTCGCTAAGAATCTATATTTCTTTAGCATTGCTTACTTCTGGTGTCACCGCTGCTCAATAACGATGTCCACAGAGAAGCTTTTTATCTGGCACTTCTAAAGAGTTCCTGTTGACTTCAGTAGAATATGGATAGAGCTGGCCTCCTGTAGGAACTTTCAGGCTCTCAAATGGATTTGGGATGTTTCCTGGGAGAAAGAGAATAAGGAAAGACTTTCAGAATTTGTGTGGAAGCATGTGTTTTATAAAAACAAAACAAGAGAAAATGAGTTATAAGAAAGAATTGATTGGGTTTATGCATAAAGTTCCTGATAATGATTACTTTTGACACTATATTGGAGTATCACATAAAGTTGGTTCTTTATGTCTAATCTATTTACACTTGCTAAAATTAAGTAAAAAGCTGAATAAGTTCAGTACATTCTAGGAATATAAATAAATCATGCAATGTGTAGCCTTCTAGAGAAAATTTCTGCTTCTAATTTGCTCAAGCTGAGTGTAGGGGACCCTCTTAGAATTGTTTAGCAACATGTTGTTTTGACATCTTTATATCTTTGTGCATGCTGTTTCTCTGCTCTCAGTGGACCTTATTAATTCTTTTTTTTTTTTTTTTTTGAGATAAAGTCTTACTCTGTCGCCCAGACTGGAGTGCAGTGGCATGACTTCACTGCATCATCTGCCTCCCAGGTTCAAGCAATTCTCCTGCCTCAGCCATCCAAGTGGCTGGGATTATAGGCACCTGCCACCACACCTGGCTAATTTTTGTATTTTTAGTAGAGACTGGGTTTTGCTATATTGGCCAGGCTGGTCTTGAACTCCTGACCTCAAGTGACCCACCTGCCTCAACCTCCCAAAATTCTGGGATTACAGGCATGAACCACTACACCTGGCCAAATTTATATTTTAATATCACCTTTCCTTGTAAGCATTGTATAACCTCCTCTAAAACTGGATTAGGTATATTTCCTCTGTACTCCTTTCCAAAACACTTGTCACCATTTATTATATTTGTCTATTGGCTAGCTTTCCTACTAAATTATAAGCCCCTTGAAAACAGGGATTAATTTATTAATTATATATTAACTAGTAACATAACATCACTATATATAATATCTATATTAATAATGCAATAAATTCATTTATTATTGTATCTTAATTTTTTACTGCATCACCAGAACCTGGTACAAAGCTGTCCCTCAATATATGTTTGCTGTTTGTTGAATTAATCAAGGAGCTCCTAATTTAGTAAAGGAAATGGGCATGGAATCATGTAAATTATATTACATTAATCAGTATGATGAGGGCAAAAATAGACATATGTTTACCAGATTAATGTATTTACTCATTCCTTCATTCCTCCACTCAACACACACAGAGGACTTCTTTTCAAGTCTATTGGGAAACATAGATAAGTAAGTAGACCATGTAAATATAGTGCAGTACATGCTCTGACAACAGTAAGTGCATTTTCTATGACTCAACTGAAAAAAATACACTTCCTCCAGGAAGTCTTCCTTGAGTTCTTCAGAGAGAGTTTGATTTCTCTTGTCTTTTATCTCTTATCTGCATCCCCAAACTTTATGCACTTTCTTCAAATATGAGTATTATGTTCTACATATATTGTAATCACTGGTTTAATGTGTTTGCCTTTTCCACAAGCCTATGAGCTCCTTGAGGGCAGAGCCATTTTGATGCACAGTGGAGCAGAGTAGTAGTCTCTCAGAAAATAATAATAGTAATGCCTACCATTTGTTGAGTGCTTACATTACTTATCACTTGCATTATTTCAAGTTATTATCTTTTCAACAAACACTTTATTGTCCCCATTTTACAAATGAAGAAACTGAGGCTCAGAGGCTTAAGTAAGTTAACCAAGTATCACACAACTAATTTATGGAACTGGTTGTAAACCCAGGTCTATGGCTTTCTCTAGGACTGGCTTAGCTTTGGAAGTGTTTTCTATAGTTATTATTTATTTGAACCTTGGAGTACATTAGGGTCAAACTTAGGGGGACTTGGCAGATTCTTAACCAGGTTTCAGGTGCTTAGATCCTTTTTCAACAGAGATAATTCCAGGTAAAACTGTAACAGGGACAAAGTTTGTGTCTCTCATTCACTCTAAAACAGTGATCCCCAAATGTTTTGGCACCAGGGACCAGTTTTGTATAAGACAATTTTTCCACCGTGGTAGTGGTAGGAGGGGATGGTTTGGGGATGAAACTTTACCGCCTCATATCATCAGGCATTAGTTAGATTCTCATAAGGAGCATGCCACCTAGACCCCTCTCATGTGCAGCTCACAATAGTGTTCATGCTCCTATGAGTACCTAATGGCACTGCTGATCTGACAGGAGGTGGAGTCCAGGTGGTAATGCTCCCTTAGGGGCCACTCACCTCTTGCTGTATGGCCTGGTTCCTAACAGGCCACCTACCCCTACCAGTCCAGGGGTTGAGGACACCTGCTTTAAAGTACATGCCATGATTTGGTCCAAAATGTCTATCCTTATAGATTTTCCCAACATTTGAATGCTTTTAAACTTCCTCCTTTATTTATTTTTTCCCACCGATTCCTTTCTTTCACTTGAAAATCCACTGCGTTACTGTGTTGAAATCTCATAACTCTGCCATGATTTTTAGTTTCCTTTCAACATACTGAGATTTGATATTTTATCCCACCACCAAAACCATTTTTAATAAGTCACCAGTAACCCTATGTGGCTAAGTTCATTGAATACTTTAAATTCCTTATCCTAATTTCTCTTCAGAAAAATTAGGCCATTTTGACTACTCCATCTTTATTGAAACTCTCTCTCCTCTTTTGTGACAATGTGCTATCCTGATTCCTTTTTAACATCTTCTTACTCCTTCTGTTGTTTCTTCACTGCTTCTTCTTTTTTTTATTTCAACTTTCATTTTAGATTCAAGGGGTATTTGTGTAGGTTTGTTACATTGGTATATTGTGTGATGCTGAGGTTTGGGGTGGTTGATCCTATCACCTAGGTAGTTTTTCAGCCCTTGTCCTCCATTCCCTCTTTTGGAGTCCCTAGTGTTTATTGTTCCCATTTTTGTGTCCACCAAATGTTTATCTCCCACTTATAAGTGAGAACATGAGGTATTTGGTTCTCTGTTATTGATTTAATTTACTCAGAATAATGGCTTCCAACTGCATCCATCTTGCTGCAAAACAACACAAAACAAAACAAAACAGATTTTGTTCTTTTTATGGCTGCATAGTATTCCATGTTGTATATATACCCCATTTTCCTTATCCAATCTACCAGTGATGGGCACCTAGGTTGATTCCATGTCTTTGCTATTGTGAATAGTATTGTGATAAACAGGCACATGCAAGTGTCTTTTTGGTAGAATAATTTATTTTCCTTTGGCTATACACCCAATAGTGGGATTGCTGGGTCGAATGGTAGTTCTATTTTAAGCTTTTTGAGAACTTTCCAAACTGATTTCCACAGTGGTTGAACTAATTTACATTCTCACCAACAGTGCATAAGTATTCCCTTTTCTCTGCAGCCTTGCCAGCGTCTGTTATTTTTTACTGTTTAATAGTAGCGATTCTGATTGGTGTGAGGTGGTATCTCACTGTGGTTTTAATTTGCATTCTTCTGATGATTAGTGATATGGAGCATTTTTTCATATATTTGTTGGCTATATGATTCTTCTTTATCCTTTTGTTCTCTAACTGTTCCTTTTTACTCTCCCTTTCCTCTATCTCAGCAGTTTCATCCATTTTCAAAACTCCAATGATCGCTTTCATGTTAACAAGCCTTAAAGTTCCTCAACTTCCTCTCCTGTCCTATAACTGAAATTTTAGTACCGTATCTCTAACTTTGTACCAAATATTCCTACTTGAAAATGTCTCATCTTCACCTGAAAGATGAAGAAGAACTGCTGAAGAAGAACTCAAAGATCTCATCATCTTCCCTGTTTATGGTATAGTCAAAGGAATACTAGACCAAATGTCAGGAGACTTGGATTCTGCTCCTGGCTCTGCCACTAACTTGGTATTTCCTGGTTTTTCTCAATAAGAGTTTATTTTATGAATATCACAGTAAACAGTACCTTGCAGGGGTCATATATGAATCTTCAAGGAACTAATTCTAGTTGGAAAGATAAGACATACATAAGTTACTACAGTACAAAATAGAAAGTAATAAATACTATAAGAGAAGTATAACTACATTGTTATGAGTGTTCAGAGGTATTTCTGGATGATGAGACAATGAATTATTTTGTAGAGAAAATAATATTTGATGTAGTCTTTGAAGGTTGAATAAGAGTCTGTAGCTTAGAGTGTATATTTCAGGAGAATAGGATTGTATAAACAAAAGCATGATAGTGGAAAAGAAGGATGAGCTTAGAGAATGCAGAAAATTTTCATTTAACTGTAGCACTATATGCTTAAAGGTGGGAGTAGGGAATAAATTTAAAATGGCAGTATATAACTAGTTTGGATGAGGCTTTATAGGCCAGGGTAAAGAGTTTGGATCATATTCTAGAATGTTGGGAAGCAATTGGAGAGTTTTAAGCAAGAACGTGACATGATCAGACTTGTTTAGAAAAGTCACTTTGGATGGTCTGTGGAGGATGTGTGATAGAAGAGTAAGGCACTGAGTAGGAGTAAAGAAGCCCAATTAGAATAGCATGTAGTAGTCCATGCAAGAGGTGCTTGTGGTTTTTGCTAGAGGGACAACAGTGGAAGAACCTGGAAGTAGACAGACTTATTTTGGAGGCAGAAACAATACCTGAGTCATTACGGAGTGGAGGCTAACAAATAGAGAGAAAGGTTAAATAGATGCTAATGTTTCAAACTTGTGTAACTAAAGCATTGGTGAGGTCACCTCAAATAAAAGAGAAATCATGATAAGCAGGTAGCTTGTGGTTTTGAATGCAATTTTATAATTGAGAGTGGTGTTACACCAGTCAGAATGACTATTATTAAGGAGTCAAAAAACAACAGATGTTGGCAAGGCTGCAGATAAAAGGGAATGCTTATACATTGCTGGTGAGAATATAAATTAGTTCAACCACTGTAGAAAACAGTTTGGAGATTTCTCAGAAAAGCTTAAAACAGAACCACTATTTGATGCAGCAATCCTATTATTGGGTATATATCCAAAGGAAAACAAATCATTCTACCAAAAAGACACATGTACTCAAATGTTCTTTGCAGCACTATTCACAATGGCAAAGACATGGAATCAACTTAGGTGCCCATCAGCAGTGGATTGGATAAAGAAAATATGGTACACCGTGGAATACTTTGTAGCCACAGATAAAAGAACAAAATCATGTTCTTTGCTGCAACATGGATACACCTAGAGGCCATTTTTCTAGGTGAAATAATACAGGAGCAAAACAAACAAATACCTCATGTTCTCACTTACAAGTGGGAGCTTAACATTGGGTACTCATGGACATAAAGATGGCAACAACAGACACTGGGGACTGCTAGAGGAGGGAGGGAAAGAAAGGAGAAAGGGTTGAAAAACCAACTATTGGCTAGCATGCTTACTACCTGGGTGACAGGATTAATCATACCCAACCTCAGCATCATCCAATGTGCCCAGGGAGAAAATCTGCACAAGTATCACCTGAATATAAAATTTGAAATTATTGTTTTTTAAATAGGGGCTGAATAATATAATCTCCAAATTTCTTTACGATCCTAATATTGTATATTTATTCCTTTAAACTGACCTCCCCCTTCCAACTTCTCAGTATGGCAATGATATCATTGCCATTGCCATATTCAATTGAAAACATCTCATCCTTACTTCCCATTCTCACTGTCAATACCCTAACCAGACCCTTATCATTTCCTGTTTAGATTATTCCAAATTACCCCAATTTGGCTGACCTGACTCTAGTATCTCCCCCCTCCTGTATATCATGCCCAATGTTATCTTTCTTAAATGTGGTTTATTTTCATACTTTATTCATTTGTTCTAAAATTTATTTCTAATTCCCAGAGCACTAAGTCTAAATTGCCTGTCATTCAAGTTATTCTCCAACACTATATATTCCAATCGTCTCTTCAATATACCTCTTACATAAGACAGTTTGAACGTTTCACTCTTCTCAGACTCCATGCACATTGCTACCAATCCAGCTTTCCACATGTACCCTTCATGTGAATTATATATAAATGTTCATTTTCTGCCCAGAGCCCAGATCTCAATTCCTCTTTGAGTCCTTACCTATCTAATTTATTTCAACATGTGTAACTCCTTCGCCACTTTCACCCATGCTCTACTCTCCTTATTCAGTATACTCTGTTAGATATACTGTCCCTTCTTTTAATATGTTCTTGAGTTAACTGTCATATCAGAAATGATCTGAAAACCAGTTACTACAAAGCATGGAAAGATGTATTTTATTCATTACAAAATCATAACTCAGAGATTTCTAAAACAGACTTAGTAAAGAAGGTATTTCCAAGGCACGGTGACTTTTCTGGAGTCCTTTAAGATTACTCATTTATTTATTGGAAATCAATGGCTTTCAGAAATAGATGTGTTGATCTGTGCTGAGACAATATGTCCACATTCAATTGGAATTGAATTAATGTCAGCAAGGTGCCTTAAAAAGAGAAAGAAGGCATTGGATTGGGAAACAGGAAACCTGTGTTCACTTCTAGGCCCAACACTGTCACAGGTCTCCTGTTTCCCAATCCAATGCCTTCAACTGTAGGATATGGGACAACTCAATGAATCTGTCAAAATGTTTTCAGAAGAGTACATCATTAACTAAGGAGCTAAGAAAGGAAATTTTCTGGTGCACTGCTTTAAGAATCTAACAAGTTTGTAAGAGAAATTGTCAGGCAATACATAGTGAGTTTTGTAATGTCTCAACAACAAATTTCTGTGTATAATTGTACTATACTTATAGCCTATCAAAAATCATGAAACTTCTAATTGTCTTTTAGAAACAAAACAGCTTACAGTACAAATAAAGATATTCGTGTAGATTTCCAAAAATTGTTTATCCATTCATTCAATAAGTATTAATTTAGTGATCAGTGTGCTAGGCCTTGGGGATATGGCAGTGAAGACAAATATAATAAAAGTTATATCTGTCTTCAAAGAGATCACTGTCTAAAATTGGAGACAGGCAATTAAAGGGTGATAAATGCCATAATGGTGGTAAGCACAAAGGGGGCCTCTGGAGCACAAAGAGGACAAGTCTGTTCTAAACTGACCTTTTGAAGAGAGAGGTGATTAGGCAAGGCTATTCCTACAATAAGTAACTGGTAGGCCCTTGTCTAAAAGATATAGGTTAGGAAGCCATTTCAGGAAAAGTGAGCAGGATATTGAACAGCAAAGGACTACACAACAATATGGAATATTCAGGAATATTATCTTAGTCTGATTGGGTTATGTAACAAAATACCTTTGAGTAGATAACTTATAAACAACAAAAAATTATTTCTTACAGTTGTAAAGGCTGGGAAGTCCAAGATTAAGGTGTTAGCAGTGTCTGGGGAAGTCCTACTTCCTCATAGACAGCACCTTCTCACTGTGTCCTCACATGATGGAAGTGGCAAGGCAGGTCTTCGGGGCCTCTTTTGTAAAAGAACTAATCCTATTCATGAGGGCTCCACATACATTATTTCATCACCTCCCAAAGGCCCCACCTCCTAATATTATCATATTGGTGGATAGGTTTTAAGATAGGAATTTTGGAAAGACACACATATTCAGACCATAGCATTTACCAAATAATTTTTAAAAGTTAGAACAAAAATCCCCGAAGGGATTTGCAGATTGTTGGATACTGTGGTATAGTGGTTAAAAGTACAAGCTCTGGAATTAGTAAGCCTGAGTTAAAATCTGGACCTTGGTTTCTCATTTTAAAAATCAGTATCACTTATAAATAAACCTCATAGATTTGTTGTGAGAATTAAATAAGTTAAAACATGTAAAATTCTTAGAACAGCACCTGGCACAGAGTAAACATGTTCCCTGCCCACTTGAATGTCAATTCTAGGAGCACAGGAAATCTAGCTGTTGAATTACTAGCCTTTAATGAGTGACCCATAGTAGGTATTATTGAATGAATTAATGAATGAATGATCATCAATTTAACTTTTTTTGTCCTGGGTGTCATCCTAAGAAGTGAGAAGGTTGAATAATCCCAATTGTTTTCAATGTTGCCTTAATATAGGCCCACAGAGTAAAGGAGGAAAATGAATTAGGCAACCCAGCTATTCAACTTTAAAGCTAGACTTTAAAAAATAAAAGGACTTCAAATCGAAATCATCTCTTGCCTCTCTTATGGGTTACATTAGAGGAAGAACAATTTCTTAACATTCATAACTACTATTCATGGAGTGCTTGCTATATGCCAGGAGGTGAATTGAATTGCCTAAAGTGAGGTAGCTCCTAAGCTGAGGAGCAAAAATCTGAACGCTGATCTGTTTGACCTGAATCTAGTTAGAACAGTGCTTGACACATAGTTAATGTGCAATAAATATTTGTTGAATAAGTGAGTGAATAAATATATCAGTAAGTATATTTTCTTCTGTAGATGAACCTACAGTTTAGCTTTAAGGGTTTTCATGATCTTAATAACCTCAAGCCCATATTAAGAGTAAGGAAAAGGTGTGAGCCACAAAAGAGAATTTACATAGGAAAACCTCTTGACTAGAAATTCCAAATGGGAAAAGAGATCTGGATTTGTTTAGAAATCACACAAACACATACACAGGCATGCATGCACACACACACACACACACACATACTTACATACATGTAATCACAACCGTTTGGAGCACCTTCAACACACACATACACACAGGAGCATGCAGACCCACACAATTGTACTTTTTTTCATCTCATGCTTTCTTTTGTCTTCTTAACACATCTGAGAGAGGGTAAATGATGGAGTGTCAGAGGTGGAAAGGACGCTAGCAGTTACCTAATCAGATCCCTTCATGTTAATGTAAAAATTGACACTCTAGTGGGGAAGTAAATTGCTAAGGTCACACAAGGAGTTAGAATGAGATTAAGAATCTCAGTTTCCTGACTCACAGTTTGTTTTACTCTGAACTGTCACCATTTACCATCTCAATTTTATAGATGAGGTAACCAAAGCATCCTAAGAATGTTGATGGCCAAGCTCCTGCCACTTGTCCATTGAAATAGGACTTGAAATCAGATCTCCTTTATTTTAAATATAAAGCTTGCTGTCATCCAAGTGCTTCTGTCTGGATGCCCAGAAGAAAGATCTTTTCCTATTGAATTAAATAGTGGACTGAGGGTAATTTACAGAAAGCTTTGTCCTTGGCTTTAAGAGAAAATGTCCAAGGCTGCTTTATTTTCAGTCCCAAGGAGGCTCCATGAAGGCAGGAATCCTGTCTGTCTTCCTTATTGAATCCACAACACCTAGCACAAAGGAAGGCATTTAATAAACATTTGTTGTTGAGTGCATGCCATGCTAAAGGAAAAGTAGGTTGGGTAGTGTTTCCCAGTGGCAATGGATGGACAATCATTAGGGCTGAAAAGTGGGAACAGATGAGTAAAAGAGGTGGGAGAAACCCTTAAACAAAGGAGACGCTCTTTCTCTTCATCTTATTGAAGCTGCAATCACTCGGCACAGGCTGAGTAGATTGGTAGAAATATGACTGGCAAAGATATTTAAATGAGACCTCCTTAAAATTGTTACTCTCCACTCCACCCCCATTTTCCTTTAAATTTTGTTTCAGTCATTACCCAGGGACAGGATACAGAGATTCCTATGGGGAGTTTTAATGGGTCTATTCAATTTCATCTGGATGACGCCACTTAGGCAAGCATTAAGAGCTACAGCTCCGGGAAAGCAAAAGACACAGAGAGGGGGAGAGAAAGAAATAACAAGGAGCAATAAATCCCTTCTTTCCCATCCTTCCCTATAACCCATTCACAAGACCTCCAGAAATCATCTACATTCACAAAACAGCCGGTTAGCTAAGCTGAACACACTACAACCTCACTCCCTGCCCCCACTGCAGATTCTATACCAACACACCCTGAGCCATATAAATAATCACACACTGTCGGTATCTATTGCTCCGTAGAGATACCCTGTGTCTACAACTGCAGTTTCTGCTGCTTCTGTTCATCTGTCACATTGGAGGAGAGGGAGGCCGAGGTGGAGGCGGAGGCGGAGGCGGAGGCAAAACAGAAGGAGGGGGAGGAGGTAAAGGAGGAAGCAAGGGAGGAGGGAAAGGGGAGGGCAAGAGGAGGGGAAGGAAAATACTGTAGGAGGAGGGGGAAAAGAAACAGGAGGAGGACGAGAAGGGGGAGGAGAAAGAGGCGGAGGAGGAGGGGGAGGAGAAACAGGAGAAGGAGGAGGAGAAAGAAGAGGAGGAGGAGAAAGAGGAGGCGGAGGAGAAAGAGGAGGAGGTGAACAACTTACCCTGCTGAGCTTTCTTTGGGAAATACGTGCATCAAGATTTAGATCTGCCTGTAAAATCTATACAAAGTATATGCCACTACAGGTCTGACTCGCCCCCTCCCCCGTTTTTTTTTGGGGGGGGGTTTTGTTTTGGTTTGGTTTTGGCTTTGGTTTTTTATTTTTATTTTTTCTGTTTTCTCTGCTGTGTCAAAGAACAACACAGAACTATCTCTGTTTCTGGCTCCACTGCCTGCCGGTGAAGGAGTTTTCATTCAGACTTTCCGAAGAGAGGTGGAGAAACCTGAAGACTCAGGAGAAGAAATCCTTTGAGCCAGATGGGGCATTAGTTCTTCTGCTTTTTTCTCAGCATGGATAAACCCTTTCCTCAAGGTAAGCCATAAAAATTAGCTCTTAAAGACCCCAGAATTCTTTCTGTGCAATGCACAGATTGCCATTCATTCCAGCCATCCTGTGCTGTCTCTGTGTGTGCGTGTGTGCGCGCGCGCGCCTGCGCGCGCGCGCGCAAGCGCATGAATAAAATAAAAACCCTTTAAATCATATTAAAATAAATCCGCTTTTGCAGAAAACTATCCATATTGGAAATGTGTTAATCAAAATAGAATTTCAAAATAGTCTTTTTGTAGGAGAATGTCAATTTAATCTCTAACCTGTTAACCTTTAAATGCATTTTGATACTTGTCTAAACCTCTCATAACGCAGCCTAACCACCCAAGCTGAGGACAGAGAGAGAACCCGTGCTAAGGCCAGTCTGGCTGCCCAGCGGGCATCCTGTCAGCGTGGAGCTAGCCTGCTATTGGCTCACAAGTCTGGGCTGTGCATCGTTCAGATTTCATCACATCACCTTGCCCTGGGTAGAAATGGCGCAAGCTGACACGGCATAACCCCCCACTTACATTGAGTCAGAGCAATGATTTAGAAATCTCTGGATCCGTGCCTGGGTACGTGTGCACATGTCTCTGTGTGGCATATGGAAATTTTGTCAAAAGTGAGAACCTGTGAGCATGTCTAGTTAGCCAATAGGCATTTGATAGGACCTAAGGCAATGGTTTACTGCACACTCACTTCCATGGAGCTAATTATAATTATCATTCGCCTCTGCATGCTGCAAACCAAGTTGGATGAACAGAAAACAAACCTTGAACTCTTAAGCAGAAAATCTGTTTTGAAATGCAAACTATTGTTGCTTTTCTGGGAATATTAAAACCTCGCGGTAACATGATGTGTTATCACATGAATTTGGATATACCAGGTGTTAAATCATGTTCCCAAAAAGTCAGCTGCATTCATAAATACAAATAAGACACAGGCTAGCAGTTTATCCACAATGAAATATTGGTCTTGCTCTCTTTGCCTCTAAACAAATATATACTAAGACGTTTCTATAATGTTCTATATATTTTGTCTCTTTGTGTTCTGCTTTTAGGTCTCAGTAGCTGTGAAACAGTCTAGATAGTGATCTGAGTTACTTGGATTTGAAGATATTTATTAAGAGTTGAGGACTTGAGTAGTGAGGAAGTAAAGAACCTAAAGGAAAAGAGACTAATTCTTCCTGAAAGACTTTTGCAACAGAGAAATGCAACTAACAAACTCAACAAAATTTAGAGCATCTGGATAAGAAAAGCCTTTAAAACCCCTCCTTTTATACTCCCTCATTTTGCTGATGAAGAAACTCAGGATCAGAACAGAGGTCATTTGTCTACAGCCACACAGCAAAGTAGAGCAGCATTAGGACTAGAACTTAAATTTCTTGTGTCATATAAAAGGATTTGGGTTTTTTAAAAAGATTCCTACTTCTTAAATGAACAACCAGCTTCTTAGCGTTTTCCTCAGAATTAGAAGTATGTGAACTCATTTGGTATTACAATTTTTCCCTGTATCATTCATCACTAAAAGACCTGTATCTTTAAAAATTCAAGGTCTTAAAACTGCAAGACTCCCTGGTTTGAAATAAACTGCTACGAGTCTTAATGAAACCTTTAAAGTAATGAATAGGACTAGGGTAGCAAAGTGTCAAGTTAAGAGTTAAATGTGGTGAGAACCTGGCAGCTCCAGCAAGATGTATGTGGTAGGAGGGAGGCCCAGTCAGTGGCAGAGAGGTTAGTAATGTAAACTATATACAACTTGGTATTTGTAAGGGGGGAGTGCTTTGATAGAGATGCAAATGCTTTTGCACAGAGAGGGATTTTTAGAGAGCAGACTTCGGAACAGTAGAACTAAGAAAACATATAACGCCATAGCAGAAATTCCCCCATGTTTGCTTTCAGTTATTCTGAGACGGAGTGTATATAACAGCAGAGCATAGAAAAAATCAACACACCTAAGAGCTGTTACACAGTAAGGTACAAAACAGCATTGAACCCATGGGAGTGGGAGAAAACAGGAGCCAGGCTCTCCTCTTCCCCCCTCTTCTTTGAAATCAACATTGAGTCATACTATATCAGAAAGGATTTACCATAGAAATCAGAACTGTCTTAAGGTGTTGGCATAGAAGGGCTTTAGATAGGAAAGTTTTCAACTTTATTCTCAACATGGCAGACTTTAGGTTCCAGAGAGAAAATACATTTTCTTTCATTAACAAACATTAGCATTTCTTGAATGGGCTTAGCTTTCTAGTCCCTAAATTGGCATAAGAAAAGAATTTTTTTTTTTTTTTGGTTGAACATGGCAATTTCAAGGCTACAGAAAAACTGTTTAGAAAGCTATGAGCACCTGGCCAGAAAGACTGGGATGGGAGTGGGTTTACAATGCATCATTCATTACTGCAGAGGCACTACGTGACAAAAATCACTAGATCCCATCAATGTACAGCCAAGACCTGTAATCACCTTTGTTCTTAATAATATGTGATGTGTACATCCTCTCTCTCTCTTTCTCTCTCTCTCTCTCTCTCTCTCTGTTTCTTTCTCTCGACAGAATATGGAATTGACCAACTGCACAGTCAGTTTCTTAACTGTTGCTCACAATGAATGGCTCTTTAATGGGTGGATTTCTGAATCATAAACATTCATGTAGTGGTAGTTTTTCATCTAGTCTATGTGCTGCGGCAGTGTCTTGCCTGTTCCTTTCTCAACATATTTTCCCTCATACCTTCCTGTACAGTATCTATTTCAGTTTATCCCATTAGCCAGATCAGATTCAGCACGTCTGGAATGGCAGACAATTTATTGTCATTCAATCCTTAAATCCTACTCAACACGCTGATTTTATTCAGGTCCTACTGCCAACTTCCACATTAGATCCCAAAGTCTATTTGAATAAAAGATTCTACAGAGCATGAGGAAACCTTCTAAGTTCATCCTGTCAGTCCCCGTACCTGTAGGCAAGACAGTACATCATCATTTTAGACTGATGCCCACAGCTTCCTTTAATCATCCAACCAAGCATCTCAACTTACCAGTCTTGCAGAAATCTAACCAATATTCAAATACAGGTTTTCAGCCTAAACACCATGTACCCTTCTGCTCTCCAGACAGGATCCCCTTTGAAAATAATTCTCATTATTTGTTCTGAGTCATTTATATTATGACCTAGATTCCTCCCAGCTTAGCTTTCAACCTTCTGGGCATGTCCCTGAGGTGCCTAGTGACATCCCTGGAATCCTGTCTTTGGAATCTCACCTGTTTATCTCCTGTAACTTTGAGACCTTATAAACCTTCCTTTAAATCATTGCTTCCTGGAATTTTCAATATGTTTTGAATCTAGTTTCCTTTGGGAAATCAATGAGTCTAAATTATATTCGGCATGTATATTACTACAGTACAAAGGACTTGCAGGGCACTACATATTCTTTAGATGATCAATAGGACATAAATCTATTTCTCATAAATTTGTCAGAAGACTCTCCCAGTCCCAAGTTCCTACATTTACTACCCTCCAAGCCAAATGAACAATGTGTCCTTTTTTATTTGGGTGTGTACATGAAAGCTGCCTGTTCCTTTCCAATTCTGAGACTATGAATCTATAAAGATACAGCAAAGATAGAGGTGGCAGGTTGCATGAGCCTTGGAGTGCAAGTAAATAAAGGAAACATACAATTTACTTTTGAATGCCCAAATAAATAAAGGCACATTGCCCACCTTACTGCCAAGGACTTGGAGTGTAGAAGGTATGGATGCAAAGAATTATTTTGTAAAATTGTGTAGTTATAGAAAGAAATACAGACCATAATGGGTCAAGGTCCTTCAAGATCACCTTGTTCACTTCACATATATATCCTTCAGTTTCACATAGGTGGTGAAACTGAGGCCCAAAGAAAGCAAGTGATTTGACAAAAATGACATAAGTATTTGAGTCTGAGAGTTTCTGTAATTTTTATTTGCGTTCTTTTGTGCTGCATTTATTTAACACCAAAACAACTAGGTAAAAAGTGAGATTTTTGTCAGACTGGTTGATGCGATGTGCCAAAAAGTTATTTTTAACCAAATTAAATATTTTCAAAACACGAACAAATGTAAATTCAGCTAATCAGATTTACATGAGTATATAGCCTTAAAAGTCAACTGAGTCTGGTCATATTATTAGCCACTGAGTCCTTTATGAACTGTATCGTTATTTTTCCTGTTACTGAGCTTTGGGCCCATTTCAGTGTCATGTTTGCTTGCTTATGAAAACCTAATCAAGCACCATCCCTCTCACTTGTTCATTTCTATTATTCATTCAAACTATCCATCACATACAGTAGTATGAATAACTGATCTATTTTGAGGAGGCCTGAAAGTTGATGGACCTCAAATATATACTTTATTTATGCTAGTGTTTGCTAGGTCCTAATGCCTCCAGCGTGTTTCCTGGATTTGTGTTGAGGTTTCCTCATGTACACATTTTTTGGCTCTTCAGTCTTCTAGGTGGCGTGATACTGCAGTCCACTATTTGTACAATATTTTCCCCATGGTTATCATTATCAGCTCTAGGCTTGGTAAAATTCTTCAGGGAGTGACCAACCACCTCTTCCTGATTGTGGTACGATGGAAATGCAAGCATATGTTTTCTAGATATTCAGCCTAGCTTAAATATGGTATAAGAATGTCACTGCTCTTTAAGAAAGTCAGTTTATTGTGTAAGGTAGTGATAGAGAAAAGAAGTCCAAGCAGATTCTGCTTGGTAAGTTCCATCAATACAGAGTTGACTCCAGGTAGCGATAGGTATAATTACAGATAAGTTTTGAAATAATTCAGGACTTGTCTTCTGTAGTTCCTTGATCCCCAGTATTACTCCCACATGTACAAAAGTTTGATTCTGGAGCCACCATTCCATTTAAAAAGAATCACCTCCTTAGTAAGTTAAAGCAGCCAATAAGGTGAGGAGAACTGCAAAATGATTAGTCTTGTCTTCCTTTTGCTGTTGAGAAGTATTTTTTTTTTTTTTTTTTTTTGCCTACCACACTACAGACAGCTTAATTCCTGCCCTCTGTGTATTTGCTGCCTTTATTGCATTCTCCTCGCTTGCCTGTATTCACTGAATCAAGTAATGTCCTTTCTCATCTGTTTATTTCTGCTTATCATCATAAATTACACTGAAAAGATAGTTTTGATTGGTTATGTATATACATACATACATATATATATATATATATATATATATATATATATGAGCAACTTCTCATGGGAGACTTTTGAGGCTTTCCCTTCTGCTTCAGCATTGCTTCAGAAAATAGCCTTTGCATTTAATATTATGTTCCACTTGTATTAGAATTCTGATGCTCAAGGATTAGATGTCTCTGCCAGCAAATACCTGAATGAGCTAGCTGCTACTATAAAACTAGGCATTTGATGGAATGCAAAAAGAATCAACTATCTGATCTTTGTTCCCAAACTTCTTTATAGTCTGCATGGGATGATCAGATTTGCCCATAGAGAGGTAGGTGAGGTTAATTGCAGAATAAAGGTGTAGCATGAAGGCTACTGTAAAGTAATTGAAGGTAGTAGTGGTGGTGATAGGGCCTGAGCTTTTTCTTGCAAAGAACTTATGCCTGTGTGTTCTCATTTACTGTTTTTATTCCTTGTCTCCTAGGATTTTTTCATGTGCCCTGAGGTCCATGTAACTGCAAGGGCTCCTCTTTATCACCATAAGTGCCACCCTGACCTAAAACCACTCAGAGCTCAAAAATCAAGTCAAAATGGATGCTGCGGTGACAGATGATTTTCAACAAATTCTGCCTATTGAACAGCTGCGCTCTACTCATGCTAGCAATGACTATGTGGAACGGCCTCCAGCCCCCTGTAAACAGGCCCTCTCTAGCCCTTCCCTTATTGTGCAAACCCACAAGTCTGATTGGTCTCTGGCCACCATGCCTACTTCTCTCCCCCGCAGTCTCAGCCAGTGCCATCAACTGCAGCCCTTGCCTCAGCATCTGAGCCAATCTAGCATTGCCAGCTCAATGTCCCATAGCACCACTGCCTCTGATCAAAGGCTCTTGGGCAGCATTACACCCTCACCTTCAGGCCAATCCAGCATCCGAACACAGCCTGGAACAGGGCCCCACCCAAAGGCTGATGGTGCTCTGAAGGGAGAAGCTGAGCAATCTGCAGGGCACCCCAGTGAGCACCTTTTCATCTGTGAGGAGTGTGGGCGCTGCAAGTGTGTCCCCTGCACAGCGGCGCGCCCTCTTCCCTCCTGCTGGCTGTGCAACCAGCGTTGCCTTTGCTCTGCTGAGAGCCTCCTTGATTATGGCACTTGTCTCTGCTGTGTCAAGGGCCTCTTCTACCATTGCTCCACTGATGATGAAGACAACTGTGCTGATGAGCCCTGCTCTTGTGGGCCTAGTTCTTGCTTTGTCCGCTGGGCAGCCATGAGCCTCATCTCCCTCTTCCTACCCTGCCTGTGCTGCTACCTGCCTACCCGTGGATGCCTCCATCTGTGCCAACAGGGCTATGATAGCCTCCGGCGACCAGGCTGCCGCTGCAAGAGGCACACCAACACTGTGTGCAGAAAGATCTCTTCTGGTAGTGCACCCTTCCCCAAGGCCCAGGAAAAGTCTGTATGACCTTCCCACAAGGTGGATTCAGAGCTTTTCTCCTTCTAGCCCCCACCGGTAAAGCATAGGCCTCATCTTTGGAGTGGGGGAGGAGTGAAAAACTAGCCAAAGTTAGGGCCTCTCCTCTTTTGTTCCTGCAGTGTCAGGGGAATGACCAAGTACATCCTGGTGCAGGATGCCTTGTTCTTTCTCATAGTATCTATCCCACTCATCTTCAGTCTTTTTACACCCCGCCAGCTCAGCCCTTAGGGCTGTCATGGCAAATTCAGGTGATATATAGGTATGAGGTTTGAACACTGAGGACTGACAGGGCCAGCAACGTGGAGGTTTAGGGGCTCCCCAGTGTAATACCTCTCGATGCAGGCTCTGATCGTCACTCTGTTTTCCACTGTGCCTTTGGAAGCTTTCTTCTAATATGGTTTTCACAGGTATATGTGGAACAGCGTTCAACCTTCCAGGGAATATGACTCCTTCTCCCTGTTACTGCCCTTCTCTTCTCTATTCCTCTCTCCTCTTTATTCTGTTCTGTATTCCTTTCCCCTTCATTCTTACCTTCTCTACTTTTACTTTTTCTGTTTCTTCCTCCCTTTTTACCTCTCCCCTCCTTTTTCAGACTGGTCCTTTCCCTGCCTGTATTTCTATCTCATTTCATCCATATTTGTCTCTCTCTACTTGTCCCTCTTCCTCTAACATGTCCAAAAGTGCTGTTTTTCCATATATGTTTCCTTAGACACCAAATTTTGCTATGCTACACTATTTACTAATTTTTATTAAGGGAAATGGATTACTGTAATGAACTGATCACTAGCAATAGTCTGTATCCCGATGTGTGTGTGTGCTCACAACCACTCTCACCTGTTTGTGAGCACATGAGGCAAAGTTATCTTACATTTCCAGGTTTAACTAGTTGGAATTTTTCTCCCTGTCTCAATAATCAACTTATCATACTGACAGATTCCACTAGCATGCTGAGTAGGATAGCAAATCAGGATGCTCATAACTTTGTATGTCTGACCCAAGTGCCAAAGGCAGACGTGCTTTATAGCTAAATGAACAAAGCAAAGGATATTACAGAGGTATGTTCTCTCTTAGAAGCTAACTGCCCTGAGACTGCATGGCTCAGGCCTTAATAATGGACATAAAAAGTCATAAAACGTTAGAGCTGGAAGGAATCTTAACTATTAATCTAGTTCAATTCCCTTATTTTACAGATGGGAAAACTGAGGCCTGGAGATAGGAAGGGACTTGCCCAAGGCCACACACTGAGTTAACAGCAGAATTGGGACTGGAATACAGGCCTTCTGACTCTTAGTTCATTATTCTTACCCCTGTACCACAGTGAGTCAGGGGACTTTTTCCTAGGGCTCTATTAACAGTGACAGAAAGCCATTCCCATTCAATAGCTTTTCAGGAACCATGCCAAGTTAGTGTGGTGGTCTTTCTCCAGTGCATGGTGGGTAGCTAATTAACTATCAGGTGTTGATGCTGCCCCCAGTGGACATCACCTTTGGCTCTGTCACCTTGTAGAAGCTCAAGTGTGGAAAAGAAAACCTTAAAGAAGCCCTGACCAAGCTGTATCTTCGCCATTGCATCTACTCTTTGCTGCACACACTGTGCTTGCTCCTGGCTTTGTCTGCAATGGCAGCTGCCTGAGAACTAAAATTTCAGCAACAGTGAAAAATTGAGATGAACGATGTATAATTCAGAGAACTGAATTCTCTCTTAAAAAACAGAGAGCCTGTGCTGTGAACCCCCTTCAATGGGAAAACGCTGCAGTGGTGATGGCAGGCTCCTAAAGACTGCTGCTGAAAGACACAAGAATTATACAGTTCCTTTCTTTAAGTGAATCCAAAATTCACTGAGGAATTCAAAGATTGAGGGCACTTGCTTGAAATCAAGGTGCTCCAACGTAGTTTAAGACCTCCAGACTCTAACTTTATAGATCATCTCTTTTAGAGTGTGCATGGATGTGTGTTGCAGGGTGGAGAGGTGGGGAGAAGTGTATAGTCATACATGGGGAAAGAGGGGACATCCATGTCCTTTTGTTGGATACATAGTACAGAAATACATGCCACTCAGTCTTTGTTGGTTCTGAATCTTCCTGAAGTGTACTGACATTTGGGCTGCACACAGCCCCACACCTTCACTTACACCTCCTCTTCTAGAATTGCTTTGCTCTATTTTTGTATATATAAATATGTTATGATAATGATTAATAATGTTAATGATATTGCTGCAAATGGTGCCATATATAAGGTTAAGCTTCTTGGAACATTTATAAACCCAAACCAATACCTGTAACTTCGTATGTTGCTTTCAGATCCTTCCATTTTAAGTAACTTTTTAATCTTACAAGTCTGCTATATTGTACTTTACACTTATCTACCCCTAAAACCTGTGCCCAGTTCTCTGGGTCAAGCTGGATGGTGATGAGTAGCAACACACACTTTTCTGCTTCTGCCTGAAATGTGCTTAGAGCTCAGTTATCTAAGGATTCTCTGACACTAGTGCATTGTTCCTGGAGCTAAAGTTATTCTATGGATGTTTGCTTATTAGTTTCAGGCCCCAAAATAACACAAGCCTCTCCTTCATGATAGCTCCTTGATATCTCAATCTTGCAGTCCTAACTCAGGCAAATTGTGCACTGCCAGGGGGGCCCTGGGTTCTGCCATACACCCAGAGGAGCCTTTCTCAGTGTGTTTCTAAATGGCCTTACAGTTGGTAGAAGAAACTGAAGGGTTACTCAAATGCAGTTGCAATCTGCAATCTGCTGCTGAGTCAGGGCTTTCACTTGTGTCCAAGTTGGCCTGATATGGACTGCATCTGGTTTATGTATAGATGGGTCCTGTTGGGGTATGCGCATGGATGTGTGAGTGAGTGTGCATATGTATCCCTTCTGTGATTTTATATATATATATATATATGTAAATATATATTCACACATCTCTATATATTTTAATGTATTGCACATGTATATTTAAAATATATATGAAAGAACTCTAAATCCTGCAGGGAGGCTCTGTTTTCATTATTTTTGTACTTTGTGTCATGTCCTGTATAAACAAGAATATCTAGAAGTGTTTCCTGCTTAGCATTTTTTTTGCAGTTAAATTATCTGTTAGCCACTAACTCTACTGCTTTCTACATATTGGTTCCTTGATACATTTCATATGGCATCAGCCAAGAGTTTTCCTGTGGTTCCAGCCCATCTTCCCTCATCACAATAGCAATAATAAATACAGTGAACAGCTACATAGTGCTTACTATATGCTAAGCACTATTTTTAGTGTATTACTTATATTAGCTCATTCATTCCTCACAATTCTACAATGTAGGTGTCACTCAAATCTCTATTTTACAGATGAGAAAACTGAAGCACAGAGAGGTTAAGTGACTTGCCAAAGGTAACAGTTGTAAATGGTAGAGCTAAGATTTGAACCTAGGCTGTCTGACTCGCAGGTCCATGCTCCAGAGCAAAATGTAAACCATTCTGGAGTAACAAGCCTCAAATGGTGAATAGTTCTTGCCCTAACTCTGGTTCACCTGCAAATCAGGAGTTAAAACACGTATTCTCCTATATTAAAAGTAAAGCAGTAGTTACAAACATCATATATTAACTGTCTTGGTTCCCAAAATGGTGGCATTACAAACTTCTCCACTATTTCTTTTGAAATCATGCTTGCAGCCAGTTACCATTTCTTAGCTTATGATATAGCGCTATTAAGAATGTATTTTCACTTGTGCCAAAGAGGGTAAGAGTTTCTTAGCCTTATCTTTATTGGCCATGGAGAACTAAATCATTTTTTTTCTGAACAAAGTAGAAACTCTCAAAATATCTTTCTTCTTAAAATAAAAAGGAATTTGATATTACTGAACTCTTCCAAAAGCATGTCTAAGTCAAAATATGTATGTGAATGCACATATGTTCTTTTAGCTTTCATCAGCATAATAGCAGGAAAACTGGTCAAGTCAATAAACGCGGGGAAAAAAATGACTAAACAAGGTATTTTGTAACATGAAAATAAAGCAATGAGTTGGTTGACTGGCTTTTTAAAAATATTTCCGCCACTAATTATGGCATGACATAGTATACTACCTTTTATTTGCATATACAATAGTTCTCTATGTCCTATAGTTCATTATCACATAAAGTGAAAGCGTTAGTGCCCCATTTGGACCTTTGGCCTAAGGTTTGATAAGATTTAGTAGGACTGAAATTCTTGGTCCCTTTATCCTAAGTTAGGCCCATATCCTCATTTTGACCCTCAAAGTTAAGATCATAACACTATCAGTGTTGCCGCTGTTAGAGGCCAGGATGGATAAGATAAGAAAAGGCATTTTGGGAATAACACTGATTATTGTTAGGAATCTTGCTGTCATTACAATTCGAGTTATATATATTAGCTCCCATATGTATTTGTTGGCCAGTCTCCTGAAAATGAGGGTAATTCTAATCCACAAGTTGTCATTCCCAAACTAACATGGCAATCTTTTGATCATACTATGTAATAGTCATGTCTTTGATGGTAAAAGACAGAGATGTCAAGGCTCTGAAAGCTCCCAAGTCCTTAAAGAACTAACTAAACTGGTGAAAACAGAAGTGGCTATGTGGGCAAATATCCTAGCTTTATTAATATAAGGCTTTAACATCAAGCCACATGCGTGTTCTCCTACTGTAACAAGATGTGGTCAACCATACATAAACCCTGAAGAGTCATTTTGAACCTATGTCCTAAGGTCTAAACTAAAAGACATTGTATGACTCCCTTGGCCCTTTTCTCTCTGAGGCTCATACTTTAATACTCATCTTCAAAGTCTTATCACTGTGATAACAAAAAGAAACACTATAAACAAAATCCAAGAAAAGGTATACTCATTTTTTAAAAATGTCTACCAATTATTAAGTTATTCACATATGCATTTCTTTATATAGAAAATTATTTATATTACATGAAATTTTCAAAAGACTGATATTCAGCTTTATAGTCTTTGACAGAAAATCGTGTGTCCTTGGATGGGGATTCACACACCAAGGCTTAACAGAATTAGTTTGGGGATACTTGTTTTTATAACAGAGATTGGTTGGCTTAAACAAATTTACTCTGTGAATTTTTTCTTAATGGTCCCCTTCCAATGGAGGTGAAGGCCTCCTAAGGAGGAGAAGGCCCCAGGCCTTTCTTACATAAACCATATTGAAAGAAAGAGGAAAAAAAGTAATGGGAAGTAATAGTAAATGTGGATCCAGAAAGAAAAATAAAGGTTAAGAAAAATGAGGTATGTGAAAGAAAAAAGCTTTGTAATCAATTTGTTTCTCTCACCTAAAACACCATTTACTAACTACTTGGTTCAGTTGTAACCTTGAATTCCATTTTGTCCTTGAATTATATCAGCTGTCTTCTTTTCCAAACTCCTATAGCTTTTCATCAGGAATGTGGGGGGAAGGAGAAAGGGAGAGAGTGGGAAAAAAAAAGAGAGAGAGGGAGGGAGGGGGAGGGAGAGAGAGGGAAAGAGAGAGAGAGAAAGAGAGAGAGAGAGAGAGAGAGAGAGAGAGAGACCTTTCCTAGAGGTTCAAAGTTAGAATATGCCACTAAAACTATCTACCTTTCAAACTCCCTTCTAGGACATGCTCCATAGTACTCTTAGATCTTATACTAAATGACAATGTTTCTCTCCTTCAGAGAGAAATACCAGACTGGATTTGTGGTTTTCCTGGATTAGTTTTTTCTGAGTCAAAGTGGTGTTGTGGAAAACAGTACTCTGAGACCAATTAAATCAGAATGTTTGGAGGTGGGGCTGATGAATGGATTTTTAAAGTTCCCAGATGATTATAATATGCAAACAGATTTGAGAAAATCCAATCACTTTATTCTATAAATGCAGATAGTGAGGCTAAGAGAGGGAAAGTGACTTACTCATAACCAAACAGTGAATTAGTGACAAAGTCAGGAATATAAGAATCCACGTCAGCAGACTCCTAGGCCAGAGTTCTTGTCTTTATACTACACTGCTTCTATCTCTACCCCATTCCTTCTCTGAGCCTTGCTTTTCTCATCTGTACAATGAAGATAATAAAGCCTAGAGAGTTTATGAGAATCATTAAATCAGAAGCATTTTTTTCTTAGTATACAAGATTCTACACAAATGTAAGTGAATTAATGTATAACATATATGTGAGGCTGAGTCTCTAAAACAATATAAAAATTGTTTTGTTTTTACTCAATCATTTGGGTATTGTGTCTACCTGATAGCATGTAACAAGATTGAACATTTTTGTAGGTTGTATGTGCCTTTAAACTGAACTTTACCTCAGTGACAACCAAAATTAGCAGTTGAGGAAAGAGATCATACATTTTTCTCTTGCCATTGCTGGAATAGGGATCAAGAGGACTATAAAAGCCATGGGATACCTGGATTTTTTATACTCAATCAACCACAACATGGCCTTAGTACTGAACTAGCCCAGGGTTTCTATGGAATTTGTACATCTCATTCCCAAGGCTGATCCTGGTTGAAGGGAGAAGGTCAAAAAAGGATGTCTCTTCTGAAAGGCAGTACCCATGGAAAGCCAAGGGGAGGGTTGCCCTCTAGGAGGAGCTTCTTTTGTAGAAGCCAGAATGGAGGAAAGGGGCTTTCTGACTTGGTGTATCTGAGGAAACCAATTATTTGAGGATATAGTAGTCCCAGAATAATCTCTATCAACAAGAAACACATTTCCTGAACTCCAGAGCCCCAGAACAGGATATCCATATCCAATCCCGCCTATCCATCCTGGATATTGTAAATTTCCAGAGAGGGTCATTTATATACCCCTAGGAGTCATACATCTGGCTGCTTGTTTATATGTTAAAATTGTGTACCATTTATAAAATGGACCTCTTATGTCGTCCTTATTTAGAAATTATAACATACATTCCTAATTCATCATTCATTTTTGCCAATGATTTTAAGCAATTATTTGAAAGTTATTTAATACAAAAATATATGTATTTAATAAAGCACTTCTTTATCCTCTTATTCGAACCATACTAACAAATTTAAAACATGCCATGATTAAACTAAGTAATTCTATATGTCACATTACAAGTAAATTTTAAAAAACTATTTGGTAAATATATTCTCATTTCCTCTTTAAATATCTCCCGTTTAAGAGGAGGGTAGAGAGACAAGGAATTAGTGGAAATCAAGAGGCCTAAAAGTATAATGACAAATATTTATAATTCAGAGTCATCTCAGGCAGGGGTTTCCTTTCAGGTAATTAAGAGGTGATGACCTATGCTCAGGAAATATTGAGTTGTTTAAAGGCCATATTTCAGGGCCGTATGATTTCCTAGAATATACAGACAGACCCAAAGAGTTCCTTGCTAGTAATTACACTGCCGAAGAAGTTATTGTGCTTTGCCTGACAACAATTAACACAAGAATCTATGTATGGACTGCATAAAGTGCAGGTGGACAGAACGAGAAATCAGACTCAGTCTGTAGTTCTGAAGGAAGAGTCAAATTTTTGGTTGTGGTAGGTGTTAATAGTTGGAGAAACTGAAATCGATTTCAAGAGCACTTCAGATAAACAGGATGGAGACTGAAACCAAGAAGGAGAATAAAGAGTAATTACTGCATAAGAGGCTAGGCAGGCGTCCCCAAACTACGGCCTGCAGGCCGCATGCGGCCCCCTAAGGCCATTTATCTGGCCCCGCGCCGCACTTCAGGAAGGGGCACCTCTTTCATTGGTGGTCAGTGAGAGGAGCACAGTATGTGGCGGCCCTCCAACGGTCTGAGGGACAGTAAACTGGGCCCCTGTGTAAAAAGTTTGGGGACGCCTGGCCGCTAGAGCATACCTGAGTTCCAAAAGCAGCACTGAATTTAGAATCAGAAGATACAAATAATACACAAGACAGTGTGCAATGCAGGGAACCATGATTGATGGGTTTCATCTAGAGGATTGTAGATGGCTCCACTGTGTGTTAAACCACCTTTAGCAAATTAGCCTTTCTGTGCCTGCTTTTGAACCCAGGAACCATGGCTCTGAAGATTTTGTGCTCTTAACTATTGCAGTCTCCTTTTCAGTATTAAAATGGTTATATTAATAGGATTATAATATGTCCTGATTTGCCAAGGACTGTCTCAGCTACTACTGTCTCAGAATATTTATTAATAGTGCCTTCTTACACTCTGAGAGCATATCTTGACATGACTTGTATGTAACATTTAATATTATGTTTAATCCACATTTTTTTTATCCATCATGCCCCCTCAAACTCTGACCTCCCTTGTTACCCAGCTTATACTCCCTCTCTCCCAAGCACAGCTGGCTGACAAAATCTGAACGTTAGTTAAATATAATCACTTGTTCCACATTTTCATCTAAACAGATGAATGTGATTAGAGAAAAACACAAAATCATATGAAGTGCTCCCTAATGCCACCAGATATTTCTACTTTATTTCTCTCTCTTTTTTTTTTAATTGCATTTTAGGTTTTGGGGTACATGTGCCCAATGATGATAGACTGGATAGGGAAAATGTGGTACATATACATCATGGAATATTACGCAGCCATCAAAAACGATGAGTTCACGTCCTTTGTAGGGACATGGATGAACCTGGAAACCATCATTCTCAGCAAACTGACACAAGAGCAGAAAATCAAACACCGTATATTCTCACTCATAGGCGGGTGTTGAACAATGAGAACACATATTTCTCTCTTTAGTTTATTTTTATATCAACTCTTTTTTTTTTTTTTTTTTTGAGACGAAGTCTTGCTCTTGTCCCCCAGGCTGCAGTGCAGTGGTGCAATTTCAGCTCACTGAAACCTCCACCTCCCAGGTTCAAGCGATTCTCCTGCTTCAGTCTCCCAAGAAGCTGGGATTACAGGTGCTTGCCACCAAGCCCACCTAATTTTTGTATTTTTAGTAGGAATAGGGTTTCACCATGTTGGCCTGTCCTGTCTCGAACTCATGACCTCAAATGATCCGCCTACCTCAGCCTCCTAAAGTGCTCGGATTACAGCATGAGCCACCGCAACCAGCCTCAAATCAATTCTTTAAAAGGACTGCTTCACACTTCTCTCTCATCACACCTTCAACAACCCACCTCCTCCATGCTTCCACTCCCATCGTGTGACCTTGGGAAAACAGCCTTTTCTTTTGAACTCGCTGTAGTCAAGCTTTTGAACCAATCCTCCACCAAAATAGCTCTTGTCAATGTCACCAATGATCCTACCTTGCTAACTCCAGTGGTCAATTTTCAGTCATATTATTCAATTTGTCACTAGCATTTGTCTCAGCTGATCACGCACTCTAAATTAACAGCTCCCCCTACCTGAGACAACGACCTGCATGCAGTTAGTTTATTTGGGGGAAGTGATTCAGAAAACAAGAGAAGGGGACTGAGAAAGGTGAGCCAGGAAAGGAAGGAACATCAATCCAAGGGCATGTTACCGATCTGTTTACTACTATAGGCAACTGAGGATTATTCCCACTGAGGATGATTCCCACTGAGGACTCCCTAAGGAGCCATGTAGAATGTGTCCCAGATTTTTCCACCACACATAGAAGAGGAGAGTGATTTTTCTATCAAATCTCATCTCCCATTAATTAAATGTAATCCTAGAGGGTGTTTACTCAGTGGCACTTGCAAGTTGGCACATGATTTGGAATCACTGAGCAGGATCCTTCAAGTGATCCACATGGTGGTGGCAGAGAAGTCCCACAGCAGGAAGCAATAGTATGAGATAAAGCTGAATGAGGTAGCCTCAAGCTACACCTGCATGCAGTTACTGAAGCATGGCCTGAACAAAAAGGCAGTCCATATTGAAATATATTCTTTATTTGGTTTCCAGCACACTACACTCTCCATATTCCTCTCTCAACTCATCGATCGCTCCTTCTCCAAGTCTTTTGATAGTCCTTCCTCATTTTCCGGAACTGTAAATATGAGCGTGCCTGAAGTTTCAGTTCTTAGTCCTCTTCTCTATCTACACTCACTCTCGTGGTTATCCCATCTACGATCCTGGATTTAAACACCATTTATGAACTCACAACTCCAAAATGTATGTTTCTAGCCCAATCTCTCCCCTGAATTCCAGACTGCTCACTTAAAATCGCTACCTACAAGCCTAATAATAATATAAAACAACATGTTTAACAGATAAATCTTGATTTCTATGTCATTCAGTTTTCCCTTACCTCAGTAAATGATGATTCTGTTCTTCCAGAGACTCAAACTGACCATTTGGAGGTATCCTTGACTTCTTTTTCTCATGCCAATCAGTCAATGAATCCTGTTAACTCTACCCTCAAACTATATCCAGAATTTGACCATTTCTCAGTATCATTACTGCCACTACCTGCTCTGATCCAAAATTATCTCCTCCCTTGATAATTGCAGCAGTTCCCTGAGTCCACTAATCCCAAAGTCTAATCCTAACAGAGAAACCATGGTGCTTGTTCTAAAAATGAAGTCCAGATCTTCTCACTCTTCTGCATAAAATCCTCCAGTGATCTTCCAATTAACTTAGAACCAGACTCATCTAGTTATGACTATAAGGCCCTACATACTCTTCCCCTGCTATTTACATGGCCAGCTCTCTCACTTAATTCAGGAGTTCACTCAAATGTCACTTCCTCAAGGAGGCTTTCCCTGAACACCCTAAATCAGCATTGCTCATCATTTTAGCCTCTAGTTTTGATTCATTTTCCTTCATAGGACTTCTTACTACCTGATTATGTTGCATGTTACTGTTTCTGAGATCAGATGAGATCGGGCGTGTTCAGGATGGTATGGCTGGAGACGTTGCATGTTACTGTTGAATAAAGAAATGAATTGTTAAATTAAGACAGAGGATATACAGATTTCCTCTGAATAAATTTCAGCTTTTCTGAAAAAAAAAAAAAGAATATGTGGGAGTTTAAATTGAAGCATTCTTTCTTGAAGTCAGCAAATATGGATCAAATCTCTTATGTGCCAGAGACATTGCTCTATGTACTGCTCCACTCTGTTCCTTCCCAAAACTATTCTCTTGCTCCTGGAACCTCTACTTTTTTCATTTCTCCACTTTTGGAATTAACTGGGATTACAATGCTTCCCCTTCTGTACTCTCTAGTAAAGACTGTTCATTCTCCCATATATGGCTTCATTTCATTCCCAATGCAGCCTAGACTACAGGGAGATGAAGATTTGAGTATCATCTTCATAGAAAGTGTTGGCTGAAATTGGAAATGTGTGACATCTCTCTGGCAGAAAGTATAAACTGGAGAAAAACAAAACACCAGCAGAATCTTTCCATTAAAGTGATGCCTATCATGATTAGAGAAAACATACAGTTCTGCTAGTAAGAATGCCAATTATATAACAAAGGCAGGTTCACTGGGTCTCTTTACTGTAAAAAATACTTCTAGAAGAATACATTTGGAAACAATTACCATATGAATGTAAGAGATACCAATTATTGAGTTCCTACTATGTCTCAGGCATAAAATTAATATTTAATGTTCATGACAACTTTATGATACAGATATTTTATCACTATTGACAACTGGTGTAGAAACAGAGGCTTTGGAAAGTTGTTACTTATATAACGCAATGAAGCTAACAAGTGAAAAGAAGACCTAGGATTTAAAACCAGGTTTGTCTCAAGCACCATGTTCTTTGCTCTCTACAATACCACCTTGTTTGCTACTTACATCAATTAGGAATGTATGCATGGAAATTAAACATGCATTGTTTAAATTTTTACTAGATCTATCAGCAGCTTTCAACGTAATTAACCCTTCTCTCCTTTAAGTTCTTTCCTTTCATGGCTTCAATTAAGCTACATTTTCCTGTTTTCCCTCCTAATTATGCGGTTACTTCCCAGTCTCTTTTTCTAGGTTTTTTCCTCTATCTGGCCTTTACATATTGAAGTACTCAGGACTCTTCCTGTACCTTTTGTTTTACAAGTCTACACACTTTTCCCAAGAAATACCATCCCAAAACTCTTCCCTGGCCCCCAAGAACCATTTCTTCATTTCTTCTGAAATTTACACTCTTATGACTTCAACTATACTGACGACTCCCACATTTGTATCTCCAGCACACACCATTTTTCTAAGCTCGGTGCTATATCCTATTGCATACTCTATATCTATATATATTATAGATACCTCAAGTTCAACACATTCAAAATTGGACTAACTTTGTTCCTCAAATCTGCACATCTTTTATGGTTCTCAAACTCAATAAATGTTAATACTATCTACTCAACTGCTCAAGCCATAAGCTTATGAATCTTCCTATCTTCATTCTCTTCACTTCCTGTATGCAATGAATCAAACAGTGCTGTTAATTCTACTTTCTTAAGAATCTCTTTTAATTTATTAACTTTTCTACATCTCCACAACCACAATTTATTAACAAAAAAGCTTTATTAATGCCTTATTGCATTGCTCCAACAGCTCCTTAACTCATTTCCTCATAAAACCTTTTATCCCTACTCCAATATTTTCTCCACATAGCAAAGAATAATATTTTTAAATGTAAAATTTATTATGTCATTGCCTTACTATCTATTGCTGTTTGTATTTCCCTAATTATTAAATCAAACTTCTTAACATTGCTAGGCCTCTGCCTACTTCTCTCCTACCTCATATTCTACCTTTTCTCCCTCACTGTACCCCAGGTATACTAAGGATAAAACAGGGTTTATCCTGATTCAGGTAATTTGCCTATATTGTTCTATCAGAGCAAACCCCTTTACATAGCTTACTTCTACTCATTCTTTACATCTCTTAACCATCACTTGCTCAGGAAAACCTTTTGTTTTGGTTCCTTGAAGACTAGATTATGCCCTTCATGGTACACTTCTATAGCACTTGGTGCTGTCTCTGACTACACTACTAATTATTTAATTATGGATTTATTTCTGTCTTCTGCTCAAATATAAAATTTATGAGGGAAGATGTTGCTAATTCCTGTATGTTCATCTTGGAAAATATATTCAATTCATTTACTTTTACTTTCAAACAGGAGTTCCTCACATTACCAAAAACAAAAACAAAAACATTTTTTCTTCTCTTTTCCTCTCTTGGATGCAAAAGCAAGACCCAATTTTATTTATAATTTTATTATGAAGACATAGATAAGTCAAAGGGAAATATGTGGAAAGTGATATACAATACAAAAACTAATCCAAAGAAAGCTTGAGTAGCTATATTAATATCACATAGACTTCTGAATAAGAAATATTTTTCAGTAATAAAGAGGAACATCTCATGATGATAAACAAGTTAATGCTCAAAGAAGACATGGAAATTCTAAATGTGCATACACCTAACAGGTTGAATATGCATGAAACAAAAACTGACAGAAAAGAAAGCAGAAATAAACA
The DNA here is from genome assembly GCF_048565385.1 of Saimiri boliviensis. NCBI lineage: Eukaryota > Metazoa > Chordata > Mammalia > Primates > Cebidae > Saimiri > Saimiri boliviensis. The sequence goes on along the minus strand of NC_133470.1, from coordinate 82,879,306 downwards.
AAATGTGATTATACTTGGATATTTCAACACCTTTCTCAGTAATTGGTAGAACAAATGGACAGAACATCAGTAAGAATATGAAAGATTTGAATAACCTTATTGACCAACATGCTTTAATTGACATTTATAGAAAATTCCACCCAACAACAGCAAACTATACATTATTTTCAAGTGCACATGGAACATTGACCAAAACAGACCATATTCTGGATCACAAAACAAGTCTCATTGTACCTATGCAACAATCTTGCATGTTCATCACATGTACCCCAAAACCTAAAATGCAATAAACAACAAAAAAAAACCTTAAAAACAGCAAAATCATATAAGGTTTATTCTCTGGCCACAGTGGAATTAAATTAGGATTCTATAACTATAAGATATCTGAAAAATATTGAAACATTTGAAAATTAACAGCATATTTGTACATAACACATGAGTCGAAGAAAAAAATACTAATCAATTCCAAAAATATTTTGAGCGGAATGAAAATGAAAACGTGGTATATCAAAACTTGTGGGAAGGTTGGGCACAGTGGCTCACACCTGTAATCCCAGCACTTTGAGAGACCGAGGTGGGAGGATCAATTGAGCTCTGGAGTTCAATACCGGCCTGGGCAATATAGTGAGACACCATCTCTTTTAAAAAGTGTGGGAGAATAGCTACCCAGACTTCATCACTACACAATGTATCCATGTTAACGAAACTGCACTTGTTTTGTTACAGTCACAAAGTAGTGAATATGAGGATAAAATAAAACAATTAGCATGCTCAATATCCAAAGAGATAATTGAGTCAAATATAATTCAGAGGCTTGAGTCTAAGTCACTAGAAGTATGAAATTAGAAAATTAAAAATGAGAGATTTTGGTTAAATTTACAGAAAAAAAACTTGTGATATGTAGCTAAAGCAGTGCCTTTGGAGGGAAATTTATGGTATTAAGTGCTTATATTAGAAAAGGAAAAAGGATTCAAATCAATGACGTAAGTTTCTGTTTCAATAATTAGATATATAAGAGCAAAATCAACCCAAAGTGTACAAGGAAGAAACTAATAAGAAAGAAAATAAATGAAGCCGAAAATAGAAACACAAAAGAGAAAATCAGTGAAACCAAGAGCTATTTGGAAAGATCCATAACACTAAACTAACCTGATCAAATAAAAGAGAGAAGACACAAATTATGTATATTAGAAATGAAAGAGGGAACATCACTATGGATCCTACACATATTAAAAGTATAATAAAGAAATGCTATGAACAATTTTACGCCAAGAGATTTTACAACTTAATGAAATTGACACTTGCCTTTAAAGACCAAATTACCACAATTTACTCAAAAATAGGAAATTCAAAAAGCATATTTTATAAGGACAATGAATTAATAATTAATTTAAAATACCATTAAACCAGATAGTTTTCACTCGTGAATTCGATAAAACATTTAAGGAAAAGGTAACATCAATCTTACACAAATTATTTCAGAAATTAGAGAAGGAAGAGACAGTTCTCAAGTAATTTTTAGGCCAGTTGTACTCTGATTTAAAAACCAGACTAAGTTATTACAATAAAAGAAGGCTACAGGGTAACATCCCTTATGAACAAAAACACAAAAGTATTTTTAAAAATATTAACAAATTGGATCCAGCAAGATATATAAAGGATAATGCATCATGACTGAGAGAGGTTTATCCCGGAAATGCAAGGGTCAAAGACACTAACATTTGAAAATAAATTGCTGAAATTCACCATATCGTTAGAATAAAGGGGGAAACCATATGATTATCTTAATAGATGCAGAAACAGCATCTGCAAAAATTCAAGGCCAATTTATAATAATAATTTTTTTTAAACCCTTAGCAAACTAGAAACTTAAGGGAATTTCCTCAACCTGATAAAGAGAACCTACAAAACAAACGAACAAACAAACCAAAAACAAACAAACAAACAAAAACAACAACAAAAAAAAACCCTACTGCTTTACCCTTAAGATTAGGAACAAACAGACATAGAGAGTAGGAGGATGGCTACCAGAGTCTGGGAAGGGTAGCTGGGGTTTGGGAGGAGGCAGGGATGGTTACTAGATACAAAAAAAAAAAAAAAAAAAAAAATAGAAAGAATGAATAAGACCTACTATTTGATAACACAATAGAGTAATTATAGTCAATAATAATTGTATATTTTTAAATAACTGGAAGTCCTAGCCATTGCAATAAGGTCCATATAAGAAATAAAAGACAAAGATTGGAAATCTCCAAAAGGACTATTAAAATTATAAGTGAGCAAGGTCACAAGATACAAGATCAACATATAAAAGTCAATTGCATTTTCATAAACTAGCATGTAACAATTGAATATTGAAATAAAAAGCAATTACATTTAAAATAACATTCAAAAAACATGAATTACTTAAGGTTATAGTTAACGAAATACATTGAAACCCTGTACATTTAAAACTGTAAACTTTGCTGCAAAAATTGAAGAAAAATAAATAGAGGCATACAGCATATCCATAGATTCAAAGACTCAGTAGTGTCAATCCTCCCAAGATTAATTCATAGATTTAACTCAAGCTCATCAGTATTTCAATGGGTTTTTGAAAGATATTGGCAAGCTGGTACTGCAATTTATATAGAAATACAAAGGCCCTAGATATCAAAATGAATTTTCTAAAATAACAAACTGGTAAAACACTATTTGAGATCAAGACTTACTATTAAACACAGAGGAAGGTGTCAGGATAATTGTACAGGAAGAATGGTGTATATGAAAATAGATAATGAGGCAAAATGCACTGATCAAGTAAATGAGATGCTCTGTCTGCAGTGAAGAGTTTAAAATATATTTTTTGACTAGAAAAATAAGTTGGAACCAAAGTAAAGATAACTTTAAATGTCTGATGAAAGTTTTTAGAAAATTAGTTGTCTATAATATATAGAATGATGCTTGAAAGAGGCAGGGATACAAGTTAAAATTGCTTTCATGAAACCATACACAAAGTAGTAAATATGAAGATAAAGAAAAAAATATGCTTGGTAAATATAAAAAGATAATTTAGTCAAATGTAATTCAGAGGTTGGAGTTTAAGTCACAAGAATTATGAAATTGTAAAAAGTGTAAGTTAGAGATTTTAGTTACAAATGAATTCCATTTATAAATGTTTAATTTTATATCATTACAGTAGCAATCTGTTAATACAGAACAAGTGCTTTTCAAATAGATATAAAGAATGGATTCGAAATATAGACTTGGAAATCATGCAGATAAAGGAGACAGTTGATGCTGTGAGAGGGGAAAGTATAAAGAGATGAGAACAGAAGTACTTGGACCAAGGTTCAAAAAATACCAACTTCTGGCCGCAAGAACGGAAAGAATGAATCCAGTAGAAAGGAATGAATCCTGAATTGTCACCGTGTTAACTTAGACTGCTCTATGTGAGATGCTCAGTAAGTTCTAGTATTCAATATATGGTCTAAGATTTTTCTAGGTCTAAGAACATGAAATATGGATGAATGTAAGCCAAGGACTTTACAAGGCATATGGTTGTTTACTCATCATAAGTTACAATACAACTAAACAAAAAATGTTTCAAAGACTATAAAGCTACAGAAGTCGAGATAGTTTGCTGTTGGCAAAAACTCATACAGGTTAACGGCAGAGAATAAGGTATCTAGAAAGAGACCCATATATTCATGGTAAATTGATTTTTTATGAAGGTGCCAAGGCAACTACATGTAAAAAGGAAAATCTTTACAGCAGGTGGTGCAGGAATAAGTAGATGTTTATATGCAAAAAAAAAAAAAGCTTGACAACTTGATACTTCATGCAAATAAAAATTAATTTGAAATGGGAAATGAAAAAAGAGAAAGAAATTCTTTACAACCTCTGGGTAAGTAGATTTTTTTTTATTATACTTTAAGTTCTGGGGTATATGTGCAGATCTTGCAGGTTTTTTGTGTGCAGAACACAAAAAGCATAAGCCATAAAAGAAAAAACATTGATAAATTGGATTTCATCAAAATATAAAACTTTTATTCTTCAAAACATTCTGTCAAAGTAAAAAGACAAGTTGCAGATTGTGAGATAATGTTTACAAAACAGTTATTCGACAAAGGATTTATATCCAAAGTATATAAAAAATTCTCAAAACTCAATAGTAATAATAATAATAATAGGAATAAGAAAAAAAGAAAAACAACCAGAAGAAAAGGTGGGCTAAAAATTTCAATGGGCCCTCTGTATAATCACAATAGTATATTTTTTTCTTTGTATAAAAGATGTACCTGCAATATTGCTGTCATTGGAAGAAGAAAAAAAAAAGGTACAGAAATAGGGAATAAGCATATGAAAATACCCTCTACAAAACAGTAGAATAGCTCAAATAAAAGATGTAATGATACCCTCTATTGCTAAGGATGTGGAAAAGCCAAAACTCTCACATATTATCTGTGAGAATGTTAAATAGTGCAACCACTGTGGAAAATATTTCTCCAGGTTTTTTTTTTTTTTTTTCCGACACGGAGTTTCACTCTTGTTGCCCAAGTTGGAGTGCAATGGCACAATCCCAGCTCACTGCAACCTCCACCTCCCAGGTTCAAATGATTCTCCTGCCTCAGCCTCTTGAGTAGCTGGGTTTACAGGTGCACACAACCACGCCTGGCTAATTTTTGTATTTTTAGTAGAGATGGGGTTTCACCATGTTGGTCAGGCTGATCTGGAGCATCTCACCTCAGGTGATCTGCCCGCCCTGGTCTCCCGAAGTGCGGACATTACAGGCCATCACACCTGGCCACCAGTTTGTTATAAAAACTAAACATATGCTTTTCATATGACCCTGTGATTCTGCTCCTAGGTATTTACCCCAGATAAATGCAAACATATTTCCATAAGAAGATTTGTACTTGAATATTGTATCAGCTTTATATACTACCCCTAACTTGGAAACAACCCAGGTTTCCAGTAACAGACAAAATGGATAAACAGGCCGGGCACGGTGGCTCACGCCTGTAATCCCAGCATTTTGGGAGGCCAAGGTGGGTGAATCACTTGAGGTCAGGAGTTCGCCTGTAATCCCAGGTATTTGGGAATCGGAGACAGGAGAATCACTTCATCCTGGGAGGTGGAGCTTTCAGTGAGCTGAGATCTCACCACTACACTCCAGCCTGGGCGACAGTGAGACTCCATCTCAAAACAAAACAAAACAAAACAAAACAAAACAAAACAAAACAAAACAAAACAAAAGAAAGAAAGAAAAAAAGAATAAACAAATTGTAGCATAACCATACCATGGAATAGTACCAAGTAGTGAAAATCCTGCCTATGTAATGAAGTCTCCATAAAAACTGAAAAGGACTGAATTTCGAGAGCTTCTAGATTGCTGACCACAGGGAGGTTCCTGGAGGGTTGCATTCCCAGAGAGGGCAGGAAGCTCCGTGCCTCTTCCCCAATATCCTGCCCTAGACATCTCTTCATTGGTATCCTTTGTAATATTCTTTATAATAAAGCAGCAAAAGAGTAAGTGTTATCCTGAGTGAACCACTCCAGCAAATTACTCAAACCCAAATAGGGTGTGTGAGAACTCCTGATTTATAGCTGATCAATCACGGGTCACAACTTGGGGCTTGCAATTGGCATCTGAAGTAGAGGAGCAGTCTTGTGAGACTGAGCCCTTAACCTGTGGGATCTGATGCTAACTCCAGGTAGATAGCCTCAGAATTGATTTAAATTTTAGGACAACCAGATAGCATCCACTGGAGAATTGCTTGGTGTGTAGGGAAAACCCCACACACATCTGGTATCAGAAGATTTTTTTTTTTCGTTTGTTTTTGGTTTTTTGTTGAAATGATCTTTGCTCTGTCGCCCAGGCTGGAGTGCAGTGGCATGATCTCTGCTCACTGCAACCTCTGCCTCCCAGGTTCAAGTAATTCTCCTGCCTCAGTCTCCTGAATATCTGGGATTACAGGGGCTCACCATCACGCCCTGGCTATTTATTTTATTTTATTTTTTTGTATGTTAGTAGAGATGGGGTTTCACCATGTTAGTCAGGCTGGTCTCAAACTCCTGACCTCATGATCCGCCCACCTCGGCCTCCCAAAGTACTGGGATTACAAGTGTGAACTACCGTACCCAGCCATTTTGTGTGTGTGTGTGTGTGTGTGTGTGTGTGTGTATGTGTTTACTAGAGATGGGTTTCACTGTGTTAGCCAGGCTGGTCTTGAACTCCTGACCTCAAGTGATCTGCCCGCCTCAGCCTCCCAAAGTGCTGTGATTATGGGTGTGAGCCATAATGCCCAGACTGGTGTCAGAAGTTTTATGTTAAGTGACTGTGTGTGAGCAGAGAGAAACATTTTTCTTCAGATTATCACCTGGAGCAAGCCACTTTTAAATGCTCTCTTTCTTTCTATGAGAAAATTATTTTCAATGATAATTAAAATTAAAATGGTTATTTTTTTTGTTTTTTTCTTTAGTTTTGAACCAAAAATTAATTTTGGAAGACTAAATTTCAATCTTAAACATATTTAAGCAGTAAAATATATCATGTGTGAACTAACAATTTCACTTATCAAGCAAACATATTCTATCTCATAGCTCATACTCTGTTCTACTACTTTAATTTTTAAATTTTTTTTACATATTTTTATTTCAATAGCTTTTGGAGGTTTTGGGCACATGGATGAATTGTATGCTTACCACCCGAGTAGTGCACATTGTACCCAATATGTAGTTTTTTATCCCTCATCCCCCTCCCCTCTTTCCCTTTCTGAGTCTCCAATGTCCATTATACCACTCTGCATGCCTTTGCATACCCATAGCTTAACTCCCAATTATAAGTGGGAATATATGGTATTTGGTTTTCCATTCCTCAGTTACTTCACTTAGAATAATGACCTCCAATTTCAACCAAGTTTCTACAAAAGACATTATTTCCCTCTTTTTGATGGCTAAGTAGTATTCCACAGTATGTATGTATATATATATATATATATATATATATATATATATATATATATACACCACATTGTCTTTATCCACTCACAGTTGATGGGTACTTAGGTTGGTTCTATATCTTTGCAATTGTGATTGTGCTGTGATAAACATACATGTACAGGTGTCTTTTATAGAATGACTTCTTTCCCTTTGAGTAGATACCCAGTAATGGGATTGTTGGATTGAATAGTAGATCTACTTTTAATTCTTTAAGAAATCTCCATTCTGTTTTCCATAGAGGTTGTACTTATTTACATTCCCACCAGCTGTGTATAAGCCTTCCCTTTTCACCATATCCACACCAACATCTATTGTTTTTTCACTTTTTAGTAATAGCCATTCTGGCTGTGTTAAGGTGGTATTTCATTGTGGTTTAAATTTGCATTTCCTTGATGATTCGTGATGTTGAGCATTTTTTTCCATATATTTGTTGGTCATTTGTATATCTTCTTTTGAGAAGTGTCTATTTTATATCGAAACTCCAAGTGACCAAACAAAATGATGAAATTGAAGTAACTCGAGTTTTTTTTTTCTTAATCTTTACAATCAATATGCTGTCATTATTTCAGATCCACAATTTAATTACATAAATATATAGTACCAAAGGGATTAATGACACAAACTGCCTTCAGTGAGCTTGAATGATTAGAGACCACTATAAACTAACTCCCTGTATTAGGATGTTCTTGCATTGCTATAAATAACTACCTGGGACTAGGTAATTTACAAAGAAAAGAGGTTTAATTTACTTATGGTTGTGCAGACTTTACAGGAAGTGTGGTGCTGGTATCTGTTTAGCTTCTGAGGAGGCCTCAGGAAGCTTACAATTATGGTGTAATGGGGAAGGGGGAACAGGCACATCACACTTTAAGCAGGAGCAAAAGCAAAAAGGGGAGAGGTGCCATACACTTTTAAATGCCCAGATCTTGTGCGAACTCAGTCACTATCACAAGCACAGTACCAAGGGGGTAGTACTAAACCATTCATGAGAAAACCACCCCCATGATCCAACCACCTCCCACCAGGCCCCACCTCCAACATTAGAGATTACAATTCAACATGAGATCTGGATGGGGACACGGATCCAAGCTGTATCACTCCCCAAATGAATGTGTGTAGGTGAGTCTATACATGTCATGGGCTGACTGCACAACTGGACTTACTCTGAATTAACTTATATCTAGAAATGAATGTTAAATGATCAAAATATGTTAATTTGAAAGTTACATTTAAACTGTTAAAAGTCCACAATAACAGTATCAAATGTTTAGAACTTAGCCCAACAAAAGAGTTTTAATCAACAAAAGGGTAGGAAAGAATCATATTAGGCAAATATTAAGAAAATGAAAAATGGTATACCTACATTAATTCCAGATAAAATATACTTTTATACAAAAATACTATTAGGTATAGACAGGATCACTGCCTAATGGCAAATGTTCAATTCACTGCAAAGTTAGAGAAATTTTTAAAAAATTAGTACCTAATAAATAGCCTCAAAAATATGAAGCAAAAAATTGATAGAATTACAGGGAGAAGAGAACAAATATACTAAAAAGAGAGAGAGATTAATACCCCTCTTTCAATTAGGTCAGAGCACAAAAAATTCAGAAGAATATATAAGATATAAGATATCTTTATTGCAACTAATAAGTTTGACCTAAACTTACTAATGCTGACCCCCAAAATATAGTTTGAATGGTCTTTGAAACATAAAGTGAATTAAAGCAATATTTTAAAATATTCCTACAAAGAAAACACCTGTTTTTACAGGCGAGTTCTACATTTTAAGGAGAAGATAATCTAAATTTTGATCAAACACTTCTAGCAACAGAAAAAAAGGAAAATTTCTAACATTATTTTAAAGCAGCAAAATCATAATATGAAAACCAAAGACATTACATGAAAGGAAAATGACCTGTCCACTTTATTTATGAATATAAATGCATAAATTCTACTAATTGAATTCAATGGTTGGCTTTATGCTAGAGATTTAAATGTAGCTTAATATTAGAAGGCATATAAAGGTGACTGACCAAGTTAACAGATCAAAAGAAAAAAACTGCATGATAATTTATCATAGAAAAAGTATATGATAACATTTTGACTGTGGAAAACAATGCAGTTTATTTTCTATTGGTCAGGAGAAAGAAAAATATAGTCCTGATGAGTGCCAGCAGCTATCTTATGATTTTAAAGACAGTCATTCTTTAGTAGAGATGGGGTTTCACTGTGCTAGCCAGGCTGATCTCGAACTCCTGACCTCAAGTGATCTGCCCGCCTCAGCCTCCTAAAGTGCTGTGATTACAGGTGTGAGCCATAATGCCCAGTCTGGTGTTATTCTGACTCTGTGAATGGCAGAATTCAAGGGAGAGATTTAAACAAGAGATATACATTTTGTATTATCAGCATATAAATGGTATTTAGAGCTACAAGACTGGTTGAGGGAGGGGAAGTGAATGTAGGTAGAGAAGAAAAGAGATGCAAGGACGGAGCCCCAGTGTTTGGAAGTTACTCAGTGAGCCTTATGGGAATCAGCTGAAATGTATCTTAAAAAGCCAGAGTAAAAAACAGTGAATAAATTTAGTGACCTTAACAAACAAGCAAATTCCAGGTTCTCTAGGAGTCAGAACTGAATAAACCAAAGGGTTCTTAAATGCCTAAAGATACATGCTCAGGTATTCTCAGGTATTGGATTTCTGTAATCCAGGGGAGGATGCTATTTCTGAGAAAGACTAGGCTTAGTTTTCGTTCAGTGGAGGAGAATATCTGTCACCCAGGTTCAGAGAGATAAATTGGGTAGGTTTGGGATGGGGTTAAAGTCAAAATGGTCATGCCATTTCATTGGTTTAATTTTCAGTATTGCCTATACCGCAGGTTAGGAGTGGAAGAATAAATAGAAACAAGAAAATTTTCCCTAGGTATTACCAGAAGTGCTGATTGAAAGTAAATTAAGGAAAAAATGAGCTGCATTTTCTATCATATGTGTTTCCAAAATTAACTGCCCTATGGATATCTTATGTAAAATGGTAGCGAGAGGACAAAGATGAATTAGAACAGTTCCACAGGGAAACATAGGGACCCTGATATATGTTTATTTTTAATTAGACACCACAAGGGTTAATTATATGGGGTCATTAGAAGAATAACTGCTCCAGATGATCTCTCTGACATGTGCAAAAGTAATGAGCCACAATAGCAGATGCACTTTCCCAGCAACAAAAATACTAAACCCTACAGTTTAAGTAGAACACCACTAAACTGGAATTGGTCCAGAGTATAAGGAAAGTGATAGGATAGGAAATCAAAAAGGTGCAGGATTTTTTAGCCTGAAGAAAGAAATGATTCCCTGGTAGCAGGATCATTGTCTACAAATATTTAAAAAGTTGCCATGTAAAAGATGAGAGACAATTGATATGTATATCTTTAGTGGGAAAAGGAACCAGTTGAAGTTGTGAAGTTGATGATTTAAGATCAGCCTAAGATACAGTTCTAGCTGTCCACCAATTGAAGAGTCTGCCTCACTAAGTAATGAGCCCCCCTACAAACAACATTTAAGAAGATATAGAATGATTCTTACTTGGGATGCTGGTGAGGGTATTACAGCATTGAGTAGCTGTTGGATGAGAGAAAATTTAAGTTCTAATTTCAGATTATTTTACTTTATGAAAAAATACTCTTGTTTCATTGAATTCAAACCCACATGTCATAGCAGTTTTCTCTTCCTTTCTTTCAACAAAACTATTGAAAGACACAATATGACTTTTCAGATATTTAGCATCGTATGAAGGAAAACAATTTGGACACAATTGCACATGGTAAGTATGCAAAGTGTTTAGTGAATTAATCTGCTATGACTTTCTTTAAAAATATTATTCAGCTGGGCACGGTGGCTCACGCTTGTAATACCAGCACTTTGGGAGGCTGAGGCGGATGGATCACCTGAGGTCAGGAATTCGAGACTAGCCTGACCAACATGGCGAAACCACGTCTCCACTAAAAATACAAAAATTAGCTGGGCATGGTCGTGGGCGCCTGTAATCCCAGTTCCTCCGAAGGCTGAGGCAGGAAAATCACTTGAATCCAGGAAGCAGAGGTTGCAGTGAACTGAAGTCACACCATTTCACTCCAGCCTGAGCAACAGGAGCAAAACTCCATCTCAAAAAAAAAAAAAAAAAAAAAAAAAAAAACTATTCAGCCCACATTCATCATCTTATTCACAAGAATAGTATTCAAATGCATTTAATATATTAAACCAGAAGCCTATCAAGAAATGGAAATAATAACAATAATAAAAACAGCTAAGACAGTAACAATTTACCATGTACCAGGTAGTCTTTTAAGCCTTTTGCATATATTATTTTATCACACTCCCTGAAGTAAGTAATATTGTTAGCTTCATTTTAAAATGAGGAAACAAAAGGATAAAGAATGTATGCATCTTGCTCAAGCACAGACAGCTACTAAATTTTAGAGCCAGTATTCAAACCCAGAAAGTCCTGCTCCCTAGCTGCTGTTACTAATAACTTCACTATATATTTTGGCAAAACTTGGTTCAAGATGGTTACATGTAATTTCTCATACTCTTTTAAATTAGAAAAAAAAAAGATGATTTTTACAAGTAATATGTAAATATCTTTTCATTATAAAATTAAAACATTACTTATAAGGCTAAAAAGTTATCTTGATCAGTCTCCAAATCCAGTATCCTACCCAAACATAGCCAATGTTATCTGGTTGCTATATATTATTTGAAGCTTAAAATTTTTATACATATATACAAATATATGCATACACACGTGCACATACACAGGTTTTTTAAAGGCATAAAATAGAAATAAAAGTATTCCTCTGCAACTTACTTTTCTTATCTTTTAGTTGTAGTACATAGAAATATCCCACATTTTTTTTCTCTGTTGCATAATATTCATAGTACGGAAATATTTTTAATTTTGCCATTCCCATGTTGATGGGCATTTGGGTTGCTTCGAATTTTTTGCTATTATAAACAAGGTTGTGGGAGGGTCCTTGTATATGTCTGTTTTTCCCATGTGCAAATATTACCCTAAGGTAGATACAGAGAAGTGGAATTGCTTGGCCACTTGGGAATGTGCATTTTAATTTTAAGACATATTGCTAAGTTGTCATCCAAAATGGCTGAACGAACTTACACTCTTTTTAGGAGTGGACGAAACTGCAGAAAACAGAATATCATCTGCCTAATCTGTGAAGTATTAAAGACATGGGGATAGATGAGATCACATAGAGAATGTGTACACTATGGAATCTAGTGGCATCCAAAGATGTATCACTAACCTGGCCTTCCGCTTTGACTCACATGTCCAACCATCCGCTTGATATCTACCCTTCTATGTCTAATGGGCATTTCAAACCTAATGTTTCAAAAACAGAACTTGTAATCTGCCACTCCCCTTGGCCTTATCAAAACTTTTTTCTTTCTCTGGCTTTCCTATCTCACTAACTGGTACCATCTAATTAGTGATACCAGTTAACCTGCACCCAATTGCTCCAGCCCAAAACATAAGTTTTTAGCCAATCGTGCTTCCTCTACACCCCCCACCTGCCACCCCACATTTTGAAACAAAACCAAGATGTATCATTTTACCCATAAATATTTTAGTATGTATCTCTAAAACATAGGGACTCATTTTTAAACATATTCACAATATCACATCTAAAGATAACAACTATTCCTTAATAATATCTGAAGATATTATATCTAAGGGTAAATATTCCCTTATATCATATAAAATCTATTTAGTGTCCAAATTTTTCTGGTTGTCTTCTACATTTTTTACAATTGGTTTGCTTGAATCAGGATCCAAGCAAGGTGCATATATTGGAGTCGATTAATATGTCTCTTTAATCTTTTAATTATAGGTTCCACTTCTCTTCACCTTCCTTTTAATCTCTTTGTGGAAGAACCAGTTGTTTGTCCTGTAGAATTTCCCACACTCTAGATTTTGCTAATTGCTCCTTGCCCAAGGTGTCTTCCTTAACTCAGTAACCGATATCACCACTCACCAGTTCCTCTGACCCTGTATTGCCTATGTTGGTATAGAGGTTTATCAGATACAAATGCAAATTTTAGCAAGAATAAATCATATGCAGTGTCCTTTGTACTTCCTACTGCATCATGTCAGGAGGCACATCGGTGTGGTTGTCTCTCTTATTTTGTTAGGTTAACACTAATTAGTTTTTGTTCATGTATTTTGTTCATGTATTGATCAGGGCAACCTGATCTATCTACTATAAACTTCCCAATTAACTTTTCACCTAATAATTTTAGCAGCTTTTGATGAGCTTTTCCTATAACTGTCATTTCATTATAGGTTGCAAAATGGTACTATCCTGTTGTCCTTCCTGCATTTATAAACTGGGATTCTTCTATAAAGAATAACTTTTTCACATCAACTATTTAGTTACCCTGAGGTATTTTCATCAAGAAAGGCAGAATAAATGTTTGATTTTTTCCTTTTACTTACCCTTTATAATAGATGGTTATTACTGAAATAATGTCATGTAACAAATAACCCCCAAATCTCAGTGACTTACAGCAAGTATTTATTTCTTGTTCACAGGTCTTAGTCATTTGTGGTTTCTCTGGGCTCTACCGAACTTGGCTAGGCTTGGCTCCAGAATAAGGGTTGGATTCAAGTCGAGTCCATGTATCTTTTTACTGTGTGATCACATTAGAGGCTACCCAGGGCATGTTCTTCTCATCGCAGATAACAGAAGTACAAGAATAAACCAATGCACAAGTACATCAAAAGTCTCTGTTTGCACCATGTCCATTCACATTTCTATGTACAACATAAGTTACACAGCCAAGCCAAATATACTAAGGCGTTCTATTGTCAACTTTTATACTAGAGTATTGAACTCAAAATTACATTTCCTAAAATCCCTTTATTTAAATGGTTTCATATGAGAAGAAACTGTGTGATTAGGAGGTAAAAATAAAACAATGGCTGTAATTCTTGGAGGATCTTCATGGTCAGATACTGCTGATTATCCATTGTTATGTAGCAAATTGTCCCAAGACTTAGTGGCTTAAAAATTTATTATTATCTCTAATGGTTCTGTGAGTTGAATAGGTTCAGCTGAGTGGTTCTCACCTGGGGTCTTAGAGTTTGTCAGATGTTGTCTAGGGGCTGGATTTCCCTAAAGAATCAACTGGATTGGGCATCCAAAATGGTTCATGCACATGGCTGGATGTTGGCTGGGAGTTCAGCTGGTGCTGTGGACTAGAGCACTTACATGTGGCCTCATCATGTAACTTGGGCTTCTACAGCATGGAAGCTGGATTCTATAAGAAAACATCCCAATATTGAGTGTTCTAAGGGGCAGGAATCCGTTTTCATATCAGGTAAGTTGCTGTGTCCAGAACTGGCATAATTCCATTTACACCATTATTCCCACCCTGTTCTGTCCACCACTGAGTAGAAAGCATTCACTATTAGATCCTGGGCAGTCTTCTCATATCGACTAACACAGCCTGTACCTATACTCATTTTCAAAACCTTCAAGAACTGTGAAGGATCTGCAATTTTACCCTACTTACAAGGTAATGAGATAGCCTATTACTGTTTAATGGATGCTGGCGGAAAATATGAGGCTCCTAGACTGATACTTGCTCATGTAATGGGATGCATTATGGGAGAGAAACATTACGATTGGAGTATTCACTTTTACAGCGAACCACTGCATTTTGTCCAAAGGAGAGACATAATGCCATTGCTCTAGGTTGCTCACTGCAAACACAAACCTGAGAAACAACACAAGTAAAAAGTATTCCAGACTGGCTGGGTGCAATGGCTCACACCTGTAATCCCAGCACTTTGAGAGACCGAGACAGGCAGATCACCTGAGGTCAGGATTTCGAGACCAGCCTGACCAACAGCCAGTCTCTACTAAAAATACAAAATTAGCCGGGCATGGTGGCAGGCACCTGTAATCCCAGCTACTCGGGGGGCTGAGGCAGGAGAATTGCTTGAACCTGGGAGGCGAAGGTTGTGGTGAGCCGAGATTGTGCCATTGCACTCCAGCCTGGGAAACAAGAGCGAAACTCCGTTTCAAAAAAAAAAAAAAAAAAGTATTCGGGACTTTGCATTTTTGGCACACCTAGAAGAATTGAAAGGACGCTCTCAGGGCCCATCACAAATTGCCTCTCCCATATGGAAAAAAAAAAAAAAAAAGGCCCACTCACAAAGAAATAGATCACTTCAGTATTCCTGTACATATTAAAAAATTGAATTTATACTTAAAAACCTTCACACACACACACACACACACACACACACACACAGGATCATATGGCTTCACTGGTGAATTCTAAAAAACATTTAAGGAAGAAAGAAGCTTGTTCTATACAAACTCTTCCTGAAAACTAAAGAGGAAGACATATTTAACAACTTATTCTATGATGTCAGTGTTACTCTAATACCAAAATTGGACAAAGACATTACAAGAAATTATAAGAAACAGCAGAGCAATATTCCTTGTGAATATAAATGCAAAAAGCAACAAGAAAATATTAGAAAATTAAATGTAATGATGTGTAAAAATACAAACAAAACATATATAGCTAATAAGTGAGTTCAGCAATGTCAAAAGATATGAGACCAACAAACAAAAATCATCTTATTATTATGTACTATCTGTACAAATGGAAAACAAAAATTTTACATACTTACAGTAAGTTCAAAAAGCTAAATACTTAAATGTTACTCTAACAAAATATGTATACGATCTGTGTGCTGAAAACTACAAAATGCTCATGAAAGAAATCAAAGAACTAGATAGAGAAACTACACCATGTTGATGAATTAGAAGAGTCCACATAGTAAAGATATCAATTCTTCACAAATTGATTTATAAATTTAATGCGCTTTTTACCAAAATTTATGTGAGAGTTTTTCATAGATATGGGAAAGCGGATTCTAAAATTTATTAGGGAAACAAAGAGACTATCACAGCTAGAACAATTTTATAAATAAAGTTGAAGCAATCACACTACTTTTTTTTCAGATTTTTTTTAAGTTTTAGTTTGAGTTCAGGGGCACATGTAAAGTTGTTTTACATAGGTAAATGTGTGTCATGGGGGTTTGCTGTACAGATTATTTTCTCATTCAGGTATTAAGCTTAGTATCCATTAGTTATTTCTACTGATCTTCTCCCTCCTGCCACCCTCCACCATCCACTAGGCCCAGTATGTGTTCTTCCCCTCTAAGTGTCCATGTATTCTCATCATTTAGCTTCCACTTACAAGTGAGAAGTGGTATTCGGTTTTCTGTTCCTGTGTTTGTTTGCCAAGGATAATGGCTTCTAGCGCCATCTATGTCCTAGGAAAGGACATAATCTCATTCTTTTTATAGCGCGTAACATTCCACAGTACATATCTGCCACATTTTCTTTATTCAATCTACCATTGATGTGTAATTAGGTTGATCATGTCTTTTCTATTATGAATAGTGCTGCAAAAATCATATGCATGCATGTGTCTTTATAACAGAACAATTTATATTCCTTTGGGTATATACCCAGTAATGGGATTGCTGGGTGAAATGTTATTTCTGTATTTAGCTCTTTGAGGAATGACTACATTATCTTCCACAATGGTTGAACTAATTTACACTCCCACCTACAGTTGTATAAGTGCTCTTTTTTCTCTATAACCTCACCAGCACCTGTTATTTTTTGACTTTTTAATAATGGCCATTCTGACTTGTATTAGATGGTATCTCATTGTAGTTTTGATTTCTCTAATCATCTGTGATGTTGAGCTTTTCTTCATATGATTACTGGCAACATGTATGTCTTCTTTTGAAAAGTGTCTGCTTGTGTCCTTTGCTCACTTTTTATGAGTTTTTTTTTTTTTCCTTGTAAATTTGCCCAAGTTCCTTGTAGATGCTGGATATTAGACCTTTGTCAGATGTGCAGTTTGTAAAAATGGTCTCCCTTTCTGTAGGATGTCTGTTTACTCTGTTTATAGTTTATTCTGCTGTGCAGAAGCTATTTAGTTTAATATATCCCATTTGTCAATTTTTACTTTTGTTGCAATTGTTTTTGGTGTTTTCATGATAAAATTTTTGCCCGTGCTTATGTCTTGTGTCCTGAATGGTATTGCCTAGGTTATCTTCCAGCGTTTTTATAGTTCGGGGCTTTACATTTAAGTCTTTAATCCATCTCGAGTTAATTTGTGCACATAGTATAAGGAAGGGGTCCAGTTTTAAACTTCTTCATATAGCTAAACAGTTATTCTAGCACTATTTGTTGAATAAGGTATCCTTTCTCCATTGCTTGTTTTTGTCAGCTTTGTCAAAAATCAGGTAATTGTAAGTATCCTGTCTTATTTCTGAGTTCTCTATTCTGTTCTGTTGGCCTATGTGTCTGTTTTGGTATCAGTACCATGCTGTTTTAGTTACTCTATTCCTGCAGTATAATTTGAAGTTGGATTGCATGATGTCTCCAGCTTTGTTTCTTTTGCTTAGGACTGCCTTGGTTATTCGAGCTCTTTTTGGTTTCATGTGAATTTTTAAATAGTTTTTTCTATTTCTGTGAAGCATCTCAATGCACACTACCTTATTTTAAGAATTACTATAAAGCTACAGTAATCAAAACAGTGTGGTTCTGGCAAAGGGATAGACAAATAGATCAATGGAGCAAAATGAGACCATAAATATGCCCACACAATTATGGTCAATTGATTTTTGGCAAAGGTGCAAAAGCAATTTAGTGGAGGAACAAAAACTGATGTTGCAACAATGGTACATCAATATGCAAATGAGAAAACAAAACAATAAGCCCTCAACCTTAACCTCATACCTTATACAAAATTTAACTCAAAATAAGCCATAGAAATTAAAATATACAATGTACATTTATGTGCAGAACCATATTCTCTTATACATTTGAATTTTTAAAGTAACAAAAGGACAGTTGTATACGTCTATATATGCTCATGATTGAGTTAATACTCTGGAAGGATACACTTGAAACCATTAGCAATGAATGTCCTTGTAGTTGGGGGTAGAGGAAAGAATGATTTTACTTTACACTTTATCTCTTTCTGGTGTATTTCCTTATATTAAAAAAATCCTTTTATCTTATAACAAGAAAGAAACATCTTAAATTTTTAATAAACAAATAGTAATAATAGTATACATTATATATTTATGGGTTGCAATGTGATGTCTTAAATTTCTTTAAAAACAATTGGCAGTATCAAGTGCTGACCAACTGGGTCTCTTATATATTACTAGGGGAATAAAAAATGGTGCATCCACTCTGCAAAATGGTTTGGTAGTTTCCTACAAAGTTAAACATAGACTTATACCATGTGACTCAGCAATTCCATTTCTGAGTTTCTATCCTAGAGAAATGAAACCTTATGTCTGAGCACCAATGTTTATATCAGCACTATTCATAACGGCCCCAAACTGAACAAATCCAAATGTCCTTCAATGGGTGAATACATAAATAAACTGTGGCACAACCACACAACGGAATACTACTCAAAATAAAAATAACAAACGATTCATACACACAACAAATTGGATAACTCTCAAAGACATTATGCTGCATAAAAAGCCAGTCTCAAAAGGCTGCATACTGCATTATGTCATTTATATGATGTTCTGAGAAAGCAAGACTATAAAGACAAAGAACAGGTTGCCAGCATTTATGGGTGGGAGGAGGGATGGCTATAAAGTGGTAGAATGAGGAAGTTTTTATGTTAAAATTATTCTATGTCCTGATGTGGTAGTGATTACATGTCTCCATACATGTGTCAAAATTAATAACACTGTACACAAAGATATTTCTAAATCTACTTTTCTGTATGGTCATTTGAAAATAATACTAAAAATATTTTAGGTTAAATTTTATTTTGAATGTTAAGTGATAAAATGTCCACTGCTTTTCTCGCTATACCAGAAATTGAAAACACAAATATTTCTAGAAGTCAAACAGGTAAAATAACTAATAAGTTTTCCAGATATAAGAAAATAGGGAATGGTAAAGACTGTGTTTGACTTAGAGCGTATGTCCTAACCAAAGACATTCAAAACCAATTAAAAACAAAGCAGGACTGTGTGTACACACACACACATGCAGATATACACACACTCTGAAGCCCCTCACTCTATATGTTGTTTTTAGTTGATTTTATGTAATCATATAACTTCGACTACCATATGAATTTTCTTTTAATGATTGCTACCCAGATCTTACCTTGAAGTTCAAATATATTATCCTCACATGCCTTCTGGATATCTTCAACTCTATTTTTCACTGGTATTTAAAAACTTAACATGACCAAAAATGAAGTAATCAAAACATACGGCCATCTGTTGGGCCTGAGAAACAGTCTCATAGGCTATGTCCAGTCTGAGGCTGGTAAGCAACCATGGGTTCATGCCCCCAGCCAAAGAAACAACCTTGTGGTTCCATCCCCAGGGAGCCAGACTCCAAGTTGGCTGATCTGCCATGTGCACATCTGCACCACTGACATGAGAAACAGTCTGATTAGCTGTTTCTAAACAAGCAAAGCCACACCAGTAGTGTCAATACAAACTCTCTTAGCTTAGACCAATGAGACGTTTGCAAACATCACTAGTGTGGATTATAGCTAAAGAAACTACATGGAGACTATATTATTGTATCCACCTAGAACCAAACCAACACACCTCACTGACTTGATCTATATGAATAAGATCATATCTTATTCAAGACCCCAAGACTCATCTATATGAATAAATCTTTCCCTACAAAAGCTACTCCATAAAATTGGAATAGGTGACTGTTCCACCAGATGTGTACAAATCAACATAGGGACACATCAAACATGAAAAAGCATGGGAACATGCCACCTCCAAAGGAACACAATGATTCTCCAGTAACAGACCTCAATCATAAGGAAATATACAAAATGTCAGGAAAAATTCAAAATAATAATCTTAAGAAAACTCAGTGAGATATAAGAGAATACATAGACAATTCATAGAATCAGGAAAATAATTCATTACTTTAATGAGAAATTCAGCACAGAAGTAGGTATCATAAAAATGAACAAAACAAAAATCCCAGAGATGAAGAATTCAATTAACAAAATAAAAAAGATAACTGAGAGATTCAACAACAGATAAGACCAAGCAGAAAAAAGAAGTTCAGAAGAACTTCTGAACTTGAAGACAGGTGTTTTGAAATAGCAGAGGTAGACAAATAAAATAAAATAAAATAAAAAGAAAAAAGAAAGCATACATAATGTATGGAATACTATTAAACAAATATATATACACATTATTGACATTCCATAAGAAGAAGAGAGGGGAAAAGGTGTATAAAATATGTTTCATGAAATAATAGTTGAAAACTTCTCAAGTCTTGGGAGATGGACATCCAGAACCAGGAAATTCAAAGATTGCCAAGCAGATTAAAGCTAAGCAGATTCTCTGCAATGCACATAATGTTCAAATTGCTGAAAGTTAAAGACAAAGCAATAATTCTAAAAACAGCAGGAGAAGAGTATCAAGTCACATATAAGGGAATCCTCATTAGATTAAAAATGACTTTCTCAGCAAAAACCCTACAGGCCAGAAGAGGATGGGATGATATATTCAAAATACTGAAAAAAAAACTTCCAGGAAAGAATAATATACACACAAAAACTATCCTTCAGAAATGAAGGAGAAATAAAATCATTGATAAATAAAAATTAAAGGAGCACATCAACACTAGACCAGTCTTAAAAGAAATGCTGGGAAACCATCATTCTCAGCAAACTGACACAAGAGCAGAAAATCAAACACTGTATATTCTCACTCATAGGCGGGTGTTGAACGATGAGAACACATGGACACAGGGAGGGGAACACTACACACTGGGGTCCGTTGGAAGGAAATGGGGGAGGGATGGGGGGGTGGGGAGGTGGGAAGAGATAGCATGGGGAGAAATGACAGATACAGGTGAGGGGACGGAAGACAGCAAACCACACTGCCATGTGTGTACCTATGCAACAATCTTGCATGTTCTTCACATGTACCCCAAAACCTAAAATGCAATTAAATAAATAAATAAATAAATAAATAAATAAATAAATAAAAAGAAATGCTCAAAGGAGACTGACTTCTGGAAATCAAAAGACAATAACCACCATCATGATAAACATTCAAAACTATAAAACTTACTGGTACAGATGACACACAGAGAAAACAATCAAACTTTATAACTACAGAAAACCATTCAACCACAAAAATAAATAACAAGAGAAGAACAAAGGATATACAAAACAACCAGGAAAAAAAATCATTAAAATAATGGAAATCCTCATCTATCAATAATAACCTTGGATGTAAATAGATTAAATTCCCCACTTAAAAGATATAGAGTGACTGATGGAATTTTTTAAAGATCCACCTAGATGCTACCTAAAAGAAATTCTCATCACCAGGAAGACACAGACTAAATGAGAAGGGTTAAAAATATATATTTTAAACAGCTTGAGACTGCAGAGCAAAATAGCCAAATATAACTCTCCAGCAATCATTGTCCTGTAAGAAAAACAAATTAAATAATTATCCATGCAAGAAAGCATTTTCTTCATAGAAACCAATAATCAGGTGAGCAATTATAGTACCTGGTTTTAAAATAATATCAAGAAAAAAGGCACTGAAAAAGATATGAAATGCAGTGTTAGAGAAGGGAGAATGACATGATTGTGGGACTGAGTTCCCACACTGAGTTCCAATGCTGCCCTGTTACAGCAGAACACAACACAGAGCAGAATCCTTCCAGTGTCCATAGAGTGAGCATTTAAATTAGCCCCAGCCAAAAGGGAATTCTCTGCCCCAGTAATAGAAACGCAAGTGTTGGCTAACTCCACCACTGGCCGATTAAAGTACCCTGGGCTCCAGGATAAATGTAAAAGGCAGTCATGCTACAAAAACCACAGTCCTTGAGCAAGTTCGGGTGCTGCACTGTGCTCAGAGCCAGTGGAATGGGAGTGCATGCGAACCAGTGAGACATTAGCTGCAGCAGCCCAAGGGGTGCTTGTGTCATCCCTCCCCCAACTCCAGGCAGTGCAGCTCAGGGATTGACTCCTTCTGCTTGCAGTAAGGAGAAGGAAGACCACAGAAGACTTTGTCTTGCAACATGGGTACCGGCAAAGCCACAGTTAAATAAAGCACAAAGCAGAATCCTGAAGCCCCTGATTCCAGGCCCTAGCTCCTGGATAGCATTTCTAGACCTACCCTGGGCCAGAAGGGAAAAACTACTGCTCTGAAGAGAAAGGCCCAATCCTGGCAGGATTCACCACCTGTGTAATAATGAGCCCTTGGGCCTTGAATAAACATCAGTGGTAGCCAGGTAGTAGTCATCATGGTCCTTGGGTGAGACCCAGTACTATGCTGACTTCAGGTGTGATCCAGCACAGTCTCAGCTGTGGTCGCCACAGGATTGCTTGCATCACCCCTTCCCCATCTCCAGGCATACCAGCATGGAGAGAGAGAAATTCCTTCTGATGGGGGAAAAGTGAGGGAAGAGAACTAGAGACTGCCTGGAGAATTCTCCTGGATCTTATCCAAGTGCACCAAGGCAATAAAAGCCTGCAAAAGTTTCAGTATTGCTGAGGTTAGGGAGCCCCCTAGTGCAGATATTGCTGCAATGACCAAAGACTTAAATCACAAACCCTGGAATTCCTGGAAAGCCTTCTCAAGAAGGACGAGTGCATACAAGGCCAGACTGTGAAGATTAGAATAAATACTTAACATGAATATCCACAAGCATCAAGAACATTTAGAAAAACGTGACCTCACCAGACAAACTAAATATGCTACTAGTAGCAAATCCCAGAATAACAGAGATATGTGACTTTTTAGCAAAGGATTCGGAATAGCTGCTTTTCTTTTTCTTCTTTTTTTTTGGTCTTGCCCTGCTGTCTAGGCTGGAGTACAGTGGTGTGATGATAGTTCACTGTAGTCTTGAACTCCTGGGCTCAAATTATCCTTCCACTATAGTCTCCCAGGTAGCTGAGACTAGAGATACACATCACCATGCCTAGCTTTTTTTTTTTTTTTTTAATTTGTAAACATAGGGTCTTGCTATGTTGCCCAGACTGGCCTCAAACTCCACGTCTCAGGCAATCTTACCACCTTGGCCTCCTATAGCACTAGGATAAGCATGAGCCAGAGGGATCCAAGATGGCCATTTAGGAACAGCTCAGGATTGCAGCTCCCAGTGAAAGCGCAGAGGGTGAGTGGATGCCACATTTCCAGATGGATTTTTATTGCCCACAGACCAGGAGATTCCCAGGTGGAACAGCCCCACGGGTCGCCAGCATGACTGTTTTGGCCGGAACAGCTGTTTAGGTCCCTGCAGCTGTTTTGGCCCGCGTGGCTACTTTGCAACACCCCAGCATGGCAGTTCTCCATACAAAATACACTGGTCCGGGTGCCCTTTCAGCTGGGGATTGGAGCCCCGGGAAGGCACAGTTGCCCATACATCTGACTAAAAAGGGGTTTGAAACAGGGAACCAGGCCAAGAGATTCCTGGGAAAAAAAAAAGAGCCCCACGAATCTCAGTGACCAGCACCTTTTCAACAGGCAACTGGAACACCTGGGAGAGAGTTGAACAGTTGAACGTTCAACTAAAAAACAAAAGGCTCTGAAGCAGGGAGCCACGTGATCAGGTTCAGCTGGTCCCACCCCCACAAAAGAACAGCAATCAGAAACTCTTTGGATTGAGAGTTTCACAGCAAGCACAGCTGAACCCAGGATCTCTACCTTTGTGGGGGAGGGGTGTCTGCCATTGCCAAGGCACTCTACCACTATGTAGGTAGTCCGCCATTGCTGAGGCAGCCCGCCATTGCCGAGGCAACCTGCCATTACAGCTAGAGTCCGCCATTACAGAGGCAGGCCACCAATGTTGAGACAGATCTAACTACACCCATATAAACAGGACTGCAGGGAAGTTCACACGACAACTGGGCAGAGCCCACAGCAGCTCAGCAAACCCTCTGCAGGCAGACAGTGACTAGGCTGCCTCCTTGCTGTGCAGGGCAGCCCTGAGAAAAAGAAAGCAAAACAATGGAAACTCATCAATAAAGCCCTAACTCCCTGGGACAGAGCACCTGGAGGAAAAAGAAAAAAAAAAAAAAAAGAAAAAAAAAAGGTGTTTATGAGTTCTGCTGCAGCAGACCTAAACATACCTGCCCAGCAGCACTGAATGAAAAACGGAGCTCACAACTCAGCACTAGAGCTCATGAAAAGTACAGACTATCTCCTCAAGCAGCTCCCTGACCCCCATATATCCAAAGAGTCACCTCATAAAGGAGAGATCAGGCTGACACTTAGCAGGTATCTTTCTGGGACAAAGATAGCAGAAAAAGAAACTAGTAGCAACCGTTACTGTTCTGCAGCTGCTGCAGGTGATCCCCAGGCAAGCAGGGCCTGGAGTGGACCTCAGCAGCCCTACAGCAGAGGGGCCAGACTGTTAGAAGGAAAACTAAGAAACAGAAATAAATTCATTACCAACAAATTGGATGTACACTCAGAGACCCAATCTGAAAGTCAGCAACTACAAAGACGACAGGTGGATAAATCCACAAGGATGGGAAGAAACCAGCACAAAAAGGATGAAAACACCTGAAACCAGAACACCTCCTACAAGAGATCACAACTCCTCACCAGCAAGGGAACAAGGCTGGATGGAGATTTAGTGTGATGAAATGATAGAATCAGGCTTCAGAAGATGGATAATAAGGAACTTCCATGAGCTAAAAGAACATGTTCTAACCCAATGCAAAGAAACTAAGAACCTTGAAAAAAGATTTGACGAAATGCTAACGAGAATGGAGAAATTAGAGAGGAATATAAGTGAATTGATGGAGTTGAAAAACACAACATGAGAACTTCATGAAGCATGCACAAGCTTCAACAGCCGAATTGATCAAGCAGAAGAAAAAATATCAGAGGTCGAAGATCAACTCAATAAAATAAAATGAGAGGGCAAGATTAGAGAAAAAAAGGGAAAAAGCAATGAACAAAGTCTCCAAGAAATGTGGGACTATGTGAAAAGACCTAATCTACGTTTGATAGGTGTACCTGAAGGTGACAAAGAGAATGAATCCAAGCTGGAAAATACTCTTTAGGATATTATGCAGGAAAACTTCCCCAACCAAGCAAGGCAGGCCAATATTCAACTCCAGGAAATACAGAGAACACCACGAAGATATTCCTCAAGAAGAGCAACCCCAAGGCACATAATCGTCAGATTCACCAGGGTTGAAATGAAGGAGAAAATGCTAAGGGCAGCCAGAGAGAAAGGTCGGGTTACCACACAGGGAAGCCCATCTGACTCACAGCAGATGTCTCAGCAGAAACCCTACAAGCCAGTAGAGAGTGGGGGCCAATATTCAACATCCTAAGGAAAAATAAAATCATTTGTGGACAAGCAAGTACCCAGAGATTTGATCACCACCAGGCCTGCTTTACAGGAGCTCCTGAAAGAGGCTCTACACATAGAAAGGAACAACCAGTACCAGCCACTCCAAAAATAAACCACATGGTAAAGAGCATCAACACAATCAAGAATCTATATCAACTGATATAGAACAGCCAGCTAGCATCAAAACGGCAGTATCAAATTCACACATAACAATATTAACCCTAAATGTAAATGGACTAAATGCCCCAATCCAAAGATACAGACTGGCAAATTGGATAAAAACCCAAAACCCATCCGTGTGCTGTATCCAGGAAACCCATCTCACATGCAGGGATACACAAAGGCTCAAAGTAAAGGAATGGAGGAAGATTTACCAAGCAAATGGAGAGCAAAAAAAAGCAGGAGTTGCAATTCCCGTTTCTGATAAAATAGACTTTAAAGCAACAAAGATCAAAAGAGACAAAGAAGGGCACTACATAATGGTAAAAGGATCAATGCATCAAGAAGAGCTAAGGATCCTAAATATATACGCACCCAATACAGGAGCACCCAGATACATAAGGCAAGTTCTTAATGTCTTACAAAGAGACTTAGACTATCACATAATAATAATGGGAGACTTTAACACCACATTGTCAATATTAGACAGATCAATGAGACAGAAAATTAACAAGAATATCTAGGACTTGAACTCAGACCTGGAACAAGCAAACCTAACAGACATTTACACAACTGTCCACCCCAAATCCACAGAGTATACATTCTTCTCAGCACTATATCACACCTACTCTAAAATTGACCACATAACTGGAAGCAAATCACTACTCAGCAAATGCAAAAGAACAGAAATCATAACAAACTGTCTCTCAGACCACAGCGCAATCAAGTTAGAACTCAGAATTCAGAAACTAACCCAGAACCGCACAGCCTCATGTAAACTGAACAACTGGCTCTTGAATGTTGACTGGATAAACAATGAAATAAAAGCAGAAATAAAGACATTCTTTGAAATGAACGAGAATGAAGACACAACATACCAGAATCTCTGGGACATATTTAAAGCAGTCTCTACAGGAAAATATATAGCAATGAGTGCCCACATGAGAAGCAAAGAGAGATCTAAAATTGACACTCTATCGTCAAAATTGAAAGAGCTAGAGGAGCAAGATCAAAAAAACTCAAAACCTAGCAGAAGACAGGAAATAACTAAGATCAGAGCAGAACTGAAGGAGATAGAGACACAAAAAACCCTTTAAAAACTCAATCCAGGAGTTGATTTTTGGAAAAGATCAACAAAATAGACCACTAGCCAGATTAATAAAAAAGAAAAGAGAGAATAACCAAATTGATACAAACAACTCTATGCACATAAACTTGTAAACCTGGAAGAAATGGATAAATTCCTGGACATTTGCCTCCTCCCAAGCCTAAAACAGGAAGAAGTCAAAACCCTGAATAGACCAATAATAAGGTCTGAAGTTGAGGCAGCAATTAAGAGCATACCACCCAAAAAAAGCCCAGGTCCAGATGGGTTCACAGCCGAATTCTACCAGACATACAAAGAGGAGCTGGTACCAATCCTTCTGAAACTATTCCAAATAATCCAAAAAGAGAGAATTCTTCCCAAATCATTTTATGAGACCAACATCATCCTGATACCAAAACCCAGCAGAGACTCAACAAAAAAAGAAAACTTCAGGCCAATATCCACGATGAACATAGATGCAAAAATCTTCAATAAAATACAGGCAAGTCGATTGCAACAGCACATCTAAAAGCTTATCCACTATGATCAAGTAGGATTTATCCCAGGGATGCAAGGCTGGTTCAACATACACAAGTCCATAAATGTAATTCACCACATTAGCAGAACCAAAGACAAAAACCACATGATTATCTCAATTGATGCAGAGAAGGCTTTTGACAAAATTCAACAGCCCTTTATGCTAAAAATCCTTAATAAACTAGGTATTGATGGAACGTATCTCAAAATAATAAAAGCTATTTATGACAAACCAACAGCCAATATCATACTGAATGGACAAAAACTGGAATCATTCCCTTTGAAATCTGGCACTACACAAGGATGCCCTCTCTCACCACTCCTATTCAATATGGTACTGGAAGTTCTAGCCAGAGCAATCAGGCAAGAAAAAGAAATAAAGGGTATTCACATAGGAAAGGAGGGAGTCAAATTGTCTCTATTTGCAGATCACATTATTGTATATTAAGAAGACCCCATCATCTCAGCCCAAAGTCTCCTGAAACTGATAAGCAACTTCAGCAAAGTCTCAGGATACAAAATCAATGTGCAAAAATCACAAGCATTCCTATACAGCAATAACAGAATTAAAGAGAGCCAAATCAAGAACAAACTGCCATTCACAATTGCTACAAAGAGAATAAAATACCTAGGAATACAACTAACAAGGCACGTAAAGGACCTCTTCAAGGAGAACTACAAACCACTGCTCAACAAAATAAGAAAGGACACAAACAGATGGAGAAACATTCCATGTTCATGGTTAGGAAGAATCAACATCGTGAAAATGGCCATACTGCCCAAAGTAATTTACAGATTCAACGCTATCCCCATAAAGCTACCAATGACCTTCTTCACAGAACTGGAAAAAAACACCTTAAGCTTTATATGGAACCAAAGGAGAGCCCACATAGCCAAGTCATTCTAAGCAAAAAGAACAAAGCAGGAGGCATCACACTACCAGACTTCAAACTATACTACAAGGCTACAGTAATCAAAACAGCATGGTACTGGTACCAAAACAGAGATATAGACCAGTGGAACAGAACAGAGGCCTCGGAGGCAACACACCGTATCTACAACCATCTGTTCTTTGACAAACCTGACAAAAACAAGCAATGGGAAAGGTACTCCCTGTTTAATAAATGGTGTTGGGAAAAGTGGCTGGCAGTGTGCAGAAAGCAGAAACTGGATCTCTTTCTGACATCTTACACTAAAATTAACGAGACTTAAACATAAGACCCAACACCATAAAAACCCTAGAAGAAAATCTAGGCAAAACCATTCAGGACATAGGCGTAGGCGAGAACTTCATGACTAAAACATCAAAAGCATTGGCAACAAAAGCCAAAATAGACAAATGGACCTAATCAAACTCCACAGCTTCTGCACAGCAAAAGGAACAGTCATTAGAGTGAATCAGCAACCAACAGAATGGAAAAAATTTTTGCAGTTTACCCATCTGACAAAGGGCTGATATACAGAATTTACAAAGAACTAAAACAGATTTACAAGAAAAAAACAAACAAGCCCATTCAAAAGTGGGCAAAGGATATGAACAGACACTTTACAAAAGAAGACATACATGAGGCCAACAAACATATGAAAAAATGCTCATCATCACTGGTCATTAGAGAAACGCAAATCAAAACTACATTGAGATACCATCTCACGTCAGTTAGAACGGCGATCATTAAAAAATCTAGAGAAAACAGATGCTGGAGATGATGTGGAGCAATAGGAACACTTTTACACTGTTGGTGGGAGTGTAAATTAGTTCAACCTTTGTGGAAGACAGTGTGACGATTCCTCAAGGACCTAGAAATAGAAATTCCATTTGACCCAGCAATCCCATTACTGGGTATATATCCAAAGGATTATAAATCGTTCTACTATAAGGACACATGCACACGAATGTTCATTGCAGCACAGTTTACAATAGCAAAGACCTGGAACCAACCCAAATGCCCATCAATGATAGACTGGACAGGGAAAATGTGGTACATATACACCATGGAATATTATGCAGCCATCATAAATGATGAGTTTGTGTTCTTTGTAGGGACATGGATGAACCTGGAAGCTGTCATTCTCAGCAAACTGACACAAGAACAGAAAATCAAACACCGCATGTTCTCACTCATAGGCGGGTGTTGAACAATGAGAACACATGGACACAGGAAGGGGAGCACTACACACTGGGGTCCGTTGGGGAGAAATGGGGGAGGGATGGGGGGGTGGGGAGGTGGGATGAGATAGCATGGGGAGAAATGACAGATACACGTGAGGGAAAGGAAGGCAGCAAACCACACTGCCATGTGTGTACTTATGCAACAATCTTGCATGTTCTTCACATGTACCCCAAAACCTAAACCGCAATAAAAAATAAAAGACTTTCCCAGACCAAAAAAAAAAGCTAAGGCAATTTATCAAATATACACATGTCCTACAAAAAAATGCTAAAGAGAGTTCTTCAGTTTTAAAGAAAAGGTTGCCAATGAGCAATAAAAAATCATATGAACCTACAAAACTCACTGGTAGCAGTAAGTACACAGACAGAATAATCTAACACTGAAATGGTGTGTAAACCACTCATATCTTGAGTAGGAAGATTAAAAGATAAACCTATAAAAATAATAACTACAACAACATTTTCAGAGATAGCATTAAAAGTTATAACTAGAAACAACAAAAAGTTAAAAATCTGGGAGGGGATGGAGCTAAAGTGTGGAGTTTTTATTAATATTCACTTTCTTCTTTATTTGTTGTGCTTTTCTGAAAACACAGTTTAAGTGTCATCAGTTTAAAAAAATTGCTTATGTTATTTGCAAGACTCATGGTCACCTTAAACCAAAAAATTTACAGATACACAACAAATGAAAAGCAAGAAATTAAAACTTATTACCAGAGAAAATCACTTTTACACAATGGAAGAAGGAAGGAAGAAGGGAAGGAAGGAAGGAAGGAAGGAAGGAAAGAAGGAAGGAGGGTTGGAGGATGGGAAGGAGGGAGGGAGGGAAAGAAGGAAGGAAGGAAGAAAGGAAGGAAGGAAGAAGTCTCGCTCTGTTGCCTAGGCTGGAGTACAATAGTGTGATCATAGTTCACTGTAGTCTCAAATTTCGGGGCTCAAATGATCCTTCTACTTCAGCCTCCTGAGTAGCTGAGGGAGGGAGAGAGGGCGGGAGGAAAAGGAGGGAGGGATGGACAGAGGAACACTAAGCAGCCAGAAAACAAATAACAAAATGGCAGTAGTACATCTTTACCTATCAATAGAATTGAATGTAAATAAACTAAAATCTTGAATGAGTTTTTTAAAAGACCCAACTCTGTGGTACCTACAAGAAACTCATTTTACCTATATAGATACACATAGACTGAAAATAAAGGGCTGGAAAAAGACATGCTATGAAAATGAAAACCAAAAAAGAAGTACAAATACCCATACTTTTGTATCAGATAAAATAGACTTCAAGACAAAAACTATGAAAAGAGACTAAAAAGGTCATTATATAATGATAAAAGGGTCACTTCAGCAAGAGAATATAATAACTGTAAATATATAAGTACCCAACACTGGAGCACTCAGACACAGAAAGCAAATTTTATTAGAGTTTTAAGAGGTAGATAGACTCCTCCAACACAATAATAGCTAAAGACCTTAACACACAACTTTCAGCATTGGACAGATCATCCAGATAGAAAATCAACAAAGAAATATCAAACTTAATCTGCATAATAAACCAAACGGATCTCATAGATCTTTACACAACGTTTTATCCAAGAGTTGCAGAATACACATTCTTCTGAGAACATGAATTGTTCTCAAGGACAGACCTATGTTAGGCCACAAAACAAGTCTTAAAAGCCTCAGTAAAACTAAAATAGTATCAAGTATCTTCTCTGACAACAATAAAATAAAACTAGAAATCAATAACAAGAAGAACTTTAAAAACAATGCAAACACATGGAAATAAAACAATATGCTCTTAAATGACCAGTGGGTCAATGAAGAAGTTAGTAACGAAATTTTAAAATTATTTTTAAAAATGAAAATGCAAACATAACAAACCAAAATCTACGGGACACAGCAAAAGCAGTATTAAAAGGAAAGTTTATAGCAACAAGTCCCTACATCAAATAAGTAGAAAAATAACAACCAATTTTTAAATGCATATTAAAGAATTATAAAAACAAGAGCGAATCATATGCAAAATTTGTAGAAGAAAAGAAATAATAATAATCAGAACAAAAATAAATGAAGTTGAAACCAAAAAGCAATACAAAAGATCAACAAAACAAAAAGTTGGCTTTTTAAAACGACAAACAAAATCGGCAAAACTTTAGCCAGGCTAAGAAACAAAGATAAGATTCAAATAAACAAAATAATAAATTAAAAAGAAGACATTATAACTGATACTGCAGTAATTTAAAGGATCATTAGAGACTACTTTGAGCAATTATATGCCAATAAATTGGAAAACCTAGAATAAACTGTTAAATTCCTACACACATACAACCTAGCAAAATGGAACAAAATCCAGAACCTGAATAGATCAATAACCAGTAATGAGATCAAAGCCATAATAAAACATCTCTCATCAAAAAAAAAAGCTCCGGACCCAATGGCTTAACTATTGAATTCTACCAAACATTTAAAGAAGAGCTAATACCAAACATATTCAAAGTATTTCAAAAAGTTGAGGAGAGAATACTTTCAAACTCATGCTGTGAGGTCTGTATTACCCTGATAACCAAAACCGAAGACACAACCTAAAAAGAAAACTACAGGCCAATATCTCTAATGAACACAGATGCAAATATCCTCGACAAAATACTAGTGAAACAAATTCAACAACACATTAAAAAGATTATTCACTATAACAAAATGGGATCAACCCAGGGATAAAGAATGGTTACATATGCAAATCAATCAGTGTGATATATTATATCAAGAGAATGAAGAGCAAAAACCATATTATCATTTCAATTGATGCTGAAAATGTATTTGATAAAATTCAACATCCCTTCATGATAAAAACTCTAAAAAACTGGGTACAGAATGAACATACATTGACATGATCAAAGCTATATATGATAGACTCAAGTATCATACTAAATTAGAAGAAACTGACCCCACAATAAATTATTAAAACTAATAAACAAATTGAGTAAAGTTGCAGGATACAAAATTAATGGCATTTCCATATACTAACTGTAAGTGATATACAAAAGAAATCAAAAAAATAATCCCATCTACAATGGCTACAAACAAAATAAATTACCTAGGAATATACTTAACAAAAGAAGTGAAAGATCTTTACAATTAAAACTATAAAACATTGATAAAAGAAATTGAAGAGAACAAAAATTGTAATATATCCCATGTTCATAGATTAGAAAAATCAATATTGTTAAAATGTCCATACTACCCAAGGCATAATCTCAAGCAAATTAGCACAGGAACAGAAAAGCAAATTTTACATGTTCTCCCAAATGATAGCTAAACACTGAGCACACATAGATATAAAGATGGGAACAATAGACCCTGTGGACTACTAGAGGAGGAAGGGGGTGAGGGGGATTGGATTGAAAAACTTCCTACTGGATACTACATTCACTATAATATACCCATGTAACAAACCTGCACATGTACCCTCTATATCTAAAATAAAAGTTGAATTTCTTTTCTTTTTTTTTTTTTTTTTTTTTTTTTTTTGAGACAGAGTTTCACTCTTGTTACTCAGGCTGAAGTGCGATGGCGCGATCTCGGCTCACCTCAACCTCCGCCTCCTGGGTTCGGGCAATTCTCCTGCCTCAGCCTCCTGAGTAGCTGGGATTACAGGCACGTGCCACCATGCCCAGCTAATTTTTTGTATTTTTAGTAGAGACGGGGTTTCACCATCTTGGCCAGAATGGTCTTGATCTCTTGACCTCGTGATCCACCCGCCTTGGCCTCCCAAAGTGCTGGGATTACAGGCTTGAGCCACTGCGCCCAGCCGAATTTCTTTTTTAATGAGACAGAGTTATTGGATCCTGAGAAGAAAAGAAATCAATGTTGGGCACCGTGGCTCATGTCTGCAATCGCAGCACTTTGGGAGGCCAAGGCAGGCATATCACATCAGGAGTTCGAGGCCACCCTGGCTAACATGTTGAAACCCCGTCTCTACTAAAAATACAAAAATTACCCAGGTGTGGTGGCATGCACCAGCTACTCAGGAGGCTGGGGCAGGAGAATTGCTTGAACCTGGCAGGTGGAGGTTGCAGTGAGCCAAGATTGCAACTACTGCACTCCAGCCTGGGTGACACAGCAAGACTAAAAAAAAAAAAAAAGAAAGAAAAAAAAAGAGGCGGGGAAGAAAAAAAAAAAATCAAAAGGCAATCCTATTTACAATAAATGCCAAAAAATAAAATACCTAGGAATAAATTTAACCAGGGTGGTGAGAAACCTCTACAAAGAAAACTACAAAACACACTGAAAGGAGTTAAAGAGAATACAAACAAATGGAAAGACATCTTATGCTCATGGATTGAAAGAATTAGTAGTGTTAAAAATGACCATAATACCCAAAGTAATCTAAAGATTCAAGGCAATCCTTACCAAAATTCCAATGACATTCTTCACAGAAAAAAATATTAGAAAAAAAATTTTAATTTCTATGGGGCCACAAAAGAACCTCAAATAGTCAAAGCAATCCTGAACATAAAGAACAAAGCTGAAGGCACTACACTACCAGACGTCAAAATATACTACAAAGCTATAGTAACCAAAAACAGCATGGTACTGGCATAAAACCACACAAATAGACCAATGAAACAGAATAGAGAAACCAGAAATTTATCCACATATCTACAGCCAACTGATTTTTGACAAAGGCTCTCAAGAACACTCAGTGGTGAAAGGACAGTCTCTTTAATAAATGATGCTGGGAAAGCTGGATATCCACATGCAGAAGAATGAAACTAGACTCCCACCTATCACCCTATACCAAAATCAACTCAAAATGGATCAAAGACCTAAATGTAAGACTTGACACTGTAAATTACTAGAAAAAAAATAGGAGAAATGCTTCAGGACATTGGTCTGGAAAAAGACTATGTATAAGACCTAAAAAGTATAGGCAACAAAAGCAAAAATGAACTGATGAGATTATATCAAACTAAAAACTCTGCACAGGAAAGAGAACACTCAAGAGAGTGAAAAGACAACCTACAGAACAGAAGAAAATATTCACAGACTATTCATCAGAGTTGATATTAATATCAAGGAATGCAAACATCTCAACAGCAAAAATATGAACAACCTAATTTTAAAATGGGCAAAGGATCTGAGCAGATATTTCTCAAAAGAAGACATACAATAGCCAAGACAATCCTAAGCGAAAAGAACAAAGCTGGAGGCACCACACTACCTGACTTCAAACTGTACTACAAGGCTACAGTAATCAAAACAACATGGTACTGGTACCAAAACAGAGATATAGACCAATGGAACAGAACAGAGGCCTCAGAAGCAATGCCACACATCTACAACCATCTGATCTTTGACAAACCTGACAAAAACAAGCAATGGGGAAAGGATTCCCTGTTTAATAAATGGTGTTCGGAAAAGTGGTTAGTAGTGTGCAGAAAGCAGAAACTGGACCCCTTCCTGACATCTTACACTAAAACTAACTCCAGATGGATTAAAGATTTAAACATAAGACCTAACAGCATAAAACCCCTAGAAGAAAACCTAGGCAAAACCATTCAGGACATAGGCATAGGCAAGGACTTCATGACTAAAACACCAATAGCATTGGCGACAAAAGCCAAAATAGACAAATGGGATCTAATTAAACTCCAGAGCTTCTGTACAGCAAAAGAGACAATCAGAGTGATCTGGCAACCAACAGAATGGGAAAAATTTCATGCAATCTGCCCATCTGACAAAGGGCTAATATTCAGAATTTACAAAGAACTAAAATAGATTTACCAAAATGAACAAACGAACAAACAAACCTATTCAAAAGTGGGCGAAGGATATGAACAGACACTTTACAAAATAAGACATATATGAGGTCAACAAACATACCAAAAAATGTTTATCATCACTGGTCATTAGATAAATGCAAATCAAAACTACATTGAGATATAATCTCACACCAGTTAGAATGGTGATCATTAAAAAATCTGGAGACAACAGATGCTCGAGAGGATGTGGAGAAATAGGAACACTGTTACACTGTTGGTGGGAGCGTAAATTAGTTCAACCATTGTGGAAGACAGTGTGGCGATTCCTCAAGGACCTAGAAATAAAAATTCCATTTGAGCCAGAAGCGGTGGCTCAAGCCTGTAATCCCAGCACTTTGGGAGGCCGAGGCGGGTGGATCACGAGGTCGAGAGATCGAGACCATCCTGGTCAACATAGTGAAACCCCGTCTCTACTAAAAATACAAAAAACTAGCTGGGCGTGGTGGCGCGTGCCTGTAATCCCAGCTACTTAGGAGGCTGAGGCAGGAGAATTGCCTGAGCCCAGGAGGCGGAGGTTGCAGTGAGCCGAGATCGCGCCATTGCACTCCAGCCTGGGTAACAAGAGCGAAACTCCGTCTCAAAAAAAAAAAAAAAAAATTCCATTTGACCCAGCAATCCCATTACTGGGTATAATACCCAAAGGATTATAAACCATTCTATTATAAAGACACATGCAAACGTATGTTCATTGTGGCACTGTTTACAATAGCAAAGGCTTGGAACCAACTCAAATGCCCATCGATGATAGACTGGACAAGAAAAATGTGGCACATATACACCATGGAATATTATGCAGCCATAAAAACAATAAGTTCATGTACTTTGTAGGAACATGGACGAATCTGTAAACCATCATTCTCAGCAAACTGGCACAAGAACAGAAAACAAAACACAGCATGTTCTCACTCATAGACAGGTGTTGAACAATGAGAACACATGGACACAAGGAGGGGAGCATCACACACTGGAGTCTGTTGGAGGCGACTAATGGAAGGACAGCCAAGTGTGGGGAGTTTGGGGAGAAATGACATGGTGAGAAATGCCAGATATAGGTGATGGGTGGGTGGAGGCAGTAAATGACATTGCCATGTATGTACCTATGCAACAATCCTGCATGATCTGCACATGTATCCCAGAACCTAAAGTACAATATTAAATAAATAAATAAATAAATGCTCAACCTCACTTATAGTCAGGAAAATACAAACAAACCATAATAAGGTAGCATCTCACCACCTTTAGAATGACCATTATCAAGAAGACAAAATAACAAATGCTGCCAAAGGTTCAGAGAAAGGGAAATTTTTATACACTATTAATGGGAATGTAAATTAGTATAGCCACTATTGAGAACAGTATGGAGGTTCCACAAAAATCTAAAAATAGCATTACTATATGATCCAGCAATTCCACTACTTGGAATTTATCCAAAGGAAAGGAAATCAGTATATCAGAGACATCTGCACCTCCATATTTATTGCAGCACTATTCATAATAGCCAAGATATGGAATAAGTATATGTCCAACAACAGATGAATGGATAAAACAAATGTGGTATACATCATGGAATACTATTCAGCCATAAAAAGACTGAAATCTTGTCATTTGCAGCAACATGGAGGGAACTGGAGAGCATTCTGCTAAGTAAAGCAAGCCAGGTACAGAAAGTAAAACATTGCATATTCTTATTCATATATGGAAGCTAAAAAGAGTTGATCTCACAGAAGTAAAAA
Source organism: Saimiri boliviensis (assembly GCF_048565385.1). Classification (NCBI taxonomy): domain Eukaryota; kingdom Metazoa; phylum Chordata; class Mammalia; order Primates; family Cebidae; genus Saimiri; species Saimiri boliviensis. The sequence continues at coordinate 82,842,352 of NC_133470.1, read as the reverse complement.
GTAGAATAGAGACTACTAGCGGCTGGGAAGGGTTGGGGAAAAGGGGGAATAGGCAGAGATTTGTTAAATGTTAATAAATTACAGCTAGATAGAAGGAGTAAGTTCTAGTGTTCTATAGCACTGTAGGATGACTATACTTTACAATGATGTATAGTTTCAAATAGCTAGAAGGAGAAAATTGAATGCTTCCAACACAAACAAATGATAAATATTTGAAGTGATAGCTATGCTATATCCTTATCTGATCACTATACAATATATGTATTAAAACATCACTATGTACCTCAGAAGCTTGGGAGTTATCCTCCCTCATTTGCTATGTTGTCGCTTCCCAATGAGTCATCAATTCTTATAGATTTTACTTACTCAGCAACTCATATCTATCACCAGTGCTCATATAATTTCTTAAAGGACATAATAGTTTTCTTTTGTTTCTTTCTTTCTTTCTTTTGCTTCTTTTTCTTCTTCTTCTTTTTTTTTTTTTTTTTTTTTTTTTTTTTTTTTTTTTTTTTTTGAGACAAAGCATCACTCTGTCACCCAGGCTGGAGTGCAGTGGCATAATCTTGGCTCACTGCAACATCCGCCTCCCAGGTTCAAGTAATTCTCCTGCCTCAAAGGCCTATTTTCATCATAAAGAATTCCTAAACAGGGACATTCTCAGTTACTTTTGTTATAATGGTAGCTTTGTTCACAGCATATTTTCAGATGCAATTTTTGAGTTCTCATTATCTTTATAATGTATAACATAGTTGCCTACTGAAGTGTATTTATTTTGTAATAATGGCTACCATTACCAAATGATATGGTGTGGCCCTGTTCCCACCCAAATCTCATCTTGAATTTCCATGTGTTATAGGAGGGACCCAGTGGGAGATCACTGAATCATGGGTGCAAGTTTTTCTCATGCTGTTCTCATAATGAATAATTCTCACAAGATCTGATGGTTTTAAAAAGGGGAGTTCCCCTGCACAAGCTTTCTTTTGTCTGCCACCATGTAAGATATGCCTTTAAATTTCTGCCATAATTGTGAGGCTTCCTCAGCCATGTGAAACTGTAAGTCCAATAAACTTTTCTTTTCTAAATTGCCCAGTCTTGGGTATACCTATATCAGCAGCATGAAAATGAACTAATACAGTAAATTGATACCAGTAGAGTGGGATGCTGCTGAAAAGATACCCAAAAATGTGAAAGTGACTTTGGACTTGGTGACAGGCAGAGGTTGGAACAGTTTGGGCTCAGAAGAAGACAGGAAACTGGGAAAGTTTGGAACTTCCTAGAGACTTGTTAAATGGCTTTAACCAAAATGCTGGTAGTGATATGGACAATGAAATCCTGGCTGAGGTGGTCTCAGATGGAGATGAGGAACTTTTTGGGAGTGAGGGTGACTCTTACCATGTTTTAGCAAAGACACTGGCAGCATTTTGCCCCTGCCCCAGAGATTTGTGGAACTTTGAACTTGAGAGAGATGATTTAGGGCAACTGGTAGAATAAATTTCTAAGCAGCAAAGCATTCAAGAGGTGACGTGGGTGCTGTTAAAGGCATTAAATTTTAAAAGGGAAACAGAGAATAAAAGTTTGGAAAATTTGCAGCCTGACAGTTCAATAGAAAAGAAAATCCCATTTTCTGAGGAGAAATTCAAACTGGCTGCAGAAATTTGCTGAAGTAACAAGGAGCTGAATGTTAATCACCAGGAAAATGGGGGAAATGTCTCCAGGGCATGTCAGAGACCTTTGTGGCAGCCCTTCCTATCACAGGCCTGGAAGTTTAGGAGGATAAAATGGTTTTGTGGGCTGGGCCCAGTGTCCCTCTGCTGTGTGCAGTCTAGGGACTTGGTGCTCTGTGTCCCAGCCACTCTAGCTGTGACTAGAGAGCCTCAGCCTAGATTTCAGAAGATGTATGGGGAAGGCTGGATGCCCAGGTAGAAGCTTGCTGCAGGGGCAGGGCCCTCATGGAGAACCTCTGCTAAGGCAGTGCAGAAGGGAAATGTGGGGTCAGAGCCCCACACAGAGTCCCTACTAGGGCACAGCCTAGTGAACCTGTAACAAGAGGGCCACCATCCTCCAGACCTCAGAATAGTAGATCCACCCACAGCTTGCATCATGCACCTGGAAAAGCCACAGACACTCAATGCCAGCCCATGAAAGTACCCAGAAGGGAGGATTTACCCTGCAAAGCCACAGGGGAAGAGCTGCCCAAGACCCTAGAAACCCACCTCTTGCATCAGCATGACCTGGATGTGAGACATAGAGTCAAAGATCATTTTGGAGCTTTAAGATTTGACTGCCTCGGTGGATTTCAGACTTGCATCAGGCCTATAACCCCTTTGTTTTGGACAATTTCTCCCATTTGGAATGGCCGTATTTACACAATGCTCCTACCCTTATTGTATCTAGGAAGTAACTAACTTGTTTTTGATTTTACAGGCTCATAGGTGGAAGGGACTTGCCTTGTCTCAAATGAGACTTTGGACTGTGGGCTTTTGAGTTAATGTTGGAATGAGTTAAGACTTTGGGGGACTGTTGGGAAGGCATGATTGGTTTTGAATTGTGAGGATGTGAGATTCGGGAGGGGTCAGGGGTGGAATGATATGGTTTGGCTCTGTCCCCACCCAAATCTCATCTTGAATTTCCACATGTGAGAGAGACCCAGTGGGAGCTAACTGAATCATGGGGATCGTTCTTTCCCATGCTGTTCTCGTGCTAGTGAATAAGTCTCATGATATCTGATGGTGTTATAAATGAGAGTCCCCCTGCACAAGCTCTCTTCTTTTGTCTGCTGTCATGTGAGACATGTCTTTCACCTTCCACCATGATTGTGAGGTCTCCCAAGCCATGTGAAACTGTAAGTCCAATAAACCTCCTTCTTTTGTAAATTGCTCAGTCTTGGGTATGCCTTTATCAGCATACCCAATATGAAAATGGACTAATATACCAAATATCTACCATATGACAGGTAACACTATTATGAGGTAAGTATTTATTGTTGTTATCAAATATCTGAATTTAAATGTGATACTGAAGGCTTGGAGAGGTTAAGTAATGTCCACAAAGCCACACAGCTATGACAAAGGCAAGATTCAAGTCCTGTTTGTTTATCAGAGTCTTTTCTCTTTATCACATCATTATTATCTCCAGTCATTGGCACCTGTATTGCCATTGTACACATTTTACCAGCTTTTCGTAATTTTTGAAGTACTCTGATACATTATCTAATTGAATCCTATTACAATAGTCTGAGAATGTGAGGCTCAGAGATAAGTCCCTTGACCTAGGTCACAGAGTAAGCTACTGAAATCCAAGGCTTCTGACCCTTATCTATATCACTTTCCATTATATCATGCTATCTTTGTTAGCACTCTCAGACAGGAAACTCATTTCTTTCTTATATTAGCTGTCAGCACAGAAATGAGCACAAAGTTTCTGGTTAATATGTTTCTTGGTTTTAAAATTCAATTTAATGTAATGCTCAGGATCTTTACAAGTACATCTTCCTAACAATTTGAGTGATAATATCTACTCCTTTAGTTTCTCAGAAAACATAAATTTGCCTAAATTAATCTACTCATACTTACTTGGTATACAACCAACCCTTAATTACTTCTTGTTTTCAAATCTTCAGTAACTTAACACTCTCTACAGTCTTCTAAATAGGATCCAATTATCTTACTTTATGATCTCCGCTTTTTCTGTTTTTGTTTATTTGTTTGTTCATTTGTTTTTGAGACAGGGTCTCACTCTGTCACTCAGGCTGGAGTGCAGTGGTGGGATCAGGGCTTACTGAAAGCCTCAACCTCTCTGGGATCAGATGATCCTGCCACGTCAGCCTCCTGAATAGCTGGGACTACAGGTATGTGCCAGCATGCCCAGTTAACTTTCTTATTTTCTGTAGAGACAGAGTCTCACTATGTTGCCCAGCTGGTCTCAAGCTCCTGGGCTCAACAAATCTGCCTATCTCAGCCTCTCAAAGTGCTAGGATTACAGATGTGAGCCACCACACCCAGCCTATGATCCCTTTTTCTAAGCAACATCCTTTTTTATTTAATCTAGTCATCCACTTAAATAGCAGTTCACAGAAACAGCAGAGAACTTTTCTACAAACCTAAAACTATCACCATTGTCTTCCTTGACAATATTCTTGTGTTCAAATGCATAGTGAATTAAAGATTATTCTTAATTATTCACATTTCAGGTGGGAATTTTCTTTTAGTCTGTGAACACTAATACAAACATCATTGCTGTAGATTAAGCAATACTGTGCATTTTGGGGGAAAGGGTTCAGTCCTGGGTGAAAGGGTATAGTGACAATGAATCAGGAGCTTGAAAATGACCCACCCTGCTGCCAGCACTGCTACAGAATCTCTTGGTGGAGAGCCCAGATCCCTTCCAGTAAGCTGCTTAAAGTATTTGAGTCCATTTTTTATTTGGTTGCCAATTTATTAAGTGGTTAACCTTGGACTGCATCTATTAAGCATTTAATTAATTAACGCTAGTTTGAAATACCTTTTGAAACCTTACTAATTTCAATGCACTAGGCTGGCACATTTTTAAGAATCCAGCAATTGCTAAAATACTAAATCATCTTCACTAAGATGCAATAGTTGCCAGAAAAGCATTAATCAACTCAAGAGCTAATTGTTATGATGAAAGGACAAAAGCAATACAACATATTTTCTCTCCCCACAGTCTGAAAGAAGGAGAAAGGTGGTGATAATTACAGATTTATGTAAGTTCAGAGCTAGAAAGCCTTCAAGGGACTATTTAATCTATTCTCTGTATTATAAAATGGGGACAGTGAGATGTAGTCCACTAAGTTAGTAGCAAAGTTAGGATTAGATCCCATGGCTCTAGATATAAGTATCCCCCATTTGCAGAATTACTTTTATCACAGAAAATTATTTTATTTCACTAATCACCCATTCTATACTTCTATAGAAAATACTGGGGTGAGTTTGTGATGATGCTAAATAAGCATTTGTGCATGTCATAAAAAATTGATGACCCACATTGTTGTTTTACACCATATCATATTGGTACAGAAACCCAGGGCATGGTTTCAAAGGTCCAATTCCAAAGCCATTTCTTTCTTCTAAAATGAGAAGTAATCATTTTTCTCATTGTCTTTATTTATCTACCACAGCTGCATTATTGACATCTGGAATATCAGGCCACGGTGATGCCTATAGCCATTGAATTACAAACAGTGGTTTAGACAAAAAGCATTTATATTTGGCATTGAACATCAGGACATGAGTTTATGGAGGCACTAAACCTCATTAATATTATGCAAAGCCAAACAATGACAGTCTCAATTTTTTTTTTTTTTTTTTTTTTTTTTTTTTTTTTTTTTTTTTGAGACACAGTTTCGCTCTTGTTACCCAGGCTGGAGTGCAATGGGGCGATCTCGGCTCACCGCAACCTCCGCCTCCTGGGTTCAGGCAATTCTCCTGCCTCAGCCTCCTGAGTAGCTGGGATTACAGGCACATGCCACTATGCCCAGCTAATTTTTTGTATTTTTAGTAGAGACGGGGTTTCACCATGTTGACCAGGATGGTCTGGATCTCTTGACCTTGTGATCCACCCGCCTCGGCCTCCCAAAGTGCTGGGATTACAGGCCTGAGCCACCGTGCCCGGCCTGTCTCAATTTTTTAAGTACACACCGGCTGAATGCATGGCTCTGCATGTGGTAGTATCAGCAGAAAAATTAAAAAGAGGGTGAGATGCAAAGTAACCCTGCACTAAGCAACAATCATAAACATGACAGTGGTACCCAAGTTGTACCGTCTGTAAAAATCACCTGGGAAATAATTGCTTAAAATAAACTGAATGCAGATAGGGGTAGTGGTGGTCCCTAAATTAGGCTATGTGTGAATATGACTGAATTATAAGGTAACTCAACTAGGATCCAGTACTGGATATCCTGATTCAATCACTTTTAGGTGGAGCCTAAGCATTTGAACATTTATAAAACTGTACAAATTAATCTGATATGCTGCCAGGTTTGGGAGTCACTGGAATAAAGGACTCAAAGATGGTTTCATTCATTCCACTTTCTCCCAGCAAAACCATACATAAACCACCTTGAAACAAGGGCATATCTTTGTTTTAAAAGGCTATTGGCCTCACTATTCTTCAAGAAAATTAAAACTGAAAATAACTATAAAGGCTACATTTTAAAAGATGGTGGAGTAGGAGGTTCCAGCCCTCACACCCCCACAGAAACACTGATTTAAAAATCATCAACTGATTTAAGTACTTTCACGAGAGCTCACAAATCCAGGTAAGAGATTGCAGTGCTCAAATGTAGCACAGAAACGCAAAAGACACATTTAAGACAGTGAAAAGAACAGTTTCGTTTTACCCACACCTTATTCAAGACAAACAAAAATGGAAACATAACCTACAAAAACCTATGGCAAGCAACAAAAGCACTACTAAGAGAGAAGCTTATAGAGATAACTGCTAACATTTAAAAAGAGATATCTGAAATAAACAACTTAATTTTTCACCTCAAGGAACAAGAGAAAGAACAAACTAAGCCCAAAATTTGCTGAATGAAGGAAACACTAAAGATTAGAGCAGAAATAAGTGAAATAGAGAACAGAAAAACAGTAGAAAAAAAATCAAAGAAACTGAGTTGGTTTTTCAAAAAGGTAAACAAAATCAACAAATCCTTAACTAGAGTAAGAAAAAAAAAGACTCAAAAAAATAAAATCAGAAATGAAAGGAGATATTACAACCGATACAACAGAGAACAGGAACTATAAGGGACAATTATAAATAAGCATATCTTAATAAATTGGACAACCTAGAAGAAATGGATAAATTCCTAGAATCATACAACCTACATATGCTTAATATGAAAGAAATAAAAAGTCTGAACAGACCAATAACAAATATGGAAATTCAGGTATTAACCAAAAAAGTGCCAACAAAGAAACACTCAAGGCCAGATGTCTTCACTGGTAATTCTATCAGACATTTAAAGAAAAGTTAATTCCAATCCTTCTTAAACCTTTCCAAAAAATATGAAAATACAGAGCACTGCCAAATTAATTCTCTGAGGCCCACATCACCCTAATAACAAAGCCAAAGATACCACAAGAAAGGAAACTGCAGACTGATATACCTGATAAACATAGATAAAAAGTCCTCAACAAATTACTAGCGAAATGAATTCAAGAGCACATTGAAAGCATCATAAACAAGGATCAAGTAGAATTTACCCTAGGGTGCAAAGATGGTTTAACATACACAAATCAATCAATGTGACACACCACATTAACAGAATGAAGGCTAAAAGTCAAATGATCATTTCAATAAATGAACAGCATTTGACAAAATTCAATATGCTTTTATAATGAAAACTCTTAGCAAATTAGGTATAGAAGGAACCAACCTCAACATAATATGGACCATTTATGAAAAGCCCAAAACTAACATCATACATATAGTAAAAAATGCAAGCCCTTTTTTTAAGATCCAGAACAGGCAAGAATGCCCACTCTCACCTCTTCTATTTAACTTAGTACTTAAAGACCTAACCAGAGCAATTAGGAAAGAAAAACAAATAAAAAGAATCCAAATAAGAAAGAAATGAAATATCTGTTTGCTGATGGCATGATGTTATACGTAGAAAATCCTGAAGACTACACACACACACACACACACGAATTATTAGAATAATAAATGAATTCAGGCCAGGCGCGGTGACTCATGCCTGTAATCCCAGCACTTTGGGAGCCGAGGTGAGAGGATCACCTGAAGTCAGGAGTTCAAGGCCAGCCTGGCCAATATGGTGAAACCTGGTCTCTACTAAAAATGCAAAAATCAGCCAGGTTGTGATGGTAGGTGCCTGTAATCCTAGCTGCTTGGGAGGCTAAGGCAGGAGAATCACTTGAACCCAGGAGGTGGAGGTTGCTGTAATCCGATATCTCACCACTGCACTCCAGCCTGGGCAACAGAGTGAGACTCTTGTCTCAAAAGAAAAAAAAAAAGACCAATACCTGAATTCAGTATGGTTGCAGGATACAAAATCAACATATAAAAATGAGTTGCCTTTTTTTTTTTTTTTTTTGGCAGAGTCTTGCTCTGTCCCCAGGTTAGAGTGCAGTGGTGCGATCTCGGCTCACTGCAACCTCCACCTCAGGGGTTCAAGTGGTTCTCCTGCCTCAGCTTCCTGAGTAGCTGGGACTAAAGGTGCATGCCGCCACCCCCAGCTAGTTTTTGTATTTTTAGTAGAGATGAGGTTTCACCATTTTGGCCAGGATGGTCTCGATCTCCTGATCTTGTGATCCACCCTCCTCAGTCTCCCAAAGTGCTGGGATTACAAGCGTCAGCCACCGCACCTGGCCAGTAAGCTACATTTTTATACACCAAAACAAATTATCTGAAAATGAAATTTTAAAAAAAAAAATTCACTTATAATAACATCAGCTATAATTTGGATATTTTTCCCCACAAATGTCATGTTGAAATTTGATCCCCAGTGTTGGGGATGTGGCGTAATGGGAGGTGTTTGCATAGTGGGAGCAGGTCCCTTGTGAAAGTCTCAGTCCCATCCTCAGGGCAATGAGTTCTTATTCTATTAGTTCCTGGAAGAGTTGGTTGTTAAAAAGAGACTGGCACCTCCCCACTCTCTCTCTATAATGCTTCCTCTCTCATCATGTGATCTCTGCACAAGTTGGCCCCTCTTCACCTTTCAAAGCAGGCTGAGGCTTTCACCTAATGCCCAATCTTACAGCCAGCAGAACTGTGAACCAAATAAACCTCTTTTCTCTATCAATTACACAGCCTCAGATATTCCTTTATAGCAACAGGAAATAGAATAAGACAGCATTTAAAAGAATAGTACACTCACAAATAAATGTAACCATGGAGGTAAAAGATCTGTACACTGAAAACTGTAAAACACTGTTTAAAGAAATTAAAACAGACACAAATAAATGGAAAGACATTTCATGTTCATGGATTGATAGAATTCATATTGTTAAAACGTTCATACTACCCAAAGTGATCTACAAATTCAATACAATTGCTATCAAGCCACAATAACATTTTATATAAAATAGAAAAACAATCCTAAAATTCATATGAAACCACAAAGACCCCCAAATAACCAAAGCAAGAGAAACAAATCCAGAACTATCACATCCCCTGATTTCATCATACATTACAAAGATCCAGTAATCAAAACAGTTTGGTACTGGCATAAAAACAGACATCTAGAGCAATGGAAAAGAATAGAGAGCCCAGAAATAAACCTACACATACACAGTCAACTTACCATCAACAAGAGTGCCAACAATACACAATGAGGAAAAGATAGTCTCTTTAATAAATGCTTTTAAGAAAACTAGATTTCCACATGCAGAAGAATGAAATTGAACTCTTATCTTACATCATGCACAAAAATAAATTCAAAATGTATCAAAGATTTAAATATAAGTCCTAAAACTGTAAAACTCTTAGAAGAAAACAGGGAAAGAGCCTCTAGAAATTGTACTTTTTAATGATTTATTGTATATAACACCAAAATCACAGGCCACAAAAGCAAAAAATGGATAATTGGGATTATACCAAACTGAAAAGCTTCTTACAGCAAAGGAAACAATCAATAAAATTAAAAGGCAACCTATGGAATGGGAGAAAATATTTGCAAAGCACATATCTAAGGAGTCAATATTTAAAGTATATAAGAAATGCCACAACTCAACAGGAAAACAATTTCTTGATTTAAAAATAGGCAAAAAACTTGATTAGTAACTTCACCAAAGGCATACAAATCATCAACATATATACAAAAATGTGCTTGGCATCACTAATCACCATCGAAATGCAAATCAAAACCAGGATGATATATCGTTTCACACCTGCTAGGATGGCTATTATATTTTTTAAAAGATAATGGGATGTCTATATGCAAAAGACTGAAGCCCTATCTCTCGCCATTTACAAAAATCAAATTAAAATGGATTAAAGTCTTAAATATAAGACTTCAGATTGTGAAAGTACTACAAGAAAACATTGGGGGAAGTATCCAGTACAAATATCATACAACTGGTATGAGCAAAAATTTCTTGAGCAGTACCTCACAAACACAGGTAACTAAGGCAAAAATGGACAAACGGGATTATATCAAGTTAAAAACTTCTGCATATCAAAGAATACAATCAACAAAGTGAAGAGATGAACCACAGAATGGGAGAAAATATTTGCAAACTACTTAACTGACAAGGGATTAATAACCAGAATACATCACAAGCTCAAACAACTCTACAGAAAAAAATCCAATCAAAAATAGGTGAAAGATTTAAATAGACATTTCTCTAAAGAATACATGAAAATGGCAAACAGGCATATGAAAAGGTGCTCAACAGCATTGATTATCAGAGAAATACACGTCAAAAGAGATGTAGTCTCACCCCAGTTAAAACGACTTATATCCAAAAGACAGGCAATAATAAATGCTGGTGGGGATGTGGAGAAAAGGGAACCCTCATATACTGTTGGTCAGAATGTAAATTAGTATGCACACTATGGAGAAAGGTTTGGAGGTTCCTCAATAAACTAAAAATAGTGCTGCTATATGATCCAACAATCCCACTTCTGGGTATATACCCAAAAGAAAGGAAATCAGTAAATCGAAGAGAGACCTGTACTCACATGTTTGTTGCAGCACTGTTCACAGTAGCTAAGATTTGCATGCAACCTAACAATAAAGCAAATGTGGTACATAAACACAAAGTCTACTAGTCAGTCACAAGAAAGAATGAGATTCTGTCATTTGAAGCAACATGGATGGAACTGGAGATCATTATGTTAAGTGAAATAAGCTGGGCACAGAAAGACAAACATTGCATATTCTCACTTATTTGTGAGATCTAAAAATCAAAACAATTGAGAGAGTAGAAGGATGGTTATCAGATACTGGGAAAAGCAATAGGGGATTGGAGGGAGGTGAGGATGATTAATGGGTACAAAAAATGTTTAGAAAAAATGATTAAGACCTACTTGACAGCACAACAGGGTGACTGTAGTCAATAATAACCTAATTGTACATTTTAGCTGGGCTCAATGGTGCCTGTAATCCCAGCACTTGGAAAGACCAAGGCAGGCAGATCACTTGAGGCCAGGAGTTCAAGATCAGATTAGTCAACATGGTGAAACCCCGTCTCTACTAAAAATACAAAAATTAGCTGGGTGTGGTGGTGGGCACCTGTAATCCCAGCTACTCAGGAAGCTGAGTCAGGAGAATTACTTGAACCTGGGAGAGGGAGGTTGCAGTGAGCTGAGATTGCACCACTGCACCCCAGCCAGAGCAAGAGAGCAAAACTCTGTCTCAAAAAGTAATGTTAATTGTACAAAAAATGCTCATCATCACTGGTCATTAGAGAAATGCAAATCAAAACCACATTGAGATACCATCTCACACCAGTTAGAACGGCAATCATTAAAAAATCTGGAGACAACAGATGCTGGAGAGGATGTGGAGAAACAGGAACACTTTTACACTGTTGGTGGGAGTGTAAATTAATTCAACCATTGTGGAAGACAGTGTGGCGATTCCTCAATGACCTAAAAATAGAAATCCCATTTGACCCAGCAATCCCATTACTTGGTATATTTCCAAAGGATTATAAATCATTCTACTATAAGGACACATGCACACGAATGTTCATTGCAGCACAGTTTACAATAGCAAAGACCTGGAACCAACCCAAATGCCCATCGATGATAGACTGGATAAGGAAAATGTGGTACATATACACCATGGAATATTAAGCAGCCATCAAAAACGCTGAGTTTGTGTCCTTTGTAGGGACATGGATGAACCTGGAAACCATCATTCTCAGCAAACTGACACAAGAGCAGAAAATCAAACACCACATGTTCTCACTCATAGGCGGGTGCTGAACAATGAGAACACATGGACACAGGAAGGGGAGCACTACACACTGGGGTCCATTGGGGGGAAATGGGGGAGGGACGGAGGGGTGGGGAGGTGGGAAGAGATAGCATGGGGAGAAATGACAGATACAGGTGAGGAGAAGGAAGGCAGCAAACCACACTGCCATGTGTGTACCTATGCAACAATCTTGCATGTTCTTCACATGTACCCCAAACCTAAAATGCAATAAAAAAATAAAATAAAATAAAATAAAATAAAAATAACTAAGAGTGTAATTGGATTGTTTGCAACACAAGAGATAAATGCTTGAGGGAATGAATACCCTATTTTTCATGTGATAATTCACACTGAATGCCTGCATCAAAACATTTCATGTACCCCCTAAATATATGCACTAATGTATACCCACAAAAATTAAAAATTAAATTTAATTTAAAATTTAAAAATAATACTTCATTATGAGTTCCTGGAACCTCATCAGCTAGAAGGAATGCCAATGCAAGCAAATGGTGCTTTTTTAAACAAGTTTTCATCACTGCCATATCAAGTGGCCTATCCACTCATTTGAATGTTCCACAAAATGCAAATAAAGACAATAACAAAGTAATAGTTCCACCTTTAAAAAGAAAAAAAGGAACAAATGTTTGTGAGGATGTGGAGAAAAGGAAACCCTTATATATCATTGGTGGGAATGTAAATTGGTGCAACCACTATTGAAATAGTATGGAGGTCCTCAAAAAATTTTTTAAATATCATTTGATCCAGCAATTCCACTTCTGGCTATGTATCCAAAGAAATTGAATTCAGAAGAGATGATAATTACACTCCCATGTTCATTGTAGCATTATTCACAATAGCCAAAATATGGAAACAATAAATGCCCACTGATGGAAGAATGGATAAAGAAATGTATTAATACACACAATGTGGTATTATTCGGTCTTCGAAAAGAAGGAAATCCTGCCATTTGTGACAACATGAATGGACTTGGAGGACATTATGCTAAGTGAAGTATTCTTTAGATTTATGACACAGAAATACAAACACTACATGATCTCACTTACATGTGGAATCTAAAGAGGTTGAACTTATAGAAGCAGAGAGTAGAAAGATGGTTGCAGTCCTGAGGACTGGGGAAAATGAGATGATTTTGGTCAAAGGGCATAAAATTTTAGTAACATGGTAAATAATTTCTGAATATTTAATGTATAACATGGTAACTATAGTTAATAATAAAGTATAGTATACTTGAAATTTATAAGAGAGTAGACCCTAAATGTTCTCTTGCACACACAAAAATAGTAACTATATGAGACAATAGATAAATTTATTGTGGTAATCACCTTATAATGTATCTTTATATTAAAATATAACGTCATTTTAAATATAAACAACTTTTATGTGTCAAAAAATAATTATTCTTTTAAAAGAAGAAAATATATGATTAGAACAAAAAATTATTAGAATTACTAAATGAATTCAACAAGTTCGCAAATATAAGATTGATATACAAAAATCAATTGTATTTCTATATACTAGCAAAGAAATGTCCAAAATAAAATTAAAGTCCCATCCTGAGGGCAATGAGTTCTTATTCTATTAGTTCCTGGAAGAGCTGGTTGTTAAAAAGAGCCTGGCACCTCCCCACTCTCTCTCTCTCTACTGTTTCCTCTCTCATCATGAAAACAATGTTATTTACAGTGGCATCAAAATGATTAAAATACTTAGAAATAAAATCTATCCAAAGAAGTGTAATATTTATACAATGGAAACAATAAAAGATTGCTAAGGGAAGTTAAAGAAGATTTAAATAAAGAGAGATACTGTGTTCATGGACTGGAAGCCTCAATATTGTTAAGATGGAAATTCTCCTCATATTGATATATAGGTTCAATGTAATCGCTATCAAAACCACGACAGGATATAATTTAGAAATTGACAAGTTGATATCAAAATGCAAAGGATCCAAATGACATAAACAATTTTGGAAAAGAAGGACAAAAGGCAGTACGTCTACTTCTCAACTTAAAATCTTATATAAAGCTTATATAAGTAATGTATATTAAAATCTTATATAGTAATTAAAACAGTGTGGCAGTGTCATAAACATAGACAAATGGGTCAATGGAACAGGATTGAGTCCAGAAATAAGCCCCCCAACTTTTTTTTTTTTTTTGAGATAGAGTCTCACTTCATCACCAGGCAGGCTGGAGTGCAGTGGCGCGACCTCGGCTCACTGCAACCTCCACCTCCCAGGTTCAAGCAATTCTCCTGCCTCAGCCTCCTGAGTATCTGGGACTACAGGTGTGCACGATCATGCCGAGCTAATTTTTTTTGTATTTTTAGTAGAGATGGGGTTTCACCATGTTGGCCAGGATGGTCTCTAAGCCCTTATTTTTATGGTCAATTGAGTTTCAACATGTATATGAATATAATTTAATGGAGAAAAAGATAATCTTTGCTAAAAATATTCCTGGCACAATTGGATACTCACATAAAAAATGAATAAAACCCTGTTCTCATATAATATACCAATATTAGCTCAAAATGTATCACAGACATGAAAATAAAAGCCAAAACTATAAAACTTTCAAAAGAAAAATAGAACAAAATATTTTCAACATTGGGGTAGGCAAAGGTTTCTTAGATAGTATATGAAAGCATAAATCGTAAAAGAGAAAATGATAAATTAGACTCCATCAAAATTAAAAATGTATTTGTACAACAATGTGAATATACTGAACACTACTGAATTGTACACTTAAAATGGTTAGGATGATAGACTTTATGTTATGTGTACAAAAACTGAAAAGGAAAACGAGTGAGGAGAAAACACCAAATGCAACCACACACCTCAAGACCACTAATTTTAAACATACAATTATATACTAACTTGGTATAAACAGTATACAAAGCAAAGGTGGACCCTGAAAGAGTTGGTGGAAAGTCCCACTCAGAATTTTTTATTCTGAGTAGCTCTATAAGTTTAAGTATCAATTCCATTTTCGATTTCAAGAGGCTTTATTGCTATGAATTGAATTGTGCCCCCCTAAAAAGATGTCAAAGTCCTAATACCTTAGAATATGACCTTATTTGGAGATAGGGTTTTACAGAGATAATCAAGTTAAAACAATGTCATTAGGGTGGGCTCTACTCCAAAATTACTGGTGTCTTATAAAAAGGGGGACATTTGGATACAGATATATATAGAGGGAAGATGTGGTGAAGAGACACAGGGAGGAGATGGCTATTCACATGCCAAGGAATTCCTGAACTACTAGAAACTGGGAGAGTGTCCCAGAACAGGTCTTTCCCTAGCATCTTCAGAGACAGAATAGCTTTGCTGAAACCTTGCTTTTGGACTTCTGGACTCCAGAACTATAAGATACTATATGTCTGTTGTTCTCAAAAATTAAAAATTTCTGTTTCTTGAAAGATGGCATTTAGAAAAGTAAGGCAAGTCACGAAGTGGGAGAAAATGCTTGTAATAGAAAAACATAATATCTAAGCAATTTTTAAAAACCCAATATCTAGAATATAAAAAGAATTCTTACAACTCAGTAATAAGAAGATAAACAACTCAATTTAAAATGTTCAAAAGCCAGGCACAGTGGCTCATACCTGTAATCCCAACACTTTGAGAGGCTTGAGCCCAGGAGTTTGAGAACAACCTGGGCAATAAAGCAAGATTCCATCTCTACAAAACAATAATGATAATAATACAAAAATTATCTGAGTATTATGATGTGCACCTGATGTCCCAGCTATTTGAGAGGCTGAGGCAGGAGGATCATTTGAGCCCAGGAGGTCGAGGCTACAGTAAGCTATGACTGCATGACTGCACTCTGGCCTGGGTGATAGAGCAAGAACCCATCTCAAAAAAAATGTGCAAAAGGTTTGAACAAAGAAATGGGCAAAAAAAAAATGTGCAAAAGATTTCTCAAAGAAAATATACAAATGGCAAATAACAACATGGAAAAATGTCCAATATAACTAAGCATTAAGGAAATGCTAATTAAAACCACAATTAGACACCACTATATACCTATGAGAATGACTTAAATTAAAAACAATTAGCCATACAAAATGTTAGTGAGGATTTGAAGAAACTGGAATACTAACACATTACTAGTCAGAATATAAAATTGTGCAACCACTTTGGGAAAGAGTTTAGCAGTTTCTTAGAAGTTATATATATACATGTCATGTGAATGAGCAATTCTGCTCCTAGGTATTTACCCAAGGTAAATGAAAACAGATGTCAAAATAACTTTTTTGTATGAGAAAATAACTGTAATTATATTTTGAACAATGGTTCTGAGTCAACTATAGATTGATTTTTATACAAGTTTCAATGTATCTTATATATTAAAATGTAAAAAAAGAATTTCAGATGTATTATTTAAATATGAAGTATAAAGCAAAAACATTTTGAAGAAAATAGAGAATATCTTCATTATCCACGATAGGCAAATATTTGTGGAAAAAGATATAAAGCTATATTAACAGAAAATCAACCTGAGTGTCCATGAATGGATGATTAGATAAAGAAAATGTGTTATATATACACAATTAAATATTATTCAGTCATGAAAAAGAATGAAATCATGTCTTGTGGCAACATGGATGGAACTGAAGGCCATCATCTTAAGTGGAACAACTTAGAATCAGAAAGACAAACACCATATGTTCTCACTTTTAAGTGGGAGCTATACAATGTGTACACATGAATGCAAAGTGTGGAATGATAGACAATGAAGACTTGGAAGAATGGGAAATGGGAGGGAGTGAAGAATGAGAAATCACTTAATGGGTACATTGTACACTATTTAGATGATAGATATCCTAAAAGCCCCGACTTCACCACTATATAATCCATCCACGTAACAAAAGTACACTTGTATTCCATAAATTTATACAAATAAAAAATACTTTTATAAGAATTTTCATAGTAGTTTTACTCCTAAAAACCCCCAATAGAAAATAGCTCAAATGTCCAACAGATGAATGAACAGTGATACATTCATATAATGCAGTACTACTCAGCAATAAAAAGCCACATGCTATTGATATACACTATAATATGGATGAATCTCAAAATAATGATGATGTGTTAAAGAAGATACAAGAGTGCCCATATTGTCTGACTTTGTTTATGTGAAATACAAGAAATGGCTAAACTGTAGTGACAGTGAGATCAATGGTTACCTCAGACAAGAGATGTGATATTGTGGGATTGACTGTAAATGTATAGAAGGAAACTCTTGTGGGGTGATGAAAATATAATTCTTGACTTTAGTAGTGGTTACAGATATATCTCAAAATTCATAACTGTGTACTTAAATTTTATTTTATGTAAATTCTATCTCAATAATGTCAATTGTCAAAATAAGTTAATAAAGGCAGAAAGTGGGTGTCTTCATTATTTCTCTTTCTCTCTGTATAAAGAGTCAGGCAGAGAGAAAGAGAGAGAGAGCATGTGGCAACTAGCCATTAATATAAGGGAATAAGATGTGGGTCAATTTAAATTTATCAGCAAATGCTTGAGTGATCTGTTTAAAGGAACAGTAAGTGGCCAGGCGTGGTGGCTCATGCCTGTAATTCCAGCACTTTGGGAGGCCAAGGCAGGTGAATCACCACGAGGTCAGGAGTTTAAGACCTGCCTGGCCAAAATGGTGAAATTCTGTCTCTAATAAAAATACAAATTAGCCAGGCATGGTGATGGGCCCCTGTAATTCCACTTGGGAGGCTGAGGCAGAGAATTGCTTGAACCTGGGAGGCGAAGGTTGCAGTGAGCTGAGACTCCACTGCACTCCAGCCTGGGTGACAGAGTGAGACTCTGTCTCAAAAAAATAAATAAAACAAAATAAAAAGAACAGTGGGAAAGTGGGAAGCCCAGTCTGCTAGGCAGAAGATACACATCTTAAGTTCTTATCTCTGGTCAACAGTTTGGGTCATTTTTGTGTGATGGAGAACTGGAAACTGTGTCAAGGGTGACTAGGCCCTGCTTCTGGTATAAGAAAGTTAAACTTGTGTTCAAAATGGATGTTGATGCAACATAAAATTATAATAATTCTCTACATTGTCCTTCATAAATGAAGGAGAGATAAAGACTTTCCCATATGAATTAGTTTGCTCTCACAATGCTATAAAGAAATGCCTAAGACTGGGTAATTTATAAAGAAAATAGGCTTAATTGGCTCACAGTTCTGAGGCTGTACAGGAAGCATGGCTGGGAAGGCCTCAGGAAACTTATTTCGGCAGGAGGCAAAGGGAAAGCCGGCATGTCTTACATGGCCAGAGCAGGAGGAAGAGAGAGAAGGGGGAGGTGCTACAGACTTTTAAACAACCGGATCTCATGAGAACTCACTATCACGAGAATAGCAAGGGGGAAATCCACTCCCATGAGCCAATCACCTCCCACCAGACACCCCCCTCCAACACTGGGGATTACAATTTGACATGAGACTTGGGTGGGGACAAAAATCCAAACCACATCACTGTAAAAACAAAAGCTGGGGAGTTCATCACCACCAGGCCAGTCATAAAAGAAATGATAAAGGAAGTTCTTCAAGCTGAAAGAAGAAGATCCTAATTAGTTATGCAAAAACATCTGAAAGTATAAAACTCACTGGCAAAGTAAATAGTCAAATTCAGAATATTTTAATACTATAATGGTACTTTTTAAAGGACTGATATTTTTACTATGAAGGTTAAAAAACAAAATTATTAAAAATGATGATAGCTAAAATTATTAAGGAATATGCAATATAAAAAGATGCAAATTGTGACAACAAAATTCAAAATGAAGGTAGATTGCAGTAAAAGTGTAGAGTATTTTTGTGGTCAAAGTTTAGTTGTTATTAGTTTAAAATAGACTGTTATAACTACAAGATGTTTTATGTAAGCCTTATGATAGCCACAAAGCAAAAACCTACAGCAAATACACAAAAACTAAATAAACAGAAGGAATCAAAGCACTAGAGGTAATCATCTAACCACAAAATTTTGTTTGGATTGAATATGATTAGAGATTTTTGACCTTCCTATGTCTAGATACTTATATCTTTTACATTTGGAAAGCCTTCTGCTATTATTTAGTTAAATAAGATTTCTACTCTTTCTTCTCTCTCTTTTCTTCCTTTTTTTTTCTTAAATATGCCTTTATTTGGTTCATTTTCAATTTCTTCCCATAATTGCCACACAACCATATTTGATGGAAGAGGAACTTCAATTTCATGTTTGGAACTTTAACCTCGATGAAATGAAAAGTAGGAAATGCAAAATATTTTTTTAAAGAGACACTTATGTTGGCTGCTATATTGGCTAATTAGTTTATGGATTTAGTCAGAGGCATGGTAATATGTCTGATCAATGATAGAATTTTCATATCTCTGATGGAATAAAAATTATTTGTTGGCTTATACCATTCTATAACTAATGATGTCAAAATGTGGGGGTTTTTTTAATTGCATTTTAGGTTTTGGGGTACATGCGAAGAACTTGCAAGATTGTTGCATAGGTACACACATGGCAGCATGAATTGCTGCCTTCTTCCCCTTCACCTATATCTGGCATTTCTTCCCATGCTATCTCTCTGCAACTCCCCACCTCCCACTGTCCCTCCCCTTTTCCCCCCAACGGACCCCAGTGTGTGATGTTCCCCTCCCTGTGTCCATGTGTTCTCATTGTTCAATACCCGCCTATGAGTGAGAACATGCAGTGTTTGATTTTCTGCTCTTGTGTCAGTTTGCTGAGAATGATCGTTTCCAGGTTCATCCATGTCCCTACAAAGGACGTGAACTCATCGTTTTTGATGGCTGCGTAATATTCCATGGTATATGTACCACATTTTCCCTATCCAGTGTATCATCCTTGGGCATTTGGGTTGGTTCCAGGTCTTTGCTAATGTAAACAGTACTGCAATGAACATTCGTGTGCATGTGTCCTTATAGCAAAATGATTTATAATCCTTTGGAAATATACCAAGTAATGGGATTGCTGGGTCAAATGGGATTTCTATTTTTAGGTCCTTGAGGAATCGCCACACTGTCTTCCACAATGGTTGAATTAATTTACACTCCCACCAACAGTGTAAAAGTGTTCCTATTTCTCCACATCCTCTCCAGCATCTGTTGTTTCCAGATTTTTTAATGATTGCCGTTCTAACTGGTGTGAGATGGTATCTCAATGTGGTTTTGATTTGCATTTCTCTAATGACCAATGATGATGAACATTTTTTCATATGTTTGTTGGCCTCATGTATGTCTTCTTTTGTAAAGTATCTGTTCATATCCTTCGCCCATTTTTGAATGGGCTTGTTTGTTTTTTTCTTGTAGATCTGTTTTAGTTCTTTGTAAATTCTGGATATCAGCCCCTTGTCCGATGAGTAGACTACAAAAATTTTTTCCCATTCTGTTGGTTGCCGATTCACTCTACTGACTGTTTCTTTTGCCGTGCAGAAGCTGTGGAGTTTGATTAGGTCCCATTTGTCTATTTTGGCTTTTGTTGCCATTGCTTTTGGCGTTTTGGTCATGAAGTCTTTGCCTATGCCTATGTCCTGAATGGTTTTGCCTACATTTTCTTCTAGGGTTTTTATGGTGTTAGGTCTGATGTTTAAGTCTTTAATCCATCTGGAGTTAATTTTGGTGTAAGGTGTCAGGAAGGGGTCCTGTTTCTGCTTTCTGCACATGGCTAGCCAGTTTTCCCAACACCATTTATTAAACAGGGAATCCTTTCCCCATTGCTTGTTTTTGTCAGGTTTGTCGAAGATCAGATGGTTGTGGGTATGTTGTATTGTATTTCCGCTGAGGCCGCTGTTCTGTTCCTTTGGTCTATATCTCTGTTTTGGTACCAGTACCATGCTGTTTTGATTACTGTAGCCTTGTAGTATAGTTTGAAGTCCGGTAGTGTGATGCCTCCTGCTTTGTTCTTTCTGCTTAGAATTGACTTGGCTATGCGGGCTCTCTTTTGGTGCCATATGAAGTTTAAGGTGTTTTTTTCCAGTTCTGTGAAGAAGGTCACTGGTAGCTTGATGGGAATAGCATTGAATTTGTAAATAACTTTGGGCAGTATGGCCATTTTCACGATGTTGATTCTTCCTAACCATGAACATGGAATGTTTCTCCATCTGTTTGTGTCCTCTCTTATTTTGTTGAGCAGTGGCTGGTAGTTCTCCTTGAAGAGGTCCTTTACGTTCCTTGTTAGTTGTATTCCTAGGTATTTTATTCTCTTTGTAGCAATTGTGAATGGCACGTCGTTCTTGATTTGGTTCTCTTGAAGTCTGTTACTGGTGTGTAGGAATGCTTGTGATTTTTGCACGTTGATTTTGTATCCTGAGACTTTTCTGAAGTTGATTATCAGTTTCAGGAGATTTTGGGCTGAGATGATGGGGTCTTCTAGATATACAATCATGTCATCTGCAAATAGAGACGATTTGACTTCCTCCTTTCCAATTTGAATACCCTTTATTTCTTTTTCTTGCCTGATTGTTCTGGCTAGAACTTCCAGTACTATATTGAATAGGAGTGGTGAGAGAGGGCATCCTTGTGTAGTGCCAGATTTCAAAGGGAATGCTTCCAGTTTTTGCCCATTCAGTATGATATTGGCTGTTGGTTTGTCGTAAATAGCATTTATTGTTTTGAGATACGTTCCGTCAATACCTAGTTTATTGAGGGTTTTTAGCATAAAGGGCTGTTGATTTTTGTCAAAGGCCTCTGCATCAATTGAGATAATCATGTGGTTTTTGTCTTTGGTTCTGTTTATGTGGTGAATTACGTTTATGGACTTGTGTATGTTGAACCAGCCTTGCATCCCCAGGATGAATCCTACTTGATCAGGGTGGATGAGCTTTTTGATATGCTGTTGCAATCGGTTTGCCAGTAGTTTATTGAAGAGTTTTGCATCTATATTCATCATGGATATTGGCCTGAAATTTTCTTTTCTTGTTGAGTATCTGCCAGGTTTTGGTATCAGGATGATGTTTGTCTCATAAAATGATTTGGGAAGGATTCCCTCTTTTTGGATTGTCTGGAATAGTTTCAGAAGGAATGGTATCAGCTCCTCTTTGTATGTCTGGTAGAATTCAGCTGTGAACCCATCTGGACCTGGGCTTTTTTTGGGTGGTATGCTCTTTATTGCTGCCTCGACTTCAGACCTTGTTACTGGTCTATTCAGGGTTTCAGCTTCTTCCGGGTTTAGGCTTGGGAGGATGCAGGTGTCCAGGAATTTATCCATTTCTTCCAGGTTTACTAGTTTATGTGCATAGAGTTGTTTGTAATAATCTCTGATGATGGTTTGGGTTTCTGTGGAATCTGTGGTGATATCCCCTTTATCGTTTTTTATTGCATCAATTTGATTATTCTCTCTTTTCTTTTTTATTAATCTGGCTAGTGGTCTGTCTATTTTGTTTACTGTTTCAAAAAACCAGCTCCTGGATTTACTGATTTTTTGAAGAGTTTTTGTGTCTCTCTTTCCTTCAGTTCTGCTCTGATCTTAGTTATTTCCTGTCTTCTGCTAGGTTTTGAGGTGTTTTTTTTTTGTTTTGTTTTTGATCTTGCTCCTCTAGCTCTTTCAATTTTGATGATGGGGTGTCAGTTTTAGATCTCTCCTTTCTTCTCATGTGGGCACTCATTGCTATATATTTTCCTCTAGATACTGCTTTAAATGTGTCCCAGATATTCTGGTATGTTGTGTCTTCGTTCTTGTTGGTTTCGAAGAACATCTTTATTTCTGCCTTCATTTCATTGTTTATCCAGTCAACATTCAAGAGCAAGTTGTTCAGTTTCCATGAAGCTGTGCGGTTCTGAGTTAGTTTCTGCATTCTGAGTTCTAACTTGATTGCACTGTGGTCTGAGAGACTGTTTGTTATGATTTCCATTCTTTTGCATTTGCTGAGGAGTGATTTATTGCCAATTATGTGGTCAATTTTAGAGTAGGTGTGATGTGGTGCTGAGAAGAATGTATATTCTGTGGATTTGGGGTGGAGAGTTCTGTAAATGTCTATTAGGTTTGCTTGTTCCAGGTCTGAGTTCAGGTCCTGGATATCCTTGTTGATTTTCTGTCTGGTTGATCTGTCTAATATTGACAATGGGGTGTTAAAGCCTCCCACTATTATTGTGTGGGAGTCTAAGTCTCTTTGTAAGTCATTAAGAACTTGCCTTATGTATCTGGGTGCTCCTGTATTGGGTGCGTATATACTCCATCCCTTTATTTTGAGCCTTTGTGTATCCTTGCATGTAAGATGGGTTTCCTGGATACAGCACACTGATGGGTTTTGGCTTTTTATCCAATTTGCCAGTCTGTGTCTTTTGATCGGGGCATTTAGTCCATTTACATTTATGGATCGTATTGTTATGTGTGAATTTGATACTGTCATTTTGATGCTACCTGTTTTGTTGGTTAGTTGATGCAGATTCTTGATTGTGTTGATGCTCTTTTACCATTTGGTGTGTTTTTGGAGTGGCTGGTACTGGTTGTTCCTTTATATGTGTAGAGCCTCTTTCAAGAGTTCTTGTAGAGCAGGTTTGGTGATGACGAAATCTCTGAGTACTTGCTTGTTCGCAAAGGATTTTATTTTTCCTTCATTTATGAAGCTTAGTTTGGCTGGATAGGAGATTCTGGGTTGAAAGTTCTTTTCTTTAAGGATGTTGAATATTGACCCCCAGTCTCTTCTGGCTTGTAGGGTTTCTGCTGAGAGATCTGCTGTGAGTCTAATGGGTTTCCCTTTGTGGGTAACCCGACCTTTCTCTCTGGCTGCCCTTAGTATTTTCTCTTTCATTTCAACCCTGGTGAATCTGATATTCTGTGCCTTGGGGTTGCTCTTCTTGTGGAATATCTTTGTGGTGTTCTCTGTATTTCCTGGATTTGAATATTGGCCTGCCTTACTAGGTTGGGGAAGTTTTCCTGGATAATATCCTGAAGAGTATTTTCCAGCTTGGATTCATTCTCTTCATCACATTCAGGTACACCTATCAAACGTAGATTAGGTCTTTTCATATAGTCCCACATTTCTTGAAGATTTGTTCATTCCTTTTTGCACTTTTTTCTCTGTTCTTCCCTTCTCTTTTTATTTCATTGAGTTGATCTTCAACCTCTGATATCCTTTCTTCTGCTTGGTCAATTCGGCTGTTGAAGCTTGTGCATGCTTCACCAAGTTCTCATGTTATGTTTTTCAGCTCCATCAATTCACTTATATTCCTCTCTATGCTGTCCATTCTCGTTAGCATTTTGTCCAATCTTTTTTCAAGGTTCCTAGTTTCTTTGTGTTGGGTTAGAACGTGTTCTTTTAGCTCACTGCAGTTTCTTACTACCCACCTTCTGAAGTCTGATTCTGTCATTTTATCACCCTCTTTCTCCATCCGGTCTGGTTCCCTTGCTGGTGAGGAGTTGTGATCCCTTTTAGGAGGAGAGGTGTTCTGGTTTCGGGAGTTTTCATCCTTTTTGTGCTGGTTTCTTCCCATTTTTGTTGGTTTATCCACCTGTTGTCTTTGTAGTTAATGTCTTTCAGATTGGGTCTCTGAGTGAGCTTCTGGTTCATAGATGCTGAAGTTACTTCTTTTTTATTTATTTATTTATTTAAGCTTTCCTTCTAACAGTCTGTCCCCTCTGCTGTAGGACTGCTGAGGTCCTTTCCGGGCCCTGCTTGCCTGGGGATCACCTGCAGCAGCTGCAGAACAGTAAGGGTTGCTACCAGTTTCCTCTTCCTCTATCTTTGTCCCAGAAGGATGCTCGCCAACTGTCAGTCCGTTCTCTCCTTTATGAGGTGAGTCTTTGGATCTATGGGTGTCAGGGAGCTACTTGAGGAGACAGTCTATCTTTCTTTGGGGCTTAAGTCCTGAGCTGTGGGCTCCACTGTTCATTCAGAGCTGCTGGGCAGGTACGTTTAGGTCTGCTGCAGCTGAACTCATAAAGCACTTTTTGTTCCCAGGTGTTCTGTCCCGGGGAGTTGGGGCTTTATGAGTTTCCGTTGCACTACTGCCTTTTTTGATTTTTCTTTCAAGTCTGCCCCGCCCAGCAAGCAGCAGGCCTAGCCACTGTCTGCCTGCAGAGGCTTTGCTGAGCTGCTGTGGGCTCCGCCCAGCTGCCCTGAGCTCTTCTCTGCAGTCCTGTTTATATGGGCATAGTTAGAACTGTCTCCGCGACGGTGGCCCCGCCCCTGTTATGGCGGACTCTCTCTATTGTGGCAGGTTGCCTCGGCAACGGCGGGTTGCCTCGGCGACGGTGGCCTGCCTCCATAGTGGTGCAGATTCTCAGTAATGGCGGACGCCCTCCCCCACCAAGCTGGACCGTCCTGGGTTCAGCTGTCCTTGCTTTGAAACACTCAACCCAGAGGGTTTCCAATTACTGTTTTTGTTTTCCTTGTTGTGGGGGTCGGGGGTGGGACCAACCGAGCCTGATCACCTGGCTCCCTGACTCAGAGTCTTTTCTTTTCTAAGTTGAATGACCCCGCGTTCCAGTTGCTTGTTGAAAAGGCGCTGGGATCTCTCGTGCTGCGACTCACTGAGTCAGCTCAAACAGCGGCGCCGGCTCCTGGTGGATTTTTTGCCTAGGAATCTCCTGGCCTGGCTTGCTATTTCAGATGAATGGGCAAGTCTGCCGTCTCAGGGCTCCGATCGTCAGTTAAGAGAGCTCCCAGACCAGTGGCTTTTGTACGGAGAACCGCCGCAACAGGGCGTGGTCAAAGCAGCCGCGCAGGCTGAATCAGCCCCGCGGGGGCCAAAACAGCCGCACCGGCTGGGACTGCAACGCTGGCGACCCCCCTGCCTGGGTATCTCCTGGTCTGTGGGCAATAAAAATTCATCTGGAAATGCGGCGTCCACTCACCCTCTGCACTTTGACTGGGAGCTGAAGTCCTGAGCTGTTCTTAGACGGCCATCTTCCCAGCATTCCTCTCTTTTCCTTCTTAAACTCCTATAACTTGAATATTTGTTCTTTTAATGCTGTAGTATAAATTCCGTAAGTTTTATTAATTTCTTTTTATTATTTTTTATTTTTTCTCCTTTCACTGTATATTTGCAAATAACCTGTCTTTGAATTCACTGATTCTTTCTTCTTTTTGATCAATTCTGCTGTCAATATACTCTATTGCATATGTCATTTCATTCAATTGTGTTGATAAAAAAGAGTCAAACTCTAAAATATGTAAAGATATTTATTCTGAGCCAAATATGAGTGACCATGGCTCAGACAAAGCCCTCAGGAGGTCCTGCGAACATGTGCCTAAGATGATCAGTGTGCAGGATGGTTTTATGCATTTTAGGGAGGCATGAGACTTCACTCAAATACATTTAAGAAAAACATTGGTTTGGTCCAGAAAGGCAGTACAACTTGAAGTTGGGGGAACTTCCAACTTATGGGTAGATGTTTTAATTTTCTTGTTAACAATTAGTTTAGTTTATTCCAAGACCTGGGATCAATAGAAAGGAATGTCTGTGTCACAATAAGAAGTTATGGGGACCAAAGTTTTATCATGCAGACAAAACTGTGTGTCCCAGGTAGCAGGTTTCAGAGATTATGGGTTGTAAAATGTTTCTTATAAGATTTAAAGTCTGTGTTGATGTTAATGCCAGAGAGATATAATGAGGCATATCCCAGTCCCACTTCCTGTCATGGCCTGAGACAGTCTCTCAGGTTAAATTTTAAAAGAGCGCTGAATTGAGGAGGAAGTCCATTCAGATGATTGAGTGCCTTCGAATTTTATTTTTGGCTTACAATTGTTTTTTTCAGCTCCAGAATTGTTGTTTTTTTTAAATTTTCCTGTTTTAGTCATTTGTTGTTTTTCTAATTTTATTGAGTTATTTTTCTGTATTTTCTTCAAGTTTACTGAGGTTCCTTAAAATAGTTATTTTGGATTCTCTGTCAGACATTTCACACATCTTAATTTCTTTATGGCTGGTCAGTGGTGCTTTATGTTGCCCTTTTGGTATAGTCACATTTCACTGATTGTTCTTTATCCTTGTGACCATGCATTGGTTTCTGCACATTTGAAGAAATGGGTACTTATTGCAGTATTAGCAGCCTGGCTTTGCTTGGTAAAGCAAATCCAGAGATTCTGGACAGGCCATCTGGTGTAGCCCATGGTGGCCTTGCTGCTGGAGTCCTCAGGCTGGCTGGCCTGGTGCCTAGGTTAGCAGGCGTGTGGGCCTGCATCCTGTATCACTTAGTTGGACCTGATGATTGTGTCTACTGGAGTGGTCCTACAGCCCATATTCCAAAGGGCTGTACTAAAGACTGTGTCCTCAGGGCCTGGCCTGTCACTGGTGCAGGCTGAATTCCAGGGCTATTGGAGCCAGCCTGGTATTGGGGTAGGCCTGATGCCCAGCACTGCTGAAGTCAGCCCAGTGGTGGTACAGACTGAAGATACAATCCACCATGCATTCCTGAAGCCTGGGGCTGTGGGGTCCAGCCTGGTGCCAGGATAGGCCTGGAGGTTCAATTCATGGGAACTGACCTAGATTCTGGTGCCATAGGGCCTGCCAAGTGTTCTGTGCCCACTTTTCCCCTTTCTCCCAAATAGAGGGTATCTTTCTCCATACTGTGCTGCCTGGGGTTGGAGAAGGGGTCATGGAAAACTGTCCCTCCTATCCTCTTCAGTGCATCCACTATGATTTGAACGTTCATCCCCTCCAAAGCTTGTGTTGATTTTATTTTTTTTGAGATGGAGTCTTGCTCTGTCACCCAAGCTGGAGTGCAATGGGATGATCTAGGTTCACTGTAACCTCCACCTCCCTGGTTCAAGCAATTCTCCTGTCTCAGCCTCCTGAGTAGCTGGGATTACAAGCATGCACCACCAAGTCTGGCTATTTTTTGTATTTTTAGTGGAGATGGGGTTTCGCCATGCTGGTCAGGCTGGTATCAAACTCGTGACCTCCAGTGAGCCACCCATCTGACCTTCTCAAAGTGCTGGAATTACAGGCATGAGCCTCTGTGCCCAGCCAACTTATGTCAAAATTTAATTGCCATTGTAACGGTATTAAGAGGCAAGACCATTAAGAGGTGATCAGGCCATGAGGGCTTTGCCCACCATGAACAAATCAGTGCTGTTATCACAGGAGTTGGTTAGTTATAAGTGGTGAGTTAAGCCTCTCTCTCCCTTGCCCTCCTACCTTCTGCCATGGGATGACACAGCAAGAAGTCCCCATGAGATGCTATACCCTTAATCTTGGACATCCCAGCCTTCAGAATTAAGAGCAATAAATTTCTGTTCAATTGTGTTAAGTGAGGTAAGCCAGGCACAGAAAGATAAATACCACATATTCTCAATCATGTGGAAGTGAAATAAGTTGATCTCATAGGAGTAGAAAGTAGAATAGCAGTAGCTAGAAACTGGTAAGGACAGGGAGAATAGGAGATGGGTGAGGTTGGTTAATGGATACAAAATTATAGCAAGATAGGAGAAGTAAGTTCTGGTGTTCTATAGCATTGCAGTGTGACTATATTTAACAACAATTTCCTCTATATTCTCAAATAACTCAAGAAAAGGTTTTGAATGTTCCTAAGATGAAGAAATGATCATTGTTTAAGGTTATGCTAATTATCCTGATTTGATCATTTTGCATTGTACACAGGAATTCCACACAATGGAATATCACAACGTGATCCATAAATATGTACAGTCATTATGTGTCAATAAAAAAGGGAAAATTTTTTTGAAAAAGTGTTATAATAGCAAAAAAAAAATGGACTAAAAAAATTGATACTAGAAGTAGGGTGTTGCCAAAGCAAATACCTGAAAATGTGAAAGTGGCTTTGTAACTGGATAATGTATAAAGGCTTGAAGAATCTGGACGACCAGTCTAGATAAAGCTGAGATTTCTGCAAATGGAAGCATTATTTTGTTGAAGGCTCAAGAAGGAGAGAGGAACTATAAGAAAAGACTGAAACTTCTTAGAGATTAGTTAAGTAGTCAAGATAAGAATGTTGTTAGAAATATGGATGGTACAGCCAATTCTGATGAGGTCTTAGGTGGAAATGAGAAACAAAGAGCTGTAACCTGGAGAAAAGGCCATTCTTATTATAAAGTGGCAGTGAACTTGACTGAATTAAATTGTGTCCATGCCAAAAGGTTTTGTAGAAGGCAGAATTTAAGGGCAATGAAATAGCATATCTTGTGGAAAAAAAAAAAAAAACCTACTCAGTAAAGCATTCAGGGTACCATTTGGGTTATTTTAATTGCATATGCTAAAATGCAAGAAGAAATAAGTGACTTAAAGGCAAAATTTGTGATCAAAAGGGAAACAGAACCTAAGGATTTGAAGAATTCTTACCCTGCTCATGTGGTAGAAAATAATAAAAGCATTTTTAGGGAAGAAAACCAATGGTGTGGCCAAGCAATTCTTTGATAAGGAGACTACCATGGACAGAGTGAAGCCAGAGGCTATTCATTAGGACAATGTGAGAATCACCCCAGTGGTACTTTGAAGATTACTGGTGCCACCCCTTTCATTACAGGTCCAAAGTGCCAAATCCTGGAGGAAGGAAATATGTCCACAGAGAGGCCTAGGGTGCCCGTGAGATCTTGGGGTAGACCTAACCCTGCATTCTAGCATAGTGCTCCTCAGTGGCACAAGCTATGACTCAAGCAAACCTTAGTATGGCTCAGTCCTGCACTCTGGAAGGCACAAGCCATAAACCATGGTAACATTAATGTGGTGCTAATTCTGCAGGTACACAAAAATGCAAGAGATGTGGGGGCATGTGTTTCTCCACTGAGATTTCAAAGAATGTCATAGAGTGTCTGAGAACCCAGTGAGAGACTTCTCACAGAAGTGAAGCCACGGCAGACAGCCCTCAGTAGGCAATGAGGTCAGAATGACAGCAGAATGTCCCCATTCTGATAGGTGAGAAATGGCATCTCTGTACCTTTAACATTCATTTATCTTATGAGTGAGATTTAGCATCAATTCATATGTTTAAAGGTCATTTTCACATCTTTCATGTGACTTCTCATGGGTTTTGTTCATTTTTCTGTCAGGAAGTCTCTTGAATTTTAAGAGTTATTTATATGTCAGGGATCTGTATCTTGATATATGTTCCAAGTTTTTTCCAGTTTTTTAAAAATTTCTGGGATGTTTCCTACTATGCAGAGGTTAACTTAGTTTTAGAACAAAAACATTTTTACAAAGGTTTAAGTTCATTTGTAATTAATATATGCAAGTGAAAATGAGTTAGTTATAATTTACTGCCTATGACACATTCACAGATAAGATAGAATAAAAATAGCAGCACTAACTAGAGTATGAAAAAGTCATTTCCTTCACTTGATGTCCAGGGAAGGAATAAATCAACTAGTATAATCTTTTCTGAAAAAAAGTCTGGCAACATGCAACAATAGTTTTTAAGATTTGTATATTCTTTGACCAGGAGATTCCAATTACAGAGATTTATCCTGTGGAAATATTTAAGTTTTTAGATAAAGTTTTGATTACAAGGTATTTTATCACATTATATGCAACATAAGTAAGCCAGAAATCTAATTGTTTAACAGTAGGTGATAAGTTAAATACTGTAACACAGCTATATAATAGAATACTTAAGGTGATATGTAAAACTATACTTAACATGGAAAGAGGTTCATAATACATGACTGAGTGGAAGAAATATATTACAAAATATTATGAATGGTAGCATCCTATATTTGCCTTCTCTGTGCCTGACCCAGTTTTGCTGAATATCACAGGAAAAAATAACCCTATCATGTTTTATAATAAATTCATGTTCATGACCAGGCATGACAACTCACGCCTGTAATCCCAGCACTTTGGAAGGCCAAGGTGAGTGGATCACCTGAGGTCAGGAGTTCAAGACCGGCCTGACCAACATGGTGAAACCCCATCTCTGCTAAAAATACAAAAATTAGCCAGGTGTGGTGGTGTGTGCCTGTAATCCTAGCTACTCAGGAGGCTGGGACAGGAGAATCACTTGAACCCAGGAGGCAGAGGTTGCAGTGAGCCGAGATTGTGCCACAGCACTGCAGCCTGAAAGACAGAGTGAGACTCTGTAAATAAATAAATAAATAAATAAATAAATTCATGTTCACAAACCTCGAATCAACATATTATCTGACAATCTTACCACTTTTCACCAAGTTCACTCTTCCCAATCCTTGAACGGATTAGCCCATAATTATTTATCTTTCCTCAAACCACCAATATCACCTCTCCC
Organism: Saimiri boliviensis; assembly: GCF_048565385.1. Lineage (NCBI taxonomy): Eukaryota > Metazoa > Chordata > Mammalia > Primates > Cebidae > Saimiri > Saimiri boliviensis. The sequence continues at coordinate 82,811,280 of NC_133470.1, read as the reverse complement.
AACTTATTGTGAGCCAATGAATTTGCTTTCCTTCTGTCATCTTCTTAAAATGAAGGGGCTATCGGTCCCTTAAAGCTCAATGCCTTCTTACCATCCCCTCTTGCCTTCTTTTCTCCTTTAGTCTTCCCCCTGCTGCCCTCCCTTGCTTGTATCACCAATTTTCCCATCTCTATTAGATCTTTCTTACATACAAATTTATTCTAGGGTCTCCTAGCCTAAATGAAATCCTTTCCTGGACCTTACATCTTCTTGCAGCTACTATGTTTCTTCCTCCCTTCATGGGGAAACTTCTCGAAAGAGTTATCCACACGTGCTATCTCTACTTCATCACTTCTTTGATGTAGCTTTTGTGAACCCAGAAAACGTGAGACAGATCTCTCACCCAGGCTGAGGATGCATGCCTGTGACACAGCCTCAGGAAGTCCTAAGGACATGTGCCTAAGGTAGATGGAGTGCAGCTTGGTTTTTTACATTTTAGGGAGGCATGAAACGTCAATCAAGTACATTTAAGAAATACATTGGTTTAGTCCAGAAATGTGGGACAACTCAAAGAAGGTGGCGGTGGTTCAGGCTATAGGTAAATTTTCAACATTTTCTGGTTGACAATTGATTGAGTTTGTCTAAAGACTTGAGATCACTAGAAAGGAAAGTGTAGTGATGAGAGTTGCAGATATCAAAGTGTGTCATGCAAATTATGAAGCTTTTAGCTAGCAGGCTTCAGAAAGAACAGCCTGTAAAATGATTCTTATCGGACTTAAAGTCTGTGTTGATGTTAATGACAGAGAGGTAGAATGAGGCATGTCCAACCCCCACTTCCCTTCATGGCCTGAACCAGTCTTTCAGGTTGAATTTTAAGAGCCCTGGTTGAGGAGTAAGTCCTTTTAGATGCTTGCAGGTGAGGGGGTCCTTAGAATTTTACTTTGGGTTTACACTTTCTTTCATCCCCACAATTCCAATAAAATGACACTTGAAAATATCAACAATAATATGATTCATGGTCCCAATAAAAGTTAACATTTTCCATCTTTTTTTTTTTTTTTTTTTTTTTTTGAGACAGAGTCTTGCTCAGTCACCCAGGCTGGAGTGCAGTGGCACAATCCTGGCTCACTGTAACCTCCACCTCCTGGGTTCAAGCGATTCTCCTGCCTCAGCCTCCTGAGTAGCTGGGGCTACAGGCAGATGCCACCATGCCCAGCTAAATTTTGTATTTTTAATAGAGACGGGGTTTCAACATGTTGGCCAGGATGGTCTCGATCTGTTGACCTCATGATCTGCCTGTCTCAGCCTCCCACAGTGCTGGGATTACAGGTGTGAGCCACTGCACTTGACCAACATTTTCCATCTTACTGTTACTCAACCTTTTAGCAGCATATGTATATCTGACCAAGCTCCTCTTGAAACACTCTGTGAGGCCACTTTCACCTGGTTTTTCTCCTACCTCTCTGAATACTTTATTGACTTGTCCTGTTCTGGTTCTTATTCCTCTATAAGACCTCAGAATATCGAAGTTCTTGTGGGCCAGATGCTGAACCTTCTCCTATACATTTCTACCTTGGATGATTTCGCTCCTTTCCATGGGCTTATATGCCAACTATATGCTCATAATATCCAAATTTATATCTGTAGCTCTGACATTTATGAGTTCTTGCATCTAATTAATAAATGTTTGTTTTAAAAAGTGTCACACACACACATACACACATACACAGAAAGTTCCCATTATCCGAGGATAGCTGACACTGAAAATGCCACCAGAAGGGAATCAACTTAAAAAGGGGAACAAAATTTCATTACAAATGATAGAAAAGAGGTTTTGTTTGGGACTTCAGAAAAAGAAAACAAAAAATTATTTAAATAAGCTTATTTAATCCTATTGAAAATATTTTAAATTTTAATTGCAGCTATGCAATAATTTTTAGAATGGACAAAGAATAAAATAAGAACTATTTGAGGGATTCGGGGTAGTTCTCTGATGAAAGTATTGAATGATACAGTATCTTTTACTTCATAAATAGGGTTATTTTTACCAAAACGTTTGAACAATTAACTGTTTCCTCCAAAGTTCTCTCATTAATTGGATATTCAAAATACCCATCACTCATCATCCAAGTAGATTTTTTTCACTTCAGCTTAACTGATTTAAATCATTTTTCATTGACTTTGATGTATTGAAATAATTATCCAACACCACTTTCAACTTTATGAAATCCTGTGTCTTTTGCAAGATTTATAACTCTACATTGCAATTAATTTGTCAGTTTTTTCATTGTTAGCATTCAATAGTCAGCAAAGGATCAGTGATATGACGCAGAATAATACGTTCTATTGTTTAGCAGAAAGGGGTTTTTGAGAAGGACTAATTTTATAAGTGGTTAATTTATTGGTAAAAATGTCTATGGTATAAGGGATTTTTCTTTACTATACATCATAACTTATAATTATGCACTCAGAAAAAAATTTAAAATAATTGCATATACACATACACACGTGCACATGTCTACACATGTATATATAAAGTCTTGTGAGATATATGCCCTAAATAGCAGAATTAAGGTTTTTCTATTTTTCTTATTGCCTATGAACATTTTATGATTTGTCTGTGACTGGTCATGAAATATTTGTAGAAATAAGTTTTCATGACTTATTAAATGAAAGCAGGCTTTGAATAGTGTTTGAAAACAATGAGGTTTTGTAGCCCCTATCTGGTGACAGCTTTCATTTGCATTTGTATTACCAACTGGCAACTGAAATTAGACCTCCGTAGTAGTGTACTCCAGAGTCATTAAACCCAAAATCACAGGGTACCAGTTGCTAGGGACAATAAACAGACTTGAAACTGTAGAATTAGTGATTAAGGTTATATTTACTAAAGAATATGCTGACAGTTCATGTCAGAGTTGTTAACTCTGGAAGCACGACAGCAAACTGAAAAATCCGACCTGTTTAGAATTAAAGCTCATCCCATTTTGAGATTTGGGGATTAAATAAATGGTTTGTCATAGTCTCTGCTTTTCCAGCATTTTTTAAACCATGTTGCTTATCAGAATCATCTGGGTCTCTTGCTACAGATACAGATCTTCATGTTGCACCTTCAAAAATGTGACTTTGTAGGCCAGGAATCTATGTTATCAGCTAACTCTAGGTGATTCTGAAGTAACTCATCTATACAACCATGTTTAGGAATGAATGTTTTAGGCTAATAGTTCTAGGAAGAAATCACCAATCCTTGGTGAATGAACATTTACACTCACTTCATGATCACATAACAGAGAGTTTCTTATGGTATGGTCCTCTTTGGGCAATACAAATTGTGATAAAATTTCTACCTGTATCAACTGCCTACACTCCCCAACCCAAAGACAGTGAGAATCAACAGTGTTACTCCTCAGCATCAAGTACCAAAAAATAGAATGCAGCAAAATTTAAAAGGGAAAAGCAGTCACTTAAAGCAAAGCTTTTGTCAGACTCTAATACAGCCAGATCAGCAAGAAATTTAAAACTGGAAGAATTCTTAGACCAGCTAATTCAACCTCATAATTTTACAGATGAGAGTCAGCAAAGTGAAGTCATATGATAGTGGCAGAGTTGTTACTAAAACCAGGACATGAATAGTCTTACACTTGTATGTTTTTCCACTTTACCATGTATTTAATAATCAATCATGAATATTATTGGAGTTCTGTGAGAGCATGTATCTCTACTACTTAGCACACTTCCTGGCACATGATGCCTGGGTAAAAGTTTGCTGAATTGAACACTCTGCTTAAACTCCAAGTAGTAAAAATTAAAGTTACAGTGGTAGCCTCTAAACATATATACCTAGAATGCTGGCCTTTCTAATTTGTCAGCATAAAGCTTATGAATAACTCTCTCAATAAGTCTGGGACAACTGAATTATGTTGCCTTAATGACTGCAAAAAAGAGAAGTCCTTTTTGTGGGATTTACTACATAAGCAGTAACATTTTTCCTTCAAGATGCAGTTCGGCTGTGAAGTCAGCTTGCGCTTGGTCACAGAGGAAGCTGCATTATATTAATATAAAGGGTATTTTAGATTCAAAACAGATGTTGGATTTGATTTTCAGCTTTACTATTAAGGTACTTAACCTCTTTAAACCTAAGTTTTCTCACCGTTGTTCACTATATCCTTAGATATATCTACATTATGGAGATACCTATGGATTGTTTTTAAAATTCTATTTGTTGCTGAAATTTCAAGAAATGGACTTCAAGAAGGTACTATCCAGGATTGTTGGAATGTTCATTAAAATCATGTATATTATGCAAAACAGAATGTAAGAATGCTTGCCTGACACATAAGGGGAACTCAACAAATGCAGTCTCCAAGAAGGCAGGAACTTCGTTTTGTGTACTGTTGTATTAGTGCCTTGGACATAGCAGAAACTCAACAAACAATGTTCAGGTGTTTCCCTTCCTTCCTCTGCCCACTTTGATAATAAAATATACCTCATAGCAATTATCATTGTATCACGCATATTTGAATATTCCACACCTCTCTTAAATTTGTGTGACTTTCCATTATACTTAGGAATTTACTGCCTTCTTAGAAAAAGTATTTCCATCTCTCAAGAAAGTTAATGATCTGCATAGCTGTGTGAAGAAGATGTAGTAATCTTCAATGTAGAAAGATGAAGAATTTTTAAAACACACACACATTCCCTGATTTCATTCATGTTACGTATGGACTCACGGCTTTCAAGCACTAAAACATAACAGGAAAACCATTACTTTTGCATTTGAGTTACCTGAAGTTTTTCGTGTTTTGTCCTTGCAGGGAACTGCTGCAAGCCACAGATTTGAAACAAAATTGACAGCAGTAGTACCAGGGAAAAAAATCACTGGGAATGTGTTGGAGAGAGAAGGGTCCAGCAGACAGCTGCATGGTCCCTCTTAAAGAGCTTCTGACAAAGGGCTGATATCCAGAATTTACAAAGAACTAAAACATTTACAAGAAAAAAATAAAACAAGCCCATTCAAAAGTGGGTGAAGTATATGAACAGACACTTTACAAAAGAAGACATACAGGAGGCCAACAAACATATGAAAAAATGCTCATCATCACCGGTCATTAGAGAAATGCAAATCAAAACTACATTGAGATACCATCTCATGCCAGTTAGAATGGCAATCATTAAAAAAATATGGAGACAACAGATGCTGGAGAGGATGTGGAGAAATAGGAACACTTTTACACTGTTGGTGGGAGTGTAAATTAGTTCAACCTTTGTGGAAGACAGTGTGCTGACTCCTCAAGGATCTAGAAATAGAAATTCCATTTGACCCAGCAATCCCATTACTGGGTATATACTCAAAGGATTATAAATAGTTCTACTATAAGGACACATGCACACGAATGTTCATTGCAGCACAGTTTACAATAGCTAAGACCTGGAACCAACCCAAATGCCCATCAATGATAGACTGGACAGGGAAAATGTGGCACATATACACCATGGAATATTATGCAGCCATCAAAAATGATGATTTCGTGTCCTTTGTAGGGACATGGATGAACCTGGAAACCATCATTCTTGGCAAACTGACACAAGAGCAGAAAATCAAACACCACATGTTCTCACTCATAGGTGGGTGTTGAACAATGAGAACACATGGACACAGGGAGGGGAGCACTACACTCTGGGGTCTGTTGGGGGAAAATAGAGGAGGGACAGTGTGGGGTGGGAAGTTGGGGATAGATAGCATGGGGAGAAATGCCAGATACAGGTGATGGGGAGGAAGGCAGCAAATCACACTGCCACGTGTGTATCTATGCAACAATCTTGCATGTTCTTCACATGTACCCCAAAACCTAAAATGCAACTGAAAAAAAAAGAGAGCTTCTGAAAATTGCTTGAGAGGGGTGTAGTCGGGAAGCCAAGAGCCTGGTTTCCCTTATCTGGAAAAGGGTTGCTGATAATGATAATCACTTCACACCATTACTGTGATGATTAAATGCAGTAATATATATAGATCTTAGAATACTTTTTGATAATGAGGAGTGTTAGCTCTTGTCATTAGTATACGTTCTTTCAACAAACTGTAATTGAGCACAAGCTCTGTGCTATCCTGAGGAGATAAGAGTGGTGAACAAGACTAATAACGTTCCTGCCCATATGAAATGTATATTCTAAGGATGGTAAATGGAAACAATAAACAATAAAAACATAATGATTTTAATTATCATAAGAAAAGAAAACAAGAAAGTATGTACAGAGTGAACATGTCGCAAGTGGCTAATGAGAAGCCAGTGGTCAGGAAAAGTCCGTCTGTGAAGGGGCCTGAATAACAAGAAAAGCACACAGATCTGGAGGTTCAGCATTCAGTGCAGAGTAAACAGCTGATGCAAGACGCAAAAACTCAAAGGTGAGTGCATGCCTGGTCTGTTCCAAGTTGGAAATCATAGACGACTTAAACGACAATGACTTAACCATGTATTTCTACCCCTGCATATGTAGGGATAACTTATATGGGCATCTTCATTCTTTATTCATTCATTGGAGAATGGGAAACATATGGGAACCTGTCCCAGCTGTTGTCTGATTATTAAAGTGATAGATAACAAAAATCTGTATATGTGCAGAGGAACAGATCCAGCACCTTCCACCAACAGATAATTCGTTAAATGCTGAAGGATTTTTAGCCAAAATCCTGAAATGAGCCAAGGTGGAAAAAATCAAATGCCAAGTTATAGACCTTTTTCATGAGGACACCAGTTTTCTGGTTTACCATTCCATTACAATATGGATTCTTTAAAAACAAAACAAAAAAAAAACATTCATTTTTTAAATGTTAGATTCAAGGGGTATGTGTGCATGTTTGTTACAAGGGTATATTGCATAATGCTGAGGTTTGAGATCCTAGTGAACCCATTGCCCAAATAGTGAACATAATACCCAATAGGTAGTTTTTCTAGGAAAAGAAACTCTTCTATTAAGAAGAAACCTTGCATTCATATGTGTATTGCAGCACTCTTCACAATAGTAAAGTCATGGAATCAACCTAAGTGCTATCAATGGTGGATTGGTTACAGAAAACGTAGAACACAAACACCATGGAATATTATACAGTCATAATAAAAAATAAAATCGTGTCCTTGGCAGCAACATGGATGCAGCTGGAGGCTATTATTCTAAGTGAAATAACACAGAAATAGAAAATCAAATACCACGTGAGAGCTAAACAGTGGGTACACATGGACATTAAGATTGAAATAAGAGTATGGATTCTTTACATCAAATTAAAGAAGAGAGCCAACAGATGGGACATGCCCTCATTTTATGCTTAGAATTTTGAACTGGAATTGTTCTTAATTTTCCATCAAAATTTTAACAGAGGATAATTTAAAACACAGTGCTGTCCTTCAGTTTCATCACTTTATGTCTTAAAACTAATCACTCAATATCTGATAGCAACAGCATCTACCTCAAAGTCAATAGTATACCTTGGTTATTAAGATAATTCAAATTAGCCCCTCCAATGAAGTTGACATCAGCGTTGCTATTTTTAGAAACTTTGAAACTTAAGAAAATGAGTTGCCTCCTCACTGCTATGCTTCCACCTTCTGCACCAAGCCTTGGGCTTGCCCTTAGGCTTTTCCCTTTTAGAATGTTCATTTTCTGTGAAGCAGGCCTTTTCTGCTTCTCCGCATGCAATGCGTTAGTTGTGGCTTTAAAGAGAAACATTATCTCCCAGTTTCTCCAGAGCTACAAGTCAGTAAGAAAGAAAAGTCAATCAGTGAAATAGGCTTAGAATTTGGAATTTCTATATGAATATTCCATAGGTTTCTTAGACATTAGGAAAAGATAAAAAGGCAGCCAAGGGAGTTGAAATTAATAACAGAACGAGAGGAGCCAAATCAGAGCAGGTATTTCTATATCTGCACACTCATCGGTTTTTAGAAAAGGCTAATGAAATTGCTCTCCAGATGATAGTTGATGTCAAGTCTTATTGCAAGTGACAATGCTGTCAGCATTATCACAGTATCAGGTCACATCACCTAAAAGGTGAAGCATCTACAATAACTCTGTTTGCTGAAGATCTTGAAAGTAAGAAGGAAAATCTGAACAGATGTACCCATGGGGCACATCTACTATACCCCTGTAATCTGCAACCAAACCAGAGGCATGCCCTGACAGAAGAATATTTCTCTGGACAATAAATATATAAAGAGAGTTGGGTCATCAGCCTTCTTTTGCCAGAGTGCTGAGAGGAACAAGAAATTAAAATCATCTATATGAGTAATTTTAAATTTCCTTTATATACACAATTTAACTGTGTATATATAAAATGAACAAAAATGCACTGATATCTAGCAGGTTGTTTAGGGAATGGCTTCCACGATTAGAGAGAAAAATGGCTTGCCAGTACAGGAACACTTATTACCAATAGCTGCACATAGTCATCGGAGGTTTAAATCAAACACATCTGCGGCCTTTAATAAAACTGTTTTGCCTTCCAGCACCATGGCTACAAGCAGCTATTACACTGAGACATAATAAATAATCAAAATGCGGATGCTGACAGTGCTTGACACATTATGAAAAACAGTGTTCCTATTACAGGTATAAAGAAATAACATGTTCTTGATGTAATGAGAAATCTTACTGCTATGTGGAACATAGACACCTCAGAAGTAATTGGCTTGGGGTGGCTGCACATACCTGTAGTCCCAGCTACTAGAAAGGTTAAGGCAAGAGGATCTCTTGAGCCCAGGAGTTCAAGGCTGCAGTGAGCTGTGATTGTGCCACTGCACTCTAGCCTAGGTAACAGAGCCAGATCCTGTCAAAAAGAAAGAAAGGAAAGAAGAAAGAAAGAAAAAAGAGAGAGAGAGAGAGAAGGAAGGAAGGAAAGAAGAAAGAAAGAAAGAAAGAAAGAAAGAAAGAAAGAAAGAAAGAAAGAAAGAGAAAGAAGAGAAAGAAAGAGAGAAGAGAAAGAAAAGAGAGAAAGAAAAGAAAAGAAAAGAAAAATAATTCTTCACAACTGCTTTGCAAAAGCTGGTGTTAGAACCACTGATGGCTCAGATGAACTGAGGAAGGTATGTGATGACTCTAACTGGAATAAGCTGCAAAGAGAAATATGTCCCATACTCAAATGTCAATTATTTTATGGCTATTGATATAGCAAATTCCCAGGAGGCAAATGTTTCTTCTGTCCCACTGGGATATAGGGCTGTCCTGGCCTGCCCTTCTAGGGTCTGCATTTGCCAGCCCTGGGATGGACACTTATACAGGAGCTATTTCTAAATGTCCAGATAGCCCCACCATTCACTATGGTAACCCTATATGCTGAAAATAACCATATTAAGGAAATTAGGCTGTGTACATTCACTCACTCGCTCACTCATTGAATGGTTCGCAGAACAAACATTATGAAGCGGCAGGCTTTAGGCCAGTTTCTGACCACTGCTTTGGACATCACCTAACTGTTGTTAAGACAAATCTTTCTGACTTGACTTTAGGAAAGGGATGGTAATGAGGTCCCTTCTCCAGTGAGAATTCAAGACAACCACTAAGTTGGAAGGTTGTAGGGAAAACTCCCAGTGTTGAATGAAGTGGGGTTGGGGACAGGTGTTGGGTTCTGAATCTGTGATTGTACAATTCTGCTCCAATCTCTCCTTCCTCTGAACTTGCTTGCGTGGGTGTATACACACACACACACACACACACACACACACACACACACACACACCAGTCTTTAGTTTAGATATGCTGCTGCCAGGAGGTAACTACCTGTCTTTGTTAATAGACCTTCAACTTTGCTCTCAATTCTCTTGAGAATTTTTTGATCAAGACCTCACATATTTAAACCATCAACTTCCACACCTTATTATATAAGAGGTAAAATATCTTTAAGGACAAGCTTATGCGAACATTAAATAGAACTCAAGGCCAAAAAAAAAAAAAAATCATGATTCAATCCTGTTAAACAGAATATAAAACCAGAGTGTTAGATATGACTGGATGTTTGTATATGATAAGTTTATTTCATATTAGCCCAACAGACTTTTGGTTTTTAATCCAGGCTTCATCTCTTCTTAGCTTTGTAATCTTTGCCAAGACCCGCAAATTTCTCGTATGTACAATTGGATCAGGTTCTCTCTAAATTTTTCATTCTATAATTCCAGTCTGGGTAGCTGAAAATGGCAAGTGAAACCTTTATTCCATAAATTTAAACTATGTAAAATCATCGATTACAAAGGTGATTCCATTCTTTGGTAACTTGATGAAATGTGTATTAGTCCATTCTTACATTGCTATAAGGAACTACCTGAAAGACTGGGCATCGTGGCTCATGCCTGTAATCCCAGCACTTTGGGAGACCAAGGCAGATGGAGCACAAGGTCAGGAGTTTGAGACCAGCCTGACCAACATAGTGAAACCCCGTTGCTACTAAAAACACATAAATTAGCTGGGGGTGGTGGCCCGCACCTGTAATACCAGCTAGTCAGGAGGCTAAGGCAGGAAAATCATTTGAACCTGGGAGACGGAGGTTGCAGTGAGCCAAGATCATGCCACTGCACTCCATCCTGGGTGACACAGCAAGATTCCATCTCAAAAGAAAAAAAAAAAAAAAGAACTACTCGAGACTGGGTAATTTATAAAGAAAAGAGGTTTAATTGACTCAGTTCTACAGACTCTACAAGAACACAGCTGGGGATGTTACAGGAAAGAGGGTCTGGATCCAGACCCTGAGAGAGGGTTTTTGGATGTCCCCCAAGAAAGAATTCAGGGCGAGTCCATCGAGTAAAGTGAAAGCAAGTTTATCAGGAAAGTAAAGGAACAAAAGAGTGGCTGCTCGATAGTCAGAGCAGCCAGGAGGGCTGCTGGTTGCCCATTTTTATGGTTATTTCTTGATGACATGTGAAACAAGGGGTGGACTACTAATGTCTCCCCTTTTTAGACCCTATAGGGTAAGTTCCTGACGTTGCATGGCATTTGTAAACTGTTATGGTGCTGGTGATAGTGTAGCAGTGAGGATGACCAGAGGTCACTCTTGCTGCCATTTTGGTTTTGCTGGGTTTTAGCTGGCTTCTTCACTGCAACCTGTTTTATCAGCAAGGTCTTTATGACCTGTATCTTGTGCTGACCTCCTATCTCATCCTGTAATTTAGAATGCCTTAACAATCCGGGAATGCAGCCCAGTAGGTCTCAGCCTAATTTTACCCAGCTGCTATTCAAGATAAAGTTGTTTTGGTTCACAGACCTCTGACAGGGAGACCTCAGGAAACTTACAATCATGGTGGAAGGCAAAGGGGAATCAGGCACATCTTACATGGACAGCTAATTATATTACAAAGTTTAGGGTACAGATGAGATTACTTTAGGAGAGAATATGGAGTAAGGGGATTTGCTAGAGTCCTGAAAGTTCTAAAGAGAGCCAACACTTAAGAGTTCACACAGCTTACTAACTCAGATCTGACTCTAAAACTTATTGTTTTTCTAAGATAATATGCTGCCTCTTAAAGAACAGATACTGAATGCAATATAATTAATAATGTGAAATGTGAACCTTTGCAGAGGGACGCTAAAGCAAGGGGAATGATTAAGATCACCAGGAAGAGTGTGCAGAGTAAGAAGAGAAGATGGCATAGGGTAGAACCCTATGGAATGTGAACATTTCAAAAGAAAATGAAGAGCTGCCACAGAGGTAAGAGGAGAAGTGGGAGGGTGTAGCATCTTGGAAAGAGATAAGAGAATAAAGGAGTTCAAAAAGGAGGGAATAAGGGCCAGGTGCAGTGGTTCACGCCTGCAATCCCAGCATTTGGGGAGGCTGAAGTGGGCTGATCATGAGGCCAGGAGTTGGAGACCAGGAGACCAGCCTGGCCAATATGGTGAAAACCCGTCTCTACTAAAAATATTTAAAAAATTAGCTGGGCATGGTGGCATGCGCCTGTATTCCCAGCTACTCAGGAGGCTGAGGCAGGAGAATCACATGAACCCAGGAGGCAGAGGTTGCAGGGAGCTGAGATCGTGCCACTGCACTCCAGCCTGGGGGACAGAGTGAGACTCGGTCTCAGAAGGAAAAAAAAAAAGGAAATAATCAAACTAAAATCCTGCAGAGTTAAAACATGGTAATGGCTGAAAAGTATATTTCATTTTAGCAACAGTGTTGAGAATTTTGTCTGTAAAGGCGCGGTGGCAGAAAGACCACTAACTTATCTGTGTGTGGTGAGAGGGTTTGGGGTATAGGATTAAGAAAGGTGACTTTGGAATGTTTTAGATAAGAGAAATTTTGACACCTTTTAAGTCCTGATCGTAAAGAGAAAGTAAGCAGGGAACCGTTGAGAAGTGATGGGACAGAAGGGTTCATCAGAAGAGCTTGACTCTGAGTCGGCAACAGGGAATAGGGATGGAAGAGGCCCAGGTATAGATCAAAGAAGAGTAGTCCTTTATTATTATTAGTGCTAAAGAATAGGACAAAGGATTGGTGACGGGTACAAGAAAATAAGAAAATTTCATGACAAAAATAGAGGTAGTTCCTGTCAGATGAATTCTATTTTGTCTGTGAAGAAACAGGCAATGTTGCCTACTGAGACTAAGCAGGAGAGACGGGACAAACTTGGCTCTTCATTTATGCCGCCTACTCATTGCTGGTAGAATATCTAGCCTGCATTCTCTCATTTGCGTGGATCCCTATACGGCGTTTGATTTTTCTTTTTCTTTTTTTTTTCATAGATCAGTGGCTGATCTATGCTTGACACTCTTTTTAAGTGCAGGGGATACAGCTGTAAACAAGACTTAGGTTGCTACTCTCAGGAACTTACATGTTTGTGTCTAGAGGGGAAAACAGAGCTGGGTAACAGCTCTTCTTACCCAGGCTGGAGTGCAATGGTGCGATCTCGGCTCACCGCAACCTCCGCCTCCTGGGTTCAGGCAATTCTCCTGCCTCAGCCTCCTGAGTAGCTGGGATTACAGGCACACGCCACCATGTCTAGCTGATTTTTTGTATTTTTAGCAGAGACGGGGTTTCGCCATGTTGACCAGGATGGTCTCGATCTCTTGACCTCGTGATCCACCCGCCTCGGCCTCCCAAAGTGCTGGGACTACAGGCGTGAGTCACAGCGCAGGGCCCTGACATTGTTTACAAGGGCTGTCCACGGAACGTGACGCTCAGTGATACTCCAGTCGGAACTACTACTCCCAGAATGCACTACGGCTCCTGGGACGTGCGGGCGGGGGGGCTGGGAACGTAGCAGGCGTAACCCTGTCGTCTGCTGCCATTGGAGGAGAGCTCCCACTCCCAAGAGGCCACGCGTAGGCGGGGCGCCTCACGCGGAAGTCAGCGGCTTCCGGTCCCAGCCTCTGGAAGCGGGCAGTTGGCGACCTTCCGCTGACCCGCGCCCCCTCAGAAGGTGCCCGGACAGGTAAATGGAGTGGGGCGCGCTCTGTGGGAGGCGGGGACACAACTGCGAAGGGAGGGCGGAGGTGTCGACGGAAAGGTGCTGGGGTGGAGTGACTAGGCAGTGCAAGGGTGACTTGGGCTTCTCCGGTGTACACAGTACCGGTTGTCGGGCAGGTCCGGTTTCGGCGAGGTGCGTCTTTTGCCGCTGGAAAGGCTTCGCGTTAAAAACAGTATCAGAACGCGTCACTGAAGCTGCCGTTACGGGGGGGGGGGAATGTTAATTTTCTCTCAGTTTGCATTCTACGAGACCTTTCTGTAGCATTTAAATCTGTTGAGATCCACCGAGTCTTTCAGAAACTCTCTACGTCCTTATTCGATGACGTCACTTTCCTATTCGATGACGTCACTTTCTGCTTCACCTACTTCTGGCTGTTTATGCTCCTTCGTGGGTTCCTAGCCCCTTATTCGCCCTTCCTCCGCTGCTTATGGACAGTCCACCTCTTCCTCTGTTCAGCTGGGAACTATGTCTCCGCCTAGACCTGTTTCCTCAGCTTCAGACCTGTTTGGTGTTTTCATTAATGGCCAATGTTTGTCAAATTCTGACCACGTGCTGGCGTCTTTGGTAAATGCTTTACATCTGCCTCTCCCATAACTTTCATCATCAGCTTTCTTCATTCTTCCTCATTAATTGCTTTCAACTACCTGTATCTCCATTCTCCCTCCCTTGATCCCAGAGATACAGTCATGTTTGGGATATTAATTCCCTTTGAATACTTGTGGCTGAGAACAGATCCATTCGTATGTTTAACAAATATTTGTTGAGTGGCTGATCTATGCATGACACTCTTTATTTTATTTTATTTTTTTAAAACGGGGTTTCACCATGTTGGTCAGGCTGGTCTTGAACTCCCAACCTCAGGTGATCCGCCCGCCTTGGCCTCCAAAGTACTTGGATTACAGGCGTGAGCCACTACGCCCAGCTACTTGACACTCATTTTAAGTGCAGGGGACACAGCTGTAAACAAGACTTCAGTTGCTACTTTCAGGAACTTACATGTTTGTGTCTAGAAGGGAAAACAAATAGGATTATGTTTGTTTATTATTGGCTAATGTGAAATAAAACAGGTGGTTGACTTGAAAGGGTGGGATCCTATCCTAAGAAAGTCAGAGGGATTGGATTGGGTCTCAGAGCATCGTCCAGAAAGAATAGTTGTAATACCAACAGGAATAATGTTGATCTGTAACATGACTTTTCATAAACACCTCTCCTTTTGCTCTTTCTAAGCAGTGTTTATTCTTCATTTTTCTGTCTCCTCCAAGGTCATTGCATCATGGTTTATCTGTAGTTACTTTATTTCTTCTAAGATCCAGAGGGAAGACTTGGGGATTGGATTACTGTTAGCTGAACTGCTTTATCTTACTTAGAAAGGTAATTTGGTTATGAAAATATTATTCTTACCAGGTCCTTCTGAATATAAAGTTATCTACCATTTATAGTATATTTAAAACTAAAATATGCTCAATGTTCACTTATTTATTACAAATACTTGAGGGAATGTTAACCGCTAGGCACCGTGCTGAGCACTGGGAAAGTAGGGTAAAATAGACACTTTGGCCTCTCTTCCAAGGAGAAACAATCCTAACAGTATACTGAGGAAATTCCTAAGGCATAGGCTGACACCTGCATTCCTGTTATTTGTCCAAGGTGAGATCATCACAAAGCATTAAGAAATTTCCTGAGCAATTGTGGACATTCTTATTCACTTATTACACTTTATCGCGTTTATTTATATCTATCTGTCTTCCTCAAGTATACCATGGCTCCCTCAAGTATAGGAGTCCCTTCGTCCTCAACTTTATACTTCCAGTGTCTACTTTGGCTAGCATATAGTAAGCCCTCAGTACATATGTGTTGAACTGAAATAGAAAAACTCCCTATTTGATCAAATTTAAATGACGTGATTTATACAAAACCTTTTCTATATAAGGCCATCAGTTGTATTCCTCTCTCTTCTCATTCACCAAAGGTGGACCATTCCATCTCATCAGGCTAGATTATGTACCTTCTTTACCTTGTTCTCACCTCTTTGCCGTCTCTTGTTTCATCCGTTCGTCCTAAAATGATCTCCCATCTCTTCCCAAGCACCTTCTGTACTGCCTTACTTGAGTGGGCCAGTTAATTTAATGGTCTGCTCATGAAACAAGAATGGAAAAAATTTATTTCCTTTGTATATTTCCTATGAAGCATTCTGCCAATGAACTGTTGCAAGAATTAACATAATAAATCATCCTGCAGTAATATAAATAATGATACAGAATACTTAAAAAAAAAATTTTACATTCACTATCACTATGTGCCAGGTAGTGAGTTAATTCTACTACTTTATTTGAATAGTTGTATAACCTCTGTTCATACAGCATGTTTTGGTATCATTTGGTTTCTACTTGGTAGAAACACATTTTTGAGTATTATTTCCTCCTTAGTCTGAGATAATTTAAGTGGTGATGTTATTCTGCCACATTGTCATTTTCAGGATGTAAGATAAAAGCCTCAATTGTTAAAGTCTTATTCCATACAGATATCTTTCAATTGTAAATCATTGCTGCAAAAGACAAATTTTGTCTTTATAACTTATTTAAAACAACAGCAGTATAAGAGTGCTTGAGTCATGACTGTCATGAATTTAGGATGTGCCAACCTAAGATCAGCCAGATGCTTCTAAGATGTAAACATTAAGCATTGTCATTTTAGGTGATTTATTGACATCTATTGCTTTATAGACAGGAATACAAGTGCAGCACTGAATTGTGTCCCATTGCTCATGTATAAGATCTATATGTAGATGATCCAGAATATTCTTATACATTTTTCAGTGTTATCAAAATGCAAATGCACAATTAAAAGATTTCTCAAAACACCTGGACTTGGCCCTTCCTCTTACTCGGTTACCTGAAACTCTCTTCAACCTCTATTTGAAGATATTTCCTCTGAGGAGGAGCACTTTCATCATTGCTGTTACTATTTTATTATCAAATGGTTTTATACAGGCAATTCCTTACTTACAAATGGGTATATTCTGCAAGTACCATTGTAAGCTTATTGTTTGGAACGTTGGATGCATTTTTTTCTATAAATAATGCTCTCCATGACATTTATGTTGTTATACCAACCAGTATCATTTTATTATTAGTGGACCTCAAGACCTTCCCCACAATTTACAATAATTCCTCTATTTAAAAACTGCATTTATAATTCTAATTTGAATTCCCTTATAGCATTTTTTTTTTTTTTGGAGTCCCAGCAACTGGAATTAATATATCCTTCCGGCCGGGCATGGTGGCTCATGCCTGTAATCCAAGCACTTTGGAGGCCAAGGCAGGCAGATTACCTGAAGTCAAGAGTTCAAGACCAGCCTGACCAACACGGTGAAACCCTGTCTTTAAAAATTAAAAATAAAAAATAAAAAAATAAAAATATCCTTCTTTTAGTACCTTAACATAGTACAAGCAGGCTTTTCTAACTCCAAGCTGCTGTGGGTGACCCTTCTAGCCCTTAGCTCTAAGGACAGTCCTCCAATATTAACAAGGAAAAAGAAGGGATAGAGGTTTCAGAGAGGGAGGCAAATTGGGTGACCTGAGTATCTGGAGAGGGAAGAGTAGGATTTATTTGGGATGAACAGTGAGTTTCTAAAATGGAGATTTGTATTGCTTGTCAGCCTTTTGGCTAAGATCAGGTGTAGTATCTGTTCTTAGCAGTTTAAAATGGGGGTTTATTGTTAGTTTGTGTCTTCCAATTATAAACTGTATTTATAATTCTCATTTGAATTCCCTTATAGCATTTTTTTTTGGAATCCCAACAACTAGAACAAAAATATCCTTTCTTTAGTACCTTAACACAGTAGAAATAGGCTTTTCTACCTGCAAGCTATTGTGGGTGACTTCTAGCCCTTAGCTCTAAGGACAGTCCTCCAATATGAGCAAGGAAAAAGAGGGGATAGAGGTTTTAGAGAGGGAGGCAAGTTGGGTGATATGAGTTCCTAGTTATATTTGGAATAATGTGCTCCCTGCTCTAGGTGACTGTACTTTATATAAACTGAAAAACTGTTGTCACATTCCCTCTGAGTCCTCTCTTTTTCATGTTACCTTATCTCTAATTCCTCCAGCCAGTCGACAGATGACACAGTCTCAATGTCTCTCACTCACATTGTCTCCCTTTTGTTCAGTCATTAAATATTCTACCCAGAATTGAAATCAGTTTCATGCATGTTCTAACCAGCACAGAGAGTAATGGCACTAGTACTTAAATAGGTCAGGACACCCTATTTCTTAATGTACTTTGAGATTATGTAAGCCTTTTTAGGCAATATCTCATACTGTTGGTTCATAATGAACTTACGTTGAAATGCTAGATCTTCTTGTATTAATTGCCAAGCTCAGTTTTCTTCTTGAACCTTCTTCAAAATACAAATGCAGAATTAAAAGATTTCTCAAAACACCTGGACTTGGCCTTTCCTCTTACTCAGTTACCTGAAACTCTCTTCAGCCTCTATTTGAAGATGTTTCCTCTGAGGAGGAGCACTTTCATCATTGCTGTTACTATTTTATTATCAAATGGTTTTATACAGGCAATTCCTATGTAACAACAACATTTATGTTGTTATACCAACTAGTATCATTTTATTAACTTTTAATTTAGTGGACCTGAAGACCTTTTCCACTGCAAGCTGTGTTGCAGTCCTAACCCGTGGTACCTGTGAATGGGAGCTTATTTAGAAGTAGGATCTTTGCAGATGTAATTAAGATGTAATTGAAAATGAGGTCATACTGGAGTAGAGTGGGCCCTTGATCCAGTATGACTGGGGTCCATATAAAGGAAGAGAAGAGACACAGAGAGAATGCTATGTGAAGACACAGATACAGAGAACACCATGTAACTACAGAGGTAAAGATCGAAGTGCTGCACCTCCAAGCCAAGAAATGCCAAGGATTGCCAGCAAACTCTCAGAAGCTAGAAAGAGATAAGGAAGGATTCTCCCCTACAGGTTTCAGAGGGAACATGGCCCTGCCAGCACCTTGATTTTGGACTTTTAACCCTCAGAACTGGGAGGCGATACATTTTGTTGTTTTAAGCAACCAAGTTTTTGGTACTTTATTACAGCAGTTACAAGAAACTAATACAGGATTCTTAGCAGGAATGAAGTAAAATTGGAATGATGGCTGTGGGACCAAGTGAGAAGTGAATAGGCGAACAAAAAGGAACAGTGTTGATATAGGGCTTTCCTTTATATTGCATTATCTTTTTCTTCCCTTCTCTCTCTAGTTTATCTTCCCATTCTTTTTCTTCTTGAGTCTTATCTTTATATAGCACTTTATGGTTTATTAGACATTTACATACTGCTAATAATTAGCAGGGCCAGGTTTTCCAACTTGAAGTGCAGTGTTCATTGTGCTGCAGTTATTTTGTTATTCCAGTAGTCATCAAGACGTTATGGATTCTATGACAAGACACAATGAGGGCAGGTAAGACTTCATAGGTGGGGCTGGGCACGGTGGCTCACGCCTGTAATCCTAGCACTTTGGGAGGCCGAGGTGGGTGGATCACCTGAGGTCAGGAGTTCAAGACCAGCTTGGCCATCATGGTGAAACCCCATCTTTTTTTTTTTTAAAAAAAAAAAAAAAAAAAAAGACTTCATAGGTGGGATTTTTAGCAGTATAGGAGAGAGGAAGGAATTCCTATTAGTGACATCTGGAAGGAAATTAAAGTTTCTGTTGCTTCGTACCCACTGTTTAACAGTCATTTTTAAGTTGGGGACTGCTTTTATGGAACAAAACACTATTTACCTATAACTTATATCCATTGTTCCTAGTTGTATTTGGAATAATGTGCTGTCTCTTCAAGGTGACTGTACTTTATATAAACTCGAAAACTGTTGTCACATTCCAAGTCGTCTCTTTTTCATGTTACATGTCTCTAGTTCCTCCATCCAGTTGTCAAATGACACAATCTCCATGTCTCTCACCCGTATTTTCTCCCTTTAGTCCAGTCGTTAAATATTCTACCCAGAATTGAATTCAGTATTTCATGTGTTCTCACCAGTACAGAGTGTAATGTTACTAGTGCTTAAACTGGTAGGACACCGTATTTCTTAATGTACTTTGAGATGATGTAAGCATTTGTAAGCAATATCTCATACTGTTGGTTCATAATGAACTTACAGTCCACTAAAACACTAGATCTTTTTGTATTAATTGTTGCCAAGTTCAGTTTTCTTCTTGAACCTGCACTGGGGCTGAGGCTGCTATTTTTTCATCTCTGTATTTCAGGGAGCATATGATTTCTTATATCTGTTTCTCTTTGTGTTCGTTCCTCACTACTGTATGTCTCTTTGACCCTAAGTAATGACCTCCTTCCTTGTTATAAAATGTCACTGGTTGTTTTACAGTCTTCATTCTCTTTCCTTTCAACTTCTGGGCCACCACACTTCTGGGTTTCCCATTTGGTCCTCCTCAGTCTTTATATTCCTTTCCCTCAACTGTTGGTTGTGTTTTGGGTTTTATCTGTGGCACTATTCTTTTTTTTTTTTTTTTTTTTTTTTCCTGTATGCAATGTATCTTCAGCAAATAAATCATGTTTAAAATGGCAGATCTAACTGAGCTCATCTGGAAATAAAAGGACACAGAATCAGTCCCGGAGGAGAGTCAACATTTAGAGGTCAGGTGGAGGAGGAAGAGTCAGCAAGAAGACTGAAAGAGCAGCCAAAGATGTATGTAGGAGCATTTCAAGGAGGGTTGGTCAGCAGTGTTGACTGTTCCTGAGAGGTCAAGTAAGGTAAGAATAGAGAAGCAACCACTGTATTTTGCAACATAGAGGCTGTTGGTGACCTTAGGAAGCATGATTTTTTGGAGTGTTAAGCGCAAAAGCCAGGTTATAGTAAGTAGAAGAGTTAAAAGGAGGCAGATGAGCAGAGATAATGTGTAAGTAACAATGCTTTGAAGA
Organism: Saimiri boliviensis; assembly: GCF_048565385.1. Lineage (NCBI taxonomy): Eukaryota > Metazoa > Chordata > Mammalia > Primates > Cebidae > Saimiri > Saimiri boliviensis. The sequence goes on along the minus strand of NC_133470.1, from coordinate 82,790,923 downwards.
AACAGAACAGGGCCAGCACTTTGGGAGGCCAAGGCAGGTGGATCTCTGAAACCCAGGAGTTCAATACCAGCCTGGGTGACATGGTGAAACCCTGGCTCTACAAAAAAAAAAATACAAAAAAATAGCCAAGCGTGGTGGCACACACCTGTAGTCCTAGATACTTCAGAGACTGAGGTAGGAGGATCGCTTGAGCCAGAGAAATGGAGGCTACTGTGAGCTGAGATCACACCACTGCACTCTAACCTGGAGCTTGGGCAACAGAGCAAGACCTGGTCTCAAAAAAAAAAAAGAAGAACAGTAGGATCCTTAGTTAGGAAGGCTTTCGTATCAAGGGAAATAAGGTATAAGACAGCAATTTGGAAACTATAACTTGTTACGTATGTGTAAGGAGAATTCTAGAAAGATGATCAGGATCACAACCCTGGGGAACAACTTCATTTAGACAGTAGAAATGTGTGCTGTTGTTCCATGCTGATATTCCAATAAGGAATCTGCACATTCGCTGATCTCAAGCAGTTTATAATTTGCTATTGTGTTTCATACTGCCTAGGTTTAAATTGGAGCTCCACACTTACTAGCTCTGTAATTTGGGGGAAATTTATTAAGTCGTCTCAGTTTTCTCATCTATAACAGAAGTATAATAGTGTATAATCTCATTGAGTTGTTAGTTTTAAATGGATTAATAATTATAAAGTAATTAAGATGGTACCTAGCACGTAGTAAACAATAAATATAGGCTATTATTGTTAATAGTTATCTTTGTGAATCTAGAGTCTTCTGTTGAACTATTTCTCTAGAATAAATTTTCAAGATGGAATTACTACATTAAAGAATGAAGACATCTTTGTGTCCCTTTGCTTTTCAAAAGGGTGATACCTGTTTGTGCTGTAATAATTTGTAAATGGAGTCTATCAATGGGGTGTGTGTGTGTGTGTGTGTGTGTGTGTGTTTTGTATGTCTCTATATGTATGCATACAAGCATGCCTTAGGTTGTAAGTTTTGTATAAAACTTTCACCTTCTTGTTAAGCCTGGTCTTCAGTTGGTTGTTAAGTTTCATGTTACAGTACCTTGTTAGATACTATCTCCAGGTAGATGTTTATAAATGACATTAAGTTACTTTCGAAAGATTATGTCAAATAAATATTCTAAATCTGTGTCTTTTTCCTTTTGATAGACTGAAGCCATGGCCATTCTTTTTGCTGTTGTTGCCAGGGGGACCACTATCCTTGCCAAACATGCTTGGTGTGGAGGAAACTTCCTGGAGGTGACAGAGCAGATTCTGGCTAAGATACCTTCTGAAAATAACAAACTAACATACTCACATGGCAAGTGAGTCCTGTTCTGGATGTGGTATGGAATGAAAGAAAGGAATTCTATTATTGTAATCAGAATGGTAGAAAAGTAGAAAACAAGCTTCTAGGTACATAATTTGAATAAGCTGACAGAATAGTAAATTCGCCAGCTTAGAAAATATTTGGTTTTATTGCTTAGAGATATACCTTGTAATTATTTTATTCTATTATTGAAGTGTTATTATTTTATTTTGAAGAAAGATATGGAAATGTTAAATGTAAAAATGACTTTTCTCTAGAGCTCTATGATATGTGAAATGATTCAGACAAGATAGATAATGTTTCTTTGTTTATTCTTTCAGTAAATATTTACTGAGCACTTAACTATTGCCAGGTACTTTGCTTGGTGCTGGGGATATAACAAGAAATGTAATATTCGCCCTCATAAGGGTTATAGCTTAATGAGGGTAGACAGTCAAATCCACGAGGTCAAGGGTATGAGGGTGGGAAGTAGTACATAGGAAGATGGTATTCCAAGTAGAAGGAACAGCAGGTAGAGAAGTATGGAACTTCATATTTAGGGGACTGCAGACTGTTCTCTGTGACTGGTGCCTAGGATGGTGAAAATAAAGCTAGAGAGATGGGTAGAAGAAAAGTCGTGTAGGGCCTTGTAGGCCATATTAAGAATTTGGACTTTACCCTATGAGCAGTGGGAAGGCGTTGAAGGTTTTCAGTCAGGTCATGACATGGTCTGGTTTGTTTGTATTTATTTATTTATTTAGTTAGTTATTTATTTTGAGACAGAGTCTTACTCTGTCACCCAGGCTGAAGTGCAGTGGTGTGATCTCAGCTCACTGACACCTCCATCTCCCAGGTTCAGATGATTCTCGTGCCTTAGCCTCCTGAATAGCTGGGATTATAGGTGTGCACCACCATGCCCAGCTAATTTTTTTGTTTTTTTAGTAGAGACAGGGTTTCACCATGTTGGCCAGGCTGATCTCGAGCTCCTGACCTTAGATGATCCGCCTGCCTTGGCCTCCCAAAACGTTGTGATTACAGGTATGAGCCACTGCTCCCAGCCCACAGTTAGGTTTTGCTTTAGAAAGATCATGCTGGTGGCTTATTAGAGAGAGCATAGATGGGAAATCTTAGTAATTAGTTTTTAAAAGTGCCTCCACCTTAGCTGGGTGTGGTGGCAGGCGCCTGTATTCCCAGCTACTTGAGAGGTTGAGGTAGAAGAATCACTTGAACCCAGGAGGCGTAGGTTGCAGTGATCCTTGACCGTGCCGTTGCACACCAGCCTGGGTGGCACAGCAAGACTCTGTCTCAAAAACAAGGAAAAAAGTGCCTCAACCTTACCCATTGACACTTAAAAATCTTTTGTTTCTTATCCCAGCCTTACTTCCTTAGTTTTCTTTATAGAAGGAGGTCCTTATTACTTTCTATGGCTAACCCTTTATACAGTTTAAGATCCACTCTAAGCTACTGTGAGAGAGACCCAAAATACAGTATTTTTTTTTTTTTTTTTTTTTGAGATGGAGTTTCGCTCTTCTTACCCAGGCTGGAGTGCAATGGCGCGATCTCGGCTCACCGCAACCTCCGTCTCCTGGGTTCAGGCAATTCTCCTGCCTCAGCCTTCTGAGTAGCTGGGATTACAGGCATGCGCCACCATGCCAGAGATGAGTGGTTTGGGATGTTGGGGTGACTGCCATTTCCAATTCCCAAATTCCCAGAGCAATTAGCATCTTCCATCTCTGGCCAAGGCAGCTCCTTTGGTGCTTGTTATGTCCCAGTGTTTGTCTAATAATTTTAAAGGCAGGGCCCAGAAGTGGCCTGATATTTTATTGTTGAGAAGTTTCCACTTACATCTTATTGTTCTCTATGCAGTCATTTAGACATCCTAACTAGAAGGGAGGCCAGGAATTGTCATCTCTGGCTTTGTAGTCGTAGGCTCAACTAAAACTCTGTTACTCTGGAGGAAGTTACAGGATATCAGAGGATGAGTTGCAGTCGCTGGTGTACTCTTCTGGCCACCCAGACATAGAATATGCCTATTCTCTGAGGAGGTAGCTCCAAAGACCTATGTAGTCACTGTGTTTGGCTCCAAGTCCAGCATGTCTAGGTGGTACACAGTTCTCTCCATCAGGCCCTGGTGTGGCTCCTGTGGTCCACTGACCATAAACTAAAAAGCAAGTCATATGTTTTCCCTGCTGTCCCAGCCTCACCCAGTAGACAATGGGGGAGATAAGAAAAGGATCATCTCAATGAGAGTTACAAATTCCCATTAGGAAAAGGGAGAAATGAGAAACATGTAGAAGTCATTGCTTTCAAGTGATGATCAAGTAATTAGTGCCCCACGCAATTTCAAAGTCTCCCTGTTCTGACTGGGGAGTGATTCTGCTTTCTTGGAGGAACTCCCTCACCTTGTTTCCCTGACTCCTGGCTTTGCTCTCCAGGTAGTTCCTCCTTTTTGGCCACATCTATAATAGGAATTAGAGAGCATATCATCTTTGGGAATTGTACACATTTTGTAGTCCTCTTCCTGCCAGCATAGATTCTTAGGCCTAGAGGTTAGGGGTTAAATAATCCCAGCCTTTTATGATTTTGGCTTTATACTTTCTCTAAAAATATATTAGACTTACAATCTGTGTGTTTCTAGGCAGTTCCTGGGAAAATGTCCAGGGAAAGCACGCACATGCAGTCCTTTTAGAAGCAAGACTGGGAAATAGGGCATATATCTTCCACTCATCTATTATGAGCCAGAATTTAGTCACAGCCATATCTGACCTTAAGGGAGGCTACAATACATAATACAATTAAAATGCAGTTATAGGGGCCGGGCGCGGTGGCTCATGCCTGTAATCCCAGCACTTTGGGAGGCTGAGGCAGGTGGATCACGAGGTCAAGAGATCGAGACCATCCTGGTCAACATGGTGAAACCCCGTGTCTACTAAAAATACAAAAAATTAGCTGGGCATGGTGGCGCGTGCCTGTAATCCTAGCTATTCGGGAGGCTGAGGCAGGAGAATTGCTTGAACCCAGGAGGCGTAGGTTGTGGTGAGCCGAGATTGCACCATTGCACGCCAGTCTGGGTAACAAGAGTGAAACTCCGTCTCAAAAAAAAAAAAATGCAGTTATAGCAGAAGGAGATGTTATCTGTCTTCCATGCCTCTCTCCCTGTGTCCTTACCTAGTGCCCCGCCTCTGTCTTCTGAAATGAGACTCCATCATCACCAAGATGCTTTTTTCTTCTTTTTAACCTTCTTCCCTATAATCATTTTTTATCCCAGTAAAAAATACCTTATTACTGTATACTAAAGTAATTAATTCCATTTTATTGTATATTAAACACTTTTCCCCCTTGAAATCTGTTCATCTTGCTATTCCTATCTTTAATAGCATCACTGGCCACTTGACTGGCTAAGCCTAAAACTTCAGAATCATACTTCTTCACCAAATCCTTGCCATTCTTATACAAGAAGTGTTTCAATTAAGTTCCTCTCCTCTACCCCAACTTTTACAGTGTTAGTTCAGGTCTTTATTACTTCTCATTTCTTATAGCACCCTCCTAACTGTTCTTCCTGCTTTTAGTTACTCCCGCCTTAAGTCTGTATTTCACATCCCTTTGATGATACTTTCTTGCCTAAAATCCACTGCTTTTAGAATAAATCAAACTCATACTTCACCATTTTGTACATTCCTGACCTTTCTGTTCTTATCTCTATAAGACTCTGCAGTTCTCTCGTCTGTGTTATTTTGGGCTTTGGTACTTTTTCTTTTTCATGCTTTTGTTGTCTTCTAGGAATGCTGTTCTCTTCCTAAGCCTCCTTGTAAACTTTTGCTCACTTTACAGGCCCCAAACAAAATACTTTATTAATTTATACTTTAATGCCTCTAAAAGGGCAATTCCGATTATGTTCCTTCCTTCAACAGATACTCTCTGCCCTCAGGGTAAAATTTCTTAACGGGACTTGGAAGATTCCTCAAGACCTGCCACTTTTTCCTTCTCTGGCCTCATCTTTCACTGTTTTAGTCCTCAGTTTTGCTTTCTAGCCATACTGAGCCATTTGCAGTTCAATGCTAGGTTCTTTCTGTCTTCCTAGCCTTTACAGTAGCTGTTACCTTTTACTGGAATATATTTATCTACCTGATTTTTTAAAAATAATCTCACATTGTACTCCTGATGTTTCCTTTTCCAGAAACCCTTGAACACTAAGACTGGGTCAGGTACCCCAATCTGACACTCTTTTTATATGTCTACGTAGCATCTAGTTTGTTCATATTGTAACACTTATCACATTGTAGTAGTAGTAGTAGTAGTAGTAGTAGTAGTAGTAGTAGTAGTAGTATTTGAGATGGAGTTTCACTCTCGTTGCCCAGGCTGGAGTGCAATGGCACGATATCAGCTCACTGCAACCTCCACCTCCCTGGTTCAAGCGATTCTCCTGCCTCAGCCTCCCAAGTAGCTGGGATGACAGCGAGCATCACCATACCTGGCTAATTTTTGTATTTTTAGTAGAGATGGGGTTTCACCATGTTGGCCAGGCTGGTCTCGAACTCCTGACCTCAGGTGATCTGCCCGCCTTGGCCTTCCCAAAGTGCTGGGATACAGGTGTGAGCCACCATGCCTGGCTTCTCTCTGTATTATAATTGAAATGATTATTTGTCTCTGTCTCCTGACTGTAGGCTTCTTGATGGCAGGGATTATACATTGTTACCTTTTGTGGCATGTGCACTGAGTGACTCACAAGTCTGGTTTAGGAGAAATACATTTTATGGGGAAAGGGATGACTTTCATTTTGGGCATGTCATGTTTAAGCTATCTGTGGTATGTCCAGTTGGCTATGTCTAGTAGACAGTAGCGTAGGTAGTCCTGGAGCTCAGGATTTAGGTAAGATCGAGACTTGGGAATTATTAGCATTAATTGTGATAGCTGAAAACAAACAACCAAGCATAAAAGTGGATGCTGCTCTCCAGGGAGTAAGTGTGAAAAAAAGCAGGAGCCTAAGGAAGCTAGAAAACATTAGTGTAGAGGGAAGGAGACTATGATATAAACCAGGTATATTAGCCTACTTGGGCTGCTGTAACAAAATAGAGTGACGGGCTTAAACAACAGATACCTTGTTTCTCACAGTTCTGGAGACTGGGTGAGGTGCCAGCTGATTCAGTTCCTGATGAGGGCCTTCTTCCTGGCTGGCAGATGGCCACCTTCTTGCTGTGTCCTCAGGTGGTAGAAAGAGAGTGATCTCTTTCTTCCTGTTTTTTAAAGCCACTGATCCCATCATGAGGGCCCCACCCTCATGACCTCATCTAACCTTAAATGTCTCCCAAAGGCCTTGTCTCCAAATATAGTCACACCGTAACATACGATTTTTGAAAGGACACAGTTCAGTCTATAGCACCAGGCAAGCCTGATGTCAAGAAATCTAGTGAAGAGAAAACACTTTCCAAAAGGAAGTGGTCAACACTCATGTTTCAGACTAAGCTACTGAATATGGCAATGTGGAAGTCATTGGTGGAAATGGTGCAAATAGTTTTAAAATATTAGAGGAAAAGATTTTGCCTGAGTTCCTATATCTTCTTATAATTCATGTCAGGCCTCTATGTGAACATTAATTTAATTCAACAGGTACCCCTATCTATCTATCCACTTGCCCAGGGTACAAATCTGGGAGGCAAAATTGAGTTAACCTGTCTCATGCCAGTCACCAAGTTCTATAAATGCTACCTCCTATCTCTCTTCTCTGTTCCTTTTTCTTTATTACCCATTCTACTTTCGTTTATTTCCCTCCTCATTTCTTACCCGGTAGGTATACTGTAGTAGTCTCCTGTCTAGTCCTCCTCTGAGTCAGTGCTCCACACTCTAGCCAATGTGTCCTTTTTAAAGTGCAAATCTGATCACAGCCTCCCTAGGCTAAAACCTTCAGATACTTGTTCATTATTCTTAGGACAATGCAGAGTGTGGTTTATAAAGTCTTGTATGACCTGATTGTTGCTTACTTCTCCAGCCTCGTCTATCCAAATAATTTACTTTTTCTATGTGAACCAATTTTACTTTCCTAAATCTGTTTCACACTCTTTTCTCTCTAGGCCCTTATGCTTGCTGCTCCTCTCTGGAAAAAGTCTTTGCTTACTTAACTTTTTTTTTTTTGAAACAGGTTCTCACTTTGTTACCCAGGCTGGAGTGCAGTGGCACAATCTCAGCTTAGTACAGCATCAACCTCCTGGGTTCAAATGATCCTCCTGCCTCAGCCTCCCAAGTAGCTGGGTCTATAGGTGTGTGCCACCACACCTGGCTAATTTTTCTATTTTTGTAGAGATGAGGTTTTGCCATGTTGCCCAGGCTGGTCTTGAACTCCTGAGCTCAAGCGATCTGCCTGCCTCAGTCTCCCAAAGTGCTAGGATTACAGGTATGAGCCACCATGCCTGACCTTTGACTCACTCTTTACCTTGCCTTCTGTTACTCTTCAGGTCCTTAATCAGACGTCACTTGTTGCAGGAAATCTTTCTGGTTACCCTTTGGCAAATCTTCATTTCATGCCTCATCTATTAATATGTCCCCAGAGTACCATGTACCCTGCTTTTAACTTTCCTGCCATACTGTTTGCCATGCCGCACTGTAATTCCTTGCACTATGACCCCTGTGAAGACTGGGACTTGGTGGTTTTCACTTATTTGTATCCTGAGCATCCAGCACAGTAACTAACTCAAAGTAGATACTTAAATGTTGAGAATTTGGTAGAAAAGATGTTTGCTTTAAGTACTTAGGAAAAAGCAAAGAAAACCATATGGCCTGTTGGGGGGGTATTCTTAATTACATGTTCCTCCTAAGATGTCATCTCTTGTTCATGCCTTAGGAGTCCAATTATGCTTTTGCAGCTATTGTTGTAATGGGTAATACACATGCTGTTGTGCTATGAAGCCAGAATAGAGATCTTCTTTTTATTTCTTATTTACTCCTATCAGTTTGACTTGAAAGAAACAGGTATATTGGGAAGGGGAAGAGGGAGAATAGACTGTATCCATAAATGATATGGCAACATTGGCAATACTGAACTTGCTTATACATAGATAGAAGATAGAAGTAAAAGTGATGTTGCTTATAACCACAGTAAGTTTTATATCTTTTATTCTACAGTTATTTGTTTCATTACATCTGCCAAGACAGGATTGTATATCTTTGTATCACTGATGATGTAAGTAACTTGAAGACATATTGCTGTTTAACTATGTGTACTGTTAATATAGTCAGTTCTTAATTATCTATACCAGGGGTCCCCAACCCCCAGACTGTAGACCGGTACGGGTCTGTAGCCTGTTAGGAACCAGGCCACACAGCAGGAGGTAAGCGGCCTATGAGCAAGCATTACCACCTGAGCTCTGCCTCCTGTCAGATCAGCAACAGCATTAGATTCTCATATGAATGCGAACTCTGTTGCGAACTGTGCATCCAAGCGATCTAGGTTGCACACTCTTTATGAGAATCTAACTGATGCCTGATGATCTCAGATGGAACAGTTTAATCCTCAAACCATTCCCCCTCCCCCAGTCCATGGAAAAATTGTCTTCTACAAAACCGGTCCCTGGTGCCAAAAAGGTTGGGGACTGCTGATCTGTACCTATGGTGGGTAGAGGTGATGCAAACCTTACATATCTGGAATTTTTTATCTTTTGCATTTGTCATATAGAGCAGCAAATGATAAGAAAACTTGATACTGGGGTATTTGCAAATCAGCTCAATTTTGGTAAAGTTTTAGCTTCTTCCAGCTTCTACATTTATCCTATTGCGTAGTGAGAATTGTGTTCTTAATTACAATTATTTGATGTCAAAACTTCTCAAAAATTGTTTACCTGGAATATTTAACTGGACAGTGTCAGTACTCCTGTCAATAGTTAATGATTTGTTTAATGTATGTGAACTTTGGAAAAACAAAATTACAATACATTATGATCAGCTATATAAACCTGTAGTTTTACATTGGTTAGGTTTGACTATTTGTCGGCTCTCAGCCCAAAATTCTCAGTAACTTAATGATGTCATTAAGGTCCTTTCTCTTCTCTGCTTTCCTCAATATCTCCTTCTTCCCAGACAGGTTGCCATTATGGTTACACAGAGCTACATACTTACTTATTCATGTCCAAAGAAGAGGGACTATATCTTCTTGAGTGTCTTATTGTACGAATGAGGAAGCTTTTCCCAGCTGCATGCCCTCCCCTCCCCCTGCTTTCAAAGTGAACTTCCTTTCATGTCTTACTGGCTGCATGCTCATTTCTAAAGTGCCTACCGACAAGAGACATGGAATTGGCATTGTTGCCATAGATCAGCGTTCCTAATCTTTGTTGTATCACAGACTCATCACTTGTGGGACACTCCCAGAATGTTTTTATTTTCTTTTTTTTTTTTTTATTTTCCTTTTCCAGAATGGTTTTAAATGTATAAAACACACATGATTCTAACAAAACCAATTATATTGAAATATGTATAATATTCAAAATATTTTTAATACTTGATGTAATGTATATGCTTCTTTATGAACTCAGTAAGATCTAGTCATGGGTCTAAGAACTAATAATTGATGTGATGGGTGTAAACAGTATTTTGAGATATCTATAACTGTAATGGTATATGAAAAAATATTTCTGTTGGTGACAGTTACAGGTACTATTTAATATTACTCTAGTTATGAACATACTACCTATATTCAAAATTGAAATACAAGTTAATGATTGATAAAAACAATGATGTGATTTTTTTTCTATCCAAGTACAAAGGCCCCTTGAATTTGGACCATTGACCCCAATTTAAGAACCCCTGGCTTAGACTAAGCACCTTGGATGAAAGGGAAACGAATGTCAACCAGAGATCATCACAATGATTTTTATCTTTGGCTTCACAGTATTTTCTAAAAGTAGGAAAAAATCCAGCTATATGTGAAATGACTGATGTGAAAGAGCTTGGAGTAGATGAAAAAATTATGAAATCTGGGATAGATTTGAGCCTCATATATCTCGAGCTATAATTGATGTACACATACACATACATAAATAAACATATAGACATTCATTTTTTTTTCTCTCAGGCATTCTTCTAGAGAACACACATGCTTTTTGACTGGCTGGGATTAGACATGAGTATGTTACTTGATCTTTTCAAATGGACCACCACTATGAAAAACTTCAATTCGAAGTTAATGTCATTCATATTATCTGTGTGTGTGAAAGACTGTATGATTATTATGGGTTTTTTAAACATATTCTTGTGTTGGGCCTTCTAATAGATCCTATGAAATGTATGGAGGAAGTAAAACCCAATTCCTGACATTAAGAAGTTGATAACCTATATATCATTATCTTCCATTGTCAGTGACCTGTTACATCTGGACTCACTCTCAGCTCTTTGATTTACTAGTTGTTGGACATTTGGACAAGTTAGTTACTTTTTCAGAGCCATTCTTTACTTATCTTTAAGACAGGCTCAATGCTAGTTCCTCCTCATAGAATCATTGCTCAGTAAATGTTATCTGTTTTTATTGTTGTTCTTAATCACTTACATCATCTTTGTTTATTTTCTAAAGGTGAATTCTTCCTTGATCTCTTTTCAGGATTTTGAACGTTCCCGAGCCTTTAATTTTCTGAATGAGATAAAGAAGAGGTTCCAGACTACTTATGGTTCAAGAGCACAGACAGCACTTCCATATGCCATGAATAGTGAGTTCTCAAGTGTCTTGGCTGCACAGCTGGTAAGATCTTTCTCAGGTTAAGGTATTTTGATTCATATTTCATTATCTTCAAACACTGTGAATATAGGGGCCCCTGACCTGCAATATAGTTCTCTGATTGTGTTACTGTAAGTCAACATAGTAAAACTTCTCTGATTAAAAAAAAATGTAAAGGGACCATTTTAAGGTAGAAAACAGTGATATTCCCTATATTCTCTGTTAATAGTGGTTAGAGTATCTCATGATTGGAAGAACATTAAAGATCATCTAGCTCAACTAACCATCTAATGCTTAAATGTGTTCAACATGCCAAATGATCTTTTAACCTATCTACCCTTCCATGAGGCAGATTTAATTTTCCAACAACCCAAATTAATAATTTGAAACTCTCTTCACCTGTATGAATTCCTAATTGTCAGCTCAGTGAGGTTTTACATGTGTATATACCTGTGAAATACCACTATACGCAAGACAGCATTTTCATCACCCTAAAAATTCCCTCGAAAAGCCCTTACCAGTTGGTCCCCTCCCCAACACTCTGCCCCAGGCAACCACTGATCTGTTTTCTTTCACTATAAATTAGTTTTGTCTTTTATAGAACTTTCTGTAAATAGAATCATACAGTATATACTTTTTTGTGTCTTGTTTCACTCAGTGTAAGGCTTTTGATATTCTTCCATGTTGTATAAATCAGTAGTTTGTTCCCCATTTTGCTGAGTAGTAGTATATGCTTGTCCCACAATTTGTTTATCCATTCACCTGTTGCTGGATATTTGGGTTGCTTCCAGTTTTCAGCTGTCATAAATAAAGCTGCTATGAACCTCCAAGTACAAGTCTTTGTGTGGACATATGTTCTTATTTCTCTTTGATAAATACCTAGGAATGGAATTGCTAGGTCATATGGTAGGTAATGTGTAATTTTTTTAGAAAATCATATTTTTTTCCCAAAGTGGTTATACCATTTTATATTCTCACCAGTAGTTTCAGTGTGTCTGCATCCTTGCCAACACTTGTTGTGGTCTGTTTAAGTTTTTCCATTCCAGTCGATGTGTAATGGTATCTCATTGTGGTTTTAATTTATATTTTCATGATGTCAGACACCTTTCAAAATGCTTTCCTTTTATCAATGAAACTATTTGAGTATAAAGACCTAAGCTCTAGCTATGATTTTGTTGTGAGTTAAAAAAAAAAAAAAAAGATGCATTGTAATTGAATACTTTAGCTTCTCCTGTGTTTTTAATTTTCTGAGTATTACATATCTAAATTTTACACACACACACACACACACACACACAAACACACAACTTCTGGCAATAAAGTTCCTTTAAACTGGTTACTTATAAACCTTTATTATTCGAGCAGTTGGTTTGTTTCATACTCCCCACAGAGAAATGTTCGTCTATGTAAAACTATACAAAAATACCAGTGCTTAGTCAAAAGTAAAGAGTCAGCTAGAAACAAAACGTTCAAATTAATCAATTTGTCATTAGCTCCAGATCTTTGTGACCCTCTGAACGAATCTCTGCCTTTTCCTTCAGCTGTAAATTGAGATAATAATAGCATCATTTCATAGAGTTTTGGGGTGGATTAAATAATATCCCCTGTTTGAAACACTTAACACAGTAAAGTGACTGGAAGATTGTGTATTAAGCACCCTGTAATTGTTAACTATGGATAATAATTTCAAAATATGTATTTTCTGTGTCTGTCTTAGATTCTAGATCCTGTGATAAGCCAATAAAAATAGTTTATATGCTGTGATCCTAGCAGATACGAGAACAGATGTTAAGAAGCTGGGCCAGCCCCTACCTCATCATGCTCAAGAAGTGGGGAACAATTTTGCAGCATTCTTTCCTCCACTGCCTCAACTATAGTCTTCTTTTTCTCCTTTCTTCCTTGTCCGAGCACAGATTATATGTCCCCCCCACAACCTCTGCCCCACAAGTCACATATATATTTGATATAATATTTAGTTTTAATTTATTTAAAATAAGGTAATTTTTTTGGACTAATAGTTTATATGGAAGCATTTTTTATGCTGCCCATATTTTTTCTAGGTATTATAACATTTTTCCAGGGAAGTGACATATATCTTTTATATCAATAGAGACGTAGTTTTATAGCATTCCTCGGTATAAATTGTCATTCCTCTTATTTTTGTTTTCCTATCGTAAATAATGTCTGGATACCATAAGTTAAAATTTATTTTCTTATAGAAGCATCACTCCGAGAATAAGGGCCTAGACAAAGTGATGGAGACTCAAGCCCAAGTGGATGAACTGAAAGGAATTATGGTCAGAAACATAGGTATGTTTCATGGCATAATTTCATGCATGTGGGCAAAAATGATAACAGATCACTTGACTGAGGTCAAATTATTCTAGAGAAGCCGAAATAGCACTTCCTTATTCTTACCATTGGAAGTTAATTGTCAGCTGAGACTGTCAGCTGTCTGCTTGTGCAGATGATTTCTTCTTAGTATTTGCAACTGTTCTTCATTCTAAATTTATTATTTGCTTATCAAGACTAATGTTTAAGAACCTTATGATGGTTCAGCAGTTTAGAGTAATTTGGTCAGTTTTGGCTGGAGATACCCAGATAGCTGATACTATCATTAGTTAAAATATAACTTTTTGACCTTCTTAGAAAGTTTGTGGTTCTTGATTAAAAGAAATAATTGGACCAAAAAACTGTTGTATACTTCCAAAAAAAAATAAACTATGTTATAATTTCCATCTAATGGCCCAGATTCATTTTATCAGGAGCCTGTTTAGCACATTAAAATAATCCAGAAAAAATGCTTCAAGTGTATTTTCAATTGGTTTGTGCAGTGGTATTTAGATTTAGGATTCTGCTAGTTTTTTAAATTTTATTTTCTATTTATTTATTTTAAAATATATATAGAGAGAGAGATGGGGTTTCAGTATGTTGCCTAGGCTGGTCTTGAACTTCTGGCCTCAAGCCATCCTCCTGCCTTGGATTCTCAAAGTGCAAAAATTATAGATGTGAGCCACCTCACCCACCCAGTGCTAGTTTTCAAAAAGCCCTGGTTCTCACAGTGTGGTTCCTAGAGTAGCAACATCAGCATCACCTGTGAACCTCTTAGAAATGCAAATTTTCGGCCTACCCCAGACTTGCTGAGTCAGAAACTAGGGGTGGGACCCACCAATCTATTTTCAGGAGTTCTCCAGAGGATTCCAGTGCATACTTGAGTTTGAAAATAACTCTTTTAAATATATCTTCTAAGGGCAAAACTTTTACAAAATTGAATGAAAATGATTACATAATTGCTTAATAAAATGTTTAATTGAGACATTGTTAAATTTCACAAATGTCAATGTATGATCTTGAATTTACTATTTGAAGTACTTTTACATTTATTCCTAGAACAGTTACAAATCATGAAAAGACCTCTTAAAATATTTACTCTTGATCTCACCATCCTAAAGATTATTTTCTGTTTTCTTTCCTTTAAGTTTGTATCCACATGTATACATACATAGTTATAATCATAGTTTATATTCAGTTTTGTAGAGGCAATCTAGTACAGTGATCAAGATTTGGACTTCTCTGTGCCTGAGTTCGAGTCTCATTTTCCTTTCCCACCTGCTGTTAGCCCTTAAGCATCCTCTAACCCAAGTTTTATTTTCTAGTCTGCAATAAGGAGATGATAACAGAACTTAAGGTTACCAGTATAAAAGAGGTAATATATATGAAGATGTTGTACATACTACAGAGTTCCTGGCACATAGTAAGAGCCAAATAATTGTTAGCTAATATTAGTCTACCTTATGCTTGTACAGTATTTCACTGAGTTAATGTATCACAAGTTACCTAACCATGCCTGAATTTTGGACGTGTAGGTTCTGTAGCACAGTGTTACTCAGAGTGCTCTTTTGCAGCTAGATAAGGAGCTTGCTGAAGAAGGTCAGTCTCGTGCTTCCTTCACTGAGACCCTCTTGCTATGAAAATAATGTCAATTGGACTGAACAGTATGCTTATAGACTGAGTCAGTTGCAAACACTCTTTAAGTAGGACTGATTTAGAAGTTTGTGCTACAGTAACAATACTGTTAATGTTTTTGTGCCTAGTATGTTTTCCTTATTTTCTTGAGATTAATTATTAGAAATGGGATTAATAATCAAAATGTGGAAACTACAAACAGGTACATGGTTTCATTTAGGGATGATAAAAATATTCTAAAATTGATTGCAGCAATGGTTATACATTTCTATGAATATAGTAAAAACTATTGACTGTATGCTTTAAATGGATAAATTGTAGGATATGTGAATTGTATTTCAATTAAAATGTTAAAAAAATAAGGTTCAGTTTGTTTTTTATGAGATTCAATTTGTTTTTTTCTTCAGTTGTTTTTGCTTTGGATATCATTTCTAAGAAACCATTGCCTAAGCCAAGATCATGAAGATTTACTTCTGTATTTTCTTCTAAGACTAGTTTTAGCTCTTACATTTCTATGATCTATTTTGAGTTAACGTTTATGTGTGGGATAAAGAGATCCAACTTAATTCTCTTGAATATGTATATACAGTTGTTCCAGAACCATTTGCTGGAAAGGTTTTCTTTCCCTGTTGAATGATCTTAGCATTCTTATCAAAAATTGATTATCAATGGATGTATGGCTTTATTTCTGGACCTTTAGTTCTGTTCAGTTTATCTTTATGCCAGTACCACACTGTCATGATTATTATAGCTTTGTAGTAGGTTTTAAAATCAGGAAATATTAGTCTTCCAACTTTATTCTTTTTCAGAATTGCTTTGACTGTTCTGGGTGCCTTTCATTTTCATGAACTTTAGGGTGAGCTTGTCAATTTCTGCAAAAAAGCTATCTGGGATTTTGATAGGGATTTTGTTAAATCTGTAGATCAATAAGGGGAGCCATTTTAACAATATTAAACTTCTGATGCCTGAACATGGACTTTCTTTCTATTCATTTAGGTTTTCTTTAATTTTTTCCAACAATGTTTTGTGGTTTTCAGTGTGTAAGTCTTACATGACAAAGACTCTGTTTCACCAAATTATAGATAAGCTCCTCTGAGCACTCTGTTAAACTAGGTCTCATCCTTGGGCTCTGTTCTTGACCTGCCTAAGGAAGTCTTAGCAAAGAATCCTGCTAATACCTCACCCTTGATATCTGATCAAGCTCCTCACTCTGTTCATTGGCCACAAATCCCCACTGGTCCTGGTTGTATTAGGAGTTGAGCTCAATCTCTCTCCTCCATTGTGATAGCCTTGACCCCTATTGCAGTAATCTCAAAATCTGCCTTACCATTTTTTTTAACAAGTGTCAGAATAATTTTTCTTTAACAATATCTCTTCTCACATCCTTCTTGCCTTGTTCCTAAGTATTTGTTATGGTATTGCAAATGGAATTTTTCTCTTTCATTTTTGGATTGTTCAGTACTAGTGTACAGAAATCTTATTGGTTTTTGTACATTGGTCTTGTGTCATACAACCTTGATTATCTCATGTATTAGTTCTAATAGCTTTTTAATAGTTTCCTTAGGATTTGCTATATATAGGATCATGCTACTTGGAAATAGAGATAGATTTAATTCTTGCTTTTCAATCTGGATGCTTTTCATTTTTTTTTTTATTGCTTAATTGCCCTAGCTAGAGCCTCCAGTGTAATGTTGAATAGAAGTGGTAAGAATGGACATCATTGTCTTATTTCTACTCTTAGGGAGATCTTGAAGAATCACAATTAAGTATGAGGTTAGCTGTGTTTTTTTCATAGATGTCCTTTATCAGGTTGAGGAAGTTTCTTTTTCTCATTTGTTGAGTGGTTTTATCATGAAACAGTATTGGATTTTGTCAAAAATTTTTTTACATCTATTGAAATGATGGTTTTTGTTCTTTATTAACATGATGTATTATAATAATTGATTTTCACATATTAAACCAACCCACTGTGTTTCTGAAGTCCCACTGTATCATGATTTATAGTCCTTTTTGCATATTGCTGGATTCATCCTGCTGTTATTCTGTTGAGGATTTGTTAAATGTCTGTATTCATAAGAGGTGTTGGTCTGTCATTTTCTTGTGTTGTCTTTCTTTGGTTTTGATACCAGGGTAATGTTGGGCTCATAGAATGCATTAAGAAGTGTTCCCCTTTTCTTCCATTTTGGAAACAGTTTGTGAAAGTTTTGTATTAATTCTTCTTGAAATGTTTGGTAGAATTCACCTTTGAAGCCACCTGAGCTTGCGCTTTTCTTTGTGTGAAGTTTGTTTTTTTCTGTTTTTTGAGTTGGGGGGTCTCACTGCCACCCAGGCTGGAGTGCAGTGACATGATTCTGTCTCATTCCTCTTTCATTCCTTTGGTGGGAGGGTCACCTGCAGCCTCTACCTCCTGGGCTCAGGTGATCTTCCCACCTCACCCTCCCAAGAAGCTGGGACTGCAGGCATGTGCCACCATGCCCAGCTAATTTTTGTTTTGTTTTGTTTTGTTTTTGTGTATGTGTGTGTGTGGTGTGTGTGTGGTGTGTGTGTGTGTGTAGAGACAAGGTCTTACCATGTTGCCCAGGCTAGTCTCAAACTCCTGGGCTCAAGCAATCCACTTGCCTTAGCCTACCAAAGTGCTAGGATTACAGGTGTGAGCCACTGTGCCCAGCCTGAAGTTACTGATTCAGTCTCTATACTTGCTGTAGCTCTATTCAGACTTGTAATTTCTTCTTGAGTCTGTTTGGCAGTTTGTATCTTTCTAAGAATTTATGCATTTCATCTAAATTACCTAATTTATTTACATACTCCTGTATTCCCCTAAGATCCTTTTTATTTTGTAAGGTTGATGGTATTGTCTCCTCTTTCATTCCTGATTTTACTAATTTGAGTTTTCTCTCTGTTTTGCATGGTTATTCTGTGTAAAGGTTTGTCAATATTATTGATCTTTCTAAAGAACCAACTTCTGGTTTCATAAATTTTTTTTCTCTATAGTTTTTCTGTTCTCTATTAATTTTTTCACTCTAATATTTATTTCCTTCCTACTGCTAGCTTCGCATTTAGTTTACCCTTCTTTTTTTTTTTTTTTTTTTTTTAGCATTTGTTAAATGTTACCTACATTTAACAAATCCTCAACAAAATACTAGCAGGATGAATCCAACAATATGCAAAAAGGACTATATACCATGATGCAGTGGGATTTATTCCAGAAACACAAGGTTGGTTTAATATCTGAATAACCTAACTCAGTAACTTAACTTTAGATCCATAAGGTGGAAAGTTAAGTTACTAAACTAGGTTATTAATTTGAGATCATTTGTCTTAACTCAGGCTGCCGTAACAAAATTCCATAGATGTAGTGGCTTAAACAACAGAAATTTATTTTCTCACATTTCTGGAGACTAGATGTCCAAGATCAGGGTGCCAGCGTGGTCAGGTTCTGGTGAGGGCTCTCTTCCTGGCTTGCAGACAGCATCTTCTCCCTTTATTCTCCCATGGGGCAGGGAAAAGAGAGCTAGCTGTTTAGTATCTTTTATTTAATTGATACATAATATTTGTACACATTTATAGGATATGTGTGATATTTTGTTACATGCAAAGACTGTATAATGAACAAGTCAGGATATTTGGGGTGTCCATCAACTCAAGAATTTATAATTTCTGTGTGATAGGAACATTTCAAATCCTCTCTTCTAGCTATTTTGAAATATATAATACACTGTTGTTAACTTTAGTCACCCTAGTCTATCAAACATTTGAATTTATTCCTTCTATCTAACTGTATATTTGCACCTATTAACCAACCTCTCATATTCCCTCCCCTGTCCCCCATACCCACACCCTTACTGGCATCTGCTATCTATTACGCTATTGTCTAACTCCATGAGATCAACTGTTTTAGTTCCTACATGTGAATAAGAACATGTGATATTTGTTTTTCTGTGTCTGCCCTGTATGACTTAACATAAAAACCTCCAGTTAATCCATGTTGCTGAAAAAACATGACTTCGTTATTTTTCATGGTCAAATAGCATTCCATTGTGTTTATATACCACATTTTCTTTATCCATTCATCCATTGATGAACACTTCGGTTGACTCCATATCTTTGCTATTGTGAAGAGGGATGCAATAAATTTGCAAGAGGTATCCCTTTGATACACTAATTTCTTTTCCTTTTCAAAAATACCCAGTAATAGGATTGCTGGGTTATATGGCAGTTCAATTTTTAGTTTTTGGAGAAATCTCCACACTGGTTTCCATAGTAGCTGCACTGGTTTACATGCCCACCAACAGTGTATAAGTGTTTATTTTTCTCATCCTAGCCAGCATCTGCTATTTTTTTGTCTTTTTAGTAACCATTCAGACTGGGGTAACATGATATCTCATTGTAGCTTTTATTTACATTTCTATGATGTTGAGCATTTTTTTCATATACCTCTTGGCCATTTGTATGTCTTTTGAGAAACGGCTATTCATGTCCTCTGCTCACTTTTTTTTTTCTTTTTTTTTTTAATTGCATTTTAGGTTTTGGGGTGCATGTGAAGAACATGCAAGATTGTTGCATAGGTACACACGTGGCAGTGTGATTTGCTGCCCTCCTCCCCTTCACCTATATCTGCTCACTTTTTAAGGGGATTATTTGTATATCTCCTGTTGAGTTCGTTGTACATTCTAGATATTATTCCCTTAGCAGATAAATAGTTTGCAACTATTTTCTCCCATTCAACATGTTGTCTCTTCACTCTGCTGATTATTTCTTTTGCTGTACAAAAGCTTTTTTGTTGAATATAGTCCTATTTGTCCATTTATCTCTTTGTTGCCTGTCCTTGTGAGGTGTTAGCCATAAAATCTTTTCCTAGACCAGTGTTCTGAAGTTTTTCTCCTATGTTTTCTGCTAGTAGGTTTATAATTATGGGTCTTAAATTTAAATCTTAAATCTGTCTTGGTTGATTTTTGTGTATGATGGAAGACAGAGGACCAGTTTAATTCTTCTGCGTATGGGTATTCAGTTTTCCTGATACCATTTATTGAAAAGAGTGTCCTTTCCGAAGTGTACGTTCTTGGCACCTTTGTTGAAAATCAGTTGGCATACATGTGTGGCTATACATACGTGGATCGATGTCTGGCTTTTCTATTCCATTGACCTTTTATCTGTTTTTATACCAAATCATGCTTTTTTGGTTACTATAGCCTTCTGATATATTTTGAAGTCAGGTAGTGTGATGCCTCCAGCTTTGTTCTTTTTGCTCAGGATTGCTTTGGCTATTTGAACTCTTTTTTGGTTCCTAAAATACTAATTTTAGGATTGTTTTTTCTGTTTCTGTGAAAAATGGCATTGGTACTTTGATAGAGATTGCATTGAATCTGTAAATTGCTTTGGGCTTTTGGTAATTTAAATAAAATACATTCTTATGATCCATGACCATAAAATGTCTTTCCATATCTTTATGTTATCTTCAATTTCTGTCTTCAGTGTTTTGTAGTTTTCCTTGTATGAGTCTTTCACCTCCTTGTTAAATTTATTCTTTGATATTTTATTTTTTCGTAACTGTTACAAATGGGATTGCCTTCTTCATAAAGTTTTATTTCACCAAGTTCATTATTGGTGCATAGAAACTACTGATTTTTGTTGATTCTGTATCCTGCAACTTTACTGAATATGTTTGTCAGATCTAGGAGTTTTTTTAGTGGAGTGTTTAGGGTGTTGTAGATATAAGAGCATATCATCTGCAAAGAAGGATAATTTGAGTTCCCGTTTTTCAATTTGGATGCCTTTTATTTCTTTCTCTCGCTTGATTGCTCTGGCTCAGACTTCCAGTATTGTGTTGAATAGGAGTACTGAAAGTGGGCATCCTTCCAGTACTATGTTGAATAGGAGTGGTAAGAGTTTTCCAGTTCTTAGAGGAAAGGCTTTTAATTTTTCCCCATTCAGTATGATGTTAGCTGTGGGTTTGTCATAAATAGCTTTTATCATGTTGAGGGATGTTCCTTCTATGCCTAGTTTATTGACAGTTTTTATCATGAAGAGGTGTTGAATTTTTTTTTTTTTTTTTTTTGAGACGGAGTTTCGCTCTTGTTACCCAGGCTGGAGTGCAATGGCGCATCTCGGCTCACCGCAACCTCCGCCTCCTGGGTTCAGGCAATTCTCCTGCCTCAGCCTCCTGAGTAGCTGGGATTACAGGCACGTGCCACCATGCCCAGCTAATTTTTTTTGCATTTTTAGTAGAGACGGGGTTTCACCATATTGACCAGGATGGTCTCGATCCCTCGACCTCGTGATCCACCCGCCTCGGCCTCCCAAAGTGCTGGGATTACAGGCTTGAGCCACCGCGCCCGGCCGAATTTTTTTTGATACCTTGAACTGTATATTTCTGTTTGAATGTGTAAAAGTAGAATATCCTATTTTCCTTTTGAGCTATGTCATCATACTGCTAAAATTATGGATGAAAATGGAAATGTTTCAACCTGACCCATTGGAATTTCTTTGTTACACATTTGCTCTTTTTTCTTTTATTATACATTAAATTCTGGGATACATGTGCAGAACGTTAGATATACAGTTACATAGGTATACACATGCCATAGTGGTTTGCTGCACCCATCACCCCATCATCTACATTAGGTATTTCTCCTAATGATATTTCCCCTCTAGCTCCCCACCCACTGACAGGCCCTGGTGTGTGACGTTCCCTTCCCTGTGTCCATGTGTTCTCATTGTTCAACTCCCACTTGTTAGTGAGAACATGAGGTGTCTGGTTTTCTGTTACTGTGTTTGTTTGCTGACAATGATGGTTTCCAGCTTCATCTGTGTCCCTGCAAAGGACATGAACTCATCCTTTTTTATGGCTGCATAGCATTCCATGGTGTATATGTGCCACATTTTCTTTATCCAGTCCATCATTGATGGGCATTTGGGTTGGTTCCAAGTCTTTGCTGTTATGAACAGTGCTGCAGTAAACACACATCTGCATGTGTGTTTATAGTAAGTGATTTATAACCCTTTGAGTATATACACAGTAATGGAATTGCCGGGCCAAATGATATTTTTAGCCCTAGATCCTTGAGGAATCACCACACTGTCTTCCACAGTGGTTGAATTTACACTCCCACCAACAGTGTAAAAGCATTCCTATTTCTCCACATCCTCTCCAGCATCTGCTGTCTCCTGACTTTTTAATGATCACCATTCTAACTGGTGTGAGATGGTTATCTCATTGTGGTTTTGATTTTCATTTCTGTAATGACCAGTGATAATGAGCTTTTTTTCATTTGTTGTTGTCCATATAAATGTCTTCTTTTGAGAAGTGTCTGTTCATATCCTTTTCCTACTTTTTGATGGGGTTGTTTTTGTCTTATAAATTTGTTTAAGTTTCTTGTAAATTCTGAATATTAGCCCTTTGTCAGATGGATAGATTGCAAAAATTTTCTCCCATTCTGTAGGTTGCCTGTTTACTCCAGTGTAGTTTCTTTTGCTGTGTAAAAGCTCTTTAGTTTAATAGATCCCATTTGTCAATATTGGCTTTTGTTGCCACTGCTTTGGTAGTATAGTCATGAAGTCCTTGCCCATGCCTGTGTCCTGAATGGTATTGCCTAGGTTTTCTTCTGTGGTTTTAATGGTTTTAGGTCTTACATTTAAGTCTTTAATACATCTCGAGTTAATTTTTGTATAAGGCATATAAGAAGAGGTCTAGTTTCAGTTTTCTGCATATGGCTAGCTGGTTTCGCCAACAGCATTTATTAAATAGGGAATGCTTTCCCCATTGCTTGTTTTTGTCAGGTTTGTCAAAGATCAAATGGTTGTAGATGTGTGGTATTATTTCTGAGGCCTCTATTCTGTTCCAGTGGTCTGTATCTCTGTGTTGGTACCAGTACCATGCTGTTTTGGTTACTGTAGCCTTGTAGTATAGTTTGAAGTCAGCTAGCATGATGCCTCCAGCTTTGTTCTTTTTGCTTAGGATTGTCTTGGCAATATGGGCTCTTTTTTGGCTCCATATAAATTTAAAGTCGTTTATTCAAATTCTGTGAGGAAAGTCAGTGGTAGCTTGATCAGGATAGCATTGAATCTATAAATTACTTTGGGCAGTATGACCATTTTTACAATATTGATTTTTCCTTTCCAGGAGCATGGAATGTTTTTCCATTTGTTTGTGTCTTCTCTTATTTCCCTGAACAATGGTTTGTAGTTCTCCTTGAATAGGTCCTTCACATCCCTTGTAAGTAAGTTGTATTCCTTGGTATTTTATTCTCTTTGTAGCAGTTGTGAATGGGAGCTCACCCATGATTTAGCTCTGTGTGTCTATTATTGGTGTATAGGAATGCTTGTGATTTTTGCACATTTGCTTTGTATCCTGAGACTTTGCTGAAGTTGCTTATCAGCTTAAGGAGATTTTGGGCTGAGACAGTGGTGTTTTCTAAATACACAGTCATGTCATCTGCAAACAGAGACAATTTGACTTCCTCCCTTTCTATTTGAATACCCTTTATTTATTTCTCTTGCCTGATTGCCCTGGCCAGAACTTCCAATACTATATTGAATAGAAGTGGTGAGAGAGGGCATCCTTGTGTTGTGCCAGTTTTCAAAGGGAATGCTTCCTGCTTTTAGCCCATTCAGTATGATATTGACTGTGGGATTGTCATAAATAGCTCTTACTATTTTGAGATACATTCCATCAATACCTAGTTTTTTGAGTTTTTAGTATGAGTGAGTGTTGAATTTTATTGAAGACCTTTTCAGTATCTATTGAGAAAATCATGTGGTTTTTGTCTTTGGTTCTATTTACATGATGGATTACGTTTATTGATTTGCATATGTTGAACCAGCCTTACATCCCAGGGATGAAGCCTACTTGTTCATGGTGGATAAGCTTTTTGATGTGCTGCTGGATTTGGTTGCCATTATTGAGGATATTCACTTTGATGTTCATCAGGGATATTGGTGTGACATTTTCTTTTTTAGTTGTGTCTCTGCCAGGTTTTGGTATCAGGATGCTGCTGGCCTCATAAAATGAGTTAGGGAGGAGTCCCCCTTTTTCTATTGTTTGGAATAGTTTTGGAAGGAATGGTACCAGCTCCTCTTTCTACTTCTGGTAGAATTCGGCTGTGAATCCATTTTGTCCTGGGTGTTTTTTTGGGGGGGAGTGGGTGGTTGGCAGGCTATTAATTACTGTCTCAATTTCAGACCTCGTTATTGCAATGTCTATTCAGGAATTCGACTTCTTCCTGGTTTAATCTTGGGAAGGTGTTTGTGTCCAGGAATTTATCCATATCTTCTAGATTTTCTTGTTTATTTGCCTAGAGGTGTTTATTATATTCTCTGATGGTAGTTTGTATTTCTGTGGGATCAGTAGTGAAATCTGCTTTATCATTTTTATTGTGTCTATTTGATTCTTCCCCCTTTTCTTTATTAGTCTGGTTAGTGGTCTGTTTTGTTAATCTTTTCCAAAAAAAAAAAAAAAAAAAACAGCTCCTGGGTTCACTGACTTTTTTTGAAGGGTTTTTTGGGTCTCCATCTCCCTCACTTCTGCTCTGATATTAGCTATTTCTTGTCTTCTGCTGGCTTTTGAATTTGTGTACTCTTGCTTCTCTAGTTCTTTTAATTGTGTTGTTAGGGTATTGATTTTAGATCTTTCTCATTTTCTCCTATGGGCATTTAGTGCTATAAATTTCTCTCTAAACACTACTTTAGCTATGTCCCAGAGATTCTGGTATATTGTCTTTGTTCTCATTGGTTTCAAAGACCTTAATTTATTTCTGCTTAATTTTATTATTTATCCAGTAGTCATTCAGGAACAGGTTGTTCCGTTTCCATGTAGTTGTGTGGCTTTGCGTGAGTTTCTTAATTCTGAGTTCTAATTTGATTGCACTGTGTTCTGAGAGACTGTTTGTCATGATTTCTGGTTTTTTGCATGTGCTGAGGAGTGTTTTACTTCCAATTCTGTGGTCAATTTTAGGATAAATGCGATGTGGTGCTGAGAAGAATGTATATGCTGTTGATCTGGGGTGGAAAGTTCTGTCGATGTTTATTAGGTCCACTTGGTCCAGAGCTGAGTTCAAGTCCTGAATATCCTTGTTAATTTTATGTCTCATTGATCTGTCTAATATTGACAGTGGGGTATTGAAGTTTCCCATTATTATTGTGTGGGAGTCTAAGTCTCTTTGTAGGTCTCTCATAACTTGCTTTATGAATCTGGGTATTCCTGTATTGGGTGCGTATATATTTAGGAAAGTTGGCTCTTCTTGTTGCAGTGATCCTTTTACCATTATATACTAATGCCCTTTGTCTCTTTTGGTCTTTGTTGGTTTAAAGTCTGTTTTATCAGCAACTAGGATTGCAACCCCTGGTTGGTTTTTTTTTTGTTTATTTAGTTTTTGTTTGTTTGTTTGTTTTCCATTTGTTTGGTAAATATTCTTCCGTCCCTTTATTTTGAGCCTATGTGTGTCTTTGCACATGAGATGTGTCTCCTGAATACAGCACTCCAATGGTCTTGACTTTATTCAGTTTGCCAGTCTGTGTCTTTTAATTGGGATATTTAGCCCATTTACATTTAAGGTTAATATTGTTATGTGTGAATTTGATCCTATCATCATGATGCTAGCTCGTTATTTTGCCCATTAGTTGACGCAGTTTCTTCATAGTGTTGATGGTCTTTACAGTTTGGTATGTTTTTGCAATGGTTGCTACCAGTTTCTCTTTTCCATATTTAGTGCTTCCTTCAGGACCTCTTATAAGTCAGGCCTGATGGTGACAAAATCTCTCAGCATTTGCTTGTCTGTAAAGGATTTTATTTCTCCTTCGCTTATGAAGTTTAGTTTGGCTGGATATGAAATTCCGGGTTGAAAATTCTTTAAGAATGTTGAATATTGGCCCCCACTCTCTTCTGGCTTGTAGGGTTTCTGCAGAGAGATCTGCTGTTAATCTGATGGGCTTCCCTTTGTGGATTAACCAGCCTTTTCTCTCTGGCTGTTCTTAACATTTTTTCCTTCATTTCAGCCTTGGTGAATCTGATGATTATGTGTCTTGGGGTTGCTCTTCTTGAGGAATATCTTTGTGGTGGTCCATGTTTTTCCTTAATTTGAATGTTGGCCTGTCTTGCTAGGTTGGGGAAGTTTTTCTTATCCTGAAGAGTGTTTTCCAACTTGCTTCCATTCTCCCTGTCACTTTCAGGTACACCAATCAAATGTAGGTTTGGTCTTTTCACATAGTCCCATATTTCTTGGAGACTTCGTTTTTTTCTTTTCGTTCTTTTTTGTCTAATCTTATCTTCACACTTTACTTCATTAAGTTGATCTTCAATCTCTGATATCCTTTCTTCTACTTGGTCGATTCAGCTATTGATATTTGTGTATGCTTCAGGAAGTTCTTGTGCTGTGTTTTTCAGCTCCATCAGGTCATTTATGTTCTCTAAACTGATTATTCTAGTTAGCAATTTCTCTAACCTTTTTTCAAGGTTCTTAGCTTCCTCACATTGTGTTGGAACATACTCCTTTAGCTCAGAGGAGTTTATTACTCACCTTCTGATGCCTACTTCTGTCAGTTCATCAAACTTATTCTCAGTTCAGTTTTGTTCCCTTGCTGACGAAGAGTTGTGATCCTTTGGAGAAGAGGCATTCTGGTTTTTGGAGTTTTCAGCCTTACTGTGCTGGTTTTTCCTCATCTTCATGGATTTATCTATCTTTGGTGTTGGATGTTGGTGACCTTCCAATGGGGTTTCTGTATGGATGTCCTTTTTGTTGATGTTGATGCTATTCCTTTCTGTTTGTTAGTTTTCTTTCTAACAGTCAGGCCTCTGGAATTTGCTGGAGGTCCACTCCAGACCCTGTTTGCCTTGGTATCACCAGCAGAGGCTGAAAAACAGCAAAGATTGCTGCCTGTTCCTTCCTCTGGAAGCTTCGTCCCAGAGGGGCACCTGCCAGATGCCAGCCAAAGCTATCCTGTATGAGGTGTCTGTCAACCCCTTTTGGGAGGTGTCTCCCAGTCAGGAGGGACAGGGTTCAGGACCCTACTTGAGGAGGCAGTCTGTCCCTTATCAGAGCTTAAATGCTGTGCTGGGAGATTCGCTGCTGTCTTCAGAGCGGGCGGACAAGAACGTTTAAGTCTGCTGAAGTTGTGCCTGCAGCCACCCCTTCCCCCAGGTGCTCTGTCTTAGGGAGATGGGAGTTTTATCTATAACCCCCTGACTGGGGCTGCTGCCTTCCTTTCAGAGATGCCCTGCCCAAAGAGGAGGAATCTAGAGAGGCAGTCTGGCTACAGTGGCTTTGCCGAGCTGTTGTGGGTTCCACCCAGTTCGAACTTCCTAGTGTCTTTGTTTACACTATGAGAGGAAAACTGCCTACTCAAGCCTCAGTAATGGTGGACACCCTTCCCATCACCAAGCTCAAGTGTCCCAGGTTGACTTTAGACTGCTATGCTGGCAGGGAGAATTTCAAGCCAGTGGATTTTAGCTTGCTGGGCTCTGTGGAAGTGGGATCTGTGGAGCTAGACCACTTGGCTCCCTGGCTTCCAGCCCCCTTTCCAGGGGAGTGAACGGTTCTATCTTGCTGGCATTCCAGGCACCACCGGGGTATGAAGAAAAAGTCCTGCAGCTAGCTCCGTGTCTGCCCAAACAGCCGCCCAGTTTTGTGCTTGAAACCCAGGGCCCTGGTGGCGTAGGCACCAGAGGGAATCTCCTGGTCTGCGGCTTGCAAAAACCATGGGAAAAGCATAGTATCTGGGCTGGAGTGAACTTTTCCTCACGGCACACTCTCTCATGGCTTCCCTTGGCTAGGTGAGGGAGTTCCCTAACCCCTTGAGCTTCCCAGGTGAGGCAATACCCCACCCTGCTTCAGCTCACCCTTTATAGGCTGCACCCACTGTCTAACCAGTCCTAGTGAGATGAACTGGGTACCTCAGTTGGAAATGCAGAAATCATCCACCTTCTGCATTGATCTCTCTGGGAGCTACAGACCAGAGCTGTTCCTATTCAACTATCTTGCCAGCCACACCAAGATGTTGAATTTTATCATACACTTTTTTATCAGATGCTTTCTCTGCATCTATTAAAGTGATCATGTAGCTTTTGTCCTTCATTCTGTTGATGTAATGTTTCATGTTTACTGATTTGCATGGGTTAAATCATCATTGCATCCCTGGGATATATCCCAGTTGATCATGGCGTATTATCTTTTTGATGTGATGTTTGATTTGGTTTGCTGGTATTTTGTTGAGGATTTTTGCATCTGTGATCATCAGGAATGTTGGCCGGCAGTTCTGCTTTTTTGTTGAGTCCTTGTCAGGTTTTGGTATCAGGGTGATGCTGACCTTGTAGAATTAGTTAGGGAGAATTCTCTCCTCTTGAATTTTTTGGCATAGTTTGAGAAATGATGTTAGTTCTTCTTTGTAACTTTCATAGAGTTCAGCAGTGAAGCCAGGTGATCCTGGGCATTGTTTTGATTTTGTTGGGAGACTTTGTTACTGATTGAATCCCATTACTCACTACTGGCCTGTTCAGGTTTTCTGTTTCTTTCTGATTCAGTCTTGGTAGGTTGCATGTATCTTGGGATTTATCCATGTCTTCCACGTTTTCCAGTTGATTAGCATATAGTTGTTAATAATATGGTCTTTTCTTCCAATTTTTAGGTTTGCTTTAATACGCAAGGACTTTTTCCTGAGGATATATCTGTAGTGTTGGTTGGGGAGGGCACTTTGACTTTGCTTATGGGTACATGCAGTAGTGTAGTCTGTGTATAATTTCTTCAGCTGTAAACAGCATCAGCCATGTCTGTATTTTTATCAGTCGCTTAGGGTGCCATTGTTATTGGAGGCTGTGGTGAAGTTTTGCTGGGCATGGGAACTCCAGGTGGGCTAGTCCTTGGTTTCTAGTGGTGTCACCAGTGGGCAAAGCCCGCCTGTCCTTTAGCCCCAGGACAGTGTATTCATTAAGTTATGTTACTTTTTTAAAAAAGAATTATTTTATTCAACATGCATATACTTGAAGGCCTAAGTACTTCTGTAGTAAATATGACCTGTCAAAAATACCAGTTGTAATTAAAATCAGATTTAAATTATAACAAAGATAATGATAGAAAATATGTATTGCAAAACTTGATCTTTTCTATTTTTCCAATATTTTCAGATCTGGTAGCTCAGCGAGGAGAAAGATTGGAATTATTGATTGACAAAACAGAAAATCTCGTGGATTCTGTAAGTATGGAATCTGATATTATTATTCAGGATGTAAAGTGGAGAAACTATGGATGATAGCTAACATAATTGGGAAATGCCTTACATTCAATAACTGTGCTTTCTTTTTCCTTTCTCATCTCCATTATGTGATTACTTTGTAATAATGAGGATAACAATGAGGCATAGAAAAAAAAAAAAAAAAAACAACCATCATCCCCTAATAGCCATTAAGGTAGCTTTGGTTTGGAAAACTTGCTCAATATACAGAAACAGTTTTCTAAAGCTTTGGATTGATGCCTATATAAATTTAGCACCTCAGCTGCATGTACCACTTTACAAATTTGTAAAACATGAAACAGATGTGCACGCCATTTGTGGCCCAGTATGAGTCCTGAAAACTGGACAGTTCACTTTCTTGCTTACACTGATAGTTTGATCTTGCCTTGTATCAATCAAGAGACATGAATTGGAAAGAGCTAATAAGCTTTAAAGGAGACAGTGTGTCCTTGTGAGCTGCTTATACTACGGTTCCATATGTCCTCACATTTTCAATGCACTTAGTGGATGAAAGTTTTAAGGAAAGATGGTAGATACATGGTGAACAGAAGGACGGCAGAGATCAGTTACGATTTGGATCTATGCAATTATAAATTTAAATGTACAGTACAGGTTTACACCTTGAAACAAAATAGTGATTATGTTCCTTGTGACTGACAGCTAGATAGTAGTGGTTAAAAACACAAGCTCTAGTATTAGGTTGCCTGGATTTGAATCCCACCTCTGCTACTTACTAGTTGCGTGACCTTAGGCAAATGACTTAACCTCTTTGTGCCTCAGTGATCATCTTCTGTAAAATGGAGATGTACCTACTTGATAGTATTTTAAGGATTAAATCAGATAATACATGAAAAGTGCATAACACAGTATTTGATACATAGTAAGAGCTATTTAAATGTTCATCGTTATTGTTAATTTTACAGGGACATCTATTAGCAGCGTGTTTTGAGATATGCAAGCTACTATTAGGTTTCCTAGGAGTTTATAAACAGTTTTTTCATCAAAGCATGTGGTAATTGGAGGAAGGATGGTACCATACAGAAAGTCAAAACACCTGGGTTCTAGATCTCACTTTGTGACCCATTGCTGGGGGGCAAAGAGAACAGAAGTGTCTGATTCCAGAGCTGCAGACCAATTTCTTTGATACTTTCAGGTTCTCTTAGTTATTCTTAATTCTTGAAGATTATTCTGCTTAGCTGGAATGGTCTGTCTTTGACCAATACTAGTATAATCTGTACTTTCCAAATAAAAGCCTTAATTTTGTTGACTTCATGACTGAAAACAACAGAAGGTACTAATGAACTAACAGGTATTTCTCTTTATGGTAGAATAACATACATGCAGCAAAGTGCATCAAGTGTACTACGTTTAAGTGTATAGCTCAATTATTTTTCATGTATATCTATACCCATGTAACCACCACCCAGATCTAGATATAAAACATTTCCAACACCCCAGAAGGCTGCTCTCACGCCCCTCCCAGTTAATAATCCCCAACAGACGTAGTTATGTTTCTGACTTACATCACCACAGATAGTGTTTTGCCTGTTCTTACAATTTATTTGTGTCTGGACTCTTTTACTCACCATTATGCCTGTGAGATTCATCCGTGTTTTTGATTATAGTAATCACTTATTCTTTTTTATTGTTTTGTATTATTCCATTATAGAATCTATCTACCACAATTTGTTTACCTGTTCTTCTCTGTGGGGCTTTATTTCTGGATTCTCCGTTTTGTTCCATTGGTCACTTTCTCTATCTTTATGCCAGTACCACACTGTGTTGATTACTATAACTTTATAAAATTCTTAAAATTAAGTAGTATAAGTCTTCCAACTATATTCTTGTTCTCCAATATTGTCTTCACTCTTTTAGGTGCTTTGCATTTCTATATATGTTTTAGAATAGGCTTATTTTCCATCTCTCAAAAAGCCCCAGAACAACATGTATCTTTTGTGACTGCGTTTAATATATAGGTCAATTTAGGAAGCGTTGATATCTTAACAGTATAGATTTTTTCTGTGCATAAACATGACGTATCTCTGCTTTTGCTTAGAATTTTAAAAAATTTTCTCAGCAGTATTTTTTAGTTTTTGATGTACAGATCTTGCACATATTTGTTAAATTTGCACTTGAGAATTTCAAGCTTTTGTATTGTTACAAATTTTAATGTTTCATTTTTAATTCTTTATTGCTAGTATATGGAAATAAACTTGGTTATTGTATATTGACCTTGTTTGTATCCTGCAACCTTGCAAAAACTACCTGAGGTTACTGTTTTGTACGTTCCTGCCTTTTATTAATTTTCCTTGCCTTATTCTAGCTAGAACCTTCTACATAATACTGAATACAAGTGATAATAATGGACATCCTTGCCTGTTGACCATCTTGAGGGGGAAAATTCAATATTTTTTGAAAAAAATAAATTCAATGTTAAATTTGTGGTTAACTCTAGATTTTTTTTGTAGGTGCCTTTTAATAGGTGGAAGAATTCCCTTTAATTCCTCATTTGAGAGTTTGATTCATGATTTTGTGAAATGCTTTTTCTCCATTTATTGAGATGCTTGTTTAGTTTTTTCTCCTTTATTCAGTTAATGTGGTAAATTACATTGATTTTTTAGTGTTAAACCAACTTTACACTCCTTCAAGGTCATGACTTACCCTTCTTATATAACACTTTATTGGATTTGCTATTGTTTTGTTCAGGAATTTGGCATCTACATTTATAAGAGATAGTGGTCTGTAATTTTTTTTTTTTAGGTTTTTGTATCAGGAATCTGCTGGCCTCATTAAACAAGTTGGGAAATGTTACTTCTCTGTCTTCTGAGTTTAGGTACTACTGATATTATCTGTCTTAGATGTTTGGAAGAATTTACTAGTAAAGCCGATTGGGCCTGGAGTTTTCTTCATTGGAAAATTTAAAATCTGCCATCTTGCTATTTGTTTCCTATCTGTGTCATCTAGTCTTTGTTCCCTTCTCCCTCTTTTTTCTGCCTTCCATTGGATTTAGTATATTTGTTTTTTCATTATGCCTCCTTTGTCAGTTTATTAGCTATAGCTCTTCATTTCATTATTTTCTGATTGCTATAGGGTTTACAGTATGTCTTTGACTTATTATCTTCCTTCACGTGGTATTTTTCCACTTCATAAATAGGTAAGAACCTTACAATAGTATACTTCTGTTTCTTCCTGGTGTTTATGCTGTTGTTGACATGCTTTTATTTACACATATATTAAAAACTACAAAATACATTGTTACTGTTTTTGTTTAGAGAGTTGATCATCTTTTAAAGAGATTTAAATAATAAGGAAAGTCTTTTCTGTTTACCCATGTAGCTGCCATTTCAGTGTAGGGTGAGTTTCTATCTGATGCTATTTTCTTAATGCCTGAATGCTTTAATTTAACATATAATCTTCCATTATTGTTCAGATGTGTAGGTCTACCGGAAATGAATTGTTTCAGGTGTGGTATATCAGAGAAGTTTTTATTTCACTTCCTTTTTTTTTTTGAAAGATATTTTTACTGAGTGTAGAATTCTAGGTTAGTGATTTTTTTTTCTTTTAATACTTGATGAACGGTAGTTCATCACTGTCTTTTACATTGTTTCTGACAAGAATTCTGCTGTCATTCTTACATACATAGGGTGTATTTTTTTTCTTGTGCTTTTTTCTTTTTATCATTGGTTTTAAGAAATTTGGTTGTAATATACATGCCTTGGTATAGTTTTCTTTATATTTCTTTGGCTTTGAGTTTGTTGTAGTTTTCATCAAATTATGAAAATGTTGAGCTCTTTCTAGGCTTCCAGTTACATCTATATTAAGCCACTACAAGCTGTCTCACAACTCACTGATGCTTTTGTTCATTGTTGAGTCTTTTTTCCGCTGTGTTTCGTTTAGAATAGTTTCTCTTGCTATGTCTTCAAGTGTACTTATCTTCTCTGTTGCAGTTTGGAATCTGCTCTTTCTGTTCTGTGTATGACAGAACAAGTCTACAAGTTGTTCTGGATCTTTTTTATATCTTCCATGTGTCTCCTTAACATGTGCATACTTTCCTCGACCTTCTTGAATATATGAAGTATATTTATAATTGAAGTGCTTATTCTCCTTAGATGTAATGCAAATTTTTATAGAGTTGGGTGTAAGTATCTTAAGCTTTTTTTTTTTTTAATTTAGGTTTTGAGGTACATGTGCAGATCATGCAGGATTGTTGCATAGGTACACACATGGCAAGGTGGTTTGCTGCCTTCATCCCCCCATCACCTATATCTGGTATTTCTCCCTACATTATCCCTCACCACCCTCCCCACTCCACGCTGTCCCTCCACTAGTCCCCCCCAACTGACCACAGTGTGTCATGCTCCCCTCCCTGTGTCCATGTTTTCTCATTGTTCAAAACCCTCCTATGAGTGAGACCATGCGGTATTTGGTTTTCTGCTCTTGTGTGCCTTTGCTG
Source organism: Saimiri boliviensis (assembly GCF_048565385.1). Lineage (NCBI taxonomy): Eukaryota > Metazoa > Chordata > Mammalia > Primates > Cebidae > Saimiri > Saimiri boliviensis. Next base: position 82,757,279 of record NC_133470.1, on the reverse strand, counting down.
AGAATGATGGTTTCCAGATTCATCCATGTCGCTATGAAAGACATGAACTCATCATTTTTATGGCTGCACAATGTTCCACAGTGTATATATGCCACATTTTCTTTACCTAGTCTATCTTTGATGGACGTTTGGGTTGGTTCCAAGTCTTTGCTATTGTAAACACTGCCGCAATGAACATACGTGTGCATATGTCTTTATAATAAAACGATTTATAATTCTTTGGGTATATACCCAGTAATGGGATTGCTGGGTCAAATGGTATTTCTATTTCTAGGTCCTTGAGGAATTGCCACACTGTCTTCCACAATGGTTGCACTAATTTACACTTCCACCAACAGTGTAAAAGTTTTCCTATTTCTCCACATCCTCTCTAGCATCTGTTGTCTCCTGATTTTTTAATGATCGCCATTCTAACTGGCATGAGATGGTATCTCAATGTGGTTTTGATTTGCATTTCTCTAATGACCAGTGATGATGAGCATTTTTTCCTATGTTCGTTGGCCTCATATATGTCTTCTTTTGAAAAGTGTCTGTTCATATCATTAGCCGACTTTTGAATGAGTTTGTTTGTTTTTTTCTCATAAATCTGCTTTAGTTCTTTGTAGCTTCTGGCTATTAGCCCTTTGTCAGATGGGTAGATTGCAAAATTTTTTTCTCATTCTGTTGGTTGCTGGTTTGCTCTAATGATTGTATCCTTTGCTGTACAGAAGCTCTGGAGTTTAATTAGATCCCGTTTGTCTATTTTGGCTTTTGTTGCCGTTGCTTTTGGTGTTTTACCAATGAAGTCCTTGCCTATGCCTATGTCCTGAGTGGTTTTGCCTAGATTTTCTTCTAGGGTTTTATGGTGTTAGGTCTTATGTTTAAGTCTTTAATCCATCTGGAGTTAATTTTAGTATAAGGTGTCAGGAAGGGATCCAGTTTCTGCTTTCTGCACACTGCTAGCCAGTTTTCCCAACACAATTTATTAAATAGGGAATCCTTTCCCCATTGCTTGTTTTTGTCAGGTTTGTCAAAAGATCAGGTGATTGTAGATATGTGGTGTTGCCTCTGAGGCCTCTGTTCTGTTCCTTTGGTCTGTGTCTCTGTTTTGGTACCAGTACCATGCTGCTTTGATTACTTGTGGCCTTGTAGTATAGTTTGAAGTCAGGCAGCATGATGCCTCCAGCTTTTTTCTTTTTGCTTAGGATTGTTTTCGCTATGTGGGCTCTCTTGGTTCCATGTGAAGTTTGAAGTGGTTTTTTCCAGTTCTGTGAAGAAGGTCATTGGTAGCTTGATGGGGGTAGTGTTGAATCTGTAAATTACTTTGGGCAGTATGGCCATTTTCACAATATTGATTCTTCCCAACCATGAGCATGGAATGGTTTTCCATCTATTTGTGTCCTCTCTTATTTCCTTGAGCAGTGGCTTGTAGTTCTCTTTGAAGAGGTCCTTTACATCTTTTGTTAGTTGTATTCCTAGGTATTTTATTCTCTTTTCTTTTAAGCAGTCGTGAATGGGAGTTTACTTTTGATTTGGCTGTTTGTCTGTTATTGGTATATAGGAATGCTTGTGATTTCTGCACATTTACTTTGTATCCTGAGACTTTGCTGAAGTTGCTTATCAGTTTCAGGAGACTTTGGGCTGAGATGTTGGGATGTTGTAAATATATAATCATGTCCTCTGCAAATAGAGACAATTTGGCTTCCTCTTTTCCTAATTGAATACCCTTTATTTCTTTTTCTTGCCTGATTGCTCTGGCTAGAACTTCCAATACTATTTTGAATAGGAGTGGTGAGAGAGGGCATCCTTGTCTTGTGCCAGATTTCAGAGGGAATGCTTTCAATTTTTGTCCCTTCGGTATAATATTGGCTGTGGGTTTATCATAAACAGCTTTTATTATTTTGTGATGTGTTCCATCAATACCTAGTTTATTGAGGGTTTTTAGCATAAAAGGCTGTTGAATTTTGTCGAAGGCCTTCTCTACATCTGTTGAGATAATCATGTGGTTTTTGTCTTTGGTTCTCTTCATGTGATGGATTACATTTATAGACTTGCATATGCTGAACCAGCCTTGCATCCCCAGGATGAAGCCTACTTGATCATGATAAATAAGCTTTTTGATGTACTGTTGCAATCGGTTTGCCAGTATTTTATTGCAGATTTTTGCGTCAATGTTCATCATGAATGTTGGCCTGAAGTTTTCTTTTTTAGTTGAGTCTCTGCTGGGTTTTGTATCAGGATGATGTTGGTCTCATAAAATGATTTGAGACGGATTCCCTCTTTTTGTATTGTTTGGAATCGTTTCAGAAGGAATGGTACCAGCTCCTCTTTGTACATCTGGTAGAATTCGGCTGTAAACATGTCTGGACCTGGACTTACTTTGGTTGGTCGGCTATTAATTGCTGCCTCAACTTCAGCCCTTGTTATTGTTCTATTCAGGGTTTCAACTTCTTCCTGGTTTAGTGTTGGGAGAGTGCAAGTGTCCAGGAATTTATCCATTTCTTCCAGATTTACTGGTTTGTGTGCATAGAGTTGTTTCTAGTAATCTCTGATGGTAGTTTGTATTTCTGTGGAATTGGTGGTGATGTCCCCTTTATCTTTCGTTATTGCATCTATTTGATTATTCTCTCTTTTCTCTTTATTAGTCTGGCTAACAGTCTATTTTGTTGATCTTTTCAAAAAACCAGCTCCTGGATTTGTTGATTTTTTTGAAGAGTTTTTGTGTCTCTATCTCTTTCAGTTCTGCTCTGATCTTAGTTATTTTTTGTCTTCTGCTAGGTTTTGAGGTTTTTTTATCTTGCTCCTCTAACTCTTTGCATTTTGATGATAGGGTGTTGATTTTAGATATTTCCTCTCTTCTCATGTGGGCATTTATTGCTATGAATTTCCCTCTAGACACCACTTTAAATGTGTCCCAGAGATTCTAGTACATTGTGTCTTCATTCTCATTGGTTTCAAAGAACATCTTTATTTCTGTCTTCATTTCATTATTTATCCAGTCAACATTCAGAAGCCAGTAGTTCATTTTCCATGGCGTTGTGCGGTTTTGAGTTAGTTTTTTAATCCTGAGTTCTAATTTGATTGCACTGTGGTCTGAGAGACTGTTATGATTTCTGTTCTTTTGCATTTGCTGAGGAGTGATTTACTTTGATTTATGTGGTCAATTTTAGAGTAAGTGCAATGTGGTGCTTAGAAGAATGCATATTCCATGGATTTGGGGTTGAGAGCTCTGTAAATGTCTATTAAGTTTGCTTGGTCCAGATCTGCGTTCAAGTCCTGGATTTCCTTGTTGATTTTCTGTCTCATTGATCTGTCTGATATTGACTGTAGAGTGTTAACGTCTCCCACTATTGTTGTGCAGGAGTCTAAGTCTCTTTGTAGGACATTAAGGACTTGCTTTATGTATCTGGGTGCTCTTGTATTGGGTTCATATATATGTAGAATAGTTAGCTCTTCTTGTTGTATTGATCATTTTACCGTTATGTAATCCTCTTTATCTCTTTTGATTTTTGTTGGTTTAACATCCGTTTTATCAGAGACTAGGATTGCCACCCCTGCCTTATTTTGCTCTCCATTTGCTTGGTAAATCTTCTTCCATCCCTTTATTTTGAGTCTATGTGTGTCTTTGCATGTGAGATGGTTCTCCTGAATACAGCACACTGATGGTTCTTGGCTTTTTATCCAATTTGCCAATCTGTGTCTTTTGATTGGGGAATTTAGTCCATTTACGTTTAATATTAATATTGTTATGTGTGAATTTGATCCTGCCATTTTGTTACTGGTTGGTTGTTTTGCTCTTTGTTTGACATAATTTCTTCATTGTGTCGTTGGTCTTTACCATTTTGTTCTTTTTTGCAGTGGTTGGTACTGGTTTTTCTTTTCTGTGTTTAGTGCTTCCTTCAGCAGCTCTTATAGGGCAGGTCCGGTAGTGATGAAATCCCTCAGCAATTGCTTTTCTGTAAAGGATTTTATTTCTCCTTCACTTATGTAGCTTAGTTTGGCTGGATATGAAATTCTGAGTTGAAAATTCTTTTCTTTAAGGATGTTGAATATTGGCCCCCACTCTCTTCTGGCTTATAGGGTTTCTGCCAAGAGATCCGCTGTGAGTCTGATGGCCTTCCATTTGTGGGTGACCCGACCTTTATCTCTGGCCGCCCTTAGTGTTTTTTCCTTCATTTCAACCCTAGTGAATCTGTTGATTATGTGCCTAGGGTTGCTCTTGTGTTGGTCTGTGTATTTCCCGTATTTGAATGGTGGCCTGGCTTGCTAGGTTGGGGAAGTTCTCCTGTATAATATCCTAAAGAGTGTTTTCTGGCTTGGATTCATTCTCTGGGTCTTCTGGTACACTGATCAAGTGTAGATTAGGTCTTTTCATGTAATCCCATATTTCTTGGAGGCATTGTTCATTTCTTTTCACTCTTTATTCTCTAATCTTGCCTTCTCGTTTTATTTCATTGAGTTGATCTTCAGTCTCTTATATCCTTTCTTCTGCTTGATCTATTCGGCTATTGAAACTTGTGTATGCTTCACGAAATTCTTGTGCTGTGTTTTTCAGCTTCATCAGGTCGTTTATGTTCTTCTCTAAGCTGGTTATTCTAGTTAGCATTTTGTGTGACCTTTTTTCGGAGTTTTTAGTTTCTTTGCATTGGGTTAGAACATGTTCCTTTAACTTAGAGAAGTTTGTTATTACCTACCTTCTGAAGCCTGCTTCTGTCAATTTGTCAAATTCATTCTCCATCCAGCTTTGTTCCTTTGTTGGTAAGGAGTTGTGATCTCATGGTGGGGGAGAGCAATCTGGTTTTTGATGGCAATCAGAATCTGGCTTTTGAGAGGCAATCTGGTTTCATTCTTTTTGTGCTGGTTTCTTCCCATCTTGTTGGATTTATATAGCTTTGATCTCAGGTAGCTGCTTGGGGAGGCGGCCTTTCCTTTGCCTGCCTGCAGAGGTGCTGCTGGGCTGCCACGGATTCAGTGGAGCTCCTGCGTCTTTTATTTACTCAGGAAAATTAGGCCAACTTCTGCAATGGCAGCTGCCCTTCCCTCCACCGAGCTGGATTGTTCCTGGTCGTTCTCTAACTGATGTTCTGGGTGCAAAACTCTGAAGGGAGAGTTTTTTAGCCTGCTAGGCTTTGTGCTGGGGAGACTCGTCATGCTGTATGGCCTGTTTCCCTGCTTTCAGTTCTCCTTTCTGGGAGGCAGGTAGTTCCATCCAGCCAGGTTTCTGGCTTAACATGTTTATGGGGAAATAACTCACAGACCATACAAATTGCCCATTTAAAGGGTACACTTCCATGAAATTTAGTCTGTTACATTATTAAACTTGTGGTAAGATATATATATAGCATATATTTCGCCATTTTAACCTTTTCAAACTGTACAATTCAGTGGTGTTAACTACATCAACATTGTTATGCAACCATCACTACTATCTATTTCCAAAACTTTTTTTATCACCCCCTAACAGAAACTCTGTAACCATTAAGCCATAACTCCCCATTCCCCTTACTCTCAGCCCTTAGTAACTCTAATCTACTTTCTGTCTCTGTGAATTTGCCTATTCTGGATATATCATATAAGTGGGATAATATAAAATTTCCCTTTTTGTGTCTGGCTTATTTCACAAATAGAATGCTAATGATCACCTGAGCCTTAAGTGAGTCTTAATCTTTTTGCTGGTGAAGCGTCTCACCTTGATGTTGATGGCTACTGACTGATCAGTCAGGCTGGTGGTTGCCAAAGGTCATGGTGGCTGTGGCAATTTCTTAAAATAAGACAACAGTGAAGTTTGCCACGTTGATTGTCTCTTCCTTTCACAAAAGATTTCTCTGCAGCATGTGTTGCTGTTTGATAGCAACTTACTGACAATAGGACTTATTTTAAAATTGGAGTCAGTCCTCTCAAATCCTGCTACTGCTTTATCAGCTGAATTGATGTAATTTTCTAAATATTTGTCATTTCAACAGTGTTCACAGCATCTTCAGCAGGAGTAGTTGCTGTCTCAAGAAATCACCTTCCTTGCTTGTGCATAAGAAACAACTCATCCATTAAAGTTTTATCAAGAAATTGCACCAGTTCAGTCATGTCTTCAGGTTCCAGTTCTAATTCTAGTTCTCTTCTATTTATACCACATCTGCAGTTACTTTCTCTACTGAAGTCTTGAACCCTTCAAAGTCATTTGTGAAGGTTGTAATCAGCTTCTTCCAAACACCTGTTAATGCTTATATTTTGACTTCCTCCCATGAATCATGAATGTTCTTAATGGCATCTTGAATGGTGAATCCTTTCTAGAAGGTCTTCAATTTACTTTGCCCAGATCCATCGGAGGAATCATTATCTATGGCAGCTATAATAAATGTATGTTTTTCTTAAATAATAAGACTTGAACGTTGAAATCACTCCTTGATTCATGGGTAGCAGAATAGGTGTTGTATTAGCAGATGTGAACCCTGAAAGTCTGAGACAGGTCTCAGTTAGTTTAGAAAGTAGTTTAGAGAGTAGAGCACGCACCCATGACACAGCCTCAGGAGGTCCTGACAACAAGTGCCTGAGGTGGTCAGAGTCCAGTTTGGTTTTATACATTCTAAGGAGATGTGAGACATCAGTCATCATATGCAAGGTGAACATTGGTTTGGCCTGGGAAGAAGGGATAACTCGAAGCAAAGGTGGGAAGACTCAAAGTGGATAGGGGGCTTCTGGGTCTTAGATAGATAAGGGACAAATGGTTGCATTCTTTTGAGTTTCTGATGAGCCTCTCCAAAGGAGGCAATCAGATATGCATTTATCTCAGTGAGCAGAGGGGTGACTGGATAGAATGGGAGGCCGGTTAGCCCTGAGCAGTTCCCAGCTTGACTTTTCCCTTTAGCTTAGTGATTTGGGGGCCTCAAGATTTCTTTTCCTTTCACACAGGCATGAAAACAGCATTAATCTCCTCGTAAGTCTCCTTCAGAGCTTTTGAGTAACTAGGTTCATTGTCAGTGAGCAGTAACACTTTGAAAGGAATCTTTTCTTTTTGAGCAGCAGATCTCCACAGATCTTCTGTATACCATCTTGTAAACAGATGTGCTATCTTCCAGGTTTGTTGTTCCATTTCAGGAGCACAGGCAGAGTAGAATTAGCATAATTCTTTGTTTGTTTTAATTGCGTTTTAGGTTTTGGGTACCTGTGAGGAACTTGCAAGATTGTTGCATAGGTACACACATGGCAGCATGATTTGCTGCCTTCTTCCCCTTCACCTATATCTGGCATTTCTCCCCATGCTATCTCTCCACAACTCCCCACCCCCCACTGTCCCTCCCCTTTTCCCCCCCAACAGACCCCCAGTGTGTGATGTTCCCCTCCTTGTGTCCATGTGTTCTCATTGTTCAGTACCCGCCTATGAGTGAGAACATGCGGTGTTTGATTTTCTGCTCTTGTGTCAGTTTGCTGAGAATGATGGTTTCCAGGTTCATCCATGTCCCTACAAAGGACATGAATGCATTGTTTTTGATGGCTGCATAATATTCCATGGTGTATATGTGCCACATTTTCCCTGTCCAGTCTATCATCGATGGGCATTTGGGTTGGTTCCACGTCTTTGCTATTGTAAACAGTGCTGCAGTGAACATTCGTGTACATGTGTCACTATAGTAGAATGATTTATAATCCTTTGGATATATACCCAGTAATGGGATTGCTGGGTCAAATGGGATTTCTATTTCTAGGTCCTTGAGGAATCGCCACACTATCTTCCACAATGGTTGAACTAATTTACACTCCCACCAACAGTGTAAAAGTGTTCCTCTTCCTCCACAACCTCTCCAGCATCTGTTGTCTCCTGATTTTTTAATAATCGCCATTCTAACTGGCGTGAGGTGGTATCTCAATGTAGTTTTGATGTGCATTTCTCTAATGACCAGTGATGATGAGCATTTTTTCATATGTTTGTTGGCCTCATGTATGTCTTCTTTTGTAAAGTGTCTGTTCATATCCTTTGCCCACTTTTGAATGGGCTTGTTTGTTTTTTTCTTGTAAATCTGTGTTAGTTCTTTGTAGATTCTGTATATTAGCCCTTTGTCAGATGAGTAAATTGCCAAAAATTTTTCCCATTTGGTTGGTTGCTGATTCCCTCTAATGACCACTTCTTTTGCTGTGCAGAAGCTGTGGAGTTTGATTAGGTCTCATTTGTCTATTTTGGCTTTTGTTGCCAATGCTTTTGGTGTTTTAGTCATGAAGTCCTTGCCTATTCCTGTGTCCTGAATGGTTTTGCCTAGACTTTCTTCTAGGGTTTTTATGGTGTTAAGTCTTATGTTTAAGTCTTTAATCCATCTGGAGTTAATTTTAGTGTAAGGTGTCAGGAAGGGGTCCAGTTTCTGCTTTCTGCACACTGCTAGCCACTTTTCCCAACACCATTTATTAAACAGGGAGTTCTTTCCCCATTGCTGGTTTTTGTCAGGTTTGTCAAAGATCAGATGGTTGCAGGTGTGTGGCATTGCCTCCCAGGCCTCTGTTCTGTTCCATTGGTCTATATCTCCGTTTTGGTACCAGTACCATGCTGTTTTGATTACTGTAGCTTTGTAGTATAGTTTGAAGTCCGGTAGTGTGATGCCTCCTGCTTTGTTCTTTTTGCTTAGAATTGACTAGGCTATGCGGGCTCTCCTTTGGTTCCATATGAAGCTTAAGGTGGTATTTTTCCAGTTCTGTGAAGAAGGTCATTGGTAGCTTGATAGGGAAAGCTTTGAATCTGTAAATTACTTTGGGCAGTATGGCCATTTTCACGATATTGATTCTTCCTAACCATGGACATGGAATGTTTCTCCATCTGTTCGTGTCCTCTTTTATTTCGTTGAGCAGTGGCTTGTAGTTCTCCTTGAAGAGGTCCTTTGCGTGCCTTGTTAGTTGTATTCCTAGGTATTTTATTCTCTTTGTAGCAATTGTGAATGGCAGTTTGTTCTTGATTTGTCTCTCTTTAAGTCTGTTATTGGTGTATAGAAAAGCTTGTGATTTCTGCACATTGATTTTGTATCCTGAGACTTTGCTGAAGTTGCTTATCAGTTTCAGGAGATTTTGGGCTGAGACAATGGGGTCTTCTAAATATACAATCATGTCGTCTGCAAATAGAGACAATTTGACTTCCTCCTTTCCTATGTGAATACCCTTTATTTCTTTTTCTTGCCTGATTGCTCTGGCTAGAACTTCCAGTACTATATTGAATAGGAGTGGTGAGAGAGGGCATCCTTGTGTAGTGCCAGATTTCAAAGGGAATGCTTCCAGTTTTTTCCCATTCAGTATGATATTGGCTGTTGGTTTGTCGTAAATAGCTTTTATTATTTTGAGATATGTTCCGTCAATACGTAGTTTATTGAGGGTTTTTAGCTTAAAGCGCTGTTGAATTTTGTCAAAGGCCTTCTCTGCATCAATTGAGATAATCATGTGGTTTTTGTCTTTGGTTCTGTTTATGTGGTGAATTACGTTTATAGACTTGTGTATGTTGAACCAGCTTTGCATCCCCGGGATGAATCCTACTTGATCATGGTGGATAAACTTTTTGATGTGCTATTGCAATCGGCTTGCCTGTATTTTAGTGAAGATTTTTGCATCTATGTTCATCATGGATATTGGCCTGAAGTTTTCTTTTCTTGCTGAGTCTCTGCCAGCTTTTGGTATCAGTATGATGTTGGTCTCATAAAATGATTTGGGAAGGAGTCCCTCTTTTTGGATTATTTGGAATAGTTTCAGATGGAATGGTACCAGCTCCTCTTTGTATGTCTGGTAGAATTCGGCTGTGAACCCATCTGGACCTGGGCTTTTTTTGGGTGGTAGGCTCTTAATTGCTGCCTCAACTTCAAACCTTGTTATTGGTCTCTTCAGGGTTTTGACTTCTTCCTGGTTTAGGATTGGGTGGAGGCAAGTGTCCATGAATTTATCCATTTCTTCCAGGCTTACTAGTTTATGTGCATATAGTTGTTTGTAATAATCTCTGATGATGGTTTGTATTTCTGTGGAATCTGTGGTGATATCCCCTTTATCATTTTTTATTGCATCTGTTTGATTACTCTCTCTTCTTTTTTATTAATATGGCTAGTACTCTATTTTGTTGATCTTTTTGAAAAACCAGCTCCTGCAAGGATACACGAAGGCTCTAAATAAAGGGATGGAGCAAGATTTACCAAGCAAATAGAGAGCAAAAAAATAAAAGCAGGAGTTGCAATTCTCATCTCTGATAAAATAGACTTTAAACCAACAAAGATCAAAAAAGATAAAGAAGGACATTACATAATGGTAAAAGGATCAATGCAACAAGAAGCGGTAACGATCCTAAATATATACACACTCAATACAGGAGCACCCAGATACATAAGACAAGTTCTTAATGACTTACAAAGAGACTTAGACTCCTACACAATAATAGTGGGAGATTTTAACACCTCATTGTCTATATTAGACAGATCAACGAGACAGAAAATTAACAAGGAAATCCAGGACTTGAACTCTGACCTGGATCAAGGAAACCTAATAGATATTTACAGAACTCTCCACCCCAAATCCACAGAATATTCATTCTCCTCAGCACTGCATTGCACCTACTCTAAAAGTAAATCAGCCTCAGCAAATGCAAAAGAACGGAAATCATAACAGTCTCTCAGACCACAGTGCAATCAAGTTAGAACTCAGAAACTAATTCAGAACCGCACAGCTTCATGTAAACTGAACAACTGGCTCTTGAATGTTGACTGGATAAACAATGAAATGAAGGCAGAAATAAAGATGTTCTTCGAAACCAACGAGAATGAAGACACAGCATACCAGAATCTCTGGGACACATTTAAAGCAGTGTATAGAGGAAAATATATAGCAATAAATGCCCACATGAGAAGCAAGGAGCAATCTAAAATCGATACCCTATTGTCAACATTGAAAGAGCTGGAGGAGCAAGATCAAAAAAACCTTAAAACCTAGCAGAAAACAAGAAATAACTAAGATCAGAGCAGAACTGAAGGAGATAGAGACACAAAAAACCCTTCAAAAAATCAATTTAGCATAATTCTTAAGGTCCCTAGTTTTTCAGAATGATAAATTACCTTTGGCTTCAACTTAGTCATCAGCTGCATTGGCCACTAATAAAAGTCAGCTTATCCTTTGAAACTTTGAAGCCAGGCATTGGCTTCTCTCTATGGAAGTCTTAGATGGCATCTTCTCCCACAAGAAGTGTGTTTTGTTTACATTGAAAATCTGTTGTTTAGTATAGCCACCTTTATCAGTGATCTTAGCTAGGTCTCCTGGATAACGTACTGTGGCTTCTCTGTCAGCACTTGCTGCTTCACCTTATACTTTTATGTTATGGAGATGGCTTCTTTGCTTAAACCTCATGAACCAACTTCTGCTAGCTTTCGATATGCCCTACTCACTAAGCTTAATTATTTTTATCTTTTGATATAAAGTGAGAGATGTGTGACTCTTCACTTGAATACATAGATGCCATTGTAAGGTTATTAACTGGCCTAATTTCAAGATCGTTGTGTCTCAGCAAATAGGGAGGCCTGAGAGGGAGAGAGATGAGAGAATAGCCAGTCAGTGGAACAGTTAGAAAAACACAACATTTGTCAGTTAGCTCCATCTTATATAGGCACAGTATATGGCACCCTAAAACAATCACAATAGTAACATGAAAGGTCACAGGTCATCATAAGAGAATGGAAACAGTGAAAAGTTTGAAATGGTAGAAGAATTACCAAAATACAGACATGAAGTGAGCACATGCTGTTAGAAAAACGGTGCTGCCACATGTTCTCGCTCATAAGTGGGAGTTGAACAATGAGAACACATGGACTCGGGGAGGGGAACATCACTCACTGGGGCCTTTGTTGGAGGGTGAGGGGCTAGGGAAGGGATAGCATTAGAAGAAATACCTAATGTAGATGACGGGTTGATGGGTGCAGCAAACCACCGTGGCATGTTGTATACCTACGTAAGAAACCTTAACAAAAGGAAAAAAAAAAAAAAAGTGTAGGCCAAGCCAAAAAAAAAAAAGGAAAAATGGTGCTCATCACAGTGTTTCCATAGACCTTGATTTGTTTTAAAAAAAAAAACTATCCATGAAGTGTGATAACGTGAAGTACAATAAAAGGAGATACGCCTGTAATTCTTTCTGTTGTTTTTTGCTTTCTGCAGTTCTATTTCCATGTACAATTTTTTTCACTTCAAACTGAAGAAGTTCTTCTATTGTTTCTTCTAGTATTGATCTACTGATGAGCGATTCTCTAAGCTTTTGTCTGAAAATCTGTTTAATCTTTTTTTGAAGAATACTTGGTTTGCATATAGTTTTTTAGTTTTTTACAATGGCAGTTTTCAGTGCTTTAAAACATTTCAGTGCTTTAAAAATGCCATTCCATTTTTCTCTGGTTTCCATACGTTCTTGAAGAGATTGTCATCTCTCTTAGTCTTACTTGAAAAATGATTATTTCCTCACCTTTGGCTGTTTGCTTTTGTGTTTGTTTTAAGGCAGGGTCTCTCTCTCTCACCCAGGCTGGAGTGCAGTGGCATGATCATGGTGTGCTGTTGCCTCCACCTCCCAGGCTCAAGTGATCCTCCTGCCTCGCCTCAACCTCCCAAATAGGACCACAGGCATGCGCCATCACACTTAGCTAGTTTTTTAAATTTTTTGTAGAGATAGGGGTCTTCCTGTGTTGCTGTGGTTGGTCTCAAACTCCTAGGCTCAGGTGATCCTCCCTCCTTGGCTTCCCAAAGTGCTGGAAATACAGGCATGAGTCACTACAACTGGCCCCCTTTGGCTGGTTTTAAGAGTATTTTTATGTTTGGTTTTCAACATTTTATATATGGTTATTAGCTTTCTATGGCTGCTGTCACAAATTATCACAAACTTGGCAGCTTAAAACAAAAAATTTATTTTCTCACTACTGAATTTCAGAAGTTCAAAATCAGTTTAACTGGGCTAAAATTAAAGTGTTAGCAGGGCTACACTCCTTCCAGAAGCTCTATGAGAGAATCTGTTCCTTGCCTCTTCCAGCTTCTGGTGGCTGCCAGTATTTCTTGGCTTGTGGCTACATCATTGTAGTTTCTGCCTCTGTGTTCACATTACTTTCTCCTTTGCATGTGTGTCAAGTCTCCATCTACTTTTGTCCTATAAAGACATTTGTGATGTCATTTAGGGCTCATATGGATAATCCAGGATACGCTCTTCATCTCAAGATTCTTAACATAATCACATCCGTAAAGACCCTTTTTCCAGATAATATCACATATGTCATATTCACAGGGATTAGGACACGGGCATAACTTTAGTGCCACCATTCAGCCCACTATAAAGGTATAGGACTCACAGATTCCCAAGGCCGAAATGAAGCTATCTATATGGAGTGAAGAGACCATCAGGCTGGTTGTTACGCTTGCCTTTGTCATTCTCACAGGGGCTTTTATATCTTGTTTTTTTTTTGTTTGTTTTTTTTTCCTACGTACCCCCAGCCCAGCCCCAAGGGAAGCTTTGGCAAAGTGTAGCAATTGTTCTTTATAGGTGAACTTGTTTTAAACAGGTGGTTGTCAGTGTTCAGATGTTGACCTGAGGATGGTGGAGGAATCTCCGTTACAACCTATTGAATCACACAACTATGTTCAGATTTATTAGTTTCATTGCTCACTGCTTTTTCTCATCCACATCATCTTCTTCTTTCTTTATTTATTGTGATTTAGTCTTTGGTGTATCCTCACACATTTTCTTTCTTTTTTTTTTAATTTATTTTTTTATTGCATTTTAGGTTTTGGAGTACATATGAAGAACATGCAAGATTGTTGCATAGGTACACACATGGCAGTTTGATTTGCTGCCTTCCTCGCCATCACCTATATCTGGCATTTCTCCCCATGCTATTTCTCCCCAACTCCCCATGCCCTGCTGTCCCTCCCCTGTTTTCTCCCAACAGACCCCAGTGTGTAGTGCTCCCCTCCCTGTGTCCATGTGTTCTCATTGTTCAGTACCCGCCTATGAGTGAGAACATGCGGTGTTTGATTTTCTGCTCTTGTGTCAGTTTGCCAAGAATGATGGTTTCCAGGTTCATCTGTGTCCCTACAAAGGACACGAAATCATCGTTTTTGATGGCTGCATAATATTCCATGGCATACATGTGCCACATTTTCCCTGTCCAGTCAATGGGCATTTGGGTTGGTTCCAGGTCTTTGCTATTGTAAACAGTGCTGTGATGAACATTCGTGTACATGTGTCCTTATAGTAGAACGATTTATAATCCTTTGGGTATATACCTAGTAATGGGGTTGCTGGGTCAAATGGAATTTCTATTTCTAGGTCCTTGAGGAATCGCCACACTATCTTCCACAATGGTTGAACTAATTTACGCTCCCACCAACAGTGTAAAAGTGTTCCTGTTTCTCCACATCCTCTCCAGCATCTGTTGTCTCCAGATTTTTTAATGATCACCATTCTAACTGGCGTCCTCACACATTTTCTTCATATGAGTTTATGGGTGATAATCCCTTCAAGAGCAAAAGTGTTATTTTGGTCTCATATTTGAACAGTGTTTTGACTGGTGTAGAATTCTAGGGTTAAGATCATTTTCTCTCAAAATTCTCTGAAAATTGCTGCATTTCAGTGCATGAAGAATTTAGGCATCTGAGAAGTACAACAATTATACATTTTACACAGTTTTTATTTGGGCCAAGTTTGATCATTGCAGCCCAGGAGCATAGATTTATGTTGCCCTGAATGTATGCTCTGATTAGCAGCAGTTACAAGTGGGTTTTTAAAGGAAAAAAGGAGAGGCAGTATCTAATTTGTTTACCAAGAATTTACATTAAAATAACATAAGCTATTGACTGGCTATACATTGTTCTTGGTATCACAAATTCCAGGAAAATGAAGAGAATGGGTGAGGCAGCTTGTCAGCCACAAAATGCCTTTAAACAGTTGCCCCTCAGGGAATTGTGTGGGGGGCATGACTAATGTCCCATACTCGTGTCTTCTGGGCCTGATAAATTTTATATACCTCACATAGCTCAGACTGCTCTGAGCTGTTTTTGTTTTCTCATTTCCCCCTTTTGATCAAAATCTTTCTCTTCTGAAAGCATTGATCAGCATTTTAGATGTAAGTGTATCCCATGTCGTTGGGAAGGCTCATTCCCAGATATTCTTGTCCAATGTTGGATGGAAAGAAGTTAAAGGTACTATGGCTTAAAGAACTTAGTGAGGTTTCAGGGCCAAATTGATTGGCAACACACAGGGGCAGAGCAAATTTGGAGGATTCCCCAAACCACCCTCAGGTTTGATAGTTCATTAAAAGGATTTATAGTACTTCATGAATACTATTATACTCACAGTTAATGGATTTTTTTTTTTTTTTTTTTTTGAGGCGGAGTTTTGCTCTTGTTACCCAGGCTGGAGTGCAATGGCGCAATCTCGGCTCACTGCAACCTCCGCCTCCTGGGTTCAGGCAATTCTCCTGCCTCAACCTCCTGAGTAGCTGGGATTACAGGAATGCGCCACCATGCCCAGCTAATGTTTTGTATTTTTAGTAGACACAGGGTTTCACCATGTTGACCAGGATGGTCTCGATCTCTCGACCTCGTGATCCACCTGCCTCGGCCTCCCAAAGTGCTGGGATTACAGGCTTGAGCCACCACACCCGGCACAGTTACGGTTTATTATAGGCAAATTATACATAGTAAGATCAGCCAAGGGAAAAAGTGCGTAGGGTGGAGTTTGGGAAGATACCAAATGTAGAGCTTCTGTTGTCCTCTCCCCATGGCGTCAGGACACATTACTCTCCTGGTATCAACGTGACAACATGTACAGAGCACTGCCCAACAGGGAAACTTACCCAAGCCTTAGTGTTCAGAGTTTTTATTGGGGTTTTATTTATTATGTAGGCGTTATTGACTGACTGCCCTCTGGCTTGATCTCAGTCTCCAGCTCTACTGGATGTGATCCAAAGTCTCCTGAATCACTTATTTTTTTTTTCCTGGGGTGACTTTCCCCTACCCTAAGTCACACTGTTAATATCTAGATAGCAATCTATTAGAAAAGGAAATCAAGGCTGTGCATGGTGGCTCATACCTATAGTCCTAATACTTTGAGAGGCCAAAGCCGAAAGATCTCTAGAATCCAGAAGTTCAAGATGACCCTGGGCAACAAATTGAGACCTTATCTCTACAAAACCAAAAAAAAAAAAAAAAAAAAAAAAAAATAGGCGTGATGGGGTATGCCTGTAGTCCTAGTTACTTGGGAGGCTGAAGATGGAGAATTGCTTGAACCCAGGAATTCAGAGCTGTAGAGAGCTATGATCACACCACTGCACTCCAGCCTGGGTGACAGAGGGGTGACCTCCATTTCAAAAAACAAAAAAGGAAAAATTTTTAAATCCCATTTATGATAGCATCAAAAAGAGTAAAATAGGAATAAATTTAGCCAAGGATATAAAAAATGTGTACAATGAAAACTATGAAACATTGATGAAAGAAATTGAAAAAGACACAAATCAATGGAAAGATAACCCTGTGTTTTTGGATTAGAAGAATCAATATTAAAATGTCCATACTGCCCAAAGCAGTACACAGATTCAACACAATCCCTATTGATATTCCAAGAGCATTTTTCAAAGAATAGGAAAAAAATATTCTGAAATGTGAATGAAACTAGAGGACATTATATTAAGTGAAATATACCAGACACAGATAGATAATACTGTATAATTTCACTTATATATGGAACCAAAAAAAATGTCAAGTTCATAAAAGCAAAGAGTAGAACAGTGGTTGCTGGGGGTGGGAGACATGGAGAGTTGTTCGTTAGCGTCTATGAACTTGCAGTTCTAAGATGAATAAATTCTGGATATCTGACATACAACATGGCAACTGTAGTTAATAATGAATATTTGAAATATGTTATATAAATAGATCTTAAGCATTCTCACCACACACCCAAAAAAGTAACTATGTGAGGTGATATTTTACTTAACTTGATTGTGGTAATCACTTCATGATGTATACATATATCATAATATCACATTGTATACCTTGAATATATACCATTTTTATTTACCAATTATACTTCAAGGCAGAAAAAAATAAAAGTATAGTAGAAATAAAAGCTTGGAGTTCTGAAATGTTACTAAAAGTGTAACATTTGACTTTTTTCAATATTCTTACCACATGGTAGGTAGGGCCTTTTAGTCTGAAGAATCAAGTCTGTCTTAGTTCGGGGATATTTTCTTCGGTTAGTCCCTGGATTATTGATCCGTCTCTTTTGGCTGTATTCTCTCCTGTGACTGCTAATAGGTGCCTAAATCAGTACCAGGCACATAATAAATGTTAAATATCTGTTGGTTGTATAAATTGATCCTGGATTTGCTTGATCAGTTTTCCATGTATCTTGTATCTTTCATAATTTACAACTTAGACATTTTGCCCTGTTTTCAGAGCAAATTTTTTGAGTTGTTAGTGCAGAAGCTGTTTTTGGTCATTTATGTTCTGCATTAAAAAAATTATGCCAGTCATTTTATTGAAATACAGTTTTTTGAATATTATTTAATTTTTCATGTCCTCTGATGACTTTGTTTAAAATTAGTGCAATTGTGTCTTGTTTCTGAGGACACTTATTAGAAGTTTTTTATTAGTTCCATTAAGGACTGTTTGACCCCATTGCTTTTTTTGTCTCCTCACTTTAACCACTGGTTCTTCTCAGAAGACTAATGCATATATTCTATTCAACATACATATTTAGTTCTAGATGTAATCAGTTTTGGTCTGTGCCTCTGGGTGGCATCCTGTGCAGTCTTCTTCAAGTGAAACCCAAAGGCTGGTGCCGCTGTCAGTTGTTCTACCGCAGAGAGTTTGTGGAGAATGTGGTTGGAGAGGAATGTATGGTTAAGGATGTGGATTTTTAAAAACCAGTATGTTGAAGTGTAATATACATAAATACATCAACTGTAAGCATACGACTTGTTGTATTTTCACAAAGTGAACATACCATGTAGAACCAACACCCACATTAAGAACTAGAGTATGAACAGTACCCCAGAAGCTCCCTTCTGCCTTCTTCTCGTCACTACTCCCCTCCAAAGGTGACCACTATCCTGATTTCTCCATATAGATTAATAAAATATGGCAGGAGCTGAGAGTGGTGGCATACACCTATAGCCCCAGCTCCTTAGGAGGCTAAGGTGGGAGTATTGTTTGAGCCCAGGAGGTCGAGACTGCAGTGAGTCGTAATTGTGCCACTGCACTCCAGCTTGGGCAACAGAGCAAGACCCTGTCTCAAAAAATTTATAAATAAATAAAATATAGCAAGTATTCTGTTTATGTCAAGTTTCTATTGCTCAAAATGATGTTTGTGAGATTTATCTTTGACATGTAGATTGTAAATGTGTAAATGTAGTCGTAGATTGTGATTTCTCATTGTATTCCGTGGTATGACTCTCCTACAATTTATTTATGCATTATACAATTGATAGGCATTTGGGTGGTTTCCAGTTTAAGATACGAAAAGTAGTGCTGTCCAAAACATTTTTCTATGTCTTTTGGTGAATTTGTGCATACATTTGTTGGGAACATACCTAGAGTGGAATTGCTGGATTATTAGGGAGTTTTGTTGGTTGGTTGGTTGGTTGGTTGGTTGCCTTTTTGTTTTAAATTCCTTGTGTCCTGGTGGGAATCGTTCAGTAGATATTGAGAAATTGATTATGCAAAAGAAAATGGATAGCAGAAGGAATGAAGTTCTATGGGTTTTGGCTCTCACAAAAGTAAATACATATCTTCCTATGGAAATCAAACAGGTTTTTATGGCTCAAAGTCCCAGAATTATACTGGACAGAATAGGAGAATGTGCTTGCAGTCAGCTGACTTTAAAGGAGCCTTTATTATTGGAAGTATAGAGAGGAAAATGCTTTTCCACTAGAGGGAAGAACCACTTCTGGTGCCCAGCATCATGTATGTCGCTGCATTAGAGAAGAAAAAGAGGGAAGCCTTTCCATTAGGCTTATACTACTTATGATAGACCTGGCAGAGTGTTGCTTTTGGCAACTATTGAGTATAAATGGCCAGTCTCTACTTGTAAAGAGAGATCATTGTACTTCAACAGAATTAATGGAAGTAAAATGCTGTTACTGCAAATCAGTCATGTAGTTAGTGCCAGGGTTAAAACAATTCTTGCTTCTTTTCTAGTCTGTCACCTTCAAAACTACTAGCAGAAATCTTGCCCGAGCCATGTGTATGAAGAACCTCAAGCTCACTATCATCATTATCATCGTATCAATTGTAAGTTTTTGTCCTTTTAGTGTATGGCTTTATTTTTTAGTCTCTCTAAGAAAGTAGGTTCTAGAGTTCTTTCTCAGTGATTAACACTCTGAAATGAGCCACATATGTCTTTTAATAGTGAAACAGATGACCAGGCAGTGGCTTTCCTATGAAGTCACTATGAAATATCTCTACTTAGCCGGGCGCGGTGGCTCAAGCCTGTAATCCCAGCGCTTTGGGAGGCTGAGGCGGGTGGATCACAAGGTCGAGAGATCGAGACCAACCTGGTCAACATGGTGAAACCCCGTCTCTACTAAAAATACAAAAAAAAAATTAGCTGGGCATGGTGGTGCGTGCCTGTAATCCCAGCTACTCAGGAGGCTGAGGCAGGAGAATTGCCTGAACCCAGGAGGCGGAGGTTGCGGTGAGCCGAGATCGCGCCATTGCACCCCAGCCTGGGTAACAAGAGCGAAAACTCCGTCTCAAAAAAAAAAAAAAAAAAAAAAAAAGAAATATCTCTACTTAAACCCCTTCTTCCTATTGAGAATTAGTATATATAAAGAGACACGTAAAACTGACCTCACAGAAATGTAGTTATTTTAAATAAAGACATTTCTGTTTATATGTAATAGGTTTATTGTCATTTTTAAATTAATTGTGTATTTTTAAAGTTTTAATTTCTAATATGGCAAATGCTGATAATTATAATCCCCCTTAAACAAGAACTGTTTGGAGTCCTCAGTAATTTTTGAGTGTGTAAAGAGGTCCTAAACCACAAATTAAAGAACTATGACTAACAGATGGGGGGTGCTTTACTCTGTGTTAGTTCATGGCCGGATAAAGTTGCCTTTCCTCCCCATCATCCAGTCATGTCCAGAAGCCCAGAGTTTACCTCCAAGCAGATACCTCTGACCCTCCTCCTCCTTGACCACAGCTCGAGGGTCCTCTGCCTTAGACAGCTGGATTTATCTAAAAGAGAAGAACAGTTATAAATCTATAGATTTGATACCGGAAGTAATTGTCATGGCCTTGAATGGTTCCTTGCTCAGGCTCTTCTTTCTAATAGCACATTTTAGGCTCCTGAGCTTAGCTTCTTATTATTTGGTCTGGAAATTTAGGTTGATTTGTACAGCTGAATTATTGTTAATTTCAGAATATATTTACTGATTACTTAGTACATGCAGAGCACAGCTCTAAATGCAATATCAATCTTTGCCAAAAGGTATTGTCACCTAACTAGATGAACTTCAGCTGGAAAAATCCTTATATTACAGCTGTGACAAATAGTCAATTTTGTATCAAGTTGGTAAATTTTACATTTGTGGCATATGTATGTGTGAGTGTGTGTGAATATGATGTCAGAAGTTTGGCCTCTTCATTAATAAACAGAATCTACTGTAATCTGCCCCAGCCCTGGCAATATTTATAGTTCCCTACAAGGCACAATGCTTTGCTCACTTTTAGAGTGAAGGGCATGCAATTCATAAATGCATCTTTTTCCAAGCTTGCAATTAATGAAATCAGTCACTTTAAGATCTCAAAAAGTTGTAATTTAAAGCAAAACAAAGCCAGACACAGTGGCTTATGCCTATAATCCCAACACTTTGGGAAGCTGAGGTGGGAGGATTGCTTGAGGCCAGGAGTTTCAAACCAGCCTGGTCAACATAGTGACACCCTATCTCTACAAAAATAATCAAAAAATCAAAATAAAGTGACTAATGTAGTGAACCTAATGTTTAAAATCTATTTTTTGTAATCATATGAACAAGTAGTGACTATTTCATATCATAATTTAAAATTATAATTCTAGAAGTAAAAAGCAAACACATCTGTAATAGCACCAGCATTTTTATGGTGTTACTTGCATCATCTCCTTTTCTTTGATTTGGTCATCGTAATTATTGTATCGTTATCCACTGAAGAGCTTGTAGCAATGTTCTTGCTCAATAAGTGATACAGATGAAAGCCTTCTACTCAGGCTTCTAAAATATTATCATATTAATTAAAAATTATATCATCATATTAATCAAAAATTCATGTGCAAAACCTAAAAATATAGTTAATGAAATCATACTTCGGGAGAATTATGGTTATTTGTGATGTTTTATGACTTGTTACTGGCACATCAGTAAGAGTTGCTCAATGAGCCTTGATTCTGCCGAGTTACCACTGAAGAGCAACAACCCCACTGCTTTCTCTCCCATTGAAGAAAACGCTAGAATTCAAGTGGGTGTGAGTTATACCAAAAAGGACAATTCTAACTACACTTTCTGTCTTGGAGAATACATGATTAGTGTGTTTCATTACTATATAACTTCTTCTCTAATGGAATCAGAAGCATTTCTTAATAAGATTCTACTTTCTTATATATGTTATTTAGAAGAATATGATTCAAGAAAATAAAATTGCCCGCCTCCTCCCTCCAGGTGTTCATCTATATCATTGTCTCACCTCTCTGTGGTGGATTTACATGGCCAAGCTGTGTGAAGAAATAAGAAAGAAAAAGTTAACATTAACTAAGGATATAAGAGAACAAGGAGTTAAAAGCAATCCATGTGACTCAAGCCTTTCACATACTGACAGATGGTATCTGCCAGTCTCTTCAGCCCTCTTCTCACTTTTTAAAATCTTGTTCTATGCCTCCAGGTTTATCTTTGTCTTATCTATCAACCAGTTTATTCCTGTAAACTTCAGATTGAACCATTCATTGCAGCAGTAGCCTTAAAAAGGCTTTTGTTTATTTTTTTTGTTTATTAACTAGTGTCATCTATTTAGAGAAACATTTTTGTTTTTAATTGCACAAAACTGTCGCCACTAGTCTTATGAGCTATCTACTAAAACTATGGAGAAACTTTGTATGTGCACACAAAAGTATTCAAGAGATAGTATTGCTAACATCTCATCTTAATGTCTTCTGTTATTGAGAAGTTTTAGGTGCTTCAAAACAATACAAATGGATGATAGTTGTTATTTGGGGAATTGTAATGATGTTGGTGCTGCTTGCTTCTAAGAACTCAAACAAGTAAAGTATGAAACATTCTTATTTCAGTTAGATGGGGAACATTTTGCTAGCCCATTAGAAGCACACAGAATTATCCTTGTCCCCCTAGTATTCACTTTCAGGAATAAAGTTCAGTGTGCTGATCATTTACAATACAGATAGCTTGATATCTTCTGTTTTCCCATTGCTGTTGATTTGAGAAGATGAAGGTTTAAATATTGTTGAAGGTTGCAGTTTTTTTTTTTTTTTAATATATTCCTTTTTCTTCTGTGAATATTTGGGGCAATTGTGTCACTAATAGAATGTGTAGTAGAGGGGGTGGGGAGGTAAATTCCTCTGACTTGCCAAAGAAAAAGAAGAGAACCACAGTGGATGTACTAGCATTTTAGCTGTGCAAAAGGAGGTAGTGTGGGGGGAAATGTTACCATTCTGGGAAAAGCCCAAACTGAATACGGTCAGCAGTCAACTCCAGGGCTTGGGCTTGACTCCTGTCGAAAAATAGTTTGAGCATTCTTTATGGTTTAATAAATTCTTAAATCTGCCTAGTGTTGATGAATTCTTTTGTGAAACTTTAAAGAGAATAGACAGTATGACAGAACAGTTTAACAACCATTTAACTGCAGTGTAAGAAAATTGGACTGTAATCATACGGCTACTGGCATCTGTTACCTAGTATGTGTTTTCGGTGTGTATCTGAAAGGAAGACATTTTCTACCCTAGATCCAATAGCATTTATTTATCAATAAGTGCCATTAAATTGAAATTATATTACATTTTACACTTTCGCAATGAATGAACAAATTAGTCTGTAGAATCTAGCCACCTGTTTAGCCTAGTCATGTGCCTTGAACATATATGTGTCCCATAATCTCACTCATCGTACCTGTTCTTCCATCCAAACCTTTCAATTCATGCTACCTGATTCACTTATTGGACATGTATCTTAGGCCCACTTGAACTCTTTTCTTGTTTATCTAGCATAGCACAAATGTTTTTCCAGTATTCTTTATCAACACTAATGCCTCTTAATTGCATCAGCATTTCCTATTGGAAAATACATCTGTTCCAGAAAAACATTTGGCATTCCTGAATAATTTCCAAATGTTTTTAATCCAAAGAAAAAGGTTTAAAGCTTATTTCCCTTTCTTATACACACCTGAATAAAATTGATGTGCATGTTTTAGGGATCAATTACCTAACTGTTCCTTGGTCTATTTATGTATAAGAATGCTTTTTAAAGCACATGTCTCATTTTAAATGATGCACAAACTGAGGACATTAATAAAATGTAAGAGTAATACAATGATTTGTTTGTTTTAAAAGTTCTTTCTGGAACCTAATTTCTTCTGATGACATTTGCCGTTGTGTACAGAACAAAAATATTTTACTTATGCTGAAAATATATTAAGAAGTGTTACCTGGAGCCTTTCCATTAAAAAATCAATAGCATAATCTCAGGTGTGTAGAATTTCTTCAAAACCAAAAAACACAAATGAACTTTAAAAATATATAGCCCATACTGAAACCAATGAAAGATTCTGAAATGATGACACAGCCTTCACAACTGTCATCCTGAGCCCATGATTTAGACAGAACTAAAAAAGAACCCGAGAGATTTTCATCCAGTTTAGCACAATTCTGAAAAATCTTTCTATCTAAAGTTAAATGACTGGTTCTGAAAAAGATGACTCAAAGCAAAGGCATAACAGTGGGAGGGAATAATTCATTATAGCAAACAGAGTTAGCTAAAGAGAAATAAAAGAAAAACAGGTAAAAAATACACAAGTCACAAAATAATCATAATTGGGACCTCTGAATGTGAGGTGACTAAAGTCAGGTATAGAATATGTTTTTGTACAGGCTGCAGTAACTTAAAAACAGCCTATTTAAGTTCTCCCAAGGCTCATTCAGGTTTCAACTGAAGTATCCATTCTCTAACAGAGAGAAAGAAGAGATGGTTATTTATTTGGTTGTTATGAATAAAGGAAGAAGTGACACCAGCTATTTCTCTTTACTTCTAACCCTTGGCAAAAAGTCAAATACTGTCACAATCCAAAAGTTTCCTTAATAGTGAATGTGTGTGCCTTTAGATAATGGTTTTTTCTTACTTGACTCTGTTGGTATCTATCTTTTCTGGCCTCAGAATAGACAAAGATATTGGGTTGCTTCCCAGGGTATCTTGATGGAAATGAATATAAACAGTAACAGCAGCGCCCTAGACCCTACAAAAGTATTCTACATTAGAAGCAAGTCTATTTTTTGCAATGCCATTTTCTCAAGTATAATTAACAGGGTAAAGTAGTGGTTACAGTTGGCATGTCTATCAGTGTGAATCCAGTGAAGACAGCAGAGCCAAGATAAGTGCTATGAAAACAAGGAGTTTAATATAGGATTTGAGCTTACACAAATGTATGACAGACTGGGAAGTGAAGGTCTGGAAGGCAGGTACCAGAAGAACAGTCCTGAGTGCTTTCACTTGAGGCGTTGACACAGGTGGACAGGTCAGAGCTTGCTGGAAAACCTGAGAATCCCTGTATGTCTGTGTGCTGATAATGGTTTTACTGTGTCCCCACCCAAATCTCACTTTGAGTTCTAATCCCTATAATCCCCAAATGTTGAGGGAGGGACTCAGTGGGAGGTGATTGGACCATGGGGGCAATTTCCCACATGCTGTCATGCTGTTCTCATGATAGTGAGGGAGTATTTATGAGATCTGATGGTTTTATAAGTGTTTGACGGTTCCTCCTTCACACACTCACTTGTGCCACCTTGTGAAGAAGGTGACTGCTTCCCCTTCCACCAAGATTGTAACTTTCCTGAAAGCCTCCCCAGCCATGTGAAACTGTGAGTCAATTAAACCTCTTTCCTTTATAAACTACCCAATCTTGGGTAGTATCTGTATAGTAGTGTGAGAGCAGACTCATAAAAGCACTTGCCAAAGTTTGTGTGTGAAGAGAGACATACAGAAAGGTTTATGGAAGCCACAGCCTCAGTAGATCTGATGCAGGTACCAAGTAACAGACTTGTAGCCCCACTTGATCAGCATGAATAGCAGTCCACAGAATGAGTTGGATATGGAATGGAGAAGATTGAGGAAAAGCTGGGACACACCAGGCACCTAAGCATCTTTGTGTACCTTGGAGGGTACTGGCCTCCACTTTTGTTCTGCTTTCCAAGTCTCATATAAGTTCATCTCACTGAGAAAAGCTAACCCTAAAACAGTTTAGGGTAAGGGGATTCTGTGAAATTCTCAGCTTCTGGCAAGAGCAATGGTGCCAGGCTAGTATAACCCAGTTTCTCCTAGACTCATTCGTAGGATTGGCTCTACTGCTTTATCAAGACAATTTTGGTAAGTTAAAGCATTCTTCTGGTCAGAATACGCTGTAGAAGATTATTTTGGGTTCATGCTGTTTAATAAACCCAAACAATCTAAATCCAAAATATGCTGTGACTTTTTACATCTCTTTTCCAAAGAGAAGGAAAATCATGACAATATTCTGTATAAGAAAACTAACATGCACAGGCTGACACCGTGATTTTTCTTTTTAAATCTCCATTCCAAGTTTAGAAAAGCACAAAGAAAACTTTAAAAAGTCTCAGAGAATATTAAATTCAAGACTGCAACTTAGACTTTCACTGCTGGCCAAGATGGAGTAACAGAGACGGCATTTACCCACTGGCCTGAAATAACACCCCAGACAGACAAAGAAGCAACAATTTTCAAGACACTGGACACTAGGCAAAAAAGGACAGCGATATTTCAAAGAGTTGAATTCTACAATTGTACCAACTTATTCTGTTGAGAGAGTATCTAGGTCATAATACAATGAAGAGGAACCCAGGCAGAGCCTGGCAGATTCCCTGGGTTGAGACATGACCTGTGATTTCCAAGGAGATCAAGACAGATGTCTTTGCAGGATAGAGTACTGGAGAGGAGAGAGCTACACAGAAAGGACGTTAGATCTGAGGAAACTAGTTATTGGCAGGGAGAGAACCACCCAAAAAAAGATTAGAGGGAAGAGTTTCCTGCACTCACACAGGACCAGAAGTAGTGTCTGTATATGCATTCAAAACTTCATGATTCACAGAGTATTTGATAGAGTTTCCAGAAATGTCTTACCTCAGTAGTAGAGAATAAATAGCCCTAGGCCAGAGCTTCTCAACCTTGGCACTTTGACATCTGGAGCCAGATATTTTTTGTCATGTGGGGCTGTCCTGTGCATTGTGTTACAGTATTTTGCCAGCATCCCTGGCCATCAATCTACTAGATGCCAGTGCACTGTCTTCCCAGTTTTGACAACCAAAAATGTCCTGAACGTTTTCACAAAATTGGGAGGACAAAATTGCCCCTGATTGAGAACCACTGCTCTAGGCTAAACACAGCTGTCATCCAGCTTGATAAATTTTAAAAGTAAGACCTGAGAGGATCAAACTCCAGGTAACTTTATGGAAATACAACACAGCACACAAATTAAAACTCACTGGGAAGTGCAACCGAATTTGAATTCAGGGTTAAGAAACTCACTCAAAACTGCACAACTATATAGAAGCTAAACAACCTGCTCCTGAATGACTACTGGATAAATAATGAAATGAAGGCAGAAATAAAGATGTTCTTTGAAACCAATGAGAACGAAGACACAACATACCAGAATCTCTAGAACACACTTAAAGCAGTGTCTAGAGGGAAATTTATAGCATTGAATGCCCACCAGAGAAGCGAGGAAGGATATAAAATCAACACCCTAACGTCCTGATGAAAAGAACTAGAGGAACAAGATCAAACAAATTCAAAAGCTAGCAGAAGGCAAGAAATAACTAAGATCAAAGCAGAACTGAAAGAGAGAGAGACCAAAAAAAAAGCCTTCAAAAAAAAAAAATCAGTAAATCCAGGAGCTGGTTTTTTAAAAAGATCAACAAAATAGGCCAATAGCCAGACTAATAAGAAAATAGAGAAGACTAAAATAGATGCAATTGAAAAATGATAAAGGGGATATCACCACCGATCCCACAGAAATACAAACTACCATCAGAGATTACTACAAACACCTCTCTGAAAATAAACCAGTAATTCTAGAAGAAATGGATAAATTCCTGAATACTTACACCCTCCCAAGACTAAACCAGGAAGAAGTTGAATTCCTGAATAGACCAATAACAAGGTCTGAAGTTGAGGCAATAATTAATAGCCTACCAACCAGAGAAAGTCCAGGACCAGACAGGTTCACAGCCAAATTCTACCAGATGTACAAAGAAGAGCTGATACCATTCCTTCTGGAACTATTCCAAACAATACCAAAAGAGGGAATCCTCCATAACTCATTTTATGAAACCAACATCATCCTGGTAACAAAACCTGGCAGAGACACAACTAAAAAACAAATTTCAGGCCAATATCCATGATGAACATTGATGCAAAAATCTTCAATAAAATACTGGCAAACCAAATCCAACAGCACATCAAAAATCACAATCAAGTTGGCTTCACCCCAGGGATGCATGGCTGGTTCAACATCCACAAATCTATAAACGTAATCTATCATATAAACAGAGCCAAAGACAAAACCACATGATTATCTCAATAGATGCAGAGAAGCCCTTTGACAAAATTCACCAGCCTTTATGCTAAAAAGGAATTGATGGAACGTATCTGAAAATAATAAGAGGTATTTATGACAATCCCACAGCCAATATCATAGTGAATGGGCAAAAACTGGCTAGGGCCATCAGGCAAGAGAAAGAAATAAAGACTATTTGAATAGGAAGAGACGGTGTCAAGTTGTCCCTGTCTGCAGATGACATGATTGTATATTTAGAAAACCTCATCATCTCAGCCAAAAATCTCCGTAAGCTGGTAAGCAGCTTCAGCAAAGTCTCAGGATACAAAATCAATGTGCAAAAATCACAGGCATTCCTATACACCAATAATAGAGAGCCAAATCATGAGTGAACTCCCATTCACAGTAGCTACAAAGAGAATAAAATACCTAGGAATACAACTAACAAGGGATGTGAAGGACCTCTTCAAGGAGAACTACAAACCACTGCTCAAGGAAATAAGAGAGGACACAAACAGAAAAACATTTCATGCTCATGGTTAGGAAGAATCAATATTGTGAAAATGACCATACTGCCCAAAGTAATTTATACATTCAATGCTATCCCCATCAAGCTACCAATGACTTTCTTCACAGAACTGAAAAAAAAAAAAAAAAAAAAAAAAAACCTAAACTTCATATGGAACCAAAACAGAGCCCACATAGCCAAGACAATCCTACGCAAAAAAAAAAAAAAAAAAAAGCTGGAGGCATCACGCTACCTGACTTCAAGCTATATTATAAGGCTACCGTAATCAAAACAGCATGGTACTGGTACCGAAACAGAGATATAGACCAATGGAAGAGAACAGGGCCTCAGAGAAAACGCCACACAACTACAACTATCTGATCTTTGACAAACCTGACAAAAACAAGGATTAGGGAAAGGATTCCCTATTTAATAAATGGTGTTGGGAAAACTGGCTAGCCATATGCAGAAAGCTGAAACTGGATCCCTTTCTTACATCTTATACAATAATTAACTCTAGATGGATTAAGAATTTAAACATGAGGCCTAACACCATAAAAACTCTAGAAGAAAACCTAGGCAATACCATTCAGGACATAGGCATGGGCAAGGACTTCATGACTAAAACACCAAAAGCATTGGCAACAAAAGCCAAAATAGAAAATGGGATCTAATTAAACTTAAGAGCTTCTGCACAGCAAAAAAAACTATCAATACAGTGAGCCAGCAACCAACAGAATGGGAAAAAATTTTGCGATCTACCCATCTGACAAAGGGCTAACATCCAGAATCTATGGAGAACTTAAATTTACAAGAAAAAAAAAACCCATCCAAAAGTGGGCAAAGGATATGAACAGACATGTTTCAAAAGGAGACATTTATGCAGCCAACAAACATATGAAAAAAAGGTCATAATCACAGGTCATTAGAGAAATGCAAATCAAAACCACATTGAGATACCACCTCACGCCAGTTAGAATGGTGATCATTAAAGAAATCAGGAGACAACAGATGCTGGAGAGGATATGGAGAAATAGGAACACTTTTACACTGTTGGTGGGAGTATATATTAATTCAACCATTGTGGAAGACAGTGTGGTGATTCCTCAAGGATCTAGAAATAGAAATATCATTTGACCCAGCAATCCCATTACTGGGTATATACCCAAGGGAATATAAATCATTCTATTATAAAGACACATGCACACATATGTTTATTGTGGCACTGTTCACAATAGCAAAGACTTGGAACCAACCCAAATGCCCATCAATGATAGACTAGATAAAGAAAATGTGGCACATATACACCATGAAATACTACACAGCCATAAAAATGATGAAGTCATGTCCTTTGCAGGGAAATGGATGAAACTAGAAACTATCATTCTTAGCAAACTAACAAGAACAGAAAACCAAACACAGCATCTTCTCATAAGTTGGTGTTGAACAATGAGAACACACGGACACAGGGAGGGGAATATCACACACTGGGGCCTGGGGATGTGGGGGGGTAGGGGAGGAATAGCAGGGGTGGGGAGATTGGGGAGGGATAGCATTACGAGAAATACCTAATGTAGATGACGGCACAATGGATGCAGCAAGACACCGCTATGGCACGTGTATACCTGCGTTAACAAACCTGCACAATCTGCACATGTACCCCAAAACTTAAAGTATAATAAATTAAAAAAAAAAAAAACTCACCATGTCAGGCAGCAAATCAAAAATTACCAATCACACAAAGAAGCAGGAAAATATGACCAATGATAAAGAAGAAAAACGTATCCATTCAAATAAATGGAGAACTGACATGTTAGCAAAGACATAGAAACAGCTATTAACATTGTATTCCATATGTTCTAAAAGGTAAACAGAAACATGGAATAAAAAGGTCCATTTAATTCCTAGAGATTAAGACTAGGATTTCTGAGATGTAAAATATACAGGATTGAGTTAATGACCTAGTAGACATTGCAGAAGTAGAAATTACTGACCTTGAAGACTAAGCAGTAGAAACTCTCCAAATGAAATACATCAATTAAAAGATAAAGTGTTAAATGTCAACACGTATTTTTAGAAAGAGTCAACTCTTATCTTTAAGAAACTCACTTTAACTGTTAATATACAAATAGGCTCAAAGTAAATCCATGGGAGGGAAAATATAGCATGCAGACAGTAATAAAGAGAAAACTGCAGTAGATGTCAGAGCAAAGGATATTGCCAGGGATAGAGAAGATTCTTTCCTTTTTGTTTTTTTGAGACGGAATCTCACTCTGTCACCCAGGCTGGAGTGCAGTGGCACGATCTCGGCTCACTGCAACTTCTGCCTCACTGTTTCAAGCAATTCTTTTGCCTCAGTCTCCCAAGTAGCTGGGATTACAGGCACACACCACCACACCTGGCTAAATTTTTTTGTGTTTTTAGTAGAGACAGTGTTTAACCATATTGGCCAGGCTGGTTTGAAGGCCTGACCTCATGATTTGCCCGCCTCGGCCTCCCAAAATGCTGGGATTACAGGTGTGATCCACTGTGCCCGGTGAGAAGATTGTTTCATAATGATAAATGAGTAAATTCATCAGGTGTCAGGGTTTTTAGGGTTTAAAGTTGGGGATTAGGATTAGCAGTTGAGAATCTAGGAGTTAAGTTTTGGGCTTCCTCTGGAGTCTACATGGTGTCAGAAGAAAAAGAAATGAAATACTTCAGGCTTGGCGGTACTTCAGATTCTGATCTTCAGTCTGCCTGTTAACACACATTTTTAGTCTTCGAATCAGCTGCTCCATACATTCTAGGATTTATAGTTGTGGGAGAGACAAGATGCTTTCTCCATCTTGCCCAGAACTTGAACCCCAGTGCAAAATAATCCTAACCTCAAAACTCAGTGCTGTAAAACAATTTTAGTGTTTTATTTCCTAAGGTTCAGGTTCAGGTGTCAGGTTTGGGATTGGGAAATTTAGTTCAGGTTAGGGTTCGAGTTAAGCTTGAGCATCTGTTTTAGAATTAGTACCGACATCAGGGATTGGGTTGGGATTATTGTTGGGGTTTGGATTCATGCTCGGATTGAAGGTTTTTATTTGTTTGTTTGTTTTTAGATGGAGTCTTGCTCTGTTGCCCAGGCTGGAGTGCAGTGGCATGATCTTGGCTCACCACAACCTCCACCTCCCGGATTCAAGCACTTCTGTCTCAACCTCACGCACCACCATTCCCAGCTAATTTTTGTATTTTTAGTGGAGATGGGGTATCACCATCTTGGCCAGGCTGGCCTCGAACTCCTGACCTCAAGTGATCCACCCACCTTGACCTTCCAAAGTGCTGGGGTTATAGACATGAGCCACCGCACCCAGCCAGATTAAAGGTTTTGAATTGGAATCAAGTTCAAATTTAGGATTGAAGTCATAGTCAGGGTATAGGTTAGGTTTAGGATTGGTTGGGTTACAGGCATGGGTTCAGGTTTAGGGGTTTTGGTAAGATTCTGGCTCAGGTTTGAGTTTAGGCCTGGAGTGTAGGGGTTCCATTTCAGGTTAAGACTCTAGCTCAGTTTTATGGCTTAAGAATTTGGGTTCAAGTCTGGGTTAGATTTTGAGTTTGGAATTAAAGTTTATATTTATGGTTAGAGTTTACGGTATAAGGTTTGGGTTAGGGTTAGTGTGGATGTTGAGACTGAGTTTTGGGCTTAATTTGAAATTTGGTTTGGGCTCAGGCTTGTACTCTGACTTGAATTTGATTTTAGGGTTTATGGATGCACACTTGCATTCTGGTTCAGGTTCAGAGTTTGGATTTGTATTTGGGTTTAGGATTTGGGGTTGGGTGAAGGGACATGATTGAAATGAGGTTTGGTTCTGGGCTAGAGCTGAGGCTGGGATTTCAGGTTGGGGTTTGGTTCAGTTTGAGGTCTGCGTTGAAGCTCAGGCTCTGAATCCAGTTCATGATGGGGCTCTGACCAGACAGAGCTCAGTTTGGGCTAGAGCTTGGGCTCTGACTGAGATCGAGGTTAGGGCAGAGGCTTAGGATGGAGCTAGGTGCAGGATAGTTCTCCAGATATCCTTGGACCATCCCAGTTCTCCTCTTTTCTCATAATTCTCAAGAATAATTGTAAAATGTCTGGGACTGCAACACCCTGAGATAAGAAGAACCAATTGGAACAGCCCAGGCTCTGTTCCAGTGCCCCTCACCCAGAACAGGATGTCATACAACGCTTTAAACAAGTAGTTCCTGTACTCCCCGGGTATAAACTCCAGAGCAGACAGCTTTCCAGGATCCTTCAGTTGCAGTGCAAGTGAGGCATACACAGGCAGGACTCTATCTATTTGTCCTGAGCAGCTTTCCTGAGCCTTGGGGGACTGGCTCACAGTAAATCCTAGGCTTCTGTTTTCCCTTGCTGCCTATTTATAATTAATAAATTTGCTTCATATAACTTGTGTCACCAGACCCAGACAAGCTGGTAAGCAGTGCACAGTGAACCTGCTTTATACTAGCTTATGGCGTGGGCTGAAAATGGTAATAGGATTGGGATTAGCTGGGTTTGGATTCTAGTTCAGGTTCAGATTTGGATTTAGGGTTTTCATGTTCAGGTTCAGGCGCTGACTTGGGTTTGGAGTTTAGTGGTTTGGGTTCAATGATCAGTTCTGAATGCAGATTTACAATTTAGGGTTTGGGTTCAGGATTATGATTCAGGTTTGAAGTCAGTGCTGGAGTGATTCACATTTGGGCGTGAGCTCTCACTCATGTAAGTTTTAAATGTTATGCCTGTGGTTTCACTGTCATTCAGTATCAGAGTTCAAGTGCAAATTTGATTGGAGTTTGGTTTCAGATTACAGTTAGTGTCAGGGTTGAGTTCAGGGTTTAAGTTGTGGTTTCAGTTTAAGTTTAGATTGGATTTGGTTTCAGTTTAAGTTTAGATTGGATTTATAGTTTGGGCATGGGCTTGGACTCAGACTCTGGCAATAGTTTTATGTTTAGGGATTTAGGCTTGGGTACGAATTCAGGTTAGAATCTCTATTTGGCTGCAGGTCAGACTCAGGGCATGGGTCAGGTATTGGGTATATGATTGGAATGGAGCTCCAGGTTTGGGTGTAGTCCTGTTTGGATGCAGGGGTTCACTTTGGTTCAAGTTTGGATCTAGGGGTCTGGGCTGAGAACAATTTTGGTTCTAATTTATGGTTGTGTCTGGGTTTAGAATGTGGTTCAGCTTGGAGTTTTGGGCTTAGGTTTGGGCTAGTGCTCTACTTAGACTGGAGTTGGTGCCGTGGATGGGGATGGGGTTTGGGCTGGTGTTGAGGCTGGGTTTGAGTTTGGGACCATGGGAAAGGTTGAAGTTGAGGTTAGCGTTGGGATCAGGATTTGGGTAAAGGATCAAGTCCAGGTTTGGAATAAAGTCATGATATGATCCCTCTTCCTGGGTCTAGCCTCAGTCCTGGTTTCAGGGTTTGGGTTTTGAATTCAGGTTAGTGGTCAGGTGCAGTGTTCTAGTTATGTTTGCAGTTTGAGTTTAGGGTTAGAGTACCAGTTTGAGTTTGGGTTCATGCTTAGGCCTTTTGGGGGCCTTTTGAGATCAGGTGTAGCTCGTGCATAGGGTTGAGGTTTTGGTTTGGTTTTAGGATTCAGGCTTGGACTGGAGTGTAGTTAGGTTCCAGTTAGGTTCAGGATTTAGGAGTTCAATTTTAGTTTCAGGTTCAGAGTTTGGATTGCAGTTCACATTCATGCCCAGACTTGGTCTCTGACTCCATTTCAATATTATGGCTAAGGGCTTTGGATTAGGATTTTGACTGGGGTTCAGGTTTTATCTTTAAGTTTGAGTTAGGCTTTAATGTTTAGAGTTTGAACAAGTTATACTTTAATTTCAGAGTTTGGATTTAGGTCATATTTCATGTTTAGGACTTTAGTTTGGTGTAGTTGTGGTTGGGAACAGGGTTTGGAACACAGGCAGGTTTGGTCCCAGGTTGAAGTCAGCATTGTGGTTGGGATTCAGGTTGTTGTTTGGTTCAGAATGGGTTCTGGGATTTGGCTTTGGCTCAAGCTCAGGCTTATCTCTAGCTTGGAGGCTGAAGCTCTGACTAGTGCTGGGGCTGAGGTTGATGTCAAGTGTGGATGTGGGGTGTGAGGGTTAGGTTTGGGGTTGGGGTCAGGATTTGAATTGGGTTTGTTATGATGCTCAGGCTTGAGTTCTGACTTGGCTTGGTTTTAGGGTTTAGGGATTCCAGCTTGGGTTCAGGCTTTAGAAATTTGAGTTCAGTTCTAGTTCAGGTTTGTAGTTGGGGACAGAGTTTGAGTCAGGATCGATTTAGGAATTGGGGTAAGGGTTTGGACTCAGTCCTCAGGCTAGGGCTTGGCATGGACTGGAGCTGGGGCTGGGACTTGGCCTGTTCTGTGAATGGACTGGGGCTAAGGCTTAGCCTGGATTGGGGATAGGGTTCAGGTTGTGAGTAGGGTCTTGTTTCTGATTGTGGTTGGATT
The DNA here is from genome assembly GCF_048565385.1 of Saimiri boliviensis. Classification (NCBI taxonomy): domain Eukaryota; kingdom Metazoa; phylum Chordata; class Mammalia; order Primates; family Cebidae; genus Saimiri; species Saimiri boliviensis. Next base: position 82,722,550 of record NC_133470.1, on the reverse strand, counting down.
AGGGTTGTGGTTGAGGGCAAAGTTTGGGGTTGGAATTCCAGCAGGAATATTGATCAGGATTCAGCTCAAGCTGTGATTCAGGCTTGGTTTTGTTCAAGTTTAGAGTTTGGCTCCTGGTTCATGTTTAGGATTAAGTTTTAGGGTTAAAGTTCAGGTTCAGATTCTGGTTGAGAGTTTGCCTTTGGATTTGAGTTGGCTTTATAGTTTAAGGTTCATGTTTGTGTTCTTTTCTGGATTTGTCTTTAGGGTTTAGATGTGAGGTCTGAGTAGGAGTCAAGTACGATTTTAAAGTTTAGGGTTGGTCTTGTGATCAGGGTTGTTTTTGTTGTAATGTCTAGGTTCATGCTCAGATTTATGCCAGGGCTGAGGCTAGGGCTTGGCTTGGGTTCAGTTAGGGTTAGGGTTTGGGTGCTGGTTTTGACTGAAACTTGGGCTAGAATTGAGTTGGGGCTGCTTTGGATTATTGTGACTATGTCCTGGAACCCCAAATTCAAACTCATGTACCCAATGCACAGCTGAGGCCAAACACTGAGACACCAGTTCTTGGAGACAGAGAAAGGTTTATTAGATTTTGCCAAAGCAAGAAGACGAGAGAACAAGATCTGTCAAATCTGCCTTAACAAAAAGATGCAACAAGGAGTTTTTATGCAGCTAGGGAATAAGGGAGGGGGTGTTCCAGAAAACTGAAGGGTAAGTCTATGTTTCTTCAATCTCAGGTAACACGAACAACCAGACTTCTGGGCATCAGCAGCTGGTCCCAAAGTCCTTCTAAACATCCGTTCTGTCTGCCATTTTTTTTTTTTTTTTTTTGGTGGCCCTGAAGTTATCTCCTCCTGCTTGACAAAGAAGTAATGTTGTACTGAACCGAGCATAGAGAGTCAACACCAAGACAAAAGTATGCCAAATTGCAGGGTTTATTGTTGCTGACGGCCACAGAGGACTCACATCTCTCCAACCCGTGGCCGGGGAAAAGGAGGATGCTAATACTTTTTATACCCGAAAAGCCACCTTGGGAGTGGAGGTGATAGTGTGGGGTGGGGGGTAGAGGTGAAAGTATTCAGACGTTCTGAGGGCCAGGGGATTCCATAAATCACTTCCCGGGCAGGGAGGAGGGTATGGGTCTCCAGACATTCTGAGGGCTAGAAGACTTGTCACTTCAATTGTTACCTAAGTAGCTTACGGAAGTCAAGATAAGCGTTAGTTTGCACATTGTCTGAGTTAAGGTAGAAATAACATATCTTAGTCACTTATTACAAGCTGCAGGAGCCAGGATGGAATTAGATGGGGATGCTTATTCTTCTTATTGCCGGTAAGCAAAGACTAGTAACTCTGGCAGTTACTGATAAGCGGCTTTACCTTTTGCATTTTGCAAAGTAAACTAGCAGTTGCATTTACAGAGGCCAAGTCCCGCCGTTATTGTGAGGAAAATGGGGCAGCCTTTACAACTTATTTTAAAAATAGCTTTTTCCTTTATAAAATGGCATTGCTCAGGTTCTAACTTTAGGCTAGCTGTGCTACAGTAATATGTCAGCAGTTTATAATTAGACTGTGGAAACAAGAAATAATGGGCAGAAAAGTGAATAGTTAACATGTGTAAGCAATAGTCTGATCAGAATTTTCATTATTTCAATCACTAGAATGCTGGGATGCTGAAATCTCAAGGGGCCTGATTACAGTTGGATTAGGGTGGCATGAGGTCAAACTTGGGAAGAGCATTGGCCTTGATATGGACTTGTGTTCTGGTTCAGGCTTGGGCTCTGACGTTGGCTTGGTTTTAGGGTTCAAATGTTCAGATTCAGGTTCTGACTTATATTCAGTGTTTGACTTTTAGTTGGGATTTGGTATTAGAGTTAGTATTAGGATGGGCTTGGGGTTTGGCTTGTTTGTCAAGTCGAGGTTAGAATTGGGGTTCTAGGGCTTAGTTTTAGGGTTTAGGGCTTCAAGTACATTTTCTGGTTCACATGTAAGTGTAATGTTCTGGGATTTTGATGGGGTTCACGTTTGGATTTGATTGGGGCTCGTGTTTGGGCTTGAACTTGGTCTCTTACTTATGCTCAGTTTCAATGCAGAGGGGAGTTAGTGTGCTTGTTCAGGTTTAGTGTTTCAGATGCCAGAGCCAAGATCACAGTGGTAGGGGGCAGATTTAGCCCAGAGTAGGGCAGACGTCAGAGCACAGGGGGCAAGAGTCCTGAGCTTAAAGGCTGGTGCTGCCCTGGAGTTACAGGAAAGAGCCTGGACCCATGTGGCAAAGTTGTGGAAACAAAAGGCTGAGCCACATGAGCATAGGCAAAGGCCTGAGCTTCAGGCCCAGAATGAGGAGTTTCATCCTTAGATGGAGGAGCAGTGGGTGAAGCTGGGAGCAAAAGAAGGAGCCATTCCCCCAGAGAGCAGAGCCACAGGCCCAGATGTCATTTTTATGGTTAAGGGCTTGATTTTGGGTTAGTTTGGGATTAGTGTTTGTGGTTAAGATTAGGGGTACAGTAATGATTGTAATTGGAGTTAGGGCTGGGTTTGGATTTGAGTTTGGGGCAAGGTATGGTCCAGGTGACTGGGTTTGGGTCCTGACTTAAGCTTGGTTTTAAAGTCTAGGAGTTTGTACTAGGGTTTTATTCAGCTTCAATGTTTGGCTTCAGGTTTAACTTGGGTTTAGAGCTTAGGTTTTGGGTCAGGTTACATTTGTTTTAAAGTTTGAGTTTGTGTTCAATTCTGGTTAAGGATTTTGGATTTGTATAGGGGTCAGGGGTCAGGTCATAATGTGTTTGGAATTCAGAGTTTGGGTTTGGGTTCAAGTTTGTGGTCAAGGTTTATGGTAAGGGTTAGGGTTGGAATTGGAGTTGGAATTTCATTCAGATTTGGATTACAGTTTATGTCCTGGCCTATGCATAGGCTCTGACTGAAGCTTGACTTCCGAGTTTAGGAGTTTGAATCAGGATTTTGGTTCATGTTCATAGTTCACCTTCTGGTTCAAGTTCAGGTTGAACCTTGGTGTTATGGTTGGGATCAGTTTTGGTGTCAGTGTCTGATTGGAATCTGGTTGGGGTTTGGGATTAGACTCTGACTTGGGCTGGGTTTTTAGGGTATAGGACTTTGGCCTCAATTGGGTTAGGGTTTAGTGTTTAGGACTAGGGTTCAGATGTGGACAGGATTTGTGGTTTTGTATTCGAGTCAAGGTTATGATTGACAAATAGGTCGCATGAAGAGTTTAGGATTGTGGTTGGGACTTGGGCTTAGGCTCAGGATAGGTTTTAGAGGTTACAGTTGGATCCTAGTTTACATTTGGATTAAGTGTCAAGATTTCTGGATTTGGGTTCAGGTACGGGAATGGTTTTGTAACAGTGAAACAGAAAAAAATAAAAATAAAAATAATGTAACTAATCCTATTTTTGTTTAAGGGGCCTTTACGCATTCCAGCCCATAGGCTAGGATAATTTTAGAGCACTGAGATAATACGGAAAAACAGCAATCACGTAGCTTTTAAAAGGAACTCTGGAATTAAAGAAAACGCATGTAAACAACTAACTGTTTTGTTAAAGATATATAGGAGCATTTTGACCTGACCAAGGACTAAGAATTTCCCAAACTCCTTGGGCCCTCACTGGCACCCAGATACCTGAAGTTGTTGGGCCCTTCTGGATCCCAACTCTTTCCTCTACCCCTTGTCTTTAACATAAAAGGAACCTAAAATTTGTGGTGACTTGAGATGGTACTTTAGGATGTTAGCATGTCATCTTCTAGGTTTGCTGGCTTTCTTAATAAACCTGCTTTTCCTCTCACCAACTCCTGTATCTTGAGTTTTGTCTCAAGTAGCAAGCAGCTGAACTTGGGGTCAGTTATAATTTCATGGTACAGGCTAAAATTCTGGTTTAGGACTTATGGTAGGTGTTACCACTAAGGTTAGGGTGAAATTGATGCTGAGTTTCACTTCAGGATAATATTGAGTTTTGATTATGTTTTTGGATTTAGACTTAGGCTTAGCTAGTGCTAAGAATAAGGTAAGAGGTACACTCGAGTTGAACTGGGGAAAATTGGGTTAGGTTTAGAGTCAGAGGTCAGAGTCAGGTTAAAGGTCAGGATTAAAGATTGAGTCAGGGTCAGGGTTGGGGTTAGAAATGTGGGTTGGGGCTGGCATCTGGGTCTGGGTTATGGTTTGGATTGGGATCGAGGTCAGGGTTTGATCAGGGTCAGTGTCAACATAGGGTTAAGTTTAGGAGTTAGGATTAGGTTCTGGATCAGTGTTGGGATAAGGATCATTATCACATTTTCCTCATGACTTTAGCTTTGTAATAAGTGTTGGGGTACAGATGTGTGAGTTCTTCAAGTTTGTGTTTATACAATGTTGTCTATTATAGGTTTAGAAACAGTTTGCTGGGAATTTGATTGAGATTACACTCAACATATAAATCAACTTTGAAAGAATTTTTATCTTAACTATGTCTAGTCTACTAATGGTAAATAAGGAATATCTCTCCATTTATTTACATTTTGTTTCTTTCAACTGTGTTTCCAGGTGGTATGAATGCATATGTGTACCTTTTTTAAAAAATGTATACTTAAGAACTTTAATTTTTAGGCCTGTCATTGTAAATGATATAGATTTTTTTCTTTATTATTATTTTTTAATGCATTTTAGGTTTTGGGGTACATGTGAAGAACATGCAAGATTGTTGCATAGGAACACACATGACAGTGTGATTTGCTCCCTTCCTCCCCATGACCTATGTCTGGCATTTCTCCCCATGCTATCCACCCCAACTACCCACCCCCCACTGTCCCTCCCCTATTTCCCCCCAACAGACCCCAGTGTGTAGTGCTCCCCTCCCTGTGTCCATGTGTTCTCATTGTTCAACCCTCACCTATGAGTGAGGACATGCAGTGTTTGATTTTCTGCTCTGTGTCAGTTTGCTGAGAATGATGGTTTCCAGGTTCATCCATGTCCCTACAAAGGACATGAACTCATCTTTTTTTTTTTTTTTTTTTTTTTTACAGTTTACGCATCTGACAAAGGGCTGATATCCAGAATTTACAAAGAACTAAAACAGATTTACAAGAAAGAAACAAACAATCCCATTCAAAAGTGGGCAAAGGATATGAACAGACACTTTACAAATGATATAGATATTTTTAAATACCATATTCCAGTTTTCAAATTCCACTTGTATCCATACATAATTGCTGATACACAGGACATCAATTGACTTTTGTCCATCGGCCATCGACTTTGTTTTTATCTCTGTCCATTCTGGTCAAGGCATGGGATGGTAGACTCTTTCAGTTTTAACTTTCAAAATCATGGCATGGGATTATCAGAACAATGGATTTCAGAGATTCACAGGGACCACAGGAGAGGTCCATGGGCACCACTATACAGCGAGCACTTGAGCATCCTGTGCTGCCCCCAACAGCCTGTAGGGGGCACACAAAACCTTAAAGGATTATAAATCATTCTATAAGGACACATGCACACAAATGTTCATTGCAGCACAGTTTACAATAGCAAAGACCTGGAACCAACCCAAATGCCCATCAATGATAGACTGGACAGGGAAAATGTGGCACATATACACCATGGAATATTATGCAGCCATCAAAAATCATGAGTTCGTGTCCTTTGTAGGGACATGGATGAACCTGGAAACCATCATTCTCAGCAAACTGACACAAGAGCAGAAAATCAAACACCGCATGTTCTCACTCATAGGCAGGTGTTGAACAATGAGAACACATGGACACAGGGAGGGGAACATTACACACTGGGGTCTGTTGGGGGGAAATAGGGAAGACACAGTGGGGGGTGGGGAGTTGGGGAGAGATGGCATGGGGAGAAATGCCAGATATAGGTAATGGGGAGGAAGGCAGCAAATCACACTGCCATGTGTGTATCTATGCAACAATCTTGCATGTTCTTCACATGTACCCCAAAACCTAAAATGCAGTAAAAAAAAAAAAAAAAAACCACCTTTTTGGACCTTCCCCCCATGTTCCCCACACAGATATCTGGCACCTCCACAGTGAGGATTAAGCTTTGTTCTCCTCAGGTTTCATCCAGGAGGTGCCACTATGGCTACAGGACACCTGGGGGCCATGCCCAAGTAGGACCCAAATCTCCTTCTCCTCAGGACCCACCTGGGAGACCCCTCTGTGGCTAAGGAACACCTGGGGGCCATGCTGGTGCAGCTTCAGGACACCAGAAGGTAAGGAAAAAGCTTCCTGTAGATGCCCTGAGTGCAGAGGAGGGAGCACTGCCATATGTTTTACTTTCTCATGTTGTTAAGGCTTCTTGGGGTGTCATTTTTCTGGCAGGAAACCTCTCTGGCTAGTGGCACCTTTGCCTGAGTTTGCTCTGGCCCGCTGAATTTGTTCTGCCCAGTTGGCCTGGTAGGCTGCACTTGGCTCATGCTACCGGCCTGGAGCTCATGCCTGCCAAGGGCAAGTCAGGCATGAAATGGTGAGGGGTGGGTGAGCAAGTGTAGGGTCTTGTCACTGCACAGTCAGACACACCAGCTGCTGCAGTGGGGCAGGCAGCTCCAGGTGCTGGCATGGGTGCTGGCTCTCTGCAAGGCTGTGGCTGGACCAGACACACCACAGGCAACTTCCACAGCTGGCACCAGGGAATACGGTGGCACCCAGAAGCTTGGAGGTGACAGGAACTGCAGGGCCCCAAAGGAGAAGTCACAGCCTTGGCTGGGGTAGCTCCCAGGTTGGTGCTCCCCAAAGGACTGCAGCTCTTCTCTCCTTCTCTTCACTCACAATGTGGCAAGCAAGGGGCACTTCTCAGCCCTGTTTGTGTTATCGGTCTTTTATCCTTGCCACTGGTGGATTCCAAGTTCTTGTTCTGCAATGAGGAAGAATGAAGTACACAGACAAGAGGGTGAGCAAGACAAAGAGAAGCTTTCATGAGTGATAGAACAGCTCAGAGGAGACCCACAGCAGGTAACTCCTTTCCACAGCTAGGGGGTCTTGAAGAGTGTTAAGCTCCTAGCTGAGAGGGTAGCTCCTCTCTGCAGCTGGTCATCCCATTGTCTGCTCTGCTCTGGCTGAGCCTGGGGCTTTTATGGGCCTCAGAGGGCTGGAAGTGGATGCCAGTTGGTCTGTGTGTGGCCATGGGCAGGCCTGGAATGGGCACCACAAGTTCCCAGCATAACTGACAGCCCAGCCTACATCCGTCAGGCCCTCCCTGGCCTGAAGGTGGGACCTCACCAGGGACCTACCCCCTTCTGCCCAGGAGCCTTTCTGACTCCTGCTGCCATCCGTGGCACCCTGCTTTTGGTAAGGGACACCTACAGGCCAGCACCAAGCCACCCTCAGCCCACCCCTCAGCCTCTCCCCAGCACTTGTCTGTGCCCAAAGTGCAGAGGGAGCCAAGGTGGCAGGGGGCTGGCATGGAAGTTCTGCCCCTAGCATATGCACACCTAGGCAGGCTGTGATAGCACCTGGGCTCAGCCCCAAACCCCCATGCAGATTACAGCAGGTGCTGAGAGCCAGAAGCCAGGTAGTGGGAGCAGACACCCCCAAGCCTCTGGGGGCAGGCAGGACACCCCTCCCAGGCCCCTGAGGGTGCAGAATGCAGAGATGACCAGGTCCTGTGCTTGGAGAGTCTGGCTCCCACTCACTCTATGGAGTGTACAGGCAGTCCCAACTGCACCTCTTTGCAGCTTCGGGTGAGGGCTACAGGTCCTCGCTGGGCCCCTCTTTGCCTGCCCCTTCATGCCCGACAGTGCTGCTCCCCTGACAGCAGGCAGCTCAGCCCAGCCCCATCGTGGCAGCTCCCAGGACAGTGGGATCCAGGGGGGCTCTGGCTTGTCCCTGGCTCCTGCTGGCTCCATGGAGTACAGCACTGCCCCAGGCCCAGCTCTGCCTCCTCCCTGCGCCCTCTCCACAGTGGTGTTGGGCGAGAGCCCCAACACAGGGCTAGGGTCTGGAGCAGCAGTCTCTGGGCCTGGAAGAAGGTCCCACCCAGCCACAAGAGGTTGGGGGCAGCACGTTTGGCTGCCTCTGGGACTCAGGGCACAGGGGACACAGGGCACAGCCTGATGCTGCCATCAATGTTACGTTTATTTTATTTTACAAAAGTGTCCCTTCATTGAGGGTTTGATATTCATCATCACAGCAAGCCCAAGTGTGTTTTTCCAGATTTGGATTTGCTTCTGGGGGAAATCTTGGTACAGAGAAAAGGGAAACCCTGAGCGCAACACAGGGAGTCCCCTCAGGGCCCCCAGGACACACACTCTACAGACTTGCTTTTATTTGTGTCTCATTGGCTTATTCTTACAGTATTAAACTGCTTGAAAATATTGAAGAGTAAGTATCTTAAAACTCACAACATTATTTTAAGTATAAATAGTATACTTTTGTCTGTGAAAAGAACTTTAGGCAAAATAAATTTAAACACAGTTTATTTGTACAAAAGAATGATTCATGAATTGAGAAGCACCGAAACAGAAAACATGTTTTGGGCTGCACACTCGCAGAGTGAGCAGAGCTTTTAGAGGTAGAAGCTAAGTGAAGAAATGGCCCGATTGGCTCCAGCTAGATGACTGCCTGATTTGGAGAATGGTTCCGTGGGTATCCCTAGCCATATAGCCAACCAACTGCTGGGCTCTTTGTGATTGACTTCAGTTGGTTTGTTAATTTTTTAAAAGTGAGTTACTAGAAATGCATCCAGGTTAAGTTTGTGTTTGCTTAGGGAAGACCTTAGTGTAATGACCTCCTCCTTATTTGCTTTAACATGTCAAAACCATAATTCATTTTCATTTTACTTTCCTGGCATTAACAGAAGTAAACTCACAACATTTTTGTTGTTATTCACAAAGCCAGTTTAATTGGCAGCATATTTGTAGTGTTACGTAAAAGAACATGTGTCTTACAATCACTGGTATCTTAGATTAGATGAAATATGTTAACTCTATTAAGCTTGTTATTAAACTGTAACACGAATTGAGTTCTCACTTTTCTCCTAGGCTTTGGCCATTTAAAATACACTCAACTGTCGCTTGAGGAGGGGCTGCTTTCTGAGAAATGTGTTGTTAGGTGCTTTTATCATTGTGCAAATATTATGGAGTGTACTTGCACAAACCCGGTTGGTATAGCCTACACCTAGCCACACCTAGGCTATATGGCATAGCCTGTTGCTCCTAGGGTACAAACCTGTGTAGCATGGTACTGTACCAAATAATATATGCAGTTTTTACTACAATGGGAAGTATTCGTATATCGATTTAAACATATAAAAGAATGCTTTGAGCCATGATGGCTAGGCAGAAATTTTTAAGCTCCATATAATCTCATAGGACCACCACCTATGTATGTGGTGTGTGACCATAACATCAGAATTAATTAAAAACATCAGCTTACATTAAGCTGTGAACTCAGATGGTCCTCGGGTCTTTTCCATTGGGAGATCTTTAAGCACTGTTCCAAGCTGTTCTATGCTAATATTCATAGTTTCCTTATTTTAGAGTCCATTTTGTTAATGTGTATTTTTACTAGGAAATCACCTGTTTCTTCTAGGTTTCCAGTTTGATACAGTTGGTTTCTTTTTTTTTTTTTTTTTTTTTTGAGACGGAGTTTCGCTCTTGTTACCCAGGCTGGAGTGCAATGGCGCGATCTCGGCTCACCGCAACTTCCGCCTCCTGGGTTCAAGCAATTCTCCTGCCTCAGCCTCCTGAGTAGCTGGGATTACAGGCACACGCCACCATGCCCAGCTAATTTTTTGTATTTTTAGTAGAGACGGGGTTTCACCATGTTGACCAGGATGGTCTCGATCTCTTGACCTCGTGATCCACCCGCCTCGGCCTCCCAAAGTGCTGGGATTACAGGCTTGAGCCACCGCGCCCGGCCTACAGTTGGTTTCTTATTTGACCTTTGATTTCTCCTCTCTTACTAGTTTTATACAGAATTCTTGATTCTATATACTTTTGCACTCTCTTTTTATGAGCAACAATTTTTTAAAATATATTTTTTAGCTTTTCTTAATGGAAGGATTGTCCTGTTTGATAATTTCTCATGACCCAATGATGATCTTAAATAATTGTTAATTAACTTCAGCTTAATAGGCTATCTTTTTCAGGACCCAACTTTTAAAAGACAAAATTACAACACATCTAGGTTTGCAGATCTTAATTGGCTTTTGTTTGAGATTCTAGAATCAGGCAGCAATCTGGAACAAAAATGGTGCAGAATGCTCTGCCACATGACATGTGTAGGTTATGTTTATAACCACAGAAAAGAAAGTGACATAGAAAAAACAGAAGTGGAATACAGAGACAGCTCCATTGGTTACAGCCTGGATTTGCCTTTATGGAACCTAGTTTGAACAGTTGGCAGCCTAACATTGGCTGACGCTTGGTGGCTGTGGTTGGTTGGGCCTCAGCTATTTGTTAAAAAGACAGATTTCTAAGTCAGATTTTCAGTTTGTTTATATGCCAAGTTAGGTTGTAGTTCTTTACAAAAACTCTTTGGGAGGCTTCATAAGCCCAAATTTAACAACTCCCCACTTTTGGTCAGCCTTTCCATTTTGAGAAAGTGACCAAAACTTTGGGCATTGACACCATGAGACTACTCTCTGTCATCATTGTAAATGGATTTACTTGGTCTCAGTATAAAGTTCAGAAGTCCTTATTTGGTCTCAGTTCTCACTGTGCAATAGCAGAATAGTGAGTTTTGTAAGATGGGAAGAAGGAAACAGAACAATGGAAAATAACAGCTGATTGGTTATGTAAACCAAAAATAAAATTCTAAGGCCCCCACCCACCTTCTTTCAGCCAAGGGGATTCCAGAGTTAACCTGAAAATGTAGTTCAGGCCATTATGAAAAAGGGGGCTGGACATGCCTCATTATACTCCTCCATCATTCACATCGACACAGACCTAAGTCTGATAAGAAACGTTTATAATCTTTTTTTCTCTGAAGCCTGCTACTTCAAGGCTTCATCTGTATAATAAAACCTACATCCCCTCAACCCTTTATCCACCCAGACATTCGTTTCTACAGATGATAACTCTTTCAACTGATTGCCAATCCAAAAATTTTTAAATCTACCTATGACCTGGAAGCTCCCACCCCTTGAGTTTTTCCACCTTTCCAGATCAAACCAGCATAAATCTTACATGTATTGATTGATGTATTATGTCTCCCTAAAACGTATAAAGCAAGCTGTACCCTGACCAACTTGAGCAACTGTTATCAGGACCTCCTGAGGCTGTGTCACGGGTGTGTCCTTAACCTTACCAAAATAAACTTTCTAATTTGACTGAGACCAGTCTCAGATATTTTGGGTTCACAGTTAATATCAGGTTACTTCAGGTTACTTTTGGCGTAAGGGTTAAAGCAGAGGGGACTTCCTTGTGCTAACTCAGGTAGACTGGAATGTCGTCTTTTTCAGGAAAAGGTGACCTGTTTGGAAATTTATCTGCTTCCTTAAAGCTTCAGTTTGGTTGCGTGGCATTTAGCATCACTGACTCCATTCTGGTTTGGCCTGCTCTGTTGTGACCTACTGCAGGAGCCCAGTCCAGAACAATGGCCTGCCATAATTTGTTTAATAATTCTCCCCTTTTGGTTAGGTTCTCACCTAGGTGAGAGTGTGACCCAAACACTGGACATTAGTAGTATTCTCAGTTGCCATCATTTTGGTTTCTGGTCTCAACACGTCATTTCAGTAAAGTCATTAAAACTTTCTTCGGTTATTCTTACCAGTGGCAGCTATCCAAGTTACCCTGAGTTACCAACAGTGAATCCATATGTATCTGCAGCAACTTCAGTTCTTGCCTCCTCAGGAGAAAGAATTCCACTGAGAGACATAAGGTGGAAGAAGAAACCAAGGTGAGTTTCAGAGGAGGAGTGCAAATTTATTTTTAAAAGGCTTTAGAACAGGAAAGAAAGGAAAATTCTCTTGGAAGAGACCCAAGATGGCATCTGAAGTTCAAATACAGCATTGAACCTTGATCCTAGGACTTTATAGGCTCACCTCTTTCCCATAATTCTTCCCTTTGTGTGGGCTGCCCACATGTGCAGTGAGCACTTACAGTCTGTTTAGGAAGTTGTATGTATGCCCATCTAGACTTTCTTCTTTTTTCTGATGGAGTATCCCCAGAAGGTCATACTTCACCACTTTGTCTCTTAAGCATACTCTATAGTTCAACAGTGTGTAGCCAATCACTAATCAATATTATTTCTGAAACCAGTGAGAATTCCTGGCAAACAACTTTGTATCAGCCCACTTCTTGTCCTTCTTTTTGCTTTAAAAACCTGCTTGTAACAGAAGTTGAATGGAGCTCGTATCTACAGATATTTAGTTCTGTGTCTTCTGGGTGGGTGTCTTTATCTTGGCTCAAGTAAACTCTAAAATTCTGTTTTGTGCCTCATCTTCTTCCTTTAGGTCAACAATATGAGTATACTTTAACATGGTACATTTGATCCTGATGAGCTACTTCTGTTGTACAATCAAATGTAAGGCAGTGTCAATGAAGAGTCAGACTCTGTAAAATCTTTGAAGAGATTTAATCTGAGCCAAATATGAGTGACCATGGCTCAGACACAGCCCTCAGGAGGTCCTGAGAACATCTACCCAAGGTGGTCAGGGTGCAGCTTGGTATTATACATTTTAGGGAGACATGACACTTCAATCACATACATTTAAGAAATACATCGGTTTGATCTAGAATGGCAGGACAGCTTGAAGTGGGGTGGGGGGCTTCCAGTTTACAGATAGATTTAACATTTTTCTGGTTAACAATTGGTTGAGTTTATCTAGAGACCTGGGATCAATAGAAAGCAATGTCTGGATTAATATAAAGGATTGTGGACACCCAAATTCTTATTTGCAGAGGAAGTCTTCAGACAGTAGGCTTCACAGAGAATATGTTTTAAAATGTTTCTTATCAGACCTAAAGTCTGTGTTGATGTTAATGTCAGAGAGGCATAATGAGGCATATCCGACCCTCACTTCCCGTCACGGCCTGAAGCAGTCTCTCAGATTAAATTTTAAACAGCCCTGGCTGAGGAGGAAGTCCATTTAGAAGGTTGGGGGGGTGCTTAGAATTTTATTTTTGGTTTATGGAAGTATATTTTGCTTTTGATATTATTAACTGTATTTCTAGTCTAACATGTTTTCCTAGGAGCATTAAATACTCCTTTTGGATTTTATTACACAAATAAGGCATAGATCCCATTTTATCATTACCTTCATTACTAGATATATTGACATCATTTCAACTGAATTTAGAAACATTGCAGAGTTTTGTTGTACTGGAGCGAGCACAGAAAGTGAACACCAAGACAAAAGTATGCCAAATTGCAGGGTCTTTATTGCCTGCGGCCACGGAGGACTCATGTCTCTCCAACCTGTGGCCCCGAAAGGAGGGTGTCAAGACCCTTTATACCCGTAAAAGCACCTTGGGAGTGAGGATGAGAGGCAGGGTGGGGGTGAAGGGTTTCAGACATTCCCACGGCCAGGGGACTTTGGATATTCCGATCGTTACTTAAGTGGTTTACAGAAGTCAAGATAAGCATTAGTTTACACATTGTCTGGGTGTGGGTGGAAATTACAAACCTTAGTTACTTATTATAAGTCGCAGGGGCCAAGATGGCCTGGGTTTGGACTGCTTACCTGTCACATTAGGGTTACAGAGAGCAGTTTCAACAGAAAGCCGAGGTATGGTCTAGGTATGCAGTTTTATGGGGCTTTTACCACGTCGCAGCTTGAGCTTCTAATAATTATTTGTGATCCCTTAAAAGGTAAATTACATTTTTCCTCAAGACATAGCAATATCTAAAATCACTCATACAATGTCCTGCCACTTTTGTTTATGTATTTTCATCAATTTCTCTAAAGCATCACTGAGGAAATTGACTTTGAATATCCCTTTAAACTCTTCTCACTCATAGGTGGGTGTTGAACAGAGAACACATGGACACAGGGAGGGGAGCATCACACACTGGGGTCTGTTGGGGGGAAATAGGGGAGGGACTGTGTGGAGTGGGGAGTTGGGGAGAGATAGCATGGGGAGAAATGCCAGATATAGGTGAAGGGGAGGAAGGTAGCACATCGCACTGCCATGTGTGTACCTATGCAACAATCTTGCATGTTCTTCACATGTACCCCAAAACCTAAAATGAAATAAAAAAATTTTTAAAAAACTCTTCTATTTTAGAAAACATCACAAGAAAACATTGAATGATGGCGGTCACAAAATCTGTTCACGTATTTCCTTTCTCTGAATATTTTTTGCAGGGACAAATATTTGTTTCTGTTGTATTACTGTTAAAAGGAATGTTTGGAAACAAAATAAAGACAAAGATTTATTACAATAACTGATCCAGTAACAATAAATTAATTTGCCATTTGAACCTTTTCTTTCTTCAAGACAGAGTGTTGCTCTGTCGCCCAGGCTAGAGTACAGTGGCACCATCGGGGCTCACTGCAACCTCCACCTCCCAGGTTTAGGCAATTCTCCTGCCTCAGCCTCCTGAGTAACTGGGATTATAGGCACCTGCTACCACATCTGGCTAATTTTTGTATTTTTAGTAGAGACGAGGTTTCACCATGTTGGCCAGGCTAGTCTCGATCTCTCGACCTTGTGATCTGCCTGCCTAGGACTCCCAAAGTGCTGGGATTACAGACATGAGCAACTGCACTCAGCTCCCCCCAACACACACTTTTTTTAAAGTTTTACTTTTGAAAATGTTCAGCCAAGAATTGAAATAGCCTCAAAAATGTGAATTTTCCCCTGATCTAAGCTGACCAGATTTCTAGGGAGTGAACCCAGGACAGAACCATACCACTCACACACACAAAAAAAATGATTACTAAGTGTACACAAATGTGTTCTTTTAACATTAAAATGCAAAAGAGGCATTTATCTGGGATTATATATTACTCCACATTATATACTTGACAGAATCATGAATGTTCTTATTTTTTAAATGTAGGACTAGTTAGTGTCAGTTACTACTATGATTTTTACTACAAATAATTAGCTAACTATAGAAATGATTTCTGAAAGTAGAGTCTTAATTATTAGTACAAATAAACAGATGTTTGAAAAAATATTACAATGTTTTGAATAAAGTGAATTAGGAAGAAAAATGTATCAGATGTCTTCTTAACATCTAACATCACTTGTTACAATTAATGACCAGATGTTGATATGTTTTCATTAAATAAGCCCACATTTTATTTGGTTTCCCTCATTTCTATCTTTTTCTATTCTGGGATCCCATGTAGGATCCTACAGGACATTTAGTTGTCATGTCTGGCTCTTCTTGCTTGTGACAGTTTCTCAGATGTTCCTTCTGATAGCCTTGACAGTGTAAGAAAGATTGGTCAGGTATTGTGTAAAATATCTCTCATTGTGGTTTACTTTGTGTTTTTCTCATAATTAGGCTGGGGTTATGGGTTTGGGGGAAGCAGATCAGATTTGTAGTGCTATTCTAGTCTCTTCATGGTCTTAAGATACATTGTCACCATTAATGTTAATTTTGATCACCTGGCTGAGGTAGTGTTTTTAGGTTTCTCACTTTTCTCACTGTGAAGTTACTTTTTCCCCATGTCCATACTGTATGTATTCTTTTGAAGGAAATAAACCTGCAGAGCCCACACTTAAGGAGTGGGGAGTTAGCTCTACCTCCTTGATGGCTGAGTGTCTACATCCGGTATTTGGAATTCATCTGTATAAGATATTTCTATTTGACCCATTTGTGTATTTACTTAATCATTTATTTATACCAGTATGGACAACCAGATAGTTACTTCAATCGTTTGGTTATTATCCAATTGTACAGTATTTTGTTGCTTTGATTTCCTACCTGTGGCCATTGGGAGCTTTTTCCATTGGCTTCTGTTTTCCTTTGAGACAACTGAATGTTTTGTCTTGTTTTGTTTAACAATTTCTTTCTGACACTTCAAGAGTATCCTGGCTCATATATTTACTGTCTTGGCCCGAGTTTTAGCTATTTCTTCAAAAAGCACTGATTTCCCTCATTAGAGAATAGTTTCAAGTGCTTATATCTGGCAGGTAAATATACTTATTGCATCTTCTCCCTCACAGCTGACAATGCAAGAAAATATATATGTGTATGTTCTAACCTACATACACACCCCTAATTATAAAGATTTCTATGTGGATCCTCTGTGTATATATTAAGCTACATGTGAGTTTATACTGCTGTCTCTAATCCATGGACTCTGATCCATTATCACAGGAATTATTCTAGCCTCCCCTGCCTTTCTTGTCTGTAAATTCTGACTCCAACAGCAAGGAATTGGCTTCCACCATCTGCCATTTATTTAATCCCTTGTTCTAGTATAAACATTAAATTTCTTGTTGTTCATCCAAATTATAGGCTGTGATTTAATAATAAATATATGTTTGGTCTCTATTTCCTGGTGCAGAGCTCTCAAAACCCTTACAATTTCTTGAGTGATAAGGGTGCTAAGAGCATATTTTGTTCTCATATTTGATCTTTGATCCTGGTTTCTGACACAGAGTTCCTAAATGCCTTGAAAATCTCTCTGGTGCTAGGAAGTCTTTTGTTCTGCTAAGGACTCTTGGTGGGCTCCTGGATGGCTTCAGGATGGGGCACAGTCACCAGAAATACCAAGCCATGATTAGAAGCTTGTAATTTTCAGCTTCATATCCTAACCTCTGAGGGGAAAGGGGGCTGAAGATTGAGTTAATAATCAATCTTCAGTGATAAAGCCTCCATATAAATCCCTGAAAGAGGTGGGAGGATCACTTGAGGCCAGGAGATTATGGCCAGCCTGAACGACACAGTAAGACTCCATCTCTACAGAAAATAAGACGGTTGGGTGTGGTAGTGTACACACGTAGTCCCAGCTACTTAGGAAACTAAGGCAGAAGGATTCCTTGAGGCCAGGAGTTCAAGGCTGCAGTAAGCTATAATTGCACCCCTGCACTCCAGGCTGGGGGACAGAGCAAGACTTTGTCTCTTAAAAAATCCTAAAAGATGGGGTTTAAAGAGCTTCTAAATTGATAAATACATCCATGTGCAGGGATCACGGAAACCCCAACCCCATGAGGACAGAGCTTCCACACTTGAGACCCTTTCAAACCTTGTTTTGTGTACCCCTTATCTGGCTGTTCATGTGTTTTCTTTACCATATCCTTTATAATAAACTGGGGTCCTTCAGGTTGCTGTAACAAAATATTGTAGACTGGGTAACTTTTAAACAACATAAATTTGTTGCATATAATTCTGGAGCCTGGAAAAATCCAAGATCTAGTCACTGGAAGATTCCATGTCTGGTGAGGGCTTATCCCTTAGAGAAAGTACCTTCTTGCCATGTCCTTATATGGCAGAATGGAGAAACAGGCTCCTTACAGACTGTTTTATACTGGCACTTGTCCCATTCATGAGGGCAGAGCCTTGACGATGAATTACCTGTTAAAACCATCCTTTTAGATGTTAGGTTTGAATTTGGGGGGACTCAAATACTGAGATCATATTACCCAGTAAACATAAGTAAGTGTTTCCCTGAGTTCTATGAGCCATCATAGCAAATTATCAATCCTGAGGAGGAGGTGTAGGACTGTTCAGTTTGCAGCCAAGCCATGCAGAAGTGTGAGTGAACTGGGGATTTACTACTTGTGATTAGCATGTGAAGTGCGGGACAACCCTTAAACTATTAGGTATGTAACAACTCCAATAAACTCGTGTCATAATTGAATTATAGGACACCCAGCTGGTGTCCAGAAAATTGGAGAATTGGTCGGTATGGAAAAACCCCTCATATATTTGGTGTCAGAAGTGAGGTATTGAGAGTATAGATGAAAAACAGCATTTTTTTTTTCTTTTTACAGATATAGTGGTTTCAAAATTGACTATTACCCCTGTGGGAAAGAACTTTATAAAATAGAGTTCACTATTTATATGCAGTCTATTCTGCTTTTAGTCTATAGGTTCTACTCACTTCCAAAGTGACTTAGGTTAGCACTTTCTGCTCATCACCTGCAGTGAACTTTTCCATAAATTTGTAATACAGTGAGATTCTTGGTCCCATTCTATATTTTATCATTGGATACTACTATACCCTAAATAGTTTGATTTAATTTGTATAGCTTGTGATTTATTTCTTGGGCCGTAAAATTCTATCCTTTTTATAAAATGCATAGTGTCAGGTATCCACCATTAAAGTACCATACAGAATACTTCAAACTCCCACCCTATGTAACCACTGATTCATTTATCTGTGTAATTTTGCCTTTTCCAAAATATCATATAAAATGGGGTGAAATGGTGGGTAACCTCTTCAGACTCACTTCCTTCACTTAGCAGTATACATGCAAGATTTACCCATGTCTTTGCATGTATAGATAGTTTATTCCTTTCTATTTCTATCCATTGCATAGATGTATCCCGATTTCATTATGCATTCAGCTACTGAAGGAAATTCTGATTACATTTTGACCGTTATGAATAGAACTGCTATCCATAATTGCATGCTGGTATATGTTTGAACATAACTTTTCAAAGCAATTGTCTAAATACAGGCAATTTAGGGGTGCAATTGTTAGATTATAAGGTGAGAGTTGTTCAGCTTTGGAAACAAAACTGCAAAAGTGTGTTCCAAAGTGACTGTACCATTATGCATTCTACCAGCAATGAATGACAGCTCCTATTCTTCAGCCTCCAACGACTGGTTTGTCAGCACTCTTTTAGAGTTCAACAATTCTAAAGGATGTGCAGCTATCTCATTGTTGCTTAATTTACAATTTCCTAATGATATCTTGAGCATTCTTTTGTATGATTATTTGCTATCCTTATATTTTATTTGGCTAAGTGTCCATTTAGATATTTACTTATTTTAATCGGGTTTTCAGTTATCTTATTGCTTCTTTTTAAGAGTTCTTTCTGTGTTATTATTTTTAGAGACAAAGTGTTGTTATATTGCTCAGGCCGATCTCAAACTCCTAGATTCAAGCAATCCTCTCACCTCAGCCTCCTGAGTAACTGGGATTATAGGCATAAGCCACCCAACCCAACTTCTTTTTGTATTTTTAATACAATTGTTTTCACTAGATATGTATTTTGCAAATACTTTCTCCCAGTCTGTGTCTTGTCTTTGTTGTCTGAAAAGGCTCTTTCACAGAGTTGAAAATGTAGATTTTTGTTTTTGTTTTTGTTTTTGTTTTTGTTTTTGAGACGGAGTTTCCCTCTTGTTACCCAGGCTGGAGTGCAATGGCGCGATCTCGGCTCACCGCAACCTCCGCCTCCTGGGTTCAGGCAATTCTCCTGCCTCAGCCTCCCGAGTAGCTGGGATTACAGGCATGCGACACCATGCCCAGCTAATTTTTTGTATTTTTAGTAGAGACGGGGTTTCACCATGTTGACCAGGATGGTCTCGATCTCTTGACCTCGTGATCCACCCGCCTCAGCCTCCCAAAGTGCTGGGATTACAGGCTTGAGCCACCGCGCCCGGCCTGAAAATTTAGTTTTACAAAGTCTCGGTTATCAGTATTTTTTCTTTTGTGATTTGGCTTTTGGTATTATGTGTTAAACGTCAGCGCCAAATCCAAGGTCATGCAGGCTTTCTTTTAGAATGTTTGTAGTTTTACATTTCAAATTTCAGCCTATGGACTCTTGCGAGTGAAATTTTGTGTAAATTTTAGTTTGTATGTATATAATTTTTATTCTATATGGTTTCCAAATAATTGTTCCATCACTATTTTTGAAAAATACACGGGATAGTGAATTTCCAAAATGATGGCACTGTATAAACGAATACTGAATGTAATTGATTTCTCAGGAGAGCCAGGAGGGGGCGCACATCCTCCGATAAACTGTGAGCAAGAGCGTCCTGTGCTGAGTCCTGACGGCCACCAGATGGCAGGTGAACCCACCTTTTCTGACCCATCTTCCCTCAGATGGTGGGAGGCGGGAGACAAGAACTTCATTTTCCTCAAGGCTCCAGGAGGGAGATTTTTTTTTATTTTTTAAATTTTTTTAGATGGGGTTTCACCATATTGATCAGGCTGATCTTGAACTCCTGACCTCAGGTGATCCACCCACCTCAGCCTCCCAAAGTGCTGGGATTACAGGTGCGAGCCACTGCGCCTGGCCAGGAGGGAGATCTTAACTTGATGCTGTTCAGTGGTGAATTAAAACCTTCCTGTCCACGAGTTGGAGTATAGTGGAGACAGTCTTCAGAGTATTCTGCAGAGGAAGGGTTCATGTAGAAATATATACCCCTAAAATTCCACTGTTGCCATTGCACCCTGAGATCATTCTTAACATCCAATATATATTCACACAATGGCCTGTAGTAGTTAATATCCACTCATTGGCCCCTATTACTGATGGCATCATGGCCACACAGTGGCGGCTAATGAAATTCACACTCTTTTGAGGGTGATTGGTTTCACAGCTTTGGCTGAAATGGAGCCTCTATAATGAAGTTTGATGTCATCTCTGTTTTCCTGGTATGGTATTGATATGGTTTTTTTTATAAAGTAATTTTATTTCCAGTAAATTTATACTTGCAGGAAACATAATCACAGTACAAAATACCTTTCTCCAAATACCTATTCTCTCAGATTCCCCAGTGGTTATTCCTGTACCAGATTTGCAATTTCACACAAAATACTCTGCTGTATTTTACTCAAAGTTGGGACACTCTCCCAAGTAACCACCATATAACCCCCAAATCAGGAAATCAACATGGTTTCTACCTGACAATCCAATCTACCAACCTAGTTCACTTTACTGCCTCTGCCAACTGTGAGAAAAATGTCTCTTTCCCTTTGGATCCAGTTTTCTTTTCCTGGAACTGTTCCTGTGACTATCTCTCAGTTTCATAACCTTGGCAGATCTAAAGAATAGAGATGAATCCAAACTGCTTCTGTTATAGTTTTGCCAATGAACCACAACATAGATGTTTCTCATTGCCTGAGGTATTACCTGGAGTTCTTTGTCTCATGACCAAGAAAGTTAAGGAGCGCAGAAACCAAGGGTGAGATTGGAGTGAAAGTTTAATAAGCGAAAGAAGAAAGCTCTCCACTATGAAGAGAGGATCCAGAAAAGGGTTGCAGTTTTTACAGTTGAATGCAAAGGCTTTTATAAAAAACCTATGAGGACTGGGTGTCTCATTTGCATAAGGTATGAATTTCTGGTGGCTCCACCCCAACTTCCTAGTGCACCTGCTGGCCATTAGCCTGAGTTACTCCATATTGCTTTGTTCCCCTTACTGTGCATGTGTCATGGGATGGAATTTTCCATTGTGGGAATGTCTGGCCAAGTCACCTGTGTAGGCTTTCTTATCTGTGTGGCTGTGTGTATGTCTTAGGCAAGTCCCCTTGTGCACCTTCCCGTATCTGTGCCTGGAGGCTGTTCTTTTGTTTGAAAGGATTCGTACACCATGGATTATTATGCAGCCATCAAAAACAATGAGTTTGTGTCGTTCGTCCAGGGACATGGATGAGCCTGGAAACCATCATTCTCAGCAAAGTGACACAAGAGCAGACAATCAACCACCACATGTTCTCACTCATAGGCGGGTGTTGAACAATGAGAACACATGGACACAGGGAGGGGAGCACTACACACTGGGGTCCGTTGGGGGGAAATGGGGGAGGGACAGCGGGGGGTGGGGAGTTGGGGAGAGATAGCATGGGGAGAAATGCCAGATATAGGTGATGGGGAGGAAGGCAGCAAATAACGCTGCCATGTGTGTATCTATGCAACAATCTTGCATGTTCTTCACATGTACCCCAAAACCTAAAATGCAATTTAAAAAATGTATATATAATCATATATATCTGTAAGTTAGTGATTTTTGGTAAAACTTTGTAATAAATTCATCTTCTTAAAGTAAAAAAAAAAAAAAAGGATTCGTCTGAAGACCCACCCTAACTGCCTGCCTGCCCAGGTTTTTTTTTTCCTTTCTCCTTTCTCACTTCTGCCCCATTTCCTCCTGAGCAGTTGCAAACACTGCACTCCTCAGTGCAGCCCACCAGGAGGAACTCAGATACACCCACACACCACAGGTGATCTCACCTTGATAATGGCAAAATGCTCATTTAGAAACAAAAATCTCATCTCATTACTCTCCTGATTTAATGTTGCCAATGGATTTCCACTGGCCTTAGAACAAGGTCCATATGGCTTTCCATGGTCTCCTGGCCCATGAATGCTCCTCCCTGCTGCCCTCTCCCATTCAGTAAGCCCCAGTTACCTGCAGTCCAGTTTGCTTTCAATTACAGGGACACAGCAGGCTCATGGGTGTCTCAGGAATTTTATGCATGTTCTCTTAACCCATGCACCCAGTGCCCAACCTTATGAAATTTTTTAAGACTTGGTCCAGCTAATTCTGTAAAGTCACAGCGGTAGAAAA
Organism: Saimiri boliviensis; assembly: GCF_048565385.1. NCBI lineage: Eukaryota > Metazoa > Chordata > Mammalia > Primates > Cebidae > Saimiri > Saimiri boliviensis. The sequence goes on along the minus strand of NC_133470.1, from coordinate 82,700,205 downwards.
GTTGATCGTGTGTTTTTTCTAAAGATAAAAAATTTCATTATTTGTTAGATCATCTGTGAGAAATATCCTCAATTTATAAATCAGGGAAATAGTTAAATGGAATCAAAGTCCATGTTAGGGGTGATTTATAAAGAAAAATAAAACTTCAGTGCTGAAGGGAATACAAATGGAACAACTGATTATTGCAGTTTTATAAGAATTTACAGGACAGACTATTACCTTGTATTCCCTAGCCCCATGCCAGCAGTTGCAAGGGATTTCAGGTTGAAACACTTATGTTTATGTAATCAATAGATACAGTTAACTGACAAAAGGCCTAGCCTGTATCTTGAAAACCTATAGAAATATTTGCAAACATCTTTGTCTATACGATGGACAATTAGTAAAGTGAGCTTAGATATTTAAGCAGATAAATTATTAATATTTAAGTATTGAAATGCAATGAGCTAGTGTAATTATGTCAGAGCTCCTGTATGGGACTTGGGGCAAGCATATATTCATGTACCCCATGAACCCAATTGCTTCCTCCATCACTTCCTGCTGGATGGCAAATTCTAAACCCATGGAGACAGGGACAAACTGAGTCACCTTTATCCAAAACTCTAGTCTGGCAAGGAAACCCTCATATCAGAATATCATTTCTTAGCAGGTATTTCCTTTTCTTATCCAAGGAAACCTGCTCCTCAGCAGTACTGTCAACCTGGCCATGCCTCAGGTGGAGTTAGACAGGAATAAGTGACTAGCTGAAACCCTTAGCAAATGAAATCTGTGTATTAAAAATGCTCATACATATATTTACATGGGAATATATATAAATGTCAACTGAAATGCCAGCCTCACCTTAAAACTTGAAATCAAGAGTCCCTAATCATGTTCTACAAATGCGATGGGAACTCAGCAGTATCTTAGTTCAGATCCCGGCTACTCCTGCAATCACTCTGTGCTCTTGGGTCATGGCCTCACCTAGTGTTATATTATTTGTTTCTAACACAGGATAAACTGTCCAAGGGCTTTATGAATAAGTGAGATGAACTCTGCAAACCTGAAAATACAGAGGCTATAACATGCATGTATTTTTTGAGGGAAGAGCATTAGGGATCAAAACCTATCGCACATTTGGTGATTATCTCTGAGGTGAAGTTCAAGGTTCCATTTGGTGCTTTGCTGTTGAAATGCGAAAGCCCCTGGTTTATAAGAAAGACCTATTTCTCTAATGACCTTGGGCTTTGGTCCCAGATATAAAGTGGATTAACCAGGGCTCACGAAAGCTGCAATTTGGCTCCATGTTCTTTGAGGGACAAGTCCAAGGCACTGAGAATTTTTAAAAAACGCAAGTTTATTACTGAGGTAAATTTATTTGATAAAAAGTTACCATTATAACCATTTGTAAGTATATAATTCAGTGGAATTTAGTGCATTTGAAGTGTTGTGCAACCATCTAGCTAGCTCCAGAGCATTTTCATTACCTCAAAAGAAAACTCAGTTCCCGGCCGGGCACGGTGGCTCAAACCTGTAATCCCAGCACTTTGGGAGGCCGAGGCGGGTGGATCACAAGGTCAAGAGATCGAGACCATCCTGGTCAACATGGTGAAACCCCATCTCTACTGAAAATACAAAAAAAAAAAAAAAAAAAAAAAAAAAAAGCTGGGCGTGGTGGCACGTGCCTGTAATCCCAGCTACTCGGGAGGCTGAGGCAGGAGAATTGCCTGAACCCAGGAGGCGGAGGTTGCAGTGAGCCAAGATCGCGCCATTGCACTCCAGTCTGGGTAACAAGAGCGAAAAGCGAAACTCCATCTAAAAAAAAAGAAAAGAAAAAGAAAACTCAGTTCCCATTAAGAAGGCACTCCCCACGCTTGGCAGTCACTCATCAACTTTCTGTGTCTATGGATTTGCCAGTTTGGGGTATTATAGATAGAGTTATACAATATGTGATCTTTTGTGTCCAGCTTCTTTCCCTAAAGCATGCTATTTTCAAAGTCCACTCAAGTTGTAACATACATCAGTACTTCTATTCTTTTTTCTTTGTGATTAAATGTAAATATACATAACATAATATTCCATTGTATGGATGGACCATCTTGTGTTTGTTTATTCTTCTGTTGATGGACACTTGTATGGCTTTCTGCTTTTGGCTATTGTGAATCATGCTGCTATGAACATGGATCTACAAACATGTGTTTGAGTACCTACTTTGAATTCCTTTGAGTAGATATCCAGAAATGAAATTGCTGGGTCATATGTTAACTCCATGTTTAATTTACACAGTGGCTGCACCATTTTGCTTTCCTCTTTTTGGATGAATGATATCTCAATTTATTTTTTTATTTTATTTTGAGAAAGAGACTCGCTCTGTTGCCCAGGCTGGAGTGCAGTGGCACAATCTCAGCTCACTGCAGCCTCTGCCTCCTGGGTTCAGGCAATTCTGCCTCAGTCTCCTGTGTAGCTGGGACTACAGTCACACGCCACCACACCCAGCTAATTTGTGTGTGTGTGTGTATTTTTAGTGGAGATGGGGTTTCACCATGTTGGCCAGGCTGGTTTCGAACTCCTGACATCAGGCGATCCACCTACCTTGGCTTCCCTAAGTGCTGGAATTATAGGCATGAGCCACAATGCCCAGCTGTCAATTTGATATATCACATTCTGTTTATCCATTCATCTCTTGATGGAAACTTGGGTTGCTACCAGTTTTTGGCTATAGTGAATAATGGTGCTGTGACTATTTTTGTACAAAATTTTGTTTAGACACCCATTTTTAACTTTTTGGAAATACAGTAAGTTTCCACTTAACATTGTCAATAGGTCCTTGGAAACTGTTACTTAAAGTGAAATGACAGAATAAAACCAATTTTACCATAGGATAATTGATATAAGCAAGAGTTAAGTTCTTTCCATATTTCTGGGCAAAGAAACATCACCAAATTGCTAAATAAAGATTGAAACATTTTTAATGTTAGACATTGATATTCTTTTTTTCTTTTTTTTCTTTTTTCTTTTTTTTTTAAAGACAGAGTTTCACCATGTTGGTCAGGCTGGTCTTGAACTCCCGACCTCAGGTGATCCACCCGCCTTGGCCTCCAAAGTGCTTGGATTAAAGGTGTGAGCCACTATGCCCAGCCAAACATTGATATTTACATACACTATACATCCATTTAAGAAGAATTAATAAAAACAAGTAACATGATTTATTTATCCAGTTTATGGTCACAGGTGGCCAGAACTCTGCTGAGTTCCAGCAGCTTATGGTGCAAGACAGGAACCAACCTTGGTAAGGAAGCATGCACACACACACACACTCAGACTGGAGCAATGTAGACACAGCACTTCACCTAATATGCACGTCTTTGGGGTGTGGGAGGAAACCAGAGTACCTAGAGAAAATTCACATAGATGTGGGGAGAACATGCAAACTCCACACAAACAGTGGTCCTGGCCACAAATTGATTGTCACCCCTCATCAGTGTTGTAACGAAATGACACTGATGAAACAAATTGTCATCATATGGTAATTTTATTTTTAAAATTTTGAGGAATCATCAAATATGTTGCAAATAGCCTGTACCACTGCATATTCCACACACAGTATTTAAGGGCTATAATTTCTCTCAGTCCTTGCCAACGCTTGTTACTTTACATTTATTTAGGGTTTCTTGAATTTATTTCAGCAATATTTTGTAATTTTCCATGTCTAAGTCTTGCACCTTAGTTAAATTTATTCATAAAAAACGTAATGATTTGTTGTTGTTGTTGTTGTTGTTGTTGTTGTTGGAGACAGGGCCTTATTCTGTTGCCCAGGTGGCAATGTGTCTCCAGCAATCCTCCCACCTTGGCCTCCCCCAGTACTGAGATTACAGGTGTAAGCTACGACACCCAGCTTGGTTTTTTTGTTTTGTTTTGTTTTTTTGTTTGTTTGTTTTGCTTTCTGTTTTGGAAATTGCAAAAGATGCTTTATAGTCAATGAAAAGATAGTACTTTGAATTGCCCAAAAGAGGCATAATGCAAAAGAACTCTAAGTTGTATGGTTGACTTATTTACCATCTGGCTATAGTTCAGTTACTTTTTCAAAAGTTGTACCTAATAACTTTCCAAAATTGTTTTTAAATAAACTTCTTAAAATGTGGCAATAAAAATGACAGAACACATTTAAACAATACTGAAGTTTATCAAAGGACGTAAGAAATTTCAAGATGGAAACAGTTTTCTGAAAAAAAAAATGCTAAATAAATAAAAACACTTATCTCCATTATTTACTTGTAGAACACGTTCATATATGCCTAATTTTCAGCATTTACTATGTCGTCATTGCTCTGATTTTAAAAGTCATATCCAAAAGATAAGGCAAAACCAGCTATGAATTGGCATATTTGTTTATTTCTTGGTTTGTGAAAATGTCCTTATTTTGTTGATGTTGCAAACAAATGTCAACTCTGTCATGCAAAAAACAGAAGACAATCTTCTTTGCAATAAAATAGTCCCGCTCCTTACAGGGAATGTGCTATTCATGAAAAAAATAGTAACCCAAGTACAGGTCTTAAACACTGAAAGAGTTAACAGTTTATTATAATTTATTTTATTAACAATCTAGGAAGTTCACAGCCTCAGCAGTTCTAGTGTCATTTCAGGTGAAATGGGAATGTAGGAATCTCTGTGGCACTGTAGGTATAGCGAAACTAGTCAGAATGCGTGCATGCTCTCTCTAATTAACCTCATTGGTTTCATTCTCTGCAAAATGACCTGGGCCACTAAACATGGGTTTCATTGTTCCTGATGTTTGGACATGTTCTCTTTTTACAACATATTTATGACTCAGAAGATATCCATTTGACATCGTTGCATCAGGACTTTCACAGCCACCATAGGTTTTCTTCTCTTTATCCATTATGTTCTTAAGGAATTCGACTTTGATTCTCCAGGAACTTTAGTTGTTTCTTGTTAGCCCCACAGCCACTGCTGCGAAGAAGTCCCCATGGAGCACCACAGCCCCTACTCCAAGGCCATCCCCCACCCCCAACTGCCTGCCCCTATGGGTTCCAGGGCAGTTGGAGGTATTCCAGCCTTTTATTTTTCAGAAATGAAATTGTAGTCTTAATTTCATTTTCTATCATTTATTGCTAGTGTACAGAAATATATTTTTTCATAAGCATCAGTGCTGTGTTCCTGATCTTAAAACTTTGGGTCCCAACAATTCAGATGATGATTGTTATGGATTTGGCATAAAGGTGTTTTATCATGTGAAGAAAATTTGAATCTCTAGGTTACTAGCTGTTTTTATTAAATATGTTGATTATCTTTAAGCACTTTCTGTAACAGTTGAGATAAACACGTGGTGGTTTTCCATCGTTTTAATTATATAGTATGTGGAAGATTAATGGCTTTAGTATGTTGAAAAACCTTTGATTTTCTGAAAAAAAGTACCTCTTTTTGGTGTATAATGTTTTCGCTATGTACCAAATTCCACTTACTACGATTTGGTTAAACGTCGTTAAGTCCATAATTATAAGATTTATTAACGTTTAGTTTTTTGTCCTGGTGACATTGTATGTTTGATTCAGTACTTGACTGGGATTAGAAAAAGGTATGGCTTGATGTACTATTTAGGGTATTATGGGTTAGAGGTTATACCAAAAAAAAAGAGAGAGAGAATTTTTGAAGGATTATGAGTTAAGGATAAGGATAGGATAGACGTTGGGGATTAGGGTTAAAGAGTTAGAATGTCAAAACAAAGATTAGGGTTAGGGTGAGGGTCAGAGTTAGGGATTATGATTAGGGTTAGGGCTAAAGTTAAGGGTTAGGGTTGTGAAAGGAAAATATCTTGGGTCCCAAAATTACTAAGTTAAGGAATAAGTAAAGCTGGGAACTGCTCAGGACAAATCTGCCTCCCATTCTTTTCAAAGCCATCCGTTTTCCTACTGAGATAGATGCATATTCTGATTGTCTCATTTGGGAAGGCTTATCAGAAACTCAAGAGAATGCAATCTTTTTTTTTTTTTCTGTCACCTACCTGTGGCCTAGAAGTCTTTCCCTGCTTCAAGTTGTCCCTGGCTTTCCTACGGAACCAGCATACTTCTTACGTATATTGAATGATGTCTCATGTCTCCCTAAAATGTATAAAAGCAAGCTGTGCTCCGACCACCTTGAGTACATGTCTTCAGGAATTCCTGAGGCTGTGTCAGGGGCCCATGTCCTCTACCCTGGGAAAATAAAATTTCTAAATTAACTGAGACCTGTCTCAAATATTCTGGGCTTACAGGGTTTAGGGTTGGGATTTGGTTAGGGGTTAGAGTTAGTATTAGTAGGGTTAGGATTATAAGAACCCTTTAGGGCTTCATATAAAGGTTTTGCTGTTGATCTGAAGAAAGGAATCCATATTCTGCAAAACCTGGCCCTACCCAAAAAAGGACTGGAGCTGTTATTTATTTACTGGAGTTGTCATGTTTAAATAAGATCTTTACTAGTGCTAGAGAGGCTCTCTGTACTAGAGGTTAAAATACCCCCAAATTGAACCCTTTATGTGCACATTTGTGCCTTAGAAAGCGATACTTCATGGCCGGGTGTGGTGGCTCATGCCTGTAATCCCAGCACTTTGGGAGGCCAAGGTGGGCAGATCATGAGGTCAGGAGATCAAGACCATCCTGGCCAACATGGTGAAACCCCATATCTACTAAAAATACAGAAATTAGCTGGGTGTGGTGGCACACACCTGTAGTCCCAGCTACTTGGAAAGCTGAGGCAGAAGAATCACTTGAACCCTGAGAGGCCAAGGTTGCAGTGAGCCAAGATCGCATCACTGCACTCCAGCATGGCAACAGCAACACTCCATCTCAAAAAGAAAGGAGATACCTCATATCAACTATCAGCAAGTTCGTTCAGTACTAGTACTGTATTTTTCTCTCAAACAGCCTTGTTGGGACTACAGATTAGCAGGCCACCCACATACTGAAGTAGAGTGCTATCTAGGAAAAGCTGCAGGATGGAGAGTTCTTTAGCTAAGCCGTGTCCAAAAAGTTGGGGGCTATCTCTGAATTCCTGGGACAGAATGGTGCAAGTTAATTATTAAGTTATATGAGTATCTGGGTTTTGCTATTCAAAAGCAAACACAAATTGGCTATCTTACTGCACAGAATGCAGAAAAAGGTATCCTTAAGATCAAGTACGGTAAACCAAGATGTGGTGGAGGGAATTTGTCCAAAAGAGCATAAGCGTTGGTGACAATAAGATGAATAGGAATAACATCTTCATTAATAAATCTAAGGTCCTCTACTAGTAGATAAGGGCCATCCGGTTTATTTGCAGCAAAAATGCGAGTGTTGCAATGTGGGTTGTGAGTTGCATGGGCACAATAATCCATGAGTTAAACATTTTAGTATTAGGGGCTCTAACCTTTTTGGGCTTCTGGTTTCAGGGGGTATTGGTGGTTCTTGGGAACTTATTGGGACTTTTAAGCTGAATGATAATGGGAGAAGCTGATATTGAATGGCCAGAAATAGAATTATTGCAAATCTCACATGGCACTTGTTTTAGAATGTGAGGGTCTATAGACTGTAGCAGCTCTTTTAGTGAAGTGTGAGTTCATAGTTAGAAGGTAGGGCCTTAGCTATAAATTATCTTGTAATTTTTTGAGTAAGTCACGACCTAATAATTGAACAGGAGAACTTGGCAAGACTAAAAAGGAGTGGCTAAAGACATAGCCTTCCCTTTTACAAGAGATTGATGGTGTAAAACAGCCTCGTTTGTGTTTTCCATCAATACCTCATATGGTTTGGCTCTGTGTCCCTACCTTAATCTCATGTCAGATTGTAATCCCCACATGTCAGAGGAGCGACCTATTGAGAGGTGATTGGATCATGGTGTTGCTTTTCTCATGATAGTGAGTTCTTATAATATCTGATGGGTTTCTCATGGTAGTGAGTTCTCATGATATCTGATGGTTGAAAAGTGTGGCACTACCCTGTTCACCCTATCTCTCTCCTGCCACCATGTAAGATGCCTTCTGTCATAATTGTAAGTTTCCGGAGGTTTCCCCAGCCATGTAGAACTGTGAGCCAATTAAACCATTTTTCTTTATAAATGACCTAGCCTCAGGTAGTTCTTTGTAGCAGTATCAAAATGAACTAATACAGAAAATTGGTACCAGGAATGTGGGGCATGAGAAAACTCACTATCATAAGAAAACCATCAGATACCTGAAAATGTGAAAGTGACTTTGGGACTGGGTAACAGGCAGAGGTTGAAACAGTTTGGAGGGCTCAGAAGAGTACAGGAAGATGAGGGAAAGTTTGGAACTTTCTATAGATTTGTTGAATGGTTTTGACCAAAATGCTGATAGTGATATGGACAATGAAGTTCAGGCTGAGGTGGTCTCAGATGGATATGAGGAACTTACTGAGAACTGATGCAAGTCACTCTTTGTATGCTTTAGCAAAAAGATTGGTGGCATTGTGCCCCTGCTCTAAGGGATCCATGGAGCTTTGAACTTGAGAGAGATGATTTAGGATATCTGGTGGAAGAAATTTCTATGCAGCAAAGCATTCAAGATACTGCCTGGCTGCTACTAATGGCACACAGTCATATGCATTCACAAAGAGATGGTCTGAAATTGGAACTTATGCTTAAAAGGGAATCAGAGCATAAAAGTTTGGAAAATTTGCCGCTTAGCCACGTGGTAGAAAAGAAAATCCCATTTTCTGGGGAGAAATTCAAGCTGGCTCCAGAAATTTGTGTAAGTAACAAGGAGTAAGTAACATTTGTGTAAGTAACAAATGTTAATAGCCAAGATAATGGGAAAAAATGTCTCCAGGGCATTTTGTGGGCTGGGCCTAGGGCCCTGCTGATCTGTGCAGCTTCAAGGCATGGTACCCTGCATCCCAGCTGCCACAGCTTCAGCCATGGCCAAAAGGGACCAGGGTACAGCTTGGGCCATTGCTTCAGAGGTGAAAGTCCCAAGCCTTGGTGGCTTCCACATGGTGTGGGGCCTGCAGGTATGTAAAAGGCAAAAGTTGAGGCATGGAAGCCTCCATCTAGATTTCAGAAGATGTGTGGAAACACCTGAATGTCCAGGCAGAAATCTGCTGCAGGGATGGAGCCCTCATGGAGAACCTCTACTATGGCATTGTGGAGGGGAAATGTGGGATTAGAATCCCCACACAGAGTCCCCAGTGGTGCACTGCCTGGTGGAGCTGTGAGAAGAGAGCCACCATTCTCCAAACCTCATAATGGTAGATCTGCTGAGGGCTTGCACCATGCACCTGGAAAAGCTGCAGGCACTCAACACCAGCCCATGAAAGCAGCTTTGGGGCTGTACCCTGCAGAACCTCAGGGCCAGAGCTGCACAAGGCCTTGGGAGCCCATGCTTTGCATGAGTGTATCCTAGATGTGAGACATGGAGTCAAAAGAGATCATTGTGGAGCTTTAAGATTTAATGACTGCCCTGCTGGGTTTCAGAAATGGGGCCTGTAGCCCCTTTGTTTTGGCTAACCTCTCCCATTTGAAATGGGAACATTTACCCAATGCCTGTACCCCCATTGTATCTTGGAAGTAACTAATTTGTTTTTTTATTTTACAGGCTCATAGGTAAAAAGGGACTTACTTTGTCTCAGATGAGACTTTGGACTGTGGATTTTTTAGCTAATGCTGAAATAAGTTAAGACTTTAGGTGACTATTGGGAAGGCATGATTGATTTTGAAATGTGAGAAGGACATGGAATTTGGAAGGGGCCAGGGAGGAACGATATGATTTGGCTCTGTCCCCACGCAAATCTCATGTCGAACTGTAATCCCCACATGTCAGGGGAGGGACCTGGTGGGAGATGATTGGATCGTGGAAGCGGATGATCTCCATGCTGTTTTTGTGATAGTGAATGAGTTCTCACAAGATCTAATAGTTTAAAGAGCGGTTCCCCATTTGCTCTTTTTCCTGCCACCGTGCGAGATGTGCCTTGCTTTCCCTTCACCTTTCACCACGACTGCAAGTTTCCTGAGGCTTCCCCAGCCATGTGGAATGGTGTGTCCATTAAACCTCTTCTTTTTAAATTACCCAGCCTCAGGTAATTCTTTATAGCAGTGGGAAAATGGACTAATGCAATACCTTGAAAATGGAGGACTGTGGGCCTTAATAAACATTTAAAGCTGAATAACTGGGCCCCATATCAATAAGGAACATTATCTCTGGTTCAGTCACAATCACATTTGCCTGAGGCTCATCCATAGAGACTGAAAAGATAGGACCCCCGATGACCTTAATGCTCTATCAGTCATCTAGAGGATGACTTTCAGAGGCTTGATTATAATCCAGAAATAGAGTTAGAGGTGCTTGTCCTTGCCCTTGCCCTTATCCTTGTCCTGTAAGACCCCCTTGTCAGATAAGTTGGTGAAGTTGTGCCTGTAACAGCCTAGAAGGAAGAGCTGCCCCCACAACCATGAGAGAGAGAGGAACACTTACTCTTCTAATGACCCTCTTGTTTGCAATGAGGAAACGATCCTGGGAGTGGCTTGTAATGCAGAGGTTTGAGACATTCTCTACTCCAGAGTACTGGATTCCTGCAGTGATGACAGGCTCCCATTCTGTTAATATTATAAGGATGAGTCTTGGGTTTATTAGCTAACAAAAAATACTGTGCCAATGCCTTTTTGGAATTTTGGGGGGAATCTAAGAGTTGCATATGTGACTCCCAAGTGAGTATGTGAGGGGCATAAACTATCTGGATATGGGGGGTGGGGTTAACTGGGGGATGAGGCAGATGGAGAGGGTGTGGGTAAAGCAGGAGCAGGCTGAGGAGAGTGTGATAGGCAAAAGGAAGGATCATCTAAGATATCAGAATCAGAGAACGAGAAAGTTCCTTGGAAGCATACATGATAATTTTTTTCTTTTTAAAGACAGGGTTTCACCATGTTGGCCAGGCTGGTCTTGAACTCCTGACCTCAGGTGATCCGCCTGCCTCAGCCTCCCAAAGTGCTGAGATTACAGGCACACGATAATTTTTATGTAATTTTTGGTTTTGGGATAAAGCCAAAAAGGCCTGAACATACAGGACCTCTAAATACAAAAAAAAAAAAAAAAAAATTATACACTTCTTTTTGAGAGTTTGTGGGTTAAAATGAGGTCAGTTTTTAACACTGCAACCCAAGGGCAAGTAGGAATGAATTGAAGAATGAATTGGACCCATGCTGGGTTTAGATAAGGGACTATGAGATCCCTGAGATGTCTCTGAGGGATTTGGACCTCCCTTTTTCCTGTGGCCCACTCTATTCAGGGTTGTCTCACCATCTCTGCTCACTGCAACCTCCACCTCCTGGGTTCAAGCCATTGTCCTGCCACAGCCTCCTGAGTAGCTGAGATTACAGGCGCATACCACCATGCCCAGCTAATTTGTGTGTGTGTATGTGTGTGTATTTTTAGTAGAGACGGGTTTCACTATGATACCAAGCTAATTTTTGTATTTTTGTTTTTGTAGAAATGGAGTTTTCACCATGTTGCCCATGAAACCCTGTCTCTAGTAAAAATACACAGGTGGCCTTGAACTCCTGGGCTCAAACAATCCATTCACCTCAGCCTCCCAAAGTGCTGGGATTATAGGCATCAGCCGGCATGCCTGGCCTATTCCTTTTAAGATGTATTTTTTAGTTCTTTGTAGATTTGGGGGGGTAGAGGAGAGACAACAGGGGGTGGAGAGGGAGAGGAGGGTGGGGAGGGATAACATGGGGAGAAATGCCAGATATAGTATGCACCTAAAGTAAAATAGTTTTTTTAAAAAAACATGTATTTTTGGCTTCTTTTCCTCTTGGATTTTTTTGTTTTGTTTTGTTTTGTTTTGTTTTGAGACAGAGTCTCACTCTGTCACCTAGGCTGGAGTGCAGTAGAGTGTTCTTGGCTCACTGCAACCAACCTCTGCCTCCCAGGTTCAAGTGATTCTTCTGCCTCAGCCTCCCAGCTAGCTGGGATTACAAGTGTGCACCACCATGCCCAGCTAATTTGTGTATTTTTACTAGAGACAGGGTTTCACCATGTTGGCCAGGCTGGTCTTGAACTCCTGACCTCAAGGGATCTACCTGCCTTGGCCTTCCAAAGTGCTGGGATTACAGGTGTGAACCACTGCACCTCGCCTTGGTTCTTTTGTATAGTTTTTGTTTCTCCTCTGAGATTTTCTGTCTATTCATTGGGAGCATATTTTCCTTTATATCTTTAAGCATAGTTAGAGTATCTGCTTTAAAACCTTTGCTATGCCGGGCGTGGTAGCTCACACCTGTAATCCCAGCACTTTAGGAGACCAAGGCGGGTGGATCATGAGGTCATGAGATCGAGACCATCCTGGTCAACATGGTGAAACCCCGTCTCTACTAAAAATACAAAAAATTAGCTGGGCATGGTGGCGCATGCCTGTAATCCCAGCTACTCAGGAGGCTGAGGCAGGAGAATTGCCTAAACCCAGGAGGCAGAGGTTGCGGTGAGCCGAGATCACGCCATTGCACTCCAGCCTGGCTAACAAGAGTGAAACTCCGTCTCAAAAAATAAAAAAAAAAAAACCTTTGCTATTTCCAAAAACTTATTCTTAGAAGTCAATCTTCATTGATTACCTTTTCTCTTAAGCATGTGTGACATAGTTCTGTTTCTTCATGTATCTGATAATTTTGCTTTTGAAGTTAGTTAGAAATTGTACATGACATTCATTGTTGAGACTGTGTGTTCTATTTCTCTGGAGAGTGTTTAAAATTTTTTTTTAATTTTGTTTTTGTTTGTTTGTTTATTATTTTAGCAGGCAGCAAACTCTGTCCTGAGGGGAACAGCTGAAACTTCTATTCAGGTTGTAGGTCATCCAGAGATTTCGGTAGAATTTAGATGCAGAACTTGGAGCTCTCTTCTCTGGTTTTTCTTTTGAGAATTTCCTTTATCCCTATCCAGCTCTTGTGGTCTCTGCTTCTGAGGTTATGATATGGGTAGTGTGGTCTGCTGGTCTTGAGTTAGTAAATTCTGGCTTCAGCAAGGCAGAAGGCACCCTGACAGTAAGAAAGAAGCTGTCTTGGTAAGGACACTAGTGCAGGGATGGCTCCAGTGAGTAGAACAGTATATGCTTGTAGCAGATAAGATGGGAGCCAAGTTGATTAAAATTCAAATGTTAGAAAGAAATGTGACATGTCCCTTGTCATTGCTAACGTGTTTGTTTCATGGGTTTGAGCCTTTGATTCAATCTCTTCATGTGTCCTGATGTTTTCAGACTCCAGAGAGCTACAGTCTTACCCAAACCTTACCCAAGATGTTGTGATGTGCACTACCCACACAAGAACACACACATGTGCATATATGTGCTGTTATACATACATGTGTGCAGTTACACTCACACATACACACACTACCATATGCATACATATACACACACTGAAATATGACCTTATTTGGGAACCCAAAGAAAACACAACTAATAAATATATGAAAAGATGCTTATCTTGACTAATACTCAGGGAAGTACAAATTAGAACCACATTGAGATAGCTTGCCTATTAGATTGGCAAAGATTAAAAAGACGGATAATGTTTACTGTTGGTGAGGGTTTACAGGCATTCTTACATTGTTGGTAAGAGTAAAAGTCTATGCAAAATTTTTTTTGTAGAGCCACTTCTCAGCTTCTATCAATATTTTAAAATGCTAATCCTGAGACCCCACAATTCCACCCCTAGCAATTTTTCCTATAGTAGGACTCACTCTGTTGGTTGAAGATCCATGCCCAGAATTGTTCACTACCTTCATTTAAAATAGCATATATGCTTGAGCCCAGGAGTTTGAGGCTGCAGTGAGCTATGATCATGTCACTGCACTCCAGCCTGAGTGACAGAGCAAGACTTTGTCTCTTAAAAAAATGAAAATAGGCCTGGCGCAGTGGCTGACGCCTGTAATCCCAGCACTTTGGGAGGCCGAGGCGGGTGGATCAAGAGGTCTGGAGATGGAGACCATCCTGGTCAACATGGTGAAACCCCGCCCCTACTAAAAATACAAAAAATTAGCTGGGCATGGTGGCGCGTGCCTGTAATCCCAGCTACTCAGGAGGCTGAGGCAGGAGAATTGCCTGAACCCAAGAGGCGGAGGTTGCGGTGAGCCGAGATCATGTCAATGCACTCCAGCCTGGGTAACAAGAGCGAAACTCCATCTCAAAAAAAAAAAAAAAGCATGTACAGACAACAATTCAAATGTTCATTGCAGAAATTATGATTATTACTGTTGTTTTTTTTTTTAGAGACAGGGTGTCACTCTGTTGCCCAGACTAATCTTGACCTCCTGGGATCCTCAAGGGATCTTCCAGCCTCTGCTTACCAAAGCTCTGGGATTACAGGTGTGAGGCACTGGGTCTAGACCACTGTAGGGATTATTAAACCATGGCGTATACTACCATTAAAGTCATGAGGTGGGTTTGTTTTTTTTTTGTTTGTTTGTTTGTTTGTTTGTTTTTCAGACAGTTTTGCTCTTGTTACCCAGGCTGGAGTGCAATGAGGCGATCTCAGCTCACCGCAACCTCCGCCTACTGGGTTCAGGCAATTCTCCTGCCTCAGCCTCCTGAGTAGCTGGGATTACAGGCACGCGCCACCATGCCCAGCTAATGTTTTGTATTTTTAGTAGAGACGAGGTTTCACCATGTTGACCAGGATGGTCTCGATCTCTTGACCTCGTGATCCACCTGCCTCGGCCTCCCAAAGTGCTAGGATTATAGGCTTGAGCCACCGTGCCCGGCATGAGGTGGATTTTATGTGCCAACCTAGAAAGATGGTGCAAAACCATAGAGGAAAAAATTTTGCATAGACTTTTACTCTCACCAACAATGTAAGAATGCCTGAAGAAGGCTACAAAGTGGCAGCACAGCAGGAGTCTTTAAGAAATATGTATTTGTTTCAGCTTAAGAAGTGTCTGGACAGGTGCAGTGGCCCCCACCTGTAATCTCAGCACCTGGGGAAGCTGAGGTGGGTGGATCACTTGAGATTAGGAGTTTGAGACCAGCCTGGTCAACATGGTAAAATCCCATCTCTGATAAAAACACAAAAAAATTATCTGGGCTTGGTGGTGGTTGCCTGTAATCCCAGCTACTCGGGAGCTGAGGCAGGAGAATAATCTGAACCCTGGAGCAGAGGTTGCAGTGAGCTGAGATCGCACCACTGCATTCCAGCCTGGGTGACAGAGTGAGACTCATGAAAATAAAAATCAAAAAAGAAAAAGCAGAAGTGTCTCCATGCATTTGTGCCTATCTGCTTACAGTAGCTACTTCTAGGGGAAGGTGAAAGGGGACCCTGTTAAAAATGTTTTCTTCTGTATTGTTTTTCTTCAAATGAGTCTGCATTGCTTTTATGTGTAATACTCTCCCAAAGCCTGATGTTCAGTTTGCCTTAGCTGATGGAAGGAGAAGCTGCACCTCTGGTTTTGGCAAAGCGTAAGAGAGAAGGGCACTGCTCTGCACCTGCACAGGGTCCTCGCTTCCTGGGGCCAGTTTAATGCATGTCAGTGGTGTTTCTTGGGAAGAACACAGTGGACACTCACTTGCCAGTCAGTAGACAAATCACTGAAGTCTGTGTCTGGCAGTCCTCAGTGTGACGGGGACTGAAAGGCTGTCATGTCTCACAGTTCCCTGGCTTACAAGATCAGCAGTGACAGACACTTCTCAGTTCTGCTTGGGAGAGCAGCTCTGTGATGCGCTTGTGGTTTCAGATGTGGGCGGCCTGTGTGAACTTGTCGTGCAAGGCTCACGTCACCAGCTGCGGCAGTTATCTCCTGAATCAGGTTGAGGGTCTTTGCTGTGCACCCAGAGACAGTTGGGAGACAAGTCACCTCCAGGTTGGAGGTGCCTCAGACTTGTGATGGGACTGGGCAGATGCATCTGGGAAGGTGAGTCTGTGCTTTGGGTTTCTCAACCTCTCAAGTCAGCATGAAATTCAGGAGGTAGAGAAGGACAAGTGGCCCTCCATCCATGGGCCCAGGGAGCCACTGTGGAAGCATGTTATTTTAGAGCACCACCCTAGCTTTACCTCCTCTGGTGTTCTGGCCTTGGGTATGTCTTAGAGATAGCAAAATTCGCAGAGCTGACCTCAAGGATTCCAAACTGATTTCCAGTCCTGTAGGGGTCATGGTTTCTGCTGTGGCCAGTGTGAACATGCTCCAACTGGATGGAGGGAAGGGCATTGTCTTTGTCAGGCAGAGTTTCTAATTATGGAAGGAACTCTGCTTCCTCGATGATTGAACTGACCTTTGTGGGGGTGAGAATGAATGGGCATACTTGGGCTCCAATTGTCATGGCCACAGGGTGGAGCTGAGGTCTAGGCCCAGGGCAGGGAAAGCCTCTAGCAACCCCCAGCCATTTGGTTGTTTTAGGGCAGAAGAGGAGCCAGGAGGATTGGGATACCCCACTGGACCTATGTGTGGGGCAGCAGGTGAGGGTGGAATTCCAGACGGAGGGTCAACCCAGCCAAGCAGAGGAAGGGGAGGAGACGGTTTGTTTTGGAAAGAGCATAGCCCTCTCAGTTTCCTGGGATATAGATAGTCTGGAGGATGTGGGCCCTGGTGGGATCCTCCTGTGCCCTCCCTGCCCCCTGCTCTTCCTGTGACTTATGCTGTTCTGGGCTCACCCTCTCTTCAGAGCTTATCTACATGGGGTAGATTAGTACCAAGAGTGGATATCCTCACAGCACATCTTTAAGTAACATCCCAGAGCCCTGCTTCTGGATGTTCACAACATGAACATCATCCAGAAGCAAGGGCAGCCTCTGCCAGAGTGGAGGGGTTGGAAAAAGATTTATCAAACAGTTGAGATGGGTGCAGGGAATGCAACATGATCAGACAGGGTCTTGCCTCAAGGAGCCTCATGTAGGGACATCACACAGTGATAACCTTCAACTGCAGTGGAGTAGCAAAGCTGTGGGCAGAGCAGGCAACACATGAGTACCTCTTCACAAAGACAGCAGGAAGAGGATGGGCATCATTTTTCCATCTCAGCTGCAGACTCTAGGAATCTGTGCCAATACCTTTACTCTAGCCCTGGCCTATGGCCACTGCCCAACCCTTGGGTCCTGTCAATTCAGGCCCCTGCTCCCATTTCCAGCCCCATCTTCTGTCACAGCTTCCATGACCCCAGGCTCCAGCTGCGTCTAGGGTCTTCCTCTTCCCCCAGCTGACAGAAGAACTTGCTGGACAAGTGTCCACTTAAATAGCAACTTCCACCCTATCCACCTCAATGGCTGCCAGCCTCCTGAATGGGCCAGAAGAACCAGGATATGCTTTCCTGTCCCCATTAAAAAAGACAAAATTAGACCAGGTGTGTTGGCTCATGCCTCTCATCCTAGCACTTTGGGAGGCCGAAATGGGTGGATCACTTGAGGCCAAAAGTTTGAGACTAGCCTGACCAACATGGTGAAACCCTGTCTCTACTAAAAATACAAAAATCAGGCTGGGCGCAGTGGCTCACGCCTGTAATCCCAGCACTTTGGGAGGCCAAGGCGGGTGGATCACTAGGTCAAGAGATTGAGACCATCCTGGCCAACATGGTGAAACCTCATCTCTACTAAAAATACAAAAAAAAAAAAAAAATTAGCTGGGCATGGTGGTGGGCAACCTGTAGTCCCAGCTACTCAGGAGGCTGAGGCGGGAGAATTGCTTGAACCCAGGAGGTGGAGGTTGCAGTGAGCCGAGGTCATGCCACTGCACTCCAGCCTGGCATCTGGTGACAGAGTGAGATTCTGTCTTGGGAAAAAAAAAAAAAAAAATTAGTGAGATGTGGTGACACATTCTTGTAATCCCAGATACTTGGGAGGCTGAAGCAGGAGGATTGCTTGAACTTGGGAGGCGTAGGTGGCAGTCAGCCAAGATCACGCCACTGCACTCCAGCCTGGGTGACAGACTGAGATGCCGTCTCAAAAAAAAAAAAAAAAAACAAAAAACAAAACAAAAAAAAAACATATATATATATAATGGGCTCTGTGAAATTGTATAAGGCGAACTTGGAGAGTGTGCTTCAAGTCACAGAGGAGCCCAGGGCTACCTAGCCAGCCTCCATGACGGTGGCCTGCTCTGGCCTAAAATTCTGCTTGGTGTTAGGTGAGTGCTCAGGGGATGAGGGCCAGGGAGGGTGAAGGGCTGAGCCTGTCTGAAGACCCTCCTGTGGGTGTGGCAGAGCCTGTGGCCTGAGGCAGGGCTCCAGCTGCAGGGCAGCCCACAGCTTCACAGTGGCCCAGGGAACCAGGGCAGGCAGGCCACGAGGCTCAGTAGCCATCTGGGCCAGAGCTTGACACATGGAAGAGGTGGGGCTCTCAGAAGAGACCAAAAAATGACCCATGGACTGAAGGCTATGTCCACAGACCCAATGTGGGAGAGGCTGTGCCAGGCAGTGATGTCAGCCAGGCTCCCCAGCAGGACTGGGGGTGTCAGGGGCAGCTCTGTCCCAGGTTGCAGACACTCGGTTTCCCTCCTGCTCTCACAACCACCCTGTGAGCGGGTGTTGTTTGAGCTGTGGTGAGGCCTCCCTGGTGACATCCAGGAGCAGGGAGCCTGTGGGTCGGGGTGTGTGCACCTGCCCGGACTGATTGGCCCTGTGGTCCAGGATGGAGGAAGGGAGCTCTGCCTGCAGCCACCCCATTTATAAAGCATTGTGGTGCCTTCGGTGGGGGTGTGTGCTGAGGGTTACCTCACAGGCACTGCCCTCGGGAAGTTCACAGGCTTGTGTAGAAGCTGGTGGGAATGTGCCAAGAACAGAGGTGCCAGGAGCCAGGTATTGGGCAGGTCCCAGGTCTCTGAGCTTCAGTTTCCTTACCTGTAGGAGGTTGGTGACCCTGCCCTGCTCAGCTTACCAGGTACAGGTGTAAGTTTTCAGTACAGAGGAAAAGCAGAGACCTTCCCCTCAGATAGCCGTCGTGTTCACTGTACTTAACTCTCTTGTCTTGCTTTGTAGCTCTCAGGTGTCACATGTGGATCCTGCCCCACTATCCCTCTTCCCTGTCTAGAAATGAGGCCTGCTGAGCTTGGAGCCATCCCAGCAGGACTGGGGGTGTCAGGGGCAGCTCTGTCCCAGGCTGTAGACACTGGGTTTCCCTCCTGCTCTCACAACCATCCTGTGACCAGGTGTTGTTTGAGCTGTGGTGAGGCCTCCCTGGTGACATCCTGGAACAGGGAGCCTGCGGGTTGGGGTGTGTGCACCTACCCAGACTGACTGGCCCTGTGGTCCAGGATGGAGGAAGGGAGCTCTGCCTGCAGCCACCCCATCCCACTCCTCGCTCTCAAGACGTCTGCTTCTGGGTTAGCCTATGGCCAGCCTGGCCTGATTCTACGCAGATGTGGGTGTTTCTCCACGGCTGGTGTAGCCGTTACCCTTCCTGGGGCCTAGGTCAGCTCTCAGGTGTGGCTGTTGTGCCTGGGCTTCCTTAAGGTTCTGGTAATCATTCTAACCCTGACTTCACATATCCCAGGAGCCGGCTGACTGTCTTCCTCATCTTTCCAATAACTGCTGCAAGAAGGAACAGACACTGCTGCAGAGAACTTGTCATGGTGTTTCATGCTGTGGCTGGTGGTGCCAGGCTGCACGCTCCATTCTAGGGAAGGGTGAGACTTCCTGATCATCAGTCTTAACGGGGGACTGTCCTGTGGGTACCTGGATACACTGCCGGGAGTGGCGTGGAGTGGGGTTAGGGTAGTGCCCACTGCCCATTGAGGATGTGCTGGTTTCTTAAGGGTGTGCGTGCTGTAGTTTGCATGCATGTCTGTTTTTTTTTTCTCCTTCCTTATCACTAATCAGTCTTGTATAACTAGGCTGGCCCTGCTTCCTGCCTAGGGGCTATCGGTGTAGCATCTGGAACTGCAAATGGGGTGATAGGGCATCAGCAGCCTTCCCACACCCAAGTACTTCCTGACACCCAGCCCCTCATCTCCAGCCAACCTCTGGCTCCCCCAGGGATCCTGGGGCTCAGGCCTCACACTTCAGCATGGGGGGGCTTTGCCTTTCTGGTGGTGCTCTTCCTTGGCACAGATACCCCGCTGCCATCCTTGTCCACCTTCCTGGGGCAGAACCCTGGGATGGGTCTTTATTTAAGAAGACAAAAAGGAGAGAGAATACATAGAGGCTGGGCACGGTGGCTCACGCCTGTAATTCCAAGACTTTGGGAGGTCGAGACAGGTGGACCCCTTGAGGTCAGGAGTTCAAAACCAGCCTGGCCAACATGGTGAAACCCCGTCTCTACTAAAAATACAAAAAAAAATTAGCCGGGTGTGGTGGCGGACGCCTGTAATCCCAGCTACCTGGGAGGCCAAGGTAGGAGAATCACTTGAACCGGGAAGGCAGAGGTTGCAGTGAGCCAAGATTGCACCACCACACTCCAGCCTGGGCAACAGAGGGAGACTCCATTAAAAAAAAAAATTCTGTAGAGGTTGTCTGTGTGACCTTGGGCAAGCCATCTCCCCTTCTCAGGACTCAGCTTCTTGCCTGTGAATGCGAGTGACCAGTTCCCCCAACCCTGTCTCCCCTGCAGGGGGTGGGGATGGGCTGGCTGAGGCAGACGTGGAGACCTAGCTGAGTCAGAATACAGGATCTAAGTTTGAGGGTGCATCTCACACACTGCAGCCATGAGTCTTTGGCTGGGTCAAATGGCTTTTCTGAGCTTCAGTTTCTTACGAGTAAAGCCTGGGCAATGGTGCCCAGTGTCTTTCTTTCTTTTTTTTTAATTGCATTTTAGGTTTTGGGGTACATGTGAAGAACATGCAAGATTGTTGCATAGGTACACATGTGGCAATGTGATTTGCTGCCTTCCTCCCTCTCACCTATATCTGTCATTTCTCCCCATCCTATCTCTCCCCAACTCCCCACCCCCCGCTGTCTCTCCCCTATTTCCCCCCAACAGACCCAGTGTGTGATGCTCCCCTCCCTGTGTCGTGTTCTCGTTGTTCAACCCCTGCCGATGAGTGAGAACATGCGGTGTTTGATTTTCTGCTCGTGTCAGTTTGCTGAGAATGATGGTTTCCAGGTTCATCCATGTCCATACTCATTGTTTTTGATGGCTGTGTAATATTCCATGGTGTATATGGGAATATATCCAAAGGATTATAAATCTTTCTACTGTAAGGAAATTTGCACACGAATGTTCATTGCAGCATGGTTTACAATAGCAAAGACCTGGAACCAACCCAAATGCCCATCGATGATAGACTGGACAGGGTGCCCAGTGTCTTTCACAGGACACTGTGTGAGTGCAAGTGGGGTACCCACTGAGCACTCTGCTGAGCACCCTCCAGAGAGGGATGGCTCGCTCGCACAGGGCCCTCAGCTCAGTCCCTTGCAGGCTGGACCTTGGAGAGTGAGGCCCTGAGGCAAGTCATGGGCACCTGGCTCCTAACCTACATCTGCGTCTGCACCTGTGTCTGCTCAGGAGTCTCCGTCCCAGGGGAAGGACGAGGTGAGGGCTGGGCACTGGTGTCTGTGTGAGGCGGGTGGAGAACTAGGGCATATTTGGGGGACTGGGTTGTCCTCTGTCGAGCCCCTAGGGAAAAGTTTGGCCCAAACTGTGCTGGGGCATGTCCTCTAGGGGTCAGCCTGGACCTCAGTCTCTAGTCTCCCACCTTTACCTCTCTACCTTCGGTGTCTGGATTGACCTTAGTCTCACTTCCTTCATCCTCTTGACACCTCTCTGAGTCTAACTGGCCCATGTACCATGAGTCAGAGCTCATCACTTCCCAGGCCTATCAGTGCTTCCCTGAATAGATTCTGGGATCATTCACTGGTGACTGCCCTGCGAGGATGTCAGCCATCAGATCCCCCCAACCCTCCAGCTCAGCTCTGCCCTGAATCACTTACTGTGGGCTCCCAACCATCATTGTCTCCAGGGCCAAGGGCTGGAACCTTCACCTGCCTCACCAACAACATCCTCAGGATCGATTGCCACTGGTCTGCCCCAGAGCTGGCCCAGGGCTCCAGCGCCTGGCTCCTCTTCACCAGGTGAGGATGGAGGGCCATGCCCACCTGGACAGGGATGAGGGAGAGGTCCCCAGGATTGCAGCAGTTGCACCAGAACAGTGTAGCAGCCCCGTGGTTCTGATACACGCCCTTTCCAGCAACCAGGCACCTGGCGGCACACATAAGTGCATGTTGCAGGGCAGTGAGTGCACTCTACTGCTGCCACCCGAGGCGGTGATCCTGCCATCTGACAATTTCACCATCACTTTCCACCACTGCGTGTTTGGGAGGGAGCAGGTCAGCCTGGTGGACCCGCGGTACCTGCCCCGGAGACACGGTGAGCAGGGGCTATAGGTCTGGGATGGGACCTCCTTGGCAAGAACATCCTATCTGCCTGGTAGCTGGGGGCAAGGCCCTGCAGCCTGTGACCCCGGTGGCCCAGTGAATGTTCTCAGTCCCTGCCAAGTGAGATCCAGGGCTTGGGGTGGGGTTGGCCCCTGGGAGGGGAGAGCCCACATATTTACTGCAGGGGCAGGGTTTCAGCATGAAATAAAGATGCAGGGCTGCTAGCTGGGGCACGGGCTGCCATTTAAGTCATGTGAAATGCTCTTCAGTCATCCCAGGAAGGACTCCAATAATATGTTGGGAAGAATTTTCAGCAGTTGACTGTGAAGGAAAAGGAAGCAATATTTAGAAACCACCTAATCACGCTGCAGAGGCCAGTGGAAGTGATTGCTGTCCTGTCCCGCCTGGGGCTTTACTGGACCTGTCTCCCAGTGAGGTGTCTGGTCGGAGAGGGCTTTGACCATGCCCCTTGGGAATCTTTCAGATCCCCAGTCTTGGGTGTGCTGATTGACAGACCCAGACCCATGGACCTTCAGCCTCACATGGATTCACTCTGTTCCAGTTAAGCTGGATCCACCCTCTGACTTGCAGAGCAATGTCAGCTCTGGCCACTGCATGCTGACCTGGATCATCAGTCCTGCCTTGGAGCCAATGACCACACTTCTCAGCTATGAGCTGGCCTTCAAGAAGCAGGAAGAGGCCTGGGAGGTAACACTTTGGCTGGTTTTCTCCAGAGTCCTCTCTCCTGGGAACAGCAGCCCAGGGCAGAATCCCCACTCTACACAGGGAGATGTCAACTGATAGTGATGAGGAGGGGAGGAACGAGAGCTAGGTGTGTGTGTGTACACACACATATACTGACATGCCCATGTGTATGCTTTGTGTGCGTGCATGGGAGTTAGGGTGAGTGTGCCTGTCTCTGTGAGTGTGTGCCCGTAAGAGTGGTGAGTGTGCATGTATGTACTTATGTGTGCACACATAGAAGTGTGCACACTTACATGTTTGTGCACCCATGTTTGTGTGTTTATATGTCAGTGTACATGTGAGTGTGCCAGTGCCTGGTGTTTGTATACGTGAGTGTGCCTGTGTGGATGGGTGTGTATGCAACTGTGGTGAGTGTGGTGAGTGTGCTCATGCATACACGCATGTGCATATGAGTGTGCATGCAACTGTGATGAGTGTGAAAGTGCCCCTGTAGATATGTTTGCCTGCGTGTGCATATGTGTATTTGGGGCAAATGCAGCCGTGTCTGTGTGTGAGTGTCAGTGTCAAAGTATGCCTTCTCTGTGTGTGTGCACATGAATGTGGCGAATGTGCCTGTGTGTTAACTCAGGTGTGTTTATGTGTGTGTTATATGAGCATATAATAATACATGTGTGTATTCTCGAGGGCTGAAGGTTGAAACCTTACCTTCAGCACCTGCTAACAGTCTCCACCCCCACAGCGGGCCCAGCACAGGGATCACATTGTTGGGGTGACCTGGCTTATACTTGAAGCCTTTGAGCTGGACCCTGGCTTTATTCATGAGGCCAGGCTACGTGTCCAGATGGCCATGATGGAGGATGATGTGGCGGAGGAGGAACGTTATGCAGGCCAGTGGAGCGAGTGGAGCCAGCCTGTGTGCTTCCAGGCTCCCCAGAGACAAGGTGGGCACTGCTGTGGCTCCTGCACTTCCAGAGTCTGGGCTGGGTGTCCTCTACCCTGTTCACCTCACCCCTACACCCTTTGAACCTCCTGGAAGCCCCTCCTTGAGGCAGTCATGCCCCAGTTGACACCCATCCTCTGAAGCTCTGAGGTCTAAATGGAGGAAGCAAACACCTGTCAATGCTGGGGCTTCCTGAGAACTTGTAGTCAGTGGCGCCTGTTAGGACTGAGGTCGGCAGGGCTGCACACCAGGGCTGGTGCTCCTGCGTGGAGGCTGGATGTGACCTCAGTGTCCTTAGTGAGAGCTGGGCCGACCCTTGTGCATTGCAGTGCTGAGAGGTCCCATGGACCTTATGACCCAACATGTGGAAGATGGGAAGAGTGAGGTCCAGGTATGTGGCTCATAAACAAGGTCCTTCAACAGGTGACACAAACCTTCAAGGCCCATCACAAATCTTCCACTTTGGCCCAGGGCACTAAACGGTGCACCTTTGCCATGTAGGTTTGTGGGGAGCCTCCTGGCACTAAGGCTGCTCACAACCCTGGGCCCTTCCTGCCCATAGGCCCTCTCATCCCACCCTTGGGGCGCCCAGACAACATCCTTATTGCTGTGTCTGTCTTTCTCCTGCTGACTGGCCTGATCTACCTTCTGTTCAAGCTGTCACCCAGGTAGGTAGCTGGTGTGTGTGTGTGTGTGTGTGTGTGTGTGTGTGTGTGTACTTGTGTGAAAGGGTAAGGGTGTACATGTCTTAGTGTATGTGTGAAGATGTATCTCTATGTGCATGTGTGAGTGTGAGGTGGGTGGGGTATCAAGGGCCACCCCTGTCTGGTTCCTCCCTTCCCCTCCCCACTGTCGAGGTTAACAGTGGGGTGGGCTTCTCAAGTCTTCCCCGTGGGCCAGAAGAGAGTTCTCAAGTTGCCAGGGGAGAGAAGGGAAGGGGGATCTGGGGCAGAGGCTGAAGATGAGGACAGCTTGGTCCCAACCAAACCGAGAATCACGGAGATCAGGAGCCCAGGGTCCTGGTCTCCTGCCTCTGGAGGAGCTCTGTTCGTTCATCTGTTCACACATTCTATGAAAGGACATTTGGGGCATCTGGTGTGCATGGGACCCTGTTCTCACCCTGGCAGATGCGTTAGAGAACAAGTTGGACAACGGCGCTCCTTAAATAAACCATCATGCCTCATGCACCGCATGTGAGGTTGCAAGAGAGGGTGCTGGGGCCGTGTCAGGCAGCAGATGTGAAGAAGAGGGTGTGGGGACAGGGGTGTTGCCTGGGGCCAAGTGGGAGGGCACTTGGCTTCTCCTTGGAGCAAAGGAAAGTATGAAACTGTGTGATACAACCTAGTTTATCTTTTGAGGAATGGATTGCTGGACAAGGGGACATGGGAGACCTTCTGGAGGCCAATGTGCGCCAATGGGGTACCCACCAGGAGATGATTTGGCTTGAGCCAGCAAAAGAAGTGGAGAAAGAGCAAAGAAGAGGGAAATGCAGGGTCTTAGGAGGAGAAATAGAGGGGACATGTGGCTAGATGAGATATGAGTGGTGACCCCTGAGGTGGGGAAAATGGGGACAGCCTTGCAGGGAAGTTGGCGAGCCCCAGGTGACATCCTTGTGGGAGAGTCAGTGGATCCTCAGCAGCAAGCCTGGTGCTCAGGGAGACACTGGGTGGCGTGGGCGCTGCAGACCTCCTGCTGATGGCAAAGACGGGTTCCTGGAGGTGCTGGCTCCCTCTGTGGACTGACACAGCCGGTAACTCTCTGTTCTGAACCTGCCATTGCAGGTCACGCTGTCAAGGACATGTGCCTCGGCATAAATCAGTCCCATGTGGCCATTAGGCAAGGAGGCCCAGATGGGTCCTGACCTGAGAGTGGGTTGGGATGTGATGAGATGGAAGAGAGGCTCAGCCTCTGCAGTGACCTCAGTCCACTTGGGTTGCCATAGGCGTCTGACTGGCCTCTCCTGGCCTCAGGGTGAAGAGAACCTTCTACCGGAACGTGCCCTCTCCAGCGGCATTCTTCCAGCCCCTCTACAGTATGCACAATGGGAACTTCCAGGTGGGTGCAGAGACCTCGGCAGGGTGTGGCGGGCAGGGGTTCACTAGATTGCTGGCCTGGCCAAGATGTTGGCTTTCATGAGGGTTGGCGGCCAATGTGGGAGCCTTGTCTGTGCTTGGAGTCCCTTTTGTATATTAAGTGAATTTCGATTTATACCATGTCTCAAATGGGGAAAAAATAGCTTTATTTTTCCATTGCTGATGGCTTTTTGTTCTCGTGTCTCCAGTTCCATTGTTGATGGAAAAAAATGTAAATGTCTCATGACTGATCTCTGTCTCCTCTGGTTTGTACCTGTCTGCACCCACCACGTGCGTCACCTCCTCCTCCTGTGAAGGTGTCTGTGGGGAAGGGTCTGTGTTGGATGCACTGCCATTGGGGCTCTCACTGCCACTGGGTTCCTGCTCTGCCTGGTCCTCTGGTCCCCCTTGGATCGCACTTTCTTCCCTTCCCCGCATGTTGGGCTCTCAACCGAGGAACCAGTGAGCAACTGGGCTGGAGGTTCATGCCCTCTGGGTGGGAGGAGGGGGAGAGGAAGGGCTCCAGTGGTCTCTGGTTTTTCCCTTCAGACTCCTCATTTTGGGCAAAGGACAAGAAGCAGTGAGGGCCCCTCCCTGCGGTCTGGGCCAAGCTGACCCCTCTTCTCCAGGATCTTCCCTGCTGGATGCCCTCAGGCATCCCTGGACCCTCTGTGGCAAGGATGTCCCCTCCACACCACGGCTCCTGCTTACTGTGCAGAAAAATCCTTTTCTCGCTCAATAAGGAGCCTAGTTTTCAAGATTTTTGTCCAAAAATAGAATTTGAACCATGAACTGGCAACTGGCTCTTTTCAGAGTCCCCCTCTTTCCCTAAGGTGGTAGATGTGACTGTCAAGAACCTGGGCAGCTGAGAACAAGGCTGAGCAGGGCACAGATTGTGATGGTCACCTGGACTGTCATCCTGTTGCAGGCACCAGCCCTTCCCTAGAGAACCAGGGCACTTGCCAGGGGTTATTTAGACCCTCGGGCGGGGATCTAGTGCCATAGGTTGGTCTCCAGAGAGTAGTGCAATGATGGAGGGTGTGGTGTGTGTGGTGTATGGGCTGGAGGCTCCTGGTCCTACCAAGGGAACAGCTTCTCTTTGGATGTAGGGGGCCTCCTGTGGCCCCACAGAAGGATCCAGTTCTGCTGGTCTTAGCCAAGTGCTTTGAAAGTCACCAGTCCTGACAGCGACTCCTGTGTGTGTGTGTATGTGTGTGTCAGGTAGGAGTGCCCAGTCTCAGTAGCTGCTGAAAGGCCCTGAGGCACATGCTGTCAGGCGTTGGCTCTATCCTGGGCAGATATCACCATCTGCACCTTGGTTCAGGCTGTTGTGAGCACCAAGCCCTTTGCTGGGGGAGTCATGAGGGCCTAAAGGGACTCAGAGTCCCATGTTCAGGCTGGGCTGGCACATGGAGCAAAGACAGAATGTTCAAGACATAGGTGCTGCTTTGTCTCTGGGTGTGGACTTCAGGAGGGCTTCCTGGAGGAGGAGGGAGGCTGGGCTTGCCACAGAGGAGGCAGCTGCTCCCACGATGAGTTCTGAACATGCTGCCTGAGCCCTTCCTTCCTCCCGCACTCTGTTCCAGACTTGGATGGGGGTCCACAGGACCGGCGTGCTGCTGAACCAAGACTCTGCTGGCACCTCACGAGGAGCCTTGGAACCCAGTGTCCAGGAGGCCATTGCACTGCTCACCTGTGGCCCACTGTATCCTTGGAAATCTGTGTTCCTGGAGGAGGAGCAGGAGAACACCGGGACCAGCGTCCTGGGGAACCTGACCTCAGAGGATGTGCTGCCAGCAGGGTGTACGGAGTGGAGGGCACAGCCGCTTGCCTATCTGCCACAGGAGGACTGGACCCCCATGTCCCCCACCAGGCCAGCTCCCCCAAACTCAGAGGGCGGCAGCAGCAGCAGTGACTACTGTGGTGTCTTGGACTGCTACAGGGGATGCCACCCCTCAACCCTCCCTAGAAACATGCAGAGCTCTGGGCCCATCCCAACCATGGCCCGTGGCCTTTCCTGTGAGCATCAGGGCCTGGAGACCCAGCAAGGAGGTGCCTGGATGCTGGCTGGTCACTGCCAGAGGCCCGGGCTGCATGAGGACCTCCAGGGCATGTTGCTCCCTCCTGTCTTCAACAAGCCTCGGTCCTGGACATTCTAGGTCCCTGATGCATCATGTCCATTTGGGAAAATGGACTGAAGTCTCTGGAGCCCTCGTCTGGGACTGAACCTCCTGAGAAGGGACCCTTAGCAGTGTTCAGAGGTCCTGTCTGGATGGAGGCTGGAGCTGGTCCCAGTGTTTTTCTGATCCTCCTTTCTAGAGATTAAAAGGGGCTTGATGGCTGTTGCAAAGTATTGATAACTGGAAGGAGGGGCCAAAGGAGGAGTGAGGGGTAGGGTTTGACCAGTCCCGGGCTTTCTGGGCTCTAGAACTAGCACAGTGGAGGCTCAATGACTTCTGGGGACAGCAGTGCCTTAAGGAGGGTGCCATGCATAATTTATGGGTTAGGTGAGTGTCATCACACATATGGGGGGCGGTGATCAGATGCAGTAAAGAATCATGCTAACACATACGTTGCATGATTAGAAAATGGCAATAAGCTCTTCCCTGGGTGGAGACTTTAGTATTATCATGAGGCCAGGGGTAAGTATTATCATAAGGCCACGGCCATTCTCCTGGTCTTGTGCACCAGCAGGTGACAGAGTCAACTCCCTTATGGTGGGATGATGCTTCTCTTATTTTTTTCTCAGACAGTTGGCAAGGTCTGGTCAGTTAGTATGGCACCTGGAGGGCGATGCTGCAAGGTCTGGTGGTCAGTGGGCATGTATGGAACACATTAGTGGGAGTGGGGCAAGTCCCATTTCTGCTCTGTCTCAGCAGGCGTACGCTCCCTCTGAAGGTACTAAGGAAGGATCAGTTTCAGGCCTCTCTTCATCTTCTGTTAGTTTCTTGGCTTGTGACAGCAAAGCTCCAATCTTTTTTGTTTTGTTTCGTTTTGTTTTTGAGATGGAGTTTTACTCTTGTTGCCCAGGCTGGAGTGCAGTGGCACAATCTTGGCTCAATGCAACCTCCATTTCACCTCCCAGGTTCAAGCGATTCTCCTGACTCAGCCTCTGGAGTAGCTGGGATTACAGGTGCCTGCTACCGTGCCTGGCTAGTTTTTGTATTTTTAGTAGAGACGGTGTTTCGCTGTGTTGGCCAGGCTGATCTCAAACTCCTGACAGCAAGTAATCCACCTGCCTTGGCCTCCTAAAGTATTGGAATTACAGGTGTCAGCCACCATGACTGGCTAAAGCTCCAGCCTTTAAATGGCTTTTTTCCTTCTGCATTTGATCCCAAATCCCGCCCCTGCCAAGTTTTTTTTTTTTTTTTTTTTAGATGAAATCTCAGTCTCTCTCACCCAGGTGCAATCTCGGCTTTACAGCAGGAGCATAACCCTGCTGATACAGAGCAGATCTCGGCTCACTGTGATCTCCATCTCCCAGATTCAAGCAATTCTACTGCCTCAGCCTCCTGAGTAGCTGGGATTAGAGGTGCATGCCATCACACCCAGCTAATTTTTGTATTTTTAGTAGAAATGGGATTTCACTGTGTTGGTCAGGCTGGTCTTGAACTCCTGACCTTGTGATCCACCTGCCTTGGACTCCAAAAGTTCTGGGATTACAGGTGTGAGCCATCATGCCTAGCCAAATTTCCCCTTTTTAAAATCATGATCATAGTGGATTAAGGCTGGCCCTAACGATTTACTCCTAACTTGATCATCTGCAAAGACACTATATCCGTATAAGGTCATATTCACAGATACTGGGATTAGGACTTCAACCTAGAGGGCCTGACTATTGGTGTCACACACCATGGCCTCTCCTAGTGTGCCCCATCCTCTTCCTGGGTGCCCCAGGCAGAACACAGGAGGGCCTGACTGCAGGACTTTAGGCTGGCATTGGGATGATGATCTGCCTAGCTAGGGCTGTGACCAGACTCAGATAGGAGGTGGGACCTGACTCCTGAGGCAAGACTTGAACTCTGGACCAGATTGCAGATGAGCTGATACAGGAAAATGGCAAAAGCACCCCTCCATAAGACACACCCACCAGTGCCATGTGAGTTTGCCATTCCATGGTAACACCTGGAAAATACTGCCCTTTTCCATGGCAATCACCTGAAAGTTACTACCCTTCTTCTAGAAGTGTCTAAATAACCTGCCCCTTAATTTGCATATAATTAAAAGTGGGTATAAATATGATTGCAGAACTGCCTCTGAGCTGCTACTTGGCTCACTGCCTATGAGGTATCCCTGCTCCATAAGGGTGTCCTCTGCTGCTGCTATGCATGGCTGCTTCAATAAAAGTTGCTGTCTAACACCACCAACTTGCTCTTGAATTCTTTCCTGGGTGGAGCCAAAAGCCCTCCTGTACTAAGCCCCAATTTCTGGACTCATCTTCCCTGAATCAAGAGTGCTCTGGGGTTGGGAGCACTAAAGTTTTGAAGGTAGGATGAAATGGAGGCTGTTCTCTCTCTGAGTCCTGAGCTCTCTTGGGGGCTCTGATGCTCCCTGCAACCTGAGCAGAAAGAAGTACCTGCAGCCCTAGGCCCCCAAAGGCAAACGCCCCTTCTGGGTCAGACAGGCAGCCCTTCTACTCTGCATGCCTGCAGAGCTTCTGGGGTTTTGTGGGGAGCCTCAGCAGAGCTGGATCCTGGTCTGTGGAGGTGAAGCAGGCCCCAGAATACATCATTAGCATCTAGAGAGTGGGAGGGTATGGACGGAAGCAAGGTACAGGCATCGTCAGCTCTAATCTAACCAAGTATAAAATTACTAGTGTGAATACACTTCCTGGAGCTAGGCTCTGGGGAGCCCTGGGCTGGTTTATATATAACAGGGTCTGTGTGGCTCATGAGGCTCCTTGTGGGACCTGGGCTACCTCATGATCACACAAACGAACCCACAGTTGGGATGCCGCTCCTGTGTGGACTGGACACATCTTCATTCAACTCACAAACTTTCCCTAAGTGGCCCCTGGAGACCTGGTTCTGGGCTGGAACCTGAGTGTGAAGCCACTGGAGGCTGAGTCATTGTAGGTGAGTTAGTCACCTTAGCCTGGCCGTCCTCTCTGCATAGAGCACTAGCCATACCTAGCAGACTGATATGAGTTCACCTAAGCAAGACAACTGTACACAGTGGTACTCAGAAAAAGCTAATAATTCCTTATTGAAATGAGACGGGGCAGGCATGGCAGCTCACGCCTGTAATCTCAGCATTTTCTGAGGCTGAGGCAAGCAGATTGCTTGAGCCCAGAAGTTTGAGACCAGTCTGGGCAACACGGCACAATCCCATGTCTACAAAAAACACAAATGTCATTAGCTGAGCATGGTGGTTCTTGCCTATAGTCCTAGGTATTGGGGAGGCTGAGGCAGAAAGACTGATTAAGCCTGGGAGGCAAAGGTTGCAGTGAGCCAAGATTGTGCCACTGCACTCCAGTCCGGGTGACAGAATGACACCCTGTCTCAAAAAAAAAAAAGAGAGATGCGACAACTCTTGGAGATCATGTGATGAGGTGTGGTTCACAGCAGGGCAAGGTGCAAAAGACCCTATGAGCCCCGAGGAGGTGTTGCTGATGACTGGGCATCTGTGAAGGCCTCAGAGAGAAGGTGACCTGGACCTGAAATGACCACGCTGTGGGTTTAGGAGCTGGTAGACGGTGTGGTAGGAGCACAGGTCCAGAATGTGGTTGGCCACACCCAGGCAGCACTGGACTGTGGACAAACTTGAATGCCAGGCCAATTCTGGTGAGGGAACACTAGGGACTGGGTTTTCCTCTTTTTATTTATTTGATTTTTATTTTTTTTTATTTATTTATTTTGAGATGGGGTCTTGCTCTGCCGCCCATGCTGGAGCGCAGTGGTGAGATCTTGGCTCACTGCAACTTCCGCCTCCCAGGTTCAAGCAATTCTCCTGCCTCAGCCTCCTGAGTAGCTGTGATTACGGGGGCACACCGCCATGTCTGGCTAATTTTTTTTTTTTTTTTTTTTTTTTTTTTTTTTTTTTTTTAGTAGAGACAGGGTTTCACCACGTTGACCAGGTTGGTCTCGAACTCCTGACCTTGTGATCTGTCTGCCTCAGCCTCCCAAAGTGCTGGGATTACAGGCGTGAGCCACCACACCCAGCCTCCTCTATTGAAGTAAAAATCACATACTATAAAATTAACTGTTTTAAGACGTACAATTCAGTAGCATTGCGTGCATGCACAATATTGTGCAACCATCACCTCTTAGTTCCAAAATATTTTTATCTTCCCAAAAGGAAGTCCCACCTATTAAGCAGCTATGACCTAATCTGCCCTCCCTCTGACCCCTGGCCACCACTCACCTGCTTTCTATTGCTATGGATACCTATTCTGGATATTTCGTATGAATGGAATCATATAGTCTGTGATGTTTTGTGTACAGCTTCTTCCAGGTTGTAGCAAATATGAGCACCTCAATCCTTTTTATGACTGAATATTATTATTCATATTATTGTATAGATATACCACATTTTGTTTGTTGAGTCATCTCTTGATGGACATTTCCATTTTTTTGTTATTGTGAATAGGGCTTCTATGAACACTTATGTACATGGTTTTGTTTGAATACCTGTTTTCAATTCTTTTATGATGTGTCTAGAAATGAAATTGCTGGATCCTATGGTAATTTTATGTTTAGCCTTTTGCAGAACCTCCAAACTTTTCCATAGGCTGTGCCAGTTTACATTCCCATCAGCAATGTTCACATTCCTTCACTTCTTCGTCAACACTTGTTAGTTTCTGTTTGTTTTGTTTTTTGAGATGGAGTCTCACTGTGTCTCAGCCTGAGTAGGCTGGAGTGTGGTGGCACAATCACAGCTTGCTGCAACCTCCGCCTCCCAGGTTCAAGAAATTCTCCTGCCTCAGGCTCCCCAGTAGTCGGCATTACAGGTGTGTGCCACCACCCCTGGCTAAGTTTTGTATTTTTAGTAGAGATAGGGTTTTACCATGTTGGCTAGGCTGGTCTCGAACTCCTGGCCTCAAGTGATCTGCCCGCATCGACCTCCCAAAATGCTAGGATGACAGGCACGAACCATCATGCCCAGACTTCTTGTTGTTGTTTTTGGTAATAGTTATTCTAATGGGTGTCAAGTGGTATCTTATTGTAATTTTTATTTGCTTTTCCCTGATGGCTAGTAATGTTGAGCATGTTTTCATGTGCACTTTGTATATCTTCTCTGGAGAAAAGTCTTTTCAAGTTTTCTTCCCATTATAAAACTGTTGTTTGTCTTTTTGTTGTTGAGTTCTTTACATGTTCTGGATATTATACCTTTATGAGATAAGACTTGCAATGTTTTTCTCCCATATAATTGGTTTCCTTTTCACTTTCTTGGTAGTGTCCTTTGACATAAGTTTTAATTTTAAATTTTGATGAAGTCCAACATATCTATTTTTTCTTTTGTTTCCTGTGCTTTTGGTGTCATACTCAAAATCATTGCTAAATCCAAAGCCCATAAACACATGGAAAGAGGCTCAATATCACTTGCCATTAGATCAATGAAAATCAAAACCACAATGAGATACCATTTCATACTCTTTGGAGTAACTTATCTTTTTTAAAAAATGGAAACTAACCTAGTGCCACAGAACGACAACCTTAAAAATGTTTAAAATTGTAACTATTATGTCATGTGTCTTTTCCCACAACAAATCTTTGCATGGCTTCATACATCACCCCTTTCTCTCTTTCTCTTTTTAATTTTGAGACGGAGTCTTGCTCTGTTGTCAGACTGGAGTGCAGTGGTGTGATCTCGGCTCACTGCAATCTCCACCTCCCAGGTTCAAGCAATTCCCCTGTTTCAGTCTCCCAAGTAGCTGGGACTACGGGTACGAGCCACCACGCCCGGCTATTTTTTTGTATGTTAGTAGAAACGAGGTTTCACCATGTTGGCCAGGATGGTCTTGATCTCCTGACCTCAGATCACTCCTTTCTCTTACTGAATAGCATTCCATTCCATGGATGTACCCAGCTTGGTTATTCGTTCACCTATTGAAGGCCATCCTGACTCCTTAAAGTATTTGGCCATTATGAAGAGATCAGCTGTACATAATTGCATATTGGTCTTCATTTGGACCTAAGTTTATGAAGCAGTTATCTACATAGCTAGGAGTGCAATTGCTGGCTTTTACGGTGAGAACATGTTTAGCTTTGAGAAAAACTGCCAAATTGTCTTCTGAAGCCGCTGTACCATTATACATTCCACTAGCATTGAATGAGAGTTCCTGTTGCAATTTTTATTGCATTAAAAAAAGATTTTAGCCATTTTAGTAGATGTTCAGTGGTTCACGTTGTTACATTAATTTGCTTTTCCCTCATGTCAAGTGCTATTGAGCATTATTTTGGATGCTTGTTTGCCATCTGTGTATTTTTCTTTTCTTTCTTTCTGTCTTTCTTTTTCTTGAGATGGAGTCTTCCTCTGTTGCCCGGGCTGGAGTGCAGTGGCATCATCTCAGCTCACTACAACCTCTGCCTCCCAGGTTCAAGCGATTCTCCTGCCCCAGCCTCCCGAGTAGCTGGTATTACAGGCACGTGCCACCACGCCTGGCTAATTTTTGTATTTTTAGTAGAGACGAGGTTTTGCCATGCTGCTGGCCAGGCTTGTCTTGAACTCCTGGCCTCAAGTGATCACCTGCCTCCACTGCCTAAAGTGCTGGGATTACAGGCATGAGCCTCTGCACCCAGGCATAGCATCTGTATTTTTTCGGTGAGGTGTCTTTATATTTTAATTCGGGTTATTATTTTTTTTTCTTCTTGTTAAGTATTAGAATTTCTTTGTACATTTTGCACACAAGGCTTTTTCAGGGTTGTTTTGTGAATATTTTCTCTCAGCCTGTGGCTTGTTTTTTGATTCTCTTAACAAGATATTTCACAGAGTAGTCATTTTAAATTTTAATGAAGTCCACATTATCATTTATTTCTTTTATGGACTGGCTTTTGATATTGTATCTAAGAAGTCATCACCAACCCAGTCATGTGGATTTTCTTCTGTAACTTTTACAATTTTGTATTTGAAAATGTAAGTCTACGGACTGTCTTGAGTGTTTTTTTGGGGATGGGCTATGAGGTTTTGGTCTACGTTCATTTTTTTCCCTATGGTTTCCGATTGCTCTGTCACCATTTGTGGAACAGACTTTTATTTCCCCAATGAATTGCTTTTGCCCCTTTGACAAAATAAGTTGACTGTACTTACTCAGGTTTTTTGGGTTCTGTATTGTGTTCTGTTTATCTGTCTGTCCATTCCTTCAACAATATCACTCTCTTCATTACTTTAGCTTTGTGGTGAAGCTAACATTAATGAGTGTACTGCTCCTAAACAAGGAGTATTTGCATTCATTTATATATTTTTTTTATTCTTCTCAACCGTGATCCAAGGTTTTCTCAATGCATATTTGTATGTATTTTGTTAGATTTATGCCTATAAATTCACTTGTGGGGGTGCTATTGCAAATGGTATTTTTAAAAAATTTCAAGTTCAAATTATTCCTATACATTGTTGCTGATAGAGAGAAAAGCAGGCAGTGTGTGGTGGCAGGGATTACACCTGTAATCCTAGCACTTTGGAAGGCCTAGTTGGGAGGATCACTGGAGCTTGGGAGTTCTAGACCAGCATGGGTGACATAGCTAGACCTGCCCCACCCCTAAAATAAATAAATAAATAAATAAATAAAAGAAAATCAGATGGTTCCAGGTGTGGTGGTGCACACCTGTAATCCCAGTGCATTGGGAGGCTGAGGCTGGAGAATTTCTTAGAACCCGGGAGCTGGAGGCTGAACCTGGGAGTTGCAATTATGCCACTGCACTCCAGCATGGGCAACAGAGTGAGACCCTCTCTCTTAAAAAGAAAAGAAAGATAATCAATTAAGTTTCATCTACTGACCATCTTTTTTTTCTTCTTCTTCTTCTTTTGAGACAGAGTCTGGCTCTGTCACCCAGGCTGGAGTGCAGAGACAGGATCTTGGCTCACTGCAATCTCCACCTCGCAGGTTCAAGCAATTCTCCTGCCTTAGCTTGCTGAGTAGCTGGGATTACTGGCACGTGGCACCATGCCCAGCCAACTTTAGTATTTTTAATAGAGACCAGGTTGCTTAATGTTAGCCAGGCTGGTCTTGAACTCCTGACCTAAAGTGATCTGCCCGCCTTGGCCTCTCAAAGTGCTGGGATTACAGGTGTGAACTGATCATTTTCTTTGGTTGCTACCTCCGCGCATTCGGATTAAGGCATGGGATGGCGGATTCGATTTCATTTCAGTTCGAATGGCGATCATCAAAAACTCTGGAGACAACAGATTCTGGAGAGGATGTGGAGAAATAGGAACACTTTTACACTGTCGGTAGGAGTGTAAATTAGTTCAACCATTGTGGAAGACAGTGTGGTGATTCCTCAGGAACCTAGAAATAGAAATTCCATTTGACACAGCAATCCCATGACTGGATATATATCCAAAGGATTATAAATCATTCTACTATAAGGACACATGCACACGAATGTTCATTGCAGCACTGTTTACAATAGCAAAGACCTGGAACCAACACAAATGCCCATCGATGATAGACTGGACAGGGAAAATGTGGCACATATACACCATGGAATATTATGCAGCCATCAAAAACGATGAGTTCGTGTCCTTTGTAGGGACATGGATGAACCTGGAAACCATCATTCTCAGCAAACTGACACAAGAGCAGAAAATCAAACACCACATGTTCTCACTCATAGGCGGGGGTTGAACGATGAGAACACATGGACACAGGGAGGGGAGCATCACACACTGAGGTCTGTTGGAGGGAAATAGGGGAGCAACAGCAGGGGGTGGGGAGTTGGGGAGCAATAGCATGGGGAGAAATGCCAGATATAGGCAAAGGAGAAAAAGGCAGCAAATCACACTGCCATGTGTGTTCCTATGCAACAAGCTTGCATATTCTTCACATGTACCCCAAAACCTAAAATAAAATAAAATAAATAAAATAATTAAAATAACAAAATAAAATAAAATATAAAATATAATTAAATACATAAAATAATAAAATAATATAAATGAAATAAAATTAAAATTAAATTAAAATAAATAAAATAAAATAAAATAAAATAATAAAATATAAAATAAAACATATTTCCAAAATCGCTGCCTGGAAAAATCCAGACGCGGATTTTCAGAGATTTCCCCAGGCCTGCCACAAGGGGGCGCCCAGGTCCTGCGCCGCGCATGCGCACTGCGACTCATCAGCATGCCGGCGTCCTGGGCGTCTCTTGTGAGGACTCAGCTTCCTTTCGTCAGGACCCGCTTGGGAGAGGCCGCTTCCAGACACCTGGACCCGCCGAGGCAAAGGTGAGTAAAAGGCTTCCCGTCCCCGCTGAATGCGGTGGAGGGAGCGCAGCCGCGATTCCCATTGGGCTCGTCTTAGCGTCAGTTCTTGGAGGCTTGGTTGTGTCACTCCCACGCAGGCCAAGATGCGGTTATGGATGCGGGTACGTTTCTGGGGGGATACCCCGGTACCGGGAGAGGAGGAGGAACCGTCGGGCGGTCGGTTTTTTGTACAGTTGGGGTCTTGCTGTCTTGCCTAGGCTGACCCCAAACTGCTGGCCTCAGATGATACTCCCCTCTTGGCCTCCCAAAGTATTGGGATTACAGGTGTCAGCTATCATGTCCAGCCTGCTGATTTGTAAAAATGGAATTTCCTTTTCTTATCTGTCTTTGTTTGTTTGTTTGTCTGTTTGTTTGTTTTTGGAGGCATGCTTTCGCTCTGTTGCCCAGGTTGTTGTGCAGTGGTGCGAACGTGGCTTATTGCAGCCTCAACCTCCTGGGCTCAAGCAATACTCCCTCCTCTGTCTCCCAAGTAACTAAGAGTACAGATATGCACCACCACACCTAGCTAATTATTAAATTATTTGTAGAGAGAGGTTTTCCCTGTGTTGCCCATACTGGCCTGAAACTCCTGGGTTCAAAAGATCCTCCCACCTCACCCTCTCAAAGTCCTGGTATTACAGGTGTGAGTTCCCACCCCCAGCCTGGAATTGTTTTCTTAATTACATTCTCATGTTGTTTGTTGCTCGTGTCTAGAAAAACAGCAAATTATTGTGTGTTGACATTTTGTGTTGTAACTTTGCTGAATCTATTTACTAGTTTTAATAATATTTTGGCGGGGGGGTGGGTTCCTCATGATTTTCTGTACCTAACATGGATCACATGATCTATGACAGTTTTACTGCTTCCTTACATATATGAATGCTCTTTACTTCTTTTTCTTTCCTATTTGTTCTGCATGGAACTTGCAGTACAGTGTCGAATACAGTGATGAAAATGAGCATTGATGCCTTGGTTCTGATCTTAGTAGTAAAGCATTGGGCCCTAACAATGGAAATAGTGCTAAAGGCCCAAGGTTGTGTTTTGAAAATTCATATCCCTAGTTTTGGGGTGTTTTTATGATGAAGTTATATTGACTTTGTCGAAAGTACTTTCTGCCTCTGTTAAGATTAGTATGTGGGCTTTTTCTTCATTCTATTTATTGATGTTAATTTGCAGGGATGGTTTTAGTATGCAAAAACAGCTCGATTTTCTGAGAAAAGGATTTAATTATCATGGTGTGTAATCCTTTAAAAACGTGCTAATATGAAATTACAGTTCTTTTATTGGGCATTATTAATTGAATAATTATACTAGACATTGATCTATACACCTTTCTTTTCTTGTGATGTCAAGTCCTAGTGTATTATTAAATTGGGGATGGGATTGGGGATGAGTATGGGTTGGTTTAGTATTTATAGTATAAAGGGTTAGAAGGTTGGAGGATAAAAATTAGCAGAAAGGAAACATACCTGAGGGATTCGTGGGGAACAGTATGATGAGGTCAGGGTCAGAGTCAGGGTTTAGGGTTAGCAAGAGAGTGCCTGTAGCCTTCACCAGCAGTAAATATTACGGATCATTTTTTTTTTTTTTTTTTAAGACAGGTCCTCGCTCTGTCTCCTAGGCTGGAGTGCAGTGGTGCAGTCTTAGCTCACTGCAACCACCGATTCATGGGTTCAAGCTATTCTTGTGCCTCAGCCTCCCAAGTAGCTGGAACCACAGGCACAAGCCACCACGCCTGACTAATTTTTTTTGTATTTTTAGACGAGATGGGAAACCCAATAAAAGGGGAGGTAAGGAAGGAGCGGGGAGCAGGAGTGTTTGGTTTGATGAAATGGATCCTCTTCTTCCTCTTCTCTTTGGAGTTATTAACATTTTAAATCAAATGAATGTTGCAGAGGATCAGCTTCACATATCACTGGTTCAAGCTCCATGGAAGGGTTAGGGGTGGGAGGGGATGTGAGTGTGTCCTGGCCATTGAAGTCTGAGGTGAAACACAGAACAGGATTTTACAGACAAGTGTCATAAATAGCATCATGCAGTTGGAAAATGCAAATGTAGATGCCCCAACTCCATCAAGGATGGAACTTTTGCATGCTAGAAAGGAAACCCTAACACTAGGTAGCAACATGACCATTCCAGGGAAAAAAAAAAAAAACTCCCACAAGCCATACAGCTGGCATGCTGTCAATCAATTTGGAGTCTGCCTATGTGTGAAACCCTGAGAAAAAAGGTTAAACTCTAGGGCTGAACACCTTCTGAGGTTGCAAGATGCCAGACGGTGTAACCAGCAGAGCCAAGTGACACAGGTGGGCTGGGTGTGCAGAAGCACCTGGTACAAGGTGGAGTAAGACATACTCAGATCTTAAGACAACTGAGCCTTGGGGTGCTGGGCCTAGGACAGGGAGCAGCAGGCTCCAGGGACTCTTCTCATCTGTGGTTCTCAGTGGATCCACTTGGGAAGCTGTTTAAAAAGTCTCCCAGTAAGAGGGATGAACTCACTCCAAACCTATACAATATAACAATTCATGGGAGGAGGGTGGGGCTGGCAGCCCCTATTTTATAAAGTTCATTCATATCAGAGATTTGTTCAATAGTAGGGGGCTCAAGCTTTGAGGTAGAGAGGTTAAATGACTTGCCCAGTGTCAGAAGCTACTAAGGAGGAGGAGGAGATGGGGTTTGAATCTAGACCACGTGTTATTAGCCATTCTACTGCCCTCTTAATGTAAGACAAATCCAAATATGAGTAAACTCCAATATAGACAGCACTGATTTGCAATGCCATGTGGGTCAATCAGCAAGAAACCAGTGCAGAACAAAACCTGTGCATTCAGTTACCCAATCCTCCTTCCTGGACTGCTAATAAATACAAAGGAGTGGGCAATGGGGCACAGATACATGAGCATGGGAAGACCCACAGGAACAAGGGGTATTTCAAACCTTGAAGGATACAATCCATCCATGAGAAATCACTCCATGAGTCTGTAAGCAGAACAGGCAAGGTGGTCAGATGGCGTGTCCATCTCCCCGTTGTCCCAAACTTCTTTTTTTTTTTTTTTTTTTTTTTTTTTTTTTTGAGACAGTTTCACTCGTGTTGCCCAGGCTGGAGTGCAATGGCGCCATCTCGGCTCACCACAACCTCTGCCTCTGAGGTTCAAGAGATTCTTGTGCTTCAGCCTCTTGAGTAGCTGGGATTACAGGCATGTGCCAGCACGCCCAGCTAATTTTTGTATTATTAGTAGAGATTGGGTTTATCCATGTTTATCAGGCTGATCTTGAACTCCCGACCTCAGGTGATCCGCCTGCCTCAGCCTCCCAAAGTGCTGAGATTATAGACATGAGCCACCACGCCCGGCCTATTGTCCCAAACTTTATCACCCTAAGGCTGACAACCTGGAAGCCACTTACGGCTTCCCTTTCCCCTTTCATAATACAACCACAGTTTCCAGGTCAAGTCTGGAAGCTAGGAATAAGCATAACAAACCTGTCATAACAAAACAGCACATACAGCACATATCACTAAGATACACAGACACCACCCGTGTGAAGTTCTGAAATCTGATATTTCCATCTCAGCACAATGCTGCACAGTTACTCATGTTTGCACAGGGAAACACAGACCAGGAAGGCTGTTCCTTCCATTCAAAAGCCATTTCCCGGCCCGGCACATGGCTCACGCCTGTAACCCTAACACCTCAACCCCAACCCCAACCCTTAAACCCTAACCCTAACCACTAACCCTAACTCTACCCTAACCCTAACCCTAAACATCTAACCCTAACCCCTACCCTAACCATAAACCCAACCCTAACCCTAACTCCTAACCCTAACCCCAACTGCAATTGGCTTTTTAAAAGTATACACCACCAAAAAATAAAAAATAAAAAAAACAAAAAAAAAAAAAGAAAAAAAAGAAAAAAACAGAAAAAAAAAAGTATACACCAATTTTTACAATGATTATAGTAAATCATTAGTTCTACCCAGTTTTCTCCATCTCAGAGAGTCCCTCCAGAAAGCATCTTTACCACCTTTACCAATCTGTCACG
Organism: Saimiri boliviensis; assembly: GCF_048565385.1. Classification (NCBI taxonomy): domain Eukaryota; kingdom Metazoa; phylum Chordata; class Mammalia; order Primates; family Cebidae; genus Saimiri; species Saimiri boliviensis. The sequence goes on along the minus strand of NC_133470.1, from coordinate 82,658,801 downwards.
GTTGCATAGTTGACTACTTTTGTCTTCCCATTGCCGTTCCCTGCCCTTGTAATCCCTCAGCCCGCATACCACATACCATGTCCTCAACTTTGCCACACCTTCTCACAGGGCTCAGAGGAAACACTCAAATTCCTCAGTCCTTATGACCTGCCCCTGTCCCCGCAACACACAAAACTGTGCAAGTGATTCCCCTCGTTCCCCCATGAATATCTGGGCTCCAGCCAAGACTGCTCCTTCACCAGCCCTGAGAAGCCATGCTCATCTGCCTCTGGAGGCTTTTTTTTTTTTTTTTTTTCTTCACTCTGTTGCCTAGGCTGGAATGCAGTGATGCAATCTCAGCTCACTGCAACCTCCTGCTTCCCAGGTTCAAGAAATTCTCCTGCCTTAGACTCCCATGTATCTGGGATTATAGGTGTGTGCCACCATGCCCGGCTGATTTTTGCATGTTTAGTAGAGATGGGGTCTTGCCATGTTGGCCAGGTTGATGGAGGACTTTTTAAATGACCCAGATCCTCTCTGGGCCTGGTATTTCTTCCCTAATCTCCCAACATACTTGGATTTGCCCACTGCGCTATCTCCCAGGCAGATGATCTTCACGTTGTCATCGGCATCATATTTCACTTGGTCCAGCTCACTGGGTTTGGTTTTGTCTTCTGCCATTGGCTCCTAGCTGTAGAGAGGGGTCCAGCCCAGGGTGGTGGCGGAGGCGATGGGGGGAGGGGAGTATTGTCTGGGAAGATCAACAAGAGGCTGCTGTTAGAGATAAGTCCCCTCAACCAAATCTCTGTCTTCCTCTTCCTGGACAGGAGAGACAATGAGCCAATGAGAGAGAGGCCCAAGGACACAGTGACACCCTTCTCCATTAATATAGGACAAATCCAAATGTGAGTAAGCTCCAAAATATACACTTGCCTGCCACATGCTGAGCCTTAGGGTTTTAACCTTGTACACACAAGATTCTCTTAGGGTGGTTTTCCCTATGATATCTTCCTACTGCAGGTATGTTTAAGGTCACACCTCCCACTCCTAACTGGAGAGACAATATTCTGTATTTACAAGTTCTTCTTTTATTTTTTTTTTGAGATGGGGTCTCGCTTTGTCACCCAGACTGGAGTGCCGTGGCATGATCTCGGATCACTACACCACCACCTCCTGGGTTCAAGTGATTCTCCTGCCTCAGCCTCTCCAGTTGCTGGGATTACAGGTACCTGCCATCATGCCCAACTAATTTTTATATTTTTAGTAGAGACAGGGTTTTACTGTATTGGCCAGGCTGGTCTCAAACTCCTGACCTCAAGTGATCATCTCACCTCGGCCTCCCAAAGTAATGGGATCGCAGGCATGAGTTGCCGCGCTCAGCCTGTATTTACAAGTCAAAATGCAAAAGTTTCCTTACTTGTAAAACAGAGACAAAAACAGTGCCCATGTCACATGGTTGATGTAAGACACCGTCTGTTAGAAAGCCTAAACTCTCATGACTGAATGACACTGACCACACAGCCAAAGATGCCTGCCCCACACTTGTGACCCTTTGCCTTCTTCATGCCTCTTACCTCCCCTTCATTTTTCATCCTACTGTAATCTGTAACTGCCTCTCCCTCCCTCAACATGGGCAGTTCGCTAACCCCCTTCTCTAGGGGTGTTTCAGTCTTTACTAGTTTCAAGTGTCTCCTAAATGCTGATCATGCCCCGCTGTACCTCCACCCAGACTGCTTCCCTCAGTGCCGGACTCAGATATGTTATGCAATTACGTACCAGACTGGGAGTAAAAGAGTATGACACACAGGCATCAATAATATGTTATACACAAATACTTAAGTCCTGTACACTCCAAATGCTGCTCCTCACTTTACCCATTTGCATAAGACATTCACCAGGTATCCAGTGCTGACAGCTGTGTGCAACATAATCTCTAGCTCTGTTCTGCTCTCCTCACACCTAAATATGACCTTGCAAACATTCCTAAGAATGTAACCACAGTCCAGACTCTTAGCTAGCTGGGTACATAGAAATGATATGATGATAAGATAGCAGCAAGAAGTGAACCTTACTGAGCATTCACCATAAACAGACGTTGCACAGGGTTCAGAGGATGTAAGACACAATGATGGCAGAATCTACTGTGGTCAGAGCTATGACAGAAGTATGCACACGGATCAGGGGTAGAAAATACCAAGAGGGCCCCCAAGTTTTACTGACTGTGCCACCACACTGCTACTGCTTCTGCACAGACATGCACTTTGCCTTTGTTATCCAGGGGCAGAATTCCTGGGAAGTGGCAGATGCTTGATAAGCATGGTGAGGGATCAGCCTCATCCAGCTGCATGGCTCCATGCGCAGGGATCCCAAGGTGGGCTGCCCGGCCTAGGCCTGAGGGACCCCACCAGGGTATGGGCTGCCCAGCGTGGCACCTGACTGGAGGGGAACAGGGAGTGCGTCTGCTGCTGAGTGTGAGACTGGGGCTTCTGTCAGTGGGTGTGGTACTAAGGCTTCAGTGGGGGACACCCGCCTAGAGGGAGTGGATGGGTGGGCACGTCTGGAGTAGGGGGCGCAGTTCCAGATTTCTACAGTTTGTAATTCTTTGATCGAGTAAATTTGAGCAAATTTCTCAACTTTATTTATTTATATTTATTTATTTATTTTTAAATTGCATTTTAGGTTGGAGTACATGTGAAGAACATGCAAGATTGTTGCATAGGTACACACGTGCCAGTGTGATTTGCTGCCTTCCCCATGCTATCTCTCCCCAACTCACCATCCCCTGCTGTCCCTCCCCTATTTCCCCCAACAGACTCCAGTGTGTAGTGCTCCCCTCCCTGTGTCCATGTGTTCTCATTGTTCAACCCCCGCCTATGAGTGAGAACATGCGGTGTTTGATTTTCTGCTCTTGTGTCAGTTGGCTGAGAATGTTGGTTTCCTGGTCTTGTCGACATTTGTTATGAACTCAGAGCTGAGACAGCCATGACTGAGCAGGAATTAGGAGAGGAACCCGGTCCTCTCCACACAGCCTGGCAAGAACGCCGGCCATGTGCCTGTGGAGAACAGCGGTTCCTGTGGGGCAGACAGGTGTAGACCAAGTAGCTGTGAAATTCATTCTGAAGAAAACGCACAAGGAGGAAGCGAGCCAACCTTAGAGGAGGAGGGACGCTCCCCCCAGGGGACGTCACATGCATGGACTTGCGAACCCCAAATATCTGAGACGGTTTCAGTCAATTTAGCAAGTTTATTTTAAATTGTTCTACTATAAGGACACATGCACACGAATGTTTATTGCAGCACTGTTTACAATAGCAAAGACCTGGAACCAACACAAATGCCCATCGATGATAGACTGGACAGGGAAAATGTGGCACATATACACCATGGAATATTACGCAGCCATCAAAAACGATGAGTTCGTGTCCTTTGTAGGGACATGGATGAACCTGGAAACCATCATTCTCAGCAAACTGACACAAGAACAGAAAATCAAACACCACATGTTCTCACTCATAGGTGGGTGTTGAACAATAAGAACACATGGACACAGGGAGGGGAGCACTGCACCCTGGGGTCTGTTGGGGGGAAAACGGGAGGGACAGCAGGGGGTAGGGAGTTGAGGAGAGATGGCATGGGGAGAAATGCCAGATGTAGGTGATGGGGAGGAAGGCAGCAAATCACACTGCCAGGTGTGTACCTATGCAAAAATCTTGCATGTTCTTCACATGTACCCCAAACCTAAAATGCAGTAAAAAAAAAAAAGGAAAAAAAAGAAAGTTTATTTTGCCAAGGTTGAGGACGCACACCCGTGACACAGCCTCAGGAGGGCTTGATGACCTGTGCCAAAGGTGGTTGGGACACTGCTTGGTATTATACCTTTTAGGGAGACAGGAGACATCAATATATGTAAGATGAACATTGGTTCCCTCCCAAAAGGCAGGAAAACTCGAAGCAGGGAGGGGGCTTCCAAGTCACCAGTAGGTGAGAGACAAACTTGTATTTTTTTGAGTTTCTGAATAGCCCCCACAAAGGAGACAATCATACATGCATCTGTCTCAGTGAGCAGAGGGGTGACTTTGAATAGAATGGGAGGCAGGTTTGCCCTGAGCGTTTCCCAACTTGATTTTTCCCTTTTTTAATAATTTTGGGGCCTCAAGATTTTCCTTTCACAGAACCTATGACTAGATTTGCATTTTTTAGATCTTGCGAGGAGGCTGCTACACACATGCAGGAGTCATGCTGGTGGCCTGGACACAGTGAAGGGAGAGAAGTGGATGTGAGAGACTTTTAGGAGATAGGACTGCCAGGACCTTGGTGATCACTTGGATATGGAAGGTGGAGGAGGGGTGTCGAGCAGATATTGCTCTTGGATTACCACCTGGGATATTAGGCTCTATTATTGGTTCGAACTGTGAGAGGCCAACAAACAAGGCGGTGTGGCACAACCCACTGTTTTAATGAGAGCCTGGGTGCAGACGGGCTGAGGAGTAAAATGGTGTCAGCCCCAAGTGAGGGTGAGGCAGGTGTTTTATAGTCTCCTGTAAATGGGAAGTGTCCCAGTCTGATGTAGCTGCTACCTGGGACCTAGATGGCCTCTCTCTTGATCTTCACAGGGTACTTGTCTTCTGGCCTGCCCTCTTCTGGCTTCTGCTCTCTTGCTGACCCACACTGCTGGCACAAGTGTCTTGCACCTTGGGACCGGGCCTGAGGGGGAAGGAGTTAAAACCCCAAGCTTTGAGGCCCCGGGGAGAAACTTTCATTAGGGAGAGGGGGCTGGCAGATTTTTCTTTGTTAAGCAGAACTTGGTTTTGAGGTACAGTGGGGTGCCTCAAGCTGAAAGCTTGACTCCTCATGCAGGCCAGACCCCACATGGCCATTCCTGTGACTGCCAGGCCACTTTGAGGCTGAGAGAGACAATTTTGTCTGGCCTCTGTCCTGCACATGTCTATGGATGCCTTCTCTGTGTTGGCAGATTTGGGGGTCCACCAGATAGGATCCTGTGAAGAGATCATAAAGGTCTTTTGTCCAATTTTTAAAGCATTTTTTTGTTCATCATATCATCTCCACACTCAAATGAATAAAATATACAGAGGTTTATTTAGTGATAAGGTTGCTGGTGCACTTGTGCTAGGCAGTGTTTTAGTTCCTTAAGACACTAAGGAGTTGCAACAATCCTTTGCCTTAGAGTTTTGCATATGTAAGTCCTGCTATTGAGAGCTGTGTGTGTTACAATGTCTGATTTGGTCAGGCGGGAATTGGGCGTCTATAAGCTTCGGTAAGGGGAGGCTGGTGTCCAGCAAGTATCCAGTACCCCCTCAACATCCCAGTTCTTCTCCACCAATCTTCCAATTCTAGGACTGATGAGGAGGCCCTCAGAGCGACTTAAGAGGGGAAGTTGTCACTGTGCTCTGTGGCTAGCTTGTTTGGGAGCGTACATTGTAAATCCTCTGCCAACAAAACGTTGGAAATGAGTAGTGTTTCAGCTTGAGTTTCTCGTAAATGGCTTGCAGTCGTATAAACCAGAGCATGCATACCACAGGGCAATATGAGGTTCCCTCTAACACCTTTTCTCCCAGCGGCCTAGGTGGGCATCTGCACAGAATAATGTGTGCAGCCTTACTGTGTGAAAGTCCAGTGCTTTGTGCTTGGAGTGTAATCAGGGAAAGGCCCCTTACTTGGAAGGTTGCCAAGCTGCCGCGGAGGGAAGGACAAGCAGTGCAGTGCTGCTGGGTCTGCGTCTCTGTGACAGGAGGCACAAGATACCCTTGGTCTTATGAAGACCTTGGGTGTCCCAGCTCACTTCAGCCCTGAGCAGCCTGATGCAGGTGCTGGGCCCTGGTTCTGGAGCTGAGAATACACCCTGGGCTTCCACAGCATGGCTGGCACAGTGGGCATTCAGGTGCCTATTTCAGGACTGCTGTGGAATCCTGTGCCAGATGCAGTGGTACACAGCTGGGAGCCAAGGGTCACTGCTTGTGCTGGAGAATCTGGGCAGATGTAAAGGGTTAAGGTTAGGGGTAGGAAGAGGGTTAGGGTTAGAGATTGGAGTTAGGGGTTAAGGTTAGAGTTAGTGTCAGGGTTTGGGGGTTGGGGTCAAGGGTCTGGGCTAGAGGATAGGGGTTAGGGTTAGGGTTAGTGGTAGGGTTAGGGGTTGGGGTTGATTAGGGTTAGGGGTTAGGGTTAGGGTCAGCAGGTTAGGGTTTAGGGTTAGAGGTTAATGTGGGGGTAGGGGTGGAGGTGAGGGTGAGGGTAATAAGCAGATTAGTAAAAACAATTCTGCTTCACTTCAGTAACATTTTTTCAGCTTTTCCAACTCATTTTTTTCTCATCAAACTTATTTTTCCAGCAGAATAATTCCAGGCTTCTTAAAGAACCCAGTGACTTTTCCATCTTAAATCTGTGAAATCTTCATGTCTTCTTCTGCCATATGCATAGTTCAAACATACAAGATGAGGCAAAGCCAGACGCATTCCTGAAGGTACCCAAGAAATTCTTCTCTTTCTCTCTCTGGAACTAGATGAATTCTCCAGACCATCAGTTCTAACCTTCAAAAGCCAAACCTGTTTGTGAGATCTCCTTTAAATACTACTGTAGACCCCAGGATTTATTCCTTGAATTTTTTAAATATTAGTTTTATTTGGAATCAATATATTTGTAATTTTAGAATTTGTATTAGTATAAGGGAAAACTATTTAAATCTGTCTATGCCATACGTGCCTCTGGCTTACTGTCCAATTAGTTGTAGACTCAGGCTAAACTTTTGTTTCTGTCTCTAATTTTTGTCAGAACAAGTATAACTGATCTTGAAACATCCGCTTTTATTGTAGGGACTCATGCTGCCATCTCCATTCCTTTCTCTTTTCTTGCAATCTGTGTGGAAGTTCTTTAATATGAACGTTTTAACCACCTTCACTCTCCCATGTCCACTATCAGCACATTCAAACTTACCCAGCCAAGGCTGTCATCTTAGGCCAGGGAGTTTTTAGGAATCTCTTTTTGCTGTGATGTGGTTGACACCCCTTTGACTCACTTTATCACCCTGGGGTTCTTTCTATTTTAGGAGCCCAAGAGAGCAGAAAAAGAAGGTAGGTGAGCAATTAAACCCTCTGAGTCAGGAGAGTGCTTCCTTGTGTTAAGCAATGTTGTAGAATATGGTATTTAGTAAGCTCCTCGTAGATGAGCCACATGCTGAGCATACATGCCTGCTTGCTGCTGTGAGCTCAGACACCCTCATCATTAGTCCATTAGTCTTTTCTATCTGTGGAGGGAATTATAAGGGCCACTTGATAACCTGTAACTAAGGTGTTTCCCCAAAACACTGAGGACAGAATGAAAGGTGAGGAGTGTTAGCCACAGGTCGGAAGTGCAGGAAAGTCTCTCGATGTGGGTTGTTGGAGAAATGCAGGCCTTTTTCAAGGACTCTGCCCATTCTAGGATGACAAATTGGGATGTTAGATACCCTCAGATATTTGTCCCAAGTCTTTGTTTAGAGTTCTTTATTAGTTTGTTCAGCCACCACAATGTCAAATGCTAAGCAGGGCATTGGAATCGCTCCACAGTCCAAATTAGCACTGTCTTTTAAAGTTGAGTTTCTCATTATTCTCACTTGACATACCTTATGTATCCCACACTCACTCTAATAACACATCGTGCTCACTGTTACCTTTGCAACAAGACTTGATTTTAGTTAGCCTGGAGGAGTACTCTTCACGTGTCCAGACCCAGTTCTGACTCATTCTTCTTCCCTGCATCAGTCAGTGGGGGCTAGGTTAAACCACAGTGATAAACAACCTCCAAGTTTCAGTGGCTCAAACATATTTTTCCTCATTTATTTACATCTCATCATGGGTCAGGTGAGAGGAAGCTCTATGCTGCGTCATCCTAACAGGAATCCAGGCTGAATGAGGTACCATCAATAAGATCCCCATTGCTATAGAAAAAACAAAAAGCATACTGGATAGAACTCTGTTTCATGGAGATTTCTCCTGGAAAAGTCACATGTTATTTCTTCTCACCTCCAATGGCCAAAAAAAAAAAAAAAGTAAAAAAAAGTTATATGGCCATGCAAAAAGTGAAGTGCGATGGAACAGTCAGAATGCATTCATAAAAACTGAACTGAAAATATGACTATTGTGATTAGCAGCCTGCATCCCTAACAACCCAGTGCTGTAACCCTCTGAACTTTTTATGTCTTGCAAAGTATTAGAACTTCTTAAGCCATACCGCTCAGAGGGACTGCAAAATACATAATGACATCTCCTTTAGGATGTCCTTAGGGAATTCAAGGAAAAGAAGTTAAGTAATTCAGAAGTGCTTTTGTGTACAGCTATTTAGCACTAGAGGGCAAGGTTAGAGATGGATCGTAAAGATAGTAATAGGGTTAAGGTTAGGGTCTGGGTCAGAGTCATGGCTGGAAGTATGGTTTAGAGGTAGGGTCATGGTCAGGTTCAAGATCAAAGTCAGGGTCAGAATTAGGGACCAGGGTAGGGATCAGTGTTAGTTAGGGTCAAGGTCAAAGTCTAGGGACAGGGTTAGGGTTAGAACCAGAGCTTTGTTCTCCTCAGGACCCACCTGAGGAGAGGCCATGGCTTTGGAGCACCTGGTAGCATGTCCACAGTGAAGACCAAAGTTTTGTTCTCCTCAAGATTGACCTGGGGAGATGTGGCTCCAGCCATGTGAGGAAGGTGAGGCAAAAGCTTCCTGTATGCTCTTGGCTTTACTTTCACACATTACATTCTACAAGTCTTGTTTTCAAAAGTATCCCTTGCTTGAGACTTTGGCTGCTCATCATTCATAGCATGCCATAATATATTGTAAGATTTGGGTTTGTTTCCGGGGTGAGATCTTAGTATAGAGAAAGGAGAAATGCTTAGAGCCGCCATCAGGACAGCTGAGATGAAAGCTGGGGATGGGCAGGCATCTTTCAAGTCACCCCAAGCCTGAGGCTGGAGGAAACATGTCCACCCCCTGTAAACACTTTTGTTCATGTTTTTATTACTCATTTCTCTTACAGTGTTAAAGTAGTCAAAACAGTATTAAAAAGTGAAAAGTAGGCATATTAAAACTTGCAACATTATTTAAGTTTAAATATATTATTTGTACCTCATCAACATTTTTAAATTTGTTGAGAAAGCGTAAGGTTAATTGGCAGTATACTTGTAATAGTAGATAGAATAATGTCTGTTTTACAAACATTGACATCCTCCGTTACATGTATGAACCTCGAAAATCTGAGACAGGTCTCAGATTTTTTAGGGAGTTTATTTTGCCAAGTTTGAGGATGCATGCCCATGATGCATCCTCAGGAGGTCCTGACATGTGCCCAAGGTGGTAGGGCACAGCTTGGTTTTATACATTTTAGGGAGACATCAGACATCCATCATTATGTGTAAGATATGTACATTTATGTACATTGGTTCAGTCCAGAAATCAATATATGTACATTGGTTCAGTCCAGAAAGGTGAGACAACTTGAAGAGAAGGCCAGACAGGGGGCTTCCAGATTATAGTTTGATAAGAGACAAATGGTTTCATTCTTTTGAGTTCCCATTACCCATTCCAAATGAGGCAATCAGATAGATATGCATTTATCTCTGTGAGCAGACAGTTGACTTTGAATAGAATGGGAGGCAGGTTAGCCCGAAGCAGTTCCCAGCTTGACTTTTCCCTTTAGCTTAGTGATTTTGGGTCCCCAAGATTTATTTTCCTTTCACAAGGTTTAACATGTTTTCCTATGAGCATTAAGTATTCATTGTGTATTTTATTAAATAAGGCACAGATTTTATAAAAATCAACTTCATGACTGGCTATATAGACATAATTACATAGAAGTTCAACTAAATTTGGAAACATTCCAGAGTTTGGGTTTCCAATAATTCTTTGTGATTCTTTAAAAGGTAAAGTGTTTTTTTCCCCATAAAACATAGAAACATCTAAAATCACCCATAGAATGTCCTGCCATTTTTGTTTCTCTAGTTTCCTCATTTTCTGCAAAGGTTCATTTAGGAAATTGACTTGGAATATCCTTTTAAGCTCTTCTGTTTTAGAAAACGTGGTGAAACATTGAATCATCATGGTCACAAGTTCGGTTCACATTCTTTCTTTGAATATTTTTTTTTCCCAGTGGCCAATATTTGATTCCAGTGTATTATGGCTAAAAGGTAGGCACTGGAACAAAATAAAGACAAGAAGTATTTGGAATAAGTGATCCAGTCACAATGAATCAATTTGCCATTGGTATCTATTTTTACAAAGTCACTCTTTTAAAAATGTTTAGCCATAAATTGAAACAGAGTCTGTAAGGTTATTTTTTTGGTGCATGGTCTAAGGTGAAAAGCATTTTAGAGAATGAACCCAGGACACAACCACAGCACTGTACTACTGTAACAAACGTGTAAAGAGCATTTATTTTTATTTATCAGTCTGTATTATTTAATTTTTTGTGTCATAGATGCTCTTATTTAAAAAAAAACAGGACTAGTTAACTGTCAATTACTAGCAATTCATGGTATAAATAATTAAACAAGAAAGTGTTCAAAAAATATGTTTTAAATATTTATTTTACAGCAGTTTTTGACATACACAGAAATTGAAAGAAAAAAATGCATACATTTCCCATGTAGCTCCAACCTGGTTTTCTCTCTTAATAACATCTTCTATCAGTGTGTCTCACATGTCTTGTTAATATCTTACATAATTTGTTATACTTAATGAACAAATACAGACTATTATTAACTAAAGTTCATACTTCATTTGGATTCCCTTAGTTCTGTCTTACCCTGACCCAGCATCCCATCCAGGATCCCACATGGCATGTAATTGTCACGTCCCTATGGCTCTTTCTGGCTGTGACAGTGTGTCAGGATTTCCATCTCATGATGACCTTGATAGTATTGAGGAGGAGTGGTCAGAAATCTTGTAGAATGTCCCTCACTGTGGTTAAACATGGAATATTTCTTATAATTAGGCTGAGGTTATGGGTCTGGAAGAAGTAGAACACAGAGGTGAAGTGCTGTCCTTGTCATTTCATGTTCTCAAGGTGAACTGTCACCTTTGATGTTAACTTGGATCATCTGGCAGAGCTAGCATTTGTCAGGTTTCTCCTGTGAAGTTACTTTTCCTTCTTGTCCACATTGCATGTGTTCTTCTCGAGTAAGTTACTATGTAAAGACCATACTTATGGAGTGAGGAGTTAGCTCCACCTTCTTGATGGCTGAGTGTCTACATCAATTATTTGGAATTCTTTTGCAAAGGAGATTTCTATTCAACTCCACTTGCTTATTCACCTACGTATACAAACGCACTAGATAATTACTTGAAGCTTTAGTTAGTATTAAACACTACAGCATTATGTTGCACAATTCATTCCTGTGTTGGTCATTGGTAGCTCTCTTTATTGGCTCCAGTTTTTCTTTTACATATTTCAGGGTTTTTTTAGTACTTACTTTCTGATACTTTGAGTGTATCCCAGCTCATATATTTACTGTCCCAGTTCCAGTATCAGACATTTCTTCAGAAAGCCTGATTCCTTTGTGAATGGTAGGAAAACTTACATCTGGCTGCCAAATGAGCACATCGTATCTTGTCCCTCATTAGCAGTGCTAGGAAGTATATGTGTGTGTGTAACCTACCTATACACATCTAATTGCAAAGATTTCTATGGGAACTGTATATATCTATATTGAACTAAACATAAGTTTACGTTGATGTGTCCACCTCTGATCTACTATCACATGAATAATTCTAGCCTTCTCCCCTTGCTAATTTGTAACCTTTCACTTCAACAGTGAGAGGCCTAGTTTCTACCATCTGTGACTTATGTAACTCATTGTTTGATTCCAGATACAGATACTGTGGTTTTACAATTCTTCATGATTACCCTTGTTGAAAAGAACTTTATAAAAATGGAATCCCACGATGAAGTATAGTTCATTTGCCTTCAGCCTACAGATTCTATTCATTTTCAAAATGACTTAGGTCAGCACCATTTTCCCTACACCTTCAGTGATTTTTTTCCCACATTTGTGTCTTAGTCCACTTTGTGCTTACAAAACAGAATATCTGAGGCAGGGTAATTTGTAAGTCAAAAACATTCATTTGGCTCACAATGCTGGTGGCTGGAATGTCCGAGATTGGGCAGTGCATCTGGTAGGGCCTCAGTCTTTTTCACCTCATGGTGTAAAGTGGAAGGGGAGCAAGGGGTGCACCAGAGATCACAGCAAGAGCGAAAGCAAAAGGGAATCCAAGGAAGCCAGACCCTTATTAACTAACTACTCTTGCAGGAATTAATCCATTCCTGTGAGAGCAGAACTCACTCACCCCCACGGGAGGGCATTAATCTATTCATGAGGGATCGATCCCCATAACCTAAGCACCTTCCACTAGGCCCCACATCCCCACACTGCCACATTGGGGATCAAATTTCAACTTGAGTTTTTTCAGGGACAAACCACATCCACACAATAGTAATTTGTAGCATAGTTAAATGATTTTTCACATTATGTATCTGTGTGGTGATACTCTACAACCTGAATAATATTATTTAATTAGAATAGAGTTGGACTTACCTGTTTAGCTGTAAAATTCTGTGTGTTTTGGCTAATGCATAGTGGCAGATATCCACTGTTAAAGTACCATATGGAACACTTCCGACCCCCACCCCATGCAGCCAGTGACTTCCCATCTGTGTAGTTTTCCTTCTCCAGAATCTCATTAAATGAGGTCACACTGTGTGGATTCTCCTCAGATGGTCTTCTTCCACTTAGCAATGTGCATGAAAGATTCACTCATGTTTTTGTGTGAGTTGATAGCTTGTTCCTTTCTATGGCTAAATAGTATTACATTGCATGAACGTATCAAAATTTGGTTATGCATATTGGGGAGCAAAACCTTCCTCTTCTAACCTTGTTCCAGGATCGGAGCCCTTCAGATTAACTGACAATAGATACATTAGTAGGGGAGAGAAAACTTGGCTTCTTGTTCCACAAGTATCATCATGGGACAAAATTCATCAGATGACAGGATCCAGTTTACAAAGAGGTAAAAATAGCCCAAAGACAGAAAATGAGACTAGAATCTGATAACCCACAAGGGCTATAGTTTTCCTATTTAAAAAAAAATTTTGAGCCAGGGTCTGGCTCTGTTGCCCAGGCTGGAGTGCAAAGGTGCAAGCTCAGCTCATTTCAGCCTCTTCCTCCTAGATACAAGTGAGCGTCCCTCCTCAGCCTCCTGTTTAGCTGGGACTACGTAGGCACCTGGCATCATGCCCAGCTAATTTTTATATTTTTAGTAGAGACATGGTTTTGCCATGTTGCCCAGGCTGGTCTTGAACTCCTGGCCTCCCAAAGTGCTGGAATTATAGGCATGAGCCACCATGCCCAGCTGAGTTATTGTTTTCCATTGAAACATAAAATTTCTCTCTGTAGCAGCCATCATTTTTTATCATAGATAATCAGATTATTCTTATTTTTAAAATAAGTCTAGTTTTATTAGATTCTGCCTGATTATTTGTGTAAGTGCAGCAAGAACAAGAGCTGACCAAATAGGTGCTTTCAAGCTTCTTTGCTGGAAGTTGTCATACAGAATCTCCTATTGGACTTTTAAAGGCCTTATTGAGACTAAAACCAAGCCAAGAACATACTGTTAAAGTTCAGCTGCAGTCCTTATAGCATTGTGTGAATTCCCCTCTTCTTGAGGTCCCCGAAATATCCCCAAATTCTTGGGCCTACAGGGAAATGGTCTTCCCTACTAACCTGTAAGGCTGTGAACCCTCTAATCTAGGTATCAGGCTGGTTTTTCTCAGAGTGCTTTGTAAGGATTGGCTCCATAAAAGTCAACCATATTACTGACAGCTTCCATAAAGATGAAATAGAACTAGCCTACAATGACAACAAGTTTTGTGATGTGGACTGTACTTTCTTAGTACCGTTTGAAAGTAACAAAACATTTGATTTTCACAGGGAGCAAATTGGTGATGCCAGCCCCCAGCGACCTTGTGCTCTACTGCAGCTCACCTCTGGATGATGAACTCCCTGGTGCCATCCCACAAGTGCCCATGCATGATCCACTCATCCACTGTCTGCAGGTAAGGCCGCACCGTTTCCACCCAAAGAGAGAACAGGAGGGAGACCTGAGGCAGAGAGTGTGCATGGTCAGCTCTCAGAGCTCCCTGGCCACTAGAACAGAAGGAGGTTTAAACATTTCTGAAATGCCTTGAAATTTAAATATCCAAAAACATATGCTATAAAATCCTTACAAAAAACTCACCTAAGTATGGAAGGAACATATTGTTTGTGGCTTGGGGCTTTGAGCTCTAAGTGGTGGTAGCTAAATGAGGCTTCTCATTGGGTCCAGCTAGTCAACCGCCTTCAGCGTTTCTAGTCATACAGCCAACTGGAGGCTGGGGTTTTGTCATTGACTGTGGTTGGTTTGTTAATTTTTTAAAGCAGTTTAAATGCCTCCAAGTTTGGTTTCCATTTGCTTAGGTAAGACCTCAGGCTAACGGCCTCCTTTTTTGCTTTAACATGTCAAAACCGTAATTCATTTTAATTTTACTTTCCGGCATTAATAGAAGTAAATTGACATTTTTGTTGTTAGGGTCAGGGGTTAGGAGTTGGGGATTGGGGATTGTGGTTTGGGGTTTGGGGTTAGGGTTAGGGTTTTGGGTTTAGGGTTACGGTTAGGGTTAGGGGTTAGGGTTGGGGTTTTAGGGTTAGGATTTTAGGGTTATGGTTTTAGGGTTAGGGTTAGGGTGATTAGGGTTAGGATGGTTAAGATTAGGGTGGTTAGGGTTAGATGTTAGGGGTTAGGGTTAAGGGTTAGGGTTATGGGTTAGGGTTAGGGATTAGGGTTAGGGTTAGGGTGTTAGGGTTAGGGTCTTCGGGTTAGGGGTAGGGTTAGGGTTAGGGTTTTAGGGTTAGGGTTAGGGTCAGTGTTTAGGGGTTAGGGTTAGGGCTAGGGCTTAGGGCTTAGGGCTTAGGGCTAGGGTTTCGGGTTTACAGTTAGGGCCTCAGGCCTAGGGCCTTGGGCCTAGGCTTAGGGTTTGGGGTTTGGGGTTTGGGGTTTGGTATTTGCTTTGATTCTTTAGGACCAAGCCTAGCTCTCTTGAGGCAGTTGTTCCATATATAGAATGATGTATTTCCTTAAATACATCATTGTTATTTCCTTATGAGCTTGTTTCGTTACTAGCTTGGCCATAAAAATTTTAATCTAGTCTTTGTCCTTAGAGATTACTATACCTCCATTGAATTAAGTATCGATCACATCAACAACTTAATATCAAAAACATTTATAAAAATATGAGAGCAACAGAAAAGTTCTATGGGAATATGTAGCTGAATTTGAGTGGAAACAGCCTCGAAGTATTACTTGGAAGGTAGAAACTACTAACAAAATGTTGAAAGAGCTCAATACTTAAAACTTACATATACTTAAAAACACTATAAATAAAGAGAAATTAAAAATAATTGCAATAAACATTATCAAGTGGATAATTTAATTTATATAGATATTGATCTTATAAGAATGAAAAACAACTAAACTATCAATAATTTATCCATGAAAAAAAAACCTGTGGCCAATAGAAAATTGAAAAATTCCAAATTAACTAATTCTTAAAAAAAATCAAATTAAAACAACTGTGCTTGGCTGCTTAACAAAAAATGTCAAGATTAAAATATTCAAAGTTAACAAAGATTAAGACAATTACTACTTTAATTCACTTATGGTAGGGTTAACAAATCAGAACAAACTTTCTGATAGGCAATTTGATAATTAATAGAAAAAGAATTAAAATTACCAGATCCCATAATTATTTATTTATTTTAAAAAGTTTTTTTTTTTTAGGAAGACAGACACTGTTCCTGAAAAAAATAATTTGCATTTTCTTCTGCTTAGAAAAATTTCTTCATTATTTATGTTATTTTAGCGCCACAAATTTTTTCAAAAGAAAAACATGATGATATTAAAACAAGTATTATTTTAAAGGTAAATCGCTATGAGGAATCTAAATAGACGATGCAGTGAATATATTCACATAATTTAAACGAAAATAAGATATAATGATGATATGATACTCAAATAACACTTTACAGTTTATAACACATTGACATTTATTTATTTTCCACAATGCTGTCATATGGATATGACTAGTACTGGAATTTGCTTCCAATGCCAGTTGGCTGCCATTTATTGAGTGTTTACTATATGCGCTATGCTTTACACACATTACCTCATTTAATCCCCATAGCAACCACATGAGATTTCTTAGAAGGCAATATTCCACTGGGTGAGATAAATCCCTGCTGTATATTAAATCTATGCAAAAAAAAATCTTTAAAAAGTGCGTTAATGCATAATTATTTTTAATAAAAATAAATAAGTTAAACATGTACAAAGATTTACTTGGAAGTGTACTGTTTGGAATATAAAAATGTTGAACACTAAACATCCATCGATAAACTGGTTAAATTACATATGTTAATCTCCATTATGGAATACTAGGCAGTCATTGAAGTATATATTGTAGAAGTATGACAAACCATGTTTATAATATATTTTGAGTGAAAAAAAATCTAAGATATATACCTCTGTATCTTATGATAGCATTTTTGTGGAGAGTGTGTATATGTGTGTCTGTGCAAAACATTCAGAAGACTATTATCAAAGTTATTAACAAACACTTTTATATAATCCACAAGATGTAACAAATGCATCCATTTGGGTGAGGATGTGGTGGTAAAAAGCTGTTAACAATATATTCTACCAAGGAAAGAATAGGACTAATTATTCTTCTCCAAATGATATTCCGAGGGCAATACAAGCAGAGAGGTTGAGAGGTATACAGTAGAGAGGGAATTTTAGCTAGGAGATAGGCAATCCAAAAAGTGATTTGTTGCAAAACGTGAATATACAAAAATGTGAATATACTTAATGCCACTGAATTGTACACCCAGAATTTGTACACTTAAAAATGCACACTTAAAAAAATTGTACATTAAAGTGGTAAATTTTATATTATGTATAATTTGCAACAATAAAAAAGAAGTAAGGGGATAATAATTAATGTAGGCCTAGATGCTGAGATTTTAGGGACTTTCTACTTAAATGAGAGGTGAAAACACTTGAAAAAAAGGTGTATACAAAATCATCATTTTCGTGATATAAAAGACTGTAAGAAAATCACATGAAACTACAAACATAGACATTCAATATGTTCTCTTTATTACCCAAGCAAACAGGTGGGGATGACCATTTTCCTTGCTCACAACGAGAGATTTTTGATCCCCTCAGTAAGTAATATTCATCGCATCTATATTCCACTGAGGATCCTGTTGCATAGCTTGCCAATAACCCATCTGCAACAGCCCCATTCATTACAACAGGAGGATCCTTACAATTGTCATTATTTTCTAAGAAAAGAAGTTGTTTTAAAATTAACATAAGCTCATAACAATATAATATAGTAAGTTATACTATAGTGTCTCAATATTTGTATTATATAACTTTGGACAATTGTTTTATAAATTCAGGATGGTGATGATGGTTGCTTATTTGAATGTACTTATTACCAGTAAATTGCACTCTTTAAAATAGCTGAAATCATAGAGGCCATATTATGTGGGCTCTACTGCAATGTTAAAAAATTATATTTCTGTTGACAGCTTTCTTCTGTGGAAAAGGATAGCATTTAGCTGGAAACAATGAACAGTGCCCAACATTAAATATATAAATATATATATTTGAGATGGAGTCTGGCTGGAAACAATGAACAGTGCCCAACATTAAATATATAAATATATATATTTGAGATGGAGTCTGACTCTGTCGCCCAGGCTGGAGTACAATGGCAGGATCTCAGCTCACTGCAACCTCTGCTTCCCCGGTTCAAGCGATTCTCCTGCCTCAGCCTGTGACGTAGCTGGGATTACAGGCACCCACCACTATGGCCAGCTAATTTTTTTATTTTTAGTAGAGACGGTGTTTCACCGTGTTTGTCAACCTGGTCTCAAACTCCTGACTTCAGGTGCTCCCTGAGACCTGGACTGCTCACGTGATATTTTTTCGTTCCGTCTCTTGAGAGCTTAACTCCCTTGGGTGGCACTGCAGTTGATTGAGCCACAGGTCCTGGCTTATGATCTGGGCAACTGGGGAAATGGTTTGGGACAGGTCAGGCTGTGGTTCAAAGCCAATTCTCCAGAGGCCTGGGAATAATCAGCTAGGTCCTCTCCTAGGATCCCCACAATGGTCCCACTTCTGCAATCCTGCAGGACCCTGGGCAGTCATGGTGCACCAACGAGCTGAAGTTCAGGTTGGCAATATTCTGCCTACAGCTGGGGGCTTTACCTTCATGATCCCAAGACCACGGCACTGCAGTGAAATGAGAAACCCTGTATCCTGGAGAAAGAGGAGTCAGGAAGGCCCAAGCCAGGCATATCCTTCCACATACCACCTCCTATACTATGCCGGGAGGCACTCCTTACTGAAAATGTAACAGGATAATCCTTAATGATCACTTCACCGTGGAAGTAAAGGTTGGAAGGAGAAAAAAACCTTCATCCTGTGGCCCATTACTGGAGATGTCTGAGTTCCTCAGCCATTGTGGCTGAAGAGAAAGAGGACAGACTCAAAGGGACCAATCATCTAGTTGGACTGAGGTGGCCTGGTAGCTGGGGTGGCACATGTATTTCCCCTGCCCAGCTCTCCCCTGAAATATGCTGGGGCCTCAGGGGGGGACTCTACCCTGACCCAGACACATGAGCCCTCACGAAGACCCAGTCCCCATTGCCTGACCTGCAGATTTGTCATGTAGCTAAGCAGGACTTCATCATGCTTTCTGATGCTGGCCGACATCTGGGTGTGCTGCATAACCTGCCTCGGGTTAAGGAGCTTCCGTATGATTGGCTGGGCGAGCCACAAAACACCCTGCAACTTTGCAATAGCACCAACAGTGTAGGACAGGACTATTCCCAGACCGCAGACCCGGAACCCTTTCTTGCCAGGCATCCCAAATGGGCAGTTGCAAGAATATTGCCCTGGTCCACAAGCCCCCGGCTCTGTGCACTCGTCACTCTCTCCTACCTCCAGGCTGAACACAATGCCCTCCTCTGGCCTCCCACAGACACCTGCCTCTGCTGCTCAACACACACCAGGGAACCCCTACACTGTGCAGACCAGTCCTTGAAAAACCCATGGGCCTCGCTCTCCTGAGCATCCGTTGCTAAAGCTATGTGGACCCAGGGCTCCTGGGATGCCCCACTGGGCTGCAGTCCCACACATGCACCTTGGGGCCCTGGGCCCCAGCAGGATCAGCTATGCCCAGCAGCCCAGAAGACACAGGGAGGCCCTGGACTTGCGAAGCCCTGACAGCAGCGGTGCATGCCGCTGTTGCCCGCTGGCGGGAACCTCTGGGTCGGCAATGCAGTGCCTTGCATGCGCACAGCACAGCGTGTACACAGTCCATCCATGGATCTGCAACATTCAGTACCATCTGCCTGGCCTGCCTAAGGAAATGAGACATTTCATGTGTTCGCGGTGGGTCAATGGCCTGCCACAGTCATGATGGCAGTTAGGCCATCAGACTTCCATGCCACAATTCCAAAGGGCTGGCTGCCCGCCTGGCCTGCACGTGAACCCAGAGCCACTGGGCGGAAACTCTGCCAGCTCGTCACCTGTGGCTCGCCCGAGGAGGGTGGAGCTGCAGGACACCTGGATGTGGTCACGCCCATCCGCCCTGGAAGAAGCCACCCACCGTCACACTGATTGGCTGCCGACAGAGGCTGTTTCGGCTACTTCCGTAGGGCTGCCAGGGGATCTTTCCTGCCCAGTCTGCTTCTGGGCCTCTCAGTTGGCAGCCAGGGCTAAAGGCTTCCAAAGCCAGATGCAAGCAGCCTGAGGGCCCGGTGACCCAGAGGCTGTTTGTCCTGCTGAGAGGCAGCTGTAATTTCTGTTTCTCTGGTCAGGTTGTTCTCTCGGCAAGAATACAAACGCAGGGAGGCGTTCGAACGTTGTCAATGAAAGGGGCTGGGGTTTTCAGTGTGCGGGTGTTGAATTATGGGAGGAGACGGTAGAGCGGGGCTCACCCTTAGCGCCCGTGAGAAACTCGGGTTTGTTAAACTCATGGATGTTTCTTGAGGATTCTTCCTTTTACCGTTGGACTTGTCCGATGTGGGGGCAGCTTGTGGGAGATGGACCTCGGGTGCCATTGTTTTCCTGTGCACGTTTTATTGAAACGGTTTTTCTCTGTCAGTGTGGTCATAACTCAAATACACAGGCAGTGTACTTATGCAGTGTGATCAGGAAAACAAAAAAAGGTTGTAGTTTTAGTTAGCACGTTTCAAATTTCTGATTTTCTTCACAGGACGTAGCATGCTAAGGTTGGCATAAATTGCGTGACTTTCGGGTTTGTAGAAGTCTGGAAGCGTGAATAATCAGTTTAAATTTGCCTCTTTTAAACCTGTGATTGCCTCCCTCCTTCCATGATAGTATTTGAAAGACGTTTCCTGTATCTCTGGTACCGTCAATAATTTAAATGGAAGAAGTATTGTAACACGGCAAGTCTAAAAGTTAGAACCTGAGAAATGCCATTTTATAAAAGACAAAGCTGTTCTTAAAATAAGTTGTAACGGCTTCCCCATTCTCTTTGCAATAACTGCTGACCTTGGCTTCTATGAAAAGTGCTTGCTTTTGCTTATCAATAAGTGCTGAAAAGTTGCTTGCCCTGCATCCCCTCACCCTGAAACCAGGATGTGGTTTTTCAGCTTAAAAACCCATCTCCCCCTGAACTCGAGGCCATGGGTTGGAGAGACGCGAGTCCTCCGTGGTCACTGGCAATAAATGATCCTGCAATTTGACATACTTTTGTCTTGGTGTTGACTTTCTATGCTCGGTCCTGTACAACATTTGGAGGTTCCACCGAGATCTTTTATTTTCATCACCAGACAAAACCCATCTTGGAGTCTCACCCGGGCAGCCGCTCCCACCTCGGAAGCCTCTAGGGAAGGCGCCCCCGACTGTCCCAGGGCCCCAGAGTGCCACCGCGGAGGATAAGCGACCACCCAGCCGACATTCACCCGAAATTCCTCAGGATCCTAAAAACCTCTGGAGGTAAGTTTGGTCTGGAAACTGGGAACTAGTTCAGAGGAAAGGGCCTGAGTCAGGGGACTGACAAGTCATTGCAACTCAGACCTGGCAAGCCTCACCGAGACGTCGCTTGAGGCTTCTGGTGACTGTCACAGTGGGTGGCAGCCTTCTGGTGGCTGTTTGCAATGGGCAACAGCCTTCTGGTGTGGCATAGTGGATGCCAGCCTTCTGGTAGCTGGCATAGGGGGTGTCAGCATTCGATTGTTTTCCATAACCTCTGTGTGAGTGAGAGAGTGAGTGTGTATATATGTAGTCCCACGGCTGAAAGGCTACGGGGCTTGTGTGGGCCTTCACCCGCAGTTCCACGGGAGCATCATAGGGCATAACGGTGATTCACCTCAGAGCTGTCCTACTTGGACTTCCATCCCGAGGTGACCAGGCCTGGGGTTTATACAAGCATACCTCAGCCAAGACACACCCTAAAATTTCCTTCGGGAAAGTGGCCGGAAAGGCACCTGGGGGGAAAGGCCCACCATCTGGGGGGCACCCACCCTTTGTCTGTCACTCTTATATGTGGTCCTGTCTCATCTGTAAATTTGTCGGTTTTGTTAGACTCCTGCTAGCAGACATACACTGGTTCAGGGCATCTTCTCTTGAGGTAGGGGATATTTTACAGTGGTTGACGAACCACTGGATGCAGGAAATTTTACTGATTATACCCCTGCAGAGATTACTTCTCCTTTCTCATTTTTTCTTCTATCACTGGCCTCACTCTTTTTTCCTTCGCCATGTGGCAGATAGTCTCAACTTTAGTTGTCTTTATTTTCTTCCTTGTTATGATTATTGTGGCTTGTAAATTCTCCCAGCCACCTCCACCGGGAAAGGAGTACTTTTTGCCCGTGCTGGGTCTGATTCCATGTCGGGGAGGCAGTTGTGCCCTTGACACCTTGGAAGTAGTTTCTCTGGGGTCGTAGGAGACAAAGTCCTAAATCAGGGTCTAGAAGTACTCTTTTTCAGCCTGGGATGGAAAATCGGTAACTGCCTATTCTGCCAGAAAAGTGTCCAATGTTGTTATGGGCAGTGCCCAGTGGTGCATCACAGAAAGGAAAAAAAAAAAAGAGACAGAGAGGAGAGAGACAGAGAGGAGAGAGGAGAGACAGAGAACACAGAGCAAGAAAGAAAGTGGACAGAAGAGAGAGAGGACAAGAAAGTAAAAGAGGAGAGAAAAAAGAGGAGAGAGACAGGAGAGACAGAGAAGAGAGAGCAAGAAAGAAAGTGGACAGAAGAGAGGAGAGAGGACAAGAAAGTAAAAGAGAGAGAAGACAGAGGAGAGAGAGAAAGTAGAAAAGGAGGGGAAAAAAAGTAGGAAAAAAGAGGCAAAGAGAGGAAAACAAAAAGAGAAAGAGATACGGAGAGAGGGATTTAATGCTTCTTTAGGGTCCCTGTGTCAAGGTGACCAAAAGCGGCAGGGGCGGGAAACTCGCAGCCCGCCCAGCAGCTGGGAGCTCATTTTTTAAACTGACACAAAAAACATTTTTTTCCTTCCTTCCTCTGCCAGCCGGGGCTTGCCCCTTCTTTGTTCATATCCCCCCTTTTTTTTTTCCTCTAGTGATTTGTATAACTGAAAGGTAATAGAAATCAAAGAAAGGGCCAAAACGCCGAGTACTGGTACGAGCCTTATTAAGAGCAGAAAAAAAAAAAAAAAAAAAAAAAAAAGCTGCTGGGCTGAACCCAAAATTGGCAGCACCCGTGGCATGGCAAAGGGGATTCCTATGGCCTGCAAGCTGGCAGATGCATCCAGTGTGAGGGGCTGTGCAGGAGGAAAGGGGCTGGGAAACTGCTAAGAGTTCCCGGGAGAGGGTTGTACTGAGGAACTGCTGAGATGGCGAGAGGGGGAGGGTTAAAAACCTGCTGAAATGGAAAGTTACCCAGGAGGGTGTCGTGCTGGGAAGCTGGAGAACTTAAGGTAGTGGCGGTGACAGGGTTTTACAATGGAGCTCAACATCCCCCATTCTCTGAAAAGCACCAGGTTTTGACAGGGCTCTTAAAATCTGTACTCCAGAGTCATTGCCCCACTTGAAACGACTGCCTACAATTATTACTAATTCTGTTCACCACAGAGAAAAGAGGAAGAATTAGATAGGAAGCCCTGAAAGCCAACATAAGTCCAGGGAAAGGACCAGTTAAAAAAAAAAAAAAATAGGGGAACCAAATTGAAAAGGTTTTTTTTTTTTTCCGCTCTACCCGACCCCAGTGGGACCCCAACACCTTAGGGTAACCAGGCTCTGAACACTTTTCACCGGTATCTTTTTTAAAAAAGGGGTTAAGAGAGTGGCCCATAAGCCCACTAACCTCCCTGAGGTAGGGACTGTAACTCAGGGTCCACAGGAGTTGCTAACTGCTTTCCTTGAGCACTTACAGGACACGCCTATTGACCCTGAGGGCCCGAAAAATCAGCAGGCCATAAATCTGGCTTTCGTTTCCCAGTCTGCCCCAGACATCAAAAAAATTGCAAAAATTAGAGGGGTTCCAGGAAATAAATTTAACTCAGTTATTAAAGATTGCCCAAAAAGTTTTTAACAATAAAGACACCCTAGAGGCCAAGCAAGATAAGAGAGTTACTAAGGCCATGATAACAACATTCCAGGAAACCCGAGTTATCTCACGGGAACCAGGAATCCAGCAGAGGGGTCCAGGGAAACAGAGAACCAACTCTGCCAGCCAAAAATTACTTACCTAGACTATATTATAGAGAAAGGCAACCGGGCACTGGCACCCCGCTGAGTCCAAGCAGTGCTGCAAATACCCACCCCCACCACGAAATGCCAAGTTCAAGAATTCCTTGGGGCAGTAGGGTACTGCAGGCTATAAATTTTGGGATTTGCCAAGCACCTGTATGCCTGCAGTGGAGGAAATCAGCCCTTGACATGGACAGAGGTAGAGCTTTTAACAAGCTCAAGACTGCCCTTACTGCAGCTTCAGCCTTGGCCTTGCCAGACATCTCTAAACCTTTCCAGTTGTTTGTGCATAAAAAACAGTCACTAAGGGAGTGCTCACCAAAACTCTGGGACCCTGGTCCCGGCCAGTCGCCTACCTCTCTAAAAGACTTGATCCTGTAGCCTCCGGATGGCCAGCTTGCCTAAAGGTGGTAGCAGCCACAGCCCTATTTGTCAAGGAGGCAGACAAGCTAACTTTGGGGCAGGAGTTAAACTTAGTGGCTCCCCACGCGGTGGAGTCACTACTCCGTGGAGCTCCGGGAAAATGGACGTCTAATGCCTGCATAGTCCAATATCAGGCCTTACTTTTGGATGAGCCCTGCATAAAATTTTCAAAAACCAGTTTTAAACCCCGCCACATTGCTGCCTGACAGCAAGCCGGAAGAGCCCACACCTGACTGCCAACAGAAAATAGTCGGCCTCCACGCTGCGCGACCGGACCTCACTGATGTCCCCCTGCAGAACCCAGAGGAGGTACTGTATACAGATGGCAGCAGCTTTATGGTCGATGGAGTCAGGTACGCCAGGGCAACTGTGGTCACCCTAGAGTGGGTTGTCTGGGCCCTCAGCCCGAAAGGCAGAACTCATAGCTCTGATAAAGGCCTTGGACTGGACGGAGAGAAAGACTGTCGACATCTACACTGTTAGCCAATATGCCTTTGCTACAGCCCATGTACATGGAGCCATGTATAAAAAAAAGAGGGCTGCTTACCTCAGAGGGAAAAGTCATCAAAAACAAAGAGAAAATCCTAGCCTCACTAGAAACTGGAAGCCCAAGGCCGTGGCATTAATACACTGCAAAGAACACCAGAAGGGATATTCACCAGAGGCAAGGGGAAATAGGACAGCTGCCCTACAAGCCAGACAGGCAGCCTTGGGGCCAGTAAAACCTCTGACTCTTCTTGTAACTCTGCCGACCCCAACCCTCTAAAGAACAGGGGGGATGGCAAGATTCCACAGGATGGTGGACTCTACCGGAAACAAGGACTGTGCTCCCCGAGGCTCTAGGACAAACTCTAGTTAAGGACACACACACCAGGCCACTCACTTAAGGCAAACAAAACTAAGTAAGCTGCTGAGGGCCAGATACTACATCCCACACTTACATGAGATTGTTAAGGAAACTATGACTCAATGTAATGTATGTGCCAGGGTAAATCCAGAAAACAGTAGGCCTAGTCAGGCAGGGATAAGGGTATTAGCCCAGGGAAACACTGGGAGGTAGATTTTACTAAAATAAAGCCCCCAGCATGCAGCTATAAATACCTCCTTGTATTTGTAGACACTTTATGGATGGGCTTTTCCCACTGGGTCAGAAACTGCACTGGTAGTAACAAAAAGATTGTTACAGGACCTGGTTCCTCGGTTTGGCCTGCCCCTAACTCTGGGATCAGAAAATCACCCTGCATTTACAGCACAGGTTTCACAGGGCCTGGCCAAGGCCCTGGGTAGATCCTGGAAACTACACTGTGCCTATCACCCCCAGAGTTCAGAGCAGGTTGAAAGGATAAGCCAGACCATAAAGAAAACTTTAACAAAATTCATTCTAAAAAACCGGTGAAAATTGGGTCAACCTGCTTCCTTTTGTTCTCCTCCATACCCAATGTACTCCCTATAAAAAAGGCTTTATTCCTTTTAAAATTATGTTTGAAAGGCCCCCCTCCCTTACTCCCCAAACTTGCAGACACCATACCTGCTAAAGTCCGTAACCACACACTCCTTAAGTCCTTACAGGCACTCCAGTCTGTTCAGTCCCAGGTGCACCCGCTCATCAGGGAAATTCAACTTACCCCAGTGGACCTCACTGACCAGCCGATACACCCCTTCCAGCCCAGGGACGAAGTCCTGGTAAAGAGATTCACCGCCTCCGGCCTAACTACCTAGCTGGAAGGGACCCTACACCGTGATCCTGGTCACCCCCATGACAATCGAGGTGAATGGACTGACTGCCTGGATTCACCACTCACATGTCAAGACTGCCCCCTCAGACGCGAAATAAAAGGTAGTCTCATTTTCAACAG
This sequence comes from Saimiri boliviensis, assembly GCF_048565385.1. Lineage (NCBI taxonomy): Eukaryota > Metazoa > Chordata > Mammalia > Primates > Cebidae > Saimiri > Saimiri boliviensis. Next base: position 82,632,727 of record NC_133470.1, on the reverse strand, counting down.
ACCCCCTGAAGCTAAGACTTTTGCGCTCTTTGCAGTAACCATCCTAATCCCACGGCATGTGTTTTTTTTAAAAAAAAAAAAAATACTTTCCAGGTTTGGTTTTCCCAGTAAAAGAGAGTGAATGCAAAATCCTAGATTTTTTATTATCCCCACCTCAGTCTTTTACAGTTGTTCCACCCACATCCAATTCGACAGTAATATTTTTAGTGGGTCTCCTTTATTGTCTTGTCTTACCAAGACATTCTTCCTTTTTATGTTTATATAATATTTGATCAAATTATTTAATTCAAGTGACAAGTACAACTGGCATAAACAGGTTTAAAAAAAACCTAGGTAACTCTTGGTAAATTTATATAACTCTACCATGGAGACCAAAATGTGTGTTAAACTATAAAAAAATAGTCTATTAGCTGTGAGTATTTAATGTGCCCTGGACTTCAGACATTATTCTCCAAAGAAATAAAAATACTGGTTAATCCATAAAATTGGTTTAAAAAAAAATTTTTGTAAAAACTTCTGTATCTCTATTATACCTACTATTTCAGTAGTCCTCAACCTCTTTGGCACCAGGCACCGGTTTTATGGAAGACAATTTTTCCCATACCAGTCAGCGGCCCAGGGGTTAAAGACCCCTGTCCTATCTCATACTTGGTATATTTGTTTGTTCAGTAGATTCCAAGTCACTTAAGGGTGTTTTTATTTCTCTAAAGTCAGTAAAGTAACTGACACATAGTAACTACTTAATAAGTGGCTCTTAAATAAGTAAATCATATATTAGGTTACACTGTTACTCAATATGTATTAACAAATGTCTATATATGTGTATCTTGTCTATCAGCTAAATTGTGTCCTTAAGGACAGGACCTGTGTTCCAGACATCTTTAATATTTACCGTATCTGTCAAATTTAGTCAATGTACAGAATATGTTGGTTTTAAAGAAGCAGTGTATCTGTCCCTTTTGCTACTTACTAGTCCTGCCTTATGGCTTCCACTGAAAAGAGCTTTTTAGTGCAAATAGTGTCTACATTTTATTGTATAAAGTATTGCCTGGGCCATACCAAATCATTTTAACTGAGGTCATTTTAGGGACCACAAGCTTCACAATTGCTACTTAATGCTAGCTATAGCAAATTGCACTTGCGTTTTGGTAGCTTTCAGTACAGTGTTGTCTCCTTTCATCCCATCTTGTGTGTTAATCACGGACTGCCAGGAAATGTCTTTGGCATAACATCCCTACTTACTAAATTAATAAAACCATTGGCCCTAATGGTCCTAGGATTAATATTTGGACCATGCCTTTTAAACATGCTCCTCAGATTTATCCAGGAAAAAATAGACTCGGTCAAGTTAATGGTTCTAAGATCCAGCTATGGGTCCTTAAGCCAAGAAGAAAAAAACCTGTTAAAGATTTAATGTATGTTAGAAGAACAGGGGGGAATGTAACATGGCTAGCCTAAAAGTTAGAACCTGAGAAATGCCATTTTGTAAAAGACAAAGCTGTTCTTAAAATAAGTTGTAACGGCTTCCCCATTCTCTTTGCAATAACTGCTGACCTTGGCTTCTATGAAAAGTGCTTGCTTTTGCTTATCAATAAGTGCTGAAAAGTTGCTTGCTCTGCATCCCCTCACCCTAAAACCAGGATGTGGTTTTTCAGCTTAAAAACCCCTCTCCCCCTGAACTCGGGGCCATGGTTTGGAGACACGCGAGTCCTCTGTGGTCACTGGCAATAAATGACCCTGCAATTTGACATACTTTTGTCTTGGTGTTGACTTTCTATGCTCGGTCCTGTACAACAGTGTTTGCAATGGAGATCAATGGCGGTAGATAGGCGAAAACGGAAACAAATAGATGCACTTAAGGTTTTGTATTGACCTGGCAAACTGACTTACACTCCTGTAATCCCAACATTTTCAGAAGTGAAGGTGTAAGAATGACTTGAGATCATCAGTTGGAGGCTAGCCTGAGTAACATAATGGGGGGTCCTTTAATCTGTTGCCATTCTGGCACCAGGGACCGGTTTAGAGGAAGGAAGCTTTTCCACAGACAAGGGGTTGGTAGGGGGAAGAAGGCGGCGAGTTGACATGCTGCCGACGGAGAGGCGGCAGCTTAGCATGGGGCACGGGGTAGGGCGGGGCTTCTGCTCGGAACAGCGTGATGGGGCACTTTGGCGGCAGCAGGACTGGTGGAGTGCAGGGTGGGGCAGCGGGGTGACAGGGAGGACGGTGTCATGCAGCTGTGGCACCTCACGTCATTCTCAGACGTTACATTCTCATAAGGAGATTGCCACTGAGATTTCTCGCATGCGTAGGCCAGAGTACTGCTCCAAGCCTCTGCTGATTTCAACGGAGGCAGGGCTCAAACTTAAAGTGCTTCACTCCTCGTTTTGCAGCCGGGTCCCTCAAAGGCCAAAGATGTTTATGGCTGAAAGCCAGAGTTTGTGGATACCCGATCTGGTTAGTGTATATTTCAAATCACTAAAAGATTGTACAGTATTTAAAAGGTTCTCCCCCAAGAAAGCCTGCAGTTTAAGTAGCTCAGTTTAATCATTTATCAAAATATCAGGTTTTGCATGGCAGTTCACCCTTGAAAAGTGATGGCACTTTGGTAGCCCCATGCTGGCATATCACTTGAGCCCAGAAGTTTCAAAGTTGGTCAGCATAGTACAACCTGGGTCTATTGAAAGACACACACATAGACATACACACACATGGCTGCACACACATGCACCCCTGCAAAAAATATTAGCTGGGCGTGGTGGCATGCACTTGTTCAAGCTATTTTATTATATATATATATATATATATATATATATATATATATATATATTTTTTTTTTTTTTTGATACAGAGTCTCACTCTGTCACCAGGTGCCAAGCTGGAGTGCACTGGCACAATCTCGGCTCACTGTAACCTCTGCCTCCCGGGTTCAAGCAATTCTGCCTCAGCCTCCCGAGTAGCTGGGACTACAGGCGCACACCACTATGCCTAGCTAATTTTTGTATTTTTAGTAGAGAGTAGGTTTCACCATGTTGGCCAGAATGGTCTCGATCTGTTGGCCAGGATGGTCTCGATCTCGACCTCGTGATCCACCTGCCTCAGCCTCCCAAAGTGCTGGGATTACAGGCTTGAGCCACTGCGCCCGGCCTTATTTTTATCTTTTGAGATGGAGTCTCACTCTGTTACCCAGGCTGGAGTGCAATGGTGCAATCTCGGCTCACTGCAACCTCCGCCTCCCAGGTTCAAACAATTCTCCTGCCTCAGCCTCCCAAGTAGCTGGGATTACAGGCATACGCCACCACGCCTCGCAAATTTTTTTTTTTTTTTTTGCATTTTTAGTAGAGACAGGGTTTTGCAATGTTGGTCACACTGCTCTTGAATCTCTGACCTCGTGATTCTCCCGCCTTGGCCTCCCAAAGTGCTGGAATTACAGGCATGAGCCACCACACCCAGCCTATTCATGTCATTTGAAAATGAGTTAGCAAATAAGTATTCTTACATGTCAATTTTAACTTTTAATGTAGTAAAAAAGCAATAGATAAAACACATTAACAAAGCTCCTTAAAACTCCCAATAATTTTTTTTTTTTTTTGAGACAGGGTCTCACTCTGTCAACCCGGGCTGGAGTGCAATGGCGCCATCTCAGCTCACTGCAACCTCCACCTCCAAGGTTGAAGTGATTCTCCAGCCTCAGCCCCCCGAATAGCTGGGACTATAGGCATGTGCCACACACCCAGCTAATTTTTGTATTTTTAGTAGCAGTAGGGTTTTACCATATTGGCCAGGCTGGCCTCGAACTGCTGACCTTAGGTGATCTGCCCGCCTCGGCCTCCCAAAGTGCTGAAATCACAGGTGTGAGCCACTGCGCCCAGCCAAAACTCTCAATAATTTTTTTTCCCCCGGTCTACACTGCCTCGGAACACTCAATAATTTTTAAGAGTATAAATTGGGTTCTGTAACCAGAGGGTTTGAGAGCAGCAGGCTTAATGCCCAGTCACCATGCTGCTCAGAGAGCCCCATGAAAGACCCGGTCACCACTGAATTCAACTCCTAGGATGGTGCCTGGCACTTTGCAGAGAGATGCACAATTTAGCACTTGCCAACATGAATCCAACTGCACAGAAACTGTGAGGCTGACCCCAGAGGGCTCCACCCAACACGGGGGCAGGATCACCTCGGACAAGTACCTGGGAGATGAAGTCCTTCTCCAGCTGCTCCTTGGGCTTGTCTGAGCACCTCGAAGGCTCCTCGCACTCCCCCCTCAACACTGTAGTTCTGTGACGGGATCTCCGCGAGGTTGAACTGCTGGTCTCCAGAGCCCATGGACACTGCTGGGGAGAAGACAGCAGCACAGGTGAGTGCCTTGCCCGCCTGTCCCAGCCACCCTGCACAGACTGGGGGCGCCTGGGGCAGGGGAAGCCCTATGGGTGAGGCCCTCTGCACCGCAGGGCCAGCCTCCCACGTGGGTCTCAGCCAGGACAGTCCACAACTCAAGCACCCCACAACAGCTGGTGAGCTGCACACACTAATTCCAAGGATTTTTTTTTAATGGGGGTGGGGGCTGTCTTTCTGAGGGACTGCTTGTCTTCCTGAACAGGGAAGTCTGTGAGGATTTGGAGAGCGCAGACTAGGAGACAGACAGCCATCTCTTTAGGGTGGGGGAAGCAGCAGGACTCATCGGAGCTGAGTGCACACCAGGCTCCACGGCTCCTGAAATGGGTGATGCCAAACCCTCACCTGCGTGGGTCAGCACAGCATCAAGGACCACGCAGGGACAGTGCCAGTGGGACCTGGACAATGCCAGTCCCTCACGTTCCACCTGCAGGGCCACATGAAGCCACCGTGAGACACATGGCCCAACAGACGGCGGCTGTCATCAGACCCAGGGTTTACCCGAAAGAACTGGGGTGTGTCACCATTTCGCTGCACGTTTAGTCTCCAATTAGACTTTAAAACAAACAAAAGGAAATAGCCAGGGTTCAATCAATCCACACAGGGAGCAGTACAGCCCAAGGCTGGGGGCCCGAGGGCCAGGGGTCCAGGGCAGGAAGCCTCTAGGAGGGCAGCCACAGAGCCTGCGTGGCTGTACACACAGGGGCGCACCACTCACAGAACAGGCAGCTGCGGGATGTGGAAGACCCCTGGTGGCAGGCGCCTCGCTAGAGTGAGGGAATGACCTGGAGCTGCCTGGGTGCACCTGGACCCTCAGTGACCACGGCATCCCTGGAGGAGCCACGTAGGGAAAACAGGGACAGCAATGCCTTCTTTGGAGACTGGGGTGTGGACGAGTTTTACGCCGTGAAGACATGCAGCCCTACACCTGGCCCACGGGAGCGCAGCAAGGGGAAGAAGGAGCAGTCACAGAGACACTTGCCCACCCACATTCCACCCTGTGGGCCCAGCACAGGTGGCCAGCAGGTGGCCTGGGACCTCGATTCCCCTCGGGCAAGCCACATCGGCAACAGGGAGGTGCAGGGAACCAGGGTCTGCCTGTCTCCCCCGCTCCACCTTCTCCACCTTCTCCAGCCCGCATCCCTCAGCAAGCTCCCACCCCCAGCACCCCAGCAAGATGAAGTGGCACTCAGCTTGGTGCAGGCCTGTGCTGGGGTCCTCTGCTGGGGGTCCGGGATCTGAGGACTGTCTCGGGTGGCTTGGGCTCCCTGCCTCTACTAGACAACAGGAAGATGGAGTTCTGATAATGCTCCCCACAGCTCCATCTGGGCGGGTGGGAGCTGGAACACCCTGGACTCTGGAAGCCAGTGCGCTGGTCATGGCTCAGCCAGGCCCGGAGGGCGTTCTGTCTCTCACAGCCACAAAGGCCTTGGCAGACCTGGGTGGGGGGAGAAGGGAGGAAGGTATCTGCTGTTGTCTTCAAGCCAGGCTCCCCAGGGCACAGGCCATGTGCAAGGCAGGAGACCACACAAGGGCTCTGCCTCCCCAGCGAGGAGGCCTGCGGAGGAAGAGAAGCAGGGTTAGCTTGGCCGGTCCAAGTCCTGCTGCTGGACATCACAGGGTGGCAGCCAAGAGCAAGCACTGGTCAGAGCCCATTCGGTGAGCAGGGAAGGGGCTTTGTCTCCGCCTCTGAGGGCTGGAGGGCACTGGGCGCAGCACACGCGTGGGGCCACCACTGGCTCCGCCTCCCACCCAGGATCGCTTGCAGGGTGAAGGCTGCCTCGCCCCAGGCAGGACATGCATTGTGTGACACTGAAAACCACCCACAAACAGACCTCTGTCCTGACCCATGCTGCAACCTGATGAAGCTCAAGAAGAGCATGCACTGGTGGGGGAAGCCAGACACCAACGGCCACAGCCGAGGGTCCACTGATACAGAACGTTCAGAACAGACCAATCCACAGACAGAAAGAGGCTCGTGGAGGCCAGGAGCCAGGAAAAGGGACAGTGGGAGAGTGACTGCTAATGAGGATGACAGAATGTTTTTGATTAGAGTCAAAACCTGTGTTACCGTGGATACACTAAAAATCAATGAATAATAAACTTTAAAGTAGGCGTATTTTATCTCTTATAAATTACCTCAATTTTTTCTATAAAAAGGCCAACAAACCATAAGTTACCATTATTACAATGTTCAATCTCTCTCTCTTTCTCTCTCTCTTTTTCTTTTTGAGACAGAGCCTTGCTCTGTCACCCAGGCTGGAGTGCAGTGGCACAATCTCAGCTCACTGCAACCTCTGCCTCCCAGGTTCAAGTGATTTTCCTGCCTCAGCCTCCCAAGTAGCTAGGACTACAGGTGCGCACCACCACGCCTGCATAATTTCTGTATTTTCAATAGACACGGGGTTTTACCAAGTTGTCCCAGGCTGGTCTCCAACTGTTGACCTCAAGTGATCGGCCTGCCTCGGCCTCCCAAAGTGTTGCGTGAACCGCCGCAGGAACCCACAACATCACTCATGGACTTAAACACAATAACCCTCAACAAAATACTGGCAAACTGAATCCAGCAATGTATAAAGATGATCGTAAGCCATGAACAAGTAAGATTTATTGCAGGGATGCAAGGTTGATTCAACACCAAAACTCAGTTACTATAATACACCACATCAATAAAATAAAAAAAACCAAAACATAGGATCATCTCAACACGTCCAATTCAACAAAATCCAACATCCTTTCATAATGAAAAATACCCAACGAACTCAGAGCAGAAGGGAACGTCTCAACCTGACAAAGAGCATCTACGGAAAACCATACTCAGCACTGCCCTCAACGATGAAAGGCTGAATGCACTCTCTAAGCCACCACGCATACAACAACATTTACTCTCGCCTCTGACGTGCCATAGAGAGCTGCAGGATGCAGTCAGTGCAAGAACATGAAATAAAAAGAACCAAGATTGGTAAGGAAGCCGGGCACAGGGGCTCATGCCTGTAATCCCAACACTTTGGGAGGCCGAGGCGGGTGGATCACCTGAGGTCAGGAGTTCAAGACCAACCTGATCAACATGGTGAAACCCTGTCTCTATTAAAAATACCAAAAAATTAGCTGGGCATTGTGGCATGTGCCTGGTAATCCCAGGTATTCAGTAGGCTGAGGCAGGAGAATTGCTTGAACCAGGGAGACAGAGGTTGTAATAAGCCAAGTCTGTGCCACTGCACTCCAGCCTGGGCAACAGAGCAAGACTCCATTTCAGGAAAAAAAAAAAAAAAAAAAAAAAAAAAAGGCCAGACACGGTGGCTCATGCCTGTAATCCTAGCACCCTGGGAGACCGAGGCGGGCAGATCACAAGGTCAAGAGATCAAGACCATCCTAACCAACATGGTGAAATCCCATCTCTACTAAAAATACAAAAATCAGCCGGGCATGGTGGCATGTGCCTGTAGTCCCAGCTACTCAGGAGGCTGAGGCAGGAGAAAACCTTGAATCCAGGAGGCAAAGGTTGGAGTGAGCCAAGATTGCACCACTGCACTCCAGCCTGGCGACAGAGCAAGACTCTGACTCAAAAAAAAAAAAAAAAGAAAGAAAGAAAGAAAGAAAGAAAGATTGGTAAGGAAGAAGTAAAACTATCTCTGTGCTGGTGCTGGTGACTATTCAAACTAAAGTGAATTCAGCAAGGTTGCAGTAGACAAAATCAATACATAAAAATCGATTTTATTTCTATGTAAAAGCGACAAACAATACAAAAAGAAAATTAAAAGAACAATTAACGTTTACAGTAGCATCGAAAGAAGTATGAAAGGTGTACAGTCCTCTGACTGGACCAAGCACCCTGAAGGAAAGATCTCGGTGAATGAAAAGACATCCTGTGTGCATGGCTGAGAAGGAAACATCAAGATGGCATCACACCTGATAGATTCACAGGCTCAGTGCAATCCCCATCAGAGCCCTAGCTGGCTTGGTCGCAGAAACCCACGAGCCGATTCCCAAAAGCATATGGAAGCTCAAGATACCCAAAACAGCCCAAACAATCTTGAAACAGAATACCTCCTGATTTTAAAACTCACCACAAAGCCACGGCAATCAAAACAGCGTGGCGCTGCCATCGGGATAGCACAAAGATCAATGAAATACAACTGAGAACCCAGAAATAAATTCACAGTCAACAGGTGTCAAAGCAGTTCCACGGGGGAATGAACAGTCTTTAACAAATGGGGCCGGGACAGCTGAATATCCACATGCAACAGAATGAAGCGGAACCCCTATCTCACACCATATGTGAAAATTACCTCAAAATGGATCAAAGGTCTTAGGTAGAGGAGCTAAAACCATACAACTTTTAGGAGAAAATACAGGAATAAATATTTGTAAGCTTTTGATTGAATCTGCAGATCCGGGGGAAAAGAAATTGTGACCTTGGATTTGAACGGTTTCCTACACAACACACCAAAACAAAAACTGACAAAAAAACAAAAACACAAATGGATAAACAACTTCACCAAAATTAAAAACTTCTGTGCTTAAGGCCACTATCAAGAAAGTAAAAGGACAACTCAGAACAGCAGAGAAAACATCTGAAAAATCATCTACGTGGTAAGGAACTTGTTATGAGAATATATAAAGAACTTTTACAACTCGATAAGGAAAAGACAATCCAACCAAGAAATGGGCAAAGGATCTGAACAGACATTTCTCCCAAGAGGACGCACAAATGGACAATGGCACAGGAAGAGATGCTCAGTGCAGCATCAGGGAAAAGCAAGCAAAATCTGCACTGGGACCCCACTTCCTCCTCAGAGAGCAGCGATGCTCAGACAGACAGACAACGACAAGTGCTGACAGGAACACGGACACGTCGGAATTCTCCTGCCTCACTGGTGGGAACGTAAAATGCTGCAGCCACTCTGGAAAATGGTCCAGCAATTCCTCCAAAAGGTAAATGGTATTTAACGACACGACCCAGGTTAGGATCCTAATTTCCATTAGCTGACAAACACCAAACAAGGGACTCGCGATTGGACAAAAGAAGGAAGCGCTGACACTATGACGTGGACGGACCTCAAAGGGGCCGCGCTCCCGAAAGCAGCCGGACACGAAAGGCCACATATCATATGACTCATTTTATTTCCAATGTCCAAGGCAGGCAAATCATAGAGACAGAAAGTAGATTCCTGGTCGAAAGGGGTTGGGGGGTAGATGTGGGGTTGGGGAGTGACCACTAAGGGGTGTGGGGTTCCTTTTGGGGTGATGAAAATGTTCTAGAATTGACTGATGGTGGCCACACAACTCGGTGGATGCACGAACAACCACTGAACTGCACGGTAAATGAATTATACCTCAGTAAAGCTGCTGCCAAAGAGCGTCAATTAAAGTATTTAATGAAGTTTAAACTCCTGTTTAGGAAGATTTTCAACACGGATTTCTTCACAGGTCCTCAAGTAAAACCTCAGAGATGGCACGCTCATTCCCTCCCTAAGAAAAACCAGGCAAGACGCTCATGGAGACAGTGAGCCACCCTAGCTCACACAGCTAGGGCACCACCAGCCTCAGGCCGGCGGCCCGCAGACCCTTCCAGCCCGCCACTCCTGGGAGCACAAGGGTGGCACAGCTGACCCCCAAACAACGTGGGGGCTGTGGGTGCCAGCCCAGCACACAGGTAAAATCCCATGCATCAACTTCCGCCTCCCCAAAACCCCACTGACAGCCTCCTGCTGATCGGAAGCTTTACCGGTAACACACACAGTTGACACACATGTATTTCCTATGTTGCATGATGTACTGTTTTCTTACCAAGAAAGGCAACTACAGTAAAGGTGAAAGCAACTGTAAGAAAGAGAAAATACATTTACTATTCAGTGAGTGGAAGTGGATCATCCTAAAGGTCTTCGTCCTGGTCATCTTCAGGCTGAGGAGGCTGAGGTGGGGGGAGGGGTTGGCCTTGATGTCTCGGGGTGGCAGAGGTGGAAGGAAATCCACGTGTAAGTGACCCACGCAGTTCAAACCCGTGCGGTTCAATGGCCAAGTGTACAGCAGTGTATATAGGAGCCATGAAGGGGGCTGGGGTGGCCACTGGCCCTGGGCTGACTGCAGCAATGAGGCTGGTGAGGATCAAGGAGAACCTCAAGCTCTAAGCGGACAGTGACATGCCCCATCCAGCTTCGGAAAGTCTAGCTCTGCGGTGGCAGAAGGCAACTAGAAGACGGAGGGAAGGAAGAGCCACAGCAGGCCCTGCCGTAAGGGGCATGGGGACGGGAGCAAACAGGCGGGCGGAGTGGCTGGCGGCTGCAGGAGCAACTCACACCTCCTGCCCTAGGGTCGGTTGGGTCTGGCAGAGATGGCCTCACGCCTTTCCAGGGGGCGGCAGGGGGCTACCAACCCACGACCACTCTGCACAGCCACACACGGCGTGACGCCACAGGGAGAGCACTCTAAACGACCTCTGAAGTCACCCTCAGCCCTCCCTGCGACCCTCTGGGTAGGGGTCAAGGGGGGCTCTCTGGGAAATGGTTCCCGCGTCAGTCACGGGCCCGCTTTCCATTCTTGCAAGCAGGAGCCTAGCAAGGGGAGGGCAGGCAACAACATCAGATGAGGCCCCAGTCTGGATGGTGAGCTGACAACGGCCCCGCAAGCTGGAGGTCCACACAGAGTGAAATCACATCTGGCCCCAGGGGAGGTGGCCTGCGGGGTCTGAGGAGGATCTGACATGTCATTTAACAGGGGAGCGGAGGCAGAGCGCGGCAAAGAGGGAAGCAGCTGGGGGCAGCAGAAAGAGCTACCAACAGGGAGGCCGTGAGCAGCCTGGGAGTCCCAAGTTCACTTCCGCGTGACTCCGAGTTCCTTGAACTTACCGTGGAATACAGACTTCACAGACCGACCTTCTTCCCTCCCGCTGCCCTGCCCGGTGTCCAGGACCACGTCTACTCTACCAGCAGATTCCCAGGGGCTGCACTTCCCTCACCAGGAACACTCTGGAGGCTTCCCTCTGAGTTCACTCCCAGGAAAGCCAAAGGCCTCTGTTTTGTCAAAGTGGACGCAGGAAAAAGATGGGGAGCAGGTCAAGGGTATTCCAGGCAACAAAAAAGAGAAGGGAGCACAAGCGACACTCTAGAAACAAGGTCCCGAGGACAGCAGGCCACAGACCAGGGCGGCCACCGGGGTCTTCCAGGAACAGAGGCAGCCGCCCGCTCCTTGGCATAAAGACTGCGCCAGAGGCCTGGGTACGGAGCACAAGACAGCCCTTCTGCGAGGGCAGCCTCCGATTCCTCGGCAGCCCCCAAAGCTGCAGAGTGTGCCAGAAAACAGAAGGGTGTGCCACCCTTCAACACTTAACCCAAAAGCACAAGGCAGCAAGTTTCATCAAGATGGCTGTACCCACACCTCCCATCCCACAAGCTCTCCTCCAGGGGTGACTGGGACAACCTCCTTCCAAGAGCCATCCTTGACCTTCTCCCCACCCACACCAGCTACAGAGCCAGGCCCTTGCTGGACCACCCAGCACCCACTCCTCCATCTGACCAACACTCCCAGAGCGCCCACTCGGCTAACCCGATAAGTTCCACTGCCTCCACCCACACGGAGCTACCAGTTTTGGACACATAAACAAGTGGACGCCTATGGGACCGAGAGGAGAAAACAGGGTGCGGGGGCTTCGCAAGTGGGGGTCAGGGAAGGCCAGGGGGCCTGAGGAGAAGTGGGACCACTCGCTGGCACCCCCCTCCCGAGGTGCAGAGTGCTCCAGCAAACGAAGGAGCCCAGAGCCCTAGCGTGGGGGCGGCTCAGTGGAGAACACCCCACAGGGCTGGGGGTCTCAACAAGAGGAGCACTTTGTCCTGGTGACCACGGAAAGTCACAAAAGGACTTTAGGCAGGAGCAAGAAGAGACTCTTAGGTTTCTACAAGATTAATCTAGCGTCTCTGAGAACAGCACGCGGCGTTCCCAGCTATCACTGTGGTGCTTACGATTATTCCGAGATAATGATACCAGAATAAAGCAGCTAATACTGATCACATGCTATTGAGTTACAAACTGCCATTCTTACGGATTAAAAACAGTGGAGTGCTGTCAACTCCACAAGGCTCAACTTCCATGCACAAGCCACCACGGCAGGACCTCATCGGATCTCCGAGCTCTTAAGGTTGACCATGGGCTCCCCATTTCAGAGATGGGGAAGAGAAAGTTCTGAGCCCTCCGGCGACCCGCCCAGGCCCACACAGAACAAGCCTGGTGGTCGAAGGGGCCGCATGGCTCCCCACACTCAGCGCACTCATCCTGCTGGTCCCAACCCATCCACGTCTCTGACCAGACACTGCATCCCTGTAGAACAGGCTCTGTCTGCTCCATGCACTCCCGGATCCTCAGGGCTGAGGGCAGAGCGAAACCTCCTTAGAAAATCAAATGAAGCTGGCGTGGTAGCTCATGTTGGTAATCGCAGCACTTTGGCAAACCGAGGCAGGTGGATCACGGGCTCCGGAGTTCAAGACCAGCCTGGCCAACATGGTGAAATCCCGTCTCTACTAAAAATACAAAAATTATCCAGGTGTGGTGGCGGGTACCTGTAATCCTGGCTACTCAGGAGGCTGAGGCAGAGAATTGCTTGAAGCCAGGAGGCGGACGTTGCGGTGAGAGGAGATCAAGCCACTGTACTCCAGCCTGGGTGACAAAGCAAGGCTCCATCTCAAAAAAGAACTAAGATCAAATTCACTCAACAGGGCACCACCCTAAACTGTAAAACAGGGTTCCCAGGAGCACCCAGACAACGAACCGCTGTGTGCACTTGAGGAGCTCAGCCCAAGGCAGGGCAGAACTGACCACCACACGCAGCTCTGGGGGAGGCTGGCTTGGGAGTCTGACTTGCGCAGTCCCAGACACACAGCTACCTGTGAGGCCATGTGCTGCCCAAACGCCACCTCACTCCCAGGAGAGATGCCAGGAGCACACACTCATTAGGCCACCACGTCCCTAATGGGCCACTGGGAGATGGAGTTTCTGCCTCTGACCCTGGAGGCCAGCCACCACCCGAGCGGGGACTCAGCCTTAGTAAATATCGCAGGGAGAACTCGCTCTCTATGAAGGAACTGGCTGGTGAGGCCTGGCCTGGCTGCGACACACCTCCATCGTCTCTGGCACAATCACAGGGCCTGTGGCTGCCCCTTGAGGAGGTCACTAGAGGCAGAGAACGGCTAGTCCTGCTTTCCACAAGGCCACTGGCGTGCTGCCAAGACATAAACACGCAACGCGGCCCCACGGCCAGGCCGCATTTCCCATCCCAGCTTCCCACGAAGGCGGCTATGCCTGGCTGGGTGGGCACCTCGTCCTCTGAGCCCTGCGGCCCAGAGATAAGGACCAGTTCCTAAATCTGCCTGCCTAACTTCCGGGCACAGAGAAGTCATGGATTGAGCCCCATTTACTGAGGACCTCGCAGCCGCCGTACCTTCGCCCACATTATCTCACTCCGTGTTCACCGGGACCCTGTAAGGTGAAGGCAAGTCCACACAGGCTCATCCACCGCTCCAGAATCAAAAAAAAAAAGCTCCAAAGGCGAAAGTGTCTTCATTCTGGTCAGACCGGACACGAAGCTCTTATCCTAGATGGTCCTAGGTGAGTGTGATCCAACATCACAGTCCAAAACCCCACAGATCCGCAAATCGCAAAAATTCCGGACTCTAATACACGCCGGCCCCGAAGATCTCCGGCGCAGAGTCCCAGGCTTGTGTCCTGGACGAGGGAGGCGACTCCAGAAGTAACTTCGCGCCCGGGCGAGGCTGGTCCAACTCTGCTGAGATCAGTCCCGACGCTCCCTAGGCCCCGGCAGACCCACCCAACCCCTGCGCCCGGTCTGCGCCAGGCGGGTCCGTGTCGGGAGTTCAAATCCCGCCCGGGGTCTGAGCCGGCCCCACCGGGGGCACTCGCTGCGGCGGAAGCGCGGAGGGGTCCACCGGGATCCCGACGGGGAGCGCGGGGCGCCCGGCGACCCCGGCACTCGGCAAAGTTGGCAGACGCGCAGGAAACGGAGGCCTGCGCGCCGCCGCGGGGCCGTGCGGGAACGGGAGCCGGAGTGGGGCCGCGAGCCCACAGGATTCCCGCCCCCGCCCCGGCCCCCCCCCGCCCCGCACCGCCCCGCGCCGCCGCGCATGCGCACTGCAGCCCGCAATGTCGCAGCCGGGAGCGGCCGCCGACGGAGCCCCGCGCCCCTCTGGCCCCGGGCGGGCCAGGCGCCCCGGCCGGCCACAGAGCTCCAGAGGGGTGCCGTCCACCGCCGGGGCCCACGGCGAGGCCCAGCCAGGGTGGCGGGGAACGCGGGCGCCCGGGGGCGGGGGGCAGGCTCCCCTGGCCCGCTCACTCACTTCCGCCATGGCCGTGTGTGCGCGGGAGGCGGCGGCCGCTCCGGGATACCGGTATGCGGGTCCGCGCGCTCATTGGCTACGGCGCTGGGAGGGCGGGGTCGGGGCGGAGCCTGGAGGGGGCGGAGAGCGGTCCGGGCGCGTAGTAGGGGCGCGGGCTCGCAGCCAAGCGTGTCCTCCAGGCTGTCTCCGCCGGACGCTGGGCTCGGCCTCGGCCGTGCCGTGACGGAGAACGATGCATTCCATAAAGACGCGAGTTCCTGACGCCACACCTGCGCGGGGGTCACCTGGTTCCGTGTGACCTCGCCGATCCCAGGTGAGTGAGCGCCGTTAACACCCCGCGTGGCAGACGGGGAAACTGAGGCCCAGGGCGACGGACTGCCCAGAGCGTCAGGGACACAGCCAGAACTGGAGCCCGGGCGGCGTGGTTCTGGAACTTTCTGTACTTTTGCACCCGGGATGAGCAAAGGAGCCCCTCGAGGAACGAGTTGGGGAGCTGGCGAATCGGAGAGCTTCCAGAACCTGCAGTCCGGGCCGGGCGCGGTGGCTCGCGCCTGTCATCCCAGCACTTGGGGAGGCCAAGGCGGGTGGATCACCTGAGGTCAGGAGTTCCAGACCAGTTTGACCAATATGGTGAAACCCCGTCTCTATTTTTTTAAAAAAAGAAACAAGAAACTGCAGTCCGTCGTTGTTCGCCGATTCAACATTTCTGGAACACGTGCACGTTCTGATCCCGTGTCAGGCTCCCAGGGGAGGGTCTGAGGGAGACAGAACTAACGCCTGTCTTCAGGGCGCTTAGAGTGGAGGATGGGAAGGCAAGGACTCACCACACTTTAAATTTGAGACAGATTGAGTGTCGTGAATCTTCAGGGCACACGAAGAACAGAGAGGGGAGGAAGCAGGGGGGCTGCGATGAGGCAGGGGCCAGGTGGGAGATGCGGGGCCTGGACCAGAGTGCAAAGAGACTTGGGAACATGGACAGCACAGGACTCAGTGATGGAGGGAAGCTGGAGAAAGGGTGAAGCATGATCTCCAGATGTATGGCCTGCGCAGAGGAGTGGAGGGCCGTTCCACCTGAGACCCAGAGTGGGGACACGGGGAAAGAGAGACTCAATCGCGTTTCCCAGTGATCAGCCAATGAACAGTGAGGACTTGACAGGCACCACCCTGGATGCCTGATACAAAAGCATCAGTCAGTCCTCTGAGAGTTCACCAACCCGGAGATAGAAGAACCACTCTGGAGGGGTCTATCCTCACTCCGTTTTTAGGGGTTGATGTCCTTCAGGTGGAGGGTTCTGGCCCTCCTGTTCAAGAGTCCTCATTGATTTGTGCAACAGCTGGTTCATTCATCTACTACTCATTATTATTCATTCAGTCCTTCGGTGGACTAAACATGCACCTTACTCAGTCCTCACCTGGGTGCTGGGTAGCCAGAGGTCCAGTGAAGCAGGAAGATACATGGACAGATGTAAGAGTGGGTGCTGTGCTGTCACAGGTGGAGGGCTGGAAGACAGGACTTCAGTCCGCCTGGAGCAACCAGAGAAGATTCCTAAGAGACAGCTTGGCCAGAGTCATCACACAGATGTTAAATGAGGGCCTAGGTGAACAGAAGGGTATTGTGGCCTGGTACGGTGGCTCACACCTGTAATCCTAACACTTTGGGAGACAGAGCTGGGAGGATCACTTGAGTTCAGGAGTTCAAGACCAGCCTGGGCAACATAGTGAAACCCATTCTCTACTAAAAATGCAAAAATTAGGGGCCAGGGATGATGGCTGGAGGCCGACACGGTAGCTCATGCCTATAATCCCAGCATTTTGGGAGGCCGAGGCAGGCAGATCATAAGATCAGATCAAGACCATCCTGGCTAACACGAAACCCTGTCTCTACTAAAAATGTAAACAGTTAGCTGGATGTGGTGGTGTGTGCCTCTAATCCCAGCTACTCAGGAGGCTGACGCAGGAGAATCTCTCAAACCCGGGAAACAGAGGTTGCAGTGAGCTGAGATCACGACACTGCACTCTAGCCCAGGCGACAGAACAAGATTATGTCTCAAAAAAAAAAAAAAAAAAAAAAGCCAGATGTGGTGGTGAGCACCCATAACCCCAGCTACTTGGGAGACAGAACTAACGCCTGAGGGAGGCTAAGGCAGGAGAATCGCTTGAACCCGGAAGGCGGAGGTTACAGTGAGCTGAGATCACTGAGCCACTGCACTGCAGCCTGAACAAAAGAGTGAAACTCCATCTCAAAAAAAAACACACAGAAAACTGATGAAGTGAACAAGGCAGTGAGTGTTAGCAGCTGAGTTTGGACATGGGTATGGAGGTTTTTGGTTTTTTTTTTCCTTTATCGGGAGGGAGGGTTGCTCTGTTGCCCAGGCTGGTGTGCACTAGCGTGATCTTGGTTCACCAAAACCTCTGTCTCCTGGGTTCAAGCAATTCTGCCTCAGCCTCGCTAGTAGCTGGGATTACAGGTGTGCGCCACCATGCCTGGATGACTTTTGTCCAGGCATGGATAAAACCCCTGTCCATGGGTTTCACCATGTTGGCCAGGATGGTCTCAATCTCTTGGCCTCAAGTGATCCACCCACTACAGCCTCCCAAAGTGCTGGGATTACAGGCATGAGCCACCGCGCCCTGCCAGTATGGAGGGTTTCTACTATACTGATTCCTGCAATTATTCTATCAGCATAATATGAAGTAAAACTCAGAAAATAAACAGCAGTAGGCCAGGCGCGGTGGCTCATGCCTGTCATCCCAGCACCTTGGGAGGCCGAGGTGGGCAGATCACAAGGTCAAGAGATTGAGACCATCCTGGCCAACATGGTGAAACCCCATCTCTACTAAAAAATACAAAAATTAGCCAGACGTGGTGATGCACACCTGTAGTCCCAGCTATTGGGGAGGCTGAGGCAGGAGGATTGCCTGAACTCAGGAAGTGGAGGTTGCAGTGAGCCGAGATGGCGCCTCTGCACTCCAGCCTGGTACCTGGTGACAGAACAAGACTCTGTTTCAAAAGAGAGAGAGAGAGAGAGAGAGAAAAGGAAAGAAAGAGAAGAAAGAAGAAATAAATAAATAAATAAATGAAGGAAGAGAGAAAGAAAGAAAATAAAGAGCAAGAGAAGAAAGAAGAAAGAAAAGAAAGAAAGAAAGAAGGAAAGAAAGGAAGAGAGAAAGAAAGAAAATAAAGAGCAGTGAACCTTGAGCAGAGACCTTAGGAGGAGAGGCTGGGGAGGGTGCCCTGACACTGGCACAGCAGTTTGACCGGACGCATCGTTGGAGGAGATGCCCCATGTGAGCCTCCACTCTAGGATCCCTGCTTCTTCTCTGCCTGGTTTTCATGGTCGGCGGGCAGCTTTCACATTTGACAGAGGCGTGGTATCCCCAGGACGAGGATCCAGATGGAGGCATGGCAGCCCCGGAACGAGGGTCCAGGTCGCCACCTCGCTAAGCCTCTTGGGGCAGATGGTGAATGTGGTGGAGCTGGGGGTGATAAATCCATGGCAGCCATGAGGCAGCAGGGGGGCTGCAGCTCAACCAAGCAATGTTTTCCTTGCAAAATTTCCCCAGAAAAAGAGGCCTAACAAGGTCCTGGAGGAGCTGTTAGCAGTGCACGGGGCAGCCTGTAGTGGGTGCGGAGTGCGTCATGAATGCCTCCCCTACACCAGCACTCATTTCCCCCTCTGCTCAGGGCCAAGTATCCCTCTGAGGGGCTGCCCACATCAGCGACGGGCTGGTTTGGATCTATAAGGACCCAGGCACCTGTGACCACCTGGGGCCAACCCTGAGGCTGCAGAGGTCCTGTGGGATTGGAGGGGGCTCTGTCATCCCAGCTCACTCCTCCCTCCCTCCAGCCCTGCTTCCTTCACTCTCCGACAGGCGTTGACCCCAAGGGTGACCCCCACAATATTCCTGCACAGAATCTGTGTCTCAAAGTCTGTTTCCTGGAGACCTAACCTATGCCACAGAACATGAGTCAAAATTTTTTTTTTTTTTTTTTTTTTTTTTTGAGATGGATTCTCTCTCTGTAGCCCAGACTGGAGTGCTGTGGCACCATCTCGGCTCACTGCAACCTCCACCTCCCGGTCCCGGTTCTAGCAATTCTCCTACCTCAGCCTCCCTAGTAGCTGGGATTACAGGCATGAGCCACCACGCCCAGGTAATTTTTGTATTTTTTAGTAGAGACTGGATTGAGTTAACGTTTTGAAAGGTTTAATAAAATGAAAGAAGCATCTCAGTCTATCTGTGCTGGTATAAAATGAAAGAAGCATCTCAGTCTATCTGTGCTGCTATAATGAAGCACCACGGATGAGGGCATTTATAAAGAAACAAAGTTATTTCTCACAGTTCTAGAGTCTGGACAGCCTTGATCAAGGTGCCGACAGCTTTGGTGTCCAGGGAGAGACTGGTCTCTGCTTCCAAGATGGGGCCTCCAAAGGGAGGAACGCCGAATCCTCATGTGGCAAAAGGAATGGAAAGGCAGAGTGGTCCCTTTGACCTTGTTATAAGGTTGCTAACCCCATTTCTGGGGGCAGAGCCCTCATGACTTAACCTCCTGCCAGAGGTTCCACCTTTTCATCCAGTTGCATTGCAGATTAAGTTTCAACATGAATTTTGGAGGGACACCATCATTCAAATCATAGCAAAAAGCAATACAAATTGAAAGTCTAAGATAATGAGAGAGAAGATGGCCATAAAAGAAAATGAATAGAAAAAAAACAAAAGCAGGGCTGGTGTGGTGGCTCACACCTGTAATCCCAGCACGTTGGGAGACCGAGGCGGGAGGATCGCTTGACCCTAGGAGTTCAAGACCAGCCTGGGCAACATAGGGAGATCCAGTCTCTACTGAAAAACAACAGTAAGTACATACATACACACACACACACACGTACGTGTATATATATAATATTAAAAAAGAAAAAGAATATAAAGCAATAAAAAAAAAACAAAGAAAAAATAGAAAGTGTAGCAAACATGATGAAAAACAAAGATGAAGCATTTATTCTCTCAAAAGACATAAATAAGCTAAGCTCAGAACAGATCACAGGACAAATCTCAGCCATGTGAGCAAAGCTAGGAGTAAACCTCAGACACAGTGAGTCACATGGCCTTCCCCTCCACTTGGCACAGGGCCTCCCTGCCAGCATGCAGGGTGGGGGGTGAGCTGGCCCCCAAATCCAGCTTTAGAATCTGCTTTCTCAGACTCCTTTTGCAGGTCAGAGTCTCCAGGAAGTGAATGCTGAGATAGAGATTGGTGAGATAGAGGTTTGTGAGTTAGAATGCTGAGACAGAGGAGGGCTCTTGGGATGGACACCTGTGGCGAAGGGAAGGCAGCAGGGCAGAGAGAAGGGTCTGCAGCACAGACACAGCACAGGCTTCAGCTCTGGAGCCAAGCTGGCCCTTTGGAGCTGTCTCTTACAGGGACAAAGGATTGGAACCCATGCATTGACCGTAGGGTGCCACGGGGAGCAGTTGTCTTCAGGCAAAGATGATTCCCAGAGGTACTGCCTTCCAGAAGCTGGAGGATGGGTGCTGAGTTCTGGAGGGGGCCTTCTGGCTGGTGTGCCACAACACCACTCCATCTCCTTCTGAGAATTTCAATGGCTTGTATTTTCATTCTAGTGATTACCTTTGCAGTTACCATTTCATATAATCTGCTTAATTCCGTTCCTTCAGACCAACACTGTCTCACAGGAAAGCAATACAACTTAAAATTTTCCAGTAACCACATTAAAAAGGTAAAAAGAACCAAGTAAAATTAATTTTAACATATTATTTAATACAACATATCATTAAAGTATTATTTTTCCTGCATGTAATCAATATAAAATTATTGAGAGACTTAACATTCTGTTTTTGATACTGTTTTTAATCTCTGGTGTGTATTTTACACTTATAGGACATTGTAATTCAAATTAGCCACATGTGACTTGCCTGAGAACCACATGTGGCTAGTGGCCACAAGA
Source organism: Saimiri boliviensis (assembly GCF_048565385.1). Lineage (NCBI taxonomy): Eukaryota > Metazoa > Chordata > Mammalia > Primates > Cebidae > Saimiri > Saimiri boliviensis. The sequence goes on along the minus strand of NC_133470.1, from coordinate 82,612,035 downwards.
CTCCATGTCACAACTTTAGATAGTGACAGTAGTGTCTATCTACTGACTCTAGTATTTAAAATAATATTAGGATACTTCCACTTTGCCCCATTCCCCCTCTCCTAAATTACAGAATCCTAGTCAATTACATGGGTTTTTCTTCCTGTTTAACATTATGCTCTTAAATATACTTACATTTCTATTTTTGGAATAATCCATTATAAATAATTTTTTTGACGAGGGAAGGTGTCTACCTGTACCACTTTCTGTTTTCTCTGCCCCCTCCTCAATTTTTGTTAACTATATCATTTCTAGTTCTAGCATTTATAACATCTATGTTTGTAGACATTCTTCTTAGATTTGATTTAATGCCAATCCTCAAGTAAGGTGGATTCAGTGCTCACCATCATTTCTCTTGCTGTGGCTTCTTCATTTTCTATCACTTGGCTGAAAGCATTCTTAAATAGTTTCTTCAGGATGTTCCTTCAGTTCTTGCATGCTCTAAGACATTTGTGTGAGGTCTCTCTTTTTTTTTTTTGAGATGGAGTTTTGCTCTTGTTAGTCACTACAACCTCTGCCTCCCAGATTCAAGTGATTCTCCTGCCTCAGCCTCCCAAATAGCAGGGATTACAGGCATATGCCATCACACCCAGTGAATTTTGTATTTTTAGTAGAGACACAGTTTCACCATGTTGGCCAGGCTGGTCTTGAACTTCTGACCTCAGGTTATCCACCTGCCTGGGCTTCCCAAAGTGCTGGGATTACAGACATGAGCCACGACTCTTGGCCGATGTCTTTATTTTTTTTTAATGACAATTTGGCTGGGTATAAAATTATTTCTCCAGACCATCTTACTTCAGAATGAAGTCCTTTGGAACTTTGCCAACATTGTTCTATCGACTTCTAGCAATGAATGTTGCTGAAATAAATTCTAGGGAGAGGTTTTTCCCATTTAAGTCACTAGGTCTTATGTTAATGTGCTCAGGTGCAAGCCATTTAGTGTATTTTTCTTGGGACATGATGAACTATTCCAATCTATACATGAAAATCATCTTGTATTTCTGGGAAGTTTTCTTAAATTATAAATTGAAATATTTACTCTGTTCAATTATTTTGTTTCTCTTCTTTGAGACTATTGTTTTTATTGTTTTTATATATGTAGTATGGCCTTTTTCTAGTTTTCAGATCTACTATCTTCTCCCAGACCCTTTATGATAATCTGTTATTTTCATGTTGTATTGTGCTAGCTTTTGTCAATCCTGCTTTCCATGTACTTTTACTATTACGTCTTCTGCATGTTTGTTCTCCTTAAGGCAATTTAGACTTCTTTTTTTTTTTGAGACGGAGTTTTGCTCTTGTTACCCAGGCTGGAGTGCAATGGCGCGATCTCGGCTCACTGCAACCTCCGCCTCCTGGGTTCAAGCAATTCTCCTGCCTCAGCCTCCTGAGTAGCTGGGATTACAGGCACGTGCCACCATGCCCAGCTAATTTTTTGTATCTTTAGTAGAGACGGGGTTTCACCATGTTGACCAGGATGGTCTCGATCTCTCGACCTCGCGATCCACCCGCCTCGGCCTCCCAAAGTGCTGGGATTACAGGCTTGAGCCACCGCGCCCGGCGATTTAGACTTCATTTTAACCAATTTAAGCTTTTTTTCTTCCATTTCTTTCCTAATTTCTACAACCTCATGTTTGCCTCCTTGTTTCCTTTCCACATATTCTATGAACTCCTGTATTCCTGCTTTTAGTAATTTATTTACATATTTGGTGATTTTTATTTTTATTTTTATTTTTTTGAGACAGAGATTGCAGTGGTGCAATCTCAGCTCACTGCAACCTCTGCCTCCCGGATTCAAGTGATTCTCCTGCCTCACTCTCCCAAATAGCTGGGATTATAGGTACCCACCACCATGCCAGGCTAATTTTTGTATTTTCAGTACAGACTGGGTGTCACTGTGTTGGCCAGACTGATCTTGAACTCCTGAACGCAAGTGATCTGCCCATCTGAACCTCCCAAAGTGCTGGGATTACAGGCATGAGCCACTGCACCTGGCCTACATTTGGTGATTTTTTTTTTTTTTTTTTTGAGATGGAGTTTCGCTCTTGTTACCCAGGTTGGAGTGCAATGGCGCAATCTCAGCTCACCGCAACCTCCGCCTCCTGGGTTCAGGCAATTCTGCCTCAGCCTCCCAAATAGTTGGGACTACAGGTGTGCGCCACCATGCCCAGCTAATTTTTGTATTTTTAGTAGAGACGGAGTTTCACCATGTTGACCAGGATGGTCTCGATCTCTTGACCTCATGATCCACCCGTCTCGGCCTCCCAAGGTGCTGGGATTACAAGCGTGAGCCACCACGCCCGACCCATTTGGTGATTTTTTAACAACGCTTACTTTTTCTGTGACATCTTTATTTCAATCCTTTCCTTTCCTTTCTCGTCTTTGAATAAGGGTGATCTCCCTCAACGGGCCTTTATTAGGAGATGATGTGATGAGCAAGCCAGAACCCTGCTCCTGTTAGTAGGAATTCTCCTATGACACAGGGTGTGCGACAGTGACCCTGTTGTCCCCTAAGGAAGGCTGGCACAAGATTTGTTCGGAGGGCAACCTCATGCCAGCACCCAATTTACTGAAAGATTCCTTCCTCCTGCAAATACAATTTCCCATGGCAGTTACTCATTCAACCTGCATTCCTTTCTTCCTGCAGTTTCATGCCAAACTGAATCTGCAGAAACTCCTACGGCCAGTCTCTGCACCTGTTACTAATATTCTGAGAAAGAATTATTGGTACTGCCCCCAGAGTGTGGATGTATTTTGGAAAACCATCCTACCAGCTTTGTCTGAGATCTGAGCCCAGAGACACCCTTTCCCAGGATTTTCCACACACTTAGTAACCTTCCCTTGATCATTAATTTGTTTTACTATTAGTTCAAGGTCACAGATGTCATCATGTCTCTCCCAAGGTGGGTGTGGGCATCTCCATTTCTCATTCTCCTAATTTCTTTTGGATCACGATACCTGTAGGACTATGTCACTGTGTTCCTTCCTTCCCCTGTTGGTGGACATTCTGGGATTACCTCGTTTTTCAAAGCAGCTGTCACTGCCTCTGTATTATGTCTACATCTATCTATCTGTCTGTCTATTGAGATTGAATTTTGGTTAATGCATTTGTGTTTTTCCTAAACAAGAGCAAAGCAATTTTTTCCAGTACAAAGCCGACTAATTAATTTGGTTGCCAAAAGTCAAGAAGAGTCCAAAAGTATAGAAGCATCATCTGAAACTGTGCTGCCCATAGTGAATCCAGGAACAAATCGGTCTATTGAAAAGAAGCCATGAAATTCAACTCAAAGTTATTTTATTTTATTTTATTTTATTTTTTTGAGAAGGAATTTCACTCTTGTTACCCAGGCTGGAGTGCAATGGTGTGATCTCGGCTCACCACAACCTCCGCCTCCTGGGTTCAGGGAATTCTCCTGCCTCAGCCTCCTGAGTAGCTGGGATTACAGGCATGCACCACCATGCCCAGCTAATTTTTTTGTATTTTTAGTAGAGAGGGGGTTTCACCATGTTGACCAGGATGGTCTCGATCTCTTGACCTCGTCATCCACCCGCCTCGCCCTCCCAAAGTGCTGGGATTACAGGCGTGAGCCACTGTGCCTGGCCTTTTATTTTTGTTTTTGAGATGGAGTATCACTCTGTCACCCAAGCTGGAGGGCAGTGGCTCAATCTTGGCCCACTGCAGCCTCCACCTCCTGGGTTCAGGTGATTCTCCTGCCTCAGCCTCCCAAGTAGCTGGGATTACAGGTGCCCGCCACCATGCCTGGCTACTTTTTGTATTTTTGGTAGAGACAGGGTTTTCCCATGTTGCCCAGGCTGGTCTTGAACTCTTCACCTCAGGTGATCTGCTTTCTAGGCCTCCCAAAGTGCTGGGATTACAGGTGTGAGCCACCGCTCTGGCCTTTCAGTCAGAATCTATTTTGGCTGTAAGAGACAGAAACCTCCTGCCCAATAACAGGGGTGGGAATACCATATTCCTCTCACTCAAGTGAAGCCTGGCTGTGAGCCTCAGGTCTCAGGCGGCATCCCCTGCAGTCCTGTCACTGCCATCCTCATGCCTGGCTTTTATGTCACAGCCCAGTGTGGCTGCTCCAGCCCCAGCCTTTACGTCTGTATCCCACGTAGCAACATGTGCAAACGGCCGGAAAGGGGCAGCCTCAACCTTTAATGACAAGTCTTGGCCGGGGGCAGTGTGTCAATGCCTGTAATCCCAGCACCTTGGGAGCCTGAGGCAGGTGGATCGCAAGGTCAGGAGTTGGAGACCAGCCTGGACAAGATGGTGAAACCCCGTCTCTACTAAAAATACAAAAATTAGCTGGGCATGGTGGCAGGTGCCTATAATCCCAGCTACTTGGGAGGCTGAGGCAGAGAATTGCTTGAACTTGGGAAGTGGAGGTTGCAGTGAGCCGAGATCACACCACTGCACTCCAGCCTGGGGTGACAGAGTGAGACTCTGTCTCAAAAAAAAAAAAAAGACAAGTCTCAGAAGTCTTTCTTTTCTTTTTTTTCATATATACACACACACCTATACACATACATACATATATACACGCACATATATACATACATATATACACATACATACATTTACACACACACACACATACATATACGTATGTTACATTCAATAGAGATCGGTTCTCACTGCATTGAGCCTGGCCTAATGTGGTCCTTCTGCTTTGGCCTTCCAAAGTGCTGGGATTATAGGTGTGAGCTACCACGCCTGGCCCATTACTGTTATTTCAGATAGCCCTGATTCAGACTCTGCTTCTCCATTTTCTTGCCTGTAAATTAGGAGAACACCTACTTCCTGGGGCAGGTGGAAGGGCTGAGGACTTGTGTACGTCAGTGAAGCCAGGAGCTCAGAGCTGCTTAGAGCTACCTGATCTTCTCAAGCCCAGGGGCTCAGAACACAGTCACATTACCAGGTCTATCTGCAGGGGAGGCTGGGAAATTACGTGACAAACAAAAATGAGGGACCCCATTCAGGAAGGAGGAGGCGTGATGTCAGATGGACTGACTCCTCCTGTGTCCTGGGTGCTCCCTGGGAGACTGGGGAGGTGCTGGCATCGGGTGGCCACCTCTGACTGTGACCTACCCAGAGCCCTCAGGTAATAAGAGAAAGAGGTGGGACTGGGGCCACGCCCCCTCTGTCTTCCCAGCACCTCCCTGTTTTGGTCCAGGGTCAGCCTGTCAGTGGGTGCTGGGTCCTTCCAGGTTGGCGTGCAGGTGCCCACACTCCTGCCCCACAGGTACAGCAGGCAGGACTGGTCCCATAGGTGGGGTGTAGTCTTGCCCAGTGGCAGCGTAGGCATGTGGGGTTGGGGTAGCCTCCATGTCCCACTGCCAGTGAGGCAATTTGTTCAAATCCCAGCTCCCCGAGGCCACAGCGTGACCCTGAGCAGGGCTGTCTCCTCTGAACTCAGCTCTCTTTCTTTTGGGAGAAGGGACAGAGAATAAACCATCGGATTGTTTTTTATAATTGTGAATTATTTCAGATTGTAGCAAGTACAGTGAAAGTGTAGCTAGTACTGATGCCCTTACCGAAGACTTCCTGTAACATCAGCACACCTTACTGTGAGCTTGTTTTGTGCAGTCTCTGTAGCTCATTTCACCCTCACCATGGCCCATTACAGATGGGGAAATGGAGGCAAAGAGGCAAAGGAACGTGGCCCAGGAAGCTGACTGGGAGGGTGGCATGCAAACCGCCTCTCCTCTCACCCAACCAAAGTGCCTTCATCCCTGCCAGGAGCCATCAGTCCTGTGTGCTCTGCAGTTTTTCTGAGCCTGAGGGCCAGGAAGGAGCCATTCCTGATGTTCAACTTCTGCCCTGTGGAGAACTAGGCCCTTCCCGACTGTTTCCTGGGGCTCTGGAGGCGCAGAGCCAGCCAGATCCTTGTGTCACACATCCAGGATCAGAACCAGGCCAGAGAGCCTGGGTGCGTGTGTGGGGCTTCTCCCAAGATTCCCTTCCTGGGCATGGGGAAGGTGGATGCTGCTCACCCATATGTGGCTGAGCAGGAATGGGCCTGGCACTGTCCCCAGGTGTCCAACCCTGAGCCCTGAGACAGGGGCTGTGATTTTGGGATGCTCTGACAGGAAAGCAGCAATTTCGGTTGGGGCCCAGGAAGGAGCAACCATTTCTGGGAGATCTGTCCCATGGGAGCAGATGGACAGCAAGCTGGGCCGGGGCTGAGTGAGTGGGGGAGGCCGGAGAGGATCCCATAGTAGCTCTAGGGCTGGGACTCTTCAGTGTCTAGGGCCGGAAGACCCTGTGCTGGGGGCAGGAGCTGGGCCCCTCAGGTGGGCCACGTGCCTCTCTCCTATCGTGGAGTTCTTATTGTCACCGTGAGCTCTTCCTAAGGTGACACCGCCAATGGGGGCCTGGGCAGGGCACTGGAGGTGTTTCAGGAAGAGGCTGAGATGGAGGTTGTGTGGTTTGAGGACTACCCGCTTCATGGAAGTGAAAGAGAGGCCCACCTCACCCCAGAAACTCCAGTGTGGCTGGGGAGAGGAGGTGGTCTGTGGTGAGCCTGGTACCTGGGACTCATCCTGTCCCTGCCTGGCCCTCAGGTGGAATGCTATGGAATATGATGAGAAGCTGGCCCGCTTCTGGCAGGCCCACCTCAACCCCTTCAACAAGCAGTCCGGACCGAGACAGCATGAGCAGCGCCCTGGAGAGGAGGCCCCGGACACCACACCTGAAGGTGGGTGCTGGTGGGAGTTGGGGTGGGAGCTGGGAAGGTCTCTGGCCACTTACATGGACCCCTGTTCTTCCTGCCGCCTCCTGTGTGGTCCTGCCTTTCCCACGGAGCCGGCACCTGCTGGCTGTTTTCTTGTTCCCACGTGTTCTGTGGTTCCGTGGTTTGTTTCTGTGTGCCCACTAGAATTTGCACTCCTGATAGCAGGATTTGTGCCTGACTCATCACTGCTGTATCCTCAGGCCCCGCACACAGTAGGTGCTCAGGGAACACTGGCTGAGTGAGCTCAGCACTGACGGAGAGGTTAGCCGACTGGCTGTCCTCTTGGCATCAGGATGATGTCAGCCCCAGAACCTGCTGATGAGCTCATCAGGGAGTGCTAGGGCGGGGCAGCCGCAGGGACGGGCTGGCGTGGGCCCTGGCGTTAGTGGATTTTGACGTGTAGCCAGCCGTGGGTTTTCTGTCTTCCCCATGTTCATGCATGAGGTGTCCGCCTTGGGAATGGGGATGTTTCTGTAATGCCATCTTGAGGCCCTTTTAGCACCGAGTATCATTCCACCTCCTCTTCTCGAATGGCTCTTTCCTGTCTGCATGAGAAGCGGATGTGCAGGTCTGAGGGGTACCCAGCTCCCCCAGTGCCTGCTCTCTGTGCGGCTTCCTGAATCCCTTTCCCACTCCTGCTGTCCCAGCTCCTCCCTCGGGGATGGGAGACAGGAGGCAGCAGCTGACCCTCCACACCTGTCCCCGTCTTCCCCCAGAGGCCCTGCCGGAGCCGCCCCCTGCGGAGCCAGAGTTCTGCTGCGCTGAGTGCATGATGGATCTCGGCCTGTCTGAGGACCACTTCTCCTGCCCTGTGGTAGGTTTCGGATGTGGGAGGGGAGAGGGACTGAGTGAGCCCTCAGGAAGAGCCAGCAGTTTCCTTGTCACTTGCTCCCAGGTGGCAGGGCAGCATCCTGTGAGCTGCGGTGCAGCCCCCACCTCAGCCAGGGCCCGCGGCTTAGAATCTGAGGCCTGTGTGACGCCCCAGACCCCCACGCTCGGAGCCTGTGTGACGCAGGTGGAGAGCCTGGATTGCGGTTCCTGAACCTGGGGCTGCTCCTCTCCCCCGAGCTCCTTGTCTTCATGAAGCAAATATGAGAGTCAGTTCCCTCTGGGCTCCTCAGGGTCCTGCAGACCCCAGTGCCAAGGGAAAGGGGTGTAGGAGGTAAGGGAGAAGCCCCTGTCTGCCTCCTCCTGATCGGTCGGCGTCACAGGGCCCTTTGCTTTCTCTGTGTGTTCTTCCTTGGAAGCCTTGCTTTGAAGAAGAAAATGGGAGCCTGTAAGGATTTCTTTTTTTTTTTTTTTTTTTTTTTTGGCAAAATGGGGTTTCACCATGATGGCCGGGCTGGTCTTGAACTCCTGACCTCAGATGGGTGATCCACCCACTTCGGCCTCCCAAAGTTCTACGATTATAGGCGTGAGCCACCGCGCCTGGCGGCCGTAAAGATTTTTTAAAAATCCTTTGAAAACCTTTTTTGCAAACTGTCTCCAACTTGTGAGAGAAACATTATAATAACATTAAAATGTAACTCTGAAAAGATTTGGTCAGAACCTCCCCATTCTAATTCACTGTTCATTTTGTGTGTGGCCTTTAAGCTTTGCCCATGCAGAGGGACTTCATATATGTGTTTCGTATCTTCGTTTGTTTATTTATTTTTCTTTTCCTTTAATCCAATCAAGTTGAGTATCTTTTTTTTCTTTCTTTCTTTTTTTGAGATAGGGTCTTACTCTGTGGCCCGGCTCTGGAGTGCAGTGGTGCGATCGTGGCTCACTGCAGCCTCGACCTCCCGGGCTCAGGCGATACTCTCACCTCAGCTTCCTGATTAGCTGAGACTGCAGGTGTGCACTACAATGCTCAGATAATTTTTAAACTTTTTGTACAGACATGGGGTCTCGCTTTGTTGCCCAGGCTGCTCTCAAGCTCCTGAGCTCAAGCAATCCTCCCACCACGGCCTCCCAAACTACTGGGATTACAGGTGTGACTCACTGTGCTCAGCTTGTTTTATTTACTACCACATTTTGAGCACTTGCTTTGGGGCCAGACTGGGAGAGAGGAGGGTGCCCCCTCCTCTTTGCCTGGGCCTCAGAGCCCAGCAGCCTGGAGGAGGAGGCTCCCGAGGGCAGGGTCAGCCCAGCAGCCTGGAGGAGGAGGCTCCCGAGGGCAGGGTCAGCCCAGGCTCCTCAGCTTCGAGACCCGATCTCATCTTCCCCGGGAGCACCAGAGTGTTCTGAGTCTGGGGTCTTGCTGGGCCCTGAGGAGCCCCCTGGCCGCTATGTGGAGAAAGCAGCCTGAAGTGCTGGGATGTTGGCACCTGCCTGGGCTTGGCAGTTAAGCTTGAGGTTACTTACTCTCCTTCATAACAGCAAATGTCATTGCCCTGGCCTTCCTCCAAGAGGAAGCTCGAGAAGTAACCAAAATGACATAGTGGAAAAAAGCAACTGGATTTCTAAAGATGGAAGTTGTCTTTTGAAAAGCATCTTTCACACATTAGGTTTTCAGCGGGGAGCAGGTGCAGGGGGTGGCCCTTGAGTGAGTCCTCGCGGCCCTCTGCTTCAGTTTCCTTCTCTGGGTGAGGGGTGTCAGCGTCTGCGCTGGGCCTGTCTCAAAGGATGGGACTTGACGGGGACAGCCTGCAGTGTGAGCATCTGACTTCCCCCACCCCAACCTGGGCAGGGTCTGATCTGACTCCCCCAACCCCAACCTGGGCAGGGTCTGATCTGACTCCCCCTACCCCAGCCTGGGCAGGGTCTGATCTGACTCCCCCCACCCCAACCTGGACAGGGTCTGATCTGACTCCCCCTACCCCAGCCTGGGCAGGGTCTGATCTGACTCCCCCCACCCCAACCTGGGCAGGGTCTGATCTGACTCCCCCCACCCCAACCTGGGCAGGATCTGATCTGACTTCCTCCACCGGAACCTGGGCAGGATCTGATCTGACTCCCCCCACCCCAACCTGGGCAGGGTCTGATCTGACTCCCTCAACCCCAACCTGGGAAGGGTCTGATCTGACTCCCCTCACCCCAACCTGGGCAGGGTCTGTTCCTGGCCTCTGATGTGCAGCAGCTGCAGCAGGCGATTGAGGACTGCAAGCAGTTGATCCTGGAGCTGCCCGAGCAGTCAGAGAAGCAGAAGGATGCCGTGGTGCGGCTCATCCACCTCCGGCTGAAGCTCTAGGAGCTGAAGGTGGGTGTAGGCCCACTGCATCATAGGACAGCCTGGGGCTGAGGCCAGGCCTGTGGGACCAGGAGGCCCCCACCAGCCTCTGGCTCTCTCTCAGGCAGTGCACCCTCTCAGCCTGAGGGGCTGAGGTAGAAAGACACTAGACAGGCAGGGTGTAAGATGGGCCTTTCCCCGAACAGAACTGCGGGAGGCTTCTCTATTAGTCTAGACCCTTATATTTCGAGGAACAGAAAGCCAACCCCCTAAGTAGCTTAAACCAAAAAGAAAAGTGTGTTTGCTTGGTGACTGGAAGACCCTCCGATGTCAGGAGTCTCGTCTCCCAGGTCTACTTTCCGTGTCTGATCCAGCACGTGGTGGTGGCAGAGACCGTCCCGGCACTGCACCTTGCTTTCCAGCAGGTGGGCTGCCCTGGGTGGTGACAGCTGCCTTTTCTGTGGTTATAGCAGGAGTCTCAGGCCTGAGTTTCACTGGCCAGTCATGGGCCCACCCCTGACCCGATGACAGTGCCTGATGGGCCAGTTCTGGGTCATGGACCCACCCCCTGACCTAATGACGGTGGCTGATTGGCTAGTTCTGGGCTATGTGTCCACCCACTGAAGCGAGTGGGTGGGCTGAGTTCCTCCCTGAACATGACCTGGACAAGGAGCGGTGGTGTCCTGAAGGTGACGACAGAAGGTGATGGGTCCCAAGCCACAGATACCCCTGATGCAGGCCTTGGGTCTGCGTGTGCTTTGGCCTGGCTGCCCTGGGTCCCCTGTGCTGACTCATGAGTCCCTGAGATTGTGGAAAGTAGAATATTCATTAGGGAACAGGTAAGTTAGTGGTAACAAAAATCCCCAAAACATAGAGACTTAGAGAAGGTATGTCGGTTTCCTCACGTAAAAATCCTGTAGGTGGTCTGAGGCCCATATTGCAGCTAATGGTGTTGGGGAGAGGTGAGGAGGGCCTCCTTTTCCATCACCCTGTACCTGACCTGCAGAAAGCGGGAGGGGCAGAGAGGCCACATCCCTCCCACTCCCGTGCCCGTGGCCTAGAGAGGCTGCATGGCTCTCACTCAATGCCCGTGGCCCAGAGAGGCCTCATGGCTCCCACTGACATGCCTGTGGCCTAGAGAGGCTGCATGGCTCTCACTCAATGCCGGTGGCCCAGAGAGGCCACTTCTGTCCCACTCAGATGCCTGTGGCCCAGAGAGGCCGCATGGGTCCCGCTCACATGCCCATGGCCTAGAGAGGCCACTTCTCTCTCACTCAATGCCCATGGCCCAGAGAGGCCACTTCTCTCCCACTCACATGCCTGTGGCCCAGAGAGGCTGCATGGCTCCTGCTCACATGCCCGTGGCCTAGAGAGGCTGCATGGTTCTCACTTAATGCCTGTGGCCCAGAGAGGCCACTTCTCTCCCACTCACATGCCCTTGGCCCAGAGAGGCTGCATGGCTCCTGCTCACATGCCTGTGGCCTAGAGAGGCTGCATGGCTGTCACTCAATGCCCGTGGCCCAGAGGGGCCACTTCTCCCGCTCACATGCCCGTGGCCCAGAGAGGCCGCATGGCTCCCGCTCACATGCCCGTGACCTAGAGAGGCTGCATGGCTCTCAATGCCCGTGGCCCAGAGAGGCTGCATGGCTCCCACTCAATGCCCATGGCCCAGAGAGGCTGCATGGCTCCCACTCAATGCCCATGGCCCAGAGAGGCCATTTCCCTCACACTCACATGCCTGTGGCCCAGAGAGGCCACATCCCTCCTGCTCATGTGCCCGTGGCCCAGAGAGGCTGCATGGCTCCCACTGACATGCCCGCAGCCCAGAGAGGCCACATCCCTCCCGCTCACATGCCCGTGGCCCAGATAGGCCACATCCCTCCTGCTCAGATGCCCGTGGCCCAGAGAGGCCGCATGGCTCCCACTCACATGCCCGTGGCCTAGAGAGGCAGCATCTGTCCTGCTCACATGCCCGTGGCCTAGAGAGGCCGCACGGCTCCCACTCAATGCCCGTGGCCCAGGGAGGCCGCATGGGTCCTGCTCACATGCCTGTGGCCCCGAGAGGCCGCATCCCTCTCACTCACATGCCTGTGGCTCCGAGAGGCCACTTCCCTCCTGCTCACATGCCCGTGGCCCAGAGAGACTGCATGGCTCCCACTCACATGCCCGTGGCCCTGTGCAGTCCCACACAGCACCTGGCTGCAAGGGATGCTGGGAAAGGTAGCGGGTGACACTGGCGGGCCTTCCCCAGCTGATCATTGTTTACTGTGAATGGGGAAAAGGGGTGTGGCATTGTGCTGACACTCACAGTCTCCACTGTACATGGTGCCTGGAAGGAGTCAGTTGAGGGGCTGGTGCAAAGGGAAAGGAGCTTCAGCCCAGCTCGCCTGTGACCCTCCCTGACCCGCTCTCTGCAGGACCCCAGCGAGGATGAGCCAAACATCAGTGTGCTCCTGGAGCACCGCTTCTACAAGGAGAAGAGCAAGAGTGTCAAGCAGACCTGTGACAAGTGCAACACCATCATCTGGGGGCTCATTCAGACCTGGTACACCTGCACAGGTGGGCCGAGACCAGATGAGGAGGGAGGGATGGGAGAGGCCCAAGCTCCTGTCTCCTTCAGGCTCACTGTCCTGCGTGGCGGCCACTCGCCACATGTGGCCACTCAAAGTTAAATTAATTAAATATGCATTTCCTCAGTTGTACTGTCCACCCTGGACAGTGCAGTTCTGGATGAAAAATTACACTTGTGAATTACATGGTGTGTCAGTCATGACAGTGGAGAAAAAGGGAAAGGAAATGGCGTATGTTAGGGTAGATTGCGTGCGCGTTCAGGGCAGAATGTAAAGGTATTACCTGACTTTGAAGCAAAAACTTGAAGGTCAAGGAGCCTAGGGAGGACTGTTCCTGTGTGGGTGGCCGTGTGTGCCAGGGCCCTGAGGTTGGTGTGTCCAGTGCAGGGTCCAGCCCCACAGGGTATAGTGGGCGTTCTTTTGTGTGTGGAGACGATAGATCATAGAAAAGAAAGGGATGAGGACACAGAGATAAAAGAATTCAGCTGGGCTTGGGGTCCACTGCTACCAGGGGCAGAGGCCAGCAGTGGCCCAAAGGCCTGGACACGCTGATACTTACTGTATACAGGGCAGGGGGGCAGAGTCAGGGGAGTGACTCATCTGACAGGATTGGTAGGGGTCAAGCAAATCACATTCTTATAATAGAGGGGGCCACATGGGTACAGGTCAGAGGGCCCCTCCCTCTCAGGCAGCCTCTACAAGGAAGGGAGGCACTTACCTCAGTGTCTTTTTACGCGCTTATCAGAGAGAGCAAAGGCTTTCAGGATTCCTCGGACTTCCACAGCTTCTAAGAATTTACAAGGGAGCATCGGGTGGGAAAGTGGAACATGAAGGTGGACGAGGATGGTGGCTGTCGGAGCACAGCTCCACGGAGAGGTGTTTAAGCCCCTGATGTCTGCGGGCCGGCTGGCTAGTGTCAGACCGTCCTCGAGAGCCAGCAGAGCAGAGTGTTCTCTGAACTCCTCAATGAGAGGGAAACTCCCCCTCACGGCCTGCTAAATAATGGGCGCCTCCCCAGATGCTGGCGTTACTGCAAAGCCTGGTTGCTGAGTAGCGGGTGCCTTTCCAGGCGCTGGCGCTACCGCAAGGCACTTACTCTCTCCTCCTGATCACTTCTCATACTGTCCTTTCAGTTCTGAATTATATTTCACCCGATTATGTCTATACTATAAGACTAAAATGTTCCTACACCAGAGCAAAGATTAATAGAGAATAATGATATAGTAAGATTGATTATATACTTGATTATGTGATTGAACCTAATATCTATTCAGTGTCATTTCTATAAGTAATCAGAAAACATATCATTGCTATAACTAAGCAATCAATTACTTATTATGCTGGGACAGACTGTGCCTTCAGTCTCTTGCCATGGCACCTGGGCAGCTTTCTTCCCACAGTCCAGGGCCTTTAAGGCAGAGCAGAAGGCCATGTGTGGCTGTAGCTCTGTGTCTGGGGTAGGTGGGCTCAGAGGTGGTTAGGGCTTTTCTTTTAAGTGCAGTGGGGCTGCAGGTGGGAGCTGGACATCCTTGGGCTTTAATAGGGTCATTCTGGCTGCTGGTTGAGCAAGGACTGAAGAGAGAGTGAGTGAGAAGCGGGGAGGAGGCCGACGGGTGAGGCGGGTGGTGGGAGTGAGAGACAGCTTCGTGTGGTGCCAGCTGAAGGTTTGGGAATGGAGGGGGGCAGATGAGAACAGAGTCTGGCTGGGTGTGGTGACTCACACCTGTAATACTAGGGCCTTTGATGCACAGTTGGAGGTCGGCTTGAGCCCTGGAGTTCGATGCTGTAGTCAGCTGTGACTGCACTATTGCACTCCACCCTGGGTGACAGAGCAAGACCCTGTCTCTTAAAAAGTACAAAAAAATCCAGAGAGATAGGGGTCAGGATAACTCACGATGTTTAAAGGTTGGAGCCGCTGAAACCAGGATGGGAAGCTGAGGGGCTTGGGAGGGCAAGGCGGGAGTTCTTTTCATTCCATTTGGACACCTTGGGTCTGGGGTGGGAGTGGCAGGTTGACCCCAGACATGTGAGTCAAGTTGACGGACAATATCTGGGCCACCTTTGGGGCAAGGCTCAGGGGCCAGGGGCAAGAGCATCTTTGAGGTTCTAAGGCCTCCCTTGGTGTCAGGAGGTCTTAAATTGATCTGGGCCTCGGAATGGAACCCATGGGGAGGGGGCAGGGCAGCTGAGGGTGGCCTGGGCTGCAGGTGCGCCCTTCCTACTTCTGAGAAGTGTGTGTCCGGCCACCCTAGGGTGTTATTACCACTGTCATAGCAAGTGCTTGAACCTCATTTCCAAGCCCTGTGTGAGCTCCAAAGTCAGCCACCAAGCCGAATACGAACTGAACATCTGCCCTGAGACCGGGCTGGACAGCTAGGATTACCGCTGTGCCGAGTGCCGGGTGCCCATCTCTCTGCGTGAGTGTGGTGGGACAGAAGAGGGTGAGGGAGCTGTTCCTGGCAGGGGAGCTGGTTGTGCAGGTGTGCGAGGGCCCATCAGTCAGACAGCGGAGTGAGGCCCTGGGGCAATCCCTGCTTGTTATCCTTGGAAAGTGACCCACAGGTCTGCTGCTGGCGTTTTTTTGTCACTGAAGCAGACTGAGGCTCCAGCGGTTCTGTGACTCCCCCAGGTCCCTGAGGAGTACCTGCAGGGCTGGGACCTGGCCTCTGCCTTCCTGGGCAGCCTTTTGTCACAGAAAGCCTCATCCACAGGGACTGGGAAGATCACACGGTTGTCACGCACATGTGTGCACCAGCTCTTCTCTCTGGAGAGTTGCTGGTGTTCATTCATCAAGTCCCCACACAGCCCTACAGTGGGGCCCTGTTTGTGTCTCCTTTTACTGATCAGAAGACAGGGCAGTGAGACGCTGGGACCACCTGAGGATGGGATGAGTCAGGAGGGAGCCCTTGGCCTGGCTGGCTGTCTGCCTGAGGGCCGTGGTCCATGGGAGGACAGACTGTGAGGCTGGGAAGCCGTGGGGGGCTCTGGTGAGGCGGGGACCCTCACCGCCCCTCTGACTTGGCGATGGTCCTACCCCCTGCAGGGGGTGTGCCCAGCGAGGCCAGGCAGTATGACTACACCAGCCAGTACTACTGCAGCCACTGCCACTGGAACGACCTGGCCGTCATCCCCGCACGCGTGGTGCACAACTGGGACTTTGAGCCTCGAAAGGTGGGAGTTGGAAGGTGGGGGCATTGCCCTGGAGAGGGAGAGCAGAAAGGGGGAGTAGAGTGTGGAGCCTGTGTGCCCCCGGTGGGTGTTGCTGGCTGTGGGGACCAAGGGCGGGTATCGCTGGTGCATGCGCCCTGGGCGGGTGTTCGAGGTGTCACCTGGCCTTGCCCGCAGGTATCCCGCGGCAGCATGCGCTACCTGGCGCTGATGGTGTCCCGGCCCGTGCTCAGGCTCCGTGAGATCAACCCTCTGCTGTTCAACTACATGGAGGAGCTGGTGGAGATTCCCGTGAGGCTGGGCCTGGAAATGGGAGGCAGGGGCGCTGTGTTCGATGGGCCCTAGGGCCGGGCCAGCACCCTCCTCCTCTGGGCCATGGGAGGTTCTGAGCAGAGGAGGGAGGCCACCTGCTTAGGGTGATATGGGCGCCATGGCTGCCCTTTGGTTGAAGGTGCTGGAGCTGTGTGCAGTAGTAATCTTACACCAGGCATGAATGCAATGTGAAATTTTCTAATAGCCATGTTAAAAAAGTAAAAAGAGCTGGGCTCAGTGGCTCACGCCTGTAATCCCAGCACTTTGGGAGGTGGAGGCGGGTGGATCACCTGAGGTCAGGGGTTCCAGACCAGCCTGACCAACATGGTGAAACCCCGTCTCTACTAAAAATACAAAATTGGCTGGGTGTGGTGGCACATGCCTGTAATCCCAGATACTCAGGAGGCTGAGGCAGGAGAATGGCTTGAACCTGGGAGGCAGAGGTTGCAATGAGCCGGGATCACGCCACTGCTCTCCAGCCTGGGCAACACGAGTGAAACTCTGTCTCAAAAAAAAAAAAGTAAAAAGAAACAAGTGAGGTTATTTTTAAAAATGTATTTTATTTAGCCCAGTATATCCAGAATATTATTTCAGCATGAAATCAGTGTATGTTTTTGAGATATTTTGTGTTCTTTTTCTTTTCTGCGCCATGTCTTTGTCCCCAGTGTGTATTCTCTGCTTATGGCCATCTCACTTTCAAGGGCTCTGTGGCTGTGCGTGGCTGGTGGCCCCTCTCTTAGCTAGTGGCGAGGGAGGAGTTAGGGCGGGAGCCAAGGGCAGGCGGGAGCCAAGGGCAGACGGGAGCTGCAGTCCCAGCAGGCAGGAGTGACCGAGTCTCCTGTGATGTGGTGAAAGGCACTGGGTCCCGTTTTACCAGGGAGGAGACTGTGGCCGCAGATTGAGGTGCCAGGGCTGGCCTCACTGCATGGTCAGCCCAGTGGGTCACCTGTTGTTTCTGTACAACAGCAGGCGAGCGGGCCATGGAGCTTTTCCCTGCTGGGTGCTCCTGCCTTGGCCCAGCCCACCTTTGCTGGTGCTCTAAGCTAGGAGGCCGTGGGTCTGCCTGAGGAGGATGTCCTGGCCCCCAGGTGTGGAGCAGGAACTGCACCTGCAGGAAGTTCCAGGTTAGACAGTGAGACCCTACAGTGGTTCCTCGTGGCATTTCTTGGAACCAAATCTGCCTGGAGGAGCTGTGTCCTGCTGCCTGTGACGAGCTCTGGGTAGCTTGGAAACGACCGGCCAGTGGCCTGCGTGTGTCGCTCGAAGTCCAGTGACGGGTCCGCGCGGCCGTAGGCACACACGGGAGGCTCGGGCTCTGGGGCGCCGGAGACCAACCCACCGAGAGGACAAACGAGCCCTGCTGAGGGGACGGTGTTCCAGCGCAGCAGGGGGCTGGGCGTGCGACTGTGGTTTCAGGAGCTGCTTTCCACGGAGGATCCCAGGAACAAGTGTTCACGCAGATGCCCGATTTAACGTAAGTCTAAAGCCGCTGGGTAACCGTCTGGGCAGGACGAGGCGGGGCTCGCGATCAGACGCTCGAACGGTCAGGCGACGGCGTGGACACCCAAGAGGGGGTCCCAGCCGGCGCCGCGGCCCTGTCGCGCATGCGCGAGGCCTCCCAGCGGGCGCCGGGACCTGGGACTGGTGATGTGCCGGCTGCTGGCGGCGGCCAGCAG
This sequence comes from Saimiri boliviensis, assembly GCF_048565385.1. NCBI lineage: Eukaryota > Metazoa > Chordata > Mammalia > Primates > Cebidae > Saimiri > Saimiri boliviensis. The sequence continues at coordinate 82,594,382 of NC_133470.1, read as the reverse complement.
TCGGGCGGCGGCGGGCCGCTGTCCTTGCTGTGGCGAGGCCGTGGCCCAGGAGGCGGCAGGACGGCCGGACCAGCGTGAGAGCCCTGGGCATGGCCCGCCAGGTAAGCAGGCAGGCGCTGTCCGCCGGTTCCGGGCGGCTGGGCTGCGCTGGACGCCGCGTGACGCCATCCGCCTGCGCCGGCCGCGGGGGAGCGCGGGAGCGCTGACTTGGTCCCCACAGTGAGGCCAGCTGCCCCTGGGCCGAGCTTCCCGCCGCCCACCTCCTGCTGGGCGCCCTCTTCGTCTCCAGGCTCCTGCTCTTCTCCCGCTACCTCTTCCACCCACTTCTTGCGGAATTCCCGCTGTTTCCCGGATGCCCGCTACCCTCGGACCATGGAACCAGGACTTCTAGCCTCCTTGCTCGGTTCTGTAAAGAACTGGGCTTTGAGCGATTTGCGCTTGCGTCTTGGCTCGCGAACCAGCTTTGTGGCTCGGTGGCATTCGGCTTTCTCCACCTCGCGGTTACTCTACGAACCAGATATGATAAGAGACTCGAAAGAGTTTTGCAAACTGTTGTTTGTTCAGCGGCCTCTGCCTCCCAAAATCCTGGGATTACAGGCGTGAGCCACGGTGCCTGGCCTAGCAGTTTGCGCTATAGTTAAAAACCCTGCCGGGCACGGTGGCTCACGTCTGTAACACCAGCGCTTTGGGAGGCCGAGGCGGGCGGATCACAAGGTCGGGAGTTTGAGACCAGCCTGGCCATCCGATATGGTTGAATCCCCGGCTCTACTGGAAATAGAAAAATTAGTCGGACGTGGTAGCGGGCGCTTGTAGTCCCGGCTGCTCGGGAGGCTGAGGCAGGAGAGTCGCTTGAACTCAGGAGGCGGAGGTTGCAGTGAGCTGAGATCACGCCACTGCACTCCAACCTGTGTGACACTGAGACTCCGCCTCACAAAACAAAACACCTAACAAGTCTCTTCATGAAAGCTTACGTTGTGGAGGTTTCCATGTGGTCATCTTTAATTCAGCGAGCTGTCTACACTGTCCTTGCTCTTGTAGAGGTTATATGCTGTGCAAGGAGGAACCAGACAGTAAGCAAGTACTAGGCATGTTGGGCAAAGGAAGCAGAATAAAGGAAGTAGAAAATGAAGAAAGGGAATGGAGGAGGGAAAAACGCTGTTATTTGTTGTTTTAGGTGGGGCGGTCAGACCCCTGCAGAAAGTGAGGGATTGAGATGAGCTTGCTGGGAACGTGGACTAGAAAGTGCGCTCCCCTAGGGTAGCTGCAACCTTGTGTTCTTTGTGAGCAGCAGGAAGAGGCTAGTGATAGGCAGTGAGGCCAGGAAAGGCAGGGCCTCATAGGGCTGCTGAGGTTGCACCTGTGTGCTGTGTGTGAGACTATGGGACCCAGGTAAGTTGGGTCAACTGATTCGTGGTCTGACTGGGAAGAGGACAACAGCACTTTGCCCTGTTTAAGGGAGTTTGTGTTTTGCCCACTTTCACATCTTGGCTTTGCATACACAAAAACTAATTTGCCAAGATTCTCTACTGTGCACTGTGAACTGACTTGCAGAAATCTCCAAGAAGGAATGGTAGACTCCTGTCTCGGTGTTTACATTTGCCATGAGAACGACATCTGATTTAACCAGGTGGAACCACAAAAGGACTAAATTGTGAACTAAAGCAAAGGAATTGGATGTTTTATCAAGTTTTGGAACCCTAAAGAGTCATACTTGGTACATTCAGGGCTGTAGGCTACCTGGTGTGTACAAGCCACCAGCACCGGTGCCGCACTGTCTTTGGGGTGGTCCTGGAAGAGCCCTGGAAGGTTGGGGAACCAGGGTTCTCGCTGCACACCTTCAGCTGCCAGCTGTCTTCAGGCACTCATTACCGCTCCATTTCTACTTTCTCAGATGAGCAATGGCGATCAAGTGAGGTGAGTAGGAAGCACCTGGCAGCCTACAGTGTGCAGTGCGACTACCTTCTCTTCTTCCTGTAGGTTTCCTGTGGACCCACACCGTGGGTTCCAAACCCCCATTCCGGCAGCATGCATTCCTGGCATCCTTCGAGTTTACTTACTCACTCTGGCAGGTACTGTGTGCCGTTGGTGCTGGGATGACTTGCTGCAGTGGGTAGATTTCATTCACCACACAGAAGCCTTTGTTAGCTCGCAGCCTTTACTGCTTAGCATTCTTCTGAGCTGCTTTCTTTTTTCCTGATTTTAACATCTTTTTCATAGCACATCTTTTCAGTCTATTGTGGTCTTTATAGGGATATTTGAATAATGTAGTTAGTTAGAAAGTTACTAGTTGGGGAATGAGTTTACTTTGGGGTAATATCCTACAGAGTCTGCCTCACCCTGAATGTTGACGCAGCTGGAAGAACATAGGTATTGTCAGCTACAGGTCTTGTTTCTTTATGATAAAATATTGGGGGCTAACGCCTGTAATCCCAGCACTTTGGGAGGCTGAGGTGGGTGGATCATCTGAGGTCAGGAGTTCGAGACCAGCCTGACCAATGTGGTGAAACCCCATCTCTACTAAAAATACAAAAATTAGCTGGTGTGGTGGTACACACCTGTAATCCTAGCTACTTGGGAGGCTGGGTCAGGGAGAATCACTTGAACCCAGGAGGCGGAGGTTGTAGTGAGCCAAGATTGCACCACTGTACTCCAGCCTCAGTGACAGACTTTTGAGACAGACTCTGTCTCAAAAATAAATAAATAAAATAAAATAAAATATTGGGGACACATAAATTCTTTGGTTGTGTTGGGATTTTGTTGGGTACAGTTGGTATTGGGTTGTTGAGTGCTTAGATTTTGTTTTTTAATATGTTTACTTTTATTGCAGTGTTTTTGTTGTAATGGGTTTTTTTTTTTTTTCTTTTTGAGAGGGAATTTCATTCTGACGCCCATTCCGGGGTGCAGTGGTGCAATCTCAGCTCACTGCAACCTCCACCTCCTGGTTTCAAGCGATTCTCCTGCCTCAGCCTCCTGAGTAACTGGGATTGCAGGTGCCTGCCACCACCTCCGCCTAATTTTTGTATTTTTGCTAGAGGCAGGGCTTTCACCATGTTGGCCAGGCTGGTCTTGAACTCCTAACCTCAGGTGATCTGCCTGCCTCGGCCTCCCAAAGTCCTGGGATTACAGCGCCTGGCCAACGTTTTCCTTCTTGAAGACTGAAGAAAATACGGATGTCTGGAAAAATTGTTTTCTTGGCTTGACAAAAATATTTACCTTTCCCTGGATGCTGTATTACCTGCCTATAGTCTGTGCTGTGAATAGCCACTGCACTCCAGTGAGACCCCATTTAAAGAACAAAAGAAGAGGCCAATCACGGTGACTCACACCTGCCATCCCAGCACTTTGGGAGGCTGAGGCAGGTAGATTACCTGAGGTCAGGAGTTTGAGATCAGCCTGGGCAACATGGTGAAACTCCGTCTATACTAAAATGTAAAAATTAGCTGGGCATCGTGGTGGTTGCCTTGTAGTCCCAGCTGCTTGGGAGTCTGAGGCAGGAGAATCATCTGAACCTGGGAGGCAGAGGTTGCAGTGAGCCAAGATCGCACCACTGCGCTCCAGCCTGGGTGACAGAGCAAAACTCCATCTCAAAAACAAAAAAGAAATTAACTTCTTGGTTGACCAGAGATGAGTCATAGTATATTTCTGTATTTAAATTTTACACAACTTTATATTTTAGTTTCATAGTCATGTTTTTGAAGCTGCACTATTTTAAGTTACTAAAATTGCCTCAGTTTCTAAGACATTTTTTGTTTTGTTTTGTTTTTTGGGGCACTTTTTGCTTGCTGTTGGAGGCAATAGCTATAAAAATTTGCAGTGCATTTCTGCAGTGAATTGTTCCTTTTAGTCTGTGGAACCATATTTCTTTTCTTTTTTTTTTTTTTTTTTGAGACGGAGTTTCGCTCTTGTTACCCAGGCTGGAGTGCAATGGCGCAATCTCGGCTCACCGCAGCCTCCACCTCTTGGGTTCAGGCAATTCTCCTGCCTCAGCCTTCTGAGTAGCTGGGATTACAGGCACACGCCACCATGCCCAGCTAATTTTTTTGTATTTTTTTTAGTAGAGACGGGGTTTCACCATCTTGACCAGGGTGGTCTCGATCTCTTGACCTCATGATCCACCCGCCTTAGCCTCCCAAAGTGCTGGGATTACAGGCTTGAGCCACCGCGCCTGGCTGTGGAACCATATTTCTAATGCGATATTTAAGGCAATAATCTCACACCTCAACCTGCATCCTGCTCCTTCCAGCGGTGTGGTCAGTGAGAATGTGCAGCTTTGTATTGCAGGAGAAGCTAATAAGCTACTCTGGTCTCTCGTTTCAGTGCCTCCAGAAGGTCCACTTTCAGAAACTGACTGCAGGCCAGACTGACATTATTTTCCTGGTGGCTCTGTTCGAAACCACCCAAAGGTAACTTTTTTTCATCACCATCATTAGCAACATGAGGTTTACAGGAACTTCCACAGCGAGTGACCAGGGAGCAAGAAGCAAGACAACTCAGGGTACCCTCCACTCCACCCTGCCCCTTCTACCCCTTTCTCGCTTCCATATTGAGCAATACAACATCCAACACCTTCTCCGTGTCTTTATGTTGGTGATATCTCAATAAAGCTGGTGAGAGAAAAACTTTCCAAAGGAAGGTGCTAGATGAGTGTTTTGGAAGGCATGGGAGCCAACCTTGGTGTCTGTGTATCTGATTGAGGACCAGCTAAGCCTCGTGTTTGGAAAGCAGAAGAGAAATGATGAGCAGACTGTCATTACCTTAGAGCACACTTGCCTACTTGCAGTCCTTCTGTAGGCCATGGGCCTGTGCTTTATGTCCAGGGACAGTGTCCACCGAAGTCCCTGGAGACCCTATGTCCCTGCAGAGTAGAAGGCGTTCCCCATACTTGCATCAATGTGAGGACCTGGGGGCACATGCTGATTGTATGAAGCAAGAAGAGAGACTAGACCAGGGAGAACTGGCCTCTCTCACTTTCTCTATATCAACTTGACAGTATGGTTGCTTTTCTTAGTGTGATTCTTTCTTCTAAAATATTAGAACTGGGCCAGGCACAGTGGTTCACACCTGTAATCCTAGCGCTTTGGGAGGCCAAGAAGGGCAGATCACCTGAGGTCAGGAGTTCGAGACCAGCCTGGGCAACATGGTAAAACTCTGTCTCTACTAAAAATACAAAAATTAGCTGGGCATAGTGGCAGTTGCCTGTAATCCCAGCTACTCGGGAGGCCGAGGCAGGAGAGTTCCTTGAACCCAGAAGGCGGAGGTTGCAGTGAGCTGAGATCGTGCCACTGTGCTCCAGCCTGGGCGACAAAATGAGACTCCATCTCAAAAAAGAATTAAAATACTAGAACCTCATCCTTTTGTCCCTAAGGGTTTGAGAAATACTTTAAGATGACTGGAAGAAACACAAACTCAGAAAAATCAACAGCTCCAAAAAACGTTAAAAGGGCCAGTTTGAAAAATCAGACTGTGAAGTTTTACATTGGAGTACTTTTAAAGCATTTACTGCGTGGGCTGAACTTGGGAACTGATGAGCGGTGGGGCTGTGAGTGTGTGATGTTGATGCTGTCTTCCCTCTGCTTGCTCCTGGGTGTGAGCGGTGGGGCTATGAGTGTGTGATGTTGGCGCTGTCTTCCCTCTGCTTGCTCCTGAGTGTGAGCGGTGGGGCTGTGAGTGTGTGATGTTGATGCTGTCTTCCTTCTGCTTGCTCCTGGGTGTGAGCAGTGGGGCTGTGAGTGTGTGATGTTCGCGCTGTCTTCCCTCTGCTCCTGGGTGTGAGCGGTGGGGCTGTGAGTGTGCGATGTTGGCGCTGTCTTCCCTCTACTTGCTCCTGGGTGTGAGCAGTGGGGCTGTGAGTGTGCGATGTTGGTGCTGTCTTCCCTCTGCTTGCTCCTGGGTGTGAGCGGTGGGGCTGTGAGTGTGTGACGTTGGCGCTGTCTTCCCTCTGCTTGCTCCTGGGTGTGAGCGGTGGGGCTGTGAGTGTGTGATGTTGGTGCTGTCTTCTCTCTGCTTGTTCCTGGGTGTGAGCGTTGGGGCTGTGAGTGTGTGATGTTGGTGCTGTCTTCCCTCTGCTTGCTCCTGGGTGTGAGCGGTGGCTTGTGAGTTTGTGATGTTGGCGCTGTCTTCCCTCTGCTTGCTCCTGGGTGTTACCCATCCTTCTCAAGCCACCTTGTTTTTTATTTTCATCTCTTAGCACCTTTTTAACTGGTTTAGATTCTAAGCCTTGACAAATCATTTAAAAATTATATCACCATGTGGGTTTTGGGATTGGCAAACTTGGTATTTTGTGTTTCCCATGTGAAATGTTTCCTGCTTGGGTACCTATGAGCATAGGGAGGGCAAACAGGTAAAAGCATATTGGGAGGTGTGGTGACTTGCCTTGCTATGAAAGGAATGTTTCTTTGAAGACTCCTGTTTGTCCTTAAATTTATGCAAAGTTTTACTACATCTTGCAATATATTTGCTGTTCCTGGGGTCACCTTGGCTTCTCTGGCCTTTCATAGTGTTATTTTGGGGTCATTGGAGTGGCACTGTATTTGAAGGGGACAGTGTCATGGCTTATTTGTCCTGAAACTTGTGTGAATGTTACAGGAAGAAGCCAGTAGGTCTGTGGGTTACACGTGTATGTAGGAGGCCAGATTTTTCAAAGGAGAGGCAGACTCTGCTTAGAACAGGTGGCATGTGTTCCCTGGTTCTCTAGAGAAGGGGGACCACCCATACCAGTCTGCCTTATCATTTTCTTCATTTCTTTCTTTACCCTAGTTACAGGCAATTTTGGGACTGTTACCTCAAAAAAGTTTGCTATTAAAGCTCAATATGAAGCCAGCAAGGTGAAATTTTAGAGATTTTAGATGTATCTGAAGCTACTTAGCAGAATGTCACTAGCCTCATCCTTTTTCTGTTCTCTGTTTATTTCCAGAAGGCACTGGTGTTATTACAATTGTGTGATGGAAAGTGTTTTTCTGTTTTCTGAATCCTCTTTCTCCGGAAAATTACACGTAATTGCATTTTGAAGTCAGACTCTGTTCTCTCTCAGAAACTGGTGAGCTAAAGAATGCTGGGCCTGGAGGAGATGGAGGCAGGAGAGGAGGTGCGCACGGTGGCTTTGCCTGGTGGAGGCGGACGCAGAAGGTTTGTGTGCACCTTTGTCTGTTCCTGCTGCTGTAATGGAATACATCAGACTGGGTAATTTATAAACAGGGTAAATTTACTACTCACAATTGTGGAAGCCGGGTTCCAAGATCATAGCCTGTACAACATGGTGAAACCCCATCTCTACAAAAAATATAAAAGTCAGACCACGCGCGGTGGCTCACACCTGTAATCCCAGCACTTTGGGAGGCTGAGGCGGGCCGATCGTGAGGTAAAGAGATTGAGACCATCCTGGCCAATATGGTGAAACTCCATCTCTACTAAAAATATAAAATTAGTCAGGCGTGGTGGCGCACACCTGTAGTCCCAGCTACTTGGGAGACTGAGGCAGGGGAATTGCTTGAACCTGGGAGGTGGAGGTTGCAGTGAGCTGAGGTTGTACCACTGCACTCCAGCCTGGCAACAGAGCAAGACTCTGTCTAAAAAAAGAAAAATTAGCTGGCAGTGGTGGTGCATGCCTGTAGTCCCAGCTATTCAGGAGGCTCAGGCAGGAGGATTGCATGAACCTGGGAGTTGAGGCTGCAGTGAGCCACAATCATACCACTGCACTACAGCCTGGGTGATGGATTGTGAGGGCACTAATCCCACTTGTGATGCAGAGCCCTTGGGACCTGACCCCCCCCCGGGGGGGCCCACCTCCTAATATCTTCACCTTAGGGGTTGAGTTCCAACATTGAAATTTTGGGAGAACACATAAATTCAAACCCATTATCTATCTTTCTGCATGTTTAAAGGTGAGCTGTTGAATTAGTTCATAAGTTTCGAAGAAATTAACTTCTAAAAGTATACTGAGGCCAGGTGCAGTGGCTCATGCCAGTAATCCCAGCACTTTGGGAGGCCGAAGTAGGAGGATTGCTTGAGCTTAGGAGTTTGAGACTATCCTGGGCAACATACTGAGACCTCGTCTCTCCAAAAAAAAACAAACAAAAGAAATTAGCTAGGCATGGTGGTGTGTACCTCTGGTCCCATCTACTCAGGAGGCTGAGGCAGGATTGCTTGAGCCTGGGAGATTGAGGTTGCAGTCAACCATGATCATGCCACTGCACTCCAGCCTGGTAACCAAGCAAGACCCTGTCTCAAAAAAATAAATAAAATGAATTTTTAAGAATGTGCTGAGATTTCTATCTGGATTTTATTATTATGATTTTGAGATAGGGTCTCATTCTGTCATCCAGGCTGGAGTGCATTGATATGATCACTGTTCACTATAGCCTTGACCTCCCAGGTTCAGATGATTCTCTCACCTCTACCTCTGGAGCAGCTGAGACCACAGGCTTGCACCACCACTCCTGGCTAATTTTTTTTTTTTTTTTTTTTTTGTAGAGACAGGGTCTCCCTATGTTGCCCAGGCTGGTCTTGAACTCTTGGGCTCAAGCAGTCCTCTCACCTTGGCCTCCTTAAGTGCTGGCACTACAGACGTGAGCCACCATGTCTGTCCTCTATCTAGATTTTAAAAGACTCAGATAAGAGATAACCCTAGCAGCAGTGGCTCAAACACAGCACCCGCTGTGGACTTTCTGCTTCTCCCGGGGCATCTGGTGAGCTGCAGCTTTCGGTGTGTTTTATACACCACGGAAAAACATCTTTCCTCTTGAGAGGAACTGAGGCTGTGTTGTGTAGGGTGAGGAGGGGAGGGTCTTTTCTAATAACATCTGAAAAAGAAAATAGCTATTTTCATGAAGAAACTCCCTTCATTTGACTGGAAAATGTGTTTTGTTTTTTCTACAGGGGGACTTCCCCTGGGATGACAAGGATTTCTGCGGTCTGGCCTTTTTAGGGGCAGGTTTTGCCATGGGATTTTTCTACCTCTATTTTCGAGATCCTGGAAGAGAAATCACTTGGAAGCATTTTGTACAGTATTACCTGGCCAGAGGTCTGGTGAGAGGAATTTATAATTTGTCTACCAGGAAGGGGGCTGCTGTAGTGGTACGCCCCGTGTGTGTAGTCTGCAATGCCCTAAGGAAGCTGTGAGCTCTGAGGCCTGCGGTGAAAATGCATTGTGTGATGGATGTCCTGGACAGTCCCACCCTCAGGTCAGAGATGAGACATAGTGTTACTCTTCCCAGAGGTTATGAAGCTCATTTTCTTGCAAGGCGGAAGCTTCCTTAACATCTTGACCTTTTATTTATTTATTTATTTTGTCTTTGGCTTCTCTGAGTAAGTTCTGATGGTCCATTTATCGTCAGTGTCTAATTGAGATCTTTTCTCTGCCCAGTGCACCCCTGTCCCCTGCAGGCTGGCTCTGGACAGCAGCTGGGGCTTTGTGTCTTTGCACAGGGGCATGTGGCACCAGCAAGCCTCCACTTGTCCGTCACTGGGCATGGGTCTGTCAGGGTGCTGAAGTCTGGTGAAATGTTGCTCAGGCTTTAGCATAAAGTTACACAGGGGCAGGTGCTGTGTTTCCCAGTCGTCCTCAGAAAGATGTTTGCTAAGTGATGCGCTGTTAAGATCTGAACTTCTTTCTGTAGGAAAGTCTTGTTTTTCCACCAAGGTTTGTAGCCAAGGCCTTTTTTTTTTTTTTTTTTTTTTTGAGATAGGGTCTTGCTCTGTTGCCCAGGCTGGAGTGCAGTGGCGTGAAGTCACGTCACTGCACCTTTGACCTTCCAGCCTGAAGCCAGCCTCCCGCCTCAGCCTTCTGAGTAGCTGGGACTGTAAAGAACGTAGTTTCGTTTTTGGAGACAGGATCTCCTTATGTTCCCCAGGCTGGTCTCAAACTCCTGGGCTCAGATAATGCTCCTACTTTGGCCTCCTGAAGTGCTGTGATTATAGTTATAGTTATGAACCACCACGCAAGGCCTTTTTGTCTGGCCTCAGGGCACGTGCCTGTCTTCAGAGATGTCCCTGACGACTCCTCACAGGAGGAAGGGAGGGCTTCTGCAGCCCCTCTCTGCTGTTGCTGTGCCACCCACAGCTGCTGTCGTGAGCAGGAGGGCTGAGGCAGATACATTGGCCCAAGATGCTTGTTGGTGCATGGGTTCTGAACAGATCTCACAGCTCCTGTGAGTTCCTTTCTAGGTGTCTTGACATGCTGACCTTGACGTGGTCGTGGTGTTAAAGCCAAGAGGCACCTGTTGTGAGCATGTTGATGTTCATCATAAGACCCTGAGTAATCATTAGTTTCCAAGAAAAGTGTGTTGTAGTGGTTTCAGATTCTGTGGAGAGCAGAAGGAGCAGCAGTGTTGTCATTATACGTCGCGAAATGGCTTCGTCCTCAAGTTGTGTGTTTGCTGCACCCAGCTCTCAGGGGCTGTGTTCTCTGCTGGGTGGCTGCATGGAGACCTTTGGGGCTGCATTGTCGTTCTTGTTGGCACCATTTTCTTGTGGCACCTGCAGATGGACAATGTTTCTGGGTCAGTTCTGTAAGACTTGGCTATATTGACAGTCTGAGACTTATACTCCTTTTAGGGTTTGTTTTTTTGTTTTTGTTTTTTTTTTTTTTGAGATGGAGTCTCACTCTGTTGCCCAGGCTGGAGTACAGTGTATAATCTTGGCTCACTACTACCTCCGCCTCATGGGTTGAAGCAGTTCTTCCTGCCTACACCTTCTGAGTAGCTGGGACTACAGGCACATGCGACCACGTCTGGCTAATTTTTGTTGTTTTTTTGTTTGTTTGTTTGTTTTTTTTAAGACAGAGTCTCTCTCCGTCACCGGGAGCCAGGCTGGAATGCAATGGTGAGACCTCGGCTCACTGCAACCTCCGCCTCCCGTGTTCAAGCAATTCTCCTGCCTCAGCCTCCCGAGTAGCTGGGACGACAGGCGTGTGCCACCACGCCCAGCTAATTTTTGTATTTTTAGTAGAGACAGGGTTTCACCATGTTGGCCAGGATGGTCTCGATCTCTTGACCTCATGATCTGCCCACCTCTGCCTCCCAAAGTGCTAGGATTACAGGCTTGAGCCACCGCACCCGGCCAATTTTTGTATTTTTAGTAGAGATCGGGTTTCACCATGTTGGCCAGGCTGATCTCTTAACTCCTAGCCTCAAGTGATCCACCCTCCTCAGCCTCCCAAAGTGCTGGGATTACAGGTCTGAGCCACTATGCCTGGCCTTTCTTACAGATTTTTTTTTTTTTCTTTTTTTTTTTGAGACGGAGTTTTGCTCTCGTTACCCAGGCTGGAGTGCAATGGCACAATCTCGGCTCACCACAACCTCTGCCTCCTGGGTTCAGGCAATTCTCCTGCCTCAGCCTCCTGAGTAGCTGGGATTACAGGCATGCGCCACCACGCCCAGCTAATTTTTTGTATTTTTAGTAGAGACGGGGTTTCACCATGTTGACCAGGATGGTCTCTATCTCTTGACCTCGTGATCCACCCGCCTCGGCCTCCCAAAGTGCTGGGATTACAGGCTTGAGCCACCGCACCCGGCCTTCTTGCAGATTTTTAAGTTACTCTGGAATCTTTGGTGTTCAGATGTACCAAATTGTAACTCCTCTTCTTGAATTACATGCACAGGCCAGGCTAGAAATGTCCAAATTAATAAGAAAACAAAACTCGAATCTGTACAGCAGAGTAGATGCAGCCTCTCGGACGCTACTGGAGCCAGGTCTGCGCTGTGGGACTGGTCTCAGGATGAGGCCCGTGGTTTGCTGTTGAGTGTCATACTCACTGCTTCAGCTGTGCTGATAATTTTTCTCTTCTTCCCAGGTGGACCAGCTGGAAGTCGTGAACAATTTGTCCTTGTTATTCCTGCCCCTGGGACCTCTTCTGAGGTGAGGGTGGGTTTAAGGCTGAGTATTCCAGACATAAGTTTATTTAATGTAAAAATGTAGTTTTCTATTTTTTCAGTAAAATATCTTCTTAGTATCTATCAACTTGTCATTGTGATGTTTTTCTTATTGGCACGTATCAATAACAAAGTCTTCCAAGTAGGACAGGAGCCCTCATGAGACTATAACTAGGATTCAGATTTGCCTTGCAACGTATAAGAACAACTCATCAAGGACTAGGGGAAGAGAAGAGACAAAGAAAAAAGGGTAAAAAGAAAAAAGGGATAGTCGGGCATGGTGGTTCAAACCTGCAATGCCAGCACTTTGGGAGGCTGAGGCATGTGGATCACGTGAGGTCAGGAGTTCATGACTAGCCTGGCCAACATGGTGAAACCCCGTCTCTACTAAAAATATAGTAGTTAGCTGGGCATGGTGACCTGTGCCTGTACTTTCAGCTACTCAGAAGGATAGGGCATGAGAACTGCTTGAACCCAGGAGGTGCAGGTTACAGTGAGCTGAGATCATCCCACTGAACTCCAGTCTGAGTGATAGAGTGGGACTCTGTCTCAAAATCAAAGAAAAGGAGACAAAGGCACACCTCAGCAGCTGTTGCACAGTTTACACTTTCATCTAGAATGTAAAGACTATGGTTCATGGGGCCAGAACCAGAGGGTCTTCTGCTGTTAGTAGAGTTTCCTTTGAAACTAGCCTCGGCATAGGTCTTGTGCATGTTATAGAGATTAAGGCTACGAGAAGGGGCTGTGGGAGGTGCGTGTGTTGAGGGTGGGTTCAGCGTGGGACGCAGTGGTATACCCTAAACTTGCTCTTGGTCTCTGCAGAAGTACGTGTGGTTTAACATCGGCAGTGTTGACACCTTTGAGCAGAACCTGGAGTCTGCCCAGTGGGAGCTGGGGATCGAGCCCACAACCAGGCGGTGGTGGTGTACACCACTGAGAGCGATGGGTGAGGAGGGTGGGAAAGAGCCTCTGTCTGAACACAAAGCAAAAATGCAGTGTATAACCTGCTTTGGAATGTGTTTCTCAAGCATACATAGGCATCTGCTATTATTTATAATGTCTCTAGTGAGAAATATGTATATGGTTTATATATATTATATATGTTTTTAACTCTGTCTTTCATGAGAAGAGAATTGAAGCAGGAAAATACTTGGCGAGGCAGCCTTAAAAAAGAAAAACAGACGTTGAGTGTCATCATTAGAGCACGAAATCCCTGACGTCTTGTAGGGAGCTTCCAGAATTGGGCCCTGCAGTGGGATCCCCGCGAGAGCCCTGTCAGAAAGCCCTACCGTCATTTCTACCTGCCACTCCTGCAGAACTGTTGAATTAGTGTGCAGAGGTGGGGCTTGTGCTCCTGTGACTTCACCAGGCTCCCTGCTGGGCAGCCCCGCCCCATCCTCCCAGGTGCTGCAGGTCCCTGCGCACGACCCTGCAGCTCCGTATGGTGCCTGACACTCAGTCACGCCAAGCTTCCCATTGTTCTTAAGTTAATTTGGGTTTCCACTGCGTCATGTTTTTAAAGTGATTATGGACACGAGAGCAAAGACCAGATGAAGTAGTCTGTGCATCCCAGGACTCAGCACTGAAGTCAGTGTTGCTAAGCCCGGATCCTTTTGTCATGTTGACTACCTGAGGATGTCGTTGCTCAGTCTTCTCCGGCCCTCCTGCCCTGCATTGGAAACTCAACCAAGAGTGCAAGGCCAAGCACCAGCTTTAGCCAGGACAGAGTAAAAATGGGAATTATAGCGGTTCAGGTGGTTTCTTTGAGACGTACGTTTAAGCGCAGAGTAGGGGTTACAGTCGGGTGAGAGAAGGTGAGGCAGGTAGAATTCTGGTGATTAATTCGCAGACTCTAATGGCAGGGCCTGAAGTACCGGCGGTCTCCTGCTGGAGCTCCCAGATGTCATCTGGGTGCTATGTATGGCTGACTTTCATTTTGTCTTTGCTTGTTGAGTTGCCAGGAATGCTTAGTTGGATGTAAGGCCCCAAGCCTCCGAAGAGCAAGAAAAAGGATTAATAGGAAGACCTTTGGTGTTTTCCTGTTATGGGACAAGCCTGGTTGGCGTGAGGAGGCCTTGCTGGGTCTGCTGGGGGCACGGCCTCAGGGAGGGAAAGCTCCCTCAGAGCTGCTTGGCCAGGTGGAGGGTGTGGGCGGTGGAATTGGTCACCCTCCCTACCCTATCAAACCAGCCACAGGTTACATCAGGGAGACAGATGCCTATGACTGCAGCCTTCAGAACTGGAGAGGCCTTATGCTGGATGGACTTTGACACATTAAAATAAAATAAAAAAAGACAGTTGCTGTGATGGCTCACAGAGGTAATCCCAGTGCTTTGGGAGTCCGAGGAGGAGGAAAGATTGCCTAAGGCTAGGAGTTCAAGACCAGCCTGGACAACATAGTGAGACTGTGTGTCTTTAAAAACTTAAAAAATTATCTGGTGTGGTGGTACGCATGTCTTTGGTTCTAGCTACTCAGGAGGTTGAGGCAGGAGAATTGCTTGAGCCTGGGAGTTCAAGGTTACTGTGAGTATGCCAGTGCCCACCGGCCTAGGTGACAGTGAGACCCTATCTCAAAAAAAAAAAAAAAAACACAGGCTGGGCGTGGTGGCTCACACCTGTAATCCCAGCACTTTGGGAGGCTGAGGTGGGCGGATCACTTGAGGTCAGGAGTTCAAGACCAGCCTGGCCAAGATGGTGAAACCTCGTCTCTACTAAAACTACAAAAATCAGCTGGGCGTGGTGGCACGTGCCTGTAGTCCCAGCTGCTCCGGAGGATAAGGTGGGAGAATTGCTTGAAGCAAGACTCCATCTCAAAAATGAATAAATAAAATGGAACACACACACACACACACACACACACACACACAGAGACAGAAAAAAACCTGCTCCCTTTTGTGTAGCAAAACAAAGTCCTAGAGTGGTCTATTTTGAAAGACAGGGTTTTGCTTTGTCATCCGGGCTGGAGTGCACTTGTGTAATCACAGATCATTGCAGCCTTGAACTCCCAGGCACAAGCAGTCCTCTCACCTCAGCCTCCTGAGTAGCCGGGGCTACAGGCACACGCCACCACACCCAGCTAATTTTTGTATTTTTAGTAGAGATGGTGTTTCACTATGTTGGTTAGGCTTGTCTCAAACTCCTAACCTCAGGTGATCCACCTGCTTCTGCCTCCCAAAGTGCTGAGATTACAGGTGTGAGTCACTGCACCTAGCCATTACTATATTTCTTGTACAGATGGGGTCTTGCCATGTGATCCAAGCTGGTCTTGAATTTCTGGGCTCAAGAGATCCTCACACCACAGCCTCCCAAAGTGCTGGGATTACAGATGTGAGCCACCGTGCCTGGCATGAGGGTGCTATTTCTGATCTGAGCATGATGAGTAGTTCTCTTGGATTTTCCAGCTCACTCTTGTGAAGCCTGGTGCCCACCCTTCTCCTGGTTGGAATTCTCCTCTGTGCTGCCAGGAGGGGCCCGATGGGAGCTGGGCCCAGTGGACGAGGATGGGGCCTCTTCAGCGTTGGTGAGACAACAGCCAGGGTCTTAAAGAGCAACATTGATGTGCGGTTCGCAGGCGTAGCTGATTGCGAAGAAGCCAAATTGGAAATTATGGAATTTGTGAATTTCCTGAAGAATCCCAAGCAGTATCAGGACTTGGGAGCAAAAATTCCAAAGGTATTGGTTTTAGAAAACATAGTAATATCCTGAGCTTCAAGTAAAAGCCAGAGATGGCTGTGGGTCACAGTTGCTTCTCACTTATGTTTTATTACATTATTAGTAATGACATGAAGCAGCAGGTGCAGCCTGCATGAACAGGCTTGGGACCAGATGTAGTGCCTTTTGGAAAGCCCACTACCTGGACAGTGGCTGGTGTGTGCAGCCAGGCAGCCAGTGCGTTGCGGGTGCCATGGGTCAGGGTGGTGGTTCTGGCTTCTGGGCACCCAAGGCGAGTTTACCTTTTGGTGCCATTTTGGGGTCATGACTCTTTGTGGGTCCCTGACAGAAGCCGTGGTGTTTTTTCTGAGAAATACTTGAATTCACAGAAACTCAATTCACAGACCCTTCAAGTCGTCTCTGGGCTTTGACCAGGCTGAGGACAGCCAGATCATGGCAGTAGCCTTGTCCACCCCCCGCAGGCCCCTCTCCATGGGGTGGTATTCACTGGGACGTTCGTTCCAAACAACAGATAATTCTTACACCAAGTACTGTGAACCTAGGTGAAGCCAGGAGGTCACAGACTTGTGTTCTAACTTGGTGAGCACAAGGCCGGGAAGCTGGCGTGTGTGACGTGTGATGGACGTGCAGAGCTGGGGCCTCCTGCTCGTGGTGGAGCCCTACTGGCAGCTGCCACTCACCTCTGCTCATAGTCAGGCGCTTCAGTGGGTGGTTCTCTTTGCCTTGCAGAATTTTTTTTTAATTTTTTTTGAGACAGAATCTTGTTCTGTTGCCCAGGCTGGAGTGCACTGGTGCAATCTCGGCTCATTGCAAACTCCACCTCCTGGGTTCAAGTGATTCTCCTGCCTCAGCCTCCTGAGTGGTTGGGATTACAGGTGCATGTCACCGTGCCTGGCTAATTTTTGTAATTTTAGTAGAGATGGGGTTTCACCATGTTGGCCAGGGTGGTCTTGATCTGCTGACCCCAGGTGACCCGCCTCAGCCTCCCAAAGTGCTGGGATTACAGGTGTGAGCCACCATACCCGTTTTTTGTTTGTTTGTTTTTAAATTTATGTCTATTACATTTTTTTCATATGCATATATTTGCTGGGGAAAATCTGTGTAATCGAGGGAGTGCGTGAGGCAGTCAGGTACCAGGGAAGGCCTCTCACGTGGCGTGTCGGTCCCTCTCTCCCAGTAGGCATGGGCTCTTGTTGCGAGAGGGGGCTCTGTCAGCCGGTGTCATGTCACAGGCCTTGTGTTGTGCTGTGGATGTCAGGAAAGAGTTAGTGGGGTCAGGCCCCACCTGGCTTTCCATTTCTCGGGTATGAAGTACAGTGATTTCCCAAAATCACCACTGCCTTTGGCATCCCCCTGTGAGAATCCATCATGAAGAGTGGCAGTGTGTGTGGTCACAGTGGGCGAATTTCCTGGAGCACCTGAGTGGGATGGAGTGTGCATGGGCGAGTCCAGCCTCCTTCTGCCTCCGGCATGCTCTTAGGTCAGCAGGGCTGGTGCAGGCAACTTGGTGTCCTGCTGTAGTGTGTCACGACTGTCCACAGCAGGCTGACATGTGTAAGGCCCCACCCTGCCACCGAAGAGCCGTGTTGGGTTTTCGGCTCCAACACTGACATTGGTTTGACTTTTGTGGCCCCTCTCACCTTTATGTCTTTTGTTTTCTTCTTAAACACTTAAGAAAAATCCCCCAAAGCCTTAGGATCCCTTTTGAGATAGTCAGATATTGGCCCCCAGCCTTGACTAGAAACAGCAATCCAGGGATGCCTTTTATATCCCAATATTCAGGCATGACAATAATCGATAAAAGAAACAGGTGTGATAGAAGGGCGTGAATTGGTGAAGCCACAGTAGATAAAGGCAGAGAAAACAGCCAGTAAACACCAGCGTATCCTCAGTCTTAACAGCTGAAGAGACAGCTTGAGAATGAGGTGGTGTTTCTGTCCTTCAGGTCTGCAAGGTTCCAGAGCTGAACACATTCTCTGTGGCCAAGGATTTGGAGAGGCAGGCTGCTGTTTCTTCCTTGTGGGAGTGTGAATCAGTATCACTGTTTTGGAGAGCAGTTTGACAGTAATCATTAAAATAAACATACAGGGCTGGGCACGGTGGCTCACACCTGTAATCCCAGCACTTTGGGAGGCAGAGGTGGGTAGATTATGAGGTCAAGAGATGGAGACCATCCTAACCAAGGTGGTCAAACCCCGTCTCTACTAAAAATATAAAAATTAGCTGGGTGTGGTGGTGTGGGCCTGTAGTACCAGCTACTTGGGAGGCTGAGGCAGGAGAATCACTTGAACCCAGGAGGCGGAGGTTGCACTGAGCTGAGATTGCATCACTGTACTTCAGCCTGGCAACAGATTGAGACTGTGTCTCAAAAAAAATAAATTAAAAAATACGTAAGTAAGTAAGTAAATAAATAAACATTCAGAACCTTTGATCCAGCAAGTCTACCCCTGGATCTTTTCCTGCAGAAATAACAGACTCATCTGAGTACAGAACACGAAGGTTTTCATTTTCTATACTATCTTTATAATGTTTGAACTTTTTTGTGGTAAATGTGCATTAATTTTAAAAGCAACAAAGATTGGCTGGGCGTGGTGGCTCATGCCTGTAATCCCAGCACTTTGGGAGGCTGAGGTGGGTAGATCATGGGATCAGGAGATGGAGACCATCGTGGCAAACATCGTGAACCTAGAAGGTGGATGTTGCAGTGAGCCTAGATAGTGCCACTGCACTCCAACCTGGGCAACAGAGCTTAAGACCAGCCTGAGCAACATGGAGAAACGTCGTCTCTACTAAAAATACAAAAATTAGCCAGGCGTGGTGGCGCATGCCTGTAATCCTGGCTCCTTGGGAGGCCGAGGCAGGAGAATCACTTGAACCTGGGAGGTGGAAGTTGCTGTGAGCCGAGATCGTGCCATTGCACTCCAGCCTGGTCAACAAGAGTGAAAGTCTGTCTCAGAAAAAAATAATAAAAAGGAAAAACTCTCAGGTTATAAGGGTATGCATCTGGTGGGATTCTTCTTAGTCAATCTCAGAAGTCACCTGTGGCGGAAAACAAATTCCTAGTGCACTCTGTCCTGTGTAGTAGCTGCTCCCCTGTTAAGAACCTGCTGTCTTCATTCTTTTCAGGGAGCTGTGCTCACTGGTCCTCCTGATACAGGCAAGACACTTCTTGCCAAAGCAACTGCAGGGGAGGCCAGTGTGCCCTTCATCACTGTGAATGGGTCGGAGTTCCCGGAAATGTTTGTCGGCGTTGGGCCAGCAAGGGTAGGTGGATGGAACCGCTGCAGGCAGCCTCAGCACCGTGGCTTGACCAGGACTGGTCAACTTGAATAGCTCGGTGTGGGGCACCTGTGGGAGGTGCTGGTGCACCCAGGCAGAATGGGTCAGAGGTTTCCGAGGAGAGGGTGGAGGAGAACCGGCATTCCTGTCTTCTGCCAGTAGCAAAACGGACTCTGTGTGGATTCCCTTTTCAGGTGCTTGATATGTTCGCAATGGCCCGAAAAAATGCACCATGTATCTTACTCATTGATGAGATTGATGCGATTGGCAGGAAGCGAGGCCGAGGGAACTTTGGAGGGCAGAGTGAGCAGGAGAACACCCTGAACCAGATGCTGGTGGAGATGGACGGTGTGTGCAGACCGCAGCAGCCTGTGGTGTGCAGGTCTTCCCCCACAACTGCTTGGCGACTCTGTCTGCACCAGCCTTTTTCTCTAATGTCACCCCCAGAAGAGAATCCCTGATTGTTCTGTTTTAAGGAGGGCTTCTCTCAGGCAAATGTGATGGAGAAAGCTGTGTTAGGTTCACAAGCCTCCTTCAGTGCCCATGATAGGCAGGGGCAGTGCACTCCCTGCCCCCAGATGGAAAGGGTTTCTCTGGAGTGGGGAGACAGCTGCCTCTCTGGGGAGGGGTATCAGGTAGACAAGCACGGGTGCTCCTGATGGTGCCCACAGGGTGGTGTGCACACAGCCCATGCTCCTTCCACTCTGAGCCTTGTCTCGCTGCCCCTGCCTCACCCAGAATCTCACAGACACCCCCAGGCCTGCCCCCTTCCAGAGTGATTCTAGCTGATATGTGGCTGATGGTCGCCTGTCAGTCCTGCTGAAGCCTTATTGGGCACATCCAGGCATCTGTGCCAGCCTTCAGATTTGGGAGAGCTGTCACTTAGACATCTGGCAGATTTGATTTCTCATTGGCTTTAGGGCAGTGTTCCAGTCCCTGAGACCACCCCCGATATGGTGACTTGCTAGAAGTCACAAGACTCAGCCTGTAGTTACACTCATGGCTGTGATTTATTACCATTAAAGGACACAGCAAAATCAGCCAGGGCAGAAGGCGAATTGGGTCACAGGGAGGCCAGGTGCAGTGTGGAACCTTACTCCAGTGGAGCCACCTGGGACACGCTGACTTCCCCCAGCAGCAAGCTGTGACCACGCATGCCAGATGTTGACAAGGAAGCCAGGGTGTTTGCGGCACCCTCTGCCTGGCATGCATCAGGCTTTGCACAAAGGGTTTGGGCACAGGGAGCTGTTGTTCTCAGGGAATGGTAGGAATGCTCTCAAATCACAGTGCCCACACACTGCCCTTGCGAGCAGGCCTTTTTGAAGACAGCAGTCAGGCCTGCTGTGTTAGTAACACTTTTCTCTACAGGTCAAAATCATTTCCTAAATATTTTTTTGACTGTAGTACCCAATGGTAATTCTAATTAGATTATGGCTGTTTTGATATCTGAAGGGCACTGATTGGAGAGAGGAGGGAAGTGGGCACCCAGCTTTTCTCGTCCCTTCCCTCTGTTGGGTACCCATCTCCTGTGTAGCCTTTGGTCTGCCCTCATCCAGTCCAGCACCAAGTGATATCAGAGGCAGCAGGAACCGGTCGTAAGGATGAGGAGGACCCACGCCTTGGGACTTGTCTGTGCCTCCTGAGACAGGCTGTGGGGTTCCCGGTTCACAGAGGCTAGGCTGGTTACCTGTCATGCACACATCGGGTTTGCCACATAGTCTCACCTGCTTCTCCTGTGTCCAGGGTTCAACTCAGCCACCAACGTTGTGATGCTGGCCAGCACCAACCGCCCTGACGTCCTGGACTCGGCCCTGATGCGGCCTGGCCATTTTGACCGCCAGATTTACATTGGTGAGTGTACATTTCTCAGGGTTGGGCTGGTCTCCCCTGGGCTGAAAAGTTTGGTTAGGTCATTTGCAGTGTATTTGGAGGAGATTTTGATGGTAATCCTGAAGCAGTTAATGGAACATTTTGAAAATGTGGAGATGCTGGCAGTCCGGTTTTTGGGAAGAATCCATGTGGCTGGGCCTGAAGGGATGTTGCTGCAATAGAAACAGGTGGCAGGAGCTTGTAGCAGATACCGGTAATTTAGAAGACAGCAGTTTATCTGTTATTCTTCAGCCTGACAGCCTTCCCCTACCCTCTTATGTTTCTTAGGAAGCATTAATTCCATGTGTCCTGCCCGCAGCAGGCCTTGTGTTGCTTGCTGTCAGGTCACATGGCCCTGGGTTGAGGGTTCAGGAGCTGTGGAGCCCGATGTGTGTGCGCCTTGGCTGGTTTCTGCCATTGCTTCCCAGCTCTGGCTGGAGGATGACAGCAGAGACCCCCCACAGGGATCCCAGGTGTCCTTGCAGTTCTGGGATGTGGCTGTGGTGACCATCCCAGCTGTCCTTGGTGTTCTGGGATGTGGTTTTGGTGACCTTCCCGGCTGTCCTTGGTGTTCTGGGATGTGGCTGTGGTGACTGTTCTGAAGGCCCAGAGTGTACAAGAGGCCTTTTTCGCTAGGCCCCCCTGACATCAAAGGCGGGTCCTCCATCTTTAAGGTTTACCTACGCCCACTGAAGCTGCACGAGAGCCTCAGGAAGGACGCCCTGGCGAGGAAGCTGGCAGCGCTCACCCCAGGCTACACTGGTGCGTGGTGGGAACGATATGTGCTCTGCTTCTTGTCATGGGGGGTGGTGACTCGCCATTCCATTCAGTTCTGGCAGCGCTCACCCTTGTCTGTAGGACTTTTCACCTGTTGAGAGTGTTCAGAGACCTCAGATCATTTTTCTTAGCCTCAAAACTAATTTGTACCCATTTGAATTTGTTTTAGTTATGTTCAGACTTAATGAGTCTTACTGCAGAGCTGACAGTAACGTCCCAGAGAGAATCTGCCAGGCTGATGCTTCCTGAGCTGTTTCCGCCTGGGGCTTGGCCTCCCTGCTGGGGAAGCTCGTTTGCTTTTTTCTGTCTTTTTAATGAAAGCTCCCTCTATGCTAGGAAACCTGCTTCCCTGCTGGGCAAGATCACCCTTCAAGAATGAGTGGGGACTTTTTCAGGGGGATTCCTGTCCTTCTCTCTCCTGCTCCACAGCTGTTTTCTGCCTCAGTACCTCATGGTTATGTGGCCATTGGCCACAGGCTCCAGCCTACACCCCATCTGCTCCCTCTACTCCTGGAATATTCTGCTGTGGTGTCTCATCCCCTCCAGCTGCCTTGGCATCCCCGGTGGTACCTGTCCCCTGGGCTCCCCACAGTGTCCTGCCTAGTTTGGGGTCAGGTGTATTCATACACAGAATTGCACGTTTGTCTGCTGCCGGATGGTGAGTGAGAAGGTCTTGCCTGGCAGCCATATGAAGTGTGTCATCTGTCTTAGACACAAAATGTGCTTCCTCTTTTTTGTTCTCCTCTCTGGCTGACTTCAGATGTCTATTTACATAACAAAGATACGAAGCTGGAATGCTACCCAGACTGCTTTCTTCTGCCCCTAGTGGGGGATGACTCAGCGGGGATGACTCTGACTCAGCAGGGATGACTCTGACTCAGCACTTCCCCTCAGCAGAGATGACTCAGGAATGACTCTGATGACTCTGACTGTAGGGATGACTCAGCACTGCCCCTCAGCAGGGATGACTGAGTAGCGATGGCAGCACTGTCCCTCAGTAAGGATGAGTCAGCAGAGATAACACTGTTCTTCAGCAGGGATTACTCAGCAGAGGTGACATAGCACTGCCCCTCAGCAGGGATGACTCAGCAGAGATGGCAGCACTGTCCCTCAACAGGGATGACTCAGCAGGGATGACAGAGATGACAGCACTATCTCTCAGCAGGGATGACTGAGTAGAAATGACAGCACTGTCCCTCAGCAGGGATGACTCAGCAGAGATGACAGCACTGTCCCTCAGCAGGGATGACTCAGCAGAGTTTGGCAGCACTGCCCCTTAACAGGGATGACTCAGCAGAGATGACTAGTAGAGATGACAGCACTGTCCCACAGCAGGGATGACTCAGCAGAGATGACAGCACCGTCCCTCAGCAGGGATGACTCAGCAGAGATGACAGCACTGTCCTTCAGCAAGGATGACCCAGCAGAGATGACAGCACTGTCCCTCAACAGGGATGACTCAGCAGGGATGACTCAGAGGGTGTAGGTCAGAGGCGGTGGCAGTGACCACATAATCATGAGGTACTGAGGCATTAAACAGCTGTGGAGCAGGGGTGAGGAAGACAGGAATGACAGTGCTGTCCTTCAGCAGTGATGACTCAGCAGAGACGACAGCACTGTCCCTCCGCTATCATCTCAACAGGGATGACTGAGTAGAGGTGACTTGGGGATGACTCTGACTGCCCCTCAGCAGGGATGAGTCTGCTTTGCATCAATGGAAACATCGTAGTGTCTATCAGCAGGTGAATGGCCAAAGTGGCATATACTGTAGTTGAATTTAGCTATAAAAGGGAATAAAGTAGGCCGGGTGTGGTGGCTCACGCCTCTAATCCCAACACTTTGGGAGGCCGAAGTGGGCAGATCATGAGGTTAGGAGTTTGAGACCAGCCTGGCCAATGGTGAAACCCTGTCTCTATAAAAACATAAAAAATTAGCTGGACATGGCAAAATCCCATCTCATTTTTTTTTTTAATTTAAAAATGAGGCTGGGTGCATGGCTACCGGTGTGCACCTATAGTCCCAGCTACTCTGGAGGCTGAGGCAGGAGAATTGCTTGAACCCAGGAGGCGGAGGTTGCAGTGAGCCGATACCGCACCACTGCACTCCAGCCTGTGCAACAGAGTGAGACTGCATCTCAAAAAAAGGAATAAAGCATGGATGCATGTTGCCACATGGGTGAACCTAGAAAATACTGTTCTCAGTGCAGGAAGCTAGACACAAAAGGCCATATGTTATATAGTCCATTCATGTGAAATGTGCAGAGGAGTAACAGAGATACATAGAATAGCAAATCTCTAGGGACAGATGTGAGATGGGTGGTTGCCAGAGGAGGAAATGGGAATTAACTGTGAATAGGCAGAGGGTACCGTACAGAGATGATGGAAAGTTTATAAAACTAGATTATGGCAATAGTTGCAGTCCTTGATAAGCTTATTAAAAATCATCGATGTGTACATGTAAAATGGGTGGATTTTATGGTATATACCTTATGCCTTAAGAAAGGTTCTCAAAAAATGTAGCTAGATTAAGTGGTGACTGATGGAGCACCTCCATTACCTTCAGGTTAT
The DNA here is from genome assembly GCF_048565385.1 of Saimiri boliviensis. Taxonomy (NCBI): domain Eukaryota; kingdom Metazoa; phylum Chordata; class Mammalia; order Primates; family Cebidae; genus Saimiri; species Saimiri boliviensis. The sequence continues at coordinate 82,570,351 of NC_133470.1, read as the reverse complement.
CCACTGAAGTTCAGCCTTGGCCTCTCTGCTGGAGCTGTTCCTAACCTGGGTCAAGCTCCAACCACAAGGAGAAGCACTGACTGTCCCTGTTTCTCCCTTCCTGGGTCAGGTGCTGATATTTCCAATGTTTACAACGAAGCAGCTCTGATTGCCGCCCGGCATCTGAGTCCTGTTCAGGAGAAGCACTTTGAGCAGGCCTTCGAGAGGGTCATCGGAGGTGAGCCTGGCAGCTTGGGGAGGGAGGGCTGTTTGCAGCCCAAGGCCTGGCAGGCTCACCCTCTGGCCCCAGTTTCTGCATGCAAGCTGCATGCGGTGGCTCACGCCTGTAATCCCAACACCATGGGAGCCCAAGGCGAGTGGATCACTTGAGGTCAGGAGTGCAAGACCAGCCTGGCCAGCATGACGAAACCCTGTCTCATTTTTTAAATATAAAAATTAGGCTGGGCGCATGGCTCGTGCCTAAAATCTCAGCACTTTGAAAGGCCAAGGTGGGCGGATCACAAGGTCAGGAGATCGAGACCATTCTGGTCAACATGATGAAACCCCATCACTACTAAAAGTACAAAAATTAGCTGGGTGTGGTGGCGTGTGCCTGTAGTCCTAGCTACTGAGGAGGCTAAGGCATGAGAATCGCTTGAACCCGGAGGCAGAGGTTGCAGTGAACCCATATCATGCCATTTTACGCCTGGTGACAGAATGAAACTCTGTCTCAAAAAAAAAAAAAAATAGCTAGGTGTGGTGGCACATGCCTAGTACCAGCTACTCAGGAGGCTTAGGCAGGAGAATCTCATGAAAAAAATATCAATTAGCATGTAGGAACCCATTTCCTTTCCTTTTTTTTTTTTTTTTTTTTTGAGATGGAGTTTTGTTCTTGTTGCCCAGGCTGGAGTGCAGTGACATGATCTTGTCTCACTGCAACCTCTGCCTCCCGGGTTCAAGTGAGTCTTCTGCCTCAGCTTCCCAATAGGTGGGATTATAGGGGCGTGCCACCACACCCGGCTAATTTTTGTAATTTTAGAGATGGAGTTTTGTCATGTTGCCCAGGCTGGTCTTGAACTCCTGACCTCATGTGATCCACCTAGCTTCTCCCAAAATGCTGGGATTATAGGTGTGAGCCACCGCACTCAGCTGCAGGAACCAAGTTTCTAAACCAACACATGGGACTTGGGATCTTCCAACAGCTTTCATGCCCCTTTTGGGAGCGACATTTAGACCTTGAAAGGTATGGGCCTTCCAGGCCATGTCAGGCCCAAGGAAGCAGATTAGAAGCATCTTTGAATGCCTGCTGTGGAGGACAAAGCAGTCTTCTTCCCTGAAGGGAATGGGAACAGATGTGTTTTCCTGGGAAAAGCCTTGTGGATGCTGCAGGGACCATCCATCCCGGGCATTTCTTTTTTCTTTTCTTTTTTTTTTTTTTTGAGACAGAGTCTTCCTCTGTTGCCCAGGCTAGAGTGCAGTGGCGTGATCAAGGCCCACTGCAACCTCCACCTCCTGGGTTCAGGTGATTCTCCTGCCTCAGCCTCCTGAGAGCTGGGGCTACAGGCGTGCGCCACCACACCCACTAATTGTATTTTTAGTAGAGACGGGATTTCGCTGTGTTGCACAGGCTGATCTTGAACTCTGGTCTTGCACTCCAGCTGGGGCCTGTTTTAAGGCTTCCGTGTGCCGGGTGCGGTGGCTCAAGCCTGTAATCCCAGCACTTTGGGAGGCCGAGGCGGGTGGATCACAAGCTCAAGAGATCGAGGCCATCCCGGTCAACATGGTGAAACCCCGTCTCTACTAAAAATACAAAAAACTAGCTGGGCGTGGTGGCGCGTGCCTGTAATCCCAGCTACTCAGGAGGCTGAGACAGGAGAATTGCCTGAACCCAGGAGGCGGAGGTTGCGGTGAGCCAAGATTGTGCCATTGCACTCCAGCCTGGGTAACAAGAGCGAAACTCCGTCTCAAAAAAAAAAAAAAAAAGAAAGGCTTCCGTGTGAGGTGTGTTGGTGGGTTTCACTGCAAAGCGGAAGGCAGTGGGAACAGGGGCTTGGCTTCTGCTGTTTGGTATAGTTGGGCCTGGGGATCCTGGCTGGGTGCAGAGGGAGTGGCCTTGTTTCCCAGCCACCTACTCCTGCCCTACCCAACTCACCTGGGAATGTGATGTCTAGGCCTCGAGAAGACGACCCAGGTCCTGCAGCCCAGGGAAAAGACAACTGTGGCCTACCACAAGGCTGGACACGCGGTGGTGGGCTGGTTCCTGGAGCATGCGGACACCCTGCTGAAGGTTGGTGTCCCCCTGCTGCACCCTGAGTGAGTCCACCCGGCAGGCTTGCACCTGGTATCTCTGGGCCAACCCGTGGTGGTGTGGCCATGGGACATTCAGGAGGTGGCCCTATAACTTTTTAAGGAATACACTGCTCTAGAACTTGTCAGAAGACCCTTTGGGGTGGGAAGGCAGAGCAGTGGGTTCCAAATGGGGCTTCGGCAGTGTGACTCTAGGCAGCACAGTGTTCAGCTCGCCTCACTCCTGAGCTGGCATGCAGCTCTTGGGCCCCACCAGAGCCTCTGCAGGGTGGGCAGAGCAGAGGCGGTTTCCATGTGAAGCTCCCAGAGGCGGGTGCAACTTCTTGGGGCATCCCCAGGGTGTCTGGGTGCCTGGATCAGGCTCTCTTCTCTCATGTTCCAGTAAAAGGACCTGCAGTCAGAGCTAGGGTCAGGTGGACCTGGCTGCTCCAGGGTGGCTCCTGGAGGAAGTGGGGACTGTGTTTGGGGTGACAGGGGCGTGTGTCCTCTCCTGCAGGTGTCCCTCATCCCCCGGGGCAGGGGGCTTGGCTGTGCGCAGTACCTGCCGAGGGAGCATGGGGTGACAAGGGCATGTGTCGTCTCCTGCAGGTGTCCATCATCCCCCGGGGCAAGGGGCTGGGGTATGTGCAGTACTTGCCGAGGGAGCAGCACCTCTATACCCAGGAGCAGCTCTTCGATCGAATGTGCATGATGCTTGGGGCAGGGTGGCTGAGCAGCTGTGCTTCGGGCAGGTCACTACGGGGGCTCAGGATGACCTGAGGAAGGTCACCCAGAGCGCCTATGCCCAGGTAAATCGTGGGCATCCCCTGGCATGGGCTGCAGGCGACTGTGTCGGGCCAGGCTCACCCCGGGTTCCATACTTCTAGATTGTGCAGTTTGGGATGAGTGAGAAGCTGGGCCAGATGTCCTATGACTTTCCCCGACAAGGCAAGGCCCTGGTGGAGAAGCCATACTGCGAGGCAACTGCCCAGCTCATCGATGAGGAGGTCCGGCGCCTCATCAGTGCCACCTACAAGCACACCCTGGACCTGCTGACACGGTGTTGGGAGCATGTGGAGAAGGTTAGTGTGGCCTCTGCCGAAATGGCTGGGTCTTGGGTCCCATGTTGGGTCACATTCAGGCCACACCTATCCTTGAGCTTGCTCAGCTCTGGGCTGTGAGCACGTCCTCAGAGCTGTCTGACAAGTGGGTCATTGTTTCCAGGTGGGCCAGCGGCTCCTGGAGAAGGAATTGCTGGAGAAGGCAGACATGGTGGAGCTGTTGGGTCCCCGGCGCTTCGCGGAGAAATCCACCTACGAGGAATTTGTGGAGGGCACGGGTGGCCTGGCGGAGGACACGTCCCTACCCGCAGGGCTGAAGGGCTGGAACCAGGGACAGGAGGAGGGAGACATAGAGCAGCCTGTGCAGGGGAGCTCTTTGTAGCTGCTGGTGGAGCTCAGGTGACTCCGATTACCTGGGACCTTTGCAAAGCAGCTGGAGAAGCTCACCAAAAACAAATTAAAACCTGACAGCTGCAAACTGGTGTTTTAGATGAGGGTGCTCTGAGCCCACATGCAGGGCATAGGATGGGTGGAAGGGCTGCCCTGAGTCCCTGGGTGTTTTAGATGAGGGTGCTGTGAGCCCACATGCAGGGAGTGGGGTGGACAGAGGGGCTGCCCTGAGTCCCTGGGTGTTTTAGATGAGGGTGCTCTGAGCTCACATGCAGGGGGTGGCATGGACAGAGAGGCTGCTCTGAGTCCCTGGGTGTTTTAGATGAGGGTGCTCTGAGCCCACATGCAGGGGGTGGGGTGGACAGAGGGGCTGCCCTGAGTTCCTGGGCCCTGCTGCTAGAAGACAGTCCGGTCCAGGTTAGAGGGAGGGGAACAGGGCTCTCCCGTGGTGCTGAGGAAGGCGTGGTGCCTGTCTGGGAACCCTGAGTGTAGCTTCAGGAGGGGTTTGATGGGGCATCTGGAGACACTGGACCTTCCTGGGGCCTGCCTCTGTGGAGGAGTGTTGATGTGGTCGTAAAGTCACTCAGAGGAGTCTGGGCCAAGCACAGAAACCCTCTCAGTTTGGTAGAATTCAGAACGCCAGCCAGTTGTCAAGGTAAAGTCAGTTTTCTTAAGCAGATATTTGGGTGGGTAGAAGCTCATCTGCTCATCTGTCCTTCAGAGGGAAAGCCCACTCCACCCACAGGTGCGTGGCTGAGGGAGGATGGCAGAACTGGGGGGCTCCATACTTGAGGTTCCATGCCTGAGCAACCCCCACCTCTGCCTGCACCTGGGCCCTGTGGCAGCCCTGCTGTGAGTGTGAGGGACGAGAGTTGCTTAGCAAAACCTGGAATGCCTGGGGTTCCATTCTGGGGCACCTCTGGCCTCTACCTGCTGCTGGGCCCCATGGCAGCCCTGCTCTGAGTGCGGGTGACATGAGTTGCTTAGCAAACCGGGCACCTATCCTTGGAGTGAAGGTGCTTTAACCGCAGATGTGTCTGAACTTAAGACCGCATCATCCTGTGACCTCTTTGTTGGAGTCTTGGAGGGGAAGCTCTGCAGGGCCCTGGCTGGCTCAGGGGTGTTTGTGGAGAGGCCGTGGTCCTGAGCCCTCAGCATGCGGCTGCCTCTGGCCCTGGTGCCTGTTCATGAACCCTTTTCCTGGGGCTGGGTGGCTCCTAATAAAAGGAAGGCCCCGTCTGGGCTTTGAGCTCCAGGCCCTTTGGTGCCCCAGGAGGCACCAAACTTTAACTGAGAGAGGCTTTGCTTTTTCTTAACTGGGGTGTGGGGGACTCGGTGAGGATGCCCGTGTGCTTTCTCCAGGACTCACTGGGGTCAGCAGCAGCAGGGCTGTGCAGTGTCAGCCTCGACACACTGCCTTGGGGTGGGGGTGGATGCATGTCTGGGTGACCTGGGATGGGAACTGGGGAGACACCCTTTTGCAGATGTCCTGGGTGAGTGGCAGGAGGAGGCGGCCCTGCTGGCCGTGCGGCACTGACCGAGGCCATCTCTGGGGAAGGCGCGGCATCGACCGAGGCCATCTCAGGAAGGTGCGGCACTGACTGAGGCTGTTTCTGGGTCCACGGTCATAAGACACCTTGCTGAAAATTTTCACGTGTGGGAGGTCCACATTTCTCAGAGCCCAGCATGAAAGCACACAGAGCCCAGTGGGCCTGGCAGAAAGCAGGTCACCCCTGGCCGGGCTCCATGGCATCTCACTCCATGAGTAATGACAGTGAGTAGGAGTTTTGGACTCATCTGGTGCCTCCTCGTGACCAGTGCTAGTGGCCGCTGGGACATGAGTGTGTCCAGAGCGACTCCCTTGCCTGGGCCACCTTCACGGTACATGTGGGGCAGGACTTACTCCCTGAATCCTCCCTTCTGTTAGTACAACACTCACCCCCAGATGTGACCCAACTCAGCGCAACACAGCACAGCAGAGCCCTCGGGCCCTGGCAGCTGGGGAATGATCAGGGCCAGGGCAGCTCAGCCCACACCCCTCAGCAGGCACCTGGTGCAGTCTGGTGTTGAAAAGGAAGAGACTGCAGCCAGGCCATCAAACTTGCAGTGATGTTTTAATCCCACTGTTTGTAAATGAGCTCTGTGGAACCTCAGCAAGAAGGATGGAAGATGGGGAGGAAGACCCTGGTGGGTGGAGGTGTGGCCAGGGGCGCAAGCCTACTTTGATGGGACTGAAAGAGAGCTGCTGGGCTCTGTTCCTGGAAACCAGGGCTGGAGACCTGGCTGAGAGAGGAGCTGGATGGCAGAGCAGTGCTGAGAGGCAGGGAGTGGCTGAGAAGTGGGAGCAGGTGCCACCTCTAAAGCCCCCTACACAGAAGGAGCTCAGAGTATGCCTGGACATCTGCAGAAGCTCTGATGAAAGGCCAAGAGCCTGTTTTCCTTCCCCAGAAGTGTGCTCATGGGAAATGGGAGGGGGCAGGTGGGCTTGGGGATGGAGAGCAAGCTTACACTTTCATATTAAACTCATTCTTTGACTTGCTGTCAAGCAAGAAGCCTATTCTGTGACCATCAGCATGTGACCATTGGGAGGGCATGAGCTGGGGCCCCTAAACACCCCTAGAGTAGAGGAAGGAGGGCCTGTCAGCCTCCACTGCTGCTCCCTGGACACAGACCCATGGGGTCCCATGGGCCCCAAACCTGCCCAGCAAGTTTAAGGGCCCTGGGCAGGCCATGTATCCGGGCAGTGGGATGAGCATAGACGAGGATGTGGCCTCGTAGTGGGTGCAGGACAGGGAGAGGGTGAACCCCACCCTAAGAGCATTCGGGAGGTGTCGCCAAGTTTCTGAGGCAGTCTGGTGATATTTGGTGTTCTGAGCTAAGGAGGGATGGACGTGGCTTCACGCAGGGACCAGGAGAAGCAGGTGCAGGTCTCAGAGCTGAGACATGGGGCAGGGACCCTGGTGAGACAGTGGCTCCTTCGGGTAGAAGAAGGGGCAAGATGGGAACGATGGGAATTTGAGGGCTGCTCCTCCATGTACTTTGCTGGACAGCACAGTGTCCCATTAGCCAAACCCACTTCTGGCTTCTGAGCTGGGTAGCAGGGAAAACGTGGAGGTTGGAGCACACCCAGGAATTCTTGGAGTGGCTCTCACAGGCCTAGGCTAGGTCCCCCTCACCCCAAGGCCACCGTGGCCCGCTGCACTCCTCACTGTGTGCCTGGTAGTAACTCCATGATGCTGTCTTCCTGATTTGGGGCTCAGAAATGAGCTGGACATAAGGCCACTGGGCTGTGCTTGTGCTGCGGCTCCCAGAGGCATCCAGGGGCCCCGTGTGTGCCCCCAGAAAAGCCGCTGGTCTCAAAGTGAGGCTAAGACCTGTGCCCAGCAGATAAGGCAGGCCTCGGGGTTGGCAGGGAGCCTCCTCCAGAGCGCTTCCAACCCTGACTCGCTGTGTCAGGATGTGACGGCTGGAACCTTGTGGGAGGACGCAGTGTGTCTGCTGGGTCAGGACTGCCCAGATCTGCCATCATGGTGGTGTTCTGGCAGAGATGGCCCAGTCCTCCTGGGGCCTCTCCACAGTGAGGAACGTGTCCAGGACCGCAGCCTGCCGCTCGGGGTCGCCTAGGGGCTGCTTCTCACGGTTCTGCTCAGCCCTTGTCCTCATCCAGGAAGGGGAGCGCAGGCAGCAGGCCCAGGGCAGCAGGTGCAGACCTTGGGGGGAATACAAGAAGGGGGCTCAGTGTGGCCGGGAGCCCTGGGCGGGTGTGTGGGAAGGGGACTGAGTGTGGCTGGGAGACCTGGGGGAATATGGGAAGGGGACTCCATGTGACAGAGTCTCGCTTTGTCGCCCAGGCTGAAATGCAGTGGCGCGATCTTGACTCACTGCAACCTCTTGTCTCCCAGGTTCAGGTGATTCTCCTGCCTCAGCCTCCCGAGTAGCTGGGAGTACAGGCGCATGCCATATGCTCGGCTAATTTTGTTTTTGTTTTTTTTTTTTTTTTTTTTTTTTTTTTTTTTTTAGTAGACACTGGGTTTCACCACAGTGACCACGCTTGAACTCCTAACCTCGTGATCTGCCCGACTCGGCTAAAAAGTAACGTTTTAAGCAGCTTCTAGTTGGGCAATAGTAGCATGGTGAAGTGTTGATGGACTCTTGCTAAAACACATGGTCAACCCAGGACTTCCCAAGGGGCCTCAGCTCACCACACACACTCAGCTCCGACACTGGCCTCACCTGCCGGGGACTCAGTGTTGAGGTTCTCATCGTCCGAGTCAGGGAAGACCTCGGCCAGCTCCTGGTCGGACATGTTGGTCAGTTCAGTGAGGTCCAGGAGGTCAAAGTGGACCTCCAGAGAGGAGAGACTGTTCAGAGGCTCTGAGGGCAGCCCTTAGGCCCTCCCACAAGGCTGATGAGAGGTCGGGCGTTCTAGAGGGCAGAAGGGGTATGGTCAGTCCTCAGGCCCTCCTACAAGGCTGATGAGAGGTCTGGGGGTCTAGAGGGCAGAAGGGGTACGGTCAGCCCTCAGGCCCTCCTACAAGGCTGATCAGAGGTCTGGGGGTCTAGAGGGCAGGGGAGTACAGTCAGTCCTCAGGTCCTCCCACAAGGCTGCTCAGAGCCCTGGGGGTCTAGAGGCAGGCAGAGGGGGTACAGTCAGAGCCCTGGGATAGTCTAGGAGAGTGTGCACTGTGTCTTCCCACAAGGCTCATGGGTGAACCACAGCTTCCTGCAAAGCCCAACACCGGGAGGGTGTGATGAGTGCTGCACACACTCTAGACTAGAAAGATTTCCCTTGACAGATGATGCAGCTGACACGCGGAGCACCACAGCTGCAAGAGCCCAGCACCCAGACCCCTCAGAGAGTGTCTGGACCCTGCTTCCTCATCTCCTGGGGGAGCTCACGGGGTCCCCATACAGTGCACTGGGCAGGGGAGCAGTACTTAACGCCTCCTCTCTGTGATGGTATTGGGATGCCCCCCACCTCCTCCACAGGTGTATGGCCACTCTCCCCTGTCCCGTGGGCTGGGACACCCAGTGCGGCCTGTGGCACCTCAACCTCCTTAACGATCTCTGCATCCAAAGACACAGGGCGTCACCTGGAGACCCACAGGGCTCCCACTTCCCCCCAGGACGCAGGACTGGGTGTGAGGACATGGCACATCCGTTCTCCTTTGAAGCTCTGGGCAATGACCAGCGGGTGATGGGATGGCTGGGCTTGTGGCCTCATGCTCAAACCCCAGGCACGGGCTTGAGGGGGCTTCAGGGAGGCTGGCTGCCCCTTCCCCTTGGGCCCTGGCCTCCCCGGTGAACAAGGAATCTGAGGTCCAGATCACCCTTGGTACCCAAGCACCCAGGAAGGCAGCACCATGCAGGCCGTGCCACAGCAAGTTCCACAAGGCCCACATGGCTGCATCCCAGGGCCATCCTGGCCTCTGATCTCTGGCTCAGCCCAGGGTCCCCCGAAGCCTCACCACTGGATTTCCATGCCCAGCCTGTAGCTCCCCGCTCCTCTCCACTGGTGGACTGACTTTTCCTTTTAAAACCCTATGTCGTTGTGTTTGAATTCAAAATGCATACTCACGCCTGTAATCCCAGCACTTTGGGAGGCCGAGGCGGGTGGATCACAAGGTCAAGAAATCGAGACCATCCTGGTCAACGTGGTGAAACGCCGTCTCTACTAAAAATACAAAAAAATTAGCTGGGCATGGTGGCGCGTGCCTGTAATCCCAGCTACTTGGGAGGCAGAGATTGTGGTCAGCCGAGATCGCGCCACTGCACTCCAGCCTGGGTAACAAGAGCAAAACTCTGTCTCATAAATAAATAAATAAATAAATAAATAATGCATTCTCAGTAAATGAAAGTTAAAAGGCAGGAGGAATAGGCAGGCCTGCCATTCTGTCACCCTTAGCCATCAGCCACGCCTCACAGTTGGGCAAATATTCCAGGTTTTTCCCATGCATTTTTTTTTTCTTTTTTTGAGACACAGTCTCACTCTGTTGCCAGGGTGGAGTGCAGTGGCGTGTTCGCAGCTCACTGCAATCTCTGCCTCCTGAGTTCCAGCTATTCTCCTGCATCAGCCTCCTGAGTAGCTGGTATTACGAGTGCGCACCACCGCACCCAGCTAATTTTTTTTGTATTTTTAGTGGAGATGGGGTTTCACCATGTTAGTCAGGCTGGTCTTGAACTCCTGACCTTGTGATCCACCTGCCTCCGCCTCTCAAAGTGCTGGGATTACAGGCATGAGCCTCTGCATCCGGCCCAAGGGTTCCTTTTTTTTTTTTTTTTTTTTTGAGACGAACTTTTGCTCTGTCACCGAGGCTGGAGTGCAGTGGTGCGGCCCTCCCGAGTAGCTGGGATTACAGGTGCCCAACACCACACGGGCTCATTTTTATATTTTTATTAGAGATGGGGTTTCGCCATGTTGGTCAGGCTGGTCTTGGTTACAGGCATGAGCCACTGCGCCTGGCCTAACTGTTCCTTTTTTATAGTTAACAATTGTTTCGTCAGATGAGAGCAGGAGGCCCCTTGGATGCAAAGCCTGGGACACTGGGGACTCTTGTGTCCGTCCCTCCGGATCCCCTCAGCCTCTCCCCAAGCCTTCCCAGCTGCTCACCCAGTGGGCACCTCACTTGCCACAGGCAGCCAGAGGGTCCCATTAGCCAGAGTCAGGCCTGTCCCTAAGTGCTCGATGCCCTTTGGCCCTAGACCCTGCAGGTCCATCTCTTAGGGGAGAGACAAAACACCTGATTCCCCCTGGGCCCATTGCCCCTGCAGGAACCCCCTCTCCAGATGGGCCTCCTTCCCTCAACTGCTTCCTGGACCCTGCAGGGGAGACACAGGCGCCTTCCAGGGATGCCAGCACCCGCCACCACACTTGTCAGATGGACAAAGGCCCTCCCACTCCTGCCAGCGGCACCCTGAGGACCCTGTGGGGTATTTTTGGCATCCTCCAGTGGTGAGCACTGATCATAGTTGGGTGTGCTTGAAGCCCCAGGGGAGCCAGCTGCTTCCATGAGGGTCTCCCTGTGGGGGCCGCAGCTGGGATTCACAGTGCCAACAGCTGCCTGTGAAGGGTGAGCCTGCCCTCCTATGGCACTAGCCAGCAGCCTGGATACTGCCAGGTGGCCCTAGTGGGTCTGGAGCATCCACACCCCCACCCCTCCTCAGTGGAGTCAAGGGAGCCTCAGGTGCCTGGCATCTGAGTGAGGAGCACCCCCAGCCCTCCCCAGCAGAGTCAAGAGCTGCAGGTGCCTGGCCTCTGAGTGAGGAGCACCCCCAGCCCTCCCCAGCAGAGCCAAGAGCTGCAGGTGCCTGGCCTCTGAGTGATGAACACTCTCACCCCTCCCCAGCAGAGCCGAGAGCCTCAGGTGCCTGGCCTCTGAGTGAGGAGTACCGGTGCAGGGCTGGGAGGTCCCCAGTGGCATAGGAATTGGCAGTGTGGCTGTGGCAGGTGACCTGGCAGTGAGCTGAGTGTCAGGGGCTTCCTGGCTGGTAGCCCCGCAGCCTGACCTGTGAGATCATTGTGGCCCACCCGGCCCGTCTGAGAAGCCCTGAGTGCTGTGTCATCACATGGCCCATTTCCGACCTGGGGGCTGGGCAGGCTGGACAGGGGCTGGGGAATCTGGTGTCCACCTCTCCACTGTCATCTGCAATGAGGTTTCTGAGCATCCTGGAAGGGTTAAGTTACTGGGGTCCTGGCCCACCCCCAAGCCCAGCAGGGATACCTGCCCACCCACAGGGCACAAGAGACAGAGAGTGAGATGTGGACTCTCTTCTGAGGCTGTGAACAGGGGGACTTCCTGGACGTCAGCCAGAAGAAGCCTGCTTGAACCACTCTCCGTAGCGCCGAGGGGGTGTCCAGGGGAGGGGACACCCCCAGGAGACCCAGCCTGGCCCTTGGGCCCTTCCTCAGGGGATGGCGTAGCTGCAGCCCCAGGGCCCCTCAACCCCCACAGTGTGCTCATGTCCTGCTGGCCTGAGCCATGGTCACGATTCCAAAATGCTTCCACACAACTCAGAGTGGTAGCCATGCACATACAGCTGACCCTTGAATGAGTCTGCAGAGGGTGTGTCTCTGTCCCAGCCTCGAGTCTCAGGAGGGTGTGGCAGGGGCTCCAGACCTGCCAGGTCCAAGACGGAGCAGGTACTGTCCCTATGGCATGGCTGGCCCAGAGCCCTGAGAGCAGGTATGAGTGGGGAACCAAGGTGCAGGGTGAGTCACTGGCCAGGAGGCCCTGTTCTAGGGTCCCCAGCTGAGGAAGGCCACAGGGACTCTTAACTCCCCAGTTTATAGGCCAGGCACGTCCTCCATGGCACCCTCACCCAGAGCAGGAGCTTCACCTCTGCCCCTCCTTCTGTCCTGAGGGGCACCCCTCCTTTTTTTTTTCTTGTTGTCCAGGCTGGAGTGCAATGGCGCAGTCTTGGCTCACTGCAACCTCCGCCTCCTGGAGCCAAGTGATTCTCCTGCCTCAGCCTCCCTAGTAACTGGGATTACAGGTATGCACCACCACACCTGGCTAATTTTGTATTTTTAGTAGAGACGGGGTTTCACCATGTTGGTCAGGCTGGTCTCGAACTCCTGACCTCAGGTGATCTGCCCACCTTGGTCTCCCAAAGTGCTGGGATTACAAGTATGAGCCACCGTGCCTGGCCTCTCTTACATTAAGAGACAGGGTCTCACTCTGTTGCCCAGGCTGGAGTGCAGTGGCACAACCATAGCTCACTGCATCTTTGACCTCCTGGGTTCAGGCCGTCCTCCCACCTCAGCCTCCTGAGTAGCTGGACCACCACTCCTGGCTAATTAAAACTTTGTTTTTGGAAGAGACAGGATCTTGCAATGTTGCCCAGGCTGGTCTCGAACTCCTGGGTTCAAGCGATCCTACACCCTGGCCTCCCACCCCCTCCTCTCTGACAGCCCCCCGATGTCAAGGAAGGGTGGGGCAAGAGCAGTGCTGCAGAGAATCTCTGTGGGACAGCACCCTCAGAGGCAGGGTGGGGCAGGTGGTTCTGGGTTAATAATAATGACAGCTGGATGTGGTGGTGGACACCTGTCTCACTGCTACTCAGGAGGCTGAGGCAGGAGGACGGCTGGAAACCCAGGAGGTAGAGAATGCAGTGAGCTGTGATCCTGCCCCTATATTCCAGCCTGAGTGACAAAGAGAAGCCCTGTCTTAAGAAAAGACAGTGGCTCATGGTTTTCTAGTATAGTCCCAACATTCTGTGTTTACTAACTAACCCCTAACTCCCAGCTACATGGGGAAGACTCTGAGCTTTGTAGTTGAGAGGAGGAAGCTGAGGCAGAGTAGCTCAGCATCTGTCCCCAGCACACAGCACAGGGAGGGGCCATGGACCTAGCTGGAGCTCTCAGCTGTTACCTACCAGCCAGGGATCCTGGTTCGGGGCCCAGGAGAGGGAGAGGAAAACCTCAGACTTGCTGGCTAAGGTTTCCTGGGTCCTGATATGGGTTAGGGGTGGGGGCCTGGAGGCAGAGTGGATCACTGAAAGAAGGTGGAACAGAGGAGGAGTCTCTGCTTGTAGCCACCCTCTTGCTGGCTAGGGCCGTCATCTAGACCAAGGCACTCTAAAAGGCACTCATTCATTCACTCCACCGAGACTTTCGAATTGCCTGCTGTTCTGAAGACATGGCACAGACAAAATAGATGATTCCTGCCCTTCTGAGGGGCAGTCAGTGCCAGGGGCAGTGCGGGACTGTCTTCCCATTTTAGGGAGAATGCTCTAGAGGTGGGAGGGAGCTGTGTGACATGGGGGAGAAGGCCTGGAGCCAGCAGAGTGCAGCTGAGGATAGCCGTCCAGCGTGTGTGCAGGCTGTGTGGATGTTCTCAGGACTTTGAGTGGGCTGGGAGAAGCTGCTGAAGGGTTCTGAGCTGAGTGGGACAGTGTCTACCTGTATTTTTACCATGAGGCCGGCGAGGGCACAGTCCAGTGGGAGGTAAGTCTGCAGGCACTGCCCCCGCTATCCTCCACATATGCTGGGTGCCCTCTGCTTGTGCTGAACTGGGGGCCCCACACAGGACCTCAGCCACACCGCAGGCCTCTTCCCCATCTTGCCCTGGGGAGGGGCATGGGAATACCAACAGTCCTCTGTAGATCCTGGGGTCCTGGGGGCCACAGTCATCCGTGGACAAAGGTCTAGCCCTGTAGAGCGCGCAGCAGGCCTGCTGCACTGACTCTAAGAAGTATCTTTTCAGGCTGGGCACAGCGGCTCACCTGTAACCCCAGCACCTTTGGAGGCCAAGGTGGGTGGATCACTTGAGCTCAGGAGTTCAAGACCAGCCTGGGCCAACATTCAAAACCCCATCTCTCTACTAAAAATACAAAAATTAGGATATGCCTGTAATCCCAGCACTCTGTGAGACTGAGGCGGGTGGATCACGAGGTCAAGAGATTGAGACCATCCTGGCCAACATGGTGAAACCTTGTCTCTACTAAAAATACAAAAAATTAGCTTGGCATGGTGGTGCGCACCTCTAGTCCCAGCTACTGGAGGCAGGAGAATTGCTTGAACCCAGGAGGCGGAGGTGCAGAGAGCTGAGATTGCACCACTGCACTCCATCCTGGCACCTGGCGATGGAGCGAGACTGTCTAAAAAAAAAAAAAAAAAAAAAAAAAAAATATATATATATATATATATATATATATATATATATATATATATATGGCTAGGTGTGGTGGTATGTACCTGTAGTCACAGCTACTCGGGAGGCCAATGCAGGAGAATCACTTGAACCCAGGAGGCGGAGGTTGCCATGAGCCACTGGGCGACAGAATGTGACTCTCAAAAAAAAAAAAAATGTTTTCATATTTTCACATTCCTGAGACAGCAATGCACCTGTAGCTGATGGCGTCCTGGCATTGATGGGATTCAGTCTTGTGAGCATTTGAAGCCACCGGGTATCTAGTCTGACCCTTCTCCATCTCCCTTTGGCAGTGGCCTGGTCTTTATTCTGTAAACTCTGGGCCTGTGTCAAGGCTTTGTGGAAGGGAAATGTGGAAGATACAATCCTTTGCCCTCAGGACACTAAGTTTTTGGCCGGAAGAATGTGATGCCAGGAACATACACAGCCTGAGCCCCAGGAGGGGCAGGATGGATCTTGACAGGCCTGTGGCTGCTATAAAGCACTTAGTGGTTCCTCAAATGATATGAACCCACTGCGCATTACATGCAGCAAATATGTGTTAGTTGACTGTATCGGTAAAACTCTGGTCAGTAGTAGGTTATTAGCAGTTAAGCTTTTGGGGAGTCAAAAGTTCTATGTGGATTTCTGAGTTTGAAATCCCTAACCCACACATGCATATCCATAGCAGCGTGATTCACAGCAGCCAAAGGTGGAAACAAGCTCAGTGTCCCTCAGTGGATCAGTGAATATACGGAATGTGGTGTGTGTAGTGAGGAGTGTGAGTCAGGCCCCAGGAGTGCAGCCCTGACACGGGACACCAGATGGTTGAGCATGAACACCTCACTCCAGTGAAAGAAGCCAGGCGCAAAAGGACAAATACTGCAGGAGTCCATTCTTATGAAATATACAGAACAGGCAAGTGCACGTAAGTTAGATCAGTCATAGTCAGAGGCTGGGTGGGGGGGCAGTGGAGAAGGGGAGAATGGGCATGGGTTTTCTTGGGGGGTAATGAAGATATAGTGATGGCCACACAATTTTGTGAATATACTAAAACTGAGTTGTACACTTTAGAAGGATGAACTTTACATGTGAATATCATCTCAGTTTAAAAACAGTCCTCGATGGAAACACAGCTTGATTGATCTTGGCTGGAGCTGACAGGCAAAGCTGGGAGGAATGATACACACGTATACTGTGAGCTGGCCCATGGAGCCCCAGGCTCAGCCCCAGAGCAGGCTGGGACTGAAGCAGCTTCCATCTAGTTCATGGCTGCGTTTCTGGGACCTAGCACACAGTAGGTGTGCAATAAATAGATGAGGGTAAGTCAGGGAGCCCGCAGTTAGTGAGTAGCTGTGGTAGCAATCACCAGGGTCTATCTGACACCCTCTCAACAAGCTCTTGTGGGAAGAAGAAACAAATTCCTCATGGGCGAACCCTGCTGCTTTTCCCAGGGTGGGGACCAGAGGCTCAGTGCCAGGCAGGCATGGGGGCCAGGTGCTGGCAGCCCCAGGGTTTCCAGGGCCAGGGCAGAGGCAAGCAGCTGTTTCTGATGCCCCAGGAAGGACCCCAAGGTGTGCGGTCACAGCAGTGTTCTGGTCCTCACCCAGCACAGCCCCTATCAAGGGGGACCCATCCCCCTGCAGGGCTGCCAGGGCCTGGGCTGAGTGGGCACTGAAGCAGCACCCCAATGAGGGAGCCAGGCGTTGGGGTGCCTCAGCCCAGCCCTCCAGGCTTCCCTAAGGGCTGACTGCTGATGCCCTGTGCTCTGCTACCGACCTATTTTCCAGTACATTCTTAACTGGAAAACTTGTCCTAAATCCTGTTACTTGCTGTGTACCCAGGGCCCTACCCAGAGCGTCAAGGAGGCCCTTGGCACACACCACTGCATGGAGGAGTGAACTAATGAAGTGAATGAATGAATGAATATAATAAACTGGCTGCAGGGAAGGAGAGAGGCTTGCAGAGGCAGGGGCCACCTGCACCCCATCCCCCAGCACCCTTGTCCCTGGACTTAGACCCCCAAAGCATTTCAGGGATGCTGAGGTGGCCCTGTCTAGACTCTCAGCCTCCTGAGGGTCCCTGTCTTTCTCCCTGTGGACCCTCGGGCTGACTGAGTTGGGGTGGGTTACAGCGCTGGCTTCCAGGTGGGGCCCTCAGGGAGGGCACACGTCACACTCCTGTGCAAACCTGCACCTGCACCTCCGTGTTCTGTACATTTGATATTAAGAAATCATTAATTCATCTAGGTGCAAAAACAGTGTTTTAGTAACGCTTTATAGAAATCATATTTTACAGATATTTCTGAATTATTTATCAATGAAATAATATGTCTAGATTTGGTTCATACTACCAATGAAGGGAGGTTGGTGGTATTCTGGAGAGTAGGCTCTGGGCCTGGGGGCTGGGTTGTGGCACATGGGGCTTCGTCGTGCTATTCTCGCTACTTTTGTAAGGTTTTCAAAACTATGTGATAAATAATGACAGTTGGAGTCACTATCATGTGACCTCATGAGGCCCCACAATGTAGGCATCAGTGGCCCCTTTGCAGTCAAGGAAGTGGGTGTTGGTGTCAAGAGCATGAGCTCTCAGATTGTCATCTGACAATCTGAGAAGTGGGCACCATCTTCCCACTAAGTCCCCTGCACAGAGCCGCCGCCACCTTGTCAGTAAATACCTGTGCACGTTAGTTATCCGAAGCCCCCAGCCAGTGAGTGATGGGCTCAGAAATGGAACCCACTTTCTCTGCCTTTAAGCTTCTGGGAAATCCTCCTTTTTCTCAAAGGAGAAGAGAAAAGATACTAACCTCCTCTCCCAATGCCTTGGGCTTCCACAGCCCTGCCGGGGATTCGGAGCTGTCTCCACTGACAGACTTGGAAACTGAGGCTCAGAGGGGCCTAACTGCTTCGTCCACACCTATTCTCACAGTTCACAGGCAGTCACAGCTGGGACTCCGAAGCCTTCAGGCCCCAACCTCCAGGCTTCCTATGCCCACAGTGCTGCTACTGTCAGTGTTAAGAAGGAGCTCTGGTCCCTCCCACAAATGACAAAACAAAACCAAGCCCACCAGCCCTCGGGCATGTCCAGGACATCATCCCTTGACCTTGGTCTGCAGATACACAGGGTGGGCGGACCTGTTTCTCCCGGGGACCGGCCTTCGGGCTCCAGAGGAGGCCACTGTGTGTGGCTGGGGGACTGAGGTTCCCGTGTAGTTACAGAGCACAGGCTGGCCAGTGCCCCAGGCACCTGCTGGCTCCATGGAATGGGGCCTCTAGGAAATCAGGAGGTGGTGGGCCTTGCCAGGCAGGTGAGGAGTCTGCAATTGCATCCAAGTTGCGACCTAGGCCAGTGGAACCCGGAAAGCGCTTTTGGAAAAGGATCTGATTGGGAAGGGGGTTGTGAGCGCTTCTTCCGCTTACCGACTCCAAGGTCCTGCACAAAGGCCTCCACCGTCAGGGCAGCCAGCGGTCCAGGCACACCGACCCTCCCCGATGAGCGTGCGCCGGGCCGTGCCCGGAGCAACCACTCCCGCAGCTCTGGAGCCCCGGGGGGCTGCACCCCTGCAAGCCCCGCGCCCCCACCGAGACCCACGTCAGCCCCACGCCCCGGCAGGGTCCCTGCCCACAGTCTCCGGCCCTAGCCCCCGAGACTCGCCTCTGGGTGAACAAAGCGGGCGAGCTAGCGACTGGCCAGTGTCACTCCCACGCCCCGCCGACAGGGACCCCAAACTCCAGCCCCGGAACGCCCCTCCCCCCTCCCCGGGGTCCCGGCTGGCTCGGCTGGGAGGGGGCTCGGAACGAAACTCCGGGCCACCCAACCTCGAATGCGCCCGGGCCGCGAGCGCGCAGAGAACAAGGAGGCGGAGACCGGCCTGTGCGCCCCCAGCCCGCGCGGGCACCGCTCCCAGGAGGCGTCCCTGGCCCGCCTGACAGGCCCCGCCCCCCACCTGCCAAAGGGCTCTCGGCGGCTCCGGCAGCGGGAAGGGGGGCCCTGTCGGGAGGGGCAGCGGCTTGCTGCGGGGAGGCGCCGCTTGGGGGTCCCGGGGGCTGGGGCTGAACTCGCCTCCGGCGCCGGCGCTTTCCGGGTGCTCCACGCGGCCGGCGGGGTCTAGGAGGGGCGCGGGCGACGGCAGCGTCTCCTGGCCCAGCTGTCCCAACAGCTGCGGCAGCGACTCACCCCGGCTCCGGGCGCAGCGCATCGGGGCAGCAACCGGGGGGAGGGGGGACCGCGGCCCCCGCCAGCCGCAGGACAGGTGCGGCCCCACCCGCACCCGCGCGCGCCCCCTGCCGGTCCCCGGTCCCGCCGCCCCCACCCCGCCCCGCCGCCCCTCCCCTCCCTCACCTGCCGCACCCTACGGACCCCACCGGACCCGGCTGCGGACTCCTGACCCTGGCTCTGCGTCCTCGGTTCCTGCGCACTCACTCGGCAGCCGCCCCGCTCACGCGCTCCTGTTCTCCTCCAGGCCCGTGCGTGCGGGGACCCGGCGGGGCTGGCTGGGGCGCGGGAGGGCCTGAGTGGGGCAGGGTAATGGCAGAATCACAGAGCGCGCCTGACGGTGTGAATGAATCCACGCGGGGGTGGGTGGGGACGAGGCAGGCGCTCGCGGGGCTGGAGGGGGCAGGTGGGGGTGGGAGGCCAGGGTAGGGCAGCTGGCCCGGGCTGCAGGGAGCGCCAGGGCAGCTTCGATGAAACCCATCAGCCAGCAAGCGCGGGGCCGCCTCTTGGAGCACACCCACAAGCACCAAGCTCTGCGCCTCTTGGCGTGATGGGTGTCCCATCGCTTCTCCCAGTGACCCTAAGAAGGAGGTCTCCTTTCAGGCTAAGGAGCTAAGCACAGAGACGGTAGGTAACCTGCCCGAGGACGCACAGCTGGGCGCTGGGAGGGTACCTCTGTAAGCCCGTGCTCTGCACTTTTGTTGTGCTGGCCCGCGCATGTAAAGTCAACACCAAGACCAAAGTGTGCCAAATTGCAGGGTCTTTATTGCCGGCGGCAAGGGACAACTCGCGTCTCTCCAACCCGTGGTTCCAAAAGGAGGGTGTCAAGACCTTTTATACCAGTAAAACCACCTCGGGAGTGAGGGTGAAGGGCAGGGGTGGGGGTGAGGGGCTTCAGATGTTCTGAGGGCTAGTGGATTCTGTAAATCACCTCCTGGGCAGAGATGAGGGTGAGGGGCTCCAGACATTCCGAGGGCCAGGGGACTTTGGACATTCTGATTGTTACTTAAGTGGTTCACAGAAGTCAAGATAAGCATTAGTTTACACGTTGCGTGGGTAGGGCAGAAATTACAGTCCTTAATTACTTATTACAAGTCGAAGGGGCCAGGATGGCATGGGTTTGGACTGCTTGCCTGTCACATCAGGGTTACAGAGAGCAATTTCAACAGAAAGCCGAGGTATGGTTGAGGTATGCCGTTTTATGGGGCCTTTACCATGTCACGTTCTCCCCTTGTTTTATTTACAGGAATTAAATCATTGATTCCTACAACAGGTTAGTATTTTTTGTCGGTTCTAAGGGACCATATTGAGACCTTAATGTCATTAATTTTACAGTCTACCCTAGATTTTATGAACCTGAGCAGTTGGTTTAGGAGGCAGGGGCCAAACATGAGTCCCAGAAGGAGTGGGAAAGATGTTTTCCGTGTCCTATCCACACGTATATACTCTGAGACCCCAGGTTCGCCCCATTGTCCATCTACCATTTGGGGTAGTTACAGTTATCTTGAGTGGATTACAAGACCCAGTGTAGCATGGGGATGGGGGAGAGTCTTGGTTATAAGAGAAGGTCTATGTTTTTGGTGTACCCTGACATAGTGGAGATAGTTTCACAACCCCAGTGGGGGCAAAAGAATTCATTTAAGTCTCCACACTTTAATCAAAACAAACCAAACCCAAGTGTCAGGTAGGAGGTCTGGGAGTGGAAAGGTGATGAACTTGACAGATGGACTTGAGCGGCCCAGACTGCAGGAGGGGCTGAGGCTCAGACGCCAGTGATGCATTGAGCTTCCACCAGCCACAGTCAGACCCTTTGCCCTGCTGCCCTGCCCAGACTGACTCCTGCCCAGCTCCAGTTAGCAGGGTACAGCGTGCCTTCCAGCCTGGAAGTCAGCAGGGCAGGCTCATAGTTTCCATGTTTCTTTGGTTTACAAGACAAAAACCAGAACTGCTGCTTAAAAGCCTCTGAAATGATTTCATGACCCACTGGCCTCCAGGCCACCCTGAGGGTGCAGAGCCTCGCCTCTCAGGGAGTGCAGCTGTGGGGTGTGGGCTGCCCTGGGAAGTGGGGACAGGGATGGGCGTGGACCACCCGGAGTTGTTTGAGGTGGCAGGTTGTGTTTTCTCAAAATGGCCACAGCAGTAGTTCTGATCCCATGTGTCTTCAGAACCTTCTGTTCCCATGAAGACACTCCCTATCTGTGCTGCTTCTCCATAACCATTACTGGGGCTTGGGACTGCTCTGGCCAATAAAGGGCGGCAGAAGCGATGTCATGTGACTTTCAAGGCTGCATGTTGAGCAGCGTCCTGCTCTCTGGAAAGGCCCCTGTTGGAACTAGAACTTCCTCCATATTGTGAGATACGGGAGACCCCTGTGTGTGTTGCTGCTGGCGTTCCTACTGAGCCCTCTGCCAACAGCTGGCCTCAGCTGCCTACGTAAGTAAGCCCTCAAGGTTCCAGACCCTGCCTTTGGGCTTTCCTGGGGAGGGGGTGATCAGTGGGGCTGAGGCAAGCTATCCCTACCTTGTCATGGCCAAGTTGCAGATTCATGAGCAAAACAAATGCCACCATTGTTTTAAGCTACTGTGTTTTAGGGTTGTTACGCAGCTGTGGTAACTGTAACAGTAATTACTGTGTATGAATGATTCCCATTTGAGAGATGAATAAATGATACAGAGGGGGTCTCGTCAAAGACTGCCCTGCTGGTAATCAGACTCCAGAGGACAGTGTCTGTTTATCTTTAACTTTTTATTAATAACATTAGGAAACACAAAAGTAGAGAGAATGTCACAACTCACCCACATGTATGTATCACCCTGAGTCAACAATCACCAAGTCATGGCCTGTCCTCATTCACTTCCCTCCACTGCTGGGTCATTTTGAAGCAAACTGTATACATATTAGATCATTGCATTTGTAAATACTTCAAATTTCTCTCTAAAAGAAAGTCCATTTGCTGGTACAGTGACTCATGCCTGTAATCCCAGCACTTTGGGAGGCTAAGGTGGGAGGACAGCTTGAGTCCAGGAGTTTGAGACCAGCCTGGGCAACAAAGCAAGACACCATCTCTTCAAAAAATAAAAGTAAGAATATAAGGCAGGTAGAGTGGGTTGGAGGCAGAGGTGGGAGGATCGCTTGAGCCCAGGAGTCCAAGGCTGCAGTGACTATGATGGCATGTTTCGAAAAAAAAAAAAAAAAAGTCTAGTCTTCATAAACACTCTTGTTATCCTAACCTCCAGTGGCTGGAGGCGGTTTACTTGGTGGGTAATGGTGGCAGGAAGCATCAGAAATGAGAAAGAGGGCAGTTGGTTTGTTTGTATTAAAATTTGCTCTGGGATTTTGCAGGAAACTCAGATGCCATTTATCTGGGTTTCTGAGCTGCACAGCTTGACGCCGAATGAAAGTATCTTAAGCCACGTATGTGAAGAAAAGGCTTTTTTCCAAACATCTGAATTCAAGTTCAGTATGAAAAGGACAGGTTGCAGTGAGCCTTGTCAGGACCCCGGGGAGCCGGCAGTCAGGGCTCCCTAAATGATTCATCTCTGCAATCCACACTGATAGACGAAGCTGTGCTCTTCCCTTGTGACAAATGAATACCCTGTCTAGCTACCCTGAGCTAACCCTCCTATTCTTGCCCTTTTTGCTGAAAGGAATTATTGTTAATACAGCTATTTAATTCAGGACTCTAAGCCAGATTTCTAAAGCAAAAAGCCAATCAGCATGAAGCAGCTAGCATATTAGGCTTGTGAAGTAACTGTTAAATAATAATAATCACCCCACTGTGCTCTCCGGTGGCACTGTCTGACCTGCCAGGCTTCCCCTGGGAGACCCCTCCCACCCTATGCCTGGGGGAGGAGGCGTCTATCAGGCCAAACAAAGGAGTCTGGCACGGTGATGCTGGCTCCTGCTTGCCCAGGCACAGTGACCCGCCAGACCTCACAAAGGCCTCAGGGCTGCTTACTATAAATAAATCACGCGCCGGGCGCGGTGGCTCAAGCCTGTAATCCCAGCACTTTGGGAGGCCGAGGCGGGTGGATCACGAGGTCAAGAGATCGAGACCATCCTGGTCAACATGGTGAAACCCTGTCTCTACTAAAAATACAAAAAATTAGCTGGGCATGGTGGCGTGCGCCTGTAATCCCAGCTACTCAGGAGGCTGAGGCAGGAGAATTGCCTGAACCCAGGCGGCGGAGGTTGCGGTGAGCCGAGATCGCGCCATTGCACTCCAGCCTGGGCAACAAGAGTGAAACTCCGTCTCAAAAAAATAAATAAATAAATAAATCACAGCTTTGTGCAGGCTGAGCCAGTGCAGTTCTTCCAACTGGCTGCTCCTCTCCAAGAACCATCCGTTCTTGGGTTGGCAAACAGGAAGCCTCTCATCATAGTGATTCTCAGATTCTCACCACTGTGTGGGTGCCTGAGGCCTGAGCAAGCCCAGCCCATGTGGCAGATTCCTCCCCAAGCTGGACAGGAAGACCTAAGTCCACCAAGCCTTCTTTCATTTCTCACACTTTGCCCCCGGCACAACTTTCTATGAGCATAGATTCTGGAATCTTCATCCGCACAGGAGAACAAGAGCTGCTGCAAGAACTACCTCCCCCTTTTTTTTTGTGACAGGGTCTGGGGTCTCACTCTGTTATCTAGGCTGGAGTGCAGTGGTGTGATCTCACTGCAGCCTCCACCTCCAGGGCTCCAACGATCCTCCCACCTCAACCTCCCAAGTAGATGACTACTTTTTTTTTTTTGAGACGGAGTTTCACTCTTGTTGCCTAGGCTGAAGTGCAATGGCACAATCTTGGCTCACGGCAACCCCTGCCTCCTGGGTTCAAGGATTCTCCTGCTTCAGCCTCCCAAGTAGCTGGGATTACAGGCATGCACCACCACACCGGGCTAATTTTTGTATTTTTAGTAGAGATGGGGTTTCTCCATGTTGGCCAGGCTGGTCTTGAACTCCTGACCTCAGGTGATCCACCTGCCTCGGCCTCCCAAAGTGCTGGGATTACAGGCATGAGCCACCGAGCTGGCCAAGATGACCACTTTTTAAGAAGATGTTAAGGTTGAAAGCTTAGGGCCAGGTGTGGGGCTCACGTTGTGCTCCCTGCACTTTCGGAGGCCAAGGCAGGAGGATTGCTTGAGGCCAGGAGTTAGAGACCAGTCTGGGCAACAAAGTAAGACCCCGTCTCTATAAAAAACTTTTTTTTAAAAAGCCGGGTGTGGTGTCTCACACCTGTAGTCCCAGCTTCTCAGGAGGCTGAAGTGGGAGGATTGCTTGAGCCCAGGAGGTTGAGGATGCAGTGAGTTGTGATCACAGCCTAGGAGACAGAAGGAGATCCTATCTAAAAAAAATTGGCTCGCGCCTGTAATCCCAGCACTTTGGGAGGCCAAGGCACGTGGATAATGAGGTCAAGAGATCGAGACCATCCTAGCCAACATGGTGAAATCCCATTTCTACTAAAAATACAAAAATTAGCCAGGAGTGGTGACATGAACCCGTAGTCCCAGCTACTCGGGAGGCTGAGGCAGAATTGCTTGAACCCAGGAGGTGGAGGTTGCCGTGAACCGAGATTACGCCACTGCACTCCAGCTTGGGCAACAGAGCGAGACTCCTTGTCCGAAAAAAAAAAAAAAAAAGAAAAAGAAGTACCTGCTTATGACAGCCTTCTGGGTGACATAGATGGTTGTATGCAGGAAACAGGGTGGTTTCAGGGACGGGAAATTCACTTTAGATACTGTAAAATGGCCAGTAGTTTTCAGAAGAGAGACTTGCTAGAAAAGGAAGTGGCAGCTGTTTTCTGCAGGGCCTGTCTGGAAGCCTCTGGTTTCTCATCATCCCTGAGGACTGGGGAAGAGCAGTTTATTTTTGTGAAGGGGATACTTCCTGGTTTTTCTTTCCTATTCCTGTGTTTTGAGTGTGCCTAAACCCGCCAGCGCAGCAGCTGGGAGGGCCCCTCAAGGTGGGCGGGGGCGGTGAGTCCCGGGGGTCGAGTCTCTGCCCAGGTTTGAATCTCATGTGGGTGACGTCCCCGAGCTTTGGGTGGCAGGCAGATGGATCATTCATTCACAGGTCCTTCATTCACTCATTCAGCCACTGAGCACCTGCCGGGAGCCGTACTGGGCGCTGAAGGATAGAAGTGAACGGTCCTCCCTCTTGGAGCTGAGGTTCCCGCAAAAAAAAAAAACACAACGCATCCTGCAGCGAAAGGCTTCCGTGCCGCCAGCGGGATCTTCCCAACGTCTGGCAAGATCCCTGATGGCTCCTCCTGACGCCCGTCTCTAGGGACGCACGCCCGTCTCTAGGGACCCACGCCCTCCTTTGGCTGCCGCCGGGCGGAGTCTCACGATATCTTGCGACTTACCTCGGCATCGCCCAACGGTTGCCGGGAAACGGCGCGGCTTCCGCGGGACTGGCGCTTTGGACCCCGGTTGTGGCTGGGCTTGTCCGCCGGCGTCATGGTGAGCAAGGGCGGGAGCCGGGCTGAGGTCCTCGCCAAGGGGCTCGGAAGGCTCGGGGCAGGGAGGCCTGGGTGCACAGAGACCCCGGAAGTGGAGGCCCGGCGTGCGGGGATTCTGAAATGGGGGACCCCGTGGGGCAAACTCAAGCTGCTCCCGGCCCCGGGGCCTGCCCGCACTCGGAGCTGAGACCAGGGCTGGTCGTAGAACGCCCAGGGTCCGCGGCGCGCGGTGCCCGGGAGAGTGGACGAGCGTCAGGGGGGCTTCCGTCCTGGGGTGGAGACTCGCTCTGTTGGCTCCCCGGGACCTAGGGTTGCACCTCACAGGGGCTTTGCAGCGCACCGGGGTCCCCCGGGAATAGAGTCGGAGGCAGCGATTGCCCTGGGACCTTTGGGTTCCGGGATGGAGAGCCTGGGGCACACCAGAGTGGCTCGAGGTCCCTCTCCACCAAGGAGGCCAGGACGTGCCCATTGCCCGTGGACTGCTCAGTTCCTCGGGATACAGGAACCACTGCTCCCTTGGAAAGCCTGGCAGCGTACCGGGAAGAGCAAGGCAGAGCTCTTGGCCTCATCAGCTCCATCTATGTCTTTTTCCTGTAAAGGGCTCTCCCTTTATGATACAAGAGTTGTCAGTAACTCCGTTTCTGGGCAGGTGTGGCAGGGTGGGTTTCAGCTGGTGGGGGAGGAAAGCTCTCATAGCCCAAGTTCCTGCAGCTGTCTGTGAATGTCCCAGATGCTCAGTGATACTGAACCTTCCTCCCCGGCTTTTAGGGCTTTTTGATGAGGTGGCCTTCTTGGAGTGGAGGGAGTAGAGAGAGCAGTACGTTAAATATTAAGATCTAAGTGGATGGGTTTTCTGAACCAGGAAGGGTCTTCTGAAAACCAACTGGAAAATAAACTAGGAAACTAGGCTGGGAGGCCAGGCGCAGTGGCTCACACCTTTAATCCGACCACTTTGGGAGGCTGAGGTGGGCGGATCATGAGGTCAAGAGATCAAGGCTATCCTGGCCAACATGATGAAACCCAGTCTCTACTAAAAACACAAAAAATAGCTGGGCATGTTGGCACGTGCATGTAGTCCCAGTTATTGAGGAGGCTGAGGTAGGACAATCGGTTGAACCCAGGAGGCGGTGGTTGCAGTGAGCTGAGATGGTGTCACTGCACTCAGTGAGATGCCTGGGTGACAGAGTACTCTGTCTCTAGGGAAAAAAAAAAAAAAAAAAGCCTGGGCTCAGTGGCTCACGGCTGTAAACCTAGCACTTTAGAAGTCTGAGGTGGGCAGATCTCTTGAGGTCAGGAGCTCGAGACCAGCGTGGCCAACGTAGTGAAACCTTGTCTCTACTGAAAATGTAAAAATTAGCTGAGCACGTGTAATCCCAGCTACTTGGGAGGCTCAGACAGGAGAATCGCTTGAACCTGGGAGGTGGAAGTTGCAATGAGCTGAGATTGTGCCACTGCACTCCAGCCTGAGTGACAGAGTGAGACTCTAAGAAACAACAACAACAACAAAACAACAACAAAAAACTACCAAACTACTTTATTTATTCATTCATTCATTTATTTTTTTGAGACAGAGATTCACTCTTGCCCAGGCCGGAGTGCAGTGGCATGATCTTGGCTCACCGCAACTTGCGTCTCCCAGGTTCTAGTGGTTCTCCTGCTTCAGCCTCCATAGTAGCTGGGATTACAGTTGCCCATTATCACGCCAAGCTAATTTTGTGTATTTTTAGTAGAGATGGAGTTTCACTATGTTGGCCAGGCTGGTCTTGAACTTCTGACCTTAGGTGATCCACCTGCCTTAGCCTCCCAAAGTTTTGGGATTATAGGTATGAGCCACCGTGCCTGGCTAAACTACTTCTGTTTACACTAGCTTGTGAGAATATGATTGGATCCTTGGGACCAAGGAATATGGGTAATATTTCTTTTTTCTTCTCATCAGTGTTTTCTAAAATTTCCACATAATATTTTTTTTCTTTTTTCTTTTTTTTTTTTTTTGAGGCAGAGTCTCACTCTGTCACCCAGGCTGGACATATCTCGGCTCCTCATAATATTTTCACTCAGGACTAAATGAAACATAAATTAAAATAATTGGGCTGGGCACGGTGGCTCACGCCTGTAATCCTAGCACTTTGGGAGGCCTAGGCGGGTGGATCACCTGAGATCAAGAGTTTGAGACCAGCCTGGTCAACATGGTGAAACTTCGTCTCTACTAAAAATACAAATAAAATTAGCTAGGTGTGGTTGCAAGTGCCTGTAGGCCCAGCTGCTTGGGGAGGCTGAGGCAGGATAATCGCTTGAACTGAGGAGTCAAAGGTTGCAGTGAGCCAAGATGGTGCCATTGCACTCCAGCCTGGGTGACAGAGGGAGGCTCCATCTCAAAAAAAAAAAAAAAAAAAAAAGGATAAATGGATTTAGATTTTAATGTTTTGAAATAATAAATAAAATTTCCACATGTAATTTGTAATTATAAAAATGTTCCACAGCTGGGCGCAGAGGCAATGCACTTCCCTAGTCCCAGCTACCGGGGAGACTGAGGTGGGAGTATTCATTTGAGCCCGGCATTTGGAGGCTGCAGTGAGCTGTAATCACACCACTGCACTCCAGCTTGGGTGACGGAATAAGATCTTGTGCTCAAAACAGGTTACCGAGACATGTAGACACAGAAAAGCATAGGCTGAAGACCACTGGGAGTGGCAAAGTCAGAAGGATAGGCTGTGGAAATTCGGTATCGGCTGAGTGTTCTGTGAGTGGGTGACCGAGGATAGGCAGTGGAAATTCATTATTGCTGAGTGTTCTGTGAGTGGGTGACCGAGGATAGGCTGTGGAAATTGAGTATCTGCTGAGTGTTCTGTGAGTGGGTGACCGAGGATAGGCTGTGGAAATTGAGTATCTGCTGAGTGTTCTGTGAGTGGGTGACCGAGGATAGGCTGTGGAAATTGAGTATCTGCTGAGTGTTCTGTGAGTGGGTGACCGAGGATGGCTGTGGAAATTCGGTATCTGCTGAGTGCTCTGTGAGTGGGTGACGGAGGATAGGCTGTGGAAATTCGGTATCTGCTGAGTGCTGTGAGTGAGTGACCAGACAGAACTGCTCGTGGTGTCATGCTTCGTTTTAGCAACTTTCACAAGGGAGTGGGGTTAGAAAGTTCTCTCTCCCAACCTTGTCAAAGTTGCTAAAACCGCACACAACGCCATGTGCAGTTCCGTCTGGCAACCCATTTACGGAGCACTCATGGTGGGTGCTTTCTGCCCAAGCTTTGTTGACCAGGCTTCTCTGAAGGAATTTTCTGTTTGGAAGAAAGGAAACCTCTGGTTGTCACAGCTGGTTATGGTTATGGAGGCCTTTCTCCCTATACTTACTGAATGGCTTCCTGGATGTCTTTCCATGGTGGTTTCTAAGCATTGCAGCCAACGTGGTAACATTTGGCAGTGTGGTATTGGGGTTCTTCCCTGTGGAACCCAAGTACATTTTGCATCCACAGCAGAGGTGTTTACTATTACCAAGGGGTGAGTGGGTTTGGAATGGGCTCCCTTGTCATAGTTTTTGGAGACAGAGTCTTAGTCTGCTGCCCAGGCTGAAGTGCAGTGATGCAGCCATAGCTCACTGTAGCCTTAAACTTCTAGATTCAAGTGATCCTCCTGCCTTGGCCTCCCAGAGTGCTGGGATTACACATGTGAGGCACTGCACCTGGCCACCACAGACCAAGGAATCAGTGGTTTTAAAATGCATTCCCTCTCTTTTCTAGAAGGAATGTTCTTCTTTAGAGGAAGGTTTCTCCTTTGTGCTTCTCCAAATGCAACCACAGGATATGTGTGTGTGGTTGAGGGTGGGAACACTCAGGGTAATGATATGCTTCAGGTGAGCAGGAGGGAGAGAGGTTCCAGAACCTTCTCTGCCAAATGCTCCTGTGAGCAAATCAGAGCCAATCAAGAGGGGGAAGCTGTTAGAGTCTCTCTTACCCAATTATCTCCAAAGGCGCCCAAAAAGAAAGGGAAGAAAGGCAAAGCCAAAGGCACTCCAGTTGTCGATGGACTCACCCCAGAGGACATGAGCAAGGAGCAGGTGAGCAGAGCCGGCTGTGGCCCAGTCCCAGGGTGGGTGCAACGCAGGGTCAGGTGGGCAGAGCAGGCTGTGGCCCAGTCCCGGGGTGGGCGCCATGCAGGGTCAGGTGGGCAGAGCCGGCTGTGGCCCAGTCCCGGGGTGGGCGGGCGCCACACAGGGTCAGGTGGGCAGAGCCGGCTGTGGCCCAGTCCTGGGGTGGGCAGGTGCCATGCAGGGTCAGGTGGGCAGAGCCGGCTGTGGCCTAGTCCCTGGGTGGGCGGGTGCTATGCAGGGTCAGGTGGGCAGAGTCGGCTGTGGCCCAGTCCCGGGGTGGGCGCAACGCAGGGTCAGGTGGGCTGAGTCGGCTGTGGCCCAGTCCTGTGGTGGGTGGGCACCACGCAGGGTCAGATGGGCAGAGCCAGCTGTGGCCTAGTCCTGGGGTGGGTGCCACGCAGGGTTCCTGTGTGAACCTCTCACGTGGCTGCACCATTTGTCCATCTCACCATGTGGATCTACTCCTCTGTGCAAGCCAGAACGAGCACCCCAGCCTGGTCCATAATTCCCATCAGCTGCAAAGCTTTCACGTGGACTATGTGTTTTCAAAAAGGCAATAGAACCCATTATAGAACGTTTTAATAGGGCGGTAGGAATTTGGAAGGACAAGTTTTTCTGATTTAAAAGCTATTTTTAATTTTGAGTATTCTCTTTCAATCTACCCTTTTTTCCAACTGTTGTGTATAGACTTATCATAGCACACACACGTAGCATTCTCCTTTATTTTATTCACAATTAAATATTATCTCAAAAAGGAAGGTTTTAAAAGAAAGATGAGTTACTTAAAATCACATCTCAGCCTGATTGATCATTCATTGTTTTTGATATAAGTCCCATCAGGGCTGCCTTTTTCTTCTTGGCTGTGCTTATTTTGAAGAGGAGGTGATGTTTCTGTAGTTTCTTTGTAGGAATTATTTCAAGTCCATTCTTCATTTTAATGCAGTTAAGGGCTACAGAACATTCTTATGTAATTACAATTTTACCTAAGAGGCTCCTGAAACCTGCTTGCTGTGGTGAGCACAGTGCAGCCTCTAGCCTGTGCCCTGATGGATGACTGCCCCATGAGCCTCTGACACAGGTCATGAGTGCTGTCAGCTTATGTGTTATTGTAATAATTGTTACCTTCTTTTGATAGTATTAAGATAAAAAGTAAATATGAAGGAGACTAGAAGAGTCATATGACCTGAAGTTGGAGCTGGGCAGAGGTCCTTGAACTGTGCTAAAGAACGGCTGTGTTTTACATGCAGGGAAAGTGTGGGCAGTTCAAGCCGGGGGCTGAGTGAAGGGGTGATGGGGTGAGGTTTGTGTTCTGGAAAGGTGTCTGGAGCTGCTGGGTGGAGAGTGGATTGTTGCCTTGTCCTAGCGTGTGAGCTGCTGCCGCCTCCCTGTTTGCTTCCCCTCCCTGTGGAGACAGGCCTTGCACGGCAGTGGCTGTACAGTCCATTGGGCAGGGTCTTGCACTGCGCATGGCACACAGAGCCACAGACTAAGAAGACATCTTCAGGGTCCAGGCAGAGGGTAGGGCTGGAGGTGACCTGGACACGCCTGGCTGGAGGGGCCTGTGAGCAAATCAGAGCCAATCAAGAGGGGGAAGCTGTTAGAGTCTCTCTTACCCAATTATCTCCAAAGGCGCCCAAAAAGAAAGGGGCTGTGCCCAAAAAATAACTGATTCTTAAGGGAAATGAGCTCCACAGAAAGCTGGAAGCCTGTCCTACATTTTTTTTAACCTATTTGCAGATTTGCAGTTGAATCCTCTTGAGGGTTAGGAGTCTGCTGGTCTTGTATATTTTTTGCTTAACATTTTATCTTTAAAGGTGATTTTTTTTTCATTTAACATTATATGAATTTGTTTAAATGCTGCTACTTTATTTGCGTATTTGTTTTTTGGGTAATGTGATATTTCTCCCAGTTGATATACTTTTAAGTTTTCAACCATTGCAGTATTCATTTATTTATGTTTTAGAGACAGGGTCCTGCTCTGTCACCCAGGGCGGAGTGCAGTGGTGTGAACACGGCTCACTGCAGCCTCGAGCTCCCAGGTTCAAGTGATCATCCTCCCAAAGTGTTCCCAGTTGCTGTGATTATAGGCACGTGCCACCACTCCTGGCTAATTTTTATTTTTCTGTTTTGTAGAGACGGGGTTTTGCCATGTTGCCTAGGCTGGTCAACTCTCAGGCTCAAAAGATCATCCTGCTTTGGCCTCCCAAAATGCTGGGAGCCACCGTACCTGGCTGTTTATTTTTTGAGACAGAATCTCAGTCTGTCAACCAGGTTCGAGTGTAGTGGCTTTATCATGACTAACTGCAGCCTCAACCTCCTGGGCTTAAGTGACTCTCCCACCTCAGCTTTCCCAGTAACCGAGACTACAGGTGCGTGCCATGACATCTGGCTAATTAAAAAAATTTTTTTTTTGCAGAGATGGGGTCTTGCTATGTTGCCCAAGCTGGCTTAAACTCCTGGGCTCAAGGGATCCTTCCACCTCGGCCTCCCAAAGTGCTGGGATTGCAGGTGAGAGCCGCTACCTCTAGCCCATTCCCCATTTACATTGGTCTCAGATTGTTTCCTCTAACATTTTTGCTCTTGTAATAATGGTGTGGGTAATATCTTTCAGCAACAAGCTCTTATATTTCTTTCGAGAAATTTCTTAGGTATAAATTCTCAGAAATGGATGAAAGGATATAGTTATTTTATGTTTATTGGCCAAATAGAAGAGAATTCTGCCACTTGTTGAATGTATTCTGTCTCTGGAGCTTCCTAGCTTTATATCTTAACTTTTTATGTTCAGCTGTTTAATTTTAGGTGAAAATGGGTCCACCCTCTTTGTTCCTTGCCCTTCTCCGACCACCTGCCCCTCTGCTATGCACAGGCCCTTGCCCAGTGCTCAGCTGACCCACTGCACCTGGCCAGGTGGAGGAACATGTGGGCTGTATCCGGGAGGAGCTGGACCGTGAGCGGGAGGAGCGCAACTACTTCCAGCGGAGCGGGACAAGATCACCCGGAGGCAGCTGGAGGAGAAGAAGGCTGAGCTCAGGAACAAAGATCGGGAGATGGAAGAGGCCGAGGAGAGGCACCAAGTGGAGATCAAGGTGAGTGGGGCCAGCCTGCCCATGCCCACCTGGTCACCACACAGCCACAGAGGAGCTGGGCCCACTGAGGGTGAGGGTGGGGCACTGTCTGTCCTCAGCTTTGGGAGTCACAGCCCTGAAGGTGTTTTTTATAAAAGAGGCCGAGGGAGAGACACTTCATCTCTCCAATATCAGGTGAGACCCTGCAGGTCCTGAGGTTCAACATGCAGCCTCCACAACATGGAAGGAGCATGGGCTCTGGGGGCAGGCTGGCCTGTTTGCAACTCAGCTCTGCCCCTCAGCACCCCGTGAGCTGGGGATGCACCTCACCTCCCAGCCTTGGTGTCTGACTCTGCCTCAAGTGTGCAGGTTTGCTTAAGTGAACAGGCATGTGTAGCTGTGTGCAGGTGAGGAGTCATGCAAGTGAGCAGGTGTGTGCAGGTGAGGAGGTGGGTGCAGGTGAGTAGATGGTGAAGGTGAGTAGATGGTGCAGGTGAGCAGGTGGATGCAAATGAACGGGTGTGTGCAGGTGAGGAGGTGTGTGCAGGTGAGGAGGCATGGGCAGGGGAGTAGATGATGCAAGTGAGTAGGTGGATGCAAATGAGCAGATGTGTGCAGGTGAGGAGATGTGTACATGTGATTAGATGGTGCAGGTGGTTAGATGGTGCAGGTAAGCAGGTGGATTCAAGTGAGCAGGTGTGTACAGGTGAGGCATGGGCAGGTGAGGATATGTAGGCAGGTGAGCAGATGGTTCAGGTGAGCAGGTGTGTGCAGGTGAGGCGTGGGCAGGTCAGGTGGTATGGACAGGTGAGCAGACGGTGCAGGTAAACAGGTGGATGCAAGTGGGCAAGTGTGTGCAGGTGAGGAGGCATGGGCAGGTGAGCAGATGGCACAGGTAATACAGGTGAGGAGGTGATGCAGGTCAGCAGGTGGGGCAGGTATGTGCAGATGAGGTGTCAACAGGTGGGTGCAGGTAAGCAGATGGGTGCAAGTGACCAGGTGCATACAGATGTGTACAGGTGGACAGGTGGGTACAAGTGACCACATGTGTACAGGTATGTGCAGGTGAGGAAGCATGAAAGTGAGCAGATGGTGCAGGTGAGCAAGAGGGTGCAAGTGACCAGGTATGTACAGGTGAGCAGGTGTGGTTAGGTGAGCAGGTGGGTGCAAGTGACCAGGTGTGTACAGGTAAGGTGTGGTGCAGGTGAGCAGATGTTTACAGGTGAGGAGGTATGGTGTAGGTGAGCAGGTGGGTGTAGGTGAGCAGGTGGGTGCAGGTGAGCAGGTGTGTAGGTGAGCAGGTGTGTAGGTGAGCAGCTGTGGTGTAGGTGAGCATGTGTGGAGCAGGTGTATGGGTCAGGTGTGTAGGTGAGCAGGTGTGTAGGTGAGCAGGTGTGTTGCACATAAGGTGTGTAGGTGAGCAGCTGTGGTGTAGGTGAGCAGGTGTGATGCAGGTGAGAAGGTGTACAGGTGAGCAGGTGTGTAGGTGAGCGGCTATGGTGTAGGTGAGCAGTTGTGTACGGGTGAGCAGGTGTGCAGGTGAGGTGTGTAGGTGAACAACTCTGGTGTAGGTGAGCAGGTGTGGTGCAGGTGAGGAGGTGTGCAGGTGAGCAGATAATGGTGCAGGTGAGCAGGTGTGGTGCAGGTGAGGAGGTGTGTAGGTGAACAGCTGTGGTGTAGGTGTGCAGGTAAGCAGGTGTTTAGGTGAGCAGCTGTGGTGCAGGTGAGCTACAGGTGAGCAGGTGTGGTGCAGGTGAGCAGATGTGCAGGTGAGCAGGTGAGAAGGTGTGTAGGTGAGCAGGTGTGGTGCAGGTGAGAAGGTGTGTAGGTGAGCAGGTGTGGTGCAGGTGAGAAGGTGTGTAGGTGAGCAGGTGTGGTGCAGGTGAGGAGGTATGGTGTAGGTGAGCAGGTGTGATGCAGGTGAGCAGGTGTACGGATGAGCAGGTGTGGTGCAGGTGAGGAGATGTGTAGGTGAACAGCTGTGGTGTAGGTGAGCAGGTGTGCAGGTAAGCAGGTGTGTAGGTGAGCAGGTGTGGTGCAGGTGAGCAGGTATGGGTGAGCAGGTGTGGTGCAGGTGAGGAGGCGTGTAGGTGAATAGCTGTGGTGCAGGTGAGCAGGTGGTACTCCATTGCCCTGCAGGTGTACAAGCAGAAAGTGAAGCACCTGCTCTATGATCACCAGAACAACCTGACAGAGATGAAGGCTGAGGGCACCGTGATCATGAAGCTGGCACAGAAGGAGCACCACACTCAGGAGGGTGCGCTGCGCAAGGATATGCGGGCGCTGAAGGTGGAGCTCAAGGAGCAGGAGCTGGCCAATGAGGTGGTGGTGAAGAACCTGCGGCTGGTAGGTGTGATGGGGGCACGTGGGGGCTGACAGATCGTTGGGGACGCAAGCCCAGTGCTGCATGAACTCTGGTTTATTCAACAGCAACTGGGAATTCATATTTTTGCATAAGATCTCCTGCATTTTTTCAGTTTGTTGAAATATATGTATATTTTTAAGCATGTATCCAAACAAACCCCATTTTGGGGCCAAGTGCACAATGCTGTCTCAGCCCTGAGGAAAAAATCGACATCCCCAAATTAAAATCCAGCTCAGGGTCTTTGATGTGCTGCTGACACATGATGCCCAGGTACTTTGCTAGAGAGTAGTGTCATAGGTGTTTAGTAGAAAGTGAACCAACCATTAAA
Organism: Saimiri boliviensis; assembly: GCF_048565385.1. Lineage (NCBI taxonomy): Eukaryota > Metazoa > Chordata > Mammalia > Primates > Cebidae > Saimiri > Saimiri boliviensis. The sequence goes on along the minus strand of NC_133470.1, from coordinate 82,535,492 downwards.
ATGTCCAGTGTGTCGGCCCCTGGGCAGCTGTGATGGTTTGTCACAAGCTGTGCTGATTTTTACCTTTGAAGCTGGGAGTTTCCAGGGCACCTTTAAAATTGATTTGTACACGTGGTTCAGTGGCTCACACCCATAATCCCAGCACTTGGAAGGGTTAGATGGGAGAACCAGTTGAGGCCAATAGTTTGAGAGTAGCCTGGGTGAAATCGTCGAACCCTATCTTGTTTTTTTCTGATTTTTTTTTTTTTTTTGATCTCTTTCTTTTTCCGTAGACTGCTCAGCAGGATGAACCCTATCTCTACCAAAAAACAAAACAAAACAAACCCATGGCCCGGTGAGGTAGATCAGGGCTGTGATCCCAGCACTGTGGGAGGCCGAGGCGGGTGGATCATGAGGTCAGGATTTTGAGACCAGCCTGGCCAGCATGATGAACCCCGTCTGTACTAAAAATACAAAAATCAGCTGGGCATGGTGGTGGGTGCCTGTAATCTCACCTACTTGGGAGGCTGAGACAGGAGAATTGCTTGAAACCAGAAGGCGGAGGCTGCAGTGAGCCGAGATGGCACCACTTCACTCCAGCCTGAATGAAAGAGCGAGTTTCCATCTCAAATAACAGTAACAACAAACATAAGCTGGTGTGGCAGCAATGCCTATAGTGTCAGCTACTTGGGAGGCTGAGGTGGGAGGATCCCTTGAGTTCAGGAAGTTAAGGCTGTGGTGAGCTAGGATCGTACCACTGCACTCCAGCCTCCGTGACAGAGTGAGACCAAACAAAAAAGAAAGAAATTTGTTTGCTGAGTGTCCTTTAGCTGCTAGGTCCTGATCTGATCTCTGACAAAATGCCTGCCTGGCCGGGGCTGATGGTCTAGAAAGGACAACAGGTGAGTTGGAAGACAAAATAAATGTGTCAGATAAAACAGAGAATCTGGTGGGGACACATGACACAGAGAAAGCAAAGTGGGGAGAGGAGGGATGCAGCTTTGTACAAGTAGGTTACCAGTGGGGAGAGGGGCGGGCCAGTGGGAAGGCCCAGAGGAACCGAAGGACGACACTGGGGGAGAGGGGTCTGTGCTTGTTCGCCTCGAAAGCCGGGTGAGGACTGGGACTTTGACCTGGGGGAATCTACTGCACTCTGAGAACTGGGGTGGTGGAGACATGTGTCTGACTTTAGTCTTCAAAAGTTCTTCCTGGTGCTGGGTAGAGGAGACTTTCTTTCTTTCTCTTTTTTTGGAGATGGAGTCTCGCTCTGTCACCCAAGCTGGAGTGCAGTGGCGCGATTGTGGCTCACTGCAACCTCCGCCTCCTGGATTCAAGCCATTCTCCCACCTCAGCCTCCCAAGTAGCTGGGATTACAGGCACCTGCCATCATGCCCGGCTAATTGTTGTATTTTTGTAGAGATGGCGTTTCACCATGTTGGCCAGGCTGTCTCGAACTCCTGACCTCAGGTGATCCGCCCACCTTGGTCTCCCAGAGTCCTAGGATTGTGGGCACGAGCCACTGCACCTGGTCTCAAGGAGACTAACACATTTGCCTCATGCCTGGAAGCAGGTCAGCCTCAACTGAATCTGGAAGAAGCTTGGTGACACTGCTGACTTTGCAGAAAAGCATGAGGGTGCTGAAGTCTTGAACCCTCCAGAATTGTCTGATCTTCATCGAGGTCCTGGATGTGGTATTGTTACACAATCAGAGTTCCCTGTTGGATGAAAATACTGCTTTAAAAAAAAAAATTAGTAGTCAGGTGCAGCGGCTCAAGTCTGTAATCCTAGCACTTTGGGAGACCAAGGCGGGTGGATCACAAGGTCAGTAGATCGAGACCATCCTGGCCAACATGGTGAAACCCTGTCTCTACTAAAAATACACGTGGGGTGGCCCGTGCCTGTAATCCCAGCAACTTGGGAGGCTGAGGCAGGAGAATCACTGGAACCTGGGAGGTGGAGGTCACGGTGAGCTGAGATTGCGCCACTGCACTCCAGCCTGGTGACAGAGTGAGACTCTGTCTCGAGGAAAAAAAAAAAAAAAATTTAAATCCAAAATTTTAATATATAATGTTTATCGAAATATATACAAATTATTTGTTTAAAAATATATATTTATTTATTTTTAGAGATGAGGTCTCATTCTGTGTCCCAGGCTGCAGTGCAATGGTACAATTGTAGCTCACAGCAGCTTCGAACTCCTGGGCTCAGGTGATCCTTCCACCTTAGCCTCCCAAGTAGCTGGAACTGTAGACATGTGCCACCACATGCACCTAATCTTTAAATTTTCTGTAGAGGGTCTTGCTGTGTTGCCTAGGCTGCTCTTGAACTCTTGGCCTCAAGAGATCCTCCTGCCTTGGCCTCTGAAGTGCTGGGATTACAGGCATGAGTCACCATGCCCAGCCTATTAAAATACTTCTAAAATGCTGCTTTAGGCAACAGTGCAGCAGATTGGAAGCTACACACGAGACCTGCAGAGATGCCACAGCTCTCTGTGTATGTGACTGCTGCCCTCCAGGCTGTGGGATGGTTTGGCAAGGGAATGAAGCTGGGTTCAGTGCTCACAGTGTCTGTTCATATCCTCTCTCAAGCTTAGAGGTGATTTAGTTGAGGGAAGTGAGTTAGGAAATGTGGAGGTCACCAGAACCATGTTATCCTGGGCATATTCCATGAACCTGGGGGTGTGGAGAACCCAGAAACCAGCAGCAGAATGAGGTTTGCTGAGCTGGGTTTTTCATGGAGGTTAGGACCAGGGTCAGCCTGAAGGGAGTGGGCTTCCCTCTGTGTCTGGCTATCTAGTAACGGCCTCTTTTCTCCTGTGCAGAAACACACTGAGGAGATCACCAAGTTGTGGAATGATTTTGAGAGGCAAGTTCGAGGTCAGTTTCCCCCATGCTCATTGTGTAGGGTGGTGCCAGAGCCCCCATCAGAAGGGAACTTACCTCCAGAGCTTTTGAACTCAGGGAACACAGACTAGATTAAAACAGCCCAAGCATGCAAGGGAAAGAACGTGGGAGTTTCCAAGGTCAGTGGACCCACTCAGAATCCCAGAACGACTTACTTCCATGTGAGTCTGGGAGGCTGTGATTATCACACACTTTCCCACTCCTAGCTAAAATCAGGAGTTATCAGCAGGTGGTACTCAGTGCCGTGGGCGGCATTCTTAAAATAGTCTTCATGATTCCTGGTCTGAGAAGGCTCCAATTTCAGAAGTCTGTCTGGTTTACTAATAAGAGCCCGTAGTCTGTGTCTGGATGGCCACACAGGCCTTGATTATGCTCCCTGGGGTCAGCTGACATTCAGCTGTTGGCAGTCCCAGTGCAGGGAGCGATTAGCAATGCCTGTCACTGGCAAAGGCTGGTGGACAGTGGCATGTGTGCTGAGTATGAGCATCAGCAGAAAGCACTAAAGCCCTCTGTTCTCCTGCAGAGCTTGCTTGCAAAGCTGTTCTGACCACAGTGGGCGTTTGGGATCCTGTTTACAGGCTCCCCGTTTTGTAGTCATAGGGGTACCTTCTTCCTTGCTAAGCGGCTATTTGTTGCTGCCTTTCAGAAATTGAGGCCAAATATGACAAGAAGATGAAGATGCTGAGGGACGAGCTTGATCTGCCCGAGCTGCACGAAGTGGAGAAGAGGAAGAATGGCCAGATCAACACGCTGATGCAGCGCCATGAGGAGGCCTTCACCGACATCAAGAACTACTACAACGACATCACCCTCAACAACCTGGCCCTCATCAACTCCCTCAAGGTGAGGTGCTGCGCACGAGGCGGGGTGGGGAAGACATACTCTGCCTGTGCTCGGATGTGGGCTGCAGAGTCCTGGGGATCCAGACCCCAGCCCTCCTCCCGACACACCCCATTTCATAACATTGTTTGACAATGGCCCTCTAGTGTCTCTAACTGAAATTCCTAAATAATGTAACCTGTCTATACGTATTGTTAAAAGCTGTCAGGATAGTTCTTCACTGTAGTGAGGGGGAGGTAATCAAATGTAATTGATATGTAAAAGCCTGGTGGAACTTCAGCGGGCACCCCATTGTGGCTGGAGTGGACGGGTGTCCTCATCACTCACATGCTGGCAGTGATGGGATCTTCTACACGAGGCCACGGCCCTTGGTGTAATCTTGAACAGTGTAGTCCCTCCATCTGCGTGGAAGCTGTATTCCCAGAAAACTCAGAATAAGTTGCAACTGCAGAAATACTGTGTTTATACCTACAACGGGGATCTAAGCGCCAGTGTGCATGTGGCCTCAGGACCTGTTCGTGGGCAGGAGGGCCCCCTGGCTGCCCCTGCAGCCATGGCCCCTTTGGTTCTGCCTGCTAACCCCTCCCGGGCCCATGCTTGTGCCTGCAGGAGCAAATGGAGGACATGCGGAAGAAGGAGGACCACCTGGAGAGGGAGATGGCAGAGGTGTCTGTGCAGAACAAGCGCCTGGCGGACCCTCTCCAGAAGGCTCGCGAGGAGATGGGTGAGATGCAGAAGCAGCTCGCGAACTACAAGAGGGACAAGCAGATCCTGCTCGTGAGTTTCCTGTTGGATTTATCTCCCTCCTTGGCACCAGCCTCAGCTCAGGAGGAAGGAACATCACGGGGATCCCTGAGGCTGCACGTGGGGCTTGGCCCTCAGGGCAGGAAAGGAGACGGGGAGGCTGGCATTTCTCCTTTCTCAGCCTTGTTTTCTGGGGAAAGTCAAGTCTGGGGGTGTTTTGGAGACAGGCCCTCATCTTCACCGCATGCTACTGACCTGCCCTGGTAGGGCTCAGCTGCTGGTGTCCTGGAGCCTGGTCTTAATGGTGATGGTTTTTGGCCTTGCCATCTCCCAGGAGACTGTTACCTGATGATTGTGAATCTTGAATACTTTCTGTCTCTACTCCCTGTTTTCTCTACAGTGCACAAAAGCACGTTTAAAAGTCACAGAGAAAGAGCTGAAAGACCTGCAGTGGGAGCACGAAGTGTTAGAGCAGCGGTTCACCAAGGTGAGTGGGCACCAGGCTGGCCCTGCTCGGGCAGTGGTAGTGATGGGTCACGATGGGCCATTGTCTGCCAGCCAGGGACGGGGCTCTCCTTGTTGCCCTGGCCCCTGGAACAGCTTCAGGTGCCTTCACCATGTTTTTGGATTCTGAAGCTGTAACTCATCCCATAGCTTCTAAGAGGCAAAAACCTGTGGCCTATTTTGCATGTATATCCTGCAGGAGGCCTGGGGTCTCATGGGGAGCAGATCACACATGACTCACATGCATGTCCTGCAGGAGGCCTGTGGACTCGTGGGGAGTGGATCACACATGACTTTTGTTTTCTTAAGAGCTCCCCTCTGAGCACATGAAGGAGGCCTGGCGCCTTCAGCACATCTTTCTTCCATGTGTGTAGGTTTCTAAGTACTAACCTGTTACTCTCTCATTGTAAAGAAGTCATGGGGTCTTAAGTGTAAGTTAAAATGTGTCTCCAGGCCTGGCGCAGTGGCTCACGCCTGTAATCCTAGCACTTTGGGAGGCCAAGGTGGGTGCATCACCTGAGGTCAGGAGTTCAAGACCAGCCTGGCCATCATGGTGAAACCCCATCTTAAAAAAAAAAAAAAAGAGAAAATGAGTCTCCAGCTGCTCAGCACTGGTCTTCACACTGGCGAGCTTTGTGAGCTCCCTTCCTGGTTTCCTGCAAGCTCTAGTGTGCATGTGACTGTGGATTATGAACACAGGATCAGGCATAAGCACAGCTTACTTTCTAATCTCACAGTGTATCAGGCTGCAAATAGGAAGTGGTTTCATTCTTAGCCACATGGTGCTCTGTTTCGTGAATGTTTGATCGCTCATGTAGCTGACTCCCCTGTTTCTAATCCTCTGCTGTTGTAAGCATGGCTACCTCAATAAATTTGTCTTTGTGCACCTGTGTAAGATTGCTTCTTAGGAAAGTCAGTTCCTAGCAATGGGATTGTCGGGTCTGTGGGGGTCTGCACTGAGGATTCTGATCGTCTGTCCAGAGGGCCGTTCTGAGTCACACAGCTGCCAGGGTGCTGGAGGGGCCATTTCCATCCTTCCTCACCTGTACCACTTCTAACAGGTTTAAACCTGTGCACATGTGATTGGATGGGAAACATCTTTTAGCGTGTGCGTCTCAGATTTCTAAATGCTGGGTCTTGTCTCTGTCCCTGGACACTCCCTGCCTCTGTGCAGTTTCAAAGTTCTGGCCAAGGACCAGTCCAGCACCATGGGCCCCTCAGGCTTTGTCTGTGGTTTGCGTGGCTGGAGCATCTTACCTTAAGCAGCAGTGATGGGTGCTGTTTCTGTTCTCTTAATTGACATTTATGAACACAGACGGTTGTAGTGGGGTTGGCCCCTCAGGAACATCCCATCTGTCTGTCAGATCTAGACCCACCTTCAGAGATGCCTCGGGTGCTGCAGGACGTGCATTGCTGGGCTGTGCCAGCTCCTGGGTACAGCCCTGTTTGCACAGCTCAGGGGAAGGGCATCTGCAGGGCAGCCGGTGAGACCCTGAGGACTGCTGTGTTAGACAGGGACTCTTCCTCCCTGCTGTGGGTTTTGAGTGAACATTATTAGGAAGAGGAGAGCAGAGACGTGCCTGGGTTGGAGCCTTGTTCTCTGCCATATTTTCTTCTATTTGGATGTAGTTCCTGAAATTACCAAAGTCAGTGTCTCTTCTAGAGAACCGAGAGCTCAAATTTGTCAGCAAAATGCAGAGACCAAAGGCACTTACAGTCTAATGCATATGGACAAGGAACTGGATTTCAGCAAATCTGGGGAATTCTGACACCAGTTACAAGGAATGCAGGGCCAGGTGCTGTCTTGGAGGTGCTGCAGGTATCACAGGTTGTGGCTTTGAAAAAAGCTGTGGTGTTTTAGCATGGTCCTTTTTTCTTCCAAACAGTCGTAAATGTTTTTAAATCTACAGAGAACGTTCTAGAATTGGTCACACCACGTGTTCACAGTGGTGGGCTCTGGGAACTGGGGTTAAGGTGTTCACTTTTTTGAGATGGAGTTTTGCTCTTCTTGCCCAGGCTGCAGTGCAGTAGTGCAATCTCAGCTTGCTGCAACCTCTGCCTCCAGGGTTCAAGCAATCCACCTGCCTCAGCCTGCCTAGTAGCTGGGATTATGGGCACCTATGACCACACCCCGCTAATTTTTGTGTTTTTAGTAGAGATGGAGTTTCGCTGTGTTGTCCAGGATGGTCTCTAATTCCTGACTTCGGGCGATCCACCCACCTCAGCCTCCCAAAGTGCTGGGATGACGGGTGTGCGCCACCGTGTCAAGCTCAGGCTGTTCACTTTTTTATAGTCTTTGACAAAGTCTAGATTTGTTTAGAGTGCACAATTCGTAGAACAATTAGGAGGTGAAAAAGAATGGTTTTACTGGCCGGCAGGCAGCTGGCTCCAAGGCTGTTCAGGTCCTCCATTTGTGGGGCAGGCAGCACGTGGGATCCAAGAGAGCGCATCCTCCATGGGGACCCACCCGCAGCTCTGCCAGCTGGGTGCCCTGGATCCCGCGTCTTAGCTGAACCCACAGCCCTCACTTGGAGCCACCCATGGCTTTCAGGGTGGGGCTGCTCCAGCTCTTACCAGGACTCATGGCTTCAGAGACGCCTTCCTTAGGGGAAGGCTTACGCTGTTCTCCTCCTGCCTTCCACCGTGTGGACAGCTGTACAGAGGGCCAGGGTGTGGGCAGTGTGGACAACAACCAGCTGGGTGCTGTGGAAGTGGGTACTGTTGGAAAGCCACCTCCCATAGAAAGAAGCACCGTGTTTGGGCGGGTGCAGAGGTGGGAGACAGCTTATCCCCGGTGACATGTCCCCAGGGGAGGGGCCTCACAGCCCACCCAGCGCTGTCCCTGCAGGTGCAGCAGGAGCGGGATGAGCTCTACAGGAAGTTCACTGCTGCCGTCCAGGAGGTGCAGCAGAAGACCAGCTTTAAGAACCTGGTGCTAGGGCGCAAGCTGCAGGCCCTCAGCGCCGCTGTGGAGAAGAAGGAGGTGCAGTTTAACGAGGTGCTGGCGACCTCCAACCTGGACCCTGCATCCCTGACGCTGGTGTCCCGCAAGCTCGAGGTAGGCCCTTGAGGTGGGCTGCCCCAGTGGGCGGCCTCTTCCCTATGGCAGGACCCTTCTGTTTTGTGCTGTGCCTCCTAGGACAGGCACAGACCCCTCGGTCAACCACTGGGCGGGGGCATTCATGGGCTTCCTGTGGCCGGAGAACAGAGCGGCGTGGATGCCTCTCGCCGTCTTAGTGGTCTTCTCATCAGTTCTGCTGAAGTCTCTTGATCTTCCCTGGACCCTGTGTGACCTCACGGTGTGTCCTCGCCTCTGGGTCTCTGCTCACTCCAGTTCTCAGGCCTGGCTTATCTGAGCACCTAAGGCCCTAGTCATCTCACTGCAGCCTGACAATGTGTGTGGGAGTGGAAAAGCCACATGGAGTCTCTGTGGGCCTGAGCGCCTCCATTGGTGACAGCAGACCCAGACACAGGCCTGGAGGATGGTTGCACCTCCTGAGCTCTCAGCCCAGGCACCACCCCCATCCTGGGACAGAGAGGGCACCGGGAGGCCCTGAGATGGGCTGGGTTAGGACATGGGCAGTTACGGGCATGGTAAGTGCAGGGTCTTGGGAGCCTGGGGACCCTGACCCCACTTTGCAGGTACTGGGGACATGAGGTCTAAGAAGAGCCCGGAACATTCCATCATTCTGTGTCACGGTTACGTATGGTGCTGCTCTGCTAGGGTGTCCTGGGATAAAGCAGGTGAGGCCTGGGCCCCCAATGGGGAGAGGCGGCATGCCCTGGAGGATCAGGAGGATGCTGGAGCCTCAGACTGCCTCACAGGTGCCTAACACCTGTGTCTAGCTTCTGGACCTGGGCTTGGCCTCTGTACCCTGGACCTGGTTAGGGAAAGTCACAGAAGGAACAGGCACAGGGCAAAGGTCTCTGACTGACACTGGAATCCTGGCCAGTTGAGGCACAGCCTGTGGCTTTCTTTGGGCCATTTAAGATGCATGACGCATGCCCCTGGCCCAGCTGCTGTCCCTGAGCTTACAACAGCTGGTCGTGAGGTCTTCACCAACAGGCCCCACAGAGGGAGACTGGCTGCTCACAGGGACGCAGCCTTCGGGGCCACCGCACCCTGTCTGACTCTGCTGCTGTGCTGGGCTCGTCCTTCAGCACACAGATACCTGGGACCTCGGCTCGAGGCTTCCTCACTGTGGAAGCATCTGTTATCCTGAGAACATTCACAGATGGTATTTTTTTGTTTTGTTTCCGAGACTGAGTCTTGCTCTGTCACCCAGGCTGGAGTGCAGTGGTGCCATCTTGAAACTGCAGCCTCTGCCTCCCAAGTAGCTGGGATTACAGGCATGTGCCACCATGCCTGGCTAATTTTTGTATTTTTAGTAGAGACAGTTTCACCATGATGGCCAGGCTGGTCTTCAATGCCTGACCTCAAGTGATCTGCCCGCCTTGGCCTCCGAAAGTGCTGGGATTACAGGTGTACACCATCACACCTGACCTTATTTTTGTATTTTTAGTAGAGATGGGGTTTCACCATGTTGGCCAGGATGGTCTCGATCTCCTGACCTCATAATCTGCCTGCCTTGGCCTCCCAAAGTGCTGGGAATACAGGCGTGAGCCACTGTGCCTGGCCTCCAGATGGCGTTTTTAAGGTGGTTGGTCCACACGCAGTTGAGCTGAACACAAATGCATGTGCTCACCACTGACATCAGGCCGAGGGCTGACCTCATTCAAGTCAGCTAATCTCTTTTTTTTTTTTTTTTTTCTGTCGTCCAGGCTGGAGCCCCTTGCTGAGCTGCCCTGGGGGCACCAGGTGTTGGACAGATGCAAGGCTAAGGGGCTGGTTCTGAAAGGCCTGTCAGCTGTGTCTGAGTTTCGGGCCCATGGTAACCATGGAAGAACTGGACAGAGCCTACCCTGCCACTGCTGGGGATCGAAGGGCTGGGGGGACAGCTTGGGGCCAGCACAGAATGGGGATGGGCAGAGGGTTTGAGAACTGCCCAGAGGCTGAGTCGACCAGCGGGGCTGGGAGGGGCCAAGGTGGCTTGGTGTTTGCACACTGGGGAACTGTGGGACCCTGGTCAACTGAGATGGCCTGGCTCTCGGGGCCTGAGGGAGTGAGGCTGAGTGAGGTCTCACCGGGGCCAGAGGCAGACTCTGAGATTGTCTGCTCAGCACTGGGTGCTGTGAGCACAGGCAGGTGAGGGAGTGAGGTCCCACTGTTGGGAGGAGGAGGAGGCGCATTCCCAGCTCCTGGCTGAGGCTGCACCCGGCCGGCTGCTGAACCATTGAGATGAGGGTCACTGCTGCTGTACCGACACACCAGGGTGAGCATGGAGCCAAATGTGGGTCAGCTCTTCCTTTCTCGGTCATTGTTACTATGACTTCTAAGTGAGGAATCTTCTGGCGAAGTGACAGAGGCCCCGGCAGGGTCATTGTTGGCAGGCTGCGCAGGTGTGAGGGCTGCTCTGTGAGGGCAGCAGAGATGGCCCTAAAGCTAGGCTGGGCCCAGTCATGGCCACAGGCAGTAGCCCAAGAAGCCCCCGGCCTGGCCATGTGGTGAGACCCTTGCCCACATCTGGGTGGGCCAACGCTGCTGAAGACCACTTTTTGCTGTTAGGAAAAGGTGGGAGAATACATTCACAAGCTTCGAGACATGTAAGCAGTGTGTGAGTGGTGTTCAGTGGACAGTCTCCATGTGTGGCTGCACATTGCCTGCCGTCACCTCATCTGCATTTCTTGTGGGTTTGGACTTTATTTTTTTTTTTTTTTTGAGACTGTGTCTTGCTCCACCCAGGCTGGAGTGCAGTGGTGCAGTCTCAGCTCACTGCAACCTGTTTCCCAGGTTCAAGCGATTCTTGTGCCTCAGACTCCCAAGTGGCTGGGATTACACAGGTGTGAGCCAGCACGCCTGGCTAATTTTTATATTTTTAGTAGAGATAGGGTTTCACCACATCAGCCAGGCTGGTCTCAAACTCCTGACTGCAAGTGATCTGCCTGCCTTGGCCTCCCAAAGTGGTGGGATTATAGGTGTGAGCCAGCATGCCTAGCTAATTTTTGTATTTTTAGTAAAGAAGGGGTTTCGGCCGGGCGTGGTGGCTCACGCCGGTAATCTCAGCATTTTGGGAGGCTGAGGTGGGTGGATCACCTGAGGTTAGGAGTTCAAAACCATCCTGGCCAACATGGTGAAACCCTGTCTTTATTTAAAAAAAAAAAAAAAAAATGGGTTTCGCCGTGTTGGCCAGGGTGGTCTTGAACTCCTGACGTCAAATGATCCACCATCTTGGCCTTCCAAACTGCTGAGATCACAGGCGTGGGCTGCCTCGCCCGGTCTGGACCATTTATGGAGACGTGTGGCTCCGTGTTCTCTGCTCCTCCTGTGTTTTCTCTCAACCCTTGGAGACCTTTTTCGGCTGAAAACCCTGTGTGGATGGAGGCACCGTCAAACCAGGCTGTTGTTCCCTGGGTCTCTGAGGAGAGCCTGGAGCCCCTAGGCCACCCCCACTGCATCGGTCAAAAGATGAGTCTCAAAGTCTCACCTCTCTCTCCTCAGGATGTTCTGGAATTGAAGAACAGCACCATCAAGGACCTGCAGTATGAGCTGGTCCGGGTCTGTAAGGTACGATGTGTGCTGCCCTCCCTCAGAGACACCCTCAGCGCCAGCCTGTTCTAAATGCAGATGCTCTCTGAGGACCCCACCGGTGCCCACTTTGTACTTCGTTTGACACAGCAGCCATCACTGTCCCCACGTGAGGGTGCAGTCATGGCTGAGGGCAGCTGGATTCTGTTGGTTTGGGGCACAGCACTGTCATCTAGGCCATGTCTCTGCTGGGATGGGTGTGGGGGCACCTGGACCCTTCCCTGGTCAGCCCCTTCCCCTGGGTAGGGAGGGCATGAGGAACCTGAGGGAGGAGCATCCACCCAGGGGCCAGAGCAGAGCCAGGGGCAGAGCCTCTCAGACCACGGCTCTGCCCTGTCTCTGCCCTCTGCCTCTGTGTCCTCATTTGTGGAATGGGAATAGTGACGGCCTCTCCCTGTTTTGACACCTGAGCGGGGTGATGTCTTCCACACAGCACATGACTGATAGGCCTTTGGCTTTATCCTTTTACACCGTGAGGCTCATGATGCTTGCCCCTCCACGGAGCTGCACTCAGCTCTGGTGGGCCTGGGCACGGGGACCCTCAGCTCTGGTGGGCCTGGGTGTGGGGACCCTCAGCTCCCTAATGCTCCCCTATTCCCACAGGCCCACAATGACCTGCTGCGCACGTACGAAGCAAAGCTGTTGGCCTTCGGGATCCGTCTGGACAACTTGGGCTTCAAGCCCTTGGAGACAGCTGTGATCGGGCAGATGATAGGCCAGGGCCCTGCGGGACTGGTGGGCACCCCCACGTAGCTGCCCCTTTGAGGGGAGCACAGCCCCCAGAGCCAGCCTTGGAACTCTCTAGATGACACCCCCTTTCACACCAAGGACAGCAAGTGTTTTAGATTTCATCATCAGCAAATGAAAGCTTTTCACAAGTCCTTCCATTGTCTTGCCTGGCTCTGTGGACAGAACTGCCTGCAGGACCCTCACCCATGGTGTCCCCACCACTTCCTTCGCTGGGTGCATGTCCAGCCTGTGCCTGTGCCTGCCCCCTGGGCACCTCCAACCACAGACAGCAGGACCTTCTCAGAGGGCCCTGTGCTCACCTGGGGCTGGGCACAGTGTGCTGCCTGTCTTCACGCCATTGTTGTCCCAACAACTGGACGGCTTTGCGGGTGCTGGCAGTGACTTTATTGACACCTGAGTCACAGCTGCCCACTGGGAATCTCCAGGACTTCCCTAGGAAGTGGGTGACCCTGGTGTTCCCTGATGAGCACAAGGCCCACTCTGTTGGGGTACAGGGGCACAGCTCACATATGGGAAGGGGCAGGTGGCCTCCTGCTGCCGGGCTTGGCTCTAGCTCCCTCGGTAGGTGGTATAGGACCAGGGGCTCAGCAGCAGGGGCACGTGGAACTTCTGGGCCTCGCTGGGGATGGTGAAAACAACCTGAGGTGGAGAGAAGGACAGGGAGAGGGTGAGGGGGCAGCAGCAAACTAGCCCCGCCGTGCCTGGGAGAGCTCAGCAGCCCAGACAGAGGGTCTGGGATGGGGTGAACCCTCCCCACCAGAGGGACATTCCTCAGAAGCCACAGCCCTGAGCATAGCCATAGCCTGACAGGGCAGATGCTTCTGTGTGGCTGCAGTGCAGGGTGAGGCAGTGAGGTCAGGCACAGAGCTGGAGGCGGCTCAGAGGAAAACCTCTATCAACAGAGGGGATGAGTCACCCCTGGCCCAATCTCCCCGCAAAGCCTGACCCTGGGCAGGTCAGCGATGGGTGTGTCCTATAGAGTCTTGCTCTACCTGGAAACCTTTCTTTTGGGAGCTCAAAGCAAGTGAGCTCACCCACCTGCCACCACCCAGGACCAGTCTGCTCACTGCCTAAATGATGCTGGCCAGCAGGACCTGACCTGCCGGTCCCAGTGAGTCACAGACCTCAGCCCTCCAGCGCACCAGGCGCTCACCTCCACGTATGGGTAGAAGCTTTCCTGCCCCCTCTTCCTCCAGTAGGCTGTAGTGTCGAAGGTGAGCTTGTAGGTGCCTGCCTTCATCTGGTCCCACGTCAGGAGTCCAGGGCAGCGGCCATCTGGGTCTGTGTAGCTGGGGAGGGGATGAGGGTGCAGAGGGAGATGAGGAGCTCCCCACCGCAGCTTTCCTGGGTCTGCACGCCACCTGTCAGACTTGGGTGAGCAAGTCTCGGCCTGCAGCTTGGGAGCAGTCAGGACCCCACAGCACTGTCTTTAGAGCATCATAACACAGAGAAGAAAAAGGGAAAAGGTTCCCATAATTTACCCCATGAGCAGTAACCACCTTAGAACTGGCATATATTTTTCCAGATTTTCTCTATGCATATTTGTTGACAAACTTAACTCATCAAATGGATTATAGTATTTGTATTATTTTATAAGCTATGGTTTTCACTGAATATATTGTGTGTGGCTTTCTGGGTCAATAACTGCCAAACCCTCACCACAGAGCAGGCCTGTCCACTGCACGGAGCACACCCATCGTGTGCCCTGGTGCCTTGTCAGGGTCCTGAATGCCTGTGGCTCTGCCCACAGTCACCTCTGGAAAACCTCACATCGTTCTTGCCAGCTGGTCTTTAAAGTGTGTGACTCAGCTGTGATTAGAAAGAGCAGGCTGGGTGCAGTGGCTCCCGCCTTTAATCCCAGCACTTTGGGAGGCCATGATGTCAGGAGTTCAAGACCATCCTGGCCAACACGGCAAAACCCCGTCTTTACTAAAAATACAAACAAATCAGCCAAGTGTGGTGGTCCTCGCCTGCTATCCCAGCTACTAGAGAGGCTGAGGCAGAGAATTGCTTGAACCTGTGGGGTGGAGGCTGCAGTGAGTTGAAATTGCACCACTGCACTCCAGCATGGGTGACAGAGCGAGACGACATCTCAAAAAAAAAAAAAAAAAAAAAAAAAAAAAAAGGATAGTACATGTGTATGTGGGGAACCTCCTTGAGACTCGTAGCCCACATGGTGCTCTCCTAATTCCTCAGGTGGGACCTGGAGGAATTAGTGCCTCAGCTTTTGCGAATGGTCAAATGAAGATGGAGGAGCGGCACGGGCACACCTGATCCTGTGGGCCCAGCCCTGCTCTTCTGGCTGGAAGAGGGGCTTGCTTCCCACGTAGGGCCATAAGGCCTGGGGGGGTGACACCCACCTGGGAAGTGCCCGTGGAGCCTGTGTCTGGGGCAGTGGGCAAGGCCCCATGGAGGCCGAGGGACTTGGTGCCCTCAGGCCTGGCTGGGAATCCCAGCACAGACCTGGGCTTGCTGTAGAAGGAGTAACCATGGTGCTGGCCTCAGGGTGTCTGGAGAATGAAAAGCAGTGTCCAGCTACTGCCTGGCACAGGGCTAACTGTGATGTCAGAGGCAGTGAAGTCTTCCATTTCCCCTCAGGGCTCACCTAACCCACCCCCCACCACCGCACAGCTGCCAGGAACAGGCAGAAACACTCCGACCCCATGAGGCGCTCAGTGCCCTGAGTTGGAGGTGGGAGGAAACAGCACCCCTACTCATTTCCCTATGGGCTGAGAGAGGCAGGAGGGAGGCCCTCGTCCCTCCCCTCACCCTGGGCGGAGTGGAGGGTCAGCAGCATCAGCCCTGCTCTCCAGCCTCACCCCCTGGCTCCCTAGCCCCTGCCATCTGTCTCAGGGCAGGACCTGCCTCCCAGCGTCTCGCGCCTACCTAGTCCTCAGCTCCATCCACTGCTGGCTGTGGTCCTCCAGCCGGGACAAGCAGAGGCAGAGGCCCCTGGCTGGGACCCCGGAGGCGGTATCCAGCACATGGGTGGTCAGTGGGCTGCCCAGAGGCTCCATGCTGCTGCCCTAGGCCAGGAGAAGGAGGCCAGGGTGAGCGTCTGGGGCCCTGTGCCCACCCGCCCCAATCCTGCATCCATACCAGCTGTAAGGTGTAAACAGACCTCTGGACAGTCCTCCCAGTGCCCAGGGGACAGGGGGCAAGGGTCACTGGAACTGCCTAGTCAGCTGAAGAGGCTCCAAACGTCAACAGCGGACCCGTGCCTCCCGACCCTTCCCGGCCAATCCCCCCGATCTCCCGCTCCCCCACCCCACTGGGGACCCAGTCTCCTGCCCACACCCCCCACGAAAGGGCCATCGTCCCCCAGGCCCTCTGGTCTCTGGGCTCTCTCCTCTGCCCCCTTTCCTGGGTCCTCGAAGCTCAGTCCCGCCCTAGGCAGCTGAGGGGACAGGAGCCCGGCATGTCCAGGCCTGGTCCCCTAACCTCCTGGAGGCCCAGGTGTCGCTGGAGCCGCAGCAGTCGCGGGGCGGCCCCGGAGCTCATCCTGCCCCACCGACTGCGACGCCCGCGGGCAGAGGGAAGGGCAGGGCCGTCACTCTGCCCCGGACCACCTCGTGCCCACCAGGAGGACCCCAGCGGGGCTTTGCCTAGGAAGGGGCGCTGGTGGAGAATCAGGGCGCAGAGACCTGGAGCCCGGAGCGGAGTCGAGGACAGGGGGCGGGGCGGGGCGGGGCGGGCGCAGGCCGGGGCCGGGAGGCGGGGCTGAGGCGGAGCCGGGGGCGGGGCGGCCGGTGGTGGGGGTGGGGCCGGGAGTGTGGGGCGGGGCCGGGGGCGAGGCGCGGGGGTTGGGGGGCCGCGGGCCAGCGGGTGGGGCAGGATTGGGGTCCGCGCCAGGTTTGGAGGCCCACAGGTTTGCCATGGAAGCCCCTTACGGGGAAGTACGGTTAAGATTAGCCGAGACAAAGCGGACTTGACCCAAGCCAGGTAAGCAAGTTCTATTCACCTGCTGGGCTGCCCCCTAACGATCAGAGGAGGCAGCCCCAGCTTACAAAATGAGGGTGTATACGAAGTTAGGGGGGCGGAAGGGAGTTTCGGGACCTACATAATCTACCAGCTTGTAACAGGAACAGGTCGTTTTTCAGCTTTCGACAGACTTACATTATTCTGTGACTTTTGTGGCGCCAGTTTAAAAAAAACCAGGCCCTGTAAACAGGAGTCTGAAGGGAGGTTCGTTTTCCCGTGGCCGCCCCAGGTGGCTGCGTTCAGGCGGTGCTCAATCGCAGCAGGTCCGGCAGCTTTGCTGTGGCGCCTAGACAGGAATGCAGCTGCAGAGCAATCCGAGTGGGGCTTCAGCTGCCCCTAACGATCCGGTGTTTCAGTAGGTAATGGAAGAGGGGCTGCTTCTTGCTGGATGGGGGCACGTTTGTTTGGGAGGCTAGGTTGCAGGGGTTGCCGTTCCAGGAGCTGTTGGTGTTCTTGGAGCGGCTTCATATCTTGTATTGCCCCATGGGTGAAAGCTTTAACACGGTCTTGTAAAAACTGGGTGAGGAGTGGTAAGAGGCAGGGGAAAAATGCTAGAAGGACGGGGTTCTGGCGGGGCCTACGAGGGGCAGTAGCCAGGGCACCCAGGAGTTTTGGAATCACTCGAGGCAGGTGGAATGACTAAGTTTTTGTGCTCGGTCACTGAGTTTTTTTTTTTTTTTTTTTTAGACGGAGTTTTGCTCTTGTTACCCAGGCTGGAGTGCAATGACGCAGTCTCGGCTCACCGCAACCGCCGCCTCCTGGGTTCAGGCAATTCTCCTGCCTCAGCCTCCTGAGTAGCTGGGACTACAGGCATGCGCCACCGTGTCCAGCTAATTTTTTGTATTTTTTTAGTAGAGATGGGGTTTCACCATATTGACCAGGATGGTCTCGATCTCTTGACCTCGTGATCCGCCCGCCTTGGCTGTACTAGCCCTGATTCATTGTGGTAGAATCAGCACTGTTCATTTAAAAATAGGCATAAACCTTTTTCAGCAGTGGGGAGGTCTAGACCTCTGCAGTTTTGTAGGGTGAATTCTGCTATAAAGAGTCTAGTTGGTTTTGGAGATGAGTGACAGAGTCTGTTTCTTCTAGTGACAATTGGAAGTCTCCGGAGAGATTGCTTATTGGCTTTTTGGCTAAGATCAAGTGTGGAAGTCTTTGGAGAGTGACCGGAAATGTGGTAACGAGGTTCTCAGGCTTCCGGGTCCTGACTCGACACTGGTGGTGACTCTGAGGGCTAGTAATAAGGGAATGGACAGTATTGGTCTTTTTGGGCAGGCATGTAATGTAGCAGGGACAGGGAGTTCTTGGTTTGGAGGACAAGTCTAATGTGGGGGCAAGGTAGACTAGGGTGCAAGTACCTGTCCAGTGGGTGGGAGGCAGAATGGGCTCTGGACCCACAGAGGAAGAAGGTGCCTGCCGTGTTAACGCAGACAGACGAGTGGATTGAGACTAGGTGTTGGAGTGCCTAGTTTCCTCATTTGGAGAGACTAGGATCAGCTTCAGCAACTCAGAGTGAGGAGGAGAGAGAGATCCCTTCGAGGCAGGAATGCAGAGGGCTTGAGTAAAGAGGCCGTGAGCTTCAGGGAAAACTGACTCTGGCATAACATTATGTGACAAAGAAGGATGTCAAAGTATTTTACCCCATTACTAGTTTATTTGCCACGTTTTCTTATTTATTTATTTAATTTATTTATTTTTGAGATGGAGTCTCTGTCACCGGGCTGGAGTGCAGTGGTGTGATCTCAGCTCCCTGCAGCCTATACTCTCTGGGTTCAAGCGTTTCTCCTGCCTCAACCTCCTGAGCAGCTGGGATTACAGGCACCTGCCATCTTGCCCAGCTAATTTTTTTATTTAGTAGAGAAGGGGTTTCATCATTTTGGCCAGGCTAGTCTCGAACTCCTGACCTCAGGTGATCCACCCACCTCAGCCTCCCAAAGTGCTGGGATTACAGGTGTGAGCCGCCGTGCCAGGCTACAGTCTTTTATCTTAACCTGAACATTTTATATCTATTGCCCCCAGGTCTTTCTTTAGACAAACTGAACCAATAATCAACCAGAAAATGTTTAAATTTACCTGTAATGACCTGGAAGCCCCTCCCCAGCATTCCCCCACCTCGCCTCCCACTTCTTTGAGTTGTCCTCCTTTCTGGACTGAACAGTGTATTTCTTAATGTATTTGATTGATGTCCCATGCCTCCCTAAAATGCACAAAACCAAGCTGTGCCCCAGCCACCTTGGGCGCATGTTCTCAGGATCTCCTGAGGGCCGTGTCATGGGCCATGGTCACTCATATTTGGCTCAGAATAAGTATCTTCAAATATTTTACAGAGTTTCACTCTTTTTGTTGACACAAGATTAAAGAAACATCCATAAAATAGGAATGCTGGATGATGACAGGAGAAGCGAGAAACTATCAGGCAGCAATTTTACATAACATCAAGAAAGGAGCTGTTAGTATTAGCTACAGAGATGAGCCTGGGCTGATAGGACCCTAATGAACAAACAAAAAGTGGGGATCTGCTGGTGGAGACCTTCTGGGTTCACACAGTGCTAGGTGTGACCCATGCCCACCCAGACTTAATTATACACTCATTGCCCACACTCCCACCAGTGCCATGGCTGTTCCAAGCATGGTATTTAGTATGAAACGGTGGCATCTCAATTCTAAGAAATCTCTACTTTTTTCCTATAAAACCTCATGGTTATTCCACCACCTAATTGGAAAAACCTGTAAAATTAGAACCCCAAATTCCATCATGTGTGGGAATGTCCTGAGTACATCTGCAGTCCCATGCTTGAGTGTGTACTTTTGCTTTGCAATAAAAGCTTCTTGCCTTTGGCTTCATGGGGACTCCTCCCTGAATTCTTTCTATGACAGTGTCAAGAATTTGGAACACAAGCCGTGGCTGGGGTTTCACCAGCATTTAAAGACCAACCCCAAGCCCACCAGCAACTGCAGCCTCAACCTCCCAGACTCAAGCGATCCTCCCACCTCAGCCTCCTGAGTAGCAGGGACCACAGGGGTGTGCCACTACTCCAGGCTATTTTTTTTGAGGGGTAGGTGGGTAGATACAGGGTCTAACTAACTATGTTGTCCATGCTAGTCTTGAACTCCTGGGATCAAGCAATCCTCCCACCTTGGCCTTTTGAAGTGATGGGGTTACACGCATGAGCCGCTGCACCTGGCCCTTGTTAACTTCTGATTAACCCCAGTTCCAGAAATGCCTCCAAGATTTCTACTTTATCTACTGTTCCTTGTGCAGGTGCTTATCATAAAACCTGTACTTAGGTCAAAACTATCTTTACAGCAATGTAGTTTGGGAAGTAAAACAAAAGAAAACAAAACACCCCTGTCTTGATGTTTTGCACAAATTACAGGTTATGATATATATAGCATTCTTGTCTTTTCCTGGAGGGTCAGCTTTAATTGTCCTTATAGACCATGCACACCCTTTCCCTGTGGTATATAAGCCTGGCTAGGGTGGGAAGAGGTAACAGCAAGGAGATCTGCCTGTTCTGCTGTCACTCAAGACCATGCGTCTACTTTTTTTTTTTTTTTTTTTTTTTTTTTTTTTTGGAGATGGAGTTCAATTTGTTGACCTTGGTAGCGCCAGCTGATCCATCAAGTGTAGGGTCCACGACATGTCTCAGGCACTGATCTTAGAACACTTCAGCAAGGCCAGAATCCTGTAGCCTCCAGCTGCATGACACCTAAACCATCATTTCTAATCTTACAGCTAGCATTAGTCCAGCAAAGGCTATGTAGTTCCCAGGCAAGAAGGAGTCTGCTTTGGAAAAGGGCTGTTACTAGAAGCAAGATGGCGTCAGTTAAGTTAGAGCTCTTTCACTGCCCAGCCATAATTTTGCAAAGGTGGTTTCCGTCCCAGCTACCTGGGGGTGCTGAGGTGAGTGGACCGCTTCAGCCCGGGAGGTCAAGGCTACAGTGAGCTGTGTTCACGCTACTCCACTTCAGCCTCAGTGACAAAGCAAGACGCTGTCTCAAAAAATGAAACAATAAGAAGCATGGTCTTTGCTGGGCATGGTGACTCATGCCTATAATCCCAGCACTTTGAGAGATGGGTGGATCACTTGAGGCCAGGAGTTCGAGACCAGCCTGCCCAACACGGTAAAACTCCATCTCTACTAAAAATACCAAAATTACTGGGTGTGGTGATGCATGCCTGTAATCCCAACTACTTGGGAGGCTGAGGCAGGAGAATGACTTGAACTCAGGAGGCAGAGGTTGCAGGGAGCCATTTTTCTCTACTGCCTCATGTATTTTGGGGAGTTACAGCTTGACTGAATCAATCTCAGCAGCTTGCTTTTATTCTCATAGGAAAAAAACCACTAATGGCATTTCTACGGATTTTCCTTAAGTTTGTCAACTGAAGAATGATGAGGTTTCACAGATTTGGAAAGGAGAGCTCTATTTCTCATCAAGAGTTGCAGCCTGGTCATTTGGACAGGCGGGAAAGCATTGTCTCTGGCCAGAAGCCAGAAATAGGCACGTCAAGGGGCAGAAGACTGAGACAGGGATTTATACCGAATGGCTTGGCCAGATTTACATACCCCTATAAACTATAAGAGGAGTTATGAATATTTATGAGAGGAGAAATGTGTGCATTTGTGACTGAGCTTCCTGCCTCTCTCTGGGTCCAGTGTTCAAAAAATGTCACTGTTAGCACGACTTGAAGGTGGAGTTTTTGGGACTCTGACCTCCAAGGTGAAGTAGAGAATGCAGTGACCCTCACTATGCATTCTCTGTAGATTGGCTGGAACCACTGCCTTGTTGGTGGTCTTTTAGTAGGGAGGAATGCAGTTAATTGTATTGAAACTGCAAAAGGGCCATAGCAGTTGTGGTGGTGGAGTTCCTCAAGAGGGCGGGTTTCTCCCCAGCTCTACCAAAAATATACAAGATTAGTTGAGTGTGGTGGTGCATGCCTGTAATCCAAGCTACCCGGGAGGCTGAGTCAGGAGAATTGCTTGAACCCGGGAGTCAGAAGTTGCAGTGAGCCAAGATGATGCCATTGCTCTCCAGACTGGGCACCAAGAGTGAAACTGTCTCAAAAAAAAAAAAAAAAAGTGGGTGGTTTCAGTGTAGCCCTTGGGGAAGAAAGCCTAATGGTGGGTAGTGAGGAAGAGGGCATAGCAAGTAGTGTCTGAGCTCCTGTAACATCATGGCTGGGAACTCAGTTCTCAAGCTTTCTCTGGAGTGTCCTTGCCACAAGGGTTTCTGTTCAATTGGTTGTGGAGTTGTTTAAAAGTGTGTACGACCTCCCAGCTCACTCTCTTCCTCCTGCTCTGGCTATGCGATGTGTCTGCTTCTCCTTTGTCTTCCACCATAATTGTAAGTTTTCTGAGGCCTCTCCAGAAGCCAAGCAGATGCTGCAGTGCTTCCTGTACAGCCTGCAGAACCATGAGTTAGTTACACTTCTTTTCTTTATAAAGTACCCAGTCTCAGATATTTCTTTGTAACAATGTGAGAACAGAGTAATACAGATAATTAGTACCAGGACGGGGGCATTGCTATAAAGATACCTGAAAATGTGGATGTGACTTTGGAACTGGGTAACAGGCAGGGTTTGGAAGACTTTGAGGGGCTCAGAAGAAGACAGGAAGATGAGGGAATGTTTGGAACTTCCTAGAGACTGGTTAAACAGTTGTACCAAAAAGCTGATAGTGATAAGTATAGTGACACAAGGTTGACGAGGTCTCAGATGGAAATGAGGGACTTATTGGGACTGGAGCAGAAGTCATTTTTGTTATGCTTTAGCAAAGAACTTGGTGGAATTGTGCTTCTGCCCTAGGGATCTGTGGAAGTTTGAACTTGAGATGATGATTTAGGGTAAAGGCGGAAGAGAATTCAAGATGCAGCCTAATTGCTTTTAACAACCTATGCTCATATGTGTGAGCAAACAAATGATTTAAAATTATAACTTATATTTAAAGGGGATGCAGAGGGTAAAAGTTCAGAATATTTGCAGCCTGGCCAAGTGGTAGAAAAAAAAACCCATTTTTAGGGGAGGGTCTCAAGAAATCTGCATAAATTTGCATAAGTGAAAAGGAGCCAAGTGTTAATAGCCAGGACAATGGGGAAAAGGCCTTGAAGGCATTTCAAAGACCTTAAAGGCAGCTCTTCCCAGCACAGTCTGAAGGCCTAGGAGGGCTGGATGGTTTGGCGGCCAGGCCCAGATCCCTGCTGTCCTGTGAGCCTCGAGACCCTGGTCCCTGCATCCTGGCCACTCCAGCTTCAGCTGTGTCTCAAAGGGCCCAAGTACAGCTCTGGTGGCTGCTTCAGAGGGCGCAAGCCATAAGCTTTGGCAGCTTCCATGTGGTGTTAAGCCTGCGCTTGCACAGAGTGCAAGAGTTGAGTCTTGGGAACCTCTGGCTAGATTTCAGAGGATGTCCAGAAAAGCCTGGATGTACAGGAAGGAGCCTGCTGCAGGGGTGGAGCCCTCATGGAGAACCTCTACTAGGGCAGTGGAGAGAGGAAATGTGGGGTTGGTGCCGCAACACCGAGTCCCCACTGAGAAGCTGCCTATTGGAGCTATGTGAGAAGGGCCACCATCCTCCAGGCCCACCAGTAGCTTGCATCTGTGCCTGGAAAAGCCTCAGGCACTCAATGCCAGCCCATGAGAGTAGCTATGGGGGTGCTGAATCCTGCCAAATTACAGGGTCATAGCTGCCAAAGGCCTTGGGAGCCCACCCCTTACAGGCCTGCATGTGGGATATGGAGTCAAAGGAGATTATTTTGGAACTTTAAGATTTAATGACTGCCCTGTTGGGTTTTAGAATGAGGCCCGGAGCTCCTTTCTTTTGGCTGATTTCTCCATTTTGAAATGGGAATATTTACCCAATGCTTGTACGCCTATTGCATCTTGGAAGTACATAACTTGTTTTTGATTTTACAGGCTCATAGGTGGAAGAGATTTGCCTGTGTCGGATGAGACTTGGAACTTTGAACTTTTGAATTAATGCTGAAATGAGTTAAGACTTTGAGGGACTGTTGGGAAGGCATGATTGTAGTTTTGCAGTGGGAGAAGGACATGAGATTTGGGGGGCAAGGGTTGGAATAATGCAGTTTGGGTCTGCAGCCCATCAAATCTCATGTCGAATTGTAATCCCAAGTGTTGGAGGTGAGGCGTGGCGGGAGCCAGCTGGATCATGCCGTGGATTTCTTATGAAGGGTTCAACCCCATCCTCACTTGGTACTGCTTTCATGATAGTAGTGAGTTATCATGAGACCTGGTCATTTAGAGGTGTGAGACATCTCCCTCCTCACTCTCTCTCGCTCCTGCTCCATGTGAGACATCTCACTCCACTTTGCCTTCTGCCATAGCTGGAAGCTTGCCAAGGCCCTCCTGCAAGCAGAAGCCGCTATGCTTCCTGTACAGCCCGACCTTCAGAACACAGTCATGGCTTAGATCAATGCAGCGGAACAGAGAAGGCTGACTGTAATGATATTTATATATAGATCTAAAGCTTCTTTACTTGAAATGTTCCTGAACTGGCTGATAGGTAGGAAAATCCATTAAATGTTCTAGATTGTAAAAGAAGGTGAGTAAGAAAAATAGCTCAGAGCAGTCTGAGCTATGTGAGGTGTGCAAGTTTTATCAGGCCCAGAGTGGTTTGAGTGTGGGACTTAAGTCCTGCTCTCTACACCTATGCCTGGGGGCAGTTGTTTAAAGGCGTTTGTTCCATCCCTGAGCTCAACAGCTAGAAACCCTCTCCACTGACTGACCTGTGGACTCAGAATGGGTTTCCAACTATTCGCCTTGGTTTTTATTTTCATAGAAATTTCCCCTCATTAAATGCCTGATGGTTAGTGCCATCTAGCAGCTATCACTTACCACCAAGTCCCAACTAAGGATTGAGCTGGCTTTGAATGAACAAGAGGCAACTGAATGAGAAAAGGAACTTAGATTGTTCAGAGTGGGGAACTGACTGGATTCCGAGCACTCCATTTCCCCTCTTTGCTTTTAGAGCCCTTCTTTCACTTCAAGAATCAGATTCAGAATCAAAGGCAGAGGTTTTTCGGGCGGCAAAGCCAGTGGCCCACGCATCTGGGGCACTTACTCCTCCTCCACACCACCCTGTTTAACTTTCTTCTGAGGGGAACTTCAGCACATTTCAGTCATGTGTCTGCTGCAGGGACAGGGAGGCTTGATTCCTAAGCCTCCCCTGGAGGACAGGAAGACCTAGGCCTGCAGGGATGGTCTTTCTGCCCTCCTCGAACTTGGCTGGGTCTTGACAGAGAGTGTGCATCTTAATTAAAAAAAACTTTTCCTTTATTTATTTTCATAATCTTTTTTTAGAAAATAGTAAAGTGTTTGTTTTTGCATTTTTGTGTCTCTGTAGAAGGAGAGGGAGGATCTAGGATTCCCCTGGAGGAAGCAGGGGCATTCCTTCCCTGATTGCAGTCTTCCCTCAAGTGGAGACACACACACGCAAGTACATGCACATACACCCTTGAAATCCCTTGCACCCATACAGATATATATACTGAGGGCACACACCCCCACACCCATGCCTGCTGGCTTAACACATATAGCACATGTGAACACATATATACACATATGCATGTTCCATCTGGCTTTCACCTCTGGGGCTACAGAGATTGGAGGAAATCAGGAGAAGAGACGAGAGGAGCCAAGGGAGAGAATGGCAGCAGAGGAGAGGGGTCCATTAGGGGAAGAGGCCACACTCCTCAGGGAACTCCCTTTCCTGATATGACTCTCTAAAATCCTATGTTTCTCTTCCTGGACCTGGGAATTGATTCTCCAATAATTAAACCAGATAGACTCCAAGCTTATCTCTTTCTGGGGGTTGAATTCCTGTGGAGACTTGAGCTGAACAGATGAGTTCTCTGTGACCCTTCTGGACTCTTCTGCCTTCACTGACAAGGGAAGAATAAGGTGTACACACTTGGGCTTCAGATTTGTATGGAGACAAAATTTATTAGAACAGGAAGCAAAAAACAACCAACAGTGGAGGGGAGCAGTGTGGGAAAGAACCACATGTTGACATTCCTCTGAACACTTACAAACTCTCCTGTTTTTCTTCCTCATCTCTAGTCACGAAAGTGGCGGATTTGTTTAATCATCTATTTCTGATCTCTTTACACTCTTGGGGAATGTAAGGGGTCAGTAGACTTCCTCTGAAGCCAGAGTTGGGGGGTGCAAGTGTGTGGTGACCACATTTGTCTTCTTGTGGCTATTGAGATGAGTTTTGTTACTAATGACTTACTCATCCTCCCTGCAGACATAGGGCTTCTCCCCCATATGTGTCCTCTGGTGACTGAGGAGGTTTGACTTCTGGCTAAAGCCCCGCCCACACTCCCTGCAGTCATAGGGCTTCTCCCCTGTGTGTGTCCTCTGGTGTCTGAGGAGGTTTGACTTCTGGCTAAAGCCCCGCCCACACTCCCTGCAGACAGAGGGCTTCTCCCCCGTGTGTGTCCTCTGGTGTGCAATAACATCCGACATATCACTGAAACCTTGCCCACACTCTCCATAGTTGGCTTTTGCAATTCTTGAGATTCCCACCCCCACAAATAATTTGCCTGTGTCCACTGGATTCACTTTCTGGCCTTTTCTGGACTCTCCTTCCATCATTCTTTCTTCCACTCTAGAGCTCCCCACTTGTCCTTTGGGTGGGTTAGAAAAGGCCCTTGCAATCTCCCTCTGCCATGTCCTTGTATTCAAGAGTTTGGACCTTTCTTTGATCTCTTGACCTTTGGTTTTGTCATTAGAGTTGCATGGATCAAAATATCGCTGCTCCTCTTTCTGTTTCCCCGGGCAGGGATTCTCTGGTTGGAGGAGTTTTCTTGTAGATGTTCCTGGGAAGTTCTGAGAGGAATGATTGCGTTCCACACGATGACTGAGAAATTTCTCACTTGAGAAGGCCAGGCAGCATGAGGGACATGGATGAATCTCTGGCTTTGGTTCTGAAAGAGAAAGTTTTTGGTCAGGGTAGATATTTTGGTCAGGCCTTACCACATATGAAGTCATGAAGATCAAATGAAGAACCAATCATTCTTCATATGTTAACAATGCAAGCTCGCTCCCACCAAGTGCTGGATGGACCTTTACGGTCTATTTTTCCATTCCACTTTTATTCACTGCATCTTACAAAATCCAGAAATCCCACATCTTGGGCCTTTTCTGTATATTAGCCAGGCTAGGTAACCTCAAGCAGCATCAGAGGCAGTGTCATTCCTCACACAGATGGAACTGCAGTGAACTTTCCCCCACACTACAGGTATCTTCCAAGTCCTCTAAAACCCTCCCTGATCACCCTCTACCACATCTTTCCTCCCTGGTCCCTGGGCACTTTCACTGACACAAGGTCTTCCGCTATTTTATTCTATTAAAAAATAACACTCTTGATGACTTAGGTGAGATTGTCCTTAGAGACTTCCAAAGAGGGGAAAAGAATGATTAGGAGCACTCAACCTGGAGATCCACAAATGTGGTTAAAGAGAAGATGTGTGAGCAAATCTGAATTTGAGTCTCCTCGTTCAAAATGACATATTTAATGGAGGACTGTTATGTGCTTGGTTCTCCATCAGAAAGTGGGATTCAGGTTGGCCAGCACAGAACGGTCCAGGTCCCACTGACTAAAGGGCCTGCTGCCCCAACTAGGTGCATGGGCTGCTTTTATTTCAGATTCCACAGATCATAAAATGAGAATATGCTCTTTCTCAGGCTGCATATCAAGTATTTATGCTTGATTTATTTCATTCAGTCTGAGCCCATTTCAAATACAATAGGAAATCTTGTTTCAAAAAATATCCCTAATCAGGCTTACTTCCGTGCTCCCCCCTTCATTCTGTCACTGTTCCCTCTCACCCAGAAACTGGAGTAGCTCTGAGGGGATGACCAACTGCAGTCTGTTTTCCAAAAATGAGCCAAAGCTGAAGTCTTTCTGGCCTCAGGACCTATGAACTGGCTGCGCCCAGTGCCCGGAACCCTTTCCCCACAGGCACGTGCACTTCTCAAATGTTGTCTCCTGAGAGAAACCTTCCCTGACAGTCCCCTACCACACTCTACCCCAGGTACTCTTCCTGGATTCAGTTTCTTCAAAGCACTAATCGCTGTCTGATATTACGCATATGTCTGTATGTGTTCATATGGTTCCCTGATTTACATGTCATCTGTTCAAGAGTAGTTTTTCTGATTGTCTTGATCAACTCATATTTACACTTCTTGCAACTTTTATTTACTACATCTTAAAAAATCCAGAAACCCCACATCTTGGGCCTTTTCTACATATCAGCTAGACTAGGCAACCTCAAGCAGCATCAGAGGCAGTGTCTATGTGCAACGTCATCTGGCACAGAGTAGGAATTCACATGGCAGCTAACTGAGATAATGAATGAATGAATAACAACACATGCATATCATTAAGAAATGAAAAGGAATGCCAGAAGAAACTACCTTGTTGGGAGAGCTGGAGGTGTTTGAGAACTTGATTTTTGTCTTTATTTTGTGCATGAAGTACTTAGAATATAAAATCAAAAATTTAAAAACATAAAAGTCGTTCCAAAGCGGCAAAGGTGTGTAACATGAAGCTTTAATCTTGGAAGCCACTGATCTGAAATTTTACTGACTTTAGATGTCATTTTACTCTACATAAGAGTTAAATCACAAAAATTCTCAAGGATAATTCTTTCTTGTCCTTTTAAAAGAGTAATAGTGATGCCTACCTCTCCCTGCCATGAGCTCTTTCTTCCACTTGCTGCCCCACTTGATGCCCAGTTCCTGGCCATATTCATCCCCATACCAGACTAGCAGTTCACAGCCTGGCCTAATGACTTGGCAGGTTCTATAAAAGATCTGCCTGTGGTACTGGAAGGCCACAAGGTTCTGCTCCTCATCATCCCGGGCACAGTTCACATACCTGGGGTCAAGGCAGCAAAGGGAAAGAAAAGAGGCAGTGAGTTCTCAGTATCTGTCAGATCCAGGTCTGGCCCATCACCTGCTGGTCTAGACCTCTGTGGTCTAGTGCTGACCACTCCCCGCCAACTCCTCTGGGAGCCTTCTGTTCTTTCCTAAATCTCTTTCACAAGGTCATATGAACTTACGATTCTGATTACAGTGCTCATGCTGCCTGGAATGTGTCCCTGCCGTGCGCAATCAACCATTTTTTCAAAGCCCACCTCTGGACTTACCTCCACCTTGATTGACCATAAAACACATCAATGCCTAGCTTCTCTAAACTCTAAATTAATTGTTTTATGCCACAGAAGTTGGTGCTTGATCATGTACTCTGCTTCTAGATTAGCGTACGTCATTCTACGTTCAGCCCTAGTCCATCTTGCTTTGAGAAGCCTTCCTCAGTCATCCTACAGTTCACCCAGGTGCCGTTCACCTGCCTTGCCCAGGTTTCCAGAGAAACTTAGAAGCCTCTTTCTCTTGGCCCGATAACAGAAGAATAATAGTTTATTCATTTTTCGATTCTCTGGCAAAATGAGAGCCCACTGTGGAAAGGGGCTGGGTCATCCTGCAGCTCACGTCTCCTTAGGCTTCGTTTTTAATTTTACTGAGGCCAGGAAGATTTGCTGCCCTCACAGATTAAAGGTCCTTTGTTTTGGGTTGTCTTGGTAATGTGTGCTTCTAAAAAAATAAGAAAATTGCGGTTAAATGTTCCTATAACCAATGTTTCATGTCTGTCTGCAATACATCCTCCACGTAGGACATGGGTTGTATGATCCGTTCAAGTATGAACTTCACTTCCTAACCTGGAACATACTAAGTGCTTAATAAATGTGGATTACATAAATTAAAGCATGAATGCAGTGTCCCCGTGAATCTAGGCTTCTCAAGGTTTATCTTGGTGCCTCAATTTTGTCTAGCATACAGATTTATGTTTTGATACCAATAAATCATAATATCTATATTTTCATCTTTTATTTCTAAATGTTGATGGTATAAAACAGCACTGTGTGGAGAAAATAGAAACACGGAATGTGGAAATCATTGAGGGCGCCATGATGAGAAGGAAGGAAATCTGGGATTGTGAGAGAGGAAGGTTGGTTCTGAAACTCAGAGAGCTCCTGGCCTTACCTCATCCAGTTGGCTCAGGATTTATCCTTTCCATCCACATACTCATAGCAGTTTCTCCCTTTGGTGATCTGAGTTTCAGAAAAATGAGGTAAAGGCTTTTTAGAGAGTAAAAATCAGAAGAATTATTTTACTCCATGTCATCAGTGGCCTTTGGGCCTGCATGGCTTCAGCTGCCAGTTGAGACCACATGGTATGCACCGTAGTCATCACCCGCACATCTGAGTTGATTCATCCAGTCAGAGCAGAAGCCCCACAAGGGAGGATGCACTTATTGTCTTTGTACCACTCTGCTCCCACATACCCTCTGATCTCTAAATAGAAGTTCCATGTTCATGCAAAGACCCTTGAGTACACAGAGCTAACCACTTTATCTCTGCCTGTAACCTAACGTGAAGATGGTACTGTCCCAGCAAAGGCACAGAAGGGATGTGGGAAGACAGAACAGGGGAAATGGCAGGTAATTCTTACCAGCCAGGAGTATCCACTGTTGGCTGCCTCTTCATCTTCTGTAATTCGGCCCTCATAGAGTCCAAAGTGCAGACCCAGCGGCAGATCAGAGGCCTCATTCCATACTCCAAGCCCAGCCTGAGGGATGCCTGATGGCCCAATTCTCAGCCCATGGGGCAGGCTTGAGAGCTGCATGGTTGGGTTGCCCCTTGTCCACTGCACTGTCCTTCACAAATGTCAGGGGCCCGTGAGCAGCGCAGCTGTCAATGAAGAAGTTCTGACACATCTCACAATCTGGAAGTGAGGGCAGCAGGGATTAGGAAAGTTATAATCCAAGTTCCTTGATTAAGGATATAAGAACTTCAGAAAGAGCTCGGCACTCACATTACTTAGCCCCAGTCCTGTACTCTAACTCATTAGAGTAAGAGAATGTTTTGGGGGCCAAATGATGAAATTATTGTACCAGGACATAACAGCCAACTGTGTGAGTGGCCAAGAGGGTCACTTACAGAGGTAGTCATCATCCTGGGGCTCGCTGACCTCTTTGTATGCATGACCCTTTCTTTCTCGCAGGCTATACATCTGTCCTTCAGTCTCCTTCCTCCTGAGTTCTAGGTTGGAGAAAAGGAAATGGGTAAAATTGGGAGTCTGGGGTGTTCGTTCCTGTTTCATAAGAAAATGTGAAATCTCCTGCCATCAAATGAGCATCTACTTTGCTACATATTCCAGTCCCCCCTCTTTACTGCTTCAGAGGGACTTAGACCCCACACCAGCACTGACTGCAGATGCCTATTCAATTTTTTTTTTCTTTTTTTGAGACAGAGTTTCACTTTTGTTACCCAGGCTGGAGTGCAATGGCGCGATCTCGGCTCACCGCAACCTCCTCCTCCTGGGTTCAGGCAATTCTCCTGCCTCAGCCTTCTGAGTAGCTGGGATTACAGGCACGCGCCACCATGCCCAGCTAATTTTTTGTATTTTTAGTAGAGACGGGGTTTCACCATGTTGACCAGGATGGTGTCGATCTCTTGACTTCGTGATCCACCCGCCTCGGCCTCCCAAAGTGCTGGGATTACAGGCTTGAGCCGCTGCGCCTGGCCTATTCAATTTTAGTTCTGACCGTTACCATTATCTCATTAACCTCCCAACCTTTCTACTTGTAAAATGTTTCCTTCATGCATTTAGTCCTTAAGAAAATATTTCTTGAGGGCACATTACATCTTAGGCATTGAACAAAGCCTGGACATACAACACTAAGAAAATATGGTCTCTACAGGGGATCTTCTATAAACTAATAGACATTTTATGGAAGAGGAAATGCAGAAATGCACAAAGGAATATCTATTATCGGAGAGGTACTTATTGAACACTTTGCATGTATCAATTCATTTATATTTAATTATTTCAAACAGCATATGAACTATATGTACTTGATCTCGTTTTACAGATTACCATTCAAGAGCTCAGAGATTTTATAAGATTTGCCCAGGGCCCCAATGCTTCTGTGTGGATTATAACCCAAATGAGTGACTTCAAAATTAATGTTCTTACATGCTATTCAATACTGTATCCAAGGCTGGACATGGTGGCTCAAGCCTGTAATCCCAGCATTTTGGGAGGCTGAGGTGAGCAGGTCACTTGACCAGGAGTTCGAAACCAGCCTGGCCAATATGGTGATACCCTGTCTCCACTAAAAATACAAAAATTAGCTGGGCTTGGTGGTGCATACCTATAATTCCAGCTACTTGGGTGACTGAACCATGAGAATTGTTATTACCTGGGAAGCAGAGGTTGCAGTGAACCAAAATCACGCCACTGCACTCAGCCTGGGTGACAGAGTGAGACTTGGTCTCAGTGAACAAATAAATAAATAATTTTAACAAAATGCTGCATCTAACTTCTGGTCTCACAATTGAGTCCCGCTTAAGCCCAGGCTATCCAAACTCTACCCCACATATGCAGACCATACTCATCAACCTTTCTAGAGGACATAGAGGGATTAAAGTCCCCCTAAATATTTTTTCTTACCCGGTTTTACTCTAGAGTGCTGTCCAGAGGTACTCGCTTCTCCAGGAGGGGACACTGGTCTTTGAACCTGCTCTGAGCCACTTGTATTCAGTACATTTGCTGTTCCTGACAATTTCTTCAAACTAGATTCATTACTGAATGACGCCTTGGGCATTCCCTTGAATGTGAGTCACATATTAAACAACAACATGCATTTCTTTAGTTCTTTAAGGCTTGCAACGTTTTTTCATATGCATGACTCTAGTTAATGCTCCAAACCTTGGAAATACCTAGAGTATCTAAATCCTAGAGGGAAAAGAGAAGGTCTAAGTGGGTAGTGAATCTGGGACTATAACAGATGTCTTAAGGCTCTTTCCTTCAACTTTCTTTCAAAATTCTCTATAGAAGCTAAAGGGAGGGAGGAAGAAAACTTGGGAAGACTATCTGGAGAATCAACGGGTCTGTGAAAGAAGAGGGTAAGGGCTAACAGAGAGAAGGAGGGAATCTTCTATAAACTAGTAGACATTTGACGGAAGGGGAAATGTGGAAAAACACAGAGGGACAAGGCACATCTGGAAAATGAGGTAAAAGAGCAGTAAGGCTGGGAACAGAACAGAGATCACCGGCAAAAATGTATCTAGACAACAAAGAAAGTGATGTCAGAATTGCACATTGCCATATCTTGGAAAGAATATTTGGTTTTGGAATTACTTAGTTCCTATATCAGTTCTGCTTGTCTGCTTGAATAAGGGTGTATTGTTAGCTAATTCTCTTTAGTTTCCCAATCCAGAAACTGGCATACATGCTAATTTTTTTGAGAGGGAGTCTCACTCTGTTGCCTAGGCTGGAGTGCACTGGCACGATCTCAACTCACTGCAGCCTCTGCCTCCCGTATTCAAGAGATTCTCTGGCTTCAGTCTCCTAAGAAGCTGGGATTACCGGCACGTGCCACTACACCTGGCTAATACTTATTTTATTTTATTTTTTGGTGAAATGGAGTTTCATTCTGTCACCCAGTCTGGAGTGTTGTGGTGTGATCTCGGCTCACTGCAACGTCCACCTCCCGGGTTCAAGCAATTCTCCTGCCTCAGCCTCCTGGGCAGCTGGGACTACAGGTATGCACCACCATGCCCAGCTAATTTTTGTATTTTTATTAGAGACAGGGTTTCGCTAGGTTGGGCAGGCTGGTCTTGAACTCCTCACCACAATTGATGTACCCATCTTGACCTCCTGAAGTGCTGGGATTATAGGTGTGTGCCACTGTGCCTGGCCCATGTTCGTTCGTTCTCTTTCTTTCTTTCTTTCTTTCTTTCTTTCTTTCTTTCTTTCTTTCTTTCTTTCTTTCTTTCTTTCTTTTTCTTTCTTTCTTTCGAGAGGGAGTCTTGCTCTGTTGCGTAGGCTGGAGTGCAGTGGCACAATCTCAGCTTACTGCAGCCTCTACCTCCTGGATTCAAGCAATTCTTCTGCTTCAGCCTCCTGAGTAGTTGGGATTGCAGGCATCCACAACCACACCTTGCTAATTTTTGTAGTTTTAGTAGAGATGGGGTTTCACCATATTGGCCAGGCTGGTCTCAAACTCCTGGCCTCAGGTGATCTGCCCACCCTCACCTCCCAAAGAACTGGAATGACAGGTGTGAGCCACCAGGCCTGGTGCTAATTCTTAATATTATAGGGAATATGAAAGATAATAATGTTCACCAAAGTGTTTCATGAGCTACTTAATACAGTGTGAATGTGAGAGTAATAATTTTTTTTGGCTGGGTATGGTGGTGCACGCCTGTAATCCCAGTGCTTTGTGGGGGCTGAGGCAGGTGGATCACCTAAGGTCAGGAGTTTAAGACCAGCCTGGCCAACCTCACCTCTACAAAAAATACAAAACACTAGCTAGGCATGGTGGTGGGTGCCTGTAATCCTAGCTACTTGGGAGGCTGAGGCAGGAGAATCACTTGGACCCAGGAGGTGGAGGTTGCAGTGAGCCAAGATCACATCACTGCACTCCAGCCTGGGTAACAAAAGTGAAACCCTGTCTCAATAAAATAAAATAAAATAAAATAAAATAAAATAAAAAATTATTCTCACAGACTGGGTGTGGTGGCTCACATCTGTAGTCTCAGCACTTTGGGAGGCCGAGGTGGAAGGATTGCTTGAGCCCAGGAGTTCAAGACCCGCATGAGCCACATGGCAAAACCCTGTCTTTATGAAAAAATACAAACATTAGCCAGGTGTGGTGGTGCACGCTTGTGGTCCCAGCTACTCAGGAGGCTGAGGCGGTAGGATGTCACTAACCTAGAAGATGGAGGTTTCAGTGAACTGAGATTGAGCCATTGCACTCCAGCATGGGTGAAAGAGTGAGACCCTGTCTCAAATCTCTGCCCCACCAAAAACAAACAAACAAACAAACAAACATTATCTCATAGTCCTGATATCATGTTCTACAGTTGAAATCTAACTCAAAGATATTTTCAGCATTCCTTGACCCTGTTACCTATAGTTTATTTCATAAATTTGGAATCACTCATTCAGAAAACACTCAGGGGGCTCTCAGAGGCCCTGAGCCAGGCTTAGGAGTTCTAAGAAGAATCAGGTATGGACCAGACTCCTGAAGAGCTCACAGCACAGAGGCAGCAGGCAGGCTAAACAAATGATTCCAGACAGCATGAGAGTTCCCTTACTGGAGCCCAGAGGAAGGAGCTGTTACTGCCTTCTACAGGAATGAGCATTTGAAATCAGTTCCAGAAAATATTTTTTCTTAATAGGTGTAACCTATATGAAGTCCTAAACAATTTTCTGGTTTGTTGTTTCTCAGTCTTCAAACTTGAAACTTCTCAGGGCTGGAAGCTGCTTCCTCTGATCAGAATGGGTCCCTTATGAGGGGAGGGACCCTATCTCCTTCTGGGACCATCACAGTATGAATTGTCTATTTACTTGGAAGCTTCCCTTAATCAGAGTGTTTTAGTGCAAATCTCACTGTACTGTAACAGAGAAAAACTGAGGTTGAAAAGTCAGTTGAATGAATGAGGCAAAGATATATGGGTAAGGCAGCATAAACTTTATAAAACTATGAAACTTTTAATGATATTGTAAGTGCTTTAGAGAAGGAGTTTTGGATTAGACTGCATGTGATTCCAGGCCTATAATTGAAGATTTTTATATGTCAGTTTTCTCATCGAGAAAATGGCTATAGTTACAGAAGCTACTTAATAGGAACTATACGTAAAGTTGAATAGGTATGATATGTGAAGTTTATTCATGTAAAATGCTTAAAATAAACTCTTAAATATCGAGAAAATAACACTATAGTAGTGATTATTATTACTGTACTTATTAACTCTTAAAATAATGATGGCCTCAGACATTGTACAAGAGAGATCAGGAAAGGAAGACAGTAGTTCTAGGACATTCTGTACATTCTTCTTTTACCTGTGTTGGATCTAGGAGGAAGATTTCTTGTCAGTAGGATTTGGGAAATACTTACCTTCTGGTGTTTACTCTGTTCCACTCTGAAGGCCATCCCAGGAGGTTTGACTAAAAGGTGATGAGAAATCAGTGGTTTGGTTGGTAAATGTTTCCAAACTCTGGAGGTTTTCTTTTTCTTTCTCTTTTTTTTTTTTTTTTTTTTTTTGAGATGGAGTCTTCCTTTGTGGCCCAGGCTGTGGTGCAGTGGCACAACCTCAGCTCACGGCAACCTCTGCCTCTCGGGTTCAAGTGGTTCTCCTTCCTCAGCCTCCCAAGTTGTTGGGAACTACAGGTGTGTGCCACCACACCTGGCTAATTTTTGTACTTTTAGTAGAGACAGGGTTTCTCCATGTTGGCCATGCTGGTCTTGAATTCCTGACCTCAGGTGATCCACCCACCTTGGCCTTCCAAAGTGCTAGGATTACAAGCATGAGCCACCATGCCTGGCTCTGAATTCTGAACCAGATAGTGATGATTCCAAGTATTATCTGAGGGTGATTTAAAAATATTTTCTGAGGTATCATTAAGGCCTATGCTTCTATTGGGGCATTGCTAATATTCTCAAGATTAAAAAAAATAGAAGAAACTTCATCTTTGTTTCATCCTATATTCATAAAGTATCTATTACATTTATTTTTAAAATGTAAATTGGCCTTTCATGACAAACACATTGAACAACCTCGGAATAGAAGGAAATCACCTCAACATAAAAGGTCACATAAGAAAAGTCCATTTTTAACATCATAGTCAATGATGAAAAATGAAAGCCTTTCTTCTTAGGTCATAAACAAGGTAAGGATTTCCAGTCTTGCTACTTCTATTCAACATAGTGCTGGAAGTCACAGCCAGAGCAATTAGGCAAGGTAAAGAAATAAAAGGCATCCGAATTGAAAGAAAGAAGTAAAATTATCTCTGTTTGCAGATGACATGATCTTACATACAGAAAACTATAAAGATTCATTAGCTGGGTGTGGTGGTGGGCACCTGTAGTCCCAGCTACTTGGGAGGCTGAGGCAGGAGAATTGCTTGAACCCAGGACACAGAGGTTGCAGTGAGCCACTCACTTCTCCAGCCTCAGCCTCCTGAGTATCTGGGATTACAGGCACCCACCACCATGCCCAGCTAATTTTTTTTTTTTTGTATGTTTAATAGAGACAGGGTTTCACCACGTTGGCTAAGCTGGTCTCAAACTCCAGACCTCAAGTGATACGCCTGCCTTGGCCTCCCAAAGTGCTGGGATTTCAGGTGCCAGAGGTCACTCTAAATCTTACGGGGGGCTATGCACGGTGGCTCATGGTGGTGTGCACCACCATGTCACAGCTACTCGAGAGGCTGAGGTGGGAGAATTGCTTGAACCCAGGAGGCAGAGGCTGCAGTCAGCTGAGATTGCACCACTGTACTCCAGCCTGGGTGACAGGGCAAGACTCTGCTTCAAAAATAATAAAAATAAAAAAATAAAAAATTCTGCTTTCCTCTTACCTTGCTGCCTAGGTGTCCATTCTTCATCAGAATCTTCAGTGTCATCCACCTGGAGTTTGATGGCCTGCCTTCGGTGACACATGAAAGCTGGTCGAGTGGCTCTGAGACCTGAAATGAAGCAAAAAGTTTGTTCTAAAAGGGAAGAGCTGGGCAGAGGAACAAAGGGCAGTAGCAATGAAAAGGACCACAAAGCCAGTGCGGCTCAGTCTGAAGAGCTGGCAGAGTCCTGAACAAGGTCAAGATGGGACTTCTGCATGGTCAGTATCCACACTCAGCCCCACACTGACACAAAAGAACACAATTTCCCTCCAGATTTGTCTTCATACAAAAGGGAACTGTGGGCAGATACCACTACCTGAGAACTAAAATGACATAGGACCAAAGACCTGTTTTGTTTGCAGGCTGGTATGGGCCTAGCACTCTGGTTACCTATAGTAATCAGTGCATTATAGTTCCTTTTCACATTCCTATAGCGAGTTTTCTCCCAGTCTCCCATCTCTGCCCGTTCTTCCTTGGAGAAGTATATGGCAATGTCTTTGAAGGCATCTTTGACCTAGAGGAAGTAACAGAGTCCATCAGTGATTTACTAGTACATGTCGAGTGGGTGCTTTTCCTCTACCCTGTGTGTAGGGCTTGGCCTGGGGCCTCTGGGAGTCTCTGTGAAACATAAAGACTTTCCCTTCTTCTCCAGATTGCATCCTGTTTAACTGAGAAGACACTGAGCATTTTCCTAGCTCTCTGCTGACGCAGAGCAGTCACTGATGCCAGTGTTCTTTTCTCTCCAGCGTCCTGGCCAGGACCAGCTGCCCCTGTTCCATGCACATGCAGACAGGGTCACCCAGGGGTACAGGCCAGGAGTCTGCAGCACTCCAGAGACCAGCTCCTGCTATGAGTCTGGCTTTGCCTCCCCCACCTCTCACCATAGGCTTCTGCTCTGTTCTCCCTGTTTCTCCTGGGCTCTCCTCTTGGGACCTTTCAGGGCTCATGGTGCTGGGACTGTCTAGAAGGCCCTGCTTCATTTCCAACTGTGGGAAGGGCCCGATTCTCCCAGCTCCTAAGCCAAAGGCTCCTGTGGAAGGAGAAGGTGCTAAGAGGGGGCAACAGCCCTGACCACTACCCAGAACCAGGTTCTGTCTTCTTCATTTGGCTGGGGTGTTCAGAGCAGGAAGATGTGGGTTCCTGGTGAGGTCTTGAGCACCTCAGGGAGGTCTGGGGGTACTTATGGGATGGGAAGGTCTCTACTGGCCATGAACTACCACCTAATGTAAGCTGGATTTTGTTCTTTCAGTTCCCCTGCAGCTTGGCTCATTTGGAGAGTGGGAGCAGGGTGGTACAGGGGCCTGGAGGGTTGTAGCTATGGGTGTTTAAGGGGAGTCCTAAGGAGTGAGAGCCAGAGGAGTCCTAAGGGAAACTTGAGGCTCCCCGACTGCTGGGACTTGGGTCACACTGAGGAGCAGGGTTTTGTTTCAGCAAGGCAAAATGAACATTTCTCATAGATAGGATTTGGGGATCATAGAGATCCCCAAATCCTATCTATGAGAAATGTTCCTGGGGATTCAGGAAAAATCCAGGAGTAAAGCAGTATGCATCTCTAAGGGGCAGCTATCTCTCAGGCTGAGATTTGGGGTCCCTCAGGCTGAGGGGATTTGAGGTATCTTAGGCTGAAGAAACTGGGGTTGCTGAGATTGAGGGAATTTGGGGTCTTGAGCTGAGGAGCTTTGGCATCCCTCAGTCTGACAGTTTTTGTGGTTTTTCAGAATGAGATTTGGGGTCTTTTAGGCTGAAATTTGGGATGCTTAAGTTGACAGGATTTGAGGGGATTTGGGGTTCCTCTGGATGAAAGGATTTGGGATCTTTGAGGCTTGGAAAGGTTAAGGAGATTTGGAGTTTCTCCGCATGAAAGAATTTGGGATCTTTGAGGCTGAGGAAATTCTGGGTCTCAGGTAAAGGAGATTTGGGTCTCTCATTAAGGGGCTTTAGGGTCTTTGACACTGAAGTTATTTAGTCCTTGAAGCTGAAGGGATTGAGTTTTCAGGCTGAGTATTTAGATTATCTGAGGTTGGATAAATTTGGTCTCTCAGTGGGTGAGATATTTAGGGTTCTTCAGGCTGAGGGATTTGGGGTGCTTTAGGGTGAGGGGAACTGTGGCTCCTGAGGCTCCGAATATTTGGGGATCTAATCATTAGGAGATTTGGTGTTCCTCTGGGTAAAGGGATTTGGGGTCTCTGAAGCTGAGGTACTTTGGGAGTTTTATGCTGAGGGGATTTAAAGTCCCTCAGGGTGTTGCAATGAGCCGTGGTTAATAGGAGAGTTTTGATTATGAAGTTTGTTGTGTAAGATTCTGGCAGAGCTATATTGTGGGGGGTTGCTATGAAGATGGTAATAGTTAGGGCATTTATTATAATGATATTTATATATTCTGCTATGAAGAATAGGGCGAAAGAGCCAGCAGCATATTCAATATTAAACCCTGAGACTAGCTCTGATTTGCCCTCTGTTAGGTCGAAAGGGGCTCGGTTAGTTTCTGCTAGTGTGGAGATAAATCATATTGTAGTAAGGGGTCATGTTGGAAGTAAAAGTCAGGAATGTTCTTGTGTTGTAATTAATGAGTGGATATTGAATGAACCACTTATTAGTAGGGTTGATAGTAGGATAATGGCTAGAGTGACTTCGTAGGAGATTGTTTGGGCTACGGCTCGTAGTGCACCGATTAGTGTGTAGTTTGAATTGGATGCCCACCCAGACCATAGGATTGAATAAACAGCTAAGCTTGATGTTGCAAGTACAAATAAAAGGCCTAGGTTAAAGTTGATAAGGGGGTGCGGTATAGGTAGTGGGGTTCATAGGATAAGGGCGACTGAAAGGGCTAGAATAGGGGCAATTACGTATAGAGTTGTGGTGGATGTTGTAGGAAGTAGGGGTGGGATCGTGCCATGGCGCTCCAGCCTGGCGACAGGGCGAGACTCCACCTAAGAAGAAAAAAGTCCCTCAAGGTGACAGGATTTGGTGTCTCTGGAGGCTGAGAGGATTTGGAGCTTCTCAGGGTGTGGGGATTGGGGGTCTTCCAGGCTAAAATATGAAGGTTTCGGGCGGAGGGTTTACAAGGATTTTACGCTGCACGACAAAGGCTCCCCGTGCTCTTCACAGTCTCCCGTGCCCTCCTGCCGCGGTGTCCACTGTGGCCGGGCGTCCTCTCGGCGCCCCTCAGGGTGTGAGACGTGGTGGAGTGCGAAGCGCCAGCCCGTAGTCCTCCGTTGGCACAAGCTACCAATCAGCGCCGAGACCAAGGCGATCCCGCCAATCGGCAGTCAAGTGATGCTAAAGGGGCGGGGAGTAGGGCGGAGCTTTGCCTGTCAGTCACGGGCACAACCCGGTTCCAGGCTCAGGAGGTCGGGGAGGGGCCTGGCTTTTGCGCGCGTCCGACTGGAATCGTCCAGCGCGCAGGTGCAGCTTCGCGGTTTTGGTCACTCTGTTTTCCCCAGCCCAGGTGTTTGCGACTGAGCCGGGGATGGGGGCTGCGCCTCACGTCCCTCCGCAGGCCTGGGTCTTCTGAGGGGACACGGTGTCTTTTTGGATTGCCAGAGTTCTCGCGTTGAGTCTCATGCGGGAGGGCTGGTGTTGCGTTAGCTGTGGTGTAAACTGGGTCTAGTAGGCTGCTTGGCTCTTGGCTGCATCAGGGGCTAGGGCTCCGTTCGGGACCCTTCTATGTAGGAACTGCGCTTCATTTCACAGGTGCTTTATTGGCAGGTCAATGTTGGTGTTTAGTTAGGGCTGTGATCCCATAAATGGTGTGTAAGAGGAGCAGCCGCCAGGCTGATCCCCCGCTGCAAGGCTGACCCCGGCTGCAAGGCTAACCCCCGGCTGCAAGGCTGATCCCCGGCTGCAAGGCTGACCCCCGGCTGCAAGGCTGACCCCCGGCTGTAAGGCTGACCCCCGGCTGCAAGGCTGACCCCCGGCTGCAAGGCTGATCCCCGGCTGCAAGGCTGACCCCCGGCTGCAAGGCTGATCCCCGGCTGCAAGGCTGACCCCGGCTGTAAGACTGACCCCTGGCTGCAAGGCTGACCCCCGGCTGCAAGGCTGATCCCCGGCTGTAAGGCTGATCCCCGCTGCAAGGCTGACTCCCGGCTGTAACGCCGGTCCCCGCTGCAAGGCTGACCCCCGGCTGCAAGGCTGATCCCCGGCTGCAAGGCTGACCCCCGGCTGCAAGGCTGATCCCCGGCTGCAAGGCTGACCCCGGCTGTAAGACTGACCCCTGGCTGCAAGGCTGACCCCCGGCTGCAAGGCTGATCCCCGGCTGTAAGGCTGATCCCCGCTGCAAGGCTGACTTCCGGCTGTAACGCCGGTCCCCGCTGCAAGGCTGACCCCCGGCTGCAAGGCTGATCCCCGGCTGCAAGGCTGACCCCCGGCTACAAGGCTGACCCCAGGCTGCAAGGCTGATCCCAGCTGCAAGGCTGACCCCCGCTGCAAGGCTGACCCCCGGCTGCAAGGCTGACCCCCAGCTGCAAGGCTGATCCCCGGCTGCAAGGCTGATCCCCGCTGCAAGGCTAATCCCGGCTGCCAAGCTGATCCCGGCTGCTAGGCTGATCCCTGGCTGCTAGGATAAACCGGACTCCAAGGCTAATCCCCAGCTGCCAGGCTAATCCCCCACTGCAAGGCTAATCCTGGCTGCTAGGCTGATCCCTGGCAGCAAGGCTAACCCCCTGCTGCACGGCTTTTTTGTACTTCGTGTTTGCAGGCTTGCTTTGTGTTGAGACCAGAGAGCGATGAACCCTCACCAGGTCCTGGACCTTTGTGGAGCCTCCTGTGATCACTGGCGCCTGCCTGCATTTCTTTCCTTAGGTGTTCTGGGTTGTGGGGCTCCCTCTGGCAGAGGCTGCATAGGTTGCTCCCTTTCTGGGCTGGCCCTCTGGAGGGAGGCATGCCTCACTCCCCTGCTGCCCAGGAGCCCACGGGTCTCACTCACCCCTCTCAGTGCTCTGAGAGTGGAGTCTCCTCCCCCATTCAAGTGCTGGCCGCAGATCTCCCCCTCGGTATCCCTAGCTTTGTGCCACAGCCCTGGGAACACTGGGAAGTCCTGTGGCTTGGGATTGGGCTCTTGCTGTGCTGGGGAGTACAATGTCCTCCTAGGTCATGGGGAAGATACTCAGGTGGAGCAGTGCACTCAGGCTGGGCTGCAGGGGCTGCAGGGCGCACCTGCTCTTGCACAGTGACTTGGCATGGGCCCTGGGAGAGGCCAGTGGGCAGGAGGACTTGCAGAACAAAGGCACCCAGGTCCCACAAGGAAGCTGCCCCTGCTTTCTCCTGGCTCACAGGTCAGCTGCGGCCAGAGCCTCCTGCAAAGAGATAAGGGAGCCTTGGGGAATTGGCGTCTGTATTAGTTCATTCTCGCACTGCTATAAAGAAACACCTGAGACTGGGTAATTTCTAATGAACATAGATGTAATTGGCTCATTGTTCTGCAGGCTGTACAGGAAGCATGATGCTGGCACCTGCTTGGCTTCTTGGGAAACTTACACTCATGGTGGAAGGAGAAAGGGGAATCAGCACTCACATGGTGAGAGCAGGAGGACAAGAGAAAGGTGCTGGGGGCAGGACTGCACACTTTTAACCATATCCCGCTACAGGTTACCAAAGAGGGGTGCTGCTTAACCGCTCATAACAAGTTTGCCCCATGATCCAATTATCCCCACCAGACCCCGCCTCCAACACTGGGGATTACATTTCAACATAAGATTTGGACAGGGACACAGATCCAAACCATATAATTCCATTATATGGAATACTACCGCATAATGCATTATCTATTATCATTAACTCAAATAGATTAAAGACTGAAATGTAAGACCTAATAGTACAGAACTCCAAGAAAAAAAATAAACTTTTTATAACATTGGAATGAGCAATGACTTCTTGGATATGACGCCAAAGGCACAAGCAATCAAAGCAAAATTAGATGGGAGCACATCAAACTTAAAAACTTCTGTGTAGCAAAGGAGACCATCCACAGAGTGATAAGGCAACCTACGGAATGGGAGAAAATATTTGCAAGTCATATAACTGAGTTAATATCCAGAAACGTATAAAACAAGTCATAAAACTCAACAATAAAAAGTAACTTGATTAAAAAATCAGGTGGGGTGCAGTGGCTCATGCCTGTAATCCCAACACTTTGCAAGGCCAAGTGGGGAGGATTGCCTGAGGCCAGGCATTTGAGATTAGTCTGGGCAACATATTGGGGCCCGTCTTTATCATTTTTTAAAAAAATTAGTTGGGTGTAGTGGTCCATGCCATAAGTGCAAGCTACATGGGAGGCTGAGCTGGGAGGTTCACTTGAGGGCAGGAGTTCAAGACTAGCCTGAGGAACATAGGGAGATTCTGTCTCTACAAAAAAAAAAAAAAAAAAAAAAAAAAAAAAAATTAGCTGGATGTGGCAGCACTTGCCTGGAGTCCTAGCTACTTGGGAGGCTGAGGTGGAAGGATTGCTTGAGCCCAGAGTTTGAGCCTGCAATGAGGCATGGTTGCAGTTTTCCAGAATGTCACAAAAATGGGATCATACCTTATGTGATCTTTTCAGACTGGGTGCTTCTTCTCCTTCTCCTTCTCATTCTCCTTCCTTCTCCTTTTCCTTCTCCTTCTCCTTCCTTCTCCTTTTCCTTATCCTTCTCCTTCCTTCTCCTTCTCCTCCTTCATTCTCCTTCTCCTTTCTTCATCTTTTTCTTCTGAGATGGAAAAAGAAAAGAAGCAGCAGCACTCTGTCACTCAGGCTGGAGTGCAATGGTGTGATCTCGGCTCACTGCCACCTCTGCCTTCAGAGTTTGGTGATTGTCCTGCCTCAGCCTCCTGAGTAGCTGGGATTACAGGCACCTGCCACCATGCCCAGCTAATTTTTGTATTTTTTAGTAGAGGCAGATTTTCACCATGTTGGTCAGGTT
This sequence comes from Saimiri boliviensis, assembly GCF_048565385.1. Taxonomy (NCBI): domain Eukaryota; kingdom Metazoa; phylum Chordata; class Mammalia; order Primates; family Cebidae; genus Saimiri; species Saimiri boliviensis. The sequence continues at coordinate 82,491,761 of NC_133470.1, read as the reverse complement.
AGTCTCCAACTCCTGACCTCAGGTGATTGACCCACCCCGGCCTCAAAGTGCTGGGTTAAAGGTGTGAACCACCACACCCCACCCAGACTGGCTTCTTTTACTTAGCAATATGTATATCAGATTCATCTATGTCTTTGCATGGCTTTGTAGGCCACCCCTTTTTCTTGATGAATAGCATTCCATTGCATGGATGTACTTTCTTTTTTTATTGCATTTTAGGTTTTGGGGTACATGTGAAGAACATGCAAGATTGCTGCATAGATACACACATGGCAGTGTGATTTGCTGCCTTCCTCCCCATCACCTATATGTGGCATTTCTCTTCATGATATCTCTCCCCAACTCCCCACCGCCCGCTCTCCCTCCCCTATTTCCCCCCAACAGACCCCAGTGTGTGATGCTCCCCTCCCTGTGTCCATGTGTTCTCATTGTTCAACACCTGCCTATGAGTGAGAACATGCGATGTTTGATTTTCCGTTCTTGTGTCAGTTTGCTGAGAATGATGGTTTCCAGGTTCATCCATGTCCCTACAAAGGACACGGACTCATCATTTTTGATGGCTGCATAATATTCCATGGTGTATATGTGCCACATTTCCCCTGTCCAGTCTATCATTGATGGGCATTTGGGTTGGTTCCAGGTCTTTGGTATTGTAAACTGTGCTGCAGTGAACATTCGTGTGCATGTGTCCTTATAGTAGAATGATTTATAATCCTTTGGATATATAGCCAGTAATAGGATTGCTAGGTCAAATGGAATTTCTATTTCTAGGTCCTCGAGGAATTGCCACACTATCTTCCATAATGGTTGAACTAATTTCCACTCCCATTAACAGTATAAAAGTGTTCCTATTTGTCAACATCCTCTCCAGCATCTGTTGTCTCCAGATTTTTAAATGATCGCCATTCGAACTGGTGTGAGATGGTATCTCAATGTAGTTTTGATTTGTATTTCTCTAATGACCAGTGATGATGAGCATTTTTTCATGTGTGTGTTGGCCTCATGTATGTCTTCTTTTGTAAAGTGTCTGTTCATATCCTTCACCCACTTTTGAATGGGCTTGTTTGTTTTTTTCTTGTAAATCTGTTTTAGTTCTTTGTAAATTCTGGGTATCAGCTCTCTGTCAGATGGGTAGACTGCAAAAATTTTTTCCCATTCTGTTGGTTGCTGACTCACTCTAATGACTGTTTCTTTTGCTGTGTAGAAGCTGTGGAGTTTGATTAGTTCCCATTTGCCTATTTTGGCTTTTGTTGCCAATGCTTTTGGTGTTTTGGTCATGAAGTCCTTGCATACGCCTATGTCCTGAATGGTTTTGCCTAGATTTTCTTCTAGGATTTTTATGGTGTTAGGTCTTATGTTTAAGTCTTTAATCCATCTGGAGCTAATTTTGGTGTAAGGTGTCAGGAAGGGGTCCTGTTTCTGCTTTCTGCGCATGGCTAGCCAGTTTTCCCAACACCATTTATTAAACAGGGAATCCTTTCCCCATTCCTTGTTTTTGTCAGGTTTGTCAAAGATTGGATGGTTGTAGATATGTTGTGTTGCCTCTGAGGCCTCTGTTCTGTTCCATTGGTGTATATCTCTATTTTGGTACCAGTATCATGCTGTTTTGATTACTGTAGCCTTGTAGTATAGTTTGAAGTCCGGTAGTGTGATGCCTCCTGCTTCGTTCTTTTTGCTTAGGATCAACTTTGCTATGTGGGCTCTCTTATGGTTCCATATGAAGTTTAAGGTGGTTTTTTCCAGTTCTGTGAAGAAGGTCATTGGTAGTTTGATGGGGATAGTGTTGAATCTGTAAATTACTTTGAGCAGTATGGCCATTTTCATATTGATTCTTCCTAACTATGAACATGGAATGTTTCTCCATCTTTTTGTGTCCTCTCTTATTTTGTTGAGCAGCGGTTTTTAGTTCTCCTTGAAGTGGTCCTTTACATTCCTTGTTAGTTGTATTCCTAGGTATTTTATTCTCTTTGTAGCAATTGTGAATGGCAGTTCCTTCTTGATTTGGCTCTCTTTAAGTCTGTTATTGGTGTATAGTAATGCTTGTGATTTTTGCACATTGATTTTGTATCCTGAGACTTTGCTGAAGTTGCTTATCAGTTTCAGGAGATTTTGGGTTGAGACGATGGGGTCTTCTAGATATACAATCATGTCGTCTGCAAATAGAGAGAATTTGACTTCCTTCTTTCCTATTTGAATATCCTTTATTTCTTTTTCTTGCCTGATTGCTCTGGCCAGAACTTCCAGTACTATATTGAATAGGTGTGGTGAGAGAGGGCATCCTAGTCTAGTGCCAGATTTCAAAGGGAATGCTTCCAGTTTTTGCCCATTCAGTATGATATTCGCTATTGGTTTGTCGTAAATAGCTTTTATTATTTTGAGATATGTTCCATCAATACCTAGTTTATTGAGAGTTTTTGGCATAAAGGGCTGTTGAATTTTGTCAAAGGCCTTCTCTGCATCAATTGAGATAATCATGTGGTTTTGTCTTTGCTTCTGTTTATGTGGTAAATTATGTTTATAGACTTGCATATGTTGAACCAGCCTTGCATCCCCGGGATGAATCCTACTTGATCATGGTGGATAAGCTTTTCGATGTGCTGTTGCAATCGGCTTGCCAGTATTTTATTGAAGATTTTTGCATCTCTGTTCATCATGGATATTGGCATGAAGTTTTCTTTTCCTCCTGAGTCTCTGCTGGGTTTTGGTATCAGGATGATGTTGGTCTCATAAAATGATTTGGGAAGGATTCCCTCTTTTTTGATTATTTAGAATAGTTTCAGAAGGAATGGTACCAGCTCCTCTTTGTATGTCTGGTAGAATTTGGCTGTGAACCCATCTGGACCTGGGCTTTTTTGGGGTGGTAGGCTCTTACTTGCTGCTTCAATTTCAGACCTTGTTTTTGGTCTATTCAGGGTTTCGACTTCTTCCTGGTTTAGGCTTGGGAGGATGCAAGTGTCCAGGAATTTATCCATTTCTTCCAGGTTTACTAGTTTATGTGCATAGAGTTGTTTGTAATAATCTCTGATGATGGTTTGAATTTCTGTGGAATCTGGGGTGATATCCCCTTTATCATTTTTTCTTGCATCTATTTGATTATTCTCTCTTTTCTTTCTTTCTTTTCTTTCTTTTTTTTTTTTTTTTGAGACGGAGTTTTGCTCTTGTTACCCAGGCTGGAGTGCAATGGCGCGATCTCAGCTCACCGCAACCTCCGCCTCCTGGGTTCAGGCAATTCTCCTGCCTCAGCCTCCTGAATAGCTGGGATTACAGGCATGCACCACCATTCCCAGCTAATTTTTTGTATTTTTAGTAGAGACGGGGTTTCACCGTGTTGACCAGGATAGTCTCGATCTCTTGACCTTGTGATCCACCCACCTCGGCCTCCCAAAGTGCTGGGATTACAGGCTTGAGCCACTGCGCCCGGCCTCTCTTTTCTTTTTAATAGAGACAGGGTTTCACCATGTTGGTCAGGCTGGTCTTGAACTCCTGACCTCAGGTGATCCACCTGCCTTGGCCTCCCAAAGTGTTGGGATCACAGATGTGAGCCCCCACGCCTGGCTTCCTTACCAATCTTGGTTCTTTTTATTTCATGTTCTTATACTGACGGCATCCTGCAGCTCTCCGTGGCGTGTGAGAGGTGAGAGTACATGTTACATGCGTGATGGCTTAGAGAGTGCATCCAGGCTTTCACCTTTGAGGGTAGTGCTGAGTATGGTTTTCCCTAGATGCTCTTTGTCAGGTTGAGACGTTCCCTTCTGTTCTGAGTTCATTGGGTATTTTTCATTATGAAAAGGTGTTGGATTTTGTTGAATTGGACGTGTTGAGATGATCCTATGTTTTGGTTTTTTATTTTATTGATGTGGTGTATTATAGTAACTGAGTTTTGGTGTTGAATCAACCTTGCATCCCTGCGATAAATCTTACTTGTTCATGGTGTACGATCGTCTTTATACGTTGCTGGATTCAGTTTGCCAGTATTTTGTTGAGGGTTTTTGTGTTTATGTACATGAACGATGTTGTTGGTTCCTGCGGTGGTTCATGCAACACTTTGGGAGGCTGAGGCAGGCCGATCACTTGAGGTCAACAGTTCGAGACCAGCCTGTGACAACTTCGTAAAACCCCATCTCTACTGAAAATACAGAAATTACCCAGGCATGGTGGTGCGCACCTATAGTCCTCGCTACTCGGAAGGCTGAGGCAGGAGAATCACTTGAACCTGGGAGGCAGAGGTTGCAGTGAGCCGAGACTGTGCCACTGCACTCCAGCCTGGGCGACAGAGCAAAGCTCTGTCTCAAAAAGAAAAAGGAGAGAGAGAGAGAGAGAGAGAGAGAGAGAGAGAGAGAGAGAGAGAGAGATTGAGATTGAACACTGTAATAATAACTTATGGCCTTTTTACAAAACGATTGAGGTAATTTATAAAACATAAAATACACCTACTTTAAAGTTTATAATTCATTGATTTTTAGTGTATCCAAGGTCACACAGCTTTTGACTCTAATCTAAAACATTCTGTCATCCCCCTTAACAGTCACTCTCCCACCGTCCCTTTCCCTGGTTCCTGGCCCCCACGTGCCCCTTTCTGTCTGTGGATTGGTCTGTTCTGAACGTTCTGTATCAGCTGAGGGCCACCTCATCTTGCCGGGGTGCTGGGAGAGGGGGCTTGCTGAGGGATGCAGGCTGGAGAAGGTGGAGCGGGGGAGACAGGCAGACCCTGGTTCCCTGCACCTCCCTGCGCCGATGCTGCTTGCCCGAGGGGCATCAAGGTCCCAGGCCACCTGCTGGCCACCTGTGCTGGGCCCACAGGGTGGAATGTGGGTGGGCAAGTGTCTCTGTGACTGCTCCTTCTTCCCCTTGCTGCGCTCCCGTGGGCCAGGTGTAGGGCTGCATGTCTTCACGGCGTAAAACTCGTCCACACCCCAGTCTCCAAAGAAGGCATTGCCATCCCTGTTTTCCCTACGTGGCTCCTCCAGGGATGCCGTGGTCACTGAGGGTCCAGGTGCACCCAGGCAGCTCCAGGTCATTCCCTCACTCTAGCGAGGCGCCTGCCACCAGGGGTCTTCCACATCCCGCAGCTGCCTGTTCTGTGAGTGGTGCGCCCCTCTGTGTACAGCCACGCAGGCTCTGTGGCTGCCCTCCTAGAGGCTTCCTGCCCTGGACCCCCGGCCCTCGGGCCCCTAGCCTTGGACTACACTGCTCCCTGTCTGGATTGATTGAACCCTGGCTATTTCCTTTTGTTTGTTTTAAACTTTGACTAACTGGAGACTAAACGTGGAGAGAAATGGTGACACACCCCAGTTCTTTCGGGGAAACCCTGGGTCTGATGACAGCCGCCGTCTGTTGGGCCGTGTGTGTCGCACGGCGGCTTCATGTGGCCCTGCAGGGGGAGCGTGAGGGACTGGCATTGTCCAGGTCCCACTGGCACTGCCCCTGCGTGGTCCTTGATGCTGTGCTGACCCACGCAGGTGAGGGTTTGGCATCACCCGTTTCAGGAGCCGTGGAGTCTCGCGTGCACTCAGCTCTGATAAGTCCTGCTGCTCCGCCCACCCTAACGAGATGGGTGTCTGTCTCCTTCTAGTCCACGCTCTCCAAATCCTCACAGAGTTCCCTGTTCAGGAAGACAAGCAATCCCTCAGAAAGACAGCCCCCCCCCACCCCAATAAAAAAATCCTTGGAATTAGTGTGTGCAGCTCACCAGCTGTTGTGGGGTGCTTGAGTTGTGGGGTGTCCTGGCTGGGACCCACGTGGGAGGCTGGCCCTGCGGTGCAGAGGACCTCACCCCTAGGGCTTCCCCTGCCCCAGGCACCCCCAGTCTCTGCAGGGTGGTTGGGACAGGCGGGCAAGGCACTCACCTGTGCTGCTGTCTTCTCCCCAGCAGTGTCCATAGGCTCTGGAGACCATCAGTTCAACCTCGCGGAGATCCTGTCACAGAACTACAGTGTTGAGGGGGAGTGCGAGGAGCCTTCGAGGTGCTCAGACAAGCCCAAGGAGGAGCTGGAGAAGGACTTCATCTCTCACGTACTTGGCCGAGGCGATCCTGCCCCCGTGTTGGGTGGAGCCCTCTGGGGTCAGCCTCACAGTTTCTGTGCCGTCAGATTCATGTTGGCAAGTGCTAAATTGTGCATCTCTCTGCAAAGTGCCAGGCACCATCCTAGGAGCTGAATTCATTGGTGACCGGGTCTTTCATGGGGCTCTCTGAGCAGCACGGTGGCCGGGCATTAAGCCGGCTGCTCTCAAACCCTGTGGTCTCAGAACCCAATTTGTACTCTTAAAAATTATTGAGCGTTCCGAGGCAGTGTAGACTGGGGAAAAAAAATTATTGAGAGTTTTGGCCAGGCACAGTGGCTCACACCTGTGATCCCAGCACTTTGGGAGGCCGAGGTGGGCAGATCACCTGAGGTCAGGAGTTCGAGACCAGCCTGGCCAACATGGTAAAACCTCACCGCTACTAAAAATGCAAAAATTAGCTGGGCATGTGGCACACGCCCATAGTCCCAGCTATTCGGGGGGCTGAGGCTGGAGAATCACTTGAACCTTGGAGGCGGAGGTTGCAGTGAGCTGAGATGGCGCCATTGCACTCCAGCCTGGGTTGACAGAGTGAGACCCTGTCTCAAAAAAAAAAAAGTTATTGAGAGTTTTAAGGAGCTTTGTTAATGTGTTTTATCTATTGCTTTTTTACTACATTAAAAGTTAAAATTGACATGTAGGAATACTTATTTGCCAACTCATTTTAAAATGACATGAATAGGCTGGGTGTGGTGGCTCATGCCTGTAATTCCAGCACTTTGGGAGGCCAAGGCGGGAGAATGACGAGGTCAGAAGTTCAAGAGCAGCATGACCAACATTGCAAAACCCTGTCTCTACTAAAAATGCAAAAAAAAAAAAAAAATTTGCGAGGCATGGTGGCGCATGCCTGTAATCCCAGCTACTTGGGAGGCTGAGGCAGGAGAATTGTTTGAACCTGGGAGGCGGAGGTTGCAGTGAGCCGAGATTGCACCATTGCACTCCAGCCTGGGTAACAGAGTGAGACTCCATCTCAAAAATTAAAAATAAGGACGGGCACAGTGGCTCAAGCCTGTAATCCCAGCGCTTTCGGAGGCCGAGGCGGGCGGATCATGAGGTCGAGATCGAGACTATCCTGGCCAATATGGTGAAATCCACTCTCTACTGAAAATACAAAAATTAGCTAGGCATGGTGGCATGCACCTGTAGTCCCAGCTACCTGGGAGGCTGAGGCAGAATAATTGCTTGAACCCAGGAGGCAGAGGTTGCAGTGAGCCAAGATTGTGCCACTCATCCAGCTTGGCACCTGGTGGCAGAGTGAGACTCTGTCTCTCTCTCTCTCTCTCTCTCTCTCTCTCTCTATATATATATATATATATATATATATATATATATATACACATACATAAAAAATCGCTTGAACAAGTCAGTTACATGTGAATATAAATATTTTTTTGAAAATGAAAGAAAACCTCTGTGTTCCAAAAGAAAAACAATTAGTGAGAAGAATGAATTTTTAGTTTTCCAAATCTCTTTGAATGTAGAAGCATATATGAAAGTCCAGCTTCATTTTTTTTTTTTTTTTTTTTTTTTGACAGAGTCTTGCTCTGTCACCCAGACTGGCGTGCACTGGTGTGATCTCGTCTCACTGCAACCTCCACCTCCTGGATTCAAGCTATTCTCCTGCCTCAGCCTCCTAAATAGCTGGAATTACAAGTGCATGCCACCACTCCCGGCTAATATATTTTTGTATTTTTAGTAGAGACAGGGTTTCACACCATGTTGGCCAGGATGGTCTCGATCTCCTGACCTCATGATCCACCCGCCTTAGCCTCCCAAAGTGCTGGGATTACAGTCGTGAGCCACTGGGCCTGGCCTAACCTTTTTATTTTATTTTATTTTATTTGTAGAGGCCTTGCTATTTTGCTAGATCTGGTCTCAAACTCTTGACCTCAAGCAATTTTTCTGCCTGGGCCTCCCGAAGTTCTGGGAGTGTAGGTGTGAGGCACTGTACATGACTCAAGTTCTTTCTTTCTTTTTTGTTTTGAGACAGAGTGGGGCCCTTTTGCCCAGGCTGGAGTGCAGTGGCGCATTTTCGGCTCACTGCAACCTCCACCTCCCGGGTTCAAGTGATTGCCCTGCCTTAGCCTCCAGAGTAGCTGGGACTATAGGCACCCATGACTGTGCCCAGCTAATTTTTGTGTTTTTAGTAGAGATGGAATTTCACCATGTTGGCCAGGCTGGTCTTAAACACCTGACCTCAAAGTGATCCTCCCACCGCGGCCTCTTATGCTTCTGTCTTTTAAGGGAGATGTTAGTCTGTTGTGATAAGGTATTATGGTTGAAGTACAAATATAGCCTCATACAGATCTGTTGTTGGAAAAGGAAGGCGTATTTAACAGTTTTTCAGATAATGGTGGGTGTTCTTCTTTGATGCCATAGCAAAACTCAGCAAATGGTAGTTTTGTGGAGTGGAGTCTGAGACCATAACCAGTGAACCTCACGGTTGCAGAGGCAGAGAGGTCCGTGAACGGGTCCCGCAGAGTGGCTTCTGGTGCTGGCTCTCTTCCTGGCTCCCATGTCTTCACGTGGTGGACAGAGAACCCGAGGGAGCTCTCTGGTGTTTTTCTTCAAAGGTTACTAATCCTGCTGGATCGGGGCCCCACCCTCATGGCCTCACTGGACCTTAGTCACTTCTGGAAATGCCTCGTCTCCAGATACAGTCATGTTGGGGTTAGGGTTGACTGTAACAGTTAATGTCACTGCCAGCCTCACCACAGGTTTTGTAAATGTTGGAAATTTGGCAAGTTCATGTTGAGTTCTACGGTTGCAGCAGTTACGGTCGGCTGTTTCTGCTGAAGTAGCAGCCCCCCTTGCCTGCCTGCGAGGCTCCTGTCTGAGCGGCTGTAGTCAGCCAGCACTCTTGAGGTGAAAGGACAGGAAGGCCCCCCCCTCGCCTCACCAGGCATTCCACTCGTGCTTCCCTGAAGGAGCCACCTTGGGAAGGGCCCCCTCGCCTCACCACCCATTCCACGTGCGCTTCCTTGAAGGAGTCCCTCAACCTGGTAGGCAGCAGCCGCTCTGCTTCCCATGCCCTCATACAGAACATGGAGGTGTCTGCTCCGGATGCCACTTCACAGAATGTGCCCACCATCTTCTGAAGTGAAGCTGGGGAGTTTGCTTTTGGTCTGTGAGGGATGAGTGGTGGTGTCCTGGCTGTGGCTTCCACAGGCACTGGGCTGTTGCTGGCTGCCAGTGTGGCACCATCAGTGTGAGTGTCAGTGAGGCCCAGCACAGAAACCACGGCTTAGTGCTCTTCAGACAGGGCTTCACCTGGGGCACCCAGGGGCCTTGGGACCACCGTGTCAGCCCTCCCACCTGCATACTCCTGGAGGTCATGGGCATACAGAATCTGTTCTGTCCGTCGGGTCCTGTGAGAACTAAAGGGGGACTCGGTATGGACGTTCCACTTGGAGAAGGGCTGGGAATGGGCCGGGAGGTTCTTTGTGGACTTGAAGCCCCAGGAAGAGTCTGGGCAGGAGCTGGGGTGGAGGGGATGCCAGTGCTGATGTCCTGAGAGAATGAGAGGGAAGGTTCAGGAAGGTGGATGCTGAGAGTGACCCCTGGGGCCGGGTGGAGTCTGAGCAGGCAGCTGTACCTCAGTGGTGTAGAGGCTCCCATGAGAGGGGCATGGGGATTTGAAAGCAGCGCTGAAGAGGGTGACGTCTCTTCCTTCCTGGGAATTACGTGCCCTGTTTCCACTTCCTGGCAGGCTGCACAGGCTCAGCATCAAGCTGTGTGTTCATCACGGCACTCTTGTTCCTGTTTGTGATGGTGATTTCTCTGGTTACTCATTTTTGACCCAGTGTGAATTGACAGCTTCTCCATTATGTTTATGAAGCCTCCATCTGTTTGTGTACTTTTCTTCTTCTTTGTTAATGGTTTGAGACAGAGTCTCGCTGTGTCTCCCAGGCTGGAGTGCAGTGGTGCGGTCTCGGCTCACTGCAACCTCTGCCTCCTGGGTTCAAGTGATTCTCCTGCCTCATCCTCCTGAGTAGCTGGGACAATAGGAGGCACGCAGCTTATTTTTAGTGGAGATGGCGTTTTGCCATGTTGCCCAGGCTGGTCTTGAACTCCTGGCCTCAAGTGATCTGCCCTCCTTGGCCTTCCAAAATGCTGGGATTACAGGTGTGAACCCCTGTGTCTGGCCGGTTTATGTAGTTTCCTGAGGGGTTTTTTTTTTCAATCAGGAATAAATGTCAGATTTTACCAAATAGTTTTCAGGTTACTTTTTTTCCCTTTGATAAACTGATGTTGAGTTAAAATACTAGATTGCCAGGTGTCACACCATCCTTGTATTCCTGTCATTCACCCTGTGTGAAGAGGCACTGTGGGCAGGGTGGTGCCCTCTTCCTCAGCCGGTGACCCTTGTGTTCCAGTGCCTCTCTGAGGGATTGTGAAGGAGCTCTCTGATGAGGGACTGGGCCTGGGGTCTGGCTGGGGAGTGCTGCGTGTGGGGAGCTGCTGTGGGTGTGTCAGAGTAGCCCTGGTTGTGGCCAGCAAGGTTCAGGTAAGGGAGAGGGGACAGGAGCCCCTTGAGAGTCCCTCCTGATGGGGTCCTGTTCCCCTCCCTAACTCAGAGCAGCGACATGCCCTTCGATGAGCTCCTCGCACTCTATGGCTACGAGGCCTCAGACCCCATCTCAGAATAGGAGAGCAAGGGTGGCGACGTGGCTCCCAACCTCCCAGACATGACCCTGGACAAGGTGAGTGAGTGCCCTTCCTGGAACTGGCCCCCAGCAGAGGTGCGGGGACCAGGGCTGCCTCTCAGCAGGGGGTGTTCAGTGAGAGGAGCACAAAGGCCCCCAGAACAAGTCGAATGTGGCCACCTGTACCACTCTGCCAGGGTTGGAATGGCTGTGGGCATGAGGCTGGACCCTGGCCTTAACCCCGGGCCACGTGTCCTTCTGGTGTGGGCAGGTGGAGGGGCAGTCGGGGCCTATCCTGGAGAAGTGCACCTTGGAAGGCAGAGGAACCATGGCCTGGCCACCTCCCCAGGACTGGGCTCTCTGACATTAGGTACCCAGAGGTCACCACTCGAGGGCTGGGCATTTGGAGCAGGGGAAGGCTGCATTGCAGAAGGTTAACACCACATGGACAGCTGAGAAAGAGCCACATGCTCTGGGTGGTGCCCAGTGGCAGCTCTGACCGTTCCCAGCTCTGGTGGCTGGATATGAGCTCCCCTGCGCTGTGCACCCTTGGGTACCTCCAGCTCCTCATCTGTGTAATGGGAATAGCACCCCACGGGTCCAGTTCCATCCCTGCTCCCCACCGCAACACTGTGCACCCTCGGCCACCTCCGTTTCCTTTTCTGAAGACTGGGCATAGGCCCCATGTGAGCCTCAGGGAGCCCCCAGCGTCTTCACTGTTGTTGTCGTTAGTGTTATCCCAAGAGTGCTCAACTGTAAAACGTTCTTTACTTTTTTGTTAAAAGGAACAAATAGTGAAGGATTTGCTTTCAGGGGAAGAAGAGGAAGAGACGCAGTCATCTGCTGATGACCTCACCCCGTCCGTGACCTCTTCCCAAACCGGAGTGGATGTAGGTGACCCTGTTCCATTCCTCTCCGGTGCCCAGGCCCCAGGCCAGGTGGGGGTGATGCTGATGAAGGGCCCTGGGGCTGGTGCGGGCCAAGAACTCATCACAGATGAGGGGGTCTGCCTGGTGGGAAGCATTGGTAGCTTCCAATGCCTTGTTCTCCCCCACCCTGGCCAGTGAGCAGGGACTCTCGGAGTGATTCAGTTTAAACAAGGGGGGAATGTGCTGGTTCCGTAGCAGATCTAGAGACAGCATCCCCATAGCCGTCCTCCCCTGCAAGCCTGTGTGCTGGCTTTCCTGGGAGCTGAGAGCTGGGGCCCAGCGGTGCAGCAGCCACTTGGAAGGGAAGGGAAGGGAAGGCCTCTTTCTCCAAAGTGCACCCCGGGTCCTGGGTTCTGTGCCCATCCACGTCCCGGTGTCTGGCCAGGGACGAGATCACAGACTGGGGATCAAGTGGATGAAGAGTGGGAGTGGAGGGTCTTTGCCCGGAGAAGGGGCCGTGCAGGCTGCTGGCAGTAGAGACTCTGGGGGACCTGCCTCCGTTTTCCCTAAGCTCGTTTCCTGGCTGATGAAGTCAAAGAGCCCGGCTCTTCTGCCTCCTCCGACCCTGAGGAGGACTCCCTTCCTGCCAACAAATGTAAGAAGGTACGTGGCTCTGCTTCTCCCAACCTCGTATCGACCACAGTCACCGCAGCGGTCTGAGCCCTCTCCCTGGCTGTGTGCCCCTTCTCAGAGGAGGGACGTGCTGCTCAACCCCAGGGTGGGCCGGGACCGGAGTCCCGGCTCCTGTTGCTGACCCAGAGTGTCTCTCCGACATCCTGTCTGGGCCTGCCGGGCCAGTGTCAGGGCACAGCCTCCCCTCACACACCCAGGCCTCTGCCTCCCGTCCTCAGACCCCAGAACTGGCATCAGCAGGTCTATTGCACACACAGATCTGGGGTCTGAATGGCGGCCCCTCTGCCGAAGCCAGCCACAGCCAGCCTCCCTCCTGTGCCAGATGCTTCCTCAGAGTCCTGATTCCCAGGCCCTTGTTTGCAGGAGATCATGGTGGGACCTCAGTTCCAAGCTGACCTCAGCAGCCTGCACTTGAACCGCCCCTGTGAGAAGAGTGAGTGGGGCCCAGGGCAGGGAACTCACTTCTGCAGGGGAGGGGCCCGGTTGGACTGCAGATCGTTGGTCAGTCTGAGGGGCCCAGCCTGGTCAGGTGCCCGCCCTTTGTGGCTTGCTGGGCAGCCGAGCCTGTGGCAGCAGAAAGTGGAGGCTCTCTTGACTGGTGGGCCTGTCGATGCCTGGCCCTGCCCACTCTGCCCAGCTCTGTCCATCTCTTGGGGTCTTCTCCTGTCAAACCATGCAGCCAGACCCTCGGCAGTCCATCCTGCCCCGCCCTTGACTCCAGCTGCCTCCCCCGAGCCAGGGCACTGCCTTCTCTGGCTCTCTGCCCTGAGGCGCCTCCTCAGGAGTCCCGGGTCAGATGGGTTCTCCGGAGAGACCTGCTGGGTGTCATTCAGCTTCCCCTGCCTGGCTCCCCACCTCTGCAGGGCACTCCCTGTCCTGGACCTGATCTTCATCTCTTTCCCACTAGAGTTCAGAGCCAAGCCGCTCTGGCCCCTTCCAGGCATGGACTCACGTGCCAACTGACTTGGGTCTTGTCTTTCCCCGGAGCCCTCGGAGGCCCTGGGCCGGTGCTCCTAGCTCAGGAGCCTTCTCCAAGGTGATTCCAGGGCTGGGATGGACCCGTGTGAGAGGGGGACGGAGGCAGGCAAGTGCAGCCAAGCTGGGACATCCAGAAGGCAGAGTCAGAGGGGACACGGGACCCGCACCCAGAAAAGGCACCTGCAGTCACACTCTGGGTGGAGCCCTGGCCTCGGAGCCTGTTGTCAGGGGCCTTTCTAACCCTAACTCACCCCATGAGGGTGCCCTGTCCTCGGCAGCCAGCATCACTTCAGCCACGGGACACCGCTGGCTGCTCCCACTCCGTATGACGTCTGTGCTGTTGGAGTCGTCTGTGTGCTTGTGTCTTGCGTATTGCACTGTGGTGCTTGGTTTGGGTGCCATGTTTGCCCACCCCTCCTGCTGTGGGCTGGTGTCACAGTTGGGTCCGTTTGTGGGCTGTGAATGCCCTTGTGTCTGGTTTGTGGATAGAGTGCTCAGTTCTCAATGGACAGCAGGGAGTCGCATGGTAGGCGTGTGCTGGGGTCACACTTGCTGCCCACGTTTCTCACTCATGGTTTGTGGGAGTCGCTCACATTCTCGGCGTTTGACCCCGAGGGTGAACTTGCCTGAGTTGGGATGGACTCTTGTCGCGTCGTGTCTTTCACTGGCATTTCCCTGGAGAGTGTGCTCGCCATTTGGATATTCTTTTTGTGCGTGCCCAAAGCTTTCCCCATTTCTGACTTGGGTGGTCTTTCTCTCTGATTTGTGGAGTGACTTACGAGTTCTGGAAGCGAGTCCTCTGTGGGCTTTGCGCATTGCCGCTGTCTGCTCCAGTTCGTGGCTTGCCCATTGACTCTCTTGGTGGTGTCTTCAGTAAAGTCCAGCTTACCGATCTTCATTTTTTTTTTTTTTTTTTTTTTTTTTTGAGATGGAGTTTCGCTCTTGTTACCCAGGCTGGAGTGCAATGGCGCGATCTCGGCTCACCGCAACCTCCGCCCCCTGGGTTCAGGCAATTCTCCTGCCTAAGCCTCTGTAGTAGCTGGGATTACAGGCACGCGCCACCATGCCCAGCTACTTTTTTGTATTTTTAGTAGAGACGGGGTTTCACCTTGTTGACCAGGATGGTCTCGATCTCTTGACCTCATGATCCACCTGTCTCGGCCTCCCAAAGTGCTGGGATTACAGGCGTGAGCCACTGCTCCTGGCCACCGATCTTCATTTTAAAAGTAATGTGTTTGTGTCCTATTTGTAATCCCAGCTACTCAGGAGGCTGAGGCAGGAGAATTGCCTGAACCCAGGAGGCGGAGGTTGCGGTGAGCCGAGATCGCGCCATTGCACTCCAGCCTGGGTAACGAGCGAAATTCCGTATCAAAAAAAAAAAAAAAAAAAAAGAGTCTTTGCTTACCTTCAGGCTCTTGAAGGTATTCTTCCACATTTTATTCTAGAAGCTTTATTGTTTTCCTTTCACATTTAAGGCTGTGATCCAACTTAATTTACATTTTGGTGTATGGTGGCCAGGGCTGTTGCTCACTCTGTAATCCCAGCACTTTGGGAGGCTGAGGCGGGTGGATCACCTGAGGTCGGGAGTTTGAGACCAGCCTGTCCAACATGGCGAAACCCTGTCTCTACTGCAAATACAAAAATTAGCCAGGTGTGATGGCAGTTGCCTGTAGTCCAAGATACATGGGAGGCTGAGGCAGGAGAATTGCTTGAACCACAAGGCGGAGGTTGCAGTGAGCTGAGATTGCACCACTGCACTCTAGCCTGGGCCACAGAGTGAGACTCCATCTCAGAAAAATAAAAAAAATAAATGAATTTTGGTGTATGGCGTTAAATGGTATGAGGTGTGGGTTAGGGAACTGTTTTCCCATACGGATATGCAGTTGCTCCAGCACCACACATTGAAAAGACCATGGCCAGGCACGGTGGCTCTGTCTCCAAAAGGAAAAAAAAGTCCATTCTCTCCCCCACTGAGTTGCAGTGATGCCTTTGTGATAAATCAGGTGTCTGCACAGTGTCTCCTTTCTCTCACCCTGAGTCATGCCACACTGTCACAATTGTTCCACGTTACATGTAAGTCTGAGGTGGTGCAAGTCTTCCAGCTTTATAAGTTTTCATTGTATGTATATAAGTTTAAGAGTAAAATTATTTTTTCAGCAATTGACAGGTTTTATTATTACTTATTTATTTTAGAGACAGAGTTTTGCTCTTGTTGCCCAGGCTGGAATGCAATGGCGCAATCTCAGCTCACCACGACCTGCACCTCCCGGGTTCAAGTGCTTCTCCTGCCTCAGCCTCACGAGTAGCTGGGATTACAGGCATGCGCCGCCATGCCCAGCTAATTTTTTTATTTTTAGCAGAGTTGGTGTTTCACCATGTTTGCTAGGCTGGTCTCGAACTTCTGATCTCAAGTGATCCTCCTGCCTCGGCCTCACAAAGTGCTGGGATTACAGGTGTGAGCCACCGCATCCAGCCCTGACAAGTTTTAATCTTAAAACTTAGGTAGATACACAACTTGTCAGTTGCCTCAAAAATATTTGCTAGGGTTTTGATTAGGCTTGCATTGAATCTTTAATTTGGGGAGAATTGATACTCCACTCTGTGGGTTTTTACCTCTCTGGTAAGACCTTCAATCTGAGCAATGTTATGGTTTTCAGTATCGCGTCTTTTTTTTGAAATGGAGTCTCCCTTCATCGCCCAGGCTCGAGTGCAATGGCACGATCCCAACTCCCTGCAACCTCCGCCCTCCAGGTTCAAGCAGTTCTCCTGCCTCAGCCTCTGGAGTAGCTAGGATGACAGGTGCCCGCCACCATGCCCAGCTATTTTTTGTGTTTTTAGTAGAGACAGGGTTTCACCATTTTGACCAGGCTGGTCTCCAACTCCTGACCTCAGGTGATTGACCTTGCTTGGCCTCCCAAAGTGCCGGTATTACAGGCGTGAGCCACCGCGCCCGGCCCCGGTTTACATTTTCCTTCAGACTGGGAAGGTGTTCTGTCTTCTTGCTCACCCTACCTCCCGCGGGAAACCTTCAGTCCTCTGTTGTTTTTTCTCTGCCAGCTTTGACGACGTTTCGCTCCTGCTGGTTTTGAGCAGTTTGACGAGGATGTTCTGTGGTGGACACGGACAGTGTGTAGCCTTTGAGGCTGGCCTCTTCCATATTCATTTCAGGCCCCTCCATATCTTTTTGTGGCTCAACGGCCTATTTCTTTCTTTCTTTCTTTTTTTGAGATGGAGTCTCCCTCTTGTTGCCCAGGCTGGAGTGCAGCGGTGCGATCTCGGCTCACCGCAACGTCTGCCTCCTGGGTTCAAGCGATTCTCCTGCCTCAGCCTCCCGAGTAGCTGGAACTACAGGCGCGCACCACCACGCCCGGCTAATTTTTGTACTTTTAAGTAGAGACGGGTTTCTCCATGTTGGTCAGGCTGGTCTCGAACTGCTGGGGTTACAGGCGTGAGCCAACACGCCTGGCTCCTCCTCCTCTTTTGAAGTAGATTTTTACAGGATACAGAATTCCAAATGGACGATTTTTTTCTTTTGGCCTGTTAAAGTTCTATTCATGCCTGCTCTCTATTGTTTCTGATGAGGAATTTTCTCATTCTTCTGTTTTCCTTAATATATGTAGGGGGGACCGTGAAAGTGCCCTGGCAAGGGTCTGGAGCCTCAGCCTGTTCCCATATAAATATTGATTTAGAAGAGAATTAGAAATGTAGGCACATAGTTATTCCTTCCTATAATCATATATAATCTTACAGTCACCTATAAAGATATATACTCAATATAACCTTTAATCTTACTAATGACTCTTGGGTTATGAAGCATAGAACTGAGGTGACACTGTGAACAAAGTGACCCTAAGTCATAATGCCCTAAGCCCTCTGTCATACCCGCATAGGGGCTGCTGGAGGGCTCCTCGGCTGTGCGCAGTACCCGTGCTCAGGAAGCTCCCCGCGGCCCTGGGGAAGCGCCTGCTGTTTAGCCAGCTAAAGACTTGGAGGAGGTGTCCAAAATGGCCGAGATATCTCCTTCCTGGGGAAGGCAGGAGAAAACTCTGCTCCTCCAAGCTCCTGCGGTGGGCCTGACAGCTGTCAGGGAGGCCCGCAGACATCCGGGGGCTTAACTATCTCTGTGATAATGGCTTCAGCAGTCATGTTCCACGTCCACTCTGACGCCTTGCTTCTGCACCTGGTTTCTCTTTTTCTTAAAAGGTAAGAATAATTGTAACGTAATCTTTATGTCCTTGATATTTCTGACAAATATATGAAGAGCGCTGACGTATTAGGTTTTCTCCTGGCCTCGGCCACGTGAAGGTCCTGGGCCCCCTGTCTCCAAGACACGAGATTTACCTGACCCTGTCACCTACCACCGTTACCTCCCTGACCTTCCCCGACCCCTGCTTTGTACTCAGAAAATTAAGTCAGAGCATCCAGGCACTCGAGGCCACTGCAGATCTCCGTGCTTCGGCTGGCAGTGGACCCCCGAACTCTCTTCTCTCTCTCGGTGTCTGTGTCTTTTATTTCTACAGTTTCTCACCTCTGCACCTGCAGGGAGGGGTTCACAGGACCCTATAGGGCTGGACCTTATAAATATGAAATCTCTTTGGACCATATACATGATTTTCTTGTACTTTTTGGACTTTGACAGTTTGTGATGTCCCTGGGTCTACTTTTCTGAACTGAGTGACGTCAGCCTGAGGGTGGATGCATTTTAACAGATTTTGAAGTCTTGACCGTGATTTCTGAAAATGTTTGTTTTCTTTTTCTTCCTTAGAGTTCAGTTTCTGGGAGAATATTTCTCAAATTTTTCTGATGTTCCACTCTGTCTTCCTTTTGGGTCTCTGGTATATGTGCCATGTGCTGTGTGTCATCCCACCGGTCTCTCTATCCACCTGTATCACGGCCAGGGTGACCCACAGGTCTCTGCAGTCACCTGTATCACAGCCATGGTGAATCACAGGTCTCGTGTTCACCTGTATCACAGCCGTGGTGACTCACAGGTCTCTGTGTTCACCTGTATCACGGCCATGGTGACCCACAGGTCTCTGTGTTCACCTGTATCACGGCCATGGTGACCCACAGGTCTCTGCAGTCACCTGTATCACAGTCATGGTGACCCACAGGTCTCTGCAGTCACCTGTATCACGGCCATGGTGACCCACAGGTCTCTGTGTTCACCCGTATCACGGCCATGATGACCCACAGGTCTCTGCAGTCACCTGTATCACGGCCATGGTGACACACAGGTCTCTGCAGTCACCTGTATCACGGCCATGGTGACCCACAGGTCTCTGCAGTCACCTGTATCATGGCCATGGTGACCCACAGGTCTCTGCAGTCACCTGTATCATGGCCATGGTGACCCACAGGTCTCTCTGTTCACCTGTATCATGGCCATGGTGACCCACAGGTCTCTGTGTTCACCTGTATCACAGCCATGGTGACCCACAGGTCTCTCCGTCCACCTGTATCATGGCCATGGTGACCCACAGGTGTCTGGTGTCACCTGTATCATGGCCGTGGTGACCCACAGGTCTCTCCATCCACCTGTATCATGGCCATGGTGACCCATAGGTCTCTCCATCCACCTGTATCACAGCCATGGTGACCCACAGGTCTCTGCAGTCACCTGTATCACAGTCATGGTGACCCACAGGTCTCTGCAGTCACCTGTATCACGGCCATGGTAACCCACAGGTCTCTGTGTTCACCTGTATCACGGCCATGGTATCCCACAGGTCTCTGCAGTCACCTGTATCACGGCTATGGTGACCCACATGTCTCTGTGTTCACCTGTATCATGGCCATGGTGTCCCACAGGTCTCTGCAATCACCTGTATCACAGCCATGGTGTCCCATAGGTCTCTGTGTTCCCCTGCATCACGGCCATGGTGTCCCACAGGTCTCTGTGTTCACCTGTATCATGGCCATGGTGACCATGGGTGTCTGTGTTCACCTGTATCACGGCCATGGTGACCCACAGATCTCTGAAGTCACCTGTATCACGGCCATTGTGACCCACAGGTCTCTCTGTTCACCTGTATCATGGCCGTGGTGACCCACAGGTCTCTGTGTTCACCTGTATCATGGCCGTGGTGTCCCACGGGTGTCTGTGTTCACCTGTATCACAGCCATGGTGTCCCACAGGTCTCTGTGTTCACCTGTATCACGGCCATGGTGACCCACAGGTCTCTGCAGTCACCTGTATCACGGCTATGGTGACCCACATGTCTCTGTGTTCACCTGTATCATGGCCATGGTGACCCACAGGTCTCTGCAGTCACCTGTATCACGGCCATGGTGACCCACAGGTCTCTGTGTTCACCTGAATCACGGCCATGGTGACCCATAGGTCTCTGCAGTCACCTGTATCATGGCCGTGGTGACCCACACGTCTCTGCAGTCGCCTGTATCATGGCCATGGTGACCCACAGGTCTCTGTGTTCACCTGTATCATGGCCATGGTGACCATGGGTGTCTGTGTTCACCTGTATCATGGCCATGGTGACCCACAGATCTCTGAAGTCACCTGTATCACGGCCATTGTGACCCACAGGTCTCTGTGTTCACCTGTATCACGGCCGTGGTGACCCACGGGTCTCTGTGTTCACCTGTATCATGGCCGTGGTGTCCCACAGGTCTCTGTGTTCACCTGTATCACGGCCATGGTGACCCACAGGTCTCTGCAGTCACCTGTATCATGGCCATGGTGACCCACAGGTCTCTGTGTTCACCTGAATCACGGCCATGGTGACCCATAGGTCTCTGCAGTCACCTGTATCACGGCCGTGGTGACCCACACATCTCTGCAGTCGCCTGTATCATGGCCATGGTGACCCACAGGTCTCTGTGTTCACCTGTATCATGGCCATGGTGACCCATAGGTCTCTGCAGTCACCTGTATCACGGCCATGGTGACCCACAGGTCTCTGCAGTCACCTGTATCACAGCCATAGTGTCCCACGGGTCTCTGTGTTCACCTGTATCATGGCCATGGTGACCCACAGGTCTCTGTGTTCACCTGTATCATGGCTGTGGTAACCCACAGGTCTCTGTGTTCACCTGTATCATGGCCATGGTGTCCCACAGGTCTCTGCAGTCACGTGTGATGGGCCTGGGGGTTGTCGCACGGGTCTCTCTTTGTTCTCTTATTTTCTGTCTCTGTGCTACTGTTTGAATAATTTCTTTTTTTGTTGTTGTTTTTGAGATGGAGTCTTGCATTGTCGCCCAGGCTGGATTTCAGTGGTGCGATCTCAGCTTACTGCAACCTCTGCCTGCTGGGCTCAAGAGATTCTCCTGCCTCAGACTCCCCAGTAGCTGGGATTACAGGAACCTACCCCGATGCCCGACTAATTTTTGTTGTATTTTTAGTAGCGATGGGGTTTCACTATGTTGGCCAGGATGGTCTCGAACTCCTGACCTCATGATCCACCCCCTTGACCTCCCAAAGTGCTGGGATTACCGGTGTGAGCTGGTGCGCCCGGCCGGTTTGAATAATTTCTATCAACATGTCTTTGGCGTTACCAGTCCTCTTTTCTAATGTACCAGATTGCTAGTTAGTCCGTGTCACAAAATTTTTAATTGCTGTATTGTATATTTTATTTTTAATATTTGCTCTTGGGTGTTTTTAATTTTTCTGTGGAAATTCTCCATTCACCCCCATCTTCGGCAATCTTTAATCTTTTAATAATGATTACTAATAATTGTCATGCTGTTGCTTTGCAATCTTTTTTTTTTTTTTTGAGATGGTCTGATTCTGTTCCCCAGACTGGAGTGCAGTGGTGCGATCTCGGCTCACTGCAACCTCCACTTCCCAGGTTCGAGTGCTTCTCCTGCCTCAGCCTTCTTAGTAGCTGGGATTACAGGCGCCCGTACCATGCCCAGCTAATTTTTTGTATTTTTAATAGAGATGGGGTTTCACCATGTTGGCTGGGCTGGTCTTGAACTCCTGATCTCAGGTGATCCACCCACCTCAGCCTCCCAAAATGCTGGGATTACAGGCATGAGTGAGCCACCACACCCTGTCCTTTTTTATTTTTTTTGAGACAGAGTCTTGCTCTGTTGCCCAGGCTGGAGTGCAGTGAGGTGATCTCGGCTCACTGCAACCCCTGTCTCCCAGGTTCAAGCAATTCTCCTGCCTCAGCCTCCTGAGTAGTTGGGATTACCGGCGCCCACCACCACACCCGGCTAATTTTTGCATTTTTAGTAGAGACTGCGCTTCTTCATGTTGGCCAGGCTGGTCTTGAACTCATGAGCTCAGGTAACCCAGCCACCTCAGCCTCCCAGAGTGCTGGGATTGCAGTCATAAGCCACTGCACCCAGTCCATTCTGTTTTTTAAGCAAGTCCTTTGGCAGGGTTAATTTGGGTTAGACACACATTTCAGACTGTTCAGCATGCCTCTTCACTGGCTGCTGGTCATCAGATCATTTTCCCGTTACCGTCTGTTTGAGAGTCTGAAATTGAGGTGCTGGTGGAAGTTATACTCTTCCCCACTGCTCCCCTGTGATAGAGTCTTGCTCTGTTGCCCAGGCTGCAGGGCAATGGCGCTATCTCGGCTCACTGAAACCTCCACCTCCTGGGCTCAAGTGATTTTCCTGCCTCAGCCTCCTGAATAGCTGGGAGTACAGGCATGTACCACCACACTCAGATGATTTTTGTATTCTCAGTAGAAATAGGATTTCACCATGTTGGCCAGGATAGTCTCGATCTCTTGACCTTGTGATCCGCCTGCCTTGGCCTCTCAAAGTGCTGGGATTACAGGCATGAGCCACCGCACCTGGCCCAGAAGTTAAACTTTTAAGAGCCAGTTCAGGGATGCCTGGGCCTTTAGAAACAGGATTCAGGCGTCATGATCCACATTATGATATTTTGATGCTTCTATTTTCCTGCTGCCCGAACTGACCTTATTCTCAGGTGCAGTTCCCATTGTGGTGACCGAGGTGGCACCAGGAACCCCAGGCACACAGCCTGGCACCTGTGATTTCTGTGGGAAGCCTGAGTCTTGCCCAATGATTCCAGTAAAACTCCTGGGTAAACCTGGTCGCTGGGTCTTGTGCCTGCACCTGAATCAGGAGCTGCCGAATAGAAGGGGTTTTCTGGTTGGCCAGGCCTGGGTCCCTTGTTCACTTCAGTAGTGGGGCGGGCCTCATGGAGAAGGAACTGCAAGAGGGAGGACCCCATGGCCGGCTGGGTGCAGCCACCCAGATGCATGAGCGTCCTGTTTGTGTGGGGTGAGCATGGAGGTCAGGAGGGCAGTGCGGGAACGCCGTCCCTCTTAGGCTGAGGAATCTGAAACCAGGAGGTGGCAGTGGGGAGCCTTAGCACTTTTTTTTAGCTGGAGTGGAGACATGTTTCAGGGAAGTTTGATTTGGTTGGAATATTAGGTTGGAGCCGGGAGAGACCATTGCTCACTTAGGGGATGTCATGTGTTGACTAAGAATGTTCCCGTTCGTGGTGTCCTGTGTGGATGTCGCTGGTTGACTAAGCATGTTCCTGTTCGTGGTGTCCTGTGTGGATGACATTGGTTAAGAACGTTCCTGTTCGTGGTGTCCTGCCTGGATGTTGGTTGACTAAGCACATTCCTGTTCATGCTGTCCTGTGTGGACGTCGCTGGTTGACTAAGCACGTTCCTGTTTGTGGTGTCTTGTGTGGATGTCATTGGTTAGGAACGTTCCTGTTCATGGTGTCCTGCGTGGACATTGCTGGTTGACTGAGCACGTTCCTGTTCGTAGTGTCTTGTGTTTCTGCAGGTGCCCTAGATGTGCATAAGACAGGTAAGGGGTGGAGGGGATACTGTTTTGCCCCAGGAAGGCCCTGCCCCTGGCCGTCCGCAGTTGAGTTGATGTGTGAGACTCAAGCTGGGTCAGCCTGGTCACAGCTTGCATAGTGCAGCTTTGCCTCTGGGCTGGCCTTGGAGTGGTGGAATCATGCCTTCCCTGCAGCCCAGACCCAGGCAGGAGGATCTGAAGGACCCGCTCTACCCTGGGGCTCTTCTGCATTCGCTCCACACCAGGCTCCTAGGACTAATTAGGCCTCCAGCAGACTTGGTCTCGGTAACCTCAGGAGAGCCTGCACCTCTCTAGAACAAACTGATTGTTCTAAGCTTTTCGGCGGCCAAGGAAAAGTTATTATTTGTTTGTGTTAGTTTATTGAATGCTTTCCTTTTATGAAAAGATTGAGAATTTGTATTCATGAGGTCAAGAGTTTGAGACCAGCCTGGCCAACATGGTGAAACCCGGTCTCCACTAAGAATACCAAAATTAGCCGGGTGTGGTGGTGCGTGCCTGTAATCCAAATTACCTGCTAATCAAATATAGAAATCTGTTCTGGACAGAGTCAGTGGCCTTGCCAGGAAGCAGGCCTTAGCCAGGGCATCCCTGGAGATGGGACCTCCTGAGACAGTTTCTGTGGCGGGGAATTGGGGTGGGAGAAAGTTGCCCAGAGCTGATGGTCCTGGTCTGGCCACTGTCCCCAGAGCCTCAGGCTCCCAGGCCCACGCTGTGCTGAGGATGCCCTGGCTCTGGAGTGGGACTGTCTGGGTCCCTACTGACCTGACCCAGCTGTTCCTCTCGCCCTGGTGGGCCTTGTGGTTCCTGGGTAGGGTGGCCTGATAAAATACAGGATGTCCACTTAAGATTCAAATTGCAGATAAACAAACGTGTGGGCCGGGCGTGGTTGCTCACGACTGTAATCCCAGCACTTTGGGAGGTCAAGGCAGGCAGATCACGAGGTCAGGAGCTCAAGACCATCCTGGCCACCACGGTGAAATCCCATCTCTACTAAAAATACAAAAAAATTAGCCAGGCATGGTGGCGCGGGCCTGTAGTCCCAGCTACTCAGGAGGCTGAGGCAGGAGAATTGCTTGAACCCAGGAGGCGGAGGTTGCAGTGAGCCGAGATTGCACCATTGCAGTCCAGCCTGGGTAACAAGAACGAAACTCCGTCTCAAAAAAAAAAAAAAAAAAAAAAAAGAAGCAGACAGAAACCAACTCTCCCCTCGGGAACACACCCGTTGCCTCCACTGTTGCTTGGGTGTCATGCTGTGAGCCAGTTAAAACTTTCTCAGCGAGCTCCCTGCTGCTGTCATATCCTCCGGGGGTGACGTCATCCCAGTATGCACAGCCTGAGCACCCACTGTGTGCCGGCTGGGGGGCGGAGACAGGGACGGTGAGCCCTCGGGCACACCGAGATGGCACGCAGCACTTACAGATGAGGGGCAGGGAGGGTGTCCCTGCATGCAGGGCTATTGCTATGTGGTTTTCTTTGGTGTGCCCAGTGCAAACTTCCTCACAGACAGAGCACAGCAGACTGAGTGCTGAAGCCCTAGGGCTGCCCTGTTCCTGACTGTCAGGTTACCCGATAATGCATTAAGGGGCACCCCACCAGGGACTGTACAGTCCTAGCGGGTTTCTGAATTCAGGAGTCCTGGATTCTGACCCTGAAGGCAGTGGTTTCCAATGCTTTTTCATCTTCACCCCGGGAAGAAGTACCTTTTACATCTTGACCCAGCAAACACGTGATACCCGCTGACTCCGTATTTTGTTCAATGATGTTTCCTAGTGTTTGTCTTTGGGTCAAGCAACTGTTTAATCTCCTCCACAAGCCCAGGTGGTAGCTACTGTCTTGTCCCCTTTATGCAGACAGAGACTGAGGGATCCACCCACTCCACCTTCCCTGCGCACCGCCTGCATGTCAGACCTACCGATGGGTACCTGCTTGGCTCCAGGAGCCCCACACCAGAAACCTGGGAGACGACTCCCATTTTGGCCTTGGGCAAGGTATTTCACCTTTCAAGTCACGGAGAAGCACAGAAAGTGAGGGCAGGTGCAGTGGCTGGCTGCATTGAGGTGGCACCTACTGTGTGCCAGGCCCCCTTCTGTCCCCTTCACAGGTGTCTCGGTCTCCAAAGTGTCCATTTGGAGGCAGACCTGGAGCCATCCAGGTTGCTATGAGGCACCGAGGTGGCAGAGCCTGTGAAGAGGGGCTTGCTTGCCTGGGGGTGGCGGCCAGGCCCCCAGGGGTGGTCCTGCCTCTAGGGGACCCAGCTTGGGGCCCGTGTACTGCCACCCACTTCCAGCTCTGCCACGTGCAGGTGAAGGAGCAAGGCGCAGAGGCCTGGCCTCCTGGCCAGCTCTGTCCCTGCTGGGAGGTGCCCTGGCCGCACGTTCGTCCTGAAGGGAGGACCAGGTAGCTGCAGCAGCTGTAGACACAGCTGAGAAAGCTCTGACAGGAAGTCCCCTGAAGTG
Organism: Saimiri boliviensis; assembly: GCF_048565385.1. Taxonomy (NCBI): domain Eukaryota; kingdom Metazoa; phylum Chordata; class Mammalia; order Primates; family Cebidae; genus Saimiri; species Saimiri boliviensis. Next base: position 82,466,279 of record NC_133470.1, on the reverse strand, counting down.
TGGTCGATGCAGTCAGTAAATGTAGGAGACAACCCAGTCCTGACCCTAATCTGAATTCTTGCTTCCCCAGCCACATTTTAATCCTTGCCCTGCCCAGGGATTTTAAGGGCTGACCCAAGGAGAAGGATGGAAAGGGGAACAGCCTCTAACCTCCACCCCACCCTCTATCCTCCCAGGTTTACCTTCTCCCCTCTCCTGGGTGTCTCTCTCCTGGCTTGGCCCAATCCCATAGTCCCCACTGTCTTCCCCCCTCCCATGGTGGCAAGCCCCTCCAAGTGACCTCTCCCTTGCCCCCAGCACACAGCAGGTGCTCACTAAAGAACCCTGCCTTTCCTCGACTCCAGTGTGATGCAGCACCCTCTCCATCGTAGCAGAAAGTGCACGTGGGCTGTGAAGGCTACACAGACAGCAGCAGTCGCTCTTCTGCAGACAGGCTGAAGTGTGGGGCAAAGTGCAGCAGGGATGCTGAAGGCGACATTTATGTAGCATTTATTTATGCCGGGCACGCTAATCCCGACAGGAGCTGGACCTGGAGCTGGAGCCCCAGCCCAGCCCAGCCCCATCGTGAGTGCAGCAGGGGAACTCAAAGCCACAGGGCGGCTTGCACCGTTTCCTCCTACCCAGCACCACCGTGACCTCTGCTGTCTCCCAGGAGCCCCTTGCCCGAGGTGCAGGTGTCTGACCATCCAGGAAGCAGGGTTGAGGAGCTCCCAGCTCAAGTCCAGTTGCTGAGACGCACCCTGTTTTGGTGTTGCTGGGCCAGGGGGCTGATCGTGGTGCTGAAGGTTCAGGGTGGCGGTGGACCCGGGGGCCCATCCCGGCCATGCCCCACTAAGTGACCGGGAGTGGCAAAGGTCAAGGCTGGGCTCGGGAGGGGTGGGTCTGACACTCCTGAGGCCTCCCTGCTGGTCCCGGCTGAAAGGACCCCTTGGGCCTCCGTTTCCTGGCTTGGGCGCCCTCAGCCCCCAGGCACCCTCAGCTCAGGGCTCCCGAGGACCTGGTGGGGGCACAGACCCCGGAGCCATTTTATGGGTTCCCACCTCCCCATGCCCCCGTGCTCTTCCATTAAATGGGATCGTCAGTGTGCTGGCAGGAACGGCGCCTGGACATGGGGTAAGCCCGGACACCCAACACCGTCAGCAGGGTGGGTACCGAGGAACCTGAGCTTCTGACATGCCGGGGATCGAAGAGTGCACCAGGATTTTGAGTATTAGGAGAAAAGAAACACCCCTGTCATGAAGCCACAGGCCCCTTCCTGCTTTCGGAGGCTTTTTTTTTTTTTTTTTTAATTGATTTTTTTTTTTGGGACAGAGTCTTGCTCCATCGCCCAGGCTGGAGTGCAGTGGCATGATCTCGGCTCACTGCAACCTCCGCCTCCCGGGTTCCAGGGATTCTCCTGTCTCAGCCTCCCGAGGAGCTGGGACCACAGGTGCGCGCCACCATGCCCGTTTAATATTTGTATTTTTAGCACAGAGGGGGTTTCACCATGTTGGCCAGGCTCGTCTCCAACCATTGACCACCCGTGACCTGCCCGTCTCAGCCTCCCAAAGTGCTGGGATGACAGCTGTGAGCCACCACGCCCGGCCCTTTCGGAGGTTTCAAGGTGCGCAGCGAGCGCGGGTGCCACTTCCTGGGAGGAAAGTCGGGGGGCCCGTACTGCGGAGCCAGAGCGCACCCTCCCAGCGGCCCCGCGGTCCTGCCGTTTGCCGCCTTCCTTCTCCACGCGGGGACCCTCGAGCCTGGCACCACTGCGTGCAAACCGCACAGCACGGGTCAGGGTCCCGGGCTCCAGCCGCGCACGGTCCTTGAGGAGCCCACACGCTCGCCCACTCACTCCTCCCCGTGCCGCATGCCGCTCCCCTCCCCTCTCACTCCCCCTTCCTCCTCCCCACCCTCTCCGTCCCTCCCCTCCCCACCTCTCCTCTCCTCTCCTACTCCTCTCACCCCTACCCCACTCCCCCACTTCTGCCCGGGGCGGGCTCCGCGGTCACCTGACCTGCAGCCTGGCCAGGACGATCGGGGAGTGGCGTCGGGAGCTGCGGGCCTTCGTGCTGCTCGACGTGCCCCGGGTGTGGGGATCCTCCCGGACAGACACGGCCCCGGCTCCGCGCAGGTTCGCAGTGACCTCCTCCCTCCGTGGACCCCGGAGGCCGCACCTCCCTCCACGCGCCGCGCGGCACACACCTGCCAGGTCTCGGGGTCCCCGCGTCTCGGGCCCGGGGGGCTGGGGGGTCTCAAAGCGCCCGGGGCGCTGGAGCTGCCTCCCAGCCCTGCAGCAGGAAGTGGCCGTGCAGGGGCCGCGTACACCTCCCTCCCGCCGCGCCAGGCCTGGGCTGTGATTCACGTGGGAGGCGGGCCCGAGGGGTGGTAGCGGCCTGGATCTCCCCGGACGTCCGCGCCTCCGCCCCCGGGTGGGTACTCTGAGTGCTCGCGGAGGGGCTGACCTGGCCCTGGCGCCCAGCGCATCGGTGGGATCCTAATCCCTGTGCCTCGGGCAGGGGAGACACTTGGAGAGAAAAGCTGGGTCCCAGGTTTCGGGGCTTCGGGAGACCCAAACCTGTCCTGCGGGTTTTCGCCCCAAGGCCCCCTTCCCCCCCAGGATCCCGGAAACAAAGGCCAAGTGTTTGCTCTGTGGCCGAAGGGACAATGCCCCCTTCCTCCCCGCGCAATTCTGTCACCGCCGGGGGCGGGGGCGTGTTCCTCCCCAGCCTGTTTCCTGGTTCTCTGGCCAAGCCCTATGACCTCCGAAGTAGACCCTTGTTAGGGGGGGCCAGGGGACAGCACGAGGTCCCCGTGGGGTGTCTGCCAGCCCTGGGTGCCATGTCCAGTGGGGTGTCTGCCAGCCCTGGGTGCCATGTCCTGTGGGGTATCTGCCAGCCATGGGTGCCATGTCCTGAGCAGCTGTGCTGTCAGTTACTTAAACGTGTGTGGCACTTTCTGGCTGCCAGGCGCTCAGCAGCATGCAGATAACCGAAACGGTTCTGTAAACGGCATGTGAGGGAGGTGCAGCCTCACGGAATCGCCTGCTGGAGGCCGCACATCCGGGAGGTGCTGCCGGGGTGGGGTTGGGTGTGGCTGCTGTGTGCCAGGGGTGGCGGCCAGGCCGAGGGCACCTCCATCTGGAAGCTCCAGCCGGTCACAGTGCAGTCCACAGGTTCCAGACTGGGCTGTGGGGGCAGCGTGAGGGCGGGAAGGCCCCCCGGGGTCAAATCAAGAGAAGGTGCCTGTTCCGGGGACCCCAGGGCGAGCTTTCCAGGCAGAGGGAAGCCCGGGGCCGGTTGTCATGGGGGTGTCTGAGTCTCTAGCTGGAGTTACTAGGGCAGGGAGGTCGGAAACAGAGGCCAACTGGTGTGAGCCTCCGCCTGCTGAGACGCAGGGAGCTGCTGGAGTCCTGTGACCCTGACCTTCCACTGCGCGGCAATTGTAGGAACCTCCTCCCTGGTCTCTGCCCTCACTTACAGCGGCGCCAGCCGCCCCTGCACCCCAGCAGAAGCTGGGCTCTTACATGGCAGCTCCCTCTGCCCCAGCGCTCGCCTCTCCAGGCACCGTCCCCCCTCCGGGCCCCTGCACTGCCCGTTCTGTTCTGCATTCCCTCTGCCCTGTGAGGCAGACCTCTGCTGTCTTCACTGCTTTATTTCCCCAGACTCAGCCAGCATCAAAGGCGTGCCGTGTCCTAGGACCCTTGCAGCTGGCATGCAGGGAGGAGTGTGAGGCTCCCTGTCCCTCCTCAGACTCTCAGAATTCAGAAGAGCCACGCTTTTTTGTCCTTGCCCTGCTGGGCCAAAGACGCCCTGCCTTCTTTTCTCTCTGGGGTAGACACCCTGCGCTTTCGCTGTGCACCTGCCTCATGGAACAGGGAGCTGCCCCCGGCCCCTGCTCTCTGTAGCTGACTCTGGCTTCCCAGGCCCCTCAGCTCAGCAGGGCCCCGGGAGCCCCAGTGCCATGTGACACCTTCTTCTATAAGTGTGGAATTCAGGAGAATGTGCCTTTGATCCCTGAGTCACTGTGTGGCTGGCATGTGCCCTGGCATGAGAGTCAGTGACGGGCAGGGGCGAGCATGAAGGCATCTCCGCTGTGCCCCTGCTTTGGCACTTTCCTGACTTCTCTGGCCAGTTCTTAGGTTGAAATAAGTCCTGCCTGTTTTAACAGATGTTTATTAAACATCTGCCCTAGCCAGGCTCTGAGCAGCCTCCAGGGTCTCCTTCCTGAATACAATAGGCCCCTCCTGGTGCTGGCGGGTGGAGTGGGGGAGATTAAGTCCAGTGTCCCACAGGTGACTGCATAATTCCACATGGAACAAGAGGGAAAAAGAGCAGATTTTCTCTTTTATTTTTATTTATTTATTTTCTTTTTATAAATTGAGACAGAGTCTCGCCCTGTCGCCAGGCTGGAGTGCAGTGGCGCGATACCGGCTCACTGCAACTTCCATTTTCTGGTTTCAAGCAATTCTCCTGCCTCAGCCTCCCCAGTAGCTGGATTACAGGCATGCGCCACCACGCACGGCTAAACAGACCTTTCCTTTTGTGAGAGGGACGCCGGTGTGGACAGCCGGGAGGGGAGATGAAACTGAGCGGAAGTGAGAGTCACTTTGGTGCCCAGCACGTTGTCTCACACTTGTAATCTTGGACCTTTGGGAGGCTGAGGCTGGGGGGTCGCTCCAGCCCGGGAGTTTGTGACCGGCCTGGTCAACATGAGACCAGTGTCTCTACTTTTAAAAATAGAAATAAGATACTTTGGGCAGAGAGAAGTGCCTGTGCAAAGGCCCTGAGGTGAGCGTTTGCCCGGTTTGTTCAAGGAGCAGAGGGAGGGTGTGACGGTGACAGGGCCTGGGGAGTTAGTGCTCATCTGAGGGCGATGGGAAAGGGATGTTGCTTCGGCCTCCCACGTGCTGTGAGAAGAGCTCTTTCTTGCTGTCGATGGGAGGCCTCGAGGCAGGGCAGGTGTGGGGGCCCCACAGCCCAGCTGATTGGAGAACGTTGCAGCTCCCAGGCCCTTCTCCCCCTCCAGCCTCCCTGTCGCTGGTGAATGCCCAGTATAAGTGAGGATTTTACTGCGGGGTTGACTCCACCCGGTACCCCTACTGACCAGACACCCATGGGCTCATGGCCGGGGTCACCATCACGGTCACCATCATCTTTGTAAGGCAGGAGAGGTTCAGGGGGACAAGGAGGGGGGCGGGATGGGGTACAGCCTAACCCTGGGTTCCTGATGGGGGTGGCCTGGAGGTCTGTGGGGGGCTGGGGGACACAGCCTTGCCCCGAGTGGTACTTGTGGGTAATAGGAACCCCCTTTTGTTTTTTGAGACGGAGTTTCACTCTTGTTGCCCAGGCTGGAGTGCAATGGCAGGGTCTCTGCTCACTGTAACTTCTGCCTCCTGGGTTCAAGTGATTCTCTTGCCTCAGTCTCCCCAGTAGCTGGGACTACAGGCGTGCACCATCACACAGGCTAGTTTTGTATTTTTAGTAGAGATGGGGTTTCACCATGTTGGTCAAGCTGGTCTTAAACGCCCGACCTCAGGTGATCCACCCGCCTCAGCCTCCCAAAGTGCTGGGATAGCAGGCGTGAGCTACCGAGTCTATCTAGGGCTCTTTTAGAGTCCCCAGCTCTGCAGCAGCCTTGGGGAGGCCCGTGGGGAGGACTGAGGCCCAGTGAGGACCCATGGGCTGACCGGGACCCCCACTGGTCGCTGTAGCTGTCCCATGCCCAGGTCATGGTGGGAGAAGCCTACCTGGTGCACATGGACCGGCTCTATTCCCGCTCCAACTTCACCAACTACTGGCTGCCGTGTACAAGGTGCTGGGGACCTTCCTGTTTGGGGTGGCCGTGAGCCAGTCTCTGACGGACCTGGCCAAGTACACGGTCAGCCACCTGCACCCCAACTTCCTGGCCGTCTGTGACCCCGAGTGGAGCTGGGTCAACTGCTCAGTCTACGTGCAGCTGGAGAGGGTGTGCAGGGGAAACGCTGCTGATGTCACCGAGGCCAGGTGAGTGTGGATGAGCAACCTTCACTCTGGGGGGCAGTGGGAGCTGAAGAAGCCGCAGAAGCCAGGTGGTGAGCAGCCAGCAGGCAGGTGGTCAGGCAGGAGTGGGGCCTCAGGGCTCCCAGCACCCCGCAGACAGCAGGAGGCCTGCAGGAGCGTGCTCTCTCTCCTCCGAGTCTCAGTCCTGCCCTCTTCTGCACTGTCTTCTTACCATCTCTACTGATAGGTCTTTAAACGTTTCAACTCATTGTTGTCCTTTTAAAAAAAATCAAAATATTGACTTTCAAGCCTAGGGTAATGTCAGACCAAAAAAAAAAAAATCAAAATAAAATTTGTATAAGATAAAAGTCACCATTTCTTCTATTTTAATGTGTACAGTTCATTTTTAGTACATTCACAATGCTGTACAGCCATCTCCTCTACCTAATTCCAGAATATTTTCATCTCTTCAGAAGGAAATCCCGCAGCATGGGGAACATGGCAAAACCCTGTCTCTACAACACATCAAAAAATTAGGCCGGGCTAGGTGGCTCACGCCTATAATCCCCGCACTTTGGGAGGCTGAGGCGGGTGGGTTACCTGAGGTTGGGAGTTAGAGACCAGCCTGGCCAACATAGATAAATCCTGTCTCTACTAAAAATACAAAATTAGCCAGGCACGGCAGCACACGCTTATAATCCCAGCCACTCGGGAGGCTGAGGCAGGAGAATTGCTTGAACCCGGGAGGTGGAAGTTGTGGTGAGCTGAGATTGTGTCATTGCAGTCCAGCATGGGCAACAAGAGTGAAACTCCATCTCAAAGAAAAAAAAATTAGCCAGGCTTGGTGGTGGGCACCTGCAGTCCCAGCTACTGGGGAGGCTGAGATGGGAGTATCACTTGAACTCGGGAGGTAGAGGTTTCAGTGAGCCAAGATTGTGCCTACCCCAGGCTGGGTGACAGAGTGAGACCCTGTCTCAAAAAAAGGAAAGGAAAGGAAATGAAGAACCCTTGTAGCCATTAGCTGTCACTCCTCCCCCAGCCCCTGGCAACCACCATTATCCTATTTTCTGTCTGTAGATTTGCCTTTTCTCAATGTTTCATATAAATGAAATCATACACTATGTGGTCTTTGGTGTCTGCCTTCTCTTTTTCTTTCTCTAATTTTTTTTTTTTTTTTTTGAGATGGAGTTTTGCTCTTGTTGCCCAGACTGGAGTGCAATGGCATGAACTTGGCTCACTGCAACCTCCGCCTTCTGGGTTCAAGCAATTCTCCTGCCTCTGCCTCCTGAGTAGCTGGGACTACAGGCACCCGCCAATATGCCTGGCTTATTTTGTATTTTTTACTAGAGACGGGGTTTCTCCATGTTGGTCAGGCTGGTCTCGAACTACTAACCTCAGGTGATCCGCACACCCTGGCCTCCCAAAGTGCTGGGATTACAGGCATGAACCACTGTGCCCGGATTCTTTTTCTTAAAAAAATTTTGGTGGGGGTTGTGCAGGATGGCTCACACCTGTAACCCCAGCACTTTGGAAGGCCGAGGTGGGCAGATAACCTGAGGTCAGGAGTTCGAGACCAGCCCAGCCAACATGGTAAAAACCCATCTCTACTTAAAATACAAAAATTAGCTGGATGTAGTGGTGCATACCTATAATACCAGATGCTCAGGAGGCTGAGGCAGAGAATCGGTTGAACCTGGGAGGCAGAGACCACAGTGAGCCAAGATGGTGCCATTGCAGTGCCATCTGAGTGAGAGAGTGAGACTCTGACTAAAAAAAAAAAAAAATTTGGTCAGATGTGGTGGTTTGCATTTGTAAACCCAGTGCTTTGGGGAGGCTGAGGTGGGCAAATCACTTGAGGCCAGGAGTTCGAGACCAACCAGATCAACATGGAGAAATCCCATCTCTACTAAAAATACAAAAATTAGCCCGGCCTGGTTACGGATGCCTGTAATCCCAGCTACTCAGGAGGCCGAGGCAGGAGAATCGCTTGAACCCGGGAGGCGGAGGTTGCAGTGAGCTGACTGTGCTCCAGCCTGGGAGACACGAGACTCTTTGTCTCAAGAAAAAAAATTGTTTTTGTTTTGCTCAAGGCTACAGGAAAAAGATAAATAAAAAGAAAAAAGAGGGTAAGTAAATAGAATAAAAACAATTGTTTTTGTATGTTTTTACTGTTTGAACACAGTGCATTCTTGTGTTTCGGAAGTTCATGTTGTAACGTTCTGTCCGTTTTTGCTTTATGTAATTTGGAGTTCTGTGGTTTACTACATTTACCTTTATAATTGCTATATCTTTTTGATAGACTGACACTTTCATCATCATAGAATGATACATATGAGTTTTGTCTCAACAATTTTCGTCTTGATGTCCATTTTGTCTGATATTAATATAGCTATTCTGGCTCTCTTTTCGTTACTGTTTGCATGGAATATTTTTTTTTCCAATCTTGTACTTTAAACCTATTTATGTCTCTGACTCTAAAGTAAGTCTCATACCTAGCATAAAATTGGGCCGGGTTTTTTATGTATTGTCCAGTCTCTGATTTTTTCGAGACAGAGGCTCACTTTGTTGCCCAGGCTAGACGACGGTGATCTCAGCTCACTGCAGCCTTGGACTCCCAGGCCAAGCCATCTTCCAGCTTCAGCCTCCCGAGTGTCTAGGACTGGCCACCACATTCAGCTACTGTTTATTTATGTTTTTTGTAGAATCAGGGTTTTGCCATGTTGCCCAGGCTGGTCTTACTCCTCAGCTCAAGCGATCCACCCTCTGTGGCCTCCCAAACTGCTGGGATTACAGGTGTATGCCACCACGCCCAGCCATATCTTGACTTTTTATTCTTTTTTCCAGCATATGTTAATCTTTTTATTGAATTAAGGCATTTAACGAATCTCTGACTTTCAGTTGGAGTGTTTAATCTATTTATAGTCAGTGTAATTACTGATAAGGAAGGCCCTCTGTCATTTGGTGTAGGATTGCCTAGGTTATGCCTTCCTTGTTCAGTTCCTTGTCACTGTCTTTTACTTTTTTTTCCTTTCCTTTTTTTTTTCTTTTAGTGATGAGGATCTTGCTATCTTGCCCAGGACTTGAACTCCTGGGCTCAGACCATCTCTGCCTTCCAAGTAGCTGGGACTACAGGCATACATTACCACATCTGGCCGGTTTTTACATTTTTTTTTTTTTTTCTTAGAAATAGGGTCTGACCATGTTGCCTAGGCTGGTCTGGAATGCCTGGGCTCAAGCAGTCCTTCTGCCTTGGCCTCCCAAAGTGCTGGGATTACAGGCGTGAGCCCCCAAGCCCATTCAGGCTAAATCATCTTTTTATCTCTTTTTTGAGACAGAGTCTGGCTCTGTTGCCCAGGCTGGAGTGCAGTGGTTTGATCTCGGCTCACTGCAGCCTCTACTTCCTGGGTTTAAGCAATTCTCCTGTCTGAGCCTCCCCAGTAGCTGGAATTACAGGTGTGTATCACCACACCTGGCTAATTTTTGTATTTTCATTTTTATTATTTTTATTTATTTTATTTTTTGAGACAGAATCTCTGTCACTCAGGCTGGAGTGCAATGTATAATGGCACGATCTTGGCCCAGTGCAATCTCTGCCTCCTGGGTTCAAGTGATTCTCCTGCCTCAGCCTCTCAAGTAGCTAGGACTATGGGCATGTACCACCACATCCTTCTAATTTTTTTGTATTTTCAGTAGAGATGGGGTTTCATCATGTTGGCCAGGCTGCTCTCGAACTCCTGATCTCAGATGATCCACCCACCTTAGCCTCCCAAAGTGCTGGGATTACAGATGTAAGCCACTGTGCCTGGCCCGGCTGAATAATCTTAACTGACCTATTTTCTTTGTTTTTTTTTGAGACAGAGTCTCACTCTGTCACCCGGGCTGGAGTGCAGCGGTGCGATCTTTGCTGTCTGCAACCTCCACCTCCTGGGTTTAAACACTTCTCCTGCTTTAGTCTTCTGAGTGCTGGGATCACAGGCATGCACCACCACACCTGGACAAGTTTTGTACTTTTAGTAGAGACAGGGTTTCACCACGTCGGCCAGGCTGGTCTCGAACTCCTGACCTCAGGTGAGCCGCCTGCCTCAGCCTCCCAAGCAGTGGGATCACAGGTGTGAGCCACTGAGCCCGACCCGTTTTATTTTGTTTTAAACTATGTGTTTAGAATATTATAATGTGGCCACTCTGGAAATAGGAGTCTCGCTCCTCCCTGGGGTGTGTTCTTGCTGTTTGTTGCAGTGGTTATTTGTTTAATGACTTTTCTGACTGTGATGAGTGGCCTTCTCCTCCTGTTCTTTTAGCCTGGTGGTCAGCTAGTGATAGGACAGAGATGTCTTTAAACATCTGGAACTTAAAAAAAAAAAAAAAAAAACCCACCACACCCTCCCGAGTCTGTAGAAGGGGTCTGTGTGCCTGTGGGGTCAGCCCTTCCACGGTGAAACAGGTTTTCTCTGCCTTCACTTTCACGTCCTGCTTGTGCAGAGCTGGAAGGCCAGCTGGATGTGAGCGCAGGGCCCTCGAAGGCCTCTTCCAAGCGCCAGCACCGCTCGGCTCTTGTAGGTTCCAAGCCTTCATTCCCCAGAGCGTTTTATTCCCTGGTCTTTCCTCCTATGCTGTTTGGCTCCTCTGTTTTTTGCCTCATCTGCTCTCGTGGCCCCAGGCAGCAGAGACTAACAAATTTGTTGTAAACGTTTCCTACAAATGTCCTCCAGGTAGCACCTCGGCACTGGGAGAATGTCCAGTCAGGTGAGATCAAGGCCAGCCCTCGAACCATACCCCTGTCCGCAGTTGCAAATAAGGCCCCTTCTTGGAACCTGTGCTGGGCGTGTGGTCTGTTACCCTCAGGCCACCACAGTCTAGGCGGTGAGAGAGGGACCAGGTTGAGTTAAAATGCCACAAAGCTGTTGGTTCTGAGATCCAACTGGAATATCTGTTTTTTTTTCTTTTTCTTTGAGATGTAGTCTAGCTCTGTTGCCCAGGCAGTGGTGTGATCTTGCCTCACCCAAACCTCCACCTCACAGGTTTTCGAGTGATTCTCCTGCCTCAGCCTCCCGAGTAGCTCAGATTATAGGCATGTGGCACCACGCCTGGCTAATTTTTGTATTTTTAGTAGAGACGGGGTTTCACCATGTTGGTCAGCTGGTCTTGATCTCCTGACCTCGTGATCCACCTGCCTCAGCCCCCCAAAGTGCAGAGATTACAGGCGTGAGCCACCATGCCCGGCCTCAACTGGATTATATTAATCAAGTGTTCCTCTGGTGCCTGCAAGCTTTTGATTAGGTCCAAAAACGTTGATTGTGACTTTTTTGCCAGTTTTTTGTTGCTTCCTATTTTCTATGTTTCATTCATGTCCTTCATGGGATCTCGAATTTATATAAAAAGAAATCTTCCCTGAGTTCCACAGATGGGAGAAAATCCTGAAAATAAACGCAGTGAAAACGAAACCAGTGTTGCCTGCTTGCTGGACACTACCATCCACCCTGGGTGTTGGGTCCAGAGTCTTCACGGTTGAGGCGTCTCATGCCACAGCCCCAACTGGAGACTCTGATTCCATCATCAGATAACTGGAAAGGACAGGGAGCTCCTGGGATTTGGTGGCCTGTAACGTCAGCAGCTCCCGTGTTGAACCCTCCCTTCTGCGGGAGGGGCGGGGGCAAGGGGAGATTGGAAGATGCCGACTGAGCCGCCTGCCCTCCGACCTGCTGCCTCTCCTTCCGCAGGTTGTGTTTCTACTCGGGACACGCCTCCTTTGGGATATACTGCGTGGTGTTCCTGGCGGTGATTCCTTTTTTCTGGGGCTCGCCCGTCCAGTCACTCCCTTCCCTGGACCTCGGTTTTCCCAGCTGTAAAATGGGTGGTTCGTGGTGGTCATGGGGGCGCTCACTGACTTGCTTGTAAAGACAGGAGGCCCTGGACTGGCCGGTTTTGTGCCCCCAGCCTCGGAGCTGCCATCTGTGCAGTGGGCGTGGGAGGGCCTGGCAGGGCACAGGCTGAGGCGTCCTCTCCCATCCCAGCTCTACGTGCAGGCGGCTCTGCTGGAAGTGGGAGCGGCTGCTGCGGCCCACGGACCAGTTCTTCCTGGTGGCCTTTGCCCTCTATGTGGGCTACACCCGCGTGTCTGATCACAAACACCACTGGAGAGACATCCTTGCTGGCCTCCTGCAGGGGGCACTGGTGGCTGGCCTCACTGTGAGCTTCTGACGCTGACTCACCCCCTGTGCTGTCCAGAGACCACTCTCTGCTCATCCCTGGTCCTTCCCTGCACACTTTGGCCCCACGGAGTCCTCCCCTGGGACCCCTTCCTCCAACCGTGGTCCTTCCATGGGACCCCTCCTTTGTCCGGTTTCTCCCCTGGGATCCCTACCCCGAACTCCAGTCCTTATCTGGACCCCTCCTTCCCCCCCAGATCCTCCCCCGGACCCCTTCCCCCAACCCCAGTTCTTCCCTGGACCCCTCCTTCCCTGGGATCCCTCCTTCCCCCAATTCCTCCCCTGGGACCCCTTCCCCAACACCAGTCCATCCCTGGACCCCTCTTTCCCCCATTCCTCCCCTGAGACTCCTTCCCCCAACCCCAGCCCTTCTCTGGGACCCCCTTTTCCCCCCTATTTCTCCTCTGGGACCCCCCAACCCCAGTCCATCCTAGGACCCTTTCCTCCCCCTCCACATCCTCATCTGGGACCCCTTCCCCCAACCCCAGTTCTTCCCTGTACCCCTACCTTCACCCAGCACATCCTACCCTGGGACTCCTTGTCCCAACCCCAGTCCATTCATGGAACCCCTCCTTCCCCCATTCCTCCCTGGGAACCCTCGCCCCAAACCCAGTCCTTCCCTGGACACCTTCTTCCCCCAGTTCCTTCCCTGGGTCTCCTGCCTGCACACCGCAGCCCTTTCCTGGGCTCGTCAGCGCCCCAGTGCTCTCCGCTGGTCCTCCACTAAGAGGGCTCTCTTCCCCCACAGGCACTCTTCCTCTCATTGCCCACCTGGGACCCTGTTCCTCCCCTCCTGCTCATGCCCATGTCCCTGGTGCCTGCCCAGCCCCTGCCCAGTCTCACCTTCCTCCACTCTGCCAGGTCCGCTCCATCTCAGACTTCTTCAAAGCCCGAACCCCACAGCACTGCCGGAAGGAGGAGGAGCTGAAACGGAAGCCCAGCCTGTCACTGACGGTGACCCTGGGCAAGGCTGACCACAACCACTATGGGTACCCGCACTCCTCCTCCTGACACTGGACCCCGCCCAGGCAGGGAGTGGCTGTGAGTCCAGCTGAGGCCGGCCCCTCAGGTGGTCCCTCTGGCGCTGGGTAGGCAGTGAGGGCTCCGAACGGGCTCCAGGAACCCTGAGTAGGCTCTGCTGCCCTCTGCCCTGCACTAGACCAGAGGTCTGGGGAGGCCTAGGTAGCCCTGAGCATTTGGAGGGGTACCTATTTCTTTAGTTCCCCAAATATCCCCATTCTTTCATGGGGTTAAGGAAGGGACTGTTTTGTAAAATGTAATGTACATGTGGTTTTTAGTAAAATGGGGCATTGGTTTGACGAGTGGCCTCAGTGCCTCTGTTCCCTACGGCCGTTCTGGGACGGCGTGCCTCCTGTCAGAGGGCTCCGCGAGGGCAGGCGTCAGGCCGACTCACCGGCTGTGAGGGTGGAGGGCAGCAGCCAAGCCCGCCCCTTGCGTTTCTCCCTGTAGGGCGCTGGGGTCAAGGGTCAGATGGGTCAGCACACCCCTCCTCTCTGCTCATGTCCACCCCCTGCACCTGGGGGCCACGCTTCTGAAATGGGTAATTCAGAGGCTGGTTTCCGTGAAGTGATGGCAGAACACACAGAGCTTACTTTTTCAACAGGAGGGTAAAGGGTACATTTGTTTTTTGTACAGGCAGTAACTTAAGTGTCTGCTGATTTTTTTTTTTTTTTGCGCATGGAACCTCTCTTATTCCCTCACCCTGCAGGGTGTTCCTATCGGGCCTTAGCCTACAGGAAGGGTGGTGTAGCCCTGGGGGCCAAAAGTGCAGCCTGGGAGCCCTACCCAAGGGGCCACAATGGAGACCTGCCCTTGGCGGTCGGGAAGGAAGGTGACCCAGACCCTGCAGAACTCCAGCTGAACGTCAGGGACTTGCCTCCATGCAGGTGTCAGATGGGATCCTGGCCAGGAAAGTCACACTGAAGCCTCCCAGGTATCCTAGGGTGCCACAGCAGGCAGTGATGCCCAAGGACTGTGTCTGGGCTCAGAATGTGAGTCTCTAGCAGTGGGTGGGAGAGAGGTTCCCAGCCAGATCCCACAGGGACAGTCACTTCATTAGGAGCAAATGGGAATGGCCCACGTGCCCTGACAGCAGTCGACACCTCCGTCTCCTCCCAGGCACAATGGCCTTGAAAGCCAGGACCACAGTGAGGGTTGACCACGAGTCTGTGGGAGCAGCTGCAGCGCACAGGACTCCGGTGTGGTCTGCTGGGGGCAGGTGGCTATGTTGGGATGAGCGGAAAAGACTGAGGGGCAGAGGAAGTTTGGAGTGAGGGAGAGGACATGGCTGAGTCCGACTGCTGGCCTCGGCTGGGGAAGTCTCAGTGCTTCAGAAAGAACATGTGCACCCCACAGCTATGAGAGCAGAGAAAGAAAGGGCTGTACTGACCAGAGCCATCCCCAGAGAGTCCTCAGGAGCCAGGAGGGCCCAGCTCTGGGAGCTGGTGGCCTGTCTCACTGTTTGGGCGCTGCCCAGCTGGGATATGCACGCACTGCTCTGCATCTGTTGGGAAAAGCCAGGATACAGGGTGTCGGGCTCGGAAATTCTCACAGGTTCCCAGTACCAAGATGGCAGACAGGGCGGCAGTTAAGACACATTTCTCTACCCACAAGGGGCTCTGGGGAAGCTCTCATGCGTAATTTTGGGTTTACACTGCCCACACCCTTATGGTTTCATGGAAAAAAAGTAGTATTTTCTCTCTTTGTACAAGGAGGATTTTTTTTTTCTGTTGTTTCTCACAGGAAACTCAGATTGTTAGCCATGTAAATATCATTTCCCATGGCTGTGTACTCGTGGCCCCGCATTGCTTCCACCTTCTGAGGTTAATTGGTTTCTGAAGACCTCCTCCTGGCTGGGCACAGTGGCTCACACCTGTAATCGCAGCACTTTGGGAGGCCGAGGCAGGTGGATCACAAGATCATGAGATCAAGATCATCCTGGCCAACATGGTGAAACCCCGTCTCTACTAAAAATACAAAAAATTAGCTGGGCACGGTGGTGCATGCCTGTAGTCCCAGCTACTCAGGAGGCTGAGGCAGGAGAATTGCCTGAACCCAGGAGGTGGAGGTTGCGGTGAGCCAAGATCGCACCATTGCACTCCAGCCTGGGTAATAAGAGCTAAACTCCGTCTCAAAAAAAAAAAAAAAAAAAAAAAGAAAGAAAGAAAGAAAGAAAGAAAGAAAGAAAAAGAAAAGCCTCTGCTGCATATTTTCCAGGCACCAAATAGCATAAAAGGGCTGTATGATACTACAAACTTTGGCTAATAAAACAAACTGACACAATTAAATGACTATTGAAAATAAACATTGTGGTTTCAAAGATTCATTGATTATTTAGGGTGAAGTTTTTATATTATGCACTGTCCTAATGTGGGACGATTCCCTTTCATTTTGTTTAATAAATATTTGTGAAGCACCTGTATCCAGTAGGCACTATTTTAGGTGCTGGTGCTTCAGTGGTAGACAGAGCCCCGGCACTCATACAGGTATCACTTTGTGGGTCAGGTTGCAGACAACAAATCAGTAAACACACACAAATACATGACACAATTTCAAATGCCGGGTGTTTAAAGCATTCCACCTGATTTTTCTGAAGGAGGGGGCAAATAACTTTCTGCTGGCTTAGATCTGTGCTGACTAGGACACAGACCTACACAGATCTTACAAGCTATGATGTGTAAGAAACTATGGTTACTCAGAAATATACAGGAGTATTTATATCTTTATGACACATATACAATCAATAAGGGCCCTGGGCATTTGATTCTTACTTTATTTCAATGATAAAATGGGTCTAGTAATGTTAGTTGTCATAGTTACTAGTGCTGATTTAATGTTAGTGAATTTACTTCACATTTAGCATAGGAAAAGTATGGGTTTATTATTTGTAAATTAGAAACAATAAAACCTGATTAAATTACATGTTCTAGTATAAGTATCAGCATATGTGAATTATTTTTGCATTTGCTGAATCATAATGAAGTTCTTAACAAAATGAGAGGTATTAAAGGCCCACGGCAATGGTTCTTAGGGATTACCCGTGAACACTGATAAAAGGCAGTTTGTAGGGCTCTGACATAGCACATTCTGATTATTTTATGGGTTGACTATTGCCCAGAAATCTGGGTTTTCAATAAGCATCCTGAGTGATTCTAATAAAGATGGTCCTGGAACCCCACGGAGACCCACTCTCTTGTTGAGTTGTATCAGATATACATGACTTGATTTTTTTTTTCAACGACACACAAGCAACGGCCAAGGGAACAATTTTAAGTACTCTCCGACATAACTATCTAGGAACCAGTAGTGGAATATATTTTACACAAAGAGTAATAGAGTAGTTTTATGCCGTAAGATCAAAGTTCCTGGCTCCCATCCTAGAATAATGTAGTATTGGTTTTTATTTATTTATTTTTTATTTTTTAAAGATGGGGTTTCACCATGTTGGTCAGGCTGGTCTTGAACTCCTGACCTCATGCGATCCACCTGCCTTGGCCTCCAAAGTGCTTGGATTACAGACGTGAGCCACCACGCCCAGCCTGAAGTATTGTTTAATTAACAGGTGGCCACTAACCAACAAAGATAAATATGTATGGAATTAGAGAAATACTGTCCAGAAGGATGGAGTCTAACGGTGCCTGGACTTTTCAAAGTCATCAATCAGAGTAATAATTTTAAATGTGCCACAAAGTAATACCGTAATCTAAATAAGTTATACATTTATTTGCTTAACTTTCATCCATGAAAATCTTTATATAATTACTGCTTGTTTTTTTGAAATTCTTTCCTACTGTGTAGTTTGTAAAAGCTCAAAATAGATGAAAACTAGTTGTTACCGTATTTACTTCTGTAAACACAAAACTATTAAGGCTTTTAGGTGAAGTAAGCCTATAGGCTATGTTCTGTCATGTAGGATTAAAATAAAAATTCAGCCTAAGGAAACTCCTTTTGTAGACATTATTGGTACTACAATACCAGTACGCCCAGTTAGCTGGGTGTGGTGGCACACAGAGACTGTATCTCCATGTTGCCTACTCTAGGTTGCAGTATGTTCCCAACACACATCTTTAATGGTTTAAAATTGTATTTCAATTTTTCCTTCTGTTTGTATGCTCTGCCAGCTGTTATGCTTCCTCTGCACATTTCCAAAGTGAAGAAAATGAAAACATCATTTTTTCTAATACTGTATTAATAGAGAAATCTATACGTTTGGATTAATATTCTTTAATAAGAACCTAACTCAATAGGTTGCTCTCTAATTGATTACAATTCCCACTGAACACTTCCCCAGGTTGACTGAAGGTCCAGGTTTTTTTCTTATTCTTCCTTCCATCCTCTATTCAGTTTCAGTTGAGAGTCTACCAAACTAAGATTACATTGACCACTCAGTTTTAGGCAGAAAGGGACTGCATTGATTAGTTCAACTGTCTCTTTTCAAAGAAACTAAAGCCCACGGACCGATTTACCAAAGTGGGTGTATTCTTATCTGTGCTGTCCTATTACTCAAGATCCTGGACTAGTCATAAAGCAAATGGTGTAACTGCTAGCTGATGGCAATTTCTGGAATGGGTTTAGGTGCGAGGAAAACAAAAGTCTAGTGGCAACGTCAGCTCTGGAGGTAGGTTACTTGAATTCCAACCTACTTAGTTGTGTGTTCTTGGACGAATTACATAACTTTTCTGTGCCTCAATTTATTTGAAAGATGGTGTATAATAGTATCCATCTCACAGCGTAATTGTGAGGATTATTGAGCTATTCTACGAAATGTATTAAAACATGCGGTTAAACTCCCAGTAAACACTATTTTTACCCGAATTACAAACTGCCAAACCCTTAAATCTTGAGCTCCCAAGGGGAGTTATGAACCCTCCTGTGCCATTCCTCTTCTAAAAGTCTGCTGAACAAAAGTTGATGTTGCATTTTCAAAGAGCTCAAATGGATAACTTTTATGAAGTTTGGGACAAATGAATTATACGTATATATCACCCCCCCTCAAAGACGCCCTTCTAAAGCCCCATCCCGGAAAGGCATCCCACCACACCCGTGAGGCGCCCTCAGGCTACAGCCTTCACCTGAACCTCCTCCCTTCGCCCCGCCGGTTGGCACGGGGCACGGGCGCTGTGCGGCCGGCACTCTGATTGGCTGCCGCGTCAGGGTCCCAAGCCGTGATGGTGCCGTGGGCGGCCTTCGGCGCCTGCGTACACAAGGTGGGGAACCTGCGTTGGGAGTTGCTGGAAGTCAGAGGCGGGGAAGCGGTCACTGGCAGCGAGCGCAGGCAGCGGCAGGGCGCAAAGTTGAGAGCAGTCCCTAGTCTAAGCCTTTCTGTCGCCCTCCAGCACCGCCAGGACCACGGACTCCACCCTGCCGCGGCCCCTTGACCAGGTGGGTTCAGGTACCGCAAGGCACCCAGGCGTCGGGCACACGCCTTCGCTGCCCTATGCGGCCGTGGTGCTGCCAGACCGGCGGCCTGGGAGAGGGGTGGGGACTGGGACCCGCTGCCCCTGGAAGGGAGAGGAAGGCAAGCCTGTCCCGGTGACCTCTGCTCCCACCGGCCTCCTCCCTGCCTCTCCGGTGTGCCCCCCAGACCCCCATCCGCCGCCCAGGGCGGTGGTGGTCCCAGCGTTGGTGCCGGCGATAGCCCCGGGGAGGGTCTTTATGTAGACTTAAGGGTGTGCGTGCTGGTCCCTGCCCTCCGCTGCAGCGGGGCTGGACCACTCAGCGGTTGGGTTCCTTCGGGTGCACAGGCTGTGTTTCAGAGAGGCTGGCGTGGTGGTGCCTGCCCGGCAGGTGGCTCTGAACGACCCCCGGAGAGGCTGATGCGTGGGTCTAGGTGTGAACGGTGCATTAGAGATGGCACTGATGGGTGCGAGGGGCACAGAGAAGCTTAAGTGCTGCTGCACTTTGGGGACAGTTTGCATTGGAGTGTGGTTTAAGGGAGACAAAGGCAACAGTTTTGGGCAAGGCAGAGGTTATGAAGAAAAGTGAGAGTGAGTTATCCCCAGGATTCTAGCTGAGAAAGTTGCAGCCTTGTAGATAGAAGCGGCCACCCTTACCTCCTGGCCCAACCCTCAAAAAAGCACTTGGCAGTGTTCAGGGAAGGGTGGCATTTAAATGAGGCCAATTGCATTTGATGGTTAAAGTCTCTAAGGATTACTGAGAAATCAACAATATTGTGATGGGAAAAGCAGCGCCATTTTCATTCAGCAAGGAAAGCTTGAAAGTAGCATAAGATTTAAGAAACTTGTTGATGCCAGCTATGGGAGGTAGAGTTAAGTGATTGCTCTAGCCCCAAGCTAAAGGTAGTTGACTTTGGAAATTTTGCTTACAATTGTTTGTAGCATACTTAACCGAGAAGTAAGTGTTTGCACTTTGCAGGGGATACTGGTTCACTGTCCTTACCTGGAATGTGTGCGTGTTTAGTCTTAGGGGATTTCATTTATACTACAGATTCTCTCTTACCCAGACTGCTTTTCCTAGCAGCAAGCTGGAAACATGACATTAAGGTACAGGCTGCCTTGCACTTTACTCTTTTAAATAAACTTATGTGGAACGAGTGTCAAATAAAAAATAATTAAATAGAAAAAAATAAATAATCTGCCTTCTCTTAAAATCTCTTATTGCGGTCATCCCCACCTATCTTTAACAGCAGTTATAATGTGTATCCTGCGAATAAAGTATTGGTAGTGAAATTAATCGTGTATTTGAAGAAAACACTATTCTCTGTTTATTAATCAATTGATCAGAATGTAGTGTTTTTCATCTTCTCAGCCGTGTGGAAGATCATCGCTGTTTACCACCCTGACACGCAGTGTAACATGTCACACTCTGATTTAAACAGGCTGCTGCCAGTGTATCAGCAAATGCAGGGTAGGTGTCTGTAAAAAAAAAAAAAAAAAAAAAAAAAACATATACTGCTGATGAGGAGCAAAGGAGATACTCATATACATTTACATTTCTTTTAGGGAGAACGGCATGTGTTCACATTCTCTTTCTCTTCCCTCTTTCTTTCCTTTCTCTGAACCCCGCGTCTGCTATAGGCTTAACCCTCCCTCCCATGCCAAAATATTTTCTTTGTTATGCTAATAATACCTTTAAATTTACATAATGCTTATAACTTTTTAAAAGTGATTTCATAGTAATGAACTCATTTAAACATCTCAGCAACCAGAGAAAGTTCTTTTCAGTACTGAAATAATCAGGAGAACCCTGGGAAGGAGACAGGAATTAAAACTTTTTGACATGTCTTTTTTTGTTTAGCTGAAGGTCTTGAGTTTGTAGCTTGGGACTACTATAAATTTGTACAGCCACGTATATACTACACCTAATTTGTGTAGTACAGTTATGTACTGCATAGTGCCAGTGAGGTCATCAGAGCTCATATATGATTTTGGTCCAACGGATTATAAGGGAGCTGAAAAATTCCCATTGCCTAGTGAAGCTGTAGTATTCAAAATTTCTTAGTGACTCATGTTTTTATGGTGATGTTGGTGTAAAAAAACTCACCGTGCAGCCAGTCCCTGTAAAAGTGTAGCATATGCAATTACATACAGTGCATAATACTTGATAACGTTAAATACATTATTGGTTTGTGTATTTTCTACCCATTTTATTATTGTTTTAATGTGTACTTTCTTTTTTTTTCTTTTTTTTTGAGAAGGAGTTTCACTCTTGTAACCCAGGCAACAGTGCAATGGCACGATCTCGGCTCACTGTAACCTCCGTCTCCTGGGTTCAGGCAATTCTCCTGCCTCAGCCTCCTGAGTAGCTGGGATTACAGGCATGTGCCACCATGCCCAGCTAATTTTTTTGTATTTTTAGTAGAGACGGGGTTTCACCATATTGACCAGGATGATCTTGATCTCTTGACCTCGTGATCCACTTGCCTCGGCCTCCCAAAGTGCTGGGATTACAGGCGTGAGCCACCGTGCCCGGCTTAGTGTGTACTTCTGTTGATTAAAAAGAAAAGTGAACTATATATAAAAGCCTGAGGCGGGTCTTTCAGAAAATATTCCAGAAGAAGGCACTGTCATAATAGCAGGTGACAACTACATGTGTGTTGTTGCCCCTGAAAACCTTTCAGTGGGACGAGATTGGAGGTGGGAGACGGTGATGTCCATGATCTGGACCCTGTGTAGGCCTAGGCTAGTGGGTGTTTGTGTCTTAGTTTTTAACAAAATGTTTTAAAATTAAAAATAGAACAAAGCTTATAGAATTAGAATATAAGGAAAGAATATTTTGTACATATGCACAGTGTGTGTTTTAAGCTAAGTGCAATTATAGAAGAGTTTAAAAGTTTGTAAAATAAAAAAAGGTACAATAAGCTAAGGTTAACAGAAGAAAGAAGAACTTTACAGTGTAGCCTAAGTGTAAAGTCTTTATAAAGTCAATAGTGGTATACAGCAATGTCTTAGACCTTAACATTTGTTCACCACCCACTTACCTACAACAACTTTTAGTCCTGCAGTCTCCATTCATGGTGAGTGCCTTATATATGTATACCTTTTTTTTTTTTATCTTTTATGCTGTATTTTTACAGTATCTTTTCTATGTTTAGATACATACTATAGTATTCATTACAGTAAGCTGCTATATAAGTCTGTAACCTAGGAGTAATAGACTGTACCATCTAGGCACATGTGTAGTAGGCTAGACTGTCTACGTTTGTATAAGTCCACTGTGATGTCCACAGTGAATTGCCTGATGATGCATTTTTAAGAATGTACTCCCATTATTAAGCAACACATGAGTATATTTACAGTTGTTTTCTATTTGAGCAAGTCTCGAGAATATTTAATTAATACCACATAAGCCTTAACTTTTCTTCTTCTTTTTTTTTTTTTTTTGAGATGGAGTTTCACTCTTGTTACCCAGGCTGGAGTGCAATGGCGCGATATCGGCTCACCGCAACCTCCGCCTCCTGTGTTCAAGCAATTCTCCTGCCCCAGCCTCCTGAGTAGCTGGGATTGCAGGCACGTGCCACCATGCCCAGGTAATTTTTTGTATTTTTTTTAGTAGAGACGGGGTTTCACCATGATGACCAGGATGGTCTCGATCTCTTGACCTCGTGATCCACCCGCTTCAGCCTCCCAAAGTGCCGGGATTACAGGCTTGAGCCACCACGCCCGACCAGCCTTAACTTTTCATACTGATAATTGTTCCTTTGAAGCACCTAAGAATTGACTTGCTTGTTGATGAAGTTCTTGAAATAACTAAAAACTCATATTGTAAAATTGGATGAATAAAATCATTTAGCTATCATTTTAAAATTGAGCCTTTTAGAGAATATGGAACATTTTTATAATGTAAATAGTCCAGGTTGAGAAAAAGCTTAGGAATTTGTTGTAATCAAATAGTGTGAGTCGGCAGGAAAAAGGCAAATCAGGAAATGAAAAGTTCAAAAATACAACTTATAAGTATGTTAATTTGGTATGTGCAAATTAACTGTTTTGAAAGATTAGAAAATTATAGAAGTAGTTGTTTAATGTCAGATAAAGAAAAGGACTTTAGTGTAACAAAACAGTTAACTTTTTATGAGAGTAAGTATAGAAATAGAGATAATAGAAATTATTGATCCATATTGAATGTAAGAATGTGCCTTGTGGGGCCTGGTAGCAGAACGGAGGGAGTGTTTTGCAATAAGGCTGAGGCCAGGGAAGGAAAAGGAGCAAAAGATCTTGCCGTTGACTCCTGTATTGTTTAATCGTTACTGAGAATTCCAGAGTGACCTTGAGGTAGCCATAGTATTTGTTCAGTAGGCCTTAAATCTTAGTAAAAGATCTATTATCAAGTGAGGTTACACCATGCTGTAAGATAGGAAGTATCTAGCATCTGAGGTTTGCCTTTTTAGGCCTTGCTTTCCAGATGATTTTATTTCTAGGGTAATGTTTAGTAGATGATTTTGATTAATGGAAAATAGATAAGATTTTAAGGAAAGAATTGGACTAAGAGAGAGCTGTGCCATGAAAAGGGCCAGATGTGTTATTTAGAAGACATCAGATATCATCGAGCATATTTGTGTTCTTTGTTAGTTTCTGATGTGCTCATGTTCAGTTCATTTGTAACTTGAAAAGTAAGGTGGGCCAGGCGAGGTGGCTCATGCCTGTAATCCCAGCACTTTGGGAGGCTGGGGGAGGTGAATCACCTGAGGTCAGGAGTTCAAGACCAGCCTGACCAAAATGGTGAAACCCCATCTTTACTAGAAATACAAAAATTAGCTGGGCATGGTGGTGCATGCCTGTAATCCCAGCTACTCAGGAGGCTGAAGCAAAAGAATCACCTGAACCCGGGAGGCGGAGGTTGCAGTGAGTGGATTGCATTCCATTTTGGGCAACGGAAGTGAAACGTCTCATGATGGGGAGGGTGGGGAAGTAAGGCAGAATGAATCAAGTATTTTGTAACGTTTTTGCTGTTTGTGAGCGAATTCTTTTTTTATGTATATAATGTAAATATGTTTGACATTTTTGCATTTTCAATTTCATTTGTGTTTATACTAGTGTATTGTGTATGCTAACAGGAAACTCAATTTTTTTCTTCTGATTTAGAAAGTAATACATGTTTATGGTATAAAATTTATAAAATAAAAATGTATAACTATGAAAGTTTAAAAATCATTCATTTTCCTTCACTCCAGGGAAAACCTCTGTTAATTTTTTTAGAATGTGTGTGTATATTGAAACAGAATTAGAGTCACACTGAATATAAAGTTTTTCTAACACAGCCGCCATATCATGAGGAGTCTCGGGTAGCATAAAGATGCCTTGTGTTGGTGCTTGAACTTACAGGCCCAGCTAAAGTCTCAGGTGACAGCCAGCATTCACCATCTGACATGTGAGTGAGTGAGCCTTTAGATAATGCCAGTCGCTGGCTACTGGCAAATAGAGAAGTAATGAAGTGTCCATGCTGATCCATATCCAAATTGTGGATTCCAGAGCAAATGAAATGTTAGTGTTTTCAGCCACCAAATTCAAGGGTACTTTTTAGGTCATTAGAGTATTCATTTGGCAATCACATATTTTAAAACAATTGTAATTGAAGAATAACATATATAGAGAAATGCATAGATCTTAAGTTTGCAGTGTGATCAATTTTGACAAATGTGTGCATGTATGTAACTCATACTGTGTAACCCTTGTAAAGGTGAACATGATACACCAGAGTAAACAAGGTGTGAGTATTAGACAATGAGTAAAAGAGATTGAGAGGCCTTTGGTTTAAAAAAATATATGATGGGAAGCCATCGGATTTTTAGAAATACACTTTGTATTTTAGAAGAGTTTTAAATTTACAGAAAGTTGCGAAAATAGTAGAGTTTTCAAATAACTTAGATCCAGTTTTCCTATTGTTACCCTGTTACATTCGTGTGGTCATTTGTCACAATTAGTGAAGTAATATTGATACATTATTATTGACTAAATTCTATAAATGATTGATTTCTTTAGTTTTTACTTGAGGTCTGTATCAGTTAGCTGCCAGAACAAAATTCCATAGACTGAGTGGATTAAACAAAAGAAATTTGTTTTCACAGATCTGAATAATGTTCCATTTATAAAGTTCTTGATCTTCATGTGACTGAATTTATAACATTCATATCTGCAGTGTTTTTATACCTAGTTTAGGAAATTCTTCTGTATCCTGAAATCATAAAGATAGCCTCCTATATTTTTAAGAAATACTTTTTCCTTGTTTTAAAAAAAGATTAAATTTACAGGAAGGTTATCAGTACAATTCAGATAACATTTGCTTTTCCCTGAACCATTTGCTAATAAGTTGCTGACTTGATGACCCATTGCTTCCAAATATTTTCGTGGCATTTTCTAAGGACATTCTTCTGTGTAATATCAAAATGACCATGAAAATAAGAAAATTAATATGTTTCTGTTATCACGTCTTCAACTTTATTCAAGCTTTACTGGTTATCTCATCAAATTCTGTTTAACAACCGGATCTAGTTTGGAATTACAGGTTGCATTTGGTTCTAAACTCCTCTTCTGTTTTCTGGGAGGGATTGTATAAAACTGTTGTTAATTCTTTCTGAAAAGTTTGATAGAATTCTTCAGTAAAACCATCTGGGCCAAGTTTTTTTTTTTTTTTTTTTTTTTTGGAGTCTTGTTGCCCAGGCTGGAGTGCAATGGCATGACCTTGGCTCATTGCAGCCTCCACCTCCTGGGTTCAAGGATTCTTCTACCTCAGCCTCCTGAGTAGCTGGGATTACAGGCACCACTACCACGCCCAGCTAATATTTTGTATTTTGAGGTAAAGAAGGGTTTCACCATGTTTGCCAGAGTGGTCTTGAATTCCTGACCTCAGGTGATCCACCCACCTCGGCCTCCTAAAGTGCTAGAATTACAAGTGTGAGCCACCACACCTCACTGGCCTAGATATGTTTATGAGATTTTAAATTACAAAGCCAGTTGAATCTAAGTCTGTCTGAGTTCATTTAACCACTGAGCTGTGTGTGCTCTTTCCAATGTTTCATATGTCTTTTTATTAAACAAAAAAGGCCCAGGATTTAGTTTCACTTGTGTATGTATCCTTAGAAAGTTTATCAGTTAAGTAGGGAAAGAGTTTGTAGTAAACTAACATATTAAGACTCCTAAAAGCAAATTACAGAAACCCACTTTAAACTAGCCATCCTGGCTGGATGCAGATGCTCCAACAATAATTACTGTGCTCTTCCTCTCTGTGTCTCCTCCTTTCTCACCTTCCTCTTCCCCCTCCTTCTTCTTTTTTTTTTTTTGAGACGGAGTTTCGCTCTTGTTACCCAGGCTGGAGTGCAATGGCGTGATCTCGGCTCACCGCAACCTCCGCCTCCTGGGTTCAGGCGATTCTCCTGCCTCAGCCTCCTGAGTAGCTGGGATTACAGGCACGCACCACCATGCCCAGCTAACTTTTTGTATTTTTAGTAGAGACGGGGTTTCACCTTGTTGACCAGGATGGTCTCGATCTCTTGACCTTGTGATCCACCCGCCTCGGCCTCCCAAAGTGCTGGGATTACAGGTCCCCCTCCTTCTTTATCCCACTGCCCCACTCCCTCCCTCATTCTGCTTTTCTTAGAATGTTGGCCCATTCTCTCTTGTCACAGAAGCAGCCCCAGTGAAACCAGCTCCACCTGTGATCCTAGGAAGAGACAGCATTCTTCTCTGGGAGCTCTGGCAGTAATGCCCTGGGGAATACTCTTGGTCTTGGGGACTGGGGGCTGTGAGAGGACTTTGTGAACTCTATGGAATGTAGCTGTTGGGGTGACAACATGTCCGTACTTCATCTTGATAAGACATGTCATTTGATGGTTTAAACTATAATTATTTAAAGATAATGCACAATATGTTTTCATAGCTTTATCAAGATATAGTTCACATACCATAGGACTCACTCATTTAAAGTATACAGTTCAATGGTTTTAATATATTCATAGTTGTACAGCTATTACCACTGTCTATCTGTAACAGTTTCATCACAAAAAGAAATCTTGTACCCATTCACAGTCACTCTCTATTTTTCCCAAAACTCTCAACCTTAAGCTACCACTCATCTACCTTCTGTCTCTATCGATTTGCCTATTCTAGACATTTTATGTAAGTGCAATCAGACGACTTGTGGTCTTTTGTGTCTGACTTCTTTCATTAGCATGTTTTCAAGGTTTATCTATCTTTGCATATCATCATGCATTTTTTATTAATTGCCAAATATTCTGTTATATGGATATACCACATTTTATTTGTCTGTCTGTTGTTGATGGACATTTGGGTTGTTTTCATGTTTTTGCAATTATGAATAATGCTGCTGTGAACATTTCTGTAGAAGCTTTTGTGTAGATTTGTTTTTACTTCTGTGTGTATACCTAGGAGTGGACCTGCTGGTTCATATGATAACTATACCTAACATTTTGAGGAACTGTCTTCCAAAGTTTGACTGTATCATTTTACATTCTCACCAGCAATGTATGAGGGTTCCAGTTTTTTTACATTCTTGTCAACTGTTACTATCTTTTTGATTTTAGGCATCTTGGTGGGTGTGACGTGTTAAAATGCATATTTTATAAAAGTGGTATAATGCATATTTGTTTGTTAAATAATGGCCTGTTTACTTGTTGTCTTACCTTGCATTGGAGCTTTCCCAGTGGGTTCTGAACCTGCTCCTCCTCAGTCCAGCCAGCCAGGTAGGCAGACCCTGCTGATCAAAGGATCAGAAGTATATGTTTCTTTTTCTTTTTCTTTTCTTTTCTTTCTTTCTTTCTTTTTTTTTTTTTTTTTTTTTGAGACAAAGTTTTGCTCTTGTTACCCAGACTGGAGTGCAATGGCACAATCTCGGCTCACCGCAACCTCCGCCTCCTGGGTTCAAGCAATTCTCCTGCCTCAGCTTCCCGAGTAGCTGGGACTACAGGCGCGTGCCACAATGCCCAGCTAATTTTTGTATTTTTAGTAGAGATGGGGTTTCACCTTGTTGACCAGGATGGTCTCGATCTCTTGACCTTGTGATCCACCTGCCTCAGCCTCCCAAAGTGCTGGGATCAGAGGCGTGAGCCACCGCATTCGGCCTACTTTTCTTTTTCTTTATAAATTTTATTATTTACAAAGCTAGACAGGGATTATTCTTTTTTTTTTTTTTTTTGAGATGGAGATTCGCTCTTGTTACCCACGCTGGAGTGCAGTGGCGCGATCTCGGCTCACTGCAACCTCCGTCTCCTGGGTTCAGGCAATTCTCCTGCCTCAGCCTCCTGAGTAGCTGGGATTATAGGCACGCGCCACCATGCCCAGCTAATTTTTTGTATTTCTAGTAGAGATGGGGTTTCACCATGTTGACCAGGATGGTCTCGATCTCTCGACCTCGTGATCCACCCGCCTCGGCCTCCCAAAGTGCTGGGATTACAGGCTTGAGTCACCGCGCCCAGCCTTTAAATTTACTTTTAAACATCAGACAGGTAGTGTACTGACGTAAAAAGGTTTAAGGAAAAAGATTTGGAATCTTGTAAAATTGATAGGACAGTTGAAATTGACCTTTATTTTTAAATGTCAGACTGGTAATGTGCTGATGTTGTAGAAAGGTTCACACGCAGGTTTGAGTGTGGAAACCCAATTGTCACACTTGGGAATTAAAAAAGAACTAAAATAGACTTTAAAAAAAAAAATGCACATGGGTACTTTTTAACCAGTAGTACCAGGCACCCAGAAATGAATGCTTTCAAGTGAAATAAGAAAAGATCACAGTTCTTATTTGGGTAATGCTTCTGATAGGCATAGCAGGAATGAATGAATGAATAAATGAATGAATGAATTTTATTAGCATATATAATAAATAAAGAACTTTACAAGATAATTTTCGATAGTGATAAGTACCATAACATCAGTAAAGTGGGGTCTATGATAAGGGAATTAAATATTCACTTGAATACCTAATACATTTCTAAACTTATTGTGGCCAAAGGGCTCCTGATTCATTCCCCTCACCACCTGCTTCTCACCAGAGGATGCTTCTGTAGATTGTGAGGTCTGGGAAGCTTTTGAAGATGTTATTTGAGTTGAGATATGAATGGTGAAGTATATGTGTGCATTCCAGGTATGGAGGTGGGAAAGCGTTGGCTTTGGGGTGGAAATAAGTTTAGTGTGTTGGAGACAGTCAGTATGAAATGTTGGAATGTATCCAGAGAAGAAATAGTGGTAGATGAGGCTAGAGAGGTGGAAAGGGCCTTGATCTTTTAGGGCAGAATAAGGAGTTAGGATGTCACTTGAATGACGGCAGCAAGTTTGTAGAGTGTTCTAGGTCTGGGGATTGATGGTCTCGTTACTATGGCTACTGTGTAGTGACTGACTGGTAGAGGCAGAAGAAGACATGGGGACCTTTCAGAGCTGTTGTCTGGGTAAAAAGACATAGTAGCTGTGTAGATAGAGCCTGGGCCAACTTTGGCAATATACTTTGCAGACAGAGCTAAGAACTTAAGTGTGGATTCTATGTGGAAGGCAGGAGATGAGTAGTCAAGAGTTGATTTCTAGGTTTTAGTTGAACAACTGAATGTGTGAGGGTTCAATTACCAAGATGGGGAAAATTGGAGGGGAAGTTGGTGGTGAGGGGAATCAGAAGACACATTTTGGCCACAATTGGTTTTATATACTTATGAGATAGTGAAGTGACGTGATTTAGTGGGCAGTGGAATAAATGTCTGTAGTTCAGTGGGGAGGTCAAGATTAAAATGACAAATGGTGTCAGCAACATAAAGCTGACTTTAAAGCCATTAGACTGGATGAACTCCCTATAAGGGGAGGGGCTAAGTTTACTTCCTTAAATTGAGGAAGTTAGACAGGATGGTGTCTAAGGTCCCGTCTTTTCCAAAAACTTAAATGTTTGTTGAATTTCAGAGTCTCTCTAAGAAACTTGAAGTGATGGGAATTTTTTATTAAATGCTTTAGCTCCTTTTAAATCATGAAAAGGATGAATGGGAAGAAATAGAGACATTTAAGTATTTGACATCTGTATTTATTCTGAAATTGCTTGTCCACAAAGCATGATATGTAACTGTGATCAGATATCCTTCTGAAAGTGAAAATAATCTTCATTTTGTAAGATTTCAGTTAATCCCGATTGGTGGTCAATGTGAACTTATTTTTATCAAGAAATTTTAGACAGCTTTATTGAGGAGTCAAGTGACACCCAAGCTGCACATATTAGAAGTGTAAAGTTAGATGTTTTCACACAGGTATTCAGCCATAGAGCTGTCACTACTAGAGATAGTAGATGTACTTGTCATCTCAACGGTTTCCTTGTACCCTTCAGTACTGTCTCCCTCCTGCCTCTGATCCACAGGCAACCACTGATAAGCTTTTTGTAACTGTAGATTAGTTTTCATTTTCTAACATATAAATAGAATCATACAGTAGGTATTCTTTTTTTTCTGGCTTTTTTCATTCAATGTGATTATTTTGAGATTCATCTGTGGTGTTTTTTGTGTCAGTAGTTCTTTTCCTTTTATTTGCTAAGTAATATCCTATTGTATGGATATGCCAGATTCATTTTTGTAGTCATAATGAAGTTAGACTACCTTCTTTTTCCCTTCAGTGGGTCTACTGATTTGCTGGTATTATTTGTAACCCTGAAAATTTGAGACAAGTTTCAGTTAATTTGGAAAGTTTATTTTGCCAAGTTTGAAGATGCGCGCTCTTGAGACAGCCTCAGGAAGTCCTGATGACATGTGCCCAGGGTGATCGGGACACAGCTTAGTTTTACACATTTTAGGGAGACGTGAAACATCAGCCAACATATGTAAGAAGTACAATGGTTGTGTCTGGAAAGGCAGAACAACTTGAAGGAGACTTGAAGCTGGAAGGAGCTTCTGGGTCACAGATAGGTGAGAGAGGGGAATGCTTGCATTCTTTGAGTTTTTGATTAGCCTTTCCAAAGGAGGCAATCAGCTATGCATCTATCTCAGTGACAGGCAGGTTGTCCCTAAGCAGTTCCCAGCTTGGTTTTTCCCTTTAGCTTAGTGATTTAGGGGCCCCAAGATTTATTTGTCCTTCACACACCTTAAGAGACTAAAAATGTGAGTACATATACACACAGAGACACACTCCAAACTCTCTTTATGGAAGGGCTTCCTTGTTCTTGTATTCATCCCCCTTCATCCTGTTCAGGGATGAGCTTCCTGGCTTTCATTTACCAGAGCAAGCTTGACAGTGTTGTGGATAGGAAGCCGGCCCACCTTTCTATGTGTTGGTGTTCTGTGTAATTTTCTGGGGATGTGTGTATGTTGTTGAGCTTTATTTTTTATCTAGATTGTGTTTATGTCAGGAGGCTGCCTGATATAAAACTGAAGCTTCATAATTTAGTCTTTAGTTGTGTTTCATAGTTTAGCAGTTATGGATTCAGTTAATCTAATACCTCTGATTTCACAAGGGAGTATAATAAATCTTTTCTCAGTTCATAGGAATTTTGTATAGTTGGTTAAGACAGAGATCAAAATGAGACAAACACTCATTCACGTGGTAAGTAGATGCTTACCTTGAATCTCTGTGGTGTCTTGATTAAATCACTTGCTTTCTGCTTCTGTTTCTGTGCACTTGGAAAAGTTCACTGCTTTTTGGTTCCTGTGGATGATCTGAGAACACACTTGGGGATTCATGAGTTAATCACCCTCTGGCTGTTTTTTAACATCATGAGCTTACAGGGAGTTTAAGGACGTCTGAGCTCTCTGGGGTTGTCTGAGGAGGAAAAGAAGCAGATTTGGCAGGATGATGAGACAGGTTAGTGTGCAAGTGCAGTAAAGAATTCCATTTTGGATGTTTTTAGTTTGAGTTTTCTGCAGGATATTCTGTTTTCTAGGTAATTTGTAGATTTTAACACTGCTTTATAAAAAGCTCTCTCCCCAATCGGTAGCTTTGAATTCTTCGGTATTTATGGGAGGTCATATTCTTGGATTAGATGTTCTGCATTACCTTACCAAAGATGATTCTACCAGCAGTGAAGCCAGCAAGGAAAAAGATCTGCTGCTCTGGGTATCTAAAAGATCACTTCATCTTGGTACTGACAGGACTGCCTCATTCTTTGCGATGGCTGTAGAGCATTCAGTCAATCCACTGAATGTAACATGCTTTAGTAGTCCCCACCACTCTTCCTGTTATATCAGTGCTGAAGTACATAATACTTACATGTACATACATCATCTCCCACATTTCCAAATTTTATCGGTATGTACTTCCACAAACAAGGTTTTAGTGTGTCTGTTTCCTTATACACTCAACAGTACAGAGTGCTACTAGAGTTTATCTGATTGGTGAAAATGTTATTTTATTCTGATTTTTAACTTATATATCTCTTATTACAAACTTTGGGTATCTTTTCATGTGAACGAGTCATTTGTAATTCTTTCTCTGTTCCTATATACTACCTATTTTTCTATTATATGGTTACTGTTTTATTATTGATATGTAGGAGCTTTAGCTGTATTAAGGAAATTAGCTCTTGGAGATATGACTTATGCTGTTGCTTTTCAGTTTGTTGTTTGTCCTTTGACTTTGCTTACCATGTTTTGCCATGAGGGAATTTTTTATATTGATGTAATGGAATGACATCTAATTTTAAAATTTGCTTTCAAATTTTGTGTTACACTCAAAACATTTCAGATATTATGTTTATCATATTCTGAATACCCACCTCAGCCTCTCAAAGTACTAGGATTACAGATCCAACAGTGGCTGGAGCCACTGCACCCAGCTACTCAAGGCAAATATTGAGCCAATGTACTTGGCCATCCAAGGTTCCACCCTAGATAGGGGAGCTCTGAGCACTGGCATTGGAGGCAGCACAGCTTCTCAGCTGAACTCTGGGATAGACACATTTCCTGATGGGCAGAGCATTCCAAGGCTTCTCACTCACATCTTCTACAACTCCAAGTCTTGGGATGCCGCAAACCCATACTCTACATGGGCCAGCCTTCATTGAGCAGCTAGTGTGGGACAGACAGACCAGGGTGGGCACGCAAGAGGAAGGAGACCCAGACTTTGCCTCAAGGAGATCACATTCAAGCAGGGACAGAATTACTCCAGAGTGTGGCAGACTAAGGGACCAAAGCCTCTGATTTTCTTCCTTCCTTTCTTTCTTTCTTTCTCTCTCTCTCTTTCTTTCTTTCTTCTCTCTTTCGCTCTCTTCCTCTCTTCTTTCTTCCTTCCTTTCCCTCTTTCTTTCTCCTTCTTTCTTTTTTTCAAGACAGAGTTTTACTCTTGTTGTCCAGGCTGGAGTGCAATAGCCTTAGGTGATCCACCCACCTAGGCCTCTCAAATGCTGTTATATGTGTGAGCCACTGTATCTTGCCACCTCCAATTTTCACAGAAGGTGGCACAGAGAAGTTTGGCACTCAACAGAAATGAGTTCAAATATCAGTTTCCCTCGTTCTTGGCTCAAGCTTTTCTGGTTCTCAGTGACTTCCTATGAAAGGGAATGAGAGGGGTCTGTGGTGACAAAATGATGCCAGGCAAGGTGACACTCACCTGTAATCTCAGCAACTCAGTAGGCTGAGGTGGGAGGATCATTTGAGGGTCCTACCTGGGAAACATAGGGAGATTCCAAATTAAAAAAAAAAAAATGGGCATGGTGGTTCATGCTTGGAATCCTAGCACTTTGGGAGGCAGGGCAGGTGGATCACTGGAGGTCAGGAGTTTGAGACTATCCTGACCAATATGGTGAAACCCCATCCCTACTAAAAATACAAAAATTAGGCAGGCATGGTGATGCATGCCTGTAGTCCCAGCTACTTGGGAGGTTGAGGCAGAAGAATCGCTTAAACCCAGGAGGTGAAGGTTGCAGTGAGCCAAGATCACACCACGGCACTTCCAGCC
This sequence comes from Saimiri boliviensis, assembly GCF_048565385.1. NCBI lineage: Eukaryota > Metazoa > Chordata > Mammalia > Primates > Cebidae > Saimiri > Saimiri boliviensis. The sequence continues at coordinate 82,432,775 of NC_133470.1, read as the reverse complement.
TGGGAAGCTTCAGAGAGCGAGACTCCATCTCCAAAACAAAAAAAGAGAGAGAGAGGAAGAGACATCAACAAACATTGGTGATGAATGGGATAGCTTTGGCACTGCCTGGCTAAAATATATGTGTGTGTGTGTGTGTGTATATATATATATATATATATATATATATATATATATGTACGTACATGTATATATATATATGCATATATTTGTATATGTATATATTTGTATTTTTAGGAGAAACTAGGTTTCTTCATGTTGACTAGGCTGGTCTCAAACTCCTGACCTCAGGTGATCCACCCACTTAGGGCTCCCAAAGTACTGAGATTACAGGTGTGAGTCACCACACCTCACCCTCTTTTTTTCTGAGAGGGAGTTTCACTGTGTCTCCCAGGCTAGAGGGCAGTGGCAAAATCTCAGCTCACTTCAACCTCCCCCTCCCAGGTTCAGACATTTCTCGAGCTCAGCCTTTCCTCGAAAGAGTAGCTGGGATTACAGGAGTGTGCCACCACGCCAGGCTGTTTGTATTTTTTATAGAAATGGGGTTTTGCCATGTTGACCAGGCTGGTCTCAGACCCCTGACCTCAGGTAATCCACCGGCGTTGGCCTCCCAAAGTGCTGGAATTACACACAGGGGCCCACCCTACCCCCATCCCAGTAAATTTCTTGATTGCACAGAATGTATGGTGATATTGGTGGACTTACGGACATCCTCTCCAGCATTGAGTGTTGTGTTTTGGGTGTGCTGTGCTTTTTGTTTGTTTGTTTTTTTGAGACAGAATCTCACTCTATTGCCAGGCTGGAGTGCAATGGCATGATCTTGTCTCACTGCAACCTCCACCTCCCAGGATCAAGTGATTCTCCTGCCTCAACCTCCTGAGTAGCTGGGACTACAGGCCCATGCCACCATGCCCAGCTAATTTTTTTAAAAAGTATTTTTAGTAGAGATGGGGTTTCACCATGTTGGCCAGGATAGTGTCAATCTTTTGACCTCATGATCCAACTGCCTTGGCCTCCCAAAGTGCTGGAATTACAGGCATGAGCCACTGTGCCTGGCATGTTCACAGTCTGGGATATTTGAGGCAATATTGCTGAGCTGTCCTGTCAACCTGAATTTGAGCCCTTTATCTGCCACTAACTTTGCCATGTGACTATGAGCAAGGTACCTAGTATCTCTGTTTTTCAGTTTATCTGTAAAATGCAGATTATGCCCAGCTCATAGCACTAGTGTGAGGAATAAATGAAGATATGTGTCGATCATTTTTACATGGTATGTGACACTTGGTAGGCACCAAATCATTATTGCTGGGAGTATCAGTACATTCTTGCTTGTCTACACACACACACACACACACACACACACACACACACAGAGAGAGAGAGAGAGAGAGAGAGAGAGAGAAATTGCAGAGATCATACAAAGAGTTCCCATGTACCTGTACTTAGCTTCCCCTATTATTAACATCTTACATTAGTATGGTGCATTTGTTAAAATTAATGAACAAATATTGAGATGCTTTTATTAACCCAAGTCTGTACTTCATTCAGATTTCTTGGGGTTCTGAGACACGGCATTCCATTTCATCATCATTTCTCCTTAGGCACTCTCCCTGGCTGGGTCACTCAATGAGTTTCTTTTGATTACATTGAAATTAAATTTTGGTGCAGACAATGAGATCTTTGCTACATAATTCTTAGGTTAAAATTTAGTCACAATGGCTGGGTGCAGTGGCTCCTATCTGTAATCCTAACACTTTGGGAGGTCAGGCAGACTAATCACTGGAGGCCAGGAGTTTGAGACCAGGTTAGGCAACATACTGAGACCCTATCTCTACTAAAAATAGAAAAATGTTTGCCAGGCATGATGGCACACATCTGTAATCTCAGCTACTCTGAAGGCTGAGGCATGAGAATTTCTTGAACTCAGGAGGCGGAGGTTTCCGTGAGCTGAGATTGTGTGACCGTACCCCTGCCTGGAAGATGAAGCCAGATTCTGTCTCAGAATAAATAATAATAATAAAAGGCAAACCTTATTCACAAAATTATTATAGGGCACCTGGTAGTATATGAGCTGGATGTGTAGTAGACTCGTGAGATCTTAACCTGAAGTCTGCCCTACTGTGGTGAAACCTGCTTGTATGCCAGAAAGCAGACCCAAGCTGCCGAAAACCACCTGCACCATATCCTGCCCCACTCGTCCTCCCCCAGCGTCTGGTAAATAATGTCCATTGAAAAATGCTGGTTGGGCTGACATGGTGGCCTGAGTGATAACACATCTCAGGAATGTGGGGCAGGGGGGAAGGAAAAGGGGGCCACTGTGTTTTTTTCTGACAGTCACCCCAAAACTGCTGGTGGCTTGGTGCTGGAAGGGTGTCACCCCAGCATGTTAGCTGAGCTGTGTGGTTTCTCTGAATGTTAATAACTTTCACTGCTTTGGCTTGTGTTTCCTCCTTGATATCACCAACTGAAAATATAAGTCAGAAGTTTTTGGTTTCTGGTGACAAATCCAAGGTGGTTTATCAGCAAACAGCCCCTGCCAGACCATGGAGTCTGTGTGCTGGGGCAGAGCCGCTTTCCCTTCGACACTGGCTCTTTTCTAAGAACTGAAAATAAGCTGTAGAGGCTGTGACTTCACTTTTCTTGGAACTGCTTTACATTACCCCCCAAAACTGCAGAAAACCCTCATTTAGCAGCTTTTGGATTACTGAGTTCTCTAATTCTTTCTGTTGCATATTCTTGTAATGCTTAAGTTTGACTGACAAATTATTCCACATCAGGCGAAGCGAGAGGGGGAAGGAATGACCATGTGAAGGAACTGGGTGCTTTGTCACTTGGCCTGTTTGTGGTTTAATGGTTGATGAGAAACAGCACCTAGAAGAGACACTGTGTAGAATGGCTTCCAATTCCAAGGGTCACAACCCTGTGATCTGTTTGCCAGCAGTTGGCTAGGACTGGGGTGGATGAACATCAGGCCACAGCCCAAGCTTACAGAGCAGCTGCAAGGACAAGGGGAAAAAATGCATGTTCAGCCATAATGACCCACATTTAGTAGATACTTCGGAGCTTGTGAAAAGGACATCTTCAAGGGGCCTCTGCCTCCTTGCGATAAGGGAGATAGTGATGTCAGCCGAACCTGGGGTCCAGTCCTTGTCCTGCTGGTTTCTGTTTGACTTTGGCCTTGAAAGTAAGTCTGTGAAGTGGAGACCACTCTTCCTTTGAAGGGTAGTATCTGGTAGGTTCTTGGGAACTGAATTAGGTTTCCCCTCCTGAGAGTGGGTGTCTGTCGACAGGCACATACGCCGTTCTGAAATCATCTGTTGCTATCTCTGTCTCTGTTGGAGGTGCTTCCAGATGATGTGTGATTGTGTCTTACTTATCTCAGTATCCCTGCCCAGCATGGGGTGTTATGTAACATACATGGGCAGTCAGTCAATGTTAGGACTGGCTGGGTTTTAGGCTGGAAGACAGTGGAAATATACAAGCAAAGGCAGTGTCTTGAATTTACACGTGGCCTGCAGCAGTTTTAAAATGAAAGGAGCCCCCTGCTTAGGAGGGCCTTTTGAATTGGGCCCCTGTATAGTTTATAGTAAATGTGAGGGTGATGGCTAGACTGTTGGGGAGTTCTCTTTAAGTACAGAGGGAAGACTTGGTAAAGACATAAAAGTGTGGAGAAAAAGGAGATAGCCAGCTGAGTCCAAAAAATGATTCATGTGGTTTGGGCAGAATCTGAAATGAGAGTCCTTTGAGATTGACTCTTGATAAAGAATGCAAATTCAGCTGGGCTCAGTGGCTCACACCTGTAACCCCAGCACTTTGGGAGGCTGAGGTGGGCAGATCAACTGGAGTCAGGAATTCAAGACCAGATTGGCCAACATGGCAAAACTGTGTCTCTCATAAAAGTGCAAAAATTAACCAGGTATGGTGTGTGGGGGTGGGGGGGTGGGGGGAGGGTGCCTGTAATCCCAGCTACTCAGGAGGCTGACACAGAAGAATCACTTGAATCCAGGAGGCAGAGGTTGCAATGAGCTGAGACTGTGCCACTGCACTCCAGCCTGTGCAACAGAGCAAGGCTCTGTCTCAAAAAAACAAAACAAAACAAAAAGAATGGAAGTTTAACAAAGAATTAAGTGCCAGGGACTGTGCTAGAAGCCGTCTCATGAGTTGCTTCATTTTACTGTCCCAGTACCCCTGGGAGGTCTGTTTCCCCTGTCCCCTTTCACAGCTGGGAAAACTGCAGCCATGGAGATGAAGTCCTTTGTCTAGGGGCTCTGTCTAGCCACAGAGCCAGGTTATGAACCAGTAGGTGCCCCTCATTATTAAGGACACTTGTGGGTGGTCAGGAGCAGGCCCTTCCCTGCAGCAGCTCTTCTGCAGGGCAGCGCTGGGAGCTGAAGGTCTCTGCATGGGCACTGGCACCCCCTGCTGGTCTGTGCTCAGGAAATGGGATGACAACCAGTCACCAGAAAACAAAGGCACAGAATGAAGCAAAGGAACAAAATGGGGCCATGAGAAGCTTCACTCCTGTTTACCCGGGAGTTCTGCCCATTGTAGCCAGGCCGAGGTGGGGGTCGGGGGCTGCTGGATTTGTCAACCAGAAGGGTTCCGAAGGGCTTGCAGTGGGGCCAGCCTCACTGTTCATTCATTGGATAACATTGGGTGGTTTATTTCACTGCCCTTACTTCTGATATCCATAGAAACAGGATGACAGGGGGTTAGAGAGGTTAAATAATTCACCCACATGGCTGCTAGCTGGAATCCAGTGCTTAAAAGTTCACTTTAGTGGCTCACACCTGTAATCCCAGCACTTTGGGAGGCTGAGGTGGGTGGATCAGCTGAGGTCAGAAGTTCGAGACCAGCCTGGCTAACATGGTGAAACTCCATTTCTATTAAAAATACAAAAAATCATCCAGGCGTGGTGGCACATGCTACTGGAGAGGCTTAGGAGAATTGCCTGAATCCAGGAGGCAGAGCTTGCAGTGAGCCAAGACTGCACCATTGCACTACAGCTTGGGCCACAAGAGCAAAACTCCATGTCAGAAACAAAAAGAAACCACAAAAGTTCACTTTATTTGGGCTTTCTGTGGCCAAACACCTGCTTGGTTCCAGGCTCTGGGGATACACGAGGTGAACAAGACTCATGGTTGCTCCCTGTGTGGCGTGGTGACTTCTCGGACTTCCCATTCCTCCTTATCATTCCTGTTTAAGCCCAAGAAAGTCCTGTGCTTTTAAGAACATATGTGGTTAGATTGGGCTCACCTGGGTATCCAGGCCAATCTCCTCATCTCAAACCCATTGCTAATTTCACATGCAAAGTCCCTTTGGCTACATAAGGTGACATATTCAGAGGTTCTTGGGGATTAGGGCATGGACATCATTGTGTGGGGAGAGACAGTCTGCCTATCTAGTCAGCTCTCTAGACCCCAAAGATGTATGTTCAGTCCAAATACAAAATACATTCACCCTGCCCCAAGGCCTCATCCCATTATAACATCAATTCAGGAGTCCAAAATCTGCTCTAAATCTTGTCACCTGAATCACCTCAATCTGGCATGGGGGAGGCTCTGGGAATAACCTATCCTGAGCAGTTCCTCTCCCTCTGTGAACCTGGAACTCTCTAAACCAGTTACCTGGCCCTAAAGTGTAGTGAGCGGCCACCCAGAGGGGTACAATCTAGTTCTGTCCCTGATCCAAGGGACCTGATATGTGATATGGGCAAGAAAGATAAGGAAGAAACAAGGAGGCTGCACACCCAGAAATACCAGACCACTAAGCCTCCTTTCCTCCTGGTCACAGAGGACAGGGAAAGGAGTTTCTCTGAAGGGTCTGTCGGCACCTCATTCCATGTCCTGTGAGCTTGGGAGAAGGCCGAGCTAGACACGTCTTCCGCGGGTACTGCTCATTTTAGAAAGTGAGTCAAGCTGGGTGCGGTGGCTCACATCTGTTATTGCAACACTTTGGGTGGCCAAGGCGGGCAGATATGCTGAAGCCAGGAGTTCATGATCAGCCTGCCCAACATGGCAAAACCCTGTCTCTACTAAAAATACAAAAAATTAGCCAGGTGTGGTGGTACACGCCTGTGGTTCCAGCTATTCAGGAGGCTGAAACAGGAGAATCACTTGAACCCAGGAAGCTGAGGTTGCAGTGAGCCGAGATTGTGAACCTGCACTCCAGCTTAGGCCACAGAGTGAGAATCTGTCTCAAGAAAAAAGAGAGTTGGAGTCAGGGCCTGCCCTGGGGTTTTCCATCAGACAACTGTGTATTACTTGCAGGTGAAAATTTTGCCAGAGCACAGCTAAGCCTGGTTGTCCTGCTTGTAGGACTCCGGCAGATAGCTAATTATCAGCTTCACCTGGGCTGTCTTTACCTGTTCCCTATCCATACCTTCAATTAGGATCCACGTGCTGGGGGCTCAAGAAAGTCTAAGCTTTTAGAAACCTCTCCGGTGAGTCTCATCATCAACCAGGTTTGGCAGACACGGATCTACAGCTTTCTGGCCCAGAGACACCTGGGGCGCAGGAGGGGTCAGAGCTGCCCGTGATGCTGGTTGTGAACTGGTGAAGGCTCCCTCGAGTGGGGACCCTGGAGCCCAGGGGACCAGAACCAAGGGGTCCCTGCCTGCCCCAGGCTTCTGAGGAGGAGAGGAAAGGAAGGCTGGAAAAGCCCATGTGGAGGAATAGAGCTGCTCTACCTCCTGGATGTCCAGGGTCATCCTTGATACTAGGCCGTTGCAAGGTAGTGATATCAAGTTCCATTTTGAAAAAGCTCTGTGGACGGGGAGGACGAAGGCGCCCGGCCAGCCCCGTGGAGGGACGCCCGGGACCTCCCCGACGAGCCCGACGAGCCCGTGGACAGGCAGCAGTACCTGCGGCAGGAGGTGCTGCGCAGGGCTGAGGCCACGGCTGCCAGCACCAGCAGGTCCCTGACCCTCATGTACGAGTCCGAGAAGGTTGGGGTCGCCTCTTCCGAGGAGCTTGCCCGTCAGCGAGGAGTCCTGGAGCGCACAGAGAAGATGGTGGACAAGATGGACCAAGATTTGAAGATCAGCCAGAAACACATCAATAGCATTAAGAGTGTATTTGGGGGACTTGTCAATTACTTCAAATCCAAACCAGCAGAAACCTCAGCTGAACAGAATGGCACCCTCGTTTCCCAGCCCAACAGCAGATTGAAAGAAGCCATAAGTACAAGTAAAGAACAGGAGGCCAAGTACCAGGCCAGTCACCCAAACCTTAGAAAGCTGGATGATACAGACCCTATCCCCAGAGGGGCTGGTTCTGCTGTGAGTACTGATGCTTACCCGAAGAACCCACACCTTCGAGCCTATCACGAGAAGATTGACAGCAACCTAGATGAGCTGTCCATGGGACTGGGCCGTCTGAAGGACATAGCCCTGGGGATCCAGACGGAAATTGAGGAGCAAGATGACATTCTTGACCGGCTGACAACCAAAGTGGACAAGTTAGATGTCAACATAAAAAGTACAGAAAGAAACGTTCGACAACTCTGAAGACGGATGGATTTCCACTCTGTTGTGATGAAAAAGATTTGAAAGTTCTTTTTTTGAACTTCCAAGAAATTTCATTTACTATTTTAGTATGTAAATTAATGTGTGTTTGCAAATGTTAGATCTTAAGACATTTTGCGGTTATAAGGAAGTGTTTGTTCCACATTTTCCTAGGGTTAACACCTCGCCAAGTTCTTCCAGCAAAATGCTTAGAGTTTTAGTCTGAGCACAATAGCCTGGCCCTGCATATCTTGGGCATTTGACTACCAGATGGGAATAAGAAGAGTTGCATTTCTCACTTTAATGAGCGTATGGAAAGATGCAGACGGAATTTCAGTCTTGCAGCCACGAGCCTCTATTTCTTATTCCTAAGCCTTACCATGAGTCAGAGTGTTAAGGGGGCATGTGAGCCAGTCATTCGGTAGAGGAAGGTCCTTCCCACACCTTTGTTTAGGAGTCGTCATTCACACACATGTACACATGCACAATCACACACACACACACGCACACTCTCCGAACACATCTTATACTTTCATCTCCTGGAAAGGATCAGTGTTAGAATGGGAAATGGAGTGTGTTATGTTCTTTGCTCTTTTGTTGGCAGATGTCCCCACTTCCCTCCAGCCCCCCATCCTTGGCATGCATGTTAGTAGAGACCAGTGCTACTCACTGTGACTCCTGGAAATGTGCAGGGAATTGGCTGAGCCCCTCTTCCCCATGTGCTCTCATCTGGAACTCTCCTTCTGTGATTGGGAACAGTTCTTCCACTGGCTCGAGGCTGCCAGGCTGACCGGCAGGGGCACCCAAAAGAGTGTGTGGGAATGGAGTGTCACACAGATGTGGCTGTGCAGTGGTCTTCCTCCACCCCTCTTGAGAATCACCATTAGGCAGGCCTCAGTGGGACAAATGTTTATTTAGTACCTGGGGTGTCCTGACCTGTCCAGCACTCCCACCCACTCTTCTGCACTTCCTGCAAGGTAACTTGAATCATCACTTACTTCTCTGCCACCCAGTTTTAGGACTGGAACTCTACAAATGATGCTGACTTTGTATAGAAGGATTTGGGTAAGGGGGAAAAAGGCCCAGATACCATTTTAACTGGCCCAGTTCATTTTCTCCTACCGTTTTACAAAAGGAATCATTTAGAAACATCAATTAAAACTTAATTTCTTTGTGTTAGTACATCCAACAAAATAGTTGGAGCCCCAGGCCCTTGTCTTTTTAAAAACCAAAATATTTTAAAGATGGCAAAAGCGATTGATTTTAATAATGAGATAGGTCACTGTTAAAAATAACAGTGCCTTTGACCTTAAAACATGGTCCTGCCCATGTGACCTGTGCCATTTCCCAGTACTTTATAGTCTGCAGCCTATAAACAGTGGTGCTTCAAAGCAAAGGAGACCTCTAAGTGCTGCAACAGCGCATTCATTTTTATGTAGCAATTTGTTTATAAAAGTTTCCATCCCAGGCCAGGTGTGGTGGCTCACACCTGTAATCCCAGCACTTTGGGAGGCCAAAGTGGGTGGATCAGGAGTTTAGGACCAGCCTGACCAAGATGGTGAAACCCTGTCTCTACTAAAAATACAAAAATTAGCCAGACGTGGTGGTGGATGCCTGTAATCCCAGCTACTTGGGAGGTTGAGGCAGAGAATTGCTTGAATCTGTGAGCCAAGATCATGCCACTGCACTCCAGCCTGGGCAATGGAGTGAGACTCCATCTCAAATAAGTAAGTAAGTAAATAAATAAAGTTTCCATCCCATAATGCATGACCTTCCTAAAAATATCCACAGCCTCTATAGGCAGTTTGCAGCTTTCTGTGCTACAAACCGGTCACATCCCAGCCACCTCAGGGATTCTGATCCATGTCGTTAACAACCATCCCAGGGTGTGAAGGCTTGGTTAAAGCTTATCAAACTAGACATTTGTTTATTAGATGAGTTCGGCATTCTTATTCTCTCAATACCTGGTAAGAGGGAAATTTTAAACATAACACTTAACTCAAACAAAACTATTTCATGAGGCTTTCAGCAAAAAGGCTGCTCAAAAGCATGAATCCAGGATGCAGAGCAAAAGGCTTTTGTGCATAGTTCACTTATTGTAATTGTTTCCGGTTCTTCCATGTATGTCATAACTGTTTCTCTTTATCACCATCAGGCATAGACTCATGGAGATTAGTCATTATACCTCAGACCTAAGCTAATTATTTAAAATAGATACACGTAAAGGCCACTGCCAGACATTCTTGGCAGCTGTCCACTTGCATAATGAAATTAGTGATTCAACTGACTTGAAGCATAGTAATATTTTATGCACCTTCCCTATCTTTTGCTGGACTGATGAAGCTAGTCACTCACCCTTCTCTGTTTTTTGTTGTTGTTTTTTTTAACCCCAAGTATATGGAAGGAGAGTTGCCTTCGCTTTTCTGGAAATTTGTCTTCCTCTGACATATTAGGGGGCCTCATTTTGTCCTGTTCTTATTCAGACCCTCTTGTTCTACGGCCTGTGCTGAGGGACTGTCCCTAAGCTACCGGACTGCCACCTGGTCCTTTCTGCCACGTCTTCCTCACTGCCATGCCCAGGAAGGCCTGGTTGCTGATGCTACATTATAAATGAGTTGCTTGCATTTTCACAGAAAGTGAAGGAAGACATAAGACAGCTCCAGAATCTTTTCACATGATGATTGAGATCAACAAAAAAATGCTACCCTCTAGACTAGACCCATCTCATGGAGACAAGCAAAGGTGCTAGGGCTGGGGTGACTGGATGGAATTTGGAACTGCAGACAAAACCAGTTAATTCATCCTTCTTGCCAGATGGGGTCTGTAAGACAGATTTTGATTTCCACAGTTGAGCTGGAAACAAACTGTGCCTTCAAAAAAAAAAAAGTGGTATTTCTAACTTAAGGTTGATTATATGTTAAGTGTACTACTAACTTAAAAAATAGTGCACTCTCAAGGAAGTTTTCTAACATCTAATAATTTGTAACTTAGGGGAGTTGCCTTCTGGATGTCTTTTTTGCATTCTGTAGGAAAGGAAACCTGGATATAACTGAGGTTGCAAGAAATAAAAGTGTCAGTGCATTTAAAAAAAAAAAAAGAAAAGAAAAAGCTCTGTGACTGGGTGCAGTGGCTTACACCTGTAATCTCAGCACTTTGGGAGGCCAAAGCGGGCAGATCACCTGAGGTCAGGTGTTCGAGACCAGCCTGGCCAACATGACGAAACCCTGTCTCTACTAAAAAGAGAAAAATTAGCTGGATGTGGTGGTGTGTGCGTATATTCCCAGCTACTTGGGGGGCTGACGCAGAAAAGTCGCTTGAACCCAGATAGCATACGTTGCAGTGAGCTGAGATCATTCCATTGCATTCCAGCCTGAGTGTCACAGTGAGATTCCATCTAAAAAAAAAAGTGAGCCCTTTTACAGAAAACTATTAAGTAAACAATAGTACAGTGGTACCTGAGAGACTGATGTGTGGCTACTTGCGTTCCCTTGATGTTCTAGAGTAGAGCTGCACTGTCTAATGTGATTGTCAGCAGCCTCATGGATATATGGAGTACTTGGAATGTGCTGGTGTGACAGGCAGAGTTGCCAAACTCAGTAAATAAAAATTGAGGGTGCCTCCTCCATCAGTGTGGGCTGTGCACAGTGACTTTATTCCAGAACGGAAAGGGGGATAAAAGAGTAACTTTACAGTGGCGAAACCTGACAGACTGCCCCAGCCAGCCAGCCAAGGTTAACGTCAAGTGATAACACCACGTTAACAGCACACCTGGGTAAGACACCTGAGGCCCTGGGGGGCCAGGACTTGGAAGCTTCAAATTCGACAGCCACTCCTCTCCTCACTGCTCTCACGTGGCTCCTGCAGAGAGTAGTGACAGTGCTCTAAGGGGCCTTTAGGAGGCTAATGGGACCACAGGAAGTCTCTTGGAGGCCTGGAGAGGCATATGAGGACTTGGCATTTTCAAGAGGTATGACTGCTGGGGTTGGTGCTTGAGACTTCTGGTCAGAGCTGGTAATGCTTCCTAATGAATTGCCACAAACTTAAGAGCTTAAAAACACAAATGTATTGGCCGGGTGCAGTGGCTCACAACTGTAATCCCAGCACTTTGGGAGGCCAAGGCAGGCGTATCACCTGAGGTCGGGAGTTCAAGACTAGCCTGACCAACATGGAGAAATCTTGTCTCTACTAAAAATACAAAAACTTAGCCAGGGATGGTGGTGCATGCCTGTAATCCCAGCAATTTAGGAGGCTGAGCAAGGAGAATCACTTGAACCTAGGAGGCAGAAGTTGCAGTAAGCCAATATTGCACTACTGCCCTTCAGCCTGGGTGACAAAGCAAGACTCCATCACAAAAAAAGAACAGCTTTGTTAAATTCCTCCTATGTGTGGATGTACTTGCTGTAATATTTATTCCTGCTATTATGAGTCACGTGCTCCCAGGGCGGCCCTGCCCATTGTGAGACCTTCTGTCTTCCTAAGTGTGAGACAGTGTTTTCCCTGCCTTTACCACATTGTCCGCCTCTCTAGCTGGTGTCACACCCCTTTAAGGAGAATGAGCACATTGGCTCTGGGATCTTGGTCTCCCCAGTTTGCCAGCAGGCCCCAACTTGGCATGAGAAATAAATGTCAGTGGAAAAAAAATCTTTCTATTTTTTGAGATGGAGTCTTCCTCTGTTGCCAGGCTGGAGTGCAATGACACAATCCCGGCTCACTGCAACTTCTGCCTTCCAGGTTGAAGTGATTCTCCTGCCTCAGCTTCCTGAGTAGCTGGGACTACAGGCACATGCCAGCACGCCCAGCTAATTTTTGTATTTTTTAGTAGAGATGGGCTTTCACCATGTTGGCCAGGATGGTATTGATCTCTTGAGCTTGTGATCTGCCCACCTCAGCCTCCCAAAGTGCTGGGATTGCAGGTGTGAGCCACCGGGTCCGGCTAGAAAAGTCTTTTTAAAGATGCCCGTATATAGTAAAATGCATATCCCAAGACAAAAGGTGTTGCACCTGTTGATGTGTGTCTTAAGAAGCCTGAGGAGCCGGGTGCAGTGGCTCAAGCCTGTAATCCCAGCAGTTTGGGAGGCCGAGGCAGGTGGATCAAGAGGTCAAGAGATCGAAACCATCTTGGTCAACATGGTGAAATCCTGTCTCTACTAAAAATATAAAACATTAGCTGGGCATGGTGGTGGGTGCCTGTAATCCCAGCTTCTAAGGAGGCTGAGGCAGGAGGATTGCTTGAACCCGGAAGGTGGAGGTTACAGTGAGCCAAGATCATGCCATTGCACTCTAGCCTAGGTGACAGTGAGAGACTATGTCTCAAAAAAAAAAAAAAAAAAAAAAAAAAAAGAAAAAGATTAAAGCAGCAGAGCATTCAAGCAAGCGTTAGGGACACTTTTGAGCACAGGGCCCTGACTGTGTACTTTGTACACTGGCCCAGGTCTGGAGACAGTGCAAGGCAGGCAGCTGGCCTGCACCATGTGGGTCAACTGAGTCAGCCTGCCCTTTGCGGGGACTGATGGGGATCTTTTCTAGGCCATTGGCCTAGGCAAGGCTGATGATATGAGTGGGGCTTACCCTGGTCTGGGCTGAATATGATACACTGGGACAAGTTGAAGGGAGGGGGATTGGAATGGGGTGCTCCAGAGAGCATCATCTGTGTACAACGGGAAGCCCCTGAGCTTGGACACATGACTTAATCATCTATCACAAAGTTCAGAGCAAAACCCAGAAGACCAGGCAATGATGCATTGAAACTGTCACTACCCAAGTGAGCATTTTCCTGTATCATTAAAAAATGTTTTATAGACAAGAGGTCTCACTGTGTTGGCCAGGATGGTCTCAAACCCTTGGTCTCAAGTGATCCTCCTGCCTTGGCCTCCCAAGGTGTTGGAATTATACTCATGAGCCACTGCCCCTGGCCTCTAACACTGTTTTAAAGTTTTTGATATATCTGTGATTTTTTGGTCATACCTGTTTTGTTACTTCCATTAGAGAAAATTGAACTGGCCAGGTGAGATGGCTCATGCCTGTAATCCCAGTATTTTGGGAGGTTGAGGTGGGCAGATCACATGATGTTTCTCCTGTGAGCGTTTGAGACCAGTTTGGACAACATGGTGAAACTCTGACTGTATAAAAACACACAAATTAGCCAGGCATGGTGATGGGTGTTTGTAATGCCAGCTCCTCAGGAGGCTGAAGCAGGAGAATCTCTTGAACCCATGAGATGGAGATTGCAGTGAGCTGAGATTGTGCCACTGCCCTTCTGCCTGGGCTACAGAACAAGACTGTCTCCTAAAAAAAAACGCAACAACTGCAAAAGCAGATTTTTGTCACTGCACTAATCACTAACCATGGGCATATAAGGACAAATGAAATAAGAGCAAAATAATTTATGCCTTGTTTTCTTTGCCTTTGACCTTCAGCCCCATGCATTCCCGCAAATGCTTTGCCCACAGCAAACCTTTGAAAACCTTAACTTTTCTGTTTTAAGTGAGATTTCCAAGTGAATTGATATTGTCTGGACAGACAATCCCTTTACTGGAGAGCAATTGGTATTTGAAGAGAATGAGATCAGGTTGCTAAGGACACCCTTGTTTGCAATTTGGTTTATATAAATTATTGGTGAGTAAGAAAAATAAGTTTATTCTTTCTTTCAGATGGTAAACCAGAGGAGAGGCATGTTATGGGGTAAAGTGAGTCATGAGGCATGGGAGGCTCAGATGGAACAGGGCTCTGGAATGCCTCTCTTTCTTGACTTGGGATTTCTAATTTACCTAGCAGGCCTCAAATTAAAGGACAAACAAAGGCTTCTAATCTGGTTGGGTGGGAACAGATAAAAGTTCCTCTGGGTGGATGGATAGGGGAGGGAAGGAGAAAGTTTGCAGAAACTGAAAGGGGACATTTTGGGGGGAGAAAGGAAGAAACCTGTTGTTTAATTACAAAACCAAAATATAATTTTCAGTGCCTTCCTTCTCCTACCAGTCATTTAAGAAATTGACATGTAATTCACATACCACAAAATGCAGCAGTTTAAAGTGTACCATTCTCTGGCATTTGTTTGTTTGTTTTTGAGATGGCATCTTGCTCTGTCACCCAGGCTGGAGTATGTGGTATAATCTCGGTTCACTGCAACTTGTGCCTCCCAGATTCAAGCCATTCTCCCATGGCAGGCTCTCAAGTAGCTGGGGTTAAAGACACCTGCCATCGTGCCTGGCTTATTTTTGTATTTTTAGTAGAGACAAGGTTTCACCATGCTGGCCAGGCTGGTCTTGAACTCCTGACCTCAGGTGATCTGCCCACCTTAGCCTCCCAAAGTGCTGGGATTACAAGCCTGAGCCACTGCACCAACCTCATATTCTGTTTTTAATTGTTCCGTGAAAGAAGTAGTAAGCCCACATATTACTTATCTATTTATCTAATGTTAATAGAGCTTTCTTATAACTAATATTTACATAGATATCTTTTTTCATCCTGTTGTTTTCATCTTAGCTGTGTTTTTGTATTTAAAAGGTGCCTCTTCTACACATTAGATAGATGGGTCATGTTTTTGTTTGTGTTTCTTAAAATTCAATCTCACTGTCTCACTTTAATTTGGAGTGTTTAGTTCACTTACAGTTCAATAAAATTTCTAACTTACACCATTTTTGTTCTTTTTTTTTTTTTTTTTCCTTTTGAGGCAGTCTTGCTCTGTTGCCCAGGCTGGAGCACAGTGATGTGATTTCGGCTCACTGCAATCTCTGTCTCCAGATTTAGGTAATTCTCTTGCCTCAGCCTCCCAAGTAGCTGGGATTACAGGTGTGCGCCACTGTGCCTGGCTAATTTTTTTGTTTGTTTGTTTTTGTATTTTTAGTAGTGAGCCAGTGTGCCTGGCCTATTTCTCTTTTGTTTTTTGTTCCTCCTTTCCTCACACAAGCCACCCCCATTTTCAGCATGATTACAGATGCTCCTTGACTCATGACGGGGTCATATCCCCATAAATCTATCATAAATTGGCAATAGCAGCCAAGTGGAGTATCTCAGGTCCATAATCCCAATACTTTGGGAAGTCAAGGTGGGAAGATTGCTTGATCCCAGGAGTTCAAGACCAGTCTGGGCAACACAGCGTGATCCTGTCTCTCCAAAAAAAAGAAAAAACGTTGAAAATATACTAAGTTGAAAATGCATTTATTATTTTTTGAGACAGTCTCAGTGTCATCCAGGCTGGAGTGTGGTGGGGCAATCTTGGCTCACTGCAACCTCTGCCTATCAGGTTCCAGTGATTCTCCTGCCTCAGCCTCCCGAGTAGCTGGGATTACAGGAGTGAGCACTGGCTAAATTTTGTATTTTTAGTAGAGACAGGGTTTCACCATGTTGGTCATGCTGGTCTTGAACTCCTGACCTTGTCATGATCCACCCATCTCAGCCTCCCAAAGTTCTGGGATTATAGGTGTAAGCCACTACATCTGGCCAAAATTTTTTATTTTTTGAGAGATGAAGTCCTGCTCTGTTACCCAGGCTGGAGTGCAGTGGCATGATTATAGTTCACTGCGGCTTCAGCCTCCTGGGCTTAAGTGATCCCTCCTGCCTCAGCCTCCCAAGTAGATGGGATTACAAGTGCACACGACTGCACGTGGCTAATTTTTATATTCTTTATAGAGACAGGGTCTCGCTATGTTTCCCAGGCTGGTCTCTAACTCCTGGGTTCAAGTGATCCTCTCACCTGAGCCTCCTGAAGTACTGGGATTAAAGGCATGAGCCACTGCACCTGGCCATCATGCAATTTATTGCATATTATACTAACAGTAAAAATGGAAAGGTTGTATTAGTACTGGAAGCACAGTTTCTACTGAATGTGATCATTTTTGTGCCATTGTAAAGTCAAAAAATTGTGTGACCATCTGTACTTGCGACTAATGCTAGGCTTAGACACTTGGATTTTAGATCGGTAAACATCCAAACACTTCCTACTGCATGGAGGAAGGTCATAGGGGTCAGAGCTCTTAGCTGCTAGCAAGAAAAGCCCACTCAAGCTGAGTTTAAAATCTGAGGCTGGGCACTATGGTTTATACCTGTAATCCCAGCATTTTGGGAGGTCGAAGTGGGGTGGATCACTTGAGATCAGGACTTCGAGACCAGGCTGACCAACATGGTGAAACCCTATCTTACTAAAAATACAAAAATTAGCCAGATGTGGTGTCACATGTCTGTAATCCCAGCTATTTGGGAGGCTGAGGCAGGAAAATTGCTCGAACATGGGAGGCAGAGGTTGCAATGAGCCAAAATCATGCCACTGCACTCCCGCCTGGGTGACAGAGCAAAATTCCATCTCAAAGAAATAAAAAGAAAAGAAAATGAATTTATGGGCAGCTGGGAAGGATGGAGGAGGCACAGAGACAGCACTAAAGATGACAGGCAGCCAGCTGGACAGTCACAGCCTCATCGAGCCCAAACATGCAGAGGCTGGCCTAGGGGGATGACACAGAAATGGCCAGGTGCAGTGGCTCACACCTGTAATCCCAGCAATTTAGAAGGCCTAGGTGAGACCAGGAGTTCAAGACCAGCCTGACCAATATGGCGTAACCCTGTCTCCACTAAAAATACAAAATTAGCCAGGCATGGTTGCAGGTGCCTGTAACTCCAGCTATTTGGGAGGCTGAGGCAATAGAACTGCTTGCACCTGGGAGGTGGAGGTTGCAGTGAGCTGAGATCATACCATTGAACTACAGTCTGATCGACAGTGACTGTCTCAAAAAAAAAAAAAAAAGAAAAAGACACATAGAGACAATTTCTATGCAGAATTGTGAGTGAGCGTCTCTCCTTTTGGGGGGGGATGCCAGGGGATTTCCAGAATCTGGGAGTGGACACCGAGCATGTGGCTGAGAATCCTGGACAGCAGAAACATCCAGATGTACTTAGCAGAGGAATCAGGGATGTGCCTGGCTGGGGTATCAACAAAGCCATCAATTCCAGCTGGCTGTTCATGTTGATGCTATACATCCTGTATATGAATTCTCCCATCAGAAATTCGATTGAGTTAGAAAGGCAAAGAAGAAATAAAATCATGTTTCCCAAAGGAGAGGGCAAGGAGGCGGGAAGGTGGAAGGAAACTTCCTGGTGCTGCGGCCTGAATCTCCACTTGTGCTGCTGTCTTCCCCACTAGACTGTACTTCCAGAAAGGACTGGAGACGGGCACAATGCCAGCCCCTCTCTTCTCTCCAGAAGTATTTCCCAACCCTGACATTCACAGTAATTGCTTCTTTCTGTTCCTTTCTCTCTTTTTTTTTTTTTTTTGAGACGGCGTTTTGCTCTTGTTACCCAGGCTGGAGTGCAATGGCACGATCTCGGCTCACCGCAACTTCCGCTTCCTGGGTTCAGGCAATTCTCCTGCCTCAGCCTCCTGAGTAGCTGGGATTACAGGCACGAGCCACCATGCCCAGCTAATTTTTTGTATTTTTAGTAGAGACGGGGTTTCACCATGATGACCAGGATGGTCTCGATCTCTTGACCTCGTGATCCACCCGCCTCGGCCTCCCAAAGTGCTGGGATTACAGGCTTGAGCCACCGCGCCCGGCTAGCTCCTTTCTCTTTTTTTGAGGCAGGTTCTTGCTCTGTCACCCAGGCTGGAGAGCAGTGGTGCAATCATGGCTCACTGCAGCCTTGACTTCTTGAGCTCAAGTGATCTTCTTCCCTCAGCCTGCTGAGTAGCCAGGACAATAGTCGTGCACCACCCTTCCCAGCTAATTTAAAAAAAAAAAAAAAAAAAAAAACAAAAAAGAAAAAAACTCCCCCCCCCCCCCCCAGAGACAGGGTCTTACTATGTTGCCAGTCTGGTCCTAAACTCCTGGGCACAAGCAATCTCCCTTCTCAGCCTCCCAAAGTGTTGGGTGTTACAGGTGTGAGCCACCACACCTGGCCTTTTTCTGTTTCTTTAGAGTAGAGCTGCCCTAGAATGCATCTCTAGCCTATAACTCTTACCCAGCATTGTTTTGTCTTTTAAGCCTCTTTCAATCTCCAAGTTTATTGGCTGGGTGAGTGCTCACTCCCGTAATCCTGATGTGAGAGATCATTTAAGTTCAGAGGTTTGAGACCAACCTGGACAACACAGGAGACTCTCGTCTCTACAAAAACTAATTTTTTCTTTTTCACTCCACTCAGGCTGCAATGCAGTGGTGCGATCTCAGCTCACTGCAACCTTCACCTCCTGGGTTCAAGCCATTCTTCTGCCTCATCCTCCCAAGTAGCTGGGATTACAGGCACATGGGACCATGCCCAGCTAATTTTTGTAATTTTAGTAGAGCCAGAGTTTTGCCATGTTGGCCAGGCTGGTCTCAAACTTCTGACTTCAGGTGATCTACCCACGTCAGTCTCCCAAAGTGCAAAGATTGGGGTCACAGGTGTGAACAACCATGCCGGGCCAAAAACTAAAATTTTAAAAAAGACACAATCTACAAGTTTCTCCTCTATCCCTTTTCCTTTTTATTTATTTATTTATTTTATTTATTTATTTAGAGACAGTCTTGCTCTGTCACCCAGGCTGGAGTGCAATGTCACAATCTCAGCCCACTGCAACCTCCGTCTCCCAGGTTCAAGTGATTCTATTGTTTCAGCCTCCTGAGTAGCTGGAATTACAGGCATGTGCTACCACACCTGGCTGATTTTTGTACTTTTGGTAGAGATAGGATTTCTCCATGTTGGTCAGGCTGATCTCAAACTTCTGACCTCGTGATCCACCCACCTTAGCCTCCCAATGTGTTGGGATTACAGGCGTGAGCCTCCTTGCCTGGCCTATCCCTTTTCCTTTCTATGGATTTTGGAAGACTCCACACTGTTGGGCCTGTAGCACTTCTTAAAGTCTGGATTTCCCTGGTGCATGTGAACCCATTCTCTGTCTTTTGTATTTGTGGCATATTTGCAGCTGGATTAATGCTCACCCCATCAGATTAGAGTTTGATCGTGTTGGCAAGATTCAGTGGGTGATGTGATTGATCTCTTATTGGTGATGGATACTATCCTATTGCCTCTCTTATTTTGTTAATTTTTTAAATTCGTTTTTTGGAAATAGGGGTCTCATTTTGTCACCCAGGCTGGAGTGCAGTGACTCCACCCCATAGCTCCCTAAAGACTCAAACTCCTGGGCTCAAGCGATCTGCACACTTCAGCCTCCTGAGTAGCTGAGACCACACTTTTTTTTTTCTTTTTTGAGATGAAGACCCAACTTTTTTTTTTTCTTTTTTGAGATGAAGTCTCACTCTATCACCCAGGCTGGAGTGTCTTGGCGTGATCTCAGCTGGTCGCAATCTCCACCTCCCAGGTTAATGCAATTCTCTTGCCTCAGCACTCCAAGTAGGTGAAATTATAGGCACCCGCCACCACACCCAGCTAATTTTCATATTTTTGGTAGAAATGGGCTTTCACCATGTTGGTTAGGCTGGTCTGAAACTCCTGACCTCTAGTAATCTGCCTGCCACAGCCTCCCCAAGTGCTGGGATTACAGTTGTGAGCCATGGCACCACACCTGGCCAATGCTAGCTTTTTTTTTTTTTTTTTTTTTTAGACTAACTGTTGTTTTGTCACCCAGGCTACAGTGCAGTGGTGTGGTCTCAGCTCGCTGCAACCTCTACCTCCTGAGTTCAAGTGATTCTGCTGCCCCAGCCTCTTGAGTAGCTGGAATTACAGGCACCCGCCAACATGCCTGGCTAATTTTTGTATTTTTTTAGTAGAGATGGGGTTTCACCATGTTGACCAGGCTAGACTTGAATTCCTCGCCTCAGGTGATTTGCCCACCTCAGCCTCACAAAGTACTGGGATTGCAGGCATGAGCCACCACAGCCAGCCAGTCCCCTTTTTTTTTTTTTTTTTTTTAATTTTAGAAATGGGTCTATGTTGCCAGGCTGGTCTTGAACTCTTGGCATCAAGCAACCCTCCAGCCTCAGCCTCTTGAGAGAGAAGCCTTAGCCTCCTGAGGGTGGCACCATGCCCAGCTTGAATTTGTCTTTTTAGAAAAGTGTGCATTGAACATTGGTGTAAACAGTTAGGATCACATACATTGCACCTCCCAATGTGGAATTCAGGATGCATGAGAAGTGCCTGGATATTCACAAGGCACTTCTGTAATCAAAAGCTGAAAGGCTGCCCCCTGCAATGGGTATTTCCACAATCCCTGGGCTCCTGAGAATCAGGGCCACCTCTCACCACATGGGATGGTCTGGAAACTAACTGATTTCTGAGATCCAGTCATTCTAATTGTTGTTGTTGTTTTTTTTTTTTTGGAGATTTAAATTTTATTTCATGATGCAGACTTAAAGAAGGTAGAGAGAAGAAAGAAAGAAAGAGAAAGGGCCAGGTGCCTGCCTCATGCCTGTAATCTCAACACTTTGGGAGGCCAAGGCGGGTGAAATCATGAGGTCAGGAGTTTGAGACCAGCCTGGTCAACATGGTAAAACCCCATCTCTATTAAAAATAGAAAAGTTGGGAGCACTACACACTGGGGTCTGTTGGGAGGAAATGGGAGAGGGACCGGGGGGTGGGGAGGTGGGAAGAGATAGCAGGGGGAGAAATGACAGATACAGGTGAGGGGACAGAACGCAGAAAACCACACTGCCATGTGTGTACCTATGCAACAATCTTGCATGTTCTTCACATGTACCCCAAAACCTAAAATGCAATAAAAAGAAAAAAAATAGAAAAGTTAGCTGCATGTAGTGGTGGGCACCTGTAATCCCAGCTACTCAGGAGGCTGAGGCAGGAGAACCTGGGAGGTGAAGGTTGCAGTGAGCCAAGATTGCGCCACTGCACTCCAGCCTGGGTGACAGAGCAAGACTTCAACTTGGGGGTGGGGGCGGGCAGGAAGAGATTAAGGGAAGGAGAGAGGGCTGGGGGAAGGAGGAAACACAGTCATAAGGACAACAACTTGTGATCTAACTACTCTTCAGCTTCATTCATCCTTTGGTAATTATCATTATTTTCTGTTTTTGAGATGGAGTCTCTGTGGCCCAGACTGGAGTGTAGTGGTACAATCTCAGCACACTGCAACCTCTGCCTCCCAGGTTCAAGCCATTCTTCTGTCTCACAAGTAGCTGGGATTACAGGTGCACACCACCATGCCCAGCTAATTTTCACATTTTTAGTAGAGATGGGGTCTTACTGTGTTGCCCAGGCTGGTGATAATCTCCTGGAACCAAAGTGCTGGGATTTGCAGGAAGGAGCCACTGTGCCTGGCCAAAATAATTCTTTTATTAACATTTTTGTTAGTTTTTAAAGTTTTTTTTTTTTTTTTTTTTTTTTTTTTTGAGACGGAGTTTCGCTCTTGTTACCCAGGCTGGAGTGCAATGGTGCCATCTCGGCTCACTGCAACCTCCACCTCCTGGGTTCAGGCAATTCTCCTGCCTCAGCCTCCTGAGCAGCTGGGATTACAGGCACGTGCCACCATGCCCAGCTAATTTTTTTGTATTTTTAGTAGAGACGGGGTTTCACCATGTTGACCAGGATGGTCTCGATCTCTTGTCCTCGTGATCCACCCGCCTTGGCCTCCCAAAGTGCTGGGATTACAGGCTTGAGCCACCACGCCCAGCCCAGAGATGGGATTTCACCATATTGGCCAGGCTGGTCTTGAACTGACCTAGTGATCCGCCCACCTTGGCCTCTGATAGTGCTGGGATTGCAGGCATGAGCCACCATGCCTTGTACCTAATTCCTATTCACTGGTCGTGGATGGGAGCTATGGAATCTCTTCCTAGAAAACATCCTGGCCCCATCAGAATGTCAGGGTTAAGGTTTCTAAGAGATGGTTCCTCTGTGCTCCACACCCAAATAATCCACTTAGTTCACTGTCAGACAACTTCCAGGTATTACAGTGGCTGTAGTCTAGCTGGAAAAACGCTGAAGTAGACCCCTGGGACTCTTTTGACTCAGCCACTAAAAACTTAGTGTGCCCTTGGGAAACAAGCTAGAGCAACCACGCCTGCAATCCCAGCACTTTGGGAGGTCGAGATGGGAGGATTGCTCGAGCCCAGGAGTTTGAGAGCAGCCTGGGCAACATAGCAAGACCCCATCTCTACAAAAAAAAATCAAAAAATTATCCAGGTGTGGTGGTGTCACCCTGTAGTCCCAGCTATTCAGGAGGCTAAAGTGGGAGGATCACTTGAGTCCAGAGGTCAAGACTGCAGTGAGCCAAGATCATGCCACTGCCCTCAAGCTTGGGCTTCAAAGTGAGACACTGTTTCAGGAAAAACAAAAACAAAAACAAAAAAAACTGGAGCTTTTGTTTTCTCATTTGTTAAAGGTGGATGATATTCTCTCCTTCATGGAGTTACTGTGAGGATGGAAATACAATTTTTTTTCCCATCTTCTTTTAGAAGTACAATTAGATAGGCATAGTGGCCAGATGAGGTGGCTCATGCCTGTAAATCCCAGCACTTTGGGAGCCTGAGGCAGGTGGATCACCTGAGGTCAGGAGTTCAAGACCATCCCGGCCACCATGGTGAAACCCCGACTCCACTAAAACTACAAAAATTAGCCTAGCATGGTGGCACGTGCCTACAATCACAGCTACTCAGGAAGCTGAGGCAGGAGAATTGCTTGAACCTGGGAGGTGGAGGTTGTAGTGAGCAGAGATCATCCCACGGCACTCCAGTCTGGACGACAGAGCGAGACTCCATCTCAAAAAAAAAAAAAAAATGCCAGATGTGATGGCTCACACCTGTAAACCCAGCACTTTGGGAGGCCGAGGAAGGTGGATCACCTGAGGTCAGGAGTTCAAGACCAGCCTGACTGACATGCAGAAACCCCATCTCTAATAAAAATATAAAATTGTCCAAGCATGGTGGCACATGCCTGTAAGCCCAACTACTTGGGAGGCTGAAGCAGGAGAATCGCTTAAACCTGGAAAGCGGAGATTGCAGTGAGCCAAGATTGCACTCCAGCATGGACAATAAGAAGGAAACTCTGTCTCAAAAACAATAATTAGATAGGCATAGTGCACAAGATAATGTCAGGTGACACGTACACTACCACTTAGTACCACTTTTAGTCCGGACAGATGACATAGGTCTCCTTGCCTCAGTTTTTCCACCTGTCAAATAGGAACCATATGAGGATGTACTCATAAGATGATGCTCAAGGCTAAATAATGTAACCCATGAACCTGCCTAGACCAGCACCTCCTCCGTTTTAAATACTCTTCCCTTTTGGCTGCTGTTGCTACTATTTTACTAACTGGGTTGATTTCTAGCCTGCAAAAAAAGGATCACAAGTTTGTGAACAAGACCATTATTCCTTACTCACTGATTCATAACCCCAATTTTTCTTTTTCTTTCTTTCTTTCTTTCTTTCTTTCTTTCTTTCTTTCTTTCTTTTTTTTTTGTTTGTTTGTTTGTTTGTTTTGAAACAGAGTCTCACTCCCACTCCCAGGCTCAAGTGATTCTCCTGCTCAGTCTCATGAGTAACTGGGATTACAGGTACCCACAACTAGGCCCAGCTAATTTTTGTATTTTTAGTAGAGATGGGGTTTCACCATGTTGGCCAGGCTGATCTCAAACTCCTGACCTCACGTAATCCATCCACCTCAGCCTCCCAAAGTGCTGGGATTATAGGCGTGTGCCACCCCACCAGCCCATAACCCCAGTTTCTTTTTACCAACTTGGATTATGGAACTTGGCACGATGCTCAGATTCCCATAATGCAAATTGTCCTCCCCAATTATAACTGCCAGTTTTTTTTCATCTAAGAAAAACAAAACAAGACAAAACAAAAATTGAAATGCTGGTCATTTCTGTGGACAAAAAGATAAGTATGGCCAGGTGTAGTGGCTCATGCCTGTAATTCCAGCACTTTGAGAGGCTGAGGCGGGAAGATCACTTGAAGCCAGAAGTTCGAGACCAGCCTGACCAACATGGTGAATCCCCCTCTCTACTAAAACTACAAAAATGAGCCAGGCGGGCTGGCATGCGCCTGCAGTCCCAGCTACTCAGGAGGCTGAGGCAGGAGAATCACTTAACCCAGAAGGCAGAGGTTGCAGTGAGCAGAGATCATGCCACTGCACTCTAGTTTGGGCAACAAGATCAGAACTCCGTCTCAAAAAAACAACAAAAAAAGTAATGTGACTGCTATTTTCTGGTTATAATCACAGAGTTCAGGTAAAAAAGCTAAGCAATATGAAAAAATAGAGTTAAAGTTTTTAAAAATTACCCCAAATTGGATTGGCAAACTTTTTTTTTTTTTTTTTTCCCCTCTTGAGACAGACTTGGTCTTGCCGCTGCCCAAGCTGGTGTACAGTGACACAATCACAGATGACTGCAGCCTCGGCCTCCTGGACTGGCTCTGTGCTCCTGCCTCCCAAGGAGCTGGGACTACAGGTGCATATTCCTACACCCAGCTAATTTTTTTTTTTAATTGTTTTTGTAGAGGAAGTCTCAGTATGTTGCCCAGGCTGGTCTCGAACTCTGGCCTCAAGTAATCCTCCCACTTCAGCCTTCCAAAGTGCTGGGATTACAGGCATGACCTTATTTGGAGACTGGGTCATTACAGAGGTCATCAAGTTAAAATGGGTCATGAAGGTGGGGCCCTGATCCTATATAACTGGTGTCCTTACTAAAAGGAAAATTTGTTGCCTGTGAAAGAAAAAGAATAAAATATTTTTTCCTTGAGACACAGTCTTGTTCTGTCACCCAGGCTGGAGTGCAGTGGTGTGATCTCAGCTCACTGCAGCCTCATCCTCCCTGACTCAAGCAATCCTCCCACCTCAGCCTCCTGAGTAGCTTGGGAACACAGGTATGTGCAACCATACCTGGCTTTTTATTTTATTTTATTTTATTTTATTTTATTTTATTTTATTTTATTTTATTTCTCAGATGAATTCTTGCTCTTTCCTACAGTCTGGAGTACAGTGGTGCAATCTCAGCTCACTGCAACCTCCACCTCTGGGTTAAAGCAGTTCTCCTGCCTCAGCCTCCTGAGTAGCTAGGATTCAGGCATGCGCCACCACAGCCAGCTAATTTTTATATTTTTAGTAGAGATGGGGTTTCACCATGTTGGCTATGCTGGTCTCAAACTCCTGACCTCTTGATCTGCCTACCTCAGCCTCCCAAAGTGCTAGGATTACAGGTGTGAGCCGCCACTCCCGGCTGTATTGTTTTTAGTAGAGGTGGGGTTTCATCCTGTTGGCCTGGCTGGTATTGAACTCCTGACCTGAAGTTATCCTCTCACTCATGCTCCCAAAGTACAGGGATTACAGACATGAGCCATGGCATCTGGCCTGAGACAACAAATTTGTCTTATTCTAAGCCACTTAGTTTGTGGCACTTTGTTACAGCATCCCTAGCAAAGTTATATCCAAGGAATAATCCATTTCATTGTTGTTGTTGTTGTTTTTAAGAAAAAAATAGGAAAGAAAGAAAGAAAAAAGAATAATTAAAAAAAAATGAAGGAGAAGAAGAAAGAGGAAGAGGGAGAGAGAACGGGAGTGTTGCTTTATTGCCCAGGCTAGAATGCAGTCTAAAAATGGGTATTGAAAACCTCTTTTATGCCAGTAATTGTGCTTAATAATGGAGACAGGAAAAAAATGAGGAAAGAAAATAACAAACAAGCAGCAAACCAATATTTCATTTAAACCTGTAAGTAGGTATGATGTGGTACTGATAAGAGTGTATATTTTGTGTATTTAAAATGGAGAGTTCTATAAATGTTTATTAAGTTTACTTGTTCTGGATGTGAGTTCAAGTCCTGTATATCCTTGTTAATTTTCTGTCTCGTTGATCTGTCTAATATTGATGTTGAAGTCTCCCCCTCTTATTGTGTGGGAGTCTAAGTCTCTTTATAAGTCTTACGTAATCTGGGTGTTCCTGTACTGGGTGCGTATATATTTAGGATCCTTAGCTCTTCTCGTTGCATTGATCCTTTGACCATTATATAATGTCCTTCTTTGCCTCTTTTGATTTTTGTTGCTTTAAAGGTTATTTTATCAGAGGCGAGAATTGCAACTCCTGCTTTTTATTAATTAATTAATTTTTGCTCTCAAGTTGGTTGGTAAATCTTTCTCCATTCCTTTATTTTGAGTCTTTGTGTATCCTTGCATGTGAGATTGATCTGGATGCAGCATACCGATGTGTTTTGCATTTCATTGTTAAAGGACACAGAAGCTCATGCTCTCTGTCATTCACGAATGTGTGATTAGGTTTTGGCCAGGAGCAGAGGCTCATGCCTGTAATCCCAGCACTTTGGAAGGCTGAGATGGGATGATCACTTGAAGCTCAGAGTTCGAGGCCAGCCTGGCCAACTTGGTGAGACCCCATCTCTACACACACACAAATATTAGTTGGGCATGGTAGCATTCACCTGTAATCCCAGCTACTCAGGAGGCTGAGGTAGGAGGACTGCTTGAGCCTGGGAGTAAGAGGCTGCAGTGAGCTATGATTATACCACTGCACTGTAGCCTGAACAACACAGGAAGTCCCTATCTATCTCTTAAAAACAAAAACAAAAACAAAAAAAGGGCTGGAGTTTGAGCTTGTGTTTTTGTTGTTGTTACTGTTGTTGTTGTTGTTGTTGTTGTTGTTTTGAGATGGAGTTTCGCTCTTGTTACCCAGGCTGGAGTGCAATGGTGCAATCTCGGCTCACTGCAACCTCTGCCTCCTGGGTTCAGGCAATTCTCTTGCCTCAGCCTCCTGAGTAGCTGGGATTACAGGCATGAGCCACCATGCCCAGCTAGTTTTTTGTATTTTTTCGTAGAGACGGGGTTTCACCATGTTGACCAGGATGGTCTCCATCTCTTGACCTCATGATCCACCCGCCTTGGCCTTCCAAAGTGCTGGGATTACAGGCGTGAGCCACCGTGCCCAGCCTCATTACTGTTGTTTTTTTGAGATGGAGTCTCATGCTCTTCCCAGGTTGGAGTGCAGTGGTTCAATCTCAGCTCACTGCAACCTCCACCTCCTGTGTTCAAGTGATTCTCCCACCTCAGCCTCCCAAGTAGCTGGGATTACAGGTGTGCACCACCACACCCGGCTCATTTTTATATTTTTAGTAGAGATGGGGTTTCACCATGTTGGCCAGGCTGGTCTCAAACTCCTGACCTCAGGAGATCCACCCGCCTCGGCCTCCCAAAGTGATGAGATTACAGGTGTGGGTCACTGTGTTTGGTCGATTTCGTGTTTTGGCTGGGTTGGGTCTAGCAGGTGTATGGTTAATAAACCAGGTCTAAATATTTCCAGGCTACTGGTGGGTCAGGCACGCACCGACAGCAATGTTGTGGATGGTGTTACTGGCTTTGAACATGGAAGAAAACAAGGTCTGGTCTCCTTTTTTCACCCAGATGGTGTCGACGAGCTGACCTAGGAGATAACAGAACAGGTACATGAGACCCCGTGTACATCCTGGGAAAGGGGGTGCCAACTGCTGGGACGCCAGTCCCCCCACCTGCCACCACCTAGCCCACCTGGCCAGTGGCTCTTCCATGTTCCTTACAGCTTTTGAGAGGTTTGCTATTCAAAGGAGGATGAATCAAGGAAAGTACAGGGCTGGGGCACAATTTTGTTAAACATGACAAGGAATATGCTTTGGTTCAAGAAAACCCGTGGCTAAGCACGGTGGCTTACGCCTGTAATCCCAGCACTTTAGGAGGCCGAGGTGGGAAGATCACCAGAGGTCAGGAGTTCGAGGCCATCACGGCCAACATAGTGAAACCCCATCTCTACTAAAAATACAGAAATTAGCCAGGTGTGGTGGCACATGCATGTAGTCCCAGCTACTCAAGAGGCTGAGGCCAGAGAATCCCAGGAGGTGGAGGTTGCAGTGAGCCGAGACCACACCATTGTACTCCAGCCTGGGTGACAGAGTGAGACTCCATCTAAAAAATAAAAATAAAATGAGAAAATCTGATCCTTCTGCCAGGCATGGGGGTGCATGCCTGTAATCCCAGCACTTTGGGAGGCTGAGGTGGGCAGATCACTTGAGGTCAGGAGTTCAAGATCAGCCTGGCTAACATGGCAAAACTTTGGCTCTACTAAAAATACAAAAATGAACCGGGCATGGTTGCATGTGCCTGTAATCCCAGCTACTTGGGAGACCGAGGCAGGAGAATCACTTGAACCCCAAAGGTGGAGGTAGCAGTGAGCTTAGATCACGCCACTGCACTTAAGCCTGGGGGACTGAGCAAGGCTCCATCTCAAAAGAAAAAAAGAAAAGGCAACGCAACCCCTACTAGTCTTCCCTATAAGCAGGCTCAGAGTGATGGCCGTGGAGTTTTTGGTCAGCCAGGGGCTTGAACACAATGGAATGTCTTCTAATACAGGTAATTACTATAAGCAATAAAACAGGTTGGGTTTGGCAGCTCTCATCTGTAATCCCAGCACTTTGGGAGGCTGAGGTTGGAGGATCACTTGAGCCCAGCTGTATGAGATCAGCCCAGGCAGCAGGGTGAAAGCCCATCTCTACAAAAAATAAGTTAGTCTTGCATGATGGTGCACCTGTGGTCCCAGCTACTGGGAGGCTGAAGCAGGAGGACTGCTTGAGCCTGAGAGGTGGAGGCTGCAGTGAGCCACAATTGCACCTGGATGCAGTGAGCCTGGATGACAGACTGAGACCCTGTCTTCAAAAAAGAAAAAAAAAATTCGTTTGTAAGGATAAAACAGACTGAGTACAGTGGCTCACAGCTGTAATATCCGGACTTCCGGACTTTGGGAGGCTAAGGCAGGGGGACTGCTTGAAGCCAGGTGTTTGAGACCAGCGTGCATAACATAGAGGGACCCAGTCTCTACAAAAAACACAAAAAAATTAGCCAGGCATGGTGGCATGTTCTTGTAGCCAGATACTCGGGAGGCTGAGGGGAGAGGATTGTTTGAATTCAGGGAAGGTGGAGGCTGCAGTGAGCCATGATGTCACCTCTGCACTCCAGCCTGGGTGCAGTAGTACAGTCAGAACTCAGCACAGCCTGTGCCTCCACAGAGTGAGACCCTCTCTCAAAAAAAAAAAAAAAAAAAAAAGGCTGGGGCTCATGCCTGTAATCCCATCACTTTGGGAGGCTGACGTGGGCAGATCATGAGGTCAGGAGATCGAGACCATCCTTGCCAACATGGTGCAACTCCATCTCTACTAAAAATACAAAAAAAAAAAAGGTGGGCGTGGTGGTACACACCTGTAGTCCTAGCTACTTGGGAGGCTGAGGCAGGAGAACTACTTGAACCCAGGAGGCAGAGATTGCAGTGAGCCAAGATTGAACCACTGCACTATAGCCTGGGATTACAGGTGTGTGCCACCAGGCCTTGTTAATTTTTGTATTTTTAGTAGAGATGGGGTTTCACCATGTTAGCCAGGCTGGTCTCCAACTCCTGATCTCAGGTGATCCTCCCACTTCAGCCTCCCAAAGTGCTGGGATTGCAGGTGTGAGCCACTGTGCCCAGTCTGATTTTTTTCAAGTATTTAAAAATATAAAACCAGGCCAGGCACGGTGGCTCAAGCCTGTAATCCCAGCACTTTGGGAGGCCAAGGTGGGTGGATCACAAGGTCAAGAGATCGAGACCATCCTGGTCAACATGGTGAAACCCCGTCTCTACTAAAAATACTAAAAATTAGCTGGGCATGGTGGCGTGTGCCTGTAATCCCAGCTACTCAGGAGGTTGAGGCAGGAGAATTGCCTGAACCCAGGAGGCAGAGGTTGCGGTGAGCTGAGATCGCGCCATTGCACTCCAGCCTGGGCAACAAGAGCGAAACTCTGTTTCAAATATATATATATATATATATATATATATATATATATATATATATATAACCAATAAACATTCTTGGGCAGCTCATGAGCTGTATAAAAACAGATGGTGGGATCTCTATGTCTCCTGTGTAGATACTATATGCCGTGGTTTCCAGAGCCCTGGCTAGATGTTTGTTTGTTTGAGACAGAGTCTCCCTCTGTTGGCCAGGCTGATGCAATGGTGTGGTCTCAGCTCACTGCAACCTCCACCTCCCACGTTCAAGCAATTCTTGTGCCTCAACCTCCCTAGTAGCTGGGATTACAGGCACTACCACACCGATAATTTTTTTGTATTTTTAGTAGAGATGTGGTTTCAGTATGTTGGGAAGGTGCTCTCAAGCTCCTGGCCTCAGGTGATCAGCCTACCTCGGTTTCCCAAAGTACTGAGATCACAGGTATAGGTGATTCTGGCTAAGTACATTTAAATACTAAGTACATTTAAGTACTAAGCCCTGGCTAGGTACCTTTAAGGTATAATGGCATATGGAGGCTGAGGTGGGAGGATCACTGGAGGCCAGGAGATCAAGGCTAGTCTGAGTAACATACCAACCAGAGAGATCCTATCTTTACAAAAAAAATTTTTTTTATATTAACTGGGCATGTTGGTAGTGTGCACCTATAGTACTAACTACTTGGGAGGCTGAGGCAGGAGGATCCCTTGAGCCCAGGAGTTCAAGGTTTCAGTGAGCTGTGATCATGCCACAGAATTCCAGCTCTGAGACAGAGCAAGACACTCTTTCTAAGAATAGTAAAAAATGTTTTATTTTCTTGAGACAGAGTCTTGCTACATCACCCAGGCTGGAGTGCAGTGGTACAATCTCAGTTCACTGCAACCTCCGCTTCCTGGGTTCAAACAGTTCTCCAGTCTCAGCCCCCTGAGGAGCTGGGATTATAGGCGTGTGCCACTGGGTTTGGCTCATTTTTGTATTTTTAGTAGACACCAGGTTTCACCATGTTGGCCAGGCTGGCCTCCAACTCCTGACCTCAAATGATACACCCATCTTGACCTCTCAAAGTGCTGAGATTACAGGTGTGAGCCACTGTGTCTGGCCTTGTGAAAATGTTAGTGGCATTTTGATTATAATTGAATACTTGAAAAAAAATCAAATGTGCATACATATGATTGTTTTTGCCAGGACTAGGGGCCAGGACTTTTTTCTAATTCCTTCACCTTGTATTCTCGGGCCTTGCAAACAATAGGTGCTTAGCAAATGCAGTAGAAGGCACTCAGACAGTGCTTGATGTGCAGTGCATACATGTCATCATTAGGAAGAAAGAGACTGAGAGAGGAAGAACAAGGGAAAATTCAAGGCAATTGATCAGGTCGATATCAACATTGCTAAAATCAGAGGAGACCAGGCTGTGTGCGGTGGCTCATGCCTGTAATTTCAGCACTTTAGGAGGCTGAGGCAGGTGGATCACTTGAGGTCAGGAGTTCAAGACCAGCCTGGACAACATGGCAAAACCTCATCTCTACTGAAAATACAAAAATTAGCCAGGCATGGTGTGGCAGGCCCCTGTAATCCCAGCTACTAAGGAGGCTGAGGCAGGAGAATCACTTGAACCCGGGAGGTGTAAGTTGCAGTTAGATGAGATTACACCACTGCACTCCAGCCTGAGGGACATTGCAAGATTCCACCTCAAAAAAAAAAAAAAATCAGAGAAGACCAAGATACCCGCAGATAATGCACTGTGTCACTTTCCCTGTGCATTTTCCCTGCCTCTTGGTAGACAGCTCCTAACATCACCATGACATCCTAGTGAAGGAGGTGTGGATACTGGGGTTGCTACAGTTTATTGAACCATTTTTTCTCCCAGAGAGAGATGCTAATCTTCTGTCAGATTCCTTTGAGTGTTTTTCCGATCCCTGCTGTGGGCGGTTTACCCTCAGGGTACTTCTCCATGGAGCCACCAGGTGGCGACATTGCTGCATAAGTGAAACAAACTGACTCAAGATTAGAAAATAGTGTTCTAGGGGAATGCTGGGAAGATGGCCGCCTAAGAACAGCTCAGGACTTCAGCTCCCAGTCAAAGTGCAGAGGGTGAGTGGACGCCGCATTTCCAGACGAACTCTTATTGCCCACAGACCAGGAGATACCCAGGCACAGGGGTCGCCAGTGTCGCAGTCCCACCCGGTGCGGCTGTTTTGGCCCCCGCGGGACTGATTCCGCCCGCGTGGCTGCTGTGACCACTCCCTGTTGCTGCGGTTCTCCGTACAAAAGCCACTGGTCTGGGAGCCCTCTTAGCTGGCGAGCAGAGCCCTAAGACGGCAGAATAGCCCATTCATCTGAAATAGCGAGTCAGGCCAGGAGATTCCTAGGCAAAAAATCCGCCAGGAGCCGGCGCCGCGGTTCGAGCCGACTCCGTGAGTCGCAGCACGGGAGATCCCGGCGCCTTTTCAACAAGCGACCAGAACGCGGGGTCCTTCAACTTAAAAGAAAAGACTCTGAGTCAGGGAGCCAGGTGATCAGGCTCGGTTGGTCCCACCCCTCCACCCCCAACAACAACCAAAACAAAAACAGTAATTGGAAACCCTCTGGGTTGAGCCCTTCAAACCAAGCACAGCTGAACCGGGACGGTCCGGCTCCGTGGGGGAGGGGCTTCCGCCATTACTGAGACTCTCCACCACTACGGAGGCAGGCTGCCATTGCCGAGGCAACCCGCCGTTGCCGAGGCAACCTGCCACAACAGAGAGAGTCCACTATAACAGAGGCGGGGCCACCATTGCCCAGACAGTTCTAACTACGCCCATATAAAAAGGACTACAGGGAAGAGCTCAGGGCAGCTGGGCGGAGCCCACAGCAGCTCAGCAAAGCCCCTGCGGGCAGGCAGAGGCTAGGCCTGCTGCTAGCTGGGCGGGTCCGACCTGAAAGAAAAATCAAAAAAGGCAGTAGTGCAACGGAAACTCATAAAGCTCCAACTCCCTGGGACAGAGACAGACAACAGGTGGATAAACCCACAAAAATGGGAAGAAACCAGCGTAAAAAGGATGAAAACTCCCGAAACCAGAACACCTCTCCTCCTAAAAGTGATCACAACTCCTCACCAGCAAGGGAACCAGACCAGATGGAGAAGGAGGGTGATGAAATGACAGAATCAGACTTCAGAAGGTGGGTAGTAAGAAACTACAATGAGCTAAAAGAACATGTTCTAACCCATCGCAAAGAAAATAGGAACCTTGAAAAAAGATTGGACGAACTGCTGACGAGAATGGACAGCATAGAGAGGAGTATACGTGAATTGATGGAGCTGAAAAACGCAACACGAGAACTTCGTGAAGCATGCACAAGCTTCAACAGCCGAATTGACCAAGCAGAAGAAAGGATATCAGAGGTCGAAGATCAACTCAATGAAATAAAAAGAGAAGGCAAGAACAGAGAAAAAAGCGCAAAAAGGAATGAACAAAATCTTCAAGAAATGTGGGACTATGTGAAAAGACCTAATCTACGTCTGATAGGTGTACCTGAATGTGATGAAGAGAATGAATCCAAGCTGGAAAATACTCTTCAGGATATTATCCAGGAAAACTTCCCTAACCTAGCAAGGCAGACCAATATTCAAATCCAGGAAATACAGAGAACACCACAAAGATATTCCTCAAGAAGAGCAACCCCAAGGCACATAATCGTCAGATTCACCAGGGTTGAAATGAAAGAGAAAATGCTAAGGGCGGCCAGAGAGAAAGGTCGGGTTACCCACAAAGGGAAGCCCATTAGACTCACAGCAGATCTCTCAGCAGAAACCCTACAAGCCAGAAGAGATTGGGGGCCAATATTCAACCTCCTTGAAGAAAAGAACTTTCAACCCAGAATCTCCTATCCAGCCAAACTAAGCTTCGTAAGTGAAGGAAAAATAAAATCCTTTGTGAACAAGCAAGCACTCAGAGATTTCATCACCACCAAACCTGCTCTACAAGAACTCCTGAAAGAGGCTCTACACATATAAAGGAACAACCAGTACCAACCACTCTAAAAACACACCAAATGGTAAAAAAGCATCAACACAATCAAGAATCTGCATCAACTAACCAACAAAACAGCCAGGTAGCATCAAAATGACAGCATCAAATTCACACATAACAATACTATCCCTAAATGTCAATGGACTAAATGCCCCAATCAAAAGACACAGACTGGCAAATTGGATAAAAAGCCAAAACCCATCAGTGTGCTGTATCCAGGAAACCCATCTTACATGCAAGGATACACAAAGGCTCAAAATAAAGGGATGGAGGAAGATCTACCAAGCAAATGGAGAGCAAAAAAAGGCAGGAGTTGCAATTCTCATCTCTGATAAAATAGACTTTAAAGCAACAAAGATCAAAAGAGACAAAGAAGGACATTACATAATGGTAAAAGGATCACTGCAACAAGAAGAGCTAACGATCCTAAATATATATGCACCCAATACAGGAGCACCCAGATACATAAGGCAAGTTCTTAATGACTTACAAAGAGACTTAGATTCCCATACAATAATAGTGGGAGACTTTAACACCCCATTGTCAATATTAGACAGATCAACCAGACAGAAAATCAACAAGGATATCCAGGACCTGAATACAGACCTGGAACAAGCAAACCTAATAGACATTTACAGAACTCTCCACCCCAAATCCACAGAATATACATTCTTCTCAGCACCACATCACACCTACTCTAAAATTGACCACATAATTGGCAATAAATCACTCCTCAGCAAATGCAAAAGAACAGAAATCATAACAAACAGTCTCTCAGACCACAGTACAACCGAGTTAGAACTCAGAATGCAGAAACTAACTCAGAACCGCACAGCTTCATGGAAACTGAACAACTTGCTCTTGAATGTTGACTGGATAAACAATGAAATGAAGGCAGAAATAAAGATGTTCTTCGAAACCAATGAGAACGAAGACACAACATACCAGAATCTCTGGGACACATTTAAAGCAGTCTCTAGAGGAAAATATATAGCAATGAGTGCCCACATGAGAAGAAAGGAGAGATCAAAAATTGACACCCTATCATCAAAATTGAAAGAGCTAGAGGAGCAAGATCAAAAAAAATCAAAACCTAGCAGAAGACAGGAAATAACTAAGATTAGAGCAGAACTGAAGGAAATAGAGACACAAAAAACTCTTCAAAAAATCAATAAATCCAGGAGCTGGTTCTTTGAAAAGATCAACAGAATAGACAGACCACTAGCCAGATTAATAAAAAAGAAAAGAGAGAATAACCAAATTGATGCAATAAAAAACGATAAAGGGGATATCACCACAGATTCCACAGAAATCCAAACCATCATCAGAGATTATTACAAACAACTCTATGCACATAAACTAGTAAACCTGGAAGAAATGGATAAATTCCTGGACACCTGCAACCTCCCAAGCCTAAACTTGGAAGAAGCCGAAACCCTGAATAGACCAATAACATGGTCTGAAGTCGAGGCAGCAATAAAGAGCCTACCACCCAAAAAAAGCCCAGGTCCAGATGGGTTCACAACTGAATTCTACCAGACATACAAGGAGGAGCTGATACCATTCCTTCTGAAACTATTCCAGACAATCCAAAAAGAGGGAATCCTTCCCAAATCATTTTACAAGACAAACATCATCCTGATACCAAAACCCGGCAGGGACTCAACAAGAAAAGAAAATTTCAGGCCAATCTCCATGATGAACATAGATGCAAAAATCTTCAATAAAATACTGGCAAACCGATTGCAACAGCATATCAAAAAGCTCATCCACCATGATCAAGTAGGATTCATCCCAGGGATGCAAGGCTGGTTCAACATACGCAAGTCCATAAACGTAATTCACCACATAAACAGAACCAAAGACAAAAACCACATGATTATCTCGATTGATGCAGAGGCTTTTGACAAAATTCAACAACCCTTTATGCTAAAAACCCTCAATAAACTAGGTATTGACGGAACATATCTCAAAACAATAAAAGCTATTTACGACAAACCAACAGCCAATATCATACTGAATGGGCAAAAACTGGAAGCATTCCCTTTGAAATCTGGCACTAGACAAGGATGCCCTCTCTCACCACTCCTATTCAATATAGTACTGGAAGTTCTAGCCAGAGCAATCAGGCAAGAAAAAGAAATAAAGGGTATCCAAATTGGAAAGGAGGAAATCAAATTGTCTCTATTTGCAGATGACATGATTGTATATCTGGAAGACTCCATCATCTCAGCCCAAAATCTCCTGAAACTGATAAACAACATCAGCAAAGTCTCAGGATACAAAATCAACGTGCAAAAATCACAAGCATTCTTATACACCAGTAATAGACTTCAAGAGAGCCAAATCAAGAACGAACTGCCATTCACAATTGCTACAAAGAGAATAAAGTACCTAGGAATACAACTAACAAGGAACGTAAAGGACCTCTTCAAGGAGAACTACAAGCCATTGCTCAACGAAATAAGAGAGGATACAAACAGATGGAGAAATATTCCATGTTCATGGTTAGGAAGAATCAACATCGTGAAAATGGCCATACTGCCCAAAGTAATTTACAGATTCAACGCTATTCCCATCAAGCTACCAATGACCTTCTTCACAGAACTGGAAAAAAACACCTTCAACTTCATATGGAACCAAAAGAGAGCCCGCATAGCCAAGTCAATTCTAAGCAAAAAGAACAAAGCAGGAGGCATCACACTACCGGACTTCAAACTATACTACAAAGCTACAGTAATCAAAACAGCATGGTACTGGTACCAAAACAGAGATATAGACCAATGGAACAGAACAGAGGCCTCAGAGGAAATACAACATACCCACAACCATCTGATCTTCGACAAACCTGACAAAAACAAGCAATGGGGAAAGGACTCCCTGTTTAATAAATGGTGTTGGGAAAACTGGCTAGCCATGTGCAGAAAGCAGAAACAGGACCCCTTCCTGACACCTTACACCAAAATTAACTCCAGATGGATTAAAGACTTAAACATCAGACCTAATACCATAAAAACCTTAGAAGAAAATCTAGGGAAAACCATTCAGGATATAGGTGTAGGCAAGGACTTCATGACCAAAACGCCAAAAGCAATGGCAACAAAAGCCAATATAGACAAATGGGACCTAATCAAACTCCACAGCTTCTGCACGGCAAAAGAAACAGTCAGTAGAGTGAATCGGCAACCAACAGAATGGGAAAACATTTTTGCAGTCTACCCATCTGACAAGGGGCTGATATCCAGAATTTACAAAGAACTAAAGCAGATCAACAAGAAAAAAACAAACAAGCCCATTCAAAAATGGGCGAATGATATGAACAGATACTTTACAAAAGAAGACATACAGGAGGCCAACAAACATATGAAAAAATGCTCATCATCACTGGTCATCAGAGAAATGCAAATCAAAACCACATTGAGATACCATCTCACACCAGTTAGAATGGTGATCATTAAAAAATCGGGAAACAACAGATGCTGGAGAGGATGTGGAGAAATAGGAACACTTTTACACTGTTGGTGGGAATGTAAATTAATTCAACCATTGTGGAAGACAGTGTGGCGATTCCTCAAGGACCTAAAAATAGAAATCCCATTTGACCCAGCAATCCCATTACTGGGTATATATCCAAAGGATTATAAATCATTCTACTACAAGGACACGTGCACACGAATGTTCATTGCAGCACTGTTTACAATAGCAAAGACCTGGAACCAACCCAAATGCCCAACGATGATAGACTGGATAGGGAAAATGTGGTACATATACACCATGGAATATTATGCAGCCATCAAAAACGATGAGTTCACGTCCTTTGTAGGGACATGGATGAACCTGGAAACCATCATTCTCAGCAAACTGACAGAAGAGCAGAAAATCAAACACCGTATATTCTCGCTCATAGGCGGGTGTTGAAGAATGAGAACACATGGACACAGGGAGGGGAGCACTACACACTGGGGTCCGTTGGGGGGAAATGGGGGAGGGGCGGGGGGTGTGGAGGTGGGAAGAGATAGCATGGGGAGAAATGACAGATACAGGTGAGGGGACGGAAAGCAGCAAAGCACACTGCCATGTGTGTACCTATGCAACAATCTTGCATGTTCATCACATGTACCCCAAAACCTAAAATGCAATAAAAAAAAAATAAATTAATTAAAAAAAAAAAAAAAAAAAAAGAAAATAGTGTTCTAATTGGCCGGGCGCGGTGGCTCAAGCCTGTAATCCCAGCACTTTGGGAGGCCAAGGCGGGCGGATCACGAGGTCAAGAGATCGAGACCAGCCTGGTCAACATGGTGAAACCCCGTCTCTACTAAAAATACAAAACATTAGCTAGGCATGGTGGCATGTGCCTGTAAACCCAGCTTCTCAGGAGGCTGAGGCAGGAGAATTACCTGAACCCAGGAGGCGGAGGTTGCGGTGAGCTGAGATCACGCCATTGCACTCCAGCCTGGGTAACAAGAGCAAAACTCTGTCTCAAAAAAAAAAAAAAAGAAAAGAAAAAGAAAAAGAAAAGAAAAGAAAATAGTGTTCTATTTTCTTTGAGTTGGGTGGGGTGGGTCAAACCTGTAATCCCAGTACTTAGGGAGGCTAAGATGGGTAGTTCACTTGAGGCCAGTAGTTCTAGACCAGCCTGGCAACATTGTGAAACCCTATATGGTGAAACCCTAATTTTTGTACTAAAAATACCAAAATTAGCCAGGCATAATGATGCACGCCTATAATCCCAGCTACTCAGGAGGCTGAGACAGAATTGGTTGGGAAGCAGAGGTTGCAGTGAGCCAAGATCGTGACACTGCCCTCCAGCCTGGGTAACAAAGCGAGACTCCATATTTTTAAAAAACAGTATTCCTGGGGCCAGGCGCGGTGGCTCAAGCCAGTAATCCCAGCACTTTGGGAGGCCAAGGCGGGGGGATCACGATGTCGAGAGATCGAGACCATTCTGGTCAACATGGTGAAACCCCGTCTCTACTAAAAATACAACAACACAAAAAAAGTTAGCTGGCCGTGGTGGCGCGTGCCTGTAATCCCAGCTACTCAGGAGGCTGAGGCGGGAGAATTGCTTGAACCCAGGAGGTGGAGGTTGTGGTGAGCCGAGTTGGCGCCATTGCACTCCAGCCTGGGTAACAAGAGCAAAACTCCGTCTCAAAAAAAAAAAAAAAAAAAAAAAAAAAAAAAAGAGGACTTGCTATGAAAAGCTCATAGGGTCAGGTGCGGTGACTCACTCCAGTAATACCAGCATTTTGTGTAGACCGAGGTGGGTGGGTCACCTGAAGTCAAAGTTGAGAGCAGCCTGGTAATCATGGTGAAATCCTATCTCTACTAAAAATACAAAAATTAGCTGTGAGTGGTGGCACACGCCTGTAATCCCAGCTACTCGGGAGGCTGAGGCAAGAGAATCTCTTGAACTCGGGAGGCAATGAGGGGGTTGCAATGAGGAGAGATCCTGCCACTGAATTCCAGCTGGGTGACAAGAGTAAAACTTAGTCTCAAAAAAAAAAAAAAAAAAAAAAAAAGAAAAAAAAGAAAAAAAAGAAAAAAAGAAAAAACTTCTGGGTAGGGAAGAGTACACAGTTGGTGAAAAGACTGGTTAGTGCTGCAGTTACTGGTCCAGGCAGGCGGGGTAGCTCTGACTTATAAATGCGTGCATGCAGGCAGATGGGAGGGACGGATGAGCCGGAAGCCTAGGCTAGTGGAGGAAACAGGTCACTGCTGCAGCTTCAAGATCTGGGGCTAAAAGTAAGCCATGAATCCTCTGGGCACTTACATAGCCTGTTGGCAGAAAGCTCTGGAAGCACAAGTTCTCTCAGCACGATCTCTGAAGGTGAAGCATTGTCATAGGAGGAGTGTAGCTACATCATTTTCAGTGTGCATGTGTGTGGGTGTTCAGGAGTCACTTTTTTTTTTTTTTTTGAGACAGAGTTTCGCTCTTGTTACCCAGGCTGGAGTGCAATGGCACGAGCTCGGCTCACCGCAACCTCCACCTCCTGGGTTCAGGCAATTCTCCCGCCTCAGCCTCCTGAGTAGCTGGGATTACAGGCACGTGCCACCATGCCCAGCTAATTTTTTGTATTTTTAGTAGAGATGGGGTTTCACCATGTTGACCAGGATGGTCTCGATCTCTTGACCTCGTGATCCCCCCGCCTTGGCCTCCCAAAGTGCTGGGATTACAGTCTTGAGCCACCGCGCCCGGCCGAGATTGTAGTCTTTTTATGCACATCTTAGTTGTCAGCTAGGAACTGAAAGAAATCTTTATGAAAAACTGCTAGCTTTTTATCTGTATGCCCCTTGCCTCTCCAGTTCTCTGCCCCCCAAAATGTAGCTACCTAAGCCTCCATGGGCTCTGATCCCTCAATTTACTGAGAAGGCTGTGTTCTGTTTGGTTTCCTTCTCCTTTACAGTGATACTGAAAATATCTCCAGGTCGAAAGCTGGATAGTCTCAGGACACATGTAATTTATTCTCTTCTCACATGGATCACAGCCCTGTATTATCTGTTGTCCAATTACAGGAAACACTTATTTTGTACATTTGTTTAGTTTCCAATTGTTAATAGTGGGAGGGAAGCTGACTTATTATGTTGTTTGGTGCGAACATAATTGAGGTTTTTGAAATTACCTATTTTTATTTTTATTTTTATTTTTGATGTGGAGTCTTGCTCTGTTGCCAGGGTGGAGTGATCTCAGCTCATGGCAACCTCCACCTCCTGGTTTTAAGCAAGTTTCCTGTCTCAGTCTACCAAGTAGCTGGGATTACAGGCACCCGCCACCATGCCTGGCTCATTTTTGCATTTTTAGTTAAGACAGAGGCTCAGCATGTTGGCCAGGGTGGTCTGAAACTCAACCTCTCAAGTGATCCACCTGTTTTGGCCTCCTAAGTGCTGAGATTACAGGCACGAGTCACTGCGTTCTACTTCCATTACTTTCAATGGCAAAAACTGAAATTACTTTTGCACCAACCTCATAACATGGAAGCAAAAATTGCTCAGTTTTGATTTAAGTGGGCATGTTCTCTGCATTCAGAATTTAGTGGATAGCTATTTGATTTTAGTGCACCAAAGATGATGCCAATCACTGTAAGTTGTACTAGGTTTTAAAATTTTTGTTGACATGTTGTCTGTCAGGCGAATTATTCCTTTCAGAGATGTATGTGTGTATGAAAGAGACGGGACCTGGCTGCTTTTAATATTTAGTCTTTGGGTTTAAGAAATGTAATGTTGGCCGGGTGCAGTGGCTCATGCCTGTAATCCCAGCACTTTGGGAGGCCAACGCGGGTGGATCACGAGGTCAAGAGATTGAGACCATCCTGGTCAACATGGTGAAACCTCGTCTGGATAGCTGACCTCACAACTGCCAGCGGCTCTCCTGGGCAGCACTGGGAAGGCCAGCCAGCAAGTCCGGAACTGCTTGTCGGAAGGGAGGCTGGGGCTCTGAAAGAGGTTCCCAGCTAATTACAAACAATACAGAGAGGACAGGGTGTAAAGCCTGTCGCTTATCCAGGCTATTTTCTTTTTCCTTTTCCCCTTTTTTTTTTTTTTTTTTTTTTTTTTTGAGAAAGTCTCACTCAGTGGCCAAGGCTGGAGTGCAGTGATGTGATCACAGCTCACTGTAGCCTCCAATGTCTGGGCTTCGGCAACCCGCCTGCCTCAGCCTCCTGAGTATTTGGGACAATCGGCATGTGCCACTATACCTGGCTCATTTTCTTTCTTTGAGACAGAGTCTCACTCTCTTGCCTAGGCTGGAGTGCAATGGCATAATCTTGGCTCACTGCAACCTCCGCCTCCCAGGTTCAAGCAATTCTCCTGCCCCAGCCTCCCGAGTAGCTGGGATTACAGGCGTCTACCACTACATACAGCTAATTTTTGTATTTTTAGTAGAGACAGGGTTTCACCATGTTGGCCAGGCTAATCTGGAAGTCCTGACCTCAGGAGATTCACCCACCTTGGCCTCCCAAAGTGCTTGGATTACAGGCATGAGCCACTGCACCTGGCCAATTAGTTTTATTCTTTTGTAGAGACAGGGTCTCACTATGTTGCCCAGGCTGGTCTTCAACCAGTCCTCCAGTTTCAGCCTCCCAAAGCATTGGGATTACAAGTGTGAGCCACCACGCCCAGCCTCTGAACCATTCTCATAAATCCAGGGAACAAAACCCTTAGCCAGATGTGCCTCCAAGGAGGCAGTAGACATGCAGAAGCACAGACACAGCACAGCTCTGCAGGAGGATTTGAAAGGTGAGTGACGGAGCCAATGCAGGGCACTGGAGGTGTGCAGATGACACAGCCCAACCTGTGCCCCTTAGTACCGTGGTCTTCAGCTGCTGCTCCATGTCCACCATGTCAAGCAGGGGGAAGGCCATCCGCAGCTCATCCATGGTAAGAACATTCTGGAAGCCCAGTCTGGAGCGAGCTCAGGGAAGTAATGCTGGACAGTTCTGGGGGAAGATGCCTTTCTGAATGCATCACATCACAAGTGAAGGGAACACAACCCAGTCCTGATCAAGCCAGGCAGGAGGGCAGCAAGCAGAGCCCAGCAAGGATGGCACAAATCTTGCAGGTGCTGGCGAGCAGGCTGCAACTGCACAGGTAAAGAGGGCAGCTCCTGGGCAACCCACCAACAGTCACCAGACACATGACAGGTACCAGGTCCTATGCCAGACATGGCCCAGGGGGCAAAAGCACGTAAAAATTTCTGTCCCCAGCTGAGTGCAGTGGCTCACACCTGAAATCCCAGCACTTTGGGAGGCTGAGGTGGGAGAATTGCTGGAGCCCAGGAGTTCCAGGTCATTCTGGGCAACACAGTGAGACTCTGTCTCTACAAATAAAACAGTCAGCTACACATGGTGGCATATGCCTGTAGTCTACTCAGGAGGCTCCTCAAGAGGCTGGGGCAGGAGGATCAGTTGAGCCCGGGAGGTCAAGGCTATACCATGAGCTACGATTGCGCCACTGCACCCCAGCCTGGGCAACAGAGTGAGACCCTTTCTCAAAAAAAAAAGAAAAAAAAAACAAAACTGTCCCGAGGATCCCAGCACATTCAGAGCCCATCAAAACCGGTGTTCTGAGAACAGTGCTGCCAGTCAGTGCTGAGTTCAGAAGAGACTCCTCAGTGGGCTGGGGAGTCCAGCAGAGGGAGGAGGGCTGGAGCTAAAATCTTACAAGATGAACATGAATCGGCAAGGAAGAAGAGACCCTGGGGAGGGCCAAGCCAGCTTCAGCCTATCTCCTCTAAGATCTGCCTCCATCTTCCTGTCCTCAATTCCAACTCGAAGTGTTAACTGGATGTGGTTTTGGATTAATCACAAAATGAATTTTCCCCAAATCCTGATTCTATCAGATTGCCCCATCAGCAATAAAGCCTGCCCTGCCCTCCACTGCCCTGAGAGGTTGGTCAGACTCCTCAAGTTTACTTGCAAGGTTCCAGACACCCTGGCACCACCCCTCCTGTTCTCATTCCTCTCCCTATCCCAATCCAACCTCCTATTTCCCCTGCCTGGGAAACCTTAGCTATCTGCTGGGCTCCACTGTACCCCTCCAAGAAGCCAAGGCAATTCCTGACCCAGGGATACTCCACTGCCCCCCCCCCAATACCTGTGGCACACTCCTGTGAGCTTATGAGCCTTTAATCATACGCCTTGGTAAACGCTCCTTTATTGCACATGGTGTTATTCTTGCCTCTTCAGGCACAAGCCCCTGATTCATTCGTAAGCCCTGTGCCTCATCCTGGTCCTCGTCCTGTTCAGTGTGTGGCACACCTCTGGTACAGAGGACAGGCTCAGCACGACCCAGCTGCTTGAGAACAGGGGCCTGGTATTCTGCAGGCTCCCAAAGACAAGCTCCCTCTAA
This sequence comes from Saimiri boliviensis, assembly GCF_048565385.1. Taxonomy (NCBI): domain Eukaryota; kingdom Metazoa; phylum Chordata; class Mammalia; order Primates; family Cebidae; genus Saimiri; species Saimiri boliviensis. Next base: position 82,388,759 of record NC_133470.1, on the reverse strand, counting down.
CTGCTTCACTACCACTGGCTAATACGCTGACTGAGCACCCCAAGGAAGAGACTAGAGAAGGGGTTCCCAAACCTAGTTACAGAACCACTAGGAGAGGTATTTTGGTTTTTTAAAAATACAGATTCCTGAGTTTTACCGTAGACCTAGTCAACCAAGGCTCCAGCGCAGAGACCCTGGAATCTGCATTTTATGCTCCCCAAAGGATTCTGATGCAGGGGTAAGAAGACTGGCTTTTGGAAACCACCAGACATGAGGACCGACCACACTCCGGAGCTGTCCTCCCACCCCTCAGCCCGCAGCATCACCCATGCACCCCAGCACCCAGCATCCCTCACTACAGTCTCCACTCAGCTAAGGAAGGAAAGGCTCCAGCCCTGCCCCTTCCCTTCAGCCAGAGGAAGACCAAAAGGTTACCCCCGGGCATTCTCCACCACAGGCCCCTGCCCAGACACCAGCCTCCGCTTCTCATGGTACTTTGAGAAGAGCTTCACGGGGCTGTGAGAGAGGATAACCTGGTCTGCATCCACCTGTGGGACAGCCAGGACGGGAGGGCAGAGGAAGACAGAGCCATTGAGGGAAATAATGAGACAGGTGACAGGCCCTTTAACCTAGGGAAGGGAAAACCCACTCAGAAAAAAAACGGACACAAAGCCCTCTCTAGCACCCAGCAGCACTTCTAAAATGCACCCCGCCAGATGTGAGAAGAACCCGTCTCATTTGGTTCTTGCCACACAAAACAAGAGGCCAGAAATGTCACAGATGTGGGTTCCGGCCACTTGCCACCCCGTCAGGTGGAGCTAGATTTCCCAGGCCCCCACCTGGAAGCCACAGGGCGCACATGTGCTCCCTGTCACTGTCACAGAAATCGGTCTTTTACTTTCTATTTTCAGACATGATGTGCAGCCCAGAGGTCAGAGCTGGGCTCCAGAGCCAGACCACTGGGGAGCTCTACCACCTCCCAGTGGGGACTCCCGGGTGAGTCACCTCCCACAGGATCCCCCCATCTCCCACCCTCATGGCCTCTAGGGCTCTTGGGGGCAGTGGCCTGAGTACCACAGACAGCAAAGGTCAGGTGGGGCTGGGAACCTGCTGCCCAGGACCATCTTGTGTTGGATTGGAGAGGAAGGCAGCCCTGCTCTGGGGCTGTGAGGGGCCACAGCCTACCTCTACAACCAGGCCCCCCACACCTTCTTAGGAACTGTAGACCTCTTTACGATTTTTTTTTTTTTTTTTTTTTGAGATAAAGTCTTGCTCTGTAGCCCAAGCTGGAGTGCAATGGAGCAATCTTGGCTCACTGCAACCTCCACCTTCCAGGTTCAAGCAATTCTGCCTCAGCCTCCCAAGTAGCTGGGATTACAGGTGACTGCCACCATGCCCAGCTAATTTTTTGTAGTTTTACTAGAGACAGCGTTTCACTATGTTTGTCAGGTTGGTCTTGAACCCCTGTCCTCGTGATTCGCCCACCTCGGCCTCACAAAGTGCTGGGATTACAGGTGTAAACCACTACACCTGACCCACTTTCTGAATTTTGAGGATCTCTATGGGTCTTCTTGTCTCCAGTGAACCCCCCCCCACCACACACAACCATGGGAGGACAATTTCAGGTGGCCTACAGTTGTCGCCCCCAAAACATATCTGCAGACATTCTGAGATTTCCACAGACTGTCAGTGAAACAGCTCTCTCTGCCTCTGCCTAGACTGACTGGTGCAGTTTTATTTTCCTTGGGGGAAGGGATGGAGTCATCCAGTTCTGCAGAAATTTCATTGGAGTCAAGGGCCCTTTCCTACAGAAAGTCATGTCCACCCTGCATTATCAGTGCCACAGCCTGGGGTTCAGAATCTCAGTCCAAAGAATGAGAGATAGGGCTGTGTTCATACCCCAACCTGGGTGCTGGGCAGGCAGTGGCTTTTCAGTGGAGGGAGAAGCCTGTGGTGAAGGCTGTGCTGTCTGCCCAGAACCCTGCCCCTGGGCCCAGCATCCAGTGCTAATGGAATAGCCCCCACCAGCCTGTGCCCTCCCACTTCACAGAGCCCTGACCAGCCTGTGCTCTCCCACTGCACAGAGCCCCCACCAGCCTGTGTCCTTCCACTGCAGAGCCCCCACCAGTCTGTTTTCTCCCACTGCAGAGCCCCCACCAGCCTGTGTCCTCCCACTGCACAGAGCCTCCACTGGCCTGTGTCCTGCCACTGCAGAACCCCCACCGGCCTGTGTCCTACTGCACAGAGCCTCCACTGGCCTGTGTCCTCCCACTGCAGAGTACCTACCGGCCTGTGTCCTGCCACTGCAGAGCCCCCACTGGCCCGTGTCCTCCCAGTGCAGAGCCCCCACCGGCCTGTGTCCTCCCCCTGCAGAGACCCCACCGGCTTGTATTCTCCCACTGCAGAGCCCCCACCAGCCTGTGTCCTCCCACTGCACAGAGCCTCCACTGGCCTGTGTCCTCCCACTGCAGAGTACCTACCGGCCTGTGTCCTCCCCCTGCAGAGCCCCCACCGGCCTGTGTCCTCCTACTACACAGTCTCCAGTGGCCTGTGTCCTCCCACTGCAGAGACCCCACCGGCCTGTGTCCTCTCCCTGCAGAGTCCCCACCGACCTGTGTCCTCCCCCTGCAGAGACCCCACCGGCCTGTGTCCTGCCACCACAGAGCCCCCACCGGCCCGTGTCCTCCCACTGCAGAGCCCTCAGCAGTCTGTGTCCTCCTACTGCACAGAGCCTCCACTGGCCTGTGTCCTCCCCCTGCAGAGCCCCCACCGGCCTGTGTTCTCCCCCTGTAGAGTCCCCACTGGCTGCGTCCTTCCCCTGCAGAGCCCCCACCGGCCTGTGTCCTCCCACTGCAGAGACCCCACTGCCTTGTATCCTCCCACCGCAGAGCCCCCACCAGCCCGTGTCCTCCCAGTGCACAGAGCCTCCACCAGCCTGTGTCCTGCAACTGCAGAGCCCCCACTGGCCTGTGTCCTCCTACTGCACAGAGCCTCCACTGGCCTGTTTCCTCCCCCTGCAGAGTACCTACCGGCCTGTGTCCTGCCACTGCAGAGCCCCCACTGGCCTGTGTCCTCCCACCGCACAGAGCCTCCACTGGCCTGTGTCCTGCCACTGCAGAGCCCCTACCGGCCTGTGTCCTGCCACCGCAGAGCCCCCCACCAGCCTGTGTCCTCCTACTGCACAGAGCCTCCACTATCCTGTGTCCTCCCCCTGCAGAGCCCCCACCGGCCTGTGTCCTCCCCCTGCAGAGTCCCCACCGGCCTGTGTCCTCCCCCTGCTGAGCCACCAGCGGCCTGTGTCCTCCCACTGCAGAGCCACCACCGGCATGTGTCCTCCCACTGCAAAGAGCCTTCACTGGCCTGTGTCTTCCCACTGCAGAGTCCCCATCGGCCTGTCTCCTCCCACTGCAGAGTCCCCACTGGCCTGTGTCCTTCCCCTGCAGAAACCCCTCCAGGTTGTATCCTCCCACTGCACAGAGCCCCCTCCAGCCTGTGACCTCCCACTGCACAGAGCCCCCTCCAGCCTGTGCCCTCTCACTGCAGAGTCCCCTCCAGCCTATGACCTCCCACCAGCCTGTGTCCTCCCACTACAGAGCCCCCACCAGCCTGTGCCCGCCTACTGCAGAGCCCCCACCAGCCTGTGTCCTCCCACTGCACAGAGTCCCCAAAGTGCTGGAACCCAGCTCTGGGCTGCATCAGGGACGACGTCCTGGATCCTCGACACAGCCCTAGAGGGTCAAGCCCACCTACCCTCAAAAGAGGTGGGGAGAGACAGGGAAGCCCCACCATGAGAACCCTGACCCCCACAGCCTATCACCTGTCCCCTCACCCTGCCGTCATGGGTCAGCAGGATCGAGTCACTCTTGATGTCCAGGTGGATGACATCCTGGTTGTGGAGCACCAACAGGGCCTGGAGCACTGCCAGGCATGGCCGAGACCTGCTCCTCGTTCATCCTGCGGGTGGGGGTGAGCAGGTGGGTGGACAGCTCTCCAGGGGCAGAGGGGAATGAAGCCCTGTCTTGGGCTGGGAGGAACCTGAGACAGCTTGACCCCACTCTGAAGCTGGAGGAATGGAAGATATAACCCCATGCCCAGGGGGTAGAGGGGGACACTGCACAGCTGGTTTGGAGATGTGGCCCCACCCCAAGTGGTCTGGAGGGGACCTGGTCATGTCACAGGAGGAGTCTGAGGCCCTGGCAGTACCTGGTGTGGGTGACAATGTTGGTGAGTCTCCTTCCAGAAACTCCATGACCACCCAGAGCTTGTCCCCCACCAGGCAGCTGTAGTACATCACCACGTTCTCATGCTCATAGTCCCACATGATCACCACCTGTGCAGGGGCCGGGTCAGTGGTGAAGGTGGCCAGAGTGGAGCAGAAAGGGGCAGGAGGGCTGCCCAGGCCTGCCTCACACCCAGCCACTGCCTCCCCTTGGGTCCCCTTGCAGTAGTTCTACATCAAGCTTGTGCCCATGGGGCCACCTGGCCTGCCCTCCCCTAGTACTGCCCCAGCCACATGGCCCTCAAAGGCATCCTAAAGCCCACACCTCCCTTCTGAGTGCTCCCCTAGGACAATGCCCATCTCAGGTCAGTCCTGGGCTGGTGCTGGAGGGAGGTGGGAAGAGCATTTGAGCTCAGGGCTGAGACCCTGGACAAGCAAATATTGGGCATGGATGAGAGAAGAGGCGTGCACGTGAGGGCAAATGAGGAACCCAGGCTGCGGAGCTCCTGGTGCAACTGGGTGCTGTGACGCATGGCAGGTCGAGAGGGGCCTCATACACCGGGCAAAATGGGTGCAGGCTTCCTGTTGTCAGGATGCTGCAGGGCACTGCCAGAGTCTAAAGTGGAAAAGGGATGGGGTGGGCCTGAACATGAGAAACTTCCTTTTGGTGGTTGTGTGGGCCGTGCTGAGGACTTGGTGGTTGCATGGAGCCTGGGGTGGGGCCTGGAGTGGGAGACAATGGGCTGTGCAGACATAGGGAGAAGTTGCCAGCCCAGGGCTGACAGACTGGTTTGGGACACGGGGAACCCAGGAGGGGCAGGTCTGGAGGACACTACCCTGGAGCCCATGTGGGCCTCCATGGGTGTGAGGGGCCTGGAAGACACTGGCTGGGTAGTCAGTGGGCCGAGGAACCCTGGGTCAGAGGCTCAGGGACAGAGATGTGGGTGAGGATGCTGTGAGGACAGGCAGGGACCTACCTGGGGTGGAGATGGCCTGGAGGGGGAAGCATTGAGGGGAGCAGGGGGGCCTGACGCAGCACAGAGGAGTGCAGGGAGAGGAGGGAGGGCAGGGTGGGAGCACAGCAGGGAGAGGAGGTAGAGCGGGGGCAGGGGGAAGCAGGGAGGGAGGACGGCAGGAGAAAAGGAAGTGCAGGGCAGGAGGGTGGCAGGGAGAGGGGGACAGCAGTGCAGCAGCTCTCACACCTCTCTGAAAAGCAGCGCACGAATCTGCTGCTTGCACAGGTCCATCTCCTTGACGACCACCAGGTTGCCCGAGCTGCGCATGGTGGCAATGCGCATAGTGCCCGTGGAGTCCTCACCTATCTTGAAGTTGTCCATGTAGGATGAGGGGTCGCCTGGGTCCACCACCAGCTGCAGGGCAGCCCAGAAATGCTCATGGGATACGTGCTGTGGCTCCTGCTGTGGCAAACGGGTGCCGGGGGCCCAGGAAGAGCAGGGGTGGTGGGAGTGGCAGGGTCTCAGGCTGGAGGGGCCAGCTGGGGCTCTGAGGCGTGGGGGGTCTAGTACTCCAGTGCTGGGGGTACCTTGGGCTCAGGCGGGAGGCCAGGAGGAGGAGGAGAACTGCTGGTCGGCCAGGCCACCTGTTGATGGCCCATTAGGGGCCACGTCTTGAGGCTCTACATGAAACAAAACAGAGGTAACTGTCAGTGAAGGGTGCCTGGGGCCAGCTCTGCTCCCTAAGTAGGGGAGAGGCCCATTGATGAGACAGACACATTGATGGTCAGGATTAGATGCACAATGGGTCTGGCAGGGCTGGAAGGTGGGGATGGGAGAGCAACAGGCAGGGGACCTTGGAGGCCCTGGGGTGGGGCATGGGTTACCCTTGCACCCCGGCATGGGTGGTTGGTGTCAGCCCTCTGATAGGTGTTTAAGGGCCAGCTAGCTGCCAATTTTATCCCACTGGCCAGACCAAAAGGCTGAGGGGTGCCGATGTCAGGCCCAGAGAAAGGGGGTCCCCTGAGCCCTCCCTGGAAGACTTGGGCCTTTTGTCTGGCCCCACTTGTCACCTGTCACCACTGTCGCCATCTGCCTCACTGTGACTGGTGATCCGGCCTCGACTGCCTGCCTTCCCCAGGACCACTCTGGCCGTGGTGGCCAGCTCCTCCATTATTCCATTTTCCTGGTGGGCACAGGCGGGCGGTGGAGGGTTGTCTCTCCGAAGAGAGTTGGAGCGTGTCACCGACATGTTCTCAAACTCGCCCAGAAGCAGCATGAGGGCCCCATTTTTGGTTCCTTTGCTGCCCCACATGATGGTCTGGGGTCCCGGGCAATGGTGGGTGGGGGTGCAGCAAGAAGTGGGGGACACAGAATGGGCATCCAACACAGGGACAGGATGGCATGACACACACAGAGATAAGAGAGACAAAATGAGATACTGTGGAGTAAGGATGGCATGGGTGGTGGCCCGTCCCCCACTGGGATGCAGCTGCAGGGTCAGAGGAGTGATGGTTATGGCCAGGCTGCCGCCTCCCTGGGCTGTGTGGGACCCCAGAGAGGCACCCCTTGTTTTTCTCCTGTTCCCCAGATGGGCGGCACAGTCGTGTCCTGTGGGGTGGAAGGGAAGGAGGGCAGAAGCTGATTCACCCCATAATCAGGCCGAAGGCTACAAATTACAGGATGCTGTGGCCAGGCCTGGGCGGGCACTTCCTCCCCTGTGGGAGCCAGTGTTCATGAGCCCCAAAACCACACTCTCTGCTCCCACAAAGGACAAGGGGTGGAGGACAGGGAGAGTCACAAAGGCCTGGCCCCAAAGTAGAGGTCAATGGGGTTCCAGGAGCCAGGTGCCAAATACAAACCCATGTGGAAACCAGGCAGGGCGTCCAGTGCATTCCAAGTCTCTACGGTCCCCACTCTCCATGGTCTGAGTTGTGTCATACACGCCCGCTCTGCCCTTGCTCTATTTCCACACACACAGGTGTTCTTGCTGCTCCTCCCACTCCTGCCCTGCTCCAGGCCTCTGTGCTGGCTGCTCCTTTTGCCTGGAACATCAGCTCCCAGGGTCCCTGTGGCTCTCTCCGTCCACTCTTTCAGGTCTTTGCTCAAGCTTCCACTCATCACCCATCTAAAATGCCAGCCCCTGCCCTGCCTGTGTTCCACCTAGATCACCTGACAGCGGCTGACTTGGAGCACGCAGGCATCTGTCTGCTCCTGCCTCTGTCCAGTGCCTGCTCCTGGGGGCAGGGATTGTTTTTTCCTGTCTCCTTCGGGTCCCACTATATCTCAGCACCTATAAGCATCTGGCGCACAGCAGGGGCTAAGTGAACTTTTGCTAAACCATGGATTGATGAGGTGGTTGTGCAGGGGCCACAGTGAGCTGAGAACAGTGGCCCTGCTGACAGGGACCTTCCCCAGGCTGCCAGGCATCTGCAGCTGGACGCCTGCCTCTAATGTGCAGGAAACACTGATCCCCCAAAACCTGTGGCCTTCTGCTGCCCCATCTCTCCTGGCCATGGCTGTCTGTTGGAACCCAGATCCTACCCAGCGGCCCCAGAAAAGCAAAGTGGACACAAGGCCAGACTTTGCTGTTAGAACAGGGGGTTGAGGCTGGGTACGATGGCTCAACCCTATAATCTCAACACCTCTGGGGGGCTGAGGTGAGAGGACCACCTGAGGTCAGGGTTCAAGACCATCCTGGCCAACATTGTGAAAAAGTTTCCACTAAAAATAGCTGGCCATGGTGGTGGGTGCCTGTAATCCCAGCACTTTGGGCGGTCTAAGGCAGGAGGATCATCTGAGATCAGCAGTTCCAGACCAGCCTGGCCAACATGATGAAACCCCCATCTCCACTAAAAATACAAAAATTAGCTGGCCATAGTGGTAGGCACCTGTAATCCCTTGGGAGTTACTCCAGAGGCTGAGCCAGGAAGGAGGCTGAGAGAGGAGAATTGCCTGAACCTGGGAGGCGAAGGTTGCAGTGAGCTGAGATCGCAGTGGCACTGCACTCCAGCCTGGGAGATAAGAGCGGAACTCTGTCTTACAATGAAACAAAACAAAAGCCAGTGGGTGGAGAGGGCCCTGGGAGACCTGGGTCCTGGCCAAGGGCAGCAAACACAAGCACCCATAGGGCCCCAGGTCAGCACTGGCCATGAGGCACTGTGTGTGAATTCAGGTGCCCTATTTCCTGGTGGGACAGTCACAGCCAGGCCTCTCATCTGGGGAGCCAAGCAGGAGCTGGGATTTTGGAGACACATGCCAGTGGCCACAGAGCCAGGCAGGTCCTGGAGCAGAGGGGGTCGCGTGTGGCCTGTGGCCCACAAGAGCCAGTGCCAGACCTGTGGAGGCAGCTGCCACTCAGCTCCAGCCGGTCTGTCACCAGAATCCAACAGCTTTGAAAAGTGAAGTTTGTCACTTTTTAAGTGGTGGCAAAGAAGTCAAGGCATTCAAAAGCGCCCTGCGTCGGCCACACGGGCCCTTCCATGGGCCGCCAAATTGAGGCTGTACTTGTGTCTATGGCCAACTTGTGGGTCTTGGCACTCCTCCCTGCCAGGCTGGGCTGGGCACCAGGAGAGGTGAGTCCAGGCACACCCATCTACACCCCCTGGAAACAAACCTGGCGAGCTCCCCCTGGCCTGCAACCCTTCCCAGTCCCCACCGACCATGGGAGAGAGTCCAGGCTGTGAGGCTGGTTTCCCGAGGTCCAGCACAGTTTCCTGCCAGGCCAGCCTCATGCCTGCCACACCCAGACACTGGCTCTGCAACTCTTATAATTTCACATGGAGGCAGGAGAGGGATTAAGAGCATGGGGCTTGGAAACAGACATTGGTTCAAATCCCAACCTTGCCATTTTGCTCTAGATGGCAGGAGAAAAAACCACAACCAAAAAGTCCACAGTGTTCCACAGGGGTGATTTCCTACATGAAAGCTCAGCTTCCCCTGAATCTGCTGCCATTCCTCCTCCTCCTCCTCTTCAGCCACGGTGTCCCCTCCTCCCAGAAGCTTGCCTGGACCCCTGGTCTGGTTTAGTTACCTTCTCCAGGCTCCCCCATCCAAGTCCTCAGCACTAGGGACTGTCACCCTGTGGGAATGGGTCTGTCCCCCACTGCCAGGAGCTCTGGGAAGGCTCAAGGGTGGGATGGGTGTGGTCCAGGGACAGGAGCATACTGCACAGGGTATGAGGCTCAGGTTGGAGGCTGGTGTGGGGACTGTCAGAGGGGTCATGGAAGCCTCAGGTTGGGTGGCATGGGGTTCTCAGAACTTGGAGGCAGCGGGTGGAGGGTTGGTGAAGGGCCAGCCTGGGACCCAGGATCAGGGTGGAAGCTGGGATTACATCTCCGTTTCCATGTAACTGAGAAGGTGTTGGTTATAGGGTCGAGTGTGGGGTGAGGGCCAGGCCACTCGGGGTGGGGGCGGGCTGGGGGAGGTGGTGGTGGGTGCCGCATACCTTGGGGGCTCTGGGCTGGATGGAGGTGATGCAGGTAGGGTCGATGAGGTGCTTGGGCTGGCGAGCCGACTCCTCCATCAGCCTCTGCCACTGGCACGCAGCCCAGTGAGCTTCTGCTCATGGCGATCGAAGCCCATGTGCACACAGTGCTCAAAGTTGGATGGTGCACAGATTGCCACCCACTTCTTCCTCTTCCAAAACGTGGTTCCGGGGTCTCAGTGCGGACTGCGAGAGAGAATCATGGTGGCTGAGTGGCAGCAGTGAGCCTGCCCACATCTTCCTCCTCTGCCCCAACCTGTCCCTTCCACCCTCATCTTCCACCGGGACCCACAGGAGGCAGCAGCCTCCTTCCCGTCTCCCTACTCACCCCCTACCCCATCTGCATGGCAGACACAGCCAGAGGGCACTTTTGATGGCAGACACAGCCAGAGGGGCCATGTCCCCTTGCTCAGAACCTTCCTGCCTGTGTCTTATGGGCCCACAAGGCCCCGTCGCCTCTCCGTTCTCATCCCCTGGAGGCCTCAGGGCCTTTGCAGGGACTGGTCCCTCTGCCTGGAGCTCACTTTCTAGTGTCTGCACAGGGCTGCCCCTCCCCTCCTTCAGGTCTCAGAGCAGCAAGGACTCCTTTCCTGACCACCCCAACTTCGAGACCAGCGTGGTCAGCATGGTGAAACCCTATCTCTACTAAAAATATAAAAATTAGTGGGGTATGATGGGATGCACCTGTAATCCCAGCTATCTGGGAGGCTGAGGCAGGGGAATTGCTTGAACCGGGGAAGTGGAGGTTGCAGTAAGCTGAGATTGAGCCACTGCACACTCCAGCCTGGGCGACATAGTGAGACTCCATCTCAAAACAAAACACAAAGGGGCGAAGGGGAGACATGCTTGTCAAGGCGTCCCACAGAGAGCCGGGAGAAAGATGGGAAGGGGAGCCAGGCAGCCAGAGTTTCACTCTCCACCACATGCTGCCGTGATCTTGGTCAAGTAACCACCTCTCTGTGCCGTGGATGAACCACCACAGGGCTGCTGTGAGGGGTGGTGGGTGACTCGGAGTAAAGAGCTCGGGGTGAAGCTGGGCATATGTGGGGGGCCTGTCTGTGGGGGCCACTGTGATGGCTGGGGCGGTCCTCGCAGTGCCTGTGGAGGAGGGGCCCCGGTCCTGCTCTGGAAGCCCCCATCCCAGCTGTTCCAGGCCTGGTCTCTGGGGTTGCACATACCTGGTCTGATGCTGGTGAGATAGAAGTGCCCTCAGGCAGGTGACCTCTTCTCTGGGGGTGTCAGGTTACTTATCTGTAAAATGAGAAGAATGCATCTATTCACTCATTCGTTCATTCATTCAGTAATCAGTCAGCAATGGGTTTCCTCTGTGGCCACTGTAGTCACCCAGCCAGCCTTTGACCTCATGGGAAGTTCACGTGGGGCACAGACTTGTGCCCATGCAGCAGTAGCCCAGAGTGGTCAGGGCTGAGTGGTGGGAGCACAGGACCCTGGAGGGATGTCAGGGTGGGCAGCAGGGAGGCTTCCTGGATGAGGGGAAGCATGGACGGCAATGGATGAGGGCATACGCAGGTGTAGTTTCTGTGTTGTTCTCAGCTGGCTACCCCGCATGGCACCCAGCCCTATGCCTCTAGTGAGAGGATGGAGGATGTGCAGATCCATGTGGCCCCTCCACACCTGCTCCTTCTCCTGGCTCAGGCTGCTTTCCTGGGAGCAGCTGGGAAGGTGAGGCCCTGAGGTAGGACCATCGATGGGAGCCAGCCAGGGGAACTGGTTTGGCAGCAGGAGCCCCAATGGAGGCAGGTGGGGACCCAGCAGCCAACCTGTCTCAATTGGTCCCAAGTGGCCAGTGGGTGGTCAGAGCCAGGCCTGACCAGGGCCCCCGGGGTTGGCCTAGTTTCCCTGCTTCCCCTGGGGCCTGGGATGGAGGGCAGGCAGGGGGGAGGGGCTCCTTTGTCTCTGCCCAGCCTCTTCTCTGAGCCCAATGCCAGTGCCCTGAGTGGTGCCCACCCCTCCCTCACAGCCTTCTAGGTGTGCCCACCCCCTGGTGGCCCTAACCTATTCTCTTACTATTTTCCAGGCCCAGCTCCTAGGGTCATCCACACACCTCGACTGTCCCCATCTCTGCACTCTGCCTGCTGTCACTCCAGATCTGCGTCCTGTGTCCTCCGGCCTCTCTGTCCTCCCATAGCTCCCTCCACCCCCTTTGGCCCCATGCCCTTCATCATGAACTTGTGGCCCTGCCCATCCTGCTCCCTCCTCCACTTTGGGGCACTAGACAGTTCCCATAGCCACAGGAACAGGATCAGCCTTGTGACCCTTCGATAAACCCATAGGGTGGAGAGTGGGGCAGATCCAGAGGTTCAGGATGCCTGGGACTGGTGGGAGCAGCCTGGAGGGTGGGCGGCCAACCCAGCTAGCAGCATAGGTGCCGGAGATGTCCTCTGAAGCTTGGGCTCCTGCCCCCCCACCCGTAAACCCCCAAGGGAAAGGGGCCAGGGACACACCTCCGGATGTTTGCCCGGCACCACCCCTTCCCTCTGGGCACTGCACAGAGGGGAGGACAAATAGAGGAACTGACTGTGTTTATAATGACCAGGCAGGGGTCCCACCCTGGCCCCTTCTGGGCAGCTCCGAGCGCTGCTAGCTCCCCCAGCAGGTGCTCCCTTCCTACCGTAAGCTCCTGACCTCACGGGGTCCCACACAGGCAGTGCTAGGCCTGGGACGAGCAAGAAGAGCTGAGCAGAAAGGCTGAGCCTGCCCAGGTGGCAGGGAGGGAAGGGTAGGGGCTGGGCTTTCAGGCCAGCTCCAAGCTTGGCAGTCAGGTCGCCCAGGGCTCCAAACCTCAGTAGGGCTCTTATGATCTACCCTGTGTGACCTCACTTTCTCTTTCTGTGAAATGGGTACCTAACCCAATCTGGGACCTCAATGTGTTGCCCTGCATGAGCAACTCAGCCGTGCTGTGCCTCAGTTTCCTCCTCTGTTCAAAGATGGTGATGACAGTAGCTGGTTTCTGGCATTTTTTAAGGAATTAGGGAGAACACAGGGCATGGAAAGCTTGGGCCTGAGACTGCGGCTGGGATTAGAGCCAAGGCAAAGCACACACAGCAAGTGCTCAGTAAGTGCGGTCACCATTATAATAGCAGCCAGCACTTACTGAGTACGTACTGTGTACCAGCCCTCTTCCGGGCACTTTACCTGGAGTCCCACAACTGACCCTGGATGGAGGGGCCATTATGAGCCCCCGGATTACAGACGTGGAAAATAAGGCACAGAGAGGGGCCTCATTAACCAAGGTGACCCAGCTAGAATGACATGGTGGACATCAGACTCCAGGCCTATCTACAACGATGCGCGGGTCCCGGCCCTGTTGTGCATCTCATCCTGTTCCATCCTCACAAGCATCCTCATCCCAAGTCACAAGTGGGGAAACTGAGACCCAGACAGTGAGAAGCAGCGAGGATTTGAACCTGGATGGTTGTGCGTGGAAGGCACTGAAGGCTGAGCTCTTACCTCCTTGTCCTGCTGCTCTGGAGGGCTGGGGTGACGCTGCTGGGTTTGCCTATTACTATTATTATCCTTCCAAGGTTGGTGCTGGCTCCCCTCTACCTCCATTCCTCCTCATTCTTTCTGTCCACCCCCAGACCTTGCGTTTCCTCTCCTGGCCTAGCCTCTGCTGAGTGAGGGTCCAACCCTCCTGTCTGACCTGCCCTGGACCCGACGAGTAATGAGAAGGAGGACCATGTGGGCTCCCGGGCTGCCACCTCACCCATGGCTGTTCACCACACTTTCCCACAGGCCTCTGCAGCAGAAAAGATGCTTAAAAGCAATTCCCACCACCAAATGTGGTCTGGGGCTCAGCTTGGTACCCCCACCACCATGGCTGCCACCACAAGGGACCTATGGCCCAGAGCAGATGCTGACACTGAGCTCACCGGCACCCTCAACCTCAGTATAGTGGCCATTCTGAGCCCCATTTTGCAGATGTGGAAATGCAGGCTCACAGACGTAAAATCTCTCACTAAGTTGGCCAAGCAGAGCTCGGCCCAAAAGCCAGTCCTGCCCACTCTGGAGTCCACAGCCTGAAACCCTTTCCTGGCCCCCATGATGCCTTCTCGTGGCCTGAGAGTCCCCACAGGAAACAGAAGGCTGCCCTCCTCTCCTCCCAGGCACCCCTGGGCTCTCTGTGCCCCAGCCATACGGGCCGTCCTGCTGCTTCTCAAATCTGAGACATAATTACACCTCAGGGCCTTTGCATGGGTGAGTGCCCCACCTGAACTCTCCTCTCAGGGGTCCCTAGGGGGCTCTCTCCTCCCCTGTGCTCACAGGCTCTGCTCCTGTCCTGTTGCACTCTTGCCTATCTCTGCCTTATCTTCCCTCAGAGCTCTTTTCATTTATATAAAGTGCCCGTGTGTGTGTGTGTGTGTGTGTGTGTGTGTGTGTGTGTGCGTATATATATAAAATTCTTTTTTTCTCAGAGTTTCGCTCCTGTTGAGTGTAATGGTGCAATCTCAGCTCACTGCAACCTCTGCCTCCCGGGTTCAAGCAATTCTCCTGCCTCAGCCTCCCAAATAGTTAGGACTACAGATGTCTGCCACCACACCAGGCTAATTTGTATTTTTAGTGGAGATGGGGTTTCACCATGTTGTCCATGATGGTCTTGATCTCCTGACCTCATGATCTACCTGCCTTGATCCCCCATAGTCCTGGGATTACAGGCATGTGCCAATATGTCAGGTCGTGTGTATAATTTAGCATCTGCCTCCCCCCCTAGAATGTGTCAGCTCCGTAAGACAGGGACTGTCCTCTGTCTTGCCCCCTCATAGCCCAGGGCAGCCTACAGTAGGGACTCGGTGAGATGGTTGTCCCTGCCCGCTACACCCCTGCTCAGAGGCACCCAGGAATCCTTCAGATAAGCAGCTTGGACCTGGGGACAGGAACCCCAGAGTGGCGGGAAGATGCAGCCTTCTGCCCAAGCCAGGGCCGGGATGCCTGTGAAGTCCAGTAATTAATCCCCAAAATTCAGGCACATTTTGTATCTTACTCTAAAATGGTTATTTTACATTTTAAAAAATCTTTTGAAATGTTTAACTTGTGGGACAGGCAGCGTCAATCTGGCCTAGAGACACTTCAGATTTTTCAGCCACCGCTGTGTCCTCTGACCTTTTACAGCAGGAAGATGGTACTACCGCCCCTTTTCTCCCCCACAAGATAATTGAACCAAATGGAAAAGCAAGATCCACTGTGTGACAAAGCTGGCGGTGTGAGCAGACTCACCTGCAGAACCCCTCACCTCCTGCCCCGCCCCTTCCAGGCTCTCATCACAGCTGCAGTCCCTGGAAGGGATGGGGCTGGCTTAGCCGGAATGCAGGGGCCCAGGGCAGAGCAGGGGAGAGGGCCAGGCCTACAGGCATCCTTTCATCATCACCAAAACGAAACCCGAATCAGGAAGGGGACCCAGATCGCTAACTGTCTCCAGCCTGCAGTCAGGCTTCCACCATTGGTCCCCACTCCACTCTGCCACAATCTTCACCTACCAGATCTGGGAGGGCTGCTCCCTGTTTCAGTTTACCCCCTACCTTCTGCGGATGCGCTCTGATGGTGGAGGCGCTGGGAGTTTGGCCTCCCGTCCTGGCACAGCAGGCTCCTCAGTGTCCCGTGTCCCCCATGCCAGTCCTGCCTCAAACCGTGGCTCAGCTCTTTCTTACCCCATCTTGCACAACCCCTGACCCTCCTCTATCCACATCTCTGTTCCAGCCTCCCACACTGAGCTTCGTTTCTCCAAGGAGTCCTCAGGCTTTGGGACTGACACATCCTCAGGGTCCTCTTTAGCAAACATCTACTTCACCCACAAGTGACCCCATCACACCCACCCACGCATCGACCCATGCATGAGTCAATATCTACCAGGGACTGACTCTCTGCTGGGCCTGGGGCCCTTGCCAATGCATCCAACACTCAGAAACATCCCTGTCCTTGCAGCACTCACATTCTAGAAGGAAGGAGGCATTCAATGTGTGAGATAAATCAAAAAAATATCTACTAAGTTGGGTGAGAAATGCTGAGATGGAAAGTAACAGTGATCAAAAGAAAGCTGAGGGGAGGGGAGGCTGGAATTTCCAATAAGGTGGTCAAGGCCGGGCACAGTGGCTCATGCCTGTGATCCCAGCACTTTGAGAGGCAAAGGGGGAGTATCACTTGAGCCCAGAAGTTCAAGACCAGGTTGGGCAACCTAGTGAGACCCTGTCTCTACCCCCAAAATCGAAAATTAGCCAGGTGTGGTGGTGTGTTCCTGTGGTCCCCGCTGCTGGGGAGGCTGAGGCGAGAGCATCACCTGAGCCTGGGAGATTGAGGCTGCAGCCAGTGATCAAGCCACTGCACTCTAGCCTAGGTGACAGAGAGAGACCTTGTCTCAAACATAAGAACAATAGGCTGGATGCACTGGCTTACACCTGTAATCCCAGCACTTTTGGAGGCCAAGGGCGATGGATCACTTGAGGTCAGAAGTTCGAGACCAGCCTGGCCAACATAGTGAAACCCAGTCTCTAATAAAAATGCAAAAAATCAGCCTGGCGTGGTGGGAAGTGCCTGTAATCCCAGATACTCGGGAGGCAGAGGCAGGAGAATCACTAGGACCTGGGAAGTGGAGGTTGCAGGGAGCCAATATTGTGCCACTGCACTCCAGCCTGGGCGACAGAATGAGACTCTGTCTCAAAATAATAATAATAATAATAATAATAATAATAATAATAAAGCAAACAGGCAGGCCTTGCTGAGAAGGGAACACCTGAGAAGGGACTTTCGTGAGGAGGGGTAAGGGAGCGATGTAGGGCTCTGGAGGAAAGGCAGCCCAGGAGGAAGGAACAGCCAGGGTGGACCCTCTCCATTGGGAATGTGCTTGATGTGGTCAAGGGGCATCAAGGAGGCCATGGGGCTGGAGCAGGGTAGGCGAGGGGGTGAGTGGAAGGACAGGCCAAGGTCATGGGGCAGATCAGGCTTTGGGGGCCACAGGGAGAGACCTGGTCCTTTCCCGAATGAGGTGGAGTTGTGGGAGGCCCTGAGCCCAGGATGGCCATTGCCTGACTCCGGAGTTCACAGGCTCCCACTGGCTGGAAACTGTTGGGGCAGAACAGAAAGGGGGACCAGGGAGGAGGTGGCTGTGACAGTCCAGTGGAAATCAAGGGGACAGGACCATGTGGGAGCTACAGAAGGTGCAGCATGAGTGGGTTCCGGGCAAGAGGTAAAGGCAGAGGTGACAGGACTGGCTGAGGGCTGCAGTGTGAGCTCACGGGCAGGGGCTCGGCCTGGTCTTGCTCCATGTGGCACACCAGGGTCTGGCCCTGAGCTTGGCACATGCCAGCCTGGCTCCACTCCCTGCAGGTCCCTCAGCATCACCTCACATGGTACGGTTGTTTGTCTGTCTGTTACTGTCTTCCTTGCTAACTCAGGGGCTCTCAGAAGCAGGGACCACATTTTCCTTTCCGACAGCTGCATCCCAGTGCCTAGAGCCAGACATGGCCTCAGTGGGGCCCCCTTCATATCTGTGGACTCACCAGGTCCATGCCACGCATGCAGACCAGGCCACATGGAGCCCTTTAAACAGCTCTGGGTGGTGGGTGGGGAGTCCTCTTCCTTTCTGTTCCCCAAACCGGGAAACTGAAGCCCGAAGATGGGAAGTCACTGCCCAGGGCCACCCAGTACTAGGTCACCAAAGTGGCCACTCTGTCCCACAGAGAAGGCAAATCGACATCCCCCAGCCTCACCTTCCCCAGTGGCCCTGGCTCCAGCCAAGGCCTCCACTCTAGAGAAAGGACCCTCGAGGATTATGGGACAAAACAGAGAAGGACAATGTCCCTGACAATGACCAGACCAAGACCAGAAAAGCCACCTTGGTTAGAAGGGAATCTGAAGAAATGCCTTTTTTTTTCTTTTGAGACAGAAACTCAGTCTGTTTCCCAGGCTAGAGTGCAGTGGCATGATCTTGGCTCACTGCAACCTCTGTCTCCCTGGTTCAAGCCACTCTTCAGCCTCTCGAGCAGCTGGGATTACAAGCATGTACCACCATGCCCAGCTAAGTTTTGTATTTTTTAGTAAAGATGAGATTTCACCTTGTTGGTCAGGCTGGTCTTGAACTCCTGACCTCGTGATCCACCAGCCTCAGCCTCCCAAAGTGCTGGGATTACACTCGTGAACCAACTCACCTGGCCAAGAAACGTTAAACAAATGCACACACACAATTCTACACGGCTTCCCACTTTGGCTTAAATACTGATTCAACATGGCCCTGACTGGGAGGGCCCCACCAACCTAAAAAACCTAATCTTCTCCCCTTGCTTTCTCCAGCTGCGCTCGCCTCCTCCTTGTATGTCTTGGACACATCACAGCTGTTCCAGCCTCTGGGCCTTTGCACGTATTCTTCCCTCTGCTAGAACTCCACTGCTCAGCCTTTCTTGCTATTCAGGTCTTAGTGCAAATAAAACCTCCTCCGAGAGGCTGTCCTGAACCCTTAGCAAAATCTCTGCCTTGTTTTTTATGTCTCAGTGGCACTTATCTCCCCTTGGCATCATACACCTTTTTTTTTTTTTTTTTTGAGATGGAGTTTCACTCTGTTACCCAGGCTGGAGTGCAATGGTGCGATCTCGGCTCACAGCAACCTCCGCCTCCTGGGTTTAGGCAATTCTACTGCCTCAGCCTCCTGAGTAGCTGGGATTACAGGCATGCACCACCATTCCCAGCTAATTTTTTGTATTTTTAGTAGAGACAGGGTTTCACCATGTTGACCAGGATGGTCTAATCTCTTGACCTCGTGATCCACCCCCCTCAGCTTCCCAAAGTGCTGAGATTACAGGCTTGAGCCACCGTGCCCGACCATCATACACCTATTGTTCCTGTTTTCACCTGCCCCCAGAGGAATGTCAGCACCCGGAAGGCAGAGTTCTTTGTCTAGTTCTTGCTGGCATCTAGAACAGTGGTTGGTACACAGTAGGTGCTCAGGACATATCTGTGGAACAAATGAGTGATGCCATGACCAAAGTCATGAGCCTGGTCCTTGAGGAGGCACAGGGCAGGGGGATGGGGCCAAGGCAGACATAAGCCGTTCACTCACTGCCTGGCTTGACAAACCCTGGGGGGAAAGTGGGTCTTCAGAGACTGAACCCGACTGTTTCACAAGTAACCCTGTGTGTGTCCCAACACCAAAAAAGGTCCCCACACTGTGAGTGTCCAGGCCGTCCCCACTGCAGGGGCCCACTCAGCCATGTGACCTAGGCTGGGAATCAAAAGACGTGGCAGTGTATCTTGGCGAGAGTCAAATCACATGGGGGGGTACCTCTGGAAATCCATGAGTCCCCACAACAGGTAAGCTCATAAAGAGACAGATCTGGGGAACACCCTGGCCTTCTGAAGCAGAAGCAGAGCCTCGGTGGAGGGAGCAGCTCCGCCCTCTTTCATTCCACCAGGTGGAGTGCCATCCCTGCCACCAGCCTCTCAGGCTCTGCCCGGACTGTGTCTTTGGTCTGGGTCCTGAAGTGCTGCCACCCAACACCCAACCACAACCTCTGTCTTTTTTTCCTTGAGATGGAGTCTCATTTTCGCCCAGGCTGGAGTACAGTGCAGTGATCTCGGCTCACTGCAACCTTTGCCGCCTGGGTTCGAGCAATTCTCCTGCCTCAGCCTCCTGAGTAGCTGAGTTTATAGGCACTTGCCACCATGCCCAGATAATTTTTGTAGCTTTAGTAAAGGCAGGGTTTCACCATGTTGGCCAGGCTAGTTTTGAGCTCCTGACCTCATGATTCACCCTCTTCGGCCTCCCAAAGTGCTGGGATTACAGGTGTGAGCCACCAGGCCCAGCCATCCTTCACTTTATTATCCCTTTCTCTTCCTTCAAACTGCATGTACATGGCTGGTCATGGTGGCTCATGCCTGTAATCCCAGCACTTTGGGAGGCCTAGGCAGGTGGGTCACCTGAAGCCAGGAGTTCCAAAACAAGTCTGGCCAACATGGTGAAACCCCATCTCTACTAAATGTATGAAAATTAGCTAGGCGTGGTGGCACATGCCAGTAGTCCCAGCTCCTTTGGAGGCTGAGGCATGAGAATCACTTGAACCTAGGAGGCAGAGAGTGCAGTGAGCCAAGGTCTCTTCATTGCATTCCAGCCTGGCTCCTGGCAATGGATCAAGACTCTGTCTCAAAAAAAAATGAGTTAAACTTCCCTGTGGCAAGGACCACTTCTGGCTCATCTGTGCCTTGTGCTGGAGACACAGGACAGCAGCGAGACCACTACAAAGTGTTACGTGCAGGCTCCATTCTGGTGCAAAACAAGGTGGTGAGGAGGGTGCTGTTCACACCCTATTTTGCAGAGGAGGAGAGTGAAGCACAGAGAGAAGATGTGCCAGCCCTCAGTCACACAGCAAGTGTATCAGAACCAGGATGCCATGGCAGGTCTCACCTGGGCCAAAGTCCACTCACTTAAACACATCCATTTTCTTATTCTTACTATCTATCTGTCTATCTATGTCCCTCTCTCATCTCTCTCTCTCTCTCTCTTCTCTATATCTATCTATCTTGAGGCAGGGTCTTGTGCTCTATCTATCTATCTATCCTATCTATCTATCTACCTACCTACCTACATCTCTGTCTCATCTCTATCTCTCTCCTCTCTATCTCTATCTATCTATCTATCTATCTATCTTGAGGCAGGGTCTTGTTCTCTATCTATGTATCTATGTATCTATGTATCTATCTATCATCTATCTCTACTTACCTACCTATCTCTCCCTTTATCTACTTACCTACCTATCTATCTTGAGACAGTGTCCCGACATGCAGGACAACAGGAGCTCGAAGGGAGGGAGTGGGGATGGATGGGCAGGAGACGCGAAGAATGGAGACAAGACAGGAGTCTGATCAAGTCTCGTTTATTGTTGCTGAGCTCACAGCTTAAATAGGCCAGGCAGGGAGGCGGGGCAAAGGAAGCTTGCAGTTGGGAAATTCCGGCCTTCCTAAGTTTCAAAAACTGAAACTTACCAGCAGGAAACAGAAACTGAAACATTCAGCGGAGAAACAGGACCTGAAACTGAAACATTCAACGGAAAAACAGGAACTGAAACTGAAACATTACTGAAACTTATCAGTGAGGAAACAAAGACTGAAACTTGTCAACAGGAAACACTAAACTGAAACTTGTCGGCAGGAAACATTAAACTGAAACTTATCTTGTGCAAACCTCAACAGATCACAAAATGGCGGCTATTGCTGCCCACAAGACAGAGTCTTGCTCTCTTGCTCTATCTTATCTATCTATCTCTATCAATCCATCCATTCATCCATTCATCCATTTCGAGAAAGGGTCTTGCTCTGTCACCCAGGCAGGAGAGCAGTGGTGCAATCATAGATCACTACAGCCTCCAACTCCTGGGTTCAAGCAATCCTCCCACCTCAGTCTCCTGAGTAGCTGGGACCACAGGTACATGCCACTATGCCCTTTGAAATTTTAAATAATGTTAAAATTATTTAGAAACAATCATTTTAAAATCGTTTTGTAGAGAGGACTCACTAAAGCCTAGGCTGCTCTCAGACTCTTCATCTCACATGGCCTGCCCACCTCAGCCTCTCAGCCTCCCAGAGTGCTGGGATGTGAGCCACTGTACCCAGTCACACTCCTTCTTTCATTCGCTCATGTACTCAACAATTCTTTTTTAAGACACAGTCTTGCTCTGTCAACCAGGATGGCATGCAAGGGTGCTATCTTGGCTCACTGCAACCTCCACCTCCCGGGTTCCAGTGATTCTCCTGCCTCAGCCTCCTGAATAGCTGGAATTACAGGTGCATGCCACTACACCCGGTTAATTTTTGTATTTTTAGTAGAGACGGGTTTTGCCATGTTAGTCAGGCTGGTCTCGAACTCCTGACCTTAGGTGATCCCTCAGCCTCAGCCTCCCAATGTGCTGGGAATACAGACCTGAGCCACCGTGTCCAGTCATTTTTTTTTAATGCTTCTACCCAATGAGCAACAACTCCTTAACACGTACTTAGCAGGTGTCAGGCACTGTTCTAGGCATTGGGGACACAGTAGTGAATAAGACAAGAGTCCCTTCCCTCCTGGAGCTGACATTCTAGTGGGGACACTAGACAATATACAAGTAAACCAGTGGGAGAAGAGACAGAGTGACAAGGTGCTCTTTCAGAGGGCACAGTCAGGGAGGTCTCTAAGTGGGTGGCATCTGAGCAAAGACAGGATGCAGGTGAGGAAGCTATGCAGAGAATCCAGGAACAGCACAGAGGGTGGAGGGCATGGTCAATGCAGAGCCTCTAGGACTGGAAGCCGAGCGACTGGAAGGGAGCGGGGAATGGAGCAGCTGAGGTCAAGGAGGTTTATATTAAAATGCAGAAGTGGAAGTGCAGCACCCAGAGGACCAGTCATTGGGATGTACAAGCCCAACAGACTTACGGCCACCATCATGCTGTCAAGAAGGAAGCAGGTGGAGAGGCTGAGAAAGCCACCCAGGGTGACACAGGCGACCAAGGGCAGAGCTGGTGTGGGAGACTACTCTGCCCTGAAGGTGTAACCAGAAGACAATGCAGAAGAGGTTGTGGGGTGGGGGTTGGATGGGGTGGCAGCTCTCAGCTGGGGGTCTGTAACCCTAGAAAAGCAGGAGCCTGAGGACCACATGTTCACACCACTGGTTTACTTGAAGCCAGACACCCAGCCCTTTGCTCCCAGGTGCTGGGACAGGGAAAGGATACTGAGCATCGGTCCCTCAATAACTCCTGCCCTACTTCTGCTGGATCTAAGTGTGACTTCAGAGTGTTTTATTCAATCCACTTACTTTTTAAAAAAAAGATTTAACTTTTATTTTGAAAGTTAACTTGAGCTGGGTGCAGTAGCTTACGCCTGTAATCCCAGCATTTTGGGCAGCCAAGGTGGGCAGATCACCTGAGGTTGGGAGTTTGAGACCAGCCTGACCAACATGGAGAAAACCTGTCTCTACTAAAAATACAAAATCAGCTGGGCATGGTGGCAGGTACCTGTAATCCCAGCTACTTGGGAGACTGAGGTAGGAGAATCACTTGAACCTGGGAGGCGGAGGTTGCAGTGAGCTGAGATCGCGGCACTGCACTCCAGCCTGAGCAACAGAGTGAGCTGCTGTCTCAAAAAATAAATAAATAAGTAACCAATAACAAGGTCTGAAGTCGAGGCAGCAATTAAGAGCCTACCACCCAAAAAAAGCCCAGGTCTAGATGGGTTCACAGCCGAATTCTACCAGACATACAAAGAGGAGCTGCTACCATTCCTTCTGAAACTATTCCAGACAATCCAAAAAGAGGGACTCCTTCCCAAATCATTTTATGAGACAAACATCATCCTGATACCAAAACCCGGCAGAGACTCAACAAGAAAAGAAAACTTCAGGCCAATATCCAAGATGAACATAGATGCAAAAATCTTCAATAAAATACTGGCAAGCCGATTGCAACAGCATATCAAAAAGCTCATCCACCATGATCAAGTAGGATTCATCCCGGGGATGCAAGGCTGGTTCAACATATGCAAGTCCATAAACGTAATTCACCACATAAACAGAACCAAAGACAAAAAACACATGATTATCTCAATTGACTCGGAGAAGGTCTTTAACAAAATTCAACAGCAGTTTATGCCATAAACCCTCAATAAACTAGGTATTGACGGAACGTATCTCAAAGTAATAAAAGCTATTTACGACAAACCAACAGCCAATATCATACTGAACGGGCAAAAACTGCAAGCATTCCCTTTGAAATCTGGCACTAGACAAGGATGCCCTCTCTCACCACTCCTATTCAATATAGTACTGGAAGTTCTAGCCAGAGCAATCAGGCAAGAAAAGGAAATAAAGGGTGTTCCAATCAGAAAGGAGGAAATCAAATTGTCTCTATTTGCAGATGACATGATTGTATATCTAGAAGATCCCATCGTCTCAGCCCAAAATCTCCTGAAACTGATAAACAACTTCGGCAAAGTCTCAGGATACATTCCTATACACCAGTAACAGACTTAAAGAGAGCCAAATCAAGAACGAACTGCCATTCGCAATTGTCACAGAGTATAAAATACCTAGGAATACAACTAACAAGGAACGTAAAGGACCTCTTCAAGGAGAACTACAAGCCACTGCTCGACGAAATAAGAGAGGACACAAACAGATGGAGAAACATTCCATGTTCATGGTTAGGAAGAATCAATATCATGAAAATGGCCATACTGCCCAAAGCAATTTACAGATTCAATGCTATTTCCATCAAGCTACCAATGACCTTCTTCACAGAACTGGAAAAAAACACCTTAAACTTCATATGGAACCAAAAGAGAACCCACATAGCCAAGTCAATCCTAAGCAAAGAGAACAAAGCAGGAGGCGTCACACTACTGGACTTCAAACTATACTACAAGGCTACAGTAATTAAAACAGCATGGTACTTGTACCAAAACAGAGATATAGACCAATGGAACAGAACAGGGGCCTCAGCGGAAACACAGTATATCTACAACCATCCGATCTTTTACAAACCTGAAAAAAACAAGCAATGGGGAAAGGATTCCCTGTAAATAAATGGTGTTGGGAAAACTGGCTAGCCATGTGCAGAAAGCAGAAACTGGACTGCTTCCTGACACCTTACACTAAAATTAACTCCAGATGGATTAAAGACTTAAACATCAGACCTAACGCCATAAAAATCCTAGAGGAAAATCTAGACAAAACCATTCAGGACATAGGCGTAGGCAAGGACTTCATGACCAAAACACCGAGGGCATTGGCAACAAAAGCCAAAATAGACAAATGGGACCTAATCAAACTCCACAGCTTCTGCATGGCAAAAGAAAGTCATTAGAGTGAATCGGCAACCAACAGAATGGGAAAAAATTTTTGCAGTCTCCCCAACTGACATAGGGCTGATATCCAGAATTTACAAAGAACTAAAACAGATCTACAAGAAAAAAAAAAGCCCATTCAAAAGTGGGCAAAGGATATGAACACACACTTTACAAAAGAAGTTATACATGAGGCCAAGAAACATATGAAAAATGCTCATCATCACTTGTCATTAGAGAAATGCAAATCAATACTACATTGAGATACCATCTCATGTCAGTTCGAATGGTGATCATTAAAAATCTGGAGACAACAGATGCTGGAGAGGATGTGGAGAAATAGGAACACTCTTACACTGTTGGTGGGAGTGTAAATTAGTTCAACCATTATGGAAGACATTGTGGCGATTTCTTAAGGACCTAAAAATGCAATTTCATTTGACCCAGCAATCCCATTACTGGGTATATATTCAAAGGATTATAAATCGTTCTACTATGAGGACACAGGCACCCGAATGTTCATTGCAGTGCTGTTTACAATAGCAAAGACCTGGAACCAACCCAAATGCCCATTGATGATAGACTGGACAGAGAAAATGTGGTACATATACACCATGGAATATTATGCAGCCATCAAAAATGATGACAGGCATCAAAAAGGATGACTTCATGTCCTTTGCAAGGACATGGATGAACCTGGAAACCATCATTCTCAGCAAACTGACACAAGAACAGAAAATCAAACACTGCATGTTCTCACTCATAGGTGGGTGTTGAACAATGAGAACACATGGACACAGGGAGGGGAGCACTACACACTGGGGTCTGTTGGGGGGAAATAAGGGAGGGACGGGGGTGGGGAGGTGGGGACAGATAGTATGGGGAGAAATGCCAGATATAGATGAAGAGGAAGAAGGCAACAAATCACACTGCCATGTGCGTACCTATGCAACAATCTTGCATGTTCTTCACATGTACCCCCAAACCTAAAATGCAATTAAAAAAAAAAGGACTCCATCTCAAAAAAAAAAGACTCCAGCCTGTTGCCCAGGCTGGAGTGCAGTGGCATGGTCTTGGCTCACTGCAGCCTCTGCCTCCTGAGTTCAAGCGATTCTCCTGCCTCAGCCTCCCGAGTAACTGGGATCACAGGCACACACAAACATGCCTGGCTAATTTTACTTTTATTTTTTAACTTTTTTTGTGTGTGTAAAGGCTGGGGTTTACCATGTTGGCTAGGCTAGTCTTGAACTCCTCACCTCAGGTGATCCACCCACCTCAGCTTCCCAAAGTACTGGGATTATATGCATGATCCACTGTACCCAGCCCTGTATAATATTCTGTTTCTCCGTCTCCTGCAGCACTGGTTTGAGCCACCTCTTTGTAGCATCACCTGGGGTGCCAGTGCATGCGTTTCTTCAGGGAATATACCTGGGAGTGCATGGCCCAGGGCAGAGGGTAGGGTAGCTTCACATTTAGTGGACACTGCCACCCAGCCTCCCAAGGTGGTCGTATCTGTGTGTGCTCCTAGCAGTGGTAACTGAAGATCTTAGTTGCTCCACTTCCTTGCCAACATTTGGTACTGTCAGACTTTTTAGCTGACTTCGGAACATTTTTTTTCCTCTGCAAAAGTAACCACACTGGTTATCATTGGGCTAAGCCCATTGTGTTATTTTCTCCTCCCCATGCTCCTGTCCATTCCGTTTCTCACCCATTTTGTGAACAGGAGTCAAGTGGGTATTCTTTTTGTTTTGTTTTGTTTTGTTTTTGAGATGGAGTCTTGCTCTGTCACCAAGGCTGGAGTGCAGTGGTGCGATCTTGGCTCACCACAACCTCCACCTCCCAGATTCAAGGGACTCTCTTCTCTCAACCCCTCAAGTAGCTAGGATTACAGGCATGTGCCACCATGACCAGCTAATTTTGTAGTTTTAGTAGAGGTGGGGTTTTACCATGTTGACCAGGCTGGTTTCAAACTCCTGACCTCAAGTGATCTGCCTGTCTCAGCCTCCTAAAGTGCTGGATTACAGGCATGACCCACCATAGCCAACCTAAGTGCATATTGTTTGACCAGCCTTGTGCTAGGGCCCAGTGACCCAAGGGTGAACCCAAACAACAGGCAGCCCTCCCTGTGCTCAGCTGGGCAGGGAACACAGACCCCGACCAAAGAGCAACAGAGAGACAGCTGGACTGGAGGCTCCCAGCCCCTGTTGTCCCTCAGTGACCCCATTTTGGGAACAGTACCTCCATCCCTCATCTTGTTTCAGGAACAGGCTTCTCCGAGTCTGGTGTCACCCTGACTCCTTTCTTGTCCCCTTCGCATCCAAGTTTCCGGAAAGCCTGCGGCTCCCCCTGAGAACGTAGCCTGGCACTTCCCACTCTTCTTCCTCATTACCCTCCTTCCTCATCATTCCCTAGTTTAAGCCACCCTCGTCTCCCTCCAGACCATTGAGGCAGCCTCCCTGCTCTCTCCTCCACCACTGTCCCCACAACTGTCCCCACACAGCCAGAGGGAGGTGGGCACAGCTGATCAGGACAGGAAGCCTTCCCTGGCTGCGCATCTCCCAAGAGAGAAGTTTGCCGGGACCCAGGCTACCTGGCCACTTTCCTGCCTGACCCCTTCCCTCCTCTCCTGCCACCATTCCTGGAACATTCCTGGTGGGTCCTACCTAGGGTCCTTGCTGCCCCCTGGGGACAGTACCCTCCCTCCATCCAGGTAGCCTCTGCTCATAGTGGCCTCCCTTGGGGAGACCTTTCTTCCCTGCCACAGGTCATCAGGAGCAGCCCCTGTCACCCTCTCTCTAGCACCCCCCATGATGGTTACTTACATTATGAATATGGGTCTGTTGTTTTATTTCATTTCCTGGCATAACTTAGCCTCAGGGTGCTGGGATAGGGGTAGAACAGAAGGGCCTTGCCCTGCATCTTGCATTCTCAGGGATTGTGGTGTTGAGGTCTCTGGGTAAATGTTGATTGACTGGCTGGCTGACTGAACTGTCATAAGCCAGGCTGCCAGAGTGTCTAATGGGGATGCGCCCTGGGTAGGTTTTTTTCCTGAGGAGGAAATGCCACTTGAAGGAGGAACTTGGCCTCAGCTAAGGGAAGAGGAGGCTGAGGCAGCTGGCAGAGCAGAGGTCTCTGGGCAGGGGAGTGCAGGGGACCTTTGAGGAATTGAAGATGGATAGGTCGGTTCTTGGGTTGGTCTAGATTCCAATCTTGACAGCCGCTTGAGCCTCTCTGTGCCTTAGTGTCTTCCTCTCTAGAAGGGGCTGCTTGAGGTGTTCTGGACATCCCTGAAGATCTGCTCCTAACACACTTATCTTGGTTCCTGACACATCAATATAAATGTGATTGTTTATTTTTTTTCCAACAAATTCGGTGGAGTGCTGGCCCACAATGGTGGGTAAGCAGACTCAGTTGCTACCCATTTAGATCCTGGCCTATGGAGCCATCTGGGCACTTCTGCTCGGAGGCAGGGGAAGGCCTGGTGTGACCTTGGGCCTGGGGAGTCCTTATTGTGGATTCGGAAGACGATTCTGGATCATCTTCAGGGTGATTCCTAGGGAAGATAAATGGAGGGTTTGTGCATGCTGGCCCCGTGTCCCAGCCAGTGCTCCCAAACTGCTGCCTGGGCCTCCCTGAAATCCCAGGAGGTGGTTGCACCCGTGTGACCCATTTCACAGATTAGGAGGTGAGGGTGGCACCAATGGTACGTCCTTGGCCCATTTTGCAAACTAGAGCAGATCTGGTGGTATTTCCTCCATGGTCTGATCTGCATTTTTCTGGTAGCCAGTCAGGTGGGGAGCTTTCATTTGTTCATCAGGACTCCTGTGAATGAAGGACCACTTCAGGGCACTTTCCCTTTTTTTTCTGTGTTTTTTTTTTCTTTTTGAGACAGAATCTCACTCTGTCACCCAAGCTGGAGTGCTGTGGCAAGATCTTGGCTCACTGCAACCTCCACCTCTGGGGTTTAAGCAATTCTCCTGCTCAGCCTCCTGAGTAGCTGGGACTACAGGCACATGCCACCACATCTGGCTAACTTTTTGCATTTTAGTAGAGACAGGGTTTCATCATGTTGGCCATCCTGTTCTCAGTTGCTTTTTTTTTTTTTTCCTGTGGAGATGGGATTTCGTCATGTCGCACAGGCTGATCTTGACCTCCTGAGCTCAAGCCAGCCGCCCAAAGTGCTAGGATTACAGATATTAGCCACTGCACCCAGCCCATTCTTGACTTTTTGTAATTCCCTTTGTATATCAGACAAGCATCTTGTCAGTGTATATACATGTGTGCTTGTGCACACGCCCAACACTGAGTCTCTCAATCCATGAACATGGTATGTCTCACCATTTGTTTATGTCTTCTCATTCATATTTTCCAGCCAAGGCCTTGCCTGCCTCTTGTGGGGTTTGTCCAAGGGTAGTTCGTGATGTGGCAGGGGGTCTGTGCCCCCCACCCCCATGAAATGCCTTGCACCATAGGTTTGGCCTTGCTGGGGGAGGACCTCATGGTTGTGGCAGGAGGCCACGTCCCCCCTTCTCTGCTTCCTCCCTGGCACCACCTCTGAACCCTGACAGAGGGTGGGCAGAGCTCCCAGAAAAGAGTCTATAATTTTCCTGAACGATTTCAAGGGCTAAAGGTTTGCCTTGACAAATCAGCTTATGGTTTAATTATCAGGGAACAGGCTCTAGGATGCGGGAAGCAGCTCAGCTGGGGTCTCCCCACAGCATGGTAAGAAGAAGCCAGGGCGCCTCCCTACACTGTGGGGGTGGCAGGATACAGGGATACCCCAGCACTCCAGTGGGTCAGTGGGAGCTTCTCCATCCCCCTTCGCACTGTAACAGATGGAGGACAGCAGGTGCAATGGAGATGATAGCCGATTCCTCCCCTTATTCTCATCATTTCCCAGAGCCCCCTGCTGGGGAGGGGCTGGCCCCATCCCTCCAGCAGCTATGGCAGGGTCTGCCCCTCCCCACTTGCCTGCAGCACCCCAGCCTCACTGGCCTTTGTGGAGTGCTCTGACTTCATTTATTCTGTGGTTCTTGTCTTAAAGGTCAGCACCTCTGGGAAGCCTCTTCAGGCCTCCTTCGTACCAGAGCTGGAGATCAGCCTCAAGGCCTCTCGCCAGCTCTGGGGGTCATGGTTGTTCATCCAGTGGTTGTTCATCCACGGTTGCTCCTCCTGCAGATGCTGAGAAGTACGCTGAGGGTGATGCCTGTGTTGGACCAGTGTCAGGGTACCCAGCGGGACAAAGGGTTTGGGACCAGAGCTCCGAGGAGGGGGCTAGAAGGGGGTGTTTAGGCCAAGAGGACTGAGTGATGGCTTGGAAGAGGCTGGACCAGCAATGGCTCCTGGGAGTTTGTGAAGGGGGAGGGGACCCCAGAGATGGCCCTGCTAGGCCTGGCTTCATTCCTTGCATTCCTCAGCAGGCCCCAGACTCCTGATGGCCCTAGGTGGGGGAGGGTGAGCCAGAGAGGGCCTTCTGGGCACTGACCCTCATCACTTTGACTCAGTCTCACGTTCACCCTCCCCTGCCCAGGCCTCAGGGCTGGATCTGCCCTTCTGCCCACTCCCCAATCTCTTCCTCACACTTTGGCTGTTCTGGGTGCTTTTCTAGGCTATCTAGAAAACGTTGCTATCTAGCAGAATGATTGTCAATGTGTTCATTCAACATAGTTAAACCGATGTTCGTTTACAGCAGTTGAGAAAGCCTTTCTTTGGAGAATATACAAACAGTCATTTCTAGCCCTATAGTGGCATATAAGAGTTAGCAGTAAGAATGCGTTTAAAACACCGAAGACCCGCATCTTTCAAACTGATCTGCTGTGTGATAGTTCTTTATAGGAAGTTGCATCTATGATTAGATTCAGCGAGTTAGAAACACGTTTATTCTAAAAGCTGCGTTTGGACATTCCAGAGTGGATGGGAGTACAGGCTACACTGAGAAATATCTGGCTCTAAAACAAAAACGGAGCTATGTAACAGAATGGTTGTCAACGTGGGCATTCAACTTACAGAGATAAACTGATGTGTTTTTGCGGCATTTCAGAAACCCTTTCTTTGGAGAATATAGAAACAGTCATTTTCAGCCCTACAGTGGCATATAAGAGTTAGCGGTAAGAATGCGTTTAAAACACGGAAGACCCGCTTGTTACAAACTTATCCACTGTGTGTTGGTTCCCTTTAGGTAGTTGCATCTATGTTTGAATTCAGCGAGTTAGAAATACGTTTCTTCTAAAAGCTGCCTTTGGACATTCCAGAGTGGATGGGAGTATGGGCTGTATTGAGAAATATCTGGCTCTAAAACAAAAACGGAGCTATGTAACAGAATGGTTGTCAATGTGTGCATTCAACTAACTGAGATAAACTGATGGGTGTTTGCAGTATTTCAGAAACCCTTTCTTTGGAGAATATAGAAACAGTCATTTTCAGCCCTATAGTGGCATATAAGAGTTAGCGGTAAGAATGCGTTTAAAACACGGAAGACCCGCTTGTTACAAACTTATCCACTGTGTGTTGGTTCCCTTTAGGTAGTTGCATCTATGTTTGAATTCAGCGAGTTAGAAATACGTTTCTTCTAAAAGCTGCCTTTGGACATTCCAGAGTGGATGGGAGTATGGGCTGTATTGAGAAATATCTGGCTCTAAAACAAAAACGGAGCTATCCAGCAGAATGGTTGTCAATGTGTGCATTCAACTAACTGAGATAAACTGACGGGTGTTTGCAGTATTTCAGAAACGCTTTCTTTGGAGAATATAGAAACAGTCATTTTCAGCCCTATAGTGGCATATAAGAGTTAGCGGTAAGAATGCGTTTAAAACACGGAAGATCCGCTTCTTACAAACTTATCCACTGTGTGTTGGTTCCCTTTAGGAAGTTACATCTATATTTAGATTCAGCGAGTTAGAAACACATTTCTTCTTAAAGCTGCGTTGGACATTCCAGAGTGGATGTGAGTTCAGCCTGAAATGAGAAGTATCTGGCTCTAAAACAAAAACGGAGCTATCTAGCAGAATGATTGTCAACGTGTGCATTCAACTTAAAGAGATAAACTGATGGTTGTTTGTAGCATTTCAGAAACCCTTTCTTTAGAGAATGTAGAAACAGTCATTTCCAGCCCTAAGGTGCCATATCAGAATTACAAGTAAGAATGCGTTTAAAACGGAGAAGACCCTCATCCTACAAACTGATGCTGTGTGTTGGTTCCTTTTAGGGAGTTTCATCTATGTTTAGATTCAGCGAGTTAGAAAAATGTTTCTTCTAAAAGCTGCGTTTGGACATTCCAGAGTGGATGGGAGTACAGGCTACACTGAGAAATATCTGGCTCTAAAACAAAAACGGAGCTATGTAACAGAATGGTTGTCAATGTAGACATTCAACTTACAAGTTAAACTGATGTGTTTTTGCAGCATTTCAGAAACCCTTTCTTTGGAGAATATAGAAAAAGTCATTTTCAGTCCTATAGTGGCATATAGCTGTTAGCAGTAAGAATGTAATGAAAACACAGAAGACCCGCTTCTACCAAACTGATCAGCTGTGTGTTGGTTCCTTTCAGGAAGTTGCATCTATGTTTAGATTCAGCAAGTCAGAAATACGTTTCTTCTAAAAGTTGCATTTGGACATTCCAGAGTGGATGGGAGTACTGGCTATATTGAGAAATATCTGGCTGTAAAACAAAAACGGAGCTATCTAGCAGAATGGTTGTCAATGTGTCCACTCAATTTACAGAGTTAAACTGATGTGGGATTGCAGCAGTTCAGAAACCCTTTCTTTGAAGAATGTAGAAACAGTCATTTCCAGCCCTATAGTGGCATATAAGAGTTAGCAGTAAGAATGCGTTGAAAACACAGAAGACCCGCTTCTTACAAACTGATCAGCTGTGTGTTGGTTCCTTTTAGGAAGTTGCATCTATGTTTAGATTCAGCGAGTTAAAAATACGTTTCTTCTAAAAGCTGCGTTTGGACATTCCAGAGTGGGTGGGAGTACCGGCTGTAATGAGAAATATCTGGCTCTAAAACAAAAACGGCGCTATCTAGCACAAAGGTTGTCAATCTGTGCATTCAACTTACAGAGATATACTGAAGTCTGTTTGCAGCAGTTCAAAAACCCTTTCTTTTGAGAATGTACAATCAGTTATTTCCAGCCCTATCGTGGCATAAAAGAGTTAGCAGTAAGAATGCATTTGAAACACCGAAGACCGGCTTCATATAAACTGATCTGCTGTGTGTTGGTTCCTTTTAGGAAGTTGCATCTATGTTTAGATTCAGCGAGTTAGAAACACGTTTCTTATAAAAGCTGCGTTTGGACATTCCAGAGTGGATGGGAGTACAGGCAGTAAGGAGAAATATCAGGATCTAAAACAAAAACGGTGCTATCTAACATAATGGTTGTCAATGTGGCCTTTCAACTTAAAGAGAAAAAATGATGTGTCTTTGCAGCAGTTCAAAAACCCTTTCTTTGGAGAACTTAGAAAGAGTCATTTCCATCCCTTTAGTGGCATATAAGAGTTAGCTATGTTTAAAACACAGAAGACCCGCTTCTTACAAACTGATCTGCTGTGTGTTGGTTCCTTTTAGGAAGTTGAATCTAGCTTTAGATCCAGCGAGTTAGAAACCGGTTTCTTCTAAAAACTGCCTTTGGACATTCCAGAGTGGATGGGAGTACAGGCAGTAAG
Source organism: Saimiri boliviensis (assembly GCF_048565385.1). Taxonomy (NCBI): domain Eukaryota; kingdom Metazoa; phylum Chordata; class Mammalia; order Primates; family Cebidae; genus Saimiri; species Saimiri boliviensis. The sequence continues at coordinate 82,355,648 of NC_133470.1, read as the reverse complement.
GAGAAATATCTGGCTCTAAAAGAAAAAAGTTGCTATCTAGCAGAATGATTGTCAATGTGTTCATTCAACTTAGAGAGTTAAACTGATGTTCGTTTACAGCAGTTGAGAAACCCTTTCTTTGGAGAATATAGAAACAGTCATTTCTAGCCCTATAGTGGCCCATAAGAGTTAGCAGTAAGAATGCGTTTAAAACACCGAAGACCCGCTTCTTTCAAACTGATCGGCTGTGTGTTGGTTCTTTATAGGAAGTTGCATCTATGATTAGATTCAGCGAATTAGAAACACGTTTCTTCTAAAAGCTGCGTTTGGACATTCCAGAGTGGAGGAGAGTACAGGCTGTAATGAGAAATATCTGGCTCTAAAAGAAAAACGTTGCTATCTAGCAGAATGATTGTCAATGTGTGCATTCAACTTACAGAGATAAACCGATGGGTGCTTGCTGCAGTTCAGAAACCCTTTCATTAGAGAATGTAGAAACAGTCATTTCCAGCCCTAACGTGCCATATCAGAGTTACCAGTAAGAATGCGTTTAAAACACAAAGGACCCTCATCCTACAAACTGATGCTGTGTGTTGGTTCCTTTTAGGGAGTTTTATCTATGTTTAGATTCTGCGAGTTAGAAAAACGTTTCTTCTAAAAGCTGCGTTTGGACATTCCAGAGTGGATGGGTGTACATGCTATAGAGAGAAATATCTGGCTATAAAAAAAAAAAAAACGGAGCTATGTAACAGAATGGTTGTCAATGTGGGCATTCAACTTACAGAGTTAAACTGATGTGTTTTTGCAGCATTTCAGAAAACCTTTCTTTGGAGAATATAGAAACAGTCATTTTCAGCCCTATAGTGCAATATAAGAGTTATAGGTAAGAAAGCGTTTAAAACACGGAAGACCCGCATCTAAGAACTTATCCACTGTGTGTTGGTTTCCTTTAGGTAGTTACATCTATGTTTAGATTCAGCGAGTTAGAAACACATTTCTTCTTAAAGCTGCGTTTGGACATTCCAGGGTGGATGTGAGTACCGCCTGAAGTGAGAAGTATCTTGCTCTAAAACATAAACGGAGTTATCTAGCAGAATGGTTGTCAATGGGTCCACTCAATTAACAGAGTTAAACTGATGTGTGATTGCAGGAGTTCAGAAACCCCTTCTTTGGAGAATGTAGAGACAGTCATTTCCAGCCCTATAGTAGCATATAAGAGTAAGCAGTAAGACTGCTTTTAAAACACAGAAGACCCGTTTATTTCAAATTGATCTGCTGTGTGTTGGTTCCTTTTGGGAAGTTGCATCTATGTTTACATTCAGCGAGGTAGAAACACTTTTCTTCTAAAAGCTGCGTTTGGACTTTCCAGAGTGGATTGCATTACAGGGTGTAAAGAGAAATACCTTGCTCTAAAATAAAAACGGAGCTATCTAGCAGAATGGTCGTCAATGTGTGCATTCAACTTCCAGAGTTAAACTGATGTGTGTTTGCAGCAGTTCAGAAACCCTTTCTTTGGAGAATGCAGAAACAGTTATTTCCAGCACTAGAGACCCATATAAGAGATAGCAGTAAGAATGCGTTTAAAACACAGAAGACCCGCTTCGTACAAAATCATCTGCTGTGTGTTGGGTCCTTTTAGGAAGTTGCATCTATGTTTAGATTCAGCGAGGTAGAAACACGTTTCTTCAAAAAGCCGCGTTTGGACATTCCAGAGTGGATGGGAGAACAGGCTGTAAAGAAAAATAACTTGCTCTAAAACCAAAACGGAGCTATCTAGCAGAATGGTTGTCAATGTGTGTATTCAACTTCCAGAGTTAAACTGATTTATGTTTGCCGCAGTTCAGAAACCCTTTCTTTGGTGAATGTAGAAACAGTCATTTCCAGCCCTAGAGACGCATATAAGAGTTAGCAGTAAGAATGCATTTAAAACACAGAAGACCCGCTTCGTACAAACTCATCTGCTGTGTATTGGTTCCTATTAGGAAGTTGCATCTATGTTTAGAATCAGCGAGGTTGCAACACGTTTCTTTTAAAAGCTGCGTTTGGACATTCCAGAGTGGATGGGAGAACAGGCTGTATAGAGAAATACCTTGCTCTAAAACCAAAACGGAGCTATCTAGCAGAATGGTTTTCAATGTGTGTATTCAACTTCCAGAGATAAACTGATGTGTGTTTGCAGCAGTTCAGAAACCCTTTTTTGGAAAATGTAGAAACAGTCATTTCCAGCCATAGAGATGCATATAAGAGTTAGCAGTAAGAATGCCTTGAAAACACAGAAGACCCGCTTCGTACAAACTCATCTGCTGGGTGTTGGGTCCTTTTAGGAAGTTGCATCTATATTTAGATTCAGCGAGGTAGAAACACGTATCTTCTAAAAGCTGCGTTTGGACATTCAGAGTAGATGGGAGAATCGGCTGTAAAGAAAAATACCTTGCTCTAAAACCAAAACGGAGATTTCTTGCTGAATGGTTTTCAATGTGTGTATTCAACTTCCAGAGATAAACTGATGTGTGTTTGCAGCAGTTCAGAAACCATTTCTTTGGAGAATGTAGAAAAAATTATTTCCAGCCATAGAGATGCATATAAGACTTAGCAGTAAGAATGCGTTTAAAACACAGAAGACCCGCTTCGTACAAACTCATCTGCTGTGTGTTGGGTCCTTTTAGGAAGTTGCATCTATGTTTAGATTCAGCGAGGTAGAAACACGTTTCTTCTAAAAGCTGCGTTTGGACATTCCAGAGTGGATGGGAGAACAGGCTGTAAAGAGAAATACCTTGCTCTAAAACCAAAACGGAGCTATCTAGCAGAATGGTTGTCAATGTGTGTATTCCACTTCCAGAGTTAAACTGATGTGTGTTTGCAGCAGTTCAGAAACCCTTTCTTTGGAGAATGTAGAAAAAGTCATTTCCAACCCTAGAGACGCATATAACAGCAGTAAGAATGCGTTTAAAACACAGAAGACCTGCTTCTTACAAACTCATCTGCTGTGTGTTCGTTCCTTTTAGGAAGTTGCATCTATGTTTAGATTCAGCGAGGTTGCAACACGTTTCTTCTAAAAGCTGCGTTTGGACATTCCAGAGTGGATGGGAGAACAGGTTGTAAAGAAAAATACCTTGCTCTAAAACCAAAACGGAGCTTTCTTGCTGAATGGCTTTCAATGTGTGTATTCCACTTCCAGAGCTAAACTGATGTGTGTTTGCAGCAGTTCAGAAACCCTTTCTTTGGAGAATGAAGAAACAGTTATTTCCAGCCCCAGAGACGAATATAAGAGTTAGCAATAAGAATACGTTTAAAACACAGAAGACCCGCTTCGTACTTACTCATATGCTGTGTGTTGGTTTTCTTTAGGAAGTTGCATCTATGTTTAGATTCAGAGAGGTAGAAACACGTTTCTTTTAAAAGCTGCGTTTGGACATTCCAGAGTGGATGGGAGAACAGGCTGTAAAGAAAAATAACTTGCTCTAAAACCAAAACGGAGCTATCTAGCAGAATGGTTGTCAATGTGTGTATTCAACTTCCAGAGTTAAACTGATTTATGTTTGCCGCAGTTCAGAAACCCTTTCTTTGGTGAATGTAGAAACAGTCATTTCCAGCCCTAGAGACGCATATAAGAGTTAGCAGTAAGTATGCATTTAAAACACAGAAGACCCGCTTCGTACAAACTCATCTGCTGTGTATTGGTCCCTATTAGGAAGTTGCATCTATGTTTAGAATCAGCGAGGTTGCAACACGTTTCTTTTAAAAGCTGCGTTTGGACATTCCAGAGTGGATGGGAGAACAGGCTGTATAGAGAAATACCTTGCTCTAAAACCAAAACGGAGCTATCTAGCAGAATGGTTTTCAATGTTTTTATTCAACTTCCAGAGATAAACTGATGTGTGTTTGCAGCAGTTCAGAAACCCTTTTTTGGAAAATGTAGAAACAGTCATTTCCAGCCATAGAGATGCATATAAGAGTTAGCAGTAAGAATGCCTTGAAAACACAGAAGACCCGCTTCGTACAAACTCATCTGCTGTGTGTTGGGTCCTGTTAGAAAGTTGCATCTATGTTTAGATTCAGCGAGGTAGAAACACGTTTTTTCTAAAAGCTGCGTTTGGACCTTCCAGAGTGGATGGGAGAACAGGCTGTAAAGAGAAATACCTTTCTCTGAAACCAAAACGGAGCTATCTAGCTGAATGGTTTTCAATGTGTATATTCAACTTCCAGAGATAAACTGATGTGGGTTTGCAGCAGTTCACAAACCCTTTCTTTGGAAAATGTAGAAACAGTCATTTCCAGTCATAGAGACACATATAAGAATTAGAAAAAAGAATGCGTTTAAAACACACAAGACCCGATTCGTAGAAACTCATCTGCTGTGTATTGGTTCCTATTAGGAAGTTGCATCTATGTTTAGATTCAGCGAGGTTGCAACCCGTTTCTTCTGAAAGCTGCGTTTGGACATTCCAGAGTGGAAGGGAGAAAAGGATGTAAAGAGAAATACCTTGCTCTAAATCCAAAACGGAGGTATCTAGCAGAATGGTTTTCAATGTGTGTATTCTACTTCCAGAGATAAACTGATGTGTGTTTGCAGAAGTTGAGAAACCCTTTCTTTGGAGAATGTAGAAACAGTCATTTCCAGCCCTAGAGACGCATATAAGAGTTAGCAGTAAGAATGCGTTTAAAACACAGAAGACCCGCTTCGTACAAACTCATCTGCTGTGTATTGGTTTCTATTAGGAAGTTGCATATATGTTTAGAATCAGCGAGGTTGCAACACGTTTCTTCTACAAGCTGCATTTGGACATTCCAGAGTGGATGGGAGAACAGGCTGTAAAGAGAAATACCTTGCTCTAAAACCAAAACGGAGCTATCTAGCAGAATGGTTTTCAATGTGTATATTCAAATTCCGGAGATAAAGTGATGTGTGTTTGCAGCAGTTCAGAAACCCTTTCTTTGGAGAATGTAGAAACAGTCATTTCCAGCCATAGAGACGCATATAAGAGTTAGCAGTAAGAATGCGTTTAAAACACAGAAGACTCGCTTCGTACAAACTCATCTGCTGTGTGTTGGTTCCTTTTAGGAAGTTGCATCTATGTTTAGATTCTGTGAGGTAGAAACACGTTTCTTCTAAAAGCTGCGTTTGGACATTCCAGAGTGGATGGGAGAACAGGCTATAAAGAGAAATACCTTGCTCTAAAACCAAAAAGGAGCTATCTAGCAGAATGGTTTTCAATGTATATATTCAACTTCCAGAGATAAACTGATGTGTGTTTGCAGTAGTTCAGAAACCCTTTCTTTGGAGAATGAAGAAACAGTTATTTCCAGCACTAGAGACCCATATAAGAGTTAGCAGTAAGAATGCGTTTAAAACACAGAAGACCCGCTTCGTACAAAATCATCTGCTGTGTGTTGGTTACATTTAGGAAGTTGCATCTATGTTTAGATTCAGCGAGGTAGAAACACGTTTCTTCAAAAAGCCGCGTTTGGACATTCCAGAGTGGATGGGAGAACAGGCTGTAAAGAAAAATAACTTGCTCTAAAACCAAAACGGAGCTATCTAGCAGAATGGTTGTCAATGTGTGTATTCAACTTCCAGAGTTAAACTGATTTATGTTTGCCGCAGTTCAGAAACCCTTTCTTTGGTGAATGTAGAAACAGTCATTTCCAGCCCTAGAGACGCATATAAGAGTTAGCAGTAAGAATGCGTTTAAAACACAGAAGTCCCGCTTCGTACTTACTCATATGCTGTGTGTTGGTTTTCTTTAGGAAGTTGCATCTATGTTTAGATTCAGAGAGGTAGAAACACGTTTCTTTTAAAAGCTGCATTTGGACATACCAGAATGGATGGGAGAACAGGCTGTAAAGAGAAATACCTTGCTCTAAAACCAAAACGGAGCTATCTAGCAGAATGGTTGTCAATATGTGTATTCAACTTCCAGAGTTAAACTGATGTGTGTTTGCAGCAGTTCAGAAACCCTTTTTTGGAAAATGTTGAAACAGTCATTTCTAGCCCTAGAGACGCATATAAGAGTTAGCAGTAAGAATGCGTTTAAAACACAGAAGACTCACTTCGTACAAACTCATCTGCTGTTATTGGTTCCTATTAGGAGGTTGCATCTATGTTTAGAATCAGCGAGGTTGCAACACGTTTCTTTTAAAGGCTGCGTTTGGACATTCCAGAGTGGATGGGAGAACAGGCTGTATAGAGAAATACCTTGCTCTAAAACCAAAACGGAGCTATCTAGCAGAATGGTTTTCAATGTTTGTATTCAACTTCCAGAGGTAAACTGATGTCTGTTTGCAGCAGTTCAGAAACCATTTTTTGGAAAATGTAGAAACAGTCATTTCCAGCCATAGAGATGCATATAAGAGTTAGCAGTAAGAATGCCTTGAAAACACAGAAGACCCGCTTCGTACAAACTCATCTGCTGTGTGTTGGGTCCTTTTAGGAAGTTGCATCTATGTTTAGATTCAGCGAGGTAGAAACACGTTTTTTCTAAAAGCTGCGTTTGGACCTTCCAGAGTGGATGGGAGAACAGGCTGTGAAGAGAAATACCTTTCTCTGAAACCAAAACGGAGCTATCTAGCTGAATGGTTTTCAATGTGTATATTCAACTTCCAGAGATAAACTGATGTGGGTTTGCAGCAGTTCACAAACCCTTTCTTTGGAGAATGTAGAAACAGTCATTTCCAGTCATAGAGACACATATAAGAGTTAGAAATAAGAAAGCGTTTAAAACACAGAAGACCCGATTCGTAGAAACTCATCTGCTGTGTATTGGTTCCTATTAGGAAGTTGCATCTATGTTTAGATTCAGCGAGGTTGCAACCCGTTTCTTCTGAAAGCTGCGTTTGGACATTCCAGAGTGGATGGGAGAAAAGGATGTAAAGAGAAATACCTTGCTCTAAATCCAAAACGGAGGTATCTAGCAGAATGGTTTTCAATGTGTGTATTCTACTTCCAGAGATAAACTGATGTGTGTTTGCAGAAGTTGAGAAACCCTTTCTTTGGAGAATGTAGAAACAGTCATTTCCAGCCCTAGAGACGCATATAAGAGTTAGCAGTAAGAATGCGTTTAAAACACAGAAGATCCGCTTCGTACAAACTCATCTGCTGTGTATTGGTTTCTATTAGGAAGTTGCATATATGTTTAGAATCAGCGAGGTTGCAACACGTTTCTTCTAAAAGCTGCATTTGGACATTCCAGAGTGGATGGGAGAACAGGCTGTAAAGAGAAATACCTTGCTCTAAAACCAAAACGGAGCTATCTAGCAGAATGGTTTTCAATGTGTATATTCAAATTCCGGAGATAAAGTGATGTGTGTTTGCAGCAGTTCAGAAACCCTTTCTTTGGAGAATGTAGAAACAGTCATTTCCAGCCATAGAGACGCATATAAGAGTTAGCAGTAAGAATGCGTTTAAAACACAGAAGACTCGCTTCGTACAAACTCATCTGCTGTGTGTTGGTTCCTTTTAGGAAGTTGCATCTATGTTTAGATTCTGTGAGGTAGAAACACGTTTCTTCTAAAAGCTGCGTTTGGACATTCCAGAGTGGATGGGAGAACAGGCTATAAACAGAAATACCTTGCTCTAAAACCAAAAAGGAGCTATCTAGCAGAATGGTTTTCAATGTGTGTATTCAACTTCCAGAGATAAACTGATGTGTGTTTGCAGCAGTTCAGAAACCCTTTTTTGGAAAATGTAGAAACAGTCATTTCCAGCCATAGAGATGCATATAAGAGTTAGCAGTAAGAATGCCTTGAAAACACAGAAGACCCGCTTCGTACAAACTCATCTGCTGTGTGTTGGGTCCTTTTAGGAAGTTGCATCTATGTTTAGATTCAGCGAGGTAGAAACACGTTTTTTCTAAAAGCTGCGTTTGGACCTTCCAGAGTGGATGGGAGAACAGGCTGTGAAGAGAAATACCTTTCTCTGAAACCAAAACGGAGCTATCTAGCTGAATGGTTTTCAATGTGTATATTCAACTTCCAGAGATAAACTGATGTGGGTTTGCAGCAGTTCACAAACCCTTTCTTTGGAGAATGTAGAAACAGTCATTTCCAGTCATAGAGACACATATAAGAGTTAGAAATAAGAAAGCGTTTAAAACACAGAAGACCCGATTCGTAGAAACTCATCTGCTGTGTATTGGTTCCTATTAGGAAGTTGCATCTATGTTTAGATTCAGCGAGGTTGCAACCCGATTCTTCTGAAAGCTGCGTTTGGACATTCCAGAGTGGATGGGAGAAAAGGATGTAAAGAGAAATACCTTGCTCTAAATCCAAAACGGAGGTATCTAGCAGAATGGTTTTCAATGTGTGTATTCTACTTCCAGAGATAAACTGATGTGTGTTTGCAGAAGTTGAGAAACCCTTTCTTTGGAGAATGTAGAAACAGTCATTTCCAGCCCTAGAGACGCATATAAGAGTTAGCAGTAAGAATGCGTTTAAAACACAGAAGATCCGCTTCGTACAAACTCATCTGCTGTGTATTGGTTTCTATTAGGAAGTTGCATATATGTTTAGAATCAGCGAGGTTGCAACACGTTTCTTCTAAAAGCTGCATTTGGACATTCCAGAGTGGATGGGAGAACAGGCTGTAAAGAGAAATACCTTGCTCTAAAACCAAAACGGAGCTATCTAGCAGAATGGTTTTCAATGTGTATATTCAAATTCCGGAGATAAAGTGATGTGTGTTTGCAGCAGTTCAGAAACCCTTTCTTTGGAGAATGTAGAAACAGTCATTTCCAGCCATAGAGACGCATATAAGAGTTAGCAGTAAGAATGCGTTTAAAACACAGAAGACTCGCTTCGTACAAACTCATCTGCTGTGTGTTGGTTCCTTTTAGGAAGTTGCATCTATGTTTAGATTCTGTGAGGTAGAAACACGTTTCTTCTAAAAGCTGCGTTTGGACATTCCAGAGTGGATGGGAGAACAGGCTATAAACAGAAATACCTTGCTCTAAAACCAAAAAGGAGCTATCTAGCAGAATGGTTTTCAATGTGTGTATTCAACTTCCAGAGATAAACTGATGTGTGTTTGCAGTAGTTCAGAAACCCTTTCTTTGGTGAATGTAGAAACAGTCATTTCCAGCCCTAGAGACGCATATAAGAGTTAGCAGTAAGAATGCATTTAAAACACAGAAGACCCGCTTCGTACAAACTCATCTGCTGTGTATTGGTTCCTATTAGGAAGTTGCATCTATGTTTAGAATCAGCGAGGTTGCAACACGTTTCTTTTAAAAGCTGCGTTTGGACATTCCAGAGTGGATGGGAGAACAGGCTGTATAGAGAAATACCTTGCTCTAAAACCAAAACGGAGCTATCTAGCAGAATGGTTTTCAATGTGAGTATTCAACTTCCAGAGATAAACTGATGTGTGTTTGCAGCAGTTCAGAAACCCTTTTTTGGAAAATGTAGAAACAGTCATTTCCAGCCATAGAGATGCATATAAGAGTTAGCAGTAAGAATGCCTTGAAAACACAGAAGACCCGCTTCGTACAAACTCATCTGCTGTGTGTTGGGTCCTTTTAGGAAGTTGCATCTATGTTTAGATTCAGCGAGGTAGAAACACGTATCTTCTAAAAGCTGCGTTTGGACCTTCCAGAGTGGATGGGAGAACAGGCTGTAAAGAGAAATACCTTTCTCTGAAACCAAAACGGAGCTATCTAGCTGAATGGTTTTCAATGTGTATATTCAACTTCCAGAGATAAACTGATGTGGGTTTGCAGCAGTTCACAAACCCTTTCTTTGGAGAATGTAGAAACAGTCATTTCCAGTCATAGAGACACATATAAGAGTTAGAAATAAGAAAGCGTTTAAAACACAGAAGACCCGATTCGTAGAAACTCATCTGCTGTGTATTGGTTCCTATTAGGAAGTTGCATCTATGTTTAGATTCAGCGAGGTTGCAACCCGTTTCTTCTGAAAGATGCGTTTGGACATTCCAGAGTGGAAGGGAGAAAAGGATGTAAAGAGAAATACCTTGCTCTAAATCCAAAACGGAGGTATCTAGCAGAATGGTTTTCAATGTGTGTATTCTACTTCCAGAGATAAACTGATGTGTGTTTGCAGAAGTTGAGAAACCCTTTCTTTGGAGAATGTAGAAACAGTCATTTCCAGCCCTAGAGATGCATATAAGAGTTAGCAGTAAGAATGCGTTTAAAACACAGAAGACCCACTTCGTACAAACTCATCTGCTGTGTATTGGTTTCTATTAGGAAGTTGCATATATCTTTAGAATCAGCGAGGTTGCAACACGTTTCTTCTAAAAGCTGCATTTGGACATTCCAGAGTGGATGGGAGAACAGGCTGTAAAGAGAAATACCTTGCTCTAAAACCAAAACGGAGCTATCTAGCAGAATGGTTTTCAATGTGTATATTCAAATTCCGGAGATAAAGTGATGTGTGTTTGCAGCAGTTCAGAAACCCTTTCTTTGGAGAATGTAGAAACAGTCATTTCCAGCCATAGAGACGCATATAAGAGTTAGCAGTAAGAATGCGTTTAAAACACAGAAGACTCGCTTCGTACAAACTCATCTGCTGTGTGTTGGTTCCTTTTAGGAAGTTGCATCTATGTTTAGATTCTGTGAGGTAGAAACACGTTTCTTCTAAAAGCTGCGTTTGGACATTCCAGAGTGGATGGGAGAACAGGCTATAAAGAGAAATACCTTGCTCTAAAACCAAAAAGGAGCTATCTAGCAGAATGGTTTTCAATGTGTGTATTCAACTTCCAGAGATAAACTGATGTGTGTTTGCAGTAGTTCAGAAACCCTTTCTTTGGAGAATGAAGAAACAGTTATTTCCAGCACTAGAGACCCATATAAGAGTTAGCAGTAAGAATGCGTTTAAAACACAGAAGACCCGCTTCGTACAAAATCATCTGCTGTGTGTTGGTTACATTTAGGAAGTTGCATCTATGTTTAGATTCCGCGAGGTAGAAACACGTTTCTTCAAAAAGCCGCGTTTGGACATTCCAGAGTGGATGGGAGAACAGGCTGTAAAGAAAAATAACTTGCTCTAAAACCAAAACGGAGCTATCTAGCAGAATGGTTGTCAATGTGTGTATTCAACTTCCAGAGTTAAACTGATTTATGTTTGCCGCAGTTCAGAAACCCTTTCTTTGGTGAATGTAGAAACAGTCATTTCCAGCCCTAGAGACGCATATAAGAGTTAGCAGTAAGAATGCGTTTAAAACACAGAAGTCCCGCTTCGTACTTACTCATATGCTGTGTGTTGGTTTTCTTTAGGAAGTTGCATCTATGTTTAGATTCAGAGAGGTAGAAACACGTTTCTTTTAAAAGCTGTGTTTGGACATACCAGAATGGATGGGAGAACAGGCTGTAAAGAGAAATACCTTGCTCTAAAACCAAAACGGAGCTATCTAGCAGAATGGTTGTCAATATGTGTATTCAACTTCCAGAGTTAAACTGATGTGTGTTTGCAGCAGTTCAGAAACCCTTTTTTGGAAAATGTTGAAACAGTCATTTCTAGCCCTAGAGACGCATATAAGAGTTAGCAGTAAGAATGCGTTTAAAACACAGAAGACTCGCTTCGTACAAACTCATCTGCTGTGTGTTGGTTCCTTTTAGGAAGTTGCATCTATGTTTAGATTCTGTGAGGTAGAAACACGTTTCTTCTAAAAGCTAAGTTTGGACATTCCAGAGTGGATGGGAGAACAGGCTATAAAGAGAAATACCTTGCTCTAAAACCAAAAAGGAGCTATCTAGCTGAATGGTTTTCAATGTGTATTCAACTTCCAGAGATAAACTGATGTGTGTTTGCAGTAGTTCAGAAACCCTTTCTTTGGAGAATGAAGAAACAGTTATTTCCAGCACTAGAGACGCATATAAGAGTTAGCAGTAAGAATGCATTTAAAACACAGAAGACCCGCTTCGTACAAACTCATCTGCTGTGTATTGGTTCCTATTAGGAGGTTGCATCTATGTTTAGAATCAGCGAGGTTGCAACACGTTTCTTTTAAAGGCTGCGTTTGGACATTCCAGAGTGGATGGGAGAACAGGCTGTATAGAGAAATACCTTGCTCTAAAACCAAAACGGAGCTATCTAGCAGAATGGTTTTCAATGTGAGTATTCAACTTCCAGAGATAAACTGATGTGTGTTTGCAGCAGTTCAGAAACCCTTTTTTGGAAAATGTAGAAACAGTCATTTCCAGCCATAGAGATGCATATAAGAGTTAGCAGTAAGAATGCCTTGAAAACACAGAAGACCCGCTTCGTACAAACTCATCTGCTGTGTGTTGGGTCCTTTTAGGAAGTTGCATCTATGTTTAGATTCAGCGAGGTAGAAACACGTTTTTTCTAAAAGCTGCGATTGGACCTTCCAGAGTGGATGGGAGAACAGGCTGTGAAGAGAAATACCTTTCTCTGAAACCAAAACGGAGCTAACTAGCTGAATGGTTTTCAATGTGTATATTCAACTTCCAGAGATAAACTGATGTGGGTTTGCAGCAGTTCACAAACCCTTTCTTTGGAGAATGTAGAAACAGTCATTTCCAGTCATAGAGACACATATAAGAGTTAGAAATAAGAAAGCGTTTAAAACACAGAAGACCCGATTCGTAGAAACTCATCTGCTGTGTATTGGTTCCTATTAGGAAGTTGCACCTATGTTTAGATTCAGCGAGGTTGCAACCCGTTTCTTCTGAAAGCTGCGTTTGGACATTCCAGAGTGGATGGGAGAAAAGGATGTAAAGAGAAATACCTTGCTCTAAATCCAAAACGGAGGTATCTAGCAGAATGGTTTTCAATGTGTGTATTCTAGTTCCAGAGATAAACTGATGTGTGTTTGCAGAAGTTGAGAAACCCTTTCTTTGGAGAATGTAGAAACAGTCATTTCCAGCCCTAGAGACGCATATAAGAGTTAGCAGTAAGAATGCGTTTAAAACACAGAAGACCCGCTTCGTACAAACTCATCTGCTGTGTATTGGTTTCTATTAGGAAGTTGCATCTATGTTTAGATTCTGTGAGGTAGAAACACGTTTCTTCTAAAAGCTGCGTTTGGACATTCCAGAGTGGATGGGAGAACAGGCTATAAAGAGAAATACCTTGCTCTAAAACCAAAAAGGAGCTATCTAGCAGAATGGTTTTCAATGTGTGTATTCAACTTCCAGAGATAAACTGATGTGTGTTTGCAGTAGTTCAGAAACCCTTTCTTTGGTGAATGTAGAAACAGTCATTTCCAGCCCTAGAGACGCATATAAGAGTTAGCAATAAGAATGCATTTAAAACACAGAAGACCCGCTTCGTACAAACTCATCTGCTGTGTATTGGTTCCTATTAGGAAGTTGCATCTATGTTTAGAATCAGCGAGGTTGCAACACGTTTCTTTAAAAAGCTGCGTTTGGACATTCCAGAGTGGATGGGAGAACAGGCTGTATAGAGAAATACCTTGCTCTAAAACCAAAACGGAGCTATCTAGCAGAATGGTTTTCAATGTGAGTATTCAACTTCCAGAGATAAACTGATATGTGTTTGCAGCAGTTCAGAAACCCTTTTTTGGAAAATGTAGAAACAGTCATTTCCAGCCATAGAGATGCATATAAGAGTTAGCAGTAAGAATGCCTTGAAAACACAGAAGACCCGCTTCGTACAAACTCATCTGCTGTGTGTTGGGTCCTTTTAGGAAGTTGCATCTATGTTTAGATTCAGCGAGGTAGAAACACGTATCTTCTAAAAGCTGCGTTTGGACCTTCCAGAGTGGATGGGAGAACAGGCTGTAAAGAGAAATACCTTTCTCTGAAACCAAAACGGAGCTATCTAGCTGAATGGTTTTCAATGTGTATATTCAACTTCCAGAGATAAACTGATGTGGGTTTGCAGCAGTTCACAAACCCTTTCTTTGGAGAATGTAGAAACAGTCATTTCCAGTCATAGAGACACATATAAGAGTTAGAAATAAGAAAGCGTTTAAAACACAGAAGACCCGATTCGTAGAAACTCATCTGCTGTGTATTGGTTCCTATTAGGAAGTTGCATCTATGTTTAGATTCAGCGAGGTTGCAACCCGTTTCTTCTGAAAGATGCGTTTGGACATTCCAGAGTGGAAGGGAGAAAAGGATGTAAAGAGAAATACCTTGCTCTAAATCCAAAACGGAGGTATCTAGCAGAATGGTTTTCAATGTGTTTATTCTACTTCCAGAGATAAACTGATGTGTGTTTGCAGAAGTTGAGAAACCCTTTCTTTGGAGAATGTAGAAACAGTCATTTCCAGCCCTAGAGACGCATATAAGAGTTAGCAGTAAGAATGCGTTTAAAACACAGAAGACCCGCTTCGTACAAACTCATCTGCTGTGTATTGGTTTCTATTAGGAAGTTGCATATATGTTTAGAATCAGCGAGGTTGCAACACGTTTCTTCTAAAAGCTGCATTTGGACATTCCAGAGTGGATGGGAGAACAGGCTGTAAAGAGAAATACCTTGCTCTAAAACCAAAACGGAGCTATCTAGCAGAATGGTTTTCAATGTGTATATTCAAATTCCGGAGATAAAGTGATGTGTGTTTGCAGCAGTTCAGAAACCCTTTCTTTGGAGAATGTAGAAACAGTCATTTCCAGCCATAGAGACGCATATAAGAGTTAGCAGTAAGAATGCGTTTAAAACACAGAAGACTCGCTTCGTACAAACTCATCTGCTGTGTGTTGGTTCCTTTTAGGAAGTTGCATCTATGTTTAGATTCTGTGAGGTAGAAACACGTTTCTTCTAAAAGCTGCGTTTGGACATTCCAGAGTGGATGGGAGAACAGGCTATAAAGAGAAATACCTTGCTCTAAAACCAAAAAGGAGCTATCTAGCAGAATGGTTTTCAATGTGTGTATTCAACTTCCAGAGATAAACTGATGTGTGTTTGCAGTAGTTCAGAAACCCTTTCTTTGGTGAATGTAGAAACAGTCATTTCCAGCCCTAGAGACGCATATAAGAGTTAGCAGTAAGAATGCATTTAAAACACAGAAGACCCGCTTCGTACAAACTCATCTGCTGTGTATTGGTTCCTATTAGGAAGTTGCATCTATGTTTAGAATCAGCGAGGTTGCAACACGTTTCTTTTAAAAGCTGCGTTTGGACATTCCAGAGTGGATGGGAGAACAGGCTGTAAAGAAAAATAACTTGCTCTAAAACCAAAACGGAGCTATCTAGCAGAATGGTTGTCAATGTGTGTATTCAACTTCCAGAGTTAAACTGATTTATGTTTGCCGCAGTTCAGAAACCCTTTCTTTGGTGAATGTAGAAACAGTCATTTCCAGCCCTAGAGACGCATATAAGAGTTAGCAGTAAGAATGCGTTTAAAACACAGAAGTCCCGCTTCGTACTTACTCATATGCTGTGTGTTGGTTTTCTTTAGGAAGTTGCATCTATGTTTAGATTCAGAGAGGTAGAAACACGTTTCTTTTAAAAGCTGTGTTTGGACATACCAGAATGGATGGGAGAACAGGCTGTAAAGAGAAATACCTGCTCTAAAACCAAAACGGAGCTATCTAGCAGAATGGTTGTCAATATGTGTATTCAACTTCCAGAGTTAAACTGATGTGTGTTTGCAGCAGTTCAGAAACCCTTTTTTGGAAAATGTTGAAACAGTCATTTCTAGCCCTAGAGACGCATATAAGAGTTAGCAGTAAGAATGCGTTTAAAACACAGAAGACTCGCTTCGTACAAACTCATCTGCTGTGTGTTGGTTCCTTTTAGGAAGTTGCATCTATGTTTAGATTCTGTGAGGTAGAAACACGTTTCTTCTAAAAGCTAAGTTTGGACATTCCAGAGTGGATGGGAGAACAGGCTATAAAGAGAAATACCTTGCTCTAAAACCAAAAAGGAGCTATCTAGCTGAATGGTTTTCAATGTGTGTATTCAACTTCCAGAGATAAACTGATGTGTGTTTGCAGTAGTTCAGAAACCCTTTCTTTGGAGAATGAAGAAACAGTTATTTGCAGCACTAGAGACGCATATAAGAGTTAGCAGTAAGAATGCATTTAAAACACAGAAGACCCGCTTCGTACAAACTCATCTGCTGTGTATTGGTTCCTATTAGGAGGTTGCATCTATGTTTAGAATCAGCGAGGTTGCAACACGTTTCTTTTAAAGGCTGCGTTTGGACATTCCAGAGTGGATGGGAGAACAGGCTGTATAGAGAAATACCTTGCTCTAAAACCAAAACGGAGCTATCTAGCAGAATGGTTTTCAATGTTTGTATTCAACTTCCAGAGATAAAATGATGTGTGTTTGCAGCAGTTCAGAAACCCTTTTTTGAAAAATGTAGAAACAGTCATTTCCAGCCATAGAGATGCATATAAGAGTTAGCAGTAAGAATGCCTTGAAAACACAGAAGACCCGCTTCGTACAAACTCATCTGCTGTGTGTTGGGTCCTTTTAGGAAGTTGCATCTATTTTTAGATTCAGCGAGGTAGAAACACGTTTTTTCTAAAAGCTGCGTTTGGACCTTCCAGAGTGGATGGGAGAACAGGCTG
This sequence comes from Saimiri boliviensis, assembly GCF_048565385.1. NCBI lineage: Eukaryota > Metazoa > Chordata > Mammalia > Primates > Cebidae > Saimiri > Saimiri boliviensis. Next base: position 82,339,207 of record NC_133470.1, on the reverse strand, counting down.
TGAAGAGAAATACCTTTCTCTGAAACCAAAACGGAGCTATCTAGGTGAATGGTTTTCAATGTGTATATTCAACTTCCAGAGATAAACTGATGTGGGTTTGCAGCAGTTCACAAACCCTTTCTTTGGAGAATGTAGAAACAGTCATTTCCAGTCATAGAGACACATATAAGAGTTAGAAATAAGAAAGCGTTTAAAACACAGAAGACCCGATTCGTAGAAACTCATCTGCTGTGTATTGGTTCCTATTAGGAAGTTGCACCTATGTTTAGATTCAGCGAGGTTGCAACCCGTTTCTTCTGAAAGCTGCGTTTGGACATTCCAGAGTGGATGGGAGAAAAGGATGTAAAGAGAAATACCTTGCTCTAAATCCAAAACGGAGGTATCTAGCAGAATGGTTTTCAATGTGTGTATTCTAGTTCCAGAGATAAACTGATGTGTGTTTGCAGAAGTTGAGAAACCCTTTCTTTGGAGAATGTAGAAACAGTCATTTCCAGCCCTAGAGACGCATATAAGAGTTAGCAGTAAGAATGCGTTTAAAACACAGAAGACCCGCTTCGTACAAACTCATCTGCTGTGTATTGGTTTCTATTAGGAAGTTGCATCTATGTTTAGATTCTGTGAGGTAGAAACACGTTTCTTCTAAAAGCTGCGTTTGGACATTCCAGAGTGGATGGGAGAACAGGCTATAAAGAGAAATACCTTGCTCTAAAACCAAAAAGGAGCTATCTAGCAGAATGGTTTTCAATGTGTGTATTCAACTTCCAGAGATAAACTGATGTGTGTTTGCAGTAGTTCAGAAACCCTTTCTTTGGTGAATGTAGAAACAGTCATTTCCAGCCCTAGAGACGCATATAAGAGTTAGCAATAAGAATGCATTTAAAACACAGAAGACCCGCTTCGTACAAACTCATCTGCTGTGTATTGGTTCCTATTAGGAAGTTGCATCTATGTTTAGAATCAGCGAGGTTGCAACACGTTTCTTTAAAAAGCTGCGTTTGGACATTCCAGAGTGGATGGGAGAACAGGCTGTATAGAGAAATACCTTGCTCTAAAACCAAAACGGAGCTATCTAGCAGAATGGTTTTCAATGTGAGTATTCAACTTCCAGAGATAAACTGATATGTGTTTGCAGCAGTTCAGAAACCCTTTTTTGGAAAATGTAGAAACAGTCATTTCCAGCCATAGAGATGCATATAAGAGTTAGCAGTAAGAATGCCTTGAAAACACAGAAGACCCGCTTCGTACAAACTCATCTGCTGTGTGTTGGGTCCTTTTAGGAAGTTGCATCTATGTTTAGATTCAGCGAGGTAGAAACACGTATCTTCTAAAAGCTGCGTTTGGACCTTCCAGAGTGGATGGGAGAACAGGCTGTAAAGAGAAATACCTTTCTCTGAAACCAAAACGGAGCTATCTAGCTGAATGGTTTTCAATGTGTATATTCAACTTCCAGAGATAAACTGATGTGGGTTTGCAGCAGTTCACAAACCCTTTCTTTGGAGAATGTAGAAACAGTCATTTCCAGTCATAGAGACACATATAAGAGTTAGAAATAAGAAAGCGTTTAAAACACAGAAGACCCGATTCGTAGAAACTCATCTGCTGTGTATTGGTTCCTATTAGGAAGTTGCATCTATGTTTAGATTCAGCGAGGTTGCAACCCGTTTCTTCTGAAAGATGCGTTTGGACATTCCAGAGTGGAAGGGAGAAAAGGATGTAAAGAGAAATACCTTGCTCTAAATCCAAAACGGAGGTATCTAGCAGAATGGTTTTCAATGTGTTTATTCTACTTCCAGAGATAAACTGATGTGTGTTTGCAGAAGTTGAGAAACCCTTTCTTTGGAGAATGTAGAAACAGTCATTTCCAGCCCTAGAGACGCATATAAGAGTTAGCAGTAAGAATGCGTTTAAAACACAGAAGACCCGCTTCGTACAAACTCATCTGCTGTGTATTGGTTTCTATTAGGAAGTTGCATATATGTTTAGAATCAGCGAGGTTGCAACACGTTTCTTCTAAAAGCTGCATTTGGACATTCCAGAGTGGATGGGAGAACAGGCTGTAAAGAGAAATACCTTGCTCTAAAACCAAAACGGAGCTATCTAGCAGAATGGTTTTCAATGTGTATATTCAAATTCCGGAGATAAAGTGATGTGTGTTTGCAGCAGTTCAGAAACCCTTTCTTTGGAGAATGTAGAAACAGTCATTTCCAGCCATAGAGACGCATATAAGAGTTAGCAGTAAGAATGCGTTTAAAACACAGAAGACTCGCTTCGTACAAACTCATCTGCTGTGTGTTGGTTCCTTTTAGGAAGTTGCATCTATGTTTAGATTCTGTGAGGTAGAAACACGTTTCTTCTAAAAGCTGCGTTTGGACATTCCAGAGTGGATGGGAGAACAGGCTATAAAGAGAAATACCTTGCTCTAAAACCAAAAAGGAGCTATCTAGCAGAATGGTTTTCAATGTGTGTATTCAACTTCCAGAGATAAACTGATGTGTGTTTGCAGTAGTTCAGAAACCCTTTCTTTGGTGAATGTAGAAACAGTCATTTCCAGCCCTAGAGACGCATATAAGAGTTAGCAGTAAGAATGCATTTAAAACACAGAAGACCCGCTTCGTACAAACTCATCTGCTGTGTATTGGTTCCTATTAGGAAGTTGCATCTATGTTTAGAATCAGCGAGGTTGCAACACGTTTCTTTTAAAAGCTGCGTTTGGACATTCCAGAGTGGATGGGAGAACAGGCTGTAAAGAAAAATAACTTGCTCTAAAACCAAAACGGAGCTATCTAGCAGAATGGTTGTCAATGTGTGTATTCAACTTCCAGAGTTAAACTGATTTATGTTTGCCGCAGTTCAGAAACCCTTTCTTTGGTGAATGTAGAAACAGTCATTTCCAGCCCTAGAGACGCATATAAGAGTTAGCAGTAAGAATGCGTTTAAAACACAGAAGTCCCGCTTCGTACTTACTCATATGCTGTGTGTTGGTTTTCTTTAGGAAGTTGCATCTATGTTTAGATTCAGAGAGGTAGAAACACGTTTCTTTTAAAAGCTGTGTTTGGACATACCAGAATGGATGGGAGAACAGGCTGTAAAGAGAAATACCTGCTCTAAAACCAAAACGGAGCTATCTAGCAGAATGGTTGTCAATATGTGTATTCAACTTCCAGAGTTAAACTGATGTGTGTTTGCAGCAGTTCAGAAACCCTTTTTTGGAAAATGTTGAAACAGTCATTTCTAGCCCTAGAGACGCATATAAGAGTTAGCAGTAAGAATGCGTTTAAAACACAGAAGACTCGCTTCGTACAAACTCATCTGCTGTGTGTTGGTTCCTTTTAGGAAGTTGCATCTATGTTTAGATTCTGTGAGGTAGAAACACGTTTCTTCTAAAAGCTAAGTTTGGACATTCCAGAGTGGATGGGAGAACAGGCTATAAAGAGAAATACCTTGCTCTAAAACCAAAAAGGAGCTATCTAGCTGAATGGTTTTCAATGTGTGTATTCAACTTCCAGAGATAAACTGATGTGTGTTTGCAGTAGTTCAGAAACCCTTTCTTTGGAGAATGAAGAAACAGTTATTTGCAGCACTAGAGACGCATATAAGAGTTAGCAGTAAGAATGCATTTAAAACACAGAAGACCCGCTTCGTACAAACTCATCTGCTGTGTATTGGTTCCTATTAGGAGGTTGCATCTATGTTTAGAATCAGCGAGGTTGCAACACGTTTCTTTTAAAGGCTGCGTTTGGACATTCCAGAGTGGATGGGAGAACAGGCTGTATAGAGAAATACCTTGCTCTAAAACCAAAACGGAGCTATCTAGCAGAATGGTTTTCAATGTTTGTATTCAACTTCCAGAGATAAAATGATGTGTGTTTGCAGCAGTTCAGAAACCCTTTTTTGAAAAATGTAGAAACAGTCATTTCCAGCCATAGAGATGCATATAAGAGTTAGCAGTAAGAATGCCTTGAAAACACAGAAGACCCGCTTCGTACAAACTCATCTGCTGTGTGTTGGGTCCTTTTAGGAAGTTGCATCTATTTTTAGATTCAGCGAGGTAGAAACACGTTTTTTCTAAAAGCTGCGTTTGGACCTTCCAGAGTGGATGGGAGAACAGGCTGTGAAGAGAAATACCTTTCTCTGAAACCAAAACGGAGCTATCTAGGTGAATGGTTTTCAATGTGTATATTCAACTTCCAGAGATAAACTGATGTGGGTTTGCAGCAGTTCACAAACCCTTTCTTTGGAGAATGTAGAAACAGTCATTTCCAGTCATAGAGACACATATAAGAGTTAGAAATAAGAAAGCGTTTAAAACACAGAAGACCCGATTCGTAGAAACTCATCTGCTGTGTATTGGTTCCTATTAGGAAGTTGCACCTATGTTTAGATTCAGCGAGGTTGCAACCCGTTTCTTCTGAAAGCTGCGTTTGGACATTCCAGAGTGGATGGGAGAAAAGGATGTAAAGAGAAATACCTTGCTCTAAATCCAAAACGGAGGTATCTAGCAGAATGGTTTTCAATGTGTGTATTCTACTTCCAGAGATAAACTGATGTGTGTTTGCAGAAGTTGAGAAACCCTTTCTTTGGAGAATGTAGAAACAGTCATTTCCAGCCCTAGAGACGCATATAAGAGTTAGCAGTAAGAATGCGTTTAAAACACAGAAGACCCGCTTCGTACAAACTCATCTGCTGTGTATTGGTTTCTATTAGGAAGTTGCATATATGTTTAGAATCAGCGAGGTTGCAACACGTTTCTTCTAAAAGCTGCATTTGGACATTCCAGAGTGGATGGGAGAACAGGCTGTAAAGAGAAATACCTTGCTCTAAAACCAAAACGGAGCTATCTAGCAGAATGGTTGTCAATATGTGTATTCAATTTCCAGAGTTAAACTAATGTGTGTTTGCAGCAGTTCAGAAACCCTTTCTTTGGAGAATGTAGAAACAGTCATTTCCAGCCATAGAGACGCATATAAGAGTTAGCAGTAAGAATGCGTTTAAAACACAGAAGACTCGCTTCGTACAAACTCATCTGCTGTGTGTTGGTTCCTTTTAGGAAGTTGCATCTATGTTTAGATTCTGTGAGGTAGAAACACGTTTCTTCTAAAAGCTGCGTTTGGACATTCCAGAGTGGATGGGAGAACAGGCTATAAAGAGAAATACCTTGCTCTAAAACCAAAAAGGAGCTATCTAGCAGAATGGTTTTCAATGTGTGTATTCAACTTCCAGAGATAAACTGATGTGTGTTTGCAGTAGTTCAGAAACCCTTTCTTTGGAGAATGAAGAAACAGTTATTTCCAGCACTAGAGACCCATATAAGAGTTAGCAGTAAGAATGCGTTTAAAACACAGAAGACCCGCTTCGTACAAAATCATCTGCTGTGTGTTGGTTACATTTAGGAAGTTGCATCTATGTTTAGATTCAGCGAGGTAGAAACACGTTTCTTCCAAAAGCCGCGTTTGGACATTCCAGAGTGGATGGGAGAACAGGCTGTAAAGAAAAATAACTGGCTCTAAAACCAAAACGGAGCTATCTAGCAGAATGGTTGTCAATGTGTGTATTCACCTTCCAGAGTTAAACTGATTTATGTTTGCCGCAGTTCAGAAACCCTTTCTTTGGTGAATGTAGAAACAGTCATTTCCAGCCCTAGAGACGCATATAAGAGTTAGCAGTAAGAATGCGTTTAAAACACAGAAGTCCCCCTTCGTACTTACTCATATGCTGTGTGTTGGTTTTCTTTAGGAAGTTGCATCTATGTTTAGATTCAGAGAGGTAGAAACACGTTTCTTTTAAAAGCTGCGTTTGGACATACCAGAATGGATGGGAGAACAGGCTGTAAAGAGAAATACCTTGCTCTAAAACCAAAACGGAGCTATCTAGCAGAATGGTTGTCAATATGTGTATTCAACTTCCAGAGTTAAACTAATGTGTGTTTGCAGCAGTTCAGAAACCCTTTTTTGGAAAATGTTGAAACAGTCATTTCTAGCCCTAGAGACGCATATAAGAGTTAGCAGTAAGAATGCGTTTAAAACACAGAAGACTCGCTTCGTACAAACTCATCTGCTGTGTGTTGGTTCCTTTTAGGAAGTTGCATCTATGTTTAGATTCTGTGAGGTAGAAACACGTTTCTTCTAAAAGCTAAGTTTGGACATTCCAGAGTGGATGGGAGAACAGGCTATAAAGAGAAATACCTTGCTCTAAAACCAAAAAGGAGCTATCTAGCTGAATGGTTTTCAATGTGTGTATTCAACTTCCAGAGATAAACTGATGTGTGTTTGCAGTAGTTCAGAAACCCTTTCTTTGGAGAATGAAGAAACAGTTATTTCCAGCACTAGAGACGCATATAAGAGTTAGCAGTAAGAATGCATTTAAAACACAGAAGACCCGCTTCGTACAAACTCATCTGCTGTGTATTGGTTCCTATTAGGAGGTTGCATCTATGTTTAGAATCAGCGAGGTTGCAACACGTTTCTTTTAAAGGCTGCGTTTGGACATTCCAGAGTGGATGGGAGAACAGGCTGTATAGAGAAATACCTTGCTCTAAAACCAAAACGGAGCTATCTAGCAGAATGGTTTTCAATGTTTGTATTCAACTTCCAGAGATAAACTGATGTGTGTTTGCAGCAGTTCAGAAACCCTTTTTTGAAAAATGTAGAAACAGTCATTTCCAGCCATAGAGATGCATATAAGAGTTAGCAGTAAGAATGCCTTGAAAACACAGAAGACCCGCTTCGTACAAACTCATCTGCTGTGTGTTGGGTCCTTTTAGGAAGTTGCATCTATTTTTAGATTCAGCGAGGTAGAAACACGTTTTTTCTAAAAGCTGCGTTTGGACCTTCCAGAGTGGATGGGAGAACAGGCTGTGAAGAGAAATACCTTTCTCTGAAACCAAAACAGAGCTATCTAGGTGAATGGTTTTCAATGTGTATATTCAACTTCCAGAGATAAACTGATGTGGGTTTGCAGCAGTTCACAAACCCTTTCTTTGGAGAATGTAGAAACAGTCATTTCCAGTCATAGAGACACATATAAGAGTTAGAAATAAGAAAGCGTTTAAAACACAGAAGACCCGATTCGTAGAAACTCATCTGCTGTGTATTGGTTCCTATTAGGAAGTTGCACCTATGTTTAGATTCAGCGAGGTTGCAACCCGTTTCTTCTGAAAGCTGCGTTTGGACATTCCAGAGTGGATGGGAGAAAAGGATGTAAAGAGAAATACCTTGCTCTAAATCCAAAACGGAGGTATCTAGCAGAATGGTTTTCAATGTGTGTATTCTACTTCCAGAGATAAACTGATGTGTGTTTGCAGAAGTTGAGAAACCCTTTCTTTGGAGAATGTAGAAACAGTCATTTCCAGCCCTAGAGACGCATATAAGAGTTAGCAGTAAGAATGCGTTTAAAACACAGAAGACCCGCTTCGTACAAACTCATCTGCTGTGTATTGGTTTCTATTAGGAAGTTGCATATATGTTTAGAATCAGCGAGGTTGCAACACGTTTCTTCTACAAGCTGCATTTGGACATTCCAGAGTGGATGGGAGAACAGGCTGTAAAGAGAAATACCTTGCTCTAAAACCAAAACGGAGCTATCTAGCAGAATGGTTTTCAATGTGTATATTCAAATTCCGGAGATAAAGTGATGTGTGTTTGCAGCAGTTCAGAAACCCTTTCTTTGGAGAATGTAGAAACAGTCATTTCCAGCCATAGAGACGCATATAAGAGTTACCAGTAAGAATGCGTTTAAAACACAGAAGACTCGCTTCGTACAAACTCATCTGCTGTGTGTTGGTTCCTTTTAGGAAGTTGCATCTATGTTTAGATTCTGTGAGGTAGAAACACGTTTCTTCTAAAAGCTGCGTTTGGACATTCCAGAGTGGATGGGAGAACAGGCTATAAAGAGAAATACCTTGCTCTAAAACCAAAAAGGAGCTATCTAGCAGAATGGTTTTCAATGTGTGTATTCAACTTCCAGAGATAAACTGATGTGTGTTTGCAGTAGTTCAGAAACCCTTTCTTTGGAGAATGAAGAAACAGTTATTTCCAGCACTAGAGACCCATATAAGAGTTAGCAGTAAGAATGCGTTTAAAACACAGAAGACCCGCTTCGTACAAAATCATCTGCTGTGTGTCGGTTACATTTAGGAAGTTGCATCTATGTTTAGATTCAGCGAGGTAGAAACACGTTTCTTCCAAAAGCCGCGTTTGGACATTCCAGAGTGGATGGGAGAACAGGCTGTAAAGAAAAATAACTTGCTCTAAAACCAAAACGGAGCTATCTAGCAGAATGGTTGTCAATGTGTGTATTCACCTTCCAGAGTTAAACTGATTTATGTTTGCCGCAGTTCAGAAACCCTTTCTTTGGTGAATGTAGAAACAGTCATTTCCAGCCCTAGAGACGCATATAAGAGTTAGCAGTAAGAATGCGTTTAAAACACAGAAGTCCCCCTTCGTACTTACTCATATGCTGTGTGTTGGTTTTCTTTAGGAAGTTGCATCTATGTTTAGATTCAGAGAGGTAGAAACACGTTTCTTTTAAAAGCTGCGTTTGGACATACCAGAATGGATGGGAGAACAGGCTGTAAAGAGAAATACCTTGCTCTAAAACCAAAACGGAGCTATCTAGCAGAATGGTTGTCAATATGTGTATTCAACTTCCAGAGTTAAACTGATGTGTGTTTGCAGCAGTTCAGAAACCCTTTTTTGGAAAATGTTGAAACAGTCATTTCTAGCCCTAGAGACGCATATAAGAGTTAGCAGTAAGAATGCGTTAAAAACACAGAAGACTCGCTTCGTACAAACTCATCTGCTGTGTGTTGGTTCCTTTTAGGAAGTTGCATCTATGTTTAGATTCTGTGAGGTAGAAACACGTTTCTTCTAAAAGCTAAGTTTGGACATTCCAGAGTGGATGGGAGAACAGGCTATAAAGAGAAATACCTTGCTCTAAAACCAAAAAGGAGCTATCTAGCTGAATGGTTTTCAATGTGTGTATTCAACTTCCAGAGATAAACTGATGTGTGTTTGCAGTAGTTCAGAAACCCTTTCTTTGGAGAATGAAGAAACAGTTATTTCCAGCACTAGAGACGCATATAAGAGTTAGCAGTAAGAATGCGTTTAAAACACAGAAGACCCGCTTCGTACAAACTCATCTGCTGTGTATTGGTTCCTATTAGGAGGTTGCATCTATGTTTAGAATCAGCGAGGTTGCAACACGTTTCTTTTAAAGGCTGCGTTTGGACATTCCAGAGTGGATGGGAGAACAGGCTGTATAGAGAAATACCTTGCTCTAAAACCAAAACGGAGCTATCTAGCAGAATGGTTTTCAATGTTTGTATTCAACTTCCAGAGATAAACTGATGTGTGTTTGCAGCAGTTCAGAAACCCTTTTTTGGAAAATGTAGAAACAGTCATTTCCAGCCATAGAGATGCATATAAGAGTTAGCAGTAAGAATGCCTTGAAAACACAGAAGACCCGCTTCGTACAAACTCATCTGCTGTGTGTTGGGTCCTTTTAGGAAGTTGCATCTATGTTTAGATTCAGCGAGGTAGAAACACGTTTTTTCTAAAAGCTGCGTTTGGACCTTCCAGAGTGGATGGGAGAACAGGCTGTGAAGAGAAATACCTTTCTCTGAAACCAAAACGGAGCTATCTAGCTGAATGGTTTTCAATGTGTATATTCAACTTCCAGAGATAAACTGATGTGGGTTTGCAGCAGTTCACAAACCCTTTCTTTGGAGAATGTAGAAACAGTCATTTCCAGTCATAGAGACACATATAAGAGTTAGAAATAAGAAAGCGTTTAAAACACAGAAGACCCGATTCGTAGAAACTCATCTGCTGTGTATTGGTTCCTATTAGGAAGTTGCATCTATGTTTAGATTCAGCGAGGTTGCAACCCGTTTCTTCTGAAAGCTGCGTTTGGACATTCCAGAGTGGAAGGGAGAAAAGGATGTAAAGAGAAATACCTTGCTCTAAATCCAAAACGGAGGTATCTAGCAGAATGGTTTTCAATGTGTGTATTCTACTTCCAGAGATAAACTGATGTGTGTTTGCAGAAGTTGAGAAACCCTTTCTTTGGAGAATGTAGAAACAGTCATTTCCAGCCCTAGAGACGCATATAAGAGTTAGCAGTAAGAATGCGTTTAAAACACAGAAGACCCGCTTCGTACAAACTCATCTGCTGTGTATTGGTTTCTATTAGGAAGTTGCATATATGTTTAGAATCAGCGAGGTTGCAACACGTTTCTTCTACAAGCTGCATTTGGACATTCCAGAGTGGATGGGAGAACAGGCTGTAAAGAGAAATACCTTGCTCTAAAACCAAAACGGAGCTATCTAGCAGAATGGTTTTCAATGTTTGTATTCAACTTCCAGAGTTAAACTGATGTGTGTTTGCAGCAGTTCAGAAACCCTTTTTTGGAAAATGTTGAAACAGTCATTTCTAGCCCTAGAGACGCATATAAGAGTTAGCAGTAAGAATGCGTTTAAAACACAGAAGACTCGCTTCGTACCAACTCATCTGCTGTGTGTTGGTTCCTTTTAGGAAGTTGCATCTATGTTTAGATTCTGTGAGGTAGAAACACGTTTCTTCTAAAAGCTAAGTTTGGACATTCCAGAGTGGATGGGAGAACAGGCTATAAAGAGAAATACCTTGCTCTAAAACCAAAAAGGAGCTATCTAGCTGAATGGTTTTCAATGTGTGTATTCAACTTCCAGAGATAAACTGATGTGTGTTTGCAGTAGTTCAGAAACCCTTTCTTTGGAGAATGAAGAAACAGTTATTTCCAGCACTAGAGACGCATATAAGAGTTAGCAGTAAGAATGCATTTAAAACACAGAAGACCCGCTTCGTACAAAATCATCTGCTGTGTGTTGGTTACATTTAGGAAGATGCATCTATGTTTAGATTCCGCGAGGTAGAAACACGTTTCTTCAAAAAGCCGCGTTTGGACATTCCAGAGTGGATGGGAGAACAGGCTGTAAAGAAAAATAACTTGCTCTAAAACCAAAACGGAGCTATCTAGCAGAATGGTTGTCAATGTGTGTATTCAACTTCCAGAGTTAAACTGATTTATGTTTGCCGCAGTTCAGAAACCCTTTCTTTGGTGAATGTAGAAACACTCATTTCCAGTCATAGAGACACATATAAGAGTTAGAAATAAGAAAGCGTTTAAAACACAGAAGACCCGATTCGTAGAAACTCATCTGCTGTGTAGTGGTTCCTATTAGGAAGTTGCATCTATTTTTAGATTCAGCGAGGTTGCAACCCGTTTCTTCTGAAAGCTGCGTTTGGACATTCCAGAGTGGAAGGGTGAAAAGGATGTAAAGAGAAATACCTTGCTCTAAATCCAAAACGGAGCTATCTAGCAGAATGGTTTTCAATGTGTGTATTCTCCTTCCAGAGATAAACTGATGTGTGTTTGCAGAAGTTGAGAAACCCTTTCCTTGGAGAATGTAGAAACAGTCATTTCCAGCCCTAGAGATGCATATAAGAGTTAGCAGTAAGAATGCGTTTAAAACACAGAAGACCCGCTTCGTACAAACTCATCTGCTGTGTATTGGTTTCTATTAGGAAGTTGCATATATGTTTAGAATCAGCGACGTTGCAACACGTTTCTTCTAAAAGCTGCATTTGGACATTCCAGAGTGGATGGGAGAACAGGCTGTAAAGAGAAATACCTTGCTCTAAAACCAAAACGGAGCTATCTAGCAGAATGGTTTTCAATGTGTATATTCAAATTCCGGAGATAAAGTGATGTGTGTTTGCAGCAGTTCAGAAACCCTTTCTTTGGAGAATGTAGAAACAGTCATTTCCAGCCATAGAGACGCATATAAGAGTTAGCAGTAAGAATGCGTTTAAAACACAGAAGACTCGCTTCGTACAAACTCATCTGCTGTGTGTTGGGTCCTTTTAGGAAGTTGCATCTATGTTTAGATTCAGCGAGGTAGAAACACGTATCTTCTAAAAGCTGCGTTTAGACATTCAGAGTAGATGGGAGAATCGGCTGTAAAGAAAAATACCTTGCTCTAAAACCAAAACGGAGCTTTCTTGCTGAATGGTTTTCAATGTGTGTATTCAAATTCCAGAGATAAACTGATGTGTGTTTGCAGCAGTTCAGAAACCATTTCTTTGGAGAATGAAGAAAAAATTATTTCCAGCCATAGAGATGCATATAAGAGTTAGCAGTAAGAATGCGTTTAAAACACAGAAGACCCGCTTCGTACAAACTCATCTGTTGTGTGTTGGGTCCTTTTAGGAAGTTGCATCTATGTTTAGATTCAGCGAGGTAGAAACACGTTTCTTCTAAAAGCTGCGTTTGGACATTCCAGAGTGGATGGGAGAACAGGCTGTAAAGAGAAATACCTTGCTCTAAAACCAAAACGGAGCTATCTAGCATAATGGTTGTCAATGTGTGTATTCCACTTCCAGAGTTAAACTGATGTGTGTTTGCAGCAGTTCAGAAACCCTTTCTTTGGAGAATGTAGAAAAAGTCATTTCGAACCCTAGATACGCATATAACAGCAGTAAGAATGCATATAAAACACAGAAGACCTGCTTCTTACAAACTCATCTGCTGTTTGTTGGTTCCTTTTAGGAAGTTGCATCTATGTTTAGATTCAGCGAGGTTGCAACACGTTTCTTCTAAAAGCTGCGTTTGGACATTCCAGAGTGGATGGGAGAACAGGTTGTAAAGAAAAATACCTTGCTCTAAAACCAAAACGGAGCTTTCTTGCTGAATGGCTTTCAATGTGTGTATTCCACTTCCAGAGCTAAACTGATGTGTGTTTGCAGCAGTTCAGAAACCCTTTCTTTGGAGAATGAAGAAACAGTTATTTCCAGCCCCAGAGACGAATATAAGAGTTAGCAGTAAGAATGCGTTTAAAACACAGAAGACCCGCTTCGTACTTACTCATATGCTGTGTGTTGGTTTTCTTTAGGAAGTTGCATCTATGTTTAGATTCAGAGAGGTAGAAACACGTTTCTTTTAAAAGCTGCGTTTGGACATACCAGAATGGATGGGAGAACAGGCTGTAAAGAGAAATACCTTGCTCTAAAACCAAAACGGAGCTATCTAGCAGAATGGTTGTCCATATGTGTATTCAACTTCCAGAGTTAAACTGATGTGTGTTTGCTGCAGTTCAGAAACCTGCTCCGGCCTGCAGAGCAACAGACAGGAACCCGGGCAAACCTATCGTGGATGAGAAGGGATGGGACAAGAGGCGCGAAGAATGGCAGCAAGACAAAAGTTCTGATCAAGCTGCAAAGTTTATTTCAAAATGGGTTCCTTATATAGAGAGGGGAGAGGGGAGGGGAAAGTGGCTCTGATAGGTTGAAAAGCGAGTGCTCAGCTTGTGATCAGCCATCCCATTGGTGCAGCCGCACGTGATCAGCGATCCCATTGGTGCAGCCGTGCGTGATCTTTGGTGGCCCGCCACCACGTCCGTGGTATGCTTCTGGCGGGAGGCTGATGCAATCTTTTGCTTTGATTGCAGCAGCTTAGCCTGGGTTCCCAGCATCTCCTCCCTTTTTCTTTTAAAAAGGGGGCGGACCTTAACCAGCTAGGGGAGGTAGAGGCTGTGCTCCTCCTGAGCCTTGATCTTTAGGCTTGTAGGTACCTTTTGGGGAGGAGAGGACTTTTGGGTACCAACCTCTATGCAAGCCAGCTTACCTCTCAGGAGACTCGACAATAGCCTTAATAAGGCTTCTCCTTGCAGTGCTTTGCCTTGCACCTAGCGGTGTCCATTACCTTTGTAAAGCATAGTGTCGAGCGGTATGCTGCTCCCGTAGGAGGGTAAACCGGCTACAGCTTGTTATTTTCTAGATCACGCGTTGCTAGTTGGTAATAGTGGATTTGTATAGGCTTTCCCAGTATGGAATTAAGCTGATCCTTAATTAATGCTGTCACTCGTCTTAGGATCCAGGGGGCAAAGGAAAAGAATAGGATGATAGCAAATAAGGGTCCAAGGAAGGGGAGGAGGTAAGGGAGAAGTCCATTGAGGCCGGTGAGGAAGGGATTATCGGCGAGTGCCTTGCGTCTTCGTTCGAGATCTTCCTGTAGATTTTTTATTTTATTTCGGACAATTCCTGACTTGTTGGCATAAAAGCAGCAACGTTCCTGTAGGGCTAAACAGAGGCCTCCCTGTTCTGCAGTGAGTAGATCTAAGCCTCTTCTGTTTTGTAAGACTACTTCAGCTAGGGAGTCTAATTGGTCCTGTATGTCATTGATGGTGCTGGACAAAGTTTGGACGTCGCTAATAAGTTGATGGGAGAGTTTGGTGTAAGAGTGGACAGCCACCCCGAGTCCTGCCGTACCAGTGGTGACTGCTGTAGAGATACCCAATCCTACTAGTAGAGGAATTAGTGTAACGGCTCGTTTTTGCCGCCCTGCGATATAGTCAAAGGTAGGGATGGGGACAGGGTCATCACCAGAAATAATGTCTATATCTGGCAGGAGGGCGGCTAACACACATGACCCTGTCCAGTTTGCAGGCAGAGCAGTAAAGGCGAGGTTGTTGCCGCAAACAAAAGCTTGGCCTGGGCCAGGGCAAAGGGCCTCACTGTGGTTGGAACTACTGGAGCAGTTTACAAAGTTGGCAACGCCAACCGGAATATTAAAGCTGTTGTTTTGTGCACCTTTAAAGAAGCAAGGGTATACTTGGGAAGGCATGGGCTGGACTCTAAAGGGTAAGCTGGGGGTGCAATTATTTGGCAGAATTGCACTTTGGCAAGCGGGGTTAGCATTTTCATAGGCTAGGTGCTTTACAAAGGAGCTCTCACTTTCCCCGGAGCCAAAAAGGCGATCTGCCGCCTCCTGGAGACGGCTTACAAAATCACTGTATGACTCATCTGGGCCTTGTCTGATTTTTGCAAGGGAAGTAGTGGCCGCTCCTTTCTGGGGGAGTCGCTTCCAGGCTTTTAGGCCTGCGGACTGAATCTGGGTTAAAAGCCCTGGGGGGAATTGGGCCTGTTTTTCGTTGCTTTGGTAAGGGCTGGTGCCTAGAAATTTTTTAAGGGTCCACCCTTTGGAGGAGGCTTTGCGCGCGTTGCGCTCTGCAAAGTGTTTAGCGGTCTCCTCGTATTCAGACTTCCAAAGGACAAAATCACCTCCACTGAGCGCAGCGCGGGACAGGAAAAACCAATCACTAGGAGTAAGCCATCTTTCACAGAGATTTTCTACTAGGGCCACGGTAAACGGGGCGGTAGGACCATAATTAGCAACAGCAGTTTTAATTTTTTCTATTGTCTTTAAATTTAGCCGCTTATAGGTATGGGTGTATGTAGGCTCGGTGGACTCTGAGCTTTTCTCCTCCTCATCCTCTGAGTTAGATTCTCCGGAGTCTGCTTCCTCCTCCTCAGGGATGGTGTGCGTGTCAGGGTGAGGAGACGCTCGGCCCGTGGTATTGGAGCTAACCTGTCCCTGACTTCTAGTAACGGGAAAAGCCATAACTCCCGCGGGAGGTAGAAGGGCCAAATTGGACAATTCTGAAGCTAAAGTCTGGATTTCTTTGAGGATGACTACAGTTTCTTGAATGGAGGTTTTATTGGATAAATTTTGAGCTGTGGAGGGGGCAAAAGCACTTGGTGTGGGGGCATGTAAGACCGGAGCCGCGACTGCCACTGGGGGCACTGCTGTAGGAACATAGGGCGGCGGCCGGAAAGGTGGCAATGCCGGGGTGTTAGTTAGTTGGGGCCAATCAGGGTTGTTATATTGGGCAGCTGCCTCTTCCAGATCTGCTTGATCGGCGGGATCTAGTTGATCATCCTGACTACCCGAGTTATGCAAGGTTTTAGAATTAGCAAGCAAGGGCAAATGTTGGGGCGGAGTATGCGCCCGAGAATGAGGACTTTGAATGGGGGGGTCCGTAAGGGTTGCAAGGTTGGGGTACAGTGAAAACTGCCCTGTATCATCTGAACCAATGTCAATTGCAACCGAGGGGCAGGTAGAAGGGGCCCTAGAGGGAGGGCGAGAGGAGGCCTTTTCAGAGGTGGTAATTGTTACAGGGGCTTGTCTAGATGGAGGTCGGGAGTGGCTAGTAAGAATTTTTTGACCCTCCTTACAGAGGCGTTGAATGTCAGGGGAGTCGCCCTGATTAGTAAGGACGTCCCTTATTAAATTATAATAATTAAAAGTGGTGATCGGAATAGTCTCAGGACCAAAAACACGGTAATAGTCATTCAGACAATCACCAACACGTCCCCAAACACGAGAGTCAATAGACCCTTCCTGGGGGAACCATGGACATGTTTTAAAAATGAAACTAAAAAAGGAGACAAGGTCTTTCTTGCGAACCCGAATTCTGCGCACCTTGAGAGATTCCTTTAACTGACTTATAAAGAGATCATTTTCACTGTGTGAAGATGCTTGTCCCATGATTGGGTCTTACCTGAGTAATGCCGCCGTCGAAGAACGAACTTCCAGGAGTCGGCTCGCGGTCGGGTGGTCCGCGGTGCTCCATGCGGGGAACCAGTTAACGGGGCTGGCGGTTAATGGGGACGGCGGTCCACGGAGGCCGGCATCGAGCCCCACGTTGGGCGCCACTTGCTCCGGCCTGCAGAGCAACAGACAGGAACCCGGGCAAACCTATCGTGGATGAGAAGGGATGGGACAAGAGGCGCGAAGAATGGCAGCAAGACAAAAGTTCTGATCAAGCTGCAAAGTTTATTTCAAAATGGGTTCCTTATATAGAGAGGGGAGAGGGGAGGGGAAAGTGGCTCTGATAGGTTGAAAAGCGAGTGCTCAGCTTGTGATCAGCAATCCCATTGGTGCAGCCGCACGTGATCAGCGATCCCATTGGTGCAGCCGTGCGTGATCTTTGGTGGCCCGCCACCACGTCCGTGGTATGCTTCTGGCGGGAGGCTGATGCAATCTTTTGCTTTGATTGCAGCAGCTTAGCCTGGGTTCCCAACAGAAACCCTTTTTTGGAAAATGTTGAAACAGTCTTTTCTAGCCCTAGAGACGCATATAAGAGTTAGCAGTAAGAATGCGTTTGAAACACAGAAGACTCGCTTCGTACAAACTCATCTGCTGTGTGTTGGTTCCTTTTAGGAAGTTGCATCTATGTTTAGATTCTGTGAGGTAGAAACACGTTTCTTCTAAAAGCTGCGTTTGGACATTCCAGAGTGGATGGGAGAACAGGCTGTAAAGAGAAATACCTTGCTCTAAAACCAAAAAGGAGCTATCTAGCAGAATGGTTTTCAATGTGTGTATTCAACTTCCAGAGATAAACTGATGTGTGTTTGCAGTAGTTCAGAAACCCTTTCTTTGGAGAATGAAGAAACAGTTATTTCCAGCACTAGAGATGCATATAAGAGTTAGCAGTAAGAATGCATTTAAAACACAGAAGACCCGCTTCGTACAAACTCATCTGCTGTGTATTGGTTCCTATTAGGAAGTTGCATCTATGTTTAGAATCAGCGAGGTTGCGACACGTTTCTTTTAAAAGCTGCGTTTGGACATTCCAGAGTGGATGGGAGAACAGGCTGTATAGAGAAATACCTTGCTCTAAAACCAAAACGGAGCTATCTAGCAGAATGGTTTTCAATGTTTGTATTCAACTTCCAGAGATAAACTGATGTGTGTTTGCAGCAGTTCAGAAACCCTTTTTTGGAAAATGTAGAAACAGTCATTTCCAGCCATAGAGATGCATATAAGAGTTAGCAGTAAGAATGCCTTGAAAACACAGAAGACCCGTTTCGTACAAACTCATCTGCTGTGTGTTGGGTCCTTTTAGGAAGTTGCATCTATGTTTAGATTCAGCGAGGTAGAAACACGTTTTTTCTAAAAGCTGCCTTTGGACCTTCCAGAGTGGATGGGAGAACAGGCTGTAACAGGCTGTGAAGAGAAATACCTTTCTCTGAAACCAAAACGGAGCTATCTAGCTGAATGGTTTTCAATGTGTATATTCAA
The DNA here is from genome assembly GCF_048565385.1 of Saimiri boliviensis. Classification (NCBI taxonomy): domain Eukaryota; kingdom Metazoa; phylum Chordata; class Mammalia; order Primates; family Cebidae; genus Saimiri; species Saimiri boliviensis. Next base: position 82,321,311 of record NC_133470.1, on the reverse strand, counting down.
CTTCCAGAGATAAACTGATGTGGGTTTGCAGCAGTTCACAAACCCTTTCTTTGGAGAATGTAGAAACAGTCATTTCCAGTCATAGAGACACATATAAGAGTTAGAAATAAGAAAGCGTTTAAAACACAGAAGACCCGATTCGTAGAAACCCATCTGCTGTGTATTGGTTCCTATTAGGAAGTTGCATTTATGTTTAGATTCAGCGAGGTTGCAACCCGTTTCTTCTGAAAGCTGCGTTTGGACATTCCAGAGTGGAAGGGAGAAAAGGATGTAAAGAGAAATACCTTGCTCTAAATCCAAAACGGAGGTATCTAGCAGAATGGTTTTCAATGTGTGTATTCTACTTCCAGAGATAAACTGATGTGTGTTTGCAGAAGTTGAGAAACCCTTTCTTTGGAGAATGTAGAAACAGTCATTTCCAGCCCTAGAGACGCATATAAGAGTTAGCAGTAAGAATGCGTTTAAAACACAGAAGACCCGCTTCGTACAAACTCATCTGCTGTGTATTGGTTTCTATTAGGAAGTTGCATATATGTTTAGAATCAGCGAGGTTGCAACACGTTTCTTCTACAAGCTGCATTTGGACATTCCAGAGTGGATGGGAGAACAGGCTGTAAAGAGAAATACCTTGCTCTAAAACCAAAACGGAGCTATCTAGCAGAATGGTTTTCAATGTGTATATTCAAATTCCGGAGATAAAGTGATGTGTGTTTGCAGCAGTTCAGAAACCCTTTCTTTGAAGAATGTAGAAACAGTCATTTCCAGCCATAGAGACGCATATAAGAGTTACCAGTAAGAATGCGTTTAAAACACAGAAGACTCGCTTCGTACAAACTCATCTGCTGTGTGTTGGTTCCTTTTAGGAAGTTGCATCTATGTTTAGATTCTGTGAGGTAGAAACACGTTTCTTCTAAAAGCTGCGTTTGGACATTCCAGAGTGGATGGGAGAACAGGCTATAAAGAGAAATACCTTGCTCTAAAACCAAAAAGGAGCTATCTAGCAGAATGGTTTTCAATGTGTGTATTCAACTTCCAGAGATAAACTGATGTGTGTTTGCAGTAGTTCAGAAACCCTTTCTTTGGAGAATGAAGAAACAGTTATTTCCAGCACTAGAGACCCATATAAGAGTTAGCAGTAAGAATGCGTTTAAAACACAGAAGACCCGCTTCGTACAAAATCATCTGCTGTGTGTTGGTTACATTTAGGAAGTTGCATCTATGTTTAGATTCCGCGAGGTAGAAACACGTTTCTTCAAAAAGCCGCGTTTGGACATTCCAGAGTGGATGGGAGAACAGGCTGTAAAGAAAAATAACTTGCTCTAAAACCAAAACGGAGCTATCTAGCAGAATGGTTGTCAATGTGTGTATTCAACTTCCAGAGTTAAACTGATTTATGTTTGCCGCAGTTCAGAAACCCTTTCTTTGGTGAATGTAGAAACAGTCATTTCCAGCCCTAGAGACGCATATAAGAGTTAGCAGTAAGAATGCATTTAAAACACAGAAGACCCGCTTCGTACAAACTCATCTGCTGTGTATTGGTTCCTATTAGGAAGTTGCATCTATGTTTAGAATCAGCGAGGTTGCAACACGTTTCTTTTAAAAGCTGCATTTGGACATTCCAGAGTGGATGGGAGAACAGGCTGTATAGAGAAATACCTTGCTCTAAAACCAAAACGGAGCTATCTAGCAGAATGGTTTTCAATGTGAGTATTCAACTTCCAGAGATAAACTGATGTGTGTTTGCAGCAGTTCAGAAACCCTTTTTTGGAAAATGTAGAAACAGTCATTTCCAGCCATAGAGATGCATATAAGAGTTAGCAGTAAGAATGCCTTGAAAACACAGAAGACCCGCTTCGTACAAACTCATCTGCTGTGTGTTGGGTCCTTTTAGGAAGTTGCATCTATGTTTAGATTCAGCGAGGTAGAAACACGTTTTTTCTAAAAGCTGCGTTTGGACCTTCCAGAGTGGATGGGAGAACAGGCTGTAAAGAGAAATACCTTTCTCTGAAACCAAAACGGAGCTATCTAGCAGAATGGTTGTCAATGTGTATATTCAACTTCCAGAGATAAACTGATGTGGGTTTGCAGCAGTTCACAAACCCTTTCTTTGGAGAATGTAGAAACAGTCATTTCCAGCCATAGAGATGCATATAAGAGTTAGCAGTAAGAATGCGTTTAAAACACAGAAGACCCGCTTCGTAGAAACTCATCTGCTGTGTAGTGGTTCCTATTAGGAAGTTGCATCTATGTTTAGATTCAGCGAGGTTGCAACCCGTTTCTTCTGAAAGCTGCGTTTGGACATTCCAGAGTGGAAGGGAGAAAAGGATGTAAAGAGAAATACCTTGCTCTAAATCCAAAACGGAGGTATCTAGCAGAATGGTTTTCAATGTGTGTATTCTACTTCCAGAGATAAACTGATGTGTGTTTGCAGACGTTGAGAAACCCTTTCTTTGGAGAATGTAGAAACAGTCATTTCCAGCCCTAGAGATGCATATAAGAGTTAGCAGTAAGAATGCGTTTAAAACACAGAAGACCCGCTTCGTACAAACTCATCTGCTGTGTATTGGTTTCTATTAGGAAGTTGCATATATGTTTAGAATCAGCGAGGTTGCAACACGTTTCTTCTAAAAGCTGCATTTGGACATTCCAGAGTGGATGGGAGAACAGGCTGTAAAGAGAAATACCTTGCTCTAAAACCAAAACGGAGCTATCTAGCAGAATGGTTTTCAATGTGTATATTCAAATTCCGGAGATAAAGTGATGTGTGTTTGCAGCAGTTCAGAAACCCTTTCTTTGGAGAATGTAGAAACAGTCATTTCCAGCCCTAGAGACGCATATAAGAGTTAGCAGTAAGAATGCGTTTAAAACACAGAAGACTCGCTTCGTACAAACTCATCTGCTGTGTGTTGGGTCCTTTTAGGAAGTTGCATCTATGTTTAGATTCAGCGAGGTAGAAACACGTATCTTCTAAAAGCTGCGTTTAGACATTCAGAGTAGATGGGAGAATCGGCTGTAAAGAAAAACACCTTGCTCTAAAACCAAAACGGAGCTTTCTTGCTGAATGGTTTTCAATGTGTGTATTCAAATTCCAGAGATAAACTGATGTGTGTTTGCAGCAGTTCAGAAACCATTTCTTTGGAGAATGAAGAAAAAATTATTTCCAGCCATAGAGATGCATATAAGAGTTAGCAGTAAGAATGCGTTTAAAACACAGAAGACCTGCTTCTTACAAACTCATCTGCTGTGTGTTGGGTCCTTTTAGGGAGTTGCATCTATGTTTAGATTCAGCGAGGTTGCAACACGTTTCTTCTAAAAGCTGCGTTTGGACATTCCAGAGTGGATGGGAGAACAGGTTGTAAAGAAAAATACCTTGCTCTAAAACCAAAACGGAGCTTTCTTGCTGAATGGCTTTCAATGTGTGTATTCCACTTCCAGAGCTAAACTGATGTGTGTTTGCAGCAGTTCAGAAACCCTTTCTTTGGAGAATGAAGAAACAGTTATTTCCAGCCCCAGAGACGAATATAAGAGTTAGCAGTAAGAATGCGTTTAAAACACAGAAGACCCGCTTCGTACTTACTCATATGCTGTGTGTTGGTTTTCTTTAGGAAGTTGCATCTATGTTTAGATTCAGAGAGGTAGAAACACGTTTCTTTTAAAAGCTGCGTTTGGACATACCAGAATGGATGGGAGAACAGGCTGTAAAGAGAAATACCTTGCTCTAAAACCAAAACGGAGCTATCTAGCAGAATGGTTGTCCATATGTGTATTCAACTTCCAGAGTTAAACTGATGTGTGTTTGCTGCAGTTCAGAAACCTGCTCCGGCCTGCAGAGCAACAGACAGGAACCCGGGCAAACCTATCGTGGATGAGAAGGGATGGGACAAGAGGCGCGAAGAATGGCAGCAAGACAAAAGTTCTGATCAAGCTGCAAAGTTTATTTCAAAATGGGTTCCTTATATAGAGAGGGGAGAGGGGAGGGGAAAGTGGCTCTGATAGGTTGAAAAGCGAGTGCTCAGCTTGTGATCAGCAATCCCATTGGTGCAGCCGCACGTGATCAGCGATCCCATTGGTGCAGCCGTGCGTGATCTTTGGTGGCCCGCCACCACGTCCGTGGTATGCTTCTGGCGGGAGGCTGATGCAATCTTTTGCTTTGATTGCAGCAGCTTAGCCTGGGTTCCCAACATCTCCTCCCTTTTTCTTTTAAAAAGGGGGCGGACCTTAACCAGCTAGGGGAGGTAGAGGCTGTGCTCCTCCTGAGCCTTGATCTTTAGGCTTGTAGGTACCTTTTGGGGAGGAGAGGACTTTTGGGTACCAACCTCTATGCAAGCCAGCTTACCTCTCAGGAGACTCGACAATAGCCTTAATAAGGCTTCTCCTTGCAGTGCTTTGCCTTGCACCTAGCGGTGTCCATTACCTTTGTAAAGCATAGTGTCGAGCGGTATGCTGCTCCCGTAGGAGGGGAAACCGGCTACAGCTTGTTATTTTCTAGATCACGCGTTGCTAGTTGGTGATAGTGGATTTGTATAGGCTTTCCCAGTATGGAATTAAGCTGATCCTTAATTAATGCTGTCACTCGTCTTAGGATCCAGGGGGCAAAGGAAAAGAATAGGATGATAGCAAATAAGGGTCCAAGGAAGGGGAGGAGGTAAGGGAGAAGTCCATTGAGGCCGGTGAGGAAGGGATTATCGGCGAGTGCCTTGCGTCTTCGTTCGAGATCTTCCTGTAGATTTTTTATTTTATTTCGGACAATTCCTGACTTGTTGGCATAAAAGCAGCAACGTTCCTGTAGGGCTAAACAGAGGCCTCCCTGTTCTGCAGTGAGTAGATCTAAGCCTCTTCTGTTTTGTAAGACTACTTCAGCTAGGGAGTCTAATTGGTCCTGTATGTCATTGATGGTGCTGGACAAAGTTTGGACGTCGCTAATAAGTTGATGGGAGAGTTTGGTGTAAGAGTGGACAGCCACCCCGAGTCCTGCCGTACCAGTGGTGACTGCTGTAGAGATACCCAATCCTACTAGTAGAGGAATTAGTGTAACGGCTCGTTTTTGCCGCCCTGCGATATAGTCAAAGGTAGGGATGGGGACAGGGTCATCACCAGAAATAATGTCTATATCTGGCAGGAGGGCGGCTAACACACATGACCCTGTCCAGTTTGCAGGCAGAGCAGTAAAGGCGAGGTTGTTGCCGCAAACAAAAGCTTGGCCTGGGCCAGGGCAAAGGGCCTCACTGTGGTTGGAACTACTGGAGCAGTTTACAAAGTTGGCAACGCCAACCGGAATATTAAAGCTGTTGTTTTGTGCACCTTTAAAGAAGCAAGGGTATACTTGGGAAGGCATGGGCTGGACTCTAAAGGGTAAGCTGGGGGTGCAATTATTTGGCAGAATTGCACTTTGGCAAGCGGGGTTAGCATTTTCATAGGCTAGGTGCTTTACAAAGGAGCTCTCACTTTCCCCGGAGCCAAAAAGGCGATCTGCCGCCTCCTGGAGACGGCTTACAAAATCACTGTATGACTCATCTGGGCCTTGTCTGATTTTTGCAAGGGAAGTAGTGGCCGCTCCTTTCTGGGGGAGTCGCTTCCAGGCTTTTAGGCCTGCGGACTGAATCTGGGTTAAAAGCCCTGGGGGGAATTGGGCCTGTTTTTCGTTGCTTTGGTAAGGGCTGGTGCCTAGAAATTTTTTAAGGGTCCACCCTTTGGAGGAGGCTTTGCGCGCGTTGCGCTCTGCAAAGTGTTTAGCGGTCTCCTCGTATTCAGACTTCCAAAGGACAAAATCACCTCCACTGAGCGCAGCGCGGGACAGGAAAAACCAATCACTAGGAGTAAGCCATCTTTCACAGAGATTTTCTACTAGGGCCACGGTAAACGGGGCGGTAGGACCATAATTAGCAACAGCAGTTTTAATTTTTTCTATTGTCTTTAAATTTAGCCGCTTATAGGTATGGGTGTATGTAGGCTCGGTGGACTCTGAGCTTTTCTCCTCCTCATCCTCTGAGTTAGATTCTCCGGAGTCTGCTTCCTCCTCCTCAGGGATGGTGTGCGTGTCAGGGTGAGGAGACGCTCGGCCCGTGGTATTGGAGCTAACCTGTCCCTGACTTCTAGTAACGGGAAAAGCCATAACTCCCGCGGGAGGTAGAAGGGCCAAATTGGACAATTCTGAAGCTAAAGTCTGGATTTCTTTGAGGATGACTACAGTTTCTTGAATGGAGGTTTTATTGGATAAATTTTGAGCTGTGGAGGGGGCAAAAGCACTTGGTGTGGGGGCATGTAAGACCGGAGCCGCGACTGCCACTGGGGGCACTGCTGTAGGAACATAGGGCGGCGGCCGGAAAGGTGGCAATGCCGGGGTGTTAGTTAGTTGGGGCCAATCAGGGTTGTTATATTGGGCAGCTGCCTCTTCCAGATCTGCTTGATCGGCGGGATCTAGTTGATCATCCTGACTACCCGAGTTATGCAAGGTTTTAGAATTAGCAAGCAAGGGCAAATGTTGGGGCGGAGTATGCGCCCGAGAATGAGGACTTTGAATGGGGGGGTCCGTAAGGGTTGCAAGGTTGGGGTACAGTGAAAACTGCCCTGTATCATCTGAACCAATGTCAATTGCAACCGAGGGGCAGGTAGAAGGGGCCCTAGAGGGAGGGCGAGAGGAGGCCTTTTCAGAGGTGGTAATTGTTACAGGGGCTTGTCTAGATGGAGGTCGGGAGTGGCTAGTAAGAATTTTTTGACCCTCCTTACAGAGGTGTTGAATGTCAGGGGAGTCGCCCTGATTAGTAAGGACGTCCCTTATTAAATTATAATAATTAAAAGTGGTGATCGGAATAGTCTCAGGACCAAAAACACGGTAATAGTCATTCAGACAATCACCAACACGTCCCCAAACACGAGAGTCAATAGACCCTTCCTGGGGGAACCATGGACATGTTTTAAAAATGAAACTAAAAAAGGAGACAAGGTCTTTCTTGCGAACCCGAATTCTGCGCACCTTGAGAGATTCCTTTAACTGACTTATAAAGAGATCATTTTCACTGTGTGAAGATGCTTGTCCCATGATTGGGTCTTACCTGAGTAATGCCGCCGTCGAAGAACGAACTTCCAGGAGTCGGCTCGCGGTCGGGTGGTCCGCGGTGCTCCGTGCGGGGAACCAGTTAACGGGGCCGGCGGTTAATGGGGACGGCGGTCCACGGAGGCCGGCATCGAGCCCCACGTTGGGCGCCACTTGCTCCGGCCTGCAGAGCAACAGACAGGAACCCGGGCAAACCTATCGTGGATGAGAAGGGATGGGACAAGAGGCGCGAAGAATGGCAGCAAGACAAAAGTTCTGATCAAGCTGCAAAGTTTATTTCAAAATGGGTTCCTTATATAGAGAGGGGAGAGGGGAGGGGAAAGTGGCTCTGATAGGTTGAAAAGCGAGTGCTCAGCTTGTGATCAGCAATCCCATTGGTGCAGCCGCACGTGATCAGCGATCCCATTGGTGCAGCCGTGCGTGATCTTTGGTGGCCCGCCACCACGTCCGTGGTATGCTTCTGGCGGGAGGCTGATGCAATCTTTTGCTTTGATTGCAGCAGCTTAGCCTGGGTTCCCAACATCTCCTCCCTTTTTCTTTTAAAAAGGGGGCGGACCTTAACCAGCTAGGGGAGGTAGAGGCTGTGCTCCTCCTGAGCCTTGATCTTTAGGCTTGTAGGTACCTTTTGGGGAGGAGAGGACTTTTGGGTACCAACCTCTATGCAAGCCAGCTTACCTCTCAGGAGACTCGACAATAGCCTTAATAAGGCTTCTCCTTGCAGTGCTTTGCCTTGCACCTAGCGGTGTCCATTACCTTTGTAAAGCATAGTGTCGAGCGGTATGCTGCTCCCGTAGGAGGGGAAACCGGCTACAGCTTGTTATTTTCTAGATCACGTGTTGCTAGTTGGTGATAGTGGATTTGTATAGGCTTTCCCAGTATGGAATTAAGCTGATCCTTAATTAATGCTGTCACTCGTCTTAGGATCCAGGGGGCAAAGGAAAAGAATAGGATGATAGCAAATAAGGGTCCAAGGAAGGGGAGGAGGTAAGGGAGAAGTCCATTGAGGCCGGTGAGGAAGGGATTATCGGCGAGTGCCTTGCGTCTTCGTTCGAGATCTTCCTGTAGATTTTTTATTTTATTTCGGACAATTCCTGACTTGTTGGCATAAAAGCAGCAACGTTCCTGTAGGGCTAAACAGAGGCCTCCCTGTTCTGCAGTGAGTAGATCTAAGCCTCTTCTGTTTTGTAAGACTACTTCAGCTAGGGAGTCTAATTGGTCCTGTATGTCATTGATGGTGCTGGACAAAGTTTGGACGTCGCTAATAAGTTGATGGGAGAGTTTGGTGTAAGAGTGGACAGCCACCCCGAGTCCTGCCGTACCAGTGGTGACTGCTGTAGAGATACCCAATCCTACTAGTAGAGGAATTAGTGTAACGGCTCGTTTTTGCCGCCCTGCGATATAGTCAAAGGTAGGGATGGGGACAGGGTCATCACCAGAAATAATGTCTATATCTGGCAGGAGGGCGGCTAACACACATGACCCTGTCCAGTTTGCAGGCAGAGCAGTAAAGGCGAGGTTGTTGCCGCAAACAAAAGCTTGGCCTGGGCCAGGGCAAAGGGCCTCACTGTGGTTGGAACTACTGGAGCAGTTTACAAAGTTGGCAACGCCAACCGGAATATTAAAGCTGTTGTTTTGTGCACCTTTAAAGAAGCAAGGGTATACTTGGGAAGGCATGGGCTGGACTCTAAAGGGTAAGCTGGGGGTGCAATTATTTGGCAGAATTGCACTTTGGCAAGCGGGGTTAGCATTTTCATAGGCTAGGTGCTTTACAAAGGAGCTCTCACTTTCCCCGGAGCCAAAAAGGCGATCTGCCGCCTCCTGGAGACGGCTTACAAAATCACTGTATGACTCATCTGGGCCTTGTCTGATTTTTGCAAGGGAAGTAGTGGCCGCTCCTTTCTGGGGGAGTCGCTTCCAGGCTTTTAGGCCTGCGGACTGAATCTGGGTTAAAAGCCCTGGGGGGAATTGGGCCTGTTTTTCGTTGCTTTGGTAAGGGCTGGTGCCTAGAAATTTTTTAAGGGTCCACCCTTTGGAGGAGGCTTTGCGCGCGTTGCGCTCTGCAAAGTGTTTAGCGGTCTCCTCGTATTCAGACTTCCAAAGGACAAAATCACCTCCACTGAGCGCAGCGCGGGACAGGAAAAACCAATCACTAGGAGTAAGCCATCTTTCACAGAGATTTTCTACTAGGGCCACGGTAAACGGGGCGGTAGGACCATAATTAGCAACAGCAGTTTTAATTTTTTCTATTGTCTTTAAATTTAGCCGCTTATAGGTATGGGTGTATGTAGGCTCGGTGGACTCTGAGCTTTTCTCCTCCTCATCCTCTGAGTTAGATTCTCCGGAGTCTGCTTCCTCCTCCTCAGGGATGGTGTGCGTGTCAGGGTGAGGAGACGCTCGGCCCGTGGTATTGGAGCTAACCTGTCCCTGACTTCTAGTAACGGGAAAAGCCATAACTCCCGCGGGAGGTAGAAGGGCCAAATTGGACAATTCTGAAGCTAAAGTCTGGATTTCTTTGAGGATGACTACAGTTTCTTGAATGGAGGTTTTATTGGATAAATTTTGAGCTGTGGAGGGGGCAAAAGCACTTGGTGTGGGGGCATGTAAGACCGGAGCCGCGACTGCCACTGGGGGCACTGCTGTAGGAACATAGGGCGGCGGCCGGAAAGGTGGCAATGCCGGGGTGTTAGTTAGTTGGGGCCAATCAGGGTTGTTATATTGGGCAGCTGCCTCTTCCAGATCTGCTTGATTGGCGGGATCTAGTTGATCATCCTGACTACCCGAGTTATGCAAGGTTTTAGAATTAGCAAGCAAGGGCAAATGTTGGGGCGGAGTATGCGCCCGAGAATGAGGACTTTGAATGGGGGGGTCCGTAAGGGTTGCAAGGTTGGGGTACAGTGAAAACTGCCCTGTATCATCTGAACCAATGTCAATTGCAACCGAGGGGCAGGTAGAAGGGGCCCTAGAGGGAGGGCGAGAGGAGGCCTTTTCAGAGGTGGTAATTGTTACAGGGGCTTGTCTAGATGGAGGTCGGGAGTGGCTAGTAAGAATTTTTTGACCCTCCCTACAGAGGCGTTGAATGTCAGGGGAGTCGCCCTGATTAGTAAGGACGTCCCTTATTAAATTATAATAATTAAAAGTGGTGATCGGAATAGTCTCAGGACCAAAAACACGGTAATAGTCATTCAGACAATCACCAACACGTCCCCAAACACGAGAGTCAATAGACCCTTCCTGGGGGAACCATGGACATGTTTTAAAAATGAAACTAAAAAAGGAGACAAGGTCTTTCTTGCGAACCCGAATTCTGCGCACCTTGAGAGATTCCTTTAACTGACTTATAAAGAGATCATTTTCACTGTGTGAAGATGCTTGTCCCATGATTGGGTCTTACCTGAGTAATGCCGCCGTCGAAGAACGAACTTCCAGGAGTCGGCTCGCGGTCGGGTGGTCCGCGGTGCTCCGTGCGGGGAACCAGTTAACGGGGCCGGCGGTTAATGGGGACGGCGGTCCACGGAGGCCGGCATCGAGCCCCACGTTGGGCGCCACTTGCTCCGGCCTGCAGAGCAACAGACAGGAACCCGGGCAAACCTATCGTGGATGAGAAGGGATGGGACAAGAGGCGCGAAGAATGGCAGCAAGACAAAAGTTCTGATCAAGCTGCAAAGTTTATTTCAAAATGGGTTCCTTATATAGAGAGGGGAGAGGGGAGGGGAAAGTGGCTCTGATAGGTTGAAAAGCGAGTGCTCAGCTTGTGATCAGCAATCCCATTGGTGCAGCCGCACGTGATCAGCGATCCCATTGGTGCAGCCGTGCGTGATCTTTGGTGGCCCGCCACCACGTCCGTGGTATGCTTCTGGCGGGAGGCTGATGCAATCTTTTGCTTTGATTGCAGCAGCTTAGCCTGGGTTCCCAACAGAAACCCTTTTTTGGAAAATGTTGAAACAGTCTTTTCTAGCCCTAGAGACGCATATAAGAGTTAGCAGTAAGAATGCGTTTAAAACACAGAAGACTCGCTTCGTACAAACTCATCTGCTGTGTGTTGGTTCCTTTTAGGAAGTTGCATCTATGTTTAGATTCTGTGAGGTAGAAACACGTTTCTTCTAAAAGCTAAGTTTGGACATTCCAGAGTGGATGGGAGAACAGGCTATAAAGAGAAATACCTTGCTCTAAAACCAAAAAGGAGCTATCTAGCAGAATGGTTTTCAATGTGTGTATTCAACTTCCAGAGATAAACTGATGTGTGTTTGCAGTAGTTCAGAAACCCTTTCTTTGGAGAATGAAGAAACAGTTATTTCCAGCACTAGAGATGCATATAAGAGTTAGCAGTAAGAATGCATTTAAAACACAGAAGACCCGCTTCGTACAAACTCATCTGCTGTGTATTGGTTCCTATTAGGAAGTTGCATCTATGTTTAGAATCAGCGAGGTTGCAACACGTTTCTTTTAAAAGCTGCGTTTGGACATTCCAGAGTGGATGGGAGAACAGGCTGTATAGAGAAATACCTTGCTCTAAAACCAAAACGGAGCTATCTAGCAGAATGGTTTTCAATGTGTGTATTCAACCTCCAGAGATAAACTGATGTGTGTTTGCAGTAGTTCAGAAACCCTTTCTTTGGAGAATGAAGAAACAGTTATTTCCAGCACTAGAGACCCATATAAGAGTTAGCAGTAAGAATGCGTTTAAAACACAGAAGACCCGCTTCGTACAAAATCATCTGCTGTGTGTTGGTTACATTTAGGAAGTCGCATCTATGTTTAGATTCAGCGAGGTAGAAACACGTTTCTTCAAAAAGCCGCGTTTGGACATTCCAGAATGGATGGGAGAACAGGCTGTAAAGAAAAATAACTTGCTCTAAAACCAAAACGGAGCTATCTAGCAGAATGGTTGTCAATGTGTGTATTCAACTTCCAGAGTTAAACTGATTTATGTTTGCCGCAGTTCAGAAACCCTTTCTTTGGTGAATGTAGAAACAGTCATTTCCAGCCCTAGAGACTCATATAAGAGTTAGCAGTAAGAATGCATTTAAAACACAGAAGTCCCGCTTCGTACTTACTCATATGCTGTGTGTTGGTTTTCTTTAGGAAGTTGCATCTATGTTTAGATTCAGAGAGGTAGAAACACGTTTCTTTTAAAAGCTGCGTTTGGACATACCAGAATGGATGGGAGAACAGGCTGTAAAGAGAAATACCTTGCTCTAAAACCAAAAGGGAGCTATCTAGCAGAATGGTTGTCAATATGTGTATTCAACTTCCAGAGTTAAACTGATGTGTGTTTGCAGCAGTTCAGAAACCCTTTTTTGGAAAATGTTGAAACAGTCATTTCTAGCCCTAGAGACGCATATAAGAGTTAGCAGTAAGAATGCGTTTAAAACACAGAAGACTCGCTTCGTACCAACTCATCTGCTGTGTGTTGGTTCCTTTTAGGAAGTTGCATCTATGTTTAGATTCTGTGAGGTAGAAACACGTTTCTTCTAAAAGCTAAGTTTGGACATTCCAGAGTGGATGGGAGAACAGGCTATAAAGAGAAATACCTTGCTCTAAAACCAAAAAGGAGCTATCTAGCTGAATGGTTTTCAATGTGTGTATTCAACTTCCAGAGATAAACTGATGTGTGTTTGCAGTAGTTCAGAAACCCTTTCTTTGGAGAATGAAGAAACAGTTATTTCCAGCACTAGAGACGCATATAAGAGTTAGCAGTAAGAATGCATTTAAAACACAGAAGACCCGCTTCGTACAAACTCATCTGCTGTGTATTGGTTCCTATTAGGAGGTTGCATCTATGTTTAGAATCAGCGAGGTGGCAACACGTTTCTTTTAAAGGCTGCGTTTGGACATTCCAGAGTGGATGGGAGAACAGGCTGTATAGAGAAATACCTTGCTCTAAAACCAAAACGGAGCTATCTAGCAGAATGGTTTTCAATGTTTGTATTCAACTTCCAGAGATAAACTGATGTGTGTTTGCAGCAGTTCAGAAACCCTTTTTTGGAAAATGTAGAAACAGTCATTTCCAGCCATAGAGATGCATATAAGAGTTAGCAGTAAGAATGCCTTGAAAACACAGAAGACCCGCTTCGTACAAACTCATCTGCTGTGTGTTGGGTCCTTTTAGGAAGTTGCATCTATGTTTAGATTCAGCGAGGTAGAAACACGTTTTTTCTAAAAGCTGCCTTTGGACCTTCCAGAGTGGATGGGAGAACAGGCTGTAAAGAGAAATACCTTTCTCTGAAACCAAAACGGAGCTATCTAGCTGAATGGTTTTCAATGTGTATATTCAACTTCCAGAGATAAACTGATGTGGGTTTGCAGCAGTTCACAAACCCTTTCTTTGGAGAATGTAGAAACAGTCATTTCCAGTCATAGAGACACATATAAGAGTTAGAAATAAGAAAGCGTTTAAAACACAGAAGACCCGATTCGTAGAAACTCATCTGCTGTGTATTTGTTCCTATTAGGAAGTTGCATCTATGTTTAGATTCAGCGAGGTTGCAACCCGTTTCTTCTGAAAGCTGCCTTTGGACATTCCAGAGTGGATGGGAGAAAAGGATGTAAAGAGAAATACCTTGCTCTAAATCCAAAACGGAGGTATCTAGCAGAATGGTTTTCAATGTGTGTATTCTACTTCCAGAGATAAACTGATGTGTGTTTGCAGAAGTTGAGAAACCCTTTCTTTGGAGAATGTAGAAACAGTCATTTCCAGCCCTAGAGACGCATATAAGAGTTAGCAGTAAGAATGCGTTTAAAACACAGAAGACCCGCTTCGTTCAAACTCATCTGCTGTGTATTGGTTTCTATTAGGAAGTTGCATATATGTTTAGAATCAGCGAGGTTGCAACACGTTTCTTCTACAAGCTGCATTTGGACATTCCTGAGTGGATGGGAGAACAGGCTGTAAAGAGAAATACCTTGCTCTAAAACCAAAACGGAGCTATCTAGCAGAATGGTTTTCAATGTGTATATTCAAATTCCGGAGATAAAGTGATGTGTGTTTGCAGCAGTTCAGAAACCCTTTCTTTGGAGAATGTAGAAACAGTCATTTCCAGCCATAGAGACGCATATAAGAGTTAGCAGTAAGAATGCGTTTAAAACACAGAAGACTCGCTTCGTACAAACTCATCTGCTGTGTGTTGGTTCCTTTTAGGAAGTTGCATCTATGTTTAGATTCTGTGAGGTAGAAACACGTTTCTTCTAAAAGCTGCGTTTGGACATTCCAGAGTGGATGGGAGAACAGGCTATAAAGAGAAATACCTTGCTCTAAAACCAAAAAGGAGCTATCTAGCAGAATGGTTTTCAATGTGTGTATTCAACTTCCAGAGATAAACTGATGTGTGTTTGCAGTAGTTCAGAAACCCTTTCTTTGGAGAATGAAGAAACAGTTATTTCCAGCACTAGAGACCCATATAAGAGTTAGCAGTAAGAATGCGTTTAAAACACAGAAGACCCGCTTCGTACAAAATCATCTGCTGTGTGTTGGTTACATTTAGGAAGTTGCATCTATGTTTAGATTCCGCGAGGTAGAAACACGTTTCTTCAAAAAGCCGCGTTTGGACATTCCAGAGTGGATGGGAGAACAGGCTGTAAAGAAAAATAACTTGCTCTAAAACTAAAACGGAGCTATCTAGCAGAATGGTTGTCAATGTGTGTATTCAACTTCCAGAGTTAAACTGATTTATGTTTGCCGCAGTTCAGAAACCCTTTCTTTGGTGACTGTAGAAACAGTCATTTCCAGCCCTAGAGACGCATATAAGAGTTAGCAGTAAGAATGCATTTAAAACACAGAAGACCCGCTTCGTACAAACTCATCTGCTGTGTATTGGTTCCTATTAGGAAGTTGCATCTATGTTTAGAATCAGCGAGGTTGCAACACGTTTCTTTTAAAAGCTGCGTTTGGACATTCCAGAGTGGATGGGAGAACAGGCTGTATAGAGAAATACCTTGCTCTAAAACCAAAACGGAGCTATCTAGCAGAATGGTTTTCAATGTTTGTATTCAACTTCCAGAGATAAACTGATGTGTGTTTGCAGCAGTTCAGAAACCCTTTTTTGGAAAATGTAGAAACAGTCATTTCCAGCCATAGAGATGCATATAAGAGTTAGCAGTAAGAATGCCTTGAAAACACAGAAGACCCGTTTCGTACAAACTCATCTGCTGTGTGTTGGGTCCTTTTAGGAAGTTGCATCTATGTTTAGATTCAGCGAGGTAGAAACACGTTTTTTCTAAAAGCTGCCTTTGGACCTTCCAGAGTGGATGGGAGAACAGGCTGTAACAGGCTGTGAAGAGAAATACCTTTCTCTGAAACCAAAACGGAGCTATCTAGCTGAATGGTTTTCAATGTGTATATTCAACTTCCAGAGATAAACTGATGTGGGTTTGCAGCAGTTCACAAACCCTTTCTTTGGAGAATGTAGAAACAGTCATTTCCAGTCATAGAGACACATATAAGAGTTAGAAATAAGAAAGCGTTTAAAACACAGAAGACCCGATTCGTAGAAACCCATCTGCTGTGTATTGGTTCCTATTAGGAAGTTGCATTTATGTTTAGATTCAGCGAGGTTGCAACCCGTTTCTTCTGAAAGCTGCGTTTGGACATTCCAGAGTGGAAGGGAGAAAAGGATGTAAAGAGAAATACCTTGCTCTAAATCCAAAACGGAGGTATCTAGCAGAATGGTTTTCAATGTGTATATTCTACTTCCAGAGATAAACTGATGTGTGTTTGCAGAAGTTGAGAAACCCTTTCTTTGGAGAATGTAGAAACAGTCATTTCCAGCCCTAGAGACGCATATAAGAGATAGCAGTAAGAATGCGTTTAAAACACAGAAGACCCGCTTCGTACAAACTCATCTGCTGTGTATTGGTTTCTATTAGGAAGTTGCATATATGTTTAGAATCAGCGAGGTTGCAACACGTTTCTTCTACAAGCTGCATTTGGACATTCCAGAGTGGATGGGAGAACAGGCTGTAAAGAGAAATACCTTGCTCTAAAACCAAAACGGAGCTATCTAGCAGAATGGTTTTCAATGTGTATATTCAAATTCCGGAGATAAAGTGATGTGTGTTTGCAGCAGTTCAGAAACCCTTTCTTTGGAGAATGTAGAAACAGTCATTTCCAGCCATAGAGACGCATATAAGAGTTACCAGTAAGAATGCGTTTAAAACACAGAAGACTCGCTTCGTACAAACTCATCTGCTGTGTGTTGGTTCCTTTTAGGAAGTTGCATCTATGTTTAGATTCTGTGAGGTAGAAACACGTTTCTTCTAAAAGCTGCGTTTGGACATTCCAGAGTGGATGGGAGAACAGGCTATAAAGAGAAATACCTTGCTCTAAAACCAAAAAGGAGCTATCTAGCAGAATGGTTTTCAATGTGTGTATTCAACTTCCAGAGATAAACTGATGTGTGTTTGCAGTAGTTCAGAAACCCTTTCTTTGGAGAATGAAGAAACAGTTATTTCCAGCACTAGAGACCCATATAAGAGTTAGCAGTAAGAATGCGTTTAAAACACAGAAGACCCGCTTCGTACAAAATCATCTGCTGTGTGTTGGTTACATTTAGGAAGTTGCATCTATGTTTAGATTCCGCGAGGTAGAAACACGTTTCTTCAAAAAGCCGCGTTTGGACATTCCAGAGTGGATGGGAGAACAGGCTGTAAAGAAAAATAACTTGCTCTAAAACCAAAACGGAGCTATCTAGCAGAATGGTTGTCAATGTGTGTATTCAACTTCCAGAGTTAAACTGATTTATGTTTGCCGCAGTTCAGAAACCCTTTCTTTGGTGAATGTAGAAACAGTCATTTCCAGCCCTAGAGACGCATATAAGATTTAGCAGTAAGAATGCGTTTAAAACACAGAAGTCCCGCTTCGTACTTACTCATATGCTGTGTGTTGGTTTTCTTTAGGAAGTTGCATCTATGTTTAGATTCAGAGAGGTAGAAACACGTTTCTTTTAAAAGCTGCGTTTGGACATACCAGAATGGATGGGAGAACAGGCTGTAAAGAGAAATACCTTGCTCTAAAACCAAAACGGAGCTATCTAGCAGAATGGTTGTCAATATGTGTATTCAACTTCCAGAGTTAAACTGATGTGTGTTTGCAGCAGTTCAGAAACCCTTTTTTGGAAAATGTTGAAACAGTCATTTCTAGCCCTAGAGACGCATATAAGAGTTAGCAGTAAGAATGCGTTTAAAACACAGAAGACTCGCTTCGTACAAACTCATCTGCTGTGTGTTGGTTCCTTTTAGGAAGTTGCATCTATGTTTAGATTCTGTGAGGTAGAAACACGTTTCTTCTAAAAGCTAAGTTTGGACATTCCAGAGTGGATGGGAGAACAGGCTATAAAGAGAAATACCTTGCTCTAAAACCAAAAAGCAGCTATCTAGCTGAATGGTTTTCAATGTGTGTATTCAACTTCCAGAGATAAACTGATGTGTGTTTGCAGTAGTTCAGAAACCCTTTCTTTGGAGAATGAAGAAACAGTTATTTCCAGCACTAGAGACGCATATAAGAGTTAGCAGTAAGAATGCATTTAAAACACAGAAGACCCGCTTCGTACAAACTCATCTGCTGTGTATTGGTTCCTATTAGGAGGTTGCATCTATGTTTAGAATCAGCGAGGTTGCAACACGTTTCTTTTAAAGGCTGCGTTTGGACATTCCAGAGTGGATGGGAGAACAGGCTGTATAGAGAAATACCTTGCTCTAAAACCAAAACGGAGCTATCTAGCAGAATGGTTTTCAATGTTTGTATTCAACTTCCAGAGATAAACTGATGTGTGTTTGCAGCAGTTCAGAAACCCTTTTTTGGAAAATGTAGAAACAGTCATTTCCAGCCATAGAGATGCATATAAGAGTTAGCAGTAAGAATGCCTTGAAAACACAGAAGACCCGCTTCATACAAACTCATCTGCTGTGTGTTTCGTCCTTTTAGGAAGTTGCATCTATGTTTAGATTCAGCGAGGTAGAAACACGTTTTTTCTAAAAGCTGCCTTTGGACCTTCCAGAGTGGATGGGAGAACAGGCTGTAAAGAGAAATACCTTTCTCTGAAACCAAAACGGAGCTATCTAGCTGAATGGTTTTCAATGTGTATATTCAACTTCCAGAGATAAACTGATGTGGGTTTGCAGCAGTTCACAAACCCTTTCTTTGGAGAATGTAGAAACAGTCATTTCCAGTCATAGAGACACATATAAGAGTTAGAAATAAGAAAGCGTTTAAAACACAGAAGACCCGATTCGTAGAAACCCATCTGCTGTGTATTGGTTCCTATTAGGAAGTTGCATTTATGTTTAGATTCAGCGAGGTTGCAACCAGTTTCTTCTGAAAGCTGCGTTTGGACATTCCAGAGTGGAAGGGAGAAAAGGATGTAAAGAGAAATACCTTGCTCTAAATCCAAAACGGAGGTATCTAGCAGAATGGTTTTCAATGTGTGTATTCTACTTCCAGAGATAAACTGATGTGTGTTTGCAGAAGTTGAGAAACCCTTTCTTTGGAGAATGTAGAAACAGTCATTTCCAGCCCTAGAGACGCATATAAGAGTTAGCAGTAAGAATGCGTTTAAAACACAGAAGACCCGCTTCGTACAAACTCATCTGCTGTGTATTGGTTTCTATTAGGAAGTTGCATATATGTTTAGAATCAGCGAGGTTGCAACACGTTTCTTCTACAAGCTGCATTTGGACATTCCAGAGTGGATGGGAGAACAGGCTGTAAAGAGAAATACCTTGCTCTAAAACCAAAACGGAGCTATCTAGCAGAATGGTTTTCAATGTGTATATTCAAATTCCGGAGATAAAGTGATTTGTGTTTGCAGCAGTTCAGAAACCCTTTCTTTGGAGAATGTAGAAACAGTCATTTCCAGCCATAGAGACGCATATAAGAGTTAGCAGTAAGAATGCATTTAAAACACAGAAGACTCGCTTCGTACAAACTCATCTGCTGTGAGTTGGTTCCTTTTAGGAAGTTGCATCTATGTTTAGATTCTGTGAGGTAGAAACACGTTTCTTCTAAAAGCTGCGTTTGGACATTCCAGAGTGGATGGGAGAACAGGCTATAAAGAGAAATACCTTGCTCTAAAACCAAAAAGGAGCTATCTAGCAGAATGGTTTTCAATGTGTGTATTCAACTTCCAGAGATAAACTGATGTGTGTTTGCAGTAGTTCAGAAACCCTTTCTTTGGAGAATGAAGAAACAGTTATTTCCAGCACTAGAGACCCATATAAGAGTTAGCAGTAAGAATGCGTTTAAAACACAGAAGACCCGCTTCGTACAAAATCATCTGCTGTGTGTTGGTTACATTTAGGAAGTTGCATCTATGTTTAGATTCAGCGAGGTAGAAACACGTTTCTTCAAAAAGCCGCGTTTGGACATTGCAGAGTTGATGGGAGAACAGGCTGTAAAGAAAAATAACATGCTCTAAAACCAAAACGGAGCTATCTAGCAGAATGGTTGTCAATGTGTGTATTCAACTTCCAGAGTTAAACTGATTTATCTTTGCCGCAGTTCAGAAACCCTTTCTTTGGTGAATGTAGAAACAGTCATTTCCAGCCCTAGAGACGCATATAAGAGTTAGCAGTAAGAATGCGTTTAAAACACAGAAGTCCCCCTTCGTACTTACTCATATGCTGTGTGTTGGTTTTCTTTAGGAAGTTGCATCTATGTTTAGATTCAGAGAGGTAGAAACACGTTTCTTTTAAAAGCTGCGTTTGGACATACCAGAATGGATGGGAGAACAGGCTGTAAAGAGAAATACCTTGCTCTAAAACCAAAACGGAGCTATCTAGCAGAATGGTTGTCAATATGTGTATTCAACTTCCAGAGTTAAACTGATGTGTGTTTGCAGCAGTTCAGAAACCCTTTTTTGGAAAATGTTGAAACAGTCATTTCCAGCCCTAGAGACGCATATAAGAGTTAGCAGTAAGAATGCGTTTAAAACACAGAAGACTCGCTTCGTACAAACTCATCTGCTGTGTGTTGGTTCCTTTTAGGAAGTTGCATCTATGTTTACATTCTGTGAGGTAGAAATACGTTTCTTCTAAAAGCTAAGTTTGGACATTCCAGAGTGGATGGGAGAACAGGCTATAAAGAGAAATACCTTGCTCTAAAACCAAAAAGGAGCTATCTAGCTGAATGGTTTTCAATGTGTATATTCAACTTCCAGAGATAAACTGATGTTTGTTTGCAGTAGTTCAGAAACCCTTTCTTTGGAGAATGAAGAAACAGTTATTTCCAGCACTAGAGACGCATATAAGAGTTAGCAGTAAGAATGCATTTAAAACACAGAAGACCCGCTTCGTACAAACTCATCTGCTGTGTATTGGTTCCTATTAGGAGGTTGCATCTATGTTTAGAATCAGCGAGGTTGCAACACGTTTCTTTTAAAGGCTGCGTTTGGACATTCCAGAGTGGATGGGAGAACAGGCTGTATAGAGAAATACCTTGCTCTAAAACCAAAACGGAGCTATCTAGCAGAATGGTTTTCAATGTTTTTATTCAACTTCCAGAGAAAAACTGATGTGTGTTTGCAGCAGTTCAGAAACCCTTTTTTGGAAAATGTAGAAACAGTCATTTCCAGCCATAGAGATGCATATAAGAGTTAGCAGTAAGAATGCCTTGAAAACACAGAAGACCCGCTTCGTACAAACTCATCTGCTGTGTGTTGGGTCCTTTTAGGAAGTTGCATCTATGTTTAGATTCAGCGAGGTTGCAACACGTTTCTTCTAAAAGCTGCATTTGGACATTCCAGAGTGGATGGGAGAACAGGCTGTAAAGAGAAATACCTTGCTCTAAAACCAAAACGGAGCTATCTAGCAGAATGGTTTTCAATGTGTATATTCAAATTCCGGAGATAAAGTGATGTGTGTTTGCAGCAGTTCAGAAACCCTTTCTTTGGAGAATGTAGAAACAGTCATTTCCAGCCATAGAGACGCATATAAGAGTTAGCAGTAAGAATGCGTTTAAAACACAGAAGACTCGCTTCGTACAAACTAATCGGCTGTGTGTTGGTTCCTTTTAGGAAGTTGCATCTATGTTTAGATTCAGCGAGGTAGAAACAAGTTTTTTCTAAAAGCTGCGTTTGGACATTCCAGAGTGGATGGGAGAACAGGCTATAAAGAGAAATACCTTGCTCTAAAACCAAAACGGAGCTATCTAGCAGAATGGTTTTCAATGTGTATATTCAAATTCCGGAGATAAAGTAATGTGTGTTTGCAGCAGTTCAGAAACCCTTTCTTTGGAGAATGTAGAAACAGTCATTTCCAGCCATAGAGACGCATATAAGAGTTAGCAGTAAGAATGCGTTTAAAACACAGAAGACTCGCTTCGTACAAACTCATCTGCTGTGTGTTGGTTCCTTTTAGGAAGTTGCATCTATGTTTAGATTCTGTGAGGTAGAAACACGTTTCTTCTAAAAGCTGCGTTTGGACATTCCAGAGTGGATGGGAGAACAGGCTATAAAGAGAAATACCTTGCTCTAAAACCAAAACGGAGCTATCTAGCAGAATGGTTTTCTATGTGTGTATTCAACTTCCAGAGATAAACTGATGTGTGTTTGCAGCAGTTCAGAAACCCTTTTTTGGAAAATGTAGAAACAGTCATTTCCAGCCATAGAGATGCATATAAGAGTTAGCAGTAAGAATGCCTTGAAAACACAGAAGACCCGCTTCGTACAAACTCATCTGCTGTGTGTTGGGTCCTTTTAGGAAGTTGCATCTATGTTTAGATTCAGCGAGGTAGAAACACGTTTTTTCTAAAAGCTGCGTTTGGACATTCCAGAGTGGATGGGAGAACAGGCTGTGAAGAGAAATACCTTTCTCTGAAACCAAAACGGAGCTATCTAGCTGAATGTTTTTCAATGTGTATATTCAACTTCCAGAGATAAACTGATGTGGGTTTGCAGCAGTTCACAAACCCTTTCTTTGGAGAATGTAGAAACAGTCATTTCCAGTCATAGAGACACATATAAGAGTTAGAAATAAGAAAGCGTTTAAAACACAGAAGACCCGATTCGTAGAAACCCATCTGCTGTGTATTGGTTCCTATTAGTAAGTTGCATTTATGTTTAGATTCAGCGAGGTTGCAACCAGTTTCTTCTGAAAGCTGCGTTTGGACATTCCAGAGTGGAAGGGAGAAAAGGATGTAAAGAGAAATACCTTGCTCTAAATCCAAAACGGAGGTATCTAGCAGAATGGTTTTCAATGTGTGTATTCTACTTCCAGAGATAAACTGATGTGTGTTTGCAGAAGTTGAGAAACCCTTTCTTTGGAGAATGTAGAAACATTCATTTCCAGCCCTAGAGACGCATATAAGAGTTAGCAGTAAGAATGCGTTTAAAACACAGAAGACCCGCTTCGTACAAACTCATCTGCTGTGTATTGGTTTCTATTAGGAAGTTGCATATATGTTTAGAATCAGCGAGGTTGCAACACGTTTCTTCTACAAGCTGCATTTGGACATTCCAGAGTGGATGGGAGAACAGGCTGTAAAGAGAAATACCTTGCTCTAAAACCAAAACGGAGCTATCTAGCAGAATGGTTTTCAATGTGTGTATTGAAATTCCGGAGATAAAGTGATGTGTGTTTGCAGCAGTTCAGAAACCCTTTCTTTGGAGAATGTAGAAACAGTCATTTCCAGCCATAGAGACGCATATAAGAGTTAGCAGTAAGAATGCGTTTAAAACACAGAAGACTCGCTTCGTACAAACTCATCTGCTGTGTGTTGGTTCCTTTTAGGAAGTTGCATCTATGTTTAGATTCTGTGAGGTAGAAACACGTTTCTTCTAAAAGCTGCGTTTGGACATTCCAGAGTGGATGGGAGAACAGGCTGTAAAGAGAAATACCTTGCTCTAAAACCAAAAAGGAGCTATCTAGCAGAATGGTTTTCAATGTGTGTATTCAACTTCCAGAGATAAACTGATGTGTGTTTGCAGTAGTTCAGAAACCCTTTCTTTGGAGAATGAAGAAACAGTTATTTCCAGCACTAGAGACCCATATAAGAGTTAGCAGTAAGAATGCGTTTAAAACACAGAAGACCCGCTTCGTACAAAATCATCTGCTGTGTGTTGGTTACATTTAGGAAGTTGCATCTATGTTTAGATTCAGCGAGGTAGAAACACGTTTCTTCAAAAAGCCGCGTTTGGACATTCCAGAGTGGATGGGAGAACAGGCTGTAAAGAAAAATAACATGCTCTAAAACCAAAACGGAGCTATCTAGCAGAATGGTTGTCAATGTGTGTATTCAACTTCCAGAGTTAAACTGATTTATGTTTGCCGCAGTTCAGAAACCCTTTCTTTGGTGAATGTAGAAACAGTCATTTCCAGCCCTAGAGACGCATATAAGAGTTAGCAGTAAGAATGCGTTTAAAACACAGAAGTCCCCCTTCGTACTTACTCATATGCTGTGTGTTGGTTTTCTTTAGGAAGTTGCATCTATGTTTAGATTCAGAGAGGTAGAAACACGTTTCTTTTAAAAGCTGCGTTTGGACATACCAGAATGGATGGGAGAACAGGCTGTAAAGAGAAATACCTTGCTCTAACACCAAAACTGAGCTATCTAGCAGAATGGTTGTCAATATGTGTATTCAACTTCCAGAGTTAAACTGATGTGTGTTTGCAGCAGTTCAGAAACCCTTTCTTTGGTGAATGTAGAAACAGTCATTTCCAGCCCTAGAGACGCATATAAGAGTTAGCAGTAAGAATGCGTTTAAAACACAGAAGACTCGCTTCGTACAAACTCATCTGCTGTGTGTTGGTTCCTTTTAGGAAGTTGCATCTATGTTTAGATTCTGTGAGGTAGAAACACGTTTCTTCTAAAAGCTAAGTTTGGACATTCCAGAGTGGATGGGAGAACAGGCTATAAAGAGAAATACCTTGCTCTAAAACCAAAAAGGAGCTATCTAGCTGAATGGTTTTCAATGTGTATATTCAACTTCCAGAGATAAACTGATGTGTGTTTGCAGTAGTTCAGAAACCCTTTCTTTGGAGAATGAAGAAACAGTTATTTCCAGCACTAGAGACGCATATAAGAGTTAGCAGTAAGAATGCATTTAAAACACAGAAGACCCGCTTCGTACAAACTCATCTGCTGTGTATTGGTTCCTATTAGGAGGTTGCATCTATGTTTAGAATCAGCGAGGTTGCAACACGTTTCTTTTAAAGGCTGCGTTTGGACATTCCAGAGTGGATGGGAGAACAGGCTGTATAGAGAAATACCTTGCTCTAAAACCAAAACGGAGCTATCTAGCAGAATGGTTTTCAATGTTTGTATTCAACTTCCAGAGATAAACTGATGTGTGTTTGCAGCAGTTCAGAAACCCTTTTTTGGAAAATGTAGAAACAGTCATTTCCAGCCTTAGAGATGCATATAAGAGTTAGCAGTAAGAATGCCTTGAAAACACAGAAGACCCGCTTCGTACAAACTCATCTGCTGTGTGTTGGGTCCTTTTAGGAAGTTGCATCTATGTTTAGATTCAGCGAGGTAGAAACACGTTTTTTCTAAAAGCTGCGTTTGGACCTTCCAGAGTGGATGGGAGAACAGGCTGTAAAGAGAAATACCTTTCTCTGAAACCAAAACGGAGCTATCTAGCTGAATGGTTTTCAATGTGTATATTCAACTTCCAGAGATAAACTGATGTGGGTTTGCAGCAGTTCACAAACCCTTTCTTTGGAGAATGTAGAAACAGTCATTTCCAGTCATAGAGACACATATAAGAGTTAGAAATAAGAAAGCGTTTAAAACACAGAAGACCCGATTCGTAGAAACTCATCTGCTGTGTATTGGTTCCTATTAGGAAGTTGCATCTATGTTTAGATTCAGCGAGGTTGCAACCCGTTTCTTCTGAAAGCTGCGTTTGGACATTCCAGAGTGGATCGGAGAAAAGGATGTAAAGAGAAATACCTTGCTCTAAATCCAAAACGGAGGTATCTAGCAGAATGGTTTTCAATGTGTGTATTCTACTTCCAGAGATAAACTGATGTGTGTTTGCAGAAGTTGAGAAACCCTTTCTTTGGAGAATGTAGAAACTGTCATTTCCAGCCCTAGAGACGCATATAAGAGTTAGCAGTAAGAATGCGTTTAAAACACAGAAGACCCGATTCGTAGAAACTCATCTGCTGTGTATTGGTTCCTATTAGGAAGTTGCATCTATGTTTAGATTCAGCGAGGTTGCAACCCGTTTCTTCTACAAGCTGCGTTTGGACATTCCAGAGTGGATGGGAGAAAAGGATGTAAAGAGAAATACCTTGCTCTAAATCCAAAACGGAGGTATCTAGCAGAATGGTTTTCAATATGTGTATTCAACTTCCAGAGTTAAACTGATGTGTGTTTGCAGCAGTTCAGAAACCCTTTTTTGGAAAATGTTGAAACAGTCATTTCTAGCCCTAGAGACGCATATAAGAGTTAGCAGTAAGAATGCGTTTAAAACACAGAAGACTCGCTTCGTACAAACTCATCTGCTGTGTGTTGGTTCCTTTTAGGAAGTTGCATCTATGTTTAGATTCTGTGAGGTAGAAACACGTTTCTTCTAAAAGCTAAGTTTGGACATTCCAGAGTGGATGGGAGAACAGGCTATAAAGAGAAATACCTTGCTCTAAAACCAAAAAGGAGCTATCTAGCTGAATGGTTTTCAATGTGTGTATTCAACTTCCAGAGATAAACTGATGTGTGTTTGCAGTAGTTCAGAAACCCTTTCTTTGGAGAATGAAGAAACAGTTATTTCCAGCACTAGAGACGCATATAAGAGTTAGCAGTAAGAATGCATTTAAAACACAGAAGACCCGCTTCGTACAAACTCATCTGCTGTGTATTGGTTCCTATTAGGAGGTTGCATCTATGTTTAGAATCAGCGAGGTTGCAACACGTTTCTTTTAAAAGCTGCGTTTGGACACTCCAGAGTGGATGGGAGAACAGGCTGTATAGAGAAATACCTTGCTCTAAAACCAAAACGGAGCTATCTAGCAGAATGGTTTTCAATGTGAGTATTCAACTTCCAGAGATAAACTGATGTGTGTTTGCAGCAGTTCAGAAACCCTTTTTTGGAAAATGTAGAAACAGTCATTTCCAGCCATAGAGATGCATATAAGAGTTAGCAGTAAGAATGCATTTAAAACACAGAAGACCCGCTTCGTACAAACTCATCTGCTGTGTGTTGGTTCCTTTTAGGAAGTTGCATCTATGTTTAGATTCAGCGAGGTAGAAACACGTTTTTTCTAAAAGCTGCGTTTGGACCTTCCAGAGTGGATGGGAGAACAGGCTGTAAAGAGAAATACCTTTCTCTGAAACCAAAACGGAGCTATCTAGCAGAATGGTTGTCAATGTGTGTATTCTACTTCCAGAGATAAACTGATGTGTGTTTGCAGCAGTTCAGAAACCATTTCTTTGGAGAATGAAGAAAAAATTATTTCCAGCCATAGAGATGCATATAAGAGTTAGCAGTAAGAATGCGTTTAAAACACAGAAGACCCGCTTCGTACAAACTCATCTGCTGTGTGTTGGGTCCTTTTAGGAAGTTGCATCTATGTTTAGATTCAGCGAGGTAGAAACACGTTTCTTCTAAAAGCTGCGTTTGGACATTCCAGAGTGGATGGGAGAACAGGCTGTAAAGAGAAATACCTTGCTCTAAAACCAAAACGGAGCTATCTAGCAGAATGGTTGTCAATGTGTGTATTCCACTTCCAGAGTTAAACTGATGTGTGTTTGCAGCAGTTCAGAAACCCTTTCTTTGGAGAATGTAGAAAAAGTCATTTCCAACCCTAGATACGCATATAACAGCAGTAAGAATGCGTTTAAAACACAGAAGACCTGCTTCTTACAAACTCATCTGCTGTGTGTTGGTTCCTTTTAGGAAGTTGCATCTATGTTTAGAGTCAGCGAGGTTGCAACACGTTTCTTCTAAAAGCTGCGTTTGGACATTCCAGAGTGGATGGGAGAACAGGTTGTAAAGAAAAATACCTTGCTCTAAAACCAAAACGGAGCTTTCTTGCTGAATGGCTTTCAATGTGTGTATTCCACTTCCAGAGCTAAACTGATGTGTGTTTGCAGCAGTTCAGAAACCCTTTCTTTGGAGAATGAAGAAACAGTTATTTCCAGCCCCAGAGACGAATATAAGAGTTAGCAGTAAGAATGCGTTTAAAACACAGAAGACCCGCTTCGTACTTACTCATATGCTGTGTGTTGGTTTTCTTTAGGAAGTTGCATCTATGTTTAGATTCAGAGAGGTAGAAACACGTTTCTTCAAAAAGCCGCGTTTGGACATTCCAGAGTGGATGGGAGAACAGGCTGTAAAGAAAAATAACTTGCTCTAAAAACAAAACCGAGCTATCTAGCAGAATGGTTGTCAATGTGTGTATTCAACTTCCAGAGTTAAACTGATTTATGTTTGCCGCAGTTCAGAAACCCTTTCTTTGGTGAATGTAGAAACAGTCATTTCCAGCCCTAGAGACGCATATAAGAGTTAGCAGTAAGAATGCGTTTAAAACACAGAAGTCCCGCTTCGTACTTACTCATATGCTGTGTGTTGGTTTTCTTTAGGAAGTTGCATCTATGTTTAGATTCAGAGAGGTAGAAACACGTTTCTTTTAAAAGCTGTGTTTGGACATACCAGAATGGATGGGAGAACAGGCTGTAAAGAGAAATACCTTGCTCTAAAACCAAAACGGAGCTATCTAGCAGAATGGTTGTCAATATGTGTATTCAACTTCCAGAGTTAAACTGATGTGTGTTTGCAGCAGTTCAGAAACCCTTTTTTGGAAAATGTTGAAACAGTCATTTCTAGCCCTAGAGACGCATATAAGAGTTAGCAGTAAGAATGCGTTTAAAACACAGAAGACTCGCTTCGTACAAACTCATCTGCTGTGTGTTGGTTCCTTTTAGGAAGTTGCATCTATGTTTAGATTCTGTGAGGTAGAAACACGTTTCTTCTAAAAGCTAAGTTTGGACATTCCAGAGTGGATGGGAGAACAGGCTATAAAGAGAAATACCTTGCTCTAAAACCAAAAAGGAGCTATCTAGCTGAATGGTTTTCAATGTGTGTATTCAACTTCCAGAGATAAACTGATGTGTGTTTGCAGTAGTTCAGAAACCCTTTCTTTGGAGAATGAAGAAACAGTTATTTCCAGCACTAGAGACGCATATAAGAGTTAGCAGTAAGAATGCATTTAAAACACAGAAGACCCGCTTCGTACAAACTCATCTGCTGTGTATTGGTTCCTATTAGGAGGTTGCATCTATGTTTAGAATCAGCGAGGTTGCAACACGTTTCTTTTAAAGGCTGCGTTTGGACATTCCAGAGTGGATGGGAGAACAGGCTGTATAGAGAAATACCTTGCTCTAAAACCAAAACGGAGCTATCTAGCAGAATGGTTTTCAATGTTTGTATTCAACTTCCAGAGATAAACTGATGTGTGTTTGCAGCAGTTCAGAAACCCTTTTTTGGAAAATGTAGAAACAGTCATTTCCAGCCATAGAGATGCATATAAGAGTTAGCAGTAAGAATGCCTTGAAAACACAGAAGACCCGCTTCATACAAACTCATCTGCTGTGTGTTGGGTCCTTTTAGGAAGTTGCATCTATGTTTAGATTCAGCGAGGTAGAAACACGTTTTTTCTAAAAGCTGCCTTTGGACCTTCCAGAGTGGATGGGAGAACAGGCTGTAAAGAGAAATACCTTTCTCTGAAACCAAAACGGAGCTATCTAGCTGAATGGTTTTCAATGTGTATATTCAACTTCCAGAGATAAACTGATGTGGGTTTGCAGCAGTTCACAAACCCTTTCTTTGGAGAATGTAGAAACAGTCATTTCCAGTCATAGAGACACATATAAGAGTAAGAAATAAGAAAGCGTTTAAAACACAGAAGACCCGATTCGTAGAAACCCATCTGCTGTGTATTGGTTCCTATTAGGAAGTTGCATTTATGTTTAGATTCAGCGAGGTTGCAACCAGTTTCTTCTGAAAGCTGCGTTTGGACATTCCAGAGTGGAAGGGAGAAAAGGATGTAAAGAGAAATACCTTGCTCTAAATCCAAAACGGAGGTATCTAGCAGAATGGTTTTCAATGTGTGTATTCTACTTCCAGAGATAAACTGATGTGTGTTTGCAGAAGTTGAGAAACCCTTTCTTTGGAGAATGTAGAAACAGTCATTTCCAGCCCTAGAGACGCATATAAGAGTTAGCAGTAAGAATGCGTTTAAAACACAGAAGACCCGCTTCGTACAAACTCATCTGCTGTGTATTGGTTTCTATTAGGAAGTTGCATATATGTTTAGAATCAGCGAGGTTGCAACACGTTTCTTCTACAAGCTGCATTTGGACATTCCAGAGTGGATGGGAGAACAGGCTGTAAAGAGAAATACCTTGCTCTAAAACCAAAACGGAGCTATCTAGCAGAATGGTTTTCAATGTGTATATTCAAATTCCGGAGATAAAGTGATTTGTGTTTGCAGCAGTTCAGAAACCCTTTCTTTGGAGAATGTAGAAACAGTCATTTCCAGCCATAGAGACGCATATAAGAGTTAGCAGTAAGAATGCATTTAAAACACAGAAGACTCGCTTCGTACAAACTCATCTGCTGTGTGTTGGTTCCTTTTAGGAAGTTGCATCTATGTTTAGATTCTGTGAGGTAGAAACACGTTTCTTCTAAAAGCTGCGTTTGGACATTCCAGAGTGGATGGGAGAACAGGCTATAAAGAGAAATACCTTGCTCTAAAACCAAAAAGGAGCTATCTAGCAGAATGGTTTTCAATGTGTGTATTCAACTTCCAGAGATAAACTGATGTGTGTTTGCAGTAGTTCAGAAACCCTTTCTTTGGAGAATGAAGAAACAGTTATTTCCAGCACTAGAGACCCATATAAGAGTTAGCAGTAAGAATGCGTTTAAAACACAGAAGACCCGCTTCGTACAAAATCATCTGCTGTGTGTTGGTTACATTTAGGAAGTTGCATCTATGTTTAGATTCAGCGAGGTAGAAACACGTTTCTTCAAAAAGCCGCGTTTGGACATTGCAGAGTTGATGGGAGAACAGGCTGTAAAGAAAAATAACATGCTCTAAAACCAAAACGGAGCTATCTAGCAGAATGGTTGTCAATGTGTGTATTCAACTTCCAGAGTTAAACTGATTTATCTTTGCCGCAGTTCAGAAACCCTTTCTTTGGTGAATGTAGAAACAGTCATTTCCAGCCCTAGAGACGCATATAAGAGTTAGCAGTAAGAATGCGTTTAAAACACAGAAGTCCCCCTTCGTACTTACTCATATGCTGTGTGTTGGTTTTCTTTAGGAAGTTGCATCTATGTTTAGATTCAGAGAGGTAGAAACACGTTTCTTTTAAAAGCTGCGTTTGGACATACCAGAATGGATGGGAGAACAGGCTGTAAAGAGAAATACCTTGCTCTAAAACCAAAACGGAGCTATCTAGCAGAATGGTTGTCAATATGTGTATTCAACTTCCAGAGTTAAACTGATGTGTGTTTGCAGCAGTTCAGAAACCCTTTTTTGGAAAATGTTGAAACAGTCATTTCCAGCCCTAGAGACGCATATAAGAGTTAGCAGTAAGAATGCGTTTAAAACACAGAAGACTCGCTTCGTACAAACTCATCTGCTGTGTGTTGGTTCCTTTTAGGAAGTTGCATCTATGTTTACATTCTGTGAGGTAGAAACACGTTTCTTCTAAAAGCTAAGTTTGGACATTCCAGAGTGGATGGGAGAACAGGCTATAAAGAGAAATACCTTGCTCTAAAACCAAAAAGGAGCTATCTAGCTGAATGGTTTTCAATGTGTATATTCAACTTCCAGAGATAAACTGATGTTTGTTTGCAGTAGTTCAGAAACCCTTTCTTTGGAGAATGAAGAAACAGTTATTTCCAGCACTAGAGACGCATATAAGAGTTAGCAGTAAGAATGCATTTAAAACACAGAAGACCCGCTTCGTACAAACTCATCTGCTGTGTGTTGGTTCCTTTTAGGAAGTTGCATCTATGTTTAGATTCAGCGAGGTAGAAACACGTTTTTTCTAAAAGCTGCGTTTGGACCTTCCAGAGTGGATGGGAGAACAGGCTGTAAAGAGAAATACCTTTCTCTGAAACCAAAACGGAGCTATCTAGCAGAATGGTTGTCAATGTGTGTATTCTACTTCCAGAGATAAACTGATGTGTGTTTGCAGCAGTTCAGAAACCATTTCTTTGGAGAATGAAGAAAAAATTATTTCCAGCCATAGAGATGCATATAAGAGTTAGCAGTAAGAATGCGTTTAAAACACAGAAGACCCGCTTCGTACAAACTCATCTGCTGTGTGTTGGGTCCTTTTAGGAAGTTGCATCTATGTTTAGATTCAGCGAGGTAGAAACACGTTTCTTCTAAAAGCTGCGTTTGGACATTCCAGAGTGGATGGGAGAACAGGCTGTAAAGAGAAATACCTTGCTCTAAAACCAAAACGGAGCTATCTAGCAGAATGGTTGTCAATGTGTGTATTCCACTTCCAGAGTTAAACTGATGTGTGTTTGCAGCAGTTCAGAAACCCTTTCTTTGGAGAATGTAGAAAAAGTCATTTCCAACCCTAGATACGCATATAACAGCAGTAAGAATGCGTTTAAAACACAGAAGACCTGCTTCTTACAAACTCATCTGCTGTGTGTTGGTTCCTTTTAGGAAGTTGCATCTATGTTTAGAGTCAGCGAGGTTGCAACACGTTTCTTCTAAAAGCTGCGTTTGGACATTCCAGAGTGGATGGGAGAACAGGTTGTAAAGAAAAATACCTTGCTCTAAAACCAAAACGGAGCTTTCTTGCTGAATGGCTTTCAATGTGTGTATTCCACTTCCAGAGCTAAACTGATGTGTGTTTGCAGCAGTTCAGAAACCCTTTCTTTGGAGAATGAAGAAACAGTTATTTCCAGCCCCAGAGACGAATATAAGAGTTAGCAGTAAGAATGCGTTTAAAACACAGAAGACCCGCTTCGTACTTACTCATATGCTGTGTGTTGGTTTTCTTTAGGAAGTTGCATCTATGTTTAGATTCAGAGAGGTAGAAACACGTTTCTTCAAAAAGCCGCGTTTGGACATTCCAGAGTGGATGGGAGAACAGGCTGTAAAGAAAAATAACTTGCTCTAAAAACAAAACCGAGCTATCTAGCAGAATGGTTGTCAATGTGTGTATTCAACTTCCAGAGTTAAACTGATTTATGTTTGCCGCAGTTCAGAAACCCTTTCTTTGGTGAATGTAGAAACAGTCATTTCCAGCCCTAGAGACGCATATAAGAGTTAGCAGTAAGAATGCGTTTAAAACACAGAAGTCCCGCTTCGTACTTACTCATATGCTGTGTGTTGGTTTTCTTTAGGAAGTTGCATCTATGTTTAGATTCAGAGAGGTAGAAACACGTTTCTTTTAAAAGCTGTGTTTGGACATACCAGAATGGATGGGAGAACAGGCTGTAAAGAGAAATACCTTGCTCTAAAACCAAAACGGAGCTATCTAGCAGAATGGTTGTCAATATGTGTATTCAACTTCCAGAGTTAAACTGATGTGTGTTTGCAGCAGTTCAGAAACCCTTTTTTGGAAAATGTTGAAACAGTCATTTCTAGCCCTAGAGACGCATATAAGAGTTAGCAGTAAGAATGCGTTTAAAACACAGAAGACTCGCTTCGTACAAACTCATCTGCTGTGTGTTGGTTCCTTTTAGGAAGTTGCATCTATGTTTAGATTCTGTGAGGTAGAAACACGTTTCTTCTAAAAGCTAAGTTTGGACATTCCAGAGTGGATGGGAGAACAGGCTATAAAGAGAAATACCTTGCTCTAAAACCAAAAAGGAGCTATCTAGCTGAATGGTTTTCAATGTGTGTATTCAACTTCCAGAGATAAACTGATGTGTGTTTGCAGTAGTTCAGAAACCCTTTCTTTGGAGAATGAAGAAACAGTTATTTCCAGCACTAGAGACGCATATAAGAGTTAGCAGTAAGAATGCATTTAAAACACAGAAGACCCGCTTCGTACAAACTCATCTGCTGTGTATTGGTTCCTATTAGGAGGTTGCATCTATGTTTAGAATCAGCGAGGTTGCAACACGTTTCTTTTAAAGGCTGCGTTTGGACATTCCAGAGTGGATGGGAGAACAGGCTGTATAGAGAAATACCTTGCTCTAAAACCAAAACGGAGCTATCTAGCAGAATGGTTTTCAATGTTTGTATTCAACTTCCAGAGATAAACTGATGTGTGTTTGCAGCAGTTCAGAAACCCTTTTTTGGAAAATGTAGAAACAGTCATTTCCAGCCATAGAGATGCATATAAGAGTTAGCAGTAAGAATGCCTTGAAAACACAGAAGACCCGCTTCATACAAACTCATCTGCTGTGTGTTGGGTCCTTTTAGGAAGTTGCATCTATGTTTAGATTCAGCGAGGTAGAAACACGTTTTTTCTAAAAGCTGCCTTTGGACCTTCCAGAGTGGATGGGAGAACAGGCTGTAAAGAGAAATACCTTTCTCTGAAACCAAAACGGAGCTATCTAGCTGAATGGTTTTCAATGTGTATATTCAACTTCCAGAGATAAACTGATGTGGGTTTGCAGCAGTTCACAAACCCTTTCTTTGGAGAATGTAGAAACAGTCATTTCCAGTCATAGAGACACATATAAGAGTAAGAAATAAGAAAGCGTTTAAAACACAGAAGACCCGATTCGTAGAAACCCATCTGCTGTGTATTGGTTCCTATTAGGAAGTTGCATTTATGTTTAGATTCAGCGAGGTTGCAACCAGTTTCTTCTGAAAGCTGCGTTTGGACATTCCAGAGTGGAAGGGAGAAAAGGATGTAAAGAGAAATACCTTGCTCTAAATCCAAAACGGAGGTATCTAGCAGAATGGTTTTCAATGTGTGTATTCTACTTCCAGAGATAAACTGATGTGTGTTTGCAGAAGTTGAGAAACCCTTTCTTTGGAGAATGTAGAAACAGTCATTTCCAGCCCTAGAGACGCATATAAGAGTTAGCAGTAAGAATGCGTTTAAAACACAGAAGACCCGCTTCGTACAAACTCATCTGCTGTGTATTGGTTTCTATTAGGAAGTTGCATATATGTTTAGAATCAGCGAGGTTGCAACACGTTTCTTCTACAAGCTGCATTTGGACATTCCAGAGTGGATGGGAGAACAGGCTGTAAAGAGAAATACCTTGCTCTAAAACCAAAACGGAGCTATCTAGCAGAATGGTTTTCAATGTGTATATTCAAATTCCGGAGATAAAGTGATGTGTGTTTGCAGCAGTTCAGAAACCCTTTCTTTGGAGAATGTAGAAACAGTCATTTCCAGCCATAGAGACGCATATAAGAGTTAGCAGTAAGAATGCGTTTAAAACACAGAAGACTCGCTTCGTACAAACTAATCGGCTGTGTGTTGGTTCCTTTTAGGAAGTTGCATCTATGTTTAGATTCAGCGAGGTAGAAACACGTTTTTTCTAAAAGCTGCGTTTGGACATTCCAGAGTGGATGGGAGAACAGGCTATAAAGAGAAATACCTTGCTCTAAAACCAAAACGGAGCTATCTAGCAGAATGGTTTTCAATGTGTATATTCAAATTCCGGAGATAAAGTAATGTGTGTTTGCAGCAGTTCAGAAACCCTTTCTTTGGAGAATGTAGAAACAGTCATTTCCAGCCATAGAGACGCATATAAGAGTTAGCAGTAAGAATGCGTTTAAAACACAGAAGACTCGCTTCGTACAAACTCATCTGCTGTGTGTTGGTTCCTTTTAGGAAGTTGCATCTATGTTTAGATTCTGTGAGGTAGAAACACGTTTCTTCTAAAAGCTGCGTTTGGACATTCCAGAGTGGATGGGAGAACAGGCTATAAAGAGAAATACCTTGCTCTAAAACCAAAACGGAGCTATCTAGCAGAATGGTTTTCTATGTGTGTATTCAACTTCCAGAGATAAACTGATGTGTGTTTGCAGCAGTTCAGAAACCCTTTTTTGGAAAATGTAGAAACAGTCATTTCCAGCCATAGAGATGCATATAAGAGTTAGCAGTAAGAATGCCTTGAAAACACAGAAGACCCGCTTCGTACAAACTCATCTGCTGTGTGTTGGGTCCTTTTAGGAAGTTGCATCTATGTTTAGATTCAGCGAGGTAGAAACACGTTTTTTCTAAAAGCTGCGTTTGGACATTCCAGAGTGGATGGGAGAACAGGCTGTGAAGAGAAATACCTTTCTCTGAAACCAAAACGGAGCTATCTAGCTGAATGTTTTTCAATGTGTATATTCAACTTCCAGAGATAAACTGATGTGGGTTTGCAGCAGTTCACAAACCCTTTCTTTGGAGAATGTAGAAACAGTCATTTCCAGTCATAGAGACACATATAAGAGTTAGAAATAAGAAAGCGTTTAAAACACAGAAGACCCGATTCGTAGAAACCCATCTGCTGTGTATTGGTTCCTATTAGTAAGTTGCATTTATGTTTAGATTCAGCGAGGTTGCAACCAGTTTCTTCTGAAAGCTGCGTTTGGACATTCCAGAGTGGAAGGGAGAAAAGGATGTAAAGAGAAATACCTTGCTCTAAATCCAAAACGGAGGTATCTAGCAGAATGGTTTTCAATGTGTGTATTCTACTTCCAGAGATAAACTGATGTGTGTTTGCAGAAGTTGAGAAACCCTTTCTTTGGAGAATGTAGAAACATTCATTTCCAGCCCTAGAGACGCATATAAGAGTTAGCAGTAAGAATGCGTTTAAAACACAGAAGACCCGCTTCGTACAAACTCATCTGCTGTGTAGTGGTTTCTATTAGGAAGTTGCATATATGTTTAGAATCAGCGAGGTTGCAACACATTTCTTCTACAAGCTGCATTTGGACATTCCAGAGTGGATGGGAGAACAGGCTGTAAAGAGAAATACCTTGCTCTAAAACCAAAACGGAGCTATCTAGCAGAATGGTTTTCAATGTGTGTATTCAAATTCCGGAGATAAAGTGATGTGTGTTTGCAGCAGTTCAGAAACCCTTTCTTTGGAGAATGTAGAAACAGTCATTTCCAGCCATAGAGACGCATATAAGAGTTAGCAGTAAGAATGCGTTTAAAACACAGAAGACTCGCTTCGTACAAACTCATCTGCTGTGTGTTGGTTCCTTTTAGGAAGTTGCATCTATGTTTAGATTCTGTGAGGTAGAAACACGTTTCTTCTAAAAGCTGCGTTTGGACATTCCAGAGTGGATGGGAGAACAGGCTGTAAAGAGAAATACCTTGCTCTAAAACCAAAAAGGAGCTATCTAGCAGAATGGTTTTCAATGTGTGTATTCAACTTCCAGAGATAAACTGATGTGTGTTTGCAGTAGTTCAGAAACCCTTTCTTTGGAGAATGAAGAAACAGTTATTTCCAGCACTAGAGACCCATATAAGAGTTAGCAGTAAGAATGCGTTTAAAACACAGAAGACCCGCTTCGTACAAAATCATCTGCTGTGTGTTGGTTACATTTAGGAAGTTGCATCTATGTTTAGATTCAGCGAGGTAGAAACACGTTTCTTCAAAAAGCCGCGTTTGGACATTCCAGAGTGGATGGGAGAACAGGCTGTAAAGAAAAATAACATGCTCTAAAACCAAAACGGAGCTATCTAGCAGAATGGTTGTCAATGTGTGTATTCAACTTCCAGAGTTAAACTGATTTATGTTTGCCGCAGTTCAGAAACCCTTTCTTTGGTGAATGTAGAAACAGTCATTTCCAGCCCTAGAGACGCATATAAGAGTTAGCAGTAAGAATGCGTTTAAAACACAGAAGTCCCCCTTCGTACTTACTCATATGCTGTGTGTTGGTTTTCTTTAGGAAGTTGCATCTATGTTTAGATTCAGAGAGGTAGAAACACGTTTCTTTTAAAAGCTGCGTTTGGACATACCAGAATGGATGGGAGAACAGGCTGTAAAGAGAAATACCTTGCTCTAAAACCAAAACTGAGCTATCTAGCAGAATGGTTATCAATATGTGTATTCAACTTCCAGAGTTAAACTGATGTGTGTTTGCAGCAGTTCAGAAACCCTTTCTTTGGTGAATGTAGAAACAGTCATTTCCAGCCCTAGAGACGCATATAAGAGTTAGCAGTAAGAATGCGTTTAAAACACAGAAGACTCGCTTCGTACAAACTCATCTGCTGTGTGTTGGTTCCTTTTAGGAAGTTGCATCTATGTTTAGATTCTGTGAGGTAGAAACACGTTTCTTCTAAAAGCTAAGTTTGGACATTCCAGAGTGGATGGGAGAACAGGCTATAAAGAGAAATACCTTGCTCTAAAACCAAAAAGGAGCTATCTAGCTGAATGGTTTTCAATGTGTATATTCAACTTCCAGAGATAAACTGATGTGTGTTTGCAGTAGTTCAGAAACCCTTTCTTTGGAGAATGAAGAAACAGTTATTTCCAGCACTAGAGACGCATATAAGAGTTAGCAGTAAGAATGCATTTAAAACACAGAAGACCCGCTTCGTACAAACTCATCTGCTGTGTATTGGTTCCTATTAGGAGGTTGCATCTATGTTTAGAATCAGCGAGGTTGCAACACGTTTCTTTTAAAGGCTGCGTTTGGACATTCCAGAGTGGATGGGAGAACAGGCTGTATAGAGAAATACCTTGCTCTAAAACCAAAACGGAGCTATCTAGCAGAATGGTTTTCAATGTTTGTATTCAACTTCCAGAGATAAACTGATGTGTGTTTGCAGCAGTTCAGAAACCCTTTTTTGGAAAATGTAGAAACAGTCATTTCCAGCCTTAGAGATGCATATAAGAGTTAGCAGTAAGAATGCCTTGAAAACACAGAAGACCCGCTTCGTACAAACTCATCTGCTGTGTGTTGGGTCCTTTTAGGAAGTTGCATCTATGTTTAGATTCAGCGAGGTAGAAACACGTTTTTTCTAAAAGCTGCGTTTGGACCTTCCAGAGTGGATGGGAGAACAGGCTGTGAAGAGAAATACCTTTCTCTGAAACCAAAACGGAGCTATCTAGCTGAAAGGTTTTCAATGTGTATATTCAACTTCCAGAGATAAACTGATGTGGGTTTGCAGCAGTTCACAAACCCTGTCTTTGGAGAATGTAGAAACAGTCATTTCCAGTCATAGAGACACATATAAGAGTTAGAAATAAGAAAGCGTTTAAAACACAGAAGACCCGATTCGTAGAAACTCATCTGCTGTGTATTGGTTCCTATTAGGAAGTTGCATCTATGTTTAGATTCAGCGAGGTTGCAACCCGTTTCTTCTGAAAGCTGCGTTTGGACATTCCAGAGTGGATCGGAGAAAAGGATGTAAAGAGAAATACCTTGCTCTAAATCCAAAACGGAGGTATCTAGCAGAATGGTTTTCAATGTGTGTATTCTACTTCCAGAGATAAACTGATGTGTGTTTGCAGAAGTTGAGAAACCCTTTCTTTGGAGAATGTAGAAACTGTCATTTCCAGCCCTAGAGACGCATATAAGAGTTAGCAGTAAGAATGCGTTTAAAACACAGAAGACCCGATTCGTAGAAACTCATCTGCTGTGTATTGGTTCCTATTAGGAAGTTGCATCTATGTTTAGATTCAGCGAGGTTGCAACCCGTTTCTTCTACAAGCTGCGTTTGGACATTCCAGAGTGGATGGGAGAAAAGGATGTAAAGAGAAATACCTTGCTCTAAATCCAAAACGGAGGTATCTAGCAGAATGGTTTTCAATATGTGTATTCAACTTCCAGAGTTAAACTGATGTGTGTTTGCAGCAGTTCAGAAACCCTTTTTTGGAAAATGTTGAAACAGTCATTTCTAGCCCTAGAGACGCATATAAGAGTTAGCAGTAAGAATGCGTTTAAAACACAGAAGACTCGCTTCGTACAAACTCATCTGCTGTGTGTTGGTTCCTTTTAGGAAGTTGCATCTATGTTTAGATTCTGTGAGGTAGAAACACGTTTCTTCTAAAAGCTAAGTTTGGACATTCCAGAGTGGATGGGAGAACAGGCTATAAAGAGAAATACCTTGCTCTAAAACCAAAAAGGAGCTATCTAGCTGAATGGTTTTCAATGTGTGTATTCAACTTCCAGAGATAAACTGATGTGTGTTTGCAGTAGTTCAGAAACCCTTTCTTTGGAGAATGAAGAAACAGTTATTTCCAGCACTAGAGACGCATATAAGAGTTAGCAGTAAGAATGCATTTAAAACACAGAAGACCCGCTTCGTACAAACTCATCTGCTGTGTATTGGTTCCTATTAGGAGGTTGCATCTATGTTTAGAATCAGCGAGGTTGCAACACGTTTCTTTTAAAGGCTGCGTTTGGACATTCCAGAGTGGATGGGAGAACAGGCTGTATAGAGAAATACCTTGCTCTAAAACCAAAACGGAGCTATCTAGCAGAATGGTTTTCAATGTTTGTATTCAACTTCCAGAGATAAACTGATGTGTGTTTGCAGCAGTTCAGAAACCCTTTTTTGGAAAATGTAGAAACAGTCATTTCCAGCCATAGAGATGCATATAAGAGTTAGCAGTAAGAATGCCTTGAAAACACAGAAGACCCGCTTCGTACAAACTCATCTGCTGTGTGTTGGGTCCTTTTAGGAAGTTGCATCTATGTTTAGATTCAGCGAGGTAGAAACACGTTTTTTCTAAAAGCTGCGTTTGGACCTTCCAGAGTGGATGGGAGAACAGGCTGTAAAGAGAAATAGCTTTCTCTGAAACCAAAACGGAGCTATCTAGCTGAATGGTTTTCAATGTGTATATTCAACTTCCAGAGATAAACTGATGTGGGTTTGCAGCAGTTCACAAACCCTTTCTTTGGAGAATGTAGAAACAGTCATTTCCAGTCATAGAGACACATATAAGAGTTAGAAATAAGAAAGCGTTTAAAACACAGAAGACCCGATTCGTAGAAACTCATCTGCTGTGTATTGGTTCCTATTAGGAAGTTGCATCTATGTTTAGATTCAGCGAGGTTGCAACCCGTTTCTTCTGAAAGCTGCGTTTGGACATTCCAGAGTGGATGGGAGAAAAGGATGTAAAGAGAAATACCTTGCT
This sequence comes from Saimiri boliviensis, assembly GCF_048565385.1. Lineage (NCBI taxonomy): Eukaryota > Metazoa > Chordata > Mammalia > Primates > Cebidae > Saimiri > Saimiri boliviensis. The sequence continues at coordinate 82,281,297 of NC_133470.1, read as the reverse complement.
CTAAATCCAAAACGGTGGTATCTAGCAGAATGGTTTTCAATGTGTGTATTCTACTTCCAGAGATAAACTGATGTGTGTTTGCAGAAGTTGAGAAACCCTTTCTTTGGAGAATGTAGAAACAGTCATTTCCAGCCCTAGAGACGCATATAAGAGTTAGCAGTAAGAATGCATTTAAAACACAGAAGACCCGCTTCGTACAAACTCATCTGCTGTGTATTGGTTTCTATTAGGAAGTTGCATATATGTTTAGAATCAGCGAGGTTGCAACACGTTTCTTCTAAAAGCTGCATTTGGACATTCCAGAGTGGATGGGAGAACAGGCTGTAAAGAGAAATACCTTGCTCTAAAACCAAAACGGAGCTATCTAGCAGAATGGTTTTCAATGTGTATATTCAAATCCGGAGATAAAGTGATGTGTGTTTGCAGCAGTTCAGAAACCCTTTCTTTGGAGAATGTAGAAACAGTCATTTCCAGCCATAGAGACGCATATAAGAGTTAGCAGTAAGAATGCGTTTAAAACACAGAAGACTCGCTTCGTACAAACTCATCTGCTGTGTGTTGGTTCCTTTTAGGAAGTGGCATCTATGTTTAGATTCTGTGAGGTAGAAACACGTTTCTTCTAAAAGCTGCGTTTGGACATTCCAGAGTGGATGGGAGAACAGGCTATAAAGAGAAATACCTTGCTCTAAAACCAAAAAGGAGCTATCTAGCAGAATGGTTTTCAATGTGTGTATTCAACTTCCAGAGATAAACTGATGTGTGTTTGCAGTAGTTCAGAAACCCTTTCTTTGGAGAATGAAGAAACAATTATTTCCAGCACTAGAGACCCATATAAGAGTTAGCAGTAAGAATGCGTTTAAAACACAGAAGACCCGCTTCGTACAAAATCATCTGCTGTGTGTTGGTTACATTTAGGAAGTTGCATCTATGTTTAGATTCAGCGAGGTAGAAACACGTTTCTTCAAAAAGCCGCGTTTGGACATTCCAGAATGGATGGGAGAACAGGCTGTAAAGAAAAATAACTTGCTCTAAAACCAAAACGGAGCTATCTAGCAGAATGGTTGTCAATGTGTGTATTCAACTTCCAGAGTTAAACTGATTTATGTTTGCCGCAGTTCAGAAACCCTTTCTTTGGTGAATGTAGAAACAGTCATTTCCAGCCCTAGAGACGCATATAAGAGTTAGCAGTAAGAATGCGTTTAAAACACAGAAGTCCCGCTTCGTAGTTACTCATATGCTCTGTGATGGTTTTCTTTAGGAAATTGCATCTATGTTTAGATTCAGAGAGGTAGAAACACGTTTCTTTTAAAAGCTGTGTTTGGACATACCATAATGGATGGGAGAACAGGCTATAAAGAGAAATACCTTGCTCTAAAACCAAAACGGAGCTATCTAGCAGAATGGTTGTCAATATGTGTATTCAACTTCCAGAGTTAAACTGATGTGTGTTTGCAGCAGTTCAGAAACCCTTTTTTGGAAAATGTTGAAACAGTCATTTCTAGCCCTAGAGACGCATATAAGAGTTAGCAGTAAGAATGCGTTTAAAACACAGAAGACTCGCTTCGTACAAACTCATCTGCTGTGTGTTGGTTCCTTTTAGGAAGTTGCATCTATGTTTAGATTCTGTGAGGTAGAAACACGTTTCTTCTAAAAGCTAAGTTTGGACATTCCAGAGTGGATGGGAGAACAGGCTATAAAGAGAAATACCTTGCTCTAAAACCAAAAAGGAGCTATCTAGCTGAATGGTTTTCAATGTGTGTATTCAACTTCCAGAGATAAACTGATGTGTGTTTGCAGTAGTTCAGAAACCCTTTCTTTGGAGAATGAAGAAACAGTTATTTCCAGCACTAGAGACGCATATAAGAGTTAGCAGTAAGAATGCATTTAAAACACAGAAGACCCGCTTCGTACAAACTCATCTGCTGTGTATTGGTTCCTATTAGGAGGTTGCATCTATGTTTAGAATCAGCGAGGTTGCAACACGTTTCTTTTAAAGGCTGCGTTTGGACATTCCAGAGTGGATGGGAGAACAGGCTGTATAGAGAAATACCTTGCTCTAAAACCAAAACGGAGCTATCTAGCAGAATGGTTTTCAATGTTTGTATTCAACTTCCAGAGATAAACTGATGTGTGTTTGCAGCAGTTCAGAAACCCTTTTTTGGAAAATGTAGAAACAGTCATTTCCAGCCATAGAGATGCATATAAGAGTTAGCAGTAAGAATGCCTTGAAAACACAGAAGACCCGCTTCGTACAAACTCATCTGCTGTGTGTTGGGTCCTTTTAGGAAGTTGCATCTATGTTTAGATTCAGCGAGGTAGAAACACGTTTTTTCTAAAAGCTGCGTTTGGACCTTCCAGAGTGGATGGGAGAACAGGCTGTAAAGAGAAATACCTTTCTCTGAAACCAAAACGGAGCTATCTAGCTGAATGGTTTTCAATGTGTATATTCAACTTCCAGAGATAAACTGATGTGGGTTTGCAGCAGTTCACAAACCCTTTCTTTGGAGAATGTAGAAACAGTCATTTCCAGTCATAGAGACACATATAAGAGTTAGAAATAAGAAAGCGTTTAAAACACAGAAGACCCGATTCGTAGAAACTCATCTGCTGTGTATTGGTTCCTATTAGGAAGTTGCATCTATGTTTAGATTCAGCGAGGTTGCAACCCGTTTCTTCTGAAAGCTGCGTTTGGACATTCCAGAGTGGATGGGAGAAAAGGATGTAAAGAGAAATACCTTGCTCTAAATCCAAAACGGTGGTATCTAGCAGAATGGTTTTCAATGTGTGTATTCTACTTCCAGAGATAAACTGATGTGTGTTTGCAGAAGTTGAGAAACCCTTTCTTTGGAGAATGTAGAAACAGTCATTTCCAGCCCTAGAGACGCATATAAGAGTTAGCAGTAAGAATGCATTTAAAACACAGAAGACCCGCTTCGTACAAACTCATCTGCTGTGTATTGGTTTCTATTAGGAAGTTGCATATATGTTTAGAATCAGCGAGGTTGCAACACGTTTCTTCTAAAAGCTGCATTTGGACATTCCAGAGTGGATGGGAGAACAGGCTGTAAAGAGAAATACCTTGCTCTAAAACCAAAACGGAGCTATCTAGCAGAATGGTTTTCAATGTGTATATTCAAATCCGGAGATAAAGTGATGTGTGTTTGCAGCAGTTCAGAAACCCTTTCTTTGGAGAATGTAGAAACAGTCATTTCCAGCCATAGAGACGCATATAAGAGTTAGCAGTAAGAATGCGTTTAAAACACAGAAGACTCGCTTCGTACAAACTCATCTGCTGTGTGTTGGTTCCTTTTAGGAAGTGGCATCTATGTTTAGATTCTGTGAGGTAGAAACACGTTTCTTCTAAAAGCTGCGTTTGGACATTCCAGAGTGGATGGGAGAACAGGCTATAAAGAGAAATACCTTGCTCTAAAACCAAAAAGGAGCTATCTAGCAGAATGGTTTTCAATGTGTGTATTCAACTTCCAGAGATAAACTGATGTGTGTTTGCAGTAGTTCAGAAACCCTTTCTTTGGAGAATGAAGAAACAATTATTTCCAGCACTAGAGACCCATATAAGAGTTAGCAGTAAGAATGCGTTTAAAACACAGAAGACCCGCTTCGTACAAAATCATCTGCTGTGTGTTGGTTACATTTAGGAAGTTGCATCTATGTTTAGATTCAGCGAGGTAGAAACACGTTTCTTCAAAAAGCCGCGTTTGGACATTCCAGAATGGATGGGAGAACAGGCTGTAAAGAAAAATAACTTGCTCTAAAACCAAAACGGAGCTATCTAGCAGAATGGTTGTCAATGTGTGTATTCAACTTCCAGAGTTAAACTGATTTATGTTTGCCGCAGTTCAGAAACCCTTTCTTTGGTGAATGTAGAAACAGTCATTTCCAGCCCTAGAGACGCATATAAGAGTTAGCAGTAAGAATGCGTTTAAAACACAGAAGTCCCGCTTCGTACTTACTCATATGCTCTGTGATGGTTTTCTTTAGGAAATTGCATCTATGTTTAGATTCAGAGAGGTAGAAACACGTTTCTTTTAAAAGCTGTGTTTGGACATACCATAATGGATGGGAGAACAGGCTATAAAGAGAAATACCTTGCTCTAAAACCAAAACGGAGCTATCTAGCAGAATGGTTGTCAATATGTGTATTCAACTTCCAGAGTTAAACTGATGTGTGTTTGCAGCAGTTCAGAAACCCTTTTTTGGAAAATGTTGAAACAGTCATTTCTAGCCCTAGAGACGCATATAAGAGTTAGCAGTAAGAATGCGTTTAAAACACAGAAGACTCGCTTCGTACAAACTCATCTGCTGTGTGTTGGTTCCTTTTAGGAAGTTGCATCTATGTTTAGATTCTGTGAGGTAGAAACACGTTTCTTCTAAAAGCTAAGTTTGGACATTCCAGAGTGGATGGGAGAACAGGCTATAAAGAGAAATACCTTGCTCTAAAACCAAAAAGGAGCTATCTAGCTGAATGGTTTTCAATGTGTGTATTCAACTTCCAGAGATAAACTGATGTGTGTTTGCAGTAGTTCAGAAACCCTTTCTTTGGAGAATGAAGAAACAGTTATTTCCAGCACTAGAGACGCATATAAGAGTTAGCAGTAAGAATGCATTTAAAACACAGAAGACCCGCTTCGTACAAACTCATCTGCTGTGTATTGGTTCCTATTAGGAGGTTGCATCTATGTTTAGAATCAGCGAGGTGGCAACACGTTTCTTTTAAAGGCTGCGTTTGGACATTCCAGAGTGGATGGGAGAACAGGCTGTATAGAGAAATACCTTGCTCTAAAACCAAAACGGAGCTATCTAGCAGAATGGTTTTCAATGTTTGTATTCAACTTCCAGAGATAAACTGATGTGTGTTTGCAGCAGTTCAGAAACCCTTTTTTGGAAAATGTAGAAACAGTCATTTCCAGCCATAGAGATGCATATAAGAGTTAGCAGTAAGAATGCCTTGAAAACACAGAAGACCCGCTTCGTACAAACTCATCTGCTGTGTGTTGGGTCCTTTTAGGAAGTTGCATCTATGTTTAGATTCAGCGAGGTAGAAACACGTTTTTTCTAAAAGCTGCGTTTGGACCTTCCAGAGTGGATGGGAGAACAGGCTGTAAAGAGAAATACCTTGCTCTGAAACCAAAACGGAGCTATCTAGCTGAATGGTTTTCAATGTGTATATTCAAATTCCGGAGATAAAGTGATGTGTGTTTGCAGCAGTTCAGAAACCCTTTCTTTGGAGAATGTAGAAACAGTCATTTCCAGCCATAGAGACGCATATAAGAGTTAGCAGTAAGAATGCGTTTAAAACACAGAAGACTCGCTTCGTACAAACTCATCTGCTGTGTGTCGGGTCCTTTTAGGAAGTTGCATCTATGTTTAGATTCAGCGAGGTAGAAACACGTATCTTCTAAAAGCTGCGTTTAGACATTCAGAGTAGATGGGAGAATCGGCTGTAAAGAAAAATACCTTGCTCTAAAACCAAAACGGAGCTTTCTTGCTGAATGGTTTTCAATGTGTGTATTCAAATTCCAGAGATAAACTGATGTGTGTTTGCAGCAGTTCAGAAACCATTTCTTTGGAGAATGAAGAAAAAATTATTTCCAGCCATAGAGATGCATATAAGAGTTAGCAGTAAGAATGCGTTTAAAACACAGAAGACCCGCTTCGTACAAACTCATCTGCTGTGTGTTGGGTCCTTTTAGGAAGTTGCATCTATGTTTAGATTCAGCGAGGTAGAAACACGTTTCTTCTAAAAGCTGCGTTTGGACATTCCAGAGTGGATGGGAGAACAGGCTGTAAAGAGAAATACCTTGCTCTAAAACCAAAACGGAGCTATCTAGCAGAATGGTTTTCAATGTGTATATTCAAATTCCGGAGATAAAGTGATGTGTGTTTGCAGCAGTTCAGAAACCCTTTCTTTGGAGAATGTAGAAACAGTCATTTCCAGCCATAGAGACGCATATAAGAGTTAGCAGTAAGAATGCGTTTAAAACACAGAAGACTCGCTTCGTACAAACTCATCTGCTGTGTGTTGGTTCCTTTTAGGAAGTTGCATCTATGTTTAGATTCTGTGAGGTAGAAACACGTTTCTTCTAAAAGCTGCGTTTGGACATTCCAGAGTGGATGGGAGAACAGGCTATAAAGAGAAATACCTTGCTCTAAAACCAAAAAGGAGCTATCTAGCAGAATGGTTTTCAATGTGTGTATTCAACTTCCAGAGATAAACTGATGTGTGTTTGCAGTAGTTCAGAAACCCTTTCTTTGGAGAATGAAGAAACAGTTATTTCCAGCACTAGAGACCCATATAAGAGTTAGCAGTAAGAATGCGTTTAAAACACAGAAGACCCGCTTCGTACAAAATCATCTGCTGTGTGTTGGTTACATTTAGGAAGTTGCATCTATGTTTAGATTCCGCGAGGTAGAAACACGTTTCTTCAAAAAGCCGCGTTTGGACATTCCAGAGTGGATGGGAGAACAGGCTGTAAAGAAAAATAACTTGCTCTAAAACCAAAACGGAGCTATCTAGCAGAATGGTTGTCAATGTGTGTATTCAACTTCCAGAGTTAAACTGATTTATGTTTGCCGCAGTTCAGAAACCCTTTCTTTGGTGAATGTAGAAACAGTCATTTCCAGCCCTAGAGACGCATATAAGAGTTAGCAGTAAGAATGCATTTAAAACACAGAAGACCCGCTTCGTACAAACTCATCTGCTGTGTATTGGTTCCTATTAGGAAGTTGCATCTATGTTTAGAATCAGCGAGGTTGCAACACGTTTCTTTTAAAAGCTGCGTTTGGACATTCCAGAGTGGATGGGAGAACAGGCTGTATAGAGAAATACCTTGCTCTAAAACCAAAACGGAGCTATCTAGCAGAATGGTTTTCAATGTGAGTATTCAACTTCCAGAGATAAACTGATGTGTGTTTGCAGCAGTTCAGAAACCCTTTTTTGGAAAATGTAGAAACAGTCATTTCCAGCCATAGAGATGCATATAAGAGTTAGCAGTAAGAATGCCTTGAAAACACAGAAGACCCGCTTCGTACAAACTCATCTGCTGTGTGTTGGGTCCTTTTAGGAAGTTGCATCTATGTTTAGATTCAGCGAGGTAGAAACACGTTTTTTCTAAAAGCTGCGTTTGGACCTTCCAGAGTGGATGGGAGAACAGGCTGTAAAGAGAAATACCTTTCTCTGAAACCAAAACGGAGCTATCTAGCTGAATGGTTTTCAATGTGTATATTCAACTTCCAGAGATAAACTGATGTGGGTTTGCAGCAGTTCACAAACCCTTTCTTTGGAGAATGTAGAAACAGTCATTTCCAGTCATAGAGACACATATAAGAGTTAGAAATAAGAAAGCGTTTAAAACACAGAAGACCCAATTCGTAGAAACTCATCTGCTGTGTAGTGGTTCCTATTAGGAAGTTGCATCTATGTTTAGATTCAGCGAGGTTGCAACCCGTTTCTTCTGAAAGCTGCGTTTGGACATTCCAGAGTGGAAGGGAGAAAAGGATGTAAAGAGAAATACCTTGCTCTAAATCCAAAACGGAGGTATCTAGCAGAATGGTTTTCAATCTGTGTATTCTACTTCCAGAGATAAACTGATGTGTGTTTGCAGAAGTTGAGAAACCCTTTCTTTGGAGAATGTAGAAACAGTCATTTCCAGCCCTAGAGATGCATATAAGAGTTAGCAGTAAGAATGCGTTTAAAACACAGAAGACCCGCTTCGTACAAACTCATCTGCTGTGTATTGGTTTCTATTAGGAAGTTGCATATATGTTTAGAATCAGCGAGGTTGCAACACGTTTCTTCTAAAAGCTGCATTTGGACATTCCAGAGTGGATGGGAGAACAGGCTGTAAAGAGAAATACCTTGCTCTAAAACCAAAACGGAGCTATCTAGCAGAATGGTTTTCAATGTGTATATTCAAATTCCGGAGATAAAGTGATGTGTGTTTGCAGCAGTTCAGAAACCCTTTCTTTGGAGAATGTAGAAACAGTCATTTCCAGCCCTAGAGACGCATATAAGAGTTAGCAGTAAGAATGCGTTTAAAACACAGAAGACTCGCTTCGTACAAACTCATCTGCTGTGTGTTGGGTCCTTTTAGGAAGTTGCATCTATGTTTAGATTCAGCGAGGTAGAAACACGTATCTTCTAAAAGCTGCGTTTAGACATTCAGAGTAGATGGGAGAATCGGCTGTAAAGAAAAATACCTTGCTCTAAAACCAAAACGGAGCTTTCTTGCTGAATGGTTTTCAATGTGTGTATTCAAATTCCAGAGATAAACTGATGTGTGTTTGCAGCAGTTCAGAAACCATTTCTTTGGAGAATGAAGAAAAAATTATTTCCAGCCATAGAGATGCATATAAGAGTTAGCAGTAAGAATGCGTTTAAAACACAGAAGACCTGCTTCTTACAAACTCATCTGCTGTGTGTTGGGTCCTTTTAGGGAGTTGCATCTATGTTTAGATTCAGCGAGGTTGCAACACGTTTCTTCTAAAAGCTGCGTTTGGACATTCCAGAGTGGATGGGAGAACAGGTTGTAAAGAAAAATACCTTGCTCTAAAACCAAAACGGAGCTTTCTTGCTGAATGGCTTTCAATGTGTGTATTCCACTTCCAGAGCTAAACTGATGTGTGTTTGCAGCAGTTCAGAAACCCTTTCTTTGGAGAATGAAGAAACAGTTATTTCCAGCCCCAGAGACGAATATAAGAGTTAGCAGTAAGAATGCGTTTAAAACACAGAAGACCCGCTTCGTACTTACTCATATGCTGTGTGTTGGTTTTCTTTAGGAAGTTGCATCTATGTTTAGATTCAGAGAGGTAGAAACACGTTTCTTTTAAAAGCTGCGTTTGGACATACCAGAATGGATGGGAGAACAGGCTGTAAAGAGAAATACCTTGCTCTAAAACCAAAACGGAGCTATCTAGCAGAATGGTTGTCCATATGTGTATTCAACTTCCAGAGTTAAACTGATGTGTGTTTGCTGCAGTTCAGAAACCTGCTCCGGCCTGCAGAGCAACAGACAGGAACCCGGGCAAACCTATCGTGGATGAGAAGGGATGGGACAAGAGGCGCGAAGAATGGCAGCAAGACAAAAGTTCTGATCAAGCTGCAAAGTTTATTTCAAAATGGGTTCCTTATATAGAGAGGGGAGAGGGGAGGGGAAAGTGGCTCTGATAGGTTGAAAAGCGAGTGCTCAGCTTGTGATCAGCAATCCCATTGGTGCAGCCGCACGTGATCAGCGATCCCATTGGTGCAGCCGTGCGTGATCTTTGGTGGCCCGCCACCACGTCCGTGGTATGCTTCTGGCGGGAGGCTGATGCAATCTTTTGCTTTGATTGCAGCAGCTTAGCCTGGGTTCCCAACATCTCCTCCCTTTTTCTTTTAAAAAGGGGGCGGACCTTAACCAGCTAGGGGAGGTAGAGGCTGTGCTCCTCCTGAGCCTTGATCTTTAGGCTTGTAGGTACCTTTTGGGGAGGAGAGGACTTTTGGGTACCAACCTCTATGCAAGCCAGCTTACCTCTCAGGAGACTCGACAATAGCCTTAATAAGGCTTCTCCTTGCAGTGCTTTGCCTTGCACCTAGCGGTGTCCATTACCTTTGTAAAGCATAGTGTCGAGCGGTATGCTGCTCCCGTAGGAGGGGAAACCGGCTACAGCTTGTTATTTTCTAGATCACGCGTTGCTAGTTGGTGATAGTGGATTTGTATAGGCTTTCCCAGTATGGAATTAAGCTGATCCTTAATTAATGCTGTCACTCGTCTTAGGATCCAGGGGGCAAAGGAAAAGAATAGGATGATAGCAAATAAGGGTCCAAGGAAGGGGAGGAGGTAAGGGAGAAGTCCATTGAGGCCGGTGAGGAAGGGATTATCGGCGAGTGCCTTGCGTCTTCGTTCGAGATCTTCCTGTAGATTTTTTATTTTATTTCGGACAATTCCTGACTTGTTGGCATAAAAGCAGCAACGTTCCTGTAGGGCTAAACAGAGGCCTCCCTGTTCTGCAGTGAGTAGATCTAAGCCTCTTCTGTTTTGTAAGACTACTTCAGCTAGGGAGTCTAATTGGTCCTGTATGTCATTGATGGTGCTGGACAAAGTTTGGACGTCGCTAATAAGTTGATGGGAGAGTTTGGTGTAAGAGTGGACAGCCACCCCGAGTCCTGCCGTACCAGTGGTGACTGCTGTAGAGATACCCAATCCTACTAGTAGAGGAATTAGTGTAACGGCTCGTTTTTGCCGCCCTGCGATATAGTCAAAGGTAGGGATGGGGACAGGGTCATCACCAGAAATAATGTCTATATCTGGCAGGAGGGCGGCTAACACACATGACCCTGTCCAGTTTGCAGGCAGAGCAGTAAAGGCGAGGTTGTTGCCGCAAACAAAAGCTTGGCCTGGGCCAGGGCAAAGGGCCTCACTGTGGTTGGAACTACTGGAGCAGTTTACAAAGTTGGCAACGCCAACCGGAATATTAAAGCTGTTGTTTTGTGCACCTTTAAAGAAGCAAGGGTATACTTGGGAAGGCATGGGCTGGACTCTAAAGGGTAAGCTGGGGGTGCAATTATTTGGCAGAATTGCACTTTGGCAAGCGGGGTTAGCATTTTCATAGGCTAGGTGCTTTACAAAGGAGCTCTCACTTTCCCCGGAGCCAAAAAGGCGATCTGCCGCCTCCTGGAGACGGCTTACAAAATCACTGTATGACTCATCTGGGCCTTGTCTGATTTTTGCAAGGGAAGTAGTGGCCGCTCCTTTCTGGGGGAGTCGCTTCCAGGCTTTTAGGCCTGCGGACTGAATCTGGGTTAAAAGCCCTGGGGGGAATTGGGCCTGTTTTTCGTTGCTTTGGTAAGGGCTGGTGCCTAGAAATTTTTTAAGGGTCCACCCTTTGGAGGAGGCTTTGCGCGCGTTGCGCTCTGCAAAGTGTTTAGCGGTCTCCTCGTATTCAGACTTCCAAAGGACAAAATCACCTCCACTGAGCGCAGCGCGGGACAGGAAAAACCAATCACTAGGAGTAAGCCATCTTTCACAGAGATTTTCTACTAGGGCCACGGTAAACGGGGCGGTAGGACCATAATTAGCAACAGCAGTTTTAATTTTTTCTATTGTCTTTAAATTTAGCCGCTTATAGGTATGGGTGTATGTAGGCTCGGTGGACTCTGAGCTTTTCTCCTCCTCATCCTCTGAGTTAGATTCTCCGGAGTCTGCTTCCTCCTCCTCAGGGATGGTGTGCGTGTCAGGGTGAGGAGACGCTCGGCCCGTGGTATTGGAGCTAACCTGTCCCTGACTTCTAGTAACGGGAAAAGCCATAACTCCCGCGGGAGGTAGAAGGGCCAAATTGGACAATTCTGAAGCTAAAGTCTGGATTTCTTTGAGGATGACTACAGTTTCTTGAATGGAGGTTTTATTGGATAAATTTTGAGCTGTGGAGGGGGCAAAAGCACTTGGTGTGGGGGCATGTAAGACCGGAGCCGCGACTGCCACTGGGGGCACTGCTGTAGGAACATAGGGCGGCGGCCGGAAAGGTGGCAATGCCGGGGTGTTAGTTAGTTGGGGCCAATCAGGGTTGTTATATTGGGCAGCTGCCTCTTCCAGATCTGCTTGATCGGCGGGATCTAGTTGATCATCCTGACTACCCGAGTTATGCAAGGTTTTAGAATTAGCAAGCAAGGGCAAATGTTGGGGCGGAGTATGCGCCCGAGAATGAGGACTTTGAATGGGGGGGTCCGTAAGGGTTGCAAGGTTGGGGTACAGTGAAAACTGCCCTGTATCATCTGAACCAATGTCAATTGCAACCGAGGGGCAGGTAGAAGGGGCCCTAGAGGGAGGGCGAGAGGAGGCCTTTTCAGAGGTGGTAATTGTTACAGGGGCTTGTCTAGATGGAGGTCGGGAGTGGCTAGTAAGAATTTTTTGACCCTCCCTACAGAGGCGTTGAATGTCAGGGGAGTCGCCCTGATTAGTAAGGACGTCCCTTATTAAATTATAATAATTAAAAGTGGTGATCGGAATAGTCTCAGGACCAAAAACACGGTAATAGTCATTCAGACAATCACCAACACGTCCCCAAACACGAGAGTCAATAGACCCTTCCTGGGGGAACCATGGACATGTTTTAAAAATGAAACTAAAAAAGGAGACAAGGTCTTTCTTGCGAACCCGAATTCTGCGCACCTTGAGAGATTCCTTTAACTGACTTATAAAGAGATCATTTTCACTGTGTGAAGATGCTTGTCCCATGATTGGGTCTTACCTGAGTAATGCCGCCGTCGAAGAACGAACTTCCAGGAGTCGCCTCGCGGTCGGGTGGTCCGCGGTGCTCCGTGCGGGGAACCAGTTAACGGGGCCGGCGGTTAATGGGGACGGCGGTCCACGGAGGCCGGCATCGAGCCCCACATTGGGCGCCACTTGCTCCGGCCTGCAGAGCAACAGACAGGAACCCGGGCAAACCTATCGTGGATGAGAAGGGATGGGACAAGAGGCGCGAAGAATGGCAGCAAGACAAAAGTTCTGATCAAGCTGCAAAGTTTATTTCAAAATGGGTTCCTTATATAGAGAGGGGAGAGGGGAGGGGAAAGTGGCTCTGATAGGTTGAAAAGCGAGTGCTCAGCTTGTGATCAGCAATCCCATTGGTGCAGCCGCACGTGATCAGCGATCCCATTGGTGCAGCCGTGCGTGATCTTTGGTGGCCCGCCACCACGTCCGTGGTATGCTTCTGGCGGGAGGCTGATGCAATCTTTTGCTTTGATTGCAGCAGCTTAGCCTGGGTTCCCAACAGAAACCCTTTTTTGGAAAATGTTGAAACAGTCTTTTCTAGCCCTAGAGACGCATATAAGAGTTAGCAGTAAGAATGCGTTTAAAACACAGAAGACTCGCTTCGTACAAACTCATCTGCTGTGTGTTGGTTCCTTTTAGGAAGTTGCATCTATGTTTAGATTCTGTGAGGTAGAAACACGTTTCTTCTAAAAGCTAAGTTTGGACATTCCAGAGTGGATGGGAGAACAGGCTATAAAGAGAAATACCTTGCTCTAAAACCAAAAAGGAGCTATCTAGCAGAATGGTTTTCAATGTGTGTATTCAACTTCCAGAGATAAACTGATGTGTGTTTGCAGTAGTTCAGAAACCCTTTCTTTGGAGAATGAAGAAACAGTTATTTCCAGCACTAGAGATGCATATAAGAGTTAGCAGTAAGAATGCATTTAAAACACAGAAGACCCGCTTCGTACAAACTCATCTGCTGTGTATTGGTTCCTATTAGGAAGTTGCATCTATGTTTAGAATCAGCGAGGTTGCGACACGTTTCTTTTAAAAGCTGCGTTTGGACATTCCAGAGTGGATGGGAGAACAGGCTGTATAGAGAAATACCTTGCTCTAAAACCAAAACGGAGCTATCTAGCAGAATGGTTTTCAATGTTTGTATTCAACTTCCAGAGATAAACTGATGTGTGTTTGCAGCAGTTCAGAAACCCTTTTTTGGAAAATGTAGAAACAGTCATTTCCAGCCATAGAGATGCATATAAGAGTTAGCAGTAAGAATGCCTTGAAAACACAGAAGACCCGTTTCGTACAAACTCATCTGCTGTGTGTTGGGTCCTTTTAGGAAGTTGCATCTATGTTTAGATTCAGCGAGGTAGAAACACGTTTTTTCTAAAAGCTGCCTTTGGACCTTCCAGAGTGGATGGGAGAACAGGCTGTAACAGGCTGTGAAGAGAAATACCTTTCTCTGAAACCAAAACGGAGCTATCTAGCTGAATGGTTTTCAATGTGTATATTCAACTTCCAGAGATAAACTGATGTGGGTTTGCAGCAGTTCACAAACCCTTTCTTTGGAGAATGTAGAAACAGTCATTTCCAGTCATAGAGACACATATAAGAGTTAGAAATAAGAAAGCGTTTAAAACACAGAAGACCCGATTCGTAGAAACTCATCTGCTGTGTATTGGTTCCTATTAGGAAGTTGCATCTATGTTTAGATTCAGCGAGGTTGCAACCCGTTTCTTCTGAAAGCTGCGTTTGGACATTCCAGAGTGGAAGGGAGAAAAGGATGTAAAGAGAAATACCTTGCTCTAAATCCAAAACGGAGGTATCTAGCAGAATGGTTTTCAATGTGTGTATTCTACTTCCAGAGATAAACTGATGTGTGTTTGCAGAAGTTGAGAAACCCTTTCTTTGGAGAATGTAGAAACAGTCATTTCCAGCCCTAGAGACGCATATAAGAGTTAGCAGTAAGAATGCGTTTAAAACACAGAAGACCCGCTTCGTACAAACTCATCTGCTGTGTATTGGTTTCTATTAGGAAGTTGCATATATGTTTAGAATCAGCGAGGTTGCAACACGTTTCTTCTACAAGCTGCATTTGGACATTCCAGAGTGGATGGGAGAACAGGCTGTAAAGAGAAATACCTTGCTCTAAAACCAAAACGGAGCTATCTAGCAGAATGGTTTTCAATGTGTATATTCAAATTCCGGAGATAAAGTGATGTGTGTTTGCAGCAGTTCAGAAACCCTTTCTTTGGAGAATGTAGAAACAGTCATTTCCAGCCATAGAGACGCATATAAGAGTTAGCAGTAAGAATGCGTTTAAAACACAGAAGACTCGCTTCGTACAAACTCATCTGCTGTGTGTTGGTTCCTTTTAGGAAGTTGCATCTATGTTTAGATTCTGTGAGGTAGAAACACGTTTCTTCTAAAAGCTGCGTTTGGACATTCCAGAGTGGATGGGAGAACAGGCTATAAAGAGAAATACCTTGCTCTAAAACCAAAAAGGAGCTATCTAGCAGAATGGTTTTCAATGTGTGTATTCAACCTCCAGAGATAAACTGATGTGTGTTTGCAGTAGTTCAGAAACCCTTTCTTTGGAGAATGAAGAAACAGTTATTTCCAGCACTAGAGACCCATATAAGAGTTAGCAGTAAGAATGCGTTTAAAACACAGAAGACCCGCTTCGTACAAAATCATCTGCTGTGTGTTGGTTACATTTAGGAAGTCGCATCTATGTTTAGATTCCGCGAGGTAGAAACACGTTTCTTCAAAAAGCCGCGTTTGGACATTCCAGAATGGATGGGAGAACAGGCTGTAAAGAAAAATAACTTGCTCTAAAACCAAAACGGAGCTATCTAGCAGAATGGTTGTCAATGTGTGTATTCAACTTGCAGAGTTAAACTGATTTATGTTTGCCGCAGTTCAGAAACCCTTTCTTTGGTGAATGTAGAAACAGTCATTTCCAGCCCTAGAGACGCATATAAGAGTTAGCAGTAAGAATGCATTTAAAACACAGAAGACCCGCTTCGTACAAACTCATCTGCTGTGTATTGGTTCCTATTAGGAAGTTGCATCTATGTTTAGAATCAGCGAGGTTGCAACACGTTTCTTTTAAAAGCTGCGTTTGGACACTCCAGAGTGGATGGGAGAACAGGCTGTATAGAGAAATACCTTGCTCTAAAACCAAAACGGAGCTATCTAGCTGAATGGTTTTCAATGTGTATATTCAACTTCCAGAGATAAACTGATGTGGGTTTGCAGCAGTTCACAAACCCTTTCTTTGGAGAATGTAGAAACAGTCATTTCCAGTCATAGAGACACATATAAGAGTTAGAAATAAGAAAGCGTTTAAAACACAGAAGACCCGATTCGTAGAAACCCATCTGCTGTGTATTGGTTCCTAGTAGGAAGTTGCATTTATGTTTAGATTCAGCGAGGTTGCAACCAGTTTCTTCTGAAAGCTGCGTTTGGACATTCCAGAGTGGAAGGGAGAAAAGGATGTAAAGAGAAATACCTTGCTCTAAATCCAAAACGGAGGTATCTAGCAGAATGGTTTTCAATGTGTGTATTCTACTTCCAGAGATAAACTGATGTGTGTTTGCAGAAGTTGAGAAACCCTTTCTTTGGAGAATGTAGAAACAGTCATTTCCAGCCCTAGAGACGCATATAAGAGTTAGCAGTAAGAATGCGTTTAAAACACAGAAGACCCGCTTCGTACAAACTCATCTGCTGTGTATTGGTTTCTATTAGGAAGTTGCATATATGTTTAGAATCAGCGAGGTTGCAACACGTTTCTTCTACAAGCTGCATTTGGACATTCCAGAGTGGATGGGAGAACAGGCTGTAAAGAGAAATACCTTGCTCTAAAACCAAAACGGAGCTATCTAGCAGAATGGTTTTCAATGTGTATATTCAAATTCCGGAGATAAAGTGATTTGTGTTTGCAGCAGTTCAGAAACCCTTTCTTTGGAGAATGTAGAAACAGTCATTTCCAGCCATAGAGACGCATATAAGAGTTAGCAGTAAGAATGCGTTTAAAACACAGAAGACTCGCTTCGTACAAACTCATCTGCTGTGAGTTGGTTCCTTTTAGGAAGTTGCATCTATGTTTAGATTCTGTGAGGTAGAAACACGTTTCTTCTAAAAGCTGCGTTTGGACATTCCAGAGTGGATGGGAGAACAGGCTATAAAGAGAAATACCTTGCTCTAAAACCAAAAAGGAGCTATCTAGCAGAATGGTTTTCAATGTGTGTATTCAACTTGCAGAGATAAACTGATGTGTGTTTGCAGTAGTTCAGAAACCCTTTCTTTGGAGAATGAAGAAACAGTTATTTCCAGCACTAGAGACCCATATAAGAGTTAGCAGTAAGAATGCGTTTAAAACACAGAAGACCCGCTTCGTACAAAATCATCTGCTGTGTGTTGGTTACATTTAGGAAGTTGCATCTATGTTTAGATTCCGCGAGGTAGAAACACGTTTCTTCAAAAAGCCGCGTTTGGACATTGCAGAGTGGATGGGAGAACAGGCTGTAAAGAAAAATAACATGCTCTAAAACCAAAACGGAGCTATCTAGCAGAATGGTTGTCAATGTGTGTATTCAACTTCCAGAGTTAAACTGATTTATCTTTGCCGCAGTTCAGAAACCCTTTCTTTGGTGAATGTAGAAACAGTCATTTCCAGCCCTAGAGACGCATATAAGAGTTAGCAGTAAGAATGCGTTTAAAACACAGAAGTCCCCCTTCGTACTTACTCATATGCTGTGTGTTGGTTTTCTTTAGGAAGTTGCATCTATGTTTAGATTCAGAGAGGTAGAAACACGTTTCTTTTAAAAGCTGCGTTTGGACATACCAGAATGGATGGGAGAACAGGCTGTAAAGAGAAATACCTTGCTCTAAAACCAAAACGGAGCTATCTAGCAGAATGGTTGTCAATATGTGTATTCAACTTCCAGAGTTAAACTGATGTGTGTTTGCAGCAGTTCAGAAACCCTTTTTTGGAAAATGTTGAAACAGTCATTTCCAGCCCTAGAGACGCATATAAGAGTTAGCAGTAAGAATGCGTTTAAAACACAGAAGACTCGCTTCGTACAAACTCATCTGCTGTGTGTTGGTTCCTTTTAGGAAGTTGCATCTATGTTTACATTCTGTGAGGTAGAAACACGTTTCTTCTAAAAGCTAAGTTTGGACATTCCAGAGTGGATGGGAGAACAGGCTATAAAGAGAAATACCTTGCTCTAAAACCAAAAAGGAGCTATCTAGCTGAATGGTTTTCAATGTGTATATTCAACTTCCAGAGATAAACTGATGTGTGTTTGCAGTAGTTCAGAAACCCTTTCTTTGGAGAATGAAGAAACAGTTATTTCCAGCACTAGAGACGCATATAAGAGTTAGCAGTAAGAATGCATTTAAAACACAGAAGACCCGCTTCGTACAAACTCATCTGCTGTGTATTGGTTCCTATTAGGAGGTTGCATCTATGTTTAGAATCAGCGAGGTTGCAACACGTTTCTTTTAAAGGCTGCGTTTGGACATTCCAGAGTGGATGGGAGAACAGGCTGTATAGAGAAATACCTTGCTCTAAAACCAAAACGGAGCTATCTAGCAGAATGGTTTTCAATGTTTTTATTCAACTTCCAGAGAAAAACTGATGTGTGTTTGCAGCAGTTCAGAAACCCTTTTTTGGAAAATGTAGAAACAGTCATTTCCAGCCATAGAGATGCATATAAGAGTTAGCAGTAAGAATGCCTTGAAAACACAGAAGACCCGCTTCGTACAAACTCATCTGCTGTGTGTTGGGTCCTTTTAGGAAGTTGCATCTATGTTTAGATTCAGCGAGGTTGCAACACGTTTCTTCTAAAAGCTGCATTTGGACATTTCAGAGTGGATGGGAGAACAGGCTGTAAAGAGAAATACCTTGCTCTAAAACCAAAACGGAGCTATCTAGCAGAATGGTTTTCAATGTGTATATTCAAATTCCGGAGATAAAGTGATGTGTGTTTGCAGCAGTTCAGAAACCCTTTCTTTGGAGAATGTAGAAACAGTCATTTCCAGCCATAGAGACGCATATAAGAGTTAGCAGTAAGAATGCGTTTAAAACACAGAAGACTCGCTTCGTACAAACTAATCGGCTGTGTGTTGGTTCCTTTTAGGAAGTTGCATCTATGTTTAGATTCAGCGAGGTAGAAACAAGTTTTTTCTAAAAGCTGCGTTTGGACATTCCAGAGTGGATGGGAGAACAGGCTATAAAGAGAAATACCTTGCTCTAAAACCAAAACGGAGCTATCTAGCAGAATGGTTTTCAATGTGTATATTGAAATTCCGGAGATAAAGTAATGTGTGTTTGCAGCAGTTCAGAAACCCTTTCTTTGGAGAATGTAGAAACAGTCATTTCCAGCCATAGAGACGCATATAAGAGTTAGCAGTAAGAATGCGTTTAAAACACAGAAGACCCGCTTCGTACAAACTCATCTGCTGTGTGTTGGTTCCTTTTAGGAAGTTGCATCTATGTTTAGATTCTGTGAGGTAGAAACACGTTTCTTCTAAAAGCTGCGTTTGGACATTCCAGAGTGGATGGGAGAACAGGCTATAAAGAGAAATACCTTGCTCTAAAACCAAAACGGAGCTATCTAGCAGAATGGTTTTCTATGTGTGTATTCAACTTCCAGAGATAAACTGATGTGTGTTTGCAGCAGTTCAGAAACCCTTTTTTGGAAAATGTAGAAACAGTCATTTCCAGCCATAGAGATGCATATAAGAGTTAGCAGTAAGAATGCCTTGAAAACACAGAAGACCCGCTTCGTACAAACTCATCTGCTGTGTGTTGGGTCCTTTTAGGAAGTTGCATCTATGTTTAGATTCAGCGAGGTAGAAACACGTTTTTTCTAAAAGCTGCGTTTGGACATTCCAGAGTGGATGGGAGAACAGGCTGTGAAGAGAAATACCTTTCTCTGAAACCAAAACGGAGCTATCTAGCTGAATGGTTTTCAATGTGTATATTCAACTTCCAGAGATAAACTGATGTGGGTTTGCAGCAGTTCACAAACCCTTTCTTTGGAGAATGTAGAAACAGTCATTTCCAGTCATAGAGACACATATAAGAGTTAGAAATAAGAAAGCGTTTAAAACACAGAAGACCCGATTCGTAGAAACCCATCTGCTGTGTATTGGTTCCTATTAGTAAGTTGCATTTATGTTTAGATTCAGCGAGGTTGCAACCAGTTTCTTCTGAAAGCTGCGTTTGGACATTCCAGAGTGGAAGGGAGAAAAGGATGTAAAGAGAAATACCTTGCTCTAAATCCAAAACGGAGGTATCTAGCAGAATGGTTTTCAATGTGTGTATTCTACTTCCAGAGATAAACTGATGTGTGTTTGCAGAAGTTGAGAAACCCTTTCTTTGGAGAATGTAGAAACAGTCATTTCCAGCCCTAGAGACGCATATAAGAGTTAGCAGTAAGAATGCGTTTAAAACACAGAAGACCCGCTTCGTACAAACTCATCTGCTGTGTATTGGTTTCTATTAGGAAGTTGCATATATGTTTAGAATCAGCGAGGTTGCAACACGTTTCTTCTACAAGCTGCATTTGGACATTCCAGAGTGGATGGGAGAACAGGCTGTAAAGAGAAATACCTTGCTCTAAAACCAAAACGGAGCTATCTAGCAGAATGGTTTTCAATGTGTGTATTCAAATTCCGGAGATAAAGTGATGTGTGTTTGCAGCAGTTCAGAAACCCTTTCTTTGGAGAATGTAGAAACAGTCATTTCCAGCCATAGAGACGCATATAAGAGTTAGCAGTAAGAATGCGTTTAAAACACAGAAGACTCGCTTCGTACAAACTCATCTGCTGTGTGTTGGTTCCTTTTAGGAAGTTGCATCTATGTTTAGATTCTGTGAGGTAGAAACACGTTTCTTCTAAAAGCTAAGTTTGGACATTCCAGAGTGGATGGGAGAATAGGCTGTAAAGAGAAATACCTTGCTCTAAAACCAAAAAGGAGCTATCTAGCAGAATGGTTTTCAATGTGTGTATTCAACTTCCAGAGATAAACTGATGTGTGTTTGCAGTAGTTCAGAAACCCTTTCTTTGGAGAATGAAGAAACAGTTATTTCCAGCACTAGAGACCCATATAAGAGTTAGCAGTAAGAATGCGTTTAAAACACAGAAGACCCGCTTCGTACAAAATCATCTGCTGTGTGTTGGTTACATTTAGGAAGTTGCATCTATGTTTAGATTCAGCGAGGTAGAAACACGTTTCTTCAAAAAGCCGCGTTTGGACATTCCAGAGTGGATGGGAGAACAGGCTGTAAAGAAAAATAACATGCTCTAAAACCAAAACGGAGCTATCTAGCAGAATGGTTGTCAATGTGTGTATTCAACTTCCAGAGTTAAACTGATTTATGTTTGCCGCAGTTCAGAAACCCTTTCTTTGGTGAATGTAGAAACAGTCATTTCCAGCCCTAGAGACGCATATAAGAGTTAGCAGTAAGAATGCGTTTAAAACACAGAAGTCCCCCTTCGTACTTACTCATATGCTGTGTGTTGGTTTTCTTTAGGAAGTTGCATCTATGTTTAGATTCAGAGAGGTAGAAACACGTTTCTTTTAAAAGCTGCGTTTGGACATACCAGAATGGATGGGAGAACAGGCTGTAAAGAGAAATACCTTGCTCTAAAACCAAAACTGAGCTATCTAGCAGAATGGTTGTCAATATATGTATTCAACTTCCAGAGTTAAACTGATGTGTGTTTGCAGCAGTTCAGAAACCCTTTCTTTGGTGAATGTAGAAACAGTCATTTCCAGCCCTAGAGACGCATATAAGAGTTAGCAGTAAGAATGCGTTTAAAACACAGAAGACTCGCTTCGTACAAACTCATCTGCTGTGTGTTGGTTCCTTTTAGGAAGTTGCATCTATGTTTAGATTCTGTGAGGTAGAAACACGTTTCTTCTAAAAGCTAAGTTTGGACATTCCAGAGTGGATGGGAGAACAGGCTATAAAGAGAAATACCTTGCTCTAAAACCAAAAAGGAGCTATCTAGCTGAATGGTTTTCAATGTGTATATTCAACTTCCAGAGATAAACTGATGTGTGTTTGCAGTAGTTCAGAAACCCTTTCTTTGGAGAATGAAGAAACAGTTATTTCCAGCACTAGAGACGCATATAAGAGTTAGCAGTAAGAATGCATTTAAAACACAGAAGACCCGCTTCGTACAAACTCATCTGCTGTGTATTGGTTCCTATTAGGAGGTTGCATCTATGTTTAGAATCAGCAAGGTTGCAACACGTTTCTTTTAAAGGCTGCGTTTGGACATTCCAGAGTGGATGGGAGAACAGGCTGTATAGAGAAATACCTTGCTCTAAAACCAAAACGGAGCTATCTAGCAGAATGGTTTTCAATGTTTGTATTCAACTTCCAGAGATAAACTGATGTGTGTTTGCAGCAGTTCAGAAACCCTTTTTTGGAAAATGTAGAAACAGTCATTTCCAGCCTTAGAGATGCATATAAGAGTTAGCAGTAAGAATGCCTTGAAAACACAGAAGACCCGCTTCGTACAAACTCATCTGCTGTGTGTTGGTTCCTTTTAGGAAGTTGCATCTATGTTTAGATTCAGCGAGGTAGAAACACGTTTTTTCTAAAAGCTGCGTTTGGACCTTCCAGAGTGGATGGGAGAACAGGCTGTGAAGAGAAATACCTTTCTCTGAAACCAAAACGGAGCTATCTAGCTGAAAGGTTTTCAATGTGTATATTCAACTTCCAGAGATAAACTGATGTGGGTTTGCAGCAGTTCACAAACCCTTTCTTTGGAGAATGTAGAAACAGTCATTTCCAGTCATAGAGACACATATAAGAGTTAGAAATAAGAAAGCGTTTAAAACACAGAAGACCCGATTCGTAGAAACTCATCTGCTGTGTATTGGTTCCTATTAGGAAGTTGCATCTATGTTTAGATTCAGCGAGGTTGCAACCCGTTTCTTCTGAAACCTGCGTTTGGACATTCCAGAGTGGATGGGAGAAAAGGATGTAAAGAGAAATACCTTGCTCTAAATCCAAAACGGAGGTATCTAGCAGAATGGTTTTCAATGTGTGTATTCTACTTCCAGAGATAAACTGATATGTGTTTGCAGAAGTTGAGAAACCCTTTCTTTGGAGAATGTAGAAACTGTCATTTCCAGCCCTAGAGACGCATATAAGAGTTAGCAGTAAGAATGCGTTTAAAACACAGAAGACCCGATTCGTAGAAACTCATCTGCTGTGTATTGGTTCCTATTAGGAAGTTGCATCTATGTTTAGATTCAGCGAGGTTGCAACCCGTTTCTTCTACAAGCTGCGTTTGGACATTCCAGAGTGGATGGGAGAAAAGGATGTAAAGAGAAATACCTTGCTCTAAATCCAAAACGGAGGTATCTAGCAGAATGGTTTTCAATATGTGTATTCAACTTCCAGAGTTAAACTGATGTGTGTTTGCAGCAGTTCAGAAACCCTTTTTTGGAAAATGTTGAAACAGTCATTTCTAGCCCTAGAGACGCATATAAGAGTTAGCAGTAAGAATGCGTTTAAAACACAGAAGACTCGCTTCGTACAAACTCATCTGCTCTGTGTTGGTTCCTTTTAGGAAGTTGCATCTATGTTTAGATTCTGTGAGGTAGAAACACGTTTCTTCTAAAAGCTAAGTTTGGACATTCCAGAGTGGATGGGAGAACAGGCTATAAAGAGAAATACCTTGCTCTAAAACCAAAAAGGAGCTATCTAGCTGAATGGTTTTCAATGTGTGTATTCAACTTCCAGAGATAAACTGATGTGTGTTTGCAGTAGTTCAGAAACCCTTTCTTTGGAGAATGAAGAAACAGTTATTTCCAGCACTAGAGACGCATATAAGAGTTAGCAGTAAGAATGCATTTAAAACACAGAAGACCCGCTTCGTACAAACTCATCTGCTGTGTATTGGTTCCTATTAGGAGGTTGCATCTATGTTTAGAATCAGCGAGGTTGCAACACGTTTCTTTTAAAGGCTGCGTTTGGACATTCCAGAGTGGATGGGAGAACAGGCTGTATAGAGAAATACCTTGCTCTAAAACCAAAACGGAGCTATCTAGCAGAATGGTTTTCAATGTTTGTATTCAACTTCCAGAGATAAACTGATGTGTGTTTGCAGCAGTTCAGAAACCCTTTTTTGGAAAATGTAGAAACAGTCATTTCCAGCCTTAGAGATGCATATAAGAGTTAGCAGTAAGAATGCCTTGAAAACACAGAAGACCCGCTTCGTACAAACTCATCTGCTGTGTGTTGGTTCCTTTTAGGAAGTTGCATCTATGTTTAGATTCAGCGAGGTAGAAACACGTTTTTTCTAAAAGCTGCGTTTGGACCTTCCAGAGTGGATGGGAGAACAGGCTGTGAAGAGAAATACCTTTCTCTGAAACCAAAACGGAGCTATCTAGCTGAAAGGTTTTCAATGTGTATATTCAACTTCCAGAGATAAACTGATGTGGGTTTGCAGCAGTTCACAAACCCTTTCTTTGGAGAATGTAGAAACAGTCATTTCCAGTCATAGAGACACATATAAGAGTTAGAAATAAGAAAGCGTTTAAAACACAGAAGACCCGATTCGTAGAAACTCATCTGCTGTGTATTGGTTCCTATTAGGAAGTTGCATCTATGTTTAGATTCAGCGAGGTTGCAACCCGTTTCTTCTGAAACCTGCGTTTGGACATTCCAGAGTGGATGGGAGAAAAGGATGTAAAGAGAAATACCTTGCTCTAAATCCAAAACGGAGGTATCTAGCAGAATGGTTTTCAATGTGTGTATTCTACTTCCAGAGATAAACTGATATGTGTTTGCAGAAGTTGAGAAACCCTTTCTTTGGAGAATGTAGAAACTGTCATTTCCAGCCCTAGAGACGCATATAAGAGTTAGCAGTAAGAATGCGTTTAAAACACAGAAGACCCGATTCGTAGAAACTCATCTGCTGTGTATTGGTTCCTATTAGGAAGTTGCATCTATGTTTAGATTCAGCGAGGTTGCAACCCGTTTCTTCTACAAGCTGCGTTTGGACATTCCAGAGTGGATGGGAGAAAAGGATGTAAAGAGAAATACCTTGCTCTAAATCCAAAACGGAGGTATCTAGCAGAATGGTTTTCAATATGTGTATTCAACTTCCAGAGTTAAACTGATGTGTGTTTGCAGCAGTTCAGAAACCCTTTTTTGGAAAATGTTGAAACAGTCATTTCTAGCCCTAGAGACGCATATAAGAGTTAGCAGTAAGAATGCGTTTAAAACACAGAAGACTCGCTTCGTACAAACTCATCTGCTCTGTGTTGGTTCCTTTTAGGAAGTTGCATCTATGTTTAGATTCTGTGAGGTAGAAACACGTTTCTTCTAAAAGCTAAGTTTGGACATTCCAGAGTGGATGGGAGAACAGGCTATAAAGAGAAATACCTTGCTCTAAAACCAAAAAGGAGCTATCTAGCTGAATGGTTTTCAATGTGTGTATTCAACTTCCAGAGATAAACTGATGTGTGTTTGCAGTAGTTCAGAAACCCTTTCTTTGGAGAATGAAGAAACAGTTATTTCCAGCACTAGAGACGCATATAAGAGTTAGCAGTAAGAATGCATTTAAAACACAGAAGACCCGCTTCGTACAAACTCATCTGCTGTGTATTGGTTCCTATTAGGAGGTTGCATCTATGTTTAGAATCAGCGAGGTTGCAACACGTTTCTTTTAAAGGCTGCGTTTGGACATTCCAGAGTGGATGGGAGAACAGGCTGTATAGAGAAATACCTTGCTCTAAAACCAAAACGGAGCTATCTAGCAGAATGGTTTTCAATGTTTGTATTCAACTTCCAGAGATAAACTGATGTGTGTTTGCAGCAGTTCAGAAACCCTTTTTTGGAAAATGTAGAAACAGTCATTTCCAGCCTTAGAGATGCATATAAGAGTTAGCAGTAAGAATGCCTTGAAAACACAGAAGACCCGCTTCGTACAAACTCATCTGCTGTGTGTTGGGTCCTTTTAGGAAGTTGCATCTATGTTTAGATTCAGCGAGGTAGAAACACGTTTTTTCTAAAAGCTGCGTTTGGACCTTCCAGAGTGGATGGGAGAACAGGCTGTGAAGAGAAATACCTTTCTCTGAAACCAAAACGGAGCTATCTAGCTGAATGGTTTTCAATGTGTATATTCAACTTCCAGAGATAAACTGATGTGGGTTTGCAGCAGTTCACAAACCCTTTCTTTGGAGAATGTAGAAACAGTCATTTCCAGTCATAGAGACACATATAAGAGTTAGAAATAAGAAAGCGTTTAAAACACAGAAGACCCGATTCGTAGAAACTCATCTGCTGTGTATTGGTTCCTATTAGGAAGTTGCATCTATGTTTAGATTCAGCGAGGTTGCAACCCGTTTCTTCTGAAAGCTGCGTTTGGACATTCCAGAGTGGATGGGAGAAAAGGATGTAAAGAGAAATACCTTGCTCTAAATCCAAAACGGTGGTATCTAGCAGAATGGTTTTCAATGTGTGTATTCTACTTCCAGAGATAAACTGAATTGTGTTTGCAGAAGTTGAGAAACCCTTTCTTTGGAGAATGTAGAAACAGTCATTTCCAGCCCTAGAGACGCATATAAGAGTTAGCAGTAAGAATGCATTTAAAACACAGAAGACCCGCTTCGTACAAACTCATCTGCTGTGTATTGGTTTCTATTAGGAAGTTGCATATATGTTTAGAATCAGCGAGGTTGCAACACGTTTCTTCTAAAAGCTGCATTTGGACATTCCAGAGTGGATGGGAGAACAGGCTGTAAAGAGAAATACCTTGCTCTAAAACCAAAACGGAGCTATCTAGCAGAATGGTTTTCAATGTGTATATTCAAATCCGGAGATAAAGTGATGTGTGTTTGCAGCAGTTCAGAAACCCTTTCTTTGGAGAATGTAGAAACAGTCATTTCCAGCCATAGAGACGCATATAAGAGTTAGCAGTAAGAATGCGTTTAAAACACAGAAGACTCGCTTCGTACAAACTCATCTGCTGTGTGTTGGTTCCTTTTAGGAAGTGGCATCTATGTTTAGATTCTGTGAGGTAGAAACACGTTTCTTCTAAAAGCTGCGTTTGGACATTCCAGAGTGGATGGGAGAACAGGCTATAAAGAGAAATACCTTGCTCTAAAACCAAAAAGGAGCTATCTAGCAGAATGGTTTTCAATGTGTGTATTCAACTTCCAGAGATAAACTGATGTGTGTTTGCAGTAGTTCAGAAACCCTTTCTTTGGAGAATGAAGAAACAGTTATTTCCAGCACTAGAGACCCATATAAGAGTTAGCAGTAAGAATGCGTTTAAAACACAGAAGACCCGCTTCGTACAAAATCATCTGCTGTGTGTTGGTTACATTTAGGAAGTTGCATCTATGTTTAGATTCAGCGAGGTAGAAACACGTTTCTTCAAAAAGCCGCGTTTGGACATTCCAGAATGGATGGGAGAACAGGCTGTAAAGAAAAATAACTTGCTCTAAAACCAAAACGGAGCTATCTAGCAGAATGGTTGTCAATGTGTGTATTCAACTTCCAGAGTTAAACTGATTTATGTTTGCCGCAGTTCAGAAACCCTTTCTTTGGTGAATGTAGAAACAGTCATTTCCAGCCCTAGAGACGCATATAAGAGTTAGCAGTAAGAATGCGTTTAAAACACAGAAGTCCCGCTTCGTACTTACTCATATGCTGTGTGTTGGTTTTCTTTAGGAAGTTGCATCTATGTTTAGATTCAGAGAGGTAGAAACACGTTTCTTTTAAAAGCTGTGTTTGGACATACCAGAATGGATGGGAGAACAGGCTGTAAAGAGAAATACCTTGCTCTAAAACCAAAACGGAGCTATCTAGCAGAATGGTTGTCAATATGTGTATTCAACTTCCAGAGTTAAACTGATGTGTGTTTGCAGCAGTTCAGAAACCCTTTTTTGGAAAATGTTGAAACAGTCATTTCTAGCCCTAGAGACGCATATAAGAGTTAGCAGTAAGAATGCGTTTAAAACACAGAAGACTCGCTTCGTACAAACTCATCTGCTGTGTGTTGGTTCCTTTTAGGAAGTTGCATCTATGTTTAGATTCTGTGAGGTAGAAACACGTTTCTTCTAAAAGCTAAGTTTGGACATTCCAGAGTGGATGGGAGAACAGGCTCTAAAGAGAAATACCTTGCTCTAAAACCAAAAAGGAGCTATCTAGCTGAATGGTTTTCAATGTGTGTATTCAACTTCCAGAGATAAACTGATGTGTGTTTGCAGTAGTTCAGAAACCCTTTCTTTGGAGAATGAAGAAACAGTTATTTCCAGCACTAGAGACGCATATAAGAGTTAGCAGTAAGAATGCATTTAAAACACAGAAGACCCGCTTCGTACAAACTCATCTGCTGTGTATTGGTTCCTATTAGGAGGTTGAATCTATGTTTAGAATCAGCGAGGTTGCAACACGTTTCTTTTAAAGGCTGCGTTTGGACATTCCAGAGTGGATGGGAGAACAGGCTGTATAGAGAAATACCTTGCTCTAAAACCAAAACGGAGCTATCTAGCAGAATGGTTTTCAATGTTTGTATTCAACTTCCAGAGATAAACTGATGTGTGTTTGCAGCAGTTCAGCAACCCTTTTTTGGAAAATGTAGAAACAGTCATTTCCAGCCATAGAGATGCATATAAGAGTTAGCAGTAAGAATGCCTTGAAAACACAGAAGACCCGCTTCGTACAAACTCATCTGCTGTGTGTTGGGTCCTTTTAGGAAGTTGCATCTATGTTTAGATTCAGCGAGGTAGAAACACGTATCTTCTAAAAGCTGCGTTTAGACATTCAGAGTAGATGGGAGAATCGGCTGTAAAGAAAAATACCTTGCTCTAAAACCAAAACGGAGCTTTCTTGCTGAATGGTTTTCAATGTGTGTATTCAAATTCCAGAGATAAACTGATGTGTGTTTGCAGCAGTTCAGAAACCATTTCTTTGGAGAATGAAGAAAAAATTATTTCCAGCCATAGAGATGCATATAAGAGTTAGCAGTAAGAATGCGTTTAAAACACAGAAGACCCGCTTCGTACAAACTCATCTGCTGTGTGTTGGGTCCTTTTAGGAAGTTGCATCTATGTTTAGATTCAGCGAGGTAGAAACACGTTTCTTCTAAAAGCTGCGTTTGGACATTCCAGAGTGGATGGGAGAACAGGCTGTAAAGAGAAATACCTTGCTCTAAAACCAAAACGGAGCTATCTAGCAGAATGGTTTTCAATGTGTATATTCAAATTCCGGAGATAAAGTGATGTGTGTTTGCAGCAGTTCAGAAACCCTTTCTTTGGAGAATGTAGAAACAGTCATTTCCAGCCATAGAGACGCATATAAGAGTTAGCAGTAAGAATGCGTTTAAAACACAGAAGACCCGCTTCGTACAAAATCATCTGCTGTGTGTTGGTTACATTTAGGAAGTTGCATCTATGTTTAGATTCCGCGAGGTAGAAACACGTTTCTTCAAAAAGCCGCGTTTGGACATTCCAGAGTGGATGGGAGAACAGGCTGTAAAGAAAAATAACTTGCTCTAAAACCAAAACGGAGCTATCTAGCAGAATGGTTGTCAATGTGTGTATTCAACTTCCAGAGTTAAACTGATTTATGTTTGCCGCAGTTCAGAAACCCTTTCTTTGGTGAATGTAGAAACAGTCATTTCCAGTCATAGAGACGCATATAAGAGTTAGCAGTAAGAATGCATTTAAAACACAGAAGACCCCCTTCGTACAAACTCATATGCTGTGTGTTGGTTTTCTTTAGGAAGTTGCATCTATGTATAGATTCAGAGAGGTAGAAACACGTTTCTTTTAAAAGCTGTGTTTGGACATACCAGAATGGATGGGAGAACAGGCTGTAAAGAGAAATACCTTGCTCTAAAACCAAAACGGAGCTATCTAGCAGAATGGTTGTCAATATGTGTATTCAACTTCCAGAGTTAAACTGATGTGTGTTTGCAGCAGTTCAGAAACCCTTTTTTGGAAAATGTTGAAACAGTCATTTCTAGCCCTAGAGACGCATATAAGAGTTAGCAGTAAGAATGCGTTTAAAACACAGAAGACTCGCTTCGTACAAACTCATCTGCTGTGTGTTGGTTCCTTTTAGGAAGTTGCATCTATGTTTAGATTCTGTGAGGTAGAAACACGTTTCTTCTAAAAGCTAAGTTTGGACATTCCAGAGTGGATGGGAGAACAGGCTATAAAGAGAAATACCTTGCTCTAAAACCAAAAAGGAGCTATCTAGCTGAATGGTTTTCAATGTGTGTATTCAACTTCCAGAGATAAACTGATGTGTGTTTGCAGTAGTTCAGAAACCCTTTCTTTGGAGAATGAAGAAACAGTTATTTCCAGCACTAGAGACGCATATAAGAGTTAGCAGTAAGAATGCATTTAAAACACAGAAGACCCGCTTCGTACAAAATCATCTGCTGTGTGTTGGTTACATTTAGGAAGTTGCATCTATGTTTAGATTCCGCGAGGTAGAAACACGTTTCTTCAAAAAGCCGCGTTTGGACATTCCAGAGTGGATGGGAGAACAGGCTGTAAAGAAAAATAACTTGCTCTAAAACCAAAACGGAGCTATCTAGCAGAATGGTTGTCAATGTGTGTATTCAACTTCCAGAGTTAAACTGATTTATGTTTGCCGCAGTTCAGAAACCCTTTCTTTGGTGAATGTAGAAACAGTCATTTCCAGTCATAGAGACACATATAAGAGTTAGAAATAAGAAAGCGTTTAAAACACAGAAGACCCGATTCGTAGAAACTCATCTGCTGTGTAGTGGTTCCTATTAGGAAGTTGCATCTATGTTTAGATTCAGCGAGGTTGCAACCCGTTTCTTCTGAAAGCTGCGTTTGGACATTCCAGAGTGGAAGGGAGAAAAGGATGTAAAGAGAAATACCTTGCTCTAAATCCAAAACGGAGCTATCTAGCAGAATGGTTTTCAATGTGTGTATTCTCCTTCCAGAGATAAACTGATGTGTGTTTGCAGAAGTTGGGAAACCCTTTCTTTGGAGAATGTAGAAACAGTCATTTCCAGCCCTAGAGATGCATATAAGAGTTAGCAGTAAGAATGCGTTTAAAACACAGAAGACCCGCTTCGTACAAACTCATCTGCTGTGTATTGGTTTCTATTAGGAAGTTGCATATATGTTTAGAATCAGCGACGTTGCAACACGTTTCTTCTAAAAGCTGCATTTGGACATTCCAGAGTGGATGGGAGAACAGGCTGTAAAGAGAAATACCTTGCTCTAAAACCAAAACGGAGCTATCTAGCAGAATATTTTTCAATGTGTATATTCAAATTCCGGAAATAAAGTGATGTGTGTTTGCAGAAGTTGAGAAACCCTTTCTTTGGAGAATGTAGAAACAGTCATTTCCAGCCATAGAGACGCATATAAGAGTTAGCAGTAAGAATGCGTTTAAAACACAGAAGACTCGCTTCGTACAAACTCATCTGCTGTGTGTTGGGTCCTTTTAGGAAGTTGCATCTATGTTTAGATTCAGCGAGGTAGAAACACGTATCTTCTAAAAGCTGCGTTTAGACATTCAGAGTAGATGGGAGAATCGGCTGTAAAGAAAAATACCTTGCTCTAAAACCAAAACGGAGCTTTCTTGCTGAATGGTTTTCAATGTGTGTATTCAAATTCCAGAGATAAACTGATGTGTGTTTGCAGCAGTTCAGAAACCATTTCTTTGGAGAATGAAGAAAAAATTATTTCCAGCCATAGAGATGCATATAAGAGTTAGCAGTAAGAATGCGTTTAAAACACAGACGACCCGCTTCGTACAAACTCATCTGCTGTGTGTTGGGTCCTTTTAGGAAGTTGCATCTATGTTTAGATTCAGCGAGGTAGAAACACGTTTCTTCTAAAAGCTGCGTTTGGACATTCCAGAGTGGATGGGAGAACAGGCTGTAAAGAGAAATACCTTGCTCTAAAACCAAAACGGAGCTATCTAGCAGAATGGTTTTCAATGTGTATATTCAAATTCCGGAGATAAAGTGATGTGTGTTTGCAGCAGTTCAGAAACCCTTTCTTTGGAGAATGTAGAAACAGTCATTTCCAGCCATAGAGACGCATATAAGAGTTAGCAGTAAGAATGCGTTTAAAACACAGAAGACTCGCTTCGTACAAACTCATCTGCTGTGTGTTGGTTCCTTTTAGGAAGTTGCATCTATGTTTAGATTCTGTGAGGTAGAAACACGTTTCTTCTAAAAGCTGCGTTTGGACATTCCAGAGTGGATGGGAGAACAGGCTATAAAGAGAAATACCTTGCTCTAAAACCAAAAAGGAGCTATCTAGCAGAATGGTTTTCAATGTGTGTATTCAACTTCCAGAGATAAACTGATGTGTGTTTGCAGTAGTTCAGAAACCCTTTCTTTGGAGAATGAAGAAACAGTTATTTCCAGCACTAGAGACCCATATAAGAGTTAGCAGTAAGAATGCGTTTAAAACACAGAAGACCCGCTTCGTACAAAATCATCTGCTGTGTGTTGGTTACATTTAGGAAGTTGCATCTATGTTTAGATTCAGCGAGGTAGAAACACGTTTCTTCAAAAAGCCGCGTTTGGACATTCCAGAGTGGATGGGAGAACAGGCTGTAAAGAAAAATAACTTGCTCTAAAACCAAAACGGAGCTATCTAGCAGAATGGTTGTCAATGTGTGTATTCAACTTCCAGAGTTAAACTGATTTATGTTTGCCGCAGTTCAGAAACCCTTTCTTTGGTGAATGTAGAAACAGTCATTTCCAGCCCTAGAGACGCATATAAGAGTTAGCAGTAAGAATGCATTTAAAACACAGAAGACCCGTTTCGTACAAACTCATCTGCTGTGTATTGGTTCCTATTAGGAAGTTGCATCTATGTTTAGAATCAGCGAGGTTGCAACACGTTTCTTTTAAAAGCTGCGTTTGGACATTCCAGAGTGGATGGCAGAACAGGCTGTATAGAGAAATACCTTGCTCTAAAACCAAAACGGAGCTATCTAGCAGAATGGTTTTCAATGTGAGTATTCAACTTCCAGAGATAAACTGATGTGTGTTTGCAGCAGTTCAGAAACCCTTTTTTGGAAAATGTAGAAACAGTCATTTCCAGCCATAGAGATGCATATAAGAGTTAGCAGTAAGAATGCCTTGAAAACACAGAAGACCCGCTTCGTACAAACTCATCTGCTGTGTGTTGGGTCCTTTTAGGAAGTTGCATCTATGTTTAGATTCAGCGAGGTAGAAACACGTTTTTTCTAAAAGCTGCGTTTGGACCTTCCAGAGTGGATGGGAGAACAGGCTGTAAAGAGAAATACCTTGCTCTAAAACCAAAACGGAGCTATCTAGCAGAATGGTTTTCAATGTGTTTATTCAAATTCCGGAGATAAAGTGATGTGTGTTTGCAGCAGTTCAGAAACCCTTTCTTTGGAGAATGTAGAAACAGTCATTTCCAGCCATAGAGACGCATATAAGAGTTAGCAGTAAGAATGCGTTTAAAACACAGAAGACTCGCTTCGTACAAACTCATCTGCTGTGTGTTGGGTCCTTTTAGGAAGTTGCATCTATGTTTAGATTCAGCGAGGTAGAAACACGTATCTTCTAAAAGCTGCGTTTAGACATTCAGAGTAGATGGGAGAATCGGCTGTAAAGAAAAATACCTTGCTCTAAAACCAAAACGGAGCTTTCTTGCTGAATGGTTTTCAATGTGTGTATTCAAATTCCAGAGATAAACTGATGTGTGTTTGCAGCAGTTCAGAAACCATTTCTTTGGAGAATGAAGAAAAAATTATTTCCAGCCATAGAGATGCATATAAGAGTTAGCAGTAAGAATGCGTTTAAAACACAGAAGACCCGCTTCGTACAAACTCATCTGCTGTGTGTTGGGTCCTTTTAGGAAGTTGCATCTATGTTTAGATTCAGCGAGGTAGAAACACGTTTCTTCTAAAAGCTGCGTTTGGACATTCCAGAGTGGATGGGAGAACAGGCTGTAAAGAGAAATACCTTGCTCTAAAACCAAAACGGAGCTATCTAGCAGAATGGTTGTCAATGTGTGTATTCCACTTCCAGAGTTAAACTGATGTGTGTTTGCAGCAGTTCAGAAACCCTTTCTTTGGAGAATGTAGAAAAAGTCATTTCGAACCCTAGATACGCATGTAACAGCAGTAAGAATGTGTATAAAACACAGAAGACCTGCTTCTTACAAACTCATCTGCTGTTTGTTGGTTCCTTTTAGGAAGTTGCATCTATGTTTAGATTCAGCGAGGTTGCAACACGTTTCTTCTAAAAGCTGCGTTTGGACATTCCAGAGTGGATGGGAGAACAGGATGTAAAGAAAAATACCTTGCTCTAAAACCAAAACGGAGCTTTCTTGCTGAATGGCTTTCAATGTGTGTATTCCACTTCCAGAGCTAAACTGATGTGTGTTTGC
This sequence comes from Saimiri boliviensis, assembly GCF_048565385.1. Taxonomy (NCBI): domain Eukaryota; kingdom Metazoa; phylum Chordata; class Mammalia; order Primates; family Cebidae; genus Saimiri; species Saimiri boliviensis. The sequence goes on along the minus strand of NC_133470.1, from coordinate 82,247,628 downwards.
AGCAGTTCAGAAACCCTTTCTTTGGAGAATGAAGAAACAGTTATTTCCAGCCCCAGAGACGAATATAAGAGTTAGCAGTAAGAATGCGTTTAAAACACAGAAGACCCGCTTCGTACTTACTCATATGCTGTGTGTTGGTTTTCTTTAGGAAGTTGCATCTATGTTTAGATTCAGAGAGGTAGAAACACGTTTCTTTTAAAAGCTGCGTTTGGATATACCAGAATGGATGGGAGAACAGGCTGTAAAGAGAAATACCTTGCTCTAAAACCAAAACGGAGCTATCTAGCAGAATGGTTGTCCATATGTGTATTCAACTTCCAGAGTTAAACTGATGTGTGTTTGCAGCAGTTCAGAAACCTGCTCCGGCCTGCAGAGCAACAGACAGGAACCCGGGCAAACCTATCGTGGATGAGAAGGGATGGGACAAGAGGCGCGAAGAATGGCAGCAAGACAAAAGTTCTGATCAAGCTGCAAAGTTTATTTCAAAATGGGTTCCTTATATAGAGAGGGGAGAGGGGAGGGGAAAGTGGCTCTGATAGGTTGAAAAGCGAGTGCTCAGCTTGTGATCAGCAATCCCATTGGTGCAGCCGCACGTGATCAGCGATCCCATTGGTGCAGCCGTGCGTGATCTTTGGTGGCCCGCCACCACGTCCGTGGTATGCTTCTGGCGGGAGGCTGATGCAATCTTTTGCTTTGATTGCAGCAGCTTAGCCTGGGTTCCCAACATCTCCTCCCTTTTTCTTTTAAAAAGGGGGCGGACCTTAACCAGCTAGGGGAGGTAGAGGCTGTGCTCCTCCTGAGCCTTGATCTTTAGGCTTGTAGGTACCTTTTGGGGAGGAGAGGACTTTTGGGTACCAACCTCTATGCAAGCCAGCTTACCTCTCAGGAGACTCGACAATAGCCTTAATAAGGCTTCTCCTTGCAGTGCTTTGCCTTGCACCTAGCGGTGTCCATTACCTTTGTAAAGCATAGTGTCGAGCGGTATGCTGCTCCCGTAGGAGGGGAAACCGGCTACAGCTTGTTATTTTCTAGATCACGCGTTGCTAGTTGGTGATAGTGGATTTGTATAGGCTTTCCCAGTATGGAATTAAGCTGATCCTTAATTAATGCTGTCACTCGTCTTAGGATCCAGGGGGCAAAGGAAAAGAATAGGATGATAGCAAATAAGGGTCCAAGGAAGGGGAGGAGGTAAGGGAGAAGTCCATTGAGGCCGGTGAGGAAGGGATTATCGGCGAGTGCCTTGCGTCTTCGTTCGAGATCTTCCTGTAGATTTTTTATTTTATTTCGGACAATTCCTGACTTGTTGGCATAAAAGCAGCAACGTTCCTGTAGGGCTAAACAGAGGCCTCCCTGTTCTGCAGTGAGTAGATCTAAGCCTCTTCTGTTTTGTAAGACTACTTCAGCTAGGGAGTCTAATTGGTCCTGTATGTCATTGATGGTGCTGGACAAAGTTTGGACGTCGCTAATAAGTTGATGGGAGAGTTTGGTGTAAGAGTGGACAGCCACCCCGAGTCCTGCCGTACCAGTGGTGACTGCTGTAGAGATACCCAATCCTACTAGTAGAGGAATTAGTGTAACGGCTCGTTTTTGCCGCCCTGCGATATAGTCAAAGGTAGGGATGGGGACAGGGTCATCACCAGAAATAATGTCTATATCTGGCAGGAGGGCGGCTAACACACATGACCCTGTCCAGTTTGCAGGCAGAGCAGTAAAGGCGAGGTTGTTGCCGCAAACAAAAGCTTGGCCTGGGCCAGGGCAAAGGGCCTCACTGTGGTTGGAACTACTGGAGCAGTTTACAAAGTTGGCAACGCCAACCGGAATATTAAAGCTGTTGTTTTGTGCACCTTTAAAGAAGCAAGGGTATACTTGGGAAGGCATGGGCTGGACTCTAAAGGGTAAGCTGGGGGTGCAATTATTTGGCAGAATTGCACTTTGGCAAGCGGGGTTAGCATTTTCATAGGCTAGGTGCTTTACAAAGGAGCTCTCACTTTCCCCGGAGCCAAAAAGGCGATCTGCCGCCTCCTGGAGACGGCTTACAAAATCACTGTATGACTCATCTGGGCCTTGTCTGATTTTTGCAAGGGAAGTAGTGGCCGCTCCTTTCTGGGGGAGTCGCTTCCAGGCTTTTAGGCCTGCGGACTGAATCTGGGTTAAAAGCCCTGGGGGGAATTGGGCCTGTTTTTCGTTGCTTTGGTAAGGGCTGGTGCCTAGAAATTTTTTAAGGGTCCACCCTTTGGAGGAGGCTTTGCGCGCGTTGCGCTCTGCAAAGTGTTTAGCGGTCTCCTCGTATTCAGACTTCCAAAGGACAAAATCACCTCCACTGAGCGCAGCGCGGGACAGGAAAAACCAATCACTAGGAGTAAGCCATCTTTCACAGAGATTTTCTACTAGGGCCACGGTAAACGGGGCGGTAGGACCATAATTAGCAACAGCAGTTTTAATTTTTTCTATTGTCTTTAAATTTAGCCGCTTATAGGTATGGGTGTATGTAGGCTCGGTGGACTCTGAGCTTTTCTCCTCCTCATCCTCTGAGTTAGATTCTCCGGAGTCTGCTTCCTCCTCCTCAGGGATGGTGTGCGTGTCAGGGTGAGGAGACGCTCGGCCCGTGGTATTGGAGCTAACCTGTCCCTGACTTCTAGTAACGGGAAAAGCCATAACTCCCGCGGGAGGTAGAAGGGCCAAATTGGACAATTCTGAAGCTAAAGTCTGGATTTCTTTGAGGATGACTACAGTTTCTTGAATGGAGGTTTTATTGGATAAATTTTGAGCTGTGGAGGGGGCAAAAGCACTTGGTGTGGGGGCATGTAAGACCGGAGCCGCGACTGCCACTGGGGGCACTGCTGTAGGAACATAGGGCGGCGGCCGGAAAGGTGGCAATGCCGGGGTGTTAGTTAGTTGGGGCCAATCAGGGTTGTTATATTGGGCAGCTGCCTCTTCCAGATCTGCTTGATCGGCGGGATCTAGTTGATCATCCTGACTACCCGAGTTATGCAAGGTTTTAGAATTAGCAAGCAAGGGCAAATGTTGGGGCGGAGTATGCGCCCGAGAATGAGGACTTTGAATGGGGGGGTCCGTAAGGGTTGCAAGGTTGGGGTACAGTGAAAACTGCCCTGTATCATCTGAACCAATGTCAATTGCAACCGAGGGGCAGGTAGAAGGGGCCCTAGAGGGAGGGCGAGAGGAGGCCTTTTCAGAGGTGGTAATTGTTACAGGGGCTTGTCTAGATGGAGGTCGGGAGTGGCTAGTAAGAATTTTTTGACCCTCCTTACAGAGGTGTTGAATGTCAGGGGAGTCGCCCTGATTAGTAAGGACGTCCCTTATTAAATTATAATAATTAAAAGTGGTGATCGGAATAGTCTCAGGACCAAAAACACGGTAATAGTCATTCAGACAATCACCAACACGTCCCCAAACACGAGAGTCAATAGACCCTTCCTGGGGGAACCATGGACATGTTTTAAAAATGAAACTAAAAAAGGAGACAAGGTCTTTCTTGCGAACCCGAATTCTGCGCACCTTGAGAGATTCCTTTAACTGACTTATAAAGAGATCATTTTCACTGTGTGAAGATGCTTGTCCCATGATTGGGTCTTACCTGAGTAATGCCGCCGTCGAAGAACGAACTTCCAGGAGTCGGCTCGCGGTCGGGTGGTCCGCGGTGCTCCGTGCGGGGAACCAGTTAACGGGGCCGGCGGTTAATGGGGACGGCGGTCCACGGAGGCCGGCATCGAGCCCCACGTTGGGCGCCACTTGCTCCGGCCTGCAGAGCAACAGACAGGAACCCGGGCAAACCTATCGTGGATGAGAAGGGATGGGACAAGAGGCGCGAAGAATGGCAGCAAGACAAAAGTTCTGATCAAGCTGCAAAGTTTATTTCAAAATGGGTTCCTTATATAGAGAGGGGAGAGGGGAGGGGAAAGTGGCTCTGATAGGTTGAAAAGCGAGTGCTCAGCTTGTGATCAGCAATCCCATTGGTGCAGCCGCACGTGATCAGCGATCCCATTGGTGCAGCCGTGCGTGATCTTTGGTGGCCCGCCACCACGTCCGTGGTATGCTTCTGGCGGGAGGCTGATGCAATCTTTTGCTTTGATTGCAGCAGCTTAGCCTGGGTTCCCAACAGAAACCCTTTTTTGGAAAATGTTGAAACAGTCTTTTCTAGCCCTAGAGACGCATATAAGAGTTAGCAGTAAGAATGCGTTTAAAACACAGAAGACTCGCTTCGTACAAACTCATCTGCTGTGTGTTGGTTCCTTTTAGGAAGTTGCATCTATGTTTAGATTCTGTGAGGTAGAAACACGTTTCTTCTAAAAGCTAAGTTTGGACATTCCAGAGTGGATGGGAGAACAGGCTATAAAGAGAAATACCTTGCTCTAAAACCAAAAAGGAGCTATCTAGCAGAATGGTTTTCAATGTGTGTATTCAACTTCCAGAGATAAACTGATGTGTGTTTGCAGTAGTTCAGAAACCCTTTCTTTGGAGAATGAAGAAACAGTTATTTCCAGCACTAGAGATGCATATAAGAGTTAGCAGTAAGAATGCATTTAAAACACAGAAGACCCGCTTCGTACAAACTCATCTGCTGTGTATTGGTTCCTATTAGGAAGTTGCATCTATGTTTAGAATCAGCGAGGTTGCGACACGTTTCTTTTAAAAGCTGCGTTTGGACATTCCAGAGTGGATGGGAGAACAGGCTGTATAGAGAAATACCTTGCTCTAAAACCAAAACGGAGCTATCTAGCAGAATGGTTTTCAATGTTTGTATTCAACTTCCAGAGATAAACTGATGTGTGTTTGCAGCAGTTCAGAAACCCTTTTTTGGAAAATGTAGAAACAGTCATTTCCAGCCATAGAGATGCATATAAGAGTTAGCAGTAAGAATGCCTTGAAAACACAGAAGACCCGTTTCGTACAAACTCATCTGCTGTGTGTTGGGTCCTTTTAGGAAGTTGCATCTATGTTTAGATTCAGCGAGGTAGAAACACGTTTTTTCTAAAAGCTGCCTTTGGACCTTCCAGAGTGGATGGGAGAACAGGCTGTAACAGGCTGTGAAGAGAAATACCTTTCTCTGAAACCAAAACGGAGCTATCTAGCTGAATGGTTTTCAATGTGTATATTCAACTTCCAGAGATAAACTGATGTGGGTTTGCAGCAGTTCACAAACCCTTTCTTTGGAGAATGTAGAAACAGTCATTTCCAGTCATAGAGACACATATAAGAGTTAGAAATAAGAAAGCGTTTAAAACACAGAAGACCCGATTCGTAGAAACTCATCTGCTGTGTATTGGTTCCTATTAGGAAGTTGCATCTATGTTTAGATTCAGCGAGGTTGCAACCCGTTTCTTCTGAAAGCTGCGTTTGGACATTCCAGAGTGGAAGGGAGAAAAGGATGTAAAGAGAAATACCTTGCTCTAAATCCAAAACGGAGGTATCTAGCAGAATGGTTTTCAATGTGTGTATTCTACTTCCAGAGATAAACTGATGTGTGTTTGCAGAAGTTGAGAAACCCTTTCTTTGGAGAATGTAGAAACAGTCATTTCCAGCCCTAGAGACGCATATAAGAGTTAGCAGTAAGAATGCGTTTAAAACACAGAAGACCCGCTTCGTACAAACTCATCTGCTGTGTATTGGTTTCTATTAGGAAGTTGCATATATGTTTAGAATCAGCGAGGTTGCAACACGTTTCTTCTACAAGCTGCATTTGGACATTCCAGAGTGGATGGGAGAACAGGCTGTAAAGAGAAATACCTTGCTCTAAAACCAAAACGGAGCTATCTAGCAGAATGGTTTTCAATGTGTATATTCAAATTCCGGAGATAAAGTGATGTGTGTTTGCAGCAGTTCAGAAACCCTTTCTTTGGAGAATGTAGAAACAGTCATTTCCAGCCATAGAGACGCATATAAGAGTTAGCAGTAAGAATGCGTTTAAAACACAGAAGACTCGCTTCGTACAAACTCATCTGCTGTGTGTTGGTTCCTTTTAGGAAGTTGCATCTATGTTTAGATTCTGTGAGGTAGAAACACGTTTCTTCTAAAAGCTGCGTTTGGACATTCCAGAGTGGATGGGAGAACAGGCTATAAAGAGAAATACCTTGCTCTAAAACCAAAAAGGAGCTATCTAGCAGAATGGTTTTCAATGTGTGTATTCAACCTCCAGAGATAAACTGATGTGTGTTTGCAGTAGTTCAGAAACCCTTTCTTTGGAGAATGAAGAAACAGTTATTTCCAGCACTAGAGACCCATATAAGAGTTAGCAGTAAGAATGCGTTTAAAACACAGAAGACCCGCTTCGTACAAAATCATCTGCTGTGTGTTGGTTACATTTAGGAAGTCGCATCTATGTTTAGATTCCGCGAGGTAGAAACACGTTTCTTCAAAAAGCCGCGTTTGGACATTCCAGAATGGATGGGAGAACAGGCTGTAAAGAAAAATAACTTGCTCTAAAACCAAAACGGAGCTATCTAGCAGAATGGTTGTCAATGTGTGTATTCAACTTGCAGAGTTAAACTGATTTATGTTTGCCGCAGTTCAGAAACCCTTTCTTTGGTGAATGTAGAAACAGTCATTTCCAGCCCTAGAGACGCATATAAGAGTTAGCAGTAAGAATGCATTTAAAACACAGAAGACCCGCTTCGTACAAACTCATCTGCTGTGTATTGGTTCCTATTAGGAAGTTGCATCTATGTTTAGAATCAGCGAGGTTGCAACACGTTTCTTTTAAAAGCTGCGTTTGGACACTCCAGAGTGGATGGGAGAACAGGCTGTATAGAGAAATACCTTGCTCTAAAACCAAAACGGAGCTATCTAGCTGAATGGTTTTCAATGTGTATATTCAACTTCCAGAGATAAACTGATGTGGGTTTGCAGCAGTTCACAAACCCTTTCTTTGGAGAATGTAGAAACAGTCATTTCCAGTCATAGAGACACATATAAGAGTTAGAAATAAGAAAGCGTTTAAAACACAGAAGACCCGATTCGTAGAAACCCATCTGCTGTGTATTGGTTCCTAGTAGGAAGTTGCATTTATGTTTAGATTCAGCGAGGTTGCAACCAGTTTCTTCTGAAAGCTGCGTTTGGACATTCCAGAGTGGAAGGGAGAAAAGGATGTAAAGAGAAATACCTTGCTCTAAATCCAAAACGGAGGTATCTAGCAGAATGGTTTTCAATGTGTGTATTCTACTTCCAGAGATAAACTGATGTGTGTTTGCAGAAGTTGAGAAACCCTTTCTTTGGAGAATGTAGAAACAGTCATTTCCAGCCCTAGAGACGCATATAAGAGTTAGCAGTAAGAATGCGTTTAAAACACAGAAGACCCGCTTCGTACAAACTCATCTGCTGTGTATTGGTTTCTATTAGGAAGTTGCATATATGTTTAGAATCAGCGAGGTTGCAACACGTTTCTTCTACAAGCTGCATTTGGACATTCCAGAGTGGATGGGAGAACAGGCTGTAAAGAGAAATACCTTGCTCTAAAACCAAAACGGAGCTATCTAGCAGAATGGTTTTCAATGTGTATATTCAAATTCCGGAGATAAAGTGATTTGTGTTTGCAGCAGTTCAGAAACCCTTTCTTTGGAGAATGTAGAAACAGTCATTTCCAGCCATAGAGACGCATATAAGAGTTAGCAGTAAGAATGCGTTTAAAACACAGAAGACTCGCTTCGTACAAACTCATCTGCTGTGAGTTGGTTCCTTTTAGGAAGTTGCATCTATGTTTAGATTCTGTGAGGTAGAAACACGTTTCTTCTAAAAGCTGCGTTTGGACATTCCAGAGTGGATGGGAGAACAGGCTATAAAGAGAAATACCTTGCTCTAAAACCAAAAAGGAGCTATCTAGCAGAATGGTTTTCAATGTGTGTATTCAACTTGCAGAGATAAACTGATGTGTGTTTGCAGTAGTTCAGAAACCCTTTCTTTGGAGAATGAAGAAACAGTTATTTCCAGCACTAGAGACCCATATAAGAGTTAGCAGTAAGAATGCGTTTAAAACACAGAAGACCCGCTTCGTACAAAATCATCTGCTGTGTGTTGGTTACATTTAGGAAGTTGCATCTATGTTTAGATTCCGCGAGGTAGAAACACGTTTCTTCAAAAAGCCGCGTTTGGACATTGCAGAGTGGATGGGAGAACAGGCTGTAAAGAAAAATAACATGCTCTAAAACCAAAACGGAGCTATCTAGCAGAATGGTTGTCAATGTGTGTATTCAACTTCCAGAGTTAAACTGATTTATCTTTGCCGCAGTTCAGAAACCCTTTCTTTGGTGAATGTAGAAACAGTCATTTCCAGCCCTAGAGACGCATATAAGAGTTAGCAGTAAGAATGCGTTTAAAACACAGAAGTCCCCCTTCGTACTTACTCATATGCTGTGTGTTGGTTTTCTTTAGGAAGTTGCATCTATGTTTAGATTCAGAGAGGTAGAAACACGTTTCTTTTAAAAGCTGCGTTTGGACATACCAGAATGGATGGGAGAACAGGCTGTAAAGAGAAATACCTTGCTCTAAAACCAAAACGGAGCTATCTAGCAGAATGGTTGTCAATATGTGTATTCAACTTCCAGAGTTAAACTGATGTGTGTTTGCAGCAGTTCAGAAACCCTTTTTTGGAAAATGTTGAAACAGTCATTTCCAGCCCTAGAGACGCATATAAGAGTTAGCAGTAAGAATGCGTTTAAAACACAGAAGACTCGCTTCGTACAAACTCATCTGCTGTGTGTTGGTTCCTTTTAGGAAGTTGCATCTATGTTTACATTCTGTGAGGTAGAAACACGTTTCTTCTAAAAGCTAAGTTTGGACATTCCAGAGTGGATGGGAGAACAGGCTATAAAGAGAAATACCTTGCTCTAAAACCAAAAAGGAGCTATCTAGCTGAATGGTTTTCAATGTGTATATTCAACTTCCAGAGATAAACTGATGTGTGTTTGCAGTAGTTCAGAAACCCTTTCTTTGGAGAATGAAGAAACAGTTATTTCCAGCACTAGAGACGCATATAAGAGTTAGCAGTAAGAATGCATTTAAAACACAGAAGACCCGCTTCGTACAAACTCATCTGCTGTGTATTGGTTCCTATTAGGAGGTTGCATCTATGTTTAGAATCAGCGAGGTTGCAACACGTTTCTTTTAAAGGCTGCGTTTGGACATTCCAGAGTGGATGGGAGAACAGGCTGTATAGAGAAATACCTTGCTCTAAAACCAAAACGGAGCTATCTAGCAGAATGGTTTTCAATGTTTTTATTCAACTTCCAGAGAAAAACTGATGTGTGTTTGCAGCAGTTCAGAAACCCTTTTTTGGAAAATGTAGAAACAGTCATTTCCAGCCATAGAGATGCATATAAGAGTTAGCAGTAAGAATGCCTTGAAAACACAGAAGACCCGCTTCGTACAAACTCATCTGCTGTGTGTTGGGTCCTTTTAGGAAGTTGCATCTATGTTTAGATTCAGCGAGGTTGCAACACGTTTCTTCTAAAAGCTGCATTTGGACATTTCAGAGTGGATGGGAGAACAGGCTGTAAAGAGAAATACCTTGCTCTAAAACCAAAACGGAGCTATCTAGCAGAATGGTTTTCAATGTGTATATTCAAATTCCGGAGATAAAGTGATGTGTGTTTGCAGCAGTTCAGAAACCCTTTCTTTGGAGAATGTAGAAACAGTCATTTCCAGCCATAGAGACGCATATAAGAGTTAGCAGTAAGAATGCGTTTAAAACACAGAAGACTCGCTTCGTACAAACTAATCGGCTGTGTGTTGGTTCCTTTTAGGAAGTTGCATCTATGTTTAGATTCAGCGAGGTAGAAACAAGTTTTTTCTAAAAGCTGCGTTTGGACATTCCAGAGTGGATGGGAGAACAGGCTATAAAGAGAAATACCTTGCTCTAAAACCAAAACGGAGCTATCTAGCAGAATGGTTTTCAATGTGTATATTGAAATTCCGGAGATAAAGTAATGTGTGTTTGCAGCAGTTCAGAAACCCTTTCTTTGGAGAATGTAGAAACAGTCATTTCCAGCCATAGAGACGCATATAAGAGTTAGCAGTAAGAATGCGTTTAAAACACAGAAGACCCGCTTCGTACAAACTCATCTGCTGTGTGTTGGTTCCTTTTAGGAAGTTGCATCTATGTTTAGATTCTGTGAGGTAGAAACACGTTTCTTCTAAAAGCTGCGTTTGGACATTCCAGAGTGGATGGGAGAACAGGCTATAAAGAGAAATACCTTGCTCTAAAACCAAAACGGAGCTATCTAGCAGAATGGTTTTCTATGTGTGTATTCAACTTCCAGAGATAAACTGATGTGTGTTTGCAGCAGTTCAGAAACCCTTTTTTGGAAAATGTAGAAACAGTCATTTCCAGCCATAGAGATGCATATAAGAGTTAGCAGTAAGAATGCCTTGAAAACACAGAAGACCCGCTTCGTACAAACTCATCTGCTGTGTGTTGGGTCCTTTTAGGAAGTTGCATCTATGTTTAGATTCAGCGAGGTAGAAACACGTTTTTTCTAAAAGCTGCGTTTGGACATTCCAGAGTGGATGGGAGAACAGGCTGTGAAGAGAAATACCTTTCTCTGAAACCAAAACGGAGCTATCTAGCTGAATGGTTTTCAATGTGTATATTCAACTTCCAGAGATAAACTGATGTGGGTTTGCAGCAGTTCACAAACCCTTTCTTTGGAGAATGTAGAAACAGTCATTTCCAGTCATAGAGACACATATAAGAGTTAGAAATAAGAAAGCGTTTAAAACACAGAAGACCCGATTCGTAGAAACCCATCTGCTGTGTATTGGTTCCTATTAGTAAGTTGCATTTATGTTTAGATTCAGCGAGGTTGCAACCAGTTTCTTCTGAAAGCTGCGTTTGGACATTCCAGAGTGGAAGGGAGAAAAGGATGTAAAGAGAAATACCTTGCTCTAAATCCAAAACGGAGGTATCTAGCAGAATGGTTTTCAATGTGTGTATTCTACTTCCAGAGATAAACTGATGTGTGTTTGCAGAAGTTGAGAAACCCTTTCTTTGGAGAATGTAGAAACAGTCATTTCCAGCCCTAGAGACGCATATAAGAGTTAGCAGTAAGAATGCGTTTAAAACACAGAAGACCCGCTTCGTACAAACTCATCTGCTGTGTATTGGTTTCTATTAGGAAGTTGCATATATGTTTAGAATCAGCGAGGTTGCAACACGTTTCTTCTACAAGCTGCATTTGGACATTCCAGAGTGGATGGGAGAACAGGCTGTAAAGAGAAATACCTTGCTCTAAAACCAAAACGGAGCTATCTAGCAGAATGGTTTTCAATGTGTGTATTCAAATTCCGGAGATAAAGTGATGTGTGTTTGCAGCAGTTCAGAAACCCTTTCTTTGGAGAATGTAGAAACAGTCATTTCCAGCCATAGAGACGCATATAAGAGTTAGCAGTAAGAATGCGTTTAAAACACAGAAGACTCGCTTCGTACAAACTCATCTGCTGTGTGTTGGTTCCTTTTAGGAAGTTGCATCTATGTTTAGATTCTGTGAGGTAGAAACACGTTTCTTCTAAAAGCTAAGTTTGGACATTCCAGAGTGGATGGGAGAACAGGCTGTAAAGAGAAATACCTTGCTCTAAAACCAAAAAGGAGCTATCTAGCAGAATGGTTTTCAATGTGTGTATTCAACTTCCAGAGATAAACTGATGTGTGTTTGCAGTAGTTCAGTAACCCTTTCTTTGGAGAATGAAGAAACAGTTATTTCCAGCACTAGAGACCCATATAAGAGTTAGCAGTAAGAATGCGTTTAAAACACAGAAGACCCGCTTCGTACAAAATCATCTGCTGTGTGTTGGTTACATTTAGGAAGTTGCATCTATGTTTAGATTCAGCGAGGTAGAAACACGTTTCTTCAAAAAGCCGCGTTTGGACATTCCAGAGTGGATGGGAGAACAGGCTGTAAAGAAAAATAACATGCTCTAAAACCAAAACGGAGCTATCTAGCAGAATGGTTGTCAATGTGTGTATTCAACTTCCAGAGTTAAACTGATTTATGTTTGCCGCAGTTCAGAAACCCTTTCTTTGGTGAATGTAGAAACAGTCATTTCCAGCCCTAGAGACGCATATAAGAGTTAGCAGTAAGAATGCGTTTAAAACACAGAAGTCCCCCTTCGTACTTACTCATATGCTGTGTGTTGGTTTTCTTTAGGAAGTTGCATCTATGTTTAGATTCAGAGAGGTAGAAACACGTTTCTTTTAAAAGCTGCGTTTGGACATACCAGAATGGATGGGAGAACAGGCTGTAAAGAGAAATACCTTGCTCTAAAACCAAAACTGAGCTATCTAGCAGAATGGTTGTCAATATATGTATTCAACTTCCAGAGTTAAACTGATGTGTGTTTGCAGCAGTTCAGAAACCCTTTCTTTGGTGAATGTAGAAACAGTCATTTCCAGCCCTAGAGACGCATATAAGAGTTAGCAGTAAGAATGCGTTTAAAACACAGAAGACTCGCTTCGTACAAACTCATCTGCTGTGTGTTGGTTCCTTTTAGGAAGTTGCATCTATGTTTAGATTCTGTGAGGTAGAAACACGTTTCTTCTAAAAGCTAAGTTTGGACATTCCAGAGTGGATGGGAGAACAGGCTATAAAGAGAAATACCTTGCTCTAAAACCAAAAAGGAGCTATCTAGCTGAATGGTTTTCAATGTGTATATTCAACTTCCAGAGATAAACTGATGTGTGTTTGCAGTAGTTCAGAAACCCTTTCTTTGGAGAATGAAGAAACAGTTATTTCCAGCACTAGAGACGCATATAAGAGTTAGCAGTAAGAATGCATTTAAAACACAGAAGACCCGCTTCGTACAAACTCATCTGCTGTGTATTGGTTCCTATTAGGAGGTTGCATCTATGTTTAGAATCAGCGAGGTTGCAACACGTTTCTTTTAAAGGCTGCGTTTGGACATTCCAGAGTGGATGGGAGAACAGGCTGTATAGAGAAATACCTTGCTCTAAAACCAAAACGGAGCTATCTAGCAGAATGGTTTTCAATGTTTGTATTCAACTTCCAGAGATAAACTGATGTGTGTTTGCAGCAGTTCAGAAACCCTTTTTTGGAAAATGTAGAAACAGTCATTTCCAGCCTTAGAGATGCATATAAGAGTTAGCAGTAAGAATGCCTTGAAAACACAGAAGACCCGCTTCGTACAAACTCATCTGCTGTGTGTTGGTTCCTTTTAGGAAGTTGCATCTATGTTTAGATTCAGCGAGGTAGAAACACGTTTTTTCTAAAAGCTGCGTTTGGACCTTCCAGAGTGGATGGGAGAACAGGCTGTGAAGAGAAATACCTTTCTCTGAAACCAAAACGGAGCTATCTAGCTGAAAGGTTTTCAATGTGTATATTCAACTTCCAGAGATAAACTGATGTGGGTTTGCAGCAGTTCACAAACCCTTTCTTTGGAGAATGTAGAAACAGTCATTTCCAGTCATAGAGACACATATAAGAGTTAGAAATAAGAAAGCGTTTAAAACACAGAAGACCCGATTCGTAGAAACTCATCTGCTGTGTATTGGTTCCTATTAGGAAGTTGCATCTATGTTTAGATTCAGCGAGGTTGCAACCCGTTTCTTCTGAAAGCTGCGTTTGGACATTCCAGAGTGGATGGGAGAAAAGGATGTAAAGAGAAATACCTTGCTCTAAATCCAAAACGGAGGTATCTAGCAGAATGGTTTTCAATGTGTGCATTCTACTTCCAGAGATAAACTGATATGTGTTTGCAGAAGTTGAGAAACCCTTTCTTTGGAGAATGTAGAAACTGTCATTTCCAGCCCTAGAGACGCATATAAGAGTTAGCAGTAAGAATGCGTTTAAAACACAGAAGACCCGATTCGTAGAAACTCATCTGCTGTGTATTGGTTCCTATTAGGAAGTTGCATCTATGTTTAGATTCAGCGAGGTTGCAACCCGTTTCTTCTACAAGCTGCGTTTGGACATTCCAGAGTGGATGGGAGAAAAGGATGTAAAGAGAAATACCTTGCTCTAAATCCAAAACGGAGGTATCTAGCAGAATGGTTTTCAATATGTGTATTCAACTTCCAGAGTTAAACTGATGTGTGTTTGCAGCAGTTCAGAAACCCTTTTTTGGAAAATGTTGAAACAGTCATTTCTAGCCCTAGAGACGCATATAAGAGTTAGCAGTAAGAATGCGTTTAAAACACAGAAGACTCGCTTCGTACAAACTCATCTGCTCTGTGTTGGTTCCTTTTAGGAAGTTGCATCTATGTTTAGATTCTGTGAGGTAGAAACACGTTTCTTCTAAAAGCTAAGTTTGGACATTCCAGAGTGGATGGGAGAACAGGCTATAAAGAGAAATACCTTGCTCTAAAACCAAAAAGGAGCTATCTAGCTGAATGGTTTTCAATGTGTGTATTCAACTTCCAGAGATAAACTGATGTGTGTTTGCAGTAGTTCAGAAACCCTTTCTTTGGAGAATGAAGAAACAGTTATTTCCAGCACTAGAGACGCATATAAGAGTTAGCAGTAAGAATGCATTTAAAACACAGAAGACCCGCTTCGTACAAACTCATCTGCTGTGTATTGGTTCCTATTAGGAGGTTGCATCTATGTTTAGAATCAGCGAGGTTGCAACACGTTTCTTTTAAAGGCTGCGTTTGGACATTCCAGAGTGGATGGGAGAACAGGCTGTATAGAGAAATACCTTGCTCTAAAACCAAAACGGAGCTATCTAGCAGAATGGTTTTCAATGTTTGTATTCAACTTCCAGAGATAAACTGATGTGTGTTTGCAGCAGTTCAGAAACCCTTTTTTGGAAAATGTAGAAACAGTCATTTCCAGCCTTAGAGATGCATATAAGAGTTAGCAGTAAGAATGCCTTGAAAACACAGAAGACCCGCTTCGTACAAACTCATCTGCTGTGTGTTGGTTCCTTTTAGGAAGTTGCATCTATGTTTAGATTCAGCGAGGTAGAAACACGTTTTTTCTAAAAGCTGCGTTTGGACCTTCCAGAGTGGATGGGAGAACAGGCTGTGAAGAGAAATACCTTTCTCTGAAACCAAAACGGAGCTATCTAGCTGAAAGGTTTTCAATGTGTGTATTCAACTTCCAGAGATAAACTGATGTGGGTTTGCAGCAGTTCACAAACCCTTTCTTTGGAGAATGTAGAAACAGTCATTTCCAGTCATAGAGACACATATAAGAGTTAGAAATAAGAAAGCGTTTAAAACACAGAAGACCCGATTCGTAGAAACTCATCTGCTGTGTATTGGTTCCTATTAGGAAGTTGCATCTATGTTTAGATTCAGCGAGGTTGCAACCCGTTTCTTCTGAAACCTGCGTTTGGACATTCCAGAGTGGATGGGAGAAAAGGATGTAAAGAGAAATACCTTGCTCTAAATCCAAAACGGAGGTATCTAGCAGAATGGTTTTCAATGTGTGTATTCTACTTCCAGAGATAAACTGATATGTGTTTGCAGAAGTTGAGAAACCCTTTCTTTGGAGAATGTAGAAACTGTCATTTCCAGCCCTAGAGACGCATATAAGAGTTAGCAGTAAGAATGCGTTTAAAACACAGAAGACCCGATTCGTAGAAACTCATCTGCTGTGTATTGGTTCCTATTAGGAAGTTGCATCTATGTTTAGATTCAGCGAGGTTGCAACCCGTTTCTTCTACAAGCTGCGTTTGGACATTCCAGAGTGGATGGGAGAAAAGGATGTAAAGAGAAATACCTTGCTCTAAATCCAAAACGGAGGTATCTAGCAGAATGGTTTTCAATATGTGTATTCAACTTCCAGAGTTAAACTGATGTGTGTTTGCAGCAGTTCAGAAACCCTTTTTTGGAAAATGTTGAAACAGTCATTTCTAGCCCTAGAGACGCATATAAGAGTTAGCAGTAAGAATGCGTTTAAAACACAGAAGACTCGCTTCGTACAAACTCATCTGCTCTGTGTTGGTTCCTTTTAGGAAGTTGCATCTATGTTTAGATTCTGTGAGGTAGAAACACGTTTCTTCTAAAAGCTAAGTTTGGACATTCCAGAGTGGATGGGAGAACAGGCTATAAAGAGAAATACCTTGCTCTAAAACCAAAAAGGAGCTATCTAGCTGAATGGTTTTCAATGTGTGTATTCAACTTCCAGAGATAAACTGATGTGTGTTTGCAGTAGTTCAGAAACCCTTTCTTTGGAGAATGAAGAAACAGTTATTTCCAGCACTAGAGACGCATATAAGAGTTAGCAGTAAGAATGCATTTAAAACACAGAAGACCCGCTTCGTACAAACTCATCTGCTGTGTATTGGTTCCTATTAGGAGGTTGCATCTATGTTTAGAATCAGCGAGGTTGCAACACGTTTCTTTTAAAGGCTGCGTTTGGACATTCCAGAGTGGATGGGAGAACAGGCTGTATAGAGAAATACCTTGCTCTAAAACCAAAACGGAGCTATCTAGCAGAATGGTTTTCAATGTTTGTATTCAACTTCCAGAGATAAACTGATGTGTGTTTGCAGCAGTTCAGAAACCCTTTTTTGAAAAATGTAGAAACAGTCATTTCCAGCCTTAGAGATGCATATAAGAGTTAGCAGTAAGAATGCCTTGAAAACACAGAAGACCCGCTTCGTACAAACTCATCTGCTGTGTGTTGGGTCCTTTTAGGAAGTTGCATCTATGTTTAGATTCAGCGAGGTAGAAACACGTTTTTTCTAAAAGCTGCGTTTGGACCTTCCAGAGTGGATGGGAGAACAGGCTGTGAAGAGAAATACCTTTCTCTGAAACCAAAACGGAGCTATCTAGCTGAATGGTTTTCAATGTGTATATTCAACTTCCAGAGATAAACTGATGTGGGTTTGCAGCAGTTCACAAACCCTTTCTTTGGAGAATGTAGAAACAGTCATTTCCAGTCATAGAGACACATATAAGAGTTAGAAATAAGAAAGCGTTTAAAACACAGAAGACCCGATTCGTAGAAACTCATCTGCTGTGTATTGGTTCCTATTAGGAAGTTGCATCTATGTTTAGATTCAGCGAGGTTGCAACCCGTTTCTTCTGAAAGCTGCGTTTGGACATTCCAGAGTGGATGGGAGAAAAGGATGTAAAGAGAAATACCTTGCTCTAAATCCAAAACGGTGGTATCTAGCAGAATGGTTTTCAATGTGTGTATTCTACTTCCAGAGATAAACTGAATTGTGTTTGCAGAAGTTGAGAAACGCTTTCTTTGGAGAATGTAGAAACAGTCATTTCCAGCCCTAGAGACGCATATAAGAGTTAGCAGTAAGAATGCATTTAAAACACAGAAGACCCGCTTCGTACAAACTCATCTGCTGTGTATTGGTTTCTATTAGGAAGTTGCATATATGTTTAGAATCAGCGAGGTTGCAACACGTTTCTTCTAAAAGCTGCATTTGGACATTCCAGAGTGGATGGGAGAACAGGCTGTAAAGAGAAATACCTTGCTCTAAAACCAAAACGGAGCTATCTAGCAGAATGGTTTTCAATGTGTATATTCAAATCCGGAGATAAAGTGATGTGTGTTTGCAGCAGTTCAGAAACCCTTTCTTTGGAGAATGTAGAAACAGTCATTTCCAGCCATAGAGACGCATATAAGAGTTAGCAGTAAGAATGCGTTTAAAACACAGAAGACTCGCTTCGTACAAACTCATCTGCTGTGTGTTGGTTCCTTTTAGGAAGTGGCATCTATGTTTAGATTCTGTGAGGTAGAAACACGTTTCTTCTAAAAGCTGCGTTTGGACATTCCAGAGTGGATGGGAGAACAGGCTATAAAGAGAAATACCTTGCTCTAAAACCAAAAAGGAGCTATCTAGCAGAATGGTTTTCAATGTGTGTATTCAACTTCCAGAGATAAACTGATGTGTGTTTGCAGTAGTTCAGAAACCCTTTCTTTGGAGAATGAAGAAACAGTTATTTCCAGCACTAGAGACCCATATAAGAGTTAGCAGTAAGAATGCGTTTAAAACACAGAAGACCCGCTTCGTACAAAATCATCTGCTGTGTGTTGGTTACATTTAGGAAGTTGCATCTATGTTTAGATTCAGCGAGGTAGAAACACGTTTCTTCAAAAAGCCGCGTTTGGACATTCCAGAATGGATGGGAGAACAGGCTGTAAAGAAAAATAACTTGCTCTAAAACCAAAACGGAGCTATCTAGCAGAATGGTTGTCAATGTGTGTATTCAACTTCCAGAGTTAAACTGATTTATGTTTGCCGCAGTTCAGAAACCCTTTCTTTGGTGAATGTAGAAACAGTCATTTCCAGCCCTAGAGACGCATATAAGAGTTAGCAGTAAGAATGCGTTTAAAACACAGAAGTCCCGCTTCGTACTTACTCATATGCTGTGTGTTGGTTTTCTTTAGGAAGTTGCATCTATGTTTAGATTCAGAGAGGTAGAAACACGTTTCTTTTAAAAGCTGTGTTTGGACATACCAGAATGGATGGGAGAACAGGCTGTAAAGAGAAATACCTTGCTCTAAAACCAAAACGGAGCTATCTAGCAGAATGGTTGTCAATATGTGTATTCAACTTCCAGAGTTAAACTGATGTGTGTTTGCAGCAGTTCAGAAACCCTTTTTTGGAAAATGTTGAAACAGTCATTTCTAGCCCTAGAGACGCATATAAGAGTTAGCAGTAAGAATGCGTTTAAAACACAGAAGACTCGCTTCGTACAAACTCATCTGCTGTGTGTTGGTTCCTTTTAGGAAGTTGCATCTATGTTTAGATTCTGTGAGGTAGAAACACGTTTCTTCTAAAAGCTAAGTTTGGACATTCCAGAGTGGATGGGAGAACAGGCTCTAAAGAGAAATACCTTGCTCTAAAACCAAAAAGGAGCTATCTAGCTGAATGGTTTTCAATGTGTGTATTCAACTTCCAGAGATAAACTGATGTGTGTTTGCAGTAGTTCAGAAACCCTTTCTTTGGAGAATGAAGAAACAGTTATTTCCAGCACTAGAGACGCATATAAGAGTTAGCAGTAAGAATGCATTTAAAACACAGAAGACCCGCTTCGTACAAAATCATCTGCTGTGTGTTGGTTACATTTAGGAAGTTGCATCTATGTTTAGATTCCGCGAGGTAGAAACACGTTTCTTCAAAAAGCCGCGTTTGGACATTCCAGAGTGGATGGGAGAACAGGCTGTAAAGAAAAATAACTTGCTCTAAAACCAAAACGGAGCTATCTAGCAGAATGGTTGTCAATGTGTGTATTCAACTTCCAGAGGTAAACTGATTTATGTTTGCCGCAGTTCAGAAACCCTTTCTTTGGTGAATGTAGAAACAGTCATTTCCAGTCATAGAGACACATATAAGAGTTAGAAATAAGAAAGCGTTTAAAACACAGAAGACCCGATTCGTAGAAACTCATCTGCTGTGTAGTGGTTCCTATTAGGAAGTTGCATCTATGTTTAGATTCAGCGAGGTTGCAACCCGTTTCTTCTGAAAGCTGCGTTTGGACACTCCAGAGTGGAAGGGAGAAAAGGATGTAAAGAGAAATACCTTGCTCTAAATCCAAAACGGAGCTATCTAGCAGAATGGTTTTCAATGTGTGTATTCTCCTTCCAGAGATAAACTGATGTGTGTTTGCAGAAGTTGAGAAACCCTTTCTTTGGAGAATGTAGAAACAGTCATTTCCAGCCCTAGAGATGCATATAAGAGTTAGCAGTAAGAATGCGTTTAAAACACAGAAGACCCGCTTCGTACAAACTCATCTGCTGTGTATTGGTTTCTATTAGGAAGTTGCATATATGTTTAGAATCAGCGACGTTGCAACACGTTTCTTCTAAAAGCTGCATTTGGACATTCCAGAGTGGATGGGAGAACAGGCTGTAAAGAGAAATACCTTGCTCTAAAACCAAAACGGAGCTATCTAGCAGAATATTTTTCAATGTGTATATTCAAATTCCGGAAATAAAGTGATGTGTGTTTGCAGAAGTTGAGAAACCCTTTCTTTGGAGAATGTAGAAACAGTCATTTCCAGCCATAGAGACGCATATAAGAGTTAGCAGTAAGAATGCGTTTAAAACACAGAAGACTCGCTTCGTACAAACTCATCTGCTGTGTGTTGGGTCCTTTTAGGAAGTTGCATCTATGTTTAGATTCAGCGAGGTAGAAACACGTATCTTCTAAAAGCTGCGTTTAGACATTCAGAGTAGATGGGAGAATCGGCTGTAAAGAAAAATACCTTGCTCTAAAACCAAAACGGAGCTTTCTTGCTGAATGGTTTTCAATGTGTGTATTCAAATTCCAGAGATAAACTGATGTGTGTTTGCAGCAGTTCAGAAACCATTTCTTTGGAGAATGAAGAAAAAATTATTTCCAGCCATAGAGATGCATATAAGAGTTAGCAGTAAGAATGCGTTTAAAACACAGACGACCCGCTTCGTACAAACTCATCTGCTGTGTGTTGGGTCCTTTTAGGAAGTTGCATCTATGTTTAGATTCAGCGAGGTAGAAACACGTTTCTTCTAAAAGCTGCGTTTGGACATTCCAGAGTGGATGGGAGAACAGGCTGTAAAGAGAAATACCTTGCTCTAAAACCAAAACGGAGCTATCTAGCAGAATGGTTTTCAATGTGTATATTCAAATTCCGGAGATAAAGTGATGTGTGTTTGCAGCAGTTCAGAAACCCTTTCTTTGGAGAATGTAGAAACAGTCATTTCCAGCCATAGAGACGCATATAAGAGTTAGCAGTAAGAATGCGTTTAAAACACAGAAGACTCGCTTCGTACAAACTCATCTGCTGTGTGTTGGTTCCTTTTAGGAAGTTGCATCTATGTTTAGATTCTGTGAGGTAGAAACACGTTTCTTCTAAAAGCTGCGTTTGGACATTCCAGAGTGGATGGGAGAACAGGCTATAAAGAGAAATACCTTGCTCTAAAACCAAAAAGGAGCTATCTAGCAGAATGGTTTTCAATGTGTGTATTCAACTTCCAGAGATAAACTGATGTGTGTTTGCAGTAGTTCAGAAACCCTTTCTTTGGAGAATGAAGAAACAGTTATTTCCAGCACTAGAGACCCATATAAGAGTTAGCAGTAAGAATGCGTTTAAAACACAGAAGACCCGCTTCGTACAAAATCATCTGCTGTGTGTTGGTTACATTTAGGAAGTTGCATCTATGTTTAGATTCAGCGAGGTAGAAACACGTTTCTTCAAAAAGCCGCGTTTGGACATTCCAGAGTGGATGGGAGAACAGGCTGTAAAGAAAAATAACTTGCTCTAAAACCAAAACGGAGCTATCTAGCAGAATGGTTGTCAATGTGTGTATTCAACTTGCAGAGTTAAACTGATTTATGTTTGCCGCAGTTCAGAAACCCTTTCTTTGGTGAATGTAGAAACAGTCATTTCCAGCCCTAGAGACGCATATAAGAGTTAGCAGTAAGAATGCATTTAAAACACAGAAGACCCGTTTCGTACAAACTCATCTGCTGTGTATTGGTTCCTATTAGGAAGTTGCATCTATGTTTAGAATCAGCGAGGTTGCAACACGTTTCTTTTAAAAGCTGCGTTTGGACATTCCAGAGTGGATGGCAGAACAGGCTGTATAGAGAAATACCTTGCTCTAAAACCAAAACGGAGCTATCTAGCAGAATGGTTTTCAATGTGAGTATTCAACTTCCAGAGATAAACTGATGTGTGTTTGCAGCAGTTCAGAAACCCTTTTTTGGAAAATGTAGAAACAGTCATTTCCAGCCATAGAGATGCATATAAGAGTTAGCAGTAAGAATGCCTTGAAAACACAGAAGACCCGCTTCGTACAAACTCATCTGCTGTGTGTTGGGTCCTTTTAGGAAGTTGCATCTATGTTTAGATTCAGCGAGGTAGAAACACGTATCTTCTAAAAGCTGCGTTTAGACATTCAGAGTAGATGGGAGAATCGGCTGTAAAGAAAAATACCTTGCTCTAAAACCAAAACGGAGCTTTCTTGCTGAATGGTTTTCAATGTGTGTATTCAAATTCCAGAGATAAACTGATGTGTGTTTGCAGCAGTTCAGAAACCATTTCTTTGGAGAATGAAGAAAAAATTATTTCCAGCCATAGAGATGCATATAAGAGTTAGCAGTAAGAATGCGTTTAAAACACAGAAGACCCGCTTCGTACAAACTCATCTGCTGTGTGTTGGGTCCTTTTAGGAAGTTGCATCTATGTTTAGATTCAGCGAGGTAGAAACACGTTTCTTCTAAAAGCTGCGTTTGGACATTCCAGAGTGGATGGGAGAACAGGCTGTAAAGAGAAATACCTTGCTCTAAAACCAAAACGGAGCTATCTAGCAGAATGGTTTTCAATGTGTATATTCAAATTCCGGAGATAAAGTGATGTGTGTTTGCAGCAGTTCAGAAACCCTTTCTTTGGAGAATGTAGAAACAGTCATTTCCAGCCATAGAGACGCATATAAGAGTTAGCAGTAAGAATGCGTTTAAAACACAGAAGACTCGCTTCGTACAAACTCATCTGCTGTGTGTTGGTTCCTTTTAGGAAGTTGCATCTATGTTTAGATTCTGTGAGGTAGAAACACGTTTCTTCTAAAAGCTGCGTTTGGACATTCCAGAGTGGATGGGAGAACAGGCTATAAAGAGAAATACCTTGCTCTAAAACCAAAAAGGAGCTATCTAGCAGAATGGTTTTCAATGTGTGTATTCAACTTCCAGAGATAAACTGATGTGTGTTTGCAGTAGTTCAGAAACCCTTTCTTTGGAGAATGAAGAAACAGTTATTTCCAGCACTAGAGACCCATATAAGAGTTAGCAGTAAGAATGCGTTTAAAACACAGAAGACCCGCTTCGTACAAAATCATCTGCTGTGTGTTGGTTACATTTAGGAAGTTGCATCTATGTTTAGATTCCGCGAGGTAGAAACACGTTTCTTCAAAAAGCCGCGTTTGGACATTCCAGAGTGGATGGGAGAACAGGCTGTAAAGAAAAATAACTTGCTCTAAAACCAAAACGGAGCTATCTAGCAGAATGGTTGTCAATGTGTGTATTCAACTTCCAGAGTTAAACTGATTTATGTTTGCCGCAGTTCAGAAACCCTTTCTTTGGTGAATGTAGAAACAGTCATTTCCAGTCATAGAGACGCATATAAGAGTTAGCAGTAAGAATGCATTTAAAACACAGAAGACCCCCTTCGTACAAACTCATATGCTGTGTGTTGGTTTTCTTTAGGAAGTTGCATCTATGTATAGATTCAGAGAGGTAGAAACACGTTTCTTTTAAAAGCTGTGTTTGGACATACCAGAATGGATGGGAGAACAGGCTGTAAAGAGAAATACCTTGCTCTAAAACCAAAACGGAGCTATCTAGCAGAATGGTTGTCAATATGTGTATTCAACTTCCAGAGTTAAACTGATGTGTGTTTGCAGCAGTTCAGAAACCCTTTTTTGGAAAATGTTGAAACAGTCATTTCTAGCCCTAGAGACGCATATAAGAGTTAGCAGTAAGAATGCGTTTAAAACACAGAAGACTCGCTTCGTACAAACTCATCTGCTGTGTGTTGGTTCCTTTTAGGAAGTTGCATCTATGTTTAGATTCTGTGAGGTAGAAACACGTTTCTTCTAAAAGCTAAGTTTGGACATTCCAGAGTGGATGGGAGAACAGGCTATAAAGAGAAATACCTTGCTCTAAAACCAAAAAGGAGCTATCTAGCTGAATGGTTTTCAATGTGTGTATTCAACTTCCAGAGATAAACTGATGTGTGTTTGCAGTAGTTCAGAAACCCTTTCTTTGGAGAATGAAGAAACAGTTATTTCCAGCACTAGAGACGCATATAAGAGTTAGCAGTAAGAATGCATTTAAAACACAGAAGACCCGCTTCGTACAAAATCATCTGCTGTGTGTTGGTTACATTTAGGAAGTTGCATCTATGTTTAGATTCCGCGAGGTAGAAACACGTTTCTTCAAAAAGCCGCGTTTGGACATTCCAGAGTGGATGGGAGAACAGGCTGTAAAGAAAAATAACTTGCTCTAAAACCAAAACGGAGCTATCTAGCAGAATGGTTGTCAATGTGTGTATTCAACTTCCAGAGTTAAACTGATTTATGTTTGCCGCAGTTCAGAAACCCTTTCTTTGGTGAATGTAGAAACAGTCATTTCCAGTCATAGAGACACATATAAGAGTTAGAAATAAGAAAGCGTTTAAAACACAGAAGACCCGATTCGTAGAAACTCATCTGCTGTGTAGTGGTTCCTATTAGGAAGTTGCATCTATGTTTAGATTCAGCGAGGTTGCAACCCGTTTCTTCTGAAAGCTGCGTTTGGACATTCCAGAGTGGAAGGGAGAAAAGGATGTAAAGAGAAATACCTTGCTCTAAATCCAAAACGGAGCTATCTAGCAGAATGGTTTTCAATGTGTGTATTCTCCTTCCAGAGATAAACTGATGTGTGTTTGCAGAAGTTGAGAAACCCTTTCTTTGGAGAATGTAGAAACAGTCATTTCCAGCCCTAGAGATGCATATAAGAGTTAGCAGTAAGAATGCGTTTAAAACACAGAAGACCCGCTTCGTACAAACTCATCTGCTGTGTATTGGTTTCTATTAGGAAGTTGCATATATGTTTAGAATCAGCGACGTTGCAACACGTTTCTTCTAAAAGCTGCATTTGGACATTCCAGAGTGGATGGGAGAACAGGCTGTAAAGAGAAATACCTTGCTCTAAAACCAAAACGGAGCTATCTAGCAGAATATTTTTCAATGTGTATATTCAAATTCCGGAAATAAAGTGATGTGTGTTTGCAGAAGTTGAGAAACCCTTTCTTTGGAGAATGTAGAAACAGTCATTTCCAGCCATAGAGACGCATATAAGAGTTAGCAGTAAGAATGCGTTTAAAACACAGAAGACTCGCTTCGTACAAACTCATCTGCTGTGTGTTGGGTCCTTTTAGGAAGTTGCATCTATGTTTAGATTCAGCGAGGTAGAAACACGTATCTTCTAAAAGCTGCGTTTAGACATTCAGAGTAGATGGGAGAATCGGCTGTAAAGAAAAATACCTTGCTCTAAAACCAAAACGGAGCTTTCTTGCTGAATGGTTTTCAATGTGTGTATTCAAATTCCAGAGATAAACTGATGTGTGTTTGCAGCAGTTCAGAAACCATTTCTTTGGAGAATGAAGAAAAAATTATTTCCAGCCATAGAGATGCATATAAGAGTTAGCAGTAAGAATGCGTTTAAAACACAGACGACCCGCTTCGTACAAACTCATCTGCTGTGTGTTGGGTCCTTTTAGGAAGTTGCATCTATGTTTAGATTCAGCGAGGTAGAAACACGTTTCTTCTAAAAGCTGCGTTTGGACATTCCAGAGTGGATGGGAGAACAGGCTGTAAAGAGAAATACCTTGCTCTAAAACCAAAACGGAGCTATCTAGCAGAATGGTTTTCAATGTGTATATTCAAATTCCGGAGATAAAGTGATGTGTGTTTGCAGCAGTTCAGAAACCCTTTCTTTGGAGAATGTAGAAACAGTCATTTCCAGCCATAGAGACGCATATAAGAGTTAGCAGTAAGAATGCGTTTAAAACACAGAAGACTCGCTTCGTACAAACTCATCTGCTGTGTGTTGGTTCCTTTTAGGAAGTTGCATCTATGTTTAGATTCTGTGAGGTAGAAACACGTTTCTTCTAAAAGCTGCGTTTGGACATTCCAGAGTGGATGGGAGAACAGGCTATAAAGAGAAATACCTTGCTCTAAAACCAAAAAGGAGCTATCTAGCAGAATGGTTTTCAATGTGTGTATTCAACTTCCAGAGATAAACTGATGTGTGTTTGCAGTAGTTCAGAAACCCTTTCTTTGGAGAATGAAGAAACAGTTATTTCCAGCACTAGAGACCCATATAAGAGTTAGCAGTAAGAATGCGTTTAAAACACAGAAGACCCGCTTCGTACAAAATCATCTGCTGTGTGTTGGTTACATTTAGGAAGTTGCATCTATGTTTAGATTCAGCGAGGTAGAAACACGTTTCTTCAAAAAGCCGCGTTTGGACATTCCAGAGTGGATGGGAGAACAGGCTGTAAAGAAAAATAACTTGCTCTAAAACCAAAACGGAGCTATCTAGCAGAATGGTTGTCAATGTGTGTATTCAACTTCCAGAGTTAAACTGATTTATGTTTGCCGCAGTTCAGAAACCCTTTCTTTGGTGAATGTAGAAACAGTCATTTCCAGCCCTAGAGACGCATATAAGAGTTAGCAGTAAGAATGCATTTAAAACACAGAAGACCCGTTTCGTACAAACTCATCTGCTGTGTATTGGTTCCTATTAGGAAGTTGCATCTATGTTTAGAATCAGCGAGGTTGCAACACGTTTCTTTTAAAAGCTGCGTTTGGACATTCCAGAGTGGATGGCAGAACAGGCTGTATAGAGAAATACCTTGCTCTAAAACCAAAACGGAGCTATCTAGCAGAATGGTTTTCAATGTGAGTATTCAACTTCCAGAGATAAACTGATGTGTGTTTGCAGCAGTTCAGAAACCCTTTTTTGGAAAATGTAGAAACAGTCATTTCCAGCCATAGAGATGCATATAAGAGTTAGCAGTAAGAATGCCTTGAAAACACAGAAGACCCGCTTCGTACAAACTCATCTGCTGTGTGTTGGGTCCTTTTAGGAAGTTGCATCTATGTTTAGATTCAGCGAGGTAGAAACACGTTTTTTCTAAAAGCTGCGTTTGGACCTTCCAGAGTGGATGGGAGAACAGGCTGTAAAGAGAAATACCTTGCTCTAAAACCAAAACGGAGCTATCTAGCAGAATGGTTTTCAATGTGTTTATTCAAATTCCGGAGATAAAGTGATGTGTGTTTGCAGCAGTTCAGAAACCCTTTCTTTGGAGAATGTAGAAACAGTCATTTCCAGCCATAGAGACGCATATAAGAGTTAGCAGTAAGAATGCGTTTAAAACACAGAAGACTCGCTTCGTACAAACTCATCTGCTGTGTGTTGGGTCCTTTTAGGAAGTTGCATCTATGTTTAGATTCAGCGAGGTAGAAACACGTATCTTCTAAAAGCTGCGTTTAGACATTCAGAGTAGATGGGAGAATCGGCTGTAAAGAAAAATACCTTGCTCTAAAACCAAAACGGAGCTTTCTTGCTGAATGGTTTTCAATGTGTGTATTCAAATTCCAGAGATAAACTGATGTGTGTTTGCAGCAGTTCAGAAACCATTTCTTTGGAGAATGAAGAAAAAATTATTTCCAGCCATAGAGATGCATATAAGAGTTAGCAGTAAGAATGCGTTTAAAACACAGAAGACCCGCTTCGTACAAACTCATCTGCTGTGTGTTGGGTCCTTTTAGGAAGTTGCATCTATGTTTAGATTCAGCGAGGTAGAAACACGTTTCTTCTAAAAGCTGCGTTTGGACATTCCAGAGTGGATGGGAGAACAGGCTGTAAAGAGAAATACCTTGCTCTAAAACCAAAACGGAGCTATCTAGCAGAATGGTTGTCAATGTGTGTATTCCACTTCCAGAGTTAAACTGATGTGTGTTTGCAGCAGTTCAGAAACCCTTTCTTTGGAGAATGTAGAAAAAGTCATTTCGAACCCTAGATACGCATGTAACAGCAGTAAGAATGTGTATAAAACACAGAAGACCTGCTTCTTACAAACTCATCTGCTGTTTGTTGGTTCCTTTTAGGAAGTTGCATCTATGTTTAGATTCAGCGAGGTTGCAACACGTTTCTTCTAAAAGCTGCGTTTGGACATTCCAGAGTGGATGGGAGAACAGGATGTAAAGAAAAATACCTTGCTCTAAAACCAAAACGGAGCTTTCTTGCTGAATGGCTTTCAATGTGTGTATTCCACTTCCAGAGCTAAACTGATGTGTGTTTGCAGCAGTTCAGAAACCCTTTCTTTGGAGAATGAAGAAACAGTTATTTCCAGCCCCAGAGACGAATATAAGAGTTAGCAGTAAGAATGCGTTTAAAACACAGAAGACCCGCTTCGTACTTACTCATATGCTGTGTGTTGGTTTTCTTTAGGAAGTTGCATCTATGTTTAGATTCAGAGAGGTAGAAACACGTTTCTTTTAAAAGCTGCGTTTGGATATACCAGAATGGATGGGAGAACAGGCTGTAAAGAGAAATACCTTGCTCTAAAACCAAAACGGAGCTATCTAGCAGAATGGTTGTCCATATGTGTATTCAACTTCCAGAGTTAAACTGATGTGTGTTTGCAGCAGTTCAGAAACCTGCTCCGGCCTGCAGAGCAACAGACAGGAACCCGGGCAAACCTATCGTGGATGAGAAGGGATGGGACAAGAGGCGCGAAGAATGGCAGCAAGACAAAAGTTCTGATCAAGCTGCAAAGTTTATTTCAAAATGGGTTCCTTATATAGAGAGGGGAGAGGGGAGGGGAAAGTGGCTCTGATAGGTTGAAAAGCGAGTGCTCAGCTTGTGATCAGCAATCCCATTGGTGCAGCCGCACGTGATCAGCGATCCCATTGGTGCAGCCGTGCGTGATCTTTGGTGGCCCGCCACCACGTCCGTGGTATGCTTCTGGCGGGAGGCTGATGCAATCTTTTGCTTTGATTGCAGCAGCTTAGCCTGGGTTCCCAACATCTCCTCCCTTTTTCTTTTAAAAAGGGGGCGGACCTTAACCAGCTAGGGGAGGTAGAGGCTGTGCTCCTCCTGAGCCTTGATCTTTAGGCTTGTAGGTACCTTTTGGGGAGGAGAGGACTTTTGGGTACCAACCTCTATGCAAGCCAGCTTACCTCTCAGGAGACTCGACAATAGCCTTAATAAGGCTTCTCCTTGCAGTGCTTTGCCTTGCACCTAGCGGTGTCCATTACCTTTGTAAAGCATAGTGTCGAGCGGTATGCTGCTCCCGTAGGAGGGGAAACCGGCTACAGCTTGTTATTTTCTAGATCACGCGTTGCTAGTTGGTGATAGTGGATTTGTATAGGCTTTCCCAGTATGGAATTAAGCTGATCCTTAATTAATGCTGTCACTCGTCTTAGGATCCAGGGGGCAAAGGAAAAGAATAGGATGATAGCAAATAAGGGTCCAAGGAAGGGGAGGAGGTAAGGGAGAAGTCCATTGAGGCCGGTGAGGAAGGGATTATCGGCGAGTGCCTTGCGTCTTCGTTCGAGATCTTCCTGTAGATTTTTTATTTTATTTCGGACAATTCCTGACTTGTTGGCATAAAAGCAGCAACGTTCCTGTAGGGCTAAACAGAGGCCTCCCTGTTCTGCAGTGAGTAGATCTAAGCCTCTTCTGTTTTGTAAGACTACTTCAGCTAGGGAGTCTAATTGGTCCTGTATGTCATTGATGGTGCTGGACAAAGTTTGGACGTCGCTAATAAGTTGATGGGAGAGTTTGGTGTAAGAGTGGACAGCCACCCCGAGTCCTGCCGTACCAGTGGTGACTGCTGTAGAGATACCCAATCCTACTAGTAGAGGAATTAGTGTAACGGCTCGTTTTTGCCGCCCTGCGATATAGTCAAAGGTAGGGATGGGGACAGGGTCATCACCAGAAATAATGTCTATATCTGGCAGGAGGGCGGCTAACACACATGACCCTGTCCAGTTTGCAGGCAGAGCAGTAAAGGCGAGGTTGTTGCCGCAAACAAAAGCTTGGCCTGGGCCAGGGCAAAGGGCCTCACTGTGGTTGGAACTACTGGAGCAGTTTACAAAGTTGGCAACGCCAACCGGAATATTAAAGCTGTTGTTTTGTGCACCTTTAAAGAAGCAAGGGTATACTTGGGAAGGCATGGGCTGGACTCTAAAGGGTAAGCTGGGGGTGCAATTATTTGGCAGAATTGCACTTTGGCAAGCGGGGTTAGCATTTTCATAGGCTAGGTGCTTTACAAAGGAGCTCTCACTTTCCCCGGAGCCAAAAAGGCGATCTGCCGCCTCCTGGAGACGGCTTACAAAATCACTGTATGACTCATCTGGGCCTTGTCTGATTTTTGCAAGGGAAGTAGTGGCCGCTCCTTTCTGGGGGAGTCGCTTCCAGGCTTTTAGGCCTGCGGACTGAATCTGGGTTAAAAGCCCTGGGGGGAATTGGGCCTGTTTTTCGTTGCTTTGGTAAGGGCTGGTGCCTAGAAATTTTTTAAGGGTCCACCCTTTGGAGGAGGCTTTGCGCGCGTTGCGCTCTGCAAAGTGTTTAGCGGTCTCCTCGTATTCAGACTTCCAAAGGACAAAATCACCTCCACTGAGCGCAGCGCGGGACAGGAAAAACCAATCACTAGGAGTAAGCCATCTTTCACAGAGATTTTCTACTAGGGCCACGGTAAACGGGGCGGTAGGACCATAATTAGCAACAGCAGTTTTAATTTTTTCTATTGTCTTTAAATTTAGCCGCTTATAGGTATGGGTGTATGTAGGCTCGGTGGACTCTGAGCTTTTCTCCTCCTCATCCTCTGAGTTAGATTCTCCGGAGTCTGCTTCCTCCTCCTCAGGGATGGTGTGCGTGTCAGGGTGAGGAGACGCTCGGCCCGTGGTATTGGAGCTAACCTGTCCCTGACTTCTAGTAACGGGAAAAGCCATAACTCCCGCGGGAGGTAGAAGGGCCAAATTGGACAATTCTGAAGCTAAAGTCTGGATTTCTTTGAGGATGACTACAGTTTCTTGAATGGAGGTTTTATTGGATAAATTTTGAGCTGTGGAGGGGGCAAAAGCACTTGGTGTGGGGGCATGTAAGACCGGAGCCGCGACTGCCACTGGGGGCACTGCTGTAGGAACATAGGGCGGCGGCCGGAAAGGTGGCAATGCCGGGGTGTTAGTTAGTTGGGGCCAATCAGGGTTGTTATATTGGGCAGCTGCCTCTTCCAGATCTGCTTGATCGGCGGGATCTAGTTGATCATCCTGACTACCCGAGTTATGCAAGGTTTTAGAATTAGCAAGCAAGGGCAAATGTTGGGGCGGAGTATGCGCCCGAGAATGAGGACTTTGAATGGGGGGGTCCGTAAGGGTTGCAAGGTTGGGGTACAGTGAAAACTGCCCTGTATCATCTGAACCAATGTCAATTGCAACCGAGGGGCAGGTAGAAGGGGCCCTAGAGGGAGGGCGAGAGGAGGCCTTTTCAGAGGTGGTAATTGTTACAGGGGCTTGTCTAGATGGAGGTCGGGAGTGGCTAGTAAGAATTTTTTGACCCTCCTTACAGAGGCGTTGAATGTCAGGGGAGTCGCCCTGATTAGTAAGGACGTCCCTTATTAAATTATAATAATTAAAAGTGGTGATCGGAATAGTCTCAGGACCAAAAACACGGTAATAGTCATTCAGACAATCACCAACACGTCCCCAAACACGAGAGTCAATAGACCCTTCCTGGGGGAACCATGGACATGTTTTAAAAATGAAACTAAAAAAGGAGACAAGGTCTTTCTTGCGAACCCGAATTCTGCGCACCTTGAGAGATTCCTTTAACTGACTTATAAAGAGATCATTTTCACTGTGTGAAGATGCTTGTCCCATGATTGGGTCTTACCTGAGTAATGCCGCCGTCGAAGAACGAACTTCCAGGAGTCGGCTCGCGGTCGGGTGGTCCGCGGTGCTCCGTGCGGGGAACCAGTTAACGGGGCCGGCGGTTAATGGGGACGGCGGTCCACGGAGGCCGGCATCGAGCCCCACGTTGGGCGCCACTTGCTCCGGCCTGCAGAGCAACAGACAGGAACCCGGGCAAACCTATCGTGGATGAGAAGGGATGGGACAAGAGGCGCGAAGAATGGCAGCAAGACAAAAGTTCTGATCAAGCTGCAAAGTTTATTTCAAAATGGGTTCCTTATATAGAGAGGGGAGAGGGGAGGGGAAAGTGGCTCTGATAGGTTGAAAAGCGAGTGCTCAGCTTGTGATCAGCAATCCCATTGGTGCAGCCGCACGTGATCAGCGATCCCATTGGTGCAGCCGTGCGTGATCTTTGGTGGCCCGCCACCACGTCCGTGGTATGCTTCTGGCGGGAGGCTGATGCAATCTTTTGCTTTGATTGCAGCAGCTTAGCCTGGGTTCCCAACAGAAACCCTTTTTTGGAAAATGTTGAAACAGTCTTTTCTAGCCCTAGAGACGCATATAAGAGTTAGCAGTAAGAATGCGTTTAAAACACAGAAGACTTGCTTTGTACAAACTCATCTGCTGTGTGTTGGTTCCTTTTAGGAAGTTGCATCTATGTTTAGATTCTGTGAGGTAGAAACACGTTTCTTCTAAAAGCTAAGTTTGGACATTCCAGAGTGGATGGGAGAACAGGCTATAAAGAGAAATACCTTGCTCTAAAACCAAAAAGGAGCTATCTAGCAGAATGGTTTTCAATGTGTGTATTCAACTTCCAGAGATAAACTGATGTGTGTTTGCAGTAGTTCAGAAACCCTTTCTTTGGAGAATGAAGAAACAGTTATTTCCAGCACTAGAGATGCATATAAGAGTTAGCAGTAAGAATGCATTTAAAACACAGAAGACCCGCTTCGTACAAACTCATCTGCTGTGTATTGGTTCCTATTAGGAAGTTGCATCTATGTTTAGAATCAGCGAGGTTGCGACACGTATCTTTTAAAAGCTGCGTTTGGACATTCCAGAGTGGATGGGAGAACAGGCTGTATAGAGAAATACCTTGCTCTAAAACCAAAACGGAGCTATCTAGCAGAATGGTTTTCAATGTTTGTATTCAACTTCCAGAGATAAACTGATGTGTGTTTGCAGCAGTTCAGAAACCCTTTTTTGGAAAATGTAGAAACAGTCATTTCCAGCCATAGAGATGCATATAAGAGTTAGCAGTAAGAATGCCTTGAAAACACAGAAGACCCGTTTCGTACAAACTCATCTGCTGTGTGTTGGGTCCTTTTAGGAAGTTGCATCTATGTTTAGATTCAGCGAGGTAGAAACACGTTTTTTCTAAAAGCTGCCTTTGGACCTTCCAGAGTGGATGGGAGAACAGGCTGTAACAGGCTGTGAAGAGAAATACCTTTCTCTGAAACCAAAACGGAGCTATCTAGCTGAATGGTTTTCAATGTGTATATTCAACTTCCAGAGATAAACTGATGTGGGTTTGCAGCAGTTCACAAACCCTTTCTTTGGAGAATGTAGAAACAGTCATTTCCAGTCATAGAGACACATATAAGAGTTAGAAATAAGAAAGCGTTTAAAACACAGAAGACCCGATTCGTAGAAACTCATCTGCTGTGTATTGGTTCCTATTAGGAAGTTGCATCTATGTTTAGATTCAGCGAGGTTGCAACCCGTTTCTTCTGAAAGCTGCGTTTGGACATTCCAGAGTGGAAGGGAGAAAAGGATGTAAAGAGAAATACCTTGCTCTAAATCCAAAACGGAGGTATCTAGCAGAATGGTTTTCAATGTGTGTATTCTACTTCCAGAGATAAACTGATGTGTGTTTGCAGAAGTTGAGAAACCCTTTCTTTGGAGAATGTAGAAACAGTCATTTCCAGCCCTAGAGACGCATATAAGAGTTAGCAGTAAGAATGCGTTTAAAACACAGAAGACCCGCTTCGTACAAACTCATCTGCTGTGTATTGGTTTCTATTAGGAAGTTGCATATATGTTTAGAATCAGCGAGGTTGCAACACGTTTCTTCTACAAGCTGCATTTGGACATTCCAGAGTGGATGGGAGAACAGGCTGTAAAGAGAAATACCTTGCTCTAAAACCAAAACGGAGCTATCTAGCAGAATGGTTTTCAATGTGTATATTCAAATTCCGGAGATAAAGTGATGTGTGTTTGCAGCAGTTCAGAAACCCTTTCTTTGGAGAATGTAGAAACAGTCATTTCCAGCCATAGAGACGCATATAAGAGTTAGCAGTAAGAATGCGTTTAAAACACAGAAGACTCGCTTCGTACAAACTCATCTGCTGTGTGTTGGTTCCTTTTAGGAAGTTGCATCTATGTTTAGATTCAGCGAGGTTGCAACACGTTTCTTCTAAAAGCTGCGTTTGGACATTCCAGAGTGGATGGGAGAACAGGTTGTAAAGAAAAATACCTTGCTCTAAAACCAAAACGGAGCTTTCTTGCTGAATGGCTTTCAATGTGTGTATTCCACTTCCAGAGCTAAACTGATGTGTGTTTGCAGCAGTTCAGAAACCCTTTCTTTGGAGAATGAAGAAACAGTTATTTCCAGCCCCAGAGACGAATATAAGAGTTAGCAGTAAGAATGCGTTTAAAACACAGAAGACCCGCTTCGTACTTACTCATATGCTGTGTGTTGGTTTTCTTTAGGAAGTTGCATCTATGTTTAGATTCAGAGAGGTAGAAACACGTTTCTTTTAAAAGCTGCGTTTGGACATACCAGAATGGATGGGAGAACAGGCTGTAAAGAGAAATACCTTGCTCTAAAACCAAAACGGAGCTATCTAGCAGAATGGTTGTCCATATGTGTATTCAACTTCCAGAGTTAAACTGATGTGTGTTTGCTGCAGTTCAGAAACCTGCTCCGGCCTGCAGAGCAACAGACAGGAACCCGGGCAAACCTATCGTGGATGAGAAGGGATGGGACAAGAGGCGCGAAGAATGGCAGCAAGACAAAAGTTCTGATCAAGCTGCAAAGTTTATTTCAAAATGGGTTCCTTATATAGAGAGGGGAGAGGGGAGGGGAAAGTGGCTCTGATAGGTTGAAAAGCGAGTGCTCAGCTTGTGATCAGCAATCCCATTGGTGCAGCCGCACGTGATCAGCGATCCCATTGGTGCAGCCGTGCGTGATCTTTGGTGGCCCGCCACCACGTCCGTGGTATGCTTCTGGCGGGAGGCTGATGCAATCTTTTGCTTTGATTGCAGCAGCTTAGCCTGGGTTCCCAACATCTCCTCCCTTTTTCTTTTAAAAAGGGGGCGGACCTTAACCAGCTAGGGGAGGTAGAGGCTGTGCTCCTCCTGAGCCTTGATCTTTAGGCTTGTAGGTACCTTTTGGGGAGGAGAGGACTTTTGGGTACCAACCTCTATGCAAGCCAGCTTACCTCTCAGGAGACTCGACAATAGCCTTAATAAGGCTTCTCCTTGCAGTGCTTTGCCTTGCACCTAGCGGTGTCCATTACCTTTGTAAAGCATAGTGTCGAGCGGTATGCTGCTCCCGTAGGAGGGGAAACCGGCTACAGCTTGTTATTTTCTAGATCACGTGTTGCTAGTTGGTGATAGTGGATTTGTATAGGCTTTCCCAGTATGGAATTAAGCTGATCCTTAATTAATGCTGTCACTCGTCTTAGGATCCAGGGGGCAAAGGAAAAGAATAGGATGATAGCAAATAAGGGTCCAAGGAAGGGGAGGAGGTAAGGGAGAAGTCCATTGAGGCCGGTGAGGAAGGGATTATCGGCGAGTGCCTTGCGTCTTCGTTCGAGATCTTCCTGTAGATTTTTTATTTTATTTCGGACAATTCCTGACTTGTTGGCATAAAAGCAGCAACGTTCCTGTAGGGCTAAACAGAGGCCTCCCTGTTCTGCAGTGAGTAGATCTAAGCCTCTTCTGTTTTGTAAGACTACTTCAGCTAGGGAGTCTAATTGGTCCTGTATGTCATTGATGGTGCTGGACAAAGTTTGGACGTCGCTAATAAGTTGATGGGAGAGTTTGGTGTAAGAGTGGACAGCCACCCCGAGTCCTGCCGTACCAGTGGTGACTGCTGTAGAGATACCCAATCCTACTAGTAGAGGAATTAGTGTAACGGCTCGTTTTTGCCGCCCTGCGATATAGTCAAAGGTAGGGATGGGGACAGGGTCATCACCAGAAATAATGTCTATATCTGGCAGGAGGGCGGCTAACACACATGACCCTGTCCAGTTTGCAGGCAGAGCAGTAAAGGCGAGGTTGTTGCCGCAAACAAAAGCTTGGCCTGGGCCAGGGCAAAGGGCCTCACTGTGGTTGGAACTACTGGAGCAGTTTACAAAGTTGGCAACGCCAACCGGAATATTAAAGCTGTTGTTTTGTGCACCTTTAAAGAAGCAAGGGTATACTTGGGAAGGCATGGGCTGGACTCTAAAGGGTAAGCTGGGGGTGCAATTATTTGGCAGAATTGCACTTTGGCAAGCGGGGTTAGCATTTTCATAGGCTAGGTGCTTTACAAAGGAGCTCTCACTTTCCCCGGAGCCAAAAAGGCGATCTGCCGCCTCCTGGAGACGGCTTACAAAATCACTGTATGACTCATCTGGGCCTTGTCTGATTTTTGCAAGGGAAGTAGTGGCCGCTCCTTTCTGGGGGAGTCGCTTCCAGGCTTTTAGGCCTGCGGACTGAATCTGGGTTAAAAGCCCTGGGGGGAATTGGGCCTGTTTTTCGTTGCTTTGGTAAGGGCTGGTGCCTAGAAATTTTTTAAGGGTCCACCCTTTGGAGGAGGCTTTGCGCGCGTTGCGCTCTGCAAAGTGTTTAGCGGTCTCCTCGTATTCAGACTTCCAAAGGACAAAATCACCTCCACTGAGCGCAGCGCGGGACAGGAAAAACCAATCACTAGGAGTAAGCCATCTTTCACAGAGATTTTCTACTAGGGCCACGGTAAACGGGGCGGTAGGACCATAATTAGCAACAGCAGTTTTAATTTTTTCTATTGTCTTTAAATTTAGCCGCTTATAGGTATGGGTGTATGTAGGCTCGGTGGACTCTGAGCTTTTCTCCTCCTCATCCTCTGAGTTAGATTCTCCGGAGTCTGCTTCCTCCTCCTCAGGGATGGTGTGCGTGTCAGGGTGAGGAGACGCTCGGCCCGTGGTATTGGAGCTAACCTGTCCCTGACTTCTAGTAACGGGAAAAGCCATAACTCCCGCGGGAGGTAGAAGGGCCAAATTGGACAATTCTGAAGCTAAAGTCTGGATTTCTTTGAGGATGACTACAGTTTCTTGAATGGAGGTTTTATTGGATAAATTTTGAGCTGTGGAGGGGGCAAAAGCACTTGGTGTGGGGGCATGTAAGACCGGAGCCGCGACTGCCACTGGGGGCACTGCTGTAGGAACATAGGGCGGCGGCCGGAAAGGTGGCAATGCCGGGGTGTTAGTTAGTTGGGGCCAATCAGGGTTGTTATATTGGGCAGCTGCCTCTTCCAGATCTGCTTGATCGGCGGGATCTAGTTGATCATCCTGACTACCCGAGTTATGCAAGGTTTTAGAATTAGCAAGCAAGGGCAAATGTTGGGGCGGAGTATGCGCCCGAGAATGAGGACTTTGAATGGGGGGGTCCGTAAGGGTTGCAAGGTTGGGGTACAGTGAAAACTGCCCTGTATCATCTGAACCAATGTCAATTGCAACCGAGGGGCAGGTAGAAGGGGCCCTAGAGGGAGGGCGAGAGGAGGCCTTTTCAGAGGTGGTAATTGTTACAGGGGCTTGTCTAGATGGAGGTCGGGAGTGGCTAGTAAGAATTTTTTGACCCTCCTTACAGAGGCGTTGAATGTCAGGGGAGTCGCCCTGATTAGTAAGGACGTCCCTTATTAAATTATAATAATTAAAAGTGGTGATCGGAATAGTCTCAGGACCAAAAACACGGTAATAGTCATTCAGACAATCACCAACACGTCCCCAAACACGAGAGTCAATAGACCCTTCCTGGGGGAACCATGGACATGTTTTAAAAATGAAACTAAAAAAGGAGACAAGGTCTTTCTTGCGAACCCGAATTCTGCGCACCTTGAGAGATTCCTTTAACTGACTTATAAAGAGATCATTTTCACTGTGTGAAGATGCTTGTCCCATGATTGGGTCTTACCTGAGTAATGCCGCCGTCGAAGAACGAACTTCCAGGAGTCGGCTCGCGGTCGGGTGGTCCGCGGTGCTCCGTGCGGGGAACCAGTTAACGGGGCCGGCGGTTAATGGGGACGGCGGTCCACGGAGGCCGGCATCGAGCCCCACGTTGGGCGCCACTTGCTCCGGCCTGCAGAGCAACAGACAGGAACCCGGGCAAACCTATCGTGGATGAGAAGGGATGGGACAAGAGGCGCGAAGAATGGCAGCAAGACAAAAGTTCTGATCAAGCTGCAAAGTTTATTTCAAAATGGGTTCCTTATATAGAGAGGGGAGAGGGGAGGGGAAAGTGGCTCTGATAGGTTGAAAAGCGAGTGCTCAGCTTGTGATCAGCAATCCCATTGGTGCAGCCGCACGTGATCAGCGATCCCATTGGTGCAGCCGTGCGTGATCTTTGGTGGCCCACCACCACGTCCGTGGTATGCTTCTGGCGGGAGGCTGATGCAATCTTTTGCTTTGATTGCAGCAGCTTAGCCTGGGTTCCCAACAGAAACCCTTTTTTGGAAAATGTTGAAACAGTCTTTTCTAGCCCTAGAGACGCATATAAGAGTTAGCAGTAAGAATGCGTTTAAAACACAGAAGACTCGCTTTGTACAAACTCATCTGCTGTGTGTTGGTTCCTTTTAGGAAGTTGCATCTATGTTTAGATTCTGTGAGGTAGAAACACGTTTCTTCTAAAAGCTAAGTTTGGACATTCCAGAGTGGATGGGAGAACAGGCTATAAAGAGAAATACCTTGCTCTAAAACCAAAAAGGAGCTATCTAGCAGAATGGTTTTCAATGTGTGTATTCAACTTCCAGAGATAAACTGATGTGTGTTTGCAGTAGTTCAGAAACACTTTCTTTGGAGAATGAAGAAACAGTTATTTCCAGCACTAGAGATGCATATAAGAGTTAGCAGTAAGAATGCATTTAAAACACAGAAGACCCGCTTCGTACAAACTCATCTGCTGTGTATTGGTTCCTATTAGGAAGTTGCATCTATGTTTAGAATCAGCGAGGTTGCGACACGTTTCTTTTAAAAGCTGCGTTTGGACATTCCAGAGTGGATGGGAGAACAGGCTGTATAGAGAAATACCTTGCTCTAAAACCAAAACGGAGCTATCTAGCAGAATGGTTTTCAATGTTTGTATTCAACTTCCAGAGATAAACTGATGTGTGTTTGCAGCAGTTCAGAAACCCTTTTTTGGAAAATGTAGAAACAGTCATTTCCAGCCATAGAGATGCATATAAGAGTTAGCAGTAAGAATGCCTTGAAAACACAGAAGACCCGTTTCGTACAAACTCATCTGCTGTGTGTTGGGTCCTTTTAGGAAGTTGCATCTATGTTTAGATTCAGCGAGGTAGAAACACGTTTTTTCTAAAAGCTGCGTTTGGACCTTCCAGAGTGGATGGGAGAACAGGCTGTGAAGAGAAATACCTTTCTCTGAAACCAAAACGGAGCTATCTAGCTGAATGGTTTTCAATGTGTATATTCAACTTCCAGAGATAAACTGATGTGGGTTTGCAGCAGTTCACAAACCCTTTCTTTGGAGAATGTAGAAACAGTCATTTCCAGTCATAGAGACACATATAAGAGTTAGAAATAAGAAAGCGTTTAAAACACAGAAGACCCGATTCGTAGAAACTCATCTGCTGTGTATTGGTTCCTATTAGGAAGTTGCATCTATGTTTAGATTCAGCGAGGTTGCAACCCGTTTCTTCTGAAAGCTGCGTTTGGACATTCCAGAGTGGATGGGAGAAAAGGATGTAAAGAGAAATACCTTGCTCTAAATCCAAAACGGAGGTATCTAGCAGAATGGTTTTCAATGTGTGTATTCTACTTCCAGAGATAAACTGATGTGTGTTTGCAGAAGTTGAGAAACCCTTTCTTTGGAGAATGTAGAAACAGTCATTTCCAGCCCTAGAGACGCATATAAGAGTTAGCAGTAAGAATGCGTTTAAAACACAGAAGACCCGCTTCGTACAAACTCATCTGCTGTGTATTGGTTTCTATTAGGAAGTTGCATATATGTTTAGAATCAGCGAGGTTGCAACACGTTTCTTCTACAAGCTGCATTTGGACATTCCAGAGTGGATGGGAGAACAGGCTGTAAAGAGAAATACCTTGCTCTAAAACCAAAACGGAGCTATCTAGCAGAATGGTTTTCAATGTGTATATTCAAATTCCGGAGATAAAGTGATGTGTGTTTGCAGCAGTTCAGAAACCCTTTCTTTGGAGAATGAAGAAACAGTTATTTCCAGCACTAGAGATGCATATAAGAGTTAGCAGTAAGAATGCATTTAAAACACAGAAGACCCGCTTCGTACAAACTCATCTGCTGTGTATTGGTTCCTATTAGGAAGTTGCATCTATGTTTAGAATCAGCGAGGTTGCGACACGTTTCTTTTAAAAGCTGCGTTTGGACATTCCAGAGTGGATGGGAGAACAGGCTGTATAGAGAAATACCTTGCTCTAAAACCAAAACGGAGCTATCTAGCAGAATGGTTTTCAATGTTTGTATTCAACTTCCAGAGATAAACTGATGTGTGTTTGCAGCAGTTCAGAAACCCTTTTTTGGAAAATGTAGAAACAGTCATTTCCAGCCATAGAGATGCATATAAGAGTTAGCAGTAAGAATGCCTTGAAAACACAGAAGACCCGTTTCGTACAAACTCATCTGCTGTGTGTTGGGTCCTTTTAGGAAGTTGCATCTATGTTTAGATTCAGCGAGGTAGAAACACGTTTTTTCTAAAAGCTGCGTTTGGACCTTCCAGAGTGGATGGGAGAACAGGCTGTGAAGAGAAATACCTTTCTCTGAAACCAAAACGGAGCTATCTAGCTGAATGGTTTTCAATGTGTATATTCAACTTCCAGAGATAAACTGATGTGGGTTTGCAGCAGTTCACAAACCCTTTCTTTGGAGAATGTAGAAACAGTCATTTCCAGTCATAGAGACACATATAAGAGTTAGAAATAAGAAAGCGTTTAAAACACAGAAGACCCGATTCGTAGAAACTCATCTGCTGTGTATTGGTTCCTATTAGGAAGTTGCATCTATGTTTAGATTCAGCGAGGTTGCAACCCGTTTCTTCTGAAAGCTGCCTTTGGACATTCCAGAGTGGATGGGAGAAAAGGATGTAAAGAGAAATACCTTGCTCTAAATCCAAAACGGAGGTATCTAGCAGAATGGTTTTCAATGTGTGTATTCTACTTCCAGAGATAAACTGATGTGTGTTTGCAGAAGTTGAGAAACCCTTTCTTTGGAGAATGTAGAAACAGTCATTTCCAGCCCTAGAGACGCATATAAGAGTTAGCAGTAAGAATGCGTTTAAAACACAGAAGACCCGCTTCGTACAAACTCATCTGCTGTGTATTGGTTTCTATTAGGAAGTTGCATATATGTTTAGAATCAGCGAGGTTGCAACACGTTTCTTCTAAAAGCTGCATTTGGACATTCCAGAGTGGATGGGAGAACAGGCTGTAAAGAGAAATACCTTGCTCTAAAACCAAAACGGAGCTATCTAGCAGAATGGTTTTCAATGTGTATATTCAAATTCCGGAGATAAAGTGATGTGTGTTTCCAGCAGTTCAGAAACCCTTTCTTTGGAGAATGTAGAAACAGTCATTTCCAGCCATAGAGACGCATATAAGAGTTAGCAGTAAGAATGCGTTTAAAACACAGAAGACTCGCTTCGTACAAACTCATCTGCTGTGTGTTGGTTCCTTTTAGGAAGTTGCATCTATGTTTAGATTCTGTGAGGTAGAAACACGTTTCTTCTAAAAGCTGCGTTTGGACATTCCAGAGTGGATGGGAGAACAGGCTATAAAGAGAAATACCTTGCTCTAAAACCAAAAAGGAGCTATCTAGCAGAATGGTTTTCAATGTGTGTATTCAACTTCCAGAGATAAACTGATGTGTGTTTGCAGTAGTTCAGAAACCCTTTCTTTGGAGAATGAAGAAACAGTTATTTCCAGCACTAGAGACCCATATAAGAGTTAGCAGTAAGAATGCGTTTAAAACACAGAAGACCCGCTTCGTACAAAATCATCTGCTGTGTGTTGGTTACATTTAGGAAGTTGCATCTATGTTTAGATTCAGCGAGGTAGAAACACGTTTCTTCAAAAAGCCGCGTTTGGACATTCCAGAATGGATGGGAGAACAGGCTGTAAAGAAAAATAACTTGCTCTAAAACCAAAACGGAGCTATCTAGCAGAATGGTTGTCAATGTGTGTATTCAACTTCCAGAGTTAAACTGATTTATGTTTGCCGCAGTTCAGAAACCCTTTCTTTGGTGAATGTAGAAACAGTCATTTCCAGCCCTAGAGACGCATATAAGAGTTAGCAGTAAGAATGCATTTAAAACACAGAAGTCCCGCTTCGTACTTACTCATATGCTGTGTGTTGGTTTTCTTTAGGAAGTTGCATCTATGTTTAGATTCAGAGAGTTAGAAACACGTTTCTTTTAAAAGCTGCGTTTGGACATACCAGAATGGATGGGAGAACAGGCTGTAAAGAGAAATACCTTGCTCTAAAACCAAAAGGGAGCTATCTAGCAGAATGGTTGTCAATATGTGTATTCAACTTCCAGAGTTAAACTGATGTGTGTTTGCAGCAGTTCAGAAACCCTTTTTTGGAAAATGTTGAAACAGTCATTTCTAGCCCTAGAGACGCATATAAGAGTTAGCAGTAAGAATGCGTTTAAAACACAGAAGACTCGCTTCGTACAAACTCATCTGCTGTGTGTTGGTTCCTTTTAGGAAGTTGCATCTATGTTTAGATTCTGTGAGGTAGAAACACGTTTCTTCTAAAAGCTAAGTTTGGACATTCCAGAGTGGATGGGAGAACAGGCTATAAAGAGAAATACCTTGCTCTAAAACCAAAAAGGAGCTATCTAGCTGAATGGTTTTCAATTTGTGTATTCAACTTCCAGAGATAAACTGATGTGTGTTTGCAGTAGTTCAGAAACCCTTTCTTTGGAGAATGAAGAAACAGTTATTTCCAGCACTAGAGACGCATATAAGAGTTAGCAGTAAGAATGCATTTAAAACACAGAAGACCAGCTTCGTACAAACTCATCTGCTGTGTATTGGTTCCTATTAGGAGGTTGCATCTATGTTTAGAATCAGCGAGGTTGCAACACGTTTCTTTTAAAGGCTGCGTTTGGACATTCCAGAGTGGATGGGAGAACAGGCTGTATAGAGAAATACCTTGCTCTAAAACCAAAACGGAGCTATCTAGCAGAATGGTTTTCAATGTTTGTATTCAACTTCCAGAGATAAACTGATGTGTGTTTGCAGCAGTTCAGAAACCCTTTTTTGGAAAATGTAGAAACAGTCATTTCCAGCCATAGAGATGCATATAAGAGTTAGCAGTAAGAATGCCTTGAAAACACAGAAGACCCGCTTCGTACAAACTCATCTGCTGTGTGTTGGGTCCTTTTAGGAAGTTGCATCTATGTTTAGATTCAGCGAGGTAGAAACACGTTTTTTCTAAAAGCTGCCTTTGGACCTTCCAGAGTGGATGGGAGAACAGGCTGTAAAGAGAAATACCTTTCTCTGAAACCAAAACGGAGCTATCTAGCTGAATGGTTTTCAATGTGTATATTCAACTTCCAGAGATAAACTGATGTGGGTTTGCAGCAGTTCACAAACCCTTTCTTTGGAGAATGTAGAAACAGTCATTTCCAGTCATAGAGACACATATAAGAGTTAGAAATAAGAAAGCGTTTAAAACACAGAAGACCCGATTCGTAGAAACTCATCTGCTGTGTATTTGTTCCTATTAGGAAGTTGCATCTATGTTTAGATTCAGCGAGGTTGCAACCCGTTTCTTCTGAAAGCTGCCTTTGGACATTCCAGAGTGGATGGGAGAAAAGGATGTAAAGAGAAATACCTTGCTCTAAATCCAAAACGGAGGTATCTAGCAGAATGGTTTTCAATGTGTGTATTCTACTTCCAGAGATAAACTGATGTGTGTTTGCAGAAGTTGAGA
Organism: Saimiri boliviensis; assembly: GCF_048565385.1. Lineage (NCBI taxonomy): Eukaryota > Metazoa > Chordata > Mammalia > Primates > Cebidae > Saimiri > Saimiri boliviensis. The sequence continues at coordinate 82,204,084 of NC_133470.1, read as the reverse complement.
AACCCTTTCTTTGGAGAATGTAGAAACAGTCATTTCCAGCCCTAGAGACGCATATAAGAGTTAGCAGTAAGAATGCGTTTAAAACACAGAAGACCCGCTTCGTACAAACTCATCTGCTGTGTATTGGTTTCTATTAGGAAGTTGCATATATGTTTAGAATCAGCGAGGTTGCAACACGTTTCTTCTACAAGCTGCATTTGGACATTCCAGAGTGGATGGGAGAACAGGCTGTAAAGAGAAATACCTTGCTCTAAAACCAAAACGGAGCTATCTAGCAGAATGGTTTTCAATGTGTATATTCAAATTCCGGAGATAAAGTGATGTGTGTTTGCAGCAGTTCAGAAACCCTTTCTTTGGAGAATGTAGAAACAGTCATTTCCAGCCATAGAGACGCATATAAGAGTTAGCAGTAAGAATGCGTTTAAAACACAGAAGACTCGCTTCGTACAAACTCATCTGCTGTGTGTTGGTTCCTTTTAGGAAGTTGCATCTATGTTTAGATTCTGTGACGTAGAAACACGTTTCTTCTAAAAGCTAAGTTTGGACATTCCAGAGTGGATGGGAGAACAGGCTATAAAGAGAAATACCTTGCTCTAAAACCAAAAAGGAGCTATCTAGCAGAATGGTTTTCAATGTGTGTATTCAACTTCCAGAGATAAACTGATGTGTGTTTGCAGTAGTTCAGAAACCCTTTCTTTGGAGAATGAAGAAACAGTTATTTCCAGCACTAGAGACCCATATAAGAGTTAGCAGTAAGAATGCGTTTAAAACACAGAAGACCCGCTTCGTACAAAATCATCTGCTGTGTGTTGGTTACATTTAGGAAGTTGCATCTATGTTTAGATTCAGCGAGGTAGAAACACGTTTCTTCAAAAAGCCGCGTTTGGACATTCCAGAATGGATGGGAGAACAGGCTGTAAAGAAAAATAACTTGCTCTAAAACCAAAACGGAGCTATCTAGCAGAATGGTTGTCAATGTGTGTATTCAACTTCCAGAGTTAAACTGATTTATGTTTGCCGCAGTTCAGAAACCCTTTCTTTGGTGAATGTAGAAACAGTCATTTCCAGCCCTAGAGACGCATATAAGAGTTAGCAGTAAGAATGCATTTAAAACACAGAAGTCCCGCTTCGTACTTACTCATATGCTGTGTGTTGGTTTTCTTTAGGAAGTTGCATCTATGTTTAGATTCAGAGAGGTAGAAACACGTTTCTTTTAAAAGCTGCGTTTGGACATACCAGAATGGATGGGAGAACAGGCTGTAAAGAGAAATACCTTGCTCTAAAACCAAAAGGGAGCTATCTAGCAGAATGGTTGTCAATATGTGTATTCAACTTCCAGAGTTAAACTGATGTGTGTTTGCAGCAGTTCAGAAACCCTTTTTTGGAAAATGTTGAAACAGTCATTTCTAGCCCTAGAGACGCATATAAGAGTTAGCAGTAAGAATGTGTTTAAAACACAGAAGACTCGCTTCGTACAAACTCATCTGCTGTGTGTTGGTTCCTTTTAGGAAGTTGCATCTATGTTTAGATTCTGTGAGGTAGAAACACGTTTCTTCTAAAAGCTAAGTTTGGACATTCCAGAGTGGATGGGAGAACAGGCTATAAAGAGAAATACCTTGCTCTAAAACCAAAAAGGATCTATCTAGCAGAATGGTTTTCAATGTGTGTATTCAACTTCCAGAGATAAACTGATGTGTGTTTGCAGTAGTTCAGAAACCCTTTCTTTGGAGAATGAAGAAACAGTTATTTCCAGCACTAGAGACGCATATAAGAGTTAGCAGTAAGAATGCATTTAAAACACAGAAGACCCGCTTCGTACAAACTCATCTGCTGTGTATTGGTTCCTATTAGGAGGTTGCATCTATGTTTAGAATCAGCGAGGTTGCAACACGTTTCTTTTAAAGGCTGCGTTTGGACATTCCAGAGTGGATGGGAGAACAGGCTGTATAGAGAAATACCTTGCTCTAAAACCAAAACGGAGCTATCTAGCAGAATGGTTTTCAATGTTTGTATTCAACTTCCAGAGATAAACTGATGTGTGTTTGCAGCAGTTCAGAAACCCTTTTTTGGAAAATGTAGAAACAGTCATTTCCAGCCATAGAGATGCATATAAGAGTTAGCAGTAAGAATGCCTTGAAAACACAGAAGACCCGCTTCGTACAAACTCATCTGCTGTGTGTTGGGTCCTTTTAGGAAGTTGCATCTATGTTTAGATTCAGCGAGGTAGAAACACGTTTTTTCTAAAAGCTGCCTTTGGACCTTCCAGAGTGGATGGGAGAACAGGCTGTAAAGAGAAATACCTTTCTCTGAAACCAAAACGGAGCTATCTAGCTGAATGGTTTTCAATGTGTATATTCAACTTCCAGAGATAAACTGATGTGGGTTTGCAGCAGTTCACAAACCCTTTCTTTGGAGAATGTAGAAACAGTCATTTCCAGTCATAGAGACACATATAAGAGTTAGAAATAAGAAAGCGTTTAAAACACAGAAGACCCGATTCGTAGAAACTCATCTGCTGTGTATTTGTTCCTATTAGGAAGTTGCATCTATGTTTAGATTCAGCGAGGTTGCAACCCGTTTCTTCTGAAAGCTGCCTTTGGACATTCCAGAGTGGATGGGAGAAAAGGATGTAAAGAGAAATACCTTGCTCTAAATCCAAAACGGAGGTATCTAGCAGAATGGTTTTCAATGTGTGTATTCTACTTCCAGAGATAAACTGATGTGTGTTTGCAGAAGTTGAGAAACCCTTTCTTTGGAGAATGTAGAAACAGTCATTTCCAGCCCTAGAGACGCATATAAGAGTTAGCAGTAAGAATGCGTTTAAAACACAGAAGACCCGCTTCGTACAAACTCATCTGCTGTGTATTGGTTTCTATTAGGAAGTTGCATATATGTTTAGAATCAGCGAGGTTGCAACACGTTTCTTCTACAAGCTACATTTGGACATTCCAGAGTGGATGGGAGAACAGGCTGTAAAGAGAAATACCTTGCTCTAAAACCAAAACGGAGCTATCTAGCAGAATGGTTTTCAATGTGTATATTCAAATTCCGGAGATAAAGTGATGTGTGTTTGCAGCAGTTCAGAAACCCTTTCTTTGGAGAATGTAGAAACAGTCATTTCCAGCCATAGAGACGCATATAAGAGTTAGCAGTAAGAATGCGTTTAAAACACAGAAGACTCGCTTCGTACAAACTCATCTGCTGTGTGTTGGTTCCTTTTAGGAAGTTGCATCTATGTTTAGATTCTGTGAGGTAGAAACACGTTTCTTCTAAAAGCTGCGTTTGGACATTCCAGAGTGGATGGGAGAACAGGCTATAAAGAGAAATACCTTGCTCTAAAACCAAAAAGGAGCTATCTAGCAGAATGGTTTTCAATGTGTGTATTCAACTTCCAGAGATAAACTGATGTGTGTTTGCAGTAGTTCAGAAACCCTTTCTTTGGAGAATGAAGAAACAGTTATTTCCAGCACTAGAGACCCATATAAGAGTTAGCAGTAAGAATGCCTTGAAAACACAGAAGACCCTCTTCGTACAAACTCATCTGCTGTGTGTTGGGTCCTTTTAGGAAGTTGCATCTATGTTTAGATTCAGCGAGGTAGAAACACGTTTTTTCTAAAAGCTGCGTTTGGACCTTCCAGAGTGGATGGGAGAACAGGCTGTGAAGAGAAATACCTTTCTCTGAAACCAAAACGGAGCTATCTAGCTGAATGGTTTTCAATGTGTATATTCAACTTCCAGAGATAAACTGATGTGGGTTTGCAGCAGTTCACAAACCCTTTCTTTGGAGAATGTAGAAACAGTCATTTCCAGTCATAGAGACACATATAAGAGTTAGAAATAAGAAAGCGTTTAAAACACAGAAGACCCGATTCGTAGAAACTCATCTGCTGTGTATTGGTTCCTATTAGGAAGTTGCATCTATGTTTAGATTCAGCGAGGTTGCAACCCGTTTCTTCTGAAAGCTGCGTTTGGACATTCCAGAGTGGATGGGAGAAAAGGATGTAAAGAGAAATACCTTGCTCTAAATCCAAAACGGAGGTATCTAGCAGAATGGTTTTCAATGTGTGTATTCTACTTCCAGAGATAAACTGATGTGTGTTTGCAGAAGTTGAGAAACCCTTTCTTTGGAGAATGTAGAAACAGTCATTTCCAGCCCTAGAGACGCATATAAGAGTTAGCAGTAAGAATGCGTTTAAAACACAGAAGACCCGCTTCGTACAAACTCATCTGCTGTGTATTGGTTTCTATTAGGAAGTTGCATATATGTTTAGAATCAGCGAGGTTGCAACACGTTTCTTCTACAAGCTGCATTTGGACATTCCAGAGTGGATGGGAGAACAGGCTGTAAAGAGAAATACCTTGCTCTAAAACCAAAACGGAGCTATCTAGCAGAATGGTTTTCAATGTGTATATTCAAATTCCGGAGATAAAGTGATGTGTGTTTGCAGCAGTTCAGAAACCCTTTCTTTGGAGAATGTAGAAACAGTCATTTCCAGCCATAGAGACGCATATAAGAGTTAGCAGTAAGAATGCGTTTAAAACACAGAAGACTCGCTTCGTACAAACTCATCTGCTGTGTGTTGGTTCCTTTTAGGAAGTTGCATCTATGTTTAGATTCTGTGAGGTAGAAACACGTTTCTTCTAAAAGCTGCGTTTGGACATTCCAGAGTGGATGGGAGAACAGGCTATAAAGAGAAATACCTTGCTCTAAAACCAAAAAGGAGCTATCTAGCAGAATGGTTTTCAATGTGTCTATTCAACTTCCAGAGATAAACTGATGTGTGTTTGCAGTAGTTCAGAAACCCTTTCTTTGGAGAATGAAGAAACAGTTATTTCCAGCACTAGAGACCCATATAAGAGTTAGCAGTAAGAATGCGTTTAAAACACAGAAGACCCGCTTCGTACAAAATCATCTGCTGTGTGTTGGTTACATTTAGGAAGTTGCATCTATGTTTAGATTCCGCGAGGTAGAAACACGTTTCTTCAAAAAGCCGCGTTTGGACATTCCAGAGGGGATGGGAGAACAGGCTGTAACGAAAAATAACTTGCTCTAAAACCAAAACGGAGCTATCTAGCAGAATGGTTGTCAATGTGTGTATTCAACTTCCAGAGTTAAACTGATTTATGTTTGCCGCAGTTCAGAAACCCTTTCTTTGGTGAATGTAGAAACAGTCATTTCCAGCCCTAGAGACGCATATAAGAGTTAGCAGTAAGAATGCATTTAAAACACAGAAGACCCGCTTCGTACAAACTCATCTGCTGTGTATTGGTTCCTATTAGGAAGTGGCATCTATGTTTAGAATCAGCGAGGTTGCAACACGTTTCTTTTAAAAGCTGCGTTTGGACATTCCAGAGTGGATGGGAGAACAGGCTGTATAGAGAAATACCTTGCTCTAAAACCAAAACGGAGCTATCTAGCAGAATGGTTTTCAATGTTTGTATTCAACTTCCAGAGATAAACTGATGTGTGTTTGCAGCAGTTCAGAAACCCTTTTTTGGAAAATGTAGAAACAGTCATTTCCAGCCATAGAGATGCATATAAGAGTTAGCAGTAAGAATGCCTTGAAAACACAGAAGACCCGTTTCGTACAAACTCATCTGCTGTGTGTTGGGTCCTTTTAGGAAGTTGCATCTATGTTTAGATTCAGCGAGGTAGAAACACGTTTTTTCTAAAAGCTGCCTTTGGACCTTCCAGAGTGGATGGGAGAACAGGCTGTAACAGGCTGTGAAGAGAAATACCTTTCTCTGAAACCAAAACGGAGCTATCTAGCTGAATGGTTTTCAATGTGTATATTCAACTTCCAGAGATAAACTGATGTGGGTTTGCAGCAGTTCACAAACCCTTTCTTTGGAGAATGTAGAAACAGTCATTTCCAGTCATAGAGACACATATAAGAGTTAGAAATAAGAAAGCGTTTAAAACACAGAAGACCCGATTCGTAGAAACCCATCTGCTGTGTACTGGTTCCTATTAGGATGTTGCATTTATGTTTAGATTCAGCGAGGTTGCAACCCGTTTCTTCTGAAAGCTGCGTTTGGACATTCCAGAGTGGAAGGGAGAAAAGGATGTAAAGAGAAATACCTTGCTCTAAATCCAAAACGGAGGTATCTAGCAGAATGGTTTTCAATGTGTATATTCTACTTCCAGAGATAAACTGATGTGTGTTTGCAGAAGTTGAGAAACCCTTTCTTTGGAGAATGTAGAAACAGTCATTTCCAGCCCTAGAGACGCATATAAGAGATAGCAGTAAGAATGCGTTTAAAACACAGAAGACCCGCTTCGTACAAACTCATCTGCTGTGTATTGGTTTCTATTAGGAAGTTGCATATATGTTTAGAATCAGCGAGGTTGCAACACGTTTCTTCTACAAGCTGCATTTGGGCATTCCAGAGTGGATGGGAGAACAGGCTGTAAAGAGAAATACCTTGCTCTAAAACCAAAACGGAGCTATCTAGCAGAATGGTTTTCAATGTGTATATTCAAATTCCGGAGATAAAGTGATGTGTGTTTGCAGCAGTTCAGAAACCCTTTCTTTGGAGAATGTAGAAACAGTCATTTCCAGCCATAGAGATGCATATAAGAGTTAGCAGTAAGAATGCGTTTAAAACACAGAAGACTCGCTTCGTACAAACTCATCTGCTGTGTGTTGGTTCCCTTTAGGAAGTTGCATCTATGTTTAGATTCTGTGAGGTAGAAACACGTTTCTTCTAAAAGCTGCGTTTGGACATTCCAGAGTGGATGGGAGAACAGGCTATAAAGAGAAATACCTTGCTCTAAAACCAAAAAGGAGCTATCTAGCAGAATGGTTTTCAATGTGTGTATTCAACTTCCAGAGGTAAACTGATGTGTGTTTGCAGTAGTTCAGAAACCCTTTCTTTGGAGAATGAAGAAACAGTTATTTCCAGCACTAGAGACCGATATAAGAGTTAGCAGTAAGAATGCGTTTAAAACACAGAAGACCCGCTTCGTACAAAATCATCTGCTGTGTGTTGGTTACATTTAGGAAGTTGCATCTATGTTTAGATTCCGCGAGGTAGAAACACGTTTCTTCAAAAAGCCGCGTTTGGACATTCCAGAGTGGATGGGAGAACAGGCTGTAAAGAAAAATAACTTGCTCTAAAACCAAAACGGAGCTATCTAGCAGAATGGTTTTCAATGTGTATATTCAAATTCCAGAGTTAAACTGATTTATGTTTGCCGCAGTTCAGAAACCCTTTCTTTGGTGAATGTAGAAACAGTCATTTCCAGTCATAGAGACACATATAAGAGTTAGAAATAAGAAAGCGTTTAAAACACAGAAGACCCGATTCGTAGAAACTCATCTGCTGTGTAGTGGTTCCTATTAGGAAGTTGCATCTATGTTTAGATTCAGCGAGGTTGCAACCCGTTTCTTCTGAAAGCTGCGTTTGGACATTCCAGAGTGGAAGGGAGAAAAGGATGTAAAGAGAAATACCTTGCTCTAAATCCAAAACGGAGCTATCTAGCAGAATGGTTTTCAATGTGTGTATTCTCCTTCCAGAGATAAACTGATGTGTGTTTGCAGAAGTTGAGAAACCCTTTCTTTGGAGAATGTAGAAACAGTCATTTCCAGCCCTAGAGATGCATATAAGAGTTAGCAGTAAGAATGCGTTTAAAACACAGAAGACCCGCTTCGTACAAACTCATCTGCTGTGTATTGGTTTCTATTAGGAAGTTGCATATATGTTTAGAATCAGCGACGTTGCAACACGTTTCTTCTAAAAGCTGCATTTGGACATTCCAGAGTGGATGGGAGAACAGGCTGTAAAGAGAAATACCTTGCTCTAAAACCAAAACGGAGCTATCTAGCAGAATATTTTTCAATGTGTATATTCAAATTCCGGAAATAAAGTGATGTGTGTTTGCAGAAGTTGAGAAACCCTTTCTTTGGAGAATGTAGAAACAGTCATTTCCAGCCATAGAGACGCATATAAGAGTTAGCAGTAAGAATGCGTTTAAAACACAGAAGACTCGCTTCGTACAAACTCATCTGCTGTGTGTTGGGTCCTTTTAGGAAGTTGCATCTATGTTTAGATTCAGCGAGGTAGAAACACGTATCTTCTAAAAGCTGCGTTTAGACATTCAGAGTAGATGGGAGAATCGGCTGTAAAGAAAAATACCTTGCTCTAAAACCAAAACGGAGCTTTCTTGCTGAATGGTTTTCAATGTGTGTATTCAAATTCCAGAGATAAACTGATGTGTGTTTGCAGCAGTTCAGAAACCATTTCTTTGGAGAATGAAGAAAAAATTATTTCCAGCCATAGAGATGCATATAAGAGTTAGCAGTAAGAATGCGTTTAAAACACAGACGACCCGCTTCGTACAAACTCATCTGCTGTGTGTTGGGTCCTTTTAGGAAGTTGCATCTATGTTTAGATTCAGCGAGGTAGAAACACGTTTCTTCTAAAAGCTGCGTTTGGACATTCCAGAGTGGATGGGAGAACAGGCTGTAAAGAGAAATACCTTGCTCTAAAACCAAAACGGAGCTATCTAGCAGAATGGTTTTCAATGTGTATATTCAAATTCCGGAGATAAAGTGATGTGTGTTTGCAGCAGTTCAGAAACCCTTTCTTTGGAGAATGTAGAAACAGTCATTTCCAGCCATAGAGACGCATATAAGAGTTAGCAGTAAGAATGCGTTTAAAACACAGAAGACTCGCTTCGTACAAACTCATCTGCTGTGTGTTGGTTCCTTTTAGGAAGTTGCATCTATGTTTAGATTCTGTGAGGTAGAAACACGTTTCTTCTAAAAGCTGCGTTTGGACATTCCAGAGTGGATGGGAGAACAGGCTATAAAGAGAAATACCTTGCTCTAAAACCAAAAAGGAGCTATCTAGCAGAATGGTTTTCAATGTGTGTATTCAACTTCCAGAGATAAACTGATGTGTGTTTGCAGTAGTTCAGAAACCCTTTCTTTGGAGAATGAAGAAACAGTTATTTCCAGCACTAGAGACCCATATAAGAGTTAGCAGTAAGAATGCGTTTAAAACACAGAAGACCCGCTTCGTACAAAATCATCTGCTGTGTGTTGGTTACATTTAGGAAGTTGCATCTATGTTTAGATTCAGCGAGGTAGAAACACGTTTCTTCAAAAAGCCGCGTTTGGACATTCCAGAGTGGATGGGAGAACAGGCTGTAAAGAAAAATAACTTGCTCTAAAACCAAAACGGAGCTATCTAGCAGAATGGTTGTCAATGTGTGTATTCAACTTCCAGAGTTAAACTGATTTATGTTTGCCGCAGTTCAGAAACCCTTTCTTTGGTGAATGTAGAAACAGTCATTTCCAGCCCTAGAGACGCATATAAGAGTTAGCAGTAAGAATGCATTTAAAACACAGAAGACCCGTTTCGTACAAACTCATCTGCTGTGTATTGGTTCCTATTAGGAAGTTGCATCTATGTTTAGAATCAGCGAGGTTGCAACACGTTTCTTTTAAAAGCTGCGTTTGGACATTCCAGAGTGGATGGCAGAACAGGCTGTATAGAGAAATACCTTGCTCTAAAACGAAAACGGAGCTATCTAGCAGAATGGTTTTCAATGTGAGTATTCAACTTCCAGAGATAAACTGATGTGTGTTTGCAGCAGTTCAGAAACCCTTTTTTGGAAAATGTAGAAACAGTCATTTCCAGCCATAGAGATGCATATAAGAGTTAGCAGTAAGAATGCCTTGAAAACACAGAAGACCCGCTTCGTACAAACTCATCTGCTGTGTGTTGGGTCCTTTTAGGAAGTTGCATCTATGTTTAGATTCAGCGAGGTAGAAACACGTTTTTTCTAAAAGCTGCGTTTGGACCTTCCAGAGTGGATGGGAGAACAGGCTGTAAAGAGAAATACCTTGCTCTAAAACCAAAACGGAGCTATCTAGCAGAATGGTTTTCAATGTGTTTATTCAAATTCCGGAGATAAAGTGATGTGTGTTTGCAGCAGTTCAGAAACCCTTTCTTTGGAGAATGTAGAAACAGTCATTTCCAGCCATAGAGACGCATATAAGAGTTAGCAGTAAGAATGCGTTTAAAACACAGAAGACTCGCTTCGTACAAACTCATCTGCTGTGTGTTGGGTCCTTTTAGGAAGTTGCATCTATGTTTAGATTCAGCGAGGTAGAAACACGTATCTTCTAAAAGCTGCGTTTAGACATTCAGAGTAGATGGGAGAATCGGCTGTAAAGAAAAATACCTTGCTCTAAAACCAAAACGGAGTTTTCTTGCTGAATGGTTTTCAATGTGTGTATTCAAATTCCAGAGATAAACTGATGTGTGTTTGCAGCAGTTCAGAAACCATTTCTTTGGAGAATGAAGAAAAAATTATTTCCAGCCATAGAGATGCATATAAGAGTTAGCAGTAAGAATGCGTTTAAAACACAGAAGACCCGCTTCGTACAAACTCATCTGCTGTGTGTTGGGTCCTTTTAGGAAGTTGCATCTATGTTTAGATTCAGCGAGGTAGAAACACGTTTCTTCTAAAAGCTGCGTTTGGACATTCCAGAGTGGATGGGAGAACAGGCTGTAAAGAGAAATACCTTGCTCTAAAACCAAAACGGAGCTATCTAGCAGAATGGTTGTCAATGTGTGTATTCCACTTCCAGAGTTAAACTGATGTGTGTTTGCAGCAGTTCAGAAACCCTTTCTTTGGAGAATGTAGAAAAAGTCATTTCGAACCCTAGATACGCATGTAACAGCAGTAAGAATGTGTATAAAACACAGAAGACCTGCTTCTTACAAACTCATCTGCTGTTTGTTGGTTCCTTTTAGGAAGTTGCATCTATGTTTAGATTCAGCGAGGTTGCAACACGTTTCTTCTAAAAGCTGCATTTGGACATTCCAGAGTGGATGGGAGAACAGGATGTAAAGAAAAATACCTTGCTCTAAAACCAAAACGGAGCTTTCTTGCTGAATGGCTTTCAATGTGTGTATTCCACTTCCAGAGCTAAACTGATGTGTGTTTGCAGCAGTTCAGAAACCCTTTCTTTGGAGAATGAAGAAACAGTTATTTCCAGCCCCAGAGACGAATATAAGAGTTAGCAGTAAGAATGCGTTTAAAACACAGAAGACCCGCTTCGTACTTACTCATATGCTGTGTGTTGGTTTTCTTTAGGAAGTTGCATCTATGTTTAGATTCAGAGAGGTAGAAACACGTTTCTTTTAAAAGCTGCGTTTGGATATACCAGAATGGATGGGAGAACAGGCTGTAAAGAGAAATACCTTGCTCTAAAACCAAAACGGAGCTATCTAGCAGAATGGTTGTCCATATGTGTATTCAACTTCCAGAGTTAAACTGATGTGTGTTTGCAGCAGTTCAGAAACCTGCTCCGGCCTGCAGAGCAACAGACAGGAACCCGGGCAAACCTATCGTGGATGAGAAGGGATGGGACAAGAGGCGCGAAGAATGGCAGCAAGACAAAAGTTCTGATCAAGCTGCAAAGTTTATTTCAAAATGGGTTCCTTATATAGAGAGGGGAGAGGGGAGGGGAAAGTGGCTCTGATAGGTTGAAAAGCGAGTGCTCAGCTTGTGATCAGCAATCCCATTGGTGCAGCCGCACGTGATCAGCGATCCCATTGGTGCAGCCGTGCGTGATCTTTGGTGGCCCGCCACCACGTCCGTGGTATGCTTCTGGCGGGAGGCTGATGCAATCTTTTGCTTTGATTGCAGCAGCTTAGCCTGGGTTCCCAACATCTCCTCCCTTTTTCTTTTAAAAAGGGGGCGGACCTTAACCAGCTAGGGGAGGTAGAGGCTGTGCTCCTCCTGAGCCTTGATCTTTAGGCTTGTAGGTACCTTTTGGGGAGGAGAGGACTTTTGGGTACCAACCTCTATGCAAGCCAGCTTACCTCTCAGGAGACTCGACAATAGCCTTAATAAGGCTTCTCCTTGCAGTGCTTTGCCTTGCACCTAGCGGTGTCCATTACCTTTGTAAAGCATAGTGTCGAGCGGTATGCTGCTCCCGTAGGAGGGGAAACCGGCTACAGCTTGTTATTTTCTAGATCACGCGTTGCTAGTTGGTGATAGTGGATTTGTATAGGCTTTCCCAGTATGGAATTAAGCTGATCCTTAATTAATGCTGTCACTCGTCTTAGGATCCAGGGGGCAAAGGAAAAGAATAGGATGATAGCAAATAAGGGTCCAAGGAAGGGGAGGAGGTAAGGGAGAAGTCCATTGAGGCCGGTGAGGAAGGGATTATCGGCGAGTGCCTTGCGTCTTCGTTCGAGATCTTCCTGTAGATTTTTTATTTTATTTCGGACAATTCCTGACTTGTTGGCATAAAAGCAGCAACGTTCCTGTAGGGCTAAACAGAGGCCTCCCTGTTCTGCAGTGAGTAGATCTAAGCCTCTTCTGTTTTGTAAGACTACTTCAGCTAGGGAGTCTAATTGGTCCTGTATGTCATTGATGGTGCTGGACAAAGTTTGGACGTCGCTAATAAGTTGATGGGAGAGTTTGGTGTAAGAGTGGACAGCCACCCCGAGTCCTGCCGTACCAGTGGTGACTGCTGTAGAGATACCCAATCCTACTAGTAGAGGAATTAGTGTAACGGCTCGTTTTTGCCGCCCTGCGATATAGTCAAAGGTAGGGATGGGGACAGGGTCATCACCAGAAATAATGTCTATATCTGGCAGGAGGGCGGCTAACACACATGACCCTGTCCAGTTTGCAGGCAGAGCAGTAAAGGCGAGGTTGTTGCCGCAAACAAAAGCTTGGCCTGGGCCAGGGCAAAGGGCCTCACTGTGGTTGGAACTACTGGAGCAGTTTACAAAGTTGGCAACGCCAACCGGAATATTAAAGCTGTTGTTTTGTGCACCTTTAAAGAAGCAAGGGTATACTTGGGAAGGCATGGGCTGGACTCTAAAGGGTAAGCTGGGGGTGCAATTATTTGGCAGAATTGCACTTTGGCAAGCGGGGTTAGCATTTTCATAGGCTAGGTGCTTTACAAAGGAGCTCTCACTTTCCCCGGAGCCAAAAAGGCGATCTGCCGCCTCCTGGAGACGGCTTACAAAATCACTGTATGACTCATCTGGGCCTTGTCTGATTTTTGCAAGGGAAGTAGTGGCCGCTCCTTTCTGGGGGAGTCGCTTCCAGGCTTTTAGGCCTGCGGACTGAATCTGGGTTAAAAGCCCTGGGGGGAATTGGGCCTGTTTTTCGTTGCTTTGGTAAGGGCTGGTGCCTAGAAATTTTTTAAGGGTCCACCCTTTGGAGGAGGCTTTGCGCGCGTTGCGCTCTGCAAAGTGTTTAGCGGTCTCCTCGTATTCAGACTTCCAAAGGACAAAATCACCTCCACTGAGCGCAGCGCGGGACAGGAAAAACCAATCACTAGGAGTAAGCCATCTTTCACAGAGATTTTCTACTAGGGCCACGGTAAACGGGGCGGTAGGACCATAATTAGCAACAGCAGTTTTAATTTTTTCTATTGTCTTTAAATTTAGCCGCTTATAGGTATGGGTGTATGTAGGCTCGGTGGACTCTGAGCTTTTCTCCTCCTCATCCTCTGAGTTAGATTCTCCGGAGTCTGCTTCCTCCTCCTCAGGGATGGTGTGCGTGTCAGGGTGAGGAGACGCTCGGCCCGTGGTATTGGAGCTAACCTGTCCCTGACTTCTAGTAACGGGAAAAGCCATAACTCCCGCGGGAGGTAGAAGGGCCAAATTGGACAATTCTGAAGCTAAAGTCTGGATTTCTTTGAGGATGACTACAGTTTCTTGAATGGAGGTTTTATTGGATAAATTTTGAGCTGTGGAGGGGGCAAAAGCACTTGGTGTGGGGGCATGTAAGACCGGAGCCGCGACTGCCACTGGGGGCACTGCTGTAGGAACATAGGGCGGCGGCCGGAAAGGTGGCAATGCCGGGGTGTTAGTTAGTTGGGGCCAATCAGGGTTGTTATATTGGGCAGCTGCCTCTTCCAGATCTGCTTGATCGGCGGGATCTAGTTGATCATCCTGACTACCCGAGTTATGCAAGGTTTTAGAATTAGCAAGCAAGGGCAAATGTTGGGGCGGAGTATGCGCCCGAGAATGAGGACTTTGAATGGGGGGGTCCGTAAGGGTTGCAAGGTTGGGGTACAGTGAAAACTGCCCTGTATCATCTGAACCAATGTCAATTGCAACCGAGGGGCAGGTAGAAGGGGCCCTAGAGGGAGGGCGAGAGGAGGCCTTTTCAGAGGTGGTAATTGTTACAGGGGCTTGTCTAGATGGAGGTCGGGAGTGGCTAGTAAGAATTTTTTGACCCTCCTTACAGAGGCGTTGAATGTCAGGGGAGTCGCCCTGATTAGTAAGGACGTCCCTTATTAAATTATAATAATTAAAAGTGGTGATCGGAATAGTCTCAGGACCAAAAACACGGTAATAGTCATTCAGACAATCACCAACACGTCCCCAAACACGAGAGTCAATAGACCCTTCCTGGGGGAACCATGGACATGTTTTAAAAATGAAACTAAAAAAGGAGACAAGGTCTTTCTTGCGAACCCGAATTCTGCGCACCTTGAGAGATTCCTTTAACTGACTTATAAAGAGATCATTTTCACTGTGTGAAGATGCTTGTCCCATGATTGGGTCTTACCTGAGTAATGCCGCCGTCGAAGAACGAACTTCCAGGAGTCGGCTCGCGGTCGGGTGGTCCGCGGTGCTCCGTGCGGGGAACCAGTTAACGGGGCCGGCGGTTAATGGGGACGGCGGTCCACGGAGGCCGGCATCGAGCCCCACATTGGGCGCCACTTGCTCCGGCCTGCAGAGCAACAGACAGGAACCCGGGCAAACCTATCGTGGATGAGAAGGGATGGGACAAGAGGCGCGAAGAATGGCAGCAAGACAAAAGTTCTGATCAAGCTGCAAAGTTTATTTCAAAATGGGTTCCTTATATAGAGAGGGGAGAGGGGAGGGGAAAGTGGCTCTGATAGGTTGAAAAGCGAGTGCTCAGCTTGTGATCAGCAATCCCATTGGTGCAGCCGCACGTGATCAGCGATCCCATTGGTGCAGCCGTGCGTGATCTTTGGTGGCCCGCCACCACGTCCGTGGTATGCTTCTGGCGGGAGGCTGATGCAATCTTTTGCTTTGATTGCAGCAGCTTAGCCTGGGTTCCCAACAGAAACCCTTTTTTGGAAAATGTTGAAACAGTCTTTTCTAGCCCTAGAGACGCATATAAGAGTTAGCAGTAAGAATGCGTTTAAAACACAGAAGACTCGCTTCGTACAAACTCATCTGCTGTGTGTTGGTTCCTTTTAGGAAGTTGCATCTATGTTTAGATTCTGTGAGGTAGAAACACGTTTCTTCTAAAAGCTAAGTTTGGACATTCCAGAGTGGATGGGAGAACAGGCTATAAAGAGAAATACCTTGCTCTAAAACCAAAAAGGAGCTATCTAGCAGAATGGTTTTCAATGTGTGTATTCAACTTCCAGAGATAAACTGATGTGTGTTTGCAGTAGTTCAGAAACCCTTTCTTTGGAGAATGAAGAAACAGTTATTTCCAGCACTAGAGATGCATATAAGAGTTAGCAGTAAGAATGCATTTAAAACACAGAAGACCCGCTTCGTACAAACTCATCTGCTGTGTATTGGTTCCTATTAGGAAGTTGCATCTATGTTTAGAATCAGCGAGGTTGCAACACGTTTCTTTTAAAAGCTGCGTTTGGACATTCCAGAGTGGATGGGAGAACAGGCTGTATAGAGAAATACCTTGCTCTAAAACCAAAACGGAGCTATCTAGCAGAATGGTTTTCAATGTTTGTATTCAACTTCCAGAGATAAACTGATGTGTGTTTGCAGCAGTTCAGAAACCCTTTTTTGGAAAATGTAGAAACAGTCATTTCCAGCCATAGAGATGCATATAAGAGTTAGCAGTAAGAATGCCTTGAAAACACAGAAGACCCGTTTCGTACAAACTCATCTGCTGTGTGTTGGGTCCTTTTAGGAAGTTGCATCTATGTTTAGATTCAGCGAGGTAGAAACACGTTTTTTCTAAAAGCTGCCTTTGGACCTTCCAGAGTGGATGGGAGAACAGGCTGTAACAGGCTGTGAGGAGAAATACCTTTCTCTGAAACCAAAACGGAGCTATCTAGCTGAATGGTTTTCAATGTGTATATTCAACTTCCAGAGATAAACTGATGTGGGTTTGCAGCAGTTCACAAACCCTTTCTTTGGAGAATGTAGAAACAGTCATTTCAAGTCATAGAGACACATATAAGAGTTAGAAATAAGAAAGCGTTTAAAACACAGAAGACCCGATTCGTAGAAACCCATCTGCTGTGTATTGGTTCCTATTAGGAAGTTGCATTTATGTTTAGATTCAGCGAGGTTGCAACCCGTTTCTTCTGAAAGCTGCGTTTGGACATTCCAGAGTGGAAGGGAGAAAAGGATGTAAAGAGAAATACCTTGCTCTAAATCCAAAACGGAGGTATCTAGCAGAATGGTTTTCAAAGTGTGTATTCTACTTCCAGAGATAAACTGATGTGTGTTTGCAGAAGTTGAGAAACCCTTTCTTTGGAGAATGTAGAAACAGTCATTTCCAGCCCTAGAGACGCATATAAGAGTTAGCAGTAAGAATGCGTTTAAAACACAGAAGACCCGCTTCGTACAAACTCATCTGCTGTGTATTGGTTTCTATTAGGAAGTTGCATATATGTTTAGAATCAGCGAGGTTGCAACACGTTTCTTCTACAAGCTGCATTTGGACATTCCAGAGTGGATGGGAGAACAGGCTGTAAAGAGAAATACCTTGCTCTAAAACCAAAACGGAGCTATCTAGCAGAATGGTTTTCAATGTGTATATTCAAATTCCGGAGATAAAGTGATGTGTGTTTGCAGCAGTTCAGAAACCCTTTCTTTGGAGAATGTAGAAACAGTCATTTCCAGCCATAGAGACGCATATAAGAGTTAGCAGTAAGAATGCGTTTAAAACACAGAAGACTCGCTTCGTACAAACTCATCTGCTGTGTGTTGGTTCCTTTTAGGAAGTTGCATCTATGTTTAGATTCTGTGAGGTAGAAACACGTTTCTTCTAAAAGCTGCGTTTGGACATTCCAGAGTGGATGGGAGAACAGGCTATAAAGAGAAATACCTTGCTCTAAAACCAAAAAGGAGCTATCTAGCAGAATGGTTTTCAATGTGTGTATTCAACTTCCAGAGATAAACTGATGTGTGTTTGCAGTAGTTCAGAAACCCTTTCTTTGGAGAATGAAGAAACAGTTATTTCCAGCACTAGAGACCCATATAAGAGTTAGCAGTAAGAATGCGTTTAAAACACAGAAGACCCGCTTCGTACAAAATCATCTGCTGTGTGTTGGTTACATTTAGGAAGTTGCATCTATGTTTAGATTCCGCGAGGTAGAAACACGTTTCTTCAAAAAGCCGCGTTTGGACATTCCAGAGTGGATGGGAGAACAGGCTGTAAAGAAAAATAACTTGCTCTAAAACCAAAACGGAGCTATCTAGCAGAATGGTTGTCAATGTGTGTATTCAACTTCCAGAGTTAAACTGATTTATGTTTGCCGCAGTTCAGAAACCCTTTCTTTGGTGAATGTAGAAACAGTCATTTCCAGCCCTAGAGACGCATATAAGAGTTAGCAGTAAGAATGCATTTAAAACACAGAAGACCCGCTTCGTACAAACTCATCTGCTGTGTATTGGTTCCTATTAGGAAGTTGCATCTATGTTTAGAATCAGCGAGGTTGCAACACGTTTCTTTTAAAAGCTGCGTTTGGACATTCCAGAGTGGATGGGAGAACAGGCTGTATAGAGAAATACCTTGCTCTAAAACCAAAACGGAGCTATCTAGCAGAATGGTTTTCAATGTGAGTATTCAACTTCCAGAGATAAACTGATGTGTGTTTGCAGCAGTTCAGAAACCCTTTTTTGGAAAATGTAGAAACAGTCATTTCCAGCCATAGAGATGCATATAAGAGTTAGCAGTAAGAATGCATTTAAAACACAGAAGACCCGCTTCGTACAAACTCATCTGCTGTGTGTTGGTTCCTTTTAGGAAGTTGCATCTATGTTTAGATTCAGCGAGGTAGAAACACGTTTTTTCTAAAAGCTGCGTTTGGACCTTCCAGAGTGGATGGGAGAACAGGCTGTAAAGAGAAATACCTTTCTCTGAAACCAAAACGGAGCTATATAGCTGAATGGTTTTCAATGTGTATATTCAACTTCCAGAGATAAACTGATGTGGGTTTGCAGCAGTTCACAAACCCTTTCTTTGGAGAATGTAGAAACAGTCATTTCCAGTCATAGAGACACATATAAGAGTTAGAAATAAGAAAGCGTTTAAAACACAGAAGACCCGATTCGTAGAAACTCATCTGCTGTGTATTGGTTCCTATTAGGAAGTTGCATCTATGTTTAGATTCAGCGAGGTTGCAACCCGTTTCTTCTGAAAGCTGCGTTTGGACATTCCAGAGTGGAAGGGAGAAAAGGATGTAAAGAGAAATACCTTGCTCTAAATCCAAAACGGAGCTATCTAGCAGAATGGTTGTCAATGTGTGTATTCTACTTCCAGAGATAAACTGATGTGTGTTTGCAGCAGTTCAGAAACCATTTCTTTGGAGAATGAAGAAAAAATTATTTCCAGCCATAGAGATGCATATAAGAGTTAGCAGTAAGAATGCGTTTAAAACACAGAAGACCCGCTTCGTACAAACTCATCTGCTGTGTGTTGGGTCCTTTTAGGAAGTTGCATCTATGTTTAGATTCAACGAGGTAGAAACACGTTTCTTCTAAAAGCTGCGTTTGGACATTCCAGAGTGGATGGGAGAACAGGCTGTAAAGAGAAATACCTTGCTCTAAAACCAAAACGGAGCTATCTAGCAGAATGGTTGTCAATGTGTGTATTCCACTTCCAGAGTTAAACTGATGTGTGTTTGCAGCAGTTCAGAAACCCTTTCTTTGGAGAATGTAGAAAAAGTCATTTCCAACCCTAGATACGCATATAACAGCAGTAAGAATGCGTTTAAAACACAGAAGACCTGCTTCTTACAAACTCATCTGCTGTGTGTTGGGTCCTTTTAGGAAGTTGCATCTATGTTTAGAGTCAGCGAGGTTGCAACACGTTTCTTCTAAAAGCTGCGTTTGGACATTCCAGAGTGGATGGGAGAACAGGTTGTAAAGAAAAATACCTTGCTCTAAAACCAAAACGGAGCTTTCTTGCTGAATGGCTTTCAATGTGTGTATTCCACTTCCAGAGCTAAACTGATGTGTGTTTGCAGCAGTTCAGAAACCCTTTCTTTGGAGAATGAAGAAACAGTTATTTCCAGCCCCAGAGACGAATATAAGAGTTAGCAGTAAGAATGCGTTTAAAACACAGAAGACCCGCTTCGTACTTACTCATATGCTGTGTGTTGGTTTTCTTTAGGAAGTTGCATCTATGTTTAGATTCAGAGAGGTAGAAACACGTTTCTTTTAAAAGCTGCGTTTGGACATACCAGAATGGATGGGAGAACAGGCTGTAAAGAGAAATACCTTGCTCTAAAACCAAAACGGAGCTATCTAGCAGAATGGTTGTCAATATGTGTATTCAACTTCCAGAGTTAAACTGATGTGTGTTTGCAGCAGTTCAGAAACCCTTTTTTGGAAAATGTTGAAACAGTCATTTCTAGCCCTAGAGACGCATATAAGAGTTAGCAGTAAGAATGCGTTTAAAACACAGAAGACTCGCTTCGTACAAACTCATCTACTGTGTGTTGGTTCCTTTTAGGAAGTTGCATCTATGTTTAGATTCTGTGAGGTAGAAACACGTTTCTTCTAAAAGCTAAGTTTGGACATTCCAGAGTGGATGGGAGAACAGGCTGTAAAGAAAAATAACATGCTCTAAAACCAAAACGGAGCTATCTAGCAGAATGGTTGTCAATGTGTGTATTCAACTTCCAGAGTTAAACTGATTTATCTTTGCCGCAGTTCGGAAACCCTTTCTTTGGTGAATGTAGAAACAGTCATTTCCAGCCCTAGAGACGCATATAAGAGTTAGCAGTAAGAATGCGTTTAAAACACAGAAGTCCCCCTTCGTACTTACTCATATGCTGTGTGTTGGTTTTCTTTAGGAAGTTGCATCTATGTTTAGATTCAGAGAGGTAGAAACACGTTTCTTTTAAAAGCTGCGTTTGGACATACCAGAATGGATGGGAGAACAGGCTGTAAAGAGAAATACCTTGCTCTAAAACCAAAACGGAGCTATCTAGCAGAATGGTTGTCAATATGTGTATTCAACTTCCAGAGTTAAACTGATGTGTGTTTGCAGCAGTTCAGAAACCCTTTTTTGGAAAATGTTGAAACAGTCATTTCCAGCCCTAGAGACGCATATAAGAGTTAGCAGTAAGAATGCGTTTAAAACACAGAAGACTCGCTTCGTACAAACTCATCTGCTGTGTGTTGGTTCCTTTTAGGAAGTTGCATCTATGTTTACATTCTGTGAGGTAGAAACACGTTTCTTCTAAAAGCTAAGTTTGGACATTCCAGAGTGGATGGGAGAACAGGCTATAAAGAGAAATACCTTGCTCTAAAACCAAAAAGGAGCTATCTAGCTGAATGGTTTTCAATGTGTATATTCAACTTCCAGAGATAAACTGATGTGTGTTTGCAGTAGTTCAGAAACCCTTTCTTTGGAGAATGAAGAAACAGTTATTTCCAGCACTAGAGACGCATATAAGAGTTAGCAGTAAGAATGCATTTAAAACACAGAAGACCCGCTTCGTACAAACTCATCTGCTGTGTATTGGTTCCTATTAGGAGGTTGCATCTATGTTTAGAATCAGCGAGGTTGCAACACGTTTCTTTAAAAGGCTGCGTTTGGACATTCCAGAGTGGATGGGAGAACAGGCTGTATAGAGAAATACCTTGCTCTAAAACCAAAACGGAGCTATCTAGCAGAATGGTTTTCAATGTTTTTATTCAACTTCCAGAGAAAAACTGATGTGTGTTTGCAGCAGTTCAGAAACCCTTTTTTGGAAAATGTAGAAACAGTCATTTCCAGCCATAGAGATGCATATAAGAGTTAGCAGTAAGAATGCCTTGAAAACACAGAAGACCCGCTTCGTACAAACTCATCTGCTGTGTGTTGGGTCCTTTTAGGAAGTTGCATCTATGTTTAGATTCAACGAGGTAGAAACACGTTTCTTCTAAAAGCTGCGTTTGGACATTCCAGAGTGGATGGGAGAACAGGCTGTAAAGAGAAATACCTTGCTCTAAAACCAAAACGGAGCTATCTAGCAGAATGGTTGTCAATGTGTGTATTCCACTTCCAGAGTTAAACTGATGTGTGTTTGCAGCAGTTCAGAAACCCTTTCTTTGGAGAATGTAGAAAAAGTCATTTCCAACCCTAGATACGCATATAACAGCAGTAAGAATGCGTTTAAAACACAGAAGACCTGCTTCTTACAAACTCATCTGCTGTGTGTTGGGTCCTTTTAGGAAGTTGCATCTATGTTTAGAGTCAGCGAGGTTGCAACACGTTTCTTCTAAAAGCTGCGTTTGGACATTCCAGAGTGGATGGGAGAACAGGTTGTAAAGAAAAATACCTTGCTCTAAAACCAAAACGGAGCTTTCTTGCTGAATGGCTTTCAATGTGTGTATTCCACTTCCAGAGCTAAACTGATGTGTGTTTGCAGCAGTTCAGAAACCCTTTCTTTGGAGAATGAAGAAACAGTTATTTCCAGCCCCAGAGACGAATATAAGAGTTAGCAGTAAGAATGCGTTTAAAACACAGAAGACCCGCTTCGTACTTACTCATATGCTGTGTGTTGGTTTTCTTTAGGAAGTTGCATCTATGTTTAGATTCAGAGAGTTAGAAACACGTTTCTTTTAAAAGCTGCGTTTGGACATACCAGAATGGATGGGAGAACAGGCTGTAAAGAGAAATACCTTGCTCTAAAACCAAAAGGGAGCTATCTAGCAGAATGGTTGTCAATATGTGTATTCAACTTCCAGAGTTAAACTGATGTGTGTTTGCAGCAGTTCAGAAACCCTTTTTTGGAAAATGTTGAAACAGTCATTTCTAGCCCTAGAGACGCATATAAGAGTTAGCAGTAAGAATGCGTTTAAAACACAGAAGACTCGCTTCGTACAAACTCATCTGCTGTGTGTTGGTTCCTTTTAGGAAGTTGCATCTATGTTTAGATTCTGTGAGGTAGAAACACGTTTCTTCTAAAAGCTAAGTTTGGACATTCCAGAGTGGATGGGAGAACAGGCTGTAAAGAAGAATAACATGCTCTAAAACCAAAACGGAGCTATCTAGCAGAATGGTTGTCAATGTGTGTATTCAACTTCCAGAGTTAAACTGATTTATCTTTGCCGCAGTTCGGAAACCCTTTCTTTGGTGAATGTAGAAACAGTCATTTCCAGCCCTAGAGACGCATATAAGAGTTAGCAGTAAGAATGCGTTTAAAACACAGAAGTCCCCCTTCGTACTTACTCATATGCTGTGTGTTGGTTTTCTTTAGGAAGTTGCATCTATGTTTAGATTCAGAGAGGTAGAAACACGTTTCTTTTAAAAGCTGCGTTTGGACATACCAGAATGGATGGGAGAACAGGCTGTAAAGAGAAATACCTTGCTCTGAAACCAAAACGGAGCTATCTAGCTGAATGGTTTTCAATGTGTATATTCAACTTCCAGAGATAAACTGATGTGTGTTTGCAGTAGTTCAGAAACCCTTTCTTTGGAGAATGAAGAAACAGTTATTTCCAGCACTAGAGACGCATATAAGAGTTAGCAGTAAGAATGCATTTAAAACACAGAAGACCCGCTTCGTACAAACTCATCTGCTGTGTATTGGTTCCTATTAGGAGGTTGCATCTATGTTTAGAATCAGCGAGGTTGCAACACGTTTCTTTAAAAGGCTGCGTTTGGACATTCCAGAGTGGATGGGAGAACAGGCTGTATAGAGAAATACCTTGCTCTAAAACCAAAACGGAGCTATCTAGCAGAATGGTTTTCAATGTGTATATTCAACTTCCAGAGAAAAACTGATGTGTGTTTGCAGCAGTTCAGAAACCCTTTTTTGGAAAATGTAGAAACAGTCATTTCCAGCCATAGAGATGCATATAAGAGTTAGCAGTAAGAATGCCTTGAAAACACAGAAGACCCGCTTCGTACAAACTCATCTGCTGTGTGTTGGGTCCTTTTAGGAAGTTGCATCTATGTTTAGATTCAGCGAGGTTGCAACACGTTTCTTCTAAAAGCTGCATTTGGACATTCCAGAGTGGATGGGAGAACAGGCTGTAAAGAGAAATACCTTGCTCTAAAACCAAAACGGAGCTATCTAGCAGAATGGTTTTCAATGTGTATATTCAAATTCCGGAGATAAAGTGATGTGTGTTTGCAGCAGTTCAGAAACCCTTTCTTTGGAGAATGTAGAAACAGTCATTTCCAACCATAGAGACGCATATAAGTGTTAGCAGTAAGAATGCGTTTAAAACACAGAAGACTCGCTTCGTACAAACTCATCTGGTGTGTGTTGGTTCCTTTTAAGAAGTTGCATCTATGTTTAGATTCTGTGAGGTAGAAACACGTTTCTTCTAAAAGCTGCGTTTGGACATTCCAGAGTGGATGGGAGAACAGGCTATAAAGAGAAATAGCTTGCTCTAAAACCAAAAAGGAGCTATCTAGCAGAATGGTTTTCAATGTGTGTATTCAACTTCCAGAGATAAACTGATGTGTGTTTGCAGCAGTTCAGAAACCATTTCTTTGGAGAATGTAGAAAAAATTATTTCCAGCCATAGAGATGCATATAAGAGTTAGCAGTAAGAATGCGTTTAAAACACAGAAGACCCGATTCGTACAAACTCATCTGCTGTGTATTGGTTCCTATTAGGAAGTTGCATCTATGTTTAGAGTCAGCGAGGTTGCAACCCGTTTCTTCTGAAAGCTGCGTTTGGACATTCCAGAGTGGAAGGGAGAAAAGGATGTAAAGAGAAATACCTTGCTCTAAATCCAAAACGGAGATATCTAGCAGAATGGTTTTCAATGTGTGTATTCTACTTCCAGAGATAAACTGATGTGTGTTTGCAGAAGTTGAGAAACCCTTTCTTTGGAGAATGTAGAAACAGTCATTTCCACCCCTAGAGAGGCATATAAGAGTTAGCAGTAAGAATGCGTTTAAAACACAGAAGACCCGCTTCGTACAAACTCATCTGCTGTGTGTTGGGTCCTTTTAGGAAGTTGCATCTATGTTTAGATTCTGTGAGGTAGAAACACGTTTCTTCTAAAAGCTAAGTTTGGACATTGCAGAGTGGATGGGAGAACAGGCTATAAAGAGAAATACCTTGCTCTAAAACCAAAAAGGAGCTATCTAGCTGAATGGTTTTCAATGTGTATATTCAACTTCCAGAGATAAACAGATGTGGGTTTGCAGCAGTTCACAAACCCTTTCTTTGGAGAATGTAGAAACAGTCATTTCCAGTCATAGAGACACATATAAGAGTTAGAAATAAGAAAGCGTTTAAAACACAGAAGACCCGATTCGTAGAAACTCATCTGCTGTGTATTGGTTCCTATTAGGAAGTTGCATCTATGTTTAGATTCAGCGAGGTTGCAACCCGTTTCTTCTAAAAGATGCGTTTGGACATTCCAGAGTGGATGGGAGAAAAGGATAAAAAGAGAAATACCTTGCTCTAAATCCAAAACGGAGGTATCTAGCAGAATGGTTTTCAATGTGTGTATTCTACTTCCAGAGATAAACTGATGTGTGTTTGCTGAAGTTGAGAAACCCTTTCTTTGGAGAATGTAGAAACAGTCATTTCCAGCCCTAGAGACGCATATAAGAGTTAGCAGTAAGAATGCGTTTAAAACACAGAAGACCCGCTTCGTACAAACTCATCTGCTGTGTATTGGTTTCTATTAGGAAGTTGCATATATGTTTAGAATCAGCGAGGTTGCAACACGTTTCTTCTACAAGCTGCATTTGGACATTCCAGAGTGGATGGGAGAACAGGCTGTAAAGAGAAATACCTTGCTCTAAAACCAAAACGGAGCTATCTAGCAGAATGGTTTTCAATGTGTATATTCAAATTCCGGAGATAAAGTAATGTGTGTTTGCAGCAGTTCAGAAACCCTTTCTTTGGAGAATGTAGAAACAGTCATTTCCAGCCATAGAGACGCATATAAGAGTTAGCAGTAAGAATGCGTTTAAAACACAGAAGATTCGCTTCGTACAAACTAATCGGCTGTGTGTTGGTTCCTTTTAGGAAGTTGCATCTATGTTTAGATTCAGCGAGGTAGAAACACGTTTTTTCTAAAAGCTGCGTTTGGACATTCCAGAGTGGATGGGAGAACAGGCTATAAAGAGAAATACCGTGCTCTAAAACCAAAACGGAGCTATCTAGCAGAATGGTTTTCAATGTGTATATTCAAATTCCGGAGATAAAGTAATGTGTGTTTGCAGCAGGTCAGAAACCCTTTCTTTGGAGAATGTAGAAACAGTCATTTCCAGCCATAGAGACGCATATAAGAGTTAGCAGTAAGAATGCGTTTAAAACACAGAAGACTCGCTTCGTACAAACTCATCTGCTGTGTGTTGGTTCCTTTTAGGAAGTTGCATCTATGTTTAGATTCTGTGAGGTAGAAACACGTTTCTTCTAAAAGCTGCGTTTGGACATTCCAGAGTGGATGGGAGAACAGGCTATAAAGAGAAATACCTTGCTCTAAAACCAAAAAGGAGCTATCTAGCAGAATGGTTTTCTATGTGTGTATTCAACTTCCAGAGATAAACTGATGTGTGTTTGCAGCAGTTCAGAAACCCTTTTTTGGAAAATGTAGAAACAGTCATTTCCAGCCATAGAGATGCATATAAGAGTTAGCAGTAAGAATGCCTTGAAAACACAGAAGACCCGCTTCGTACAAACTCATCTGCTGTGTGTTGGGTCCTTTTAGGAAGTTGCATCTATGTTTCGATTCAGCGAGGTAGAAACACGTTTTTTCTAAAAGCTGCGTTTGGACATTCCAGAGTGGATGGGAGAACAGGCTGTGAAGAGAAATACCTTTCTCTGAAACCAAAACGGAGCTATCTAGCTGAATGGTTTTCAATGTGTATATTCAACTTCCAGAGATAAACTGATGTGGGTTTGCAGCAGTTCACAAACCCTTTCTTTGGAGAATGTAGAAACAGTCATTTCCAGTCATAGAGACACATATAAGAGTTAGAAATAAGAAAGCGTTTAAAACACAGAAGACCCGATTCGTAGAAACCCATCTGCTGTGTATTGGTTCCTATTAGGAAGTTGCATTTATGTTTAGATTCAGCGAGGTTGCAACCAGTTTCTTCTGAAAGCTGCGTTTGGACATTCCAGAGTGGAAGGGAGAAAAGGATGTAAAGAGAAATACCTTGCTCTAAATCCAAAACGGAGGTATCTAGCAGAATGGTTTTCAATGTGTGTATTCTACTTCCAGAGATAAACTGATGTGTGTTTGCAGAAGTTGAGAAACCCTTTCTTTGGAGAATGTAGAAACAGTCATTTCCAGCCCTAGAGACGCATATAAGAGTTAGCAGTAAGAATGCGTTTAAAACACAGAAGACCCGCTTCGTACAAACTCATCTGCTGTGTATTGGTTTCTATTAGGAAGTTGCATATATGTTTAGAATCAGCGAGGTTGCAACACGTTTCTTCTACAAGCTGCATTTGGACATTCCAGAGTGGATGGGAGAACAGGCTGTAAAGAGAAATACCTTGCTCTAAAACCAAAACGGAGCTATCTAGCAGAATGGTTTTCAATGTGTGTATTCAAATTCCGGAGATAAAGTGATGTGTGTTTGCAGCAGTTCAGAAACCCTTTCTTTGGAGAATGTAGAAACAGTCATTTCCAGCCATAGAGACGCATATAAGAGTTAGCAGTAAGAATGCGTTTAAAACACAGAAGACTCGCTTCGTACAAACTCATCTGCTGTGTGTTGGTTCCTTTTAGGAAGTTGCATCTATGTTTAGATTCTGTGAGGTAGAAACACGTTTCTTCTAAAAGCTGCGTTTGGACATTCCAGAGTGGATGGGAGAACAGGCTGTAAAGAGAAATACCTTGCTCTAAAACCAAAAAGGAGCTATCTAGCAGAATGGTTTTCAATGTGTGTATTCAACTTCCAGAGATAAACTGATGTGTGTTTGCAGTAGTTCAGAAACCCTTTCTTTGGAGAATGAAGAAACAGTTATTTCCAGCACTAGAGACCCATATAAGAGTTAGCAGTAAGAATGCGTTTAAAACACAGAAGACCCGCTTCGTACAAAATCATCTGCTGTGTGTTGGTTACATTTAGGAAGTTGCATCTATGTTTAGATTCAGCGAGGTAGAAACACGTTTCTTCAAAAAGCCGCGTTTGGACATTCCAGAGTGGATGGGAGAACAGGCTGTAAAGAAAAATAACATGCTCTAAAACCAAAACGGAGCTATCTAGCAGAATGGTTGTCAATGTGTGTATTCAACTTCCAGAGTTAAACTGATTTATGTTTGCCGCAGTTCAGAAACCCTTTCTTTGGTGAATGTAGAAACAGTCATTTCCAGCCCTAGAGACGCATATAAGAGTTAGCAGTAAGAATGCGTTTAAAACACAGAATTCCCCCTTCGTACTTACTCATATGCTGTGTGTTGGTTTTCTTTAGGAAGTTGCATCTATGTTTAGATTCAGAGAGGTAGAAACACGTTTCTTTTAAAAGCTGCGTTTGGACATACCAGAATGGATGGGAGAACAGGCTGTAAAGAGAAATACCTTGCTCTAAAACCAAAACTGAGCTATCTAGCAGAATGGTTTTCAATATGTGTATTCAACTTCCAGAGTTAAACTGATGTGTGTTTGCAGCAGTTCAGAAACCCTTTCTTTGGCGAATGTAGAAACAGTCATTTCCAGCCCTAGAGACGCATATAAGAGTTAGCAGTAAGAATGCGTTTAAAACACAGAAGACTCGCTTCGTACAAACTCATCTGCTGTGTGTTGGGTCCTTTTAGGAAGTTGCCTCTATGTTTAGATTCAGCGAGGTAGAAACACGTTTTTTCTAAAAGCTGCGTTTGGACCTTCCAGAGTGGATGGGAGAACAGGCTGTGAAGAGAAATACCTTTCTCTGAAACCAAAACGGAGCTATCTAGCTGAATGGTTTTCAATGTGTATATTCAACTTCCAGAGATAAACTGATGTGGGTTTGCAGCAGTTCACAAACCCTTTCTTTGGAGAATGTAGAAACAGTCATTTCCAGTCATAGAGACACATATAAGAGTTAGAAATAAGAAAGCGTTTAAAACACAGAAGACCCGATTCGTAGAAACTCATCTGCTGTGTATTGGTTCCTATTAGGAGGTTGCATCTATGTTTAGAATCAGCGAGGTTGCAACCCGTTTCTTCTGAAAGCTGCGTTTGGACATTCCAGAGTGGATGGGAGAAAAGGATGTAAAGAGAAATACCTTGCTCTAAATCCAAAACGGAGGTATCTAGCAGAATGGTTTTCAATGTGTGTATTCTACTTCCAGAGATAAACTGATGTGTGTTTGCAGAAGTTGAGAAACCCTTTCTTTGGAGAATGTAGAAACAGTCATTTCCAGCCCTAGAGACGCATATAAGAGTTAGCAGTAAGAATGCGTTTAAAACACAGAAGTCCCCCTTCGTACTTACTCATATGCTGTGTGTTGGTTTTCTTTAGGAAGTTGCATCTATGTTTAGATTCAGAGAGGTAGAAACACGTTTCTTTTAAAAGCTGCGTTTGGACATACCAGAATGGATGGGAGAACAGGCTGTAAAGAGAAATACCTTGCTCTAAAACCAAAACTGAGCTATCTAGCAGAATGGTTGTCAATATGTGTATTCAACTTCCAGAGTTAAACTGATGTGTGTTTGCAGCAGTTCAGAAACCCTTTCTTTGGTGAATGTAGAAACAGTCATTTCCAGCCCTAGAGACGCATATAAGAGTTAGCAGTAAGAATGCGTTTAAAACACAGAAGACTCGCTTCGTACAAACTCATCTGCTGTGTGTTGGTTCCTTTTAGGAAGTTGCATCTATGTTTAGATTCTGTGAGGTAGAAACACGTTTCTTCTAAAAGCTAAGTTTGGACATTCCAGAGTGGATGGGAGAACAGGCTATAAAGAGAAATACCTTGCTCTAAAACCAAAAAGGAGCTATCTAGCTGAATGGTTTTCAATGTGTGTATTCAACTTCCAGAGATAAACTGATGTGTGTTTGCAGTAGTTCAGAAACCCTTTCTTTGGAGAATGAAGAAACAGTTATTTCCAGCACTAGAGACGCATATAAGAGTTAGCAGTAAGAATGCATTTAAAACACAGAAGACCCGCTTCGTACAAACTCATCTGCTGTGTATTGGTTCCTATTAGGAGGTTGCATCTATGTTTAGAATCAGCGAGGTTACAACACGTTTCTTTTAAAGGCTGCGTTTGGACATTCCAGAGTGGATGGGAGAACAGGCTATATAGAGAAATACCTTGCTCTAAAACCAAAACGGAGCTATCTAGCAGAATGGTTTTCAATGTTTGTATTCAACTTCCAGAGATAAACTGATGTGTGTTTGCAGCAGTTCAGAAACCCTTTTTTGGAAAATGTAGAAACAGTCATTTCCAGCCATAGAGATGCATATAAGAGTTAGCAGTAAGAATGCCTTGAAAACACAGAAGACCCGCTTCGTACAAACTCATCTGCTGTGTGTTGGGTCCTTTTAGGAAGTTGCATCTATGTTTAGATTCAGCGAGGTAGAAACACGTTTTTTCTAAAAGCTGCGTTTGGACCTTCCAGAGTGGATGGGAGAACAGGCTGTGAAGAGAAATACCTTTCTCTGAAACCAAAACGCAGCTATCTAGCTGAATGGTTTTCAATGTGTATATTCAACTTCCAGAGATAAACTGATGTGGGTTTGCAGCAGTTCACAAACCCTTTCTTTGGAGAATGTAGAAACAGTCATTTCCAGTCATAGAGACACATATAAGAGTTAGAAATAAGAAAGCGTTTAAAACACAGAAGACCCGATTCGTAGAAACTCATCTGCTGTGTATTGGTTCCTATTAGGAAGTTGCATCTATGTTTAGATTCAGCGAGGTTGCAACCCGTTTCTTCTGAAAGCTGCGTTTGGACATTCCAGAGTGGATGGGAGAAAAGGATGTAAAGAGAAATACCTTGCTCTAAATCCAAAACGGTGGTATCTAGCAGAATGGTTTTCAATGTGTGTATTCTACTTCCAGAGATAAACTGATGTGTGTTTGCAGAAGTTGAGAAACCCTTTCTTTGGAGAATGTAGAAACAGTCATTTCCAGCCCTAGAGACGCATATAAGAGTTAGCAGTAAGAATGCGTTTAAAACACAGAAGACCCGCTTCGTACAAACTCATCTGCTGTGTATTGGTTTCTATTAGGAAGTTGCATATATGTTTAGAATCAGCGAGGTTGCAACACGTTTCTTCTACAAGCTGCATTTGGACATTCCAGAGTGGATGGGAGAACAGGCTGTAAAGAGAAATACCTTGCTCTAAAACCAAAACGGAGCTATCTAGTAGAATGGTTTTCAATGTGTGTATTCAAATTCCGGAGATAAAGTGATGTGTGTTTGCAGCAGTTCAGAAACCCTTTCTTTGGAGAATGTAGAAACAGTCATTTCCAGCCATAGAGACGCATATAAGAGTTAGCAGTAAGAATGCGTTTAAAACACAGAAGACTCGCTTCGTACAAACTCATCTGCTGTGTGTTGGTTCCTTTTAGGAAGTTGCATCTATGTTTAGATTCTGTGAGGTAGAAACACGTTTCTTCTAAAAGCTGCGTTTGGACATTCCAGAGTGGATGGGAGAACAGGCTGTAAAGAGAAATACCTTGCTCTAAAACCAAAAAGGAGCTATCTAGCAGAATGGTTTTCAATGTGTGTATTCAACTTCCAGAGATAAACTGATGTGTGTTTGCAGTAGTTCAGAAACCCTTTCTTTGGAGAATGAAGAAACAGTTATTTCCAGCACTAGAGACCCATATAAGAGTTAGCAGTAAGAATGCGTTTAAAACACAGAAGACCCGCTTCGTACAAAATCATCTGCTGTGTGTTGGTTACATTTAGGAAGTTGCATCTATGTTTAGATTCAGCGAGGTAGAAACACGTTTCTTCAAAAAGCCGCGTTTGGACATTCCAGAGTGGATGGGAGAACAGGCTGTAAAGAAAAATAACATGCTCTAAAACCAAAACGGAGCTATCTAGCAGAATGGTTGTCAATGTGTGTATTCAACTTCCAGAGTTAAACTGATTTATGTTTGCCGCAGTTCAGAAACCCTTTCTTTGGTGAATGTAGAAACAGTCATTTCCAGCCCTAGAGACGCATATAAGAGTTAGCAGTAAGAATGCGTTTAAAACACAGAAGTCCCCCTTCGTACTTACTCATATGCTGTGTGTTGGTTTTCTTTAGGAAGTTGCATCTATGTTTAGATTCAGAGAGGTAGAAACACGTTTCTTTTAAAAGCTGCGTTTGGACATACCAGAATGGATGGGAGAACAGGCTGTAAAGAGAAATACCTTGCTCTAAAACCAAAACTGAGCTATCTAGCAGAATGGTTGTCAATATGTGTATTCAACTTCCAGAGTTAAACTGATGTGTGTTTGCAGCAGTTCAGAAACCCTTTCTTTGGTGAATGTAGAAACAGTCATTTCCAGCCCTAGAGACGCATATAAGAGTTAGCAGTAAGAATGCGTTTAAAACACAGAAGACTCGCTTCGTACAAACTCATCTGCTGTGTGTTGGTTCCTTTTAGGAAGTTGCATCTATGTTTAGATTCTGTGAGGTAGAAACACGTTTCTTCTAAAAGCTAAGTTTGGACATTCCAGAGTGGATGGGAGAACAGGCTATAAAGAGAAATACCTTGCTCTAAAACCAAAAAGGAGCTATCTAGCTGAATGGTTTTCAATGTGTGTATTCAACTTCCAGAGATAAACTGATTTGTGTTTGCAGTAGTTCAGAAACCCTTTCTTTGGAGAATGAAGAAACAGTTATTTCCAGCACTAGAGACGCATATAAGAGTTAGCAGTAAGAATGCATTTAAAACACAGAAGACCCGCTTCGTACAAACTCATCTGCTGTGTATTGGTTCCTATTAGGAGGTTGCATCTATGTTTAGAATCAGCGAGGTTGCAACACGTTTCTTTTAAAGGCTGCGTTTGGACATTCCAGAGTGGATGGGAGAACAGGCTGTATAGAGAAATACCTTGCTCTAAAACCAAAACGGAGCTATCTAGCAGAATGGTTTTCAATGTTTGTATTCAACTTCCAGAGATAAACTGATGTGTGTTTGCAGCAGTTCAGAAACCCTTTTTTGGAAAATGTAGAAACAGTCATTTCCAGCCATAGAGATGCATATAAGAGTTAGCAGTAAGAATGCCTTGAAAACACAGAAGACCCGCTTCGTACAAACTCATCTGCTGTGTGTTGGGTCCTTTTAGGAAGTTGCATCTATGTTTAGATTCAGCGAGGTAGAAACACGTTTTTTCTAAAAGCTGCGTTTGGACCTTCCAGAGTGGATGGGAGAACAGGCTGTAAAGAGAAATACCTTTCTCTGAAACCAAAACGGAGCTATCTAGCTGAATGGTTTTCAATGTGTATATTCAACTTCCAGAGATAAACTGATGTGGGTTTGCAGCAGTTCACAAACCCTTTCTTTGGAGAATGTAGAAACAGTCATTTCCAGTCATAGAGACACATATAAGAGTTAGAAATAAGAAAGCGTTTAAAACACAGAAGACCCGATTCGTAGAAACTCATCTGCTGTGTATTGGTTCCTATTAGGAAGTTGCATCTATGTTTAGATTCAGCGAGGTTGCAACCCGTTTCTTCTGAAAGCTGCGTTTGGACATTCCAGAGTGGATGGGAGAAAAGGATGTAAAGAGAAATACCTTGCTCTAAATCCAAAACGGTGGTATCTAGCAGAATGGTTTTCAATGTGTGTATTCTACTTCCAGAGATAAACTGATGTGTGTTTGCAGAAGTTGAGAAACCCTTTCTTTGGAGAATGTAGAAACAGTCATTTCCAGCCCTAGAGACGCATATAAGAGTTAGCAGTAAGAATGCATTTAAAACACAGAAGACCCGCTTCGTACAAACTCATCTGCTGTGTATTGGTTTCTATTAGGAAGTTGCATATATGTTTAGAATCAGCGAGGTTGCAACACGTTTCTTCTAAAAGCTGCATTTGGACATTCCAGAGTGGATGGGAGAACAGGCTGTAAAGAGAAATACCTTGCTCTAAAACCAAAACGGAGCTATCTAGCAGAATGGTTTTCAATGTGTATATTCAAATCCGGAGATAAAGTGATGTGTGTTTGCAGCAGTTCAGAAACCCTTTCTTTGGAGAATGTAGAAACAGTCATTTCCAGCCATAGAGACGCATATAAGAGTTAGCAGTAAGAATGCGTTTAAAACACAGAAGACTCGCTTCGTACAAACTCATCTGCTGTGTGTGGGTTCCTTTTAGGAAGTGGCATCTATGTTTAGATTCTGTGAGGTAGAAACACGTTTCTTCTAAAAGCTGCGTTTGGACATTCCAGAGTGGATGGGAGAACAGGCTATAAAGAGAAATACCTTGCTCTAAAACCAAAAAGGAGCTATCTAGCAGAATGGTTTTCAATGTGTGTATTCAACTTCCAGAGATAAACTGATGTGTGTTTGCAGTAGTTCAGAAACCCTTTCTTTGGAGAATGAAGAAACAGTTATTTCCAGCACTAGAGACCCATATAAGAGTTAGCAGTAAGAATGCGTTTAAAACACAGAAGACCCGCTTCGTACAAAATCATCTGCTGTGTGTTGGTTACATTTAGGAAGTTGCATCTATGTTTAGATTCAGCGAGGTAGAAACACGTTTCTTCAAAAAGCCGCGTTTGGACATTCCAGAATGGATGGGAGAACAGGCTGTAAAGAAAAATAACTTGCTCTAAAACCAAAACGGAGCTATCTAGCAGAATGGTTGTCAATGTGTGTATTCAACTTCCAGAGTTAAACTGATTTATGTTTGCCGCAGTTCAGAAACCCTTTCTTTGGTGAATGTAGAAACAGTCATTTCCAGCCCTAGAGACGCATATAAGAGTTAGCAGTAAGAATGCGTTTAAAACACAGAAGTCCCGCTTCGTACTTACTCATATGCTGTGTGTTGGTTTTCTTTAGGAAGTTGCATCTATGTTTAGATTCAGAGAGGTAGAAACACGTTTCTTTTAAAAGCTGTGTTTGGACATACCAGAATGGATGGGAGAACAGGCTGTAAAGAGAAATACCTTGCTCTAAAACCAAAACGGAGCTATCTAGCAGAATGGTTGTCAATATGTGTATTCAACTTCCAGAGTTAAACTGATGTGTGTTTGCAGCAGTTCAGAAACCCTTTTTTGGAAAATGTTGAAACAGTCATTTCTAGCCCTAGAGACGCATATAAGAGTTAGCAGTAAGAATGCGTTTAAAACACAGAAGACTCGCTTCGTACAAACTCATCTGCTGTGTGTTGGTTCCTTTTAGGAAGTTGCATCTATGTTTAGATTCTGTGAGGTAGAAACACGTTTCTTCTAAAAGCTAAGTTTGGACATTCCAGAGTGGATGGGAGAACAGGCTATAAAGAGAAATACCTTGCTCTAAAACCAAAAAGGAGCTATCTAGCTGAATGGTTTTCAATGTGTGTATTCAACTTCCAGAGATAAACTGATGTGTGTTTGCAGTAGTTCAGAAACCCTTTCTTTGGAGAATGAAGAAACAGTTATTTCCAGCACTAGAGACGCATATAAGAGTTAGCAGTAAGAATGCATTTAAAACACAGAAGACCCGCTTCGTACAAACTCATCTGCTGTGTATTGGTTCCTATTAGGAGGTTGCATCTATGTTTAGAATCAGCGAGGTTGCAACACGTTTCTTTTAAAGGCTGCGTTTGGACATTCCAGAGTGGATGGGAGAACAGGCTGTATAGAGAAATACCTTGCTCTAAAACCAAAACGGAGCTATCTAGCAGAATGGTTTTCAATGTTTGTATTCAACTTCCAGAGATAAACTGATGTGTGTTTGCAGCAGTTCAGAAACCCTTTTTTGGAAAATGTAGAAACAGTCATTTCCAGCCATAGAGATGCATATAAGAGTTAGCAGTAAGAATGCCTTGAAAACACAGAAGACCCGCTTCGTACAAACTCATCTGCTGTGTGTTGGGTCCTTTTAGGAAGTTGCATCTATGTTTAGATTCAGCGAGGTAGAAACACGTTTTTTCTAAAAGCTGCGTTTGGACCTTCCAGAGTGGATGGGAGAACAGGCTGTGAAGAGAAATACCTTTCTCTGAAACCAAAACGCAGCTATCTAGCTGAATGGTTTTCAATGTGTATATTCAACTTCCAGAGATAAACTGATGTGGGTTTGCAGCAGTTCACAAACCCTTTCTTTGGAGAATGTAGAAACAGTCATTTCCAGTCATAGAGACACATATAAGAGTTAGAAATAAGAAAGCGTTTAAAACACAGAAGACCCGATTCGTAGAAACTCATCTGCTGTGTATTGGTTCCTATTAGGAAGTTGCATCTATGTTTAGATTCAGCGAGGTTGCAACCCGTTTCTTCTGAAAGCTGTGTTTGGACATTCCAGAGTGGATGGGAGAAAAGGATGTAAAGAGAAATACCTTGCTCTAAATCCAAAACGGTGGTATCTAGCAGAATGGTTTTCAATGTGTGTATTCTACTTCCAGAGATAAAGTGATGTGTGTTTGCAGAAGTTGAGAAACCCTTTTTTGGAGAATGTAGAAACAGTCATTTCCAGCCCTAGAGACGCATATAAGAGTTAGCAGTAAGAATGCGTTTAAAACACAGAAGACCCGCTTCGTACAAACTCATCTGCTGTGTATTGGTTTCTATTAGGAAGTTGCATATATGTTTAGAATCAGCGAGGTTGCAACACGTTTCTTCTAAAAGCTGCATTTGGACATTCCAGAGTGGATGGGAGAACAGGCTGTAAAGAGAAATACCTTGCTCTAAAACCAAAACGGAGCTATCTAGCAGAATGGTTTTCAATGTGTATATTCAAATCCGGAGATAAAATGATGTGTGTTTGCAGCAGTTCAGAAACCCTTTCTTTGGAGAATGTAGAAACAGTCATTTCCAGCCATAGAGACGCATATAAGAGTTAGCAGTAAGAATGCGTTTAAAACACAGAAGACTCGCTTCGTACAAACTCATCTGGTGTGTGTTGGTTCCTTTTAGGAAGTTGCATCTATGTTTAGATTCTGTGAGGTAGAAACACGTTTCTTCTAAAAGCTGCGTTTGGACATTCCAGAGTGGATGGGAGAACAGGCTATAAAGAGAAATACCTTGCTCTAAAACCAAAAAGGAGCTATCTAGCAGAATGGTTTTCAATGTGTGTATTCAACTTCCAGAGATAAACTGATGTGTGTTTGCAGTAGTTCAGAAACCCTTTCTTTGGAGAATGAAGAAACAGTTATTTCCAGCACTAGAGACCCATATAAGAGTTAGCAGTAAGAATGCGTTTAAAACACAGAAGACCCGCTTCGTACAAAATCATCTGCTGTGTGTTGGTTACATTTAGGAAGTTGCATCTATGTTTAGATTCAGCGAGGTAGAAACACGTTTCTTCAAAAAGCCGCGTTTGGACATTCCAGAGTGGATGGGAGAACAGGCTGTAAAGAAAAATAACTTGCTCTAAAACCAAAACGGAGCTATCTAGCAGAATGGTTGTCAATGTGTGTATTCAACTTCCAGAGTTAAACTGATTTATGTTTGCCGCAGTTCAGAAACCCTTTCTTTGGTGAATGTAGAAACAGTCATTTCCAGCCCTAGAGACGCATATAAGAGTTAGCAGTAAGAATGCGTTTAAAACACAGAAGTCCCGCTTCGTACTTACTCATATGCTGTGTGTTGGTTTTCTTTAGGAAGATGCATCTATGTTTAGATTCAGAGAGGTAGAAACACGTTTCTTTTAAAAGCTGTGTTTGGACATACCAGAATGGATGGGAGAACAGGCTGTAAAGAGAAATACCTTGCTCTAAAACCAAAACGGAGCTATCTAGCAGAATGGTTGTCAATATGTGTATTCAACTTCCAGAGTTAAACTGATGTGTGTTTGCAGCAGTTCAGAAACCCTTTTTTGGAAAATGTTGAAACAGTCATTTCTAGCCCTAGAGACGCATATAAGAGTTAGCAGTAAGAATGCGTTTAAAACACAGAAGACTCGCTTCGTACAAACTCATCTGCTGTGTGTTGGTTCCTTTTAGGAAGTTGCATCTATGTTTAGATTCTGTGAGGTAGAAACACGTTTCTTCTAAAAGCTAAGTTTGGACATTCCAGAGTGGATGGGAGAACAGGCTATAAAGAGAAATACCTTGCTCTAAAACCAAAAAGGAGCTATCTAGCTGAATGGTTTTCAATGTGTGTATTCAACTTCCAGAGATAAACTGATGTGTGTTTGCAGTAGTTCAGAAACCCTTTCTATGGAGAATGAAGAAACAGTTATTTCCAGCACTAGAGACGCATATAAGAGTTAGCAGTAAGAATGC
Source organism: Saimiri boliviensis (assembly GCF_048565385.1). Lineage (NCBI taxonomy): Eukaryota > Metazoa > Chordata > Mammalia > Primates > Cebidae > Saimiri > Saimiri boliviensis. Next base: position 82,166,642 of record NC_133470.1, on the reverse strand, counting down.
ATTTAAAACACAGAAGACCCGCTTCGTACAAACTCATCTGCTGTGTATTGGTTCCTATTAGGAGGTTGCATCTATGTTTAGAATCAGCGAGGTTGCAACACGTTTCTTTTAAAGGCTGCGTTTGGACATTCCAGAGTGGATGGGAGAACAGGCTGTATAGAGAAATACCTTGCTCTAAAACCAAAACGGAGCTATCTAGCAGAATGGTTTTCAATGTTTGTATTCAACTTCCAGAGATAAACTGATGTGTGTTTGCAGCAGTTCAGAAACCCTTTTTTGGAAAATGTAGAAACAGTCATTTCCAGCCATAGAGATGCATATAAGAGTTAGCAGTAAGAATGCCTTGAAAACACAGAAGACCCGCTTCGTACAAACTCATCTGCTGTGTGTTGGGTCCTTTTAGGAAGTTGCATCTATGTTTAGATTCAGCGAGGTAGAAACACGTTTTTTCTAAAAGCTGCGTTTGGACCTTCCAGAGTGGATGGGAGAACAGGCTGTGAAGAGAAATACCTTTCTCTGAAACCAAAACGCAGCTATCTAGCTGAATGGTTTTCAATGTGTATATTCAACTTCCAGAGATAAACTGATGTGGGTTTGCAGCAGTTCACAAACCCTTTCTTTGGAGAATGTAGAAACAGTCATTTCCAGTCATAGAGACACATATAAGAGTTAGAAATAAGAAAGCGTTTAAAACACAGAAGACCCGATTCGTAGAAACTCATCTGCTGTGTATTGGTTCCTATTAGGAAGTTGCATCTATGTTTAGATTCAGCGAGGTTGCAACCCGTTTCTTCTGAAAGCTGTGTTTGGACATTCCAGAGTGGATGGGAGAAAAGGATGTAAAGAGAAATACCTTGCTCTAAATCCAAAACGGTGGTATCTAGCAGAATGGTTTTCAATGTGTGTATTCTACTTCCAGAGATAAAGTGATGTGTGTTTGCAGAAGTTGAGAAACCCTTTTTTGGAGAATGTAGAAACAGTCATTTCCAGCCCTAGAGACGCATATAAGAGTTAGCAGTAAGAATGCGTTTAAAACACAGAAGACCCGCTTCGTACAAACTCATCTGCTGTGTATTGGTTTCTATTAGGAAGTTGCATATATGTTTAGAATCAGCGAGGTTGCAACACGTTTCTTCTAAAAGCTGCATTTGGACATTCCAGAGTGGATGGGAGAACAGGCTGTAAAGAGAAATACCTTGCTCTAAAACCAAAACGGAGCTATCTAGCAGAATGGTTTTCAATGTGTATATTCAAATCCGGAGATAAAATGATGTGTGTTTGCAGCAGTTCAGAAACCCTTTCTTTGGAGAATGTAGAAACAGTCATTTCCAGCCATAGAGACGCATATAAGAGTTAGCAGTAAGAATGCGTTTAAAACACAGAAGACTCGCTTCGTACAAACTCATCTGGTGTGTGTTGGTTCCTTTTAGGAAGTTGCATCTATGTTTAGATTCTGTGAGGTAGAAACACGTTTCTTCTAAAAGCTAAGTTTGGACATTCCAGAGTGGATGGGAGAACAGGCTATAAAGAGAAATACCTTGCTCTAAAACCAAAAAGGAGCTATCTAGCAGAATGGTTTTCAATGTGTGTATTCAACTTCCAGAGATAAACTGATGTGTGTTTGCAGTAGTTCAGAAACCCTTTCTTTGGAGAATGAAGAAACAGTTATTTCCAGCACTAGAGACCCATATAAGAGTTAGCAGTAAGAATGCGTTTAAAACACAGAAGACCCGCTTCGTACAAAATCATCTGCTGTGTGTTGGTTACATTTAGGAAGTTGCATCTATGTTTAGATTCAGCGAGGTAGAAACACGTTTCTTCAAAAAGCCGCGTTTGGACATTCCAGAGTGGATGGGAGAACAGGCTGTAAAGAAAAATAACTTGCTCTAAAACCAAAACGGAGCTATCTAGCAGAATGGTTGTCAATGTGTGTATTCAACTTCCAGAGTTAAACTGATTTATGTTTGCCGCAGTTCAGAAACCCTTTCTTTGGTGAATGTAGAAACAGTCATTTCCAGCCCTAGAGACGCATATAAGAGTTAGCAGTAAGAATGCGTTTAAAACACAGAAGTCCCGCTTCGTACTTACTCATATGCTGTGTGTTGGTTTTCTTTAGGAAGTTGCATCTATGTTTAGATTCAGAGAGGTAGAAACACGTTTCTTTTAAAAGCTGTGTTTGGACATACCAGAATGGATGGGAGAACAGGCTGTAAAGAGAAATACCTTGCTCTAAAACCAAAACGGAGCTATCTAGCAGAATGGTTGTCAATATGTGTATTCAACTTCCAGAGTTAAACTGATGTGTGTTTGCAGCAGTTCAGAAACCCTTTTTTGGAAAATGTTGAAACAGTCATTTCTAGCCCTAGAGACGCATATAAGAGTTAGCAGTAAGAATGCGTTTAAAACACAGAAGACTCGCTTCGTACAAACTCATCTGCTGTGTGTTGGTTCCTTTTAGGAAGTTGCATCTATGTTTAGATTCTGTGAGGTAGAAACACGTTTCTTCTAAAAGCTAAGTTTGGACATTCCAGAGTGGATGGGAGAACAGGCTATAAAGAGAAATACCTTGCTCTAAAACCAAAAAGGAGCTATCTAGCTGAATGGTTTTCAATGTGTGTATTCAACTTCCAGAGATAAACTGATGTGTGTTTGCAGTAGTTCAGAAACCCTTTCTTTGGAGAATGAAGAAACAGTTATTTCCAGCACTAGAGACGCATATAAGAGTTAGCAGTAAGAATGCATTTAAAACACAGAAGACCCGCTTCGTACAAACTCATCTGCTGTGTATTGGTTCCTATTAGGAGGTTGCATGTATGTTTAGAATCAGCGAGGTTGCAACACGTTTCTTTTAAAGGCTGCGTTTGGACATTCCAGAGTGGATGGGAGAACAGGCTGTATAGAGAAATACCTTGCTCTAAAACCAAAACGGAGCTATCTAGCAGAATGGTTTTCAATGTTTGTATTCAACTTCCAGAGATAAACTGATGTGTGTTTGCAGCAGTTCAGAAACCCTTTTTTGGAAAATGTAGAAACAGTCATTTCCAGCCATAGAGATGCATATAAGACTTAGCAGTAAGAATGCCTTGAAAACACAGAAGACCCGCTTCGTACAAACTCATCTGCTGTGTGTTGGGTCCTTTTAGGAAGTTGCATCTATGTTTAGATTCAGCGAGGTAGAAACACGTTTTTTCTAAAAGCTGCGTTTGGACCTTCCAGAGTGGATGGGAGAACAGGCTGTGAAGAGAAATACCTTTCTCTGAAACCAAAACGCAGCTATCTAGCTGAATGGTTTTCAATGTGTATATTCAACTTCCAGAGATAAACTGATGTGGGTTTGCAGCAGTTCACAAACCCTTTCTTTGGAGAATGTAGAAACAGTCATTTCCAGCCCTAGAGACACATATAAGAGTTAGAAATAAGAAAGCGTTTAAAACACAGAAGACCCGATTCGTAGAAACTCATCTGCTGTGTATTGGTTCCTATTAGGAAGTTGCATCTATGTTTAGATTCAGCGAGGTTGCAACCCGTTTCTTCTGAAAGCTGTGTTTGGACATTCCAGAGTGGATGGGAGAAAAGGATGTAAAGAGAAATACCTTGCTCTAAATCCAAAACGGTGGTATCTAGCAGAATGGTTTTCAATGTGCGTATTCTACTTCCAGAGATAAAGTGATGTGTGTTTGCAGAAGTTGAGAAACCCTTTTTTGGAGAATGTAGAAACAGTCATTTCCAGCCCTAGAGACGCATATAAGAGTTAGCAGTAAGAATGCGTTTAAAACACAGAAGACCCGCTTCGTACAAACTCATCTGCTGTGTATTGGTTTCTATTAGGAAGTTGCATATATGTTTAGAATCAGCGAGGTTGCAACACGTTTCTTCTAAAAGCTGCATTTGGACATTCCAGAGTGGATGGGAGAACAGGCTGTAAAGAGAAATACCTTGCTCTAAAACCAAAACGGAGCTATCTAGCAGAATGGTTTTCAATGTGTATATTCAAATCCGGAGATAAAATGATGTGTGTTTGCAGCAGTTCAGAAACCCTTTCTTTGGAGAATGTAGAAACAGTCATTTCCAGCCATAGAGACGCATATAAGAGTTAGCAGTAAGAATGCGTTTAAAACACAGAAGACTCGCTTCGTACAAACTCATCTGCTGTGTGTTGGTTCCTTTTAGGAAGTTGCATCTATGTTTAGATTCTGTGAGGTAGAAACACGTTTCTTCTAAAAGCTAAGTTTGGACATTCCAGAGTGGATGGGAGAACAGGCTATAAAGAAAAATACCTTGCTCTAAAACCAAAAAGGAGCTATCTAGCTGAATGGTTTTCAATGTGTGTATTCAACTTCCAGAGATAAACTGATGTGTGTTTGCAGTAGTTCAGAAACCCTTTCTTTGGAGAATGAAGAAACAGTTATTTCCAGCACTAGAGACGCATATAAGAGTTAGCAGTAAGAATGCATTTAAAACACAGAAGACCCGCTTCGTACAAACTCATCTGCTGTGTATTGGTTCCTATTAGGAGGTTGCATCTATGTTTAGAATCAGCGAGGTTGCAACACGTTTCTTTTAAAGGCTGCGTTTGGACATTCCAGAGTGGATGGGAGAACAGGCTGTATAGAGAAATACCTTGCTCTAAAACCAAAACGGAGCTATCTAGCAGAATGGTTTTCAATGTTTGTATTCAACTTCCAGAGATAAACTGATGTGTGTTTGCAGCAGTTCAGAAACCCTTTTTTGGAAAATGTAGAAACAGTCATTTCCAGCCATAGAGATGCATATAAGAGTTAGCAGTAAGAATGCCTTGAAAACACAGAAGACCCGCTTCGTACAAACTCATCTGCTGTGTGTTTGGTCCTTTTAGGAAGTTACATCTATGTTTAGATTCAGCGAGGTAGAAACACGTTTTTTCTAAAAGCTGCGTTTGGACCTTCCAGAGTGGATGGGAGAACAGGCTGTGAAGAGAAATACCTTTCTCTGAAACCAAAACGGAGCTATCTAGCTGAATGGTTTTCAATGTGTATATTCAACTTCCAGAGATAAACTGATGTGGGTTTGCAGCAGTTCACAAACCCTTTCTTTGGAGAATGTAGAAACAGTCATTTCCAGTCATAGAGACACATATAAGAGTTAGAAATAAGAAAGCGTTTAAAACACAGAAGACCCGATTCGTAGAAACTCATCTGCTGTGTATTGGTTCCTATTAGGAAGTTGCATCTATGTTTAGATTCAGCGAGGTTGCAACCCGTTTCTTCTGAAAGCTGCGTTTGGACATTCCAGAGTGAATGGGAGAAAAGGATGTAAAGAGAAATACCTTGCTCTAAATCCAAAACGGAGGTATCTAGCAGAATGGTTTTCAATGTGTGTATTCTACTTCCAGAGATAAACTGATGTGTGTTTGCAGAAGTTGAGAAACCCTTTCTTTGGAGAATGTAGAAACAGTCATTTCCAGCCCTAGAGACGCATATAAGAGTTAGCAGTAAGAATGCGTTTAAAACACAGAAGACCCGCTTCGTACAAACTCATCTGCTGTGTATTGGTTTCTATTAGGAAGTTGCATATATGTTTAGAATCAGCGAGGTTGCAACACGTTTCTTCTACAAGCTGCATTTGGACATTCCAGAGTGGATGGGAGAACAGGCTGTAAAGAGAAATACCTTGCTCTAAAACCAAAACGGAGCTATCTAGCAGAATGGTTTTCAATGTGTATATTCAAATCCGGAGATAAAGTGATGTGTGTTTGCAGCAGTTCAGAAACCCTTTCTTTGGAGAATGTAGAAACAGTCATTTCCAGCCATAGAGACGCATATAAGAGTTAGCAGTAAGAATGCGTTTAAAACACAGAAGACTCGCTTCGTACAAACTCATCTGCTGTGTGTTGGTTCCTTTTAGGAAGTTGCATCTATGTTTAGATTCTGTGAGGTAGAAACACGTTTCTTCTAAAAGCTGCGTTTGGACATTCCAGAGTGGATGGGAGAACAGGCTATAAAGAGAAATACCTTGCTCTAAAACCAAAAAGGAGCTATCTAGCAGAATGGTTTTCAATGTGTGTATTCAACTTCCAGAGATAAACTGATGTGTGTTTGCAGCAGTTCAGAAACCATTTCTTTGGAGAATGTAGAAAAAATTATTTCCAGCCATAGAGATGCATATAAGAGTTAGCAGTAAGAATGCGTTTAAAACACAGAAGACCCGATTCGTACAAACTCATCTGCTGTGTATTGGTTCCTATTAGGAAGTTGCATCTATGTTTAGAGTCAGCGAGGTTGCAACCCGTTTCTTCTGAAAGCTGCGTTTGGACATTCCAGAGTGGAAGGGAGAAAAGGATGTAAAGAGAAATACCTTGCTCTAAATCCAAAACTGAGATATCTAGCAGAATGGTTGTCAATGTGTGTATTCTACTTCCAGAGATAAACTGATGAGTGTTTGCAGAAGTTGAGAAACCCTTTCTTTGGAGAATGTAGAAACAGTCATTTCCAGCCCTAGAGACGCATATAAGAGTTAGCAGTAAGAATGCGTTTAAAACACAGAAGACCCGCTTCGTACTTACTCATATGCTGTGTGTTGGTTTTCTTTAGGAAGTTGCATCTATGTTTAGATTCAGAGAGGTAGAAACACGTTTCTTTTAAAAGCTGCGTTTGGACATACCAGAATGGATGGGAGAACAGGCTGTAAAGAGAAATACCTTGCTCTAAAACCAAAACGGAGCTATCTAGCAGAATGGTTGTCAATATGTGTATTCAACTTCCAGAGTTAAACTGATGTGTGTTTGCAGCAGTTCAGAAACCCTTTTTTGGAAAATGTTGAAACAGTCATTTCTAGCCCTAGAGACGCATATAAGAGTTACCAGTAAGAATGCGTTTAAAACACAGAAGACTCGCTTCGTACAAACTCATCTGCTGTGTGTTGGTTCCTTTTAGGAAGTTGCATCTATGTTTAGATTCTGTGAGGTAGAAACACGTTTCTTCTAAAAGCTAAGTTTGGACATTCCAGAGTGGATGGGAGAACAGGCTATAAAGAGAAATACCTTGCTCTAAAACCAAAAAGGAGCTATCTAGCTGAATGGTTTTCAATGTTTGTATTCAACTTCCAGAGATAAACTGATGTGTGTTTGCAGTAGTTCAGAAACCCTTTCTTTGGAGAATGAAGAAACAGTTATTTCCAGCACTAGAGACGCATATAAGAGTTAGCAGTAAGAATGCATTTAAAACACAGAAGACCCGCTTCGTACAAACTCATCTGCTGTGTATTGGTTCCTATTAGGAGGTTGCATCTATGTTTAGAATCAGCGAGGTTGCCACACGTTTCTTTTAAGGGCTGCGTTTGGACATTCCAGAGTGGATGGGAGAACAGGCTGTATAGAGAAATACCTTGCTCTAAAACCAAAACGGAGCTATCTAGCAGAATGGTTTTCAATGTTTGTATTCAACTTCCAGAGATAAACTGATGTGTGTTTGCAGCAGTTCAGAAACCCTTTTTTGGAAAATGTAGAAACAGTCATTTCCAGCCATAGAGATGCATATAAGAGTTAGCAGTAAGAATGCCTTGAAAACACAGAAGACCCGCTTCGTACAAACTCATCTGCTGTGTGTTGGGTCCTTTTAGGAAGTTGCATCTATGTTTAGATTCAGCGAGGTAGAAACACGTTTTTTCTAAAAGCTGCGTTTGGACCTTCCAGAGTGGATGGGAGAACAGGCTGTGAAGAGAAATACCTTTCTCTGAAACCAAAACGGAGCTATCTAGCTGAATGGTTTTCAATGTGTATATTCAACTTCCAGAGATAAACTGATGTGGGTTTGCAGCAGTTCACAAACCCTTTCTTTGGAGAATGTAGAAACAGTCTTTTCCAGTCATAGAGACACATATAAGAGTTAGAAATAAGAAAGCGTTTAAAACACAGAAGACCCGATTCGTAGAAACTCATCTGCTGTGTATTGGTTCCTATTAGGAAGTTGCATCTATGTTTAGATTCAGCGAGGTTGCAACCCGTTTCTTCTGAAAGCTGCGTTTGGACATTCCAGAGTGGATGGGAGAAAACGATGTGAAGAGAAATACCTTGCTCTAAATCCAAAACGGAGGTATCTAGCAGAATGGTTTTCAATGTGTGTATTCTACTTCCAGAGATAAACTGATGTGTGTTTGCAGAAGTTGAGAAACCCTTTCTTTGGAGAATGTAGAAACAGTCATTTCCAGCCCTAGAGACGCATATAAGAGTTAGCAGTAAGAATGCGTTTAAAACACAGAAGACCCGCTTCGTACAAACTCATCTGCTGTGTATTGGTTTCTATTAGGAAGTTGCATATATGTTTAGAATCAGCGAGGTTGCAACACGTTTCTTCTACAAGCTGCATTTGGACATTCCAGAGTGGATGGGAGAACAGGCTGTAAAGAGAAATACCTTGCTCTAAAACCAAAACGGAGCTATCTAGCAGAATGGTTTTCAATGTGTATATTCAAATCCGGAGATAAAGTGATGTGTGTTTGCAGCAGTTCAGAAACCCTTTCTTTGGAGAATGTAGAAACAGTCATTTCCAGCCATAGAGACGCATATAAGAGTTAGCAGTAAGAATGCGTTTAAAACACAGAAGACTCGCTTCGTACAAACTCATCTGCTGTGTGTTGGTTCCTTTTAGGAAGTTGCATCTATGTTTAGATTCTGTGAGGTAGAAACACGTTTCTTCTAAAAGCTGCGTTTGGACATTCCAGAGTGGATGGGAGAACAGGCTATAAAGAGAAATACCTTGCTCTAAAACCAAAAAGGAGCTATCTAGCAGAATGGTTTTCAATGTGTGTATTCAACTTCCAGAGATAAACTGATGTGTGTTTGCAGCAGTTCAGAAACCATTTCTTTGGAGAATGTAGAAAAAATTATTTCCAGCCATAGAGATGCATATAAGAGTTAGCAGTAAGAATGCGTTTAAAACACAGAAGACCCGATTCGTACAAACTCATCTGCTGTGTTTTGGTTCCTATTAGGAAGTTGCATCTATGTTTAGAGTCAGCGAGGTTGCAACCCGTTTCTTCTGAAAGCTGCGTTTGGACATTCCAGAGTGGAAGGGAGAAAAGGATGTAAAGAGAAATACCTTGCTCTAAATCCAAAATTGAGATATCTAGCAGAATGGTTGTCAATGTGTGTATTCTACTTCCAGAGATAAACTGATGAGTGTTTGCAGAAGTTGAGAAACCCTTTCTTTGGAGAATGTAGAAACAGTCATTTCCAGCCCTAGAGACGCATATAAGAGTTAGCAGTAAGAATGCATTTAAAACACAGAAGACCCGCTTCGTACTTACTCATATGCTGTGTGTTGGTTTTCTTTAGGAAGTTGCATCTATGTTTAGATTCAGAGAGGTAGAAACACGTTTCTTTTAAAAGCTGCGTTTGGACATACCAGAATGGATGGGAGAACAGGCTGTAAAGAGAAATACCTTGCTCTAAAACCAAAACGGAGCTATCTAGCAGAATGGTTGTCAATATGTGTATTCAACTTCCAGAGTTAAACTGATGTGTGTTTGCAGCAGTTCAGAAACCCTTTTTTGGAAAATGTTGAAACAGTCATTTCTAGCCCTAGAGACGCATATAAGAGTTAGCAGTAAGAATGCGTTTAAAACACAGAAGACTCGCTTCGTACAAACTCATCTGCTGTGTGTTGGTTCCTTTTAGGAAGTTGCATCTATGTTTAGATTCTGTGAGGTAGAAACACGTTTCTTCTAAAAGCTAAGTTTGGACATTCCAGAGTGGATGGGAGAACAGGCTATAAAGAGAAATACCTTGCTCTAAAACCAAAAAGGAGCTATCTAGCTGAATGGTTTTCAATGTGTGTATTCAACTTCCAGAGATAAACTGATGTGTGTTTGCAGTAGTTCAGAAACCCTTTCTTTGGAGAATGAAGAAACAGTTATTTCCAGCACTAGAGACGCATATAAGAGTTAGCAGTAAGAATGCATTTAAAACACAGAAGACCCGCTTCGTACAAACTCATCTGCTGTGTATTGGTTCCTATTAGGAGGTTGCATCTATGTTTAGAATCAGCGAGGTTGCAACACGTTTCTTTTAAGGGCTGCGTTTGGACATTCCAGAGTGGATGGGAGAACAGGCTGTATAGAGAAATACCTTGCTCTAAAACCAAAACGGAGCTATCTAGCAGAATGGTTTTCAATGTTTGTATTCAACTTCCAGAGATAAACTGATGTGTGTTTGCAGTAGTTCAGAAACCCTTTCTTTGGAGAATGAAGAAACAGTTATTTCCAGCACTAGAGACCCATATAAGAGTTAGCAGTAAGAATGCGTTTAAAACACAGAAGACCCGCTTCGTACAAAATCATCTGCTGTGTGTTGGTTACATTTAGGAAGTTGCATCTATGTTTAGATTCAGCGAGGTAGAAACACGTTTCTTCAAAAAGCCGCGTTTGGACATTCCAGAGTGGATGGGAGAACAGGCTGTAAAGAAAAATAACTTGCTCTAAAACCAAAACGGAGCTATCTAGCAGAATGGTTGTCAATGTGTGTATTCAACTTCCAGAGTTAAACTGATTTATGTTTGCCGCAGTTCAGAAACCCTTTCTTTGGTGAATGTAGAAACAGTCATTTCCAGCCCTAGAGACGCATATAAGAGTTAGCAGTAAGAATGCGTTTAAAACACAGAAGTCCCGCTTCGTACTTACTCATATGCTGTGTGTTGGTTTTCTTTAGGAAGTTGCATCTATGTTTAGATTCAGAGAGGTAGAAACACGTTTCTTTTAAAAGCTGTGTTTGGACATACCAGAATGGATGGGAGAACAGGCTGTAAAGAGAAATACCTTGCTCTAAAACCAAAACGGAGCTATCTAGCAGAATGGTTGTCAATATGTGTATTCAACTTCCAGAGTTAAACTGATGTGTGTTTGCAGCAGTTCAGAAACCCTTTTTTGGAAAATGTTGAAACAGTCATTTCTAGCCCTAGAGACGCATATAAGAGTTAGCAGTAAGAATGCGTTTAAAACACAGAAGACTCGCTTCGTACAAACTCATCTGCTGTGTGTTGGTTCCTTTTAGGAAGTTGCATCTATGTTTAGATTCTGTGAGGTAGAAACACGTTTCTTCTAAAAGCTAAGTTTGGACATTCCAGAGTGGATGGGAGAACAGGCTATAAAGAGAAATACCTTGCTCTAAAACCAAAAAGGAGCTATCTAGCTGAATGGTTTTCAATGTGTGTATTCAACTTCCAGAGATAAACTGATGTGTGTTTGCAGTAGTTCAGAAACCCTTTCTTTGGAGAATGAAGAAACAGTTATTTCCAGCACTAGAGACGCATATAAGAGTTAGCAGTAAGAATGCATTTAAAACACAGAAGACCCGCTTCGTACAAACTCATCTGCTGTGTATTGGTTCCTATTAGGAGGTTGCATGTATGTTTAGAATCAGCGAGGTTGCAACACGTTTCTTTTAAAGGCTGCGTTTGGACATTCCAGAGTGGATGGGAGAACAGGCTGTATAGAGAAATACCTTGCTCTAAAACCAAAACGGAGCTATCTAGCAGAATGGTTTTCAATGTTTGTATTCAACTTCCAGAGATAAACTGATGTGTGTTTGCAGCAGTTCAGAAACCCTTTTTTGGAAAATGTAGAAACAGTCATTTCCAGCCATAGAGATGCATATAAGACTTAGCAGTAAGAATGCCTTGAAAACACAGAAGACCCGCTTCGTACAAACTCATCTGCTGTGTGTTGGGTCCTTTTAGGAAGTTGCATCTATGTTTAGATTCAGCGAGGTAGAAACACGTTTTTTCTAAAAGCTGCGTTTGGACCTTCCAGAGTGGATGGGAGAACAGGCTGTGAAGAGAAATACCTTTCTCTGAAACCAAAACGCAGCTATCTAGCTGAATGGTTTTCAATGTGTATATTCAACTTCCAGAGATAAACTGATGTGGGTTTGCAGCAGTTCACAAACCCTTTCTTTGGAGAATGTAGAAACAGTCATTTCCAGCCCTAGAGACACATATAAGAGTTAGAAATAAGAAAGCGTTTAAAACACAGAAGACCCGATTCGTAGAAACTCATCTGCTGTGTATTGGTTCCTATTAGGAAGTTGCATCTATGTTTAGATTCAGCGAGGTTGCAACCCGTTTCTTCTGAAAGCTGTGTTTGGACATTCCAGAGTGGATGGGAGAAAAGGATGTAAAGAGAAATACCTTGCTCTAAATCCAAAACGGTGGTATCTAGCAGAATGGTTTTCAATGTGCGTATTCTACTTCCAGAGATAAAGTGATGTGTGTTTGCAGAAGTTGAGAAACCCTTTTTTGGAGAATGTAGAAACAGTCATTTCCAGCCCTAGAGACGCATATAAGAGTTAGCAGTAAGAATGCGTTTAAAACACAGAAGACCCGCTTCGTACAAACTCATCTGCTGTGTATTGGTTTCTATTAGGAAGTTGCATATATGTTTAGAATCAGCGAGGTTGCAACACGTTTCTTCTAAAAGCTGCATTTGGACATTCCAGAGTGGATGGGAGAACAGGCTGTAAAGAGAAATACCTTGCTCTAAAACCAAAACGGAGCTATCTAGCAGAATGGTTTTCAATGTGTATATTCAAATCCGGAGATAAAATGATGTGTGTTTGCAGCAGTTCAGAAACCCTTTCTTTGGAGAATGTAGAAACAGTCATTTCCAGCCATAGAGACGCATATAAGAGTTAGCAGTAAGAATGCGTTTAAAACACAGAAGACTCGCTTCGTACAAACTCATCTGCTGTGTGTTGGTTCCTTTTAGGAAGTTGCATCTATGTTTAGATTCTGTGAGGTAGAAACACGTTTCTTCTAAAAGCTAAGTTTGGACATTCCAGAGTGGATGGGAGAACAGGCTATAAAGAAAAATACCTTGCTCTAAAACCAAAAAGGAGCTATCTAGCTGAATGGTTTTCAATGTGTGTATTCAACTTCCAGAGATAAACTGATGTGTGTTTGCAGTAGTTCAGAAACCCTTTCTTTGGAGAATGAAGAAACAGTTATTTCCAGCACTAGAGACGCATATAAGAGTTAGCAGTAAGAATGCATTTAAAACACAGAAGACCCGCTTCGTACAAACTCATCTGCTGTGTATTGGTTCCTATTAGGAGGTTGCATCTATGTTTAGAATCAGCGAGGTTGCAACACGTTTCTTTTAAAGGCTGCGTTTGGACATTCCAGAGTGGATGGGAGAACAGGCTGTATAGAGAAATACCTTGCTCTAAAACCAAAACGGAGCTATCTAGCAGAATGGTTTTCAATGTTTGTATTCAACTTCCAGAGATAAACTGATGTGTGTTTGCAGCAGTTCAGAAACCCTTTTTTGGAAAATGTAGAAACAGTCATTTCCAGCCATAGAGATGCATATAAGAGTTAGCAGTAAGAATGCCTTGAAAACACAGAAGACCCGCTTCGTACAAACTCATCTGCTGTGTGTTTGGTCCTTTTAGGAAGTTACATCTATGTTTAGATTCAGCGAGGTAGAAACACGTTTTTTCTAAAAGCTGCGTTTGGACCTTCCAGAGTGGATGGGAGAACAGGCTGTGAAGAGAAATACCTTTCTCTGAAACCAAAACGGAGCTATCTAGCTGAATGGTTTTCAATGTGTATATTCAACTTCCAGAGATAAACTGATGTGGGTTTGCAGCAGTTCACAAACCCTTTCTTTGGAGAATGTAGAAACAGTCATTTCCAGTCATAGAGACACATATAAGAGTTAGAAATAAGAAAGCGTTTAAAACACAGAAGACCCGATTCGTAGAAACTCATCTGCTGTGTATTGGTTCCTATTAGGAAGTTGCATCTATGTTTAGATTCAGCGAGGTTGTAACCCGTTTCTTCTGAAAGCTGCGTTTGGACATTCCAGAGTGAATGGGAGAAAAGGATGTAAAGAGAAATACCTTGCTCTAAATCCAAAACGGAGGTATCTAGCAGAATGGTTTTCAATGTGTGTATTCTACTTCCAGAGATAAACTGATGTGTGTTTGCAGAAGTTGAGAAACCCTTTCTTTGGAGAATGTAGAAACAGTCATTTCCAGCCCTAGAGACGCATATAAGAGTTAGCAGTAAGAATGCGTTTAAAACACAGAAGACCCGCTTCGTACAAACTCATCTGCTGTGTATTGGTTTCTATTAGGAAGTTGCATATATGTTTAGAATCAGCGAGGTTGCAACACGTTTCTTCTACAAGCTGCATTTGGACATTCCAGAGTGGATGGGAGAACAGGCTGTAAAGAGAAATACCTTGCTCTAAAACCAAAACGGAGCTATCTAGCAGAATGGTTTTCAATGTGTATATTCAAATCCGGAGATAAAGTGATGTGTGTTTGCAGCAGTTCAGAAACCCTTTCTTTGGAGAATGTAGAAACAGTCATTTCCAGCCCTAGAGACGCATATAAGAGTTAGCAGTAAGAATGCGTTTAAAACACAGAAGACTCGCTTCGTACAAACTCATCTGCTGTGTGTTGGTTCCTTTTAGGAAGTTGCATCTATGTTTAGATTCTGTGAGGTAGAAACACGTTTCTTCTAAAAGCTGCGTTTGGACATTCCAGAGTGGATGGGAGAACAGGCTATAAAGAGAAATACCTTGCTCTAAAACCAAAAAGGAGCTATCTAGCAGAATGGTTTTCAATGTGTGTATTCAACTTCCAGAGATAAACTGATGTGTGTTTGCAGCAGTTCAGAAACCATTTCTTTGGAGAATGTAGAAAAAATTATTTCCAGCCATAGAGATGCATATAAGAGTTAGCAGTAAGAATGCGTTTAAAACACAGAAGACCCGATTCGTACAAACTCATCTGCTGTGTATTGGTTCCTATTAGGAAGTTGCATCTATGTTTAGAGTCAGCGAGGTTGCAACCCGTTTCTTCTGAAAGCTGCGTTTGGACATTCCAGAGTGGAAGGGAGAAAAGGATGTAAAGAGAAATACCTTGCTCTAAATCCAAAACTGAGATATCTAGCAGAATGGTTGTCAATGTGTGTATTCTACTTCCAGAGATAAACTGATGAGTGTTTGCAGAAGTTGAGAAACCCTTTCTTTGGAGAATGTAGAAACAGTCATTTCCAGCCCTAGAGACGCATATAAGAGTTAGCAGTAAGAATGCGTTTAAAACACAGAAGACCCGCTTCGTACTTACTCATATGCTGTGTGTTGGTTTTCTTTAGGAAGTTGCATCTATGTTTAGATTCAGAGAGGTAGAAACACGTTTCTTTTAAAAGCTGCGTTTGGACATACCAGAATGGATGGGAGAACAGGCTGTAAAGAGAAATACCTTGCTCTAAAACCAAAACGGAGCTATCTAGCAGAATGGTTGTCAATATGTGTATTCAACTTCCAGAGTTAAACTGATGTGTGTTTGCAGCAGTTCAGAAACCCTTTTTTGGAAAATGTTGAAACAGTCATTTCTAGCCCTAGAGACGCATATAAGAGTTACCAGTAAGAATGCGTTTAAAACACAGAAGACTCGCTTCGTACAAACTCATCTGCTGTGTGTTGGTTCCTTTTAGGAAGTTGCATCTATGTTTAGATTCTGTGAGGTAGAAACACGTTTCTTCTAAAAGCTAAGTTTGGACATTCCAGAGTGGATGGGAGAACAGGCTATAAAGAGAAATACCTTGCTCTAAAACCAAAAAGGAGCTATCTAGCTGAATGGTTTTCAATGTGTGTATTCAACTTCCAGAGATAAACTGATGTGTGTTTGCAGTAGTTCAGAAACCCTTTCTTTGGAGAATGAAGAAACAGTTATTTCCAGCACTAGAGACGCATATAAGAGTTAGCAGTAAGAATGCATTTAAAACACAGAAGACCCGCTTCGTACAAACTCATCTGCTGTGTATTGGTTCCTATTAGGAGGTTGCATCTATGTTTAGAATCAGCGAGGTTGCAACACGTTTCTTTTAAGGGCTGCGTTTGGACATTCCAGAGTGGATGGGAGAACAGGCTGTATAGAGAAATACCTTGCTCTAAAACCAAAACGGAGCTATCTAGCAGAATGGTTTTCAATGTTTGTATTCAACTTCCAGAGATAAACTGATGTGTGTTTGCAGCAGTTCAGAAACCCTTTTTTGGAAAATGTAGAAACAGTCATTTCCAGCCATAGAGATGCATATAAGAGTTAGCAGTAAGAATGCCTTGAAAACACAGAAGACCCGCTTCGTACAAACTCATCTGCTGTGTGTTGGGTCCTTTTAGGAAGTTGCATCTATGTTTAGATTCAGCGAGGTAGAAACACGTTTTTTCTAAAAGCTGCGTTTGGACCTTCCAGAGTGGATGGGAGAACAGGCTGTGAAGAGAAATACCTTTCTCTGAAACCAAAACGGAGCTATCTAGCTGAATGGTTTTCAATGTGTATATTCAACTTCCAGAGATAAACTGATGTGGGTTTGCAGCAGTTCACAAACCCTTTCTTTGGAGAATGTAGAAACAGTCTTTTCCAGTCATAGAGACACATATAAGAGTTAGAAATAAGAAAGCGTTTAAAACACAGAAGACCCGATTCGTAGAAACTCATCTGCTGTGTATTGGTTCCTATTAGGAAGTTGCATCTATGTTTAGATTCAGCGAGGTTGCAACCCGTTTCTTCTGAAAGCTGCGTTTGGACATTCCAGAGTGGATGGGAGAAAACGATGTGAAGAGAAATACCTTGCTCTAAATCCAAAACGGAGGTATCTAGCAGAATGGTTTTCAATGTGTGTATTCTACTTCCAGAGATAAACTGATGTGTGTTTGCAGAAGTTGAGAAACCCTTTCTTTGGAGAATGTAGAAACAGTCATTTCCAGCCCTAGAGACGCATATAAGAGTTAGCAGTAAGAATGCGTTTAAAACACAGAAGACCCGCTTCGTACAAACTCATCTGCTGTGTATTGGTTTCTATTAGGAAGTTGCATATATGTTTAGAATCAGCGAGGTTGCAACACGTTTCTTCTACAAGCTGCATTTGGACATTCCAGAGTGGATGGGAGAACAGGCTGTAAAGAGAAATACCTTGCTCTAAAACCAAAACGGAGCTATCTAGCAGAATGGTTTTCAATGTGTATATTCAAATCCGGAGATAAAGTGATGTGTGTTTGCAGCAGTTCAGAAACCCTTTCTTTGGAGAATGTAGAAACAGTCATTTCCAGCCATAGAGACGCATATAAGAGTTAGCAGTAAGAATGCGTTTAAAACACAGAAGACTCGCTTCGTACAAACTCATCTGCTGTGTGTTGGTTCCTTTTAGGAAGTTGCATCTATGTTTAGATTCTGTGAGGTAGAAACACGTTTCTTCTAAAAGCTGCGTTTGGACATTCCAGAGTGGATGGGAGAACAGGCTATAAAGAGAAATACCTTGCTCTAAAACCAAAAAGGAGCTATCTAGCAGAATGGTTTTCAATGTGTGTATTCAACTTCCAGAGATAAACTGATGTGTGTTTGCAGCAGTTCAGAAACCATTTCTTTGGAGAATGTAGAAAAAATTATTTCCAGCCATAGAGATGCATATAAGAGTTAGCAGTAAGAATGCGTTTAAAACACAGAAGACCCGATTCGTACAAACTCATCTGCTGTGTTTTGGTTCCTATTAGGAAGTTGCATCTATGTTTAGAGTCAGCGAGGTTGCAACCCGTTTCTTCTGAAAGCTGCGTTTGGACATTCCAGAGTGGAAGGGAGAAAAGGATGTAAAGAGAAATACCTTGCTCTAAATCCAAAATTGAGATATCTAGCAGAATGGTTGTCAATGTGTGTATTCTACTTCCAGAGATAAACTGATGAGTGTTTGCAGAAGTTGAGAAACCCTTTCTTTGGAGAATGTAGAAACAGTCATTTCCAGCCCTAGAGACGCATATAAGAGTTAGCAGTAAGAATGCATTTAAAACACAGAAGACCCGCTTCGTACTTACTCATATGCTGTGTGTTGGTTTTCTTTAGGAAGTTGCATCTATGTTTAGATTCAGAGAGGTAGAAACACGTTTCTTTTAAAAGCTGCGTTTGGACATACCAGAATGGATGGGAGAACAGGCTGTAAAGAGAAATACCTTGCTCTAAAACCAAAACGGAGCTATCTAGCAGAATGGTTGTCAATATGTGTATTCAACTTCCAGAGTTAAACTGATGTGTGTTTGCAGCAGTTCAGAAACCCTTTTTTGGAAAATGTTGAAACAGTCATTTCTAGCCCTAGAGACGCATATAAGAGTTAGCAGTAAGAATGCGTTTAAAACACAGAAGACTCGCTTCGTACAAACTCATCTGCTGTGTGTTGGTTCCTTTTAGGAAGTTGCATCTATGTTTAGATTCTGTGAGGTAGAAACACGTTTCTTCTAAAAGCTAAGTTTGGACATTCCAGAGTGGATGGGAGAACAGGCTATAAAGAGAAATACCTTGCTCTAAAACCAAAAAGGAGCTATCTAGCTGAATGGTTTTCAATGTGTGTATTCAACTTCCAGAGATAAACTGATGTGTGTTTGCAGTAGTTCAGAAACCCTTTCTTTGGAGAATGAAGAAACAGTTATTTCCAGCACTAGAGACGCATATAAGAGTTAGCAGTAAGAATGCATTTAAAACACAGAAGACCCGCTTCGTACAAACTCATCTGCTGTGTATTGGTTCCTATTAGGAGGTTGCATCTATGTTTAGAATCAGCGAGGTTGCAACACGTTTCTTTTAAGGGCTGCGTTTGGACATTCCAGAGTGGATGGGAGAACAGGCTGTATAGAGAAATACCTTGCTCTAAAACCAAAACGGAGCTATCTAGCAGAATGGTTTTCAATGTTTGTATTCAACTTCCAGAGATAAACTGATGTGTGTTTGCAGCAGTTCAGAAACCCTTTTTTGGAAAATGTAGAAACAGTCATTTCCAGCCATAGAGATGCATATAAGAGTTAGCAGTAAGAATGCCTTGAAAACACAGAAGACCAGCTTCGTACAAACTCATCTGCTGTGTGTTGGGTCCTTTTAGGAAGTTGCATCTATGTTTAGATTCAGCGAGGTAGAAACACGTTTTTTCTAAAAGCTGCGTTTGGACCTTCCAGAGTGGATGGGAGAACAGGCTGTGAAGAGAAATACCTTTCTCTGAAACCAAAACGCAGCTATCTAGCTGAATGGTTTTCAATGTGTATATTCAACTTCCAGAGATAAACTGATGTGGGTTTGCAGCAGTTCACAAACCCTTTCTTTGGAGAATGTAGAAACAGTCATTTCCAGTCATAGAGACACATATAAGAGTTAGAAATAAGAAAGCGTTTAAAACACAGAAGACCCGATTCGTACTTACTCATATGCTGTGTGTTGGTTTTCTTTAGGAAGTTGCATCTATGTTTAGATTCAGCGAGGTTGCAACCCGTTTCTTCTGAAAGCTGCGTTTGGACATTCCAGAGTGGATGGGAGAAAAGGATGTAAAGAGAAATACCTTGCTCTAAATCCAAAACGGAGGTATCTAGCAGAATGGTTTTCAATATGTCTATTCAACTTCCAGAGTTAAACTGATGTGTGTTTGCAGCAGTTCAGAAACGCTTTTTTGGAAAATGTTGAAACAGTCATTTCTAGCCCTAGAGACGCATATAAGAGTTAGCAGTAAGAATGCGTTTAAAACACAGAAGACTCGCTTCGTACAAACTCATCTGCTGTGTGTTGGTTCCTTTTAGGAAGTTGCATCTATGTTTAGATTCTGTGAGGTAGAAACACGTTTCTTCTAAAAGCTAAGTTTGGACATTCCAGAGTGGATGGGAGAACAGGCTATAAAGAGAAATACCTTGCTCTAAAACCAAAAAGGAGCTATCTAGCTGAATGGTTTTCAATGTGTGTATTCAACTTCCAGAGATAAACTGATGTGTGTTTGCAGTAGTTCAGAAACCCTTTCTTTGGAGAATGAAGAAACAGTTATTTCCAGCACTAGAGACGCATATAAGAGTTAGCAGTAAGAATGCATTTAAAACACAGAAGACCCGCTTCGTACAAACTCATCTGCTGTGTATTGGTTCCTATTAGGAGGTTGCATCTATGTTTAGAATCAGCGAGGTTGCAACACGTTTCTTTTAAGGGCTGCGTTTGGACATTCCAGAGTGGATGGGAGAACAGGCTGTATAGAGAAATACCTTGCTCTAAAACCAAAACGGAGCTATCTAGCAGAATGGTTTTCAATGTTTGTATTCAACTTCCAGAGATAAACTGATGTGTGTTTGCAGCAGTTCAGAAACCCTTTTTTGGAAAATGTAGAAACAGTCATTTCCAGCCATAGAGATGCATATAAGAGTTAGCAGTAAGAATGCCTTGAAAACACAGAAGACCCGCTTCGTACAAACTCATCTGCTGTGTGTTGGGTCCTTTTAGGAAGTTACATCTATGTTTAGATTCAGCGAGGTAGAAACACGTTTTTTCTAAAAGCTGCGTTTGGACCTTCCAGAGTGGATGGGAGAACAGGCTGTGAAGAGAAATACCTTTCTCTGAAACCAAAACGGAGCTATCTAGCTGAATGGTTTTCAATGTGTATATTCAACTTCCAGAGATAAACTGATGTGGGTTTGCAGCAGTTCACAAACCCTTTCTTTGGAGAATGTAGAAACAGTCATTTCCAGTCATAGAGACACATATAAGAGTTAGAAATAAGAAAGCGTTTAAAACACAGAAGACCCGATTCGTAGAAACTCATCTGCTGTGTATTGGTTCCTATTAGGAAGTTGCATCTATGTTTAGATTCAGCGAGGTTGCAACCCGTTTCTTCTGAAAGCTGCGTTTGGACATTCCAGAGTGGATGGGAGAAAAGGATGTAAAGAGAAATACCTTGCTCTAAATCCAAAACGGAGGTATCTAGCAGAATGGTTTTCAATGTGTGTATTCTACTTCCAGAGATAAACTGATGTGTGTTTGCAGAAGTTGAGAAACCCTTTCTTTGGAGAATGTAGAAACAGTCATTTCCAGCCCTAGAGACGCATATAAGAGTTAGCAGTAAGAATGCGTTTAAAACACAGAAGACCCGCTTCGTACAAACTCATCTGCTGTGTATTGGTTTCTATTAGGAAGTTGCATATATGTTTAGAATCAGCGAGGTTGCAACACGTTTCTTCTACAAGCTGCATTTGGACATTCCAGAGTGGATGGGAGAACAGGCTGTAAAGAGAAATACCTTGCTCTAAAACCAAAACGGAGCTATCTAGCAGAATGGTTTTCAATGTGTATATTCAAATCCGGAGATAAAGTGATGTGTGTTTGCAGCAGTTCAGAAACCCTTTCTTTGGAGAATGTAGAAACAGTCATTTCCAGCCATAGAGACTCATATAAGAGTTAGCAGTAAGAATGCGTTTAAAACACAGAAGACTCGCTTCGTACAAACTCATCTGCTGTGTGTTGGTTCCTTTTAGGAAGTTGCATCTATGTTTAGATTCTGTGAGGTAGAAACACGTTTCTTCTAAAAGCTGCGTTTGGACATTCCAGAGTGGATGGGAGAACAGGCTATAAAGAGAAATACCTTGCTCTAAAACCAAAAAGGAGCTATCTAGCAGAATGGTTTTCAATGTGTGTATTCAACTTCCAGAGATAAACTGATGTGTGTTTGCAGCAGTTCAGAAACCATTTCTTTGGAGAATGTAGAAAAAATTATTTCCAGCCATAGAGATGCATATAAGAGTTAGCAGTAAGAATGCGTTTAAAACACAGAAGACCCGATTCGTACAAACTCATCTGCTGTGTATTGGTTCCTATTAGGAAGTTGCATCTATGTTTAGAGTCAGCGAGGTTGCAACCCGTTTCTTCTGAAAGCTGCGTTTGGACATTCCAGAGTGGAAGGGAGAAAAGGATGTAAAGAGCAATACCTTGCTCTAAATCCAAAACTGAGATATCTAGCAGAATGGTTGTCAATGTGTGTATTCTACTTCCAGAGATAAACTGATGAGTGTTTGCAGAAGTTGAGAAACCCTTTCTTTGGAGAATGTAGAAACAGTCATTTCCAGCCCTAGAGACGCATATAAGAGTTAGCAGTAAGAATGCGTTTAAAACACAGAAGACCCGCTTCGTACTTACTCATATGCTGTGTGTTGGTTTTCTTTAGGAAGTTGCATCTATGTTTAGATTCAGAGAGGTAGAAACACGTTTCTTTTAAAAGCTGCGTTTGGACATACCAGAATGGATGGGAGAACAGGCTGTAAAGAGAAATACCTTGCTCTAAAACCAAAACGGAGCTATCTAGCAGAATGGTTGTCAATATGTGTATTCAACTTCCAGAGTTAAACTGATGTGTGTTTGCAGCAGTTCAGAAACCCTTTTTTGGAAAATGTTGAAACAGTCATTTCTAGCCCTAGAGACACATATAAGAGTTAGCAGTAAGAATGCGTTTAAAACACAGAAGACTCGCTTCGTACAAACTCATCTGCTGTGTGTTGGTTCCTTTTAGGAAGTTGCATCTATGTTTAGATTCTGTGAGGTAGAAACACGTTTCTTCTAAAAGCTAAGTTTGGACATTCCAGAGTGGATGGGAGAACAGGCTATAAAGAGAAATACCTTGCTCTAAAACCAAAAAGGAGCTATCTAGCTGAATGGTTTTCAATGTGTGTATTCAACTTCCAGAGATAAACTGATGTGTGTTTGCAGTAGTTCAGAAACCCTTTCTTTGGAGAATGAAGAAACAGTTATTTCCAGCACTAGAGACGCATATAAGAGTTAGCAGTAAGAATGCATTTAAAACACAGAAGACCCGCTTCGTACAAACTCATCTGCTGTGTATTGGTTCCTATTAGGAGGTTGCATCTATGTTTAGAATCAGCGAGGTTGCAACACGTTTCTTTTAAAGGCTGCGTTTGGACATTCCAGAGTGGATGGGAGAACAGGCTGTATAGAGAAATACCTTGCTCTAAAACCAAAACGGAGCTATCTAGCAGAATGGTTTTCAATGTTTGTATTCAACTTCCAGAGATAAACTGATGTGTGTTTGCAGCAGTTCAGAAACCCTTTTTTGGAAAATGTAGAAACAGTCATTTCCAGCCATAGAGATGCATATAAGAGTTAGCAGTAAGAATGCCTTGAAAACACAGAAGACCCGCTTCGTACAAACTCATCTGCTGTGTGTTTGGTCCTTTTAGGAAGTTACATCTATGTTTAGATTCAGCGAGGTAGAAACACGTTTTTTCTAAAAGCTGCGTTTGGACCTTCCAGAGTGGATGGGAGAACAGGCTGTGAAGAGAAATACCTTTCTCTGAAACCAAAACGGAGCTATCTAGCTGAATGGTTTTCAATGTGTATATTCAACTTCCAGAGATAAACTGATGTGGGTTTGCAGCAGTTCACAAACCCTTTCTTTGGAGAATGTAGAAACAGTCATTTCCAGTCATAGAGACACATATAAGAGTTAGAAATAAGAAAGCGTTTAAAACACAGAAGACCCGATTCGTAGAAACTCATCTGCTGTGTATTGGTTCCTATTAGGAAGTTGCATCTATGTTTAGATTCAGCGAGGTTGCAACCCGTTTCTTCTGAAAGCTGCGTTTGGACATTCCAGAGTGGAAGGGAGAAAAGGATGTAAAGAGAAATACCTTGCTCTAAATCCAAAACTGAGATATCTAGCAGAATGGTTGTCAATGTGTGTATTCTACTTCCAGAGATAAACTGATGAGTGTTTGCAGAAGTTGAGAAACCCTTTCTTTGGAGAATGTAGAAACAGTCATTTCCAGCCCTAGAGACGCATATAAGAGTTAGCAGTAAGAATGCGTTTAAAACACAGAAGACCCGCTTCGTACTTACTCATATGCTGTGTGTTGGTTTTCTTTAGGAAGTTGCATCTATGTTTAGATTCAGAGAGGTAGAAACACGTTTCTTTTAAAAGCTGCGTTTGGACATACCAGAATGGATGGGAGAACAGGCTGTAAAGAGAAATACCTTGCTCTAAAACCAAAACGGAGCTATCTAGCAGAATGGTTGTCAATATGTGTATTCAACTTCCAGAGTTAAACTGATGTGTGTTTGCAGCAGTTCAGAAACCCTTTTTTGGAAAATGTTGAAACAGTCATTTCTAGCCCTAGAGACGCATATAAGAGTTAGCAGTAAGAATGCGTTTAAAACACAGAAGACTCGCTTCGTACAAACTCATCTGCTGTGTGTTGGTTCCTTTTAGGAAGTTGCATCTATGTTTAGATTCTGTGAGGTAGAAACACGTTTCTTCTAAAAGCTAAGTTTGGACATTCCAGAGTGGATGGGAGAACAGGCTATAAAGAGAAATACCTTGCTCTAAAACCAAAAAGGAGCTATCTAGCTGAATGGTTTTCAATGTGTGTATTCAACTTCCAGAGATAAACTGATGTGTGTTTGCAGTAGTTCAGAAACCCTTTCTTTGGAGAATGAAGAAACAGTTATTTCCAGCACTAGAGACGCATATAAGAGTTAGCAGTAAGAATGCATTTAAAACACAGAAGACCCGCTTCGTACAAACTCATCTGCTGTGTATTGGTTCCTATTAGGAGGTTGCATCTATGTTTAGAATCAGCGAGGTTGCAACACGTTTCTTTTAAAGGCTGCGTTTGGACATTCCAGAGTGGATGGGAGAACAGGCTGTATAGAGAAATACCTTGCTCTAAAACCAAAACGGAGCTATCTAGCAGAATGGTTTTCAATGTTTGTATTCAACTTCCAGAGATAAACTGATGTGTGTTTGCAGCAGTTCAGAAACCCTTTTTTGGAAAATGTAGAAACAGTCATTTCCAGCCATAGAGATGCATATAAGAGTTAGCAGTAAGAATGCCTTGAAAACACAGAAGACCCGCTTCGTACAAACTCATCTGCTGTGTGTTTGGTCCTTTTAGGAAGTTACATCTATGTTTAGATTCAGCGAGGTAGAAACACGTTTTTTCTAAAAGCTGCGTTTGGACCTTCCAGAGTGGATGGGAGAACAGGCTGTGAAGAGAAATACCTTTCTCTGAAACCAAAACGGAGCTATCTAGCTGAATGGTTTTCAATGTGTATATTCAACTTCCAGAGATAAACTGATGTGGGTTTGCAGCAGTTCACAAACCCTTTCTTTGGAGAATGTAGAAACAGTCATTTCCAGTCATAGAGACACATATAAGAGTTAGAAATAAGAAAGCGTTTAAAACACAGAAGACCCGATTCGTAGAAACTCATCTGCTGTGTATTGGTTCCTATTAGGAAGTTGCATCTATGTTTAGATTCAGCGAGGTTGCAACCCGTTTCTTCTGAAAGCTGCGTTTGGACATTCCAGAGTGGATGGGAGAAAAGGATGTAAAGAGAAATACCTTGCTCTAAATCCAAAACGGAGGTA
Organism: Saimiri boliviensis; assembly: GCF_048565385.1. Lineage (NCBI taxonomy): Eukaryota > Metazoa > Chordata > Mammalia > Primates > Cebidae > Saimiri > Saimiri boliviensis. The sequence continues at coordinate 82,141,440 of NC_133470.1, read as the reverse complement.
TCTAGCAGAATGGTTTTCAATGTGTGTATTCTACTTCCAGAGATAAACTGATGTGTGTTTGCAGAAGTTGAGAAACCCTTTCTTTGGAGAATGTAGAAACAGTCATTTCCAGCCCTAGAGACGCATATAAGAGTTAGCAGTAAGAATGCGTTTAAAACACAGAAGACCCGCTTCGTACAAACTCATCTGCTGTGTATTGGTTTCTATTAGGAAGTTGCATATATGTTTAGAATCAGCGAGGTTGCAACACGTTTCTTCTACAAGCTGCATTTGGACATTCCAGAGTGGATGGGAGAACAGGCTGTAAAGAGAAATACCTTGCTCTAAAACCAAAACGGAGCTATCTAGCAGAATGGTTTTCAATGTGTATATTCAAATCCGGAGATAAAGTGATGTGTGTTTGCAGCAGTTCAGAAACCCTTTCTTTGGAGAATGTAGAAACAGTCATTTCCAGCCATAGAGACGCATATAAGAGTTAGCAGTAAGAATGCGTTTAAAACACAGAAGACTCGCTTCGTACAAACTCATCTGCTGTGTGTTGGTTCCTTTTAGGAAGTTGCATCTATGTTTAGATTCTGTGAGGTAGAAACACGTTTCTTCTAAAAGCTGCGTTTGGACATTCCAGAGTGGATGGGAGAACAGGCTATAAAGAGAAATACCTTGCTCTAAAACCAAAAAGGAGCTATCTAGCAGAATGGTTTTCAATGTGTGTATTCAACTTCCAGAGATAAACTGATGTGTGTTTGCAGCAGTTCAGAAACCATTTCTTTGGAGAATGTAGAAAAAATTATTTCCAGCCATAGAGATGCATATAAGAGTTAGCAGTAAGAATGCGTTTAAAACACAGAAGACCCGATTCGTACAAACTCATCTGCTGTGTATTGGTTCCTATTAGGAAGTTGCATCTATGTTTAGAGTCAGCGAGGTTGCAACCCGTTTCTTCTGAAAGCTGCGTTTGGACATTCCAGAGTGGAAGGGAGAAAAGGATGTAAAGAGAAATACCTTGCTCTAAATCCAAAACTGAGATATCTAGCAGAATGGTTGTCAATGTGTGTATTCTACTTCCAGAGATAAACTGATGAGTGTTTGCAGAAGTTGAGAAACCCTTTCTTTGGAGAATGTAGAAACAGTCATTTCCAGCCCTAGAGACGCATATAAGAGTTAGCAGTAAGAATGCGTTTAAAACACAGAAGACCCGCTTCGTACAAACTCATCTGCTGTGTATTGGTTTCTATTAGGAAGTTGCATATATGTTTAGAATCAGCGAGGTTGCAACACGTTTCTTCTAAAAGCTGCATTTGGACATTCCAGAGTGGATGGGAGAACAGGCTGTAAAGAGAAATACCTTGCTCTAAAACCAAAACGGATCTATCTAGCAGAATGGTTTTCAATGTGTATATTCAAATCCGGAGATAAAGTGATGTGTGTTTGCAGCAGTTCAGAAACCCTTTCTTTGGAGAATGTAGAAACAGTCATTTCCAGCCATAGAGACGCATATAAGAGTTAGCACTAAGAATGCGTTTAAAACACAGAAGACTCGCTTCGTACAAACTCATCTGCTGTGTGTTGGTTCCTTTTAGGAAGTTGCATCTATGTTTAGATTCTGTGAGGTAGAAACACGTTTCTTCTAAAAGCTGCGTTTGGACATTCCAGAGTGGATGGGAGAACAGGCTATAAAGAGAAATACCTTGCTCTAAAACCAAAAAGGAGCTATCTAGCAGAATGGTTTTCAATGTGTGTATTCAACTTCCAGAGATAAACTGATGTGTGTTTGCAGTAGTTCAGAAACCCTTTCTTTGGAGAATGAAGAAACAGTTATTTCCAGCACTAGAGACCCATATAAGAGTTAGCAGTAAGAATGCGTTTAAAACACAGAAGACCCGCTTCGTACAAAATCATCTGCTGTGTGTTGGTTACATTTAGGAAGTTGCATCTATGTTTAGATTCAGCGAGGTAGAAACACGTTTCTTCAAAAAGCCGCGTTTGGACATTCCAGAGTGGATGGGAGAACAGGCTGTAAAGAAAAATAACTTGCTCTAAAACCAAAACGGAGCTATCTAGCAGAATGGTTGTCAATGTGTGTATTCAACTTCCAGAGTTAAACTGATTTATGTTTGCCGCAGTTCAGAAACCCTTTCTTTGGTGAATGTAGAAACAGTCATTTCCAGCCCTAGAGACGCATATAAGAGTTAGCAGTAAGAATGCGTTTAAAACACAGAAGTCCCGCTTCGTACTTACTCATATGCTGTGTGTTGGTTTTCTTTAGGAAGTTGCATCTATGTTTAGATTCAGAGAGGTAGAAACACGTTTCTTTTAAAAGCTGTGTTTGGACATACCAGAATGGATGGGAGAACAGGCTGTAAAGAGAAATACCTTGCTCTAAAACCAAAACGGAGCTATCTAGCAGAATGGTTGTCAATATGTGTATTCAACTTCCAGAGTTAAACTGATGTGTGTTTGCAGCAGTTCAGAAACCCTTTTTTGGAAAATGTTGAAACAGTCATTTCTAGCCCTAGAGACGCATATAAGAGTTAGCAGTAAGAATGCGTTTAAAACACAGAAGACTCGCTTCGTACAAACTCATCTGCTGTGTGTTGGTTCCTTTTAGGAAGTTGCATCTATGTTTAGATTCTGTGAGGTAGAAACACGTTTCTTCTAAAAGCTAAGTTTGGACATTCCAGAGTGGATGGGAGAACAGGCTATAAAGAGAAATACCTTGCTCTAAAACCAAAAAGGAGCTATCTAGCTGAATGGTTTTCAATGTGTGTATTCAACTTCCAGAGATAAACTGATGTGTGTTTGCAGTAGTTCAGAAACCCTTTCTTTGGAGAATGAAGAAACAGTTATTTCCAGCACTAGAGACGCATATAAGAGTTAGCAGTAAGAATGCATTTAAAACACAGAAGACCCGCTTCGTACAAACTCATCTGCTGTGTATTGGTTCCTATTAGGAGGTTGCATCTATGTTTAGAATCAGCGAGGTTGCAACACGTTTCTTTTAAAGGCTGCGTTTGGACATTCCAGAGTGGATGGGAGAACAGGCTGTAAAGAGAAATACCTTGCTCTAAAACCAAAACGGAGCTATCTAGCAGAATGGTTTTCAATGTGTATATTCAAATCCGGAGATAAAGTGATGTGTGTTTGCAGCAGTTCAGAAACCCTTTCTTTGGAGAATGTAGAAACAGTCATTTCCAGCCATAGAGACGCATATAAGAGTTAGCACTAAGAATGCGTTTAAAACACAGAAGACTCGCTTCGTACAAACTCATCTGGTGTGTGTTGGTTCCTTTTAGGAAGTTGCATCTATGTTTAGATTCTGTGAGGTAGAAACACGTTTCTTCTAAAAGCTGCGTTTGGACATTCCAGAGTGGATGGGAGAACAGGCTATAAAGAGAAATACCTTGCTCTAAAACCAAAAAGGAGCTATCTAGCAGAATGGTTTTCAATGTGTGTATTCAACTTCCAGAGATAAACTGATGTGTGTTTGCAGCAGTTCAGAAACCATTTCTTTGGAGAATGTAGAAAAAATTATTTCCAGCCATAGAGATGCATATAAGAGTTAGCAGTAAGAATGCGTTTAAAACACAGAAGACCCGATTCGTACAAACTCATCTGCTGTGTATTGGTTCCTATTAGGAAGTTGCATCTATGTTTAGAGTCAGCGAGGTTGCAACCCGTTTCTTCTGAAAGCTGCGTTTGGACATTCCAGAGTGGATGGGAGAAAAGGATGTAAAGAGAAATACCTTGCTCTAAATCCAAAACTGAGATATCTAGCAGAATGGTTGTCAATGTGTGTATTCTACTTCCAGAGATAAACTGATGAGTGTTTGCAGAAGTTGAGAAACCCTTTCTTTGGAGAATGTAGAAACCGTCATTTCCAGCCCTAGAGACGCATATAAGAGTTAGCAGTAAGAATGCGTTTAAAACACAGAAGACCCGCTTCGTACTTACTCATATGCTGTGTGTTGGTTTTCTTTAGGAAGTTGCATCTATGTTTAGATTCAGAGAGGTAGAAACACGTTTCTTTTAAAAGCTGCGTTTGGACATACCAGAATGGATGGGAGAACAGGCTGTAAAGAGAAATACCTTGCTCTAAAACCAAAACGGAGCTATCTAGCAGAATGGTTGTCAATATGTGTATTCAACTTCCAGAGTTAAACTGATGTGTGTTTGCAGCAGTTCAGAAACCCTTTTTTGGAAAATGTTGAAACAGTCATTTCTAGCCCTAGAGACGCATATAAGAGTTAGCAGTAAGAATGCGTTTAAAACACAGAAGACTCGCTTCGTACAAACTCATCTGCTGTGTGTTGGTTCCTTTTAGGAAGTTGCATCTATGTTTAGATTCTGTGAGGTAGAAACACGTTTCTTCTAAAAGCTAAGTTTGGACATTCCAGAGTGGATGGGAGAACAGGCTATAAAGAGAAATACCTTGCTCTAAAACCAAAAAGGAGCTATCTAGCTGAATGGTTTTCAATGTTTGTATTCAACTTCCAGAGATAAACTGATGTGTGTTTGCAGTAGTTCAGAAACCCTTTCTTTGGAGAATGAAGAAACAGTTATTTCCAGCACTAGAGACGCATATAAGAGTTAGCAGTAAGAATGCATTTAAAACACAGAAGACCCGCTTCGTACAAACTCATCTGCTGTGTATTGGTTCCTATTAGGAGGTTGCATCTATGTTTAGAATCAGCGAGGTTGCAACAGGTTTCTTTTAAAGGCTGCGTTTGGACATTCCAGAGTGGATGGGAGAACAGGCTGTATAGAGAAATACCTTGCTCTAAAACCAAAACGGAGCTATCTAGCAGAATGGTTTTCAATGTTTGTATTCAACTTCCAGAGATAAACTGATGTGTGTTTGCAGCAGTTCAGAAACCCTTTTTTGGAAAATGTAGAAACAGTCATTTCCAGCCATAGAGATGCATATAAGAGTTAGCAGTAAGAATGCCTTGAAAACACAGAAGACCCGCTTCGTACAAACTCATCTGCTGTGTGTTTGGTCCTTTTAGGAAGTTGCATCTATGTTTAGATTCAGCGAGGTAGAAACACGTTTTTTCTAAAAGCTGCGTTTGGACCTTCCAGAGTGGATGGGAGAACAGGCTGTGAAGAGAAATACCTTTCTCTGAAACCAAAACGGAGCTATCTAGGTGAATGGTTTTCAATGTGTATATTCAACTTCCAGAGATAAACTGATGTGGGTTTGCAGCAGTTCACAAACCCTTTCTTTGGAGAATGTAGAAACAGTCATTTCCAGTCATAGAGACACATATAAGAGTTAGAAATAAGAAAGCGTTTAAAACACAGAAGACCCGATTCGTAGAAACTCATCTGCTGTGTATTGGTTCCTATTAGGAAGTTGCATCTATGTTTAGATTCAGCGAGGTTGCAACCCGTTTCTTCTGAAAGCTGCGTTTGGACATTCCAGAGTGGATGGGAGAAAAGGATATGAAGAGAAATACCTTGCTCTAAATCCAAAACGGAGGTATCTAGCAGAATGGTTTTCAATGTGTGTATTCTACTTCCAGAGATAAACTGATGTGTGTTTGCAGAAGTTGAGAAACCCTTTCTTTGGAGAATGTAGAAACAGTCATTTCCAGCCATAGAGACGCATATAAGAGTTAGCAGTAAGAATGCGTTTAAAACACAGAAGACCCGCTTCGTACAAACTCATCTGCTGTGTATTGGTTTCTATTAGGAAGTTGCATATATGTTTAGAATCAGCGAGGTTGCAACACGTTTCTTCTAAAAGCTGCATTTGGACATTCCAGAGTGGATGGGAGAACAGGCTGTAAAGAGAAATACCTTGCTCTAAAACCAAAACGGAGCTATCTAGCAGAATGGTTTTCAATGTGTATATTCAAATCCGGAGATAAAGTGATGTGTGTTTGCAGCAGTTCAGAAACCCTTTCTTTGGAGAATGTAGAAACAGTCATTTCCAGCCATAGAGACGCATATAAGAGTTAGCACTAAGAATGCGTTTAAAACACAGAAGACTCGCTTCGTACAAACTCATCTGCTGTGTGTTGGTTCCTTTTAGGAAGTTGCATCTATGTTTAGATTCTGTGAGGTAGAAACACGTTTCTTCTAAAAGCTGCGTTTGGACATTCCAGAGTGGATGGGAGAACAGGCTATAAAGAGAAATACCTTGCTCTAAAACCAAAAAGGAGCTATCTAGCAGAATGGTTTTCAATGTGTGTATTCAACTTCCAGAGATAAACTGATGTGTGTTTGCAGTAGTTCAGAAACCCTTTCTTTGGAGAATGAAGAAACAGTTATTTCCAGCACTAGAGACCCATATAAGAGTTAGCAGTAAGAATGCGTTTAAAACACAGAAGACCCGCTTCGTACAAAATCATCTGCTGTGTGTTGGTTACATTTAGGAAGTTGCATCTATGTTTAGATTCAGCGAGGTAGAAACACGTTTCTTCAAAAAGCCGCGTTTGGACATTCCAGAGTGGATGGGAGAACAGGCTGTAAAGAAAAATAACTTGCTCTAAAACCAAAACGGAGCTATCTAGCAGAATGGTTGTCAATGTGTGTATTCAACTTCCAGAGTTAAACTGATTTATGTTTGCCGCAGTTCAGAAACCCTTTCTTTGGTGAATGTAGAAACAGTCATTTCCAGCCCTAGAGACGCATATAAGAGTTAGCAGTAAGAATGCGTTTAAAACACAGAAGTCCCGCTTCGTACTTACTCATATGCTGTGTGTTGGTTTTCTTTAGGAAGTTGCATCTATGTTTAGATTCAGAGAGCTAGAAACACGTTTCTTTTAAAAGCTGTGTTTGGACATACCAGAATGGATGGGAGAACAGGCTGTAAAGAGAAATACCTTGCTCTAAAACCAAAACGGAGCTATCTAGCAGAATGGTTGTCAATATGTGTATTCAACTTCCAGAGTTAAACTGATGTGTGTTTGCAGCAGTTCAGAAACCCTTTTTTGGAAAATGTTGAAACAGTCATTTCTAGCCCTAGAGACGCATATAAGAGTTAGCAGTAAGAATGCGTTTAAAACACAGAAGACTCGCTTCGTACAAACTCATCTGCTGTGTGTTGGTTCCTTTTAGGAAGTTGCATCTATGTTTAGATTCTGTGAGGTAGAAACACGTTTCTTCTAAAAGCTAAGTTTGGACATTCCAGAGTGGATGGGAGAACAGGCTATAAAGAGAAATACCTTGCTCTAAAACCAAAAAGGAGCTATCTAGCTGAATGGTTTTCAATGTGTGTATTCAACTTCCAGAGATAAACTGATGTGTGTTTGCAGTAGTTCAGAAACCCTTTCTTTGGAGAATGAAGAAACAGTTATTTCCAGCACTAGAGACGCATATAAGAGTTAGCAGTAAGAATGCATTTAAAACACAGAAGACCCGCTTCGTACAAACTCATCTGCTGTGTATTGGTTCCTATTAGGAGGTTGCATCTATGTTTAGAATCAGCGAGGTTGCAACACGTTTCTTTTAAAGGCTGCGTTTGGACATTCCAGAGTGGATGGGAGAACAGGCTGTATAGAGAAATACCTTGCTCTAAAACCAAAACGGAGCTATCTAGCAGAATGGTTTTCAATGTTTGTATTCAACTTCCAGAGATAAACTGATGTGTGTTTGCAGCAGTTCAGAAACCCTTTTTTGGAAAATGTAGAAACAGTCATTTCCAGCCATAGAGATGCATATAAGAGTTAGCAGTAAGAATGCCTTGAAAACACAGAAGACCCGCTTCGTACAAACTCATCTGTTGTGTGTTGGGTCCTTTTAGGAAGTTGCATCTATGTTTAGATTCAGCGAGGTAGAAACACGTTTTTTCTAAAAGCTGCGTTTGGACCTTCCAGAGTGGATGGGAGAACAGGCTGTAAAGAGAAATACCTTTCTCTGAAACCAAAACGGAGCTATCTAGCTGAATGGTTTTCAATGTGTATATTCAACTTCCAGAGATAAACTGATGTGGGTTTGCAGCAGTTCACAAACCCTTTCTTTGGAGAATGTAGAAACAGTCATTTCCAGTCATAGAGACACATATAAGAGTTAGAAATAAGAAAGCGTTTAAAACACAGAAGACCCGATTCGTAGAAACTCATCTGCTGTGTATTGGTTCCTATTAGGAAGTTGCATCTATGTTTAGAGTCAGCGAGGTTGCAACCCGTTTCTTCTGAAAGCTGCGTTTGGACATTCCAGAGTGGATGGGAGAAAAGGATGTAAAGAGAAATACCTTGCTCTAAATCCAAAACGGTGGTATCTAGCAGAATGGTTTTCAATGTGTGTATTCTACTTCCAGAGATAAACTGATGTGTGTTTGCAGAAGTTGAGAAACCCTTTCTTTGGAGAATGTAGAAACAGTCATTTCCAGCCCTAGAGACGCATATAAGAGTTAGCAGTAAGAATGCGTTTAAAACACAGAAGACCCGCTTCGTACAAACTCATCTGCTGTGTATTGGTTTCTATTAGGAAGTTGCATATATGTTTAGAATCAGCGAGGTTGCAACACGTTTCTTCTAAAAGCTGCATTTGGACATTCCAGAGTGGATGGGAGAACAGGCTGTAAAGAGAAATACCTTGCTCTAAAACCAAAACGGAGCTATCTAGCAGAATGGTTTTCAATGTGTATATTCAAATCCGGAGATAAAGTGATGTGTGTTTGCAGCAGTTCAGAAACCCTTTCTTTGGAGAATGTAGAAACAGTCATTTCCAGCCATAGAGACGCATATAAGAGTTAGCAGTAAGAATGCGTTTAAAACACAGAAGACTCGCTTCGTACAAACTCATCTGGTGTGTGTTGGTTCCTTTTAGGAAGTTGCATCTATGTTTAGATTCTGTGAGGTAGAAACACGTTTCTTCTAAAAGCTGCGTTTGGACATTCCAGAGTGGATGGGAGAACAGGCTATAAAGAGAAATACCTTGCTCTAAAACCAAAAAGGAGCTATCTAGCAGAATGGTTTTCAATGTGTGTATTCAACTTCCAGAGATAAACTGATGTGTGTTTGCAGCAGTTCAGAAACCATTTCTTTGGAGAATGTAGAAAAAATTATTTCCAGCCATAGAGATGCATATAAGAGTTAGCAGTAAGAATGCGTTTAAAACACAGAAGACCCGATTCGTACAAACTCATCTGCTGTGTATTGGTTCCTATTAGGAAGTTGCATCTATGTTTAGAGTCAGCGAGGTTGCAACCCGTTTCTTCTGAAAGCTGCGTTTGGACATTCCAGAGTGGAAGGGAGAAAAGGATGTAAAGAGAAATACCTTGCTCTAAATCCAAAACTGAGATATCTAGCAGAATGGTTGTCAATGTGTGTATTCTACTTCCAGAGATAAACTGATGAGTGTTTGCAGAAGTTGAGAAACCCTTTCTTTGGAGAATGTAGAAACAGTCATTTCCAGCCCTAGAGACGCATATAAGAGTTAGCAGTAAGAATGCGTTTAAAACACAGAAGACCCGCTTCGTACTTACTCATATGCTGTGTGTTGGTTTTCTTTAGGAAGTTGCATCTATGTTTAGATTCAGAGAGGTAGAAACACGTTTCTTTTAAAAGCTGCGTTTGGACATACCAGAATGGATGGGAGAACAGGCTGTAAAGAGAAATACCTTGCTCTAAAACCAAAACGGAGCTATCTAGCAGAATGGTTGTCAATATGTGTATTCAACTTCCAGAGTTAAACTGATGTGTGTTTGCAGCAGTTCAGAAACCCTTTTTTGGAAAATGTTGAAACAGTCATTTCTAGCCCTAGAGACGCATATAAGAGTTAGCAGTAAGAATGCGTTTAAAACACAGAAGACTCGCTTCGTACAAACTCATCTGCTGTGTGTTGGTTCCTTTTAGGAAGTTGCATCTATGTTTAGATTCTGTGAGGTAGAAACACGTTTCTTCTAAAAGCTAAGTTTGGACATTCCAGAGTGGATGGGAGAACAGGCTATAAAGAGAAATACCTTGCTCTAAAACCAAAAAGGAGCTATCTAGCTGAATGGTTTTCAATGTTTGTATTCAACTTCCAGAGATAAACTGATGTGTGTTTGCAGTAGTTCAGAAACCCTTTCTTTGGAGAATGAAGAAACAGTTATTTCCAGCACTAGAGACGCATATAAGAGTTAGCAGTAAGAATGCATTTAAAACACAGAAGACCCGCTTCGTACAAACTCATCTGCTGTGTATTGGTTCCTATTAGGAGGTTGCATCTATGTTTAGAATCAGCGAGGTTGCAACACGTTTCTTTTAAGGGCTGCGTTTGGACATTCCAGAGTGGATGGGAGAACAGGCTGTATAGAGAAATACCTTGCTCTAAAACCAAAACGGAGCTATCTAGCAGAATGGTTTTCAATGTTTGTATTCAACTTCCAGAGATAAACTGATGTGTGTTTGCAGCAGTTCAGAAACCCTTTTTTGGAAAATGTAGAAACAGTCATTTCCAGCCATAGAGATGCATATAAGAGTTAGCAGTAAGAATGCCTTGAAAATACAGAAGACCCGCTTCGTACAAACTCATCTGCTGTGTGTTGGGTCCTTTTAGGAAGTTGCATCTATGTTTAGATTCAGCGAGGTAGAAACACGTTTTTTCTAAAAGCTGCGTTTGGACCTTCCAGAGTGGATGGGAGAACAGGCTGTGAAGAGAAATACCTTTCTCTGAAACCAAAACGCAGCTATCTAGCTGAATGGTTTTCAATGTGTATATTCAACTTCCAGAGATAAACTGATGTGGGTTTGCAGCAGTTCACAAACCCTTTCTTTGGAGAATGTAGAAACAGTCATTTCCAGTCATAGAGACACATATAAGAGTTAGAAATAAGAAAGCGTTTAAAACACAGAAGACCCGATTCATAGAAACTCATCTGCTGTGTATTGGTTCCTATTAGGAAGTTGCATCTATGTTTAGATTCAGCGAGGTTGCAACCCGTTTCTTCTGAAAGCTGCGTTTGGACATTCCAGAGTGGATGGGAGAAAAGGATGTAAAGAGAAATACCTTGCTCTAAATCCAAAACGGAGGTATCTAGCAGAATGGTTTTCAATATGTGTATTCAACTTCCAGAGTTAAACTGATGTGTGTTTGCAGCAGTTCAGAAACCCTTTTTTGGAAAATGTTGAAACAGTCATTTCTAGCCCTAGAGACGCATATAAGAGTTAGCAGTAAGAATGCGTTTAAAACACAGAAGACTCGCTTCGTACAAACTCATCTGCTGTGTGTTGGTTCCTTTTAGGAAGTTGCATCTATGTTTAGATTCTGTGAGGTAGAAACACGTTTCTTCTAAAAGCTAAGTTTGGACATTCCAGAGTGGATGGGAGAACAGGCTATAAAGAGAAATACCTTGCTCTAAAACCAAAAAGGAGCTATCTAGCTGAATGGTTTTCAATGTTTGTATTCAACTTCCAGAGATAAACTGATGTGTGTTTGCAGTAGTTCAGAAACCCTTTCTTTGGAGAATGAAGAAACAGTTATTTCCAGCACTAGAGACGCATATAAGAGTTAGCAGTAAGAATGCATTTAAAACACAGAAGACCCGCTTCGTACAAACTCATCTGCTGTGTATTGGTTCCTATTAGGAGGTTGCATCTATGTTTAGAATCAGCGAGGTTGCAACACGTTTCTTTTAAAGGCTGCGTTTGGACATTCCAGAGTGGATGGGAGAACAGGCTGTATAGAGAAATACCTTGCTCTAAAACCAAAACGGAGCTATCTAGCAGAATGGTTTTCAATGTTTGTATTCAACTTCCAGAGATAAACTGATGTGTGTTTGCAGCAGTTCAGAAACCCTTTTTTGGAAAATGTAGAAACAGTCATTTCCAGCCATAGAGATGCATATAAGAGTTAGCAGTAAGAATGCCTTGAAAACACAGAAGACCCGCTTCGTACAAACTCATCTGCTGTGTGTTTGGTCCTTTTAGGAAGTTGCATCTATGTTTAGATTCAGCGAGGTAGAAACACGTTTTTTCTAAAAGCTGCCTTTGGACCTTCCAGAGTGGATGGGAGAACAGGCTGTGAAGAGAAATACCTTTCTCTGAAACCAAAACGGAGCTATCTAGCTGAATGGTTTTCAATGTGTATATTCAACTTCCAGAGATAAACTGATGTGGGTTTGCAGCAGTTCACAAACCCTTTCTTTGGAGAATGTAGAAACAGTCATTTCCAGTCATAGAGACACATATAAGAGTTAGAAATAAGAAAGCGTTTAAAACACAGAAGACCCGATTCGTAGAAACTCATCTGCTGTGTATTGGTTCCTATTAGGAAGTTGCATCTATGTTTAGATTCAGCGAGGTTGCAACCCGTTTCTTCTGAAAGCTGCGTTTGGACATTCCAGAGTGGATGGGATAAAAGGATGTGAAGAGAAATACCTTGCTCTAAATCCAAAACGGAGGTATCTAGCAGAATGGTTTTCAATGTGTGTATTCTACTTCCAGAGATAAACTGATGTGTGTTTGCAGAAGTTGAGAAACCCTTTCTTTGGAGAATGTAGAAACAGTCATTTCCAGCCCTAGAGACGCATATAAGAGTTAGCAGTAAGAATGCGTTTAAAACACAGAAGACCCGCTTCGTACAAACTCATCTGCTGTGTATTGGTTTCTATTAGGAAGTTGCATATATGTTTAGAATCAGCGAGGTTGCAACACGTTTCTTCTAAAAGCTGCATTTGGACATTCCAGAGTGGATGGGAGAACAGGCTGTAAAGAGAAATACCTTGCTCTAAAACCAAAACGGATCTATCTAGCAGAATGGTTTTCAATGTGTATATTCAAATCCGGAGATAAAGTGATGTGTGTTTGCAGCAGTTCAGAAACCCTTTCTTTGGAGAATGTAGAAACAGTCATTTCCAGCCATAGAGACGCATATAAGAGTTAGCAGTAAGAATGCGTTTAAAACACAGAAGACTCGCTTCGTACAAACTCATCTGCTGTGTGTTGGTTCCTTTTAGGAAGTTGCATCTATGTTTAGATTCTGTGAGGTAGAAACACGTTTCTTCTAAAAGCTGCGTTTGGACATTCCAGAGTGGATGGGAGAACAGGCTATAAAGAGAAATACCTTGCTCTAAAATTAAAAAGGAGCTATCTAGCAGAATGGTTTTCAAAGTGTGTATTCAACTTCCAGAGATAAACTGATGTGTGTTTGCAGTAGTTCAGAAACCCTTTCTTTGGAGAATGAAGAAACAGTTATTTCCAGCACTAGAGACCCATATAAGAGTTAGCAGTAAGAATGCGTTTAAAACACAGAAGACCCGCTTCGTACAAAATCATCTGCTGTGTGTTGGTTACATTTAGGAAGTTGCATCTATGTTTAGATTCAGCGAGGTAGAAACACGTTTCTTCAAAAAGCCGCGTTTGGACATTCCAGAGTGGATGGGAGAACAGGCTGTAAAGAAAAATAACTTGCTCTAAAACCAAAACGGAGCTATCTAGCAGAATGGTTGTCAATGTGTGTATTCAACTTCCAGAGTTAAACTGATTTATGTTTGCCGCAGTTCAGAAACCCTTTCTTTGGTGAATGTAGAAACAGTCATTTCCAGCCCTAGAGACGCATATAAGAGTTAGCAGTAAGAATGCGTTTAAAACACAGAAGTCCCGCTTCGTACTTACTCATATGCTGTGTGTTGGTTTTCTTTAGGAAGTTGCATCTATGTTTAGATTCAGAGAGCTAGAAACACGTTTCTTTTAAAAGCTGTGTTTGGACATACCAGAATGGATGGGAGAACAGGCTGTAAAGAGAAATACCTTGCTCTAAAACCAAAACGGAGCTATCTAGCAGAATGGTTGTCAATATGTGTATTCAACTTCCAGAGTTAAACTGATGTGTGTTTGCAGCAGTTCAGAAACCCTTTTTTGGAAAATGTTGAAACAGTCATTTCTAGCCCTAGAGACGCATATAAGAGTTAGCAGTAAGAATGCGTTTAAAACACAGAAGACTCGCTTCGTACAAACTCATCTGCTGTGTGTTGGTTCCTTTTAGGAAGTTGCATCTATGTTTAGATTCTGTGAGGTAGAAACACGTTTCTTCTAAAAGCTAAGTTTGGACATTCCAGAGTGGATGGGAGAACAGGCTATAAAGAGAAATACCTTGCTCTAAAACCAAAAAGGAGCTATCTAGCTGAATGGTTTCCAATGTGTGTATTCAACTTCCAGAGATAAACTGATGTGTGTTTGCAGTAGTTCAGAAACCCTTTCTTTGGAGAATGAAGAAACAGTTATTTCCAGCACTAGAGACGCATATAAGAGTTAGCAGTAAGAATGCATTTAAAACACAGAAGACCCGCTTCGTACAAACTCATCTGCTGTGTATTGGTTCCTATTAGGAGGTTGCATCTATGTTTAGAATCAGCGAGGTTGCAACACGTTTCTTTTAAAGGCTGCGTTTGGACATTCCAGAGTGGATGGGAGAACAGGCTGTAAAGAGAAATACCTTGCTCTAAAACCAAAACGGAGCTATCTAGCAGAATGGTTTTCAATGTGTATATTCAAATCCGGAGATAAAGTGATGTGTGTTTGCAGCAGTTCAGAAACCCTTTCTTTGGAGAATGTAGAAACAGTCATTTCCAGCCATAGAGACGCATATAAGAGTTAGCAGTAAGAATGCGTTTAAAACACAGAAGACTCGCTTCGTACAAACTCATCTGCTGTGTGTTGGTTCCTTTTAGGAAGTTGCATCTATGTTTAGATTCTGTGAGGTAGAAACACGTTTCTTCTAAAAGCTGCGTTTGGACATTCCAGAGTGGATGGGAGAACAGGCTATAAAGAGAAATACCTTGCTCTAAAACCAAAAAGGAGCTATCTAGCAGAATGGTTTTCAATGTGTGTATTCAACTTCCAGAGATAAACTGATGTGTGTTTGCAGCAGTTCAGAAACCATTTCTTTGGAGAATGTAGAAAAAATTATTTCCAGCCATAGAGATGCATATAAGAGTTAGCAGTAAGAATGCGTTTAAAACACAGAAGACCCGATTCGTACAAACTCATCTGCTGTGTATTGGTTCCTATTAGGAAGTTGCATCTATGTTTAGAGTCAGCGAGGTTGCAACCCGTTTCTTCTGAAAGCTGCGTTTGGACATTCCAGAGTGGAAGGGAGAAAAGGATGTAAAGAGAAATACCTTGCTCTAAATCCAAAACTGAGATATCTAGCAGAATGGTTGTCAATGTGTGTATTCTACTTCCAGAGATAAACTGATGAGTGTTTGCAGAAGTTGAGAAACCCTTTCTTTGGAGAATGTAGAAACAGTCATTTCCAGCCCTAGAGACGCATATAAGAGTTAGCAGTAAGAATGCGTTTAAAACACAGAAGACCCGCTTCGTACTTACTCATATGCTGTGTGTTGGTTTTCTTTAGGAAGTTGCATCTATGTTTAGATTCAGAGAGGTAGAAACACGTTTCTTTTAAAAGCTGCGTTTGGACATACCAGAATGGATGGGAGAACAGGCTGTAAAGAGAAATACCTTGCTCTAAAACCAAAACGGAGCTATCTAGCAGAATGGTTGTCAATATGTGTATTCAACTTCCAGAGTTAAACTGATGTGTGTTTGCAGCAGTTCAGAAACCCTTTTTTGGAAAATGTTGAAACAGTCATTTCTAGCCCTAGAGACGCATATAAGAGTTAGCAGTAAGAATGCGTTTAAAACACAGAAGACTCGCTTCGTACAAACTCATCTGCTGTGTGTTGGTTCCTTTTAGGAAGTTGCATCTATGTTTAGATTCTGTGAGGTAGAAACACGTTTCTTCTAAAAGCTAAGTTTGGACATTCCAGAGTGGATGGGAGAACAGGCTATAAAGAGAAATACCTTGCTCTAAAACCAAAAAGGAGCTATCTAGCTGAATGGTTTTCAATGTTTTTATTCAACTTCCAGAGATAAACTGATGTGTGTTTGCAGTAGTTCAGAAACCCTTTCTTTGGAGAATGAAGAAACAGTTATTTCCAGCACTAGAGACGCATATAAGAGTTAGCAGTAAGAATGCATTTAAAACACAGAAGACCCGCTTCGTACAAACTCATCTGCTGTGTATTGGTTCCTATTAGGAAGTTGCATCTATGTTTAGATTCAGCGAGGTTGCAACCCGTTTCTTCTGAAAGCTGCGTTTGGACATTCCAGAGTGGATGGGAGAAAAGGATGTAAAGAGAAATACCTTGCTCTAAATCCAAAACGGAGGTATCTAGCAGAATGGTTTTCAATGTGTGTATTCTACTTCCAGAGATAAACTGATGTGTGTTTGCAGAAGTTGAGAAACCCTTTCTTTGGAGAATGTAGAAACAGTCATTTCCAGCCCTAGAGACGCATATAAGAGTTAGCAGTAAGAATGCGTTTAAAACACAGAAGACCCGCTTCGTACAAACTCATCTGCTGTGTATTGGTTTCTATTAGGAAGTTGCATATATGTTTAGAATCAGCGAGGTTGCAACACGTTTCTTCTAAAAGCTGCATTTGGACATTCCAGAGTGGATGGGAGAACAGGCTGTAAAGAGAAATACCTTGCTCTAAAACCAAAACGGAGCTATCTAGCAGAATGGTTTTCAATGTGTATATTCAAATCCGGAGATAAAGTGATGTGTGTTTGCAGCAGTTCAGAAACCCTTTCTTTGGAGAATGTAGAAACAGTCATTTCCAGCCATAGAGACGCATATAAGAGTTAGCAGTAAGAATGCGTTTAAAACACAGAAGACTCGCTTCGTACAAACTCATCTGCTGTGTGTTGGTTCCTTTTAGGAAGTTGCATCTATGTTTAGATTCTGTGAGGTAGAAACACGTTTCTTCTAAAAGCTAAGTTTGGACATTCCAGAGTGGATGGGAGAACAGGCTATAAAGAGAAATACCTTGCTCTAAAACCAAAAAGGAGCTATCTAGCTGAATGGTTTTCAATGTGTGTATTCAACTTCCAGAGATAAACTGATGTGTGTTTGCAGTAGTTCAGAAACCCTATCTTTGGAGAAAGAAGAAACAGTTATTTCCAGCACTAGAGACGCATATAAGAGTTAGCAGTAAGAATGCATTTAAAACACAGAAGACCCGCTTCGTACAAACTCATCTGCTGTGTATTGGTTCCTATTAGGAGGTTGCATCTATGTTTAGAATCAGCGAGGTTGCAACACGTTTCTTTTAAAGGCTGCGTTTGGACATTCCAGAGTGGATGGGAGAACAGGCTGTAAAGAGAAATACCTTGCTCTAAAACCAAAACGGAGCTATCTAGCAGAATGGTTTTCAATGTGTATATTCAAATCCGGAGATAAAGTGATGTGTGTTTGCAGCAGTTCAGAAACCCTTTCTTTGGAGAATGTAGAAACAGTCATTTCCAGCCATAGAGACGCATATAAGAGTTAGCAGTAAGAATGCGTTTAAAACACAGAAGACTCGCTTCGTACAAACTCATCTGCTGTGTGTTGGTTCCTTTTAGGAAGTTGCATCTATGTTTAGATTCTGTGAGGTAGAAACACGTTTCTTCTAAAAGCTGCGTTTGGACATTCCAGAGTGGATGGGAGAACAGGCTATAAAGAGAAATACCTTGCTCTAAAACCAAAAAGGAGCTATCTAGCAGAATGGTTTTCAATGTGTGTATTCAACTTCCAGAGATAAACTGATGTGTGTTTGCAGCAGTTCAGAAACCATTTCTTTGGAGAATGTAGAAAAAATTATTTCCAGCCATAGAGATGCATATAAGAGTTAGCAGTAAGAATGCGTTTAAAACACAGAAGACCCGATTCGTACAAACTCATCTGCTGTGTATTGGTTCCTATTAGGAAGTTGCATCTATGTTTAGAGTCAGCGAGGTTGCAACCCGTTTCTTCTGAAAGCTGCGTTTGGACATTCCAGAGTGGAAGGGAGAAAAGGATGTAAAGAGAAATACCTTGCTCTAAATCCAAAACTGAGATATCTAGCAGAATGGTTGTCAATGTGTGTATTCTACTTCCAGAGATAAACTGATGAGTGTTTGCAGAAGTTGAGAAACCCTTTCTTTGGAGAATGTAGAAACAGTCATTTCCAGCCCTAGAGACGCATATAAGAGTTAGCAGTAAGAATGCGTTTAAAACACAGAAGACCCGCTTCGTACTTACTCATATGCTGTGTGTTGGTTTTCTTTAGGAAGTTGCATCTATGTTTAGATTCAGAGAGGTAGAAACACGTTTCTTTTAAAAGCTGCGTTTGGACATACCAGAATGGATGGGAGAACAGGCTGTAAAGAGAAATACCTTGCTCTAAAACCAAAACGGAGCTATCTAGCAGAATGGTTGTCAATATGTGTATTCAACTTCCAGAGTTAAACTGATGTGTGTTTGCAGCAGTTCAGAAACCCTTTTTTGGAAAATGTTGAAACAGTCATTTCTAGCCCTAGAGACGCATATAAGAGTTAGCAGTAAGAATGCGTTTAAAACACAGAAGACTCGCTTCGTACAAACTCATCTGCTGTGTGTTGGTTCCTTTTAGGAAGTTGCATCTATGTTTAGATTCTGTGAGGTAGAAACACGTTTCTTCTAAAAGCTAAGTTTGGACATTCCAGAGTGGATGGGAGAACAGGCTATAAAGAGAAATACCTTGCTCTAAAACCAAAAAGGAGCTATCTAGCTGAATGGTTTTCAATGTTTTTATTCAACTTCCAGAGATAAACTGATGTGTGTTTGCAGTAGTTCAGAAACCCTTTCTTTGGAGAATGAAGAAACAGTTATTTCCAGCACTAGAGACGCATATAAGAGTTAGCAGTAAGAATGCATTTAAAACACAGAAGACCCGCTTCGTACAAACTCATCTGCTGTGTATTGGTTCCTATTAGGAAGTTGCATCTATGTTTAGATTCAGCGAGGTTGCAACCCTTTTCTTCTGAAAGCTGCGTTTGGACATTCCAGAGTGGATGGGAGAAAAGGATGTAAAGAGAAATACCTTGCTCTAAATCCAAAACGGTGGTATCTAGCAGAATGGTTTTCAATGTGTGTATTCTACTTCCAGAGATAAACTGATGTGTGTTTGCAGAAGTTGAGAAACCCTTTCTTTGGAGAATGTAGAAACAGTCATTTCCAGCCCTAGAGACGCATATAAGAGTTAGCAGTAAGAATGCGTTTAAAACACAGAAGACCCGCTTCGTACATACTCATCTGCTGTGTATTGGTTTCTATTAGGAAGTTGCATATATGTTTAGAATCAGCGAGGTTGCAACACGTTTCTTCTAAAAGCTGCATTTGGACATTCCAGAGTGGATGGGAGAACAGGCTGTAAAGAGAAATACCTTGCTCTAAAACCAAAACGGAGCTATCTAGCAGAATGGTTTTCAATGTGTATATTCAAATCCGGAGATAAAGTGATGTGTGTTTGCAGCAGTTCAGAAACCCTTTCTTTGGAGAATGTAGAAACAGTCATTTCCAGCCATAGAGACGCATATAAGAGTTAGCAGTAAGAATGCGTTTAAAACACAGAAGACTCGCTTCGTACAAACTCATCTGCTGTGTGTTGGTTCCTTTTAGGAAGTTGCATCTATGTTTAGATTCTGTGAGGTAGAAACACGTTTCTTCTAAAAGCTGCGTTTGGACATTCCAGAGTGGATGGGAGAACAGGCTATAAAGAGAAATACCTTGCTCTAAAACCAAAAAGGAGCTATCTAGCAGAATGGTTTTCAATCTGTGTATTCAACTTCCAGAGATAAACTGATGTGTGTTTGCAGCAGTTCAGAAACCATTTCTTTGGAGAATGTAGAAAAAATTATTTCCAGCCATAGAGATGCATATAAGAGTTAGCAGTAAGAATGCGTTTAAAACACAGAAGACCCGATTCGTACAAACTCATCTGCTGTGTATTGGTTCCTATTAGGAAGTTGCATCTATGTTTAGAGTCAGCGAGGTTGCAACCCGTTTCTTCTGAAAGCTGCGTTTGGACATTCCAGAGTGGAAGGGAGAAAAGGATGTAAAGAGAAATACCTTGCTCTAAATCCAAAACTGAGATATCTAGCAGAATGGTTGTCAATGTGTGTATTCTACTTCCAGAGATAAACTGATGAGTGTTTGCAGAAGTTGAGAAACCCTTTCTTTGGAGAATGTAGAAACAGTCATTTCCAGCCCTAGAGACGCATATAAGAGTTAGCAGTAAGAATGCGTTTAAAACACAGAAGACCCGCTTCGTACTTACTCATATGCTGTGTGTTGGTTTTCTTTAGGAAGTTGCATCTATGTTTAGATTCAGAGAGGTAGAAACACGTTTCTTTTAAAAGCTGCGTTTGGACATACCAGAATGGATGGGAGAACAGGCTGTAAAGAGAAATACCTTGCTCTAAAACCAAAACGGAGCTATCTAGCAGAATGGTTGTCAATATGTGTATTCAACTTCCAGAGTTAAACTGATGTGTGTTTGCAGCAGTTCAGAAACCCTTTTTTGGAAAATGTTGAAACAGTCATTTCTAGCCCTAGAGACGCATATAAGAGTTAGCAGTAAGAATGCGTTTAAAACACAGAAGACTCGCTTCGTACAAACTCATCTGCTGTGTGTTGGTTCCTTTTAGGAAGTTGCATCTATGTTTAGATTCTGTGAGGTAGAAACACGTTTCTTCTAAAAGCTAAGTTTGGACATTCCAGAGTGGATGGGAGAACAGGCTATAAAGAGAAATACCTTGCTCTAAAACCAAAAAGGAGCTATCTAGCTGAATGGTTTTCAATGTGTGTATTCAACTTCCAGAGATAAACTGATGTGTGTTTGCAGTAGTTCAGAAACCCTTTCTTTGGAGAATGAAGAAACAGTTATTTCCAGCACTAGAGACGCATATAAGAGTTAGCAGTAAGAATGCATTTAAAACACAGAAGACCCGCTTCGTACAAACTCATCTGCTGTGTATTGGTTCCTATTAGGAGGTTGCATCTATGTTTAGAATCAGCGAGGTTGCAACACGTTTCTTTTAAAGGCTGCGTTTGGACATTCCAGAGTGGATGGGAGAACAGGCTGTATAAAGAAATACCTTGCTCTAAAACCAAAACGGAGCTATCTAGCAGAATGGTTTTCAATGTTTGTATTCAACTTCCAGAGATAAACTGATGTGTGTTTGCAGCAGTTCAGAAACCCTTTTTTGGAAAATGTAGAAACAGTCATTTCCAGCCATAGAGATGCATATAAGAGTTAGCAGTAAGAATGCCTTGAAAACACAGAAGACCCGCTTCGTACAAACTCATCTGCTGTGTGTTTGGTCCTTTTAGGAAGTTACATCTATGTTTAGATTCAGCGAGGTAGAAACACGTTTTTTCTAAAAGCTGCGTTTGGACCTTCCAGAGTGGATGGGAGAACAGGCTGTGAAGAGAAATACCTTTCTCTGAAACCAAAACGCAGCTATCTAGCTGAATGGTTTTCAATGTGTATATTCAACTTCCAGAGATAAACTGATGTGGGTTTGCAGCAGTTCACAAACCCTTTCTTTGGAGAATGTAGAAACAGTCATTTCCAGTCATAGAGACACATATAAGAGTTAGAAATAAGAAAGCGTTTAAAACACAGAAGACCCGATTCATAGAAACTCATCTGCTGTGTATTGGTTCCTATTAGGAAGTTGCATCTATGTTTAGATTCAGCGAGGTTGCAACCCGTTTCTTCTGAAAGCTGCGTTTGGACATTCCAGAGTGGATGGGAGAAAAGGATGTAAAGAGAAATACCTTGCTCTAAATCCAAAACGGAGGTATCTAGCAGAATGGTTTTCAATATGTGTATTCAACTTCCAGAGTTAAACTGATGTGTGTTTGCAGCAGTTCAGAAACCCTTTCTTTGGAGAATGAAGAAACAGTCATTTCCAGCCCTAGAGACGCATATAAGAGTTAGCAGTAAGAATGCGTTTAAAACACAGAAGACCCGCTTCGTACAAACTCATCTGCTGTGTATTGGTTTCTATTAGGAAGTTGCATATATGTTTAGAATCAGCGAGGTTGCAACACGTTTCTTCTAATAGCTGCATTTGGACATTCCAGAGTGGATGGGAGAACAGGCTGTAAAGAGAAATACCTTGCTCTAAAACCAAAACGGATCTATCTAGCAGAATGGTTTTCAATGTGTATATTCAAATCCGGAGATAAAGTGATGTGTGTTTGCAGCAGTTCAGAAACCCTTTCTTTGGAGAATGTAGAAACAGTCATTTCCAGCCATAGAGACGCATATAAGAGTTAGCAGTAAGAATGCGTTTAAAACACAGAAGACTCGCTTCGTACAAACTCATCTGCTGTGTGTTGGTTCCTTTTAGGAAGTTGCATCTATGTTTAGATTCTGTGAGGTAGAAACACGTTTCTTCTAAAAGCTGCGTTTGGACATTCCAGAGTGGATGGGAGAACAGGCTATAAAGAGAAATACCTTGCTCTAAAACCAAAAAGGAGCTATCTAGCAGAATGGTTTTCAATGTGTGTATTCAACTTCCAGAGATAAACTGATGTGTGTTTGCAGTAGTTCAGAAACCCTTTCTTTGGAGAATGAAGAAACAGTTATTTCCAGCACTAGAGACCCATATAAGAGTTAGCAGTAAGAATGCGTTTAAAACACAGAAGACCCGCTTCGTACAAAATCATCTGCTGTGTGTTGGTTACATTTAGGAAGTTGCATCTATGTTTAGATTCAGCGAGGTAGAAACACGTTTCTTCAAAAAGCCACGTTTGGACATTCCAGAGTGGATGGGAGAACAGGCTGTAAAGAAAAATAACTTGCTCTAAAACCAAAACGGAGCTATCTAGCAGAATGGTTGTCAATGTGTGTATTCAACTTCCAGAGTTAAACTGATGTATGTTTGCCGCAGTTCAGAAACCCTTTCTTTGGTGAATGTAGAAACAGTCATTTCTAGCCCTAGAGATGCATATAAGAGTTAGCAGTAAGAATGCGTTTAAAACACAGAAGTCCCGCTTCGTACTTACTCATATGCTGTGTGTTGGTTTTCTTTAGGAAGTTGCATCTATGTTTAGATTCAGAGAGGTAGAAACACGTTTCTTTTAAAAGCTGTGTTTGGACATACCAGAATGGATGGGAGAACAGGCTGTAAAGAGAAATACCTTGCTCTAAAACCAAAACGGAGCTATCTAGCAGAATGGTTGTCAATATGTGTATTCAACTTCCAGAGTTAAACTGATGTGTGTTTGCAGCAGTTCAGAAACCCTTTTTTGGAAAATGTTGAAACAGTCATTTCTAGCCCTAGAGACGCATATAAGAGTTAGCAGTAAGAATGCGTTTAAAACACAGAAGACTCGCTTCGTACAAACTCATCTGCTGTGTGTTGGTTCCTTTTAGGAAGTTGCATCTATGTTTAGATTCTGTGAGGTAGAAACACGTTTCTTCTAAAAGCTAAGTTTGGACATTCCAGAGTGGATGGGAGAACAGGCTATAAAGAGAAATACCTTGCTCTAAAACCAAAACGGAGCTATCTAGCTGAATGGTTTTCAATGTGTGTATTCAACTTCCAGAGTTAAACTGATGTGTGTTTGCAGCAGTTCAGAAACCCTTTTTTGGAAAATGTTGAAACAGTCATTTCTAGCCCTAGAGACGCATATAAGAGTTAGCAGTAAGAATGCGTTTAAAACACAGAAGACTCGCTTCGTACAAACTCATCTGCTGTGTGTTGGTTCCTTTTAGGAAGTTGCATCTATGTTTAGATTCTGTGAGGTAGAAACACGTTTCTTCTAAAAGCTAAGTTTGGACATTCCAGAGTGGATGGGAGAACAGGCTATAAAGAGAAATACCTTGCTCTAAAACCAAAAAGGAGCTATCTAGCTGAATGGTTTTCAATGTTTGTATTCAACTTCCAGAGATAAACTGATGTGTGTTTGCAGTAGTTCAGAAACCCTTTCTTTGGAGAATGAAGAAACAGTTATTTCCAGCACTAGAGACGCATATAAGAGTTAGCAGTAAGAATGCATTTAAAACACAGAAGACCCGCTTCGTACAAACTCATCTGCTGTGTATTGGTTCCTATTAGGAGGTTGCATCTATGTTTAGAATCAGCGAGGTTGCAACACGTTTCTTTTAAGGGCTGCGTTTGGACCTTCCAGAGTGGATGGGAGAACAGGCTGTATAGAGAAATACCTTGCTCTAAAACCAAAACGGAGCTATCTAGCAGAATGGTTTTCAATGTTTGTATTCAACTTCCAGAGATAAACTGATGTGTGTTTGCAGCAGTTCAGAAACCCTTTTTTGGAAAATGTAGAAACAGTCATTTCCAGCCATAGAGATGCATATAAGAGTTAGCAGTAAGAATGCCTTGAAAACACAGAAGACCCGCTTCGTACAAACTCATCTGCTGTGTGTTTGGTCCTTTTAGGAAGTTGCATCTATGTTTAGATTCAGCGAGGTAGAAACACGTTTTTTCTAAAAGCTGCGTTTGGACCTTCCAGAGTGGATGGGAGAACAGGCTGTGAAGAGAAATACCTTTCTCTGAAACCAAAACGGAGCTATCTAGCTGAATGGTTTTCAATGTGTATATTCAACTTCCAGAGATAAACTGATGTGGGTTTGCAGCAGTTCACAAACCCTTTCTTTGGAGAATGTAGAAACAGTCATTTCCAGTCATAGAGACACATATAAGAGTTAGAAATAAGAAAGCGTTTAAAACACAGAAGACCCGATTCGTAGAAACTCATCTGCTGTGTATTGGTTCCTATTAGGAAGTTGCATCTATGTTTAGATTCAGCGAGGTTGCAACCCGTTTCTTCTGAAAGCTGCGTTTGGACATTCCAGAGTGGATGGGAGAAAAGGATGTGAAGAGAAATACCTTGCTCTAAATCCAAAACGGAGGTATCTAGCAGAATGGTTTTCAATGTGTGTATTCTACTTCCAGAGATAAACTGATGTGTGTTTGCAGAAGTTGAGAAACCCTTTCTTTGGAGAATGTAGAAACAGTCATTTCCAGCCCTAGAGACGCATATAAGAGTTAGCAGTAAGAATGCGTTTAAAACACAGAAGACCCGCTTCGTACAAACTCATCTGCTGTGTATTGGTTTCTATTAGGAAGTTGCATATATGTTTAGAATCAGCGAGGTTGCAACACGTTTCTTCTAAAAGCTGCATTTGGACATTCCAGAGTGGATGGGAGAACAGGCTGTAAAGAGAAATACCTTGCTCTAAAACCAAAACGGATCTATCTAGCAGAATGGTTTTCAATGTGTATATTCAAATCCGGAGATAAAGTGATGTGTGTTTGCAGCAGTTCAGAAACCCTTTCTTTGGAGAATGTAGAAACAGTCATTTCCAGCCATAGAGACGCATATAAGAGTTAGCAGTAAGAATGCGTTTAAAACACAGAAGACTCGCTTCGTACAAACTCATCTGCTGTGTGTTGGTTCCTTTTAGGAAGTTGCATCTATGTTTAGATTCTGTGAGGTAGAAACATGTTTCTTCTAAAAGCTGCGTTTGGACATTCCAGAGTGGATGGGAGAACAGGCTATAAAGAGAAATACCTTGCTCTAAAACCAAAAAGGAGCTATCTAGCAGAATGGTTTTCAATGTGTGTATTCAACTTCCAGAGATAAACTGATGTGTGTTTGCAGTAGTTCAGAAACCCTTTCTTTGGAGAATGAAGAAACAGTTATTTCCAGCACTAGAGACCCATATAAGAGTTAGCAGTAAGAATGCGTTTAAAACACAGAAGACCCGCTTCGTACAAAATCATCTGCTGTGTGTTGGTTACATTTAGGAAGTTGCATCTATGTTTAGATTCAGCGAGGTAGAAACACGTTTCTTCAAAAAGCCGCGTTTGGACATTCCAGAGTGGATGGGAGAACAGGCTGTAAAGAAAAATAACTTGCTCTAAAACCAAAACGGAGCTATCTAGCAGAATGGTTGTCAATGTGTGTATTCAACTTCCAGAGTTAAACTGATTTATGTTTGCCGCAGTTCAGAAACCCTTTCTTTGGTGAATGTAGAAACAGTCATTTCCAGCCCTAGAGACGCATATAAGAGTTAGCAGTAAGAATGCGTTTAAAACACAGAAGACTCGCTTCGTACAAACTCATCTGCTGTGTGTTGGTTCCTTTTAGGAAGTTGCATCTATGTTTAGATTCTGTGAGGTAGAAACACGTTTCTTCTAAAAGCTAAGTTTGGACATTCCAGAGTGGATGGGAGAACAGGCTATAAAGAGAAATACCTTGCTCTAAAACCAAAAAGGAGCTATCTAGCTGAATGGTTTTCAATGTGTGTATTCAACTTCCAGAGATAAACTGATGTGTGTTTGCAGTAGTTCAGAAACCCTTTCTTTGGAGAATGAAGAAACAGTTATTTCCAGCACTAGAGACGCATATAAGAGTTAGCAGTAAGAATGCATTTAAAACACAGAAGACCCGCTTCGTACAAACTCATCTGCTGTGTATTGGTTCCTATTAGGAGGTTGCATCTATGTTTAGAATCAGCGAGGTTGCAACACGTTTCTTTTAAGGGCTGCGTTTGGACATTCCAGAGTGGATGGGAGAACAGGCTGTATAGAGAAATACCTTGCTCTAAAACCAAAACGGAGCTATCTAGCAGAATGGTTTTCAATGTTTGTATTCAACTTCCAGAGATAAACTGATGTGTGTTTGCAGCAGTTCAGAAACCCTTTTTTGGAAAATGTAGAAACAGTCATTTCCAGCCATAGAGATGCATATAAGAGTTAGCAGTAAGAATGCCTTGAAAACACAGAAGACCCGCTTCGTACAAACTCATCTGCTGTGTGTTGGGTCCTTTTAGGAAGTTGCATCTATGTTTAGATTCAGCGAGGTAGAAACACGTTTTTTCTAAAAGCTGCGTTTGGACCTTCCAGAGTGGATGGGAGAACAGGCTGTGAGGAGAAATACCTTTCTCTGAAACCAAAACGCAGCTATCTAGCTGAATGGTTTTCAATGTGTATATTCAACTTCCAGAGATAAACTGATGTGGGTTTGCAGCAGTTCACAAACCCTTTCTTTGGAGAATGTAGAAACAGTCATTTCCAGTCATAGAGACACATATAAGAGTTAGAAATAAGAAAGCGTTTAAAACACAGAAGACCCGATTCATAGAAACTCATCTGCTGTGTATTGGTTCCTATTAGGAAGTTGCATCTATGTTTAGATTCAGCGAGGTTGCAACCCGTTTCTTCTGAAAGCTGCGTTTGGACATTCCAGAGTGGATGGGAGAAAAGGATGTAAAGAGAAATACCTTGCTCTAAATCCAAAACGGAGGTATCTAGCAGAATGGTTTTCAATATGTGTATTCAACTTCCAGAGTTAAACTGATGTGTGTTTGCAGCAGTTCAGAAACCCTTTTTTGGAAAATGTTGAAACAGTCATTTCTAGCCCTAGAGACGCATATAAGAGTTAGCAGTAAGAATGCGTTTAAAACACAGAAGACTCGCTTCGTACAAACTCATCTGCTGTGTGTTGGTTCCTTTTAGGAAGTTGCATCTATGTTTAGATTCTGTGAGGTAGAAACACGTTTCTTCTAAAAGCTAAGTTTGGACATTCCAGAGTGGATGGGAGAACAGGCTATAAAGAGAAATACCTTGCTCTAAAACCAAAAAGGAGCTATCTAGCTGAATGGTTTTCAATGTTTGTATTCAACTTCCAGAGATAAACTGATGTGTGTTTGCAGTAGTTCAGAAACCCTTTCTTTGGAGAATGTAGAAAAAATTATTTCCAGCCATAGAGATGCATATAAGAGTTAGCAGTAAGAATGCGTTTAAAACACAGAAGACCCGCTTCGTACATACTCATCTGCTGTGTATTGGTTTCTATTAGGAAGTTGCATATATGTTTAGAATCAGCGAGGTTGCAACACGTTTCTTCTAAAAGCTGCATTTGGACATTCCAGAGTGGATGGGAGAACAGGCTGTAAAGAGAAATACCTTGCTCTAAAACCAAAACGGAGCTATCTAGCAGAATGGTTTTCAATGTGTATATTCAAATCCGGAGATAAAGTGATGTGTGTTTGCAGCAGTTCAGAAACCCTTTCTTTGGAGAATGTAGAAACAGTCATTTCCAGCCATAGAGACGCATATAAGAGTTAGCAGTAAGAATGCGTTTAAAACACAGAAGACTCGCTTCGTACAAACTCATCTGCTGTGTGTTGGTTCCTTTTAGGAAGTTGCATCTATGTTTAGATTCTGTGAGGTAGAAACACGTTTCTTCTAAAAGCTGCGTTTGGACATTCCAGAGTGGATGGGAGAACAGGCTATAAAGAGAAATACCTTGCTCTAAAACCAAAAAGGAGCTATCTAGCAGAATGGTTTTCAATCTGTGTATTCAACTTCCAGAGATAAACTGATGTGTGTTTGCAGCAGTTCAGAAACCATTTCTTTGGAGAATGTAGAAAAAATTATTTCCAGCCATAGAGATGCATATAAGAGTTAGCAGTAAGAATGCGTTTAAAACACAGAAGACCCGATTCGTACAAACTCATCTGCTGTGTATTGGTTCCTATTAGGAAGTTGCATCTATGTTTAGAGTCAGCGAGGTTGCAACCCGTTTCTTCTGAAAGCTGCGTTTGGACATTCCAGAGTGGAAGGGAGAAAAGGATGTAAAGAGAAATACCTTGCTCTAAATCCAAAACTGAGATATCTAGCAGAATGGTTGTCAATGTGTGTATTCTACTTCCAGAGATAAACTGATGAGTGTTTGCAGAAGTTGAGAAACCCTTTCTTTGGAGAATGTAGAAACAGTCATTTCCAGCCCTAGAGACGCATATAAGAGTTAGCAGTAAGAATGCGTTTAAAACACAGAAGACCCGCTTCGTACTTACTCATATGCTGTGTGTTGGTTTTCTTTAGGAAGTTGCATCTATGTTTAGATTCAGAGAGGTAGAAACACGTTTCTTTTAAAAGCTGCGTTTGGACATACCAGAATGGATGGGAGAACAGGCTGTAAAGAGAAATACCTTGCTCTAAAACCAAAACGGAGCTATCTAGCAGAATGGTTGTCAATATGTGTATTCAACTTCCAGAGTTAAACTGATGTGTGTTTGCAGCAGTTCAGAAACCCTTTTTTGGAAAATGTTGAAACAGTCATTTCTAGCCCTAGAGACGCATATAAGAGTTAGCAGTAAGAATGCGTTTAAAACACAGAAGACTCGCTTCGTACAAACTCATCTGCTGTGTGTTGGTTCCTTTTAGGAAGTTGCATCTATGTTTAGATTCTGTGAGGTAGAAACACGTTTCTTCTAAAAGCTAAGTTTGGACATTCCAGAGTGGATGGGAGAACAGGCTATAAAGAGAAATACCTTGCTCTAAAACCAAAAAGGAGCTATCTAGCTGAATGGTTTTCAATGTGTGTATTCAACTTCCAGAGATAAACTGATGTGTGTTTGCAGTAGTTCAGAAACCCTTTCTTTGGAGAATGAAGAAACAGTTATTTCCAGCACTAGAGACGCATATAAGAGTTAGCAGTAAGAATGCATTTAAAACACAGAAGACCCGCTTCGTACAAACTCATCTGCTGTGTATTGGTTCCTATTAGGAGGTTGCATCTATGTTTAGAATCAGCGAGGTTGCAACACGTTTCTTTTAAAGGCTGCGTTTGGACATTCCAGAGTGGATGGGAGAACAGGCTGTATAAAGAAATACCTTGCTCTAAAACCAAAACGGAGCTATCTAGCAGAATGGTTTTCAATGTTTGTATTCAACTTCCAGAGATAAACTGATGTGTGTTTGCAGCAGTTCAGAAACCCTTTTTTGGAAAATGTAGAAACAGTCATTTCCAGCCATAGAGATGCATATAAGAGTTAGCAGTAAGAATGCCTTGAAAACACAGAAGACCCGCTTCGTACAAACTCATCTGCTGTGTGTTTGGTCCTTTTAGGAAGTTACATCTATGTTTAGATTCAGCGAGGTAGAAACACGTTTTTTCTAAAAGCTGCGTTTGGACCTTCCAGAGTGGATGGGAGAACAGGCTGTGAAGAGAAATACCTTTCTCTGAAACCAAAACGCAGCTATCTAGCTGAATGGTTTTCAATGTGTATATTCAACTTCCAGAGATAAACTGATCTGGGTTTGCAGCAGTTCACAAACCCTTTCTTTGGAGAATGTAGAAACAGTCATTTCCAGTCATAGAGACACATATAAGAGTTAGAAATAAGAAAGCGTTTAAAACACAGAAGACCCGATTCATAGAAACTCATCTGCTGTGTATTGGTTCCTATTAGGAAGTTGCATCTATGTTTAGATTCAGCGAGGTTGCAACCCGTTTCTTCTGAAAGCTGCGTTTGGACATTCCAGAGTGGATGGGAGAAAAGGATGTAAAGAGAAATACCTTGCTCTAAATCCAAAACGGAGGTATCTAGCAGAATGGTTTTCAATATGTGTATTCAACTTCCAGAGTTAAACTGATGTGTGTTTGCAGCAGTTCAGAAACCCTTTCTTTGGAGAATGAAGAAACAGTCATTTCCAGCCCTAGAGACGCATATAAGAGTTAGCAGTAAGAATGCGTTTAAAACACAGAAGACCCGCTTCGTACAAACTCATCTGCTGTGTATTGGTTTCTATTAGGAAGTTGCATA
Source organism: Saimiri boliviensis (assembly GCF_048565385.1). Lineage (NCBI taxonomy): Eukaryota > Metazoa > Chordata > Mammalia > Primates > Cebidae > Saimiri > Saimiri boliviensis. Next base: position 82,111,069 of record NC_133470.1, on the reverse strand, counting down.
TATGTTTAGAATCAGCGAGGTTGCAACACGTTTCTTCTAATAGCTGCATTTGGACATTCCAGAGTGGATGGGAGAACAGGCTGTAAAGAGAAATACCTTGCTCTAAAACCAAAACGGATCTATCTAGCAGAATGGTTTTCAATGTGTATATTCAAATCCGGAGATAAAGTGATGTGTGTTTGCAGCAGTTCAGAAACCCTTTCTTTGGAGAATGTAGAAACAGTCATTTCCAGCCATAGAGACGCATATAAGAGTTAGCAGTAAGAATGCGTTTAAAACACAGAAGACTCGCTTCGTACAAACTCATCTGCTGTGTGTTGGTTCCTTTTAGGAAGTTGCATCTATGTTTAGATTCTGTGAGGTAGAAACACGTTTCTTCTAAAAGCTGCGTTTGGACATTCCAGAGTGGATGGGAGAACAGGCTATAAAGAGAAATACCTTGCTCTAAAACCAAAAAGGAGCTATCTAGCAGAATGGTTTTCAATGTGTGTATTCAACTTCCAGAGATAAACTGATGTGTGTTTGCAGTAGTTCAGAAACCCTTTCTTTGGAGAATGAAGAAACAGTTATTTCCAGCACTAGAGACCCATATAAGAGTTAGCAGTAAGAATGCGTTTAAAACACAGAAGACCCGCTTCGTACAAAATCATCTGCTGTGTGTTGGTTACATTTAGGAAGTTGCATCTATGTTTAGATTCAGCGAGGTAGAAACACGTTTCTTCAAAAAGCCACGTTTGGACATTCCAGAGTGGATGGGAGAACAGGCTGTAAAGAAAAATAACTTGCTCTAAAACCAAAACGGAGCTATCTAGCAGAATGGTTGTCAATGTGTGTATTCAACTTCCAGAGTTAAACTGATGTATGTTTGCCGCAGTTCAGAAACCCTTTCTTTGGTGAATGTAGAAACAGTCATTTCTAGCCCTAGAGATGCATATAAGAGTTAGCAGTAAGAATGCGTTTAAAACACAGAAGTCCCGCTTCGTACTTACTCATATGCTGTGTGTTGGTTTTCTTTAGGAAGTTGCATCTATGTTTAGATTCAGAGAGGTAGAAACACGTTTCTTTTAAAAGCTGTGTTTGGACATACCAGAATGGATGGGAGAACAGGCTGTAAAGAGAAATACCTTGCTCTAAAACCAAAACGGAGCTATCTAGCAGAATGGTTGTCAATATGTGTATTCAACTTCCAGAGTTAAACTGATGTGTGTTTGCAGCAGTTCAGAAACCCTTTTTTGGAAAATGTTGAAACAGTCATTTCTAGCCCTAGAGACGCATATAAGAGTTAGCAGTAAGAATGCGTTTAAAACACAGAAGACTCGCTTCGTACAAACTCATCTGCTGTGTGTTGGTTCCTTTTAGGAAGTTGCATCTATGTTTAGATTCTGTGAGGTAGAAACACGTTTCTTCTAAAAGCTAAGTTTGGACATTCCAGAGTGGATGGGAGAACAGGCTATAAAGAGAAATACCTTGCTCTAAAACCAAAACGGAGCTATCTAGCTGAATGGTTTTCAATGTGTGTATTCAACTTCCAGAGTTAAACTGATGTGTGTTTGCAGCAGTTCAGAAACCCTTTTTTGGAAAATGTTGAAACAGTCATTTCTAGCCCTAGAGACGCATATAAGAGTTAGCAGTAAGAATGCGTTTAAAACACAGAAGACTCGCTTCGTACAAACTCATCTGCTGTGTGTTGGTTCCTTTTAGGAAGTTGCATCTATGTTTAGATTCTGTGAGGTAGAAACACGTTTCTTCTAAAAGCTAAGTTTGGACATTCCAGAGTGGATGGGAGAACAGGCTATAAAGAGAAATACCTTGCTCTAAAACCAAAAAGGAGCTATCTAGCTGAATGGTTTTCAATGTTTGTATTCAACTTCCAGAGATAAACTGATGTGTGTTTGCAGTAGTTCAGAAACCCTTTCTTTGGAGAATGAAGAAACAGTTATTTCCAGCACTAGAGACGCATATAAGAGTTAGCAGTAAGAATGCATTTAAAACACAGAAGACCCGCTTCGTACAAACTCATCTGCTGTGTATTGGTTCCTATTAGGAGGTTGCATCTATGTTTAGAATCAGCGAGGTTGCAACACGTTTCTTTTAAGGGCTGCGTTTGGACCTTCCAGAGTGGATGGGAGAACAGGCTGTATAGAGAAATACCTTGCTCTAAAACCAAAACGGAGCTATCTAGCAGAATGGTTTTCAATGTTTGTATTCAACTTCCAGAGATAAACTGATGTGTGTTTGCAGCAGTTCAGAAACCCTTTTTTGGAAAATGTAGAAACAGTCATTTCCAGCCATAGAGATGCATATAAGAGTTAGCAGTAAGAATGCCTTGAAAACACAGAAGACCCGCTTCGTACAAACTCATCTGCTGTGTGTTTGGTCCTTTTAGGAAGTTGCATCTATGTTTAGATTCAGCGAGGTAGAAACACGTTTTTTCTAAAAGCTGCGTTTGGACCTTCCAGAGTGGATGGGAGAACAGGCTGTGAAGAGAAATACCTTTCTCTGAAACCAAAACGGAGCTATCTAGCTGAATGGTTTTCAATGTGTATATTCAACTTCCAGAGATAAACTGATGTGGGTTTGCAGCAGTTCACAAACCCTTTCTTTGGAGAATGTAGAAACAGTCATTTCCAGTCATAGAGACACATATAAGAGTTAGAAATAAGAAAGCGTTTAAAACACAGAAGACCCGATTCGTAGAAACTCATCTGCTGTGTATTGGTTCCTATTAGGAAGTTGCATCTATGTTTAGATTCAGCGAGGTTGCAACCCGTTTCTTCTGAAAGCTGCGTTTGGACATTCCAGAGTGGATGGGAGAAAAGGATGTGAAGAGAAATACCTTGCTCTAAATCCAAAACGGAGGTATCTAGCAGAATGGTTTTCAATGTGTGTATTCTACTTCCAGAGATAAACTGATGTGTGTTTGCAGAAGTTGAGAAACCCTTTCTTTGGAGAATGTAGAAACAGTCATTTCCAGCCCTAGAGACGCATATAAGAGTTAGCAGTAAGAATGCGTTTAAAACACAGAAGACCCGCTTCGTACAAACTCATCTGCTGTGTATTGGTTTCTATTAGGAAGTTGCATATATGTTTAGAATCAGCGAGGTTGCAACACGTTTCTTCTAAAAGCTGCATTTGGACATTCCAGAGTGGATGGGAGAACAGGCTGTAAAGAGAAATACCTTGCTCTAAAACCAAAACGGATCTATCTAGCAGAATGGTTTTCAATGTGTATATTCAAATCCGGAGATAAAGTGATGTGTGTTTGCAGCAGTTCAGAAACCCTTTCTTTGGAGAATGTAGAAACAGTCATTTCCAGCCATAGAGACGCATATAAGAGTTAGCAGTAAGAATGCGTTTAAAACACAGAAGACTCGCTTCGTACAAACTCATCTGCTGTGTGTTGGTTCCTTTTAGGAAGTTGCATCTATGTTTAGATTCTGTGAGGTAGAAACATGTTTCTTCTAAAAGCTGCGTTTGGACATTCCAGAGTGGATGGGAGAACAGGCTATAAAGAGAAATACCTTGCTCTAAAACCAAAAAGGAGCTATCTAGCAGAATGGTTTTCAATGTGTGTATTCAACTTCCAGAGATAAACTGATGTGTGTTTGCAGTAGTTCAGAAACCCTTTCTTTGGAGAATGAAGAAACAGTTATTTCCAGCACTAGAGACCCATATAAGAGTTAGCAGTAAGAATGCGTTTAAAACACAGAAGACCCGCTTCGTACAAAATCATCTGCTGTGTGTTGGTTACATTTAGGAAGTTGCATCTATGTTTAGATTCAGCGAGGTAGAAACACGTTTCTTCAAAAAGCCGCGTTTGGACATTCCAGAGTGGATGGGAGAACAGGCTGTAAAGAAAAATAACTTGCTCTAAAACCAAAACAGAGCTATCTAGCAGAATGGTTGTCAATGTGTGTATTCAACTTCCAGAGTTAAACTGATTTATGTTTGCCGCAGTTCAGAAACCCTTTCTTTGGTGAATGTAGAAACAGTCATTTCCAGCCCTAGAGACGCATATAAGAGTTAGCAGTAAGAATGCGTTTAAAACACAGAAGACTCGCTTCGTACAAACTCATCTGCTGTGTGTTGGTTCCTTTTAGGAAGTTGCATCTATGTTTAGATTCTGTGAGGTAGAAACACGTTTCTTCTAAAAGCTAAGTTTGGACATTCCAGAGTGGATGGGAGAACAGGCTATAAAGAGAAATACCTTGCTCTAAAACCAAAAAGGAGCTATCTAGCTGAATGGTTTTCAATGTGTGTATTCAACTTCCAGAGATAAACTGATGTGTGTTTGCAGTAGTTCAGAAACCCTTTCTTTGGAGAATGAAGAAACAGTTATTTCCAGCACTAGAGACGCATATAAGAGTTAGCAGTAAGAATGCATTTAAAACACAGAAGACCCGCTTCGTACAAACTCATCTGCTGTGTATTGGTTCCTATTAGGAGGTTGCATCTATGTTTAGAATCAGCGAGGTTGCAACACGTTTCTTTTAAGGGCTGCGTTTGGACATTCCAGAGTGGATGGGAGAACAGGCTGTATAGAGAAATACCTTGCTCTAAAACCAAAACGGAGCTATCTAGCAGAATGGTTTTCAATGTTTGTATTCAACTTCCAGAGATAAACTGATGTGTGTTTGCAGCAGTTCAGAAACCCTTTTTTGGAAAATGTAGAAACAGTCATTTCCAGCCATAGAGATGCATATAAGAGTTAGCAGTAAGAATGCCTTGAAAACACAGAAGACCCGCTTCGTACAAACTCATCTGCTGTGTGTTGGGTCCTTTTAGGAAGTTGCATCTATGTTTAGATTCAGCGAGGTAGAAACACGTTTTTTCTAAAAGCTGCGTTTGGACCTTCCAGAGTGGATGGGAGAACAGGCTGTGAGGAGAAATACCTTTCTCTGAAACCAAAACGCAGCTATCTAGCTGAATGGTTTTCAATGTGTATATTCAACTTCCAGAGATAAACTGATGTGGGTTTGCAGCAGTTCACAAACCCTTTCTTTGGAGAATGTAGAAACAGTCATTTCCAGTCATAGAGACACATATAAGAGTTAGAAATAAGAAAGCGTTTAAAACACAGAAGACCCGATTCATAGAAACTCATCTGCTGTGTATTGGTTCCTATTAGGAAGTTGCATCTATGTTTAGATTCAGCGAGGTTGCAACCCGTTTCTTCTGAAAGCTGCGTTTGGACATTCCAGAGTGGATGGGAGAAAAGGATGTAAAGAGAAATACCTTGCTCTAAATCCAAAACGGAGGTATCTAGCAGAATGGTTTTCAATATGTGTATTCAACTTCCAGAGTTAAACTGATGTGTGTTTGCAGCAGTTCAGAAACCCTTTTTTGGAAAATGTTGAAACAGTCATTTCTAGCCCTAGAGACGCATATAAGAGTTAGCAGTAAGAATGCGTTTAAAACACAGAAGACTCGCTTCGTACAAACTCATCTGCTGTGTGTTGGTTCCTTTTAGGAAGTTGCATCTATGTTTAGATTCTGTGAGGTAGAAACACGTTTCTTCTAAAAGCTAAGTTTGGACATTCCAGAGTGGATGGGAGAACAGGCTATAAAGAGAAATACCTTGCTCTAAAACCAAAAAGGAGCTATCTAGCTGAATGGTTTTCAATGTTTGTATTCAACTTCCAGAGATAAACTGATGTGTGTTTGCAGTAGTTCAGAAACCCTTTCTTTGGAGAATGTAGAAAAAATTATTTCCAGCCATAGAGATGCATATAAGAGTTAGCAGTAAGAATGCGTTTAAAACACAGAAGACCCGCTTCGTACATACTCATCTGCTGTGTATTGGTTTCTATTAGGAAGTTGCATATATGTTTAGAATCAGCGAGGTTGCAACACGTTTCTTCTAAAAGCTGCATTTGGACATTCCAGAGTGGATGGGAGAACAGGCTGTAAAGAGAAATACCTTGCTCTAAAACCAAAACGGAGCTATCTAGCAGAATGGTTTTCAATGTGTATATTCAAATCCGGAGATAAAGTGATGTGTGTTTGCAGCAGTTCAGAAACCCTTTCTTTGGAGAATGTAGAAACAGTCATTTCCAGCCATAGAGACGCATATAAGAGTTAGCAGTAAGAATGCGTTTAAAACACAGAAGACTCGCTTCGTACAAACTCATCTGCTGTGTGTTGGTTCCTTTTAGGAAGTTGCATCTATGTTTAGATTCTGTGAGGTAGAAACACGTTTCTTCTAAAAGCTGCGTTTGGACATTCCAGAGTGGATGGGAGAACAGGCTATAAAGAGAAATACCTTGCTCTAAAACCAAAAAGGAGCTATCTAGCAGAATGGTTTTCAATGTGTGTATTCAACTTCCAGAGATAAACTGATGTGTGTTTGCAGCAGTTCAGAAACCATTTCTTTGGAGAATGTAGAAAAAATTATTTCCAGCCATAGAGATGCATATAAGAGTTAGCAGTAAGAATGCGTTTAAAACACAGAAGACCCGATTCGTACAAACTCATCTGCTGTGTATTGGTTCCTATTAGGAAGTTGCATCTATGTTTAGAGTCAGCGAGGTTGCAACCCGTTTCTTCTGAAAGCTGCGTTTGGACATTCCAGAGTGGAAGGGAGAAAAGGATGTAAAGAGAAATACCTTGCTCTAAATCCAAAACTGAGATATCTAGCAGAATGGTTGTCAATGTGTGTATTCTACTTCCAGAGATAAACTGATGAGTGTTTGCAGAAGTTGAGAAACCCTTTCTTTGGAGAATGTAGAAACAGTCATTTCCAGCCCTAGAGACGCATATAAGAGTTAGCAGTAAGAATGCGTTTAAAACACAGAAGACCCGCTTCGTACTTACTCATATGCTGTGTGTTGGTTTTCTTTAGGAAGTTGCATCTATGTTTAGATTCAGAGAGGTAGAAACACGTTTCTTTTAAAAGCTGCGTTTGGACATACCAGAATGGATGGGAGAACAGGCTGTAAAGAGAAATACCTTGCTCTAAAACCAAAACGGAGCTATCTAGCAGAATGGTTGTCAATATGTGTATTCAACTTCCAGAGTTAAACTGATGTGTGTTTGCAGCAGTTCAGAAACCCTTTTTTGGAAAATGTTGAAACAGTCATTTCTAGCCCTAGAGACGCATATAAGAGTTAGCAGTAAGAATGCGTTTAAAACACAGAAGACTCGCTTCGTACAAACTCATCTGCTGTGTGTTGGTTCCTTTTAGGAAGTTGCATCTATGTTTAGATTCTGTGAGGTAGAAACACGTTTCTTCTAAAAGCTAAGTTTGGACATTCCAGAGTGGATGGGAGAACAGGCTATAAAGAGAAATACCTTGCTCTAAAACCAAAAAGGAGCTATCTAGCTGAATGGTTTTCAATGTGTGTATTCAACTTCCAGAGATAAACTGATGTGTGTTTGCAGTAGTTCAGAAACCCTTTCTTTGGAGAATGAAGAAACAGTTATTTCCAGCACTAGAGACGCATATAAGAGTTAGCAGTAAGAATGCATTTAAAACACAGAAGACCCGCTTCGTACAAACTCATCTGCTGTGTATTGGTTCCTATTAGGAGGTTGCATCTATGTTTAGAATCAGCGAGGTTGCAACACGTTTCTTTTAAGGGCTGCGTTTGGACCTTCCAGAGTGGATGGGAGAACAGGCTGTATAGAGAAATACCTTGCTCTAAAACCAAAACGGAGCTATCTAGCAGAATGGTTTTCAATGTTTGTATTCAACTTCCAGAGATAAACTGATGTGTGTTTGCAGCAGTTCAGAAACCCTTTTTTGGAAAATGTAGAAACAGTCATTTCCAGCCATAGAGATGCATATAAGAGTTAGCAGTAAGAATGCCTTGAAAACACAGAAGACCCGCTTCGTACAAACTCATCTGCTGTGTGTTTGGTCCTTTTAGGAAGTTACATCTATGTTTAGATTCAGCGAGGTAGAAACACGTTTTTTCTAAAAGCTGCGTTTGGACCTTCCAGAGTGGATGGGAGAACAGGCTGTGAAGAGAAATACCTTTCTCTGAAACCAAAACGCAGCTATCTAGCTGAATGGTTTTCAATGTGTATATTCAACTTCCAGAGATAAACTGATGTGGGTTTGCAGCAGTTCACAAACCCTTTCTTTGGAGAATGTAGAAACAGTCATTTCCAGTCATAGAGACACATATAAGAGTTAGAAATAAGAAAGCGTTTAAAACACAGAAGACCCGATTCATAGAAACTCATCTGCTGTGTATTGGTTCCTATTAGGAAGTTGCATCTATGTTTAGATTCAGCGAGGTTGCAACCCGTTTCTTCTGAAAGCTGCGTTTGGACATTCCAGAGTGGATGGGAGAAAAGGATGTAAAGAGAAATACCTTGCTCTAAATCCAAAACGGAGGTATCTAGCAGAATGGTTTTCAATATGTGTATTCAACTTCCAGAGTTAAACTGATGTGTGTTTGCAGCAGTTCAGAAACCCTTTTTTGGAAAATGTTGAAACAGTCATTTCTAGCCCTAGAGACGCATATAAGAGTTAGCAGTAAGAATGCGTTTAAAACACAGAAGACTCGCTTCGTACAAACTCATCTGCTGTGTGTTGGTTCCTTTTAGGAAGTTGCATCTATGTTTAGATTCTGTGAGGTAGAAACACGTTTCTTCTAAAAGCTAAGTTTGGACATTCCAGAGTGGATGGGAGAACAGGCTATAAAGAGAAATACCTTGCTCTAAAACCAAAAAGGAGCTATCTAGCTGAATGGTTTTCAATGTTTGTATTCAACTTCCAGAGATAAACTGATGTGTGTTTGCAGTAGTTCAGAAACCCTTTCTTTGGAGAATGTAGAAAAAATTATTTCCAGCCATAGAGATGCATATAAGAGTTAGCAGTAAGAATGCGTTTAAAACACAGAAGACCCGCTTCGTACATACTCATCTGCTGTGTATTGGTTTCTATTAGGAAGTTGCATATATGTTTAGAATCAGCGAGGTTGCAACACGTTTCTTCTAAAAGCTGCATTTGGACATTCCAGAGTGGATGGGAGAACAGGCTGTAAAGAGAAATACCTTGCTCTAAAACCAAAACGGAGCTATCTAGCAGAATGGTTTTCAATGTGTATATTCAAATCCGGAGATAAAGTGATGTGTGTTTGCAGCAGTTCAGAAACCCTTTCTTTGGAGAATGTAGAAACAGTCATTTCCAGCCATAGAGACGCATATAAGAGTTAGCAGTAAGAATGCGTTTAAAACACAGAAGACTCGCTTCGTACAAACTCATCTGCTGTGTGTTGGTTCCTTTTAGGAAGTTGCATCTATGTTTAGATTCTGTGAGGTAGAAACACGTTTCTTCTAAAAGCTGCGTTTGGACATTCCAGAGTGGATGGGAGAACAGGCTATAAAGAGAAATACCTTGCTCTAAAACCAAAAAGGAGCTATCTAGCAGAATGGTTTTCAATCTGTGTATTCAACTTCCAGAGATAAACTGATGTGTGTTTGCAGCAGTTCAGAAACCATTTCTTTGGAGAATGTAGAAAAAATTATTTCCAGCCATAGAGATGCATATAAGAGTTAGCAGTAAGAATGCGTTTAAAACACAGAAGACCCGATTCGTACAAACTCATCTGCTGTGTATTGGTTCCTATTAGGAAGTTGCATCTATGTTTAGAGTCAGCGAGGTTGCAACCCGTTTCTTCTGAAAGCTGCGTTTGGACATTCCAGAGTGGAAGGGAGAAAAGGATGTAAAGAGAAATACCTTGCTCTAAATCCAAAACTGAGATATCTAGCAGAATGGTTGTCAATGTGTGTATTCTACTTCCAGAGATAAACTGATGAGTGTTTGCAGAAGTTGAGAAACCCTTTCTTTGGAGAATGTAGAAACAGTCATTTCCAGCCCTAGAGACGCATATAAGAGTTAGCAGTAAGAATGCGTTTAAAACACAGAAGACCCGCTTCGTACTTACTCATATGCTGTGTGTTGGTTTTCTTTAGGAAGTTGCATCTATGTTTAGATTCAGAGAGGTAGAAACACGTTTCTTTTAAAAGCTGCGTTTGGACATACCAGAATGGATGGGAGAACAGGCTGTAAAGAGAAATACCTTGCTCTAAAACCAAAACGGAGCTATCTAGCAGAATGGTTGTCAATATGTGTATTCAACTTCCAGAGTTAAACTGATGTGTGTTTGCAGCAGTTCAGAAACCCTTTTTTGGAAAATGTTGAAACAGTCATTTCTAGCCCTAGAGACGCATATAAGAGTTAGCAGTAAGAATGCGTTTAAAACACAGAAGACTCGCTTCGTACAAACTCATCTGCTGTGTGTTGGTTCCTTTTAGGAAGTTGCATCTATGTTTAGATTCTGTGAGGTAGAAACACGTTTCTTCTAAAAGCTAAGTTTGGACATTCCAGAGTGGATGGGAGAACAGGCTATAAAGAGAAATACCTTGCTCTAAAACCAAAAAGGAGCTATCTAGCTGAATGGTTTTCAATGTGTGTATTCAACTTCCAGAGATAAACTGATGTGTGTTTGCAGTAGTTCAGAAACCCTTTCTTTGGAGAATGAAGAAACAGTTATTTCCAGCACTAGAGACGCATATAAGAGTTAGCAGTAAGAATGCATTTAAAACACAGAAGACCCGCTTCGTACAAACTCATCTGCTGTGTATTGGTTCCTATTAGGAGGTTGCATCTATGTTTAGAATCAGCGAGGTTGCAACACGTTTCTTTTAAAGGCTGCGTTTGGACATTCCAGAGTGGATGGGAGAACAGGCTGTATAAAGAAATACCTTGCTCTAAAACCAAAACGGAGCTATCTAGCAGAATGGTTTTCAATGTTTGTATTCAACTTCCAGAGATAAACTGATGTGTGTTTGCAGCAGTTCAGAAACCCTTTTTTGGAAAATGTAGAAACAGTCATTTCCAGCCATAGAGATGCATATAAGAGTTAGCAGTAAGAATGCCTTGAAAACACAGAAGACCCGCTTCGTACAAACTCATCTGCTGTGTGTTTGGTCCTTTTAGGAAGTTACATCTATGTTTAGATTCAGCGAGGTAGAAACACGTTTTTTCTAAAAGCTGCGTTTGGACCTTCCAGAGTGGATGGGAGAACAGGCTGTGAAGAGAAATACCTTTCTCTGAAACCAAAACGCAGCTATCTAGCTGAATGGTTTTCAATGTGTATATTCAACTTCCAGAGATAAACTGATGTGGGTTTGCAGCAGTTCACAAACCCTTTCTTTGGAGAATGTAGAAACAGTCATTTCCAGTCATAGAGACACATATAAGAGTTAGAAATAAGAAAGCGTTTAAAACACAGAAGACCCGATTCATAGAAACTCATCTGCTGTGTATTGGTTCCTATTAGGAAGTTGCATCTATGTTTAGATTCAGCGAGGTTGCAACCCGTTTCTTCTGAAAGCTGCGTTTGGACATTCCAGAGTGGATGGGAGAAAAGGATGTAAAGAGAAATACCTTGCTCTAAATCCAAAACGGAGGTATCTAGCAGAATGGTTTTCAATATGTGTATTCAACTTCCAGAGTTAAACTGATGTGTGTTTGCAGCAGTTCAGAAACCCTTTCTTTGGAGAATGAAGAAACAGTCATTTCCAGCCCTAGAGACGCATATAAGAGTTAGCAGTAAGAATGCGTTTAAAACACAGAAGACCCGCTTCGTACAAACTCATCTGCTGTGTATTGGTTTCTATTAGGAAGTTGCATATATGTTTAGAATCAGCGAGGTTGCAACACGTTTCTTCTAATAGCTGCATTTGGACATTCCAGAGTGGATGGGAGAACAGGCTGTAAAGAGAAATACCTTGCTCTAAAACCAAAACGGATCTATCTAGCAGAATGGTTTTCAATGTGTATATTCAAATCCGGAGATAAAGTGATGTGTGTTTGCAGCAGTTCAGAAACCCTTTCTTTGGAGAATGTAGAAACAGTCATTTCCAGCCATAGAGACGCATATAAGAGTTAGCAGTAAGAATGCGTTTAAAACACAGAAGACTCGCTTCGTACAAACTCATCTGCTGTGTGTTGGTTCCTTTTAGGAAGTTGCATCTATGTTTAGATTCTGTGAGGTAGAAACACGTTTCTTCTAAAAGCTGCGTTTGGACATTCCAGAGTGGATGGGAGAACAGGCTATAAAGAGAAATACCTTGCTCTAAAACCAAAAAGGAGCTATCTAGCAGAATGGTTTTCAATGTGTGTATTCAACTTCCAGAGATAAACTGATGTGTGTTTGCAGTAGTTCAGAAACCCTTTCTTTGGAGAATGAAGAAACAGTTATTTCCAGCACTAGAGACCCATATAAGAGTTAGCAGTAAGAATGCGTTTAAAACACAGAAGACCCGCTTCGTACAAAATCATCTGCTGTGTGTTGGTTACATTTAGGAAGTTGCATCTATGTTTAGATTCAGCGAGGTAGAAACACGTTTCTTCAAAAAGCCACGTTTGGACATTCCAGAGTGGATGGGAGAACAGGCTGTAAAGAAAAATAACTTGCTCTAAAACCAAAACGGAGCTATCTAGCAGAATGGTTGTCAATGTGTGTATTCAACTTCCAGAGTTAAACTGATGTATGTTTGCCGCAGTTCAGAAACCCTTTCTTTGGTGAATGTAGAAACAGTCATTTCTAGCCCTAGAGATGCATATAAGAGTTAGCAGTAAGAATGCGTTTAAAACACAGAAGTCCCGCTTCGTACTTACTCATATGCTGTGTGTTGGTTTTCTTTAGGAAGTTGCATCTATGTTTAGATTCAGAGAGGTAGAAACACGTTTCTTTTAAAAGCTGTGTTTGGACATACCAGAATGGATGGGAGAACAGGCTGTAAAGAGAAATACCTTGCTCTAAAACCAAAACGGAGCTATCTAGCAGAATGGTTGTCAATATGTGTATTCAACTTCCAGAGTTAAACTGATGTGTGTTTGCAGCAGTTCAGAAACCCTTTTTTGGAAAATGTTGAAACAGTCATTTCTAGCCCTAGAGACGCATATAAGAGTTAGCAGTAAGAATGCGTTTAAAACACAGAAGACTCGCTTCGTACAAACTCATCTGCTGTGTGTTGGTTCCTTTTAGGAAGTTGCATCTATGTTTAGATTCTGTGAGGTAGAAACACGTTTCTTCTAAAAGCTAAGTTTGGACATTCCAGAGTGGATGGGAGAACAGGCTATAAAGAGAAATACCTTGCTCTAAAACCAAAACGGAGCTATCTAGCTGAATGGTTTTCAATGTGTGTATTCAACTTCCAGAGTTAAACTGATGTGTGTTTGCAGCAGTTCAGAAACCCTTTTTTGGAAAATGTTGAAACAGTCATTTCTAGCCCTAGAGACGCATATAAGAGTTAGCAGTAAGAATGCGTTTAAAACACAGAAGACTCGCTTCGTACAAACTCATCTGCTGTGTGTTGGTTCCTTTTAGGAAGTTGCATCTATGTTTAGATTCTGTGAGGTAGAAACACGTTTCTTCTAAAAGCTAAGTTTGGACATTCCAGAGTGGATGGGAGAACAGGCTATAAAGAGAAATACCTTGCTCTAAAACCAAAAAGGAGCTATCTAGCTGAATGGTTTTCAATGTTTGTATTCAACTTCCAGAGATAAACTGATGTGTGTTTGCAGTAGTTCAGAAACCCTTTCTTTGGAGAATGAAGAAACAGTTATTTCCAGCACTAGAGACGCATATAAGAGTTAGCAGTAAGAATGCATTTAAAACACAGAAGACCCGCTTCGTACAAACTCATCTGCTGTGTATTGGTTCCTATTAGGAGGTTGCATCTATGTTTAGAATCAGCGAGGTTGCAACACGTTTCTTTTAAGGGCTGCGTTTGGACCTTCCAGAGTGGATGGGAGAACAGGCTGTATAGAGAAATACCTTGCTCTAAAACCAAAACGGAGCTATCTAGCAGAATGGTTTTCAATGTTTGTATTCAACTTCCAGAGATAAACTGATGTGTGTTTGCAGCAGTTCAGAAACCCTTTTTTGGAAAATGTAGAAACAGTCATTTCCAGCCATAGAGATGCATATAAGAGTTAGCAGTAAGAATGCCTTGAAAACACAGAAGACCCGCTTCGTACAAACTCATCTGCTGTGTGTTTGGTCCTTTTAGGAAGTTGCATCTATGTTTAGATTCAGCGAGGTAGAAACACGTTTTTTCTAAAAGCTGCGTTTGGACCTTCCAGAGTGGATGGGAGAACAGGCTGTGAAGAGAAATACCTTTCTCTGAAACCAAAACGGAGCTATCTAGCTGAATGGTTTTCAATGTGTATATTCAACTTCCAGAGATAAACTGATGTGGGTTTGCAGCAGTTCACAAACCCTTTCTTTGGAGAATGTAGAAACAGTCATTTCCAGTCATAGAGACACATATAAGAGTTAGAAATAAGAAAGCGTTTAAAACACAGAAGACCCGATTCGTAGAAACTCATCTGCTGTGTATTGGTTCCTATTAGGAAGTTGCATCTATGTTTAGATTCAGCGAGGTTGCAACCCGTTTCTTCTGAAAGCTGCGTTTGGACATTCCAGAGTGGATGGGAGAAAAGGATGTGAAGAGAAATACCTTGCTCTAAATCCAAAACGGAGGTATCTAGCAGAATGGTTTTCAATGTGTGTATTCTACTTCCAGAGATAAACTGATGTGTGTTTGCAGAAGTTGAGAAACCCTTTCTTTGGAGAATGTAGAAACAGTCATTTCCAGCCCTAGAGACGCATATAAGAGTTAGCAGTAAGAATGCGTTTAAAACACAGAAGACCCGCTTCGTACAAACTCATCTGCTGTGTATTGGTTTCTATTAGGAAGTTGCATATATGTTTAGAATCAGCGAGGTTGCAACACGTTTCTTCTAAAAGCTGCATTTGGACATTCCAGAGTGGATGGGAGAACAGGCTGTAAAGAGAAATACCTTGCTCTAAAACCAAAACGGATCTATCTAGCAGAATGGTTTTCAATGTGTATATTCAAATCCGGAGATAAAGTGATGTGTGTTTGCAGCAGTTCAGAAACCCTTTCTTTGGAGAATGTAGAAACAGTCATTTCCAGCCATAGAGACGCATATAAGAGTTAGCAGTAAGAATGCGTTTAAAACACAGAAGACTCGCTTCGTACAAACTCATCTGCTGTGTGTTGGTTCCTTTTAGGAAGTTGCATCTATGTTTAGATTCTGTGAGGTAGAAACATGTTTCTTCTAAAAGCTGCGTTTGGACATTCCAGAGTGGATGGGAGAACAGGCTATAAAGAGAAATACCTTGCTCTAAAACCAAAAAGGAGCTATCTAGCAGAATGGTTTTCAATGTGTGTATTCAACTTCCAGAGATAAACTGATGTGTGTTTGCAGTAGTTCAGAAACCCTTTCTTTGGAGAATGAAGAAACAGTTATTTCCAGCACTAGAGACCCATATAAGAGTTAGCAGTAAGAATGCGTTTAAAACACAGAAGACCCGCTTCGTACAAAATCATCTGCTGTGTGTTGGTTACATTTAGGAAGTTGCATCTATGTTTAGATTCAGCGAGGTAGAAACACGTTTCTTCAAAAAGCCGCGTTTGGACATTCCAGAGTGGATGGGAGAACAGGCTGTAAAGAAAAATAACTTGCTCTAAAACCAAAACAGAGCTATCTAGCAGAATGGTTGTCAATGTGTGTATTCAACTTCCAGAGTTAAACTGATTTATGTTTGCCGCAGTTCAGAAACCCTTTCTTTGGTGAATGTAGAAACAGTCATTTCCAGCCCTAGAGACGCATATAAGAGTTAGCAGTAAGAATGCGTTTAAAACACAGAAGACTCGCTTCGTACAAACTCATCTGCTGTGTGTTGGTTCCTTTTAGGAAGTTGCATCTATGTTTAGATTCTGTGAGGTAGAAACACGTTTCTTCTAAAAGCTAAGTTTGGACATTCCAGAGTGGATGGGAGAACAGGCTATAAAGAGAAATACCTTGCTCTAAAACCAAAAAGGAGCTATCTAGCTGAATGGTTTTCAATGTGTGTATTCAACTTCCAGAGATAAACTGATGTGTGTTTGCAGTAGTTCAGAAACCCTTTCTTTGGAGAATGAAGAAACAGTTATTTCCAGCACTAGAGACGCATATAAGAGTTAGCAGTAAGAATGCATTTAAAACACAGAAGACCCGCTTCGTACAAACTCATCTGCTGTGTATTGGTTCCTATTAGGAGGTTGCATCTATGTTTAGAATCAGCGAGGTTGCAACACGTTTCTTTTAAGGGCTGCGTTTGGACATTCCAGAGTGGATGGGAGAACAGGCTGTATAGAGAAATACCTTGCTCTAAAACCAAAACGGAGCTATCTAGCAGAATGGTTTTCAATGTTTGTATTCAACTTCCAGAGATAAACTGATGTGTGTTTGCAGCAGTTCAGAAACCCTTTTTTGGAAAATGTAGAAACAGTCATTTCCAGCCATAGAGATGCATATAAGAGTTAGCAGTAAGAATGCCTTGAAAACACAGAAGACCCGCTTCGTACAAACTCATCTGCTGTGTGTTGGGTCCTTTTAGGAAGTTGCATCTATGTTTAGATTCAGCGAGGTAGAAACACGTTTTTTCTAAAAGCTGCGTTTGGACCTTCCAGAGTGGATGGGAGAACAGGCTGTGAGGAGAAATACCTTTCTCTGAAACCAAAACGCAGCTATCTAGCTGAATGGTTTTCAATGTGTATATTCAACTTCCAGAGATAAACTGATGTGGGTTTGCAGCAGTTCACAAACCCTTTCTTTGGAGAATGTAGAAACAGTCATTTCCAGTCATAGAGACACATATAAGAGTTAGAAATAAGAAAGCGTTTAAAACACAGAAGACCCGATTCATAGAAACTCATCTGCTGTGTATTGGTTCCTATTAGGAAGTTGCATCTATGTTTAGATTCAGCGAGGTTGCAACCCGTTTCTTCTGAAAGCTGCGTTTGGACATTCCAGAGTGGATGGGAGAAAAGGATGTAAAGAGAAATACCTTGCTCTAAATCCAAAACGGAGGTATCTAGCAGAATGGTTTTCAATATGTGTATTCAACTTCCAGAGTTAAACTGATGTGTGTTTGCAGCAGTTCAGAAACCCTTTTTTGGAAAATGTTGAAACAGTCATTTCTAGCCCTAGAGACGCATATAAGAGTTAGCAGTAAGAATGCGTTTAAAACACAGAAGACTCGCTTCGTACAAACTCATCTGCTGTGTGTTGGTTCCTTTTAGGAAGTTGCATCTATGTTTAGATTCTGTGAGGTAGAAACACGTTTCTTCTAAAAGCTAAGTTTGGACATTCCAGAGTGGATGGGAGAACAGGCTATAAAGAGAAATACCTTGCTCTAAAACCAAAAAGGAGCTATCTAGCTGAATGGTTTTCAATGTTTGTATTCAACTTCCAGAGATAAACTGATGTGTGTTTGCAGTAGTTCAGAAACCCTTTCTTTGGAGAATGAAGAAACAGTTATTTCCAGCACTAGAGACGCATATAAGAGTTAGCAGTAAGAATGCATTTAAAACACAGAAGACCCGCTTCGTACAAACTCATCTGCTGTGTATTGGTTCCTATTAGGAGGTTGCATCTATGTTTAGAATCAGCGAGGTTGCAACACGTTTCTTTTAAAGGCTGCGTTTGGACATTCCAGAGTGGATGGGAGAACAGGCTGTATAGAGAAATACCTTGCTCTAAAACCAAAACGGAGCTATCTAGCAGAATGGTTTTCAATGTTTGTATTCAACTTCCAGAGATAAACTGATGTGTGTTTGCAGCAGTTCAGAAACCCTTTTTTGGAAAATGTAGAAACAGTCATTTCCAGCCATAGAGATGCATATAAGAGTTAGCAGTAAGAATGCCTTGAAAACACAGAAGACCCGCTTCGTACAAACTCATCTGCTGTGTGTTGGGTCCTTTTAGGAAGTTGCATCTATGTTTAGATTCAGCGAGGTAGAAACACGTTTTTTCTAAAAGCTGCGTTTGGACCTTCCAGAGTGGATGGGAGAACAGGCTGTGAAGAGAAATACCTTTCTCTGAAACCAAAACGGAGCTATCTAGCTGAATGGTTTTCAATGTGTATATTCAACTTCCAGAGATAAACTGATGTGGGTTTGCAGCAGTTCACAAACCCTTTCTTTGGAGAATGTAGAAACAGTCATTTCCAGTCATAGAGACACATATAAGAGTTAGAAATAAGAAAGTGTTTAAAACACAGAAGACCCGATTCATAGAAACTCATCTGCTGTGTATTGGTTCCTATTAGGAAGTTGCATCTATGTTTAGATTCAGCGAGGTTGCAACCCGTTTCTTCTGAAAGCTGCGTTTGGACATTCCAGAGTGGATGGGAGAAAAGGATGTGAAGAGAAATACCTTGCTCTAAATCCAAAACGGAGGTATCTAGCAGAATGGTTTTCAATGTGTGTATTCTACTTCCAGAGATAAACTGATGTGTGTTTGCAGAAGTTGAGAAACCCTTTCTTTGGAGAATGTAGAAACAGTCATTTCCAGCCCTAGAGACGCATATAAGAGTTAGCAGTAAGAATGCGTTTAAAACACAGAAGACCCGCTTCGTACAAACTCATCTGCTGTGTATTGGTTTCTATTAGGAAGTTGCATATATGTTTAGAATCAGCGAGGTTGCAACACGTTTCTTCTAAAAGCTGCATTTGGACATTCCAGAGTGGATGGGAGAACAGGCTGTAAAGAGAAATACCTTGCTCTAAAACCAAAACGGATCTATCTAGCAGAATGGTTTTCAATGTGTATATTCAAATCCGGAGATAAAGTGATGTGTGTTTGCAGCAGTTCAGAAACCCTTTCTTTGGAGAATGTAGAAACAGTCATTTCCAGCCATAGAGACGCATATAAGAGTTAGCAGTAAGAATGCGTTTAAAACACAGAAGACTCGCTTCGTACAAACTCATCTGCTGTGTGTTGGTTCCTTTTAGGAAGTTGCATCTATGTTTAGATTCTGTGAGGTAGAAACACGTTTCTTCTAAAAGCTGCGTTTGGACATTCCAGAGTGGATGGGAGAACAGGCTATAAAGAGAAATACCTTGCTCTAAAACCAAAAAGGAGCTATCTAGCAGAATGGTTTTCAATGTGTGTATTCAACTTCCAGAGATAAACTGATGTGTGTTTGCAGTAGTTCAGAAACCCTTTCTTTGGAGAATGAAGAAACAGTTATTTCCAGCACTAGAGACCCATATAAGAGTTAGCAGTAAGAATGCGTTTAAAACACAGAAGACCCGCTTCGTACAAAATCATCTGCTGTGTGTTGGTTACATTTAGGAAGTTGCATCTATGTTTAGATTCAGCGAGGTAGAAACACGTTTCTTCAAAAAGCCGCGTTTGGACATTCCAGAGTGGATGGGAGAACAGGCTGTAAAGAAAAATAACTTGCTCTAAAACCAAAACGGAGCTATCTAGCAGAATGGTTGTCAATGTGTGTATTCAACTTCCAGAGTTAAACTGATTTATGTTTGCCGCAGTTCAGAAACCCTTTCTTTGGTGAATGTAGAAACAGTCATTTCCAGCCCTAGAGACGCATATAAGAGTTAGCAGTAAGAATGCGTTTAAAACACAGAAGTCCCGCTTCGTACTTACTCATATGCTGTGTGTTGGTTTTCTTTAGGAAGTTGCATCTATGTTTAGATTCAGAGAGGTAGAAACACGTTTCTTTTAAAAGCTGTGTTTGGACATACCAGAATGGATGGGAGAACAGGCTGTAAAGAGAAATACCTTGCTCTAAAACCAAAACGGAGCTATCTAGCAGAATGGTTGTCAATATGTGTATTCAACTTCCAGAGTTAAACTGATGTGTGTTTGCAGCAGTTCAGAAACCCTTTTTTGGAAAATGTTGAAACAGTCATTTCTAGCCCTAGAGACGCATATAAGAGTTAGCAGTAAGAATGCGTTTAAAACACAGAAGACTCGCTTCGTACAAACTCATCTGCTGTGTGTTGGTTCCTTTTAGGAAGTTGCATCTATGTTTAGATTCTGTGAGGTAGAAACACGTTTCTTCTAAAAGCTAAGTTTGGACATTCCAGAGTGGATGGGAGAACAGGCTATAAAGAGAAATACCTTGCTCTAAAACCAAAAAGGAGCTATCTAGCTGAATGGTTTTCAATGTGTGTATTCAACTTCCAGAGATAAACTGATGTGTGTTTGCAGTAGTTCAGAAACCCTATCTTTGGAGAATGAAGAAACAGTTATTTCCAGCACTAGAGACGCATATAAGAGTTAGCAGTAAGAATGCATTTAAAACACAGAAGACCCGCTTCGTACAAACTCATCTGCTGTGTATTGGTTCCTATTAGGAGGTTGCATCTATGTTTAGAATCAGCGAGGTTGCAACACGTTTCTTTTAAAGGCTGCGTTTGGACATTCCAGAGTGGATGGGAGAACAGGCTGTAAAGAGAAATACCTTGCTCTAAAACCAAAACGGAGCTATCTAGCAGAATGGTTTTCAATGTGTATATTCAAATCCGGAGATAAAGTGATGTGTGTTTGCAGCAGTTCAGAAACCCTTTCTTTGGAGAATGTAGAAACAGTCATTTCCAGCCATAGAGACGCATATAAGAGTTAGCAGTAAGAATGCGTTTAAAACACAGAAGACTCGCTTCGTACAAACTCATCTGGTGTGTGTTGGTTCCTTTTAGGAAGTTGCATCTATGTTTAGATTCTGTGAGGTAGAAACACGTTTCTTCTAAAAGCTGCGTTTGGACATTCCAGAGTGGATGGGAGAACAGGCTATAAAGAGAAATACCTTGCTCTAAAACCAAAAAGGAGCTATCTAGCAGAATGGTTTTCAATGTGTGTATTCAACTTCCAGAGATAAACTGATGTGTGTTTGCAGCAGTTCAGAAACCATTTCTTTGGAGAATGTAGAAAAAATTATTTCCAGCCATAGAGATGCATATAAGAGTTAGCAGTAAGAATGCGTTTAAAACACAGAAGACCCGATTCGTACAAACTCATCTGCTGTGTATTGGTTCCTATTAGGAAGTTGCATCTATGTTTAGAGTCAGCGAGGTTGCAACCCGTTTCTTCTGAAAGCTGCGTTTGGACATTCCAGAGTGGAAGGGAGAAAAGGATGTAAAGAGAAATACCTTGCTCTAAATCCAAAACTGAGATATCTAGCAGAATGGTTGTCAATGTGTGTATTCTACTTCCAGAGATAAACTGATGAGTGTTTGCAGAAGTTGAGAAACCCTTTCTTTGGAGAATGTAGAAACAGTCATTTCCAGCCCTAGAGACGCATATAAGAGTTAGCAGTAAGAATGCGTTTAAAACACAGAAGACCCGCTTCGTACTTACTCATATGCTGTGTGTTGGTTTTCTTTAGGAAGTTGCATCTATGTTTAGATTCAGAGAGGTAGAAACACGTTTCTTTTAAAAGCTGCGTTTGGACATACCAGAATGGATGGGAGAACAGGCTGTAAAGAGAAATACCTTGCTCTAAAACCAAAACGGAGCTATCTAGCAGAATGGTTGTCAATATGTGTATTCAACTTCCAGAGTTAAACTGATGTGTGTTTGCAGCAGTTCAGAAACCCTTTTTTGGAAAATGTTGAAACAGTCATTTCTAGCCCTAGAGACGCATATAAGAGTTAGCAGTAAGAATGCGTTTAAAACACAGAAGACTCGCTTCGTACAAACTCATCTGCTGTGTGTTGGTTCCTTTTAGGAAGTTGCATCTATGTTTAGATTCTGTGAGGTAGAAACACGTTTCTTCTAAAAGCTAAGTTTGGACATTCCAGAGTGGATGGGAGAACAGGCTATAAAGAGAAATACCTTGCTCTAAAACCAAAAAGGAGCTATCTAGCTGAATGGTTTTCAATGTTTTTATTCAACTTCCAGAGATAAACTGATGTGTGTTTGCAGTAGTTCAGAAACCCTTTCTTTGGAGAATGAAGAAACAGTTATTTCCAGCACTAGAGACGCATATAAGAGTTAGCAGTAAGAATGCATTTAAAACACAGAAGACCCGCTTCGTACAAACTCATCTGCTGTGTATTGGTTCCTATTAGGAAGTTGCATCTATGTTTAGATTCAGCGAGGTTGCAACCCGTTTCTTCTGAAAGCTGCGTTTGGACATTCCAGAGTGGATGGGAGAAAAGGATGTAAAGAGAAATACCTTGCTCTAAATCCAAAACGGAGGTATCTAGCAGAATGGTTTTCAATGTGTGTATTCTACTTCCAGAGATAAACTGATGTGTGTTTGCAGAAGTTGAGAAACCCTTTCTTTGGAGAATGTAGAAACAGTCATTTCCAGCCCTAGAGACGCATATAAGAGTTAGCAGTAAGAATGCGTTTAAAACACAGAAGACCCGCTTCGTACAAACTCATCTGCTGTGTATTGGTTTCTATTAGGAAGTTGCATATATGTTTAGAATCAGCGAGGTTGCAACACGTTTCTTCTAAAAGCTGCATTTGGACATTCCAGAGTGGATGGGAGAACAGGCTGTAAAGAGAAATACCTTGCTCTAAAACCAAAACGGATCTATCTAGCAGAATGGTTTTCAATGTGTATATTCAAATCCGGAGATAAAGTGATGTGTGTTTGCAGCAGTTCAGAAACCCTTTCTTTGGAGAATGTAGAAACAGTCATTTCCAGCCATAGAGACGCATATAAGAGTTAGCAGTAAGAATGCGTTTAAAACACAGAAGACTCGCTTCGTACAAACTCATCTGCTGTGTGTTGGTTCCTTTTAGGAAGTTGCATCTATGTTTAGATTCTGTGAGGTAGAAACACGTTTCTTCTAAAAGCTAAGTTTGGACATTCCAGAGTGGATGGGAGAACAGGCTATAAAGAGAAATACCTTGCTCTAAAACCAAAAAGGAGCTATCTAGCTGAATGGTTTTCAATGTGTGTATTCAACTTCCAGAGATAAACTGATGTGTGTTTGCAGTAGTTCAGAAACCCTATCTTTGGAGAATGAAGAAACAGTTATTTCCAGCACTAGAGACGCATATAAGAGTTAGCAGTAAGAATGCATTTAAAACACAGAAGACCCGCTTCGTACAAACTCATCTGCTGTGTATTGGTTCCTATTAGGAGGTTGCATCTATGTTTAGAATCAGCGAGGTTGCAACACGTTTCTTTTAAAGGCTGCGTTTGGACATTCCAGAGTGGATGGGAGAACAGGCTGTAAAGAGAAATACCTTGCTCTAAAACCAAAACGGAGCTATCTAGCAGAATGGTTTTCAATGTGTATATTCAAATCCGGAGATAAAGTGATGTGTGTTTGCAGCAGTTCAGAAACCCTTTCTTTGGAGAATGTAGAAACAGTCATTTCCAGCCATAGAGACGCATATAAGAGTTAGCAGTAAGAATGCGTTTAAAACACAGAAGACTCGCTTCGTACAAACTCATCTGGTGTGTGTTGGTTCCTTTTAGGAAGTTGCATCTATGTTTAGATTCTGTGAGGTAGAAACACGTTTCTTCTAAAAGCTGCGTTTGGACATTCCAGAGTGGATGGGAGAACAGGCTATAAAGAGAAATACCTTGCTCTAAAACCAAAAAGGAGCTATCTAGCAGAATGGTTTTCAATGTGTGTATTCAACTTCCAGAGATAAACTGATGTGTGTTTGCAGCAGTTCAGAAACCATTTCTTTGGAGAATGTAGAAAAAATTATTTCCAGCCATAGAGATGCATATAAGAGTTAGCAGTAAGAATGCGTTTAAAACACAGAAGACCCGATTCGTACAAACTCATCTGCTGTGTATTGGTTCCTATTAGGAAGTTGCATCTATGTTTAGAGTCAGCGAGGTTGCAACCCGTTTCTTCTGAAAGCTGCGTTTGGACATTCCAGAGTGGAAGGGAGAAAAGGATGTAAAGAGAAATACCTTGCTCTAAATCCAAAACTGAGATATCTAGCAGAATGGTTGTCAATGTGTGTATTCTACTTCCAGAGATAAACTGATGAGTGTTTGCAGAAGTTGAGAAACCCTTTCTTTGGAGAATGTAGAAACAGTCATTTCCAGCCCTAGAGACGCATATAAGAGTTAGCAGTAAGAATGCGTTTAAAACACAGAAGACCCGCTTCGTACTTACTCATATGCTGTGTGTTGGTTTTCTTTAGGAAGTTGCATCTATGTTTAGATTCAGAGAGGTAGAAACACGTTTCTTTTAAAAGCTGCGTTTGGACATACCAGAATGGATGGGAGAACAGGCTGTAAAGAGAAATACCTTGCTCTAAAACCAAAACGGAGCTATCTAGCAGAATGGTTGTCAATATGTGTATTCAACTTCCAGAGTTAAACTGATGTGTGTTTGCAGCAGTTCAGAAACCCTTTTTTGGAAAATGTTGAAACAGTCATTTCTAGCCCTAGAGACGCATATAAGAGTTAGCAGTAAGAATGCGTTTAAAACACAGAAGACTCGCTTCGTACAAACTCATCTGCTGTGTGTTGGTTCCTTTTAGGAAGTTGCATCTATGTTTAGATTCTGTGAGGTAGAAACACGTTTCTTCTAAAAGCTGCGTTTGGACCTTCCAGAGTGGATGGGAGAACAGGCTGTGAGGAGAAATACCTTTCTCTGAAACCAAAACGCAGCTATCTAGCTGAATGGTTTTCAATGTGTATATTAAACTTCCAGAGATAAACTGATGTGGGTTTGCAGCAGTTCACAAACCCTTTCTTTGGAGAATGTAGAAACAGTCATTTCCAGTCATACAGACACATATAAGAGTTAGAAATAAGAAAGCGTTTAAAACACAGAAGACCCGATTCATAGAAACTCATCTGCTGTGTATTGGTTCCTATTAGGAAGTTGCATCTATGTTTAGATTCAGCGAGGTTGCAACCCGTTTCTTCTGAAAGCTGCGTTTGGACATTCCAGAGTGGATGGGAGAAAAGGATGTAAAGAGAAATACCTTGCTCTAAATCCAAAACGGAGGTATCTAGCAGAATGGTTTTCAATATGTGTATTCAACTTCCAGAGTTAAACTGATGTGTGTTTGCAGCAGTTCAGAAACCCTTTTTTGGAAAATGTTGAAACAGTCATTTCTAGCCCTAGAGACGCATATAAGAGTTAGCAGTAAGAATGCGTTTAAAACACAGAAGACTCGCTTCGTACAAACTCATCTGCTGTGTGTTGGTTCCTTTTAGGAAGTTGCATCTATGTTTAGATTCTGTGAGGTAGAAACACGTTTCTTCTAAAAGCTAAGTTTGGACATTCCAGAGTGGATGGGAGAACAGGCTATAAAGAGAAATACCTTGCTCTAAAACCAAAAAGGAGCTATCTAGCTGAATGGTTTTCAATGTTTGTATTCAACTTCCAGAGATAAACTGATGTGTGTTTGCAGTAGTTCAGAAACCCTTTCTTTGGAGAATGAAGAAACAGTTATTTCCAGCACTAGAGACGCATATAAGAGTTAGCAGTAAGAATGCATTTAAAACACAGAAGACCCGCTTCGTACAAACTCATCTGCTGTGTATTGGTTCCTATTAGGAGGTTGCATCTATGTTTAGAATCAGCGAGGTTGCAACACGTTTCTTTTAAAGGCTGCGTTTGGACATTCCAGAGTGGATGGGAGAACAGGCTGTATAGAGAAATACCTTGCTCTAAAACCAAAACGGAGCTATCTAGCAGAATGGTTTTCAATGTTTGTATTCAACTTCCAGAGATAAACTGATGTGTGTTTGCAGCAGTTCAGAAACCCTTTTTTGGAAAATGTAGAAACAGTCATTTCCAGCCATAGAGATGCATATAAGAGTTAGCAGTAAGAATGCCTTGAAAACACAGAAGACCCGCTTCGTACAAACTCATCTGCTGTGTGTTGGGTCCTTTTAGGAAGTTGCATCTATGTTTAGATTCAGCGAGGTAGAAACAAGTTTTTTCTAAAAGCTGCGTTTGGACATTCCAGAGTGGATGGGAGAACAGGCTGTGAAGAGAAATACCTTGCTCTAAAACCAAAACGGAGCTATCTAGCTGAATGGTTTTCAATGTGTATATTCAACTTCCAGAGATAAACTGATGTGGGTTTGCAGCAGTTCACAAACCCTTTCTTTGGAGAATGAAGAAACAGTTATTTCCAGCACTAGAGACCCATATAAGAGTTAGCAGTAAGAATGCGTTTAAAACACAGAAGACCCGCTTCGTACAAAATCATCTGCTGTGTGTTGGTTACATTTAGGAAGTTGCATCTATGTTTAGATTCAGCGAGGTAGAAACACGTTTCTTCAAAAAGCCGCGTTTGGACATTCCAGAGTGGATGGGAGAACAGGCTGTAAGAAAAATAACTTGCTCTAAAACCAAAACGGAGCTATCTAGCAGAATGGTTGTCAATGTGTGTATTCAACTTCCAGAGTTAAACTGATTTATGTTTGCCGCAGTTCAGAAACCCTTTCTTTGGTGAATGTAGAAACAGTCATTTCCAGCCCTAGAGACGCATATAAGAGTTAGCAGTAAGAATGCGTTTAAAACACAGAAGTCCCGCTTCGTACTTACTCATATGCTGTGTGTTGGTTTTCTTTAGGAAGTTGCATCTATGTTTAGATTCAGAGAGCTAGAAACACGTTTCTTTTAAAAGCTGTGTTTGGACATACCAGAATGGATGGGAGAACAGGCTGTAAAGAGAAATACCTTGCTCTAAAACCAAAACGGAGCTATCTAGCAGAATGGTTGTCAATATGTGTATTCAACTTCCAGAGTTAAACTGATGTGTGTTTGCAGCAGTTCAGAAACCCTTTTTTGGAAAATGTTGAAACAGTCATTTCTAGCCCTAGAGACGCATATAAGAGTTAGCAGTAAGAATGCGTTTAAAACACAGAAGACTCGCTTCGTACAAACTCATCTGCTGTGTGTTGGTTCCTTTTAGGAAGTTGCATCTATGTTTAGATTCTGTGAGGTAGAAACACGTTTCTTCTAAAAGCTAAGTTTGGACATTCCAGAGTGGATGGGAGAACAGGCTATAAAGAGAAATACCTTGCTCTAAAACCAAAAAGGAGCTATCTAGCTGAATGGTTTTCAATGTGTGTATTCAACTTCCAGAGATAAACTGATGTGTGTTTGCAGTAGTTCAGAAACCCTATCTTTGGAGAATGAAGAAACAGTTATTTCCAGCACTAGAGACGCATATAAGAGTTAGCAGTAAGAATGCATTTAAAACACAGAAGACCCGCTTCGTACAAACTCATCTGCTGTGTATTGGTTCCTATTAGGAGGTTGCATCTATGTTTAGAATCAGCGAGGTTGCAACACGTTTCTTTTAAAGGCTGCGTTTGGACATTCCAGAGTGGATGGGAGAACAGGCTGTAAAGAGAAATACCTTGCTCTAAAACCAAAACGGAGCTATCTAGCAGAATGGTTTTCAATGTGTATATTCAAATCCGGAGATAAAGTGATGTGTGTTTGCAGCAGTTCAGAAACCCTTTCTTTGGAGAATGTAGAAACAGTCATTTCCAGCCATAGAGACGCATATAAGAGTTAGCAGTAAGAATGCGTTTAAAACACAGAAGACTCGCTTCGTACAAACTCATCTGGTGTGTGTTGGTTCCTTTTAGGAAGTTGCATCTATGTTTAGATTCTGTGAGGTAGAAACACGTTTCTTCTAAAAGCTGCGTTTGGACATTCCAGAGTGGATGGGAGAACAGGCTATAAAGAGAAATACCTTGCTCTAAAACCAAAAAGGAGCTATCTAGCAGAATGGTTTTCAATGTGTGTATTCAACTTCCAGAGATAAACTGATGTGTGTTTGCAGCAGTTCAGAAACCATTTCTTTGGAGAATGTAGAAAAAATTATTTCCAGCCATAGAGATGCATATAAGAGTTAGCAGTAAGAATGCGTTTAAAACACAGAAGACCCGATTCGTACAAACTCATCTGCTGTGTATTGGTTCCTATTAGGAAGTTGCATCTATGTTTAGAGTCAGCGAGGTTGCAACCCGTTTCTTCTGAAAGCTGCGTTTGGACATTCCAGAGTGGAAGGGAGAAAAGGATGTAAAGAGAAATACCTTGCTCTAAATCCAAAACTGAGATATCTAGCAGAATGGTTGTCAATGTGTGTATTCTACTTCCAGAGATAAACTGATGAGTGTTTGCAGAAGTTGAGAAACCCTTTCTTTGGAGAATGTAGAAACAGTCATTTCCAGCCCTAGAGACGCATATAAGAGTTAGCAGTAAGAATGCGTTTAAAACACAGAAGACCCGCTTCGTACTTACTCATATGCTGTGTGTTGGTTTTCTTTAGGAAGTTGCATCTATGTTTAGATTCAGAGAGGTAGAAACACGTTTCTTTTAAAAGCTGCGTTTGGACATACCAGAATGGATGGGAGAACAGGCTGTAAAGAGAAATACCTTGCTCTAAAACCAAAACGGAGCTATCTAGCAGAATGGTTGTCAATATGTGTATTCAACTTCCAGAGTTAAACTGATGTGTGTTTGCAGCAGTTCAGAAACCCTTTTTTGGAAAATGTTGAAACAGTCATTTCTAGCCCTAGAGACGCATATAAGAGTTAGCAGTAAGAATGCGTTTAAAACACAGAAGACTCGCTTCGTACAAACTCATCTGCTGTGTGTTGGTTCCTTTTAGGAAGTTGCATCTATGTTTAGATTCTGTGAGGTAGAAACACGTTTCTTCTAAAAGCTAAGTTTGGACATTCCAGAGTGGATGGGAGAACAGGCTATAAAGAGAAATACCTTGCTCTAAAACCAAAAAGGAGCTATCTAGCTGAATGGTTTTCAATGTTTTTATTCAACTTCCAGAGATAAACTGATGTGTGTTTGCAGTAGTTCAGAAACCCTTTCTTTGGAGAATGAAGAAACAGTTATTTCCAGCACTAGAGACGCATATAAGAGTTAGCAGTAAGAATGCATTTAAAACACAGAAGACCCGCTTCGTACAAACTCATCTGCTGTGTATTGGTTCCTATTAGGAAGTTGCATCTATGTTTAGATTCAGCGAGGTTGCAACCCGTTTCTTCTGAAAGCTGCGTTTGGACATTCCAGAGTGGATGGGAGAAAAGGATGTAAAGAGAAATACCTTGCTCTAAATCCAAAACGGAGGTATCTAGCAGAATGGTTTTCAATGTGTGTATTCTACTTCCAGAGATAAACTGATGTGTGTTTGCAGAAGTTGAGAAACCCTTTCTTTGGAGAATGTAGAAACAGTCATTTCCAGCCCTAGAGACGCATATAAGAGTTAGCAGTAAGAATGCGTTTAAAACACAGAAGACCCGCTTCGTACAAACTCATCTGCTGTGTATTGGTTTCTATTAGGAAGTTGCATATATGTTTAGAATCAGCGAGGTTGCAACACGTTTCTTCTAAAAGCTGCATTTGGACATTCCAGAGTGGATGGGAGAACAGGCTGTAAAGAGAAATACCTTGCTCTAAAACCAAAACGGAGCTATCTAGCAGAATGGTTTTCAATGTGTATATTCAAATCCGGAGATAAAGTGATGTGTGTTTGCAGCAGTTCAGAAACCCTTTCTTTGGAGAATGTAGAAACAGTCATTTCCAGCCATAGAGACGCATATAAGAGTTAGCAGTAAGAATGCGTTTAAAACACAGAAGACTCGCTTCGTACAAACTCATCTGCTGTGTGTTGGTTCCTTTTAGGAAGTTGCATCTATGTTTAGATTCTGTGAGGTAGAAACACGTTTCTTCTAAAAGCTAAGTTTGGACATTCCAGAGTGGATGGGAGAACAGGCTATAAAGAGAAATACCTTGCTCTAAAACCAAAAAGGAGCTATCTAGCTGAATGGTTTTCAATGTGTGTATTCAACTTCCAGAGATAAACTGATGTGTGTTTGCAGTAGTTCAGAAACCCTATCTTTGGAGAATGAAGAAACAGTTATTTCCAGCACTAGAGACGCATATAAGAGTTAGCAGTAAGAATGCATTTAAAACACAGAAGACCCGCTTCGTACAAACTCATCTGCTGTGTATTGGTTCCTATTAGGAGGTTGCATCTATGTTTAGAATCAGCGAGGTTGCAACACGTTTCTTTTAAAGGCTGCGTTTGGACATTCCAGAGTGGATGGGAGAACAGGCTGTAAAGAGAAATACCTTGCTCTAAAACCAAAACGGAGCTATCTAGCAGAATGGTTTTCAATGTGTATATTCAAATCCGGAGATAAAGTGATGTGTGTTTGCAGCAGTTCAGAAACCCTTTCTTTGGAGAATGTAGAAACAGTCATTTCCAGCCATAGAGACGCATATAAGAGTTAGCAGTAAGAATGCGTTTAAAACACAGAAGACTCGCTTCGTACAAACTCATCTGGTGTGTGTTGGTTCCTTTTAGGAAGTTGCATCTATGTTTAGATTCTGTGAGGTAGAAACACGTTTCTTCTAAAAGCTGCGTTTGGACATTCCAGAGTGGATGGGAGAACAGGCTATAAAGAGAAATACCTTGCTCTAAAACCAAAAAGGAGCTATCTAGCAGAATGGTTTTCAATGTGTGTATTCAACTTCCAGAGATAAACTGATGTGTGTTTGCAGCAGTTCAGAAACCATTTCTTTGGAGAATGTAGAAAAAATTATTTCCAGCCATAGAGATGCATATAAGAGTTAGCAGTAAGAATGCGTTTAAAACACAGAAGACCCGATTCGTACAAACTCATCTGCTGTGTATTGGTTCCTATTAGGAAGTTGCATCTATGTTTAGAGTCAGCGAGGTTGCAACCCGTTTCTTCTGAAAGCTGCGTTTGGACATTCCAGAGTGGAAGGGAGAAAAGGATGTAAAGAGAAATACCTTGCTCTAAATCCAAAACTGAGATATCTAGCAGAATGGTTGTCAATGTGTGTATTCTACTTCCAGAGATAAACTGATGAGTGTTTGCAGAAGTTGAGAAACCCTTTCTTTGGAGAATGTAGAAACAGTCATTTCCAGCCCTAGAGACGCATATAAGAGTTAGCAGTAAGAATGCGTTTAAAACACAGAAGACCCGCTTCGTACTTACTCATATGCTGTGTGTTGGTTTTCTTTAGGAAGTTGCATCTATGTTTAGATTCAGAGAGGTAGAAACACGTTTCTTTTAAAAGCTGCGTTTGGACATACCAGAATGGATGGGAGAACAGGCTGTAAAGAGAAATACCTTGCTCTAAAACCAAAACGGAGCTATCTAGCAGAATGGTTGTCAATATGTGTATTCAACTTCCAGAGTTAAACTGATGTGTGTTTGCAGCAGTTCAGAAACCCTTTTTTGGAAAATGTTGAAACAGTCATTTCTAGCCCTAGAGACGCATATAAGAGTTAGCAGTAAGAATGCGTTTAAAACACAGAAGACTCGCTTCGTACAAACTCATCTGCTGTGTGTTGGTTCCTTTTAGGAAGTTGCATCTATGTTTAGATTCTGTGAGGTAGAAACACGTTTCTTCTAAAAGCTGCGTTTGGACCTTCCAGAGTGGATGGGAGAACAGGCTGTGAGGAGAAATACCTTTCTCTGAAACCAAAACGCAGCTATCTAGCTGAATGGTTTTCAATGTGTATATTAAACTTCCAGAGATAAACTGATGTGGGTTTGCAGCAGTTCACAAACCCTTTCTTTGGAGAATGTAGAAACAGTCATTTCCAGTCATAGAGACACATATAAGAGTTAGAAATAAGAAAGCGTTTAAAACACAGAAGACCCGATTCATAGAAACTCATCTGCTGTGTATTGGTTCCTATTAGGAAGTTGCATCTATGTTTAGATTCAGCGAGGTTGCAACCCGTTTCTTCTGAAAGCTGCGTTTGGACATTCCAGAGTGGATGGGAGAAAAGGATGTAAAGAGAAATACCTTGCTCTAAATCCAAAACGGAGGTATCTAGCAGAATGGTTTTCAATATGTGTATTCAACTTCCAGAGTTAAACTGATGTGTGTTTGCAGCAGTTCAGAAACCCTTTTTTGGAAAATGTTGAAACAGTCATTTCTAGCCCTAGAGACGCATATAAGAGTTAGCAGTAAGAATGCGTTTAAAACACAGAAGACTCGCTTCGTACAAACTCATCTGCTGTGTGTTGGTTCCTTTTAGGAAGTTGCATCTATGTTTAGATTCTGTGAGGTAGAAACACGTTTCTTCTAAAAGCTAAGTTTGGACATTCCAGAGTGGATGGGAGAACAGGCTATAAAGAGAAATACCTTGCTCTAAAACCAAAAAGGAGCTATCTAGCTGAATGGTTTTCAATGTTTGTATTCAACTTCCAGAGATAAACTGATGTGTGTTTGCAGTAGTTCAGAAACCCTTTCTTTGGAGAATGAAGAAACAGTTATTTCCAGCACTAGAGACGCATATAAGAGTTAGCAGTAAGAATGCATTTAAAACACAGAAGACCCGCTTCGTACAAACTCATCTGCTGTGTATTGGTTCCTATTAGGAGGTTGCATCTATGTTTAGAATCAGCGAGGTTGCAACACGTTTCTTTTAAAGGCTGCGTTTGGACATTCCAGAGTGGATGGGAGAACAGGCTGTATAGAGAAATACCTTGCTCTAAAACCAAAACGGAGCTATCTAGCAGAATGGTTTTCAATGTTTGTATTCAACTTCCAGAGATAAACTGATGTGTGTTTGCAGCAGTTCAGAAACCCTTTTTTGGAAAATGTAGAAACAGTCATTTCCAGCCATAGAGATGCATATAAGAGTTAGCAGTAAGAATGCCTTGAAAACACAGAAGACCCGCTTCGTACAAACTCATCTGCTGTGTGTTGGGTCCTTTTAGGAAGTTGCATCTATGTTTAGATTCAGCGAGGTAGAAACACGTTTTTTCTAAAAGCTGCGTTTGGACCTTCCAGAGTGGATGGGAGAACAGGCTGTGAAGAGAAATACCTTTCTCTGAAACCAAAACGGAGCTATCTAGCTGAATGGTTTTCAATGTGTATATTCAACTTCCAGAGATAAACTGATGTGGGTTTGCAGCAGTTCACAAACCCTTTCTTTGGAGAATGTAGAAACAGTCATTTCCAGTCATAGAGACACATATAAGAGTTAGAAATAAGAAAGCGATTAAAACACAGAAGACCCGATTCATAGAAACTCATCTGCTGTGTATTGGTTCCTATTAGGAAGTTGCATCTATGTTTAGATTCAGCGAGGTTGCAACCCGTTTCTTCTGAAAGCTGCGTTTGGACATTCCAGAGTGGATGGGAGAAAAGGATGTGAAGAGAAATACCTTGCTCTAAATCCAAAACGGAGGTATCTAGCAGAATGGTTTTCAATGTGTGTATTCTACTTCCAGAGATAAACTGATGTGTGTTTGCAGAAGTTGAGAAACCCTTTCTTTGGAGAATGTAGAAACAGTCATTTCCAGCCCTAGAGACGCATATAAGAGTTAGCAGTAAGAATGCGTTTAAAACACAGAAGACTCGCTTCGTACAAACTCATCTGCTGTGTGTTGGTTCCTTTTAGGAAGTTGCATCTATGTTTAGATTCTGTGAGGTAGAAACACGTTTCTTCTAAAAGCTAAGTTTGGACATTCCAGAGTGGATGGGAGAACAGGCTATAAAGAGAAATACCTTGCTCTAAAACCAAAAAGGAGCTATCTAGCTGAATGGTTTTCAATGTGTGTATTCAACTTCCAGAGATAAACTGATGTGTGTTTGCAGTAGTTCAGAAACCCTTTCTTTGGAGAATGAAGAAACAGTTATTTCCAGCACTAGAGACGCATATAAGAGTTAGCAGTAAGAATGCATTTAAAACACAGAAGACCCGCTTCGTACAAACTCATCTGCTGTGTATTGGTTCCTATTAGGAGGTTGCATCTATGTTTAGAATCAGCGAGGTTGCAACACGTTTCTTTTAAAGGCTGCGTTTGGACATTCCAGAGTGGATGGGAGAACAGGCTGTATAGAGAAATACCTTGCTCTAAAACCAAAACGGAGCTATCTAGCAGAATGGTTTTCAATGTTTGTATTCAACTTCCAGAGATAAACTGATGTGTGTTTGCAGCAGTTCAGAAACCCTTTTTTGGAAAATGTAGAAACAGTCATTTCCAGCCATAGAGATGCATATGAGTTAGCAGTAAGAATGCCTTGAAAACACAGAAGACCCGCTTCGTACAAACTCATCTGCTGTGTGTTTGGTCCTTTTAGGAAGTTACATCTATGTTTAGATTCAGCGAGGTAGAAACACGTTTTTTCTAAAAGCTGCGTTTGGACCTTCCAGAGTGGATGGGAGAACAGGCTGTGAAGAGAAATACCTTTCTCTGAAACCAAAACGCAGCTATCTAGCTGAATGGTTTTCAATGTGTATATTCAACTTCCAGAGATAAACTGATGTGGGTTTGCAGCAGTTCACAAACCCTTTCTTTGGAGAATGTAGAAACAGTCATTTCCAGTCATAGAGACACATATAAGAGTTAGAAATAAGAAAGCGTTTAAAACACAGAAGACCCGATTCATAGAAACTCATCTGCTGTGTATTGGTTCCTATTAGGAAGTTGCATCTATGTTTAGATTCAGCGAGGTTGCAACCCGTTTCTTCTGAAAGCTGCGTTTGGACATTCCAGAGTGGATGGGAGAAAAGGATGTAAAGAGAAATACCTTGCTCTAAATCCAAAACGGAGGTATCTAGCAGAATGGTTTTCAATATGTGTATTCAACTTCCAGAGTTAAACTGATGTGTGTTTGCAGCAGTTCAGAAACCCTTTCTTTGGAGAATGTAGAAACAGTCATTTCCAGCCCTAGAGACGCATATAAGAGTTAGCAGTAAGAATGCGTTTAAAACACAGAAGACCCGCTTCGTACAAACTCATCTGCTGTGTATTGGTTTCTATTAGGAAGTTGCATATATGTTTAGAATCAGCGAGGTTGCAACACGTTTCTTCTAATAGCTGCATTTGGACATTCCAGAGTGGATGGGAGAACAGGCTGTAAAGAGAAATACCTTGCTCTAAAACCAAAACGGATCTATCTAGCAGAATGGTTTTCAATGTGTATATTCAAATCCGGAGATAAAGTGATGTGTGTTTGCAGCAGTTCAGAAACCCTTTCTTTGGAGAATGTAGAAACAGTCATTTCCAGCCATAGAGACGCATATAAGAGTTAGCAGTAAGAATGCGTTTAAAACACAGAAGACTCGCTTCGTACAAACTCATCTGCTGTGTGTTGGTTCCTTTTAGGAAGTTGCATCTATGTTTAGATTCTGTGAGGTAGAAACACGTTTCTTCTAAAAGCTGCGTTTGGACATTCCAGAGTGGATGGGAGAACAGGCTATAAAGAGAAATACCTTGCTCTAAAACCAAAAAGGAGCTATCTAGCAGAATGGTTTTCAATGTGTGTATTCAACTTCCAGAGATAAACTGATGTGTGTTTGCAGTAGTTCAGAAACCCTTTCTTTGGAGAATGAAGAAACAGTTATTTCCAGCACTAGAGACCCATATAAGAGTTAGCAGTAAGAATGCGTTTAAAACACAGAAGACCCGCTTCGTACAAAATCATCTGCTGTGTGTTGGTTACATTTAGGAAGTTGCATCTATGTTTAGATTCAGCAAGGTAGAAACACGTTTCTTCAAAAAGCCACGTTTGGACATTCCAGAGTGGAAGGGAGAAAAGGATGTAAAGAAAAATAACTTGCTCTAAAACCAAAACGGAGCTATCTAGCAGAATGGTTGTCAATGTGTGTATTCAACTTCCAGAGTTAAACTGATTTATGTTTGCCGCAGTTCAGAAACCCTTTCTTTGGTGAATGTAGAAACAGTCATTTCTAGCCCTAGAGATGCATATAAGAGTTAGCAGTAAGAATGCGTTTAAAACACAGAAGTCCCGCTTCGTACTTACTCATATGCTGTGTGTTGGTTTTCTTTAGGAAGTTGCATCTATGTTTAGATTCAGAGAGGTAGAAACACGTTTCTTTTAAAAGCTGTGTTTGGACATACCAGAATGGATGGGAGAACAGGCTGTAAAGAGAAATACCTTGCTCTAAAACCAAAACGGAGCTATCTAGCAGAATGGTTGTCAATATGTGTATTCAACTTCCAGAGTTAAACTGATGTGTGTTTGCAGCAGTTCAGAAACCCTTTTTTGGAAAATGTTGAAACAGTCATTTCTAGCCCTAGAGACGCATATAAGAGTTAGCAGTAAGAATGCGTTTAAAACACAGAAGACTCGCTTCGTACAAACTCATCTGCTGTGTGTTGGTTCCTTTTAGGAAGTTGCATCTATGTTTAGATTCTGTGAGGTAGAAACACGTTTCTTCTAAAAGCTAAGTTTGGACATTCCAGAGTGGATGGGAGAACAGGCTATAAAGAGAAATACCTTGCTCTAAAACCAAAACGGAGCTATCTAGCTGAATGGTTTTCAATGTGTGTATTCAACTTCCAGAGTTAAACTGATGTGTGTTTGCAGCAGTTCAGAAACCCTTTTTTGGAAAATGTTGAAACAGTCATTTCTAGCCCTAGAGACGCATATAAGAGTTAGCAGTAAGAATGCGTTTAAAACACAGAAGACTCGCTTCGTACAAACTCATCTGCTGTGTGTTGGTTCCTTTTAGGAAGTTGCATCTATGTTTAGATTCTGTGAGGTAGAAACACGTTTCTTCTAAAAGCTAAGTTTGGACATTCCAGAGTGGATGGGAGAACAGGCTATAAAGAGAAATACCTTGCTCTAAAACCAAAAAGGAGCTATCTAGCTGAATGGTTTTCAATGTTTGTATTCAACTTCCAGAGATAAACTGATGTGTGTTTGCAGTAGTTCAGAAACCCTTTCTTTGGAGAATGAAGAAACAGTTATTTCCAGCACTAGAGACGCATATAAGAGTTAGCAGTAAGAATGCATTTAAAACACAGAAGACCCGCTTCGTACAAACTCATCTGCTGTGTATTGGTTCCTATTAGGAGGTTGCATCTATGTTTAGAATCAGCGAGGTTGCAACACGTTTCTTTTAAGGGCTGCGTTTGGACCTTCCAGAGTGGATGGAAGAACAGGCTGTATAGAGAAATACCTTGCTCTAAAACCAAAACGGAGCTATCTAGCAGAATGGTTTTCAATGTTTGTATTCAACTTCCAGAGATAAACTGATGTGTGTTTGCAGCAGTTCAGAAACCCTTTTTTGGAAAATGTAGAAACAGTCATTTCCAGCCATAGAGATGCATATAAGAGTTAGCAGTAAGAATGCCTTGAAAACACAGAAGACCCGCTTCGTACAAACTCATCTGCTGTGTGTTTGGTCCTTTTAGGAAGTTGCATCTATGTTTAGATTCAGCGAGGTAGAAACACGTTTTTTCTAAAAGCTGCGTTTGGACCTTCCAGAGTGGATGGGAGAACAGGCTGTGAAGAGAAATACCTTTCTCTGAAACCAAAACGGAGCTATCTAGCTGAATGGTTTTCAATGTGTATATTCAACTTCCAGAGATAAACTGATGTGGGTTTGCAGCAGTTCACAAACCCTTTCTTTGGAGAATGTAGAAACAGTCATTTCCAGTCATAGAGACACATATAAGAGTTAGAAATAAGAAAGCGTTTAAAACACAGAAGACCCGATTCGTAGAAACTCATCTGCTGTGTATTGGTTCCTATTAGGAAGTTGCATCTATGTTTAGATTCAGCGAGGTTGCAACCCGTTTCTTCTGAAAGCTGCGTTTGGACATTCCAGAGTGGATGGGAGAAAAGGATGTGAAGAGAAATACCTTGCTCTAAATCCAAAACGGAGGTATCTAGCAGAATGGTTTTCAATGTGTGTATTCTACTTCCAGAGATAAACTGATGTGTGTTTGCAGAAGTTGAGAAACCCTTTCTTTGGAGAATGTAGAAACAGTCATTTCCAGCCCTAGAGACGCATATAAGAGTTAGCAGTAAGAATGCGTTTAAAACACAGAAGACCCGCTTCGTACAAACTCATCTGCTGTGTATTGGTTTCTATTAGGAAGTTGCATATATGTTTAGAATCAGCGAGGTTGCAACACGTTTCTTCTAAAAGCTGCATTTGGACATTCCAGAGTGGATGGGAGAACAGGCTGTAAAGAGAAATACCTTGCTCTAAAACCAAAACGGATCTATCTAGCAGAATGGTTTTCAATGTGTATATTCAAATCCGGAGATAAAGTGATGTGTGTTTGCAGCAGTTCAGAAACCCTTTCTTTGGAGAATGTAGAAACAGTCATTTCCAGCCATAGAGACGCATATAAGAGTTAGCAGTAAGAATGCGTTTAAAACACAGAAGACTCGCTTCGTACAAACTCATCTGCTGTGTGTTGGTTCCTTTTAGGAAGTTGCATCTATGTTTAGATTCTGTGAGGTAGAAACACGTTTCTTCTAAAAGCTGCGTTTGGACATTCCAGAGTGGATGGGAGAACAGGCTATAAAGAGAAATACCTTGCTCTAAAACCAAAAAGGAGCTATCTAGCAGAATGGTTTTCAATGTGTGTATTCAACTTCCAGAGATAAACTGATGTGTGTTTGCAGTAGTTCAGAAACCCTTTCTTTGGAGAATGAAGAAACAGTTATTTCCAGCACTAGAGACCCATATAAGAGTTAGCAGTAAGAATGCGTTTAAAACACAGAAGACCCGCTTCGTACAAAATCATCTGCTGTGTGTTGGTTACATTTAGGAAGTTGCATCTATGTTTAGATTCAGAGAGGTAGAAACACGTTTCTTCAAAAAGCCGCGTTTGGACATTCCAGAGTGGATGGGAGAACAGGCTGTAAAGAGAAATACCTTGCTCTAAAACCAAAACGGAGCTATCTAGCAGAATGGTTGTCAATATGTGTATTCAACTTCCAGAGTTAAACTGATGTGTATTTGCAGCAGTTCAGAAACCCTTTTTTGGAAAATGTTGAAACAGTCATTTCTAGCCCTAGAGACGCATATAAGAGTTAGCAGTAAGAATGCGTTTAAAACACAGAAGACTCGCTTCGTACAAACTCATCTGCTGTGTGTTGGTTCCTTTTAGGAAGTTGCATCTATGTTTAGATTCTGTGAGGTAGAAACACGTTTCTTCTAAAAGCTAAGTTTGGACATTCCAGAGTGGATGGGAGAACAGGCTATAAAGAGAAATACCTTGCTCTAAAACCAAAAAGGAGCTATCTAGCTGAATGGTTTTCAATGTGTGTATTCAACTTCCAGAGATAAACTGATGTGTGTTTGCAGTAGTTCAGAAACCCTATCTTTGGAGAATGAAGAAACAGTTATTTCCAGCACTAGAGACGCATATAAGAGTTAGCAGTAAGAATGCATTTAAAACACAGAAGACCCGCTTCGTACAAACTCATCTGCTGTGTATTGGTTCCTATTAGGAGGTTGCATCTATGTTTAGAATCAGCGAGGTTGCAACACGTTTCTTTTAAAGGCTGCGTTTGGACATTCCAGAGTGGATGGGAGAACAGGCTGTAAAGAGAAATACCTTGCTCTAAAACCAAAACGGAGCTATCTAGCAGAATGGTTTTCAATGTGTATATTCAAATCCGGAGAAAAAGTGATGTGTGTTTGCAGCAGTTCAGAAACCCTTTCTTTGGAGAATGTAGAAACAGTCATTTCCAGCCATAGAGACGCATATAAGAGTTAGCAGTAAGAATGCGTTTAAAACACAGAAGACTCGCTTCGTACAAACTCATCTGGTGTGTGTTGGTTCCTTTTAGGAAGTTGCATCTATGTTTAGATTCTGTGAGGTAGAAACACGTTTCTTCTAAAAGCTGCGTTTGGACATTCCAGAGTGGATGGGAGAACAGGCTATAAAGAGAAATACCTTGCTCTAAAACCAAAAAGGAGCTATCTAGCAGAATGGTTTTCAATGTGTGTATTCAACTTCCAGAGATAAACTGATGTGTGTTTGCAGCAGTTCAGAAACCATTTCTTTGGAGAATGTAGAAAAAATTATTTCCAGCCATAGAGATGCATATAAGAGTTAGCAGTAAGAATGCGTTTAAAACACAGAAGACCCGATTCGTACAAACTCATCTGCTGTGTATTGGTTCCTATTAGGAAGTTGCATCTATGTTTAGAGTCAGCGAGGTTGCAACCCGTTTCTTCTGAAAGCTGCGTTTGGACATTCCAGAGTGGAAGGGAGAAAAGGATGTAAAGAGAAATACCTTGCTCTAAATCCAAAACTGAGATATCTAGCAGAATGGTTGTCAATGTGTGTATTCTACTTCCAGAGATAAACTGATGAGTGTTTGCAGAAGTTGAGAAACCCTTTCTTTGGAGAATGTAGAAACAGTCATTTCCAGCCCTAGAGACGCATATAAGAGTTAGCAGTAAGAATGCGTTTAAAACACAGAAGACCCGCTTCGTACTTACTCATATGCTGTGTGTTGGTTTTCTTTAGGAAGTTGCATCTATGTTTAGATTCAGAGAGGTAGAAACACGTTTCTTTTAAAAGCTGCGTTTGGACATACCAGAATGGATGGGAGAACAGGCTGTAAAGAGAAATACCTTGCTCTAAAACCAAAACGGAGCTATCTAGCAGAATGGTTGTCAATATGTGTATTCAACTTCCAGAGTTAAACTGATGTGTGTTTGCAGCAGTTCAGAAACCCTTTTTTGGAAAATGTTGAAACAGTCATTTCTAGCCCTAGAGACGCATATAAGAGTTAGCAGTAAGAATGCGTTTAAAACACAGAAGACTCGCTTCGTACAAACTCATCTGCTGTGTGTTGGTTCCTTTTAGGAAGTTGCATCTATGTTTAGATTCTGTGAGGTAGAAACACGTTTCTTCTAAAAGCTGCGTTTGGACCTTCCAGAGTGGATGGGAGAACAGGCTGTGAGGAGAAATACCTTTCTCTGAAACCAAAACGCAGCTATCTAGCTGAATGGTTTTCAATGTGTATATTCAACTTCCAGAGATAAACTGATGTGTGTTTGCAGTAGTTCAGAAACCCTTTCTTTGGAGAATGAAGAAACAGTTATTTCCAGCACTAGAGACGCATATAAGAGTTAGCAGTAAGAATGCATTTAAAACACAGAAGACCCGCTTCGTACAAACTCATCTGCTGTGTATTGGTTCCTATTAGGAAGTTGCATCTATGTTTAGATTCAGCGAGGTTGCAACCCGTTTCTTCTGAAAGCTGCGTTTGGACATTCCAGAGTGGATGGGAGAAAAGGATGTAAAGAGAAATACCTTGCTCTAAATCCAAAACGGAGGTATCTAGCAGAATGGTTTTCAATGTGTGTATTCTACTTCCAGAGATAAACTGATGTGTGTTTGCAGAAGTTGAGAAACCCTTTCTTTGGAGAATGTAGAAACAGTCATTTCCAGCCCTAGAGACGCATATAAGAGTTAGCAGTAAGAATGCGTTTAAAACACAGAAGACCCGCTTCGTACAAACTCATCTGCTGTGTATTGGTTTCTATTAGGAAGTTGCATATATGTTTAGAATCAGCGAGGTTGCAACACGTTTCTTCTAAAAGCTGCATTTGGACATTCCAGAGTGGATGGGAGAACAGGCTGTAAAGAGAAATACCTTGCTCTAAAACCAAAACGGATCTATCTAGCAGAATGGTTTTCAATGTGTATATTCAAATCCGGAGATAAAGTGATGTGTGTTTGCAGCAGTTCAGAAACCCTTTCTTTGGAGAATGTAGAAACAGTCATTTCCAGCCATAGAGACGCATATAAGAGTTAGCAGTAAGAATGCGTTTAAAACACAGAAGACTCGCTTCGTACAAACTCATCTGCTGTGTGTTGGTTCCTTTTAGGAAGTTGCATCTATGTTTAGATTCTGTGAGGTAGAAACACGTTTCTTCTAAAAGCTAAGTTTGGACATTCCAGAGTGGATGGGAGAACAGGCTATAAAGAGAAATACCTTGCTCTAAAACCAAAAAGGAGCTATCTAGCTGAATGGTTTTCAATGTGTGTATTCAACTTCCAGAGATAAACTGATGTGTGTTTGCAGCAGTTCAGAAACCATTTCTTTGGAGAATGTAGAAAAAATTATTTCCAGCCATAGAGATGCATATAAGAGTTAGCAGTAAGAATGCGTTTAAAACACAGAAGACCCGATTCGTACAAACTCATCTGCTGTGTATTGGTTCCTATTAGGAAGTTGCATCTATGTTTAGAGTCAGCGAGGTTGCAACCCGTTTCTTCTGAAAGCTGCGTTTGGACATTCCAGAGTGGAAGGGAGAAAAGGATGTAAAGAGAAATACCTTGCTCTAAATCCAAAACTGAGATATCTAGCAGAATGGTTGTCAATGTGTGTATTCTACTTCCAGAGATAAACTGATGAGTGTTTGCAGAAGTTGAGAAACCCTTTCTTTGGAGAATGTAGAAACAGTCATTTCCAGCCCTAGAGACGCATATAAGAGTTAGCAGTAAGAATGCGTTTAAAACACAGAAGACCCGCTTCGTACTTACTCATATGCTGTGTGTTGGTTTTCTTTAGGAAGTTGCATCTATGTTTAGATTCAGAGAGGTAGAAACACGTTTCTTTTAAAAGCTGCGTTTGGACATACCAGAATGGATGGGAGAACAGGCTGTAAAGAGAAATACCTTGCTCTAAAACCAAAACGGAGCTATCTAGCAGAATGGTTGTCAATATGTGTATTCAACTTCCAGAGTTAAACTGATGTGTGTTTGCAGCAGTTCAGAAACCCTTTTTTGGAAAATGTTGAAACAGTCATTTCTAGCCCTAGAGACGCATATAAGAGTTAGCAGTAAGAATGCGTTTAAAACACAGAAGACTCGCTTCGTACAAACTCATCTGCTGTGTGTTGGTTCCTTTTAGGAAGTTGCATCTATGTTTAGATTCTGTGAGGTAGAAACACGTTTCTTCTAAAAGCTGCGTTTGGACCTTCCAGAGTGGATGGGAGAACAGGCTGTGAGGAGAAATACCTTTCTCTGAAACCAAAACGCAGCTATCTAGCTGAATGGTTTTCAATG
The DNA here is from genome assembly GCF_048565385.1 of Saimiri boliviensis. NCBI lineage: Eukaryota > Metazoa > Chordata > Mammalia > Primates > Cebidae > Saimiri > Saimiri boliviensis. The sequence continues at coordinate 82,068,446 of NC_133470.1, read as the reverse complement.
TGTATATTCAACTTCCAGAGATAAACTGATGTGGGTTTGCAGCAGTTCACAAACCCTTTCTTTGGAGAATGTAGAAACAGTCATTTCCAGTCATAGAGACACATATAAGAGTTAGAAATAAGAAAGCGTTTAAAACACAGAAGACCCGATTCATAGAAACTCATCTGCTGTGTATTGGTTCCTATTAGGAAGTTGCATCTATGTTTAGATTCAGCGAGGTTGCAACCCGTTTCTTCTGAAAGCTGCGTTTGGACATTCCAGAGTGGATGGGAGAAAAGGATGTAAAGAGAAATACCTTGCTCTAAATCCAAAACGGAGGTATCTAGCAGAATGGTTTTCAATATGTGTATTCAACTTCCAGAGTTAAACTGATGTGTGTTTGCAGCAGTTCAGAAACCCTTTTTTGGAAAATGTTGAAACAGTCATTTCTAGCCCTAGAGACGCATATAAGAGTTAGCAGTAAGAATGCGTTTAAAACACAGAAGACTCGCTTCGTACAAACTCATCTGCTGTGTGTTGGTTCCTTTTAGGAAGTTGCATCTATGTTTAGATTCTGTGAGGTAGAAACACGTTTCTTCTAAAAGCTAAGTTTGGACATTCCAGAGTGGATGGGAGAACAGGCTATAAAGAGAAATACCTTGCTCTAAAACCAAAAAGGAGCTATCTAGCTGAATGGTTTTCAATGTTTGTATTCAACTTCCAGAGATAAACTGATGTGTGTTTGCAGTAGTTCAGAAACCCTTTCTTTGGAGAATGAAGAAACAGTTATTTCCAGCACTAGAGACGCATATAAGAGTTAGCAGTAAGAATGCATTTAAAACACAGAAGACCCGCTTCGTACAAACTCATCTGCTGTGTATTGGTTCCTATTAGGAGGTTGCATCTATGTTTAGAATCAGCGAGGTTGCAACACGTTTCTTTTAAAGGCTGCGTTTGGACATTCCAGAGTGGATGGGAGAACAGGCTGTATAGAGAAATACCTTGCTCTAAAACCAAAACGGAGCTATCTAGCAGAATGGTTTTCAATGTTTGTATTCAACTTCCAGAGATAAACTGATGTGTGTTTGCAGCAGTTCAGAAACCCTTTTTTGGAAAATGTAGAAACAGTCATTTCCAGCCATAGAGATGCATATAAGAGTTAGCAGTAAGAATGCCTTGAAAACACAGAAGACCCGCTTCGTACAAACTCATCTGCTGTGTGTTGGGTCCTTTTAGGAAGTTGCATCTATGTTTAGATTCAGCGAGGTAGAAACACGTTTTTTCTAAAAGCTGCGTTTGGACCTTCCAGAGTGGATGGGAGAACAGGCTGTGAAGAGAAATACCTTTCTCTGAAACCAAAACGGAGCTATCTAGCTGAATGGTTTTCAATGTGTATATTCAACTTCCAGAGATAAACTGATGTGGGTTTGCAGCAGTTCACAAACCCTTTCTTTGGAGAATGTAGAAACAGTCATTTCCAGTCATAGAGACACATATAAGAGTTAGAAATAAGAAAGCGTTTAAAACACAGAAGACCCGATTCATAGAAACTCATCTGCTGTGTATTGGTTCCTATTAGGAAGTTGCATCTATGTTTAGATTCAGCGAGGTTGCAACCCGTTTCTTCTGAAAGCTGCGTTTGGACATTCCAGAGTGGATGGGAGAAAAGGATGTGAAGAGAAATACCTTGCTCTAAATCCAAAACGGAGGTATCTAGCAGAATGGTTTTCAATGTGTGTATTCTACTTCCAGAGATAAACTGATGTGTGTTTGCAGAAGTTGAGAAACCCTTTCTTTGGAGAATGTAGAAACAGTCATTTCCAGCCCTAGAGACGCATATAAGAGTTAGCAGTAAGAATGCGTTTAAAACACAGAAGACCCGCTTCGTACAAACTCATCTGCTGTGTATTGGTTTCTATTAGGAAGTTGCATATATGTTTAGAATCAGCGAGGTTGCAACACGTTTCTTCTAAAAGCTGCATTTGGACATTCCAGAGTGGATGGGAGAACAGGCTGTAAAGAGAAATACCTTGCTCTAAAACCAAAACGGATCTATCTAGCAGAATGGTTTTCAATGTGTATATTCAAATCCGGAGATAAAGTGATGTGTGTTTGCAGCAGTTCAGAAACCCTTTCTTTGGAGAATGTAGAAACAGTCATTTCCAGCCATAGAGACGCATATAAGAGTTAGCAGTAAGAATGCGTTTAAAACACAGAAGACTCGCTTCGTACAAACTCATCTGCTGTGTGTTGGTTCCTTTTAGGAAGTTGCATCTATGTTTAGATTCTGTGAGGTAGAAACACGTTTCTTCTAAAAGCTGCGTTTGGACATTCCAGAGTGGATGGGAGAACAGGCTATAAAGAGAAATACCTTGCTCTAAAACCAAAAAGGAGCTATCTAGCAGAATGGTTTTCAATGTGTGTATTCAACTTCCAGAGATAAACTGATGTGTGTTTGCAGTAGTTCAGAAACCCTTTCTTTGGAGAATGAAGAAACAGTTATTTCCAGCACTAGAGACCCATATAAGAGTTAGCAGTAAGAATGCGTTTAAAACACAGAAGACCCGCTTCGTACAAAATCATCTGCTGTGTGTTGGTTACATTTAGGAAGTTGCATCTATGTTTAGATTCAGCGAGGTAGAAACACGTTTCTTCAAAAAGCCGCGTTTGGACATTCCAGAGTGGATGGGAGAACAGGCTGTAAAGAAAAATAACTTGCTCTAAAACCAAAACGGAGCTATCTAGCAGAATGGTTGTCAATGTGTGTATTCAACTTCCAGAGTTAAACTGATTTATGTTTGCCGCAGTTCAGAAACCCTTTCTTTGGTGAATGTAGAAACAGTCATTTCCAGCCCTAGAGACGCATATAAGAGTTAGCAGTAAGAATGCGTTTAAAACACAGAAGTCCCGCTTCGTACTTACTCATATGCTGTGTGTTGGTTTTCTTTAGGAAGTTGCATCTATGTTTAGATTCAGAGAGCTAGAAACACGTTTCTTTTAAAAGCTGTGTTTGGACATACCAGAATGGATGGGAGAACAGGCTGTAAAGAGAAATACCTTGCTCTAAAACCAAAACGGAGCTATCTAGCAGAATGGTTGTCAATATGTGTATTCAACTTCCAGAGTTAAACTGATGTGTGTTTGCAGCAGTTCAGAAACCCTTTTTTGGAAAATGTTGAAACAGTCATTTCTAGCCCTAGAGACGCATATAAGAGTTAGCAGTAAGAATGCGTTTAAAACACAGAAGACTCGCTTCGTACAAACTCATCTGCTGTGTGTTGGTTCCTTTTAGGAAGTTGCATCTATGTTTAGATTCTGTGAGGTAGAAACACGTTTCTTCTAAAAGCTAAGTTTGGACATTCCAGAGTGGATGGGAGAACAGGCTATAAAGAGAAATACCTTGCTCTAAAACCAAAAAGGAGCTATCTAGCTGAATGGTTTTCAATGTGTGTATTCAACTTCCAGAGATAAACTGATGTGTGTTTGCAGTAGTTCAGAAACCCTATCTTTGGAGAATGAAGAAACAGTTATTTCCAGCACTAGAGACGCATATAAGAGTTAGCAGTAAGAATGCATTTAAAACACAGAAGACCCGCTTCGTACAAACTCATCTGCTGTGTATTGGTTCCTATTAGGAGGTTGCATCTATGTTTAGAATCAGCGAGGTTGCAACACGTTTCTTTTAAAGGCTGCGTTTGGACATTCCAGAGTGGATGGGAGAACAGGCTGTAAAGAGAAATACCTTGCTCTAAAACCAAAACGGAGCTATCTAGCAGAATGGTTTTCAATGTGTATATTCAAATCCGGAGATAAAGTGATGTGTGTTTGCAGCAGTTCAGAAACCCTTTCTTTGGAGAATGTAGAAACAGTCATTTCCAGCCATAGAGACGCATATAAGAGTTAGCAGTAAGAATGCGTTTAAAACACAGAAGACTCGCTTCGTACAAACTCATCTGGTGTGTGTTGGTTCCTTTTAGGAAGTTGCATCTATGTTTAGATTCTGTGAGGTAGAAACACGTTTCTTCTAAAAGCTGCGTTTGGACATTCCAGAGTGGATGGGAGAACAGGCTATAAAGAGAAATACCTTGCTCTAAAACCAAAAAGGAGCTATCTAGCAGAATGGTTTTCAATGTGTGTATTCAACTTCCAGAGATAAACTGATGTGTGTTTGCAGCAGTTCAGAAACCATTTCTTTGGAGAATGTAGAAAAAATTATTTCCAGCCATAGAGATGCATATAAGAGTTAGCAGTAAGAATGCGTTTAAAACACAGAAGACCCGATTCGTACAAACTCATCTGCTGTGTATTGGTTCCTATTAGGAAGTTGCATCTATGTTTAGAGTCAGCGAGGTTGCAACCCGTTTCTTCTGAAAGCTGCGTTTGGACATTCCAGAGTGGAAGGGAGAAAAGGATGTAAAGAGAAATACCTTGCTCTAAATCCAAAACTGAGATATCTAGCAGAATGGTTGTCAATGTGTGTATTCTACTTCCAGAGATAAACTGATGAGTGTTTGCAGAAGTTGAGAAACCCTTTCTTTGGAGAATGTAGAAACAGTCATTTCCAGCCCTAGAGACGCATATAAGAGTTAGCAGTAAGAATGCGTTTAAAACACAGAAGACCCGCTTCGTACTTACTCATATGCTGTGTGTTGGTTTTCTTTAGGAAGTTGCATCTATGTTTAGATTCAGAGAGGTAGAAACACGTTTCTTTTAAAAGCTGCGTTTGGACATACCAGAATGGATGGGAGAACAGGCTGTAAAGAGAAATACCTTGCTCTAAAACCAAAACGGAGCTATCTAGCAGAATGGTTGTCAATATGTGTATTCAACTTCCAGAGTTAAACTGATGTGTGTTTGCAGCAGTTCAGAAACCCTTTTTTGGAAAATGTTGAAACAGTCATTTCTAGCCCTAGAGACGCATATAAGAGTTAGCAGTAAGAATGCGTTTAAAACACAGAAGACTCGCTTCGTACAAACTCATCTGCTGTGTGTTGGTTCCTTTTAGGAAGTTGCATCTATGTTTAGATTCTGTGAGGTAGAAACACGTTTCTTCTAAAAGCTAAGTTTGGACATTCCAGAGTGGATGGGAGAACAGGCTATAAAGAGAAATACCTTGCTCTAAAACCAAAAAGGAGCTATCTAGCTGAATGGTTTTCAATGTTTTTATTCAACTTCCAGAGATAAACTGATGTGTGTTTGCAGTAGTTCAGAAACCCTTTCTTTGGAGAATGAAGAAACAGTTATTTCCAGCACTAGAGACGCATATAAGAGTTAGCAGTAAGAATGCATTTAAAACACAGAAGACCCGCTTCGTACAAACTCATCTGCTGTGTATTGGTTCCTATTAGGAAGTTGCATCTATGTTTAGATTCAGCGAGGTTGCAACCCGTTTCTTCTGAAAGCTGCGTTTGGACATTCCAGAGTGGATGGGAGAAAAGGATGTAAAGAGAAATACCTTGCTCTAAATCCAAAACGGAGGTATCTAGCAGAATGGTTTTCAATGTGTGTATTCTACTTCCAGAGATAAACTGATGTGTGTTTGCAGAAGTTGAGAAACCCTTTCTTTGGAGAATGTAGAAACAGTCATTTCCAGCCCTAGAGACGCATATAAGAGTTAGCAGTAAGAATGCGTTTAAAACACAGAAGACCCGCTTCGTACAAACTCATCTGCTGTGTATTGGTTTCTATTAGGAAGTTGCATATATGTTTAGAATCAGCGAGGTTGCAACACGTTTCTTCTAAAAGCTGCATTTGGACATTCCAGAGTGGATGGGAGAACAGGCTGTAAAGAGAAATACCTTGCTCTAAAACCAAAACGGAGCTATCTAGCAGAATGGTTTTCAATGTGTATATTCAAATCCGGAGATAAAGTGATGTGTGTTTGCAGCAGTTCAGAAACCCTTTCTTTGGAGAATGTAGAAACAGTCATTTCCAGCCATAGAGACGCATATAAGAGTTAGCAGTAAGAATGCGTTTAAAACACAGAAGACTCGCTTCGTACAAACTCATCTGCTGTGTGTTGGTTCCTTTTAGGAAGTTGCATCTATGTTTAGATTCTGTGAGGTAGAAACACGTTTCTTCTAAAAGCTAAGTTTGGACATTCCAGAGTGGATGGGAGAACAGGCTATAAAGAGAAATACCTTGCTCTAAAACCAAAAAGGAGCTATCTAGCTGAATGGTTTTCAATGTGTGTATTCAACTTCCAGAGATAAACTGATGTGTGTTTGCAGTAGTTCAGAAACCCTATCTTTGGAGAATGAAGAAACAGTTATTTCCAGCACTAGAGACGCATATAAGAGTTAGCAGTAAGAATGCATTTAAAACACAGAAGACCCGCTTCGTACAAACTCATCTGCTGTGTATTGGTTCCTATTAGGAGGTTGCATCTATGTTTAGAATCAGCGAGGTTGCAACACGTTTCTTTTAAAGGCTGCGTTTGGACATTCCAGAGTGGATGGGAGAACAGGCTGTAAAGAGAAATACCTTGCTCTAAAACCAAAACGGAGCTATCTAGCAGAATGGTTTTCAATGTGTATATTCAAATCCGGAGATAAAGTGATGTGTGTTTGCAGCAGTTCAGAAACCCTTTCTTTGGAGAATGTAGAAACAGTCATTTCCAGCCATAGAGACGCATATAAGAGTTAGCAGTAAGAATGCGTTTAAAACACAGAAGACTCGCTTCGTACAAACTCATCTGGTGTGTGTTGGTTCCTTTTAGGAAGTTGCATCTATGTTTAGATTCTGTGAGGTAGAAACACGTTTCTTCTAAAAGCTGCGTTTGGACATTCCAGAGTGGATGGGAGAACAGGCTATAAAGAGAAATACCTTGCTCTAAAACCAAAAAGGAGCTATCTAGCAGAATGGTTTTCAATGTGTGTATTCAACTTCCAGAGATAAACTGATGTGTGTTTGCAGCAGTTCAGAAACCATTTCTTTGGAGAATGTAGAAAAAATTATTTCCAGCCATAGAGATGCATATAAGAGTTAGCAGTAAGAATGCGTTTAAAACACAGAAGACCCGATTCGTACAAACTCATCTGCTGTGTATTGGTTCCTATTAGGAAGTTGCATCTATGTTTAGAGTCAGCGAGGTTGCAACCCGTTTCTTCTGAAAGCTGCGTTTGGACATTCCAGAGTGGAAGGGAGAAAAGGATGTAAAGAGAAATACCTTGCTCTAAATCCAAAACTGAGATATCTAGCAGAATGGTTGTCAATGTGTGTATTCTACTTCCAGAGATAAACTGATGAGTGTTTGCAGAAGTTGAGAAACCCTTTCTTTGGAGAATGTAGAAACAGTCATTTCCAGCCCTAGAGACGCATATAAGAGTTAGCAGTAAGAATGCGTTTAAAACACAGAAGACCCGCTTCGTACTTACTCATATGCTGTGTGTTGGTTTTCTTTAGGAAGTTGCATCTATGTTTAGATTCAGAGAGGTAGAAACACGTTTCTTTTAAAAGCTGCGTTTGGACATACCAGAATGGATGGGAGAACAGGCTGTAAAGAGAAATACCTTGCTCTAAAACCAAAACGGAGCTATCTAGCAGAATGGTTGTCAATATGTGTATTCAACTTCCAGAGTTAAACTGATGTGTGTTTGCAGCAGTTCAGAAACCCTTTTTTGGAAAATGTTGAAACAGTCATTTCTAGCCCTAGAGACGCATATAAGAGTTAGCAGTAAGAATGCGTTTAAAACACAGAAGACTCGCTTCGTACAAACTCATCTGCTGTGTGTTGGTTCCTTTTAGGAAGTTGCATCTATGTTTAGATTCTGTGAGGTAGAAACACGTTTCTTCTAAAAGCTGCGTTTGGACCTTCCAGAGTGGATGGGAGAACAGGCTGTGAGGAGAAATACCTTTCTCTGAAACCAAAACGCAGCTATCTAGCTGAATGGTTTTCAATGTGTATATTAAACTTCCAGAGATAAACTGATGTGGGTTTGCAGCAGTTCACAAACCCTTTCTTTGGAGAATGTAGAAACAGTCATTTCCAGTCATAGAGACACATATAAGAGTTAGAAATAAGAAAGCGTTTAAAACACAGAAGACCCGATTCATAGAAACTCATCTGCTGTGTATTGGTTCCTATTAGGAAGTTGCATCTATGTTTAGATTCAGGGAGGTTGCAACCCGTTTCTTCTGAAAGCTGCGTTTGGAAATTCCAGAGTGGATGGGAGAAAAGGATGTAAAGAGAAATACCTTGCTCTAAATCCAAAACGGAGGTATCTAGCAGAATGGATTTCAATATGTGTATTCAACTTCCAGAGTTAAACTGATGTGTGTTTGCAGCAGTTCAGAAACCCTTTTTTGGAAAATGTTGAAACAGTCATTTCCAGCCCTAGAGACGCATATAAGAGTTAGCAGTAAGAATGCGTTTAAAACACAGAAGACCCGCTTCGTACAAACTCATCTGCTGTGTATTGGTTTCTATTAGGAAGTTGCATATATGTTTAGAATCAGCGAGGTTGCAACACGTTTCTTCTAAAAGCTGCATTTGGACATTCCAGAGTGGATGGGAGAACAGGCTGTAAAGAGAAATACCTTGCTCTAAAACCAAAACGGATCTATCTAGCAGAATGGTTTTCAATGTGTATATTCAAATCCGGAGATAAAGTGATGTGTGTTTGCAGCAGTTCAGAAACCCTTTCTTTGGAGAATGTAGAAACAGTCATTTCCAGCCATAGAGACGCATATAAGAGTTAGCAGTAAGAATGCGTTTAAAACACAGAAGACTCGCTTCGTACAAACTCATCTGCTGTGTGTTGGTTCCTTTTAGGAAGTTGCATCTATGTTTAGATTCTGTGAGGTAGAAACACGTTTCTTCTAAAAGCTGCGTTTGGACATTCCAGAGTGGATGGGAGAACAGGCTATAAAGAGAAATACCTTGCTCTAAAACCAAAAAGGAGCTATCTAGCAGAATGGTTTTCAATGTGTGTATTCAACTTCCAGAGATAAACTGATGTGTGTTTGCAGTAGTTCAGAAACCCTTTCTTTGGAGAATGAAGAAACAGTTATTTCCAGCACTAGAGACCCATATAAGAGTTAGCAGTAAGAATGCGTTTAAAACACAGAAGACCCGCTTCGTACAAAATCATCTGCTGTGTGTTGGTTACATTTAGGAAGTTGCATCTATGTTTAGATTCAGCGAGGTAGAAACACGTTTCTTCAAAAAGCCGCGTTTGGACATTCCAGAGTGGATGGGAGAACAGGCTGTAAAGAAAAATAACTTGCTCTAAAACCAAAACGGAGCTATCTAGCAGAATGGTTGTCAATGTGTGTATTCAACTTCCAGAGTTAAACTGATTTATGTTTGCCGCAGTTCAGAAACCCTTTCTTTGGTGAATGTAGAAACAGTCATTTCCAGCCCTAGAGACGCATATAAGAGTTAGCAGTAAGAATGCGTTTAAAACACAGAAGTCCCGCTTCGTACTTACTCATATGCTGTGTGTTGGTTTTCTTTAGGAAGTTGCATCTATGTTTAGATTCAGAGAGCTAGAAACACGTTTCTTTTAAAAGCTGTGTTTGGACATACCAGAATGGATGGGAGAACAGGCTGTAAAGAGAAATACCTTGCTCTAAAACCAAAACGGAGCTATCTAGCAGAATGGTTGTCAATATGTGTATTCAACTTCCAGAGTTAAACTGATGTGTGTTTGCAGCAGTTCAGAAACCCTTTTTTGGAAAATGTTGAAACAGTCATTTCTAGCCCTAGAGACGCATATAAGAGTTAGCAGTAAGAATGCGTTTAAAACACAGAAGACTCGCTTCGTACAAACTCATCTGCTGTGTGTTGGTTCCTTTTAGGAAGTTGCATCTATGTTTAGATTCTGTGAGGTAGAAACACGTTTCTTCTAAAAGCTAAGTTTGGACATTCCAGAGTGGATGGGAGAACAGGCTATAAAGAGAAATACCTTGCTCTAAAACCAAAAAGGAGCTATCTAGCTGAATGGTTTTCAATGTGTGTATTCAACTTCCAGAGATAAACTGATGTGTGTTTGCAGTAGTTCAGAAACCCTATCTTTGGAGAATGAAGAAACAGTTATTTCCAGCACTAGAGACGCATATAAGAGTTAGCAGTAAGAATGCATTTAAAACACAGAAGACCCGCTTCGTACAAACTCATCTGCTGTGTATTGGTTCCTATTAGGAGGTTGCATCTATGTTTAGAATCAGCGAGGTTGCAACACGTTTCTTTTAAAGGCTGCGTTTGGACATTCCAGAGTGGATGGGAGAACAGGCTGTAAAGAGAAATACCTTGCTCTAAAACCAAAACGGAGCTATCTAGCAGAATGGTTTTCAATGTGTATATTCAAATCCGGAGATAAAGTGATGTGTGTTTGCAGCAGTTCAGAAACCCTTTCTTTGGAGAATGTAGAAACAGTCATTTCCAGCCATAGAGACGCATATAAGAGTTAGCAGTAAGAATGCGTTTAAAACACAGAAGACTCGCTTCGTACAAACTCATCTGGTGTGTGTTGGTTCCTTTTAGGAAGTTGCATCTATGTTTAGATTCTGTGAGGTAGAAACACGTTTCTTCTAAAAGCTGCGTTTGGACATTCCAGAGTGGATGGGAGAACAGGCTATAAAGAGAAATACCTTGCTCTAAAACCAAAAAGGAGCTATCTAGCAGAATGGTTTTCAATGTGTGTATTCAACTTCCAGAGATAAACTGATGTGTGTTTGCAGCAGTTCAGAAACCATTTCTTTGGAGAATGTAGAAAAAATTATTTCCAGCCATAGAGATGCATATAAGAGTTAGCAGTAAGAATGCGTTTAAAACACAGAAGACCCGATTCGTACAAACTCATCTGCTGTGTATTGGTTCCTATTAGGAAGTTGCATCTATGTTTAGAGTCAGCGAGGTTGCAACCCGTTTCTTCTGAAAGCTGCGTTTGGACATTCCAGAGTGGAAGGGAGAAAAGGATGTAAAGAGAAATACCTTGCTCTAAATCCAAAACTGAGATATCTAGCAGAATGGTTGTCAATGTGTGTATTCTACTTCCAGAGATAAACTGATGAGTGTTTGCAGAAGTTGAGAAACCCTTTCTTTGGAGAATGTAGAAACAGTCATTTCCAGCCCTAGAGACGCATATAAGAGTTAGCAGTAAGAATGCGTTTAAAACACAGAAGACCCGCTTCGTACTTACTCATATGCTGTGTGTTGGTTTTCTTTAGGAAGTTGCATCTATGTTTAGATTCAGAGAGGTAGAAACACGTTTCTTTTAAAAGCTGCGTTTGGACATACCAGAATGGATGGGAGAACAGGCTGTAAAGAGAAATACCTTGCTCTAAAACCAAAACGGAGCTATCTAGCAGAATGGTTGTCAATATGTGTATTCAACTTCCAGAGTTAAACTGATGTGTGTTTGCAGCAGTTCAGAAACCCTTTTTTGGAAAATGTTGAAACAGTCATTTCTAGCCCTAGAGACGCATATAAGAGTTAGCAGTAAGAATGCGTTTAAAACACAGAAGACTCGCTTCGTACAAACTCATCTGCTGTGTGTTGGTTCCTTTTAGGAAGTTGCATCTATGTTTAGATTCTGTGAGGTAGAAACACGTTTCTTCTAAAAGCTAAGTTTGGACATTCCAGAGTGGATGGGAGAACAGGCTATAAAGAGAAATACCTTGCTCTAAAACCAAAAAGGAGCTATCTAGCTGAATGGTTTTCAATGTTTTTATTCAACTTCCAGAGATAAACTGATGTGTGTTTGCAGTAGTTCAGAAACCCTTTCTTTGGAGAATGAAGAAACAGTTATTTCCAGCACTAGAGACGCATATAAGAGTTAGCAGTAAGAATGCATTTAAAACACAGAAGACCCGCTTCGTACAAACTCATCTGCTGTGTATTGGTTCCTATTAGGAAGTTGCATCTATGTTTAGATTCAGCGAGGTTGCAACCCGTTTCTTCTGAAAGCTGCGTTTGGACATTCCAGAGTGGATGGGAGAAAAGGATGTAAAGAGAAATACCTTGCTCTAAATCCAAAACGGAGGTATCTAGCAGAATGGTTTTCAATGTGTGTATTCTACTTCCAGAGATAAACTGATGTGTGTTTGCAGAAGTTGAGAAACCCTTTCTTTGGAGAATGTAGAAACAGTCATTTCCAGCCCTAGAGACGCATATAAGAGTTAGCAGTAAGAATGCGTTTAAAACACAGAAGACCCGCTTCGTACAAACTCATCTGCTGTGTATTGGTTTCTATTAGGAAGTTGCATATATGTTTAGAATCAGCGAGGTTGCAACACGTTTCTTCTAAAAGCTGCATTTGGACATTCCAGAGTGGATGGGAGAACAGGCTGTAAAGAGAAATACCTTGCTCTAAAACCAAAACGGAGCTATCTAGCAGAATGGTTTTCAATGTGTATATTCAAATCCGGAGATAAAGTGATGTGTGTTTGCAGCAGTTCAGAAACCCTTTCTTTGGAGAATGTAGAAACAGTCATTTCCAGCCATAGAGACGCATATAAGAGTTAGCAGTAAGAATGCGTTTAAAACACAGAAGACTCGCTTCGTACAAACTCATCTGCTGTGTGTTGGTTCCTTTTAGGAAGTTGCATCTATGTTTAGATTCTGTGAGGTAGAAACACGTTTCTTCTAAAAGCTAAGTTTGGACATTCCAGAGTGGATGGGAGAACAGGCTATAAAGAGAAATACCTTGCTCTAAAACCAAAAAGGAGCTATCTAGCTGAATGGTTTTCAATGTGTGTATTCAACTTCCAGAGATAAACTGATGTGTGTTTGCAGTAGTTCAGAAACCCTATCTTTGGAGAATGAAGAAACAGTTATTTCCAGCACTAGAGACGCATATAAGAGTTAGCAGTAAGAATGCATTTAAAACACAGAAGACCCGCTTCGTACAAACTCATCTGCTGTGTATTGGTTCCTATTAGGAGGTTGCATCTATGTTTAGAATCAGCGAGGTTGCAACACGTTTCTTTTAAAGGCTGCGTTTGGACATTCCAGAGTGGATGGGAGAACAGGCTGTAAAGAGAAATACCTTGCTCTAAAACCAAAACGGAGCTATCTAGCAGAATGGTTTTCAATGTGTATATTCAAATCCGGAGATAAAGTGATGTGTGTTTGCAGCAGTTCAGAAACCCTTTCTTTGGAGAATGTAGAAACAGTCATTTCCAGCCATAGAGACGCATATAAGAGTTAGCAGTAAGAATGCGTTTAAAACACAGAAGACTCGCTTCGTACAAACTCATCTGGTGTGTGTTGGTTCCTTTTAGGAAGTTGCATCTATGTTTAGATTCTGTGAGGTAGAAACACGTTTCTTCTAAAAGCTGCGTTTGGACATTCCAGAGTGGATGGGAGAACAGGCTATAAAGAGAAATACCTTGCTCTAAAACCAAAAAGGAGCTATCTAGCAGAATGGTTTTCAATGTGTGTATTCAACTTCCAGAGATAAACTGATGTGTGTTTGCAGCAGTTCAGAAACCATTTCTTTGGAGAATGTAGAAAAAATTATTTCCAGCCATAGAGATGCATATAAGAGTTAGCAGTAAGAATGCGTTTAAAACACAGAAGACCCGATTCGTACAAACTCATCTGCTGTGTATTGGTTCCTATTAGGAAGTTGCATCTATGTTTAGAGTCAGCGAGGTTGCAACCCGTTTCTTCTGAAAGCTGCGTTTGGACATTCCAGAGTGGAAGGGAGAAAAGGATGTAAAGAGAAATACCTTGCTCTAAATCCAAAACTGAGATATCTAGCAGAATGGTTGTCAATGTGTGTATTCTACTTCCAGAGATAAACTGATGAGTGTTTGCAGAAGTTGAGAAACCCTTTCTTTGGAGAATGTAGAAACAGTCATTTCCAGCCCTAGAGACGCATATAAGAGTTAGCAGTAAGAATGCGTTTAAAACACAGAAGACCCGCTTCGTACTTACTCATATGCTGTGTGTTGGTTTTCTTTAGGAAGTTGCATCTATGTTTAGATTCAGAGAGGTAGAAACACGTTTCTTTTAAAAGCTGCGTTTGGACATACCAGAATGGATGGGAGAACAGGCTGTAAAGAGAAATACCTTGCTCTAAAACCAAAACGGAGCTATCTAGCAGAATGGTTGTCAATATGTGTATTCAACTTCCAGAGTTAAACTGATGTGTGTTTGCAGCAGTTCAGAAACCCTTTTTTGGAAAATGTTGAAACAGTCATTTCTAGCCCTAGAGACGCATATAAGAGTTAGCAGTAAGAATGCGTTTAAAACACAGAAGACTCGCTTCGTACAAACTCATCTGCTGTGTGTTGGTTCCTTTTAGGAAGTTGCATCTATGTTTAGATTCTGTGAGGTAGAAACACGTTTCTTCTAAAAGCTGCGTTTGGACCTTCCAGAGTGGATGGGAGAACAGGCTGTGAGGAGAAATACCTTTCTCTGAAACCAAAACGCAGCTATCTAGCTGAATGGTTTTCAATGTGTATATTAAACTTCCAGAGATAAACTGATGTGGGTTTGCAGCAGTTCACAAACCCTTTCTTTGGAGAATGTAGAAACAGTCATTTCCAGTCATAGAGACACATATAAGAGTTAGAAATAAGAAAGCGTTTAAAACACAGAAGACCCGATTCATAGAAACTCATCTGCTGTGTATTGGTTCCTATTAGGAAGTTGCATCTATGTTTAGATTCAGGGAGGTTGCAACCCGTTTCTTCTGAAAGCTGCGTTTGGAAATTCCAGAGTGGATGGGAGAAAAGGATGTAAAGAGAAATACCTTGCTCTAAATCCAAAACGGAGGTATCTAGCAGAATGGATTTCAATATGTGTATTCAACTTCCAGAGTTAAACTGATGTGTGTTTGCAGCAGTTCAGAAACCCTTTTTTGGAAAATGTTGAAACAGTCATTTCTAGCCCTAGAGACGCATATAAGAGTTAGCAGTAAGAATGCGTTTAAAACACAGAAGACTCGCTTCGTACAAACTCATCTGCTGTGTGTTGGTTCCTTTTAGGAAGTTGCATCTATGTTTAGATTCTGTGAGGTAGAAACACGTTTCTTCTAAAAGCTAAGTTTGGACATTCCAGAGTGGATGGGAGAACAGGCTATAAAGAGAAATACCTTGCTCTAAAACCAAAAAGGAGCTATCTAGCTGAATGGTTTTCAATGTGTGTATTCAACTTCCAGAGATAAACTGATGTGTGTTTGCAGTAGTTCAGAAACCCTATCTTTGGAGAATGAAGAAACAGTTATTTCCAGCACTAGAGACGCATATAAGAGTTAGCAGTAAGAATGCATTTAAAACACAGAAGACCCGCTTCGTACAAACTCATCTGCTGTGTATTGGTTCCTATTAGGAGGTTGCATCTATGTTTAGAATCAGCGAGGTTGCAACACGTTTCTTTTAAAGGCTGCGTTTGGACATTCCAGAGTGGATGGGAGAACAGGCTGTAAAGAGAAATACCTTGCTCTAAAACCAAAACGGAGCTATCTAGCAGAATGGTTTTCAATGTGTATATTCAAATCCGGAGATAAAGTGATGTGTGTTTGCAGCAGTTCAGAAACCCTTTCTTTGGAGAATGTAGAAACAGTCATTTCCAGCCATAGAGACGCATATAAGAGTTAGCAGTAAGAATGCGTTTAAAACACAGAAGACTCGCTTCGTACAAACTCATCTGGTGTGTGTTGGTTCCTTTTAGGAAGTTGCATCTATGTTTAGATTCTGTGAGGTAGAAACACGTTTCTTCTAAAAGCTGCGTTTGGACATTCCAGAGTGGATGGGAGAACAGGCTATAAAGAGAAATACCTTGCTCTAAAACCAAAAAGGAGCTATCTAGCAGAATGGTTTTCAATGTGTGTATTCAACTTCCAGAGATAAACTGATGTGTGTTTGCAGCAGTTCAGAAACCATTTCTTTGGAGAATGTAGAAAAAATTATTTCCAGCCATAGAGATGCATATAAGAGTTAGCAGTAAGAATGCGTTTAAAACACAGAAGACCCGATTCGTACAAACTCATCTGCTGTGTATTGGTTCCTATTAGGAAGTTGCATCTATGTTTAGAGTCAGCGAGGTTGCAACCCGTTTCTTCTGAAAGCTGCGTTTGGACATTCCAGAGTGGAAGGGAGAAAAGGATGTAAAGAGAAATACCTTGCTCTAAATCCAAAACTGAGATATCTAGCAGAATGGTTGTCAATGTGTGTATTCTACTTCCAGAGATAAACTGATGAGTGTTTGCAGAAGTTGAGAAACCCTTTCTTTGGAGAATGTAGAAACAGTCATTTCCAGCCCTAGAGACGCATATAAGAGTTAGCAGTAAGAATGCGTTTAAAACACAGAAGACCCGCTTCGTACTTACTCATATGCTGTGTGTTGGTTTTCTTTAGGAAGTTGCATCTATGTTTAGATTCAGAGAGGTAGAAACACGTTTCTTTTAAAAGCTGCGTTTGGACATACCAGAATGGATGGGAGAACAGGCTGTAAAGAGAAATACCTTGCTCTAAAACCAAAACGGAGCTATCTAGCAGAATGGTTGTCAATATGTGTATTCAACTTCCAGAGTTAAACTGATGTGTGTTTGCAGCAGTTCAGAAACCCTTTTTTGGAAAATGTTGAAGCAGTCATTTCTAGCCCTAGAGACGCATATAAGAGTTAGCAGTAAGAATGCGTTTAAAACACAGAAGACTCGCTTCGTACAAACTCATCTGCTGTGTGTTGGTTCCTTTTAGGAAGTTGCATCTATGTTTAGATTCTGTGAGGTAGAAACACGTTTCTTCTAAAAGCTAAGTTTGGACATTCCAGAGTGGATGGGAGAACAGGCTATAAAGAGAAATACCTTGCTCTAAAACCAAAAAGGAGCTATCTAGCTGAATGGTTTTCAATGTTTTTATTCAACTTCCAGAGATAAACTGATGTGTGTTTGCAGTAGTTCAGAAACCCTTTCTTTGGAGAATGAAGAAACAGTTATTTCCAGCACTAGAGACGCATATAAGAGTTAGCAGTAAGAATGCATTTAAAACACAGAAGACCCGCTTCGTACAAACTCATCTGCTGTGTATTGGTTCCTATTAGGAAGTTGCATCTATGTTTAGATTCAGCGAGGTTGCAACCCGTTTCTTCTGAAAGCTGCGTTTGGACATTCCAGAGTGGATGGGAGAAAAGGATGTAAAGAGAAATACCTTGCTCTAAATCCAAAACGGAGGTATCTAGCAGAATGGTTTTCAATGTGTGTATTCTACTTCCAGAGATAAACTGATGTGTGTTTGCAGAAGTTGAGAAACCCTTTCTTTGGAGAATGTAGAAACAGTCATTTCCAGCCCTAGAGACGCATATAAGAGTTAGCAGTAAGAATGCGTTTAAAACACAGAAGACCCGCTTCGTACAAACTCATCTGCTGTGTATTGGTTTCTATTAGGAAGTTGCATATATGTTTAGAATCAGCGAGGTTGCAACACGTTTCTTCTAAAAGCTGCATTTGGACATTCCAGAGTGGATGGGAGAACAGGCTGTAAAGAGAAATACCTTGCTCTAAAACCAAAACGGAGCTATCTAGCAGAATGGTTTTCAATGTGTATATTCAAATCCGGAGATAAAGTGATGTGTGTTTGCAGCAGTTCAGAAACCCTTTCTTTGGAGAATGTAGAAACAGTCATTTCCAGCCATAGAGACGCATATAAGAGTTAGCAGTAAGAATGCGTTTAAAACACAGAAGACTCGCTTCGTACAAACTCATCTGCTGTGTGTTGGTTCCTTTTAGGAAGTTGCATCTATGTTTAGATTCTGTGAGGTAGAAACACGTTTCTTCTAAAAGCTAAGTTTGGACATTCCAGAGTGGATGGGAGAACAGGCTATAAAGAGAAATACCTTGCTCTAAAACCAAAAAGGAGCTATCTAGCTGAATGGTTTTCAATGTGTGTATTCAACTTCCAGAGATAAACTGATGTGTGTTTGCAGTAGTTCAGAAACCCTATCTTTGGAGAATGAAGAAACAGTTATTTCCAGCACTAGAGACGCATATAAGAGTTAGCAGTAAGAATGCATTTAAAACACAGAAGACCCGCTTCGTACAAACTCATCTGCTGTGTATTGGTTCCTATTAGGAGGTTGCATCTATGTTTAGAATCAGCGAGGTTGCAACACGTTTCTTTTAAAGGCTGCGTTTGGACATTCCAGAGTGGATGGGAGAACAGGCTGTAAAGAGAAATACCTTGCTCTAAAACCAAAACGGAGCTATCTAGCAGAATGGTTTTCAATGTGTATATTCAAATCCGGAGATAAAGTGATGTGTGTTTGCAGCAGTTCAGAAACCCTTTCTTTGGAGAATGTAGAAACAGTCATTTCCAGCCATAGAGACGCATATAAGAGTTAGCAGTAAGAATGCGTTTAAAACACAGAAGACTCGCTTCGTACAAACTCATCTGGTGTGTGTTGGTTCCTTTTAGGAAGTTGCATCTATGTTTAGATTCTGTGAGGTAGAAACACGTTTCTTCTAAAAGCTGCGTTTGGACATTCCAGAGTGGATGGGAGAACAGGCTATAAAGAGAAATACCTTGCTCTAAAACCAAAAAGGAGCTATCTAGCAGAATGGTTTTCAATGTGTGTATTCAACTTCCAGAGATAAACTGATGTGTGTTTGCAGCAGTTCAGAAACCATTTCTTTGGAGAATGTAGAAAAAATTATTTCCAGCCATAGAGATGCATATAAGAGTTAGCAGTAAGAATGCGTTTAAAACACAGAAGACCCGATTCGTACAAACTCATCTGCTGTGTATTGGTTCCTATTAGGAAGTTGCATCTATGTTTAGAGTCAGCGAGGTTGCAACCCGTTTCTTCTGAAAGCTGCGTTTGGACATTCCAGAGTGGAAGGGAGAAAAGGATGTAAAGAGAAATACCTTGCTCTAAATCCAAAACTGAGATATCTAGCAGAATGGTTGTCAATGTGTGTATTCTACTTCCAGAGATAAACTGATGAGTGTTTGCAGAAGTTGAGAAACCCTTTCTTTGGAGAATGTAGAAACAGTCATTTCCAGCCCTAGAGACGCATATAAGAGTTAGCAGTAAGAATGCGTTTAAAACACAGAAGACCCGCTTCGTACTTACTCATATGCTGTGTGTTGGTTTTCTTTAGGAAGTTGCATCTATGTTTAGATTCAGAGAGGTAGAAACACGTTTCTTTTAAAAGCTGCGTTTGGACATACCAGAATGGATGGGAGAACAGGCTGTAAAGAGAAATACCTTGCTCTAAAACCAAAACGGAGCTATCTAGCAGAATGGTTGTCAATATGTGTATTCAACTTCCAGAGTTAAACTGATGTGTGTTTGCAGCAGTTCAGAAACCCTTTTTTGGAAAATGTTGAAACAGTCATTTCTAGCCCTAGAGACGCATATAAGAGTTAGCAGTAAGAATGCGTTTAAAACACAGAAGACTCGCTTCGTACAAACTCATCTGCTGTGTGTTGGTTCCTTTTAGGAAGTTGCATCTATGTTTAGATTCTGTGAGGTAGAAACACGTTTCTTCTAAAAGCTGCGTTTGGACCTTCCAGAGTGGATGGGAGAACAGGCTGTGAGGAGAAATACCTTTCTCTGAAACCAAAACGCAGCTATCTAGCTGAATGGTTTTCAATGTGTATATTAAACTTCCAGAGATAAACTGATGTGGGTTTGCAGCAGTTCACAAACCCTTTCTTTGGAGAATGTAGAAACAGTCATTTCCAGTCATAGAGACACATATAAGAGTTAGAAATAAGAAAGCGTTTAAAACACAGAAGACCCGATTCATAGAAACTCATCTGCTGTGTATTGGTTCCTATTAGGAAGTTGCATCTATGTTTAGATTCAGGGAGGTTGCAACCCGTTTCTTCTGAAAGCTGCGTTTGGACATTCCAGAGTGGATGGGAGAAAAGGATGTAAAGAGAAATACCTTGCTCTAAATCCAAAACGGAGGTATCTAGCAGAATGGTTTTCAATATGTGTATTCAACTTCCAGAGTTAAACTGATGTGTGTTTGCAGCAGTTCAGAAACCCTTTTTTGGAAAATGTTGAAACAGTCATTTCTAGCCCTAGAGACGCATATAAGAGTTAGCAGTAAGAATGCGTTTAAAACACAGAAGACTCGCTTCGTACAAACTCATCTGCTGTGTGTTGGTTCCTTTTAGGAAGTTGCATCTATGTTTAGATTCTGTGAGGTAGAAACACGTTTCTTCTAAAAGCTAAGTTTGGACATTCCAGAGTGGATGGGAGAACAGGCTATAAAGAGAAATACCTTGCTCTAAAACCAAAAAGGAGCTATCTAGCTGAATGGTTTTCAATGTGTGTATTCAACTTCCAGAGATAAACTGATGTGTGTTTGCAGTAGTTCAGAAACCCTATCTTTGGAGAATGAAGAAACAGTTATTTCCAGCACTAGAGACGCATATAAGAGTTAGCAGTAAGAATGCATTTAAAACACAGAAGACCCGCTTCGTACAAACTCATCTGCTGTGTATTGGTTCCTATTAGGAGGTTGCATCTATGTTTAGAATCAGCGAGGTTGCAACACGTTTCTTTTAAAGGCTGCGTTTGGACATTCCAGAGTGGATGGGAGAACAGGCTGTAAAGAGAAATACCTTGCTCTAAAACCAAAACGGAGCTATCTAGCAGAATGGTTTTCAATGTGTATATTCAAATCCGGAGATAAAGTGATGTGTGTTTGCAGCAGTTCAGAAACCCTTTCTTTGGAGAATGTAGAAACAGTCATTTCCAGCCATAGAGACGCATATAAGAGTTAGCAGTAAGAATGCGTTTAAAACACAGAAGACTCGCTTCGTACAAACTCATCTGGTGTGTGTTGGTTCCTTTTAGGAAGTTGCATCTATGTTTAGATTCTGTGAGGTAGAAACACGTTTCTTCTAAAAGCTGCGTTTGGACATTCCAGAGTGGATGGGAGAACAGGCTATAAAGAGAAATACCTTGCTCTAAAACCAAAAAGGAGCTATCTAGCAGAATGGTTTTCAATGTGTGTATTCAACTTCCAGAGATAAACTGATGTGTGTTTGCAGCAGTTCAGAAACCATTTCTTTGGAGAATGTAGAAAAAATTATTTCCAGCCATAGAGATGCATATAAGAGTTAGCAGTAAGAATGCGTTTAAAACACAGAAGACCCGATTCGTACAAACTCATCTGCTGTGTATTGGTTCCTATTAGGAAGTTGCATCTATGTTTAGAGTCAGCGAGGTTGCAACCCGTTTCTTCTGAAAGGTGCGTTTGGACATTCCAGAGTGGAAGGGAGAAAAGGATGTAAAGAGAAATACCTTGCTCTAAATCCAAAACTGAGATATCTAGCAGAATGGTTGTCAATGTGTGTATTCTACTTCCAGAGATAAACTGATGAGTGTTTGCAGAAGTTGAGAAACCCTTTCTTTGGAGAATGTAGAAACAGTCATTTCCAGCCCTAGAGACGCATATAAGAGTTAGCAGTAAGAATGCGTTTAAAACACAGAAGACCCGCTTCGTACTTACTCATATGCTGTGTGTTGGTTTTCTTTAGGAAGTTGCATCTATGTTTAGATTCAGAGAGGTAGAAACACGTTTCTTTTAAAAGCTGCGTTTGGACATACCAGAATGGATGGGAGAACAGGCTGTAAAGAGAAATACCTTGCTCTAAAACCAAAACGGAGCTATCTAGCAGAATGGTTGTCAATATGTGTATTCAACTTCCAGAGTTAAACTGATGTGTGTTTGCAGCAGTTCAGAAACCCTTTTTTGGAAAATGTTGAAACAGTCATTTCTAGCCCTAGAGACGCATATAAGAGTTAGCAGTAAGAATGCGTTTAAAACACAGAAGACTCGCTTCGTACAAACTCATCTGCTGTGTGTTGGTTCCTTTTAGGAAGTTGCATCTATGTTTAGATTCTGTGAGGTAGAAACACGTTTCTTCTAAAAGCTAAGTTTGGACATTCCAGAGTGGATGGGAGAACAGGCTATAAAGAGAAATACCTTGCTCTAAAACCAAAAAGGAGCTATCTAGCTGAATGGTTTTCAATGTTTTTATTCAACTTCCAGAGATAAACTGATGTGTGTTTGCAGTAGTTCAGAAACCCTTTCTTTGGAGAATGAAGAAACAGTTATTTCCAGCACTAGAGACGCATATAAGAGTTAGCAGTAAGAATGCATTTAAAACACAGAAGACCCGCTTCGTACAAACTCATCTGCTGTGTATTGGTTCCTATTAGGAAGTTGCATCTATGTTTAGATTCAGCGAGGTTGCAACCCGTTTCTTCTGAAAGCTGCGTTTGGACATTCCAGAGTGGATGGGAGAAAAGGATGTAAAGAGAAATACCTTGCTCTAAATCCAAAACGGAGGTATCTAGCAGAATGGTTTTCAATGTGTGTATTCTACTTCCAGAGATAAACTGATGTGTGTTTGCAGAAGTTGAGAAACCCTTTCTTTGGAGAATGTAGAAACAGTCATTTCCAGCCCTAGAGACGCATATAAGAGTTAGCAGTAAGAATGCGTTTAAAACACAGAAGACTCGCTTCGTACAAACTCATCTGCTGTGTGTTGGTTCCTTTTAGGAAGTTGCATCTATGTTTAGATTCTGTGAGGTAGAAACACGTTTCTTCTAAAAGCTAAGTTTGGACATTCCAGAGTGGATGGGAGAACAGGCTATAAAGAGAAATACCTTGCTCTAAAACCAAAAAGGAGCTATCTAGCTGAATGGTTTTCAATGTGTGTATTCAACTTCCAGAGATAAACTGATGTGTGTTTGCAGTAGTTCAGAAACCCTTTCTTTGGAGAATGAAGAAACAGTTATTTCCAGCACTAGAGACGCATATAAGAGTTAGCAGTAAGAATGCATTTAAAACACAGAAGACCCGCTTCGTACAAACTCATCTGCTGTGTATTGGTTCCTATTAGGAGGTTGCATCTATGTTTAGAATCAGCGAGGTTGCAACACGTTTCTTTTAAAGGCTGCGTTTGGACATTCCAGAGTGGATGGGAGAACAGGCTGTATAGAGAAATACCTTGCTCTAAAACCAAAACGGAGCTATCTAGCAGAATGGTTTTCAATGTTTGTATTCAACTTCCAGAGATAAACTGATGTGTGTTTGCAGCAGTTCAGAAACCCTTTTTTGGAAAATGTAGAAACAGTCATTTCCAGCCATAGAGATGCATATAAGAGTTAGCAGTAAGAATGCCTTGAAAACACAGAAGACCCGCTTCGTACAAACTCATCTGCTGTGTGTTTGGTCCTTTTAGGAAGTTACATCTATGTTTAGATTCAGCGAGGTAGAAACACGTTTTTTCTAAAAGCTGCGTTTGGACCTTCCAGAGTGGATGGGAGAACAGGCTGTGAAGAGAAATACCTTTCTCTGAAACCAAAACGCAGCTATCTAGCTGAATGGTTTTCAATGTGTATATTCAACTTCCAGAGATAAACTGATGTGGGTTTGCAGCAGTTCACAAACCCTTTCTTTGGAGAATGTAGAAACAGTCATTTCCAGTCATAGAGACACATATAAGAGTTAGAAATAAGAAAGCGTTTAAAACACAGAAGACCCGATTCATAGAAACTCATCTGCTGTGTATTGGTTCCTATTAGGAAGTTGCATCTATGTTTAGATTCAGCGAGGTTGCAACCCGTTTCTTCTGAAAGCTGCGTTTGGACATTCCAGAGTGGATGGGAGAAAAGGATGTAAAGAGAAATACCTTGCTCTAAATCCAAAACGGAGGTATCTAGCAGAATGGTTTTCAATATGTGTATTCAACTTCCAGAGTTAAACTGATGTGTGTTTGCAGCAGTTCAGAAACCCTTTCTTTGGAGAATGTAGAAACAGTCATTTCCAGCCCTAGAGACGCATATAAGAGTTAGCAGTAAGAATGCGTTTAAAACACAGAAGACCCGCTTCGTACAAACTCATCTGCTGTGTATTGGTTTCTATTAGGAAGTTGCATATATGTTTAGAATCAGCGAGGTTGCAACACGTTTCTTCTAATAGCTGCATTTGGACATTCCAGAGTGGATGGGAGAACAGGCTGTAAAGAGAAATACCTTGCTCTAAAACCAAAACGGATCTATCTAGCAGAATGGTTTTCAATGTGTATATTCAAATCCGGAGATAAAGTGATGTGTGTTTGCAGCAGTTCAGAAACCCTTTCTTTGGAGATTGTAGAAACAGTCATTTCCAGCCATAGAGACGCATATAAGAGTTAGCAGTAAGAATGCGTTTAAAACACAGAAGACTCGCTTCGTACAAACTCATCTGCTGTGTGTTGGTTCCTTTTAGGAAGTTGCATCTATGTTTAGATTCTGTGAGGTAGAAACACGTTTCTTCTAAAAGCTGCGTTTGGACATTCCAGAGTGGATGGGAGAACAGGCTATAAAGAGAAATACCTTGCTCTAAAACCAAAAAGGAGCTATCTAGCAGAATGGTTTTCAATGTGTGTATTCAACTTCCAGAGATAAACTGATGTGTGTTTGCAGTAGTTCAGAAACCCTTTCTTTGGAGAATGAAGAAACAGTTATTTCCAGCACTAGAGACCCATATAAGAGTTAGCAGTAAGAATGCGTTTAAAACACAGAAGACCCGCTTCGTACAAAATCATCTGCTGTGTGTTGGTTACATTTAGGAAGTTGCATCTATGTTTAGATTCAGCGAGGTAGAAACACGTTTCTTCAAAAAGCCACGTTTGGACATTCCAGAGTGGAAGGGAGAAAAGGATGTAAAGAAAAATAACTTGCTCTAAAACCAAAACGGAGCTATCTAGCAGAATGGTTGTCAATGTGTGTATTCAACTTCCAGAGTTAAACTGATTTATGTTTGCCGCAGTTCAGAAACCCTTTCTTTGGTGAATGTAGAAACAGTCATTTCTAGCCCTAGAGATGCATATAAGAGTTAGCAGTAAGAATGCGTTTAAAACACAGAAGTCCCGCTTCGTACTTACTCATATGCTGTGTGTTGGTTTTCTTTAGGAAGTTGCATCTATGTTTAGATTCAGAGAGGTAGAAACACGTTTCTTTTAAAAGCTGTGTTTGGACATACCAGAATGGATGGGAGAACAGGCTGTAAAGAGAAATACCTTGCTCTAAAACCAAAACGGAGCTATCTAGCAGAATGGTTGTCAATATGTGTATTCAACTTCCAGAGTTAAACTGATGTGTGTTTGCAGCAGTTCAGAAACCCTTTTTTGGAAAATGTTGAAACAGTCATTTCTAGCCCTAGAGACGCATATAAGAGTTAGCAGTAAGAATGCGTTTAAAACACAGAAGACTCGCTTCGTACAAACTCATCTGCTGTGTGTTGGTTCCTTTTAGGAAGTTGCATCTATGTTTAGATTCTGTGAGGTAGAAACACGTTTCTTCTAAAAGCTAAGTTTGGACATTCCAGAGTGGATGGGAGAACAGGCTATAAAGAGAAATACCTTGCTCTAAAACCAAAACGGAGCTATCTAGCTGAATGGTTTTCAATGTGTGTATTCAACTTCCAGAGTTAAACTGATGTGTGTTTGCAGCAGTTCAGAAACCCTTTTTTGGAAAATGTTGAAACAGTCATTTCTAGCCCTAGAGACGCATATAAGAGTTAGCAGTAAGAATGCGTTTAAAACACAGAAGACTCGCTTCGTACAAACTCATCTGCTGTGTGTTGGTTCCTTTTAGGAAGTTGCATCTATGTTTAGATTCTGTGAGGTAGAAACACGTTTCTTCTAAAAGCTAAGTTTGGACATTCCAGAGTGGATGGGAGAACAGGCTATAAAGAGAAATACCTTGCTCTAAAACCAAAAAGGAGCTATCTAGCTGAATGGTTTTCAATGTTTGTATTCAACTTCCAGAGATAAACTGATGTGTGTTTGCAGTAGTTCAGAAACCCTTTCTTTGGAGAATGAAGAAACAGTTATTTCCAGCACTAGAGACGCATATAAGAGTTAGCAGTAAGAATGCATTTAAAACACAGAAGACCCGCTTCGTACAAACTCATCTGCTGTGTATTGGTTCCTATTAGGAGGTTGCATCTATGTTTAGAATCAGCGAGGTTGCAACACGTTTCTTTTAAGGGCTGCGTTTGGACCTTCCAGAGTGGATGGGAGAACAGGCTGTATAGAGAAATACCTTGCTCTAAAACCAAAACGGAGCTATCTAGCAGAATGGTTTTCAATGTTTGTATTCAACTTCCAGAGATAAACTGATGTGTGTTTGCAGCAGTTCAGAAACCCTTTTTTGGAAAATGTAGAAACAGTCATTTCCAGCCATAGAGATGCATATAAGAGTTAGCAGTAAGAATGCCTTGAAAACACAGAAGACCCGCTTCGTACAAACTCATCTGCTGTGTGTTTGGTCCTTTTAGGAAGTTGCATCTATGTTTAGATTCAGCGAGGTAGAAACACGTTTTTTCTAAAAGCTGCGTTTGGACCTTCCAGAGTGGATGGGAGAACAGGCTGTGAAGAGAAATACCTTTCTCTGAAACCAAAACGGAGCTATCTAGCTGAATGGTTTTCAATGTGTATATTCAACTTCCAGAGATAAACTGATGTGGGTTTGCAGCAGTTCACAAACCCTTTCTTTGGAGAATGTAGAAACAGTCATTTCCAGTCATAGAGACACATATAAGAGTTAGAAATAAGAAAGCGTTTAAAACACAGAAGACCCGATTCGTAGAAACTCATCTGCTGTGTATTGGTTCCTATTAGGAAGTTGCATCTATGTTTAGATTCAGCGAGGTTGCAACCCGTTTCTTCTGAAAGCTGCGTTTGGACATTCCAGAGTGGATGGGAGAAAAGGATGTGAAGAGAAATACCTTGCTCTAAATCCAAAACGGAGGTATCTAGCAGAATGGTTTTCAATGTGTGTATTCTACTTCCAGAGATAAACTGATGTGTGTTTGCAGAAGTTGAGAAACCCTTTCTTTGGAGAATGTAGAAACAGTCATTTCCAGCCCTAGAGACGCATATAAGAGTTAGCAGTAAGAATGCGTTTAAAACACAGAAGACCCGCTTCGTACAAACTCATCTGCTGTGTATTGGTTTCTATTAGGAAGTTGCATATATGTTTAGAATCAGCGAGGTTGCAACACGTTTCTTCTAAAAGCTGCATTTGGACATTCCAGAGTGGATGGGAGAACAGGCTGTAAAGAGAAATACCTTGCTCTAAAACCAAAACGGAGCTATCTAGCAGAATGGTTTTCAATGTGTATATTCAAATCCGGAGATAAAGTGATGTGTGTTTGCAGCAGTTCATAAACCCTTTCTTTGGAGAATGTAGAAACAGTCATTTCCAGCCATAGAGACGCATATAAGAGTTAGCAGTAAGAATGCGTTTAAAACACAGAAGACTCGCTTCGTACAAACTCATCTGCTGTGTGTTGGTTCCTTTTAGGAAGTTGCATCTATGTTTAGATTCTGTGAGGTAGAAACACGTTTCTTCTAAAAGCTGCGTTTGGACATTCCAGAGTGGATGGGAGAACAGGCTATAAAGAGAAATACCTTGCTCTAAAACCAAAAAGGAGCTATCTAGCAGAATGGTTTTCAATGTGTGTATTCAACTTCCAGAGATAAACTGATGTGTGTTTGCAGTAGTTCAGAAACCCTTTCTTTGGAGAATGAAGAAACAGTTATTTCCAGCACTAGAGACCCATATAAGAGTTAGCAGTAAGAATGCGTTTAAAACACAGAAGACCCGCTTCGTACAAAATCATCTGCTGTGTGTTGGTTACATTTAGGAAGTTGCATCTATGTTTAGATTCAGCGAGGTAGAAACACGTTTCTTCAAAAAGCCGCGTTTGGACATTCCAGAGTGGATGGGAGAACAGGCTGTAAAGAAAAATAACTTGCTCTAAAACCAAAACGGAGCTATCTAGCAGAATGGTTGTCAATGTGTGTATTCAACTTCCAGAGTTAAACTGATTTATGTTTGCCGCAGTTCAGAAACCCTTTCTTTGGTGAATGTAGAAACAGTCATTTCCAGCCCTAGAGACGCATATAAGAGTTAGCAGTAAGAATGCGTTTAAAACACAGAAGACTCGCTTCGTACAAACTCATCTGCTGTGTGTTGGTTCCTTTTAGGAAGTTGCATCTATGTTTAGATTCTGTGAGGTAGAAACACGTTTCTTCTAAAAGCTAAGTTTGGACATTCCAGAGTGGATGGGAGAACAGGCTATAAAGAGAAATACCTTGCTCTAAAACCAAAAAGGAGCTATCTAGCTGAATGGTTTTCAATGTGTGTATTCAACTTCCAGAGATAAACTGATGTGTGTTTGCAGTAGTTCAGAAACCCTTTCTTTGGAGAATGAAGAAACAGTTATTTCCAGCACTAGAGACGCATATAAGAGTTAGCAGTAAGAATGCATTTAAAACACAGAAGACCCGCTTCGTACAAACTCATCTGCTGTGTATTGGTTCCTATTAGGAGGTTGCATCTATGTTTAGAATCAGCGAGGTTGCAACACGTTTCTTTTAAGGGCTGCGTTTGGACATTCCAGAGTGGATGGGAGAACAGGCTGTATAGAGAAATACCTTGCTCTAAAACCAAAACGGAGCTATCTAGCAGAATGGTTTTCAATGTTTCTATTCAACTTCCAGAGATAAACTGATGTGTGTTTGCAGCAGTTCAGAAACCCTTTTTTGGAAAATGTAGAAACAGTCATTTCCAGCCATAGAGATGCATATAAGAGTTAGCAGTAAGAATGCCTTGAAAACACAGAAGACCCGCTTCGTACAAACTCATCTGCTGTGTGTTGGGTCCTTTTAGGAAGTTGCATCTATGTTTAGATTCAGCGAGGTAGAAACACGTTTTTTCTAAAAGCTGCGTTTGGACCTTCCAGAGTGGATGGGAGAACAGGCTGTGAGGAGAAATACCTTTCTCTGAAACCAAAACGCAGCTATCTAGCTGAATGGTTTTCAATGTGTATATTAAACTTCCAGAGATAAACTGATGTGGGTTTGCAGCAGTTCACAAACCCTTTCTTTGGAGAATGTAGAAACAGTCATTTCCAGTCATAGAGACACATATAAGAGTTAGAAATAAGAAAGCGTTTAAAACACAGAAGACCCGATTCATAGAAACTCATCTGCTGTGTATTGGTTCCTATTAGGAAGTTGCATCTATGTTTAGATTCAGCGAGGTTGCAACCCGTTTCTTCTGAAAGCTGCGTTTGGACATTCCAGAGTGGATGGGAGAAAAGGATGTAAAGAGAAATACCTTGCTCTAAATCCAAAACGGAGGTATCTAGCAGAATGGTTTTCAATATGTGTATTCAACTTCCAGAGTTAAACTGATGTGTGTTTGCAGCAGTTCAGAAACCCTTTTTTGGAAAATGTTGAAACAGTCATTTCTAGCCCTAGAGACGCATATAAGAGTTAGCAGTAAGAATGCGTTTAAAACACAGAAGACTCGCT
The DNA here is from genome assembly GCF_048565385.1 of Saimiri boliviensis. Lineage (NCBI taxonomy): Eukaryota > Metazoa > Chordata > Mammalia > Primates > Cebidae > Saimiri > Saimiri boliviensis. The sequence goes on along the minus strand of NC_133470.1, from coordinate 82,039,175 downwards.
TCGTACAAACTCATCTGCTGTGTGTTGGTTCCTTTTAGGAAGTTGCATCTATGTTTAGATTCTGTGAGGTAGAAACACGTTTCTTCTAAAAGCTAAGTTTGGACATTCCAGAGTGGATGGGAGAACAGGCTATAAAGAGAAATACCTTGCTCTAAAACCAAAAAGGAGCTATCTAGCTGAATGGTTTTCAATGTTTGTATTCAACTTCCAGAGATAAACTGATGTGTGTTTGCAGTAGTTCAGAAACCCTTTCTTTGGAGAATGAAGAAACAGTTATTTCCAGCACTAGAGACGCATATAAGAGTTAGCAGTAAGAATGCATTTAAAACACAGAAGACCCGCTTCGTACAAACTCATCTGCTGTGTATTGGTTCCTATTAGGAGGTTGCATCTATGTTTAGAATCAGCGAGGTTGCAACACGTTTCTTTTAAAGGCTGCGTTTGGACATTCCAGAGTGGATGGGAGAACAGGCTGTATAGAGAAATACCTTGCTCTAAAACCAAAACGGAGCTATCTAGCAGAATGGTTTTCAATGTTTGTATTCAACTTCCAGAGATAAACTGATGTGTGTTTGCAGCAGTTCAGAAACCCTTTTTTGGAAAATGTAGAAACAGTCATTTCCAGCCATAGAGATGCATATAAGAGTTAGCAGTAAGAATGCCTTGAAAACACAGAAGACCCGCTTCGTACAAACTCATGTGCTGTGTGTTGGGTCCTTTTAGGAAGTTGCATCTATGTTTAGATTCAGCGAGGTAGAAACACGTTTTTTCTAAAAGCTGCGTTAGGACCTTCCAGAGTGGATGGGAGAACAGGCTGTGAAGAGAAATACCTTTCTCTGAAACCAAAACGGAGCTATCTAGCTGAATGGTTTTCAATGTGTATATTCAACTTCCAGAGATAAACTGATGTGGGTTTGCAGCAGTTCACAAACCCTTTCTTTGGAGAATGTAGAAACAGTCATTTCCAGTCATAGAGACACATATAAGAGTTAGAAATAAGAAAGCGTTTAAAACACAGAAGACCCGATTCATAGAAACTCATCTGCTGTGTATTGGTTCCTATTAGGAAGTTGCATCTATGTTTAGATTCAGCGAGGTTGCAACCCGTTTCTTCTGAAAGCTGCGTTTGGACATTCCAGAGTGGATGGGAGAAAAGGATGTGAAGAGAAATACCTTGCTCTAAATCCAAAACGGAGGTATCTAGCAGAATGGTTTTCAATGTGTGTATTCTACTTCCAGAGATAAACTGATGTGTGTTTGCAGAAGTTGAGAAACCCTTTCTTTGGAGAATGTAGAAACAGTCATTTCCAGTCATAGAGACACATATAAGAGTTAGAAATAAGAATGCGTTTAAAACACAGAAGACCCGCTTCGTACAAACTCATCTGCTGTGTATTGGTTTCTATTAGGAAGTTGCATATATGTTTAGAATCAGCGAGGTTGCAACACGTTTCTTCTAAAAGCTGCATTTGGACATTCCAGAGTGGATGGGAGAACAGGCTGTAAAGAGAAATACCTTGCTCTAAAACCAAAACGGATCTATCTAGCAGAATGGTTTTCAATGTGTATATTCAAATCCGGAGATAAAGTGATGTGTGTTTGCAGCAGTTCAGAAACCCTTTCTTTGGAGAATGTAGAAACAGTCATTTCCAGCCATAGAGACGCATATAAGAGTTAGCAGTAAGAATGCGTTTAAAACACAGAAGACTCGCTTCGTACAAACTCATCTGCTGTGTGTTGGTTCCTTTTAGGAAGTTGCATCTATGTTTAGATTCTGTGAGGTAGAAACACGTTTCTTCTAAAAGCTGCGTTTGGACATTCCAGAGTGGATGGGAGAACAGGCTATAAAGAGAAATACCTTGCTCTAAAACCAAAAAGGAGCTATCTAGCAGAATGGTTTTCAATGTGTGTATTCAACTTCCAGAGATAAACTGATGTGTGTTTGCAGTAGTTCAGAAACCCTTTCTTTGGAGAATGAAGAAACAGTTATTTCCAGCACTAGAGACCCATATAAGAGTTAGCAGTAAGAATGCGTTTAAAACACAGAAGACCCGCTTCGTACAAAATCATCTGCTGTGTGTTGGTTACATTTAGGAAGTTGCATCTATGTTTAGATTCAGCGAGGTAGAAACACGTTTCTTCAAAAAGCCGCGTTTGGACATTCCAGAGTGGATGGGAGAACAGGCTGTAAAGAAAAATAACTTGCTCTAAAACCAAAACGGAGCTATCTAGCAGAATGGTTGTCAATGTGTGTATTCAACTTCCAGAGTTAAACTGATTTATGTTTGCCGCAGTTCAGAAACCCTTTCTTTGGTGAATGTAGAAACAGTCATTTCCAGCCCTAGAGACGCATATAAGAGTTAGCAGTAAGAATGCGTTTAAAACACAGAAGTCCCGCTTCGTACTTACTCATATGCTGTGTGTTGGTTTTCTTTAGGAAGTTGCATCTATGTTTAGATTCAGAGAGGTAGAAACACGTTTCTTTTAAAAGCTGTGTTTGGACATACCAGAATGGATGGGAGAACAGGCTGTAAAGAGAAATACCTTGCTCTAAAACCAAAACGGAGCTATCTAGCAGAATGGTTGTCAATATGTGTATTCAACTTCCAGAGTTAAACTGATGTGTGTTTGCAGCAGTTCAGAAACCCTTTTTTGGAAAATGTTGAAACAGTCATTTCTAGCCCTAGAGACGCATATAAGAGTTAGCAGTAAGAATGCGTTTAAAACACAGAAGACTCGCTTCGTACAAACTCATCTGCTGTGTGTTGGTTCCTTTTAGGAAGTTGCATCTATGTTTAGATTCTGTGAGGTAGAAACACGTTTCTTCTAAAAGCTAAGTTTGGACATTCCAGAGTGGATGGGAGAACAGGCTATAAAGAGAAATACCTTGCTCTAAAACCAAAAAGGAGCTATCTAGCTGAATGGTTTTCAATGTGTGTATTCCACTTCCAGAGATAAACTGATGTGTGTTTGCAGTAGTTCAGAAACCCTATCTTTGGAGAATGAAGAAACAGTTATTTCCAGCACTAGAGACGCATATAAGAGTTAGCAGTAAGAATGCATTTAAAACACAGAAGACCCGCTTCGTACAAACTCATCTGCTGTGTATTGGTTCCTATTAGGAGGTTGCATCTATGTTTAGAATCAGCGAGGTTGCAACACGTTTCTTTTAAAGGCTGCGTTTGGACATTCCAGAGTGGATGGGAGAACAGGCTGTAAAGAGAAATACCTTGCTCTAAAACCAAAACGGAGCTATCTAGCAGAATGGTTTTCAATGTGTATATTCAAATCCGGAGATAAAGTGATGTGTGTTTGCAGCAGTTCAGAAACCCTTTCTTTGGAGAATGTAGAAACAGTCATTTCCAGCCATAGAGACGCATATAAGAGTTAGCAGTAAGAATGCGTTTAAAACACAGAAGACTCGCTTCGTACAAACTCATCTGGTGTGTGTTGGTTCCTTTTAGGAAGCTGCATCTATGTTTAGATTCTGTGAGGTAGAAACACGTTTCTTCTAAAAGCTGCGTTTGGACATTCCAGAGTGGATGGGAGAACAGGCTATAAAGAGAAATACCTTGCTCTAAAACCAAAAAGGAGCTATCTAGCAGAATGGTTTTCAATGTGTGTATTCAACTTCCAGAGATAAACTGATGTGTGTTTGCAGCAGTTCAGAAACCATTTCTTTGGAGAATGTAGAAAAAATTATTTCCAGCCATAGAGATGCATATAAGAGTTAGCAGTAAGAATGCGTTTAAAACACAGAAGACCCGATTCGTACAAACTCATCTGCTGTGTATTGGTTCCTATTAGGAAGTTGCATCTATGTTTAGAGTCAGCGAGGTTGCAACCCGTTTCTTCTGAAAGGTGCGTTTGGACATTCCAGAGTGGAAGGGAGAAAAGGATGTAAAGAGAAATACCTTGCTCTAAATCCAAAACTGAGATATCTAGCAGAATGGTTGTCAATGTGTGTATTCTACTTCCAGAGATAAACTGATGAGTGTTTGCAGAAGTTGAGAAACCCTTTCTTTGGAGAATGTAGAAACAGTCATTTCCAGCCCTAGAGACGCATATAAGAGTTAGCAGTAAGAATGCGTTTAAAACACAGAAGACCCGCTTCGTACTTACTCATATGCTGTGTGTTGGTTTTCTTTAGGAAGTTGCATCTATGTTTAGATTCAGAGAGGTAGAAACACGTTTCTTTTAAAAGCTGCGTTTGGACATACCAGAATGGATGGGAGAACAGGCTGTAAAGAGAAATACCTTGCTCTAAAACCAAAACGGAGCTATCTAGCAGAATGGTTGTCAATATGTGTATTCAACTTCCAGAGTTAAACTGATGTGTGTTTGCAGCAGTTCAGAAACCCTTTTTTGGAAAATGTTGAAACAGTCATTTCTAGCCCTAGAGACGCATATAAGAGTTAGCAGTAAGAATGCGTTTAAAACACAGAAGACTCGCTTCGTACAAACTCATCTGCTGTGTGTTGGTTCCTTTTAGGAAGTTGCATCTATGTTTAGATTCTGTGAGGTAGAAACACGTTTCTTCTAAAAGCTAAGTTTGGACATTCCAGAGTGGATGGGAGAACAGGCTATAAAGAGAAATACCTTGCTCTAAAACCAAAAAGGAGCTATCTAGCTGAATGGTTTTCAATGTTTTTATTCAACTTCCAGAGATAAACTGATGTGTGTTTGCAGTAGTTCAGAAACCCTTTCTTTGGAGAATGAAGAAACAGTTATTTCCAGCACTAGAGACGCATATAAGAGTTAGCAGTAAGAATGCATTTAAAACACAGAAGACCCGCTTCGTACAAACTCATCTGCTGTGTGTTTGGTCCTTTTAGGAAGTTACATCTATGTTTAGATTCAGCGAGGTAGAAACACGTTTTTTCTAAAAGCTGCGTTTGGACCTTCCAGAGTGGATGGGAGAACAGGCTGTGAAGAGAAATACCTTTCTCTGAAACCAAAACGGAGCTATCTAGCTGAATGGTTTTCAATGTGTATATTCAACTTCCAGAGATAAACTGATGTGGGTTTGCAGCAGTTCACAAACCCTTTCTTTGGAGAATGTAGAAACAGTCATTTCCAGTCATAGAGACACATATAAGAGTTAGAAATAAGAAAGCGTTTAAAACACAGAAGACCCGATTCGTAGAAACTCATCTGCTGTGTATTGGTTCCTATTAGGAAGTTGCATCTATGTTTAGATTCAGCGAGGTTGCAACCCGTTTCTTCTGAAAGCTGCGTTTGGACATTCCAGAGTGGAAGGGAGAAAAGGATGTAAAGAGAAATACCTTGCTCTAAATCCAAAACTGAGATATCTAGCAGAATGGTTGTCAATGTGTGTATTCTACTTCCAGAGATAAACTGATGAGTGTTTGCAGAAGTTGAGAAACCCTTTCTTTGGAGAATGTAGAAACAGTCATTTCCAGCCCTAGAGACGCATATAAGAGTTAGCAGTAAGAATGCGTTTAAAACACAGAAGACCCGCTTCGTACTTACTCATATGCTGTGTGTTGGTTCCTTTTAGGAAGTTGCATCTATGTTTAGATTCAGAGAGGTAGAAACACGTTTCTTTTAAAAGCTGCGTTTGGACATACCAGAATGGATGGGAGAACAGGCTGTAAAGAGAAATACCTTGCTCTAAAACCAAAACGGAGCTATCTAGCAGAATGGTTGTCAATATGTGTATTCAACTTCCAGAGTTAAACTGATGTGTGTTTGCAGCAGTTCAGAAACCCTTTTTTGGAAAATGTTGAAACAGTCATTTCTAGCCCTAGAGACGCATATAAGAGTTAGCAGTAAGAATGCGTTTAAAACACAGAAGACTCGCTTCGTACAAACTCATCTGCTGTGTGTTGGTTCCTTTTAGGAAGTTGCATCTATGTTTAGATTCTGTGAGGTAGAAACACGTTTCTTCTAAAAGCTAAGTTTGGACATTCCAGAGTGGATGGGAGAACAGGCTATAAAGAGAAATACCTTGCTCTAAAACCAAAAAGGAGCTATCTAGCTGAATGGTTTTCAATGTTTTTATTCAACTTCCAGAGATAAACTGATGTGTGTTTGCAGTAGTTCAGAAACCCTTTCTTTGGAGAATGAAGAAACAGTTATTTCCAGCACTAGAGACGCATATAAGAGTTAGCAGTAAGAATGCATTTAAAACACAGAAGACCCGCTTCGTACAAACTCATCTGCTGTGTGTTTGGTCCTTTTAGGAAGTTACATCTATGTTTAGATTCAGCGAGGTAGAAACACGTTTTTTCTAAAAGCTGCGTTTGGACCTTCCAGAGTGGATGGGAGAACAGGCTGTGAAGAGAAATACCTTTCTCTGAAACCAAAACGGAGCTATCTAGCTGAATGGTTTTCAATGTGTATATTCAACTTCCAGAGATAAACTGATGTGGGTTTGCAGCAGTTCACAAACCCTTTCTTTGGAGAATGTAGAAACAGTCATTTCCAGTCATAGAGACACATATAAGAGTTAGAAATGAGAAAGCGTTTAAAACACAGAAGACCCGATTCGTAGAAACTCATCTGCTGTGTATTGGTTCCTATTAGGAAGTTGCATCTATGTTTAGATTCAGCGAGGTTGCAACCCGTTTCTTCTGAAAGCTGCGTTTGGACATTCCAGAGTGGAAGGGAGAAAAGGATGTAAAGAGAAATACCTTGCTCTAAATCCAAAACTGAGATATCTAGCAGAATGGTTGTCAATGTGTGTATTCTACTTCCAGAGATAAACTGATGAGTGTTTGCAGAAGTTGAGAAACCCTTTCTTTGGAGAATGTAGAAACAGTCATTTCCAGCCCTAGAGACGCATATAAGAGTTAGCAGTAAGAATGCGTTTAAAACACAGAAGACCCGCTTCGTACTTACTCATATGCTGTGTGTTGGTTTTCTTTAGGAAGTTGCATCTATGTTTAGATTCAGAGAGGTAGAAACACGTTTCTTTTAAAAGCTGCGTTTGGACATACCAGAATGGATGGGAGAACAGGCTGTAAAGAGAAATACCTTGCTCTAAAACCAAAACGGAGCTATCTAGCAGAATGGTTGTCAATATGTGTATTCAACTTCCAGAGTTAAACTGATGTGTGTTTGCAGCAGTTCAGAAACCCTTTTTTGGAAAATGTTGAAACAGTCATTTCTAGCCCTAGAGACGCATATAAGAGTTAGCAGTAAGAATGCGTTTAAAACACAGAAGACTCGCTTCGTACAAACTCATCTGCTGTGTGTTGGTTCCTTTTAGGAAGTTGCATCTATGTTTAGATTCTGTGAGGTAGAAACACGTTTCTTCTAAAAGCTAAGTTTGGACATTCCAGAGTGGATGGGAGAACAGGCTATAAAGAGAAATACCTTGCTCTAAAACCAAAAAGGAGCTATCTAGCTGAATGGTTTTCAATGTTTTTATTCAACTTCCAGAGATAAACTGATGTGTGTTTGCAGTAGTTCAGAAACCCTTTCTTTGGAGAATGAAGAAACAGTTATTTCCAGCACTAGAGACGCATATAAGAGTTAGCAGTAAGAATGCATTTAAAACACAGAAGACCCGCTTCGTACAAACTCATCTGCTGTGTGTTTGGTCCTTTTAGGAAGTTACATCTATGTTTAGATTCAGCGAGGTAGAAACACGTTTTTTCTAAAAGCTGCGTTTGGACCTTCCAGAGTGGATGGGAGAACAGGCTGTGAAGAGAAATACCTTTCTCTGAAACCAAAACGGAGCTATCTAGCTGAATGGTTTTCAATGTGTATATTCAACTTCCAGAGATAAACTGATGTGGGTTTGCAGCAGTTCACAAACCCTTTCTTTGGAGAATGTAGAAACAGTCATTTCCAGTCATAGAGACACATATAAGAGTTAGAAATGAGAAAGCGTTTAAAACACAGAAGACCCGATTCGTAGAAACTCATCTGCTGTGTATTGGTTCCTATTAGGAAGTTGCATCTATGTTTAGATTCAGCGAGGTTGCAACCCGTTTCTTCTGAAAGCTGCGTTTGGACATTCCAGAGTGGAAGGGAGAAAAGGATGTAAAGAGAAATACCTTGCTCTAAATCCAAAACTGAGATATCTAGCAGAATGGTTGTCAATGTGTGTATTCTACTTCCAGAGATAAACTGATGAGTGTTTGCAGAAGTTGAGAAACCCTTTCTTTGGAGAATGTAGAAACAGTCATTTCCAGCCCTAGAGACGCATATAAGAGTTAGCAGTAAGAATGCGTTTAAAACACAGAAGACCCGCTTCGTACTTACTCATATGCTGTGTGTTGGTTTTCTTTAGGAAGTTGCATCTATGTTTAGATTCAGAGAGGTAGAAACACGTTTCTTTTAAAAGCTGCGTTTGGACATACCAGAATGGATGGGAGAACAGGCTGTAAAGAGAAATACCTTGCTCTAAAACCAAAACGGAGCTATCTAGCAGAATGGTTGTCAATATGTGTATTCAACTTCCAGAGTTAAACTGATGTGTGTTTGCAGCAGTTCAGAAACCCTTTTTTGGAAAATGTTGAAACAGTCATTTCTAGCCCTAGAGACGCATATAAGAGTTAGCAGTAAGAATGCGTTTAAAACACAGAAGACTCGCTTCGTACAAACTCATCTGCTGTGTGTTGGTTCCTTTTAGGAAGTTGCATCTATGTTTAGATTCTGTGAGGTAGAAACACGTTTCTTCTAAAAGCTAAGTTTGGACATTCCAGAGTGGATGGGAGAACAGGCTATAAAGAGAAATACCTTGCTCTAAAACCAAAAAGGAGCTATCTAGCTGAATGGTTTTCAATGTTTTTATTCAACTTCCAGAGATAAACTGATGTGTGTTTGCAGTAGTTCAGAAACCCTTTCTTTGGAGAATGAAGAAACAGTTATTTCCAGCACTAGAGACGCATATAAGAGTTAGCAGTAAGAATGCATTTAAAACACAGAAGACCCGCTTCGTACAAACTCATCTGCTGTGTGTTTGGTCCTTTTAGGAAGTTACATCTATGTTTAGATTCAGCGAGGTAGAAACACGTTTTTTCTAAAAGCTGCGTTTGGACCTTCCAGAGTGGATGGGAGAACAGGCTGTGAAGAGAAATACCTTTCTCTGAAACCAAAACGGAGCTATCTAGCTGAATGGTTTTCAATGTGTATATTCAACTTCCAGAGATAAACTGATGTGGGTTTGCAGCAGTTCACAAACCCTTTCTTTGGAGAATGTAGAAACAGTCATTTCCAGTCATAGAGACACATATAAGAGTTAGAAATAAGAAAGCGTTTAAAACACAGAAGACCCGATTCGTAGAAACTCATCTGCTGTGTATTGGTTCCTATTAGGAAGTTGCATCTATGTTTAGATTCAGCGAGGTTGCAACCCGTTTCTTCTGAAAGCTGCGTTTGGACATTCCAGAGTGGAAGGGAGAAAAGGATGTAAAGAGAAATACCTTGCTCTAAATCCAAAACTGAGATATCTAGCAGAATGGTTGTCAATGTGTGTATTCTACTTCCAGAGATAAACTGATGAGTGTTTGCAGAAGTTGAGAAACCCTTTCTTTGGAGAATGTAGAAACAGTCATTTCCAGCCCTAGAGACGCATATAAGAGTTAGCAGTAAGAATGCGTTTAAAACACAGAAGACCCGCTTCGTACTTACTCATATGCTGTGTGTTGGTTTTCTTTAGGAAGTTGCATCTATGTTTAGATTCAGAGAGGTAGAAACACGTTTCTTTTAAAAGCTGCGTTTGGACATACCAGAATGGATGGGAGAACAGGCTGTAAAGAGAAATACCTTGCTCTAAAACCAAAACGGAGCTATCTAGCAGAATGGTTGTCAATATGTGTATTCAACTTCCAGAGTTAAACTGATGTGTGTTTGCAGCAGTTCAGAAACCCTTTTTTGGAAAATGTTGAAACAGTCATTTCTAGCCCTAGAGACGCATATAAGAGTTAGCAGTAAGAATGCGTTTAAAACACAGAAGACTCGCTTCGTACAAACTCATCTGCTGTGTGTTGGTTCCTTTTAGGAAGTTGCATCTATGTTTAGATTCTGTGAGGTAGAAACACGTTTCTTCTAAAAGCTAAGTTTGGACATTCCAGAGTGGATGGGAGAACAGGCTATAAAGAGAAATACCTTGCTCTAAAACCAAAAAGGAGCTATCTAGCTGAATGGTTTTCAATGTTTTTATTCAACTTCCAGAGATAAACTGATGTGTGTTTGCAGTAGTTCAGAAACCCTTTCTTTGGAGAATGAAGAAACAGTTATTTCCAGCACTAGAGACGCATATAAGAGTTAGCAGTAAGAATGCATTTAAAACACAGAAGACCCGCTTCGTACAAACTCATCTGCTGTGTGTTTGGTCCTTTTAGGAAGTTACATCTATGTTTAGATTCAGCGAGGTAGAAACACGTTTTTTCTAAAAGCTGCGTTTGGACCTTCCAGAGTGGATGGGAGAACAGGCTGTGAAGAGAAATACCTTTCTCTGAAACCAAAACGGAGCTATCTAGCTGAATGGTTTTCAATGTGTATATTCAACTTCCAGAGATAAACTGATGTGGGTTTGCAGCAGTTCACAAACCCTTTCTTTGGAGAATGTAGAAACAGTCATTTCCAGTCATAGAGACACATATAAGAGTTAGAAATAAGAAAGCGTTTAAAACACAGAAGACCCGATTCGTAGAAACTCATCTGCTGTGTATTGGTTCCTATTAGGAAGTTGCATCTATGTTTAGATTCAGCGAGGTTGCAACCCGTTTCTTCTGAAAGCTGCGTTTGGACATTCCAGAGTGGATGGGAGAAAAGGATGTAAAGAGAAATACCTTGCTCTAAATCCAAAACGGAGGTATCTAGCAGAATGGTTTTCAATGTGTGTATTCTACTTCCAGAGATAAACTGATGTGTGTTTGCAGAAGTTGAGAAACCCTTTCTTTGGAGAATGTAGAAACAGTCATTTCCAGCCCTAGAGACGCATATAAGAGTTAGCAGTAAGAATGCGTTTAAAACACAGAAGACCCGCTTCGTACAAACTCATCTGCTGTGTATTGGTTTCTATTAGGAAGTTGCATATATGTTTAGAATCAGCGAGGTTGCAACACGTTTCTTCTACAAGCTGCATTTGGACATTCCAGAGTGGATGGGAGAACAGGCTGTAAAGAGAAATACCTTGCTCTAAAACCAAAACGGAGCTATCTAGCAGAATGGTTTTCAATGTGTATATTCAAATCCGGAGATAAAGTGATGTGTGTTTGCAGCAGTTCAGAAACCCTTTCTTTGGAGAATGTAGAAACAGTCATTTCCAGCCATAGAGACGCATATAAGAGTTAGCAGTAAGAATGCGTTTAAAACACAGAAGACTCGCTTCGTACAAACTCATCTGCTGTGTGTTGGTTCCTTTTAGGAAGTTGCATCTATGTTTAGATTCTGTGAGGTAGAAACACGTTTCTTCTAAAAGCTGCGTTTGGACATTCCAGAGTGGATGGGAGAACAGGCTATAAAGAGAAATACCTTGCTCTAAAACCAAAAAGGAGCTATCTAGCAGAATGGTTTTCAATGTGTGTATTCAACTTCCAGAGATAAACTGATGTGTGTTTGCAGCAGTTCAGAAACCATTTCTTTGGAGAATGTAGAAAAAATTATTTCCAGCCATAGAGATGCATATAAGAGTTAGCAGTAAGAATGCGTTTAAAACACAGAAGACCCGATTCGTACAAACTCATCTGCTGTGTATTGGTTCCTATTAGGAAGTTGCATCTATGTTTAGAGTCAGCGAGGTTGCAACCCGTTTCTTCTGAAAGCTGCGTTTGGACATTCCAGAGTGGAAGGGAGAAAAGGATGTAAAGAGAAATACCTTGCTCTAAATCCAAAACTGAGATATCTAGCAGAATGGTTGTCAATGTGTGTATTCTACTTCCAGAGATAAACTGATGAGTGTTTGCAGAAGTTGAGAAACCCTTTCTTTGGAGAATGTAGAAACAGTCATTTCCAGCCCTAGAGACGCATATAAGAGTTAGCAGTAAGAATGCGTTTAAAACACAGAAGACCCGCTTCGTACTTACTCATATGCTGTGTGTTGGTTTTCTTTAGGAAGTTGCATCTATGTTTAGATTCAGAGAGGTAGAAACACGTTTCTTTTAAAAGCTGCGTTTAAACATACCAGAATGGATGGGAGAACAGGCTGTAAAGAGAAATACCTTGCTCTAAAACCAAAACGGAGCTATCTAGCAGAATGGTTGTCAATATGTGTATTCAACTTCCAGAGTTAAACTGATGTGTGTTTGCAGCAGTTCAGAAACCCTTTTTTGGAAAATGTTGAAACAGTCATTTCTAGCCCTAGAGACGCATATAAGAGTTAGCAGTAAGAATGCGTTTAAAACACAGAAGACTCGCTTCGTACAAACTCATCTGCTGTGTGTTGGTTCCTTTTAGGAAGTTGCATCTATGTTTAGATTCTGTGAGGTAGAAACACGTTTCTTCTAAAAGCTGCGTTTGGACCTTCCAGAGTGGATGGGAGAACAGGCTGTGAGGAGAAATACCTTTCTCTGAAACCAAAACGCAGCTATCTAGCTGAATGGTTTTCAATGTGTATATTAAACTTCCAGAGATAAACTGATGTGGGTTTGCAGCAGTTCACAAACCCTTTCTTTGGAGAATGTAGAAACAGTCATTTCCAGTCATAGAGACACATATAAGAGTTAGAAATAAGAAAGCGTTTAAAACACAGAAGACCCGATTCATAGAAACTCATCTGCTGTGTATTGGTTCCTATTAGGAAGTTGCATCTATGTTTAGATTCAGCGAGGTTGCAACCCGTTTCTTCTGAAAGCTGCGTTTGGACATTCCAGAGTGGATGGGAGAAAAGGATGTAAAGAGAAATACCTTGCTCTAAATCCAAAACGGAGGTATCTAGCAGAATGGTTTTCAATATGTGTATTCAACTTCCAGAGATAAACTGATGTGTGTTTGCAGCAGTTCAGAAACCCTTTTTTGGAAAATGTTGAAACAGTCATTTCTAGCCCTAGAGACGCATATAAGAGTTAGCAGTAAGAATGCGTTTAAAACACAGAAGACTCGCTTCGTACAAACTCATCTGCTGTGTGTTGGTTCCTTTTAGGAAGTTGCATCTATGTTTAGATTCTGTGAGGTAGAAACACGTTTCTTCTAAAAGCTAAGTTTGGACATTCCAGAGTGGATGGGAGAACAGGCTATAAAGAGAAATACCTTGCTCTAAAACCAAAAAGGAGCTATCTAGCTGAATGGTTTTCAATGTGTATATTCAACTTCCAGAGATAAACTGATGTGTGTTTGCAGTAGTTCAGAAACCCTTTCTTTGGAGAATGAAGAAACAGTTATTTCCAGCACTAGAGACGCATATAAGAGTTAGCAGTAAGAATGCATTTAAAACACAGAAGACCCGCTTCGTACAAACTCATCTGCTGTGTATTGGTTCCTATTAGGAGGTTGCATCTATGTTTAGAATCAGCGAGGTTGCAACACGTTTCTTTTAAAGGCTGCGTTTGGACATTCCAGAGTGGATGGGAGAACAGGCTGTATAGAGAAATACCTTGCTCTAAAACCAAAACGGAGCTATCTAGCAGAATGGTTTTCAATGTTTGTATTCAACTTCCAGAGATAAACTGATGTGTGTTTGCAGCAGTTCAGAAACCCTTTTTTGGAAAATGTAGAAACAGTCATTTCCAGCCATAGAGATGCATATAAGAGTTAGCAGTAAGAATGCCTTGAAAACACAGAAGACCCGCTTCGTACAAACTCATCTGCTGTGTGTTGGGTCCTTTTAGGAAGTTGCATCTATGTTTAGATTCAGCGAGGTAGAAACACGTTTTTTCTAAAAGCTGCGTTTGGACCTTCCAGAGTGGATGGGAGAACAGGCTGTGAAGAGAAATACCTTTCTCTGAAACCAAAACGGAGCTATCTAGCTGAATGGTTTTCAATGTGTATATTCAACTTCCAGAGATAAACTGATGTGGGTTTGCAGCAGTTCACAAACCCTTTCTTTGGAGAATGTAGAAACAGTCATTTCCAGTCATAGAGACACATATAAGAGTTAGAAATAAGAAAGCGTTTAAAACACAGAAGACCCGATTCATAGAAACTCATCTGCTGTGTATTGGTTCCTATTAGGAAGTTGCATCTATGTTTAGATTCAGCGAGGTTGCAACCCGTTTCTTCTGAAAGCTGCGTTTGGACATTCCAGAGTGGATGGGAGAAAAGGATGTGAAGAGAAATACCTTGCTCTAAATCCAAAACGGAGGTATCTAGCAGAATGGTTTTCAATGTGTGTATTCTACTTCCAGAGATAAACTGATGTGTGTTTGCAGAAGTTGAGAAACCCTTTCTTTGGAGAATGTAGAAACAGTCATTTCCAGCCCTAGAGACGCATATAAGAGTTAGCAGTAAGAATGCGTTTAAAACACAGAAGACCCGCTTCGTACAAACTCATCTGCTGTGTATTGGTTTCTATTAGGAAGTTGCATATATGTTTAGAATCAGCGAGGTTGCAACACGTTTCTTCTAAAAGCTGCATTTGGACATTCCAGAGTGGATGGGAGAACAGGCTGTAAAGAGAAATACCTTGCTCTAAAACCAAAACGGATCTATCTAGCAGAATGGTTTTCAATGTGTATATTCAAATCCGGAGATAAAGTGATGTGTGTTTGCAGCAGTTCAGAAACCCTTTCTTTGGAGAATGTAGAAACAGTCATTTCCAGCCATAGAGACGCATATAAGAGTTAGCAGTAAGAATGCGTTTAAAACACAGAAGACTCGCTTCGTACAAACTCATCTGCTGTGTGTTGGTTCCTTTTAGGAAGTTGCATCTATGTTTAGATTCTGTGAGGTAGAAACACGTTTCTTCTAAAAGCTGCGTTTGGACATTCCAGAGTGGATGGGAGAACAGGCTATAAAGAGAAATACCTTGCTCTAAAACCAAAAAGGAGCTATCTAGCAGAATGGTTTTCAATGTGTGTATTCCACTTCCAGAGATAAACTGATGTGTGTTTGCAGTAGTTCAGAAACCCTTTCTTTGGAGAATGAAGAAACAGTTATTTCCAGCACTAGAGACCCATATAAGAGTTAGCAGTAAGAATGCGTTTAAAACACAGAAGACCCGCTTCGTACAAAATCATCTGCTGTGTGTTGGTTACATTTAGGAAGTTGCATCTATGTTTAGATTCAGCGAGGTAGAAACACGTTTCTTCAAAAAGCCGCGTTTGGACATTCCAGAGTGGATGGGAGAACAGGCTGTAAAGAAAAATAACTTGCTCTAAAACCAAAACGGAGCTATCTAGCAGAATGGTTGTCAATGTGTGTATTCAACTTCCAGAGTTAAACTGATTTATGTTTGCCGCAGTTCAGAAACCCTTTCTTTGGTGAATGTAGAAACAGTCATTTCCAGCCCTAGAGACGCATATAAGAGTTAGCAGTAAGAATGCGTTTAAAACACAGAAGTCCCGCTTCGTACTTACTCATATGCTGTGTGTTGGTTTTCTTTAGGAAGTTGCATCTATGTTTAGATTCAGAGAGGTAGAAACACGTTTCTTTTAAAAGCTGTGTTTGGACATACCAGAATGGATGGGAGAACAGGCTGTAAAGAGAAATACCTTGCTCTAAAACCAAAACGGAGCTATCTAGCAGAATGGTTGTCAATATGTGTATTCAACTTCCAGAGTTAAACTGATGTGTGTTTGCAGCAGTTCAGAAACCCTTTTTTGGAAAATGTTGAAACAGTCATTTCTAGCCCTAGAGACGCATATAAGAGTTAGCAGTAAGAATGCGTTTAAAACACAGAAGACTCGCTTCGTACAAACTCATCTGCTGTGTGTTGGTTCCTTTTAGGAAGTTGCATCTATGTTTAGATTCTGTGAGGTAGAAACACGTTTCTTCTAAAAGCTAAGTTTGGACATTCCAGAGTGGATGGGAGAACAGGCTATAAAGAGAAATACCTTGCTCTAAAACCAAAAAGGAGCTATCTAGCTGAATGGTTTTCAATGTGTGTATTCAACTTCCAGAGATAAACTGATGTGTGTTTGCAGTAGTTCAGAAACCCTTTCTTTGGAGAATGAAGAAACAGTTATTTCCAGCACTAGAGACCCATATAAGAGTTAGCAGTAAGAATGCGTTTAAAACACAGAAGACCCGCTTCGTACAAACTCATCTGCTGTGTATTGGTTCCTATTAGGAGGTTGCATCTATGTTTAGAATCAGCGAGGTTGCAACACGTTTCTTTTAAAGGCTGCGTTTGGACATTCCAGAGTGGATGGGAGAACAGGCTGTAAAGAGAAATACCTTGCTCTAAAACCAAAACGGAGCTATCTAGCAGAATGGTTTTCAATGTGTATATTCAAATCCGGAGATAAAGTGATGTGTGTTTGCAGCAGTTCAGAAACCCTTTCTTTGGAGAATGTAGAAACAGTCATTTCCAGCCATAGAGACGCATATAAGAGTTAGCAGTAAGAATGCGTTTAAAACACAGAAGACTCGCTTCGTACAAACTCATCTGGTGTGTGTTGGTTCCTTTTAGGAAGTTGCATCTATGTTTAGATTCTGTGAGGTAGAAACACGTTTCTTCTAAAAGCTGCGTTTGGACATTCCAGAGTGGATGGGAGAACAGGCTATAAAGAGAAATACCTTGCTCTAAAACCAAAAAGGAGCTATCTAGCAGAATGGTTTTCAATGTGTGTGTTCAACTTCCAGAGATAAACTGATGTGTGTTTGCAGCAGTTCAGAAACCATTTCTTTGGAGAATGTAGAAAAAATTATTTCCAGCCATAGAGATGCATATAAGAGTTAGCAGTAAGAATGCGTTTAAAACACAGAAGACCCGATTCGTACAAACTCATCTGCTGTGTATTGGTTCCTATTAGGAAGTTGCATCTATGTTTAGAGTCAGCGAGGTTGCAACCCGTTTCTTCTGAAAGCTGCGTTTGGACATTCCAGAGTGGAAGGGAGAAAAGGATGTAAAGAGAAATACCTTGCTCTAAATCCAAAACTGAGATATCTAGCAGAATGGTTGTCAATGTGTGTATTCTACTTCCAGAGATAAACTGATGAGTGTTTGCAGAAGTTGAGAAACCCTTTCTTTGGAGAATGTAGAAACAGTCATTTCCAGCCCTAGAGACGCATATAAGAGTTAGCAGTAAGAATGCGTTTAAAACACAGAAGACCCGCTTCGTACTTACTCATATGCTGTGTGTTGGTTTTCTTTAGGAAGTTGCATCTATGTTTAGATTCAGAGAGGTAGAAACACGTTTCTTTTAAAAGCTGCGTTTGGACATACCAGAATGGATGGGAGAACAGGCTGTAAAGAGAAATACCTTGCTCTAAAACCAAAACGGAGCTATCTAGCAGAATGGTTGTCAATATGTGTATTCAACTTCCAGAGTTAAACTGATGTGTGTTTGCAGCAGTTCAGAAACCCTTTTTTGGAAAATGTTGAAACAGTCATTTCTAGCCCTAGAGACGCATATAAGAGTTAGCAGTAAGAATGCGTTTAAAACACAGAAGACTCGCTTCGTACAAACTCATCTGCTGTGTGTTGGTTCCTTTTAGGAAGTTGCATCTATGTTTAGATTCTGTGAGGTAGAAACACGTTTCTTCTAAAAGCTAAGTTTGGACATTCCAGAGTGGATGGGAGAACAGGCTATAAAGAGAAATACCTTGCTCTAAAACCAAAAAGGAGCTATCTAGCTGAATGGTTTTCAATGTGTGTATTCAACTTCCAGAGATAAACTGATGTGTGTTTGCAGTAGTTCAGAAACCCTTTCTTTGGAGAATGAAGAAACAGTTATTTCCAGCACTAGAGACGCATATAAGAGTTAGCAGTAAGAATGCATTTAAAACACAGAAGACCCGCTTCGTACAAACTCATCTGCTGTGTATTGGTTCCTATTAGGAGGTTGCATCTATGTTTAGAATCAGCGAGGTTGCAACAGGTTTCTTTTAAAGGCTGCGTTTGGACATTCCAGAGTGGATGGGAGAACAGGCTGTATAGAGAAATACCTTGCTCTAAAACCAAAACGGAGCTATCTAGCAGAATGGTTTTCAATGTTTGTATTCAACTTCCAGAGATAAACTGATGTGTGTTTGCAGCAGTTCAGAAACCCTTTTTTGGAAAATGTAGAAACAGTCATTTCCAGCCATAGAGATGCATATAAGAGTTAGCAGTAAGAATGCCTTGAAAACACAGAAGACCCGCTTCGTACAAACTCATCTGCTGTGTGTTTGGTCCTTTTAGGAAGTTACATCTATGTTTAGATTCAGCGAGGTAGAAACACGTTTTTTCTAAAAGCTGCGTTTGGACCTTCCAGAGTGGATGGGAGAACAGGCTGTGAAGAGAAATACCTTTCTCTGAAACCAAAACGGAGCTATCTAGCTGAATGGTTTTCAATGTGTATATTCAACTTCCAGAGATAAACTGATGTGGGTTTGCAGCAGTTCACAAACCCTTTCTTTGGAGAATGTAGAAACAGTCATTTCCAGTCATAGAGACACATATAAGAGTTAGAAATAAGAAAGCGTTTAAAACACAGAAGACCCGATTCGTAGAAACTCATCTGCTGTGTATTGGTTCCTATTAGGAAGTTGCATCTATGTTTAGATTCAGCGAGGTTGCAACCCGTTTCTTCTGAAAGCTGCGTTTGGACATTCCAGAGTGGATGGGAGAAAAGGATGTAAAGAGAAATACCTTGCTCTAAATCCAAAACGGAGGTATCTAGCAGAATGGTTTTCAATGTGTGTATTCTACTTCCAGAGATAAACTGATGTGTGTTTGCAGAAGTTGAGAAACCCTTTCTTTGGAGAATGTAGAAACAGTCATTTCCAGCCCTAGAGACGCATATAAGAGTTAGCAGTAAGAATGCGTTTAAAACACAGAAGACCCGCTTCGTACAAACTCATCTGCTGTGTATTGGTTTCTATTAGGAAGTTGCATATATGTTTAGAATCAGCGAGGTTGCAACACGTTTCTTCTACAAGCTGCATTTGGACATTCCAGAGTGGATGGGAGAACAGGCTGTAAAGAGAAATACCTTGCTCTAAAACCAAAACGGAGCTATCTAGCAGAATGGTTTTCAATGTGTATATTCAAATCCGGAGATAAAGTGATGTGTGTTTGCAGCAGTTCAGAAACCCTTTCTTTGGAGAATGTAGAAACAGTCATTTCCAGCCATAGAGACGCATATAAGAGTTAGCAGTAAGAATGCGTTTAAAACACAGAAGACTCGCTTCGTACAAACTCATCTGCTGTGTGTTGGTTCCTTTTAGGAAGTTGCATCTATGTTTAGATTCTGTGAGGTAGAAACACGTTTCTTCTAAAAGCTGCGTTTGGACATTCCAGAGTGGATGGGAGAACAGGCTATAAAGAGAAATACCTTGCTCTAAAACCAAAAAGGAGCTATCTAGCAGAATGGTTTTCAATGTGTGTATTCAACTTCCAGAGATAAACTGATGTGTGTTTGCAGCAGTTCAGAAACCATTTCTTTGGAGAATGTAGAAAAAATTATTTCCAGCCATAGAGATGCATATAAGAGTTAGCAGTAAGAATGCGTTTAAAACACAGAAGACCCGATTCGTACAAACTCATCTGCTGTGTATTGGTTCCTATTAGGAAGTTGCATCTATGTTTAGAGTCAGCGAGGTTGCAACCCGTTTCTTCTGAAAGCTGCGTTTGGACATTCCAGAGTGGAAGGGAGAAAAGGATGTAAAGAGAAATACCTTGCTCTAAATCCAAAACTGAGATATCTAGCAGAATGGTTGTCAATGTGTGTATTCTACTTCCAGAGATAAACTGATGAGTGTTTGCAGAAGTTGAGAAACCCTTTCTTTGGAGAATGTAGAAACAGTCATTTCCAGCCCTAGAGACGCATATAAGAGTTAGCAGTAAGAATGCGTTTAAAACACAGAAGACCCGCTTCGTACTTACTCATATGCTGTGTGTTGGTTTTCTTTAGGAAGTTGCATCTATGTTTAGATTCAGAGAGGTAGAAACACGTTTCTTTTAAAAGCTGCGTTTGGACATACCAGAATGGATGGGAGAACAGGCTGTAAAGAGAAATACCTTGCTCTAAAACCAAAACGGAGCTATCTAGCAGAATGGTTGTCAATATGTGTATTCAACTTCCAGAGTTAAACTGATGTGTGTTTGCAGCAGTTCAGAAACCCTTTTTTGGAAAATGTTGAAACAGTCATTTCTAGCCCTAGAGACGCATATAAGAGTTAGCAGTAAGAATGCGTTTAAAACACAGAAGACTCGCTTCGTACAAACTCATCTGCTGTGTGTTGGTTCCTTTTAGGAAGTTGCATCTATGTTTAGATTCTGTGAGGTAGAAACACGTTTCTTCTAAAAGCTAAGTTTGGACATTCCAGAGTGGATGGGAGAACAGGCTATAAAGAGAAATACCTTGCTCTAAAACCAAAAAGGAGCTATCTAGCTGAATGGTTTTCAATGTTTTTATTCAACTTCCAGAGATAAACTGATGTGTGTTTGCAGTAGTTCAGAAACCCTTTCTTTGGAGAATGAAGAAACAGTTATTTCCAGCACTAGAGACGCATATAAGAGTTAGCAGTAAGAATGCATTTAAAACACAGAAGACCCGCTTCGTACAAACTCATCTGCTGTGTGTTTGGTCCTTTTAGGAAGTTACATCTATGTTTAGATTCAGCGAGGTAGAAACACGTTTTTTCTAAAAGCTGCGTTTGGACCTTCCAGAGTGGATGGGAGAACAGGCTGTGAAGAGAAATACCTTTCTCTGAAACCAAAACGGAGCTATCTAGCTGAATGGTTTTCAATGTGTATATTCAACTTCCAGAGATAAACTGATGTGGGTTTGCAGCAGTTCACAAACCCTTTCTTTGGAGAATGTAGAAACAGTCATTTCCAGTCATAGAGACACATATAAGAGTTAGAAATAAGAAAGCGTTTAAAACACAGAAGACCCGATTCGTAGAAACTCATCTGCTGTGTATTGGTTCCTATTAGGAAGTTGCATCTATGTTTAGATTCAGCGAGGTTGCAACCCGTTTCTTCTGAAAGCTGCGTTTGGACATTCCAGAGTGGAAGGGAGAAAAGGATGTAAAGAGAAATACCTTGCTCTAAATCCAAAACTGAGATATCTAGCAGAATGGTTGTCAATGTGTGTATTCTACTTCCAGAGATAAACTGATGAGTGTTTGCAGAAGTTGAGAAACCCTTTCTTTGGAGAATGTAGAAACAGTCATTTCCAGCCCTAGAGACGCATATAAGAGTTAGCAGTAAGAATGCGTTTAAAACACAGAAGACCCGCTTCGTACTTACTCATATGCTGTGTGTTGGTTTTCTTTAGGAAGTTGCATCTATGTTTAGATTCAGAGAGGTAGAAACACGTTTCTTTTAAAAGCTGCGTTTGGACATACCAGAATGGATGGGAGAACAGGCTGTAAAGAGAAATACCTTGCTCTAAAACCAAAACGGAGCTATCTAGCAGAATGGTTGTCAATATGTGTATTCAACTTCCAGAGTTAAACTGATGTGTGTTTGCAGCAGTTCAGAAACCCTTTTTTGGAAAATGTTGAAACAGTCATTTCTAGCCCTAGAGACGCATATAAGAGTTAGCAGTAAGAATGCGTTTAAAACACAGAAGACTCGCTTCGTACAAACTCATCTGCTGTGTGTTGGTTCCTTTTAGGAAGTTGCATCTATGTTTAGATTCTGTGAGGTAGAAACACGTTTCTTCTAAAAGCTAAGTTTGGACATTCCAGAGTGGATGGGAGAACAGGCTATAAAGAGAAATACCTTGCTCTAAAACCAAAAAGGAGCTATCTAGCTGAATGGTTTTCAATGTTTTTATTCAACTTCCAGAGATAAACTGATGTGTGTTTGCAGTAGTTCAGAAACCCTTTCTTTGGAGAATGAAGAAACAGTTATTTCCAGCACTAGAGACGCATATAAGAGTTAGCAGTAAGAATGCATTTAAAACACAGAAGACCCGCTTCGTACAAACTCATCTGCTGTGTGTTTGGTCCTTTTAGGAAGTTACATCTATGTTTAGATTCAGCGAGGTAGAAACACGTTTTTTCTAAAAGCTGCGTTTGGACCTTCCAGAGTGGATGGGAGAACAGGCTGTGAAGAGAAATACCTTTCTCTGAAACCAAAACGGAGCTATCTAGCTGAATGGTTTTCAATGTGTATATTCAACTTCCAGAGATAAACTGATGTGGGTTTGCAGCAGTTCACAAACCCTTTCTTTGGAGAATGTAGAAACAGTCATTTCCAGTCATAGAGACACATATAAGAGTTAGAAATAAGAAAGCGTTTAAAACACAGAAGACCCGATTCGTAGAAACTCATCTGCTGTGTATTGGTTCCTATTAGGAAGTTGCATCTATGTTTAGATTCAGCGAGGTTGCAACCCGTTTCTTCTGAAAGCTGCGTTTGGACATTCCAGAGTGGATGGGAGAAAAGGATGTAAAGAGAAATACCTTGCTCTAAATCCAAAACGGAGGTATCTAGCAGAATGGTTTTCAATGTGTGTATTCTACTTCCAGAGATAAACTGATGTGTGTTTGCAGAAGTTGAGAAACCCTTTCTTTGGAGAATGTAGAAACAGTCATTTCCAGCCCTAGAGACGCATATAAGAGTTAGCAGTAAGAATGCGTTTAAAACACAGAAGACCCGCTTCGTACAAACTCATCTGCTGTGTATTGGTTTCTATTAGGAAGTTGCATATATGTTTAGAATCAGCGAGGTTGCAACACGTTTCTTCTACAAGCTGCATTTGGACATTCCAGAGTGGATGGGAGAACAGGCTGTAAAGAGAAATACCTTGCTCTAAAACCAAAACGGAGCTATCTAGCAGAATGGTTTTCAATGTGTATATTCAAATCCGGAGATAAAGTGATGTGTGTTTGCAGCAGTTCAGAAACCCTTTCTTTGGAGAATGTAGAAACAGTCATTTCCAGCCATAGAGACGCATATAAGAGTTAGCAGTAAGAATGCGTTTAAAACACAGAAGACTCGCTTCGTACAAACTCATCTGCTGTGTGTTGGTTCCTTTTAGGAAGTTGCATCTATGTTTAGATTCTGTGAGGTAGAAACACGTTTCTTCTAAAAGCTGCGTTTGGACATTCCAGAGTGGATGGGAGAACAGGCTATAAAGAGAAATACCTTGCTCTAAAACCAAAAAGGAGCTATCTAGCAGAATGGTTTTCAATGTGTGTATTCAACTTCCAGAGATAAACTGATGTGTGTTTGCAGCAGTTCAGAAACCATTTCTTTGGAGAATGTAGAAAAAATTATTTCCAGCCATAGAGATGCATATAAGAGTTAGCAGTAAGAATGCGTTTAAAACACAGAAGACCCGATTCGTACAAACTCATCTGCTGTGTATTGGTTCCTATTAGGAAGTTGCATCTATGTTTAGAGTCAGCGAGGTTGCAACCCGTTTCTTCGGAAAGCTGCGTTTGGACATTCCAGAGTGGAAGGGAGAAAAGGATGTAAAGAGAAATACCTTGCTCTAAATCCAAAACTGAGATATCTAGCAGAATGGTTGTCAATGTGTGTATTCTACTTCCAGAGATAAACTGATGAGTGTTTGCAGAAGTTGAGAAACCCTTTCTTTGGAGAATGTAGAAACAGTCATTTCCAGCCCTAGAGACGCATATAAGAGTTAGCAGTAAGAATGCGTTTAAAACACAGAAGACCCGCTTCGTACTTACTCATATGCTGTGTGTTGGTTTTCTTTAGGAAGTTGCATCTATGTTTAGATTCAGAGAGGTAGAAACACGTTTCTTTTAAAAGCTGCGTTTGGACATACCAGAATGGATGGGAGAACAGGCTGTAAAGAGAAATACCTTGCTCTAAAACCAAAACGGAGCTATCTAGCAGAATGGTTGTCAATATGTGTATTCAACTTCCAGAGTTAAACTGATGTGTGTTTGCAGCAGTTCAGAAACCCTTTTTTGGAAAATGTTGAAACAGTCATTTCTAGCCCTAGAGACGCATATAAGAGTTAGCAGTAAGAATGCGTTTAAAACACAGAAGACTCGCTTCGTACAAACTCATCTGCTGTGTGTTGGTTCCTTTTAGGAAGTTGCATCTATGTTTAGATTCTGTGAGGTAGAAACACGTTTCTTCTAAAAGCTAAGTTTGGACATTCCAGAGTGGATGGGAGAACAGGCTATAAAGAGAAATACCTTGCTCTAAAACCAAAAAGGAGCTATCTAGCTGAATGGTTTTCAATGTTTTTATTCAACTTCCAGAGATAAACTGATGTGTGTTTGCAGTAGTTCAGAAACCCTTTCTTTGGAGAATGAAGAAACAGTTATTTCCAGCACTAGAGACGCATATAAGAGTTAGCAGTAAGAATGCATTTAAAACACAGAAGACCCGCTTCGTACAAACTCATCTGCTGTGTATTGGTTCCTATTAGGAAGTTGCATCTATGTTTAGATTCAGCGAGGTTGCAACCCGTTTCTTCTGAAAGCTGCGTTTGGACATTCCAGAGTGGATGGGAGAAAAGGATGTAAAGAGAAATACCTTGCTCTAAATCCAAAACGGAGGTATCTAGCAGAATGGTTTTCAATGTGTGTATTCTACTTCCAGAGATAAACTGATGTGTGTTTGCAGAAGTTGAGAAACCCTTTCTTTGGAGAATGTAGAAACAGTCATTTCCAGCCCTAGAGACGCATATAAGAGTTAGCAGTAAGAATGCGTTTAAAACACAGAAGACCCGCTTCGTACAAACTCATCTGCTGTGTATTGGTTTCTATTAGGAAGTTGCATATATGTTTAGAATCAGCGAGGTTGCAACACGTTTCTTCTAAAAGCTGCATTTGGACATTCCAGAGTGGATGGGAGAACAGGCTGTAAAGAGAAATACCTTGCTCTAAAACCAAAACGGAGCTATCTAGCAGAATGGTTTTCAATGTGTATATTCAAATCCGGAGATAAAGTGATGTGTGTTTGCAGCAGTTCAGAAACCCTTTCTTTGGAGAATGTAGAAACAGTCATTTCCAGCCATAGAGACGCATATAAGAGTTAGCAGTAAGAATGCGTTTAAAACACAGAAGACTCGCTTCGTACAAACTCATCTGGTGTGTGTTGGTTCCTTTTAGGAAGTTGCATCTATGTTTAGATTCTGTGAGGTAGAAACACGTTTCTTCTAAAAGCTGCGTTTGGACATTCCAGAGTGGATGGGAGAACAGGCTATAAAGAGAAATACCTTGCTCTAAAACCAAAAAGGAGCTATCTAGCAGAATGGTTTTCAATGTGTGTATTCAACTTCCAGAGATAAACTGATGTGTGTTTGCAGTAGTTCAGAAACCCTTTCTTTGGAGAATGAAGAAACAGTTATTTCCAGCACTAGAGACCCATATAAGAGTTAGCAGTAAGAATGCGTTTAAAACACAGAAGTCCCGCTTCGTACTTACTCATATGCTGTGTGTTGGTTTTCTTTAGGAAGTTGCATCTATGTTTAGATTCAGAGAGCTAGAAACACGTTTCTTTTAAAAGCTGTGTTTGGACATACCAGAATGGATGGGAGAACAGGCTGTAAAGAGAAATACCTTGCTCTAAAACCAAAACGGAGCTATCTAGCAGAATGGTTGTCAATATGTGTATTCAACTTCCAGAGTTAAACTGATGTGTGTTTGCAGCAGTTCAGAAACCCTTTTTTGGAAAATGTTGAAACAGTCATTTCCAGCCCTAGAGACGCATATAAGAGTTAGCAGTAAGAATGCGTTTAAAACACAGAAGACTCGCTTCGTACAAACTCATCTGCTGTGTGTTGGTTCCTTTTAGGAAGTTGCATCTATGTTTAGATTCTGTGAGGTAGAAACACGTTTCTTCTAAAAGCTAAGTTTGGACATTCCAGAGTGGATGGGAGAACAGGCTATAAAGAGATATACCTTGCTCTAAAACCAAAAAGGAGCTATCTAGCTGAATGGTTTTCAATGTGTGTATTCAACTTCCAGAGATAAACTGATGTGTGTTTGCAGTAGTTCAGAAACCCTTTCTTTGGAGAATGAAGAAACAGTTATTTCCAGCACTAGAGACGCATATAAGAGTTAGCAGTAAGAATGCATTTAAAACACAGAAGACCCGCTTCGTACAAACTCATCTGCTGTGTATTGGTTCCTATTAGGAGGTTGCATCTATGTTTAGAATCAGCGAGGTTGCAACACGTTTCTTTTAAAGGCTGCGTTTGGACATTCCAGAGTGGATGGGAGAACAGGCTGTAAAGAGAAATACCTTGCTCTAAAACCAAAACGGAGCTATCTAGCAGAATGGTTTTCAATGTGTATATTCAAATCCGGAGATAAAGTGATGTGTGTTTGCAGCAGTTCAGAAACCCTTTCTTTGGAGAATGTAGAAACAGTCATTTCCAGCCATAGAGACGCATATAAGAGTTAGCAGTAAGAATGCGTTTAAAACACAGAAGACTCGCTTCGTACAAACTCATCTGGTGTGTGTTGGTTCCTTTTAGGAAGTTGCATCTATGTTTAGATTCTGTGAGGTAGAAACACGTTTCTTCTAAAAGCTGCGTTTGGACATTCCAGAGTGGATGGGAGAACAGGCTATAAAGAGAAATACCTTGCTCTAAAACCAAAAAGGAGCTATCTAGCAGAATGGTTTTCAATGTGTGTATTCAACTTCCAGAGATAAACTGATGTGTGTTTGCAGCAGTTCAGAAACCATTTCTTTGGAGAATGTAGAAAAAATTATTTCCAGCCATAGAGATGCATATAAGAGTTAGCAGTAAGAATGCGTTTAAAACACAGAAGACCCGATTCGTACAAACTCATCTGCTGTGTATTGGTTCCTATTAGGAAGTTGCATCTATGTTTAGATTCAGCGAGGTTGCAACCCGTTTCTTCTGAAAGCTGCGTTTGGACATTCCAGAGTGGAAGGGAGAAAAGGATGTAAAGAGAAATACCTTGCTCTAAATCCAAAACTGAGATATCTAGCAGAATGGTTGTCAATATGTGTATTCAACTTCCAGAGTTAAACTGATGTGTGTTTGCAGCAGTTCAGAAACCCTTTTTTGGAAAATGTTGAAACAGTCATTTCCAGCCCTAGAGACGCATATAAGAGTTAGCAGTAAGAATGCGTTTAAAACACAGAAGACTCGCTTCGTACAAACTCATCTGCTGTGTGTTGGTTCCTTTTAGGAAGTTGCATCTATGTTTAGATTCTGTGAGGTAGAAACACGTTTCTTCTAAAAGCTAAGTTTGGACATTCCAGAGTGGATGGGAGAACAGGCTATAAAGAGATATACCTTGCTCTAAAACCAAAAAGGAGCTATCTAGCTGAATGGTTTTCAATGTGTGTATTCAACTTCCAGAGATAAACTGATGTGTGTTTGCAGTAGTTCAGAAACCCTTTCTTTGGAGAATGAAGAAACAGTTATTTCCAGCACTAGAGACGCATATAAGAGTTAGCAGTAAGAATGCATTTAAAACACAGAAGACCCGCTTCGTACAAACTCATCTGCTGTGTATTGGTTCCTATTAGGAGGTTGCATCTATGTTTAGAATCAGCGAGGTTGCAACACGTTTCTTTTAAAGGCTGCGTTTGGACATTCCAGAGTGGATGGGAGAACAGGCTGTAAAGAGAAATACCTTGCTCTAAAACCAAAACGGAGCTATCTAGCAGAATGGTTTTCAATGTGTATATTCAAATCCGGAGATAAAGTGATGTGTGTTTGCAGCAGTTCAGAAACCCTTTCTTTGGAGAATGTAGAAACAGTCATTTCCAGCCATAGAGACGCATATAAGAGTTAGCAGTAAGAATGCGTTTAAAACACAGAAGACTCGCTTCGTACAAACTCATCTGGTGTGTGTTGGTTCCTTTTAGGAAGTTGCATCTATGTTTAGATTCTGTGAGGTAGAAACACGTTTCTTCTAAAAGCTGCGTTTGGACATTCCAGAGTGGATGGGAGAACAGGCTATAAAGAGAAATACCTTGCTCTAAAACCAAAAAGGAGCTATCTAGCAGAATGGTTTTCAATGTGTGTATTCAACTTCCAGAGATAAACTGATGTGTGTTTGCAGCAGTTCAGAAACCATTTCTTTGGAGAATGTAGAAAAAATTATTTCCAGCCATAGAGATGCATATAAGAGTTAGCAGTAAGAATGCGTTTAAAACACAGAAGACCCGATTCGTACAAACTCATCTGCTGTGTATTGGTTCCTATTAGGAAGTTGCATCTATGTTTAGATTCAGCGAGGTTGCAACCCGTTTCTTCTGAAAGCTGCGTTTGGACATTCCAGAGTGGAAGGGAGAAAAGGATGTAAAGAGAAATACCTTGCTCTAAATCCAAAACTGAGATATCTAGCAGAATGGTTGTCAATGTGTGTATTCTACTTCCAGAGATAAACTGATGAGTGTTTGCAGAAGTTGAGAAACCCTTTCTTTGGAGAATGTAGAAACAGTCATTTCCAGCCCTAGAGACGCATATAAGAGTTAGCAGTAAGAATGCGTTTAAAACACAGAAGACCCGCTTCGTACAAACTCATCTGCTGTGTATTGGTTTCTATTAGGAAGTTGCATATATGTTTAGAATCAGCGAGGTTGCAACACGTTTCTTCTAAAGGCTGCATTTGGACATTCCAGAGTGGATGGGAGAACAGGCTGTAAAGAGAAATACCTTGCTCTAAAACCAAAACGGATCTATCTAGCAGAATGGTTTTCAATGTGTATATTCAAATCCGGAGATAAAGTGATGTGTGTTTGCAGCAGTTCAGAAACCCTTTCTTTGGAGAATGTAGAAACAGTCATTTCCAGCCATAGAGACGCATATAAGAGTTAGCAGTAAGAATGCGTTTAAAACACAGAAGACTCGCTTCGTACAAACTCATCTGCTGTGTGTTGGTTCCTTTTAGGAAGTTGCATCTATGTTTAGATTCTGTGAGGTAGAAACACGTTTCTTCTAAAAGCTGCGTTTGGACATTCCAGAGTGGATGGGAGAACAGGCTATAAAGAGAAATACCTTGCTCTAAAACCAAAAAGGAGCTATCTAGCAGAATGGTTTTCAATGTGTGTATTCAACTTCCAGAGATAAACTGATGTGTGTTTGCAGTAGTTCAGAAACCCTTTCTTTGGAGAATGAAGAAACAGTTATTTCCAGCACTAGAGACCCATATAAGAGTTAGCAGTAAGAATGCGTTTAAAACACAGAAGACCCGCTTCGTACAAAATCATCTGCTGTGTGTTGGTTACATTTAGGAAGTTGCATCTATGTTTAGATTCAGCGAGGTAGAAACACGTTTCTTCAAAAAGCCACGTTTGGACATTCCAGAGTGGATGGGAGAACAGGCTGTAAAGAAAAATAACTTGCTCTAAAACCAAAACGGAGCTATCTAGCAGAATGGTTGTCAATGTGTGTATTCAACTTCCAGAGTTAAACTGATTTATGTTTGCCGCAGTTCAGAAACCCTTTCTTTGGTGAATGTAGAAACAGTCATTTCCAGCCCTAGAGATGCATATAAGAGTTAGCAGTAAGAATGCGTTTAAAACACAGAAGTCCCGCTTCGTACTTACTCATATGCTGTGTGTTGGTTTTCTTTAGGAAGTTGCATCTATGTTTAGATTCAGAGAGGTAGAAACACGTTTCTTTTAAAAGCTGTGTTTGGACATACCAGAATGGATGGGAGAACAGGCTGTAAAGAGAAATACCTTGCTCTAAAACCAAAACGGAGCTATCTAGCAGAATGGTTGTCAATATGTGTATTCAACTTCCAGAGTTAAACTGATGTGTGTTTGCAGCAGTTCAGAAACCCTTTTTTGGAAAATGTTGAAACAGTCATTTCTAGCCCTAGAGACGCATATAAGAGTTAGCAGTAAGAATGCGTTTAAAACACAGAAGACTCGCTTCGTACAAACTCATCTGCTGTGTGTTGGTTCCTTTTAGGAAGTTGCATCTATGTTTAGATTCTGTGAGGTAGAAACACGTTTCTTCTAAAAGCTAAGTTTGGACATTCCAGAGTGGATGGGAGAACAGGCTATAAAGAGAAATACCTTGCTCTAAAACCAAAACGGAGCTATCTAGCTGAATGGTTTTCAATGTGTGTATTCAACTTCCAGAGTTAAACTGATGTGTGTTTGCAGCAGTTCAGAAACCCTTTTTTGGAAAATGTTGAAACAGTCATTTCTAGCCCTAGAGACGCATATAAGAGTTAGCAGTAAGAATGCGTTTAAAACACAGAAGACTCGCTTCGTAGAAACTCATCTGCTGTGTGTTGGTTCCTTTTAGGAAGTTGCATCTATGTTTAGATTCTGTGAGGTAGAAACACGTTTCTTCTAAAAGCTAAGTTTGGACATTCCAGAGTGGATGGGAGAACAGGCTATAAAGAGAAATACCTTGCTCTAAAACCAAAAAGGAGCTATCTAGCTGAATGGTTTTCAATGTGTGTATTCAACTTCCAGAGATAAACTGATGTGTGTTTGCAGTAGTTCAGAAACCCTTTCTTTGGAGAATGAAGAAACAGTTATTTCCAGCACTAGAGACGCATATAAGAGTTAGCAGTAAGAATGCATTTAAAACACAGAAGACCCGCTTCGTACAAACTCATCTGCTGTGTATTGGTTCCTATTAGGAGGTTGCATCTATGTTTAGAATCAGCGAGGTTGCAACACGTTTCTTTTAAGGGCTGCGTTTGGACATTCCAGAGTGGATGGGAGAACAGGCTGTATAGAGAAATACCTTGCTCTAAAACCAAAACGGAGCTATCTAGCAGAATGGTTTTCAATGTTTGTATTCAACTTCCAGAGATAAACTGATGTGTGTTTGCAGCAGTTCAGAAACCCTTTTTTGGAAAATGTAGAAACAGTCATTTCCAGCCATAGAGATGCATATAAGAGTTAGCAGTAAGAATGCCTTGAAAACACAGAAGACCCGCTTCGTACAAACTCATCTGCTGTGTGTTTGGTCCTTTTAGGAAGTTGCATCTATGTTTAGATTCAGCGAGGTAGAAACACGTTTTTTCTAAAAGCTGCGTTTGGACCTTCCAGAGTGGATGGGAGAACAGGCTGTGAAGAGAAATACCTTTCTCTGAAACCAAAACGGAGCTATCTAGCTGAATGGTTTTCAATGTGTATATTCAACTTCCAGAGATAAACTGATGTGGGTTTGCAGCAGTTCACAAACCCTTTCTTTGGAGAATGTAGAAACAGTCATTTCCAGTCATAGAGACACATATAAGAGTTAGAAATAAGAAAGCGTTTAAAACACAGAAGACCCGATTCGTAGAAACTCATCTGCTGTGTATTGGTTCCTATTAGGAAGTTGCATCTATGTTTAGATTCAGCGAGGTTGCAATCCGTTTCTTCTGAAAGCTGCGTTTGGACATTCCAGAGTGGATGGGAGAAAAGGATGTGAAGAGAAATACCTTGCTCTAAATCCAAAACGGAGGTATCTAGCAGAATGGTTTTCAATGTGTGTATTCTACTTCCAGAGATAAACTGATGTGTGTTTGCAGAAGTTGAGAAACCCTTTCTTTGGAGAATGTAGAAACAGTCATTTCCAGCCCTAGAGACGCATATAAGAGTTAGCAGTAAGAATGCGTTTAAAACACAGAAGACCCGCTTCGTACAAACTCATCTGCTGTGTATTGGTTTCTATTAGGAAGTTGCATATATGTTTAGAATCAGCGAGGTTGCAACACGTTTCTTCTAAAAGCTGCATTTGGACATTCCAGAGTGGATGGGAGAACAGGTTGTAAAGAGAAATACCTTGCTCTAAAACCAAAACGGATCTATCTAGCAGAATGGTTTTCAATGTGTATATTCAAATCCGGAGATAAAGTGATGTGTGTTTGCAGCAGTTCAGAAACCCTTTCTTTGGAGAATGTAGAAACAGTCATTTCCAGCCATAGAGACGCATATAAGAGTTAGCAGTAAGAATGCGTTTAAAACACAGAAGACTCGCTTCGTACAAACTCATCTGCTGTGTGTTGGTTCCTTTTAGGAAGTTGCATCTATGTTTAGATTCTGTGAGGTAGAAACACGTTTCTTCTAAAAGCTGCGTTTGGACATTCCAGAGTGGATGGGAGAACAGGCTATAAAGAGAAATACCTTGCTCTAAAACCAAAAAGGAGCTATCTAGCAGAATGGTTTTCAATGTGTGTATTCAACTTCCAGAGATAAACTGATGTGTGTTTGCAGTAGTTCAGAAACCCTTTCTTTGGAGAATGAAGAAACAGTTATTTCCAGCACTAGAGACCCATATAAGAGTTAGCAGTAAGAATGCGTTTAAAACACAGAAGACCCGCTTCGTACAAAATCATCTGCTGTGTGTTGGTTACATTTAGGAAGTTGCATCTATGTTTAGATTCAGCGAGGTAGAAACACGTTTCTTCAAAAAGCCGCGTTTGGACATTCCAGAGTGGATGGGAGAACAGGCTGTAAAGAAAAATAACTTGCTCTAAAACCAAAACGGAGCTATCTAGCAGAATGGTTGTCAATGTGTGTATTCAACTTCCAGAGTTAAACTGATTTCTGTTTGCCGCAGTTCAGAAACCCTTTCTTTGGTGAATGTAGAAACAGTCATTTCCAGCCCTAGAGACGCATATAAGAGTTAGCAGTAAGAATGCGTTTAAAACACAGAAGTCCCGCTTCGTACTTACTCATATGCTGTGTGTTGGTTTTCTTTAGGAAGTTGCATCTATGTTTAGATTCAGAGAGGTAGAAACACGTTTCTTTTAAAAGCTGTGTTTGGACATACCAGAATGGATGGGAGAACAGGCTGTAAAGAGAAATACCTTGCTCTAAAACCAAAACGGAGCTATCTAGCAGAATGGTTGTCAATATGTGTATTCAACTTCCAGAGTTAAACTGATGTGTGTTTGCAGCAGTTCAGAAACCCTTTTTTGGAAAATGTTGAAACAGTCATTTCTAGCCCTAGAGACGCATATAAGAGTTAGCAGTAAGAATGCGTTTAAAACACAGAAGACTCGCTTCGTACAAACTCATCTGCTGTGTGTTGGTTCCTTTTAGGAAGTTGCATCTATGTTTAGATTCTGTGAGGTAGAAACACGTTTCTTCTAAAAGCTAAGTTTGGACATTCCAGAGTGGATGGGAGAACAGGCTATAAAGAGAAATACCTTGCTCTAAAACCAAAACGGAGCTATCTAGCTGAATGGTTTTCAATGTGTGTATTCAACTTCCAGAGTTAAACTGATGTGTGTTTGCAGCAGTTCAGAAACCCTTTTTTGGAAAATGTTGAAACAGTCATTTCTAGCCCTAGAGACGCATATAAGAGTTAGCAGTAAGAATGCGTTTAAAACACAGAAGACTCGCTTCGTACAAACTCATCTGCTGTGTGTTGGTTCCTTTTAGGAAGTTGCATCTATGTTTAGATTCTGTGAGGTAGAAACACGTTTCTTCTAAAAGCTAAGTTTGGACATTCCAGAGTGGATGGGAGAACAGGCTATAAAGAGAAATACCTTGCTCTAAAACCAAAAAGGAGCTATCTAGCTGAATGGTTTTCAATGTGTGTATTCAACTTCCAGAGATAAACTGATGTGTGTTTGCAGTAGTTCAGAAACCCTTTCTTTGGAGAATGAAGAAACAGTTATTTCCAGCACTAGAGACGCATATAAGAGTTAGCAGTAAGAATGCATTTAAAACACAGAAGACCCGCTTCGTACAAACTCATCTGCTGTGTATTGGTTCCTATTAGGAGGTTGCATCTATGTTTAGAATCAGCGAGGTTGCAACACGTTTCTTTTAAGGGCTGCGTTTGGACATTCCAGAGTGGATGGGAGAACAGGCTGTATAGAGAAATACCTTGCTCTAAAACCAAAACGGAGCTATCTAGCAGAATGGTTTTCAATGTTTGTATTCAACTTCCAGAGATAAACTGATGTGTGTTTGCAGCAGTTCAGAAACCCTTTTTTGGAAAATGTAGAAACAGTCATTTCCAGCCATAGAGATGCATATAAGAGTTAGCAGTAAGAATGCCTTGAAAACACAGAAGACCCGCTTCGTACAAACTCATCTGCTGTGTGTTTGGTCCTTTTAGGAAGTTGCATCTATGTTTAGATTCAGCGAGGTAGAAACACGTTTTTTCTAAAAGCTGCGTTTGGACCTTCCAGAGTGGATGGGAGAACAGGCTGTGAAGAGAAATACCTTTCTCTGAAACCAAAACGGAGCTATCTAGCTGAATGGTTTTCAATGTGTATATTCAACTTCCAGAGATAAACTGATGTGGGTTTGCAGCAGTTCACAAACCCTTTCTTTGGAGAATGTAGAAACAGTCATTTCCAGTCATAGAGACACATATAAGAGTTAGAAATAAGAAAGCGTTTAAAACACAGAAGACCCGATTCGTAGAAACTCATCTGCTGTGTATTGGTTCCTATTAGGAAGTTGCATCTATGTTTAGATTCAGCGAGGTTGCAATCCGTTTCTTCTGAAAGCTGCGTTTGGACATTCCAGAGTGGATGGGAGAAAAGGATGTGAAGAGAAATACCTTGCTCTAAATCCAAAACGGAGGTATCTAGCAGAATGGTTTTCAATGTGTGTATTCTACTTCCAGAGATAAACTGATGTGTGTTTGCAGAAGTTGAGAAACCCTTTCTTTGGAGAATGTAGAAACAGTCATTTCCAGCCCTAGAGACGCATATAAGAGTTAGCAGTAAGAATGCGTTTAAAACACAGAAGACCCGCTTCGTACAAACTCATCTGCTGTGTATTGGTTTCTATTAGGAAGTTGCATATATGTTTAGAATCAGCGAGGTTGCAACACGTTTCTTCTAAAAGCTGCATTTGGACATTCCAGAGTGGATGGGAGAACAGGTTGTAAAGAGAAATACCTTGCTCTAAAACCAAAACGGATCTATCTAGCAGAATGGTTTTCAATGTGTATATTCAAATCCGGAGATAAAGTGATGTGTGTTTGCAGCAGTTCAGAAACCCTTTCTTTGGAGAATGTAGAAACAGTCATTTCCAGCCATAGAGACGCATATAAGAGTTAGCAGTAAGAATGCGTTTAAAACACAGAAGACTCGCTTCGTACAAACTCATCTGGTGTGTGTTGGTTCCTTTTAGGAAGTTGCATCTATGTTTAGATTCTGTGAGGTAGAAACACGTTTCTTCTAAAAGCTGCGTTTGGACATTCCAGAGTGGATGGGAGAACAGGCTATAAAGAGAAATACCTTGCTCTAAAACCAAAAAGGAGCTATCTAGCAGAATGGTTTTCAATGTGTGTATTCAACTTCCAGAGATAAACTGATGTGTGTTTGCAGTAGTTCAGAAACCCTTTCTTTGGAGA
Organism: Saimiri boliviensis; assembly: GCF_048565385.1. Lineage (NCBI taxonomy): Eukaryota > Metazoa > Chordata > Mammalia > Primates > Cebidae > Saimiri > Saimiri boliviensis. The sequence continues at coordinate 82,003,965 of NC_133470.1, read as the reverse complement.
ATGAAGAAACAGTTATTTCCAGCACTAGAGACCCATATAAGAGTTAGCAGTAAGAATGCGTTTAAAACACAGAAGACCCGCTTCGTACAAAATCATCTGCTGTGTGTTGGTTACATTTAGGAAGTTGCATCTATGTTTAGATTCAGCGAGGTAGAAACACGTTTCTTCAAAAAGCCGCGTTTGGACATTCCAGAGTGGATGGGAGAACAGGCTGTAAAGAAAAATAACTTGCTCTAAAACCAAAACGGAGCTATCTAGCAGAATGGTTGTCAATGTGTGTATTCAACTTCCAGAGTTAAACTGATTTATGTTTGCCGCAGTTCAGAAACCCTTTCTTTGGTGAATGTAGAAACAGTCATTTCCAGCCCTAGAGACGCATATAAGAGTTAGCAGTAAGAATGCGTTTAAAACACAGAAGTCCCGCTTCGTACTTATATGCTGTGTGTTGGTTTTCTTTAGGAAGTTGCATCTATCTTTAGATTCAGAGAGGTAGAAACACGTTTCTTTTAAAAGCTGTGTTTGGACATACCAGAATGGATGGGAGAACAGGCTGTAAAGAGAAATACCTTGCTCTAAAACCAAAACGGAGCTATCTAGCAGAATGGTTGTCAATATGTGTATTCAACTTCCAGAGTTAAACTGATGTGTGTTTGCAGCAGTTCAGAAACCCTTTTTTGGAAAATGTTGAAACAGTCATTTCTAGCCCTAGAGACGCATATAAGAGTTAGCAGTAAGAATGCGTTTAAAACACAGAAGACTCGCTTCGTACAAACTCATCTGCTGTGTGTTGGTTCCTTTTAGGAAGTTGCATCTATGTTTAGATTCTGTGAGGTAGAAACACGTTTCTTCTAAAAGCTAAGTTTGGACATTCCAGAGTGGATGGGAGAACAGGCTATAAAGAGAAATACCTTGCTCTAAAACCAAAAAGGAGCTATCTAGCTGAATGGTTTTCAATGTGTGTATTCAACTTCCAGAGATAAACTGATGTGTGTTTGCAGTAGTTCAGAAACCCTTTCTTTGGAGAATGAAGAAACAGTTATTTCCAGCACTAGAGACGCATATAAGAGTTAGCAGTAAGAATGCATTTAAAACACAGAAGACCCGCTTCGTACAAACTCATCTGCTGTGTATTGGTTCCTATTAGGAGGTTGCATCTATGTTTAGAATCAGCGAGGTTGCAACACGTTTCTTTTAAAGGCTGCGTTTGGACATTCCAGAGTGGATGGGAGAACAGGCTGTAAAGAGAAATACCTTGCTCTAAAACCAAAACGGAGCTATCTAGCAGAATGGTTTTCAATGTGTATATTCAAATCCGGAGATAAAGTGATGTGTGTTTGCAGCAGTTCAGAAACCCTTTCTTTGGAGCATGTAGAAACAGTCATTTCCAGCCATAGAGACGCATATAAGAGTTAGCAGTAAGAATGCGTTTAAAACACAGAAGACTCGCTTCGTACAAACTCATCTGGTGTGTGTTGGTTCCTTTTAGGAAGTTGCATCTATGTTTAGATTCTGTGAGGTAGAAACACGTTTCTTCTAAAAGCTGCGTTTGGACATTCCAGAGTGGATGGGAGAACAGGCTATAAAGAGAAATACCTTGCTCTAAAACCAAAAAGGAGCTATCTAGCAGAATGGTTTTCAATGTGTGTATTCAACTTCCAGAGATAAACTGATGTGTGTTTGCAGCAGTTCAGAAACCATTTCTTTGGAGAATGTAGAAAAAATTATTTCCAGCCATAGAGATGCATATAAGAGTTAGCAGTAAGAATGCGTTTAAAACACAGAAGACCCGATTCGTACAAACTCATCTGCTGTGTATTGGTTCCTATTAGGAAGTTGCATCTATGTTTAGAGTCAGCGAGGTTGCAACCCGTTTCTTCTGAAAGCTGCGTTTGGACATTCCAGAGTGGAAGGGAGAAAAGGATGTAAAGAGAAATACCTTGCTCTAAATCCAAAACTGAGATATCTAGCAGAATGGTTGTCAATGTGTGTATTCTACTTCCAGAGATAAACTGATGAGTGTTTGCAGAAGTTGAGAAACCCTTTCTTTGGAGAATGTAGAAACAGTCATTTCCAGCCCTAGAGACGCATATAAGAGTTAGCAGTAAGAATGCGTTTAAAACACAGAAGACCCGCTTCGTACTTACTCATATGCTGTGTGTTGGTTTTCTTTAGGAAGTTGCATCTATGTTTAGATTCAGAGAGGTAGAAACACGTTTCTTTTAAAAGCTGCGTTTGGACATACCAGAATGGATGGGAGAACAGGCTGTAAAGAGAAATACCTTGCTCTAAAACCAAAACGGAGCTATCTAGCAGAATGGTTGTCAATATGTGTATTCAACTTCCAGAGTTAAACTGATGTGTGTTTGCAGCAGTTCAGAAACCCTTTTTTGGAAAATGCTGAAACAGTCATTTCTAGCCCTAGAGACGCATATAAGAGTTAGCAGTAAGAATGCGTTTAAAACACAGAAGACTCGCTTCGTACAAACTCATCTGCTGTGTGTTGGTTCCTTTTAGGAAGTTGCATCTATGTTTAGATTCTGTGAGGTAGAAACACGTTTCTTCTAAAAGCTAAGTTTGGACATTCCAGAGTGGATGGGAGAACAGGCTATAAAGAGAAATACCTTGCTCTAAAACCAAAAAGGAGCTATCTAGCTGAATGGTTTTCAATGTTTTTATTCAACTTCCAGAGATAAACTGATGTGTGTTTGCAGTAGTTCAGAAACCCTTTCTTTGGAGAATGAAGAAACAGTTATTTCCAGCACTAGAGACGCATATAAGAGTTAGCAGTAAGAATGCATTTAAAACACAGAAGACCCGCTTCGTACAAACTCATCTGCTGTGTATTGGTTCCTATTAGGAAGTTGCATCTATGTTTAGATTCAGCGAGGTTGCAACCCGTTTCTTCTGAAAGCTGCGTTTGGACATTCCAGAGTGGATGGGAGAAAAGGATGTAAAGAGAAATACCTTGCTCTAAATCCAAAACGGAGGTATCTAGCAGAATGGTTTTCAATGTGTGTATTCTACTTCCAGAGATAAACTGATGTGTGTTTGCAGAAGTTGAGAAACCCTTTCTTTGGAGAATGTAGAAACAGTCATTTCCAGCCCTAGAGACGCATATAAGAGTTAGCAGTAAGAATGCGTTTAAAACACAGAAGACCCGCTTCGTACAAACTCATCTGCTGTGTATTGGTTTCTATTAGGAAGTTGCATATATGTTTAGAATCAGCGAGGTTGCAACACGTTTCTTCTAAAAGCTGCATTTGGACATTCCAGAGTGGATGGGAGAACAGGCTGTAAAGAGAAATACCTTGCTCTAAAACCAAAACGGAGCTATCTAGCAGAATGGTTTTCAATGTGTATATTCAAATCCGGAGATAAAGTGATGTGTGTTTGCAGCAGTTCAGAAACCCTTTCTTTGGAGAATGTAGAAACAGTCATTTCCAGCCATAGAGACGCATATAAGAGTTAGCAGTAAGAATGCGTTTAAAACACAGAAGACTCGCTTCGTACAAACTCATCTGCTGTGTGTTGGTTCCTTTTAGGAAGTTGCATCTATGTTTAGATTCTGTGAGGTAGAAACACGTTTCTTCTAAAAGCTAAGTTTGGACATTCCAGAGTGGATGGGAGAACAGGCTATAAAGAGAAATACCTTGCTCTAAAACCAAAAAGGAGCTATCTAGCTGAATGGTTTTCAATGTGTGTATTCAACTTCCAGAGATAAACTGATGTGTGTTTGCAGTAGTTCAGAAACCCTATCTTTGGAGAATGAAGAAACAGTTATTTCCAGCACTAGAGACGCATATAAGAGTTAGCAGTAAGAATGCATTTAAAACACAGAAGACCCGCTTCGTACAAACTCATCTGCTGTGTATTGGTTCCTATTAGGAGGTTGCATCTATGTTTAGAATCAGCGAGGTTGCAACACGTTTCTTTTAAAGGCTGCGTTTGGACATTCCAGAGTGGATGGGAGAACAGGCTGTAAAGAGAAATACCTTGCTCTAAAACCAAAACGGAGCTATCTAGCAGAATGGTTTTCAATGTGTATATTCAAATCCGGAGATAAAGTGATGTGTGTTTGCAGCAGTTCAGAAACCCTTTCTTTGGAGAATGTAGAAACAGTCATTTCCAGCCATAGAGACGCATATAAGAGTTAGCAGTAAGAATGCGTTTAAAACACAGAAGACTCGCTTCGTACAAACTCATCTGGTGTGTGTTGGTTCCTTTTAGGAAGTTGCATCTATGTTTAGATTCTGTGAGGTAGAAACACGTTTCTTCTAAAAGCTGCGTTTGGACATTCCAGAGTGGATGGGAGAACAGGCTATAAAGAGAAATACCTTGCTCTAAAACCAAAAAGGAGCTATCTAGCAGAATGGTTTTCAATGTGTGTATTCAACTTCCAGAGATAAACTGATGTGTGTTTGCAGCAGTTCAGAAACCATTTCTTTGGAGAATGTAGAAAAAATTATTTCCAGCCATAGAGATGCATATAAGAGTTAGCAGTAAGAATGCGTTTAAAACACAGAAGACCCGATTCGTACAAACTCATCTGCTGTGTATTGGTTCCTATTAGGAAGTTGCATCTATGTTTAGAGTCAGCGAGGTTGCAACCCGTTTCTTCTGAAAGCTGCGTTTGGACATTCCAGAGTGGAAGGGAGAAAAGGATGTAAAGAGAAATACCTTGCTCTAAATCCAAAACTGAGATATCTAGCAGAATGGTTGTCAATGTGTGTATTCTACTTCCAGAGATAAACTGATGAGTGTTTGCAGAAGTTGAGAAACCCTTTCTTTGGAGAATGTAGAAACAGTCATTTCCAGCCCTAGAGACGCATATAAGAGTTAGCAGTAAGAATGCGTTTAAAACACAGAAGACCCGCTTCGTACTTACTCATATGCTGTGTGTTGGTTTTCTTTAGGAAGTTGCATCTATGTTTAGATTCAGAGAGGTAGAAACACGTTTCTTTTAAAAGCTGCGTTTGGACATACCAGAATGGATGGGAGAACAGGCTGTAAAGAGAAATACCTTGCTCTAAAACCAAAACGGAGCTATCTAGCAGAATGGTTGTCAATATGTGTATTCAACTTCCAGAGTTAAACTGATGTGTGTTTGCAGCAGTTCAGAAACCCTTTTTTGGAAAATGTTGAAACAGTCATTTCTAGCCCTAGAGACGCATATAAGAGTTAGCAGTAAGAATGCGTTTAAAACACAGAAGACTCGCTTCGTACAAACTCATCTGCTGTGTGTTGGTTCCTTTTAGGAAGTTGCATCTATGTTTAGATTCTGTGAGGTAGAAACACGTTTCTTCTAAAAGCTAAGTTTGGACATTCCAGAGTGGATGGGAGAACAGGCTATAAAGAGAAATACCTTGCTCTAAAACCAAAAAGGAGCTATCTAGCTGAATGGTTTTCAATGTTTTTATTCAACTTCCAGAGATAAACTGATGTGTGTTTGCAGTAGTTCAGAAACCCTTTCTTTGGAGAATGAAGAAACAGTTATTTCCAGCACTAGAGACGCATATAAGAGTTAGCAGTAAGAATGCATTTAAAACACAGAAGACCCGCTTCGTACAAACTCATCTGCTGTGTATTGGTTCCTATTAGGAAGTTGCATCTATGTTTAGATTCAGCGAGGTTGCAACCCGTTTCTTCTGAAAGCTGCGTTTGGACATTCCAGAGTGGATGGGAGAAAAGGATGTAAAGAGAAATACCTTGCTCTAAATCCAAAACGGAGGTATCTAGCAGAATGGTTTTCAATGTGTGTATTCTACTTCCAGAGATAAACTGATGTGTGTTTGCAGAAGTTGAGAAACCCTTTCTTTGGAGAATGTAGAAACAGTCATTTCCAGCCCTAGAGACGCATATAAGAGTTAGCAGTAAGAATGCGTTTAAAACACAGAAGACCCGCTTCGTACAAACTCATCTGCTGTGTATTGGTTTCTATTAGGAAGTTGCATATATGTTTAGAATCAGCGAGGTTGCAACACGTTTCTTCTAAAAGCTGCATTTGGACATTCCAGAGTGGATGGGAGAACAGGCTGTAAAGAGAAATACCTTGCTCTAAAACCAAAACGGAGCTATCTAGCAGAATGGTTTTCAATGTGTATATTCAAATCCGGAGATAAAGTGATGTGTGTTTGCAGCAGTTCAGAAACCCTTTCTTTGGAGAATGTAGAAACAGTCATTTCCAGCCATAGAGACGCATATAAGAGTTAGCAGTAAGAATGCGTTTAAAACACAGAAGACTCGCTTCGTACAAACTCATCTGGTGTGTGTTGGTTCCTTTTAGGAAGTTGCATCTATGTTTAGATTCTGTGAGGTAGAAACACGTTTCTTCTAAAAGCTGCGTTTGGACATTCCAGAGTGGATGGGAGAACAGGCTATAAAGAGAAATACCTTGCTCTAAAACCAAAAAGGAGCTATCTAGCAGAATGGTTTTCAATGTGTGTATTCAACTTCCAGAGATAAACTGATGTGTGTTTGCAGTAGTTCAGAAACCCTTTCTTTGGAGAATGAAGAAACAGTTATTTCCAGCACTAGAGACCCATATAAGAGTTAGCAGTAAGAATGCGTTTAAAACACAGAAGTCCTGCTTCGTACTTACTCATATGCTGTGTGTTGGTTTTCTTTAGGAAGTTGCATCTATGTTTAGATTCAGAGAGCTAGAAACACGTTTCTTTTAAAAGCTGTGTTTGGACATACCAGAATGGATGGGAGAACAGGCTGTAAAGAGAAATACCTTGCTCTAAAACCAAAACGGAGCTATCTAGCAGAATGGTTGTCAATATGTGTATTCAACTTCCAGAGTTAAACTGATGTGTGTTTGCAGCAGTTCAGAAACCCTTTTTTGGAAAATGTTGAAACAGTCATTTCCAGCCCTAGAGACGCATATAAGAGTTAGCAGTAAGAATGCGTTTAAAACACAGAAGACTCGCTTCGTACAAACTCATCTGCTGTGTGTTGGTTCCTTTTAGGAAGTTGCATCTATGTTTAGATTCTGTGAGGTAGAAACACGTTTCTTCTAAAAGCTAAGTTTGGACATTCCAGAGTGGATGGGAGAACAGGCTATAAAGAGATATACCTTGCTCTAAAACCAAAAAGGAGCTATCTAGCTGAATGGTTTTCAATGTGTGTATTCAACTTCCAGAGATAAACTGACGTGTGTTTGCAGTAGTTCAGAAACCCTTTCTTTGGAGAATGAAGAAACAGTTATTTCCAGCACTAGAGACGCATATAAGAGTTAGCAGTAAGAATGCATTTAAAACACAGAAGACCCGCTTCGTACAAACTCATCTGCTGTGTATTGGTTCCTATTAGGAGGTTGCATCTATGTTTAGAATCAGCGAGGTTGCAACACGTTTCTTTTAAAGGCTGCGTTTGGACATTCCAGAGTGGATGGGAGAACAGGCTGTAAAGAGAAATACCTTGCTCTAAAACCAAAACGGAGCTATCTAGCAGAATGGTTTTCAATGTGTATATTCAAATCCGGAGATAAAGTGATGTGTGTTTGCAGCAGTTCAGAAACCCTTTCTTTGGAGAATGTAGAAACAGTCATTTCCAGCCATAGAGACGCATATAAGAGTTAGCAGTAAGAATGCGTTTAAAACACAGAAGACTCGCTTCGTACAAACTCATCTGGTGTGTGTTGGTTCCTTTTAGGAAGTTGCATCTATGTTTAGATTCTGTGAGGTAGAAACACGTTTCTTCTAAAAGCTGCGTTTGGACATTCCAGAGTGGATGGGAGAACAGGCTATAAAGAGAAATACCTTGCTCTAAAACCAAAAAGGAGCTATCTAGCAGAATGGTTTTCAATGTGTGTATTCAACTTCCAGAGATAAACTGATGTGTGTTTGCAGCAGTTCAGAAACCATTTCTTTGGAGAATGTAGAAAAAATTATTTCCAGCCATAGAGATGCATATAAGAGTTAGCAGTAAGAATGCGTTTAAAACACAGAAGACCCGATTCGTACAAACTCATCTGCTGTGTATTGGTTCCTATTAGGAAGTTGCATCTATGTTTAGATTCAGCGAGGTTGCAACCCGTTTCTTCTGAAAGCTGCGTTTGGACATTCCAGAGTGGAAGGGAGAAAAGGATGTAAAGAGAAATACCTTGCTCTAAATCCAAAACTGAGATATCTAGCAGAATGGTTGTCAATATGTGTATTCAACTTCCAGAGTTAAACTGATGTGTGTTTGCAGCAGTTCAGAAACCCTTTTTTGGAAAATGTTGAAACAGTCATTTCCAGCCCTAGAGACGCATATAAGAGTTAGCAGTAAGAATGCGTTTAAAACACAGAAGACTCGCTTCGTACAAACTCATCTGCTGTGTGTTGGTTCCTTTTAGGAAGTTGCATCTATGTTTAGATTCTGTGAGGTAGAAACACGTTTCTTCTAAAAGCTAAGTTTGGACATTCCAGAGTGGATGGGAGAACAGGCTATAAAGAGATATACCTTGCTCTAAAACCAAAAAGGAGCTATCTAGCTGAATGGTTTTCAATGTGTGTATTCAACTTCCAGAGATAAACTGATGTGTGTTTGCAGTAGTTCAGAAACCCTTTCTTTGGAGAATGAAGAAACAGTTATTTCCAGCACTAGAGACGCATATAAGAGTTAGCAGTAAGAATGCATTTAAAACACAGAAGACCCGCTTCGTACAAACTCATCTGCTGTGTATTGGTTCCTATTAGGAGGTTGCATCTATGTTTAGAATCAGCGAGGTTGCAACACGTTTCTTTTAAAGGCTGCGTTTGGACATTCCAGAGTGGATGGGAGAACAGGCTGTAAAGAGAAATACCTTGCTCTAAAACCAAAACGGAGCTATCTAGCAGAATGGTTTTCAATGTGTATATTCAAATCCGGAGATAAAGTGATGTGTGTTTGCAGCAGTTCAGAAACCCTTTCTTTGGAGAATGTAGAAACAGTCATTTCCAGCCATAGAGACGCATATAAGAGTTAGCAGTAAGAATGCGTTTAAAACACAGAAGACTCGCTTCGTACAAACTCATCTGCTGTGTGTTGGTTCCTTTTAGGAAGTTGCATCTATGTTTAGATTCTGTGAGGTAGAAACACGTTTCTTCTAAAAGCTGCGTTTGGACATTCCAGAGTGGATGGGAGAACAGGCTATAAAGAGAAATACCTTGCTCTAAAACCAAAAAGGAGCTATCTAGCAGAATGGTTTTCAATGTGTGTATTCAACTTCCAGAGATAAACTGATGTGTGTTTGCAGCAGTTCAGAAACCATTTCTTTGGAGAATGTAGAAAAAATTATTTCCAGCCATAGAGATGCATATAAGAGTTAGCAGTAAGAATGCGTTTAAAACACAGAAGACCCGATTCGTACAAACTCATCTGCTGTGTATTGGTTCCTATTAGGAAGTTGCATCTATGTTTAGATTCAGCGAGGTTGCAACCCGTTTCTTCTGAAAGCTGCGTTTGGACATTCCAGAGTGGAAGGGAGAAAAGGATGTAAAGAGAAATACCTTGCTCTAAATCCAAAACTGAGATATCTAGCAGAATGGTTGTCAATGTGTGTATTCTACTTCCAGAGATAAACTGATGAGTGTTTGCAGAAGTTGAGAAACCCTTTCTTTGGAGAATGTAGAAACAGTCATTTCCAGCCCTAGAGACGCATATAAGAGTTAGCAGTAAGAATGCGTTTAAAACACAGAAGACCCGCTTCGTACTTACTCATATGCTGTGTGTTGGTTTTCTTTAGGAAGTTGCATCTATGTTTAGATTCAGAGAGGTAGAAACACGTTTCTTTTAAAAGCTGCGTTTGGACATACCAGAATGGATGGGAGAACAGGCTGTAAAGAGAAATACCTTGCTCTAAAACCAAAACGGAGCTATCTAGCAGAATGGTTGTCAATATGTGTATTCAACTTCCAGAGTTAAACTGATGTGTGTTTGCAGCAGTTCAGAAACCCTTTTTTGGAAAATGTTGAAACAGTCATTTCTAGCCCTAGAGACGCATATAAGAGTTAGCAGTAAGAATGCGTTTAAAACACAGAAGACTCGCTTCGTACAAACTCATCTGCTGTGTGTTGGTTCCTTTTAGGAAGTTGCATCTATGTTTAGATTCTGTGAGGTAGAAACACGTTTCTTCTAAAAGCTAAGTTTGGACATTCCAGAGTGGATGGGAGAACAGGCTATAAAGAGAAATACCTTGCTCTAAAACCAAAAAGGAGCTATCTAGCTGAATGGTTTTCAATGTGTGTATTCAACTTCCAGAGATAAACTGATGTGTGTTTGCAGTAGTTCAGAAACCCTTTCTTTGGAGAATGAAGAAACAGTTATTTCCAGCACTAGAGACGCATATAAGAGTTAGCAGTAAGAATGCATTTAAAACACAGAAGACCCGCTTCGTACAAACTCATCTGCTGTGTATTGGTTCCTATTAGGAGGTTGCATCTATGTTTAGAATCAGCGAGGTTGCAACACGTTTCTTTTAAGGGCTGCGTTTGGACATTCCAGAGTGGATGGGAGAACAGGCTGTATAGAGAAATACCTTGCTCTAAAACCAAAACGGAGGTATCTAGCAGAATGGTTTTCAATGTGTGTATTCTACTTCCAGAGATAAACTGATGTGTGTTTGCAGAAGTTGAGAAACCCTTTCTTTGGAGAATGTAGAAACAGTCATTTCCAGCCCTAGAGACGCATATAAGAGTTAGCAGTAAGAATGCGTTTAAAACACAGAAGACCCGCTTCGTACAAACTCATCTGCTGTGTATTGGTTTCTATTAGGAAGTTGCATATATGTTTAGAATCAGCGAGGTTGCAACACGTTTCTTCTAAAAGCTGCATTTGGACATTCCAGAGTGGATGGGAGAACAGGCTGTAAAGAGAAATACCTTGCTCTAAAACCAAAACGGAGCTATCTAGCAGAATGGTTTTCAATGTGTATATTCAAATCCGGAGATAAAGTGATGTGTGTTTGCAGCAGTTCAGAAACCCTTTCTTTGGAGAATGTAGAAACAGTCATTTCCAGCCATAGAGACGCATATAAGAGTTAGCAGTAAGAATGCGTTTAAAACACAGAAGACTCGCTTCGTACAAACTCATCTGGTGTGTGTTGGTTCCTTTTAGGAAGTTGCATCTATGTTTAGATTCTGTGAGGTAGAAACACGTTTCTTCTAAAAGCTGCGTTTGGACATTCCAGAGTGGATGGGAGAACAGGCTATAAAGAGAAATACCTTGCTCTAAAACCAAAAAGGAGCTATCTAGCAGAATGGTTTTCAATGTGTGTATTCAACTTCCAGAGATAAACTGATGTGTGTTTGCAGTAGTTCAGAAACCCTTTCTTTGGAGAATGAAGAAACAGTTATTTCCAGCACTAGAGACCCATATAAGAGTTAGCAGTAAGAATGCGTTTAAAACACAGAAGTCCCGCTTCGTACTTACTCATATGCTGTGTGTTGGTTTTCTTTAGGAAGTTGCATCTATGTTTAGATTCAGAGAGCTAGAAACACGTTTCTTTTAAAAGCTGTGTTTGGACATACCAGAATGGATGGGAGAACAGGCTGTAAAGAGAAATACCTTGCTCTAAAACCAAAACGGAGCTATCTAGCAGAATGGTTGTCAATATGTGTATTCAACTTCCAGAGTTAAACTGATGTGTGTTTGCAGCAGTTCAGAAACCCTTTTTTGGAAAATGTTGAAACAGTCATTTCCAGCCCTAGAGACGCATATAAGAGTTAGCAGTAAGAATGCGTTTAAAACACAGAAGACTCGCTTCGTACAAACTCATCTGCTGTGTGTTGGTTCCTTTTAGGAAGTTGCATCTATGTTTAGATTCTGTGAGGTAGAAACACGTTTCTTCTAAAAGCTAAGTTTGGACATTCCAGAGTGGATGGGAGAACAGGCTATAAAGAGATATACCTTGCTCTAAAACCAAAAAGGAGCTATCTAGCTGAATGGTTTTCAATGTGTGTATTCAACTTCCAGAGATAAACTGATGTGTGTTTGCAGTAGTTCAGAAACCCTTTCTTTGGAGAATGTAGAAACAGTTATTTCCAGCACTAGAGACGCATATAAGAGTTAGCAGTAAGAATGCATTTAAAACACAGAAGACCCGCGTCGTACAAACTCATCTGCTGTGTATTGGTTCCTATTAGGAGGTTGCATCTATGTTTAGAATCAGCGAGGTTGCAACACGTTTCTTTTAAAGGCTGCGTTTGGACATTCCAGAGTGGATGGGAGAACAGGCTGTAAAGAGAAATACCTTGCTCTAAAACCAAAACGGAGCTATCTAGCAGAATGGTTTTCAATGTGTATATTCAAATCCGGAGATAAAGTGATGTGTGTTTGCAGCAGTTCAGAAACCCTTTCTTTGGAGAATGTAGAAACAGTCATTTCCAGCCATAGAGACGCATATAAGAGTTAGCAGTAAGAATGCGTTTAAAACACAGAAGACTCGCTTCGTACAAACTCATCTGGTGTGTGTTGGTTCCTTTTAGGAAGTTGCATCTATGTTTAGATTCTGTGAGGTAGAAACACGTTTCTTCTAAAAGCTGCGTTTGGACATTCCAGAGTGGATGGGAGAACAGGCTATAAAGAGAAATACCTTGCTCTAAAACCAAAAAGGAGCTATCTAGCAGAATGGTTTACAATGTGTGTATTCAACTTCCAGAGATAAACTGATGTGTGTTTGCAGCAGTTCAGAAACCATTTCTTTGGAGAATGTAGAAAAAATTATTTCCAGCCATAGAGATGCATATAAGAGTTAGCAGTAAGAATGCGTTTAAAACACAGAAGACCCGATTCGTACAAACTCATCTGCTGTGTATTGGTTCCTATTAGGAAGTTGCATCTATGTTTAGAGTCAGCGAGGTTGCAACCCGTTTCTTCTGAAAGCTGCGTTTGGACATTCCAGAGTGGAAGGGAGAAAAGGATGTAAAGAGAAATACCTTGCTCTAAATCCAAAACTGAGATATCTAGCAGAATGGTTGTCAATGTGTGTATTCTACTTCCAGAGATAAACTGATGAGTGTTTGCAGAAGTTTAGAAACCCTTTCTTTGGAGAATGTAGAAACAGTCATTTCCAGCCCTAGAGACGCATATAAGAGTTAGCAGTAAGAATGCGTTTAAAACACAGAAGACCCGCTTCGTACTTACTCATATGCTGTGTGTTGGTTTTCTTTAGGAAGTTGCATCTATGTTTAGATTCAGAGAGGTAGAAACACGTTTCTTTTAAAAGCTGCGTTTGGACATACCAGAATGGATGGGAGAACAGGCTGTAAAGAGAAATACCTTGCTCTAAAACCAAAACGGAGCTATCTAGCAGAATGGTTGTCAATATGTGTATTCAACTTCCAGAGTTAAACTGATGTGTGTTTGCAGCAGTTCAGAAACCCTTTTTTGGAAAATGTTGAAACAGTCATTTCTAGCCCTAGAGACGCATATACGAGTTAGCAGTAAGAATGCGTTTAAAACACAGAAGACTCGCTTCGTACAAACTCATCTGCTGTGTGTTGGTTCCTTTTAGGAAGTTGCATCTATGTTTAGATTCTGTGAGGTAGAAACACGTTTCTTCTAAAAGCTAAGTTTGGACATTCCAGAGTGGATGGGAGAACAGGCTATAAAGAGAAATACCTTGCTCTAAAACCAAAAAGGAGCTATCTAGCTGAATGGTTTTCAATGTTTGTATTCAACTTCCAGAGATAAACTGATGTGTGTTTGCAGTAGTTCAGAAACCCTTTCTTTGGAGAATGAAGAAACAGTTATTTCCAGCACTAGAGACGCATATAAGAGTTAGCAGTAAGAATGCATTTAAAACACAGAAGACCCGCTTCGTACAAACTCATCTGCTGTGTATTGGTTCCTATTAGGAGGTTGCATCTATGTTTAGAATCAGCGAGGTTGCAACACGTTTCTTTTAAGGGCTGCGTTTGGACATTCCAGAGTGGATGGGAGAACAGGCTGTATAGAGAAATACCTTGCTCTAAAACCAAAACGGAGCTATCTAGCAGAATGGTTTTCAATGTTTGTATTCAACTTCCAGAGATAAACTGATGTGTGTTTGCAGCAGTTCAGAAACCCTTTTTTGGAAAATGTAGAAACAGTCATTTCCAGCCATAGAGATGCATATAAGAGTTAGCAGTAAGAATGCCTTGAAAACACAGAAGACCCGCTTCGTACAAACTCATCTGCTGTGTGTTGGGTCCTTTTAGGAAGTTGCATCTATGTTTAGATTCAGCGAGGTAGAAACACGTTTTTTCTAAAAGCTGCGTTTGGACCTTCCAGAGTGGATGGGAGAACAGGCTGTGAAGAGAAATACCTTTCTCTGAAACCAAAACGGAGCTATCTAGCTGAATGGTTTTCAATGTGTATATTCAACTTCCAGAGATAAACTGATGTGGGTTTGCAGCAGTTCACAAACCCTTTCTTTGGAGAATGTAGAAACAGTCATTTCCAGTCATAGAGACACATATAAGAGTTAGAAATAAGAAAGCGTTTAAAACACAGAAGACCCGATTCGTAGAAACTCATCTGCTGTGTATTGGTTCCTATTAGGAAGTTGCATCTATGTTTAGATTCAGCGAGGTTGCAACCCGTTTCTTCTGAAAGCTGCGTTTGGACATTCCAGAGTGGATGGGAGAAAAGGATGTGAAGAGAAATACCTTGCTCTAAATCCAAAACGGAGGTATCTAGCAGAATGGTTTTCAATGTGTGTATTCTACTTCCAGAGATAAACTGATGTGTGTTTGCAGAAGTTGAGAAACCCTTTCTTTGGAGAATGTAGAAACAGTCATTTCCAGCCCTAGAGACGCATATAAGAGTTAGCAGTAAGAATGCGTTTAAAACACAGAAGACCCGCTTCGTACAAACTCATCTGCTGTGTATTGGTTTCTATTAGGAAGTTGCATATATGTTTAGAATCAGCGAGGTTGCAACACGTTTCTTCTAAAAGCTGCATTTGGACATTCCAGAGTGGATGGGAGAACAGGCTGTAAAGAGAAATACCTTGCTCTAAAACCAAAACGGAGCTATCTAGCAGAATGGTTTTCAATGTGTATATTCAAATCCGGAGATAAAGTGATGTGTGTTTGCAGCAGTTCAGAAACCCTTTCTTTGGAGAATGTAGAAACAGTCATTTCCAGCCATAGAGACGCATATAAGAGTTAGCAGTAAGAATGCGTTTAAAACACAGAAGACTCGCTTCGTACAAACTCATCTGGTGTGTGTTGGTTCCTTTTAGGAAGTTGCATCTATGTTTAGATTCTGTGAGGTAGAAACACGTTTCTTCTAAAAGCTGCTTTTGGACATTCCAGAGTGGATGGGAGAACAGGCTATAAAGAGAAATACCTTGCTCTAAAACCAAAAAGGAGCTATCTAGCAGAATGGTTTTCAATGTGTGTATTCAACTTCCAGAGATAAACTGATGTGTGTTTGCAGTAGTTCAGAAACCCTTTCTTTGGAGAATGAAGAAACAGTTATTTCCAGCACTAGAGACCCATATAAGAGTTAGCAGTAAGAATGCGTTTAAAACACAGAAGACCCGCTTCGTACAAAATCATCTGCTGTGTGTTGGTTACATTTAGGAAGTTGCATCTATGTTTAGATTCAGCGAGGTAGAAACACGTTTCTTCAAAAAGCCGCGTTTGGACATTCCAGAGTGGATGGGAGAACAGGCTGTAAAGAAAAATAACTTGCTCTAAAACCAAAACGGAGCTATCTAGCAGAATGGTTGTCAATCTGTTTATTCAACTTCCAGAGTTAAACTGATTTATGTTTGCCGCAGTTCAGAAACCCTTTCTTTGGTGAATGTAGAAACAGTCATTTCCAGCCCTAGAGACGCATATAAGAGTTAGCAGTAAGAATGCGTTTAAAACACAGAAGTCCCGCTTCGTACTTACTCATATGCTGTGTGTTGGTTTTCTTTAGGAAGTTGCATCTATGTTTAGATTCAGAGAGCTAGAAACACGTTTCTTTTAAAAGCTGTGTTTGGACATACCAGAATGGATGGGAGAACAGGCTGTAAAGAGAAATACCTTGCTCTAAAACCAAAACGGAGCTATCTAGCAGAATGGTTGTCAATATGTGTATTCAACTTCCAGAGTTAAACTGATGTGTGTTTGCAGCAGTTCAGAAACCCTTTTTTGGAAAATGTTGAAACAGTCATTTCTAGCCCTAGAGACGCATATAAGAGTTAGCAGTAAGAATGCGTTTAAAACACAGAAGACTCGCTTCGTACAAACTCATCTGCTGTGTGTTGGTTCCTTTTAGGAAGTTGCATCTATGTTTAGATTCTGTGAGGTAGAAACACGTTTCTTCTAAAAGCTAAGTTTGGACATTCCAGAGTGGATGGGAGAACAGGCTATAAAGAGAAATACCTTGCTCTAAAACCAAAAAGGAGCTATCTAGCTGAATGGTTTTCAATGTGTGTATTCAACTTCCAGAGATAAACTGATGTGTGTTTGCAGTAGTTCAGAAACCCTTTCTTTGGAGAATGAAGAAACAGTTATTTCCAGCACTAGAGACGCATATAAGAGTTAGCAGTAAGAATGCATTTAAAACACAGAAGACCCGCTTCGTACAAACTCATCTGCTGTGTATTGGTTCCTATTAGGAGGTTGCATCTATGTTTAGAATCAGCGAGGTTGCAACACGTTTCTTTTAAAGGCTGCGTTTGGACATTCCAGAGTGGATGGGAGAACAGGCTGTATAGAGAAATACCTTGCTCTAAAACCAAAACGGAGCTATCTAGCAGAATGGTTTTCAATGTTTGTATTCAACTTCCAGAGATAAACTGATGTGTGTTTGCAGCAGTTCAGAAACCCTTTTTTGGAAAATGTAGAAACAGTCATTTCCAGCCATAGAGATGCATATAAGAGTTAGCAGTAAGAATGCCTTGAAAACACAGAAGACCCGCTTCGTACAAACTCATCTGCTGTGTGTTGGGTCCTTTTAGGAAGTTGCATCTATGTTTAGATTCAGCGAGATAGAAACACGTTTTTTCTAAAAGCTGCGTTTGGACCTTCCAGAGTGGATGGGAGAACAGGCTGTAAAGAGAAATACCTTTCTCTGAAACCAAAACGGAGCTATCTAGCTGAATGGTTTTCAATGTGTATATTCAACTTCCAGAGATAAACTGATGTGTGTTTGCAGCAGTTCAGAAACCATTTCTTTGGAGAATGTAGAAAAAATTATTTCCAGCCATAGAGATGCATATAAGAGTTAGCAGTAAGAATGCGTTTAAAACACAGAAGACCCGATTCGTACAAACTCATCTGCTGTGTATTGGTTCCTATTAGGAAGTTGCATCTATGTTTAGAGTCAGCGAGGTTGCAACCCGTTTCTTCTGAAAGCTGCGTTTGGACATTCCAGAGTGGAAGGGAGAAAAGGATGTAAAGAGAAATACCTTGCTCTAAATCCAAAACTGAGATATCTAGCAGAATGGTTGTCAATGTGTGTATTCTACTTCCAGAGATAAACTGATGAGTGTTTGCAGAAGTTGAGAAACCCTTTCTTTGGAGAATGTAGAAACAGTCATTTCCAGCCCTAGAGACGCATATAAGAGTTAGCAGTAAGAATGCGTTTAAAACACAGAAGACCCGCTTCGTACTTACTCATATGCTGTGTGTTGGTTTTCTTTAGGAAGTTGCATCTATGTTTAGATTCAGAGAGGTAGAAACACGTTTCTTTTAAAAGCTGCGTTTGGACATACCAGAATGGATGGGAGAACAGGCTGTAAAGAGAAATACCTTGCTCTAAAACCAAAACGGAGCTATCTAGCAGAATGGTTGTCAATATGTGTATTCAACTTCCAGAGTTAAACTGATGTGTGTTTGCAGCAGTTCAGAAACCCTTTTTTGGAAAATGTTGAAACAGTCATTTCTAGCCCTAGAGACGCATATAAGAGTTAGCAGTAAGAATGCGTTTAAAACACAGAAGACTCGCTTCGTACAAACTCATCTGCTGTGTGTTGGTTCCTTTTAGGAAGTTGCATCTATGTTTAGATTCTGTGAGGTAGAAACACGTTTCTTCTAAAAGCTAAGTTTGGACATTCCAGAGTGGATGGGAGAACAGGCTATAAAGAGAAATACCTTGCTCTAAAACCAAAAAGGAGCTATCTAGCTGAATGGTTTTCAATGTTTGTATTCAACTTCCAGAGATAAACTGATGTGTGTTTGCAGTAGTTCAGAAACCCTTTCTTTGGAGAATGAAGAAACAGTTATTTCCAGCACTAGAGACGCATATAAGAGTTAGCAGTAAGAATGCATTTAAAACACAGAAGACCCGCTTCGTACAAACTCATCTGCTGTGTATTGGTTCCTATTAGGAGGTTGCATCTATGTTTAGAATCAGCGAGGTTGCAACACGTTTCTTTTAAAGGCTGCGTTTGGACATTCCAGAGTGGATGGGAGAACAGGCTGTATAGAGAAATACCTTGCTCTAAAACCAAAACGGAGCTATCTAGCAGAATGGTTTTCAATGTTTGTATTCAACTTCCAGAGATAAACTGATGTGTGTTTGCAGCAGTTCAGAAACCCTTTTTTGGAAAATGTAGAAACAGTCATTTCCAGCCATAGAGATGCATATAAGAGTTAGCAGTAAGAATGCCTTGAAAACACAGAAGACCCGCTTCGTACAAACTCATCTGCTGTGTGTTGGGTCCTTTTAGGAAGTTGCATCTATGTTTAGATTCAGCGAGGTAGAAACACGTTTTTTCTAAAAGCTGCGTTTGGACCTTCCAGAGTGGATGGGAGAACAGGCTGTGAAGAGAAATACCTTTCTCTGAAACCAAAACGCAGCTATCTAGCTGAATGGTTTTCAATGTGTATATTCAACTTCCAGAGATAAACTGATGTGGGTTTGCAGCAGTTCACAAACCCTTTCTTTGGAGAATGTAGAAACAGTCATTTCCAGTCATAGAGACACATATAAGAGTTAGAAATAAGAAAGCGTTTAAAACACAGAAGACCCGATTCGTACTTACTCATATGCTGTGTGTTGGTTTTCTTTAGGAAGTTGCATCTATGTTTAGATTCAGCGAGGTTGCAACCCGATTCTTCTGAAAGCTGCGTTTGGACATTCCAGAGTGGATGGGAGAAAAGGATGTAAAGAGAAATACCTTGCTCTAAATCCAAAACGGAGGTATCTAGCAGAATGGTTTTCAATATGTGTATTCAACTTCCAGAGTTAAACTGATGTGTGTTTGCAGCAGTTCAGAAACCCTTTTTTGGAAAATGTTGAAACAGTCATTTCTAGCCCTAGAGACGCATATAAGAGTTAGCAGTAAGAATGCGTTTAAAACACAGAAGACTCGCTTCGTACAAACTCATCTGCTGTGTGTTGGTTCCTTTTAGGAAGTTGCATCTATGTTTAGATTCTGTGAGGTAGAAACACGTTTCTTCTAAAAGCTAAGTTTGGACATTCCAGAGTGGATGGGAGAACAGGCTATAAAGAGAAATACCTTGCTCTAAAACCAAAAAGGAGCTATCTAGCTGAATGGTTTTCAATGTGTGTATTCAACTTCCAGAGATAAACTGATGTGTGTTTGCAGTAGTTCAGAAACCCTTTCTTTGGAGAATGAAGAAACAGTTATTTCCAGCACTAGAGACGCATATAAGAGTTAGCAGTAAGAATGCATTTAAAACACAGAAGACCCGCTTCGTACAAACTCATCTGCTGTGTATTGGTTCCTATTAGGAGGTTGCATCTATGTTTAGAATCAGCGAGGTTGCAACACGTTTCTTTTAAAGGCTGCGTTTGGACATTCCAGAGTGGATGGGAGAACAGGCTGTATAGAGAAATACCTTGCTCTAAAACCAAAACGGAGCTATCTAGCAGAATGGTTTTCAATGTTTGTATTCAACTTCCAGAGATAAACTGATGTGTGTTTGCAGCAGTTCAGAAACCCTTTTTTGGAAAATGTAGAAACAGTCATTTCCAGCCATAGAGATGCATATAAGAGTTAGCAGTAAGAATGCCTTGAAAACACAGAAGACCCGCTTCGTACAAACTCATCTGCTGTGTGTTGGGTCCTTTTAGGAAGTTGCATCTATGTTTAGATTCAGCGAGGTAGAAACACGTTTTTTCTAAAAGCTGCGTTTGGACCTTCCAGAGTGGATGGGAGAACAGGCTGTAAAGAGAAATACCTTTCTCTGAAACCAAAACGGAGCTATCTAGCTGAATGGTTTTCAATGTGTATATTCAACTTCCAGAGATAAACTGATGTGGGTTTGCAGCAGTTCACAAACCCTTTCTTTGGAGAATGTAGAAACAGTCATTTCCAGTCATAGAGACACATATAAGAGTTAGAAATAAGAAAGCGTTTAAAACACAGAAGACCCGATTCGTAGAAACTCATCTGCTGTGTATTGGTTCCTATTAGGAAGTTGCATCTATGTTTAGATTCAGCGAGGTTGCAACCCGTTTCTTCTGAAAGCTGCGTTTGGACATTCCAGAGTGGATGGGAGAAAAGGATGTAAAGAGAAATACCTTGCTCTAAATCCAAAACGGTGGTATCTAGCAGAATGGTTTTCAATGTGTGTATTCTACTTCCAGAGATAAACTGATGTGTGTTTGCAGAAGTTGAGAAACCCTTTCTTTGGAGAATGTAGAAACAGTCATTTCCAGCCCTAGAGACGCATATAAGAGTTAGCAGTAAGAATGCGTTTAAAACACAGAAGACCCGCTTCGTACAAACTCATCTGCTGTGTATTGGTTTCTATTAGGAAGTTGCATATATGTTTAGAATCAGCGAGGTTGCAACACGTTTCTTCTAAAAGCTGCATTTGGACATTCCAGAGTGGATGGGAGAACAGGCTGTAAAGAGAAATACCTTGCTCTAAAACCAAAACGGAGCTATCTAGCAGAATGGTTTTCAATGTGTATATTCAAATCCGGAGATAAAGTGATGTGTGTTTGCAGCAGTTCAGAAACCCTTTCTTTGGAGAATGTAGAAACAGTCATTTCCAGCCATAGAGACGCATATAAGAGTTAGCAGTAAGAATGCGTTTAAAACACAGAAGACTCGCTTCGTACAAACTCATCTGCTGTGTGTTGGTTCCTTTTAGGAAGTTGCATCTATGTTTAGATTCTGTGAGGTAGAAACACGTTTCTTCTAAAAGCTGCGTTTGGACATTCCAGAGTGGATGGGAGAACAGGCTATAAAGAGAAATACCTTGCTCTAAAACCAAAAAGGAGCTATCTAGCAGAATGGTTTTCAATGTGTGTATTCAACTTCCAGAGATAAACTGATGTGTGTTTGCAGTAGTTCAGAAACCCTTTCTTTGGAGAATGAAGAAACAGTTATTTCCAGCACTAGAGACCCATATAAGAGTTAGCAGTAAGAATGCGTTTAAAACACAGAAGACCCGCTTCGTACAAAATCATCTGCTGTGTGTTGGTTACATTTAGGAAGTTGCATCTATGTTTAGATTCAGCGAGGTAGAAACACGTTTCTTCAAAAAGCCGCGTTTGGACATTCCAGAGTGGATGGGAGAACAGGCTGTAAAGAGAAATACCTTGCTCTAAAACCAAAACGGAGCTATCTAGCAGAATGGTTGTCAATATGTGTATTCAACTTCCAGAGTTAAACTGATGTGTGTTTGCAGCAGTTCAGAAACCCTTTTTTGGAAAATGTTGAAACAGTCATTTCTAGCCCTAGAGACGCATATAAGAGTTAGCAGTAAGAATGCGTTTAAAACACAGAAGACTCGCTTCGTACAAACTCATCTGCTGTGTGTTGGTTCCTTTTAGGAAGTTGCATCTATGTTTAGATTCTGTGAGGTAGAAACACGTTTCTTCTAAAAGCTAAGTTTGGACATTCCAGAGTGGATGGGAGAACAGGCTATAAAGAGAAATACCTTGCTCTAAAACCAAAAAGGAGCTATCTAGCTGAATGGTTTTCAATGTTTGTATTCAACTTCCAGAGATAAACTGATGTGTGTTTGCAGTAGTTCAGAAACCCTTTCTTTGGAGAATGAAGAAACAGTTATTTCCAGCACTAGAGACGCATATAAGAGTTAGCAGTAAGAATGCATTTAAAACACAGAAGACCCGCTTCGTACAAACTCATCTGCTGTGTATTGGTTCCTATTAGGAGGTTGCATCTATGTTTAGAATCAGCGAGGTTGCAACACGTTTCTTTTAAAGGCTGCGTTTGGACATTCCAGAGTGGATGGGAGAACAGGCTGTATAGAGAAATACCTTGCTCTAAAACCAAAACGGAGCTATCTAGCAGAATGGTTTTCAATGTTTGTATTCAACTTCCAGAGATAAACTGATGTGTGTTTGCAGCAGTTCAGAAACCCTTTTTTGGAAAATGTAGAAACAGTCATTTCCAGCCATAGAGATGCATATAAGAGTTAGCAGTAAGAATGCCTTGAAAACACAGAAGACCCGCTTCGTACAAACTCATCTGCTGTGTGTTGGGTCCTTTTAGGAAGTTGCATCTATGTTTAGATTCAGCGAGGTAGAAACACGTTTTTTCTAAAAGCTGCGTTTGGACCTTCCAGAGTGGATGGGAGAACAGGCTGTGAAGAGAAATACCTTTCTCTGAAACCAAAACGGAGCTATCTAGCTGAATGGTTTTCAATGTGTATATTCAACTTCCAGAGATAAACTGATGTGGGTTTGCAGCAGTTCACAAACCCTTTCTTTGGAGAATGTAGAAACAGTCATTTCCAGTCATAGAGACACATATAAGAGTTAGAAATAAGAAAGCGTTTAAAACACAGAAGACCCGATTCGTAGAAACTCATCTGCTGTGTATTGGTTCCTATTAGGAAGTTGCATCTATGTTTAGATTCAGCGAGGTTGCAACCCGTTTCTTCTGAAAGCTGCGTTTGGACATTCCAGAGTGGATGGGAGAAAAGGATGTAAAGAGAAATACCTTGCTCTAAATCCAAAACGGAGGTATCTAGCAGAATGGTTTTCAATGTGTGTATTCTACTTCCAGAGATAAACTGATGTGTGTTTGCAGAAGTTGAGAAACCCTTTCTTTGGAGAATGTAGAAACAGTCATTTCCAGCCCTAGAGACGCATATAAGAGTTAGCAGTAAGAATGCGTTTAAAACACAGAAGACCCGCTTCGTACAAACTCATCTGCTGTGTATTGGTTTCTATTAGGAAGTTGCATATATGTTTAGAATCAGCGAGGTTGCAACACGTTTCTTCTAAAAGCTGCATTTGGACATTCCAGAGTGGATGGGAGAACAGGCTGTAAAGAGAAATACCTTGCTCTAAAACCAAAACGGAGCTATCTAGCAGAATGGTTTTCAATGTGTATATTCAAATCCGGAGATAAAGTGATGTGTGTTTGCAGCAGTTCAGAAACCATTTCTTTGGAGAATGTAGAAAAAATTATTTCCAGCCATAGAGATGCATATAAGAGTTAGCAGTAAGAATGCGTTTAAAACACAGAAGACCCGATTCGTACAAACTCATCTGCTGTGTATTGGTTCCTATTAGGAAGTTGCATCTATGTTTAGAGTCAGCGAGGTTGCAACCCGTTTCTTCTGAAAGCTGCGTTTGGACATTCCAGAGTGGAAGGGAGAAAAGGATGTAAAGAGAAATACCTTGCTCTAAATCCAAAACTGAGATATCTAGCAGAATGGTTGTCAATGTGTGTATTCTACTTCCAGAGATAAACTGATGAGTGTTTGCAGAAGTTGAGAAACCCTTTCTTTGGAGAATGTAGAAACAGTCATTTCCAGCCCTAGAGACGCATATAAGAGTTAGCAGTAAGAATGCGTTTAAAACACAGAAGACCCGCTTCGTACTTACTCATATGCTGTGTGTTGGTTTTCTTTAGGAAGTTGCATCTATGTTTAGATTCAGAGAGGTAGAAACACGTTTCTTTTAAAAGCTGCGTTTGGACATACCAGAATGGATGGGAGAACAGGCTGTAAAGAGAAATACCTTGCTCTAAAACCAAAACGGAGCTATCTAGCAGAATGGTTGTCAATATGTGTATTCAACTTCCAGAGTTAAACTGATGTGTGTTTGCAGCAGTTCAGAAACCCTTTTTTGGAAAATGTTGAAACAGTCATTTCTAGCCCTAGAGACGCATATAAGAGTTAGCAGTAAGAATGCGTTTAAAACACAGAAGACTCGCTTCGTACAAACTCATCTGCTGTGTGTTGGTTCCTTTTAGGAAGTTGCATCTATGTTTAGATTCTGTGAGGTAGAAACACGTTTCTTCTAAAAGCTAAGTTTGGACATTCCAGAGTGGATGGGAGAACAGGCTATAAAGAGAAATACCTTGCTCTAAAACCAAAAAGGAGCTATCTAGCTGAATGGTTTTCAATGTTTGTATTCAACTTCCAGAGATAAACTGATGTGTGTTTGCAGTAGTTCAGAAACCCTTTCTTTGGAGAATGAAGAAACAGTTATTTCCAGCACTAGAGACGCATATAAGAGTTAGCAGTAAGAATGCATTTAAAACACAGAAGACCCGCTTCGTACAAACTCATCTGCTGTGTATTGGTTCCTATTAGGAGGTTGCATCTATGTTTAGAATCAGCGAGGTTGCAACACGTTTCTTTTAAAGGCTGCGTTTGGACATTCCAGAGTGGATGGGAGAACAGGCTGTATAGAGAAATACCTTGCTCTAAAACCAAAACGGAGCTATCTAGCAGAATGGTTTTCAATGTTTGTATTCAACTTCCAGAGATAAACTGATGTGTGTTTGCAGCAGTTCAGAAACCCTTTTTTGGAAAATGTAGAAACAGTCATTTCCAGCCATAGAGATGCATATAAGAGTTAGCAGTAAGAATGCCTTGAAAACACAGAAGACCCGCTTCGTACAAACTCATCTGCTGTGTGTTGGGTCCTTTTAGGAAGTTGCATCTATGTTTAGATTCAGCGAGGTAGAAACACGTTTTTTCTAAAAGCTGCGTTTGGACCTTCCAGAGTGGATGGGAGAACAGGCTGTGAAGAGAAATACCTTTCTCTGAAACCAAAACGCAGCTATCTAGCTGAATGGTTTTCAATGTGTATATTCAACTTCCAGAGATAAACTGATGTGGGTTTGCAGCAGTTCACAAACCCTTTCTTTGGAGAATGTAGAAACAGTCATTTCCAGTCATAGAGACACATATAAGAGTTAGAAATAAGAAAGCGTTTAAAACACAGAAGACCCGATTCATAGAAACTCATCTACTGTGTATTGGTTCCTATTAGGAAGTTGCATCTATGTTTAGATTCAGCGAGGTTGCAACCCGTTTCTTCTGAAAGCTGCGTTTGGACATTCCAGAGTGGATGGGAGAAAAGGATGTAAAGAGAAATACCTTGCTCTAAATCCAAAACGGAGGTATATAGCAGAATGGTTTTCAATATGTGTATTCAACTTCCAGAGTTAAACTGATGTGTGTTTGCAGCAGTTCAGAAACCCTTTTTTGGAAAATGTTGAAACAGTCATTTCTAGCCCTAGAGACGCATATAAGAGTTAGCAGTAAGAATGCGTTTAAAACACAGAAGACTCGCTTCGTACAAACTCATCTGCTGTGTGTTGGTTCCTTTTAGGAAGTTGCATCTATGTTTAGATTCTGTGAGGTAGAAACACGTTTCTTCTAAAAGCTAAGTTTGGACATTCCAGAGTGGATGGGAGAACAGGCTATAAAGAGAAATACCTTGCTCTAAAACCAAAAAGGAGCTATCTAGCTGAATGGTTTTCAATGTGTGTATTCAACTTCCAGAGATAAACTGATGTGTGTTTGCAGTAGTTCAGAAACCCTTTCTTTGGAGAATGAAGAAACAGTTATTTCCAGCACTAGAGACGCATATAAGAGTTAGCAGTAAGAATGCATTTAAAACACAGAAGACCCGCTTCGTACAAACTCATCTGCTGTGTATTGGTTCCTATTAGGAGGTTGCATCTATGTTTAGAATCAGCGAGGTTGCAACACGTTTCTTTTAAAGGCTGCGTTTGGACATTCCAGAGTGGATGGGAGAACAGGCTGTATAGAGAAATACCTTGCTCTAAAACCAAAACGGAGCTATCTAGCAGAATGGTTTTCAATGTTTCTATTCAACTTCCAGAGATAAACTGATGTGTGTTTGCAGCAGTTCAGAAACCCTTTTTTGGAAAATGTAGAAACAGTCATTTCCAGCCATAGAGATGCATATAAGAGTTAGCAGTAAGAATGCCTTGAAAACACAGAAGACCCGCTTCGTACAAACTCATCTGCTGTGTGTTGGGTCCTTTTAGGAAGTTGCATCTATGTTTAGATTCAGCGAGGTAGAAACACGTTTTTTCTAAAAGCTGCGTTTGGACCTTCCAGAGTGGATGGGAGAACAGGCTGTAAAGAGAAATACCTTTCTCTGAAACCAAAACGGAGCTATCTAGCTGAATGGTTTTCAATGTGTATATTCAACTTCCAGAGATAAACTGATGTGGGTTTGCAGCAGTTCACAAACCCTTTCTTTGGAGAATGTAGAAACAGTCATTTCCAGTCATAGAAACACATATAAGAGTTAGAAATAAGAAAGCGTTTAAAACACAGAAGACCCGATTCGTAGAAACTCATCTGCTGTGTATTGGTTCCTATTAGGAAGTTGCATCTATGTTTAGATTCAGCGAGGTTGCAACCCGTTTCTTCTGAAAGCTGCGTTTGGACATTCCAGAGTGGATGGGAGAAAAGGATGTAAAGAGAAATACCTTGCTCTAAATCCAAAACGGTGGTATCTAGCAGAATGGTTTTCAATGTGTGTATTCTACTTCCAGAGATAAACTGATGTGTGTTTGCAGAAGTTGAGAAACCCTTTCTTTGGAGAATGTAGAAACAGTCATTTCCAGCCCTAGAGACGCATATAAGAGTTAGCAGTAAGAATGCGTTTAAAACACAGAAGACCCGCTTCGTACAAACTCATCTGCTGTGTATTGGTTTCTATTAGGAAGTTGCATATATGTTTAGAATCAGCGAGGTTGCAACACGTTTCTTCTAAAAGCTGCATTTGGACATTCCAGAGTGGATGGGAGAACAGGCTGTAAAGAGAAATACCTTGCTCTAAAACCAAAACGGAGCTATCTAGCAGAATGGTTTTCAATGTGTATATTCAAATCCGGAGATAAAGTGATGTGTGTTTGCAGCAGTTCAGAAACCCTTTCTTTGGAGAATGTAGAAACAGTCATTTCCAGCCATAGAGACGCATATAAGAGTTAGCAGTAAGAATGCGTTTAAAACACAGAAGACTCGCTTCGTACAAACTCATCTGCTGTGTGTTGGTTCCTTTTAGGAAGTTGCATCTATGTTTAGATTCTGTGAGGTAGAAACACGTTTCTTCTAAAAGCTAAGTTTGGACATTCCAGAGTGGATGGGAGAACAGGCTATAAAGAGAAATACCTTGCTCTAAAACCAAAAAGGAGCTATCTAGCAGAATGGTTTTCAATGTGTGTATTCAACTTCCAGAGATAAACTGATGTGTGTTTGCAGTAGTTCAGAAACCCTTTCTTTGGAGAATGAAGAAACAGTTATTTCCAGCACTAGAGACCCATATAAGAGTTAGCAGTAAGAATGCGTTTAAAACACAGAAGACCCGCTTCGTACAAAATCATCTGCTGTGTGTTGGTTACATTTAGGAAGTTGCATCTATGTTTAGATTCAGCGAGGTAGAAACACGTTTCTTCAAAAAGCCGCGTTTGGACATTCCAGAGTGGATGGGAGAACAGGCTGTAAAGAGAAATACCTTGCTCTAAAACCAAAACGGAGCTATCTAGCAGAATGGTTGTCAATATGTGTATTCAACTTCCAGAGTTAAACTGATGTGTGTTTGCAGCAGTTCAGAAACCCTTTTTTGGAAAATGTTGAAACAGTCATTTCTAGCCCTAGAGACGCATATAAGAGTTAGCAGTAAGAATGCGTTTAAAACACAGAAGACTCGCTTCGTACAAACTCATCTGCTGTGTGTTGGTTCCTTTTAGGAAGTTGCATCTATGTTTAGATTCTGTGAGGTAGAAACACGTTTCTTCTAAAAGCTAAGTTTGGACATTCCAGAGTGGATGGGAGAACAGGCTATAAAGAGAAATACCTTGCTCTAAAACCAAAAAGGAGCTATCTAGCTGAATGGTTTTCAATGTGTGTATTCAACTTCCAGAGATAAACTGATGTGTGTTTGCAGTAGTTCAGAAACCCTTTCTTTGGAGAATGAAGAAACAGTTATTTCCAGCACTAGAGACGCATATAAGAGTTAGCAGTAAGAATGCATTTAAAACACAGAAGACCCGCTTCGTACAAACTCATCTGCTGTGTATTGGTTCCTATTAGGAGGTTGCATCTATGTTTAGAATCAGCGAGGTTGCAACACGTTTCTTTTAAAGGCTGCGTTTGGACATTCCAGAGTGGATGGGAGAACAGGCTGTATAGAGAAATACCTTGCTCTAAAACCAAAACGGAGCTATCTAGCAGAATGGTTTTCAATGTTTCTATTCAACTTCCAGAGATAAACTGATGTGTGTTTGCAGCAGTTCAGAAACCCTTTTTTGGAAAATGTAGAAACAGTCATTTCCAGCCATAGAGATGCATATAAGAGTTAGCAGTAAGAATGCCTTGAAAACACAGAAGACCCGCTTCGTACAAACTCATCTGCTGTGTGTTGGGTCCTTTTAGGAAGTTGCATCTATGTTTAGATTCAGCGAGGTAGAAACACGTTTTTTCTAAAAGCTGCGTTTGGACCTTCCAGAGTGGATGGGAGAACAGGCTGTGAAGAGAAATACCTTTCTCTGAAACCAAAACGGAGCTATCTAGCTGAATGGTTTTCAATGTGTATATTCAACTTCCAGAGATAAACTGATGTGGGTTTGCAGCAGTTCACAAACCCTTTCTTTGGAGAATGTAGAAACAGTCATTTCCAGTCATAGAGACACATATAAGAGTTAGAAATAAGAAAGCGTTTAAAACACAGAAGACCCGATTCGTAGAAACTCATCTGCTGTGTATTGGTTCCTATTAGGAAGTTGCATCTATGTTTAGATTCAGCGAGGTTGCAACCCGTTTCTTCTGAAAGCTGCGTTTGGACATTCCAGAGTGGATGGGAGAAAAGGATGTAAAGAGAAATACCTTGCTCTAAATCCAAAACGGAGGTATCTAGCAGAATGGTTTTCAATGTGTGTATTCTACTTCCAGAGATAAACTGATGTGTGTTTGCAGAAGTTGAGAAACCCTTTCTTTGGAGAATGTAGAAACAGTCATTTCCAGCCCTAGAGACGCATATAAGAGTTAGCAGTAAGAATGCGTTTAAAACACAGAAGACCCGCTTCGTACAAACTCATCTGCTGTGTATTGGTTTCTATTAGGAAGTTGCATATATGTTTAGAATCAGCGAGGTTGCAACACGTTTCTTCTAAAAGCTGCATTTGGACATTCCAGAGTGGATGGGAGAACAGGCTGTAAAGAGAAATACCTTGCTCTAAAACCAAAACGGAGCTATCTAGCAGAATGGTTTTCAATGTGTATATTCAAATCCGGAGATAAAGTGATGTGTGTTTGCAGCAGTTCAGAAACCCTTTCTTTGGAGAATGTAGAAACAGTCATTTCCAGCCATAGAGACGCATATAACAGTTAGCAGTAAGAATGCGTTTAAAACACAGAAGACTCGCTTCGTACAAACTCATCTGCTGTGTGTTGGTTCCTTTTAGGAAGTTGCATCTATGTTTAGATTCTGTGAGGTAGAAACACGTTTCTTCTAAAAGCTAAGTTTGGACATTCCAGAGTGGATGGGAGAACAGGCTATAAAGAGAAATACCTTGCTCTAAAACAAAAAAGGAGCTATCTAGCAGAATGGTTTTCAATGTGTGTATTCAACTTCCAGAGATAAACTGATGTGTGTTTGCAGTAGTTCAGAAACCCTTTCTTTGGAGAATGAAGAAACAGTTATTTCCAGCACTAGAGACCCATATAAGAGTTAGCAGTAAGAATGCGTTTAAAACACAGAAGACCCGCTTCGTACAAAATCATCTGCTGTGTGTTGGTTACATTTAGGAAGTTGCATCTATGTTTAGATTCAGCGAGGTAGAAACACGTTTCTTCAAAAAGCCGCGTTTGGACATTCCAGAGTGGATGGGAGAACAGGCTGTAAAGAAAAATAACTTGCTCTAAAACCAAAACGGAGCTATCTAGCAGAATGGTTGTCAATGTGTGTATTCAACTTCCAGAGTTAAACTGATTTATGTTTGCCGCAGTTCAGAAACCCTTTCTTTGGAGAATGAAGAAACAGTTATTTCCAGCACTAGAGACGCATATAAGAGTTAGCAGTAAGAATGCATTTAAAACACAGAAGACCCGCTTCGTACAAACTCATCTGCTGTGTATTGGTTCCTATTAGGAGGTTGCATCTATGTTTAGAATCAGCGAGGTTGCAACACGTTTCTTTTAAAGGCTGCGTTTGGACATTCCAGAGTGGATGGGAGAACAGGCTGTATAGAGAAATACCTTGCTCTAAAACCAAAACGGAGCTATCTAGCAGAATGGTTTTCAATGTTTGTATTCAACTTCCAGAGATAAACTGATGTGTGTTTGCAGCAGTTCAGAAACCCTTTTTTGGAAAATGTAGAAACAGTCATTTCCAGCCATAGAGATGCATATAAGAGTTAGCAGTAAGAATGCCTTGAAAACACAGAAGACCCGCTTCGTACAAACTCATCTGCTGTGTGTTGGGTCCTTTTAGGAAGTTGCATCTATGTTTAGATTCAGCGAGGTAGAAACACGTTTTTTCTAAAAGCTGCGTTTGGACCTTCCAGAGTGGATGGGAGAACAGGCTGTGAAGAGAAATACCTTTCTCTGAAACCAAAACGGAGCTATCTAGCTGAATGGTTTTCAATGTGTATATTCAACTTCCAGAGATAAACTGATGTGGGTTTGCAGCAGTTCACAAACCCTTTCTTTGGAGAATGTAGAAACAGTCATTTCCAGTCATAGAGACACATATAAGAGTTAGAAATAAGAAAGCGTTTAAAACACAGAAGACCCGATTCGTAGAAACCCATCTGCTGTGTATTGGTTCCTATTAGGAAGTTGCATCTATGTTTAGATTCAGCGAGGTTGCAACCCGTTTCTTCTGAAAGCTGCGTTTGGACATTCCAGAGTGGATGGGAGAAAAGGATGTAAAGAGAAATACCTTGCTCTAAATCCAAAACGGAGGTATCTAGCAGAATGGTTTTCAATGTGTGTATTCTACTTCCAGAGATAAACTGATGTGTGTTTGCAGAAGTTGAGAAACCCTTTCTTTGGAGAATGTAGAAACAGTCATTTCCAGCCCTAGAGACGCATATAAGAGTTAGCAGTAAGAATGCGTTTAAAACACAGAAGACCCGCTTCGTACAAACTCATCTGCTGTGTATTGGTTTCTATTACGAAGTTGCATATATGTTTAGAATCAGCGAGGTTGCAACACGTTTCTTCTAAAAGCTGCATTTGGACATTCCAGAGTGGATGGGAGAACAGGCTGTAAAGAGAAATACCTTGCTCTAAAACCAAAACGGAGCTATCTAGCAGAATGGTTTTCAATGTGTATATTCAAATCCGGAGATAAAGTGATGTGTGTTTGCAGCAGTTCAGAAACCCTTTCTTTGGAGAATGTAGAAACAGTCATTTCCAGCCATAGAGACGCATATAAGAGTTAGCAGTAAGAATGCGTTTAAAACACAGAAGACTCGCTTCGTACAAACTCATCTGCTGTGTGTTGGTTCCTTTTAGGAAGTTGCATCTATGTTTAGATTCTGTGAGGTAGAAACACGTTTCTTCTAAAAGCTGCGTTTGGACATTCCAGAGTGGATGGGAGAACAGGCTATAAAGAGAAATACCTTGCTCTAAAACCAAAAAGGAGCTATCTAGCAGAATGGTTTTCAATGTGTGTATTCAACTTCCAGAGATAAACTGATGTGTGTTTGCAGTAGTTCAGAAACCCTTTCTTTGGAGAATGAAGAAACAGTTATTTCCAGCACTAGAGACCCATATAAGAGTTAGCATTAAGAATGCGTTTAAAACACAGAAGACCCGCTTCGTACAAAATCATCTGCTGTGTATTGGTTCCTATTAGGAGGTTGCATCTATGTTTAGAATCAGCGAGGTTGAAACACGTTTCTTTTAAAGGCTGCGTTTGGACATTCCAGAGTGGATGGGAGAACAGGCTGTATAGAGAAATACCTTGCTCTAAAACCAAAACGGAGCTATCTAGCAGAATGGTTTTCAATGTTTCTATTCAACTTCCAGAGATAAACTGATGTGTGTTTGCAGCAGTTCAGAAACCCTTTTTTGGAAAATGTAGAAACAGTCATTTCCAGCCATAGAGATGCATATAAGAGTTAGCAGTAAGTTTGCCTTGAAAACACAGAAGACCCGCTTCGTACAAACTCATCTGCTGTGTGTTGGGTCCTTTTAGGAAGTTGCATCTATGTTTAGATTCAGCGAGGTAGAAACACGTTTTTTCTAAAAGCTGCGTTTGGACCTTCCAGAGTGGATGGGAGAACAGGCTGTGAAGAGAAATACCTTTCTCTGAAACCAAAACGGAGCTATCTAGCTGAATGGTTTTCAATGTGTATATTCAACTTCCAGAGATAAACTGATGTGGGTTTGCAGCAGTTCACAAACCCTTTCTTTGGAGAATGTAGAAACAGTCATTTCCAGTCATAGAGACACATATAAGAGTTAGAAATAAGAAAGCGTTTAAAACACAGAAGACCCGATTCGTAGAAACTCATCTGCTGTGTATTGGTTCCTATTAGGAAGTTGCATCTATGTTTAGATTCAGCGAGGTTGCAACCCGTTTCTTCTGAAAGCTGCGTTTGGACATTCCAGAGTGGATGGGAGAAAAGGATGTAAAGAGAAATACCTTGCTCTAAATCCAAAACGGAGGTATCTAGCAGAATGGTTTTCAATGTGTGTATTCTACTTCCAGAGATAAACTGATGTGTGTTTGCAGAAGTTGAGAAACCCTTTCTTTGGAGAATGTAGAAACAGTCATTTCCAGCCCTAGAGACGCATATAAGAGTTAGCAGTAAGAATGCGTTTAAAACACAGAAGACCCGCTTCGTACAAACTCATCTGCTGTGTATTGGTTTCTATTAGGAAGTTGCATATATGTTTAGAATCAGCGAGGTTGCAACACGTTTCTTCTAAAAGCTGCATTTGGACATTCCAGAGTGGATGGGAGAACAGGCTGTAAAGAGAAATACCTTGCTCTAAAACCAAAACGGAGCTATCTAGCAGAATGGTTTTCAATGTGTATATTCAAATCCGGAGATAAAGTGATGTGTGTTTGCAGCAGTTCAGAAACCCTTTCTTTGGAGAATGTAGAAACAGTCATTTCCAGCCATAGAGACGCATATAACAGTTAGCAGTAAGAATGCGTTTAAAACACAGAAGACTCGCTTCGTACAAACTCATCTGCTGTGTGTTGGTTCCTTTTAGGAAGTTGCATCTATGTTTAGATTCTGTGAGGTAGAAACACGTTTCTTCTAAAAGCTAAGTTTGGACATTCCAGAGTGGATGGGAGAACAGGCTATAAAGAGAAATACCTTGCTCTAAAACAAAAAAGGAGCTATCTAGCAGAATGGTTTTCAATGTGTGTATTCAACTTCCAGAGATAAACTGATGTGTGTTTGCAGTAGTTCAGAAACCCTTTCTTTGGAGAATGAAGAAACAGTTATTTCCAGCACTAGAGACCCATATAAGAGTTAGCAGTAAGAATGCGTTTAAAACACAGAAGACCCGCTTCGTACAAAATCATCTGCTGTGTGTTGGTTACATTTAGGAAGTTGCATCTATGTTTAGATTCAGCGAGGTAGAAACACGTTTCTTCAAAAAGCCGCGTTTGGACATTCCAGAGTGGATGGGAGAACAGGCTGTAAAGAAAAATAACTTGCTCTAAAACCAAAACGGAGCTATCTAGCAGAATGGTTGTCAATGTGTGTATTCAACTTCCAGAGTTAAACTGATTTATGTTTGCCGCAGTTCAGAAACCCTTTCTTTGGAGAATGAAGAAACAGTTATTTCCAGCACTAGAGACGCATATAAGAGTTAGCAGTAAGAATGCATTTAAAACACAGAAGACCCGCTTCGTACAAACTCATCTGCTGTGTATTGGTTCCTATTAGGAGGTTGCATCTATGTTTAGAATCAGCGAGGTTGCAACACGTTTCTTTTAAAGGCTGCGTTTGGACATTCCAGAGTGGATGGGAGAACAGGCTGTATAGAGAAATACCTTGCTCTAAAACCAAAACGGAGCTATCTAGCAGAATGGTTTTCAATGTTTGTATTCAACTTCCAGAGATAAACTGATGTGTGTTTGCAGCAGTTCAGAAACCCTTTTTTGGAAAATGTAGAAACAGTCATTTCCAGCCATAGAGATGCATATAAGAGTTAGCAGTAAGAATGCCTTGAAAACACAGAAGACCCGCTTCGTACAAACTCATCTGCTGTGTGTTGGGTCCTTTTAGGAAGTTGC
This sequence comes from Saimiri boliviensis, assembly GCF_048565385.1. Lineage (NCBI taxonomy): Eukaryota > Metazoa > Chordata > Mammalia > Primates > Cebidae > Saimiri > Saimiri boliviensis. The sequence goes on along the minus strand of NC_133470.1, from coordinate 81,969,582 downwards.
ATCTATGTTTAGATTCAGCGAGGTAGAAACACGTTTTTTCTAAAAGCTGCGTTTGGACCTTCCAGAGTGGATGGGAGAACAGGCTGTGAAGAGAAATACCTTTCTCTGAAACCAAAACGGAGCTATCTAGCTGAATGGTTTTCAATGTGTATATTCAACTTCCAGAGATAAACTGATGTGGGTTTGCAGCAGTTCACAAACCCTTTCTTTGGAGAATGTAGAAACAGTCATTTCCAGTCATAGAGACACATATAAGAGTTAGAAATAAGAAAGCGTTTAAAACACAGAAGACCCGATTCGTAGAAACCCATCTGCTGTGTATTGGTTCCTATTAGGAAGTTGCATCTATGTTTAGATTCAGCGAGGTTGCAACCCGTTTCTTCTGAAAGCTGCGTTTGGACATTCCAGAGTGGATGGGAGAAAAGGATGTAAAGAGAAATACCTTGCTCTAAATCCAAAACGGAGGTATCTAGCAGAATGGTTTTCAATGTGTGTATTCTACTTCCAGAGATAAACTGATGTGTGTTTGCAGAAGTTGAGAAACCCTTTCTTTGGAGAATGTAGAAACAGTCATTTCCAGCCCTAGAGACGCATATAAGAGTTAGCAGTAAGAATGCGTTTAAAACACAGAAGACCCGCTTCGTACAAACTCATCTGCTGTGTATTGGTTTCTATTACGAAGTTGCATATATGTTTAGAATCAGCGAGGTTGCAACACGTTTCTTCTAAAAGCTGCATTTGGACATTCCAGAGTGGATGGGAGAACAGGCTGTAAAGAGAAATACCTTGCTCTAAAACCAAAACGGAGCTATCTAGCAGAATGGTTTTCAATGTGTATATTCAAATCCGGAGATAAAGTGATGTGTGTTTGCAGCAGTTCAGAAACCCTTTCTTTGGAGAATGTAGAAACAGTCATTTCCAGCCATAGAGACGCATATAAGAGTTAGCAGTAAGAATGCGTTTAAAACACAGAAGACTCGCTTCGTACAAACTCATCTGCTGTGTGTTGGTTCCTTTTAGGAAGTTGCATCTATGTTTAGATTCTGTGAGGTAGAAACACGTTTCTTCTAAAAGCTGCGTTTGGACATTCCAGAGTGGATGGGAGAACAGGCTATAAAGAGAAATACCTTGCTCTAAAACCAAAAAGGAGCTATCTAGCAGAATGGTTTTCAATGTGTGTATTCAACTTCCAGAGATAAACTGATGTGTGTTTGCAGTAGTTCAGAAACCCTTTCTTTGGAGAATGAAGAAACAGTTATTTCCAGCACTAGAGACCCATATAAGAGTTAGCATTAAGAATGCGTTTAAAACACAGAAGACCCGCTTCGTACAAAATCATCTGCTGTGTATTGGTTCCTATTAGGAGGTTGCATCTATGTTTAGAATCAGCGAGGTTGAAACACGTTTCTTTTAAAGGCTGCGTTTGGACATTCCAGAGTGGATGGGAGAAAAGGCTGTATAGAGAAATACATTGCTCTAAAACCAAAACGGAGCTATCTAGCAGAATGGTTTTCAATGTTTCTATTCGACTTCCAGAGATAAACTGATGTGTGTTTGCAGCAGTTCAGAAACCCTTTTTTGGAAAATGTAGAAACAGTCATTTCCAGCCATAGAGATGCATATAAGAGTTAGCAGTAAGAATCCCTTGAAAACACAGAAGACCCGCTTCGTACAAACTCATCTGCTGTGTGTTGGGTCCTTTTAGGAAGTTGCATCTATGTTTAGATTCAGCGAGGTAGAAACACGTTTTTTCTAAAAGCTGCGTTTGGACCTTCCAGAGTGGATGGGAGAACAGGCTGTAAAGAGAAATACCTTTCTCTGAAACCAAAACGGAGCTATATAGCTGAATGGTTTTCAATGTGTATATTCAACTTCCAGAGATAAACTGATGTGGGTTTGCAGCAGTTCACAAACCCTTTCTTTGGAGAATGTAGAAACAGTCATTTCCAGTCATAGAGACACATATAAGAGTTAGAAATAAGAAAGCGTTTAAAACACAGAAGACCCGATTCGTAGAAACTCATCTGCTGTGTATTGGTTCCTATTAGGAAGTTGCATCTATGTTTAGATTCAGCGAGGTTGCAACCCGTTTCTTCTGAAAGCTGCGTTTGGACATTCCAGAGTGGATGGGAGAAAAGGATGTAAAGAGAAATACCTTGCTCTAAATCCAAAACGGTGGTATCTAGCAGAATGGTTTTCAATGTGTGTATTCTACTTCCAGAGATAAACTGATGTGTGTTTGCAGAAGTTGAGAAACCCTTTCTTTGGAGAATGTAGAAACAGTCATTTCCAGCCCTAGAGACGCATATAAGAGTTAGCAGTAAGAATGCGTTTAAAACACAGAAGACCCGCTTCGTACAAACTCATCTGCTGTGTATTGGTTTCTATTAGGAAGTTGCATATATGTTTAGAATCAGCGAGGTTGCAACACGTTTCTTCTAAAAGCTGCATTTGGACATTCCAGAGTGGATGGGAGAACAGGCTGTAAAGAGAAATACCTTGCTCTAAAACCAAAACGGAGCTATCTAGCAGAATGGTTTTCAATGTGTATATTCAAATCCGGAGATAAAGTGATGTGTGTTTGCAGCAGTTCAGAAACCCTTTCTTTGGAGAATGTAGAAACAGTCATTTCCAGCCATAGAGACGCATATAAGAGTTAGCAGTAAGAATGCGTTTAAAACACAGAAGACTCGCTTCGTACAAACTCATCTGCTGTGTGTTGGTTCCTTTTAGGAAGTTGCATCTATGTTTAGATTCTGTGAGGTAGAAACACGTTTCTTCTAAAAGCTAACTTTGGACATTCCAGAGTGGATGGGAGAACAGGCTATAAAGAGAAATACCTTGCTCTAAAACCAAAAAGGAGCTATCTAGCAGAATGGTTTTCAATGTGTGTATTCAACTTCCAGAGATAAACTGATGTGTGTTTGCAGTAGTTCAGAAACCCTTTCTTTGGAGAATGAAGAAACAGTTATTTCCAGCACTAGAGACCCATATAAGAGTTAGCAGTAAGAATGCGTTTAAAACACAGAAGACCCGCTTCGTACAAAATCATCTGCTGTGAGTTGGTTACATTTAGGAAGTTGCATCTATGTTTAGATTCAGCGAGGTAGAAACACGTTTCTTCAAAAAGCCGCGTTTGGACATTCCAGAGTGGATGGGAGAACAGGCTGTAAAGAAAAATAACTTGCTCTAAAACCAAAACGGAGCTATCTAGCAGAATGGTTGTCAATGTGTGTATTCAACTTCCAGAGATAAACTGATTTATGTTTGCCGCAGTTCAGAAACCCTTTCTTTGGTGAATGTAGAAAAAGTCATTTCCAGCCCTAGAGACGCATATAAGAGTTAGCAGTAAGAATGCGTTTAAAACACAGAAGACTCGCTTCGTACAAACTCATCTGCTGTGTGTTGGTTCCTTTTAGGAAGTTGCATCTATGTTTAGATTCTGTGAGGTAGAAACACGTTTCTTCTAAAAGCTAAGTTTGGACATTCCAGAGTGGATGGGAGAACAGGCTATAAAGAGAAATACCTTGCTCTAAAACCAAAAAGGAGCTATCTAGCTGAATGGTTTTCAATGTGTGTATTCAACTTCCAGAGATAAACTGATGTGTGTTTGCAGTAGTTCAGAAACCCTTTCTTTGGAGAATGAAGAAACAGTTATTTCCAGCACTAGAGACCCATATAAGAGTTAGCAGTAAGAATGCGTTTAAAACACAGAAGACCCGCTTCGTACAAAATCATCTGCTGTGTATTGGTTCCTATTAGGAGGTTGCATCTATGTTTAGAATCAGCGAGGTTGAAACACGTTTCTTTTAAAGGCTGCGTTTGGACATTCCAGAGTGGATGGGAGAAAAGGCTGTATAGAGAAATACATTGCTCTAAAACCAAAACGGAGCTATCTAGCAGAATGGTTTTCAATGTTTCTATTCAACTTCCAGAGATAAACTGATGTGTGTTTGCAGCAGTTCAGAAACCCTTTTTTGGAAAATGTAGAAACAGTCATTTCCAGCCATAGAGATGCATATAAGAGTTAGCAGTAAGAATGCCTTGAAAACACAGAAGACCCGCTTCGTACAAACTCATCTGCTGTGTGTTGGGTCCTTTTAGGAAGTTGCATCTATGTTTAGATTCAGCGAGGTAGAAACACGTTTTTTCTAAAAGCTGCGTTCGGACCTTCCAGAGTGGATGGGAGAACAGGATGTAAAGAGAAATACCTTTCTCTGAAACCAAAACGGAGCTATCTAGCTGAATGGTTTTCAATGTGTATATTCAACTTCCAGAGATAAACTGATGTGGGTTTGCAGCAGTTCACAAACCCTTTCTTTGGAGAATGTAGAAACAGTCATTTCCAGTCATAGAGACACATATAAGAGTTAGAAATAAGAAAGCGTTTAAAACACAGAAGACCCGATTCGTAGAAACTCATCTGCTGTGTATTGGTTCCTATTAGGAAGTTGCATCTATGTTTAGATTCAGCGAGGTTGCAACCCGTTTCTTCTGAAAGCTGCGTTTGGACATTCCAGAGTGGATGGGAGAAAAGGATGTAAAGAGAAATACCTTGCTCTAAATCCAAAACGGTGGTATCTAGCAGAATGGTTTTCAATGTGTGTATTCTACTTCCAGAGATAAACTGATGTGTGTTTGCAGAAGTTGAGAAACCCTTTCTTTGGAGAATGTAGAAACAGTCATTTCCAGCCCTAGAGACGCATATAAGAGTTAGCAGTAAGAATGCGTTTAAAACACAGAAGACCCGCTTCGTACAAACTCATCTGCTGTGTATTGGTTTCTATTAGGAAGTTGCATATATGTTTAGAATCAGCGAGGTTGCAACACGTTTCTTCTAAAAGCTGCATTTGGACATTCCAGAGTGGATGGGAGAACAGGCTGTAAAGAGAAATACCTTGCTCTAAAACCAAAACGGAGCTATCTAGCAGAATGGTTTTCAATGTGTATATTCAAATCCGGAGATAAAGTGATGTGTGTTTGCAGCAGTTCAGAAACCCTTTCTTTGGAGAATGTAGAAACAGTCATTTCCAGCCATAGAGACGCATATAAGAGTTAGCAGTAAGAATGCGTTTAAAACACAGAAGACTCGCTTCGTACAAACTCATCTGCTGTGTGTTGGTTCCTTTTAGGAAGTTGCATCTATGTTTAGATTCTGTGAGGTAGAAACACGTTTCTTCTAAAAGCTAACTTTGGACATTCCAGAGTGGATGGGAGAACAGGCTATAAAGAGAAATACCTTGCTCTAAAACCAAAAAGGAGCTATCTAGCAGAATGGTTTTCAATGTGTGTATTCAACTTCCAGAGATAAACTGATGTGTGTTTGCAGTAGTTCAGAAACCCTTTCTTTGGAGAATGAAGAAACAGTTATTTCCAGCACTAGAGACCCATATAAGAGTTAGCAGTAAGAATGCGTTTAAAACACAGAAGACCCGCTTCGTACAAAATCATCTGCTGTGAGTTGGTTACATTTAGGAAGTTGCATCTATGTTTAGATTCAGCGAGGTAGAAACACGTTTCTTCAAAAAGCCGCGTTTGGACATTCCAGAGTGGATGGGAGAACAGGCTGTAAAGAAAAATAACTTGCTCTAAAACCAAAACGGAGCTATCTAGCAGAATGGTTGTCAATGTGTGTATTCAACTTCCAGAGTTAAACTGATTTATGTTTGCCGCAGTTCAGAAACCCTTTCTTTGGTGAATGTAGAAAAAGTCATTTCCAGCCCTAGAGACGCATATAAGAGTTAGCAGTAAGAATGCGTTTAAAACACAGAAGACTCGCTTCGTACAAACTCATCTGCTGTGTGTTGGTTCCTTTTAGGAAGTTGCATCTATGTTTAGATTCTGTGAGGTAGAAACACGTTTCTTCTAAAAGCTAAGTTTGGACATTCCAGAGTGGATGGGAGAACAGGCTATAAAGAGAAATACCTTGCTCTAAAACCAAAAAGGAGCTATCTAGCTGAATGGTTTTCAATGTGTGTATTCAACTTCCAGAGATAAACTGATGTGTGTTTGCAGTAGTTCAGAAACCCTTTCTTTGGAGAATGAAGAAACAGTTATTTCCAGCACTAGAGACGCATATAAGAGTTAGCAGTAAGAATGCATTTAAAACACAGAAGACCCGCTTCGTACAAACTCATCTGCTGTGTATTGGTTCCTATTAGGAGGTTGCATCTATGTTTAGAATCAGCGAGGTTGCAACACGTTTCTTTTAAAGGCTGCGTTTGGACATTCCAGAGTGGATGGGAGAACAGGCTGTATAGAGAAATACCTTGCTCTAAAACCAAAACGGAGCTATCTAGCAGAATGGTTTTCAATGTTTGTATTCAACTTCCAGAGATAAACTGATGTGTGTTTGCAGCAGTTCAGAAACCCTTTTTTGGAAAATGTAGAAACAGTCATTTCCAGCCATAGAGATGCATATAAGAGTTAGCAGTAAGAATGCCTTGAAAACACAGAAGACCCGCTTCGTACAAACTCATCTGCTGTGTGTTGGGTCCTTTTAGGAAGTTGCATCTATGTTTAGATTCAGCGAGGTAGAAACACGTTTTTTCTAAAAGCTGCGTTTGGACCTTCCAGAGTGGATGGGAGAACAGGCTGTGAAGAGAAATACCTTTCTCTGAAACCAAAACGGAGCTATCTAGCTGAATGGTTTTCAATGTGTATATTCAACTTCCAGAGATAAACTGATGTGGGTTTGCAGCAGTTCACAAACCCTTTCTTTGGAGAATGTAGAAACAGTCATTTCCAGTCATAGAGACACATATAAGAGTTAGAAATAAGAAAGCGTTTAAAACACAGAAGACCCGATTCGTAGAAACTCATCTGCTGTGTATTGGTTCCTATTAGGAAGTTGCATCTATGTTTAGATTCAGCGAGGTTGCAACCCGTTTCTTCTGAAAGCTGCGTTTGGACATTCCAGAGTGGATGGGAGAAAAGGATGTAAAGAGAAATACCTTGCTCTAAATCCAAAACGGAGGTATCTAGCAGAATGGTTTTCAATGTGTGTATTCTACTTCCAGAGATAAACTGATGTGTGTTTGCAGAAGTTGAGAAACCCTTTCTTTGGAGAATGTAGAAACAGTCATTTCCAGCCCTAGAGACGCATATAAGAGTTAGCAGTAAGAATGCGTTTAAAACACAGAAGACCCGCTTCGTACAAACTCATCTGCTGTGTATTGGTTTCTATTAGGAAGTTGCATATATGTTTAGAATCAGCGAGGTTGCAACACGTTTCTTCTAAAAGCTGCAATTGGACTTTCCAGAGTGGATGGGAGAACAGGCTGTAAAGAGAAATACCTTGCTCTAAAACCAAAACGGAGCTATCTAGCAGAATGGTTTTCAATGTGTATATTCAAATCCGGAGATAAAGTGATGTGTGTTTGCAGCAGTTCAGAAACCCTTTCTTTGGAGAATGTAGAAACAGTCATTTCCAGCCATAGAGAGGCATATAAGAGTTAGCAGTAAGAATGCGTTTAAAACACAGAAGACTCGCTTCGTACAAACTCATCTGCTGTGTGTTGGTTCCTTTTAGGAAGTTGCATCTATGTTTAGATTCTGTGAGGTAGAAACACGTTTCTTCTAAAAGCTGCGTTTGGACATTCCAGAGTGGAAGGGAGAAAAGGATGTAAAGAGAAATACCTTGCTCTAAATCCAAAACTGAGATATCTAGCAGAATGGTTGTCAATGTGTGTATTCTACTTCCAGAGATAAACTGATGAGTGTTTGCAGAAGTTGAGAAACCCTTTCTTTGGAGAATGTAGAAACAGTCATTTCCAGCCCTAGAGACGCATATAAGAGTTAGCAGTAAGAATGCGTTTAAAACACAGAAGACCCGCTTCGTACTTACTCATATGCTGTGTGTTGGTTTTCTTTAGGAAGTTGCATCTATGTTTAGATTCAGAGAGGTAGAAACACGTTTCTTTTAAAAGCTGCGTTTGGACATACCAGAATGGATGGGAGAACAGGCTGTAAAGAGAAATACTTTGCTCTAAAACCAAAACGGAGCTATCTAGCAGAATGGTTGTCAATATGTGTATTCAACTTCCAGAGTTAAACTGATGTGTGTTTGCAGCAGTTCAGAAACCCTTTCTTTGGAGAATGTAGAAACAGTCATTTCCAGCCATAGAGACGCATATAAGAGTTAGCAGTAAGAATGCGTTTAAAACACAGAAGACTCGCTTCGTACAAACTCATCTGCTGTGTGTTGGTTCCTTTTAGGAAGTTGCATCTATGTTTAGATTCTGTGAGGTAGAAACACGTTTCTTCTAAAAGCTGCGTTTGGACATTCCAGAGTGGATGGGAGAACAGGCTATAAAGAGAAATACCTTGCTCTAAAACCAAAAAGGAGCTATCTAGCAGAATGGTTTTCAATGTGTGTATTCAACTTCCAGAGATAAACTGATGTGTGTTTGCAGTAGTTCAGAAACCCTTTCTTTGGAGAATGAAGAAACAGTTATTTCCAGCACTAGAGACCCATATAAGAGTTAGCAGTAAGAATGCGTTTAAAACACAGAAGACCCGCTTCGTACAAAATCATCTGCTGTGTATTGGTTCCTATTAGGAGGTTGCATCTATGTTTAGAATCAGCGAGGTTGAAACACGTTTCTTTTAAAGGCTGCGTTTGGACATTCCAGAGTGGATGGGAGAACAGGCTGTATAGAGAAATACCTTGCTCTAAAACCAAAACGGAGCTATCTAGCAGAATGGTTTTCAATGTTTGTATTCAACTTCCAGAGATAAACTGATGTGTGTTTGCAGCAGTTCAGAAACCCTTTTTTGGAAAATGTAGAAACAGTCATTTCCAGCCATAGAGATGCATATAAGAGTTAGCAGTAAGAATGCCTTGAAAACACAGAAGACCCGCTTCGTACAGACTCATCTGCTGTGGGTTGGGTCCTTTTAGGAAGTTGCATCTATGTTTCGATTCAGCGAGGTAGAAACACGTTTTTTCTAAAAGCTGCGTTTGGACCTTCCAGAGTGGATGGGAGAACAGGCTGTGAAGAGAAATACCTTTCTCTGAAACCAAAACGGAGCTATCTAGCTGAATGGTTTTCAATGTGTATATTCAACTTCCAGAGATAAACTGATGTGGGTTTGCAGCAGTTCACAAACCCTTTCTTTGGAGAATGTAGAAACAGTCATTTCCAGTCATAGAGACACATATAAGAGTTAGAAATAAGAAAGCGTTTAAAACACAGAAGACCCGATTCGTAGAAACCCATCTGCTGTGTATTGGTTCCTATTAGGAAGTTGCATTTATGTTTAGATTCAGCGAGGTTGCAACCCGTTTCTTCTGAAAGCTGCGTTTGGACATTCCAGAGTGGAAGGGAGAAAAGGATGTAAAGAGAAATACCTTGCTCTAAATCCAAAACGGAGGTAGCTAGCAGAATGGTTTTCAATGTGTGTATTCTACTTCCAGAGATAAACTGATGTGTGTTTGCAGAAGTTGAGAAACCCTTTCTTTGGAGAATGTAGAAACAGTCATTTCCAGCCCTAGAGACGCATATAAGAGTTAGCAGTAAGAATGCGTTTAAAACACAGAAGACCCGCTTCGTACAAACTCATCTGCTGTGTATTGGTTTCTATTAGGAAGTTGCATATATGTTTAGAATCAGCGAGGTTGCAACACGTTTCTTCTAAAAGCTGCATTTGGACATTCCAGAGTGGATGGGAGAACAGGCTGTAAAGAGAAATACCTTGCTCTAAAACCAAAACGGAGCTATCTAGCAGAATGGTTTTCAATGTGTATATTCAAATCCGGAGATAAAGTGATGTGTGTTTGCAGCAGTTCAGAAACCCTTTCTTTGGAGAATGTAGAAACAGTCATTTCCAGCCATAGAGACGCATATAAGAGTTAGCAGTAAGAATGCGTTTAAAACACAGAAGACTCGCTTCGTACAAACTCATCTGCTGTGTGTTGGTTCCTTTTAGGAAGTTGCATCTATGTTTAGATTCTGTGAGGTAGAAACACGTTTCTTCTAAAAGCTGCGTTTGGACATTCCAGAGTGGATGGGAGAACAGGCTATAAAGAGAAATACCTTGCTCTAAAACCAAAAAGGAGCTATCTAGCAGAATGGTTTTCAATGTGTGTATTCAACTTCCAGAGATAAACTGATGTGTGTTTGCAGCAGTTCAGAAACCATTTCTTTGGAGAATGTAGAAAAAATTATTTCCAGCCATAGAGATGCATATAAGAGTTAGCAGTAAGAATGCGTTTAAAACACAGAAGACCCGATTCGTACAAACTCATCTGCTGTGTATTGGTTCCTATTAGGAAGTTGCATCTATGTTTAGAGTCAGCGAGGTTGCAACCCGTTTCTTCTGAAAGCTGCGTTTGGACATTCCAGAGTGGAAGGGAGAAAAGGATGTAAAGAGAAATACATTGCTCTAAATCCAAAACTGAGATATCTAGCAGAATGGTTGTCAATGTGTGTATTCTACTTCCAGAGATAAACTGATGAGTGTTTGCAGAAGTTGAGAAACCCTTTCTTTGGAGAATGTAGAAACAGTCATTTCCAGCCCTAGAGACGCATATAAGAGTTAGCAGTAAGAATGCGTTTAAAACACAGAAGACCCGCTTCGTACTTACTCATATGCTGTGTGTTGGTTTTCTTTAGGAAGTTGCATCTATGTTTAGATTCAGAGAGGTAGAAACACGTTTCTTTTAAAAGCTGCGTTTGGACATACCAGAATGGATGGGAGAACAGGCTGTAAAGAGAAATACCTTGCTCTAAAACCAAAACGGAGCTATCTAGCAGAATGGTTGTCAATATGTGTATTCAACTTCCAGAGTTAAACTGATGTGTGTTTGCAGCAGTTCAGAAACCCTTTTTTGGAAAATGTTGAAACAGTCATTTCTAGCCCTAGAGACGCATATAAGAGTTAGCAGTAAGAATGCGTTTAAAACACAGAAGACTCGCTTCGTACAAACTCATCTGCTGTGTGTTGGTTCCTTTTAGGAAGTTGCATCTATGTTTAGATTCTGTGAGGTAGAAACACGTTTCTTCTAAAAGCTAAGTTTGGACATTCCAGAGTGGATGGGAGAACAGGCTATAAAGAGAAATACCTTGCTCTAAAACCAAAAAGGAGCTATCTAGCTGAATGGTTTTCAATGTGTGTATTCAACTTCCAGAGATAAACTGATGTGTGTTTGCAGTAGTTCAGAAACCCTTTCTTTGGAGAATGAAGAAACAGTTATTTCCAGCACTAGAGACGCATATAAGAGTTAGCAGTAAGAATGCATTTAAAACACAGAAGACCCGCTTCGTACAAACTCATCTGCTGTGTATTGGTTCCTATTAGGAGGTTGCATCTATGTTTAGAATCAGCGAGGTTGCAACACGTTTCTTTTAAAGGCTGCGTTTGGACATTCCAGAGTGGATGGGAGAACAGGCTGTATAGAGAAATACCTTGCTCTAAAACCAAAACGGAGCTATCTAGCAGAATGGTTTTCAATGTTTGTATTCAACTTCCAGAGATAAACTGATGTGTGTTTGCAGCAGTTCAGAAACCCTTTTTTGGAAAATGTAGAAACAGTCATTTCCAGCCATAGAGATGCATATAAGAGTTAGCAGTAAGAATGCCTTGAAAACACAGAAGACCCGCTTCGTACAGACTCATCTGCTGTGGGTTGGGTCCTTTTAGGAAGTTGCATCTATGTTTCGATTCAGCGAGGTAGAAACACGTTTTTTCTAAAAGCTGCGTTTGGACCTTCCAGAGTGGATGGGAGAACAGGCTGTGAAGAGAAATACCTTTCTCTGAAACCAAAACGGAGCTATCTAGCTGAATGGTTTTCAATGTGTATATTCAACTTCCAGAGATAAACTGATGTGGGTTTGCAGCAGTTCACAAACCCTTTCTTTGGAGAATGTAGAAACAGTCATTTCCAGTCATAGAGACACATATAAGAGTTAGAAATAAGAAAGCGTTTAAAACACAGAAGACCCGATTCGTAGAAACCCATCTGCTGTGTATTGGTTCCTATTAGGAAGTTGCATTTATGTTTAGATTCAGCGAGGTTGCAACCCGTTTCTTCTGAAAGCTGCGTTTGGACATTCCAGAGTGGAAGGGAGAAAAGGATGTAAAGAGAAATACCTTGCTCTAAATCCAAAACGGAGGTAGCTAGCAGAATGGTTTTCAATGTGTGTATTCTACTTCCAGAGATAAACTGATGTGTGTTTGCAGAAGTTGAGAAACCCTTTCTTTGGAGAATGTAGAAACAGTCATTTCCAGCCCTAGAGACGCATATAAGAGTTAGCAGTAAGAATGCGTTTAAAACACAGAAGACCCGATTCGTACAAACTCATCTGCTGTGTATTGGTTTCTATTAGGAAGTTGCATATATGTTTAGAATCAGCGAGGTTGCAACACGTTTCTTCTACAAGCTGCATTTGGACATTCCAGAGTGGATGGGAGAACAGGCTGTAAAGAGAAATACCTTGCTCTAAAACCAAAACGGAGCTATCTAGCAGAATGGTTTTCAATGTGTATATTCAAATTCCGGAGATAAAGTGATGTGTGTTTGCAGCAGTTCAGAAACCCTTTCTTTGGAGAATGTAGAAACAGTCATTTCCAGCCATAGAGACGCATATAAGAGTTAGCAGTAAGAATGCGTTTAAAACACAGAAGACTCGCTTCGTACAAACTCATCTGCTGTGTGTTGGTTCCTTTTAGGAAGTTGCATCTATGTTTAGATTCTGTGAGGTAGAAACACGTTTCTTCTAAAAGCTGCGTTTGGACATTCCAGAGTGGATGGGAGAACAGGCTATAAAGAGAAATACCTTGCTCTAAAACCAAAAAGGAGCTATCTAGCAGAATGGTTTTCAATGTGTGTATTCAACTTCCAGAGATAAACTGATGTGTGTTTGCAGTAGTTCAGAAACCCTTTCTTTGGAGAAGGAAGAAACAGTTATTTCCAGCACTAGAGACCCATATAAGAGTTAGCAGTAAGAATGCGTTTAAAACACAGAAGACTCGCTTCGTACAAACTCATCTGCTGTGTGTTGGTTCCTTTTAGGAAGTTGCATCTATGTTTAGATTCTGTGAGGTAGAAACACGTTTCTTCTAAAAGCTAAGTTTGGACATTCCAGAGTGGATGGGAGAACAGGCTATAAAGAGAAATACCTTGCTCTAAAACCAAAAAGGAGCTATCTAGCTGAATGGTTTTCAATGTGTGTATTCAACTTCCAGAGATAAACTGATGTGTGTTTGCAGTAGTTCAGAAACCCTTTCTTTGGAGAATGAAGAAACAGTTATTTCCAGCACTAGAGACGCATATAAGAGTTAGCAGTAAGAATGCATTTAAAACACAGAAGACCCGCTTCGTACAAACTCATCTGCTGTGTATTGGTTCCTATTAGGAGGTTGCATCTATGTTTAGAATCAGCGAGGTTGCAACACGTTTCTTTGAAAGGCTGCGTTTGGACATTCCAGAGTGGATGGGAGAACAGGCTGTATAGAGAAATACCTTGCTCTAAAACCAAAACGGAGCTATCTAGCAGAATGGTTTTCAATGTTTGTATTCAACTTCCAGAGATAAACTGATGTGTGTTTGCAGCAGTTCAGAAACCCTTTTTTTGGAAAATATAGAAACAGTCATTTCCAGCCATAGAGATGCATATAAGAGTTAGCAGTAAGAATGCCTTGAAAACACAGAAGACCCGCTTCGTACAGACTCATCTGCTGTGGGTTGGGTCCTTTTAGGAAGTTGCATCTATGTTTCGATTCAGCGAGGTAGAAACACGTTTTTTCTAAAAGCTGCGTTTGGACCTTCCAGAGTGGATGGGAGAACAGGCTGTGAAGAGAAATACCTTTCTCTGAAACCAAAACGGAGCTATCTAGCTGAATGGTTTTCAATGTGTATATTCAACTTCCAGAGATAAACGGATGTGGGTTTGCAGCAGTTCACAAACCCTTTCTTTGGAGAATGTAGAAACAGTCATTTCCAGTCATAGAGACACATATAAGAGTTAGAAATAAGAAAGCGTTTAAAACACAGAAGACCCGATTCGTAGAAACTCATCTGCTGTGTATTGGTTCCTATTAGGAAGTTGCATCTATGTTTAGATTCAGCGAGGTTGCAACCCGTTTCTTCTGAAAGCTGCGTTTGGACATTCCAGAGTGGATGGGAGAAAAGGATGTAAAGAGAAATACCTTGCTCTAAATCCAAAACGGAGGTATCTAGCAGAATGGTTTTCAATGTGTGTATTCTACTTCCAGAGATAAACTGATGTGTGTTTGCAGAAGTTGAGAAACCCTTTCTTTGGAGAATGTAGAAACAGTCATTTCCAGCCCTAGAGACGCATATAAGAGTTAGCAGTAAGAATGCGTTTAAAACACAGAAGACCCGCTTCGTACAAACTCATCTGCTGTGTATTGGTTTCTATTAGGAAGTTGCATATATGTTTAGAATCAGCGAGGTTGCAACACGTTTCTTCTAAAAGCTGCATTTGGACTTTCCAGAGTGGATGGGAGAACAGGCTGTAAAGAGAAATACCTTGCTCTAAAACCAAAACGGAGCTATCTAGCAGAATGGTTTTCAATGTGTATATTCAAATCCGGAGATAAAGTGATGTGTGTTTGCAGCAGTTCAGAAACCCTTTCTTTGGAGAATGTAGAAACAGTCATTTCCAGCCATAGAGAGGCATATAAGAGTTAGCAGTAAGAATGCGTTTAAAACACAGAAGACTCGCTTCGTACAAACTCATCTGCTGTGTGTTGGTTCCTTTTAGGAAGTTGCATCTATGTTTAGATTCTGTGAGGTAGAAACACGTTTCTTCTAAAAGCTGAGTTTGGACATTCCAGAGTGGAAGGGAGAAAAGGATGTAAAGAGAAATACCTTGCTCTAAATCCAAAACTGAGATATCTAGCAGAATGGTTGTCAATGTGTGTATTCTACTTCCAGAGATAAACTGATGAGTGTTTGCAGAAGTTGAGAAACCCTTTCTTTGGAGAATGTAGAAACAGTCATTTCCAGCCCTAGAGACGCATATAAGAGTTAGCAGTAAGAATGCGTTTAAAACACAGAAGACCCGCTTCCTACTTACTCATATGCTGTGTGTTGGTTTTCTTTAGGAAGTTGCATCTATGTTTAGATTCAGAGAGGTAGAAACACGTTTCTTTTAAAAGCTGCGTTTGGACATACCAGAATGGATGGGAGAACAGGCTGTAAAGAGAAATACTTTGCTCTAAAACCAAAACGGAGCTATCTAGCAGAATGGTTGTCAATATGTGTATTCAACTTCCAGAGTTAAACTGATGTGTGTTTGCAGCAGTTCAGAAACCCTTTCTTTGGAGAATGTAGAAACAGTCATTTCCAGCCATAGAGACGCATATAAGAGTTAGCAGTAAGAATGCGTTTAAAACACAGAAGACTCGCTTCGTACAAACTCATCTGCTGTGTGTTGGTTCCTTTTAGGAAGTTGCATCTATGTTTAGATTCTGTGAGGTAGAAACACGTTTCTTCTAAAAGCTGCGTTTGGACATTCCAGAGTGGATGGGAGAACAGGCTATAAAGAGAAATACCTTGCTCTAAAACCAAAAAGGAGCTATCTAGCAGAATGGTTTTCAATGTGTGTATTCAACTTCCAGAGATAAACTGATGTGTGTTTGCAGTAGTTCAGAAACCCTTTCTTTGGAGAATGAAGAAACAGTTATTTCCAGCACTAGAGACCCATATAAGAGTTAGCAGTAAGAATGCGTTTAAAACACAGAAGACCCGCTTCGTACAAAATCATCTGCTGTGTATTGGTTCCTATTAGGAGGTTGCATCTATGTTTAGAATCAGCGAGGTTGAAACACGTTTCTTTTAAAGGCTGCGTTTGGACATTCCAGAGTGGATGGGAGAAAAGGCTGTATAGAGAAATACATTGCTCTAAAACCAAAACGGAGCTATCTAGCAGAATGGTTTTCAATGTTTCTATTCAACTTCCAGAGATAAACTGATGTGTGTTTGCAGCAGTTCAGAAACCCTTTTTTGGAAAATGTAGAAACAGTCATTTCCAGCCATAGAGATGCATATAAGAGTTAGCAGTAAGAATGCCTTGAAAACACAGAAGACCCGCTTCGTACAAACTCATCTGCTGTGTGTTGGGTCCTTTTAGGAAGTTGCATCTATGTTTAGATTCAGCGAGGTAGAAACACGTTTTTTCTAAAAGCTGCGTTTGGACCTTCCAGAGTGGATGGGAGAACAGGCTGTAAAGAGAAATACCTTTCTCTGAAACCAAAACGGAGCTATCTAGCTGAATGGTTTTCAATGTGTATATTCAAATTCCAGAGATAAACTGATGTGGGTTTGCAGCAGTTCACAAACCCTTTCTTTGGAGAATGTAGAAACAGTCATTTCCAGTCATAGAGACACATATAAGAGTTAGAAATAAGAAAGCGTTTAAAACACAGAAGACCCGATTCGTAGAAACTCATCTGCTGTGTATTGGTTCCTATTAGGAAGTTGCATCTATGTTTAGATTCAGCGAGGTTGCAACCCGTTTCTTCTGAAAGCTGCGTTTGGACATTCCAGAGTGGATGGGAGAAAAGGATGTAAAGAGAAATACCTTGCTCTAAATCCAAAACGGTGGTATCTAGCAGAATGGTTTTCAATGTGTGTATTCTACTTCCAGAGATAAACTGATGTGTGTTTGCAGAAGTTGAGAAACCCTTTCTTTGGAGAATGTAGAAACAGTCATTTCCAGCCCTAGAGACGCATATAAGAGTTAGCAGTAAGAATGCGTTTAAAACACAGAAGACCCGCATCGTACAAACTCATCTGCTGTGTATTGGTTTCTATTACGAAGTTGCATATATGTTTAGAATCAGCGAGGTTGCAACACGTTTCTTCTAAAAGCTGCATTTGGACATTCCAGAGTGGATGGGAGAACAGGCTGTAAAGAGAAATACCTTGCTCTAAAACCAAAACGGAGCTATCTAGCAGAATGGTTTTCAATGTGTATATTCAAATCCGGAGATAAAGTGATGTGTGTTTGCAGCAGTTCAGAAACCCTTTCTTTGGAGAATGTAGAAACAGTCATTTCCAGCCATAGAGACGCATATAAGAGTTAGCAGTAAGAATGCGTTTAAAACACAGAAGACTCGCTTCGTACAAACTCATCTGCTGTGTGTTGGTTCCTTTTAGGAAGTTGCATCTATGTTTAGATTCTGTGAGGTAGAAACACGTTTCTTCTAAAAGCTAACTTTGGACATTCCAGAGTGGATGGGAGAACAGGCTATAAAGAGAAATACCTTGCTCTAAAACCAAAAAGGAGCTATCTAGCAGAATGGTTTTCAATGTGTGTATTCAACTTCCAGAGATAAACTGATGTGTGTTTGCAGTAGTTCAGAAACCCTTTCTTTGGAGAATGAAGAAACAGTTATTTCCAGCACTAGAGACCCATATAAGAGTTAGCAGTAAGAATGCGTTTAAAACACAGAAGACCCGCTTCGTACAAAATCATCTGCTGTGAGTTGGTTACATTTAGGAAGTTGCATCTATGTTTAGATTCAGCGAGGTAGAAACACGTTTCTTCAAAAAGCCGCGTTTGGACATTCCAGAGTGGATGGGAGAACAGGCTGTAAAGAAAAATAACTTGCTCTAAAACCAAAACGGAGCTATCTAGCAGAATGGTTGTCAATGTGTGTATTCAACTTCCAGAGTTAAACTGATTTATGTTTGCCGCAGTTCAGAAACCCTTTCTTTGGTGAATGTAGAAAAAGTCATTTCCAGCCCTAGAGACGCATATAAGAGTTAGCAGTAAGAATGCGTTTAAAACACAGAAGACTCGCTTCGTACAAACTCATCTGCTGTGTGTTGGTTCCTTTTAGGAAGTTGCATCTATGTTTAGATTCTGTGAGGTAGAAACACGTTTCTTCTAAAAGCTAAGTTTGGACATTCCAGAGTGGATGGGAGAACAGGCTATAAAGAGAAATACCTTGCTCTAAAACCAAAAAGGAGCTATCTAGCTGAATGGTTTTCAATGTGTGTATTCAACTTCCAGAGATAAACTGATGTGTGTTTGCAGTAGTTCAGAAACCCTTTCTTTGGAGAATGAAGAAACAGTTATTTCCAGCACTAGAGACGCATATAAGAGTTAGCAGTAAGAATGCATTTAAAACACAGAAGACCCGCTTCGTACAAACTCATCTGCTGTGTATTGGTTCCTATTAGGAGGTTGCATCTATGTTTAGAATCAGCGAGGTTGCAACACGTTTCTTTTAAAGGCTGCGTTTGGACATTCCAGAGTGGATGGGAGAACAGGCTGTATAGAGAAATACCTTGCTCTAAAACCAAAACGGAGCTATCTAGCAGAATGGTTTTCAATGTTTGTATTCAACTTCCAGAGATAAACTGATGTGTGTTTGCAGCAGTTCAGAAACCCTTTTTTGGAAAATGTAGAAACAGTCATTTCCAGCCATAGAGATGCATATAAGAGTTAGCAGTAAGAATGCCTTGAAAACACAGAAGACCCGCTTCGTACAAACTCATCTGCTGTGTGTTGGGTCCTTTTAGGAAGTTGC
Organism: Saimiri boliviensis; assembly: GCF_048565385.1. Taxonomy (NCBI): domain Eukaryota; kingdom Metazoa; phylum Chordata; class Mammalia; order Primates; family Cebidae; genus Saimiri; species Saimiri boliviensis. Next base: position 81,951,075 of record NC_133470.1, on the reverse strand, counting down.
ATCTATGTTTAGATTCAGCGAGGTAGAAACACGTTTTTTCTAAAAGCTGCGTTTGGACCTTCCAGAGTGGATGGGAGAACAGGCTGTGAAGAGAAATACCTTTCTCTGAAACCAAAACGGAGCTATCTAGCTGAATGGTTTTCAATGTGTATATTCAACTTCCAGAGATAAACTGATGTGGGTGTGCAGCAGTTCACAAACCCTTTCTTTGGAGAATGTAGAAACAGTCATTTCCAGTCATAGAGACACATATAAGAGTTAGAAATAAGAAAGCGTTTAAAACACAGAAGACCCGATTCGTAGAAACTCATCTGCTGTGTATTGGTTCCTATTAGGAAGTTGCATCTATGTTTAGATTCAGCGAGGTTGCAACCCGTTTCTTCTGAAAGCTGCGTTTGGACATTCCAGAGTGGATGGGAGAAAAGGATGTAAAGAGAAATACCTTGCTCTAAATCCAAAACGGAGGTATCTAGCAGAATGGTTTTCAATGTGTGTATTCTACTTCCAGAGATAAACTGATGTGTGTTTGCAGAAGTTGAGAAACCCTTTCTTTGGAGAATGTAGAAACAGTCATTTCCAGCCCTAGAGACGCATATAAGAGTTAGCAGTAAGAATGCGTTTAAAACACAGAAGACCCGCTTCGTACAAACTCATCTGCTGTGTATTGGTTTCTATTAGGAAGTTGCATATATGTTTAGAATCAGCGAGGTTGCAACACGTTTCTTCTACAAGCTGCATTTGGACATTCCAGAGTGGATGGGAGAACAGGCTGTAAAGAGAAATACCTTGCTCTAAAACCAAAACGGAGCTATCTAGCAGAATGGTTTTCAATGTGTATATTCAAATCCGGAGATAAAGTGATGTGTGTTTGCAGCAGTTCAGAAACCCTTTCTTTGGAGAATGTAGAAACAGTCATTTCCAGCCATAGAGACGCATATAAGAGTTAGCAGTAAGAATGCGTTTAAAACACAGAAGACTCGCTTCGTACAAACTCATCTGCTGTGTGTTGGTTCCTTTTAGGAAGTTGCATCTATGTTTAGATTCTGTGAGGTAGAAACACGTTTCTTCTAAAAGCTGCGTTTGGACATTCCAGAGTGGATGGGAGAACAGGCTATAAAGAGAAATACCTTGCTCTAAAACCAAAAAGGAGCTATCTAGCAGAATGGTTTTCAATGTGTGTATTCAACTTCCAGAGATAAACTGATGTGTGTTTGCAGCAGTTCAGAAACCATTTCTTTGGAGAATGTAGAAACAGTCATTTCCAGCCCTAGAGACGCATATAAGAGTTAGCAGTAAGAATGCGTTTAAAACACAGAAGACCCGCTTCGTACTTACTCATATGCTGTGTGTTGGTTTTCTTTAGGAAGTTGCATCTATGTTTAGATTCAGAGAGGTAGAAACACGTTTCTTTTAAAAGCTGCGTTTGGACATACCAGAATGGATGGGAGAACAGGCTGTAAAGAGAAATACTTTGCTCTAAAACCAAAACGGAGCTATCTAGCAGAATGGTTGTCAATATGTGTATTCAACTTCCAGAGTTAAACTGATGTGTGTTTGCAGCAGTTCAGAACCCCTTTTTTGGAAAATGTTGAAACAGTCATTTCTAGCCCTAGAGACGCATATAAGAGTTAGCAGTAAGAATGCGTTTAAAACACAGAAGACTCGCTTCGTACAAACTCATCTGCTGTGTGTTGGTTCCTTTTAGGAAGTTGCATCTATGTTTAGATTCTGTGAGGTAGAAACACGTTTCTTCTAAAAGCTAAGTTTGGACATTCCAGAGTGGATGGGAGAACAGGCTATAAAGAGAAATACCTTGCTCTAAAACCAAAAAGGAGCTATCTAGCTGAATGGTTTTCAATGTGTGTATTCAACTTCCAGAGATAAACTGATGTGTGTTTGCAGTAGTTCAGAAACCCTTTCTTTGGAGAATGAAGAAACAGTTATTTCCAGCACTAGAGACGCATATAAGAGTTAGCAGTAAGAATGCATTTAAAACACAGAAGACCCGCTTCGTACAAACTCATCTGCTGTGTATTGGTTCCTATTAGGAGGTTGCATCTATGTTTAGAATCAGCGAGGTTGCAACACGTTTCTTTGAAAGGCTGCGTTTGGACATTCCAGAGTGGATGGGAGAACAGGCTGTATAGAGAAATACCTTGCTCTAAAACCAAAACGGAGCTATCTAGCAGAATGGTTTTCAATGTTTGTATTCAACTTCCAGAGATAAACTGATGTGTGTTTGCAGCAGTTCAGAAACCCTTTTTTTGGAAAATATAGAAACAGTCATTTCCAGCCATAGAGATGCATATAAGAGTTAGCAGTAAGAATGCCTTGAAAACACAGAAGACCCGCTTCGTACAGACTCATCTGCTGTGGGTTGGGTCCTTTTAGGAAGTTGCATCTATGTTTCGATTCAGCGAGGTAGAAACACGTTTTTTCTAAAAGCTGCGTTTGGACCTTCCAGAGTGGATGGGAGAACAGGCTGTGAAGAGAAATACCTTTCTCTGAAACCAAAACGGAGCTATCTAGCTGAATGGTTTTCAATGTGTATATTCAACTTCCAGAGATAAACGGATGTGGGTTTGCAGCAGTTCACAAACCCTTTCTTTGGAGAATGTAGAAACAGTCATTTCCAGTCATAGAGACACATATAAGAGTTAGAAATAAGAAAGCGTTTAAAACACAGAAGACCCGATTCGTAGAAACTCATCTGCTGTGTATTGGTTCCTATTAGGAAGTTGCATCTATGTTTAGATTCAGCGAGGTTGCAACCCGTTTCTTCTGAAAGCTGCGTTTGGACATTCCAGAGTGGATGGGAGAAAAGGATGTAAAGAGAAATACCTTGCTCTAAATCCAAAACGGAGGTATCTAGCAGAATGGTTTTCAATGTGTGTATTCTACTTCCAGAGATAAACTGATGTGTGTTTGCAGAAGTTGAGAAACCCTTTCTTTGGAGAATGTAGAAACAGTCATTTCCAGCCCTAGAGACGCATATAAGAGTTAGCAGTAAGAATGCGTTTAAAACACAGAAGACCCGCTTCGTACAAACTCATCTGCTGTGTATTGGTTTCTATTAGGAAGTTGCATATATGTTTAGAATCAGCGAGGTTGCAACACGTTTCTTCTAAAAGCTGCATTTGGACTTTCCAGAGTGGATGGGAGAACAGGCTGTAAAGAGAAATACCTTGCTCTAAAACCAAAACGGAGCTATCTAGCAGAATGGTTTTCAATGTGTATATTCAAATCCGGAGATAAAGTGATGTGTGTTTGCAGCAGTTCAGAAACCCTTTCTTTGGAGAATGTAGAAACAGTCATTTCCAGCCATAGAGAGGCATATAAGAGTTAGCAGTAAGAATGCGTTTAAAACACAGAAGACTCGCTTCGTACAAACTCATCTGCTGTGTGTTGGTTCCTTTTAGGAAGTTGCATCTATGTTTAGATTCTGTGAGGTAGAAACACGTTTCTTCTAAAAGCTGAGTTTGGACATTCCAGAGTGGAAGGGAGAAAAGGATGTAAAGAGAAATACCTTGCTCTAAATCCAAAACTGAGATATCTAGCAGAATGGTTGTCAATGTGTGTATTCTACTTCCAGAGATAAACTGATGAGTGTTTGCAGAAGTTGAGAAACCCTTTCTTTGGAGAATGTAGAAACAGTCATTTCCAGCCCTAGAGACGCATATAAGAGTTAGCAGTAAGAATGCGTTTAAAACACAGAAGACCCGCTTCCTACTTACTCATATGCTGTGTGTTGGTTTTCTTTAGGAAGTTGCATCTATGTTTAGATTCAGAGAGGTAGAAACACGTTTCTTTTAAAAGCTGCGTTTGGACATACCAGAATGGATGGGAGAACAGGCTGTAAAGAGAAATACTTTGCTCTAAAACCAAAACGGAGCTATCTAGCAGAATGGTTGTCAATATGTGTATTCAACTTCCAGAGTTAAACTGATGTGTGTTTGCAGCAGTTCAGAAACCCTTTCTTTGGAGAATGTAGAAACAGTCATTTCCAGCCATAGAGACGCATATAAGAGTTAGCAGTAAGAATGCGTTTAAAACACAGAAGACTCGCTTCGTACAAACTCATCTGCTGTGTGTTGGTTCCTTTTAGGAAGTTGCATCTATGTTTAGATTCTGTGAGGTAGAAACACGTTTCTTCTAAAAGCTGCGTTTGGACATTCCAGAGTGGATGGGAGAACAGGCTATAAAGAGAAATACCTTGCTCTAAAACCAAAAAGGAGCTATCTAGCAGAATGGTTTTCAATGTGTGTATTCAACTTCCAGAGATAAACTGATGTGTGTTTGCAGTAGTTCAGAAACCCTTTCTTTGGAGAATGAAGAAACAGTTATTTCCAGCACTAGAGACCCATATAAGAGTTAGCAGTAAGAATGCGTTTAAAACACAGAAGACCCGCTTCGTACAAAATCATCTGCTGTGTATTGGTTCCTATTAGGAGGTTGCATCTATGTTTAGAATCAGCGAGGTTGAAACACGTTTCTTTTAAAGGCTGCGTTTGGACATTCCAGAGTGGATGGGAGAAAAGGCTGTATAGAGAAATACATTGCTCTAAAACCAAAACGGAGCTATCTAGCAGAATGGTTTTCAATGTTTCTATTCAACTTCCAGAGATAAACTGATGTGTGTTTGCAGCAGTTCAGAAACCCTTTTTTGGAAAATGTAGAAACAGTCATTTCCAGCCATAGAGATGCATATAAGAGTTAGCAGTAAGAATGCCTTGAAAACACAGAAGACCCGCTTCGTACAAACTCATCTGCTGTGTGTTGGGTCCTTTTAGGAAGTTGCATCTATGTTTAGATTCAGCGAGGTAGAAACACGTTTTTTCTAAAAGCTGCGTTTGGACCTTCCAGAGTGGATGGGAGAACAGGCTGTAAAGAGAAATACCTTTCTCTGAAACCAAAACGGAGCTATCTAGCTGAATGGTTTTCAATGTGTATATTCAAATTCCAGAGATAAACTGATGTGGGTTTGCAGCAGTTCACAAACCCTTTCTTTGGAGAATGTAGAAACAGTCATTTCCAGTCATAGAGACACATATAAGAGTTAGAAATAAGAAAGCGTTTAAAACACAGAAGACCCGATTCGTAGAAACTCATCTGCTGTGTATTGGTTCCTATTAGGAAGTTGCATCTATGTTTAGATTCAGCGAGGTTGCAACCCGTTTCTTCTGAAAGCTGCGTTTGGACATTCCAGAGTGGATGGGAGAAAAGGATGTAAAGAGAAATACCTTGCTCTAAATCCAAAACGGTGGTATCTAGCAGAATGGTTTTCAATGTGTGTATTCTACTTCCAGAGATAAACTGATGTGTGTTTGCAGAAGTTGAGAAACCCTTTCTTTGGAGAATGTAGAAACAGTCATTTCCAGCCCTAGAGACGCATATAAGAGTTAGCAGTAAGAATGCGTTTAAAACACAGAAGACCCGCATCGTACAAACTCATCTGCTGTGTATTGGTTTCTATTACGAAGTTGCATATATGTTTAGAATCAGCGAGGTTGCAACACGTTTCTTCTAAAAGCTGCATTTGGACATTCCAGAGTGGATGGGAGAACAGGCTGTAAAGAGAAATACCTTGCTCTAAAACCAAAACGGAGCTATCTAGCAGAATGGTTTTCAATGTGTATATTCAAATCCGGAGATAAAGTGATGTGTGTTTGCAGCAGTTCAGAAACCCTTTCTTTGGAGAATGTAGAAACAGTCATTTCCAGCCATAGAGACGCATATAAGAGTTAGCAGTAAGAATGCGTTTAAAACACAGAAGACTCGCTTCGTACAAACTCATCTGCTGTGTGTTGGTTCCTTTTAGGAAGTTGCATCTATGTTTAGATTCTGTGAGGTAGAAACACGTTTCTTCTAAAAGCTAACTTTGGACATTCCAGAGTGGATGGGAGAACAGGCTATAAAGAGAAATACCTTGCTCTAAAACCAAAAAGGAGCTATCTAGCAGAATGGTTTTCAATGTGTGTATTCAACTTCCAGAGATAAACTGATGTGTGTTTGCAGTAGTTCAGAAACCCTTTCTTTGGAGAATGAAGAAACAGTTATTTCCAGCACTAGAGACCCATATAAGAGTTAGCAGTAAGAATGCGTTTAAAACACAGAAGACCCGCTTCGTACAAAATCATCTGCTGTGAGTTGGTTACATTTAGGAAGTTGCATCTATGTTTAGATTCAGCGAGGTAGAAACACGTTTCTTCAAAAAGCCGCGTTTGGACATTCCAGAGTGGATGGGAGAACAGGCTGTAAAGAAAAATAACTTGCTCTAAAACCAAAACGGAGCTATCTAGCAGAATGGTTGTCAATGTGTGTATTCAACTTCCAGAGTTAAACTGATTTATGTTTGCCGCAGTTCAGAAACCCTTTCTTTGGTGAATGTAGAAAAAGTCATTTCCAGCCCTAGAGACGCATATAAGAGTTAGCAGTAAGAATGCGTTTAAAACACAGAAGACTCGCTTCGTACAAACTCATCTGCTGTGTGTTGGTTCCTTTTAGGAAGTTGCATCTATGTTTAGATTCTGTGAGGTAGAAACACGTTTCTTCTAAAAGCTAAGTTTGGACATTCCAGAGTGGATGGGAGAACAGGCTATAAAGAGAAATACCTTGCTCTAAAACCAAAAAGGAGCTATCTAGCTGAATGGTTTTCAATGTGTGTATTCAACTTCCAGAGATAAACTGATGTGTGTTTGCAGTAGTTCAGAAACCCTTTCTTTGGAGAATGAAGAAACAGTTATTTCCAGCACTAGAGACGCATATAAGAGTTAGCAGTAAGAATGCATTTAAAACACAGAAGACCCGCTTCGTACAAACTCATCTGCTGTGTATTGGTTCCTATTAGGAGGTTGCATCTATGTTTAGAATCAGCGAGGTTGCAACACGTTTCTTTTAAAGGCTGCGTTTGGACATTCCAGAGTGGATGGGAGAACAGGCTGTATAGAGAAATACCTTGCTCTAAAACCAAAACGGAGCTATCTAGCAGAATGGTTTTCAATGTTTGTATTCAACTTCCAGAGATAAACTGATGTGTGTTTGCAGCAGTTCAGAAACCCTTTTTTGGAAAATGTAGAAACAGTCATTTCCAGCCATAGAGATGCATATAAGAGTTAGCAGTAAGAATGCCTTGAAAACACAGAAGACCCGCTTCGTACAAACTCATCTGCTGTGTGTTGGGTCCTTTTAGGAAGTTGCATCTATGTTTAGATTCAGCGAGGTAGAAACACGTTTTTTCTAAAAGCTGCGTTTGGACCTTCCAGAGTGGATGGGAGAACAGGCTGTGAAGAGAAATACCTTTCTCTGAAACCAAAACGGAGCTATCTAGCTGAATGGTTTTCAATGTGTATATTCAACTTCCAGAGATAAACTGATGTGGGTGTGCAGCAGTTCACAAACCCTTTCTTTGGAGAATGTAGAAACAGTCATTTCCAGTCATAGAGACACATATAAGAGTTAGAAATAAGAAAGCGTTTAAAACACAGAAGACCCGATTCGTAGAAACTCATCTGCTGTGTATTGGTTCCTATTAGGAAGTTGCATCTATGTTTAGATTCAGCGAGGTTGCAACCCGTTTCTTCTGAAAGCTGCGTTTGGACATTCCAGAGTGGATGGGAGAAAAGGATGTAAAGAGAAATACCTTGCTCTAAATCCAAAACGGAGGTATCTAGCAGAATGGTTTTCAATGTGTGTATTCTACTTCCAGAGATAAACTGATGTGTGTTTGCAGAAGTTGAGAAACCCTTTCTTTGGAGAATGTAGAAACAGTCATTTCCAGCCCTAGAGACGCATATAAGAGTTAGCAGTAAGAATGCGTTTAAAACACAGAAGACCCGCTTCGTACAAACTCATCTGCTGTGTATTGGTTTCTATTAGGAAGTTGCATATATGTTTAGAATCAGCGAGGTTGCAACACGTTTCTTCTACAAGCTGCATTTGGACATTCCAGAGTGGATGGGAGAACAGGCTGTAAAGAGAAATACCTTGCTCTAAAACCAAAACGGAGCTATCTAGCAGAATGGTTTTCAATGTGTATATTCAAATCCGGAGATAAAGTGATGTGTGTTTGCAGCAGTTCAGAAACCCTTTCTTTGGAGAATGTAGAAACAGTCATTTCCAGCCATAGAGACGCATATAAGAGTTAGCAGTAAGAATGCGTTTAAAACACAGAAGACTCGCTTCGTACAAACTCATCTGCTGTGTGTTGGTTCCTTTTAGGAAGTTGCATCTATGTTTAGATTCTGTGAGGTAGAAACACGTTTCTTCTAAAAGCTGCGTTTGGACATTCCAGAGTGGATGGGAGAACAGGCTATAAAGAGAAATACCTTGCTCTAAAACCAAAAAGGAGCTATCTAGCAGAATGGTTTTCAATGTGTGTATTCAACTTCCAGAGATAAACTGATGTGTGTTTGCAGCAGTTCAGAAACCATTTCTTTGGAGAATGTAGAAACAGTCATTTCCAGCCCTAGAGACGCATATAAGAGTTAGCAGTAAGAATGCGTTTAAAACACAGAAGACCCGCTTCGTACTTACTCATATGCTGTGTGTTGGTTTTCTTTAGGAAGTTGCATCTATGTTTAGATTCAGAGAGGTAGAAACACGTTTCTTTTAAAAGCTGCGTTTGGACATACCAGAATGGATGGGAGAACAGGCTGTAAAGAGAAATACTTTGCTCTAAAACCAAAACGGAGCTATCTAGCAGAATGGTTGTCAATATGTGTATTCAACTTCCAGAGTTAAACTGATGTGTGTTTGCAGCAGTTCAGAACCCCTTTTTTGGAAAATGTTGAAACAGTCATTTCTAGCCCTAGAGACGCATATAAGAGTTAGCAGTAAGAATGCGTTTAAAACACAGAAGACTCGCTTCGTACAAACTCATCTGCTGTGTGTTGGTTCCTTTTAGGAAGTTGCATCTATGTTTAGATTCTGTGAGGTAGAAACACGTTTCTTCTAAAAGCTAAGTTTGGACATTCCAGAGTGGATGGGAGAACAGGCTATAAAGAGAAATACCTTGCTCTAAAACCAAAAAGGAGCTATCTAGCTGAATGGTTTTCAATGTTTGTATTCAACTTCCAGAGATAAACTGATGTGTGTTTGCAGTAGTTCAGAAACCCTTTCTTTGGAGAATGAAGAAACAGTTATTTCCAGCACTAGAGACGCATATAAGAGTTAGCAGTAAGAATGCATTTAAAACACAGAAGACCCGCTTCGTACAAACTCATCTGCTGTGTATTGGTTCCTATTAGGAGGTTGCATCTATGTTTAGAATCAGCGAGGTTGCAACACGTTTCTTTTAAAGGCTGCGTTTGGACCTTCCAGAGTGGATGGGAGAACAGGCTGTGAAGAGAAATACCTTTCTCTGAAACCAAAACGGAGCTATCTAGCTGAATGGTTTTCAATGTGTATATTCAACTTCCAGAGATAAACTGATGTGGGTTTGCAGCAGTTCACAAACCCTTTCTTTGGAGAATGTAGAAACAGTCATTTCCAGTCATAGAGACACATATAAGAGTTAGAAATAAGAAAGCGTTTAAAACACAGAAGACCCGATTCGTAGAAACTCATCTGCTGTGTATTGGTTCCTATTAGGAAGTTGCATCTATGTTTAGATTCAGCGAGGTTGCAACCCGTTTCTTCTGAAAGCTGCGTTTGGACATTCCAGAGTGGATGGGAGAAAAGGATGTGAAGAGAAATACCTTGCTCTAAATCCAAAACGGAGGTATCTAGCAGAATGGTTTTCAATGTGTGTATTCTACTTCCAGAGATAAACTGATGTGTGTTTGCAGAAGTTGAGAAACCCTTTCTTTGGAGAATGTAGAAACAGTCATTTCCAGCCCTAGAGACGCATATAAGAGTTAGCAGTAAGAATGCGTTTAAAACACAGAAGACCCGCTTCGTACAAACTCATCTGCTGTGTATTGGTTTCTATTAGGAAGTTGCATATATGTTTAGAATCAGCGAGGTTGCAACACGTTTTTCTAAAAGTTGCATTTGGACATTCCAGAGTGGATGGGAGAACAGGCTGTAAAGAGAAATACCTTGCTCTAAAACCAAAACGGAGCTATCTAGCAGAATGGTTTTCAATGTGTATATTCAAATCCGGAGATAAAGTGATGTGTGTTTGCAGCAGTTCAGAAACCCTTTCTTTGGAGAATGTAGAAACAGTCATTTCCAGCCATAGAGACGCATATAAGAGTTAGCAGTAAGAATGCGTTTAAAACACAGAAGACTCGCTTCGTACAAACTCATCTGCTGTGTGTTGGTTCCTTTTAGGAAGTTGCATCTATGTTTAGATTCTGTGAGGTAGAAACACGTTTCTTCTAAAAGCTGCGTTTGGACATTCCAGAGTGGATGGGAGAACAGGCTATAAAGAGAAATACCTTGCTCTAAAACCAAAAAGGAGCTATATAGCAGAATGGTTTTCAATGTGTGTATTCAACTTCCAGAGATAAACTGATGTGTGTTTGCAGTAGTTCAGAAACCCTTTCTTTGGAGAATGAAGAAACAGTTATTTCCAGCACTAGAGACGCATATAAGAGTTAGCAGTAAGAATGCGTTTAAAACACAGAAGACCCGCTTCGTACAAAATCATCTGCTGTGTGTTGGTTACATTTAGGAAGTTGCATCTATGTTTAGATTCAGCGAGGTAGAAACACGTTTCTTCAAAAAGCCGCGTTTGGACATTCCAGAGTGGATGGGAGAACAGGCTGTAAAGAAAAATAACTAGCTCTAAAACCAAAACGGAGCTATCTAGCAGAATGGTTGTCAATGTGTGTATTCAACTTCCAGAGTTAAACTGATTTATGTTTGCCGCAGTTCAGAAACCCTTTCTTTGGTGAATGTAGAAACAGTCATTTCCAGCCCTAGAGACGCATATAAGAGTTAGCAGTAAGAATGCGTTTAAAACACAGAAGTCCCGCTTCGTACTTACTCATATGCTGTGTGTTGGTTTTCTTTAGGAAGTTGCATCTATGTTTAGATTCAGAGAGGTAGAAACACGTTTCTTTTAAAAGCTGTGTTTGGACATACCAGAATGGATGGGAGAACAGGCTGTAAAGAGAAATACCTTGCTCTAAAACCAAAACGGAACTATCTAGCAGAATGGTTGTCAATATGTGTATTCAACTTCCAGAGTTAAACTGATGTGTGTGTGCAGCAGTTCAGAAACCCTTTTTTGGAAAATGTTGAAACAGTCATTTCTAGCCCTAGAGACGCATATAAGAGTTAGCAGTAAGAATGCGTTTAAAACACAGAAGACTCGCTTCGTACAAACTCATCTGCTGTGTGTTGGTTCCTTTTAGGAAGTTGCATCTATGTTTAGATTCTGTGAGGTAGAAACACGTTTCTTCTAAAAGCTAAGTTTGGACATTCCAGAGTGGATGGGAGAACAGGCTATAAAGAGAAATACCTTGCTCTGAAACCAAAAAGGAGCTATCTAGCTGAATTGTTTTCAATGTTTGTATTCAACTTCCAGAGATAAACTGATGTGTGTTTGCAGTAGTTCAGAAACCCTTTCTTTGGAGAATGAAGAAACAGTTATTTCCAGCACTAGAGACGCATATAAGAGTTAGCAGTAAGAATGCATTTAAAACACAGAAGACCCGCTTCGTACAAACTCATCTGCTGTGTATTGGTTCCTATTAGGAGGTTGCATCTATGTTTAGAATCAGCGAGGTTGCAACACGTTTCTTTTAAAGGCTGCGTTTGGACATTCCAGAGTGGATGGGAGAACAGGCTGTATAGAGAAATACCTTGCTCTAAAACCAAAACGGAGCTATCTAGCAGAATGGTTTTCAATGTTTGTATTCAACTTCCAGAGATAAACTGATGTGTGTTTGCAGCAGTTCAGAAACCCTTTTTTGGAAAATGTAGAAACAGTCATTTCCAGCCATAGAGATGCATATAAGAGTTAGCAGTAAGAATGCCTTGAAAACACAGAAGACCCGCTTCGTACAAACTCATCTGCTGTGTGTTGGGTCCTTTTAGGAAGTTGCATCTATGTTTAGATTCAGCGAGGTAGAAACACGTTTTTTCTAAAAGCTGCGTTTGGACCTTCCAGAGTGGATGGGAGAACAGGCTGTGAAGAGAAATACCTTTCTCTGAAACCAAAACGCAGCTATCTAGCTGAATGGTTTTCAATGTGTATATTCAACTTCCAGAGATAAACTGATGTGGGTTTGCAGCAGTTCACAAACCCTTTCTTTGGAGAATGTAGAAACAGTCATTTCCAGTCATAGAGACACATATAAGAGTTAGAAATAAGAAAGCGTTTAAAACACAGAAGACCCGATTCATAGAAACTCATCTGCTGTGTATTGGTTCCTATTAGGAAGTTGCATCTATGTTTAGATTCAGCGAGGTTGCAACCCGTTTCTTCTGAAAGCTGCGTTTGGACATTCCAGAGTGGATGGGAGAAAAGGATGTAAAGAGAAATACCTTGCTCTAAATCCAAAACGGAGGTATCTAGCAGAATGGTTTTCAATATGTGTATTCAACTTCCAGAGTTAAACTGATGTGTGTTTGCAGCAGTTCAGAAACCCTTTTTTGGAAAATGTTGAAACAGTCATTTCTAGCCCTAGAGACGCATATAAGAGTTAGCAGTAAGAATGCGTTTAAAACACAGAAGACTCGCTTCGTACAAACTCATCTGCTGTGTGTTGGTTCCTTTTAGGAAGTTGCATCTATGTTTAGATTCTGTGAGGTAGAAACACGTTTCTTCTAAAAGCTAAGTTTGGACATTCCAGAGTGGATGGGAGAACAGGCTATAAAGAGAAATACCTTGCTCTAAAACCAAAAAGGAGCTATCTAGCTGAATGGTTTTCAATGTGTGTATTCAACTTCCAGAGATAAACTGATGTGTGTTTGCAGTAGTTCAGAAACCCTTTCTTTGGAGAATGAAGAAACAGTTATTTCCAGCACTAGAGACGCATATAAGAGTTAGCAGTAAGAATGCATTTAAAACACAGAAGACCCGCTTCGTACAAACTCATCTGCTGTGTATTGGTTCCTATTAGGAGGTTGCATCTATGTTTAGAATCAGCGAGGTTGCAACACGTTTCTTTTAAAGGCTGCGTTTGGACATTCCAGAGTGGATGGGAGAACAGGCTGTATAGAGAAATACCTTGCTCTAAAACCAAAACGGAGCTATCTAGCAGAATGGTTTTCAATGTTTGTATTCAACTTCCAGAGATAAACTGATGTGTGTTTGCAGCAGTTCAGAAACCCTTTTTTGGAAAATGTAGAAACAGTCATTTCCAGCCATAGAGATGCATATAAGAGTTAGCAGTAAGAATGCCTTGAAAACACAGAAGACCCGCTTCGTACAAACTCATCTGCTGTGTGTTGGGTCCTTTTAGGAAGTTGCATCTATGTTTAGATTCAGCGAGGTAGAAACACGTTTTTTCTAAAAGCTGCGTTTGGACCTTCCAGAGTGGATGGGAGAACAGGCTGTGAAGAGAAATACCTTTCTCTGAAACCAAAACGGAGCTATCTAGCTGAATGGTTTTCAATGTGTATATTCAACTTCCAGAGATAAACTGATGTGGGTTTGCAGCAGTTCACAAACCCTTTCTTTGGAGAATGTAGAAACAGTCATTTCCAGTCATAGAGACACATATAAGAGTTAGAAATAAGAAAGCGTTTAAAACACAGAAGACCCGATTCGTAGAAACTCATCTGCTGTGTATTGGTTCCTATTAGGAAGTTGCATCTATGTTTAGATTCAGCGAGGTTGCAACCCGTTTCTTCTGAAAGCTGCGTTTGGACATTCCAGAGTGGATGGGAGAAAAGGATGTAAAGAGAAATACCTTGCTCTAAATCCAAAACGGAGGTATCTAGCAGAATGGTTTTCAATGTGTGTATTCTACTTCCAGAGATAAACTGATGTGTGTTTGCAGAAGTTGAGAAACCCTTTCTTTGGAGAATGTAGAAACAGTCATTTCCAGCCCTAGAGACGCATATAAGAGTTAGCAGTAAGAATGCGTTTAAAACACAGAAGACCCGCTTCGTACAAACTCATCTGCTGTGTATTGGTTTCTATTAGGAAGTTGCATATATGTTTAGAATCAGCGAGGTTGCAACACGTTTCTTCTACAAGCTGCATTTGGACATTCCAGAGTGGATGGGAGAACAGGCTGTAAAGAGAAATACCTTGCTCTAAAACCAAAACGGAGCTATCTAGCAGAATGGTTTTCAATGTGTATATTCAAATCCGGAGATAAAGTGATGTGTGTTTGCAGCAGTTCAGAAACCCTTTCTTTGGAGAATGTAGAAACAGTCATTTCCAGCCATAGAGACGCATATAAGAGTTAGCAGTAAGAATGCGTTTAAAACACAGAAGACTCGCTTCGTACAAACTCATCTGCTGTGTGTTGGTTCCTTTTAGGAAGTTGCATCTATGTTTAGATTCTGTGAGGTAGAAACACGTTTCTTCTAAAAGCTGCGTTTGGACATTCCAGAGTGGATGGGAGAACAGGCTATAAAGAGAAATACCTTGCTCTAAAACCAAAAAGGAGCTATATAGCAGAATGGTTTTCAATGTGTGTATTCAACTTCCAGAGATAAACTGATGTGTGTTTGCAGAAGTTGAGAAACCCTTTCTTTGGAGAATGTAGAAACAGTCATTTCCAGCCCTAGAGACGCATATAAGAGTTAGCAGTAAGAATGCGTTTAAAACACAGAAGACCCGCTTCGTACAAACTCATCTGCTGTGTATTGGTTTCTATTAGGAAGTTGCATATATGTTTAGAATCAGCGAGGTTGCAACACGTTTCTTCTACAAGCTGCATTTGGACATTCCAGAGTGGATGGGAGAACAGGCTGTAAAGAGAAATACCTTGCTCTAAAACCAAAACGGAGCTATCTAGCAGAATGGTTTTCAATGTGTATATTCAAATCCGGAGATAAAGTGATGTGTGTTTGCAGCAGTTCAGAAACCCTTTCTTTGGAGAATGTAGAAACAGTCATTTCCAGCCATAGAGACGCATATAAGAGTTAGCAGTAAGAATGCGTTTAAAACACAGAAGACTCGCTTCGTACAAACTCATCTGCTGTGTGTTGGTTCCTTTTAGGAAGTTGCATCTATGTTTAGATTCTGTGAGGTAGAAACACGTTTCTTCTAAAAGCTGCGTTTGGACATTCCAGAGTGGATGGGAGAACAGGCTATAAAGAGAAATACCTTGCTCTAAAACCAAAAAGGAGCTATCTAGCAGAATGGTTTTCAATGTGTGTATTCAACTTCCAGAGATAAACTGATGTGTGTTTGCAGCAGTTCAGAAACCATTTCTTTGGAGAATGTAGAAACAGTCATTTCCAGCCCTAGAGACGCATATAAGAGTTAGCAGTAAGAATGCGTTTAAAACACAGAAGACCCGCTTCGTACTTACTCATATGCTGTGTGTTGGTTTTCTTTAGGAAGTTGCATCTATGTTTAGATTCAGAGAGGTAGAAACACGTTTCTTTTAAAAGCTGCGTTTGGACATACCAGAATGGATGGGAGAACAGGCTGTAAAGAGAAATACTTTGCTCTAAAACCAAAACGGAGCTATCTAGCAGAATGGTTGTCAATATGTGTATTCAACTTCCAGAGTTAAACTGATGTGTGTTTGCAGCAGTTCAGAACCCCTTTTTTGGAAAATGTTGAAACAGTCATTTCTAGCCCTAGAGACGCATATAAGAGTTAGCAGTAAGAATGCGTTTAAAACACAGAAGACTCGCTTCGTACAAACTCATCTGCTGTGTGTTGGTTCCTTTTAGGAAGTTGCATCTATGTTTAGATTCTGTGAGGTAGAAACACGTTTCTTCTAAAAGCTAAGTTTGGACATTCCAGAGTGGATGGGAGAACAGGCTATAAAGAGAAATACCTTGCTCTAAAACCAAAAAGGAGCTATCTAGCTGAATGGTTTTCAATGTTTGTATTCAACTTCCAGAGATAAACTGATGTGTGTTTGCAGTAGTTCAGAAACCCTTTCTTTGGAGAATGAAGAAACAGTTATTTCCAGCACTAGAGACGCATATAAGAGTTAGCAGTAAGAATGCATTTAAAACACAGAAGACCCGCTTCGTACAAACTCATCTGCTGTGTATTGGTTCCTATTAGGAGGTTGCATCTATGTTTAGAATCAGCGAGGTTGCAACACGTTTCTTTTAAAGGCTGCGTTTGGACCTTCCAGAGTGGATGGGAGAACAGGCTGTGAAGAGAAATACCTTTCTCTGAAACCAAAACGGAGCTATCTAGCTGAATGGTTTTCAATGTGTATATTCAACTTCCAGAGATAAACTGATGTGGGTTTGCAGCAGTTCACAAACCCTTTCTTTGGAGAATGTAGAAACAGTCATTTCCAGTCATAGAGACACATATAAGAGTTAGAAATAAGAAAGCGTTTAAAACACAGAAGACCCGATTCGTAGAAACTCATCTGCTGTGTATTGGTTCCTATTAGGAAGTTGCATCTATGTTTAGATTCAGCGAGGTTGCAACCCGTTTCTTCTGAAAGCTGCGTTTGGACATTCCAGAGTGGATGGGAGAAAAGGATGTGAAGAGAAATACCTTGCTCTAAATCCAAAACGGAGGTATCTAGCAGAATGGTTTTCAATGTGTGTATTCTACTTCCAGAGATAAACTGATGTGTGTTTGCAGAAGTTGAGAAACCCTTTCTTTGGAGAATGTAGAAACAGTCATTTCCAGCCCTAGAGACGCATATAAGAGTTAGCAGTAAGAATGCGTTTAAAACACAGAAGACCCGCTTCGTACAAACTCATCTGCTGTGTATTGGTTTCTATTAGGAAGTTGCATATATGTTTAGAATCAGCGAGGTTGCAACACGTTTTTCTAAAAGCTGCATTTGGACATTCCAGAGTGGATGGGAGAACAGGCTGTAAAGAGAAATACCTTGCTCTAAAACCAAAACGGAGCTATCTAGCAGAATGGTTTTCAATGTGTATATTCAAATCCGGAGATAAAGTGATGTGTGTTTGCAGCAGTTCAGAAACCCTTTCTTTGGAGAATGTAGAAACAGTCATTTCCAGCCATAGAGACGCATATAAGAGTTAGCAGTAAGAATGCGTTTAAAACACAGAAGACTCGCTTCGTACAAACTCATCTGCTGTGTGTTGGTTCCTTTTAGGAAGTTGCATCTATGTTTAGATTCTGTGAGGTAGAAACACGTTTCTTCTAAAAGCTGCGTTTGGACATTCCAGAGTGGATGGGAGAACAGGCTATAAAGAGAAATACCTTGCTCTAAAACCAAAAAGGAGCTATATAGCAGAATGGTTTTCAATGTGTGTATTCAACTTCCAGAGATAAACTGATGTGTGTTTGCAGTAGTTCAGAAACCCTTTCTTTGGAGAATGAAGAAACAGTTATTTCCAGCACTAGAGACGCATATAAGAGTTAGCAGTAAGAATGCGTTTAAAACACAGAAGACCCGCTTCGTACAAAATCATCTGCTGTGTGTTGGTTACATTTAGGAAGTTGCATCTATGTTTAGATTCAGCGAGGTAGAAACACGTTTCTTCAAAAAGCCGCGTTTGGACATTCCAGAGTGGATGGGAGAACAGGCTGTAAAGAAAAATAACTAGCTCTAAAACCAAAACGGAGCTATCTAGCAGAATGGTTGTCAATGTGTGTATTCAACTTCCAGAGTTAAACTGATTTATGTTTGCCGCAGTTCAGAAACCCTTTCTTTGGTGAATGTAGAAACAGTCATTTCCAGCCCTAGAGACGCATATAAGAGTTAGCAGTAAGAATGCGTTTAAAACACAGAAGTCCCGCTTCGTACTTACTCATATGCTGTGTGTTGGTTTTCTTTAGGAAGTTGCATCTATGTTTAGATTCAGAGAGGTAGAAACACGTTTCTTTTAAAAGCTGTGTTTGGACATACCAGAATGGATGGGAGAACAGGCTGTAAAGAGAAATACCTTGCTCTAAAACCAAAACGGAACTATCTAGCAGAATGGTTGTCAATATGTGTATTCAACTTCCAGAGTTAAACTGATGTGTGTTTGCAGCAGTTCAGAAACCCTTTTTTGGAAAATGTTGAAACAGTCATTTCTAGCCCTAGAGACGCATATAAGAGTTAGCAGTAAGAATGCGTTTAAAACACAGAAGACTCGCTTCGTACAAACTCATCTGCTGTGTGTTGGTTCCTTTTAGGAAGTTGCATCTATGTTTAGATTCTGTGAGGTAGAAACACGTTTCTTCTAAAAGCTAAGTTTGGACATTCCAGAGTGGATGGGAGAACAGGCTATAAAGAGAAATACCTTGCTCTGAAACCAAAAAGGAGCTATCTAGCTGAATGGTTTTCAATGTTTGTATTCAACTTCCAGAGATAAACTGATGTGTGTTTGCAGTAGTTCAGAAACCCTTTCTTTGGAGAATGAAGAAACAGTTATTTCCAGCACTAGAGACGCATATAAGAGTTAGCAGTAAGAATGCATTTAAAACACAGAAGACCCGCTTCGTACAAACTCATCTGCTGTGTATTGGTTCCTATTAGGAGGTTGCATCTATGTTTAGAATCAGCGAGGTTGCAACACGTTTCTTTTAAAGGCTGCGTTTGGACATTCCAGAGTGGATGGGAGAACAGGCTGTATAGAGAAATACCTTGCTCTAAAACCAAAACGGAGCTATCTAGCAGAATGGTTTTCAATGTTTGTATTCAACTTCCAGAGATAAACTGATGTGTGTTTGCAGCAGTTCAGAAACCCTTTTTTGGAAAATGTAGAAACAGTCATTTCCAGCCATAGAGATGCATATAAGAGTTAGCAGTAAGAATGCCTTGAAAACACAGAAGACCCGCTTCGTACAAACTTATCTGCTGTGTGTTGGGTCCTTTTAGGAAGTTGCATCTATGTTTAGATTCAGCGAGGTAGAAACACGTTTTTTCTAAAAGCTGCGTTTGGACCTTCCAGAGTGGATGGGAGAACAGGCTGTGAAGAGAAATACCTTTCTCTGAAACCAAAACGCAGCTATCTAGCTGAATGGTTTTCAATGTGTATATTCAACTTCCAGAGATAAACTGATGTGGGTTTGCAGCAGTTCACAAACCCTTTCTTTGGAGAATGTAGAAACAGTCATTTCCAGTCATAGAGACACATATAAGAGTTAGAAATAAGAAAGCGTTTAAAACACAGAAGACCCGATTCATAGAAACTCATCTGCTGTGTATTGGTTCCTATTAGGAAGTTGCATCTATGTTTAGATTCAGCGAGGTTGCAACCCGTTTCTTCTGAAAGCTGCGTTTGGACATTCCAGAGTGGATGGGAGAAAAGGATGTAAAGAGAAATACCTTGCTCTAAATCCAAAACGGAGGTATCTAGCAGAATGGTTTTCAATATGTGTATTCAACTTCCAGAGTTAAACTGATGTGTGTTTGCAGCAGTTCAGAAACCCTTTTTTGGAAAATGTTGAAACAGTCATTTCTAGCCCTAGAGACGCATATAAGAGTTAGCAGTAAGAATGCGTTTAAAACACAGAAGACTCGCTTCGTACAAACTCATCTGCTGTGTGTTGGTTCCTTTTAGGAAGTTGCATCTATGTTTAGATT
This sequence comes from Saimiri boliviensis, assembly GCF_048565385.1. Taxonomy (NCBI): domain Eukaryota; kingdom Metazoa; phylum Chordata; class Mammalia; order Primates; family Cebidae; genus Saimiri; species Saimiri boliviensis. The sequence goes on along the minus strand of NC_133470.1, from coordinate 81,931,531 downwards.
CTGTGAGGTAGAAACACGTTTCTTCTAAAAGCTAAGTTTGGACATTCCAGAGTGGATGGGAGAACAGGCTATAAAGAGAAATACCTTGCTCTAAAACCAAAAAGGAGCTATCTAGCTGAATGGTTTTCAATGTGTGTATTCAACTTCCAGAGATAAACTGATGTGTGTTTGCAGTAGTTCAGAAACCCTTTCTTTGGAGAATGAAGAAACAGTTATTTCCAGCACTAGAGACGCATATAAGAGTTAGCAGTAAGAATGCATTTAAAACACAGAAGACCCGCTTCGTACAAACTCATCTGCTGTGTATTGGTTCCTATTAGGAGGTTGCATCTATGTTTAGAATCAGCGAGGTTGCAACACGTTTCTTTTAAAGGCTGCGTTTGGACATTCCAGAGTGGATGGGAGAACAGGCTGTATAGAGAAATACCTTGCTCTAAAACCAAAACGGAGCTATCTAGCAGAATGGTTTTCAATGTTTGTATTCAACTTCCAGAGATAAACTGATGTGTGTTCGCAGCAGTTCAGAAACCCTTTTTTGGAAAATGTAGAAACAGTCATTTCCAGCCATAGAGATGCATATAAGAGTTAGCAGTAAGAATGCCTTGAAAACACAGAAGACCCGCTTCGTACAAACTCATCTGCTGTGTGTTGGGTCCTTTTAGGAAGTTGCATCTATGTTTAGATTCAGCGAGGTAGAAACACGTTTTTTCTAAAAGCTGCGTTTGGACCTTCCAGAGTGGATGGGAGAACAGGCTGTGAAGAGAAATACCTTTCTCTGAAACCAAAACGGAGCTATCTAGCTGAATGGTTTTCAATGTGTATATTCAACTTCCAGAGATAAACTGATGTGGGTTTGCAGCAGTTCACAAACCCTTTCTTTGGAGAATGTAGAAACAGTCATTTCCAGTCATAGAGACACATATAAGAGTTAGAAATAAGAAAGCGTTTAAAACACAGAAGACCCGATTCGTAGAAACTCATCTGCTGTGTATTGGTTCCTATTAGGAAGTTGCATCTATGTTTAGATTCAGCGAGGTTGCAACCCGTTTCTTCTGAAAGCTGCGTTTGGACATTCCAGAGTGGATGGGAGAAAAGGATGTAAAGAGAAATACCTTGCTCTAAATCCAAAACGGAGGTATCTAGCAGAATGGTTTTCAATGTGTGTATTCTACTTCCAGAGATAAACTGATGTGTGTTTGCAGAAGTTGAGAAACCCTTTCTTTGGAGAATGTAGAAACAGTCATTTCCAGCCCTAGAGACGCATATAAGAGTTAGCAGTAAGAATGCGTTTAAAACACAGAAGACCCGCTTCGTACAAACTCATCTGCTGTGTATTGGTTTCTATTAGGAAGTTGCATATATGTTTAGAATCAGCGAGGTTGCAACACGTTTCTTCTAAAAGCTGCATTTGGACATTCCAGAGTGGATGGGAGAACAGGCTGTAAAGAGAAATACCTTGCTCTAAAACCAAAACGGAGCTATCTAGCAGAATGGTTTTCAATGTGTATATTCAAATCCGGAGATAAAGTGATGTGTGTTTGCAGCAGTTCAGAAACCCTTTCTTTGGAGAATGTAGAAACAGTCATTTCCAGCCATAGAGACGCATATAAGAGTTAGCAGTAAGAATGCGTTTAAAACACAGAAGACTCGCTTCGTACAAACTCATCTGGTGTGTGTTGGTTCCTTTTAGGAAGTTGCATCTATGTTTAGATTCTGTGAGGTAGAAACACGTTTCTTCTAAAAGCTAACTTTGGACATTCCAGAGTGGATGGGAGAACAGGCTATAAAGAGAAATACCTTGCTCTAAAACCAAAAAGGAGCTATCTAGCAGAATGGTTTTCAATGTGTGTATTAAACTTCCAGAGATAAACTGATGTGTGTTTGCAGTAGTTCAGAAACCCTTTCTTTGGAGAATGAAGAAACAGTTATTTCCAGCACTAGAGACCCATATAAGAGTTAGCAGTAAGAATGCGTTTAAAACACAGAAGACCCGCTTCGTACAAAATCATCTGCTGTGTGTTGGTTACATTTAGGAAGTTGCATCTATGTTTAGATTCAGCGAGGTAGAAACACGTTTCTTCAAAAAGCCGCGTTTGGACATTCCAGAGTGGATGGGAGAACAGGCTGTAAAGAAAAATAACTTGCTCTAAAACCAAAACGGAGCTATCTAGCAGAATGGTTGTCAATGTGTGTATTCAACTTCCAGAGATAAACTGATTTATGTTTGCCGCAGTTCAGAAACCCTTTCTTTGGTGAATGTAGAAACAGTCATTTCCAGCCATAGAGACGCATATAAGAGTTAGCAGTAAGAATGCGTTTAAAACACAGAAGACTCGCTTCGTACAAACTCATCTGCTGTGTGTTGGTTCCTTTTAGGAAGTTGCATCTATGTTTAGATTCTGTGAGGTAGAAACACGTTTCTTCTAAAAGCTAAGTTTGGACATTCCAGAGTGGATGGGAGAACAGGCTATAAAGAGAAATACCTTGCTCTAAAACCAAAAAGGAGCTATCTAGCTGAATGGTTTTCAATGTTTGTATTCAACTTCCAGAGATAAACTGATGTGTGTTTGCAGTAGTTCAGAAACCCTTTCTTTGGAGAATGAAGAAACAGTTATTTCCAGCACTAGAGACGCATATAAGAGTTAGCAGTAAGAATGCATTTAAAACACAGAAGACCCGCTTCGTACAAACTCATCTGCTGTGTATTGGTTCCTATTAGAAGGTTGCATCTATGTTTAGAATCAGCGAGGTTGCAACACGTTTCTTTTAAAGGCTGCGTTTGGACATTCCAGAGTGGATGGGAGAACAGGCTGTATAGAGAAATACCTTGCTCTAAAACCAAAACGGAGCTATCTAGCAGAATGGTTTTCAATGTTTGTATTCAACTTCCAGAGATAAACTGATGTGTGTTTGCAGCAGTTCAGAAACCCTTTTTTGGAAAATGTAGAAACAGTCATTTCCAGCCATAGAGATGCATATAAGAGTTAGCAGTAAGAATGCCTTGAAAACACAGAAGACCCGCTTCGTACAAACTCATCTGCTGTGTGTTGGGTCCTTTTAGGAAGTTGCATCTATGTTTAGATTCAGCGAGGTAGAAACACGTTTTTTCTAAAAGCTGCGTTTGGACCTTCCAGAGTGGATGGGAGAACAGGCTGTGAAGAGAAATACCTTTCTCTGAAACCAAAACGGAGCTATCTAGCTGAATGGTTTTCAATGTGTATATTCAACTTCCAGAGATAAACGGATGTGGGTTTGCAGCAGTTCACAAACCCTTTCTTTGGAGAATGTAGAAACAGTCATTTCCAGTCATAGAGACACATATAAGAGTTAGAAATAAGAAAGCGTTTAAAACACAGAAGACCCGATTCGTAGAAACTCATCTGCTGTGTATTGGTTCCTATTAGGAAGTTGCATCTATGTTTAGATTCAGCGAGGTTGCAACCCGTTTCTTCTGAAAGCTGCGTTTGGACATTCCAGAGTGGATGGGAGAAAAGGATGTAAAGAGAAATACCTTGCTCTAAATCCAAAACGGAGGTATCTAGCAGAATGGTTTTCAATGTGTGTATTCTACTTCCAGAGATAAACTGATGTGTGTTTGCAGAAGTTGAGAAACCCTTTCTTTGGAGAATGTAGAAACAGTCATTTCCAGCCCTAGAGACGCATATAAGAGTTAGCAGTAAGAATGCGTTTAAAACACAGAAGACCCGCTTCGTACAAACTCATCTGCTGTGTATTGGTTTCTATTAGGAAGTTGCATATATGTTTAGAATCAGCGAGGTTGCAACACGTTTCTTCTAAAAGCTGCATTTGGACATTCCAGAGTGGATGGGAGAACAGGCTGTAAAGAGAAATACCTTGCTCTAAAACCAAAACGGAGCTATCTAGCAGAATGGTTTTCAATGTGTATATTCAAATCCGGAGATAAAGTGATGTGTGTTTGCAGCAGTTCAGAAACCCTTTCTTTGGAGAATGTAGAAACAGTCATTTCCAGCCATAGAGACGCATATAAGAGTTAGCAGTAAGAATGCGTTTAAAACACAGAAGACTCGCTTCGTACAAACTCATCTGGTGTGTGTTGGTTCCTTTTAGGAAGTTGCATCTATGTTTAGATTCTGTGAGGTAGAAACACGTTTCTTCTAAAAGCTGCGTTTGGACATTCCAGAGTGGATGGGAGAACAGGCTATAAAGAGAAATACCTTGCTCTAAAACCAAAAAGGAGCTATCTAGCAGAATGGTTTTCAATGTGTGTATTCAACTTCCAGAGATAAACTGATGTGTGTTTGCAGTAGTTCAGAAACCCTTTCTTTGGAGAATGAAGAAACATTATTTCCAGCACTAGAGACCCATATAAGAGTTAGCAGTAAGAATGCGTTTAAAACACAGAAGACCCGCTTCGTACAAAATCATCTGCTGTGTGTTGGTTACATTTAGGAAGTTGCATCTATGTTTACATTCAGCGAGGTAGAAACACGTTTCTTCAAAAAGCCGCGTTTGGACATTCCAGAGTGGATGGGAGAACAGGCTGTAAAGAAAAATAACTTGCTCTAAAACCAAAACGGAGCTATCTAGCAGAATGGTTGTCAATGTGTGTATTCAACTTCCAGAGTTAAACTGATTTATGTTTGCCGCAGTTCAGAAACCCTTTCTTTGGTGAATGTAGAAACAGTCATTTCCAGCCCTAGAGACGCATATAAGAGTTAGCAGTAAGAATGCGTTTAAAACACAGAAGACCCGCTTCGTACTTACTCATATGCTGTGTGTTGGTTTTCTTTAGGAAGTTGCATCTATGTTTAGATTCAGAGAGGTAGAAACACGTTTCTTTTAAAAGCTGCGTTTGGACATACCAGAATGGATGGGAGAACAGGCTGTAAAGAGAAATACCTTGCTCTAAAACCAAAACGGAGCTATCTAGCAGAATGGTTGTCAATATGTGTATTCAACTTCCAGAGTTAAACTGATGTGTGTTTGCAGCAGTTCAGAAACCCTTTTTTGGAAAATGTTGAAACAGTCATTTCTAGCCCTAGAGACGCATATAAGAGTTAGCAGTAAGAATGCGTTTAAAACACAGAAGACTCGCTTCGTCCAAACTCATCTGCTGTGTGTTGGTTCCTTTTAGGAAGTTGCATCTATGTTTAGATTCTGTGAGGTAGAAACACGTTTCTTCTAAAAGCTAAGTTTGGACATTCCAGAGTGGATGGGAGAACAGGCTATAAAGAGAAATACCTTGCTCTAAAACCAAAAAGGAGCTATCTAGCTGAATGGTTTTCAATGTTTGTATTCAACTTCCAGAGATAAACTGATGTGTGTTTGCAGTAGTTCAGAAACCCTTTCTTTGGAGAATGAAGAAACAGTTATTTCCAGCACTAGAGACGCATATAAGAGTTAGCAGTAAGAATGCATTTAAAACACAGAAGACCCGCTTCGTACAAACTCATCTGCTGTGTATTGGTTCCTATTAGGAGGTTGCATCTATTTTTAGAATCAGCGAGGTTGCAACACGTTTCTTTTAAAGGCTGCGTTTGGACATTCCAGAGTGGATGGGAGAACAGGCTGTATAGAGAAATACCTTGCTCTAAAACCAAAACGGAGCTATCTAGCAGAATGGTTTTCAATGTTTGTATTCAACTTCCAGAGATAAACTGATGTGTGTTTGCAGCAGTTCAGAAACCCTTTTTTGGAAAATGTAGAAACAGTCATTTCCAGCCATAGAGATGCATATAAGAGTTAGCAGTAAGAATGCCTTGAAAACACAGAAGACCCGCTTCGTACAAACTCATCTGCTCTGTGTTGGGTCCTTTTAGGAAGTTGCATCTATGTTTAGATTCAGCGAGGTAGAAACACGTTTTTTCTAAAAGCTGCGTTTGGACCTTCCAGAGTGGATGGGAGAACAGGCTGTGAAGAGAAATACCTTTCTCTGAAACCAAAACGGAGCTATCTAGCTGAATGGTTTTCAATGTGTATATTCAACTTCCAGAGATAAACGGATGTGGGTTTGCAGCAGTTCACAAACCCTTTCTTTGGAGAATGTAGAAACAGTCATTTCCAGTCATAGAGACACATATAAGAGTTAGAAATAAGAAAGCGTTTAAAACACAGAAGACCCGATTCGTAGAAACTCATCTGCTGTGTATTGGTTCCTATTAGGAAGTTGCATCTATGTTTAGATTCAGCGAGGTTGCAACCCGTTTCTTCTGAAAGCTGCGTTTGGACATTCCAGAGTGGATGGGAGAAAAGGATGTAAAGAGAAATACCTTGCTCTAAATCCAAAACGGAGGTATCTAGCAGAATGGTTTTCAATGTGTGTATTCTACTTCCAGAGATAAACTGATGTGTGTTTGCAGAAGTTGAGAAACCCTTTCTTTGGAGAATGTAGAAACAGTCATTTCCAGCCCTAGAGACGCATATAAGAGTTAGCAGTAAGAATGCGTTTAAAACACAGAAGACCCGCTTCGTACAAACTCATCTGCTGTGTATTGGTTTCTATTAGGAAGTTGCATATATGTTTAGAATCAGCGAGGTTGCAACACGTTTCTTCTAAAAGCTGCATTTGGACATTCCAGAGTGGATGGGAGAACAGGCTGTAAAGAGAAATACCTTGCTCTAAAACCAAAACGGAGCTATCTAGCAGAATGGTTTTCAATGTGTATATTCAAATCCGGAGATAAAGTGATGTGTGTTTGCAGCAGTTCAGAAACCCTTTCTTTGGAGAATGTAGAAACAGTCATTTCCAGCCATAGAGACGCATATAAGAGTTAGCAGTAAGAATGCGTTTAAAACACAGAAGACTCGCTTCGTACAAACTCATCTGGTGTGTGTTGGTTCCTTTTAGGAAGTTGCATCTATGTTTAGATTCTGTGAGGTAGAAACACGTTTCTTCTAAAAGCTGCGTTTGGACATTCCAGAGTGGATGGGAGAACAGGCTATAAAGAGAAATACCTTGCTCTAAAACCAAAAAGGAGCTATCTAGCAGAATGGTTTTCAATGTGTGTATTCAACTTCCAGAGATAAACTGATGTGTGTTTGCAGTAGTTCAGAAACCCTTTCTTTGGAGAATGAAGAAACATTATTTCCAGCACTAGAGACCCATATAAGAGTTAGCAGTAAGAATGCGTTTAAAACACAGAAGACCCGCTTCGTACAAAATCATCTGCTGTGTGTTGGTTACATTTAGGAAGTTGCATCTATGTTTAGATTCAGCGAGGTAGAAACACGTTTCTTCAAAAAGCCGCGTTTGGACATTCCAGAGTGGATGGGAGAACAGGCTGTAAAGAAAAATAACTTGCTCTAAAACCAAAACGGAGCTATCTAGCAGAATGGTTGTCAATGTGTGTATTCAACTTCCAGAGTTAAACTGATTTATGTTTGCCGCAGTTCAGAAACCCTTTCTTTGGTGAATGTAGAAACAGTCATTTCCAGCCCTAGAGACGCATATAAGAGTTAGCAGTAAGAATGCGTTTAAAACACAGAAGACCCGCTTCGTACTTACTCATATGCTGTGTGTTGGTTTTCTTTAGGAAGTTGCATCTATGTTTAGATTCAGAGAGGTAGAAACACGTTTCTTTTAAAAGCTGCGTTTGGACATACCAGAATGGATGGGAGAACAGGCTGTAAAGAGAAATACCTTGCTCTAAAACCAAAACGGAGCTATCTAGCAGAATGGTTGTCAATATGTGTATTCAACTTCCAGAGTTAAACTGATGTGTGTTTGCAGCAGTTCAGAAACCCTTTTTTGGAAAATGTTGAAACAGTCATTTCTAGCCCTAGAGACGCATATAAGAGTTAGCAGTAAGAATGCGTTTAAAACACAGAAGACTCGCTTCGTCCAAACTCATCTGCTGTGTGTTGGTTCCTTTTAGGAAGTTGCATCTATGTTTAGATTCTGTGAGGTAGAAACACGTTTCTTCTAAAAGCTAAGTTTGGACATTCCAGAGTGGATGGGAGAACAGGCTATAAAGAGAAATACCTTGCTCTAAAACCAAAAAGGAGCTATCTAGCTGAATGGTTTTCAATGTTTGTATTCAACTTCCAGAGATAAACTGATGTGTGTTTGCAGTAGTTCAGAAACCCTTTCTTTGGAGAATGAAGAAACAGTTATTTCCAGCACTAGAGACGCATATAAGAGTTAGCAGTAAGAATGCATTTAAAACACAGAAGACCCGCTTCGTACAAACTCATCTGCTGTGTATTGGTTCCTATTAGAAGGTTGCATCTATTTTTAGAATCAGCGAGGTTGCAACACGTTTCTTTTAAAGGCTGCGTTTGGACATTCCAGAGTGGATGGGAGAACAGGCTGTATAGAGAAATACCTTGCTCTAAAACCAAAACGGAGCTATCTAGCAGAATGGTTTTCAATGTTTGTATTCAACTTCCAGAGATAAACTGATGTGTGTTTGCAGCAGTTCAGAAACCCTTTTTTGGAAAATGTAGAAACAGTCATTTCCAGCCATAGAGATGCATATAAGAGTTAGCAGTAAGAATGCCTTGAAAACACAGAAGACCCGCTTCGTACAAACTCATCTGCTGTGTGTTGGGTCCTTTTAGGAAGTTGCATCTATGTTTAGATTCAGCGAGGTAGAAACACGTTTTTTCTAAAAGCTGCGTTTGGACCTTCCAGAGTGGATGGGAGAACAGGCTGTGAAGAGAAATACCTTTCTCTGAAACCAAAACGGAGCTATCTAGCTGAATGGTTTTCAATGTGTATATTCAACTTCCAGAGATAAACTGATGTGGGTTTGCAGCAGTTCACAAACCCTTTCTTTGGAGAATGTAGAAACAGTCATTTCCAGTCATAGAGACACATATAAGAGTTAGAAATAAGAAAGCGTTTAAAACACAGAAGACCCGATTCGTAGAAACTCATCTGCTGTGTATTGGTTCCTATTAGGAAGTTGCATCTATGTTTAGATTCAGCGAGGTTGCAACCCGTTTCTTCTGAAAGCTGCGTTTGGACATTCCAGAGTGGATGGGAGAAAAGGATGTAAAGAGAAATACCTTGCTCTAAATCCAAAACGGAGGTATCTAGCAGAATGGTTTTCAATGTGTGTATTCTACTTCCAGAGATAAACTGATGTGTGTTTGCAGAAGTTGAGAAACCCTTTCTTTGGAGAATGTAGAAACAGTCATTTCCAGCCCTAGAGACGCATATAAGAGTTAGCAGTAAGAATGCGTTTAAAACACAGAAGACCCGCTTCGTACAAACTCATCTGCTGTGTATTGGTTTCTATTAGGAAGTTGCATATATGTTTAGAATCAGCGAGGTTGCAACACGTTTCTTCTAAAAGCTGCATTTGGACATTCCAGAGTGGATGGGAGAACAGGCTGTAAAGAGAAATACCTTGCTCTAAAACCAAAACGGAGCTATCTAGCAGAATGGTTTTCAATGTGTATATTCAAATCCGGAGATAAAGTGATGTGTGTTTGCAGCAGTTCAGAAACCCTTTCTTTGGAGAATGTAGAAACAGTCATTTCCAGCCATAGAGACGCATATAAGAGTTAGCAGTAAGAATGCGTTTAAAACACAGAAGACTCGCTTCGTACAAACTCATCTGCTGTGTGTTGGTTCCTTTTAGGAAGTTGCATCTATGTTTAGATTCTGTGAGGTAGAAACACGTTTCTTCTAAAAGCTGCGTTTGGACATTCCAGAGTGGATGGGAGAACAGGCTATAAAGAGAAATACCTTGCTCTAAAACCAAAAAGGAGCTATCTAGCAGAATGGTTTTCAATGTGTGTATTCAACTTCCAGAGATAAACTGATGTGTGTTTGCAGTAGTTCAGAAACCCTTTCTTTGGAGAATGAAGAAACATTATTTCCAGCACTAGAGACCCATATAAGAGTTAGCAGTAAGAATGCGTTTAAAACACAGAAGACCCGCTTCGTACAAAATCATCTGCTGTGTGTTGGTTACATTTAGGAAGTTGCATCTATGTTTAGATTCAGCGAGGTAGAAACACGTTTCTTCAAAAAGCCGCGTTTGGACATTCCAGAGTGGATGGGAGAACAGGCTGTAAAGAAAAATAACTTGCTCTAAAACCAAAACGGAGCTATCTAGCAGAATGGTTGTCAATGTGTGTATTCAACTTCCAGAGTTAAACTGATTTATGTTTGCCGCAGTTCAGAAACCCTTTCTTTGGTGAATGTAGAAACAGTCATTTCCAGCCCTAGAGACGCATATAAGAGTTAGCAGTAAGAATGCGTTTAAAACACAGAAGACCCGCTTCGTACTTACTCATATGCTGTGTGTTGGTTTTCTTTAGGAAGTTGCATCTATGTTTAGATTCAGAGAGGTAGAAACACGTTTCTTTTAAAAGCTGCGTTTGGACATACCAGAATGGATGGGAGAACAGGCTGTAAAGAGAAATACCTTGCTCTAAAACCAAAACGGAGCTATCTAGCAGAATGGTTGTCAATATGTGTATTCAACTTCCAGAGTTAAACTGATGTGTGTTTGCAGCAGTTCAGAAACCCTTTTTTGGAAAATGTTGAAACAGTCATTTCTAGCCCTAGAGACGCATATAAGAGTTAGCAGTAAGAATGCGTTTAAAACACAGAAGACTCGCTTCGTACAAACTCATCTGCTGTGTGTTGGTTCCTTTTAGGAAGTTGCATCTATGTTTAGATTCTGTGAGGTAGAAACACGTTTCTTCTAAAAGCTAAGTTTGGACATTCCAGAGTGGATGGGAGAACAGGCTATAAAGAGAAATACCTTGCTCTGAAACCAAAAAGGAGCTATCTAGCTGAATGGTTTTCAATGTTTGTATTCAACTTCCAGAGATAAACTGATGTGTGTTTGCAGTAGTTCAGAAACCCTTTCTTTGGAGAATGAAGAAACAGTTATTTCCAGCACTAGAGACGCATATAAGAGTTAGCAGTAAGAATGCATTTAAAACACAGAAGACCCGCTTCGTACAAACTCATCTGCTGTGTATTGGTTCCTATTAGGAGGTTGCATCTATGTTTAGAATCAGCGAGGTTGCAACACGTTTCTTTTAAAGGCTGCGTTTGGACATTCCAGAGTGGATGGGAGAACAGGCTGTATAGAGAAATACCTTGCTCTAAAACCAAAACGGAGCTATCTAGCAGAATGGTTTTCAATGTTTGTATTCAACTTCCAGAGATAAACTGATGTGTGTTTGCAGCAGTTCAGAAACCCTTTTTTGGAAAATGTAGAAACAGTCATTTCCAGCCATAGAGATGCATATAAGAGTTAGCAGTAAGAATGCCTTGAAAACACAGAAGACCCGCTTCGTACAAACTCATCTGCTGTGTGTTGGGTCCTTTTAGGAAGTTGCATCTATGTTTAGATTCAGCGAGGTAGAAACACGTTTTTTCTAAAAGCTGCGTTTGGACCTTCCAGAGTGGATGGGAGAACAGGCTGTGAAGAGAAATACCTTTCTCTGAAACCAAAACGCAGCTATCTAGCTGAATGGTTTTCAATGTGTATATTCAACTTCCAGAGATAAACTGATGTGGGTTTGCAGCAGTTCACAAACCCTTTCTTTGGAGAATGTAGAAACAGTCATTTCCAGTCATAGAGACACATATAAGAGTTAGAAATAAGAAAGCGTTTAAAACACAGAAGACCCGATTCATAGAAACTCATCTGCTGTGTATTGGTTCCTATTAGGAAGTTGCATCTATGTTTAGATTCAGCGAGGTTGCAACCCGTTTCTTCTGAAAGCTGCGTTTGGACATTCCAGAGTGGATGGGAGAAAAGGATGTAAAGAGAAATACCTTGCTCTAAATCCAAAACGGAGGTATCTAGCAGAATGGTTTTCAATATGTGTATTCAACTTCCAGAGTTAAACTGATGTGTGTTTGCAGCAGTTCAGAAACCCTTTTTTGGAAAATGTTGAAACAGTCATTTCTAGCCCTAGAGACGCATATAAGAGTTAGCAGTAAGAATGCGTTTAAAACACAGAAGACTCGCTTCGTACAAACTCATCTGCTGTGTGTTGGTTCCTTTTAGGAAGTTGCATCTATGTTTAGATTCTGTGAGGTAGAAACACGTTTCTTCTAAAAGCTAAGTTTGGACATTCCAGAGTGGATGGTAGAACAGGCTATAAAGAGAAATACCTTGCTCTAAAACCAAAAAGGAGCTATCTAGCTGAATGGTTTTCAATGTGTGTATTCAACTTCCAGAGATAAACTGATGTGTGTTTGCAGTAGTTCAGAAACCCTTTCTTTGGAGAATGAAGAAACAGTTATTTCCAGCACTAGAGACGCATATAAGAGTTAGCAGTAAGAATGCATTTAAAACACAGAAGACCCGCTTCGTACAAACTCATCTGCTGTGTATTGGTTCCTATTAGGAGGTTGCATCTATGTTTAGAATCAGCGAGGTTGCAACACGTTTCTTTTAAAGGCTGCGTTTGGACATTCCAGAGTGGATGGGAGAACAGGCTGTATAGAGAAATACCTTGCTCTAAAACCAAAACGGAGCTATCTAGCAGAATGGTTTTCAATGTTTGTATTCAACTTCCAGAGATAAACTGATGTGTGTTCGCAGCAGTTCAGAAACCCTTTTTTGGAAAATGTAGAAACAGTCATTTCCAGCCATAGAGATGCATATAAGAGTTAGCAGTAAGAATGCCTTGAAAACACAGAAGACCCGCTTCGTACAAACTCATCTGCTGTGTGTTGGGTCCTTTTAGGAAGTTGCATCTATGTTTAGATTCAGCGAGGTAGAAACACGTTTTTTCTAAAAGCTGCGTTTGGACCTTCCAGAGTGGATGGGAGAACAGGCTGTGAAGAGAAATACCTTTCTCTGAAACCAAAACGGAGCTATCTAGCTGAATGGTTTTCAATGTGTATATTCAACTTCCAGAGATAAACTGATGTGGGTTTGCAGCAGTTCACAAACCCTTTCTTTGGAGAATGTAGAAACAGTCATTTCCAGTCATAGAGACACATATAAGAGTTAGAAATAAGAAAGCGTTTAAAACACAGAAGACCCGATTCGTAGAAACTCATCTGCTGTGTATTGGTTCCTATTAGGAAGTTGCATCTATGTTTAGATTCAGCGAGGTTGCAACCCGTTTCTTCTGAAAGCTGCGTTTGGACATTCCAGAGTGGATGGGAGAAAAGGATGTAAAGAGAAATACCTTGCTCTAAATCCAAAACGGAGGTATCTAGCAGAATGGTTTTCAATGTGTGTATTCTACTTCCAGAGATAAACTGATGTGTGTTTGCAGAAGTTGAGAAACCCTTTCTTTGGAGAATGTAGAAACAGTCATTTCCAGCCCTAGAGACGCATATAAGAGTTAGCAGTAAGAATGCGTTTAAAACACAGAAGACCCGCTTCGTACAAACTCATCTGCTGTGTATTGGTTTCTATTAGGAAGTTGCATATATGTTTAGAATCAGCGAGGTTGCAACACGTTTCTTCTAAAAGCTGCATTTGGACATTCCAGAGTGGATGGGAGAACAGGCTGTAAAGAGAAATACCTTGCTCTAAAACCAAAACGGAGCTATCTAGCAGAATGGTTTTCAATGTGTATATTCAAATCCGGAGATAAAGTGATGTGTGTTTGCAGCAGTTCAGAAACCCTTTCTTTGGAGAATGTAGAAACAGTCATTTCCAGCCATAGAGACGCATATAAGAGTTAGCAGTAAGAATGCGTTTAAAACACAGAAGACTCGCTTCGTACAAACTCATCTGGTGTGTGTTGGTTCCTTTTAGGAAGTTGCATCTATGTTTAGATTCTGTGAGGTAGAAACACGTTTCTTCTAAAAGCTAACTTTGGACATTCCAGAGTGGATGGGAGAACAGGCTATAAAGAGAAATACCTTGCTCTAAAACCAAAAAGGAGCTATCTAGCAGAATGGTTTTCAATGTGTGTATTCAACTTCCAGAGATAAACTGATGTGTGTTTGCAGTAGTTCAGAAACCCTTTCTTTGGAGAATGAAGAAACAGTTATTTCCAGCACTAGAGACCCATATAAGAGTTAGCAGTAAGAATGCGTTTAAAACACAGAAGACCCGCTTCGTACAAAATCATCTGCTGTGTGTTGGTTACATTTAGGAAGTTGCATCTATGTTTAGATTCAGCGAGGTAGAAACACGTTTCTTCAAAAAGCCGCGTTTGGACATTCCAGAGTGGATGGGAGAACAGGCTGTAAAGAAAAATAACTTGCTCTAAAACCAAAACGGAGCTATCTAGCAGAATGGTTGTCAATGTGTGTATTCAACTTCCAGAGTTAAACTGATTTATGTTTGCCGCAGTTCAGAAACCCTTTCTTTGGTGAATGTAGAAACAGTCATTTCCAGCCCTAGAGACGCATATAAGAGTTAGCAGTAAGAATGCGTTTAAAACACAGAAGACTCGCTTCGTACAAACTCATCTGCTGTGTGTTGGTTCCTTTTAGGAAGTTGCATCTATGTTTAGATTCTGTGAGGTAGAAACACGTTTCTTCTAAAAGCTAAGTTTGGACATTCCAGAGTGGATGGGAGAACAGGCTATAAAGAGAAATACCTTGCTCTAAAACCAAAAAGGAGCTATCTAGCTGAATGGTTTTCAATGTTTGTATTCAACTTCCAGAGATAAACTGATGTGTGTTTGCAGTAGTTCAGAAACCCTTTCTTTGGAGAATGAAGAAACAGTTATTTCCAGCACTAGAGACGCATATAAGAGTTAGCAGTAAGAATGCATTTAAAACACAGAAGACCCGCTTCGTACAAACTCATCTGCTGTGTATTGGTTCCTATTAGAAGGTTGCATCTATGTTTAGAATCAGCGAGGTTGCAACACGTTTCTTTTAAAGGCTGCGTTTGGACATTCCAGAGTGGATGGGAGAACAGGCTGTATAGAGAAATACCTTGCTCTAAAACCAAAACGGAGCTATCTAGCAGAATGGTTTTCAATGTTTGTATTCAACTTCCAGAGATAAACTGATGTGTGTTTGCAGCAGTTCAGAAACCCTTTTTTGGAAAATGTAGAAACAGTCATTTCCAGCCATAGAGATGCATATAAGAGTTAGCAGTAAGAATGCCTTGAAAACACAGAAGACCCGCTTCGTACAAACTCATCTGCTGTGTGTTGGGTCCTTTTAGGAAGTTGCATCTATGTTTAGATTCAGCGAGGTAGAAACACGTTTTTTCTAAAAGCTGCGTTTGGACCTTCCAGAGTGGATGGGAGAACAGGCTGTGAAGAGAAATACCTTTCTCTGAAACCAAAACGGAGCTATCTAGCTGAATGGTTTTCAATGTGTATATTCAACTTCCAGAGATAAACGGATGTGGGTTTGCAGCAGTTCACAAACCCTTTCTTTGGAGAATGTAGAAACAGTCATTTCCAGTCATAGAGACACATATAAGAGTTAGAAATAAGAAAGCGTTTAAAACACAGAAGACCCGATTCGTAGAAACTCATCTGCTGTGTATTGGTTCCTATTAGGAAGTTGCATCTATGTTTAGATTCAGCGAGGTTGCAACCCGTTTCTTCTGAAAGCTGCGTTTGGACATTCCAGAGTGGATGGGAGAAAAGGATGTAAAGAGAAATACCTTGCTCTAAATCCAAAACGGAGGTATCTAGCAGAATGGTTTTCAATGTGTGTATTCTACTTCCAGAGATAAACTGATGTGTGTTTGCAGAAGTTGAGAAACCCTTTCTTTGGAGAATGTAGAAACAGTCATTTCCAGCCCTAGAGACGCATATAAGAGTTAGCAGTAAGAATGCGTTTAAAACACAGAAGACCCGCTTCGTACAAACTCATCTGCTGTGTATTGGTTTCTATTAGGAAGTTGCATATATGTTTAGAATCAGCGAGGTTGCAACACGTTTCTTCTAAAAGCTGC
Organism: Saimiri boliviensis; assembly: GCF_048565385.1. Lineage (NCBI taxonomy): Eukaryota > Metazoa > Chordata > Mammalia > Primates > Cebidae > Saimiri > Saimiri boliviensis. The sequence goes on along the minus strand of NC_133470.1, from coordinate 81,915,737 downwards.
ATTTGGACATTCCAGAGTGGATGGGAGAACAGGCTGTAAAGAGAAATACCTTGCTCTAAAACCAAAACGGAGCTATCTAGCAGAATGGTTTTCAATGTGTATATTCAAATCCGGAGATAAAGTGATGTGTGTTTGCAGCAGTTCAGAAACCCTTTCTTTGGAGAATGTAGAAACAGTCATTTCCAGCCATAGAGACGCATATAAGAGTTAGCAGTAAGAATGCGTTTAAAACACAGAAGACTCGCTTCGTACAAACTCATCTGGTGTGTGTTGGTTCCTTTTAGGAAGTTGCATCTATGTTTAGATTCTGTGAGGTAGAAACACGTTTCTTCTAAAAGCTGCGTTTGGACATTCCAGAGTGGATGGGAGAACAGGCTATAAAGAGAAATACCTTGCTCTAAAACCAAAAAGGAGCTATCTAGCAGAATGGTTTTCAATGTGTGTATTCAACTTCCAGAGATAAACTGATGTGTGTTTGCAGTAGTTCAGAAACCCTTTCTTTGGAGAATGAAGAAACATTATTTCCAGCACTAGAGACCCATATAAGAGTTAGCAGTAAGAATGCGTTTAAAACACAGAAGACCCGCTTCGTACAAAATCATCTGCTGTGTGTTGGTTACATTTAGGAAGTTGCATCTATGTTTAGATTCAGCGAGGTAGAAACACGTTTCTTCAAAAAGCCGCGTTTGGACATTCCAGAGTGGATGGGAGAACAGGCTGTAAAGAAAAATAACTTGCTCTAAAACCAAAACGGAGCTATCTAGCAGAATGGTTGTCAATGTGTGTATTCAACTTCCAGAGTTAAACTGATTTATGTTTGCCGCAGTTCAGAAACCCTTTCTTTGGTGAATGTAGAAACAGTCATTTCCAGCCCTAGAGACGCATATAAGAGTTAGCAGTAAGAATGCGTTTAAAACACAGAAGACCCGCTTCGTACTTACTCATATGCTGTGTGTTGGTTTTCTTTAGGAAGTTGCATCTATGTTTAGATTCAGAGAGGTAGAAACACGTTTCTTTTAAAAGCTGCGTTTGGACATTCCAGAGTGGATGGGAGAACAGGCTGTATAGAGAAATACCTTGCTCTAAAACCAAAACGGAGCTATCTAGCAGAATGGTTTTCAATGTTTGTATTCAACTTCCAGAGATAAACTGATGTGTGTTTGCAGCAGTTCAGAAACCCTTTTTTGGAAAATGTAGAAACAGTCATTTCCAGCCATAGAGATGCATATAAGAGTTAGCAGTAAGAATGCATTGAAAACACAGAAGACCCGCTTCGTACAAACTCATCTGCTGTGTGTTGGGTCCTTTTAGGAAGTTGCATCTATGTTTAGATTCTGTGAGGTAGAAACACGTTTCTTCTAAAAGCTAAGTTTGGACATTCCAGAGTGGATGGGAGAACAGGCTATAAAGAGAAATACCTTGCTCTAAAACCAAAAAGGAGCTATCTAGCTGAATGGTTTTCAATGTTTGTATTCAACTTCCAGAGATAAACTGATGTGTGTTTGCAGTAGTTCAGAAACCCTTTCTTTGGAGAATGAAGAAACAGTTATTTCCAGCACTAGAGACGCATATAAGAGTTAGCAGTAAGAATGCATTTAAAACACAGAAGACCCGCTTCGTACAAACTCATCTGCTGTGTATTGGTTCCTATTAGGAGGTTGCATCTATTTTTAGAATCAGCGAGGTTGCAACACGTTTCTTTTAAAGGCTGCGTTTGGACATTCCAGAGTGGATGGGAGAACAGGCTGTATAGAGAAATACCTTGCTCTAAAACCAAAACGGAGCTATCTAGCAGAATGGTTTTCAATGTTTGTATTCAACTTCCAGAGATAAACTGATGTGTGTTTGCAGCAGTTCAGAAACCCTTTTTTGGAAAATGTAGAAACAGTCATTTCCAGCCATAGAGATGCATATAAGAGTTAGCAGTAAGAATGCCTTGAAAACACAGAAGACCCGCTTCGTACAAACTCATCTGCTGTGTGTTGGGTCCTTTTAGGAAGTTGCATCTATGTTTAGATTCAGCGAGGTAGAAACACGTTTTTTCTAAAAGCTGCGTTTGGACCTTCCAGAGTGGATGGGAGAACAGGCTGTGAAGAGAAATACCTTTCTCTGAAACCAAAACGGAGCTATCTAGCTGAATGGTTTTCAATGTGTATATTCAACTTCCAGAGATAAACTGATGTGGGTTTGCAGCAGTTCACAAACCCTTTCTTTGGAGAATGTAGAAACAGTCATTTCCAGTCATAGAGACACATATAAGAGTTAGAAATAAGAAAGCGTTTAAAACACAGAAGACCCGATTCGTAGAAACTCATCTGCTGTGTATTGGTTCCTATTAGGAAGTTGCATCTATGTTTAGATTCAGCGAGGTTGCAACCCGTTTCTTCTGAAAGCTGCGTTTGGACATTCCAGAGTGGATGGGAGAAAAGGATGTAAAGAGAAATACCTTGCTGTAAATCCAAAACGGAGGTATCTAGCAGAATGGTTTTCAATGTGTGTATTCTACTTCCAGAGATAAACTGATGTGTGTTTGCAGAAGTTGAGAAACCCTTTCTTTGGAGAATGTAGAAACAGTCATTTCCAGCCCTAGAGACGCATATAAGAGTTAGCAGTAAGAATGCGTTTAAAACACAGAAGACCCGCTTCGTACAAACTCATCTGCTGTGTATTGGTTTCTATTAGGAAGTTGCATATATGTTTAGAATCAGCGAGGTTGCAACACGTTTCTTCTAAAAGCTGCATTTGGACATTCCAGAGTGGATGGGAGAACAGGCTGTAAAGAGAAATACCTTGCTCTAAAACCAAAACGGAGCTATCTAGCAGAATGGTTTTCAATGTGTATATTCAAATCCGGAGATAAAGTGATGTGTGTTTGCAGCAGTTCAGAAACCCTTTCTTTGGAGAATGTAGAAACAGTCATTTCCAGCCATAGAGACGCATATAAGAGTTAGCAGTAAGAATGCGTTTAAAACACAGAAGACTCGCTTCGTACAAACTCATCTGGTGTGTGTTGGTTCCTTTTAGGAAGTTGCATCTATGTTTAGATTCTGTGAGGTAGAAACACGTTTCTTCTAAAAGCTGCGTTTGGACATTCCAGAGTGGATGGGAGAACAGGCTATAAAGAGAAATACCTTGCTCTAAAACCAAAAAGGAGCTATCTAGCAGAATGGTTTTCAATGTGTGTATTCAACTTCCAGAGATAAACTGATGTGTGTTTGCAGTAGTTCAGAAACCCTTTCTTTGGAGAATGAAGAAACATTATTTCCAGCACTAGAGACCCATATAAGAGTTAGCAGTAAGAATGCGTTTAAAACACAGAAGACCCGCTTCGTACAAAATCATCTGCTGTGTGTTGGTTACATTTAGGAAGTTGCATCTATGTTTAGATTCAGCGAGGTAGAAACACGTTTCTTCAAAAAGCCGCGTTTGGACATTCCAGAGTGGATGGGAGAACAGGCTGTAAAGAAAAATAACTTGCTCTAAAACCAAAACGGAGCTATCTAGCAGAATGGTTGTCAATGTGTGTATTCAACTTCCAGAGTTAAACTGATTTATGTTTGCCGCAGTTCAGAAACCCTTTCTTTGGTGAATGTAGAAACAGTCATTTCCAGCCCTAGAGACGCATATAAGAGTTAGCAGTAAGAATGCGTTTAAAACACAGAAGACCCGCTTCGTACTTACTCATATGCTGTGTGTTGGTTTTCTTTAGGAAGTTGCATCTATGTTTAGATTCAGAGAGGTAGAAACACGTTTCTTTTAAAAGCTGCGTTTGGACATTCCAGAGTGGATGGGAGAACAGGCTGTATAGAGAAATACCTTGCTCTAAAACCAAAACGGAGCTATCTAGCAGAATGGTTTTCAATGTTTGTATTCAACTTCCAGAGATAAACTGATGTGTGTTTGCAGCAGTTCAGAAACCCTTTTTTGGAAAATGTAGAAACAGTCATTTCCAGCCATAGAGATGCATATAAGAGTTAGCAGTAAGAATGCATTGAAAACACAGAAGACCCGCTTCGTACAAACTCATCTGCTGTGTGTTGGGTCCTTTTAGGAAGTTGCATCTATGTTTAGATTCAGCGAGGTAGAAACACGTTTTTTCTAAAAGCTGCGTTTGGACCTTCCAGAGTGGATGGGAGAACAGGCTGTGAAGAGAAATACCTTTCTCTGAAACCAAAACGCAGCTATCTAGCTGAATGGTTTTCAATGTGTATATTCAACTTCCAGAGATAAACTGATGTGGGTTTGCAGCAGTTCACAAACCCTTTCTTTGGAGAATGTAGAAACAGTCATTTCCAGTCATAGAGACACATATAAGAGTTAGAAATAAGAAAGCGTTTAAAACACAGAAGACCCGATTCATAGAAACTCATCTGCTGTGTATTGGTTCCTATTAGGAAGTTGCATCTATGTTTAGATTCAGCGAGGTTGCAACCCGTTTCTTCTGAAAGCTGCGTTTGGACATTCCAGAGTGGATGGGAGAAAAGGATGTAAAGAGAAATACCTTGCTCTAAATCCAAAACGGAGGTATCTAGCAGAATGGTTTTCAATATGTGTATTCAACTTCCAGAGTTAAACTGATGTGTGTTTGCAGCAGTTCAGAAACCCTTTTTTGGAAAATGTTGAAACAGTCATTTCTAGCCCTAGAGACGCATATAAGAGTTAGCAGTAAGAATGCGTTTAAAACACAGAAGACTCGCTTCGTACAAACTCATCTGCTGTGTGTTGGGTCCTTTTAGGAAGTTGCATCTATGTTTAGATTCAGCGAGGTAGAAACACGTTTTTTCTAAAAGCTGCGTTTGGACCTTCCAGAGTGGATGGGAGAACAGGCTGTGAAGAGAAATACCTTTCTCTGAAACCAAAACGCAGCTATCTAGCTGAATGGTTTTCAATGTGTATATTCAACTTCCAGAGATAAACTGATGTGGGTTTGCAGCAGTTCACAAACCCTTTCTTTGGAGAATGTAGAAACAGTCATTTCCAGTCATAGAGACACATATAAGAGTTAGAAATAAGAAAGCGTTTAAAACACAGAAGACCCGATTCGTAGAAACTCATCTGCTGTGTATTGGTTCCTATTAGGAAGTTGCATCTATGTTTAGATTCAGCGAGGTTGCAACCCGTTTCTTCTGAAAGCTGCGTTTGGACATTCCAGAGTGGATGGGAGAAAAGGATGTAAAGAGAAATACCTTGCTCTAAATCCAAAACGGAGGTATCTAGCAGAATGGTTTTCAATGTGTGTATTCTACTTCCAGAGATAAACTGATGTGTGTTTGCAGAAGTTGAGAAACCCTTTCTTTGGAGAATGTAGAAACAGTCATTTCCAGCCCTAGAGACGCATATAAGAGTTAGCAGTAAGAATGCGTTTAAAACACAGAAGACCCGCTTCGTACAAACTCATCTGCTGTGTATTGGTTTCTATTAGGAAGTTGCATATATGTTTAGAATCAGCGAGGTTGCAACACGTTTCTTCTAAAAGCTGCATTTGGACATTCCAGAGTGGATGGGAGAACAGGCTGTAAAGAGAAATACCTTGCTCTAAAACCAAAACGGAGCTATCTAGCAGAATGGTTTTCAATGTGTATATTCAAATCCGGAGATAAAGTGATGTGTGTTTGCAGCAGTTCAGAAACCCTTTCTTTGGAGAATGTAGAAACAGTCATTTCCAGCCATAGAGACGCATATAAGAGTTAGCAGTAAGAATGCGTTTAAAACACAGAAGACTCGCTTCGTACAAACTCATCTGGTGTGTGTTGGTTCCTTTTAGGAAGTTGCATCTATGTTTAGATTCTGTGAGGTAGAAACACGTTTCTTCTAAAAGCTGCGTTTGGACATTCCAGAGTGGATGGGAGAACAGGCTATAAAGAGAAATACCTTGCTCTAAAACCAAAAAGGAGCTATCTAGCAGAATGGTTTTCAATGTGTGTATTCAACTTCCAGAGATAAACTGATGTGTGTTTGCAGTAGTTCAGAAACCCTTTCTTTGGAGAATGAAGAAACATTATTTCCAGCACTAGAGACCCATATAAGAGTTAGCAGTAAGAATGCGTTTAAAACACAGAAGACCCGCTTCGTACAAAATCATCTGCTGTGTGTTGGTTACATTTAGGAAGTTGCATCTATGTTTAGATTCAGCGAGGTAGAAACACGTTTCTTCAAAAAGCCGCGTTTGGACATTCCAGAGTGGATGGGAGAACAGGCTGTAAAGAAAAATAACTTGCTCTAAAACCAAAACGGAGCTATCTAGCAGAATGGTTGTCAATGTGTGTATTCAACTTCCAGAGTTAAACTGATTTATGTTTGCCGCAGTTCAGAAACCCTTTCTTTGGAGAATGTAGAAACAGTCATTTCCAGCCCTAGAGACGCATATAAGAGTTAGCAGTAAGAATGCGTTTAAAACACAGAAGACCCGCTTCGTACTTACTCATATGCTGTGTGTTGGTTTTCTTTAGGAAGTTGCATCTATGTTTAGATTCAGAGAGGTAGAAACACGTTTCTTTTAAAAGCTGCGTTTGGACATTCCAGAGTGGATGGGAGAACAGGCTGTATAGAGAAATACCTTGCTCTAAAACCAAAACGGAGCTATCTAGCAGAATGGTTTTCAATGTTTGTATTCAACTTCCAGAGATAAACTGATGTGTGTTTGCAGCAGTTCAGAAACCCTTTTTTGGAAAATGTAGAAACAGTCATTTCCAGCCATAGAGATGCATATAAGAGTTAGCAGTAAGAATGCCTTGAAAACACAGAAGACCCGCTTCGTACAAACTCATCTGCTGTGTGTTGGGTCCTTTTAGGAAGTTGCATCTATGTTTAGATTCAGCGAGGTAGAAACACGTTTTTTCTAAAAGCTGCGTTTGGACCTTCCAGAGTGGATGGGAGAACAGGCTGTGAAGAGAAATACCTTTCTCTGAAACCAAAACGCAGCTATCTAGCTGAATGGTTTTCAATGTGTATATTCAACTTCCAGAGATAAACTGATGTGGGTTTGCAGCAGTTCACAAACCCTTTCTTTGGAGAATGTAGAAACAGTCATTTCCAGTCATAGAGACACATATAAGAGTTAGAAATAAGAAAGCGTTTAAAACACAGAAGACCCGATTCATAGAAACTCATCTGCTGTGTATTGGTTCCTATTAGGAAGTTGCATCTATGTTTAGATTCAGCGAGGTTGCAACCCGTTTCTTCTGAAAGCTGCGTTTGGACATTCCAGAGTGGATGGGAGAAAAGGATGTAAAGAGAAATACCTTGCTCTAAATCCAAAACGGAGGTATCTAGCAGAATGGTTTTCAATATGTGTATTCAACTTCCAGAGTTAAACTGATGTGTGTTTGCAGCAGTTCAGAAACCCTTTTTTGGAAAATGTTGAAACAGTCATTTCTAGCCCTAGAGACGCATATAAGAGTTAGCAGTAAGAATGCGTTTAAAACACAGAAGACTCGCTTCGTACAAACTCATCTGCTGTGTGTTGGTTCCTTTTAGGAAGTTGCATCTATGTTTAGATTCTGTGAGGTAGAAACACGTTTCTTCTAAAAGCTAAGTTTGGACATTCCAGAGTGGATGGGAGAACAGGCTATAAAGAGAAATACCTTGCTCTAAAACCAAAAAGGAGCTATCTAGCTGAATGGTTTTCAATGTGTGTATTCAACTTCCAGAGATAAACTGATGTGTGTTTGCAGTAGTTCAGAAACCCTTTCTTTGGAGAATGAAGAAACAGTTATTTCCAGCACTAGAGACGCATATAAGAGTTAGCAGTAAGAATGCATTTAAAACACAGAAGACCCGCTTCGTACAAACTCATCTGCTGTGTATTGGTTCCTATTAGGAGGTTGCATCTATGTTTAGAATCAGCGAGGTTGCAACACGTTTCTTTTAAAGGCTGCGTTTGGACATTCCAGAGTGGATGGGAGAACAGGCTGTATAGAGAAATACCTTGCTCTAAAACCAAAACGGAGCTATCTAGCAGAATGGTTTTCAATGTTTGTATTCAACTTCCAGAGATAAACTGATGTGTGTTTGCAGCAGTTCAGAAACCCTTTTTTGGAAAATGTAGAAACAGTCATTTCCAGCCATAGAGATGCATATAAGTGTTAGCAGTAAGAATGACTTGAAAACACAGAAGACCCGCTTCGTACAAACTCATCTGCTGTGTGTTTGGTCCTTTTAGGAAGTTACATCTATGTTTAGATTCAGCGAGGTAGAAACACGTTTTTTCTAAAAGCTGCGTTTGGACCTTCCAGAGTGGATGGGAGAACAGGCTGTGAAGAGAAATACCTTTCTCTGAAACCAAAACGGAGCTATCTAGCTGAATGGTTTTCAATGTGTATATTCAACTTCCAGAGATAAACTGATGTGGGTTTGCAGCAGTTCACAAACCCTTTCTTTGGAGAATGTAGAAACAGTCATTTCCAGTCATAGAGACACATATAAGAGTTAGAAATAAGAAAGCGTTTAAAACACAGAAGACCCGATTCGTAGAAACTCATCTGCTGTGTATTGGTTCCTATTAGGAAGTTGCATCTATGTTTAGATTCAGCGAGGTTGCAACCCGTTTCTTCTGAAAGCTGCGTTTGGACATTCCAGAGTGGATGGGAGAAAAGGATGTAAAGAGAAATACCTTGCTCTAAATCCAAAACGGAGGTATCTAGCAGAATGGTTTTCAATGTGTGTATTCTACTTCCAGAGATAAACTGATGTGTGTTTGCAGAAGTTGAGAAACCCTTTCTTTGGAGAATGTAGAAACAGTCATTTCCAGCCCTAGAGACGCATATAAGAGTTAGCAGTAAGAATGCGTTTAAAACACAGAAGACCCGCTTCGTACAAACTCATCTGCTGTGTATTGGTTTCTATTAGGAAGTTGCATATATGTTTAGAATCAGCGAGGTTGCAACACGTTTCTTCTACAAGCTGCATTTGGACATTCCAGAGTGGATGGGAGAACAGGCTGTAAAGAGAAATACCTTGCTCTAAAACCAAAACGGAGCTATCTAGCAGAATGGTTTTCAATGTGTATATTCAAATCCGGAGATAAAGTGATGTGTGTTTGCAGCAGTTCAGAAACCCTTTCTTTGGAGAATGTAGAAACAGTCATTTCCAGCCATAGAGACGCATATAAGAGTTAGCAGTAAGAATGCGTTTAAAACACAGAAGACTCGCTTCGTACAAACTCATCTGCTGTGTGTTGGTTCCTTTTAGGAAGTTGCATCTATGTTTAGATTCTGTGAGGTAGAAACACGTTTCTTCTAAAAGCTGCGTTTGGACATTCCAGAGTGGATGGGAGAACAGGCTATAAAGAGAAATACCTTGCTCTAAAACCAAAAAGGAGCTATCTAGCAGAATGGTTTTCAATGTGTGTATTCAACTTCCAGAGATAAACTGATGTGTGTTTGCAGCAGTTCAGAAACCATTTCTTTGGAGAATGTAGAAAAAATTATTTCCAGCCATAGAGATGCATATAAGAGTTAGCAGTAAGAATGCGTTTAAAACACAGAAGACCCGATTCGTACAAACTCATCTGCTGTGTATTGGTTCCTATTAGGAAGTTGCATCTATGTTTAGAGTCAGCGAGGTTGCAACCCGTTTCTTCTGAAAGCTGCGTTTGGACATTCCAGAGTGGAAGGGAGAAAAGGATGTAAAGAGAAATACCTTGCTCTAAATCCAAAACTGAGATATCTAGCAGAATGGTTGTCAATGTGTGTATTCTACTTCCAGAGATAAACTGATGAGTGTTTGCAGAAGTTGAGAAACCCTTTCTTTGGAGAATGTAGAAACAGTCATTTCCAGCCCTAGAGACGCATATAAGAGTTAGCAGTAAGAATGCGTTTAAAACACAGAAGACCCGCTTCGTACTTACTCATATGCTGTGTGTTGGTTTTCTTTAGGAAGTTGCATCTATGTTTAGATTCAGAGAGGTAGAAACACGTTTCTTTTAAAAGCTGCGTTTGGACATACCAGAATGGATGGGAGAACAGGCTGTAAAGAGAAATACCTTGCTCTAAAACCAAAACGGAGCTATTTAGCAGAATGGTTGTCAATATGTGTATTCAACTTCCAGAGTTAAACTGATGTGTGTTTGCAGCAGTTCAGAAACCCTTTTTTGGAAAATGTTGAAACAGTCATTTCTAGCCCTAGAGACGCATATAAGAGTTAGCAGTAAGAATGCGTTTAAAACACAGAAGACTCGCTTCGTACCAACTCATCTGCTGTGTGTTGGTTCCTTTTAGGAAGTTGCATCTATGTTTAGATTCTGTGAGGTAGAAACACGTTTCTTCTAAAAGCTAAGTTTGGACATTCCAGAGTGGATGGGAGAACAGGCTATAAAGAGAAATACCTTGCTCTAAAACCAAAAAGGAGCTATCTAGCTGAATGGTTTTCAATGTGTGTATTCAACTTCCAGAGATAAACTGATGTGTGTTTGCAGTAGTTCAGAAACCCTTTCTTTGGAGAATGAAGAAACAGTTATTTCCAGCACTAGAGACGCATATAAGAGTTAGCAGTAAGAATGCATTTAAAACACAGAAGACCCGCTTCGTACAAACTCATCTGCTGTGTATTGGTTCCTATTAGGAGGTTGCATCTATGTTTAGAATCAGCGAGGTTGCAACACGTTTCTTTTAAAGGCTGCGTTTGGACATTCCAGAGTGGATGGGAGAAAAGGCTGTATAGAGAAATACCTTGCTCTAAAACCAAAACGGAGCTATCTAGCAGAATGGTTTTCAATGTTTGTATTCAACTTCCGGAGATAAACTGATGTGTGTTTGCAGCAGTTCAGAAACCCTTTTTTGGAAAATGTAGAAACAGTCATTTCCAGCCATAGAGATGCATATAAGAGTTAGCAGTAAGAATGCCTTGAAAACACAGAAGACCCGCTTCGTACAAACTCATCTGCTGTGTGTTTGGTCCTTTTAGGAAGTTGCATCTATGTTTAGATTCAGCGAGGTAGAAACACGTTTTTTCTAAAAGCTGCGTTTGGACCTTCCAGAGTGGATGGGAGAACAGGCTGTGAAGAGAAATACCTTTCTCTGAAACCAAAACGGAGCTATCTAGCTGAATGGTTTTCAATGTGTATATTCAACTTCCAGAGATAAACTGATGTGGGTTTGCAGCAGTTCACAAACCCTTTCTTTGGAGAATGTAGAAACAGTCATTTCCAGTCATAGAGACACATATAAGAGTTAGAAATAAGAAAGCGTTTAAAACACAGAAGACCCGATTCGTAGAAACTCATCTGCTGTGTATTGGTTCCTATTAGGAAGTTGCATCTATGTTTAGATTCAGCGAGGTTGCAACCCGTTTCTTCTGAAAGCTGCGTTTGGACATTCCAGAGTGGATGGGAGAAAAGGATGTGAAGAGAAATACCTTGCTCTAAATCCAAAACGGAGGTATCTAGCAGAATGGTTTTCAATGTGTGTATTCTACTTCCAGAGATAAACTGATGTGTGTTTGCAGAAGTTGAGAAACCCTTTCTTTGGAGAAAGTAGAAACAGTCATTTCCAGCCCTAGAGACGCATATAAGAGTTAGCAGTAAGAATGCGTTTAAAACACAGAAGACCCGCTTCGTACAAACTCATCTGCTGTGTATTGGTTTCTATTAGGAAGTTGCATATATGTTTAGAATCAGCGAGGTTGCAACACGTTTCTTCTAAAAGCTGCATTTGGACATTCCAGAGTGGATGGGAGAACAGGCTGTAAAGAGAAATACCTTGCTCTAAAACCAAAACGGAGCTATCTAGCAGAATGGTTTTCAATGTGTATATTCAAATCCGGAGATAAAGTGATGTGTGTTTGCAGCAGTTCAGAAACCCTTTCTTTGGAGAATGTAGAAACAGTCATTTCCAGCCATAGAGACGCATATAAGAGTTAGCAGTAAGAATGCGTTTAAAACACAGAAGACTCGCTTCGTACAAACTCATCTGCTGTGTGTTGGTTCCTTTTAGGAAGTTGCATCTATGTTTAGATTCTGTGAGGTAGAAACACGTTTCTTCTAAAAGCTGCGTTTGGACATTCCAGAGTGGATGGGAGAACAGGCTATAAAGAGAAATACCTTGCTCTAAAACCAAAAAGGAGCTATCTAGCAGAATGGTTTTCAATGTGTGTATTCAACTTCCAGAGATAAACTGATGTGTGTTTGCAGTAGTTCAGAAACCCTTTCTTTGGAGAATGAAGAAACAGTTATTTCCAGCACTAGAGACCCATATAAGAGTTAGCAGTAAGAATGCGTTTAAAACACAGAAGACCCGCTTCGTACAAAATCATCTGCTGTGTGTTGGTTACATTTAGGAAGTTGCATCTATGTTTAGATTCAGCGAGGTAGAAACACGTTTCTTCAAAAAGCCGCGTTTGGACATTCCAGAGTGGATGGGAGAACAGGCTGTAAAGAAAAATAACTTGCTCTAAAACCAAAACGGAGCTATCTAGCAGAATGGTTGTCAATGTGTGTATTCAACTTCCAGAGTTAAACTGATTTATGTTTGCCGCAGTTCAGAAACCCTTTCTTTGGTGAATGTAGAAACAGTCATTTCCAGCCCTAGAGACGCATATAAGAGTTAGCAGTAAGAATGCGTTTAAAACACAGAAGTCCCGCTTCGTACTTACTCATATGCTGTGTGTTGGTTTTCTTTAGGAAGTTGCATCTATGTTTAGATTCAGAGAGCTAGAAACACGTTTCTTTTAAAAGCTGTGTTTGGACATACCAGAATGGATGGGAGAACAGGCTGTAAAGAGAAATACCTTGCTCTAAAACCAAAACGGAGCTATCTAGCAGAATGGTTGTCAATATGTGTATTCAACTTCCAGAGTTAAACTGATGTGTGTTTGCAGCAGTTCAGAAACCCTTTTTTGGAAAATGTTGAAACAGTCATTTCTAGCCCTAGAGACGCATATAAGAGTTAGCAGTAAGAATGCGTTTAAAACACAGAAGACTCGCTTCGTACAAACTCATCTGCTGTGTGTTGGTTCCTTTTAGGAAGTTGCATCTATGTTTAGATTCTGTGAGGTAGAAACACGTTTCTTCTAAAAGCTAAGTTTGGACATTCCAGAGTGGATGGGAGAACAGGCTATAAAGAGAAATACCTTGCTCTAAAACCAAAAAGGAGCTATCTAGCTGAATGGTTTTCAATGTGTGTATTCAACTTCCAGAGATAAACTGATGTGTGTTTGCAGTAGTTCAGAAACCCTTTCTTTGGAGAATGAAGAAACAGTTATTTCCAGCACTAGAGACGCATATAAGAGTTAGCAGTAAGAATGCATTTAAAACACAGAAGACCCGCTTCGTACAAACTCATCTGCTGTGTATTGGTTCCTATTAGGAGGTTGCATCTATGTTTAGAATCAGCGAGGTTGCAACACGTTTCTTTTAAAGGCTGCGTTTGGACATTCCAGAGTGGATGGGAGAACAGGCTGTAAAGAGAAATACCTTGCTCTAAAACCAAAACGGAGCTATCTAGCAGAATGGTTTTCAATGTGTATATTCAAATCCGGAGATAAAGTGATGTGTGTTTGCAGCAGTTCAGAAACCCTTTCTTTGGAGAATGTAGAAACAGTCATTTCCAGCCATAGAGACGCATATAAGAGTTAGCACTAAGAATGCGTTTAAAACACAGAAGACTCGCTTCGTACAAACTCATCTGGTGTGTGTTGGTTCCTTTTAGGAAGTTGCATCTATGTTTAGATTCTGTGAGGTAGAAACACGTTTCTTCTAAAAGCTGCGTTTGGACATTCCAGAGTGGATGGGAGAACAGGCTATAAAGAGAAATACCTTGCTCTAAAACCAAAAAGGAGCTATCTAGCAGAATGGTTTTCAATGTGTGTATTCAACTTCCAGAGATAAACTGATGTGTGTTTGCAGCAGTTCAGAAACCATTTCTTTGGAGAATGTAGAAAAAATTATTTCCAGCCATAGAGATGCATATAAGAGTTAGCAGTAAGAATGCGTTTAAAACACAGAAGACCCGCTTCGTACTTACTCATATGCTGTGTGTTGGTTTTCTTTAGGAAGTTGCATCTATGTTTAGATTCAGAGAGGTAGAAACACGTTTCTTTTAAAAGCTGCGTTTGGACATACCAGAATGGATGGGAGAACAGGCTGTAAAGAGAAATACCTTGCTCTAAAACCAAAACGGAGCTATCTAGCAGAATGGTTGTCAATATGTGTATTCAACTTCCAGAGTTAAACTGATGTGTGTTTGCAGCAGTTCAGAAACCCTTTTTTGGAAAATGTTGAAACAGTCATTTCTAGCCCTAGAGACGCATATAAGAGTTAGCAGTAAGAATGCGTTTAAAACACAGAAGACTCGCTTCGTACAAACTCATCTGCTGTGTGTTGGTTCCTTTTAGGAAGTTGCATCTATGTTTAGATTCTGTGAGGTAGAAACACGTTTCTTCTAAAAGCTAAGTTTGGACATTCCAGAGTGGATGGGAGAACAGGCTATAAAGAGAAATACCTTGCTCTAAAACCAAAAAGGAGCTATCTAGCTGAATGGTTTTCAATGTTTGTATTCAACTTCCAGAGATAAACTGATGTGTGTTTGCAGTAGTTCAGAAACCCTTTCTTTGGAGAATGAAGAAACAGTTATTTCCAGCACCAGAGACGCATATAAGAGTTAGCAGTAAGAATGCATTTAAAACACAGAAGACCCGCTTCGTACAAACTCATCTGCTGTGTATTGGTTCCTATTAGGAGGTTGCATCTATGTTTAGAATCAGCGAGGTTGCAACAGGTTTCTTTTAAAGGCTGCGTTTGGACATTCCAGAGTGGATGGGAGAACAGGCTGTATAGAGAAATACCTTGCTCTAAAACCAAAACGGAGCTATCTAGCAGAATGGTTTTCAATGTTTGTATTCAACTTCCAGAGATAAACTGATGTGTGTTTGCAGCAGTTCAGAAACCCTTTTTTGGAAAATGTAGAAACAGTCATTTCCAGCCATAGAGATGCATATAAGAGTTAGCAGTAAGAATGCCTTGAAAACACAGAAGACCCGCTTCGTACAAACTCATCTGCTGTGTGTTTGGTCCTTTTAGGAAGTTGCATCTATGTTTAGATTCAGCGAGGTAGAAACACGTTTTTTCTAAAAGCTGCGTTTGGACCTTCCAGAGTGGATGGGAGAACAGGCTGTGAAGAGAAATACCTTTCTCTGAAACCAAAACGGAGCTATCTAGCTGAATGGTTTTCAATGTGTATATTCAACTTCCAGAGATAAACTGATGTGGGTTTGCAGCAGTTCACAAACCCTTTCTTTGGAGAATGTAGAAACAGTCATTTCCAGTCATAGAGACACATATAAGAGTTAGAAATAAGAAAGCGTTTAAAACACAGAAGACCCGATTCGTAGAAACTCATCTGCTGTGTATTGGTTCCTATTAGGAAGTTGCATCTATGTTTAGATTCAGCGAGGTTGCAACCCGTTTCTTCTGAAAGCTGCGTTTGGACATTCCAGAGTGGATGGGAGAAAAGGATGTGAAGAGAAATACCTTGCTCTAAATCCAAAACGGAGGTATCTAGCAGAATGGTTTTCAATGTGTGTATTCTACTTCCAGAGATAAACTGATGTGTGTTTGCAGAAGTTGAGAAACCCTTTCTTTGGAGAATGTAGAAACAGTCATTTCCAGCCCTAGAGACGCATATAAGAGTTAGCAGTAAGAATGCGTTTAAAACACAGAAGACCCGCTTCGTACAAACTCATCTGCTGTGTATTGGTTTCTATTAGGAAGTTTCATATATGTTTAGAATCAGCGAGGTTGCAACACGTTTCTTCTAAAAGCTGCATTTGGACATTCCAGAGTGGATGGGAGAACAGGCTGTAAAGAGAAATACCTTGCTCTAAAACCAAAACGGAGCTATCTAGCAGAATGGTTTTCAATGTGTATATTCAAATCCGGAGATAAAGTGATGTGTGTTTGCAGCAGTTCAGAAACCCTTTCTTTGGAGAATGTAGAAACAGTCATTTCCAGCCATAGAGACGCATATAAGAGTTAGCACTAAGAATGCGTTTAAAACACAGAAGACTCGCTTCGTACAAACTCATCTGGTGTGTGTTGGTTCCTTTTAGGAAGTTGCATCTATGTTTAGATTCTGTGAGGTAGAAACACGTTTCTTCTAAAAGCTGCGTTTGGACATTCCAGAGTGGATGGGAGAACAGGCTATAAAGAGAAATACCTTGCTCTAAAACCAAAAAGGAGCTATCTAGCAGAATGGTTTTCAATGTGTGTATTCAACTTCCAGAGATAAACTGATGTGTGTTTGCAGTAGTTCAGAAACCCTTTCTTTGGAGAATGAAGAAACAGTTATTTCCAGCACTAGAGACCCATATAAGAGTTAGCAGTAAGAATGCGTTTAAAACACAGAAGACCCGCTTCGTACAAAATCATCTGCTGTGTGTTG
Source organism: Saimiri boliviensis (assembly GCF_048565385.1). Lineage (NCBI taxonomy): Eukaryota > Metazoa > Chordata > Mammalia > Primates > Cebidae > Saimiri > Saimiri boliviensis. The sequence goes on along the minus strand of NC_133470.1, from coordinate 81,899,364 downwards.
GTTACATTTAGGAAGTTGCATCTATGTTTAGATTCAGCGAGGTAGAAACACGTTTCTTCAAAAAGCCGCGTTTGGACATTCCAGAGTGGATGGGAGAACAGGCTGTAAAGAAAAATAACTTGCTCTAAAACCAAAACGGAGCTATCTAGCAGAATGGTTGTCAATGTGTGTATTCAACTTCCAGAGTTAAACTGATTTATGTTTGCCGCAGTTCAGAAACCCTTTCTTTGGTGAATGTAGAAACAGTCATTTCCAGCCCTAGAGACGCATATAAGAGTTAGCAGTAAGAATGCGTTTAAAACACAGAAGTCCCGCTTCGTACTTACTCATATGCTGTGTGTTGGTTTTCTTTAGGAAGTTGCATCTATGTTTAGATTCAGAGAGCTAGAAACACGTTTCTTTTAAAAGCTGTGTTTGGACATACCAGAATGGATGGGAGAACAGGCTGTAAAGAGAAATACCTTGCTCTAAAACCAAAACGGAGCTATCTAGCAGAATGGTTGTCAATATGTGTATTCAACTTCCAGAGTTAAACTGATGTGTGTTTGCAGCAGTTCAGAAACCCTTTTTTGGAAAATGTTGAAACAGTCATTTCTAGCCCTAGAGACGCATATAAGAGTTAGCAGTAAGAATGCGTTTAAAACACAGAAGACTCGCTTCGTACAAACTCATCTGCTGTGTGTTGGTTCCTTTTAGGAAGTTGCATCTATGTTTAGATTCTGTGAGGTAGAAACACGTTTCTTCTAAAAGCTAAGTTTGGACATTCCAGAGTGGATGGGAGAACAGGCTATAAAGAGAAATACCTTGCTCTAAAACCAAAAAGGAGCTATCTAGCTGAATGGTTTTCAATGTGTGTATTCAACTTCCAGAGATAAACTGATGTGTGTTTGCAGTAGTTCAGAAACCCTTTCTTTGGAGAATGAAGAAACAGTTATTTCCAGCACTAGAGACGCATATAAGAGTTAGCAGTAAGAATGCATTTAAAACACAGAAGACCCGCTTCGTACAAACTCATCTGCTGTGTATTGGTTCCTATTAGGAGGTTGCATCTATGTTTAGAATCAGCGAGGTTGCAACACGTTTCTTTTAAAGGCTGCGTTTGGACATTCCAGAGTGGATGGGAGAACAGGCTGTATAGAGAAATACCTTGCTCTAAAACCAAAACGGAGCTATCTAGCAGAATGGTTTTCAATGTTTGTATTCAACTTCCGGAGATAAACTGATGTGTGTTTGCAGCAGTTCAGAAACCCTTTTTTGGAAAATGTAGAAACAGTCATTTCCAGCCATAGAGATGCATATAAGAGTTAGCAGTAAGAATGCCTTGAAAACACAGAAGACCCGCTTCGTACAAACTCATCTGTTGTGTGTTGGGTCCTTTTAGGAAGTTGCATCTATGTTTAGATTCAGCGAGGTAGAAACACGTTTTTTCTAAAAGCTGCGTTTGGACCTTCCAGAGTGGATGGGAGAACAGGCTGTAAAGAGAAATACCTTTCTCTGAAACCAAAACGGAGCTATCTAGCTGAATGGTTTTCAATGTGTATATTCAACTTCCAGAGATAAACTGATGTGGGTTTGCAGCAGTTCACAAACCCTTTCTTTGGAGAATGTAGAAACAGTCATTTCCAGTCATAGAGACACATATAAGAGTTAGAAATAAGAAAGCGTTTAAAACACAGAAGACCCGATTCGTAGAAACTCATCTGCTGTGTATTGGTTCCTATTAGGAAGTTGCATCTATGTTTAGATTCAGCGAGGTTGCAACCCGTTTCTTCTGAAAGCTGCGTTTGGACATTCCAGAGTGGATGGGAGAAAAGGATGTAAAGAGAAATACCTTGCTCTAAATCCAAAACGGTGGTATCTAGCAGAATGGTTTTCAATGTGTGTATTCTACTTCCAGAGATAAACTGATGTGTGTTTGCAGAAGTTGAGAAACCCTTTCTTTGGAGAATGTAGAAACAGTCATTTCCAGCCCTAGAGACGCATATAAGAGTTAGCAGTAAGAATGCGTTTAAAACACAGAAGACCCGCTTCGTACAAACTCATCTGCTGTGTATTGGTTTCTATTAGGAAGTTGCATATATGTTTAGAATCAGCGAGGTTGCAACACGTTTCTTCTAAAAGCTGCATTTGGACATTCCAGAGTGGATGGGAGAACAGGCTGTAAAGAGAAATACCTTGCTCTAAAACCAAAACGGAGCTATCTAGCAGAATGGTTTTCAATGTGTATATTCAAATCCGGAGATAAAGTGATGTGTGTTTGCAGCAGTTCAGAAACCCTTTCTTTGGAGAATGTAGAAACAGTCATTTCCAGCCATAGAGACGCATATAAGAGTTAGCAGTAAGAATGCGTTTAAAACACAGAAGACTCGCTTCGTACAAACTCATCTGGTGTGTGTTGGTTCCTTTTAGGAAGTTGCATCTATGTTTAGATTCTGTGAGGTAGAAACACGTTTCTTCTAAAAGCTGCGTTTGGACATTCCAGAGTGGATGGGAGAACAGGCTATAAAGAGAAATACCTTGCTCTAAAACCAAAAAGGAGCTATCTAGCAGAATGGTTTTCAATGTGTGTATTCAACTTCCAGAGATAAACTGATGTGTGTTTGCAGCAGTTCAGAAACCATTTCTTTGGAGAATGTAGAAAAAATTATTTCCAGCCATAGAGATGCATATAAGAGTTAGCAGTAAGAATGCGTTTAAAACACAGAAGACCCGATTCGTACAAACTCATCTGCTGTGTATTGGTTCCTATTAGGAAGTTGCATCTATGTTTAGAGTCAGCGAGGTTGCAACCCGTTTCTTCTGAAAGCTGCGTTTGGACATTCCAGAGTGGAAGGGAGAAAAGGATGTAAAGAGAAATACCTTGCTCTAAATCCAAAACTGAGATATCTAGCAGAATGGTTGTCAATGTGTGTATTCTACTTCCAGAGATAAACTGATGAGTGTTTGCAGAAGTTGAGAAACCCTTTCTTTGGAGAATGTAGAAACAGTCATTTCCAGCCCTAGAGACGCATATAAGAGTTAGCAGTAAGAATGCGTTTAAAACACAGAAGACCCGCTTCGTACTTACTCATATGCTGTGTGTTGGTTTTCTTTAGGAAGTTGCATCTATGTTTAGATTCAGAGAGGTAGAAACACGTTTCTTTTAAAAGCTGCGTTTGGACATACCAGAATGGATGGGAGAACAGGCTGTAAAGAGAAATACCTTGCTCTAAAACCAAAACGGAGCTATCTAGCAGAATGGTTGTCAATATGTGTATTCAACTTCCAGAGTTAAACTGATGTGTGTTTGCAGCAGTTCAGAAACCCTTTTTTGGAAAATGTTGAAACAGTCATTTCTAGCCCTAGAGACGCATATAAGAGTTAGCAGTAAGAATGCGTTTAAAACACAGAAGACTCGCTTCGTACAAACTCATCTGCTGTGTGTTGGTTCCTTTTAGGAAGTTGCATCTATGTTTAGATTCTGTGAGGTAGAAACACGTTTCTTCTAAAAGCTAAGTTTGGACATTCCAGAGTGGATGGGAGAACAGGCTATAAAGAGAAATACCTTGCTCTAAAACCAAAAAGGAGCTATCTAGCTGAATGGTTTTCAATGTTTGTATTCAACTTCCAGAGATAAACTGATGTGTGTTTGCAGTAGTTCAGAAACCCTTTCTTTGGAGAATGAAGAAACAGTTATTTCCAGCACTAGAGACGCATATAAGAGTTAGCAGTAAGAATGCATTTAAAACACAGAAGACCCGCTTCGTACAAACTCATCTGCTGTGTATTGGTTCCTATTAGGAGGTTGCATCTATGTTTAGAATCAGCGAGGTTGCAACACGTTTCTTTTAAGGGCTGCGTTTGGACATTCCAGAGTGGATGGGAGAACAGGCTGTATAGAGAAATACCTTGCTCTAAAACCAAAACGGAGCTATCTAGCAGAATGGTTTTCAATGTTTGTATTCAACTTCCAGAGATAAACTGATGTGTGTTTGCAGCAGTTCAGAAACCCTTTTTTGGAAAATGTAGAAACAGTCATTTCCAGCCATAGAGATGCATATAAGAGTTAGCAGTAAGAATGCCTTGAAAACACAGAAGACCCGCTTCGTACAAACTCATCTGCTGTGTGTTGGGTCCTTTTAGGAAGTTGCATCTATGTTTAGATTCAGCGAGGTAGAAACACGTTTTTTCTAAAAGCTGCGTTTGGACCTTCCAGAGTGGATGGGAGAACAGGCTGTGAAGAGAAATACCTTTCTCTGAAACCAAAACGCAGCTATCTAGCTGAATGGTTTTCAATGTGTATATTCAACTTCCAGAGATAAACTGATGTGGGTTTGCAGCAGTTCACAAACCCTTTCTTTGGAGAATGTAGAAACAGTCATTTCCAGTCATAGAGACACATATAAGAGTTAGAAATAAGAAAGCGTTTAAAACACAGAAGACCCGATTCGTAGAAACTCATCTGCTGTGTATTGGTTCCTATTAGGAAGTTGCATCTATGTTTAGATTCAGCGAGGTTGCAACCCGTTTCTTCTGAAAGCTGCGTTTGGACATTCCAGAGTGGATGGGAGAAAAGGATGTGAAGAGAAATACCTTGCTCTAAATCCAAAACGGAGGTATCTAGCAGAATGGTTTTCAATGTGTGTATTCTACTTCCAGAGATAAACTGATGTGTGTTTGCAGAAGTTGAGAAACCCTTTCTTTGGAGAATGTAGAAACAGTCATTTCCAGCCCTAGAGACGCATATAAGAGTTAGCAGTAAGAATGCGTTTAAAACACAGAAGACCCGCTTCGTACAAACTCATCTGCTGTGTATTGGTTTCTATTAGGAAGTTGCATATATGTTTAGAATCAGCGAGGTTGCAACACGTTTCTTCTAAAAGCTGCATTTGGACATTCCAGAGTGGATGGGAGAACAGGCTGTAAAGAGAAATACCTTGCTCTAAAACCAAAACGGATCTATCTAGCAGAATGGTTTTCAATGTGTATATTCAAATCCGGAGATAAAGTGATGTGTGTTTGCAGCAGTTCAGAAACCCTTTCTTTGGAGAATGTAGAAACAGTCATTTCCAGCCATAGAGACGCATATAAGAGTTAGCAGTAAGAATGCGTTTAAAACACAGAAGACTCGCTTCGTACAAACTCATCTGCTGTGTGTTGGTTCCTTTTAGGAAGTTGCATCTATGTTTAGATTCTGTGAGGTAGAAACACGTTTCTTCTAAAAGCTGCGTTTGGACATTCCAGAGTGGATGGGAGAACAGGCTATAAAGAGAAATACCTTGCTCTAAAACCAAAAAGGAGCTATCTAGCAGAATGGTTTTCAATGTGTGTATTCAACTTCCAGAGATAAACTGATGTGTGTTTGCAGTAGTTCAGAAACCCTTTCTTTGGAGAATGAAGAAACAGTTATTTCCAGCACTAGAGACCCATATAAGAGTTAGCAGTAAGAATGCGTTTAAAACACAGAAGACCCGCTTCGTACAAAATCATCTGCTGTGTGTTGGTTACATTTAGGAAGTTGCATCTATGTTTAGATTCAGCGAGGTAGAAACACGTTTCTTCAAAAAGCCGCGTTTGGACATTCCAGAGTGGATGGGAGAACAGGCTGTAAAGAAAAATAACTTGCTCTAAAACCAAAACGGAGCTATCTAGCAGAATGGTTGTCAATGTGTGTATTCAACTTCCAGAGTTAAACTGATTTATGTTTGCCGCAGTTCAGAAACCCTTTCTTTGGTGAATGTAGAAACAGTCATTTCCAGCCCTAGAGACGCATATAAGAGTTAGCAGTAAGAATGCGTTTAAAACACAGAAGTCCCGCTTCGTACTTACTCATATGCTGTGTGTTGGTTTTCTTTAGGAAGTTGCATCTATGTTTAGATTCAGAGAGGTAGAAACACGTTTCTTTTAAAAGCTGTGTTTGGACATACCAGAATGGATGGGAGAACAGGCTGTAAAGAGAAATACCTTGCTCTAAAACCAAAACGGAGATATCTAGCAGAATGGTTGTCAATATGTGTATTCAACTTCCAGAGTTAAACTGATGTGTGTTTGCAGCAGTTCAGAAACCCTTTTTTGGAAAATGTTGAAACAGTCATTTCTAGCCCTAGAGACGCATATAAGAGTTAGCAGTAAGAATGCGTTTAAAACACAGAAGACTCGCTTCGTACAAACTCATCTGCTGTGTGTTGGTTCCTTTTAGGAAGTTGCATCTATGTTTAGATTCTGTGAGGTAGAAACACGTTTCTTCTAAAAGCTAAGTTTGGACATTCCAGAGTGGATGGGAGAACAGGCTATAAAGAGAAATACCTTGCTCTAAAACCAAAAAGGAGCTATCTAGCTGAATGGTTTTCAATGTGTGTATTCAACTTCCAGAGATAAACTGATGTGTGTTTGCAGTAGTTCAGAAACCCTTTCTTTGGAGAATGAAGAAACAGTTATTTCCAGCACTAGAGACGCATATAAGAGTTAGCAGTAAGAATGCATTTAAAACACAGAAGACCCGCTTCGTACAAACTCATCTGCTGTGTATTGGTTCCTATTAGGAGGTTGCATCTATGTTTAGAATCAGCGAGGTTGCAACACGTTTCTTTTAAGGGCTGCGTTTGGACATTCCAGAGTGGATGGGAGAACAGGCTGTATAGAGAAATACCTTGCTCTAAAACCAAAACGGAGCTATCTAGCAGAATGGTTTTCAATGTTTGTATTCAACTTCCAGAGATAAACTGATGTGTGTTTGCAGCAGTTCAGAAACCCTTTTTTGGAAAATGTAGAAACAGTCATTTCCAGCCATAGAGATGCATATAAGAGTTAGCAGTAAGAATGCCTTGAAAACACAGAAGACCCGCTTCGTACAAACTCATCTGCTGTGTGTTGGGTCCTTTTAGGAAGTTGCATCTATGTTTAGATTCAGCGAGGTAGAAACACGTTTTTTCTAAAAGCTGCCTTTGGACCTTCCAGAGTGGATGGGAGAACAGGCTGTGAAGAGAAATACCTTTCTCTGAAACCAAAACGCAGCTATCTAGCTGAATGGTTTTCAATGTGTATATTCAACTTCCAGAGATAAACTGATGTGGGTTTGCAGCAGTTCACAAACCCTTTCTTTGGAGAATGTAGAAACAGTCATTTCCAGTCATAGAGACACATATAAGAGTTAGAAATAAGAAAGCGTTTAAAACACAGAAGACCCGATTCATAGAAACTCATCTGCTGTGTATTGGTTCCTATTAGGAAGTTGCATCTATGTTTAGATTCAGCGAGGTTGCAACCCGTTTCTTCTGAAAGCTGCGTTTGGACATTCCAGAGTGGATGGGAGAAAAGGATGTAAAGAGAAATACCTTGCTCTAAATCCAAAACGGAGGTATCTAGCAGAATGGTTTTCAATATGTGTATTCAACTTCCAGAGTTAAACTGATGTGTGTTTGCAGCAGTTCAGAAACCCTTTTTTGGAAAATGTTGAAACAGTCATTTCTAGCCCTAGAGACGCATATAAGAGTTAGCAGTAAGAATGCGTTTAAAACACAGAAGACTCGCTTCGTACAAACTCATCTGCTGTGTGTTGGTTCCTTTTAGGAAGTTGCATCTATGTTTAGATTCTGTGAGGTAGAAACACGTTTCTTCTAAAAGCTAAGTTTGGACATTCCAGAGTGGATGGGAGAACAGGCTATAAAGAGAAATACCTTGCTCTAAAACCAAAAAGGAGCTATCTAGCTGAATGGTTTTCAATGTTTGTATTCAACTTCCAGAGATAAACTGATGTGTGTTTGCAGTAGTTCAGAAACCCTTTCTTTGGAGAATGAAGAAACAGTTATTTCCAGCACTAGAGACGCATATAAGAGTTAGCAGTAAGAATGCATTTAAAACACAGAAGACCCGCTTCGTACAAACTCATCTGCTGTGTATTGGTTCCTATTAGGAGGTTGCATCTATGTTTAGAATCAGCGAGGTTGCAACACGTTTCTTTTAAAGGCTGCGTTTGGACATTCCAGAGTGGATGGGAGAACAGGCTGTATAGAGAAATACCTTGCTCTAAAACCAAAACGGAGCTATCTAGCAGAATGGTTTTCAATGTTTGTATTCAACTTCCAGAGATAAACTGATGTGTGTTTGCAGCAGTTCAGAAACCCTTTTTTGGAAAATGTAGAAACAGTCATTTCCAGCCATAGAGATGCATATAAGAGTTAGCAGTAAGAATGCCTTGAAAACACAGAAGACCCGCTTCGTACAAACTCATCTGCTGTGTGTTGGGTCCTTTTAGGAAGTTGCATCTATGTTTAGATTCAGCGAGGTAGAAACACGTTTTTTCTAAAAGCTGCGTTTGGACCTTCCAGAGTGGATGGGAGAACAGGCTGTGAAGAGAAATACCTTTCTCTGAAACCAAAACGGAGCTATCTAGCTGAATGGTTTTCAATGTGTATATTCAACTTCCAGAGATAAACTGATGTGGGTTTGCAGCAGTTCACAAACCCTTTCTTTGGAGAATGTAGAAACAGTCATTTCCAGTCATAGAGACACATATAAGAGTTAGAAATAAGAAAGCGTTTAAAACACAGAAGACCCGATTCGTAGAAACTCATCTGCTGTGTATTGGTTCCTATTAGGAAGTTGCATCTATGTTTAGATTCAGCGAGGTTGCAACCCGTTTCTTCTGAAAGCTGCGTTTGGACATTCCAGAGTGGATGGGAGAAAAGGATGTGAAGAGAAATACCTTGCTCTAAATCCAAAACGGAGGTATCTAGCAGAATGGTTTTCAATGTGTGTATTCTACTTCCAGAGATAAACTGATGTGTGTTTGCAGAAGTTGAGAAACCCTTTCTTTGGAGAATGTAGAAACAGTCATTTCCAGCCCTAGAGACGCATATAAGAGTTAGCAGTAAGAATGCGTTTAAAACACAGAAGACCCGCTTCGTACAAACTCATCTGCTGTGTATTGGTTTCTATTAGGAAGTTGCATATATGTTTAGAATCAGCGAGGTTGCAACACGTTTCTTCTAAAAGCTGCATTTGGACATTCCAGAGTGGATGGGAGAACAGGCTGTAAAGAGAAATACCTTGCTCTAAAACCAAAACGGATCTATCTAGCAGAATGGTTTTCAATGTGTATATTCAAATCCGGAGATAAAGTGATGTGTGTTTGCAGCAGTTCAGAAACCCTTTCTTTGGAGAATGTAGAAACAGTCATTTCCAGCCATAGAGACGCATATAAGAGTTAGCAGTAAGAATGCGTTTAAAACACAGAAGACTCGCTTCGTACAAACTCATCTGCTGTGTGTTGGTTCCTTTTAGGAAGTTGCATCTATGTTTAGATTCTGTGAGGTAGAAACACGTTTCTTCTAAAAGCTGCGTTTGGACATTCCAGAGTGGATGGGAGAACAGGCTATAAAGAGAAATACCTTGCTCTAAAACCAAAAAGGAGCTATCTAGCAGAATGGTTTTCAATGTGTGTATTCAACTTCCAGAGATAAACTGATGTGTGTTTGCAGTAGTTCAGAAACCCTTTCTTTGGAGAATGAAGAAACAGTTATTTCCAGCACTAGAGACCCATATAAGAGTTAGCAGTAAGAATGCGTTTAAAACACAGAAGACCCGCTTCGTACAAAATCATCTGCTGTGTGTTGGTTACATTTAGGAAGTTGCATCTATGTTTAGATTCAGCGAGGTAGAAACACGTTTCTTCAAAAAGCCGCGTTTGGACATTCCAGAGTGGATGGGAGAACAGGCTGTAAAGAAAAATAACTTGCTCTAAAACCAAAACGGAGCTATCTAGCAGAATGGTTGTCAATGTGTGTATTCAACTTCCAGAGTTAAACTGATTTATGTTTGCCGCAGTTCAGAAACCCTTTCTTTGGTGAATGTAGAAACAGTCATTTCCAGCCCTAGAGACGCATATAAGAGTTAGCAGTAAGAATGCGTTTAAAACACAGAAGTCCCGCTTCGTACTTACTCATATGCTGTGTGTTGGTTTTCTTTAGGAAGTTGCATCTATGTTTAGATTCAGAGAGGTAGAAACACGTTTCTTTTAAAAGCTGTGTTTGGACATACCAGAATGGATGGGAGAACAGGCTGTAAAGAGAAATACCTTGCTCTAAAACCAAAACGGAGCTATCTAGCAGAATGGTTGTCAATATGTGTATTCAACTTCCAGAGTTAAACTGATGTGTGTTTGCAGCAGTTCAGAAACCCTTTTTTGGAAAATGTTGAAACAGTCATTTCTAGCCCTAGAGACGCATATAAGAGTTAGCAGTAAGAATGCGTTTAAAACACAGAAGACTCGCTTCGTACAAACTCATCTGCTGTGTGTTGGTTCCTTTTAGGAAGTTGCATCTATGTTTAGATTCTGTGAGGTAGAAACACGTTTCTTCTAAAAGCTAAGTTTGGACATTCCAGAGTGGATGGGAGAACAGGCTATAAAGAGAAATACCTTGCTCTAAAACCAAAAAGGAGCTATCTAGCTGAATGGTTTTCAATGTGTGTATTCAACTTCCAGAGATAAACTGATGTGTGTTTGCAGTAGTTCAGAAACCCTTTCTTTGGAGAATGAAGAAACAGTTATTTCCAGCACTAGAGACGCATATAAGAGTTAGCAGTAAGAATGCATTTAAAACACAGAAGACCCGCTTCGTACAAACTCATCTGCTGTGTATTGGTTCCTATTAGGAGGTTGCATCTATGTTTAGAATCAGCGAGGTTGCAACACGTTTCTTTTAAGGGCTGCGTTTGGACATTCCAGAGTGGATGGGAGAACAGGCTGTATAGAGAAATACCTTGCTCTAAAACCAAAACGGAGCTATCTAGCAGAATGGTTTTCAATGTTTGTATTCAACTTCCAGAGATAAACTGATGTGTGTTTGCAGCAGTTCAGAAACCCTTTTTTGGAAAATGTAGAAACAGTCATTTCCAGCCATAGAGATGCATATAAGAGTTAGCAGTAAGAATGCCTTGAAAACACAGAAGACCCGCTTCGTACAAACTCATCTGCTGTGTGTTGGGTCCTTTTAGGAAGTTGCATCTATGTTTAGATTCAGCGAGGTAGAAACACGTTTTTTCTAAAAGCTGCGTTTGGACCTTCCAGAGTGGATGGGAGAACAGGCTGTGAAGAGAAATACCTTTCTCTGAAACCAAAACGCAGCTATCTAGCTGAATGGTTTTCAATGTGTATATTCAACTTCCAGAGATAAACTGATGTGGGTTTGCAGCAGTTCACAAACCCTTTCTTTGGAGAATGTAGAAACAGTCATTTCCAGTCATAGAGACACATATAAGAGTTAGAAATAAGAAAGCGTTTAAAACACAGAAGACCCGATTCATAGAAACTCATCTGCTGTGTATTGGTTCCTATTAGGAAGTTGCATCTATGTTTAGATTCAGCGAGGTTGCAACCCGTTTCTTCTGAAAGCTGCGTTTGGACATTCCAGAGTGGATGGGAGAAAAGGATGTAAAGAGAAATACCTTGCTCTAAATCCAAAACGGAGGTATCTAGCAGAATGGTTTTCAATATGTGTATTCAACTTCCAGAGTTAAACTGATGTGTGTTTGCAGCAGTTCAGAAACCCTTTTTTGGAAAATGTTGAAACAGTCATTTCTAGCCCTAGAGACGCATATAAGAGTTAGCAGTAAGAATGCGTTTAAAACACAGAAGACTCGCTTCGTACAAACTCATCTGCTGTGTGTTGGTTCCTTTTAGGAAGTTGCATCTATGTTTAGATTCTGTGAGGTAGAAACACGTTTCTTCTAAAAGCTAAGTTTGGACATTCCAGAGTGGATGGGAGAACAGGCTATAAAGAGAAATACCTTGCTCTAAAACCAAAAAGGAGCTATCTAGCTGAATGGTTTTCAATGTTTGTATTCAACTTCCAGAGATAAACTGATGTGTGTTTGCAGTAGTTCAGAAACCCTTTCTTTGGAGAATGAAGAAACAGTTATTTCCAGCACTAGAGACGCATATAAGAGTTAGCAGTAAGAATGCATTTAAAACACAGAAGACCCGCTTCGTACAAACTCATCTGCTGTGTATTGGTTCCTATTAGGAGGTTGCATCTATGTTTAGAATCAGCGAGGTTGCAACAGGTTTCTTTTAAAGGCTGCGTTTGGACATTCCAGAGTGGATGGGAGAACAGGCTGTATAGAGAAATACCTTGCTCTAAAACCAAAACGGAGCTATCTAGCAGAATGGTTTTCAATGTTTGTATTCAACTTCCAGAGATAAACTGATGTGTGTTTGCAGCAGTTCAGAAACCCTTTTTTGGAAAATGTAGAAACAGTCATTTCCAGCCATAGAGATGCATATAAGAGTTAGCAGTAAGAATGCCTTGAAAACACAGAAGACCCGCTTCGTACAAACTCATCTGCTGTGTGTTGGGTCCTTTTAGGAAGTTGCATCTATGTTTAGATTCAGCGAGGTAGAAACACGTTTTTTCTAAAAGCTGCGTTTGGACCTTCCAGAGTGGATGGGAGAACAGGCTGTGAAGAGAAATACCTTTCTCTGAAACCAAAACGGAGCTATCTAGCTGAATGGTTTTCAATGTGTATATTCAACTTCCAGAGATAAACTGATGTGGGTTTGCAGCAGTTCACAAACCCTTTCTTTGGAGAATGTAGAAACAGTCATTTCCAGTCATAGAGACACATATAAGAGTTAGAAATAAGAAAGCGTTTAAAACACAGAAGACCCGATTCGTAGAAACTCATCTGCTGTGTATTGGTTCCTATTAGGAAGTTGCATCTATGTTTAGATTCAGCGAGGTTGCAACCCGTTTCTTCTGAAAGCTGCGTTTGGACATTCCAGAGTGGATGGGAGAAAAGGATGTGAAGAGAAATACCTTGCTCTAAATCCAAAACGGAGGTATCTAGCAGAATGGTTTTCAATGTGTGTATTCTACTTCCAGAGATAAACTGATGTGTGTTTGCAGAAGTTGAGAAACCCTTTCTTTGGAGAATGTAGAAACAGTCATTTCCAGCCCTAGAGACGCATATAAGAGTTAGCAGTAAGAATGCGTTTAAAACACAGAAGACCCGCTTCGTACAAACTCATCTGCTGTGTATTGGTTTCTATTAGGAAGTTGCATATATGTTTAGAATCAGCGAGGTTGCAACACGTTTCTTCTAAAAGCTGCATTTGGACATTCCAGAGTGGATGGGAGAACAGGCTGTAAAGAGAAATACCTTGCTCTAAAACCAAAACGGATCTATCTAGCAGAATGGTTTTCAATGTGTATATTCAAATCCGGAGATAAAGTGATGTGTGTTTGCAGCAGTTCAGAAACCCTTTCTTTGGAGAATGTAGAAACAGTCATTTCCAGCCATAGAGACGCATATAAGAGTTAGCAGTAAGAATGCGTTTAAAACACAGAAGACTCGCTTCGTACAAACTCATCTGCTGTGTGTTGGTTCCTTTTAGGAAGTTGCATCTATGTTTAGATTCTGTGAGGTAGAAACACGTTTCTTCTAAAAGCTGCGTTTGGACATTCCAGAGTGGATGGGAGAACAGGCTATAAAGAGAAATACCTTGCTCTAAAACCAAAAAGGAGCTATCTAGCAGAATGGTTTTCAATGTGTGTATTCAACTTCCAGAGATAAACTGATGTGTGTTTGCAGTAGTTCAGAAACCCTTTCTTTGGAGAATGAAGAAACAGTTATTTCCAGCACTAGAGACCCATATAAGAGTTAGCAGTAAGAATGCGTTTAAAACACAGAAGACCCGCTTCGTACAAAATCATCTGCTGTGTGTTGGTTACATTTAGGAAGTTGCATCTATGTTTAGATTCAGCGAGGTAGAAACACGTTTCTTCAAAAAGCCGCGTTTGGACATTCCAGAGTGGATGGGAGAACAGGCTGTAAAGAAAAATAACTTGCTCTAAAACCAAAACGGAGCTATCTAGCAGAATGGTTGTCAATGTGTGTATTCAACTTCCAGAGTTAAACTGATTTATGTTTGCCGCAGTTCAGAAACCCTTTCTTTGGTGAATGTAGAAACAGTCATTTCCAGCCCTAGAGACGCATATAAGAGTTAGCAGTAAGAATGCGTTTAAAACACAGAAGTCCCGCTTCGTACTTACTCATATGCTGTGTGTTGGTTTTCTTTAGGAAGTTGCATCTATGTTTAGTTTCAGAGAGGTAGAAACACGTTTCTTTTAAAAGCTGTGTTTGGACATACCAGAATGGATGGGAGAACAGGCTGTAAAGAGAAATACCTTGCTCTAAAACCAAAACGGAGCTATCTAGCAGAATGGTTGTCAATATGTGTATTCAACTTCCAGAGTTAAACTGATGTGTGTTTGCAGCAGTTCAGAAACCCTTTTTTGGAAAATGTTGAAACAGTCATTTCTAGCCCTAGAGACGCATATAAGAGTTAGCAGTAAGAATGCGTTTAAAACACAGAAGACTCGCTTCGTACAAACTCATCTGCTGTGTGTTGGTTCCTTTTAGGAAGTTGCATCTATGTTTAGATTCTGTGAGGTAGAAACACGTTTCTTCTAAAAGCTAAGTTTGGACATTCCAGAGTGGATGGGAGAACAGGCTATAAAGAGAAATACCTTGCTCTAAAACCAAAAAGGAGCTATCTAGCTGAATGGTTTTCAATGTGTGTATTCAACTTCCAGAGATAAACTGATGTGTGTTTGCAGTAGTTCAGAAACCCTATCTTTGGAGAATGAAGAAACAGTTATTTCCAGCACTAGAGACGCATATAAGAGTTAGCAGTAAGAATGCATTTAAAACACAGAAGACCCGCTTCGTACAAACTCATCTGCTGTGTATTGGTTCCTATTAGGAGGTTGCATCTATGTTTAGAATCAGCGAGGTTGCAACACGTTTCTTTTAAAGGCTGCGTTTGGACATTCCAGAGTGGATGGGAGAACAGGCTGTAAAGAGAAATACCTTGCTCTAAAACCAAAACGGAGCTATCTAGCAGAATGGTTTTCAATGTGTATATTCAAATCCGGAGATAAAGTGATGTGTGTTTGCAGCAGTTCAGAAACCCTTTCTTTGGAGAATGTAGAAACAGTCATTTCCAGCCATAGAGACGCATATAAGAGTTAGCAGTAAGAATGCGTTTAAAACACAGAAGACTCGCTTCGTACAAACTCATCTGGTGTGTGTTGGTTCCTTTTAGGAAGTTGCATCTATGTTTAGATTCTGTGAGGTAGAAACACGTTTCTTCTAAAAGCTGCGTTTGGACATTCCAGAGTGGATGGGAGAACAGGCTATAAAGAGAAATACCTTGCTCTAAAACCAAAAAGGAGCTATCTAGCAGAATGGTTTTCAATGTGTGTATTCAACTTCCAGAGATAAACTGATGTGTGTTTGCAGCAGTTCAGAAACCATTTCTTTGGAGAATGTAGAAAAAATTATTTCCAGCCATAGAGATGCATATAAGAGTTAGCAGTAAGAATGCGTTTAAAACACAGAAGACCAGATTCGTACAAACTCATCTGCTGTGTATTGGTTCCTATTAGGAAGTTGCATCTATGTTTAGAGTCAGCGAGGTTGCAACCCGTTTCTTCTGAAAGCTGCGTTTGGACATTCCAGAGTGGAAGGGAGAAAAGGATGTAAAGAGAAATACCTTGCTCTAAATCCAAAACTGAGATATCTAGCAGAATGGTTGTCAATGTGTGTATTCTACTTCCAGAGATAAACTGATGAGTGTTTGCAGAAGTTGAGAAACCCTTTCTTTGGAGAATGTAGAAACAGTCATTTCCAGCCCTAGAGACGCATATAAGAGTTAGCAGTAAGAATGCGTTTAAAACACAGAAGACCCGCTTCGTACTTACTCATATGCTGTGTGTTGGTTTTCTTTAGGAAGTTGCATCTATGTTTAGATTCAGAGAGGTAGAAACACGTTTCTTTTAAAAGCTGCGTTTGGACATACCAGAATGGATGGGAGAACAGGCTGTAAAGAGAAATACCTTGCTCTAAAACCAAAACGGAGCTATCTAGCAGAATGGTTGTCAATATGTGTATTCAACTTCCAGAGTTAAACTGATGTGTGTTTGCAGCAGTTCAGAAACCCTTTTTTGGAAAATGTTGAAACAGTCATTTCTAGCCCTAGAGAGGCATATAAGAGTTAGCAGTAAGAATGCGTTTAAAACACAGAAGACTCGCTTCGTACAAACTCATCTGCTGTGTGTTGGTTCCTTTTAGGAAGTTGCATCTATGTTTAGATTCTGTGAGGTAGAAACACGTTTCTTCTAAAAGCTAAGTTTGGACATTCCAGAGTGGATGGGAGAACAGGCTATAAAGAGAAATACCTTGCTCTAAAACCAAAAAGGAGCTATCTAGCTGAATGGTTTTCAATGTTTTTATTCAACTTCCAGAGATAAACTGATGTGTGTTTGCAGTAGTTCAGAAACCCTTTCTTTGGAGAATGAAGAAACAGTTATTTCCAGCACTAGAGACGCATATAAGAGTTAGCAGTAAGAATGCATTTAAAACACAGAAGACCCGCTTCGTACAAACTCATCTGCTGTGTATTGGTTCCTATTAGGAAGTTGCATCTATGTTTAGATTCAGCGAGGTTGCAACCCGTTTCTTCTGAAAGCTGCGTTTGGACATTCCAGAGTGGATGGGAGAAAAGGATGTAAAGAGAAATACCTTGCTCTAAATCCAAAACGGAGGTATCTAGCAGAATGGTTTTCAATGTGTGTATTCTACTTCCAGAGATAAACTGATGTGTGTTTGCAGAAGTTGAGAAACCCTTTCTTTGGAGAATGTAGAAACAGTCATTTCCAGCCCTAGAGACGCATATAAGAGTTAGCAGTAAGAATGCGTTTAAAACACAGAAGACCCGCTTCGTACAAACTCATCTGCTGTGTATTGGTTTCTATTAGGAAGTTGCATATATGTTTAGAATCAGCGAGGTTGCAACACGTTTCTTCTAAAAGCTGCATTTGGACATTCCAGAGTGGATGGGAGAACAGGCTGTAAAGAGAAATACCTTGCTCTAAAACCAAAACGGAGCTATCTAGCAGAATGGTTTTCAATGTGTATATTCAAATCCGGAGATAAAGTGATGTGTGTTTGCAGCAGTTCAGAAACCCTTTCTTTGGAGAATGTAGAAACAGTCATTTCCAGCCATAGAGACGCATATAAGAGTTAGCAGTAAGAATGCGTTTAAAACACAGAAGACTCGCTTCGTACAAACTCATCTGCTGTGTGTTGGTTCCTTTTAGGAAGTTGCATCTATGTTTAGATTCTGTGAGGTAGAAACACGTTTCTTCTAAAAGCTAAGTTTGGACATTCCAGAGTGGATGGGAGAACAGGCTATAAAGAGAAATACCTTGCTCTAAAACCAAAAAGGAGCTATCTAGCTGAATGGTTTTCAATGTGTGTATTCAACTTCCAGAGATAAACTGATGTGTGTTTGCAGTAGTTCAGAAACCCTATCTTTGGAGAATGAAGAAACAGTTATTTCCAGCACTAGAGACGCATATAAGAGTTAGCAGTAAGAATGCATTTAAAACACAGAAGACCCGCTTCGTACAAACTCATCTGCTGTGTATTGGTTCCTATTAGGAGGTTGCATCTATGTTTAGAATCAGCGAGGTTGCAACACGTTTCTTTTAAAGGCTGCGTTTGGACATTCCAGAGTGGATGGGAGAACAGGCTGTAAAGAGAAATACCTTGCTCTAAAACCAAAACGGAGCTATCTAGCAGAATGGTTTTCAATGTGTATATTCAAATCCGGAGATAAAGTGATGTGTGTTTGCAGCAGTTCAGAAACCCTTTCTTTGGAGAATGTAGAAACAGTCATTTCCAGCCATAGAGACGCATATAAGAGTTAGCAGTAAGAATGCGTTTAAAACACAGAAGACTCGCTTCGT
The DNA here is from genome assembly GCF_048565385.1 of Saimiri boliviensis. Classification (NCBI taxonomy): domain Eukaryota; kingdom Metazoa; phylum Chordata; class Mammalia; order Primates; family Cebidae; genus Saimiri; species Saimiri boliviensis. The sequence goes on along the minus strand of NC_133470.1, from coordinate 81,881,572 downwards.
ACAAACTCATCTGGTGTGTGTTGGTTCCTTTTAGGAAGTTGCATCTATGTTTAGATTCTGTGAGGTAGAAACACGTTTCTTCTAAAAGCTGCGTTTGGACATTCCAGAGTGGATGGGAGAACAGGCTATAAAGAGAAATACCTTGCTCTAAAACCAAAAAGGAGCTATCTAGCAGAATGGTTTTCAATGTGTGTATTCAACTTCCAGAGATAAACTGATGTGTGTTTGCAGCAGTTCAGAAACCATTTCTTTGGAGAATGTAGAAAAAATTATTTCCAGCCATAGAGATGCATATAAGAGTTAGCAGTAAGAATGCGTTTAAAACACAGAAGACCCGATTCGTACAAACTCATCTGCTGTGTATTGGTTCCTATTAGGAAGTTGCATCTATGTTTAGAGTCAGCGAGGTTGCAACCCGTTTCTTCTGAAAGCTGCGTTTGGACATTCCAGAGTGGAAGGGAGAAAAGGATGTAAAGAGAAATACCTTGCTCTAAATCCAAAACTGAGATATCTAGCAGAATGGTTGTCAATGTGTGTATTCTACTTCCAGAGATAAACTGATGAGTGTTTGCAGAAGTTGAGAAACCCTTTCTTTGGAGAATGTAGAAACAGTCATTTCCAGCCCTAGAGACGCATATAAGAGTTAGCAGTAAGAATGCGTTTAAAACACAGAAGACCCGCTTCGTACTTACTCATATGCTGTGTGTTGGTTTTCTTTAGGAAGTTGCATCTATGTTTAGATTCAGAGAGGTAGAAACACGTTTCTTTTAAAAGCTGCGTTTGGACATACCAGAATGGATGGGAGAACAGGCTGTAAAGAGAAATACCTTGCTCTAAAACCAAAACGGAGCTATCTAGCAGAATGGTTGTCAATATGTGTATTCAACTTCCAGAGTTAAACTGATGTGTGTTTGCAGCAGTTCAGAAACCCTTTTTTGGAAAATGTTGAAACAGTCATTTCTAGCCCTAGAGAGGCATATAAGAGTTAGCAGTAAGAATGCGTTTAAAACACAGAAGACTCGCTTCGTACAAACTCATCTGCTGTGTGTTGGTTCCTTTTAGGAAGTTGCATCTATGTTTAGATTCTGTGAGGTAGAAACACGTTTCTTCTAAAAGCTAAGTTTGGACATTCCAGAGTGGATGGGAGAACAGGCTATAAAGAGAAATACCTTGCTCTAAAACCAAAAAGGAGCTATCTAGCTGAATGGTTTTCAATGTTTTTATTCAACTTCCAGAGATAAACTGATGTGTGTTTGCAGTAGTTCAGAAACCCTTTCTTTGGAGAATGAAGAAACAGTTATTTCCAGCACTAGAGACGCATATAAGAGTTAGCAGTAAGAATGCATTTAAAACACAGAAGACCCGCTTCGTACAAACTCATCTGCTGTGTATTGGTTCCTATTAGGAAGTTGCATCTATGTTTAGATTCAGCGAGGTTGCAACCCGTTTCTTCTGAAAGCTGCGTTTGGACATTCCAGAGTGGATGGGAGAAAAGGATGTAAAGAGAAATACCTTGCTCTAAATCCAAAACGGAGGTATCTAGCAGAATGGTTTTCAATGTGTGTATTCTACTTCCAGAGATAAACTGATGTGTGTTTGCAGAAGTTGAGAAACCCTTTCTTTGGAGAATGTAGAAACAGTCATTTCCAGCCCTAGAGACGCATATAAGAGTTAGCAGTAAGAATGCGTTTAAAACACAGAAGACCCGCTTCGTACAAACTCATCTGCTGTGTATTGGTTTCTATTAGGAAGTTGCATATATGTTTAGAATCAGCGAGGTTGCAACACGTTTCTTCTAAAAGCTGCATTTGGACATTCCAGAGTGGATGGGAGAACAGGCTGTAAAGAGAAATACCTTGCTCTAAAACCAAAACGGAGCTATCTAGCAGAATGGTTTTCAATGTGTATATTCAAATCCGGAGATAAAGTGATGTGTGTTTGCAGCAGTTCAGAAACCCTTTCTTTGGAGAATGTAGAAACAGTCATTTCCAGCCATAGAGACGCATATAAGAGTTAGCAGTAAGAATGCGTTTAAAACACAGAAGACTCGCTTCGTACAAACTCATCTGCTGTGTGTTGGTTCCTTTTAGGAAGTTGCATCTATGTTTAGATTCTGTGAGGTAGAAACACGTTTCTTCTAAAAGCTAAGTTTGGACATTCCAGAGTGGATGGGAGAACAGGCTATAAAGAGAAATACCTTGCTCTAAAACCAAAAAGGAGCTATCTAGCTGAATGGTTTTCAATGTGTGTATTCAACTTCCAGAGATAAACTGATGTGTGTTTGCAGTAGTTCAGAAACCCTATCTTTGGAGAATGAAGAAACAGTTATTTCCAGCACTAGAGACGCATATAAGAGTTAGCAGTAAGAATGCATTTAAAACACAGAAGACCCGCTTCGTACAAACTCATCTGCTGTGTATTGGTTCCTATTAGGAGGTTGCATCTATGTTTAGAATCAGCGAGGTTGCAACACGTTTCTTTTAAAGGCTGCGTTTGGACATTCCAGAGTGGATGGGAGAACAGGCTGTAAAGAGAAATACCTTGCTCTAAAACCAAAACGGAGCTATCTAGCAGAATGGTTTTCAATGTGTATATTCAAATCCGGAGATAAAGTGATGTGTGTTTGCAGCAGTTCAGAAACCCTTTCTTTGGAGAATGTAGAAACAGTCATTTCCAGCCATAGAGACGCATATAAGAGTTAGCAGTAAGAATGCGTTTAAAACACAGAAGACTCGCTTCGTACAAACTCATCTGGTGTGTGTTGGTTCCTTTTAGGAAGTTGCATCTATGTTTAGATTCTGTGAGGTAGAAACACGTTTCTTCTAAAAGCTGCGTTTGGACATTCCAGAGTGGATGGGAGAACAGGCTATAAAGAGAAATACCTTGCTCTAAAACCAAAAAGGAGCTATCTAGCAGAATGGTTTTCAATGTGTGTATTCAACTTCCAGAGATAAACTGATGTGTGTTTGCAGCAGTTCAGAAACCATTTCTTTGGAGAATGTAGAAAAAATTATTTCCAGCCATAGAGATGCATATAAGAGTTAGCAGTAAGAATGCGTTTAAAACACAGAAGACCCGATTCGTACAAACTCATCTGCTGTGTATTGGTTCCTATTAGGAAGTTGCATCTATGTTTAGAGTCAGCGAGGTTGCAACCCGTTTCTTCTGAAAGCTGCGTTTGGACATTCCAGAGTGGAAGGGAGAAAAGGATGTAAAGAGAAATACCTTGCTCTAAATCCAAAACTGAGATATCTAGCAGAATGGTTGTCAATGTGTGTATTCTACTTCCAGAGATAAACTGATGAGTGTTTGCAGAAGTTGAGAAACCCTTTCTTTGGAGAATGTAGAAACAGTCATTTCCAGCCCTAGAGACGCATATAAGAGTTAGCAGTAAGAATGCGTTTAAAACACAGAAGACCCGCTTCGTACTTACTCATATGCTGTGTGTTGGTTTTCTTTAGGAAGTTGCATCTATGTTTAGATTCAGAGAGGTAGAAACACGTTTCTTTTAAAAGCTGCGTTTGGACATACCAGAATGGATGGGAGAACAGGCTGTAAAGAGAAATACCTTGCTCTAAAACCAAAACGGAGCTATCTAGCAGAATGGTTGTCAATATGTGTATTCAACTTCCAGAGTTAAACTGATGTGTGTTTGCAGCAGTTCAGAAACCCTTTTTTGGAAAATGTTGAAACAGTCATTTCTAGCCCTAGAGACGCATATAAGAGTTAGCAGTAAGAATGCGTTTAAAACACAGAAGACTCGCTTCGTACAAACTCATCTGCTGTGTGTTGGTTCCTTTTAGGAAGTTGCATCTATGTTTAGATTCTGTGAGGTAGAAACACGTTTCTTCTAAAAGCTAAGTTTGGACATTCCAGAGTGGATGGGAGAACAGGCTATAAAGAGAAATACCTTGCTCTAAAACCAAAAAGGAGCTATCTAGCTGAATGGTTTTCAATGTTTTTATTCAACTTCCAGAGATAAACTGATGTGTGTTTGCAGTAGTTCAGAAACCCTTTCTTTGGAGAATGAAGAAACAGTTATTTCCAGCACTAGAGACGCATATAAGAGTTAGCAGTAAGAATGCATTTAAAACACAGAAGACCCGCTTCGTACAAACTCATCTGCTGTGTATTGGTTCCTATTAGGAAGTTGCATCTATGTTTAGATTCAGCGAGGTTGCAACCCGTTTCTTCTGAAAGCTGCGTTTGGACATTCCAGAGTGGATGGGAGAAAAGGATGTAAAGAGAAATACCTTGCTCTAAATCCAAAACGGAGGTATCTAGCAGAATGGTTTTCAATGTGTGTATTCTACTTCCAGAGATAAACTGATGTGTGTTTGCAGAAGTTGAGAAACCCTTTCTTTGGAGAATGTAGAAACAGTCATTTCCAGCCCTAGAGACGCATATAAGAGTTAGCAGTAAGAATGCGTTTAAAACACAGAAGACCCGCTTCGTACAAACTCATCTGCTGTGTATTGGTTTCTATTAGGAAGTTGCATATATGTTTAGAATCAGCGAGGTTGCAACACGTTTCTTCTAAAAGCTGCATTTGGACATTCCAGAGTGGATGGGAGAACAGGCTGTAAAGAGAAATACCTTGCTCTAAAACCAAAACGGAGCTATCTAGCAGAATGGTTTTCAATGTGTATATTCAAATCCGGAGATAAAGTGATGTGTGTTTGCAGCAGTTCAGAAACCCTTTCTTTGGAGAATGTAGAAACAGTCATTTCCAGCCATAGAGACGCATATAAGAGTTAGCAGTAAGAATGCGTTTAAAACACAGAAGACTCGCTTCGTACAAACTCATCTGGTGTGTGTTGGTTCCTTTTAGGAAGTTGCATCTATGTTTAGATTCTGTGAGGTAGAAACACGTTTCTTCTAAAAGCTGCGTTTGGACATTCCAGAGTGGATGGGAGAACAGGCTATAAAGAGAAATACCTTGCTCTAAAACCAAAAAGGAGCTATCTAGCAGAATGGTTTTCAATGTGTGTATTCAACTTCCAGAGATAAACTGATGTGTGTTTGCAGTAGTTCAGAAACCCTTTCTTTGGAGAATGAAGAAACAGTTATTTCCAGCACTAGAGACCCATATAAGAGTTAGCAGTAAGAATGCGTTTAAAACACAGAAGTCCCGCTTCGTACTTACTCATATGCTGTGTGTTGGTTTTCTTTAGGAAGTTGCATCTATGTTTAGATTCAGAGAGCTAGAAACACGTTTCTTTTAAAAGCTGTGTTTGGACATACCAGAATGGATGGGAGAACAGGCTGTAAAGAGAAATACCTTGCTCTAAAACCAAAACGGAGCTATCTAGCAGAATGGTTGTCAATATGTGTATTCAACTTCCAGAGTTAAACTGATGTGTGTTTGCAGCAGTTCAGAAACCCTTTTTTGGAAAATGTTGAAACAGTCATTTCCAGCCCTAGAGACGCATATAAGAGTTAGCAGTAAGAATGCGTTTAAAACACAGAAGACTCGCTTCGTACAAACTCATCTGCTGTGTGTTGGTTCCTTTTAGGAAGTTGCATCTATGTTTAGATTCTGTGAGGTAGAAACACGTTTCTTCTAAAAGCTAAGTTTGGACATTCCAGAGTGGATGGGAGAACAGGCTATAAAGAGATATACCTTGCTCTAAAACCAAAAAGGAGCTATCTAGCTGAATGGTTTTCAATGTGTGTATTCAACTTCCAGAGATAAACTGATGTGTGTTTGCAGTAGTTCAGAAACCCTTTCTTTGGAGAATGAAGAAACAGTTATTTCCAGCACTAGAGACGCATATAAGAGTTAGCAGTAAGAATGCATTTAAAACACAGAAGACCCGCGTCGTACAAACTCATCTGCTGTGTATTGGTTCCTATTAGGAGGTTGCATCTATGTTTAGAATCAGCGAGGTTGCAACACGTTTCTTTTAAAGGCTGCGTTTGGACATTCCAGAGTGGATGGGAGAACAGGCTGTAAAGAGAAATACCTTGCTCTAAAACCAAAACGGAGCTATCTAGCAGAATGGTTTTCAATGTGTATATTCAAATCCGGAGATAAAGTGATGTGTGTTTGCAGCAGTTCAGAAACCCTTTCTTTGGAGAATGTAGAAACAGTCATTTCCAGCCATAGAGACGCATATAAGAGTTAGCAGTAAGAATGCGTTTAAAACACAGAAGACTCGCTTCGTACAAACTCATCTGGTGTGTGTTGGTTCCTTTTAGGAAGTTGCATCTATGTTTAGATTCTGTGAGGTAGAAACACGTTTCTTCTAAAAGCTGCGTTTGGACATTCCAGAGTGGATGGGAGAACAGGCTATAAAGAGAAATACCTTGCTCTAAAACCAAAAAGGAGCTATCTAGCAGAATGGTTTACAATGTGTGTATTCAACTTCCAGAGATAAACTGATGTGTGTTTGCAGCAGTTCAGAAACCATTTCTTTGGAGAATGTAGAAAAAATTATTTCCAGCCATAGAGATGCATATAAGAGTTAGCAGTAAGAATGCGTTTAAAACACAGAAGACCCGATTCGTACAAACTCATCTGCTGTGTATTGGTTCCTATTAGGAAGTTGCATCTATGTTTAGAGTCAGCGAGGTTGCAACCCGTTTCTTCTGAAAGCTGCGTTTGGACATTCCAGAGTGGAAGGGAGAAAAGGATGTAAAGAGAAATACCTTGCTCTAAATCCAAAACTGAGATATCTAGCAGAATGGTTGTCAATGTGTGTATTCTACTTCCAGAGATAAACTGATGAGTGTTTGCAGAAGTTGAGAAACCCTTTCTTTGGAGAATGTAGAAACAGTCATTTCCAGCCCTAGAGACGCATATAAGAGTTAGCAGTAAGAATGCGTTTAAAACACAGAAGACCCGCTTCGTACTTACTCATATGCTGTGTGTTGGTTTTCTTTAGGAAGTTGCATCTATGTTTAGATTCAGAGAGGTAGAAACACGTTTCTTTTAAAAGCTGCGTTTGGACATACCAGAATGGATGGGAGAACAGGCTGTAAAGAGAAATACCTTGCTCTAAAACCAAAACGGAGCTATCTAGCAGAATGGTTGTCAATATGTGTATTCAACTTCCAGAGTTAAACTGATGTGTGTTTGCAGCAGTTCAGAAACCCTTTTTTGGAAAATGTTGAAACAGTCATTTCTAGCCCTAGAGACGCATATACGAGTTAGCAGTAAGAATGCGTTTAAAACACAGAAGACTCGCTTCGTACAAACTCATCTGCTGTGTGTTGGTTCCTTTTAGGAAGTTGCATCTATGTTTAGATTCTGTGAGGTAGAAACACGTTTCTTCTAAAAGCTAAGTTTGGACATTCCAGAGTGGATGGGAGAACAGGCTATAAAGAGAAATACCTTGCTCTAAAACCAAAAAGGAGCTATCTAGCTGAATGGTTTTCAATGTTTGTATTCAACTTCCAGAGATAAACTGATGTGTGTTTGCAGTAGTTCAGAAACCCTTTCTTTGGAGAATGAAGAAACAGTTATTTCCAGCACTAGAGACGCATATAAGAGTTAGCAGTAAGAATGCATTTAAAACACAGAAGACCCGCTTCGTACAAACTCATCTGCTGTGTATTGGTTCCTATTAGGAGGTTGCATCTATGTTTAGAATCAGCGAGGTTGCAACACGTTTCTTTTAAGGGCTGCGTTTGGACATTCCAGAGTGGATGGGAGAACAGGCTGTATAGAGAAATACCTTGCTCTAAAACCAAAACGGAGCTATCTAGCAGAATGGTTTTCAATGTTTGTATTCAACTTCCAGAGATAAACTGATGTGTGTTTGCAGCAGTTCAGAAACCCTTTTTTGGAAAATGTAGAAACAGTCATTTCCAGCCATAGAGATGCATATAAGAGTTAGCAGTAAGAATGCCTTGAAAACACAGAAGACCCGCTTCGTACAAACTCATCTGCTGTGTGTTGGGTCCTTTTAGGAAGTTGCATCTATGTTTAGATTCAGCGAGGTAGAAACACGTTTTTTCTAAAAGCTGCGTTTGGACCTTCCAGAGTGGATGGGAGAACAGGCTGTGAAGAGAAATACCTTTCTCTGAAACCAAAACGGAGCTATCTAGCTGAATGGTTTTCAATGTGTATATTCAACTTCCAGAGATAAACTGATGTGGGTTTGCAGCAGTTCACAAACCCTTTCTTTGGAGAATGTAGAAACAGTCATTTCCAGTCATAGAGACACATATAAGAGTTAGAAATAAGAAAGCGTTTAAAACACAGAAGACCCGATTCGTAGAAACTCATCTGCTGTGTATTGGTTCCTATTAGGAAGTTGCATCTATGTTTAGATTCAGCGAGGTTGCAACCCGTTTCTTCTGAAAGCTGCGTTTGGACATTCCAGAGTGGATGGGAGAAAAGGATGTGAAGAGAAATACCTTGCTCTAAATCCAAAACGGAGGTATCTAGCAGAATGGTTTTCAATGTGTGTATTCTACTTCCAGAGATAAACTGATGTGTGTTTGCAGAAGTTGAGAAACCCTTTCTTTGGAGAATGTAGAAACAGTCATTTCCAGCCCTAGAGACGCATATAAGAGTTAGCAGTAAGAATGCGTTTAAAACACAGAAGACCCGCTTCGTACAAACTCATCTGCTGTGTATTGGTTTCTATTAGGAAGTTGCATATATGTTTAGAATCAGCGAGGTTGCAACACGTTTCTTCTAAAAGCTGCATTTGGACATTCCAGAGTGGATGGGAGAACAGGCTGTAAAGAGAAATACCTTGCTCTAAAACCAAAACGGAGCTATCTAGCAGAATGGTTTTCAATGTGTATATTCAAATCCGGAGATAAAGTGATGTGTGTTTGCAGCAGTTCAGAAACCCTTTCTTTGGAGAATGTAGAAACAGTCATTTCCAGCCATAGAGACGCATATAAGAGTTAGCAGTAAGAATGCGTTTAAAACACAGAAGACTCGCTTCGTACAAACTCATCTGCTGTGTGTTGGTTCCTTTTAGGAAGTTGCATCTATGTTTAGATTCTGTGAGGTAGAAACACGTTTCTTCTAAAAGCTAAGTTTGGACATTCCAGAGTGGATGGGAGAACAGGCTATAAAGAGAAATACCTTGCTCTAAAACCAAAAAGGAGCTATCTAGCAGAATGGTTTTCAATGTGTGTATTCTACTTCCAGAGATAAACTGATGTGTGTTTGCAGTAGTTCAGAAACCCTTTCTTTGGAGAATGAAGAAACAGTTATTTCCAGCACTAGAGACCCATATAAGAGTTAGCAGTAAGAATGCGTTTAAAACACAGAAGACCCGCTTCGTACAAAATCATCTGCTGTGTGTTGGTTACATTTAGGAAGTTGCATCTATGTTTAGATTCTGTGAGGTAGAAACACGTTTCTTCTAAAAGCTAAGTTTGGACATTCCAGAGTGGATGGGAGAACAGGCTATAAAGAGATATACCTTGCTCTAAAACCAAAAAGGAGCTATCTAGCTGAATGGTTTTCAATGTGTGTATTCAACTTCCAGAGATAAACTGATGTGTGTTTGCAGTAGTTCAGAAACCCTTTCTTTGGAGAATGAAGAAACAGTTATTTCCAGCACTAGAGACGCATATAAGAGTTAGCAGTAAGAATGCATTTAAAACACAGAAGACCCGCGTCGTACAAACTCATCTGCTGTGTATTGGTTCCTATTAGGAGGTTGCATCTATGTTTAGAATCAGCGAGGTTGCAACACGTTTCTTTTAAAGGCTGCGTTTGGACATTCCAGAGTGGATGGGAGAACAGGCTGTAAAGAGAAATACCTTGCTCTAAAACCAAAACGGAGCTATCTAGCAGAATGGTTTTCAATGTGTATATTCAAATCCGGAGATAAAGTGATGTGTGTTTGCAGCAGTTCAGAAACCCTTTCTTTGGAGAATGTAGAAACAGTCATTTCCAGCCATAGAGACGCATATAAGAGTTAGCAGTAAGAATGCGTTTAAAACACAGAAGACTCGCTTCGTACAAACTCATCTGGTGTGTGTTGGTTCCTTTTAGGAAGTTGCATCTATGTTTAGATTCTGTGAGGTAGAAACACGTTTCTTCTAAAAGCTGCGTTTGGACATTCCAGAGTGGATGGGAGAACAGGCTATAAAGAGAAATACCTTGCTCTAAAACCAAAAAGGAGCTATCTAGCAGAATGGTTTACAATGTGTGTATTCAACTTCCAGAGATAAACTGATGTGTGTTTGCAGCAGTTCAGAAACCATTTCTTTGGAGAATGTAGAAAAAATTATTTCCAGCCATAGAGATGCATATAAGAGTTAGCAGTAAGAATGCGTTTAAAACACAGAAGACCCGATTCGTACAAACTCATCTGCTGTGTATTGGTTCCTATTAGGAAGTTGCATCTATGTTTAGAGTCAGCGAGGTTGCAACCCGTTTCTTCTGAAAGCTGCGTTTGGACATTCCAGAGTGGAAGGGAGAAAAGGATGTAAAGAGAAATACCTTGCTCTAAATCCAAAACTGAGATATCTAGCAGAATGGTTGTCAATGTGTGTATTCTACTTCCAGAGATAAACTGATGAGTGTTTGCAGAAGTTGAGAAACCCTTTCTTTGGAGAATGTAGAAACAGTCATTTCCAGCCCTAGAGACGCATATAAGAGTTAGCAGTAAGAATGCGTTTAAAACACAGAAGACCCGCTTCGTACTTACTCATATGCTGTGTGTTGGTTTTCTTTAGGAAGTTGCATCTATGTTTAGATTCAGAGAGGTAGAAACACGTTTCTTTTAAAAGCTGCGTTTGGACATACCAGAATGGATGGGAGAACAGGCTGTAAAGAGAAATACCTTGCTCTAAAACCAAAACGGAGCTATCTAGCAGAATGGTTGTCAATATGTGTATTCAACTTCCAGAGTTAAACTGATGTGTGTTTGCAGCAGTTCAGAAACCCTTTTTTGGAAAATGTTGAAACAGTCATTTCTAGCCCTAGAGACGCATATACGAGTTAGCAGTAAGAATGCGTTTAAAACACAGAAGACTCGCTTCGTACAAACTCATCTGCTGTGTGTTGGTTCCTTTTAGGAAGTTGCATCTATGTTTAGATTCTGTGAGGTAGAAACACGTTTCTTCTAAAAGCTAAGTTTGGACATTCCAGAGTGGATGGGAGAACAGGCTATAAAGAGAAATACCTTGCTCTAAAACCAAAAAGGAGCTATCTAGCTGAATGGTTTTCAATGTTTGTATTCAACTTCCAGAGATAAACTGATGTGTGTTTGCAGTAGTTCAGAAACCCTTTCTTTGGAGAATGAAGAAACAGTTATTTCCAGCACTAGAGACGCATATAAGAGTTAGCAGTAAGAATGCATTTAAAACACAGAAGACCCGCTTCGTACAAACTCATCTGCTGTGTATTGGTTCCTATTAGGAGGTTGCATCTATGTTTAGAATCAGCGAGGTTGCAACACGTTTCTTTTAAGGGCTGCGTTTGGACATTCCAGAGTGGATGGGAGAACAGGCTGTATAGAGAAATACCTTGCTCTAAAACCAAAACGGAGCTATCTAGCAGAATGGTTTTCAATGTTTGTATTCAACTTCCAGAGATAAACTGATGTGTGTTTGCAGCAGTTCAGAAACCCTTTTTTGGAAAATGTAGAAACAGTCATTTCCAGCCATAGAGATGCATATAAGAGTTAGCAGTAAGAATGCCTTGAAAACACAGAAGACCCGCTTCGTACAAACTCATCTGCTGTGTGTTGGGTCCTTTTAGGAAGTTGCATCTATGTTTAGATTCAGCGAGGTAGAAACACGTTTTTTCTAAAAGCTGCGTTTGGACCTTCCAGAGTGGATGGGAGAACAGGCTGTGAAGAGAAATACCTTTCTCTGAAACCAAAACGGAGCTATCTAGCTGAATGGTTTTCAATGTGTATATTCAACTTCCAGAGATAAACTGATGTGGGTTTGCAGCAGTTCACAAACCCTTTCTTTGGAGAATGTAGAAACAGTCATTTCCAGTCATAGAGACACATATAAGAGTTAGAAATAAGAAAGCGTTTAAAACACAGAAGACCCGATTCGTAGAAACTCATCTGCTGTGTATTGGTTCCTATTAGGAAGTTGCATCTATGTTTAGATTCAGCGAGGTTGCAACCCGTTTCTTCTGAAAGCTGCGTTTGGACATTCCAGAGTGGATGGGAGAAAAGGATGTGAAGAGAAATACCTTGCTCTAAATCCAAAACGGAGGTATCTAGCAGAATGGTTTTCAATGTGTGTATTCTACTTCCAGAGATAAACTGATGTGTGTTTGCAGAAGTTGAGAAACCCTTTCTTTGGAGAATGTAGAAACAGTCATTTCCAGCCCTAGAGACGCATATAAGAGTTAGCAGTAAGAATGCGTTTAAAACACAGAAGACCCGCTTCGTACAAACTCATCTGCTGTGTATTGGTTTCTATTAGGAAGTTGCATATATGTTTAGAATCAGCGAGGTTGCAACACGTTTCTTCTAAAAGCTGCATTTGGACATTCCAGAGTGGATGGGAGAACAGGCTGTAAAGAGAAATACCTTGCTCTAAAACCAAAACGGAGCTATCTAGCAGAATGGTTTTCAATGTGTATATTCAAATCCGGAGATAAAGTGATGTGTGTTTGCAGCAGTTCAGAAACCCTTTCTTTGGAGAATGTAGAAACAGTCATTTCCAGCCATAGAGACGCATATAAGAGTTAGCAGTAAGAATGCGTTTAAAACACAGAAGACTCGCTTCGTACAAACTCATCTGCTGTGTGTTGGTTCCTTTTAGGAAGTTGCATCTATGTTTAGATTCTGTGAGGTAGAAACACGTTTCTTCTAAAAGCTAAGTTTGGACATTCCAGAGTGGATGGGAGAACAGGCTATAAAGAGAAATACCTTGCTCTAAAACCAAAAAGGAGCTATCTAGCAGAATGGTTTTCAATGTGTGTATTCTACTTCCAGAGATAAACTGATGTGTGTTTGCAGTAGTTCAGAAACCCTTTCTTTGGAGAATGAAGAAACAGTTATTTCCAGCACTAGAGACCCATATAAGAGTTAGCAGTAAGAATGCGTTTAAAACACAGAAGACCCGCTTCGTACAAAATCATCTGCTGTGTGTTGGTTACATTTAGGAAGTTGCATCTATGTTTAGATTCAGCGAGGTAGAAACACGTTTCTTCAAAAAGCCGCGTTTGGACATTCCAGAGTGGATGGGAGAACAGGCTGTAAAGAAAAATAACTTGCTCTAAAACCAAAACGGAGCTATCTAGCAGAATGGTTGTCAATGTGTGTATTCAACTTCCAGAGTTAAACTGATTTATGTTTGCCGCAGTTCAGAAACCCTTTCTTTGGTGAATGTAGAAACAGTCATTTCCAGCCCTAGAGACGCATATAAGAGTTAGCAGTAAGAATGCTTTTAAAACACAGAAGTCCCGCTTCGTACTTACTCATATGCTGTGTGTTGGTTTTCTTTAGGAAGTTGCATCTATGTTTAGATTCAGAGAGCTAGAAACACGTTTCTTTTAAAAGCTGTGTTTGGACATACCAGAATGGATGGGAGAACAGGCTGTAAAGAGAAATACCTTGCTCTAAAACCAAAACGGAGCTATCTAGCAGAATGGTTGTCAATATGTGTATTCAACTTCCAGAGTTAAACTGACGTGTGTTTGCAGCAGTTCAGAAACCCTTTTTTGGAAAATGTTGAAACAGTCATTTCTAGCCCTAGAGACGCATATAAGAGTTAGCAGTAAGAATGCGTTTAAAACACAGAAGACTCGCTTCGTACAAACTCATCTGCTGTGTGTTGGTTCCTTTTAGGAAGTTGCATCTATGTTTAGATTCTGTGAGGTAGAAACACGTTTCTTCTAAAAGCTAAGTTTGGACATTCCAGAGTGGATGGGAGAACAGGCTATAAAGAGAAATACCTTGCTCTAAAACCAAAAAGGAGCTATCTAGCTGAATGGTTTTCAATGTTTGTATTCAACTTCCAGAGATAAACTGATGTGTGTTTGCAGTAGTTCAGAAACCCTTTCTTTGGAGAATGAAGAAACAGTTATTTCCAGCACTAGAGACGCATATAAGAGTTAGCAGTAAGAATGCATTTAAAACACAGAAGACCCGCTTCGTACAAACTCATCTGCTGTGTATTGGTTCCTATTAGGAGGTTGCATCTATGTTTAGAATCAGCGAGGTTGCAACACGTTTCTTTTAAAGGCTGCGTTTGGACATTCCAGAGTGGATGGGAGAACAGGCTGTATAGAGAAATACCTTGCTCTAAAACCAAAACGGAGCTATCTAGCAGAATGGTTTTCAATGTTTGTATTCAACTTCCAGAGATAAACTGATGTGTGTTTGCAGCAGTTCAGAAACCCTTTTTTGGAAAATGTAGAAACAGTCATTTCCAGCCATAGAGATGCATATAAGAGTTAGCAGTAAGAATGCCTTGAAAACACAGAAGACCCGCTTCGTACAAACTCATCTGCTGTGTGTTGGGTCCTTTTAGGAAGTTGCATCTATGTTTAGATTCAGCGAGGTAGAAACACGTTTTTTCTAAAAGCTGCGTTTGGACCTTCCAGAGTGGATGGGAGAACAGGCTGTAAAGAGAAATACCTTTCTCTGAAACCAAAACGGAGCTATCTAGCTGAATGGTTTTCAATGTGTATATTCAACTTCCAGAGATAAACTGATGTGGGTTTGCAGCAGTTCACAAACCCTTTCTTTGGAGAATGTAGAAACAGTCATTTCCAGTCATAGAGACACATATAAGAGTTAGAAATAAGAAAGCGTTTAAAACACAGAAGACCCGATTCGTAGAAACTCATCTGCTGTGTATTGGTTCCTATTAGGAAGTTGCATCTATGTTTAGATTCAGCGAGGTTGCAACCCGTTTCTTCTGAAAGCTGCGTTTGGACATTCCAGAGTGGATGGGAGAAAAGGATGTAAAGAGAAATACCTTGCTCTAAATCCAAAACGGAGGTATCTAGCAGAATGGTTTTCAATGTGTGTATTCTACTTCCAGAGATAAACTGATGTGTGTTTGCAGAAGTTGAGAAACCCTTTCTTTGGAGAATGTAGAAACAGTCATTTCCAGCCCTAGAGACGCATATAAGAGTTAGCAGTAAGAATGCGTTTAAAACACAGAAGACCCGCTTCGTACAAACTCATCTGCTGTGTATTGGTTTCTATTAGGAAGTTGCATATATGTTTAGAATCAGCGAGGTTGCAACACGTTTCCTCTAAAAGCTGCATTTGGACATTCCAGAGTGGATGGGAGAACAGGCTGTAAAGAGAAATACCTTGCTCTAAAACCAAAACGGAGCTATCTAGCAGAATGGTTTTCAATGTGTATATTCAAATCCGGAGATAAAGTGATGTGTGTTTGCAGCAGTTCAGAAACCCTTTCTTTGGAGAATGTAGAAACAGTCATTTCCAGCCATAGAGACGCATATAAGAGTTAGCAGTAAGAATGCGTTTAAAACACAGAAGACTCGCTTCGTACAAACTCATCTGGTGTGTGTTGGTTCCTTTTAGGAAGTTGCATCTATGTTTAGATTCTGTGAGGTAGAAACACGTTTCTTCTAAAAGCTGCGTTTGGACATTCCAGAGTGGATGGGAGAACAGGCTATAAAGAGAAATACCTTGCTCTAAAACCAAAAAGGAGCTATCTAGCAGAATGGTTTTCAATGTGTGTATTCAACTTCCAGAGATAAACTGATGTGTGTTTGCAGTAGTTCAGAAACCCTTTCTTTGGAGAATGAAGAAACAGTTATTTCCTGCACTAGAGACCCATATAAGAGTTAGCAGTAAGAATGCGTTTAAAACACAGAAGTCCCGCTTCGTACTTACTCATATGCTGTGTGTTGGTTTTCTTTAGGAAGTTGCATCTATGTTTAGATTCAGAGAGCTAGAAACACGTTTCTTTTAAAAGCTGTGTTTGGACATACCAGAATGGATGGGAGAACAGGCTGTAAAGAGAAATACCTTGCTCTAAAACCAAAACGGAGCTATCTAGCAGAATGGTTGTCAATATGTGTATTCAACTTCCAGAGTTAAACTGATGTGTGTTTGCAGCAGTTCAGAAACCCTTTTTTGGAAAATGTTGAAACAGTCATTTCCAGCCCTAGAGACGCATATAAGAGTTAGCAGTAAGAATGCGTTTAAAACACAGAAGACTCGCTTCGTACAAACTCATCTGCTGTGTGTTGGTTCCTTTTAGGAAGTTGCATCTATGTTTAGATTCTGTGAGGTAGAAACACGTTTCTTCTAAAAGCTAAGTTTGGACATTCCAGAGTGGATGGGAGAACAGGCTATAAAGAGAAATACCTTGCTCTAAAACCAAAAAGGAGCTATCTAGCTGAATGGTTTTCAATGTGTGTATTCAACTTCCAGAGATAAACTGATGTGTGTTTGCAGTAGTTCAGAAACCCTTTCTTTGGAGAATGAAGAAACAGTTATTTCCAGCACTAGAGACGCATATAAGAGTTAGCAGTAAGAATGCATTTAAAACACAGAAGACCCGCTTCGTACAAACTCATCTGCTGTGTATTGGTTCCTATTAGGAGGTTGCATCTATGTTTAGAATCAGCGAGGTTGCAACACGTTTCTTTTAAAGGCTGCGTTTGGACATTCCAGAGTGGATGGGAGAACAGGCTGTAAAGAAAAATACCTTGCTCTAAAACCAAAACGGAGCTATCTAGCAGAATGGTTTTCAATGTGTATATTCAAATCCGGAGATAAAGTGATGTGTGTTTGCAGCAGTTCAGAAACCCTTTCTTTGGAGAATGTAGAAACAGTCATTTCCAGCCATAGAGACGCATATAAGAGTTAGCAGTAAGAATGCGTTTAAAACACAGAAGACTCGCTTCGTACAAACTCATCTGGTGTGTGTTGGTTCCTTTTAGGAAGTTGCATCTATGTTTAGATTCTGTGAGGTAGAAACACGTTTCTTCTAAAAGCTGCGTTTGGACATTCCAGAGTGGATGGGAGAACAGGCTATAAAGAGAAATACCTTGCTCTAAAACCAAAAAGGAGCTATCTAGCAGAATGGTTTACAATGTGTGTATTCAACTTCCAGAGATAAACTGATGTGTGTTTGCAGCAGTTCAGAAACCATTTCTTTGGAGAATGTAGAAAAAATTATTTCCAGCCATAGAGATGCATATAAGAGTTAGCAGTAAGAATGCGTTTAAAACACAGAAGACCCGATTCGTACAAACTCATCTGCTGTGTATTGGTTCCTATTAGGAAGTTGCATCTATGTTTAGAGTCAGCGAGGTTGCAACCCGTTTCTTCTGAAAGCTGCGTTTGGACATTCCAGAGTGGAAGGGAGAAAAGGATGTAAAGAGAAATACCTTGCTCTAAATCCAAAACTGAGATATCTAGCAGAATGGTTGTCAATGTGTGTATTCTACTTCCAGAGATAAACTGATGAGTGTTTGCAGAAGTTGAGAAACCCTTTCTTTGGAGAATGTAGAAACAGTCATTTCCAGCCCTAGAGACGCATATAAGAGTTAGCAGTAAGAATGCGTTTAAAACACAGAAGACCCGCTTCGTACTTACTCATATGCTGTGTGTTGGTTTTCTTTAGGAAGTTGCATCTATGTTTAGATTCAGAGAGGTAGAAACACGTTTCTTTTAAAAGCTGCGTTTGGACATACCAGAATGGATGGGAGAACAGGCTGTAAAGAGAAATACCTTGCTCTAAAACCAAAACGGAGCTATCTAGCAGAATGGTTGTCAATATGTGTATTCAACTTCCAGAGTTAAACTGATGTGTGTTTGCAGCAGTTCAGAAACCCTTTTTTGGAAAATGTTGAAACAGTCATTTCTAGCCCTAGAGACGCATATAAGAGTTAGCAGTAAGAATGCGTTTAAAACACAGAAGACTCGCTTCGTACAAACTCATCTGCTGTGTGTTGGTTCCTTTTAGGAAGTTGCATCTATGTTTAGATTCTGTGAGGTAGAAACACGTTTCTTCTAAAAGCTAAGTTTGGACATTCCAGAGTGGATGGGAGAACAGGCTATAAAGAGAAATACCTTGCTCTAAAACCAAAAAGGAGCTATCTAGCTGAATGGTTTTCAATGTGTGTATTCAACTTCCAGAGATAAACTGATGTGTGTTTGCAGTAGTTCAGAAACCCTTTCTTTGGAGAATGAAGAAACAGTTATTTCCAGCACTAGAGACGCATATAAGAGTTAGCAGTAAGAATGCATTTAAAACACAGAAGACCCGCTTCGTACAAACTCATCTGCTGTGTATTGGTTCCTATTAGGAGGTTGCATCTATGTTTAGAATCAGCGAGGTTGCAACACGTTTCTTTTAAAGGCTGCGTTTGGACATTCCAGAGTGGATGGGAGAACAGGCTGTATAGAGAAATACCTTGCTCTAAAACCAAAACGGAGCTATCTAGCAGAATGGTTTTCAATGTTTGTATTCAACTTCCAGAGATAAACTGATGTGTGTTTGCAGCAGTTCAGAAACCCTTTTTTGGAAAATGTAGAAACAGTCATTTCCAGCCATAGAGATGCATATAAGAGTTAGCAGTAAGAATGCCTTGAAAACACAGAAGACCCGCTTCGTACAAACTCATCTGCTGTGTGTTGGGTCCTTTTAGGAAGTTGCATCTATGTTTAGATTCAGCGAGGTAGAAACACGTTTTTTCTAAAAGCTGCGTTTGGACCTTCCAGAGTGGATGGGAGAACAGGCTGTAAAGAGAAATACCTTTCTCTGAAACCAAAACGGAGCTATCTAGCTGAATGGTTTTCAATGTGTATATTCAACTTCCAGAGATAAACTGATGTGTGTTTGCAGCAGTTCAGAAACCATTTCTTTGGAGAATGTAGAAAAAATTATTTCCAGCCATAGAGATGCATATAAGAGTTAGCAGTAAGAATGCGTTTAAAACACAGAAGACCCGATTCGTACAAACTCATCTGCTGTGTATTGGTTCCTATTAGGAAGTTGCATCTATGTTTAGAGTCAGCGAGGTTGCAACCCGTTTCTTCTGAAAGCTGCGTTTGGACATTCCAGAGTGGAAGGGAGAAAAGGATGTAAAGAGAAATACCTTGCTCTAAATCCAAAACTGAGATATCTAGCAGAATGGTTGTCAATGTGTGTATTCTACTTCCAGAGATAAACTGATGAGTGTTTGCAGAAGTTGAGAAACCCTTTCTTTGGAGAATGTAGAAACAGTCATTTCCAGCCCTAGAGACGCATATAAGAGTTAGCAGTAAGAATGCGTTTAAAACACAGAAGACCCGCTTCGTACTTACTCATATGCTGTGTGTTGGTTTTCTTTAGGAAGTTGCATCTATGTTTAGATTCAGAGAGGTAGAAACACGTTTCTTTTAAAAGCTGCGTTTGGACATACCAGAATGGATGGGAGAACAGGCTGTAAAGAGAAATACCTTGCTCTAAAACCAAAACGGAGCTATCTAGCAGAATGGTTGTCAATATGTGTATTCAACTTCCAGAGTTAAACTGATGTGTGTTTGCAGCAGTTCAGAAACCCTTTTTTGGAAAATGTTGAAACAGTCATTTCTAGCCCTAGAGACGCATATAAGAGTTAGCAGTAAGAATGCGTTTAAAACACAGAAGACTCGCTTCGTACAAACTCATCTGCTGTGTGTTGGTTCCTTTTAGGAAGTTGCATCTATGTTTAGATTCTGTGAGGTAGAAACACGTTTCTTCTAAAAGCTAAGTTTGGACATTCCAGAGTGGATGGGAGAACAGGCTATAAAGAGAAATACCTTGCTCTAAAACCAAAAAGGAGCTATCTAGCTGAATGGTTTTCAATGTTTGTATTCAACTTCCAGAGATAAACTGATGTGTGTTTGCAGTAGTTCAGAAACCCTTTCTTTGGAGAATGAAGAAACAGTTATTTCCAGCACTAGAGACGCATATAAGAGTTAGCAGTAAGAATGCATTTAAAACACAGAAGACCCGCTTCGTACAAACTCATCTGCTGTGTATTGGTTCCTATTAGGAGGTTGCATCTATGTTTAGAATCAGCGAGGTTGCAACACGTTTCTTTTAAAGGCTGCGTTTGGACATTCCAGAGTGGATGGGAGAACAGGCTGTATAGAGAAATACCTTGCTCTAAAACCAAAACGGAGCTATCTAGCAGAATGGTTTTCAATGTTTGTATTCAACTTCCAGAGATAAACTGATGTGTGTTTGCAGCAGTTCAGAAACCCTTTTTTGGAAAATGTAGAAACAGTCATTTCCAGCCATAGAGATGCATATAAGAGTTAGCAGTAAGAATGCCTTGAAAACACAGAAGACCCGCTTCGTACAAACTCATCTGCTGTGTGTTGGGTCCTTTTAGGAAGTTGCATCTATGTTTAGATTCAGCGAGGTAGAAACACGTTTTTTCTAAAAGCTGCGTTTGGACCTTCCAGAGTGGATGGGAGAACAGGCTGTGAAGAGAAATACCTTTCTCTGAAACCAAAACGCAGCTATCTAGCTGAATGGTTTTCAATGTGTATATTCAACTTCCAGAGATAAACTGATGTGGGTTTGCAGCAGTTCACAAACCCTTTCTTTGGAGAATGTAGAAACAGTCATTTCCAGTCATAGAGACACATATAAGAGTTAGAAATAAGAAAGCGTTTAAAACACAGAAGACCCGATTCGTACTTACTCATATGCTGTGTGTTGGTTTTCTTTAGGAAGTTGCATCTATGTTTAGATTCAGCGAGGTTGCAACCCGTTTCTTCTGAAAGCTGCGTTTGGACATTCCAGAGTGGATGGGAGAAAAGGATGTAAAGAGAAATACCTTGCTCTAAATCCAAAACGGAGGTATCTAGCAGAATGGTTTTCAATATGTGTATTCAACTTCCAGAGTTAAACTGATGTGTGTTTGCAGCAGTTCAGAAACCCTTTTTTGGAAAATGTTGAAACAGTCATTTCTAGCCCTAGAGACGCATATAAGAGTTAGCAGTAAGAATGCGTTTAAAACACAGAAGACTCGCTTCGTACAAACTCATCTGCTGTGTGTTGGTTCCTTTTAGGAAGTTGCATCTATGTTTAGATTCTGTGAGGTAGAAACACGTTTCTTCTAAAAGCTAAGTTTGGACATTCCAGAGTGGATGGGAGAACAGGCTATAAAGAGAAATACCTTGCTCTAAAACCAAAAAGGAGCTATCTAGCTGAATGGTTTTCAATGTGTGTATTCAACTTCCAGAGATAAACTGATGTGTGTTTGCAGTAGTTCAGAAACCCTTTCTTTGGAGAATGAAGAAACAGTTATTTCCAGCACTAGAGACGCATATAAGAGTTAGCAGTAAGAATGCATTTAAAACACAGAAGACCCGCTTCGTACAAACTCATCTGCTGTGTATTGGTTCCTATTAGGAGGTTGCATCTATGTTTAGAATCAGCGAGGTTGCAACACGTTTCTTTTAAAGGCTGCGTTTGGACATTCCAGAGTGGATGGGAGAACAGGCTGTATAGAGAAATACCTTGCTCTAAAACCAAAACGGAGCTATCTAGCAGAATGGTTTTCAATGTTTGTATTCAACTTCCAGAGATAAACTGATGTGTGTTTGCAGCAGTTCAGAAACCCTTTTTTGGAAAATGTAGAAACAGTCATTTCCAGCCATAGAGATGCATATAAGAGTTAGCAGTAAGAATGCCTTGAAAACACAGAAGACCCGCTTCGTACAAACTCATCTGCTGTGTGTTGGGTCCTTTTAGGAAGTTGCATCTATGTTTAGATTCAGCGAGGTAGAAACACGTTTTTTCTAAAAGCTGCGTTTGGACCTTCCAGAGTGGATGGGAGAACAGGCTGTAAAGAGAAATACCTTTCTCTGAAACCAAAACGGAGCTATCTAGCTGAATGGTTTTCAATGTGTATATTCAACTTCCAGAGATAAACTGATGTGGGTTTGCAGCAGTTCACAAACCCTTTCTTTGGAGAATGTAGAAACAGTCATTTCCAGTCATAGAGACACATATAAGAGTTAGAAATAAGAAAGCGTTTAAAACACAGAAGACCCGATTCGTAGAAACTCATCTGCTGTGTATTGGTTCCTATTAGGAAGTTGCATCTATGTTTAGATTCAGCGAGGTTGCAACCCGTTTCTTCTGAAAGCTGCGTTTGGACATTCCAGAGTGGATGGGAGAAAAGGATGTAAAGAGAAATACCTTGCTCTAAATCCAAAACGGTGGTATCTAGCAGAATGGTTTTCAATGTGTGTATTCTACTTCCAGAGATAAACTGATGTGTGTTTGCAGAAGTTGAGAAACCCTTTCTTTGGAGAATGTAGAAACAGTCATTTCCAGCCCTAGAGACGCATATAAGAGTTAGCAGTAAGAATGCGTTTAAAACACAGAAGACCCGCTTCGTACAAACTCATCTGCTGTGTATTGGTTTCTATTAGGAAGTTGCATATATGTTTAGAATCAGCGAGGTTGCAACACGTTTCTTCTAAAAGCTGCATTTGGACATTCCAGAGTGGATGGGAGAACAGGCTGTAAAGAGAAATACCTTGCTCTAAAACCAAAACGGAGCTATCTAGCAGAATGGTTTTCAATGTGTATATTCAAATCCGGAGATAAAGTGATGTGTGTTTGCAGCAGTTCAGAAACCCTTTCTTTGGAGAATGTAGAAACAGTCATTTCCAGCCATAGAGACGCATATAAGAGTTAGCAGTAAGAATGCGTTTAAAACACAGAAGACTCGCTTCGTACAAACTCATCTGCTGTGTGTTGGTTCCTTTTAGGAAGTTGCATCTATGTTTAGATTCTGTGAGGTAGAAACACGTTTCTTCTAAAAGCTGCGTTTGGACATTCCAGAGTGGATGGGAGAACAGGCTATAAAGAGAAATACCTTGCTCTAAAACCAAAAAGGAGCTATCTAGCAGAATGGTTTTCAATGTGTGTATTCAACTTCCAGAGATAAACTGATGTGTGTTTGCAGTAGTTCAGAAACCCTTTCTTTGGAGAATGAAGAAACAGTTATTTCCAGCACTAGAGACCCATATAAGAGTTAGCAGTAAGAATGCGTTTAAAACACAGAAGACCCGCTTCGTACAAAATCATCTGCTGTGTGTTGGTTACATTTAGGAAGTTGCATCTATGTTTAGATTCAGCGAGGTAGAAACACGTTTCTTCAAAAAGCCGCGTTTGGACATTCCAGAGTGGATGGGAGAACAGGCTATAAAGAGAAATACCTTGCTCTAAAACCAAAACGGAGCTATCTAGCAGAATGGTTGTCAATATGTGTATTCAACTTCCAGAGTTAAACTGATGTGTGTTTGCAGCAGTTCAGAAACCCTTTTTTGGAAAATGTTGAAACAGTCATTTCTAGCCCTAGAGACGCATATAAGAGTTAGCAGTAAGAATGCGTTTAAAACACAGAAGACTCGCTTCGTACAAACTCATCTGCTGTGTGTTGGTTCCTTTTAGGAAGTTGCATCTATGTTTAGATTCTGTGAGGTAGAAACACGTTTCTTCTAAAAGCTAAGTTTGGACATTCCAGAGTGGATGGGAGAACAGGCTATAAAGAGAAATACCTTGCTCTAAAACCAAAAAGGAGCTATCTAGCTGAATGGTTTTCAATGTTTGTATTCAACTTCCAGAGATAAACTGATGTGTGTTTGCAGTAGTTCAGAAACCCTTTCTTTGGAGAATGAAGAAACAGTTATTTCCAGCACTAGAGACGCATATAAGAGTTAGCAGTAAGAATGCATTTAAAACACAGAAGACCCGCTTCGTACAAACTCATCTGCTGTGTATTGGTTCCTATTAGGAGGTTGCATCTATGTTTAGAATCAGCGAGGTTGCAACACGTTTCTTTTAAAGGCTGCGTTTGGACATTCCAGAGTGGATGGGAGAACAGGCTGTATAGAGAAATACCTTGCTCTAAAACCAAAACGGAGCTATCTAGCAGAATGGTTTTCAATGTTTGTATTCAACTTCCAGAGATAAACTGATGTGTGTTTGCAGCAGTTCAGAAACCCTTTTTTGGAAAATGTAGAAACAGTCATTTCCAGCCATAGAGATGCATATAAGAGTTAGCAGTAAGAATGCCTTGAAAACACAGAAGACCCGCTTCGTACAAACTCATCTGCTGTGTGTTGGGTCCTTTTAGGAAGTTGCATCTATGTTTAGATTCAGCGAGGTAGAAACACGTTTTTTCTAAAAGCTGCGTTTGGACCTTCCAGAGTGGATGGGAGAACAGGCTGTGAAGAGAAATACCTTTCTCTGAAACCAAAACGGAGCTATCTAGCTGAATGGTTTTCAATGTGTATATTCAACTTCCAGAGATAAACTGATGTGGGTTTGCAGCAGTTCACAAACCCTTTCTTTGGAGAATGTAGAAACAGTCATTTCCAGTCATAGAGACACATATAAGAGTTAGAAATAAGAAAGCGTTTAAAACACAGAAGACCCGATTCGTAGAAACTCATCTGCTGTGTATTGGTTCCTATTAGGAAGTTGCATCTATGTTTAGATTCAGCGAGGTTGCAACCCGTTTCTTCTGAAAGCTGCGTTTGGACATTCCAGAGTGGATGGGAGAAAAGGATGTAAAGAGAAATACCTTGCTCTAAATCCAAAACGGAGGTATCTAGCAGAATGGTTTTCAATGTGTGTATTCTACTTCCAGAGATAAACTGATGTGTGTTTGCAGAAGTTGAGAAACCCTTTCTTTGGAGAATGTAGAAACAGTCATTTCCAGCCCTAGAGACGCATATAAGAGTTAGCAGTAAGAATGCGTTTAAAACACAGAAGACCCGCTTCGTACAAACTCATCTGCTGTGTATTGGTTTCTATTAGGAAGTTGCATATATGTTTAGAATCAGCGAGGTTGCAACACGTTTCTTCTAAAAGCTGCATTTGGACATTCCAGAGTGGATGGGAGAACAGGCTGTAAAGAGAAATACCTTGCTCTAAAACCAAAACGGAGCTATCTAGCAGAATGGTTTTCAATGTGTATATTCAAATCCGGAGATAAAGTGATGTGTGTTTGCAGCAGTTCAGAAACCCTTTCTTTGGAGAATGTAGAAACAGTCATTTCCAGCCATAGAGACGCATATAAGAGTTAGCAGTAAGAATGCGTTTAAAACACAGAAGACTCGCTTCGTACAAACTCATCTGGTGTGTGTTGGTTCCTTTTAGGAAGTTGCATCTATGTTTAGATTCTGTGAGGTAGAAACACGTTTCTTCTAAAAGCTGCGTTTGGACATTCCAGAGTGGATGGGAGAACAGGCTATAAAGAGAAATACCTTGCTCTAAAACCAAAAAGGAGCTATCTAGCAGAATGGTTTTCAATGTGTGTATTCAACTTCCAGAGATAAACTGATGTGTGTTTGCAGCAGTTCAGAAACCATTTCTTTGGAGAATGTAGAAAAAATTATTTCCAGCCATAGAGATGCATATAAGAGTTAGCAGTAAGAATGCGTTTAAAACACAGAAGACCCGATTCGTACAAACTCATCTGCTGTGTATTGGTTCCTATTAGGAAGTTGCATCTATGTTTAGAGTCAGCGAGGTTGCAACCCGTTTCTTCTGAAAGCTGCGTTTGGACATTCCAGAGTGGAAGGGAGAAAAGGATGTAAAGAGAAATACCTTGCTCTAAATCCAAAACTGAGATATCTAGCAGAATGGTTGTCAATGTGTGTATTCTACTTCCAGAGATAAACTGATGAGTGTTTGCAGAAGTTGAGAAACCCTTTCTTTGGAGAATGTAGAAACAGTCATTTCCAGCCCTAGAGACGCATATAAGAGTTAGCAGTAAGAATGCGTTTAAAACACAGAAGACCCGCTTCGTACTTACTCATATGCTGTGTGTTGGTTTTCTTTAGGAAGTTGCATCTATGTTTAGATTCAGAGAGGTAGAAACACGTTTCTTTTAAAAGCTGCGTTTGGACATACCAGAATGGATGGGAGAACAGGCTGTAAAGAGAAATACCTTGCTCTAAAACCAAAACGGAGCTATCTAGCAGAATGGTTGTCAATATGTGTATTCAACTTCCAGAGTTAAACTGATGTGTGTTTGCAGCAGTTCAGAAACCCTTTTTTGGAAAATGTTGAAACAGTCATTTCTAGCCCTAGAGACGCATATAAGAGTTAGCAGTAAGAATGCGTTTAAAACACAGAAGACTCGCTTCGTACAAACTCATCTGCTGTGTGTTGGTTCCTTTTAGGAAGTTGCATCTATGTTTAGATTCTGTGAGGTAGAAACACGTTTCTTCTAAAAGCTAAGTTTGGACATTCCAGAGTGGATGGGAGAACAGGCTATAAAGAGAAATACCTTGCTCTAAAACCAAAAAGGAGCTATCTAGCTGAATGGTTTTCAATGTTTGTATTCAACTTCCAGAGATAAACTGATGTGTGTTTGCAGTAGTTCAGAAACCCTTTCTTTGGAGAATGAAGAAACAGTTATTTCCAGCACTAGAGACGCATATAAGAGTTAGCAGTAAG
The DNA here is from genome assembly GCF_048565385.1 of Saimiri boliviensis. Classification (NCBI taxonomy): domain Eukaryota; kingdom Metazoa; phylum Chordata; class Mammalia; order Primates; family Cebidae; genus Saimiri; species Saimiri boliviensis. The sequence continues at coordinate 81,855,223 of NC_133470.1, read as the reverse complement.
AATGCATTTAAAACACAGAAGACCCGCTTCGTACAAACTCATCTGCTGTGTATTGGTTCCTATTAGGAGGTTGCATCTATGTTTAGAATCAGCGAGGTTGCAACACGTTTCTTTTAAAGGCTGCGTTTGGACATTCCAGAGTGGATGGGAGAACAGGCTGTATAGAGAAATACCTTGCTCTAAAACCAAAACGGAGCTATCTAGCAGAATGGTTTTCAATGTTTGTATTCAACTTCCAGAGATAAACTGATGTGTGTTTGCAGCAGTTCAGAAACCCTTTTTTGGAAAATGTAGAAACAGTCATTTCCAGCCATAGAGATGCATATAAGAGTTAGCAGTAAGAATGCCTTGAAAACACAGAAGACCCGCTTCGTACAAACTCATCTGCTGTGTGTTGGGTCCTTTTAGGAAGTTGCATCTATGTTTAGATTCAGCGAGGTAGAAACACGTTTTTTCTAAAAGCTGCGTTTGGACCTTCCAGAGTGGATGGGAGAACAGGCTGTGAAGAGAAATACCTTTCTCTGAAACCAAAACGCAGCTATCTAGCTGAATGGTTTTCAATGTGTATATTCAACTTCCAGAGATAAACTGATGTGGGTTTGCAGCAGTTCACAAACCCTTTCTTTGGAGAATGTAGAAACAGTCATTTCCAGTCATAGAGACACATATAAGAGTTAGAAATAAGAAAGCGTTTAAAACACAGAAGACCCGATTCATAGAAACTCATCTGCTGTGTATTGGTTCCTATTAGGAAGTTGCATCTATGTTTAGATTCAGCGAGGTTGCAACCCGTTTCTTCTGAAAGCTGCGTTTGGTCATTCCAGAGTGGATGGGAGAAAAGGATGTAAAGAGAAATACCTTGCTCTAAATCCAAAACGGAGGTATATAGCAGAATGGTTTTCAATATGTGTATTCAACTTCCAGAGTTAAACTGATGTGTGTTTGCAGCAGTTCAGAAACCCTTTTTTGGAAAATGTTGAAACAGTCATTTCTAGCCCTAGAGACGCATATAAGAGTTAGCAGTAAGAATGCGTTTAAAACACAGAAGACTCGCTTCGTACAAACTCATCTGCTGTGTGTTGGTTCCTTTTAGGAAGTTGCATCTATGTTTAGATTCTGTGAGGTAGAAACACGTTTCTTCTAAAAGCTAAGTTTGGACATTCCAGAGTGGATGGGAGAACAGGCTATAAAGAGAAATACCTTGCTCTAAAACCAAAAAGGAGCTATCTAGCTGAATGGTTTTCAATGTGTGTATTCAACTTCCAGAGATAAACTGATGTGTGTTTGCAGTAGTTCAGAAACCCTTTCTTTGGAGAATGAAGAAACAGTTATTTCCAGCACTAGAGACGCATATAAGAGTTAGCAGTAAGAATGCATTTAAAACACAGAAGACCCGCTTCGTACAAACTCATCTGCTGTGTATTGGTTCCTATTAGGAGGTTGCATCTATGTTTAGAATCAGCGAGGTTGCAACACGTTTCTTTTAAAGGCTGCGTTTGGACATTCCAGAGTGGATGGGAGAACAGGCTGTATAGAGAAATACCTTGCTCTAAAACCAAAACGGAGCTATCTAGCAGAATGGTTTTCAATGTTTCTATTCAACTTCCAGAGATAAACTGATGTGTGTTTGCAGCAGTTCAGAAACCCTTTTTTGGAAAATGTAGAAACAGTCATTTCCAGCCATAGAGATGCATATAAGAGTTAGCAGTAAGAATGCCTTGAAAACACAGAAGACCCGCTTCGTACAAACTCATCTGCTGTGTGTTGGGTCCTTTTAGGAAGTTGCATCTATGTTTAGATTCAGCGAGGTAGAAACACGTTTTTTCTAAAAGCTGCGTTTGGACCTTCCAGAGTGGATGGGAGAACAGGCTGTAAAGAGAAATACCTTTCTCTGAAACCAAAACGGAGCTATCTAGCTGAATGGTTTTCAATGTGTATATTCAACTTCCAGAGATAAACTGATGTGGGTTTGCAGCAGTTCACAAACCCTTTCTTTGGAGAATGTAGAAACAGTCATTTCCAGTCATAGAGACACATATAAGAGTTAGAAATAAGAAAGCGTTTAAAACACAGAAGACCCGATTCGTAGAAACTCATCTGCTGTGTATTGGTTCCTATTAGGAAGTTGCATCTATGTTTAGATTCAGCGAGGTTGCAACCCGTTTCTTCTGAAAGCTGCGTTTGGACATTCCAGAGTGGATGGGAGAAAAGGATGTAAAGAGAAATACCTTGCTCTAAATCCAAAACGGTGGTATCTAGCAGAATGGTTTTCAATGTGTGTATTCTACTTCCAGAGATAAACTGATGTGTGTTTGCAGAAGTTGAGAAACCCTTTCTTTGGAGAATGTAGAAACAGTCATTTCCAGCCCTAGAGACGCATATAAGAGTTAGCAGTAAGAATGCGTTTAAAACACAGAAGACCCGCTTCGTACAAACTCATCTGCTGTGTATTGGTTTCTATTAGGAAGTTGCATATATGTTTAGAATCAGCGAGGTTGCAACACGTTTCTTCTACAAGCTGCATTTGGACATTCCAGAGTGGATGGGAGAACAGGCTGTAAAGAGAAATACCTTGCTCTAAAACCAAAACGGAGCTATCTAGCAGAATGGTTTTCAATGTGTATATTCAAATCCGGAGATAAAGTGATGTGTGTTTGCAGCAGTTCAGAAACCCTTTCTTTGGAGAATGTAGAAACAGTCATTTCCAGCCATAGAGACGCATATAAGAGTTAGCAGTAAGAATGCGTTTAAAACACAGAAGACTCGCTTCGTACAAACTCATCTGCTGTGTGTTGGTTCCTTTTAGGAAGTTGCATCTATGTTTAGATTCTGTGAGGTAGAAACACGTTTCTTCTAAAAGCTAAGTTTGGACATTCCAGAGTGGATGGGAGAACAGGCTATAAAGAGAAATACCTTGCTCTAAAACCAAAAAGGAGCTATCTAGCAGAATGGTTTTCAATGTGTGTATTCAACTTCCAGAGATAAACTGATGTGTGTTTGCAGTAGTTCAGAAACCCTTTCTTTGGAGAATGAAGAAACAGTTATTTCCAGCACTAGAGACCCATATAAGAGTTAGCAGTAAGAATGCGTTTAAAACACAGAAGACCCGCTTCGTACAAAATCATCTGCTGTGTGTTGGTTACATTTAGGAAGTTGCATCTATGTTTAGATTCAGCGAGGTAGAAACACGTTTCTTCAAAAAGCCGCGTTTGGACATTCCAGAGTGGATGGGAGAACAGGCTGTAAAGAGAAATACCTTGCTCTAAAACCAAAACGGAGCTATCTAGCAGAATGGTTGTCAATATGTGTATTCAACTTCCAGAGTTAAACTGATGTGTGTTTGCAGCAGTTCAGAAACCCTTTTTTGGAAAATGTTGAAACAGTCATTTCTAGCCCTAGAGACGCATATAAGAGTTAGCAGTAAGAATGCGTTTAAAACACAGAAGACTCGCTTCGTACAAACTCATCTGCTGTGTGTTGGTTCCTTTTAGGAAGTTGCATCTATGTTTAGATTCTGTGAGGTAGAAACACGTTTCTTCTAAAAGCTAAGTTTGGACATTCCAGAGTGGATGGGAGAACAGGCTATAAAGAGAAATACCTTGCTCTAAAACCAAAAAGGAGCTATCTAGCTGAATGGTTTTCAATGTGTGTATTCAACTTCCAGAGATAAACTGATGTGTGTTTGCAGTAGTTCAGAAACCCTTTCTTTGGAGAATGAAGAAACAGTTATTTCCAGCACTAGAGACGCATATAAGAGTTAGCAGTAAGAATGCATTTAAAACACAGAAGACCCGCTTCGTACAAACTCATCTGCTGTGTATTGGTTCCTATTAGGAGGTTGCATCTATGTTTAGAATCAGCGAGGTTGCAACACGTTTCTTTTAAAGGCTGCGTTTGGACATTCCAGAGTGGATGGGAGAACAGGCTGTATAGAGAAATACCTTGCTCTAAAACCAAAACGGAGCTATCTAGCAGAATGGTTTTCAATGTTTGTATTCAACTTCCAGAGATAAACTGATGTGTGTTTGCAGCAGTTCAGAAACCCTTTTTTGGAAAATGTAGAAACAGTCATTTCCAGCCATAGAGATGCATATAAGAGTTAGCAGTAAGAATGCCTTGAAAACACAGAAGACCCGCTTCGTACAAACTCATCTGCTGTGTGTTGGGTCCTTTTAGGAAGTTGCATCTATGTTTAGATTCAGCGAGGTAGAAACACGTTTTTTCTAAAAGCTGCGTTTGGACCTTCCAGAGTGGATGGGAGAACAGGCTGTGAAGAGAAATACCTTTCTCTGAAACCAAAACGGAGCTATCTAGCTGAATGGTTTTCAATGTGTATATTCAACTTCCAGAGATAAACTGATGTGGGTTTGCAGCAGTTCACAAACCCTTTCTTTGGAGAATGTAGAAACAGTCATTTCCAGTCATAGAGACACATATAAGAGTTAGAAATAAGAAAGCGTTTAAAACACAGAAGACCCGATTCGTAGAAACTCATCTGCTGTGTATTGGTTCCTATTAGGAAGTTGCATCTATGTTTAGATTCAGCGAGGTTGCAACCCGTTTCTTCTGAAAGCTGCGTTTGGACATTCCAGAGTGGATGGGAGAAAAGGATGTAAAGAGAAATACCTTGCTCTAAATTCAAAACGGAGGTATCTAGCAGAATGGTTTTCAATGTGTGTATTCTACTTCCAGAGATAAACTGATGTGTGTTTGCAGAAGTTGAGAAACCCTTTCTTTGGAGAATGTAGAAACAGTCATTTCCAGCCCTAGAGACGCATATAAGAGTTAGCAGTAAGAATGCGTTTAAAACACAGAAGACCCGCTTCGTACAAACTCATCTGCTGTGTATTGGTTTCTATTAGGAAGTTGCATATATGTTTAGAATCAGCGAGGTTGCAACACGTTTCTTCTAAAAGCTGCATTTGGACATTCCAGAGTGGATGGGAGAACAGGCTGTAAAGAGAAATACCTTGCTCTAAAACCAAAACGGAGCTATCTAGCAGAATGGTTTTCAATGTGTATATTCAAATCCGGAGATAAAGTGATGTGTGTTTGCAGCAGTTCAGAAACCCTTTCTTTGGAGAATGTAGAAACAGTCATTTCCAGCCATAGAGACGCATATAAGAGTTAGCAGTAAGAATGCGTTTAAAACACAGAAGACTCGCTTCGTACAAACTCATCTGCTGTGTGTTGGTTCCTTTTAGGAAGTTGCATCTATGTTTAGATTCTGTGAGGTAGAAACACGTTTCTTCTAAAAGCTGCGTTTGGACATTCCAGAGTGGATGGGAGAACAGGCTATAAAGAGAAATACCTTGCTCTAAAACAAAAAAGGAGCTATCTAGCAGAATGGTTTTCAATGTGTGTATTCAACTTCCAGAGATAAACTGATGTGTGTTTGCAGTAGTTCAGAAACCCTTTCTTTGGAGAATGAAGAAACAGTTATTTCCAGCACTAGAGACCCATATAAGAGTTAGCAGTAAGAATGCGTTTAAAACACAGAAGACCCGCTTCGTACAAAATCATCTGCTGTGTGTTGGTTACATTTAGGAAGTTGCATCTATGTTTAGATTCAGCGAGGTAGAAACACGTTTCTTCAAAAAGCCGCGTTTGGACATTCCAGAGTGGATGGGAGAACAGGCTGTAAAGAAAAATAACTTGCTCTAAAACCAAAACGGAGCTATCTAGCAGAATGGTTGTCAATGTGTGTATTCAACTTCCAGAGTTAAACTGATTTATGTTTGCCGCAGTTCAGAAACCCTTTCTTTGGAGAATGAAGAAACAGTTATTTCCAGCACTAGAGACGCATATAAGAGTTAGCAGTAAGAATGCATTTAAAACACAGAAGACCCGCTTCGTACAAACTCATCTGCTGTGTATTGGTTCCTATTAGGAGGTTGCATCTATGTTTAGAATCAGCGAGGTTGCAACACGTTTCTTTTAAAGGCTGCGTTTGGACATTCCAGAGTGGATGGGAGAACAGGCTGTATAGAGAAATACCTTGCTCTAAAACCAAAACGGAGCTATCTAGCAGAATGGTTTTCAATGTTTGTATTCAACTTCCAGAGATAAACTGATGTGTGTTTGCAGCAGTTCAGAAACCCTTTTTTGGAAAATGTAGAAACAGTCATTTCCAGCCATAGAGATGCATATAAGAGTTAGCAGTAAGAATGCCTTGAAAACACAGAAGACCCGCTTCGTACAAACTCATCTGCTGTGTGTTGGGTCCTTTTAGGAAGTTGCATCTATGTTTAGATTCAGCGAGGTAGAAACACGTTTTTTCTAAAAGCTGCGTTTGGACCTTCCAGAGTGGATGGGAGAACAGGCTGTGAAGAGAAATACCTTTCTCTGAAACCAAAACGGAGCTATCTAGCTGAATGGTTTTCAATGTGTATATTCAACTTCCAGAGATAAACTGATGTGGGTTTGCAGCAGTTCACAAACCCTTTCTTTGGAGAATGTAGAAACAGTCATTTCCAGTCATAGAGACACATATAAGAGTTAGAAATAAGAAAGCGTTTAAAACACAGAAGACCCGATTCGTAGAAACTCATCTGCTGTGTATTGGTTCCTATTAGGAAGTTGCATCTATGTTTAGATTCAGCGAGGTTGCAACCCGTTTCTTCTGAAAGCTGCGTTTGGACATTCCAGAGTGGATGGGAGAAAAGGATGTAAAGAGAAATACCTTGCTCTAAATCCAAAACGGAGGTATCTAGCAGAATGGTTTTCAATGTGTGTATTCTACTTCCAGAGATAAACTGATGTGTGTTTGCAGAAGTTGAGAAACCCTTTCTTTGGAGAATGTAGAAACAGTCATTTCCAGCCCTAGAGACGCATATAAGAGTTAGCAGTAAGAATGCGTTTAAAACACAGAAGACCCGCTTCGTACAAACTCATCTGCTGTGTATTGGTTTCTATTACGAAGTTGCATATATGTTTAGAATCAGCGAGGTTGCAACACGTTTCTTCTAAAAGCTGCATTTGGACATTCCAGAGTGGATGGGAGAACAGGCTGTAAAGAGAAATACCTTGCTCTAAAACCAAAACGGAGCTATCTAGCAGAATGGTTTTCAATGTGTATATTCAAATCCGGAGATAAAGTGATGTGTGTTTGCAGCAGTTCAGAAACCCTTTCTTTGGAGAATGTAGAAACAGTCATTTCCAGCCATAGAGACGCATATAAGAGTTAGCAGTAAGAATGCGTTTAAAACACAGAAGACTCGCTTCGTACAAACTCATCTGCTGTGTGTTGGTTCCTTTTAGGAAGTTGCATCTATGTTTAGATTCTGTGAGGTAGAAACACGTTTCTTCTAAAAGCTGCGTTTGGACATTCCAGAGTGGATGGGAGAACAGGCTATAAAGAGAAATACCTTGCTCTAAAACCAAAAAGGAGCTATCTAGCAGAATGGTTTTCAATGTGTGTATTCAACTTCCAGAGATAAACTGATGTGTGTTTGCAGTAGTTCAGAAACCCTTTCTTTGGAGAATGAAGAAACAGTTATTTCCAGCACTAGAGACCCATATAAGAGTTAGCAGTAAGAATGCGTTTAAAACACAGAAGACCCGCTTCGTACAAAATCATCTGCTGTGTATTGGTTCCTATTAGGAGGTTGCATCTATGTTTAGAATCAGCGAGGTTGAAACACGTTTCTTTTAAAGGCTGCGTTTGGACATTCCAGAGTGGATGGGAGAAAAGGCTGTATAGAGAAATACATTGCTCTAAAACCAAAACGGAGGTATCTAGCAGAATGGTTTTCAATGTTTCTATTCGACTTCCAGAGATAAACTGATGTGTGTTTGCAGCAGTTCAGAAACCCTTTTTTGGAAAATTTAGAAACAGTCATTTCCAGCCATAGAGATGCATATAAGAGTTAGCAGTAAGGATCCCTTGAAAACACAGAAGACCCGCTTCGTACAAACTCATCTGCTGTGTGTTGGGTCCTTTTAGGAAGTTGCATCTATGTTTAGATTCAGCGAGGTAGAAACACGTTTTTTCTAAAAGCTGCGTTTGGACCTTCCAGAGTGGATGGGAGAACAGGCTGTAAAGAGAAATACCTTTCTCTGAAACCAAAACGGAGCTATCTAGCTGAATGGTTTTCAATGTGTATATTCAACTTCCAGAGATAAACTGATGTGGGTTTGCAGCAGTTCACAAACCCTTTCTTTGGAGAATGTAGAAACAGTCATTTCCAGTCATAGAGACACATATAAGAGTTAGAAATAAGAAAGCGTTTAAAACACAGAAGACCCGATTCGTAGAAACTCATCTGCTGTGTATTGGTTCCTATTAGGAAGTTGCATCTATGTTTAGATTCAGCGAGGTTGCAACCCGTTTCTTCTGAAAGCTGCGTTTGGACATTCCAGAGTGGATGGGAGAAAAGGATGTAAAGAGAAATACCTTGCTCTAAATCCAAAACGGTGGTATCTAGCAGAATGGTTTTCAATGTGTGTATTCTACTTCCAGAGATAAACTGATGTGTGTTTGCAGAAGTTGAGAAACCCTTTCTTTGGAGAATGTAGAAACAGTCATTTCCAGCCCTAGAGACGCATATAAGAGTTAGCAGTAAGAATGCGTTTAAAACACAGAAGACCCGCTTCGTACAAACTCATCTGCTGTGTATTGGTTTCTATTAGGAAGTTGCATATATGTTTAGAATCAGCGAGGTTGCAACACGTTTCTTCTAAAAGCTGCATTTGGACATTCCAGAGTGGATGGGAGAACAGGCTGTAAAGAGAAATACCTTGCTCTAAAACCAAAACGGAGCTATCTAGCAGAATGGCTTTCAATGTGTATATTCAAATCCGGAGATAAAGTGATGTGTGTTTGCAGCAGTTCAGAAACCCTTTCTTTGGAGAATGTAGAAACAGTCATTTCCAGCCATAGAGACGCATATAAGAGTTAGCAGTAAGAATGCGTTTAAAACACAGAAGACTCGCTTCGTACAAACTCATCTGGTGTGTGTTGGTTCCTTTTAGGAAGTTGCATCTATGTTTAGATTCTGTGAGGTAGAAACACGTTTCTTCTAAAAGCTGCGTTTGGACATTCCAGAGTGGATGGGAGAACAGGCTATAAAGAGAAATACCTTGCTCTAAAACCAAAAAGGAGCTATCTAGCAGAATGGTTTTCAATGTGTGTATTCAACTTCCAGAGATAAACTGATGTGTGTTTGCAGCAGTTCAGAAACCATTTCTTTGGAGAATGTAGAAAAAATTATTTCCAGCCATAGAGATGCATATAAGAGTTAGCAGTAAGAATGCGTTTAAAACACAGAAGACCCGATTCGTACAAACTCATCTGCTGTGTATTGGTTCCTATTAGGAAGTTGCATCTATGTTTAGAGTCAGCGAGGTTGCAACCCGTTTCTTCTGAAAGCTGCGTTTGGACATTCCAGAGTGGAAGGGAGAAAAGGATGTAAAGAGAAATACCTTGCTCTAAATCCAAAACTGAGATATCTAGCAGAATGGTTGTCAATGTGTGTATTCTACTTCCAGAGATAAACTGATGAGTGTTTGCAGAAGTTGAGAAACCCTTTCTTTGGAGAATGTAGAAACAGTCATTTCCAGCCCTAGAGACGCATATAAGAGTTAGCAGTAAGAATGCGTTTAAAACACAGAAGACCCGCTTCGTACTTACTCATATGCTGTGTGTTGGTTTTCTTTAGGAAGTTGCATCTATGTTTAGATTCAGAGAGGTAGAAACACGTTTCTTTTAAAAGCTGCGTTTGGACATACCAGAATGGATGGGAGAACAGGCTGTAAAGAGAAATACCTTGCTCTAAAACCAAAACGGAGCTATCTAGCAGAATGGTTGTCAATATGTGTATTCAACTTCCAGAGTTAAACTGATGTGTGTTTGCAGCAGTTCAGAAACCCTTTTTTGGAAAATGTTGAAACAGTCATTTCTAGCCCTAGAGACGCATATAAGAGTTAGCAGTAAGAATGCGTTTAAAACACAGAAGACTCGCTTCGTACAAACTCATCTGCTGTGTGTTGGTTCCTTTTAGGAAGTTGCATCTATGTTTAGATTCTGTGAGGTAGAAACACGTTTCTTCTAAAAGCTAAGTTTGGACATTCCAGAGTGGATGGGAGAACAGGCTATAAAGAGAAATACCTTGCTCTAAAACCAAAAAGGAGCTATCTAGCTGAATGGTTTTCAATGTGTGTATTCAACTTCCAGAGATAAACTGATGTGTGTTTGCAGTAGTTCAGAAACCCTTTCTTTGGAGAATGAAGAAACAGTTATTTCCAGCACTAGAGACGCATATAAGAGTTAGCAGTAAGAATGCATTTAAAACACAGAAGACCCGCTTCGTACAAACTCATCTGCTGTGTATTGGTTCCTATTAGGAGGTTGCATCTATGTTTAGAATCAGCGAGGTTGCAACACGTTTCTTTTAAAGGCTGCGTTTGGACATTCCAGAGTGGATGGGAGAACAGGCTGTATAGAGAAATACCTTGCTCTAAAACCAAAACGGAGCTATCTAGCAGAATGGTTTTCAATGTTTGTATTCAACTTCCAGAGATAAACTGATGTGTGTTTGCAGCAGTTCAGAAACCCTTTTTTGGAAAATGTAGAAACAGTCATTTCCAGCCATAGAGATGCATATAAGAGTTAGCAGTAAGAATGCCTTGAAAACACAGAAGACCCGCTTCGTACAGACTCATCTGCTGTGGGTTGGGTCCTTTTAGGAAGTTGCATCTATGTTTAGATTCAGCGAGGTAGAAACACGTTTTTTCTAAAAGCTGCGTTTGGACCTTCCAGAGTGGATGGGAGAACAGGCTGTGAAGAGAAATACCTTTCTCTGAAACCAAAACGGAGCTATCTAGCTGAATGGTTTTCAATGTGTATATTCAACTTCCAGAGATAAACTGATGTGGGTTTGCAGCAGTTCACAAACCCTTTCTTTGGAGAATGTAGAAACAGTCATTTCCAGTCATAGAGACACATATAAGAGTTAGAAATAAGAAAGCGTTTAAAACACAGAAGACCCGATTCGTAGAAACCCATCTGCTGTGTATTGGTTCCTATTAGGAAGTTGCATTTATGTTTAGATTCAGCGAGGTTGCAACCCGTTTCTTCTGAAAGCTGCGTTTGGACATTCCAGAGTGGAAGGGAGAAAAGGATGTAAAGAGAAATACCTTGCTCTAAATCCAAAACGGAGGTAGCTAGCAGAATGGTTTTCAATGTGTGTATTCTACTTCCAGAGATAAACTGATGTGTGTTTGCAGAAGTTGAGAAACCCTTTCTTTGGAGAATGTAGAAACAGTCATTTCCAGCCCTAGAGACGCATATAAGAGTTAGCAGTAAGAATGCGTTTAAAACACAGAAGACCCGATTCGTACAAACTCATCTGCTGTGTATTGGTTTCTATTAGGAAGTTGCATATATGTTTAGAATCAGCGAGGTTGCAACACGTTTCTTCTACAAGCTGCATTTGGACATTCCAGAGTGGATGGGAGAACAGGCTGTAAAGAGAAATACCTTGCTCTAAAACCAAAACGGAGCTATCTAGCAGAATGGTTTTCAATGTGTATATTCAAATTCCGGAGATAAAGTGATGTGTGTTTGCAGCAGTTCAGAAACCCTTTCTTTGGAGAATGTAGAAACAGTCATTTCCAGCCATAGAGACGCATATAAGAGTTAGCAGTAAGAATGCGTTTAAAACACAGAAGACTCGCTTCGTACAAACTCATCTGCTGTGTGTTGGTTCCTTTTAGGAAGTTGCATCTATGTTTAGATTCTGTGAGGTAGAAACACGTTTCTTCTAAAAGCTGCGTTTGGACATTCCAGAGTGGATGGGAGAACAGGCTATAAAGAGAAATACCTTGCTCTAAAACCAAAAAGGAGCTATCTAGCAGAATGGTTTTCAATGTGTGTATTCAACTTCCAGAGATAAACTGATGTGTGTTTGCAGTAGTTCAGAAACCCTTTCTTTGGAGAAGGAAGAAACAGTTATTTCCAGCACTAGAGACCCATATAAGAGTTAGCAGTAAGAATGCGTTTAAAACACAGAAGACTCGCTTCGTACAAACTCATCTGCTGTGTGTTGGTTCCTTTTAGGAAGTTGCATCTATGTTTAGATTCTGTGAGGTAGAAACACGTTTCTTCTAAAAGCTAAGTTTGGACATTCCAGAGTGGATGGGAGAACAGGCTATAAAGAGAAATACCTTGCTCTAAAACCAAAAAGGAGCTATCTAGCTGAATGGTTTTCAATGTGTGTATTCAACTTCCAGAGATAAACTGATGTGTGTTTGCAGTAGTTCAGAAACCCTTTCTTTGGAGAATGAAGAAACAGTTATTTCCAGCACTAGAGACGCATATAAGAGTTAGCAGTAAGAATGCATTTAAAACACAGAAGACCCGCTTCGTACAAACTCATCTGCTGTGTATTGGTTCCTATTAGGAGGTTGCATCTATGTTTAGAATCAGCGAGGTTGCAACACGTTTCTTTGAAAGGCTGCGTTTGGACATTCCAGAGTGGATGGGAGAACAGGCTGTATAGAGAAATACCTTGCTCTAAAACCAAAACGGAGCTATCTAGCAGAATGGTTTTCAATGTTTGTATTCAACTTCCAGAGATAAACTGATGTGTGTTTGCAGCAGTTCAGAAACCCTTTTTTGGAAAATGTAGAAACAGTCATTTCCAGCCATAGAGATGCATATAAGAGTTAGCAGTAAGAATGCCTTGAAAACACAGAAGACCCGCTTCGTACAAACTCATCTGCTGTGTGTTGGGTCCTTTTAGGAAGTTGCATCTATGTTTAGATTCAGCGAGGTAGAAACACGTTTTTTCTAAAAGCTGCGTTTGGACCTTCCAGAGTGGATGGGAGAACAGGCTGTAAAGAGAAATACCTTTCTCTGAAACCAAAACGGAGCTATCTAGCTGAATGGTTTTCAATGTGTATATTCAACTTCCAGAGATAAACTGATGTGGGTTTGCAGCAGTTCACAAACCCTTTCTTTGGAGAATGTAGAAACAGTCATTTCCAGTCATAGAGACACATATAAGAGTTAGAAATAAGAAAGCGTTTAAAACACAGAAGACCCGATTCGTAGAAACTCATCTGCTGTGTATTGGTTCCTATTAGGAAGTTGCATCTATGTTTAGATTCAGCGAGGTTGCAACCCGTTTCTTCTGAAAGCTGCGTTTGGACATTCCAGAGTGGATGGGAGAAAAGGATGTAAAGAGAAATACCTTGCTCTAAATCCAAAACGGTGGTATCTAGCAGAATGGTTTTCAATGTGTGTATTCTACTTCCAGAGATAAACTGATGTGTGTTTGCAGAAGTTGAGAAACCCTTTCTTTGGAGAATGTAGAAACAGTCATTTCCAGCCCTAGAGACGCATATAAGAGTTAGCAGTAAGAATGCGTTTAAAACACAGAAGACCCGCTTCGTACAAACTCATCTGCTGTGTATTGGTTTCTATTAGGAAGTTGCATATATGTTTAGAATCAGCGAGGTTGCAACACGTTTCTTCTAAAAGCTGCATTTGGACATTCCAGAGTGGATGGGAGAACAGGCTGTAAAGAGAAATACCTTGCTCTAAAACCAAAACGGAGCTATCTAGCAGAATGGTTTTCAATGTGTATATTCAAATCCGGAGATAAAGTGATGTGTGTTTGCAGCAGTTCAGAAACCCTTTCTTTGGAGAATGTAGAAACAGTCATTTCCAGCCATAGAGACGCATATAAGAGTTAGCAGTAAGAATGCGTTTAAAACACAGAAGACTCGCTTCGTACAAACTCATCTGGTGTGTGTTGGTTCCTTTTAGGAAGTTGCATCTATGTTTAGATTCTGTGAGGTAGAAACACGTTTCTTCTAAAAGCTGCGTTTGGACATTCCAGAGTGGATGGGAGAACAGGCTATAAAGAGAAATACCTTGCTCTAAAACCAAAAAGGAGCTATCTAGCAGAATGGTTTTCAATGTGTGTATTCAACTTCCAGAGATAAACTGATGTGTGTTTGCAGCAGTTCAGAAACCATTTCTTTGGAGAATGTAGAAAAAATTATTTCCAGCCATAGAGATGCATATAAGAGTTAGCAGTAAGAATGCGTTTAAAACACAGAAGACCCGATTCGTACAAACTCATCTGCTGTGTATTGGTTCCTATTAGGAAGTTGCATCTATGTTTAGAGTCAGCGAGGTTGCAACCCGTTTCTTCTGAAAGCTGCGTTTGGACATTCCAGAGTGGAAGGGAGAAAAGGATGTAAAGAGAAATACCTTGGTCTAAATCCAAAACTGAGATATCTAGCAGAATGGTTGTCAATGTGTGTATTCTACTTCCAGAGATAAACTGATGAGTGTTTGCAGAAGTTGAGAAACCCTTTCTTTGGAGAATGTAGAAACAGTCATTTCCAGCCCTAGAGACGCATATAAGAGTTAGCAGTAAGAATGCGTTTAAAACACAGAAGACCCGCTTCGTACTTACTCATATGCTGTGTGTTGGTTTTCTTTAGGAAGTTGCATCTATGTTTAGATTCAGAGAGGTAGAAACACGTTTCTTTTAAAAGCTGCGTTTGGACATACCAGAATGGATGGGAGAACAGGCTGTAAAGAGAAATACCTTGCTCTAAAAGCAAAACGGAGCTATCTAGCAGAATGGTTGTCAATATGTGTATTCAACTTCCAGAGTTAAACTGATGTGTGTTTGCAGCAGTTCAGAAACCCTTTTTTGGAAAATGTTGAAACAGTCATTTCTAGCCCTAGAGACGCATATAAGAGTTAGCAGTAAGAATGCGTTTAAAACACAGAAGACTCGCTTCGTACAAACTCATCTGCTGTGTGTTGGTTCCTTTTAGGAAGTTGCATCTATGTTTAGATTCTGTGAGGTAGAAACACGTTTCTTCTAAAAGCTAAGTTTGGACATTCCAGAGTGGATGGGAGAACAGGCTATAAAGAGAAATACCTTGCTCTAAAACCAAAAAGGAGCTATCTAGCTGAATGGTTTTCAATGTGTGTATTCAACTTCCAGAGATAAACTGATGTGTGTTTGCAGTAGTTCAGAAACCCTTTCTTTGGAGAATGAAGAAACAGTTATTTCCAGCACTAGAGACGCATATAAGAGTTAGCAGTAAGAATGCATTTAAAACACAGAAGACCCGCTTCGTACAAACTCATCTGCTGTGTATTGGTTCCTATTAGGAGGTTGCATCTATGTTTAGAATCAGCGAGGTTGCAACACGTTTCTTTTAAAGGCTGCGTTTGGACATTCCAGAGTGGATGGGAGAACAGGCTGTATAGAGAAATACCTTGCTCTAAAACCAAAACGGAGCTATCTAGCAGAATGGTTTTCAATGTTTGTATTCAACTTCCAGAGATAAACTGATGTGTGTTTGCAGCAGTTCAGAAACCCTTTTTTGGAAAATGTAGAAACAGTCATTTCCAGCCATAGAGATGCATATAAGAGTTAGCAGTAAGAATGCCTTGAAAACACAGAAGACCCGCTTCGTACAGACTCATCTGCTGTGGGTTGGGTCCTTTTAGGAAGTTGCATCTATGTTTCGATTCAGCGAGGTAGAAACACGTTTTTTCTAAAAGCTGCGTTTGGACCTTCCAGAGTGGATGGGAGAACAGGCTGTGAAGAGAAATACCTTTCTCTGAAACCAAAACGGAGCTATCTAGCTGAATGGTTTTCAATGTGTATATTCAACTTCCAGAGATAAACTGATGTGGGTTTGCAGCAGTTCACAAACCCTTTCTTTGGAGAATGTAGAAACAGTCATTTCCAGTCATAGAGACACATATAAGAGTTAGAAATAAGAAAGCGTTTAAAACACAGAAGACCCGATTCGTAGAAACCCATCTGCTGTGTATTGGTTCCTATTAGGAAGTTGCATTTATGTTTAGATTCAGCGAGGTTGCAACCCGTTTCTTCTGAAAGCTGCGTTTGGACATTCCAGAGTGGAAGGGAGAAAAGGATGTAAAGAGAAATACCTTGCTCTAAATCCAAAACGGAGGTAGCTAGCAGAATGGTTTTCAATGTGTGTATTCTACTTCCAGAGATAAACTGATGTGTGTTTGCAGAAGTTGAGAAACCCTTTCTTTGGAGAATGTAGAAACAGTCATTTCCAGCCCAAGAGACGCATATAAGAGTTAGCAGTAAGAATGCGTTTAAAACACAGAAGACCCGATTCGTACAAACTCATCTGCTGTGTATTGGTTTCTATTAGGAAGTTGCATATATGTTTAGAATCAGCGAGGTTGCAACACGTTTCTTCTACAAGCTGCATTTGGACATTCCAGAGTGGATGGGAGAACAGGCTGTAAAGAGAAATACCTTGCTCTAAAACCAAAACGGAGCTATCTAGCAGAATGGTTTTCAATGTGTATATTCAAATTCCGGAGATAAAGTGATGTGTGTTTGCAGCAGTTCAGAAACCCTTTCTTTGGAGAATGTAGAAACAGTCATTTCCAGCCATAGAGACGCATATAAGAGTTAGCAGTAAGAATGCGTTTAAAACACAGAAGACTCGCTTCGTACAAACTCATCTGCTGTGTGTTGGTTCCTTTTAGGAAGTTGCATCTATGTTTAGATTCTGTGAGGTAGAAACACGTTTCTTCTAAAAGCTGCGTTTGGACATTCCAGAGTGGATGGGAGAACAGGCTATAAAGAGAAATACCTTGCTCTAAAACCAAAAAGGAGCTATCTAGCAGAATGGTTTTCAATGTGTGTATTCAACTTCCAGAGATAAACTGATGTGTGTTTGCAGTAGTTCAGAAACCCTTTCTTTGGAGAAGGAAGAAACAGTTATTTCCAGCACTAGAGACCCATATAAGAGTTAGCAGTAAGAATGCGTTTAAAACACAGAAGACTCGCTTCGTACAAACTCATCTGCTGTGTGTTGGTTCCTTTTAGGAAGTTGCATCTATGTTTAGATTCTGTGAGGTAGAAACACGTTTCTTCTAAAAGCTAAGTTTGGACATTCCAGAGTGGATGGGAGAACAGGCTATAAAGAGAAATACCTTGCTCTAAAACCAAAAAGGAGCTATCTAGCTGAATGGTTTTCAATGTGTGTATTCAACTTCCAGAGATAAACTGATGTGTGTTTGCAGTAGTTCAGAAACCCTTTCTTTGGAGAATGAAGAAACAGTTATTTCCAGCACTAGAGACGCATATAAGAGTTAGCAGTAAGAATGCATTTAAAACACAGAAGACCCGCTTCGTACAAACTCATCTGCTGTGTATTGGTTCCTATTAGGAGGTTGCATCTATGTTTAGAATCAGCGAGGTTGCAACACGTTTCTTTGAAAGGCTGCGTTTGGACATTCCAGAGTGGATGGGAGAACAGGCTGTATAGAGAAATACCTTGCTCTAAAACCAAAACGGAGCTATCTAGCAGAATGGTTTTCAATGTTTGTATTCAACTTCCAGAGATAAACTGATGTGTGTTTGCAGCAGTTCAGAAACCCTTTTTTGGAAAATGTAGAAACAGTCATTTCCAGCCATAGAGATGCATATAAGAGTTAGCAGTAAGAATGCCTTGAAAACACAGAAGACCCGCTTCGTACAAACTCATCTGCTGTGTGTTGGGTCCTTTTAGGAAGTTGCATCTATGTTTAGATTCAGCGAGGTAGAAACACGTTTTTTCTAAAAGCTGCGTTTGGACCTTCCAGAGTGGATGGGAGAACAGGCTGTAAAGAGAAATACCTTTCTCTGAAACCAAAACGGAGCTATCTAGCTGAATGGTTTTCAATGTGTATATTCAACTTCCAGAGATAAACTGATGTGGGTTTGCAGCAGTTCACAAACCCTTTCTTTGGAGAATGTAGAAACAGTCATTTCCAGTCATAGAGACACATATAAGAGTTAGAAATAAGAAAGCGTTTAAAACACAGAAGACCCGATTCGTAGAAACTCATCTGCTGTGTATTGGTTCCTATTAGGAAGTTGCATCTATGTTTAGATTCAGCGAGGTTGCAACCCGTTTCTTCTGAAAGCTGCGTTTGGACATTCCAGAGTGGATGGGAGAAAAGGATGTAAAGAGAAATACCTTGCTCTAAATCCAAAACGGTGGTATCTAGCAGAATGGTTTTCAATGTGTGTATTCTACTTCCAGAGATAAACTGATGTGTGTTTGCAGAAGTTGAGAAACCCTTTCTTTGGAGAATGTAGAAACAGTCATTTCCAGCCCTAGAGACGCATATAAGAGTTAGCAGTAAGAATGCGTTTAAAACACAGAAGACCCGCTTCGTACAAACTCATCTGCTGTGTATTGGTTTCTATTAGGAAGTTGCATATATGTTTAGAATCAGCGAGGTTGCAACACGTTTCTTCTAAAAGCTGCATTTGGACATTCCAGAGTGGATGGGAGAACAGGCTGTAAAGAGAAATACCTTGCTCTAAAACCAAAACGGAGCTATCTAGCAGAATGGTTTTCAATGTGTATATTCAAATCCGGAGATAAAGTGATGTGTGTTTGCAGCAGTTCAGAAACCCTTTCTTTGGAGAATGTAGAAACAGTCATTTCCAGCCATAGAGACGCATATAAGAGTTAGCAGTAAGAATGCGTTTAAAACACAGAAGACTCGCTTCGTACAAACTCATCTGGTGTGTGTTGGTTCCTTTTAGGAAGTTGCATCTATGTTTAGATTCTGTGAGGTAGAAACACGTTTCTTCTAAAAGCTGCGTTTGGACATTCCAGAGTGGATGGGAGAACAGGCTATAAAGAGAAATACCTTGCTCTAAAACCAAAAAGGAGCTATCTAGCAGAATGGTTTTCAATGTGTGTATTCAACTTCCAGAGATAAACTGATGTGTGTTTGCAGCAGTTCAGAAACCATTTCTTTGGAGAATGTAGAAAAAATTATTTCCAGCCATAGAGATGCATATAAGAGTTAGCAGTAAGAATGCGTTTAAAACACAGAAGACCCGATTCGTACAAACTCATCTGCTGTGTATTGGTTCCTATTAGGAAGTTGCATCTATGTTTAGAGTCAGCGAGGTTGCAACCCGTTTCTTCTGAAAGCTGCGTTTGGACATTCCAGAGTGGAAGGGAGAAAAGGATGTAAAGAGAAATACCTTGGTCTAAATCCAAAACTGAGATATCTAGCAGAATGGTTGTCAATGTGTGTATTCTACTTCCAGAGATAAACTGATGAGTGTTTGCAGAAGTTGAGAAACCCTTTCTTTGGAGAATGTAGAAACAGTCATTTCCAGCCCTAGAGACGCATATAAGAGTTAGCAGTAAGAATGCGTTTAAAACACAGAAGACCCGCTTCGTACTTACTCATATGCTGTGTGTTCGTTTTCTTTAGGAAGTTGCATCTATGTTTAGATTCAGAGAGGTAGAAACACGTTTCTTTTAAAAGCTGCGTTTGGACATACCAGAATGGATGGGAGAACAGGCTGTAAAGAGAAATACCTTGCTCTAAAAGCAAAACGGAGCTATCTAGCAGAATGGTTGTCAATATGTGTATTCAACTTCCAGAGTTAAACTGATGTGTGTTTGCAGCAGTTCAGAAACCCTTTTTTGGAAAATGTTGAAACAGTCATTTCTAGCCCTAGAGACGCATATAAGAGTTAGCAGTAAGAATGCGTTTAAAACACAGAAGACTCGCTTCGTACAAACTCATCTGCTGTGTGTTGGTTCCTTTTAGGAAGTTGCATCTATGTTTAGATTCTGTGAGGTAGAAACACGTTTCTTCTAAAAGCTAAGTTTGGACATTCCAGAGTGGATGGGAGAACAGGCTATAAAGAGAAATACCTTGCTCTAAAACCAAAAAGGAGCTATCTAGCTGAATGGTTTTCAATGTGTGTATTCAACTTCCAGAGATAAACTGATGTGTGTTTGCAGTAGTTCAGAAACCCTTTCTTTGGAGAATGAAGAAACAGTTATTTCCAGCACTAGAGACGCATATAAGAGTTAGCAGTAAGAATGCATTTAAAACACAGAAGACCCGCTTCGTACAAACTCATCTGCTGTGTATTGGTTCCTATTAGGAGGTTGCATCTATGTTTAGAATCAGCGAGGTTGCAACACGTTTCTTTTAAAGGCTGCGTTTGGACATTCCAGAGTGGATGGGAGAACAGGCTGTATAGAGAAATACCTTGCTCTAAAACCAAAACGGAGCTATCTAGCAGAATGGTTTTCAATGTTTGTATTCAACTTCCAGAGATAAACTGATGTGTGTTTGCAGCAGTTCAGAAACCCTTTTTTGGAAAATGTAGAAACAGTCATTTCCAGCCATAGAGATGCATATAAGAGTTAGCAGTAAGAATGCCTTGAAAACACAGAAGACCCGCTTCGTACAGACTCATCTGCTGTGGGTTGGGTCCTTTTAGGAAGTTGCATCTATGTTTCGATTCAGCGAGGTAGAAACACGTTTTTTCTAAAAGCTGCGTTTGGACCTTCCAGAGTGGATGGGAGAACAGGCTGTGAAGAGAAATACCTTTCTCTGAAACCAAAACGGAGCTATCTAGCTGAATGGTTTTCAATGTGTATATTCAACTTCCAGAGATAAACTGATGTGGGTTTGCAGCAGTTCACAAACCCTTTCTTTGGAGAATGTAGAAACAGTCATTTCCAGTCATAGAGACACATATAAGAGTTAGAAATAAGAAAGCGTTTAAAACACAGAAGACCCGATTCGTAGAAACCCATCTGCTGTGTATTGGTTCCTATTAGGAAGTTGCATTTATGTTTAGATTCAGCGAGGTTGCAACCCGTTTCTTCTGAAAGCTGCGTTTGGACATTCCAGAGTGGAAGGGAGAAAAGGATGTAAAGAGAAATACCTTGCTCTAAATCCAAAACGGAGGTAGCTAGCAGAATGGTTTTCAATGTGTGTATTCTACTTCCAGAGATAAACTGATGTGTGTTTGCAGAAGTTGAGAAACCCTTTCTTTGGAGAATGTAGAAACAGTCATTTCCAGCCCTAGAGACGCATATAAGAGTTAGCAGTAAGAATGCGTTTAAAACACAGAAGACCCGATTCGTACAAACTCATCTGCTGTGTATTGGTTTCTATTAGGAAGTTGCATATATGTTTAGAATCAGCGAGGTTGCAACACGTTTCTTCTACAAGCTGCATTTGGACATTCCAGAGTGGATGGGAGAACAGGCTGTAAAGAGAAATACCTTGCTCTAAAACCAAAACGGAGCTATCTAGCAGAATGGTTTTCAATGTGTATATTCAAATTCCGGAGATAAAGTGATGTGTGTTTGCAGCAGTTCAGAAACCCTTTCTTTGGAGAATGTAGAAACAGTCATTTCCAGCCCTAGAGACGCATATAAGAGTTAGCAGTAAGAATGCGTTTAAAACACAGAAGACTCGCTTCGTACAAACTCATCTGCTGTGTGTTGGTTCCTTTTAGGAAGTTGCATCTATGTTTAGATTCTGTGAGGTAGAAACACGTTTCTTCTAAAAGCTGCGTTTGGACATTCCAGAGTGGATGGGAGAACAGGCTATAAAGAGAAATACCTTGCTCTAAAACCAAAAAGGAGCTATCTAGCAGAATGGTTTTCAATGTGTGTATTCAACTTCCAGAGATAAACTGATGTGTGTTTGCAGTAGTTCAGAAACCCTTTCTTTGGAGAAGGAAGAAACAGTTATTTCCAGCACTAGAGACCCATATAAGAGTTAGCAGTAAGAATGCGTTTAAAACACAGAAGACTCGCTTCGTACAAACTCATCTGCTGTGTGTTGGTTCCTTTTAGGAAGTTGCATCTATGTTTAGATTCTGTGAGGTAGAAACACGTTTCTTCTAAAAGCTAAGTTTGGACATTCCAGAGTGGATGGGAGAACAGGCTATAAAGAGAAATACCTTGCTCTAAAACCAAAAAGGAGCTATCTAGCTGAATGGTTTTCAATGTGTGTATTCAACTTCCAGAGATAAACTGATGTGTTTTTGCAGTAGTTCAGAAACCCTTTCTTTGGAGAATGAAGAAACAGTTATTTCCAGCACTAGAGACGCATATAAGAGTTAGCAGTAAGAATGCATTTAAAACACAGAAGACCCGCTTCGTACAAACTCATCTGCTGTGTATTGGTTCCTATTAGGAGGTTGCATCTATGTTTAGAATCAGCGAGGTTGCAACACGTTTCTTTGAAAGGCTGCGTTTGGACATTCCAGAGTGGATGGGAGAACAGGCTGTATAGAGAAATACCTTGCTCTAAAACCAAAACGGAGCTATCTAGCAGAATGGTTTTCAATGTTTGTATTCAACTTCCAGAGATAAACTGATGTGTGTTTGCAGCAGTTCAGAAACCCTTTTTTTGGAAAATGTAGAAACAGTCATTTCCAGCCATAGAGATGCATATAAGAGTTAGCAGTAAGAATGCCTTGAAAACACAGAAGACCCGCTTCGTACAGACTCATCTGCTGTGGGTTGGGTCCTTTTAGGAAGTTGCATCTATGTTTCGATTCAGCGAGGTAGAAACACGTTTTTTCTAAAAGCTGCGTTTGGACCTTCCAGAGTGGATGGGAGAACAGGCTGTGAAGAGAAATACCTTTCTCTGAAACCAAAACGGAGCTATCTAGCTGAATGGTTTTCAATGTGTATATTCAACTTCCAGAGATAAACGGATGTGGGTTTGCAGCAGTTCACAAACCCTTTCTTTGGAGAATGTAGAAACAGTCATTTCCAGTCATAGAGACACATATAAGAGTTAGAAATAAGAAAGCGTTTAAAACACAGAAGACCCGATTCGTAGAAACTCATCTGCTGTGTATTGGTTCCTATTAGGAAGTTGCATCTATGTTTAGATTCAGCGAGGTTGCAACCCGTTTCTTCTGAAAGCTGCGTTTGGACATTCCAGAGTGGATGGGAGAAAAGGATGTAAAGAGAAATACCTTGCTCTAAATCCAAAACGGAGGTATCTAGCAGAATGGTTTTCAATGTGTGTATTCTACTTCCAGAGATAAACTGATGTGTGTTTGCAGAAGTTGAGAAACCCTTTCTTTGGAGAATGTAGAAACAGTCATTTCCAGCCCTAGAGACGCATATAAGAGTTAGCAGTAAGAATGCGTTTAAAACACAGAAGACCCGCTTCGTACAAACTCATCTGCTGTGTATTGGTTTCTATTAGGAAGTTGCATATATGTTTAGAATCAGCGAGGTTGCAACACGTTTCTTCTAAAAGCTGCATTTGGACTTTCCAGAGTGGATGGGAGAACAGGCTGTAAAGAGAAATACCTTGCTCTAAAACCAAAACGGAGCTATCTAGCAGAATGGTTTTCAATGTGTATATTCAAATCCGGAGATAAAGTGATGTGTGTTTGCAGCAGTTCAGAAACCCTTTCTTTGGAGAATGTAGAAACAGTCATTTCCAGCCATAGAGAGGCATATAAGAGTTAGCAGTAAGAATGCGTTTAAAACACAGAAGACTCGCTTCGTACAAACTCATCTGCTGTGTGTTGGTTCCTTTTAGGAAGTTGCATCTATGTTTAGATTCTGTGAGGTAGAAACACGTTTCTTCTAAAAGCTGAGTTTGGACATTCCAGAGTGGAAGGGAGAAAAGGATGTAAAGAGAAATACCTTGCTCTAAATCCAAAACTGAGATATCTAGCAGAATGGTTGTCAATGTGTGTATTCTACTTCCAGAGATAAACTGATGAGTGTTTGCAGAAGTTGAGAAACCCTTTCTTTGGAGAATGTAGAAACAGTCATTTCCAGCCCTAGAGACGCATATAAGAGTTAGCAGTAAGAATGCGTTTAAAACACAGAAGACCCGCTTCCTACTTACTCATATGCTGTGTGTTGGTTTTCTTTAGGAAGTTGCATCTATGTTTAGATTCAGAGAGGTAGAAACACGTTTCTTTTAAAAGCTGCATTTGGACATACCAGAATGGATGGGAGAACAGGCTGTAAAGAGAAATACTTTGCTCTAAAACCAAAACGGAGCTATCTAGCAGAATGGTTGTCAATATGTGTATTCAACTTCCAGAGTTAAACTGATGTGTGTTTGCAGCAGTTCAGAAACCCTTTCTTTGGAGAATGTAGAAACAGTCATTTCCAGCCATAGAGACGCATATAAGAGTTAGCAGTAAGAATGCGTTTAAAACACAGAAGACTCGCTTCGTACAAACTCATCTGCTGTGTGTTGGTTCCTTTTAGGAAGTTGCATCTATGTTTAGATTCTGTGAGGTAGAAACACGTTTCTTCTAAAAGCTGCGTTTGGACATTCCAGAGTGGATGGGAGAACAGGCTATAAAGAGAAATACCTTGCTCTAAAACCAAAAAGGAGCTATCTAGCAGAATGGTTTTCAATGTGTGTATTCAACTTCCAGAGATAAACTGATGTGTGTTTGCAGTAGTTCAGAAACCCTTTCTTTGGAGAATGAAGAAACAGTTATTTCCAGCACTAGAGACCCATATAAGAGTTAGCAGTAAGAATGCGTTTAAAACACAGAAGACCCGCTTCGTACAAAATCATCTGCTGTGTATTGGTTCCTATTAGGAGGTTGCATCTATGTTTAGAATCAGCGAGGTTGAAACACGTTTCTTTTAAAGGCTGCGTTTGGACATTCCAGAGTGGATGGGAGAAAAGGCTGTATAGAGAAATACATTGCTCTAAAACCAAAACGGAGCTATCTAGCAGAATGGTTTTCAATGTTTCTATTCAACTTCCAGAGATAAACTGATGTGTGTTTGCAGCAGTTCAGAAACCCTTTTTTGGAAAATGTAGAAACAGTCATTTCCAGCCATAGAGATGCATATAAGAGTTAGCAGTAAGAATGCCTTGAAAACACAGAAGACCCGCTTCGTACAAACTCATCTGCTGTGTGTTGGTTCCTTTTAGGAAGTTGCATCTATGTTTAGATTCAGCGAGGTAGAAACACGTTTTTTCTAAAAGCTGCGTTTGGACCTTCCAGAGTGGATGGGAGAACAGGCTGTAAAGAGAAATACCTTTCTCTGAAACCAAAACGGAGCTATCTAGCTGAATGGTTTTCAATGTGTATATTCAAATTCCAGAGATAAACTGATGTGGGTTTGCAGCAGTTCACAAACCCTTTCTTTGGAGAATGTAGAAACAGTCATTTCCAGTCATAGAGACACATATAAGAGTTAGAAATAAGAAAGCGTTTAAAACACAGAAGACCCGATTCGTAGAAACTCATCTGCTGTGTATTGGTTCCTATTAGGAAGTTGCATCTATGTTTAGATTCAGCGAGGTTGCAACCCGTTTCTTCTGAAAGCTGCGTTTGGACATTCCAGAGTGGATGGGAGAAAAGGATGTAAAGAGAAATACCTTGCTCTAAATCCAAAACGGTGGTATCTAGCAGAATGGTTTTCAATGTGTGTATTCTACTTCCAGAGATAAACTGATGTGTGTTTGCAGAAGTTGAGAAACCCTTTCTTTGGAGAATGTAGAAACAGTCATTTCCAGCCCTAGAGACGCATATAAGAGTTAGCAGTAAGAATGCGTTTAAAACACAGAAGACCCGCATCGTACAAACTCATCTGCTGTGTATTGGTTTCTATTACGAAGTTGCATATATGTTTAGAATCAGCGAGGTTGCAACACGTTTCTTCTAAAAGCTGCATTTGGACATTCCAGAGTGGATGGGAGAACAGGCTGTAAAGAGAAATACCTTGCTCTAAAACCAAAACGGAGCTATCTAGCAGAATGGTTTTCAATGTGTATATTCAAATCCGGAGATAAAGTGATGTGTGTTTGCAGCAGTTCAGAAACCCTTTCTTTGGAGAATGTAGAAACAGTCATTTCCAGCCATAGAGACGCATATAAGAGTTAGCAGTAAGAATGCGTTTAAAACACAGAAGACTCGCTTCGTACAAACTCATCTGCTGTGTGTTGGTTCCTTTTAGGAAGTTGCATCTATGTTTAGATTCTGTGAGGTAGAAACACGTTTCTTCTAAAAGCTAACTTTGGACATTCCAGAGTGGATGGGAGAACAGGCTATAAAGAGAAATACCTTGCTCTAAAACCAAAAAGGAGCTATCTAGCAGAATGGTTTTCAATGTGTGTATTCAACTTCCAGAGATAAACTGATGTGTGTTTGCAGTAGTTCAGAAACCCTTTCTTTGGAGAATGAAGAAACAGTTATTTCCAGCACTAGAGACCCATATAAGAGTTAGCAGTAAGAATGCGTTTAAAACACAGAAGACCCGCTTCGTACAAAATCATCTGCTGTGAGTTGGTTACATTTAGGAAGTTGCATCTATGTTTAGATTCAGCGAGGTAGAAACACGTTTCTTCAAAAAGCCGCGTTTGGACATTCCAGAGTGGATGGGAGAACAGGCTGTAAAGAAAAATAACTTGCTCTAAAACCAAAACGGAGCTATCTAGCAGAATGGTTGTCAATGTGTGTATTCAACTTCCAGAGTTAAACTGATTTATGTTTGCCGCAGTTCAGAAACCCTTTCTTTGGTGAATGTAGAAAAAGTCATTTCCAGCCCTAGAGACGCATATAAGAGTTAGCAGTAAGAATGCGTTTAAAACACAGAAGACTCGCTTCGTACAAACTCATCTGCTGTGTGTTGGTTCCTTTTAGGAAGTTGCATCTATGTTTAGATTCTGTGAGGTAGAAACACGTTTCTTCTAAAAGCTAAGTTTGGACATTCCAGAGTGGATGGGAGAACAGGCTATAAAGAGAAATACCTTGCTCTAAAACCAAAAAGGAGCTATCTAGCTGAATGGTTTTCAATGTGTGTATTCAACTTCCAGAGATAAACTGATGTGTGTTTGCAGTAGTTCAGAAACCCTTTCTTTGGAGAATGAAGAAACAGTTATTTCCAGCACTAGAGACGCATATAAGAGTTAGCAGTAAGAATGCATTTAAAACACAGAAGACCCGCTTCGTACAAACTCATCTGCTGTGTATTGGTTCCTATTAGGAGGTTGCATCTATGTTTAGAATCAGCGAGGTTGCAACACGTTTCTTTGAAAGGCTGCGTTTGGACATTCCAGAGTGGATGGGAGAACAGGCTGTATAGAGAAATACCTTGCTCTAAAACCAAAACGGAGCTATCTAGCAGAATGGTTTTCAATGTTTGTATTCAACTTCCAGAGATAAACTGATGTGTGTTTGCAGCAGTTCAGAAACCCTTTTTTGGAAAATGTAGAAACAGTCATTTCCAGCCATAGAGATGCATATAAGAGTTAGCAGTAAGAATGCCTTGAAAACACAGAAGACCCGCTTCGTACAAACTCATCTGCTGTGTGTTGGGTCCTTTTAGGAAGTTGCATCTATGTTTAGATTCAGCGAGGTAGAAACACGTTTTTTCTAAAAGCTGCGTTTGGACCTTCCAGAGTGGATGGGAGAACAGGCTGTGAAGAGAAATACCTTTCTCTGAAACCAAAACGGAGCTATCTAGCTGAATGGTTTTCAATGTGTATATTCAACTTCCAGAGATATACTGATGTGGGTTTGCAGCAGTTCACAAACCCTTTCTTTGGAGAATGTAGAAACAGTCATTTCCAGTCATAGAGACACATATAAGAGTTAGAAATAAGAAAGCGTTTAAAACACAGAAGACCCGATTCGTAGAAACTCATCTGCTGTGTATTGGTTCCTATTAGGAAGTTGCATCTATGTTTAGATTCAGCGAGGTTGCAACCCGTTTCTTCTGAAAGCTGCGTTTGGACATTCCAGAGTGGATGGGAGAAAAGGATGTAAAGAGAAATACCTTGCTCTAAATCCAAAACGGAGGTATCTAGCAGAATGGTTTTCAATGTGTGTATTCTACTTCCAGAGATAAACTGATGTGTGTTTGCAGAAGTTGAGAAACCCTTTCTTTGGAGAATGTAGAAACAGTCATTTCCAGCCCTAGAGACGCATATAAGAGTTAGCAGTAAGAATGCGTTTAAAACACAGAAGACCCGCTTCGTACAAACTCATCTGCTGTGTATTGGTTTCTATTAGGAAGTTGCATATATGTTTAGAATCAGCGAGGTTGCAACACGTTTCTTCTAAAAGCTGCATTTGGACATTCCAGAGTGGATGGGAGAACAGGCTGTAAAGAGAAATACCTTGCTCTAAAACCAAAACGGAGCTATCTAGCAGAATGGTTTTCAATGTGTATATTCAAATCCGGAGATAAAGTGATGTGTGTTTGCAGCAGTTCAGAAACCCTTTCTTTGGAGAATGTAGAAACAGTCATTTCCAGCCATAGAGACGCATATAAGAGTTAGCAGTAAGAATGCGTTTAAAACACAGAAGACTCGCTTCGTACAAACTCATCTGGTGTGTGTTGGTTCCTTTTAGGAAGTTGCATCTATGTTTAGATTCTGTGAGGTAGAAACACGTTTCTTCTAAAAGCTGCGTTTGGACATTCCAGAGTGGATGGGAGAACAGGCTATAAAGAGAAATACCTTGCTCTAAAACCAAAAAGGAGCTATCTAGCAGAATGGTTTTCAATGTGTGTATTCAACTTCCAGAGATAAACTGATGTGTGTTTGCAGTAGTTCAGAAACCCTTTCTTTGGAGAATGAAGAAACAGTTATTTCCAGCACTAGAGACCCATATAAGAGTTAGCAGTAAGAATGCGTTTAAAACACAGAAGACCCGCTTCGTACAAAATCATCTGCTGTGTGTTGGTTACATTTAGGAAGTTGCATCTATGTTTAGATTCAGCGAGGTAGAAACACGTTTCTTCAAAAAGCCGCGTTTGGACATTCCAGAGTGGATGGGAGAACAGGCTGTAAAGAAAAATAACTTGCTCTAAAACCAAAACGGAGCTGTCTAGCAGAATGGTTGTCAATGTGTGTATTCAACTTCCAGAGTTAAACTGATTTATGTTTGCCGCAGTTCAGAAACCCTTTCTTTGGTGAATGTAGAAACAGTCATTTCCAGCCCTAGAGACGCATATAAGAGTTAGCAGTAAGAATGCGTTTAAAACACAGAAGACTCGCTTCGTACAAACTCATCTGCTGTGTGTTGGTTCCTTTTAGGAAGTTGCATCTATGTTTAGATTCTGTGAGGTAGAAACACGTTTCTTCTAAAAGCTAAGTTTGGACATTCCAGAGTGGATGGGAGAACAGGCTATAAAGAGAAATACCTTGCTCTAAAACCAAAAAGGAGCTATCTAGCTGAATGGTTTTCAATGTTTGTATTCAACTTCCAGAGATAAACTGATGTGTGTTTGCAGTAGTTCAGAAACCCTTTCTTTGGAGAATGAAGAAACAGTTATTTCCAGCACTAGAGACGCATATAAGAGTTAGCAGTAAGAATGCATTTAAAACACAGAAGACCCGCTTCGTACAAACTCATCTGCTGTGTATTGGTTCCTATTAGAAGGTTGCATCTATGTTTAGAATCAGCGAGGTTGCAACACGTTTCTTTTAAAGGCTGCGTTTGGACATTCCAGAGTGGATGGGAGAACAGGCTGTATAGAGAAATACCTTGCTCTAAAACCAAAACGGAGCTATCTAGCAGAATGGTTTTCAATGTTTGTATTCAACTTCCAGAGATAAACTGATGTGTGTTTGCAGCAGTTCAGAAACCCTTTTTTGGAAAATGTAGAAACAGTCATTTCCAGCCATAGAGATGCATATAAGAGTTAGCAGTAAGAATGCCTTGAAAACACAGAAGACCCGCTTCGTACAAACTCATCTGCTGTGTGTTGGGTCCTTTTAGGAAGTTGCATCTATGTTTAGATTCAGCGAGGTAGAAACACGTTTTTTCTAAAAGCTGCGTTTGGACCTTCCAGAGTGGATGGGAGAACAGGCTGTGAAGAGAAATACCTTTCTCTGAAACCAAAACGGAGCTATCTAGCTGAATGGTTTTCAATGTGTATATTCAACTTCCAGAGATAAACGGATGTGGGTTTGCAGCAGTTCACAAACCCTTTCTTTGGAGAATGTAGAAACAGTCATTTCCAGTCATAGAGACACATATAAGAGTTAGAAATAAGAAAGTGTTTAAAACACAGAAGACCCGATTCGTAGAAACTCATCTGCTGTGTATTGGTTCCTATTAGGAAGTTGCATCTATGTTTAGATTCAGCGAGGTTGCAACCCGTTTCTTCTGAAAGCTGCGTTTGGACATTCCAGAGTGGATGGGAGAAAAGGATGTAAAGAGAAATACCTTGCTCTAAATCCAAAACGGAGGTATCTAGCAGAATGGTTTTCAATGTGTGTATTCTACTTCCAGAGATAAACTGATGTGTGTTTGCAGAAGTTGAGAAACCCTTTCTTTGGAGAATGTAGAAACAGTCATTTCCAGCCCTAGAGACGCATATAAGAGTTAGCAGTAAGAATGCGTTTAAAACACAGAAGACCCGCTTCGTACAAACTCATCTGCTGTGTATTGGTTTCTATTAGGAAGTTGCATATATGTTTAGAATCAGCGAGGTTGCAACACGTTTCTTCTAAAAGCTGCATTTGGACATTCCAGAGTGGATGGGAGAACAGGCTGTAAAGAGAAATACCTTGCTCTAAAACCAAAACGGAGCTATCTAGCAGAATGGTTTTCAATGTGTATATTCAAATCCGGAGATAAAGTGATGTGTGTTTGCAGCAGTTCAGAAACCCTTTCTTTGGAGAATGTAGAAACAGTCATTTCCAGCCATAGAGACGCATATAAGAGTTAGCAGTAAGAATGCGTTTAAAACACAGAAGACTCGCTTCGTACAAACTCATCTGGTGTGTGTTGGTTCCTTTTAGGAAGTTGCATCTATGTTTAGATTCTGTGAGGTAGAAACACGTTTCTTCTAAAAGCTGCGTTTGGACATTCCAGAGTGGATGGGAGAACAGGCTATAAAGAGAAATACCTTGCTCTAAAACCAAAAAGGAGCTATCTAGCAGAATGGTTTTCAATGTGTGTATTCAACTTCCAGAGATAAACTGATGTGTGTTTGCAGTAGTTCAGAAACCCTTTCTTTGGAGAATGAAGAAACATTATTTCCAGCACTAGAGACCCATATAAGAGTTAGCAGTAAGAATGCGTTTAAAACACAGAAGACCCGCTTCGTACAAAATCATCTGCTGTGTGTTGGTTACATTTAGGAAGTTGCATCTATGTTTAGATTCAGCGAGGTAGAAACACGTTTCTTCAAAAAGCCGCGTTTGGACATTCCAGAGTGGATGGGAGAACAGGCTGTAAAGAAAAATAACTTGCTCTAAAACCAAAACGGAGCTATCTAGCAGAATGGTTGTCAATGTGTGTATTCAACTTCCAGAGTTAAACTGATTTATGTTTGCCGCAGTTCAGAAACCCTTTCTTTGGTGAATGTAGAAACAGTCATTTCCAGCCCTAGAGACGCATATAAGAGTTAGCAGTAAGAATGCGTTTAAAACAAAGAAGACCCGCTTCGTACTTACTCATATGCTGTGTGTTGGTTTTCTTTAGGAAGTTGCATCTATGTTTAGATTCAGAGAGGTAGAAACACGTTTCTTTTAAAAGCTGCGTTTGGACATACCAGAATGGATGGGAGAACAGGCTGTAAAGAGAAATACCTTGCTCTAAAACCAAAACGGAGCTATCTAGCAGAATGGTTGTCAATATGTGTATTCAACTTCCAGAGTTAAACTGATGTGTGTTTGCAGCAGTTCAGAAACCCTTTTTTGGAAAATGTTGAAACAGTCATTTCTAGCCCTAGAGAGGCATATAAGAGTTAGCAGTAAGAATGCGTTTAAAACACAGAAGACTCGCTTCGTCCAAACTCATCTGCTGTGTGTTGGTTCCTTTTAGGAAGTTGCATCTATGTTTAGATTCTGTGAGGTAGAAACACGTTTCTTCTAAAAGCTAAGTTTGGACATTCCAGAGTGGATGGGAGAACAGGCTATAAAGAGAAATACCTTGCTCTAAAACCAAAAAGGAGCTATCTAGCTGAATGGTTTTCAATGTTTGTATTCAACTTCCAGAGATAAACTGATGTGTGTTTGCAGTAGTTCAGAAACCCTTTCTTTGGAGAATGAAGAAACAGTTATTTCCAGCACTAGAGACGCATATAAGAGTTAGCAGTAAGAATGCATTTAAAACACAGAAGACCCGCTTCGTACAAACTCATCTGCTGTGTATTGGTTCCTATTAGGAGGTTGCATCTATTTTTAGAATCAGCGAGGTTGCAACACGTTTCTTTTAAAGGCTGCGTTTGGACATTCCAGAGTGGATGGGAGAACAGGCTGTATAGAGAAATACCTTGCTCTAAAACCAAAACGGAGCTATCTAGCAGAATGGTTTTCAATGTTTGTATTCAACTTCCAGAGATAAACTGATGTGTGTTTGCAGCAGTTCAGAAACCCTTTTTTGGAAAATGTAGAAACAGTCATTTCCAGCCATAGAGATGCATATAAGAGTTAGCAGTAAGAATGCCTTGAAAACACAGAAGACCCGCTTCGTACAAACTCATCTGCTGTGTGTTGGGTCCTTTTAGGAAGTTGCATCTATGTTTAGATTCAGCGAGGTAGAAACACGTTTTTTCTAAAAGCTGCGTTTGGACCTTCCAGAGTGGATGGGAGAACA
Organism: Saimiri boliviensis; assembly: GCF_048565385.1. Lineage (NCBI taxonomy): Eukaryota > Metazoa > Chordata > Mammalia > Primates > Cebidae > Saimiri > Saimiri boliviensis. The sequence goes on along the minus strand of NC_133470.1, from coordinate 81,822,857 downwards.
GGCTGTGAAGAGAAATACCTTTCTCTGAAACCAAAACGGAGCTATCTAGCTGAATGGTTTTCAATGTGTATATTCAACTTCCAGAGATAAACGGATGTGGGTTTGCAGCAGTTCACAAACCCTTTCTTTGGAGAATGTAGAAACAGTCATTTCCAGTCATAGAGACACATATAAGAGTTAGAAATAAGAAAGCGTTTAAAACACAGAAGACCCGATTCGTAGAAACTCATCTGCTGTGTATTGGTTCCTATTAGGAAGTTGCATCTATGTTTAGATTCAGCGAGGTTGCAACCCGTTTCTTCTGAAAGCTGCGTTTGGACATTCCAGAGTGGATGGGAGAAAAGGATGTAAAGAGAAATACCTTGCTCTAAATCCAAAACGGAGGTATCTAGCAGAATGGTTTTCAATGTGTGTATTCTACTTCCAGAGATAAACTGATGTGTGTTTGCAGAAGTTGAGAAACCCTTTCTTTGGAGAATGTAGAAACAGTCATTTCCAGCCCTAGAGACGCATATAAGAGTTAGCAGTAAGAATGCGTTTAAAACACAGAAGACCCGCTTCGTACAAACTCATCTGCTGTGTATTGGTTTCTATTAGGAAGTTGCATATATGTTTAGAATCAGCGAGGTTGCAACACGTTTCTTCTAAAAGCTGCATTTGGACATTCCAGAGTGGATGGGAGAACAGGCTGTAAAGAGAAATACCTTGCTCTAAAACCAAAACGGAGCTATCTAGCAGAATGGTTTTCAATGTGTATATTCAAATCCGGAGATAAAGTGATGTGTGTTTGCAGCAGTTCAGAAACCCTTTCTTTGGAGAATGTAGAAACAGTCATTTCCAGCCATAGAGACGCATATAAGAGTTAGCAGTAAGAATGCGTTTAAAACACAGAAGACTCGCTTCGTACAAACTCATCTGGTGTGTGTTGGTTCCTTTTAGGAAGTTGCATCTATGTTTAGATTCTGTGAGGTAGAAACACGTTTCTTCTAAAAGCTGCGTTTGGACATTCCAGAGTGGATGGGAGAACAGGCTATAAAGAGAAATACCTTGCTCTAAAACCAAAAAGGAGCTATCTAGCAGAATGGTTTTCAATGTGTGTATTCAACTTCCAGAGATAAACTGATGTGTGTTTGCAGTAGTTCAGAAACCCTTTCTTTGGAGAATGAAGAAACATTATTTCCAGCACTAGAGACCCATATAAGAGTTAGCAGTAAGAATGCGTTTAAAACACAGAAGACCCGCTTCGTACAAAATCATCTGCTGTGTGTTGGTTACATTTAGGAAGTTGCATCTATGTTTAGATTCAGCGAGGTAGAAACACGTTTCTTCAAAAAGCCGCGTTTGGACATTCCAGAGTGGATGGGAGAACAGGCTGTAAAGAAAAATAACTTGCTCTAAAACCAAAACGGAGCTATCTAGCAGAATGGTTGTCAATGTGTGTATTCAACTTCCAGAGTTAAACTGATTTATGTTTGCCGCAGTTCAGAAACCCTTTCTTTGGTGAATGTAGAAACAGTCATTTCCAGCCCTAGAGACGCATATAAGAGTTAGCAGTAAGAATGCGTTTAAAACACAGAAGTCCCGCTTCGTACTTACTCATATGCTGTGTGTTGGTTTTCTTTAGGAAGTTGCATCTATGTTTAGATTCAGAGAGCTAGAAACACGTTTCTTTTAAAAGCTGCGTTTGGACATACCAGAATGGATGGGAGAACAGGCTGTAAAGAGAAATACCTTGCTCTAAAACCAAAACGGAGCTATCTAGCAGAATGGTTGTCAATATGTGTATTCAACTTCCAGAGTTAAACTGATGTGTGTTTGCAGCAGTTCAGAAACCCTTTTTTGGAAAATGTTGAAACAGTCATTTCTAGCCCTAGAGACGCATATAAGAGTTAGCAGTAAGAATGCGTTTAAAACACAGAAGACTCGCTTCGTACAAACTCATCTGCTGTGTGTTGGTTCCTTTTAGGAAGTTGCATCTATGTTTAGATTCTGTGAGGTAGAAACACGTTTCTTCTAAAAGCTAAGTTTGGACATTCCAGAGTGGATGGGAGAACAGGCTATAAAGAGAAATACCTTGCTCTGAAACCAAAAAGGAGCTATCTAGCTGAATGGTTTTCAATGTTTGTATTCAACTTCCAGAGATAAACTGATGTGTGTTTGCAGTAGTTCAGAAACCCTTTCTTTGGAGAATGAAGAAACAGTTATTTCCAGCACTAGAGACGCATATAAGAGTTAGCAGTAAGAATGCATTTAAAACACAGAAGACCCGCTTCGTACAAACTCATCTGCTGTGTATTGGTTCCTATTAGGAGGTTGCATCTATGTTTAGAATCAGCGAGGTTGCAACACGTTTCTTTTAAAGGCTGCGTTTGGACATTCCAGAGTGGATGGGAGAACAGGCTGTATAGAGAAATACCTTGCTCTAAAACCAAAACGGAGCTATCTAGCAGAATGGTTTTCAATGTTTGTATTCAACTTCCAGAGATAAACTGATGTGTGTTTGCAGCAGTTCAGAAACCCTTTTTTGGAAAATGTAGAAACAGTCATTTCCAGCCATAGAGATGCATATAAGAGTTAGCAGTAAGAATGCCTTGAAAACACAGAAGACCCGCTTCGTACAAACTCATCTGCTGTGTGTTGGGTCCTTTTAGGAAGTTGCATCTATGTTTAGATTCAGCGAGGTAGAAACACGTTTTTTCTAAAAGCTGCGTTTGGACCTTCCAGAGTGGATGGGAGAACAGGCTGTGAAGAGAAATACCTTTCTCTGAAACCAAAACGCAGCTATCTAGCTGAATGGTTTTCAATGTGTATATTCAACTTCCAGAGATAAACTGATGTGGGTTTGCAGCAGTTCACAAACCCTTTCTTTGGAGAATGTAGAAACAGTCATTTCCAGTCATAGAGACACATATAAGAGTTAGAAATAAGAAAGCGTTTAAAACACAGAAGACCCGATTCGTAGAAACTCATCTGCTGTGTATTGGTTCCTATTAGGAAGTTGCATCTATGTTTAGATTCAGCGAGGTTGCAACCCGTTTCTTCTGAAAGCTGCGTTTGGACATTCCAGAGTGGATGGGAGAAAAGGATGTAAAGAGAAATACCTTGCTCTAAATCCAAAACGGAGGTATCTAGCAGAATGGTTTTCAATGTGTGTATTCTACTTCCAGAGATAAACTGATGTGTGTTTGCAGAAGTTGAGAAACCCTTTCTTTGGAGAATGTAGAAACAGTCATTTCCAGCCCTAGAGACGCATATAAGAGTTAGCAGTAAGAATGCGTTTAAAACACAGAAGACCCGCTTCGTACAAACTCATCTGCTGTGTATTGGTTTCTATTAGGAAGTTGCATATATGTTTAGAATCAGCGAGGTTGCAACACGTTTCTTCTAAAAGCTGCATTTGGACATTCCAGAGTGGATGGGAGAACAGGCTGTAAAGAGAAATACCTTGCTCTAAAACCAAAACGGAGCTATCTAGCAGAATGGTTTTCAATGTGTATATTCAAATCCGGAGATAAAGTGATGTGTGTTTGCAGCAGTTCAGAAACCCTTTCTTTGGAGAATGTAGAAACAGTCATTTCCAGCCATAGAGACGCATATAAGAGTTAGCAGTAAGAATGCGTTTAAAACACAGAAGACTCGCTTCGTACAAACTCATCTGGTGTGTGTTGGTTCCTTTTAGGAAGTTGCATCTATGTTTAGATTCTGTGAGGTAGAAACACGTTTCTTCTAAAAGCTGCGTTTGGACATTCCAGAGTGGATGGGAGAACAGGCTATAAAGAGAAATACCTTGCTCTAAAACCAAAAAGGAGCTATCTAGCAGAATGGTTTTCAATGTGTGTATTCAACTTCCAGAGATAAACTGATGTGTGTTTGCAGTAGTTCAGAAACCCTTTCTTTGGAGAATGAAGAAACATTATTTCCAGCACTAGAGACCCATATAAGAGTTAGCAGTAAGAATGCGTTTAAAACACAGAAGACCCGCTTCGTACAAAATCATCTGCTGTGTGTTGGTTACATTTAGGAAGTTGCATCTATGTTTAGATTCAGCGAGGTAGAAACACGTTTCTTCAAAAAGCCGCGTTTGGACATTCCAGAGTGGATGGGAGAACAGGCTGTAAAGAAAAATAACTTGCTCTAAAACCAAAACGGAGCTATCTAGCAGAATGGTTGTCAATGTGTGTATTCAACTTCCAGAGTTAAACTGATTTATGTTTGCCGCAGTTGAGAAACCCTTTCTTTGGTGAATGTAGAAACAGTCATTTCCAGCCCTAGAGACGCATATAAGAGTTAGCAGTAAGAATGCATTTAAAACACAGAAGACCCGCTTCGTACTTACTCATATGCTGTGTGTTGGTTTTCTTTAGGAAGTTGCATCTATGTTTAGATTCAGAGAGGTAGAAACACGTTTCTTTTAAAAGCTGCGTTTGGACATTCCAGAGTGGATGGGAGAAAAGGATGTAAAGAGAAATACCTTGCTCTAAATCCAAAACGGAGGTATCTAGCAGAATGGTTTTCAATATGTGTATTCAACTTCCAGAGTTAAACTGATGTGTGTTTGCAGCAGTTCAGAAACCCTTTTTTGGAAAATGTTGAAACAGTCATTTCTAGCCCTAGAGACGCATATAAGAGTTAGCAGTAAGAATGCGTTTAAAACACAGAAGACTCGCTTCGTACAAACTCATCTGCTGTGTGTTGGGTCCTTTTAGGAAGTTGCATCTATGTTTAGATTCAGCGAGGTAGAAACACGTTTTTTCTAAAAGCTGCGTTTGGACCTTCCAGAGTGGATGGGAGAACAGGCTGTGAAGAGAAATACCTTTCTCTGAAACCAAAACGCAGCTATCTAGCTGAATGGTTTTCAATGTGTATATTCAACTTCCAGAGATAAACTGATGTGGGTTTGCAGCAGTTCACAAACCCTTTCTTTGGAGAATGTAGAAACAGTCATTTCCAGTCATAGAGACACATATAAGAGTTAGAAATAAGAAAGCGTTTAAAACACAGAAGACCCGATTCGTAGAAACTCATCTGCTGTGTATTGGTTCCTATTAGGAAGTTGCATCTATGTTTAGATTCAGCGAGGTTGCAACCCGTTTCTTCTGAAAGCTGCGTTTGGACATTCCAGAGTGGATGGGAGAAAAGGATGTAAAGAGAAATACCTTGCTCTAAATCCAAAACGGAGGTATCTAGCAGAATGGTTTTCAATGTGTGTATTCTACTTCCAGAGATAAACTGATGTGTGTTTGCAGAAGTTGAGAAACCCTTTCTTTGGAGAATGTAGAAACAGTCTTTTCCAGCCCTAGAGACGCATATAAGAGTTAGCAGTAAGAATGCGTTTAAAACACAGAAGACCCGCTTCGTACAAACTCATCTGCTGTGTATTGGTTTCTATTAGGAAGTTGCATATATGTTTAGAATCAGCGAGGTTGCAACACGTTTCTTCTAAAAGCTGCATTTGGACATTCCAGAGTGGATGGGAGAACAGGCTGTAAAGAGAAATACCTTGCTCTAAAACCAAAACGGAGCTATCTAGCAGAATGGTTTTCAATGTGTATATTCAAATCCGGAGATAAAGTGATGTGTGTTTGCAGCAGTTCAGAAACCCTTTCTTTGGAGAATGTAGAAACAGTCATTTCCAGCCATAGAGACGCATATAAGAGTTAGCAGTAAGAATGCGTTTAAAACACAGAAGACTCGCTTCGTACAAACTCATCTGGTGTGTGTTGGTTCCTTTTAGGAAGTTGCATCTATGTTTAGATTCTGTGAGGTAGAAACACGTTTCTTCTAAAAGCTGCGTTTGGACATTCCAGAGTGGATGGGAGAACAGGCTATAAAGAGAAATACCTTGCTCTAAAACCAAAAAGGAGCTATCTAGCAGAATGGTTTTCAATGTGTGTATTCAACTTCCAGAGATAAACTGATGTGTGTTTGCAGTAGTTCAGAAACCCTTTCTTTGGAGAATGAAGAAACATTATTTCCAGCACTAGAGACCCATATAAGAGTTAGCAGTAAGAATGCGTTTAAAACACAGAAGACCCGCTTCGTACAAAATCATCTGCTGTGTGTTGGTTACATTTAGGAAGTTGCATCTATGTTTAGATTCAGCGAGGTAGAAACACGTTTCTTCAAAAAGCCGCGTTTGGACATTCCAGAGTGGATGGGAGAACAGGCTGTAAAGAAAAATAACTTGCTCTAAAACCAAAACGGAGCTATCTAGCAGAATGGTTGTCAATGTGTGTATTCAACTTCCAGAGTTAAACTGATTTATGTTTGCCGCAGTTCAGAAACCCTTTCTTTGGTGAATGTAGAAACAGTCATTTCCAGCCCTAGAGACGCATATAAGAGTTAGCAGTAAGAATGCGTTTAAAACACAGAAGACCCGCTTCGTACTTACTCATATGCTGTGTGTTGGTTTTCTTTAGGAAGTTGCATCTATGTTTAGATTCAGAGAGGTAGAAACACGTTTCTTTTAAAAGCTGCGTTTGGACATTCCAGAGTGGATGGGAGAACAGGCTGTATAGAGAAATACCTTGCTCTAAAACCAAAACGGAGCTATCTAGCAGAATGGTTTTCAATGTTTGTATTCAACTTCCAGAGATAAACTGATGTGTGTTTGCAGCAGTTCAGAAACCCTTTTTTGGAAAATGTAGAAACAGTCATTTCCAGCCATAGAGATGCATATAAGAGTTAGCAGTAAGATTGCCTTGAAAACACAGAAGACCCGCTTCGTACAAACTCATCTGCTGTGTGTTGGGTCCTTTTAGGAAGTTGCATCTATGTTTAGATTCAGCGAGGTAGAAACACGTTTTTTCTAAAAGCTGCGTTTGGACCTTCCAGAGTGGATGGGAGAACAGGCTGTGAAGAGAAATACCTTTCTCTGAAACCAAAACGCAGCTATCTAGCTGAATGGTTTTCAATGTGTATATTCAACTTCCAGAGATAAACTGATGTGGGTTTGCAGCAGTTCACAAACCCTTTCTTTGGAGAATGTAGAAACAGTCATTTCCAGTCATAGAGACACATATAAGAGTTAGAAATAAGAAAGCGTTTAAAACACAGAAGACCCGATTCATAGAAACTCATCTGCTGTGTATTGGTTCCTATTAGGAAGTTGCATCTATGTTTAGATTCAGCGAGGTTGCAACCCGTTTCTTCTGAAAGCTGCGTTTGGACATTCCAGAGTGGATGGGAGAAAAGGATGTAAAGAGAAATACCTTGCTCTAAATCCAAAAGGGAGGTATCTAGCAGAATGGTTTTCAATATGTGTATTCAACTTCCAGAGTTAAACTGATGTGTGTTTGCAGCAGTTCAGAAACCCTTTTTTGGAAAATGTTGAAACAGTCATTTCTAGCCCTAGAGACGCATATAAGAGTTAGCAGTAAGAATGCGTTTAAAACACAGAAGACTCGCTTCGTACAAACTCATCTGCTGTGTGTTGGGTCCTTTTAGGAAGTTGCATCTATGTTTAGATTCAGCGAGGTAGAAACACGTTTTTTCTAAAAGCTGCGTTTGGACCTTCCAGAGTGGATGGGAGAACAGGCTGTGAAGAGAAATACCTTTCTCTGAAACCAAAACGCAGCTATCTAGCTGAATGGTTTTCAATGTGTATATTCAACTTCCAGAGATAAACTGATGTGGGTTTGCAGCAGTTCACAAACCCTTTCTTTGGAGAATGTAGAAACAGTCATTTCCAGTCATAGAGACACATATAAGAGTTAGAAATAAGAAAGCGTTTAAAACACAGAAGACCCGATTCGTAGAAACTCATCTGCTGTGTATTGGTTCCTATTAGGAAGTTGCATCTATGTTTAGATTCAGCGAGGTTGCAACCCGTTTCTTCTGAAAGCTGCGTTTGGACATTCCAGAGTGGATGGGAGAAAAGGATGTAAAGAGAAATACCTTGCTCTAAATCCAAAACGGAGGTATCTAGCAGAATGGTTTTCAATGTGTGTATTCTACTTCCAGAGATAAACTGATGTGTGTTTGCAGAAGTTGAGAAACCCTTTCTTTGGAGAATGTAGAAACAGTCATTTCCAGCCCTAGAGACGCATATAAGAGTTAGCAGTAAGAATGCGTTTAAAACACAGAAGACCCGCTTCGTACAAACTCATCTGCTGTGTATTGGTTTCTATTAGGAAGTTGCATATATGTTTAGAATCAGCGAGGTTGCAACACGTTTCTTCTAAAAGCTGCATTTGGACATTCCAGAGTGGATGGGAGAACAGGCTGTAAAGAGAAATACCTTGCTCTAAAACCAAAACGGAGCTATCTAGCAGAATGGTTTTCAATGTGTATATTCAAATCCGGAGATAAAGTGATGTGTGTTTGCAGCAGTTCAGAAACCCTTTCTTTGGAGAATGTAGAAACAGTCATTTCCAGCCATAGAGACGCATATAAGAGTTAGCAGTAAGAATGCGTTTAAAACACAGAAGACTCGCTTCGTACAAACTCATCTGGTGTGTGTTGGTTCCTTTTAGGAAGTTGCATCTATGTTTAGATTCTGTGAGGTAGAAACACGTTTCTTCTAAAAGCTGCGTTTGGACATTCCAGAGTGGATGGGAGAACAGGCTATAAAGAGAAATACCTTGCTCTAAAACCAAAAAGGAGCTATCTAGCAGAATGGTTTTCAATGTGTGTATTCAACTTCCAGAGATAAACTGATGTGTGTTTGCAGTAGTTCAGAAACCCTTTCTTTGGAGAATGAAGAAACATTATTTCCAGCACTAGAGACCCATATAAGAGTTAGCAGTAAGAATGCGTTTAAAACACAGAAGACCCGCTTCGTACAAAATCATCTGCTGTGTGTTGGTTACATTTAGGAAGTTGCATCTATGTTTAGATTCAGCGAGGTAGAAACACGTTTCTTCAAAAAGCCGCGTTTGGACATTCCAGAGTGGATGGGAGAACAGGCTGTAAAGAAAAATAACTTGCTCTAAAACCAAAACGGAGCTATCTAGCAGAATGGTTGTCAATGTGTGTATTCAACTTCCAGAGTTAAACTGATTTATGTTTGCCGCAGTTCAGAAACCCTTTCTTTGGTGAATGTAGAAACAGTCATTTCCAGCCCTAGAGACGCATATAAGAGTTAGCAGTAAGAATGCGTTTAAAACACAGAAGACCCGCTTCGTACTTACTCATATGCTGTGTGTTGGTTTTCTTTAGGAAGTTGCATCTATGTTTAGATTCAGAGAGGTAGAAACACGTTTCTTTTAAAAGCTGCGTTTGGACATTCCAGAGTGGATGGGAGAACAGGCTGTATAGAGAAATACCTTGCTCTAAAACCAAAACGGAGCTATCTAGCAGAATGGTTTTCAATGTTTGTATTCAACTTCCAGAGATAAACTGATGTGTGTTTGCAGCAGTTCAGAAACCCTTTTTTGGAAAATGTAGAAACAGTCATTTCCAGCCATAGAGATGCATATAAGAGTTAGCAGTAAGAATGCCTTGAAAACACAGAAGACCCGCTTCGTACAAACTCATCTGCTGTGTGTTGGGTCCTTTTAGGAAGTTGCATCTATGTTTAGATTCAGCGAGGTAGAAACACGTTTTTTCTAAAAGCTGCGTTTGGACCTTCCAGAGTGGATGGGAGAACAGGCTGTGAAGAGAAATACCTTTCTCTGAAACCAAAACGCAGCTATCTAGCTGAATGGTTTTCAATGTGTATATTCAACTTCCAGAGATAAACTGATGTGGGTTTGCAGCAGTTCACAAACCCTTTCTTTGGAGAATGTAGAAACAGTCATTTCCAGTCATAGAGACACATATAAGAGTTAGAAATAAGAAAGCGTTTAAAACACAGAAGACCCGATTCATAGAAACTCATCTGCTGTGTATTGGTTCCTATTAGGAAGTTGCATCTATGTTTAGATTCAGCGAGGTTGCAACCCGTTTCTTCTGAAAGCTGCGTTTGGACATTCCAGAGTGGATGGGAGAAAAGGATGTAAAGAGAAATACCTTGCTCTAAATCCAAAACGGAGGTATCTAGCAGAATGGTTTTCAATATGTGTATTCAACTTCCAGAGTTAAACTGATGTGTGTTTGCAGCAGTTCAGAAACCCTTTTTTGGAAAATGTTGAAACAGTCATTTCTAGCCCTAGAGACGCATATAAGAGTTAGCAGTAAGAATGCGTTTAAAACACAGAAGACTCGCTTCGTACAAACTCATCTGCTGTGTGTTGGTTCCTTTTAGGAAGTTGCATCTATGTTTAGATTCTGTGAGGTAGAAACACGTTTCTTCTAAAAGCTAAGTTTGGACATTCCAGAGTGGATGGGAGAACAGGCTATAAAGAGAAATACCTTGCTCTAAAACCAAAAAGGAGCTATCTAGCTGAATGGTTTTCAATGTGTGTATTCAACTTCCAGAGATAAACTGATGTGTGTTTGCAGTAGTTCAGAAACCCTTTCTTTGGAGAATGAAGAAACAGTTATTTCCAGCACTAGAGACGCATATAAGAGTTAGCAGTAAGAATACATTTAAAACACAGAAGACCCGCTTCGTACAAACTCATCTGCTGTGTATTGGTTCCTATTAGGAGGTTGCATCTATGTTTAGAATCAGCGAGGTTGCAACACGTTTCTTTTAAAGGCTGCGTTTGGACATTCCAGAGTGGATGGGAGAACAGGCTGTATAGAGAAATACCTTGCTCTAAAACCAAAACGGAGCTATCTAGCAGAATGGTTTTCAATGTTTGTATTCAACTTCCAGAGATAAACTGATGTGTGTTTGCAGCAGTTCAGAAACCCTTTTTTGGAAAATGTAGAAACAGTCATTTCCAGCCATAGAGATGCATATAAGAGTTAGCAGTAAGAATGCCTTGAAAACACAGAAGACCCGCTTCGTACAAACTCATCTGCTGTGTGTTGGGTCCTTTTAGGAAGTTGCATCTATGTTTAGATTCAGCGAGGTAGAAACACGTTTTTTCTAAAAGCTGCGTTTGGACCTTCCAGAGTGGATGGGAGAACAGGCTGTAAAGAGAAATACCTTTCTCTGAAACCAAAACGGAGCTATCTAGCTGAATGGTTTTCAATGTGTATATTCAACTTCCAGAGATAAACTGATGTGGGTTTGCAGCAGTTCACAAACCCTTTCTTTGGAGAATGTAGAAACAGTCATTTCCAGTCATAGAGACACATATAAGAGTTAGAAATAAGAAAGCGTTTAAAACACAGAAGACCCGATTCGTAGAAACTCATCTGCTGTGTATTGGTTCCTATTAGGAAGTTGCATCTATGTTTAGATTCAGCGAGGTTGCAACCCGTTTCTTCTGAAAGCTGCGTTTGGACATTCCAGAGTGGATGGGAGAAAAGGATGTAAAGAGAAATACCTTGCTCTAAATCCAAAACGGTGGTATCTAGCAGAATGGTTTTCAATGTGTGTATTCTACTTCCAGAGATAAACTGATGTGTGTTTGCAGAAGTTGAGAAACCCTTTCTTTGGAGAATGTAGAAACAGTCATTTCCAGCCCTAGAGACGCATATAAGAGTTAGCAGTAAGAATGCGTTTAAAACACAGAAGACCCGCTTCGTACAAACTCATCTGCTGTGTATTGGTTTCTATTAGGAAGTTGCATATATGTTTAGAATCAGCGAGGTTGCAACACGTTTCTTCTAAAAGCTGCATTTGGACATTCCAGAGTGGATGGGAGAACAGGCTGTAAAGAGAAATACCTTGCTCTAAAACCAAAACGGAGCTATCTAGCAGAATGGTTTTCAATGTGTATATTCAAATCCGGAGATAAAGTGATGTGTGTTTGCAGCAGTTCAGAAACCCTTTCTTTGGAGAATGAAGAAACAGTTATTTCCAGCACTAGAGACCCATATAAGAGTTAGCAGTAAGAATGCGTTTAAAACACAGAAGACCCGCTTCGTACAAAATCATCTGCTGTGTGTTGGTTACATTTAGGAAGTTGCATCTATGTTTAGATTCAGCGAGGTAGAAACACGTTTCTTCAAAAAGCCGCGTTTGGACATTCCAGAGTGGATGGGAGAACAGGCTGTAAAGAGAAATACCTTGCTCTAAAACCAAAACGGAGCTATCTAGCAGAATGGTTGTCAATATGTGTATTCAACTTCCAGAGTTAAACTGATGTGTGTTTGCAGCAGTTCAGAAACCCTTTTTTGGAAAATGTTGAAACAGTCATTTCTAGCCCTAGAGACGCATATAAGAGTTAGCAGTAAGAATGCGTTTAAAACACAGAAGACTCGCTTCGTACAAACTCATCTGCTGTGTGTTGGTTCCTTTTAGGAAGTTGCATCTATGTTTAGATTCTGTGAGGTAGAAACACGTTTCTTCTAAAAGCTAAGTTTGGACATTCCAGAGTGGATGGGAGAACAGGCTATAAAGAGAAATACCTTGCTCTAAAACCAAAAAGGAACTATCTAGCTGAATGGTTTTCAATGTTTGTATTCAACTTCCAGAGATAAACTGATGTGTGTTTGCAGTAGTTCAGAAACCCTTTCTTTGGAGAATGAAGAAACAGTCATTTCCAGCACTAGAGATGCATATAAGAGTTAGCAGTAAGAATGCATTTAAAACACAGAAGACCCGCTTCGTACAAACTCATCTGCTGTGTATTGGTTCCTATTAGGAGGTTGCATCTATGTTTAGAATCAGCGAGGTTGCAACACGTTTCTTTTAAAGGCTGCGTTTGGACATTCCAGAGTGGATGGGAGAACAGGCTGTATAGAGAAATACCTTGCTCTAAAACCAAAACGGAGCTATCTAGCAGAATGGTTTTCAATGTTTGTATTCAACTTCCAGAGATAAACTGATGTGTGTTTGCAGCAGTTCAGAAACCCTTTTTTGGAAAATGTAGAAACAGTCATTTCCAGCCATAGAGATGCATATAAGAGTTAGCAGTAAGAATGCCTTGAAAACACAGAAGACCCGCTTCGTACAAACTCATCTGCTGTGTGTTGGGTCCTTTTAGGAAGTTGCATCTATGTTTAGATTCAGCGAGGTAGAAACACGTTTTTTCTAAAAGCTGCGTTTGGACCTTCCAGAGTGGATGGGAGAACAGGCTGTGAAGAGAAATACCTTTCTCTGAAACCAAAACGGAGCTATCTAGCTGAATGGTTTTCAATGTGTATATTCAACTTCCAGAGATAAACTGATGTGGGTTTGCAGCAGTTCACAAACCCTTTCTTTGGAGAATGTAGAAACAGTCATTTCCAGTCATAGAGACACATATAAGAGTTAGAAATAAGAAAGCGTTTAAAACACAGAAGACCCGATTCGTAGAAACTCATCTGCTGTGTATTGGTTCCTATTAGGAAGTTGCATCTATGTTTACATTCAGCGAGGTTGCAACCCGTTTCTTCTGAAAGCTGCGTTTGGACATTCCAGAGTGGATGGGAGAAAAGGATGTAAAGAGAAATACCTTGCTCTAAATCCAAAACGGAGGTATCTAGCAGAATGGTTTTCAATGTGTGTATTCTACTTCCAGAGATAAACTGATGTGTGTTTGCAGAAGTTGAGAAACCCTTTCTTTGGAGAATGTAGAAACAGTCATTTCCAGCCCTAGAGACGCATATAAGAGTTAGCAGTAAGAATGCGTTTAAAACACAGAAGACCCGCTTCGTACAAACTCATCTGCTGTGTATTGGTTTCTATTAGGAAGTTGCATATATGTTTAGAATCAGCGAGGTTGCAACACGTTTCTTCTAAAAGCTGCATTTGGACATTCCAGAGTGGATGGGAGAACAGGCTGTAAAGAGAAATACCTTGCTCTAAAACCAAAACGGAGCTATCTAGCAGAATGGTTGTCAATGTGTATATTCAAATCCGGAGATAAAGTGATGTGTGTTTGCAGCAGTTCAGAAACCCTTTCTTTGGAGAATGTAGAAACAGTCATTTCCAGCCATAGAGACGCATATAAGAGTTAGCAGTAAGAATGCGTTTAAAACACAGAAGACTCGCTTCGTACAAACTCATCTGCTGTGTGTTGGTTCCTTTTAGGAAGTTGCATCTATGTTTAGATTCTGTGAGGTAGAAACACGTTTCTTCTAAAAGCTAACTTTGGACATTCCAGAGTGGATGGGAGAACAGGCTATAAAGAGAAATACCTTGCTCTAAAACCAAAAAGGAGCTATCTAGCAGAATGGTTTTCAATGTGTGTATTCAACTTCCAGAGATAAACTGATGTGTGTTTGCAGTAGTTCAGAAACCCTTTCTTTGGAGAATGAAGAAACAGTTATTTCCAGCACTAGAGACCCATATAAGAGTTAGCAGTAAGAATGCGTTTAAAACACAGAAGACCCGCTTCGTACAAAATCATCTGCTGTGTGTTGGTTACATTTAGGAAGTTGCATCTATGTTTAGATTCAGCGAGGTAGAAACACGTTTCTTCAAAAAGCCGCGTTTGGACATTCCAGAGTGGATGGGAGAACAGGCTGTAAAGTAAAATAACTTGCTCTAAAACCAAAACGGAGCTATCTAGCAGAATGGTTGTCAATGTGTGTATTCAACTTCCAGAGTTAAACTGATTTATGTTTGCCGCAGTTCAGAAACCCTTTCTTTGGTGAATGTAGAAACAGTCATTTCCAGCCCTAGAGACGCATATAAGAGTTAGCAGTAAGAATGCGTTTAAAACACAGAAGACTCGCTTCGTACAAACTCATCTGCTGTGTGTTGGTTCCTTTTAGGAAGTTGCATCTATGTTTAGATTCTGTGAGGTAGAAACACGTTTCTTCTAAAAGCTAAGTTTGGACATTCCAGAGTGGATGGGAGAACAGGCTATAAAGAGAAATACCTTGCTCTAAAACCAAAAAGGAGCTATCTAGCTGAATGGTTTTCAATGTTTGTATTCAACTTCCAGAGATAAACTGATGTGTGTTTGCAGTAGTTCAGAAACCCTTTCTTTGGAGAATGAAGAAACAGTTATTTCCAGCACTAGAGACGCATATAAGAGTTAGCAGTAAGAATGCATTTAAAACACAGAAGACCCGCTTCGTACAAACTCATCTGCTGTGTATTGGTTCCTATTAGGAGGTTGCATCTATGTTTAGAATCAGCGAGGTTGCAACACGTTTCTTTTAAAGGCTGCGTTTGGACATTCCAGAGTGGATGGGAGAACAGGCTGTATAGAGAAATACCTTGCTCTAAAACCAAAACGGAGCTATCTAGCAGAATGGTTTTCAATGTTTGTATTCAACTTCCAGAGATAAACTGATGTGTGTTTGCAGCAGTTCAGAAACCCTTTTTTGGAAAATGTAGAAACAGTCATTTCCAGCCATAGAGATGCATATAAGAGTTAGCAGTAAGAATGCCTTGAAAACACAGAAGACCCGCTTCGTACAAACTCATCTGCTGTGTGTTGGGTCCTTTTAGGAAGTTGCATCTATGTTTAGATTCAGCGAGGTAGAAACACGTTTTTTCTAAAAGCTGCGTTTGGACCTTCCAGAGTGGATGGGAGAACAGGCTGTGAAGAGAAATACCTTTCTCTGAAACCAAAACGGAGCTATCTAGCTGAATGGTTTTCAATGTGTATATTCAACTTCCAGAGATAAACTGATGTGGGTTTGCAGCAGTTCACAAACCCTTTCTTTGGAGAATGTAGAAACAGTCATTTCCAGTCATAGAGACACATATAAGAGTTAGAAATAAGAAAGCGTTTAAAACACAGAAGACCCGATTCGTAGAAACTCATCTGCTGTGTATTGGTTCCTATTAGGAAGTTGCATCTATGTTTAGATTCAGCGAGGTTGCAACCCGTTTCTTCTGAAAGCTGCGTTTGGACATTCCAGAGTGGATGGGAGAAAAGGATGTAAAGAGAAATACCTCGCTCTAAATCCAAAACGGAGGTATCTAGCTGAATGGTTTTCAATGTGTGTATTCTACTTCCAGAGATAAACTGATGTGTGTTTGCAGAAGTTGAGAAACCCTTTCTTTGGAGAATGTAGAAACAGTCATTTCCAGCCCTAGAGACGCATATAAGAGTTAGCAGTAAGAATGCGTTTAAAACACAGAAGACCCGCTTCGTACAAACTCATCTGCTGTGTATTGGTTTCTATTAGGAAGTTGCATATATGTTTAGAATGAGCGAGGTTGCAACACGTTTCTTCTAAAAGCTGCATTTGGACATTCCAGAGTGGATGGGAGAACAGGCTGTAAAGAGAAATACCTTGCTCTAAAACCAAAACGGAGCTATCTAGCAGAATGGTTTTCAATGTGTATATTCAAATCCGGAGATAAAGTGATGCGTGTTTGCAGCAGTTCAGAAACCCTTTCTTTGGAGAATGTAGAAACAGTCATTTCCAGCCATAGAGACGCATATAAGAGTTAGCAGTAAGAATGCGTTTAAAACACAGAAGACTCGCTTCGTACAAACTCATCTGCTGTGTGTTGGTTCCTTTTAGGAAGTTGCATCTATGTTTAGATTCTGTGAGGTAGAAACACGTTTCTTCTAAAAGCTGCGTTTGGACATTCCAGAGTGGATGGGAGAACAGGCTATAAAGAGAAATACCTTGCTCTAAAACCAAAAAGGAGCTATCTAGCAGAATGGTTTTCAATGTGTGTATTCAACTTCCAGAGATAAACTGATGTGTGTTTGCAGTAGTTCAGAAACCCTTTCTTTGGAGAATGAAGAAACAGTTATTTCCAGCACTAGAGACCCATATAAGAGTTAGCAGTAAGAATGCGTTTAAAACACAGAAGACCCGCTTCGTACAAAATCATCTGCTGTGTATTGGTTCCTATTAGGAGGTTGCATCTATGTTTAGAATCAGCGAGGTTGAAACACGTTTCTTTTAAAGGCTGCGTTTGGACATTCCAGAGTGGATGGGAGAAAAGGCTGTATAGAGAAATACATTGCTCTAAAACCAAAACGGAGCTATCTAGCAGAATGGTTTTCAATGTTTCTATTCAACTTCCAGAGATAAACTGATGTGTGTTTGCAGCAGTTCAGAAACCCTTTTTTGGAAAATGTAGAAACAGTCATTTCCAGCCATAGAGATGCATATAAGAGTTAGCAGTAAGAATGCCTTGAAAACACAGAAGACCCGCTTCGTACAAACTCATCTGCTGTGTGTTGGGTCCTTTTAGGAAGTTGCATCTATGTTTAGATTCAGCGAGGTAGAAACACGTTTTTTCTAAAAGCTGCGTTTGGACCTTCCAGAGTGGATGGGAGAACAGGCTGTAAAGAGAAATACCTTTCTCTGAAACCAAAACGGAGCTATCTAGCTGAATGGTTTTCAATGTGTATATTCAACTTCCAGAGATAAACTGATGTGGGTTTGCAGCAGTTCACAAACCCTTTCTTTGGAGAATGTAGAAACAGTCATTTCCAGTCATAGAGACACATATAAGAGTTAGAAATAAGAAAGCGTTTAAAACACAGAAGACCCGATTCGTAGAAACTCATCTGCTGTGTATTGGTTCCTATTAGGAAGTTGCATCTATGTTTAGATTCAGCGAGGTTGCAACCCGTTTCTTCTGAAAGCTGCGTTTGGACATTCCAGAGTGGATGGGAGAAAAGGATGTAAAGAGAAATACCTTGCTCTAAATCCAAAACGGTGGTATCTAGCAGAATGGTTTTCAATGTGTGTATTC
Source organism: Saimiri boliviensis (assembly GCF_048565385.1). Taxonomy (NCBI): domain Eukaryota; kingdom Metazoa; phylum Chordata; class Mammalia; order Primates; family Cebidae; genus Saimiri; species Saimiri boliviensis. The sequence continues at coordinate 81,805,312 of NC_133470.1, read as the reverse complement.
TACTTCCAGAGATAAACTGATGTGTGTTTGCAGAAGTTGAGAAACCCTTTCTTTGGAGAATGTAGAAACAGTCATTTCCAGCCCTAGAGACGCATATAAGAGTTAGCAGTAAGAATGCGTTTAAAACACAGAAGACCCGCTTCGTACAAACTCATCTGCTGTGTATTGGTTTCTATTACGAAGTTGCATATATGTTTAGAAGCAGCGAGGTTGCAACACGTTTCTTCTAAAAGCTGCATTTGGACATTCCAGAGTGGATGGGAGAACAGGCTGTAAAGAGAAATACCTTGCTCTAAAACCAAAACGGAGCTATCTAGCAGAATGGTTTTCAATGTGTATATTCAAATCCGGAGATAAAGTGATGTGTGTTTGCAGCAGTTCAGAAACCCTTTCTTTGGAGAATGTAGAAACAGTCATTTCCAGCCATAGAGACGCATATAAGAGTTAGCAGTAAGAATGCGTTTAAAACACAGAAGACTCGCTTCGTACAAACTCATCTGCTGTGTGTTGGTTCCTTTTAGGAAGTTGCATCTATGTTTAGATTCTGTGAGGTAGAAACACGTTTCTTCTAAAAGCTAACTTTGGACATTCCAGAGTAGATGGGAGAACAGGCTATAAAGAGAAATACCTTGCTCTAAAACCAAAAAGGAGCTATCTAGCAGAATGGTTTTCAATGTTTGTATTCAACTTCCAGAGATAAACTGATGTGTGTTTGCAGTAGTTCAGAAACCCTTTCTTTGGAGAATGAAGAAACAGTTATTTCCAGCACTAGAGACCCATATAAGAGTTAGCAGTAAGAATGCGTTTAAAACACAGAAGACCCGCTTCGTACAAAATCATCTGCTGTGAGTTGGTTACATTTAGGAAGTTGCATCTATGTTTAGATTCAGCGAGGTAGAAACACGTTTCTTCAAAAAGCCGCGTTTGGACATTCCAGAGTGGATGGGAGAACAGGCTGTAAAGAAAAATAACTTGCTCTAAAACCAAAACGGAGCTATCTAGCAGAATGGTTGTCAATGTGTGTATTCAACTTCCAGAGTTAAACTGATTTATGTTTGCCGCAGTTCAGAAACCCTTTCTTTGGTGAATGTAGAAACAGTCATTTCCAGCCCTAGAGACGCATATAAGAGTTAGCAGTAAGAATGCGTTTAAAACACAGAAGACTCGCTTCGTACAAACTCATCTGCTGTGTGTTGGTTCCTTTTAGGAAGTTGCATCTATGTTTAGATTCTGTGAGGTAGAAACACGTTTCTTCTAAAAGCTAAGTTTGGACATTCCAGAGTGGATGGGAGAACAGGCTATAAAGAGAAATACCTTGCTCTAAAACCAAAAAGGAGCTATCTAGCTGAATGGTTTTCAATGTTTGTATTCAACTTCCAGAGATAAACTGATGTGTGTTTGCAGTAGTTCAGAAACCCTTTCTTTGGAGAATGAAGAAACAGTTATTTCCAGCACTAGAGACGCATATAAGAGTTAGCAGTAAGAATGCATTTAAAACACAGAAGACCCGCTTCGTACAAACTCATCTGCTGTGTATTGGTTCCTATTAGGAGGTTGCATCTATGTTTAGAATCAGCGAGGTTGCAACACGTTTCTTTTAAAGGCTGCGTTTGGACATTCCAGAGTGGATGGGAGAACAGGCTGTATAGAGAAATACCTTGCTCTAAAACCAAAACGGAGCTATCTAGCAGAATGGTTTTCAATGTTTGTATTCAACTTCCAGAGATAAACTGATGTGTGTTTGCAGCAGTTCAGAAACCCTTTTTTGGAAAATGTAGAAACAGTCATTTCCAGCCATAGAGATGCATATAAGAGTTAGCAGTAAGAATGCCTTGAAAACACAGAAGACATGCTTCGTACAAACTCATCTGCTGTGTGTTGGGTCCTTTTAGGAAGTTGCATCTATGTTTAGATTCAGCGAGGTAGAAACACGTTTTTTCTAAAAGCTGCGTTTGGACCTTCCAGAGTGGATGGGAGAACAGGCTGTGAAGAGAAATACCTTTCTCTGAAACCAAAACGGAGCTATCTAGCTGAATGGTTTTCAATGTGTATATTCAACTTCCAGAGATAAACTGATGTGGGTTTGCAGCAGTTCACAAACCCTTTCTTTGGAGAATGTAGAAACAGTCATTTCCAGTCATAGAGACACATATAAGAGTTAGAAATAAGAAAGCGTTTAAAACACAGAAGACCCGATTCGTAGAAACTCATCTGCTGTGTATTGGTTCCTATTAGGAAGTTGCATCTATGTTTAGATTCAGCGAGGTTGCAACCCGTTTCTTCTGAAAGCTGCGTTTGGACATTCCAGAGTGGATGGGAGAAAAGGATGTAAAGAGAAATACCTTGCTCTAAATCCAAAACGGAGGTATCTAGCAGAATGGTTTTCAATGTGTGTATTCTACTTCCAGAGATAAACTGATGTGTGTTTGCAGAAGTTGAGAAACCCTTTCTTTGGAGAATGTAGAAACAGTCATTTCCAGCCCTAGAGACGCATATAAGAGTTAGCAGTAAGAATGCGTTTAAAACACAGAAGACCCGCTTCGTACAAACTCATCTGCTGTGTATTGGTTTCTATTAGGAAGTTGCATATATGTTTAGAATGAGCGAGGTTGCAACACGTTTCTTCTAAAAGCTGCATTTGGACATTCCAGAGTGGATGGGAGAACAGGCTGTAAAGAGAAATACCTTGCTCTAAAACCAAAACGGAGCTATCTAGCAGAATGGTTTTCAATGTGTATATTCAAATCCGGAGATAAAGTGATGTGTGTTTGCAGCAGTTCAGAAACCCTTTCTTTGGAGAATGTAGAAACAGTCATTTCCAGCCCTAGAGACGCATATAAGAGTTAGCAGTAAGAATGCGTTTAAAACACAGAAGACTCGCTTCGTACAAACTCATCTGCTGTGTGTTGGTTCCTTTTAGGAAGTTGCATCTATGTTTAGATTCTGTGAGGTAGAAACACGTTTCTTCTAAAAGCTGCGTTTGGACATTCCAGAGTGGATGGGAGAACAGGCTATAAAGAGAAATACCTTGCTCTAAAACCAAAAAGGAGCTTTTTTGCAGAATGGTTTTCAATGTGTGTATTCAACTTCCAGAGATAAACTGATGTGTGTTTGCAGTAGTTCAGAAACCCTTTCTTTGGAGAATGAAGAAACAGTTATTTCCAGCACTAGAGACCCATATAAGAGTTAGCAGTAAGAATGCGTTTAAAACACAGAAGACCCGCTTCGTACAAAATCATCTGCTGTGTATTGGTTCCTATTAGGAGGTTGCATCTATGTTTAGAATCAGCGAGGTTGAAACACGTTTCTTTTAAAGGCTGCGTTTGGACATTCCAGAGTGGATGGGAGAAAAGGCTGTATAGAGAAATACATTGCTCTAAAACCAAAACGGAGCTATCTAGCAGAATGGTTTTCAATGTTTCTATTCAACTTCCAGAGATAAACTGATGTGTGTTTGCAGCAGTTCAGAAACCCTTTTTTGGAAAATGTAGAAACAGTCATTTCCAGCCATAGAGATGCATATAAGAGTTAGCAGTTAGAATGCCTTGAAAACACAGAAGACCCGCTTCGTACAAACTCATGTGCTGTGTGTTGGGTCCTTTTAGGAAGTTGCATCTATGTTTAGATTCAGCGAGGTAGAAACACGTTTTTTCTAAAAGCTGCGTTTGGACCTTCCAGAGTGGATGGGAGAACAGGCTGTAAAGAGAAATACCTTTCTCTGAAACCAAAACGGAGCTATCTAGCTGAATGGTTTTCAATGTGTATATTCAACTTCCAGAGATAAACTGATGTGGGTTTGCAGCAGTTCACAAACCCTTTCTTTGGAGAATGTAGAAACAGTCATTTCCAGTCATAGAGACACATATAAGAGTTAGAAATAAGAAAGCGTTTAAAACACAGAAGACCCGATTCGTAGAAACTCATCTGCTGTGTATTGGTTCCTATTAGGAAGTTGCATCTATGTTTAGATTCAGCGAGGTTGCAACCCGTTTCTTCTGAAAGCTGCGTTTGGACATTCCAGAGTGGATGGGAGAAAAGGATGTAAAGAGAAATACCTTGCTCTAAATCCAAAACGGTGGTATCTAGCAGAATGGTTTTCAATGTGTGTATTCTACTTCCAGAGATAAACTGATGTGTGTTTGCAGAAGTTGAGAAACCCTTTCTTTGGAGAATGTAGAAACAGTCATTTCCAGCCCTAGAGACGCATATAAGAGTTAGCAGTAAGAATGCGTTTAAAACACAGAAGACCCGCTTCGTACAAACTCATCTGCTGTGTATTGGTTTCTATTACGAAGTTGCATATATGTTTAGAATCAGCGAGGTTGCAACACGTTTCTTCTAAAAGCTGCATTTGGACATTCCAGAGTGGATGGGAGAACAGGCTGTAAAGGGAAATACCTTGCTCTAAAACCAAAACGGAGCTATCTAGCAGAATGGTTTTCAATGTGTATATTCAAATCCGGAGATAAAGTGATGTGTGTTTGCAGCAGTTCAGAAACCCTTTCTTTGGAGAATGTAGAAACAGTCATTTCCAGCCATAGAGACGCATATAAGAGTTAGCAGTAAGAATGCGTTTAAAACACAGAAAACTCGCTTCGTACAAACTCATCTGCTGTGTGTTGGTTCCTTTTAGGAAGTTGCATCTATGTTTAGATTCTGTGAGGTAGAAACACGTTTCTTCTAAAAGCTAACTTTGGACATTCCAGAGTGGATGGGAGAACAGGCTATAAAGAGAAATACCTTGCTCTAAAACCAAAAAGGAGCTATCTAGCAGAATGGTTTTCAATGTGTGTATTCAACTTCCAGAGATAAACTGATGTGTGTTTGCAGTAGTTCAGAAACCCTTTCTTTGGAGAATGAAGAAACAGTTATTTCCAGCACTAGAGACCCATATAAGAGTTAGCAGTAAGAATGCGTTTAAAACACAGAAGACCCGCTTCGTACAAAATCATCTGCTGTGAGTTGGTTACATTTAGGAAGTTGCATCTATGTTTAGATTCAGCGAGGTAGAAACACGTTTCTTCAAAAAGCCGCGTTTGGACATTCCAGAGTGGATGGGAGAACAGGCTGTAAAGAAAAATAACTTGCTCTAAAACCAAAACGGAGCTATCTAGCAGAATGGTTGTCAATGTGTGTATTCAACTTCCAGAGTTAAACTGATTTATGTTTGCCGCAGTTCAGAAACCCTTTCTTTGGTGAATGTAGAAACAGTCATTTCCAGCCCTAGAGACGCATATAAGAGTTAGCAGTAAGAATGCGTTTAAAACACAGAAGACTCGCTTCGTACAAACTCATCTGCTGTGTGTTGGTTCCTTTTAGGAAGTTGCATCTATGTTTAGATTCTGTGAGGTAGAAACACGTTTCTTCTAAAAGCTAAGTTTGGACATTCCAGAGTGGATGGGAGAACAGGCTATAAAGAGAAATACCTTGCTCTAAAACCAAAAAGGAGCTATCTAGCTGAATGGTTTTCAATGTGTGTATTCAACTTCCAGAGATAAACTGATGTGTGTTTGCAGTAGTTCAGAAACCCTTTCTTTGGAGAATGAAGAAACAGTTATTTCCAGCACTAGAGACGCATATAAGAGTTAGCAGTAAGAATGCATTTAAAACACAGAAGACCCGCTTCGTACAAACTCATCTGCTGTGTATTGGTTCCTATTAGGAGGTTGCATCTATGTTTAGAATCAGCGAGGTTGCAACACGTTTCTTTTAAAGGCTGCGTTTGGACATTCCAGAGTGGATGGGAGAACAGGCTGTATAGAGAAATACCTTGCTCTAAAACCAAAACGGAGCTATCTAGCAGAATGGTTTTCAATGTTTGTATTCAACTTCCAGAGATAAACTGATGTGTGTTTGCAGCAGTTCAGAAACCCTTTTTTGGAAAATGTAGAAACAGTCATTTCCAGCCATAGAGATGCATATAAGAGTTAGCAGTAAGAATGCCTTGAAAACACAGAAGACCCGCTTCGTACAAACTCATCTGCTGTGTGTTGGGTCCTTTTAGGAAGTTGCATCTATGTTTAGATTCAGCGAGGTAGAAACACGTTTTTTCTAAAAGCTGCGTTTGGACCTTCCAGAGTGGATGGGAGAACAGGCTGTGAAGAGAAATACCTTTCTCTGAAACCAAAACGGAGCTATCTAGCTGAATGGTTTTCAATGTGTATATTCAACTTCCAGAGATAAACGGATGTGGGTTTGCAGCAGTTCACAAACCCTTTCTTTGGAGAATGTAGAAACAGTCATTTCCAGTCATAGAGACACATATAAGAGTTAGAAATAAGAAAGCGTTTAAAACACAGAAGACCCGATTCGTAGAAACTCATCTGCTGTGTATTGGTTCCTATTAGGAAGTTGCATCTATGTTTAGATTCAGCGAGGTTGCAACCCGTTTCTTCTGAAAGCTGCGTTTGGACATTCCAGAGTGGATGGGAGAAAAGGATGTAAAGAGAAATACCTTGCTCTAAATCCAAAACGGAGGTATCTAGCAGAATGGTTTTCAATGTGTGTATTCTACTTCCAGAGATAAACTGATGTGTGTTTGCAGAAGTTGAGAAACCCTTTCTTTGGAGAATGTAGAAACAGTCATTTCCAGCCCTAGAGACGCATATAAGAGTTAGCAGTAAGAATGCGTTTAAAACACAGAAGACCCGCTTCGTACAAACTCATCTGCTGTGTATTGGTTTCTATTAGGAAGTTGCATATATGTTTAGAATCAGCGAGGTTGCAACACGTTTCTTCTAAAAGCTGCATTTGGACATTCCAGAGTGGATGGGAGAACAGGCTGTAAAGAGAAATACCTTGCTCTAAAACCAAAACGGAGCTATCTAGCAGAATGGTTTTCAATGTGTATATTCAAATCCGGAGATAAAGTGATGTGTGTTTGCAGCAGTTCAGAAACCCTTTCTTTGGAGAATGTAGAAACAGTCATTTCCAGCCATAGAGACGCATATAAGAGTTAGCAGTAAGAATGCGTTTAAAACACAGAAGACTCGCTTCGTACAAACTCATCTGCTGTGTGTTGGTTCCTTTTAGGAAGTTGCATCTATGTTTAGATTCTGTGAGGTAGAAACACGTTTCTTCTAAAAGCTGCGTTTGGACATTCCAGAGTGGATGGGAGAACAGGCTATAAAGAGAAATACCTTGCTCTAAAACCAAAAAGGAGCTATCTAGCAGAATGGTTTTCAATGTGTGTATTCAACTTCCAGAGATAAACTGATGTGTGTTTGCAGTAGTTCAGAAACCCTTTCTTTGGAGAATGAAGAAACAGTTATTTCCAGCACTAGAGACCCATATAAGAGTTAGCAGTAAGAATGCGTTTAAAACACAGAAGACCCGCTTCGTACAAAATCATCTGCTGTGTATTGGTTCCTATTAGGAGGTTGCATCTATGTTTAGAATCAGCGAGGTTGAAACACGTTTCTTTTAAAGGCTGCGTTTGGACATTCCAGAGTGGATGGGAGAAAAGGCTGTATAGAGAAATACATTGCTCTAAAACCAAAACGGAGCTATCTAGCAGAATGGTTTTCAATGTTTCTATTCAACTTCCAGAGATAAACTGATGTGTGTTTGCAGCAGTTCAGAAACCCTTTTTTGGAAAATGTAGAAACAGTCATTTCCAGCCATAGAGATGCATATAAGAGTTAGCAGTAAGAATGCCTTGAAAACACAGAAGACCCGCTTCGTACAAACTCATCTGCTGTGTGTTGGGTCCTTTTAGGAAGTTGCATCTATGTTTAGATTCAGCGAGGTAGAAACACGTTTTTTCTAAAAGCTGCGTTTGGACCTTCCAGAGTGGATGGGAGAACAGGCTGTAAAGAGAAATACCTTTCTCTGAAACCAAAACGGAGCTATCTAGCTGAATGGTTTTCAATGTGTATATTCAACTTCCAGAGATAAACTGATGTGGGTTTGCAGCAGTTCACAAACCCTTTCTTTGGAGAATGTAGAAACAGTCATTTCCAGTCATAGAGACACATATAAGAGTTAGAAATAAGAAAGCGTTTAAAACACAGAAGACCCGATTCGTAGAAACTCATCTGCTGTGTATTGGTTCCTATTAGGAAGTTGCATCTATGTTTAGATTCAGCGAGGTTGCAACCCGTTTCTTCTGAAAGCTGCGTTTGGACATTCCAGAGTGGATGGGAGAAAAGGATGTAAAGAGAAATACCTTGCTCTAAATCCAAAACGGTGGTATCTAGCAGAATGGTTTTCAATGTGTGTATTCTACTTCCAGAGATAAACTGATGTGTGTTTGCAGAAGTTGAGAAACCCTTTCTTTGGAGAATGTAGAAACAGTCATTTCCAGCCCTAGAGACGCATATAAGAGTTAGCAGTAAGAATGCGTTTAAAACACAGAAGACCCGCTTCGTACAAACTCATCTGCTGTGTATTGGTTTCTATTACGAAGTTGCATATATGTTTAGAATCAGCGAGGTTGCAACACGTTTCTTCTAAAAGCTGCATTTGGACATTCCAGAGTGGATGGGAGAACAGGCTGTAAAGAGAAATACCTTGCTCTAAAACCAAAACGGAGCTATCTAGCAGAATGGTTTTCAATGTGTATATTCAAATCCGGAGATAAAGTGATGTGTGTTTGCAGCAGTTCAGAAACCCTTTCTTTGGAGAATGTAGAAACAGTCATTTCCAGCCATAGAGACGCATATAAGAGTTAGCAGTAAGAATGCGTTTAAAACACAGAAGACTCGCTTCGTACAAACTCATCTGCTGTGTGTTGGTTCCTTTTAGGAAGTTGCATCTATGTTTAGATTCTGTGAGGTAGAAACACGTTTCTTCTAAAAGCTAACTTTGGACATTCCAGAGTGGATGGGAGAACAGGCTATAAAGAGAAATACCTTGCTCTAAAACCAAAAAGGAGCTATCTAGCAGAATGGTTTTCAATGTGTGTATTCAACTTCCAGAGATAAACTGATGTGTGTTTGCAGTAGTTCAGAAACCCTTTCTTTGGAGAATGAAGAAACAGTTATTTCCAGCACTAGAGACCCATATAAGAGTTAGCAGTAAGAATGCGTTTAAAACACAGAAGACCCGCTTCGTACAAAATCATCTGCTGTGAGTTGGTTACATTTAGGAAGTTGCATCTATGTTTAGATTCAGCGAGGTAGAAACACGTTTCTTCAAAAAGCCGCGTTTGGACATTCCAGAGTGGATGGGAGAACAGGCTGTAAAGAAAAATAACTTGCTCTAAAACCAAAACGGAGCTATCTAGCAGAATGGTTTTCAATGTGTGTATTCAACTTCCAGAGTTAAACTGAATTATGTTTGCCGCAGTTCAGAAACCCTTTCTTTGGTGAATGTAGAAAAAGTCATTTCCAGCCCTAGAGACGCATATAAGAGTTAGCAGTAAGAATGCGTTTAAAACACAGAAGACTCGCTTCGTACAAACTCATCTGCTGTGTGTTGGTTCCTTTTAGGAAGTTGCATCTATGTTTAGATTCTGTGAGGTAGAAACACGTTTCTTCTAAAAGCTAAGTTTGGACATTCCAGAGTGGATGGGAGAACAGGCTATAAAGAGAAATACCTTGCTCTAAAACCAAAAAGGAGCTATCTAGCAGAATGGTTTTCAATGTGTGTATTCAACTTCCAGAGATAAACTGATGTGTGTTTGCAGTAGTTCAGAAACCCTTTCTTTGGAGAATGAAGAAACAGTTATTTCCAGCACTAGAGACGCATATAAGAGTTAGCAGTAAGAATGCATTTAAAACACAGAAGACCCGCTTCGTACAAACTCATCTGCTGTGTATTGGTTCCTATTAGGAGGTTGCATCTATGTTTAGAATCAGCGAGGTTGCAACACGTTTCTTTTAAAGGCTGCGTTTGGACATTCCAGAGTGGATGGGAGAACAGGCTGTATAGAGAAATACCTTGCTCTAAAACCAAAACGGAGCTATCTAGCAGAATGGTTTTCAATGTTTGTATTCAACTTCCAGAGATAAACTGATGTGTGTTTGCAGCAGTTCAGAAACCCTTTTTTGGAAAATGTAGAAACAGTCATTTCCAGCCATAGAGATGCATATAAGAGTTAGCAGTAAGAATGCCTTGAAAACACAGAAGACCCGCTTCGTACAAACTCATCTGCTGTGTGTTGGGTCCTTTTAGGAAGTTGCATCTATGTTTAGATTCAGCGAGGTAGAAACACGTTTTTTCTAAAAGCTGCGTTTGGACCTTCCAGAGTGGATGGGAGAACAGGCTGTGAAGAGAAATACCTTTCTCTGAAACCAAAACGGAGCTATCTAGCTGAATGGTTTTCAATGTGTATATTCAACTTCCAGAGATAAACGGATGTGGGTTTGCAGCAGTTCACAAACCCTTTCTTTGGAGAATGTAGAAACAGTCATTTCCAGTCATAGAGACACATATAAGAGTTAGAAATAAGAAAGCGTTTAAAACACAGAAGACCCGATTCGTAGAAACTCATCTGCTGTGTATTGGTTCCTATTAGGAAGTTGCATCTATGTTTAGATTCAGCGAGGTTGCAACCCGTTTCTTCTGAAAGCTGCGTTTGGACATTCCAGAGTGGATGGGAGAAAAGGATGTAAAGAGAAATACCTTGCTCTAAATCCAAAACGGAGGTATCTAGCAGAATGGTTTTCAATGTGTGTATTCTACTTCCAGAGATAAACTGATGTGTGTTTGCAGAAGTTGAGAAACCCTTTCTTTGGAGAATGTAGAAACAGTCATTTCCAGCCCTAGAGACGCATATAAGAGTTAGCAGTAAGAATGCGTTTAAAACACAGAAGACCCGCTTCGTACAAACTCATCTGCTGTGTATTGGTTTCTATTAGGAAGTTGCATATATGTTTAGAATCAGCGAGGTTGCAACACGTTTCTTCTAAAAGCTGCATTTGGACATTCCAGAGTGGATGGGAGAACAGGCTGTAAAGAGAAATACCTTGCTCTAAAACCAAAACGGAGCTATCTAGCAGAATGGTTTTCAATGTGTATATTCAAATCCGGAGATAAAGTGATGTGTGTTTGCAGCAGTTCAGAAACCCTTTCTTTGGAGAATGTAGAAACAGTCATTTCCAGCCATAGAGACGCATATAAGAGTTAGCAGTAAGAATGCGTTTAAAACACAGAAGACTCGCTTCGTACAAACTCATCTGCTGTGTGTTGGTTCCTTTTAGGAAGTTGCATCTATGTTTAGATTCTGTGAGGTAGAAACACGTTTCTTCTAAAAGCTGCGTTTGGACATTCCAGAGTGGATGGGAGAACAGGCTATAAAGAGAAATACCTTGCTCTAAAACCAAAAAGGAGCTATCTAGCAGAATGGTTTTCAATGTGTGTATTCAACTTCCAGAGATAAACTGATGTGTGTTTGCAGTAGTTCAGAAACCCTTTCTTTGGAGAATGAAGAAACAGTTATTTCCAGCACTAGAGACCCATATAAGAGTTAGCAGTAAGAATGCGTTTAAAACACAGAAGACCCGCTTCGTACAAAATCATCTGCTGTGTATTGGTTCCTATTAGGAGGTTGCATCTATGTTTAGAATCAGCGAGGTTGAAACACGTTTCTTTTAAAGGCTGCGTTTGGACATTCCAGAGTGGATGGGAGAAAAGGCTGTATAGAGAAATACATTGCTCTAAAACCAAAACGGAGCTATCTAGCAGAATGGTTTTCAATGTTTCTATTCAACTTCCAGAGATAAACTGATGTGTGTTTGCAGCAGTTCAGAAACCCTTTTTTGGAAAATGTAGAAACAGTCATTTCCAGCCATAGAGATGCATATAAGAGTTAGCAGTAAGAATGCCTTGAAAACACAGAAGACCCGCTTCGTACAAACTCATCTGCTGTGTGTTGGGTCCTTTTAGGAAGTTGCATCTATGTTTAGATTCAGCGAGGTAGAAACACGTTTTTTCTAAAAGCTGCGTTTGGACCTTCCAGAGTGGATGGGAGAACAGGCTGTAAAGAGAAATACCTTTCTCTGAAACCAAAACGGAGCTATCTAGCTGAATGGTTTTCAATGTGTATATTCAACTTCCAGAGATAAACTGATGTGGGTTTGCAGCAGTTCACAAACCCTTTCTTTGGAGAATGTAGAAACAGTCATTTCCAGTCATAGAGACACATATAAGAGTTAGAAATAAGAAAGCGTTTAAAACACAGAAGACCCGATTCGTAGAAACTCATCTGCTGTGTATTGGTTCCTATTAGGAAGTTGCATCTATGTTTAGATTCAGCGAGGTTGCAACCCGTTTCTTCTGAAAGCTGCGTTTGGACATTCCAGAGTGGATGGGAGAAAAGGATTTAAAGAGAAATACCTTGCTCTAAATCCAAAACGGTGGTATCTAGCAGAATGGTTTTCAATGTGTGTATTCTACTTCCAGAGATAAACTGATGTGTGTTTGCAGAAGTTGAGAAACCCTTTCTTTGGAGAATGTAGAAACAGTCATTTCCAGCCCTAGAGACGCATATAAGAGTTAGCAGTAAGAATGCGTTTAAAACACAGAAGACCCGCTTCGTACAAACTCATCTGCTGTGTATTGGTTTCTATTACGAAGTTGCATATATGTTTAGAATCAGCGAGGTTGCAACACGTTTCTTCTAAAAGCTGCATTTGGACATTCCAGAGTGGATGGGAGAACAGGCTGTAAAGAGAAATACCTTGCTCTAAAACCAAAACGGAGCTATCTAGCAGAATGGTTTTCAATGTGTATATTCAAATCCGGAGATAAAGTGATGTGTGTTTGCAGCAGTTCAGAAACCCTTTCTTTGGAGAATGTAGAAACAGTCATTTCCAGCCATAGAGACGCATATAAGAGTTAGCAGTAAGAATGCGTTTAAAACACAGAAGACTCGCTTCGTACAAACTCATCTGCTGTGTGTTGGTTCCTTTTAGGAAGTTGCATCTATGTTTAGATTCTGTGAGGTAGAAACACGTTTCTTCTAAAAGCTAACTTTGGACATTCCAGAGTGGATGGGAGAACAGGCTATAAAGAGAAATACCTTGCTCTAAAACCAAAAAGGAGCTATCTAGCAGAATGGTTTTCAATGTGTGTATTCAACTTCCAGAGATAAACTGATGTGTGTTTGCAGTAGTTCAGAAACCCTTTCTTTGGAGAATGAAGAAACAGTTATTTCCAGCACTAGAGACCCATATAAGAGTTAGCAGTAAGAATGCGTTTAAAACACAGAAGACCCGCTTCGTACAAAATCATCTGCTGTGAGTTGGTTACATTTAGGAAGTTGCATCTATGTTTAGATTCAGCGAGGTAGAAACACGTTTCTTCAAAAAGCCGCGTTTGGACATTCCAGAGTGGATGGGAGAACAGGCTGTAAAGAAAAATAACTTGCTCTAAAACCAAAACGGAGCTATCTAGCAGAATGGTTGTCAATGTGTGTATTCAACTTCCAGAGTTAAACTGATTTATGTTTGCCGCAGTTCAGAAACCCTTTCTTTGGTGAATGTAGAAAAAGTCATTTCCAGCCCTAGAGACGCATATAAGAGTTAGCAGTAAGAATGCGTTTAAAACACAGAAGACTCGCTTCGTACAAACTCATCTGCTGTGTGTTGGTTCCTTTTAGGAAGTTGCATCTATGTTTAGATTCTGTGAGGTAGAAACACGTTTCTTCTAAAAGCTAAGTTTGGACATTCCAGAGTGGATGGGAGAACAGGCTATAAAGAGAAATACCTTGCTCTAAAACCAAAAAGGAGCTATCTAGCTGAATGGTTTTCAATGTGTGTATTCAACTTCCAGAGATAAACTGATGTGTGTTTGCAGTAGTTCAGAAACCCTTTCTTTGGAGAATGAAGAAACAGTTATTTCCAGCACTAGAGACGCATATAAGAGTTAGCAGTAAGAATGCATTTAAAACACAGAAGACCCGCTTCGTACAAACTCATCTGCTGTGTATTGGTTCCTATTAGGAGGTTGCATCTATGTTTAGAATCAGCGAGGTTGCAACACGTTTCTTTTAAAGGCTGCGTTTGGACATTCCAGAGTGGATGGGAGAACAGGCTGTATAGAGAAATACCTTGCTCTAAAACCAAAACGGAGCTATCTAGCAGAATGGTTTTCAATGTTTGTATTCAACTTCCAGAGATAAACTGATGTGTGTTTGCAGCAGTTCAGAAACCCTTTTTTGGAAAATGTAGAAACAGTCATTTCCAGCCATAGAGATGCATATAAGAGTTAGCAGTAAGAATGCCTTGAAAACACAGAAGACCCGCTTCGTACAAACTCATCTGCTGTGTGTTGGGTCCTTTTAGGAAGTTGCATCTATGTTTAGATTCAGCGAGGTAGAAACACGTTTTTTCTAAAAGCTGCGTTTGGACCTTCCAGAGTGGATGGGAGAACAGGCTGTGAAGAGAAATACCTTTCTCTGAAACCAAAACGGAGCTATCTAGCTGAATGGTTTTCAATGTGTATATTCAACTTCCAGAGATAAACGGATGTGGGTTTGCAGCAGTTCACAAACCCTTTCTTTGGAGAATGTAGAAACAGTCATTTCCAGTCATAGAGACACATATAAGAGTTAGAAATAAGAAAGCGTTTAAAACACAGAAGACCCGATTCGTAGAAACTCATCTGCTGTGTATTGGTTCCTATTAGGAAGTTGCATCTATGTTTAGATTCAGCGAGGTTGCAACCCGTTTCTTCTGAAAGCTGCGTTTGGACATTCCAGAGTGGATGGGAGAAAAGGATGTAAAGAGAAATACCTTGCTCTAAATCCAAAACGGAGGTATCTAGCAGAATGGTTTTCAATGTGTGTATTCTACTTCCAGAGATAAACTGATGTGTGTTTGCAGAAGTTGAGAGACCCTTTCTTTGGAGAATGTAGAAACAGTCATTTCCAGCCCTAGAGACGCATATAAGAGTTAGCAGTAAGAATGCGTTTAAAACACAGAAGACCCGCTTCGTACAAACTCATCTGCTGTGTATTGGTTTCTATTAGGAAGTTGCATATATGTTTAGAATCAGCGAGGTTGCAACACGTTTCTTCTAAAAGCTGCATTTGGACTTTCCAGAGTGGATGGGAGAACAGGCTGTAAAGAGAAATACCTTGCTCTAAAACCAAAACGGAGCTATCTAGCAGAATGGTTTTCAATGTGTATATTCAAATCCGGAGATAAAGTGATGTGTGTTTGCAGCAGTTCAGAAACCCTTTCTTTGGAGAATGTAGAAACAGTCATTTCCAGCCATAGAGAGGCATATAAGAGTTAGCAGTAAGAATGCGTTTAAAACACAGAAGACTCGCTTCGTACAAACTCATCTGCTGTGTGTTGGTTCCTTTTAGGAAGTTGCATCTATGTTTAGATTCTGTGAGGTAGAAACACGTTTCTTCTAAAAGCTGCGTTTGGACATTCCAGAGTGGAAGGGAGAAAAGGATGTAAAGAGAAATACCTTGCTCTAAATCCAAAACTGAGATATCTAGCAGAATGGTTGTCAATGTGTGTATTCTACTTCCAGAGATAAACTGATGAGTGTTTGCAGAAGTTGAGAAACCCTTTCTTTGGAGAATGTAGAAACAGTCATTTCCAGCCCTAGAGACGCATATAAGAGTTAGCAGTAAGAATGCGTTTAAAACACAGAAGACCCGCTTCGTACTTACTCATATGCTGTGTGTTGGTTTTCTTTAGGAAGTTGCATCTATGTTTAGATTCAGAGAGGTAGAAACACGTTTCTTTTAAAAGCTGCGTTTGGACATACCAGAATGGATGGGAGAACAGGCTGTAAAGAGAAATACTTTGCTCTAAAACCAAAACGGAGCTATCTAGCAGAATGGTTGTCAATATGTGTATTCAACTTCCAGAGTTAAACTGATGTGTGTTTGCAGCAGTTCAGAAACCCTTTCTTTGGAGAACGTAGAAACAGTCATTTCCAGCCATAGAGACGCATATAAGAGTTAGCAGTAAGAATGCGTTTAAAACACAGAAGACTCGCTTCGTACAAACTCATCTGCTGTGTGTTGGTTCCTTTTAGGAAGTTGCATCTATGTTTAGATTCTGTGAGGTAGAAACACGTTTCTTCTAAAAGCTGCGTTTGGACATTCCAGAGTGGATGGGAGAACAGGCTATAAAGAGAAATACCTTGCTCTAAAACCAAAAAGGAGCTATCTAGCAGAATGGTTTTCAATGTGTGTATTCAACTTCCAGAGATAAACTGATGTGTGTTTGCAGTAGTTCAGAAACCCTTTCTTTGGAGAATGAAGAAACAGTTATTTCCAGCACTAGAGACCCATATAAGAGTTAGCAGTAAGAATGCGTTTAAAACACAGAAGACCCGCTTCGTACAAAATCATCTGCTGTGTATTGGTTCCTATTAGGAGGTTGCATCTATGTTTAGAATCAGCGAGGTTGAAACACGTTTCTTTTAAAGGCTGCGTTTGGACATTCCAGAGTGGATGGGAGAAAAGGCTGTATAGAGAAATACATTGCTCTAAAACCAAAACGGAGCTATCTAGCAGAATGGTTTTCAATGTTTCTATTCAACTTCCAGAGATAAACTGATGTGTGTTTGCAGCAGTTCAGAAACCCTTTTTTGGAAAATGTAGAAACAGTCATTTCCAGCCATAGAGATGCATATAAGAGTTAGCAGTAAGAATGCCTTGAAAACACAGAAGACCCGCTTCGTACAAACTCATCTGCTGTGTGTTGGGTCCTTTTAGGAAGTTGCATCTATGTTTAGATTCAGCGAGGTAGAAACACGTTTTTTCTAAAAGCTGCGTTTGGACCTTCCAGAGTGGATGGGAGAACAGGCTGTAAAGAGAAATACCTTTCTCTGAAACCAAAACGGAGCTATCTAGCTGAATGGTTTTCAATGTGTATATTCAACTTCCAGAGATAAACTGATGTGGGTTTGCAGCAGTTCACAAACCCTTTCTTTGGAGAATGTAGAAACAGTCATTTCCAGTCATAGAGACACATATAAGAGTTAGAAATAAGAAAGCGTTTAAAACACAGAAGACCCGATTCGTAGAAACTCATCTGCTGTGTATTGGTTCCTATTAGGAAGTTGCATCTATGTTTAGATTCAGCGAGGTTGCAACCCGTTTCTTCTGAAAGCTGCGTTTGGACATTCCAGAGTGGATGGGAGAAAAGGATGTAAAGAGAAATACCTTGCTCTAAATCCAAAACGGTGGTATCTAGCAGAATGGTTTTCAATGTGTGTATTCTACTTCCAGAGATAAACTGATGTGTGTTTGCAGAAGTTGAGAAACCCTTTCTTTGGAGAATGTAGAAACAGTCATTTCCAGCCCTAGAGACGCATATAAGAGTTAGCAGTAAGAATGCGTTTAAAACACAGAAGACCCGCTTCGTACAAACTCATCTGCTGTGTATTGGTTTCTATTACGAAGTTGCATATATGTTTAGAATCAGCGAGGTTGCAACACGTTTCTTCTAAAAGCTGCATTTGGACATTCCAGAGTGGATGGGAGAACAGGCTGTAAAGAGAAATACCTTGCTCTAAAACCAAAACGGAGCTATCTAGCAGAATGGTTTTCAATGTGTATATTCAAATCCGGAGATAAAGTGATGTGTGTTTGCAGCAGTTCAGAAACCCTTTCTTTGGAGAATGTAGAAACAGTCATTTCCAGCCATAGAGACGCATATAAGAGTTAGCAGTAAGAATGCGTTTAAAACCCAGAAGACTCGCTTCGTACAAACTCATCTGCTGTGTGTTGGTTCCTTTTAGGAAGTTGCATCTATGTTTAGATTCTGTGAGGTAGAAACACGTTTCTTCTAAAAGCTAACTTTGGACATTCCAGAGTGGATGGGAGAACAGGCTATAAAGAGAAATACCTTGCTCTAAAACCAAAAAGGAGCTATCTAGCAGAATGGTTTTCAATGTTTGTATTCAACTTCCAGAGATAAACTGATGTGTGTTTGCAGTAGTTCAGAAACCCTTTCTTTGGAGAATGAAGAAACAGTTATTTCCAGCACTAGAGACCCATATAAGAGTTAGCAGTAAGAATGCATTTAAAACACAGAAGACCCGCTTCGTACAAACTCATCTGCTGTGTATTGGTTCCTATTAGGAGGTTGCATCTATGTTTAGAATCAGCGAGGTTGCAACACGTTTCTTTTAAAGGCTGCGTTTGGACATTCCAGAGTGGATGGGAGAACAGGCTGTATAGAGAAATACCTTGCTCTAAAACCAAAAAGGAGCTATCTAGCTGAATGGTTTTCAATGTGTGTATTCAACTTCCAGAGATAAACTGATGTGTGTTTGCAGCAGTTCAGAAACCCTTTTTTGGAAAATGTAGAAACAGTCATTTCCAGCCATAGAGATGCATATAAGAGTTAGCAGTAAGAATGCCTTGAAAACACAGAAGACCCGCTTCGTACAAACTCATCTGCTGTGTGTTGGGTCCTTTTAGGAAGTTGCATCTATGTTTAGATTCAGCGAGGTAGAAACACGTTTCTTCTAAAAGCTGCGTTTGGACATTCCAGAGTGGATGGGAGAACAGGCTGTAAAGAGAAATACCTTGCTCTAAAACCAAAACGGAGCTATCTAGCAGAATGGTTGTCAATGTGTGTATTCCACTTCCAGAGTTAAACTCATGTGTGTTTGCAGCAGTTCATAAACCCTTTCTTTGGAGAATGTAGAAAAAGTCATTTCCAACCCTAGATACGCATATAACAGCAGTAAGAATGCGTTTAAAACACAGAAGACCTGCTTCTTACAAACTCATCTGCTGTGTGTTGGTTCCTTTTAGGAAGTTGCATCTATGTTTAGATTCAGCGAGGTTGCAACACGTTTCTTCTAAAAGCTGCGTTTGGACATTCCAGAGTGGATGGGAGAACAGGTTGTAAAGAAAAATACCTTGCTCTAAAACCAAAACGGAGCTTTCTTGCTGAATGGCTTTCAATGTGTGTATTCCACTTCCAGAGCTAAACTGATGTGTGTTTGCAGCAGTTCAGAAACCCTTTCTTTGGAGAATGAAGAAACAGTTATTTCCAGCCCCAGAGACGAATATAAGAGTTAGCAGTAAGAATGCGTTTAAAACACAGAAGACCCGCTTCGTACTTACTCATATGCTGTGTGTTGGTTTTCTTTAGGAAGTTGCATCTATGTTTAGATTCAGAGAGGTAGAAACACGTTTCTTTTAAAAGCTGCGTTTGGACATACCAGAATGGATGGGAGAACAGGCTGTAAAGAGAAATACCTTGCTCTAAAACCAAAACGGAGCTATCTAGCAGAATGGCTGTCAATATGTGTATTCAACTTCCAGAGTTAAACTGATGTGTGTTTGCAGCAGTTCAGAAACCCTTTTTTGGAAAATGTTGAAACAGTCTTTTCTAGCCCTAGAGACGCATATAAGAGTTAGCAGTAAGAATGCGTTTAAAACACAGAAGACTCGCTTCGTACAAACTCATCTGCTGTGTGTTGGTTCCTTTTAGGAAGTTGCATCTATGTTTAGATTCTGTGAGGTAGAAACACGTTTCTTCTAAAACCTAAGTTTGGACATTCCAGAGTGGATGGGAGAACAGGCTATAAAGAGAAATACCTTGCTCTAAAACCAAAAAGGAGCTATCTAGCAGAATGGTTTTCAATGTGTGTATTCAACTTCCAGAGATAAACTGATGTGTGTTTGCAGTAGTTCAGAAACCCTTTCTTTGGAGAATGAAGAAACAGTTATTTCCTGCACTAGAGATGCATATAAGAGTTAGCAGTAAGAATGCATTTAAAACACAGAAGACCAGCTTCGTACAAACTCATCTGCTGTGTATTGGTTCCTATTAGGAAGTTGCATCTATGTTTAGAATCAGCGAGGTTGCAACACGTTTCTTTTAAAAGCTGCGTTTGGACATTCCAGAGTGGATGGGAGAACAGGCTGTATAGAGAAATACCTTGCTCTAAAACCAAAACGGAGCTATCTAGCAGAATGGTTTTCAATGTTTGTTTTCAACTTCCAGAGATAAACTGATGTGTGTTTGCAGCAGTTCAGAAACCCTTTTTTGGAAAATGTAGAAACAGTCATTTCCAGCCATAGAGATGCATATAAGAGTTAGCAGTAAGAATGCCTTGAAAACACAGAAGACCCGCTTCGTACAAACTCATCTGCTGTGGGTTGGGTCCTTTTAGGAAGTTGCATCTATGTTTCGATTCAGCGAGGTAGAAACACGTTTTTTCTAAAAGCTGCGTTTGGACCTTCCAGAGTGGATGGGAGAACAGGCTGTGAAGAGAAATACCTTTCTCTGAAACCAAAACGGAGCTATCTCGCTGAATGGTTTTCAATGTGTATATTCAACTTCCAGAGATAAACTGATGTGGGTTTGCAGCAGTTCACAAACCCTTTCTTTGGACAATGTAGAAACAGTCATTTCCAGTCATAGAGACACATATAAGAGTTAGAAATAAGAAAGCGTTTAAAACACAGAAGACCCGATTCGTAGAAACCCATCTGCTGTGTATTGGTTCCTATTAGGAAGTTGCATTTATGTTTAGATTCAGCGAGGTTGCAACCCGTTTCTTCTGAAAGCTGCGTTTGGACATTCCAGAGTGGAAGGGAGAAAAGGATGTAAAGAGAAATACCTTGCTCTAAATCCAAAACGGAGGTATCTAGCAGAATGGTTTTCAATGTGTGTATTCTACTTCCAGAGATAAACTGATGTGTGTTTGCAGAAGTTGAGAAACCCTTTCTTTGGAGAATGTAGAAACAGTCATTTCCAGCCCTAGAGACGCATATAAGAGTTAGCAGTAAGAATGCGTTTAAAACACAGAAGACCCGCTTCGTACAAACTCATCTGCTGTGTATTGGTTTCTATTAGGAAGTTGCATATATGTTTAGAATCAGCGAGGTTGCAACACGTTTCTTCTAAAAGCTGCATTTGGACATTCCAGAGTGGATGGGAGAACAGGCTGTAAAGAGAAATACCTTGCTCTAAAACCAAAACGGAGCTATCTAGCAGAATGGTTTTCAATGTGTATATTCAAATTCCGGAGATAAAGTGATGTGTGTTTGCAGCAGTTCAGAAACCCTTTCTTTGGAGAATGTAGAAACAGTCATTTCCAGCCATAGAGACGCATATAAGAGTTAGCAGTAAGAATGCGTTTAAAACACAGAAGACTCGCTTCGTACAAACTCATCTGCTGTGTGTTGGTTCCTTTTAGGAAGTTGCATCTATGTTTAGATTCTGTGAGGTAGAAACACGTTTCTTCTAAAAGCTGCGTTTGGACATTCCAGAGTGGATGGGAGAACAGGCTATAAAGAGAAATACCTTGCTCTAAAACCAAAAAGGAGCTATCTAGCAGAATGGTTTTCAATGTGTGTATTCAACTTCCAGAGATAAACTGATGTGTGTTTGCAGTAGTTCAGAAACCCTTTCTTTGGAGAATGAAGAAACAGTTATTTCCAGCACTAGAGACCCATATAAGAGTTAGCAGTAAGAATGCGTTTAAAACACAAAAGACCCGCTTCGTACAAAATCACCTGCTGTGTGTTGGTTCCTTTTAGGAAGTTGCATCTATGTTTAGATTCAGCGAGGTTGCAACACGTTTCTTCAAAAAGCCGCGTTTGGACATTCCAGAGTGGATGGGAGAACAGGCTGTAAAGAAAATTAACTTGCTCTAAAACCAAAACGGAGCTATCTAGCAGAATGGTTGTCAATGTGTGTATTCAACTTCCAGAGTTAAACTGATTTATGTTTGCCGCAGTTCAGAAACCCTTTCTTTGGAGAATGTAGAAACAGTCATTTCCAGCCCTAGAGACGCATATAAGAGTTAGCAGTAAGAATGCGTTTAAAACACAGAAGTCCCCCTTCGTACTTACTCATATGCTGTGTGTTGGTTTTCTTTAGGAAGTTGCATCTATGTTTAGATTCAGAGAGGTAGAAACACGTTTCTTTTAAAAGCTGCGTTTGGACATACCAGAATGGATGGGAGAACAGGCTGTAAAGAGAAATACCTTGCTCTAAAACCAAAACGGAGCTATCTAGCAGAATGGTTGTCAATATGTGTATTCAACTTCCAGAGTTAAACTGATGTGTGTTTGCAGCAGTTCAGAAACCCTTTTTTGGAAAATGTTGAAACAGTCATTTCTAGCCCTAGAGACGCATATAAGAGTTAGCAGTAAGAATGCGTTTAAAACACAGAAGACTCGCTTCGTACAAACTCATCTGCTGTGTGTTGGTTCCTTTTAGGAAGTTGCATCTATGTTTAGATTCTGTGAGGTAGAAACACGTTTCTTCTAAAAGCTAAGTTTGGACATTCCAGAGTGGATGGGAGAACAGGCTATAAAGAGAAATACCTTGCTCTAAAACCAAAAAGGAGCTATCTAGCTGAATGGTTTTCAATGTGTGTATTCAACTTCCAGAGATAAACTGATGTGTGTTTGCAGTAGTTCAGAAACCCTTTCTTTGGAGATTGAAGAAACAGTTATTTCCAGCACTAGAGACGCATATAAGAGTTAGCAGTAAGAATGCATTTAAAACACAGAAGACCCGCTTCGTACAAACTCATCTGCTGTGTATTGGTTCCTATTAAGAGGTTGCATCTATGTTTAGAATCAGCGAGGTTGAAACACGTTTCTTTTAAAGGCTGCGTTTGGACATTCCAGAGTGGATGGAAGAACAGGCTGTATAGAGAAATACCTTGCTCTGAAACCAAAACGGAGCTATCTAGCAGAATGGTTTTCAATGTTTGTATTCAACTTCCAGAGATAAACTGATGTGTGTTTGCAGCAGTTCAGAAACCCTTTTTTGGAAAATGTAGAAACAGTCATTTCCAGCCATAGAGATGCATATAAGGGTTAGCAGTAAGAATGCCTTGAAAACACAGAAGACCCGCTTCGTACAAACTCATCTGCTGTGTGTTGAGTCCTTTTAGGAAGTTGCATCTATGTTTAGATTCAGCGAGGTAGAAACACGTTTTTTCTAAAAGCTGCGTTTGGACCTTCCAGAGTGGATGGGAGAACAGGCTGTGAAGAGAAATACCTTTCTCTGAAACCAAAACGGAGCTATCTAGCTGAATGGTTTTCAATGTGTATATTCAACTTCCAGAGATAAACTGATGTGGGTTTGCAGCAGTTCACAAACCCTTTCTTTGGAGAATGTAGAAACAGTCATTTCCAGTCATAGAGACACATATAAGAGTTAGAAATAAGAAAGCGTTTAAAACACAGAAGACCCGATTCGTAGAAACTCATCTGCTGTGTATTGGTTCCTATTAGGAAGCTGCATCTATGTTTAGATTCAGCGAGGTTGCAACCCGTTTCTTCTGAAAGCTGCGTTTGGACATTCCAGAGTGGATGGGAGAAAAGGATGTAAAGAGAAATACCTTGCTCTAAATCCAAAACGGAGGTATCTAGCAGAATGGTTTTCAATGTGTGTATTCTACTTCCAGAGATAAACTGATGTGTGTTTGCAGAAGTTGAGAAACCCTTTCTTTGGAGAATGTAGAAACAGTCATTTCCAGCCCTAGAGACGCATATAAGAGTTAGCAGTAAGAATGCGTTTAAAACACAGAAGACTCGCTTCGTACAAACTCATCTGCTGTGTATTGGTTTCTATTAGGAAGTTGCATATATGTTTAGAATCAGCGACGTTGCAACACGTTTCTTCTAAAAGCTGCATTTGGACATTCCAGAGTGGATGGGAGAACAGGCTGTAAAGAGAAATACCTTGCTCTAAAACCAAAACGGAGCTATCTAGCAGAATGGTTTTCAATGTGTATATTCAAATTCCGGAGATAAAGTGATGTGTGTTTGCAGCAGTTCAGAAACCCTTTCTTTGGAGAATGTAGAAACAGTCATTTCCAGCCATAGAGACGCATATAAGAGTTAGCAGTAAGAATGCGTTTAAAACACAGAAGACCCGCCTCGTACTTACTCATATGCTGTGTGTTGGTTTTCTTTAGGAAGTTGCATCTATGTTTAGATTCAGAGAGGTAGAAACACGTTTCTTTTAAAAGCTGCGTTTGGACATACCAGAATGGATGGGAGAACAGGCTGTAAAGAGAAATACCTTGCTCTAAAACCAAAACGGAGCTATCTAGCTGAATGGTTGTCAATATGTTTATTCAACTTCCAGAGTTAAACTGATGTGTGTTTGCAGAAGTTCAGAAACCATTTCTTTGATGACTGAAGAAAAAATTATTTCCAGCCATAGAGATGCATATAAGAGTTAGCAGTAAGAATGCGTTTAAAACACAGAAGACCCGCTTCGTACAAACTCATCTGCTGTGTGTTGGGTCCTTTTAGGAAGTTGCATCTATGTTTAGATTCAGCGAGGTAGAAACACGTTTCTTCTAAAAGCTGCGTTTGGACATTCCAGAGTGGATGGGAGAACAGGCTGTAAAGAGAAATACCTTGCTCTAAAACCAAAACGGAGCTATCTAGCAGAATGGTTGTCAATGTGTGTATTCCACTTCCAGAGTTAAACTGATGTGTGTTTGCAGCAGTTCATAAACCCTTTCTTTGGAGAATGTAGAAAAAGTCATTTCCAACCCTAGATACGCATATAACAGCAGTAAGAATGCGTTTAAAACACAGAAGACCTGCTTCTTACAAACTCATCTGCTGTGTGTTGGTTCCTTTTAGGAAGTTGCATCTATGTTTAGATTCAGCGAGGTTGCAACACGTTTCTTCTAAAAGCTGCGTTTGGACATTCCAGAGTGGATGGGAGAACAGGTTGTAAAGAAAAATACCTTGCTCTAAAACCAAAATGGAGCTTTCTTGCTGAATGGCTTTCAATGTGTGTATTCCACTTCCAGAGCTAAACTGATGTGTATTTGCAGCAGTTCAGAAACCCTTTCTTTGGAGAATGAAGAAACAGTTATTTCCAGCCCCAGAGACGAATATAAGAGTTAGCAGTAAGAATGCGTTTAAAACACAGAAGACCCGCTTCGTACTTACTCATATGCTGTGTGTTGGTTTTCTTTAGGAAGTTGCATCTATGTTTAGATTCAGAGAGGTAGAAACACGTTTCTTTTAAAAGCTGCGTTTGGACATACCAGAATGGATGGGAGAACATGCTGTAAAGAGAAATACCTTGCTCTAAAACCAAAACGGAGCTATATAGCAGAATGGCTATCAATATGTGAATTCAACTTCCAGAGTTAAACTGATGTGTGTTTGCAGCAGTTCAGAAACCCTTTCTTTGGAGAATGTAGAAACAGTCATTTCCAGCCATAGAGACGCATATAAGAGTTAGCAGTAAGAATGCGTTTAAAACACAGAAGACTCGCTTCGTACAAACTCATCTGCTGTGTGTTGGTTCCTTTTAGGAAGTTGCATCTATGTTTAGATTCTGTGAGGTAGAAACACGTTTCTTCTAAAAGCTAAGTTTGGACATTCCAGAGTGGATGGGAGAACAGGCTATAAAGAGAAATACCTTGCTCTAAAACCAAAACGGAGCTATCTAGCAGAATGGTTTTCAATGTGTATATTCAAATTCCGGAGATAAAGTGATGTGTGTTTGCAGCAGTTCAGAAACCCTTTCTTTGGAGAATGTAGAAACAGTCATTTCCAGCCATAGAGACGCATATAAGAGTTAGCAGTAAGAATGCGTTTAAAACACAGAAGACCCGCCTCGTACTTACTCATATGCTGTGTGTTGGTTTTCTTTAGGAAGTTGCATCTATGTTTAGATTCAGAGAGGTAGAAACACGTTTCTTTTAAAAGCTGCGTTTGGACATACCAGAATGGATGGGAGAACAGGCTGTAAAGAGAAATACCTTGCTCTAAAACCAAAACGGAGCTATCTAGCTGAATGGTTGTCAATATGTTTATTCAACTTCCAGAGTTAAACTGATGTGTGTTTGCAGAAGTTCAGAAACCATTTCTTTGATGAATGAAGAAAAAATTATTTCCAGCCATAGAGATGCATATAAGAGTTAGCAGTAAGAATGCGTTTAAAACACAGAAGACCCGCTTCGTACAAACTCATCTGCTGTGTGTTGGGTCCTTTTAGGAAGTTGCATCTATGTTTAGATTCAGCGAGGTAGAAACACGTTTCTTCTAAAAGCTGCGTTTGGACATTCCAGAGTGGATGGGAGAACAGGCTGTAAAGAGAAATACCTTGCTCTAAAACCAAAACGGAGCTATCTAGCAGAATGGTTGTCAATGTGTGTATTCCACTTCCAGAGTTAAACTGATGTGTGTTTGCAGCAGTTCATAAACCCTTTCTTTGGAGAATGTAGAAAAAGTCATTTCCAACCCTAGATACGCATATAACAGCAGTAAGAATGCGTTTAAAACACAGAAGACCTGCTTCTTACAAACTCATCTGCTGTGTGTTGGTTCCTTTTAGGAAGTTGCATCTATGTTTAGATTCAGCGAGGTTGCAACACGTTTCTTCTAAAAGCTGCGTTTGGACATTCCAGAGTGGATGGGAGAACAGGTTGTAAAGAAAAATACCTTGCTCTAAAACCAAAACGGAGCTTTCTTGCTGAATGGCTTTCAATGTGTGTATTCCACTTCCAGAGCTAAACTGATGTGTGTTTGCAGCACTTCAGAAACCCTTTCTTTGGAGAATGAAGAAACAGTTATTTCCAGCCCCAGAGACGAATATAAGAGTTAGCAGTAAGAATGCGTTTAAAACACAGAAGACCCGCTTCGTACTTACTCATATGCTGTGTGTTGGTTTTCTTTAGGAAGTTGCATCTATGTTTAGATTCAGAGAGGTAGAAACACGTTTCTTTTAAAAGCTGCGTTTGGACATACCAGAATGGATGGGAGAACAGGCTGTAAAGAGAAATACCTTGCTCTAAAACCAAAACGGAGCTATCTAGCAGAATGGTTGTCAATATGTGTATTCAACTTCCAGAGTTAAACTGATGTGTGTTTGCAGCAGTTCAGAAACCCTTTTTTGGAAAATGTTGAAACAGTCATTTCTAGCCCTAGAGACGCATATAAGAGTTAGCAGTAAGAATGCGTTTAAAACACAGAAGACTCGCTTCGTACAAACTCATCTGTTGTGTGTTGGTTCCTTTTAGGAAGTTGCATCTATGTTTAGATTCTGTGAGGTAGAAACACGTTTCTTCTAAAAGCTAAGTTTGGACATTCCAGAGTGGATGGGAGAACAGGCTATAAAGAGAAATACCTTGCTCTAAAACCAAAAAGGAGCTATCTAGCTGAATGGTTTTCAATGTGTGTATTCAACTTCCAGAGATAAACTGATGTGTGTTTGCAGTAGTTCAGAAACCCTTTCTTTGGAGAATGAAGAAACAGTTATTTCCAGCACTAGAGACGCATATAAGAGTTAGCAGTAAGAATGCATTTAAAACACAGAAGACCCGCTTCGTACAAACTCATCTGCTGTGTATTGGTTCCTATTAGGAGGTTGCATCTATGTTTAGAATCAGCGAGGTTGCAACACGTTTCTTTTAAAGGCTGCGTTTGGACATTCCAGAGTGGATGGGAGAACAGGCTGTATAGAGAAATACCTTGCTCTAAAACCAAACTGAGCTATCTAGCAGAATGGTTTTCAATGTTTGTATTCAACTTCCAGAGATAAACTGATGTGTGTTTGCAGCAGTTCAGAAACCCTTTTTTGGAAAATGTAGAAACAGTCATTTCCAGCCATAGAGATGCATATAAGAGTTAGCAGTAAGAATGCCTTGAAAACACAGAAGACCCGCTTCGTACAAACTCATCTGCTGTGTGTTGGGTCCTTTTAGGAAGTTGCATCTATGTTTAGATTCAGCGAGGTAGAAACACGTTTTTTCTAAAAGCTGCGTTTGGACCTTCCAGAGTGGATGGGAGAACAGGCTGTAAAGAGAAATACCTTTCTCTGAAACCAAAACGGAGCTATCTAGCTGAATGGTTTTCAATGTGTATATTCAACTTCCAGAGATAAACTGATGTGGGTTTGCAGCAGTTCACAAACCCTTTCTTTGGAGAATGTAGAAACAGTCATTTCCAGTCATAGAGACACATATAAGAGTTAGAAATAAGAAAGCGTTTAAAACACAGAAGACCCGATTCGTAGAAACTCATCTGCTGTGTATTGGTTCCTATTAGGAAGTTGCATCTATGTTTAGATTCAGCGAGGTTGCAACCCGTTTCTTCTGAAAGCTGCGTTTGGACATTCCAGAGTGGATGGGAGAAAAGGATGTAAAGAGAAATACCTTGCTCTAAATCCAAAACGGTGGTATCTAGCAGAATGGTTTTCAATGTGTGTATTCTACTTCCAGAGATAAACTGATGTGTGTTTGCAGAAGTTGAGAAACCCTTTCTTTGGAGAATGTAGAAACAGTCATTTCCAGCCCTAGAGACGCATATAAGAGTTAGCAGTAAGAATGCGTTTAAAACACAGAAGACCCGCTTCGTACAAACTCATCTGCTGTGTATTGGTTTCTATTAGGAAGTTGCATATATGTTTAGAATCAGCGAGGTTGCAACACGTTTCTTCTAAAAGCTGCATTTGGACATTCCAGAGTGGATGGGAGAACAGGCTGTAAAGAGAAATACCTTGCTCTAAAACCAAAACGGAGCTATCTAGCAGAATGGTTTTCAATGTGTATATTCAAATCCGGAGATAAAGTGATGTGTGTTTGCAGCAGTTCAGAAACCCTTTCTTTGGAGAATGTAGAAACAGTCATTTCCAGCCATAGAGACGCATATAAGAGTTAGCAGTAAGAATGCGTTTAAAACACAGAAGACTCGCTTCGTACAAACTCATCTGCTGTGTGTTGGTTCCTTTTAGGAAGTTGCATCTATGTTTAGATTCTGTGAGGTAGAAACACGTTTCTTCTAAAAGCTAAGTTTGGACATTCCAGAGTGGATGGGAGAACAGGCTATAAAGAGAAATACCTTGCTCTAAAACCAAAAAGGAGCTATCTAGCAGAATGGTTTTCAATGTGTGTATTCAACTTCCAGAGATAAACTGATGTGTGTTTGCAGTAGTTCAGAAACCCTTTCTTTGGAGAATGAAGAAACAGTTATTTCCAGCACTAGAGACCCATATAAGAGTTAGCAGTAAGAATGCGTTTAAAACACAGAAGACCCGCTTCGTACAAAATCATCTGCTGTGTGTTGGTTACATTTAGGAAGTTGCATCTATGTTTAGATTCAGCGAGGTAGAAACACGTTTCTTCAAAAAGCCGCGTTTGGACATTCCAGAGTGGATGGGAGAACAGGCTGTAAAGAAAAATAACTTGCTCTAAAACCAAAACGGAGCTATCTAGCAGAATGGTTGTCAATGTGTGTATTCAACTTCCAGAGTTAAACTGATTTATGTTTGCCGCAGTTCAGAAACCCTTTCTTTGGTGAATGTAGAAACAGTCATTTCCAGCCCTAGAGACGCAGATAAGAGTTAGCAGTAAGAATGCGTTTAAAACACAGAAGTCCCGCTTCGTACTTACTCATATGCTGTGTGTTGGTTTTCTTTAGGAAGTTGCATCTATGTTTAGATTCAGAGAGGTAGAAACACGTTTCTTTTAAAAGCTGTGTTTGGACATACCAGAATGGATGGGAGAACAGGCTGTAAAGAGAAATACCTTGCTCTAAAACCAAAACGGAGCTATCTAGCAGAATGGTTGTCAATATGTGTATTCAACTTCCAGAGTTAAACTGATGTGTGTTTGCAGCAGTTCAGAAACCCTTTTTTGGAAAATGTTGAAACAGTCATTTCTAGCCCTAGAGACGCATATAAGAGTTAGCAGTAAGAATGCGTTTAAAACACAGAAGACTCGCTTCGTACAAACTCATCTGCTGTGTGTTGGTTCCTTTTAGGAAGTTGCATCTATGTTTAGATTCTGTGAGGTAGAAACACGTTTCTTCTAAAAGCTAAGTTTGGACATTCCAGAGTGGATGGGAGAACAGGCTATAAAGAGAAATACCTTGCTCTAAAACCAAAAAGGAGCTATCTAGCTGAATGGTTTTCAATGTGTGTATTCAACTTCCAGAGATAAACTGATGTGTGTTTGCAGTAGTTCAGAAACCCTTTCTTTGGAGAATGAAGAAACAGTTATTTCCAGCAATAGAGACGCATATAAGAGTTAGCAGTAAGAATGCATTTAAAACACAGAAGACCCGCTTCGTACAAACTCATCTGCTGTGTATTGGTTCCTATTAGGAGGTTGCATCTATGTTTAGAATCAGCGAGGTTGCAACACGTTTCTTTTAAAGGCTGCGTTTGGACATTCCAGAGTGGATGGGAGAACAGGCTGTATAGAGAAATACCTTGCTCTAAAACCAAAACGGAGCTATCTAGCAGAATGGTTTTCAATGTTTGTATTCAACTTCCAGACATAAACTGATGTGTGTTTGCAGCAGTTCAGAAACCCTTTTTTGGAAAATGTAGAAACAGTCATTTCCAGCCATAGAGATGCATATAAGAGTTAGCAGTAAGAATGCCTTGAAAACACAGAAGACCCACTTCGTACAAACTCATCTGCTGTGTGTTGGGTCCTTTTAGGAAGTTGCATCTATGTTTAGATTCAGCGAGGTAGAAACACGTTTTTTCTAAAAGCTGCGTTTGGACCTTCCAGAGTGGATGGGAGAACAGGCTGTGAAGAGAAATACCTTTCTCTGAAACCAAAACGCAGCTATCTAGCTGAATGGTTTTCAATGTGTATATTCAACTTCCAGAGATAAACTGATGTGGGTTTGCAGCAGTTCACAAACCCTTTCTTTGGAGAATGTAGAAACAGTCATTTCCAGTCATAGAGACACATATAAGTGTTAGAAATAAGAAAGCGTTTAAAACACAGAAGACCCGATTCGTAGAAACTCATCTGCTGTGTATTGGTTCCTATTAGGAAGTTGCATCTATGTTTAGATTCAGCGAGGTTGCAACCCGTTTCTTCTGAAAGCTGCGTTTGGACATTCCAGAGTGGATGGGAGAAAAGGATGTAAAGAGAAATACCTTGCTCTAAATCCAAAACGGTGGTATCTAGCAGAATGGTTTTCAATGTGTGTATTCTACTTCCAGAGATAAACTGATGTGTGTTTGCAGAAGTTGAGAAACCCTTTCTTTGGAGAATGTAGAAACAGTCATTTCCAGCCCTAGAGACGCATATAAGAGTTAGCAGTAAGAATGCGTTTAAAACACAGAAGACCCGCTTCGTACAAACTCATCTGCTGTGTATTGGTTTCTATTAGGAAGTTGCATATATGTTTTGAATCAGCGAGGTTGCAACACGTTTCTTCTAAAAGCTGCATTTGGACATTCCAGAGTGGATGGGAGAACAGGCTGTAAAGAGAAATACCTTGCTCTAAAACCAAAACGGAGCTATCTAGCAGAATGGTTTTCAATGTGTATATTCAAATCCGGAGATAAAGTGATGTGTGTTTGCAGCAGTTCAGAAACCCTTTCTTTGGAGAATGTAGAAACAGTCATTTCCAGCCATAGAGACGCATATAAGAGTTAGCAGTAAGAATGCGTTTAAAACACAGAAGACTCGCTTCGTACAAACTCATCTGCTGTGTGTTGGTTCCTTTTAGGAAGTTGCATCTATGTTTAGATTCTGTGAGGTAGAAACACGTTTCTTCTAAAAGCTGCGTTTGGACATTCCAGAGTGGATGGGAGAACAGGCTATAAAGAGAAATACCTTGCTCTAAAACCAAAAAGGAGCTATCTAGCAGAATGGTTTTCAATTTGTGTATTCAACTTCCAGAGATAAACTGATGTGTGTTTGCAGTAGTTCAGAAACCCTTTCTTTGGAGAATGAAGAAACAGTTATTTCCAGCACTAGAGACCCATATAAGAGTTAGCAGTAAGAATGCGTTTAAAACACAGAAGACCCGCTTCGTACAAAATCATCTGCTGTGTGTTGGTTACATTTAGGAAGTTGCATCTATGTTTAGATTCAGCGAGGTAGAAACACGTTTCTTCAAAAAGCCGCGTTTGGACATTCCAGAGTGGATGGGAGAACAGGCTGTAAAGAAAAATAACTTGCTCTAAAACCAAAACGGAGCTATCAAGCAGAATGGTTGTCAATGTGTGTATTCAACTTCCAGAGTTAAACTGATTTATGTTTGCCGCAGTTCAGAAACCCTTTCTTTGGTGAATGTAGAAACAGTCATTTCCAGCCCTAGAGACGCATATAAGAGTTAGCAGTAAGAATGCGTTTAAAACACAGAAGTCCCCCTTCGTACTTACTCATATGCTGTGTGTTGGTTTTCTTTAGGAAGTTGCATCTATGTTTAGATTCAGAGAGGTAGAAACACGTTTCTTTTAAAAGCTGCGTTTGGACATACCAGAATGGATGGGAGAACAGGCTGTAAAGAGAAATACCTTGCTCTAAAACCAAAACGGAGCTATCTAGCAGAATGGTTGTCAATATGTGTATTCAACTTCCAGAGTTAAACTGATGTGTGTTTGCAGCAGTTCAGAAACCCTTTTTTGGAAAATGTTGAAACAGTCATTTCTAGCCCTAGAGACGCATATAAGAGTTAGCAGTAAGAATGCGTTTAAAACACAGAAGACTCGCTTCGTACAAACTCATCTGTTGTGTGTTGGTTCCTTTTAGGAAGTTGCATCTATGTTTAGATTCTGTGAGGTAGAAACACGTTTCTTCTAAAAGCTAAGTTTGGACATTCCAGAGTGGATGGGAGAACAGGCTATAAAGAGAAATACCTTGCTCTAAAACCAAAAAGGAGCTATCTAGCTGAATGGTTTTCAATGTGTGTATTCAACTTCCAGAGATAAACTGATGTGTGTTTGCAGTAGTTCAGAAACCCTTTCTTTGGAGATTGAAGAAACAGTTATTTCCAGCACTAGAGACGCATATAAGAGTTAGCAGTAAGAATGCATTTAAAACACAGAAGACCCGCTTCGTACAAACTCATCTGCTGTGTATTGGTTCCTATTAGGAGGTTGCATCTATGTTTAGAATCAGCGAGGTTGCAACACGTTTCTTTTAAAGGCTGCGTTTGGACATTCCAGAGTGGATGGGAGAACAGGCTGTATAGAGAAATACCTTGCTCTAAAACCCAAACGGAGCTATCTAGCAGAATGGTTTTCAATGTTTGTATTCAACTTCCAGAGATAAACTGATGTGTGTTTGCAGCAGTTCAGAAACCCTTTTTTGGAAAATGTAGAAACAGTCATTTCCAGCCATAGAGATGCATATAAGAGTTAGCAGTAAGAATGCCTTGAAAACACAGAAGACCCGCTTCGTACAAACTCATCTGCTGTGTGTTGGGTCCTTTTAGGAAGTTGCATCTATGTTTAGATTCAGCGAGGTAGAAACACGTTTTTTCTAAAAGCTGCGTTTGGACCTTCCAGAGTGGATGGGAGAACAGGCTGTGAAGAGAAATACCTTTCTCTGAAACCAAAACGCAGCTATCTAGCTGAATGGTTTTCAATGTGTATATTCAACTTCCAGAGATAAACTGATGTGGGTTTGCAGCAGTTCACAAACCCTTTCTTTGGAGAATGTAGAAACAGTCATTTCCAGTCATAGAGACACATATAAGAGTTAGAAATAAGAAAGCGTTTAAAACACAGAAGACCCGATTCGTAGAAACTCATCTGCTGTGTATTGGTTCCTATTAGGAAGTTGCATCTATGTTTAGATTCAGCGAGGTTGCAACCCGTTTCTTCTGAAAGCTGCGTTTGGACATTCCAGAGTGGATGGGAGAAAAGGATGTAAAGAGAAATACCTTGCTCTAAATCCAAAACGGTGGTATCTAGCAGAATGGTTTTCAATGTGTGTATTCTACTTCCAGAGATAAACTGATGTGTGTTTGCAGAAGTTGAGAAACCCTTTCTTTGGAGAATGTAGAAACAGTCATTTCCAGCCCTAGAGACGCATATAAGAGTTAGCAGTAAGAATGCGTTTAAAACACAGAAGACCCGCTTCGTACAAACTCATCTGCTGTGTATTGGTTTCTATTAGGAAGTTGCATATATGTTTAGAATCAGCGAGGTTGCAACACGTTTCTTCTAAAAGCTGCATTTGGACATTCCAGAGTGGATGGGAGAAAAGGATGTAAAGAGAAATACCTTGCTCTAAAACCAAAACGGAGCTATCTAGCCGAATGGTTTTCAATGTGTATATTCAAATTCCGGAGATAAAGTGATGTGTGTTTGCAGCAGTTCAGAAACCCTTTCTTTGGAGAATGTAGAAACAGTCATTTCCAGCCATAGAGACGCATATAAGAGTTAGCAGTAAGAATGCGTTTAAAACACAGAAGACTCGCTTCGTACAAACTCATCTGCTGTGTGTTGGTTCCTTTTAGGAAGTTGCATCTATGTTTAGATTCTGTGAGGTAGAAACACGTTTCTTCTAAAAGCTGCGTTTGGACATTCCAGAGTGGATGGGAGAACAGGCTATAAAGAGAAATACCTTGCTCTAAAACCAAAAAGGAGCTATCTAGCAGAATGGTTTTCAATGTGTGTATTCAACTTCCAGAGATAAACTGATGTGTGTTTGCAGCAGTTCAGAAACCATTTCTTTGGAGAATGTAGAAAAAATTATTTCCAGCCATAGAGATGCATGTAAGAGTTAGCAGTAAGAATGCGTTTAAAACACAGAAGACCCGATTCGTACAAACTCATCTGCTGTGTATTGGTTCCTATTAGGAAGTTGCATCCATGTTTAGAGTCAGCGAGGTTGCAACCCGTTTCTTCTGAAAGCTGCGTTTGGACATTCCAGAGTGGAAGGGAGAAAAGGATGTAAAGAGAAATACCTTGCTCTAAATCCAAAACTGAGATATCTAGCAGAATGGTTTTCAATGTGTGTATTCTACTTCCAGAGATAAACTGATGAGTGTTTGCAGAAGTTGAGAAACCCTTTCTTTGGAGAATGTAGAAACAGTCATTTCCAGCCCTAGAGACGCATATAAGAGTTAGCAGTAAGAATGCGTTTAAAACACAGAAGACCCGCTTCGTACTTACTCATATGCTGTGTGTTGGTTTTCTTTAGGAAGTTGCATCTATGTTTAGATTCAGAGAGGTAGAAACACGTTTCTCTTAAAAGCTGCGTTTGGACATACCAGAATGGATGGGAGAACAGGCTGTAAAGAGAAATACCTTGCTCTAAAACCAAAACGGAGCTATCTAGCAGAATGGTTGTCAATGTGTGTATTCAACTTCCAGAGTTAAACTGATGTGTGTTTGCAGCAGTTCAGAAACCCTTTTTTGGAAAATGTTGAAACAGTCATTTCTAGCCCTAGAGACGCATATAAGGGTTAGCAGTAAGAATGCGTTTAAAACACAGAAGACTCGCTTCGTACAAACTCATCTGCTGTGTGTTGGTTCCTTTTAGAAAGTTGCATCTATGTTTAGATTCTGTGAGGTAGAAACACGTTTCTTCTAAAAGCTAAGTTTGGACATTCCAGAGTGGATGGGAGAACAGGCTATAAAGAGAAATACCTTGCTCTAAAACCAAAAAGGAGCTATCTAGCAGAATGGTTTTCAATGTGTGTATTCAACTTCCAGAGATAAACTGATGTGTGTTTGCAGTAGTTCAGAAACCCTTTCTTTGGAGAATGAAGAAACAGTTATTTCCAACACTAGAGATGCATATAAGAGTTAGCAGTAAGAATGCGTTTAAAACACAGAAGACCCGCTTCGTACAAACTCATCTGCTGTGTATTGGTTTCTATTAGGAAGTTGCATATATGTTTAGAATAAGCGAGGTTGCAACACGTTTCTTCTACAAGCTGCATTTGGACATTCCAGAGTGGATGGGAGAACAGGCTGTAAAGAGAAATACCTTGCTCTAAAACCAAAACGGAGCTATCTAGCAGAATGGTTTTCAATGTGTATATTCAAATTCCGGAGATAAAGTGATGTGTGTTTGCAGCAGTTCAGAAACCCTTTCTTTGGAGAATGTAGAAACAGTCATTTCCAGCCATAGAGACGCATATAAGAGTTAGCAGTAAGAATGCGTTTAAAACACAGAAGACTCGCTTCGTTCAAACTCATCTGCTGTGTGTTGGTTCCTTTTAGGAAGTTGCATCTATGTTTAGATTCAGCGAGGTAGAAACACGTATCTTCTAAAAGCTGCGTTTAGACATTCAGAGTAGATGGGAGAATCGGCTGTAAAGAAAAATACCTTGCTCTAAAACCAAAACGGAGCTTTCTTGCTGAATGGTTTTCAATGTGTTTATTCAAATTCCAGAGATAAACTGATGTGTGTTTGCAGCAGTTCAGAAACCATTTCTTTGGAGAATGAAGAAAAAATTATTTCCAGCCATAGAGATGCATATAAGAGTTAGCAGTAAGAATGCGTTTAAAACACAGAAGACCCGCTTCGTACAAACTCATCTGCTGTGTGTTGGGTCCTTTTAGGAAGTTGCATCTATGTTTAGATTCAGCGAGGTAGAAACACGTTTCTTCTAAAAGCTGCGTTTGGACATTCCAGAGTGGATGGGAGAACAGGCTGTAAAGAGAAATACCTTGCTCTAAAACCAAAACGGAGCTATCTAGCAGAATGGTTGTCAATGTGTGTATTCCACTTCCAGAGTTAAACTAATGTATGTTTGCAGCAGTTCAGAAACCCTTTCTTTGGAGAATGTAGAAAAAGTCATTTCCAACCCTAGATACGCATATAACAGCAGTAACAATGCGTTTAAAACACAGAAGACCTGCTTCTTACAAACTCATCTGCTGTGTGTTGGTTCCTTTTAGGAAGTTGCATCTATGTTTAGATTCAGCGAGGTTGCAACACGTTTCTTCTAAAAGCTGCGTTTGGACATTCCAGAGTGGATGGGAGAACAGGTTGTAAAGAAAAATACCTTGCTCTAAAACCAAAACGGAGCTTTCTTGCTGAATGGCTTTCAATGTGTGTATTCCACTTCCAGAGCTAAACTGATGTGTGTTTGCAGCAGTTCAGAAACCCTTTCTTTGGAGAATGAAGAAACAGTTATTTCCAGCCCCAGAGACGAATATAAGAGTTAGCAGTAAGAATGCGTTTAAAACACAGAAGACCCGCTTCGTACTTACTCATATGCTGTGTGTTGGTTTTCTTTAGGAAGTTGCATCTATGTTTAGATTCAGAGAGGTAGAAACACGTTTCTTTTAAAAGCTGCGTTTGGACATACCAGAATGGATGGGAGAACAGGCTGTAAAGAGAAATACCTTGCTCTAAAACCAAAACGGAGCTATCTAGCAGAATGGTTGTCAATATGTGTATTCAACTTCCAGAGTTAAACTGATGTGTGTTTGCAGCAGTTCAGAAACCCTTTTTTGGAAAATGTTGAAACAGTCTTTTCTAGCCCTAGAGACGCATATAAGAGTTAGCAGTAAGAATGCGTTTAAAACACAGAAGACTCGCTTCGTACAAACTCATCTGCTGTGTGTTGGTTCCTTTTAGGAAGTTGCATCTATGTTTAGATTCTGTGAGGTAGAAACACGTTTCTTCTAAAACCTAAGTTTGGACATTCCAGAGTGGATGGGAGAACAGGCTATAAAGAGAAATACCTTGCTCTAAAACCAAAAAGGAGCTATCTAGCAGAATGGTTTTCAATGTGTGTATTCAACTTACAGAGATAAACTGATGTGTGTTTGCAGTAGTTCAGAAACCCTTTCTTTGGAGAATGAAGAAACAGTTATTTCCAGCACTAGAGATGCATATAAGAGTTAGCAGTAAGAATGCATTTAAAACACAGAAGACCCGCTTCGTACAAACTCATCTGCTGTGTATTGGTTCCTATTAGGAAGTTGCATCTATGTTTAGAATCAGCGAGGTTGCAACACGTTTCTTTTAAAAGCTGCGTTTGGACATTCCAGAGTGGATGGGAGAACAGGCTGTATAGAGAAATACCTTGCTCTAAAACCAAAACGGAGCTATCTAGCAGAATGGTTTTCAATGTTTGTTTTCAACTTCCAGAGATAAACTGATGTGTGTTTGCAGCAGTTCAGAAACCCTTTTTTGGAAAATGTAGAAACAGTCATTTCCAGCCATAGAGATGCATATAAGAGTTAGCAGTAAGAATGCCTTGAAAACACAGAAGACCCGTTTCGTACAAACTCATCTGCTGTGTGTTGGGTCCTTTTAGGAAGTTGCATCTATGTTTAGATTCAGCGAGGTAGAAACACGTTTTTTCTAAAAGCTGCCTTTGGACCTTCCAGAGTGGATGGGAGAACAGGCTGTAAAGAGAAATACCTTTCTCTGAAACCAAAAAGGAGCTATCTAGCTGAATGGTTTTCAATGTGTATATTCAACTTCCAGAGATAAACTGATGTGGGTTTGCAGAAGTTGAGAAACCCTTTCTTTGGATAATGTAGAAACAGTCATTTCCACCCCTAGAGAGGCATATAAGAGTTAGCAGTAAGAATGCGTTTAAAACACAGAAGACCCGCTTCGTACAAACTCATCTGCTGTGTGTTGGTTCCTTTTAGGAAGTTGCATCTATGTTTAGATTCTGTGAGGTAGAAACACGTTTCTTCTAAAAGCTAAGTTTGGACATTGCAGAGTGGATGGGAGAACAGGCTATAAAGAGAAATACCTTGCTCTAAAACCAAAAAGGAGCTATCTAGCTGAATGGTTTTCAATGTGTATATTCAACTTCCAGAGATAAACTGATGTGGGTTTGCAGCAGTTCACAAACCCTTTCTTTGGAGAATGTAGAAACAGTCATTTCCAGTCATAGAGACACATATAAGAGTTAGAAATAAGAAAGCGTTTAAAACACAGAAGACCCGATTCGTAGAAACCCATCTGCTGTGTATTGGTTCCTATTAGGAAGTTGCATTTATGTTTAGATTCAGCGAGGTTGCAACCCGTTTCTTCTGAAAGCTGCGTTTGGACATTCCAGAGTGGAAGGGAGAAAAGGATGTAAAGAGAAATACCTTGCTT
The DNA here is from genome assembly GCF_048565385.1 of Saimiri boliviensis. NCBI lineage: Eukaryota > Metazoa > Chordata > Mammalia > Primates > Cebidae > Saimiri > Saimiri boliviensis. The sequence goes on along the minus strand of NC_133470.1, from coordinate 81,766,654 downwards.
TAAATCCAAAACGGAGGTATCTAGCAGAATGGTTTTCAATGTGTGTATTCTACTTCCAGAGATAAACTGATGTGTGTTTGCAGAAGTTGAGAAACCCTTTCTTTGGAGAATGTAGAAACAGTCATTTCCAGCCCTAGAGACGCATATAAGAGTTAGCAGTAAGAATGCGTTTAAAACACAGAAGACCCGCTTCGTACAAACTCATCTGCTGTGTATTGGTTTCTATTAGGAAGTTGCATATATGTTTAGAATCAGCGAGGTTGCAACACGTTTCTTCTAAAAGCTGCATTTGGACATTCCAGAGTGGATGGGAGAACAGGCTGTAAAGAGAAATACCTTGCTCTAAAACCAAAACGGAGCTATCTAGCAGAATGGTTGTCAATGTGTATATTCAAATCCGGAGATAAAGTGATGTGTGTTTGCAGCAGTTCAGAAACCCTTTCTTTGGAGAATGTAGAAACAGTCATTTCCAGCCATAGAGACGCATATAAGAGTTAGCAGTAAGAATGCGTTTAAAACACAGAAGACTCGCTTCGTACAAACTCATCTGCTGTGTGTTGGTTCCTTTTAGGAAGTTGCATCTATGTTTAGATTCTGTGAGGTAGAAACACGTTTCTTCTAAAAGCTGCGTTTGGACATTCCAGAGTGGATGGGAGAACAGGCTATAAAGAGAAATACCTTGCTCTAAAACCAAATAGGAGCTATCTAGCAGAATGGTTTTCAATGTGTGTATTCAACTTCCAGAGATAAACTGATGTGTGTTTGCAGTAGTTCAGAAACCCTTTCTTTGGAGAATGAAGAAACAGTTATTTCCAGCACTAGAGACCCATATAAGAGTTAGCAGTAAGAATGCGTTTAAAACACAGAAGACCCGCTTCGTACAAAATCATCTGCTGTGTGTTGGTTACATTTAGGAAGTTGCATCTATGTTTAGATTCAGCGAGGTAGAAACACGTTTCTTCAAAAAGCCGCGTTTGGACATTCCAGAGTGGATGGGAGAACAGGCTGTAAAGAAAAATAACTTGCTCTAAAACCGAAACGGAGCTATCTAGCAGAATGGTTGTCAATGTGTGTATTCAACTTCCAGAGTTAAACTGATTTATGTTTGCCGCAGTTCAGAAACCCTTTCTTTGGTGAATGTAGAAACAGTCATTTCCAGCCCTAGAGACGCATATAAGAGTTAGCAGTAAGAATGCGTTTAAAACACAGAAGTCCCCCTTCGTACTTACTCATATGCTGTGTGTTGGTTTTCTTTAGGAAGTTGCATCTATCTTTAGATTCAGAGAGGTAGAAACACGTTTCTTTTAAAAGCTGCGTTTGGACATACCAGAATGGATGGGAGAACAGGCTGTAAAGAGAAATACCTTGCCCTAAAACCAAAACGGAGCTATCTAGCAGAATGGTTGTCAATATGTGTATTCAACTTCCAGAGTTAAACTGATGTGTGTTTGCAGCAGTTCAGAAACCCTTTTTTGGAAAATGTTGAAACAGTCATTTCTAGCCCTAGAGACGCATATAAGAGTTAGCAGTAAGAATGCGTTTAAAACACAGAAGACTCGCTTCGTACAAACTCATCTGCTGTGTGTTGGTTCCTTTTAGGAAGTTGCATCTATGTTTAGATTCTGTGAGGTAGAAACACGTTTCTTCTAAAAGCTAAGTTTGGACATTCCAGAGTGGATGGGAGAACAGGCTATAAAGAGAAATACCTTGCTCTAAAACCAAAAAGGAGCTATCTGGCTGAATGGTTTTCAATGTGTGTATTCAACTTCCAGAGATAAACAGATGTGTGTTTGCAGCAGTTCAGAAACCATTTCTTTGGAGAATGTAGAAAAAATTATTTCCAGCCATAGAGATGCATATAAGAGTTAGCAGTAAGAATGCGTTTAAAACACAGAAGACCCGATTCGTACAAACTCATCGGCTGTGTATTGGTTCCTATTAGGAAGTTGCATCTATGTTTAGAGTCAGCGAGGTTGCAACCCGTTTCTTCTGAAAGCTGCGTTTGGACATTCCAGAGTGGAAGGGAGAAAAGGATGTAAAGAGAAATACCTTGCTCTAAATCCAAAACTGAGATATCTAGCAGAATGGTTTTCAATGTGTGTATTCTACTTCCAGAGATAAACTGATGAGTGTTTGCAGAAGTTGAGAAACCCTTTCTTTGGAGAATGTAGAAACAGTCATTTCCAGCCCTAGAGACTCATATAAGAGTTAGCAGTAAGAATGCGTTTAAAACACAGAAGACCCGCTTCGTACAAACTCATCTGCTGTGTGTTGGTTCCTTTTAGGAAGTTGCATCTATGTTTAGATTCTGTGAGGTAGAAACACGTTTCTTCTAAAACCTAAGTTTGGACATTCCAGAGTGGATGGGAGAACAGGCTATAAAGAGAAATACATTGCTCTAAAACCAAAAAGGAGCTATCTAGCAGAATGGTTTTCAATGTGTGTATTCAACTTCCAGAGATAAACTGACGTGTGTTTGCAGTAGTTCAGAAACCCTTTCTTTGGAGAATGAAGAAACAGTTATTTCCAGCACTAGAGATTCATATAAGAGTTAGCAGTAAGAATGCATTTAAAACACAGAAGACCCGCTTCGTACAAACTCATCTGCTGTGTATTGGTTCCTATTAGGAAGTTGCATCTATGTTTAGAATCAGCGAGGTTGCAACACGTTTCTTTTAAAAGCTGCGTTTGGACATTCCCGAGTGGATGGGAGAACAGGCTGTAAAGAGAAATACCTTGCTCTAAAACCAAAACGGAGCTATCTAGCAGAATGGTTTTCAATGTTTGTTTTCAACTTCCAGAGATAAACTGATGTGTGTTTGCAGCAGTTCAGAAACCCTTTTTTGGAAAATGTAGAAACAGTCATTTCCAGCCATAGAGATGCATATAAGAGTTAGCAGTAAGAATGCCTTGAAAACACAGAAGACCCGCTTCGTACAAACTCATCTGCTGTGTGTTGGGTCCTTTTAGGAAGTTGCATCTATGTTTAGATTCAGCGAGGTAGAAACACGTTTTTTCTAAAAGCTGCCTTTGGACCTTCCAGAGTGGATGGGAGAACAGGCTGTGAAGAGAAATACCTTTCTCTGAAACCAAAACGGAGCTATCTCGCTGAATGGTTTTCAATGTGTATATTCAACTTCCAGAGATAAACTGATGTGGGTTTGCAGCAGTTCACAAACCCTTTCTTTGGAGAATGTGGAAACAGTCATTTCCAGTCATAGAGACACATATAAGAGTTAGAAATAAGAAAGCGTTTAAAACACAGAAGACCCGATTCGTAGAAACCCATCTGCTGTGTATTGGTTCCTATTAGGAAGTTGCATTTATGTTTAGATTCAGCGAGGTTGCAACCCGTTTCTTCTGAAAGCTGCGTTTGGACATTCCAGAGTGGAAGGGAGAAAAGGATGTAAAGAGAAATACCTTGCTCTAAATCCAAAACGGAGGTATCTAGCAGAATGGTTTTCAATGTGTTTATTCTACTTCCAGAGATAAACTGATGTGTGTTTGCAGAAGTTGAGAAACCCTTTCTTTGGAGAATGTAGAAACAGTCATTTCCAGCCCTAGAGACGCATATAAGAGTTAGCAGTAAGAATGCGTTTAAAACACAGAAGACCCGCTTCGTACAAACTCATCTGCTGTGTATTGGTTTCTATTAGGAAGTTGCATATATGTTTAGAATCAGCGAGGTTGCAACACGTTTCTTCTACAAGCTGCATTTGGACATTCCAGAGTGGATGGGAGAACAGGCTGTAAAGAGAAATACCTTGCTCTAAAACCAAAACGGAGCTATCTAGCAGAATGGTTTTCAATGTGTATATTCAAATTCCGGAGATAAAGTGATGTGTGTTTGCAGCAGTTCAGAAACCCTTTCTTTGGAGAATGTAGAAACAGTCATTTCCAGCCATAGAGACGCATATAAGAGTTAGCAGTAAGAATGCGTTTAAAACACAGAAGACTCGCTTCGTACAAACTCATCTGCTGTGTGTTGGTTCCTTTTAGGAAGTTGCATCTATGTTTAGATTCTGTGAGGTAGAAACACGTTTCTTCTAAAAGCTGCGTTTGGACATTCCAGAGTGGATGGGAGAACAGGCTATAAAGAGAAATACCTTGCTCTAAAACCAAATAGGAGCTATCTAGCAGAATGGTTTTCAATGTGTGTATTCAACTTCCAGAGATAAACTGATGTGTGTTTGCAGTAGTTCAGAAACCCTTTCTTTGGAGAATGAAGAAACAGTTATTTCCAGCACTAGAGACCCATATAAGAGTTAGCAGTAAGAATGCGTTTAAAACACAGAAGACCCGCTTCGTACAAAATCATCTGCTGTGTGTTGGTTACATTTAGGAAGTTGCATCTATGTTTAGATTCAGCGAGGTAGAAACACGTTTCTTCAAAAAGCCGCGTTTGGACATTCCAGAGTGGATGGGAGAACAGGCTGTAAAGAAAAATAACTTGCTCTAAAACCGAAACGGAGCTATCTAGCAGAATGGTTGTCAATGTGTGTATTCAACTTCCAGAGTTAAACTGATTTATGTTTGCCGCAGTTCAGAAACCCTTTCTTTGGTGAATGTAGAAACAGTCATTTCCAGCCCTAGAGACGCATATAAGAGTTAGCAGTAAGAATGCGTTTAAAACACAGAAGTCCCCCTTCGTACTTACTCATATGCTGTGTGTTGGTTTTCTTTAGGAAGTTGCATCTATCTTTAGATTCAGAGAGGTAGAAACACGTTTCTTTTAAAAGCTGCGTTTGGACATACCAGAATGGATGGGAGAACAGGCTGTAAAGAGAAATACCTTGCCCTAAAACCAAAACGGAGCTATCTAGCAGAATGGTTGTCAATATGTGTATTCAACTTCCAGAGTTAAACTGATGTGTGTTTGCAGCAGTTCAGAAACCCTTTTTTGGAAAATGTTGAAACAGTCATTTCTAGCCCTAGAGACGCATATAAGAGTTAGCAGTAAGAATGCGTTTAAAACACAGAAGACTCGCTTCGTACAAACTCATCTGCTGTGTGTTGGTTCCTTTTAGGAAGTTGCATCTATGTTTAGATTCTGTGAGGTAGAAACACGTTTCTTCTAAAAGCTAAGTTTGGACATTCCAGAGTGGATGGGAGAACAGGCTATAAAGAGAAATACCTTGCTCTAAAACCAAAAAGGAGCTATCTAGCTGAATGGTTTTCAATGTGTGTATTCAACTTCCAGAGATAAACAGATGTGTGTTTGCAGCAGTTCAGAAACCATTTCTTTGGAGAATGTAGAAAAAATTATTTCCAGCCATAGAGATGCATATAAGAGTTAGCAGTAAGAATGCGTTTAAAACACAGAAGACCCGATTCGTACAAACTCATCGGCTGTGTATTGGTTCCTATTAGGAAGTTGCATCTATGTTTAGAGTCAGCGAGGTTGCAACCCGTTTCTTCTGAAAGCTGCGTTTGGACATTCCAGAGTGGAAGGGAGAAAAGGATGTAAAGAGAAATACCTTGCTCTAAATCCAAAACTGAGATATCTAGCAGAATGGTTTTCAATGTGTGTATTCTACTTCCAGAGATAAACTGATGAGTGTTTGCAGAAGTTGAGAAACCCTTTCTTTGGAGAATGTAGAAACAGTCATTTCCAGCCCTAGAGACTCATATAAGAGTTAGCAGTAAGAATGCGTTTAAAACACAGAAGACCCGCTTCGTACAAACTCATCTGCTGTGTGTTGGTTCCTTTTAGGAAGTTGCATCTATGTTTAGATTCTGTGAGGTAGAAACACGTTTCTTCTAAAACCTAAGTTTGGACATTCCAGAGTGGATGGGAGAACAGGCTATAAAGAGAAATACATTGCTCTAAAACCAAAAAGGAGCTATCTAGCAGAATGGTTTTCAATGTGTGTATTCAACTTCCAGAGATAAACTGACGTGTGTTTGCAGTAGTTCAGAAACCCTTTCTTTGGAGAATGAAGAAACAGTTATTTCCAGCACTAGAGATTCATATAAGAGTTAGCAGTAAGAATGCATTTAAAACACAGAAGACCCGCTTCGTACAAACTCATCTGCTGTGTATTGGTTCCTATTAGGAAGTTGCATCTATGTTTAGAATCAGCGAGGTTGCAACACGTTTCTTTTAAAAGCTGCGTTTGGACATTCCCGAGTGGATGGGAGAACAGGCTGTAAAGAGAAATACCTTGCTCTAAAACCAAAACGGAGCTATCTAGCAGAATGGTTTTCAATGTTTGTTTTCAACTTCCAGAGATAAACTGATGTGTGTTTGCAGCAGTTCAGAAACCCTTTTTTGGAAAATGTAGAAACAGTCATTTCCAGCCATAGAGATGCATATAAGAGTTAGCAGTAAGAATGCCTTGAAAACACAGAAGACCCGCTTCGTACAAACTCATCTGCTGTGTGTTGGGTCCTTTTAGGAAGTTGCATCTATGTTTAGATTCAGCGAGGTAGAAACACGTTTTTTCTAAAAGCTGCCTTTGGACCTTCCAGAGTGGATGGGAGAACAGGCTGTGAAGAGAAATACCTTTCTCTGAAACCAAAACGGAGCTATCTCGCTGAATGGTTTTCAATGTGTATATTCAACTTCCAGAGATAAACTGATGTGGGTTTGCAGCAGTTCACAAACCCTTTCTTTGGAGAATGTGGAAACAGTCATTTCCAGTCATAGAGACACATATAAGAGTTAGAAATAAGAAAGCGTTTAAAACACAGAAGACCCGATTCGTAGAAACCCATCTGCTGTGTATTGGTTCCTATTAGGAAGTTGCATTTATGTTTAGATTCAGCGAGGTTGCAACCCGTTTCTTCTGAAAGCTGCGTTTGGACATTCCAGAGTGGAAGGGAGAAAAGGATGTAAAGAGAAATACCTTGCTCTAAATCCAAAACGGAGGTATCTAGCAGAATGGTTTTCAATGTGTTTATTCTACTTCCAGAGATAAACTGATGTGTGTTTGCAGAAGTTGAGAAACCCTTTCTTTGGAGAATGTAGAAACAGTCATTTCCAGCCCTAGAGACGCATATAAGAGTTAGCAGTAAGAATGCGTTTAAAACACAGAAGACCCGCTTCGTACAAACTCATCTGCTGTGTATTGGTTTCTATTAGGAAGTTGCATATATGTTTAGAATCAGCGAGGTTGCAACACGTTTCTTCTACAAGCTGCATTTGGACATTCCAGAGTGGATGGGAGAACAGGCTGTAAAGAGAAATACCTTGCTCTAAAACCAAAACGGAGCTATCTAGCAGAATGGTTTTCAATGTGTATATTCAAATTCCGGAGATAAAGTGATGTGTGTTTGCAGCAGTTCAGAAACCCTTTCTTTGGAGAATGTAGAAACAGTCATTTCCAGCCATAGAGACGCATATAAGAGTTAGCAGTAAGAATGCGTTTAAAACACAGAAGACTCGCTTCATACAAACTCATCTGCTGTGTGTTGGTTCCTTTTAGGAAGTTGCATCTATGTTTAGATTCTGTGAGGTAGAAACACGTTTCTTCTAAAAGCTGCGTTTGGACATTCCAGAGTGGATGGGAGAACAGGCTATAAAGAGAAATACCTTGCTCTAAAACCAAAAAGGAGCTATCTAGCAGAATGGTTTTCAATGTGTGTATTCAACTTCCAGAGATAAACTGATGTGTGTTTGCAGTAGTTCAGAAACCCTTTCTTTGGAGAATGAAGAAACAGTTATTTCCAGCACTAGAGACCCATATAAGAGTTAGCAGTAAGAATGCGTTTAAAACACAGAAGTCCCGCTTCATACAAAATCATCTGCTGTGTGTTGGTTACATTTAGGAAGTTGCATCTATGTTTAGATTCAGCGAGGTAGAAACACGTTTCTTCAAAAAGCCGCGTTTGGACATTCCAGAGTGGATGGGAGAACAGGCTGTAAAGAAAAATAACTTGCTCTAAAACCAAAACGGAGCTATCTAGCAGAATGGTTGTCAATGTGTATATTCAACTTCCAGAGTTAAACTGATTTATGTTTGCCGCAGTTCAGAAACCCTTTCTTTGGTGAATGTAGAAACAGTCATTTCCAGCCCTAGAGACGCATATAAGAGTTAGCAGTAAGAATGCGTTTAAAACACAGAAGTCCCCCTTCGTACTTACTCATATGCTGTGTGTTGGTTTTATTTAGGAAGTTGCATCTATGTTTAGATTCAGAGAGGTAGAAACACGTTTCTTTTAAAAGCTGCGTTTGGACATACCAGAATGGATGGGAGAACAGGCTGTAAAGAGAAATACCTTGCTCTAAAACCAAAACGGAGCTATCTAGCAGAATGGTTGTCAATATGTGTATTCAACTTCCAGAGTTAAACTGATGTGTGTTTGCAGCAGTTCAGAAACCCTTTTTTGGAAAATGTTGAAACAGTCATTTCTAGCCCTAGAGACGCATATAAGAGTTAGCAGTAAGAATGCGTTTAAAACACAGAAGACTCGCTTCGTACAAACTCATCTGCTGTGTGTTGGCTCCTTTTAGGAAGTTGCATCTATGTTTAGATTCTGTGAGGTAGAAACACGTTTCTTCTAAAAGCTAAGTTTGGACATTCCAGAGTGGATGGGAGAACAGGCTATAAAGAGAAATACCTTGCTCTAAAACCAAAAAGGAGCTATCTAGCTGAATGGTTTTCAATGTGTGTATTCAACTTCCAGAGATAAACTGATGTGTGTTTGCAGTAGTTCAGAAACCCTTTCTTTGGAGAATGAAGAAACAGTTATTTCCAGCACTAGAGACGCATATAAGAGTTAGCAGTAAGAATGCATTTAAAACACAGAAGACCCGCTTCGTACAAACTCATCTGCTGTGTATTGGTTCCTATTAGGAGGTTGCATCTATGTTTAGAATCAGCGAGGTTGCAACACGTTTCTTTTAAAGGCTGCGTTTGGACATTCCAGAGTGGATGGGAGAAAAGGCTGTATAGAGAAATACATTGCTCTAAAACCAAAACGGAGCTATCTAGCAGAATGGTTTTCAATGTTTCTATTCAACTTCCAGAGATAAACTGATGTGTGTTTGCAGCAGTTCAGAAACCCTTTTTTGGAAAATGTAGAAACAGTCATTTCCAGCCTTAGAGATGCATATAAGAGTTAGCAGTAAGAATGCCTTGAAAACACAGAAGACCCGCTTCGTACAAACTCATCTGCTGTGTGTTGGTTCCTTTTAGGAAGTTGCATCTATGTTTAGATTCAGCGAGGTAGAAACACGTTTTTTCTAAAAGCTGCGTTTGGACCTTCCAGAGTGGATGGGAGAACAGGCTGTGAAGAGAAATACCTTTCTCTGAAACCAAAACGGAGCTATCTAGCTGAATGGTTTTCAATGTGTATATTCAACTTCCAGAGATAAACTGATGTGGGTTTGCAGCAGTTCACAAACCCTTTCTTTGGAGAATGTAGAAACAGTCATTTCCAGTCATAGAGACACATATAAGAGTTAGAAATAAGAAAGCGTTTAAAACACAGAAGACCCGATTCGTAGAAACTCATCTGCTGTGTATTGGTTCCTATTAGGAAGTTGCATCTATGTTTAGATTCAGCGAGGTTGCAACCCGTTTCTTCTGAAAGCTGCGTTTGGACATTCCAGAGTGGATGGGAGAAAAGGATGTAAAGAGAAATACCTTGCTCTAAAACCAAAACGGAGCTATCTAGCAGAATGGTTGTCAATGTGTGTATTCCACTTCCAGAGTTAAACTGATGTGTGTTTGCAGCAGTTCAGAAACCCTTTCTTTGGAGAATGTAGAAAAAGTCATTTCGAACCCTAGATACGCATATAACAGCAGTAAGAATGCGTTTAAAAGACAGAAGACCTGCTTCTTACAAACTCATCTGCTGTGTGTTGGTTCCTTTTAGGAATTTGCATCTATGTTTAGATTCAGCGAGGTTGCAACACGTTTCTTCTAAAAGCTGCGTTTGGACATTCCAGAGTGGATGGGAGAACAGGTTGTAAAGAAAAATACCTTGCTCTAAAACCAAAACGGAGCTTTCTTGCTGAATGGCTTTCAATGTGTGTATACCACTTCCAGAGCTAAACTGATGTGTGTTTGCAGCAGTTCAGAAACCCTTTCTTTGGAGAATGAAGAAACAGTTATTTCCAGCCCCAGAGACGAATATAAGAGTTAGCAGTAAGAATGCGTTTAAAACACAGAAGACCCGCTTCGTACTTACTCATATGCTGTGTGTTGGTTTTCTTTAGGAAGTTGCATCTATGTTTAGATTCAGAGAGGTAGAAACACGTTTCTTTTAAAAGCTGCGTTTGGACATACCAGAATGGATGGGAGAACAGGCTGTAAAGAGAAATACCTTGCTCTAAAACCAAAACGGAGCTATCTAGCAGAATGGTTGTCAATATGTGTATTCAACTTCCAGAGTTAAACTGATGTGTGTTTGCAGCAGTTCAGAAACCCTTTTTTGGAAAATGTTGAAACAGTCTTTTCTAGCCCTAGAGACGCATATAAGAGTTAGCAGTAAGAATGCGTTTAAAACACAGAAGACTCGCTTCGTACAAACTCATCTGCTGTGTGTTGGTTCCTTTTAGGAAGTTGCATCTATGTTTAGATTCTGTGAGGTAGAAACACGTTTCTTCTAAAAGCTAAGTTTGGACATTCCAGAGTGGATGGGAGAACAGGCTATAAAGAGAAATACATTGCTCTAAAACCAAAAAGGAGCTATCTAGCAGAATGGTTTTCAATGTGTGTATTCAACTTCCAGAGATAAACTGATGTGTGTTTGCAGTAGTTCAGAAACCCTTTCTTTGGAGAATGAAGAAACAGTTATTTCCACAACTAGAGATTCATATAAGAGTTAGCAGTAAGAATGCATTTAAAACACAGAAGACCCGCTTCGTACAAACTCATCTGCTGTGTATTGGTTCCTATTAGGAAGTTGCATCTATGTTTAGAATCAGCGAGGTTGCAACACGTTTCTTTTAAAAGCTGCGTTTGGACATTCCCGAGTGGATGGGAGAACAGGCTGTATAGAGAAATACCTTGCTCTAAAACCAAAACGGAGCTATCTAGCAGAATGGTTTTCAATGTTTGTTTTCAACTTCCAGAGATAAACTGATGTGTGTTTGCAGCAGTTCAGAAACCCTTTTTTGGAAAATGTAGAAACAGTCATTTCCAGCCATAGAGATGCATATAAGAGTTAGCAGTAAGAATGCCTTGAAAACACAGAAGACCCGCTTCGTACAAACTCATCTGCTGTGTGTTGGGTCCTTTTAGGAAGTTGCATCTATGTTTAGATTCAGCGAGGTAGAAACACGTTTTTTCTAAAAGCTGCCTTTGGACCTTCCAGAGTGGATGGGAGAACAGGCTGTGAAGAGAAATACCTTTCTCTGAAACCAAAACGGAGCTATCTCGCTGAATGGTTTTCAATGTGTATATTCAACTTCCAGAGATAAACTGATGTGGGTTTGCAGCAGTTCACAAACCCTTTCTTTGGAGAATGTGGAAACAGTCATTTCCAGTCATAGAGACACATATAAGAGTTAGAAATAAGAAAGCGTTTAAAACACAGAAGACCCGATTCGTAGAAACCCATCTGCTGTGTATTGGTTCCTATTAGGAAGTTGAATTTATGTTTAGATTCAGCGAGGTTGCAACCCGTTTCTTCTGAAAGCTGCGTTTGGACATTCCAGAGTGGAAGGGAGAAAAGGATGTAAAGAGAAATACCTTGCTCTAAATCCAAAACGGAGGTATCTAGCAGAATGGTTTTCAATGTGTGTATTCTACTTCCAGAGATAAACTGATGTGTGTTTGCAGAAGTTGAGAAACCCTTTCTTTGGAGAATGTAGAAACAGTCATTTCCAGCCCTAGAGACGCATATAAGAGTTAGCAGTAAGAATGCGTTTAAAACACAGAAGACCCGCTTCGTACAAACTCATCTGCTGTGTATTGGTTTCTATTAGGAAGTTGCATATATGTTTAGAATCAGCGAGGTTGCAACACGTTTCTTCTACAAGCTGCATTTGGACATTCCAGAGTGGATGGGAGAACAGGCTGTAAAGAGAAATACCTTGCTCTAAAACCAAAACGGAGCTATCTAGCAGATTGGTTTTCAATGTGTATATTCAAATTCCGGAGATAAAGTGATGTGTGTTTGCAGCAGTTCAGAAACCCTTTCTTTGGAGAATGTAGAAACAGTCATTTCCAGCCATAGAGACGCATATAAGAGTTAGCAGTAAGAATGCGTTTAAAACACAGAAGACTCGCTTCGTACAAACTCATCTGCTGTGTGTTGGTTCCTTTTAGGAAGTTGCATCTATGTTTAGATTCTGTGAGGTAGAAACACGTTTCTTCTAAAAGCTGCGTTTGGACATTCCAGAGTGGATGGGAGAACAGGCTATAAAGAGAAATACCTTGCTCTAAAACCAAAAAGGAGCTATCTAGCAGAATGGTTTTCAATGTGTGTATTCAACTTCCAGAGATAAACTGATGTGTGTTTGCAGTAGTTCAGAAACCCTTTCTTTGGAGAATGAAGAAACAGTTATTTCCAGCACTAGAGACCCATATAAGAGTTAGCAGTAAGAATGCGTTTAAAACACAGAAGTCCCGCTTCGTACAAAATCATCTGCTGTGTGTTGGTTACATTTAGGAAGTTGCATCTATGTTTAGATTCAGCGAGGTAGAAACACGTTTCTTCAAAAAGCCGCGTTTGGACATTCCAGAGTGGATGGGAGAACAGGCTGTAAAGAAAATTAACTTGCTCTAAAACCAAAACGGAGCTATCTAGCAGAATGGTTGTCAATGTGTATATTCAACTTCCAGAGTTAAACTGATTTATGTTTGCCGCAGTTCAGAAACCCTTTCTTTGGTGAATGTAGAAACAGTCATTTCCAGCCCTAGAGACGCATATAAGAGTTAGCAGTAAGAATGCGTTTAAAACACAGAAGTCCCGCTTCGTACTTACTCATATGCTGTGTGTTGGTTTTATTTAGGAAGTTGCATCTATGTTTAGATTCAGAGAGGTAGAAACACGTTTCTTTTAAAAGCTGCGTTTGGACATACCAGAATGGATGGGAGAACAGGCTGTAAAGAGAAATACCTTGCTCTAAAACCAAAACGGAGCTATCTAGCAGAATGGTTGTCAATATGTGTATTCAACTTCCAGAGTTAAACTGATGTGTGTTTGCAGCAGTTCAGAAACCCTTTTTTGGAAAATGTTGAAACAGTCATTTCTAGCCCTAGAGACGCATATAAGAGTTAGCAGTAAGAATGCGTTTAAAACACAGAAGACTCGCTTCGTACAAACTCATCTGCTGTGTGTTGGCTCCTTTTAGGAAGTTGCATCTATGTTTAGATTCTGTGAGGTAGAAACACGTTTCTTCTAAAAGCTAAGTTTGGACATTCCAGAGTGGATGGGAGAACAGGCTATAAAGAGAAATACCTTGCTCTAAAACCAAAAAGGAGCTATCTAGCTGAATGGTTTTCAATGTGTGTATTCAACTTCCAGAGATAAACTGATGTGTGTTTGCAGTAGTTCAGAAACCCTTTTTTGGAAAATGTAGAAACAGTCATTTCCAGCCATAGAGATGCATATAAGAGTTAGCAGTAAGAATGCCTTGAAAACACAGAAGACCCGCTTCGTACAAACTCATCTGCTGTGTGTTGGTTCCTTTTAGGAAGTTGCATCTATGTTTAGATTCAGCGAGATAGAAACACGTTTTTTCTAAAAGCTGCGTTTGGACCTTCCAGAGTGGATGGGAGAACAGGCTGTGAAGAGAAATACCTTTCTCTGAAACCAAAACGGAGCTATCTCGCTGAATGGTTTTCAATGTGTATATTCAACTTCCAGAGATAAACTGATGTGGGTTTGCAGCAGTTCACAAACCCTTTCTTTGGAGAATGTAGAAACAGTCATTTCCAGTCATAGAGACACATATAAGAGTTAGAAATAAGAAAGCGTTTAAAACACAGAAGACCCGATTCGTAGAAACTCATCTGCTGTGTATTGGTTCCTATTAGGAAGTTGCATCTATGTTTAGATTCAGCGAGGTTGCAACCCGTTTCTTCTGAAAGCTGCGTTTGGACATTCCAGAGTGGATGGGAGAAAAGGATGTAAAGAGAAATACCTTGCTCTAAAACCAAAACGGAGCTATCTAGCAGAATGGTTTTCAATGTGTATATTCAAATTCTGGAGATAAAGTGATGTGTGTTTGCAGCAGTTCAGAAACCCTTTCTTTGGAGAATGTAGAAACAGTCATTTCCAGCCATAGAGACGCATATAAGAGTTAGCAGTAAGAATGCGTTTAAAACACAGAAGACTCGCTTCGTACAAACTCATCTGCTGTGTGTTGGTTCATTTTAGGAAGTTGCATCTATGTTTAGATTCTGTGAGGTAGAAACACGTTTCTTCTAAAAGCTGCGTTTGGACATTCCAGAGTGGATGGGAGAACAGGCTATAAAGAGAAATACCTTGCTCTAAAACCAAAACGGAGCTATCTAGCAGAATGGTTTTCTATGTGTGTATTCAACTTCCAGAGATAAACTGATGTGTGTTTGCAGCAGTTCAGAAACCCTTTTTTGGAAAATGTAGAAACAGTCATTTCCAGCCATAGAGATGCATATAAGAGTTAGCAGTAAGAATGCCTTGAAAACACAGAAGACCCGCTTCGTACAGACTCATCTGCTGTGGGTTGGGTCCTTTTAGGAAGTTGCATCTATGTTTCGATTCAGCGAGGTAGAAACACGTTTTTTCTAAAAGCTGCGTTTGGACCTTCCAGAGTGGATGGGAGAACAGGCTGTGAAGAGAAATACCTTTCTCTGAAACCAAAACGGAGCTATCTAGCTGAATGGTTTTCAATGTGTATATTCAACTTCCAGAGATAAACTAATGTGGGTTTGCAGCAGTTCACAAACCCTTTCTTTGGGAATGTAGAAACAGTCATTTCCAGTCATAGAGACACATATAAGAGTTAGAAATAAGAAAGCGTTTAAAACACAGAAGACCCGATTCGTAGAAACCCATCTGCTGTGTATTGGTTCCTATTAGGAAGTTGCATTTATGTTTAGATTCAGCGAGGTTGCAACCAGTTTCTTCTGAAAGCTGCGTTTGGACATTCCAGAGTGGAAGGGAGAAAAGGATGTAAAGAGAAATACCTTGCTCTAAATCCAAAACGGAGGTATCTAGCAGAATGGTTTTCAATGTGTGTATTCTACTTCCAGAGATAAACTGATGTGTGTTTGCAGAAGTTGAGAAACCCTTTCTTTGGAGAATGTAGAAACAGTCATTTCCAGCCCTAGAGACGCATATAAGAGTTAGCAGTAAGAATGCGTTTAAAACACAGAAGACCCGCTTCGTACAAACTCATCTGCTGTGTATTGGTTTCTATTAGGAAGTTGCATATATGTTTAGAATCAGCGAGGTTGCAACACGTTTCTTCTAAAAGCTGCATTTGGACATTCCAGAGTGGATGGGAGAACAGGCTGTAAAGAGAAATACCTTGCTCTAAAACAAAAACGGAGCTATCTAGCAGAATGGTTTTCAATGTGTATATTCAAATTCCGGAGATAAAGTGATGTGTGTTTGCAGCAGTTCAGAAACCCTTTCTTTGGAGAATGTAGAAACAGTCATTTCCAGCCATAGAGACGCATATAAGAGTTAGCAGTAAGAATGCGTTTAAAACACAGAAGACTCGCTTCGTACAAACTCATCTGCTGTGTGTTGGTTCCTTTTAGGAAGTTGCATCTATGTTTAGATTCTGTGAGGTAGAAACACGTTTCTTCTAAAAGCTGCGTTTGGACATTCCAGAGTGGATGGGAGAACAGTCTATAAAGAGAAATACCTTGCTCTAAAACCAAAAAGGAGCTATCTAGCAGAATGGTTTTCAATGTGTGTATTCAACTTCCAGAGATAAACTGATGTGTGTTTGCAGTAGTTCAGAAACCCTTTCTTTGGAGAATGAAGAAACAGTTATTTCCAGCACTAGAGACCCATATAAGAGTTAGCAGTAAGAATGCGTTTAAAACACAGAAGACCCGCTTCGTACAAAATCATCTGCTGTGTGTTGGTTACATTTAGGAAGTTGCATCTATGTTTAGATTCAGCGAGGTAGAAACACGTTTCTTCAAAAAGCCGCGTTTGGACATTCCAGAGTGGATGGGAGAACAGGCTGTAAAGAAAAATAACTTGCTCTAAAACCAAAACGGAGCTATCTAGCAGAATGGTTGTCAATGTGTGTATTCAACTTCCAGAGTTAAACTGATTTATGTTTGCCGCAGTTCAGAAACCCTTTCTTTGGTGAATGTAGAAACAGTCATTTCCAGCCCTAGAGACGCATATAAGAGTTAGCAGTAAGAATGCGTTTAAAACACAGAAGTCCCGCTTCGTACTTACTCATATGCTGTGTGTTGGTTTTCTTTAGGAAGTTGCATCTATGTTTAGATTCAGAGAGGTAGAAACACGTTTCTTTTAAAAGCTGTGTTTGGACATACCAGAATGGATGGGAGAACAGGCTGTAAAGAGAAATACCTTGCTCTAAAACCAAAACGGAGCTATCTAGCAGAATGGTTGTCAATATGTGTATTCAACTTCCAGAGTTAAACTGATGTGTGTTTGCAGCAGTTCAGAAACCCTTTTTTGGAAAATGTTGAAACAGTCATTTCTAGCCCTAGAGACGCATATAAGAGTTAGCAGTAAGAATGCGTTTAAAACACAGAAGACTCGCTTCGTACAAACTCATCTGCTGTGTGTTGGTTCCTTTTAGGAAGTTGCATCTATGTTTAGATTCTGTGAGGTAGAAACACGTTTCTTCTAAAAGCTAAGTTTGGACATTCCAGAG
This sequence comes from Saimiri boliviensis, assembly GCF_048565385.1. Taxonomy (NCBI): domain Eukaryota; kingdom Metazoa; phylum Chordata; class Mammalia; order Primates; family Cebidae; genus Saimiri; species Saimiri boliviensis. The sequence goes on along the minus strand of NC_133470.1, from coordinate 81,749,904 downwards.
TGGATGGGAGAACAGGCTATAAAGAGAAATACCTTGCTCTAAAACCAAAAAGGAGCTATCTAGCTGAATGGTTTTCAATGTGTGTATTCAACTTCCAGAGATAAACTGATGTGTGTTTGCAGTAGTTCAGAAACCCTTTCTTTGGAGAATGAAGAAACAGTTATTTCCAGCACTAGAGACGCATATAAGAGTTAGCAGTAAGAATGCATTTAAAACACAGAAGACCCGCTTCGTACAAACTCATCTGCTGTGTATTGGTTCCTATTAGGAGGTTGCATCTATGTTTAGAATCAGCGAGGTTGCAACACGTTTCTTTTAAAGGCTGCGTTTGGACATTCCAGAGTGGATGGGAGAACAGGCTGTATAGAGAAATACCTTGCTCTAAAACCAAAACGGAGCTATCTAGCAGAATGGTTTTCAATGTTTGTATTCAACTTCCAGAGATAAACTGATGTGTGTTTGCAGCAGTTCAGAAACCCTTTTTTGGAAAATGTAGAAACAGTCATTTCCAGCCATAGAGATGCATATAAGAGTTAGCAGTAAGAATGCCTTGAAAACACAGAAGACCCGCTTCGTACAAACTCATCTGCTGTGTGTTGGGTCCTTTTAGGAAGTTGCATCTATGTTTAGATTCAGCGAGGTAGAAACACGTTTTTTCTAAAAGCTGCGTTTGGACCTTCCAGAGTGGATGGGAGAACAGGCTGTGAAGAGAAATACCTTTCTCTGAAACCAAAACGGAGCTATCTAGCTGAATGGTTTTCAATGTGTATATTCAACTTCCAGAGATAAACTGATGTGGGTTTGCAGCAGTTCACAAACCCTTTCTTTGGAGAATGTAGAAACAGTCATTTCCAGTCATAGAGACACATATAAGAGTTAGAAATAAGAAAGCGTTTAAAACACAGAAGACCCGATTCGTAGAAACTCATCTGCTGTGTATTGGTTCCTATTAGGAAGTTGCATCTATGTTTAGATTCAGCGAGGTTGCAACCCGTTTCTTCTGAAAGCTGCGTTTGGACATTCCAGAGTGGATGGGAGAAAAGGATGTAAAGAGAAATACCTTGCTCTAAATCCAAAACGGAGGTATCTAGCAGAATGGTTTTCAATGTGTGTATTCTACTTCCAGAGATAAACTGATGTGTGTTTGCAGAAGTTGAGAAACCCTTTCTTTGGAGAATGTAGAAACAGTCATTTCCAGCCCTAGAGACGCATATAAGAGTTAGCAGTAAGAATGCGTTTAAAACACAGAAGACCCGCTTCGTACAAACTCATCTGCTGTGTATTGGTTTCTATTAGGAAGTTGCATATATGTTTAGAATCAGCGAGGTTGCAACACGTTTCTTCTAAAAGCTGCATTTGGACATTCCAGAGTGGATGGGAGAACAGGCTGTAAAGAGAAATACCTTGCTCTAAAACCAAAACGGAGCTATCTAGCAGAATGGTTTTCAATGTGTATATTCAAATTCCGGAGATAAAGTGATGTGTGTTTGCAGCAGTTCAGAAACCCTTTTTTGGAAAATATTGAAACAGTCATTTCTAGCCCTAGAGACGCATATAAGAGTTAGCAGTAAGAATGCGTTTAAAACACAGAAGACCCGCTTCGTACAAACTCATCTGCTGTGTGTTGGGTCCTTTTAGGACGTTGCATCTATGTTTAGATTCAGCGAGGTAGAAACACGTTTCTTCTAAAAGCTGCGTTTGGACATTCCAGAGTGGATGGGAGAACAGGCTGTAAAGAGAAATACCTTGCTCTAAAACCAAAACGGAGCTATCTAGCAGAATGGTTGTCAATGTGTGTATTCCACTTCCAGAGTTAAACTGATGTGTGTTTGCAGCAGTTCAGAAACCCTTTCTTTGGAGAATGTAGAAAAAGTCATTTCGAACCCTAGATATGCATATAACAGCAGTAAGAATGCGTTTAAAAGACAGAAGACCTGCTTCTTACAAACTCATCTGCTGTGTGTTGGTTCCTTTTAGGAAGTTGCATCTATGTTTAGATTCAGCGAGGTTGCAACACGTTTCTTCTAAAAGCTGCGTTTGGACATTCCAGAGTGGATGGGAGAACAGGTTGTAAAGAAAAATACCTTGCTCTAAAACCAAAACGGAGCTTTCTTGCTGAATGGCTTTCAATGTGTGTATACCACTTCCAGAGCTAAACTGATGTGTGTTTGCAGCAGTTCAGAAACCCTTTCTTTGGAGAATGAAGAAAGAGTTATTTCCAGCCCCAGAGACGAATATAAGAGTTAGCAGTAAGAATGCGTTTAAAACACAGAAGACCCGCTTCGTACTTACTAATATGCTGTGTGTTGGTTTTCTTTAGGAAGTTGCATCTATGTTTAGATTCAGAGAGGTAGAAACACGTTTCTTTTAAAAGCTGCGTTTGGACATACCAGAATGGATGGGAGAACAGGCTGTAAAGAGAAATACCTTGCTCTAAAACCAAAACGGAGCTATCTAGCAGAATGGTTGTCAATATGTGTATTCAACTTCCAGAGTTAAACTGATGTGTGTTTGCAGCAGTTCAGAAACCCTTTTTTGGAAAATGTTGAAACAGTCTTTTCTAGCCCTAGAGACGCATATAAGAGTTAGCAGTAAGAATGCGTTTAAAACACAGAAGACTCGCTTCGTACAAACTCATCTGCTGTGTGTTGGTTCCTTTTAGGAAGTTGCATCTATGTTTAGATTCTGTGAGGTAGAAACACGTTTCTTCTAAAAGCTAAGTTTGGACATTCCAGAGTGGATGGGAGAACAGGCTATAAAGAGAAATACATTGCTCTAAAACCAAAAAGGAGCTATCTAGCAGAATGGTTTTCAATGTGTGTATTCAACTTCCAGAGATAAACTGATGTGTGTTTGCAGTAGTTCAGAAACCCTTTCTTTGGAGAATGAAGAAACAGTTATTTCCAGCACTAGAGATTCATATAAGAGTTAGCAGTAAGAATGCATTTAAAACACAGAAGACCCGCTTCGTACAAACTCATCTGCTGTGTATTGGTTCCTATTAGGAAGTTGCATCTATGTTTAGAATCAGCGAGGTTGCAACACGTTTCTTTTAAAAGCTGCGTTTGGACATTCCAGAGTGGATGGGAGAACAGGCTGTATAGAGAAATACCTTGCTCTAAAACCAAAACGGAGCTATCTAGCAGAATGGTTTTCAATGTTTGTTTTCAACTTCCAGAGATAAACTGATGTGTGTTTGCAGCAGTTCAGAAACCCTTTTTTGGAAAATGTAGAAACAGTCATTTCCAGCCATAGAGATGCATATAAGAGTTAGCAGTAAGAATGCCTTGAAAACACAGAAGACCCGCTTCGTACAAACTCATCTGCTGTGTGTTGGGTCCTTTTAGGAAGTTGCATCTATGTTTCGATTCAGCGAGGTAGAAACACGTTTTTTCTAAAAGCTGCGTTTGGACCTTCCAGAGTGGATGGGAGAACAGGCTGTGAAGAGAAATACCTTTCTCTGAAACCAAAACGGAGCTATCTCGCTGAATGGTTTTCAATGTGTATATTCAACTTCCAGAGATAAACTGATGTGGGTTTGCAGCAGTTCACAAACCCTTTCTTTGGAGAATGTAGAAACAGTCATTTCCAGTCATAGAGACACATATAAGAGTTAGAAATAAGAAAGCGTTTAAAACACAGAAGACCCGATTCGTAGAAACCCATCTGCTGTGTATTGGTTCCTATTAGGAAGTTGCATTTATGTTTAGATTCAGCGAGGTTGCAACCCGTTTCTTCTGAAAGCTGCGTTTGGACATTCCAGAGTGGAAGGGAGAAAAGGATGTAAAGAGAAATACCTTGCTCTAAATCCAAAACGGAGGTATCTAGCAGAATGGTTTTCAATGTGTGTATTCTACTTCCAGAGATAAACTGATGTGTGTTTGCAGAAGTTGAGAAACCCTTTCTTTGGAGAATGTAGAAACAGTCATTTCCAGCCCTAGAGACGCATATAAGAGTTAGCAGTAAGAATGCGTTTAAAACACAGAAGACCCGCTTCGTACAAACTCATCTGCTGTGTATTGGTTTCTATTAGGAAGTTGCATATATGTTTAGAATCAGCGAGGTTGCAACACGTTTCTTCTACAAGCTGCATTTGGACATTCCAGAGTGGATGGGAGAACAGGCTGTAAAGAGAAATACCTTGCTCTAAAACCAAAACGGAGCTATCTAGCAGATTGGTTTTCAATGTGTATATTCAAATTCCGGAGATAAAGTGATGTGTGTTTGCAGCAGTTCAGAAACCCTTTCTTTGGAGAATGTAGAAACAGTCATTTCCAGCCATAGAGACGCATATTAGAGTTAGCAGTAAGAATGCGTTTAAAACACAGAAGACTCGCTTCGTACAAACTCATCTGCTGTGTGTTGGTTCCTTTTAGGAAGTTGCATCTATGTTTAGATTCTGTGAGGTAGAAACACGTTTCTTCTAAAAGCTGCGTTTGGACATTCCAGAGTGGATGGGAGAACAGGCTATAAAGAGAAATACCTTGCTCTAAAACCAAAAAGGAGCTATCTAGCAGAATGGTTTTCAATGTGTGTATTCAACTTCCAGAGATAAACTGATGTGTGTTTGCAGTAGTTCAGAAACCCTTTCTTTGGAGAATGAAGAAACAGTTATTTCCAGCACTAGAGACCCATATAAGAGTTAGCAGTAAGAATGCGTTTAAAACACAGAAGTCCCGCTTCGTACAAAATCATCTGCTGTGTGTTGGTTACATTTAGGAAGTTGCATCTATGTTTAGATTCAGCGAGGTAGAAACACGTTTCTTCAAAAAGCCGCGTTTGGACATTCCAGAGTGGATGGGAGAACAGGCTGTAAAGAAAAATAACTTGCTCTAAAACCAAAACGGAGCTATCTAGCAGAATGGTTGTCAATGTGTGTATTCAACTTCCAGAGTTAAACTGATTTATGTTTGCCGCAGTTCAGAAACCCTTTCTTTGGTGAATGTAGAAACAGTCATTTCCAGCCCTAGAGACGCATATAAGAGTTAGCAGTAAGAATGCATTTAAAACACAGAAGTCCCGCTTCGTACTTACTCATATGCTGTGTGTTGGTTTTCTTTAGGAAGTTGCATCTATGTTTAGATTCAGAGAGGTAGAAACACGTTTCTTTTAAAAGCTGTGTTTGGACATACCAGAATGGATGGGAGAACAGGCTGTAAAGAGAAATACCTTGCTCTAAAACCAAAACGGAGCTATCTAGCAGAATGGTTGTCAATATGTGTATTCAACTTCCAGAGTTAAACTGATGTGTGTTTGCAGCAGTTCAGAAACCCTTTTTTGGAAAATGTTGAAACAGTCATTTCTAGCCCTAGAGACGCATATAAGAGTTAGCAGTAAGAATGCGTTTAAAACACAGAAGACTCGCTTCGTACAAACTCATCTGCTGTGTGTTGGTTCCTTTTAGGAAGTTGCATCTATGTTTAGATTCTGTGAGGTAGAAACACGTTTCTTCTAAAAGCTAAGTTTGGACATTCCAGAGTGGATGGGAGAACAGGCTATAAAGAGAAATACCTTGCTCTAAAACCAAAAAGGAGCTATCTAGCTGAATGGTTTTCAATGTGTGTATTCAACTTCCAGAGATAAACTGATGTGTGTTTGCAGTAGTTCAGAAACCCTTTCTTTGGAGAATGAAGAAACAGTTATTTCCAGCACTAGAGACGCATATAAGAGTTAGCAGTAAGAATGCATTTAAAACACAGAAGACCCGCTTCGTACAAACTCATCTGCTGTGTATTGGTTCCTATTAGGAGGTTGCATCTATGTTTAGAATCAGCGAGGTTGCAACACGTTTCTTTTAAAGGCTGCGTTTGGACATTCCAGAGTGGATGGGAGAACAGGCTGTATAGAGAAATACCTTGCTCTAAAACCAAAACGGAGCTATCTAGCAGAATGGTTTTCAATGTTTGTATTCAACTTCCAGAGATAAACTGATGTGTGTTTGCAGCAGTTCAGAAACCCTTTTTTGGAAAATGTAGAAACAGTCATTTCCAGCCATAGAGATGCATATAAGAGTTAGCAGTAAGAATGCCTTGAAAACACAGAAGACCCGCTTCGTACAAACTCATCTGCTGTGTGTTGGGTCCTTTTAGGAAGTTGCATCTATGTTTAGATTCAGCGAGGTAGAAACACGTTTTTTCTAAAAGCTGCGTTTGGACCTTCCAGAGTGGATGGGAGAACAGGCTGTGAAGAGAAATACCTTTCTCTGAAACCAAAACGGAGCTATCTAGCTGAATGGTTTTCAATGTGTATATTCAACTTCCAGAGATAAACTGATGTGGGTTTGCAGCAGTTCACAAACCCTTTCTTTGGAGAATGTAGAAACAGTCATTTCCAGTCATAGAGACATATATAAGAGTTAGAAATAAGAAAGCGTTTAAAACACAGAAGACCCGATTCGTAGAAACTCATCTGCTGTGTATTGGTTCCTATTAGGAAGTTGCATCTATGTTTAGATTCAGCGAGGTTGCAACCCGTTTCTTCTGAAAGCTGCGTTTGGACATTCCAGAGTGGATGGGAGAAAAGGATGTAAAGAGAAATACCTTGCTCTAAATCCAAAATGGAGGTATCTAGCAGAATGGTTTTCAATGTGTGTATTCTACTTCCAGAGATAAACTGATGTGTGTTTGCAGAAGTTGAGAAACCCTTTCTTTGGAGAATGTAGAAACAGTCATTTCCAGCCCTAGAGACGCATATAAGAGTTAGCAGTAAGAATGCGTTTAAAACACAGAAGACCCGCTTCGTACAAACTCATCTGCTGTGTATTGGTTTCTATTAGGAAGTTGCATATATGTTTAGAATCAGCGAGGTTGCAACACGTTTCTTCTAAAAGCTGCATTTGGACATTCCAGAGTGGATGGGAGAACAGGCTGTAAAGAGAAATACCTTGCTCTAAAACCAAAACGGAGCTATCTAGCAGAATGGTTTTCAATGTGTATATTCAAATTCCGGAGATAAAGTGATGTGTGTTTGCAGCAGTTCAGAAACCCTTTTTTGGAAAATATTGAAACAGTCATTTCTAGCCCTAGAGACGCATATAAGAGTTAGCAGTAAGAATGCGTTTAAAACACAGAAGACCCGCTTCGTACAAACTCATCTGCTGTGTGTTGGGTCCTTTTAGGACGTTGCATCTATGTTTAGATTCAGCGAGGTAGAAACACGTTTCTTCTAAAAGCTGCGTTTGGACATTCCAGAGTGGATGGGAGAACAGGCTGTAAAGAGAAATACCTTGCTCTAAAACCAAAACGGAGCTATCTAGCAGAATGGTTGTCAATGTGTGTATTCCACTTCCAGAGTTAAACTGATGTGTGTTTGCAGCAGTTCAGAAACCCTTTCTTTGGAGAATGTAGAAAAAGTCATTTCGAACCCTAGATACGCATATAACAGCAGTAAGAATGCGTTTAAAAGACAGAAGACCTGCTTCTTACAAACTCATCTGCTGTGTGTTGGTTCCTTTTAGGAAGTTGCATCTATGTTTAGATTCAGCGAGGTTGCAACACGTTTCTTCTAAAAGCTGCGTTTGGACATTCCAGAGTGGATGGGAGAACAGGTTGTAAAGAAAAATACCTTGCTCTAAAACCAAAACGGAGCTTTCTTGCTGAATGGCTTTCAATGTGTGTATACCACTTCCAGAGCTAAACTGATGTGTGTTTGCAGCAGTTCAGAAACCCTTTCTTTGGAGAATGAAGAAAGAGTTATTTCCAGCCCCAGAGACGAATATAAGAGTTAGCAGTAAGAATGCGTTTAAAACACAGAAGACCCGCTTCGTACTTACTAATATGCTGTGTGTTGGTTTTCTTTAGGAAGTTGCATCTATGTTTAGATTCAGAGAGGTAGAAACACGTTTCTTTTAAAAGCTGCGTTTGGACATACCAGAATGGATGGGAGAACAGGCTGTAAAGAGAAATACCTTGCTCTAAAACCAAAACAGAGCTATCTAGCAGAATGGTTGTCAATATGTGTATTCAACTTCCAGAGTTAAACTGATGTGTGTTTGCAGCAGTTCAGAAACCCTTTTTTGGAAAATGTTGAAACAGTCTTTTCTAGCCCTAGAGACGCATATAAGAGTTAGCAGTAAGAATGCGTTTAAAACACAGAAGACTCGCTTCGTACAAACTCATCTGCTGTGTGTTGGTTCCTTTTAGGAAGTTGCATCTATGTTTAGATTCTGTGAGGTAGAAACACGTTTCTTCTAAAAGCTAAGTTTGGACATTCCAGAGTGGATGGGAGAACAGGCTATAAAGAGAAATACATTGCTCTAAAACCAAAAAGGAGCTATCTAGCAGAATGGTTTTCAATGTGTGTATTCAACTTCCAGAGATAAACTGATGTGTGTTTGCAGTAGTTCAGAAACCCTTTCTTTGGAGAATGAAGAAACAGTTATTTCCAGCACTAGAGATTCATATAAGAGTTAGCAGTAAGAATGCATTTAAAACACAGAAGACCCGCTTCGTACAAACTCATCTGCTGTGTATTGGTTCCTATTAGGAAGTTGCATCTATGTTTAGAATCAGCGAGGTTGCAACACGTTTCTTTTAAAAGCTGCGTTTGGACATTCCAGAGTGGATGGGAGAACAGGCTGTATAGAGAAATACCTTGCTCTAAAACCAAAACGGAGCTATCTAGCAGAATGGTTTTCAATGTTTGTTTTCAACTTCCAGAGATAAACTGATGTGTGTTTGCAGCAGTTCAGAAACCCTTTTTTGGAAAATGTAGAAACAGTCATTTCCAGCCATAGAGATGCATATAAGAGTTAGCAGTAAGAATGCCTTGAAAACACAGAAGACCCGCTTCGTACAAACTCATCTGCTGTGTGTTGGGTCCTTTTAGGAAGTTGCATCTATGTTTCGATTCAGCGAGGTAGAAACACGTTTTTTCTAAAAGCTGCGTTTGGACCTTCCAGAGTGGATGGGAGAACAGGCTGTGAAGAGAAATACCTTTCTCTGAAACCAAAACGGAGCTATCTCGCTGAATGGTTTTCAATGTGTATATTCAACTTCCAGAGATAAACTGATGTGGGTTTGCAGCAGTTCACAAACCCTTTCTTTGGAGAATGTAGAAACAGTCATTTCCAGTCATAGAGACACATATAAGAGTTAGAAATAAGAAAGCGTTTAAAACACAGAAGACCCGATTCGTAGAAACCCATCTGCTGTGTATTGGTTCCTATTAGGAAGTTGCATTTATGTTTAGATTCAGCGAGGTTGCAACCCGTTTCTTCTGAAAGCTGCGTTTGGACATTCCAGAGTGGAAGGGAGAAAAGGATGTAAAGAGAAATACCTTGCTCTAAATCCAAAACGGAGGTATCTAGCAGAATGGTTTTCAATGTGTGTATTCTACTTCCAGAGATAAACTGATGTGTGTTTGCAGAAGTTGAGAAACCCTTTCTTTGGAGAATGTAGAAACAGTCATTTCCAGCCCTAGAGACGCATATAAGAGTTAGCAGTAAGAATGCGTTTAAAACACAGAAGACCCGCTTCGTACAAACTCATCTGCTGTGTATTGGTTTCTATTAGGAAGTTGCATATATGTTTAGAATCAGCGAGGTTGCAACACGTTTCTTCTACAAGCTGCATTTGGACATTCCAGAGTGGATGGGAGAACAGGCTGTAAAGAGAAATACCTTGCTCTAAAACCAAAACGGAGCTATCTAGCAGATTGGTTTTCAATGTGTATATTCAAATTCCGGAGATAAAGTGATGTGTGTTTGCAGCAGTTCAGAAACCCTTTCTTTGGAGAATGTAGAAACAGTCATTTCCAGCCATAGAGACGCATATTAGAGTTAGCAGTAGGAATGCGTTTAAAACACAGAAGACTCGCTTCGTACAAACTCATCTGCTGTGTGTTGGTTCCTTTTAGGAAGTTGCATCTATGTTTAGATTCTGTGAGGTAGAAACACGTTTCTTCTAAAAGCTGCGTTTGGACATTCCAGAGTGGATGGGAGAACAGGCTATAAAGAGAAATACCTTGCTCTAAAACCAAAAAGGAGCTATCTAGCTGAATGGTTTTCAATGTGTGTATTCAACTTCCAGAGATAAACTGATGTGTGTTTGCAGTAGTTCAGAAACCCTTTCTTTGGAGAATGAAGAAACAGTTATTTCCAGCACTAGAGACCCATATAAGAGTTAGCAGTAAGAATGCGTTTAAAACACAGAAGTCCCGCTTCGTACAAAATCATCTGCTGTGTGTTGGTTACATTTAGGAAGTTGCATCTATGTTTAGATTCAGCGAGGTAGAAACACGTTTCTTCAAAAAGCCGCGTTTGGACATTCCAGAGTGGATGGGAGAACAGGCTGTAAAGAAAAATAACTTGCTCTAAAACCAAAACGGAGCTATCTAGCAGAATGGTTGTCAATGTGTGTATTCAACTTCCAGAGTTAAACTGATTTATGTTTGCCGCAGTTCAGAAACCCTTTCTTTGGTGAATGTAGAAACAGTCATTTCCAGCCCTAGAGACGCATATAAGAGTTAGCAGTAAGAATGCATTTAAAACACAGAAGTCCCGCTTCGTACTTACTCATATGCTGTGTGTTGGTTTTCTTTAGGAAGTTGCATCTATGTTTAGATTCAGAGAGGTAGAAACACGTTTCTTTTAAAAGCTGTGTTTGGACATACCAGAATGGATGGGAGAACAGGCTGTAAAGAGAAATACCTTGCTCTAAAACCAAAACGGAGCTATCTAGCAGAATGGTTGTCAATATGTGTATTCAACTTCCAGAGTTAAACTGATGTGTGTTTGCAGCAGTTCAGAAACCCTTTTTTGGAAAATGTTGAAACAGTCATTTCTAGCCCTAGAGACGCATATAAGAGTTAGCAGTAAGAATGCGTTTAAAACACAGAAGACTCGCTTCGTACAAACTCATCTGCTGTGTGTTGGTTCCTTTTAGGAAGTTGCATCTATGTTTAGATTCTGTGAGGTAGAAACACGTTTCTTCTAAAACCTAAGTTTGGACATTCCAGAGTGGATGGGAGAACAGGCTATAAAGAGAAATACCTTGCTCTAAAACCAAAAAGGAGCTATCTAGCTGAATGGTTTTCAATGTGTGTATTCAACTTCCAGAGATAAACTGATGTGTGTTTGCAGTAGTTCAGAAACCCTTTCTTTGGAGAATGAAGAAACAGTTATTTCCAGCACTAGAGACGCATATAAGAGTTAGCAGTAAGAATGCATTTAAAACACAGAAGACCCGCTTCGTACAAACTCATCTGCTGTGTATTGGTTCCTATTAGGAGGTTGCATCTATGTTTAGAATCAGCGAGGTTGCAACACGTTTCTTTTAAAGGCTGCGTTTGGACATTCCAGAGTGGATGGGAGAACAGGCTGTATAGAGAAATACCTTGCTCTAAAACCAAAACGGAGCTATCTAGCAGAATGGTTTTCAATGTTTCTATTCAACTTCCAGAGATAAACTGATGTGTGTTTGCAGCAGTTCAGAAACCCTTTTTTGGAAAATGTAGAAACAGTCATTTCCAGCCATAGAGATGCATATAAGAGTTAGCAGTAAGAATGCCTTGAAAACACAGAAGACCCGCTTCGTACAAACTCATCTGCTGTGTGTTGGTTCCTTTTAGGAAGTTGCATCTATGTTTAGATTCAGCGAGGTAGAAACACGTTTTTTCTAAAAGCTTCGTTTGGACCTTCCAGAGTGGATGGGAGAACAGGCTGTGAAGAGAAATACCTTTCTCTGAAACCAAAACGGAGCTATCTAGCTGAATGGTTTTCAATGTGTATATTCAACTTCCAGAGATAAACTGATGTGGGTTTGCAGCAGTTCACAAACCCTTTCTTTGGAGAATGTAGAAACAGTCATTTCCAGTCATAGAGACACATATAAGAGTTAGAAATAAGAAAGCGTTTAAAACACAGAAGACCCGATTCGTAGAAACTCATCTGCTGTGTATTGGTTCCTATTAGGAAGTTGCATCTATGTTTAGATTCAGCGAGGTTGCAACCCGTTTCTTCTGAAAGCTGCGTTTGGACATTCCAGAGTGGATGGGAGAAAAGGATGTAAAGAGAAATACCTTGCTCTAAATCCAAAACGGAGGTATCTAGCAGAATGGTTTTCAATGTGTGTATTCTACTTCCAGAGATAAACTGATGTGTGTTTGCAGAAGTTGAGAAACCCTTTCTTTGGAGAATGTGGAAACAGTCATTTCCAGCCCTAGAGACGCATATAAGAGTTAGCAGTAAGAATGCGTTTAAAACACAGAAGACCCATTTCGTACAAACTCATCTGCTGTGTATTGGTTTCTATTAGGAAGTTGCATATATGTTTAGAATCAGCGAGGTTGCAACACGTTTCTTCTAAAAGCTGCATTTGGACATTCCAGAGTGGATGGGAGAACAGGCTGTAAAGAGAAATACCTTGCTCTAAAACCAAAACGGAGCTATCTAGCAGAATGGTTGTCAATGTGTGTATTCAACTTCCAGAGTTAAACTGATTTATGTTTGCCGCAGTTCAGAAACCCTTTCTTTGGTGAATGTAGAAACAGTCATTTCCAGCCCTAGAGACGCATATAAGAGTTAGCAGTAAGAATGCGTTTAAAACACAGAAGTACCGCTTCGTACTTACTCATATGCTGTGTGTTGGTTTTCTTTAGGAAGTTGCATCTATGTTTAGATTCAGAGAGGTAGAAACACGTTTCTTTTAAAAGCTGTGTTTGGACATACCAGAATGGATGGGAGAACAGGCTGTAAAGAGAAATACCTTGCTCTAAAACCAAAACGGAGCTATCTAGCAGAATGGTTGTCAATATGTGTATTCAACTTCCAGAGTTAAACTGATGTGTGTTTGCAGCAGTTCAGAAACCCTTTTTTGGAAAATGTTGAAACAGTCATTTCTAGCCCTAGAGACGCATATAAGAGTTAGCAGTAAGAATGCGTTTAAAACACAGAAGACTCGCTTCGTACAAACTCATCTGCTGTGTGTTGGTTCCTTTTAGGAAGTTGCATCTATGTTTAGATTCTGTGAGGTAGAAACACGTTTCTTCTAAAAGCTAAGTTTGGACATTCCAGAGTGGATGGGAGAACAGGCTATAAAGAGAAATACCTTGCTCTAAAACCAAAAAGGAGCTATCTAGCTGAATGGTTTTCAATGTGTGTATTCAACTTCCAGAGATAAACTGATGTGTGTTTGCAGTAGTTCAGAAACCCTTTCTTTGGAGAATGAAGAAACAGTTATTTCCAGCACTAGAGACGCATATAAGAGTTAGCAGTAAGAATGCATTTAAAACACAGAAGACCCGCTTCGTACAAACTCATCTGCTGTGTATTGGTTCCTATTAGGAGGTTGCATCTATGTTTAGAATCAGCGAGGTTGCAACACGTTTCTTTTAAAGGCTGCGTTTGGACATTCCAGAGTGGATGGGAGAAAAGGCTGTATAGAGAAATACATTGCTCTAAAACCAAAACGGAGCTATCTAGCAGAATGGTTTTCAATGTTTCTATTCAACTTCCAGAGATAAACTGATTGTGTTTGCAGCAGTTCAGAAACCCTTTTTTGGAAAATGTAGAAACAGTCATTTCCAGCCATAGAGATGCATATAAGAGTTAGCAGTAAGAATGCCTTGAAAACACAGAAGACCCGCTTCGTACAAACTCATCTGCTGTGTGTTGGGTCCTTTTAGGAAGTTGCATCTATGTTTAGATTCAGCGAGGTAGAAACACGTTTTTTCTAAAAGCTGCGTTTGGACCTTCCAGAGTGGATGGGAGAACAGGCTGTGAAGAGAAATACCTTTCTCTGAAACCAAAACGGAGCTATCTAGCTGAATGGTTTTCAATGTGTATATTCAACTTCCAGAGATAAACTGATGTGGGTTTGCAGCAGTTCACAAACCCTTTCTTTGGAGAATGTAGAAACAGTCATTTCCAGTCATAGAGACACATATAAGAGTTAGAAATAAGAAAGCGTTTAAAACACAGAAGACCCGATTCGTAGAAACTCATCTGCTGTGTATTGGTTCCTATTAGGAAGTTGCATCTATGTTTAGATTCAGCGAGGTTGCAACCCGTTTCTTCTGAAAGCTGCGTTTGGACATTCCAGAGTGGATGGGAGAAAAGGATGTAAAGAGAAATACCTTGCTCTAAATCCAAAACGGAGGTATCTAGCAGAATGGTTTTCAATGTGTGTATTCTACTTCCAGAGATAAACTGATGTGTGTTTGCAGAAGTTGAGAAACCCTTTCTTTGGAGAATGTAGAAACAGTCATTTCCAGCCCTAGAGACGCATATAAGAGTTAGCAGTAAGAATGCGTTTAAAACACAGAAGACCCGCTTCGTACAAACTCATCTGCTGTGTATTGGTTTCTATTAGGAAGTTGCATATATGTTTAGAATCAGCGAGGTTGCAACACGTTTCTTCTAAAAGCTGCATTTGGACATTCCAGAGTGGATGGGAGAACAGGCTGTAAAGAGAAATACCTTGCTCTAAAACCAAAACGGAGCTATCTAGCAGAATGGTTTTCAATGTGTATATTCAAATTCCGGAGATAAAGTGATGTGTGTTTGCAGCAGTTCAGAAACCCTTTTTTGGAAAATATTGAAACAGTCATTTCTAGCCCTAGAGACGCATATAAGAGTTAGCAGTAAGAATGCGTTTAAAACACAGAAGACCTGCTTCGTACAAACTCATCTGCTGTGTGTTGGGTCCTTTTAGGAAGTTGCATCTATGTTTAGATTCAGCGAGGTAGAAACACGTTTCTTCTAAAAGCTGCGTTTGGACATTCCAGAGTGGATGGGAGAACAGGCTGTAAAGAGAAATACCTTGCTCTAAAACTAAAACGGAGCTATCTAGCAGAATGGTTGTCAATGTGTGTATTCCACTTCCAGAGCTAAACTGATGTGTGTTTGCAGCAGTTCAGAAACCCTTTCTTTGGAGAATGTAGAAAAAGTCATTTCCAACCCTAGATACGCATATAACAGCAGTAAGAATGCGTTTAAAAGACAGAAGACCTGCTTCTTACAAACTCATCTGCTGTGTGTTGGTTCCTTTTAGGAAGTTGCATCTATGTTTAGATTCAGCGAGGTTGCAACACGTTTCTTCTAAAAGCTGCGTTTGGACATTCCAGAGTGGATGGTAGAACAGGTTGTAAAGAAAAATACCTTGCTCTAAAACCAAAACGGAGATTTCTTGCTGAATGGCTTTCAATGTGTGTATTCCACTTCCAGAGCTAAACTGATGTGTGTTTGCAGCACTTCAGAAACCCTTTCTTTGGAGAATGAAGAAACA
This sequence comes from Saimiri boliviensis, assembly GCF_048565385.1. Classification (NCBI taxonomy): domain Eukaryota; kingdom Metazoa; phylum Chordata; class Mammalia; order Primates; family Cebidae; genus Saimiri; species Saimiri boliviensis. Next base: position 81,734,680 of record NC_133470.1, on the reverse strand, counting down.
GTTATTTCCAGCCCCAGAGACGAATATAAGAGTTAGCAGTAAGAATGCGTTTAAAACACAGAAGACCCGCTTCGTACTTACTCATATGCTGTGTGTTGGTTTTCTTTAGGAAGTTGCATCTATCTTTAGATTCAGAGAGGTAGAAACACGTTTCTTTTAAAAGCTGCGTTTGGACATACCAGAATGGATGGGAGAACAGGCTGTAAAGAGAAATACCTTGCTCTAAAACCAAAACGGAGCTATCTAGCAGAATGGTTGTCAATATGTGTATTCAACTTCCAGAGTTAAACTGATGTGTGTTTGCAGCAGTTCAGAAACCCTTTTTTGGAAAATGTTGAAACAGTCTTTTCTAGCCCTAGAGACGCATATAAGAGTTAGCAGTAAGAATGCGTTTAAAACACAGAAGACTCGCTTCGTACAAACTCATCTGCTGTGTGTTGGTTCCTTTTAGGAAGTTGCATCTATGTTTAGATTCTGTGAGGTAGAAACACGTTTCTTCTAAAACCTAAGTTTGGACATTCCAGAGTGGATGGGAGAACAGGCTATAAAGAGAAATACCTTGCTCTAAAACCAAAAAGGAGCTATCTAGCAGAATGGTTTTCAATGTGTGTATTCAACTTCCAGAGATAAACTGATGTGTGTTTGCAGTAGTTCAGAAACCCTTTCTTTGGAGAATGAAGAAACAGTTATTTCCAGCACTAGAGATTCATATAAGAGTTAGCAGTAAGAATGCATTTAAAACACAGAAGACCCGCTTCGTACAAACTCATCTGCTGTGTATTGGTTCCTATTAGGAGGTTGCATCTATGTTTAGAATCAGCGAGGTTGCAACACGTTTCTTTTAAAAGCTGCGTTTGGACATTCCAGAGTGGATGGGAGAACAGGCTGTATGGAGAAATACCTTGCTCTAAAACCAAAACGGAGCTATCTAGCAGAATGGTTTTCAATGTTTGTTTTCAACTTCCAGAGATAAACTGATGTGTGTTTGCAGCAGTTCAGAAACCCTTTTTTGGAAAATGTAGAAACAGTCATTTCCAGCCATAGAGATGCATATAAGAGTTAGCAGTAAGAATGCCTTGAAAACACAGAAGACCCGCTTCGTACAAACTCATCTGCTGTGTGTTGGGTCCTTTTAGGAAGTTGCATCTATGTTTAGATTCAGCGAGGTAGAAACACGTTTTTTCTAAAAGCTGCCTTTGGACCTTCCAGAGTGGATGGGAGAACAGGCTGTGAAGAGAAATACCTTTCTCTGAAACCAAAACGGAGCTATCTCGCTGAATGGTTTTCAATGTGTATATTCAACTTCCAGAGATAAACTGATGTGGGTTTGCAGCAGTTCACAAACCCTTTCTTTGGAGAATGTAGAAACAGTCATTTCCAGTCATAGAGACACATATAAGAGTTAGAAATAAGAAAGCGTTTAAAACACAGAAGACCCGATTCGTAGAAACCCATCTGCTGTGTATTGGTTCCTATTAGGAAGTTGCATTTATGTTTAGATTCAGCGAGGTTGCAACCCGTTTCTTCTGAAAGCTGCGTTTGGACATTCCAGAGTGGAAGGGAGAAAAGGATGTAAAGAGAAATACCTTGCTCTAAATCCAAAACGGAGGTATCTAGCAGAATGGTTTTCAATGTGTGTATTCTACTTCCAGAGATAAACTGATGTGTGTTTGCAGAAGTTGAGAAACCCTTTCTTTGGAGAATGTAGAAACAGTCATTTCCAGCCCTAGAGACGCATATAAGAGTTAGCAGTAAGAATGCGTTTAAAACACAGAAGACCCGCTTCGTACAAACTCATCTGCTGTGTGTTGGTTCCTTTTAGGAAGTTGCATCTATGTTTAGATTCTGTGAGGTAGAAACACGTTTCTTCTAAAAGCTGCGTTTGGACATTCCAGAGTGGATGGGAGAACAGGCTATAAAGAGAAATACCTTGCTCTAAAACCAAAAAGGAGCTATCTAGCAGAATGGTTTTCAATGTGTGTATTCAACTTCCAGAGATAAACTGATGTGTGTTTGCAGTAGTTCAGAAACCCTTTCTTTGGAGAATGAAGAAACAGTTATTTCCAGCACTAGAGACCGATATAAGAGTTAGCAGTAAGAATGCGTTTAAAACACAGAAGACCCGCTTCGTACAAAATCATCTGCTGTGTGTTGGTTACATTTAGGAAGTTGCATCTATGTTTAGATTCAGCGAGGTAGAAACACGTTTCTTCAAAAAGCCGCGTTTGAACATTCCAGAGTGGATGGGAGAACAGGCTGTAAAGAAAAATAACTTGCTCTAAAACCAAAACGGAGCTATCTAGCAGAATGGTTGTCAATGTGTGTATTCAACTTCCAGAGTTAAACTGATTTATGTTTGCCGCAGTTCAGAAACCCTTTCTTTGGTGAATGTAGAAACAGTCATTTCCAGCCCTAGAGACGCATATAAGAGTTAGCAGTAAGAATGCGTTTAAAACACAGAAGTACCGCTTCGTACTTACTCATATGCTGTGTGTTGGTTTTCTTTAGGAAGTTGCATCTATGTTTAGATTCAGAGAGGTAGAAACACGTTTCTTTTAAAAGCTGCGTTTGGACATACCAGAATGGATGGGAGAACAGGCTGTAAAGAGAAATACCTTGCTCTAAAACCAAAACGGAGCTATCTAGCAGAATGGTTGTCAATATGTGTATTCAACTTCCAGAGTTAAACTGATGTGTGTTTGCAGCAGTTCAGAAACCCTTTTTTGGAAAATGTTGAAACAGTCATTTCTAGCCCTAGAGACGCATATAAGAGTTAGCAGTAAGAATGCGTTTAAAACACAGAAGACTCGCTTCGTACAAACTCATCTGCTGTGTGTTGGTTCCTTTTAGGAAGTTGCATCTATGTTTAGATTCTGTGAGGTAGAAACACGTTTCTTCTAAAAGCTAAGTTTGGACATTCCAGAGTGGATGGGAGAACAGGCTATAAAGAGAAATACCTTGCTCTAAAACCAAAAAGGAGCTATCTAGCTGAATGGTTTTCAATGTGTGTATTCAACTTCCAGAGATAAACTGATGTGTGTTTGCAGTAGTTCAGAAACCCTTTCTTTGGAGAATGAAGAAACAGTTATTTCCAGCACTAGAGACGCATATAAGAGTTAGCAGTAAGAATGCATTTAAAACACAGAAGACCCGCTTCGTACAAACTCATCTGCTGTGTATTGGTTCCTATTAGGAGGTTGCATCTATGTTTAGAATCAGCGAGGTTGCAACACGTTTCTTTTAAAGGCTGCGTTTGGACATTCCAGAGTGGATGGGAGAACAGGCTGTATAGAGAAATACCTTGCTCTAAAACCAAAACGGAGCTATCTAGCAGAATGGTTTTCAATGTTTGTATTCAACTTCCAGAGATAAACTGATGTGTGTTTGCAGCAGTTCAGAAACCCTTTTTTGGAAAATGTAGAAACAGTCATTTCCAGCCATAGAGATGCATATAAGAGTTAGCAGTAAGAATGCCTTGAAAACACAGAAGACCCGCTTCGTACAAACTCATCTGCTGTGTGTTGGTTCCTTTTAGGAAGTTGCATCTATGTTTAGATTCAGCGAGGTAGAAACACGTTTTTTCTAAAAGCTGCGTTTGGACCTTCCGGAGTGGATGGGAGAACAGGCTGTGAAGAGAAATACCTTTCTCTGAAACCAAAACGGAGCTATCTCGCTGAATGGTTTTCAATGTGTATATTCAACTTCCAGAGATAAACTGATGTGGGTTTGCAGCAGTTCACAAACCCTTTCTTTGGAGAATGTAGAAACAGTCATTTCCAGTCATAGAGACACATATAAGAGTTAGAAATAAGAAAGCGTTTAAAACACAGAAGACCCGATTCGTAGAAACTCATCTGCTGTGTATTGGTTCCTATTAGGAAGTTGCATCTATGTTTAGATTCAGCGAGGTTGCAACCCGTTTCTTCTGAAAGCTGCGTTTGGACATTCCAGAGTGGATGGGAGAAAAGGATGTAAAGAGAAATACCTTGCTCTAAATCCAAAACGGAGGTATCTAGCAGAATGGTTTTCAATGTGTGTATTCTACTTCCAGAGATAAACTGATGTGTGTTTGCAGAAGTTGAGAAACCCTTTCTTTGGAGAATGTAGAAACAGTCATTTCCAGCCCTAGAGACGCATATAAGAGTTAGCAGTAAGAATGCGTTTAAAACACAGAAGACCCGCTTCGTACAAACTCATCTGCTGTGTATTGGTTTCTATTAGGAAGTTGCATATATGTTTAGAATCAGCGAGGTTGCAACACGTTTCTTCTAAAAGCTGCATTTGGACATTCCAGAGTGGATGGGAGAACAGGCTGTAAAGAGAAATACCTTGCTTTAAAACAAAAACGGAGCTATCTAGCAGAATGGTTTTCAATGTGTATATTCAAATCCGGAGATAAAGTGATGTGTGTTTGCAGCAGTTCAGAAACCCTTTCTTTGGAGAATGTAGAAACAGTCATTTCCAGCCATAGAGACGCATATAAGAGTTAGCAGTAAGAATGCGTTTAAAACACAGAAGACTCGCTTCGTACAAACTCATCTGGTGTGTGTTGGTTCCTTTTAGGAAGTTGCATCTATGTTTAGATTCTGTGAGGTAGAAACACGTTTCTTCTAAAAGCTGCGTTTGGACATTCCAGAGTGGATGGGAGAACAGGCTATAAAGAGAAATACCTTGCTCTAAAACCAAAAAGGAGCTATCTAGCAGAATGGTTTTCAATGTGTGTATTCAACTTCCAGAGATAAACTGATGTGTGTTTGCAGTAGTTCAGAAACCCTTTCTTTGGAGAATGAAGAAACAGTTATTTCCAGCACTAGAGACCCATATAAGAGTTAGCAGTAAGAATGCGTTTAAAACACAGAAGACCCGCTTCGTACAAAATCATCTGCTGTGTGTTGGTTACATTTAGGAAGTTTCATCTATGTTTAGAATCAGCGAGGTTGCAACACGTTTCTTCTACAAGCTGCATTTGGACATTCCAGAGTGGATGGGAGAACAGGCTGTAAAGAGAAATACCTTGCTCTAAAACCAAAACGGAGCTATCTAGCAGATTGGTTTTCAATGTGTGTATTCAAATTCCGGAGATAAAGTGATGTGTGTTTGCAGCAGTTCAGAAACCCTTTCTTTGGAGAATGTAGAAACAGTCATTTCCAGCCATAGAGACGCATATCAGAGTTAGCAGTAAGAATGCGTTTAAAACACAGAAGACTCGCTTCGTACAAACTCATCTGCTGTGTGTTGGTTCCTTTTAGGAAGTTGCATCTATGTTTAGATTCTGTGAGGTAGAAACACGTTTCTTCTAAAAGCTGCGTTTGGACATTCCAGAGTGGATGGGAGAACAGGCTATAAAGAGAAATACCTTGCTCTAAAACCAAAAAGGAGCTATCTAGCAGAATGGTTTTCTTTGTGTGTATTCAACTTCCAGAGATAAACTGATGTGTGTTTGCAGCAGTTCAGAAACCCTTTTTTGGAAAATGTAGAAACAGTCATTTCCAGCCATAGAGATGCATATAAGAGTTAGCAGTAAGAATGCCTTGAAAACACAGAAGACCCGCTTCGTACAGACTCATCTGCTGTGGGTTGGGTCCTTTTAGGAAGTTGCATCTATGTTTCGATTCAGCGAGGTAGAAACACGTTTTTTCTAAAAGCTGCGTTTGGACCTTCCAGAGTGGATGGGAGAACAGGCTGTGAAGAGAAATACCTTTCTCTGAAACCAAAACGGAGCTATCTAGCTGAATGGTTTTCAATGTGTATATTCAACTTCCAGAGATAAACTGATGTGGGTTTGCAGCAGTTCACAAACCCTTTCTTTGGAGAATGTAGAAACAGTCATTTCCAGTCATAGAGACACATATAAGAGTTAGAAATAAGAAAGCGTTTAAAACACAGAAGACCCGATTCGTAGAAACCCATCTGCTGTGTATTGGTTCCTATTAGGAAGTTGCATTTATGTTTAGATTCAGCGAGGTTGCAACCCGTTTCTTCTGAAAGCTGCGTTTGGACATTCCAGAGTGGAAGGGAGAAAAGGATGTAAAGAGAAATACCTTGCTCTAAATCCAAAACGGAGGTAGCTAGCAGAATGGTTTTCAATGTGTGTATTCTACTTCCAGAGATAAACTGATGTGTGTTTGCAGAAGTTGAGAAACCCTTTCTTTGGAGAATGTAGAAACAGTCATTTCCAGCCCTAGAGACGCATATAAGAGTTAGCAGTAAGAATGCGTTTAAAACACAGAAGACCCGCTTCGTACAAACTCATCTGCTGTGTATTGGTTTCTATTAGGAAGTTGCATATATGTTTAGAATCAGCGAGGTTGCAACACGTTTCTTCTACAAGCTGCATTTGGACATTCCAGAGTGGATGGGAGAACAGGCTGTAAAGAGAAATACCTTGCTCTAAAACCAAAACGGAGCTATCTAGCAGAATGGTTTTCAATGTGTATATTCAAATTCCGGAGATAAAGTGATGTGTGTTTGCAGCAGTTCAGAAACCCTTTCTTTGGAGAATGTAGAAACAGTCATTTCCAGCCATAGAGACGCATATAAGAGTTAGCAGTAAGAATGCGTTTAAAACACAGAAGACTCGCTTCGTACAAACTCATCTGCTGTGTGTTGGTTCCTTTTAGGAAGTTGCATCTATGTTTAGATTCTGTGAGGTAGAAACACGTTTCTTCTAAAAGCTGCGTTTGGACATTCCAGAGTGGATGGGAGAACAGGCTATGAAGAGAAATACCTTGCTCTAAAACCAAAAAGGAGCTATCTAGCAGAATGGTTTTCAATGTGTGTATTCAACTTCCAGAGATAAACTGATGTGTGTTTGCAGTAGTTCAGAAACCCTTTCTTTGGAGAATGAAGAAACAGTTATTTCCAGCACTAGAGACCCATGTAAGAGTTAGCAGTAAGAATGCGTTTAAAACACAGAAATCCCGCTTCGTACAAAATCATCTGCTGTGTGTTGGTTACATTTAGGAAGTTGCATCTATGTTTAGATTCAGCGAGGTAGAAACACGTTTCTTCAAAAAGCCGCGTTTGGACATTCCAGAGTGGATGGGAGAACAGGCTGTAAAGAAAAATAACTTGCTCTAAAACCAAAACGGAGCTATCTAGCAGAATGGTTGTCAATGTGTGTATTCAACTTCCAGAGTTAAACTGATTTATGTTTGCCGCAGTTCAGAAACCCTTTCTTTGGTGAATGTAGAAACAGTCATTTCCAGCCCTAGAGACGCATATAAGAGTTAGCAGTAAGAATGCGTTTAAAACACAGAAGTCCCGCTTCGTACTTACTCATATGCTGTGTGTTGGTTTTCTTTAGGAAGTTGCATCTATGTTTAGATTCAGAGAGGTAGAAACACGTTTCTTTTAAAAGCTGTGTTTGGACATACCAGAATGGATGGGAGAACAGGCTGTAAAGAGAAATACCTTGCTCTAAAACCAAAACGGAGCTATCTAGCAGAATGGTTGTCAATATGTGTATTCAACTTCCAGAGTTAAACTGATGTGTGTTTGCAGCAGTTCAGAAACCCTTTTTTGGAAAATGTTGAAACAGTCATTTCTAGCCCTAGAGACGCATATAAGAGTTAGCAGTAAGAATGCGTTTAAAACACAGAAGACTCGCTTCGTACAAACTCATCTGCTGTGTGTTGGTTCCTTTTAGGAAGTTGCATCTATGTTTAGATTCTGTGAGGTAGAAACACGTTTCTTCTAAAAGCTAAGTTTGGACATTCCAGAGTGGATGGGAGAACAGGCTATAAAGAGAAATACCTTGCTCTAAAACCAAAAAGGAGCTATCTAGCTGAATGGTTTTCAATGTGTGTATTCAACTTCCAGAGATAAACTGATGTGTGTTTGCAGTAGTTCAGAAACCCTTTCTTTGGAGAATGAAGAAACAGTTATTTCCAGCACTAGAGACGCATATAAGAGTTAGCAGTAAGAATGCATTTAAAACACAGAAGACCCGCTTCGTACAAACTCATCTGCTGTGTATTGGTTCCTATTAGGAGGTTGCATCTATGTTTAGAATCAGCGAGGTTGCAACACGTTTCTTTTAAAAGCTGCGTTTGGACATTCCAGAGTGGATGGGAGAACAGGCTGTATAGAGAAATACCTTGCTCTAAAACCAAAACGGAGCTATCTAGCAGAATGGTTTTCAATGTTTGTATTCAACTTCCAGAGATAAACTGATGTGTGTTTGCAGCAGTTCAGAAACCCTTTTTTGGAAAATGTAGAAACAGTCATTTCCAGCCATAGAGATGCATATAAGAGTTAGCAGTAAGAATGCCTTGAAAACACAGAAGACCCGCTTCGTACAAACTCATCTGCTGTGTGTTGGGTCCTTTTAGGAAGTTGCATCTATGTTTAGATTCAGCGAGGTAGAAACACGTTTTTTCTAAAAGCTGCGTTTGGACCTTCCAGAGTGGATGGGAGAACAGGCTGTGAAGAGAAATACCTTTCTCTGAAACCAAAACGGAGCTATCTAGCTGAATGGTTTTCAATGTGTATATTCAACTTCCAGAGATAAACTGATGTGGGTTTGCAGCAGTTCACAAACCCTTTCTTTGGAGAATGTAGAAACAGTCATTTCCAGTCATAGAGACACATATAAGAGTTAGAAATAAGAAAGCGTTTAAAACACAGAAGACCCGATTCGTAGAAACTCATCTGCTGTGTATTGGTTCCTATTAGGAAGTTGCATCTATGTTTAGATTCAGCGAGGTTGCAACCCGTTTCTTCTGAAAGCTGCGTTTGGACATTCCAGAGTGGATGGGAGAAAAGGATGTAAAGAGAAATACCTTGCTCTAAATCCAAAACGGAGGTATCTAGCAGAATGGTTTTCAATGTGTGTATTCTACTTCCAGAGATAAACTGATGTGTGTTTGCAGAAGTTGAGAAACCCTTTCTTTGGAGAATGTAGAAACAGTCATTTCCAGCCCTAGAGACGCATATAAGAGTTAGCAGTAAGAATGCGTTTAAAACACAGAAGACCCGCTTCGTACAAACTCATCTGCTGTGTATTGGTTTCTATTAGGAAGTTGCATATATGTTTAGAATCAGCGAGGTTGCAACACGTTTCTTCTAAAAGCTGCATTTGGACATTCCAGAGTGGATGGGAGAACAGGCTGTAAAGAGAAATACCTTGCTCTAAAACCAAAACGGAGCTATCTAGCAGAATGGTTTTCAATGTGTATATTCAAATTCCGGAGATAAAGTGATGTGTGTTTGCAGCAGTTCAGAAACCCTTTTTTGGAAAATATTGAAACAGTCATTTCTAGCCCTAGAGACGCATATAAGAGTTAGCAGTAAGAATGCGTTTAAAACACAGAAGACCCGCTTCGTACAAACTCATCTGCTGTGTGTTGGGTCCTTTTAGGACGTTGCATCTATGTTTAGATTCAGCGAGGTAGAAACACGTTTCTTCTAAAAGCTGCGTTTGGACATTCCAGAGTGGATGGGAGAACTGGCTGTAAAGAGAAATACCTTGCTCTAAAACCAAAACGGAGCTATCTAGCAGAATGGTTGTCAATGTGTGTATTCCACTTCCAGAGTTAAACTGATGTGTGTTTGCAGCAGTTCAGAAACCCTTTCTTTGGAGAATGTAGAAAAAGTCATTTCGAACCCTAGATACGCATATAACAGCAGTAAGAATGCGTTTAAAAGACAGAAGACCTGCTTCTTACAAACTCATCTGCTGTGTGTTGGTTCCTTTTAGGAAGTTGCATCTATGTTTAGATTCAGCGAGGTTGCAACACGTTTCTTCTAAAAGCTGCGTTTGGACATTCCAGAGTGGATGGTAGAACAGGTTGTAAAGAAAAATACCTTGCTCTAAAACCAAAACGGAGCTTTCTTGCTGAATGGCTTTCAATGTGTGTATTCCACTTCCAGAGCTAAACTGATGTGTGTTTGCAGCACTTCAGAAACCCTTTCTTTGGAGAATGAAGAAACAGTTATTTCCAGCCCCAGAGACGAATATAAGAGTTAGCAGTAAGAATGCGTTTAAAACACAGAAGACCCGCTTCGTACTTACTCATATGCTGTGTGTTGGTTTTCTTTAGGAAGTTGCATCTATGTTTAGATTCAGAGAGGTAGAAACACGTTTCTTTTAAAAGCTGCGTTTGGACATACCAGAATGGATGGGAGAACAGGCTGTAAAGAGAAATACCTTGCTCTAAAACCAAAACGGAGCTATCTAGCAGAATGGTTGTCAATATGTGTATTCAACTTCCAGAGTTAAACTGATGTGTGTTAGCAGCAGTTCAGAAACCCTTTTTTGGAAAATGTTGAAACAGTCTTTTCTAGCCCTAGAGACGCATATAAGAGTTAGCAGTAAGAATGCGTTTAAAACACAGAAGACTCGCTTCGTACAAACTCATCTGCTGTGTGTTGGTTCCTTTTAGGAAGTTGCATCTATGTTTAGATTCTGTGAGGTAGAAACACGTTTCTTCTAAAACCTAAGTTTGGACATTCCAGAGTGGATGGGAGAACAGGCTGTGAAGAGAAATACCTTTCTCTGAAACCAAAACGGAGCTATCTAGCTGAATGGTTTTCAATGTGTATATTCAACTTCCAGAGATAAACTGATGTGGGTTTGCAGCAGTTCACAAACCCTTTCTTTGGAGAATGTAGAAACAGTCATTTCCAGTCATAGAGACACATATAAGAGTTAGAAATAAGAAAGCGTTTAAAACACAGAAGACCCGATTCGTAGAAACTCATCTGCTGTGTATTGGTTCCTATTAGGAAGTTGCATCTATGTTTAGATTCAGCGAGGTTGCAACCCGTTTCTTCTGAAAGCTGCGTTTGGACATTCCAGAGTGGATGGGAGAAAAGGATGTAAAGAGAAATACCTTGCTCTAAATCCAAAACGGAGGTATCTAGCAGAATGGTTTTCAATGTGTGTATTCTACTTCCAGAGATAAACTGATGTGTGTTTGCAGAAGTTGAGAAACCCTTTCTTTGGAGAATGTAGAAACAGTCATTTCCAGCCCTAGAGACGCATATAAGAGTTAGCAGTAAGAATGCGTTTAAAACACAGAAGACCCGCTTCGTACAAACTCATCTGCTGTGTATTGGTTTCTATTAGGAAGTTGCATATATGTTTAGAATCAGCGAGGTTGCAACACGTTTCTTCTAAAAGCTGCATTTGGACATTCCAGAGTGGATGGGAGAACAGGCTGTAAAGAGAAATACCTTGCTCTAAAACCAAAACGGAGCTATCTAGCAGAATGGTTTTCAATGTGTATATTCAAATTCCGGAGATAAAGTGATGTGTGTTTGCAGCAGTTCAGAAACCCTTTTTTGGAAAATATTGAAACAGTCATTTCTAGCCCTAGAGACGCATATAAGAGTTAGCAGTAAGAATGCGTTTAAAACACAGAAGACCCGCTTCGTACAAACTCATCTGCTGTGTGTTGGGTCCTTTTAGGAAGTTGCATCTATGTTTAGATTCAGCGAGGTAGAAACACGTTTCTTCTAAAAGCTGCGTTTGGACATTCCAGAGTGGATGGGAGAACAGGCTGTAAAGAGAAATACCTTGCTCTAAAACCAAAACGGAGCTATCTAGCAGAATGGTTGTCAATGTGTGTATTCCACTTCCAGAGTTAAACTGATGTGTGTTTGCAGCAGTTCAGAAACCCTTTCTTTGGAGAATGTAGAAAAAGTCATTTCGAACCCTAGATACGCATATAACAGCAGTAAGAATGCGTGTAAAAGACAGAAGACCTGCTTCTTACAAACTCATCTGCTGTGTCTTTGTTCCTTTTAGGAAGTTGCATCTATGTTTAGATTCAGCGAGGTTGCAACACGTTTCTTCTAAAAGCTGCGTTTGGACATTCCAGAGTGGATGGTAGAACAGGTTGTAAAGAAAAATACCTTGCTCTAAAACCAAAACGGAGCTTTCTTGCTGAATGGCTTTCAATGTGTGTATTCCACTTCCAGAGCTAAACTGATGTGTGTTTGCAGCACTTCAGAAACCCTTTCTTTGGAGAATGAAGAAACAGTTATTTCCAGCCCCAGAGACGAATATAAGAGTTAGCAGTAAGAATGCGTTTAAAACACAGAAGACCCGCTTCGTACTTACTCATATGCTGTGTGTTGGTTTTCTTTAGGAAGTTGCATCTATGTTTAGATTCAGAGAGGTAGAAACACGTTTCTTTTAAAAGCTGCGTTTGGACATACCAGAATGGATGGGAGAACAGGCTGTAAAGAGAAATACCTTGCTCTAAAACCAAAACGGAGCTATCTAGCAGAATGGTTGTCAATATGTGTATTCAACTTCCAGAGTTAAACTGATGTGTGTTTGCAGCAGTTCAGAAACCCTTTTTTGGAAAATGTTGAAACAGTCTTCTCTAGCCCTAGAGACGCATATAAGAGTTAGCAGTAAGAATGCGTTTAAAACACAGAAGACTCGCTTCGTACAAACTCATCTGCTGTGTGTTGGTTCCTTTTAGGAAGTTGCATCTATGTTTAGATTCTGTGAGGTAGAAACACGTTTCTTCTAAAACCTAAGTTTGGACATTCCAGAGTGGATGGGAGAACAGGCTATAAAGAGAAATACCTTGCTCTAAAACCAAAAAGGAGCTATCTAGCAGAATGGTTTTCAATGTGTGTATTCAACTTCCAGAGATAAACTGATGTGTGTTTGCCGCAGTTCAGAAACCCTTTCTTTGGTGAATGTAGAAACAGTCATTTCCAGCCCTAGAGACGCATATAAGAGTTAGCAGTAAGAATGCGTTTAAAACACAGAAGTCCCGCTTCGTACTTACTCATATGCTGTGTGTTGGTTTTCTTTAGGAAGTTGCATCTATGTTTAGATTCAGAGAGGTAGAAACACGTTTCTTTTAAAAGCTGTGTTTGGACATACCAGAATGGATGGGAGAACAGGCTGTAAAGAGAAATACCTTGCTCTAAAACCAAAACGGAGCTATCTAGCAGAATGGTTGTCAATATGTGTATTCAACTTCCAGAGTTAAACTGATGTGTGTTTGCAGCAGTTCAGAAACCCTTTTTTGGAAAATGTTGAAACAGTCATTTCTAGCCCTAGAGACGCATATAAGAGTTAGCAGTAAGAATGCGTTTAAAACACAGAAGACTCGCTTCGTACAAACTCATCTGCTGTGTGTTGGTTCCTTTTAGGAAGTTGCATCTATGTTTAGATTCTGTGAGGTAGAAACACGTTTCTTCTAAAAGCTAAGTTTGGACATTCCAGAGTGGATGGGAGAACAGGCTATAAAGAGAAATACCTTGCTCTAAAACCAAAAAGGAGCTATCTAGCTGAATGGTTTTCAATGTGTGTATTCAACTTCCAGAGATAAACTGATGTGTGTTTGCAGTAGTTCAGAAACCCTTTCTTTGGAGAATGAAGAAACAGTTATTTCCAGCACTAGAGACGCATATAAGAGTTAGCAGTAAGAATGCATTTAAAACACAGAAGACCCGCTTCGTACAAACTCATCTGCTGTGTATTGGTTCCTATTAGGAGGTTGCATCTATGTTTAGAATCAGCGAGGTTGCAACACGTTTCTTTTAAAGGCTGCGTTTGGACATTCCAGAGTGGATGGGAGAACAGGCTGTATAGAGAAATACCTTGCTCTAAAACCAAAACGGAGCTATCTAGCAGAATGGTTTTCAATGTTTCTATTCAACTTCCAGAGATAAACTGATGTGTGTTTGCAGCAGTTCAGAAACCCTTTTTTGGAAAATGTAGAAACAGTCATTTCCAGCCATAGAGATGCATATAAGAGTTAGCAGTAAGAATGCCTTGAAAACACAGAAGACCCGCTTCGTACAAACTCATCTGCTGTGTGTTGGGTCCTTTTAGGAAGTTGCATCTATGTTTAGATTCAGCGAGGTAGAAACACGTTTTTTCTAAAAGCTGCGTTTGGACATTCCAGAGTGGATGGGAGAACAGGCTGTGAAGAGAAATACCTTTCTCTGAAACCAAAACGGAGCTATCTAGCTGAATGGTTTTCAATGTGTATATTCAACTTCCAGAGATAAACTGATGTGGGTTTGCAGCAGTTCACAAACCCTTTCTTTGGAGAATGTAGAAACAGTCATTTCCAGTCATAGAGACACATATAAGAGTTAGAAATAAGAAAGCGTTTAAAACACAGAAGACCCGATTCGTAGAAACTCATCTGCTGTGTATTGGTTCCTATTAGGAAGTTGCATCTATGTTTAGATTCAGCGAGGTTGCAACCCGTTTCTTCTGAAAGCTGCGTTTGGACATTCCAGAGTGGATGGGAGAAAAGGATGTAAAGAGAAATACCTTGCTCTAAATCCAAAACGGAGGTATCTAGCAGAATGGTTTTCAATGTGTGTATTCTACTTCCAGAGATAAACTGATGTGTGTTTGCAGAAGTTGAGAAACCCTTTCTTTGGAGAATGTAGAAACAGTCATTTCCAGCCCTAGAGACGCATATAAGAGTTAGCAGTAAGAATGCGTTTAAAACACAGAAGACCCGCTTCGTACAAACTCATCTGCTGTGTATTGGTTTCTATTAGGAAGTTGCATATATGTTTAGAATCAGCGAGGTTGCAACACGTTTCTTCTAAAAGCTGCATTTGGACATTCCAGAGTGGATGGGAGAACAGGCTGTAAAGAGAAATACCTTGCTCTAAAACCAAAACGGAGCTATCTAGCAGAATGGTTTTCAATGTGTATATTCAAATTCCGGAGATAAAGTGATGTGTGTTTGCAGCAGTTCAGAAACCCTTTTTTGGAAAATATTGAAACAGTCATTTCTAGCCCTAGAGACGCATATAAGAGTTAGCAGTAAGAATGCGTTTAAAACACAGAAGACCCGCTTCGTACAAACTCATCTGCTGTGTGTTGGGTCCTTTTAGGAAGTTGCATCTATGTTTAGATTCAGCGAGGTAGAAACACGTTTCTTCTAAAAGCTGCGTTTGGACATTCCAGAGTGGATGGGAGAACAGGCTGTAAAGAGAAATACCTTGCTCTAAAACCAAAACGGAGCTATCTAGCAGAATGGTTGTCAATGTGTGTATTCCACTTCCAGAGTTAAACTGATGTGTGTTTGCAGCAGTTCAGAAACCCTTTCTTTGGAGAATGTAGAAAAAGTCATTTCGAACCCTAGATACGCATATAACAGCAGTAAGAATGCGTGTAAAAGACAGAAGACCTGCTTCTTACAAACTCATCTGCTGTGTCTTTGTTCCTTTTAGGAAGTTGCATCTATGTTTAGATTCAGCGAGGTTGCAACACGTTTCTTCTAAAAGCTGCGTTTGGACATTCCAGAGTGGATGGTAGAACAGGTTGTAAAGAAAAATACCTTGCTCTAAAACCAAAACGGAGCTTTCTTGCTGAATGGCTTTCAATGTGTGTATTCCACTTCCAGAGCTAAACTGATGTGTGTTTGCAGCACTTCAGAAACCCTTTCTTTGGAGAATGAAGAAACAGTTATTTCCAGCCCCAGAGACGAATATAAGAGTTAGCAGTAAGAATGCGTTTAAAACACAGAAGACCCGCTTCGTACTTACTCATATGCTGTGTGTTGGTTTTCTTTAGGAAGTTGCATCTATGTTTAGATTCAGAGAGGTAGAAACACGTTTCTTTTAAAAGCTGCGTTTGGACATACCAGAATGGATGGGAGAACAGGCTGTAAAGAGAAATACCTTGCTCTAAAACCAAAACGGAGCTATCTAGCAGAATGGTTGTCAATATGTGTATTCAACTTCCAGAGTTAAACTGATGTGTGTTTGCAGCAGTTCAGAAACCCTTTTTTGGAAAATGTTGAAACAGTCTTCTCTAGCCCTAGAGACGCATATAAGAGTTAGCAGTAAGAATGCGTTTAAAACACAGAAGACTCGCTTCGTACAAACTCATCTGCTGTGTGTTGGTTCCTTTTAGGAAGTTGCATCTATGTTTAGATTCTGTGAGGTAGAAACACGTTTCTTCTAAAACCTAAGTTTGGACATTCCAGAGTGGATGGGAGAACAGGCTATAAAGAGAAATACCTTGCTCTAAAACCAAAAAGGAGCTATCTAGCAGAATGGTTTTCAATGTGTGTATTCAACTTCCAGAGATAAACTGATGTGTGTTTGCCGCAGTTCAGAAACCCTTTCTTTGGTGAATGTAGAAACAGTCATTTCCAGCCCTAGAGACGCATATAAGAGTTAGCAGTAAGAATGCGTTTAAAACACAGAAGTCCCGCTTCGTACTTACTCATATGCTGTGTGTTGGTTTTCTTTAGGAAGTTGCATCTATGTTTAGATTCAGAGAGGTAGAAACACGTTTCTTTTAAAAGCTGTGTTTGGACATACCAGAATGGATGGGAGAACAGGCTGTAAAGAGAAATACCTTGCTCTAAAACCAAAACGGAGCTATCTAGCAGAATGGTTGTCAATATGTGTATTCAACTTCCAGAGTTAAACTGATGTGTGTTTGCAGCAGTTCAGAAACCCTTTTTTGGAAAATGTTGAAACAGTCATTTCTAGCCCTAGAGACGCATATAAGAGTTAGCAGTAAGAATGCGTTTAAAACACAGAAGACTCGCTTCGTACAAACTCATCTGCTGTGTGTTGGTTCCTTTTAGGAAGTTGCATCTATGTTTAGATTCTGTGAGGTAGAAACACGTTTCTTCTAAAAGCTAAGTTTGGACATTCCAGAGTGGATGGGAGAACAGGCTATAAAGAGAAATACCTTGCTCTAAAACCAAAAAGGAGCTATCTAGCTGAATGGTTTTCAATGTGTGTATTCAACTTCCAGAGATAAACTGATGTGTGTTTGCAGTAGTTCAGAAACCCTTTCTTTGGAGAATGAAGAAACAGTTATTTCCAGCACTAGAGACGCATATAAGAGTTAGCAGTAAGAATGCATTTAAAACACAGAAGACCCGCTTCGTACAAACTCATCTGCTGTGTATTGGTTCCTATTAGGAGGTTGCATCTATGTTTAGAATCAGCGAGGTTGCAACACGTTTCTTTTAAAGGCTGCGTTTGGACATTCCAGAGTGGATGGGAGAACAGGCTGTATAGAGAAATACCTTGCTCTAAAACCAAAACGGAGCTATCTAGCAGAATGGTTTTCAATGTTTCTATTCAACTTCCAGAGATAAACTGATGTGTGTTTGCAGCAGTTCAGAAACCCTTTTTTGGAAAATGTAGAAACAGTCATTTCCAGCCATAGAGATGCATATAAGAGTTAGCAGTAAGAATGCCTTGAAAACACAGAAGACCCGCTTCGTACAAACTCATCTGCTGTGTGTTGGGTCCTTTTAGGAAGTTGCATCTATGTTTAGATTCAGCGAGGTAGAAACACGTTTTTTCTAAAAGCTGCGTTTGGACATTCCAGAGTGGATGGGAGAACAGGCTGTGAAGAGAAATACCTTTCTCTGAAACCAAAACGGAGCTATCTAGCTGAATGGTTTTCAATGTGTATATTCAACTTCCAGAGATAAACTGATGTGGGTTTGCAGCAGTTCACAAACCCTTTCTTTGGAGAATGTAGAAACAGTCATTTCCAGTCATAGAGACACATATAAGAGTTAGAAATAAGAAAGCGTTTAAAACACAGAAGACCCGATTCGTAGAAACTCATCTGCTGTGTATTGGTTCCTATTAGGAAGTTGCATCTATGTTTAGATTCAGCGAGGTTGCAACCCGTTTCTTCTGAAAGCTGCGTTTGGACATTCCAGAGTGGATGGGAGAAAAGGATGTAAAGAGAAATACCTTGCTCTAAATCCAAAACGGAGGTATCTAGCAGAATGGTTTTCAATGTGTGTATTCTACTTCCAGAGATAAACTGATGTGTGTTTGCAGAAGTTGAGAAACCCTTTCTTTGGAGAATGTAGAAACAGTCATTTCCAGCCCTAGAGACGCATATAAGAGTTAGCAGTAAGAATGCGTTTAAAACACAGAAGACCCGCTTCGTACAAACTCATCTGCTGTGTATTGGTTTCTATTAGGAAGTTGCATATATGTTTAGAATCAGCGAGGTTGCAACACGTTTCTTCTAAAAGCTGCATTTGGACATTCCAGAGTGGATGGGAGAACAGGCTGTAAAGAGAAATACCTTGCTCTAAAACCAAAACGGAGCTATCTAGCAGAATGGTTTTCAATGTGTATATTCAAATTCCGGAGATAAAGTGATGTGTGTTTGCAGCAGTTCAGAAACCCTTTTTTGGAAAATATTGAAACAGTCATTTCTAGCCCTAGAGACGCATATAAGAGTTAGCAGTAAGAATGCGTTTAAAACACAGAAGACCCGCTTCGTACAAACTCATCTGCTGTGTGTTGGGTCCTTTTAGGACGTTGCATCTATGTTTAGATTCAGCGAGGTAGAAACACGTTTCTTCTAAAAGCTGCGTTTGGACATTCCAGAGTGGATGGGAGAACTGGCTGTAAAGAGAAATACCTTGCTCTAAAACCAAAACGGAGCTATCTAGCAGAATGGTTGTCAATGTGTGTATTCCACTTCCAGAGTTAAACTGATGTGTGTTTGCAGCAGTTCAGAAACCCTTTCTTTGGAGAATGTAGAAAAAGTCATTTCGAACCCTAGATACGCATATAACAGCAGTAAGAATGCGTTTAAAAGACAGAAGACCTGCTTCTTACAAACTCATCTGCTGTGTGTTGGTTCCTTTTAGGAAGTTGCATCTATGTTTAGATTCAGCGAGGTTGCAACACGTTTCTTCTAAAAGCTGCGTTTGGACATTCCAGAGTGGATGGTAGAACAGGTTGTAAAGAAAAATACCTTGCTCTAAAACCAAAACGGAGCTTTCTTGCTGAATGGCTTTCAATGTGTGTATTCCACTTCCAGAGCTAAACTGATGTGTGTTTGCAGCACTTCAGAAACCCTTTCTTTGGAGAATGAAGAAACAGTTATTTCCAGCCCCAGAGACGAATATAAGAGTTAGCAGTAAGAATGCGTTTAAAACACAGAAGACCCGCTTCGTAATTACTCATATGCTGTGTGTTGGTTTTCTTTAGGAAGTTGCATCTATGTTTAGATTCAGAGAGGTAGAAACACGTTTCTTTTAAAAGCTGCGTTTGGACATACCAGAATGGATGGGAGAACAGGCTGTAAAGAGAAATACCTTGCTCTAAAACCAAAACGGAGCTATCTAGCAGAATGGTTGTCAATATGTGTATTCAACTTCCAGAGTTAAACTGATGTGTGTTTGCAGCAGTTCAGAAACCCTTTTTTGGAAAATGTTGAAACAGTCTTTTCTAGCCCTAGAGACGCATATAAGAGTTAGCAGTAAGAATGCGTTTAAAACACAGAAGACTCGCTTCGTACAAACTCATCTGCTGTGTGTTGGTTCCTTTTAGGAAGTTGCATCTATGTTTAGATTCTGTGAGGTAGAAACACGTTTCTTCTAAAACCTAAGTTTGGACATTCCAGAGTGGATGGGAGAACAGGCTGTGAAGAGAAATACCTTTCTCTGAAACCAAAACGGAGCTATCTAGCTGAATGGTTTTCAATGTGTATATTCAACTTCCAGAGATAAACTGATGTGGGTTTGCAGCAGTTCACAAACCCTTTCTTTGGAGAATGTAGAAACAGTCATTTCCAGTCATAGAGACACATATAAGAGTTAGAAATAAGAAAGCGTTTAAAACACAGAAGACCCGATTCGTAGAAACTCATCTGCTGTGTATTGGTTCCTATTAGGAAGTTGCATCTATGTTTAGATTCAGCGAGGTTGCAACCCGTTTCTTCTGAAAGCTGCGTTTGGACATTCCAGAGTGGATGGGAGAAAAGGATGTAAAGAGAAATACCTTGCTCTAAATCCAAAACGGAGGTATCTAGCAGAATGGTTTTCAATGTGTGTATTCTACTTCCAGAGATAAACTGATGTGTGTTTGCAGAAGTTGAGAAACCCTTTCTTTGGAGAATGTAGAAACAGTCATTTCCAGCCCTAGAGACGCATATAAGAGTTAGCAGTAAGAATGCGTTTAAAACACAGAAGACCCGCTTCGTACAAACTCATCTGCTGTGTATTGGTTTTTATTAGGAAGTTGCATATATGTTTAGAATCAGCGAGGTTGCAACACGTTTCTTCTAAAAGCTGCATTTGGACATTCCAGAGTGGATGGGAGAACAGGCTGTAAAGAGAAATACCTTGCTCTAAAACCAAAACGGAGCTATCTAGCAGAATGGTTTTCAATGTGTATATTCAAATTCCGGAGATAAAGTGATGTGTGTTTGCAGCAGTTCAGAAACCCTTTTTTGGAAAATATTGAAACAGTCATTTCTAGCCCTAGAGACGCATATAAGAGTTAGCAGTAAGAATGCGTTTAAAACACAGAAGACCCGCTTCGTACAAACTCATCTGCTGTGTGTTGGGTCCTTTTAGGAAGTTGCATCTATGTTTAGATTCAGCGAGGTAGAAACACGTTTCTTCTAAAAGCTGCGTTTGGACATTCCAGAGTGGATGGGAGAACAGGCTGTAAAGAGAAATACCTTGCTCTAAAACCAAAACGGAGCTATCTAGCAGAATGGTTGTCAATGTGTGTATTCCACTTCCAGAGTTAAACTGATGTGTGTTTGCAGCAGTTCAGAAACCCTTTCTTTGGAGAATGTAGAAAAAGTCATTTCGAACCCTAGATACGCATATAACAGCAGTAAGAATGCGTTTAAAAGACAGAAGACCTGCTTCTTACAAACTCATCTGCTGTGTCTTTGTTCCTTTTAGGAAGTTGCATCTATGTTTAGATTCAGCGAGGTTGCAACACGTTTCTTCTAAAAGCTGCGTTTGGACATTCCAGAGTGGATGGTAGAACAGGTTGTAAAGAAAAATACCTTGCTCTAAAACCAAAACGGAGCTTTCTTGCTGAATGGCTTTCAATGTGTGTATTCCACTTCCAGAGCTAAACTGATGTGTGTTTGCAGCACTTCAGAAACCCTTTCTTTGGAGAATGAAGAAACAGTTATTTCCAGCCCCAGAGACGAATATAAGAGTTAGCAGTAAGAATGCGTTTAAAACACAGAAGACCCGCTTCGTACTTACTCATATGCTGTGTGTTGGTTTTCTTTAGGAAGTTGCATCTATGTTTAGATTCAGAGAGGTAGAAACACGTTTCTTTTAAAAGCTGCGTTTGGACATACCAGAATGGATGGGAGAACAGGCTGTAAAGAGAAATACCTTGCTCTAAAACCAAAACGGAGCTATCTAGCAGAATGGTTGTCAATATGTGTATTCAACTTCCAGAGTTAAACTGATGTGTGTTTGCAGCAGTTCAGAAACCCTTTTTTGGAAAATGTTGAAACAGTCTTCTCTAGCCCTAGAGACGCATATAAGAGTTAGCAGTAAGAATGCGTTTAAAACACAGAAGACTCGCTTCGTACAAACTCATCTGCTGTGTGTTGGTTCCTTTTAGGAAGTTGCATCTATGTTTAGATTCTGTGAGGTAGAAACACGTTTCTTCTAAAACCTAAGTTTGGACATTCCAGAGTGGATGGGAGAACAGGCTATAAAGAGAAATACCTTGCTCTAAAACCAAAAAGGAGCTATCTAGCAGAATGGTTTTCAATGTGTGTATTCAACTTCCAGAGATAAACTGATGTGTGTTTGCCGCAGTTCAGAAACCCTTTCTTTGGTGAATGTAGAAACAGTCATTTCCAGCCCTAGAGACGCATATAAGAGTTAGCAGTAAGAATGCGTTTAAAACACAGAAGTCCCGCTTCGTACTTACTCATATGCTGTGTGTTGGTTTTCTTTAGGAAGTTGCATCTATGTTTAGATTCAGAGAGGTAGAAACACGTTTCTTTTAAAAGCTGTGTTTGGACATACCAGAATGGATGGGAGAACAGGCTGTAAAGAGAAATACCTTGCTCTAAAACCAAAACGGAGCTATCTAGCAGAATGGTTGTCAATATGTGTATTCAACTTCCAGAGTTAAACTGATGTGTGTTTGCAGCAGTTCAGAAACCCTTTTTTGGAAAATGTTGAAACAGTCATTTCTAGCCCTAGAGACGCATATAAGAGTTAGCAGTAAGAATGCGTTTAAAACACAGAAGACTCGCTTCGTACAAACTCATCTGCTGTGTGTTGGTTCCTTTTAGGAAGTTGCATCTATGTTTAGATTCTGTGAGGTAGAAACACGTTTCTTCTAAAAGCTAAGTTTGGACATTCCAGAGTGGATGGGAGAACAGGCTATAAAGAGAAATACCTTGCTCTAAAACCAAAAAGGAGCTATCTAGCTGAATGGTTTTCAATGTGTGTATTCAACTTCCAGAGATAAACTGATGCGTGTTTGCAGTAGTTCAGAAACCCTTTCTTTGGAGAATGAAGAAACAGTTATTTCCAGCACTAGAGACGCATATAAGAGTTAGCAGTAAGAATGCATTTAAAACACAGAAGACCCGCTTCGTACAAACTCATCTGCTGTGTATTGGTTCCTATTAGGAGGTTGCATCTATGTTTAGAATCAGCGAGGTTGCAACACGTTTCTTTTAAAGGCTGCGTTTGGACATTCCAGAGTGGATGGGAGAACAGGCTGTATAGAGAAATACCTTGCTCTAAAACCAAAACGGAGCTATCTAGCAGAATGGTTTTCAATGTTTCTATTCAACTTCCAGAGATAAACTGATGTGTGTTTGCAGCAGTTCAGAAACCCTTTTTTGGAAAATGTAGAAACAGTCATTTCCAGCCATAGAGATGCATATAAGAGTTAGCAGTAAGAATGCCTTGAAAACACAGAAGACCCGCTTCGTACAAACTCATCTGCTGTGTGTTGGGTCCTTTTAGGAAGTTGCATCTATGTTTAGATTCAGCGAGGTAGAAACACGTTTTTTCTAAAAGCTGCGTTTGGACATTCCAGAGTGGATGGGAGAACAGGCTGTGAAGAGAAATACCTTTCTCTGAAACCAAAACGGAGCTATCTAGCTGAATGGTTTTCAATGTGTATATTCAACTTCCAGAGATAAACTGATGTGGGTTTGCAGCAGTTCACAAACCCTTTCTTTGGAGAATGTAGAAACAGTCATTTCCAGTCATAGAGACACATATAAGAGTTAGAAATAAGAAAGCGTTTAAAACACAGAAGACCCGATTCGTAGAAACTCATCTGCTGTGTATTGGTTCCTATTAGGAAGTTGCATCTATGTTTAGATTCAGCGAGGTTGCAACCCGTTTCTTCTGAAAGCTGCGTTTGGACATTCCAGAGTGGATGGGAGAAAAGGATGTAAAGAGAAATACCTTGCTCTAAATCCAAAACGGAGGTATCTAGCAGAATGGTTTTCAATGTGTGTATTCTACTTCCAGAGATAAACTGATGTGTGTTTGCAGAAGTTGAGAAACCCTTTCTTTGGAGAATGTAGAAACAGTCATTTCCAGCCCTAGAGACGCATATAAGAGTTAGCAGTAAGAATGCGTTTAAAACACAGAAGACCCGCTTCGTACAAACTCATCTGCTGTGTATTGGTTTCTATTAGGAAGTTGCATATATGTTTAGAATCAGCGAGGTTGCAACACGTTTCTTCTAAAAGCTGCATTTGGACATTCCAGAGTGGATGGGAGAACAGGCTGTAAAGAGAAATACCTTGCTCTAAAACCAAAACGGAGCTATCTAGCAGAATGGTTTTCAATGTGTATATTCAAATTCCGGAGATAAAGTGATGTGTGTTTGCAGCAGTTCAGAAACCCTTTTTTGGAAAATATTGAAACAGTCATTTCTAGCCCTAGAGACGCATATAAGAGTTAGCAGTAAGAATGCGTTTAAAACACAGAAGACCCGCTTCGTACAAACTCATCTGCTGTGTGTTGGGTCCTTTTAGGACGTTGCATCTATGTTTAGATTCAGCGAGGTAGAAACACGTTTCTTCTAAAAGCTGCGTTTGGACATTCCAGAGTGGATGGGAGAACTGGCTGTAAAGAGAAATACCTTGCTCTAAAACCAAAACGGAGCTATCTAGCAGAATGGTTGTCAATGTGTGTATTCCACTTCCAGAGTTAAACTGATGTGTGTTTGCAGCAGTTCAGAAACCCTTTCTTTGGAGAATGTAGAAAAAGTCATTTCGAACCCTAGATACGCATATAACAGCAGTAAGAATGCGTTTAAAAGACAGAAGACCTGCTTCTTACAAACTCATCTGCTGTGTGTTGGTTCCTTTTAGGAAGTTGCATCTATGTTTAGATTCAGCGAGGTTGCAACACGTTTCTTCTAAAAGCTGCGTTTGGACATTCCAGAGTGGATGGTAGAACAGGTTGTAAAGAAAAATACCTTGCTCTAAAACCAAAACGGAGCTTTCTTGCTGAATGGCTTTCAATGTGTGTATTCCACTTCCAGAGCTAAACTGATGTGTGTTTGCAGCACTTCAGAAACCCTTTCTTTGGAGAATGAAGAAACAGTTATTTCCAGCCCCAGAGACGAATATAAGAGTTAGCAGTAAGAATGCGTTTAAAACACAGAAGACCCGCTTCGTAATTACTCATATGCTGTGTGTTGGTTTTCTTTAGGAAGTTGCATCTATGTTTAGATTCAGAGAGGTAGAAACACGTTTCTTTTAAAAGCTGCGTTTGGACATACCAGAATGGATGGGAGAACAGGCTGTAAAGAGAAATACCTTGCTCTAAAACCAAAACGGAGCTATCTAGCAGAATGGTTGTCAATATGTGTATTCAACTTCCAGAGTTAAACTGATGTGTGTTTGCAGCAGTTCAGAAACCCTTTTTTGGAAAATGTTGAAACAGTCTTTTCTAGCCCTAGAGACGCATATAAGAGTTAGCAGTAAGAATGCGTTTAAAACACAGAAGACTCGCTTCGTACAAACTCATCTGCTGTGTGTTGGTTCCTTTTAGGAAGTTGCATCTATGTTTAGATTCTGTGAGGTAGAAACACGTTTCTTCTAAAACCTAAGTTTGGACATTCCAGAGTGGATGGGAGAACAGGCTGTGAAGAGAAATACCTTTCTCTGAAACCAAAACGGAGCTATCTAGCTGAATGGTTTTCAATGTGTATATTCAACTTCCAGAGATAAACTGATGTGGGTTTGCAGCAGTTCACAAACCCTTTCTTTGGAGAATGTAGAAACAGTCATTTCCAGTCATAGAGACACATATAAGAGTTAGAAATAAGAAAGCGTTTAAAACACAGAAGACCCGATTCGTAGAAACTCATCTGCTGTGTATTGGTTCCTATTAGGAAGTTGCATCTATGTTTAGATTCAGCGAGGTTGCAACCCGTTTCTTCTGAAAGCTGCGTTTGGACATTCCAGAGTGGATGGGAGAAAAGGATGTAAAGAGAAATACCTTGCTCTAAATCCAAAACGGAGGTATCTAGCAGAATGGTTTTCAATGTGTGTATTCTACTTCCAGAGATAAACTGATGTGTGTTTGCAGAAGTTGAGAAACCCTTTCTTTGGAGAATGTAGAAACAGTCATTTCCAGCCCTAGAGACGCATATAAGAGTTAGCAGTAAGAATGCGTTTAAAACACAGAAGACCCGCTTCGTACAAACTCATCTGCTGTGTATTGGTTTCTATTAGGAAGTTGCATATATGTTTAGAATCAGCGAGGTTGCAACACGTTTCTTCTAAAAGCTGCATTTGGACATTCCAGAGTGGATGGGAGAACAGGCTGTAAAGAGAAATACCTTGCTCTAAAACCAAAACGGAGCTATCTAGCAGAATGGTTTTCAATGTGTATATTCAAATTCCGGAGATAAAGTGATGTGTGTTTGCAGCAGTTCAGAAACCCTTTTTTGGAAAATATTGAAACAGTCATTTCTAGCCCTAGAGACGCATATAAGAGTTAGCAGTAAGAATGCGTTTAAAACACAGAAGACCCGCTTCGTACAAACTCATCTGCTGTGTGTTGGGTCCTTTTAGGAAGTTGCATCTATGTTTAGATTCAGCGAGGTAGAAACACGTTTCTTCTAAAAGCTGCGTTTGGACATTCCAGAGTGGATGGGAGAACAGGCTGTAAAGAGAAATACCTTGCTCTAAAACCAAAACGGAGCTATCTAGCAGAATGGTTGTCAATGTGTGTATTCCACTTCCAGAGTTAAACTGATGTGTGTTTGCAGCAGTTCAGAAACCCTTTCTTTGGAGAATGTAGAAAAAGTCATTTCGAACCCTAGATACGCATATAACAGCAGTAAGAATGCGTTTAAAAGACAGAAGACCTGCTTCTTACAAACTCATCTGCTGTGTGTTGGTTCCTTTTAGGAAGTTGCATCTATGTTTAGATTCAGCGAGGTTGCAACACGTTTCTTCTAAAAGCTGCGTTTGGACATTCCAGAGTGGATGGTAGAACAGGTTGTAAAGAAAAATACCTTGCTCTAAAACCAAAACGGAGCTTTCTTGCTGAATGGCTTTCAATGTGTGTATTCCACTTCCAGAGCTAAACTGATGTGTGTTTGCAGCACTTCAGAAACCCTTTCTTTGGAGAATGAAGAAACAGTTATTTCCAGCCCCAGAGACGAATATAAGAGTTAGCAGTAAGAATGCGTTTAAAACACAGAAGACCCGCTTCGTACTTACTCATATGCTGTGTGTTGGTTTTCTTTAGGAAGTTGCATCTATGTTTAGATTCAGAGAGGTAGAAACACGTTTCTTTTAAAAGCTGCGTTTGGACATACCAGAATGGATGGGAGAACAGGCTGTAAAGAGAAATACCTTGCTCTAAAACCAAAACGGAGCTATCTAGCAGAATGGTTGTCAATATGTGTATTCAACTTCCAGAGTTAAACTGATGTGTGTTTGCAGCAGTTCAGAAACCCTTTTTTGGAAAATGTTGAAACAGTCTTTTCTAGCCCTAGAGACGCATATAAGAGTTAGCAGTAAGAATGCGTTTAAAACACAGAAGACTCGCTTCGTACAAACTCATCTGCTGTGTGTTGGTTCCTTTTAGGAAGTTGCATCTATGTTTAGATTCTGTGAGGTAGAAACACGTTTCTTCTAAAACCTAAGTTTGGACATTCCAGAGTGGATGGGAGAACAGGCTATAAAGAGAAATACCTTGCTCTAAAACCAAAAAGGAGCTATCTAGCAGAATGGTTTTCAATGTGTGTATTCAACTTCCAGAGATAAACTGATGTGTGTTTGCAGTAGTTCAGAAACCCTTTCTTTGGAGAATGAAGAAACAGTTATTTCCAGCACTAGAGATTCATATAAGAGTTAGCAGTAAGAATGCATTTAAAACACAGAAGACCCGCTTCGTACAAACTCATCTGCTGTGTATTGGTTCCTATTAGGAGGTTGCATCTATGTTTAGAATCAGCGAGGTTGCAACACGTTTCTTTTAAAAGCTGCGTTTGGACATTCCAGAGTGGATGGGAGAACAGGCTGTATAGAGAAATACCTTGCTCTAAAACCAAAACGGAGCTATCTAGCAGAATGGTTTTCAATGTTTGTTTTCAACTTCCAGAGATAAACTGATGTGTGTTTGCAGCAGTTCAGAAACCCTTTTTTGGAAAATGTAGAAACAGTCATTTCCAGCCATAGAGATGCATATAAGAGTTAGCAGTAAGAATGCCTTGAAAACACAGAAGACCCGCTTCGTACAAACTCATCTGCTGTGTGTTGGGTCCTTTTAGGAAGTTGCATCTATGTTTAGATTCAGCGAGGTAGAAACACGTTTTTTCTAAAAGCTGCGTTTGGACCTTCCAGAGTGGATGGGAGAACAGGCTGTGAAGAGAAATACCTTTCTCTGAAACCAAAACGGAGCTATCTCGCTGAATGGTTTTCAATGTGTATATTCAACTTCCAGAGATAAACTGATGTGGGTTTGCAGCAGTTCACAAACCCTTTCTTTGGAGAATGTAGAAACAGTCATTTCCAGTCATAGAGACACATATAAGAGTTAGAAATAAGAAAGCGTTTAAAACACAGAAGACCCGATTCGTAGAAACCCATCTGCTGTGTATTGGTTCCTATTAGGAAGTTGCATTTATGTTTAGATTCAGCGAGGTTGCAACCCGTTTCTTCTGAAAGCTGCGTTTGGACATTCCAGAGTGGAAGGGAGAAAAGGATGTAAAGAGAAATACCTTGCTCTAAATCCAAAACGGAGGTATCTAGCAGAATGGTTTTCAATGTGTGTATTCTACTTCCAGAGATAAACTGATGTGTGTTTGCAGAAGTTGAGAAACCCTTTCTTTGGAGAATGTAGAAACAGTCATTTCCAGCCCTAGAGACGCATATAAGAGTTAGCAGTAAGAATGCGTTTAAAACACAGAAGACCCGCTTCGTACAAACTCATCTGCTGTGTGTTGGTTCCTTTTAGGAAGTTGCATCTATGTTTAGATTCTGTGAGGTAGAAACACGTTTCTTCTAAAAGCTGCGTTTGGACATTCCAGAGTGGATGGGAGAACAGGCTATAAAGAGAAATACCTTGCTCTAAAACCAAAAAGGAGCTATCTAGCAGAATGGTTTTCAATGTGTGTATTCAACTTCCAGAGATAAACTGATGTGTGTTTGCAGTAGTTCAGAAACCCTTTCTTTGGAGAATGAAGAAACAGTTATTTCCAGCACTAGAGACCCATATAAGAGTTAGCAGTAAGAATGCGTTTAAAACACAGAAGACCCGCTTCGTACAAAATCATCTGCTGTGTGTTGGTTACATTTAGGAAGTTGCATCTATGTTTAGATTCAGCGAGGTAGAAACACGTTTCTTCAAAAAGCCGCGTTTGGACATTCCAGAGTGGATGGGAGAACAGGCTGTAAAGAAAAATATCTTGCTCTAAAACCAAAACGGAGCTATCTAGCAGAATGGTTGTCAATGTGTGTATTCAACTTCCAGAGTTAAACTGATTTATGTTTGCCGCAGTTCAGAAACCCTTTCTTTGGTGAATGTAGAAACAGTCATTTCCAGCCCTAGAGACGCATATAAGAGTTAGCAGTAAGAATGCGTTTAAAACACAGAAGTCCCCCTTCGTACTTACTCATATGCTGTGTGTTGGTTTTCTTTAGGAAGTTGCATCTATGTTTAGATTCAGAGAGGTAGAAACACGTTTCTTTTAAAAGCTGCGTTTGGACATACCAGAATGGATGGGAGAACAGGCTGTAAAGAGAAATACCTTGCTCTAAAACCAAAACGGAGCTATCTAGCAGAATGGTTGTCAATATGTGTATTCAACTTCCAGAGTTAAACTGATGTGTGTTTGCAGCAGTTCAGAAACCCTTTTTTGGAAAATGTTGAAACAGTCATTTCTAGCCCTAGAGACGCATATAAGAGTTAGCAGTAAGAATGCGTTTAAAACACAGAAGACTCGCTTCGTACAAACTCATCTGCTGTGTGTTGGTTCCTTTTAGGAAGTTGCATCTATGTTTAGATTCTGTGAGGTAGAAACACGTTTCTTCTAAAAGCTAAGTTTGGACATTCCAGAGTGGATGGGAGAACAGGCTATAAAGAGAAATACCTTGCTCTAAAACCAAAAAGGAGCTATCTAGCTGAATGGTTTTCAATGTGTGTATTCAACTTCCAGAGATAAACTGATGTGTGTTTGCAGTAGTTCAGAAACCCTTTCTTTGGAGAATGAAGAAACAGTTATTTCCAGCACTAGAGACGCATATAAGAGTTAGCAGTAAGAATGCATTTAAAACACAGAAGACCCGCTTCGTACAAACTCATCTGCTGTGTATTGGTTCCTATTAGGAGGTTGCATCTATGTTTAGAATCAGCGAGGTTGCAACACGTTTCTTTTAAAGGCTGCGTTTGGACATTCCAGAGTGGATGGGAGAAAAGGCTGTATAGAGAAATACATTGCTCTAAAACCAAAACGGAGCTATCTAGCAGAATGGTTTTCAATGTTTCTATTCAACTTCCAGAGATAAACTGATGTGTGTTTG
The DNA here is from genome assembly GCF_048565385.1 of Saimiri boliviensis. Classification (NCBI taxonomy): domain Eukaryota; kingdom Metazoa; phylum Chordata; class Mammalia; order Primates; family Cebidae; genus Saimiri; species Saimiri boliviensis. The sequence continues at coordinate 81,704,937 of NC_133470.1, read as the reverse complement.
CAGCAGTTCAGAAACCCTTTTTTGGAAAATGTAGAAACAGTCATTTCCAGCCATAGAGATGCATATAAGAGTTAGCAGTAAGAATGCCTTGAAAACACAGAAGACCCGCTTCGTACAAACTCATCTGCTGTGTGTTGGGTCCTTTTAGGAAGTTGCATCTATGTTTAGATTCAGCGAGGTAGAAACACGTTTTTTCTAAAAGCTGCGTTTGGACCTTCCAGAGTGGATGGGAGAACAGGCTGTGAAGAGAAATACCTTTCTCTGAAACCAAAACGGAGCTATCTAGCTGAATGGTTTTCAATGTGTATATTCAACTTCCAGAGATAAACTGATGTGGGTTTGCAGCAGTTCACAAACCCTTTCTTTGGAGAATGTAGAAACAGTCATTTCCAGTCATAGAGACACATATAAGAGTTAGAAATAAGAAAGCGTTTAAAACACAGAAGACCCGATTCGTAGAAACTCATCTGCTGTGTATTGGTTCCTATTAGGAAGTTGCATCTATGTTTAGATTCAGCGAGGTTGCAACCCGTTTCTTCTGAAAGCTGCGTTTGGACATTCCAGAGTGGATGGGAGAAAAGGATGTAAAGAGAAATACCTTGCTCTAAATCCAAAACGGAGGTATCTAGCAGAATGGTTTTCAATGTGTGTATTCTACTTCCAGAGATAAACTGATGTGTGTTTGCAGAAGTTGAGAAACCCTTTCTTTGGAGAATGTAGAAACAGTCATTTCCAGCCCTAGAGACGCATATAAGAGTTAGCAGTAAGAATGCGTTTAAAACACAGAAGACCCGCTTCGTACAAACTCATCTGCTGTGTATTGGTTTCTATTAGGAAGTTGCATATATGTTTAGAATCAGCGAGGTTGCAACACGTTTCTTCTAAAAGCTGCATTTGGACATTCCAGAGTGGATGGGAGAACAGGCTGTAAAGAGAAATACCTTGCTCTAAAACCAAAACGGAGCTATCTAGCAGAATGGTTTTCAATGTGTATATTCAAATTCCGGAGATAAAGTGATGTGTGTTTGCAGCAGTTCAGAAACCCTTTTTTGGAAAATATTGAAACAGTCATTTCTAGCCCTAGAGACGCATATAAGAGTTAGCAGTAAGAATGCGTTTAAAACACAGAAAACCCGCTTCGTACAAACTCATCTGCTGTGTGTTGGGTCCTTTTAGGAAGTTGCATCTATGTTTAGATTCAGCGAGGTAGAAACACGTTTCTTCTAAAAGCTGCGTTTGGACATTCCAGAGTGGATGGGAGAACAGGCTGTAAAGAGAAATACCTTGCTCTAAAACCAAAACGGAGCTATCTAGCAGAATGGTTGTCAATGTGTGTATTCCACTTCCAGAGTTAAACTGATGTGTGTTTGCAGCAGTTCAGAAACCCTTTCTTTGGAGAATGTAGAAAAAGTCATTTCGAACCCTAGATACGCATATAACAGCAGTAAGAATGCGTTTAAAAGACAGAAGACCTGCTTCTTACAAACTCATCTGCTGTGTGTTGGTTCCTTTTAGGAAGTTGCATCTATGTTTAGATTCAGCGAGGTTGCAACACGTTTCTTCTAAAAGCTGCGTTTGGACATTCCAGAGTGGATGGTAGAACAGGTTGTAAAGAAAAATACCTTGCTCTAAAACCAAAACGGAGCTTTCTTGCTGAATGGCTTTCAATGTGTGTATTCCACTTCCAGAGCTAAACTGATGTGTGTTTGCAGCACTTCAGAAACCCTTTCTTTGGAGAATGAAGAAACAGTTATTTCCAGCCCCAGAGACGAATATAAGAGTTAGCAGTAAGAATGCGTTTAAAACACAGAAGACCCGCTTCGTACTTACTCATATGCTGTGTGTTGGTTTTCTTTAGGAAGTTGCATCTATGTTTAGATTCAGAGAGGTAGAAACACGTTTCTTTTAAAAGCTGCGTTTGGACATACCAGAATGGATGGGAGAACAGGCTGTAAAGAGAAATACCTTGCTCTAAAACCAAAACGGAGCTATCTAGCAGAATGGTTGTCAATATGTGTATTCAACTTCCAGAGTTAAACTGATGTGTGTTTGCAGCAGTTCAGAAACCCTTTTTTGGAAAATGTTGAAACAGTCATTTCTAGCCCTAGAGACGCATATAAGAGTTAGCAGTAAGAATGCGTTTAAAACACAGAAGACTCGCTTCGTACAAACTCATCTGCTGTGTGTTGGTTCCTTTTAGGAAGTTGCATCTATGTTTAGATTCTGTGAGGTAGAAACACGTTTCTTCTAAAAGCTAAGTTTGGACATTCCAGAGTGGATGGGAGAACAGGCTATAAAGAGAAATACCTTGCTCTAAAACCAAAAAGGAGCTATCTAGCTGAATGGTTTTCAATGTGTGTATTCAACTTCCAGAGATAAACTGATGTGTGTTTGCAGTAGTTCAGAAACCCTTTCTTTGGAGAATGAAGAAACAGTTATTTCCAGCACTAGAGACGCATATAAGAGTTAGCAGTAAGAATGCATTTAAAACACAGAAGACCCGCTTCGTACAAACTCATCTGCTGTGTATTGGTTCCTATTAGGAGGTTGCATCTATGTTTAGAATCAGCGAGGTTGCAACACGTTTCTTTTAAAGGCTGCGTTTGGACATTCCAGAGTGGATGGGAGAAAAGGCTGTATAGAGAAATACATTGCTCTAAAACCAAAACGGAGCTATCTAGCAGAATGGTTTTCAATGTTTCTATTCAACTTCCAGAGATAAACTGATGTGTGTTTGCAGCAGTTCAGAAACCCTTTTTTGGAAAATGTAGAAACAGTCATTTCCAGCCATAGAGATGCATATAAGAGTTAGCAGTAAGAATGCCTTGAAAACACAGAAGACCCGCTTCGTACAAACTCATCTGCTGTGTGTTGGGTCCTTTTAGGAAGTTGCATCTATGTTTAGATTCAGCGAGGTAGAAACACGTTTTTTCTAAAAGCTGCGTTTGGACCTTCCAGAGTGGATGGGAGAACAGGCTGTGAAGAGAAATACCTTTCTCTGAAACCAAAACGGAGCTATCTAGCTGAATGGTTTTCAATGTGTATATTCAACTTCCAGAGATAAACTGATGTGGGTTTGCAGCAGTTCACAAACCCTTTCTTTGGAGAATGTAGAAACAGTCATTTCCAGTCATAGAGACACATATAAGAGTTAGAAATAAGAAAGCGTTTAAAACACAGAAGACCCGATTCGTAGAAACTCATCTGCTGTGTATTGGTTCCTATTAGGAAGTTGCATCTATGTTTAGATTCAGCGAGGTTGCAACCCGTTTCTTCTGAAAGCTGCGTTTGGACATTCCAGAGTGGATGGGAGAAAAGGATGTAAAGAGAAATACCTTGCTCTAAATCCAAAACGGAGGTATCTAGCAGAATGGTTTTCAATGTGTGTATTCTACTTCCAGAGATAAACTGATGTGTGTTTGCAGAAGTTGAGAAACCCTTTCTTTGGAGAATGTAGAAACAGTCATTTCCAGCCCTAGAGACGCATATAAGAGTTAGCAGTAAGAATGCGTTTAAAACACAGAAGACCCGCTTCGTACAAACTCATCTGCTGTGTATTGGTTTCTATTAGGAAGTTGCATATATGTTTAGAATCAGCGAGGTTGCAACACGTTTCTTCTAAAAGCTGCATTTGGACATTCCAGAGTGGATGGGAGAACAGGCTGTAAAGAGAAATACCTTGCTCTAAAACCAAAACGGAGCTATCTAGCAGAATGGTTTTCAATGTGTATATTCAAATTCCGGAGATAAAGTGATGTGTGTTTGCAGCAGTTCAGAAACCCTTTTTTGGAAAATATTGAAACAGTCATTTCTAGCCCTAGAGACGCATATAAGAGTTAGCAGTAAGAATGCGTTTAAAACACAGAAGACCCGCTTCGTACAAACTCATCTGCTGTGTGTTGGGTCCTTTTAGGAAGTTGCATCTATGTTTAGATTCAGCGAGGTAGAAACACGTTTCTTCTAAAAGCTGCGTTTGGACATTCCAGAGTGGATGGGAGAACAGGCTGTAAAGAGAAATACCTTGCTCTAAAACCAAAACGGAGCTATCTAGCAGAATGGTTGTCAATGTGTGTATTCCACTTCCAGAGTTAAACTGATGTGTGTTTGCAGCAGTTCAGAAACCCTTTCTTTGGAGAATGTAGAAAAAGTCATTTCGAACCCTAGATACGCATATAACAGCAGTAAGAATGCGTTTAAAAGACAGAAGACCTGCTTCTTACAAACTCATCTGCTGTGTGTTGGTTCCTTTTAGGAAGTTGCATCTATGTTTAGATTCAGCGAGGTTGCAACACGTTTCTTCTAAAAGCTGCGTTTGGACATTCCAGAGTGGATGGTAGAACAGGTTGTAAAGAAAAATACCTTGCTCTAAAACCAAAACGGAGCTTTCTTGCTGAATGGCTTTCAATGTGTGTATTCCACTTCCAGAGCTAAACTGATGTGTGTTTGCAGCACTTCAGAAACCCTTTCTTTGGAGAATGAAGAAACAGTTATTTCCAGCCCCAGAGACGAATATAAGAGTTAGCAGTAAGAATGCGTTTAAAACACAGAAGACCCGCTTCGTACTTACTCATATGCTGTGTGTTGGTTTTCTTTAGGAAGTTGCATCTATGTTTAGATTCAGAGAGGTAGAAACACGTTTCTTTTAAAAGCTGTGTTTGGACATACCAGAATGGATGGGAGAACAGGCTGTAAAGAGAAATACCTTGCTCTAAAACCAAAACGGAGCTATCTAGCAGAATGGTTGTCAATATGTGCATTCAACTTCCAGAGTTAAACTGATGTGTGTTTGCAGCAGTTCAGAAACCCTTTTTTGGAAAATGTTGAAACAGTCTTTTCTAGCCCTAGAGACGCATATAAGAGTTAGCAGTAAGAATGCGTTTAAAACACAGAAGACTCGCTTCGTACAAACTCATCTGCTGTGTGTTGGTTCCTTTTAGGAAGTTGCATCTATGTTTAGATTCTGTGAGGTAGAAACACGTTTCTTCTAAAACCTAAGTTTGGACATTCCAGAGTGGATGGGAGAACAGGCTATAAAGAGAAATACCTTGCTCTAAAACCAAAAAGGAGCTATCTAGCAGAATGGTTTTCAATGTGTGTATTCAACTTCCAGAGATAAACTGATGTGTGTTTGCAGTAGTTCAGAAACCCTTTCTTTGGAGAATGAAGAAACAGTTATTTCCAGCACTAGAGATTCATATAAGAGTTAGCAGTAAGAATGCATTTAAAACACAGAAGACCCGCTTCGTACAAACTCATCTGCTGTGTATTGGTTCCTATTAGGAGGTTGCATCTATGTTTAGAATCAGCGAGGTTGCAACACGTTTCTTTTAAAAGCTGCGTTTGGACATTCCAGAGTGGATGGGAGAACAGGCTGTATAGAGAAATACCTTGCTCTAAAACCAAAACGGAGCTATCTAGCAGAATGGTTTTCAATGTTTGTTTTCAACTTCCAGAGATAAACTGATGTGTGTTTGCAGCAGTTCAGAAACCCTTTTTTGGAAAATGTAGAAACAGTCATTTCCAGCCATAGAGATGCATATAAGAGTTAGCAGTAAGAATGCCTTGAAAACACAGAAGACCCGCTTCGTACAAACTCATCTGCTGTGTGTTGGGTCCTTTTAGGAAGTTGCATCTATGTTTAGATTCAGCGAGGTAGAAACACGTTTTTTCTAAAAGCTGCGTTTGGACCTTCCAGAGTGGATGGGAGAACAGGCTGTGAAGAGAAATACCTTTCTATGAAACCAAAACGGAGCTATCTCGCTGAATGGTTTTCAATGTGTATATTCAACTTCCAGAGATAAACTGATGTGGGTTTGCAGCAGTTCACAAACCCTTTCTTTGGAGAATGTAGAAACAGTCATTTCCAGTCATAGAGACACATATAAGAGTTAGAAATAAGAAAGCGTTTAAAACACAGAAGACCCGATTCGTAGAAACCCATCTGCTGTGTATTGGTTCCTATTAGGAAGTTGCATTTATGTTTAGATTCAGCGAGGTTGCAACCCGTTTCTTCTGAAAGCTGCGTTTGGACATTCCAGAGTGGAAGGGAGAAAAGGATGTAAAGAGAAATACCTTGCTCTAAATCCAAAACGGAGGTATCTAGCAGAATGGTTTTCAATGTGTGTATTCTACTTCCAGAGATAAACTGATGTGTGTTTGCAGAAGTTGAGAAACCCTTTCTTTGGAGAATGTAGAAACAGTCATTTCCAGCCCTAGAGACGCATATAAGAGTTAGCAGTAAGAATGCGTTTAAAACACAGAAGACCCGCTTCGTACAAACTCATCTGCTGTGTGTTGGTTCCTTTTAGGAAGTTTCATCTATGTTTAGATTCTGTGAGGTAGAAACACGTTTCTTCTAAAAGCTGCGTTTGGACATTCCAGAGTGGATGGGAGAACAGGCTATAAAGAGAAATACCTTGCTCTAAAACCAAAAAGGAGCTATCTAGCAGAATGGTTTTCAATGTGTGTATTCAACTTCCAGAGATAAACTGATGTGTGTTTGCAGTAGTTCAGAAACCCTTTCTTTGGAGAATGAAGAAACAGTTATTTCCAGCACTAGAGACCCATATAAGAGTTAGCAGTAAGAATGCGTTTAAAACACAGAAGACCCGCTTCGTACAAAATCATCTGCTGTGTGTTGGTTACATTTAGGAAGTTGCATCTATGTTTAGATTCAGCGAGGTAGAAACACGTTTCTTCAAAAAGCCGCGTTTGGACATTCCAGAGTGGATGGGAGAACAGGCTGTAAAGAAAAATAACTTGCTCTAAAACCAAAACGGAGCTATCTAGCAGAATGGTTGTCAATGTGTGTATTCAACTTCCAGAGTTAAACTGATTTATGTTTGCCGCAGTTCAGAAACCCTTTCTTTGGTGAATGTAGAAACAGTCATTTCCAGCCCTAGAGACGCATATAAGAGTTAGCAGTAAGAATGCGTTTAAAACACAGAAGTCCCCCTTCGTACTTACTCATATGCTGTGTGTTGGTTTTCTTTAGGAAGTTGCATCTATGTTTAGATTCAGAGAGGTAGAAACACGTTTCTTTTAAAAGCTGTGTTTGGACATACCAGAATGGATGGGAGAACAGGCTGTAAAGAGAAATACCTTGCTCTAAAACCAAAACGGAGCTATCTAGCAGAATGGTTGTCAATATGTGTATTCAACTTCCAGAGTTAAACTGATGTGTGTTTGCAGCAGTTCAGAAACCCTTTTTTGGAAAATGTTGAAACAGTCATTTCTAGCCCTAGAGACGCATATAAGAGTTAGCAGTAAGAATGCGTTTAAAACACAGAAGACTCGCTTCGTACAAACTCATCTGCTGTGTGTTGGTTCCTTTTAGGAAGTTGCATCTATGTTTAGATTCTGTGAGGTAGAAACACGTTTCTTCTAAAAGCTAAGTTTGGACATTCCAGAGTGGATGGGAGAACAGGCTATAAAGAGAAATACCTTGCTCTAAAACCAAAAAGGAGCTATCTAGCTGAATGGTTTTCAATGTGTGTATTCAACTTCCAGAGATAAACTGATGTGTGTTTGCAGTAGTTCAGAAACCCTTTCTTTGGAGAATGAAGAAACAGTTATTTCCAGCACTAGAGACGCATATAAGAGTTAGCAGTAAGAATGCATTTAAAACACAGAAGACCCGCTTCGTACAAACTCATCTGCTGTGTATTGGTTCCTATTAGGAGGTTGCATCTATGTTTAGAATCAGCGAGGTTGCAACACGTTTCTTTTAAAGGCTGCGTTTGGACATTCCAGAGTGGATGGGAGAAAAGGCTGTATAGAGAAATACATTGCTCTAAAACCAAAACGGAGCTATCTAGCAGAATGGTTTTCAATGTTTCTATTCAACTTCCAGAGATAAACTGATGTGTGTTTGCAGCAGTTCAGAAACCCTTTTTTGGAAAATGTAGAAACAGTCATTTCCAGCCATAGAGATGCATATAAGAGTTAGCAGTAAGAATGCCTTGAAAACACAGAAGACCCGCTTCGTACAAACTCATCTGCTGTGTGTTGGGTCCTTTTAGGAAGTTGCATCTATGTTTAGATTCAGCGAGGTAGAAACACGTTTTTTCTAAAAGCTGCGTTTGGACCTTCCAGAGTGGATGGGAGAACAGGCTGTGAAGAGAAATACCTTTCTCTGAAACCAAAACGGAGCTATCTAGCTGAATGGTTTTCAATGTGTATATTCAACTTCCAGAGATAAACTGATGTGGGTTTGCAGCAGTTCACAAACCCTTTCTTTGGAGAATGTAGAAACAGTCATTTCCAGTCATAGAGACACATATAAGAGTTAGAAATAAGAAAGCGTTTAAAACACAGAAGACCCGATTCGTAGAAACTCATCTGCTGTGTATTGGTTCCTATTAGGAAGTTGCATCTATGTTTAGATTCAGCGAGGTTGCAACCCGTTTCTTCTGAAAGCTGCGTTTGGACATTCCAGAGTGGATGGGAGAAAAGGATGTAAAGAGAAATACCTTGCTCTAAATCCAAAACGGAGGTATCTAGCAGAATGGTTTTCAATGTGTGTATTCTACTTCCAGAGATAAACTGATGTGTGTTTGCAGAAGTTGAGAAACCCTTTCTTTGGAGAATGTAGAAACAGTCATTTCCAGCCCTAGAGACGCATGTAAGAGTTAGCAGTAAGAATGCGTTTAAAACACAGAAGACCCATTTCGTACAAACTCATCTGCTGTGTATTGGTTTCTATTAGGAAGTTGCATATATGTTTAGAATCAGCGAGGTTGCAACACGTTTCTTCTAAAAGCTGCATTTGGACATTCCAGAGTGGATGGGAGAACAGGCTGTAAAGAGAAATACCTTGCTCTAAAACCAAAACGGAGCTATCTAGCAGAATGGTTGTCAATGTGTGTATTCAACTTCCAGAGTTAAACTGATTTATGTTTGCCGCAGTTCAGAAACCCTTTCTTTGGTGAATGTAGAAACAGTCATTTCCAGCCCTAGAGACGCATATAAGAGTTAGCAGTAAGAATGCGTTTAAAACACAGAAGTCCCGCTTCGTACTTACTCATATGCTGTGTGTTGGTTTTCTTTAGGAAGTTGCATCTATGTTTAGATTCAGAGAGGTAGAAACACGTTTCTTTTAAAAGCTGTGTTTGGACATACCAGAATGGATGGGAGAACAGGCTGTAAAGAGAAATACCTTGCTCTAAAACCAAAACGGAGCTATCTAGCAGAATGGTTGTCAATATGTGTATTCAACTTCCAGAGTTAAACTGATGTGTGTTTGCAGCAGTTCAGAAACCCTTTTTTGGAAAATGTTGAAACAGTCATTTCTAGCCCTAGAGACGCATATAAGAGTTAGCAGTAAGAATGCGTTTAAAACACAGAAGACTCGCTTCGTACAAACTCATCTGCTGTGTGTTGGTTCCTTTTAGGAAGTTGCATCTATGTTTAGATTCTGTGAGGTAGAAACACGTTTCTTCTAAAAGCTAAGTTTGGACATTCCAGAGTGGATGGGAGAACAGGCTATAAAGAGAAATACCTTGCTCTAAAACCAAAAAGGAGCTATCTAGCTGAATGGTTTTCAATGTGTGTATTCAACTTCCAGAGATAAACTGATGTGTGTTTGCAGTAGTTCAGAAACCCTTTCTTTGGAGAATGAAGAAACAGTTATTTCCAGCACTAGAGACGCATATAAGAGTTAGCAGTAAGAATGCATTTAAAACACAGAAGACCCGCTTCGTACAAACTCATCTGCTGTGTATTGGTTCCTATTAGGAGGTTGCATCTATGTTTAGAATCAGCGAGGTTGCAACACGTTTCTTTTAAAGGCTGCGTTTGGACATTCCAGAGTGGATGGGAGAACAGGCTGTATAGAGAAATACCTTGCTCTAAAACCAAAACGGAGCTATCTAGCAGAATGGTTTTCAATGTTTGTATTCAACTTCCAGAGATAAACTGATGTGTGTTTGCAGCAGTTCAGAAACCCTTTTTTGGAAAATGTAGAAACAGTCATTTCCAGCCATAGAGATGCATATAAGAGTTAGCAGTAAGAATGCCTTGAAAACACAGAAGACCCGCTTCGTACAAACTCATCTGCTGTGTGTTGGGTCCTTTTAGGAAGTTGCATCTATGTTTAGATTCAGCGAGGTAGAAACACGTTTTTTCTAAAAGCTGCGTTTGGACCTTCCAGAGTGGATGGGAGAACAGGCTGTGAAGAGAAATACCTTTCTCTGAAACCAAAACGCAGCTATCTAGCTGAATGGTTTTCAATGTGTATATTCAACTTCCAGAGATAAACTGATGTGGGTTTGCAGCAGTTCACAAACCCTTTCTTTGGAGAATGTAGAAACAGTCATTTCCAGCCCTAGAGACACATATAAGAGTTAGAAATAAGAAAGCGTTTAAAACACAGAAGACCCGATTCGTAGAAACCCATCTGCTGTGTATTGGTTCCTATTAGGAAGTTGAATTTATGTTTAGATTCAGCGAGGTTGCAACCCGTTTCTTCTGAAAGCTGCGTTTGGACATTCCAGAGTGGAAGGGAGAAAAGGATGTAAAGAGAAATACCTTGCTCTAAATCCAAAACGGAGGTATCTAGCAGAATGGTTTTCAATGTGTGTATTCTACTTCCAGAGATAAACTGATGTGTGTTTGCAGAAGTTGAGAAACCCTTTCTTTGGAGAATGTAGAAACAGTCATTTCCAGCCCTAGAGACGCATATAAGAGTTAGCAGTAAGAATGCGTTTAAAACACAGAAGACCCGCTTCGTACAAACTCATCTGCTGTGTATTGGTTTCTATTAGGAAGTTGCATATATGTTTAGAATCAGCGAGGTTGCAACACGTTTCTTCTACAAGCTGCATTTGGACATTCCAGAGTGGATGGGAGAACAGGCTGTAAAGAGAAATACCTTGCTCTAAAACCAAAACGGAGCTATCTAGCAGATTGGTTTTCAATGTGTATATTCAAATTCCGGAGATAAAGTGATGTGTGTTTGCAGCAGTTCAGAAACCCTTTCTTTGGAGAATGTAGAAACAGTCATTTCCAGCCATAGAGACGCATATAAGAGTTAGCAGTAAGAATGCGTTTAAAACACAGAAGACTCGCTTCGTACAAACTCATCTGCTGTGTGTTGGTTCCTTTTAGGAAGTTGCATCTATGTTTAGATTCTGTGAGGTAGAAACACGTTTCTTCTAAAAGCTGCGTTTGGACATTCCAGAGTGGATGGGAGAACAGGCTATAAAGAGAAATACCTTGCTCTAAAACCAAAAAGGAGCTATCTAGCAGAATGGTTTTCAATGTGTGTATTCAACTTCCAGAGATAAACTGATGTGTGTTTGCAGTAGTTCAGAAACCCTTTCTTTGGAGAATGAAGAAACAGTTATTTCCAGCACTAGAGACCCATATAAGAGTTAGCAGTAAGAATGCGTTTAAAACACAGAAGTCCCGCTTCGTACAAAATCATCTGCTGTGTGTTGGTTACATTTAGGAAGTTGCATCTATGTTTAGATTCAGCGAGGTAGAAACACGTTTCTTCAAAAAGCCGCGTTTGGACATTCCAGAGTGGATGGGAGAACAGGCTGTAAAGAAAATTAACTTGCTCTAAAACCAAAACGGAGCTATCTAGCAGAATGGTTGTCAATGTGTATATTCAACTTCCAGAGTTAAACTGATTTATGTTTGCCGCAGTTCAGAAACCCTTTCTTTGGTGAATGTAGAAACAGTCATTTCCAGCCCTAGAGACGCATATAAGAGTTAGCAGTAAGAATGCGTTTAAAACACAGAAGTCCCGCTTCGTACTTACTCATATGCTGTGTGTTGGTTTTATTTAGGAAGTTGCATCTATGTTTAGATTCAGAGAGGTAGAAACACGTTTCTTTTAAAAGCTGCGTTTGGACATACCAGAATGGATGGGAGAACAGGCTGTAAAGAGAAATACCTTGCTCTAAAACCAAAACGGAGCTATCTAGCAGAATGGTTGTCAATATGTGTATTCAACTTCCAGAGTTAAACTGATGTGTGTTTGCAGCAGTTCAGAAACCCTTTTTTGGAAAATGTTGAAACAGTCATTTCTAGCCCTAGAGACGCATATAAGAGTTAGCAGTAAGAATGCGTTTAAAACACAGAAGACTCGCTTCGTACAAACTCATCTGCTGTGTGTTGGCTCCTTTTAGGAAGTTGCATCTATGTTTAGATTCTGTGAGGTAGAAACACGTTTCTTCTAAAAGCTAAGTTTGGACATTCCAGAGTGGATGGGAGAACAGGCTATAAAGAGAAATACCTTGCTCTAAAACCAAAAAGGAGCTATCTAGCTGAATGGTTTTCAATGTGTGTATTCAACTTCCAGAGATAAACTGATGTGTGTTTGCAGTAGTTCAGAAACCCTTTTTTGGAAAATGTAGAAACAGTCATTTCCAGCCATAGAGATGCATATAAGAGTTAGCAGTAAGAATGCCTTGAAAACACAGAAGACCCGCTTCGTACAAACTCATCTGCTGTGTGTTGGTTCCTTTTAGGAAGTTGCATCTATGTTTAGATTCAGCGAGGTAGAAACACGTTTTTTCTAAAAGCTGCGTTTGGACCTTCCAGAGTGGATGGGAGAACAGGCTGTGAAGAGAAATACCTTTCTCTGAAACCAAAACGGAGCTATCTAGCTGAATGGTTTTCAATGTGTATATTCAACTTCCAGAGATAAACTGATGTGGGTTTGCAGCAGTTCACAAACCCTTTCTTTGGAGAATGTAGAAACAGTCATTTCCAGTCATAGAGACACATATAAGAGTTAGAAATAAGAAAGCGTTTAAAACACAGAAGACCCGATTCGTAGAAACTCATCTGCTGTGTATTGGTTCCTATTAGGAAGTTGCATCTATGTTTAGATTCAGCGAGGTTGCAACCCGTTTCTTCTGAAAGCTGCGTTTGGACATTCCAGAGTGGATGGGAGAAAAGGATGTAAAGAGAAATACCTTGCTCTAAAACCAAAACGGAGCTATCTAGCAGAATGGTTTTCAATGTGTATATTCAAATTCCGGAGATAAAGTGATGTGTGTTTGCAGCAGTTCAGAAACCCTTTCTTTGGAGAATGTAGAAACAGTCATTTCCAGCCATAGAGACGCATATAAGAGTTAGCAGTAAGAATGCGTTTAAAACACAGAAGACTCGCTTCGTACAAACTCATCTGCTGTGTGTTGGTTCATTTTAGGAAGTTGCATCTATGTTTAGATTCTGTGAGGTAGAAACACGTTTCTTCTAAAAGCTGCGTTTGGACATTCCAGAGTGGATGGGAGAACAGGCTATAAAGAGAAATACCTTGCTCTAAAACCAAAAAGGAGCTATCTAGCAGAATGGTTTTCTATGTGTGTATTCAACTTCCAGAGATAAACTGATGTGTGTTTGCAGCAGTTCAGAAACCCTTTTTTGGAAAATGTAGAAACAGTCATTTCCAGCCATAGAGATGCATATAAGAGTTAGCAGTAAGAATGCCTTGAAAACACAGAAGACCCGCTTCGTACAGACTCATCTGCTGTGGGTTGGGTCCTTTTAGGAAGTTGCATCTATGTTTCGATTCAGCGAGGTAGAAACACGTTTTTTCTAAAAGCTGCGTTTGGACCTTCCAGAGTGGATGGGAGAACAGGCTGTGAAGAGAAATACCTTTCTCTGAAACCAAAACGGAGCTATCTCGCTGAATGGTTTTCAATGTGTATATTCAACTTCCAGAGATAAACTGATGTGGGTTTGCAGCAGTTCACAAACCCTTTCTTTGGAGAATGTAGAAACAGTCATTTCCAGTCATAGAGACACATATAAGAGTTAGAAATAAGAAAGCGTTTAAAACACAGAAGACCCGATTCGTAGAAACCCATCTGCTGTGTATTGGTTCCTATTAGGAAGTTGCATTTATGTTTAGATTCAGCGAGGTTGCAACCAGTTTCTTCTGAAAGCTGCGTTTGGACATTCCAGAGTGGAAGGGAGAAAAGGATGTAAAGAGAAATACCTTGCTCTAAATCCAAAACGGAGGTATCTAGCAGAATGGTTTTCAATGTGTGTATTCTACTTCCAGAGATAAACTGATGTGTGTTTGCAGAAGTTGAGAAACCCTTTCTTTGGAGAATGTAGAAACAGTCATTTCCAGCCCTAGAGACGCATATAAGAGTTAGCAGTAAGAATGCGTTTAAAACACAGAAGACCCGCTTCGTACAAACTCATCTGCTGTGTATTGGTTTCTATTAGGAAGTTGCATATATGTTTAGAATCAGCGAGGTTGCAACACGTTTCTTCTAAAAGCTGCATTTGGACATTCCAGAGTGGATGGGAGAACAGGCTGTAAAGAGAAATACCTTGCTCTAAAACAAAAACGGAGCTATCTAGCAGAATGGTTTTCAATGTGTATATTCAAATTCCGGAGATAAAGTGATGTGTGTTTGCAGCAGTTCAGAAACCCTTTCTTTGGAGAATGTAGAAACAGTCATTTCCAGCCATAGAGACGCATATAAGAGTTAGCAGTAAGAATGCGTTTAAAACACAGAAGACTCGCTTCGTACAAACTCATCTGCTGTGTGTTGGTTCCTTTTAGGAAGTTGCATCTATGTTTAGATTCTGTGAGGTAGAAACACGTTTCTTCTAAAAGCTGCGTTTGGACATTCCAGAGTGGATGGGAGAACAGGCTATAAAGAGAAATACCTTGCTCTAAAACCAAAAAGGAGCTATCTAGCAGAATGGTTTTCAATGTGTGTATTCAACTTCCAGAGATAAACTGATGTGTGTTTGCAGTAGTTCAGAAACCCTTTCTTTGGAGAATGAAGAAACAGTTATTTCCAGCACTAGAGACCCATATAAGAGTTAGCAGTAAGAATGCGTTTAAAACACAGAAGACCCGCTTCGTACAAAATCATCTGCTGTGTGTTGGTTACATTTAGGAAGTTGCATCTATGTTTAGATTCAGCGAGGTAGAAACACGTTTCTTCAAAAAGCCGCGTTTGGACATTCCAGAGTGGATGGGAGAACAGGCTGTAAAGAAAAATAACTTGCTCTAAAACCAAAACGGAGCTATCTAGCAGAATGGTTGTCAATGTGTGTATTCAACTTCCAGAGTTAAACTGATTTATGTTTGCCGCAGTTCAGAAAACCTTTCTTTGGTGAATGTAGAAACAGTCATTTCCAGCCCTAGAGACGCATATAAGAGTTAGCAGTAAGAATGCGTTTAAAACACAGAAGTCCCGCTTCGTACTTACTCATATGCTGTGTGTTGGTTTTCTTTAGGAAGTTGCATCTATGTTTAGATTCAGAGAGGTAGAAACACGTTTCTTTTAAAAGCTGTGTTTGGACATACCAGAATGGATGGGAGAACAGGCTGTAAAGAGAAATACCTTGCTCTAAAACCAAAACGGAGCTATCTAGCAGAATGGTTGTCAATATGTGTATTCAACTTCCAGAGTTAAACTGATGTGTGTTTGCAGCAGTTCAGAAACCCTTTTTTGGAAAATGTTGAAACAGTCATTTCTAGCCCTAGAGACGCATATAAGAGTTAGCAGTAAGAATGCGTTTAAAACACAGAAGACTCGCTTCGTACAAACTCATCTGCTGTGTGTTGGTTCCTTTTAGGAAGTTGCATCTATGTTTAGATTCTGTGAGGTAGAAACACGTTTCTTCTAAAAGCTAAGTTTGGACATTCCAGAGTGGATGGGAGAACAGGCTATAAAGAGAAATACCTTGCTCTAAAACCAAAAAGGAGCTATCTAGCTGAATGGTTTTCAATGTGTGTATTCAACTTCCAGAGATAAACTGATGTGTGTTTGCAGTAGTTCAGAAACCCTTTCTTTGGAGAATGAAGAAACAGTTATTTCCAGCACTAGAGACGCATATAAGAGTTAGCAGTAAGAATGCATTTAAAACACAGAAGACCCGCTTCGTACAAACTCATCTGCTGTGTATTGGTTCCTATTAGGAGGTTGCATCTATGTTTAGAATCAGCGAGGTTGCAACACGTTTCTTTTAAAGGCTGCGTTTGGACATTCCAGAGTGGATGGGAGAACAGGCTGTATAGAGAAATACCTTGCTCTAAAACCAAAACGGAGCTATCTAGCAGAATGGTTTTCAATGTTTGTATTCAACTTCCAGAGATAAACTGATGTGTGTTTGCAGCAGTTCAGAAACCCTTTTTTGGAAAATGTAGAAACAGTCATTTCCAGCCATAGAGATGCATATAAGAGTTAGCAGTAAGAATGCCTTGAAAACACAGAAGACCCGCTTCGTACAAACTCATCTGCTGTGTGTTGGGTCCTTTTAGGAAGTTGCATCTATGTTTAGATTCAGCGAGGTAGAAACACGTTTTTTCTAAAAGCTGCGTTTGGACCTTCCAGAGTGGATGGGAGAACAGGCTGTGAAGAGAAATACCTTTCTCTGAAACCAAAACGGAGCTATCTAGCTGAATGGTTTTCAATGTGTATATTCAACTTCCAGAGATAAACTGATGTGGGTTTGCAGCAGTTCACAAACCCTTTCTTTGGAGAATGTAGAAACAGTCATTTCCAGTCATAGAGACACATATAAGAGTTAGAAATAAGAAAGCGTTTAAAACACAGAAGACCCGATTCGTAGAAACTCATCTGCTGTGTATTGGTTCCTATTAGGAAGTTGCATCTATGTTTAGATTCAGCGAGGTTGCAACCCGTTTCTTCTGAAAGCTGCGTTTGGACATTCCAGAGTGGATGGGAGAAAAGGATGTAAAGAGAAATACCTTGCTCTAAATCCAAAACGGAGGTATCTAGCAGAATGGTTTTCAATGTGTGTATTCTACTTCCAGAGATAAACTGATGTGTGTTTGCAGAAGTTGAGAAACCCTTTCTTTGGAGAATGTAGAAACAGTCATTTCCAGCCCTAGAGACGCATATAAGAGTTAGCAGTAAGAATGCGTTTAAAACACAGAAGACCCGCTTCGTACAAACTCATCTGCTGTGTATTGGTTTCTATTAGGAAGTTGCATATATGTTTAGAATCAGCGAGGTTGCAACACGTTTCTTCTAAAAGCTGCATTTGGACATTCCAGAGTGGATGGGAGAACAGGCTGTAAAGAGAAATACCTTGCTCTAAAACCAAAACGGAGCTATCTAGCAGAATGGTTTTCAATGTGTATATTCAAATTCCGGAGATAAAGTGATGTGTGTTTGCAGCAGTTCAGAAACCCTTTTTTGGAAAATATTGAAACAGTCATTTCCAGCCATAGAGACGCATATAAGAGTTAGCAGTAAGAATGCGTTTAAAACACAGAAGACCCGCTTCGTACAAACTCATCTGCTGTGTGTTGGGTCCTTTTAGGACGTTGCATCTATGTTTAGATTCAGCGAGGTAGAAACACGTTTCTTCTAAAAGCTGCGTTTGGACATTCCAGAGTGGATGGGAGAACAGGCTGTAAAGAGAAATACCTTGCTCTAAAACCAAAACGGAGCTATCTAGCAGAATGGTTGTCAATGTGTGTATTCCACTTCCAGAGTTAAACTGATGTGTGTTTGCAGCAGTTCAGAAACCCTTTCTTTGGAGAATGTAGAAAAAGTCATTTCGAACCCTAGATACGCATATAACAGCAGTAAGAATGCGTTTAAAAGACAGAAGACCTGCTTCTTACAAACTCATCTGCTGTGTGTTGGTTCCTTTTAGGAAGTTGCATCTATGTTTAGATTCAGCGAGGTTGCAACACGTTTCTTCTAAAAGCTGCGTTTGGACATTCCAGAGTGGATGGGAGAACAGGTTGTAAAGAAAAATACCTTGCTCTAAAACCAAAACGGAGCTTTCTTGCTGAATGGCTTTCAATGTGTGTATACCACTTCCAGAGCTAAACTGATGTGTGTTTGCAGCAGTTCAGAAACCCTTTCTTTGGAGAATGAAGAAAGAGTTATTTCCAGCCCCAGAGACGAATATAAGAGTTAGCAGTAAGAATGCGTTTAAAACACAGAAGACCCGCTTCGTACTTACTAATATGCTGTGTGTTGGTTTTCTTTAGGAAGTTGCATCTATGTTTAGATTCAGAGAGGTAGAAACACGTTTCTTTTAAAAGCTGCGTTTGGACATACCAGAATGGATGGGAGAACAGGCTGTAAAGAGAAATACCTTGCTCTAAAACCAAAACGGAGCTATCTAGCAGAATGGTTGTCAATATGTGTATTCAACTTCCAGAGTTAAACTGATGTGTGTTTGCAGCAGTTCAGAAACCCTTTTTTGGAAAATGTTGAAACAGTCTTTTCTAGCCCTAGAGACGCATATAAGAGTTAGCAGTAAGAATGCGTTTAAAACACAGAAGACTCGCTTCGTACAAACTCATCTGCTGTGTGTTGGTTCCTTTTAGGAAGTTGCATCTATGTTTAGATTCTGTGAGGTAGAAACACGTTTCTTCTAAAAGCTAAGTTTGGACATTCCAGAGTGGATGGGAGAACAGGCTATAAAGAGAAATACATTGCTCTAAAACCAAAAAGGAGCTATCTAGCAGAATGGTTTTCAATGTGTGTATTCAACTTCCAGAGATAAACTGATGTGTGTTTGCAGTAGTTCAGAAACCCTTTCTTTGGAGAATGAAGAAACAGTTATTTCCAGCACTAGAGATTCATATAAGAGTTAGCAGTAAGAATGCATTTAAAACACAGAAGACCCGCTTCGTACAAACTCATCTGCTGTGTATTGGTTCCTATTAGGAAGTTGCATCTATGTTTAGAATCAGCGAGGTTGCAACACGTTTCTTTTAAAAGCTGCGTTTGGACATTCCAGAGTGGATGGGAGAACAGGCTTTATAGAGAAATACCTTGCTCTAAAACCAAAACGGAGCTATCTAGCAGAATGGTTTTCAATGTTTGTTTTCAACTTCCAGAGATAAACTGATGTGTGTTTGCAGCAGTTCAGAAACCCTTTTTTGGAAAATGTAGAAACAGTCATTTCCAGCCATAGAGATGCATATAAGAGTTAGCAGTAAGAATGCCTTGAAAACACAGAAGACCCGCTTCGTACAAACTCATCTGCTGTGTGTTGGGTCCTTTTAGGAAGTTGCATCTATGTTTCGATTCAGCGAGGTAGAAACACGTTTTTTCTAAAAGCTGCGTTTGGACCTTCCAGAGTGGATGGGAGAACAGGCTGTGAAGAGAAATACCTTTCTCTGAAACCAAAACGGAGCTATCTCGCTGAATGGTTTTCAATGTGTATATTCAACTTCCAGAGATAAACTGATGTGGGTTTGCAGCAGTTCACAAACCCTTTCTTTGGAGAATGTAGAAACAGTCATTTCCAGTCATAGAGACACATATAAGAGTTAGAAATAAGAAAGCGTTTAAAACACAGAAGACCCGATTCGTAGAAACCCATCTGCTGTGTATTGGTTCCTATTAGGAAGTTGCATTTATGTTTAGATTCAGCGAGGTTGCAACCCGTTTCTTCTGAAAGCTGCGTTTGGACATTCCAGAGTGGAAGGGAGAAAAGGATGTAAAGAGAAATACCTTGCTCTAAATCCAAAACGGAGGTATCTAGCAGAATGGTTTTCAATGTGTGTATTCTACTTCCAGAGATAAACTGATGTGTGTTTGCAGAAGTTGAGAAACCCTTTCTTTGGAGAATGTAGAAACAGTCATTTCCAGCCCTAGAGACGCATATAAGAGTTAGCAGTAAGAATGCGTTTAAAACACAGAAGACCCGCTTCGTACAAACTCATCTGCTGTGTATTGGTTTCTATTAGGAAGTTGCATATATGTTTAGAATCAGCGAGGTTGCAACACGTTTCTTCTACAAGCTGCATTTGGACATTCCAGAGTGGATGGGAGAACAGGCTGTAAAGAGAAATACCTTGCTCTAAAACCAAAACGGAGCTATCTAGCAGATTGGTTTTCAATGTGTATATTCAAATTCCGGAGATAAAGTGATGTGTGTTTGCAGCAGTTCAGAAACCCTTTCTTTGGAGAATGTAGAAACAGTCATTTCCAGCCATAGAGACGCATATTAGAGTTAGCAGTAAGAATGCGTTTAAAACACAGAAGACTCGCTTCGTACAAACTCATCTGCTGTGTGTTGGTTCCTTTTAGGAAGTTGCATCTATGTTTAGATTCTGTGAGGTAGAAACACGTTTCTTCTAAAAGCTGCGTTTGGACATTCCAGAGTGGATGGGAGAACAGGCTATAAAGAGAAATACCTTGCTCTAAAACCAAAAAGGAGCTATCTAGCAGAATGGTTTTCAATGTGTGTATTCAACTTCCAGAGATAAACTGATGTGTGTTTGCAGTAGTTCAGAAACCCTTTCTTTGGAGAATGAAGAAACAGTTATTTCCAGCACTAGAGACCCATATAAGAGTTAGCAGTAAGAATGCGTTTAAAACACAGAAGTCCCGCTTCGTACAAAATCATCTGCTGTGTGTTGGTTACATTTAGGAAGTTGCATCTATGTTTAGATTCAGCGAGGTAGAAACACGTTTCTTCAAAAAGCCGCGTTTGGACATTCCAGAGTGGATGGGAGAACAGGCTGTAAAGAAAAATAACTTGCTCTAAAACCAAAACGGAGCTATCTAGCAGAATGGTTGTCAATGTGTGTATTCAACTTCCAGAGTTAAACTGATTTATGTTTGCCGCAGTTCAGAAACCCTTTCTTTGGTGAATGTAGAAACAGTCATTTCCAGCCCTAGAGACGCATATAAGAGTTAGCAGTAAGAATGCATTTAAAACACAGAAGTCCCGCTTCGTACTTACTCATATGCTGTGTGTTGGTTTTCTTTAGGAAGTTGCATCTATGTTTAGATTCAGAGAGGTAGAAACACGTTTCTTTTAAAAGCTGTGTTTGGACATACCAGAATGGATGGGAGAACAGGCTGTAAAGAGAAATACCTTGCTCTAAAACCAAAACGGAGCTATCTAGCAGAATGGTTGTCAATATGTGTATTCAACTTCCAGAGTTAAACTGATGTGTGTTTGCAGCAGTTCAGAAACCCTTTTTTGGAAAATGTTGAAACAGTCATTTCTAGCCCTAGAGACGCATATAAGAGTTAGCAGTAAGAATGCGTTTAAAACACAGAAGACTCGCTTCGTACAAACTCATCTGCTGTGTGTTGGTTCCTTTTAGGAAGTTGCATCTATGTTTAGATTCTGTGAGGTAGAAACACGTTTCTTCTAAAAGCTAAGTTTGGACATTCCAGAGTGGATGGGAGAACAGGCTATAAAGAGAAATACCTTGCTCTAAAACCAAAAAGGAGCTATCTAGCTGAATGGTTTTCAATGTGTGTATTCAACTTCCAGAGATAAACTGATGTGTGTTTGCAGTAGTTCAGAAACCCTTTCTTTGGAGAATGAAGAAACAGTTATTTCCAGCACTAGAGACGCATATAAGAGTTAGCAGTAAGAATGCATTTAAAACACAGAAGACCCGCTTCGTACAAACTCATCTGCTGTGTATTGGTTCCTATTAGGAGGTTGCATCTATGTTTAGAATCAGCGAGGTTGCAACACGTTTCTTTTAAAGGCTGCGTTTGGACATTCCAGAGTGGATGGGAGAACAGGCTGTATAGAGAAATACCTTGCTCTAAAACCAAAACGGAGCTATCTAGCAGAATGGTTTTCAATGTTTCTATTCAACTTCCAGAGATAAACTGATGTGTGTTTGCAGCAGTTCAGAAACCCTTTTTTGGAAAATGTAGAAACAGTCATTTCCAGCCATAGAGATGCATATAAGAGTTAGCAGTAAGAATGCCTTGAAAACACAGAAGACCCGCTTCGTACAAACTCATCTGCTGTGTGTTGGGTCCTTTTAGGAAGTTGCATCTATGTTTCGATTCAGCGAGGTAGAAACACGTTTTTTCTAAAAGCTGCGTTTGGACCTTCCAGAGTGGATGGGAGAACAGGCTGTGAAGAGAAATACCTTTCTCTGAAACCAAAACGGAGCTATCTCGCTGAATGGTTTTCAATGTGTATATTCAACTTCCAGAGATAAACTGATGTGGGTTTGCAGCAGTTCACAAACCCTTTCTTTGGAGAATGTAGAAACAGTCATTTCCAGTCATAGAGACACATATAAGAGTTAGAAATAAGAAAGCGTTTAAAACACAGAAGACCCGATTCGTAGAAACCCATCTGCTGTGTATTGGTTCCTATTAGGAAGTTGCATTTATGTTTAGATTCAGCGAGGTTGCAACCCGTTTCTTCTGAAAGCTGCGTTTGGACATTCCAGAGTGGAAGGGAGAAAAGGATGTAAAGAGAAATACCTTGCTCTAAATCCAAAACGGAGGTATCTAGCAGAATGGTTTTCAATGTGTGTATTCTACTTCCAGAGATAAACTGATGTGTGTTTGCAGAAGTTGAGAAACCCTTTCTTTGGAGAATGTAGAAACAGTCATTTCCAGCCCTAGAGACGCATATAAGAGTTAGCAGTAAGAATGCGTTTAAAACACAGAAGACCCGCTTCGTACAAACTCATCTGCTGTGTATTGGTTTCTATTAGGAAGTTGCATATATGTTTAGAATCAGCGAGGTTGCAACACGTTTCTTCTACAAGCTGCATTTGGACATTCCAGAGTGGATGGGAGAACAGGCTGTAAAGAGAAATACCTTGCTCTAAAACCAAAACGGAGCTATCTAGCAGATTGGTTTTCAATGTGTATATTCAAATTCCGGAGATAAAGTGATGTGTGTTTGCAGCAGTTCAGAAACCCTTTCTTTGGAGAATGTAGAAACAGTCATTTCCAGCCATAGAGACGCATATTAGAGTTAGCAGTAAGAATGCGTTTAAAACACAGAAGACTCGCTTCGTACAAACTCATCTGCTGTGTGTTGGTTCCTTTTAGGAAGTTGCATCTATGTTTAGATTCTGTGAGGTAGAAACACGTTTCTTCTAAAAGCTGCGTTTGGACATTCCAGAGTGGATGGGAGAACAGGCTATAAAGAGAAATACCTTGCTCTAAAACCAAAAAGGAGCTATCTAGCAGAATGGTTTTCAATGTGTGTATTCAACTTCCAGAGATAAACTGATGTGTGTTTGCAGTAGTTCAGAAACCCTTTCTTTGGAGAATGAAGAAACAGTTATTTCCAGCACTAGAGACCCATATAAGAGTTAGCAGTAAGAATGCGTTTAAAACACAGAAGTCCCGCTTCGTACAAAATCATCTGCTGTGTGTTGGTTACATTTAGGAAGTTGCATCTATGTTTAGATTCAGCGAGGTAGAAACACGTTTCTTCAAAAAGCCGCGTTTGGACATTCCAGAGTGGATGGGAGAACAGGCTGTAAAGAAAAATAACTTGCTCTAAAACCAAAACGGAGCTATCTAGCAGAATGGTTGTCAATGTGTGTATTCAACTTCCAGAGTTAAACTGATTTATGTTTGCCGCAGTTCAGAAACCCTTTCTTTGGTGAATGTAGAAACAGTCATTTCCAGCCCTAGAGACGCATATAAGAGTTAGCAGTAAGAATGCATTTAAAACACAGAAGTCCCGCTTCGTACTTACTCATATGCTGTGTGTTGGTTTTCTTTAGGAAGTTGCATCTATGTTTAGATTCAGAGAGGTAGAAACACGTTTCTTTTAAAAGCTGTGTTTGGACATACCAGAATGGATGGGAGAACAGGCTGTAAAGAGAAATACCTTGCTCTAAAACCAAAACGGAGCTATCTAGCAGAATGGTTGTCAATATGTGTATTCAACTTCCAGAGTTAAACTGATGTGTGTTTGCAGCAGTTCAGAAACCCTTTTTTGGAAAATGTTGAAACAGTCATTTCTAGCCCTAGAGACGCATATAAGAGTTAGCAGTAAGAATGCGTTTAAAACACAGAAGACTCGCTTCGTACAAACTCATCTGCTGTGTGTTGGTTCCTTTTAGGAAGTTGCATCTATGTTTAGATTCTGTGAGGTAGAAACACGTTTCTTCTAAAAGCTAAGTTTGGACATTCCAGAGTGGATGGGAGAACAGGCTATAAAGAGAAATACCTTGCTCTAAAACCAAAAAGGAGCTATCTAGCTGAATGGTTTTCAATGTGTGTATTCAACTTCCAGAGATAAACTGATGTGTGTTTGCAGTAGTTCAGAAACCCTTTCTTTGGAGAATGAAGAAACAGTTATTTCCAGCACTAGAGACGCATATAAGAGTTAGCAGTAAGAATGCATTTAAAACACAGAAGACCCGCTTCGTACAAACTCATCTGCTGTGTATTGGTTCCTATTAGGAGGTTGCATCTATGTTTAGAATCAGCGAGGTTGCAACACGTTTCTTTTAAAGGCTGCGTTTGGACATTCCAGAGTGGATGGGAGAACAGGCTGTATAGAGAAATACCTTGCTCTAAAACCAAAACGGAGCTATCTAGCAGAATGGTTTTCAATGTTTCTATTCAACTTCCAGAGATAAACTGATGTGTGTTTGCAGCAGTTCAGAAAC
This sequence comes from Saimiri boliviensis, assembly GCF_048565385.1. Taxonomy (NCBI): domain Eukaryota; kingdom Metazoa; phylum Chordata; class Mammalia; order Primates; family Cebidae; genus Saimiri; species Saimiri boliviensis. The sequence continues at coordinate 81,680,603 of NC_133470.1, read as the reverse complement.
CCTTTTTTGGAAAATGTAGAAACAGTCATTTCCAGCCATAGAGATGCATATAAGAGTTAGCAGTAAGAATGCCTTGAAAACACAGAAGACTCGCTTCGTACAAACTCATCTGCTGTGTGTTGGTTCCTTTTAGGAAGTTGCATCTATGTTTAGATTCAGCGAGGTAGAAACACGTTTTTTCTAAAAGCTTCGTTTGGACCTTCCAGAGTGGATGGGAGAACAGGCTGTGAAGAGAAATACCTTTCTCTGAAACCAAAACGGAGCTATGTCACTGAATGGTTTTCAATGTGTATATTCAACTTCCAGAGATAAACTGATGTGGGTTTGCAGCAGTTCACAAACCCTTTCTTTGGAGAATGTAGAAACAGTCATTTCCAGTCATAGAGACACATATAAGAGTTAGAAATAAGAAAGCGTTTAAAACACAGAAGACCCGATTCGTAGAAACTCATCTGCTGTGTATTGGTTCCTATTAGGAAGTTGCATCTATGTTTAGATTCAGCGAGGTTGCAACCCGTTTCTTCTGAAAGCTGCGTTTGGACATTCCAGAGTGGATGGGAGAAAAGGATGTAAAGAGAAATACCTTGCTCTAAATCCAAAACGGAGGTATCTAGCAGAATGGTTTTCAATGTGTGTATTCTACTTCCAGAGATAAACTGATGTGTGTTTGCAGAAGTTGAGAAACCCTTTCTTTGGAGAATGTGGAAACAGTCATTTCCAGCCCTAGAGACGCATATAAGAGTTAGCAGTAAGAATGCGTTTAAAACACAGAAGACCCATTTCGTACAAACTCATCTGCTGTGTATTGGTTTCTATTAGGAAGTTGCATATATGTTTAGAATCAGCGAGGTTGCAACACGTTTCTTCTAAAAGCTGCATTTGGACATTCCAGAGTGGATGGGAGAACAGGCTGTAAAGAGAAATACCTTGCTCTAAAACCAAAACGGAGCTATCTAGCAGAATGGTTGTCAATGTGTGTATTCAACTTCCAGAGTTAAACTGATTTATGTTTGCCGCAGTTCAGAAACCCTTTCTTTGGTGAATGTAGAAACAGTCATTTCCAGCCCTAGAGACGCATATAAGAGTTAGCAGTAAGAATGCGTTTAAAACACAGAAGTACCGCTTCGTACTTACTCATATGCTGTGTGTTGGTTTTCTTTAGGAAGTTGCATCTATGTTTAGATTCAGAGAGGTAGAAACACGTTTCTTTTAAAAGCTGTGTTTGGACATACCAGAATGGATGGGAGAACAGGCTGTAAAGAGAAATACCTTGCTCTAAAACCAAAACGGAGCTATCTAGCAGAATGGTTGTCAATATGTGTATTCAACTTCCAGAGTTAAACTGATGTGTGTTTGCAGCAGTTCAGAAACCCTTTTTTGGAAAATGTTGAAACAGTCATTTCTAGCCCTAGAGACGCATATAAGAGTTAGCAGTAAGAATGCGTTTAAAACACAGAAGACTCGCTTCGTACAAACTCATCTGCTGTGTGTTGGTTCCTTTTAGGAAGTTGCATCTATGTTTAGATTCTGTGAGGTAGAAACACGTTTCTTCTAAAAGCTAAGTTTGGACATTCCAGAGTGGATGGGAGAACAGGCTATAAAGAGAAATACCTTGCTCTAAAACCAAAAAGGAGCTATCTAGCTGAATGGTTTTCAATGTGTGTATTCAACTTCCAGAGATAAACTGATGTGTGTTTGCAGTAGTTCAGAAACCCTTTCTTTGGAGAATGAAGAAACAGTTATTTCCAGCACTAGAGACGCATATAAGAGTTAGCAGTAAGAATGCATTTAAAACACAGAAGACCCGCTTCGTACAAACTCATCTGCTGTGTATTGGTTCCTATTAGGAGGTTGCATCTATGTTTAGAATCAGCGAGGTTGCAACACGTTTCTTTTAAAGGCTGCGTTTGGACATTCCAGAGTGGATGGGAGAAAAGGCTGTATAGAGAAATACATTGCTCTAAAACCAAAACGGAGCTATCTAGCAGAATGGTTTTCAATGTTTCTATTCAACTTCCAGAGATAAACTGATGTGTGTTTGCAGCAGTTCAGAAACCCTTTTTTGGAAAATGTAGAAACAGTCATTTCCAGCCATAGAGATGCATATAAGAGTTAGCAGTAAGAATGCCTTGAAAACACAGAAGACCCGCTTCGTACAAACTCATCTGCTGTGTGTTGGGTCCTTTTAGGAAGTTGCATCTATGTTTAGATTCAGCGAGGTAGAAACACGTTTTTTCTAAAAGCTGCGTTTGGACCTTCCAGAGTGGATGGGAGAACAGGCTGTGAAGAGAAATACCTTTCTCTGAAACCAAAACGGAGCTATCTAGCTGAATGGTTTTCAATGTGTATATTCAACTTCCAGAGATAAACTGATGTGGGTTTGCAGCAGTTCACAAACCCTTTCTTTGGAGAATGTAGAAACAGTCATTTCCAGTCATAGAGACACATATAAGAGTTAGAAATAAGAAAGCGTTTAAAACACAGAAGACCCGATTCGTAGAAACTCATCTGCTGTGTATTGGTTCCTATTAGGAAGTTGCATCTATGTTTAGATTCAGCGAGGTTGCAACCCGTTTCTTCTGAAAGCTGCGTTTGGACATTCCAGAGTGGATGGGAGAAAAGGATGTAAAGAGAAATACCTTGCTCTAAATCCAAAACGGAGGTATCTAGCAGAATGGTTTTCAATGTGTGTATTCTACTTCCAGAGATAAACTGATGTGTGTTTGCAGAAGTTGAGAAACCCTTTCTTTGGAGAATGTAGAAACAGTCATTTCCAGCCCTAGAGACGCATATAAGAGTTAGCAGTAAGAATGCGTTTAAAACACAGAAGACCCGCTTCGTACAAACTCATCTGCTGTGTATTGGTTTCTATTAGGAAGTTGCATATATGTTTAGAATCAGCGAGGTTGCAACACGTTTCTTCTAAAAGCTGCATTTGGACATTCCAGAGTGGATGGGAGAACAGGCTGTAAAGAGAAATACCTTGCTCTAAAACCAAAACGGAGCTATCTAGCAGAATGGTTTTCAATGTGTATATTCAAATTCCGGAGATAAAGTGATGTGTGTTTGCAGCAGTTCAGAAACCCTTTTTTGGAAAATATTGAAACAGTCATTTCTAGCCCTAGAGACGCATATAAGAGTTAGCAGTAAGAATGCGTTTAAAACACAGAAGACCCGCTTCGTACAAACTCATCTGCTGTGTGTTGGGTCCTTTTAGGAAGTTGCATCTATGTTTAGATTCAGCGAGGTAGAAACACGTTTCTTCTAAAAGCTGCGTTTGGACATTCCAGAGTGGATGGGAGAACAGGCTGTAAAGAGAAATACCTTGCTCTAAAACCAAAACGGAGCTATCTAGCAGAATGGTTGTCAATGTGTGTATTCCACTTCCAGAGCTAAACTGATGTGTGTTTGCAGCAGTTCAGAAACCCTTTCTTTGGAGAATGTAGAAAAAGTCATTTCGAACCCTAGATACGCATATAACAGCAGTAAGAATGCGTTTAAAAGACAGAAGACCTGCTTCTTACAAACTCATCTGCTGTGTGTTGGTTCCTTTTAGGAAGTTGCATCTATGTTTAGATTCAGCGAGGTTGCAACACGTTTCTTCTAAAAGCTGCGTTTGGACATTCCAGAGTGGATGGTAGAACAGGTTGTAAAGAAAAATACCTTGCTCTAAAACCAAAACGGAGCTTTCTTGCTGAATGGCTTTCAATGTGTGTATTCCACTTCCAGAGCTAAACTGATGTGTGTTTGCAGCACTTCAGAAACCCTTTCTTTGGAGAATGAAGAAACAGTTATTTCCAGCCCCAGAGACGAATATAAGAGTTAGCAGTAAGAATGCGTTTAAAACACAGAAGACCCGCTTCGTACTTACTCATATGCTGTGTGTTGGTTTTCTTTAGGAAGTTGCATCTATGTTTAGATTCAGAGAGGTAGAAACACGTTTCTTTTAAAAGCTGCGTTTGGACATACCAGAATGGATGGGAGAACAGGCTGTAAAGAGAAATACCTTGCTCTAAAACCAAAACGGAGCTATCTAGCAGAATGGTTTTCAATATGTGTATTCAACTTCCAGAGTTAAACTGATGTGTGTTTGCAGCAGTTCAGAAACCCTTTTTTGGAAAATGTTGAAACAGTCTTTTCTAGCCCTAGAGACGCATATAAGAGTTAGCAGTAAGAATGCGTTTAAAACACAGAAGACTCGCTTCGTACAAACTCATCTGCTGTGTGTTGGTTCCTTTTAGGAAGTTGCATCTATGTTTAGATTCTGTGAGGTAGAAACACGTTTCTTCTAAAACCTAAGTTTGGACATTCCAGAGTGGATGGGAGAACAGGCTATAAAGAGAAATACCTTGCTCTAAAACCAAAAAGGAGCTATCTAGCAGAATGGTTTTCAATGTGTGTATTCAACTTCCAGAGATAAACTGATGTGTGTTTGCAGTAGTTCAGAAACCCTTTCTTTGGAGAATGAAGAAACAGTTATTTCCAGCACTAGAGATTCATATAAGAGTTAGCAGTAAGAATGCATTTAAAACACAGAAGACCCGCTTCGTACAAACTCATCTGCTGTGTATTGGTTCCTATTAGGAGGTTGCATCTATGTTTAGAATCAGCGAGGTTGCAACACGTTTCTTTTAAAAGCTGCGTTTGGACATTCCAGAGTGGATGGGAGAACAGGCTGTATGGAGAAATACCTTGCTCTAAAACCAAAACGGAGCTATCTAGCAGAATGGTTTTCAATGTTTGTTTTCAACTTCCAGAGATAAACTGATGTGTGTTTGCAGCAGTTCAGAAACCCTTTTTTGGAAAATGTAGAAACAGTCATTTCCAGCCATAGAGATGCATATAAGAGTTAGCAGTAAGAATGCCTTGAAAACACAGAAGACCCGCTTCGTACAAACTCATCTGCTGTGTGTTGGGTCCTTTTAGGAAGTTGCATCTATGTTTAGATTCAGCGAGGTAGAAACACGTTTTTTCTAAAAGCTGCCTTTGGACCTTCCAGAGTGGATGGGAGAACAGGCTGTGAAGAGAAATACCTTTCTCTGAAACCAAAACGGAGCTATCTCGCTGAATGGTTTTCAATGTGTATATTCAACTTCCAGAGATAAACTGATGTGGGTTTGCAGCAGTTCACAAACCCTTTCTTTGGAGAATGTAGAAACAGTCATTTCCAGTCATAGAGACACATATAAGAGTTAGAAATAAGAAAGCGTTTAAAACACAGAAGACCCGATTCGTAGAAACCCATCTGCTGTGTATTGGTTCCTATTAGGAAGTTGCATTTATGTTTAGATTCAGCGAGGTTGCAACCCGTTTCTTCTGAAAGCTGCGTTTGGACATTCCAGAGTGGAAGGGAGAAAAGGATGTAAAGAGAAATACCTTGCTCTAAATCCAAAACGGAGGTATCTAGCAGAATGGTTTTCAATGTGTGTATTCTACTTCCAGAGATAAACTGATGTGTGTTTGCAGAAGTTGAGAAACCCTTTCTTTGGAGAATGTAGAAACAGTCATTTCCAGCCCTAGAGACGCATATAAGAGTTAGCAGTAAGAATGCGTTTAAAACACAGAAGACCCGCTTCGTACAAACTAATCTGCTGTGTGTTGGTTCCTTTTAGGAAGTTGCATCTATGTTTAGATTCTGTGAGGTAGAAACACGTTTCTTCTAAAAGCTGCGTTTGGACATTCCAGAGTGGATGGGAGAACAGGCTATAAAGAGAAATACCTTGCTCTAAAACCAAAAAGGAGCTATCTAGCAGAATGGTTTTCAATGTGTGTATTCAACTTCCAGAGATAAACTGATGTGTGTTTGCAGTAGTTCAGAAACCCTTTCTTTGGAGAATGAAGAAACAGTTATTTCCAGCACTAGAGACCCATATAAGAGTTAGCAGTAAGAATGCGTTTAAAACACAGAAGACCCGCTTCGTACAAAATCATCTGCTGTGTGTTGGTTACATTTAGGAAGTTGCATCTATGTTTAGATTCAGCGAGGTAGAAACACGTTTCTTCAAAAAGCCGCGTTTGGACATTCCAGAGTGGATGGGAGAACAGGCTGTAAAGAAAAATATCTTGCTCTAAAACCAAAACGGAGCTATCTAGCAGAATGGTTGTCAATGTGTGTATTCAACTTCCAGAGTTAAACTGATTTATGTTTGCCGCAGTTCAGAAACCCTTTCTTTGGTGAATGTAGAAACAGTCATTTCCAGCCCTAGAGACGCATATAAGAGTTAGCAGTAAGAATGCGTTTAAAACACAGAAGTACCGCTTCGTACTTACTCATATGCTGTGTGTTGGTTTTCTTTAGGAAGTTGCATCTATGTTTAGATTCAGAGAGGTAGAAACACGTTTCTTTTAAAAGCTGCGTTTGGACATACCAGAATGGATGGGAGAACAGGCTGTAAAGAGAAATACCTTGCTCTAAAACCAAAACGGAGCTATCTAGCAGAATGGTTGTCAATATGTGTATTCAACTTCCAGAGTTAAACTGATGTGTGTTTGCAGCAGTTCAGAAACCCTTTTTTGGAAAATGTTGAAACAGTCATTTCTAGCCCTAGAGACGCATATAAGAGTTAGCAGTAAGAATGCGTTTAAAACACAGAAGACTCGCTTCGTACAAACTCATCTGCTGTGTGTTGGTTCCTTTTAGGAAGTTGCATCTATGTTTAGATTCTGTGAGGTAGAAACACGTTTCTTCTAAAAGCTAAGTTTGGACATTCCAGAGTGGATGGGAGAAGAGGCTATAAAGAGAAATACCTTGCTCTAAAACCAAAAAGGAGCTATCTAGCTGAATGGTTTTCAATGTGTGTATTCAACTTCCAGAGATAAACTGATGTGTGTTTGCAGTAGTTCAGAAACCCTTTCTTTGGAGAATGAAGAAACAGTTATTTCCAGCACTAGAGACGCATATAAGAGTTAGCAGTAAGAATGCATTTAAAACACAGAAGACCCGCTTCGTACAAACTCATCTGCTGTGTATTGGTTCCTATTAGGAGGTTGCATCTATGTTTAGAATCAGCGAGGTTGCAACACGTTTCTTTTAAAGGCTGCGTTTGGACATTCCAGAGTGGATGGGAGAACAGGCTGTATAGAGAAATACCTTGCTCTAAAACCAAAACGGAGCTATCTAGCAGAATGGTTTTCAATGTTTGTATTCAACTTCCAGAGATAAACTGATGTGTGTTTGCAGCAGTTCAGAAACCCTTTTTTGGAAAATGTAGAAACAGTCATTTCCAGCCATAGAGATGCATATAAGAGTTAGCAGTAAGAATGCCTTGAAAACACAGAAGACCCGCTTCGTACAAACTCATCTGCTGTGTGTTGGTTCCTTTTAGGAAGTTGCATCTATGTTTAGATTCAGCGAGGTAGAAACACGTTTTTTCTAAAAGCTGCGTTTGGACCTTCCGGAGTGGATGGGAGAACAGGCTGTGAAGAGAAATACCTTTCTCTGAAACCAAAACGGAGCTATCTCGCTGAATTGTTTTCAATGTGTATATTCAACTTCCAGAGATAAACTGATGTGGGTTTGCAGCAGTTCACAAACCCTTTCTTTGGAGAATGTAGAAACAGTCATTTCCAGTCATAGAGACACATATAAGAGTTAGAAATAAGAAAGCGTTTAAAACACAGAAGACCCGATTCGTAGAAACTCATCTGCTGTGTATTGGTTCCTATTAGGAAGTTGCATCTATGTTTAGATTCAGCGAGGTTGCAACCCGTTTCTTCTGAAAGCTGCGTTTGGACATTCCAGAGTGGATGGGAGAAAAGGATGTAAAGAGAAATACCTTGCTCTAAATCCAAAACGGAGGTATCTAGCAGAATGGTTTTCAATGTGTGTATTCTACTTCCAGAGATAAACTGATGTGTGTTTGCAGAAGTTGAGAAACCCTTTCTTTGGAGAATGTAGAAACAGTCATTTCCAGCCCTAGAGACGCATATAAGAGTTAGCAGTAAGAATGCGTTTAAAACACAGAAGACCCGCTTCGTACAAACTCATCTGCTGTGTATTGGTTTCTATTAGGAAGTTGCATATATGTTTAGAATCAGCGAGGTTGCAACACGTTTCTTCTAAAAGCTGCATTTGGACATTCCAGAGTGGATGGGAGAACAGGCTGTAAAGAGAAATACCTTGCTTTAAAACCAAAACGGAGCTATCTAGCAGAATGGTTTTCAATGTGTATATTCAAATCCGGAGATAAAGTGATGTGTGTTTGCAGCAGTTCAGAAACCCTTTCTTTGGAGAATGTAGAAACAGTCATTTCCAGCCATAGAGACGCATATAAGAGTTAGCAGTAAGAATGCGTTTAAAACACAGAAGACTCGCTTCGTACAAACTCATCTGGTGTGTGTTGGTTCCTTTTAGGAAGTTGCATCTATGTTTAGATTCTGTGAGGTAGAAACACGTTTCTTCTAAAAGCTGCGTTTGGACATTCCAGAGTGGATGGGAGAACAGGCTATAAAGAGAAATACCTTGCTCTAAAACCAAAAAGGAGCTATCTAGCAGAATGGTTTTCAATGTGTGTATTCAACTTCCAGAGATAAACTGATGTGTGTTTGCAGTAGTTCAGAAACCCTTTCTTTGGAGAATGAAGAAACAGTTATTTCCAGCACTAGAGACCCATATAAGAGTTAGCAGTAAGAATGCGTTTAAAACACAGAAGACCCGCTTCGTACAAAATCATCTGCTGTGTGTTGGTTACATTTAGGAAGTTTCATCTATGTTTAGAATCAGCGAGGTTGCAACACGTTTCTTCTACAAGCTGCATTTGGACATTCCAGAGTGGATGGGAGAACAGGCTGTAAAGAGAAATACCTTGCTCTAAAACCAAAACGGAGCTATCTAGCAGATTGGTTTTCAATGTGTGTATTCAAATTCCGGAGATAAAGTGATGTGTGTTTGCAGCAGTTCAGAAACCCTTTCTTTGGAGAATGTAGAAACAGTCATTTCCAGCCATAGAGACGCATATCAGAGTTAGCAGTAAGAATGCGTTTAAAACACAGAAGACTCGCTTCGTACAAACTCATCTGCTGTGTGTTGGTTCCTTTTAGGAAGTTGCATCTATGTTTAGATTCTGTGAGGTAGAAACACGTTTCTTCTAAAAGCTGCGTTTGGACATTCCAGAGTGGATGGGAGAACAGGCTATAAAGAGAAATACCTTGCTCTAAAACCAAAAAGGAGCTATCTAGCAGAATGGTTTTCTATGTGTGTATTCAACTTCCAGAGATAAACTGATGTGTGTTTGCAGCAGTTCAGAAACCCTTTTTTGGAAAATGTAGAAACAGTCATTTCCAGCCATAGAGATGCATATAAGAGTTAGCAGTAAGAATGCCTTGAAAACACAGAAGACCCGCTTCGTACAGACTCATCTGCTGTGGGTTGGGTCCTTTTAGGAAGTTGCATCTATGTTTCGATTCAGCGAGGTAGAAACACGTTTTTTCTAAAAGCTGCGTTTGGACCTTCCAGAGTGGATGGGAGAACAGGCTGTGAAGAGAAATACCTTTCTCTGAAACCAAAACGGAGCTATCTAGCTGAATGGTTTTCAATGTGTATATTCAACTTCCAGAGATAAACTGATGTGGGTTTGCAGCAGTTCACAAACCCTTTCTTTGGAGAATGTAGAAACAGTCATTTCCAGTCATAGAGACACATATAAGAGTTAGAAATAAGAAAGCGTTTAAAACACAGAAGACCCGATTCGTAGAAACCCATCTGCTGTGTATTGGTTCCTATTAGGAAGTTGCATTTATGTTTAGATTCAGCGAGGTTGCAACCCGTTTCTTCTGAAAGCTGCGTTTGGACATTCCAGAGTGGAAGGGAGAAAAGGATGTAAAGAGAAATACCTTGCTCTAAATCCAAAACGGAGGTAGCTAGCAGAATGGTTTTCAATGTGTGTATTCTACTTCCAGAGATAAACTGATGTGTGTTTGCAGAAGTTGAGAAACCCTTTCTTTGGAGAATGTAGAAACAGTCATTTCCAGCCCTAGAGACGCATATAAGAGTTAGCAGTAAGAATGCGTTTAAAACACAGAAGTCCCGCTTCGTACTTACTCATATGCTGTGTGTTGGTTTTCTTTAGGAAGTTGCATCTATGTTTAGATTCAGAGAGGTAGAAACACGTTTCTTTTAAAAGCTGTGTTTGGACATACCAGAATGGATGGGAGAACAGGCTGTAAAGAGAAATACCTTGCTCTAAAACCAAAACGGAGCTATCTAGCAGAATGGTTGTCAATATGTGTATTCAACTTCCAGAGTTAAACTGATGTGTGTTTGCAGCAGTTCAGAAACCCTTTTTTGGAAAATGTTGAAACAGTCATTTCTAGCCCTAGAGACGCATATAAGAGTTAGCAGTAAGAATGCGTTTAAAACACAGAAGACTCGCTTCGTACAAACTCATCTGCTGTGTGTTGGTTCCTTTTAGGAAGTTGCATCTATGTTTAGATTCTGTGAGGTAGAAACACGTTTCTTCTAAAAGCTAAGTTTGGACATTCCAGAGTGGATGGGAGAACAGGCTATAAAGAGAAATACCTTGCTCTAAAACCAAAAAGGAGCTATCTAGCTGAATGGTTTTCAATGTGTGTATTCAACTTCCAGAGATAAACTGATGTGTGTTTGCAGTAGTTCAGAAACCCTTTCTTTGGAGAATGAAGAAACAGTTATTTCCAGCACTAGAGACGCATATAAGAGTTAGCAGTAAGAATGCATTTAAAACACAGAAGACCCGCTTCGTACAAACTCATCTGCTGTGTATTGGTTCCTATTAGGAGGTTGCATCTATGTTTTGAATCAGCGAGGTTGCAACACGTTTCTTTTAAAAGCTGCGTTTGGACATTCCAGAGTGGATGGGAGAACAGGCTGTATAGAGAAATACCTTGCTCTAAAACCAAAACGGAGCTATCTAGCAGAATGGTTTTCAATGTTTGTATTCAACTTCCAGAGATAAACTGATGTGTGTTTGCAGCAGTTCAGAAACCCTTTTTTGGAAAATGTAGAAACAGTCATTTCCAGCCATAGAGATGCATATAAGAGTTAGCAGTAAGAATGCCTTGAAAACACAGAAGACCCGCTTCGTACAAACTCATCTGCTGTGTGTTGGGTCCTTTTAGGAAGTTGCATCTATGTTTAGATTCAGCGAGGTAGAAACACGTTTTTTCTAAAAGCTGCGTTTGGACCTTCCAGAGTGGATGGGAGAACAGGCTGTGAAGAGAAATACCTTTCTCTGAAACCAAAACGGAGCTATCTAGCTGAATGGTTTTCAATGTGTATATTCAACTTCCAGAGATAAACTGATGTGGGTTTGCAGCAGTTCACAAACCCTTTCTTTGGAGAATGTAGAAACAGTCATTTCCAGTCATAGAGACACATATAAGAGTTAGAAATAAGAAAGCGTTTAAAACACAGAAGACCCGATTCGTAGAAACTCATCTGCTGTGTATTGGTTCCTATTAGGAAGTTGCATCTATGTTTAGATTCAGCGAGGTTGCAACCCGTTTCTTCTGAAAGCTGCGTTTGGACATTCCAGAGTGGATGGGAGAAAAGGATGTAAAGAGAAATACCTTGCTCTAAATCCAAAACGGAGGTATCTAGCAGAATGGTTTTCAATGTGTGTATTCTACTTCCAGAGATAAACTGATGTGTGTTTGCAGAAGTTGAGAAACCCTTTCTTTGGAGAATGTAGAAACAGTCATTTCCAGCCCTAGAGACGCATATAAGAGTTAGCAGTAAGAATGCGTTTAAAACACAGAAGACCCGCTTCGTACAAACTCATCTGCTGTGTATTGGTTTCTATTAGGAAGTTGCATATATGTTTAGAATCAGCGAGGTTGCAACACGTTTCTTCTAAAAGCTGCATTTGGACATTCCAGAGTGGATGGGAGAACAGGCTGTAAAGAGAAATACCTTGCTCTAAAACCAAAACGGAGCTATCTAGCAGAATGGTTTTCAATGTGTATATTCAAATTCCGGAGATAAAGTGATGTGTGTTTGCAGCAGTTCAGAAACCCTTTTTTGGAAAATATTGAAACAGTCATTTCTAGCCCTAGAGACGCATATAAGAGTTAGCAGTAAGAATGCGTTTAAAACACAGAAGACCCGCTTCGTACAAACTCATCTGCTGTGTGTTGGGTCCTTTTAGGACGTTGCATCTATGTTTAGATTCAGCGAGGTAGAAACACGTTTCTTCTAAAAGCTGCGTTTGGACATTCCAGAGTGGATGGGAGAACTGGCTGTAAAGAGAAATACCTTGCTCTAAAACCAAAACGGAGCTATCTAGCAGAATGGTTGTCAATGTGTGTATTCCACTTCCAGAGTTAAACTGATGTGTGTTTGCAGCAGTTCAGAAACCCTTTCTTTGGAGAATGTAGAAAAAGTCATTTCGAACCCTAGATACGCATATAACAGCAGTAAGAATGCGTTTAAAAGACAGAAGACCTGCTTCTTACAAACTCATCTGCTGTGTGTTGGTTCCTTTTAGGAAGTTGCATCTATGTTTAGATTCAGCGAGGTTGCAACACGTTTCTTCTAAAAGCTGCGTTTGGACATTCCAGAGTGGATGGTAGAACAGGTTGTAAAGAAAAATACCTTGCTCTAAAACCAAAACGGAGCTTTCTTGCTGAATGGCTTTCAATGTGTGTATTCCACTTCCAGAGCTAAACTGATGTGTGTTTGCAGCACTTCAGAAACCCTTTCTTTGGAGAATGAAGAAACAGTTATTTCCAGCCCCAGAGACGAATATAAGAGTTAGCAGTAAGAATGCGTTTAAAACACAGAAGACCCGCTTCGTACTTACTCATATGCTGTGTGTTGGTTTTCTTTAGGAAGTTGCATCTATGTTTAGATTCAGAGAGGTAGAAACACGTTTCTTTTAAAAGCTGCGTTTGGACATACCAGAATGGATGGGAGAACAGGCTGTAAAGAGAAATACCTTGCTCTAAAACCAAAACGGAGCTATCTAGCAGAATGGTTGTCAATATGTGTATTCAACTTCCAGAGTTAAACTGATGTGTGTTTGCAGCAGTTCAGAAACCCTTTTTTGGAAAATGTTGAAACAGTCTTTTCTAGCCCTAGAGACGCATATAAGAGTTAGCAGTAAGAATGCGTTTAAAACACAGAAGACTCGCTTCGTACAAACTCATCTGCTGTGTGTTGGTTCCTTTTAGGAAGTTGCATCTATGTTTAGATTCTGTGAGGTAGAAACACGTTTCTTCTAAAACCTAAGTTTGGACATTCCAGAGTGGATGGGAGAACAGGCTGTGAAGAGAAATACCTTTCTCTGAAACCAAAACGGAGCTATCTAGCTGAATGGTTTTCAATGTGTATATTCAACTTCCAGAGATAAACTGATGTGGGTTTGCAGCAGTTCACAAACCCTTTCTTTGGAGAATGTAGAAACAGTCATTTCCAGTCATAGAGACACATATAAGAGTTAGAAATAAGAAAGCGTTTAAAACACAGAAGACCCGATTCGTAGAAACTCATCTGCTGTGTATTGGTTCCTATTAGGAAGTTGCATCTATGTTTAGATTCAGCGAGGTTGCAACCCGTTTCTTCTGAAAGCTGCGTTTGGACATTCCAGAGTGGATGGGAGAAAAGGATGTAAAGAGAAATACCTTGCTCTAAATCCAAAACGGAGGTATCTAGCAGAATGGTTTTCAATGTGTGTATTCTACTTCCAGAGATAAACTGATGTGTGTTTGCAGAAGTTGAGAAACCCTTTCTTTGGAGAATGTAGAAACAGTCATTTCCAGCCCTAGAGACGCATATAAGAGTTAGCAGTAAGAATGCGTTTAAAACACAGAAGACCCGCTTCGTACAAACTCATCTGCTGTGTATTGGTTTCTATTAGGAAGTTGCATATATGTTTAGAATCAGCGAGGTTGCAACACGTTTCTTCTAAAAGCTGCATTTGGACATTCCAGAGTGGATGGGAGAACAGGCTGTAAAGAGAAATACCTTGCTCTAAAACCAAAACGGAGCTATCTAGCAGAATGGTTTTCAATGTGTATATTCAAATTCCGGAGATAAAGTGATGTGTGTTTGCAGCAGTTCAGAAACCCTTTTTTGGAAAATATTGAAACAGTCATTTCTAGCCCTAGAGACGCATATAAGAGTTAGCAGTAAGAATGCGTTTAAAACACAGAAGACCCGCTTCGTACAAACTCATCTGCTGTGTGTTGGGTCCTTTTAGGAAGTTGCATCTATGTTTAGATTCAGCGAGGTAGAAACACGTTTCTTCTAAAAGCTGCGTTTGGACATTCCAGAGTGGATGGGAGAACAGGCTGTAAAGAGAAATACCTTGCTCTAAAACCAAAACGGAGCTATCTAGCAGAATGGTTGTCAATGTGTGTATTCCACTTCCAGAGTTAAACTGATGTGTGTTTGCAGCAGTTCAGAAACCCTTTCTTTGGAGAATGTAGAAAAAGTCATTTCGAACCCTAGATACGCATATAACAGCAGTAAGAATGCGTTTAAAAGACAGAAGACCTGCTTCTTACAAACTCATCTGCTGTGTGTTGGTTCCTTTTAGGAAGTTGCATCTATGTTTAGATTCAGCGAGGTTGCAACACGTTTCTTCTAAAAGCTGCGTTTGGACATTCCAGAGTGGATGGTAGAACAGGTTGTAAAGAAAAATACCTTGCTCTAAAACCAAAACGGAGCTTTCTTGCTGAATGGCTTTCAATGTGTGTATTCCACTTCCAGAGCTAAACTGATGTGTGTTTGCAGCACTTCAGAAACCCTTTCTTTGGAGAATGAAGAAACAGTTATTTCCAGCCCCAGAGACGAATATAAGAGTTAGCAGTAAGAATGCGTTTAAAACACAGAAGACCCGCTTCGTACTTACTCATATGCTGTGTGTTGGTTTTCTTTAGGAAGTTGCATCTATGTTTAGATTCAGAGAGGTAGAAACACGTTTCTTTTAAAAGCTGCGTTTGGACATACCAGAATGGATGGGAGAACAGGCTGTAAAGAGAAATACCTTGCTCTAAAACCAAAACGGAGCTATCTAGCAGAATGGTTGTCAATATGTGTATTCAACTTCCAGAGTTAAACTGATGTGTGTTTGCAGCAGTTCAGAAACCCTTTTTTGGAAAATGTTGAAACAGTCTTTTCTAGCCCTAGAGACGCATATAAGAGTTAGCAGTAAGAATGCGTTTAAAACACAGAAGACTCGCTTCGTACAAACTCATCTGCTGTGTGTTGGTTCCTTTTAGGAAGTTGCATCTATGTTTAGATTCTGTGAGGTAGAAACACGTTTCTTCTAAAACCTAAGTTTGGACATTCCAGAGTGGATGGGAGAACAGGCTATAAAGAGAAATACCTTGCTCTAAAACCAAAAAGGAGCTATCTAGCAGAATGGTTTTCAATGTGTGTATTCAACTTCCAGAGATAAACTGATGTGTGTTTGCCGCAGTTCAGAAACCCTTTCTTTGGTGAATGTAGAAACAGTCATTTCCAGCCCTAGAGACGCATATAAGAGTTAGCAGTAAGAATGCGTTTAAAACACAGAAGTCCCGCTTCGTACTTACTCATATGCTGTGTGTTGGTTTTCTTTAGGAAGTTGCATCTATGTTTAGATTCAGAGAGGTAGAAACACGTTTCTTTTAAAAGCTGTGTTTGGACATACCAGAATGGATGGGAGAACAGGCTGTAAAGAGAAATACCTTGCTCTAAAACCAAAACGGAGCTATCTAGCAGAATGGTTGTCAATATGTGTATTCAACTTCCAGAGTTAAACTGATGTGTGTTTGCAGCAGTTCAGAAACCCTTTTTTGGAAAATGTTGAAACAGTCATTTCTAGCCCTAGAGACGCATATAAGAGTTAGCAGTAAGAATGCGTTTAAAACACAGAAGACTCGCTTCGTACAAACTCATCTGCTGTGTGTTGGTTCCTTTTAGGAAGTTGCATCTATGTTTAGATTCTGTGAGGTAGAAACACGTTTCTTCTAAAAGCTAAGTTTGGACATTCCAGAGTGGATGGGAGAACAGGCTATAAAGAGAAATACCTTGCTCTAAAACCAAAAAGGAGCTATCTAGCTGAATGGTTTTCAATGTGTGTATTCAACTTCCAGAGATAAACTGATGTGTGTTTGCAGTAGTTCAGAAACCCTTTCTTTGGAGAATGAAGAAACAGTTATTTCCAGCACTAGAGACGCATATAAGAGTTAGCAGTAAGAATGCATTTAAAACACAGAAGACCCGCTTCGTACAAACTCATCTGCTGTGTATTGGTTCCTATTAGGAGGTTGCATCTATGTTTAGAATCAGCGAGGTTGCAACACGTTTCTTTTAAAGGCTGCGTTTGGACATTCCAGAGTGGATGGGAGAACAGGCTGTATAGAGAAATACCTTGCTCTAAAACCAAAACGGAGCTATCTAGCAGAATGGTTTTCAATGTTTGTATTCAACTTCCAGAGATAAACTGATGTGTGTTTGCAGCAGTTCAGAAACCCTTTTTTGGAAAATGTAGAAACAGTCATTTCCAGCCATAGAGATGCATATAAGAGTTAGCAGTAAGAATGCCTTGAAAACACGGAAGACCCGCTTCGTACAAACTCATCTGCTGTGTGTTGGGTCCTTTTAGGAAGTTGCATCTATGTTTAGATTCAGCGAGGTAGAAACACGTTTTTTCTAAAAGCTGCGTTTGGACCTTCCAGAGTGGATGGGAGAACAGGCTGTGAAGAGAAATACCTTTCTCTGAAACCAAAACGGAGCTATCTAGCTGAATGGTTTTCAATGTGTATATTCAACTTCCAGAGATAAACTGATGTGGGTTTGCAGCAGTTCACAAACCCTTTCTTTGGAGAATGTAGAAACAGTCATTTCCAGTCATAGAGACACATATAAGAGTTAGAAATAAGAAAGCGTTTAAAACACAGAAGACCCGATTCGTAGAAACTCATCTGCTGTGTATTGGTTCCTATTAGGAAGTTGCATCTATGTTTAGAATCAGCGAGGTTGCAACCCGTTTCTTCTGAAAGCTGCGTTTGGACATTCCAGAGTGGATGGGAGAAAAGGATGTAAAGAGAAATACCTTGCTCTAAATCCAAAACGGAGGTATCTAGCAGAATGGTTTTCAATGTGTGTATTCTACTTCCAGAGATAAACTGATGTGTGTTTGCAGAAGTTGAGAAACCCTTTCTTTGGAGAATGTAGAAACAGTCATTTCCAGCCCTAGAGACGCATATAAGAGTTAGCAGTAAGAATGCGTTTAAAACACAGAAGACCCGCTTCGTACAAACTCATCTGCTGTGTATTGGTTTCTATTAGGAAGTTGCATATATGTTTAGAATCAGCGAGGTTGCAACACGTTTCTTCTAAAAGCTGCATTTGGACATTCCAGAGTGGATGGGAGAACAGGCTGTAAAGAGAAATACCTTGCTCTAAAACCAAAACGGAGCTATCTAGCAGAATGGTTTTCAATGTGTATATTCAAATTCCGGAGATAAAGTGATGTGTGTTTGCAGCAGTTCAGAAACCCTTTTTTGGAAAATATTGAAACAGTCATTTCTAGCCCTAGAGACGCATATAAGAGTTAGCAGTAAGAATGCGTTTAAAACACAGAAGACCCGCTTCGTACAAACTCATCTGCTGTGTGTTGGGTCCTTTTAGGACGTTGCATCTATGTTTAGATTCAGCGAGGTAGAAACACGTTTCTTCTAAAAGCTGCGTTTGGACATTCCAGAGTGGATGGGAGAACTGGCTGTAAAGAGAAATACCTTGCTCTAAAACCAAAACGGAGCTATCTAGCAGAATGGTTGTCAATGTGTGTATTCCACTTCCAGAGTTAAACTGATGTGTGTTTGCAGCAGTTCAGAAACCCTTTCTTTGGAGAATGTAGAAAAAGTCATTTCGAACCCTAGATACGCATATAACAGCAGTAAGAATGCGTTTAAAAGACAGAAGACCTGCTTCTTACAAACTCATCTGTTGTGTGTTGGTTCCTTTTAGGAAGTTGCATCTATGTTTAGATTCAGCGAGGTTGCAACACGTTTCTTCTAAAAGCTGCGTTTGGACATTCCAGAGTGGATGGTAGAACAGGTTGTAAAGAAAAATACCTTGCTCTAAAACCAAAACGGAGCTTTCTTGCTGAATGGCTTTCAATGTGTGTATTCCACTTCCAGAGCTAAACTGATGTGTGTTTGCAGCACTTCAGAAACCCTTTCTTTGGAGAATGAAGAAACAGTTATTTCCAGCCCCAGAGACGAATATAAGAGTTAGCAGTAAGAATGCGTTTAAAACACAGAAGACCCGCTTCGTAATTACTCATATGCTGTGTGTTGGTTTTCTTTAGGAAGTTGCATCTATGTTTAGATTCAGAGAGGTAGAAACACGTTTCTTTTAAAAGCTGCGTTTGGACATACCAGAATGGATGGGAGAACAGGCTGTAAAGAGAAATACCTTGCTCTAAAACCAAAACGGAGCTATCTAGCAGAATGGTTGTCAATATGTGTATTCAACTTCCAGAGTTAAACTGATGTGTGTTTGCAGCAGTTCAGAAACCCTTTTTTGGAAAATGTTGAAACAGTCTTTTCTAGCCCTAGAGACGCATATAAGAGTTAGCAGTAAGAATGCGTTTAAAACACAGAAGACTCGCTTCGTACAAACTCATCTGCTGTGTGTTGGTTCCTTTTAGGAAGTTGCATCTATGTTTAGATTCTGTGAGGTAGAAACACGTTTCTTCTAAAACCTAAGTTTGGACATTCCAGAGTGGATGGGAGAACAGGCTGTGAAGAGAAATACCTTTCTCTGAAACCAAAACGGAGCTATCTAGCTGAATGGTTTTCAATGTGTATATTCAACTTCCAGAGATAAACTGATGTGGGTTTGCAGCAGTTCACAAACCCTTTCTTTGGAGAATGTAGAAACAGTCATTTCCAGTCATAGAGACACATATAAGAGTTAGAAATAAGAAAGCGTTTAAAACACAGAAGACCCGATTCGTAGAAACTCATCTGCTGTGTATTGGTTCCTATTAGGAAGTTGCATTTTGTTTAGATTCAGCGAGGTTGCAACCCGTTTCTTCTGAAAGCTGCGTTTGGACATTCCAGAGTGGATGGGAGAAAAGGATGTAAAGAGAAATACCTTGCTCTAAATCCAAAACGGAGGTATCTAGCAGAATGGTTTTCAATGTGTGTATTCTACTTCCAGAGATAAACTGATGTGTGTTTGCAGAAGTTGAGAAACCCTTTCTTTGGAGAATGTAGAAACAGTCATTTCCAGCCCTAGAGACGCATATAAGAGTTAGCAGTAAGAATGCGTTTAAAACACAGAAGACCCGCTTCGTACAAACTCATCTGCTGTGTATTGGTTTCTATTAGGAAGTTGCATATATGTTTAGAATCAGCGAGGTTGCAACACGTTTCTTCTAAAAGCTGCATTTGGACATTCCAGAGTGGATGGGAGAACAGGCTGTAAAGAGAAATACCTTGCTCTAAAACCAAAACGGAGCTATCTAGCAGAATGGTTTTCAATGTGTATATTCAAATTCCGGAGATAAAGTGATGTGTGTTTGCAGCAGTTCAGAAACCCTTTTTTGGAAAATATTGAAACAGTCATTTCTAGCCCTAGAGACGCATATAAGAGTTAGCAGTAAGAATGCGTTTAAAACACAGAAGACCCGCTTCGTACAAACTCATCTGCTGTGTGTTGGGTCCTTTTAGGAAGTTGCATCTATGTTTAGATTCAGCGAGGTAGAAACACGTTTCTTCTAAAAGCTGCGTTTGGACATTCCAGAGTGGATGGGAGAACAGGCTGTAAAGAGAAATACCTTGCTCTAAAACCAAAACGGAGCTATCTAGCAGAATGGTTGTCAATGTGTGTATTCCACTTCCAGAGTTAAACTGATGTGTGTTTGCAGCAGTTCAGAAACCCTTTCTTTGGAGAATGTAGAAAAAGTCATTTCGAACCCTAGATACGCATATAACAGCAGTAAGAATGCGTTTAAAAGACAGAAGACCTGCTTCTTACAAACTCATCTGCTGTGTGTTGGTTCCTTTTAGGAAGTTGCATCTATGTTTAGATTCAGCGAGGTTGCAACACGTTTCTTCTAAAAGCTGCGTTTGGACATTCCAGAGTGGATGGTAGAACAGGTTGTAAAGAAAAATACCTTGCTCTAAAACCAAAACGGAGCTTTCTTGCTGAATGGCTTTCAATGTGTGTATTCCACTTCCAGAGCTAAACTGATGTGTTTTTGCAGCACTTCAGAAACCCTTTCTTTGGAGAATGAAGAAACAGTTATTTCCAGCCCCAGAGACGAATATAAGAGTTAGCAGTAAGAATGCGTTTAAAACACAGAAGACCCGCTTCGTACTTACTCATATGCTGTGTGTTGGTTTTCTTTAGGAAGTTGCATCTATGTTTAGATTCAGAGAGGTAGAAACACGTTTCTTTTAAAAGCTGCGTTTGGACATACCAGAATGGCTGGGAGAACAGGCTGTAAAGAGAAATACCTTGCTCTAAAACCAAAACGGAGCTATCTAGCAGAATGGTTGTCAATATGTGCATTCAACTTCCAGAGTTAAACTGATGTGTGTTTGCAGCAGTTCAGAAACCCTTTTTTGGAAAATGTTGAAACAGTCTTTTCTAGCCCTAGAGACGCATATAAGAGTTAGCAGTAAGAATGCGTTTAAAACACAGAAGACTCGCTTCGTACAAACTCATCTGCTGTGTGTTGGTTCCTTTTAGGAAGTTGCATCTATGTTTAGATTCTGTGAGGTAGAAACACGATTCTTCTAAAACCTAAGTTTGGACATTCCAGAGTGGATGGGAGAACAGGCTATAAAGAGAAATACCTTGCTCTAAAACCAAAAAGGAGCTATCTAGCAGAATGGTTTTCAATGTGTGTATTCAACTTCCAGAGATAAACTGATGTGTGTTTGCAGTAGTTCAGAAACCCTTTCTTTGGAGAATGAAGAAACAGTTATTTCCAGCACTAGAGATTCATATAAGAGTTAGCAGTAAGAATGCATTTAAAACACAGAAGACCCGCTTCGTACAAACTCATCTGCTGTGTATTGGTTCCTATTAGGAGGTTGCATCTATGTTTAGAATCAGCGAGGTTGCAACACGTTTCTTTTAAAAGCTGCGTTTGGACATTCCAGAGTGGATGGGAGAACAGGCTGTATAGAGAAATACCTTGCTCTAAAACCAAAACGGAGCTATCTAGCAGAATGGTTTTCAATGTTTGTTTTCAACTTCCAGAGATAAACTGATGTGTGTTTGCAGCAGTTCAGAAACCCTTTTTTGGAAAATGTAGAAACAGTCATTTCCAGCCATAGAGATGCATATAAGAGTTAGCAGTAAGAATGCCTTGAAAACACAGAAGACCCGCTTCGTACAAACTCATCTGCTGTGTGTTGGGTCCTTTTAGGAAGTTGCATCTATGTTTAGATTCAGCGAGGTAGAAACACGTTTTTTCTAAAAGCTGCCTTTGGACCTTCCAGAGTGGATGGGAGAACAGGCTGTGAAGAGAAATACCTTTCTCTGAAACCAAAACGGAGCTATCTCGCTGAATGGTTTTCAATGTGTATATTCAACTTCCAGAGATAAACTGATGTGGGTTTGCAGCAGTTCACAAACCCTTTCTTTGGAGAATGTAGAAACAGTCATTTCCAGTCATAGAGACACATATAAGAGTTAGAAATAAGAAAGCGTTTAAAACACAGAAGACCCGATTCGTAGAAACCCATCTGCTGTGTATTGGTTCCTATTAGGAAGTTGCATTTATGTTTAGATTCAGCGAGGTTGCAACCCGTTTCTTCTGAAAGCTGCGTTTGGACATTCCAGAGTGGAAGGGAGAAAAGGATGTAAAGAGAAATACCTTGCTCTAAATCCAAAACGGTGGTATCTAGCAGAATGGTTTTCAATGTGTGTATTCTACTTCCAGAGATAAACTGATGTGTGTTTGCAGAAGTTGAGAAACCCTTTCTTTGGAGAATGTAGAAACAGTCATTTCCAGCCCTAGAGACGCATATAAGAGTTAGCAGTAAGAATGCGTTTAAAACACAGAAGACCCGCTTCGTACAAACTCATCTGCTGTGTGTTGGTTCCTTTTAGGAAGTTGCATCTATGTTTAGATTCTGTGAGGTAGAAACACGTTTCTTCTAAAAGCTGCGTTTGGACATTCCAGAGTGGATGGGAGAACAGGCTATAAAGAGAAATACCTTGCTCTAAAACCAAAAAGGAGCTATCTAGCAGAATGGTTTTCAATGTGTGTATTCAACTTCCAGAGATAAACTGATGTGTGTTTGCAGTAGTTCAGAAACCCTTTCTTTGGAGAATGAAGAAACAGTTATTTCCAGCACTAGAGACCCATATAAGAGTTAGCAGTAAGAATGCGTTTAAAACACAGAAGACCCGCTTCGTACAAAATCATCTGCTGTGTGTTGGTTACATTTAGGAAGTTGCATCTATGTTTAGATTCAGCGAGGTAGAAACACGTTTCTTCAAAAAGCCGCGTTTGGACATTCCAGAGTGGATGGGAGAACAGGCTGTAAAGAAAAATATCTTGCTCTAAAACCAAAACGGAGCTATCTAGCAGAATGGTTGTCAATGTGTGTATTCAACTTCCAGAGTTAAACTGATTTATGTTTGCCGCAGTTCAGAAACCCTTTCTTTGGTGAATGTAGAAACAGTCATTTCCAGCCCTAGAGACGCATATAAGAGTTAGCAGTAAGAATGCGTTTAAAACACAGAAGTCCCCCTTCGTACTTACTCATATGCTGTGTGTTGGTTTTCTTTAGGAAGTTGCATCTATGTTTAGATTCAGAGAGGTAGAAACACGTTTCTTTTAAAAGCTGCGTTTGGACATACCAGAATGGATGGGAGAACAGGCTGTAAAGAGAAATACCTTGCTCTAAAACCAAAACGGAGCTATCTAGCAGAATGGTTGTCAATATGTGTATTCAACTTCCAGAGTTAAACTGATGTGTGTTTGCAGCAGTTCAGAAACCCTTTTTTGGAAAATGTTGAAACAGTCATTTCTAGCCCTAGAGACGCATATAAGAGTTAGCAGTAAGAATGCGTTTAAAACACAGAAGACTCGCTTCGTACAAACTCATCTGCTGTGTGTTGGTTCCTTTTAGGAAGTTGCATCTATGTTTAGATTCTGTGAGGTAGAAACACGTTTCTTCTAAAAGCTAAGTTTGGACATTCCAGAGTGGATGGGAGAACAGGCTATAAAGAGAAATACCTTGCTCTAAAACCAAAAAGGAGCTATCTAGCTGAATGGTTTTCAATGTGTGTATTCAACTTCCAGAGATAAACTGATGTGTGTTTGCAGTAGTTCAGAAACCCTTTCTTTGGAGAATGAAGAAACAGTTATTTCCAGCACTAGAGACGCATATAAGAGTTAGCAGTAAGAATGCATTTAAAACACAGAAGACCCGCTTCGTACAAACTCATCTGCTGTGTATTGGTTCCTATTAGGAGGTTGCATCTATGTTTAGAATCAGCGAGGTTGCAACACGTTTCTTTTAAAGGCTGCGTTTGGACATTCCAGAGTGGATGGGAGAAAAGGCTGTATAGAGAAATACATTGCTCTAAAACCAAAACGGAGCTATCTAGCAGAATGGTTTTCAATGTTTCTATTCAACTTCCAGAGATAAACTGATGTGTGTTTGCAGCAGTTCAGAAACCCTTTTTTGGAAAATGTAGAAACAGTCATTTCCAGCCATAGAGATGCATATAAGAGTTAGCAGTAAGAATGCCTTGAAAACACAGAAGACCCGCTTCGTACAAACTCATCTGCTGTGTGTTGGGTCCTTTTAGGAAGTTGCATCTATGTTTAGATTCAGCGAGGTAGAAACACGTTTTTTCTAAAAGCTGCGTTTGGACCTTCCAGAGTGGATGGGAGAACAGGCTGTGAAGAGAAATACCTTTCTCTGAAACCAAAACGGAGCTATCTAGCTGAATGGTTTTCAATGTGTATATTCAACTTCCAGAGATAAACTGATGTGGGTTTGCAGCAGTTCACAAACCCTTTCTTTGGAGAATGTAGAAACAGTCATTTCCAGTCATAGAGACACATATAAGAGTTAGAAATAAGAAAGCGTTTAAAACACAGAAGACCCGATTCGTAGAAACTCATCTGCTGTGTATTGGTTCCTATTAGGAAGTTGCATCTATGTTTAGATTCAGCGAGGTTGCAACCCGTTTCTTCTGAAAGCTGCGTTTGGACATTCCAGAGTGGATGGGAGAAAAGGATGTAAAGAGAAATACCTTGCTCTAAATCCAAAACGGAGGTATCTAGCAGAATGGTTTTCAATGTGTGTATTCTACTTCCAGAGATAAACTGATGTGTGTTTGCAGAAGTTGAGAAACCCTTTCTTTGGAGAATGTAGAAACAGTCATTTCCAGCCCTAGAGACGCATGTAAGAGTTAGCAGTAAGAATGCGTTTAAAACACAGAAGACCCATTTCGTACAAACTCATCTGCTGTGTATTGGTTTCTATTAGGAAGTTGCATATATGTTTAGAATCAGCGAGGTTGCAACACGTTTCTTCTAAAAGCTGCATTTGGACATTCCAGAGTGGATGGGAGAACAGGCTGTAAAGAGAAATACCTTGCTCTAAAACCAAAACGGAGCTATCTAGCAGAATGGTTGTCAATGTGTGTATTCAACTTCCAGAGTTAAACTGATTTATGTTTGCCGCAGTTCAGAAACCCTTTCTTTGGTGAATGTAGAAACAGTCATTTCCAGCCCTAGAGACGCATATAAGAGTTAGCAGTAAGAATGCGTTTAAAACACAGAAGTCCCGCTTCGTACTTACTCATATGCTGTGTGTTGGTTTTCTTTAGGAAGTTGCATCTATGTTTAGATTCAGAGAGGTAGAAACACGTTTCTTTTAAAAGCTGCGTTTGGACATACCAGAATGGATGGGAGAACAGGCTGTAAAGAGAAATACCTTGCTCTAAAACCAAAACGGAGCTATCTAGCAGAATGGTTGTCAATATGTGTATTCAACTTCCAGAGTTAAACTGATGTGTGTTTGCAGCAGTTCAGAAACCCTTTTTTGGAAAATGTTGAAACAGTCATTTCTAGCCCTAGAGACGCATATAAGAGTTAGCAGTAAGAATGCGTTTAAAACACAGAAGACTCGCTTTGTACAAACTCATCTGCTGTGTGTTGGTTCCTTTTAGGAAGTTGCATCTATGTTTAGATTCTGTGAGGTAGAAACACGTTTCTTCTAAAAGCTAAGTTTGGACATTCCAGAGTGGATGGGAGAACAGGCTATAAAGAGAAATACCTTGCTCTAAAACCAAAAAGGAGCTATCTAGCTGAATGGTTTTCAATGTGTGTATTCAACTTCCAGAGATAAACTGATGTGTGTTTGCAGTAGTTCAGAAACCCTTTCTTTGGAGAATGAAGAAACAGTTATTTCCAGCACTAGAGACGCATATAAGAGTTAGCAGTAAGAATGCATTTAAAACACAGAAGACCCGCTTCGTACAAACTCATCTGCTGTGTATTGGTTCCTATTAGGAGGTTGCATCTATGTTTAGAATCAGCGAGGTTGCAACACGTTTCTTTTAAAGGCTGCGTTTGGACATTCCAGAGTGGATGGGAGAAAAGGCTGTATAGAGAAATACATTGCTCTAAAACCAAAACGGAGCTATCTAGCAGAATGGTTTTCAATGTTTCTATTCAACTTCCAGAGATAAACTGATGTGTGTTTGCAGCAGTTCAGAAACCCTTTTTTGGAAAATGTAGAAACAGTCATTTCCAGCCATAGAGATGCATATAAGAGTTAGCAGTAAGAATGCCTTGAAAACACAGAAGACCCGCTTCGTACAAACTCATCTGCTGTGTGTTGGGTCCTTTTAGGAAGTTGCATCTATGTTTAGATTCAGCGAGGTAGAAACACGTTTTTTCTAAAAGCTGCGTTTGGACCTTCCAGAGTGGATGGGAGAACAGGCTGTGAAGAGAAATACCTTTCTCTGAAACCAAAACGGAGCTATCTAGCTGAATGGTTTTCAATGTGTATATTCAACTTCCAGAGATAAACTGATGTGGGTTTGCAGCAGTTCACAAACCCTTTCTTTGGAGAATGTAGAAACAGTCATTTCCAGTCATAGAGACACATATAAGAGTTAGAAATAAGAAAGCGTTTAAAACACAGAAGACCCGATTCGTAGAAACTCATCTGCTGTGTATTGGTTCCTATTAGGAAGTTGCATCTATGTTTAGATTCAGCGAGGTTGCAACCCGTTTCTTCTGAAAGCTGCGTTTGGACATTCCAGAGTGGATGGGAGAAAAGGATGTAAAGAGAAATACCTTGCTCTAAATCCAAAACGGAGGTATCTAGCAGAATGGTTTTCAATGTGTGTATTCTACTTCCAGAGATAAACTGATGTGTGTTTGCAGAAGTTGAGAAACCCTTTCTTTGGAGAATGTAGAAACAGTCATTTCCAGCCCTAGAGACGCATGTAAGAGTTAGCAGTAAGAATGCGTTTAAAACACAGAAGACCCATTTCGTACAAACTCATCTGCTGTGTATTGGTTTCTATTAGGAAGTTGCATATATGTTTAGAATCAGCGAGGTTGCAACACGTTTCTTCTAAAAGCTGCATTTGGACATTCCAGAGTGGATGGGAGAACAGGCTGTAAAGAGAAATACCTTGCTCTAAAACCAAAACGGAGCTATCTAGCAGAATGGTTGTCAATGTGTGTATTCAACTTCCAGAGTTAAACTGATTTATGTTTGCCGCAGTTCAGAAACCCTTTCTTTGGTGAATGTAGAAACAGTCATTTCCAGCCCTAGAGACGCATATAAGAGTTAGCAGTAAGAATGCGTTTAAAACACAGAAGTCCCGCTTCGTACTTACTCATATGCTGTGTGTTGGTTTTCTTTAGGAAGTTGCATCTATGTTTAGATTCAGAGAGGTAGAAACACGTTTCTTTTAAAAGCTGTGTTTGGACATACCAGAATGGATGGGAGAACAGGCTGTAAAGAGAAATACCTTGCTCTAAAACCAAAACGGAGCTATCTAGCAGAATGGTTGTCAATATGTGTATTCAACTTCCAGAGTTAAACTGATGTGTGTTTGCAGCAGTTCAGAAACCCTTTTTTGGAAAATGTTGAAACAGTCATTTCTAGCCCTAGAGACGCATATAAGAGTTAGCAGTAAGAATGCGTTTAAAACACAGAAGACTCGCTTCGTACAAACTCATCTGCTGTGTGTTGGTTCCTTTTAGGAAGTTGCATCTATGTTTAGATTCTGTGAGGTAGAAACACGTTTCTTCTAAAAGCTAAGTTTGGACATTCCAGAGTGGATGGGAGAACAGGCTATAAAGAGAAATACCTTGCTCTAAAACCAAAAAGGAGCTATCTAGCTGAATGGTTTTCAATGTGTGTATTCAACTTCCAGAGATAAACTGATGTGTGTTTGCAGTAGTTCAGAAACCCTTTCTTTGGAGAATGAAGAAACAGTTATTTCCAGCACTAGAGACGCATATAAGAGTTAGCAGTAAGAATGCATTTAAAACACAGAAGACCCGCTTCGTACAAACTCATCTGCTGTGTATTGGTTCCTATTAGGAGGTTGCATCTATGTTTAGAATCAGCGAGGTTGCAACACGTTTCTTTTAAAGGCTGCGTTTGGACATTCCAGAGTGGATGGGAGAAAAGGCTGTATAGAGAAATACATTGCTCTAAAACCAAAACGGAGCTATCTAGCAGAATGGTTTTCAATGTTTCTATTCAACTTCCAGAGATAAACTGATGTGTGTTTGCAGCAGTTCAGAAACCCTTTTTTGGAAAATGTAGAAACAGTCATTTCCAGCCATAGAGATGCATATAAGAGTTAGCAGTAAGAATGCCTTGAAAACACAGAAGACCCGCTTCGTACAAACTCATCTGCTGTGTGTTGGGTCCTTTTAGGAAGTTGCATCTATGTTTAGATTCAGCGAGGTAGAAACACGTTTTTTCTAAAAGCTGCGTTTGGACCTTCCAGAGTGGATGGGAGAACAGGCTGTGAAGAGAAATACCTTTCTCTGAAACCAAAACGGAGCTATCTAGCTGAATGGTTTTCAATGTGTATATTCAACTTCCAGAGATAAACTGATGTGGGTTTGCAGCAGTTCACAAACCCTTTCTTTGGAGAATGTAGAAACAGTCATTTCCAGTCATAGAGACACATATAAGAGTTAGAAATAAGAAAGCGTTTAAAACACAGAAGACCCGATTCGTAGAAACTCATCTGCTGTGTATTGGTTCCTATTAGGAAGTTGCATCTATGTTTAGATTCAGCGAGGTTGCAACCCGTTTCTTCTGAAAGCTGCGTTTGGACATTCCAGAGTGGATGGGAGAAAAGGATGTAAAGAGAAATACCTTGCTCTAAATCCAAAACGGAGGTATCTAGCAGAATGGTTTTCAATGTGTGTATTCTACTTCCAGAGATAAACTGATGTGTGTTTGCAGAAGTTGAGAAACCCTTTCTTTGGAGAATGTAGAAACAGTCATTTCCAGCCCTAGAGACGCATATAAGAGTTAGCAGTAAGAATGCGTTTAAAACACAGAAGACCCGCTTCGTACAAACTCATCTGCTGTGTATTGGTTTCTATTAGGAAGTTGCATATATGTTTAGAATCAGCGAGGTTGCAACACGTTTCTTCTAAAAGCTGCATTTGGACATTCCAGAGTGGATGGGAGAACAGGCTGTAAAGAGAAATACCTTGCTCTAAAACCAAAACGGAGCTATCTAGCAGAATGGTTTTCAATGTGTATATTCAAATTCCGGAGATAAAGTGATGTGTGTTTGCAGCAGTTCAGAAACCCTTTTTTGGAAAATATTGAAACAGTCATTTCTAGCCCTAGAGACGCATATAAGAGTTAGCAGTAAGAATGCGTTTAAAACACAGAAAACCCGCTTCGTACAAACTCATCTGCTGTGTGTTGGGTCCTTTTAGGAAGTTGCATCTATGTTTAGATTCAGCGAGGTAGAAACACGTTTCTTCTAAAATCTGCGTTTGGACATTCCAGAGTGGATGGGAGAACAGGCTGTAAAGAGAAATACCTTGCTCTAAAACCAAAACGGAGCTATCTAGCAGAATGGTTGTCAATGTGTGTATTCCACTTCCAGAGTTAAACTGATGTGTGTTTGCAGCAGTTCAGAAACCCTTTCTTTGGAGAATGTAGAAAAAGTCATTTCGAACCCTAGATACGCATATAACAGCAGTAAGAATGCGTTTAAAAGACAGAAGACCTGCTTCTTACAAACTCATCTGCTGTGTGTTGGTTCCTTTTAGGAAGTTGCATCTATGTTTAGATTCAGCGAGGTTGCAACACGTTTCTTCTAAAAGCTGCGTTTGGACATTCCAGAGTGGATGGTAGAACAGGTTGTAAAGAAAAATACCTTGCTCTAAAACCAAAACGGAGCTTTCTTGCTGAATGGCTTTCAATGTGTGTATTCCACTTCCAGAGCTAAACTGATGTGTGTTTGCAGCACTTCAGAAACCCTTTCTTTGGAGAATGAAGAAACAGTTATTTCCAGCCCCAGAGACGAATATAAGAGTTAGCAGTAAGAATGCGTTTAAAACACAGAAGACCCGCTTCGTACTTACTCATATGCTGTGTGTTGGTTTTCTTTAGGAAGTTGCATCTATGTTTAGATTCAGAGAGGTAGAAACACGTTTCTTTTAAAAGCTGCGTTTGGACATACCAGAATGGATGGGAGAACAGGCTGTAAAGAGAAATACCTTGCTCTAAAACCAAAACGGAGCTATCTAGCAGAATGGTTGTCAATATGTGTATTCAACTTCCAGAGTTAAACTGATGTGTGTTTGCAGCAGTTCAGAAACCCTTTTTTGGAAAATGTTGAAACAGTCTTTTCTAGCCCTAGAGACGCATATAAGAGTTAGCAGTAAGAATGCGTTTAAAACACAGAAGACTCGCTTCGTACAAACTCATCTGCTGTGTGTTGGTTCCTTTTAGGAAGTTGCATCTATGTTTAGATTCTGTGAGGTAGAAACACGTTTCTTCTAAAACCTAAGTTTGGACATTCCAGAGTGGATGGGAGAACAGGCTGTGAAGAGAAATACCTTTCTCTGAAACCAAAACGGAGCTATCTAGCTGAATGGTTTTCAATGTGTATATTCAACTTCCAGAGATAAACTGATGTGGGTTTGCAGCAGTTCACAAACCCTTTCTTTGGAGAATGTAGAAACAGTCATTTCCAGTCATAGAGACACATATAAGAGTTAGAAATAAGAAAGCGTTTAAAACACAGAAGACCCGATTCGTAGAAACTCATCTGCTGTGTATTGGTTCCTATTAGGAAGTTGCATCTATGTTTAGATTCAGCGAGGTTGCAACCCGTTTCTTCTGAAAGCTGCGTTTGGACATTCCAGAGTGGATGGGAGAAAAGGATGTAAAGAGAAATACCTTGCTCTAAATCCAAAACGGAGGTATCTAGCAGAATGGTTTTCAATGTGTGTATTCTACTTCCAGAGATAAACTGATGTGTGTTTGCAGAAGTTGAGAAACCCTTTCTTTGGAGAATGTAGAAACAGTCATTTCCAGCCCTAGAGACGCATATAAGAGTTAGCAGTAAGAATGCGTTTAAAACACAGAAGACCCGCTTCGTACAAACTCATCTGCTGTGTATTGGTTTCTATTAGGAAGTTGCATATATGTTTAGAATCAGCGAGGTTGCAACACGTTTCTTCTAAAAGCTGCATTTGGACATTCCAGAGTGGATGGGAGAACAGGCTGTAAAGAGAAATACCTTGCTCTAAAACCAAAACGGAGCTATCTAGCAGAATGGTTTTCAATGTGTATATTCAAATTCCGGAGATAAAGTGATGTGTGTTTGCAGCAGTTCAGAAACCCTTTTTTGGAAAATATTGAAACAGTCATTTCTAGCCCTAGAGACGCATATAAGAGTTAGCAGTAAGAATGCGTTTAAAACACAGAAGACCCGCTTCGTACAAACTCATCTGCTGTGTGTTGGGTCCTTTTAGGAAGTTGCATCTATGTTTAGATTCAGCGAGGTAGAAACACGTTTCTTCTAAAAGCTGCGTTTGGACATTCCAGAGTGGATGGGAGAACAGGCTGTAAAGAGAAATACCTTGCTCTAAAACCAAAACGGAGCTATCTAGCAGAATGGTTGTCAATGTTTGTATTCCACTTCCAGAGTTAAACTGATGTGTGTTTGCAGCAGTTCAGAAACCCTTTCTTTGGAGAATGTAGAAAAAGTCATTTCGAACCCTAGATACGCATATAACAGCAGTAAGAATGCGTTTAAAAGACAGAAGACCTGCTTCTTACAAACTCATCTGCTGTGTCTTTGTTCCTTTTAGGAAGTTGCATCTATGTTTAGATTCAGCGAGGTTGCAACACGTTTCTTCTAAAAGCTGCGTTTGGACATTCCAGAGTGGATGGTAGAACAGGTTGTAAAGAAAAATACCTTGCTCTAAAACCAAAACGGAGCTTTCTTGCTGAATGGCTTTCAATGTGTGTATTCCACTTCCAGAGCTAAACTGATGTGTGTTTGCAGCACTTCAGAAACCCTTTCTTTGGAGAATGAAGAAACAGTTATTTCCAGCCCCAGAGACGAATATAAGAGTTAGCAGTAAGAATGCGTTTAAAACACAGAAGACCCGCTTCGTACTTACTCATATGCTGTGTGTTGGTTTTCTTTAGGAAGTTGCATCTATGTTTAGATTCAGAGAGGTAGAAACACGTTTCTTTTAAAAGCTGTGTTTGGACATACCAGAATGGATGGGAGAACAGGCTGTAAAGAGAAATACCTTGCTCTAAAACCAAAACGGAGCTATCTAGCAGAATGGTTGTCAATATGTGCATTCAACTTCCAGAGTTAAACTGATGTGTGTTTGCAGCAGTTCAGAAACCCTTTTTTGGAAAATGTTGAAACAGTCTTTTCTAGCCCTAGAGACGCATATAAGAGTTAGCAGTAAGAATGCGTTTAAAACACAGAAGACTCGCTTCGTACAAACTCATCTGCTGTGTGTTGGTTCCTTTTAGGAAGTTGCATCTATGTTTAGATTCTGTGAGGTAGAAACACGTTTCTTCTAAAACCTAAGTTTGGACATTCCAGAGTGGATGGGAGAACAGGCTATAAAGAGAAATACCTTGCTCTAAAACCAAAAAGGAGCTATCTAGCAGAATGGTTTTCAATGTGTGTATTCAACTTCCAGAGATAAACTGATGTGTGTTTGCAGTAGTTCAGAAACCCTTTCTTTGGAGAATGAAGAAACAGTTATTTCCAGCACTAGAAATTCATATAAGAGTTAGCAGTAAGAATGCATTTAAAACACAGAAGACCCGCTTCGTACAAACTCATCTGCTGTGTATTGGTTCCTATTAGGAGGTTGCATCTATGTTTAGAATCAGCGAGGTTGCAACACGTTTCTTTTAAAAGCTGCGTTTGGACATTCCAGAGTGGATGGGAGAACAGGCTGTATAGAGAAATACCTTGCTCTAAAACCAAAACGGAGCTATCTAGCAGAATGGTTTTCAATGTTTGTTTTCAACTTCCAGAGATAAACTGATGTGTGTTTGCAGCAGTTCAGAAACCCTTTTTTGGAAAATGTAGAAACAGTCATTTCCAGCCATAGAGATGCATATAAGAGTTAGCAGTAAGAATGCCTTGAAAACACAGAAGACCCGCTTCGTACAAACTCATCTGCTGTGTGTTGGGTCCTTTTAGGAAGTTGCATCTATGTTTAGATTCAGCGAGGTAGAAACACGTTTTTTCTAAAAGCTGCGTTTGGACCTTCCAGAGTGGATGGGAGAACAGGCTGTGAAGAGAAATACCTTTCTATGAAACCAAAACGGAGCTATCTCGCTGAATGGTTTTCAATGTGTATATTCAACTTCCAGAGATAAACTGATGTGGGTTTGCAGCAGTTCACAAACCCTTTCTTTGGAGAATGTAGAAACAGTCATTTCCAGTCATAGAGACACATATAAGAGTTAGAAATAAGAAAGCGTTTAAAACACAGAAGACCCGATTCGTAGAAACCCATCTGCTGTGTATTGGTTCCTATTAGGAAGTTGCATTTATGTTTAGATTCAGCGAGGTTGCAACCCGTTTCTTCTGAAAGCTGCGTTTGGACATTCCAGAGTGGAAGGGAGAAAAGGATGTAAAGAGAAATACCTTGCTCTAAATCCAAAACGGAGGTATCTAGCAGAATGGTTTTCAATGTGTGTATTCTACTTCCAGAGATAAACTGATGTGTGTTTGCAGAAGTTGAGAAACCCTTTCTTTGGAGAATGTAGAAACAGTCATTTCCAGCCCTAGAGACGCATATAAGAGTTAGCAGTAAGAATGCGTTTAAAACACAGAAGACCCGCTTCGTACAAACTCATCTGCTGTGTGTTGGTTCCTTTTAGGAAGTTTCATCTATGTTTAGATTCTGTGAGGTAGAAACACGTTTCTTCTAAAAGCTGCGTTTGGACATTCCAGAGTGGATGGGAGAACAGGCTATAAAGAGAAATACCTTGCTCTAAAACCAAAAAGGAGCTATCTAGCAGAATGGTTTTCAATGTGTGTATTCAACTTCCAGAGATAAACTGATGTGTGTTTGCAGTAGTTCAGAAACCCTTTCTTTGGAGAATGAAGAAACAGTTATTTCCAGCACTAGAGACCCATATAAGAGTTAGCAGTAAGAATGCGTTTAAAACACAGAAGACCCGCTTCGTACAAAATCATCTGCTGTGTGTTGGTTACATTTAGGAAGTTGCATCTATGTTTAGATTCAGCGAGGTAGAAACACGTTTCTTCAAAAAGCCGCGTTTGGACATTCCAGAGTGGATGGGAGAACAGGCTGTAAAGAAAAATAACTTGCTCTAAAACCAAAACGGAGCTATCTAGCAGAATGGTTGTCAATGTGTGTATTCAACTTCCAGAGTTAAACTGATTTATGTTTGCCGCAGTTCAGAAACCCTTTCTTTGGTGAATGTAGAAACAGTCATTTCCAGCCCTAGAGACGCATATAAGAGTTAGCAGTAAGAATGCGTTTAAAACACAGAAGTCCCCCTTCGTACTTACTCATATGCTGTGTGTTGGTTTTCTTTAGGAAGTTGCATCTATGTTTAGATTCAGAGAGGTAGAAACACGTTTCTTTTAAAAGCTGCGTTTGGACATACCAGAATGGATGGGAGAACAGGCTGTAAAGAGAAATACCTTGCTCTAAAACCAAAACGGAGCTATCTAGCAGAATGGTTGTCAATATGTGTATTCAACTTCCAGAGTTAAACTGATGTGTGTTTGCAGCAGTTCAGAAACCCTTTTTTGGAAAATGTTGAAACAGTCATTTCTAGCCCTAGAGACGCATATAAGAGTTAGCAGTAAGAATGCGTTTAAAACACAGAAGACTCGCTTCGTACAAACTCATCTGCTGTGTGTTGGTTCCTTTTAGGAAGTTGCATCTATGTTTAGATTCTGTGAGGTAGAAACACGTTTCTTCTAAAAGCTAAGTTTGGACATTCCAGAGTGGATGGGAGAACAGGCTATAAAGAGAAATACCTTGCTCTAAAACCAAAAAGGAGCTATCTAGCTGAATGGTTTTCAATGTGTGTATTCAACTTCCAGAGATAAACTGATGTGTGTTTGCAGTAGTTCAGAAACCCTTTCTTTGGAGAATGAAGAAACAGTTATTTCCAGCACTAGAGACGCATATAAGAGTTAGCAGTAAGAATGCATTTAAAACACAGAAGACCCGCTTCGTACAAACTCATCTGCTGTGTATTGGTTCCTATTAGGAGGTTGCATCTATGTTTAGAATCAGCGAGGTTGCAACACGTTTCTTTTAAAGGCTGCGTTTGGACATTCCAGAGTGGATGGGAGAAAAGGCTGTATAGAGAAATACATTGCTCTAAAACCAAAACGGAGCTATCTAGCAGAATGGTTTTCAATGTTTCTATTCAACTTCCAGAGATAAACTGATGTGTGTTTGCAGCAGTTCAGAAACCCTTTTTTGGAAAATGTAGAAACAGTCATTTCCAGCCATAGAGATGCATATAAGAGTTAGCAGTAAGAATGCCTTGAAAACACAGAAGACCCGCTTCGTACAAACTCATCTGCTGTGTGTTGGGTCCTTTTAGGAAGTTGCATCTATGTTTAGATTCAGCGAGGTAGAAACACGTTTTTTCTAAAAGCTGCGTTTGGACCTTCCAGAGTGGATGGGAGAACAGGCTGTGAAGAGAAATACTTTTCTCTGAAACCAAAACGGAGCTATCTAGCTGAATGGTTTTCAATGTGTATATTCAACTTCCAGAGATAAACTGATGTGGGTTTGCAGCAGTTCACAAACCCTTTCTTTGGAGAATGTAGAAACAGTCATTTCCAGTCATAGAGACACATATAAGAGTTAGAAATAAGAAAGCGTTTAAAACACAGAAGACCCGATTCGTAGAAACTCATCTGCTGTGTATTGGTTCCTATTAGGAAGTTGCATCTATGTTTAGATTCAGCGAGGTTGCAACCCGTTTCTTCTGAAAGCTGCGTTTGGACATTCCAGAGTGGATGGGAGAAAAGGATGTAAAGAGAAATACCTTGCTCTAAATCCAAAACGGAGGTATCTAGCAGAATGGTTTTCAATGTGTGTATTCTACTTCCAGAGATAAACTGATGTGTGTTTGCAGAAGTTGAGAAACCCTTTCTTTGGAGAATGTAGAAACAGTCATTTCCAGCCCTAGAGACGCATGTAAGAGTTAGCAGTAAGAATGCGTTTAAAACACAGAAGACCCATTTCGTACAAACTCATCTGCTGTGTATTGGTTTCTATTAGGAAGTTGCATATATGTTTAGAATCAGCGAGGTTGCAACACGTTTCTTCTAAAAGCTGCATTTGGACATTCCAGAGTGGATGGGAGAACAGGCTGTAAAGAGAAATACCTTGCTCTAAAACCAAAACGGAGCTATCTAGCAGAATGGTTGTCAATGTGTGTATTCAACTTCCAGAGTTAAACTGATTTATGTTTGCCGCAGTTCAGAAACCCTTTCTTTGGTGAATGTAGAAACAGTCATTTCCAGCCCTAGAGACGCATATAAGAGTTAGCAGTAAGAATGCGTTTAAAACACAGAAGTCCCGCTTCGTACTTACTCATATGCTGTGTGTTGGTTTTCTTTAGGAAGTTGCATCTATGTTTAGATTCAGAGAGGTAGAAACACGTTTCTTTTAAAAGCTGTGTTTGGACATACCAGAATGGATGGGAGAACAGGCTGTAAAGAGAAATACCTTGCTCTAAAACCAAAACGGAGCTATCTAGCAGAATGGTTGTCAATATGTGTATTCAACTTCCAGAGTTAAACTGATGTGTGTTTGCAGCAGTTCAGAAACCCTTTTTTGGAAAATGTTGAAACAGTCATTTCTAGCCCTAGAGACGCATATAAGAGTTAGCAGTAAGAATGCGTTTAAAACACAGAAGACTCGCTTCGTACAAACTCATCTGCTGTGTGTTGGTTCCTTTTAGGAAGTTGCATCTATGTTTAGATTCTGTGAGGTAGAAACACGTTTCTTCTAAAACCTAAGTTTGGACATTCCAGAGTGGATGGGAGAACAGGCTATAAAGAGAAATACCTTGCTCTAAAACCAAAAAGGAGCTATCTAGCAGAATGGTTTTCAATGTGTGTATTCAACTTCCAGAGATAAACTGATGTGTGTTTGCAGTAGTTCAGAAACCCTTTCTTTGGAGAATGAAGAAACAGTTATTTCCAGCACTAGAGATTCATATAAGAGTTAGCAGTAAGAATGCATTTAAAACACAGAAGACCCGCTTCGTACAAACTCATCTGCTGTGTATTGGTTCCTATTAGGAGGTTGCATCTATGTTTAGAATCAGCGAGGTTGCAACACGTTTCTTTTAAAAGCTGCGTTTGGACATTCCAGAGTGGATGGGAGAACAGGCTGTATAGAGAAATACCTTGCTCTAAAACCAAAACGGAGCTATCTAGCAGAATGGTTTTCAATGTTTGTTTTCAACTTCCAGAGATAAACTGATGTGTGTTTGCAGCAGTTCAGAAACC
The DNA here is from genome assembly GCF_048565385.1 of Saimiri boliviensis. Taxonomy (NCBI): domain Eukaryota; kingdom Metazoa; phylum Chordata; class Mammalia; order Primates; family Cebidae; genus Saimiri; species Saimiri boliviensis. The sequence continues at coordinate 81,643,624 of NC_133470.1, read as the reverse complement.
CTTTTTTGGAAAATGTAGAAACAGTCATTTCCAGCCATAGAGATGCATATAAGAGTTAGCAGTAAGAATGCCTTGAAAACACAGAAGACCCGCTTCGTACAAACTCATCTGCTGTGTGTTGGGTCCTTTTAGGAAGTTGCATCTATGTTTCGATTCAGCGAGGTAGAAACACGTTTTTTCTAAAAGCTGCGTTTGGACCTTCCAGAGTGGATGGGAGAACAGGCTGTGAAGAGAAATACCTTTCTCTGAAACCAAAACGGAGCTATCTCGCTGAATGGTTTTCAATGTGTATATTCAACTTCCAGAGATAAACTGATGTGGGTTTGCAGCAGTTCACAAACCCTTTCTTTGGAGAATGTAGAAACAGTCATTTCCAGTCATAGAGACACATATAAGAGTTAGAAATAAGAAAGCGTTTAAAACACAGAAGACCCGATTCGTAGAAACCCATCTGCTGTGTATTGGTTCCTATTAGGAAGTTGCATTTATGTTTAGATTCAGCGAGGTTGCAACCCGTTTCTTCTGAAAGCTGCGTTTGGACATTCCAGAGTGGAAGGGAGAAAAGGATGTAAAGAGAAATACCTTGCTCTAAATCCAAAACGGAGGTATCTAGCAGAATGGTTTTCAATGTGTGTATTCTACTTCCAGAGATAAACTGATGTGTGTTTGCAGAAGTTGAGAAACCCTTTCTTTGGAGAATGTAGAAACAGTCATTTCCAGCCCTAGAGACGCATATAAGAGTTAGCAGTAAGAATGCGTTTAAAACACAGAAGACCCGCTTCGTACAAACTCATCTGCTGTGTGTTGGTTCCTTTTAGGAAGTTTCATCTATGTTTAGATTCTGTGAGGTAGAAACACGTTTCTTCTAAAAGCTGCGTTTGGACATTCCAGAGTGGATGGGAGAACAGGCTATAAAGAGAAATACCTTGCTCTAAAACCAAAAAGGAGCTATCTAGCAGAATGGTTTTCAATGTGTGTATTCAACTTCCAGAGATAAACTGATGTGTGTTTGCAGTAGTTCAGAAACCCTTTCTTTGGAGAATGAAGAAACAGTTATTTCCAGCACTAGAGACCCATATAAGAGTTAGCAGTAAGAATGCGTTTAAAACACAGAAGACCCGCTTCGTACAAAATCATCTGCTGTGTGTTGGTTACATTTAGGAAGTTGCATCTATGTTTAGATTCAGCGAGGTAGAAACACGTTTCTTCAAAAAGCCGCGTTTGGACATTCCAGAGTGGATGGGAGAACAGGCTGTAAAGAAAAATAACTTGCTCTAAAACCAAAACGGAGCTATCTAGCAGAATGGTTGTCAATGTGTGTATTCAACTTCCAGAGTTAAACTGATTTATGTTTGCCGCAGTTCAGAAACCCTTTCTTTGGTGAATGTAGAAACAGTCATTTCCAGCCCTAGAGACGCATATAAGAGTTAGCAGTAAGAATGCGTTTAAAACACAGAAGTCCCCGTTCGTACTTACTCATATGCTGTGTGTTGGTTTTCTTTAGGAAGTTGCATCTATGTTTAGATTCAGAGAGGTAGAAACACGTTTCTTTTAAAAGCTGCGTTTGGACATACCAGAATGGATGGGAGAACAGGCTGTAAAGAGAAATACCTTGCTCTAAAACCAAAACGGAGCTATCTAGCAGAATGGTTGTCAATATGTGTATTCAACTTCCAGAGTTAAACTGATGTGTGTTTGCAGCAGTTCAGAAACCCTTTTTTGGAAAATGTTGAAACAGTCATTTCTAGCCCTAGAGACGCATATAAGAGTTAGCAGTAAGAATGCGTTTAAAACACAGAAGACTCGCTTCGTACAAACTCATCTGCTGTGTGTTGGTTCCTTTTAGGAAGTTGCATCTATGTTTAGATTCTGTGAGGTAGAAACACGTTTCTTCTAAAAGCTAAGTTTGGACATTCCAGAGTGGATGGGAGAACAGGCTATAAAGAGAAATACCTTGCTCTAAAACCAAAAAGGAGCTATCTAGCTGAATGGTTTTCAATGTGTGTATTCAACTTCCAGAGATAAACTGATGTGTGTTTGCAGTAGTTCAGAAACCCTTTCTTTGGAGAATGAAGAAACAGTTATTTCCAGCACTAGAAATTCATATAAGAGTTAGCAGTAAGAATGCATTTAAAACACAGAAGACCCGCTTCGTACAAACTCATCTGCTGTGTATTGGTTCCTATTAGGAGGTTGCATCTATGTTTAGAATCAGCGAGGTTGCAACACGTTTCTTTTAAAAGCTGCGTTTGGACATTCCAGAGTGGATGGGAGAACAGGCTGTATAGAGAAATACCTTGCTCTAAAACCAAAACGGAGCTATCTAGCAGAATGGTTTTCAATGTTTGTTTTCAACTTCCAGAGATAAACTGATGTGTGTTTGCAGCAGTTCAGAAACCCTTTTTTGGAAAATGTAGAAACAGTCATTTCCAGCCATAGAGATGCATATAAGAGTTAGCAGTAAGAATGCCTTGAAAACACAGAAGACCCGCTTCGTACAAACTCATCTGCTGTGTGTTGGGTCCTTTTAGGAAGTTGCATCTATGTTTAGATTCAGCGAGGTAGAAACACGTTTTTTCTAAAAGCTGCGTTTGGACCTTCCAGAGTGGATGGGAGAACAGGCTGTGAAGAGAAATACCTTTCTATGAAACCAAAACGGAGCTATCTCGCTGAATGGTTTTCAATGTGTATATTCAACTTCCAGAGATAAACTGATGTGGGTTTGCAGCAGTTCACAAACCCTTTCTTTGGAGAATGTAGAAACAGTCATTTCCAGTCATAGAGACACATATAAGAGTTAGAAATAAGAAAGCGTTTAAAACACAGAAGACCCGATTCGTAGAAACCCATCTGCTGTGTATTGGTTCCTATTAGGAAGTTGCATTTATGTTTAGATTCAGCGAGGTTGCAACCCGTTTCTTCTGAAAGCTGCGTTTGGACATTCCAGAGTGGAAGGGAGAAAAGGATGTAAAGAGAAATACCTTGCTCTAAATCCAAAACGGAGGTATCTAGCAGAATGGTTTTCAATGTGTGTATTCTACTTCCAGAGATAAACTGATGTGTGTTTGCAGAAGTTGAGAAACCCTTTCTTTGGAGAATGTAGAAACAGTCATTTCCAGCCCTAGAGACGCATATAAGAGTTAGCAGTAAGAATGCGTTTAAAACACAGAAGACCCGCTTCGTACAAACTCATCTGCTGTGTGTTGGTTCCTTTTAGGAAGTTTCATCTATGTTTAGATTCTGTGAGGTAGAAACACGTTTCTTCTAAAAGCTGCGTTTGGACATTCCAGAGTGGATGGGAGAACAGGCTATAAAGAGAAATACCTTGCTCTAAAACCAAAAAGGAGCTATCTAGCAGAATGGTTTTCAATGTGTGTATTCAACTTCCAGAGATAAACTGATGTGTGTTTGCAGTAGTTCAGAAACCCTTTCTTTGGAGAATGAAGAAACAGTTATTTCCAGCACTAGAGACCCATATAAGAGTTAGCAGTAAGAATGCGTTTAAAACACAGAAGACCCGCTTCGTACAAAATCATCTGCTGTGTGTTGGTTACATTTAGGAAGTTGCATCTATGTTTAGATTCAGCGAGGTAGAAACACGTTTCTTCAAAAAGCCGCGTTTGGACATTCCAGAGTGGATGGGAGAACAGGCTGTAAAGAAAAATAACTTGCTCTAAAACCAAAACGGAGCTATCTAGCAGAATGGTTGTCAATGTGTGTATTCAACTTCCAGAGTTAAACTGATTTATGTTTGCCGCAGTTCAGAAACCCTTTCTTTGGTGAATGTAGAAACAGTCATTTCCAGCCCTAGAGACGCATATAAGAGTTAGCAGTAAGAATGCGTTTAAAACACAGAAGTCCCCCTTCGTACTTACTCATATGCTGTGTGTTGGTTTTCTTTAGGAAGTTGCATCTATGTTTAGATTCAGAGAGGTAGAAACACGTTTCTTTTAAAAGCTGCGTTTGGACATACCAGAATGGATGGGAGAACAGGCTGTAAAGAGAAATACCTTGCTCTAAAACCAAAACGGAGCTATCTAGCAGAATGGTTGTCAATATGTGTATTCAACTTCCAGAGTTAAACTGATGTGTGTTTGCAGCAGTTCAGAAACCCTTTTTTGGAAAATGTTGAAACAGTCATTTCTAGCCCTAGAGACGCATATAAGAGTTAGCAGTAAGAATGCGTTTAAAACACAGAAGACTCGCTTCGTACAAACTCATCTGCTGTGTGTTGGTTCCTTTTAGGAAGTTGCATCTATGTTTAGATTCTGTGAGGTAGAAACACGTTTCTTCTAAAAGCTAAGTTTGGACATTCCAGAGTGGATGGGAGAACAGGCTATAAAGAGAAATACCTTGCTCTAAAACCAAAAAGGAGCTATCTAGCTGAATGGTTTTCAATGTGTGTATTCAACTTCCAGAGATAAACTGATGTGTGTTTGCAGTAGTTCAGAAACCCTTTCTTTGGAGAATGAAGAAACAGTTATTTCCAGCACTAGAGACGCATATAAGAGTTAGCAGTAAGAATGCATTTAAAACACAGAAGACCCGCTTCGTACAAACTCATCTGCTGTGTATTGGTTCCTATTAGGAGGTTGCATCTATGTTTAGAATCAGCGAGGTTGCAACACGTTTCTTTTAAAGGCTGCGTTTGGACATTCCAGAGTGGATGGGAGAAAAGGCTGTATAGAGAAATACATTGCTCTAAAACCAAAACGGAGCTATCTAGCAGAATGGTTTTCAATGTTTCTATTCAACTTCCAGAGATAAACTGATGTTTGTTTGCAGCAGTTCAGAAACCCTTTTTTGGAAAATGTAGAAACAGTCATTTCCAGCCATAGAGATGCATATAAGAGTTAGCAGTAAGAATGCCTTGAAAACACAGAAGACCCGCTTCGTACAAACTCATCTGCTGTGTGTTGGGTCCTTTTAGGAAGTTGCATCTATGTTTAGATTCAGCGAGGTAGAAACACGTTTTTTCTAAAAGCTGCGTTTGGACCTTCCAGAGTGGATGGGAGAACAGGCTGTGAAGAGAAATACCTTTCTCTGAAACCAAAACGGAGCTATCTAGCTGAATGGTTTTCAATGTGTATATTCAACTTCCAGAGATAAACTGATGTGGGTTTGCAGCAGTTCACAAACCCTTTCTTTGGAGAATGTAGAAACAGTCATTTCCAGTCATAGAGACACATATAAGAGTTAGAAATAAGAAAGCGTTTAAAACACAGAAGACCCGATTCGTAGAAACTCATCTGCTGTGTATTGGTTCCTATTAGGAAGTTGCATCTATGTTTAGATTCAGCGAGGTTGCAACCCGTTTCTTCTGAAAGCTGCGTTTGGACATTCCAGAGTGGATGGGAGAAAAGGATGTAAAGAGAAATACCTTGCTCTAAATCCAAAACGGAGGTATCTAGCAGAATGGTTTTCAATGTGTGTATTCTACTTCCAGAGATAAACTGATGTGTGTTTGCAGAAGTTGAGAAACCCTTTCTTTGGAGAATGTAGAAACAGTCATTTCCAGCCCTAGAGACGCATGTAAGAGTTAGCAGTAAGAATGCGTTTAAAACACAGAAGACCCATTTCGTACAAACTCATCTGCTGTGTATTGGTTTCTATTAGGAAGTTGCATATATGTTTAGAATCAGCGAGGTTGCAACACGTTTCTTCTAAAAGCTGCATTTGGACATTCCAGAGTGGATGGGAGAACAGGCTGTAAAGAGAAATACCTTGCTCTAAAACCAAAACGGAGCTATCTAGCAGAATGGTTGTCAATGTGTGTATTCAACTTCCAGAGTTAAACTGATTTATGTTTGCCGCAGTTCAGAAACCCTTTCTTTGGTGAATGTAGAAACAGTCATTTCCAGCCCTAGAGACGCATATAAGAGTTAGCAGTAAGAATGCGTTTAAAACACAGAAGTCCCGCTTCGTACTTACTCATATGCTGTGTGTTGGTTTTCTTTAGGAAGTTGCATCTATGTTTAGATTCAGAGAGGTAGAAACACGTTTCTTTTAAAAGCTGTGTTTGGACATACCAGAATGGATGGGAGAACAGGCTGTAAAGAGAAATACCTTGCTCTAAAACCAAAACGGAGCTATCTAGCAGAATGGTTGTCAATATGTGTATTCAACTTCCAGAGTTAAACTGATGTGTGTTTGCAGCAGTTCAGAAACCCTTTTTTGGAAAATGTTGAAACAGTCATTTCTAGCCCTAGAGACGCATATAAGAGTTAGCAGTAAGAATGCGTTTAAAACACAGAAGACTCGCTTCGTACAAACTCATCTGCTGTGTGTTGGTTCCTTTTAGGAAGTTGCATCTATGTTTAGATTCTGTGAGGTAGAAACACGTTTCTTCTAAAACCTAAGTTTGGACATTCCAGAGTGGATGGGAGAACAGGCTATAAAGAGAAATACCTTGCTCTAAAACCAAAAAGGAGCTATCTAGCAGAATGGTTTTCAATGTGTGTATTCAACTTCCAGAGATAAACTGATGTGTGTTTGCAGTAGTTCAGAAACCCTTTCTTTGGAGAATGAAGAAACAGTTATTTCCAGCACTAGAGATTCATATAAGAGTTAGCAGTAAGAATGCATTTAAAACACAGAAGACCCGCTTCGTACAAACTCATCTGCTGTGTATTGGTTCCTATTAGGAGGTTGCATCTATGTTTAGAATCAGCGAGGTTGCAACACGTTTCTTTTAAAAGCTGCGTTTGGACATTCCAGAGTGGATGGGAGAACAGGCTGTATAGAGAAATACCTTGCTCTAAAACCAAAACGGAGCTATCTAGCAGAATGGTTTTCAATGTTTGTTTTCAACTTCCAGAGATAAACTGATGTGTGTTTGCAGCAGTTCAGAAACCCTTTTTTGGAAAATGTAGAAACAGTCATTTCCAGCCATAGAGATGCATATAAGAGTTAGCAGTAAGAATGCCTTGAAAACACAGAAGACCCGCTTCGTACAAACTCATCTGCTGTGTGTTGGGTCCTTTTAGGAAGTTGCATCTATGTTTAGATTCAGCGAGGTAGAAACACGTTTTTTCTAAAAGCTGCGTTTGGACCTTCCAGAGTGGATGGGAGAACAGGCTGTGAAGAGAAATACCTTTCTCTGAAACCAAAACGGAGCTATCTCGCTGAATGGTTTTCAATGTGTATATTCAACTTCCAGAGATAAACTGATGTGGGTTTGCAGCAGTTCACAAACCCTTTCTTTGGAGAATGTAGAAACAGTCATTTCCAGTCATAGAGACACATATAAGAGTTAGAAATAAGAAAGCGTTTAAAACACAGAAGACCCGATTCGTAGAAACCCATCTGCTGTGTATTGGTTCCTATTAGGAAGTTGCATTTATGTTTAGATTCAGCGAGGTTGCAACCCGTTTCTTCTGAAAGCTGCGTTTGGACATTCCAGAGTGGAAGGGAGAAAAGGATGTAAAGAGAAATACCTTGCTCTAAATCCAAAACGGAGGTATCTAGCAGAATGGTTTTCAATGTGTGTATTCTACTTCCAGAGATAAACTGATGTGTGTTTGCAGAAGTTGAGAAACCCTTTCTTTGGAGAATGTAGAAACAGTCATTTCCAGCCCTAGAGACGCATATAAGAGTTAGCAGTAAGAATGCGTTTAAAACACAGAAGACCCGCTTCGTACAAACTCATCTGCTGTGTGTTGGTTCCTTTTAGGAAGTTTCATCTATGTTTAGATTCTGTGAGGTAGAAACACGTTTCTTCTAAAAGCTGCGTTTGGACATTCCAGAGTGGATGGGAGAACAGGCTATAAAGAGAAATACCTTGCTCTAAAACCAAAAAGGAGCTATCTAGCAGAATGGTTTTCAATGTGTGTATTCAACTTCCAGAGATAAACTGATGTGTGTTTGCAGTAGTTCAGAAACCCTTTCTTTGGAGAATGAAGAAACAGTTATTTCCAGCACTAGAGACCCATATAAGAGTTAGCAGTAAGAATGCGTTTAAAACACAGAAGACCCGCTTCGTACAAAATCATCTGCTGTGTGTTGGTTACATTTAGGAAGTTGCATCTATGTTTAGATTCAGCGAGGTAGAAACACGTTTCTTCAAAAAGCCGCGTTTGGACATTCCAGAGTGGATGGGAGAACAGGCTGTAAAGAAAAATAACTTGCTCTAAAACCAAAACGGAGCTATCTAGCAGAATGGTTGTCAATGTGTGTATTCAACTTCCAGAGTTAAACTGATTTATGTTTGCCGCAGTTCAGAAACCCTTTCTTTGGTGAATGTAGAAACAGTCATTTCCAGCCCTAGAGACGCATATAAGAGTTAGCAGTAAGAATGCGTTTAAAACACAGAAGTCCCCGTTCGTACTTACTCATATGCTGTGTGTTGGTTTTCTTTAGGAAGTTGCATCTATGTTTAGATTCAGAGAGGTAGAAACACGTTTCTTTTAAAAGCTGCGTTTGGACATACCAGAATGGATGGGAGAACAGGCTGTAAAGAGAAATACCTTGCTCTAAAACCAAAACGGAGCTATCTAGCAGAATGGTTGTCAATATGTGTATTCAACTTCCAGAGTTAAACTGATGTGTGTTTGCAGCAGTTCAGAAACCCTTTTTTGGAAAATGTTGAAACAGTCATTTCTAGCCCTAGAGACGCATATAAGAGTTAGCAGTAAGAATGCGTTTAAAACACAGAAGACTCGCTTCGTACAAACTCATCTGCTGTGTGTTGGTTCCTTTTAGGAAGTTGCATCTATGTTTAGATTCTGTGAGGTAGAAACACGTTTCTTCTAAAAGCTAAGTTTGGACATTCCAGAGTGGATGGGAGAACAGGCTATAAAGAGAAATACCTTGCTCTAAAACCAAAAAGGAGCTATCTAGCTGAATGGTTTTCAATGTGTGTATTCAACTTCCAGAGATAAACTGATGTGTGTTTGCAGTAGTTCAGAAACCCTTTCTTTGGAGAATGAAGAAACAGTTATTTCCAGCACAAGAGACGCATATAAGAGTTAGCAGTAAGAATGCATTTAAAACACAGAAGACCCGCTTCGTACAAACTCATCTGCTGTGTATTGGTTCCTATTAGGAGGTTGCATCTATGTTTAGAATCAGCGAGGTTGCAACACGTTTCTTTTAAAGGCTGCGTTTGGACATTCCAGAGTGGATGGGAGAAAAGGCTGTATAGAGAAATACATTGCTCTAAAACCAAAACGGAGCTATCTAGCAGAATGGTTTTCAATGTTTCTATTCAACTTCCAGAGATAAACTGATGTGTGTTTGCAGCAGTTCAGAAACCCTTTTTTGGAAAATGTAGAAACAGTCATTTCCAGCCATAGAGATGCATATAAGAGTTAGCAGTAAGAATGCCTTGAAAACACAGAAGACCCGCTTCGTACAAACTCATCTGCTGTGTGTTGGGTCCTTTTAGGAAGTTGCATCTATGTTTAGATTCAGCGAGGTAGAAACACGTTTTTTCTAAAAGCTGCGTTTGGACCTTCCAGAGTGGATGGGAGAACAGGCTGTGAAGAGAAATACCTTTCTCTGAAACCAAAACGGAGCTATCTCGCTGAATGGTTTTCAATGTGTATATTCAACTTCCAGAGATAAACTGATGTGGGTTTGCAGCAGTTCACAAACCCTTTCTTTGGAGAATGTAGAAACAGTCATTTCCAGTCATAGAGACACATATAAGAGTTAGAAATAAGAAAGCGTTTAAAACACAGAAGACCCGATTCGTAGAAACTCATCTGCTGTGTATTGGTTCCTATTAGGAAGTTGCATCTATGTTTAGATTCAGCGAGGTTGCAACCCGTTTCTTCTGAAAGCTGCGTTTGGACATTCCAGAGTGGATGGGAGAAAAGGATGTAAAGAGAAATACCTTGCTCTAAATCCAAAACGGAGGTATCTAGCAGAATGGTTTTCAATGTGTGTATTCTACTTCCAGAGATAAACTGATGTGTGTTTGCAGAAGTTGAGAAACCCTTTCTTTGGAGAATGTAGAAACAGTCATTTCCAGCCCTAGAGACGCATGTAAGAGTTAGCAGTAAGAATGCGTTTAAAACACAGAAGACCCATTTCGTACAAACTCATCTGCTGTGTATTGGTTTCTATTAGGAAGTTGCATATATGTTTAGAATCAGCGAGGTTGCAACACGTTTCTTCTAAAAGCTGCATTTGGACATTCCAGAGTGGATGGGAGAACAGGCTGTAAAGAGAAATACCTTGCTCTAAAACCAAAACGGAGCTATCTAGCAGAATGGTTGTCAATGTGTGTATTCAACTTCCAGAGTTAAACTGATTTATGTTTGCCGCAGTTCAGAAACCCTTTCTTTGGTGAATGTAGAAACAGTCATTTCCAGCCCTAGAGACGCATATAAGAGTTAGCAGTAAGAATGCGTTTAAAACACAGAAGTCCCGCTTCGTACTTACTCATATGCTGTGTGTTGGTTTTCTTTAGGAAGTTGCATCTATGTTTAGATTCAGAGAGGTAGAAACACGTTTCTTTTAAAAGCTGTGTTTGGACATACCAGAATGGATGGGAGAACAGGCTGTAAAGAGAAATACCTTGCTCTAAAACCAAAACGGAGCTATCTAGCAGAATGGTTGTCAATATGTGTATTCAACTTCCAGAGTTAAACTGATGTGTGTTTGCAGCAGTTCAGAAACCCTTTTTTGGAAAATGTTGAAACAGTCATTTCTAGCCCTAGAGACGCATATAAGAGTTAGCAGTAAGAATGCGTTTAAAACACAGAAGACTCGCTTCGTACAAACTCATCTGCTGTGTGTTGGTTCCTTTTAGGAAGTTGCATCTATGTTTAGATTCTGTGAGGTAGAAACACGTTTCTTCTAAAAGCTAAGTTTGGACATTCCAGAGTGGATGGGAGAACAGGCTATAAAGAGAAATACCTTGCTCTAAAACCAAAAAGGAGCTATCTAGCTGAATGGTTTTCAATGTGTGTATTCAACTTCCAGAGATAAACTGATGTGTGTTTGCAGTAGTTCAGAAACCCTTTCTTTGGAGAATGAAGAAACAGTTATTTCCAGCACTAGAGACGCATATAAGAGTTAGCAGTAAGAATGCATTTAAAACACAGAAGACCCGCTTCGTACAAACTCATCTGCTGTGTATTGGTTCCTATTAGGAGGTTGCATCTATGTTTAGAATCAGCGAGGTTGCAACACGTTTCTTTTAAAGGCTGCGTTTGGACATTCCAGAGTGGATGGGAGAAAAGGCTGTATAGAGAAATACATTGCTCTAAAACCAAAACGGAGCTATCTAGCAGAATGGTTTTCAATGTTTCTATTCAACTTCCAGAGATAAACTGATGTGTGTTTGCAGCAGTTCAGAAACCCTTTTTTGGAAAATGTAGAAACAGTCATTTCCAGCCATAGAGATGCATATAAGAGTTAGCAGTAAGAATGCCTTGAAAACACAGAAGACCCGCTTCGTACAAACTCATCTGCTGTGTGTTGGGTCCTTTTAGGAAGTTGCATCTATGTTTAGATTCAGCGAGGTAGAAACACGTTTTTTCTAAAAGCTGCGTTTGGACCTTCCAGAGTGGATGGGAGAACAGGCTGTGAAGAGAAATACCTTTCTCTGAAACCAAAACGGAGCTATCTCGCTGAATGGTTTTCAATGTGTATATTCAACTTCCAGAGATAAACTGATGTGGGTTTGCAGCAGTTCACAAACCCTTTCTTTGGAGAATGTAGAAACAGTCATTTCCAGTCATAGAGACACATATAAGAGTTAGAAATAAGAAAGCGTTTAAAACACAGAAGACCCGATTCGTAGAAACTCATCTGCTGTGTATTGGTTCCTATTAGGAAGTTGCATCTATGTTTAGATTCAGCGAGGTTGCAACCCGTTTCTTCTGAAAGCTGCGTTTGGACATTCCAGAGTGGATGGGAGAAAAGGATGTAAAGAGAAATACCTTGCTCTAAATCCAAAACGGAGGTATCTAGCAGAATGGTTTTCAATGTGTGTATTCTACTTCCAGAGATAAACTGATGTGTGTTTGCAGAAGTTGAGAAACCCTTTCTTTGGAGAATGTAGAAACAGTCATTTCCAGCCCTAGAGACGCATATAAGAGTTAGCAGTAAGAATGCGTTTAAAACACAGAAGACCCGCTTCGTACAAACTCATCTGCTGTGTATTGGTTTCTATTAGGAAGTTGCATATATGTTTAGAATCAGCGAGGTTGCAACACGTTTCTTCTAAAAGCTGCATTTGGACATTCCAGAGTGGATGGGAGAACAGGCTGTAAAGAGAAATACCTTGCTCTAAAACCAAAACGGAGCTATCTAGCAGAATGGTTTTCAATGTGTATATTCAAATTCCGGAGATAAAGTGATGTGTGTTTGCAGCAGTTCAGAAACCCTTTTTTGGAAAATATTGAAACAGTCATTTCTAGCCCTAGAGACGCATATAAGAGTTAGCAGTAAGAATGCGTTTAAAACACAGAAAACCCGCTTCGTACAAACTCATCTGCTGTGTGTTGGGTCCTTTTAGGAAGTTGCATCTATGTTTAGATTCAGCGAGGTAGAAACACGTTTCTTCTAAAAGCTGCGTTTGGACATTCCAGAGTGGATGGGAGAACAGGCTGTAAAGAGAAATACCTTGCTCTAAAACCAAAACGGAGCTATCTAGCAGAATGGTTGTCAATGTGTGTATTCCACTTCCAGAGTTAAACTGATGTGTGTTTGCAGCAGTTCAGAAACCCTTTCTTTGGAGAATGTAGAAAAAGTCATTTCGAACCCTAGATACGCATATAACAGCAGTAAGAATGCGTTTAAAAGACAGAAGACCTGCTTCTTACAAACTCATCTGCTGTGTGTTGGTTCCTTTTAGGAAGTTGCATCTATGTTTAGATTCAGCGAGGTTGCAACACGTTTCTTCTAAAAGCTGCGTTTGGACATTCCAGAGTGGATGGTAGAACAGGTTGTAAAGAAAAATACCTTGCTCTAAAACCAAAACGGAGCTTTCTTGCTGAATGGCTTTCAATGTGTGTATTCCACTTCCAGAGCTAAACTGATGTGTGTTTGCAGCACTTCAGAAACCCTTTCTTTGGAGAATGAAGAAACAGTTATTTCCAGCCCCAGAGACGAATATAAGAGTTAGCAGTAAGAATGCGTTTAAAACACAGAAGACCCGCTTCGTACTTACTCATATGCTGTGTGTTGGTTTTCTTTAGGAAGTTGCATCTATCTTTAGATTCAGAGAGGTAGAAACACGTTTCTTTTAAAAGCTGCGTTTGGACATACCAGAATGGATGGGAGAACAGGCTGTAAAGAGAAATACCTTGCTCTAAAACCAAAACGGAGCTATCTAGCAGAATGGTTGTCAATATGTGTATTCAACTTCCAGAGTTAAACTGATGTGTGTTTGCAGCAGTTCAGAAACCCTTTTTTGGAAAATGTTGAAACAGTCTTTTCTAGCCCTAGAGACGCATATAAGAGTTAGCAGTAAGAATGCGTTTAAAACACAGAAGACTCGCTTCGTACAAACTCATCTGCTGTGTGTTGGTTCCTTTTAGGAAGTTGCATCTATGTTTAGATTCTGTGAGGTAGAAACACGTTTCTTCTAAAACCTAAGTTTGGACATTCCAGAGTGGATGGGAGAACAGGCTGTGAAGAGAAATACCTTTCTCTGAAACCAAAACGGAGCTATCTAGCTGAATGGTTTTCAATGTGTATATTCAACTTCCAGAGATAAACTGATGTGGGTTTGCAGCAGTTCACAAACCCTTTCTTTGGAGAATGTAGAAACAGTCATTTCCAGTCATAGAGACACATATAAGAGTTAGAAATAAGAAAGCGTTTAAAACACAGAAGACCCGATTCGTAGAAACTCATCTGCTGTGTATTGGTTCCTATTAGGAAGTTGCATCTATGTTTAGATTCAGCGAGGTTGCAACCCGTTTCTTCTGAAAGCTGCGTTTGGACATTCCAGAGTGGATGGGAGAAAAGGATGTAAAGAGAAATACCTTGCTCTAAATCCAAAACGGAGGTATCTAGCAGAATGGTTTTCAATGTGTGTATTCTACTTCCAGAGATAAACTGATGTGTGTTTGCAGAAGTTGAGAAACCCTTTCTTTGGAGAATGTAGAAACAGTCATTTCCAGCCCTAGAGACGCATATAAGAGTTAGCAGTAAGAATGCGTTTAAAACACAGAAGACCCGCTTCGTACAAACTCATCTGCTGTGTATTGGTTTCTATTAGGAAGTTGCATATATGTTTAGAATCAGCGAGGTTGCAACACGTTTCTTCTAAAAGCTGCATTTGGACATTCCAGAGTGGATGGGAGAACAGGCTGTAAAGAGAAATACCTTGCTCTTAAACCAAAACGGAGCTATCTAGCAGAATGGTTTTCAATGTGTATATTCAAATTCCGGAGATAAAGTGATGTGTGTTTGCAGCAGTTCAGAAACCCTTTTTTGGAAAATATTGAAACAGTCATTTCTAGCCTTAGAGACGCATATAAGAGTTAGCAGTAAGAATGCGTTTAAAACACAGAAGACCCGCTTCGTACAAACTCATCTGCTGTGTGTTGGGTCCTTTTAGGAAGTTGCATCTATGTTTAGATTCAGCGAGGTAGAAACACGTTTCTTCTAAAAGCTGCGTTTGGACATTCCAGAGTGGATGGGAGAACAGGCTGTAAAGAGAAATACCTTGCTCTAAAACCAAAACGGAGCTATCTAGCAGAATGGTTGTCAATGTGTGTATTCCACTTCCAGAGTTAAACTGATGTGTGTTTGCAGCAGTTCAGAAACCCTTTCTTTGGAGAATGTAGAGAAAGTCATTTCCAACCCTAGATACGCATATAACAGCAGTAAGAATGCGTTTAAAAGACAGAAGACCTGCTTCTTACAAACTCATCTGCTGTGTGTTGGTTCCTTTTAGGAAGTTGCATCTATGTTTAGATTCAGCGAGGTTGCAACACGTTTCTTCTAAAAGCTGCGTTTGGACATTCCAGAGTGGATGGTAGAACAGGTTGTAAAGAAAAATACCTTGCTCTAAAACCAAAACGGAGCTTTCTTGCTGAATGGCTTTCAATGTGTGTATTCCACTTCCAGAGCTAAACTGATGTGTGTTTGCAGCACTTCAGAAACCCTTTCTTTGGAGAATGAAGAAACAGTTATTTCCAGCCCCAGAGACGAATATAAGAGTTAGCAGTAAGAATGCGTTTAAAACACAGAAGACCCGCTTCGTACTTACTCATATGCTGTGTGTTGGTTTTCTTTAGGAAGTTGCATCTATCTTTAGATTCAGAGAGGTAGAAACACGTTTCTTTTAAAAGCTGCGTTTGGACATACCAGAATGGATGGGAGAACAGGCTGTAAAGAGAAATACCTTGCTCTAAAACCAAAACGGAGCTATCTAGCAGAATGGTTGTCAATATGTGTATTCAATTTCCAGAGTTAAACTGATGTGTGTTTGCAGCAGTTCAGAAACCCTTTTTTGGAAAATGTTGAAACAGTCTTTTCTAGCCCTAGAGACGCATATAAGAGTTAGCAGTAAGAATGCGTTTAAAACACAGAAGACTCGCTTCGTACAAACTCATCTGCTGTGTGTTGGTTCCTTTTAGGAAGTTGCATCTATGTTTAGATTCTGTGAGGTAGAAACACGTTTCTTCTAAAACCTAAGTTTGGACATTCCAGAGTGGATGGGAGAACAGGCTATAAAGAGAAATACCTTGCTCTAAAACCAAAAAGGAGCTATCTAGCAGAATGGTTTTCAATGTGTGTATTCAACTTCCAGAGATAAACTGATGTGTGTTTGCAGTAGTTCAGAAACCCTTTCTTTGGAGAATGAAGAAACAGTTATTTCCAGCACTAGAGATTCATATAAGAGTTAGCAGTAAGAATGCATTTAAAACACAGAAGACCCGCTTCGTACAAACTCATCTGCTGTGTATTGGTTCCTATTAGGAGGTTGCATCTATGTTTAGAATCAGCGAGGTTGCAACACGTTTCTTTTAAAAGCTGCGTTTGGACATTCCAGAGTGGATGGGAGAACAGGCTGTAAAGAGAAATACCTTGCTCTAAAACCAAAACGGAGCTATCTAGCAGAATGGTTTTCAATGTTTGTTTTCAACTTCCAGAGATAAACTGATGTGTGTTTGCAGCAGTTCAGAAACCCTTTTTTGGAAAATGTAGAAACAGTCATTTCCAGCCATAGAGATGCATATAAGAGTTAGCAGTAAGAATGCCTTGAAAACACAGAAGACCCGCTTCGTACAAACTCATCTGCTGTGTGTTGGGTCCTTTTAGGAAGTTGCATCTATGTTTAGATTCAGCGAGGTAGAAACACGTTTTTTCTAAAAGCTGCCTTTGGACCTTCCAGAGTGGATGGGAGAACAGGCTGTGAAGAGAAATACCTTTCTCTGAAACCAAAACGGAGCTATCTCGCTGAATGGTTTTCAATGTGTATATTCAACTTCCAGAGATAAACTGATGTGGGTTTGCAGCAGTTCACAAACCCTTTCTTTGGAGAATGTAGAAACAGTCATTTCCAGTCATAGAGACACATATAAGAGTTAGAAATAAGAAAGCGTTTAAAACACAGAAGACCCGATTCGTAGAAACCCATCTGCTGTGTATTGGTTCCTATTAGGAAGTTGCATTTATGTTTAGATTCAGCGAGGTTGCAACCCGTTTCTTCTGAAAGCTGCGTTTGGACATTCCAGAGTGGAAGGGAGAAAAGGATGTAAAGAGAAATACCTTGCTCTAAATCCAAAACGGAGGTATCTAGCAGAATGGTTTTCAATGTGTGTATTCTACTTCCAGAGATAAACTGATGTGTGTTTGCAGAAGTTGAGAAACCCTTTCTTTGGAGAATGTAGAAACAGTCATTTCCAGCCCTAGAGACGCATATAAGAGTTAGCAGTAAGAATGCGTTTAAAACACAGAAGACCCGCTTCGTACAAACTCATCTGCTGTGTGTTGGTTCCTTTTAGGAAGTTGCATCTATGTTTAGATTCTGTGAGGTAGAAACACGTTTCTTCTAAAAGCTGCGTTTGGACATTCCAGAGTGGATGGGAGAACAGGCTATAAAGAGAAATACCTTGCTCTAAAACCAAAAAGGAGCTATCTAGCAGAATGGTTTTCAATGTGTGTATTCAACTTCCAGAGATAAACTGATGTGTGTTTGCAGTAGTTCAGAAACCCTTTCTTTGGAGAATGAAGAAACAGTTATTTCCAGCACTAGAGACCCATATAAGAGTTAGCAGTAAGAATGCGTTTAAAACACAGAAGACCCGCTTCGTACAAAATCATCTGCTGTGTGTTGGTTACATTTAGGAAGTTGCATCTATGTTTAGATTCAGCGAGGTAGAAACACGTTTCTTCAAAAAGCCGCGTTTGGACATTCCAGAGTGGATGGGAGAACAGGCTGTAAAGAAAAATAACTTGCTCTAAAACCAAAACGGAGCT
Source organism: Saimiri boliviensis (assembly GCF_048565385.1). Taxonomy (NCBI): domain Eukaryota; kingdom Metazoa; phylum Chordata; class Mammalia; order Primates; family Cebidae; genus Saimiri; species Saimiri boliviensis. Next base: position 81,626,233 of record NC_133470.1, on the reverse strand, counting down.
ATCTAGCAGAATGGTTGTCAATGTGTGTATTCAACTTCCAGAGTTAAACTGATTTATGTTTGCCGCAGTTCAGAAACCCTTTCTTTGGTGAATGTAGAAACAGTCATTTCCAGCCCTAGAGACGCATATAAGAGTTAGCAGTAAGAATGCGTTTAAAACACAGAAGTACCGCTTCGTACTTACTCATATGCTGTGTGTTGGTTTTCTTTAGGAAGTTGCATCTATGTTTAGATTCAGAGAGGTAGAAACACGTTTCTTTTAAAAGCTGCGTTTGGACATACCAGAATGGATGGGAGAACAGGCTGTAAAGAGAAATACCTTGCTCTAAAACCAAAACGGAGCTATCTAGCAGAATGGTTGTCAATATGTGTATTCAACTTCCAGAGTTAAACTGATGTGTGTTTGCAGCAGTTCAGAAACCCTTTTTTGGAAAATGTTGAAACAGTCATTTCTAGCCCTAGAGACGCATATAAGAGTTAGCAGTAAGAATGCGTTTAAAACACAGAAGACTCGCTTCGTACAAACTCATCTGCTGTGTGTTGGTTCCTTTTAGGAAGTTGCATCTATGTTTAGATTCTGTGAGGTAGAAACACGTTTCTTCTAAAAGCTAAGTTTGGACATTCCAGAGTGGATGGGAGAACAGGCTATAAAGAGAAATACCTTGCTCTAAAACCAAAAAGGAGCTATCTAGCTGAATGGTTTTCAATGTGTGTATTCAACTTCCAGAGATAAACTGATGTGTGTTTGCAGTAGTTCAGAAACCCTTTCTTTGGAGAATGAAGAAACAGTTATTTCCAGCACTAGAGACGCATATAAGAGTTAGCAGTAAGAATGCATTTAAAACACAGAAGACCCGCTTCGTACAAACTCATCTGCTGTGTATTGGTTCCTATTAGGAGGTTGCATCTATGTTTAGAATCAGCGAGGTTGAAACACGTTTCTTTTAAAGGCTGCGTTTGGACATTCCAGAGTGGATGGGAGAACAGGCTGTATAGAGAAATACCTTGCTCTAAAACCAAAACGGAGCTATCTAGCAGAATGGTTTTCAATGTTTGTATTCAACTTCCAGAGATAAACTGATGTGTGTTTGCAGCAGTTCAGAAACCCTTTTTTGGAAAATGTAGAAACAGTCATTTCCAGCCATAGAGATGCATATAAGAGTTAGCAGTAAGAATGCCTTGAAAACACAGAAGACCCGCTTCGTACAAACTCATCTGCTGTGTGTTGGTTCCTTTTAGGAAGTTGCATCTATGTTTAGATTCAGCGAGGTAGAAACACGTTTTTTCTAAAAGCTGCGTTTGGACCTTCCGGAGTGGATGGGAGAACAGGCTGTGAAGAGAAATACCTTTCTCTGAAACCAAAACGGAGCTATCTCGCTGAATTGTTTTCAATGTGTATATTCAACTTCCAGAGATAAACTGATGTGGGTTTGCAGCAGTTCACAAACCCTTTCTTTGGAGAATGTAGAAACAGTCATTTCCAGTCATAGAGACACATATAAGAGTTAGAAATAAGAAAGCGTTTAAAACACAGAAGACCCGATTCGTAGAAACTCATCTGCTGTGTATTGGTTCCTATTAGGAAGTTGCATCTATGTTTAGATTCAGCGAGGTTGCAACCCGTTTCTTCTGAAAGCTGCGTTTGGACATTCCAGAGTGGATGGGAGAAAAGGATGTAAAGAGAAATACCTTGCTCTAAATCCAAAACGGAGGTATCTGGCAGAATGGTTTTCAATGTGTGTATTCTACTTCCAGAGATAAACTGATGTGTGTTTGCAGAAGTTGAGAAACCCTTTCTTTGGAGAATGTAGAAACAGTCATTTCCAGCCCTAGAGACGCATATAAGAGTTAGCAGTAAGAATGCGTTTAAAACACAGAAGACCCGCTTCGTACAAACTCATCTGCTGTGTATTGGTTTCTATTAGGAAGTTGCATATATGTTTAGAATCAGCGAGGTTGCAACACGTTTCTTCTAAAAGCTGCATTTGGACATTCCAGAGTGGATGGGAGAACAGGCTGTAAAGAGAAATACCTTGCTTTAAAACCAAAACGGAGCTATCTAGCAGAATGGTTTTCAATGTGTATATTCAAATCCGGAGATAAAGTGATGTGTGTTTGCAGCAGTTCAGAAACCCTTTCTTTGGAGAATGTAGAAACAGTCATTTCCAGCCATAGAGACGCATATAAGAGTTAGCAGTAAGAATGCGTTTAAAACACAGAAGACTCGCTTCGTACAAACTCATCTGGTGTGTGTTGGTTCCTTTTAGGAAGTTGCATCTATGTTTAGATTCTGTGAGGTAGAAACACGTTTCTTCTAAAAGCTGCGTTTGGACATTCCAGAGTGGATGGGAGAACAGGCTATAAAGAGAAATACCTTGCTCTAAAACCAAAAAGGAGCTATCTAGCAGAATGGTTTTCAATGTGTGTATTCAACTTCCAGAGATAAACTGATGTGTGTTTGCAGTAGTTCAGAAACCCTTTCTTTGGAGAATGAAGAAACAGTTATTTCCAGCACTAGAGACCCATATAAGAGTTAGCAGTAAGAATGCGTTTAAAACACAGAAGACCCGCTTCGTACAAAATCATCTGCTGTGTGTTGGTTACATTAAGGAAGTTTCATCTATGTTTAGAATCAGCGAGGTTGCAACACGTTTCTTCTACAAGCTGCATTTGGACATTCCAGAGTGGATGGGAGAACAGGCTGTAAAGAGAAATACCTTGCTCTAAAACCAAAACGGAGCTATCTAGCAGATTGGTTTTCAATGTGTGTATTCAAATTCCGGAGATAAAGGGATGTGTGTTTGCAGCAGTTCAGAAACCCTTTCTTTGGAGAATGTAGAAACAGTCATTTCCAGCCATAGAGACGCATATCAGAGTTAGCAGTAAGAATGCGTTTAAAACACAGAAGACTCGCTTCGTACAAACTCATCTGCTGTGTGTTGGTTCCTTTTAGGAAGTTGCATCTATGTTTAGATTCTGTGAGGTAGAAACACGTTTCTTCTAAAAGCTGCGTTTGGACATTCCAGAGTGGATGGGAGAACAGGCTATAAGGAGAAATACCTTGCTCTAAAACCAAAAAGGAGCTATCTAGCAGAATGGTTTTCTATGTGTGTATTCAACTTCCAGAGATAAACTGATGTGTGTTTGCAGCAGTTCAGAAACCCTTTTTTGGAAAATGTAGAAACAGTCATTTCCAGCCATAGAGATGCATATAAGAGTTAGCAGTAAGAATGCCTTGAAAACACAGAAGACCCGCTTCGTACAGACTCATCTGCTGTGGGTTGGGTCCTTTTAGGAAGTTGCATCTATGTTTCGATTCAGCGAGGTAGAAACACGTTTTTTCTAAAAGCTGAGTTTGGACCTTCCAGAGTGGATGGGAGAACAGGCTGTGAAGAGAAATACCTTTCTCTGAAACCAAAACGGAGCTATCTAGCTGAATGGTTTTCAATGTGTATATTCAACTTCCAGAGATAAACTGATGTGGGTTTGCAGCAGTTCACAAACCCTTTCTTTGGAGAATGTAGAAACAGTCATTTCCAGTCATAGAGACACATATAAGAGTTAGAAATAAGAAAGCGTTTAAAACACAGAAGACCCGATTCGTAGAAACCCATCTGCTGTGTATTGGTTCCTATTAGGAAGTTGCATTTATGTTTAGATTCAGCGAGGTTGCAACCCGTTTCTTCTGAAAGCTGCGTTTGGACATTCCAGAGTGGAAGGGAGAAAAGGATGTAAAGAGAAATACCTTGCTCTAAATCCAAAACGGAGGTAGCTAGCAGAATGGTTTTCAATGTGTGTATTCTACTTCCAGAGATAAACTGATGTGTGTTTGCAGAAGTTGAGAAACCCTTTCTTTGGAGAATGTAGAAACAGTCATTTCCAGCCCTAGAGACACATATAAGAGTTAGCAGTAAGAATGCGTTTAAAACACAGAAGACCCGCTTCGTACAAACTCATCTGCTGTGTATTGGTTTCTATTAGGAAGTTGCATATATGTTTAGAATCAGCGAGGTTGCAACACGTTTCTTCTACAAGCTGCATTTGGACATTCCAGAGTGGATGGGAGAACAGGCTGTAAAGAGAAATACCTTGCTCTAAAACCAAAACGGAGCTATCTATCAGAATGGTTTTCAATGTGTATATTCAAATTCCGGAGATAAAGTGATGTGTGTTTGCAGCAGTTCAGAAACCCTTTCTTTGGAGAATGTAGAAACAGTCATTTCCAGCCATAGAGACGCATATAAGAGTTAGCAGTAAGAATGCGTTTAAAACACAGAAGACTCGCTTCGTACAAACTCATCTGCTGTGTGTTGGTTCCTTTTAGGAAGTTGCATCTATGTTTAGATTCTGTGAGGTAGAAACACGTTTCTTCTAAAAGCTGCGTTTGGACATTCCAGAGTGGATGGGAGAACAGGCTATAAAGAGAAATACCTTGCTCTAAAACCAAAAAGGAGCTATCTAGCAGAATGGTTTTCAATGTGTGTATTCAACTTCCAGAGATAAACTGATGTGTGTTTGCAGTAGTTCAGAAACCCTTTCTTTGGAGAATGAAGAAACAGTTATTTCCAGCACTAGAGACCCATATAAGAGTTAGCAGTAAGAATGCGTTTAAAACACAGAAGACCCGCTTCGTACAAAATCATCTGCTGTGTGTTGGTTACATTTAGGAAGTTGCATCTATGTTTAGATTCAGAGAGGTAGAAACACGTTTCTTCAAAAAGCCGCGTTTGGACATTCCAGAGTGGATGGGAGAACAGGCTTTAAAGAAAAATAACTTGCTCTAAAACCAAAACGGAGCTATCTAGCAGAATGGTTGTCAATGTGTGTATTCAACTTCCAGAGTTAAACTGATTTATGTTTGCCGCAGTTCAGAAACCCTTTCTTTGGTGAATGTAGAAACAGTCATTTCCAGCCCTAGAGACGCATATAAGAGTTAGCAGTAAGAATGCGTTTAAAACACAGAAGTCCCGCTTCGTACTTACTCATATGCTGTGTGTTGGTTTTCTTTAGGAAGTTGCATCTATGTTTAGATTCAGAGAGGTAGAAACACGTTTCTTTTAAAAGCTGTGTTTGGACATACCAGAATGGATGGGAGAACAGGCTATAAAGAGAAATACCTTGCTCTAAAACCAAAACGGAGCTATCTAGCAGAATGGTTGTCAATATGTGTATTCAACTTCCAGAGTTAAACTGATGTGTGTTTGCAGCAGTTCAGAAACCCTTTTTTGGAAAATGTTGAAACAGTCATTTCTAGCCCTAGAGACGCATATAAGAGTTAGCAGTAAGAATGCGTTTAAAACACAGAAGACTCGCTTCGTACAAACTCATCTGCTGTGTGTTGGTTCCTTTTAGGAAGTTGCATCTATGTTTAGATTCTGTGAGGTAGAAACACGTTTCTTCTAAAAGCTAAGTTTGGACATTCCAGAGTGGATGGGAGAACAGGCTATAAAGAGAAATACCTTGCTCTAAAACCAAAAAGGAGCTATCTAGCTGAATGGTTTTCAATGTGTGTATTCAACTTCCAGAGATAAACTGATGTGTGTTTGCAGTAGTTCAGAAACCCTTTCTTTGGAGAATGAAGAAACAGTTATTTCCAGCACTAGAGACGCATATAAGAGTTAGCAGTAAGAATGCATTTAAAACACAGAAGACCCGCTTCGTACAAACTCATCTGCTGTGTATTGGTTCCTATTAGGAGGTTGCATCTATGTTTAGAATCAGCGAGGTTGCAACACGTTTCTTTTAAAGGCTGCGTTTGGACATTCCAGAGTGGATGGGAGAACAGGCTGTATAGAGAAATACCTTGCTCTAAAACCAAAACGGAGCTATCTAGCAGAATGGTTTTCAATGTTTGTATTCAACTTCCAGAGATAAACTGATGTGTGTTTGCAGCAGTTCAGAAACCCTTTTTTGGAAAATGTAGAAACAGTCATTTCCAGCCATAGAGATGCATATAAGAGTTAGCAGTAAGAATGCCTTGAAAACACAGAAGACCCGCTTCGTACAAACTCATCTGCTGTGTGTTGGGTCCTTTTAGGAAGTTGCATCTATGTTTAGATTCAGCGAGGTAGAAACACGTTTTTTCTAAAAGCTGCGTTTGGACCTTCCAGAGTGGATGGGAGAACAGGCTGTGAAGAGAAATACCTTTCTCTGAAACCAAAACGGAGCTATCTAGCTGAATGGTTTTCAATGTGTATATTCAACTTCCAGAGATAAACTGATGTGGGTTTGCAGCAGTTCACAAACCCTTTCTTTGGAGAATGTAGAAACAGTCATTTCCAGTCATAGAGACACATATAAGAGTTAGAAATAAGAAAGCGTTTAAAACACAGAAGACCCGATTCGTAGAAACTCATCTGCTGTGTATTGGTTCCTATTAGGAAGTTGCATCTATGTTTAGATTCAGCGAGGTTGCAACCCGTTTCTTCTGAAAGCTGCGTTTGGACATTCCAGAGTGGATGGGAGAAAAGGATGTAAAGAGAAATACCTTGCTCTAAATCCAAAACGGAGGTATCTAGCAGAATGGTTTTCAATGTGTGTATTCTACTTCCAGAGATAAACTGATGTGTGTTTGCAGAAGTTGAGAAACCCTTTCTTTGGAGAATGTAGAAACAGTCATTTCCAGCCCTAGAGACGCATATAAGAGTTAGCAGTAAGAATGCGTTTAAAACACAGAAGACCCGCTTCGTACAAACTCATCTGCTGTGTATTGGTTTCTATTAGGAAGTTGCATATATGTTTAGAATCAGCGAGGTTGCAACACGTTTCTTCTAAAAGCTGCATTTGGACATTCCAGAGTGGATGGGAGAACAGGCTGTAAAGAGAAATACCTTGCTCTAAAACCAAAACGGAGCTATCTAGCAGAATGGTTTTCAATGTGTATATTCAAATTCCGGAGATAAAGTGATGTGTGTTTGCAGCAGTTCAGAAACCCTTTTTTGGAAAATATTGAAACAGTCATTTCTAGCCCTAGAGACGCATATAAGAGTTAGCAGTAAGAATGCGTTTAAAACACAGAAGACCCGCTTCGTACAAACTCATCTGCTGTGTGTTGGGTCCTTTTAGGACGTTGCATCTATGTTTAGATTCAGCGAGGTAGAAACACGTTTCTTCTAAAAGCTGCGTTTGGACATTCCAGAGTGGATGGGAGAACTGGCTGTAAAGAGAAATACCTTGCTCTAAAACCAAAACGGAGCTATCTAGCAGAATGGTTGTCAATGTGTGTATTCCACTTCCAGAGTTAAACTGATGTGTGTTTGCAGCAGTTCAGAAACCCTTTCTTTGGAGAATGTAGAAAAAGTCATTTCGAACCCTAGATACGCATATAACAGCAGTAAGAATGCGTTTAAAAGACAGAAGACCTGCTTCTTACAAACTCATCTGCTGTGTGTTGGTTCCTTTTAGGAAGTTGCATCTATGTTTAGATTCAGCGAGGTTGCAACACGTTTCTTCTAAAAGCTGCGTTTGGACATTCCAGAGTGGATGGGAGAACAGGTTGTAAAGAAAAATACCTTACTCTAAAACCAAAACGGAGCTTTCTTGCTGAATGGCTTTCAATGTGTGTATACCACTTCCAGAGCTAAACTGATGTGTGTTTGCAGCAGTTCAGAAACCCTTTCTTTGGAGAATGAAGAAACAGTTATTTCCAGCCCCAGAGACGAATATAAGAGTTAGCAGTAAGAATGCGTTTAAAACACAGAAGACCCGCTTCGTACTTACTCATATGCTGTGTGTTGGTTTTCTTTAGGAAGTTGCATCTATGTTTAGATTCAGAGAGGTAGAAACACGTTTCTTTTAAAAGCTGCGTTTGGACATACCAGAATGGATGGGAGAACAGGCTGTAAAGAGAAATACCTTGCTCTAAAACCAAAACGGAGCTATCTAGCAGAATGGTTGTCAATATGTGTATTCAACTTCCAGAGTTAAACTGATGTGTGTTTGCAGCAGTTCAGAAACCCTTTTTTGGAAAATGTTGAAACAGTCTTTTCTAGCCCTAGAGACGCATATAAGAGTTAGCAGTAAGAATGCGTTTAAAACACAGAAGACTCGCTTCGTACAAACTCATCTGCTGTGTGTTGGTTCCTTTTAGGAAGTTGCATCTATGTTTAGATTCTGTGAGGTAGAAACACGTTTCTTCTAAAAGCTAAGTTTGGACATTCCAGAGTGGATGGGAGAACAGGCTATAAAGAGAAATACATTGCTCTAAAACCAAAAAGGAGCTATCTAGCAGAATGGTTTTCATTGTGTGTATTCAACTTCCAGAGATAAACTGATGTGTGTTTGCAGTAGTTCAGAAACCCTTTCTTTGGAGAATGAAGAAACAGTTATTTCCAGCACTAGAGATTCATATAAGAGTTAGCAGTAAGAATGCATTTAAAACACAGAAGACCCGCTTCGTACAAACTCATCTGCTGTGTATTGGTTCCTATTAGGAAGTTGCATCTATGTTTAGAATCAGCGAGGTTGCAACACGTTTCTTTTAAAAGCTGCGTTTGGACATTCCAGAGTGGATGGGAGAACAGGCTGTATAGAGAAATACCTTGCTCTAAAACCAAAACGGAGCTATCTAGCAGAATGGTTTTCAATGTTTGTTTTCAACTTCCAGAGATAAACTGATGTGTGTTTGCAGCAGTTCAGAAACCCTTTTTTGGAAAATGTAGAAACAGTCATTTCCAGCCATAGAGATGCATATAAGAGTTAGCAGTAAGAATGCCTTGAAAACACAGAAGACCCGCTTCGTACAAACTCATCTGCTGTGTGTTGGTTCCTTTTAGGAAGTTGCATCTATGTTTAGATTCAGCGAGGTAGAAACACGTTTTTTCTAAAAGCTGCGTTTGGACCTTCCGGAGTGGATGGGAGAACAGGCTGTGAAGAGAAATACCTTTCTCTGAAACCAAAACGGAGCTATCTCGCTGAATTGTTTTCAATGTGTATATTCAACTTCCAGAGATAAACTGATGTGGGTTTGCAGCAGTTCACAAACCCTTTCTTTGGAGAATGTAGAAACAGTCATTTCCAGTCATAGAGACACATATAAGAGTTAGAAATAAGAAAGCGTTTAAAACACAGAAGACCCGATTCGTAGAAACTCATCTGCTGTGTATTGGTTCCTATTAGGAAGTTGCATCTATGTTTAGATTCAGCGAGGTTGCAACCCGTTTCTTCTGAAAGCTGCGTTTGGACATTCCAGAGTGGATGGGAGAAAAGGATGTAAAGAGAAATACCTTGCTCTAAATCCAAAACGGAGGTATCTGGCAGAATGGTTTTCAATGTGTGTATTCTACTTCCAGAGATAAACTGATGTGTGTTTGCAGAAGTTGAGAAACCCTTTCTTTGGAGAATGTAGAAACAGTCATTTCCAGCCCTAGAGACGCATATAAGAGTTAGCAGTAAGAATGCGTTTAAAACACAGAAGACCCGCTTCGTACAAACTCATCTGCTGTGTATTGGTTTCTATTAGGAAGTTGCATATATGTTTAGAATCAGCGAGGTTGCAACACGTTTCTTCTAAAAGCTGCATTTGGACATTCCAGAGTGGATGGGAGAACAGGCTGTAAAGAGAAATACCTTGCTTTAAAACCAAAACGGAGCTATCTAGCAGAATGGTTTTCAATGTGTATATTCAAATCCGGAGATAAAGTGATGTGTGTTTGCAGCAGTTCAGAAACCCTTTCTTTGGAGAATGTAGAAACAGTCATTTCCAGCCATAGAGACGCATATAAGAGTTAGCAGTAAGAATGCGTTTAAAACACAGAAGACTCGCTTCGTACAAACTCATCTGCTGTGTGTTGGTTCCTTTTAGGAAGTTGCATCTATGTTTAGATTCTGTGAGGTAGAAACACGTTTCTTCTAAAAGCTGCGTTTGGACATTCCAGAGTGGATGGGAGAACAGGCTATAAAGAGAAATACCTTGCTCTAAAACCAAAAAGGAGCTATCTAGCAGAATGGTTTTCAATGTGTGTATTCAACTTCCAGAGATAAACTGATGTGTGTTTGCAGTAGTTCAGAAACCCTTTCTTTGGAGAATGAAGAAACAGTTATTTCCAGCACTAGAGACCCATATAAGAGTTAGCAGTAAGAATGCGTTTAAAACACAGAAGACCCGCTTCGTACAAAATCATCTGCTGTGTGTTGGTTACATTTAGGAAGTTTCATCTATGTTTAGAATCAGCGAGGTTGCAACACGTTTCTTCTACAAGCTGCATTTGGACATTCCAGAGTGGATGGGAGAACAGGCTGTAAAGAGAAATACCTTGCTCTAAAACCAAAACGGAGCTATCTAGCAGATTGGTTTTCAATGTGTGTATTCAAATTCCGGAGATAAAGGGATGTGTGTTTGCAGCAGTTCAGAAACCCTTTCTTTGGAGAATGTAGAAACAGTCATTTCCAGCCATAGAGACGCATATCAGAGTTAGCAGTAAGAATGCGTTTAAAACACAGAAGACTCGCTTCGTACAAACTCATCTGCTGTGTGTTGGTTCCTTTTAGGAAGTTGCATCTATGTTTAGATTCTGTGAGGTAGAAACACGTTTCTTCTAAAAGCTGCGTTTGGACATTCCAGAGTGGATGGGAGAACAGGCTATAAGGAGAAATACCTTGCTCTAAAACCAAAAAGGAGCTATCTAGCAGAATGGTTTTCTATGTGTGTATTCAACTTCCAGAGATAAACTGATGTGTGTTTGCAGCAGTTCAGAAACCCTTTTTTGGAAAATGTAGAAACAGTCATTTCCAGCCATAGAGATGCATATAAGAGTTAGCAGTAAGAATGCCTTGAAAACACAGAAGACCCGCTTCGTACAGACTCATCTGCTGTGGGTTGGGTCCTTTTAGGAAGTTGCATCTATGTTTCGATTCAGCGAGGTAGAAACACGTTTTTTCTAAAAGCTGAGTTTGGACCTTCCAGAGTGGATGGGAGAACAGGCTGTGAAGAGAAATACCTTTCTCTGAAACCAAAACGGAGCTATCTAGCTGAATGGTTTTCAATGTGTATATTCAACTTCCAGAGATAAACTGATGTGGGTTTGCAGCAGTTCACAAACCCTTTCTTTGGAGAATGTAGAAACAGTCATTTCCAGTCATAGAGACACATATAAGAGTTAGAAATAAGAAAGCGTTTAAAACACAGAAGACCCGATTCGTAGAAACCCATCTGCTGTGTATTGGTTCCTATTAGGAAGTTGCATTTATGTTTAGATTCAGCGAGGTTGCAACCCGTTTCTTCTGAAAGCTGCGTTTGGACATTCCAGAGTGGAAGGGAGAAAAGGATGTAAAGAGAAATACCTTGCTCTAAATCCAAAACGGAGGTAGCTAGCAGAATGGTTTTCAATGTGTGTATTCTACTTCCAGAGATAAACTGATGTGTGTTTGCAGAAGTTGAGAAACCCTTTCTTTGGAGAATGTAGAAACAGTCATTTCCAGCCCTAGAGACGCATATAAGAGTTAGCAGTAAGAATGCGTTTAAAACACAGAAGACCCGCTTCGTACAAACTCATCTGCTGTGTATTGGTTTCTATTAGGAAGTTGCATATATGTTTAGAATCAGCGAGGTTGCAACACGTTTCTTCTACAAGCTGCATTTGGACATTCCAGAGTGGATGGGAGAACAGGCTGTAAAGAGAAATACCTTGCTCTAAAACCAAAACGGAGCTATCTATCAGAATGGTTTTCAATGTGTATATTCAAATTCCGGAGATAAAGTGATGTGTGTTTGCAGCAGTTCAGAAACCCTTTCTTTGGAGAATGTAGAAACAGTCATTTCCAGCCATAGAGACGCATATAAGAGTTAGCAGTAAGAATGCGTTTAAAACACAGAAGACTCGCTTCGTACAAACTCATCTGCTGTGTGTTGGTTCCTTTTAGGAAGTTGCATCTATGTTTAGATTCTGTGAGGTAGAAACACGTTTCTTCTAAAAGCTGCGTTTGGACATTCCAGAGTGGATGGGAGAACAGGCTATAAAGAGAAATACCTTGCTCTAAAACCAAAAAGGAGCTATCTAGCAGAATGGTTTTCAATGTGTGTATTCAACTTCCAGAGATAAACTGATGTGTGTTTGCAGTAGTTCAGAAACCCTTTCTTTGGAGAATGAAGAAACAGTTATTTCCAGCACTAGAGACCCATATAAGAGTTAGCAGTAAGAATGCGTTTAAAACACAGAAGACCCGCTTCGTACAAAATCATCTGCTGTGTGTTGGTTACATTTAGGAAGTTGCATCTATGTTTAGATTCAGAGAGGTAGAAACACGTTTCTTCAAAAAGCCGCGTTTGGACATTCCAGAGTGGATGGGAGAACAGGCTGTAAAGAAAAATAACTTGCTCTAAAACCAAAACGGAGCTATCTAGCAGAATGGTTGTCAATGTGTGTATTCAACTTCCAGAGTTAAACTGATTTATGTTTGCCGCAGTTCAGAAACCCTTTCTTTGGTGAATGTAGAAACAGTCATTTCCAGCCCTAGAGACGCATATAAGAGTTAGCAGTAAGAATGCGTTTAAAACACAGAAGTCCCGCTTCGTACTTACTCATATGCTGTGTGTTGGTTTTCTTTAGGAAGTTGCATCTATGTTTAGATTCAGAGAGGTAGAAACACGTTTCTTTTAAAAGCTGTGTTTGGACATACCAGAATGGATGGGAGAACAGGCTATAAAGAGAAATACCTTGCTCTAAAACCAAAACGGAGCTATCTAGCAGAATGGTTGTCAATATGTGTATTCAACTTCCAGAGTTAAACTGATGTGTGTTTGCAGCAGTTCAGAAACCCTTTTTTGGAAAATGTTGAAACAGTCATTTCTAGCCCTAGAGACGCATATAAGAGTTAGCAGTAAGAATGCGTTTAAAACACAGAAGACTCGCTTCGTACAAACTCATCTGCTGTGTGTTGGTTCCTTTTAGGAAGTTGCATCTATGTTTAGATTCTGTGAGGTAGAAACACGTTTCTTCTAAAAGCTAAGTTTGGACATTCCAGAGTGGATGGGAGAACAGGCTATAAAGAGAAATACCTTGCTCTAAAACCAAAAAGGAGCTATCTAGCTGAATGGTTTTCAATGTGTGTATTCAACTTCCAGAGATAAACTGATGTGTGTTTGCAGTAGTTCAGAAACCCTTTCTTTGGAGAATGAAGAAACAGTTATTTCCAGCACTAGAGACGCATATAAGAGTTAGCAGTAAGAATGCATTTAAAACACAGAAGACCCGCTTCGTACAAACTCATCTGCTGTGTATTGGTTCCTATTAGGAGGTTGCATCTATGTTTAGAATCAGCGAGGTTGCAACACGTTTCTTTTAAAGGCTGCGTTTGGACATTCCAGAGTGGATGGGAGAACAGGCTGTATAGAGAAATACCTTGCTCTAAAACCAAAACGGAGCTATCTAGCAGAATGGTTTTCAATGTTTGTATTCAACTTCCAGAGATAAACTGATGTGTGTTTGCAGCAGTTCAGAAACCCTTTTTTGGAAAATGTAGAAACAGTCATTTCCAGCCATAGAGATGCATATAAGAGTTAGCAGTAAGAATGCCTTGAAAACACAGAAGACCCGCTTCGTACAAACTCATCTGCTGTGTGTTGGGTCCTTTTAGGAAGTTGCATCTATGTTTAGATTCAGCGAGGTAGAAACACGTTTTTTCTAAAAGCTGCGTTTGGACCTTCCAGAGTGGATGGGAGAACAGGCTGTGAAGAGAAATACCTTTCTATGAAACCAAAACGGAGCTATCTAGCTGAATGGTTTTCAATGTGTATATTCAACTTCCAGAGATAAACTGATGTGGGTTTGCAGCAGTTCACAAACCCTTTCTTTGGAGAATGTAGAAACAGTCATTTCCAGTCATAGAGACACATATAAGAGTTAGAAATAAGAAAGCGTTTAAAACACAGAAGACCCGATTCGTAGAAACTCATCTGCTGTGTATTGGTTCCTATTAGGAAGTTGCATCTATGTTTAGATTCAGCGAGGTTGCAACCCGTTTCTTCTGAAAGCTGCGTTTGGACATTCCAGAGTGGATGGGAGAAAAGGATGTAAAGAGAAATACCTTGCTCTAAATCCAAAACGGAGGTATCTAGCAGAATGGTTTTCAATGTGTGTATTCTACTTCCAGAGATAAACTGATGTGTGTTTGCAGAAGTTGAGAAACCCTTTCTTTGGAAAATATTGAAACAGTCATTTCTAGCCCTAGAGACGCATATAAGAGTTAGCAGTAAGAATGCGTTTAAAACACAGAAGACCCGCTTCGTACAAACTCATCTGCTGTGTGTTGGGTCCTTTTAGGACGTTGCATCTATGTTTAGATTCAGCGAGGTAGAAACACGTTTCTTCTAAAAGCTGCGTTTGGACATTCCAGAGTGGATGGGAGAACTGGCTGTAAAGAGAAATACCTTGCTCTAAAACCAAAACGGAGCTATCTAGCAGAATGGTTGTCAATGTGTGTATTCCACTTCCAGAGTTAAACTGATGTGTGTTTGCAGCAGTTCAGAAACCCTTTCTTTGGAGAATGTAGAAAAAGTCATTTCGAACCCTAGATACGCATATAACAGCAGTAAGAATGCGTTTAAAAGACAGAAGACCTGCTTCTTACAAACTCATCTGCTGTGTGTTGGTTCCTTTTAGGAAGTTGCATCTATGTTTAGATTCAGCGAGGTTGCAACACGTTTCTTCTAAAAGCTGCGTTTGGACATTCCAGAGTGGATGGGAGAACAGGTTGTAAAGAAAAATACCTTACTCTAAAACCAAAACGGAGCTTTCTTGCTGAATGGCTTTCAATGTGTGTATACCACTTCCAGAGCTAAACTGATGTGTGTTTGCAGCAGTTCAGAAACCCTTTCTTTGGAGAATGAAGAAACAGTTATTTCCAGCCCCAGAGACGAATATAAGAGTTAGCAGTAAGAATGCGTTTAAAACACAGAAGACCCGCTTCGTACTTACTCATATGCTGTGTGTTGGTTTTCTTTAGGAAGTTGCATCTATGTTTAGATTCAGAGAGGTAGAAACACGTTTCTTTTAAAAGCTGCGTTTGGACATACCAGAATGGATGGGAGAACAGGCTGTAAAGAGAAATACCTTGCTCTAAAACCAAAACGGAGCTATCTAGCAGAATGGTTGTCAATATGTGTATTCAACTTCCAGAGTTAAACTGATGTGTGTTTGCAGCAGTTCAGAAACCCTTTTTTGGAAAATGTTGAAACAGTCTTTTCTAGCCCTAGAGACGCATATAAGAGTTAGCAGTAAGAATGGGTTTAAAACACAGAAGACTCGCTTCGTACAAACTCATCTGCTGTGTGTTGGTTCCTTTTAGGAAGTTGCATCTATGTTTAGATTCTGTGAGGTAGAAACACGTTTCTTCTAAAAGCTAAGTTTGGACATTCCAGAGTGGATGGGAGAACAGGCTATAAAGAGAAATACATTGCTCTAAAACCAAAAAGGAGCTATCTAGCAGAATGGTTTTCATTGTGTGTATTCAACTTCCAGAGATAAACTGATGTGTGTTTGCAGTAGTTCAGAAACCCTTTCTTTGGAGAATGAAGAAACAGTTATTTCCAGCACTAGAGATTCATATAAGAGTTAGCAGTAAGAATGCATTTAAAACACAGAAGACCCGCTTCGTACAAACTCATCTGCTGTGTATTGGTTCCTATTAGGAAGTTGCATCTATGTTTAGAATCAGCGAGGTTGCAACACGTTTCTTTTAAAAGCTGCGTTTGGACATTCCAGAGTGGATGGGAGAACAGGCTGTATAGAGAAATACCTTGCTCTAAAACCAAAACGGAGCTATCTAGCAGAATGGTTTTCAATGTTTGTTTTCAACTTCCAGAGATAAACTGATGTGTGTTTGCAGCAGTTCAGAAACCCTTTTTTGGAAAATGTAGAAACAGTCATTTCCAGCCATAGAGATGCATATAAGAGTTAGCAGTAAGAATGCCTTGAAAACACAGAAGACCCGCTTCGTACAAACTCATCTGCTGTGTGTTGGGTCCTTTTAGGAAGTTGCATCTATGTTTAGATTCAGCGAGGTAGAAACACGTTTTTTCTAAAAGCTGCGTTTGGACCTTCCAGAGTGGATGGGAGAACAGGCTGTGAAGAGAAATACCTTTCTCTGAAACCAAAACGGAGCTATCTCGCTGAATGGTTTTCAATGTGTATATTCAACTTCCAGAGATAAACTGATGTGGGTTTGCAGCAGTTCACAAACCCTTTCTTTGGAGAATGTAGAAACAGTCATTTCCAGTCATAGAGACACATATAAGAGTTAGAAATAAGAAAGCGTTTAAAACACAGAAGACCCGATTCGTAGAAACCCATCTGCTGTGTATTGGTTCCTATTAGGAAGTTGCATTTATGTTTAGATTCAGCGAGGTTGCAACCCGTTTCTTCTGAAAGCTGCGTTTGGACATTCCAGAGTGGAAGGGAGAAAAGGATGTAAAGAGAAATACCTTGCTCTAAATCCAAAACGGAGGTATCTAGCAGAATGGTTTTCAATGTGTGTATTCTACTTCCAGAGATAAACTGATGTGTGTTTGCAGAAGTTGAGAAACCCTTTCTTTGGAGAATGTAGAAACAGTCATTTCCAGCCCTAGAGACGCATATAAGAGTTAGCAGTAAGAATGCGTTTAAAACACAGAAGACCCGCTTCGTACAAACTCATCTGCTGTGTATTGGTTTCTATTAGGAAGTTGCATATATGTTTAGAATCAGCGAGGTTGCAACACGTTTCTTCTACAAGCTGCATTTGGACATTCCAGAGTGGATGGGAGAACAGGCTGTAAAGAGAAATACCTTGCTCTAAAACCAAAACGGAGCTATCTAGCAGATTGGTTTTCAATGTGTATATTCAAATTCCGGAGATAAAGTGATGTGTGTTTGCAGCAGTTCAGAAACCCTTTCTTTGGAGAATGTAGAAACAGTCATTTCCAGCCATAGAGACGCATATTAGAGTTAGCAGTAAGAATGCGTTTAAAACACAGAAGACTCGCTTCGTACAAACTCATCTGCTGTGTGTTGGTTCCTTTTAGGAAGTTGCATCTATGTTTAGATTCTGTGAGGTAGAAACACGTTTCTTCTAAAAGCTGCGTTTGGACATTCCAGAGTGGATGGGAGAACAGGCTATGAAGAGAAATACCTTGCTCTAAAACCAAAAAGGAGCTATCTAGCAGAATGGTTTTCAATGTGTGTATTCAACTTCCAGAGATAAACTGATGTGTGTTTGCAGTAGTTCAGAAACCCTTTCTTTGGAGAATGAAGAAACAGTTATTTCCAGCACTAGAGACCCATGTAAGAGTTAGCAGTAAGAATGCGTTTAAAACACAGAAGTCCCGCTTCGTACAAAATAATCTGCTGTGTGTTGGTTACATTTAGGAAGTTGCATCTATGTTTAGATTCAGCGAGGTAGAAACACGTTTCTTCAAAAAGCCGCGTTTGGACATTCCAGAGTGGATGGGAGAACAGGCTGTAAAGAAAAATAACTTGCTCTAAAACCAAAACGGAGCTATCTAGCAGAATGGTTGTCAATGTGTGTATTCAACTTCCAGAGTTAAACTGATTTATGTTTGCCGCAGTTCAGAAACCCTTTCTTTGGTGAATGTAGAAACAGTCATTTCCAGCCCTAGAGACGCATATAAGAGTTAGCAGTAAGAATGCGTTTAAAACACAGAAGTCCCGCTTCGTACTTACTCATATGCTGTGTGTTGGTTTTCTTTAGGAAGTTGCATCTATGTTTAGATTCAGAGAGGTAGAAACACGTTTCTTTTAAAAGCTGTGTTTGGACATACCAGAATGGATTGGAGAACAGGCTGTAAAGAGAAATACCTTGCTCTAAAACCAAAACGGAGCTATCTAGCAGAATGGTTGTCAATATGTGTATTCAACTTCCAGAGTTAAACTGATGTGTGTTTGCAGCAGTTCAGAAACCCTTTTTTGGAAAATGTTGAAACAGTCATTTCTAGCCCTAGAGACGCATATAAGAGTTAGCAGTAAGAATGCGTTTAAAACACAGAAGACTCGCTTCGTACAAACTCATCTGCTGTGTGTTGGTTCCTTTTAGGAAGTTGCATCTATGTTTAGATTCTGTGAGGTAGAAACACGTTTCTTCTAAAAGCTAAGTTTGGACATTCCAGAGTGGATGGGAGAACAGGCTATAAAGAGAAATACCTTGCTCTAAAACCAAAAAGGAGCTATCTAGCTGAATGGTTTTCAATGTGTGTATTCAACTTCCAGAGATAAACTGATGTGTGTTTGCAGTAGTTCAGAAACCCTTTCTTTGGAGAATGAAGAAACAGTTATTTCCAGCACTAGAGACGCATATAAGAGTTAGCAGTAAGAATGCATTTAAAACACAGAAGACCCGCTTCGTACAAACTCATCTGCTGTGTATTGGTTCCTATTAGGAGGTTGCATCTATGTTTAGAATCAGCGAGGTTGCAACACGTTTCTTTTAAAGGCTGCGTTTGGACATTCCAGAGTGGATGGGAGAAAAGGCTGTATAGAGAAATACATTGCTCTAAAACCAAAACGGAGCTATCTAGCAGAATGGTTTTCAATGTTTGTATTCAACTTCCAGAGATAAACTGATGTGTGTTTGCAGCAGTTCAGAAACCCTTTTTTGGAAAATGTAGAAACAGTCATTTCCAGCCATAGAGATGCATATAAGAGTTAGCAGTAAGAATGCCTTGAAAACACAGAAGACCCGCTTCGTACAAACTCATCTGCTGTGTGTTGGGTCCTTTTAGGAAGTTGCATCTATGTTTAGATTCAGCGAGGTAGAAACACGTTTTTTCTAAAAGCTGCGTTTGGACCTTCCAGAGTGGATGGGAGAACAGGCTGTGAAGAGAAATACCTTTCTCTGAAACCAAAACGGAGCTATCTCGCTGAATGGTTTTCAATGTGTATATTCAACTTCCAGAGATAAACTGATGTGGGTTTGCAGCAGTTCACAAACCCTTTCTTTGGAGAATGTAGAAACAGTCATTTCCAGTCATAGAGACACATATAAGAGTTAGAAATAAGAAAGCGTTTAAAACACAGAAGACCCGATTCGTAGAAACTCATCTGCTGTGTATTGGTTCCTATTAGGAAGTTGCATCTATGTTTAGATTCAGCGAGGTTGCAACCCGTTTCTTCTGAAAGCTGCGTTTGGACATTCCAGAGTGGATGGGAGAAAAGGATGTAAAGAGAAATACCTTGCTCTAAATCCAAAACGGAGGTATCTAGCAGAATGGTTTTCAATGTGTGTATTCTACTTCCAGAGATAAACTGATGTGTGTTTGCAGAAGTTGAGAAACCCTTTCTTTGGAGAATGTAGAAACAGTCATTTCCAGCCCTAGAGACGCATATAAGAGTTAGCAGTAAGAATGCGTTTAAAACACAGAAGACCCATTTCGTACAAACTCATCTGCTGTGTATTGGTTTCTATTAGGAAGTTGCATATATGTTTAGAATCAGCGAGGTTGCAACACGTTTCTTCTAAAAGCTGCATTTGGACATTCCAGAGTGGATGGGAGAACAGGCTGTAAAGAGAAATACCTTGCTCTAAAACCAAAACGGAGCTATCTAGCAGAATGGTTGTCAATGTGTGTATTCAACTTCCAGAGTTAAACTGATTTATGTTTGCCGCAGTTCAGAAACCCTTTCTTTGGTGAATGTAGAAACAGTCATTTCCAGCCCTAGAGACGCATATAAGAGTTAGCAGTAAGAATGCATTTAAAACACAGAAGTCCCGCTTCGTACTTACTCATATGCTGTGTGTTGGTTTTCTTTAGGAAGTTGCATCTATGTTTAGATTCAGAGAGGTAGAAACACGTTTCTTTTAAAAGCTGTGTTTGGACATACCAGAATGGATGGGAGAACAGGCTGTAAAGAGAAATACCTTGCTCTAAAACCAAAACGGAGCTATCTAGCAGAATGGTTGTCAATATGTGTATTCAACTTCCAGAGTTAAACTGATGTGTGTTTGCAGCAGTTCAGAAACCCTTTTTTGGAAAATGTTGAAACAGTCATTTCTAGCCCTAGAGACGCATATAAGAGTTAGCAGTAAGAATGCGTTTAAAACACAGAAGACTCGCTTCGTACAAACTCATCTGCTGTGTGTTGGTTCCTTTTAGGAAGTTGCATCTATGTTTAGATTCTGTGAGGTAGAAACACGTTTCTTTTAAAAGCTAAGTTTGGACATTCCAGAGTGGATGGGAGAACAGGCTATAAAGAGAAATACCTTGCTCTAAAACCAAAAAGGAGCTATCTAGCTGAATGGTTTTCAATGTGTGTATTCAACTTCCAGAGATAAACTGATGTGTGTTTGCAGTAGTTCAGAAACCCTTTCTTTGGAGAATGAAGAAACAGTTATTTCCAGCACTAGAGACGCATATAAGAGTTAGCAGTAAGAATACATTTAAAACACAGAAGACCCGCTTCGTACAAACTCATCTGCTGTGTATTGGTTCCTATTAGGAGGTTGCATCTATGTTTAGAATCAGCGAGGTTGCAACACGTTTCTTTTAAAGGCTGCGTTTGGACATTCCAGAGTGGATGGGAGAAAAGGCTGTATAGAGAAATACATTGCTCTAAAACCAAAACGGAGCTATCTAGCAGAATGGTTTTCAATGTTTGTATTCAACTTCCAGAGATAAACTGATGTGTGTTTGCAGCAGTTCAGAAACCCTTTTTTGGAAAATGTAGAAACAGTCATTTCCAGCCATAGAGATGCATATAAGAGTTAGCAGTAAGAATGCCTTGAAAACACAGAAGACCCGCTTCGTACAAACTCATCTGCTGTGTGTTGGGTCCTTTTAGGAAGTTGCATCTATGTTTAGATTCAGCGAGGTAGAAACACGTTTTTTCTAAAAGCTGCGTTTGGACCTTCCAGAGTGGATGGGAGAACAGGCTGTGAAGAGAAATACCTTTCTCTGAAACCAAAACGGAGCTATCTAGCTGAATGGTTTTCAATGTGTATATTCAACTTCCAGAGATAAACTGATGTGGGTTTGCAGCAGTTCACAAACCCTTTCTTTGGAGAATGTAGAAACAGTCATTTCCAGTCATAGAGACACATATAAGAGTTAGAAATAAGAAAGCGTTTAAAACACAGAAGACCCGATTCGTAGAAACTCATCTGCTGTGTATTGGTTCCTATTAGGAAGTTGCATCTATGTTTAGATTCAGCGAGGTTGCAACCCGTTTCTTCTGAAAGCTGCGTTTGGACATTCCAGAGTGGATGGGAGAAAAGGATGTAAAGAGAAATACCTTGCTCTAAATCCAAAACGGAGGTATCTAGCAGAATGGTTTTCAATGTGTGTATTCTACTTCCAGAGATAAACTGATGTGTGTTTGCAGAAGTTGAGAAACCCTTTCTTTGGAGAATGTAGAAACAGTCATTTCCAGCCCTAGAGACGCATATAAGAGTTAGCAGTAAGAATGCGTTTAAAACACAGAAGACCCGCTTCGTACAAACTCATCTGCTGTGTATTGGTTTCTATTAGGAAGTTGCATATATGTTTAGAATCAGCGAGGTTGCAACACGTTTCTTCTAAAAGCTGCATTTGGACATTCCAGAGTGGATGGGAGAACAGGCTGTAAAGAGAAATACCTTGCTCTAAAACCAAAACGGAGCTATCTAGCAGAATGGTTTTCAATGTGTATATTCAAATTCCGGAGATAAAGTGATGTGTGTTTGCAGCAGTTCAGAAACCCTTTTTTGGAAAATATTGAAACAGTCATTTCTAGCCCTAGAGACGCATATAAGAGTTAGCAGTAAGAATGCGTTTAAAACACAGAAGACCCGCTTCGTACAAACTCATCTGCTGTGTGTTGGGTCCTTTTAGGAAGTTGCATCTATGTTTAGATTCAGCGAGGTAGAAACACGTTTCTTCTAAAAGCTGCGTTTGGACATTCCAGAGTGGATGGGAGAACAGGCTGTATAGAGAAATACCTTGCTCTAAAACCAAAACGGAGCTATCTAGCAGAATGGTTGTCAATGTGTGTATTCCACTTCCAGAGTTAAACTGATGTGTGTTTGCAGCAGTTCAGAAACCCTTTCTTTGGAGAATGTAGAAAAAGTCATTTCGAACCCTAGATATGCATATAACAGCAGTAAGAATGCGTTTAAAAGACAGAAGACCTGCTTCTTACAAACTCATCTGCTGTGTGTTGGTTCCTTTTAGGAAGTTGCATCTATGTTTAGATTCAGCGAGGTTGCAACACGTTTCTTCTAAAAGCTGCGTTTGGACATTCCAGAGTGGATGGTAGAACAGGTTGTAAAGAAAAATACCTTGCTCTAAAACCAAAACGGAGCTTTCTTGCTGAATGGCTTTCAATGTGTGTATTCCACTTCCAGAGCTAAACTGATGTGTGTTTGCAGCACTTCAGAAACCCTTTCTTTGGAGAATGAAGAAACAGTTATTTCCAGCCCCAGAGACGAATATAAGAGTTAGCAGTAAGAATGCGTTTAAAACACAGAAGACCCGCTTCGTACTTACTCATATGCTGTGTGTTGGTTTTCTTTAGGAAGTTGCATCTATGTTTAGATTCAGAGAGGTAGAAACACGTTTCTTTTAAAAGCTGCGTTTGGACATACCAGAATGGATGGGAGAACAGGCTGTAAAGAGAAATACCTTGCTCTAAAACCAAAACGGAGCTATCTAGCAGAATGGTTGTCAATATGTGTATTCAACTTCCAGAGTTAAACTGATGTGTGTTTGCAGCAGTTCAGAAACCCTTTTTTGGAAAATGTTGAAACAGTCTTTTCTAGCCCTAGAGACGCATATAAGAGTTAGCAGTAAGAATGCGTTTAAAACACAGAAGACTAGCTTCGTACAAACTCATCTGCTGTGTGTTGGTTCCTTTTAGGAAGTTGCATCTATGTTTAGATTCTGTGAGGTAGAAACACGTTTCTTCTAAAACCTAAGTTTGGACATTCCAGAGTGGATGGGAGAACAGGCTGTGAAGAGAAATACCTTTCTCTGAAACCAAAACGGAGCTATCTAGCTGAATGGTTTTCAATGTGTATATTCAACTTCCAGAGATAAACTGATGTGGGTTTGCAGCAGTTCACAAACCCTTTCTTTGGAGAATGTAGAAACAGTCATTTCCAGTCATAGAGACACATATAAGAGTTAGAAATAAGAAAGCGTTTAAAACACAGAAGACCCGATTCGTAGAAACTCATCTGCTGTGTATTGGTTCCTATTAGGAAGTTGCATCTATGTTTAGATTCAGCGAGGTTGCAACCCGTTTCTTCTGAAAGCTGCGTTTGGACATTCCAGAGTGGATGGGAGAAAAGGATGTAAAGAGAAATACCTTGCTCTAAATCCAAAACGGAGGTATCTAGCAGAATGGTTTTCAATGTGTGTATTCTACTTCCAGAGATAAACTGATGTGTGTTTGCAGAAGTTGAGAAACCCTTTCTTTGGAGAATGTAGAAACAGTCATTTCCAGCCCTAGAGACGCATATAAGAGTTAGCAGTAAGAATGCGTTTAAAACACAGAAGACCCGCTTCGTACAAACTCATCTGCTGTGTATTGGTTTCTATTAGGAAGTTGCATATATGTTTAGAATCAGCGAGGTTGCAACACGTTTCTTCTAAAAGCTGCATTTGGACATTCCAGAGTGGATGGGAGAACAGGCTGTAAAGAGAAATACCTTGCTCTAAAACCAAAACGGAGCTATCTAGCAGAATGGTTTTCAATGTGTATATTCAAATTCCGGAGATAAAGTGATGTGTGTTTGCAGCAGTTCAGAAACCCTTTTTTGGAAAATATTGAAACAGTCATTTCTAGCCCTAGAGACGCATATAAGAGTTAGCAGTAAGAATGCGTTTAAAACACAGAAGACCCGCTTCGTACAAACTCATCTGCTGTGTGTTGGGTCCTTTTAGGAAGTTGCATCTATGTTTAGATTCAGCGAGGTAGAAACACGTTTCTTCTAAAAGCTGCGTTTGGACATTCCAGAGTGGATGGGAGAACAGGCTGTAAAGAGAAATACCTTGCTCTAAAACCAAAACGGAGCTATCTAGCTGAATGGTTGTCAATGTGTGTATTCCACTTCCAGAGTTAAACTGATGTGTGTTTGCAGCAGTTCAGAAACCCTTTCTTTGGAGAATGTAGAAAAAGTCATTTCGAACCCTAGATACGCATATAACAGCAGTAAGAATGCGTTTAAAAGACAGAAGACCTGCTTCTTACAAACTCATCTGCTGTGTCTTTGTTCCTTTTAGGAAGTTGCATCTATGTTTAGATTCAGCGAGGTTGCAACACGTTTCTTCTAAAAGCTGCGTTTGGACATTCCAGAGTGGATGGTAGAACAGGTTGTAAAGAAAAATACCTTGCTCTAAAACCAAAACGGAGCTTTCTTGCTGAATGGCTTTCAATGTGTGTATTCCACTTCCAGAGCTAAACTGATGTGTGTTTGCAGCACTTCAGAAACCCTTTCTTTGGAGAATGAAGAAACAGTTATTTCCAGCCCCAGAGACGAATATAAGAGTTAGCAGTAAGAATGCGTTTAAAACACAGAAGACCCGCTTCGTACTTACTCATATGCTGTGTGTTGGTTTTCTTTAGGAAGTTGCATCTATGTTTAGATTCAGAGAGGTAGAAACACGTTTCTTTTAAAAGCTGCGTTTGGACATACCAGAATGGATGGGAGAACAGGCTGTAAAGAGAAATACCTTGCTCTAAAACCAAAACGGAGCTATCTAGCAGAATGGTTGTCAATATGTGTATTCAACTTCCAGAGTTAAACTGATGTGTGTTTGCAGCAGTTCAGAAACCCTTTTTTGGAAAATGTTGAAACAGTCTTTTCTAGCCCTAGAGACGCATATAAGAGTTAGCAGTAAGAATGCGTTTAAAACACAGAAGACTCGCTTCGTACAAACTCATCTGCTGTGTGTTGGTTCCTTTTAGGAAGTTGCATCTATGTTTAGATTCTGTGAGGTAGAAACACGTTTCTTCTAAAACCTAAGTTTGGACATTCCAGAGTGGATGGGAGAACAGGCTATAAAGAGAAATACCTTGCTCTAAAACCAAAAAGGAGCTATCTAGCAGAATGGTTTTCAATGTGTGTATTCAACTTCCAGAGATAAACTGATGTGTGTTTGCAGTAGTTCAGAAACCCTTTCTTTGGAGAATGAAGAAACAGTTATTTCCAGCACTAGAGATTCATATAAGAGTTAGCAGTAAGAATGCATTTAAAACACAGAAGACCCGCTTCGTACAAACTCATCTGCTGTGTATTGGTTCCTATTAGGAGGTTGCATCTATGTTTAGAATCAGCGAGGTTGCAACACGTTTCTTTTAAAAGCTGCGTTTGGACATTCCAGAGTGGATGGGAGAACAGGCTGTATAGAGAAATACCTTGCTCTAAAACCAAAACGGAGCTATCTAGCAGAATGGTTTTCAATGTTTGTTTTCAACTTCCAGAGATAAACTGATGTGTGTTTGCAGCAGTTCAGAAACCCTTTTTTGGAAAATGTAGAAACAGTCATTTCCAGCCATAGAGATGCATATAAGAGTTAGCAGTAAGAATGCCTTGAAAACACAGAAGACCCGCTTCGTACAAACTCATCTGCTGTGTGTTGGGTCCTTTTAGGAAGTTGCATCTATGTTTAGATTCAGCGAGGTAGAAACACGTTTTTTCTAAAAGCTGCCTTTGGACCTTCCAGAGTGGATGGGAGAACAGGCTGTGAAGAGAAATACCTTTCTCTGAAACCAAAACGGAGCTATCTCGCTGAATGGTTTTCAATGTGTATATTCAACTTCCAGAGATAAACTGATGTGGGTTTGCAGCAGTTCACAAACCCTTTCTTTGGAGAATGTAGAAACAGTCATTTCCAGTCATAGAGACACATATAAGAGTTAGAAATAAGAAAGCGTTTAAAACACAGAAGACCCGATTCGTAGAAACCCATCTGCTGTGTATTGGTTCCTATTAGGAAGTTGCATTTATGTTTAGATTCAGCGAGGTTGCAACCCGTTTCTTCTGAAAGCTGCGTTTGGACATTCCAGAGTGGAAGGGAGAAAAGGATGTAAAGAGAAATACCTTGCTCTAAATCCAAAACGGAGGTATCTAGCAGAATGGTTTTCAATGTGTGTATTCTACTTCCAGAGATAAACTGATGTGTGTTTGCAGAAGTTGAGAAACCCTTTCTTTGGAGAATGTAGAAACAGTCATTTCCAGCCCTAGAGACGCATATAAGAGTTAGCAGTAAGAATGCGTTTAAAACACAGAAGACTCGCTTCGTACAAACTCATCTGCTGTGTGTTGGTTCCTTTTAGGAAGTTGCATCTATGTTTAGATTCTGTGAGGTAGAAACACGTTTCTTCTAAAAGCTGCGTTTGGACATTCCAGAGTGGATGGGAGAACAGGCTATAAAGAGAAATACCTTGCTCTAAAACCAAAAAGGAGCTATCTAGCAGAATGGTTTTCAATGTGTGTATTCAACTTCCAGAGATAAACTGATGTGTGTTTGCAGTAGTTCAGAAACCCTTTCTTTGGAGAATGAAGAAACAGTTATTTCCAGCACTAGAGACCCATATAAGAGTTAGCAGTAAGAATGCGTTTAAAACACAGAAGACCCGCTTCGTACAAAATCATCTGCTGTGTGTTGGTTACATTTAGGAAGTTGCATCTATGTTTAGATTCAGCGAGGTAGAAACACGTTTCTTCAAAAAGCCGCGTTTGGACATTCCAGAGTGGATGGGAGAACAGGCTGTAAAGAAAAATATCTTGCTCTAAAACCAAAACGGAGCTATCTAGCAGAATGGTTGTCAATGTGTGTATTCAACTTCCAGAGTTAAACTGATTTATGTTTGCCGCAGTTCAGAAACCCTTTCTTTGGTGAATGTAGAAACAGTCATTTCCAGCCCTAGAGACGCATATAAGAGTTAGCAGTAAGAATGCGTTTAAAACACAGAAGTCCCCCTTCGTACTTACTCATATGCTGTGTGTTGGTTTTCTTTAGGAAGTTGCATCTATGTTTAGATTCAGAGAGGTAGAAACACGTTTCTTTTAAAAGCTGCGTTTGGACATACCAGAATGGATGGGAGAACAGGCTGTAAAGAGAAATACCTTGCTCTAAAACCAAAACGGAGCTATCTAGCAGAATGGTTGTCAATATGTGTATTCAACTTCCAGAGTTAAACTGATGTGTGTTTGCAGCAGTTCAGAAACCCTTTTTTGGAAAATGTTGAAACAGTCATTTCTAGCCCTAGAGACGCATATAAGAGTTAGCAGTAAGAATGCGTTTAAAACACAGAAGACTCGCTTCGTACAAACTCATCTGCTGTGTGTTGGTTCCTTTTAGGAAGTTGCATCTATGTTTAGATTCTGTGAGGTAGAAACACGTTTCTTCTAAAAGCTAAGTTTGGACATTCCAGAGTGGATGGGAGAACAGGCTATAAAGAGAAATACCTTGCTCTAAAACCAAAAAGGAGCTATCTAGCTGAATGGTTTTCAATGTGTGTATTCAACTTCCAGAGATAAACTGATGTGTGTTTGCAGTAGTTCAGAAACCCTTTCTTTGGAGAATGAAGAAACAGTTATTTCCAGCACTAGAGACGCATATAAGAGTTAGCAGTAAGAATGCGTTTAAAACACAGAAGACCCGCTTCGTACAAACTCATCTGCTGTGTATTGGTTCCTATTAGGAGGTTGCATCTATGTTTAGAATCAGCGAGGTTGCAACACGTTTCTTTTAAAGGCTGCGTTTGGACATTCCAGAGTGGATGGGAGAAAAGGCTGTATAGAGAAATACCTTGCTCTAAAACCAAAACGGAGCTATCTAGCAGAATGGTTTTCAATGTTTGTATTCAACTTCCAGAGATAAACTGATGTGTGTTTGCAGCAGTTCAGAAACCCTTTTTTGGAAAATGTAGAAACAGTCATTTCCAGCCATAGAGATGCATATAAGAGTTAGCAGTAAGAATGCCTTGAAAACACAGAAGACCCGCTTCGTACAAACTCATCTGCTGTGTGTTGGGTCCTTTTAGGAAGTTGCATCTATGTTTAGATTCAGCGAGGTAGAAACACGTTTTTTCTAAAAGCTGCGTTTGGACCTTCCAGAGTGGATGGGAGAACAGGCTGTGAAGAGAAATACCTTTCTCTGAAACCAAAACGGAGCTATCTAGCTGAATGGTTTTCAATGTGTATATTCAACTTCCAGAGATAAACTGATGTGGGTTTGCAGCAGTTCACAAACCCTTTCTTTGGAGAATGTAGAAACAGTCATTTCCAGTCATAGAGACACATATAAGAGTTAGAAATAAGAAAGCGTTTAAAACACAGAAGACCCGATTCGTAGAAACTCATCTGCTGTGTATTGGTTCCTATTAGGAAGTTGCATCTATGTTTAGATTCAGCGAGGTTGCAACCCGTTTCTTCTGAAAGCTGCGTTTGGACATTCCAGAGTGGATGGGAGAAAAGGATGTAAAGAGAAATACCTTGCTCTAAAACCAAAACGGAGCTATCTAGCAGAATGGTTTTCAATGTGTATATTCAAATTCCGGAGATAAAGTGATGTGTGTTTGCAGCAGTTCAGAAACCCTTTCTTTGGAGAATGTAGAAACAGTCATTTCCAGCCATAGAGACGCATATAAGAGTTAGCAGTAAGAATGCGTTTAAAACACAGAAGACTCGCTTCGTACAAACTCATCTGGTGTGTGTTGGTTCCTTTTAGGAAGTTGCATCTATGTTTAGATTCTGTGAGGTAGAAACACGTTTCTTCTAAAAGCTGCGTTTGGACATTCCAGAGTGGATGGGAGAACAGGCTATAAAGAGAAATACCTTGCTCTAAAACCAAAAAGGAGCTATCTAGCAGAATGGTTTTCAATGTGTGTATTCAACTTCCAGAGATAAACTGATGTGTGTTTGCAGTAGTTCAGAAACCCTTTCTTTGGAGAATGAAGAAACAGTTATTTCTAGCACTAGAGACCCATATAAGAGTTAGCAGTAAGAATGCGTTTAAAACACAGACGACCCGCTTCGTACAAAATCATCTGCTGTGTGTTGGTTACATTTAGGAAGTTGCATCTATGTTTAGATTCAGCGAGGTAGAAACACGTTTCTTCAAAAAGCCGCGTTTGGACATTCCAGAGTGGATGGGAGAACAGGCTGTAAAGAAAAATAACTTGCTCTAAAACCAAAACGGAGCTATCTAGCAGAATGGTTGTCAATGTGTGTATTCAACTTCCAGAGTTAAACTGATTTATGTTTGCCGCAGTTCAGAAACCCTTTCTTTGGTGAATGTAGAAACAGTCATTTCCAGCCCTAGAGACGCATATAAGAGTTAGCAGTAAGAATGCGTTTAAAACACAGAAGTCCCCCTTCGTACTTACTCATATGCTGTGTGTTGGTTTTCTTTAGGAAGTTGCATCTATGTTTAGATTCAGAGAGGTAGAAACACGTTTCTTTTAAAAGCTGCGTTTGGACATACCAGAATGGATGGGAGAACAGGCTGTAAAGAGAAATACCTTGCTCTAAAACCAAAACGGAGCTATCTAGCAGAATGGTTGTCAATATGTGTATTCAACTTCCAGAGTTAAACTGATGTGTGTTTGCAGCAGTTCAGAAACCCTTTTTTGGAAAATGTTGAAACAGTCATTTCTAGCCCTAGAGACGCATATAAGAGTTAGCAGTAAGAATGCGTTTAAAACACAGAAGACTCGCTTCGTACAAACTCATCTGCTGTGTGTTGGTTCCTTTTAGGAAGTTGCATCTATGTTTAGATTCTGTGAGGTAGAAACACGTTTCTTCTAAAAGCTAAGTTTGGACATTCCAGAGTGGATTTGAGAACAGGCTATAAAGAGAAATACCTTGCTCTAAAACCAAAAAGGAGCTATCTAGCTGAATGGTTTTCAATGTGTGTATTCAACTTCCAGAGATAAACTGATGTGTGTTTGCAGTAGTTCAGAAACCCTTTCTTTGGAGAATGAAGAAACAGTTATTTCCAGCACAAGAGACGCATATAAGAGTTAGCAGTAAGAATGCATTTAAAACACAGAAGACCCGCTTCGTACAAACTCATCTGCTGTGTATTGGTTCCTATTAGGAGGTTGCATCTATGTTTAGAATCAGCGAGGTTGCAACAAGTTTCTTTTAAAGGCTGCGTTTGGACATTCCAGAGTGGATGGGAGAACAGGCTGTATAGAGAAATACCTTGCTCTAAAACCAAAACGGAGCTATCTAGCAGAATGGTTTTCAATGTTTGTTTTCAACTTCCAGAGATAAACTGATGTGTGTTTGCAGCAGTTCAGAAACCCTTTTTTGGAAAATGTAGAAACAGTCATTTCCAGCCATAGAGATGCATATAAGAGTTAGCAGTAAGAATGCCTTGAAAACACAGAAGACCCGCTTCGTACAAACTCATCTGCTGTGTGTTGGGTCCTTTTAGGAAGTTGCATCTATGTTTAGATTCAGCGAGGTAGAAACACGTTTTTTCTAAAAGCTGCGTTTGGACCTTCCAGAGTGGATGGGAGAACAGGCTGTGAAGAGAAATACCTTTCTCTGAAACCAAAACGGAGCTATCTAGCTGAATGGTTTTCAATGTGTATATTCAACTTCCAGAGATAAACTGATGTGGGTTTGCAGCAGTTCACAAACCCTTTCTTTGGAGAATGTAGAAACAGTCATTTCCAGTCATAGAGACACATATAAGAGTTAGAAATAAGAAAGCGTTTAAAACACAGAAGACCCGATTCGTAGAAACTCATCTGCTGTGTATTGGTTCCTATTAGGAAGTTGCATCTATGTTTAGATTCAGCGAGGTTGCAACCCGTTTCTTCTGAAAGCTGCGTTTGGACATTCCAGAGTGGATGGGAGAAAAGGATGTAAAGAGAAATACCTTGCTCTAAAACCAAAACGGAGCTATCTAGCAGAATGGTTTTCAATGTGTATATTCAAATTCCGGAGATAAAGTGATGTGTGTTTGCAGCAGTTCAGAAACCCTTTCTTTGGAGAATGTAGAAACAGTCATTTCCAGCCCTAGAGACGCATATAAGAGTTAGCAGTAAGAATGCGTTTAAAACACAGAAGACTCGCTTCGTACAAACTCATCTGGTGTGTGTTGGTTCCTTTTAGGAAGTTGCATCTATGTTTAGATTCTGTGAGGTAGAAACACGTTTCTTCTAAAAGCTGCGTTTGGACATTCCAGAGTGGATGGGAGAACAGGCTATAAAGAGAAATACCTTGCTCTAAAACCAAAAAGGAGCTATCTAGCAGAATGGTTTTCAATGTGTGTATTCAACTTCCAGAGATAAACTGATGTGTGTTTGCAGTAGTTCAGAAACCCTTTCTTTGGAGAATGAAGAAACAGTTATTTCTAGCACTAGAGACCCATATAAGAGTTAGCAGTAAGAATGCGTTTAAAACACAGAAGACCCGCTTCGTACAAAATCATCTGCTGTGTGTTGGTTACATTTAGGAAGTTGCATCTATGTTTAGATTCAGCGAGGTAGAAACACGTTTCTTCAAAAAGCCGCGTTTGGACATTCCAGAGTGGATGGGAGAACAGGCTGTAAAGAAAAATAACTTGCTCTAAAACCAAAACGGAGCTATCTAGCAGAATGGTTGTCAATGTGTGTATTCAACTTCCAGAGTTAAACTGATTTATGTTTGCCACAGTTCAGAAACCCTTTCTTTGGTGAATGTAGAAACAGTCATTTCCAGCCCTAGAGACGCATATAAGAGTTAGCAGTAAGAATGCGTTTAAAACACAGAAGTCCCCCTTCGTACTTACTCATATGCTGTGTGTTGGTTTTCTTTAGGAAGTTGCATCTATGTTTAGATTCAGAGAGGTAGAAACACGTTTCTTTTAAAAGCTGCGTTTGGACATACCAGAATGGATGGGAGAACAGGCTGTAAAGAGAAATACCTTGCTCTAAAACCAAAACGGAGCTATCTAGCAGAATGGTTGTCAATATGTGTATTCAACTTCCAGAGTTAAACTGATGTGTGTTTGCAGCAGTTCAGAAACCCTTTTTTGGAAAATGTTGAAACAGTCATTTCTAGCCCTAGAGACGCATATAAGAGTTAGCAGTAAGAATGCGTTTAAAACACAGAAGACTCGCTTCGTACAAACTCATCTGCTGTGTGTTGGTTCCTTTTAGGAAGTTGCATCTATGTTTAGATTCTGTGAGGTAGAAACACGTTTCTTCTAAAAGCTAAGTTTGGACATTCCAGAGTGGATGGGAGAACAGGCTATAAAGAGAAATACCTTGCTCTAAAACCAAAAAGGAGCTATCTAGCTGAATGGTTTTCAATGTGTGTATTCAACTTCCAGAGATAAACTGATGTGTGTTTGCAGTAGTTCAGAAACCCTTTCTTTGGAGAATGAAGAAACAGTTATTTCCAGCACTAGAGACGCATATAAGAGTTAGCAGTAAGAATGCATTTAAAACACAGAAGACCCGCTTCGTACAAACTCATCTGCTGTGTATTGGTTCCTATTAGGAGGTTGCATCTATGTTTAGAATCAGCGAGGTTGCAACACGTTTCTTTTAAAGGCTGCGTTTGGACATTCCAGAGTGGATGGGAGAACAGGCTGTATAGAGAAATACCTTGCTCTAAAACCAAAACGGAGCTATCTAGCAGAATGGTTTTCAATGTTTGTTTTCAACTTCCAGAGATAAACTGATGTGTGTTTGCAGCAGTTCAGAAACCCTTTTTTGGAAAATGTAGAAACAGTCATTTCCAGCCATAGAGATGCATAT
The DNA here is from genome assembly GCF_048565385.1 of Saimiri boliviensis. NCBI lineage: Eukaryota > Metazoa > Chordata > Mammalia > Primates > Cebidae > Saimiri > Saimiri boliviensis. The sequence continues at coordinate 81,593,565 of NC_133470.1, read as the reverse complement.
AAGAGTTAGCAGTAAGAATGCCTTGAAAACACAGAAGACCCGCTTCGTACAAACTCATCTGCTGTGTGTTGGGTCCTTTTAGGAAGTTGCATCTATGTTTAGATTCAGCGAGGTAGAAACACGTTTTTTCTAAAAGCTGCGTTTGGACCTTCCAGAGTGGATGGGAGAACAGGCTGTGAAGAGAAATACCTTTCTCTGAAACCAAAACGGAGCTATCTAGCTGAATGGTTTTCAATGTGTATATTCAACTTCCAGAGATAAACTGATGTGGGTTTGCAGCAGTTCACAAACCCTTTCTTTGGAGAATGTAGAAACAGTCATTTCCAGTCATAGAGACACATATAAGAGTTAGAAATAAGAAAGCGTTTAAAACACAGAAGACCCGATTCGTAGAAACTCATCTGCTGTGTATTTGTTCCTATTAGGAAGTTGCATCTATGTTTAGATTCAGCGAGGTTGCAACCCGTTTCTTCTGAAAGCTGCGTTTGGACATTCCAGAGTGGATGGGAGAAAAGGATGTAAAGAGAAATACCTTGCTCTAAATCCAAAACGGAGGTATCTAGCAGAATGGTTTTCAATGTGTGTATTCTACTTCCAGAGATAAACTGATGTGTGTTTGCAGAAGTTGAGAAACCCTTTCTTTGGAGAATGTAGAAACAGTCATTTCCAGCCCTAGAGACGCATATAAGAGTTAGCAGTAAGAATGCGTTTAAAACACAGAAGACCCGCTTCGTACAAACTCATCTGCTGTGTATTGGTTTCTATTAGGAAGTTGCATATATGTTTAGAATCAGCGAGGTTGCAACACGTTTCTTCTAAAAGCTGCATTTGGACATTCCAGAGTGGATGGGAGAACAGGCTGTAAAGAGAAATACCTTGCTCTAAAACCAAAACGGAGCTATCTAGCAGAATGGTTTTCAATGTGTATATTCAAATCCGGAGATAAAGTGATGTGTGTTTGCAGCAGTTCAGAAACCCTTTCTTTGGAGAATGTAGAAACAGTCATTTCCAGCCATAGAGACGCATATAAGAGTTAGCAGTAAGAATGCGTTTAAAACACAGAAGACTCGCTTCGTACAAACTCATCTGGTGTGTGTTGGTTCCTTTTAGGAAGTTGCATCTATGTTTAGATTCTGTGAGGCAGAAACACGTTTCTTCTAAAAGCTGCGTTTGGACATTCCAGAGTGGATGGGAGAACAGGCTATAAAGAGAAATACCTTGCTCTAAAACCAAAAAGGAGCTATCTAGCAGAATGGTTTTCAATGTGTGTATTCAACTTCCAGAGATAAACTGATGTGTGTTTGCAGTAGTTCAGAAACCCTTTCTTTGGAGAATGAAGAAACAGTTATTTCCAGCACTAGAGACCCATATAAGAGTTAGCAGTAAGAATGCGTTTAAAACACAGAAGACCCGCTTCGTACAAAATCATCTGCTGTGTGTTGGTTACATTTAGGAAGTTGCATCTATGTTTAGAATCAGCGAGGTTGCAACACGTTTCTTCTACAAGCTGCATTTGGACATTCCAGAGTGGATGGGAGAACAGGCTGTAAAGAGAAATACCTTGCTCTAAAACCAAAACGGAGCTATCTAGCAGATTGGTTTTCAATGTGTGTATTCAAATTCCGGAGATAAAGTGATGTGTGTTTGCAGCAGTTCAGAAACCCTTTCTTTGGAGAATGTAGAAACAGTCATTTCCAGCCATAGAGACGCATATAAGAGTTAGCAGTAAGAATCCGTTTAAAACACAGAAGACTCGCTTCGTACAAACTCATCTGCTGTGTGTTGGTTCCTTTTAGGAAGTTGCATCTATGTTTAGATTCAGCGAGGTTGCAACACGTTTCTTCTAAAAGCTGCGTTTGGACATTCCAGAGTGGATGGGAGAACAGGTTGTAAAGAAAAATACCTTGCTCTAAAACCAAAACGGAGCTTTCTTGCTGAATGGCTTTCAATGTGTGTATACCACTTCCAGAGCTAAACTGATGTGTGTTTGCAGCAGTTCAGAAACCCTTTCTTTGGAGAATGAAGAAACAGTTATTTCCAGCCCCAGAGACGAATATAAGAGTTAGCAGTAAGAATGCGTTTAAAACACAGAAGACCCGCTTCGTACTTACTCATATGCTGTGTGTTGGTTTTCTTTAGGAAGTTGCATCTATGTTTAGATTCAGAGAGGTAGAAACACGTTTCTTTTAAAAGCTGCGTTTGGACATACCAGAATGGATGGGAGAACAGGCTGTAAAGAGAAATACCTTGCTCTAAAACCAAAACGGAGCTATCTAGCAGAATGGTTGTCAATATGTGTATTCAACTTCCAGAGTTAAACTGATGTGTGTTTGCAGCAGTTCAGAAACCCTTTTTTGGAAAATGTTGAAACAGTCTTTTCTAGCCCTAGAGACGCATATAAGAGTTAGCAGTAAGAATGCGTTTAAAACACAGAAGACTCGCTTCGTACAAACTCATCTGCTGTGTGTTGGTTCCTTTTAGGAAGTTGCATCTATGTTTAGATTCTGTGAGGTAGAATCACGTTTCTTCTAAAAGCTAAGTTTGGACATTCCAGAGTGGATGGGAGAACAGGCTATAAAGAGAAATACATTGCTCTAAAACCAAAAAGGAGCTATCTAGCAGAATGGTTTTCAATGTGTGTATTCAACTTCCAGAGATAAACTGATGTGTGTTTGCAGTAGTTCAGAAACCCTTTCTTTGGAGAATGAAGAAACAGTTATTTCCAGCACTAGAGATGCATATAAGAGTTAGCAGTAAGAATGCATTTAAAACACAGAAGACCCGCTTCGTACAAACTCATCTGCTGTGTATTGGTTCCTATTAGGAAGTTGCATCTATGTTTAGAATCAGCGAGGTTGCAACACGTTTCTTTTAAAAGCTGCGTTTGGACATTCCAGAGTGGATGGGAGAACAGGCTGTATAGAGAAATACCTTGCTCTAAAACCAAAACGGAGCTATCTAGCAGAATGGTTTTCAATGTTTGTTTTCAACTTCCAGAGATAAACTGATGTGTGTTTGCAGCAGTTCAGAAACCCTTTTTTGGAAAATGTAGAAACAGTCATTTCCAGCCATAGAGATGCATATAAGAGTTAGCAGTAAGAATGCCTTGAAAACACAGAAGACCCGCTTCGTACAAACTCATCTGCTGTGTGTTGGGTCCTTTTAGGAAGTTGCATCTATGTTTAGATTCAGCGAGGTAGAAACACGTTTTTTCTAAAAGCTGCGTTTGGACCTTCCAGAGTGGATGGGAGAACAGGCTGTGAAGAGAAATACCTTTCTCTGAAACCAAAACGGAGCTATCTCGCTGAATGGTTTTCAATGTGTATATTCAACTTCCAGAGATAAACTGATGTGGGTTTGCAGCAGTTCACAAACCCTTTCTTTGGAGAATGTAGAAACAGTCATTTCCAGTCATAGAGACACATATAAGAGTTAGAAATAAGAAAGCGTTTAAAACACAGAAGACCCGATTCGTAGAAACCCATCTGCTGTGTATTGGTTCCTATTAGGAAGTTGCATTTATGTTTAGATTCATCGAGGTTGCAACCCGTTTCTTCTGAAAGCTGCGTTTGGACATTCCAGAGTGGAAGGGAGAAAAGGATGTAAAGAGAAATACCTTGCTCTAAATCCAAAACGGAGGTATCTAGCAGAATGGTTTTCAATGTGTGTATTCTACTTCCAGAGATAAACTGATGTGTGTTTGCAGAAGTTGAGAAACCCTTTCTTTGGAGAATGTAGAAACAGTCATTTCCAGCCCTAGAGACGCATATAAGAGTTAGCAGTAAGAATGCGTTTAAAACACAGAAGACCCGCTTCGTACAAACTCATCTGCTGTGTATTGGTTTCTATTAGGAAGTTGCATATATGTTTAGAATCAGCGAGGTTGCAACACGTTTCTTCTACAAGCTGCATTTGGACATTCCAGAGTGGATGGGAGAACAGGCTGTAAAGAGAAATACCTTGCTCTAAAACCAAAACGGAGCTATCTAGCAGATTGGTTTTCAATGTGTATATTCAAATTCCGGAGATAAAGTGATGTGTGTTTGCAGCAGTTCAGAAACCCTTTCTTTGGAGAATGTAGAAACAGTCATTTCCAGCCATAGAGACGCATATTAGAGTTAGCAGTAAGAATGCGTTTAAAACACAGAAGACTCGCTTCGTACAAACTCATCTGCTGTGTGTTGGTTCCTTTTAGGAAGTTGCATCTATGTTTAGATTCTGTGAGGTAGAAACACGTTTCTTCTAAAAGCTGCGTTTGGACATTCCAGAGTGGATGGGAGAACAGGCTATGAAGAGAAATACCTTGCTCTAAAACCAAAAAGGAGCTATCTAGCAGAATGGTTTTCAATGTGTGTATTCAACTTCCAGAGATAAACTGATGTGTGTTTGCAGTAGTTCAGAAACCCTTTCTTTGGAGAATGAAGAAACAGTTATTTCCAGCACTAGAGACCCATATAAGAGTTAGCAGTAAGAATGCGTTTAAAACACAGAAGACCCGCTTCGTACAAAATCATCTGCTGTGTGTTGGTTACATTTAGGAAGTTGCATCTATGTTTAGATTCAGCGAGGTAGAAACACGTTTCTTCAAAAAGCCGCGTTTGGACTTTCCAGAGTGGATGGGAGAACAGGCTGTAAAGAAAAATAACTTGCTCTAAAACCAAAACGGAGCTATCTAGCAGAATGGTTGTCAATGTGTGTATTCAACTTCCAGAGTTAAACTGATTTATGTTTGCCGCAGTTCAGAAACCCTTTCTTTGGTGAATGTAGAAACAGTCATTTCCAGCCCTAGAGACGCATATAAGAGTTAGCAGTAAGAATGCGTTTAAAACACAGAAGTCCCGCTTCGTACTTACTCATATGCTGTGTGTTGGTTTTCTTTAGGAAGTTGCATCTATGTTTAGATTCAGAGAGGTAGAAACACGTTTCTTTTAAAAGCTGTGTTTGGACATACCAGAATGGATGGGAGAACAGGCTGTAAAGAGAAATACCTTGCTCTAAAACCAAAACGGAGCTATCTAGCAGAATGGTTGTCAATATGTGTATTCAACTTCCAGAGTTAAACTGATGTGTGTTTGCAGCAGTTCAGAAACCCTTTTTTGGAAAATGTTGAAACAGTCATTTCTAGCCCTAGAGACGCATATAAGAGTTAGCAGTAAGAATGCGTTTAAAACACAGAAGACTCGCTTCGTACAAACTCATCTGCGTGTGTTGGTTCCTTTTAAGAAGTTGCATCTATGTTTAGATTCTGTGAGGTAGAAACACGTTTCTTCTAAAAGCTAAGTTTGGACATTCCAGAGTGGATGGGAGAACAGGCTATAAAGAGAAATACCTTGCCCTAAACCAAAAAGGAGCTATCTAGCTGAATGGTTTTCAATGTGTGTATTCAACTTCCAGAGATAAACTGATGTGTGTTTGCAGTAGTTCAGAAACCCTTTCTTTGGAGAATGAAGAAACAGTTATTTCCAGCACTAGAGACGCATATAAGAGTTAGCAGTAAGAATGCATTTAAAACACAGAAGACCCGCTTCGTACAAACTCATCTGCTGTGTATTGGTTCCTATTAGGAGGTTGCATCTATGTTTAGAATCAGCGAGGTTGCAACACGTTTCTTTTAAAGGCTGCGTTTGGACATTCCAGAGTGGATGGGAGAAAAGGCTGTATAGAGAAATACATTGCTCTAAAACCAAAACGGAGCTATCTAGCAGAATGGTTTTCAATGTTTCTATTCAACTTCCAGAGATAAACTGATGTGTGTTTGCAGCAGTTCAGAAACCCTTTTTTGGAAAATGTAGAAACAGTCATTTCCAGCCATAGAGATGCATATAAGAGTTAGCAGTAAGAATGCCTTGAAAACACAGAAGACCCGCTTCGTACAAACTCATCTGCTGTGTGTTGGGTCCTTTTAGGAAGTTGCATCTATGTTTAGATTCAGCGAGGTAGAAACACGTTTTTTCTAAAAGCTGCGTTTGGACCTTCCAGAGTGGATGGGAGAACAGGCTGTGAATAGAAATACCTTTCTCTGAAACCAAAACGGAGCTATCTCGCTGAATGGTTTTCAATGTGTATATTCAACTTCCAGAGATAAACTGATGTGGGTTTGCAGCAGTTCACAAACCCTTTCTTTGGAGAATGTAGAAACAGTCATTTCCAGTCATAGAGACACATATAAGAGTTAGAAATAAGAAAGCGTTTAAAACACAGAAGACCCGATTCGTAGAAACCCATCTGCTGTGTATTGGTTCCTATTAGGAAGTTGCATTTATGTTTAGATTCAGCGAGGTTGCAACTCGTTTCTTCTGAAAGCTGCGTTTGGACATTCCAGAGTGGAAGGGAGAAAAGGATGTAAAGAGAAATACCTTGCTCTAAATCCAAAACGGAGGTATCTAGCAGAATGGTTTTCAATGTGTGTATTCTACTTCCAGAGATAAACTGATGTGTGTTTGCAGAAGTTGAGAAACCCTTTCTTTGGAGAATGTAGAAACAGTCATTTCCAGCCCTAGAGACGCATATAAGAGTTAGCAGTAAGAATGCGTTTAAAACACAGAAGACCCGCTTCGTACAAACTCATCTGCTGTGTATTGGTTTCTATTAGGAAGTTGCATATATGTTTAGAATCAGCGAGGTTGCAACACGTTTCTTCTACAAGCTGCATTTGGACATTCCAGAGTGGATGGGAGAACAGGCTGTAAAGAGAAATACCTTGCTCTAAAACCAAAACGGAGCTATCTAGCAGATTGGTTTTCAATGTGTATATTCAAATTCCGGAGATAAAGTGATGTGTGTTTGCAGCAGTTCAGAAACCCTTTCTTTGGAGAATGTAGAAACAGTCATTTCCAGCCATAGAGACGCATATTAGAGTTAGCAGTAAGAATGCGTTTAAAACACAGAAGACTCGCTTCGTACAAACTCATCTGCTGTGTGTTGGTTCCTTTTAGGAAGTTGCATCTATGTTTAGATTCTGTGAGGTAGAAACACGTTTCTTCTAAAAGCTGCGTTTGGACATTCCAGAGTGGATGGGAGAACAGGCTATGAAGAGAAATACCTTGCTCTAAAACCAAAAAGGAGCTATCTAGCAGAATGGTTTTCAATGTGTGTATTCAACTTCCAGAGATAAACTGATGTGTGTTTGCAGTAGTTCAGAAACCCTTTCTTTGGAGAATGAAGAAACAGTTATTTCCAGCACTAGAGACCCATATAAGAGTTAGCAGTAAGAATGCGTTTAAAACACAGAAGTCCCGCTTCGTACAAAATCATCTGCTGTGTGTTGGTTACATTTAGGAAGTTGCATCTATGTTTAGATTCAGCGAGGTAGAAACACGTTTCTTCAAAAAGCCGCGTTTGGACTTTCCAGAGTGGATGGGAGAACAGGCTGTAAAGAAAAATAACTTGCTCTAAAACCAAAACGGAGCTATCTAGCAGAATGGTTGTCAATGTGTGTATTCAACTTCCAGAGTTAAACTGATTTATGTTTGCCGCAGTTCAGAAACCCTTTCTTTGGTGAATGTAGAAACAGTCATTTCCAGCCCTAGAGACGCATATAAGAGTTAGCAGTAAGAATGCGTTTAAAACACAGAAGTCCCGCTTCGTACTTACTCATATGCTGTGTGTTGGTTTTCTTTAGGAAGTTGCATCTATGTTTAGATTCAGAGAGGTAGAAACACGTTTCTTTTAAAAGCTGTGTTTGGACATACCAGAATGGATGGGAGAACAGGCTGTAAAGAGAAATACCTTGCTCTAAAACCAAAACGGAGCTATCTAGCAGAATGGTTGTCAATATGTGTATTCAACTTCCAGAGTTAAACTGATGTGTGTTTGCAGCAGTTCAGAAACCCTTTTTTGGAAAATGTTGAAACAGTCATTTCTAGCCCTAGAGACGCATATAAGAGTTAGCAGTAAGAATGCGTTTAAAACACAGAAGACTCGCTTCGTACAAACTCATCTGCTGTGTGTTGGTTCCTTTTAGGAAGTTGCATCTATGTTTAGATTCTGTGAGGTAGAAACACGTTTCTTCTAAAAGCTAAGTTTGGACATTCCAGAGTGGATGGGAGAACAGGCTATAAAGAGAAATACCTTGCTCTAAAACCAAAAAGGAGCTATCTAGCTGAATGGTTTTCAATGTGTGTATTCAACTTCCAGAGATAAACTGATGTGTGTTTGCAGTAGTTCAGAAACCCTTTCTTTGGAGAATGAAGAAACAGTTATTTCCAGCACTAGAGACGCATATAAGAGTTAGCAGTAAGAATGCATTTAAAACACAGAAGACCCGCTTCGTACAAACTCATCTGCTGTGTATTGGTTCCTATTAGGAGGTTGCATCTATGTTTAGAATCAGCGAGGTTGCAACACGTTTCTTTTAAAGGCTGCGTTTGGACATTCCAGAGTGGATGGGAGAAAAGGCTGTATAGAGAAATACATTGCTCTAAAACCAAAACGGAGCTATCTAGCAGAATGGTTTTCAATGTTTCTATTCAACTTCCAGAGATAAACTGATGTGTGTTTGCAGCAGTTCAGAAACCCTTTTTTGGAAAATGTAGAAACAGTCATTTCTAGCCATAGAGATGCATATAAGAGTTAGCAGTAAGAATGCCTTGAAAACACAGAAGACCCGCTTCGTACAAACTCATCTGCTGTGTGTTGGGTCCTTTTAGGAAGTTGCATCTATGTTTAGATTCAGCGAGGTAGAAACACGTTTTTTCTAAAAGCTGCGTTTGGACCTTCCAGAGTGGATGGGAGAACAGGCTGTGAAGAGAAATACCTTTCTCTGAAACCAAAACGGAGCTATCTAGCTGAATGGTTTTCAATGTGTATATTCAACTTCCAGAGATAAACTGATGTGGGTTTGCAGCAGTTCACAAACCCTTTCTTTGGAGAATGTAGAAACAGTCATTTCCAGTCATAGAGACACATATAAGAGTTAGAAATAAGAAAGCGTTTAAAACACAGAAGACCCGATTCGTAGAAACTCATCTGCTGTGTATTGGTTCCTATTAGGAAGTTGCATCTATGTTTAGATTCAGCGAGGTTGCAACCCGTTTCTTCTGAAAGCTGCGTTTGGACATTCCAGAGTGGATGGGAGAAAAGGATGTAAAGAGAAATACCTTGCTCTAAATCCAAAACGGAGGTATCTAGCAGAATGGTTTTCAATGTGTGTATTCTACTTCCAGAGATAAACTGATGTGTGTTTGCAGAAGTTGAGAAACCCTTTCTTTGGAGAATGTAGAAACAGTCATTTCCAGCCCTAGAGACGCATATAAGAGTTAGCAGTAAGAATGCGTTTAAAACACAGAAGACCCATTTCGTACAAACTCATCTGCTGTGTATTGGTTTCTATTAGGAAGTTGCATATATGTTTAGAATCAGCGAGGTTGCAACACGTTTCTTCTACAAGCTGCATTTGGACATTCCAGAGTGGATGGGAGAACAGGCTGTAAAGAGAAATACCTTGCTCTAAAACCAAAACGGAGCTATCTAGCAGATTGGTTTTCAATGTGTATATTCAAATTCCGGAGATAAAGTGATGTGTGTTTGCAGCAGTTCAGAAACCCTTTCTTTGGAGAATGTAGAAACAGTCATTTCCAGCCATAGAGACGCATATTAGAGTTAGCAGTAAGAATGCGTTTAAAACACAGAAGACTCGCTTCGTACAAACTCATCTGCTGTGTGTTGGTTCCTTTTAGGAAGTTGCATCTATGTTTAGATTCTGTGAGGTAGAAACACGTTTCTTCTAAAAGCTGCGTTTGGACATTCCAGAGTGGATGGGAGAACAGGCTATGAAGAGAAATACCTTGCTCTAAAACCAAAAAGGAGCTATCTAGCAGAATGGTTTTCAATGTGTGTATTCAACTTCCAGAGATAAACTGATGTGTGTTTGCAGTAGTTCAGAAACCCTTTCTTTGGAGAATGAAGAAACAGTTATTTCCAGCACTAGAGACCCATATAAGAGTTAGCAGTAAGAATGCGTTTAAAACACAGAAGTCCCGCTTCGTACAAAATCATCTGCTGTGTGTTGGTTACATTTAGGAAGTTGCATCTATGTTTAGATTCAGCGAGGTAGAAACACGTTTCTTCAAAAAGCCGCGTTTGGACTTTCCAGAGTGGATGGGAGAACAGGCTGTAAAGAAAAATAACTTGCTCTAAAACCAAAACGGAGCTATCTAGCAGAATGGTTGTCAATGTGTGTATTTAACTTCCAGAGTTAAACTGATTTATGTTTGCCGCAGTTCAGAAACCCTTTCTTTGGTGAATGTAGAAACAGTCATTTCCAGCCCTAGAGACGCATATAAGAGTTAGCAGTAAGAATGCGTTTAAAACACAGAAGTCCCGCTTCGTACTTACTCATATGCTGTGTGTTGGTTTTCTTTAGGAAGTTGCATCTATGTTTAGATTCAGAGAGGTAGAAACACGTTTCTTTTAAAAGCTGTGTTTGGACATACCAGAATGGATGGGAGAACAGGCTGTAAAGAGAAATACCTTGCTCTAAAACCAAAACGGAGCTATCTAGCAGAATGGTTGTCAATATGTGTATTCAACTTCCAGAGTTAAACTGATGTGTGTTTGCAGCAGTTCAGAAACCCTTTTTTGGAAAATGTTGAAACAGTCATTTCTAGCCCTAGAGACGCATATAAGAGTTAGCAGTAAGAATGCGTTTAAAACACAGAAGACTCGCTTCGTACAAACTCATCTGCTGTGTGTTGGTTCCTTTTAGGAAGTTGCATCTATGTTTAGATTCTGTGAGGTAGAAACACGTTTCTTCTAAAAGCTAAGTTTGGACATTCCAGAGTGGATGGGAGAACAGGCTATAAAGAGAAATACCTTGCTCTAAAACCAAAAAGGAGCTATCTAGCTGAATGGTTTTCAATGTGTGTATTCAACTTCCAGAGATAAACTGATGTGTGTTTGCAGTAGTTCAGAAACCCTTTCTTTGGAGAATGAAGAAACAGTTATTTCCAGCACTAGAGACGCATATAAGAGTTAGCAGTAAGAATGCATTTAAAACACAGAAGACCCGCTTCGTACAAACTCATCTGCTGTGTATTGGTTCCTATTAGGAGGTTGCATCTATGTTTAGAATCAGCGAGGTTGCAACACGTTTCTTTTAAAGGCTGCGTTTGGACATTCCAGAGTGGATGGGAGAAAAGGCTGTATAGAGAAATACATTGCTCTAAAACCAAAACGGAGCTATCTAGCAGAATGGTTTTCAATGTTTCTATTCAACTTCCAGAGATAAACTGATGTGTGTTTGCAGCAGTTCAGAAACCCTTTTTTGGAAAATGTAGAAACAGTCATTTCCAGCCATAGAGATGCATATAAGAGTTAGCAGTAAGAATGCCTTGAAAACACAGAAGACCCGCTTCGTACAAACTCATCTGCTGTGTGTTGGGTCCTTTTAGGAAGTTGCATCTATGTTTAGATTCAGCGAGGTAGAAACACGTTTTTTCTAAAAGCTGCGTTTGGACCTTCCAGAGTGGATGGGAGAACAGGCTGTGAAGAGAAATACCTTTCTCTGAAACCAAAACGGAGCTATCTAGCTGAATGGTTTTCAATGTGTATATTCAACTTCCAGAGATAAACTGATGTGGGTTTGCAGCAGTTCACAAACCCTTTCTTTGGAGAATGTAGAAACAGTCATTTCCAGTCATAGAGACACATATAAGAGTTAGAAATAAGAAAGCGTTTAAAACACAGAAGACCCGATTCGTAGAAACTCATCTGCTGTGTATTGGTTCCTATTAGGAAGTTGCATCTATGTTTAGATTCAGCGAGGTTGCAACCCGTTTCTTCTGAAAGCTGCGTTTGGACATTCCAGAGTGGATGGGAGAAAAGGATGTAAAGAGAAATACCTTGCTCTAAATCCAAAACGGAGGTATCTAGCAGAATGGTTTTCAATGTGTGTATTCTACTTCCAGAGATAAACTGATGTGTGTTTGCAGAAGTTGAGAAACCCTTTCTTTGGAGAATGTAGAAACAGTCATTTCCAGCCCTAGAGACGCATATAAGAGTTAGCAGTAAGAATGCGTTTAAAACACAGAAGACCCATTTCGTACAAACTCATCTGCTGTGTATTGGTTTCTATTAGGAAGTTGCATATATGTTTAGAATCAGCGAGGTTGCAACACGTTTCTTCTAAAAGCTGCATTTGGACATTCCAGAGTGGATGGGAGAACAGGCTGTAAAGAGAAATACCTTGCTCTAAAACCAAAACGGAGCTATCTAGCAGAATGGTTTTCAATGTGTATATTCAAATCCGGAGATAAAGTGATGTGTGTTTGCAGCAGTTCAGAAACCCTTTCTTTGGAGAATGTAGAAACAGTCATTTCCAGCCATAGAGACGCATATAAGAGTTAGCAGTAAGAATGCGTTTAAAACACAGAAGTCCCGCTTCGTACTTACTCATATGCTGTGTGTTGGTTTTCTTTAGGAAGTTGCATCTATGTTTAGATTCAGAGAGGTAGAAACACGTTTCTTTTAAAAGCTGTGTTTGGACATACCAGAATGGATGGGAGAACAGGCTGTAAAGAGAAATACCTTGCTCTAAAACCAAAACGGAGCTATCTAGCAGAATGGTTGTCAATATGTGTATTCAACTTCCAGAGTTAAACTGATGTGTGTTTGCAGCAGTTCAGAAACCCTTTTTTGGAAAATGTTGAAACAGTCATTTCTAGCCCTAGAGACGCATATAAGAGTTAGCAGTAAGAATGCGTTTAAAACACAGAAGACTCGCTTCGTACAAACTCATCTGCTGTGTGTTGGTTCCTTTTAGGAAGTTGCATCTATGTTTAGATTCTGTGAGGTAGAAACACGTTTCTTCTAAAAGCTAAGTTTGGACATTCCAGAGTGGATGGGAGAACAGGCTATAAAGAGAAATACCTTGCTCTAAAACCAAAAAGGAGCTATCTAGCTGAATGGTTTTCAATGTGTGTATTCAACTTCCAGAGATAAACTGATGTGTGTTTGCAGTAGTTCAGAAACCCTTTCTTTGGAGAATGAAGAAACAGTTATTTCCAGCACTAGAGACGCATATAAGAGTTAGCAGTAAGAATGCATTTAAAACACAGAAGACCCGCTTCGTACAAACTCATCTGCTGTGTATTGGTTCCTATTAGGAGGTTGCATCTATGTTTAGAATCAGCGAGGTTGCAACACGTTTCTTTTAAAGGCTGCGTTTGGACATTCCAGAGTGGATGGGAGAAAAGGCTGTATAGAGAAATACATTGCTCTAAAACCAAAACGGAGCTATCTAGCAGAATGGTTTTCAATGTTTCTATTCAACTTCCAGAGATAAACTGATGTGTGTTTGCAGCAGTTCAGAAACCCTTTTTTGGAAAATGTAGAAACAGTCATTTCCAGCCATAGAGATGCATATAAGAGTTAGCAGTAAGAATGCCTTGAAAACACAGAAGACCCGCTTCGTACAAACTCATCTGCTGTGTGTTGGGTCCTTTTAGGAAGTTGCATCTATGTTTAGATTCAGCGAGGTAGAAACACGTTTTTTCTAAAAGCTGCGTTTGGACCTTCCAGAGTGGATGGGAGAACAGGCTGTGAAGAGAAATACCTTTCTCTGAAACCAAAACGGAGCTATCTAGCTGAATGGTTTTCAATGTGTATATTCAACTTCCAGAGATAAACTGATGTGGGTTTGCAGCAGTTCACAAACCCTTTCTTTGGAGAATGTAGAAACAGTCATTTCCAGTCATAGAGACACATATAAGAGTTAGAAATAAGAAAGCGTTTAAAACACAGAAGACCCGATTCGTAGAAACTCATCTGCTGTGTATTGGTTCCTATTAGGAAGTTGCATCTATGTTTAGATTCAGCGAGGTTGCAACCCGTTTCTTCTGAAAGCTGCGTTTGGACATTCCAGAGTGGATGGGAGAAAAGGATGTAAAGAGAAATACCTTGCTCTAAATCCAAAACGGAGGTATCTAGCAGAATGGTTTTCAATGTGTGTATTCTACTTCCAGAGATAAACTGATGTGTGTTTGCAGAAGTTGAGAAACCCTTTCTTTGGAGAATGTAGAAACAGTCATTTCCAGCCCTAGAGACGCATATAAGAGTTAGCAGTAAGAATGCGTTTAAAACACAGAAGACCCGCTTCGTACAAACTCATCTGCTGTGTATTGGTTTCTATTAGGAAGTTGCATATATGTTTAGAATCAGCGAGGTTGCAACACGTTTCTTCTAAAAGCTGCATTTGGACATTCCAGAGTGGATGGGAGAACAGGCTGTAAAGAGAAATACCTTGCTCTAAAACCAAAACGGAGCTATCTAGCAGAATGGTTTTCAATGTGTATATTCAAATTCCGGAGATAAAGTGATGTGTGTTTGCAGCAGTTCAGAAACCCTTTTTTGGAAAATATTGAAACAGTCATTTCTAGCCCTAGAGACGCATATAAGAGTTAGCAGTAAGAATGCGTTTAAAACACAGAAGACCCGCTTCGTACAAACTCATCTGCTGTGTGTTGGGTCCTTTTAGGAAGTTGCATCTATGTTTAGATTCAGCGAGGTAGAAACACGTTTCTTCTAAAAGCTGCGTTTGGACATTCCAGAGTGGATGGGAGAACAGGCTGTAAAGAGAAATACCTTGCTCTAAAACCAAAACGGAGCTATCTAGCAGAATGGTTGTCAATGTGTGTATTCCACTTCCAGAGTTAAACTGATGTGTGTTTGCAGCAGTTCAGAAACCCTTTCTTTGGAGAATGTAGAAAAAGTCATTTCGAACCCTAGATACGCATATAACAGCAGTAAGAATGCGTTTAAAAGACAGAAGACCTGCTTCTTACAAACTCATCTGCTGTGTGTTGGTTCCTTTTAGGAAGTTGCATCTATGTTTAGATTCAGCGAGGTTGCAACACGTTTCTTCTAAAAGCTGCGTTTGGACATTCCAGAGTGGATGGTAGAACAGGTTGTAAAGAAAAATACCTTGCTCTAAAACCAAAACGGAGCTTTCTTGCTGAATGGCTTTCAATGTGTGTATTCCACTTCCAGAGCTAAACTGATGTGTGTTTGCAGCACTTCAGAAACCCTTTCTTTGGAGAATGAAGAAACAGTTATTTCCAGCCCCAGAGACGAATATAAGAGTTAGCAGTAAGAATGCGTTTAAAACACAGAAGACCCGCTTCGTACTTACTCATATGCTGTGTGTTGGTTTTCTTTAGGAAGTTGCATCTATGTTTAGATTCAGAGAGGTAGAAACACGTTTCTTTTAAAAGCTGCGTTTGGACATACCAGAATGAATGGGAGAACAGGCTGTAAAGAGAAATACCTTGCTCTAAAACCAAAACGGAGCTATCTAGCAGAATGGTTGTCAATATGTGTATTCAACTTCCAGAGTTAAACTGATGTGTGTTTGCAGCAGTTCAGAAACCCTTTTTTGGAAAATGTTGAAACAGTCTTTTCTAGCCCTAGAGACGCATATAAGAGTTAGCAGTAAGAATGCGTTTAAAACACAGAAGACTCGCTTCGTACAAACTCATCTGCTGTGTGTTGGTTCCTTTTAGGAAGTTGCATCTATGTTTAGATTCTGTGAGGTAGAAACACGTTTCTTCTAAAACCTAAGTTTGGACATTCCAGAGTGGATGGGAGAACAGGCTATAAAGAGAAATACCTTGCTCTAAAACCAAAAAGGAGCTATCTAGCTGAATGGTTTTCAATGTGTGTATTCAACTTCCAGAGATAAACTGATGTGTGTTTGCAGTAGTTCAGAAACCCTTTCTTTGGAGAATGAAGAAACAGTTATTTCCAGCACTAGAGATTCATATAAGAGTTAGCAGTAAGAATGCATTTAAAACACAGAAGACCCGCTTCGTACAAACTCATCTGCTGTGTATTGGTTCCTATTAGGAGGTTGCATCTATGTTTAGAATCAGCGAGGTTGCAACACGTTTCTTTTAAAAGCTGCGTTTGGACATTCCAGAGTGGATGGGAGAACAGGCTGTATAGAGAAATACCTTGCTCTAAAACCAAAACGGAGCTATCTAGCAGAATGGTTTTCAATGTTTGTTTTCAACTTCCAGAGATAAACTGATGTGTGTTTGCAGCAGTTCAGAAACCCTTTTTTGGAAAATGTAGAAACAGTCATTTCCAGCCATAGAGATGCATATAAGAGTTAGCAGTAAGAATGCCTTGAAAACACAGAAGACCCGCTTCGTACAAACTCATCTGCTGTGTGTTGGGTCCTTTTAGGAAGTTGCATCTATGTTTAGATTCAGCGAGGTAGAAACACGTTTTTTCTAAAAGCTGCGTTTGGACCTTCCAGAGTGGATGGGAGAACAGGCTGTGAAGAGAAATACCTTTCTCTGAAACCAAAACGGAGCTATCTCGCTGAATGGTTTTCAATGTGTATATTCAACTTCCAGAGATAAACTGATGTGGGTTTGCAGCAGTTCACAAACCCTTTCTTTGGAGAATGTAGAAACAGTCATTTCCAGTCATAGAGACACATATAAGAGTTAGAAATATGAAAGCGTTTAAAACACAGAAGACCCGATTCGTAGAAACCCATCTGCTGTGTATTGGTTCCTATTAGGAAGTTGCATTTATGTTTAGATTCAGCGAGGTTGCAACCCGTTTCTTCTGAAAGCTGCGTTTGGACATTCCAGAGTGGAAGGGAGAAAAGGATGTAAAGAGAATTACCTTGCTCTAAATCCAAAACGGAGGTATCTAGCAGAATGGTTTTCAATGTGTGTATTCTACTTCCAGAGATAAACTGATGTGTGTTTGCAGAAGTTGAGAAACCCTTTCTTTGGAGAATGTAGAAACATTCATTTCCAGCCCTAGAGACGCATATAAGAGTTAGCAGTAAGAATGCGTTTAAAACACAGAAGACCCGCTTCGTACAAACTCATCTGCTGTGTGTTGGTTCCTTTTAGGAAGTTGCATCTATGTTTAGATTCTGTGAGGTAGAAACACGTTTCTTCTAAAAGCTGCGTTTGGACATTCCAGAGTGGATGGGAGAACAGGCTATAAAGAGAAATACCTTGCTCTAAAACCAAAACGGAGCTATCTAGCAGAATGGTTTTCAATGTGTGTATTCAACTTCCAGAGATAAACTGATGTGTGTTTGCAGTAGTTCAGAAACCCTTTCTTTGGAGAATGAAGAAACAGTTATTTCCAGCACTAGAGACCCATATAAGAGTTAGCAGTAAGAATGCGTTTAAAACACAGAAGACCCGCTTCGTACAAAATCATCTGCTGTGTGTTGGTTACATTTAGGAAGTTGCATCTATGTTTAGATTCAGCGAGGTAGAAACACGTTTCTTCAAAAAGCCGCGTTTGGACATTCCAGAGTGGATGGGAGAACAGGCTGTAAAGAAAAATAACTTGCTCTAAAACCAAAACGGAGCTATCTAGCAGAATGGTTGTCAATGTGTGTATTCAACTTCCAGAGTTAAACTGATTTATGTTTGCCGCAGTTCAGAAACCCTTTCTTTGGTGAATGTAGAAACAGTCATTTCCAGCCCTAGAGACGCATATAAGAGTTAGCAGTAAGAATGCGTTTAAAACACAGAAGTCCCCCTTCGTACTTACTCATATGCTGTGTGTTGGTTTTCTTTAGGAAGTTGCATCTATGTTTAGATTCAGAGAGGTAGAAACACGTTTCTTTTAAAAGCTGCGTTTGGACATACCAGAATGGATGGGAGAACAGGCTGTAAAGAGAAATACCTTGCTCTAAAACCAAAACGGAGCTATCTAGCAGAATGGTTGTCAATATGTGTATTCAACTTCCAGAGTTAAACTGATGTGTGTTTGCAGCAGTTCAGAAACCCTTTTTTGGAAAATGTTGAAACAGTCATTTCTAGCCCTAGAGACGCATATAAGAGTTAGCAGTAAGAATGCGTTTAAAACACAGAAGACTCGCTTCGTACAAACTCATCTGCTGTGTGTTGGTTCCTTTTAGGAAGTTGCATCTATGTTTAGATTCTGTGAGGTAGAAACACGTTTCTTCTAAAAGCTAAGTTTGGACATTCCAGAGTGGATTTGAGAACAGGCTATAAAGAGAAATACCTTGCTCTAAAACCAAAAAGGAGCTATCTAGCTGAATGGTTTTCAATGTGTGTATTCAACTTCCAGAGATAAACTGATGTGTGTTTGCAGTAGTTCAGAAACCCTTTCTTTGGAGAATGAAGAAACAGTTATTTCCAGCACTAGAGACGCATATAAGAGTTAGCAGTAAGAATGCATTTAAAACACAGAAGACCCGCTTCGTACAAACTCATCTGCTGTGTATTGGTTCCTATTAGGAGGTTGCATCTATGTTTAGAATCAGCGAGGTTGCAACACGTTTCTTTTAAAGGCTGCGTTTGGACATTCCAGAGTGGATGGGAGAACAGGCTGTATAGAGAAATACCTTGCTCTAAAACCAAAACGGAGCTATCTAGCAGAATGGTTTTCAATGTTTGTTTTCAACTTCCAGAGATAAACTGATGTGTGTTTGCAGCAGTTCAGAAACCCTTTTTTGGAAAATGTAGAAACAGTCATTTCCAGCCATAGAGATGCATATAAGAGTTAGCAGTAAGAATGCCTTGAAAACACAGAAGACCCGCTTCGTACAAACTCATCTGCTGTGTGTTGGGTCCTTTTAGGAAGTTGCATCTATGTTTAGATTCAGCGAGGTAGAAACACGTTTTTTCTAAAAGCTGCGTTTGGACCTTCCAGAGTGGATGGGAGAACAGGCTGTGAAGAGAAATACCTTTCTCTGAAACCAAAACGGAGCTATCTCGCTGAATGGTTTTCAATGTGTATATTCAACTTCCAGAGATAAACTGATGTGGGTTTGCAGCAGTTCACAAACCCTTTCTTTGGAGAATGTAGAAACAGTCATTTCCAGTCATAGAGACACATATAAGAGTTAGAAATATGAAAGCGGTTAAAACACAGAAGACCCGATTCGTAGAAACCCATCTGCTGTGTATTGGTTCCTATTAGGAAGTTGCATTTATGTTTAGATTCAGCGAGGTTGCAACCCGTTTCTTCTGAAAGCTGCGTTTGGACATTCCAGAGTGGAAGGGAGAAAAGGATGTAAAGAGAAATACCTTGCTCTAAATCCAAAACGGAGGTATCTAGCAGAATGGTTTTCAATGTGTGTATTCTATTTCCAGAGATAAACTGATGTGTGTTTGCAGAAGTTGAGAAACCCTTTTTTTGGAGAATGTAGAAACAGTCATTTCCAGCCCTAGAGACGCATATAAGAGTTAGCAGTAAGAATGCGTTTAAAACACAGAAGACCCGCTTCGTACAAACTCATCTGCTGTGTGTTGGTTCCTTTTAGGAAGTTGCATCTATGTTTAGATTCTGTGAGGTAGAAACACGTTTCTTCTAAAAGCTGCGTTTGGACATTCCAGAGTCGATGGGAGAACAGGCTATAAAGAGAAATACCTTGCTCTAAAACCAAAAAGGAGCTATCTAGCAGAATGGTTTTCAATGTGTGTATTCAACTTCCAGAGATAAACTGATGTGTGTTTGCAGTAGTTCAGAAACCCTTTCTTTGGAGAATGAAGAAACAGTTATTTCGAGCACTAGAGACGCATATAAGAGTTAGCAGTAAGAATGCATTTAAAACACAGAAGACCCGCTTCGTACAAACTCATCTGCTGTGTATTGGTTCCTATTAGGAGGTTGCATCTATGTTTAGAATCAGCGAGGTTGCAACACGTTTCTTTTAAAGGCTGCGTTTGGACATTCCAGAGTGGATGGGAGAACAGGCTGTAAAGAGAAATACCTTGCTCTAAAACCAAAACGGAGCTATCTAGCAGAATGGTTTTCAATGTGTATATTCAAATCCGGAGATAAAGTGATGTGTGTTTGCAGCAGTTCAGAAACCCTTTCTTTGGAGAATGTAGAAACAGTCATTTCCAGCCATAGAGACGCATATAAGAGTTAGCAGTAAGAATGCGTTTAAAACACAGAAGACTCGCTTCGTACAAACTCATCTGGTGTGTGTTGGTTCCTTTTAGGAAGTTGCATCTATGTTTAGATTCTGTGAGGTAGAAACACGTTTCTTCTAAAACCTAAGTTTGGACATTCCAGAGTGGATGGGAGAACAGGCTATAAAGAGAAATACCTTGCTCTAAAACCAAAAAGGAGCTATCTAGCAGAATGGTTTTCAATGTGTGTATTCAACTTCCAGAGATAAACTGATGTGTGTTTGCAGCAGTTCAGAAACCATTTCTTTGGAGAATGTAGAAAAAATTATTTCCAGCCATAGAGATGCATATAAGAGTTAGCAGTAAGAATGCGTTTAAAACACAGAAGACCCGATTCGTACAAACTCATCTGCTGTGTATTGGTTCCTATTAGGAAGTTGCATCTATGTTTAGAGTCAGCGAGGTTGCAACCCGTTTCTTCTGAAAGCTGCGTTTGGACATTCCAGAGTGGAAGGGAGAAAAGGATGTAAAGAGAAATACCTTGCTCTAAATCCAAAACTGAGATATCTAGCAGAATGGTTGTCAATGTGTGTATTCTACTTCCAGAGATAAACTGATGAGTGTTTGCAGAAGTTGAGAAACCCTTTCTTTGGAGAATGTAGAAACAGTCATTTCCAGCCCTAGAGACGCATATAAGAGTTAGCAGTAAGAATGCGTTTAAAACACAGAAGACCCGCTTCGTACTTACTCATATGCTGTGTGTTGGTTTTCTTTAGGAAGTTGCATCTATGTTTAGATTCAGAGAGGTAGAAACACGTTTCTTTTAAAAGCTGCGTTTGGACATACCAGAATGGATGGGAGAACAGGCTGTAAAGAGAAATACCTTGCTCTAAAACCAAAACGGAGCTATCTAGCAGAATGGTTGTCAATATGTGTATTCAACTTCCAGAGTTAAACTGATGTGTGTTTGCAGCAGTTCAGAAACCCTTTTTTGGAAAATGTTGAAACAGTCATTTCTAGCCCTAGAGACGCATATAAGAGTTAGCAGTAAGAATGCGTTTAAAACACAGAAGACCCGCTTCGTACAAACTCATCTGCTGTGTGTTGGTTCCTTTTAGAAGTTGCATCTATGTTTAGATTCTGTGAGGTAGAAACACGTTTCTTCTAAAAGCTGCGTTTGGACATTCCAGAGTGGATGGGAGAACAGGCTATAAAGAGAAATACCTTGCTCTAAAACCAAAAAGGAGCTATCTAGCAGAATGGTTTTCAATGTGTGTATTCAACTTCCAGAGATAAACTGATGTGTGTTTGCAGTAGTTCAGAAACCCTTTCTTTGGAGAATGAAGAAACAGTTATTTCCAGCACTAGAGACCCATATAAGAGTTAGCAGTAAGAATGCGTTTAAAACACAGAAGACCCGCTTCGTACAAAATCATCTGCTGTGTGTTGGTTACATTTAGGAAGTTGCATCTATGTTTAGATTCAGCGAGGTAGAAACACGTTTCTTCAAAAAGCCGCGTTTGGACATTCCAGAGTGGATGGGAGAACAGGCTGTAAAGAAAAATAACTTGCTCTAAAACCAAAACGGAGCTATCTAGCAGAATGGTTGTCAATGTGTGTATTCAACTTCCAGAGTTAAACTGATTTATGTTTGCCGCAGTTCAGAAACCCTTTCTTTGGTGAATGTAGAAACAGTCATTTCCAGCCCTAGAGACGCATATAAGAGTTAGCAGTAAGAATGCGTTTAAAACACAGAAGTCCCCCTTCGTACTTACTCATATGCTGTGTGTTGGTTTTCTTTAGGAAGTTGCATCTATGTTTAGATTCAGAGAGGTAGAAACACGTTTCTTTTAAAAGCTGCGTTTGGACATACCAGAATGGATGGGAGAACAGGCTGTAAAGAGAAATACCTTGCTCTAAAACCAAAACGGAGCTATCTAGCAGAATGGTTGTCAATATGTGTATTCAACTTCCAGAGTTAAACTGATGTGTGTTTGCAGCAGTTCAGAAACCCTTTTTTGGAAAATGTTGAAACAGTCATTTCTAGCCCTAGAGACGCATATAAGAGTTAGCAGTAAGAATGCGTTTAAAACACAGAAGACTCGCTTCGTACAAACTCATCTGCTGTGTGTTGGTTCCTTTTAGGAAGTTGCATCTATGTTTAGATTCTGTGAGGTAGAAACACGTTTCTTCTAAAAGCTAAGTTTGGACATTCCAGAGTGGATTTGAGAACAGGCTATAAAGAGAAATACCTTGCTCTAAAACCAAAAAGGAGCTATCTAGCTGAATGGTTTTCAATGTGTGTATTCAACTTCCAGAGATAAACTGATGTGTGTTTGCAGTAGTTCAGAAACCCTTTCTTTGGAGAATGAAGAAACAGTTATTTCCAGCACTAGAGACGCATATAAGAGTTAGCAGTAAGAATGCATTTAAAACACAGAAGACCCGCTTCGTACAAACTCATCTGCTGTGTATTGGTTCCTATTAGGAGGTTGCATCTATGTTTAGAATCAGCGAGGTTGCAACACGTTTCTTTTAAAGGCTGCGTTTGGACATTCCAGAGTGGATGGGAGAACAGGCTGTATAGAGAAATACCTTGCTCTAAAACCAAAACGGAGCTATCTAGCAGAATGGTTTTCAATGTTTGTTTTCAACTTCCAGAGATAAACTGATGTGTGTTTGCAGCAGTTCAGAAACCCTTTTTTGGAAAATGTAGAAACAGTCATTTCCAGCCATAGAGATGCATATAAGAGTTAGCAGTAAGAATGCCTTGAAAACACAGAAGACCCGCTTCGTACAAACTCATCTGCTGTGTGTTGGGTCCTTTTAGGAAGTTGCATCTATGTTTAGATTCAGCGAGGTAGAAACACGTTTTTTCTAAAAGCTGCGTTTGGACCTTCCAGAGTGGATGGGAGAACAGGCTGTGAAGAGAAATACCTTTCTCTGAAACCAAAACGGAGCTATCTCGCTGAATGGTTTTCAATGTGTATATTCAACTTCCAGAGATAAACTGATGTGGGTTTGCAGCAGTTCACAAACCCTTTCTTTGGAGAATGTAGAAACAGTCATTTCCAGTCATAGAGACACATATAAGAGTTAGAAATATGAAAGCGTTTAAAACACAGAAGACCCGATTCGTAGAAACCCATCTGCTGTGTATTGGTTCCTATTAGGAAGTTGCATTTATGTTTAGATTCAGCGAGGTTGCAACCCGTTTCTTCTGAAAGCTGCGTTTGGACATTCCAGAGTGGAAGGGAGAAAAGGATGTAAAGAGAAATACCTTGCTCTAAATCCAAAACGGAGGTATCTAGCAGAATGGTTTTCAATGTGTGTATTCTATTTCCAGAGATAAACTGATGTGTGTTTGCAGAAGTTGAGAAACCCTTTTTTTGGAGAATGTAGAAACAGTCATTTCCAGCCCTAGAGACGCATATAAGAGTTAGCAGTAAGAATGCGTTTAAAACACAGAAGACCCGCTTCGTACAAACTCATCTGCTGTGTGTTGGTTCCTTTTAGGAAGTTGCATCTATGTTTAGATTCTGTGAGGTAGAAACACGTTTCTTCTAAAAGCTGCGTTTGGACATTCCAGAGTGGATGGGAGAACAGGCTATAAAGAGAAATACCTTGCTCTAAAACCAAAAAGGAGCTATCTAGCAGAATGGTTTTCAATGTGTGTATTCAACTTCCAGAGATAAACTGATGTGTGTTTGCAGTAGTTCAGAAACCCTTTCTTTGGAGAATGAAGAAACAGTTATTTCGAGCACTAGAGACGCATATAAGAGTTAGCAGTAAGAATGCATTTAAAACACAGAAGACCCGCTTCGTACAAACTCATCTGCTGTGTATTGGTTCCTATTAGGAGGTTGCATCTATGTTTAGAATCAGCGAGGTTGCAACACGTTTCTTTTAATGGCTGCGTTTGGACATTCCAGAGTGGATGGGAGAACAGGCTGTAAAGAGAAATACCTTGCTCTAAAACCAAAACGGAGCTATCTAGCAGAATGGTTTTCAATGTGTATATTCAAATCCGGAGATAAAGTGATGTGTGTTTGCAGCAGTTCAGAAACCCTTTCTTTGGAGAATGTAGAAACAGTCATTTCCAGCCATAGAGACGCATATAAGAGTTAGCAGTAAGAATGCGTTTAAAACACAGAAGACTCGCTTCGTACAAACTCATCTGGTGTGTGTTGGTTCCTTTTAGGAAGTTGCATCTATGTTTAGATTCTGTGAGGTAGAAACACGTTTCTTCTAAAAGCTGCGTTTGGACATTCCAGAGTGGATGGGAGAACAGGCTATAAAGAGAAATACCTTGCTCTAAAACCAAAAAGGAGCTATCTAGCAGAATGGTTTTCAATGTGTGTATTCAACTTCCAGAGATAAACTGATGTGTGTTTGCAGCAGTTCAGAAACCATTTCTTTGGAGAATGTAGAAAAAATTATTTCCAGCCATAGAGATGCATATAAGAGTTAGCAGTAAGAATGCGTTTAAAACACAGAAGACCCGATTCGTACAAACTCATCTGCTGTGTATTGGTTCCTATTAGGAAGTTGCATCTATGTTTAGAGTCAGCGAGGTTGCAACCCGTTTCTTCTGAAAGCTGCGTTTGGACATTCCAGAGTGGAAGGGAGAAAAGGATGTAAAGAGAAATACCTTGCTCTAAATCCAAAACTGAGATATCTAGCAGAATGGTTGTCAATGTGTGTATTCTACTTCCAGAGATAAACTGATGAGTGTTTGCAGAAGTTGAGAAACCCTTTCTTTGGAGAATGTAGAAACAGTCATTTCCAGCCCTAGAGACGCATATAAGAGTTAGCAGTAAGAATGCGTTTAAAACACAGAAGACCCGCTTCGTACTTACTCATATGCTGTGTGTTGGTTTTCTTTAGGAAGTTGCATCTATGTTTAGATTCAGAGAGGTAGAAACACGTTTCTTTTAAAAGCTGCGTTTGGACATACCAGAATGGATGGGAGAACAGGCTGTAAAGAGAAATACCTTGCTCTAAAACCAAAACGGAGCTATCTAGCAGAATGGTTGTCAATATGTGTATTCAACTTCCAGAGTTAAACTGATGTGTGTTTGCAGCAGTTCAGAAACCCTTTTTTGGAAAATGTTGAAACAGTCATTTCTAGCCCTAGAGACGCATATAAGAGTTAGCAGTAAGAATGCGTTTAAAACACAGAAGACTCGCTTCGTACAAACTCATCTGCTGTGTGTTGGTTCCTTTTAGGAAGTTGCATCTATGTTTAGATTCTGTGAGGTAGAAACACGTTTCTTCTAAAAGCTAAGTTTGGACATTCCAGAGTGGATGGGAGAACAGGCTATAAAGAGAAATACCTTGCTCTAAAACCAAAAAGGAGCTATCTAGCTGAATGGTTTTCAATGTTTTTATTCAACTTCCAGAGATAAACTGATGTGTGTTTGCAGTAGTTCAGAAACCCTTTCTTTGGAGAATGAAGAAACAGTTATTTCCAGCACTAGAGACGCATATAAGAGTTAGCAGTAAGAATGCATTTAAAACACAGAAGACCCGCTTCGTACAAACTCATCTGCTGTGTATTGGTTCCTATTAGGAAGTTGCATCTATGTTTAGATTCAGCGAGGTTGCAACCCGTTTCTTCTGAAAGCTGCGTTTGGACATTCCAGAGTGGATGGGAGAAAAGGATGTAAAGAGAAATACCTTGCTCTAAATCCAAAACGGAGGTATCTAGCAGAATGGTTTTCAATGTGTGTATTCTACTTCCAGAGATAAACTGATGTGTGTTTGCAGAAGTTGAGAAACCCTTTCTTTGGAGAATGTAGAAACAGTCATTTCCAGCCCTAGAGACGCATATAAGAGTTAGCAGTAAGAATGCGTTTAAAACACAGAAGACCCGCTTCGTACAAACTCATCTGCTGTGTATTGGTTTCTATTAGGAAGTTGCATATATGTTTAGAATCAGCGAGGTTGCAACACGTTTCTTCTAAAAGCTGCATTTGGACATTCCAGAGTGGATGGGAGAACAGGCTGTAAAGAGAAATACCTTGCTCTAAAACCAAAACGGAGCTATCTAGCAGAATGGTTTTCAATGTGTATATTCAAATCCGGAGATAAAGTGATGTGTGTTTGCAGCAGTTCAGAAACCCTTTCTTTGGAGAATGTAGAAACAGTCATTTCCAGCCATAGAGACGCATATAAGAGTTAGCAGTAAGAATGCGTTTAAAACACAGAAGACTCGCTTCGTACAAACTCATCTGGTGTGTGTTGGTTCCTTTTAGGAAGTTGCATCTATGTTTAGATTCTGTGAGGTAGAAACACGTTTCTTCTAAAAGCTGCGTTTGGACATTCCAGAGTGGATGGGAGAACAGGCTATAAAGAGAAATACCTTGCTCTAAAACCAAAAAGGAGCTATCTAGCAGAATGGTTTTCAATGTGTGTATTCAACTTCCAGAGATAAACTGATGTGTGTTTGCAGTAGTTCAGAAACCCTTTCTTTGGAGAATGAAGAAACAGTTATTTCCAGCACTAGAGACCCATATAAGAGTTAGCAGTAAGAATGCGTTTAAAACACAGAAGACCCGCTTCGTACAAAATCATCTGCTGTGTGTTGGTTACATTTAGGAAGTTGCATCTATGTTTAGATTCAGCGAGGTAGAAACACGTTTCTTCAAAAAGCCGCGTTTGGACATTCCAGAGTGGATGGGAGAACAGGCTGTAAAGAAAATTAACTTGCTCTAAAACCAAAACGGAGCTATCTAGCAGAATGGTTGTCAATGTGTGTATTCAACTTCCAGAGTTAAACTGATTTATGTTTGCCGCAGTTCAGAAACCCTTTCTTTGGTGAATGTAGAAACAGTCATTTCCAGCCCTAGAGACGCATATAAGAGTTAGCAGTAAGAATGCGTTTAAAACACAGAAGTCCCCCTTCGTACTTACTCATATGCTGTGTGTTGGTTTTTTTTAGGAAGTTGCATCTATGTTTAGATTCAGAGAGGTAGAAACACGTTTCTTTTAAAAGCTGCGTTTGGACATACCAGAATGGATGGGAGAACAGGCTGTAAAGAGAAATACCTTGCTCTAAAACCAAAACGGAGCTATCTAGCAGAATGGTTGTCAATATGTGTATTCAACTTCCAGAGTTAAACTGATGTGTGTTTGCAGCAGTTCAGAAACCCTTTTTTGGAAAATGTTGAAACAGTCATTTCTAGCCCTAGAGACGCATATAAGAGTTAGCAGTAAGAATGCGTTTAAAACACAGAAGACTCGCTTCGTACAAACTCATCTGCTGTGTGTTGGTTCCTTTTAGGAAGTTGCATCTATGTTTAGATTCTGTGAGGTAGAAACACGTTTCTTCTAAAAGCTAAGTTTGGACATTCCAGAGTGGATGGGAGAACAGGCTATAAAGAGAAATACCTTGCTCTAAAACCAAAAAGGAGTTATCTAGCTGAATGGTTTTCAATGTGTGTATTCAACTTCCAGAGATAAACTGATGTGTGTTTGCAGTAGTTCAGAAACCCTTTCTTTGGAGAATGAAGAAACAGTTATTTCCAGCACTAGAGACGCATATAAGAGTTAGCAGTAAGAATGCATTTAAAACACAGAAGACCCGCTTCGTACAAACTCATCTGCTGTGTATTGGTTCCTATTAGGAGGTTGCATCTATGTTTAGAATCAGCGAGGTTGCAACACGTTTCTTTTAAAGGCTGCGTTTGGACATTCCAGAGTGGATGGGAGAACAGGCTGTATAGAGAAATACCTTGGTCTAAAACCAAAACGGAGCTATCTAGCAGAATGGTTTTCAATGTTTGTATTCAACTTCCAGAGATAAACTGATGT
The DNA here is from genome assembly GCF_048565385.1 of Saimiri boliviensis. Lineage (NCBI taxonomy): Eukaryota > Metazoa > Chordata > Mammalia > Primates > Cebidae > Saimiri > Saimiri boliviensis. Next base: position 81,565,888 of record NC_133470.1, on the reverse strand, counting down.
GTGTTTGCAGCAGTTCAGAAACCCTTTTTTGGAAAATGTAGAAACAGTCATTTCCAGCCATAGAGATGCATATAAGAGTTAGCAGTAAGAATGCCTTGAAAACACAGAAGACCCGCTTCGTACAAACTCATCTGCTGTGTGTTGGGTCCTTTTAGGAAGTTGCATCTATGTTTAGATTCAGCGAGGTAGAAACACGTTTTTTCTAAAAGCTGCGTTTGGACCTTCCAGAGTGGATGGGAGAACAGGCTGTGAAGAGAAATACCTTTCTCTGAAACCAAAACGGAGCTATCTAGCTGAATGGTTTTCAATGTGTATATTCAACTTCCAGAGATAAACTGATGTGGGTTTGCAGCAGTTCACAAACCCTTTCTTTGGAGAATGTAGAAACAGTCATTTCCAGTCATAGAGACACATATAAGAGTTAGAAATAAGAAAGCGTTTAAAACACAGAAGACCCGATTCGTAGAAACTCATCTGCTGTGTATTGGTTCCTATTAGGAAGTTGCATCTATGTTTAGATTCAGCGAGGTTGCAACCCGTTTCTTCTGAAAGCTGCGTTTGGACATTCCAGAGTGGATGGGAGAAAAGGATGTAAAGAGAAATACCTTGCTCTAAATCCAAAACGGAGGTATCTAGCAGAATGGTTTTCAATGTGTGTATTCTACTTCCAGAGATAAACTGATGTGTGTTTGCAGAAGTTGAGAAACCCTTTCTTTGGAGAATGTAGAAACAGTCATTTCCAGCCCTAGAGACGCATATAGGAGTTAGCAGTAAGAATGCGTTTAAAACACAGAAGACCCGCTTCGTACAAACTCATCTGCTGTGTATTGGTTTCTATTAGGAAGTTGCATATATGTTTAGAATCAGCGAGGTTGCAACACGTTTCTTCTAAAAGCTGCATTTGGACATTCCAGAGTGGATGGGAGAACAGGCTGTAAAGAGAAATACCTTGCTCTAAAACCAAAACGGAGCTATCTAGCAGAATGGTTTTCAATGTGTATATTCAAATCCGGAGATAAAGTGATGTGTGTTTGCAGCAGTTCAGAAACCCTTTCTTTGGAGAATGTAGAAACAGTCATTTCCAGCCATAGAGACGCATATAAGAGTTAGCAGTAAGAATGCGTTTAAAACACAGAAGACTCGCTTCGTACAAACTCATCTGGTGTGTCTTGGTTCCTTTTAGGAAGTTGCATCTATGTTTAGATTCTGTGAGGTAGAAACACGTTTCTTCTAAAAGCTGCGTTTGGACATTCCAGAGTGGATGGGAGAACAGGCTATAAAGAGAAATAGCTTGCTCTAAAACCAAAAAGGAGCTATCTAGCAGAATGGTTTTCAATGTGTGTATTCAACTTCCAGAGATAAACTGATGTGTGTTTGCAGTAGTTCAGAAACCCTTTCTTTGGAGAATGAAGAAACAGTTATTTCCAGCACTAGAGACCCATATAAGAGTTAGCAGTAAGAATGCGTTTAAAACACAGAAGACCCGCTTCGTACAAAATCATCTGCTGTGTGTTGGTTACATTTAGGAAGTTGCATCTATGTTTAGATTCAGCGAGGTAGAAACACGTTTCTTCAAAAAGCCGCGTTTGGACATTCCAGAGTGGATGGGAGAACAGGCTGTAAAGAAAATTAACTTGCTCTAAAACCAAAACGGAGCTATCTAGCAGAATGGTTGTCAATGTGTGTATTCAACTTCCAGAGTTAAACTGATTTATGTTTGCCGCAGTTCAGAAACCCTTTCTTTGGTGAATGTAGAAACAGTCATTTCCAGCCCTAGAGACGCATATAAGAGTTAGCAGTAAGAATGCGTTTAAAACACAGAAGTCCCCCTTCGTACTTACTCATATGCTGTGTGTTGGTTTTCTTTAGGAAGTTGCATGTATGTTTAGATTCAGAGAGGTAGAAACACGTTTCTTTTAAAAGCTGTGTTTGGACATACCAGAATGGATGGGAGAACAGGCTGTAAAGAGAAATACCTTGCTCTAAAACCAAAACGGAGCTATCTAGCAGAATGGTTGTCAATATGTGTATTCAACTTCCAGAGTTAAACTGATGTGTGTTTGCAGCAGTTCAGAAACCCTTTTTTGGAAAATGTTGAAACAGTCATTTCTAGCCCTAGAGACGCATACAAGAGTTAGCAGTAAGAATGCGTTTAAAACACAGAAGACCCGCTTCGTACAAACTCATCTGCTGTGTGTTGGGTCCTTTTAGGAAGTTGCATCTATGTTTAGATTCAGCGAGGTAGAAACACGTTTCTTCTAAAAGCTGCGTTTGGACATTCCAGAGTGGATGGGAGAACAGGCTGTAAAGAGAAATACCTTGCTCTAAAACCAAAACGGAGCTATCTAGCAGAATGGTTGTCAATGTGTGTATTCCACTTCCAGAGTTAAACTGATGTGTGTTTGCAGCAGTTCAGAAACCCTTTCTTTGGAGAATGTAGAAAAAGTCATTTCCAACCCTAGATACGCATATAACAGCAGTAAGAATGCGTTTAAAACACAGAAGACCTGCTTCTTACAAACTCATCTGCTGTGTGTTGGTTCCTTTTAGGAAGTTGCATCTATGTTTAGATTCAGCGACGTTGCAACACGTTTCTTCTAAAAGCTGCGTTTGGACATTCCAGAGTGGATGGGAGAACAGGTTGTAAAGAAAAATACCTTGCTCTAAAACCAAAACGGAGCTTTCTTGCTGAATGGCTTTCAATGTGTGTATTCCACTTCCAGAGCTAAACTGATGTGTGTTTGCAGCAGTTCAGAAACCCTTTCTTTGGAGAATGAAGAAACAGTTATTTCCAGCCCCAGAGGCGAATATAAGAGTTAGCAGTAAGAATGCGTTTAAAACACAGAAGACCCGCTTCGTACTTACTCATATGCTGTGTGTTGGTTTTCTTTAGGAAGTTGCATCTATGTTTAGATTCAGAGAGGTAGAAACACGTTTCTTTTAAAAGCTGCGTTTGGACATACCAGAATGGATGGGAGAACAGGCTGTAAAGAGAATTACCTTGCTCTAAAACCAAAACGGAGCTATCTAGCAGAATGGTTGTCAATATGTGTATTCAACTTCCAGAGTTAAACTGATGTGTGTTTGCAGCAGTTCAGAAACCCTTTTTTGGAAAATGTTGAAACAGTCTTTTCTAGCCCTAGAGACGCATATAAGAGTTAGCAGTAAGAATGCGTTTAAAACACAGAAGACTCGCTTCGTACAAACTCATCTGCTGTGTGTTGGTTCCTTTTAGGAAGTTGCATCTATGTTTAGATTCTGTGAGGTAGAAACACGTTTCTTCTAAAAGCTAAGTTTGGACATTCCAGAGTGGATGGGAGAACAGGCTATAAAGAGAAATACCTTGCTCTAAAACCAAAAAGGAGCTATCTAGCAGAATGGTTTTCAATGTGTGTATTCAACTTCCAGAGATAAACTGATGTGTGTTTGCAGTAGTTCAGAAACCCTTTCTTTGGAGAATGAAGAAACAGTTATTTCCAGCACTAGAGATGCATATAAGAGTTAGCAGTAAGAATGCATTTAAAACACAGAAGACCCGCTTCGTACAAACTCATCTGCTGTGTATTGGTTCCTATTAGGAAGTTGCATCTATGTTTAGAATCAGCGAGGTTGCAACACGTTTCTTTTAAAAGCTGCGTTTGGACATTCCAGAGTGGATGGGAGAACAGGCTGTATAGAGAAATACCTTGCTCTAAAACCAAAACGGAGCTATCTAGCAGAATGGTTTTCAATGTTTGTATTCAACTTCCAGAGATAAACTGATGTGTTTTTTCAGCAGTTCAGAAACCCTTTTTTGGAAAATGTAGAAACAGTCATTTCCAGCCATAGAGATGCATATAAGAGTTAGCAGTAAGAATGCCTTGAAAACACAGAAGACCCGTTTCGTACAAACTCATCTGCTGTGTGTTGGGTCCTTTTAGGAAGTTGAATCTATGTTTAGATTCAGCGAGGTAGAAACACGTTTTTTCTAAAAGCTGCCTTTGGACCTTCCAGAGTGGATGGGAGAACAGGCTGTAAAGAGAAATACCTTTCTCTGAAACCAAAACGGAGCTATCTAGCTGAATGGTTTTCAATGTGTATATTCAACTTCCAGAGATAAACTGATGTGGGTTTGCAGCAGTTCACAAACCCTTTCTTTGGAGAATGTAGAAACAGTCATTTCCAGTCATAGAGACACATATAAGAGTTAGAAATAAGAAAGCGTTTAAAACACAGAAGACCCGATTCGTAGAAACTCATCTGCTGTGTATTGGTTCCTATTAGGAAGTTGCATCTATGTTTAGATTCAGCGAGGTTGCAACCCGTTTCTTCTGAAAGCTGCGTTTGGACATTCCAGAGTGGATGGGAGAAAAGGATGTAAAGAGAAATACCTTGCTCTAAATCCAAAACGGAGGTATCTAGCAGAATGGTTTTCAATGTGTGTATTCTACTTCCAGAGATAAACTGATGTGTGTTTGCAGAAGTTGAGAAACCCTTTCTTTGGAGAATGTAGAAACAGTCATTTCCAGCCCTAGAGACGCATATAGGAGTTAGCAGTAAGAATGCGTTTAAAACACAGAAGACCCGCTTCGTACAAACTCATCTGCTGTGTATTGGTTTCTATTAGGAAGTTGCATATATGTTTAGAATCAGCGAGGTTGCAACACGTTTCTTCTAAAAGCTGCATTTGGACATTCCAGAGTGGATGGGAGAACAGGCTGTAAAGAGAAATACCTTGCTCTAAAACCAAAACGGAGCTATCTAGCAGAATGGTTTTCAATGTGTATATTCAAATCCGGAGATAAAGTGATGTGTGTTTGCAGCAGTTCAGAAACCCTTTCTTTGGAGAATGTAGAAACAGTCATTTCCAGCCATAGAGACGCATATAAGAGTTAGCAGTAAGAATGCGTTTAAAACACAGAAGACTCGCTTCGTACAAACTCATCTGCTGTGTGTTGGTTCCTTTTAGGAAGTTGCATCTATGTTTAGATTCTGTGAGGTAGAAACACGTTTCTTCTAAAAGCTAAGTTTGGACATTCCAGAGTGGATGGGAGAACAGGCTATAAAGAGAAATACCTTGCTCTAAAACCAAAAAGGAGCTATCTAGCAGAATGGTTTTCAATGTGTGTATTCAACTTCCAGAGATAAACTGATGTGTGTTTGCAGTAGTTCAGAAACCCTTTCTTTGGAGAATTAAGAAACAGTTATTTCCAGCACTAGAGACCCATATAAGAGTTAGCAGTAAGAATGCGTTTAAAACACAGAAGACCCGCTTCGTACAAAATCATCTGCTGTGTGTTGGTTACATTTAGGAAGTTGCATCTATGTTTAGATTCAGCGAGGTAGAAACACGTTTCTTCAAAAAGCCGCGTTTGGACATTCCAGAGTGGATGGGAGAACAGGCTGTAAAGAAAATTAACTTGCTCTAAAACCAAAACGGAGCTATCTAGCAGAATGGTTGTCAATGTGTGTATTCAACTTCCAGAGTTAAACTGATTTATGTTTGCCGCAGTTCAGAAACCCTTTCTTTGGTGAATGTAGAAACAGTCATTTCCAGCCCTAGAGACGCATATAAGAGTTAGCAGTAAGAATGCGTTTAAAACACAGAAGTCCCCCTTCGTACTTACTCATATGCTGTGTGTTGGTTTTCTTTAGGAAGTTGCATGTATGTTTAGATTCAGAGAGGTAGAAACACGTTTCTTTTAAAAGCTGTGTTTGGACATACCAGAATGGATGGGAGAACAGGCTGTAAAGAGAAATACCTTGCTCTAAAACCAAAACGGAGCTATCTAGCAGAATGGTTGTCAATATGTGTATTCAACTTCCAGAGTTAAACTGATGTGTGTTTGCAGCAGTTCAGAAACCCTTTTTTGGAAAATGTTGAAACAGTCATTTCTAGCCCTAGAGACGCATACAAGAGTTAGCAGTAAGAATGCGTTTAAAACACAGAAGACCCGCTTCGTACAAACTCATCTGCTGTGTGTTGGGTCCTTTTAGGAAGTTGCATCTATGTTTAGATTCAGCGAGGTAGAAACACGTTTCTTCTAAAAGCTGCGTTTGGACATTCCAGAGTGGATGGGAGAACAGGCTGTAAAGAGAAATACCTTGCTCTAAAACCAAAACGGAGCTATCTAGCAGAATGGTTGTCAATGTGTGTATTCCACTTCCAGAGTTAAACTGATGTGTGTTTGCAGCAGTTCAGAAACCCTTTCTTTGGATTATGTAGAAAAAGTCATTTCCAACCCTAGATACGCATATAACAGCAGTAAGAATGCGTTTAAAACACAGAAGACCTGCTTCTTACAAACTCATCTGCTGTGTGTTGGTTCCTTTTAGGAAGTTGCATCTATGTTTAGATTCAGCGACGTTGCAACACGTTTCTTCTAAAAGCTGCGTTTGGACATTCCAGAGTGGATGGGAGAACAGGTTGTAAAGAAAAATACCTTGCTCTAAAACCAAAACGGAGCTTTCTTGCTGAATGGCTTTCAATGTGTGTATTCCACTTCCAGAGCTAAACTGATGTGTGTTTGCAGCAGTTCAGAAACCCTTTCCTTGGAGAATGAAGAAACAGTTATTTCCAGCCCCAGAGACGAATATAAGAGTTAGCAGTAAGAATGCGTTTAAAACACAGAAGACCCGCTTCGTACTTACTCATATGCTGTGTGTTGGTTTTCTTTAGGAAGTTGCATCTATGTTTAGATTCAGAGAGGTAGAAACACGTTTCTTTTAAAAGCTGCGTTTGGACATACCAGAATGGATGGGAGAACAGGCTGTAAAGAGAAATACCTTGCTCTAAAACCAAAACGGAGCTATCTAGCAGAATGGTTGTCAATATGTGTATTCAACTTCCAGAGTTAAACTGATGTGTGTTTGCAGCAGTTCAGAAACCCTTTTTTGGAAAATGTTGAAACAGTCTTTTCTAGCCCTAGAGACGCATATAAGAGTTAGCAGTAAGAATGCGTTTAAAACACAGAAGACTCGCTTCGTACAAACTCATCTGCTGTGTGTTGGTTCCTTTTAGGAAGTTGCATCTATGTTTAGATTCTGTGAGGTAGAAACACGTTTCTTCTAAAAGCTAAGTTTGGACATTCCAGAGTGGATGGGAGAACAGGCTATAAAGAGAAATACCTTGCTCTAAAACCAAAAAGGAGCTATCTAGCAGAATGGTTTTCAATGTGTGTATTCAACTTCCAGAGATAAACTGATGTGTGTTTGCAGTAGTTCAGAAACCCTTTCTTTGGAGAATGAAGAAACAGTTATTTCCAGCACTAGAGATGCATATAAGAGTTAGCGGTAAGAATGCATTTAAAACACAGAAGACCCGCTTCGTACAAACTCATCTGCTGTGTATTGGTTCCTATTAGGAAGTTGCATCTATGTTTAGAATCAGCGAGGTTGCAACACGTTTCTTTTAAAAGCTGCGTTTGGACATTCCAGAGTGGATGGGAGAACAGGCTGTATAGAGAAATACCTTGCTCTAAAACCAAAACGGAGCTATCTAGCAGAATGGTTTTCAATGTTTGTATTCAACTTCCAGAGATAAACTGATGTGTGTTTGCAGCAGTTCAGAAACCCTTTTTTGGAAAATGTAGAAACAGTCATTTCCAGCCATAGAGATGCATATAAGAGTTAGCAGTAAGAATGCCTTGAAAACACAGAAGACCCGCTTCGTACAAACTCATCTGCTGTGTGTTGGGTCCTTTTAGGAAGTTGCATCTATGTTTAGATTCAGCGAGGTAGAAACACGTTTTTTCTAAAAGCTGCGTTTGGACCTTCCAGAGTGGATGGGAGAACAGGCTGTGAAGAGAAATACCTTTCTCTGAAACCAAAACGGAGCTATCTAGCTGAATGGTTTTCAATGTGTATATTCAACTTCCAGAGATAAACTGATGTGGGTTTGCAGCAGTTCACAAACCCTTTCTTTGGAGAATGTAGAAACAGTCATTTCCAGTCATAGAGACACATATAAGAGTTAGAAATAAGAAAGCGTTTAAAACACAGAAGACCCGATTCGTAGAAACTCATCTGCTGTGTATTGGTTCCTATTAGGAAGTTGCATCTATGTTTAGATTCAGCGAGGTTGCAACCCGTTTCTTCTGAAAGCTGCGTTTGGACATTCCAGAGTGGATGGGAGAAAAGGATGTAAAGAGAAATACCTTGCTCTAAATCCAAAACGGAGGTATCTAGCAGAATGGTTTTCAATGTGTGTATTCTACTTCCAGAGATAAACTGATGTGTGTTTGCAGAAGTTGAGAAACCCTTTCTTTGGAGAATGTAGAAACAGTCATTTCCAGCCCTAGAGACGCATATAGGAGTTAGCAGTAATAATGCGTTTAAAACACAGAAGACCCGCTTCGTACAAACTCATCTGCTGTGTATTGGTTTCTATTAGGAAGTTGCATATATGTTTAGAATCAGCGAGGTTGCAACACGTTTCTTCTAAAAGCTGCATTTGGACATTCCAGAGTGGATGGGAGAACAGGCTGTAAAGAGAAATACCTTGCTCTAAAACCAAAACGGAGCTATCTAGCAGAATGGTTTTCAATGTGTATATTCAAATCCGGAGATAAAGTGATGTGTGTTTGCAGCAGTTCAGAAACCCTTTCTTTGGAGAATGTAGAAACAGTCATTTCCAGCCATAGAGACGCATATAAGAGTTAGCAGTAAGAATGCGTTTAAAACACAGAAGACTCGCTTCGTACAAACTCATCTGCTGTGTGTTGGTTCCTTTTAGGAAGTTGCATCTATGTTTAGATTCTGTGAGGTAGAAACACGTTTCTTCTAAAAGCTAAGTTTGGACATTCCAGAGTGGATGGGAGAACAGGCTATAAAGAGAAATACCTTGCTCTAAAACCAAAAAGGAGCTATCTAGCAGAATGGTTTTCAATGTGTGTATTCAACTTCCATAGATAAACTGATGTGTGTTTGCAGTAGTTCAGAAACCCTTTCTTTGGAGAATGAAGAAACAGTTATTTCCAGCACTAGAGACCCATATAAGAGTTAGCAGTAAGAATGCGTTTAAAACACAGAAGACCCGCTTCGTACAAAATCATCTGCTGTGTGTTGGTTACATTTAGGAAGTTGCATCTATGTTTAGATTCAGCGAGGTAGAAACACGTTTCTTCAAAAAGCCGCGTTTGGACATTCCAGAGTGGATGGGAGAACAGGCTGTAAAGAAAATTAACTTGCTCTAAAACCAAAACGGAGCTATCTAGCAGAATGGTTGTCAATGTGTGTATTCAACTTCCAGAGTTAAACTGATTTATGTTTGCCGCAGTTCAGAAACCCTTTCTTTGGTGAATGTAGAAACAGTCATTTCCAGCCCTAGAGACGCATATAAGAGTTAGCAGTAAGAATGCGTTTAAAACACAGAAGTCCCCCTTCGTACTTACTCATATGCTGTGTGTTGGTTTTCTTTAGGAAGTTGCATGTATGTTTAGATTCAGAGAGGTAGAAACACGTTTCTTTTAAAAGCTGTGTTTGGACATACCAGAATGGATGGGAGAACAGGCTGTAAAGAGAAATACCTTGCTCTAAAACCAAAACGGAGCTATCTAGCAGAATGGTTGTCAATATGTGTATTCAACTTCCAGAGTTAAACTGATGTGTGTTTGCAGCAGTTCAGAAACCCTTTTTTGGAAAATGTTGAAACAGTCATTTCTAGCCCTAGAGACGCATACAAGAGTTAGCAGTAAGAATGCGTTTAAAACACAGAAGACCCGCTTCGTACAAACTCATCTGCTGTGTGTTGGTTCCTTTTAGGAAGTTGCATCTATGTTTAGATTCAGCGAGGTAGAAACACGTTTCTTCTAAAAGCTGCGTTTGGACATTCCAGAGTGGATGGGAGAACAGGCTATAAAGAGAAATACCTTGCTCTAAAACCAAAAAGGAGCTATCTAGCAGAATGGTTTTCAATGTGTGTATTCAACTTCCAGAGATAAACTGATGTGTGTTTGCAGTAGTTCAGAAACCCTTTCTTTGGAGAATGAAGAAACAGTTATTTCCAGCACTAGAGATGCATATAAGAGTAAGCGGTAAGAATGCATTTAAAACACAGAAGACCCGCTTCGTACAAACTCATCTGCTGTGTATTGGTTCCTATTAGGAAGTTGCATCTATGTTTAGAATCAGCGAGGTTGCAACACGTTTCTTTTAAAAGCTGCGTTTGGACATTCCAGAGTGGATGGGAAAACAGGCTGTATAGAGAAATACCTTGCTCTAAAACCAAAACGGAGCTATCTAGCAGAATGGTTTTCAATGTTTGTATTCAACTTCCATAGATAAACTGATGTGTGTTTGCAGCAGTTCAGAAACCCTTTTTTGGAAAATGTAGAAACAGTCATTTCCAGCCATAGAGATGCATATAAGAGTTAGCAGTAAGAATGCCTTGAAAACACAGAAGACCCGCTTCGTACAAACTCATCTGCTGTGTGTTGGGTCCTTTTAGGAAGTTGCATCTATGTTTAGATTCAGCGAGGTAGAAACACGTTTTTTCTAAAAGCTGCGTTTGGACCTTCCAGAGTGGATGGGAGAACAGGCTGTGAAGAGAAATACCTTTCTCTGAAACCAAAACGGAGCTATCTAGCTGAATGGTTTTCAATGTGTATATTCAACTTCCAGAGATAAACTGATGTGGGTTTGCAGCAGTTCACAAACCCTTTCTTTGGAGAATGTAGAAACAGTCATTTCCAGTCATAGAGACACATATAAGAGTTAGAAATAAGAAAGCGTTTAAAACACAGAAGACCCGATTCGTAGAAACTCATCTGCTGTGTATTGGTTCCTATTAGGAAGTTGCATCTATGTTTAGATTCAGCGAGGTTGCAACCCGTTTCTTCTGAAAGCTGCGTTTGGACATTCCAGAGTGGATGGGAGAAAAGGATGTAAAGAGAAATACCTTGCTCTAAATCCAAAACGGAGGTATCTAGCAGAATGGTTTTCAATGTGTGTATTCTACTTCCAGAGATAAACTGATGTGTGTTTGCAGAAGTTGAGAAACCCTTTCTTTGGAGAATGTAGAAACAGTCATTTCCAGCCCTAGAGACGCATATAGGAGTTAGCAGTAAGAATGCGTTTAAAACACAGAAGACCCGCTTCGTACAAACTCATCTGCTGTGTATTGGTTTCTATTAGGAAGTTGCATATATGTTTAGAATCAGCGAGGTTGCAACACGTTTCTTCTAAAAGCTGCATTTGGACATTCCAGAGTGGATGGGAGAACAGGCTGTAAAGAGAAATACCTTGCTCTAAAACCAAAACGGAGCTATCTAGCAGAATGGTTTTCAATGTGTATATTCAAATCCGGAGATAAAGTGATGTGTGTTTGCAGCAGTTCAGAAACCCTTTCTTTGGAGAATGTAGAAACAGTCATTTCCAGCCATAGAGACGCATATAAGAGTTAGCAGTAAGAATGCGTTTAAAACACAGAAGACTCGCTTCGTACAAACTCATCTGCTGTGTGTTGGTTCCTTTTAGGAAGTTGCATCTATGTTTAGATTCTGTGAGGTAGAAACACGTTTCTTCTAAAAGCTGCGTTTGGACATTCCAGAGTGGATGGGAGAACAGGCTATAAAGAGAAATACCTTGCTCTAAAACCAAAAAGGAGCTATCTAGCAGAATGGTTTTCAATGTGTGTATTCAACTTCCAGAGATAAACTGATGTGTGTTTGCAGTAGTTCAGAAACCCTTTCTTTGGAGAATGAAGAAACAGTTATTTCCAGCACTAGAGACCCATATAAGAGTTAGCAGTAAGAATGCGTTTAAAACACAGAAGACCCGCTTCGTACAAAATCATCTGCTGTGTGTTGGTTACATTTAGGAAGTTGCATCTATGTTTAGATTCAGCGAGGTAGAAACACGTTTCTTCAAAAAGCCGCGTTTGGACATTCCAGAGTGGATGGGAGAACAGGCTGTAAAGAAAATTAACTTGCTCTAAAACCAAAACGGAGCTATCTAGCAGAATGGTTGTCAATGTGTGTATTCAACTTCCAGAGTTAAACTGATTTATGTTTGCCGCAGTTCAGAAACCCTTTCTTTGGTGAATGTAGAAACAGTCATTTCCAGCCCTAGAGACGCATATAAGAGTTAGCAGTAAGAATGCGTTTAAAACACAGAAGTCCCCCTTCGTACTTACTCATATGCTGTGTGTTGGTTTTCTTTAGGAAGTTGCATCTATGTTTAGATTCAGAGAGGTAGAAACACGTTTCTTTTAAAAGCTGCGTTTGGACATACCAGAATGGATGGGAGAACAGGCTGTAAAGAGAAATACCTTGCTCTAAAACCAAAACGGAGCTATCTAGCAGAATGGTTGTCAATATGTGTATTCAACTTCCAGAGTTAAACTGATGTGTGTTTGCAGCAGTTCAGAAACCCTTTTTTGGAAAATGTTGAAACAGTCATTTCTAGCCCTAGAGACGCATATAAGAGTTAGCAGTAAGAATGCGTTTAAAACACAGAAGACTCGCTTCGTACAAACTCATCTGCTGTGTGTTGGTTCCTTTTAGGAAGTTGCATCTATGTTTAGATTCTGTGAGGTAGAAACACGTTTCTTCTAAAAGCTAAGTTTGGACATTCCAGAGTGGATGGGAGAACAGGCTATAAAGAGAAATACCTTGCTCTAAAACCAAAAAGGAGTTATCTAGCTGAATGGTTTTCAATGTGTGTATTCAACTTCCAGAGATAAACTGATGTGTGTTTGCAGTAGTTCAGAAACCCTTTCTTTGGAGAATGAAGAAACAGTTATTTCCAGCACTAGAGACGCATATAAGAGTTAGCAGTAAGAATGCATTTAAAACACAGAAGACCCGCTTCGTACAAACTCATCTGCTGTGTATTGGTTCCTATTAGGAGGTTGCATCTATGTTTAGAATCAGCGAGGTTGCAACACGTTTCTTTTAAAGGCTGCGTTTGGACATTCCAGAGTGGATGGGAGAACAGGCTGTATAGAGAAATACCTTGCTCTAAAACCAAAACGGAGCTATCTAGCAGAATGGTTTTCAATGTTTGTATTCAACTTCCAGAGATAAACTGATGTGTGTTTGCAGCAGTTCAGAAACCCTTTTTTGGAAAATGTAGAAACAGTCATTTCCAGCCATAGAGATGCATATAAGAGTTAGCAGTAAGAATGCCTTGAAAACACAGAAGACCCGCTTCGTACAAACTCATCTGCTGTGTGTTGGGTCCTTTTAGGAAGTTGCATCTATGTTTAGATTCAGCGAGGTAGAAACACGTTTTTTCTAAAAGCTGCGTTTGGACCTTCCAGAGTGGATGGGAGAACAGGCTGTGAATAGAAATACCTTTCTCTGAAACCAAAACGGAGCTATCTAGCTGAATGGTTTTCAATGTGTATATTCAACTTCCAGAGATAAACTGATGTGGGTTTGCAGCAGTTCACAAACCCTTTCTTTGGAGAATGTAGAAACAGTCATTTCCAGTCATAGAGACACATATAAGAGTTAGAAATAAGAAAGCGTTTAAAACACAGAAGACCCGATTCGTAGAAACTCATCTGCTGTGTATTGGTTCCTATTAGGAAGTTGCATCTCTGTTTAGATTCAGCGAGGTTGCAACCCGTTTCTTCTGAAAGCTGCGTTTGGACATTCCAGAGTGGAAGGGAGAAAAGGATGTAAAGAGAAATACCTTGCTCTAAATCCAAAACGGAGGTATCTAGCAGAATGGTTTTCAATGTGTGTATTCTACTTCCAGAGATAAACTGATGTGTGTTTGCAGAAGTTGAGAAACCCTTTCTTTGGAGAATGTAGAAACAGTCATTTCCAGCCCTAGAGACGCATATAGGAGTTAGCAGTAAGAATGCGTTTAAAACACAGAAGACCCGCTTCGTACAAACTCATCTGCTGTGTATTGGTTTCTATTAGGAAGTTGCATATATGTTTAGAATCAGCGAGGTTGCAACACGTTTCTTCTAAAAGCTGCATTTGGACATTCCAGAGTGGATGGGAGAACAGGCTGTAAAGAGAAATACCTTGCTCTAAAACCAAAACGGAGCTATCTAGCAGAATGGTTTTCAATGTGTATATTCAAATCCGGAGATAAAGTGATGTGTGTTTGCAGCAGTTCAGAAACCCTTTCTTTGGAGAATGTAGAAACAGTCATTTCCAGCCATAGAGACGCATATAAGAGTTAGCAGTAAGAATGCGTTTAAAACACAGAAGACTCGCTTCGTACAAACTCATCTGCTGTGTGTTGGTTCCTTTTAGGAAGTTGCATCTATGTTTAGATTCTGTGAGGTAGAAACACGTTTCTTCTAAAAGCTAAGTTTGGACATTCCAGAGTGGATGGGAGAACAGGCTATAAAGAGAAATACCTTGCTCTAAAACCAAAAAGGAGCTATCTAGCAGAATGGTTTTCAATGTGTGTATTCAACTTCCAGAGATAAACTGATGTGTGTTTGCAGTAGTTCAGAAACCCTTTCTTTGGAGAATTAAGAAACAGTTATTTCCAGCACTAGAGACCCATATAAGAGTTAGCAGTAAGAATGCGTTTAAAACACAGAAGACCCGCTTCGTACAAAATCATCTGCTGTGTGTTGGTTACATTTAGGAAGTTGCATCTATGTTTAGATTCAGCGAGGTAGAAACACGTTTCTTCAAAAAGCCGCGTTTGGACATTCCAGAGTGGATGGGAGAACAGGCTGTAAAGAAAATTAACTTGCTCTAAAACCAAAACGGAGCTATCTAGCAGAATGGTTGTCAATGTGTGTATTCAACTTCCAGAGTTAAACTGATTTATGTTTGCCGCAGTTCAGAAACCCTTTCTTTGGTGAATGTAGAAACAGTCATTTCCAGCCCTAGAGACGCATATAAGAGTTAGCAGTAAGAATGCGTTTAAAACACAGAAGTCCCCCTTCGTACTTACTCATATGCTGTGTGTTGGTTTTCTTTAGGAAGTTGCATGTATGTTTAGATTCAGAGAGGTAGAAACACGTTTCTTTTAAAAGCTGTGTTTGGACATACCAGAATGGATGGGAGAACAGGCTGTAAAGAGAAATACCTTGCTCTAAAACCAAAACGGAGCTATCTAGCAGAATGGTTGTCAATATGTGTATTCAACTTCCAGAGTTAAACTGATGTGTGTTTGCAGCAGTTCAGAAACCCTTTTTTGGAAAATGTTGAAACAGTCATTTCTAGCCCTAGAGACGCATACAAGAGTTAGCAGTAAGAATGCGTTTAAAACACAGAAGACCCGCTTCGTACAAACTCATCTGCTGTGTGTTGGGTCCTTTTAGGAAGTTGCATCTATGTTTAGATTCAGCGAGGTAGAAACACGTTTCTTCTAAAAGCTGCGTTTGGACATTCCAGAGTGGATGGGAGAACAGGCTGTAAAGAGAAATACCTTGCTCTAAAACCAAAACGGAGCTATCTAGCAGAATGGTTGTCAATGTGTGTATTCCACTTCCAGAGTTAAACTGATGTGTGTTTGCAGCAGTTCAGAAACCCTTTCTTTGGATTATGTAGAAAAAGTCATTTCCAACCCTAGATACGCATATAACAGCAGTAAGAATGCGTTTAAAACACAGAAGACCTGCTTCTTACAAACTCATCTGCTGTGTGTTGGTTCCTTTTAGGAAGTTGCATCTATGTTTAGATTCAGCGACGTTGCAACACGTTTCTTCTAAAAGCTGCGTTTGGACATTCCAGAGTGGATGGGAGAACAGGTTGTAAAGAAAAATACCTTGCTCTAAAACCAAAACGGAGCTTTCTTGCTGAATGGCTTTCAATGTGTGTATTCCACTTCCAGAGCTAAACTGATGTGTGTTTGCAGCAGTTCAGAAACCCTTTCCTTGGAGAATGAAGAAACAGTTATTTCCAGCCCCAGAGACGAATATAAGAGTTAGCAGTAAGAATGCGTTTAAAACACAGAAGACCCGCTTCGTACTTACTCATATGCTGTGTGTTGGTTTTCTTTAGGAAGTTGCATCTATGTTTAGATTCAGAGAGTTAGAAACACGTTTCTTTTAAAAGCTGCGTTTGGACATACCAGAATGGATGGGAGAACAGGCTGTAAAGAGAAATACCTTGCTCTAAAACCAAAACGGAGCTATCTAGCAGAATGGTTGTCAATATGTGTATTCAACTTCCAGAGTTAAACTGATGTGTGTTTGCAGCAGTTCAGAAACCCTTTTTTGGAAAATGTTGAAACAGTCTTTTCTAGCCCTAGAGACGCATATAAGAGTTAGCAGTAAGAATGCGTTTAAAACACAGAAGACTCGCTTCGTACAAACTCATCTGCTGTGTGTTGGTTCCTTTTAGGAAGTTGCATCTATGTTTAGATTCTGTGAGGTAGAAACACGTTTCTTCTAAAAGCTAAGTTTGGACATTCCAGAGTGGATGGGAGAACAGGCTATAAAGAGAAATACCTTGCTCTAAAACCAAAAAGGAGCTATCTAGCAGAATGGTTTTCAATGTGTGTATTCAACTTCCAGAGATAAACTGATGTGTGTTTGCAGTAGTTCACAAACCCTTTCTTTGGAGAATGAAGAAACAGTTATTTCCAGCACTAGAGATGCATATAAGAGTTAGCGGTAAGAATGCATTTAAAACACAGAAGACCCGCTTCGTACAAACTCATCTGCTGTGTATTGGTTCCTATTAGGAAGTTGCATCTATGTTTAGAATCAGCGAGGTTGCAACACGTTTCTTTTAAAAGCTGCGTTTGGACATTCCAGAGTGGATGGGAGAACAGGCTGTATAGAGAAATACCTTGCTCTAAAACCAAAACGGAGCTATCTAGCAGAATGGTTTTCAATGTTTGTATTCAACTTCCAGAGATAAACTGATGTGTGTTTGCAGCAGTTCAGAAACCCTTTTTTGGAAAATGTAGAAACAGTCATTTCCAGCCATAGAGATGCATATAAGAGTTAGCAGTAAGAATGCCTTGAAAACACAGAAGACCCGCTTCGTACAAACTCATCTGCTGTGTGTTGGGTCCTTTTAGGAAGTTGCATCTATGTTTAGATTCAGCGAGGTTGAAACACGTTTTTTCTAAAAGCTGCGTTTGGACCTTCCAGAGTGGATGGGAGAACAGGCTGTGAAGAGAAATACCTTTCTCTGAAACCAAAACGGAGCTATCTAGCAGAATGGTTGTCAATATGTGTATTCAACTTCCAGAGTTAAACTGATGTGGGTTTGCAGCAGTTCACAAACCCTTTCTTTGGAGAATGTAGAAACAGTCATTTCCAGTCATAGAGACACATATAAGAGTTAGAAATAAGAAAGCATTTAAAACACAGAAGACCCGATTCGTAGAAACTCATCTGCTGTGTATTGGTTCCTATTAGGAAGTTGCATCTATGTTTAGATTCAGCGAGGTTGCAACCCGTTTCTTCTGAAAGCTGCGTTTGTACATTCCAGAGTGGATGGGAGAAAAGGATGTAAAGAGAAATACCTTGCTCTAAATCCAAAACGGAGGTATCTAGCAGAATGGTTTTCAATGTGTGTATTCTACTTCCAGAGATAAACTGATGTGTGTTTGCAGAAGTTGAGAAACCCTTTCTTTGGAGAATGTAGAAACAGTCATTTCCAGCCCTAGAGACGCATATAGGAGTTAGCAGTAAGAATGCGTTTAAAACACAGAAGACCCGCTTCGTACAAACTCATCTGCTGTGTATTGGTTTCTATTAGGAAGTTGCATATATGTTTAGAATCAGCGAGGTTGCAACACGTTTCTTCTAAAGGCTGCGTTTGGACATTCCAGAGTGGATGGGAGAACAGGCTGTAAAGAGAAATACCTTGCTCTAAAACCAAAACGGAGCTATCTAGCAGAATGGTTTTCAATGTGTATATTCAAATCCGGAGATAAAGTGATGTGTGTTTGCAGCAGTTCAGAAACCCTTTCTTTGGAGAATGTAGAAACAGTCATTTCCAGCCATAGAGACGCATATAAGAGTTAGCAGTAAGAATGCGTTTAAAACACAGAAGACTCGCTTCGTACAAACTCATCTGCTGTGTGTTGGTTCCTTTTAGGAAGTTGCATCTATGTTTAGATTCTGTGAGGTAGAAACACGTTTCTTCTAAAAGCTGCGTTTGGACATTCCAGAGTGGATGGGAGAACAGGCTATAAAGAGAAATACCTTGCTCTAAAACCAAAAAGGAACTATCTAGCAGAATGGTTTTCAATGTGTGTATTCAACTTCCAGAGATAAACTGATGTGTGTTTGCAGTAGTACAGAAACCCTTTCTTTGGAGAATGAAGAAACAGTTATTTCCAGCACTAGAGACCCATATAAGAGTTAGCAGTAAGAATGCGTTTAAAACACAGAAGACCCGCTTCGTACAAAATCATCTGCTGTGTGTTGGTTACATTTAGGAAGTTGCATCTATGTTTAGATTCAGCGAGGTAGAAACACGTTTCTTCAAAAAGCCGCGTTTGGACATTCCAGATTGGATGGGAGAACAGGCTGTAAAGAAAATTAACTTGCTCTAAAACCAAAACGGAGCTATCTAGCAGAATGGTTGTCAATGTGTGTATTCAACTTCCAGAGTTAAACTGATTTATGTTTGCCGCAGTTCAGAAACCCTTTCTTTGGTGAATGTAGAAACAGTCATTTCCAGCCCTAGAGACGCATATAAGAGTTAGCAGTAAGAATGCGTTTAAAACACAGAAGTCCCGCTTCGTACTTACTCATATGCTGTGTGTTGGTTTTCTTTAGGAAGTTGCATCTATGTTTAGATTCAGAGAGGTAGAAACACGTTTCTTTTAAAAGCTGCGTTTGGACATACCAGAATGGATAGGAGAACAGGCTGTAAAGAGAAATACCTTGCTCTAAAACCAAAACGGAGCTATCTAGCAGAATGGTTGTCAATATGTGTATTCAACTTCCAGAGTTAAACTGATGTGTGTTTGCAGCAGTTCAGAAACCCTTTTTTGGAAAATGTTGAAACAGTCATTTCTAGCCCTAGAGACGCATATAAGAGTTAGCAGTAAGAATGCGTTTAAAACACAGAAGACTCGCTTCGTACAAACTCATCTGCTGTGTGTTGGTTCCTTTTAGGAAGTTGCATCTATGTTTAGATTCTGTGAGGTAGAAACACGTTTCTTCTAAAAGCTAAGTTTGGACATTCCAGAGTGGATGGGAGAACAGGCTATAAAGAGAAATACCTTGCTCTAAAACCAAAAAGGAGCTATCTAGCTGAATGGTTTTCAATGTGTGTATTCAACTTCCAGAGATAAACTGATGTGTGTTTGCAGTAGTTCAGAAACCCTTTCTTTGGAGAATGAAGAAACAGTTATTTCCAGCACTAGAGACGCATATAAGAGTTAGCAGTAAGAATGCATTTAAAACACAGAAGACCCGCTTCGTACAAACTCATCTGCTGTGTATTGGTTCCTATTAGGAGGTTGCATCTATGTTTAGAATCAGCGAGGTTGCAACACGTTTCTTTTAAAGGCTGCGTTTGGACATTCCAGAGTGGATGGGAGAACAGGCTGTATAGAGAAATACCTTGCTCTAAAACCAAAACGGAGCTATCTAGCAGAATGGTTTTCAATGTTTGTATTCAACTTCCATAGATAAACTGATGTGTGTTTGCAGCAGTTCAGAAACCCTTTTTTGGAAAATGTAGAAACAGTCATTTCCAGCCATAGAGATGCATATAAGAGTTAGCAGTAAGAATGCCTTGAAAACACAGAAGACCCGCTTCGTACAAACTCATCTGCTGTGTGTTGGGTCCTTTTAGGAAGTTGCATCTATGTTTAGATTCAGCGAGGTAGAAACACGTTTTTTCTAAAAGCTGCGTTTGGACCTTCCAGAGTGGATGGGAGAACAGGCTGTGAATAGAAATACCTTTCTCTGAAACCAAAACGGAGCTATCTAGCTGAATGGTTTTCAATGTGTATATTCAACTTCCAGAGATAAACTGATGTGGGTTTGCAGCAGTTCACAAACCCTTTCTTTGGAGAATGTAGAAACAGTCATTTCCAGTCATAGAGACACATATAAGAGTTAGAAATAAGAAAGCGTTTAAAACACAGAAGACCCGATTCGTAGAAACTCATCTGCTGTGTATTGGTTCCTATTAGGAAGTTGCATCTATGTTTAGATTCAGCGAGGTTGCAACCCGTTTCTTCTGAAAGCTGCGTTTGGACATTCCAGAGTGGATGGGAGAAAAGGATGTAAAGAGAAATACCTTGCTCTAAATCCAAAACGGAGGTATCTAGCAGAATGGTTTTCAATGTGTGTATTCTACTTCCAGAGATAAACTGATGTGTGTTTGCAGAAGTTGAGAAACCCTTTCTTTGGAGAATGTAGAAACAGTCATTTCCAGCCCTAGAGACGCATATAGGAGTTAGCAGTAAGAATGCGTTTAAAACACAGAAGACCCGCTTCGTACAAACTCATCTGCTGTGTATTGGTTTCTATTAGGAAGTTGCATATATGTTTAGAATCAGCGAGGTTGCAACACGTTTCTTCTAAAGGCTGCGTTTGGACATTCCAGAGTGGATGGGAGAACAGGCTGTAAAGAGAAATACCTTGCTCTAAAACCAAAACGGAGCTATCTAGCAGAATGGTTTTCAATGTGTATATTCAAATTCCGGAGATAAAGTAATGTGTGTTTGCAGCAGTTCAGAAACACTTTCTTTGGAGAATGTAGAAACAGTCATTTCCAGCCATAGAGACGCATATAAGAGTTAGCAGTAAGAATGCGTTTAAAACACAGAAGACTCGCTTCGTACAAACTCATCTGCTGTGTGTTGGTTCCTTTTAGGAAGTTGCATCTATGTTTAGATTCAGCGAGGTAGAAACACGTTTTTTCTAAAAGCTGCGTTTGGACATTCCAGAGTGGATGGGAGAACAGGCTATAAAGAGAAATACCTTGCTCTAAAACCAAAACGGAGCTATCTAGCAGAATGGTTTTCAATGTGTATATTCAAATCCGGAGAAAAAGTGATGTGTTTGCAGCAGTTCAGAAACCCTTTCTTTGGAGAATGTAGAAACAGTCATTTCCAGTCATAGAGACGCATATAAGAGTTAGCAGTAAGAATGCGTTTAAAACACAGAAGACTCGCTTCGTACAAACTCATCTGGTGTGTGTTGGTTCATTTTAGGAAGTTGCATCTATGTTTAGATTCTGTGAGGTAGAAACACGTTTCTTCTAAAAGCTGCGTTTGGACATTCCAGAGTGGATGGGAGAACAGGCTATAAAGAGAAATACCTTGCTCTAAAACCAAAAAGGAGCGATCTAGCAGAATGGTTTTCAATGTGTGTATTCAACTTCCAGAGATAAACTGATGTGTGTTTGCAGTAGTTCAGAAACCCTTTCTTTGGAGAATGAAGAAACAGTTATTTCTAGCACTAGAGACCCATATAAGAGTTAGCAGTAAGAATGCGTTTAAAACACAGAAGACCCGCTTCGTACAAAATCATCTGCTGTGTGTTGGTTACATTTAGGAAGTTGCATCTATGTTTAGATTCAGCGAGGTAGAAACACGTTTCTTCAAAAAGCCGCGTTTGGACATTCCAGAGTGGATGGGAGAACAGGCTGTAAAGAAAATTAACTTGCTCTAAAACCAAAACGGAGCTATCTAGCAGAATGGTTGTCAATGTATGTATTCAACTTCCAGAGTTAAACTGATTTATGTTTGCCGCAGTTCAGAAACCCTTTCTTTGGTGAATGTAGAAACAGTCATTTCCAGCCCTAGAGACGCATATAAGAGTTAGCAGTAAGAATGCGTTTAAAACACAGAAGTCCCGCTTCGTACTTACTCATATGCTGTGTGTTGGTTTTCTTTAGGAAGTTGCATCTATGTTTAGATTCAGAGAGGTAGAAACACGTTTCTTTTAAAAGCTGCGTTTGGACATACCAGAATGGATGGGAGAACAGGCTGTAAAGAGAAATACCTTGCTCTAAAACCAAAACGGAGCTATCTAGCAGAATGGTTGTCAATATGTGTATTCAACTTCCAGAGTTAAACTGATGTGTGTTTGCAGCAGTTCAGAAACCCTTTTTTGGAAAATGTTGAAACAGTCATTTCTAGCCCTAGAGACGCATATAAGAGTTAGCAGTAAGAATGCGTTTAAAACACAGAAGACTCGCTTCGTACAAACTCATCTGCTGTGTGTTGGTTCCTTTTAGGAAGTTGCATCTATGTTTAGATTCTGTGAGGTAGAAACACGTTTCTTCTAAAAGCTGAGTTTGGACATTCCAGAGTGGATGGGAGAACAGGCTATAAAGAGAAATACCTTGCTCTAAAACCAAAAAGGAGCTATCTAGCTGAATGGTTTTCAATGTGTGTATTCAACTTCCAGAGATAAACTGATGTGTGTTTGCAGTAGTTCAGAAACCCTTTCTTTGGAGAATGTAGAAACAGTCATTTCCAGTCATAGAGACACATATAAGAGTTAGAAATAAGAAAGCGTTTAAAACACAGAAGACCCGATTCGTAGAAACTCATCTGCTGTGTATTGGTTCCTATTAGGAAGTTGCATCTATGTTTAGATTCAGCGAGGTTGCAACCCGTTTCTTCTGAAAGCTGCGTTTGGACATTCCAGAGTGGATGGGAGAAAAGGATGTAAAGAGAAATACCTTGCTCTAAATCCAAAACGGAGGTATCTAGCAAAATGGTTTTCAATGTGTGTATTCTACTTCCAGAGATAAACTGATGTGTGTTTGCAGAAGTTGAGAAACCCTTTCTTTGGAGAATGTAGAAACAGTCATTTCCAGCCCTAGAGACGCATATAGGAGTTAGCAGTAAGAATGCGTTTAAAACACAGAAGACCCGCTTCGTACAAACTCATCTGCTGTGTATTGGTTTCTATTAGGAAGTTGTATATATGTTTAGAATCAGCGAGGTTGCAACACGTTTCTTCTAAAAGCTGCATTTGGACATTCCAGAGTGGATGGGAGAACAGGCTGTAAAGAGAAATACCTTGCTCTAAAACCAAAACGGAGCTATCTAGCAGAATGGTTTTCAATGTGTATATTCAAATCCGGAGATAAAGTGATGTGTGTTTGCAGCAGTTCAGAAACCCTTTCTTTGGAGAATGTAGAAACAGTCATTTCCAGCCATAGAGACGCATATAAGAGTTAGCAGTAAGAATGCGTTTAAAACACAGAAGACTCGCTTCGTACAAACTCATCTGGTGTGTCTTGGTTCCTTTTAGGAAGTTGCATCTATGTTTAGATTCTGTGAGGTAGAAACACGTTTCTTCTAAAAGCTGCGTTTGGACATTCCAGAGTGGATGGGAGAACAGGCTATAAAGAGAAATAGCTTGCTCTAAAACCAAAAAGGAGCTATCTAGCAGAATGGTTTTCAATGTGTGTATTCAACTTCCAGAGATAAACTGATGTGTGTTTGCAGTAGTTCAGAAACCCTTTCTTTGGAGAATGAAGAAACAGTTATTTCCAGCACTAGAGACCCATATAAGAGTTAGCAGTAAGAATGCGTTTAAAACACAGAAGACCCGCTTCGTACAAAATCATCTGCTGTGTGTTGGTTACATTTAGGAAGTTGCATCTATGTTTAGATTCAGCGAGGTAGAAACACGTTTCTTCAAAAAGCCGCGTTTGGACATTCCAGAGTGGATGGGAGAACAGGCTGTAAAGAAAATTAACTTGCTCTAAAACCAAAACGGAGCTATCTAGCAGAATGGTTGTCAATGTGTGTATTCAACTTCCAGAGTTAAACTGATTTATGTTTGCCGCAGTTCAGAAACCCTTTCTTTGGTGAATGTAGAAACAGTCATTTCCAGCCCTAGAGACGCATATAAGAGTTAGCAGTAAGAATGCGTTTAAAACACAGAAGTCCCCCTTCGTACTTACTCATATGCTGTGTGTTGGTTTTCTTTAGGAAGTTGCATGTATGTTTAGATTCAGAGAGGTAGAAACACGTTTCTTTTAAAAGCTGTGTTTGGACATACCAGAATGGATGGGAGAACAGGCTGTAAAGAGAAATACCTTGCTCTAAAACCAAAACGGAGCTATCTAGCAGAATGGTTGTCAATATGTGTATTCAACTTCCAGAGTTAAACTGATGTGTGTTTGCAGCAGTTCAGAAACCCTTTTTTGGAAAATGTTGAAACAGTCATTTCTAGCCCTAGAGACGCATACAAGAGTTAGCAGTAAGAATGCGTTTAAAACACAGAAGACCCGCTTCGTACAAACTCATCTGCTGTGTGTTGGGTCCTTTTAGGAAGTTGCATCTATGTTTAGATTCAGCGAGGTAGAAACACGTTTCTTCTAAAAGCTGCGTTTGGACATTCCAGAGTGGATGGGAGAACAGGCTGTAAAGAGAAATACCTTGCTCTAAAACCAAAACGGAGCTATCTAGCAGAATGGTTGTCAATGTGTGTATTCCACTTCCAGAGTTAAACTGATGTGTGTTTGCAGCAGTTCAGAAACCCTTTCTTTGGAGAATGTAGAAAAAGTCATTTCCAACCCTAGATACGCATATAACAGCAGTAAGAATGCGTTTAAAAGACAGAAGACCTGCTTCTTACAAACTCATCTGCTGTGTGTTGGTTCCTTTTAGGAAGTTGCATCTATGTTTAGATTCAGCGAGGTTGCAACACGTTTCTTCTAAAAGCTGCGTTTGGACATTCCAGAGTGGATGGGAGAACAGGTTGTAAAGAAAAATACCTTGCTCTAAAACCAAAACGGAGCTTTCTTGCTGAATGGCTTTCAATGTGTGTATTCCACTTCCAGAGCTAAACTGATGTGTGTTTGCAGCAGTTCAGAAACCCTTTCTTTGGAGAATGAAGAAACAGTTATTTCCAGCCCCAGAGGCGAATATAAGAGTTAGCAGTAAGAATGCGTTTAAAACACAGAAGACCCGCTTCGTACTTACTCATATGCTGTGTGTTGGTTTTCTTTAGGAAGTTGCATCTATGTTTAGATTCAGAGAGGTAGAAACACGTTTCTTTTAAAAGCTGCGTTTGGACATACCAGAATGGATGGGAGAACAGGCTGTAAAGAGAAATACCTTGCTCTAAAACCAAAACGGAGCTATCTAGCAGAATGGTTGTCAATATGTGTATTCAACTTCCAGAGTTAAACTGATGTGTGTTTGCAGCAGTTCAGAAACCCTTTTTTGGAAAATGTTGAAACAGTCTTTTCTAGCCCTAGAGACGCATATAAGAGTTAGCAGTAAGAATGCGTTTAAAACACAGAAGACTCGCTTCGTACAAACTCATCTGCTGTGTGTTGGTTCCTTTTAGGAAGTTGCATCTATGTTTAGATTCTGTGAGGTAGAAACACGTTTCTTCTAAAAGCTAAGTTTGGACATTCCAGAGTGGATGGGAGAACAGGCTATAAAGAGAAATACCTTGCTCTAAAACCAAAAAGGAGCTATCTAGCAGAATGGTTTTCAATGTGTGTATTCAACTTCCAGAGATAAACTGATGTGTGTTTGCAGTAGTTCAGAAACCCTTTCTTTGGAGAATGAAGAAACAGTTATTTCCAGCACTAGAGATGCATATAAGAGTTAGCAGTAAGAATGCATTTAAAACACAGAAGACCCGCTTCGTACAAACTCATCTGCTGTGTATTGGTTCCTATTAGGAAGTTGCATCTATGTTTAGAATCAGCGAGGTTGAAACACGTTTCTTTTAAAAGCTGCGTTTGGACATTCCAGAGTGGATGGGAGAACAGGCTGTATAGAGAAATACCTTGCTCTAAAACCAAAACGGAGCTATCTAGCAGAATGGTTTTCAATGTTTGTATTCAACTTCCAGAGATAAACTGATGTGTTTTTTCAGCAGTTCAGAAACCCTTTTTTGGAAAATGTAGAAACAGTCATTTCCAGCCATAGAGATGCATATAAGAGTTAGCAGTAAGAATGCCTTGAAAACACAGAAGACCCGCTTCGTACAAACTCATCTGCTGTGTGTTGGGTCCTTTTAGGAAGTTGCATCTATGTTTAGATTCAGCGAGGTAGAAACACGTTTTTTCTAAAAGCTGCCTTTGGACCTTCCAGAGTGGATGGGAGAACAGGCTGTAAAGAGAAATACCTTTCTCTGAAACCAAAACGGAGCTATCTAGCTGAATGGTTTTCAATGTGTATATTCAACTTCCAGAGATAAACTGATGTGGGTTTGCAGCAGTTCACAAACCCTTTCTTTGGAGAATGTAGAAACAGTCATTTCCAGTCATAGAGACACATATAAGAGTTAGAAATAAGAAAGCGTTTAAAACACAGAAGACCCGATTCGTAGAAACTCATCTGCTGTGTATTGGTTCCTATTAGGAAGCTGCATCTATGTTTAGATTCAGCGAGGTTGCAACCCGTTTCTTCTGAAAGCTGCGTTTGGACATTCCAGAGTGGATGGGAGAAAAGGATGTAAAGAGAAATACCTTGCTCTAAATCCAAAACGGAGGTATCTAGCAGAATGGTTTTCAATGTGTGTATTCTACTTCCAGAGATAAACTGATGTGTGTTTGCAGAAGTTGAGAAACCCTTTCTTTGGAGAATGTAGAAACAGTCATTTCCAGCCCTAGAGACGCATATAGGAGTTAGCAGTAAGAATGCGTTTAAAACACAGAAGACCCGCTTCGTACAAACTCATCTGCTGTGTATTGGTTTCTATTAGGAAGTTGCATATATGTTTAGAATCAGCGAGGTTGCAACACGTTTCTTCTAAAAGCTGCATTTGGACATTCCAGAGTGGATGGGAGAACAGGCTGTAAAGAGAAATACCTTGCTCTAAAACCAAAACGGAGCTATCTAGCAGAATGGTTTTCAATGTGTATATTCAAATCCGGAGATAAAGTGATGTGTGTTTGCAGCAGTTCAGAAACCCTTTCTTTGGAGAATGTAGAAACAGTCATTTCCAGCCATAGAGACGCATATAAGAGTTAGCAGTAAGAATGCGTTTAAAACACAGAAGACTCGCTTCGTACAAACTCATCTGCTGTGTGTTGGTTCCTTTAAGGAAGTTGCATCTATGTTTAGATTCTGTGAGGTAGAAACACGTTTCTTCTAAAAGCTGCGTTTGGACATTCCAGAGTGGATGGGAGAACAGGCTATAAAGAGAAATACCTTGCTCTAAAACCAAAAAGGAGCTATCTAGCAGAATGGTTTTCAATGTGTGTATTCAACTTCCAGAGATAAACTGATGTGTGTTTGCAGTAGTTCAGAAACCCTTTCTTTGGAGAATGAAGAAACAGTTATTTCCAGCACTAGAGACCCATATAAGAGTTAGCAGTAAGAATGCGTTTAAAACACAGAAGATCCGCTTCGTACAAAATCATCTGCTGTGTGTTGGTTACATTTAGGAAGTTGCATCTATGTTTAGATTCAGCGAGGTAGAAACACGTTTCTTCAAAAAGCCGCGTTTGGACATTCCAGAGTGGATGGGAGAACAGGCTGTAAAGAAAATTAACTTGCTCTAAAACCAAAACGGAGCTATCTAGCAGAATGGTTGTCAATGTGTGTATTCAACTTCCAGAGTTAAACTGATTTATGTTTGCCGCAGTTCAGAAACCCTTTCTTTGGTGAATGTAGAAACAGTCATTTCCAGCCCTAGAGACGCATATAAGAGTTAGCAGTAAGAATGCGTTTAAAACACAGAAGTCCCCCTTCGTACTTACTCATATGCTGTGTGTTGGTTTTCTTTAGGAAGTTGCATCTATGTTTAGATTCAGAGAGGTAGAAACACGTTTCTTTTAAAAGCTGCGTTTGGACATACCAGAATGGATGGGAGAACAGGCTGTAAAGAGAAATACCTTGCTCTAAAACCAAAACGGAGCTATCTAGCAGAATGGTTGTCAATATGTGTATTCAACTTCCAGAGTTAAACTGATGTGTGTTTGCAGCAGTTCAGAAACCCTTTTTTGGAAAATGTTGAAACAGTCATTTCTAGCCCTAGAGACGCATATAAGAGTTAGCAGTAAGAATGCGTTTAAAACACAGAAGACTCGCTTCGTACAAACTCATCT
The DNA here is from genome assembly GCF_048565385.1 of Saimiri boliviensis. Classification (NCBI taxonomy): domain Eukaryota; kingdom Metazoa; phylum Chordata; class Mammalia; order Primates; family Cebidae; genus Saimiri; species Saimiri boliviensis. Next base: position 81,538,019 of record NC_133470.1, on the reverse strand, counting down.
GCTGTGTGTTGGTTCCTTTTAGGAAGTTGCATCTATGTTTAGATTCTGTGAAGTAGAAACACGTTTCTTCTAAAAGCTAAGTTTGGACATTCCAGAGTGGATGGGAGAACAGGCTATAAAGAGAAATACCTTGCTCTAAAACCAAAAAGGAGTTATCTAGCTGAATGGTTTTCAATGTGTGTATTCAACTTCCAGAGATAAACTGATGTGTGTTTGCAGTAGTTCAGAAACCCTTTCTTTGGAGAATGAAGAAACAGTTATTTCCAGCACTAGAGACGCATATAAGAGTTAGCAGTAAGAATGCATTTAAAACACAGAAGACCCGCTTCGTACAAACTCATCTGCTGTGTATTGGTTCCTATTAGGAGGTTGCATCTATGTTTAGAATCAGCGAGGTTGCAACACGTTTCTTTTAAAGGCTGTGTTTGGACATTCCAGAGTGGATGGGAGAACAGGCTGTATAGAGAAATACCTTGCTCTAAAACCAAAACGGAGCTATCTAGCAGAATGGTTTTCAATGTTTGTATTCAACTTCCAGAGATAAACTGATGTGTGTTTGCAGCAGTTCAGAAACCCTTTTTTGGAAAATGTAGAAACAGTCATTTCCAGCCATAGAGATGCATATAAGAGTTAGCAGTAAGAATGCCTTGAAAACACAGAAGACCCGCTTCGTACAAACTCATCTGCTGTGTGTTGGGTCCTTTTAGGAAGTTGCATCTATGTTTAGATTCAGCGAGGTAGAAACACGTTTTTTCTAAAAGCTGCGTTTGGACCTTCCAGAGTGGATGGGAGAACAGGCTGTGAAGAGAAATACCTTTCTCTGAAACCAAAACGGAGCTATCTAGCTGAATGGTTTTCAATGTGTATATTCAACTTCCAGAGATAAACTGATGTGGGTTTGCAGCAGTTCACAAACCCTTTCTTTGGAGAATGTAGAAACAGTCATTTCCAGTCATAGAGACACATATAAGAGTTAGAAATAAGAAAGCGTTTAAAACACAGAAGACCCGATTCGTAGAAACTCATCTGCTGTGTATTGGTTCCTATTAGGAAGTTGCATCTATGTTTAGATTCAGCGAGGTTGCAACCCGTTTCTTCTGAAAGCTGCGTTTGGACATTCCAGAGTGGAAGGGAGAAAAGGATGTAAAGAGAAATACCTTGCTCTAAATCCAAAACGGAGGTATCTAGCAGAATGGTTTTCAATGTGTGTATTCTACTTCCAGAGATAAACTGATGTGTGTTTGCAGAAGTTGAGAAACCCTTTCTTTGGAGAATGTAGAAACAGTCATTTCCAGCCCTAGAGACGCATATAGGAGTTAGCAGTAAGAATGCGTTTAAAACACAGAAGACCCGCTTCGTACAAACTCATCTGCTGTGTATTGGTTTCTATTAGGAAGTTGCATATATGTTTAGAATCAGCGAGGTTGCAACACGTTTCTTCTAAAAGCTGCATTTGGACATTCCAGAGTGGATGGGAGAACAGGCTGTAAAGAGAAATACCTTGCTCTAAAACCAAAACGGAGCTATCTAGCAGAATGGTTTTCAATGTGTATATTCAAATCCGGAGATAAAGTGATGTGTGTTTGCAGCAGTTCAGAAACCCTTTCTTTGGAGAATGTAGAAACAGTCATTTCCAGCCATAGAGACGCATATAAGAGTTAGCAGTAAGAATGCGTTTAAAACACAGAAGACTCGCTTCGTACAAACTCATCTGCTGTGTGTTGGTTCCTTTTAGGAAGTTGCATCTATGTTTAGATTCTGTGAGGTAGAAACACGTTTCTTCTAAAAGCTAAGTTTGGACATTCCAGAGTGGATGGGAGAACAGGCTATAAAGAGAAATACCTTGCTCTAAAACCAAAAAGGAGCTATCTAGCAGAATGGTTTTCAATGTGTGTATTCAACTTCCAGAGATAAACTGATGTGTGTTTGCAGTAGTTCAGAAACCCTTTCTTTGGAGAATTAAGAAACAGTTATTTCCAGCACTAGAGACCCATATAAGAGTTAGCAGTAAGAATGCGTTTAAAACACAGAAGACCCGCTTCGTACAAAATCATCTGCTGTGTGTTGGTTACATTTAGGAAGTTGCATCTATGTTTAGATTCAGCGAGGTAGAAACACGTTTCTTCAAAAAGCCGCGTTTGGACATTCCAGAGTGGATGGGAGAACAGGCTGTAAAGAAAATTAACTTGCTCTAAAACCAAAACGGAGCTATCTAGCAGAATGGTTGTCAATGTGTGTATTCAACTTCCAGAGTTAAACTGATTTATGTTTGCCGCAGTTCAGAAACCCTTTCTTTGGTGAATGTAGAAACAGTCATTTCCAGCCCTAGAGACGCATATAAGAGTTAGCAGTAAGAATGCGTTTAAAACACAGAAGTCCCCCTTCGTACTTACTCATATGCTGTGTGTTGGTTTTCTTTAGGAAGTTGCATGTATGTTTAGATTCAGAGAGGTAGAAACACGTTTCTTTTAAAAGCTGTGTTTGGACATACCAGAATGGATGGGAGAACAGGCTGTAAAGAGAAATACCTTGCTCTAAAACCAAAACGGAGCTATCTAGCAGAATGGTTGTCAATATGTGTATTCAACTTCCAGAGTTAAACTGATGTGTGTTTGCAGCAGTTCAGAAACCCTTTTTTGGAAAATGTTGAAAGAGTCATTTCTAGCCCTAGAGACGCATACAAGAGTTAGCAGTAAGAATGCGTTTAAAACACAGAAGACTCGCTTCGTACAAACTCATCTGCTGTGTGTTGGGTCCTTTTAGGAAGTTGCATCTATGTTTAGATTCAGCGAGGTAGAAACACGTTTCTTCTAAAAGCTGCGTTTGGACATTCCAGAGTGGATGGGAGAACAGGCTGTAAAGAGAAATACCTTGCTCTAAAACCAAAACGGAGCTATCTAGCAGAATGGTTGTCAATGTGTGTATTCCACTTCCAGAGTTAAACTGATGTGTGTTTGCAGCAGTTCAGAAACCCTTTCTTTGGATTATGTAGAAAAAGTCATTTCCAACCCTAGATACGCATATAACAGCAGTAAGAATGCGTTTAAAACACAGAAGACCTGCTTCTTACAAACTCATCTGCTGTGTGTTGGTTCCTTTTAGGAAGTTGCATCTATGTTTAGATTCAGCGAGGTTGCAACACGTTTCTTCTAAAAGCTGCGTTTGGACATTCCAGAGTGGATGGGAGAACAGGTTGTAAAGAAAAATACCTTGCTCTAAAACCAAAACGGAGCTTTCTTGCTGAATGGCTTTCAATGTGTGTATTCCACTTCCAGAGCTAAACTGATGTGTGTTTGCAGCAGTTCAGAAACCCTTTCCTTGGAGAATGAAGAAACAGTTATTTCCAGCCCCAGAGACGAATATAAGAGTTAGCAGTAAGAATGCGTTTAAAACACAGAAGACCCGCTTCGTACTTACTCATATGCTGTGTGTTGGTTTTCTTTAGGAAGTTGCATCTATGTTTAGATTCAGAGAGGTAGAAACACGTTTCTTTTAAAAGCTGCGTTTGGACATACCAGAATGGAAGGGAGAACAGGCTGTAAAGAGAAATAACTTGCTCTAAAACCAAAACGGAGCTATCTAGCAGAATGGTTGTCAATATGTGTATTCAACTTCCAGAGTTAAACTGATGTGTGTTTGCAGCAGTTCAGAAACCCTTTTTTGGAAAATGTTGAAACAGTCTTTTCTAGCCCTAGAGACGCATATAAGAGTTAGCAGTAAGAATGCGTTTAAAACACAGAAGACTCGCTTCGTACAAACTCATCTGCTGTGTGTTGGTTCCTTTTAGGAAGTTGCATCTATGTTTAGATTCTGTGAGGTAGAAACACGTTTCTTCTAAAAGCTAAGTTTGGACATTCCAGAGTGGATGGGAGAACAGGCTATAAAGAGAAATACCTTGCTCTAAAACCAAAAAGGAGCTATCTAGCAGAATGGTTTTCAATGTGTGTATTCAACTTCCAGAGATAAACTGATGTGTGTTTGCAGTAGTTCAGAAACCCTTTCTTTGGAGAATGAAGAAACAGTTATTTAAAGCACTAGAGATGCATATAAGAGTTAGCGGTAAGAATGCATTTAAAACACAGAAGACCCGCTTCGTACAAACTCATCTGCTGTGTATTGGTTCCTATTAGGAAGTTGCATCTATGTTTAGAATCAGCGAGGTTGCAACACGTTTCTTTTAAAAGCTGCGTTTGGACATTCCAGAGTGGATGGGAGAACAGGCTGTATAGAGAAATACCTTGCTCTAAAACCAAAACGGAGCTATCTAGCAGAATGGTTTTCAATGTTTGTATTCAACTTCCAGAGATAAACTGATGTGTGTTTGCAGCAGTTCAGAAACCCTTTTTTGGAAAATGTAGAAACAGTCATTTCCAGCCATAGAGATGCATATAAGAGTTAGCAGTAAGAATGCCTTGAAAACACAGAAGACCCGCTTCGTACAAACTCATCTGCTGTGTGTTGGGTCCTTTTAGGAAGTTGCATCTATGTTTAGATTCAGCGAGGTAGAAACACGTTTTTTCTAAAAGCTGCGTTTGGACCTTCCAGAGTGGATGGGAGAACAGGCTGTGAAGAGAAATACCTTTCTCTGAAACCAAAACGGAGCTATCTAGCTGAATGGTTTTCAATGTGTATATTCAACTTCCAGAGATAAACTGATGTGGGTTTGCAGCAGTTCACAAACCCTTTCTTTGGAGAATGTAGAAACAGTCATTTCCAGTCATAGAGACACATATAAGAGTTAGAAATAAGAAAGCGTTTAAAACACAGAAGACCCGATTCGTAGAAACTCATCTGCTGTGTATTGGTTCCTATTAGGAAGTTGCATCTATGTTTAGATTCAGCGAGGTTGCAACCCGTTTCTTCTGAAAGCTGCGTTTGGACATTCCAGAGTGGATGGGAGAAAAGGATGTAAAGAGAAATACCTTGCTCTAAATCCAAAACGGAGGTATCTAGCAGAATGGTTTTCAATGTGTGTATTCTACTTCCAGAGATAAACTGATGTGTGTTTGCAGAAGTTGAGAAACCCTTTCTTTGGAGAATGTAGAAACAGTCATTTCCAGCCCTAGAGACGCATATAGGAGTTAGCAGTAAGAATGCGTTTAAAACACAGAAGACCCGCTTCGTACAAACTCATCTGCTGTGTATTGGTTTCTATTAGGAAGTTGCATATATGTTTAGAATCAGCGAGGTTGCAACACGTTTCTTCTAAAAGCTGCATTTGGACATTCCAGAGTGGATGGGAGAACAGGCTGTAAAGAGAAATACCTTGCTCTAAAACCAAAACGGAGCTATCTAGCAGAATGGTTTTCAATGTGTATATTCAAATCCGGAGATAAAGTGATGTGTGTTTGCAGCAGTTCAGAAACCCTTTCTTTGGAGAATGTAGAAACAGTCATTTCCAGCCATAGAGACGCATATAAGAGTTAGCAGTAAGAATGCGTTTAAAACACAGAAGACTCGCTTCGTACAAGCTCATCTGCTGTGTGTTGGTTCCTTTTAGGAAGTTGCATCTATGTTTAGATTCTGTGAGGTAGAAACACGTTTCTTCTAAAAGCTGCGTTTGGACATTCCAGAGTGGATGGGAGAACAGGCTATAAAGAGAAATACCTTGCTCTAAAACCAAAAAGGAACTATCTAGCAGAATGGTTTTCAATGTGTGTATTCAACTTCCAGAGATAAACTGATGTGTGTTTGCAGTAGTTCAGAAACCCTTTCTTTGGAGAATGAAGAAACAGTTATTTCCAGCACTAGAGACCCATATAAGAGTTAGCAGTAAGAATGCGTTTAAAACACAGAAGACCCGCTTCGTACAAAATCATCTGCTGTGTGTTGGTTACATTTAGGAAGTTGCATCTATGTTTAGATTCAGCGAGGTAGAAACACGTTTCTTCAAAAAGCCGCGTTTGGACATTCCAGATTGGATGGGAGAACAGGCTGTAAAGAAAATTAACTTGCTCTAAAACCAAAACGGAGCTATCTAGCAGAATGGTTGTCAATGTGTGTATTCAACTTCCAGAGTTAAACTGATTTATGTTTGCCGCAGTTCAGAAACCCTTTCTTTGGTGAATGTAGAAACAGTCATTTCCAGCCCTAGAGACGCATATAAGAGTTAGCAGTAAGAATGCGTTTAAAACACAGAAGTCCCGCTTCGTACTTACTCATATGCTGTGTGTTGGTTTTCTTTAGGAAGTTGCATCTATGTTTAGATTCAGAGAGGTAGAAACACGTTTCTTTTAAAAGCTGCGTTTGGACATACCAGAATGGATGGGAGAACAGGCTGTAAAGAGAAATACCTTGCTCTAAAACCAAAACGGAGCTATCTAGCAGAATGGTTGTCAATATGTGTATTCAACTTCCAGAGTTAAACTGATGTGTGTTTGCAGCAGTTCAGAAACCCTTTTTTGGAAAATGTTGAAACAGTCATTTCTAGCCCTAGAGACGCATATAAGAGTTAGCAGTAAGAATGCGTTTAAAACACAGAAGACTCGCTTCGTACAAACTCATCTGCTGTGTGTTGGTTCCTTTTAGGAAGTTGCATCTATGTTTAGATTCTGTGAGGTAGAAACACGTTTCTTCTAAAAGCTAAGTTTGGACATTCCAGAGTGGATGGGAGAACAGGCTATAAAGAGAAATACCTTGCTCTAAAACCAAAAAGGAGCTATCTAGCTGAATGGTTTTCAATGTGTGTATTCAACTTCCAGAGATAAACTGATGTGTGTTTGCAGTAGTTCAGAAACCCTTTCTTTGGAGAATGAAGAAACAGTTATTTCCAGCACTAGAGACGCATATAAGAGTTAGCAGTAAGAATGCATTTAAAACACAGAAGACCCGCTTCGTACAAACTCATCTGCTGTGTATTGGTTCCTATTAGGAGGTTGCATCTATGTTTAGAATCAGCGAGGTTGCAACACGTTTCTTTTAAAGGCTGCGTTTGGACATTCCAGAGTGGATGGGAGAACAGGCTGTATAGAGAAATACCTTGCTCTAAAACCAAAACGGAGCTATCTAGCAGAATGGTTTTCAATGTTTGTATTCAACTTCCAGAGATAAACTGATGTGTGTTTGCAGCAGTTCAGAAACCCTTTTTTGGAAAATGTAGAAACAGTCATTTCCAGCCATAGAGATGCATATAAGAGTTAGCAGTAAGAATGCCTTGAAAACACAGAAGACCCGCTTCGTACAAACTCATCTGCTGTGTGTTAGGTCCTTTTAGGAAGTTGCATCTATGTTTAGATTCAGCGAGGTAGAAACACGTTTTTTCTAAAAGCTGCGTTTGGACCTTCCAGAGTGGATGGGAGAACAGGCTGTGAAGAGAAATACCTTTCTCTGAAACCAAAACGGAGCTATCTAGCTGAATGGTTTTCAATGTGTATATTCAACTTCCAGAGATAAACTGATGTGGGTTTGCAGCAGTTCACAAACCCTTTCTTTGGAGAATGTAGAAACAGTCATTTCCAGTCATAGAGACACATATAAGAGTTAGAAATAAGAAAGCGTTTAAAACACAGAAGACCCGATTCGTAGAAACTCATCTGCTGTGTATTGGTTCCTATTAGGAAGTTGCATCTATGTTTAGATTCAGCGAGGTTGCAACCCGTTTCTTCTGAAAGCTGCGTTTGGACATTCCAGAGTGGATGGGAGAAAAGGATGTAAAGAGAAATACCTTGCTCTAAATCCAAAACGGAGGTATCTAGCAGAATGGTTTTCAATGTGTGTATTCTACTTCCAGAGATAAACTGATGTGTGTTTGCAGAAGTTGAGAAACCCTTTCTTTGGAGAATGTAGAAACAGTCATTTCCAGCCCTAGAGACGCATATAGGAGTTAGCAGTAAGAATGCGTTTAAAACACAGAAGACCCGCTTCGTACAAACTCATCTGCTGTGTATTGGTTTCTATTAGGAAGTTGCATATATGTTTAGAATCAGCGAGGTTGCAACACGTTTCTTCTAAAGGCTGCGTTTGGACATTCCAGAGTGGATGGGAGAACAGGCTGTAAAGAGAAATACCTTGCTCTAAAACCAAAACGGAGCTATCTAGCAGAATGGTTTTCAATGTGTATATTCAAATTCCGGAGATAAAGTAATGTGTGTTTGCAGCAGTTCAGAAACCCTTTCTTTGGAGAATGTAGAAACAGTCATTTCCAGCCATAGAGACGCATATAAGAGTTAGCAGTAAGAATGCGTTTAAAACACAGAAGACTCGCTTCGTACAAACTCATCTGCTGTGTGTTGGTTCCTTTTAGGAAGTTGCATCTATGTTTAGATTCAGCGAGGTAGAAACACGTTTTTTCTAAAAGCTGCGTTTGGACATTCCAGAGTGGATGGGAGAACAGGCTATAAAGAGAAATACCTTGCTCTAAAACCAAAACGGAGCTATCTAGCAGAATGGTTTTCAATGTGTATATTCAAATCCGGAGAAAAAGTGATGTGTTTGCAGCAGTTCAGAAACCCTTTCTTTGGAGAATGTAGAAACAGTCATTTCCAGTCATAGAGACGCATATAAGAGTTAGCAGTAAGAATGCGTTTAAAACACAGAAGACTCGCTTCGTACAAACTCATCTGGTGTGTGTTGGTTCCTTTTAGGAAGTTGCATCTATGTTTAGATTCTGTGAGGTAGAAACACGTTTCTTCTAAAAGCTGCGTTTGGACATTCCAGAGTGGATGGGAGAACAGGCTATAAAGAGAAATACCTTGCTCTAAAACCAAAAAGGAGCTATCTAGCAGAATGGTTTTCAATGTGTGTATTCAACTTCCAGAGATAAACTGATGTGTGTTTGCAGTAGTTCAGAAACCCTTTCTTTGGAGAATGAAGAAACAGTTATTTCTAGCACTAGAGACCCATATAAGAGTTAGCAGTAAGAATGCGTTTAAAACACAGAAGACCCGCTTCGTACAAAATCATCTGCTGTGTGTTGGTTACATTTAGGAAGTTGCATCTATGTTTAGATTCAGCGAGGTAGAAACACGTTTCTTCAAAAAGCCGCGTTTGGACATTCCAGAGTGGATGGGAGAACAGGCTGTAAAGAAAATTAACTTGCTCTAAAACCAAAACGGAGCTATCTAGCAGAATGGTTGTCAATGTATGTATTTAACTTCCAGAGTTAAACTGATTTATGTTTGCCGCAGTTCAGAAACCCTTTCTTTGGTGAATGTAGAAACAGTCATTTCCAGCCCTAGAGACGCATATAAGAGTTAGCAGTAAGAATGCGTTTAAAACACAGAAGTCCCGCTTCGTACTTACTCATATGCTGTGTGTTGGTTTTCTTTAGGAAGTTGCATCTATGTTTAGATTCAGAGAGGTAGAAACACGTTTCTTTTAAAAGCTGCGTTTGGACATACCAGAATGGATGGGAGAACAGGCTGTAAAGAGAAATACCTTGCTCTAAAACCAAAACGGAGCTATCTAGCAGAATGGTTGTCAATATGTGTATTCAACTTCCAGAGTTAAACTGATGTGTGTTTGCAGCAGTTCAGAAACCCTTTTTTGGAAAATGTTGAAACAGTCATTTCTAGCCCTAGAGACGCATATAAGAGTTAGCAGTAAGAATGCGTTTAAAACACAGAAGACTCGCTTCGTACAAACTCATCTGCTGTGTGTTGGTTCCTTTTAGGAAGTTGCATCTATGTTTAGATTCTGTGAGGTAGAAACACGTTTCTTCTAAAGGCTAAGTTTGGACATTTTAGAGTGGATGGGAGAACAGGCTATAAAGAGAAATACCTTGCTCTAAAACCAAAAAGGAGCTATCTAGCTGAATGGTTTTCAATGTGTGTATTCAACTTCCAGAGATAAACTGATGTGTGTTTGCAGTAGTTCAGAAACCCTTTCTTTGGAGAATGAAGAAACAGTTATTTCCAGCACTAGAGACGCATATAAGAGTTAGCAGTAAGAATGCATTTAAAACACAGAAGACCCGCTTCGTACAAACTCATCTGCTGTGTATTGGTTCCTATTAGGAGGTTGCATCTATGTTTAGAATCAGCGAGGTTGCAACACGTTTCTTTTAAAGGCTGCGTTTGGACATTCCAGAGTGGATGGGAGAACAGGCTGTATAGAGAAATACCTTGCTCTAAAACCAAAACGGAGCTATCTAGCAGAATGGTTTTCAATGTTTGTATTCAACTTCCATAGATAAACTGATGTGTGTTTGCAGCAGTTCAGAAACCCTTTTTTGGAAAATGTAGAAACAGTCATTTCCAGCCATAGAGATGCATATAAGAGTTAGCAGTAAGAATGCCTTGAAAACACAGAAGACCCGCTTCGTACAAACTCATCTGCTGTGTGTTGGGTCCTTTTAGGAAGTTGCATCTATGTTTAGATTCAGCGAGGTAGAAACACGTTTTTTCTAAAAGCTGCGTTTGGACCTTCCAGAGTGGATGGGAGAACAGGCTGTGAAGAGAAATACCTTTCTCTGAAACCAAAACGGAGCTATCTAGCTGAATGGTTTTCAATGTGTATATTCAACTTCCAGAGATAAACTGATGTGGGTTTGCAGCAGTTCACAAACCCTTTCTTTGGAGAATGTAGAAACAGTCATTTCCAGTCATAGAGACACATATAAGAGTTAGAAATAAGAAAGCGTTTAAAACACAGAAGACCCGATTCGTAGAAACTCATCTGCTGTGTATTGGTTCCTATTAGGAAGTTGCATCTATGTTTAGATTCAGCGAGGTTGCAACCCGTTTCTTCTGAAAGCTGCGTTTGGACATTCCAGAGTGGATGGGAGAAAAGGATGTAAAGAGAAATACCTTGCTCTAAATCCAAAACGGAGGTATCTAGCAGAATGGTTTTCAATGTGTGTATTCTACTTCTAGAGATAAACTGATGTGTGTTTGCAGAAGTTGAGAAACCCTTTCTTTGGAGAATGTAGAAACAGTCATTTCCAGCCCTAGAGACGCATATAGGAGTTAGCAGTAAGAATGCGTTTAAAACACAGAAGACCCGCTTCGTACAAACTCATCGGCTGTGTATTGGTTTCTATTAGGAAGTTGCATATATGTTTAGAATCAGCGAGGTTGCAACACGTTTCTTCTAAAGGCTGCGTTTGGACATTCCAGAGTGGATGGTAGAACAGGCTGTAAAGAGAAATACCTTGCTCTAAAACCAAAACGGAGCTATCTAGCAGAATGGTTTTCAATGTGTATATTCAAATTCCGGAGATAAAGTAATGTGTGTTTGCAGCAGTTCAGAAACCCTTTCTTTGGAGAATGTAGAAACAGTCATTTCCAGCCATAGAGACGCATATAAGAGTTAGCAGTAAGAATGCGTTTAAAACACAGAAGACTCGCTTCGTACAAACTCATCTGCTGTGTGTTGGTTCCTTTTAGGAAGTTGCATCTATGTTTAGATTCAGCGAGGTAGAAACACGTTTTTTCTAAAAGCTGCGTTTGGACATTCCAGAGTGGATGGGAGAACAGGCTATAAAGAGAAATACCTTGCTCTAAAACCAAAACGGAGCTATCTAGCAGAATGGTTTTCAATGTGTATATTCAAATCCGGAGAAAAAGTGATGTGTTTGCAGCAGTTCAGAAACCCTTTCTTTGGAGAATGTAGAAACAGTCATTTCCAGTCATAGAGACGCATATAAGAGTTAGCAGTAAGAATGCGTTTAAAACACAGAAGACTCGCTTCGTACAAACTCATCTGGTGTGTGTTGGTTCCTTTTAGGAAGTTGCATCTATGTTTAGATTCTGTGAGGTAGAAACACGTTTCTTCTAAAAGCTGCGTTTGGACATTCCAGAGTGGATGGGAGAACAGGCTATAAAGAGAAATACCTTGCTCTAAAACCAAAAAGGAGCGATCTAGCAGAATGGTTTTCAATGTGTGTATTCAACTTCCAGAGATAAACTGATGTGTGTTTGCAGTAGTTCAGAAACCCTTTCTTTGGAGAATGAAGAAACAGTTATTTCTAGCACTAGAGACCCATATAAGAGTTAGCAGTAAGAATGCGTTTAAAACACAGAAGACCCGCTTCGTACAAAATCATCTGCTGTGTGTTGGTTACATTTAGGAAGTTGCATCTATGTTTAGATTCAGCGAGGTAGAAACACGTTTCTTCAAAAAGCCGCGTTTGGACATTCCAGAGTGGATGGGAGAACAGGCTGTAAAGAAAATTAACTTGCTCTAAAACCAAAACGGAGCTATCTAGCAGAATGGTTGTCAATGTATGTATTCAACTTCCAGAGTTAAACTGATTTATGTTTGCCGCAGTTCAGAAACCCTTTCTTTGGTGAATGTAGAAACAGTCATTTCCAGCCCTAGAGACGCATATAAGAGTTAGCAGTAAGAATGCGTTTAAAACACAGAAGTCCCGCTTCGTACTTACTCATATGCTGTGTGTTGGTTTTCTTTAGGAAGTTGCATCTATGTTTAGATTCAGAGAGGTAGAAACACGTTTCTTTTAAAAGCTGTGTTTGGACATACCAGAATGGATGGGAGAACAGGCTGTAAAGAGAAATACCTTGCTCTAAAACCAAAACGGAGCTATCTAGCAGAATGGTTGTCAATATGTGTATTCAACTTCCAGAGTTAAACTGATGTGTGTTTGCAGCAGTTCAGAAACCCTTTTTTGGAAAATGTTGAAACAGTCATTTCTAGCCCTAGAGACGCATATAAGAGTTAGCAGTAAGAATGCGTTTAAAACACAGAAGACTCGCTTCGTACAAACTCATCTGGTGTGTGTTGGTTCCTTTTAGGAAGTTGCATCTATGTTTAGATTCTGTGAGGTAGAAACACGTTTCTTCTAAAAGCTAAGTTTGGACATTCCAGAGTGGATGGGAGAACAGGCTATAAAGAGAAATACCTTGCTCTAAAACCAAAAAGGAGCTATCTAGCTGAATGGTTTTCAATGTGTGTATTCAACTTCCAGAGATAAACTGATGTGTGTTTGCAGTAGTTCAGAAACCCTTTCTTTGGAGAATGAAGAAACAGTTATTTCCAGCACTAGAGACGCATATAAGAGTTAGCAGTAAGAATGCATTTAAAACACAGAAGACCCGCTTCGTACAAACTCATCTGCTGTGTATTGGTTCCTATTAGGAGGTTGCATCTATGTTTAGAATCAGCGAGGTTGCAACACGTTTCTTTTAAAGGCTGCGTTTGGACATTCCAGAGTGGATGGGAGAACAGGCTGTATAGAGAAATACCTTGCTCTAAAACCAAAACGGAGCTATCTAGCAGAATGGTTTTCAATGTTTGTATTCAACTTCCAGAGATAAACTGATGTGTGTTTGCAGCAGTTCAGAAACCCTTTTTTGGAAAATGTAGAAACAGTCATTTCCAGCCATAGAGATGCATATAAGAGTTAGCAGTAAGAATGCCTTGAAAACACAGAAGACCCGCTTCGTACAAACTCATCTGCTGTGTGTTGGGTCCTTTTAGGAAGTTGCATCTATGTTTAGATTCAGCGAGGTAGAAACACGTTTTTTCTAAAAGCTGCCTTTGGACCTTCCAGAGTGGATGGGAGAACAGGCTGTAAAGAGAAATACCTTTCTCTGAAACCAAAACGGAGCTATCTAGCTGAATGGTTTTCAATGTGTATATTCAACTTCCAGAGATAAACTGATGTGGGTTTGCAGCAGTTCACAAACCCTTTCTTTGGAGAATGTAGAAACAGTCATTTCCAGTCATAGAGACACATATAAGAGTTAGAAATAAGAAAGCGTTTAAAACACAGAAGACCCGATTCGTAGAAACTCATCTGCTATGTATTGGTTCCTATTAGGAAGTTGCATCTATGTTTAGATTCAGCGAGGTTGCAACCCGTTTCTTCTGAAAGCTGCGTTTGGACATTCCAGAGTGGATGGGAGAAAAGGATGTAAAGAGAAATACCTTGCTCTAAATCCAAAACGGAGGTATCTAGCAGAATGGTTTTCAATGTGTGTATTCTACTTCCAGAGATAAACTGATGTGTGTTTGCAGAAGTTGAGAAACCCTTTCTTTGGAGAATGTAGAAAAAGTCATTTCCAACCCTAGATACGCATATAACAGCAGTAAGAATGCGTTTAAAACACAGAAGACCTGCTTCTTACAAACTCATCTGCTGTGTGTTGGTTCCTTTTAGGAAGTTGCATCTATGTTTAGATTCTGTGAGGTAGAAACACGTTTCTTCTAAAAGCTGCGTTTGGACATTCCAGAGTGGATGGGAGAACAGGCTATAAAGAGAAATACCTTGCTCTAAAACCAAAAAGGAGCTATCTAGCAGAATGGTTTTCAATGTGTGTATTCAACTTCCAGAGATAAACTGATGTGTGTTTGCAGCAGTTCAGAAACCATTTCTTTGGAGAATGTAGAAAAAATTATTTTCAGCCATAGAGATGCATATAAGAGTTAGCAGTAAGAATGCGTTTAAAACACAGAAGACCCGATTCGTACAAACTCATCTGCTGTTTATTGGTTCCTATTAGGAAGTTGCATCTATGTTTAGAGTCAGCGAGGTTGCAACCCGTTTCTTCTGAAAGCTGCGTTTGGACATTCCAGAGTGGAAGGGAGAAAAGGATGTAAAGAGAAATACCTTGCTCTAAATCCAAAACGGAGATATCTAGCAGAATGGTTTTCAATGTGTGTATTCTACTTCCAGAGATAAACTGATGTGTGTTTGCAGAAGCTGAGAAACCCTTTCTTTGGAGAATGTAGAAAAAGTCATTTCCAACCCTAGATACGCATATAACAGCAGTAAGAATGCGTTTAAAACACAGAAGACCTGCTTCTTACAAACTCATCTGCTGTGTGTTGGTTCCTTTTAGGAAGTTGCATCTATGTTTAGATTCAGCGAGGTTGCAACACGTTTCTTCTAAAAGCTGCGTTTGGACATTCCAGAGTGGATGGGAGAACAGGTTGTAAAGAAAAATACCTTGCTCTAAAACCAAAACGGAGCTTTCTTGCTGAATGGCTTTCAATGTGTGTATTCCACTTCCAGAGCTAAACTGATGTGTGTTTGCAGCAGTTCAGAAACCCTTTCTTTGGAGAATGAAGAAACAGTTATTTCCAGCCCCAGAGACGAATATAAGAGTTAGCAGTAAGAATGCGTTTAAAACACAGAAGACCCGCTTCGTACTTACTCATATGCTGTGTGTTGGTTTTCTTTAGGAAGTTGCATCTATGTTTAGATTCAGAGAGGTAGAAACACGTTTCTTTTAAAAGCTGCGTTTGGACATACCAGAATGGATGGGAGAACAGGCTGTAAAGAGAAATACCTTGCTCTAAAACCAAAACGGAGCTATCTAGCAGAATGGTTGTCAATATGTGTATTCAACTTCCAGAGTTAAACTGATGTGTGTTTGCAGCAGTTCAGAAACCCTTTTTTGGAAAATGTTGAAACAGTCTTTTCTAGCCCTAGAGACGCATATAAGAGTTAGCAGTAAGAATGCGTTTAAAACACAGAAGACTCGCTTCGTACAAACTCATCTGCTGTGTGTTGGTTCCTTTTAGGAAGTTGCATCTATGTTTAGATTCTGTGAGGTAGAAACACGTTTCTTCTAAAACCTAAGTTTGGACATTCCAGAGTGGATGGGAGAACAGGCTATAAAGAGAAATACCTTGCTCTAAAACCAAAAAGAAGCTATCTAGCAGAATGGTTTTCAATGTGTGTATTCAACTTCCAGAGATAAACTGATGTGTGTTTGCAGCAGTTCAGAAACCCTTTTTTGGAAAATGTAGAAACAGTCATTTCCAGCCATAGAGATGCATATAAGAGTTAGCAGTAAGAATGCCTTGAAAACACAGAAGACCCGCTTCGTACAAACTCATCTGCTGTGTGTTGGGTCCTTTTAGGAAGTTGCATCTATGTTTAGATTCAGCGAGGTTGCAACACGTTTCTTCTAAAAGCTGCATTTGGACATTCCAGAGTGGATGGGAGAACAGGCTGTAAAGAGAAATACCTTGCTCTAAAACCAAAACGGAGCTATCTAGCAGAATGGTTTTCAATGTGTATATTCAAATTCCGGAGATAAAGTGATGTGTGTTTGGAGCAGTTCAGAAACCCTTTCTTTGGAGAATGTAGAAACAGTCATTTCCAGTCATAGAGACACATATAAGAGTTAGAAATAAGAAAGCGTTTAAAACACAGAAGACCCGATTCGTAGAAACTCATCTGCTGTGTATTGGTTCCTATTAGGAAGTTGCATCTATGTTTAGATTCAGCGAGGTTGCAACCCGTTTCTTCTGAAAGCTGCGTTTGGACATTCCAGAGTGGATGGGAGAAAAGGATGTAAAGAGAAATACCTTGCTCTAAATCCAAAACGGAGGTATCTAGCAGAATGGTTTTCAATGTGTGTATTCTACTTCCAGAGATAAACTGATGTGTGTTTGCAGAAGTTGAGAAACCCTTTCTTTGGAGAATGTAGAAACAGTCATTTCTAGCCCTAGAGACGCATATAAGAGTTAGCAGTAAGAATGCGTTTAAAACACAGAAGACCCGCTTCGTACAAACTCATCTGCTGTGTATTGGTTTCTATTAGGAAGTTGCATATATGTTTAGAATCAGCGAGGTTGCAACACGTTTCTTCTAAAAGCTGCATTTGGACATTCCAGAGTGGATGGGAGAACAGGCTGTAAAGAGAAATACCTTGCTCTAAAACCAAAACGGAGCTATCTAGCAGAATGGTTTTCAATGTGTATATTCAAATCCGGAGATAAAGTGATGTGTGTTTGCAGCAGTTCAGAAACCCTTTCTTTGGAGAATGTAGAAACAGTCATTTCCAGCCATAGAGACGCATATAAGAGTTAGCAGTAAGAATGCGTTTAAAACACAGAAGACTCGCTTCGTACAAACTCATCTGGTGTGTGTTGGTTCCTTTTAGGAAGTTGCATCTATGTTTAGATTCTGTGAGGTAGAAACACGTTTCTTCTAAAAGCTGCGTTTGGACATTCCAGAGTGGATGGGAGAACAGGCTATAAAGAGAAATACCTTGCTCTAAAACCAAAAAGGAGCTATCTAGCAGAATGGTTTTCAATGTGTGTATTCAACTTCCAGAGATAAACTGATGTGTGTTTGCAGTAGTTCAGAAACCCTTTCTTTGGAGAATGAAGAAACAGTTATTTCCAGCACTAGAGACCCATATAAGAGTTAGCAGTAAGAATGCGTTTAAAACACAGAAGACCCGCTTCGTACAAAATCATCTGCTGTGTGTTGGTTACATTTAGGAAGTTGCATCTATGTTTAGATTCAGAGAGGTAGAAACACGTTTCTTTTAAAAGCTGCGTTTGGACATACCAGAATGGATGGGAGAACAGGCTGTAAAGAGAAATACCTTGCTCTAAAACCAAAACGGAGCTATCTAGCAGAATGGTTGTCAATATGTGTATTCAACTTCCAGAGTTAAACTGATGTGTGTTTGCAGCAGTTCAGAAACCCTTTTTTGGAAAATGTTGAAACAGTCATTTCTAGCCCTAGAGACGCATATAAGAGTTAGCAGTAAGAATGCGTTTAAAACACAGAAGACTCGCTTCGTACAAACTCATCTGCTGTGTGTTGGTTCCTTTTAGGAAGTTGCATCTATGTTTAGATTCTGTGAGGTAGAAACACGTTTCTTCTAAAAGCTAAGTTTGGACATTCCAGAGTGGATGGGAGAACAGGCTATAAAGAGAAATACCTTGCTCTAAAACCAAAAAGGAGCTATCTAGCTGAATGGTTTTCAATGTGTGTATTCAACTTCCAGAGATAAACTGATGTGTGTTTGCAGTAGTTCAGAAACCCTTTCTTTGGAGAATGAAGAAACAGTTATTTCCAGCACTAGAGACGCATATAAGAGTTAGCAGTAAGAATGCATTTAAAACACAGAAGACCCGCTTCGTACAAACTCATCTGCTGTGTATTGGTTCCTATTAGGAGGTTGCATCTATGTTTAGAATCAGCGAGGTTGCAACACGTTTCTTTTAAAGGCTGCGTTTGGACATTCCAGAGTGGATGGGAGAACAGGCTGTATAGAGAAATACCTTGCTCTAAAACCAAAACAGAGCTATCTAGCAGAATGGTTTTCAATGTTTGTATTCAACTTCCAGAGATAAACTGATGTGTGTTTGCAGCAGTTCAGAAACCCTTTTTTGGAAAATGTAGAAACAGTCATTTCCAGCCATAGAGATGCATATAAGAGTTAGCAGTAAGAATGCCTTGAAAACACAGAAGACCCGCTTCGTACAAACTCATCTGCTGTGTGTTGGGTCCTTTTAGGAAGTTGCATCTATGTTTAGATTCAGCGAGGTAGAAACACGTTTTTTCTAAAAGCTGCGTTTGGACCTTCCAGAGTGGATGGGAGAACAGGCTGTGAAGAGAAATACCTTTCTCTGAAACCAAAACGGAGCTATCTAGCTGAATGGTTTTCAATGTGTGTATTCAACTTCCAGAGATAAACTGATGTGTGTTTGCAGTAGTTCAGAAACCCTTTCTTTGGAGAATGAAGAAACAGTTATTTCCAGCACTAGAGACGCATATAAGAGTTAGCAGTAAGAATGCATTTAAAACACAGAAGACCCGCTTCGTACAAACTCATCTGCTGTGTATTGGTTCCTATTAGGAGGTTGCATCTATGTTTAGAATCAGCGAGGTTGCAACACGTTTCTTTTAATGGCTGCGTTTGGACATTCCAGAGTGAATGGGAGAACAGGCTGTATAGAGAAATACCTTGCTCTAAAACCAAAACAGAGCTATCTAGCAGAATGGTTTTCAATGTTTGTATTGAACTTCCAGAGATAAACTGATGTGTGTTTGCAGCAGTTCAGAAACCCTTTTTTGGAAAATGTAGAAACAGTCATTTCCAGCCATAGAGATGCATATAAGAGTTAGCAGTAAGAATGCCTTGAAAACACAGAAGACCCGCTTCGTACAAACTCATCTGCTGTGTGTTGGGTCCTTTTAGGAAGTTGCATCTATGTTTAGATTCAGCGAGGTAGAAACACGTTTTTTCTAAAAGCTGCGTTTGGACCTTCCAGAGTGGATGGGTGAACAGGCTGTGAAGAGAAATACCTTTCTCTGAAACCAAAACGGAGCTATCTAGCTGAATGGTTTTCAATGTGTATATTCAACTTCCAGAGATAAACTGATGTGGGTTTGCAGCAGTTCACAAACCCTTTCTTTGGAGAATGTAGAAACAGTCATTTCCAGTCATAGAGACACATATAAGAGTTAGAAATAAGAAAGCGTTTAAAACACAGAAGACCCGATTCGTAGAAACTCATCTGCTGTGTATTGGTTCCTATTAGGAAGTTGCATCTATGTTTAGATTCAGCGAGGTTGCAACCCGTTTCTTCTGAAAGCTGCGTTTGGACATTCCAGAGTGGATGGGAGAAAAGGATGTAAAGAGAAATACCTTGCTCTAAATCCAAAACGGAGGTATCTAGCAGAATGGTTTTCAATGTGTGTATTCTACTTCCAGAGATAAACTGATGTGTGTTTGCAGAAGTTGAGAAACCCTTTCTTTGGAGAATGTAGAAACAGTCATTTCCAGCCCTAGAGACGCATATAGGAGTTAGCAGTAAGAATGCGTTTAAAACACAGAAGACCCGCTTCGTACAAACTCATCTGCTGTGTATTGGTTTCTATTAGGAAGTTGCATATATGTTTAGAATCAGCGAGGTTGCAACACGTTTCTTCTAAAAGCTGCATTTGGACATTCCAGAGTGGATGGGAGAACAGGCTGTAAAGAGAAATACCTTGCTCTAAAACCAAAACGGAGCTATCTAGCAGAATGGTTTTCAATGTGTATATTCAAATCCGGAGATAAAGTGATGTGTGTTTGCAGCAGTTCAGAAACCCTTTCTTTGGAGAATGTAGAAACAGTCATTTCCAGCCATAGAGACGCATATAAGAGTTAGCAGTAAGAATGCGTTTAAAACACAGAAGACTCGCTTCCTCCAAAATCATCTGCTGTGTGTTGGTTCCTTTTAGGAAGTTGCATCTATGTTTAGATTCAGCGAGGTAGAAACACGTTTCTTCAAAAAGCCGCGTTTGGACATTCCAGAGTGGATGGGAGAACAGGCTGTAAAGAAAATTAACTTGCTCTAAAACCAAAACGGAGCTATCTAGCAGAATGGTTGTCAATGTGTGTATTCAACTTCCAGAGTTAAACTGATTTATGTTTGCCGCAGTTCAGAAACCCTTTCTTTGGTGAATGTAGAAACAGTCATTTCCAGCCCTAGAGACGCATATAAGAGTTAGCAGTAAGAATGCGTTTAAAACACAGAAGTCCCCCTTCGTACTTACTCATATGCTGTGTGTTGGTTTTCTTTAGGAAGTTGCATCTATGTTTAGATTCAGAGAGGTAGAAACACGTTTCTTTTAAAAGCTGCGTTTGGACATACCAGAATGGATGGGAGAACAGGCTGTAAAGAGAAATACCTTGCTCTAAAACCAAAACGGAGCTATCTAGCAGAATGGTTGTCAATATGTGTATTCAACTTCCAGAGTTAAACTGATGTGTGTTTGCAGCAGTTCAGAAACCCTTTTTTGGAAAATGTTGAAACAGTCATTTCTAGCCCTAGAGACGCATATAAGAGTTAGCAGTAAGAATGCGTTTAAAACACAGAAGACTCGCTTCGTACAAACTCATCTGCTGTGTGTTGGTTCCTTTTAGGAAGTTGCATCTATGTTTAGATTCTGTGAGGTAGAAACACGTTTCTTCTAAAAGCTAAGTTTGGACATTCCAGAGTGGATGGGAGAACAGGGTATAAAGAGAAATACCTTGCTCTAAAACCAAAAAGGAGCTATCTAGCTGAATGGTTTTCAATGTGTGTATTCAACTTCCAGAGATAAACTGATGTGTGTTTGCAGTAGTTCAGAAACCCTTTCTTTGGAGAATGAAGAAACAGTTATTTCCAGCACTAGAGACGCATATAAGAGTTAGCAGTAAGAATGCATTTAAAACACAGAAGACCCGCTTCGTACAAACTCATCTGCTGTGTATTGGTTCCTATTAGGAGGTTGCATCTATGTTTAGAATCAGCGAGGTTGCAACACGTTTCTTTTAAAGGCTGCGTTTGGACATTCCAGAGTGGATGGGAGAACAGGCTGTATAGAGAAATACCTTGCTCTAAAACCAAAACAGAGCTATCTAGCAGAATGGTTTTCAATGTTTGTATTCAACTTCCAGAGATAAACTGATGTGTGTTTGCAGCAGTTCAGAAACCCTTTTTTGGAAAATGTAGAAACAGTCATTTCCAGCCATAGAGATGCATATAAGAGTTAGCAGTAAGAATGCCTTGAAAACACAGAAGACCCGCTTCGTACAAACTCATCTGCTGTGTGTTGGGTCCTTTTAGGAAGTTGCATCTATGTTTAGATTCAGCGAGGTAGAAACACGTTTTTTCTAAAAGCTGCGTTTGGACCTTCCAGAGTGGATGGGAGAACAGGCTGTGAAGAGAAATACCTTTCTCTGAAACCAAAACGGAGCTATCTAGCTGAATGGTTTTCAATGTGTATATTCAACTTCCAGAGATAAACTGATGTGGGTTTGCAGCAGTTCACAAACCCTTTCTTTGGAGAATGTAGAAACAGTCATTTCCAGTCATAGAGACACATATAAGAGTTAGAAATAAGAAAGCGTTTAAAACACAGAAGACCCGATTCGTAGAAACTCATCTGCTGTGTATTGGTTCCTATTAGGAAGTTGCATCTATGTTTAGATTCAGCGAGGTTGCAACCCGTTTCTTCTGAAAGCTGCGTTTGGACATTCCAGAGTGGATGGGAGAAAAGGATGTAAAGAGAAATACCTTGCTCTAAATCCAAAACGGAGGTATTTAGCAGAATGGTTTTCAATGTGTGTATTCTACTTCCAGAGATAAACTGATGTGTGTTTGCAGAAGTTGAGAAACCCTTTCTTTGGAGAATGTAGAAACAGTCATTTCCAGCCCTAGAGACGCATATAGGAGTTAGCAGTAAGAATGCGTTTAAAACACAGAAGACCCGCTTCGTACAAACTCATCTGCTGTGTATTGGTTTCTATTAGGAAGTTGCATATATGTTTAGAATCAGCGAGGTTGCAACACGTTTCTTCTAAAAGCTGCATTTGGACATTCCAGAGTGGATGGGAGAACAGGCTGTAAAGAGAAATACCTTGCTCTAAAACCAAAACGGAGCTATCTAGCAGAATGGTTTTCAATGTGTATATTCAAATCCGGAGATAAAGTGATGTGTGTTTGCAGCAGTTCAGAAACCCTTTCTTTGGAGAATGTAGAAACAGTCATTTCCAGCCATAGAGACGCATATAAGAGTTAGCAGTAAGAATGCGTTTAAAACACAGAAGACTCGCTTCGTACAAACTCATCTGCTGTGTGTTGGTTCCGTTTAGGAAGTTGCATCTATGTTTAGATTCTGTGAGGTAGAAACACGTTTCTTCTAAAAGCTGCGTTTGGACATTCCAGAGTGGATGGGAGAACAGGCTATAAAGAGAAATACATTGCTCTAAAACCAAAAAGGAGCTATCTAGCAGAATGGTTGTCAATGTGTGTATTCAACTTCCAGAGTTAAACTGATTTATGTTTGCCGCAGTTCAGAAACCCTTTCTTTGGTGAATGTAGAAACAGTCATTTCCAGCCCTAGAGACGCATATAAGAGTTAGCAGTAAGAATGCGTTTAAAACACAGAAGTCCCGCTTCGTACTTACTCATATGCTGTGTGTTGGTTTTCTTTAGGAAGTTGCATCTATGTTTAGATTCAGAGAGGTAGAAACACGTTTCTTTTAAAAGCTGTGTTTGGACATACCAGAATGGATGGGAGAACAGGCTGTAAAGAGAAATACCTTGCTCTAAAACCAAAACGGAGCTATCTAGCAGAATGGTTGTCAATATGTGTATTCAACTTCCAGAGTTAAACTGATGTGTGTTTGCAGCAGTTCAGAAACCGTTTTTTGGAAAATGTTGAAACAGTCATTTCTAGCCCTAGAGACGCATATAAGAGTTAGCAGTAAGAATGCGTTTAAAACACAGAAGACTCGCTTCGTACAAACTCATCTGCTGTGTGTTGGTTCCTTTTAGGAAGTTGCATCTATGTTTAGATTCTGTGAGGTAGAAACACGTTTCTTCTAAAACCTAAGTTTGGACATTCCAGAGTGGATGGGAGAACAGGCTATAAAGAGAAATACCTTGCTCTAAAACCAAAATGGAGCTATCTAGCAGAATGGTTTTCAATGTGTATATTCAAATTCCGGAGATAAAGTGATGTGTGTTTGCAGCAGTTCAGAAACCCTTTCTTTGGAGAATGTAGAAACAGTCATTTCCAGCCATAGAGACGCATATAAGAGTTAGCAGTAAGAATGCGTTTAAAACACAGAAGACTCGCTTCGTACAAACTCATCTGCTGTGTGTTGGTTCCTTTTAGGAAGTTGCATCTATGTTTAGATTCTGTGAGGTAGAAACACGTTTCTTCTAAAAGCTGCGTTTGGACATTCCAGAGTGGATGGGAGAACAGGCTATAAAGAGAAATACCTTGCTCTAAAACCAAAAAGGAGCTATCTAGCAGAATGGTTTTCAATGTGTGTATTCAACTTCCAGAGATAAACTGATGTGTGTTTGCAGTAGTTCAGAAACCCTTTCTTTGGAGAATGAAGAAACAGTTATTTCCAGCACTAGAGACCCATATAAGAGTTAGCAGTAAGAATGCGTTTAAAACACAGAAGTCCCGCTTCGTACAAAATCATCTGCTGTGTGTTGGTTACATTTAGGAAGTTGCATCTATGTTTAGATTCAGCGAGGTAGAAACACGTTTCTTCAAAAAGCTGCGTTTGGACATTCCAGAGTGGATGGGAGAACAGGCTGTAAAGAAAAATAACTTGCTCTAAAACCAAAACGGAGCTATCTAGCAGAATGGTTGTCAATGTGTATATTCAACTTCCAGAGTTAAACTGATTTATGTTTGCCGCAGTTCAGAAACCCTTTCTTTGGTGAATGTAGAAACAGTCATTTCCAGCCCTAGAGACGCATATAAGAGTTAGCAGTAAGAATGCGTTTAAAACACAGAAGTCCCCCTTCGTACTTACTCATATGCTGTGTGTTGGTTTTCTTTAGGAAGTTGCATCTATGTTTAGATTCTGTGAGGTAGAAACACGTTTCTTCTAAAACCTAAGTTTGGACATTCCAGAGTGGATGGGAGAACAGGCTATAAAGAGAAATACCTTGCTCTAAAACCAAAAAGGAGCTATCTAGCAGAATGGTTTTCAATGTGTATATTCAAATTCCGGAGATAAAGTGATGTGTGTTTGCAGCAGTTCAGAAACCCTTTCTTTGGAGAATGTAGAAACAGTCATTTCCAGCCATAGAGACGCATATAAGAGTTAGCAGTAAGAATGCGTTTAAAACACAGAAGACTCGCTTCGTACAAACTCATCTGCTGTGTGTTGGTTCCTTTTAGGAAGTTGCATCTATGTTTAGATTCTGTGAGGTAGAAACACGTTTCTTCTAAAAGCTGCGTTTGGACATTCCAGAGTGGATGGGAGAACAGGCTATAAAGAGAAATACCTTGCTCTAAAACCAAAAAGGAGCTATCTAGCAGAATGGTTTTCAATGTGTGTATTCAACTTCCAGAGATAAACTGATGTGTGTTTGCAGCAGTTCAGAAACCATTTCTTTGGAGAATGTAGAAAAAATTATTTCCAGCCATAGAGATGCATATAAGAGTTAGCAGTAAGAATGCGTTTAAAACACAGAAGACCCGATTCGTACAAACTCATCTGCTGTGTATTGTTTCCTATTAGGAAGTTGCATCTATGTTTAGAGTCAGCGAGGTTGCAACCCGTTTCTTCTGAAAGCTGCGTTTGGACATTCCAGAGTGGAAGGGAGAAAAGGATGTAAAGAGAAATACCTTGCTCTAAATCCAAAACGGAGATATCTAGCAGAATGGTTTTCAATGTGTGTATTCTACTTCCACAGATAAACTGATGTGTGTTTGCAGAAGTTGAGAAACCCTTTCTTTGGAGAATGTAGAAACAGTCATTTCCAGCCCTAGAGAGGCATATAAGAGTTAGCAGTAAGAATGCGTTTAAAACACAGAAGACCCGCTTCGTACAAACTCATCTGCTGTGTGTTGGTTCCTTTTAGGAAGTTGCATCTATGTTTAGATTCTGTGAGGTAGAAACACGTTTCTTCTAAAAGCTAAGTTTGGACATTCCAGAGTGGATGGGAGAACAGGCTATAAAGAGAAATACCTTTCTCTGAAACCAAAACGGAGCTATCTAGCTGAATGGTTTTCAATGTGTATATTCAACTTCCAGAGATAAACTGATGTGGGTTTGCAGCAGTTCACAAACCCTTTCTTTGGAGAATGAAGAAACAGTTATTTCCAGCCCCAGAGACGAATATAAGAGTTAGCAGTAAGAATGCGTTTAAAACACAGAAGACCCGCTTCGTACTTACTCATATGCTGTGTGTTGGTTTTCTTTAGGAAGTTGCATCTATGTTTAGATTCAGAGAGGTAGAAACACGTTTCTTTTAAAAGCTGCGTTTGGACATACCAGAATGGATGGGAGAACAGGCTGTAAAGAGAAATACCTTGCTCTAAAACCAAAACGGAGCTATCTAGCAGAATGGTTGTCAATATGTGTATTCAACTTCCAGAGTTAAACTGATGTGTGTTTGCAGCAGTTCAGAAACCCTTTTTTGGAAAATGTTGAAACAGTCTTTTCTAGCCCTAGAGACGCATATAAGAGTTAGCAGTAAGAATGCGTTTAAAACACAGAAGACTCGCTTCGTACAAACTCATCTGCTGTGTGTTGGTTCCTTTTAGGAAGTTGCATCTATGTTTAGATTCTGTGAGGTAGAAACACGTTTCTTCTAAAAGCTAAGTTTGTACATTCCAGAGTGGATGGGAGAACAGGCTATAAAGAGAAATACCTTGCTCTAAAACCAAAAAGGAGCTATCTAGCAGAATGGTTTTCAATGTGTGTATTCAACTTCCAGAGACAAACTGATGTGTGTTTGCAGTAGTTCAGAAACCCTTTCTTTGGAGAATGAAGAAACAGTTATTTCCAGCACTAGAGATGCATATAAGAGTTAGCAGTAAGAATGCATTTAAAACACAGAAGACCCGCTTCGTACAAACTCATCTGCTGTGTATTGGTTCCTATTAGGAAGTTGCATCTATGTTTAGAATCAGCGAGGTTGCAACACGTTTCTTTTAAAAGCTGCGTTTGGACATTCCAGAGTGGATGGGAGAACAGGCTGTATAGAGAAATACCTTGCTCTAAAACCAAAACGGAGCTATCTAGCAGAATGGTTTTCAATGTTTGTTTTCAACTTCCAGAGATAAACTGATGTGTGTTTGCAGCAGTTCAGAAACCCTTTTTTGGAAAATGTAGAAACAGTCATTTCCAGCCATAGAGATGCATATAAGAGTTAGCAGTAAGAATGCCTTGAAAACACAGAAGACCCGTTTCGTACAAACTCATCTGCTGTGTGTTGGGTCCTTTTAGGAAGTTGCATCTATGTTTAGATTCAGCGAGGTAGAAACACGTTTTTTCTAAAAGCTGCCTTTGGACCTTCCAGAGTGGATGGGAGAACAGGCTGTAAAGAGAAATACCTTTCTCTGAAACCAAAACGGAGCTATCTAGCTGAATGGTTTTCAATGTGTATATTCAACTTCCAGAGATAAACTGATGTGGGTTTGCAGCAGTTCACAAACCCTTTCTTTGGAGAATGTAGAAACAGTCATTTCCAGTCATAGAGACACATATAAGAGTTAGAAATAAGAAAGCGTTTAAAACACAGAAGACCCGATTAGTAGAAACCCATCTGCTGTGTATTGGTTCCTATTAGGAAGTTGCATTTATGTTTAGATTCAGCGAGGTTGCAACCCGTTTCTTCTGAAAGCTGCGTTTGGACATTCCATAGTGGAAGGGAGAAAAGGATGTAAAGAGAAATACCTTGCTCTAAATCCAAAACGGAGGTATCTAGCAGAATGGTTTTCAATGTGTGTATTCTACTTCCAGAGATAAACTGATGTGTGTTTGCAGAAGTTGAGAAACCCTTTCTTTGGAGAATGTAGAAACAGTCATTTCCAGCCCTAGAGACGCATATAAGAGTTAGCAGTAAGAATGCGTTTAAAACACAGAAGACCCGCTTCGTACAAACTCATCTGCTGTGTATTGGTTTCTATTCGGAAGTTGCATATATGTTTAGAATCAGCGAGGTTGCAACACGTTTCTTCTACAAGCTGCATTTGGACATTCCAGAGTGGATGGGAGAACAGGCTGTAAAGAGAAATACCTTGCTCTAAAACCAAAACGGAGCTATCTAGCAGAATGGTTTTCAATGTGTATATTCAAATTCCGGAGATAAAGTGATGTGTGTTTGCAGCAGTTCAGAAACCCTTTCTTTGGAGAATGTAGAAACAGTCATTTCCAGCCATAGAGACGCATATAAGAGTTAGCAGTAAGAATGCGTTTAAAACACAGAAGACTCGCTTCGTACAAACTCATCTGCTGTGTGTTGGTTCCTTTTAGGAAGTTGCATCTATGTTTAGATTCTGTGAGGTAGAAACACGTTTCTTCTAAAAGCTGCGTTTGGACATTCCAGAGTGGATGGGAGAACAGGCTATAAAGAGAAATACCTTGCTCTAAAACCAAAAAGGAGCTATCTAGCAGAATGGTTTTCAATGTGTGTATTCAACTTCCAGAGATAAACTGATGTGTGTTTGCAGTAGTTCAGAAACCCTTTCTTTGGAGAATGAAGAAACAGTTATTTCCAGCACTAGAGACCCATATAAGAGTTAGCAGTAAGAATGCGTTTAAAACACAGAAGACCCGCTTCGTACAAAATCATCTGCTGTGTGTTGGTTACATTTAGGAAGTTGCATCTATGTTTAGATTCAGCGAGGTAGAAACACGTTTCTTCAAAAAGCCGCGTTTGGACATTCCAGAGTGGATGGGAGAACAGGCTGTAAAGAAAAATAACTTGCTCTAAAACCAAAACGGAGCTATCTAGCAGAATGGTTGTCAATGTGTATATTCAACTTCCAGAGTTAAACTGATTTATGTTTGCCGCAGTTCAGAAACCCTTTCTTTGGTGAATGTAGAAACAGTCATTTCCAGCCCTAGAGACGCATATAAGAGTTAGCAGTAAGAATGCGTTTAAAACACAGAAGTCCCCCTTCGTACTTACTCATATGCTGTGTGTTGGTTTTCTTTAGGAAGTTGCATCTATGTTTAGATTCAGAGAGGTAGAAACACGTTTCTTTTAAAAGCTGCGTTTGGACATACCAGAATGGATGGGAGAACAGGCTGTAAAGAGAAATACCTTTCTCTAAAACCAAAACGGAGCTATCTAGCAGAATGGTTGTCAATATGTGTATTCAACTTCCAGAGTTAAACTGATGTGTGTTTGCAGCAGTTCAGAAACCCTTTTTTGGAAAATGTTGAAACAGTCATTTCTAGCCCTAGAGACGCATATAAGAGTTAGCAGTAAGAATGCGTTTAAAACACAGAAGACTCGCTTCGTACAAACTCATCTGCTGTGTGTTGGTTCATTTTAGGAAGTTGCATCTATGTTTAGATTCTGTGAGGTAGAAACACGTTTCTTCTAAAAGCTAAGTTTGGACATTCCAGAGTGGATGGGAGAACAGGGTATAAAGAGAAATACCTTGCTCTAAAACCAAAAAGGAGCTATCTAGCTGAATGGTTTTCAATGTGTGTATTCAACTTCCAGAGATAAACTGATGTGTGTTTGCAGTAGTTCAGAAACCCTTTCTTTGGAGAATGAAGAAACAGTTATTTCCAGCACTAGAGACGCATATAAGAGTTAGCAGTAAGAATGCATTTAAAACACAGAAGACCCGCTTCGTACAAACTCATCTGCTGTGTATTGGTTCCTATTAGGAGGTTGCATCTATGTTTAGAATCAGCGAGGTTGCAACACGTTTCTTTTAAAGGCTGCGTTTGGACATTCCAGAGTGGATGGGAGAACAGGCTGTATAGAGAAATACCTTGCTCTAAAACCAAAACGGAGCTATCTAGCAGAATGGTTTTCAATGTTTGTATTCAACTTCCAGAGATAAACTGATGTGTGTTTGCAGCAGTTCAGAAACCCTTTTTTGGAAAATGTAGAAACAGTCATTTCCAGCCATAGAGATGCATATAAGAGTTAGCAGTAAGAATGCCTTGAAAACACAGAAGACCCGCTTCGTACAAACTCATCTGCTGTGTGTTGGGTCCTTTTAGGAAGTTGCATCTATGTTTAGATTCAGCGAGGTAGAAACACGTTTTTTCTAAAAGCTGCGTTTGGACCTTCCAGAGTGGATGGGAGAACAGGCTGTGAAGAGAAATACCTTTCTCTGAAACCAAAACGGAGCTATCTAGCTGAATGGTTTTCAATGTGTATATTCAACTTCCAGAGATAAACTGATGTGGGTTTGCAGCAGTTCACAAACCCTTTCTTTGGAGAATGTAGAAACAGTCATTTCCAGTCATAGAGACACATATAAGAGTTAGAAATAAGAAAGCGTTTAAAACACAGAAGACCCGATTCGTAGAAACTCATCTGCTGTGTATTGGTTCCTATTAGGAAGTTGCATTTATGTTTAGATTCAGCGAGGTTGCAACCCGTTTCTTCTGAAAGCTGCGTTTGGACATTCCAGAGTGGATGGGAGAAAAGGATGTAAAGAGAAATACCTTGCTCTAAATCCAAAACGGAGGTATCTAGCAGAATGGTTTTCAATGTGTGTATTCTACTTCCAGAGATAAACTGATGTGTGTTTGCAGAAGTTGAGAAACCCTTTCTTTGGAGAATGTAGAAACAGTCATTTCCAGCCCTAGAGACGCATATAGGAGTTAGCAGTAAGAATGCGTTTAAAACACAGAAGACCCGCTTCGTACAAACTCATCTGCTGTGTATTGGTTTCTATTAGGAAGTTGCATATATGTTTAGAATCAGCGAGGTTGCAACACGTTTCTTCTAAAAGCTGCATTTGGACATTCCAGAGTGGATGGGAGAACAGGCTGTAAAGAGAAATACCTTGCTCTAAAACCAAAACGGAGCTATCTAGCAGAATGGTTTTCAATGTGTATATTCAAATCCGGAGATAAAGTGATGTGTGTTTGCAGCAGTTCAGAAACCCTTTCTTTGGAGAATGAAGAAACAGTTATTTCAGGCACTAGAGACCCATATAAGAGTTAGCAGTAAGAATGCGTTTAAAACACAGAAGACCCGCTTCGTACAAAATCATCTGCTGTGTGTTGGTTACATTTAGGAAGTTGCATCTATGTTTAGATTCAGCGAGGTAGAAACACGTTTCTTCAAAAAGCCGCGTTTGGACATTCCAGAGTGGATGGGAGAACAGGCTGTAAAGAAAATTAACTTGCTCTAAAACCAAAACGGAGCTATCTAGCAGAATGGTTGTCAATGTGTGTATTCAACTTCCAGAGTTAAACTGATTTATGTTTGCCGCAGTTCAGAAACCCTTTCTTTGGTGAATGTAGAAACAGTCATTTCCAGCCCTAGAGACGCATATAAGAGTTAGCAGTAAGAATGCGTTTAAAACACAGAAGTCCCGCTTCGTACTTACTCATATGCTGTGTGTTGGTTTTCTTTAGGAAGTTGCATCTATGTTTAGATTCAGAGAGGTAGAAACACGTTTCTTTTAAAAGCTGTGTTTGGACATACCAGAATGGATGGGAGAACAGGCTGTAAAGAGAAATACCTTGCTCTAAAACCAAAACGGAGCTATCTAGCAGAATGGTTGTCAATATGTGTATTCAACTTCCAGAGTTAAACTGATGTGTGTTTGCAGCAGTTCAGAAACCGTTTTTTGGAAAATGTTGAAACAGTCATTTCTAGCCCTAGAGACGCATATAAGAGTTAGCAGTAAGAATGCGTTTAAAACACAGAAGACTCGCTTCGTACAAACTCATCTGCTGTGTGTTGGTTCCTTTTAGGAAGTTGCATCTATGTTTAGATTCTGTGAGGTAGAAACACGTTTCTTCTAAAACCTAAGTTTGGACATTCCAGAGTGGATGGGAGAACAGGCTATAAAGAGAAATACCTTGCTCTAAAACCAAAAAGGAGCTATCTAGCAGAATGGTTTTCAATGTGTATATTCAAATTCCGGAGATAAAGTGATGTGTGTTTGCAGCAGTTCAGAAACCCTTTCTTTGGAGAATGTAGAAACAGTCATTTCCAGCCATAGAGACGCATATAAGAGTTAGCAGTAAGAATGCGTTTAAAACACAGAAGACTCGCTTCGTACAAACTCATCTGCTGTGTGTTGGTTCCTTTTAGGAAGTTGCATCTATGTTTAGATTCTGTGAGGTAGAAACACGTTTCTTCTAAAAGCTGCGTTTGGACATTCCAGAGTGGATGGGAGAACAGGCTATAAAGAGAAATACCTTGCTCTAAAACCAAAAAGGAGCTATCTAGCAGAATGGTTTTCAATGTGTGTATTCAACTTCCAGAGATAAACTGATGTGTGTTTGCAGTAGTTCAGAAACCCTTTCTTTGGAGAATGAAGAAACAGTTATTTCCAGCACTAGAGACCCATATAAGAGTTAGCAGTAAGAATGCGTTTAAAACACAGAAGTCCCGCTTCGTACAAAATCATCTGCTGTGTGTTGGTTACATTTAGGAAGTTGCATCTATGTTTAGATTCAGCGAGGTAGAAACACGTTTCTTCAAAAAGCTGCGTTTGGACATTCCAGAGTGGATGGGAGAACAGGCTGTAAAGAAAAATAACTTGCTCTAAAACCAAAACGGAGCTATCTAGCAGAATGGTTGTCAATGTGTATATTCAACTTCCAGAGTTAAACTGATTTATGTTTGCCGCAGTTCAGAAACCCTTTCTTTGGTGAATGTAGAAACAGTCATTTCCAGCCCTAGAGACGCATATAAGAGTTAGCAGTAAGAATGCGTTTAAAACACAGAAGTCCCCCTTCGTACTTACTCATATGCTGTGTGTTGGTTTTCTTTAGGAAGTTGCATCTATGTTTAGATTCTGTGAGGTAGAAACACGTTTCTTCTAAAACCTAAGTTTGGACATTCCAGAGTGGATGGGAGAACAGGCTATAAAGAGAAATACCTTGCTCTAAAACCAAAAAGGAGCTATCTAGCAGAATGGTTTTCAATGTGTATATTCAAATTCCGGAGATAAAGTGATGTGTGTTTGCAGCAGTTCAGAAACCCTTTCTTTGGAGAATGTAGAAACAGTCATTTCCAGCCATAGAGACGCATATAAGAGTTAGCAGTAAGAATGCGTTTAAAACACAGAAGACTCGCTTCGTACAAACTCATCTGCTGTGTGTTGGTTCCTTTTAGGAAGTTGCATCTATGTTTAGATTCTGTGAGGTAGAAACACGTTTCTTCTAAAAGCTGCGTTTGGACATTCCAGAGTGGATGGGAGAACAGGCTATAAAGAGAAATACCTTGCTCTAAAACCAAAAAGGAGCTATCTAGCAGAATGGTTTTCAATGTGTGTATTCAACTTCCAGAGATAAACTGATGTGTGTTTGCAGCAGTTCAGAAACCATTTCTTTGGAGAATGTAGAAAAAATTATTTCCAGCCATAGAGATGCATATAAGAGTTAGCAGTAAGAATGCGTTTAAAACACAGAAGACCCGATTCGTACAAACTCATCTGCTGTGTATTGTTTCCTATTAGGAAGTTGCATCTATGTTTAGAGTCAGCGAGGTTGCAACCCGTTTCTTCTGAAAGCTGCGTTTGGACATTCCAGAGTGGAAGGGAGAAAAGGATGTAAAGAGAAATACCTTGCTCTAAATCCAAAACGGAGATATCTAGCAGAATGGTTTTCAATGTGTGTATTCTACTTCCACAGATAAACTGATGTGTGTTTGCAGAAGTTGAGAAACCCTTTCTTTGGAGAATGTAGAAACAGTCATTTCCAGCCCTAGAGAGGCATATAAGAGTTAGCAGTAAGAATGCGTTTAAAACACAGAAGACCCGCTTCGTACAAACTCATCTGCTGTGTGTTGGTTCCTTTTAGGAAGTTGCATCTATGTTTAGATTATGTGAGGTAGAAACACGTTTCTTCTAAAAGCTAAGTTTGGACATTGCAGAGTGGATGGGAGAACAGGGTATAAAGAGAAATACCTTGCTCTAAAACCAAAAAGGAGCTATCTAGCTGAATGGTTTTCAATGTGTATATTCAACTTCCAGAGATAAACTGATGTGGGTTTGCAGCAGTTCACAAACCCTTTCTTTGGAGAATGTAGAAACAGTCATTTCCAGTCATAGAGACACATATAAGAGTTAGAAATAAGAAAGCGTTTAAAACACAGAAGACCCGATTCGTAGAAACTCATCTGCTGTGTATTGGTTCCTATTAGGAAGTTGCATCTATGTTTAGATTCAGCGAGGTTGCAACCCGTTTCTTCTAAAAGATGCGTTTGGACATTCCAGAGTGGATGGGAGAAAAGGATGTAAAGAGAAATACCTTGCTCTACATCCAAAACGGAGGTATCTAGCAGAATGGTTTTCAATGTGTGTATTCTACTTCCAGAGATAAACTGATGTTTGTTTGCAGAAGTTGAGAAACCCTTTCTTTGGAGAATGTACAAACAGTCATTTCCAGCCCTAGAGACGCATATAAGAGTTAGCAGTAAGAATGCGTTTAAAACACAGAAGACCCGCTTCGTACAAACTCATCTGCTGTGTATTGGTTTCTATTAGGAAGTTGCATATATGTTTAGAATCAGCGAGGTTGCAACACGTTTCTTCTAAAGGCTGCGTTTGGACATTCCAGAGTGGATGGGAGAACAGGCTCTAAAGAGAAATACCTTGCTCTAAAACCAAAACGGAGCTATCTAGCAGAATGGTTGTCAATATGTGTATTCAACTTCCAGAGATAAACTGATGTGTGTTTGCAGCAGTTCAGAAACTCTTTTTTGGAAAATGTAGAAACAGTCATTTCAAGCCATAGAGATGCATATAAGAGTTAGCAGTAAGAATGCCTTGAAAACACAGAAGACCCGCTTCGTACAAACTCATCTGCTGTGTGTTGGGTCCTTTTAGGAAGTTGCATCTATGTTTAGATTCAGCGAGGTAGAAACACGTTTTTTCTAAAAGCTGCGTTTGGACATTCCAGAGTGGATGGGAGAACAGGCTATAAAGAGAAATACCTTGCTCTAAAACCAAAAAGGAGCTATCTAGCAGAATGGTTTTCAATGTGTGTATTCAACTTCCAGAGATAAACTGATGTGTGTTTGCAGTAGTTCAGAAACCCTTTCTTTGGAGAATGAAGAAACAGATATTTCCAGCACTAGAGACCCATATAAGAGTTAGCAGTAAGAATGCGTTTAAAACACAGAAGACCCGCTTCGTACAAAATCATCTGCTGTGTGTTGGTTACATTTAGGAAGTTGCATCTATGTTTAGATTCAGCGAGGTAGAAACACGTTTCTTCAAAAAGCCGCGTTTGGACATTCCAGAGTGGATGGGAGAACAGGCTGTAAAGAAAAATAACTTGCTCTAAAACCAAAACGGAGCTTTCTTGCTGAATGGCTTTCAATGTGTGTATTCCACTTCCAGAGCTAAACTGATGTGTGTTTGCAGCAGTTCAGAAACCCTTTCTTTGGAGAATGAAGAAACAGTTATTTCCAGCCCCAGAGACGAATATAAGAGTTAGCAGTAAGAATGCGTTTAAAACACAGAAGACCCGCTTCGTACTTACTCATATGCTGTGTGTTGGTTTTCTTTAGGAAGTTGCATCTATGTTTAGATTCAGAGAGGTAGAAACACGTTTCTTTTAAAAGCTGCGTTTGGACATACCAGAATGGATGGGAGAACAGGCTGTAAAGAGAAATACCTTGCTCTAAAACCAAAACGGAGCTATCTAGCAGAATGGTTGTCAATATGTGTATTCAACTTCCAGAGTTAAACTGATGTGTGTTTGCAGCAGTTCAGAAACCCTTTTTTGGAAAATGTTGAAACAGTCTTTTCTAGCCCTAGAGACGCATATAAGAGTTAGCAGTAAGAATGCGTTTAAAACACAGAAGACTCGCTTCGTACAAACTCATCTGCTGTGTGTTGGTTCCTTTTAGGAAGTTGCATCTATGTTTAGATTCTGTGAGGTAGAAACACGTTTCTTCTAAAAGCTAAGTTTGGACATTCCAGAGTGGATGGGAGAACAGGCTATAAAGAGAAATACCTTGCTCTAAAACCAAAAAGGAGCTATCTAGCTGAATGGTTTTCAATGTGTGTATTCAACTTCCAGAGATAAACTGATGTGTGTTTGCAGTAGTTCAGAAAACCTTTCTTTGGAGAATGAAGAAACAGTTATTTCCAGCACTAGAGACGCATATAAGAGTTAGCAGTAAGAATGCATTTAAAACACAGAAGACCCGCTTCGTACAAACTCATCTGCTGTGTATTGGTTCCTATTAGGAGGTTGCATCTATGTTTAGAATCAGCGAGGTTGCAACACGTTTCTTTTAAAGGCTGCGTTTGGACATTCCAGAGTGGATGGGAGAACAGGCTGTATAGAGAAATACCTTGCTCTAAAACCAAAACGGAGCTATCTAGCAGAATGGTTTTCAATGTTTGTATTCAACTTCCAGAGATAAACTGATGTGTGTTTGCAGCAGTTCAGAAACCCTTTTTTGGAAAATGTAGAAACAGTCATTTCCAGCCATAGAGATGCATATAAGAGTTAGCAGTAAGAATGCCTTGAAAACACAGAAGACCCGCTTCGTACAAACTCATCTGCTGTGTGTTGGGTCCTTTTAGGAAGTTGCATCTATGTTTAGATTCAGCGAGGTAGAAACACGTTTTTTCTAAAAGCTACGTTTGGACCTTCCAGAGTGGATGGGAGAACAGGCTGTGAAGAGAAATACCTTTCTCTGAAACCAAAACGGAGCTATCTAGCTGAATGGTTTTCAATGTGTATATTCAACTTCCAGAGATAAACTGATGTGGGTTTGCAGCAGTTCACAAACCCTTTCTTTGGAGAATGTAGAAACAGTCATTTCCAGTCATAGAGACACATATAAGAGTTAGAAATAAGAAAGCGTTTAAAACACAGAAGACCCGATTCGTAGAAACTCATCTGCTGTGTATTGGTTCCTATTAGGAAGTTGCATCTATGTTTAGATTCAGCGAGGTTGCAACCCGTTTCTTCTGAAAGCTGCGTTTGGACATTCCAGAGTGGATGGGAGAAAAGGATGTAAAGAGAAATACCTTGCTCTAAATCCAAAACGGAGGTATCTAGCAGAATGGTTTTCAATGTGTGTATTCTACTTCCAGAGATAAACTGATGTGTGTTTGCAGAAGTTGAGAAACCCTTTCTTTGGAGAATGTAGAAACAGTCATTTCCAGCCCTAGAGACGCATATAAGAGTTAGCAGTAAGAATGCGTTTAAAACACAGAAGACCCGCTTCGTACAAACTCATCTGCTGTGTATTGGTTTCTATTAGGAAGTTGCATATATGTTTAGAATCAGCGAGGTTGCAACACGTTTCTTCTAAAAGCTGCATTTGGACATTCCAGAGTGGATGGGAGAACAGGCTGTAAAGAGAAATACCTTGCTCTAAAACCAAAACGGAGCTATCTAGCAGAATGGTTTTCAATGTGTATATTCAAATTCCGGAGATAAAGTGATGTGTGTTTGCAGCAGTTCAGAAACCCTTTCTTTGGAGAATGTAGAAACAGTCATTTCCAGCCATAGAGACGCATATAAGAGTTAGCAGTAAGAATGCGTTTAAAACACAGAAGACTCGCTTCGTACAAACTCATCTGGTGTGTGTTGGTTCCTTTTAGGAAGTTGCATCTATGTTTAGATTCTGTGAGGTAGAAACACGTTTCTTCTAAAAGCTGCGTTTGGACATTCCAGAGTGGATGGGAGAACAGGCTATAAAGAGAAATAGCTTGCTCTAAAACCAAAAAGGAGCTATCTAGCAGAATGGTTTTCAATGTGTGTATTCAACTTCCAGAGATAAACTGATGTGTGTTTGCAGCAGTTCAGAAACCATTTCTTTGGAGAATGTAGAAAAAATTATTTCCAGCCATAGAGATGCATATAAGAGTTAGCAGTAAGAATGCGTTTAAAACACAGAAGACCCGATTCGTACAAACTCATCTGCTGTGTATTGGTTCCTATTAGGAAGTTGCATCTATGTTTAGAGTCAGCGAGGTTGCAACCCGTTTCTTCTGAAAGCTGCGTTTGGACATTCCAGAGTGGAAGGGAGAAAAGGATGTAAAGAGAAATACCTTGCTCTAAATCCAAAACGGAGATATCTAGCAGAATGGTTTTCAATGTGTGTATTCTACTTCCAGAGATAAACTGATGTGTGTTTGCAGAAGTTGAGAAACCCTTTCTTTGGAGAATGTAGAAACAGTCATTTCCAGCCCTAGAGAGGCATATAAGAGTTAGCAGTAAGAATGCGTTTAAAACACAGAAGACCCGCTTCGTACAAACTCATCTGCTGTGTGTTGGTTCCTTTTAGGAAGTTGCATCTATGTTTAGATTATGTGAGGTAGAAACACGTTTCTTCTAAAAGCTAAGTTTGGACATTGCAGAGTGGATGGGAGAACAGGGTATAAAGAGAAATACCTTGCTCTAAAACCAAAAAGGAGCTATCTAGCTGAATGGTTTTCAATGTGTATATTCAACTTCCAGAGATAAACTGATGTGGGTTTGCAGCAGTTCACAAACCCTTTCTTTCGAGAATGTAGAAACAGTCATTTCCAGTCATAGAGACACATATAAGAGTTAGAAATAAGAAAGCGTTTAAAACACAGAAGACCCGATTCGTAGAAACTCATCTGCTGTGTATTGGTTCCTATTAGGAAGTTGCATCTATGTTTAGATTCAGCGAGGTTGCAACCCGTTTCTTCTAAAAGATGCGTTTGGACATTCCAGAGTGGATGGGAGAAAAGGATGTAAAGAGAAATACCTTGCTCTAAATCCAAAACGGAGGTATCTAGCAGAATGGTTTTCAATGTGTGTATTCTACTTCCAGAGATAAACTGATGTTTGTTTGCAGAAGTTGAGAAACCCTTTCTTTGGAGAATGTACAAACAGTCATTTCCAGCCCTAGAGACGCATATAAGAGTTAGCAGTAAGAATGAGTTTAAAACACAGAAGACCCGCTTCGTACAAACTCATCTGCTGTGTATTGGTTTCTATTAGGAAGTTGCATATATGTTTAGAATCAGCGAGGTTGCAACACGTTTCTTCTAAAGGCTGCGTTTGGACATTCCAGAGTGGATGGGAGAACAGGCTGTAAAGAGAAATACCTTGCTCTAAAACCAAAACGGAGCTATCTAGCAGAATGGTTGTCAATATGTGTATTCAACTTCCAGAGATAAACTGATGTGTGTTTGCAGCAGTTCAGAAACCCTTTTTTGGAAAATGTAGAAACAGTCATTTCCAGCCATAGAGATGCATATAAGAGTTAGCAGTAAGAATGCCTTGAAAACACAGAAGACCCGCTACGTACAAACTCATCTGCTGTGTGTTGGGTCCTTTTAGGAAGTTGCATCTATGTTTAGATTCAGCGAGGTAGAAACACGTTTTTTCTAAAAGCTGCGTTTGGACATTCCAGAGTGGATGGGAGAACAGGCTATAAAGAGAAATACCTTGCTCTAAAACCAAAAAGGAGCTATCTAGCAGAATGGTTTTCAATGTGTGTATTCAACTTCCAGAGATAAACTGATGTGTGTTTGCAGTAGTTCAGAAACCCTTTCTTTGGAGAATGAAGAAACAGTTATTTCCAGCACTAGAGACCCATATAAGATTTAGCAGTAAGAATGCGTTTAAAACACAGAAGACCCGCTTCGTACAAAATCATCTGCTGTGTGTTGGTTACATTTAGGAAGTTGCATCTATGTTTAGATTCAGCGAGGTAGAAACACGTTTCTTCAAAAAGCCGCGTTTGGACATTCCAGAGTGGATGGGAGAACAGGCTGTAAAGAAAAATAACTTGCTCTAAAACCAAAACGGAGCTATCTAGCAGAATGGTTGTCAATGTGTATATTCAACTTCCAGAGTTAAACTGATTTGTGTTTGCCGCAGTTCAGAAACCCTTTCTTTGGTGAATGTAGAAACAGTCATTTCCAGCCCTAGAGACGCATATAAGAGTTAGCAGTAAGAATGCGTTTAAAACACAGAAGTCCCCCTTCGTACTTACTCATATGCTGTGTGTTGGTTTTCTTTAGGAAGTTGCATCTATGTTTAGATTCAGAGAGGTAGAAACACGTTTCTTTTAAAAGCTGCGTTTGGACATACCAGAATGGATGGGAGAACAGGCTGTAAAGAGAAATACCTTTCTCTAAAACCAAAACGGAGCTATCTAGCAGAATGGTTGTCAATATGTGTATTCAACTTCCAGAGTTAAACTGATGTGTGTTTG
The DNA here is from genome assembly GCF_048565385.1 of Saimiri boliviensis. Taxonomy (NCBI): domain Eukaryota; kingdom Metazoa; phylum Chordata; class Mammalia; order Primates; family Cebidae; genus Saimiri; species Saimiri boliviensis. Next base: position 81,498,752 of record NC_133470.1, on the reverse strand, counting down.
CAGCAGTTCAGAAACCCTTTTTTGGAAAATGTTGAAACAGTCATTTCTAGCCCTAGAGACGCATATAAGAGTTAGCAGTAAGAATGCGTTTAAAACACAGAAGACTCGCTTCGTACAAACTCATCTGCTGTGTGTTGGTTCATTTTAGGAAGTTGCATCTATGTTTAGATTCTGTGAGGTAGAAACACGTTTCTTCTAAAAGCTAAGTTTGGACATTCCAGAGTGGATGGGAGAACAGGGTATAAAGAGAAATACCTTGCTCTAAAACCAAAAAGGAGCTATCTAGCTGAATGGTTTTCAATGTGTGTATTCAACTTCCAGAGATAAACTGATGTGTGTTTGCAGTAGTTCAGAAACCCTTTCTTTGGAGAATGAAGAAACAGTTATTTCCAGCACTAGAGACGCATATAAGAGTTAGCAGTAAGAATGCATTTAAAACACAGAAGACCCGCTTCGTACAAACTCATCTGCTGTGTATTGGTTCCTATTAGGAGGTTGCATCTATGTTTAGAATCAGCGAGGTTGCAACACGTTTCTTTTAAAGGCTGCGTTTGGACATTCCAGAGTGGATGGGAGAACAGGCTGTATAGAGAAATACCTTGCTCTAAAACCAAAACGGAGCTATCTAGCAGAATGGTTTTCAATGTTTGTATTCAACTTCCAGAGATAAACTGATGTGTGTTTGCAGCAGTTCAGAAACCCTTTTTTGGAAAATGTAGAAACAGTCATTTCCAGCCATAGAGATGCATATAAGAGTTAGCAGTAAGAATGCCTTGAAAACACAGAAGACCCGCTTCGTACAAACTCATCTGCTGTGTGTTGGGTCCTTTTAGGAAGTTGCATCTATGTTTAGATTCAGCGAGGTAGAAACACGTTTTTTCTAAAAGCTGCGTTTGGACCTTCCAGAGTGGATGGGAGAACAGGCTGTGAAGAGAAATACCTTTCTCTGAAACCAAAACGGAGCTATCTAGCTGAATGGTTTTCAATGTGTATATTCAACTTCCAGAGATAAACTGATGTGGGTTTGCAGCAGTTCACAAACCCTTTCTTTGGAGAATGTAGAAACAGTCATTTCCAGTCATAGAGACACATATAAGAGTTAGAAATAAGAAAGCGTTTAAAACACAGAAGACCCGATTCGTAGAAACTCATCTGCTGTGTATTGGTTCCTATTAGGAAGTTGCATCTATGTTTAGATTCAGCGAGGTTGCAACCCGTTTCTTCTGAAAGCTGCGTTTGGACATTCCAGAGTGGATGGGAGAAAAGGATGTAAAGAGAAATACCTTGCTCTAAATCCAAAACGGAGGTATCTAGCAGAATGGTTTTCAATGTGTGTATTCTACTTCCAGAGATAAACTGATGTGTGTTTGCAGAAGTTGAGAAACCCTTTCTTTGGAGAATGTAGAAACAGTCATTTCCAGCCCTAGAGACGCATATAAGAGTTAGCAGTAAGAGTGCGTTTAATACACAGAAGACCCGCTTCGTACAAACTCATCTGCTGTGTATTGGTTTCTATTAGGAAGTTGCATATATGTTTAGAATCAGCGAGGTTGCAACACGTTTCTTCTAAAAGCTGCATTTGGACATTCCAGAGTGGATGGGAGAACAGGCTGTAAAGAGAAATACCTTGCTCTAAAACCAAAACGGAGCTATCTAGCAGAATGGTTTTCAATGTGTATATTCAAATTCCGGAGATAAAGTGATGTGTGTTTGCAGCAGTTCAGAAACCCTTTCTTTGGAGAATGTAGAAACAGTCATTTCCAGCCATAGAGACGCATATAAGAGTTAGCAGTAAGAATGCGTTTAAAACACAGAAGACTCGCTTCGTACAAACTCATCTGGTGTGTGTTGGTTCCTTTTAGGAAGTTGCATCTATGTTTAGATTCTGTGAGGTAGAAACACGTTTCTTCTAAAAGCTGCGTTTGGACATTCCAGAGTGGATGGGAGAACAGGCTATAAAGAGAAATAGCTTGCTCTAAAACCAAAAGGGAGCTATCTAGCAGAATGGTTTTCAATGTGTGTATTCAACTTCCAGAGATAAACTGATGTGTGTTTGCAGCAGTTCAGAAACCATTTCTTTGGAGAATGTAGAAAAAATTATTTCCAGCCATAGAGATGCATATAAGAGTTAGCAGTAAGAATGCGTTTAAAACACAGAAGACCCGATTCGTACAAACTCATCTGCTGTGTATTGGTTCCTATTAGGAAGTTGCATCTATGTTTAGAGTCAGCGAGGTTGCAACCCGTTTCTTCTGAAAGCTGCGTTTTGACATTCCAGAGTGGAAGGGAGAAAAGGATGTAAAGAGGAATACCTTGCTCTAAATCCAAAACGGAGATATCTAGCAGAATGGTTTTCAATGTGTGTATTCTACTTCCAGAGATAAACTGATGTGTGTTTGCAGAAGTTGAGAAACCTTTTCTTTGGAGAATGCAGAAACAGTCATTTCCAGCCCTAGAGAGGCATATAAGAGTTAGCAGTAAGAATGCGTTTAAAACACAGAAGACCCGCTTCGTACAAACTCATCTGCTGTGTGTTGTTTCCTTTTAGGAAGTTGCATCTATGTTTAGATTCTGTGAGGTAGAAACACGTTTCTTCTAAAAGCTAAGTTTGGACATTGCAGAGTGGATGGGAGAACAGGGTATAAAGAGAAATACCTTGCTCTAAAACCAAAAAGGAGCTATCTAGCTGAATGGTTTTCAATGTGTATATTCAACTTCCAGAGATAAACTGATGTGGGTTTGCAGCAGTTCACAAACCCTTTCTTTCGAGAATGTAGAAACAGTCATTTCCAGTCATAGAGACACATATAAGAGTTAGAAATAAGAAAGCGTTTAAAACACAGAAGACCCGATTCGTAGAAACTCATCTGCTGTGTATTGGTTCCTATTAGGAAGTTGCATCTATGTTTAGATTCAGCGAGGTTGCAACCCGTTTCTTCTAAAAGATGCGTTTGGACATTCCAGAGTGGATGGGAGAAAAGGATGTAAAGAGAAATACCTTGCTCTAAATCCAAAACGGAGGTATCTAGCAGAATGGTTTTCAATGTGTGTATTCTACTTCCAGAGATAAACTGATGTTTGTTTGCAGAAGTTGAGAAACCCTTTCTTTGGAGAATGTACAAACAGTCATTTCCAGCCCTAGAGACGCATATAAGAGTTAGCAGTAAGAATGCGTTTAAAACACAGAAGACCCGCTTCGTACAAACTCATCTGCTGTGTATTGGTTTCTATTAGGAAGTTGCATATATGTTTAGAATCAGCGAGGTTGCAACACGTTTCTTCTAAAGGCTGCGTTTGGACATTCCAGAGTGGATGGGAGAACAGGCTGTAAAGAGAAATACCTTGCTCTAAAACCAAAACGGAGCTATCTAGTAGAATGGTTGTCAATATGTGTATTCAACTTCCAGAGATAAACTGATGTGTGTTTGCAGCAGTTCAGAAACCCTTTTTTGGAAAATGTAGAAACAGTCATTTCAAGCCATAGAGATGCATATAAGAGTTAGCAGTAAGAATGCCTTGAAAACACAGAAGACCCGCTTCGTACAAACTCATCTGCTGTGTGTTGGGTCCTTTTAGGAAGTTGCATCTATGTTTAGATTCAGCGAGGTAGAAACACGTTTTTTCTAAAAGCTGCGTTTGGACATTCCAGAGTGGATGGGAGAACAGGCTATAAAGAGAAATACCTTGCTCTAAAACCAAAAAGGAGCTATCTAGCAGAATGGTTTTCAATGTGTGTATTCAACTTCCAGAGATAAACTGATGTGTGTTTGCAGTAGTTCAGAAACCCTTTCTTTGGAGAATGAAGAAACAGTTATTTCCAGCACTAGAGACCCATATAAGATTTAGCAGTAAGAATGCGTTTAAAACACAGAAGACCCGCTTCGTACAAAATCATCTGCTATGTGTTGGTTACATTTAGGAAGTTGCATCTATGTTTAGATTCAGCGAGGTAGAAACACGTTTCTTCAAAAAGCCGCGTTTGGACATTCCAGAGTGGATGGGAGAACAGGCTGTAAAGAAAAATAACTTGCTCTAAAACCAAAACGGAGCTATCTAGCAGAATGGTTGTCAATGTGTATATTCAACTTCCAGAGTTAAACTGATTTATGTTTGCCGCAGTTCAGAAACCCTTTCTTTGGTGAATGTAGAAACAGTCATTTCCAGCCCTAGAGACGCATATAAGAGTTAGCAGTAAGAATGCGTTTAAAACACAGAAGTCCCCCTTCGTACTTACTCATATGCTGTGTGTTGGTTTTCTTTAGGAAGTTGCATCTATGTTTAGATTCAGAGAGGTAGAAACACGTTTCTTTTAAAAGCTGCGTTTGGACATACCAGAATGGATGGGAGAACAGGCTGTAAAGAGAAATACCTTTCTCTAAAACCAAAACGGAGCTATCTAGCAGAATGGTTGTCAATATGTGTATTCAACTTCCAGAGTTAAACTGATGTGTGTTTGCAGCAGTTCAGAAACCCTTTTTTGGAAAATGTTGAAACAGTCATTTCTAGCCCTAGAGACGCATATAAGAGTTAGCAGTAAGAATGCGTTTAAAACACAGAAGACTCGCTTCGTACAAACTCATCTGCTGTGTGTTGGTTCATTTTAGGAAGTTGCATCTATGTTTAGATTCTGTGAGGTAGAAACACGTTTCTTCTAAAAGCTAAGTTTGGACATTCCAGAGTGGATGGGAGAACAGGGTATAAAGAGAAATACCTTGCTCTAAAACCAAAAAGGAGCTATCTAGCTGAATGGTTTTCAATGTGTGTATTCAACTTCCAGAGATAAACTGATGTGTGTTTGCAGTAGTTCAGAAACCCTTTCTTTGGAGAATGAAGAAACAGTTATTTCCAGCACTAGAGACGCATATAAGAGTTAGCAGTAAGAATGCATTTAAAACACAGAAGACCCGCTTCGTACAAACTCATCTGCTGTGTATTGGTTCCTATTAGGAGGTTGCATCTATGTTTAGAATCAGCGAGGTTGCAACACGTTTCTTTTAAAGGCTGCGTTTGGACATTCCAGAGTGGATGGGAGAACAGGCTGTATAGAGAAATACCTTGCTCTAAAACCAAAACGGAGCTATCTAGCAGAATGGTTTTCAATGTTTGTATTCAACTTCCAGAGATAAACTGATGTGTGTTTGCAGCAGTTCAGAAACCCTTTTTTGGAAAATGTAGAAACAGTCATTTCCAGCCATAGAGATGCATATAAGAGTTAGCAGTAAGAATGCCTTGAAAACACAGAAGACCCGCTTCGTACAAACTCATCTGCTGTGTGTTGGGTCCTTTTAGGAAGTTGCATCTATGTTTAGATTCAGCGAGGTAGAAACACGTTTTTTCTAAAAGCTGCGTTTGGACCTTCCAGAGTGGATGGGAGAACAGGCTGTGAAGAGAAATACCTTTCTCTGAAACCAAAACGGAGCTATCTAGCTGAATGGTTTTCAATGTGTATATTCAACTTCCAGAGATAAACTGATGTGGGTTTGCAGCAGTTCACAAACCCTTTCTTTGGAGAATGTAGAAACAGTCATTTCCAGTCATAGAGACACATATAAGAGTTAGAAATAAGAAAGCGTTTAAAACACAGAAGACCCGATTCGTAGAAACTCATCTGCTGTGTATTGGTTCCTATTAGGAAGTTGCATCTATGTTTAGATTCAGCGAGGTTGCAACCCGTTTCTTCTGAAAGCTGCGTTTGGACATTCCAGAGTGGATGGGAGAAAAGGATGTAAAGAGAAATACCTTGCTCTAAATCCAAAACGGAGGTATCTAGCAGAATGGTTTTCAATGTGTGTATTCTACTTCCAGAGATAAACTGATGTGTGTTTGCAGAAGTTGAGAAACCCTTTCTTTGGAGAATGTAGAAACAGTCATTTCCAGCCCTAGAGACGCATATAAGAGTTAGCAGTAAGAATGCGTTTAATACACAGAAGACCCGCTTCGTACAAACTCATCTGCTGTGTATTGGTTTCTATTAGGAAGTTGCATATATGTTTAGAATCAGCGAGGTTGCAACACGTTTCTTCTAAAAGCTGCATTTGGACATTCCAGAGTGGATGGGAGAACAGGCTGTAAAGAGAAATACCTTGCTCTAAAACCAAAACGGAGCTATCTAGCAGAATGGTTTTCAATGTGTATATTCAAATTCCGGAGATAAAGTGATGTGTGTTTGCAGCAGTTCAGAAACCCTTTCTTTGGAGAATGTAGAAACAGTCATTTCCAGCCATAGAGACGCATATAAGAGTTAGCAGTAAGAATGCGTTTAAAACACAGAAGACTCGCTTCGTACAAACTCATCTGGTGTGTGTTGGTTCCTTTTAGGAAGTTGCATCTATGTTTAGATTCTGTGAGGTAGAAACACGTTTCTTCTAAAAGCTGCGTTTGGACATTCCAGAGTGGATGGGAGAACAGGCTATAAAGAGAAATAGCTTGCTCTAAAACCAAAAAGGAGCTATCTAGCAGAATGGTTTTCAATGTGTGTATTCAACTTCCAGAGATAAACTGATGTGTGTTTGCAGCAGTTCAGAAACCATTTCTTTGGAGAATGTAGAAAAAATTATTTCCAGCCATAGAGATGCATATAAGAGTTAGCAGTAAGAATGCGTTTAAAACACAGAAGACCCGATTCGTACAAACTCATCTGCTGTGTATTGGTTCCTATTAGGAAGTTGCATCTATGTTTAGAGTCAGCGAGGTTGCAACCCGTTTCTTCTGAAAGCTGCGTTTTGACATTCCAGAGTGGAAGGGAGAAAAGGATGTAAAGAGGAATACCTTGCTCTAAATCCAAAACGGAGATATCTAGCAGAATGGTTTTCAATGTGTGTATTCTACTTCCAGAGATAAACTGATGTGTGTTTGCAGAAGTTGAGAAACCCTTTCTTTGGAGAATGTAGAAACAGTCATTTCCAGCCCTAGAGAGGCATATAAGAGTTAGCAGTAAGAATGCGTTTAAAACACAGAAGACCCGCTTCGTACAAACTCATCTGCTGTGTGTTGGTTCCTTTTAGGAAGTTGCATCTATGTTTAGATTCTGTGAGGTAGAAACACGTTTCTTCTAAAAGCTAAGTTTGGACATTGCAGAGTGGATGGGAGAACAGGGTATAAAGAGAAATACCTTGCTCTAAAACCAAAAAGGAGCTATCTAGCTGAATGGTTTTCAATGTGTATATTCAACTTCCAGAGATAAACTGATGTGGGTTTGCAGCAGTTCACAAACCCTTTCTTTCGAGAATGTAGAAACAGTCATTTCCAGTCATAGAGACACATATAAGAGTTAGAAATAAGAAAGCGTTTAAAACACAGAAGACCCGATTCGTAGAAACTCATCTGCTGTGTATTGGTTCCTATTAGGAAGTTGCATCTATGTTTAGATTCAGCGAGGTTGCAACCCGTTTCTTCTAAAAGATGCGTTTGGACATTCCAGAGTGGATGGGAGAAAAGGATGTAAAGAGAAATACCTTGCTCTAAATCCAAAACGGAGGTATCTAGCAGAATGGTTTTCAATGTGTGTATTCTACTTCCAGAGATAAACTGATGTTTGTTTGCAGAAGTTGAGAAACCCTTTCTTTGGAGAATGTACAAACAGTCATTTCCAGCCCTAGAGACGCATATAAGAGTTAGCAGTAAGAATGCGTTTAAAACACAGAAGACCCGCTTCGTACAAACTCATCTGCTGTGTATTGGTTTCTATTAGGAAGTTGCATATATGTTTAGAATCAGCGAGGTTGCAACACGTTTCTTCTAAAGGCTGCGTTTGGACATTCCAGAGTGGATGGGAGAACAGGCTGTAAAGAGAAATACCTTGCTCTAAAAACAAAACGGAGCTATCTAGCAGAATGGTTGTCAATATGTGTATTCAACTTCCAGAGATAAACTGATGTGTGTTTGCAGCAGTTCAGAAACCCTTTTTTGGAAAATGTAGAAACAGTCATTTCCAGCCATAGAGATGCATATAAGAGTTAGCAGTAAGAATGCCTTGAAAACACAGAAGACCCGCTTCGTACAAACTCATCTGCTGTGTGTTGGGTCCTTTTAGGAAGTTGCATCTATGTTTAGATTCAGCGAGGTAGAAACACGTTTTTTCTAAAAGCTGCGTTTGGACATTCCAGAGTGGATGGGAGAACAGGCTATAAAGAGAAATACCTTGCTCTAAAACCAAAACGGAGCTATCTAGCAGAATGGTTTTCAATGTGTGTATTCAACTTCCAGAGATAAACTGATGTGTGTTTGCAGTAGTTCAGAAACCCTTTCTTTGGAGAATGAAGAAACAGTTATTTCCAGCACTAGAGACCCATATAAGATTTAGCAGTAAGAATGCGTTTAAAACACAGAAGACCCGCTTCGTACAAAATCATCTGCTGTGTGTTGGTTACATTTAGGAAGTTGCATCTATGTTTAGATTCAGCGAGGTAGAAACACGTTTCTTCAAAAAGCCGCGTTTGGACATTCCAGAGTGGATGGGAGAACAGGCTGTAAAGAAAAATAACTTGCTCTAAAACCAAAACGGAGCTATCTAGCAGAATGGTTGTCAATGTGTATATTCAACTTCCAGAGTTAAACTGATTTATGTTTGCCGCAGTTCAGAAACCCTTTCTTTGGTGAATGTAGAAACAGTCATTTCCAGCCCTAGAGACGCATATAAGAGTTAGCAGTAAGAATGCGTTTAAAACACAGAAGTCCCCCTTCGTACTTACTCATATGCTGTGTGTTGGTTTTCTTTAGGAAGTTGCATCTATGTTTAGATTCAGAGAGGTAGAAACACGTTTCTTTTAAAGCTGCGTTTGGACATACCAGAATGGATGGGAGAACAGGCTGTAAAGAGAAATACCTTTCTCTAAAACCAAAACGGAGCTATCTAGCAGAATGGTTGTCAATATGTGTATTCAACTTCCAGAGTTAAACTGATGTGTGTTTGCAGCAGTTCAGAAACCCTTTTTTGGAAAATGTTGAAACAGTCATTTCTAGCCCTAGAGAGGCATATAAGAGTTAGCAGTAAGAATGCGTTTAAAACACAGAAGACTCGCTTCGTACAAACTCATCTGCTGTGTGTTGGTTCATTTTAGGAAGTTGCATCTATGTTTAGATTCTGTGAGGTAGAAACACGTTTCTTCTAAAAGCTAAGTTTGGACATTCCAGAGTGGATGGGAGAACAGGGTATAAAGAGAAATACCTTGCTCTAAAACCAAAAAGGAGCTATCTAGCTGAATGGTTTTCAATGTGTGTATTCAACTTCCAGAGATAAACTGATGTGTGTTTGCAGTAGTTCAGAAACCCTTTCTTTGGAGAATGAAGAAACAGTTATTTCCAGCACTAGAGACGCATATAAGAGTTAGCAGTAAGAATGCATTTAAAACACAGAAGACCCGCTTCGTACAAACTCATCTGCTGTGTATTGGTTCCTATTAGGAGGTTGCATCTATGTTTAGAATCAGCGAGGTTGCAACACGTTTCTTTTAAAGGCTGCGTTTGGACATTCCAGAGTGGATGGGAGAACAGGCTGTATAGAGAAATACCTTGCTCTAAAACCAAAACGGAGCTATCTAGCAGAATGGTTTTCAATGTTTGTATTCAACTTCCAGAGATAAACTGATGTGTGTTTGCAGCAGTTCAGAAACCCTTTTTTGGAAAATGTAGAAACAGTCATTTCCAGCCATAGAGATGCATATAAGAGTTAGCAGTAAGAATGCCTTGAAAACACAGAAGACCCGCTTCGTACAAACTCATCTGCTGTGTGTTGGGTCCTTTTAGGAAGTTGCATCTATGTTTAGATTCAGCGAGGTAGAAACACGTTTTTTCTAAAAGCTGCGTTTGGACCTTTCAGAGTGGATGGGAGAACAGGCTGTGAAGAGAAATACCTTTCTCTGAAACCAAAACGGAGCTATCTAGCTGAATGGTTTTCAATGTGTATATTCAACTTCCAGAGATAAACTGATGTGGGTTTGCAGCAGTTCACAAACCCTTTCTTTGGAGAATGTAGAAACAGTCATTTCCAGTCATAGAGACACATATAAGAGTTAGAAATAAGAAAGCGTTTAAAACACAGAAGACCCGATTCGTAGAAACTCATCTGCTGTGTATTGGTTCCTATTAGGAAGTTGCATCTATGTTTAGATTCAGCGAGGTTGCAACCCGTTTCTTCTGAAAGCTGCGTTTGGACATTCCAGAGTGGATGGGAGAAAAGGATGTAAAGAGAAATACCTTGCTCTAAATCCAAAACGGAGGTATCTAGCAGAATGGTTTTCAATGTGTGTATTCTACTTCCAGAGATAAACTGATGTGTGTTTGCAGAAGTTGAGAAACCCTTTCTTTGGAGAATGTAGAAACAGTCATTTCCAGCCCTAGAGACGCATATAGGAGTTAGCAGTAAGAATGCGTTTAAAACACAGAAGACCCGCTTCGTACAAACTCATCTGCTGTGTATTGGTTTCTATTAGGAAGTTGCATATATGTTTAGAATCAGCGAGGTTGCAACACGTTTCTTCTAAAAGCTGCATTTGGACATTCCAGAGTGGATGGGAGAACAGGCTGTAAAGAGAAATACCTTGCTCTAAAACCAAAATGGAGCTATCTAGCAGAATGGTTTTCAATGTGTATATTCAAATCCGGAGATAAAGTGATGTGTGTTTGCAGCAGTTCAGAAACCCTTTCTTTGGAGAATGAAGAAACAGTTATTTCAGGCACTAGAGACCCATATAAGAGTTAGCAGTAAGAATGCGTTTAAAACACAGAAGACCCGCTTCGTACAAAATCATCTGCTGTGTGTTGGTTACATTTAGGAAGTTGCATCTATGTTTAGATTCAGCGAGGTAGAAACACGTTTCTTCAAAAAGCCGCGTTTGGACATTCCAGAGTGGATGGGAGAACAGGCTGTAAAGAAAATTAACTTGCTCTAAAACCAAAACGGAGCTATCTAGCAGAATGGTTGTCAATGTGTGTATTCAACTTCCAGAGTTAAACTGATTTATGTTTGCCGCAGTTCAGAAACCCTTTCTTTGGTGAATGTAGAAACAGTCATTTCCAGCCCTAGAGACGCATATAAGAGTTAGCAGTAAGAATGCGTTTAAAACACAGAAGTCCCGCTTCGTACTTACTCATATGCTGTGTGTTGGTTTTCTTTAGGAAGTTGCATCTATGTTTAGATTCAGAGAGGTAGAAACACGTTTCTTTTAAAAGCTGTGTTTGGACATACCAGAATGGATGGGAGAACAGGCTGTAAAGAGAAATACCTTGCTCTAAAACCAAAACGGAGCTATCTAGCAGAATGGTTGTCAATATGTGTATTCAACTTCCAGAGTTAAACTGATGTGTGTTTGCAGCAGTTCAGAAACCGTTTTTTGGAAAATGTTGAAACAGTCATTTCTAGCCCTAGAGACGCATATAAGAGTTAGCAGTAAGAATGCGTTTAAAACACAGAAGACTCGCTTCGTACAAACTCATCTGCTGTGTGTTGGTTCCTTTTAGGAAGTTGCATCTATGTTTAGATTCTGTGAGGTAGAAACACGTTTCTTCTAAAAGCTAAGTTTGGACATTCCAGAGTGGATGGGAGAACAGGCTATAAAGAGAAATACCTTGCTCTAAAACCAAAAAGGAGCTATCTAGCAGAATGGTTTTCAATGTGTATATTCAAATTCCGGAGATAAAGTGATGTGTGTTTGCAGCAGTTCAGAAACCCTTTCTTTGGAGAATGTAGAAACAGTCATTTCCAGCCATAGAGACGCATATAAGAGTTAGCAGTAAGAATGCGTTTAAAACACAGAAGACTCGCTTCGTACAAACTCATCTGCTGTGTGTTGGTTCCTTTTAGGAAGTTGCATCTATGTTTAGATTCTGTGAGGTAGAAACACGTTTCTTCTAAAAGCTGCGTTTGGACATTCCAGAGTGGATGGGAGAACAGGCTATAAAGAGAAATACCTTGCTCTAAAACCAAAAAGGAGCTATCTAGCAGAATGGTTTTCAATGTGTGTATTCAACTTCCAGAGATAAACTGATGTGTGTTTGCAGTAGTTCAGAAACCCTTTCTTTGGAGAATGAAGAAACAGTTATTTCCAGCACTAGAGACCCATATAAGAGTTAGCAGTAAGAATGCGTTTAAAACACAGAAGTCCCGCTTCGTACAAAATCATCTGCTGTGTGTTGGTTACATTTAGGAAGTTGCATCTATGTTTAGATTCAGCGAGGTAGAAACACGTTTCTTCAAAAAGCTGCGTTTGGACATTCCAGAGTGGATGGGAGAACAGGCTGTAAAGAAAAATAACTTGCTCTAAAACCAAAACGGAGCTATCTAGCAGAATGGTTGTCAATGTGTATATTCAACTTCCAGAGTTAAACTGATTTATGTTTGCCGCAGTTCAGAAACCCTTTCTTTGGTGAATGTAGAAACAGTCATTTCCAGCCCTAGAGACGCATATAAGAGTTAGCAGTAAGAATGCGTTTAAAACACAGAAGTCCCCCTTCGTACTTACTCATATGCTGTGTGTTGGTTTTCTTTAGGAAGTTGCATCTATGTTTAGATTCTGTGAGGTAGAAACACGTTTCTTCTAAAACCTAAGTTTGGACATTCCAGAGTGGATGGGAGAACAGGCTATAAAGAGAAATACCTTGCTCTAAAACCAAAAAGGAGCTATCTAGCAGAATGGTTTTCAATGTGTATATTCAAATTCCGGAGATAAAGTGATGTGTGTTTGCAGCAGTTCAGAAACCCTTTCTTTGGAGAATGTAGAAACAGTCATTTCCAGCCATAGAGACGCATATAAGAGTTAGCAGTAAGAATGCGTTTAAAACACAGAAGACTCGCTTCGTACAAACTCATCTGCTGTGTGTTGGTTCCTTTTAGGAAGTTGCATCTATGTTTAGATTCTGTGAGGTAGAAACACGTTTCTTCTAAAAGCTGCGTTTGGACATTCCAGAGTGGATGGGAGAACAGGCTATAAAGAGAAATACCTTGCTCTAAAATCAAAAAGGAGCTATCTAGCAGAATGGTTTTCAATGTGTGTATTCAACTTCCAGAGATAAACTGATGTGTGTTTGCAGTAGTTCAGAAACCCTTTCTTTGGAGAATGAAGAAACAGTTATTTCCAGCACTAGAGACCCATATAAGAGTTAGCAGTAAGAATGCGTTTAAAACACAGAAGTCCCGCTTCGTACAAAATCATCTGCTGTGTGTTGGTTACATTTAGGAAGTTGCATCTATGTTTAGATTCAGCGAGGTAGAAACACGTTTCTTCAAAAAGCTGCGTTTGGACATTCCAGAGTGGATGGGAGAACAGGCTGTAAAGAAAAATAACTTGCTCTAAAACCAAAACGGAGCTATCTAGCAGAATGGTTGTCAATGTGTATATTCAACTTCCAGAGTTAAACTGATTTATGTTTGCCGCAGTTCAGAAACCCTTTCTTTGGTGAATGTAGAAACAGTCATTTCCAGCCCTAGAGACGCATATAAGAGTTAGCAGTAAGAATGCGTTTAAAACACAGAAGTCCCCCTTCGTACTTACTCATATGCTGTGTGTTGGTTTTCTTTAGGAAGTTGCATCTATGTTTAGATTCAGAGAGGTAGAAACACGTTGCTTTTAAAAGCTGCGTTTGGACATACCAGAATGGATGGGAGAACAGGCTGTAAAGAGAAATACCTTGCTCTAAAACCAAAACGGAGCTATCTAGCAGAATGGTTGTCAATATGTGTATTCAACTTCCAGAGTTAAACTGATGTGTGTTTGCAGCAGTTCAGAAACCCTTTTTTGGAAAATGTTGAAACAGTCATTTCTAGCCCTAGAGACTCATATAAGAGTTAGCAGTAAGAATGCGTTTAAAACACAGAAGACTCGCTTCGTACAAACTCATCTGCTGTGTGTTGGTTCCTTTTAGGAAGTTGCATCTATGTTTAGATTCTGTGAGGTAGAAACACGTTTCTTCTAAAAGCTAAGTTTGGACATTCCAGAGTGGATGGGAGAACAGGCTATAAAGAGAAATACCTTGCTCTAAAACCAAAAAGGAGCTATCTAGCAGAATGGTTTTCAATGTGTATATTCAAATTCCGGAGATAAAGTGATGTGTGTTTGCAGCAGTTCAGAAACCCTTTCTTTGGAGAATGTAGAAACAGTCATTTCCAGCCATAGAGACGCATATAAGAGTTAGCAGTAAGAATGCGTTTAAAACACAGAAGACTCGCTTCGTACAAACTCATCTGCTGTGTGTTGGTTCCTTTTAGGAAGTTGCATCTATGTTTAGATTCTGTGAGGTAGAAACACGTTTCTTCTAAAAGCTGCGTTTGGACATTCCAGAGTGGATGGCAGAACAGGCTATAAAGAGAAATACCTTGCTCTAAAATCAAAAAGGAGCTATCTAGCAGAATGGTTTTCAATGTGTGTATTCAACTTCCAGAGATAAACTGATGTGTGTTTGCAGTAGTTCAGAAACCCTTTCTTTGGAGAATGAAGAAACAGTTATTTCCAGCACTAGAGACCCATATAAGAGTTAGCAGTAAGAATGCGTTTAAAACACAGAAGTCCCGCTTCGTACAAAATCATCTGCTGTGTGTTGGTTACATTTAGGAAGTTGCATCTATGTTTAGATTCAGCGAGGTAGAAACACGTTTCTTCAAAAAGCTGCGTTTGGACATTCCAGAGTGGATGGGAGAACAGGCTGTAAAGAAAAATAACTTGCTCTAAAACCAAAACGGAGCTATCTAGCAGAATGGTTGTCAATGTGTATATTCAACTTCCAGAGTTAAACTGATTTATGTTTGCCGCAGTTCAGAAACCCTTTCTTTGGTGAATGTAGAAACAGTCATTTCCAGCCCTAGAGACGCATATAAGAGTTAGCAGTAAGAATGCGTTTAAAACACAGAAGTCCCCCTTCGTACTTACTCATATGCTGTGTGTTGGTTTTCTTTAGGAAGTTGCATCTATGTTTAGATTCAGAGAGGTAGAAACACGTTTCTTTTAAAAGCTGCGTTTGGACATACCAGAATGGATGGGAGAACAGGCTGTAAAGAGAAATACCTTGCTCTAAAACCAAAACGGAGCTATCTAGCAGAATGGTTGTCAATATGTGTATTCAACTTCCAGAGTTAAACTGATGTGTGTTTGCAGCAGTTCAGAAACCCTTTTTTGGAAAATGTTGAAACAGTCATTTCTAGCCCTAGAGACTCATATAAGAGTTAGCAGTAAGAATGCGTTTAAAACACAGAAGACTCGCTTCGTACAAACTCATCTGCTGTGTGTTGGTTCCTTTTAGGAAGTTGCATCTATGTTTAGATTCTGTGAGGTAGAAACACGTTTCTTCTAAAAGCTAAGTTTGGACATTCCAGAGTGGATGGGAGAACAGGCTATAAAGAGAAATACCTTGCTCTAAAACCAAAAAGGAGCTATCTAGCTGAATGGTTTTCAATGTGTGTATTCAACTTCCAGAGATAAACTGATGTGTGTTTGCAGTAGTTCAGAAACCCTTTCTTTGGAGAATGAAGAAACAGTTATTTCCAGCACTAGAGACGCATATAAGAGTTAGCAGTAAGAATGCATTTAAAACACAGAAGACCCGCTTCGTACAAACTCATCTGCTGTGTATTGGTTCCTATTAGGAGGTTGCATCTATGTTTAGAATCAGCGAGGTTGCAACACGTTTCTTTTAAAGGCTGCGTTTGGACATTCCAGAGTGGATGGGAGAACAGGCTGTATAGAGAAATACCTTGCTCTAAAACCAAAACGGAGCTATCTAGCAGAATGGTTTTCAATGTTTGTATTCAACTTCCAGAGATAAACTGATGTGTGTTTGCAGCAGTTCAGAAACCCTTTTTTGGAAAATGTAGAAACAGTCATTTCCAGCCATAGAGATGCATATAAGAGTTAGCAGTAAGAATGCCTTGAAAACACAGAAGACCCGCTTCGTACAAACTCATCTGCTGTGTGTTGGGTCCTTTTAGGAAGTTGCATCTATGTTTAGATTCAGCGAGGTAGAAACACGTTTTTTCTAAAAGCTGCGTTTGGACCTTTCAGAGTGGATGGGAGAACAGGCTGTGAAGAGAAATACCTTTCTCTGAAACCAAAACGGAGCTATCTAGCTGAATGGTTTTCAATGTGTATATTCAACATCCAGAGATAAACTGATGTGGGTTTGCAGCAGTTCACAAACCCTTTCTTTGGAGAATGTAGAAACAGTCATTTCCAGTCATAGAGACACATATAAGAGTTAGAAATAAGAAAGCGTTTAAAACACAGAAGACCCGATTCGTAGAAACTCATCTGCTGTGTATTGGTTCCTATTAGGAAGTTGCATCTATGTTTAGATTCAGCGAGGTTGCAACCCGTTTCTTCTGAAAGCTGCGTTTGGACATTCCAGAGTGGATGGGAGAAAAGGATGTAAAGAGAAATACCTTGCTCTAAATCCAAAACGGAGGTATCTAGCAGAATGGTTTTCAATGTGTGTATTCTACTTCCAGAGATAAACTGATGTGTGTTTGCAGAAGTTGAGAAACCCTTTCTTTGGAGAATGTAGAAACAGTCATTTCCAGCCCTAGAGACGCATATAGGAGTTAGCAGTAAGAATGCGTTTAAAACACAGAAGACCCGCTTCGTACAAACTCATCTGCTGTGTATTGGTTTCTATTAGGAAGTTGCATATATGTTTAGAATCAGCGAGGTTGCAACACGTTTCTTCTAAAAGCTGCATTTGGACATTCCAGAGTGGATGGGAGAACAGGCTGTAAAGAGAAATACCTTGCTCTAAAACCAAAACGGAGCTATCTAGCAGAATGGTTTTCAATGTGTATATTCAAATCCGGAGATAAAGTGATGTGTGTTTGCAGCAGTTCAGAAACCCTTTCTTTGGAGAATGAAGAAACAGTTATTTCCAGCACTAGAGACCCATATAAGAGTTAGCAGTAAGAATGCGTTTAAAACACAGAAGACCCGCTTCGTACAAAATCATCTGCTGTGTGTTGGTTACATTTAGGAAGTTGCATCTATGTTTAGATTCAGCGAGGTAGAAACACGTTTCTTCAAAAAGCCGCGTTTGGACATTCCAGAGTGGATGGGAGAACAGGCTGTAAAGAAAATTAACTTGCTCTAAAACCAAAACGGAGCTATCTAGCAGAATGGTTGTCAATGTGTGTATTCAACTTCCAGAGTTAAACTGATTTATGTTTGCCGCAGTTCAGAAACCCTTTCTTTGGTGAATGTAGAAACAGTCATTTCCAGCCCTAGAGACACATATAAGAGTTAGCAGTAAGAATGCGTTTAAAACACAGAAGTCCCGCTTCGTACTTACTCATATGCTGTGTGTTGGTTTTCTTTAGGAAGTTGCATCTATGTTTAGATTCAGAGAGGTAGAAACACGTTTCTTTTAAAAGCTGTGTTTGGACATACCAGAATGGATGGGAGAACAGGCTGTAAAGAGAAATACCTTGCTCTAAAACCAAAACGGAGCTATCTAGCAGAATGGTTGTCAATATGTGTATTCAACTTCCAGAGTTAAACTGATGTGTGTTTGCAGCAGTTCAGAAACCGTTTTTTGGAAAATGTTGAAACAGTCATTTCTAGCCCTAGAGACGCATATAAGAGTTAGCAGTAAGAATGCGTTTAAAACACAGAAGACTCGCTTCGTACAAACTCATCTGCTGTGTGTTGGTTCCTTTTAGGAAGTTGGATCTATGTTTAGATTCTGTGAGGTAGAAACACGTTTCTTCTAAAACCTAAGTTTGGACATTCCAGAGTGGATGGGAGAACAGGCTATAAAGAGAAATACCTTGCTCTAAAACCAAAAAGGAGCTATCTAGCAGAATGGTTTTCAATGTGTGTATTCAACTTCCAGAGATAAACTGATGTGTGTTTGCAGTAGTTCAGAAACCCTTTCTTTGGAGAATGAAGAAACAGTTATTTCCAGCACTAGAGATGCATATAAGAGTTAGCAGTAAGAATGCATTTAAAACACAGAAGACCCGCTTCGTACAAACTCATCTGCTGTGTATTGGTTCCTATTAGGAAGTTGCATCTATGTTTAGAATCAGCGAGGTTGCAACACGTTTCTTTTAAAAGCTGCGTTTGGACATTCCAGAGTGGATGGGAGAACAGGCTGTATAGAGAAATACCTTGCTCTAAAACCAAAACGGAGCTATCTAGCAGAATGGTTTTCAATGTTTGTATTCAACTTCCAGAGATAAACTGATGTGTGTTTGCAGCAGTTCAGAAACCCTTTTTTGGAAAATGTAGAAACAGTCATTTCCAGCCATAGAGATGCATATAAGAGTTAGCAGTAAGAATGCCTTGAAAACACAGAAGACCCGTTTCGTACAAACTCATCTGCTGTGTGTTGGGTCCTTTTAGGAAGTTGCATCTATGTTTAGATTCAGCGAGGTAGAAACACGTTTTTTCTAAAAGCTGCCTTTGGACCTTCCAGAGTGGATGGGAGAACAGGCTGTAAAGAGAAATACCTTTCTCTGAAACCAAAACGGAGCTATCTAGCTGAATGGTTTTCAATGTGTATATTCAACTTCCAGAGATAAACTGATGTGGGTTTGCAGCAGTTCACAAACCCTTTCTTTGGAGAATGTAGAAACAGTCATTTCCAGTCATAGAGACACATATAAGAGTTAGAAATAAGAAAGCGTTTAAAACACAGAAGACCCGATTCGTAGAAACCCATCTGCTGTGTATTGGTTCCTATTAGGAAGTTGCATTTATGTTTAGATTCAGCGAGGTTGAAACCCGTTTCTTCTGAAAGCTGCGTTTGGACATTCCAGAGTGGAAGGGAGAAAAGGTTGTAAAGAGAAATACCTTGCTCTAAATCCAAAACGGAGGTATCTAGCAGAATGGTTTTCAATGTGTGTATTCTACTTCCAGAGATAAACTGATGTGTGTTTGCAGAAGTTGAGAAACCCTTTCTTTGGAGAATGTAGAAACAGTCATTTCCAGCCCTAGAGACGCATATAAGAGTTAGCAGTAAGAATGCGTTTAAAACACAGAAGACCCGCTTCGTACAAACTCATCTGCTGTGTATTGGTTTCTATTAGGAAGTTGCATATATGTTTAGAATCAGCGAGGTTGCAACACGTTTCTTCTACAAGCTGCATTTGGACATTCCAGAGTGGATGGGAGAACAGGCTGTAAAGAGAAATACCTTGCTCTAAAACCAAAACGGAGCTATCTAGCAGAATGGTTTTCAATGTGTATATTCAAATTCCGGAGATAAAGTGATGTGTGTTTGCAGCAGTTCAGAAACCCTTTCTTTGGAGAATGTAGAAACAGTCATTTCCAGCCATAGAGACGCATATAAGAGTTAGCAGTAAGAATGCGTTTAAAACACAGAAGACTCGCTTCGTACAAACTCATCTGCTGTGTGTTGGTTCCTTTTAGGAAGTTGCATCTATGTTTAGATTCTGTGAGGTAGAAACACGTTTCTTCTAAAAGCTGCGTTTGGACATTCCAGAGTGGATGGGAGAACAGGCTATAAAGAGAAATACCTTGCTCTAAAACCAAAAAGGAGCTATCTAGCAGAATGGTTTTCAATGTGTGTATTCAACTTCCAGAGATAAACTGATGTGTGTTTGCAGTAGTTCAGAAACCCTTTCTTTGGAGAATGAAGAAACAGTTATTTCCAGCACTAGAGACCCATATATAGTTAGCAGTAAGAATGCGTTTAAAACACAGAAGACCCGCTTCGTACAAAATCATCTGCTGTGTGTTGGTTACATTTAGGAAGTTGCATCTATGTTTAGATTCAGCGAGGTAGAAACACGTTTCTTCAAAAAGCCGCGTTTGGACATTCCAGAGTGGATGGGAGAACAGGCTGTAAAGAAAATTAACTTGCTCTAAAACCAAAACGGAGCTATCTAGCAGAATGGGTGTCAATGTGTGTATTCAACTTCCAGAGTTAAACTGATTTATGTTTGCCGCAGTTCAGAAACCCTTTCTTTGGTGAATGTAGAAACAGTCATTTCCAGCCCTAGAGACGCATATAAGAGTTAGCAGTAAGAATGCGTTTAAAACACAGAAGTCCCGCTTCGTACTTACTCATATGCTGTGTGTTGGTTTTCTTTAGGAAGTTGCATCTATGTTTAGATTCAGAGAGGTAGAAACACGTTTCTTTTAAAAGCTGTGTTTGGACATACCAGAATGGATGGGAGAACAGGCTGTAAAGAGAAATACCTTGCTCTAAAACCAAAACGGAGCTATCTAGCAGAATGGTTGTCAATATGTGTATTCAACTTCCAGAGTTAAACTGATGTGTGTTTGCAGCAGTTCAGAAACCGTTTTTTGGAAAATGTTGAAACAGTCATTTCTAGCCCTAGAGACGCATATAAGAGTTAGCAGTAAGAATGCGTTTAAAACACAGAAGACTCGCTTCGTACAAACTCATCTGCTGTGTGTTGGTTCCTTTTAGGAAGTTGCATCTATGTTTAGATTCTGTGAGGTAGAAACACGTTTCTTCTAAAACCTAAGTTTGGACATTCCAGAGTGGATGGGAGAACAGGCTATAAAGAGAAATACCTTGCTCTAAAACCAAAAAGGAGCTATCTAGCAGAATGGTTTTCAATGTGTGTATTCAACTTCCAGAGATAAACTGATGTGTGTTTGCAGTAGTTCAGAAACCCTTTCTTTGGAGAATGAAGAAACAGTTATTTCCAGCACTAGAGACCCATATAAGAGTTAGCAGTAAGAATGCGTTTAAAACACAGAAGACCCGCTTCGTACAAAATCATCTGCTGTGTGTTGGTTACATTTAGGAAGTTGCATCTATGTTTAGATTCAGCGAGGTAGAAACACGTTTCTTCAAAAAGCCGCGTTTGGACATTCCAGAGTGGTTGGGAGAACAGGCTGTAAAGAAAAATAACTTGCTCTAAAACCAAAACGGAGCTATCTAGCAGAATGGTTGTCAATGTGTGTATTCAACTTCCAGAGTTAAACTGATTTATGTTTGCCGCAGTTCAGAAACCCTTTCTTTGGTGAATGTAGAAACAGTCATTTCCAGCCCTAGAGACGCATATAAGAGTTAGCAGTAAGAATGCGTTTAAAACACAGAAGTCCCCCTTCGTACTTACTCATATGCTGTGTGTTGGTTTTCTTTAGGAAGTTGCATCTATGTTTAGATTCAGAGAGGTAGAAACACGTTTCTTTTAAAAGCTGTGTTTGGACATACCAGAATGGATGGGAGAACAGGCTGTAAAGAGAAATACCTTGCTCTAAAACCAAAACGGAGCTATCTAGCAGAATGGTTGTCAATGTGTGTATTCAATTTCCAGAATTAAACTGATGTGTGTTTGCAGCAGTTCAGAAACCCTTTTTTGGAAAATGTTGAAACAGTCATTTCTAGCCCTAGAGACGCATATAAGAGTTAGCAGTAAGAATGCGTTTAAAACACAGAAGACCCGCTTCGTACAAACTCATCTGCTGTGTGTTGGGTCCTTTTAGGAAGTTGCATCTATGTTTAGATTCAGCGAGGTAGAAACACGTTTCTTCTAAAAGCTGCGTTTGGACATTCCAGAGTGGATGGGAGAACAGGCTGTAAAGAGAAATACCTTGCTCTAAAACCAAAACGGAGCTATCTAGCAGAATGGTTGTCAATGTGTGTATTCCACTTCCAGAGTTAAACTGATGTGTGTTTGCAGCAGTTCAGAAACCCTTTCTTTGGAGAATGTAGAAAAAGTCATTTCCAACCCTAGATACGCATATAACAGCAGTAAGAATGCGTTTAAAACACAGAAGACCTGCTTCTTACAAACTCATCTGCTGTGTTTTGGTTCCTTTTAGGAAGTTGCATCTATGTTTACATTCAGCGAGGTTGCAACACGTTTCTTCTAAAAGCTGCGTTTGGACATTCCAGAGTGGATGGGAGAACAGGTTGTAAAGAAAAATACCTTGCTCTAAAACCAAAACGGAGCTTTCTTGCTGAATGGCTTTCAATGTGTGTATTCCACTTCCAGAGCTAAACTGATGTGTGTTTGCAGCAGTTCAGAAACCCTTTCTTTGGAGAATGAAGAAACAGTTATTTCCAGCCCCAGAGACGAATATAAGAGTTAGCAGTAAGTATGCGTTTAAAACACAGAAGACCCGCTTCGTACTTACTCATATGCTGTGTGTTGGTTTTCTTTAGGAAGTTGCATCTATGTTTAGATTCAGAGAGGTAGAAACACGTTTCTTTTAAAAGCTGCGTTTGGACATACCAGAATGGATGGGAGAACAGGCTGTAAAGAGAAATACCTTGCTCTAAAACCAAAACGGAGCTATCTAGCAGAATGGTTGTCAATATGTGTATTCAACTTCCAGAGTTAAACTGATGTGTGTTTGCAGCAGTTCAGAAACCCTTTTTTGGAAAATGTTGAAACAGTCTTTTCTAGCCCTAGAGACGCATATAAGAGTTAGCAGTAAGAATGCGTTTAAAACACAGAAGACTCGCTTCGTACAAACTCATCTGCTGTGTGTTGGTTCCTTTTAGGAAGTTGCATCTATGTTTAGATTCTGTGAGGTAGAAACACGTTTCTTCTAAAAGCTAAGTTTGGACATTCCAGAGTGGATGGGAGAACAGGCTATAAAGAGAAATACCTTGCTCTAAAACCAAAAAGGAGCTATCTAGCTGAATGGTTTTCAATGTGTGTATTCAACTTCCAGAGATAAACTGATGTGTGTTTGCAGTAGTTCAGAAACCCTTTCTTTGGAGAATGAAGAAACAGTTATTTCCAGCACTAGAGACGCATATAAGAGTTAGCAGTAAGAATGCATTTAAAACACAGAAGACCCGCTTCGTACAAACTCATCTGCTGTGTATTGGTTCCTATTAGGAGGTTGCATCTATGTTTAGAATCAGCGAGGTTGCAACACGTTTCTTTTAAAGGCTGCGTTTGGACATTCCAGAGTGGATGGGAGAACAAGCTGTATAGAGAAATACCTTGCTCTAAAACCAAAACGGAGCTATCTAGCAGAATGGTTTTCAATGTTTGTATTCAACTTCCAGAGATAAACTGATGTGTGTTTGCAGCAGTTCAGAAACCCTTTTTTGGAAAATGTAGAAACAGTCATTTCCAGCCTTAGAGATGCATATAAGAGTTAGCAGTAAGAATGCCTTGAAAACACAGGAGACCCGCTTCGTACAAACTCATCTGCTGTGTGTTGGGTCCTTTTAGGAAGTTGCATCTATGTTTAGATTCAGCGAGGTAGAAACACGTTTTTTCTAAAAGCTGCGTTTGGACCTTCCAGAGTGGATGGGAGAACAGGCTGTGAAGAGAAATACCTTTCTCTGAAACCAAAACGGAGCTATCTAGCTGAATGGTTTTCAATGTGTATATTCAACTTCCAGAGATAAACTGATGTGGGTTTGCAGCAGTTCACAAACCCTTTCTTTGGAGAATGTAGAAACAGTCATTTCCAGTCATAGAGACACATATAAGAGTTAGAAATAAGAAA
Source organism: Saimiri boliviensis (assembly GCF_048565385.1). Classification (NCBI taxonomy): domain Eukaryota; kingdom Metazoa; phylum Chordata; class Mammalia; order Primates; family Cebidae; genus Saimiri; species Saimiri boliviensis. The sequence continues at coordinate 81,475,368 of NC_133470.1, read as the reverse complement.
GCGTTTAAAACACAGAAGACCCGATTCGTAGAAACTCATCTGCTGTGTATTGGTTCCTATTAGGAAGTTGCATTTATGTTTAGATTCAGCGAGGTTGCAACCCGTTTCTTCTGAAAGCTGCGTTTGGACATTCCAGAGTGGATGGGAGAAAAGGATGTAAAGAGAAATACCTTGCTCTAAATCCAAAACGGAGGTATCTAGCAGAATGGTTTTCAATGTGTGTATTCTACTTCCAGAGATAAACTGATGTGTGTTTGCAGAAGTTGAGAAACCCTTTCTTTGGAGAATGTAGAAACAGTCATTTCCAGCCCTAGAGACGCATATAAGAGTTAGCAGTAAGAATGCGTTTAAAACACAGAAGACCCGCTTCGTACAAACTCATCTGCTGTGTATTGGTTTCTATTAGGAAGTTGCATATATGTTTAGAATCAGCGAGGTTGCAACACGTTTCTTCTAAAAGCTGCATTTGGACATTCCAGAGTGGATGGGAGAACAGGCTGTAAAGAGAAATACCTTGCTCTGAAACCAAAACGGAGCTATCTAGCAGAATGGTTTTCAATGTGTATATTCAAATTCCGGAGATAAAGTGATGTGTGTTTGCAGCAGTTCAGAAACCCTTTCTTTGGAGAATGTAGAAACAGTCATTTCCAGCCATAGAGACGCATATAAGAGTTAGCAGTAAGAATGCGTTTAAAACACAGAAGACTCGCTTCGTACAAACTCATCTGGTGTGTGTTGGTTCCTTTTAGGAAGTTGCATCTATGTTTAGATTCTGTGAGGTAGAAACACGTTTCTTCTAAAAGCTGCGTTTGGACATTCCAGAGTGGATGGGAGAACAGGCTATAAAGAGAAATAGCTTGCTCTAAAACCAAAAAGGAGCTATCTAGCAGAATGGTTTTCAATGTGTGTATTCAACTTCCAGAGATAAACTGATGTGTGTTTGCAGCAGTTCAGAAACCATTTCTTTGGAGAATGTAGAAAAAATTATTTCCAGCCATAGAGATGCATATAAGAGTTAGCAGTAAGAATGCGTTTAAAACACAGAAGACCCGATTCGTACAAACTCATCTGCTGTGTATTGGTTCCTATTAGGAAGTTGCATCTATGTTTAGAGTCAGCGAGGTTGCAACCCGTTTCTTCTGAAAGCTGCGTTTGGACATTCCAGAGTGGAAGGGAGAAAAGGATGTAAAGAGAAATACCTTGCTCTAAATCCAAAACGGAGATATCTAGCAGAATGGTTTTCAATGTGTGTATTCTACTTCCAGAGATAAACTGATGTGTGTTTGCAGAAGTTGAGAAACCCTTTCTTTGGAGAATGTAGAAACAGTCATTTCCAGCCCTAGAGAGGCATATAAGAGTTAGCAGTAAGAATGCGTTTAAAACACAGAAGACCCGCTTCGTACAAACTCATCTGCTGTGTGTTGGTTCCTTTTAGGAAGTTGCATCTATGTTTAGATTATGTGAGGTAGAAACACGTTTCTTCTAAAAGCTAAGTTTGGACATTGCAGAGTGGATGGGAGAACAGGGTATAAAGAGAAATACCTTGCTCTAAAACCAAAAAGGAGCTATCTAGCTGAATGGTTTTCAATGTGTATATTCAACTTCCAGAGATAAACTGATGTGGGTTTGCAGCAGTTCACAAACCCTTTCTTTCGAGAATGTAGAAACAGTCATTTCCAGTCATAGAGACACATATAAGAGTTAGAAATAAGAAAGCGTTTAAAACACAGAAGACCCGATTCGTAGAAACTCATCTGCTGTGTATTGGTTCCTATTAGGAAGTTGCATCTATGTTTAGATTCAGCGAGGTTGCAACCCGTTTCTTCTAAAAGATGCGTTTGGACATTCCAGAGTGGATGGGAGAAAAGGATGTAAAGAGAAATACCTTGCTCTAAATCCAAAACGGAGGTATCTAGCAGAATGGTTTTCAATGTGTGTATTCTACTTCCAGAGATAAACTGATGTTTGTTTGCAGAAGTTGAGAAACCCTTTCTTTGGAGAATGTACAAACAGTCATTTCCAGCCCTAGAGACGCATATAAGAGTTAGCAGTAAGAATGCGTTTAAAACACAGAAGACCCGCTTCGTACAAACTCATCTGCTGTGTATTGGTTTCTATTAGGAAGTTGCATATATGTTTAGAATCAGCGAGGTTGCAACACGTTTCTTCTAAAGGCTGCGTTTGGACATTCCAGAGTGGATGGGAGAACAGGCTGTAAAGAGAAATACCTTGCTCTAAAACCAAAACGGAGCTATCTAGCAGAATGGTTGTCAATATGTGTATTCAACTTCCAGAGATAAACTGATGTGTGTTTGCAGCAGTTCAGAAACTCTTTTTTGGAAAATGTAGAAACAGTCATTTCCAGCCATAGAGATGCATATAAGAGTTAGCAGTAAGAATGCCTTGAAAACACAGAAGACCCGCTTCGTACAAACTCATCTGCTGTGTGTTGGGTCCTTTTAGGAAGTTGCATCTATGTTTAGATTCAGCGAGGTAGAAACACGTTTTTTCTAAAAGCTGCCTTTGGACCTTCCAGAGTGGATGGGAGAACAGGCTGTGAAGAGAAATACCTTTCTCTTAAACCAAAACGGAGCTATCTAGCTGAATGGTTTTCAATGTGTATATTCAACTTCCAGAGATAAACTGATGTGGGTTTGCAGCAGTTCACAAACCCTTTCTTTGGAGAATGTAGAAACAGTCATTTCCAGTCATAGAGACACATATAAGAGTTAGAAATAAGAAAGCGTTAAAACACAGAAGACCCGATTCGTAGAAACCCATCTGCTGTGTATTGGTTCCTATTAGGAAGTTGCATTTATGTTTAGATTCAGCGAGGTTGCAACCCGTTTCTTCTGAAAGCTGCGTTTGGACATTCCAGAGTGGATGGGAGAAAAGGATGTAAAGAGAAATATCTTGCTCTAAATCCAAAACGGAGGTATCTAGCAGAATGGTTTTCAATGTGTGTATTCTACTTCCAGAGATAAACTGATGTGTGTTTGCAGAAGTTGAGAAACCCTTTCTTTGGAGAATGTAGAAACAGTCATTTCCAGCCCTAGAGACGCATATAAGAGTTAGCAGTAAGAATGCGTTTAAAACACAGAAGACCCGCTTCGTACAAACTCATCTGCTGTGTATTGGTTTCTATTAGGAAGTTGCATATATGTTTAGAATCAGCGAGGCTGCAACACGTTTCTTCTAAAAGCTGCATTTGGACATTCCAGAGTGGATGGGAGAACAGGCTGTAAAGAGAAATACCTTGCTCTAAAACCAAAACGGAGCTATCTAGCAGAATGGTTTTCAATGTGTATATTCAAATTCCGGAGATAAAGTGATGTGTGTTTGCAGCAGTTCAGAAACCCTTTCTTTGGAGAATGTAGAAACAGTCATTTCCAGCCATAGAGACGCATATAAGAGTTAGCAGTAAGAATGCGTTAAAAACACAGAAGACTCGCTTCGTACAAACTCATCTGCTGTGTGTTGGTTCCTTTTAGGAAGTTGCATCTATGTTTAGATTCTGTGAGGTAGAAACACGTTTCTTCTAAAAGCTGCGTTTGGACATTCCAGAGTGGATGGGAGAACAGGCTATAAAGAGAAATAGCTTGCTCTAAAACCAAAAAGGAGCTATCTAGCAGAATGGTTTTCAATGTGTGTATTCAACTTCCAGAGATAAACTGATGTGTGTTTGCAGCAGTTCAGAAACCATTTCTTTGGAGAATGTAGAAAAAATTATTTCCAGCCATAGAGATGCATATAAGAGTTAGCAGTAAGAATGCGTTTAAAACACAGAAGACCCGATTCGTACAAACTCATCTGCTGTGTATTGGTTCCTATTAGGAAGTTGCATCTATGTTTAGAGTCAGCGAGGTTGCAACCTGTTTCTTCTGAAAGCTGCGTTTGGACATTCCAGAGTGGAAGGGAGAAAAGGATGTAAAGAGAAATACCTTGCTCTAAATCCAAAACGGAGATATCTAGCAGAATGGTTTTCAATGTGTGTATTCTACTTCCAGAGATAAACTGATGTGTGTTTGCAGAAGTTGAGAAACCCTTTCTTTGGAGAATGTAGAAACAGTCATTTCCAGCCCTAGAGAGGCATATAAGAGTTAGCAGTAAGAATGCGTTTAAAACACAGAAGACCCGCTTCGTACAAACTCATCTGCTGTGTGTTGGTTCCTTTTAGGAAGTTGCATCTATGTTTAGATTATGTGAGGTAGAAACACGTTTCTTCTAAAAGCTAAGTTTGGACATTGCAGAGTGGATGGGAGAACAGGGTATAAAGAGAAATACCTTGCTCTAAAACCAAAAAGGAGCTATCTAGCTGAATGGTTTTCAATGTGTATATTCAACTTCCAGAGATAAACTGATGTGGGTTTGCAGCAGTTCACAAACCCTTTCTTTCGAGAATGTAGAAACAGTCATTTCCAGTCATAGAGACACATATAAGAGTTAGAAATAAGAAAGCGTTTAAAACACAGAAGACCCGATTCGTAGAAACTCATCTGCTGTGTATTGGTTCCTATTAGGAAGTTGCATCTATGTTTAGATTCAGCGAGGTTGCAACCCGTTTCTTCTAAAAGATGCGTTTGGACATTCCAGAGTGGATGGGAGAAAAGGATGTAAAGAGAAATACCTTGCTCTAAATCCAAAACGGAGGTATCTAGCAGAATGGTTTTCAATGTGTGTATTCTACTTCCAGAGATAAACTGATGTTTGTTTGCAGAAGTTGAGAAACCCTTTCTTTGGAGAATGTACAAACAGTCATTTCCAGCCCTAGAGACGCATATAAGAGTTAGCAGTAAGAATGCGTTTAAAACACAGAAGACCCGCTTCGTACAAACTCATCTGCTGTGTATTGGTTTCTATTAGGAAGTTGCATATATGTTTAGAATCAGCGAGGTTGCAACACGTTTCTTCTAAAGGCTGCGTTTGGACATTCCAGAGTGGATGGGAGAACAGGCTGTAAAGAGAAATACCTTGCTCTAAAACCAAAACGGAGCTATCTAGCAGAATGGTTGTCAATATGTGTATTCAACTTCCAGAGATAAACTGATGTGTGTTTGCAGCAGTTCAGAAACCCTTTTTTGGAAAATGTAGAAACAGTCATTTCCAGCCATAGAGATGCATATAAGAGTTAGCAGTAAGAATGCCTTGAAAACACAGAAGACCCGCTTCGTACAAACTCATCTGCTGTGTGTTGGGTCCTTTTAGGAAGTTGCATCTATGTTTAGATTCAGCGAGGTAGAAACACGTTTTTTCTAAAAGCTGCGTTTGGACATTCCAGAGTGGATGGGAGAACAGGCTATAAAGAGAAATACCTTGCTCTAAAACCAAAAAGGAGCTATCTAGCAGAATGGTTTTCAATGTGTGTATTCAACTTCCAGAGATAAACTGATGTGTGTTTGCAGTAGTTCAGAAACCCTTTCTTTGGAGAATGAAGAAACAGTTATTTCCAGCACTAGAGACCCATATAAGAGTTAGCAGTAAGAATGCGTTTAAAACACAGAAGACCCGCTTCGTACAAAATCATCTGCTGTGTGTTGGTTACATTTAGGAAGTTGCATCTATGTTTAGATTCAGCGAGGTAGAAACACGTTTCTTCAAAAAGCCGCGTTTGGACATTCCAGAGTGGATGGGAGAACAGGCTGTAAAGAAAAATAACTTGCTCTAAAACCAAAACGGAGCTATCTAGCAGAATGGTTGTCAATGTGTATATTCAACTTCCAGAGTTAAACTGATTTATGTTTGCCGCAGTTCAGAAACCCTTTCTTTGGTGAATGTAGAAACAGTCATTTCCAGCCCTAGAGACGCATATAAGAGTTAGCAGTAAGAATGCGTTTAAAACACAGAAGTCCCCCTTCGTACTTACTCATATGCTGTGTGTTGGTTTTCTTTAGGAAGTTGCATCTATGTTTAGATTCAGAGAGTTAGAAACACGTTTCTTTTAAAAGCTGCGTTTGGACATACCAGAATGGATGGGAGAACAGGCTGTAAAGAGAAATACCTTTCTCTAAAACCAAAACGGAGCTATCTAGCAGAATGGTTGTCAATATGTGTATTCAACTTCCAGAGTTAAACTGATGTGTGTTTGCAGCAGTTCAGAAACCCTTTTTTGGAAAATGTTGAAACAGTCTTTTCTAGCCCTAGAGACGCATATAAGAGTTAGCAGTAAGAATGCGTTTAAAACACAGAAGACTCGCTTCGTACAAACTCATCTGCTGTGTGTTTGTTCATTTTAGGAAGTTGCATCTATGTTTAGATTCTGTGAGGTAGAAACACGTTTCTTCTAAAAGCTAAGTTTGGACATTCCAGAGTGGATGGGAGAACAGGGTATAAAGAGAAATACCTTGCTCTAAAACCAAAAAGGAGCTATCTAGCTGAATGGTTTTCAATGTGTGTATTCAACTTCCAGAGATAAACTGATGTGTGTTTGCAGTTGTTCAGAAACCCTTTCTTTGGAGAATGAAGAAACAGTTATTTCCAGCACTAGAGACGCATATAAGAGTTAGCAGTAAGAATGCATTTAAAACACAGAAGACCCGCTTCGTACAAACTCATCTGCTGTGTATTGGTTCCTATTAGGAGGTTGCATCTATGTTTAGAATCAGCGAGGTTGCAACACGTTTCTTTTAAAGGCTGCGTTTGGACATTCCAGAGTTGATGGGAGAACAGGCTGTATAGAGAAATACCTTGCTCTAAAACCAAAACGGAGCTATCTAGCAGAATGGTTTTCAATGTTTGTATTCAACTTCCAGAGATAAACTGATGTGTGTTTGCAGCAGTTCAGAAACCCTTTTTTGGAAAATGTAGAAACAGTCATTTCCAGCCATAGAGATGCATATAAGAGTTAGCAGTAAGAATGCCTTGAAAACACAGAAGACCCGCTTCGTACAAACTCATCTGCTGTGTGTTGGGTCCTTTTAGGAAGTTGCATCTATGTTTAGATTCAGCGAGGTAGAAACACGTTTTTTCTAAAAGCTGCGTTTGGACCTTCCAGAGTGGATGGGAGAACAGGCTGTGAAGAGAAATACCTTTCTCTGAAACCAAAACGGAGCTATCTAGCTGAATGGTTTTCAATGTGTATATTCAACTTCCAGAGATAAACTGATGTGGGTTTGCAGCAGTTCACAAACCCTTTCTTTGGAGAATGTAGAAACAGTCATTTCCAGTCATAGAGACACATATAAGAGTTAGAAATAAGAAAGCGTTTAAAACACAGAAGACCCGATTCGTAGAAACTCATCTGCTGTGTATTGGTTCCTATTAGGAAGTTGCATTTATGTTTAGATTCAGCGAGGTTGCAACCCGTTTCTTCTGAAAGCTGCGTTTGGATATTCCAGAGTGGATGGGAGAAAAGGATGTAAAGAGAAATACCTTGCTCTAAATCCAAAACGGAGGTATCTAGCAGAATGGTTTTCAATGTGTGTATTCTACTTCCAGAGATAAACTGATGTGTGTTTGCAGAAGTTGAGAAACCCTTTCTTTGGAGAATGTAGAAACAGTCATTTCCAGCCCTAGAGACGCATATAAGAGTTAGCAGTAAGAATGCGTTTAAAACACAGAAGACCCGCTTCGTACAAACTCATCTGCTGTGTATTGGTTTCTATTAGGAAGTTGCATATATGTTTAGAATCAGCGAGGTTGCAACACGTTTCTTCTAAAAGCTGCATTTGGACATTCCAGAGTGGATGGGAGAACAGGCTGTAAAGAGAAATACCTTGCTCTAAAACCAAAACGGAGCTATCTAGCAGAATGGTTTTCAATGTGTATATTCAAATTCCGGAGATAAAGTGATGTGTGTTTGCAGCAGTTCAGAAACCCTTTCTTTGGAGAATGTAGAAACAGTCATTTCCAGCCATAGAGACGCATATAAGAGTTAGCAGTAAGAATGCGTTTAAAACACAGAAGACTCGCTTCGTACAAACTCATCTGGTGTGTGTTGGTTCCTTTTAGGAAGTTGCATCTATGTTTAGATTCTGTGAGGTAGAAACACGTTTCTTCTAAAAGCTGCGTTTGGACATTCCAGAGTGGATGGGAGAACAGGCTATAAAGAGAAATAGCTTGCTCTAAAACCAAAAAGGAGCTATCTAGCAGAATGGTTTTCAATGTGTGTATTCAACTTCCAGAGATAAACTGATGTGTGTTTGCAGCAGTTCAGAAACCATTTCTTTGGAGAATGTAGAAAAAATTATTTCCAGCCATAGAGATGCATATAAGAGTTAGCAGTAAGAATGCGTTTAAAACACAGAAGACCCGATTCGTACAAACTCATCTGCTGTGTATTGGTTCCTATTAGGAAGTTGCATCTATGTTTAGAGTCAGCGAGGTTGCAACCCGTTTCTTCTGAAAGCTGCGTTTGGACATTCCAGAGTGGAAGGGAGAAAAGGATGTAAAGAGAAATACCTTGCTCTAAATCCAAAACGGAGATATCTAGCAGAATGGTTTTCAATGTGTGTATTCTAATTCCAGAGATAAACTGATGTGTGTTTGCCGAAGTTGAGAAACCCTTTCCTTGGAGAATGTAGAAACAGTCATTTCCAGCCCTAGAGAGGCATATAAGAGTTAGCAGTAAGAATGCGTTTAAAACACAGAAGACCCGCTTCGTACACACTCATCTGCTGTGTGTTGGTTCCTTTTAGGAAGTTGCATCTATGTTTAGATTATGTGAGGTAGAAACACGTTTCTTCTAAAAGCTAAGTTTGGACATTGCAGAGTGGATGGGAGAACAGGGTATAAAGAGAAATACCTTGCTCTAAAACCAAAAAGGAGCTATCTAGCTGAATGGTTTTCAATGTGTATATTCAACTTCCAGAGATAAACTGATGTGGGTTTGCAGCAGTTCACAAACCCTTTCTTTCGAGAATGTAGAAACAGTCATTTCCAGTCATAGAGACACATATAAGAGTTAGAAATAAGAAAGCGTTTAAAACACAGAAGACCCGATTCGTAGAAACTCATCTGCTGTGTATTGGTTCCTATTAGGAAGTTGCATCTATGTTTAGATTCAGCGAGGTTGCAACCCTTTTCTTCTAAAAGATGCGTTTGGACATTCCAGAGTGGATGGGAGAAAAGGATGTAAAGAGAAATACCTTGCTCTAAATCCAAAACGGAGGTATCTAGCAGAATGGTTTTCAATGTGTGTATTCTACTTCCAGAGATAAACTGATGTTTGTTTGCAGAAGTTGAGAAACCCTTTCTTTGGAGAATGTAGAAACAGTCATTTCCAGCCCTAGAGACGCATATAAGAGTTAGCAGTAAGAATGCGTTTAAAACACAGAAGACCCGCTTCGTACAAACTCATCTGCTGTGTATTGGTTTCTATTAGGAAGTTGCATATATGTTTAGAATCAGCGAGGTTGCAACACGTTTCTTCTAAAGGCTGCGTTTGGACATTCCAGAGTGGATGGGAGAACAGGCTGTAAAGAGAAATACCTTGCTCTAAAACCAAAACGGAGCTATCTAGCAGAATGGTTGTCAATATGTGTATTCAACTTCCAGAGATAAACTGATGTGTGTTTGCAGCAGTTCAGAAACCCTTTTTTGGAAAATGTAGAAACAGTCATTTCCAGCCATAGAGATGCATATAAGAGTTAGCAGTAAGAATGCCTTGAAAACACAGAAGACCCGCTTCGTACAAACTCATCTGCTGTGTGTTGGGTCCTTTTAGGAAGTTGCATCTATGTTTAGATTCAGCGAGGTAGAAACACGTTTTTTCTAAAAGCTGCGTTTGGACCTTCCAGAGTGGATGGGAGAACAGGCTGTGAAGAGAAATACCTTTCTCTGAAACCAAAACGGAGCTATCTAGCTGAATGGTTTTCAATGTGTATATTCAACTTCCAGAGATAAACTGATGTGGGTTTGCAGCAGTTCACAAACCCCTTCTTTGGAGAATGTAGAAACAGTCATTTCCAGTCATAGAGACACATATAAGAGTTAGAAATAAGAAAGCGTTTAAAACACAGAAGACCCGATTCGTAGAAACCCATCTGCTGTGTATTGGTTCCTATTAGGAAGTTGCATTTATGTTTAGATTCAGCGAGGTTGCAACCAGTTTCTTCTGAAAGCTGCGTTTGGACATTCCAGAGTGGATGGGAGAAAAGGATGTAAAGAGAAATACCTTGCTCTAAATCCAAAACGGAGGTATCTAGCAGAATGGTTTTCAATGTGTGTATTCTACTTCCAGAGATAAACTGATGTGTGTTTGCAGAAGTTGAGAAACCCTTTCTTTGGAGAATGTAGAAACAGTCATTTCCAGCCCTAGAGACGCATATAAGAGTTAGCAGTAAGAATGCGTTTAAAACACAGAAGACCCGCTTCGTACAAACTCATCTGCTGTGTATTGGTTTCTATTAGGAAGTTGCATATATGTTTAGAATCAGCGAGGTTGCAACACGTTTCTTCTACAAGCTGCATTTGGACATTCCAGAGTGGATGGGAGAACAGGCTGTAAAGAGAAATACCTTGCTCTAAAACCAAAACGGAGCTATCTAGCAGAATGGTTTTCAATGTGTATATTCAAATTCCGGAGATAAAGTGATGTGTGTTTGCAGCAGTTCAGAAACCCTTTCTTTGGAGAATGTAGAAACAGTCATTTCCAGCCATAGAGACGCATATAAGAGTTAGCAGTAAGAATGCGTTTAAAACACAGAAGACTCGCTTCGTACAAACTCATCTGCTGTGTGTTGGTTCCTTTTAAAAAGTTGCATCTATGTTTAGATTCAGCGAGGTCGAAACACGTTTCTTCAAAAAGCCGCGTTTGGACATTCCAGAGTGGATGGGAGAACAGGCTGTAAAGAAAATTAACTTGCTCTAAAACCAAAACGGAGCTATCTAGCAGAATGGTTGTCAATGTGTGTATTCAACTTCCAGAGTTAAAATGATTTATGTTTGCCGCAGTTCAGAAACCCTTTCTTTGGTGAATGTAGAAACAGTCATTTCCAGCCCTAGAGACGCATATAAGAGTTAGCAGTAAGAATGCGTTTAAAACACAGAAGTCCCGCTTCGTACTTACTCATATGCTGTGTGTTGGTTTTCTTTAGGAAGTTGCATCTATGTTTAGATTCAGAGAGGTAGAAACACGTTTCTTTTAAAAGCTGTGTTTGGACATACCAGAATGGATGGGAGAACAGGCTGTAAAGAGAAATACCTTGCTCTAAAACCAAAACGGAGCTATCTAGCAGAATGGTTGTCAATATGTGTATTCAACTTCCAGAGTTAAACTGATGTGTGTTTGCAGCAGTTCAGAAACCCTTTTTTGGAAAATGTTGAAACAGTCATTTCTAGCCCTAGAGACGCATATAAGAGTTAGCAGTAAGAATGCGTTTAAAACACAGAAGACTCGCTTCGTACAAACTCATCTGCTGTGTGTTGGTTCCTTTTAGGAAGTTGCATCTATGTTTAGATTCTGTGAGGTAGAAACACGTTTCTTCTAAAAGCTAAGTTTGGACATTCCAGAGTGGATGGGAGAACAGGCTATAAAGAGAAATACCTTGCTCTAAAACCAAAAAGGAGTTATCTAGCTGAATGGTTTTCAATGTGTGTATTCAACTTCCAGAGATAAACTGATGTGTGTTTGCAGTAGTTCAGAAACCCTTTCTTTGGAGAATGAAGAAACAGTTATTTCCAGCACTAGAGACGCATATAAGAGTTAGCAGTAAGAATGCATTTAAAACACAGAAGACCCGCTTCGTACAAACTCATCTGCTGTGTATTGGTTCCTATTAGGAGGTTGCATCTATGTTTAGAATCAGCGAGGTTGCAACACGTTTCTTTTAAAGGCTGCGTTTGGACATTCCAGAGTGGATGGGAGAACAGGCTGTATAGAGAAATACCTTGCTCTAAAACCAAAACGGAGCTATCTAGCAGAATGGTTTTCAATGTTTGTATTCAACTTCCAGAGATAAACTGATGTGTGTTTGCAGCAGTTCAGAAACCCTTTTTTGGAAAATGTAGAAACAGTCATTTCCAGCCATAGAGATGCATATGAGAGTTAGCAGTAAGAATGCCTTGAAAACACAGAAGACCTGCTTCGTACAAACTCATCTGCTGTGTGTTGGGTCCTTTTAGGAAGTTGCATCTATGTTTAGATTCAGCGAGGTAGAAACACGTTTTTTCTAAAAGCTGCGTTTGGACCTTCCAGAGTGGATGGGAGAACAGGCTGTGAAGAGAAATACCTTTCTCTGAAACCAAAACGGAGCTATCTAGCTGAATGGTTTTCAATGTGTATATTCAACTTCCAGAGATAAACTGATGTGGGTTTGCAGCAGTTCACAAACCCCTTCTTTGGAGAATGTAGAAACAGTCATTTCCAGTCATAGAGACACATATAAGAGTTAGAAATAAGAAAGCGTTTAAAACACAGAAGACCCGATTCGTAGAAACCCATCTGCTGTGTATTGGTTCCTATTAGGAAGTTGCATTTATGTTTAGATTCAGGGAGGTTGCAACCAGTTTCTTCTGAAAGCTGCGTTTGGACATTCCAGAGTGGATGGGAGAAAAGGATGTAAAGAGAAATACCTTGCTCTAAATCCAAAACGGAGGTATCTAGCAGAATGGTTTTCAATGTGTGTATTCTACTTCCAGAGATAAACTGATGTGTGTTTGCAGAAGTTGAGAAACCCTTTCTTTGGAGAATGTAGAAACAGTCATTTCCAGCCCTAGAGACGCATATAAGAGTTAGCAGTAAGAATGCGTTTAAAACACAGAAGACCCGCTTCGTACAAACTCATCTGCTGTGTATTGGTTTCTATTAGGAAGTTGCATATATGTTTAGAATCAGCGAGGTTGCAACACGTTTCTTCTACAAGCTGCATTTGGACATTCCAGAGTGGATGGGAGAACAGGCTGTAAAGAGAAATACCTTGCTCTAAAACCAAAACGGAGCTATCTAGCAGAATGGTTTTCAATGTGTATATTCAAATTCCGGAGATAAAGTGATGTGTGTTTGCAGCAGTTCAGAAACCCTTTCTTTGGAGAATGTAGAAACAGTCATTTCCAGCCATAGAGACGCATATAAGAGTTAGCAGTAAGAATGCGTTTAAAACACAGAAGACTCGCTTCGTACAAACTCATCTGCTGTGTGTTGGTTCCTTTTAAAAAGTTGCATCTATGTTTAGATTCAGCGAGGTCGAAACACGTTTCTTCAAAAAGCCGCGTTTGGACATTCCAGAGTGGATGGGAGAACAGGCTGTAAAGAAAATTAACTTGCTCTAAAACCAAAACGGAGCTATCTAGCAGAATGGTTGTCAATGTGTGTATTCAACTTCCAGAGTTAAACTGATTTATGTTTGCCGCAGTTCAGAAACCCTTTCTTTGGTGAATGTAGAAACAGTCATTTCCAGCCCTAGAGACGCATATAAGAGTTAGCAGTAAGAATGCGTTTAAAACACAGAAGTCCCGCTTCGTACTTACTCATATGCTGTGTGTTGGTTTTCTTTAGGAAGTTGCATCTATGTTTAGATTCAGAGAGGTAGAAACACGTTTCTTTTAAAAGCTGTGTTTGGACATACCAGAATGGATGGGAGAACAGGCTGTAAAGAGAAATACCTTGCTCTAAAACCAAAACGGAGCTATCTAGCAGAATGGTTGTCAATATGTGTATTCAACTTCCAGAGTTAAACTGATGTGTGTTTGCAGCAGTTCAGAAACCCTTTTTTGGAAAATGTTGAAACAGTCATTTCTAGCCCTAGAGACGCATATAAGAGTTAGCAGTAAGAATGCGTTTAAAACATAGAAGACTCGCTTCGTACAAACTCATCTGCTGTGTGTTGGTTCCTTTTAGGAAGTTGCATCTATGTTTAGATTCTGTGAGGTAGAAACACGTTTCTTCTAAAAGCTAAGTTTGGACATTCCAGAGTGGATGGGAGAACAGGCTATAAAGAGAAATACCTTGCTCTAAAACCAAAAAGGAGCTATCTAGCTGAATGGTTTTCAATGTGTGTATTCAACTTCCAGAGATAAACTGATGTGTGTTTGCAGTAGTTCAGAAACCCTTTCTTTGGAGAATGAAGAAACAGTTATTTCCAGCACTAGAGACGCATATAAGAGTTAGCAGTAAGAATGCATTTAAAACACAGAAGACCCGCTTCGTACAAACTCATCTGCTGTGTATTGGTTCCTATTAGGAGGTTGCATCTATGTTTAGAATCAGCGAGGTTGCAACACGTTTCTTTTAAAGGCTGCGTTTGGACATTCCAGAGTGGATGGGAGAACAGGCTGTATAGAGAAATACCTTGCTCTAAAACCAAAACGGAGCTATCTAGCAGAATGGTTTTCAATGTTTGTATTCAACTTCCAGAGATAAACTGATGTGTGTTTGCAGCAGTTCAGAAACCCTTTTTTGGAAAATGTAGAAACAGTCATTTCCAGCCATAGAGATGCATATGAGAGTTAGCAGTAAGAATGCCTTGAAAACACAGAAGACCTGCTTCGTACAAACTCATCTGCTGTGTGTTGGGTCCTTTTTGGAAGTTGCATCTATGTTTAGATTCAGCGAGGTAGAAACACGTTTTTTCTAAAAGCTGCGTTTGGACCTTCCAGAGTGGATGGGAGAACAGGCTGTGAAGAGAAATACCTTTCTCTGAAACCAAAACGGAGCTATCTAGCTGAATGGTTTTCAATGTGTATATTCAACTTCCAGAGATAAACTGATGTGGGTTTGCAGCAGTTCACAAACCCCTTCTTTGGAGAATGTAGAAACAGTCATTTCCAGTCATAGAGACACATATAAGAGTTAGAAATAAGAAAGCGTTTAAAACACAGAAGACCCGATTCGTAGAAACCCATCTGCTGTGTATTGGTTCCTATTAGGAAGTTGCATTTATGTTTAGATTCAGGGAGGTTGCAACCCGTTTCTTCTGAAAGCTGCGTTTGGACATTCCAGAGTGGATGGGAGAAAAGGATGTAAAGAGAAATACCTTGCTCTAAATCCAAAACGGAGGTATCTAGCAGAATGGTTTTCAATGTGTGTATTCTACTTCCAGAGATAAACTGATGTGTGTTTGCAGAAGTTGAGAAACCCTTTCTTTGGAGAATGTAGAAACAGTCATTTCCAGCCCTAGAGACGCATATAAGAGTTAGCAGTAAGAATGCGTTTAAAACACAGAAGACCCGCTTCGTACAAACTCATCTGCTGTGTATTGGTTTCTATTAGGAAGTTGCATATATGTTTAGAATCAGCGAGGTTGCAACACGTTTCTTCTACAAGCTGCATTTGGACATTCCAGAGTGGATGGGAGAACAGGCTGTAAAGAGAAATACCTTGCTCTAAAACCAAAACGGAGCTATCTAGCAGAATGGTTTTCAATGTGTATATTCAAATTCCGGAGATAAAGTGATGTGTGTTTGCAGCAGTTCAGAAACCCTTTCTTTGGAGAATGTAGAAACAGTCATTTCCAGCCATAGAGACGCATATAAGAGTTAGCAGTAAGAATGCGTTTAAAACACAGAAGACTCGCTTCGTACAAACTCATCTGCTGTGTGTTGGTTCCTTTTAAAAAGTTGCATCTATGTTTAGATTCAGCGAGGTCGAAACACGTTTCTTCAAAAAGCCGCGTTTGGACATTCCAGAGTGGATGGGAGAACAGGCTGTAAAGAAAATTAACTTGCTCTAAAACCAAAACGGAGCTATCTAGCAGAATGGTTGTCAATGTGTGTATTCAACTTCCAGAGTTAAACTGATTTATGTTTGCCGCAGTTCAGAAACCCTTTCTTTGGTGAATGTAGAAACAGTCATTTCCAGCCCTAGAGACGCATATAAGAGTTAGCAGTAAGAATGCGTTTAAAACACAGAAGTCCCGCTTCGTACTTACTCATATGCTGTGTGTTGGTTTTCTTTAGGAAGTTGCATCTATGTTTAGATTCAGAGAGGTAGAAACACGTTTCTTTTAAAAGCTGTGTTTGGACATACCAGAATGGATGGGAGAACAGGCTGTAAAGAGAAATACCTTGCTCTAAAACCAAAACGGAGCTATCTAGCAGAATGGTTGTCAATATGTGTATTCAACTTCCAGAGTTAAACTGATGTGTGTTTGCAGCAGTTCAGAAACCCTTTTTTGGAAAATGTTGAAACAGTCATTTCTAGCCCTAGAGACGCATATAAGAGTTAGCAGTAAGAATGCGTTTAAAACACAGAAGACTCGCTTCGTACAAACTCATCTGCTGTGTGTTGGTTCCTTTTAGGAAGTTGCATCTATGTTTAGATTCTGTGAGGTAGAAACACGTTTCTTCTAAAAGCTAAGTTTGGACATTCCAGAGTGGATGGGAGAACAGGCTATAAAGAGAAATACCTTGCTCTAAAACCAAAAAGGAGCTATCTAGCTGAATGGTTTTCAATGTGTGTATTCAACTTCCAGAGATAAACTGATGTGTGTTTGCAGTAGTTCAGAAACCCTTTCTTTGGAGAATGAAGAAACAGTTATTTCCAGCACTAGAGACGCATATAAGAGTTAGCAGTAAGAATGCATTTAAAACACAGAAGACCCGCTTCGTACAAACTCATCTGCTGTGTATTGGTTCCTATTAGGAGGTTGCATCTATGTTTAGAATCAGCGAGGTTGCAACACGTTTCTTTTAAAGGCTGCGTTTGGACATTCCAGAGTGGATGGGAGAACAGGCTGTATAGAGAAATACCTTGCTCTAAAACCAAAACGGAGCTATCTAGCAGAATGGTTTTCAATGTTTGTATTCAACTTCCAGAGATAAACTGATGTGTGTTTGCAGCAGTTCAGAAACCCTTTTTTGGAAAATGTAGAAACAGTCATTTCCAGCCATAGAGATGCATATGAGAGTTAGCAGTAAGTATGCCTTGAAAACACAGAAGACCCGCTTCGTACAAACTCATCTGCTGTGTGTTGGGTCCTTTTAGAAAGTTGCATCTATGTTTAGATTCAGCGAGGTAGAAACACGTTTTTTCTAAAAGCTGCGTTTGGACCTTCCAGAGTGGATGGGAGAACAGGCTGTGAAGAGAAATACCTTTCTCTGAAACCAAAACGGAGCTATCTAGCTGAATGGTTTTCAATGTGTATATTCAACTTCCAGAGATAAACTGATGTGGGTTTGCAGCAGTTCACAAACCCTTTCTTTGGAGAATGTAGAAACAGTCATTTCCAGTCATAGAGACACATATAAGAGTTAGAAATAAGAAAGCGTTTAAAACACAGAAGACCCGATTCGTAGAAACTCATCTGCTGTGTATTGGTTCCTATTAGGAAGTTGCATCTATGTTTAGATTCAGCGAGGTTGCAACCCGTTTCTTCTGAAAGCTGCGTTTGGACATTCCAGAGTGGATGGGAGAAAAGGATGTAAAGAGAAATACCTTGCTCTAAATCCTAAACGGAGGTATCTAGCAGAATGGTTTTCAATGTGTGTATTCTACTTCCAGAGATAAACTGATGTGTGTTTGCAGAAGTTGAGAAACCCTTTCTTTGGAGAATGTAGAAACAGTCATTTCCAGCCCTAGAGACGCATATAGGAGTTAGCAGTAAGAATGCGTTTAAAACACAGAAGACCCGCTTCGTACAAACTCATCTGCTGTGTATTGGTTTCTATTAGGAAGTTGCATATATGTTTAGAATCAGCGAGGTTGCAACACGTTTCTTCTACAAGCTGCATTTGGACATTCCAGAGTGGATGGGAGAACAGGCTGTAAAGAGAAATACCTTGCTCTAAAACCAAAACGGAGCTATCTAGCAGAATGGTTTTCAATGTGTATATTCAAATTCCGGAGATAAAGAGATGTGTGTTTGCAGCAGTTCAGAAACCCTTTCTTTGGAGAATGTAGAAACAGTCATTTCCAGCCATAGAGACGCATATAAGAGTTAGCAGTAAGAATGCGTTTAAAACACAGAAGACTCGCTTCGTACAAACTCATCTGGTGTGTGTTGGTTCCTTTTAGGAAGTTGCATCTATGTTTAGATTCTGTGAGGTAGAAACACGTTTCTTCTAAAAGCTGCGTTTGGACATTCCAGAGTGGGTGGGAGAACAGGCTATAAAGAGAAATACCTTGCTCTAAAACCAAAAAGGAGCTATCTAGCAGAATGGTTTTCAATGTGTGTATTCAACTTCCAGAGATAAACTGATGTGTGTTTGCAGTAGTTCAGAAACCCTTTCTTTGGAGAATGAAGAAACAGTTATTTCCAGCACTAGAGACCCATATAAGAGTTAGCAGTAAGAATGCGTTTAAAACACAGAAGACCCGCTTCGTACAAAATCATCTGCTGTGTGTTGGTTACATTTAGGAAGTTGCATCTATGTTTAGATTCAGCGAGGTAGAAACACGTTTCTTCAAAAAGCCGCGTTTGGACATTCCAGAGTGGTTGGGAGAACAGGCTGTAAAGAAAAATAACTTGCTCTAAAACCAAAACGGAGCTATCTAGCAGAATGGTTGTCAATGTGTGTATTCAACTTCCAGAGTTAAACTGATTTATGTTTGCCGCAGTTCAGAAACCCTTTCTTTGGTGAATGTAGAAACAGTCATTTCCAGCCCTAGAGACGCATATAAGAGTTAGCAGTAAGAATGCGTTTAAAACACAGAAGTCCCCCTTCGTACTTACTCATATGCTGTGTGTTGGTTTTCTTTAGGAAGTTGAATCTATGTTTAGATTCAGAGAGGTAGAAACACGTTTCTTTTAAAAGCTGTGTTTGGACATACCAGAATGGATGGGAGAACAGGCTGTAAAGAGAAATACCTTGCTCTAAAACCAAAACGGAGCTATCTAGCAGAATGGTTGTCAATGTGTGTATTCAACTTCCAGAGTTAAACTGATGTGTGTTTGCAGCAGTTCAGAAACCCTTTTTTGGAAAATGTTGAAACAGTCATTTCTAGCCCTAGAGACGCATATAAGAGTTAGCAGTAAGAATGCGTTTAAAACACAGAAGACCCGCTTCGTACAAACTCATCTGCTGTGTGTTGGGTCCTTTTAGGAAGTTGCATCTATGTTTAGATTCAGCGAGGTAGAAACACGTTTCTTCTAAAAGCTGCGTTTGGACATTCCAGAGTGGATGGGAGAACAGGCTGTAAAGAGAAATACCTTGCTCTAAAACCAAAACGGAGCTATCTAGCAGAATGGTTGTCAATGTGTGTATTCCACTTCCAGAGTTAAACTGATGTGTGTTTGCAGCAGTTCAGAAACCCTTTCTTTGGAGAATGTAGAAAAAGTCATTTCCAACCCTAGATACGCATATAACAGCAGTAAGAATGCGTTTAAAACACAGAAGACCTGCTTCTTGCAAACTCATCTGCTGTGTGTTGGTTCCTTTTATGAAGTTGCATCTAAGTTTAGATTCAGCGAGGTTGCAACACGTTTCTTCTAAAAGCTGCGTTTGGACGTTCCAGAGTGGATGGGAGAACAGGTTGTAAAGAAAAATACCTTGCTCTAAAACCAAAACGGAGCTTTCTTGCTGAATGGCTTTCAATGTGTGTATTCCACTTCCAGAGCTAAACTGATGTGTGTTTGCAGCAGTTCAGAAACCCTTTCTTTGGAGAATGAAGAAACAGTTATTTCCAGCCCCAGAGACGAATATAAGAGTTAGCAGTAGGTATGCGTTTAAAACACAGAAGACCAGCTTCGTACTTACTCATATGCTGTGTGTTGGTTTTCTTTAGGAAGTTGCATCTATGTTTAGATTCAGAGAGGTAGAAACACGTTTCTTTTAAAAGCTGCGTTTGGACATACCAGAATGGATGGGAGAACAGGCTGTAAAGAGAAATACCTTGCTCTAAAACCAAAACGGAGCTATCTAGCAGAATGGTTGTCAATATGTGTATTCAACTTCCAGAGTTAAACTGATGTGTGTTTGCAGCAGTTCAGAAACCCTTTTTTGGAAAATGTTGAAACAGTCTTTTCTAGCCCTAGAGACGCATATAAGAGTTAGCAGTAAGAATGCGTTTAAAACACAGAAGACTCGCTTCGTACAAACTCATCTGCTGTGTGTTGGTTCCTTTTAGGAAGTTGCATCTATGTTTAGATTCTGTGAGGTAGAAACACGTTTCTTCTAAAACCTAAGTTTGGACATTCCAGAGTGGATGGGAGAACAGGCTATAAAGAGAAATACCTTGCTCTAAAACCAAAAAGGAGCTATCTAGCAGAATGGTTTTCAATGTGTGTATTCAACTTCCAGAGATAAACTGATGTGTGTTTGCAGTAGTTCAGAAACCCTTTCTTTAGAGAATGAAGAAACAGTTATTTCCAGCACTAGAGATGCATATAAGAGTTAGCAGTAAGAATGCATTTAAAACTCAGAAGACCCGCTTCGTACAAACTCATCTGCTGTGTATTGGTTCCTATTAGGAAGTTGCATCTATGTTTAGAATCAGCGAGGTTGCAACACGTTTCTTTTAAAAGCTGCGTTTGGACATTCCAGAGTGGATGGGAGAACAGGCTGTATAGAGAAATACCTTGCTCTAAAACCAAAACGGAGCTATCTAGCAGAATGGTTTTCAATGTTTGTATTCAACTTCCAGAGATAAACTGATGTGTGTTTGCAGCAGTTCAGAAACCCTTTTTTGGAAAATGTAGAAACAGTCATTTCCAGCCATAGAGATGCATATAAGAGTTAGCAGTAAGAATGCCTTGAAAACACAGAAGACCCGATTCGTACAAACTCATCTGCTGTGTGTTGGGTCCTTTTAGGAAGTTGCATCTATGTTTAGATTCAGCGAGGTAGAAACACGTTTTTTCTAAAAGCTGCCTTTGGACCTTCCAGAGTGGATGGGAGAACAGGCTGTAAAGAGAAATACCTTTCTCTGAAACCAAAACGGAGCTAATTAGCTGAATGGTTTTCAATGTGTATATTCAACTTCCAGAGTTAAACTGATGTGGGTTTGCAGCAGTTCACAAACCCTTTCTTTGGAGAATGTAGAAACAGTCATTTCCAGTCATAGAGACACATATAAGAGTTAGAAATAAGAAAGCGTTTAAAACACAGAAGACCCGATTCGTAGAAACCCATCTGCTGTGTATTGGTTCCTATTAGGAAGTTGCATTTATGTTTAGATTCAGCGAGGTTGCAACCCGTTTCTTCTGAAAGCTGCGTTTGGACATTCCAGAGTGGAAGGGAGAAAAGGTTGTAAAGAGAAATACCTTGCTCTAAATCCAAAACGGAGGTATCTAGCAGAATGGTTTTCAATGTGTGTATTCTACTTCCAGAGATAAACTGATGTGTGTTTGCAGAAGTTGAGAAACCCTTTCTTTGGAGAATGTAGAAACAGTCATTTCCAGCCCTAGAGACGCATATAAGAGTTAGCAGTAAGAATGCGTTTAAAACACAGAAGACCCGCTTCGTACAAACTCATCTGCTGTGTATTGGTTTCTATTAGGAAGTTGCATATATGTTTAGAATCAGCGAGGTTGCAACAGGTTTCTTCTACAAGCTGCATTTGGACATTCCAGAGTGGATGGGAGAACAGGCTGTAAAGAGAAATACCTTGCTCTAAAACCAAAACGGAGCTATCTAGCAGAATGGTTTTCAATGTGTATATTCAAATTCCGGAGATAAAGTGATGTGTGTTTGCAGCAGTTCAGAAACCCTTTCTTTGGAGAATGTAGAAACAGTCATTTCCAGCCATAGAGACGCATATAAGAGTTAGCAGTAAGAATGCGTTTAAAACACAGAAGACTCGCTTCGTACAAACTCATCTGCTGTGTGTTGGTTCCTTTTAGGAAGTTGCATCTATGTTTAGATTCTGTGAGGTAGAAACACGTTTCTTCTAAAAGCTGCGTTTGGACATTCCAGAGTGGATGGGAGAACAGGCTATAAAGAGAAATACCTTGCTTTAAAACCAAAAAGGAGCTATCTAGCAGAATGGTTTTCAATGTGTGTATTCAACTTCCAGAGATAAACTGATGTGTGTTTGCAGTAGTTCAGAAACCCTTTCTTTGGAGAATGAAGAAACAGTTATTTCCAGCACTAGAGACCCATATAAGAGTTAGCAGTAAGAATGCGTTTAAAACACAGAAGTCCCGCTTCGTACAAAATCATCTGCTGTGTGTTGGTTACATTTAGGAAGTTGCATCTATGTTTAGATTCAGCGAGGTAGAAACACGTTTCTTCAAAAAGCCGCGTTTGGACATTCCAGAGTGGATGGGAGAACAGGCTGTAAAGAAAAATAACTTGCTCTAAAACCAAAACGGAGCTATCTAGCAGAATGGTTGTCAATGTGTATATTCAACTTCCAGAGTTAAACTGATTTATGTTTGCCGCAGTTCAGAAACCCTTTCTTTGGTGAATGTAGAAACAGTCATTTCCAGCCCTAGAGACGCATATAAGAGTTAGCAGTAAGAATGCGTTTAAAACACAGAAGTCCCCCTTCGTACTTACTCATATGCTGTGTGTTGGTTTTCTTTAGGAAGTTGCATCTATGTTTAGATTCAGAGAGGTAGAAACACGTTTCTTTTAAAAGCTGCGTTTGGACATACCAGAATGGATGGGAGAACAGGCTGTAAAGAGAAATACCTTGCTCTAAAACCAAAACGGAGCTATCTAGCAGAATGGTTGTCAATATGTGTATTCAACTTCCAGAGTTAAACTGATGTGTGTTTGCAGCAGTTCAGAAACCCTTTTTTGGAAAATGTTGAAACAGTCATTTCTAGCCCTAGAGACTCATATAAGAGTTAGCAGTAAGAATGCGTTTAAAACACAGAAGACTCGCTTCGTACAAACTCATCTGCTGTGTGTTGGTTCCTTTTAGGAAGTTGCATCTATGTTTAGATTCTGTGAGGTAGAAACACGTTTCTTCTAAAAGCTAAGTTTGGACATTCCAGAGTGGATGGGAGAACAGGCTATAAAGAGAAATACCTTGCTCTAAAACCAAAAAGGAGCTATCTAGCAGAATGGTTTTCAATGTGTGTATTCAACTTCCAGAGATAAACTGATGTGTGTTTGCAGTAGTTCAGAAACCCTTTCTTTGGAGAATGAAGAAACAGTTATTTCCAGCACTAGAGACGCATATAAGAGTTAGCAGTAAGAATGCATTTAAAACACAGAAGACCCGCTTCGTACAAACTCATCTGCTGTGTATTGGTTCCTATTAGGAGGTTGCATCTATGTTTAGAATCAGCGAGGTTGCAACACGTTTCTTTTAAAGGCTGCGTTTGGACATTCCAGAGTGGATGGGAGAACAGGCTGTATAGAGAAATACCTTGCTCTAAAACCAAAACGGAGCTATCTAGCAGAATGGTTTTCAATGTTTGTATTCAACTTCCAGAGATAAACTGATGTGTGTTTGCAGCAGTTCAGAAACCCTTTCTTTGGAGAATGAAGAAACAGTTATTTCCAGCCCCAGAGACGAATATAAGAGTTAGCAGTAAGTATGCGTTTAAAACACAGAAGACCAGCTTCGTACTTACTCATATGCTGTGTGTTGGTTTTCTTTAGGAAGTTGCATCTATGTTTAGATTCAGAGAGATAGAAACACGTTTCTTTTAAAAGCTGCGTTTGGACATACCAGAATGGATGGGAGAACAGGCTGTAAAGAGAAATACCTTGCTCTAAAACCAAAACGGAGCTATCTAGCAGAATGGTTGTCAATATGTGTATTCAACTTCCAGAGTTAAACTGATGTGTGTTTGCAGCAGTTCAGAAACCCTTTTTTGGAAAATGTTGAAACAGTC
Organism: Saimiri boliviensis; assembly: GCF_048565385.1. NCBI lineage: Eukaryota > Metazoa > Chordata > Mammalia > Primates > Cebidae > Saimiri > Saimiri boliviensis. Next base: position 81,451,765 of record NC_133470.1, on the reverse strand, counting down.
ATTTCTAGCCCTAGAGACTCATATAAGAGTTAGCAGTAAGAATGCGTTTAAAACACAGAAGACTCGCTTCGTACAAACTCATCTGCTGTGTGTTGGTTCCTTTTAGGAAGTTGCATCTATGTTTAGATTCTGTGAGGTAGAAACACGTTTCTTCTAAAAGCTAAGTTTGGACATTCCAGAGTGGATGGGAGAACAGGCTATAAAGAGAAATACCTTGCTCTAAAACCAAAAAGGAGCTATCTAGCTGAATGGTTTTCAATGTGTGTATTCAACTTCCAGAGATAAACTGATGTGTGTTTGCAGTAGTTCAGAAACCCTTTCTTTGGAGAATGAAGAAACAGTTATTTCCAGCACTAGAGATGCATATAAGAGTTAGCAGTAAGAATGCATTTAAAACACAGAAGACCCGCTTCGTACAAACTCATCTGCTGTGTATTGGTTCCTATTAGGAAGTTGCATCTATGTTTAGAATCAGCGAGGTTGCAACACGTTTCTTTTAAAAGCTGCGTTTGGACATTCCAGAGTGGATGGGAGAACAGGCTGTATAGAGAAATACCTTGCTCTAAAACCAAAATGGAGCTATCTAGCAGAATGGTTTTCAATGTTTGTATTCAACTTCCAGAGATAAACTGATGTGTGTTTGCAACAGTTCAGAAACCCTTTTTTGGAAAATGTAGAAACAGTCATTTCCAGCCATAGAGATGCATATAAGAGTTAGCAGTAAGAATGCCTTGAAAACACAGAAGACCCGTTTCGTACAAACTCATCTGCTGTGTGTTGGGTCCTTTCAGGAAGTTGCATCTATGTTTAGATTCAGCGAGGTAGAAACACGTTTTTTCTAAAAGCTGCCTTTGGACCTTCCAGAGTGGATGGGAGAACAGGCTGTAAAGAGAAATACCTTTCTCTGAAACCAAAACGGAGCTATCTAGCTGAATGGTTTTCAATGTGTATATTCAACTTCCAGAGTTAAACTGATGTGGGTTTGCAGCAGTTCACAAACCCTTTCTTTGGAGAATGTAGAAACAGTCATTTCCAGTCATAGAGACACATATAAGAGTTAGAAATAAGAAAGCGTTTAAAACACAGAAGACCCGATTCGTAGAAACCCATCTGCTGTGTATTGGTTCCTATTAGGAAGTTGCATTTATGTTTAGATTCAGCGAGGTTGCAACCCGTTTCTTCTGAAAGCTGCGTTTGGACATTCCAGAGTGGAAGGGAGAAAAGGTTGTAAAGAGAAATACCTTGCTCTAAATCCAAAACGGAGGTATCTAGCAGAATGGTTTTCAATGTGTGTATTCTACTTCCAGAGATAAACTGATGTGTGTTTGCAGAAGTTGAGAAACCCTTTCTTTGGAGAATGTAGAAACAGTCATTTCCAGCCCTAGAGACGCATATAAGAGTTAGCAGTAAAAATGCGTTTAAAACACAGAAGACCCGCTTCGTACAAACTCATCTGCTGTGTATTGGTTTCTATTAGGAAGTTGCATATATGTTTAGAATCAGCGAGGTTGCAACACGTTTCTTCTACAAGCTGCATTTGGACATTCCAGAGTGGATGGGAGAACAGGCTGTAAAGAGAAATACCTTGCTCTAAAACCAAAACGGAGCTATCTAGCAGAATGGTTTTCAATGTGTATATTCAAATTCCGGAGATAAAGTGATGTGTGTTTGCAGCAGTTCAGAAACCCTTTCTTTGGAGAATGTAGAAACAGTCATTTCCAGCCATAGAGACGCATATAAGAGTTAGCAGTAAGAATGCGTTTAAAACACAGAAGACTCGCTTCGTACAAACTCATCTGCTGTGTGTTGGTTCCTTTTAGGAAGTTGCATCTATGTTTAGATTCTGTGAGGTAGAAACACGTTTCTTCTAAAAGCTGCGTTTGGACATTCCAGAGTGGATGGGAGAACAGGCTATAAAGAGAAATACCTTGCTCTAAAACCAAAAAGGAGCTATCTAGCAGAATGGTTTTCAATGTGTGTATTCAACTTCCAGAGATAAACTGATGTGTGTTTGCAGTAGTTCAGAAACCCTTTCTTTGGAGAATGAAGAAACAGTTATTTCCAGCACTAGAGACCCATATAAGAGTTAGCAGTAAGAATGCGTTTAAAACACAGAAGTCCCGATTCGTACAAAATCATCTGCTGTGTGTTGGTTACATTTAGGAAGTTGCATCTATGTTTAGATTCAGCGAGGTGGAAACACGTTTCTTCAAAAAGCCGCGTTTGGACATTCCAGAGTGGATGGGAGAACAGGCTGTAAAGAAAAATAACTTGCTCTAAAACCAAAACGGAGCTATCTAGCAGAATGGTTGTCAATGTGTATATTCAACTTCCAGAGTTAAACTGATTTATGTTTGCCGCAGTTCAGAAACCCTTTCTTTGGTGAATGTAGAAACAGTCATTTCCAGCCCTAGAGACGCATATAAGAGTTAGCAGTAAGAATGCGTTTAAAACACAGAAGTCCCCCTTCGTACTTACTCATATGCTGTGTGTTGGTTTTCTTTAGGAAGTTGCATCTATGTTTAGATTCAGAGAGGTAGAAACACGTTTCTTTTAAAAGCTGCGTTTGGACATACCAGAATGGATGGGAGAACAGGCTGTAAAGAGAAATACCTTGCTCTAAAACCAAAACGGAGCTATCTAGCAGAATGGTTGTCAATATGTGTATTCAACTTCCAGAGTTAAACTGATGTGTGTTTGCAGCAGTTCAGAAACCCTTTTTTGGAAAATGTTGAAACAGTCATTTCTAGCCCTAGAGACTCATATAAGAGTTAGCAGTAAGAATGCGTTTAAAACACAGAAGACTCGCTTCGTACAAACTCATCTGCTGTGTGTTGGTTCCTTTTAGGAAGTTGCATCTATGTTTAGATTCTGTGAGGTAGAAACACGTTTCTTCTAAAAGCTAAGTTTGGACATTCCAGAGTGGATGGGAGAACAGGCTATAAAGAGAAATACCTTGCTCTAAAACCAAAAAGGAGCTATCTAGCTGAATGGTTTTCAATGTGTGTATTCAACTTCCAGAGATAAACTGATGTGTGTTTGCAGTAGTTCAGAAACCCTTTCTTTGGAGAATGAAGAAACAGTTATTTCCAGCACTAGAGACGCATATAAGAGTTAGCAGTAAGAATGCATTTAAAACACAGAAGACCCGCTTCGTACAAACTCATCTGCTGTGTATTGGTTCCTATTAGGAGGTTGCATCTATGTTTAGAATCAGCGAGGTTGCAACACGTTTCTTTTAAAGGCTGCGTTTGGACATTCCAGAGTGGATGGGAGAACAGGCTGTATAGAGAAATACCTTGCTCTAAAACCAAAACGGAGCTATCTAGCAGAATGGTTTTCAATGTTTGTATTCAACTTCCAGAGATAAACTGATGTGTGTTTGCAGCAGTTCAGAAACCCTTTTTTGGAAAATGTAGAAACAGTCATTTCCAGCCATAGAGACGCATATAAGAGTTAGCAGTAAGAATGCGTTTAAAACACAGAAGACTCGCTTCGTACAAACTCATCTGCTGTGTGTTGGTTCCTTTTAGGAAGTTGCATCTATGTTTAGATTCTGTGAGGTAGAAACACGTATCTTCTAAAAGCTGCGTTTAGACATTCAGAGTAGATGGGAGAATCGGCTGTAAAGAAAAATACCTTGCTCTAAAACCAAAACGGAGCTTTCTTGCTGAATGGTTTTCAATGTGTGTATTCAAATTCCAGAGATAAACTGATGTGTGTTTGCAGCAGTTCAGAAACCATTTCTTTGGAGAATGAAGAAAAAATTATTTCCAGCCATAGAGATGCATATAAGAGTTAGCAGTAAGAATGCGTTTAAAACACAGAAGACCCGCTTCGTACAAACTCATCTGCTGTGTGTTGGGTCCTTTTAGGAAGTTGCATCTATGTTTAGATTCAGCGAGGTAGAAACACGTTTCTTCTAAAAGCTGCGTTTGGACATTCCAGAGTGGATGGGAGAACAGGCTGTAAAGAGAAATACCTTGCTCTAAAACCAAAACGGAGCTATCTAGCAGAATGGTTGTCAATGTGTGTATTCCACTTCCAGAGTTAAACTGATGTGTGTTTGCAGCAGTTCAGAAACCCTTTCTTTGGAGAATGTAGAAAAAGTCATTTCCAACCCTAGATACGCATATAACAGCAGTAAGAATGCGTTTAAAACACAGAAGACCTGCTTCTTACAAACTCATCTGCTGTGTGTTGGTTCCTTTTAGGAAGTTGCATCTATGTTTAGATTCAGCGAGGTTGCAACACGTTTCTTCTAAAAGCTGCGTTTGGACATTCCAGAGTGGATGGGAGAACAGGTTGTAAAGAAAAATACCTTGCTCTAAAACCAAAACGGAGCTTTCTTGCTGAATGGCTTTCAATGTGTGTATTCCACTTCCAGAGCTAAACTGATGTGTGTTTGCAGCAGTTCAGAAACCCTTTCTTTGGAGAATGAAGAAACAGTTATTTCCAGCCCCAGAGACGAATATAAGAGTTAGCAGTAAGAATGCGTTTAAAACACAGAAGACCCGCTTCGTACTTACTCATATGCTGTGTGTTGGTTTTCTTTAGGAAGTTGCATCTATGTTTAGATTCAGAGAGGTAGAAACACGTTTCTTTTAAAAGCTGCGTTTGGACATACCAGAATGGATTGGAGAACAGGCTGTAAAGAGAAATACCTTGCTCTAAAACCAAAACGGAGCTATCTAGCAGAATGGTTGTCAATATGTGTATTCAACTTCCAGAGTTAAACTGATGTGTGTTTGCAGCAGTTCAGAAACCCTTTTTTGGAAAATGTTGAAACAGTCTTTTCTAGCCCTAGAGACGCATATAAGAGTTAGCAGTAAGAATGCGTTTAAAACACAGAAGACTCGCTCCGTACAAACTCATCTGCTGTGTGTTGGTTCCTTTTAGGAAGTTGCATCTATGTTTAGATTCTGTGAGGTAGAAACACGTTTCTTTTAAAAGCTGCGTTTGGACATTCCAGAGTGGATGGGAGAACAGGCTGTATAGAGAAATACCTTGCTCTAAAACCAAAACGGAGCTATCTAGCAGAATGGTTTTCAATGTTTGTTTTCAACTTCCAGAGATAAACTGATGTGTGTTTGCAGCAGTTCAGAAACACTTTTTTGGAAAATGTAGAAACAGTCATTTCCAGCCATAGAGATGCATATAAGAGTTAGCAGTAAGAATGCCTTGAAAACACAGAAGACCCGTTTCGTACAAACTCATCTGCTGTGTGTTGGGTCCTTTTAGAAGTTGCATCTATGTTTAGATTCAGCGAGGTAGAAACACGTTTTTTCTAAAAGCTGCCTTTGGACCTTCCAGAGTGGATGGGAGAACAGGCTGTAAAGAGAAATACCTTTCTCTGAAACCAAAACGGAGCTATCTAGCTGAATGGTTTTCAATGTGTATATTCAACTTCCAGAGATAAACTGATGTGGGTTTGCAGCAGTTCACAAACCCTTTCTTTGGAGAATGTAGAAACAGTCATTTCCAGTCATAGAGACACATATAAGAGTTAGAAATAAGAAAGCGTTTAAAACACAGAAGACCCGATTCGTAGAAACCCATCTGCTGTGTATTGGTTCCTATTAGGAAGTTGCATTTATGTTTAGATTCAGCGAGGTTGCAACCCGTTTCTTCTGAAAGCTGCGTTTGGACATTCCAGAGTGGAAGGGAGAAAAGGATGTAAAGAGAAATACCTTGCTCTAAATCCAAAACGGAGATATCTAGCAGAATGGTTTTCAATGTGTGTATTCTACTTCCAGAGATAAACTGATGTGTGTTTGCAGAAGTTGAGAAACCCTTTCTTTGGAGAATGAAGAAACAGTTATTTCCAGCACTAGAGACCCATATAAGAGTTAGCAGTAAGAATGCGTTTAAAACACAGAAGACCCGCTTCGTACAAAATCATCTGCTGTGTGTTGGTTACATTTAGGAAGTTGCATCTATGTTTAGATTCAGCGAGGTAGAAACACGTTTCTTCAAAAAGCCGCGTTTGGACATTCCAGAGTGGATGGGAGAACAGGCTGTAAAGAAAAATAACTTGCTCTAAAACCAAAACGGAGCTATCTAGCAGAACGGTTGTCAATGTGTGTATTCAACTTCCAGAGTTAAACTGATTTATGTTTGCCGCAGTTCAGAAACCCTTTCTTTGGTGAATGTAGAAACAGTCATTTCCAGCCCTAGAGACGCATATAAGAGTTAGCAGTAAGAATGCGTTTAAAACACAGAAGTCCCCCTTCGTACTTACTCATATGCTGTGTGTTGGTTTTCTTTAGGAAGTTGCATCTATGTTTAGATTCAGAGAGGTAGAAACACGTTTCTTTTAAAAGCTGCGTTTGGACATACCAGAATGGATGGGAGAACAGGCTGTAAAGAGAAATACCTTGCTCTAAAACCAAAACGGAGCTATCTAGCAGAATGGTTGTCAATATGTGTATTCAACTTCCATAGTTAAACTGATGTGTGTTTGCAGCAGTTCAGAAACCCTTTTTTGGAAAATGTTGAAACAGTCATTTCTAGCCCTAGAGACGCATATAAGAGTTAGCAGTAAGAATGCGTTTAAAACACAGAAGACTCGCTTCGTACAAACTCATCTGCTGTGTGTTGGTTCCTTTTAGGAAGTTGCATCTATGTTTAGATTCTGTGAGGTAGAAACACGTTTCTTCTAAAAGCTAAGTTTGGACATTCCAGAGTGGATGGGAGAACAGGCTATAAAGAGAAATACCTTGCTCTAAAACCAAAAAGGAGCTATCTAGCTGAATGGTTTTCAATGTGTGTATTCAACTTCCAGAGATAAACTGATGTGTGTTTGCAGTAGTTCAGAAACCCTTTCTTTGTAGAATGAAGAAACAGTTATTTCCAGCACTAGAGACGCATATAAGAGTTAGCAGTAAGAATGCATTTAAAACACAGAAGACCCGCTTCGTACAAACTCATCTGCTGTGTATTGGTTCCTATTAGGAGGTTGCATCTATGTTTAGAATCAGCGAGGTTGCAACACGTTTCTTTTAAAGGCTGCGTTTGGACATTCCAGAGTGGATGGGAGAACAGGCTGTATAGAGAAATACCTTGCTCTAAAACCAAAACGGAGCTATCTAGCAGAATGGTTTTCAATGTTTGTATTCAACTTCCAGAGATAAACTGATGTGTGTTTGCAGCAGTTCAGAAACCCTTTTTTGGAAAATGTAGAAACAGTCATTTCCAGCCATAGAGATGCATATAAGAGTTAGCAGTAAGAATGCCTTGAAAACACAGAAGACCCGCTTCGTACAAACTCATCTGCTGTGTGTTGGGTCCTTTTAGGAAGTTGCATCTATGTTTAGATTCAGCGAGGTAGAAACACGTTTTTTCTAAAAGCTGCGTTTGGACCTTCCAGAGTGGATGGGAGAACAGGCTGTGAAGAGAAATACCTTTCTCTGAAACCAAAACGGAGCTATCTAGCTGAATGGTTTTCAATGTGTATATTCAACTTCCAGAGATAAACTGATGTGGGTTTGCAGCAGTTCACAAACCCTTTCTTTGGAGAATGTAGAAACAGTCATTTCCAGTCATAGAGACACATATAAGAGTTAGAAATAAGAAAGCGTTTAAAACACAGAAGACCCGATTCGTAGAAACTCATCTGCTGTGTATTGGTTCCTATTAGGAAGTTGCATCTATGTTTAGATTCAGCGAGGTTGCAACCCGTTTCTTCTGAAAGCTGCGTTTGGACATTCCAGAGTGGATGGGAGAAAAGGATGTAAAGAGAAATACCTTGCTCTAAATCCAAAACGGAGGTATCTAGCAGAATGGTTTTCAATGTGTGTATTCTACTTCCAGAGATAAACTGATGTGTGTTTGCAGAAGTTGAGAAACCCTTTCTTTGGAGAATGTAGAAACAGTCATTTCCAGCCCTAGAGACGCATATAGGAGTTAGCAGTAAGAATGCGTTTAAAACACAGAAGACCCGCTTCGTACAAACTCATCTGCTGTGTATTGGTTTCTATTAGGAAGTTGCATATATGTTTAGAATCAGCGAGGTTGCAACACGTTTCTTCTAAAAGCTGCATTTGGACATTCCAGAGTGGATGGGAGAACAGGCTATAAAGAGAAATACCTTGCTCTAAAACCAAAACGGAGCTATCTAGCAGAATGGTTTTCAATGTGTATATTCAAATCCGGAGATAAAGTGATGTGTGTTTGCAGCAGTTCAGAAACCCTTTCTTTGGAGAATGTAGAAACAGTCATTTCCAGCCATAGAGACGCATATAAGAGTTAGCAGTAAGAATGCGTTTAAAACACAGAAGACTCGCTTCGTACAAACTCATCTGCTGTGTGTTGGTTCCTTTTAGGAAGTTGCATCTATGTTTAGATTCTGTGAGGTAGAAACACGTTTCTTCTAAAAGCTGCGTTTGGACATTCCAGAGTGGATGGGAGAACAGGCTGTAAAGAAAAATAACTTGCTCTAAAACCAAAACGGAGCTATCTAGCAGAATGGTTGTCAATGTGTATATTCAACTTCCAGAGTTAAACTGATTTATGTTTGCCGCAGTTCAGAAACCCTTTCTTTGGTGAATGTAGAAACAGTCATTTCCAGCCCTAGAGACGCATATAAGAGTTAGCAGTAAGAATGCGTTTAAAACACAGAAGTCCCCCTTCGTAGTTAGTCATATGCTGTGTGTTGGTTTTCTTTAGGAAGTTGCATCTATGTTTAGATTCAGAGAGGTAGAAACACGTTTCTTTTAAAAGCTGCGTTTGGACATACCAGAATGGATGGGAGAACAGGCTGTAAAGAGAAATACCTTGCTCTAAAACCAAAACGGAGCTATCTAGCAGAATGGTTGTCAATATGTGTATTCAACTTAGAGAGTTAAACTGATGTGTGTTTGCAGCAGTTCAGAAACCCTTTTTTGGAAAATGTTGAAACAGTCATTTCTAGCCCTAGAGACGCATATAAGAGTTAGCAGTAAGAATGCGTTTAAAACACAGAAGACTCGCTTCGTACAAACTCATCTGCTGTGTGTTGGTTCCTTTTAGGAAGTTGCATCTATGTTTAGATTCTGTGAGGTAGAAACACGTTTCTTCTAAAAGCTAACTTTGGACATTCCAGAGTGGATGGGAGAACAGGCTATAAAGAGAAATACCTTGCTCTAAAACCAAAAAGGAGCTATCTAGCTGAATGGTTTTCAATGTGTGTATTCAACTTCCAGAGATAAACTGATGTGTGTTTGCAGTAGTTCAGAAACCCTTTCTTTGGAGAATGAAGAAACAGTTATTTCCAGCACTAGAGACGCATATAAGAGTTAGCAGTAAGAATGCATTTAAAACACAGAAGACCCGCTTCGTACAAACTCATCTGCTGTGTATTGGTTCCTATTAGGAGGTTGCATCTATGTTTAGAATCAGCGAGGTTGCAACACGTTTCTTTTAAAGGCTGCGTTTGGACATTCCAGAGTGGATGGGAGAACAGGCTGTATAGAGAAATACCTTGCTCTAAAACCAAAACGGAGCTATCTAGCAGAATGGTTTTCAATGTTTTTATTCAACTTCCAGAGATAAACTGATGTGTGTTTGCAGCAGTTCAGAAACCCTTTTTTGGAAAATGTAGAAACAGTCATTTCCAGCCATAGAGATGCATATAAGAGTTAGCAGTAAGAATGCCTTGAAAACACAGAAGACCTGCTTCGTACAAACTCATCTGCTGTGTGTTGGGTCCTTTTAGGAAGTTGCATCTATGTTTAGATTCAGCGAGGTAGAAACACGTTTTTTCTAAAAGCTGCGTTTGGACCTTCCAGAGTGGATGGGAGAACAGGCTGTAAAGAGAAATACCTTTCTCTGAAACCAAAACGGAGCTATCTAGCTGAATGGTTTTCAATGTGTATATTCAACTTCCAGAGATAAACTGATGTGGGTTTGCAGCAGTTCACAAACCCTTTCTTTGGAGAATGTAGAAACAGTCATTTCCAGTCATAGAGACACATATAAGAGTTAGAAATAAGAAAGCGTTTAAAACACAGAAGACCCGATTCGTAGAAACTCATCTGCTGTGTATTGGTTCCTATTAGGAAGTTGCATCTATGTTTAGATTCAGCGAGGTTGCAACCCGTTTCTTCTGAAAGCTGCGTTTGGACATTCCAGAGTGGATGGGAGAAAAGGATGTAAAGAGAAATACCTTGCTCTAAATCCAAAACGGAGGTATCTAGCAGAATGGTTTTCAATGTGTGTATTCTACTTCCAGAGATAAACTGATGTGTGTTTGCAGAAGTTGAGAAACCCTTTCTTTGGAGAATGTAGAAACAGTCATTTCCAGCCCTAGAGACGCATATAAGAGTTAGCAGTAAGAATGCGTTTAAAACACAGAAGACCCGCTTCGTACAAACTCATCTGCTGTGTATTGGTTTCTATTAGGAAGTTGCATATATGTTTAGAATCAGCGAGGTTGCAACACGTTTCTTCTAAAAGCTGCATTTGGACATTCCAGAGTGGATGGGAGAACAGGCTGTAAAGAGAAATACCTTGCTCTAAAACCAAAACGGAGCTATCTAGCAGAATGGTTTTCAATGTGTATATTCAAATCCGGAGATAAAGTGATGTGTGTTTGCAGCAGTTCAGAAACCCTTTCTTTGGAGAATGTAGAAACAGTCATTTCCAGCCATAGGGACGCATATAAGAGTTAGCAGTAAGAATGCATTTAAAACACAGAAGACTCGCTTCGTACAAATTCATCTGCTGTGTGTTGGTTCCTTTTAGGAAGTTGCATCTATGTTTAGATTCTGTGAGGTAGAAACACGTTTCTTCTAAAAGCTGCGTTTGGACATTCCAGAGTGGATGGGAGAACAGGCTATAAAGAGAAATACCTTGCTCTAAAACCAAAAAGGAGCTATCTAGCAGAATGGTTTTCAATGTGTGTATTCAACTTCCAGAGATAAACTGATGTGTGTTTGCAGTAGTTCAGAAACCCTTTCTTTGGAGAATGAAGAAACAGTTATTTCCAGCACTAGAGACCCATATAAGAGTTAGCAGTAAGAATGCGTTTAAAACACAAAAGACCCGCTTCGTACAAAATCATCTGCTGTGTGTTGGTTACATTTAGGAAGTTGCATCTATGTTTAGATTCAGCGAGGTAGAAACACGTTTCTTCAAAAAGCCGCCTTTGGACATTCCAGAGTGGATGGGAGAACAGGCTGTAAAGAAAAATAACTTGCTCTAAAACCAAAACGGAGCTATCTAGCAGAATGGTTGTCAATGTGTGTATTCAACTTCCAGAGTTAAACTGATTTATGTTTGCCGCAGTTCAGAAACCCTTTCTTTGGTGAATGTAGAAACAGTCATTTCCAGCCCTAGAGACGCATATAAGAGTTAGCAGTAAGAATGCGTTTAAAACACAGAAGTCCCCCTTCGTACTTACTCATATGCTGTGTGTTGGTTTTCTTTAGGAAGTTGCATCTATGTTTAGATTCAGAGAGGTAGAAACACGTTTCTTTTAAAAGCTGCGTTTGGACATACCAGAATGGATGGGAGAACAGGCTGTAAAGAGAAATACCTTGCTCTAAAACCAAAACGGAGCTATCTAGCAGAATGGTTGTCAATATGTGTATTCAACTTCCAGAGTTAAACTGATGTGTGTTTGCAGCAGTTCAGAAACCGTTTTTTGGAAAATGTTGAAACAGTCATTTCTAGCCCTAGAGACGCATATAAGAGTTAGCAGTAAGAATGCGTTTAAAACACAGAAGACTCGCTTCGTACAAACTCATCTGCTGTGTGTTGGTTCCTTTTAGGAAGTTGCATCTATGTTTAGATTCTGTGAGGTAGAAACACGTTTCTTCTAAAAGCTAAGTTTGGACATTCCAGAGTGGATGGGAGAACAGGCTATAAAGAGAAATACCTTGCTCTAAAACCAAAAAGGAGCTATCTAGCTGAATGGTTTTCAATGTGTGTATTCAACTTCCAGAGATAAACTGATGTGTGTTTGCAGTAGTTCAGAAACCCTTTCTTTGGAGAATGAAGAAACAGTTATTTCCAGCACTAGAGACGCATATAAGAGTTAGCAGTAAGAATGCATTTAAAACACAGAAGACCCGCTTCGTACAAACTCATCTGCTGTGTATTGGTTCCTATTAGGAGGTTGCATCTATGTTTAGAATCAGCGAGGTTGAAACACGTTTCTTTTAAAGGCTGCGTTTGGACATTCCAGAGTGGATGGGAGAACAGGCTGTATAGAGAAATACCTTGCTCTAAAACCAAAACGGAGCTATCTAGCAGAATGGTTTTCAAGGTTTGTATTCAACTTCCAGAGATAAACTGATGTGTGTTTGCAGCAGTTCAGAAACCCTTTTTTGGAAAATGTAGAAACAGTCATTTCCAGCCATAGAGATGCATATAAGAGTTAGCAGTAAGAATGCCTTGAAAACACAGAAGACCCGCTTCGTACAAACTCATCTGCTTTGTGTTGGGTCCTTTTAGGAAGTTGCATCTATGTTTAGATTCAGCGAGGTAGAAACACGTTTTTTCTAAAAGCTGCCTTTGGACCTTCCAGAGTGGATGGGAGAACAGGCTGTGAAGAGAAATACCTTTCTCTGAAACCAAAACGGAGCTATCTAGCTGAATGGTTTTCAATGTGTATATTCAACTTCCAGAGATAAACTGATGTGGGTTTGCAGCAGTTCACAAACCCTTTCTTTGGAGAATGTAGAAACAGTCATTTCCAGTCATAGAGACACATATAAGAGTTAGAAATAAGAAAGCGTTTAAAACACAGAAGACCCGATTCGTAGAAACTCATCTGCTGTGTATTGGTTCCTATTAGGAAGTTGCATCTATGTTTAGATTCAGCGAGGTTGCAACCCGTTTCTTCTGAAAGCTGCGTTTGGACATTCCAGAGTTAATGGGAGAAAAGGATGTAAAGAGAAATACCTTGCTCTAAATCCAAAACGGAGGTATCTAGCAGAATGGTTTTCAATGTGTGTATTCTACTTCCAGAGATAAACTGATGTGTGTTTGCAGAAGTTGAGAAACCCTTTCTTTGGAGAATGTAGAAACAGTCATTTCCAGCCCTAGAGACGCATATAAGAGTTAGCAGTAAGAATGCGTTTAAAACACAGAAGACCCGCTTCGTACAAACTCATCTGCTGTGTATTGGTTTCTATTAGGAAGTTGCATATATGTTTAGAATCAGCGAGGTTGCAACACGTTTCTTCTAAAAGCTGCATTTGGACATTCCAGAGTGGATGGGAGAACAGGCTGTAAAGAGAAATACCTTGCTCTAAAACCAAAACGGAGCTATCTAGCAGAATGGTTTTCAATGTGTATATTCAAATCCGGAGATAAAGTGATGTGTGTTTGCAGCAGTTCAGAAACCCTTTCTTTGGAGAATGTAGAAACAGTCATATCCAGCCATAGAGACGCATATAAGAGTTAGCAGTAAGAATGCGTTTAAAACACAGAAGACTCGCTTCGTACAAACTCATCTGCTGTGTGTTGGTTCCTTTTAGGAAGTTGCATCTATGTTTAGATTCTGTGAGGTAGAAACACGTTTCTTCTAAAAGCTGCGTTTGGACATTCCAGAGTGGATGGGAGAACAGGCTATAAAGAGAAATACCTTGCTCTAAAACCAAAACGGAGCTATCTAGCAGAATGGTTGTCAATGTGTGTATTCAACTTCCAGAGTTAAACTGATTTATGTTAGCCGCAGTTCAGAAACCCTTTCTTAGGTGAATGTAGAAACAGTCATTTCCAGCCCTAGAGACGCATATAAGAGTTAGCAGTAAGAATGCGTTTAAAACACAGAAGTCCCCCTTCGTACTTACTCATATGCTGTGTGTTGGTTTTCTTTAGGAAGTTGCATCTATGTTTAGATTCAGAGAGGTAGAAACACGTTTCTTTTAAAAGCTGCGTTTGGACATACCAGAATGGATGGGAGAACAGGCTGTAAAGAGAAATACATTGCTCTAAAACCAAAACGGAGCTATCTAGCAGAATGGTTGTCAATATATGTATTCAACTTCCAGAGTTAAACTGATGTGTGTTTGCAGCAGTTCAGAAACCCTTTTTTGGAAAATGTAGAAACAGTCATTTCCAGCCATAGAGATGCATATAAGAGTTAGCAGTAAGAATGCCTTGAAAACACAGAAGACCCGCTTCGTACAAACTCATCTGCTGTGGGTTGGGTCCTTTTAGGAAGTTGCATCTATGTTTAGATTCAGCGAGGTAGAAACACGTTTTTTCTAAAAGCTGCCTTTGGACCTTCCAGAGTGGATGGGAGAACAGGCTGTAAAGAGAAATACCTTTCTCTGAAACCAAAACGGAGCTATCTAGCTGAATGGTTTTCAATGTGTATATTCAACTTCCAGAGATAAACTGATGTGGGTTTGCAGCAGTTCACAAACCCTTTCTTTGGAGAATGTAGAAACAGTCATTTCCAGTCATAGAGACACATATAAGAGTTAGAAATAAGAAAGCGTTTAAAACACAGAAGACCCGATTCGTAGAAACTCATCTGCTGTGTATTGGTTCCTATTAGGAAGTTGCATCTATGTTTAGATTCAGCGAGGTTGCAACCCGTTTCTTCTGAAAGCTGCGTTTGGACATTCCAGAGTGGATGGGAGAAAAGGTTGTAAAGAGAAATACCTTGCTCTAAATCCAAAACGGAGGTATCTAGCAGAATGGTTTTCAATGTGTGTATTCTACTTCCAGAGATAAACTGATGTGTGTTTGCAGAAGTTGAGAAACCCTTTCTTTGGAGAATGTAGAAACAGTCATTTCCAGCCCTAGAGACGCATATAAGAGTTAGCAGTAAGAATGCGTTTAAAACACAGAAGACCCGCTTCGTACACACTCATCTGCTGTGTATTGGTTTCTATTAGGAAGTTGCATGTATGTTTAGAATCAGCGAGGTTGCAACACGTTTCTTCTAAAAGCTGCATTTGGACATTCCAGAGTGGATGGGAGAACAGGCTATAAAGAGAAATACCTTGCTCTAAAACCAAAACGGAGCTATCTAGCAGAATGGTTTTCAATGTGTATATTCAAATCCGGAGATAAAGTGATGTGTGTTTGCAGCAGTTCAGAAACCCTTTCTTTGGAGAATGTAGAAACAGTCATTTCCAGCCATAGAGACGCATATAAGAGTTAGCAGTAAGAATGCGTTTAAAACACAGAAGACTCGCTTCGTACAAACTCATCTGGTGTGTGTTGGTTCCTTTTAGGAAGTTGCATCTATGTTTAGATTCTGTGAGGTAGAAACACGTTTCTTCTAAAAGCTGCGTTTGGACATTCCAGAGCGGATGGGAGAACAGGCTGTAAAGAGAAATACCTTGCTCTAAAACCAAAACGGAGCTATCTAGCAGCATGGTTGTCAATGTGTGTATTCCACTTCCAGAGTTAAACTGATGTGTGTTTGCAGCAGTTCAGAAACCCTTTCTTTGGAGAATGTAGAAAAAGTCATTTCCAACCCTAGATACGCATATAACAGCAGTAAGAATGCGTTTAAAACACAGAAGACCTGCTTCTTACAAACTCATCTGCTGTGTGTTGGTTCCTTTTAGGAAGTTGCATCTATGTTTAGATTCAGCGAGGTTGCAACACGTTTCTTCTAAAAGCTGCGTTTGGACATTCCAGAGTGGATGGGAGAACAGGTTGTAAAGAAAAATACCTTGCTCTAAAACCAAAACGGAGCTTTCTTGCTGAATGGCTTTCAATGTGTGTATTCCACTTCCAGAGCTAAACTGATGTGTGTTTGCAGCAGTTCAGAAACCCTTTCTTTGGAGAATGAAGAAACAGTTATTTCCAGCCCCAGAGACGAATATAAGAGTTAGCAGTAAGAATGCGTTTAAAACACAGAAGACCCGCTTCGTACTTACTCATATGCTGTGTCTTGGTTTTCTTTAGGAAGTTGCATCTATGTTTAGATTCAGAGAGTTAGAAACACATTTCTTCTAAAAGCTGCATTTGGACATACCAGAATGGATGGGAGAACAGGCTGTAAAGAGAAATACCTTGCTCTAAAACCAAAACGGAGCTATCTAGCAGAATGGTTGTCAATATGTGTATTCAACTTCCAGAGTTAAACTGATGTGTGTTTGCAGCAGTTCAGAAACCCTTTTTTGGAAAATGTTGAAACAGTCTTTTCTAGCCCTAGAGACGCATATAAGAGTTAGCAGTAAGAATGCGTTTAAAACACAGAAGACTCGCTTCGTACAAACTCATCTGCTGTGTGTTGGTTCCTTTTAGGAAGTTGCATCTATGTTTAGATTCTGTGAGGTAGAAACACGTTTCTTCTAAAAGCTAAGTTTGGACATTCCAGAGTGGATGGGAGAACAGGCTATAAAGAGAAATACCTTGCTCTAAAACCAAAAAGGAGCTATCTAGCAGAATGGTTTTCAATGTGTGTATTCAACTTCCAGAGATAAACTGATGTGTGTTTGCAGTAGTTCAGAAACCCTTTCTTTGGAGAATGAAGAAACAGTTATTTCCAGCACTAGAGATGCATATAAGAGTTAGCAGTAAGAATGCATTTAAAACACAGAAGACCCGCTTCGTACAAACTCATCTGCTGTGTATTGGTTCCTATTAGGAAGTTGCATCTATGTTTAGAATCAGCGAGGTTGCAACACGTTTCTTTTAAAAGCTGCGTTTGGACATTCCAGAGTGGATGGGAGAACAGGCTGTATAGAGAAATACCTTGCTCTAAAACCAAAACGGAGCTATCTAGCAGAATGGTTTTCAATGTTTGTTTTCAACTTCCAGAGATAAACTGATGTGTGTTTGCAGCAGTTCAGAAACCCTTTTTTGGAAAATGTAGAAACAGTCATTTCCAGCCATAGAGATGCATATAAGAGTTAGCAGTAAGAATGCCTTGAAAACACAGAAGACCCGTTTCGTACAAACTCATCTGCTGTGTGTTGGGTCCTTTTAGGAAGTTGCATCTATGTTTAGATTCAGCGAGGTAGAAACACGTTTTTTCTAAAAGCTGCCTTTGGACCTTCCAGAGTGGATGGGAGAACAGGCTGTAAAGAGAAATACCTTTCTCTGAAACCAAAACGGAGCTATCTAGCTGAATGGTTTTCAATGTGTATATTCAACTTCCAGAGATAAACTGATGTGGGTTTGCAGCAGTTCACAAACCCTTTCTTTGGAGAATGTAGAAACAGTCATTTCCAGTCATAGAGACACATATAAGAGTTAGAAATAAGAAAGCGTTTAAAACACAGAAGACCCGATTCGTAGAAACCCATCTGCTGTGTATTGGTTCCTATTAGGAAGTTGCATTTATGTTTAGATTCAGCGAGGTTGCAACCCGTTTCTTCTGAAAGCTGCGTTTGGACATTCCAGAGTGGAAGGGAGAAAAGGATGTAAAGAGAAATACCTTGCTCTAAATCCAAAACGGAGGTATCTAGCAGAATGGTTTTCAATGTGTGTATTCTACTTCCAGAGATAAACTGATGTGTGTTTGCAGAAGTTGAGAAACCCTTTCTTTGGAGAATGTAGAAACAGTCATTTCCAGCCCTAGAGACGCATATAAGAGTTAGCAGTAAGAATGCGTTTAAAACACAGAAGACCCGCTTCGTACAAACTCATCTGCTGTGTATTGGTTTCTATTAGGAAGTTGCATATATGTTTAGAATCAGCGAGGTTGCAACACGTTTCTTCTAAAAGCTGCATTTGGACATTCCAGAGTGGATGGGAGAACAGGCTGTAAAGAGAAATACCTTGCTCTAAAACCAAAACGGAGCTATCTAGCAGAATGGTTTTCAATGTGTATATTCAAATTCCGGAGATAAAGTGATGTGTGTTTGCAGCAGTTCAGAAACCCTTTCTTTGGAGAATGTAGAAACAGTCATTTCCAGCCATAGAGACGCATATAAGAGTTAGCAGTAAGAATGCGTTTAAAACACAGAAGACTCGCTTCGTACAAACTCATCTGCTGTGTGTTGGTTCCTTTTAGGAAGTTGCATCTATGTTTAGATTCTGTGAGGTAGAAACACGTTTCTTCTAAAAGCTGCGTTTGGACATTCCAGAGTGGATGGGAGAACAGGCTATAAAGAGAAATACCTTGCTCTAAAACCAAAAAGGAGCTATCTAGCTGAATGGTTTTCAATGTGTGTATTCAACTTCCAGAGATAAACTGATGTGTGTTTGCAGTAGTTCAGAAAACCTTTCTTTGGAGAATGAAGAAACAGTTATTTTCAGCACTAGAGACCCATATAAGAGTTAGCAGTAAGAATGCGTTTAAAACACAGAAGACCCGCTTCGTACAAAATCATCTGCTGTGTGTTGGTTACATTTAGGAAGTTGCATCTATGTTTAGATTCAGCGAGGTAGAAACACGTTTCTTCAAAAAGCCGCGTTTGGACATTCCAGAGTGGATGGGAGAACAGGCTGTAAAGAAAAATAACTTGCTCTAAAACCAAAACGGAGCTATCTAGCAGAATGGTTGTCAATGTGTATATTCAACTTCCAGAGTTAAACTGATTTATGTTTGCCGCAGTTCAGAAACCCTTTCTATGGAGAATGTAGAAACAGTCATTTCCAGCCCTAGAGACGCATATAAGAGTTAGCAGTAAGAATGCGTTTAAAACACAGAAGACTCGCTTCGTACAAACTCATCTGCTGTGTGTTGGTTCCTTTTAGGAAGTTGCATCTATGTTTAGATTCTGTGAGGTAGAAACACGTTTCTTCTAAAAGCTGCGTTTGGACATTCCAGAGTGGATGGGAGAACAGGCTATAAAGAGAAATACCTTGTTCTAAAACCAAAAAGGAGCTATCTAGCAGAATGGTTTTCAATGTGTGCATTCAACTTCCAGAGATAAACTGATGTGTGTTTGCAGCAGTTCAGAAACCATTTCTTTGGAGAATGTAGAAAAAATTATTTCCAGCCATAGAGATGCATATAAGAGTTAGCAGTAAGAATGCGTTTAAAACACAGAAGACCCGATTCGTACAAACTCATCTGCTGTGTATTGGTTCCTATTAGGAAGTTGCATCTATGTTTAGAGTCAGCGAGGTTGAAACCCGTTTCTTCTGAAAGCTGCGTTTGGACATTCCAGAGTGGAAGGGAGAAAAGGATGTAAAGAGAAATACCTTGCTCTAAATCCAAAACGGAGATATCTAGCAGAATGGTTTTCAATGTGTGTATTCTACTTCCAGAGATAAACTGATGTGTGTTTGCAGAAGTTGAGAAACCCTTTCTTTGGAGAATGTAGAAACAGTCATTTCCAGCCCTAGAGACGCATATAAGAGTTAGCAGTAAGAATGCGTTTAAAACACAGAAGACCCGCTTCGTACTTACTCATATGCTGTGTGTTGGTTTTCTTTAGGAAGTTGCATCTATGTTTAGATTCAGAGAGGTAGAAACACGTTTCTTTTAAAAGCTGCGTTTGGACATACCAGAATGGATGGGAGAACAGGCTGTAAAGAGAAATACCTTGCTCTAAAACCAAAACGGAGCTATCTAGCAGAATGGTTGTCAATGTGTGTATTCAACTTCCAGAGTTAAACTGATTTATGTTAGCCGCAGTTCAGAAACCCTTTCTTAGGTGAATGTAGAAACAGTCATTTCCAGCCCTAGAGACGCATATAAGAGTTAGCAGTAAGAATGCGTTTAAAACACAGAAGTCCCCCTTCGTACTTACTCATATGCTGTGTGTTGGTTTTCTTTAGGAAGTTGCATCTATGTTTAGATTCAGAGAGGTAGAAACACGTTTCTTTTAAAAGCTGCGTTTGGACATACCAGAATGGATGGGAGAACAGGCTGTAAAGAGAAATACATTGCTCTAAAACCAAAACGGAGCTATCTAGCAGAATGGTTGTCAATATATGTATTCAACTTCCAGAGTTAAACTGATGTGTGTTTGCAGCAGTTCAGAAACCCTTTTTTGGAAAATGTAGAAACAGTCATTTCCAGCCATAGAGATGCATATAAGAGTTAGCAGTAAGAATGCCTTGAAAACACAGAAGACCCGCTTCGTACAAACTCATCTGCTGTGGGTTGGGTCCTTTTAGGAAGTTGCATCTATGTTTAGATTCAGCGAGGTAGAAACACGTTTTTTCTAAAAGCTGCCTTTGGACCTTCCAGAGTGGATGGGAGAACAGGCTGTAAAGAGAAATACCTTTCTCTGAAACCAAAACGGAGCTATCTAGCTGAATGGTTTTCAATGTGTATATTCAACTTCCAGAGATAAACTGATGTGGGTTTGCAGCAGTTCACAAACCCTTTCTTTGGAGAATGTAGAAACAGTCATTTCCAGTCATAGAGACACATATAAGAGTTAGAAATAAGAAAGCGTTTAAAACACAGAAGACCCGATTCGTAGAAACTCATCTGCTGTGTATTGGTTCCTATTAGGAAGTTGCATCTATGTTTAGATTCAGCGAGGTTGCAACCCGTTTCTTCTGAAAGCTGCGTTTGGACATTCCAGAGTGGATGGGAGAAAAGGTTGTAAAGAGAAATACCTTGCTCTAAATCCAAAACGGAGGTATCTAGCAGAATGGTTTTCAATGTGTGTATTCTACTTCCAGAGATAAACTGATGTGTGTTTGCAGAAGTTGAGAAACCCTTTCTTTGGAGAATGTAGAAACAGTCATTTCCAGCCCTAGAGACGCATATAAGAGTTAGCAGTAAGAATGCGTTTAAAACACAGAAGACCCGCTTCGTACACACTCATCTGCTGTGTATTGGTTTCTATTAGGAAGTTGCATGTATGTTTAGAATCAGCGAGGTTGCAACACGTTTCTTCTAAAAGCTGCATTTGGACATTCCAGAGTGGATGGGAGAACAGGCTATAAAGAGAAATACCTTGCTCTAAAACCAAAACGGAGCTATCTAGCAGAATGGTTTTCAATGTGTATATTCAAATCCGGAGATAAAGTGATGTGTGTTTGCAGCAGTTCAGAAACCCTTTCTTTGGAGAATGTAGAAACAGTCATTTCCAGCCATAGAGACGCATATAAGAGTTAGCAGTAAGAATGCGTTTAAAACACAGAAGACTCGCTTCGTACAAACTCATCTGGTGTGTGTTGGTTCCTTTTAGGAAGTTGCATCTATGTTTAGATTCTGTGAGGTAGAAACACGTTTCTTCTAAAAGCTGCGTTTGGACATTCCAGAGCGGATGGGAGAACAGGCTGTAAAGAGAAATACCTTGCTCTAAAACCAAAACGGAGCTATCTAGCAGCATGGTTGTCAATGTGTGTATTCCACTTCCAGAGTTAAACTGATGTGTGTTTGCAGCAGTTCAGAAACCCTTTCTTTGGAGAATGTAGAAAAAGTCATTTCCAACCCTAGATACGCATATAACAGCAGTAAGAATGCGTTTAAAACACAGAAGACCTGCTTCTTACAAACTCATCTGCTGTGTGTTGGTTCCTTTTAGGAAGTTGCATCTATGTTTAGATTCAGCGAGGTTGCAACACGTTTCTTCTAAAAGCTGCGTTTGGACATTCCAGAGTGGATGGGAGAACAGGTTGTAAAGAAAAATACCTTGCTCTAAAACCAAAACGGAGCTTTCTTGCTGAATGGCTTTCAATGTGTGTATTCCACTTCCAGAGCTAAACTGATGTGTGTTTGCAGCAGTTCAGAAACCCTTTCTTTGGAGAATGAAGAAACAGTTATTTCCAGCCCCAGAGACGAATATAAGAGTTAGCAGTAAGAATGCGTTTAAAACACAGAAGACCCGCTTCGTACTTACTCATATGCTGTGTCTTGGTTTTCTTTAGGAAGTTGCATCTATGTTTAGATTCAGAGAGTTAGAAACACATTTCTTCTAAAAGCTGCATTTGGACATACCAGAATGGATGGGAGAACAGGCTGTAAAGAGAAATACCTTGCTCTAAAACCAAAACGGAGCTATCTAGCAGAATGGTTGTCAATATGTGTATTCAACTTCCAGAGTTAAACTGATGTGTGTTTGCAGCAGTTCAGAAACCCTTTTTTGGAAAATGTTGAAACAGTCTTTTCTAGCCCTAGAGACGCATATAAGAGTTAGCAGTAAGAATGCGTTTAAAACACAGAAGACTCGCTTCGTACAAACTCATCTGCTGTGTGTTGGTTCCTTTTAGGAAGTTGCATCTATGTTTAGATTCTGTGAGGTAGAAACACGTTTCTTCTAAAAGCTAAGTTTGGACATTCCAGAGTGGATGGGAGAACAGGCTATAAAGAGAAATACCTTGCTCTAAAACCAAAAAGGAGCTATCTAGCAGAATGGTTTTCAATGTGTGTATTCAACTTCCAGAGATAAACTGATGTGTGTTTGCAGTAGTTCAGAAACCCTTTCTTTGGAGAATGAAGAAACAGTTATTTCCAGCACTAGAGATGCATATAAGAGTTAGCAGTAAGAATGCATTTAAAACACAGAAGACCCGCTTCGTACAAACTCATCTGCTGTGTATTGGTTCCTATTAGGAAGTTGCATCTATGTTTAGAATCAGCGAGGTTGCAACACGTTTCTTTTAAAAGCTGCGTTTGGACATTCCAGAGTGGATGGGAGAACAGGCTGTATAGAGAAATACCTTGCTCTAAAACCAAAACGGAGCTATCTAGCAGAATGGTTTTCAATGTTTGTTTTCAACTTCCAGAGATAAACTGATGTGTGTTTGCAGCAGTTCAGAAACCCTTTTTTGGAAAATGTAGAAACAGTCATTTCCAGCCATAGAGATGCATATAAGAGTTAGCAGTAAGAATGCCTTGAAAACACAGAAGACCCGTTTCGTACAAACTCATCTGCTGTGTGTTGGGTCCTTTTAGGAAGTTGCATCTATGTTTAGATTCAGCGAGGTAGAAACACGTTTTTTCTAAAAGCTGCCTTTGGACCTTCCAGAGTGGATGGGAGAACAGGCTGTAAAGAGAAATACCTTTCTCTGAAACCAAAACGGAGCTATCTAGCTGAATGGTTTTCAATGTGTATATTCAACTTCCAGAGATAAACTGATGTGGGTTTGCAGCAGTTCACAAACCCTTTCTTTGGAGAATGTAGAAACAGTCATTTCCAGTCATAGAGACACATATAAGAGTTAGAAATAAGAAAGCGTTTAAAACACAGAAGACCCGATTCGTAGAAACCCATCTGCTGTGTATTGGTTCCTATTAGGAAGTTGCATTTATGTTTAGATTCAGCGAGGTTGCAACCCGTTTCTTCTGAAAGCTGCGTTTGGACATTCCAGAGTGGAAGGGAGAAAAGGATGTAAAGAGAAATACCTTGCTCTAAATCCAAAACGGAGGTATCTAGCAGAATGGTTTTCAATGTGTGTATTCTACTTCCAGAGATAAACTGATGTGTGTTTGCAGAAGTTGAGAAACCCTTTCTTTGGAGAATGTAGAAACAGTCATTTCCAGCCCTAGAGACGCATATAAGAGTTAGCAGTAAGAATGCGTTTAAAACACAGAAGACCCGCTTCGTACAAACTCATCTGCTGTGTATTGGTTTCTATTAGGAAGTTGCATATATGTTTAGAATCAGCGAGGTTGCAACACGTTTCTTCTAAAAGCTGCATTTGGACATTCCAGAGTGGATGGGAGAACAGGCTGTAAAGAGAAATACCTTGCTCTAAAACCAAAACGGAGCTATCTAGCAGAATGGTTTTCAATGTGTATATTCAAATTCCGGAGATAAAGTGATGTGTGTTTGCAGCAGTTCAGAAACCCTTTCTTTGGAGAATGTAGAAACAGTCATTTCCAGCCATAGAGACGCATATAAGAGTTAGCAGTAAGAATGCGTTTAAAACACAGAAGACTCGCTTCGTACAAACTCATCTGCTGTGTGTTGGTTCCTTTTAGGAAGTTGCATCTATGTTTAGATTCTGTGAGGTAGAAACACGTTTCTTCTAAAAGCTGCGTTTGGACATTCCAGAGTGGATGGGAGAACAGGCTATAAAGAGAAATACCTTGCTCTAAAACCAAAAAGGAGCTATCTAGCTGAATGGTTTTCAATGTGTGTATTCAACTTCCAGAGATAAACTGATGTGTGTTTGCAGTAGTTCAGAAAACCTTTCTTTGGAGAATGAAGAAACAGTTATTTCCAGCACTAGAGACCCATATAAGAGTTAGCAGTAAGAATGCGTTTAAAACACAGAAGACCCGCTTCGTACAAAATCATCTGCTGTGTGTTGGTTACATTTAGGAAGTTGCATCTATGTTTAGATTCAGCGAGGTAGAAACACGTTTCTTCAAAAAGCCGCGTTTGGACATTCCAGAGTGGATGGGAGAACAGGCTGTAAAGAAAAATAACTTGCTCTAAAACCAAAACGGAGCTATCTAGCAGAATGGTTGTCAATGTGTATATTCAACTTCCAGAGTTAAACTGATTTATGTTTGCCGCAGTTCAGAAACCCTTTCTATGGAGAATGTAGAAACAGTCATTTCCAGCCCTAGAGACGCATATAAGAGTTAGCAGTAAGAATGCGTTTAAAACACAGAAGACTCGCTTCGTACAAACTCATCTGCTGTGTGTTGGTTCCTTTTAGGAAGTTGCATCTATGTTTAGATTCTGTGAGGTAGAAACACGTTTCTTCTAAAAGCTGCGTTTGGACATTCCAGAGTGGATGGGAGAACAGGCTATAAAGAGAAATACCTTGTTCTAAAACCAAAAAGGAGCTATCTAGCAGAATGGTTTTCAATGTGTGCATTCAACTTCCAGAGATAAACTGATGTGTGTTTGCAGCAGTTCAGAAACCATTTCTTTGGAGAATGTAGAAAAAATTATTTCCAGCCATAGAGATGCATATAAGAGTTAGCAGTAAGAATGCGTTTAAAACACAGAAGACCCGATTCGTACAAACTCATCTGCTGTGTATTGGTTCCTATTAGGAAGTTGCATCTATGTTTAGAGTCAGCGAGGTTGAAACCCGTTTCTTCTGAAAGCTGCGTTTGGACATTCCAGAGTGGAAGGGAGAAAAGGATGTAAAGAGAAATACCTTGCTCTAAATCCAAAACGGAGATATCTAGCAGAATGGTTTTCAATGTGTGTATTCTACTTCCAGAGATAAACTGATGTGTGTTTGCAGAAGTTGAGAAACCCTTTCTTTGGAGAATGTAGAAACAGTCATTTCCAGCCCTAGAGACGCATATAAGAGTTAGCAGTAAGAATGCGTTTAAAACACAGAAGACCCGCTTCGTACTTACTCATATGCTGTGTGTTGGTTTTCTTTAGGAAGTTGCATCTATGTTTAGATTCAGAGAGGTAGAAACACGTTTCTTTTAAAAGCTGCGTTTGGACATACCAGAATGGATGGGAGAACAGGCTGTAAAGAGAAATACCTTGCTCTAAAACCAAAACGGAGCTATCTAGCAGAATGGTTGTCAATATGTGTATTCAACTTCCAGAGTTAAACTGATGTGTGTTTGCAGCAGTTCAGAAACCCTTTTTTGGAAAATGTTGAAACAGTCTTTTCTAGCCCTAGAGACGCATATAAGAGTAAGCAGTAAGAATGCGTTTAAAACACAGAAGACTCGCTTCGTACAAACTCATCTGCTGTGTGTTGGTTCCTTTTAGGAAGTTGCATCTATGTTTAGATTCTGTGAGGTAGAAACACGTTTCTTCTAAAAGCTAAGTTTGGACATTCCAGAGTGGATGGGAGAACAGGCTGTATAGAGAAATACCTTGCTCTAAAACCAAAACGGAGCTATCTAGCAGAATGGTTTTCAATGTTTGTTTTCAACTTCCAGAGATAAACTGATGTGTGTTTGCAGCAGTTCAGAAACCCTTTTTTGGAAAATGTAGAAACAGTCATTTCCAGCCATAGAGATGCATATAAGAGTTAGCAGTAAGAATGCCTTGAAAACACAGAAGACCCGTTTCGTACATACTCATCTGCTGTGTGTTGGGTCCTTTTAGGAAGTTGCATCTATGTTTAGATTCAGCGAGGTAGAAACACGTTTTTTCTAAAAGCTGCCTTTGGACCTTCCAGAGTGGATGGGAGAACAGGCTGTAAAGAGAAATACCTTTCTCTGAAACCAAAACGGAGCTATCTAGCTGAATGGTTTTCAATGTGTATATTCAACTTCCAGAGATAAACTGATGTGGGTTTGCAGCAGTTCACAAACCCTTTCTTTGGAGAATGTAGAAACAGTCATTTCCAGTCATAGAGACACATATAAGAGTTAGAAATAAGAAAGCGTTTAAAACACAGAAGACCCGATTCGTAGAAACCCATCTGCTGTGTATTGGTTCCTATTAGGAAGTTGCATTTATGTTTAGATTCAGCGAGGTTGCAACCCGTTTCTTCTGAAAGCTGCGTTTGGACATTCCAGAGTGGAAGGGAGAAAAGGATGTAAAGAGAAATACCTTGCTCTAAATCCAAAACGGAGATATCTAGCAGAATGGTTTTCAATGTGTGTATTCTACTTCCAGAGATAAACTGATGTGTGTTTGCAGAAGTTGAGAAACCCTTTCTTTGGAGAATGTAGAAACAGTCATTTCCAGCCCTAGAGACGCATATAAGAGTTAGCAGTAAGAATGCGTTTAAAACACAGAAGACCCGCTTCGTACAAACTCATCTGCTGTGTATTGGTTTCTATTAGGAAGTTGCATATATGTTTAGAATCAGCGAGGTTGCAACACGTTTCTTCTACAAGCTGCATTTGGACATTCCAGAGTGGATGGGAGAACAGGCTGTAAAGAGAAATACCTTGCTCTAAAACCAAAACGGAGCTATCTAGCAGAATGGTTTTCAATGTGTATATTCAAATTCCGGAGATAAAGTGATGTGTGTTTGCAGCAGTTCAGAAACCCTTTCTTTGGAGAATGTAGAAACAGTCATTTCCAGCCATAGAGACGCATATAAGAGTTAGCAGTAAGAATGCGTTTAAAACACAGAAGACTCGCTTCGTACAAACTCATCTGCTGTGTGTTGGTTCCTTTTAGGAAGTTGCATCTATGTTTAGATTCTGTGAGGTAGAAACACGTATCTTCTAAAAGCTGCGTTTAGACATTTAGAGTAGATGGGAGAATCGGCTGTAAAGAAAAATACCTTGCTCTAAAACCAAAACGGAGCTTTCTTGCTGAATGGTTTTCAATGTGTGCATTCAAATTCCAGAGATAAACTGATGTGTGTTTGCAGCAGTTCAGAAACCATTTCTTTGGAGAATGAAGAAAAAATTATTTCCAGCCATAGAGATGCATATAAGAGTTAGCAGTAAGAATGCGTTTAAAACACAGAAGACCCGCTTCGTACAAACTCATCTGCTGTGTGTTGGGTCCTTTTAGGAAGTTGCATCTATGTTTAGATTCAGCGAGGTAGAAACACGTTTCTTCTAAAAGCTGCGTTTGGACATTCCAGAGTGGATGGGAGAACAGGCTGTAAAGAGAAATACCTTGCTCTAAAACCAAAACGGAGCTATCTAGCAGAATGGTTGTCAATGTGTGTATTCCACTTCCAGAGTTAAACTGATGTGTGTTTGCAGCAGTTCAGAAACCCTTTCTTTGGAGAATGTAGAAAAAGTCATTTCCAACCCTAGATACGCATATAACAGCAGTAAGAATGCGTTTAAAACACAGAAGACCTGCTTCTTACAAACTCATCTGCTGTGTGTTGGTTCCTTTTAGGAAGTTGCATCTATGTTTAGATTCAGCGAGGTTGCAACACGTTTCTTCTAAAAGCTGCGTTTGGACATTCCAGAGTGGATGGGAGAACAGGTTGTAAAGAAAAATACCTTGCTCTAAAACCAAAACGGAGCTTTCTTGCTGAATGGCTTTCAATGTGTGTATTCCACTTCCAGAGCTAAACTGATGTGTGTTTGCAGCAGTTCAGAAACCCTTTCTTTGGAGAATGAAGAAACAGTTATTTCCAGCCCCAGAGACGAATATAAGAGTTAGCAGTAAGAATGCGTTTAAAACACAGAAGACCCGCTTCGTACTTACTCATATGCTGTGTGTTGGTTTTCTTTAGGAAGTTGCATCTATGTTTAGATTCAGAGAGGTAGAAACACGTTTCTTTTAAAAGCTGCGTTTGGACATACCAGAATGGATGGGAGAACAGGTTGTAAAGAGAAATACCTTGCTCTAAAACCAAAACGGAGCTATCTAGCAGAATGGTTGTCAATATGTGTATTCAACTTCCAGAGTTAAACTGATGTGTGTTTGCAGCAGTTCAGAAACCCTTTTTTGGAAAATGTTGAAACAGTCTTTTCTAGTCCTAGAGACGCATATAAGAGTTAGCAGTAAGAAAGCGTTTAAAACACAGAAGACTCGCTTCGTACAAACTCATCTGCTGTGTGTTGGTTCCTTTTAGGAAGTTGCATCTATGTTTAGATTCTGTGAGGTAGAAACACGTTTCTTCTAAAACCTAAGTTTGGACATTCCAGAGTGGATGGGAGAACAGGCTATAAAGAGAAATACCTTGCTCTAAAACCAAAAAGGAGCTATCTAGCAGAATGGTTTTCAATGTGTGTATTCAACTTCCAGAGATAAACTGATGTGTGTTTGCAGTAGTTCAGAAACCCTTTCTTTGGAGAATGAAGAAACAGTTATTTCCAGCACTAGAGATGCATATAAGAGTTAGCAGTAAGAATGCATTTAAAACACAGAAGACCCGCTTCGTACAAACTCATCTGCTGTGTATTGGTTCCTATTAGGAAGTTGCATCTATGTTCAGAATCAGCGAGGTTGCAACACGTTTCTTTTAAAAGCTGCGTTTGGACATTCCAGAGTGGATGGGAGAACAGGCTGTATAGAGAAATACCTTGCTCTAAAACCAAAATGGAGTTATCTAGCAGAATGGTTTTCAATGTTTGTTTTCAACTTCCAGAGATAAACTGATGTGTGTTTGCAGCAGTTCAGAAACCCTTTTTTGGAAAATGTAGAAACAGTCATTTCCAGCCTTAGAGATGCATATAAGAGTTAGCAGTAAGAATGCCTTGAAAACACAGAAGACCCGTTTCGTACAAACTCATCTGCTGTGTGTTGGGTCCTTTTAGGAAGTTGCATCTATGTTTAGATTCAGCGAGGTAGAAACACGTTTTTTCTAAAAGCTGCCTTTGGACCTTCCAGAGTGGATGGGAGAACAGGCTGTAAAGAGAAATACCTTTCTCTGAAACCAAAACGGAGCTATCTAGCTGAATGGTTTTCAATGTGTATATTCAACTTCCAGAGATAAACTGATGTGGGTTTGCAGCAGTTCACAAACCCTTTCTTTGGAGAATGTAGAAACAGTCATTTCCAGTCATAGAGACACATATAAGAGTTAGAAATAAGAAAGCGTTTAAAACACAGAAGACCCGATTCGTAGAAACCCATCTGCTGTGTATTGGTTCCTATTAGGAAGTTGCATTTATGTTTAGATTCAGCGAGGTTGCAACCCGTTTCTTCTGAAAGCTGCGTTTGGACATTCCAGAGTGGAAGGGAGAAAAGGATGTAAAGAGAAATACCTTGCTCTAAATCCAAAACGGAGGTATCTAGCAGAATGGTTTTCAATGTGTGTATTCTACTTCCAGAGATAAACTGATGTGTGTTTGCAGAAGTTGAGAAACCCTTTCTTTGGAGAATGTAGAAACAGTCATTTCCAGCCCTAGAGACGCATATAAGAGTTAGCAGTAAGAATGCGTTTAAAACACAGAAGACCCGCTTCGTACAAACTCATCTGCTGTGGATTGGTTTCTATTAGGAAGTTGCATATATGTTTAGAATCAGCGAGGTTGCAACACGTTTCTTCTACAAGCTGAATTTGGACATTCCAGAGTGGATGGGAGAACAGGCTGTAAAGAGAAATACCTTGCTCTAAAACCAAAACGGAGCTATCTAGCAGAATGGTTTTCAATGTGTATATTCAAATTCCGGAGATAAAGTGATGTGTGTTTGCAGCAGTTCAGAAACCCTTTCTTTGGAGAATGTAGAAACAGTCATTTCCAGCCATAGAGACGCATATAAGAGTTAGCAGTAAGAATGCGTTTAAAACACAGAAGACTCGCTTCGTACAAACTCATCTGGTGTGTGTTGGTTCCTTTTAGGAAGTTGCATCTATGTTTAGATTCTGTGAGGTAGAAACACGT
The DNA here is from genome assembly GCF_048565385.1 of Saimiri boliviensis. NCBI lineage: Eukaryota > Metazoa > Chordata > Mammalia > Primates > Cebidae > Saimiri > Saimiri boliviensis. The sequence continues at coordinate 81,421,821 of NC_133470.1, read as the reverse complement.
TTCTTCTAAAAGCTGCGTTTGGACATTCCAGAGTGGATGGGAGAACAGGCTATAAAGAGAAATACCTTGCTCTAAAACCAAAAAGGAGCTATCTAGCAGAATGGTTTTCAATGTGTGTATTCAACTTCCAGAGATAAACTGATGTGTGTTTGCAGTAGTTCAGAAACCCTTTCTTTGGAGAATGAAGAAACAGTTATTTCCAGCACTAAAGACCCATATAAGAGTTAGCAGTAAGAATGCGTTTAAAACACAGAAGACCCGCTTCGTACAAAATCATCTGCTGTGTGTTGGTTACATTTAGGAAGTTGCATCTATGTTTAGATTCAGCGAGGTAGAAACACGTTTCTTCAAAAAGCCACGTTTGGACATTCCAGAGTGGATGGTAGAACAGGCTGTAAAGAAAAATAACTTGCTCTAAAACCAAAACGGAGCTATCTAGCAGAATGGTTGTCAATGTGTATATTCAACTTCCAGAGTTAAACTGATTTATGTTTGCCGCAGTTCAGAAACCCTTTCTTTGGTGAATGTAGAAACAGTCATTTCCAGCCCTAGAGACGCATATAAGAGTTAGCAGTAAGAATGCGTTTAAAACACAGAAGACTCGCTTCGTACAAACTCATCTGCTGTGTGTTGGTTCCTTTTAGGAAGTTGCATCTATGTTTAGATTCTGTGAGGTAGAAACACGTTTCTTCTAAAAGCTGCGTTTGGACATTCCAGAGTGGATGGGAGAACAGGCTATAAAGAGAAATACCTTGTTCTAAAACCAAAAAGGAGCTATCTAGCAGAATGGTTTTCAATGTGTGTATTCAACTTCCAGAGATAAACTGATGTGTGTTTGCAGCAGTTCAGAAACCATTTCTTTGGAGAATGTAGAAAAAATTATTTCCAGCCATAGAGATGCATATAAGAGTTAGCAGTAAGAATGCGTTTAAAACACAGAAGACCCGATTCGTACAAACTCATCTGCTGTGTATTGGTTCCTATTAGGAAGTTGCATCTATGTTTAGAGTCAGCGAGGTTGCAACCCGTTTCTTCTGAAAGCTGCGTTTGGACATTCCAGAGTGGAAGGGAGAAAAGGATGTAAAGAGAAATACCTTGCTCTAAATCCAAAACGGAGATATCTAGCAGAATGGTTTTCAATGTGTGTATTCTACTTCCAGAGATAAACTGATGTGTGTTTGCAGAAGTTGAGAAACCCTTTCTTTGGAGAATGTAGAAACAGTCATTTCCAGCCCTAGAGACGCATATAAGAGTTAGCAGTAAGAATGCGTTTAAAACACAGAAGACCCGCTTCGTACTTACTCATATGCTGTGTGTTGGTTTTCTTTAGGAAGTTGCATCTATGTTTAGATTCAGAGAGGTAGAAACACGTTTCTTTTAAAAGCTGCGTTTGGACATACCAGAATGGATGGGAGAACAGGCTGTAAAGAGAAATACCTTGCTCTAAAACCAAAACGGAGCTATCTAGCAGAATGGTTGTCAATATGTGTATTCAACTTCCAGAGTTAAACTGATGTGTGTTTGCAGCAGTTCAGAAACCCTTTTTTGGAAAATGTTGAAACAGTCTTTTCTAGCCCTAGAGACGCATATAAGAGTAAGCAGTAAGAATGCCTTTAAAACACAGAAGACTCGCTTCGTACAAACTCATCTGCTGTGTGTTGGTTCCTTTTAGGAAGTTGCATCTATGTTTAGATTCTGTGAGGTAGAAACACGTTTCTTCTAAAAGCTAAGTTTGGACATTCCAGAGTGGATGGGAGAACAGGCTGTATAGAGAAATACCTTGCTCTAAAACCAAAACGGAGCTATCTAGCAGAATGGTTTTCAATGTTTGTTTTCAACTTCCAGAGATAAACTGATGTGTGTTTGCAGCAGTTCAGAAACCCTTTTTTGGAAAATGTAGAAACAGTCATTTCCAGCCATAGAGATGCATATAAGAGTTAGCAGTAAGAATGCCTTGAAAACACAGAAGACCCGTTTCGTACATACTCATCTGCTGTGTGTTGGGTCCTTTTAGGAAGTTGCATCTATGTTTAGATTCAGCGAGGTAGAAACACGTTTTTTCTAAAAGCTGCCTTTGGACCTTCCAGAGTGGATGGGAGAACAGGCTGTAAAGAGAAATACCTTTCTCTGAAACCAAAACGGAGCTATCTAGCTGAATGGTTTTCAATGTGTATATTCAACTTCCAGAGATAAACTGATGTGGGTTTGCAGCAGTTCACAAACCCTTTCTTTGGAGAATGTAGAAACAGTCATTTCCAGTCATAGAGACACATATAAGAGTTAGAAATAAGAAAGCGTTTAAAACACAGAAGACCCGATTCGTAGAAACCCATCTGCTGTGTATTGGTTCCTATTAGGAAGTTGCATTTATGTTTAGATTCAGCGAGGTTGCAACCCGTTTCTTCTGAAAGCTGCGTTTGGACATTCCAGAGTGGAAGGGAGAAAAGGATGTAAAGAGAAATACCTTGCTCTAAATCCAAAACGGAGGTATCTAGCAGAATGGTTTTCAATGTGTGTATTCTACTTCCAGAGATAAACTGATGTGTGTTTGCAGAAGTTGAGAAACCCTTTCTTTGGAGAATGTAGAAACAGTCATTTCCAGCCCTAGAGACGCATATAAGAGTTAGCAGTAAGAATGCGTTTAAAACACAGAAGACCCGCTTCGTACAAACTCATCTGCTGTGTATTGGTTTCTATTAGGAAGTTGCATATATGTTTAGAATCAGCGAGGTTGCAACACGTTTCTTCTAAAAGCTGCATTTGGACATTCCAGAGTGGATGGGAGAACAGGCTGTAAAGAGAAATACCTTGCTCTAAAACCAAAACGGAGCTATCTAGCAGAATGGTTTTCAATGTGTATATTCAAATTCCGGAGATAAAGTGATGTGTGTTTGCAGCAGTTCAGAAACCCTTTCTTTGGAGAATGTAGAAACAGTCATTTCCAGCCATAGAGACGCATATAAGAGTTAGCAGTAAGAATGCGTTTAAAACACAGAAGACTCGCTTCGTACAAACTCATCTGCTGTGTGTTGGTTCCTTTTAGGAAGTTGCATCTATGTTTAGATTCAGCGAGGTAGAAACACGTATCTTCTAAAAGCTGCGTTTAGACATTCAGAGTAGATGGGAGAATCGGCTGTAAAGGAAAATACCTTGCTCTAAAACCAAAACGGAGCTTTCTTGCTGAATGGTTTTCAATGTGTGTATTCAAATTCCAGAGATAAACTGATGTGTGTTTGCAGCAGTTCAGAAACCATTTCTTTGGAGAATGAAGAAAAAATTATTTCCAGCCATAGAGATGCATATAAGAGTTAGCAGTAAGAATGCGTTTAAAACACAGAAGACCCGCTTCGTACAAACTCATCTGCTGTGTGTTGGGTCCTTTTAGGAAGTTGCATCTATGTTTAGATTCAGCGAGGTAGAAACACGTTTCTTCTAAAAGCTGCGTTTGGACATTCCAGAGTGGATGGGAGAACAGGCTGTAAAGAGAAATACCTTGCTCTAAAACCAAAACGGAGCTATCTAGCAGAATGGTTGTCAATGTGTGTATTCCACTTCCAGAGTTAAACTGATGTGTGTTTGCAGCAGTTCAGAAACCCTTTCTTTGGAGAATGTAGAAAAAGTCATTTCCAACCCTAGATACGCATATAACAGCAGTAAGAATGCGTTTAAAACACAGAAGACCTGCTTCTTACAAACTCATCTGCTGTGTGTTGGTTCCTTTTAGGAAGTTGCATCTATGTTTAGATTCAGCGAGGTTGCAACACGTTTCTTCTAAAAGCTGCGTTTGGACATTCCAGAGTGGATGGGAGAACAGGTTGTAAAGAAAAATACCTTGCTCTAAAACCAAAACGGAGCTTTCTTGCTGAATGGCTTTCAATGTGTGTATTCCACTTCCAGAGCTAAACTGATGTGTGTTTGCAGCAGTTCAGAAACCCTTTCTTTGGAGAATGAAGAAACAGTTATTTCCAGCCCCAGAGACGAATATAAGAGTTAGCAGTAAGAATGCGTTTAAAACACAGAAGACCCGCTTCGTACTTACTCATATGCTGTGTGTTGGTTTTCTTTAGGAAGTTGCATCTATGTTTAGATTCAGAGAGGTAGAAACACGTTTCTTTTAAAAGCTGCGTTTGGACATACCAGAATGGATGGGAGAACAGGCTGTAAAGAGAAATACCTTGCTCTAAAACCAAAACGGAGCTATCTAGCAGAATGGTTGTCAATATGTGTATTCAACTTCCAGAGTTAAACTGATGTGTGTTTGCAGCAGTTCAGAAACCCTTTTTTGGAAAATGTTGAAACAGTCTTTTCTAGCCCTAGAGACGCATATAAGAGTTAGCAGTAAGAAAGCGTTTAAAACACAGAAGACTCGCTTCGTACAAACTCATCTGCTGTGTGTTGGTTCCTTTTAGGAAGTTGCATCTATGTTTAGATTCTGTGAGGTAGAAACACGTTTCTTCTAAAAGCTAAGTTTGGACATTCCAGAGTGGATGGGAGAACAGGCTATAAAGAGAAATACCTTGCTCTAAAACCAAAAAGGAGCTATCTAGCAGAATGGTTTTCAATGTGTGTATTCAACTTCCAGAGATAAACTGATGTGTGTTTGCAGTAGTTCAGAAACCCTTTCTTTGGAGAATGAAGAAACAGTTATTTCCAGCACTAGAGATGCATATAAGAGTTAGCAGTAAGAATGCATTTAAAACACAGAAGACCCGCTTCGTACAAACTCATCTGCTGTGTATTGGTTCCTATTAGGAAGTTGCATCTATGTTTAGAATCAGCGAGGTTGCAACACGTTTCTTTTAAAAGCTGCGTTTGGACATTCCAGAGTGGATGGGAGAACAGGCTGTATAGAGAAATACCTTGCTCTAAAACCAAAACGGAGCTATCTAGCAGAATGTTTTTCAATGTTTGTTTTCAACTTCCAGAGATAAACTGATGTGTGTTTGCAGCAGTTCAGAAACCCTTTTTTGGAAAATGTAGAAACAGTCATTTCCAGCCATAGAGATGCATATAAGAGTTAGCAGTAAGAATGCCTTGAAAACACAGAAGACCCGTTTCGTACAAACTCATCTGCTGTGTGTTGGGTCCTTTTAGGAAGTTGCATCTATGTTTAGATTCAGCGAGGTAGAAACACGTTTTTTCTAAAAGCTGCCTTTGGACCTTCCAGAGTGGATGGGAGAACAGGCTGTAAAGAGAAATACCTTTCTCTGAAACCAAAACGGAGCTATCTAGCTGAATGGTTTTCAATGTGTATATTCAACTTCCAGAGATAAACTGATGTGGGTTTGCAGCAGTTCACAAACCCTTTCTTTGGAGAATGTAGAAACAGTCATTTCCAGTCATAGAGACACATATAAGAGTTAGAAATAAGAAAGCGTTTAAAACACAGAAGACCCGATTCGTAGAAACCCATCTGCTGTGTATTGGTTCCTATTAGGAAGTTGCATTTATGTTTAGATTCAGCGAGGTTGCAACCCGTTTCTTCTGAAAGCTGCGTTTGGACATTCCAGAGTGGAAGGGAGAAAAGGTTGTAAAGAGAAATACCTTGCTCTAAATCCAAAACGGAGGTATCTAGCAGAATGGTTTTCAATGTGTGTATTCTACTTCCAGAGATAAACTGATGTGTGTTTGCAGAAGTTGAGAAACCCTTTCTTTGGAGAATGTAGAAACAGTCATTTCCAGCCCTAGAGACGCATATAAGAGTGAGCAGTAAGAATGCGTTTAAAACACAGAAGACCCGCTTCGTACAAACTCATCTGCTGTGTATTGGTTTCTATTAGGAAGTTGCATATATGTTTAGAATCAGCGAGGTTGCAACACGTTTCTTCTAAAAGCTGCATTTGGACATTCCAGAGTGGATGGGAGAACAGGCTGTAAAGAGAAATACCTTGCTCTAAAACCAAAACGGAGCTATCTAGCAGAATGGTTTTCAATGTGTATATTCAAATTCCGGAGATAAAGTGATGTGTGTTTGCAGCAGTTCAGAAACCCTTTCTTTGGAGAATGTAGAAACAGTCATTTCCAGCCATAGAGACGCATATAAGAGTTAGCAGTAAGAATGCGTTTAAAACACAGAAGACTCGCTTCGTACAAACTCATCTGCTGTGTGTTGGTTCCTTTTAGGAAGTTGCATCTATGTTTAGATTCTGTGAGGTAGAAACACGTTTCTTCTAAAAGCTGCGTTTGGACATTCCAGAGTGGATGGGAGAACAGGCTATAAAGAGAAATACCTTGCTCTAAAACCAAAAAGGAGCTATCTAGCTGAATGGTTTTCAATGTGTGTATTCAACTTCCAGAGATAAACTGATGTGTGTTTGCAGTAGTTCAGAAACCCTTTCTTTGGAGAATGAAGAAACAGTTATTTCCAGCACTAGAGACCCATATAAGAGTTAGCAGTAAGAATGCGTTTAAAACACAGAAGACCCGCTTCGTACAAAATCATCTGCTGTGTGTTGGTTACATTTAGGAAGTTGCATCTATGTTTAGATTCAGCGAGGTAGAAACACGTTTCTTCAAAAAGCCGCGTTTGGACATTCCAGAGTGGATGGGAGAACAGGCTGTAAAGAAAAATAACTTGCTCTAAAACCAAAACGGAGCTATCTAGCAGAATGGTTGTCAATGTGTATATTCAACTTCCAGAGTTAAGCTGATTTATGTTTGCCGCAGTTCAGAAACCCTTTCTTTGGTGAATGTAGAAACAGTCATTTCCAGCCCTAGAGACGCATATAAGAGTTAGCAGTAAGAATGCGTTTAAAACACAGAAGACTCGCTTCGTACAAACTCATCTGCTGTGTGTTGGTTCCTTTTAGGAAGTTGCATCTATGTTTAGATTCTGTGAGGTAGAAACACGTTTCTTCTAAAAGCTGCGTTTGGACATTCCAGAGTGGATGGGAGAACAGGCTATAAAGAGAAATACCTTGTTCTAAAACCAAAAAGGAGCTATCTAGCAGAATGGTTTTCAATGTGTGCATTCAACTTCCAGAGATAAACTGATGTGTGTTTGCAGCAGTTCAGAAACCATTTCTTTGGAGAATGTAGAAAAAATTATTTCCAGCCATAGAGATGCATATAAGAGTTAGCAGTAAGAATGCGTTTAAAACACAGAAGACCCGATTCGTACAAACTCATCTGCTGTGTATTGGTTCCTATTAGGAAGTTGCATCTATGTTTAGAGTCAGCGAGGTTGCAACCCGTTTCTTCTGAAAGCTGCGTTTGGACATTCCAGAGTGGAAGGGAGAAAAGGATGTAAAGAGAAATACCTTGCTCTAAATCCAAAACGGAGATATCTAGCAGAATGGTTTTCAATGTGTGTATTCTACTTCCAGAGATAAACTGATGTGTGTTTGCAGAAGTTGAGAAACCCTTTCTTTGGAGAATGTAGAAACAGTCATTTCCAGCCCTAGAGACGCATATAAGAGTTAGCAGTAAGAATGCGTTTAAAACACAGAAGACCCGCTTCGTACTTACTCATATGCTGTGTGTTGGTTTTCTTTAGGAAGTTGCATCTATGTTTAGATTCAGAGAGGTAGAAACACGTTTCTTTTAAAAGCTGCGTTTGGACATACCAGAATGGATGGGAGAACAGGCTGTAAAGAGAAATACCTTGCTCTAAAACCAAAACGGAGCTATCTAGCAGAATGGTTGTCAATATGCGTATTCAACTTCCAGAGTTAAACTGATGTGTGTTTGCAGCAGTTCAGAAACCCTTTTTTGGAAAATGTTGAAACAGTCTTTTCTAGCCCTAGAGACGCATATAAGAGTAAGCAGTAAGAATGCGTTTAAAACACAGAAGACTCGCTTCGTACAAACTCATCTGCTGTGTGTTGGTTCCTTTTAGGAAGTTGCATCTATGTTTAGATTCTGTGAGGTAGAAACACGTTTCTTCTAAAAGCTAAGTTTGGACATTCCAGAGTGGATGGGAGAACAGGCTGTATAGAGAAATACCTTGCTCTAAAACCAAAACGGAGCTATCTAGCAGAATGGTTTTCAATGTTTGTTTTCAACTTCCAGAGATAAACTGATGTGTGTTTGCAGCAGTTCAGAAACCCTTTTTTGGAAAATGTAGAAACAGTCATTTCCAGCCATAGAGATGCATATAAGAGTTAGCAGTAAGAATGCCTTGAAAACACAGAAGACCCGTTTCGTACATACTCATCTGCTGTGTGTTGGGTCCTTTTAGGAAGTTGCATCTATGTTTAGATTCAGCGAGGTAGAAACACGTTTTTTCTAAAAGCTGCCTTTGGACCTTCCAGAGTGGATGGGAGAACAGGCTGTAAAGAGAAATACCTTTCTCTGAAACCAAAACGGAGCTATCTAGCTGAATGGTTTTCAATGTGTATATTCAACTTCCAGAGATAAACTGATGTGGGTTTGCAGCAGTTCACAAACCCTTTCTTTGGAGAATGTAGAAACAGTCATTTCCAGTCATAGAGACACATATAAGAGTTAGAAATAAGAAAGCGTTTAAAACACAGAAGACCCGATTCGTAGAAACCCATCTGCTGTGTATTGGTTCCTATTAGGAAGTTGCATTTATGTTTAGATTCAGCGAGGTTGCAACCCGTTTCTTCTGAAAGCTGCGTTTGGACATTCCAGAGTGGAAGGGAGAAAAGGATGTAAAGAGAAATACCTTGCTCTAAATCCAAAACGGAGATATCTAGCAGAATGGTTTTCAATGTGTGTATTCTACTTCCAGAGATAAACTGATGTGTGTTTGCAGAAGTTGAGAAACCCTTTCTTTGGAGAATGTAGAAACAGTCATTTCCAGCCCTAGAGACGCATATAAGAGTTAGCAGTAAGAATGCTTTTAAAACACAGAAGACCCGCTTCGTACAAACTCATCTGCTGTGTATTGGTTTCTATTAGGAAGTTGCATATATGTTTAGAATCAGCGAGGTTGCAACACGTTTCTTCTACAAGCTGCATTTGGACATTCCAGAGTGGATGGGAGAACAGGCTGTAAAGAGAAATACCTTGCTCTAAAACCAAAACGGAGCTATCTAGCAGAATGGTTTTCAATGTGTATATTCAAATTCCGGAGATAAAGTGATGTGTGTTTGCAGCAGTTCAGAAACCCTTTCTTTGGAGAATGTAGAAACAGTCATTTCCAGCCATAGAGACGCATATAAGAGTTAGCAGTAAGAATGCGTTTAAAACACAGAAGACTCGCTTCGTACAAACTCATCTGCTGTGTGTTGGTTCCTTTTAGGAAGTTGCATCTATGTTTAGATTCTGTGAGGTAGAAACACGTATCTTCTAAAAGCTGCGTTTAGACATTCAGAGTAGATGGGAGAATCGGCTGTAAAGAAAAATACCTTGCTCTAAAACCAAAACGGAGCTTTCTTGCTGAATGGTTTTCAATGTGTGCATTCAAATTCCAGAGATAAACTGATGTGTGTTTGCAGCAGTTCAGAAACCATTTCTTTGGAGAATGAAGAAAAAATTATTTCCAGCCATAGAGATGCATATAAGAGTTAGCAGTAAGAATGCGTTTAAAACACAGAAGACCCGCTTCGTACAAACTCATCTGCTGTGTGTTGGGTCCTTTTAGGAAGTTGCATCTATGTTTAGATTCAGCGAGGTAGAAACACGTTTCTTCTAAAAGCTGCGTTTGGACATTCCAGAGTGGATGGGAGAACAGGCTGTAAAGAGAAATACCTTGCTCTAAAACCAAAACGGAGCTATCTAGCAGAATGGTTGTCAATGTGTGTATTCCACTTCCAGAGTTAAACTGATGTGTGTTTGCAGCAGTTCAGAAACCCTTTCTTTGGAGAATGTAGAAAAAGTCATTTCCAACCCTAGATACGCATATAACAGCAGTAAGAATGCGTTTAAGACACAGAAGACCTGCTTCTTACAAACTCATCTGCTGTGTGTTGGTTCCTTTTAGGAAGTTGCATCTATGTTTAGATTCAGCGAGGTTGCAACACGTTTCTTCTAAAAGCTGCGTTTGGACATTCCAGAGTGGATGGGAGAACAGGTTGTAAAGAAAAATACCTTGCTCTAAAACCAAAACGGAGCTTTCTTGCTGAATGGCTTTCAATGTGTGTATTCCACTTCCAGAGCTAAACTGATGTGTGTTTGCAGCAGTTCAGAAACCCTTTCTTTGGGGAATGAAGAAACAGTTATTTCCAGCCCCAGAGACGAATATAAGAGTTAGCAGTAAGAATGCGTTTAAAACAGAGAAGACCCGCTTCGTACTTACTCATATGCTGTGTGTTGGTTTTCTTTAGGAAGTTGCATCTATGTTTAGATTCAGAGAGGTAGAAACACGTTTCTTTTAAAAGCTGCGTTTGGACATACCAGAATGGATGGGAGAACAGGCTGTAAAGAGAAATACCTTGCTCTAAAACCAAAACGGAGCTATCTAGCAGAATGGTTGTCAATATGTGTATTCAACTTCCAGAGTTAAACTGATGTGTGTTTGCAGCAGTTCAGAAACCCTTTTTTGGAAAATGTTGAAACAGTCTTTTCTAGCCCTAGAGACGCATATAAGAGTTAGCAGTAAGAAAGCGTTTAAAACACAGAAGACTCGCTTCGTACAAACTCATCTGCTGTGTGTTGGTTCCTTTTAGGAAGTTGCATCTATGTTTAGATTCTGTGAGGTAGAAACACGATTCTTCTAAAAGCTAAGTTTGGACATTCCAGAGTGGATGGGAGAACAGGCTATAAAGAGAAATACCTTGCTCTAAAACCAAAAAGGAGCTATCTAGCAGAATGGTTTTCAATGTGTGTATTCAACTTCCAGAGATAAACTGATGTGTGTTTGCAGTAGTTCAGAAACCCTTTCTTTGGAGAATGAAGAAACAGTTATTTCCAGCACTAGAGATGCATATAAGAGTTAGCAGTAAGAATGCATTTAAAACACAGAAGACCCGCTTCGTACAAACTCATCTGCTGTGTATTGGTTCCTATTAGGAAGTTGCATCTATGTTTAGAATCAGCGAGGTTGCAACACGTTTCTTTTAAAAGCTGCGTTTGGACATTCCAGAGTGGATGGGAGAACAGGCTGTATAGAGAAATACCTTGCTCTAAAACCAAAACGGAGCTATCTAGCAGAATGTTTTTCAATGTTTGTTTTCAACTTCCAGAGATAAACTGATGTGTGTTTGCAGCAGTTCAGAAACCCTTTTTTGGAAAATGTAGAAACAGTCATTTCCAGCCATAGAGATGCATATAAGAGTTAGCAGTAAGAATGCCTTGAAAACACAGAAGACCCGTTTCGTACAAACTCATCTGCTGTGTGTTGGGTCCTTTTAGGAAGTTGCATCTATGTTTAGATTCAGCGAGGTAGAAACACGTTTTTTCTAAAAGCTGCCTTTGGACCTTCCAGAGTGGATGGGAGAACAGGCTGTAAAGAGAAATACCTTTCTCTGAAACCAAAACGGAGCTATCTAGCTGAATGGTTTTCAATGTGTATATTCAACTTCCAGAGATAAACTGATGTGTGTTTGCAGCAGTTCACAAACCCTTTCTTTGGAGAATGTAGAAACAGTCATTTCCAGTCATAGAGACACATATAAGAGTTAGAAATAAGAAAGCGTTTAAAACACAGAAGACCCGATTCGTAGAAACCCATCTGCTGTGTATTGGTTCCTATTAGGAAGTTGCATTTATGTTTAGATTCAGCGAGGTTGCAACCCGTTTCTTCTGAAAGCTGCGTTTGGACATTCCAGAGTGGAAGGGAGAAAAGGATGTAAAGAGAAATACCTTGCTCTAAATCCAAAACGGAGGTATCTAGCAGAATGGTTTTCAATGTGTGTATTCTACTTCCAGAGATAAACTGATGTGTGTTTGCAGAAGTTGAGAAACCCTTTCTTTGGAGAATGTAGAAACAGTCATTTCCAGCCCTAGAGACGCATATAAGAGTTAGCAGTAAGAATGCGTTTAAAACACAGAAGACCCGCTTCGTACAAACTCATCTGCTGTGTATTGGTTTCTATTAGGAAGTTGCATATATGTTTAGATTCAGCGAGGTAGAAACACGTTTCTTCAAAAAGCCGCGTTTGGACATTCCAGAGTGGATGGGAGAACAGGCTGTAAAGAAAAATAACTTGCTCTAAAACCAAAACGGAGCTATCTAGCAGAATGGTTGTCAATGTGTATATTCAACTTCCAGAGTTAAACTGATTTATGTTTGCCGCAGTTCAGAAACCCTTTCTTTGGAGAATGTAGAAACAGTCATTTCCAGCCCTAGAGACGCATATAAGAGTTAGCAGTAAGAATGCGTTTAAAACACAGAAGACTCGCTTCGTACAAACTCATCTGCTGTGTGTTGGTTCCTTTTAGGAAGTTGCATCTATGTTTAGATTCTGTGAGGTAGAAACACGTTTCTTCTAAAAGCTAAGTTTGGACATTCCAGAGTGGATGGGAGAACAGGCTATAAAGAGAAATACCTTGTTCTAAAACCAAAAAGGAGCTATCTAGCAGAATGGTTTTCAATGTGTGCATTCAACTTCCAGAGATAAACTGATGTGTGTTTGCAGCAGTTCAGAAACCATTTCTTTGGAGAATGTAGAAAAAATTATTTCCAGCCATAGAGATGCATATAAGAGTTAGCAGTAAGAATGCGTTTAAAACACAGAAGACCCGATTCGTACAAACTCATCTGCTGTGTATTGGTTCCTATTAGGAAGTTGCATCTATGTTTAGAGTCAGCGAGGTTGCAACCCGTTTCTTCTGAAAGCTGCGTTTGGACATTCCAGAGTGGAAGGGAGAAAAGGATGTAAAGAGAAATACCTTGCTCTAAATCCAAAACGGAGATATCTAGCAGAATGGTTTTCAATGTGTGTATTCTACTTCCAGAGATAAACTGATGTGTGTTTGCAGAAGTTGAGAAACCCTTTCTTTGGAGAATGTAGAAACAGTCATTTCCAGCCCTAGAGACGCATATAAGAGTTAGCAGTAAGAATGCGTTTAAAACACAGAAGACCCGCTTCGTACTTACTCATATGCTGTGTGTTGGTTTTCTTTAGGAAGTTGCATCTATGTTTAGATTCAGAGAGGTAGAAACACGTTTCTTTTAAAAGCTGCGTTTGGACATACCAGAATGGATGGGAGAACAGGCTGTAAAGAGAAATACCTTGCTCTAAAACCAAAACGGAGCTATCTAGCAGAATGGTTGTCAATATGTGTATTCAACTTCCAGAGTTAAACTGATGTGTGTTTGCAGCAGTTCAGAAACCCTTTTTTGGAAAATGTTGAAACAGTCTTTTCTAGCCCTAGAGACGCATATAAGAGTAAGCAGTAAGAATGCGTTTAAAACACAGAAGACTCGCTTCGTACAAACTCATCTGCTGTGTGTTGGTTCCTTTTAGGAAGTTGCATCTATGTTTAGATTCTGTGAGGTAGAAACACGTTTCTTCTAAAAGCTAAGTTTGGACATTCCAGAGTGGATGGGAGAACAGGCTGTATAGAGAAATACCTTGCTCTAAAACCAAAACGGAGCTATCTAGCAGAATGGTTTTCAATGTTTGTTTTCAACTTCCAGAGATAAACTGATGTGTGTTTGCAGCAGTTCAGAAACCCTTTTTTGGAAAATGTAGAAACAGTCATTTCCAGCCATAGAGATGCATATAAGAGTTAGCAGTAAGAATGCCTTGAAAACACAGAAGACCCGTTTCGTACATACTCATCTGCTGTGTGTTGGGTCCTTTTAGGAAGTTGCATCTATGTTTAGATTCAGCGAGGTAGAAACACGTTTTTTCTAAAAGCTGCCTTTGGACCTTCCAGAGTGGATGGGAGAACAGGCTGTAAAGAGAAATACCTTTCTCTGAAACCAAAACGGAGCTATCTAGCTGAATGGTTTTCAATGTGTATATTCAACTTCCAGAGATAAACTGATGTGGGTTTGCAGCAGTTCACAAACCCTTTCTTTGGAGAATGTAGAAACAGTCATTTCCAGTCATAGAGACACATATAAGAGTTAGAAATAAGAAAGCGTTTAAAACACAGAAGACCCGATTCGTAGAAACCCATCTGCTGTGTATTGGTTCCTATTAGGAAGTTGCATTTATGTTTAGATTCAGCGAGGTTGCAACCCGTTTCTTCTGAAAGCTGCGTTTGGACATTCCAGAGTGGAAGGGAGAAAAGGATGTAAAGAGAAATACCTTGCTCTAAATCCAAAACGGAGATATCTAGCAGAATGGTTTTCAATGTGTGTATTCTACTTCCAGAGATAAACTGATGTGTGTTTGCAGAAGTTGAGAAACCCTTTCTTTGGAGAATGTAGAAACAGTCATTTCCAGCCCTAGAGACGCATATAAGAGTTAGCAGTAAGAATGCTTTTAAAACACAGAAGACCCGCTTCGTACAAACTCATCTGCTGTGTATTGGTTTCTATTAGGAAGTTGCATATATGTTTAGAATCAGCGAGGTTGCAACACGTTTCTTCTACAAGCTGCATTTGGACATTCCAGAGTGGATGGGAGAACAGGCTGTAAAGAGAAATACCTTGCTCTAAAACCAAAACGGAGCTATCTAGCAGAATGGTTTTCAATGTGTATATTCAAATTCCGGAGATAAAGTGATGTGTGTTTGCAGCAGTTCAGAAACCCTTTCTTTGGAGAATGTAGAAACAGTCATTTCCAGCCATAGAGACGCATATAAGAGTTAGCAGTAAGAATGCGTTTAAAACACAGAAGACTCGCTTCGTACAAACTCATCTGCTGTGTGTTGGTTCCTTTTAGGAAGTTGCATCTATGTTTAGATTCTGTGAGGTAGAAACACGTATCTTCTAAAAGCTGCGTTTAGACATTCAGAGTAGATGGGAGAATCGGCTGTAAAGAAAAATACCTTGCTCTAAAACCAAAACGGAGCTTTCTTGCTGAATGGTTTTCAATGTGTGCATTCAAATTCCAGAGATAAACTGATGTGTGTTTGCAGCAGTTCAGAAACCATTTCTTTGGAGAATGAAGAAAAAATTATTTCCAGCCATAGAGATGCATATAAGAGTTAGCAGTAAGAATGCGTTTAAAACACAGAAGACCCGCTTCGTACAAACTCATCTGCTGTGTGTTGGGTCCTTTTAGGAAGTTGCATCTATGTTTAGATTCAGCGAGGTAGAAACACGTTTCTTCTAAAAGCTGCGTTTGGACATTCCAGAGTGGATGGGAGAACAGGCTGTAAAGAGAAATACCTTGCTCTAAAACCAAAACGGAGCTATCTAGCAGAATGGTTGTCAATGTGTGTATTCCACTTCCAGAGTTAAACTGATGTGTGTTTGCAGCAGTTCAGAAACCCTTTCTTTGGAGAATGTAGAAAAAGTCATTTCCAACCCTAGATACGCATATAACAGCAGTAAGAATGCGTTTAAGACACAGAAGACCTGCTTCTTACAAACTCATCTGCTGTGTGTTGGTTCCTTTTAGGAAGTTGCATCTATGTTTAGATTCAGCGAGGTTGCAACACGTTTCTTCTAAAAGCTGCGTTTGGACATTCCAGAGTGGATGGGAGAACAGGTTGTAAAGAAAAATACCTTGCTCTAAAACCAAAACGGAGCTTTCTTGCTGAATGGCTTTCAATGTGTGTATTCCACTTCCAGAGCTAAACTGATGTGTGTTTGCAGCAGTTCAGAAACCCTTTCTTTGGGGAATGAAGAAACAGTTATTTCCAGCCCCAGAGACGAATATAAGAGTTAGCAGTAAGAATGCGTTTAAAACAGAGAAGACCCGCTTCGTACTTACTCATATGCTGTGTGTTGGTTTTCTTTAGGAAGTTGCATCTATGTTTAGATTCAGAGAGGTAGAAACACGTTTCTTTTAAAAGCTGCGTTTGGACATACCAGAATGGATGGGAGAACAGGCTGTAAAGAGAAATACCTTGCTCTAAAACCAAAACGGAGCTATCTAGCAGAATGGTTGTCAATATGTGTATTCAACTTCCAGAGTTAAACTGATGTGTGTTTGCAGCAGTTCAGAAACCCTTTTTTGGAAAATGTTGAAACAGTCTTTTCTAGCCCTAGAGACGCATATAAGAGTTAGCAGTAAGAAAGCGTTTAAAACACAGAAGACTCGCTTCGTACAAACTCATCTGCTGTGTGTTGGTTCCTTTTAGGAAGTTGCATCTATGTTTAGATTCTGTGAGGTAGAAACACGTTTCTTCTAAAACCTAAGTTTGGACATTCCAGAGTGGATGGGAGAACAGGCTATAAAGAGAAATACCTTGCTCTAAAACCAAAAAGGAGCTATCTAGCAGAATGGTTTTCAATGTGTGTATTCAACTTCCAGAGATAAACTGATGTGTGTTTGCAGTAGTTCAGAAACCCTTTCTTTGGAGAATGAAGAAACAGTTATTTCCAGCACTAGAGATGCATATAAGAGTTAGCAGTAAGAATGCATTTAAAACACAGAAGACCCGCTTCGTACAAACTCATCTGCTGTGTATTGGTTCCTATTAGGAAGTTGCATCTATGTTTAGAATCAGCGAGGTTGCAACACGTTTCTTTTAAAAGCTGCGTTTGGACATTCCAGAGTGGATGGGAGAACAGGCTGTATAGAGAAATACCTTGCTCTAAAACCAAAACGGAGCTATCTAGCAGAATGGTTTTCAATGTTTGTTTTCAACTTCCAGAGATAAACTGATGTGTGTTTGCAGCAGTTCAGAAACCCTTTTTTGGAAAATGTAGAAACAGTCATTTCCAGCCATAGAGATGCATATAAGAGTTAGCAGTAAGAATGCCTTGAAAACACAGAAGACCCGTTTCGTACAAACTCATCTGCTGTGTGTTGGGTCCTTTTAGGAAGTTGCATCTATGTTTAGATTCAGCGAGGTAGAAACACGTTTTTTCTAAAAGCTGCCTTTGGACCTTCCAGAGTGGATGGGAGAACAGGCTGTAAAGAGAAATACCTTTCTCTGAAACCAAAACGGAGCTATCTAGCTGAATGGTTTTCAATGTGTATATTCAACTTCCAGAGATAAACTGATGTGGGTTTGCAGCAGTTCACAAACCCTTTCTTTGGAGAATGTAGAAACAGTCATTTCCAGTCATAGAGACACATATAAGAGTTAGAAATAAGAAAGCGTTTAAAACACAGAAGACCCGATTCGTAGAAACCCATCTGCTGTGTATTGGTTCCTATTAGGAAGTTGCATTTATGTTTAGATTCAGCGAGGTTGCAACCCGTTTCTTCTGAAAGCTGCGTTTGGACATTCCAGAGTGGAAGGGAGAAAAGGATGTAAAGAGAAATACCTTGCTCTAAATCCAAAACGGAGGTATCTAGCAGAATGGTTTTCAATGTGTGTATTCTACTTCCAGAGATAAACTGATGTGTGTTTGCAGAAGTTGAGAAACCCTTTCTTTGGAGAATGTAGAAACAGTCATTTCCAGCCCTAGAGACGCATATAAGAGTTAGCAGTAAGAATGCGTTTAAAACACAGAAGACCCGCTTCGTACAAACTCATCTGCTGTGTATTGGTTTCTATTAGGAAGTTGCATATATGTTTAGAATCAGCGAGGTTGCAACACGTTTCTTCTACAAGCTGAATTTGGACATTCCAGAGTGGATGGGAGAACAGGCTGTAAAGAGAAATACCTTGCTCTAAAACCAAAACGGAGCTATCTAGCAGAATGGTTTTCAATGTGTATATTCAACTTCCAGAGTTAAACTGATTTATGTTTGCCGCAGTTCAGAAACCCTTTCTTTGGTGAATGTAGAAACAGTCATTTCCAGCCCTAGAGACGCATATAAGAGTTAGCAGTAAGAATGCGTTTAAAACACAGAAGACTCGCTTCGTACAAACTCATCTGCTGTGTGTTGGTTCCTTTTAGGAAGTTGCATCTATGTTTAGATTCTGTGAGGTAGAAACACGTTTCTTCTAAAAGCTGCGTTTGGACATTCCAGAGTGGATGGGAGAACAGGCTATAAAGAGAAATACCTTGCTCTAAAACCAAAAAGGAGCTATCTAGCAGAATGGTTTTCAATGTGTGTATTCAACTTCCAGAGATAAACTGATGTGTGTTTGCAGCAGTTCAGAAACCATTTCTTTGGAGAATGTAGAAAAAATTATTTCCAGCCATAGAGATGCATATAAGAGTTAGCAGTAAGAATGCGTTTAAAACACAGAAGACCCGATTCGTACAAACTCATCTGCTGTGTATTGGTTCCTATTAGGAAGTTGCATCTATGTTTAGAGTCAGCGAGGTTGCAACCCGTTTCTTCTGAAAGCTGCGTTTGGACATTCCAGAGTGGAAGGGAGAAAAGGATGTAAAGAGAAATACCTTGCTCTAAATCCAAAACGGAGATATCTAGCAGAATGGTTTTCAATGTGTGTATTCTACTTCCAGAGATAAACTGATGTGTGTTTGCAGAAGTTGAGAAACCCTTTCTTTGGAGAATGTAGAAACAGTCATTTCCAGCCCTAGAGACGCATATAAGAGTTAGCAGTAAGAATGCGTTTAAAACACAGAAGACCCGCTTCGTACTTACTCATATGCTGTGTGTTGGTTTTCTTTAGGAAGTTGCATCTATGTTTAGATTCAGAGAGGTAGAAACACGTTTCTTTTAAAAGCTGCGTTTGGACATACCAGAATGGATGGGAGAACAGGCTGTAAAGAGAAATACCTTGCTCTAAAACCAAAACGGAGCTATCTAGCAGAATGGTTGTCAATATGTGTATTCAACTTCCAGAGTTAAACTGATGTGTGTTTGCAGCAGTTCAGAAACCCTTTTTTGGAAAATGTTGAAACAGTCTTTTCTAGCCCTAGAGACGCATATAAGAG
This sequence comes from Saimiri boliviensis, assembly GCF_048565385.1. Lineage (NCBI taxonomy): Eukaryota > Metazoa > Chordata > Mammalia > Primates > Cebidae > Saimiri > Saimiri boliviensis. Next base: position 81,403,103 of record NC_133470.1, on the reverse strand, counting down.
TAAGCAGTAAGAATGCGTTTAAAACACAGAAGACTCGCTTCGTACAAACTCATCTGCTGTGTGTTGGTTCCTTTTAGGAAGTTGCATCTATGTTTAGATTCTGTGAGGTAGAAACACGTTTCTTCTAAAAGCTAAGTTTGGACATTCCAGAGTGGATGGGAGAACAGGCTGTATAGAGAAATACCTTGCTCTAAAACCAAAACGGAGCTATCTAGCAGAATGGTTTTCAATGTTTGTTTTCAACTTCTAGAGATAAACTGATGTGTGTTTGCAGCAGTTCAGAAACCCTTTTTTGGAAAATTAGAAACAGTCATTTCCAGCCATAGAGATGCATATAAGAGTTAGCAGTAAGAATGCCTTGAAAACACAGAAGACCCGTTTCGTACATATTCATCTGCTGTGTGTTGGGTCCTTTTAGGAAGTTGCATCTATGTTTAGATTCAGCGAGGTAGAAACACGTTTTTTCTAAAAGCTGCCTTTGGACCTTCCAGAGTGGATGGGAGAACAGGCTGTAAAGAGAAATACCTTTCTCTGAAACCAAAACGGAGCTATCTAGCTGAATGGTTTTCAATGTGTATATTCAACTTCCAGAGATAAACTGATGTGGGTTTGCAGCAGTTCACAAACCCTTTCTTTGGAGAATGTAGAAACAGTCATTTCCAGTCATAGAGACACATATAAGAGTTAAAAATAAGAAAGCGTTTAAAACACAGAAGACCCGATTCGTAGAAACCCATCTGCTGTGTATTGGTTCCTATTAGGAAGTTGCATTTATGTTTAGATTCAGCGAGGTTGCAACCCGTTTCTTCTGAAAGCTGCGTTTGGACATTCCAGAGTGGAAGGGAGAAAAGGATGTAAAGAGAAATACCTTGCTCTAAATCCAAAACGGAGATATCTAGCAGAATGGTTTTCAATGTGTGTATTCTACTTCCAGAGATAAACTGATGTGTGTTTGCAGAAGTTGAGAAACCCTTTCTTTGGAGAATGTAGAAACAGTCATTTCCAGCCCTAGAGACGCATATAAGAGTTAGCAGTAAGAATGCGTTTAAAACACAGAAGACCCGCTTCGTACAAACTCATCTGCTGTGTATTGGTTTCTATTAGGAAGTTGCATATATGTTTAGAATCAGCGAGGTTGCAACACGTTTCTTCTAAAAGCTGCATTTGGACATTCCAGAGTGGATGGGAGAACAGGCTGTAAAGAGAAATACCTTGCTCTAAAACCAAAACGGAGCTATCTAGCAGAATGGTTTTCAATGTGTATATTCAAATTCCGGAGATAAAGTGATGTGTGTTTGCAGCAGTTCAGAAACCCTTTCTTTGGAGAATGTAGAAACAGTCATTTCCAGCCATAGAGACGCATATAAGAGTTAGCAGTAAGAATGCGTTTAAAACACAGAAGACTCGCTTCGTACAAACTCATCTGCTGTGTGTTGGGTCCTTTTAGGAAGTTGCATCTATGTTTAGATTCAGCGAGGTAGAAACACGTATCTTCTAAAAGCTGCGTTTAGACATTCAGAGTAGATGGGAGAATCGGCGGTAAAGAAAAATACCTTGCTCTAAAACCAAAACGGAGCTTTCTTGCTGAATGGTTTTCAATGTGTGTATTCAAATTCCAGAGATAAACTGATGTGTGTTTGCAGCAGTTCAGAAACCATTTCTTTGGAGAATGAAGAAAAAATTATTTCCAGCCATAGAGATGCATATAAGAGTTAGCAGTAAGAATGCGTTTAAAACACAGAAGAGCCGCTTCGTACAAACTCATCTGCTGTGTGTTGGGTCCTTTTAGGAAGTTGCATCTATGTTTAGATTCAGCGAGGTAGAAACACGTTTCTTCTAAAAGCTGCGTTTGGACATTCCAGAGTGGATGGGAGAACAGGCTGTAAAGAGAAATACCTTGCTCTAAAACCAAAACGGAGCTATCTAGCAGAATGGTTGTCAATGTGTGTATTCCACTTCCAGAGTTAAACTGATGTGTGTTTGCAGCAGTTCAGAAACCCTTTCTTTGGAGAATGTAGAAAAAGTCATTTCCAACCCTAGATACGCATATAACAGCAGTAAGAATGCGTTTAAAACACAGAAGACCTGCTTCTTACAAACTCATCTGCTGTGTGTTGGTTCCTTTTAGGAAGTTGCATCTATGTTTAGATTCAGCGAGGTTGCAACACGTTTCTTCTAAAAGCTGCGTTTGGACATTCCAGAGTGGATGGGAGAACAGGTTGTAAAGAAAAATACCTTGCTCTAAAACCAAAACGGAGCTTTCTTGCTGAATGGCTTTCAATGTGTGTATTCCACTTCCAGAGCTAAACTGATGTGTGTTTGCAGCAGTTCAGAAACCCTTTCTTTGGAGAATGAAGAAACAGTTATTTCCAGCCCCAGAGACGAATATAAGAGTTAGCAGTAAGAATGCGTTTAAACACAGAAGACCCGCTTCGTACTTACTCATATGCTGTGTGTTGGTTTTCTTTAGGAAGTTGCATCTATGTTTAGATTCAGAGAGGTAGAAACACGTTTCTTTTAAAAGCTGCGTTTGGACATACCAGAATGGATGGGAGAACAGGCTGTAAAGAGAAATACCTTGCTCTAAAACCAAAACGGAGCTATCTAGCAGAATGGTTGTCAATATGTGTATTCAACTTCCAGAGTTAAACTGATGTGTGTTTGCAGCAGTTCAGAAACCCTTTTTTGGAAAATGTTGAAACAGTCTTTTCTAGCCCTAGAGACGCATATAAGAGTTAGCAGTAAGAATGCGTTTAAAACACAGAAGACTCGCTTCGTACAAACTCATCTGCTGTGTGTTGGTTCCTTTTAGGAAGTTGCATCTATGTTTAGATTCTGTGAGGTAGAAACACGTTTCTTCTAAAACCTAAGTTTGGACATTCCAGAGTGGATGGGAGAACAGGCTATAAAGAGAAATACCTTGCTCTAAAACCAAAAAGGAGCTATCTAGCAGAATGGTTTTCAATGTGTGTATTCAACTTCCAGAGATAAACTGATGTGTGTTTGCAGTAGTTCAGAAACCCTTTCTTTGGAGAATGAAGAAACAGTTATTTCCAGCACTAGAGACCCATATAAGAGTTAGCAGTAAGAATGCGTTTAAAACACAGAAGACCCGCTTCGTACAAAATCATCTGCTGCGTGTTGGTTACATTTAGGAAGTTGCATCTATGTTTAGATTCAGCGAGGTAGAAACACGTTTCTTTTAAAAGCTGTGTTTGGACATACCAGAATGGATGGGAGAACAGGCTGTAAAGAGAAATACCTTTCTCTAAAACCAAAACGGAGCTATCTAGCAGAATGGTTGTCAATATGTGTATTCAACTTCCAGAGTTAAACTGATGTGTGTTTGCAGCAGTTCAGAAACCCTTTTTTGGAAAATGTTGAAACAGTCATTTCTAGCCCTAGAGGCGCATATAAGAGTTAGCAGTAAGAATGCGTTTAAAACACAGAAGACTCGCTTCGTACAAACTCATCTGCTGTGTGTTGGTTCCTTTTAGGAAGTTGCATCTATGTTTAGATTCTGTGAGGTAGAAACACGTTTCTAGTAAAAGCTAAGTTTGGACATTCCAGAGTGGATGGGAGAACAGGCTATAAAGAGAAATACCTTGCTCTAAAACCAAAAAGGAGCTATCTAGCTGAATGGTTTTCAATGTGTGTATTCAACTTCCAGAGATAAACTGATGTGTGTTTGCAGTAGTTCAGAAACCCTTTCTTTGGAGAATGAAGAAACAGTTATTTCCAGCACTAGAGACGCATATAAGAGTTAGCAGTAAGAATGCATTTAAAACACAGAAGACCCGCTTCGTACAAACTCATCTGCTGTGTATTGGTTCCTATTAGGAGGTTGCATCTATGTTTAGAATCAGCGAGGTTGCAACACGTTTCTTTTAAAGGCTGCGTTTGGACATTCCAGAGTGGATGGGAGAACAGGCTGTATAGAGAAATACCTTGCTCTAAAACCAAAACGGAGCTATCTAGCAGAATGGTTGTCAATGTGTGTATTCAACTTCCAGAGTTAAACTGATTTATGTTTGCCGCAGTTCAGAAACCCTTTCTTTGGTGAATGTAGAAACAGTCATTTCCAGCCCTAGAGACGCATATAAGAGTTAGCAGTAAGAATGCGTTTAAAACACCGAAGTCCGGCTTCGTACTTACTCATATGCTGTGTGTTGGTTTTCTTTAGAAAGTTGCATCTATGTTTAGATTCAGAGAGGTAGAAACACGTTTCTTTTAAAAGCTGTGTTTGGACATACCAGAATGGATGGGAGAACAGGCTGTAAAGAGAAATACCTTGCTCTAAAACCAAAACGGAGCTATCTAGCAGAATGGTTGTCAATATGTGTATTCAACTTCCAGAGTTAAACTGATGTGTGTTTGCAGCAGTTCAGAAACCCTTTTTTGGAAAATGTTGAAACAGTCATTTCTAGCCCTAGAGACGCATATAAGAGTTAGCAGTAAGAATGCGTTTAAAACACAGAAGACTCGCTTCGTACAAACTCATCTGCTGTGTGTTGGTTCCTTTTAGGAAGTTGCGTCTATGTTTAGATTCTGTGAGGTAGAAACACCTTTCTTCTAAAAGCTAAGTTTGGACATTCCAGAGTGGATGGGAGAACAGGCTATAAAGAGAAATACCTTGCTCTAAAACCAAAAAGGAGCTATCTAGCTGAATGGTTTTCAATGTGTGTATTCAACTTCCAGAGATAAACTGATGTGTGTTTGCAGTAGTTCAGAAACCCTTTCTTTGGAGAATGAAGAAACAGTTATTTCCAGCACTAGAGACCCATATAAGAGTTAGCAGTAAGAATGCGTTTAAAACACAGAAGACCCGCTTCGTACAAAATCATCTGCTGTGTGTTGGTTACATTTAGGAAGTTGCATCTATGTTTAGATTCAGCGAGGTAGAAACACATTTCTTCAAAAAGCCGCGTTTGGACATTCCAGAGTGGATGGGAGAACAGGCTGTAAAGAAAAATAACTTGCTCTAAAACCAAAACGGAGCTATCTAGCAGAATGGTTGTCAATGTGTATATTCAACTTCCAGAGTTAAACTGATTTATGTTTGCCGCAGTTCAGAAACCCTTTCTTTGGTGAATGTAGAAACAGTCATTTCCAGCCCTAGAGACGCATATAAGAGTTAGCAGTAAGAATGCGTTTAAAACACAGAAGACTCGCTTCGTACAAACTCATCTGCTGTGTGTTGGTTCCTTTTAGGAAGTTGCATCTATGTTTAGATTCTGTGAGGTAGAAACACGTTTCTTCTAAAAGCTGCGTTTGGACATTCCAGAGTGGATGGGAGAACAGGCTATAAAGAGAAATACCTTGTTCTAAAACCAAAAAGGAGCTATCTAGCAGAATGGTTTTCAATGTGTGCATTCAACTTCCAGAGATAAACTGATGTGTGTTTGCAGCAGTTCAGAAACCATTTCTTTGGAGAATGTAGAAAAAATTATTTCCAGCCATAGAGATGCATATAAGAGTTAGCAGTAAGAATGCGTTTAAAACACAGAAGATCCGATTCGTACAAACTCATCTGCTGTGTATTGGTTCCTATTAGGAAGTTGCATCTATGTTTAGAGTCAGCGAGGTTGCAACCCGTTTCTTCTGAAAGCTGCGTTTGGACATTCCAGAGTGGAAGGGAGAAAAGGATGTAAAGAGAAATACCTTGCTCTAAATCCAAAACGGAGATATCTAGCAGAATGGTTTTCAATGTGTGTATTCTACTTCCAGAGATAAACTGATGTGTGTTTGCAGAAGTTGAGAAACCCTTTCTTTGGAGAATGTAGAAACAGTCATTTCCAGCCCTAGAGACGCATATAAGAGTTAGCAGTAAGAATGCGTTTAAAACACAGAAGACCCGCTTCGTACTTACTCATATGCTGTGTGTTGGTTTTCTTTAGGAAGTTGCATCTATGTTTAGATTCAGAGAGGTAGAAACACGTTTCTTTTAAAAGCTGCGTTTGGACATACCAGAATGGATGGGAGAACAGGCTGTAAAGAGAAATACCTTGCTCTAAAACCAAAACGGAGCTATCTAGCAGAATGGTTGTCAATATGTGTATTCAACTTCCAGAGTTAAACTGATGTGTGTTTGCAGCAGTTCAGAAACCCTTTTTTGGAAAATGTTGAAACAGTCTTTTCTAGCCCTAGAGACGCATATAAGAGTAAGCAGTAAGAATGCGTTTAAAACACAGAAGACTCGCTTCGTACAAACTCATCTGCTGTGTGTTGGTTCCTTTTAGGAAGTTGCATCTATGTTTAGATTCTGTGAGGTAGAAACACGTTTCTTCTAAAAGCTAAGTTTGGACATTCCAGAGTGGATGGGAGAACAGGCTGTATAGAGAAATACCTTGCTCTAAAACCAAAACGGAGCTATCTAGCAGAATGGTTTTCAATGTTTGTTTTCAACTTCCAGAGATAAACTGATGTGTGTTTGCAGCAGTTCAGAAACCCTTTTTTGGAAAATGTAGAAACAGTCATTTCCAGCCATAGAGATGCATATAAGAGTTAGCAGTAAGAATGCCTTGAAAACACAGAAGACCCGTTTCGTACATACTCATCTGCTGTGTGTTGGGTCCTTTTAGGAAGTTGCATCTATGTTTAGATTCAGCGAGGTAGAAACACGTTTTTTCTAAAAGCTGCCTTTGGACCTTCCAGAGTGGATGGGAGAACAGGCTGTAAAGAGAAATACCTTTCTCTGAAACCAAAACGGAGCTATCTAGCTGAATGGTTTTCAATGTGTATATTCAACTTCCAGAGATAAACTGATGTGGGTTTGCAGCAGTTCACAAACCCTTTCTTTGGAGAATGTAGAAACAGTCATTTCCAGTCATAGAGACACATATAAGAGTTAGAAATAAGAAAGCGTTTAAAACACAGAAGACCCGATTCGTAGAAACCCATCTGCTGTGTATTGGTTCCTATTAGGAAGTTGCATTTATGTTTAGATACAGCGAGGTTGCAACCCGTTTCTTCTGAAAGCTGCGTTTGGACATTCCAGAGTGGAAGGGAGAAAAGGATGTAAAGAGAAATACCTTGCTCTAAATCCAAAACGGAGATATCTAGCAGAATGGTTTTCAATGTGTGTATTCTACTTCCAGAGATAAACTGATGTGTGTTTGCAGAAGTTGAGAAACCCTTTCTTTGGAGAATGTAGAAACAGTCATTTCCAGCCCTAGAGACGCATATAAGAGTTAGCAGTAAGAATGCTTTTAAAACACAGAAGACCCGCTTCGTACAAACTCATCTGCTGTGTATTGGTTTCTATTAGGAAGTTGCATATATGTTTAGAATCAGCGAGGTTGCAACACGTTTCTTCTACAAGCTGCATTTGGACATTCCAGAGTGGATGGGAGAACAGGCTGTAAAGAGAAATACCTTGCTCTAAAACCAAAACGGAGCTATCTAGCAGAATGGTTTTCAATGTGTATATTCAAATTCCGGAGATAAAGTGATGTGTGTTTGCAGCAGTTCAGAAACCCTTTCTTTGGAGAATGTAGAAACAGTCATTTCCAGCCATAGAGACGCATATAAGAGTTAGCAGTAAGAATGCGTTTAAAACACAGAAGACTCGCTTCGTACAAACTCATCTGCTGTGTGTTGGTTCCTTTTAGGAAGTTGCATCTATGTTTAGATTCTGTGAGGTAGAAACACGTATCTTCTAAAAGCTGCGTTTAGACATTCAGAGTAGATGGGAGAATCGGCTGTAAAGAAAAATACCTTGCTCTAAAACCAAAACGGAGCTTTCTTGCTGAATGGTTTTCAATGTGTGCATTCAAATTCCAGAGATAAACTGATGTGTGTTTGCAGCAGTTCAGAAACCATTTCTTTGGAGAATGAAGAAAAAATTATTTCCAGCCATAGAGATGCATATAAGAGTTAGCAGTAAGAATGCGTTTAAAACACAGAAGACCCGCTTCGTACAAACTCATCTGCTGTGTGTTGGGTCCTTTTAGGAAGTTGCATCTATGTTTAGATTCAGCGAGGTAGAAACACGTTTCTTCTAAAAGCTGCGTTTGGACATTCCAGAGTGGATGGGAGAACAGGCTGTAAAGAGAAATACCTTGCTCTAAAACCAAAACGGAGCTATCTAGCAGAATGGTTGTCAATGTGTGTATTCCACTTCCAGAGTTAAACTGATGTGTGTTTGCAGCAGTTCAGAAACCCTTTCTTTGGAGAATGTAGAAAAAGTCATTTCCAACCCTAGATACGCATATAACAGCAGTAAGAATGCGTTTAAGACACAGAAGACCTGCTTCTTACAAACTCATCTGCTGTGTGTTGGTTCCTTTTAGGAAGTTGCATCTATGTTTAGATTCAGCGAGGTTGCAACACGTTTCTTCTAAAAGCTGCGTTTGGACATTCCAGAGTGGATGGGAGAACAGGTTGTAAAGAAAAATACCTTGCTCTAAAACCAAAACGGAGCTTTCTTGCTGAATGGCTTTCAATGTGTGTATTCCACTTCCAGAGCTAAACTGATGTGTGTTTGCAGCAGTTCAGAAACCCTTTCTTTGGGGAATGAAGAAACAGTTATTTCCAGCCCCAGAGACGAATATAAGAGTTAGCAGTAAGAATGCGTTTAAAACAGAGAAGACCCGCTTCGTACTTACTCATATGCTGTGTGTTGGTTTTCTTTAGGAAGTTGCATCTATGTTTAGATTCAGAGAGGTAGAAACACGTTTCTTTTAAAAGCTGCGTTTGGACATACCAGAATGGATGGGAGAACAGGCTGTAAAGAGAAATACCTTGCTCTAAAACCAAAACGGAGCTATCTAGCAGAATGGTTGTCAATATGTGTATTCAACTTCCAGAGTTAAACTGATGTGTGTTTGCAGCAGTTCAGAAACCCTTTTTTGGAAAATGTTGAAACAGTCTTTTCTAGCCCTAGAGACGCATATAAGAGTTAGCAGTAAGAAAGCGTTTAAAACACAGAAGACTCGCTTCGTACAAACTCATCTGCTGTGTGTTGGTTCCTTTTAGGAAGTTGCATCTATGTTTAGATTCTGTGAGGTAGAAACACGTTTCTTCTAAAACCTAAGTTTGGACATTCCAGAGTGGATGGGAGAACAGGCTATAAAGAGAAATACCTTGCTCTAAAACCAAAAAGGAGCTATCTAGCAGAATGGTTTTCAATGTGTGTATTCAACTTCCAGAGATAAACTGATGTGTGTTTGCAGTAGTTCAGAAACCCTTTCTTTGGAGAATGAAGAAACAGTTATTTCCAGCACTAGAGATGCATATAAGAGTTAGCAGTAAGAATGCATTTAAAACACAGAAGACCCGCTTCGTACAAACTCATCTGCTGTGTATTGGTTCCTATTAGGAAGTTGCATCTATGTTTAGAATCAGCGAGGTTGCAACACGTTTCTTTTAAAAGCTGCGTTTGGACATTCCAGAGTGGATGGGAGAACAGGCTGTATAGAGAAATACCTTGCTCTAAAACCAAAACGGAGCTATCTAGCAGAATGGTTTTCAATGTTTGTTTTCAACTTCCAGAGATAAACTGATGTGTGTTTGCAGCAGTTCAGAAACCCTTTTTTGGAAAATGTAGAAACAGTCATTTCCAGCCATAGAGATGCATATAAGAGTTAGCAGTAAGAATGCCTTGAAAACACAGAAGACCCGTTTCGTACAAACTCATCTGCTGTGTGTTGGGTCCTTTTAGGAAGTTGCATCTATGTTTAGATTCAGCGAGGTAGAAACACGTTTTTTCTAAAAGCTGCCTTTGGACCTTCCAGAGTGGATGGGAGAACAGGCTGTAAAGAGAAATACCTTTCTCTGAAACCAAAACGGAGCTATCTAGCTGAATGGTTTTCAATGTGTATATTCAACTTCCAGAGATAAACTGATGTGGGTTTGCAGCAGTTCACAAACCCTTTCTTTGGAGAATGTAGAAACAGTCATTTCCAGTCATAGAGACACATATAAGAGTTAGAAATAAGAAAGCGTTTAAAACACAGAAGACCCGATTCGTAGAAACCCATCTGCTGTGTATTGGTTCCTATTAGGAAGTTGCATTTATGTTTAGATTCAGCGAGGTTGCAACCCGTTTCTTCTGAAAGCTGCGTTTGGACATTCCAGAGTGGAAGGGAGAAAAGGATGTAAAGAGAAATACCTTGCTCTAAATCCAAAACGGAGGTATCTAGCAGAATGGTTTTCAATGTGTGTATTCTACTTCCAGAGATAAACTGATGTGTGTTTGCAGAAGTTGAGAAACCCTTTCTTTGGAGAATGTAGAAACAGTCATTTCCAGCCCTAGAGACGCATATAAGAGTTAGCAGTAAGAATGCGTTTAAAACACAGAAGACCCGCTTCGTACAAACTCATCTGCTGTGTATTGGTTTCTATTAGGAAGTTGCATATATGTTTAGAATCAGCGAGGTTGCAACACGTTTCTTCTACAAGCTGAATTTGGACATTCCAGAGTGGATGGGAGAACAGGCTGTAAAGAGAAATACCTTGCTCTAAAACCAAAACGGAGCTATCTAGCAGAATGGTTTTCAATGTGTATATTCAACTTCCAGAGTTAAACTGATTTATGTTTGCCGCAGTTCAGAAACCCTTTCTTTGGTGAATGTAGAAACAGTCATTTCCAGCCCTAGAGACGCATATAAGAGTTAGCAGTAAGAATGCGTTTAAAACACAGAAGACTCGCTTCGTACAAACTCATCTGCTGTGTGTTGGTTCCTTTTAGGAAGTTGCATCTATGTTTAGATTCTGTGAGGTAGAAACACGTTTCTTCTAAAAGCTGCGTTTGGACATTCCAGAGTGGATGGGAGAACAGGCTATAAAGAGAAATACCTTGCTCTAAAACCAAAAAGGAGCTATCTAGCAGAATGGTTTTCAATGTGTGTATTCAACTTCCAGAGATAAACTGATGTGTGTTTGCAGCAGTTCAGAAACCATTTCTTTGGAGAATGTAGAAAAAATTATTTCCAGCCATAGAGATGCATATAAGAGTTAGCAGTAAGAATGCGTTTAAAACACAGAAGACCCGATTCGTACAAACTCATCTGCTGTGTATTGGTTCCTATTAGGAAGTTGCATCTATGTTTAGAGTCAGCGAGGTTGCAACCCGTTTCTTCTGAAAGCTGCGTTTGGACATTCCAGAGTGGAAGGGAGAAAAGGATGTAAAGAGAAATACCTTGCTCTAAATCCAAAACGGAGATATCTAGCAGAATGGTTTTCAATGTGTGTATTCTACTTCCAGAGATAAACTGATGTGTGTTTGCAGAAGTTGAGAAACCCTTTCTTTGGAGAATGTAGAAACAGTCATTTCCAGCCCTAGAGACGCATATAAGAGTTAGCAGTAAGAATGCGTTTAAAACACAGAAGACCCGCTTCGTACTTACTCATATGCTGTGTGTTGGTTTTCTTTAGGAAGTTGCATCTATGTTTAGATTCAGAGAGGTAGAAACACGTTTCTTTTAAAAGCTGCGTTTGGACATACCAGAATGGATGGGAGAACAGGCTGTAAAGAGAAATACCTTGCTCTAAAACCAAAACGGAGCTATCTAGCAGAATGGTTGTCAATATGTGTATTCAACTTCCAGAGTTAAACTGATGTGTGTTTGCAGCAGTTCAGAAACCCTTTTTTGGAAAATGTTGAAACAGTCTTTTCTAGCCCTAGAGACGCATATAAGAGTAAGCAGTAAGAATGCGTTTAAAACACAGAAGACTCGCTTCGTACAAACTCATCTGCTGTGTGTTGGTTCCTTTTAGGAAGTTGCATCTATGTTTAGATTCTGTGAGGTAGAAACACGTTTCTTCTAAAAGCTAAGTTTGGACATTCCAGAGTGGATGGGAGAACAGGCTGTATAGAGAAATACCTTGCTCTAAAACCAAAACGGAGCTATCTAGCAGAATGGTTTTCAATGTTTGTTTTCAACTTCTAGAGATAAACTGATGTGTGTTTGCAGCAGTTCAGAAACCCTTTTTTGGAAAATGTAGAAAAAGTCATTTCCAGCCATAGAGATGCATATAAGAGTTAGCAGTAAGAATGCCTTGAAAACACAGAAGACCCGTTTCGTACATATTCATCTGCTGTGTGTTGGGTCCTTTTAGGAAGTTGCATCTATGTTTAGATTCAGCGAGGTAGAAACACGTTTTTTCTAAAAGCTGCCTTTGGACCTTCCAGAGTGGATGGGAGAACAGGCTGTAAAGAGAAATACCTTTCTCTGAAACCAAAACGGAGCTATCTAGCTGAATGGTTTTCAATGTGTATATTCAACTTCCAGAGATAAACTGATGTGGGTTTGCAGCAGTTCACAAACCCTTTCTTTGGAGAATGTAGAAACAGTCATTTCCAGTCATAGAGACACATATAAGAGTTAAAAATAAGAAAGCGTTTAAAACACAGAAGACCCGATTCGTAGAAACCCATCTGCTGTGTATTGGTTCCTATTAGGAAGTTGCATTTATGTTTAGATTCAGCGAGGTTGCAACCCGTTTCTTCTGAAAGCTGCGTTTGGACATTCCAGAGTGGAAGGGAGAAAAGGATGTAAAGAGAAATACCTTGCTCTAAATCCAAAACGGAGATATCTAGCAGAATGGTTTTCAATGTGTGTATTCTACTTCCAGAGATAAACTGATGTGTGTTTGCAGAAGTTGAGAAACCCTTTCTTTGGAGAATGTAGAAACAGTCATTTCCAGCCCTAGAGACGCATATAAGAGTTAGCAGTAAGAATGCGTTTAAAACACAGAAGACCCGCTTCGTACAAACTCATCTGCTGTGTATTGGTTTCTATTAGGAAGTTGCATATATGTTTAGAATCAGCGAGGTTGCAACACGTTTCTTCTAAAAGCTGCATTTGGACATTCCAGAGTGGATGGGAGAACAGGCTGTAAAGAGAAATACCTTGCTCTAAAACCAAAACGGAGCTATCTAGCAGAATGGTTTTCAATGTGTATATTCAAATTCCGGAGATAAAGTGATGTGTGTTTGCAGCAGTTCAGAAACCCTTTCTTTGGAGAATGTAGAAACAGTCATTTCCAGCCATAGAGACGCATATAAGAGTTAGCAGTAAGAATGCGTTTAAAACACAGAAGACTCGCTTCGTACAAACTCATCTGCTGTGTGTTGGGTCCTTTTAGGAAGTTGCATCTATGTTTAGATTCAGCGAGGTAGAAACACGTATCTTCTAAAAGCTGCGTTTAGACATTCAGAGTAGATGGGAGAATCGGCGGTAAAGAAAAATACCTTGCTCTAAAACCAAAACGGAGCTTTCTTGCTGAATGGTTTTCAATGTGTGTATTCAAATTCCAGAGATAAACTGATGTGTGTTTGCAGCAGTTCAGAAACCATTTCTTTGGAGAATGAAGAAAAAATTATTTCCAGCCATAGAGATGCATATAAGAGTTAGCAGTAAGAATGCGTTTAAAACACAGAAGAGCCGCTTCGTACAAACTCATCTGCTGTGTGTTGGGTCCTTTTAGGAAGTTGCATCTATGTTTAGATTCAGCGAGGTAGAAACACGTTTCTTCTAAAAGCTGCGTTTGGACATTCCAGAGTGGATGGGAGAACAGGCTGTAAAGAGAAATACCTTGCTCTAAAACCAAAACGGAGCTATCTAGCAGAATGGTTGTCAATGTGTGTATTCCACTTCCAGAGTTAAACTGATGTGTGTTTGCAGCAGTTCAGAAACCCTTTCTTTGGAGAATGTAGAAAAAGTCATTTCCAACCCTAGATACGCATATAACAGCAGTAAGAATGCGTTTAAAACACAGAAGACCTGCTTCTTACAAACTCATCTGCTGTGTGTTGGTTCCTTTTAGGAAGTTGCATCTATGTTTAGATTCAGCGAGGTTGCAACACGTTTCTTCTAAAAGCTGCGTTTGGACATTCCAGAGTGGATGGGAGAACAGGTTGTAAAGAAAAATACCTTGCTCTAAAACCAAAACGGAGCTTTCTTGCTGAATGGCTTTCAATGTGTGTATTCCACTTCCAGAGCTAAACTGATGTGTGTTTGCAGCAGTTCAGAAACCCTTTCTTTGGAGAATGAAGAAACAGTTATTTCCAGCCCCAGAGACGAATATAAGAGTTAGCAGTAAGAATGCGTTTAAAACACAGAAGACCCGCTTCGTACTTACTCATATGCTGTGTGTTGGTTTTCTTTAGGAAGTTGCATCTATGTTTAGATTCAGAGAGGTAGAAACACGTTTCTTTTAAAAGCTGCGTTTGGACATACCAGAATGGATGGGAGAACAGGCTGTAAAGAGAAATACCTTGCTCTAAAACCAAAACGGAGCTATCTAGCAGAATGGTTGTCAATATGTGTATTCAACTTCCAGAGTTAAACTGATGTGTGTTTGCAGCAGTTCAGAAACCCTTTTTTGGAAAATGTTGAAACAGTCTTTTCTAGCCCTAGAGACGCATATAAGAGTTAGCAGTAAGAATGCGTTTAAAACACAGAAGACTCGCTTCGTACAAACTCATCTGCTGTGTGTTGGTTCCTTTTAGGAAGTTGCATCTATGTTTAGATTCTGTGAGGTAGAAACACGTTTCTTCTAAAAGCTGCGTTTGGACATTCCAGAGTGGATGGGAGAACAGGCTATAAAGAGAAATACCTTGCTCTAAAACCAAAAAGGAGCTATCTAGCAGAATGGTTTTCAATGTGTGTATTCAACTTCCAGAGATAAACTGATGTGTGTTTGCAGTAGTTCAGAAACCCTTTCTTTGGAGAATGAAGAAACAGTTATTTCCAGCACTAGAGACCCATATAAGAGTTAGCAGTAAGAATGCGTTTAAAACACAGAAGACCCGCTTCGTACAAAATCATCTGCTGCGTGTTGGTTACATTTAGGAAGTTGCATCTATGTTTAGATTCAGCGAGGTAGAAACACGTTTCTTTTAAAAGCTGTGTTTGGACATACCAGAATGGATGGGAGAACAGGCTGTAAAGAGAAATACCTTTCTCTAAAACCAAAACGGAGCTATCTAGCAGAATGGTTGTCAATATGTGTATTCAACTTCCAGAGTTAAACTGATGTGTGTTTGCAGCAGTTCAGAAACCCTTTTTTGGAAAATGTTGAAACAGTCATTTCTAGCCCTAGAGGCGCATATAAGAGTTAGCAGTAAGAATGCGTTTAAAACACAGAAGACTCGCTTCGTACAAACTCATCTGCTGTGTGTTGGTTCCTTTTAGGAAGTTGCATCTATGTTTAGATTCTGTGAGGTAGAAACACGTTTCTAGTAAAAGCTAAGTTTGGACATTCCAGAGTGGATGGGAGAACAGGCTATAAAGAGAAATACCTTGCTCTAAAACCAAAAAGGAGCTATCTAGCTGAATGGTTTTCAATGTGTGTATTCAACTTCCAGAGATAAACTGATGTGTGTTTGCAGTAGTTCAGAAACCCTTTCTTTGGAGAATGAAGAAACAGTTATTTCCAGCACTAGAGACGCATATAAGAGTTAGCAGTAAGAATGCATTTAAAACACAGAAGACCCGCTTCGTACAAACTCATCTGCTGTGTATTGGTTCCTATTAGGAGGTTGCATCTATGTTTAGAATCAGCGAGGTTGCAACACGTTTCTTTTAAAGGCTGCGTTTGGACATTCCAGAGTGGATGGGAGAACAGGCTGTATAGAGAAATACCTTGCTCTAAAACCAAAACGGAGCTATCTAGCAGAATGGTTTTCAATGTTTGTATTCAACTTCCAGAGATAAACTGATGTGTGTTTGCAGCAGTTCAGAAACCCTTTTTTGGAAAATGTAGAAACAGTCATTTCCAGCCATAGAGATGCATATAAGAGTTAGCAGTAAGAATGCCTTGAAAACACAGAAGACCCGCTTCGTACAAACTCATCTGCTGTGTGTTGGGTCCTTTTAGGAAGTTGCATCTATGTTTAGATTCAGCGAGGTAGAAACACGTTTTTTCTAAAAGCTGCCTTTGGACCTTCCAGAGTGGATGGGAGAACAGGCTGTGAAGAGAAATACCTTTCTCTGAAACCAAAACGGAGCTATCTAGCTGAATGGTTTTCAATGTGTATATTCAACTTCCAGAGATAAACTGATGTGGGTTTGCAGCAGTTCACAAACCCTTTCTTTGGAGAATGTAGAAACAGTCATTTCCAGTCATAGAGACACATATAAGAGTTAGAAATAAGAAAGCGTTTAAAACACAGAAGACCCGATTCGTAGAAACCCATCTGCTGTGTATTGGTTCCTATTAGGAAGTTGCATCTATGTTTAGATTCAGCGAGGTTGCAACCCGTTTCTTCTGAAAGCTGCGTTTGGACATTCCAGAGTGGATGGGAGAAAAGGATGTAAAGAGAAATACCTTGCTCTAAATCCAAAACGGAGGTATCTAGCAGAATGGTTTTCAATGTGTGTATTCTACTTCCAGAGATAAACTGATGTGTGTTTGCAGAAGTTGAGAAACCCTTTCTTTGGAGAATGTAGAAACAGTCATTTCCAGCCCTAGAGACGCATATAAGAGTTAGCAGTAAGAATGCGTTTAAAACACAGAAGACCCGCTTCGTACAAACTCATCTGCTGTGTATTGGTTTCTATTAGGAAGTTGCATATATGTTTAGAATCAGCGAGGTTGCAACACGTTTCTTCTAAAAGCTGCATTTGGACATTCCAGAGTGGATGGGAGAACAGGCTGTAAAGAGAAATACCTTGCTCTAAAACCAAAACGGAGCTATCTAGCAGAATGGTTTTCAATGTGTATATTCAAATTCCGGAGATAAAGTGATGTGTGTTTGCAGCAGTTCAGAAACCCTTTCTTTGGAGAATGTAGAAACAGTCATTTCCAGCCATAGAGACGCATATAAGAGTTAGCAGTAAGAATGCGTTTAAAACACAGAAGACTCGCTTCGTACAAACTCATCTGGTGTGTGTTGGTTCCTTTTAGGAAGTTGCATCTATGTTTAGATTCTGTGAGGTAGAAACACGTTTCTTCTAAAAGCTGCGTTTGGACATTCCAGAGTGGATGGGAGAACAGGCTATAAAGAGAAATACCTTGCTCTAAAACCAAAAAGGAGCTATCTAGCAGAATGGTTTTCAATGTGTGTATTCAACTTCCAGAGATAAACTGATGTGTGTTTGCAGCAGTTCAGAAACCATTTCTTTGGAGAATGTAGAAAAAATTATTTCCAGCCATAGAGATGCATATAAGAGTTAGCAGTAAGAATGCGTTTAAAACACAGAAGACCCGATTCGTACAAACTCATCTGCTGTTTATTGGTTCCTATTAGGAAGTTGCATCTATGTTTAGAGTGCGAGGTTGCAACCCGTTTCTTCTGAAAGCTGCGTTTGGACATTCCAGAGTGGAAGGGAGAAAAGGATGTAAAGAGAAATACCTTGCTCTAAATCCAAAACGGAGATATCTAGCAGAATGGTTTTCAATGTGTGTATTCTACTTCCAGAGATAAACTGATGTGTGTTTGCAGAAGTTGAGAAACCCTTTCTTTGGAGAATGTAGAAAAAGTCATTTCCAACCCTAGATACGCATATAACAGCAGTAAGAATGCGTTTAAAACACAGAAGACCTGCTTCTTACAAACTCATCTGCTGTGTGTTGGTTCCTTTTAGGAAGTTGCATCTATGTTTAGATTCAGCGAGGTTGCAACACGTTTCTTCTAAAAGCTGCGTTTGGACATTCCAGAGTGGATGGGAGAACAGGTTGTAAAGAAAAATACCTTGCTCTAAAACCAAAACGGAGCTTTCTTGCTGAATGGCTTTCAATGTGTGTATTCCACTTCCAGAGCTAAACTGATGTGTGTTTGCAGCAGTTCAGAAACCCTTTCTTTGGAGAATGAAGAAACAGTTATTTCCAGCCCCAGAGACGAATATAAGAGTTAGCAGTAAGAATGCGTTTAAAACACAGAAGACCCGCTTCGTACTTACTCATATGCTGTGTGTTGGTTTTCTTTAGGAAGTTGCATCTATGTTTAGATTCAGAGAGGTAGAAACACGTTTCTTTTAAAAGCTGCGTTTGGACATACCAGAATGGATGGGAGAACAGGCTGTAAAGAGAAATACCTTGCTCTAAAACCAAAACGGAGCTATCTAGCAGAATGGTTGTCAATATGTGTATTCAACTTCCAGAGTTAAACTGATGTGTGTTTGCAGCAGTTCAGAAACCCTTTTTTGGAAAATGTTGAAACAGTCTTTTCTAGCCCGAGAGACGCATATAAGAGTTAGCAGTAAGAATGCGTTTAAAACACAGAAGACTCGCTTCGTACAAACTCATCTGCTTTGTGTTGGTTCCTTTTAGGAAGTTGCATCTATGTTTAGATTCTGTGAGGTAGAAACACGTTTCTTCTAAAAGCTAAGTTTGGACATTCCAGAGTGGATGGGAGAACAGGCTATAAAGAGAAATACCTTGCTCTAAAACCAAAAAGGAGCTATCTAGCAGAATGGTTTTCAATGTGTGTATTCAACTTCCAGAGATAAACTGATGTGTGTTTGCAGTAGTTCAGAAACCCTTTCTTTGGAGAATGAAGAAACAGTTATTTCCAGCACTAGAGATGCATATAAGAGTTAGCAGTAAGAATGCATTTAAAACACAGAAGACCCGCTTCGTACAAACTCATCTGCTGTGTATTGGTTCCTATTAGGAAGTTGCATCTATGTTTAGATTCAGCGAGGTTGCAACCCGTTTCTTCTGAAAGCTGCGTTTTGACATTCCAGAGTGGAAGGGAGAAAAGGATGTAAAGAGAAATACCTTGCTCTAAATCCAAAACGGAGGTATCTAGCAGAATGGTTTTCAATGTGTGTATTCTACTTCCAGAGATAAACTGATGTGTGTTTGCAGCAGTTCAGAAACCCTTTTTTGGAAAATGTAGAAACAGTCATTTCCAGCCATAGAGATGCATATAAGAGTTAGCAGTAAGAATGCCTTGAAAACACAGAAGACCCGCTTCGTACAAACTCATCTGCTGTGTGTTGGGTCCTTTTAGGAAGTTGCATCTATGTTTAGATTCAGCGAGGTAGAAACACGTTTTTTCTAAAAGCTGCGTTTGGACCTTCCAGAGTGGATGGGAGAACAGGCTGTGAAGAGAAATACCTTTCTCTGAAACCAAAACGGAGCTATCTAGCTGAATGGTTTTCAATGTGTATATTCAACTTCCAGAGATAAACTGATGTGGGTTTGCAGCAGTTCACAAACCCTTTCTTTGGAGAATGTAGAAACAGTCATTTCCAGTCATAGAGACACATATAAGAGTTAGAAATAAGAAAGCGTTTAAAACACAGAAGACCCGATTCGTAGAAACTCATCTGCTGTGTATTGGTTCCTATTAGGAAGTTGCATCTATGTTTAGATTCAGCGAGGTTGCAACCCGTTTCTTCTGAAAGCTGCGTTTGGACATTCCAGAGTGGATGGGAGAAAAGGATGTAAAGAGAAATACCTTGCTCTAAATCCAAAACGGAGGTATCTAGCAGAATGGTTTTCAATGTGTGTATTCTACTTCCAGAGATAAACTGATGTGTGTTTGCAGAAGTTGAGAAACCCTTTCTTTGGAGAATGTAGAAACAGTCATTTCCAGCCCTAGAGACGCATATAAGAGTTAGCAGTAAGAATGCGTTTAAAACACAGAAGACCCGCTTCGTACAAACTCATCTGCTGTGTATTGGTTTCTATTAGGAAGTTGCATATATGTTTAGAATCAGCGAGGTTGCAACACGTTTCTTCTAAAAGCTGCATTTGGACATTCCAGAGTGGATGGGAGAACAGGCTGTAAAGAGAAATACCTTGCTCTAAAACCAAAACGGAGCTATCTAGCAGAATGGTTTTCAATGTGTATATTCAAATCCGGAGATAAAGTGATGTGTGTTTGCAGCAGTTCAGAAACCCTTTCTTTGGAGAATGTAGAAACAGTCATTTCCAGCCATAGAGACGCATATAAGAGTTAGCAGTAAGAATGCGTTTAAAACACAGAAGACTCGCTTCGTACAAACTCATCTGCTGTGTGTTGGTTCCTTTTAGGAAGTTGCATCTATGTTTAGATTCTGTGAGGTAGAAACACGTTTCTTCTAAAAGCTGCGTTTGGACATTCCAGAGTGGATGGGAGAACAGGCTATAAAGAGAAATACCTTGCTCTAAAACCAAAAAGGAGCTATCTAGCAGAATGGTTTTCAATGTGTGTATTCAACTTCCAGAGATAAACTGATGTGTGTTTGCAGTAGTTCAGAAACCCTTTCTTTGGAGAATGAAGAAACAGTTATTTCCAGCACTAGAGACCCATATAAGAGTTAGCAGTAAGAATGCGTTTAAAACACAGAAGACCCGCTTCGTACAAAATCATCTGCTGTGTGTTGGTTACATTTAGGAAGTTGCATCTATGTTTAGATTCAGCGAGGTAGAAACACGTTTCTTCAAAAAGCCGCCTTTGGACATTCCAGAGTGGATGGGAGAACAGGCTGTAAAGAAAATTAACTTGCTCTAAAACCAAAAAGGAGCTATCTAGCAGAATGGTTGTCAATGTGTGTATTCAACTTCCAGAGTTAAACTGATTTATGTTTGCCGCAGTTCAGAAACCCTTTCTTTGGTGAATGTAGAAACAGTCATTTCCAGCCCTAGAGACGCATATAAGAGTTAGCAGTAAGAATGCGTTTAAAACACAGAAGTCCCGCTTCGTACTTACTCATATGCTGTGTGTTGGTTTTCTTTAGGAAGTTGCATCTATGTTTAGATTCAGAGAGGTAGCAACACGTTTCTTTTAAAAGCTGTGTTTGGACATACCAGAATGGATGGGAGAACAGGCTGTAAAGAGAAATACCTTGCTCTAAAACCAAAACGGAGCTATCTAGCAGAATGGTTGTCAATATGTGTATTCAACTTCCAGAGTTAAACTGATGTGTGTTTGCAGCAGTTCAGAAACCCTTTTTTGGAAAATGTTGAAACAGTCATTTCTAGCCCTAGAGACGCATATAAGAGTTAGCAGTAAGAATGCGTTTAAAACACAGAAGACTCGCTTCGTACAAACTCATCTGCTGTGTGTTGGTTCCTTTTAGGAAGTTGCATCTATGTTTAGATTCTGTGAGGTAGAAACACGTTTCTAGTAAAAGCTAAGTTTGGACATTCCAGAGTGGATGGGAGAACAGGCTATAAAGAGAAATACCTTGCTCTAAAACCAAAAAGGAGCTATCTAGCTGAATGGTTTTCAATGTGTGTATTCAACTTCCAGAGATAAACTGATGTGTGTTTGCAGTAGTTCAGAAACCCTTTCTTTGGAGAATGAAGAAACAGTTATTTCCAGCACTAGAGACGCATATAAGAGTTAGCAGTAAGAATGCATTTAAAACACAGAAGACCCGCTTCGTACAAACTCATCTGCTGTGTATTGGTTCCTATTAGGAGGTTGCATCTATGTTTAGAATCAGCGAGGTTGCAACACGTTTCTTTTAAAGGCTGCGTTTGGACATTCCAGAGTGGATGGGAGAACAGGCTGTATAGAGAAATACCTTGCTCTAAAACCAAAACGGAGCTATCTAGCAGAATGGTTTTCAATGTTTGTATTCAACTTCCAGAGATAAACTGATGTGTGTTTGCAGCAGTTCAGAAACCCTTTTTTGGAAAATGTAGAAACAGTCATTTCCAGCCATAGAGATGCATATAAGAGTTAGCAGTAAGAATGCCTTGAAAACACAGAAGACCCGCTTCGTACAAACTCATCTGCTGTGTGTTGGGTCCTTTTAGGAAGTTGCATCTATGTTTAGATTCAGCGAGGTAGAAACACGTTTTTTCTAAAAGCTGCCTTTGGACCTTCCAGAGTGGATGGGAGAACAGGCTGTAAAGAGAAATACCTTTCTCTGAAACCAAAACGGAGCAATCTAGCTGAATGGTTTTCAATGTGTATATTCAACTTCCAGAGATAAACTGATGTGGGTTTGCAGCAGTTCACAAACCCTTTCTTTGGAGAATGTAGAAACAGTCATTTCCAGTCATAGAGACACATATAAGAGTTAGAAATAAGAAAGCGTTTAAAACACAGAAGACCCGATTCGTAGAAACTCATCTGCTGTGTATTGGTTCCTATTAGGAAGTTGCATCTATGTTTAGATTCAGCGAGGTTGCAACCCGTTTCTTCTGAAAGCTGCGTTTGGACATTCCAGAGTGGATGGGAGAAAAGGATGTAAAGAGAAATACCTTGCTCTAAATCCAAAACGGAGGTATCTAGCAGAATGGTTTTCAATGTGTGTATTCTACTTCCAGAGATAAACTGATGTGTGTTTGCAGAAGTTGAGAAACCCTTTCTTTGGAGAATGTAGAAACAGTCATTTCCAGCCCTAGAGACGCATATAAGAGTTAGCAGTAAGAATGCGTTTAAAACACAGAAGACCCGCTTCGTACAAACTCATCTGCTGTGTATTGGTTTCTATTAGGAAGTTGCATATATGTTTAGAATCAGCGAGGTTGCAACACGTTTCTTCTAAAAGCTGCATTTGGACATTCCAGAGTGGATGGGAGAACAGGCTGTAAAGAGAAATACCTTGCTCTAAAACCAAAACGGAGCTATCTAGCAGAATGGTTTTCAATGTGTATATTCAAATTCCGGAGATAAAGTGATGTGTGTTTGCAGCAGTTCAGAAACCCTTTCTTTGGAGAATGTAGAAACAGTCATTTCCAGCCATAGAGACGCATATAAGAGTTAGCAGTAAGAATGCGTTTAAAACACAGAAGACTCGCTTCGTACAAACTCATCTGCTGTGTGTTGGTTCCTTTTAGGAAGTTGCATCTATGTTTAGATTCTGTGAGGTAGAAACACGTTTCTTCTAAAAGCTGCGTTTGGACATTCCAGAGTGGATGGGAGAACAGGCTATAAAGAGAAATACCTTGCTCTAAAACCAAAAAGGAGCTATCTAGCAGAATGGTTTTCAATGTGTGTATTCAACTTCCAGAGATAAACTGATGTGTGTTTGCAGCAGTTCAGAAACCATTTCTTTGGAGAATGTAGAAAAAATTATTTCCAGCCATAGAGATGCATATAAGAGTTAGCAGTAAGAATGCGTTTAAAACACAGAAGACCCGATTCGTACAAACTCATCTGCTGTTTATTGGTTCCTATTAGGAAGTTGCATCTATGTTTAGAGTCAGCGAGGTTGCAACCCGTTTCTTCTGAAAGCTGCGTTTGGACATTCCAGAGTGGAAGGGAGAAAAGGATGTAAAGAGAAATACCTTGCTCTAAATCCAAAACGGAGATATCTAGCAGAATGGTTTTCAATGTGTGTATTCTACTTCCAGAGATAAACTGATGTGTGTTTGCAGAAGTTGAGAAACCCTTTCTTTGGAGAATGTAGAAAAAGTCATTTCCAACCCTAGATACGCATATAACAGCAGTAAGAATGCGTTTAAAACACAGAAGACCTGCTTCTTACAAACTCATCTGCTGTGTGTTGGTTCCTTTTAGGAAGTTGCATCTATGTTTAGATTCAGCGAGGTTGCAACACGTTTCTTCTAAAAGCTGCGTTTGGACATTCCAGAGTGGATGGGAGAACAGGTTGTAAAGAAAAATACCTTGCTCTAAAACCAAAACGGAGCTTTCTTGCTGAATGGCTTTCAATGTGTGTATTCCACTTCCAGAGCTAAACTGATGTGTGTTTGCAGCAGTTCAGAAACCCTTTCTTTGGAGAATGAAGAAACAGTTATTTCCAGCCCCAGAGACGAATATAAGAGTTAGCAGTAAGTATGCGTTTAAAACACAGAAGACCCGCTTCGTACTTACTCATATGCTGTGTGTTGGTTTTCTTTAGGAAGTTGCATCTATGATTAGATTCAGAGAGGTAGAAACACGTTTCTTTTAAAAGCTGCGTTTGGACATACCAGAATGGATGGGAGAACAGGCTGTAAAGAGAAACACCTTGCTCTAAAACCAAAACGGAGCTATCTAGCAGAATGGTTGTCAATATGTGTATTCAACTTCCAGAGTTAAACTGATGTGTGTTTGCAGCAGTTCAGAAACCCTTTTTTGGAAAATGTAGAAACAGTCATTTCCAGCCATAGAGATGCATATAAGAGTTAGCAGTAAGAATGCCTTGAAAACACAGAAGACCTGTTTCGTACAAACTCATCTGCTGTGTGTTGGGTCCTTTTAGGAAGTTGCATCTATGTTTAGATTCAGCGAGGTAGAAACACGTTTTTTCTATAAGCTGCCTTTGGACCTTCCAGAGTGGATGGGAGAACAGGCTGTAAAGAGAAATACCTTTCTCTGAAACCAAAACGGAGCTATCTAGCTGAATGGTTTTCAATGTGTATATTCAACTTCCAGAGATAAACTGATGTGGGTTTGCAGCAGTTCACAAACCCTTTCTTTGGAGAATGTAGAAACAGTCATTTCCAGTCATAGAGACACATATAAGAGTTAGAAATAAGAAAGCGTTTAAAACACAGAAGACCCGATTCGTAGAAACCCATCTGCTGTGTATTGGTTCCTATTAGGAAGTTGCATTTATGTTTAGATTCAGCGAGGTTGCAACCCGTTTCTTCTGAAAGCTGCGTTTGGACATTCCAGAGTGGAAGGGAGAAAAGGATGTAAAGAGAAATACCTTGCTCTAAATCCAAAACGGAGGTATCTAGCAGAATTGTTTTCAATGTGTGTATTCTACTTCCAGAGATAAACTGATGTGTGTTTGCAGAAGTTGAGAAACCCTTTCTTTGGAGAATGTAGAAACAGTCATTTCCAGCCCTAGAGACGCATATAAGAGTTAGCAGTAAGAATGCGTTTAAAACACAGAAGACCCGCTTCGTACAAACTCATCTGCTGTGTATTGGTTTCTATTAGGAAGTTGCATATATGTTTAGAATCAGCGAGGTTGCAACACGTTTCTTCTACAAGCTGCATTTGGACATTCCAGAGTGGATGGGAGAACAGGCTGTAAAGAGAAATACCTTGCTCTAAAACCAAAACGGAGCTATCAAGCAGAATGGTTTTCAATGTGTATATTCAAATTCCGGAGATAAAGTGATGTGTGTTTGCAGCAGTTCAGAAACCCTTTCTTTGGAGAATGTAGAAACAGTCATTTCCAGCCATAGAGACGCATATAAGAGTTAGCAGTAAGAATGCGTTTAAAACACAGAAGACTCGCTTCGTACAAACTCATCTGCTGTGTGTTGGGTCCTTTTAGGAAGTTGCATCTATGTTTAGATTCTGTGAGGTAGAAACACGTTTCTTCTAAAAACTGCGTTTGGACATTCCAGAGTGGATGGGAGAACAGGCTATAAAGAGAAATACCTTGCTCTAAAACCAAAAAGGAGCTATCTAGCAGAATGGTTTTCAATGTGTGTATTCAACTTCCAGAGATAAACTGATGTGTGTTTGCAGTAGTTCAGAAACCCTTTCTTTGGAGAATGAAGAAACAGTTATTTCCAGCACTAGAGACCCATATAAGAGTTAGCAGTAAGAATGCGTTTAAAACACAGAAGACCCGCTTCGTACAAAATCATCTGCTGTGTGTTGGTTACATTTAGGAAGTTGCATCTATGTTTAGATTCAGCGAGGTAGAAACACGTTTCTTCAAAAAGCCGCGTTTGGACATTCCAGAGTGGATGGGAGAACAGGCTGTAAAGAAAAATAACTTGCTCTAAAACCAAAACGGAGCTATCTAGCAGAATGGTTGTCAATGTGTGTATTCAACTTCCAGAGTTAAACTGATTTATGTTTGCCGCAGTTCAGAAACCCTTTCTTTGGTGAATGTAGAAACAGTCATTTCCAGCCCTAGAGACGCATATAAGAGTTAGCAGTAAGAATGCATTTAAAACACAGAAGACCCGCTTCGTACAAACTCATCTGCTGTGTATTGGTTCCTATTAGGAAGTTGCATCTATGTTTAGAATCAGCGAGGTTGCAACACGTTTCTTTTAAAAGCTGCGTTTGGACATTCCAGAGTGGATGGGAGAACAGGCTGTATAGAGAAATACCTTGCTCTAAAACCAAAACGGAGCTATCTAGCAGAATGGTTTTCAATGTGTGTATTCAACTTCCAGAGATAAACTGATGTGTGTTTGCAGCAGTTCAGAAACCCTTTTTTGGAAAATGTAGAAACAGTCATTTCCAGCCATAGAGATGCATATAAGAGTTAGCAGTAAGAATGTCTTGAAAACACAGAAGACCCGTTTCGTACAAACTCATCTGCTGTGTGTTGGGTCCTTTTAGGAAGTTGCATCTATGTTTAGATTCAGCGAGGTAGAAACACGTTTTTTCTAAAAGCTGCCTTTGGACCTTCCAGAGTGGATGGGAGAACAGGCTGTAAAGAGAAATACCTTTCTCTGAAACCAAAACGGAGCTATCTAGCTGAATGGTTTTCAATGTGTATATTCAACTTCCAGAGATAAACTGATGTGGGTTTGCAGCAGGTCACAAACCCTTTCTTTGGAGAATGTAGAAACAGTCATTTCCAGTCATAGAGACACATATAAGAGTTAGAAATAAGAAAGCGTTTAAAACACAGAAGACCCGATTCGTAGAAACTCATCTGCTGTGTATTGGTTCCTATTAGGAAGTTGCATCTATGTTTAGATTCAGCGAGGTTGCAACCCGTTTCTTCTGAAAGCTGCGTTTGGACATTCCAGAGTGGATAGGAGAAAAGGAAGTAAAGAGAAATACCTTGCTCTAAATCCAAAACGGAGGTATCTAGCAGAATGGTTTTCAATGTGTGTATTCTACTTCCAGAGATAAACTGATGTGTGTTTGCAGAAGTTGAGAAACCCTTTCTTTGGAGAATGTAGAAACAGTCATTTCCAGCCCTAGAGACGCATATAAGAGTTAGCAGTAAGAATGCGTTTAAAACACAGAAGACCCGCTTCGTACAAACTCATCTGCTGTGTATTGGTTTCTATTAGGAAGTTGCATATATGTTTAGAATCAGCGAGGTTGCAACACGTTTCTTCTAAAAGCTGCATTTGGACATTCCAGAGTGGATGGGAGAACAGGCTGTAAAGAGAAATACCTTGCTCTAAAACCAAAACGGAGCTATCTAGCAGAATGGTTTTCAATGTGTATATTCAAATTCCGGAGATAAAGTGTATGTGTGTTTGCAGCAGTTCAGAAACCCTTTCTTTGGAGAATGTGGAAACAGTCATTTCCAGCCATAGAGACGCATATAAGAGTTAGCAGTAAGAATGCGTTTAAAACACAGAAGACTCGCTTCGTACAAACTCATCTGGTGTGTGTTGGTTCCTTTTAGGAAGTTGCATCTATGTTTAGATTCTGTGAGGTAGAAACACGTTTCTTCTAAAAGCTGCGTTTGGACATTCCAGAGTGGATGGGAGAACAGGCTATAAAGAGAAATACCTTGCTCTAAAACCAAAAAGGAGCTATCTAGCAGAATGGTTTTCAATGTGTGTATTCAACTTCCAGAGATAAACTGATGTGTGTTTGCAGCAGTTCAGAAACCATTTCTTTGGAGAATGTAGAAAAAATTATTTCCAGCCATAGAGATGCATATAAGAGTTAGCAGTAAGAATGCGTTTAAAACACAGAAGACCCGATTCGTACAAACTCATCTGCTGTTTATTGGTTCCTATTAGGAAGTTGCATCTATGTTTAGAGTCAGCGAGGTTGCAACCCGTTTCTTCTGAAAGCTGCGTTTGGACATTCCAGAGTGGAAGGGAGAAAAGGATGTAAAGAGAAATACCTTGCTCTAAATCCAAAACGGAGATATCTAGCAGAATGGTTTTCAATGTGTGTATTCTACTTCCAGAGA
Source organism: Saimiri boliviensis (assembly GCF_048565385.1). Lineage (NCBI taxonomy): Eukaryota > Metazoa > Chordata > Mammalia > Primates > Cebidae > Saimiri > Saimiri boliviensis. The sequence goes on along the minus strand of NC_133470.1, from coordinate 81,375,456 downwards.
TAAACTGATGTGTGTTTGCAGAAGTTGAAAAACCCTTTCTTTGGAGAATGTAGAAAAAGTCATTTCCAACCCTAGATACGCATATAACAGCAGTAAGAATGCGTTTAAAACACAGAAGACCTGCTTCTTACAAACTCATCTGGTGTGTGTTGGTTCCTTTTAGGAAGTTGCATCTATGTTTAGATTCAGCGAGGTTGCAACACGTTTCTTCTAAAAGCTGCGTTTGGACATTCCAGAGTGGATGGGAGAACAGGTTGTAAAGAAAAATACCTTGCTCTAAAACCAAAACGGAGCTTTCTTGCTGAATGGCTTTCAATGTGTGTATTCCACTTCCAGAGCTAAACTGATGTGTGTTTGCAGCAGTTCAGAAACCTTTTCTTTGGAGAATGAAGAAACAGTTATTTCCAGCCCCAGAGACGAATATAAGAGTTAGCAGTAAGTATGCGTTTAAAACACAGAAGACCCGCTTCGTACTTACTCATATGCTGTGTGTTGGTTTTCTTTAGGAAGTTGCATCTATGTTTAGATTCAGAGAGGTAGAAACACGTTTCTTTTAAAAGCTGCGTTTGGACATTCCAGAGTGGATGGGAGAACAGGCTGTAAAGAGAAATACCTTGCTCTAAAACCAAAACGGAGCTATCTAGCTGAATGGTTTTCAATGTGTATATTCAACTTCCAGAGATAAACTGATGTGGGTTTGCAGCAGTTCACAAACCCTTTCTTTGGAGAATGTAGAAACAGTCATTTCCAGTCATAGAGACACATATAAGAGTTAGAAATAAGAAAGCGTTTAAAACACAGAAGACCCGATTCGTAGAAACCCATCTGCTGTGTATTGGTTCCTATTAGGAAGTTGCATTTATGTTTAGATTCAGCGAGGTTGCAACCCGTTTCTTCTGAAAGCTGCGTTTGGACATTCCAGAGTGGAAGGGAGAAAAGGATGTAAAGAGAAATACCTTGCTCTAAATCCAAAACGGAGGTATCTAGCAGAATGGTTTTCAATGTGTGTATTCTACTTCCAGAGATAAACTGATGTGTGTTTGCAGAAGTTGAGAAACCCTTTCTTTGGAGAATGTAGAAACAGTCATTTCCAGCCCTAGAGACGCATATAAGAGTTAGCAGTAAGAATGCGTTTAAAACACAGAAGACCCGCTTCGTACAAACTCATCTGCTGTGTATTGGTTTCTATTAGGAAGTTGCATATATGTTTAGAATCAGCGAGGTTGCAACACGTTTCTTCTAAAAGCTGCATTTGGACATTCCAGAGTGGATGGGAGAACAGGCTGTAAAGAGAAATACCTTGCTCTAAAACCAAAACGGAGCTATCTAGCAGAATGGTTTTCAATGTGTATATTCAAATTCCAGAGATAAAGTGATGTGTGTTTGCAGCAGTTCAGAAACCCTTTCTTTGGAGAATGTAGAAACAGTCATTTCCAGCCATAGAGACGCATATAAGAGTTAGCAGTAAGAATGCGTTTAAAACACAGAAGACTCGCTTCGTACAAACTCATCTGTTGTGTGTTGGGTCCTTTTAGGAAGTTGCATCTATGTTTAGATTCTGTGAGGTAGAAACACGTTTCTTCTAAAAGCTGCGTTTGGACATTCCAGAGTGGATGGGAGAACAGGCTATAAAGAGAAATACCTTGCTCTAAAACCAAAAAGGAGCTATCTAGCAGAATGGTTTTCAATGTGTGTATTCAACTTCCAGAGATAAACTGATGTGTGTTTGCAGTAGTTCAGAAACCCTTTCTTTGGAGAATGAAGAAACAGTTATTTCCAGCACTAGAGACCCATATAAGAGTTAGCAGTAAGAATGCGTTTAAAACACAGAAGACCCGCTTCGTACAAAATCATCTGCTGTGTGTTGGTTACATTTAGGAAGTTGCATCTATGTTTAGATTCAGCGAGGTAGAAACACGTTTCTTCAAAAAGCCGCGTTTGGACATTCCAGAGTGGATGGGAGAACAGGCTGTAAAGAAAAATAACTTGCTCTAAAACCAAAACGGAGCTATCTAGCAGAATGGTTGTCAATGTGTGTATTCAACTTCCAGAGTTAAACTGATTTATGTTTGCCGCAGTTCAGAAACCCTTTCTTTGGTGAATGTAGAAACAGTCATTTCCAGCCCTAGAGACGCATATAAGAGTTAGCAGTAAGAATGCATTTAAAACACAGAAGACCCGCTTCGTACAAACTCATCTGCTGTGTATTGGTTCCTATTAGGAAGTTGCATCTATGTTTAGAATCAGCGAGGTTGCAACACGTTTCTTTTAAAAGCTGCGTTTGGACATTCCAGAGTGGATGGGAGAACAGGCTGTATAGAGAAATACCTTGCTCTAAAACCAAAACGGAGCTATCTAGCAGAATGGTTTTCAATGTGTGTATTCAACTTCCAGAGATAAACTGATGTGTGTTTGCAGCAGTTCAGAAACCCTTTTTTGGAAAATGTAGAAACAGTCATTTCCAGCCATAGAGATGCATATAAGAGTTAGCAGTAAGAATGCCTTGAAAACACAGAAGACCCGTTTCGTACAAACTCATCTGCTGTGTGTTGGGTCCTTTTAGGAAGTTGCATCTATGTTTAGATTCAGCGAGGTAGAAACACGTTTTTTCTAAAAGCTGCCTTTGGACCTTCCAGAGTGGATGGGAGAACAGGCTGTAAAGAGAAATACCTTTCTCTGAAACCAAAACGGAGCTATCTAGCTGAATGGTTTTCAATGTGTATATTCAACTTCCAGAGATAAACTGATGTGGGTTTGCAGCAGTTCACAAACCCTTTCTTTGGAGAATGTAGAAACAGTCATTTCCAGTCATAGAGACACATATAAGAGTTAGAAATAAGAAAGCGTTTAAAACACAGAAGACCCGATTCGTAGAAACTCATCTGCTGTGTATTGGTTCCTATTAGGAAGTTGCATCTATGTTTAGATTCAGCGAGGTTGCAACCCGTTTCTTCTGAAAGCTGCGTTTGGACATTCCAGAGTGGATGGGAGAAAAGGAAGTAAAGAGAAATACCTTGCTCTAAATCCAAAACGGAGGTATCTAGCAGAATGGTTTTCAATGTGTGTATTCTACTTCCAGAGATAAACTGATGTGTGTTTGCAGAAGTTGAGAAACCCTTTCTTTGGAGAATGTAGAAACAGTCATTTCCAGCCCTAGAGACGCATATAAGAGTTAGCAGTAAGAATGCGTTTAAAACACAGAAGACCCGCTTCGTACAAACTCATCTGCTGTGTATTGGTTTCTATTAGGAAGTTGCATATATGTTTAGAATCAGCGAGGTTGCAACACGTTTCTTCTACAAGCTGCATTTGGACATTCCAGAGTGGATGGGAGAACAGGCTGTAAAGAGAAATACCTTGCTCTAAAACCAAAACGGAGCTATCAAGCAGAATGGTTTTCAATGTGTATATTCAAATTCCGGAGATAAAGTGATGTGTGTTTGCAGCAGTTCAGAAACCCTTTCTTTGGAGAATGTAGAAACAGTCATTTCCAGCCATAGAGACGCATATAAGAGTTAGCAGTAAGAATGCGTTTAAAACACAGAAGACTCGCTTCGTACAAACTCATCTGCTGTGTGTTGGGTCCTTTTAGGAAGTTGCATCTATGTTTAGATTCTGTGAGGTAGAAACACGTTTCTTCTAAAAACTGCGTTTGGACATTCCAGAGTGGATGGGAGAACAGGCTATAAAGAGAAATACCTTGCTCTAAAACCAAAAAGGAGCTATCTAGCAGAATGGTTTTCAATGTGTGTATTCAACTTCCAGAGATAAACTGATGTGTGTTTGCAGTAGTTCAGAAACCCTTTCTTTGGAGAATGAAGAAACAGTTATTTCCAGCACTAGAGACCCATATAAGAGTTAGCAGTAAGAATGCGTTTAAAACACAGAAGACCCGCTTCGTACAAAATCATCTGCTGTGTGTTGGTTACATTTAGGAAGTTGCATCTATGTTTAGATTCAGCGAGGTAGAAACACGTTTCTTCAAAAAGCCGCGTTTGGACATTCCAGAGTGGATGGGAGAACAGGCTGTAAAGAAAAATAACTTGCTCTAAAACCAAAACGGAGCTATCTAGCAGAATGGTTGTCAATGTGTGTATTCAACTTCCAGAGTTAAACTGATTTATGTTTGCCGCAGTTCAGAAACCCTTTCTTTGGTGAATGTAGAAACAGTCATTTCTAGCCCTAGAGACGCATATAAGAGTTAGCAGTAAGAATGCATTTAAAACACAGAAGACCCGCTTCGTACAAACTCATCTGCTGTGTATTGGTTCCTATTAGGAAGTTGCATCTATGTTTAGAATCAGCGAGGTTGCAACACGTTTCTTTTAAAAGCTGCGTTTGGACATTCCAGAGTGGATGGGAGAACAGGCTGTATAGAGAAATACCTTGCTCTAAAACCAAAACGGAGCTATCTAGCAGAATGGTTTTCAATGTGTGTATTCAACTTCCAGAGATAAACTGATGTGTGTTTGCAGCAGTTCAGAAACCCTTTTTTGGAAAATGTAGAAACAGTCATTTCCAGCCATAGAGATGCATATAAGAGTTAGCAGTAAGAATGTCTTGAAAACACAGAAGACCCGTTTCGTACAAACTCATCTGCTGTGTGTTGGGTCCTTTTAGGAAGTTGCATCTATGTTTAGATTCAGCGAGGTAGAAACACGTTTTTTCTAAAAGCTGCCTTTGGACCTTCCAGAGTGGATGGGAGAACAGGCTGTAAAGAGAAATACCTTTCTCTGAAACCAAAACGGAGCTATCTAGCTGAATGGTTTTCAATGTGTATATTCAACTTCCAGAGATAAACTGATGTGGGTTTGCAGCAGTTCACAAACCCTTTCTTTGGAGAATGTAGAAACAGTCATTTCCAGTCATAGAGACACATATAAGAGTTAGAAATAAGAAAGCGTTTAAAACACAGAAGACCCGATTCGTAGAAACTCATCTGCTGTGTATTGGTTCCTATTAGGAAGTTGCATCTATGTTTAGATTCAGCGAGGTTGCAACCCGTTTCTTCTGAAAGCTGCGTTTGGACATTCCAGAGTGGATAGGAGAAAAGGAAGTAAAGAGAAATACCTTGCTCTAAATCCAAAACGGAGGTATCTAGCAGAATGGTTTTCAATGTGTGTATTCTACTTCCAGAGATAAACTGATGTGTGTTTGCAGAAGTTGAGAAACCCTTTCTTTGGAGAATGTAGAAACAGTCATTTCCAGCCCTAGAGACGCATATAAGAGTTAGCAGTAAGAATGCGTTTAAAACACAGAAGACCCGCTTCGTACAAACTCATCTGCTGTGTATTGGTTTCTATTAGGAAGTTGCATATATGTTTAGAATCAGCGAGGTTGCAACACGTTTCTTCTAAAAGCTGCATTTGGACATTCCAGAGTGGATGGGAGAACAGGCTGTAAAGAGAAATACCTTGCTCTAAAACCAAAACGGAGCTATCTAGCAGAATGGTTTTCAATGTGTATATTCAAATTCCGGAGATAAAGTGTATGTGTGTTTGCAGCAGTTCAGAAACCCTTTCTTTGGAGAATGTGGAAACAGTCATTTCCAGCCATAGAGACGCATATAAGAGTTAGCAGTAAGAATGCGTTTAAAACACAGAAGACTCGCTTCGTACAAACTCATCTGGTGTGTGTTGGTTCCTTTTAGGAAGTTGCATCTATGTTTAGATTCTGTGAGGTAGAAACACGTTTCTTCTAAAAGCTGCGTTTGGACATTCCAGAGTGGATGGGAGAACAGGCTATAAAGAGAAATACCTTGCTCTAAAACCAAAAAGGAGCTATCTAGCAGAATGGTTTTCAATGTGTGTATTCAACTTCCAGAGATAAACTGATGTGTGTTTGCAGCAGTTCAGAAACCATTTCTTTGGAGAATGTAGAAAAAATTATTTCCAGCCATAGAGATGCATATAAGAGTTAGCAGTAAGAATGCGTTTAAAACACAGAAGACCCGATTCGTACAAACTCATCTGCTGTTTATTGGTTCCTTTTAGGAAGTTGCATCTATGTTTAGAGTCAGCGAGGTTGCAAACCGTTTCTTCTGAAAGCTGCGTTTGGACATTCCAGAGTGGAAGGGAGAAAAGGATGTAAAGAGAAATACCTTGCTCTAAATCCAAAACGGAGATATCTAGCAGAATGGTTTTCAATGTGTGTATTCTACTTCCAGAGATAAACTGATGTGTGTTTGCAGAAGTTGAAAAACCCTTTCTTTGGAGAATGTAGAAAAAGTCATTTCCAACCCTAGATACGCATATAACAGCAGTAAGAATGCGTTTAAAACACAGAAGACCTGCTTCTTACAAACTCATCTGGTGTGTGTTGGTTCCTTTTAGGAAGTTGCATCTATGTTTAGATTCAGCGAGGTTGCAACACGTTTCTTCTAAAAGCTGCGTTTGGACATTCCAGAGTGGATGGGAGAACAGGTTGTAAAGAAAAATACCTTGCTCTAAAACCAAAACGGAGCTTTCTTGCTGAATGGCTTTCAATGTGTGTATTCCACTTCCAGAGCTAAACTGATGTGTGTTTGCAGCAGTTCAGAAACCTTTTCTTTGGAGAATGAAGAAACAGTTATTTCCAGCCCCAGAGACGAATATAAGAGTTAGCAGTAAGTATGCGTTTAAAACACAGAAGACCCGCTTCGTACTTACTCATATGCTGTGTGTTGGTTTTCTTTAGGAAGTTGCATCTATGTTTAGATTCAGAGAGGTAGAAACACGTTTCTTTTAAAAGCTGCGTTTGGACATTCCAGAGTGGATGGGAGAACAGGCTGTAAAGAGAAATACCTTGCTCTAAAACCAAAACGGAGCTATCTAGCTGAATGGTTTTCAATGTGTATATTCAACTTCCAGAGATAAACTGATGTGGGTTTGCAGCAGTTCACAAACCCTTTCTTTGGAGAATGTAGAAACAGTCATTTCCAGTCATAGAGACACATATAAGAGTTAGAAATAAGAAAGCGTTTAAAACACAGAAGACCCGATTCGTAGAAACCCATCTGCTGTGTATTGGTTCCTATTAGGAAGTTGCATTTATGTTTAGATTCAGCGAGGTTGCAACCCGTTTCTTCTGAAAGCTGCGTTTGGACATTCCAGAGTGGAAGGGAGAAAAGGATGTAAAGAGAAATACCTTGCTCTAAATCCAAAACGGAGGTATCTAGCAGAATGGTTTTCAATGTGTGTATTCTACTTCCAGAGATAAACTGATGTGTGTTTGCAGAAGTTGAGAAACCCTTTCTTTGGAGAATGTAGAAACAGTCATTTCCAGCCCTAGAGACACATATAAGAGTTAGCAGTAAGAATGCGTTTAAAACACAGAAGACCCGCTTCGTACAAACTCATCTGCTGTGTATTGGTTTCTATTAGGAAGTTGCATATATGTTTAGAATCAGCGAGGTTGCAACACGTTTCTTCTAAAAGCTGCATTTGGACATTCCAGAGTGGATGGGAGAACAGGCTGTAAAGAGAAATACCTTGCTCTAAAACCAAAACGGAGCTATCTAGCAGAATGGTTTTCAATGTGTATATTCAAATTCCAGAGATAAAGTGATGTGTGTTTGCAGCAGTTCAGAAACCCTTTCTTTGGAGAATGTAGAAACAGTCATTTCCAGCCATAGAGACGCATATAAGAGTTAGCAGTAAGAATGCGTTTAAAACACAGAAGACTCGCTTCGTACAAACTCATCTGTTGTGTGTTGGGTCCTTTTAGGAAGTTGCATCTATGTTTAGATTCTGTGAGGTAGAAACACGTTTCTTCTAAAAGCTGCGTTTGGACATTCCAGAGTGGATGGGAGAACAGGCTATAAAGAGAAATACCTTGCTCTAAAACCAAAAAGGAGCTATCTAGCAGAATGGTTTTCAATGTGTGTATTCAACTTCCAGAGATAAACTGATGTGTGTTTGCAGTAGTTCAGAAACCCTTTCTTTGGAGAATGAAGAAACAGTTATTTCCAGCACTAGAGACCCATATAAGAGTTAGCAGTAAGAATGCGTTTAAAACACAGAAGACCCGCTTCGTACAAAATCATCTGCTGTGTGTTGGTTACATTTAGGAAGTTGCATCTATGTTTAGATTCAGCGAGGTAGAAACACGTTTCTTCAAAAAGCCGCGTTTGGACATTCCAGAGTGGATGGGAGAACAGGCTGTAAAGAAAAATAACTTGCTCTAAAACCAAAACGGAGCTATCTAGCAGAATGGTTGTCAATGTGTGTATTCAACTTCCAGAGTTAAACTGATTTATGTTTGCCGCAGTTCAGAAACCCTTTCTTTGGTGAATGTAGAAACAGTCATTTCCAGCCCTAGAGACGCATATAAGAGTTAGCAGTAAGAATGCATTTAAAACACAGAAGACCCGCTTCGTACAAACTCATCTGCTGTGTATTGGTTCCTATTAGGAAGTTGCATCTATGTTTAGAATCAGCGAGGTTGCAACACGTTTCTTTTAAAAGCTGCGTTTGGACATTCCAGAGTGGATGGGAGAACAGGCTGTATAGAGAAATACCTTGCTCTAAAACCAAAACGGAGCTATCTAGCAGAATGGTTTTCAATGTGTGTATTCAACTTCCAGAGATAAACTGATGTGTGTTTGCAGCAGTTCAGAAACCCTTTTTTGGAAAATGTAGAAACAGTCATTTCCAGCCATAGAGATGCATATAAGAGTTAGCAGTAAGAATGCCTTGAAAACACAGAAGACCCGTTTCGTACAAACTCATCTGCTGTGTGTTGGGTCCTTTTAGGAAGTTGCATCTATGTTTAGATTCAGCGAGGTAGAAACACGTTTTTTCTAAAAGCTGCCTTTGGACCTTCCAGAGTGGATGGGAGAACAGGCTGTAAAGAGAAATACCTTTCTCTGAAACCAAAACGGAGCTATCTAGCTGAATGGTTTTCAATGTGTATATTCAACTTCCAGAGATAAACTGATGTGGGTTTGCAGCAGTTCACAAACCCTTTCTTTGGAGAATGTAGAAACAGTCATTTCCAGTCATAGAGACACATATAAGAGTTAGAAATAAGAAAGCGTTTAAAACACAGAAGACCCGATTCGTAGAAACTCATCTGCTGTGTATTGGTTCCTATTAGGAAGTTGCATCTATGTTTAGATTCAGCGAGGTTGCAACCCGTTTCTTCTGAAAGCTGCGTTTGGACATTCCAGAGTGGATGGGAGAAAAGGAAGTAAAGAGAAATACCTTGCTCTAAATCCAAAACGGAGGTATCTAGCAGAATGGTTTTCAATGTGTGTATTCTACTTCCAGAGATAAACTGATGTGTGTTTGCAGAAGTTGAGAAACCCTTTCTTTGGAGAATGTAGAAACAGTCATTTCCAGCCCTAGAGACGCATATAAGAGTTAGCAGTAAGAATGCGTTTAAAACACAGAAGACCCGCTTCGTACAAACTCATCTGCTGTGTATTGGTTTCTATTAGGAAGTTGCATATATGTTTAGAATCAGCGAGGTTGCAACACGTTTCTTCTACAAGCTGCATTTGGACATTCCAGAGTGGATGGGAGAACAGGCTGTAAAGAGAAATACCTTGCTCTAAAACCAAAACGGAGCTATCAAGCAGAATGGTTTTCAATGTGTATATTCAAATTCCGGAGATAAAGTGATGTGTGTTTGCAGCAGTTCAGAAACCCTTTCTTTGGAGAATGTAGAAACAGTCATTTCCAGCCATAGAGACGCATATAAGAGTTAGCAGTAAGAATGCGTTTAAAACACAGAAGACTCGCTTCGTACAAACTCATCTGCTGTGTGTTGGGTCCTTTTAGGAAGTTGCATCTATGTTTAGATTCTGTGAGGTAGAAACACGTTTCTTCTAAAAACTGCGTTTGGACATTCCAGAGTGGATGGGAGAACAGGCTATAAAGAGAAATACCTTGCTCTAAAACCAAAAAGGAGCTATCTAGCAGAATGGTTTTCAATGTGTGTATTCAACTTCCAGAGATAAACTGATGTGTGTTTGCAGTAGTTCAGAAACCCTTTCTTTGGAGAATGAAGAAACAGTTATTTCCAGCACTAGAGACCCATATAAGAGTTAGCAGTAAGAATGCGTTTAAAACACAGAAGACCCGCTTCGTACAAAATCATCTGCTGTGTGTTGGTTACATTTAGGAAGTTGCATCTATGTTTAGATTCAGCGAGGTAGAAACACGTTTCTTCAAAAAGCCGCGTTTGGACATTCCAGAGTGGATGGGAGAACAGGCTGTAAAGAAAAATAACTTGCTCTAAAACCAAAACGGAGCTATCTAGCAGAATGGTTGTCAATGTGTGTATTCAACTTCCAGAGTTAAACTGATTTATGTTTGCCGCAGTTCAGAAACCCTTTCTTTGGTGAATGTAGAAACAGTCATTTCTAGCCCTAGAGACGCATATAAGAGTTAGCAGTAAGAATGCATTTAAAACACAGAAGACCCGCTTCGTACAAACTCATCTGCTGTGTATTGGTTCCTATTAGGAAGTTGCATCTATGTTTAGAATCAGCGAGGTTGCAACACGTTTCTTTTAAAAGCTGCGTTTGGACATTCCAGAGTGGATGGGAGAACAGGCTGTATAGAGAAATACCTTGCTCTAAAACCAAAACGGAGCTATCTAGCAGAATGGTTTTCAATGTGTGTATTCAACTTCCAGAGATAAACTGATGTGTGTTTGCAGCAGTTCAGAAACCCTTTTTTGGAAAATGTAGAAACAGTCATTTCCAGCCATAGAGATGCATATAAGAGTTAGCAGTAAGAATGTCTTGAAAACACAGAAGACCCGTTTCGTACAAACTCATCTGCTGTGTGTTGGGTCCTTTTAGGAAGTTGCATCTATGTTTAGATTCAGCGAGGTAGAAACACGTTTTTTCTAAAAGCTGCCTTTGGACCTTCCAGAGTGGATGGGAGAACAGGCTGTAAAGAGAAATACCTTTCTCTGAAACCAAAACGGAGCTATCTAGCTGAATGGTTTTCAATGTGTATATTCAACTTCCAGAGATAAACTGATGTGGGTTTGCAGCAGTTCACAAACCCTTTCTTTGGAGAATGTAGAAACAGTCATTTCCAGTCATAGAGACACATATAAGAGTTAGAAATAAGAAAGCGTTTAAAACACAGAAGACCCGATTCGTAGAAACTCATCTGCTGTGTATTGGTTCCTATTAGGAAGTTGCATCTATGTTTAGATTCAGCGAGGTTGCAACCCGTTTCTTCTGAAAGCTGCGTTTGGACATTCCAGAGTGGATAGGAGAAAAGGAAGTAAAGAGAAATACCTTGCTCTAAATCCAAAACGGAGGTATCTAGCAGAATGGTTTTCAATGTGTGTATTCTACTTCCAGAGATAAACTGATGTGTGTTTGCAGAAGTTGAGAAACCCTTTCTTTGGAGAATGTAGAAACAGTCATTTCCAGCCCTAGAGACGCATATAAGAGTTAGCAGTAAGAATGCGTTTAAAACACAGAAGACCCGCTTCGTACAAACTCATCTGCTGTGTATTGGTTTCTATTAGGAAGTTGCATATATGTTTAGAATCAGCGAGGTTGCAACACGTTTCTTCTAAAAGCTGCATTTGGACATTCCAGAGTGGATGGGAGAACAGGCTGTAAAGAGAAATACCTTGCTCTAAAACCAAAACGGAGCTATCTAGCAGAATGGTTTTCAATGTGTATATTCAAATTCCGGAGATAAAGTGTATGTGTGTTTGCAGCAGTTCAGAAACCCTTTCTTTGGAGAATGTGGAAACAGTCATTTCCAGCCATAGAGACGCATATAAGAGTTAGCAGTAAGAATGCGTTTAAAACACAGAAGACTCGCTTCGTACAAACTCATCTGGTGTGTGTTGGTTCCTTTTAGGAAGTTGCATCTATGTTTAGATTCTGTGAGGTAGAAACACGTTTCTTCTAAAAGCTGCGTTTGGACATTCCAGAGTGGATGGGAGAACAGGCTATAAAGAGAAATACCTTGCTCTAAAACCAAAAAGGAGCTATCTAGCAGAATGGTTTTCAATGTGTGTATTCAACTTCCAGAGATAAACTGATGTGTGTTTGCAGCAGTTCAGAAACCATTTCTTTGGAGAATGTAGAAAAAATTATTTCCAGCCATAGAGATGCATATAAGAGTTAGCAGTAAGAATGCGTTTAAAACACAGAAGACCCGATTCGTACAAACTCATCTGCTGTTTATTGGTTCCTTTTAGGAAGTTGCATCTATGTTTAGAGTCAGCGAGGTTGCAAACCGTTTCTTCTGAAAGCTGCGTTTGGACATTCCAGAGTGGAAGGGAGAAAAGGATGTAAAGAGAAATACCTTGCTCTAAATCCAAAACGGAGATATCTAGCAGAATGGTTTTCAATGTGTGTATTCTACTTCCAGAGATAAACTGATGTGTGTTTGCAGAAGTTGAAAAACCCTTTCTTTGGAGAATGTAGAAAAAGTCATTTCCAACCCTAGATACGCATATAACAGCAGTAAGAATGCGTTTAAAACACAGAAGACCTGCTTCTTACAAACTCATCTGGTGTGTGTTGGTTCCTTTTAGGAAGTTGCATCTATGTTTAGATTCAGCGAGGTTGCAACACGTTTCTTCTAAAAGCTGCGTTTGGACATTCCAGAGTGGATGGGAGAACAGGTTGTAAAGAAAAATACCTTGCTCTAAAACCAAAACGGAGCTTTCTTGCTGAATGGCTTTCAATGTGTGTATTCCACTTCCAGAGCTAAACTGATGTGTGTTTGCAGCAGTTCAGAAACCTTTTCTTTGGAGAATGAAGAAACAGTTATTTCCAGCCCCAGAGACGAATATAAGAGTTAGCAGTAAGTATGCGTTTAAAACACAGAAGACCCGCTTCGTACTTACTCATATGCTGTGTGTTGGTTTTCTTTAGGAAGTTGCATCTATGTTTAGATTCAGAGAGGTAGAAACACGTTTCTTTTAAAAGCTGCGTTTGGACATTCCAGAGTGGATGGGAGAACAGGCTGTAAAGAGAAATACCTTGCTCTAAAACCAAAACGGAGCTATCTAGCTGAATGGTTTTCAATGTGTATATTCAACTTCCAGAGATAAACTGATGTGGGTTTGCAGCAGTTCACAAACCCTTTCTTTGGAGAATGTAGAAACAGTCATTTCCAGTCATAGAGACACATATAAGAGTTAGAAATAAGAAAGCGTTTAAAACACAGAAGACCCGATTCGTAGAAACCCATCTGCTGTGTATTGGTTCCTATTAGGAAGTTGCATTTATGTTTAGATTCAGCGAGGTTGCAACCCGTTTCTTCTGAAAGCTGCGTTTGGACATTCCAGAGTGGAAGGGAGAAAAGGATGTAAAGAGAAATACCTTGCTCTAAATCCAAAACGGAGGTATCTAGCAGAATGGTTTTCAATGTGTGTATTCTACTTCCAGAGATAAACTGATGTGTGTTTGCAGAAGTTGAGAAACCCTTTCTTTGGAGAATGTAGAAACAGTCATTTCCAGCCCTAGAGACGCATATAAGAGTTAGCAGTAAGAATGCGTTTAAAACACAGAAGACCCGCTTCGTACAAACTCATCTGCTGTGTATTGGTTTCTATTAGGAAGTTGCATATATGTTTAGAATCAGCGAGGTTGCAACACGTTTCTTCTAAAAGCTGCATTTGGACATTCCAGAGTGGATGGGAGAACAGGCTGTAAAGAGAAATACCTTGCTCTAAAACCAAAACGGAGCTATCTAGCAGAATGGTTTTCAATGTGTATATTCAAATTCCAGAGATAAAGTGATGTGTGTTTGCAGCAGTTCAGAAACCCTTTCTTTGGAGAATGTAGAAACAGTCATTTCCAGCCATAGAGACGCATATAAGAGTTAGCAGTAAGAATGCGTTTAAAACACAGAAGACTCGCTTCGTACAAACTCATCTGTTGTGTGTTGGGTCCTTTTAGGAAGTTGCATCTATGTTTAGATTCTGTGAGGTAGAAACACGTTTCTTCTAAAAGCTGCGTTTGGACATTCCAGAGTGGATGGGAGAACAGGCTATAAAGAGAAATACCTTGCTCTAAAACCAAAAAGGAGCTATCTAGCAGAATGGTTTTCAATGTGTGTATTCAACTTCCAGAGATAAACTGATGTGTGTTTGCAGTAGTTCAGAAACCCTTTCTTTGGAGAATGAAGAAACAGTTATTTCCAGCACTAGAGACCCATATAAGAGTTAGCAGTAAGAATGCGTTTAAAACACAGAAGACCCGCTTCGTACAAAATCATCTGCTGTGTGTTGGTTACATTTAGGAAGTTGCATCTATGTTTAGATTCAGCGAGGTAGAAACACGTTTCTTCAAAAAGCCGCGTTTGGACATTCCAGAGTGGATGGGAGAACAGGCTGTAAAGAAAAATAACTTGCTCTAAAACCAAAACGGAGCTATCTAGCAGAATGGTTGTCAATGTGTGTATTCAACTTCCAGAGTTAAACTGATTTATGTTTGCCGCAGTTCAGAAACCCTTTCTTTGGTGAATGTAGAAACAGTCATTTCCAGCCCTAGAGACGCATATAAGAGTTAGCAGTAAGAATGCATTTAAAACACAGAAGACCCGCTTCGTACAAACTCATCTGCTGTGTATTGGTTCCTATTAGGAAGTTGCATCTATGTTTAGAATCAGCGAGGTTGCAACACGTTTCTTTTAAAAGCTGCGTTTGGACATTCCAGAGTGGATGGGAGAACAGGCTGTATAGAGAAATACCTTGCTCTAAAACCAAAACGGAGCTATCTAGCAGAATGGTTTTCAATGTGTGTATTCAACTTCCAGAGATAAACTGATGTGTGTTTGCAGCAGTTCAGAAACCCTTTTTTGGAAAATGTAGAAACAGTCATTTCCAGCCATAGAGATGCATATAAGAGTTAGCAGTAAGAATGCCTTGAAAACACAGAAGACCCGTTTCGTACAAACTCATCTGCTGTGTGTTGGGTCCTTTTAGGAAGTTGCATCTATGTTTAGATTCAGCGAGGTAGAAACACGTTTTTTCTAAAAGCTGCCTTTGGACCTTCCAGAGTGGATGGGAGAACAGGCTGTAAAGAGAAATACCTTTCTCTGAAACCAAAACGGAGCTATCTAGCTGAATGGTTTTCAATGTGTATATTCAACTTCCAGAGATAAACTGATGTGGGTTTGCAGCAGTTCACAAACCCTTTCTTTGGAGAATGTAGAAACAGTCATTTCCAGTCATAGAGACACATATAAGAGTTAGAAATAAGAAAGCGTTTAAAACACAGAAGACCCGATTCGTAGAAACTCATCTGCTGTGTATTGGTTCCTATTAGGAAGTTGCATCTATGTTTAGATTCAGCGAGGTTGCAACCCGTTTCTTCTGAAAGCTGCGTTTGGACATTCCAGAGTGGATGGGAGAAAAGGAAGTAAAGAGAAATACCTTGCTCTAAATCCAAAACGGAGGTATCTAGCAGAATGGTTTTCAATGTGTGTATTCTACTTCCAGAGATAAACTGATGTGTGTTTGCAGAAGTTGAGAAACCCTTTCTTTGGAGAATGTAGAAACAGTCATTTCCAGCCCTAGAGACGCATATAAGAGTTAGCAGTAAGAATGCGTTTAAAACACAGAAGACCCGCTTCGTACAAACTCATCTGCTGTGTATTGGTTTCTATTAGGAAGTTGCATATATGTTTAGAATCAGCGAGGTTGCAACACGTTTCTTCTAAAAGCTGCATTTGGACATTCCAGAGTGGATGGGAGAACAGGCTGTAAAGAGAAATACCTTGCTCTAAAACCAAAACGGAGCTATCTAGCAGAATGGTTTTCAATGTGTATATTCAAATTCCGGAGATAAAGTGTATGTGTGTTTGCAGCAGTTCAGAAACCCTTTCTTTGGAGAATGTGGAAACAGTCATTTCCAGCCATAGAGACGCATATAAGAGTTAGCAGTAAGAATGCGTTTAAAACACAGAAGACTCGCTTCGTACAAACTCATCTGGTGTGTGTTGGTTCCTTTTAGGAAGTTGCATCTATGTTTAGATTCTGTGAGGTAGAAACACGTTTCTTCTAAAAGCTGCGTTTGGACATTCCAGAGTGGATGGGAGAACAGGCTATAAAGAGAAATACCTTGCTCTAAAACCAAAAAGGAGCTATCTAGCAGAATGGTTTTCAATGTGTGTATTCAACTTCCAGAGATAAACTGATGTGTGTTTGCAGCAGTTCAGAAACCATTTCTTTGGAGAATGTAGAAAAAATTATTTCCAGCCATAGAGATGCATATAAGAGTTAGCAGTAAGAATGCGTTTAAAACACAGAAGACCCGATTCGTACAAACTCATCTGCTGTTTATTGGTTCCTATTAGGAAGTTGCATCTATGTTTAGAGTCAGCGAGGTTGCAACCCGTTTCTTCTGAAAGCTGCGTTTGGACATTCCAGAGTGGAAGGGAGAAAAGGATGTAAAGAGAAATACCTTGCTCTAAATCCAAAACGGAGATATCTAGCAGAATGGTTTTCAATGTGTGTATTCTACTTCCAGAGATAAACTGATGAGTGTTTGCAGAAGTTGAAAAACCCTTTCTTTGGAGAATGTAGAAAAAGTCATTTCCAACCCTAGATACGCATATAACAGCAGTAAGAATGCGTTTAAAACACAGAAGACCTGCTTCTTACAAACTCATCTGCTGTGTGTTGGTTCCTTTTAGGAAGTTGCATCTATGTTTAGATTCAGCGAGGTTGCAACACGTTTCTTCTAAAAGCTGCGTTTGGACATTCCAGAGTGGATGGGAGAACAGGTTGTAAAGAAAAATACCTTGCTCTAAAACCAAAACGGAGCTTTCTTGCTGAATGGCTTTCAATGTGTGTATTCCACTTCCGGAGCTAAACTGATGTGTGTTTGCAGCAGTTCAGAAACCTTTTCTTTGGAGAATGAAGAAACAGTTATTTCCAGCACTAGAGACACATATAAGAGTTAGCAGTAAGAATGCGTTTAAAACACAGAAGACCCGCTTCGTACAAAATCATCTGCTGTGTCTTGGTTACATTTAGGAAGTTGCATCTATGTTTAGATTCAGCGAGGTAGAAACCGGTTCTTCAAAAAGCCGCGTTTGGACATTCCAGAGTGGATGGGAGAACAGGCTGTAAAGAAAAATACCTTGCTCTAAAACCAAAACGGAGCTATCTAGCAGAATGGTTGTCAATGTGTGTATTCAACTTCCAGAGTTAAACTGATTTATGTTTGCCGCAGTTCAGAAACCCTTTCTTTGGTGAATGTAGAAACAGTCATTTCCAGCCCTAGAGAAGCATATAAGAGTTAGCAGTAAGAATGCATTTAAAACACAGAAGACCCGCTTCGTACATACTCATCTGCTGTGTGTTGGTTCCTTTTAGGAAGTTACATCTATGTTTAGATTCTGTGAGGTAGAAACACGTTTCTTCTAAAAGCTAAGTTTGGCCATTGCAGAGTGGATGGGAGAACAGGCTATAAAGAGAAATATCTTGCTCTAAAACCAAAAAGGAGCTATCTAGCTGAATGGTTGTCAATGTGTGTATTCAACTTCCAGAGTTAAACTGATTTATGTTTGCCGCAGTTCAGAAACCCTTTCTTTGGTGAATGTAGAAACAGTCATTTCCAGCCCTAGAGACGCATATAAGAGTTAGCAGTAAGAATGCGTTTAAAACACAGAAGACTCGCTTCGTACAAACTCATCTGCTTTGTGTTGGTTCCTTTTAGGAAGTTGCATCTATGTTTAGATTCTGTGAGGTAGAAACACGTTTCTTCTAAAAGCTAAGTTTGGACATTCCAGAGTGGATGGGAGAACAGGCTATAAAGAGAAATACCTTGCTCTAAAACCAAAAAGGAGCTATCTAGCAGAATGGTTTTCAATGTGTGTATTCAACTTCCAGAGATAAACTGATGTGTGTTTGCAGTAGTTCAGAAACCCTTTCTTTGGAGAATGAAGAAACAGTTATTTCCAGCACTAGAGATGCATATAAGAGTTAGCAGTAAGAATGCATTTAAAACACAGAAGACCCGCTTCGTACAAACTCATCTGCTGTGTATTGGTTCCTATTAGGAAGTTGCATCTATGTTTAGATTCAGCGAGGTTGCAACCCGTTTCTTCTGAAAGCTGCGTTTTGACATTCCAGAGTGGAAGGGAGAAAAGGATGTAAAGAGAAATACCTTGCTCTAAATCCAAAACGGAGGTATCTAGCAGAATGGTTTTCAATGTGTGTATTCTACTTCCAGAGATAAACTGATGTGTGTTTGCAGCAGTTCAGAAACCCTTTTTTGGAAAATGTAGAAACAGTCATTTCCAGCCATAGAGATGCATATAAGAGTTAGCAGTAAGAATGCCTTGAAAACACAGAAGACCCGCTTCGTACAAACTCATCTGCTGTGTGTTGGGTCCTTTTAGGAAGTTGCATCTATGTTTAGATTCAGCGAGGTAGAAACACGTTTTTTCTAAAAGCTGCGTTTGGACCTTCCAGAGTGGATGGGAGAACAGGCTGTGAAGAGAAATACCTTTCTCTGAAACCAAAACGGAGCTATCTAGCTGAATGGTTTTCAATGTGTATATTCAACTTCCAGAGATAAACTGATGTGGGTTTGCAGCAGTTCACAAACCCTTTCTTTGGAGAATGTAGAAACAGTCATTTCCAGTCATAGAGACACATATAAGAGTTAGAAATAAGAAAGCGTTTAAAACACAGAAGACCCGATTCGTAGAAACTCATCTGCTGTGTATTGGTTCCTATTAGGAAGTTGCATCTATGTTTAGATTCAGCGAGGTTGCAACCCGTTTCTTCTGAAAGCTGCGTTTGGACATTCCAGAGTGGATGGGAGAAAAGGATGTAAAGAGAAATACCTTGCTCTAAATCCAAAACGGAGGTATCTAGCAGAATGGTTTTCAATGTGTGTATTCTACTTCCAGAGATAAACTGATGTGTGTTTGCAGAAGTTGAGAAACCCTTTCTTTGGAGAATGTAGAAACAGTCATTTCCAGCCCTAGAGACGCATATAAGAGTTAGCAGTAAGAATGCGTTTAAAACACAGAAGACCCGCTTCGTACAAACTCATCTGCTGTGTATTGGTTTCTATTAGGAAGTTGCATATATGTTTAGAATCAGCGAGGTTGCAACACGTTTCTTCTAAAAGCTGCATTTGGACATTCCAGAGTGGATGGGAGAACAGGCTGTAAAGAGAAATACCTTGCTCTAAAACCAAAACGGAGCTATCTAGCAGAATGGTTTTCAATGTGTATATTCAAATCCGGAGATAAAGTGATGTGTGTTTGCAGCAGTTCAGAAACCCTTTCTTTGGAGAATGTAGAAACAGTCATTTCCAGCCATAGAGACGCATATAAGAGTTAGCAGTAAGAATGCGTTTAAAACACAGAAGACTCGCTTCGTACAAACTCATCTGCTGTGTGTTGGTTCCTTTTAGGAAGTTGCATCTATGTTTAGATTCTGTGAGGTAGAAACACGTTTCTTCTAAAAGCTGCGTTTGGACATTCCAGAGTGGATGGGAGAACAGGCTATAAAGAGAAATACCTTGCTCTAAAACCAAAAAGGAGCTATCTAGCAGAATGGTTTTCAATGTGTGTATTCAACTTCCAGAGATAAACTGATGTGTGTTTGCAGTAGTTCAGAAACCCTTTCTTTGGAGAATGAAGAAACAGTTATTTCCAGCACTAGAGACCCATATAAGAGTTAGCAGTAAGAATGCGTTTAAAACACAGAAGACCCGCTTCGTACAAAATCATCTGCTGTGTGTTGGTTACATTTAGGAAGTTGCATCTATGTTTAGATTCAGCGAGGTAGAAACACGTTTCTTCAAAAAGCCGCCTTTGGACATTCCAGAGTGGATGGGAGAACAGGCTGTAAAGAAAATTAACTTGCTCTAAAACCAAAAAGGAGCTATCTAGCAGAATGGTTGTCAATGTGTGTATTCAACTTCCAGAGTTAAACTGATTTATGTTTGCCGCAGTTCAGAAACCCTTTCTTTGGTGAATGTAGAAACAGTCATTTCCAGCCCTAGAGACGCATATAAGAGTTAGCAGTAAGAATGCGTTTAAAACACAGAAGTCCCGCTTCGTACTTACTCATATGCTGTGTGTTGGTTTTCTTTAGGAAGTTGCATCTATGTTTAGATTCAGAGAGGTAGCAACACGTTTCTTTTAAAAGCTGTGTTTGGACATACCAGAATGGATGGGAGAACAGGCTGTAAAGAGAAATACCTTGCTCTAAAACCAAAACGGAGCTATCTAGCAGAATGGTTGTCAATATGTGTATTCAACTTCCAGAGTTAAACTGATGTGTGTTTGCAGCAGTTCAGAAACCCTTTTTTGGAAAATGTTGAAACAGTCATTTCTAGCCCTAGAGACGCATATAAGAGTTAGCAGTAAGAATGCGTTTAAAACACAGAAGACTCGCTTCGTACAAACTCATCTGCTGTGTGTTGGTTCCTTTTAGGAAGTTGCATCTATGTTTAGATTCTGTGAGGTAGAAACACGTTTCTAGTAAAAGCTAAGTTTGGACATTCCAGAGTGGATGGGAGAACAGGCTATAAAGAGAAATACCTTGCTCTAAAACCAAAAAGGAGCTATCTAGCTGAATGGTTTTCAATGTGTGTATTCAACTTCCAGAGATAAACTGATGTGTGTTTGCAGTAGTTCAGAAACCCTTTCTTTGGAGAATGAAGAAACAGTTATTTCCAGCACTAGAGACGCATATAAGAGTTAGCAGTAAGAATGCATTTAAAACACAGAAGACCCGCTTCGTACAAACTCATCTGCTGTGTATTGGTTCCTATTAGGAGGTTGCATCTATGTTTAGAATCAGCGAGGTTGCAACACGTTTCTTTTAAAGGCTGCGTTTGGACATTCCAGAGTGGATGGGAGAACAGGCTGTATAGAGAAATACCTTGCTCTAAAACCAAAACGGAGCTATCTAGCAGAATGGTTTTCAATGTTTGTATTCAACTTCCAGAGATAAACTGATGTGTGTTTGCAGCAGTTCAGAAACCCTTTTTTGGAAAATGTAGAAACAGTCATTTCCAGCCATAGAGATGCATATAAGAGTTAGCAGTAAGAATGCCTTGAAAACACAGAAGACCCGCTTCGTACAAACTCATCTGCTGTGTGTTGGGTCCTTTTAGGAAGTTGCATCTATGTTTAGATTCAGCGAGGTAGAAACACGTTTTTTCTAAAAGCTGCCTTTGGACCTTCCAGAGTGGATGGGAGAACAGGCTGTAAAGAGAAATACCTTTCTCTGAAACCAAAACGGAGCAATCTAGCTGAATGGTTTTCAATGTGTATATTCAACTTCCAGAGATAAACTGATGTGGGTTTGCAGCAGTTCACAAACCCTTTCTTTGGAGAATGTAGAAACAGTCATTTCCAGTCATAGAGACACATATAAGAGTTAGAAATAAGAAAGCGTTTAAAACACAGAAGACCCGATTCGTAGAAACTCATCTGCTGTGTATTGGTTCCTATTAGGAAGTTGCATCTATGTTTAGATTCAGCGAGGTTGCAACCCGTTTCTTCTGAAAGCTGCGTTTGGACATTCCAGAGTGGATGGGAGAAAAGGATGTAAAGAGAAATACCTTGCTCTAAATCCAAAACGGAGGTATCTAGCAGAATGGTTTTCAATGTGTGTATTCTACTTCCAGAGATAAACTGATGTGTGTTTGCAGAAGTTGAGAAACCCTTTCTTTGGAGAATGTAGAAACAGTCATTTCCAGCCCTAGAGACGCATATAAGAGTTAGCAGTAAGAATGCGTTTAAAACACAGAAGACCCGCTTCGTACAAACTCATCTGCTGTGTATTGGTTTCTATTAGGAAGTTGCATATATGTTTAGAATCAGCGAGGTTGCAACACGTTTCTTCTAAAAGCTGCATTTGGACATTCCAGAGTGGATGGGAGAACAGGCTGTAAAGAGAAATACCTTGCTCTAAAACCAAAACGGAGCTATCTAGCAGAATGGTTTTCAATGTGTATATTCAAATTCCGGAGATAAAGTGATGTGTGTTTGCAGCAGTTCAGAAACCCTTTCTTTGGAGAATGTAGAAACAGTCATTTCCAGCCATAGAGACGCATATAAGAGTTAGCAGTAAGAATGCGTTTAAAACACAGAAGACTCGCTTCGTACAAACTCATCTGCTGTGTGTTGGTTCCTTTTAGGAAGTTGCATCTATGTTTAGATTCTGTGAGGTAGAAACACGTTTCTTCTAAAAGCTGCGTTTGGACATTCCAGAGTGGATGGGAGAACAGGCTATAAAGAGAAATACCTTGCTCTAAAACCAAAAAGGAGCTATCTAGCAGAATGGTTTTCAATGTGTGTATTCAACTTCCAGAGATAAACTGATGTGTGTTTGCAGCAGTTCAGAAACCATTTCTTTGGAGAATGTAGAAAAAATTATTTCCAGCCATAGAGATGCATATAAGAGTTAGCAGTAAGAATGCGTTTAAAACACAGAAGACCCGATTCGTACAAACTCATCTGCTGTTTATTGGTTCCTATTAGGAAGTTGCATCTATGTTTAGAGTCAGCGAGGTTGCAACCCGTTTCTTCTGAAAGCTGCGTTTGGACATTCCAGAGTGGAAGGGAGAAAAGGATGTAAAGAGAAATACCTTGCTCTAAATCCAAAACGGAGATATCTAGCAGAATGGTTTTCAATGTGTGTATTCTACTTCCAGAGATAAACTGATGTGTGTTTGCAGAAGTTGAGAAACCCTTTCTTTGGAGAATGTAGAAAAAGTCATTTCCAACCCTAGATACGCATATAACAGCAGTAAGAATGCGTTTAAAACACAGAAGACCTGCTTCTTACAAACTCATCTGCTGTGTGTTGGTTCCTTTTAGGAAGTTGCATCTATGTTTAGATTCAGCGAGGTTGCAACACGTTTCTTCTAAAAGCTGCGTTTGGACATTCCAGAGTGGATGGGAGAACAGGTTGTAAAGAAAAATACCTTGCTCTAAAACCAAAACGGAGCTTTCTTGCTGAATGGCTTTCAATGTGTGTATTCCACTTCCAGAGCTAAACTGATGTGTGTTTGCAGCAGTTCAGAAACCCTTTCTTTGGAGAATGAAGAAACAGTTATTTCCAGCCCCAGAGACGAATATAAGAGTTAGCAGTAAGTATGCGTTTAAAACACAGAAGACCCGCTTCGTACTTACTCATATGCTGTGTGTTGGTTTTCTTTAGGAAGTTGCATCTATGTTTAGATTCAGAGAGGTAGAAACACGTTTCTTTTAAAAGCTGCGTTTGGACATACCAGAATGGATGGGAGAACAGGCTGTAAAGAGAAACACCTTGCTCTAAAACCAAAACGGAGCTATCTAGCAGAATGGTTGTCAATATGTGTATTCAACTTCCAGAGTTAAACTGATGTGTGTTTGCAGCAGTTCAGAAACCCTTTTTTGGAAAATGTAGAAACAGTCATTTCCAGCCATAGAGATGCATATAAGAGTTAGCAGTAAGAATGCCTTGAAAACACAGAAGACCCG
Source organism: Saimiri boliviensis (assembly GCF_048565385.1). Taxonomy (NCBI): domain Eukaryota; kingdom Metazoa; phylum Chordata; class Mammalia; order Primates; family Cebidae; genus Saimiri; species Saimiri boliviensis. The sequence goes on along the minus strand of NC_133470.1, from coordinate 81,352,033 downwards.
TTTCGTACAAACTCATCTGCTGTGTGTTGGGTCCTTTTAGGAAGTTGCATCTATGTTTAGATTCAGCGAGGTAGAAACACGTTTTTTCTATAAGCTGCCTTTGGACCTTCCAGAGTGGATGGGAGAACAGGCTGTAAAGAGAAATACCTTTCTCTGAAACCAAAACGGAGCTATCTAGCTGAATGGTTTTCAATGTGTATATTCAACTTCCAGAGATAAACTGATGTGGGTTTGCAGCAGTTCACAAACCCTTTCTTTGGAGAATGTAGAAACAGTCATTTCCAGTCATAGAGACACATATAAGAGTTAGAAATAAGAAAGCGTTTAAAACACAGAAGACCCGATTCGTAGAAACCCATCTGCTGTGTATTGGTTCCTATTAGGAAGTTGCATTTATGTTTAGATTCAGCGAGGTTGCAACCCGTTTCTTCTGAAAGCTGCGTTTGGACATTCCAGAGTGGAAGGGAGAAAAGGATGTAAAGAGAAATACCTTGCTCTAAATCCAAAACGGAGGTATCTAGCAGAATTGTTTTCAATGTGTGTATTCTACTTCCAGAGATAAACTGATGTGTGTTTGCAGAAGTTGAGAAACCCTTTCTTTGGAGAATGTAGAAACAGTCATTTCCAGCCCTAGAGACGCATATAAGAGTTAGCAGTAAGAATGCGTTTAAAACACAGAAGACCCGCTTCGTACAAACTCATCTGCTGTGTATTGGTTTCTATTAGGAAGTTGCATATATGTTTAGAATCAGCGAGGTTGCAACACGTTTCTTCTACAAGCTGCATTTGGACATTCCAGAGTGGATGGGAGAACAGGCTGTAAAGAGAAATACCTTGCTCTAAAACCAAAACGGAGCTATCAAGCAGAATGGTTTTCAATGTGTATATTCAAATTCCGGAGATAAAGTGATGTGTGTTTGCAGCAGTTCAGAAACCCTTTCTTTGGAGAATGTAGAAACAGTCATTTCCAGCCATAGAGACGCATATAAGAGTTAGCAGTAAGAATGCGTTTAAAACACAGAAGACTCGCTTCGTACAAACTCATCTGCTGTGTGTTGGGTCCTTTTAGGAAGTTGCATCTATGTTTAGATTCTGTGAGGTAGAAACACGTTTCTTCTAAAAACTGCGTTTGGACATTCCAGAGTGGATGGGAGAACAGGCTATAAAGAGAAATACCTTGCTCTAAAACCAAAAAGGAGCTATCTAGCAGAATGGTTTTCAATGTGTGTATTCAACTTCCAGAGATAAACTGATGTGTGTTTGCAGTAGTTCAGAAACCCTTTCTTTGGAGAATGAAGAAACAGTTATTTCCAGCACTAGAGACCCATATAAGAGTTAGCAGTAAGAATGCGTTTAAAACACAGAAGACCCGCTTCGTACAAAATCATCTGCTGTGTGTTGGTTACATTTAGGAAGTTGCATCTATGTTTAGATTCAGCGAGGTAGAAACACGTTTCTTCAAAAAGCCGCGTTTGGACATTCCAGAGTGGATGGGAGAACAGGCTGTAAAGAAAAATAACTTGCTCTAAAACCAAAACGGAGCTATCTAGCAGAATGGTTGTCAATGTGTGTATTCAACTTCCAGAGTTAAACTGATTTATGTTTGCCGCAGTTCAGAAACCCTTTCTTTGGTGAATGTAGAAACAGTCATTTCCAGCCCTAGAGACGCATATAAGAGTTAGCAGTAAGAATGCATTTAAAACACAGAAGACCCGCTTCGTACAAACTCATCTGCTGTGTATTGGTTCCTATTAGGAAGTTGCATCTATGTTTAGAATCAGCGAGGTTGCAACACGTTTCTTTTAAAAGCTGCGTTTGGACATTCCAGAGTGGATGGGAGAACAGGCTGTATAGAGAAATACCTTGCTCTAAAACCAAAACGGAGCTATCTAGCAGAATGGTTTTCAATGTGTGTATTCAACTTCCAGAGATAAACTGATGTGTGTTTGCAGCAGTTCAGAAACCCTTTTTTGGAAAATGTAGAAACAGTCATTTCCAGCCATAGAGATGCATATAAGAGTTAGCAGTAAGAATGTCTTGAAAACACAGAAGACCCGTTTCGTACAAACTCATCTGCTGTGTGTTGGGTCCTTTTAGGAAGTTGCATCTATGTTTAGATTCAGCGAGGTAGAAACACGTTTTTTCTAAAAGCTGCCTTTGGACCTTCCAGAGTGGATGGGAGAACAGGCTGTAAAGAGAAATACCTTTCTCTGAAACCAAAACGGAGCTATCTAGCTGAATGGTTTTCAATGTGTATATTCAACTTCCAGAGATAAACTGATGTGGGTTTGCAGCAGTTCACAAACCCTTTCTTTGGAGAATGTAGAAACAGTCATTTCCAGTCATAGAGACACATATAAGAGTTAGAAATAAGAAAGCGTTTAAAACACAGAAGACCCGATTCGTAGAAACTCATCTGCTGTGTATTGGTTCCTATTAGGAAGTTGCATCTATGTTTAGATTCAGCGAGGTTGCAACCCGTTTCTTCTGAAAGCTGCGTTTGGACATTCCAGAGTGGATAGGAGAAAAGGAAGTAAAGAGAAATACCTTGCTCTAAATCCAAAACGGAGGTATCTAGCAGAATGGTTTTCAATGTGTGTATTCTACTTCCAGAGATAAACTGATGTGTGTTTGCAGAAGTTGAGAAACCCTTTCTTTGGAGAATGTAGAAACAGTCATTTCCAGCCCTAGAGACGCATATAAGAGTTAGCAGTAAGAATGCGTTTAAAACACAGAAGACCCGCTTCGTACAAACTCATCTGCTGTGTATTGGTTTCTATTAGGAAGTTGCATATATGTTTAGAATCAGCGAGGTTGCAACACGTTTCTTCTAAAAGCTGCATTTGGACATTCCAGAGTGGATGGGAGAACAGGCTGTAAAGAGAAATACCTTGCTCTAAAACCAAAACGGAGCTATCTAGCAGAATGGTTTTCAATGTGTATATTCAAATTCCGGAGATAAAGTGTATGTGTGTTTGCAGCAGTTCAGAAACCCTTTCTTTGGAGAATGTGGAAACAGTCATTTCCAGCCATAGAGACGCATATAAGAGTTAGCAGTAAGAATGCGTTTAAAACACAGAAGACTCGCTTCGTACAAACTCATTTGGTGTGTGTTGGTTCCTTTTAGGAAGTTGCATCTATGTTTAGATTCTGTGAGGTAGAAACACGTTTCTTCTAAAAGCTGCGTTTGGACATTCCAGAGTGGATGGGAGAACAGGCTATAAAGAGAAATACCTTGCTCTAAAACCAAAAAGGAGCTATCTAGCAGAATGGTTTTCAATGTGTGTATTCAACTTCCAGAGATAAACTGATGTGTGTTTGCAGCAGTTCAGAAACCATTTCTTTGGAGAATGTAGAAAAAATTATTTCCAGCCATAGAGATGCATATAAGAGTTAGCAGTAAGAATGCGTTTAAAACACAGAAGACCCGATTCGTACAAACTCATCTGCTGTTTATTGGTTCCTATTAGGAAGTTGCATCTATGTTTAGAGTCAGCGAGGTTGCAACCCGTTTCTTCTGAAAGCTGCGTTTGGACATTCCAGAGTGGAAGGGAGAAAAGGATGTAAAGAGAAATACCTTGCTCTAAATCCAAAACGGAGATATCTAGCAGAATGGTTTTCAATGTGTGTATTCTACTTCCAGAGATAAACTGATGTGTGTTTGCAGAAGTTGAAAAACCCTTTCTTTGGAGAATGTAGAAAAAGTCATTTCCAACCCTAGATACGCATATAACAGCAGTAAGAATGCGTTTAAAACACAGAAGACCTGCTTCTTACAAACTCATCTGGTGTGTGTTGGTTCCTTTTAGGAAGTTGCATCTATGTTTAGATTCAGCGAGGTTGCAACACGTTTCTTCTAAAAGCTGCGTTTGGACATTCCAGAGTGGATGGGAGAACAGGTTGTAAAGAAAAATACCTTGCTCTAAAACCAAAACGGAGCTTTCTTGCTGAATGGCTTTCAATGTGTGTATTCCACTTCCAGAGCTAAACTGATGTGTGTTTGCAGCAGTTCAGAAACCTTTTCTTTGGAGAATGAAGAAACAGTTATTTCCAGCCCCAGAGACGAATATAAGAGTTAGCAGTAAGTATGCGTTTAAAACACAGAAGACCCGCTTCGTACTTACTCATATGCTGTGTGTTGGTTTTCTTTAGGAAGTTGCATCTATGTTTAGATTCAGAGAGGTAGAAACACGTTTCTTTTAAAAGCTGCGTTTGGACATTCCAGAGTGGATGGGAGAACAGGCTGTAAAGAGAAATACCTTGCTCTAAAACCAAAACGGAGCTATCTAGCTGAATGGTTTTCAATGTGTATATTCAACTTCCAGAGATAAACTGATGTGGGTTTGCAGCAGTTCACAAACCCTTTCTTTGGAGAATGTAGAAACAGTCATTTCCAGTCATAGAGACACATATAAGAGTTAGAAATAAGAAAGCGTTTAAAACACAGAAGACCCGATTCGTAGAAACCCATCTGCTGTGTATTGGTTCCTATTAGGAAGTTGCATTTATGTTTAGATTCAGCGAGGTTGCAACCCGTTTCTTCTGAAAGCTGCGTTTGGACATTCCAGAGTGGAAGGGAGAAAAGGATGTAAAGAGAAATACCTTGCTCTAAATCCAAAACGGAGGTATCTAGCAGAATGGTTTTCAATGTGTGTATTCTACTTCCAGAGATAAACTGATGTGTGTTTGCAGAAGTTGAGAAACCCTTTCTTTGGAGAATGTAGAAACAGTCATTTCCAGCCCTAGAGACGCATATAAGAGTTAGCAGTAAGAATGCGTTTAAAACACAGAAGACCCGCTTCGTACAAACTCATCTGCTGTGTATTGGTTTCTATTAGGAAGTTGCATATATGTTTAGAATCAGCGAGGTTGCAACACGTTTCTTCTAAAAGCTGCATTTGGACATTCCAGAGTGGATGGGAGAACAGGCTGTAAAGAGAAATACCTTGCTCTAAAACCAAAACGGAGCTATCTAGCAGAATGGTTTTCAATGTGTATATTCAAATTCCAGAGATAAAGTGATGTGTGTTTGCAGCAGTTCAGAAACCCTTTCTTTGGAGAATGTAGAAACAGTCATTTCCAGCCATAGAGACGCATATAAGAGTTAGCAGTAAGAATGCGTTTAAAACACAGAAGACTCGCTTCGTACAAACTCATCTGTTGTGTGTTGGGTCCTTTTAGGAAGTTGCATCTATGTTTAGATTCTGTGAGGTAGAAACACGTTTCTTCTAAAAGCTGCGTTTGGACATTCCAGAGTGGATGGGAGAACAGGCTATAAAGAGAAATACCTTGCTCTAAAACCAAAAAGGAGCTATCTAGCAGAATGGTTTTCAATGTGTGTATTCAACTTCCAGAGATAAACTGATGTGTGTTTGCAGTAGTTCAGAAACCCTTTCTTTGGAGAATGAAGAAACAGTTATTTCCAGCACTAGAGACCCATATAAGAGTTAGCAGTAAGAATGCGTTTAAAACACAGAAGACCCGCTTCGTACAAAATCATCTGCTGTGTGTTGGTTACATTTAGGAAGTTGCATCTATGTTTAGATTCAGCGAGGTAGAAACACGTTTCTTCAAAAAGCCGCGTTTGGACATTCCAGAGTGGATGGGAGAACAGGCTGTAAAGAAAAATAACTTGCTCTAAAACCAAAACGGAGCTATCTAGCAGAATGGTTGTCAATGTGTGTATTCAACTTCCAGAGTTAAACTGATTTATGTTTGCCGCAGTTCAGAAACCCTTTCTTTGGTGAATGTAGAAACAGTCATTTCCAGCCCTAGAGACGCATATAAGAGTTAGCAGTAAGAATGCATTTAAAACACAGAAGACCCGCTTCGTACAAACTCATCTGCTGTGTATTGGTTCCTATTAGGAAGTTGCATCTATGTTTAGAATCAGCGAGGTTGCAACACGTTTCTTTTAAAAGCTGCGTTTGGACATTCCAGAGTGGATGGGAGAACAGGCTGTATAGAGAAATACCTTGCTCTAAAACCAAAACGGAGCTATCTAGCAGAATGGTTTTCAATGTGTGTATTCAACTTCCAGAGATAAACTGATGTGTGTTTGCAGCAGTTCAGAAACCCTTTTTTGGAAAATGTAGAAACAGTCATTTCCAGCCATAGAGATGCATATAAGAGTTAGCAGTAAGAATGCCTTGAAAACACAGAAGACCCGTTTCGTACAAACTCATCTGCTGTGTGTTGGGTCCTTTTAGGAAGTTGCATCTATGTTTAGATTCAGCGAGGTAGAAACACGTTTTTTCTAAAAGCTGCCTTTGGACCTTCCAGAGTGGATGGGAGAACAGGCTGTAAAGAGAAATACCTTTCTCTGAAACCAAAACGGAGCTATCTAGCTGAATGGTTTTCAATGTGTATATTCAACTTCCAGAGATAAACTGATGTGGGTTTGCAGCAGTTCACAAACCCTTTCTTTGGAGAATGTAGAAACAGTCATTTCCAGTCATAGAGACACATATAAGAGTTAGAAATAAGAAAGCGTTTAAAACACAGAAGACCCGATTCGTAGAAACTCATCTGCTGTGTATTGGTTCCTATTAGGAAGTTGCATCTATGTTTAGATTCAGCGAGGTTGCAACCCGTTTCTTCTGAAAGCTGCGTTTGGACATTCCAGAGTGGATGGGAGAAAAGGAAGTAAAGAGAAATACCTTGCTCTAAATCCAAAACGGAGGTATCTAGCAGAATGGTTTTCAATGTGTGTATTCTACTTCCAGAGATAAACTGATGTGTGTTTGCAGAAGTTGAGAAACCCTTTCTTTGGAGAATGTAGAAACAGTCATTTCCAGCCCTAGAGACGCATATAAGAGTTAGCAGTAAGAATGCGTTTAAAACACAGAAGACCCGCTTCGTACAAACTCATCTGCTGTGTATTGGTTTCTATTAGGAAGTTGCATATATGTTTAGAATCAGCGAGGTTGCAACACGTTTCTTCTAAAAGCTGCATTTGGACATTCCAGAGTGGATGGGAGAACAGGCTGTAAAGAGAAATACCTTGCTCTAAAACCAAAACGGAGCTATCTAGCAGAATGGTTTTCAATGTGTATATTCAAATTCCGGAGATAAAGTGTATGTGTGTTTGCAGCAGTTCAGAAACCCTTTCTTTGGAGAATGTGGAAACAGTCATTTCCAGCCATAGAGACGCATATAAGAGTTAGCAGTAAGAATGCGTTTAAAACACAGAAGACTCGCTTCGTACAAACTCATCTGGTGTGTGTTGGTTCCTTTTAGGAAGTTGCATCTATGTTTAGATTCTGTGAGGTAGAAACACGTTTCTTCTAAAAGCTGCGTTTGGACATTCCAGAGTGGATGGGAGAACAGGCTATAAAGAGAAATACCTTGCTCTAAAACCAAAAAGGAGCTATCTAGCAGAATGGTTTTCAATGTGTGTATTCAACTTCCAGAGATAAACTGATGTGTGTTTGCAGCAGTTCAGAAACCATTTCTTTGGAGAATGTAGAAAAAATTATTTCCAGCCATAGAGATGCATATAAGAGTTAGCAGTAAGAATGCGTTTAAAACACAGAAGACCCGATTCGTACAAACTCATCTGCTGTTTATTGGTTCCTATTAGGAAGTTGCATCTATGTTTAGAGTCAGCGAGGTTGCAACCCGTTTCTTCTGAAAGCTGCGTTTGGACATTCCAGAGTGGAAGGGAGAAAAGGATGTAAAGAGAAATACCTTGCTCTAAATCCAAAACGGAGATATCTAGCAGAATGGTTTTCAATGTGTGTATTCTACTTCCAGAGATAAACTGATGTGTGTTTGCAGAAGTTGAAAAACCCTTTCTTTGGAGAATGTAGAAAAAGTCATTTCCAACCCTAGATACGCATATAACAGCAGTAAGAATGCGTTTAAAACACAGAAGACCTGCTTCTTACAAACTCATCTGCTGTGTGTTGGTTCCTTTTAGGAAGTTGCATCTATGTTTAGATTCAGCGAGGTTGCAACACGTTTCTTCTAAAAGCTGCGTTTGGACATTCCAGAGTGGATGGGAGAACAGGTTGTAAAGAAAAATACCTTGCTCTAAAACCAAAACGGAGCTTTCTTGCTGAATGGCTTTCAATGTGTGTATTCCACTTCCGGAGCTAAACTGATGTGTGTTTGCAGCAGTTCAGAAACCTTTTCTTTGGAGAATGAAGAAACAGTTATTTCCAGCCCCAGAGACGAATATAAGAGTTAGCAGTAAGTATGCGTTTAAAACACAGAAGACCCGCTTCGTACTTACTCATATGCTGTGTGTTGGTTTTCTTTAGGAAGTTGCATCTATGTTTAGATTCAGAGAGGTAGAAACACGTTTCTTTTAAAAGCTGCGTTTGGACATTCCAGAGTGGATGGGAGAACAGGCTGTAAAGAGAAATACCTTGCTCTAAAACCAAAACGGAGCTATCTAGCTGAATGGTTTTCAATGTGTATATTCAACTTCCAGAGATAAACTGATGTGGGTTTGCAGCAGTTCACAAACCCTTTCTTTGGAGAATGTAGAAACAGTCATTTCCAGTCATAGAGACACATATAAGAGTTAGAAATAAGAAAGCGTTTAAAACACAGAAGACCCGATTCGTAGAAACCCATCTGCTGTGTATTGGTTCCTATTAGGAAGTTGCATTTATGTTTAGATTCAGCGAGGTTGCAACCCGTTTCTTCTGAAAGCTGCGTTTGGACATTCCAGAGTGGAAGGGAGAAAAGGATGTAACGAGAAATACCTTGCTCTAAATCCAAAACGGAGGTATCTAGCAGAATGGTTTTCAATGTGTGTATTCTACTTCCAGAGATAAACTGATGTGTGTTTGCAGAAGTTGAGAAACCCTTTCTTTGGAGAATGTAGAAACAGTCATTTCCAGCCCTAGAGACGCATATAAGAGTTAGCAGTAAGAATGCGTTTAAAACACAGAAGACCCGCTTCGTACAAACTCATCTGCTGTGTATTGGTTTCTATTAGGAAGTTGCATATATGTTTAGAATCAGCGAGGTTGCAACACGTTTCTTCTACAAGCTGCATTTGGACATTCCAGAGTGGATGGGAGAACAGGCTGTAAAGAGAAATACCTTGCTCTAAAACCAAAACGGAGCTATCTAGCAGAATGGTTTTCAATGTGTATATTCAAATCCGGAGATAAAGTGATGTGTGTTTGCAGCAGTTCAGAAACCCTTTCTTTGGAGAATGTAGAAACAGTCATTTCCAGCCATAGAGACGCATATAAGAGTTAGCAGTAAGAATGCGTTTAAAACACAGAAGACTCGCTTCGTACAAACTCATCTGCTGTGTGTTGGTTCCTTTTAGGAAGTTGCATCTATGTTTAGATTCTGTGAGGTAGAAACACGTTTCTTCTAAAAGCTAAGTTTGGACATTCCAGAGTGGATGGGAGAACAGGCTATAAAGAGAAATACCTTGCTCTAAAACCAAAAAGGAGCTATCTAGCTGAATGGTTTTCAATGTGTGTATTCAACTTCCAGAGATAAACTGATGTGTGTTTGCAGTAGTTCAGAAACCCTTTCTTTGGAGAATGAAGAAACAGTTATTTCCAGCACTAGAGACCCATATAAGAGTTAGCAGTAAGAATGCGTTTAAAACACAGAAGACCCGCTTCGTACAAAATCATCTGCTGTGTGTTGGTTACATTTAGGAAGTTGCATCTATGTTTAGATTCAGCGAGGTAGAAACACGTTTCTTCAAAAAGCCGCGTTTGGACATTCCAGAGTGGATGGGAGAACAGGCTGTAAAGAAAATTAACTTGCTCTAAAACCAAAACGGAGCTATCTAGCAGAATGGTTGTCAATGTGTGTATTCAACTTCCAGAGTTAAACTGATTTATGTTTGCCGCAGTTCAGAAACCCTTTCTTTGGTGAATGTAGAAACAGTCATTTCCAGCCCTAGAGACGCATATAAGAGTTAGCAGTAAGAATGCGTTTAAAACACAGAAGTCCCGCTTCGTACTTACTCATATGCTGTGTGTTGGTTTTCTTTAGGAAGTTGCATCTATGTTTAGATTCAGAGAGGTAGAAACACGTTTCTTTTAAAAGCTGTGTTTGGACATACCAGAATGGATGGGAGAACAGGCTGTAAAGAGAAATACCTTGCTCTAAAACCAAAACGGAGCTATCTAGCAGAATGGTTGTCAATATGTGTATTCAACTTCCAGAGTTAAACTGATGTGTGTTTGCAGCAGTTCAGAAACCCTTTTTTGGAAAATGTTGAAACAGTCATTTCTAGCCCTAGAGACGCATATAAGAGTTAGCAGTAAGAATGCGTTTAAAACACAGAAGACTCGCTTCGTACAAACTCATCTGCTGTGTGTTGGTTCCTTTTAGGAAGTTGCATCTATGTTTAGATTTTGTGAGGTAGAAACACCTTTCTTCTAAAAGCTAAGTTTGGACATTCCAGAGTGGATGGGAGAACAGGCTATAAAGAGAAATACCTTGCTCTAAAACCAAAAAGGAGCTATCTAGCTGAATGGTTTTCAATGTGTGTATTCAACTTCCAGAGATAAACTGATGTGTGTTTGCAGTAGTTCAGAAACCCTTTCTTTGGAGAATGAAGAAACAGTTATTTCCAGCACTAGAGACGCATATAAGAGTTAGCAGTAAGAATGCATTTAAAACACAGAAGACCCGCTTCGTACAAACTCATCTGCTGTGTATTGGTTCCTATTAGGAGGTTGCATCTATGTTTAGAATCAGCGAGGTTGCAACACGTTTCTTTTAAAGGCTGCGTTTGGACATTCCAGAGTGGATGGGAGAACAGGCTGTATAGAGAAATACCTTGCTCTAAAACCAAAACGGAGCTATCTAGCAGAATGGTTTTCAATGTTTGTATTCAACTTCCAGAGATAAACTGATGTGTGTTTGCAGCAGTTCAGAAACCCTTTTTTGGAAAATGTAGAAACAGTCATTTCCAGCCATAGAGATGCATATAAGAGTTAGCAGTAAGAATGCCTTGAAAACACAGAAGACCCGCTTCGTACAAACTCATCTGCTGTGTGTTGGGTCCTTTTAGGAAGTTGCATCTATGTTTAGATTCAGCGAGGTAGAAACACGTTTTTTCTAAAAGCTGCGTTTGGACCTTCCAGAGTGGATGGGAGAACAGGCTGTGAAGAGAAATACCTTTCTCTGAAACCAAAACGGAGCTATCTAGCTGAATGGTTTTCAATGTGTATATTCAACTTCCAGAGATAAACTGATGTGGGTTTGCAGCAGTTCACAAACCCTTTCTTTGGAGAATGTAGAAACAGTCATTTCCAGTCATAGAGACACATATAAGAGTTAGAAATAAGAAAGCGTTTAAAACACAGAAGACCCGATTCGTAGAAACTCATCTGCTGTGTATTGGTTCCTATTAGGAAGTTGCATCTATGTTTAGATTCAGCGAGGTTGCAACCCGTTTCTTCTGAAAGCTGCGTTTGGACATTCCAGAGTGGATGGGAGAAAAGGATGTAAAGAGAAATACCTTGCTCTAAATCCAAAACGGAGGTATCTAGCAGAATGGTTTTCAATGTGTGTATTCTACTTCCAGAGATAAACTGATGTGTGTTTGCAGAAGTTGAGAAACCCTTTCTTTGGAGAATGTAGAAACAGTCATTTCCAGCCCTAGAGACGCATATAAGAGTTAGCAGTAAGAATGCGTTTAAAACACAGAAGACCCGCTTCGTACAAACTCATCTGCTGTGTATTGGTTTCTATTAGGAAGTTGCATATATGTTTAGAATCAGCGAGGTTGCAACACGTTTCTTCTAAAAGCTGCATTTGTACATTCCAGAGTGGATGGGAGAACAGGCTGTAAAGAGAAATACCTTGCTCTAAAACCAAAACGGAGCTATCTAGCAGAATGGTTTTCAATGTGTATATTCAAATCCGGAGATAAAGTGATGTGTGTTTGCAGCAGTTCAGAAACCCTTTCTTTGGAGAATGTAGAAACAGTCATTTCCAGCCATAGAGACGCATATAAGAGTTAGCAGTAAGAATGCGTTTAAAACACAGAAGACTCGCTTCGTACAAACTCATCTGCTGTGTGTTGGTTCCTTTTAGGAAGTTGCATCTATGTTTAGATTCTGTGAGGTAGAAACACGTTTCTTCTAAAAGCTGCGTTTGGACATTCCAGAGTGGATGGGAGAACAGGCTATAAAGAGAAATACCTTGCTCTAAAACCAAAAAGGAGCTATCTAGCAGAATGGTTTTCAATGTGTGTATTCAACTTCCAGAGATAAACTGATGTGTGTTTGCAGTAGTTCAGAAACCCTTTCTTTGGAGAATGAAGAAACAGTTATTTCCAGCACTAGAGACCCATATAAGCGTTAGCAGTAAGAATGCGTTTAAAACACAGAAGACCCGCTTCGTACAAAATCATCTGCTGTGTGTTGGTTACATTTAGGAAGTTGCATCTATGTTTAGATTCAGCGAGGTAGAAACACGTTTCTTCAAAAAGCCGCGTTTGGACATTGCAGAGTGGATGGGAGAACAGGCTGTAAAGAAAAATTCCTTGCTCTAAAACCAAAACGGAGCTATCTAGCAGAATGGTTGTCAATGTGTGTATTCAACTTCCAGAGTTAAACTGATTTATGTTTGCCGCAGTTCAGAAACCCTTTCTTTGGTGAATGTAGAAAAAGTCATTTCCAGCCCTAGAGACGCATATAAGAGTTAGCAGTAAGAATGCATTTAAAACACAGAAGACCCGCTTCGTACATACTCATCTGCTGTGTGTTGGTTCCTTTTAGGAAGTTGCATCTATGTTTAGATTCTGTGAGGTAGAAACACGTTTCTTCTAAAAGCTAAGTTTGGACATTGCAGAGTGGATGGGAGAACAGGCTATAAAGAGAAATACCTTGCTCTAAAACCAAAAAGGAGCTATCTAGCTGAATGGTTTTCAATGTGTATATTCAACTTCCAGAGATAAACTGATGTGGGTTTGCAGCAGTTCACAAACCCTTTCTTTGGAGAATGTAGAAACAGTCATTTCCAGTCATAGAGACACATATAAGAGTTAGAAATAAGAAAGCGTTTAAAACACAGAAGACCCGATTCGTAGAAACTCATCTGCTGTGTATTGGTTCCTATTAGGAAGTTGCATCTATGTTTAGATTCAGCGAGGTTGCAACCCGTTTCTTCTGAAAGCTGCGTTTGGACATTCCAGAGTGGATGGGAGAAAAGGATGTAAAGAGAAATACCTTGCTCTAAATCCAAAACGGAGGTATCTAGCAGAATGGTTTTCAATGTGTGTATTCTACTTCCAGAGATAAACTGATGTGTGTTTGCAGAAGTTGAGAAACCCTTTCTTTGGAGAATATAGAAACAGTCATTTCCAGCCCTAGAGACGCATATAAGTGTTAGCAGTAAGAATGCGTTTAAAACACAGAAGACCCGCTTCGTACAAACTCATCTGCTGTGTATTGGTTTCTATTAGGAAGTTGCATATATGTTTAGAATCAGCGAGGTTGCAACACGTTTCTTCTAAAGGCTGCGTTTGGACATTCCAGAGTGGATGGGAGAACAGGCTGTAAAGAGAAATACCTTGCTCTAAAACCAAAACGGAGCTATCTAGCAGAATGGTTTTCAATGTGTATATTCAAATTCCGGAGATAAAGTGATGTGTGTTTGCAGCAGTTCAGAAACCCTTTCTTTGGAGAATGTAGAAACAGTCATTTCCAGCCATAGAGACGCATATAAGAGTTAGCAGTAAGAATGCGTTTAAAACACAGAAGACTCGCTTCGTACAAACTCATCTGCTGTGTGTTGGTTCCTTTTAGGAATTTGCATCTATGTTTAGATTCTGTGAGGTAGAAACACGTTTCTTCTAAAAGCTGCGTTTGGACATTCCAGAGTGGATGGGAGAACAGGCTATAAAGAGAAATACCTTGCTCTAAAACCAAAAAGGAGCTTTCTAGCAGAATGGTTTTCAATGTGTGTATTCAACTTCCAGAGATAAACTGATGTGTGTTTGCAGTAGTTCAGAAACCCTTTCTTTGGAGAATGAAGAAACAGTTATTTCCAGCACTAGAGACCCATATAAGAGTTAGCAGTAAGAATGCGTTTAAAACACAGAAGACCCGCTTCGTACAAAATCATCTGCTGTGTGTTGGTTACATTTAGGAAGTTGCATCTATGTTTAGATTCAGCGAGGTAGAAACACGTTTCTTCAAAAAGCCGCGTTTGGACATTCCAGAGTGGATGGGAGAACAGGCTGTAAAGAAAAATAACTTGCTCTAAAACCAAAACGGAGCTATCTAGCAGAATGGTTGTCAATGTGTGTATTCAACTTCCAGAGTTAAACTGATTTATGTTTGCCGCAGTTCAGAAACCCTTTCTTTGGTGAATGTAGAAACAGTCATTTCCAGCCCTAGAGACGCATATAAGAGTTAGCAGTAAGAATGCGTTTAAAACACAGAAGTCCCGCTTCGTACTTACTCATATGCTGTGTGTTGGTTTTCTTTAGGAAGTTGCATCTATGATTAGATTCAGCGAGGTAGAAACATGTTTTTTCTAAAAGCTGCGTTTGGACCTTCCAGAGTGGATTGTAGAACAGGCTGTGAAGAGAAATACCTTTCTCTGAAACCAAAACGGAGCTATCTAGCTGAATGGTTTTCAATGTGTATATTCAACTTCCAGAGATAAACTGATGTGGGTTTGCAGCAGTTCACAAACCCTTTCTTTGGAGAATGTAGAAACAGTCATTTCCAGTCATAGAGACACATATAAGAGTTAGAAATAAGAAAGCGTTTAAAACACAGAAGACCCGATTCGTAGAAACTCATCTGCTGTGTATTGGTTCCTATTAGGAAGTTGCATCTATGTTTAGATTCAGCGAGGTTGCAACCCGTTTCTTCTGAAAGCTGCGTTTGGACATTCCAGAGTGGATGGGAGAAAAGGATGTAAAGAGAAATACCTTGCTCTAAATCCAAAACGGAGGTATCTAGCAGAATGGTTTTCAATGTGTGTATTCTACTTCCAGAGATAAACTGATGTGTGTTTGCAGCAGTTCAGAAACCATTTCTTTGGAGAATGTAGAAAAAATTATTTCCAGCCATAGAGATGCATATAAGAGTTAGCAGTAAGAATGCGTTTAAAACACAGAAGACCCGATTCGTACAAACTCATCTGCTGTGTATTGGCTCCTATTAGGAAGTTGCATCTATGTTTAGAGTCAGCGAGGTTGCAACCCGTTTCTTCTGAAAGCTGCGTTTGGACATTCCAGAGTGGAAGGGAGAAAAGGATGTAAAGAGAAATACCTTGCTCTAAATCCAAAACGGAGATATCTAGCAGAATGGTTTTCAATGTGTGTATTCTACTTCCAGAGATAAACTGATGTGTGTTTGCAGAAGTTGAGAAACCCTTTCTTTGGAGAATGTAGAAACAGTCATTTCCAGCCCTAGAGACGCATATAAGAGTTAGCAGTAAGAATGCGTTTAAAACACAGAAGACCCGCTTCGTACAAACTCATCTGGTGTGTGTTGGTTCCTTTTAGGAAGTTGCATCTATGTTTAGATTCTGTGAGGTAGAAACACGTTTCTTCTAAAAGCTAAGTTTGGACAATGCAGAGTGGATGGGAGAACAGGCTATAAAGAGAAATACCTTGCTCTAAAACCAAAAAGGAGCTATCTAGCTGAATGGTTTTCAATGTGTATATTCAACTTCCAGAGATAAACTGATGTGGGTTTGCAGCAGTTCACAAACCCTTTCTTTGGAGAATGTAGAAACAGTCTTTTCCAGTCATAGAGACACATATAAGAGTTAGAAATAAGAAAGCGTTTAAAACACAGAAGACCCGCTTCGTACAAACTCATCTGCTGTGTATTGGTTTCTATTAGGAAGTTGCATATATGTTTAGAATCAGCGAGGTTGCAACACGTTTCTTCTAAAAGCTGCATTAGGACATTCCAGAGTGGATGGGAGAACAGGCTGTAAAGAGAAATACCTTGCTCTAAAACCAAAACGGAGCTATCTAGCAGAATGGTTTTCAATGTTTATATTCAAATTCCGGAGATAAAGTGATGTGTGTTTGCAGCAGTTCAGAAACCCTTTCTTTGGAGAATGTAGAAACAGTCATTTCCAGCCATAGAGACGCATATAAGAGTTAGCAGTAAGAATGCGTTTAAAACACAGAAGACTCGCTTCGTACAAACTCATCTGCTGTGTGTTGGGTCCTTTTAGGAAGTTGCATCTATGTTTAGATTCAGCGAGGTAGAAACACGTATCTTCTAAAAGCTGCGTTTAGACATTCAGAGTAGATGGGAGAATCGGCTGTAAAGAAAAATACCTTGCTCTAAAACCAAAACGGAGCTTTCTTGCTGAATGGTTTTCAATGTGTGTATTCAAATTCCAGAGATAAACTGATGTGTGTTTGCAGCAGTTCAGAAACCATTTCTTTGGAGAAGGAAGAAAAAATTATTTCCAGCCATAGAGATGCATATAAGAGTTAGCAGTAAGAATGCGTTTAAAACACAGAAGACCCGCTTCGTACAAACTCATCTGCTGTGTGTTGGGTCCTTTTAGGAAGTTGCATCTATGTTTAGATTCAGCGAGGTAGAAACACGTTTCTTCTAAAAGCTGCGTTTGGACATTCCAGAGTGGATGGGAGAACAGGCTGTAAAGAGAAATACCTTGCTCTAAAACCAAAACGGAGCTATCTAGCAGAATGGTTGTCAATGTGTGTATTCCACTTCCAGAGTTAAACTGATGTGTGTTTGCAGCAGTTCAGAAACCCTTTCTTTGGAGAATGTAGAAAAAGTCATTTCCAACCCTAGATACGCATATAACAGCAGTTAGAATGCGTTTAAAACACAGAAGACCTGCTTCTTACAAACTCATCTGCTGTGTGTTGGTTCCTTTTAGGAAGTTGCATCTATATTTAGATTCAGCGAGGTTGCAACACGTTTCTTCTAAAAGCTGCGTTTGGACATTCCAGAGTGGATGGGAGAACAAGATGTAAAGAAAAATACCTTGCTCTAAAACCAAAACGGAGCTTTCTTGCTGAATGGCTTTCAATGTGTGTATTCCACTTCCAGAGCTAAACTGATGTGTGTTAGCAGCAGTTCAGAAACCCTTTCTTTGGAGAATGAAGAAACAGTTATTTCCAGCCCCAGAGACGAATATAAGAGTTAGCAGTAAGAATGCGTTTAAAACACAGAAGACCCGCTTCGTACTTACTCATATTCTGTGTGTTGGTTTTCTTTAGGAAGTTGCATCTATGTTTAGATTCAGAGAGGTAGAAACACGTTTCTTTTAAAAGCTGCGTTTGGACATACCAGAATGGATGGGAGAACAGGCTGTAAAGAGAAATACCTTGCTCTAAAACCAAAACGGAGCTATCTAGCAGAATGGTTGTCAATATGTGTATTCAACTTCCAGAGTTAAACTGATGTGTGTTTGCAGCAGTTCAGAAACCCTTTTTTGGAAAATGTTGAAACAGTCTTTTCTAGCCCTAGAGACGCATATAAGAGTTAGCAGTAAGAATGCGTTTAAAACACAGAAGACTCGCTTCGTACAAACTCATCTGCTTTGTGTTGGTTCCTTTTAGGAAGTTGCATCTATGTTTAGATTCTGTGAGGTAGAAACACGTTTCTTCTAAAAGCTAAGTTTGGACATTCCAGAGTGGATGGGAGAACAGGCTATAAAGAGAAATACCTTGCTCTAAAACCAAAAAGGAGCTATCTAGCAGAATGGTTTTCAATGTGTGTATTCAACTTCCAGAGATAAACTGATGTGTGTTTGCAGTAGTTCAGAAACCCTTTCTTTGGAGAATGAAGAAACAGTTATTTCCAGCACTAGAGATGCATATAAGAGTTAGCAGTAAGAATGCATTTAAAACACAGAAGACCCGCTTCGTACAAACTCATCTGCTTTGTATTTGTTCCTATTAGGAAGTTGCATCTATGTTTAGAATCAGCGAGGTTGCAACACGTTTCTTTTAAAAGCTGCGTTTGGACATTCCAGAGTGGATGGGAGAACAGGCTGTATAGAGAAATACCTTGCTCTAAAACCAAAACGGAGCTATCTAGCAGAATGGTTTTCAATGTTTGTATTCAACTTCCAGAGATAAACTGATGTGTGTTTGCAGCAGTTCAGAAACCCTTTTTTGGAAAATGTAGAAACAGTCATTTCCAGCCATAGAGATGCATATAAGAGTTAGCAGTAAGAATGCCTTGAAAACACAGAAGACCCGTTTCGTACAAACTCATCTGCTGTGTGTTGGGTCCTTTTAGGAAGTTGCATCTATGTTTAGATTCAGCGAGGTAGAAACACGTTTTTTCTAAAAGCTGCCTTTGGACCTTCCAGAGTGGATGGGAGAACAGGCTGTAAAGAGAAATACCTTTCTCTGAAACCAAAACGGAGCTATCTAGCTGAATGGTTTTCAATGTGTATATTCAACTTCCAGAGATAAACTGATGTGGGTTTGCAGCAGTTCACAAACCCTTTCTTTGGAGAATGTAGAAACAGTCATTTCCAGTCATAGAGACACATATAAGAGTTAGAAATAAGAAAGCGTTTAAAACACAGAAGACCCGATTCGTAGAAACCCATCTGCTCTGTATTGGTTCCTATTAGGAAGTTGCATTTATGTTTAGATTCAGCGAGGTTGCCACCCGTTTCTTCTGAAAGCTGCGTTTGAACATTCCAGAGTGGAAGGGAGAAAAGGATGTAAAGAGAAATACCTTGCTCTAAATCCAAAACGGAGGTATCTAGCAGAATGGTTTTCAATGTGTGTATTCTACTTCCAGAGATAAACTGATGTGTGTTTGCAGAAGTTGAGAAACCCTTTCTTTGGAGAATGTAGAAACAGTCATTTCCAGCCCTAGAGACGCATATAAGAGTTAGCAGTAAGAATGCGTTTAAAACACAGAAGACCCGCTTCGTACAAACTCATCTGCTGTGTATTGGTTCCTATTAGGAAGTTGCATCTATGTTTAGAGTCAGCGAGGTTGCAACCCGTTTCTTCTGAAAGCTGCGTTTGGACATTCCAGATTGGAAGGGAGAAAAGGATGTAAAGAGAAATACCTTGCTCTAAATCAAAAACGGAGATATCTAGCAGAATGGTTATCAATGTGTGTATTCTACTTCCAGAGATAAACTGATGTGTGTTTGCAGAAGTTGAGAAACCCTTTCTTTGGAGAATGTAGAAACAGTCATTTCCAGCCCTAGAGACGCATATAAGAGTTAGCAGTAAGAATGCGTTTAAAACACAGAAGACCCGCTTCGTACAAACTCATCTGGTGTGTGTTGGTTCCTTTTAGTAAGTTGCATCTATGTTTAGATTCTGTGAGGTAGAAACACGTTTCTTCTAAAAGCTAAGTTTGGACAATGCAGAGTGGATGGGAGAACAGGCTATAAAGAGAAATACCTTGCTCTAAAACCAAAAAGGAGCTATCTAGCTGAATGGTTTTCAATGTGTATATTCAACTTCCAGAGATAAACTGATGTGGGTTTGCAGCAGTTCACAAACCCTTTCTTTGGAGAATGTAGAAACAGTCTTTTCCAGTCATAGAGACACATATAAGAGTTAGAAATAAGAAAGCGTTTAAAACACAGAAGACCCGATTCGTAGAAACTCATCTGATGTGTATTGGTTCCTATTAGGAAGTTGCATCTATGTTTAGATTCAGCGAGGTTGCAACACGTTTCTTCTAAAGGCTGCGTTTGGACATTCCAGAGTGGATGGGAGAACAGGCTGTAAAGAGAAATACCTTGCTCTAAAACCAAAACGGAGCTATCTAGCAGAATGGTTTTCAATGTGTATATTCAAATTCCGGAGATAAAGTGATGTGTGTTTGCAGCAGTTCAGAAACCCTTTCTTTGGAGTATGTAGAAACAGTCATTTCCAGCCTTAGAGACCTATATAAGAGTTAGCAGTAAGAATGCGTTTAAAACACAGAAGACTAGCTTCGTACAAACTCATCTGCTGTGTGTTGGTTCCTTTTAGGAAGTTGCATCTATGTTTAGATTCAGCGAGGTAGAAACACGTTTTTTCTAAAAGCTGCGTTTGGACATTCCAGAGTGGATGGGAGAACAGGCTATAAAGAGAAATACCTTGCTCTAAAACCAAAAAGGAGCTATCTAGCAGAATGGTTTTCAATGTGTGTATTCAACTTCCAGAGATAAACTGATGTGTGTTTGCAGTAGTTCAGAATCCCTTTCTTTGGAGAATGAAGAAACAGTTATTTCCAGCACTAGAGACCCATATAAGAGTTAGCAGTAAGAATGCGTTTAAAACACAGAAGACCCGCTTCGTACAAAATCATCTGCTGTGTGTTGGTTACATTTAGGAAGTTGCATCTATGTTTAGATTCAGCGAGGTAGAAACACGTTTCTTCAAAAAGCCGCGTTTGGACATTCCAGAGTGGATGGGAGAACAGGCTGTAAAGAAAAATACCTTGCTCTAAAACCAAAACGGAGCTATCTAGCAGAATGGTTGTCAATGTGTGTATTCAACTTCCAGAGTTAAACTGATTTATGTTTGCCGCAGTTCAGAAACCCTTTCTTTGGTGAATGTAGAAACAGTCATTTCCAGCCCTAGAGACGCATATAAGAGTTAGCAGTAAGAATGCGTTTAAAACACCGAAGTCCGGCTTCGTACTTACTCATATGCTGTGTGTTGGTTTTCTTTAGGAAGTTGCATCTATGTTTAGATTCAGAGAGGTAGAAACACGTTTCTTTTAAAAGCTGTGTTTGGACATACCAGAATGGATGGGAGAACAGGCTGTAAAGAGAAATACCTTGCTCTAAAACCAAAACGGAGCTATCTAGCAGAATGGTTGTCAATATGTGTATTCAACTTCCAGAGTTAAACTGATGTGTGTTTGCAGCAGTTCAGAAACCCTTTTTTGGAAAATGTTGAAACAGTCATTTCTAGCCCTAGAGACGCATATAAGAGTTAGCAGTAAGAATGCGTTTAAACACAGAAGACTCGCTTCGTACAAACTCATCTGCTGTGTGTTGGTTCCTTTTAGGAAGTTGCGTCTATGTTTAGATTCTGTGAGGTAGAAACACCTTTCTTCTAAAAGCTAAGTTTGGACATTCCAGAGTGGATGGGAGAACAGGCTATAAAGAGAAATACCTTGCTCTAAAACCAAAAAGGAGCTATCTAGCTGAATGGTTTTCAATGTGTGTATTCAACTTCCAGAGATAAACTGATGTGTGTTTGCAGTAGTTCAGAAACCCTTTCTTTGGAGAATGAAGAAACAGTTATTTCCAGCACTAGAGACCCATATAAGAGTTAGCAGTAAGAATGCGTTTAAAACACAGAAGACCCGCTTCGTACAAAATCATCTGCTGTGTGTTGGTTACATTTAGGAAGTTGCATCTATGTTTAGGTTCAGCGAGGTAGAAACACGTTTCTTCAAAAAGCCGCGTTTGGACATTCCAGAGTGGATGGGAGAACAGGCTGTAAAGAAAAATAACTTGCTCTAAAACCAAAACGGAGCTATCTAGCAGAATGGTTGTCAATGTGTGTATTCAACTTCCAGAGTTAAACTGATTTATGTTTGCCGCAGTTCAGAAACCCTTTCTTTGGTGAATGTAGAAACAGTCATTTCCAGCCCTAGAGACGCATATAAGAGTTTGCAGTAAGAATGCGTTTAAAACACAGAAGTCCCGCTTCGTACTTACTCATATGCTGTGTGTTGGTTTTCTTTAGGAAGTTGCATCTATGTTTAGATTCAGAGAGGTAGAAACACGTTTCTTTTAAAAGCTGTGTTTGGACATACCAGAATGGATGGGAGAACAGGCTGTAAAGAGAAATACCTTGCTCTAAAACCAAAACGGAGCTATCTAGCAGAATGGTTGTCAATATGTGTATTCAACTTCCAGAGTTAAACTGATGTGTGTTTGCAGCAGTTCAGAAACCCTTTTTTGGAAAATGTTGAAACAGTCATTTCTAGCCCTAGAGACGCATATAAGAGTTAGCAGTAAGAATGCGTTTAAAACACAGAAGACTCGCTTCGTACAAACTCATCTGCTGTGTGTTGGTTCCTTTTAGGAAGTTGCGTCTATGTTTAGATTCTGTGAGGTAGAAACACCTTTCTTCTAAAAGCTAAGTTTGGACATTCCAGAGTGGATGGGAGAACAGGCTATAAAGAGAAATACCTTGCTCTAAAACCAAAAAGGAGCTATCTAGCTGAATGGTTTTCAATGTGTGTATTCAACTTCCAGAGATAAACTGATGTGTGTTTGCAGTAGTTCAGAAACCCTTTCTTTGGAGAATGAAGAAACAGTTATTTCCAGCACTAGAGACGCATATAAGAGTTAGCAGTAAGAATGCATTTAAAACACAGAAGACCCGCTTCGTACAAACTCATCTGCTGTGTATTGGTTCCTATTAGGAGGTTGCATCTATGTTTAGAATCAGCGAGGTTGCAACACGTTTCTTTTAAAGGCTGCGTTTGGACATTCCAGAGTGGATGGGAGAACAGGCTGTATAGAGAAATACCTTGCTCTAAAACCAAAACGGAGCTATCTAGCAGAATGGTATTCAATGTTTCTATTCAACTTCCAGAGATAAACTGATGTGTGTTTGCAGCAGTTCAGAAACCCTTTTTTGGAAAATGTAGAAACAGTCATTTCCAGCCATAGAGATGCATATAAGAGTTAGCAATAAGAATGCCTTGAAAACACAGAAGACCCGCTTCGTACAAACTCATCTGCTGTGTGTTGGGTCCTTTTAGGAAGTTGCATCTATGTTTAGATTCAGCGAGGTAGAAACACGTTTTTTCTAAAAGCTGCGTTTGGACCTTCCAGAGTGGATGGGAGAACAGGCTGTGAAGAGAAATACCTTTCTCTGAAACCAAAACGGAGCTATCTAGCTGAATGGTTTTCAACGTGTATATTCAACTTCCAGAGATAAACTGATGTGGGTTTGCAGCAGTTCACAAACCCTTTCTTTGGAGAATGTAGAAACAGTCATTTCCAGTCATAGAGACACATATAAGAGTTAGAAATAAGAAAGCGTTTAAAACACAGAAGACCCGATTCGTAGAAACTCATCTGCTGTGTAGTGGTTCCTATTAGGAAGTTGCATCTATGTTTAGATTCAGCGAGGTTGCAACCCGTTTCTTCTGAAAGCTGCGTTTGGACATTCCAGAGTGGAAGGGAGAAAAGGATGTAAAGAGAAATACCTTGCTCTAAATCCAAAACGGAGATATCTAGCAGAATGGTTGTCAATGTGTGTATTCCACTTCCAGAGTTAAACTGATGTGTGTTTGCAGCAGTTCAGAAACCCTTTCTTTGGAGAATGTAGAAAAAGTCATTTCCAACCCTAGAGATGCATATAAGAGTTAGCAGTAAGAATGCGTTTAAAACACAGAAGACCCGCTTCGTACAAACTCATCTGCTGTGTATTGGTTTCTATTAGGAAGTTGCATATATGTTTAGAATCAGCGAGGTTGCAACACGTTTCTTCTAAAAGCTGCATTAGGACATTCCAGAGTGGATGGGAGAACAGGCTGTAAAGAGAAATACCTTGCTCTAAAACCAAAACGGAGCTTTCTTGCTGAATGGCTTTCAATGTGTGTATTCCACTTCCAGAGCTAAACTGATGTGTGTTTGCAGCAGTTCAGAAACCCTTTCTTTGGAGAATGAAGAAACAGTTATTTCCAGCCCCAGAGACGAATATAAGAGTTAGCAGTAAGAATGCGTTTAAAACACAGAAGACTCGCTTCGTACAAACTCATCTGCTGTGTGTTGGGTCCTTTTAGGAAGTTGCATCTATGTTTAGATTCAGAGAGGTAGAAACACGTTTCTTTTAAAAGCTGTGTTTGGACATACCAGAATGGATGGGAGAACAGGCTGTAAAGAGAAATACCTTGCTCTAAAACCAAAACGGAGCTATCTAGCAGAATGGTTGTCAATATGTGTATTCAACTTCCAGAGTTAAACTGATGTGTGTTTGCAGCAGTTCAGAAACCCTTTTTTGGAAAATGTTGAAACAGTCTTTTCTAGCCCTAGAGACGCATATAAGAGTTAGCAGTAAGAATGCGTTTAAAACACAGAAGACTCGCTTCGTACAAACTCATCTGCTGTGTGTTGGTTCCTTTTAGGAAGTTGCATCTATGTTTAGATTCTGTGAGGTAGAAACACGTTTCTTCTAAAAGCTAAGTTTGGACATTCCAGAGTGGATGGGAGAACAGGCTATAAAGAGAAATACCTTGCTCTAAAACCAAAAAGGAGCTATCTAGCAGAATGGTTTTCAATGTGTGTATTCAACTTCCAGAGATAAACTGATGTGTGTTTGCAGTAGTTCAGAAACCCTTTCTTTGGAGAATGAAGAAACAGTTATTTCCAGCACTAGAGATGCATATAAGAGTCAGCAGTAAGAATGCATTTAAAACACAGAAGACCCGCTTCGTACAAACTCATCTGCTGTGTATTGGTTCCTATTAGGAAGTTGCATCTAAGTTTAGAATCAGCGAGGTTGCAACACGTTTTTTTTAAAAGCTGCGTTTGGACATTCCAGAGTGGATGGGAGAACAGGCTGTATAGAGAAATACCTTGCTCTAAAACCAAAACGGAGCTATCTAGCAGAATGGTTTTCAATGTTTGTATTCAACTTCCAGAGATAAACTGATGTGTGTTTGCAGCAGTTCAGAAACCCTTTTTTGGAAAATGTAGAAACAGTCATTTCCAGCCATAGAGATGCATATAAGAGTTAGCAGTAAGAATGCCTTGAAAACACAGAAGACCCGTTTCGTACAAACTCATCTGCTGTGTGTTGGGTCCTTTTAGGAAGTTGCATCTATGTTTAGATTCAGCGAGGTAGAAACACGTTTTTTCTAAAAGCTGCCTTTGGACCTTCCAGAGTGGATGGGAGAACAGGCTGTAAAGAGAAATACCTTTCTCTGAAATCAAAACGGAGCTATCTAGCTGAATGGTTTTCAATGTGTATATTCAACTTCCAGAGATAAACTGATGTGGGTTTGCAGCAGTTCACAAACCCTTTCTTTGGAGAATGTAGAAACAGTCATTTCCAGTCATAGAGACACATATAAGAGTTAGAAATAAGAAAGCGTTTAAAACACAGAAGACCCGATTCGTAGAAACCCATCTGCTGTGTATTGGTTCCTATTAGGAAGTTGCATTTATGTTTAGATTCAGCGAGGTTGCCACCCGTTTCTTCTGAAAGCTGCGTTTGAACATTCCAGAGTGGAAGGGAGAAAAGGATGTAAAGAGAAATACCTTGCTCTAAATCCAAAACGGAGTTATCTAGCAGAATGGTTTTCAATGTGTGTATTCTACTTCCAGAGATAAACTGATGTGTGTTTGCAGAAGTTGAGAAACCCTTTCTTTGGAGAATGTAGAAACAGTCATTTCCAGCCCTAGAGACGCATATAAGAGTTAGCAGTAAGAATGCGTTTAAAACACAGAAGACCCGCTTCGTACAAACTCATCTGCTGTGTATTGGTTTCTATTAGGAAGTTGCATATATGTTTAGAATCAGCGAGGTTGCAACACGTTTCTTCTACAAGCTGCATATGGACATTCCAGAGTGGATGGGAGAACAGGCTGTAAAGAGAAATACCTTGCTCTAAAACCAAAACGGAGCTATCTAGCAGAATGGTTTTCAATGTGTATATTCAGATTCCGGAGATAAAGTGATGTGTGTTTGCAGCAGTTCAGAAACCCTTTCTTTGGAGAATGTAGAAACAGTCATTTCCAGCCATAGAGACGCATATAAGAGTTAGCAGTAAGAATGCGTTTAAAACACAGAAGACTCGCTTCGTACAAACTCATCTGCTGTGTGTTGGGTCCTTTTAGGAAGTTGCATCTATGTTTAGATTCTGTGAGGTAGAAACACGTTTCTTCTAAAAGCTGCGTTTGGACATTCCAGAGTGGATGGGAGAACAGGCTATAAAGAGAAATACCTTGCTATAAAACCAAAAAGGAGCTATCTAGCAGAATGGTTTTCAATGTGTGTATTCAACTTCCAGAGATAAACTGATGTGTGTTTGCAGTAGTTCAGAAACCCTTTCTTTGGAGAATGAAGAAACAGTTATTTCCAGCACTAGAGACCCATATAAGGGTTAGCAGTAAGAATGCGTTTAAAACACAGAAGACCCGCTTCGTACAAAATCATCTGCTGTGTGTTGGTTACATTTAGGAAGTTGCATCTATGTTTAGATTCAGCGAGGTAGAAACACGTTTCTTCAAAAAGCCGCGTTTGGACATTCCAGAGTGGATGGGAGAACAGGCTGTAAAGAAAAATAACTTGCTCTAAAACCAAAACGGAGCTATCTAGCAGAATGGTTGTCAATGTGTGTATTCAACTTCCAGAGTTAAACTGATTTATGTTTGCCGCAGTTCAGAAACCCTTTCTTTGGTGAATGTAGAAACAGTCATTTCCAGCCCTAGAGACGCATATAAGAGTTAGCAGTAAGAATGCATTTAAAACACAGAAGACCCGCTTCGTACAAACTCATCTGCTGTGTATTGGTTCCTATTAGGAAGTTGCATCTATGTTTAGAATCAGCGAGGTTGCAACACGTTTCTTTTAAAAGCTGCGTTTGGACATTCCAGAGTGGATGGGAGAACAGGCTGTATAGAGAAATACCTTGCTCTAAAACCAAAACGGAGCTATCTAGCAGAATGGTTTTCAATGTGTGTATTCAACTTCCAGAGATAAACTGATGTGTGTTTGCAGCAGTTCAGAAACCCTTTTTTGGAAAATGTAGAAACAGTCATTTCCAGCCATAGAGATGCATATAAGAGTTAGCAGTAAGAATGCCTTGAAAACACAGAAGACTCGTTTCGTACAAACTCATCTGCTGTGTGTTGGGTCCTTTTAGGAAGTTGCATCTATGTTTAGATTCAGCGAGGTAGAAACACGTTTTTTCTAAAAGCTGCCTTTGGACCTTCCAGAGTGGATGGGAGAACAGGCTGTAAAGAGAAATACCTTTCTCTGAAACCAAAACGGAGCTATCTAGCTGAATGGTTTTCAATGTGTATATTCAACTTCCAGAGATAAACTGATGTGGGTTTGCAGCAGTTCACAAACCCTTTCTTTGGAGAATGTAGAAACAGTCATTTCCAGTCATAGAGACACATATAAGAGTTAGAAATAAGAAAGCGTTTAAAACACAGAAGACCCGATTCGTAGAAACCCATCTGCTGTGTATTGGTTCCTATTAGGAAGTTGCATTTATGTTTAGATTCAGCGAGGTTGCAACCCGTTTCTTCTGAAAGCTGCGTTTGGACATTCCAGAGTGGAAGGGAGAAAAGGATGTAAAGAGAAATACCTTGCTCTAAATCCAAAACGGAGGTATCTAGCAGAATGGTTTTCAATGTGTGTATTCTACTTCCAGAGATAAACTGATGTGTGTTTGCAGAAGTTGAGAAACCCTTTCTTTGGAGAATGTAGAAACAGTCATTTCCAGCCCTAGAGACGCATATAAGAGTTAGCAGTAAGAATGCGTTTAAAACACAGAAGACCCGCTTCGTACAAACTCATCTGCTGTGTATTGGTTTCTATTAGGAAGTTGCATATATGTTTAGAATCAGCGAGGTTGCAACACGTTTCTTCTAAAAGCTGCATTTGGACATTCCAGAGTGGATGGGAGAACAGGCTGTAAAGAGAAATACCTTGCTCTAAAACCAAAACGGAGCTATCTAGCAGAATGGTTGTCAATGTGTATATTCAAATTCCGGAGATAAAGTGATGTGTGTTTGCAGCAGTTCAGAAACCCTTTCTTTGGAGAATGTAGAAACAGTCATTTCCAGCCATAGAGACGCATATAAGAGTTAGCAGTAAGAATGCGTTTAAAACACAGAAGACCCGCTTCGTACAAACTCATCTGCTGTGTGTTGGGTCCTTTTAGGAAGTTGCATCTATGTTTAGATTCAGCGAGGTAGGAACACGTTTTTTCTAAAAGCTGCGTTTGGACCTTCCAGAGTGGATGGGAGAACAGGCTGTGAAGAGAAATACCTTTCTCTGAAACCAAAACGGAGCTATCTAGCTGAATGGTTTTCAATGTGTATATTCAACTTCCAGAGATAAACTGATGTGGGTTTGCAGCAGTTCACAAACCCTTTCTTTGGAGAATGTAGAAACAGTCATTTCCAGTCATAGAGACACATATAAGAGTTAGAAATAAGAAAGCGTTTAAAACACAGAAGACCCGATTCGTAGAAACTCATCTGCTGTGTAGTGGTTCCTATTAGGAAGTTGCATCTATGTTTAGATTCAGCGAGGTTGCAACCCGTTTCTTCTGAAAGCTGCGTTTGGACATTCCAGAGTGGAAGGGAGAAAAGGATGTAAAGAGAAATACCTTGCTCTAAATCCAAAACGGAGATATCTAGCAGAATGGTTGTCAATGTGTGTATTCCACTTCCAGACTTAAACTGATGTGTGTTTGCAGCAGTTCAGAAACCCTTTCTTTGGAGAATGTAGAAAAAGTCATTTCCAACCCTAGAGATGCATATAAGAGTTAGCAGTAAGAATGCGTTTAAAACACAGAAGACTCGCTTCGTACAAACTCATCTGCTGTGTATTGGTTTCTATTAGGAAGTTGCATATATGTTTAGAATCAGCGAGGTTGCAACACGTTTCTTCTAAAAGCTGCATTAGGACATTCCAGAGTGGATGGGAGAACAGGCTGTAAAGAGAAATACCTTGCTCTAAAACCAAAACGGAGCTTTCTTGCTGAATGGCTTTCAATGTGTGTATTCCACTTCCAGAGCTAAACTGATGTGTGTTTGCAGCAGTTCAGAAACCCTTTCTTTGGAGAATGAAGAAACAGTTATTTCCAGCCCCAGAGACGAATATAAGAGTTAGCAGTAAGAATGCGTTTAAAACACAGAAGACTCGCTTCGTACAAACTCATCTGCTGTGTGTTGGGTCCTTTTAGGAAGTTGCATCTATGTTTAGATTCAGACAGGTAGAAACACGTTTCTTTTAAAAGCTGTGTTTGGACATACCAGAATGGATGGGAGAACAGGCTGTAAAGAGAAATACCTTGCTCTAAAACCAAAACGGAGCTATCTAGCAGAATGGTTGTCAATATGTGTATTCAACTTCCAGAGTTAAACTGATGTGTGTTTGCAGCAGTTCAGAAACCCTTTTTTGGAAAATGTTGAAACAGTCTTTTCTAGCCCTAGAGACGCATATAAGAGTTAGCAGTAAGAATGCGTTTAAAACACAGAAGACTCGCTTCGTACAAACTCATCTGCTGTGTGTTGGTTCCTTTTAGGAAGTTGCATCTATGTTTAGATTCTGTGAGGTAGAAACACGTTTCTTCTAAAAGCTAAGTTTGGACATTCCAGAGTGGATGGGAGAACAGGCTATAAAGAGAAATACCTTGCTCTAAAACCAAAAAGGAGCTATCTAGCAGAATGGTTTTCAATGTGTGTATTCAACTTCCAGAGATAAACTGATGTGTGTTTGCAGTAGTTCAGAAACCCTTTCTTTGGAGAATGAAGAAACAGTTATTTCCAGCACTAGAGATGCATATAAGAGTCAGCAGTAAGAATGCATTTAAAACACAGAAGACCCGCTTCGTACAAACTCATCTGCTGTGTATTGGTTCCTATTAGGAAGTTGCATCTAAGTTTAGAATCAGCGAGGTTGCAACACGTTTTTTTTAAAAGCTGCGTTTGGACATTCCAGAGTGGATGGGAGAACAGGCTGTATAGAGAAATACCTTGCTCTAAAACCAAAACGGAGCTATCTAGCAGAATGGTTTTCAATGTTTGTATTCAACTTCCAGAGATAAACTGATGTGTGTTTGCAGCAGTTCAGAAACCCTTTTTTGGAAAATGTAGAAACAGTCATTTCCAGCCATAGAGATGCATATAAGAGTTAGCAGTAAGAATGCCTTGAAAACACAGAAGACCCGTTTCGTACAAACTCATCTGCTGTGTGTTGGGTCCTTTTAGGAAGTTGCATCTATGTTTAGATTCAGCGAGGTAGAAACACGTTTTTTCTAAAAGCTGCCTTTGGACCTTCCAGAGTGGATGGGAGAACAGGCTGTAAAGAGAAATATCTTTCTCTGAAATCAAAACGGAGCTATCTAGCTGAATGGTTTTCAATGTGTATATTCAACTTCCAGAGATAAACTGATGTGGGTTTGCAGCAGTTCACAAACCCTTTCTTTGGAGAATGTAGAAACAGTCATTTCCAGTCATAGAGACACATATAAGAGTTAGAAATAAGAAAGCGTTTAAAACACAGAAGACCCGATTCGTAGAAACCCATCTGCTGTGTATTGGTTCCTATTAGGAAGTTGCATTTATGTTTAGATTCAGCGAGGTTGCCACCCGTTTCTTCTGAAAGCTGCGTTTGAACATTCCAGAGTGGAAGGGAGAAAAGGATGTAAAGAGAAATACCTTGCTCTAAATCCAAAACGGAGTTATCTAGCAGAATGGTTTTCAATGTGTGTATTCTACTTCCAGAGATAAACTGATGTGTGTTTGCAGAAGTTGAGAAACCCTTTCTTTGGAGAATGTAGAAACAGTCATTTCCAGCCCTAGAGACGCATATAAGAGTTAGCAGTAAGAATGCGTTTAAAACACAGAAGACCCGCTTCGTACAAACTCATCTGCTGTGTATTGGTTTCTATTAGGAAGTTGCATATATGTTTAGAATCAGCGAGGTTGCAACACGTTTCTTCTACAAGCTGCATATGGACATTCCAGAGTGGATGGGAGAACAGGCTGTAAAGAGAAATACCTTGCTCTAAAACCAAAACGGAGCTATCTAGCAGAATGGTTTTCAATGTGTATATTCAGATTCCGGAGATAAAGTGATGTGTGTTTGCAGCAGTTCAGAAACCCTTTCTTTGGAGAATGTAGAAACAGTCATTTCCAGCCATAGAGACGCATATAAGAGTTAGCAGTAAGAATGCGTTTAAAACACAGAAGACTCGCTTCGTACAAACTCATCTGCTGTGTGTTGGGTCCTTTTAGGAAGTTGCATCTATGTTTAGATTCTGTGAGGTAGAAACACGTTTCTTCTAAAAGCTGCGTTTGGACATTCCAGAGTGGATGGGAGAACAGGCTATAAAGAGAAATACCTTGCTATAAAACCAAAAAGGAGCTATCTAGCAGAATGGTTTTCAATGTGTGTATTCAACTTCCAGAGATAAACTGATGTGTGTTTGCAGTAGTTCAGAAACCCTTTCTTTGGAGAATGAAGAAACAGTTATTTCCAGCACTAGAGACCCATATAAGGGTTAGCAGTAAGAATGCGTTTAAAACACAGAAGACCCGCTTCGTACAAAATCATCTGCTGTGTGTTGGTTACATTTAGGAAGTTGCATCTATGTTTAGATTCAGCGAGGTAGAAACACGTTTCTTCAAAAAGCCGCGTTTGGACATTCCAGAGTGGATGGGAGAACAGGCTGTAAAGAAAAATAACTTGCTCTAAAACCAAAACGGAGCTATCTAGCAGAATGGTTGTCAATGTGTGTATTCAACTTCCAGAGTTAAACTGATTTATGTTTGCCGCAGTTCAGAAACCCTTTCTTTGGTGAATGTAGAAACAGTCATTTCCAGCCCTAGAGACGCATATAAGAGTTAGCAGTAAGAATGCATTTAAAACACAGAAGACCCGCTTCGTACAAACTCATCTGCTGTGTATTGGTTCCTATTAGGAAGTTGCATCTATGTTTAGAATCAGCGAGGTTGCAACACGTTTCTTTTAAAAGCTGCGTTTGGACATTCCAGAGTGGATGGGAGAACAGGCTGTATAGAGAAATACCTTGCTCTAAAACCAAAACGGAGCTATCTAGCAGAATGGTTTTCAATGTGTGTATTCAACTTCCAGAGATAAACTGATGTGTGTTTGCAGCAGTTCAGAAACCCTTTTTTGGAAAATGTAGAAACAGTCATTTCCAGCCATAGAGATGCATATAAGAGTTAGCAGTAAGAATGCCTTGAAAACACAGAAGACCCGTTTCGTACAAACTCATCTGCTGTGTGTTGGGTCCTTTTAGGAAGTGGCATCTATGTTTAGATTCAGCGAGGTAGAAACACGTTTTTTCTAAAAGCTGCCTTTGGACCTTCCAGAGTGGATGGGAGAACAGGCTGTAAAGAGAAATACCTTTCTCTGAAACCAAAACGGAGCTATCTAGCTGAATGGTTTTCAATGTGTATATTCAACTTCCAGAGATAAACTGATGTGGGTTTGCAGCAGTTCACAAACCCTTTCTTTGGAGAATGTAGAAACAGTCATTTCCAGTCATAGAGACACATATAAGAGTTAGAAATAAGAAAGCGTTTAAAACACAGAAGACCCGATTCGTAGAAACCCATCTGCTGTGTATTGGTTCCTATTAGGAAGTTGCATTTATGTTTAGATTCAGCGAGGTTGCAACCCGTTTCTTCTGAAAGCTGCGTTTGGACATTCCAGAGTGGAAGGGAGAAAAGGATGTAAAGAGAAATACCTTGCTCTAAATCCAAAACGGAGGTATCTAGCAGAATGGTTTTCAATGTGTGTATTCTACTTCCAGAGATAAACTGATGTGTGTTTGCAGAAGTTGAGAAACCCTTTCTTTGGAGAATGTAGAAACAGTCATTTCCAGCCCTAGAGACGCATATAAGAGTTAGCAGTAAGAATGCGTTTAAAACACAGAAGACCCGCTTCGTACAAACTCATCTGCTGTGTATTGGTTTCTATTAGGAAGTTGCATATATGTTTAGAATCAGCGAGGTTGCAACACGTTTCTTCTAAAAGCTGCATTTGGACATTCCAGAGTGGATGGGAGAACAGGCTGTAAAGAGAAATACCTTGCTCTAAAACCAAAACGGAGCTATCTAGCAGAATGGTTGTCAATGTGTATATTCAAATTCCGGAGATAAAGTGATGTGTGTTTGCAGCAGTTCAGAAACCCTTTCTTTGGAGAATGTAGAAACAGTCATTTCCAGCCATAGAGACGCATATAAGAGTTAGCAGTAAGAATGCGTTTAAAACACAGAAGACTCGCTTCGTACAAACTCATCTGCTGTGTGTTGGTTCCTTTTAGGAAGTTGCATCTATGTTTAGATTCTGTGAGGTAGAAACACGTTTCTTCTAAAAGCTGCGTTTGGACATTCCAGAGTGGATGGGAGAACAGGCTATAAAGAGAAATACCTTGCTCTAAAACCAAAAAGGAGCTATCTAGCAGAATGGTTTTCAATGTGTGTATTCAACTTCCAGAGATAAACTGATGTGTGTTTGCAGTAGTTCAGAAACCCTTTCTTTGGAGAATGAAGAAACAGTTATTTCCAGCACTAGAGACACATATAAGAGTTAGCAGTAAGAATGCGTTTAAAACACAGAAGACCCGCTTCGTACAAAATCATCTGCTGTGTCTTGGTTACATTTAGGAAGTTGCATCTATGTTTAGATTCAGCGAGGTAGAAACCGGTTCTTCAAAAAGCCGCGTTTGGACATTCCAGAGTGGATGGGAGAACAGGCTGTAAAGAAAAATACCTTGCTCTAAAACCAAAACGGAGCTATCTAGCAGAATGGTTGTCAATGTGTGTATTCAACTTCCAGAGTTAAACTGATTTATGTTTGCCGCAGTTCAGAAACCCTTTCTTTGGTGAATGTAGAAACAGTCATTTCCAGCCCTAGAGAAGCATATAAGAGTTAGCAGTAAGAATGCATTTAAAACACAGAAGACCCGCTTCGTACATACTCATCTGCTGTGTGTTGGTTCCTTTTAGGAAGTTACATCTATGTTTAGATTCTGTGAGGTAGAAACACGTTTCTTCTAAAAGCTAAGTTTGGCCATTGCAGAGTGGATGGGAGAACAGGCTATAAAGAGAAATATCTTGCTCTAAAACCAAAAAGGAGCTATCTAGCTGAATGGTTGTCAATGTGTGTATTCAACTTCCAGAGTTAAACTGATTTATGTTTGCCGCAGTTCAGAAACCCTTTCTTTGGTGAATGTAGAAACAGTCATTTCCAGCCCTAGAGACGCATATAAGAGTTAGCAGTAAGAATGCATTTAAAACACAGAAGACCCGCTTCGTACATACTCATCTGCTGTGTGTTGGTTCCTTTTAGGAAGTTGCATCTATGTTTAGATTCTGTGAGGTAGAAACACGTTTCTTCTAAAAGCTAAGTTTGGACATTGCAGAGTGGATGGGAGAACAGGCTATGAAGAGAAATACCTTGCTCTAAAACCAAAAAGGAGCTATCTAGCTGAATGGTTTTCAATGTGTATATTCAACTTCCAGAGAAAAACTGATGTGGGTTTGCAGCAGTTCACAAACCCTTTCTTTGGAGAATGTAGAAACAGTCATTTCCAGTCATAGAGACACATATAAGAGTTAGAAATAAGAAAGCGTTTAAAACACAGAAGACCCGATTCGTAGAAACTCATCTGCTGTGTATTGGTTCCTATTAGGAAGTTGCATCTATGTTTAGATTCAGCGAGGTTGCAACCCGTTTCTTCTGAAAGCTGCGTTTGGACATTCCAGAGTGGATGGGAGAAAAGGATGTAAAGAGAAATACCTTGCTCTAAATCCAAAACGGAGGTATCTAGCAGAATGGTTTTCAATGTGTGTATTCTACTTCCAGAGATAAACTGATGTGTGTTTGCAGAAGTTGAGAAACCCTTTCTTTGGAGAATGTAGAAACAGTCATTTCCAGCCCTAGAGACGCATATAAGAGTTAGCAGTAAGAATGCGTTTAAAACACAGAAGACCCGCTTCGTACAAACTCATCTGCTGTGTATTGGTTTCTATTAGGAAGTTGCATATATGTTTAGAATCAGCGAGGTTGCAACACGTTTCTTCTAAAGGCTGCGTTTGGACATTCCAGAGTGGATGGGAGAACAGGCTGTAAAGAGAAATACCTTGCTCTAAAACCAAAACGGAGCTATCTAGCAGAATGGTTTTCAATGTGTATATTCAAATTCCGGAGATAAAGTGATGTGTGTTTGCAGCAGTTCAGAAACCCTTTCTTTGGAGAATGTAGAAACAGTCATTTCCAGCCTTAGAGACGCATATAAGAGTTAGCAGTAAGAATGCGTTTAAAACACAGAAGACTCGCTTCGTACAAACTCATCTGCTGTGTGTTGGTTCCTTTTAGGAAGTTGCATCTATGTTTAGATTCAGCGAGGTAGAAACACGTTTCTTCTAAAAGCTGCGTTTGGACATTCCAGAGTGGATGGGAGAACAGGCTATAAAGAGAAATACCTTGCTCTAAAACCAAAAAGGAGCTATCTAGCAGAATGGTTTTCAATGTGTGTATTCAACTTCCAGAGATAAACTGATGTGTGTTTGCAGTAGTTCAGAAACCCTTTCTTTGGAGAATGAAGAAACAGTTATTTCCAGCACTAGAGACCCATATAAGAGTTAGCAGTAAGAATGCTTTTAAAACACAGAAGACCCGCTTCGTACAAAATCATCTGCTGTGTGTTGGTTACATTTAGGAAGTTGCATCTATGTTTAGATTCAGCGAGGTAGAAACACGTTTCTTCAAAAAGCCGCGTTTGGACATTCCAGAGTGGATGGGAGAACAGGCTGTAAAGAAAAATAACTTGCTCTAAAACCAAAACGGAGCTATCTAGCAGAATGGTTGTCAATGTGTGTATTCAACTTCCAGAGATAAACTGATGTGTGTTTGCAGCAGTTCAGAAACCCTTTTTTGGAAAATGTAGAAACAGTCATTTCCAGCCATAGAGATGCATATAAGAGTTAGCAGTAAGAATGCCTTGAAAACACAGAAGACCCGCTTCGTACAAACTCATCTGCTGTGTGTTGGGTCCTTTTAGGAAGTTGCATCTATGTTTAGATTCAGCGAGGTAGAAACACGTTTTTTTCTAAAAGCTGCGTTTGGACCTTCCAGAGTGGATGGGAGAACAGGCTGTGAAGAGAAATACCTTTCTCTGAAACCAAAACGGAGCTATCTAGCTGAATGGTTTTCAATGTGTATATTCAACTTCCAGAGATAAACTGATGTGGGATTGCAGCAGTTCACAAACCCTTTCTTTGGAGAATGTAGAAACAGTCATTTCCAGTCATAGAGACACATATAAGAGTTAGAAATAAGAAAGCGTTTAAAACACAGAAGACCCGATTCGTAGAAACTCATCTGCTGTGTATTGGTTCCTATTAGGAAGTTGCATCTATGTTTAGATTCAGCGAGGTTGCAACCCGTTTCTTCTGAAAGCTGCGTTTGGACATTCCAGAGTGGATGGGAGAAAAGGATGTAAAGAGAAATACCTTGCTCTAAATCCAAAACGGAGGTATCTAGCAGAATGGTTTTCAATGTGTGTATTCTACTTCCAGAGATAAACTGATGTGTGTTTTCAGAAGTTGAGAAACCCTTTCTTTGGAGAATGTAGAAACAGTCATTTCCAGCCCTAGAGACGCATATAAGAGTTAGCAGTAAGAATGCGTTTAAAACACAGAAGACTCGCTTCGTACAAACTCATCTGGTGTGTGTTGGTTCCTTTTAGGAAGTTGCATCTATGTTTAGATTCTGTGAGGTAGAAACACGTTTCTTCTAAAAGCTGCGTTTGGACATTCCAGAGTGGATGGGAGAACAGGCTATAAAGAGAAATACCTTGCTCTAAAACCAAAAAGGAGCTATCTAGCAGAATGGTTTTCAATGTGTGTATTCAACTTCCAGAGATAAACTGATGTGTGTTTGCAGCAGTTCAGAAACCATTTCTTTGGAGAATGTAGAAAAAATTATTTCCAGCCATAGAGATGCATATAAGAGTTAGCAGTAAGAATGCGTTTAAAACACAGAAGACCCGATTCGTAGAAACTCATCTGCTGTGTATTGGTTCCTATTAGGAAGTTGCATCTATGTTTAGATTCAGCGAGGTTGCAACACGTTTCTTCTAAAGGCTGCGTTTGGACATTCCAGAGTGGATGGGAGAACAGGCTGTAAAGAGAAATACCTTGCTCTAAAACCAAAACGGAGCTATCTAGCAGAATGGTTTTCAATGTGTATATTCAAATTCCGGAGATAAAGTGATGTGTGTTTGCAGCAGTTCAGAAACCCTTTCTTTGGAGAATGTAGAAACAGTCATTTCCAGCCTTAGAGACGCATATAAGAGTTAGCAGTAAGAATGCGTTTAAAACACAGAAGACTCGCTTCGTACAAACTCATCTGCTGTGTGTTGGTTCCTTTTAGGAAGTTGCATCTATGTTTAGATTCAGCGAGGTAGAAACACGTTTTTTCTAAAAGCTGCGTTTGGACATTCCAGAGTGGATGGGAGAACAGGCTATAAAGAGAAATACCTTGCTCTAAAACCAAAAAGGAGCTATCTAGCAGAATGGTTTTCAATGTGTGTATTCAACTTCCAGAGATAAACTGATGTGTGTTTGCAGTAGTTCAGAAACCCTTTCTTTGGAGAATGAAGAAACAGTTATTTCCAGCACTAGAGACCCATATAAGAGTTAGCAGTAAGAATGCGTTTAAAACACAGAAGACCCGCTTCGTACAAAATCATCTGCTGTGTGTTGGTTACATTTAGGAAGTTGCATCTATGTTTAGATTCAGCGAGGTAGAAACACGTTTCTTCAAAAAGCCGCGTTTGGACATTCCAGAGTGGATGGGAGAACAGGCTGTAAAGAAAAATAACTTGCTCTAAAACCAAAACGGAGCTATCTAGCAGAATGGTTGTCAATGTGTGTATTCAACTTCCAGAGTTAAACTGATTTATGTTTGCCGCAGTTCAGAAACCCTTTCTTTGGTGAATGTAGAAACAGTCATTTCCAGCCCTAGAGACGCATATAAGAGTTAGCAGTAAGAATGCGTTTAAAACACAGAAGTCCCGCTTCGTACTTACTCATATGCTGTGTGTTGGTTTTCTTTAGGAAGTTGCATCTATGTTTAGATTCAGAGAGGTAGAAACACGTTTCTTTTAAAAGCTGTGTTTGGACATAGCAGAATGGATGGGAGAACAGGCTGTAAAGAGAAATACATTGCTCTAAAACCAAAACGGAGCTATCTAGCAGAATGGTTGTCAATATGTGTATTCAACTTCCAGAGTTAAACTGATGTGTGTTTGCAGCAGTTCAGAAACCCTTTTTTGGAAAATGTTGAAACAGTCATTTCTAGCCCTAGAGACGCATATAAGAGTTAGCAGGAAGAATGCGTTTAAAACACAGAAGACTCGCTTCGTACAAACTCATCTGCTGTGTGTTGGTTCCTTTTAGGAAGTTGCGTCTATGTTTAGATTCTGTGAGGTAGAAACACCTTTCTTCTAAAAGCTAAGTTTGGACATTCCAGAGTGGATGGGAGAACAGGCTATAAAGAGAAATACCTTGCTCTAAAACCAAAAAGGAGCTATCTAGCTGAATGGTTTTCAATGTGTGTATTCAACTTCCAGAGATAAACTGATGTGTGTTTGCAGTAGTTCAGAAACCCTTTCTTTGGAGAATGAAGAAACAGTTATTTCCAGCACTAGAGACGCATATAAGAGTTAGCAGTAAGAATGCATTTAAAACACAGAAGACCCGCTTCGTACAAACTCATCTGCTGTGTATTGGTTCCTATTAGGAGGTTGCATCTATGTTTAGAATCAGCGAGGTTGCAACACGTTTCTTTTAAAGGCTGCGTTTGGACATTCCAGAGTGGATGGGAGAACAGGCTGTATAGAGAAATACCTTGCTCTAAAACCAAAACGGAGCTATCTAGCAGAATGGTATTCAATGTTTCTATTCAACTTCCAGAGATAAACTGATGTGTGTTTGCAGCAGTTCAGAAACCCTTTTTTGGAAAATGTAGAAACAGTCATTTCCAGCCATAGAGATGCATATAAGAGTTAGCAATAAGAATGCCTTGAAAACACAGAAGACCCGCTTCGTACAAACTCATCTGCTGTGTGTTGGGTCCTTTTAGGAAGTTGCATCTATGTTTAGATTCAGCGAGGTAGAAACACGTTTTTTCTAAAAGCTGCGTTTGGACCTTCCAGAGTGGATGGGAGAACAGGCTGTGAAGAGAAATACCTTTCTCTGAAACCAAAACGGAGCTATCTAGCTGAATGGTTTTCAACGTGTATATTCAACTTCCAGAGATAAACTGATGTGGGTTTGCAGCAGTTCACAAACCCTTTCTTTGGAGAATGTAGAAACAGTCATTTCCAGTCATAGAGACACATATAAGAGTTAGAAATAAGAAAGCGTTTAAAACACAGAAGACCCGATTCGTAGAAACTCATCTGCTGTGTATTGGTTCCTATTAGGAAGTTGCATCTATGTTTAGATTCAGCGAGGTTGCAACCCGTTTCTTCTGAAAGCTGCGTTTGGACATTCCAGAGTGGATGGGAGAAAAGGATGTAAAGAGAAATACCTTGCTCTAAATCCAAAACGGAGGTATCTAGCAGAATGGTTTTCAATATGTGTATTCTACTTCCAGAGATAAACTGATGTGTGTTTGCAGAAGTTGAGAAACCCTTTCTTTGGAGAATGTAGAAACAGTCATTTCCAGCCCTAGAGACGCATATAAGAGTTAGCAGTAAGAATGCGTTTAAAACACAGAAGAACCGCTTCGTACAAACTCATCTGCTGTGTACTGGTTTCTATTAGGAAGTTGCATATATGTTTAGAATCAGCGAGGTTGCAACACGTTTCTTCTAAAAGCTGCATTTGGACATTCCAGAGTGGATGGGAGAACAGGCTGTAAAGAGAAATACCTTGCTCTAAAACCAAAACGGAGCTATCTAGCAGAATGGTTTTCAATGTGTATATTCAAATTCCGGAGATAAAGTGATGTGTGTTTGCAGCAGTTCAGAAACCCTTTCTTTGGAGAATGTAGAAACAGTCATTTCCAGCCATAGAGACGCATATAAGAGTTAGCAGTAAGAATGCGTTTAAAACACAGAAGACTCGCTTCGTACAAACTCATCTGGTGTGTGTTGGTTCCTTTTAGGAAGTTGCATCTATGTTTAGATTCTGTGAGGTAGAAACACGTTTCTTCTAAAAGCTGCGTTTGGACATTCCAGAGTGGATGGGAGAACAGGCTATAAAGAGAAAAACCTTGCTCTAAAACCAAAAAGGAGCTATCTAGCAGAATGGTTTTCAATGTGTGTATTCAACTTCCAGAGATAAACTGATGTGTGTTTGCAGCAGTTCAGAAACCATTTCTTTGGAGAATGTAGAAAAAATTATTTCCAGCCATAGAGATGCATATAAGAGTTAGCAGTAAGAATGCGTTTAAAACACAGAAGACCCGATTCGTACAAACTCATTTGCTGTTTATTGGTTCCTATTAGGAAGTTGCATCTATGTTTAGAGTCAGCGAGGTTGCAACCCGTTTCTTCTGAAAGCTGCGTTTGGACATTCCATAGTGGAAGGGAGAAAAGGATGTAAAGAGAAATACCTTGCTCTAAATCCAAAACGGAGATATCTAGCAGAATGGTTTTCAATGTGTGTATTCTACTTCCAGAGATAAACTGATGTGTGTTTGCAGAAGTTGAGAAACCCTTTCTTTGGAGAATGTAGAAAAAGTCATTTCCAACCCTAGATACGCATATAACAGCAGTAAGAATGCGTTTAAAACACAGAAGACCTGCTTCTTACAAACTCATCTGCTGTGTGTTGGTTCCTTTTAGGAAGTTGCACCTATGTTTAGATTCAGCGAGGTTGCAACACGTTTCTTCTAAAAGCTGCGTTTGGACATTCCAGAGTGGATGGGAGAACAGGTTGTAAAGAAAAATACCTTGCTCTAAAACCAAAACGGAGCTTTCTTGCTGAATGGCTTTCAATGTGTGTATTCCACTTCCAGAGCTAAACTGATGTGTGTTTGCAGCAGTTCAGAAACCCTTTCTTTGGAGAATGAAGAAACAGTTATTTCCAGCCCCAGAGACGAATATAAGAGTTAGCAGTAAGTATGCGTTTAAAACACAGAAGACCCGCTTCGTACTTACTCATATGCTGTGTGTTGGTTTTCTTTAGGAAGTTGCATCTATGTTTAGATTCAGAGAGGTAGAAACACGTTTCTTTTAAAAGCTGCGTTTGGACATACCAGAATGGATGGGAGAACAGGCTGTAAAGAGAAATACCTTGCTCTAAAACCAAAACGGAGCTATCTAGCAGAATGGTTGTCAATATGTGTATTCAACTTCCAGAGTTAAACTGATGTGTGTTTGCAGCAGTTCAGAAACCCTTTTTTGGAAAATGTTGAAACAGTCTTTTCTAGCCCTAGAGACGCATATAAGAGTTAGCAGTAAGAATGCGTTTAAAACACAGAAGACTCGCTTCGTACAAACTCATCTGCTTTGTGTTGGTTCCTTTTAGGAAGTTGCATCTATGTTTAGATTCTGTGAGGTAGAAACACGTTTCTTCTAAAAGCTAAGTTTGGACATTCCAGAGTGGATGGGAGAACAGGCTATAAAGAGAAATACCTTGCTCTAAAACCAAAAAGGAGCTATCTAGCAGAATGGTTTTCAATGTGTGTATTCAACTTCCAGAGATAAACTGATGTGTGTTTGCAGTAGTTCAGAAACCCTTTCTTTGGAGAATGAAGAAACAGTTATTTCCAGCACTAGAGATGCATATAAGAGTTAGCAGTAAGAATGCATTTAAAACACAGAAGACCCGCTTCGTACAAACTCATCTGCTGTGTATTGGTTCCTATTAGGAAGTTGCATCTATGTTTAGAATCAGCGAGGTTGCAACACGTTTCTTTTAAAAGCTGCGTTTGGACATTCCAGAGTGGATGGGAGAACAGGCTGTATAGAGAAATACCTTGCTCTAAAACCAAAACGGAGCTATCTAGCAGAATGGTTTTCAATGTTTGTTTTCAACTTCCAGAGATAAACTGATGTGTGTTTGCAGCAGTTCAGAAACCCTTTTTTGGAAAATGTAGAAACAGTCATTTCCAGCCATAGAGATGCATATAAGAGTTAGCAGTAAGAATGCCTTGAAAACACAGAAGACCCGTTTCGTACAAACTCATCTGCTGTGTGTTGGGTCCTTTTAGGAAGTTGCATCTATGTTTAGATTCAGCGAGGTAGAAACACGTTTTTTCTAAAAGCTGCGTTTGGACATTCCAGAGTGGATGGGAGAACAGGCTGTAAAGAGAAATACCTTTCTCTGAAACCAAAACGGAGCTATCTAGCTGAATGGTTTTCAATGTGTATATTCAACTTCCAGAGATAAACTGATGTGGGTTTGCAGCAGTTCACAAACCCTTTCTTTGGAGAATGTAGAAACAGTCATTTCCAGTCATAGAGACACATATAAGAGTTAGAAATAAGAAAGCGTTTAAAACACAGAAGACCCAATTCGTAGAAACCCATCTGCTGTGTATTGGTTCCTATTAGGAAGTTGCATTTATGTTTAGATTCAGCGAGGTTGCAACCCGTTTCTTCTGAAAGCTGCGTTTTGACATTCCAGAGTGGAAGGGAGAAAAGGATGTAAAGAGAAATACCTTGCTCTAAATCCAAAACGGAGGTATCTAGCAGAATGGTTTTCAATGTGTGTATTCTACTTCCAGAGATAAACTGATGTGTGTTTGCAGAAGTTGAGAAACCCTTTCTTTGGAGAATGTAGAAACAGTCATTTCCAGCCCTAGAGACGCATATAAGAGTTAGCAGTAAGAATGCGTTTAAAACACAGAAGACCCGCTTCGTACAAACTCATCTGCTGTGTATTGGTTTCTAATAGGAAGTTGCATATATGTTTAGAATCAGCGAGGTTGCAACACGTTTCTTCTACAAGCTGCATTTGGACATTCCAGAGTGGATGGGAGAACAGGCTGTAAAGAGAAATACCTTGCTCTAAAACCAAAACGGAGCTATCTAGCAGAATGGCTTTCAATGTGTATATTCAAATTCCGGAGATAAAGTGATGTGTGTTTGCAGCAGTTCAGAAACCCTTTCTTTGGAGAATGTAGAAACAGTCATTTCCAGCCATAGAGACGCATATAAGAGTTAGCAGTAAGAATGCGTTTAAAACACAGAAGACTCGCTTCGTACAAACTCATCTGCTGTGTGTTGGGTCCTTTTAGGAAGTTGCATCTATGTTTAGATTCTGTGAGGTAGAAACACGTTTCTTCTAAAAGCTGCGTTTGGACATTCCAGAGTGGATGGGAGAACAGGCTATAAAGAGAAATACCTTGCTCTAAAACCAAAAAGGAGCTTTCTAGCAGAATGGTTTTCAATGTGTGTATTCAACTTCCAGAGATAAACTGATGTGTGTTTGCAGTAGTTCAGAAACCCTTTCTTTGGAGAATGAAGAAACAGTTATTTCCAGCACTAGAGACCCATATAAGAGTTAGCAGTAAGAATGCGTTTAAAACACAGAAGACCCGCTTCGTACAAAATCATCTGCTGTGTGTTGGTTACATTTAGGAAGTTGCATCTATGTTTAGATTCAGCGAGGTAGAAACACGTTTCTTCAAAAAGCCGCGTTTGGACATTCCAGAGTGGATGGGAGAACAGGCTGTAAAGAAAAATAACTTGCTCTAAAACCAAAACGGAGCTATCTAGCAGAATGGTTGTCAATGTGTGTATTCAACTTCCAGAGTTAAACTGATTTATGTTTGCCGCAGTTCAGAAACCCTTTCTTTGGTGAATGTAGAAACAGTCATTTCCAGCCCTAGAGACGCATATAAGAGTTAGCGGTAAGAATGCCTTGAAAACACAGAAGACCCGCTTCGTACAAACTCATCTGCTGTGTGTTGGGTCCTTTTAGGAAGTTGCATCTATGTTTAGATTCAGCGAGGTAGAAACACGTTTTTTCTAAAAGCTGCGTTTGGACCTTCCAGAGTGGATGGGAGAACAGGCTGTAAAGAGAAATACCTTTCTCTGAAACCAAAACGGAGCTATCTAGCTGAATGGTTTTCAATGTGTATATTCAACTTCCAGAGATAAACTGATGTGGGTTTGCAGCAGTTCACAAACCCTTTCTTTGGAGAATGTAGAAACAGTCATTTCCAGTCATAGAGACACATATAAGAGTT
Organism: Saimiri boliviensis; assembly: GCF_048565385.1. Lineage (NCBI taxonomy): Eukaryota > Metazoa > Chordata > Mammalia > Primates > Cebidae > Saimiri > Saimiri boliviensis. The sequence goes on along the minus strand of NC_133470.1, from coordinate 81,308,202 downwards.
AGAAATAAGAAAGCGTTTAAAACACAGAAGACCCGATTCGTAGAAACTCATCTGCTGTGTATTGGTTCCTATTAGGAAGTTGCATCTATGTTTAGATTCAGCGAGGTTGCAACCCGTTTCTTCTGAAAGCTGCGTTTGGACATTCCAGAGTGGAAGGGAGAAAAGGATGTAAAGAGAAATACCTTGCTCTAAATCCAAAACGGAGGTATCTAGCAGAATGGTTTTCAATGTGTGTATTCTACTTCCAGAGATAAACTGATGTGTGTTTGCAGAAGTTGAGAAACCCTTTCTTTGGAGATTGTAGAAACAGTCATTTCCAGCCCTAGAGATGCATATAAGAGTTAGCAGTAAGAATGCGTTTAAAACACAGAAGACCCGCTTCGTACAAACTCATCTGCTGTGTATTGGTTTCTATTAGGAAGTTGCATATATGTTTAGAATCAGCGAGGTTGCAACACGTTTCTTCTAAAAGCTGCATTAGGACATTCCAGAGTGGATGGGAGAACAGGCTGTAAAGAGAAATACCTTGCTCTAAAACCAAAACGGAGCTATCTAGCAGAATGGTTTTCAATGTGTATATTCAAATTCCGGAGATAAAGTGATGTGTGTTTGCAGCAGTTCAGAAACCCTTTCTTTGGAGAATGTAGAAACAGTCATTTCCAGCCATAGAGACGCATATAAGAGTTAGCAGTAAGAATGCGTTTAAAACACAGAAGACTCGCTTCGTACAAACTCATCTGCTGTGTGTTGGGTCCTTTTAGGAAGTTGCATCTATGTTTAGATTCAGCGAGGTAGAAACACGTATCTTCTAAAAGCTGCGTTTAGACATTCAGAGTAGATGGGAGAATCGGCTGTAAAGAAAAATACCTTTCTCTAAAACCAAAACGGAGCTTTCTTGCTGAATGGTTTTCAATGTGTGTATTCAAATTCCAGAGATAAACTGATGTGTGTTTGCAGCAGTTCAGAAACCATTTCTTTGGAGAATGAAGAAAAAATTATTTCCAGCCATAGAGATGCATATAAGAGTTAGCAGTAAGAATGCGTTTAAAACACAGAAGACCCGCTTCGTACAAACTCATCTGCTGTGTGTTGGGTCCTTTTAGGAAGTTGCATCTATGTTTAGATTCAGCGAGGTAGAAACACGTTTCTTCTAAAAGCTGCGTTTGGACATTCCAGAGTGGATGGGAGAACAGGCTGTAAAGAGAAATACCTTGCTCTAAAACCAAAACGGAGCTATCTAGCAGAATGGTTGTCAATGTGTGTATTCCACTTCCAGAGTTAAACTGATGTGTGTTTGCAGCAGTTCAGAAACCCTTTCTTTGGAGAATGAAGAAACAGTTATTTCCAGCACTAGAGACGCATATAAGAGTTAGCAGTAAGAATGCATTTAAAACACAGAAGACCCGCTTCGTACAAACTCATCTGCTGTGTATTGGTTCCTATTCGGAGGTTGCATCTATGTTTAGAATCAGCGAGGTTGCAACACGTTTCTTTTAAAGGCTGCGTTTGGACATTCCAGAGTGGATGGGAGAACAGGCTGTATAGAGAAATACCTTGCTCTAAAACCAAAACGGAGCTATCTAGCAGAATGGTATTCAATGTTTCTATTCAACTTCCAGAGATAAACTGATGTGTGTTTGCAGCGGTTCAGAAACCCTTTTTTGGAAAATGTAGAAACAGTCATTTCCAGCCATAGAGATGCATATAAGAGTTAGCAATAAGAATGCCTTGAAAACACAGAAGACCCGCTTCGTACAAACTCATCTGCTGTGTGTTGGGTCCTTTTAGGAAGTGGCATCTATGTTTAGATTCAGCGAGGTAGAAACACGTTTTTTCTAAAAGCTGCGTTTGGACCTTCCAGAGTGGGTGGGAGAACAGGCTGTGAAGAGAAATACCTTTCTCTGAAACCAAAACGGAGCTATCTAGCTGAATGGTTTTCAATGTGTATATTCACCTTCCAGAGATAAACTGATGTGGGTTTGCAGCAGTTCACAAACCCTTTCTTTGGAGAATGTAGAAACAGTCATTTCCAGTCATAGAGACACATATAAGAGTTAGAAATAAGAAAGCGTTTAAAACACAGAAGACCCGATTCGTAGAAACTCATCTGCTGTGTATTGGTTCCTATTAGGAAGTTGCATCTATGTTTAGATTCAGCGAGGTTGCAACCCGTTTCTTCTGAAAGCTGCGTTTGGACATTCCAGAGTGGATGGGAGAAAAGGATGTAAAGAGAAATACCTTGCTCTAAATCCAAAACGGAGGTATCTAGCAGAATGGTTTTCAATATGTGTATTCTACTTCCAGAGATAAACTGATGTGTGTTTGCAGAAGTTGAGAAACCCTTTCTTTGGAGAATGTAGAAACAGTCATTTCCAGCCCTAGAGACGCATATAAGAGTTAGCAGTAAGAATGCGTTTAAAACACAGAAGACCCGCTTCGTACAAACTCATCTGCTGTGTACTGGTTTCTATTAGGAAGTTGCATATATGTTTAGAATCAGCGAGGTTGCAACACGTTTCTTCTAAAAGCTGCATTTGGACATTCCAGAGTGGATGGGAGAACAGGCTGTAAAGAGAAATACCTTGCTCTAAAACCAAAACGGAGCTATCTAGCAGAATGGTTTTCAATGTGTATATTCAAATTCCGGAGATAAAGTGATGTGTGTTTGCAGCAGTTCAGAAACCCTTTCTTTGGAGAATGTAGAAACAGTCATTTCCAGCCATAGAGACGCATATAAGAGTTAGCAGTAAGAATGCGTTTAAAACACAGAAGACTCGCTTCGTACAAACTCATCTGGTGTGTGTTGGTTCCTTTTAGGAAGTTGCATCTATGTTTAGATTCTGTGAGGTAGAAACACGTTTCTTCTAAAAGCTGCGTTTGGACATTCCAGAGTGGATGGGAGAACAGGCTATAAAGAGAAATACCTTGCTCTAAAACCAAAAAGGAGCTATCTAGCAGAATGGTTTTCAATGTGTGTATTCAACTTCCAGAGATAAACTGATGTGTGTTTGCAGCAGTTCAGAAACCATTTCTTTGGAGAATGTAGAAAAAATTATTTCCAGCCATAGAGATGCATATAAGAGTTAGCAGTAAGAATGCGTTTAAAACACAGAAGACCCGATTCGTACAAACTCATTTGCTGTTTATTGGTTCCTATTAGGAAGTTGCATCTATGTTTAGAGTCAGCGAGGTTGCAACCCGTTTCTTCTGAAAGCTGCGTTTGGACATTCCAGAGTGGAAGGGAGAAAAGGATGTAAAGAGAAATACCTTGCTCTAAATCCAAAACGGAGATATCTAGCAGAATGGTTTTCAATGTGTGTATTCTACTTCCAGAGATAAACTGATGTGTGTTTGCAGAAGTTGAGAAACCCTTTCTTTGGAGAATGTAGAAAAAGTCATTTCCAACCATAGATACGCATATAACAGCAGTAAGAATGCGTTTAAAACACAGAAGACCTGCTTCTTACAAACTCATCTGCTGTGTGTTGGTTCCTTTTAGGAAGTTGCATCTATGTTTAGATTCAGCGAGGTTGCAACACGTTTCTTCTAAAAGCTGCGTTTGGACATTCCAGAGTGGATGGGAGAACAGGTTGTAAAGAAAAATACCTTGCTCTAAAACCAAAACGGAGCTTTCTTGCTGAATGGCTTTCAATGTGTGTATTCCACTTCCAGAGCTAAACTGATGTGTGTTTGCAGCAGTTCAGAAACCCTTTCTTTGGAGAATGAAGAAACAGTTATTTCCAGCCCCAGAGACGAATATAAGAGTTAGCAGTAAGTATGCGTTTAAAACACAGAAGACCCGCTTCGTACTTACTCATATGCTGTGTGTTGGTTTTCTTTAGGAAGTTGCATCTATGTTTAGATTCAGAGAGGTAGAAACACGTTTCTTTTAAAAGCTGCGTTTGGACATACCAGAATGGATGGGAGAACAGGCTGTAAAGAGAAATACCTTGCTCTAAAACCAAAACGGAGCTATCTAGCAGAATGGTTGTCAATATGTGTATTCAACTTCCAGAGTTAAACTGATGTGTGTTTGCAGCAGTTCAGAAACCCTTTTTTGGAAAATGTTGAAACAGTCTTTTCTAGCCCTAGAGACGCATATAAGAGTTAGCAGTAAGAATGCGTTTAAAACACAGAAGACTCGCTTCGTACAAACTCATCTGCTTTGTGTTGGTTCCTTTTAGGAAGTTGCATCTATGTTTAGATTCTGTGAGGTAGAAACACGTTTCTTCTAAAAGCTAAGTTTGGACATTCCAGAGTGGATGGGAGAACAGGCTATAAAGAGAAATACCTTGCTCTAAAACCAAAAAGGAGCTATCTAGCAGAATGGTTTTCAATGTGTGTATTCAACTTCCAGAGATAAACTGATGTGTGTTTGCAGTAGTTCAGAAACCCTTTCTTTGGAGAATGAAGAAACAGTTATTTCCAGCACTAGAGATGCATATAAGAGTTAGCAGTAAGAATGCATTTAAAACACAGAAGACCCGCTTCGTACAAACTCATCTGCTGTGTATTGGTTCCTATTAGGAAGTTGCATCTATGTTTAGAATCAGCGAGGTTGCAACACGTTTCTTTTAAAAGCTGCGTTTGGACATTCCAGAGTGGATGGGAGAACAGGCTGTATAGAGAAATACCTTGCTCTAAAACCAAAACGGAGCTATCTAGCAGAATGGTTTTCAATGTTTGTTTTCAACTTCCAGAGATAAACTGATGTGTGTTTGCAGCAGTTCAGAAACCCTTTTTTGGAAAATGTAGAAACAGTCATTTCCAGCCATAGAGATGCATATAAGAGTTAGCAGTAAGAATGCCTTGAAAACACAGAAGACCCGTTTCGTACAAACTCATCTGCTGTGTGTTGGGTCCTTTTAGGAAGTTGCATCTATGTTTAGATTCAGCGAGGTAGAAACACGTTTTTTCTAAAAGCTGCGTTTGGACATTCCAGAGTGGATGGGAGAACAGGCTGTAAAGAGAAATACCTTTCTCTGAAACCAAAACGGAGCTATGTAGCTGAATGGTTTTCAATGTGTATATTCAACTTCCAGAGTTAAACTGATGTGGGTTTGCAGCAGTTCACAAACCCTTTCTTTGGAGAATGTAGAAACAGTCATTTCCAGTCATAGAGACACATATAAGAGTTAGAAATAAGAAAGCGTTTAAAACACAGAAGACCCGATTCGTAGAAACCCATCTGCTGTGTATTGGTTCCTATTAGGAAGTTGCATTTATGTTTAGATTCAGCGAGGTTGCAACCCGTTTCTTCTGAAAGCTGCGTTTTGACATTCCAGAGTGGAAGGGAGAAAAGGATGTAAAGAGAAATACCTTGCTCTAAATCCAAAACGGAGGTATCTAGCAGAATGGTTTTCAATGTGTGTATTCTACTTCCAGAGATAAACTGATGTGTGTTTGCAGAAGTTGAGAAACCCTTTCTTTGGAGAATGTAGAAACAGTCATTTCCAGCCCTAGAGACGCATATAAGAGTTAGCAGTAAGAATGCGTTTAAAACACAGAAGACCCGCTTCGTACAAACTCATCTGCTGTGTATTGGTTTCTATTCGGAAGTTGCATATATGTTTAGAATCAGCGAGGTTGCAACACGTTTCTTCTACAAGCTGCATTTGGACATTCCAGAGTGGATGGGAGAACAGGCTGTAAAGAGAAATACCTTGCTCTAAAACCAAAACGGAGCTATCTAGCAGAATGGTTTTCAATGTGTATATTCAAATTCCGGAGATAAAGTGATGTGTGTTTGCAGCAGTTCAGAAACCCTTTCTTTGGAGAATGTAGAAACAGTCATTTCCAGCCATAGAGACGCATATAAGAGTTAGCAGTAAGAATGCGTTTAAAACACAGAAGACTCGCTTCGTACAAACTCATCTGCTGTGTGTTGGTTCCTTTTAGGAAGTTGCATCTATGTTTAGATTCTGTGAGGTAGAAACACGTTTCTTCTAAAAGCTGCGTTTGGACATTCCAGAGTGGATGGGAGAACAGGCTATAAAGAGAAATACCTTGCTCTAAAACCAAAAAGGAGCTTTCTAGCAGAATGGTTTTCAATGTGTGTATTCAACTTCCAGAGATAAACTGATGTGTGTTTGCAGTAGTTCAGAAACCCTTTCTTTGGAGAATGAAGAAACAGTTATTTCCAGCACTAGAGACCCATATAAGAGTTAGCAGTAAGAATGCGTTTAAAACACAGAAGACCCGCTTCGTACAAAATCATCTGCTGTGTGTTGGTTACATTTAGGAAGTTGCATCTATGTTTAGATTCAGCGAGGTATAAACACGTTTCTTCAAAAAGCCGCGTTTGGACATTCCAGAGTGGATGGGAGAACAGGCTGTAAAGAAAAATAACTTGCTCTAAAACCAAAACGGAGCTATCTAGCAGAATGGTTGTCAATGTGTGTATTCAACTTCCAGAGTTAAACTGATTTATGTTTGCCGCAGTTCAGAAACCCTTTCTTTGGTGAATGTAGAAACAGTCATTTCCAGCCCTAGAGACGCATATAAGAGTTAGCAGTAAGAATGCCTTGAAAACACAGAAGACCCGCTTCGTACAAACTCATCTGCTGTGTGTTGGGTCCTTTTAGGAAGTTGCATCTATGTTTAGATTCAGCGAGGTAGAAACACGTTTTTTCTAAAAGCTGCGTTTGGACCTTCCAGAGTGGATGGGAGAACAGGCTGTGAAGAGAAATACCTTTCTCTGAAACCAAAACGGAGCTATCTAGCTGAATGGTTTTCAATGTGTATATTCAACTTCCAGAGATAAACTGATGTGGGTTTGCAGCAGTTCACAAACCCTTTCTTTGGAGAATGTAGAAACAGTCATTTCCAGTCATAGAGACACATATAAGAGTTAGAAATAAGAAAGCGTTTAAAACACAGAAGACCCGATTCGTAGAAACTCATCTGCTGTGTATTGGTTCCTATTAGGAAGTTGCATCTATGTTTAGATTCAGCGAGGTTGCAACCCGTTTCTTCTGAAAGCTGCGTTTGGACATTCCAGAGTGGAAGGGAGAAAAGGATGTAAAGAGAAATACCTTGCTCTAAATCCAAAACGGAGGTATCTAGCAGAATGGTTTTCAATGTGTGTATTCTACTTCCAGAGATAAACTGATGTGTGTTTGCAGAAGTTGAGAAACCCTTTCTTTGGAGATTGTAGAAACAGTCATTTCCAGCCCTAGAGATGCATATAAGAGTTAGCAGTAAGAATGCGTTTAAAACACAGAAGACCCGCTTCGTACAAACTCATCTGCTGTGTATTGGTTTCTATTAGGAAGTTGCATATATGTTTAGAATCAGCGAGGTTGCAACACGTTTCTTCTAAAAGCTGCATTAGGACATTCCAGAGTGGATGGGAGAACAGGCTGTAAAGAGAAATACCTTGCTCTAAAACCAAAACGGAGCTATCTAGCAGAATGGTTTTCAATGTTTATATTCAAATTCCGGAGATAAAGTGATGTGTGTTTGCAGCAGTTCAGAAACCCTTTCTTTGGAGAATGTAGAAACAGTCATTTCCAGCCATAGAGACGCATATAAGAGTTAGCAGTAAGAATGCGTTTAAAACACAGAAGACTCGCTTCGTACAAACTCATCTGCTGTGTGTTGGGTCCTTTTAGGAAGTTGCATCTATGTTTAGATTCAGCGAGGTAGAAACACGTATCTTCTAAAAGCTGCGTTTAGACATTCAGAGTAGATGGGAGAATCGGCTGTAAAGAAAAATACCTTGCTCTAAAACCAAAACGGAGCTTTCTTGCTGAATGGTTTTCAATGTGTGTATTCAAATTCCAGAGATAAACTGATGTGTGTTTGCAGCAGTTCAGAAACCATTTCTTTGGAGAATGAAGAAAAAATTATTTCCAGCCATAGAGATGCATATAAGAGTTAGCAGTAAGAATGCGTTTAAAACACAGAAGACCCGCTTCGTACAAACTCATCTGCTGTGTGTTGGGTCCTTTTAGGAAGTTGCATCTATGTTTAGATTCAGCGAGGTAGAAACACGTTTCTTCTAAAAGCTGCGTTTGGACATTCCAGAGTGGATGGGAGAACAGGCTGTAAAGAGAAATACCTTGCTCTAAAACCAAAACGGAGCTATCTAGCAGAATGGTTGTCAATGTGTGTATTGCACTTCCAGAGTTAAACTGATGTGTGTTTGCAGCAGTTCAGAAACCCTTTCTTTGGCGAATGTAGAAAAAGTCATTTCCAACCCTAGATACGCATATAACAGCAGTTAGAATGCGTTTAAAACACAGAAGACCTGCTTCTTACAAACTCATCTGCTGTGTGTTGGTTCCTTTTAGGAAGTTGCATCTATGTTTAGATTCAGCGAGGTTGCAACACGTTTCTTCTAAAAGCTGCGTTTGGACATTCCAGAGTGGATGGGAGAACAAGTTGTAAAGAAAAATACCTTGCTCTAAAACCAAAACGGAGCTTTCTTGCTGAATGGCTTTCAATGTGTGTATTCCACTTCCAGAGCTAAACTGATGTGTGTTTGCAGCAGTTCAGAAACCCTTTCTTTGGAGAATGAAGAAACAGTTATTTCCAGCCCCAGAGACGAATATAAGAGTTAGCAGTAAGAATGCGTTTAAAACACAGAAGACCCGCTTCGTACTTACTCATATGCTGTGTGTTAGTTTTCTTTAGGAAGTTGCATCTATGTTTAGATTCAGAGAGGTAGAAACACGTTTCTTTTAAAAGCTGCGTTTGGACATACCAGAATGGATGGGAGAACAGGCTGTAAAGAGAAATACCTTGCTCTAAAACCAAAACGGAGCTATCTAGCAGAGTGGTTGTCAGTATGTGTATTCAACTTCCAGAGTTAAACTGATGTGTGTTTGCAGCAGTTCAGAAACCCTTTTTTGGAAAATGTTGAAACAGTCATTTCTAGCCCTAGAGACGCATATAAGAGTTAGCAGTAAGAATGCGTTTAAAACACAGAAGACTCGCTTCGTACAAACTCATCTGCTGTGTGTTGGTTCCTTTTAGGAAGTTGCATCTATGTTTAGATTCTGTGAGGTAGAAACACGTTTCTTCTAAAAGCTAAGTTTGGACATTCCAGAGTGGATGGGAGAACAGGCTATAAAGAGAAATACCTTGCTCTAAAACCAAAAAGGAGCTATCTAGCAGAATGGTTTTCAATGTGTGTATTCAACTTCCAGAGATAAACTGATGTGTGTTTGCAGTAGTTCAGAAACCCTTTCTTTGGAGAATGAAGAAACAGTTATTTCCAGCACTAGAGATGCATATAAGAGTTAGCAGTAAGAATGCATTTAAAACACAGAAGACCCGCTTCGTACAAACTCATCTGCTGTGTATTGGTTCCTATTAGGAAGTTGCATCTATGTTTAGAATCAGCGAGGTTGCAACACGTTTCTTTTAAAAGCTGCGTTTGGACATTCCAGAGTGGATGGGAGAACAGGCTGTATAGAGAAATACCTTGCTCTAAAACCAAAACGGAGTTGTCTAGCAGAATGGTTTTCAATGTTTGTATTCAACTTCCAGAGATAAACTGATGTGTGTTTGCAGCAGTTCAGAAACCCTTTTTTGGAAAATGTAGAAACAGTCATTTCCAGGCATAGAGATGCATATAAGAGTTAGCAGTAAGAATGCCTTGAAAACACAGAAGACCCGTTTCGTACAAACTCATCTGCTGTGTGTTGGGTCCTTTTAGGAAGTTGCATCTATGTTTAGATTCAGCGAGGTAGAAACACGTTTTTTCTAAAAGCTGCCTTTGGACCTTCCAGAGTGGATGGGAGAACAGGCTGTAAAGAGAAATACCTTTCTCTGAAACCAAAACGGAGCTATCTAGCTGAATGGTTTTCAATGTGTATATTCAACTTCCAGAGATAAACTGATGTGGGTTTGCAGCAGTTCACAAACCCTTTCTTTGGAGAATGTAGAAACAGTCATTTCCAGTCATAGAGACACATATAAGAGTTAGAAATAAGAAAGCGTTTAAAACACAGAAGACCCGATTCGTAGAAACCCATCTGCTGTGTATTGGTTCCTATTAGGAAGTTGCATTTATGTTTAGATTCAGCGAGGTTGCCACCCGTTTCTTCTGAAAGCTGCGTTTGAACATTCCAGAGTGGAAGGGAGAAAAGGATGTAAAGAGAAATACCTTGCTCTAAATCCAAAACGGAGGTATCTAGCAGAATGGTTTTCAATGTGTGTATTCTACTTCCAGAGATAAACTGATGTGTGTTTGCAGAAGTTGAGAAACCCTTTCTTTGGAGAATGTAGAGACAGTCATTTCCATCCCCATAGTGGCATATAAGAGTTAGCAGTAAGAATGCGTTGAAAACACAGAAGACCCGCTTGTAACAAACTGATCAGCTGTGTGTTGGTTCCTTTTAGGATGTTGCGTCTATGTTTGGATTCAACGAGTTACAAATACGTTTCTTCTAAAAGCTGCATTTGGACATTCCAGAGTGGATGGGAGTACCGGCTGTATTGAGAAATATCTGTCTCTAAAGCAAAAACGGAGCTATCTAGCAGAATGGTTGTCAATGAGTCCACTCAAATTACAGAGTTAAACTGATGTGTGATTGCAGCAGTTCAGAAACCCCTTCATTGGAGATTGTAGAAACAGTCTTTTCCAGCCCTATAGTAGCATATAATGGTTAGCAGTAAGAATGCGTTTAAAACACAGAAGACCCGCTTCTTACAAACTGATCAGCTGTGTGTTGGTTCCTTTTAGGAAGTTGCATCTGTGTTCAGATTGAGGGAGTTAGAAATAAGTTTCTTCTAAAAGCTGCATTTGGACATTCCAGAGTGGATGGGAGTACCGGCTGTAATGAGAAATATCTCGCTCTAAAAGAAAAACGGAGCTATGTAGCAGAATGATTGTCAATGTCGGCATTCAACTTACTGAGATAAACTGATGGGTGGTTGTAGCAGTTCAGAAACCCTTTCTTTAGAGAATGTAGAAACAGTCATTTCCCGCCCTACAGTGCCATATAAGAGTTACCAGTAAGAAGGCCTTTAAAACACAGAGGACCCTCATCCTACAAAAGGATGCTGTGTGTTGCTTCCTTTTAGGGAGTTTTATCTATGTTTAGATTCAGCAAGTTAGAAAAACGTTTCTTCTAAAAGCTGCATTTGGACATTCCAGAGTGGATGGGTGTACATTCTATACAGAGAAATATCTGGATCTAAAACAAAAACGGAGCTATGTAACAGAATGGTTGTCAATGTGGGCATTCAACTTTCAGAGTTAAACTGATGTGTTTTTACAGCATTTCAGAAACCTTTTCTTTGGAGAATATAGAAACAGTCCTTTTCAGTCCTATAGTGGCATATAAGAGTTACCGGTAAGAAAGCTTTCAAAACATGGAAGACCCGCTTCTTAAAAACTGGTCTAATGTGCGTTGGTTCCTTTTTGGAAATTGCATCTATGTTTAGATTCAGCGAGTTAGAAACTCGTTTCTTCTAAAGGCTGCGTTTTGATATTCCAAAGTGGATGTGAATACAGCCTGTAATGAGTAATATCTGGCTCTAAAACAAAAATGGAGCTTTCTAGCAGAATGTTTGTCAATGAGTCCACTCAATTTACAGAGTTAAACTGACGTGTGATTGCAGCAGTTCAGAAACCCTTTCTCTGGAGAATGTAGAAACTGTCACTTCCAGCCCTATTGTGTCATATAAGAGTTAGCAGTAAGAATGCGTTTAAAACACAGAAGACCCGCTTTTTACAAACTGATCTGCTGTGTGTTGGTTCCTTTTAGGAAGTTGCATCTGTGTTTAGATTCAGCGAGTTAGAAATACGTTTCTTCTAAAACCTGCATTTGGACATTCCAGAGTGGATGGGAGTGCAGGCTGTAATGAGAAATATCTGGCTCTAAAACAAAAACGGAGTTATCTAGCAGAATGGTTGTCAATGTAGCCATTCAACTTACAGAGATAAAATGATGTGTCTTTGCAGCATTTCATTAACCCTTTCTTTGGGATTGAAAGATTAATTTCCATCCGTTTAGTGGTATATAAGAGTTAGCTATGTTTAAAACAGAGAAGACCCGCTTCTTAAAAACTGATCTGCTGTGTGTTTGTTCCTTTTACGAAGTTGCATCTTTGTTTAGAGTCAGCGAGTTAGAAACACGATTCTTCTAAAAGCTGCATTTGGACATTTTATACTTAATGGGAGTACATGCTGCAATGAGAAATATCTGGCTCTAAAACAAAAATGGAACTATCTAACAGAATGATTGTCAATGTGTACATTCTAGGATTCTAGAATTCATATATGTTAGTGTTCTAGAATTCATACACTCTAGGATTCTAGAATTCGGACCTTTTCTGGATTCCAGAACTCATAGATGCTAAGATTCTGGAATTTAGACCAGTTTAAGATTCTAGAATTCATACACTCTTAAATTCTAGAATTCATACGTTCTAGGATTCTAAAATTCAGACTTTTTATGGTTCTAGGATTCGGACTTACTACAATTCTGCAATTCCCACATGCTAGGATTCTGGAATTCAAACTTTCTCCATTTCTACCTTTGACGCTTTTAAAAATTTTAAAATTCAGATATTGGATGATTATAGAATTCACACCTTCTCGGATTCTAGAATTCAGACCTCTTTAGGATTCCAGAATTCAGACTTTTTATCTTTCTAGAACTCATGCATTCAAGGATTCTAGAATTCGGATCTATTTAGGATTCTAGAATTCATACATTCTAAGATTCTAGAATTCAGACCTATTTAGGATTCTAGAATTCATACATTTGGGCATTCTGGAATCCATACATTCTAAACTTCCAAACTAAATGCATTCTACAATTCTGGAGTACACACCTTTTTAACATTGTGGAATCCATTCTTTCGAGGATTCTAAAATTCAGGCATTCTTCTTGTATTCATACATTCTAGGATTCCAGGATTTGGACACACTTGAGATTCTAGAATTCATACATTCAAAAATTCTGAAATCCAGATCTTGTTTGGGTTCTAGAATGTATATATTATGGGATACTGGAATTCAGGCATTCTCTGAGTCTAGAATTCAGACATTGTTTCTGGCATTCATACGTTCTAAAATTCTAGAATTCAGACATCGTGGGTTTTTGAATAGAGACGTTCTGCAACACACATTTCAGTAGTCTTGCATTCAGACATTGTGTGAATCTCGAATTCAGACATCTTATGATTCATGGAATCGTACCTTCCAGGATTCTGGAATTCACATTGTCCTAAGATTCCAGAACTCAGACGTTTTATGATTCTACCATTCCAGAAATTAGATATCCAGAGATTCTAGAATTTCATCATTTTATGACCCTAGAATTCAGACATTTTAGGATTCTAGAAATCAGACACAGGAAGATTCTAGAATATGGACCTTTTAAAGATTCTAGAGTCCATATATTCTAGGAATCCATAATTCAGACATCTTCTGATTTTAGGTTTTTGACATTTTCACATTGGTGAATTCAGACTTGTTGAACATTCTAGAATGCATACATTCCGAGCTTCTGGAATTCACACACAATAAAATTCTAGAATTGAGACATGTTTGGATTCTAGAATTGTAACTATCTATAATTCCAGAACTCATACATTTTCTGATATTAGAATTCAGATGTTTTATCGTTTTACAATTTTGAAATTTGGACATGCGCATATTCTAGAATTCCAGCGTTTCATGATTCTAGAATTTATACATTTATAGAATCTAGAATTCATGCATTCTAGGACTCTGGAATTCATGCATTCTAAAATTATAAAATTCACACATTCCAGAATTCTAGAATACATGCCTTCTTAACATCGTAGAAGCCATTCTTTCTAGGATTCCAAAATTCCGACGTTTTTAAAACGGTAGAATTCATGCATTCTAGGATTCTAGGATTTAGACATATTTAAAACTCTAGAATACATACATTCTAAAATTCTAGAATGTGCGACCCGCAGAGACCCTTCCCGAAATAATTCAGTCCAAGGAACCGTTGGGCCGAGTCCAGGTTTATTGGGATCTGCGGGCAACCCAGGTGGGAGGGGAGCTGAGCTGCACCAAATTGCTGAAGACATGGGTTTATATCGGGAAGGTGATGGAGTTTAGCCGGAGGTGTCAGCTGCTGGTTGGTGGAAGGGAGAGCAGAGGAGGGTTTTCTGTGTGCCAGAAGGGGATTGGTCACCTCTTGGTGGGCTTAGGTTTGAATTTTATTGGCTGTCTTGTTTCTAGGCAGACTACTGCAACTGCCAAGGGGTGGGGGATGGGGGTTGGCTTTAGGTTTGGCGGGTTAAGGCTGAGCAGTGATTGGCTGCCCTGCGCTACCAGGCAGAATAGGGTCTGCAGGCAGACTCCAGGAAGTGAGGGACAAAATGGAGGACTGTGGGTTTTTCTACCAAACATTCCCAACTCCTTAAAAAGGAAAAAGGGCGATGAAGTCGTTCTGGCTACTTCCTGCTGGACTTGGGCGAAGAGGGGCCATGTTAAGGAGTCTGGGAGATTGGAAGAGGGGTGTAGGTGTAGTTTGGTGTTGGGTGGCTGGATACCGGCTGCAGCATCATTTGGTTGATGGTAACTCGGGTTAGTTCTTGAAACCGACGTTGGAGGAACTGGAAAAAACAAGGAGCAATGAGTAAAACAAGACAGATAACCAGTAAGGGACCAAGGAGTGGGGATAGGAGGGTGTACATGGAAGACGACCACCATGTGGAGGCTTCTGTTGAAAACTTGTAATTTTGGAGGCTGGTTTTGATTTTTTGGAGGTTTTTAATTTGCATTTCTACCAATTCGGACTCGTTGACATAGTAGCAGCATTCTTTTTGTAGGAAGATGCAGGTTCCTCCCCACTCTGCTGTAAGAAGATCCAGTGCCCTCCCGATTTTGTAGGGCTACCTGGGTGACCGAGGTGAATTGTCATTGGAGAGACGCAAGAGACGCTGCTGAGTCTTCAATGACTGCCTGAAGCGCCACTGGGAGGAATGCCGCCCTCCGGGTGCGATGGGATGGAGCCTGTGGGACCTGTAATAAGAGAAACTCAGCCGGAGAGCAGACAGTGAGTCAAGGTACTAGGGTGACTGGAAGGCATAAGAGGGTTGGAGGCTGGCTAGAAGACAGGGTTTTTGTTAGGGTGCCATTACACCAGAAGAAAATGCCTCTTGGAGCGGTTAGGCTGGTAGAAACCCGCCTTGTGTGGTTACAATAGGAATAATTGTAGCCTAGGGAGTAGCAGGCCGGGAATTTAGACTCAGGTAAGGCATAAAGTTGTACGTTAGGGATGGGAATGAACGGGTTAGATGATTCCGGAGCATAACGCGGAAAGGGAACCGGTACCACAACGAGAGGAGTCTGCCCAAGAGTGGCACACAGAAGGCAGGAGGTTAAATTAGTAAGTCCGGACTGGTTAGCAAGTGCTAACCCCTCTCTAAGGAGGGCGATCCATGAGAAGGGAACGTTGTGGGATTGGAGCTGAGTGGTTAGGACCTGTTCCTGCTTCAGTATAGAGGCGTTTATGGAGGTGAGCACATAAGCGCGCCATATGTAAAGGTGTGAGGAGGGGTACGTTTGCCCTGGGAAGTCATAGAGTGCTGCCTTTTGGGGACTGGTCCATCTTGGGTTCCAAGGGTCGGAAATGGTTAGAGTGAATTGGCTTTTTCCCGTAGGGACGCCCTGGGGGTTGAGTGATGGAGTTATGGTTAAAAGTGAGGGGCGGTTTAAACCCATTTGTGGAGTTTTCTCCAGGACACAGGTTGACCAGACACAGCCCAGACAAGAATGCCAGGAAGAGGCCTGACAGCCATCAGGCTGTTTGTAGTGGAAGCAGAGTACAGGGCGGGGGACCTTGGAGTTAAAAAGGAGGAAAAGTTGACCTGAATGGGGTGTGAGCACCCCACAGCAGGACAGTCCGGGGTGGCTAGGAGATGATTGTGAGAGTAAGGGGAGGAGTCACAGATATGATGTGTTTTGGTATAGTTTTCAGTAAGAAAGAATCTCCAGACATACTGAGAGGACTTAAGTTTTGGTGAGTTTGAGAGATAGAGGGCCAGTAGGAGTACACTCCCAGCAGGGAGAGGGGGGGCCATCAGGACACCTTTTTACTCGGGACAAGTGGACCCACGACGGGATTTGTGCGACCTTAATGGCTGAAGGGGTGGCGAGGATGACCGTGTAAGGGCCCTTCCCACTTGGGGGCGAAAGGCTTTGGGGAGAGGGATTTAATAAGGACTGAGTCACCCGGAGATACCCTTTGGGTGGTTTCGGATGGTTGAGTGGGCTGTGGAAGAGAAGCGTTGGCGTGTTCCCTAAGAAGATTTCGAAGGAGAGTGAAGTAGGGGAGGTAATTACTTAAAGGAGTGGCTTCGGAGGATGGAGGAGTTGAAAGTAAGAAAGGGCGACCATATAGTAGCTCAAACGGGCTAAGCTGTGCTGGGCCTCGAGGACTCGCTCTTAACCTGGCAAGGGCGAGGGGGAGTAGTGTAACCCAGGACTGGCGGAGTTCGAGCATAAGTTTGGTTAAATGCTCCTTGATGAGGCCATTGGCTCGTTCTACCTTACCAGAAGACTGGGGATGATAGGCAGCGTGTAATTTCCACTGGATTCCTAAGGAAGTGGAGACAGCGTTAGTAATTTTAGAGATGAAGGCTGGGCCGTTATCTGACTGTACGGTGGCCGGGAGTCCAAACCGGGGAATGATGTCTTGGATAAGATGAGTGGCCACTGTTCCCGCCGACTCAGAGGCTGTGGGATAAGCTTCAATCCGGCCTGAAAAAGTGTTGACAATGGTTAGTAGATAGCGGTATTGTTTGTGTTTTGACATGTGGGTAAAGTCAATCTGCCAATCTTGGCCAGGCAGAAACCCATGTAGTTGATGAAGTTGATGCCGAGGATGACAGGAACCTTGGGGGTTGGCTTTTGCACAGATAGTACAGGAGGACTGGACCTTCTGTATGGTGTTGAGGAGGTTGTGGGGGTGAAAAAGTGGACTGAGGAAGTGGTACAAGGCTTTGGGTCCAATGTGGAGTGAGTTGTGAATGTCTTGAATTATTTGGTATCTTTGTTTTTCAGGGAGTATAAGGAGATTGTGCTTAAAAACCCAGCTGTCCCTGAATTGAACATTGGGTAAAGATTGAAGGTTGACTAACTCCGTGGGAGAGTATTGGGGTTCGTATGTTTTGGAAAGGAAATAGAGAGTGGTGGTGGGGGGGGCTTTTTCTTTGGCTGTTGTTTTTGCAACGGAGTCAGCAAAGGCATTTCCCTTAGCTACAGGAGTGCATGAGGATTGGTGTCCCCTGCAATGGATGATAGTTACCTTACTGGGAAGCTGGATTGCCTGAATAAGCTGAGAGATGAGTTTTCCATTGAGAACGGGGGTGCTTTTAGTGGTAAGGAAGCCCCGTTCTTTCCATATCATGCAGTGGGAGTGAGCGATTAGGAAGGCATATTTGGAGTCTGTGTAAATGTTGACTACTTTTCCGGTTGCCCAGATTAATGCCCGAGTGAGGGCAATTAGCTCAACTTGTTGAGAGGTAGTTCCCGGGGGCAGAGGCTGAGCTTCAATGACGTCAGTGTCTGTAACAATGGCATAGGCAGCTTTCCGGGGTCCTTTAAGCGAATACGAACAGGCTGATGATGGGAGGCCACGGAGGGAGTACTGGTATCCCATACCTGTGGGCAAACGCTAGGAAGGAGTTGGACGGCCTGGTGCGGGGCTGGCGGGTTGGTAACCAGAGAAAGAAGGAAGATACTGGCATTAGTATGTGGGAAGACGATAGTTGCCTGCAGTTTGGTTAGAATGTCCCATCCTAAAAGGGGCACGGGGCATGAGGGGATGACTAGGAAGGAGTGGGTGAAAATGGAGGAGTTAAAAAAGCATGTGAGTGGAGGGGTTTTGCGCGGTGTGGATGGAGACCCGTCAATTCCCACAACAGAGACCTGGGAAGGAAGAGTTTGTCCTGAGTAGGAGGGAAGCACAGAGTAGGTAGCCCCCTTGTTGACTAAGAAGGAGACACTTTTACCCGCTACCTTGAACACAACCCTGGGCTCGGCAAGGGTAACCGGGGTTGGGGAGCCAGGGCTCCTCTAGTCATCTAACAGCCCTAGAAGTTCCGGGAACAGAGAGTTCTGGGTGCCTGGTTCCTGGGCGGCATGATCAGGTTCCAGGCCTCCAGTGACAGCCCCTTGCTGTCCAGGATGTCGGTCCGGAGAGACCGGGACCCTGGGCAAACTGAGGCAGTCAGACTTCCAGTGTCCCATAAGCTGACAGATGGGGCAGGGCTTGGTGGGTGGACGAGGTTGGGGACAGGCCTTGGACCAGTGTCCTTCCTTTCCACATTTAAAACAAGCACCTGGAGGGGTGCGAGTGGTATTTTGTGGGCCCCGGTTTCCTGCCGGCCGCAGGGCCGCTACTAGAGCCTGGGTTTGTAAAGTGACCTTCTGTTTCATTCGGGCTTGGCGGGCAGCCTCGGCTGCGTCTTCCCTTGCGTTAAAAACTTTAAATGCCATTTTCACCAGGTCTTGTATAGGGGTTTCCGGACCATCCTCCACCTTTTTTAGTTTTTTCGGATATTAGGAGTGGATTATGAGATGAAGTGGGAGGCTAAGACAGCAGCCCCAATTTGGGAAGTAGGGTCAAGCCGAGTATAACGGACAAGGGCTTCCTGTAAATGGCCGAGGAAAAGGGCAGGGTTTTTGCCTGGCTTTTGAGTGACTTCTCTAAGTTTATCATAGTTAACCACCTTATTGGAGACAGTATCCATGCCCCGCAGAAGATATTGGAGCATCCGGTCACGGGCAGGGATGTTAGACCCCGGCCCTTCCTGATAAGTCCACTGGGGGTCTGTGCTAGGGAGAACTTCAGTGCCAACTGGGATTTGATTAGGGTTTATAGCATGGTCCCTGTCTGCCATATGCCTGGCTGCCGCTAGGATGCACTCGTGTTCTTCTGCGGTGAGAGTGGAAGTGCAGATAACATGAATATCATGCCAGGTAAGACTATAAGCCTGAGTGAGGTACTGAAATTCCTTAATATAGGTGGAGGGATCGGCCGAGAAAGATCCAAGCCAGTGTTCAATTTGAGCCAGGTCTTGGAGGGAGAAAGGAACATGAATTCTGACGAGACCTTCTGCCCCGGCCACCTCACGAAGTGGCGCCAGGACAGTTGGTGGGTGGGAACGAGTACGGGCCGCAACTGGAGAACTTAAAGGGGGCGGCGCCGCAACGGTTGGAGGGGAGGGGGACGAGGAAGGAGGAGGAGCTGTGGGAGTGGGGGCAGGGTCTGCAACTGGCGGAGGAAGAGGGTTGGGGTGAGTAGGAGGGGGATGGGATAGGTGGTCAGGCAACTCCTCCTGCGGTTCATAAGGAGGGGGAGAGCTGACCTTGGGAGGGGTGCGAGCTAAGAGAACTTGGTGAGTGCAACAGGAGGAGCAGAGGTAGGGGTGGGAACGCAAATCCCAAAAAGCCTGGACGTACGGCACCTCACGATCCTTGCCAGAACGGCGACAAAAATTGTCTAGGTCTTGTAGGATGTTGGAATCGAAAGTACCAGTCGGAGGCCAATGTGACCGGTTATCTAGCTGGTATTGGGGCCAGGCCACTTGGGATAGAAAGATAAGCTTTTTTCGTTTGAGGGTCTGAGAGTAGCCCAGCCGAGAAAAATTGAGGAGTAAGCACCCGAGGGGGGTGTTGTTGGGGATTTTAGACTCCGTGTTCCCCATGGTGGTGTGGCGGGACCTCCCCTTTAGTGGGATTGGGCTAGAGTGGTGTGGGAAGAGGTGTCCCGTCTGTCCCACAGCCCCTCTAGAGGGTGATAGGAAGAGTCAGAGAAGGCGTCCCCCCTTCTGACTGTTCCTATAGTGGAAGTGGAAGTGGGGGAAGGACCAGAGGTGGCGTCCCTCGTCTGATCACTTCCAAGGCTCCTGGAGCCTGGTTGGAGGATCTGACTCTCGGGCCGGCCGGCGCTTGGCGAGGGATCAGTGGAGTGGGAGACGCAAAAGGAAAAGAGGCCACCACATGCACCGCGGGGAAGATAGGCAAGCAAATGGACTTACCTTATCCGGAGCGTGGAGGCCAATTCAGAGGAAGGGGGGGTCGCCGGAGGGAGGGGGCCACTGGTGGACCAGCCGCCCACACCTCCCAAGTTTCGGCACCAAATGTGCGACCCGCAGAGACCCTTCCCGAAATAATTCAGTCCAAGGAACCGTTGGGCCGAGTCCAGGTTTATTGGGATCTGCGGGCAACCCAGGCGGGAGGGGAGCTGAGCTGCACCGAATGGCTGAAGACATGGGTTTATATCGGGAAGGTGACGGAGTTCAGGCGGAGGTGTCAGCTGCTTGTTGGTAGAAGGGAGAGCAGAGGAGGGTTTTCTGCGTGCCAGAAGGGGATTGGTCACCTCTTGGCGGGCTTAGGTTTGAATTTTATTGGCTGTCTTGTTTCTAGGCAGACTACTGCAACTGCCAAGGGGTGGGGGATGGGGGTTGGCTTTAGGTTTGGTGGGTTAAGGCTGAGCAGTGATTGGCCGCCCTGCGCTACCAGGCAGAATAGGGTCTGCAGGCGGACTCCAGGAAGTGAGGGACAAAATAGAGGACTGTGGGTTTTTCTACCAAACACTAGAATTCAGGTCTTGTTAGGATTCTAAAATTTATAGATGATAGGATACTAGAATTCACACATTCTATGATTCTAGAATTCAGATATTTTATGCTTCTAGAATTCAGACATTCTAAAATTCTAGAAATCAGACATTGTTGGATTCTAGAATTGAGACCTTCTACAACACACATTTTAAGAATTCTAGATTCCAAGAATGTATGAATACTGGAATCCAAAATATCTCTGAATTCTAGCATACTACAATGTGTGAATTCTGGAATCCTACAAGGCACAAATTTTAAAATCCTAAAGAAGTCTGAATTCTAGCATCTTAAAAACGTCTAAATTCTGGAATCCTAGAATGTATAAATTTCTGAATCCTAAAAAGTCTGTACTCTAGAATCCTGGAAGGTATGAATCCTAGAATCATAAAATGTCTCAATTCTAGAACCCGAAAAATGTATGAATTGTGGAATCGTTAAAATGTCAAAATTTTCGAATTCTAAGGTGTATGAAATCTACAATGGAAGAAAGCCTGAATTGTAGAATGCAAGCATGTCAGAACTGTCAAATGGTAGTATGTCTGAATTCAAGAACCATAAAAATTCTTAGTTCTAGAATCCTAAAATGAATGAATTCTAGAATCCTAGGGTGTATGAATTCTAGAATCTGAAAAAGGTCTCAATTCCAGAATCTTAGAATGCATGAATTCTAGAATACTAGAAAAGGCTGAATTCTAGAATCCAAGAGTGAATGAATTCCAGAATCTTCTTAAGGTCTGAATTCTGGAATTCTAGAATCCTAGAATGTATGATTTCCAGAATCCTAAATAGTTTGAATTCTAGGTGCCTAGAATGTATGATTTTCGGCATCCAAAAAAAGATTTGGATTTCAGAATCTTCGAATGCATGAATTCTAGAATCCTAAAATGTCTGAATTCTAGAATCAAAAAAAAAAATGTGAGAATTCTAGAAGCTCCGGATGTCTAAATTCTAGAATTGTAGAATCATAAGTCGTCTGAATTCGAGAATCTGAAAATGCGTGTGTTCTAGAATTGTAGAATGATAAATTTCCAGAATCCAACGATGTCTGAATTCTAGAATTTTAGCAGGTTTGAATTCTAGAATCTTGGAATGTATGCATTCTAGAATCTTAAACGGGTGTGAATTCTACAATGTGAAAATGTCGAAATACTAGAATCATAACATGTCTGAATCACAGATTCCTAGAATGTATGAATTCTAGAATCTGCAAATAGTGCGAATTCTAGAATCCTAGAAGGTCTGAATTCTAGGATCATAAGATGTTTGAATGTCGGAATCATGGAATGTTTGAATGCAAGACTCCTAAGATGTGTGTTGTAGAGGGTCTCAATTCTAGAATCCAACAATGGCTGAATTCTAGAATTTCAGAATGGCTGAATTCTAGAAACATAAAATGTCTGAATTCTAGAATCATAGAATGTGTGAATTCTGGTATCCTATCATGTATAAATCCTAGAATCCTAAGAAGACCTGAATTCTAGAATTTTAGAATGTATGTATTCTAGAGTCTTAAATATGTCTAAATTATAGAATTCTAGAACGCATGAATTCTACCATTTCAAAAACGTCTGAATTTTGGAATCCTAGAAAGAATGGCTTCTACGATGTTAAGAAGGCGTGTATTCTAGAATTCTGGAATGTGTGAGTTTAATAATTTGAAAATGCATGAATTCCAGAATCCTAGAATGTATGAATTCTAGATTCCAAGAATGTATGAATTCTAGAATCCCAAATATTTCTGAAATCTAGAAACATCGAATGTCAGATTTCCAGGATCATAAAGGGCCTGAACTCTAGAATCCAAAAATGAATGGATTCTGGAATCATAAAACGCTGGAATTCCTGAATTTGCACATGTCCAAATTACAGAATTGTAAAATGATATAACATCTGAATTCTAGAATCAGAAAATGTATGAGTTATAGAATTGTAGACAGATACAATTCTAGAATCCAAAGATGTCTCAGTTCTAGAATTTTAGTATGTGTGAATTCCAGAATCTCGGAATGTATACATTCTAAAATCTTCAACAGGTCTGAATTCTCCAATGTGAAAATGTCGAAAACCTAGACTCAGAATATCTGAATTCTAGAAACATGAAATGTCTGAATTCTAGAATCATAGAATGTGTGAATTCTAGTATCCTATCATGTATAAATTCTA
Organism: Saimiri boliviensis; assembly: GCF_048565385.1. Lineage (NCBI taxonomy): Eukaryota > Metazoa > Chordata > Mammalia > Primates > Cebidae > Saimiri > Saimiri boliviensis. The sequence goes on along the minus strand of NC_133470.1, from coordinate 81,285,465 downwards.
GAATCCTAACAAGACCTGAATTCTAGAATTTTAGAATGTATGTATTCTAGAGTCTTAAATATGTGTAAATCCTAGAATCCTAGAATGCATGAATTCTACCATTTTAAAAACGGCTGAATTTTGGAATCCTAGAAAGAGTGGCTTCTACGATGTTAAGAAGGCAAGTATTCTAGAATTCTGGAATGTGTGACTTTTATAATTTGAGAATGCATGAATTCCAGAATCCTAGAATGTATGAATTTTAGATTCCAAGAATGTATGAATTCTAGAATCCCAAATATTTCTGAAATCTAGAAAGATCGAATGTCAGATTTCTAGAATCATAAAGGGCCTGAACTCCAGAATCCAAAAATGAATGGATTCTAGAATCATAAAACGCTGGAATTCCTGAATCTGCACATGTCCAAATTAAAGAATTTTAAAACTATAAAACATCTGAATTCTAGAATAAGAAAATGTATGAGTTCTGGAATTGTACACAGTTACAATTCTAGAATCCAAAGATGTCTCAATTCTAGAATTTTAGTAGGTGGGAACTCCAGAATCTCGGAATGTATGCATTCTAGCATCTTCAACAGGTCTGAATTCTCCAATGTGAAAATGTCGAAAACCTAGACTCAGAAGATTTCTGAATAACGGATTCCTAGAATGTATGGAGTCTAGAATCTTTAAAAGGTCCGAATTCTAGAATCTTCCAATGTCTCAATTCTAGAATCCTAAAATGTCTGAATTCTAGAATCCTAAAACATCTGAATTCTAGAATCCTAAAATGTCTGAATTCTAGACTCATAAAATATTAGAATTCTATAGTCACCAGATGTCGAATTTCCGGAATGGTAGAATCAAAGAACGTCTGAGTTCTGGAATCTCAGGACAGTGTGAATTCCAGAATCCCGGAAGGTACGATTCCATGAATCATAGGATATCTGAATGCGAGATTCACAGAATTTCTGAACGCAGGAGTACTAAAATGTGTGTTGCAGAACGTCTCCGTTCCAGAAACCCACGATGTCTGAATTCTAGAATTTTAGAACGTCTGAATGCCAGAAACAATGTCTGAATTCTAGACTCACAGAATGCGTGAATTCCAGTATCCCATAATATATGCATTCTTGAATCCTAACAAGATCTGGGTTCCAGAATTTTAGAATGTATGAATTCTAGAATCTTTAATGTGTCCAAATCCTAGAATCCTAGAATCCTAGAATGTATGAATTCAAGAACTTTAAGAAGGCCTGAATTTTAGAATCCTCGAAAGAATGGATTCCACAATGTTAAAAAGGTTTGTACTCTAGAATTGTAGAATGCATGAAATTTGGTAGTTTAGAATGTATGGATTCCAGAATGCCCAAAGGTATGAATTCTAGAATCCTAAGTAGTTCTGAATTCTAGAATCTTAGAATGTATGAATTCTAGAATCCTAAATAGATCTGAATTCTAAAATCTTTGAATGCATGAGTTCTAGAAGGATAAAAAGTCTGAATTCTGGAATCCTAAAGAGGTCTGAATTCTGGAATCTGAGAAGGTGTGAATTCTAGAATCATCCAATATCTGAAATTTAGAATGTTAAAATGCCTGAATGGTAGAAATGAAGAAAGTCTGAATTCCAGAATCCAAGCATGTGGGAACTGTAGAATTGTGGTATGTCCGAAACCTAGAACCATAAAAAGTCGGAATTTTAGAATCCTAGAAGGTATGAATTCTAGAATTTTAGAGTGTATGAATTCTAGAATCTTAAAGTGGTCTAAATTCCTTAATCTTAGCATGTATGAGTTCTAGAATACTAAAAAGGTCCGAATTCTAGAATCCTAGAATGTATGAATTCTAGAATCCTATACAGGTCTGAATTCTGGAATCCTAGAATGTATGAATTCTAAAAGCCTAACCAATATGAATTCTAGAATCCTAGAAGGTATGCATTCTAGAATCCTAAGACAGGATTGAACTTTAGGATCATGGAATGTGTGAATTTCTGGAATCCCAAAATGTCTGAGTTCTAGAATTGTAGAAAGTCTGAAATCTGTACTCCAACCATATCTGAATTCTAGAGCTTTAGAATATCTGAATTCTAGAATCACAAAATGTCTAAATTCTAGAATACGAGAACGTTTGAATTCGGGAATTATAATATAGGATGAATTCCAGAATCCTAGAACAGGCGAACTTTAGAATCATAAGGTCTATGAATGCAAGAAGGAGAGAATGTCTGAATACTAGAATCCTGAAATGTATTAATTCTAGAGTCTTAAAAATGTCTGAATTCTATAGTCCTAAACTGTATGAATCCTAAAATCATAAAATGTCTGAATTCTAGAATATGGGGACGTCCATATTCTAGAATTCTACAATGATAAAATGTCTCAATTCTAAAACCCTAAAAAGTGTTAGTCCTAGAATTGTGGAAAGTGTTAGTTTTAGAATCCAACGATGATGTCTGAATTCTAGAATTTTAGAATGACTGAATTCTAGCATCAAGAAATGTCTGAATTCTAGAATCCTAGAATGTGTGAATTCTGGAATCCTACAAGGCACAAATTCTAGAATCCTAAAGAAGTCTGAATTCTAGGATCTTCAAAACGTCTAAACTCCAGAACCTAGAATGTATAAATTTCCAAATCCTAAAATGTCTGTATTCTAGAATCCCGGAATGTATGAATTCTAGAATCATAAAAGGCATCAATTCTAGGATCCGAAAAATGTATGAATTGTGGAATCGTTAAAATGTCAAAATTTTCGAATTCTAAAATGTGTGAATTCTACCATGGAAGAAATGCTGAATTCTAGAATGCAAGCATGTCGGAACTGTCGAATGGTAGTATGTCTGAATTCTTGGAAAATAAAACGTCTTAGTTCTAGGATCCTAAAATGAATGAATTCTAGAATCCTAGGGTGTATGAATTCTAGATTCTGAAAAAGGTCTCAATGCTAGAATCTTGGAATGCATGAATTCTAGAATACTAGAAAAGTCTGAATTGTAGAATTCTAGAATGAATGAATTCCGGAATCCTCTAAAGGTCTGAATTCTGGAATTCTAGAATCCTAGAATGTATGATGTCTTGAATCATAAAAAGTATGAATTCTAGGGGCTTAGAATGTATGAATTCTGGCAAACAAAAAAAGATCCGGATTCTAGAATCTTCGAATGCATTAATTCTAGAATCCTAAGATGTATGAATTCTAGAATAAAAAGAAAATGTGAGAAATCTAGAAGATCCGGATATCTAAATTCTAGAATTGTTGAATCAAAAAACGTCTGAATTAGAGAATCTGAAAATGTGTGTGTTCTAGAATTGTAGAATGTTAAATTTCCAGAATCCAACAATGTGTGAATTCTAGAATTTTAGCAGGTTTGAATTCTAGAATCTTGGAATGTATGCATTCAAGAATTCTTAAACGGGTCTGAATTCTACAATGTTATAATGTCAAAATCCTAGAATCATAACATGTCTGAATCGTGGATTCCTAGAATATATGAGTTCTAGAATCTGAAAATAGTGCAAATTCTAGAATCCTAGAAGGTCTGTATTCTAGCATCATAAGACGTCTGAATGAGGGAATCATGGAATGTCTGAATGCAAGATCACGAGTATGTGTGTTGTAGAAGATCTCAATTCTAGAATCCAACAATGGCTGAATTCCAGAATTTTAGAAAGTCTAAATTTTAGAAACATAAAATGTCTGAATTCTAAAATCATGGAAGGTGTGAATTCTAGTATCCTATCATGTATAAATTCTAGAATCCTAACAAGACCTGAATTCTAGAATTTTAAAATGTATGTATTCTAGAGTCTTAAATATGTCTAAATCCTAGAATCCTAGAATGCATGAATTCTACCATTGTAAAAACGTCTGAATTTTGGAATCCCAGAAAGAATAGCTTCTACGATGTTAAGACGGAGTGTATTCTAGAATTCTGGAATATGTGAGTTTTATAATTTGAGAATGCATGAATTCCAGAATCCTAGAATGTAAGAATTCTAGATTCCAAGAATGTATGAATTCTAGAATCCCAAATATTTCTGAAATCTAGAATCATCGAATGTCAGATTTCTAGAATCATAAAGGGCCTGAATTCTAGAATCCAAAAATGAATGGATTCTAGAATCATAAAATGCTGGAATTCCTGAATCTGCACATGTCCAAATTACAGAATTGTAAAACGATAAAACATCTGAATTCTAGAACCAGAAAATGTGTGAGTTCTAGAATTGTAGACAGTTACAATTCTAGAATCCAAAGATGTCTCAATTCTAGAATTTTAGTATGTGTGAATTCCAGAATCTCGGAATGTATGCCTTCTAGAATCTTCAACAGGTCTGAATTCTCCAATGTGAAAATGTCAAAAACCTAGAATCAGCAGATGTCTGAATTATGGATTCCTAGAATGTATGGACTCTAGAATCTTTAAAAGGTCCGAATTCTAGAAACTTCCAATGTCTGAATTCTAGAATCCTAAAATGTCTGAATTCTAGAATCCTAAAATGTCTGAATTCTAGGGTCATAAAATGTTAGAATTCTAGAGTCTCCAGATGTCTAACTTCCGGAATGGTAGAATCATAAAACGTCTGAGTTCTGGAATCTTAGGACAGTGTGAATTCCAGAATCCTGGAAGGTACGATTCCATGAATCATAGGATATCTGAATGTGAGATTCACAGGATGTCAGAACGCAAGACTACTAAAATGTGTGTTGCAGAACGTCTCCATTCCAGAAACCCACGATGTCTGAATTCTAGAATTTTAGAACGTCTGAATGTCAGAAACAATGTCTGAATTCTAGACTCACAGAATGCGTGAATTCCAGTATCCCATAAGGTATACATTCTAGAATCCTATCAAGATCTGGGTTCCAGAATTTTAGAAAGCTTGCATTCTAGAATCTTAAATGTTTCCAAATCCTAGAATCCTAGAATCCTAGAATGTAGGAATTCAAGGAATTTAAGAATTCTTGAATTTTAGAATCCTCAAAAGAATGGATTCCACAATGTTAAAAAGGTGTGTACTCTAGAATTGTAGAATGCATGAAATTTGGAAGTTTAGAATGTATGAATTTCAGAATGCCCAAACGTATGAATTCTAGAATCCTAACTAGGTCTGAATTCTAGAATCTTAGAATGCATGAATTCTAGAATCTTAAATACATCCGAATTCTAGAGTCTTTGAATGCATGAATTCTAGAATGATAAAAAGTCTCAAATATGGAATCCTAAAGAGGTCTGAATTCTAGAATCCTAGAACATGTGAATTCTAGAATCAAGAAATGGAGAAAGTCTGAATTCCAGAATCCAAGCATGTGGGAATTGAAGAATTGTAGTGTGTCCAAATCCTAGAACCATAAAAAGTCGGAATTTTAGAATCCTAGGATGTACGAATTCTAGAATTTTAGAGTGTTTGAATTCTAGTATCTTAAACTGGTCTAAATTCCGGAATCTTAGCATGTATGAGTTCTAGAATACTAAAAAGGTCCGAATTCTAGAATCCTAGAATGTATGAATTCTAGAATCCTATAAAGGTCTGAATTCTGGAATCCTAGAATCTAGAATCTCCAGATGTCTAATTTCTGGAATGGTAGAATCATAAAACGTCTGAGTTCTGGAATCTTAGGAGAGTGTGAATTCCAGAATCCTGGAAGGTATGATTCCATGAATCATAAGATGTCTGAATTCGAGATTCACACAATGACTGAATGCAAGACTACTGAAATGAGTGTTGCAGAACGTCTCTGTTCCAGAAACCAACGATTTCTGAATTCTAGAATTTTAGAACATCTGAATGCCAGAAACAATGTCTGAATTCTAGAATCAAAGAATGCGTTAATTCCAGTATCCCATAATGTATACATTCTAGAACCCAAACAAGATCTGGATTCCAGAATTTAAGAATGTATGAATTCTAGAATCTCAAATGTGTCCAAATCCTAGAATCCTAGAATGTGTGAATTCAAGAAGAATGCCTGAATTTTATAATCCTCGAAAGAATGGATTCCACAATGTTAAAAAGCTGTGTACTCTAGAATTGTAGAATGCATTTAATTTGGAAGTTTAGAATGTATGGATTCCAGAATGCCCAAATGGATGAATTCTAGAATCCTAAATAGGTCTGAATTCTAGAATCTTAGAATGTATGAATTCTAGAATCCTAAATAGATCCGAATTCTAGAATCTTTGAATGCATGAGTTCTAGAATGAAAAAAAGTCTGAATTCCTGAATCCTAAATAGGTCTGAATTCTAGAATTCTAGAATGTGTGAATTCTAGAATCATAAAATATCTGAATTTTAGAATTTTAAAAAGCGTGAATGGTAGAAATGGAGTAAGTTTGAATTCGGGAATCCTAGCATGTGGGAATTGTAAAATTGTAGTAAGTCCGAATCCTAGAACCATAAAAAGTCTGAATTTCAGAATCCTAGAACGTATGAATTCTAGAATTTTAGAGTGTAAGAATTCCAGAATCTTAAACTGGTCTAAATTCCGGAATCTTAGCATCTATGAGTTCTAGAACACAAAAAAGGTCCGAATTCTAGAATCCTAGAGTGTATGAATTCTAGAACACTAACATATATGAATTCTAGAATCCTAGAATGTACACATTGACAATCATTCTGTTAGATAGCTCCATTTTTGTTTTAGAGCCAGATATTTCTCATTGCAGCCTGTACTCCCATTCAGTATGAAATGTCCAAACGCAGCTTTTAGAAGAATCGTGTTTCTAACTCACTGACTCTAAACATAGATGCAACTTCGAAAAAGGAACCAACACATAGCAGATCAGGTTATAAGAAGCGGGTCTTCTGTGTTTTAAACATAGCTAACTCTTATATGTCACTAAAGGGATGGAAATTACTCTTTCTATGTTCTCCAAAGAAAGGGTTTCTGAACTGCTGCAAAGACACATCATTTTATCTCTGTAAATTGAATGACCACATTGACAACCATTCTGCTAAATAGCTCCGTTTTTGTTTTAGATCCAGATATTTCTCCTTACAGCCTGCACTCCCATCCACTCTGGAATGTCCAAATGCAGCTTATAGAAGAAACGTATTTTCTAACTCGCTGAATCTAAACATAGATGCAACTTCCTAAAAAGAACCAACACACAGCTGATCAGTTTGTAAGAGGCGGGTCTTCTGTGTTTTAAACGCATTCTTACTGCTAACTCTTATATGCCACTATAGGGCTGGAAATGACTATTTTTATATTCTCCAAAGAAAGGGTTTCTGAACTGCTGCAATCACACATCAGTTTAACTCTGTAAGTTTAGTGGACTCATTGACAACCATTCTGCCAGATAGCTCCGTTTTTGTTTTAGAGCCAGATATTTCTCATTACAGGCTTTATTCACATCCACTCTGGAATGTCCAAACGCAGCCTTTAGAAGAAACGTGTTTCTAACTCGCTGAATCTAAACATAGATGCAACTTTCAAAAAGGAACCAACGCACAGTAGACCAGTTTTTAAGAAGCGAGTCTTCTGTTTTTCAAATGCATTCTTCCTAACACTTACATGCCACTACAGGGCTGGATATGACAGTTTCTGCATTCTTCAAAGAAAGGGTTTCTGAACTGCTGCAAACACACAACAGTTTAACTCTGTAACTTGAATGTACATATTCACAATGATTCTGCTAGACAGTTCCGTTTTTTGTTTTAGAGCCAGATATTTCTCATTACAACCTATGCTCCCATTGACTCCGGAATGTCCAAATGCAGCTTTCAGAAGAAACGTGTTTTTAACTCGCTGAATCTAAACATACATCCAACTTCCTAAAAGGAATCAACACACAGCAGATCAGTTTGTAAGAAGCGGGTCTTCTGTGTTTTAAACATAGCGAACTCTTATATGCCACTTAAGGGATGGAAATGACTCTTTCTACGTTCTCCAAAGAAAGGGTTTCTGAACTGCTGCAAAGACAAATCATTTTTTTTCTGTAAGTTGAACGGCCACATTGACAACCAGTATGCTAGATAGCTCCGTTTTTGTTTTAGATCCAGATATTTCTCCTTACTCTCTGTACTCCCATCCACTCTGGAATGTCCAAACGCAACTTTTAGTATAAACGTCTTTCTAACTCGCTAAATCTAAACATAGATGCAACTTCCTAAAAGGAACCAATACACAGCAGATAATTTTATATGAAGCTGGTCTTCTGTGTTTCAAATGCTTTCTTACTGCTAACTCTTAAATGCCACTATAGGGCTGAAAATGACTGTTTCTATATTCTCCAAAGAAAGGGTTTCTGAAATGCTGCAAAAACCATCAGTGTAGCTGTGTAAGGTGAATGCACACATTGAAAACCATTCTGCTAGATAGCTTTGATTTTGATTTAGAGCCAGACATTTGTCATTAGAGCTTGTATTCCCATGTAATCTGGAATTTCCAAATGCAGCTTTTAGAAGAAACCTATTTCTAACTCGCTGAATCTAAACATACATCCAACTTCCTAAAAAGAAGCAACACACAGCTGATCAGTTTGTAAGAAGAGGGTCTTCTGTGTTTTAAACGCATTCTTACTGCTGACTCTTATATGCCAATCTAGGGCTGGAAATGACTGTTTCTATATTCTCCAAAGAAAGGGTTTCTGAACTGCTGCAAACACACATCAGTTTAACTCTTTAAGTTGAATGCCCACATTGATAACCATTCTGTTACATAGCTCCGTTTTTGTTTTAGAGCCAGATATTTCTCAGTATAGCCTGTACTCCCATCCACTCTGGAATGTCCTAACGCAGCTTTTAGAAGAAAAGTTTTTCAGACGTCATATGATTGTACAATTCTAGAATTTAGACATCCGGAGCTTCTAGAATTTTTTGATTATAGAATCCAGACATTTTAGAATTCTAGAATTCATGCATTCGAAGATTCTAGAATCCGGATCTTTTTTTGGATGCCAGAATTCATACATTTTAGGCACCTAGAATTCATACTTTTTAGGATTCTGGAAATCATACATTCTAGGATTCTAGAATTCCAGAATTCAGACCTTTAGAGGATTCTGGAATTCATTCATTCCAGGATTCTAGAATTCAGGCTTTTTTAGTATTCTAGAATTCGTGCATTCTAAGATTCTGGAATTGAGTCCTTTTCAGATTCTAGAATTCATACACCCTAGGATTATAGAATTCATTCATTTTAGAACTAATTATGGTCCTAGAATTCAGACATACTACCATTCGACAGTTCCCACATGCTTACATTCTAGAATTCAGCCTTTCTTCAATGGTGGAATTCACACATTTTAGAATTCCAAAATTTTGACATTTTAACGATTCCACAATTAATATATTTTTCGGATCCTAGAATTGAGGCATTTTATGATTCTAGAATTCATACATTCTGGGATTCCAAAATACAGACTTTTTAGAATTCCGAAATTGATACATTCTACGATTCTAGAATTTAGACGTTTTAAAGATGCTAGAATTCAGACTTCTTTAGGATTCTAGAATTTGTGCCTTGTAGGATTCCAGAATTCACAAGTTCTAGGATTCTAGAATTCAGATATTTCTTGATGCTAGAATTCAGTCATTCTAAAATTCTAGAATTCAGATATCATCGTTGGATTCTAAAATTAACACTTTCTACATTTCTAGGACTAACACTTTTTAGGGTTTTAGAATTCAGACATTTTATCATTGTAGAATTCTAGAATATGGACATCCTCATATTCTAGAATTCAGACATTTTATAATTTTAGGATTCATACAGTTTAGGACTATAGAATTCAGACCTTTTTAAGATTCTAGAATTCATACATTTCAGGATTCTAGTATTCAGACATTCTATCATTCTTCATTCATAGAACTTATGATTCTAAAGTTCATCAGTTCTAGGATTCTTGAATTCATCCTATATTATAATTCCCGAAATAAAACGTTCTCGTATTCTAGAATTTAGACATTTTGTGATTCTAGAATTTAGATATTCTAAAGCTCTAGAATTCAGATATGGTTGGAGTCCAGATTTCAGACTTTCTACAATTCTAGAACTCAGACATTTTGGGATTCCAGAAATTCACACATTCCAGGATTATAAAGTTCAATCCTGTCTTAAGACTCTGGAATGTGTACCTTCTAGGATTCCAGAAATCATATAGGTTAGGGTTCTAGAATTCATACATTCTAGGATTCTTGAATTCGGACCATTTCAGATTCTAGAAATCATAGATGCTACGATTCCGGTCTTTAGACCAGTTTAAGATTCTAGAATTCATACACTCTAAAATTCTAGAATTCGTATTTTGTAGGATTCTAAAATTCCGACTTTTTATGTTTCTAGGCTAAGGTCATACTACAATTCTACAATTCCCACATGCTTGGATTCTGGAATTCAGACTTTCTCCATTTCTAACATTCACGCATTTTAACATTCTAAATTTCAGATAGTGGATGATTCTAGAATTCACACCTTCTAGGATTCTAGAATTCACACCTCTTTAGGATTCCAGAATTCAGAATTTTTATCATTCTAGAAGTTATGCATTCAAAGATTCTAGAATTCAGATGTATTTAGGATACTAGAATTCATACACTCTAAGATTCTAGAATTCAGACCTAGTTAGGCTTCTAGAATTCATACGTTTGGGCATTCTGGAATCCGTACATTCTAAACTTCCAAATTTCATGCATTTTACAGTTCTAGAGTACACACCTTTTTAACATTGTGCAATCCATTCTTTTGAGGATTCTAAAATTCAGGCCTTCTTAAAGTTCTTGAATTCATGCATTCTACGATTCTAGGATTCTAGGTTTTGGACAGATTTAAGATTCTAGAATTCAGACATTCTAAAATTCTGGAACCCAGATCTTGTTAGGATTCTAGAATGCATACATTATGGGATACTGGAATTCACCCATTCTGTGAGTCTAGAATTCAGACATTGTTTCTGGCATTCAGACGTTCTAAAATTCTAGAATTCAGACATCGTGGGTTTCCGGAACGCAGACATTCTGCAACACACATTTTAGTAGTCTTGCGTTCAGACATTCTGTGAATCTCGCATTCAGATATCCTATGATTCATGGAATCGTACCTTCCGGGATTCTGGAATTCACACTGTCCTAAGATTCCAGAACTCAGACGTTTTTTGATTCTACCATTCCGGAAATTAGACGTCCGGAGACTCTAGAATTCTAACATTTTATGACTCTAGAATTCAGACATTTTAGGATTCTAGAATTCAGACGTTTTAGGATTCTAGAATTCAGACATTGGAAGATTCTAGAATTCGGACCTTTTAAAGATTCTAGAGTCCATACATTCTAGGAATCCATAATTCAGACATCTTCTGAGTCTAGGTTTTCGACATTTTCACATTGGAGAATTCAGACCTGTTGAAGATTCTAGAATGCATACATTCCGAGATTCTGGAATTCACACATACTAAAATTCTAGAATTGAGACATCTTTGGATTCTAGAATTCTGTCTGTCTACAATTCTAGAACTCACACATTTTCTGATTCTAGAATTCAGATGTTTTATCGTTTTACAATTCTGTAATTTGGACATGTGCAGATTCTGGAATTCCAGCGTTTTATGATTCTACAATCCATTCATTTTTGGATTCTAGAATTCAGACCCTTTATGATTCCAGAAATCTGACATTCGATGATTCTAGATTTCAGAAATATTTGGGATTCTAGAATTCATACATTCTTGGAATCTAGAACTCACACATTCTAGGATTCTGGAATTCATGCATTCCCAAATTTTAAAAGTCACACATTCCAGAATTCTAGAATACACGCCTTCTTAACATCGTAGAAGCCATTCTTTCTAGGATTCCAAAATTCAGACGTTTTTACAATGGTAGAATTCATGCATTCTAGGATTCTAGGATTTAGACATATTTAAGACACTAGAATACATACATTCTAAAATTCTAGAATTCAGGTCTTGTTAGGATTCTAGAATTTATACATGATAGGATACTAGAATTCAGACATTCTATGATTCTAGAATTCAGACATTTTCTGTTTCTAGAATTCAGACATTCTGAAATTCTAGAATTCAGCCATTGTTGGATTCTAGAATTGAGACCCTCTACAACACACATTTTAGGAGTCTTGCATTCAGACATTCGATGTTTCCCACATTCAGACATCTTATGATCCTAGAATTCAGACCTTCTAAGATTCTAGAATTCGCAGTATTTGCAGATTCTAGAATTCATACATTCTAGGAATCTAGGATTCAGACATGTTATGATTCCAGGATTTCGACATTTTTACATTGTAGAATACAGACGCGTTTAAGATTCTAGAATGCATACATTCCAAGATTCTAGAATATACACCTGCTAAAATTCTAGAATTCAGACATCGTTGGATTCTGGAAATTTAACATTCTACAATTCTAGAACACACACATTTTCAGATTCTCGAATTCAGACGTGTTATGATTCTACAATTCTAGAATTTAGACATCCGGAACTTCTAAATTCTCCCTCTTTTTTTTTTTTTGGTTCTAGAATTCAGACATTTTAGGATTCTAGAATTCATGCATTTGAAGATTCTGAAATCCGGATCTTTTTTTGGATGCCAGAATTCATATATTCTAGGGACCTAGGTTTCCTACTTTTTAGGTTTCTGGAAATCATACATTCTAGGATTCTGGAATTCCAGAATTCAGACCTTTAGAGGATTCTGGAGTTCATTCATTCTAGGATTCTAGATTTCAGACTTTTCTAGTATTCTAGAATTCATGTATTCTTATATTCTGGAATTGAGACCTTTTTCAGATTCTAGAATTCATACACCCTGGGATTCTAGCATTCATTCATTTTAGGATTCTAGAACTAAGACTTTTTATGGTCCTAGAATTCAGACATACTACCATTCGACAGTTCCGACATGCTTGCATTCTAGAATTCAGCATTTCTTCCATGGTAGAATTCACACATTTTAGAATTCGAAAATTTTGACATTTTAACGATTCCACAATTCATACATTTTTCGGATTCTAGAATTGAGGCATTTTATGATTCTAGAATTCATACATTCCGGAATTCTAGAATACAGACTTTTTAGGATTCAGAAATTTATACATTCTACGATTTTAGAGGTTAGACGTTTTAAAGATGCTAGAATTCAGACTTCTTTAGGATTCTAGAATGTGTGCCTTGTAGGATTCCAGAATTCACACTTTCTAGCATTCTAGAATTCAGATATTTCTTGATGCTAGAATTCAGTCACTGTAAAATTCTAGAATTCAGACATCATCGTTGGATTCTAAAATTAAGACTTTCCACAATTCTAGGACTAATATTTTTTAGGGTTTTAGAATTGAGACATTTTATCATTGTAGAATTCTAGAATATGGATATCCTCATATTCTAGAATTCAGACATTTTATGATTTTAGGATTCATACAGTTTAGCACTATAGAATTCAGACCTTTTTAAGATTCTAGAATTCATACATTTCAGGATTCTAGTATTCAGACATTCTATCATTCTTCCATTCATAGACCTTATGATTCTACAATTCATCTCTTCTAGGATTCTGGAACTCATCCTATATTATAATTCCCAATTTCAAACGTTCCTGTATTCTAGAATTTAGACATTTTGTGATTCTAGAATTCAGATATTCTAAAGCTCTAGAATTCAGATATGGTTGGAGTCCAGATTTCAGACTTTCTACAATTCTAGAACTCAGATATTTTGTGTTTCCAGAATTTCACACATTCCAGGATTCTAAAGTTCAATCCTGTCTTAGGATTCTAGAATGCGTACCTTCTAGGATTCTGGAATTCATACAGGTTGGGGTTCTAGAATTCATACATTCTAGGATTCCAGAATTCAAACCTTTATAGGATTCTAGAATTAATTCATTCAAGGATTCTAGAATCCGGACCTTTTTAGGATTCTAGAACTCATACATGCTAAGATTCCGGAATTTAGACCAGTTTAAGATTCTAGAATTCATACACTCTAAAATTCTAGAATGCCTACGTTCTAGGATTCTAAAATTCAGACTTTTTAAGGTTCTAGGATTCGGACATACTATAATTCTACAGTTTCCACATGGCTTGAATTCTGGAATTCCGAATTTCTTCATTTATGCCATTCTCGCATTTAAAAATTCTAAAATTCATGTATTTGGTGATTCTAGAATTCACACCTTCTCGGATTCTAGAATTCAGACCTCTTTAGGATTCCAGAATTCAGACTTTGTTCATTCTAGAACTCATGCATTAAAAGATTCTAGAATTCAGATCTATTTAGGATTCTAGAATTCATACATTCTAAGATTCTAGAATTCAGACCTAGTTAGGATTCTAGAATTCATACGTTTGGGCATTCTGGAATCCATACGTTCTAAACTTGCAAATTTTATGCATTCTACAATTCTATGGTACACACCTTTCTAACATTGTGGAATCCATTCTTTCGAGGATTCTAAAATTCAGGCCTTCTTAAAGTTCTTGAATTCATACATTCTAGGATTCTAGGATTCTAGGATTTGGACACATTTAAGATTCTAGAATTCATACATTCTAAAATTCTGGAACCCAGATCTTGTTAGGATTCTAGAATGCATACATTATGGGATACTGGAATTCACCCATTCTGTGAGTCTAGAATTCAGACATTGTTTCTGGCATTCAGACGTTCTAAAATTCTAGAATTCAGACATCGTGGGTTTCTGGAACGGAGACATTCTGCAACACACATTTTAGTAGTCTTGCGTTCAGACATTCTGTGAATCTCGCATTCAGATATCCTATGATTCATGGAATCGTTCCTTCCGGGATTCTGGAATTCACACTGTCCTAAGATTCCAGAACTCAGACGTTTCTTGATTCTACCATTCCGGAAATTAGACGTCCGGAGACTCTAGAATTCTAACATTTTATGACTCTAGAATTCAGACATTTTAGGATTCTAGAATTCAGACGTTTTAGGATTCTAGAATTCAGACATTGGAAGATTCTAGAATTCGGACCTTTTAAAGATTCTAGAGTCCATACATTCTAGGAATCCATAATTCAGACATCTTCTGAGTCTAGGTTTTCGACATTTTCACATTGGAGAATAAAGACCTGTTGAAGATTCTAGAATGCATACATTCCGAGATTCTGGAATTCACACATACTAAAATTCTAGAATTGAGACATCTTTGGATTCTAGAATTCTAACTGTCTACAATTCTAGAACTCACACATTTTCTGATTCTAGAATTCAGATGTTTTATCGTTTTACAATTCTGTAATTTGGACATGTGCAGATTCTGGAATTCCAGCGTTTTATGATTCTACAATCCATTCATTTTTGGATTCTAGAATTCAGACCCTTTATGATTCCAGAAATCTGACATTCGATGATTCTAGATTTCAGAAATATTTGGGATTCTATAATTCATACATTCTTGGAATCTAGAACTCACACATTCTAGGATTCTGGAATTCATGCATTCTCAAATTATAAAAGTCACACATTCCAGAATTCTAGAATACACGCCTTCTTAACATCCTAGAAGCCATTTTTCTAGGATTCCAAAATTCAGACGTTTTTACAATGGTAGAATTCATGCATTCTAGGATTCTAGGATTTAGACATATTTAAGACACTAGAATACATACATTCTAAAATTCTAGAATTCAGGTCTTGTTAGGATTCTAGAATTTATACATGATAGGATACTAGAATTCAGACATTCTATGATTCTAGAATTCAGACATTTTCTGTTTCTAGAATTCAGACATTCTGAAATTCTAGAATTCAGCCATTGTTGGATTCTAGAATTGAGACCCTCTACAACACACATTTTAGGAGACTTGCATTCAGACATTCGATGATTCCCACATTCAGACATCTTATGATCCTAGAATTCAGACCTTTTAGGATTCTAGAATTCGCACTATTTGCAGATTCTAGAATTCATACATTCTAGGAATCTAGGATTCAGACATGTTATGATTCTAGGATTTCGACATTTTTACATTGTAGAATGCAGACCCGTTTAAGACTCTAGAATGCATACATTCCAAGATTCTAGAATACACACCTGCTAAAATTCTAGAATTCAGACATCGTTAGATTCTGGAAATTTAACATTCTACAATTCTAGAACACACACATTTTCAGATTCTCGGAATCAGACGTCTTATGATTCTACAATTCTAGAATTTAGACATCCGGAGCTTCTAGAATTCTCACATTTTTTTTTTTAAATTTTAGAATTCAGACATTTTAGGATTCTAGAATTCTTGAATTCGAAGATTCCAAAATCCGGATCTTTTTTGGATGCCAGAATTCATACATTATAGGCACCTAAAATTCATACTTTTTAGGATTCTGGAAATCATACATTCTTGGATTCTAGAATTCAGACTTTTCTAGTATTCTAGAGTTCATGCATTCTAAGATTCTGGAATTGAGACCTTTTTCAGATTCTAGAATTCATACACCCTAGGATTCTAGAATTCATTCATTTTAGGATTCTAGAACTAAGACTTTTTATGGTCCTAGAATTCAGATATACTACCATTCGATAGTTCCGACATGCTTGCATTCTAGAATTCAGCCTTTCTTCCATGGTAGAATTCACACATTTTAGAATTCGAAAATTTTGACATTTTAACGATTCCACAATTCATACATTTTCGGATTCTAGAATTGAGGCATTTTATGATTCTAGAATTCATACATTCTGGGATTCTAGAATACAGACATTTTAGGATTCGGAAATTTATACATTCTAGGTTCTGGAGTTTAGACGTTTTGAAGATGCTAGAATTCAGACTTCTTTAGGATTCTAGAATGTGTGCCTTGTAGGATTCCAGAATTCACACGTTCTAGGATTCTAGAATTCAGACATTTCTTGATGCTAGTATTCAGTCATTCTAAAATTCTAGAATTCAGACATCATCGTTGGATTCTAAAATTAACACTTTCCACAATTCTAGGACTAACACTTTTTAGGGTTTTAGAATTGAGACATTTTATCATTGTAGAATTCTAGAATATGGACATCCTCATATTCTAGAATTCAGACATTTTATGATTTTAGGATTCATACAGTTCAGAACTGTAGAATTCAGACCTTTTTAAGATTCTAGAATTCATACATTTCAGGATTCTAGTATTCAGACATTCTATCATTCTTCCATTCATAGACCTTATGATTCTAAAGTTCATCTGTTCTAGGATTCTGGAATACAACCTTTATTGTAATTCCCGAATTCAACCGTTCTCGTATTCTAGAATTTAGACATTTTGTGATTCTAGAATTCAGATATTCTAAAGCTCTAGAATTCAGATATGGTTGGAGTACAGATTTCAGACTTTCTACAATTCTAGAACACAGACATTTTGGGATTCCAGAAATTCACACATTCCAGGATTCTAAAGTCCAATCCTGTCTTAGGATTCTAGAATGCGTACCTTCTAGGATTCTAGAATTCATATAGGTTAGGCTTTTAGAATTCATACATTCTAGGATTCCAGAATTCAGACCTGTATAGGATTCTAGAATTCATACATTCTAGGATTCTAGAATTCGGACCTTTTTAGTATTCTAGAACTCATACATGCTAAGATTCCGGAATTTAGACCAGTTTAAGATTCTCGAAATCATGCACTCTAAAATTCTAGAATTCCTACGTTCTACGATTCTAAAATTCAGACGTTTTAAGGTTCTAGGATTCGGACATACTATAATTCTACAATTTCCACATTGCTTGAATTCTGGAATTCCGAATTTCTTCATTTATACCATTCTCGCATTCAAAAATTCTAAAATTCATGTATGTGGTGATTCTAGAATTCACACCTTCTCGGATTCTAGAATTCAGACCTCTTTAGGATTCCAGAATTCAGACTTTTTATCCTTCTAGAACTCATGCATTCAAAGATTCTAGAATTCGGATCTATTTAGGATTCTAGAAATCATACACTCTAAGATTCTGGAATTCAGACCTAGTTAGGATTCTAGAATTCATACCTTTGGGCATTCTGGAATCCATACTTTCTAAACTTGCAAATTTCATGCATTCTACAGTTCTGGAGTACACACCTTTTTAACATTGTGGAATCCATTTTTTCGAGGATTCTAAAATTCAGGCCTTCTTAAATTTCTTGAATTCATACATTCTAAGGTTCTGGGATTCTAGGATTTGGACACATTAAAGATTCTAGAATTCGTACATTCTAAAATTCTG
Source organism: Saimiri boliviensis (assembly GCF_048565385.1). Lineage (NCBI taxonomy): Eukaryota > Metazoa > Chordata > Mammalia > Primates > Cebidae > Saimiri > Saimiri boliviensis. The sequence goes on along the minus strand of NC_133470.1, from coordinate 81,267,305 downwards.
GAACCCACATCTTGTTAGCATTCTAGAATGCATACATTATGGGATACTGGAATTCACGCATTCTGTGAATCTAGAATTCAGACATTGTTTCTGGCATTCAGACGTTCTAAAATTCTAGAATTCAGACATTGTGGGTTTCTGGAACAGAGACGTTCTGCAACACACATTTTAGTCACCTTGTGTTCAGACATTCCGTGAATCTCTCATTCAGATATCCTATGATTCATGGAATCGTTCCTTCCGGGATTTTGGAATTCACACTGTCCTAAGATTCCAGAACTCAGACGTTTTTTGATTCTACCATTCCGGAAATTATACATCCGGAGACTCTAGAATTCTAAAATTTTATGACTCTAGAATTCAGACATTTTGGGAATCTAGAATTCAGACGTTTTAGGATTCTAGAATTCAGACACTGGAAGATTCTAGAATTCGGACCTTTTAAAGATTCTAGAGTCCATACATTCTAGGAATCCATAATTCAGACATCTTCTGAGTCTAGGTTTTCGACATTTTCACATTGGAGAATTCAGACCTGTTGAAGATACTAGAATGCATACATTCCGAGATTCTGGAATTCACACATACTAAAATTCTAGAATTGAGACATCTTTGGATTCTAGAATTGTATCTGTCTACAATTCTAGAACTCATACATTTTCTGATTCTAGAATTCAGATGTCTTATCGTTTTACAATTCTGTAATTTGGACATGTGCAGATTCAGGATTCCAGCGTTTTATGATTCTAGATTCCATTCATTTTTGGATTCTAGAGTTCAGACCCTTTATGATTCTAGAAATCTGACATTCGATGATTCTAGATTTCAGAAATATTTGGGATTCTAGAATTCATACACTCTTGAAATCTAGAATTCATACATTCTAGGATTCTGGAATTCATGCATTCTCAAATTTAAAAAAGTCACACATTCCAGAATTCTAGAATACATGCCTTCTTAACATTGTAGAAGCCATTCTTTCTAGGATTCCAAAATTCAGACGTTTTTACAATGGTAGAATTCATGCGTTCTAGGATTCTAGGATATAGACATATTTAAGACTCTAGAATACATACATTCTAAAATTCTAGAATTCAGGTCTTGTTAGGATTCTAGAATTTATACATGATAGGATACTAGAATTCACATATGCTATGATTCTAGAATTCAGACATTTTATGTTTCTAGAATTCAGACATTCTGAAATTCTGGAATTCAGCCATTGTTGGATTCTAGAATTGAGACCCTCTGCAACACACATTTTTGGAGTCTTGCATTCAGACATTCCATGATTCCCATATTCAGACATCTTATCGTCCTAGAATTCAGACCTTCTAGGATTCTAGAATTTGCACTATTTACAGATTCTAGAATTCATACATTCAAGGAATCTATGATTCAGTCATGTTATGATTCTAGGATTTTGACATTTTTACATTGTAGAATTCAGAGCCGTTTAAGATTCTAGAATGCATACATTCCAAGATTCTAGAATTCAAACCTGCTAAAATTCTAGAATTCAGACATCGTTGGATTCTGGAAATTTAACATTCTACAATTCTAGAACACACACATTTTCAGATTCTCGAATTCAGACGTGTTATGATTCTACAATTCTAGAATTTAGACATCCGGAACTTCTCAATTCTCACCTTTTTTTTTTTTTTGGTTCTAGAATTCAGACATTTTAGGATTCTAGAATTCATGCATTTGAAGATTCTGAAATCCGGATCTTTTTTTGGATGCCAGAATTCATATATTCTAGGGACCTAGGTTTCCTACTTTTTAGGTTTCTGGAAATCATACATTCTAGGATTCTGGAATTCCAGAATTCAGACCTTTAGAGGATTCTGGAGTTCATTCATTCTAGGATTCTAGATTTCAGACTTTTCTAGTATTCTAGAATTCATGTATTCTTATATTCTGGAATTGAGACCTTTTTCAGATTCTAGAATTCATACACCCTGGGATTCTAGCATTCATTCATTTTAGGATTCTAGAACTAAGACTTTTTATGGTCCTAGAATTCAGACATACTACCATTCGACAGTTCCGACATGCTTGCATTCTAGAATTCAGCATTTCTTCCATGGTAGAATTCACACATTTTAGAATTCGAAAATTTTGACATTTTAACGATTCCACAATTCATACATTTTTCGGATTCTAGAATTGAGGCATTTTATGATTCTAGAATTCATACATTCCGGAATTCTAGAATACAGACATTTTAGGATTCGGAAATTTATACATTCTAGGTTCTGGAGTTTAGACGTTTTGAAGATGCTAGAATTCAGACTTCTTTAGGATTCTAGAATGTGTGCCTTGTAGGATTCCAGAATTCACACTTTCTAGCATTCTAGAATTCAGATATTTCTTGATGCTAGAATTCAGTCATTGTAAAATTCTAGAATTCAGACATCATCGCTGGATTCTGAAATTAAGACTTTCCACAATTCTAGGACTAACATTTTTTAGGGTTTTAGAATTGAGACATTTTATCATTGTAGAATTCTAGAATATGGACATCCTCATATTCTAGAATTCAGACATTTTATGATTTTAGGATTCATACAGTTTAGCACTATAGAATTCAGACCTTTTTAAGATTCTAGAATTCATACATTTCAGGATTCTAGTATTCAGACATTCTATCATTCTTCCATTCATAGACCTTATGATTCTACAATTCATCTCTTCTAGGATTCTGGAACTCATCCTATATTATAATTCCCAATTTCAAACGTTCCTGTATTCTAGAATTTAGACATTTTGTGATTCTAGAATTCAGATATTCTAAAGCTCTAGAATTCAGATATGGTTGGAGTCCAGATTTCAGACTTTCTACAATTCTAGAACTCAGATATTTTGTGTTTCCAGAATTTCACACATTCCAGGATTCTAAAGTTCAATCCTGTCTTAGGATTCTAGAATGCGTACCTTCTAGGATTCTGGAATTCATACAGGTTGGGGTTCTAGAATTCATACATTCTAGGATTCCAGAATTCAAACCTTTATAGGATTCTAGAATTAATTCATTCAAGGATTCTAGAATCCGGACATTTTTAGGATTCTAGAACTCATACATGCTAAGATTCCGGAATTTAGACCAGTTTAAGATTCTAGAATTCATACACTCTAAAATTCTAGAATGCCTACGTTCTAGGATTCTAAAATTCAGACTTTTTAAGGTTCTAGGATTCGGACATACTATAATTCTACAATTTCCACATTGCTTGAATTCTGGAATTCCGAATTTCTTCATTTATACCATTCTCGCATTTAAAAATTCTAAAATTCATGTATTTGGTGATTGTAGAATTCACACCTTCTCGGATTCTAGAATTCAGACCTCTTTAGGATTCCAGAATTCAGACTTTGTTCATTCTAGAACTCATGCATTAAAAGATTCTAGAATTCAGATCTATTTAGGATTCTAGAATTCATACATTCTAAGATTCTAGAATTCAGACCTAGTTAGGATTCTAGAATTCATACGTTTGGGCATTCTGGAATCCATACGTTCTAAACTTGCAAATTTTATGCATTCTACAATTCTAGGGTACACACCTTTCTAACATTGTGGAATCCATTCTTTCGAGGATTCTAAAATTCAGGCCTTCTTAAAGTTCTTGAATTCATACATTCTAGGATTCTAGGATTCTAGGATTTGGACACATTTAAGATTCTAGAATTCATACATTCTAAAATTCTGGAACCCAGATCTTGTTAGGATTCTAGAATGCATACATTATGGGATACTGGAATTCACCCATTCTGTGAGTCTAGAATTCAGACATTGTTTCTGGCATTCAGACGTTCTAAAATTCTAGAATTCAGACATCGTGGGTTTCTGGAACGGAGACATTCTGCAACACACATTTTAGTAGTCTTGCGTTCAGACATTCTGTGAATCTCGCATTCAGATATCCTATGATTCATGGAATCGTTCCTTCCGGGATTCTGGAATTCACACTGTCCTAAGATTCCAGAACTCAGACGTTTCTTGATTCTACCATTCCGGAAATTATACATCCGGAGACTCTAGAATTCTAACATTTTATGACTCTAGAATTCAGACATTTTGGGAATCTAGAATTCAGACGTTTTAGGATTCTAGAATTCAGACACTGGAAGATTCTAGAATTCGGACCTTTTAAAGATTCTAGAGTCCATACATTCTAGGAATCCATAATTCAGACATCTTCTGAGTCTAGGTTTTTGACATTTTCACATTGGAGAATTCAGACCTGTTGAAGATACTAGAATGCATACATTCCGAGATTCTGGAATTCACACATACTAAAATTCTAGAATTGAGACATCTTTGGATTCTAGAATTGTATCTGTCTACAATTCTAGAACTCATACATTTTCTGATTCTAGAATTCAGATGTCTTATCGTTTTACAATTCTGTAATTTGGACATGTGCAGATTCAGGATTCCAGCGTTTTATGATTCTAGATTCCATTCATTTTTGGATTCTAGAGTTCAGACCCTTTATGATTCCAGAAATCTGACATTCGATGATTCTAGATTTCAGAAATATTTGGGATTCTAGAATTCATACACTCTTGAAATCTAGAATTCATACATTCTAGGATTCTGGAATTCATGCATTCTCAAATTAAAAAAGTGACACATTCCAGAATTCTAGAATACATGCCTTCTTAACATTGTAGAAGCCATTCTTTCTAGGATTCCGAAATTCAGACGTTTTTACAATGGTAGAATTCATGCGTTCTAGGATTCTAGGATATAGACATATTTAAGACTCTAGAATACATACATTCTAAAATTCTAGAATTCAGGTCTTGTTAGGATTCTAGAATTTATACATGATAGGATACTAGAATTCACATATTCTATGATTCTAGAATTCAGACATTTTATGTTTCTAGAATTCAGACATTCTGAAATTCTGGAATTCAGCCATTGTTGGATTCTAGAATTGAGACCCTCTGCAACACACATTTTAGGAGTCTTGCATTCAGACATTCCATGATTCCCATATTCAGACATCTTATCATCCTAGAATTCAGACCTTCTAGGATTCTAGAATTTGCACTATTTACAGATTCTAGAATTCATACATTCAAGGAATCTATGATTCAGTCATGTTATGATTCTAGGATTTTGACATTTTTACATTGTAGAATTCAGAGCCGTTTAAGATTCTAGAATGCATACATTCCAAGATTCTAGAATTCAAACCTGCTAAAATTCTAGAATTCAGACATCGTTGGATTCTGGAAATTTAACATTCTACAATTCTAGAACACACACATTTTCAGATTCTCGAATTCAGACGTGTTATGATTCTACAATTCTAGAATTTAGACATCCGGAACTTCTAAATTCTCACCTTTTTTTTTTTTTTTTTGGTTCTAGAATTCAGACATTTTAGGATTCTAGAATTCATGCATTTGAAGATTCTGAAATCCGGATCTTTTTTTGGATGCCAGAATTCATATATTCTAGGGACCTAGGTTTCCTACTTTTTAGGTTTCTGGAAATCATACATTCTAGGATTCTGGAATTCCAGAATTCAGACCTTTAGAGGATTCTGGAGTTCATTCATTCTAGGATTCTAGATTTCAGACTTTTCTAGTATTCTAGAATTCATGTATTCTTATATTCTGGAATTGAGACCTTTTTCAGATTCTAGAATTCATACACCCTGGGATTCTAGCATTCATTCATTTTAGGATTCTAGAACTAAGACTTTTTATGGTCCTAGAATTCAGACATACTACCATTCGACAGTTCCGACATGCTTGCATTCTAGAATTCAGCATTTCTTCCATGGTAGAATTCACACATTTTAGAATTCGAAAATTTTGACATTTTAACGATTCCACAATTCATACATTTTTCGGATTCTAGAATTGAGGCATTTTATGATTCTAGAATTCATACATTCCGGAATTCTAGAATACAGACTTTTTAGGATTCAGAAATTTATACATTCTACGATTTTAGAGGTTAGACGTTTTAAAGATGCTAGAATTCAGACTTCTTTAGGATTCTAGAATGTGTGCCTTGTAGGATTCCAGAATTCACACTTTCTAGCATTCTAGAATTCAGATATTTCTTGATGCTAGAATTCAGTCACTGTAAAATTCTAGAATTCAGACATCATCGTTGGATTCTAAAATTAAGACTTTCCACAATTCTAGGACTAACATTTTTTAGGGTTTTAGAATTGAGACATTTTATCATTGTAGAATTCTAGAATATGGACATCCTCATATTCTAGAATTCAGACATTTTATGATTTTAGGATTCATACAGTTTAGCACTATAGAATTCAGACCTTTTTAAGATTCTAGAATTCATACATTTCAGGATTCTAGTATTCAGACATTCTATCATTCTTCCATTCACAGACCTTATGATTCTACAATTCATCTCTTCTAGGATTCTGGAACTCATCCTATATTATAATTCCCAATTTCAAACGTTCCTGTATTCTAGAATTTAGACATTTTGTGATTCTAGAATTCAGATATTCTAAAGCTCTAGAATTCAGATATGGTTGGAGTACAGATTTCAGACTTTCTACAATTCTAGAACACAGACATTTTGGGATTCCAGAAATTCACACATTCCAGGATTCTAAAGTCCAATCCTGTCTTAGTATTCTAGAATGCGTACCTTCTAGGATTCTAGAATTCATATAGGTTAGGCTTTTAGAATTCATACATTCTAGGATTCCAGAATTCAGACCTGTATAGGATTCTAGAATTCATACATTCTAGGATTCTAGAATTCGGACCTTTTTAGTATTCTAGAACTCATACATGCTAAGATTCCGGAATTTAGACCAGTTTAAGATTCTAGAAATCATGCACTCTAAAATTCTAGAATTCCTACGTTCTACGATTCTAAAATTCAGACTTTTTAAGGTTCTAGGATTCGGACATACTATAATTCTACAATTTCCACATTGCTTGAATTCTGGAATTCCGAATTTCTTCATTAATACCATTCTCGCATTCAAAAATTCTAAAATTCATGTATGTGGTGATTCTAGAATTCACACCTTCTCGGATTCTAGAATTCAGACCTCTTTAGGATTCCAGAATTCAGACTTTTTATCCTTCTAGAACTCATGCATTCAAAGATTCTAGAATTCGGATCTATTTACGATTCTAGAAATCATACACTCTAAGATTCTGGAATTCAGACCTAGTTAGGATTCTAGAATTCATACCTTTGGGCATTCTGGAATCCATACTTTCTAAACTTGCAAATTTCATGCATTCTACAATTCTGGAGTACACACCTTTTTAACATTGTGGAATCCATTCTTTCGAGGATTCTAAAATTCAGGCCTTCTTAAAGTTCTTGAATTCATACATTCTAGGATTCTAGGATTCTAGGATTTGGACACATTTAAGATTCTAGAATTCATACATTCTAAAATTCTGGAACCCAGATCTTGTTAGGATTCTAGAATGCATACATTATGGGATACTGGAATTCACCCATTCTGTGAGTCTAGAATTCAGACATTGTTTCTGGCATTCAGACGTTCTAAAATTCTAGAATTCAGACATCGTGGGTTTCTGGAATGGAGACATTCTGCAACACACATTTTAGTAGTCTTGCGTTCAGACATTCTGTGAATCTCGCATTCAGATATCCTATGATTCATGGAATCGTTCCTTCCGGGATTCTGGAATTCACACTGTCCTAAGATTCCAGAACTCAGACGTTTTTTGATTCTACCATTCCGGAAATTAGACGTCCGGAGACTCTAGAATTCTAAAATTTTATGACTCTAGAATTCAGACATTTTGGGAATCTAGAATTCAGACGTTTTAGGATTCTAGAATTCAGACACTGGAAGATTCTAGAATTCGGACCTTTTAAAGATTCTAGAGTCCATACATTCTAGGAATCCATAATTCAGACATCTTCTGAGTCTAGGTTTTTGACATTTTCACATTGGAGAATTCAGACCTGTTGAAGATACTAGAATGGATACATTCCGAGATTCTGGAATTCACACATACTAAAATTCTAGAATTGAGACATCTTTGGATTCTAGAATTGTATCTGTCTACAATTCTAGAACTCATACATTTTCTGATTCTAGAATTCAGATGTCTTATCGTTTTACAATTCTGTAATTTGGACATGTGCAGATTCAGGATTCCAGCGTTTTATGATTCTAGATTCCATTCATTTTTGGATTCTAGAGTTCAGACCCTTTAGGATTCTAGAAATCTGACATTCGATGATTCTAGATTTCAGAAATATTTGGGATTCTAGAATTCATACACTCTTGAAATCTAGAATTCATACATTCTAGGATTCTGGAATTCATGCATTCTCAAATTTAAAAAGTCACACATTCCAGAATTCTAGAATACATGCCTTCTTAACATTGTAGAAGCCATTCTTTCTAGGATTCCAAAATTCAGACGTTTTTACAATGGTAGAATTCATGCGTTCTAGGATTCTAGGATGTAGACATATTTAAGACTCTAGAATACATACATTCTAAAATTCTAGAATTCAGGTCTTGTTAGGATTCTAGAATTTATACATGATAGGATACTAGAATTCACATATTCTATGATTCTAGAATTCAGACATTTTATGTTTCTAGAATTCAGACATTCTGAAATTCTGGAATTCAGCCATTGTTGGATTCTAGAATTGAGACCCTCTGCAACACACATTTTAGGAGTCTTGCATTCAGACATTCCATGATTCCCATATTCAGACATCTTATCATCCTAGAATTCAGACCTTCTAGGATTCTAGAATTTGCACTATTTACAGATTCTAGAATTCGTACATTCAAGGAATCTATGATTCAGTCATGTTATGATTCTAGGATTTTGACATTTTTACATTGTAGAATTCAGAGCCGTTTAAGATTCTAGAATGCATACATTCCAAGATTCTAGAATTCAAACCTGCTAAAATTCTAGAATTCAGACATCGTTGGATTCTGGAAATTTAACATTCTACAATTCTAGAACACACACATTTTCAGATTCTCGAATTCAGACGTGTTATGATTCTACAATTCTAGAATTTAGACATCCGGAACTTCTAAATTCTCACCTTTTTTTTTTTTTTTTTTTTTGGTTCTAGAATTCAGACATTTTAGGATTCTAGAATTCATGCATTTGAAGATTCTGAAATCCGGATCTTTTTTTGGATGCCAGAATTCATATATTCTAGGGACCTACGTTTCCTACTTTTTAGGTTTCTGGAAATCATACATTCTAGGATTCTGGAATTCCAGAATTCAGACCTTTAGAGGATTCTGGAGTTCATTCATTCTAGGATTCTAGATTTCAGACTTTTCTAGTATTCTAGAATTCATGTATTCTTATATTCTGGAATTGAGACCTTTTTCAGATTCTAGAATTCATACACCCTGGGATTCTAGCATTCATTCATTTTAGGATTCTAGAACTAAGACTTTTTATGGTCCTAGAATTCAGACATACTACCATTCGACAGTTCCGACATGCTTGCATTCTAGAATTCAGCATTTCTTCCATGGTAGAATTCACACATTTTAGAATTCGAAAATTTTGACATTTTAACGATTCCACAATTCATACATTTTTCGGATTCTAGAATTGAGGCATTTTATGATTCTAGAATTCATACATTCCGGAATTCTAGAATACAGACTTTTTAGGATTCAGAAATTTATACATTCTACGATTTTAGAGGTTAGACGTTTTAAAGATGCTAGAATTCAGACTTCTTTAGGATTCTAGAATTTGTGCCTTGTAGGATTCCAGAATTCACACTTTCTAGCATTCTAGAATTCAGATATTTCTTGATGCTAGAATTCAGTCACTGTAAAATTCTAGAATTCAGACATCATCGTTGGATTCTAAAATTAAGACTTTCCACAATTCTAGGACTAACATTTTTTAGGGTTTTTGAATTGAGACATTTTATCATTGTAGAATTCTAGAATATGGACATCCTCATATTCTAGAATTCAGACATTTTATGATTTTAGGATTCATACAGTTTAGCACTATAGAATTCAGACCTTTTTAAGATTCTAGAATTCATACATTTCAGGATTCTAGTATTCAGACATTCTATCATTCTTCCATTCATAGACCTTATGATTCTACAATTCATCTCTTCTAGGATTCTGGAACTCATCCTATATTATAATTCCCAATTTCAAACGTTCCTGTATTCTAGAATTTAGACATTTTGTGATTCTAGAATTCAGATATTCTAAAGCTCTAGAATTCAGATATGGTTGGAGTCCAGATTTCAGACTTTCTACAATTCTAGAACTCAGATATTTTGTGTTTCCAGAATTTCACACATTCCAGGATTCTAAAGTTCAATCCTGTCTTAGGATTCTAGAATGCGTACCTTCTAGGATTCTGGAATTCATACAGGTTGGGGTTCTAGAATTCATACATTCTAGGATTCCAGAATTCAAACCTTTATAGGATTCTAGAATTAATTCATTCAAGGATTCTAGAATCCGGACCTTTTTAGGATTCTAGAACTCATACATGCTAAGATTCCGGAATTTAGACCAGTTTAAGATTCTAGAATTCATACACTCTAAAATTCTAGAATGCCTACGTTCTAGGATTCTAAAATTCAGACTTTTTAAGGTTCTAGGATTCGGACATACTATAATTCTACAATTTCCACATGGCTTGAATTCTGGAATTCCGAATTTCTTCATTTATGCCATTCTCGCATTTAAAAATTCTAAAATTCATGTATTTGGTGATTCTAGAATTCACACCTTCTCGGATTCTAGAATTCAGACCTCTTTAGGATTCCAGAATTCAGACTTTGTTCATTCTAGAACTCATGCATTAAAAGATTCTAGAATTCAGATCTATTTAGGATTCTAGAATTCATACATTCTAAGATTCTAGAATTCAGACCTAGTTAGGATTCTAGAATTCATACGTTTGGGCATTCTGGAATCCATACGTTCTAAACTTGCAAATTTTATGCATTCTACAATTCTAGGCTACACACCTTTCTAACATTGTGGAATCCATTCTTTCGAGGATTCTAAAATTCAGGCCTTCTTAAAGTTCTTGAATTCATACATTCTAGGATTCTAGGATTCTAGGATTTGGACACATTTAAGATTCTAGAATTCATACATTCTAAAATTCTGGAACCCAGATCTTGTTAGGATTCTAGAATGCATACATTATGGGATACTGGAATTCACCCATTCTGTGAGTCTAGAATTCAGACATTGTTTCTGGCATTCAGACGTTCTAAAATTCTAGAATTCAGACATCGTGGGTTTCTGGAACGGAGACATTCTGCAACACACATTTTAGTAGTCTTGCGTTCAGACATTCTGTGAATCTCGCATTCAGATATCCTATGATTCATGGAATCGTTCCTTCCTGGATTCTGGAATTCACACCGTCCTAAGATTCCAGAACTCAGACGTTTCTTGATTCTACCATTCCGGAAATTAGACGTCCGGAGACTCTAGAATTCTAACATTTTATGACTCTAGAATTCAGACATTTTAGGATTCTAGAATTCAGACGTTTTAGGATTCTAGAATTCAGACATTGGAAGATTCTAGAATTCGGACCTTTTAAAGATTCTAGAGTCCATACATTCTAGGAATCCATAATTCAGACATCTTCTGAGTCTAGGTTTTCGACATTTTCACATTGGAGAATTCAGACCTGTTGAAGATTCTAGAATGCATACATTCCGAGATTCTGGAATTCACACATACTAAAATTCTAGAATTGAGACATCTTTGGATTCTAGAATTCTAACTGTCTACAATTCTAGAACTCACACATTTTCTGATTCTAGAATTCAGATGTTTTATCGTTTTACAATTCTGTAATTTGGACATGTGCAGATTCTGGAATTCCAGCGTTTTATGATTCTACAATCCATTCATTTTTGGATTCTAGAATTCAGACCCTTTATGATTCCAGAAATCTGACATTCGATGATTCTAGATTTCAGAAATATTTGGGATTCTATAATTCATACATTCTTGGAATCTAGAACTCACACATTCTAGGATTCTGGAATTCATGCATTCTCAAATTATAAAAGTCACACATTCCAGAATTCTAGAATACACGCCTTCTTAACATCGTAGAAGCCATTCTTTCTAGGATTCCAAAATTCAGACGTTTTTACAATGGTAGAATTCATGCATTCTAGGATTCTAGGATTTAGACATATTTAAGACACTAGAATACATACATTCTAAAATTCTAGAATTCAGGTCTTGTTAGGATTCTAGAATTTATACATGATGGGATACTAGAATTCAGACATTCTATGATTCTAGAATTCAGACATTTTATGTTTCTAGAATTCAGACATTCTGAAATTCTGGAATTCAGCCATTGTTGGATTCTAGAATTGAGACCCTCTACAACACACATTTTAGGAGACTTGCATTCAGACATTCGATGATTCCCACATTCAGACATCTTATGATCCTAGAATTCAGACCTTCTAGGATTCTAGAATTCGCACTATTTGCAGATTCTAGAATTCATACATTCTAGGAATCTAGGATTCAGACATGTTATGATTCTAGGATTTCGACATTTTTACATTGTAGAATGCAGACCCGTTTAAGATTCTAGAATGCATACATTCCAAGATTCTAGAATATACACCTGCTAATATTCTAGGATTCAGACATCGTTAGATTCTGGAAATTTAACATTCTACAATTCTAGAACACACACATTTTCAGATTCTCGGAATCAGACATCTTATGATTCTACAATTCTAGAATTTAGACATCCGGAGCTTCTAGAATTCTCACTTTTTTTTTTTTAAATTTTAGAATTCAGACATTTTAGGATTCTAGAATTCTTGAATTCGAAGATTCCAAAATCCGGATCTTTTTTGGATGCCAGAATTCATACATTATAGGCACCTAAAATTCATACTTTTTTGGATTCTGGAAATCATACATTCTTGGATTCTAGAATTCAGACTTTTCTAGTATTCTAGAGTTCATGCATTCTAAGATTCTGGAATTGAGACCTTTTTCAGATTCTAGAATTCATACACCCTAGGATTCTAGAATTCATTCATTTTAGGATTCTAGAACTAAGACTTTTTATGGTCCTAGAATTCAGATATACTACCATTCGATAGTTCCGACATGCTTGCATTCTAGAATTCAGCCTTTCTTCCATGGTAGAATTCACACATTTTAGAATTCGAAAATTTTGACATTTTAACGATTCCACAATTCATACATTTTCGGATTCTAGAATTGAGGCATTTTATGATTCTAGAATTCATACATTCTGGGATTCTAGAATACAGACATTTTAGGATTCGGAAATTTATACATTCTAGGTTCTGGAGTTTAGACGTTTTGAAGATGCTAGAATTCAGACTTCTTTAGGATTCTAGAATGTGTGCCTTGTAGGATTCCAGAATTTACACGTTCTAGGATTCTAGAATTCAGACATTTCTTGATGCTAGTATTCAGTCATTCTAAAATTCTAGAATTCAGACATCATCGTTGGATTCTAAAATTAACACTTTCCACAATTCTAGGACTAACACTTTTTAGGGTTTTAGAATTGAGACATTTTATCATTGTAGAATTCTAGAATATGGACATCCTCATATTCTAGAATTCAGACATTTTATGATTTTAGGATTCATACAGTTCAGAACTGTAGAATTCAGACCTTTTTAAGATTCTAGAATTCATACATTTCAGGATTCTAGTATTCAGACATTCTATCATTCTTCCATTCATAGACCTTATGATTCTAAAGTTCATCTGTTCTAGGATTCTGGAATACAACCTTTATTGTAATTCCCGAATTCAACCGTTCTCGTATTCTAGAATTTAGACATTTTGTGATTCTAGAATTCAGATATTCTAAAGCTCTAGAATTCAGATATGGTTGGAGTACAGATTTCAGACTTTCTACAATTCTAGAACACAGACATTTTGGGATTCCAGAAATTCACACATTCCAGGATTCTAAAGTCCAATCCTGTCTTAGGATTCTAGAATGCGTACCTTCTAGGATTCTAGAATTCATATAGGTTAGGCTTTCAGAATTCATACATTCTAGGATTCCAGAATTCAGACCTGTATAGGATTCTAGAATTCATACATTCTAGGATTCTAGAATTCGGACCTTTTTAGTATTCTAGAACTCATACATGCTAAGATTCCGGAATTTAGACCAGTTTAAGATTCTCGAAATCATGCACTCTAAAATTCTAGAATTCCTACGTTCTACGATTCTAAAATTCAGACTTTTTAAGGTTCTAGGATTCGGACATACTATAATTCTACAATTTCCACATTGCTTGAATTCTGGAATTCCGAATTTCTTCATTTATACCATTCTCGCATTCAAAAATTCTAAAATTCATGTATGTGGTGATTCTAGAATTCACACCTTCTCGGATTCTAGAATTCAGACCTCTTTAGGATTCCAGAATTCAGACTTTTTATCCTTCTAGAACTCATGCATTCAAAGATTCTAGAATTCGGATCTATTTAGGATTCTAGAAATCATACACTCTAAGATTCTGGAATTCAGACCTAGTTAGGATTCTAGAATTCATACCTTTGGGCATTCTGGAATCCATACTTTCTAAACTTGCAAATTTCATGCATTCTACAATTCTGGAGTACACACCTTTTTAACATTGTGGAATCCATTCTTTCGAGGATTCTAAAATTCAGGCCTTCTTAAAGTTCTTGAATTCATACATTCTAGGATTCTAGGATTCTAGGATTTGGACACATTTAAGATTCTAGAATTCATACATTCTAAAATTCTGGAACCCAGATCTTGTTAGGATTCTAGAATGCATACATTATGGGATACTGGAATTCACCCATTCTGTGAGTCTAGAATTCAGACATTGTTTCTGGCATTCAGACGTTCTAAAATTCTAGAATTCAGACATTGTGGGTTTCTGGAACGGAGACGTTCTGCAACACACATTTTAGTAGTCTTGCGTTCAGACATTCTGTGAATCTCGCATTCAGATATCCTATGATTCATGGAATCGTTCCTTCCGGGATTCTGGAATTCACACTGTCCTAAGATTCCAGAACTCAGACGTTTTTTGATTCTACCATTCCGGAAATTAGAAGTCCGGAGACTCTAGAATTCTAAAATTTTATGACTCTAGAATTCAGACATTTTGGGAATCTAGAATTCAGACGTTTTAGGATTCTAGAATTCAGACACTGGAAGATTCTAGAATTCGGACCTTTTAAAGATTCTAGAGTCCATACATTCTAGGAATCCATAATTCAGACATCTTCTGAGTCTAGGTTTTTGACATTTTCACATTGGAGAATTCAGACCTGTTGAAGATACTAGAATGCATACATTCCGAGATTCTGGAATTCACACATACTAAAATTCTAGAATTGAGACATCTTTGGATTCTAGAATTGTATCTGTCTACAATTCTAGAACTCATACATTTTCTGATTCTAGAATTCAGATGTCTTATCGTTTTACAATTCTGTAATTTGGACATGTGCAGATTCAGGATTCCAGCGTTTTATGATTCTAGATTCCATTCATTTTTGGATTCTAGAGTTCAGACCCTTTATGATTCTAGAAATCTGACATTCGATGATTCTAGATTTCAGAAATATTTGGGATTCTAGAATTCATACACTCTTGAAATCTAGAATTCATACATTCTAGGATTCTGGAATTCATGCATTCTCAAATTAAAAAAGTCACACATTCCAGAATTCTAGAATACATGCCTTCTTAACATTGTAGAAGCCATTCTTTCTAGGATTCCAAAATTCAGACGTTTTTACAATGGTAGAATTCATGCGTTCTAGGATTCTAGGATATAGACATATTTAAGACTCTAGAATACATACATTCTAAAATTCTAGAATTCAGGTCTTGTTAGGATTCTAGAATTTATACATGATAGGATACTAGAATTCACATATTCTATGATTCTAGAATTCAGACATTTTATGTTTCTAGAATTCAGACATTCTGAAATTCTGGAATTCAGCCATTGTTGGATTCTAGAATTGAGACCCTCTGCAACACACATTTTAGGAGTCTTGCATTCAGACATTCCATGATTCCCATATTCAGACATCTTATCATCCTAGAATTCAGACCTTCTAGGATTCTAGAATTTGCACTATTTACAGATTCTAGAATTCATACATTCAAGGAATCTATGATTCAGTCATGTTATGATTCTAGGATTTTGACATTTTTACATTGTAGAATTCAGAGCCGTTTAAGATTCTAGAATGCATACATTCCAAGATTCTAGAATTCAAACCTGCTAAAATTCTAGAATTCAGACATCGTTGGATTCTGGAAATTTAACATTCTACAATTCTAGAACACACACATTTTCAGATTCTCGAATTCAGACGTGTTATGATTCTACAATTCTAGAATTTAGACATCCGGAACTTCTAAATTCTCACCTTTTTTTTTTTTTGGTTCTAGAATTCAGACATTTTAGGATTCTAGAATTCATGCATTTGAAGATTCTGAAATCCGGATCTTTTTTTGGATGCCAGAATTCATATATTCTAGGGACCTAGGTTTCCTACTTTTTAGGTTTCTGGAAATCATACATTCTAGGATTCTGGAATTCCAGAATTCAGACCTTTAGAGGATTCTGGAGTTCATTCATTCTAGGATTCTAGATTTCAGACTTTTCTAGTATTCTAGAATTCATGTATTCTTATATTCTGGAATTGAGACCTTTTTCAGATTCTAGAATTCATACACCCTGGGATTCTAGCATTCATTCATTTTAGGATTCTAGAACTAAGACTTTTTATGGTCCTAGAATTCAGACATACTACCATTCGACAGTTCCGACATGCTTGCATTCTAGAATTCAGCATTTCTTCCATGGTAGAATTCACACATTTTAGAATTCGAAAATTTTGACATTTTAACGATTCCACAATTCATACATTTTTCGGATTCTAGAATTGAGGCATTTTATGATTCTAGAATTCATACATTCCGGAATTCTAGAATACAGACTTTTTAGGATTCAGAAATTTATACATTCTACGATTTTAGAGGTTAGACGTTTTAAAGATGCTAGAATTCAGACTTCTTTAGGATTCTAGAATTTGTGCCTTGTAGGATTCCAGAATTCACACTTTCTAGCATTCTAGAATTCAGATATTTCTTGATGCTAGAATTCAGTCACTGTAAAATTCTAGAATTCAGACATCATCGTTGGATTCTAAAATTAAGACTTTCCACAATTCTAGGACTAACATTTTTTAGGGTTTTTGAATTGAGACATTTTATCATTGTAGAATTCTAGAATATGGACATCCTCATATTCTAGAATTCAGACATTTTATGATTTTAGGATTCATACAGTTTAGCACTATAGAATTCAGACCTTTTTAAGATTCTAGAATTCATACATTTCAGGATTCTAGTATTCAGACATTCTATCATTCTTCCATTCATAGACCTTATGATTCTACAATTCATCTCTTCTAGGATTCTGGAACTCATCCTATATTATAATTCCCAATTTCAAACGTTCCTGTATTCTAGAATTTAGACATTTTGTGATTCTAGAATTCAGATATTCTAAAGCTCTAGAATTCAGATATGGTTGGAGTCCAGATTTCAGACTTTCTACAATTCTAGAACTCAGATATTTTGTGTTTCCAGAATTTCACACATTCCAGGATTCTAAAGTTCAATCCTGTCTTAGGATTCTAGAATGCGTACCTTCTAGGATTCTGGAATTCATACAGGTTGGGGTTCTAGAATTCATACATTCTAGGATTCCAGAATTCAAACCTTTATAGGATTCTAGAATTAATTCATTCAAGGATTCTAGAATCCGGACCTTTTTAGGATTCTAGAACTCATACATGCTAAGATTCCGGAATTTAGACCAGTTTAAGATTCTAGAATTCATACACTCTAAAATTCTAGAATGCCTACGTTCTAGGATTCTAAAATTCAGACTTTTTAAGGTTCTAGGATTCGGACATACTATAATTCTACAATTTCCACATGGCTTGAATTCTGGAATTCCGAATTTCTTCATTTATGCCATTCTCGCATTTAAAAATTCTAAAATTCATGTATTTGGTGATTCTAGAATTCACACCTTCTCGGATTCTAGAATTCAGACCTCTTTAGGATTCCAGAATTCAGACTTTGTTCATTCTAGAACTCATGCATTAAAAGATTCTAGAATTCAGATCTATTTAGGATTCTAGAATTCATACATTCTAAGATTCTAGAATTCAGACCTAGTTAGGATTCTAGAATTCATACGTTTGGGCATTCTGGAATCCATACGTTCTAAACTTGCAAATTTTATGCATTCTACAATTCTAGGGTACACACCTTTCTAACATTGTGGAATCCATTCTTTCGAGGATTCTAAAATTCAGGCCTTCTTAAAGTTCTTGAATTCATACATTCTAGGATTCTAGGATTCTAGGATTTGGACACATTTAAGATTCTAGAATTCATACATTCTAAAATTCTGGAACCCAGATCTTGTTAGGATTCTAGAATGCATACATTATGGGATACTGGAATTCACCCATTCTGTGAGTCTAGAATTCAGACATTGTTTCTGGCATTCAGACGTTCTAAAATTCTAGAATTCAGACATCGTGGGTTTCTGGAACGGAGACATTCTGCAACACACATTTTAGTAGTCTTGCGTTCAGACATTCTGTGAATCTCGCATTCAGATATCCTATGATTCATGGAATCGTTCCTTCCTGGATTCTGGAATTCACACCGTCCTAAGATTCCAGAACTCAGACGTTTCTTGATTCTACCATTCCGGAAATTAGACGTCCGGAGACTCTAGAATTCTAACATTTTATGACTCTAGAATTCAGACATTTTAGGATTCTAGAATTCAGACGTTTTAGGATTCTAGAATTCAGACATTGGAAGATTCTAGAATTCGGACCTTTTAAAGATTCTAGAGTCCATACATTCTAGGAATCCATAATTCAGACATCTTCTGAGTCTAGGTTTTCGACATTTTCACATTGGAGAATTCAGACCTGTTGAAGATTCTAGAATGCATACATTCCGAGATTCTGGAATTCACACATACTAAAATTCTAGAATTGAGACATCTTTGGATTCTAGAATTCTAACTGTCTACAATTCTAGAACTCACACATTTTCTGATTCTAGAATTCAGATGTTTTATCGTTTTACAATTCTGTAATTTGGACATGTGCAGATTCTGGAATTCCAGCGTTTTATGATTCTACAATCCATTCATTTTTGGATTCTAGAATTCAGACCCTTTATGATTCCAGAAATCTGACATTCGATGATTCTAGATTTCAGAAATATTTGGGATTCTATAATTCATACATTCTTGGAATCTAGAACTCACACATTCTAGGATTCTGGAATTCATGCATTCTCAAATTATAAAAGTCACACATTCCAGAATTCTAGAATACACGCCTTCTTAACATCGTAGAAGCCATTCTTTCTAGGATTCCAAAATTCAGACGTTTTTACAATGGTAGAATTCATGCATTCTAGGATTCTAGGATTTAGACATATTTAAGACACTAGAATACATACATTCTAAAATTCTAGAATTCAGGTCTTGTTAGGATTCTAGAATTTATACATGATAGGATACTAGAATTCAGACATTCTATGATTCTAGAATTCAGACATTTTATGTTTCTAGAATTCAGACATTCTGAAATTCTAGAATTCAGCCATTGTTGGATTCTAGAATTGAGACCCTCTACAACACACATTTTAGGAGACTTGCATTCAGACATTCGATGATTCCCACATTCAGACATCTTATGATCCTAGAATTCAGACCTTCTAGGATTCTAGAATTCGCACTATTTGCAGATTCTAGAATTCATACATTCTAGGAATCTAGGATTCAGACATGTTATGATTCTAGGATTTCGACATTTTTACATTGTAGAATGCAGACCCGTTTAAGATTCTAGAATGCATACATTCCAAGATTCTAGAATATACACCTGCTAATATTCTAGGATTCAGACATCGTTAGATTCTGGAAATTTAACATTCTACAATTCTAGAACACACACATTTTCAGATTCTCGGAATCAGACATCTTATGATTCTACAATTCTAGAATTTAGACATCCGGAGCTTCTAGAATTCTCACTTTTTTTTTTTTAAATTTTAGAATTCAGACATTTTAGGATTCTAGAATTCTTGAATTCGAAGATTCCAAAATCCGGATCTTTTTTGGATGCCAGAATTCATACATTATAGGCACCTAAAATTCATACTTTTTTGGATTCTGGAAATCATACATTCTTGGATTCTAGAATTCAGACTTTTCTAGTATTCTAGAGTTCATGCATTCTAAGATTCTGGAATTGAGACCTTTTTCAGATTCTAGAATTCATACACCCTAGGATTCTAGAATTCATTCATTTTAGGATTCTAGAACTAAGACTTTTTATGGTCCTAGAATTCAGATATACTACCATTCGATAGTTCCGACATGCTTGCATTCTAGAATTCAGCCTTTCTTCCATGGTAGAATTCACACATTTTAGAATTCGAAAATTTTGACATTTTAACGATTCCACAATTCATACATTTTCGGATTCTAGAATTGAGGCATTTTATGATTCTAGAATTCATACATTCTGGGATTCTAGAATACAGACATTTTAGGATTCGGAAATTTATACATTCTAGGTTCTGGAGTTTAGACGTTTTGAAGATGCTAGAATTCAGACTTCTTTAGGATTCTAGAATGTGTGCCTTGTAGGATTCCAGAATTTACACGTTCTAGGATTCTAGAATTCAGACATTTCTTGATGCTAGTATTCAGTCATTCTAAAATTCTAGAATTCAGACATCATCGTTGGATTCTAAAATTAACACTTTCCACAATTCTAGGACTAACACTTTTTAGGGTTTTAGAATTGAGACATTTTATCATTGTAGAATTCTAGAATATGGACATCCTCATATTCTAGAATTCAGACATTTTATGATTTTAGGATTCATACAGTTCAGAACTGTAGAATTCAGACCTTTTTAAGATTCTAGAATTCATACATTTCAGGATTCTAGTATTCAGACATTCTATCATTCTTCCATTCATAGACCTTATGATTCTAAAGTTCATCTGTTCTAGGATTCTGGAATACAACCTTTATTGTAATTCCCGAATTCAACCGTTCTCGTATTCTAGAATTTAGACATTTTGTGATTCTAGAATTCAGATATTCTAAAGCTCTAGAATTCAGATATGGTTGGAGTACAGATTTCAGACTTTCTACAATTCTAGAACACAGACATTTTGGGATTCCAGAAATTCACACATTCCAGGATTCTAAAGTCCAATCCTGTCTTAGGATTCTAGAATGCGTACCTTCTAGGATTCTAGAATTCATATAGGTTAGGCTTTCAGAATTCATACATTCTAGGATTCCAGAATTCAGACCTGTATAGGATTCTAGAATTCATACATTCTAGGATTCTAGAATTCGGACCTTTTTAGTATTCTAGAACTCATACATGCTAAGATTCCGGAATTTAGACCAGTTTAAGATTCTAGAAATCATGCACTCTAAAATTCTAGAATTCCTACGTTCTACGATTCTAAAATTCAGACTTTTTAAGGTTCTAGGATTCGGACATACTATAATTCTACAATTTCCACATTGCTTGAATTCTGGAATTCCGAATTTCTTCATTTATACCATTCTCGCATTCAAAAATTCTAAAATTCATGTATGTGGTGATTCTAGAATTCACACCTTCTTGGATTCTAGAATTCAGACCTCTTTAGGATTCCAGAATTCAGACTTTTTATCCTTCTAGAACTCATGCATTCAAAGATTCTAGAATTCGGATCTATTTAGGATTCTAGAAATCATACACTCTAAGATTCTGGAATTCAGACCTAGTTAGGATTCTAGAATTCATACCTTTGGGCATTCTGGAATCCATACTTTCTAAACTTGCAAATTTCATGCATTCTACAATTCTGGAGTACACACCTTTTTAACATTGTGGAATCCATTCTTTCGAGGATTCTAAAATTCAGGCCTTCTTAAAGTTCTTGAATTCATACATTCTAGGATTCTAGGATTCTAGGATTTGGACACATTTAAGATTCTAGAATTCATACATTCTAAAATTCTGGAACCCAGATCTTGTTAGGATTCTAGAATGCATACATTATGGGATACTGGAATTCACCCATTCTGTGAGTCTAGAATTCAGACATTGTTTCTGGCATTCAGACGTTCTAAAATTCTAGAATTCAGACATCGTGGGTTTCTGGAACGGAGACATTCTGCAACACACATTTTAGTAGTCTTGCGTTCAGACATTCTGTGAATCTCGCATTCAGATATCCTATGATTCATGGAATCGTTCCTTCCGGGATTCTGGAATTCACACTGTCCTAAGATTCCAGAACTCAGACGTTTCTTGATTCTACCATTCCGGAAATTAGACGTCCGGAGACTCTAGAATTCTAAAATTTTATGACTCTAGAATTCAGACATTTTGGGAATCTAGAATTCAGACGTTTTAGGATTCTAGAATTCAGACACTGGAAGATTCTAGAATTCGGACCTTTTAAAGATTCTAGAGTCCATACATTCTAGGAATCCATAATTCAGACATCTTCTGAGTCTAGGTTTTCGACATTTTCACATTGGAGAATTCAGACCTGTTGAAGATACTAGAATGCATACATTCCGAGATTCTGGAATTCACACATACTAAAATTCTAGAATTGAGACATCTTTGGATTCTAGAATTGTATCTGTCTACAATTCTAGAACTCATACATTTTCTGATTCTAGAATTCAGATGTCTTATCGTTTTACAATTCTGTAATTTGGACATGTGCAGATTCAGGATTCCAGCGTTTTATGATTCTAGATTCCATTCATTTTTGGATTCTAGAGTTCAGACCCTTTATGATTCTAGAAATCTGACATTCGATGATTCTAGATTTCAGAAATATTTGGGATTCTAGAATTCATACACTCTTGAAATCTAGAATTCATACATTCTAGGATTCTGGAATTCATGCATTCTCAAATTAAAAAAGTGACACATTCCAGAATTCTAGAATACATGCCTTCTTAACATTGTAGAAGCCATTCTTTCTAGGATTCCAAAATTCAGACGTTTTTACAATGGTAGAATTCATGCGTTCTAGGATTCTAGGATATAGACATATTTAAGACTCTAGAATACATACATTCTAAAATTCTAGAATTCAGGTCTTGTTAGGATTCTAGAATTTATACATGATAGGATACTAGAATTCACATATGCTATGATTCTAGAATTCAGACATTTTCTGTTTCTAGAATTCAGACATTCTGAAATTCTGGAATTCAGCCATTGTTGGATTCTAGAATTGAGACCCTCTGCAACACACATTTTAGGAGTCTTGCATTCAGACATTCCATGATTCCCATATTCAGACATCTTATCATCCTAGAATTCAGACCTTCTAGGATTCTAGAATTTGCACTATTTACAGATTCTAGAATTCATACATTCAAGGAATCTATGATTCAGTCATGTTATGATTCTAGGATTTTGACATTTTTACATTGTAGAATTCAGAGCCGTTTAAGATTCTAGAATGCATACATTCCAAGATTCTAGAATTCAAACCTGCTAAAATTCTAGAATTCAGACATCGTTGGATTCTGGAAATTTAACATTCTACAATTCTAGAACACACACATTTTCAGATTCTCGAATTCAGACGTGTTATGATTCTACAATTCTAGAATTTAGACATCCGGAACTTCTAAATTCTCACCTTTTTTTTTTTTTTTGGTTCTAGAATTCAGACATTTTAGGATTCTAGAATTCATGCATTTGAAGATTCTGAAATCCGGATCTTTTTTTGGATGCCAGAATTCATATATTCCAGGGACCTAGGTTTCCTACTTTTTAGGTTTCTGGAAATCATACATTCTAGGATTCTGGAATTCCAGAATTCAGACCTTTAGAGGATTCTGGAGTTCATTCATTCTAGGATTCTAGATTTCAGACTTTTCTAGTATTCTAGAATTCATGTATTCTTATATTCTGGAATTGAGACCTTTTTCAGATTCTAGAATTCATACACCCTGGGATTCTAGCATTCATTCATTTTAGGATTCTAGAACTAAGACTTTTTATGGTCCTAGAATTCAGACATACAACCATTCGACAGTTCCGACATGCTTGCATTCTAGAATTCAGCATTTCTTCCATGGTAGAATTCACACATTTTAGAATTCGAAAATTTTGACATTTTAACGATTCCACAATTCATACATTTTTCGGATTCTAGAATTGAGGCATTTTATGATTCTAGAATTCATACACCCTGGGATTCTAGCATTCATTCATTTTAGGATTCTAGAACTAAGACTTTTTAGGGTCCTAGAATTCAGACATACTACAATTCGACAGTTCCGACATGCTTGCATTCTAGAATTCAGCATTTCTTCCATGGTAGAATTCACACATTTTAGAATTCGAAAATTTTGACATTTTAACGATTCCACAATTCATACATTTTTCGGATTCTAGAATTGAGGCATTTTATGATTCTAGAATTCATACATTCCGGAATTCTAGAATACAGACTTTTTAGGATTCAGAAATTTATACATTCTACGATTTTAGAGGTTAGACGTTTTAAAGATGCTAGAATTCAGACTTCTTTAGGATTCTAGAATGTGTGCCTTGTAGGATTCCAGAATTCACACTTTCTAGCATTCTAGAATTCAGATATTTCTTGATGCTAGAATTCAGTCACTGTAAAATTCTGGAATTCAGACATCATCGTTGGATTCTAAAATTAAGACTTTCCACAATTCTAGGACTAACATTTTTTAGGGCTTTAGAATTGAGACATTTTATCATTGTAGAATTCTAGAATATGGACATCCTCATATTCTAGAATTCAGACATTTTATGATTTTAGGATTCATACAGTTTAGCACTATAGAATTCAGACCTTTTTAAGATTCTAGAATTCATACATTTCAGGATTCTAGTATTCAGACATTCTATCATTCTTCCATTCATAGACCTTATGATTCTACAATTCATCTCTTCTAGGATTCTGGAACTCATCCTATATTATAATTCCCAATTTCAAACGTTCCTGTATTCTAGAATTTAGACATTTTGTGATTCTAGAATTCAGATATTCTAAAGCTCTAGAATTCAGATATGGTTGGAGTCCAGATTTCAGACTTTCTACAATTCTAGAACTCAGATATTTTGTGTTTCCAGAATTTCACACATTCCAGGATTCTAAAGTTCAATCCTGTCTTAGGATTCTAGAATGCGTACCTTCTAGGATTCTGGAATTTATACAGGTTGGGGTTCTAGAATTCATACATTCTAGGATTCCAGAATTCAAACCTTTATAGGATTCTAGAATTAATTCATTCAAGGATTCTAGAATCCGGACCTTTTTAGGATTCTAGAACTCATACATGCTAAGATTCCGGAATTTAGACCAGTTTAAGATTCTAGAATTCATACACTCTAAAATTCTAGAATGCCTACGTTCTAGGATTCTAAAATTCAGACATTTTAAGGTTCTAGGATTCGGACATACTATAATTCTACAATTTCCACATTGCTTGAATTCTGGAATTCCGAATTTCTTCATTTATGCCATTCTCGCATTTAAAAATTCTAAAATTCATGTATTTGGTGATTCTAGAATTCACACCTTCTCGGATTCTAGAATTCAGACCTCTTTAGGATTCCAGAATTCAGACTTTGTTCATTCTAGAACTCATGCATTAAAAGATTCTAGAATTCAGATCTATTTAGGATTCTAGAATTCATACATTCTAAGATTCTAGAATTCAGACCTAGTTAGGATTCTAGAATTCATACGTTTGGGCATTCTGGAATCCATACGTTCTAAACTTGCAAATTTTATGCATTCTACAATTCTAGGGTACACACCTTTCTAACATTGTGGAATCCATTCTTTCGAGGATTCTAAAATTCAGGCCTTCTTAAAGTTCTTGAATTCATACATTCTAGGATTCTAGGATTCTAGGATTTGGACACATTTAAGATTCTAGAATTCATACATTCTAAAATTCTGGAACCCAGATCTTGTTAGGATTCTAGAATGCATACATTATGGGATACTGGAATTCACCCATTCTGTGAGTCTAGAATTCAGACATTGTTTCTGGCATTCAGACGTTCTAAAATTCTAGAATTCAGACATCGTGGGTTTCTGGAACGGAGACATTCTGCAACACACATTTTAGTAGTCTTGCGTTCAGACATTCTGTGAATCTCGCATTCAGATATCCTATGATTCATGGAATCGTTCCTTCCGGGATTCTGGAATTCACACTGTCCTAAGATTCCAGAACTCAGACGTTTCTTGATTCTACCATTCCGGAAATTAGACGTCCGGAGACTCTAGAATTCTAACATTTTATGACTCTAGAATTCAGACATTTTAGGATTCTAGAATTCAGACGTTTTAGGATTCTAGAATTCAGACATTGGAAGATTCTAGAATTCGGACCTTTTAAAGATTCTAGAGTCCATACATTCTAGGAATCCATAATTCAGACATCTTCTGAGTCTAGGTTTTCGACATTTTCACATTGGAGAATTCAGACCTGTTGAAGATTCTAGAATGCATACATTCCGAGATTCTGGAATTCACACATACTAAAATTCTAGAATTGAGACATCTTTGGATTCTAGAATTCTAACTGTCTACAATTCTAGAACTCACACATTTTCTGATTCTAGAATTCAGATGTTTTATCGTTTTACAATTCTGTAATTTGGACATGTGCAGATTCTGGAATTCCAGCGTTTTATGATTCTACAATCCATTCATTTTTGGATTCTAGAATTCAGACCCTTTATGATTCCAGAAATCTGACATTCGATGATTCTAGATTTCAGAAATATTTGGGATTCTAGAATTCATACATTCTTGGAATCTAGAACTCACACATTCTAGGATTCTGGAATTCATGCATTCTCAAATTAAAAAAGTCACACATTCCAGAATTCTAGAATACATGCCTTCTTAACATCGTAGAAGTCATTCTTTCTAGGATTCCAAAATTCAGACGTTTTTACAATGGTAGAATTCATGCATTCTAGGATTCTAGGATTTAGACATATTTAAGACACTAGAATACATACATTCTAAAATTCTAGAATTCAGGTCTTGTTAGGATTCTAGAATTTATACATGATAGGATACTAGAATTCAGACATTCTATGATTCTAGAATTCAGACATTTTCTGTTTCTAGAATTCAGACATTCTGAAATTCTAGAATTCAGCCATTGTTGGATTCTAGAATTGAGACCCTCTACAACACACATTTTAGGAGACTTGCATTCAGACATTCGATGATTCCCACATTCAGACATCTTATGATCCTAGAATTCAGACCTTCTAGGATTCTAGAATTCGCACTATTTGCAGATTCTAGAATTCATACATTCTAGGAATCTAGGATTCAGACATGTTATGATTCTAGGATTTCGACATTTTTACATTGTAGAATGCAGACCCGTTTAAGATTCTAGAATGCATACATTCCAAGATTCTAGAATATACACCTGCTAATATTCTAGAATTCAGACATCGTTAGATTCTGGAAATTTAACATTCTACAATTCTAGAACACACACATTTTCAGATTCTCGGAATCAGACGTCTTATGATTCTACAATTCTAGAATTTAGACATCCGGAGCTTCTAGAATTCGCACATTTTTTTTTTTAAATTTTAGAATTCAGACATTTTAGGATTCTAGAATTCTTGAATTCGAAGATTCCAAAATCCGGATCTTTTTTGGATGCCAGAATTCATACATTATAGGCACCTAAAATTCATACTTTTTTGGATTCTGGAAATCATACATTCTTGGATTCTAGAATTCAGACTTTTCTAGTATTCTAGAGTTCATGCATTCTAAGATTCTGGAATTGAGACCTTTTTCAGATTCTAGAATTCATACACCCTAGGATTCTAGAATTCATTCATTTTAGGATTCTAGAACTAAGACTTTTTATGGTCCTAGAATTCAGATATACTACCATTCGATAGTTCCGACATGCTTGCATTCTAGAATTCAGCCTTTCTTCCATGGTAGAATTCACACATTTTAGAATTCGAAAATTTTGACATTTTAACGATTCCACAATTCATACATTTTCGGATTCTAGAATTGAGGCATTTTATGATTCTAGAATTCATACATTCTGGGATTCTAGAATACAGACATTTTAGGATTCGGAAATTTATACATTCTAGGTTCTGGAGTTTAGACGTTTTGAAGATGCTAGAATTCAGACTTCTTTAGGATTCTAGAATGTGTGCCTTGTAGGATTCCAGAATTCACACGTTCTAGGATTCTAGAATTCAGACATTTCTTGATGCTAGTATTCAGTCATTCTAAAATTCTAGAATTCAGACATCATCGTTGGATTCTAAAATTAACACTTTCCACAATTCTAGGACTAACACTTTTTAGGGTTTTAGAATTGAGACATTTTATCATTGTAGAATTCTAGAATATGGACATCCTCATATTCTAGAATTCAGACATTTTATGATTTTAGGATTCATACAGTTCAGAACTGTAGAATTCAGACCTTTTTAAGATTCTAGAATTCATACATTTCAGGATTCTAGTATTCAGACATTCTATCATTCTTCCATTCATAGACCTTATGATTCTAAAGTTCATCTGTTCTAGGATTCTGGAATACAACCTTTATTGTAATTCCCGAATTCAACCGTTCTCGTATTCTAGAATTTAGACATTTTGTGATTCTAGAATTCAGATATTCTAAAGCTCTAGAATTCAGATATGGTTGGAGTACAGATTTCAGACTTTCTACAATTCTAGAACACAGACATTTTGGGATTCCAGAAATTCACACATTCCAGGATTCTAAAGTCCAATCCTGTCTTAGGATTCTAGAATGCGTACCTTCTAGGATTCTAGAATTCATATAGGTTAGGCTTTTAGAATTCATACATTCTAGGATTCCAGAATTCAGACCTGTATAGGATTCTAGAATTCATACATTCTAGGATTCTAGAATTCGGACCTTTTTAGTATTCTAGAACTCATACATGCTAAGATTCCGGAATTTAGACCAGTTTAAGATTCTCGAAATCATGCAATCTAAAATTCTAGAATTCCTACGTTCTACGATTCTAAAATTCAGACTTTTTAAGGTTCTAGGATTCGGACATACTATAATTCTACAATTTCCACATTGCTTGAATTCTGGAATTCCGAATTTCTTCATTTATACCATTCTCGCATTCAAAAATTCTAAAATTCATGTATGTGGTGATTCTAGAATTCACACCTTCTCGGATTCTAGAATTCAGACCTCTTTAGGATTCCAGAATTCAGACTTTTTATCCTTCTAGAACTCATGCATTCAAAGATTCTAGAATTCGGATCTATTTAGGATTCTAGAAATCATACACTCTAAGATTCTGGAATTCAGACCTAGTTAGGATTCTAGAATTCATACGTTTGGGCATTCTGGAATCCATACTTTCTAAACTTGCAAATTTCATGCATTCTACAATTCTGGAGTACACACCTTTTTAACATTGTGGAATCCATTTTTTCGAGGATTCTAAAATTCAGGCCTTCTTAAATTTCTTGAATTCATACATTCTAAGGTTCTGGGATTCTAGGATTTGGACACATTAAAGATTCTAGAATTCGTACATTCTAAAATTCTGGAACCCAGATCTTGTTAGGATTCTAGAATGCATACATTATGGGATACTGGAATTCACCCATTCTGTGAGTCTAGAATTCAGACATTGTTTCTGGCATTCAGACGTTCTAAAATTCTAGAATTCAGACATCGTGGGTTTCTGGAACGGAGACATTCTGCAACACACATTTTAGTAGTCTTGCGTTCAGACATTCTGTGAATCTCGCATTCAGATATCCTATGATTCATGGAATCGTTCCTTCCGGGATTCTGGAATTCACACTGTCCTAAGATTCCAGAACTCAGACGTTTTTTGATTCTACCATTCCGGAAATTAGACGTCCGGAGACTCTAGAATTCTAATATTTTATGACTCTAGAATTCAGACATTTTAGGATTCTAGAATTCAGACGTTTTAGGATTCTAGAATTCAGACATTGGAAGATTCTAGAATTCGGACCTTTTAAAGATTCTAGAGTCCATACATTCTAGGAATCCATAATTCAGACATCTTCTGAGTCTAGGTTTTCGACATTTTCACATTGGAGAATTCAGACCTGTTGAAGATTCTAGAATGCATACATTCCGAGATTCTGGAATTCACACATACTAAAATTCTAGAATTGAGACATCTTTGGATTCTAGAATTCTAACTGTCTACAATTCTAGAACTCACACATTTTCTGATTCTAGAATTCAGATGTTTTATCGTTTTACAATTCTGTAATTTGGACATGTGCAGATTCTGGAATTCCAGCGTTTTATGATTCTACAATCCATTCATTTTTGGATTCTAGAATTCAGACCCTTTATGATTCCAGAAATCTGACATTCGATGATTCTAGATTTCAGAAATATTTGGGATTCTAGAATTCATACATTCTTGGAATCTAGAACTCACACATTCTAGGATTCTGGAATTCATGCATTCTCAAATTATAAAAGTCACACATTCCAGAATTCTAGAATACATGCCTTCTTAACATCGTAGAAGTCATTCTTTCTAGGATTCCAAAATTCAGACTTTTTTACAATGGTAGAATTCATGCATTCTAGGATTCTAGGATTTAGACATATTTAAGACACTAGAATACATACATTCTAAAATTCTAGAATTCAGGTCTTGTTAGGATTCTAGAATTTATACATGATAGGATACTAGAATTCAGACATTCTATGATTCTAGAATTCAGACATTTTCTGTTTCTAGAATTCAGACATTCTGAAATTCTAGAATTCAGCCATTGTTGGATTCTAGAATTGAGACCCTCTACAACACACATTTTAGGAGACTTGCATTCAGACATTCGATGATTCCCACATTCAGACATCTTATGATCCTAGAATTCAGACCTTCTAGGATTCTAGAATTCGCACTATTTGCAGATTCTAGAATTCATACATTCTAGGAATCTAGGATTCAGACATGTTATGATTCTAGGATTTCGACATTTTTACATTGTAGAATGCAGACCCGTTTAAGATTCTAGAATGCATACATTCCAAGATTCTAGAATATACACCTGCTAATATTCTAGAATTCAGACATCGTTAGATTCTGGAAATTTAACATTCTACAATTCTAGAACACACACATTTTCAGATTCTCGGAATCAGACGTCTTATGATTCTACAATTCTAGAATTTAGACATCCGGAGCTTCTAGAATTCTCACATTTTTTTTTTTAAATTTTAGAATTCAGACATTTTAGGATTCTAGAATTCTTGAATTCGAAGATTCCAAAATCCGGATCTTTTTTGGATGCCAGAATTCATACATTATAGGCACCTAAAATTCATACTTTTTTGGATTCTGGAAATCATACATTCTTGGATTCTAGAATTCAGACTTTTCTAGTATTCTAGAGTTCATGCATTCTAAGATTCTGGAATTGAGACCTTTTTCAGATTCTAGAATTCATACACCCTAGGATTCTAGAATTCATTCATTTTAGGATTCTAGAACTAAGACTTTTTATGGTCCTAGAATTCAGATATACTACCATTCGATAGTTCCGACATGCTTGCATTCTAGAATTCAGCCTTTCTTCCATGGTAGAATTCACACATTTTAGAATTCGAAAATTTTGACATTTTAACGATTCCACAATTCATACATTTTCGGATTCTAGAATTGAGGCATTTTATGATTCTAGAATTCATACATTCTGGGATTCTAGAATACAGACATTTTAGGATTCGGAAATTTATACATTCTAGGTTCTGGAGTTTAGACGTTTTGAAGATGCTAGAATTCAGACTTCTTTAGGATTCTAGAATGTGTGCCTTGTAGGATTCCAGAATTCACACGTTCTAGGATTCTAGAATTCAGACATTTCTTGATGCTAGTATTCAGTCATTCTAAAATTCTAGAATTCAGACATCATCGTTGGATTCTAAAATTAACACTTTCCACAATTCTAGGACTAACACTTTTTAGGGTTTTAGAATTGAGACATTTTATCATTGTAGAATTCTAGAATATGGACATCCTCATATTCTAGAATTCAGACATTTTATGATTTTAGGATTCATACAGTTCAGAACTGTAGAATTCAGACCTTTTTAAGATTCTAGAATTCATACATTTCAGGATTCTAGTATTCAGACATTCTATCATTCTTCCATTCATAGACCTTATGATTCTAAAGTTCATCTGTTCTAGGATTCTGGAATACAACCTTTATTGTAATTCCCGAATTCAACCGTTCTCGTATTCTAGAATTTAGACATTTTGTGATTCTAGAATTCAGATATTCTAAAGCTCTAGAATTCAGATATGGTTGGAGTACAGATTTCAGACTTTCTACAATTCTAGAACACAGACATTTTGGGATTCCAGAAATTCACACATTCCAGGATTCTAAAGTCCAATCCTGTCTTAGGATTCTAGAATGCGTACCTTCTAGGATTCTAGAATTCATATAGGTTAGGCTTTTAGAATTCATACATTCTAGGATTCCAGAATTCAGACCTGTATAGGATTCTAGAATTCATACATTCTAGGATTCTAGAATTCGGACCTTTTTAGTATTCTAGAACTCATACATGCTAAGATTCCGGAATTTAGACCAGTTTAAGATTCTCGAAATCATGCACTCTAAAATTCTAGAATTCCTACGTTCTACGATTCTAAAATTCAGACTTTTTAAGGTTCTAGGATTCGGACATACTATAATTCTACAATTTCCACATTGCTTGAATTCTGGAATTCCGAATTTCTTCATTTATACCATTCTCGCATTCAAAAATTCTAAAATTCATGTATGTGGTGATTCTAGAATTCACACCTTCTCGGATTCTAGAATTCAGACCTCTTTAGGATTCCAGAATTCAGACTTTTTATCCTTCTAGAACTCATGCATTCAAAGATTCTAGAATTCGGATCTATTTAGGATTCTAGAAATCATACACTCTAAGATTCTGGAATTCAGACCTAGTTAGGATTCTAGAATTCATACGTTTGGGCATTCTGGAATCCATACTTTCTAAACTTGCAAATTTCATGCATTCTACAATTCTGGAGTACACACCTTTTTAACATTGTGGAATCCATTCTTTCGAGGATTCTAAAATTCAGGCCTTCTTAAAGTTCTTGAATTCATACATTCTAGGATTCTAGGATTCTAGGATTTGGACACATTTAAGATTCTAGAATTCATACATTCTAAAATTCTGGAACCCAGATCTTGTTAGGATTCTAGAATGCATACATTATGGGATACTGGAATTCACCCATTCTGTGAGTCTAGAATTCAGACATTGTTTCTGGCATTCAGACGTTCTAAAATTCTAGAATTCAGACATCGTGGGTTTCTGGAACGGAGACATTCTGCAACACACATTTTAGTAGTCTTGCGTTCAGACATTCTGTGAATCTCGCATTCAGATATCCTATGATTCATGGAATCGTTCCTTCCGGGATTCTGGAATTCACACTGTCCTAAGATTCCAGAACTCAGACGTTTTTTGATTCTACCATTCCGGAAATTAGACGTCCGGAGACTCTAGAATTCTAAAATTTTATGACTCTAGAATTCAGACATTTTGGGAATCTAGAATTCAGACGTTTTAGGATTCTAGAATTCAGACACTGGAAGATTCTAGAATTCGGACCTTTTAAAGATTCTAGAGTCCATACATTCTAGGAATCCATAATTCAGACATCTTCTGAGTCTAGGTTTTCGACATTTTCACATTGGAGAATTCAGACCTGTTGAAGATACTAGAATGCATACATTCCGAGATTCTGGAATTCACACATACTAAAATTCTAGAATTGAGACATCTTTGGATTCTAGAATTGTATCTGTCTACAATTCTAGAACTCATACATTTTCTGATTCTAGAATTCAGATGTCTTATCGTTTTACAATTCTGTAATTTGGACATGTGTAGATTCAGGATTCCAGCGTTTTATGATTCTAGATTCCATTCATTTTTGGATTCTAGAGTTCAGACCCTTTATGATTCTAGAAATCTGACATTCGATGATTCTAGATTTCAGAAATATTTGGGATTCTAGAATTCATACACTCTTGAAATCTAGAATTCATACATTCTAGGATTCTGGAATTCATGCATTCTCAAATTAAAAAAGTCACACATTCCAGAATTCTAGAATACATGCCTTCTTAACATTGTAGAAGCCATTCTTGCTAGGATTCCAAAATTCAGACGTTTTTACAATGGTAGAATTCATGCGTTCTAGGATTCTAGGATATAGACATATTTAAGACTCTAGAATACATACATCCTAAAATTCTAGAATTCAGGTCTTGTTAGGATTCTAGAATTTATACATGATAGGATACTAGAATTCACATATGCTATGATTCTAGAATTCAGACATTTTATGTTTCTAGAATTCAGACATTCTGAAATTCTGGAATTCAGCCATTGTTGGATTCTAGAATTGAGACCCTCTGCAACACACATTTTAGGAGTCTTGCATTCAGACATTCCATGATTCCCATATTCAGACATCTTATCATCCTAGAATTCAGACCTTCTAGGATTCTAGAATTTGCACTATTTACAGATTCTAGAATTCATACATTCAAGGAATCTATGATTCAGTCATGTTATGATTCTAGGATTTTGACATTTTTACATTGTAGAATTCAGAGCCGTTTAAGATTCTAGAATGCATACATTCCAAGATTCTAGAATTCAAACCTGCTAAAATTCTAGAATTCAGACATCGTTGGATTCTGGAAATTTAACATTCTACAATTCTAGAACGCACACATTTTCAGATTCTCGAATTCAGACGTGTTATGATTCTACAATTCTAGAATTTAGACATCCGGAACTTCTAAATTCTCACCTTTTTTTTTTTTTGGTTCTAGAATTCAGACATTTTAGGATTCTAGAATTCATGCATTTGAAGATTCTGAAATCCGGATCTTTTTTTGGATGCCAGAATTCATATATTCTAGGGACCTAGGTTTCCTACTTTTTAGGTTTCTGGAAATCATACATTCTAGGATTCTGGAATTCCAGAATTCAGACCTTTAGAGGATTCTGGAGTTCATTCATTCTAGGATTCTAGATTTCAGACTTTTCTAGTATTCTAGAATTCATGTATTCTTATATTCTGGAATTGAGACCTTTTTCAGATTCTAGAATTCATACACCCTGGGATTCTAGCATTCATTCATTTTAGGATTCTAGAACTAAGACTTTTTATGGTCCTAGAATTCAGACATACTACCATTCGACAGTTCCGACATGCTTGCATTCTAGAATTCAGCATTTCTTCCATGGTAGAATTCACACATTTTAGAATTCGAAAATTTTGACATTTTA
Source organism: Saimiri boliviensis (assembly GCF_048565385.1). Lineage (NCBI taxonomy): Eukaryota > Metazoa > Chordata > Mammalia > Primates > Cebidae > Saimiri > Saimiri boliviensis. Next base: position 81,231,720 of record NC_133470.1, on the reverse strand, counting down.
ACGATTCCACAATTCATACATTTTTCGGATTCTAGAATTGAGGCATTTTATGATTCTAGAATTCATACATTCCGGAATTCTAGAATACAGACATTTTAGGATTCAGAAATTTATACATTCTACGATTTTAGAGGTTAGACGTTTTAAAGATGCTAGAATTCAGACTTCTTTAGGATTCTAGAATGTGTGCCTTGTAGGATTCCAGAATTCACACTTTCTAGCATTCTAGAATTCAGATATTTCTTGATGCTAGAATTCAGTCATTGTAAAATTCTAGAATTCAGACATCATCGTTGGATTCTAAAATTAAGACTTTCCACAATTCTAGGACTAACATTTTTTAGGGTTTTAGAATTGAGACATTTTATCATTGTAGAATTCTAGAATATGGACATCCTCATATTCTAGAATTCAGACATTTTATGATTTTAGTATTCATACAGTTTAGCACTATAGAATTCAGACCTTTTTAAGATTCTAGAATTCATACATTTCAGGATTCTAGTATTCAGACATTCTATCATTCTTCCATTCATAGACCTTATGATTCTACAATTCATCTCTTCTAGGATTCTGGAACTCACCCTATATTATAATTCCCAATTTCAAACGTTCCTGTATTCTAGAATTTAGACATTTTGTGATTCTAGAATTCAGATATTCTAAAGCTCTAGAATTCAGATATGGTTGGAGTCCAGATTTCAGACTTTCTACAATTCTAGAACTCAGATATTTTGTGTTTCCAGAATTTCACACATTCCAGGATTCTAAAGTTCAATCCTGTCTTAGGATTCTAGAATGCGTACCTTCTAGGATTCTGGAATTCATACAGGTTGGGGTTCTAGAATTCATACATTCTAGGACTCCAGAATTCAAACCTTTATAGGATTCTAGAATTAATTCATTCAAGGATTCTAGAATCCGGACCTTTTTAGGATTCTAGAACTCATACATGCTAAGATTCCGGAATTTAGACCAGTTTAAGATTCTAGAATTCATACACTCTAAAATTCTAGAATTCCTACGTTCTAGGATTCTAAAATTCAGACTTTTTAAGGTTCTAGGATTCGGACATACTATAATTCTACAATTTCCACATTGCTTGAATTCTGGAATTCCGAATTTCTTCATTTATACCATTCTCGCATTTAAAAATTCTAAAATTCATGTATTTGGTGATTCTAGAATTCACACCTTCTCGGATTCTAGAATTCAGACCTCTTTAGGATTCCAGAATTCAGACGTTGTTCATTCTAGAACTCATGCATTAATAGATTCTAGAATTCAGATCTATTTAGGATTCTAGAATTCATACATTCTAAGATTCTAGAATTCAGACCTAGTTAGGATTCTAGAATTCATACGTTTGGGCATTCTGGAATCCATACGTTCTAAACTTGCAAATTTTATGCATTCTACAATTCTAGGCTACACACCTTTCTAACATTGTGGAATCCATTCTTTCGAGGATTCTAAAATTCAGGCCTTCTTAAAGTTCTTGAATTCATACATTCTAGGATTCTAGGATTCTAGGATTTGGACACATTTAAGATTCTAGAATTCATACATTCTAAAATTCTGGAACCCAGATCTTGTTAGGATTCTAGAATGCATACATTACGGGATACTGGAATTCACCCATTCTGTGAGTCTAGAATTCAGACATTGTTTCTGGCATTCAGACGTTCTAAAATTCTAGAATTCAGACATCGTGGGTTTCTGGAACGGAGACATTCTGCAACACACATTTTAGTAGTCTTGCGTTCAGACATTCTGTGAATCTCGCATTCAGATATCCTATGATTCATGGAATCGTACCTTCCGGGATTCTGGAATTCACACTGTCCTAAGATTCCAGAACTCAGACGTTTCTTGATTCTACCATTCCGGAAATTAGACGTCCGGAGACTCTAGAATTCTAACATTTTATGACTCTAGAATTCAGACATTTTAGGATTCTAGAATTCAGACGTTTTAGGATTCTAGAATTCAGACATTGGAAGATTCTAGAATTCGGACCTTTTAAAGATTCTAGAGTCCATACATTCTAGGAATCCATAATTCAGACATCTTCTGAGTCTAGGTTTTCGACATTTTCACATTGGAGAATTCAGACCTGTTGAAGATTCTAGAATGCATACATTCCGTGATTCTGGAATTCACACATACTAAAATTCTAGAATTGAGACATCTTTGGATTCTAGAATTCTAACTGTCTACAATTCTAGAACTCACACATTTTCTGATTCTAGAATTCAGATGTTTTATCGTTTTACAATTCTGTAATTTGGACATGTGCAGATTCTGGAATTCCAGCGTTTTATGATTCTACAATCCATTCATTTTTGGATTCTAGAATTCAGACCCTTTATGATTCCAGAAATCTGACATTCGATGATTCTAGATTTCAGAAATATTTGGGATTCTATAATTCATACATTCTTGGAATCTAGAACTCACACATTCTAGGATTCTGGAATTCATGCATTCTCAAATTATAAAAGTCACACATTCCAGAATTCTAGAATACACGCCTTCTTAACATCCTAGAAGCCATTCTTTCTAGGATTCCAAAATTCAGACGTTTTTACAATGGTAGAATTCATGCATTCTAGGATTCTAGGATTTAGACATATTTAAGACACTAGAATACATACATTCTAAAATTCTAGAATTCAGGTCTTGTTAGGATTCTAGAATTTATACATGATAGGATACTAGAATTCAGACATTCTATGACTCTAGAATTCAGACATTTTCTGTTTCTAGAATTCAGACATTCTGAAATTCTAGAATTCAGCCATTGTTGGATTCTAGAATTGAGACCCTCTACAACACACATTTTAGGAGACTTGCATTCAGACATTCGATGATTCCCACATTCAGACATCTTATGATCCTAGAATTCAGACCTTCTAGGATTCTAGAATTCGCACTATTTGCAGATTCTAGAATTCATACATTCTAGGAATCTAGGATTCAGACATGTTATGATTCTAGGATTTCGACATTTTTACATTGTAGAATGCAGACCCGTTTAAGATTCTAGAATGCATACATTCCAAGATTCTAGAATATACACCTGCTAATATTCTAGAATTCAGACATCGTTAGATTCTGGAAATTTAACATTCTACAATTCTAGAACACACACATTTTCAGATTCTCGGAATCAGACATCTTATGATTCTACAATTCTAGAATTTAGACATCCGGAGCTTCTAGAATTCTCACATTTTTTTTTTTTAAATTTTAGAATTCAGACATTTTAGGATTCTAGAATTCTTGAATTCGAAGATTCCAAAATCCGGATCTTTTTTGGATGCCAGAATTCATACATTATAGGCACCTAAAATTCATACTTTTTTGGATTCTGGAAATCATACATTCTTGGATTCTAGAATTCAGACTTTTCTAGTATTCTAGAGTTCATGCATTCTAAGATTCTGGAATTGAGACCTTTTTCAGATTCTAGAATTCATACACCCTAGGATTCTAGAATTCATTCATTTTAGGATTCTAGAACTAAGACTTTTTATGGTCCTAGAATTCAGATATACTACCATTCGATAGTTCCGACATGCTTGCATTCTAGAATTCAGCCTTTCTTCCATGGTAGAATTCACACATTTTAGAATTCGAAAATTTTGACATTTTAACGATTCCACAATTCATACATTTTCGGATTCTAGAATTGAGGCATTTTATGATTCTAGAATTCATACATTCTGGGATTCTAGAATACAGACATTTTAGGATTCGGAAATTTATACATTCTAGGTTCTGGAGTTTAGACGTTTTGAAGATGCTAGAATTCAGACTTCTTTAGGATTCTAGAATGTGTGCCTTGTAGGATTCCAGAATTCACACGTTCTAGGATTCTAGAATTCAGACATTTCTTGATGCAAGTATTCAGTCATTCTAAAATTCTAGAATTCAGACATCATCGTTGGATTCTAAAATTAACACTTTCCACAATTCTAGGACTAACACTTTTTAGGGTTTTAGAATTGAGACATTTTATCATTGTAGAATTCTAGAATATGGACATCCTCATATTCTAGAATTCAGACATTTTATGATTTTAGGATTCATACAGTTCAGAACTGTAGAATTCAGACCTTTTTAAGATTCTAGAATTCATACATTTCAGGATTCTAGTATTCAGACATTCTATCATTCTTCCATTCATAGACCTTATGATTCTAAAGTTCATCTGTTCTAGGATTCTGGAATACAACCTTTATTGTAATTCCCGAATTCAACCGTTCTCGTATTCTAGAATTTAGACATTTTGTGATTCTAGAATTCAGATATTCTAAAGCTCTAGAATTCAGATATGGTTGGAGTACAGATTTCAGACTTTCTACAATTCTAGAACACAGACATTTTGGGATTCCAGAAATTCACACATTCCAGGATTCTAAAGTCCAATCCTGTCTTAGGATTCTAGAATGCGTACCTTCTAGGATTCTAGAATTCATATAGGTTAGGCTTTTAGAATTCATACATTCTAGGATTCCAGAATTCAGACCTGTATAGGATTCTAGAATTCATACATTCTAGGATTCTAGAATTCGGACCTTTTTAGTATTCTAGAACTCATACATGCTAAGATTCCGGAATTTAGACCAGTTTAAGATTCTCGAAATCATGCACTCTAAAATTCTAGAATTCCTACGTTCTACGATTCTAAAATTCAGACTTTTTAAGGTTCTAGGATTCGGACATACTATAATTCTACAATTTCCACATTGCTTGAATTCTGGAATTCCGAATTTCTTCATTTATACCATTCTCGCATTCAAAAATTCTAAAATTCATGTATGTGGTGATTCTAGAATTCACACCTTCTCGGATTCTAGAATTCAGACCTCTTTAGGATTCCAGAATTCAGACTTTTTATCCTTCTAGAACTCATGCATTCAAAGATTCTAGAATTCGGATCTATTTAGGATTCTAGAAATCATACACTCTAAGATTCTGGAATTCAGACCTAGTTAGGATTCTAGAATTCATACCTTTGGGCATTCTGGAATCCATACTTTCTAAACTTGCAAATTTCATGCATTCTACAGTTCTGGAGTACACACCTTTTTAACATTGTGGAATCCATTTTTTCGAGGATTCTAAAATTCAGGCCTTCTTAAATTTCTTGAATTCATACATTCTAAGGTTCTGGGATTCTAGGATTTGGACACATTAAAGATTCTAGAATTCGTACATTCTAAAATTCTGGAACCCACATCTTGTTAGCATTCTAGAATGCATACATTATGGGATACTGGAATTCACGTATTCTGTGAATCTAGAATTAAGACATTGTTTCTGGCATTCAGACGTTCCAAAATTCTAGAATTCAGACATTGTGGGTTTCTGGAACAGAGACGTTCTGCAACACACATTTTAGTCACCTTGTGTTCAGACATTCCGTGAATCTCTCATTCAGATATCCTATGATTCATGGAATCGTTCCTTCCGGGATTTTGGAATTCACACTGTCCTAAGATTCCAGAACTCAGACGTTTTTTGATTCTACCATTCCGGAAATTATACATCCGGAGACTCTAGAATTCTAAAATTTTATGACTCTAGAATTCAGACATTTTGGGAATCTAGAACTCAGACGTTTTAGGATTCTAGAATTCAGACACTGGAAGATTCTAGAATTCGGACCTTTTAAAGATTCTAGAGTCCATACATTCTAGGAATCCATAATTCAGACATCTTCTGAGTCTAGGTTTTCGACATTTTCACATTGGAGAATTCAGACCTGTTGAAGATACTAGAATGCATACATTCCGAGATTCTGGAATTCACACATACTAAAATTCTAGAATTGAGACATCTTTGGATTCTAGAATTGTATCTGTCTACAATTCTAGAACTCATACATTTTCTGATTCTAGAATTCAGATGTTTTATAGTTTTACAATTCTGTAATTTGGACATGTGCAGATTCAGGATTCCAGCGTTTTATGATTCTAGATTCCATTCATTTTTGGATTCGAGAGTTCAGACCCTTTATGATTCTAGAAATCTGACATTCGATGATTCTAGATTTCAGAAATATTTGGGATTCTAGAATTCATACACTGTTGAAATCTAGAATTCATACATTCTAGGATTCTGGAATTCATGCATTCTCAAATTAAAAAAGTCACACATTCCAGAATTCTAGAATACATGCCTTCTTAACATTGTAGAAGCCATTCTTTCTAGGATTCCAAAATTCAGACGTTTTTACAATGGTAGAATTCATGCGTTCTAGGATTCTAGGATATAGACATATTTAAGACTCTAGAATACATACATTCTAAAATTCTAGAATTCAGGTCTTGTTAGGATTCTAGAATTTATACAGGATAGGATACTAGAATTCACATATTCTATGATTCTAGAATTCAGACATTTTATGTTTCTAGAATTCAGACATTCTGAAATTCTGGAATTCAGCCATTGTTGGATTCTAGAATTGAGACCCTCTGCAACACACATTTTAGGAGTCTTGCATTCAGACATTCCATGATTCCCATATTCAGACATCTTATCATCCTAGAATTCAGACCTTCTAGGATTCTAGAATTTGCACTATTTACAGATTCTAGAATTCGTACATTCAAGGAATCTATGATTCAGTTATGTTATGATTCTAGGATTTTGACATTTTTACATTGTAGAATTCAGAGCCGTTTAAGATTCTAGAATGCATACATTCCAAGATTCTAGAATTCAAACCTGCTAAAATTCTAGAATTCAGACATCGTTGGATTCTGGAAATTTAACATTCTACAATTCTAGAACACACACATTTTCAGATTCTCGAATTCAGACGTGTTATGATTCTACAATTCTAGAATTTAGACATCCGGAACTTCTAAATTCTCACCTTTTTTTTTTTTTGGTTCTAGAATTCAGACATTTTAGGATTCTAGAATTCATGCATTTGAAGATTCTGAAATCCGGATCTTTTTTTGGATGCCAGAATTCATATATTCTAGGGACCTAGGTTTCCTACTTTTTAGGTTTCTGGAAATCATACATTCTAGGATTCTGGAATTCCAGAATTCAGACCTTTAGAGGATTCTGGAGTTCATTCATTCTAGGATTCTAGATTTCAGACTTTTCTAGTATTCTAGAATTCATGTATTCTTATATTCTGGAATTGAGACCTTTTTCAGATTCTAGAATTCATACACCCTGGGATTCTAGCATTCATTCATTTTAGGATTCTAGAACTAAGACTTTTTAGGGTCCTAGAATTCAGACATACTACCATTCGACAGTTCCGACATGCTTGCATTCTAGAATTCAGCATTTCTTCCATGGTAGAATTCACACATTTTAGAATTCGAAAATTTTGACATTTTAACGATTCCACAATTCATACATTTTTCGGATTCTAGAATTGAGGCATTTTATGATTCTAGAATTCATACATTCCAGAATTCTAGAATACAGACTTTTTAGGATTCAGAAATTTATACATTCTACGATTTTAGAGGTTAGACGTTTTAAAGATGCTAGAATTCAGACTTCTTTAGGATTCTAGAATGTGTGCCTTGTAGGATTCCAGAATTCACACTTTCTAGCATTCTAGAATTCAGATATTTCTTGATGCTAGAATTCAGTCACTGTAAAATTCTAGAATTCAGACATCATCGTTGGATTCTAAAATTAAGACTTTCCACAATTCTAGGACTAACATTTTTTAGGGTTTTAGAATTGAGACATTTTATCATTGTAGAATTCTAGAATATGGACATCCTCATATTCTAGAATTCAGACATTTTATGATTTTAGGATTCATACAGTTTAGCACTATAGAATTCAGACCTTTTTAAGATTCTAGAATTCATACATTTCAGGATTGTAGTATTCAGACATTCTATCATTCTTCCATTCATAGACCTTATGATTCTACAATTCATCTCTTCTAGGATTCTGGAACTCATCCTATATTATAATTCCCAATTTCAAACGTTCCTGTATTCTAGAATTTAGACATTTTGTGATTCTAGAATTCAGATATTCTAAAGCTCTAGAATTCAGATATGGTTGGAGTCCAGATTTCAGACTTTCTACAATTCTAGAACTCAGATATTTTGTGTTTCCAGAATTTCACACATTCCAGGATTCTAAAGTTCAATCCTGTCTTAGGATTCTAGAATGCGTACCTTCTAGGATTCTGGAATTCATACAGGTTGGGGTTCTAGAATTCATACATTCTAGGATTCCAGAATTCAAACCTTTATAGGATTCTAGAATTAATTCATTCAAGGATTCTAGAATCCGGACCTTTTTAGGATTCTAGAACTCATACATGCTAAGATTCCGGAATTTAGACCAGTTTAAGATTCTAGAATTCATACACTCTAAAATTCTAGAATGCCTACGTTCTAGGATTCTAAATTTCAGACTTTTTAAGGTTCTAGGATTCGGACATACTATAATTCTACAATTTCCACATGGCTTGAATTCTGGAATTCCGAATTTCTTCATTTATGCCATTCTCGCATTTAAAAATTCTAAAATTCATGTATTTGGTGATTCTAGAATTCACACCTTCTCGGATTCTAGAATTCAGACCTCTTTAGGATTCCAGAATTCAGACTTTGTTCATTCTAGAACTCATGCATTAAAAGATTCTAGAATTCAGATCTATTTAGGATTCTAGAATTCATACATTCTAAGATTCTAGAATTCAGACCTAGTTAGGATTCTAGAATTCATACGTTTGGGCATTCTGGAATCCATACGTTCTAAACTTGCAAATTTTATGCATTCTACAATTCTAGGGTACACACCTTTCTAACATTGTGGAATCCATTCTTTCGAGGATTCTAAAATTCAGGCCTTCTTAAAGTTCTTGAATTCATACATTCTAGGATTCTAGGATTCTAGGATTTGGACACATTTAAGATTCTAGAATTCATACATTCTAAAATTCTGGAACCCAGATCTTGTTAGGATTCTAGAATGCATACATTATGGGATACTGGAATTCACCCATTCTGTGAGTCTAGAATTCAGACATTGTTTCTGGCATTCAGACGTTCTAAAATTCTAGAATTCAGACATCGTGGGTTTCTGGAACGGAGACATTCTGCAACACACATTTTAGTAGTCTTGCGTTCAGACATTCTGTGAATCTCGCATTCAGATATCCTATGATTCATGGAATCGTTCCTTCCGGGATTCTGGAATTCACACTGTCCTAAGATTCCAGAACTCAGACGTTTTTTGATTCTACCATTCCGGAAATTATACATCCGGAGACTCTAGAATTCTAAAATTTTATGACTCTAGAATTCAGACATTTTGGGAATCTAGAACTCAGACGTTTTAGGATTCTAGAATTCAGACACTGGAAGATTCTAGAATTCGGACCTTTTAAAGATTCTAGAGTCCATACATTCTAGGAATCCATAATTCAGACATCTTCTGAGTCTAGGTTTTCGACATTTTCACATTGGAGAATTCAGACCTGTTGAAGATACTAGAATGCATACATTCCGAGATTCTGGAATTCACACATACTAAACTTCTAGAATTGAGACATCTTTGGATTCTAGAATTGTATCTGTCTACAATTCTAGAACTCATACATTTTCTGATTCTAGAATTCAGATGTCTTATCGTTTTACAATTCTGTAATTTGGACATGTGCAGATTCAGGATTCCAGCGTTTTATGATTCTAGATTCCATTCATTTTTGGATTCTAGAGTTCAGACCCTTTATGATTCTAGAAATCTGACATTCGATGATTCTAGATTTCATAAATATTTGGGATTCTAGAATTCATACACTGTTGAAATCTAGAATTCATACATTCTAGGATTCTGGAATTCATGCATTCTCAAATTAAAAAAGTCACACATTCCAGAATTCTAGAATACATGCCTTCTTAACATTGTAGAAGCCATTCTTTCTAGGATTCCAAAATTCAGACGTTTTTACAATGGTAGAATTCATGCGTTCTAGGATTCTAGGATATAGACATATTTAAGACTCTAGAATACATACATTCTAAAATTCTAGAATTCAGGTCTTGTTAGGATTCTAGAATTTATACATGATAGGATACTAGAATTCACATATGCTATGATTCTAGAATTCAGACATTTTATGTTTCTAGAATTCAGACATTCTGAAATTCTGGAATTCAGCCATTGTTGGATTCTAGAATTGAGACCCTCTGCAACACACATTTTAGGAGTCTTGCATTCAGACATTCCATGATTCCCATATTCAGACATCTTATCATCCTAGAATTCAGACCTTCTAGGATTCTAGAATTTGCACTATTTACAGATTCTAGAATTCATACATTCAAGGAATCTATGATTCAGTCATGTTATGATTCTAGGATTTTGACATTTTTACATTGTAGAATGCAGACCCGTTTAAGATTCTAGAATGCATACATTCCAAGATTCTAGAATTCAAACCTGCTAAAATTCTAGAATTCAGACATCGTTGGATTCTGGAAATTTAACATTCTACAATTCTAGAACACACACATTTTCAGATTCTCGAATTCAGACGTGTTATGATTCTACAATTCTAGAATTTAGACATCCGGAGCTTCTAGAATTCTCACATTTTTTTTTTTTTTAAATTTTAGAATTCAGACATTTTAGGATTCTAGAATTCTTGAATTCGAAGATTCCAAAATCCGGATCTTTTTTGGATGCCAGAATTCATACATTATAGGCACCTAAAATTCATACTTTTTAGGATTCTGGAAATCATACATTCTTGGATTCTAGAATTCAGACTTTTCTAGTATTCTAGAGTTCATGCATTCTAAGATTCTGGAATTGAGACCTTTTTCAGATTCTAGAATTCATACACCCTAGGATTCTAGAATTCATTCATTTTAGGATTCTAGAACTAAGACTTTTTATGGTCCTAGAATTCAGATATACTACCATTCGATAGTTCCGACATGCTTGCATTCTAGAATTCAGCCTTTCTTCCATGGTAGAATTCACACATTTTAGAATTCGAAAATTTTGACATTTTAACGATTCCACAATTCATACATTTTCGGATTCTAGAATTGAGGCATTTTATGATTCTAGAATTCATACATTCTGGGATTCTAGAATACAGACATTTTAGGATTCGGAAATTTATACATTCTAGGTTCTGGAGTTTAGACGTTTTGAAGATGCTAGAATTCAGACTTCTTTAGGATTCTAGAATGTGTGCCTTGTAGGATTCCAGAATTCACACGTTCTAGGATTCTAGAATTCAGACATTTCTTGATGCTAGTATTCAGTCATTCTAAAATTCTAGAATTCAGACATCATCGTTGGATTCTAAAATTAACACTTTCCACAATTCTAGGACTAACACTTTTTAGGGTTTTAGAATTGAGACATTTTATCATTGTAGAATTCTAGAATATGGACATCCTCATATTCTAGAATTCAGACATTTTATGATTTTAGGATTCATACAGTTCAGAACTGTAGAATTCAGACCTTTTTAAGATTCTAGAATTCATACATTTCAGGATTCTAGTATTCAGACATTCTATCATTCTTCCATTCATAGACCTTATGATTCTAAAGTTCATCTGTTCTAGGATTCTGGAATACAACCTTTATTGTAATTCCCGAATTCAACCGTTCTCGTATTCTAGAATTTAGACATTTTGTGATTCTAGAATTCAGATATTCTAAAGCTCTAGAATTCAGATATGGTTGGAGTACAGATTTCAGACTTTCTACAATTCTAGAACACAGACATTTTGGGATTCCAGAAATTCACACATTCCAGGATTCTAAAGTCCAATCCTGTCTTAGGATTCTAGAATGCGTACCTTCTAGGATTCTAGAATTCATATAGGTTAGGCTTTTAGAATTCATACATTCTAGGATTCCAGAATTCAGACCTGTATAGGATTCTAGAATTCATACATTCTAGGATTCTAGAATTCGGACCTTTTTAGTATTCTAGAACTCATACATGCTAAGATTCCGGAATTTAGACCAGTTTAAGATTCTCGAAATCATGCACTCTAAAATTCTAGAATTCCTACGTTCTACGATTCTAAAATTCAGACTTTTTAAGGTTCTAGGATTCGGACATACTATAATTCTACAATTTCCACATTGCTTGAATTCTGGAATTCCGAATTTCTTCATTTATACCATTCTCGCATTCAAAAATTCTAAAATTCATGTATGTGGTGATTCTAGAATTCACACCTTCTCGGATTCTAGAATTCAGACCTCTTTAGGATTCCAGAATTCAGACTTTTTATCCTTCTAGAACTCATGCATTCAAAGATTCTAGAATTCGGATCTATTTAGGATTCTAGAAATCATACACTCTAAGATTCTGGAATTCAGACCTAGTTAGGATTCTAGAATTCATACTTTTGGGCATTCTGGAATCCATACTTTCTAAACTTGCAAATTTCATGCATTCTACAATTCTGGAGTACACACCTTTTTAACATTGTGGAATCCATTTTTTCGAGGATTCTAAAATTCAGGCCTTCTTAAATTTCTTGAATTCATACATTCTAAGGTTCTGGGATTCTAGGATTTGGACACATTAAAGATTCTAGAATTCGTACATTCTAAAATTCTGGAACCCACATCTTGTTAGCATTCTAGAATGCATACATTATGGGATACTGGAATTCACGCATTCTGTGAATCTAGAATTCAGACATTGTTTCTGGCATTCAGACGTTCTAAAATTCTAGAATTCAGACATTGTGGGTTTCTGGAACAGAGACGTTCTGCAACACACATTTTAGTCACCTTGTGTTCAGACATTCCGTGAATCTCTCATTCAGATATCCTATGATTCATGGAATCGTTCCTTCCGGGATTTTGGAATTCACACTGTCCTAAGATTCCAGAACTCAGACGTTTCTTGATTCTACCATTCCGGAAATTATACATCCGGAGACTCTAGAATTCTAAAATTTTATGACTCTAGAATTCAGACATTTTGGGAATCTAGAACTCAGACGTTTTAGGATTCTAGAATTCAGACACTGGAAGATTCTAGAATTCGGACCTTTTAAAGATTCTAGAGTCCATACATTCTAGGAATCCATAATTCAGACATCTTCTGAGTCTAGGTTTTCGACATTTTCACATTGGAGAATTCAGACCTGTTGAAGATACTAGAATGCATACATTCCGAGATTCTGGAATTCACACATACTAAAATTCTAGAATTGAGACATCTTTGGATTCTAGAATTGTATCTGTCTACAATTCTAGAACTCATACATTTTCTGATTCTAGAATTCAGATGTCTTATCGTTTTACAATTCTGTAATTTGGACATGTGCAGATTCAGGATTCCAGCGTTTTATGATTCTAGATTCCATTCATTTTTGGATTCTAGAGTTCAGACCCTTTATGATTCTAGAAATCTGACATTCGATGATTCTAGATTTCAGAAATATTTGGGATTCTAGAATTCATACACTCTTGAAATCTAGAATTCATACATTCTAGGATTCTGGAATTCATGCATTCTCAAATTAAAAAAGTCACACATTCCAGAATTCTACAATACATGCCTTCTTAACATTGTAGAAGCCATTCTTTCTAGGATTCCAAAATTCAGACGTTTTTACAATGGTAGAATTCATGCGTTCTAGGATTCTAGGATATAGACATATTTAAGACTCTAGAATACATACATTCTAAAATTCTAGAATTCAGGTCTTGTTAGGATTCTAGAATTTATACATGATAGGATACTAGAATTCACATATGCTATGATTCTAGAATTCAGACATTTTATGTTTCTAGAATTCAGACATTCTGAAATTCTGGAATTCAGCCATTGTTGGATTCTAGAATTGAGACCCTCTGCAACACACATTTTAGGAGTCTTGCATTCAGACATTCCATGATTCCCATATTCAGACATCTTATCATCCTAGAATTCAGACCTTCTAGGATTCTAGAATTTGCACTATTTACAGATTCTAGAATTCATACATTCAAGGAATCTATGATTCAGTCATGTTATGATTCTAGGATTTTGACATTTTTACATTGTAGAATTCAGAGCCGTTTAAGATTCTAGAATGCATACATTCCAAGATTCTAGAATTCACACCTGCTAAAATTCTAGAATTCAGACATCGTTGGATTCTGGAAATTTAACATTCTACAATTCTAGAACACACACATTTTCAGATTCTCGAATTCAGACGTGTTATGATTCTACAATTCTAGAATTTAGACATCCGGAACTTCTAAATTCTCACCTTTTTTTTTTTTTTTTTTTGGTTCTAGAATTCAGACATTTTAGGATTCTAGAATTCATGCATTTGAAGATTCTGAAATCCGGATCTTTTTTTGGATGCCAGAATTCATATATTCTAGGGACCTAGGTTTCCTACTTTTTAGGTTTCTGGAAATCATACATTCTAGGATTCTGGAATTCCAGAATTCAGACCTTTAGAGGATTCTGGAGTTCATTCATTCTAGGATTCTAGATTTCAGACTTTTCTAGTATTCTAGAATTCATGTATTCTTATATTCTGGAATTGAGACCTTTTTCAGATTCTAGAATTCATACACCCTGGGATTCTAGCATTCATTCATTTTAGGATTCTAGAACTAAGACTTTTTATGGTCCTAGAATTCAGACATACTACCATTCGACAGTTCCGACATGCTTGCATTCTAGAATTCAGCATTTCTTCCATGGTAGAATTCACACATTTTAGAATTCGAAAATTTTGACATTTTAACGATTCCACAATTCATACATTTTTCGGATTCTAGAATTGAGGCATTTTATGATTCTAGAATTCATACATTCCGGAATTCTAGAATACAGACTTTTTAGGATTCAGAAATTTATACATTCTACGATTTTAGAGGTTAGACGTTTTAAAGATGCTAGAATTCAGACTTCTTTAGGATTCTAGAATGTGTGCCTTGTAGGATTCCAGAATTCACACTTTCTAGCATTCTAGAATTCAGATATTTCTTGATGCTAGAATTCAGTCACTGTAAAATTCTAGAATTCAGACATCATCGTTGGATTCTAAAATTAAGACTTTCCACAATTCTAGGACTAACATTTTTTAGGGTTTTAGAATTGAGACATTTTATCATTGTAGAATTCTAGAATATGGACATCCTCATATTCTAGAATTCAGACATTTTATGATTTTAGGATTCATAGAGTTTAGCACTATAGAATTCAGACCTTTTTAAGATTCTAGAATTCATACATTTCAGGATTCTAGTATTCAGACATTCTATCATTCTTCCATTCATAGACCTTATGATTCTACAATTCATCTCTTCTAGGATTCTGGAACTCATCCTATATTATAATTCCCAATTTCAAACGTTCCTGTATTCTAGAATTTAGACATTTTGTGATTCTAGAATTCAGATATTCTAAAGCTCTAGAATTCAGATATGGTTGGAGTCCAGATTTCAGACTTTCTACAATTCTAGAACTCAGATATTTTGTGTTTCCAGAATTTCACACATTCCAGGATTCTAAAGTTCAATCCTGTCTTAGGATTCTAGAATGCGTACCTTCTAGGATTCTGGAATTCATACAGGTTGGGGTTCTAGAATTCATACATTCTAGGATTCCAGAATTCAAACCTTTATAGGATTCTAGAATTAATTCATTCAAGGATTCTAGAATCCGGACCTTTTTAGGATTCTAGAACTCATACATGCTAAGATTCCGGAATTTAGACCAGTTTAAGATTCTAGAATTCATACACTCTAAAATTCTAGAATGCCTACGTTCTAGGATTCTAAAATTCAGACTTTTTAAGGTTCTAGGATTCGGACATACTATAATTCTACAATTTCCACATTGCTTGAATTCTGGAATTCCGAATTTCTTCATTTATACCATTCTCGCATTTAAAAATTCTAAAATTCATGTATTTGGTGATTCTAGAATTCACACCTTCTCGGATTCTAGAATTCAGACCTCTTTAGGATTCCAGAATTCAGACTTTGTTCATTCTAGAACTCATGCATTAAAAGATTCTAGAATTCAGATCTATTTAGGATTCTAGAATTCATACATTCTAAGATTCTAGAATTCAGACCTAGTTAGGATTCTAGAATTCATACGTTTGGGCATTCTGGAATCCATACGTTCTAAACTTGCAAATTTTATGCATTCTACAATTCTAGGGTACACACCTTTCTAACATTGTGGAATCCATTCTTTCGAGGATTCTAAAATTCAGGCCTTCTTAAAGTTCTTGAATTCATACATTCTAGGATTCTAGGATTCTAGGATTTGGACACATTTAAGATTCTAGAATTCATACATTCTAAAATTCTGGAACCCAGATCTTGTTAGGATTCTAGAATGTATACATTATGGGATACTGGAATTCACCCATTCTGTGAGTCTAGAATTCAGACATTGTTTCTGGCATTCAGACGTTCTAAAATTCTAGAATTCAGACATCGTGGGTTTCTGGAACGGAGACATTCTGCAACACACATTTTAGTAGTCTTGCGTTCAGACATTCTGTGAATCTCGCATTCAGATATCCTATGATTCATGGAATCGTACCTTCCGGGATTCTGGAATTCACACTGTCCTAAGATTCCAGAACTCAGACGTTTCTTGATTCTACCATTCCGGAAATTAGACGTCCGGAGACTCTAGAATTCTAACATTTTATGACTCTAGAATTCAGACATTTTAGGATTCTAGAATTCAGACGTTTTAGGATTCTAGAATTCAGACATTGGAAGATTCTAGAATTCGGACCTTTTAAAGATTCTAGAGTCCATACATTTTAGGAATCCATAATTCAGACATCTGCTGAGTCTAGGTTTTCGACATTTTCACATTGGAGAATTCAGACCTGTTGAAGATTCTAGAATGCATACATTCCGAGATTCCGGAATTCACACATACTAAAATTCTAGAATTGAGACATCTTTGGATTCTAGAATTGTATCTGTCTACAATTCTAGAACTCACACATTTTCTGATTCTAGAATTCAGATGTTTTATCGTTTTACAATTCTGTAATTTGGACATGTGCAGATTCTGGAATTCCAGCGTTTTATGATTCTACAATCCTTTCATTTTTGGATTCTAGAATTCAGACCCTTTATGATTCCAGAAATCTGACATTCGATGATTCTAGATTTCAGAAATATTTGGGATTCTATAATTCATACATTCTTGGAATCTAGAACTCACACATTCTAGGATTCTGGAATTCATGCATTCTCAAATTATAAAAGTCACACATTCCAGAATTCTAGAATACACGCCTTCTTAACATCCTAGAAGCCATTCTTTCTAGGATTCCAAAATTCAGACGTTTTTACAATGGTAGAATTCATGCATTCTAGGATTCTAGGATTTAGACATATTTAAGACACTAGAATACATACATTCTAAAATTCTAGAATTCAGGTCTTGTTAGGATTCTAGAATTTATACATGATAGGATACTAGAATTCAGACATTCTATGATTCTAGAATTCAGACATTTTCTGTTTCTAGAATTCAGACATTCTGAAATTCTAGAATTCAGCCATTGTTGGATTCTAGAATTGAGACCCTCTACAACACACATTTTAGGAGTCTTGCATTCAGACATTCGATGATTCCCACATTCAGACATCTTATGATCCTAGAATTCAGACCTTCTAGGATTCTAGAATTCGCACTATTTGCAGATTCTTGAATTCATATATTCTAGGAATCTAGGATTCATACATGTTATGATTCTAGGATTTCGACATTTTTACATTGTAGAATGCAGACCCGTTTAAGATTCTAGAATGCATGGATTCCAAGATTCTAGAATATACACCTGCTAAAATTCTAGAATTCAGACATCGTTAGATTCTGGAAATTTAACATTCTACAATTCTAGAACACACACATTTTCAGATTCTCGGAATCAGACATCTTATGATTCTACAATTCTAGAATTTAGACATCCGGAGCTTCTAGAATTCTCACATTTTTTTTTTAAATTTTAGAATTCAGACATTTTAGGATTCTAGAATTCTTGAATTCGAAGATTCCAAAATCCGGATCTTTTTTGGATGCCAGAATTCATACATTATAGGCACCTAAAATTCATACTTTTTAGGATTCTGGAAATCATACATTCTTGGATTCTAGAATTCAGACTTTTCTAGTATTCTAGAGTTCATGCATTCTAAGATTCTGGAATTGAGACCTTTTTCAGATTCTAGAATTCATACACCCTAGGATTCTAGAATTCATTCATTTTAGGATTCTAGAACTAAGACTTTTTATGGTCCTAGAATTCAGATATACTACCATTCGATAGTTCCGACATGCTTGCATTCTAGAATTCAGCCTTTCTTCCATGGTAGAATTCACACATTTTAGAATTCGAAAATTTTGACATTTTAACGATTCCACAATTCATACATTTTCGGATTCTAGAATTGAGGCATTTTATGATTCTAGAATTCATACATTCTGGGATTCTAGAATACAGACATTTTAGGATTCGGAAATTTATACATTCTAGGTTCTGGAGTTTAGACGTTTTGAAGATGCTAGAATTCAGACTTCTTTAGGATTCTAGAATGTGTGCCTTGTAGGATTCCAGAATTCACACGTTCTAGGATTCTAGAATTCAGACATTTCTTGATGCTAGTATTCAGTCATTCTAAAATTCTAGAATTCAGACATCATCGTTGGATTCTAAAATTAACACTTTCCACAATTCTAGGACTAACACTTTTTAGGGTTTTAGAATTGAGACATTTTATCATTGTAGAATTCTAGAATATGGACATCCTCATATTCTAGAATTCAGACATTTTATGATTTTAGGATTCATACAGTTCAGAACTGTAGAATTCAGACCTTTTTAAGATTCTAGAATTCATACATTTCAGGATTCTAGTATTCAGACATTCTATCATTCTTCCATTCATAGACCTTATGATTCTAAAGTTCATCTGTTCTAGGATTCTGGAATACAACCTTTATTGTAATTCCCGAATTCAACCGTTCTCGTATTCTAGAATTTAGACATTTTGTGATTCTAGAATTCAGATATTCTAAAGCTCTAGAATTCAGATATGGTTGGAGTACAGATTTCAGACTTTCTACAATTCTAGAACACAGACATTTTGGGATTCCAGAAATTCACACATTCCAGGATTCTAAAGTCCAATCCTGTCTTAGGATTCTAGAATGCGTACCTTCTAGGATTCTAGAATTCATATAGGTTAGGCTTTTAGAATTCATACATTCTAGGATTCCAGAATTCAGACCTGTATAGGATTCTAGAATTCATACATTCTAGGATTCTAGAATTCGGACCTTTTTAGTATTCTAGAACTCATACATGCTAAGATTCCGGAATTTAGACCAGTTTAAGATTCTCGAAATCATGCACTCTAAAATTCTAGAATTCCTACGTTCTACGATTCTAAAATTCAGACTTTTTAAGGTTCTAGGATTCGGACATACTATAATTCTACAATTTCCACATTGCTTGAATTCTGGAATTCCGAATTTCTTCATTTATACCATTCTCGCATTCAAAAATTCTAAAATTCATGTATGTGGTGATTCTAGAATTCACACCTTCTCGGATTCTAGAATTCAGACCTCTTTAGGATTCCAGAATTCAGACTTTTTATCCTTCTAGAACTCATGCATTCAAAGATTCTAGAATTCGGATCTATTTAGGATTCTAGAAATCATACACTCTAAGATTCTGGAATTCAGACCTAGTTAGGATTCTAGAATTCATACTTTTGGGCATTCTGGAATCCATACTTTCTAAACTTGCAAATTTCATGCATTCTACAATTCTGGAGTACACACCTTTTTAACATTGTGGAATCCATTTTTTCGAGGATTCTAAAATTCAGGCCTTCTTAAATTTCTTGAATTCATACATTCTAAGGTTCTGGGATTCTAGGATTTGGACACATTAAAGATTCTAGAATTCGTACATTCTAAAATTCTGGAACCCACATCTTGTTAGCATTCTAGAATGCATACATTATGGGATACTGGAATTCACGCATTCTGTGAATCTAGAATTCAGACATTGTTTCTGGCATTCAGACGTTCTAAAATTCTAGAATTCAGACATTGTGGGTTTCTGGAACAGAGACGTTCTGCAACACACATTTTAGTCACCTTGTGTTCAGACATTCCGTGAATCTCTCATTCAGATATCCTATGATTCATGGAATCGTTCCTTCCGGGATTTTGGAATTCACACTGTCCTAAGATTCCAGAACTCAGACGTTTCTTGATTCTACCATTCCGGAAATTATACATCCGGAGACTCTAGAATTCTAAAATTTTATGACTCTAGAATTCAGACATTTTGGGAATCTAGAACTCAGACGTTTTAGGATTCTAGAATTCAGACACTGGAAGATTCTAGAATTCGGACCTTTTAAAGATTCTAGAGTCCATACATTCTAGGAATCCATAATTCAGACATCTTCTGAGTCTAGGTTTTCGACATTTTCACATTGGAGAATTCAGACCTGTTGAAGATACTAGAATGCATACATTCCGAGATTCTGGAATTCACACATACTAAAATTCTAGAATTGAGACATCTTTGGATTCTAGAATTGTATCTGTCTACAATTCTAGAACTCATACATTTTCTGATTCTAGAATTCAGATGTCTTATCGTTTTACAATTCTGTAATTTGGACATGTGCAGATTCAGGATTCCAGCGTTTTATGATTCTAGATTCCATTCATTTTTGGATTCTAGAGTTCAGACCCTTTATGATTCTAGAAATCTGACATTCGATGATTCTAGATTTCAGAAATATTTGGGATTCTAGAATTCATACACTCTTGAAATCTAGAATTCATACATTCTAGGATTCTGGAATTCATGCATTCTCAAATTAAAAAAGTCACACATTCCAGAATTCTAGAATACATGCCTTCTTAACATTGTAGAAGCCATTCTTTCTAGGATTCCAAAATTCAGACGTTTTTACAATGGTAGAATTCATGCGTTCTAGGATTCTAGGATATAGACATATTTAAGACTCTAGAATACATACATTCTAAAATTCTAGAATTCAGGTCTTGTTAGGATTCTAGAATTTATACATGATAGGATACTAGAATTCACATATGCTATGATTCTAGAATTCAGACATTTTATGTTTCTAGAATTCAGACATTCTGAAATTCTGGAATTCAGCCATTGTTGGATTCTAGAATTGAGACCCTCTGCAACACACATTTTAGGAGTCTTGCATTCAGACATTCCATGATTCCCATATTCAGACATCTTATCATCCTAGAATTCAGACCTTCTAGGATTCTAGAATTTGCACAATTTACAGATTCTAGAATTCATACATTCAAGGAATCTATGATTCAGTCATGTTATGATTCTAGGATTTTGACATTTTTACATTGTAGAATTCAGAGCCGTTTAAGATTCTAGAATGCATACATTCCAAGATTCTAGAATTCAAACCTGCTAAAATTCTAGAATTCAGACATCGTTGGATTCTGGAAATTTAATATTCTACAATTCTAGAACACACACATTTTCAGATTCTCGAATTCAGACGTGTTATGATTCTACAATTCTAGAATTTAGACATCCGGAACTTCTAAATTCTCACCTTTTTTTTTTTTTTTGGTTCTAGAATTCAGACATTTTAGGATTCTAGAATTCATGCATTTGAAGATTCTGAAATCCGGATCTTTTTTTGGATGCCAGAATTCATATACTCTAGGGACCTAGGTTTCCTACTTTTTAGGTTTCTGGAAATCATACATTCTAGGATTCTGGAATTCCAGAATTCAGACCTTTAGAGGATTCTGGAGTTCATTCATTCTAGGATTCTAGATTTCAGACTTTTCTAGTATTCTAGAATTCATGTATTCTTATATTCTGGAATTGAGACCTTTTTCAGATTCTAGAATTCATACACCCTGGGATTCTAGCATTCATTCATTTTAGGATTCTAGAACTAAGACTTTTTATGGTCCTAGAATTCAGACATACTACCATTCGACAGTTCCGACATGCTTGCATTCTAGAATTCAGCATTTCTTCCATGGTAGAATTCACACATTTTAGAATTCGAAAATTTTGACATTTTAACGATTCCACAATTCATACATTTTTCGGATTCTAGAATTGAGGCATTTTATGATTCTAGAATTCATACATTCCGGAATTCTAGAATACAGACTTTTTAGGATTCAGAAATTTATACATTCTACGATTTTAGAGGTTAGACGTTTTAAAGATGCTAGAATTCAGACTTCTTTAGGATTCTAGAATTTGTGCCTTGTAGGATTCCAGAATTCACACTTCCTAGCATTCTAGAATTCAGATATTTCTTGATGCTAGAATTCAGTCACTGTAAAATTCTAGAATTCAGACATCATCGTTGGATTCTAAAATTAAGACTTTCCACAATTCTAGGACTAACATTTTTTAGGGTTTTAGAATTGAGACATTTTATCATTGTAGAATTCTAGAATATGGACATCCTCATATTCTAGAATTCAGACATTTTATGATTTTAGGATTCATACAGTTTAGCACTATAGAATTCAGACCATTTTAAGATTCTAGAATTCATACATTTCAGGATTCTAGTATTCAGACATTCTATCATTCTTCCATTCACAGACCTTATGATTCTACAATTCATCTCTTCTAGGATTCTTGGACTCATCCTATATTATAATTCCCAATTTCAAACGTTCCTGTATTCTAGAATTTAGACATTTTGTGATTCTAGAATTCAGATATTCTAAAGCTCTAGAATTCAGATATGGTTGGAGTACAGATTTCAGACTTTCTACAATTCTAGAACACAGACATTTTGGGATTCCAGAAATTCACACATTCCAGGATTCTAAAGTCCAATCCTGTCTTAGGATTCTAGAATGCGTACCTTCTAGGATTCTAGAATTCATATAGGTTGGGCTTTTAGAATTCATACATTCTAGGATTCCAGAATTCAGACCTGTATAGGATTCTAGAATTCATACATTCTAGGATTCTAGAATTCGGACCTTTTTAGTATTCTAGAACTCATACGTGCTAAGATTCCGGAATTTAGACCAGTTTAAGATTCTAGAAATCATGCACTCTAAAATTCTAGAATTCCTACGTTCTACGATTCTAAAATTCAGACTTTTTAAGGTTCTAGGATTCGGACATACTATAATTCTACAATTTCCACATTGCTTGAATTCTGGAATTCGGAATTTCTTCATTTATACCTTTCTCGCATTCAAAAATTCTAGAATTCATGTATGTGGTGATTCTAGAATTCACACCTTCTCGGATTCTAGAATTCAGACCTCTTTAGGATTCCAGAATTCAGACTTTTTATCCTTCTAGAACTCATGCATTCAAAGATTCTAGAATTCGGATCTATTTAGGATTCTAGAAATCATACACTCTAAGATTCTGGAATTCAGACCTAGTTAGGATTCTAGAATTCATACCTTTGGGCATTCTGGAATCCATACTTTCTAAACTTGCAAATTTCAAGCATTCTACAATTCTGGAGTACACACCTTTTTAACATTGTGGAATCCATTCTTTCGAGGATTCTAAAATTCAGGCCTTCTTAAAGTTCTTGAATTCATACATTCTAGGATTCTAGGATTCTAGGATTTGGACACATTTAAGATTCTAGAATTCATACATTCTAAAATTCTGGAACCCAGATCTTGTTAGGATTCTAGAATGCATACATTATGGGATACTGGAATTCACCCATTCTGTGAGTCTAGAATTCAGACATTGTTTCTGGCATTCAGACGTTCTAAAATTCTAGAATTCAGACATCGTGGGTTTCTGGAATGGAGACATTCTGCAACACACATTTTAGTAGTCTTGCGTTCAGACATTCTGTGAATCTCGCATTCAGATATCCTATGATTCATGGAATCGTTCCTTCCGGGATTCTGGAATTCACACTGTCCTAAGATTCCAGAACTCAGACGTTTCTTGATTCTACCATTCCGGAAATTAGACGTCCGGAGACTCTAGAATTCTAAAATTTTATGACTCTAGAATTCAGACATTTTGGGAATCTAGAATTCAGACGTTTTAGGATTCTAGAATTCAGACACTGGAAGATTCTAGAATTCGGACCTTTTAAAGATTCTAGAGTCCATACATTCTAGGAATCCATAATTCAGACATCTTCTGAGTCTAGGTTTTTGACATTTTCACATTGGAGAATTCAGACCTGTTGAAGATACTAGAATGCATACATTCCGAGATTCTGGAATTCACACATACTAAAATTCTAGAATTGAGACATCTTTGGATTCTAGAATTGTATCTGTCTACAATTCTAGAACTCATACATTTTCTGATTCTAGAATTCAGATGTCTTATCGTTTTACAATTCTGTAATTTGGACATGTGCAGATTCAGGATTCCAGCGTTTTATGATTCTAGATTCCATTCATTTTTGGATTCTAGAGTTCAGACCCTTTATGATTCCAGAAATCTGACATTCGATGATTCTAGATTTCAGAAATATTTGGGATTCTAGAATTCATACACTCTTGAAATCTAGAATTCATACATTCTAGGATTCTGGAATTCATGCATTCTCAAATTAAAAAAGTGACACATTCCAGAATTCTAGAATACATGCCTTCTTAACATTGTAGAAGCCATTCTTTCTAGGATTCCAAAATTCAGACGTTTTTACAATGGTAGAATTCATGCGTTCTAGGATTCTAGGATATAGACATATTTAAGACTCCAGAATACATACATTCTAAAATTCTAGAATTCAGGTCTTGTTAGGATTCTAGAATTTATACATGATAGGATACTAGAATTCACATATTCTATGATTCTAGAATTCAGACATTTTATGTTTCTAGAATTCAGACATTCTGAAATTCTGGAATTCAGCCATTGTTGGATTCTAGAATTGAGACCCTCTGCAACACACATTTCAGGAGTCTTGCATTCAGACATTCCATGATTCCCATATTCAGACATCTTATCATCCTAGAATTCAGACCTTCTAGGATTCTAGAATTTGCACTATTTACAGATTCTAGAATTCATACATTCAAGGAATCTATGATTCAGTCATGTTATGATTCTAGGATTTTGACATTTTTACATTGTAGAATTCAGAGCCGTTTAAGATTCTAGAATGCATACATTCCAAGATTCTAGAATTCAAACCTGCTAAAATTCTAGAATTCAGACATCGTTGGATTCTGGAAATTTAACATTCTACAATTCTAGAACACACACATTTTCAGATTCTCGAATTCAGACGTGTTATGATTCTACAATTCTAGAATTTAGACATCCGGAACTTCTAAATTCTCACCTTTTTTTTTTTTTTTTGGTTCTAGAATTCAGACATTTTAGGATTCTAGAATTCATGCATTTGAAGATTCTGAAATCCGGATCTTTTTTTGGATGCCAGAATTCATATATTCTAGGGACCTAGGTTTCCTACTTTTTAGGTTTCTGGAAATCATACATTCTAGGATTCTGGAATTCCAGAATTCAGACCTTTAGAGGATTCTGGAGTTCATTCATTCTAGGATTCTAGATTTCAGACTTTTCTAGTATTCTAGAATTCATGTATTCTTATATTCTGGAATTGAGACCTTTTTCAGATTCTAGAATTCATACACCCTGGGATTCTAGCATTCATTCATTTTAGGATTCTAGAACTAAGACTTTTTATGGTCCTAGAATTCAGACATACTACCATTCGACAGTTCCGACATGCTTGCATTCTAGAATTCAGCATTTCTTCCATGGTAGAATTCACACATTTTAGAATTCGAAAATTTTGACATTTTAACGATTCCACAATTCATACATTTTTCGGATTCTAGAATTGAGGCATTTTATGATTCTAGAATTCATACATTCCGGAATTCTAGA
Source organism: Saimiri boliviensis (assembly GCF_048565385.1). Lineage (NCBI taxonomy): Eukaryota > Metazoa > Chordata > Mammalia > Primates > Cebidae > Saimiri > Saimiri boliviensis. Next base: position 81,205,798 of record NC_133470.1, on the reverse strand, counting down.
ATACAGACTTTTTAGGATTCAGAAATTTATACATTCTACGATTTTAGAGGTTAGACGTTTTAAAGATGCTAGAATTCAGACTTCTTTAGGATTCTAGAATGTGTGCCTTGTAGGATTCCAGAATTCACACTTTCTAGCATTCTAGAATTCAGATATTTCTTGATGCTAGAATTCAGTCACTGTAAAATTCTAGAATTCAGACATCATCGTTGGATTCTAAAATTAAGACTTTCCACAATTCTAGGACTAACATTTTTTAGGGTTTTAGAATTGAGACATTTTATCATTGTAGAATTCTAGAATATGGACATCCTCATATTCTAGAATTCAGACATTTTATGATTTTAGGATTCATACAGTTTAGCACTATAGAATTCAGACCTTTTTAAGATTCTAGAATTCATACATTTCAGGATTCTAGTATTCAGACATTCTATCATTCTTCCATTCACAGACCTTATGATTCTACAATTCATCTCTTCTAGGATTCTGGAACTCATCCTATATTATAATTCCCAATTTCAAACGTTCCTGTATTCTAGAATTTAGACATTTTGTGATTCTAGAATTCAGATATTCTAAAGCTCTAGAATTCAGATATGGTTGGAGTACAGATTTCAGACTTTCTACAATTCTAGAACACAGACATTTTGGGATTCCAGAAATTCACACATTCCAGGATTCTAAAGTCCAATCCTGTCTTAGGATTCTAGAATGCGTACCTTCTAGGATTCTAGAATTCATATAGGTTAGGCTTTTAGAATTCATACATTCTAGGATTCCAGAATTCAGACCTGTATAGGATTCTAGAATTCATACATTCTAGGATTCTAGAATTCGGACCTTTTTAGTATTCTAGAACTCATACGTGCTAAGATTCCGGAATTTAGACCAGTTTAAGATTCTAGAAATCATGCACTCTAAAATTCTAGAATTCCTACGTTCTACGATTCTAAAATTCAGACTTTTTAAGGTTCTAGGATTCGGACATACTATAATTCTACAATTTCCACATTGCTTGAATTCTGGAATTCCGAATTTCTTCATTTATACCATTCTCGCATTCAAAAATTCTAAAATTCATGTATGTGGTGATTCTAGAATTCACACCTTCTCGGATTCTAGAATTCAGACCTCTTTAGGATTCCAGAATTCAGACTTTTTATCCTTCTAGAACTCATGCATTCAAAGATTCTAGAATTCGGATCTATTTAGGATTCTAGAAATCATACACTCTAAGATTCTGGAATTCAGACCTAGTTAGGATTCTAGAATTCATACCTTTGGGCATTCTGGAATCCATACTTTCTAAACTTGCAAATTTCATGCATTCTACAATTCTGGAGTACACACCTTTTTAACATTGTGGAATCCATTCTTTCGAGGATTCTAAAATTCAGGCCTTCTTAAAGTTCTTGAATTCATACATTCTAGGATTCTAGGATTCTAGGATTTGGACACATTTAAGATTCTAGAATTCATACATTCTAAAATTCTGGAACCCAGATCTTGTTAGGATTCTAGAATGCATACATTATGGGATACTGGAATTCACCCATTCTGTGAGTCTAGAATTCAGACATTGTTTCTGGCATTCAGACGTTCTAAAATTCTAGAATTCAGACATCGTGGGTTTCTGGAACGGAGACGTTCTGCAACACACATTTTAGTAGTCTTGCGTTCAGACATTCTGTGAATCTCGCATTCAGATATCCTATGATTCATGGAATCGTTCCTTCCGGGATTCTGGAATTCACACTGTCCTAAGATTCCAGAACTCAGACGTTTTTTGATTCTACCATTCCGGAAATTAGACGTCCGGAGACTCTAGAATTCTAAAATTTTATGACTCTAGAATTCAGACATTTTGGGAATCTAGAATTCAGACGTTTTAGGATTCTAGAATTCAGACACTGGAAGATTCTAGAATTCGGACCTTTTAAAGATTCTAGAGTCCATACATTCTAGGAATCCATAATTCAGACATCTTCTGAGTCTAGGTTTTTGACATTTTCACATTGGAGAATTCAGACCTGTTGAAGATACTAGAATGCATACATTCCGAGATTCTGGAATTCACACATACTAAAATTCTAGAATTGAGACATCTTTGGATTCTAGAATTGTATCTGTCTACAATTCTAGAACTCATACATTTTCTGATTCTAGAATTCAGATGTCTTATCGTTTTACAATTCTGTAATTTGGACATGTGCAGATTCAGGATTCCAGCGTTTTATGATTCTAGATTCCATTCATTTTTGGATTCTAGAGTTCAGACCCTTTATGATTCTAGAAATCTGACATTCGATGATTCTAGATTTCAGAAATATTTGGGATTCTAGAATTCATACACTCTTGAAATCTAGAATTCATACATTCTAGGATTCTGGAATTCATGCATTCTCAAATTAAAAAAGTCACACATTCCAGAATACTAGAATACATGCCTTCTTAACATTGTAGAAGCCATTCTTTCTAGGATTCCAAAATTCAGACGTTTTTACAATGGTAGAATTCATGCGTTCTAGGATTCTAGGATATAGACATATTTAAGACTCTAGAATACATACATTCTAAAATTCTAGAATTCAGGTCTTGTTAGGATTCTAGAATTTATACATGATAGGATACTAGAATTCACATATTCTATGATTCTAGAATTCAGACATTTTATGTTTCTAGAATTCAGACATTCTGAAATTCTGGAATTCAGCCATTGTTGGATTCTAGAATTGAGACCCTCTGCAACACACATTTTAGGAGTCTTGCATTCAGACATTCCATGATTCCCATATTCAGACATCTTATCATCCTAGAATTCAGACCTTCTAGGATTCTAGAATTTGCACTATTTACAGATTCTAGAATTCATACATTCAAGGAATCTATGATTCAGTCATGTTATGATTCTAGGATTTTGACATTTTTACATTGTAGAATTCAGAGCCGTTTAAGATTCTAGAATGCATACATTCCAAGATTCTAGAATTCAAACCTGCTAAAATTCTAGAATTCAGACATCGTTGGATTCTGGAAATTTAACATTCTACAATTCTAGAACACACACATTTTCAGATTCTCGAATTCAGACGTGTTATGATTCTACAATTCTAGAATTTAGACATCCGGAACTTCTAAATTCTCACCTTTTTTTTTTTTTTTGGTTCTAGAATTCAGACATTTTAGGATTCTAGAATTCATGCATTTGAAGATTCTGAAATCCGGATCTTTTTTTGGATGCCAGAATTCATATATTCTAGGGACCTAGGTTTCCTACTTTTTAGGTTTCTGGAAATCATACATTCTAGGATTCTGGAATTCCAGAATTCAGACCTTTAGAGGATTCTGGAGTTCATTCATTCTAGGATTCTAGATTTCAGACTTTTCTAGTATTCTAGAATTCATGTATTCTTATATTCTGGGATTGAGACCTTTTTCAGATTCTAGAATTCATACACCCTGGGATTCTAGCATTCATTCATTTTAGGATTCTAGAACTAAGACTTTTTATGGTCCTAGAATTCAGACATACTACCATTCGACAGTTCCGACATGCTTGCATTCTAGAATTCAGCATTTCTTCCATGGTAGAATTCACACATTTTAGAATTCGAAAATTTTGACATTTTAACGATTCCACAATTCATACATTTTTCGGATTCTAGAATTGAGGCATTTTATGATTCTAGAATTCATACATTCCGGAATTCTAGAATACAGACTTTTTAGGATTCAGAAATTTATACATTCTACGATTTTAGAGGTTAGACGTTTTAAAGATGCTAGAATTCAGACTTCTTTAGGATTCTAGAATGTGTGCCTTGTAGGATTCCAGAATTCACACTTTCTAGCATTCTAGAATTCAGATATTTCTTGATGCTAGAATTCAGTCACTGTAAAATTCTAGAATTCAGACATCATCGTTGGATTCTAAAATTAAGACTTTCCACAATTCTAGGACTAACATTTTTTAGGGTTTTAGAATTGAGACATTTTATCATTGTAGAATTCTAGAATATGGACATCCTCATATTCTAGAATTCAGACATTTTATGATTTTAGGATTCATACAGTTTAGCACTATAGAATTCAGACCTTTTTAAGATTCTAGAATTCATACATTTCAGGATTCTAGTATTCAGACATTCTATCATTCTTCCATTCACAGACCTTATGATTCTACAATTCATCTCTTCTAGGATTCTGGAACTCATCCTATATTATAATTCCCAATTTCAAACGTTCCTGTATTCTAGAATTTAGACATTTTGTGATTCTAGAATTCAGATATTCTAAAGCTCTAGAATTCAGATATGGTTGGAGTACAGATTTCAGACTTTCTACAATTCTAGAACACAGACATTTTGGGATTCCAGAAATTCACACATTCCAGGATTCTAAAGTCCAATCCTGTCTTAGGATTCTAGAATGCGTACCTTCTAGGATTCTAGAATTCATATAGGTTAGGCTTTTAGAATTCATACATTCTAGGATTCCAGAATTCAGACCTGTATAGGATTCTAGAATTCATACATTCTAGGATTCTAGAATTCGGACCTTTTTAGTATTCTAGAACTCATACGTGCTAAGATTCCGGAATTTAGACCAGTTTAAGATTCTAGAAATCATGCACTCTAAAATTCTAGAATTCCTACGTTCTACGATTCTAAAATTCAGACTTTTTAAGGTTCTAGGATTCGGACATACTATAATTCTACAATTTCCACATTGCTTGAATTCTGGAATTCCGAATTTCTTCATTTATACCATTCTCGCATTCAAAAATTCTAAAATTCATGTATGTGGTGATTCTAGAATTCACACCTTCTCGGATTCTAGAATTCAGACCTCTTTAGGATTCCAGAATTCAGACTTTTTATCCTTCTAGAACTCATGCATTCAAAGATTCTAGAATTCGGATCTATTTAGGATTCTAGAAATCATACACTCTAAGATTCTGGAATTCAGACCTAGTTAGGATTCTAGAATTCATACCTTTGGGCATTCTGGAATCCATACTTTCTAAACTTGCAAATTTCATGCATTCTACAATTCTGGAGTACACACCTTTTTAACATTGTGGAATCCATTCTTTCGAGGATTCTAAAATTCAGGCCTTCTTAAAGTTCTTGAATTCATACATTCTAGGATTCTAGGATTCTAGGATTTGGACACATTTAAGATTCTAGAATTCATACATTCTAAAATTCTGGAACCCAGATCTTGTTAGGATTCTAGAATGCATACATTATGGGATACTGGAATTCACCCATTCTGTGAGTCTAGAATTCAGACATTGTTTCTGGCATTCAGACGTTCTAAAATTCTAGAATTCAGACATCGTGGGTTTCTGGAACGGAGACGTTCTGCAACAAACATTTTAGTAGTCTTGCGTTCAGACATTCTGTGAATCTCGCATTCAGATATCCTATGATTCATGGAATCGTTCCTTCCGGGATTCTGGAATTCACACTGTCCTAAGATTCCAGAACTCAGACGTTTTTTGATTCTACCATTCCGGAAATTAGACGTCCGGAGACTCTAGAATTCTAAAATTTTATGACTCTAGAATTCAGACATTTTGGGAATCTAGAATTCAGACGTTTTAGGATTCTAGAATTCAGACACTGGAAGATTCTAGAATTCGGACCGTTTAAAGATTCTAGAGTCCATACATTCTAGGAATCCATAATTCAGACATCTTCTGAGTCTAGGTTTTTGACATTTTCACATTGGAGAATTCAGACCTGTTGAAGATACTAGAATGCATACATTCCGAGATTCTGGAATTCACACATACTAAAATTCTAGAATTGAGACATCTTTGGATTCTAGAATTGTATCTGTCTACAATTCTAGAACTCATACATTTTCTGATTCTAGAATTCAGATGTCTTATCGTTTTACAATTCTGTAATTTGGACATGTGCAGATTCAGGATTCCAGCGTTTTATGATTCTAGATTCCATTCATTTTTGGATTCTAGAGTTCAGACCCTTTAGGATTCTAGAAATCTGACATTCGATGATTCTAGATTTCAGAAATATTTGGGATTCTAGAATTCATACACTCTTGAAATCTAGAATTCATACATTCTAGGATTCTGGAATTCATGCATTCTCAAATTAAAAAAGTCACACATTCCAGAATACTAGAATACATGCCTTCTTAACATTGTAGAAGCCATTCTTTCTAGGATTCCAAAATTCAGACGTTTTTACAATGGTAGAATTCATGCGTTCTAGGATTCTAGGATATAGACATATTTAAGACTCTAGAATACATACATTCTAAAATTCTAGAATTCAGGTCTTGTTAGGATTCTAGAATTTATACATGATAGGATACTAGAATTCACATATGCTATGATTCTAGAATTCAGACATTTTATGTTTCTAGAATTCAGACATTCTGAAATTCTGGAATTCAGCCATTGTTGGATTCTAGAATTGAGACCCTCTGCAACACACATTTTAGGAGTCTTGCATTCAGACATTCCATGATTCCCATATTCAGACATCTTATCATCCTAGAATTCAGACCTTCTAGGATTCTAGAATTTGCACTATTTACAGATTCTAGAATTCATACATTCAAGGAATCTATGATTCAGTCATGTTATGATTCTAGGATTTTGACATTTTTACATTGTAGAATTCAGAGCCGTTTAAGATTCTAGAATGCATACATTCCAAGATTCTAGAATTCAAACCTGCTAAAATTCTAGAATTCAGACATCGTTGGATTCTGGAAATTTAACATTCTACAATTCTAGAACACACACATTTTCAGATTCTCGAATTCAGACGTGTTATGATTCTACAATTCTAGAATTTAGACATCCGGAACTTCTAAATTCTCACCTTTTTTTTTTTTTTGGTTCTAGAATTCAGACATTTTAGGATTCTAGAATTCATGCATTTGAAGATTCTGAAATCCGGATCTTTTTTTGGATGCCAGAATTCATATATTCTAGGGACCTAGGTTTCCTACTTTTTAGGTTTCTGGAAATCATACATTCTAGGATTCTGGAATTCCAGAATTCAGACCTTTAGAGGATTCTGGAGTTCATTCATTCTAGGATTCTAGATTTCAGACTTTTCTAGTATTCTAGAATTCATGTATTCTTATATTCTGGAATTGAGACCTTTTTCAGATTCTAGAATTCATACACCCTGGGATTCTAGCATTCATTCATTTTAGGATTCTAGAACTAAGACTTTTTATGGTCCTAGAATTCAGACATACTACCATTCGACAGTTCCGACATGCTTGCATTCTAGAATTCAGCATTTCTTCCATGGTAGAATTCACACATTTTAGAATTCGAAAATTTTGACATTTTAACGATTCCACAATTCATACATTTTTCGGATTCTAGAATTGAGGCATTTTATGATTCTAGAATTCATACATTCCGGAATTCTAGAATACAGACTTTTTAGGATTCAGAAATTTATACATTCTACGATTTTAGAGGTTAGACGTTTTAAAGATGCTAGAATTCAGACTTCTTTAGGATTCTAGAATGTGTGCCTTGTAGGATTCCAGAATTCACACTTTCTAGCATTCTAGAATTCAGATATTTCTTGATGCTAGAATTCAGTCACTGTAAAATTCTAGAATTCAGACATCATCGTTGGATTCTAAAATTAAGACTTTCCACAATTCTAGGACTAACATTTTTTAGGGTTTTAGAATTGAGACATTTTATCATTGTAGAATTCTAGAATATGGACATCCTCATATTCTAGAATTCAGACATTTTATGATTTTAGGATTCATACAGTTTAGCACTATAGAATTCAGACCTTTTTAAGATTCTAGAATTCATACATTTCAGGATTCTAGTATTCAGACATTCTATCATTCTTCCATTCATAGACCTTATGATTCTACAATTCATCTCTTCTAGGATTCTGGAACTCATCCTATATTATAATTCCCAATTTCAAACGTTCCTGTATTCTAGAATTTAGACATTTTGTGATTCTAGAATTCAGATATTCTAAAGCTCTAGAATTCAGATATGGTTGGAGTCCAGATTTCAGACTTTCTACAATTCTAGAACTCAGATATTTTGTGTTTCCAGAATTTCACACATTCCAGGATTCTAAAGTTCAATCCTGTCTTAGGATTCTAGAATGCGTACCTTCTAGGATTCTGGAATTCATACAGGTTGGGGTTCTAGAATTCATACATTCTAGGATTCCAGAATTCAAACCTTTATAGGATTCTAGAATTAATTCATTCAAGGATTCTAGAATCCGGACCTTTTTAGGATTCTAGAACTCATACATGCTAAGATTCCGGAATTTAGACCAGTTTAAGATTCTAGAATTCATACACTCTAAAATTCTAGAATGCCTACGTTCTAGGATTCTAAAATTCAGACTTTTTAAGGTTCTAGGATTCGGACATACTATAATTCTACAATTTCCACATGGCTTGAATTCTGGAATTCCGAATTTCTTCATTTATGCCATTCTCGCATTTAAAAATTCTAAAATTCATGTATTTGGTGATTCTAGAATTCACACCTTCTCGGATTCTAGAATTCAGACCTCTTTAGGATTCCAGAATTCAGACTTTGTTCATTCTAGAACTCATGCATTAAAAGATTCTAGAATTCAGATCTATTTAGGATTCTAGAATTCATACATTCTAAGATTCTAGAATTCAGACCTAGTTAGGATTCTAGAATTCATACGTTTGGGCATTCTGGAATCCATACGTTCTAAACTTGCAAATTTTATGCATTCTACAATTCTAGGCTACACACCTTTCTAACATTGTGGAATCCATTCTTTCGAGGATTCTAAAATTCAGGCCTTCTTAAAGTTCTTGAATTCATACATTCTAGGATTCTAGGATTCTAGGATTTGGACACATTTAAGATTCTAGAATTCATACATTCTAAAATTCTGGAACCCAGATCTTGTTAGGATTCTAGAATGCATACATTATGGGATACTGGAATTCACCCATTCTGTGAGTCTAGAATTCAGACATTGTTTCTGGCATTCAGACGTTCTAAAATTCTAGAATTCAGACATCGTGGGTTTCTGGAACGGAGACATTCTGCAACACACATTTTAGTAGTCTTGCGTTCAGACATTCTGTGAATCTCGCATTCAGATATCCTATGATTCATGGAATCGTTCCTTCCGGGATTCTGGAATTCACACCGTCCTAAGATTCCAGAACTCAGACGTTTCTTGATTCTACCATTCTGGAAATTATACATCCGGAGACTCTAGAATTCTAAAATTTTATGACTCTAGAATTCAGACATTTTGGGAATCTAGAATTCAGACGTTTTAGGATTCTAGAATTCAGACACTGGAAGATTCTAGAATTCGGACCTTTTAAAGATTCTAGAGTCCATACATTCTAGGAATCCATAATTCAGACATCTTCTGAGTCTAGGTTTTTGACATTTTCACATTGGAGAATTCAGACTTGTTGAAGATACTAGAATGCATACATTCCGAGATTCTGGAATTCACACATACTAAAATTCTAGAATTGAGACATCTTTGGATTCTAGAATTGTATCTGTCTACAATTCTAGAACTCATACATTTTCTGATTCTAGAATTCAGATGTCTTATCGTTTTACAATTCTGTAATTTGGACATGTGCAGATTCAGGATTCCAGCGTTTTATGATTCTAGATTCCATTCATTTTTGGATTCTAGAGTTCAGACCCTTTATGATTCTAGAAATCTGACATTCGATGATTCTAGATTTCAGAAATATTTGGGATTCTAGAATTCATACATCTTGAAATCTAGAATTCATACATTCTAGGATTCTGGAATTCATGCATTCTCAAATTAAAAAAGTCACACATTCCAGAATTCTAGAATACATGCCTTCTTAACATTGTAGAAGCCATTCTTTCTAGGATTCCAAAATTCAGACGTTTTTACAATGGTAGAATTCATGCGTTCTAGGATTCTAGGATATAGACATATTTAAGACTCTAGAATACATACATCCTAAAATTCTAGAATTCAGGTCTTGTTAGGATTCTAGAATTTATACATGATAGGATACTAGAATTCACATATGCTATGATTCTAGAATTCAGACATTTTATGTTTCTAGAATTCAGACATTCTGAAATTCTGGAATTCAGCCATTGTTGGATTCTAGAATTGAGACCCTCTGCAACACACATTTTAGGAGTCTTGCATTCAGACATTCCATGATTCCCATATTCAGACATCTTATCATCCTAGAATTCAGACCTTCTAGGATTCTAGAATTTGCACTATTTACAGATTCTAGAATTCATACATTCAAGGAATCTATGATTCAGTCATGTTATGATTCTAGGATTTTGACATTTTTACATTGTAGAATTCAGAGCCGTTTAAGATTCTAGAATGCATACATTCCAAGATTCTAGAATTCAAACCTGCTAAAATTCTAGAATTCAGACATCGTTGGATTCTGGAAATTTAACATTCTACAATTCTAGAACACACACATTTTCAGATTCTCGAATTCAGACGTGTTATGATTCTACAATTCTAGAATTTAGACATCCGGAACTTCTAAATTCTCACCTTTTTTTTTTTTTGGTTCTAGAATTCAGACATTTTAGGATTCTAGAATTCATGCATTTGAAGATTCTGAAATCCGGATCTTTTTTTGGATGCCAGAATTCATATATTCTAGGGACCTAGGTTTCCTACTTTTTAGGTTTCTGGAAATCATACATTCTAGGATTCTGGAATTCCAGAATTCAGACCTTTAGAGGATTCTGGAGTTCATTCATTCTAGGATTCTAGATTTCAGACTTTTCTAGTATTCTAGAATTCATGTATTCTTATATTCTGGAATTGAGACCTTTTTCAGATTCTAGAATTCATACACCCTGGGATTCTAGCATTCATTCATTTTAGGATTCTAGAACTAAGACTTTTTATGGTCCTAGAATTCAGACATACTACCATTCGACAGTTCCGACATGCTTGCATTCTAGAATTCAGCATTTCTTCCATGGTAGAATTCACACATTTTAGAATTCGAAAATTTTGACATTTTAACGATTCCACAATTCATACATTTTTCGGATTCTAGAATTGAGGCATTTTATGATTCTAGAATTCATACATTCCGGAATTCTAGAATACAGACTTTTTAGGATTCAGAAATTTATACATTCTACGATTTTAGAGGTTAGACGTTTTAAAGATGCTAGAATTCAGACTTCTTTAGGATTCTAGAATGTGTGCCTTGTAGGATTCCAGAATTCACACTTTCTAGCATTCTAGAATTCAGATATTTCTTGATGCTAGAATTCAGTCACTGTAAAATTCTAGAATTCAGACATCATCGCTGGATTCTAAAATTAAGACTTTCCACAATTCTAGGACTAACATTTTTTAGGGTTTTAGAATTGAGACATTTTATCATTGTAGAATTCTAGAATATGGACATCCTCATATTCTAGAATTCAGACATTTTATGATTTTAGGATTCATACAGTTTAGCACTATAGAATTCAGACCTTTTTAAGATTCTAGAATTCATACATTTCAGGATTCTAGTATTCAGACATTCTATCATTCTTCCATTCATAGACCTTATGATTCTACAATTCATCTCTTCTAGGATTCTGGAACTCATCCTATATTATAATTCCCAATTTCAAACGTTCCTGTATTCTAGAATTTAGACATTTTGTGATTCTAGAATTCAGATATTCTAAAGCTCTAGAATTCAGATATGGTTGGAGTCCAGATTTCAGACTTTCTACAATTCTAGAACTCAGATATTTTGTGTTTCCAGAATTTCACACATTCCAGGATTCTAAAGTTCAATCCTGTCTTAGGATTCTAGAATGCGTACCTTCTAGGATTCTGGAATTCATACAGGTTGGGGTTCTAGAATTCATACATTCTAGGATTCCAGAATTCAAACCTTTATAGGATTCTAGAATTAATTCATTCAAGGATTCTAGAATCCGGACCTTTTTAGGATTCTAGAACTCATACATGCTAAGATTCCGGAATTTAGACCAGTTTAAGATTCTAGAATTCATACACTCTAAAATTCTAGAATTCCTACGTTCTAGGATTCTAAAATTCAGACTTTTTAAGGTTCTAGGATTCGGACATACTATAATTCTACAATTTCCACATTGCTTGAATTCTGGAATTCCGAATTTCTTCATTTATGCCATTCTCGCATTTAAAAATTCTAAAATTCATGTATTTGGTGATTCTAGAATTCACACCTTCTCGGATTCTAGAATTCAGACCTCTTTAGGATTCCAGAATTCAGACTTTGTTCATTCTAGAACTCATGCATTAAAAGATTCTAGAATTCAGATCTATTTAGGATTCTAGAATTCATACATTCTAAGATTCTAGAATTCAGACCTAGTTAGGATTCTAGAATTCATACGTTTGGGCATTCTGGAATCCATACGTTCTAAACTTGCAAATTTTATGCATTCTACAATTCTAGGCTACACACCTTTCTAACATTGTGGAATCCATTCTTTCGAGGATTCTAAAATTCAGGCCTTCTTAAAGTTCTTGAATTCATACATTCTAGGATTCTAGGATTCTAGGATTTGGACACATTTAAGATTCTAGAATTCATACATTCTAAAATTCTGGAACCCAGATCTTGTTAGGATTCTAGAATGCATACATTATGGGATACTGGAATTCACCCATTCTGTGAGTCTAGAATTCAGACATTGTTTCTGGCATTCAGACGTTCTAAAATTCTAGAATTCAGACATCGTGGGTTTCTGGAACGGAGACATTCTGCAACACACATTTTAGTAGTCTTGCGTTCAGACATTCTGTGAATCTCGCATTCAGATATCCTATGATTCATGGAATCGTACCTTCCGGGATTCTGGAATTCACACTGTCCTAAGATTCCAGAACTCAGACGTTTCTTGATTCTACCATTCCGGAAATTAGACGTCCGGAGACTCTAGAATTCTAAAATTTTATGACTCTAGAATTCAGACATTTTAGGATTCTAGAATTCAGACGTTTTAGGATTCTAGAATTCAGACATTGGAAGATTCTAGAATTCGGACCTTTTAAAGATTCTAGAGTCCATACATTCTAGGTATCCATAATTCAGACATCTTCTGAGTCTAGGTTTTCGACATTTTCACATTGGAGAATTCAGACCTGTTGAAGATTCTAGAATGCATACATTCCGTGATTCTGGAATTCACACATACTAAAATTCTAGAAATGAGACATCTTTGGATTCTAGAATTCTAACTGTCTACAATTCTAGAACTCACACATTTTCTGATTCTAGAATTCAGATGTTTTATCGTTTTACAATTCTGTAATTTGGACATGTGCAGATTCTGGAATTCCAGCGTTTTATGATTCTACAATCCATTCATTTTTGGATTCTAGAATTCAGACCCTTTATGATTCCAGAAATCTGACATTCGATGATTCTAGATTTCAGAAATATTTGGGATTCTATAATTCATACATTCTTGGAATCTAGAACTCACACATTCTAGGATTCTGGAATTCATGCATTCTCAAATTATAAAAGTCACACATTCCAGAATTCTAGAATACACACCTTCTTAACATCGTAGAAGCCATTCTTTCTAGGATTCCAAAATTCAGACGTTTTTACAATGGTAGAATTCATGCATTCTAGGATTCTAGGATTTAGACATATTTAAGACACTAGAATACATACATTCTAAAATTCTAGAATTCAGGTCTTGTTAGGATTCTAGAATTTATACATGATAGGATACTAGAATTCAGACATTCTATGATTCTAGAATTCAGACATTTTCTGTTTCTAGAATTCAGACATTCTGAAATTCTAGAATTCAGCCATTGTTGGATTCTAGAATTGAGACCCTCTACAACACACATTTTAGGAGACTTGCATTCAGACATTCGATGATTCCCACATTCAGACATCTTATGATCCTAGAATTCAGACCTTCTAGGATTCTAGAATTCGCACTATTTGCAGATTCTAGAATTCATACATTCTAGGAATCTAGGATTCAGACATGTTATGATTCTAGGATTTCGACATTTTTACATTGTAGAATGCAGACCCGTTTAAGATTCTAGAATGCATACATTCCAAGATTCTAGAATATACACCTGCTAATATTCTAGAATTCAGACATCGTTAGATTCTGGAAATTTAACATTCTACAATTCTAGAACACACACATTTTCAGATTCTCGGAATCAGACGTCTTATGATTCTACAATTCTAGAATTTAGACATCCGGAGCTTCTAGAATTCTCACATTTTTTTTTTTTAAATTTTAGAATTCAGAAATTTTAGGATTCTAGAATTCTTGAATTCGAAGATTCCAAAATCCGGATCTTTTTTGGATGCCAGAATTCATACATTATAGGCACCTAAAATTCATACTTTTTTGGATTCTGGAAATCATACATTCTTGGATTCTAGAATTCAGACTTTTCTAGTATTCTAGAGTTCATGCATTCTAAGATTCTGGAATTGAGACCTTTTTCAGATTCTAGAATTCATACACCCTAGGATTCTAGAATTCATTCATTTTAGGATTCTAGAACTAAGACTTTTTATGGTCCTAGAATTCAGATATACTACCATTCGATAGTTCCGACATGCTTGCATTCTAGAATTCAGCCTTTCTTCCATGGTAGAATTCACACATTTTAGAATTCGAAAATTTTGACATTTTAACGATTCCACAATTCATACATTTTCGGATTCTAGAATTGAGGCATTTTATGATTCTAGAATTCATACATTCTGGGATTCTAGAATACAGACATTTTAGGATTCGGAAATTTATACATTCTAGGTTCTGGAGTTTAGACGTTTTGAAGATACTAGAATTCAGACTTCTTTAGGATTCTAGAATGTGTGCCTTGTAGGATTCCAGAATTCACACGTTCTAGGATTCTAGAATTCAGACATTTCTTGATGCTAGTATTCAGTCATTCTAAAATTCTAGAATTCAGACATCATCGTTGGATTCTAAAATTAACACTTTCCACAATTCTAGGACTAACACTTTTTAGGGTTTTAGAATTGAGACATTTTATCATTGTAGAATTCTAGAATATGGACATCCTCATATTCTAGAATTCAGACATTTTATGATTTTAGGATTCATACAGTTCAGAACTGTAGAATTCAGACCTTTTTAAGATTCTAGAATTCATACATTTCAGGATTCTAGTATTCAGACATTCTATCATTCTTCCATTCATAGACCTTATGATTCTAAAGTTCATCTGTTCTAGGATTCTGGAATACAACCTTTATTGTAATTCCCGAATTCAACCGTTCTCGTATTCTAGAATTTAGACATTTTGTGATTCTAGAATTCAGATATTCTAAAGCTCTAGAATTCAGATATGGTTGGAGTACAGATTTCAGACTTTCTACAATTCTAGAACACAGACATTTTGGGATTCCAGAAATTCACACATTCCAGGATTCTAAAGTCCAATCCTGTCTTAGGATTCTACAATGCGTACCTTCTAGGATTCTAGAATTCATATAGGTTAGGCTTTTAGAATTCATACATTCTAGGATTCCAGAATTCAGACCTGTATAGGATTCTAGAATTCATACATTCTAGGATTCTAGAATTCGGACCTTTTTAGTATTCTAGAACTCATACATGCTAAGATTCCGGAATTTAGACCAGTTTAAGATTCTCGAAATCATGCACTCTAAAATTCTAGAATTCCTACGTTCTACGATTCTAAAATTCAGACTTTTTAAGGTTCTAGGATTCGGACATACTATAATTCTACAATTTCCACATTGCTTGAATTCTGGAATTCCGAATTTCTTCATTTATACCATTCTCGCATTCAAAAATTCTAAAATTCATGTATGTGGTGATTCTAGAATTCACACCTTCTCGGATTCTAGAATTCAGACCTCTTTAGGATTCCAGAATTCAGACTTTTTATCCTTCTAGAACTCATGCATTCAAAGATTCTAGAATTCGGATCTATTTAGGATTCTAGAAATCATACACTCTAAGATTCTGGAATTCAGACCTAGTTAGGATTCTAGAATTCATACCTTTGGGCATTCTGGAATCCATACTTTCTAAACTTGCAAATTTCATGCATTCTACAGTTCTGGAGTACACACCTTTTTAACATTGTGGAATCCATTTTTTCGAGGATTCTAAAATTCAGGCCTTCTTAAATTTCTTGAATTCATACATTCTAAGGTTCTGGGATTCTAGGATTTGGACACATTAAAGATTCTAGAATTCGTACATTCTAAAATTCTGGAACCCACATCTTGTTAGCATTCTAGAATGCATACATTATGGGATACTGGAATTCACGCATTCTGTGAATCTAGAATTCAGACATTGTTTCTGGCATTCAGACGTTCTAAAATTCTAGAATTCAGACATTGTGGGTTTCTGGAACAAAGACGTTCTGCAACACACATTTTAATCACCTTGTGTTCAGACATTCCGTGAATCTCTCATTCAGATATCCTATGATTCATGGAATCGTTCCTTCCGGGATTTTGGAATTCACACTGTCCTAAGATTCCAGAACTCAGACGTTTTTTGATTCTACCATTCCGGAAATTATACATCCGGAGACTCTAGAATTCTAAAATTTTATGACTCTAGAATTCAGACATTTTGGGAATCTAGAACTCAGACGTTTTAGGATTCTAGAATTCAGACACTGGAAGATTCTAGAATTCGGACCTTTTAAAGATTCTAGAGTCCATACATTCTAGGAATCCATAATTCAGACATCTTCTGAGTCTAGGTTTTCGACATTTTCACATTGGAGAATTCAGACCTGTTGAAGATACTAGAATGCATACATTCCGAGATTCTGGAATTCACACATACTAAAATTCTAGAATTGAGACATCTTTGGATTCTAGAATTGTATCTGTCTACAATTCTAGAACTCATACATTTTCTGATTCTAGAATTCAGATGTCTTATCGTTTTACAATTCTGTAATTTGGACATGTGTAGATTCAGGATTCCAGCGTTTTATGATTCTAGATTCCATTCATTTTTGGATTCTAGAGTTCAGACCCTTTATGATTCTAGAAATCTGACATTCGATGATTCTAGATTTCAGAAATATTTGGGATTCTAGAATTCATACACTCTTGAAATCTAGAATTCATACATTCTAGGATTCTGGAATTCATGCATTCTCAAATTAAAAAAGTCACACATTCCAGAATTCTAGAATACATGCCTTCTTAACATTGTAGAAGCCATTCTTTCTAGGATTCCAAAATTCAGACGTTTTTACAATGGTAGAATTCATGCGTTCTAGGATTCTAGGATATAGACATATTTAAGACTCTAGAATACATACATTCTAAAATTCTAGAATTCAGGTCTTGTTAGGATTCTAGAATTTATACATGGTAGGATACTAGAATTCACATATGCTATGATTCTAGAATTCAGACATTTTATGTTTCTAGAATTCAGACATTCTGAAATTCTGGAATTCAGCCATTGTTGGATTCTAGAATTGAGACCCTCTGCAACACACATTTTAGGAGTCTTGCATTCAGACATTCCATGATTCCCATATTCAGACATCTTATCATCCTAGAATTCAGACCTTCTAGGATTCTAGAATTTGCACTATTTACAGATTCTAGAATTCATACATTCAAGGAATCTATGGTTCAGTCATGTTATGATTCTAGGATTTTGACATTTTTACATTGTAGAATGCAGACCCGTTTAAGATTCTAGAATGCATACATTCCAAGATTCTAGAATTCAAACCTGCTAAAATTCTAGAATTCAGACATCGTTGGATTCTGGAAATTTAACATTCTACAATTCTAGAACACACACATTTTCAGATTCTCGAATTCAGACGTGTTATGATTCTACAATTCTAGAATTTAGACATCCGGAACTTCTAAATTCTCACCTTTTTTTTTTTTTTGGTTCTAGAATTCAGACATTTTAGGATTCTAGAATTCATGCATTTGAAGATTCTGAAATCCGGATCTTTTTTTGGATGCCAGAATTCATATATTCTAGGGACCTAGGTTTCCTACTTTTTAGGTTTCTGGAAATCATACATTCTAGGATTCTGGAATTCCAGAATTCAGACCTTTAGAGGATTCTGGAGTTCATTCATTCTAGGATTCTAGATTTCAGACTTTTCTAGTATTCTAGAATTCATGTATTCTTATATTCTGGAATTGAGACCTTTTTCAGATTCTAGAATTCATACACCCTGGGATTCTAGCATTCATTCATTTTAGGATTCTAGAACTAAGACTTTTTAGGGTCCTAGAATTCAGACATACTACCATTCGACAGTTCCGACATGCTTGCATTCTAGAATTCAGCATTTCTTCCATGGTAGAATTCACACATTTTAGAATTCGAAAATTTTGACATTTTAACGATTCCACAATTCATACATTTTTCGGATTCTAGAATTGAGGCATTTTATGATTCTAGAATTCATACATTCCGGAATTCTAGAATACAGACTTTTTAGGATTCAGAAATTTATACATTCTACGATTTTAGAGGTTAGACGTTTTAAAGATGCTAGAATTCAGACTTCTTTAGGATTCTAGAATGTGTGCCTTGTAGGATTCCAGAATTCACACTTTCTAGCATTCTAGAATTCAGATATTTCTTGATGCTAGAATTCAGTCATTGTAAAATTCTAGAATTCAGACATCATCGTTGGATTCTAAAATTAAGACTTTCCACAATTCTAGGACTAACATTTTTTAGGGTTTTAGAATTGAGACATTTTATCATTGTAGAATTCTAGAATATGGACATCCTCATATTCTAGAATTCAGACATTTTATGATTTTAGGATTCATACAGTTTAGCACTATAGAATTCAGACCTTTTTAAGATTCTAGAATTCATACATTTCAGGATTCTAGTATTCAGACATTCTATCATTCTTCCATTCATAGACCTTATGATTCTACAATTCATCTCTTCTAGGATTCTGGAACTCATCCTATATTATAATTCCCAATTTCAAACGTTCCTGTATTCTAGAATTTAGACATTTTGTGATTCTAGAATTCAGATATTCTAAAGCTCTAGAATTCAGATATGGTTGGAGTCCAGATTTCAGACTTTCTACAATTCTAGAACTCAGATATTTTGTGTTTCCAGAATTTCACACATTCCAGGATTCTAAAGTTCAATCCTGTCTTAGGATTCTAGAATGCGTACCTTCTAGGATTCTGGAATTCATACAGGTTGGGGTTCTAGAATTCATACATTCTAGGACTCCAGAATTCAAACCTTTATAGGATTCTAGAATTAATTCATTCAAGGATTCTAGAATCCGGACCTTTTTAGGATTCTAGAACTCATACATGCTAAGATTCCGGAATTTAGACCAGTTTAAGATCCTAGAATTCATACACTCTAAAATTCTAGAATTCCTACGTTCTAGGATTCTAAAATTCAGACTTTTTAAGGTTCTAGGATTCGGACATACTATAATTCTACAATTTCCACACTGCTTGAATTCTGGAATTCCGAATTTCTTCATTTATACCATTCTCGCATTTAAAAATTCTAAAATTCATGTATTTGGTGATTCTAGAATTCACACCTTCTCGGATTCTAGAATTCAGACCTCTTTAGGATTCCAGAATTCAGACTTTGTTCATTCTAGAACTCATGCATTAAAAGATTCTAGAATTCAGATCTATTTAGGATTCTAGAATTCATACATTCTAAGATTCTAGAATTCAGACCTAGTTAGGATTCTAGAATTCATACGTTTGGGCATTCTGGAATCCATACGTTCTAAACTTGCAAATTTTATGCATTCTACAATTCTAGGGTACACACCTTTCTAACATTGTGGAATCCATTCTTTCGAGGATTCTAAAATTCAGGCCTTCTTAAAGTTCTTGAATTCATACATTCTAGGATTCCAGGATTCTAGGATTTGGACACATTTAAGATTCTAGAATTCATACATTCTAAAATTCTGGAACCCAGATCTTGTTAGGATTCTAGAATGCATACATTATGGGATACTGGAATTCACCCATTCTGTGAGTCTAGAATTCAGACATTGTTTCTGGCATTCAGACGTTCTAAAATTCTAGAATTCAGACATCGTGGGTTTCTGGAACGGAGACATTCTGCAACACACATTTTAGTAGTCTTGCGTTCAGACATTCTGTGAATCTCGCATTCAGATATCCTATGATTCATGGAATCGTTCCTTCCGGGATTCTGGAATTCACACTGTCCTAAGATTCCAGAACTCAGACGTTTCTTGATTCTACCATTCCGGAAATTAGACGTCCGGAGACTCTAGAATTCTAACATTTTATGACTCTAGAATTCAGACATTTTAGGATTCTAGAATTCAGACGTTTTAGGATTCTAGAATTCAGACATTGGAAGATTCTAGAATTCGGACCTTTTAAAGATTCTAGAGTCCATACATTCTAGGAATCCATAATTCAGACATCTGCTGAGTCTAGGTTTTCGACATTTTCACATTGGAGAATTCAGACCTGTTGAAGATTCTAGAATGCATACATTCCGAGATTCTGGAATTCACACATACTAAAATTCTAGAATTGAGACATCTTTGGATTCTAGAATTCTAACTGTCTACAATTCTAGAACTCACACATTTTCTGATTCTAGAATTCAGATGTTTTATCGTTTTACAATTCTGTAATTTGGACATGTGCAGATTCTGGAATTCCAGCGTTTTATGATTCTACAATCCTTTCATTTTTGGATTCTAGAATTCAGACCCTTTATGATTCCAGAAATCTGACATTCGATGATTCTAGATTTCAGAAATATTTGGGATTCTATAATTCATACATTCTTGGAATCTAGAACTCACACATTCTAGGATTCTGGAATTCATGCATTCTCAAATTATAAAAGTCACACATTCCAGAATTCTAGAATACACGCCTTCTTAACATCCTAGAAGCCATTCTTTCTAGGATTCCAAAATTCAGACGTTTTTACAATGGTAGAATTCATGCATTCTAGGATTCTAGGATTTAGACATATTTAAGACACTAGAATACATACATTCTAAAATTCTAGAATTCAGGTCTTGTTAGGATTCTAGAATTTATACATGATAGGATACTAGAATTCAGACATTCTATGATTCTAGAATTCAGACATTTTCTGTTTCTAGAATTCAGACATTCTGAAATTCTAGAATTCAGCCATTGTTGGATTCTAGAATTGAGACCCTCTGCAACACACATTTTAGGAGTCTTGCATTCAGACATTCGATGATTCCCACATTCAGACATCTTATGATCCTAGAATTCAGACCTTCTAGGATTCTAGAATTCGCACTATTTGCAGATTCTTGAATTCATATATTCTAGGAATCTAGGATTCATACATGTTATGATTCTAGGATTTCGACATTTTTACATTGTAGAATGCAGACCCGTTTAAGATTCTAGAATGCATGGATTCCAAGATTCTAGAATATACACCTGCTAAAATTCTAGAATTCAGACATCGTTAGATTCTGGAAATTTAACATTCTACAATTCTAGAACACACACATTTTCAGATTCTCGGAATCAGACATCTTATGATTCTACAATTCTAGAATTTAGACATCCGGAGCTTCTAGAATTCTGACATTTTTTTTTTTTTTAAATTTTAGAATTCAGACATTTTAGGATTCTAGAATTCATGAATTCGAAGATTCCAAAATCCGGATCTTTTTTGGATGCCAGAATTCATACATTATAGGCACCTAAAATTCATACTTTTTAGGATTCTGGAAATCATACATTCTTGGATTCTAGAATTCAGACTTTTCTAGTATTCTAGAGTTCATGCATTCTAAGATTCTGGAATTGAGACCTTTTTCAGATTCTAGAATTCATACACCCTAGGATTCTAGAATTCATTCATTTTAGGATTCTAGAACTAAGACTTTTTATGGTCCTAGAATTCAGATATACTACCATTCGATAGTTCCGACATGCTTGCATTCTAGAATTCAGCCTTTCTTCCATGGTAGAATTCACACATTTTAGAATTCGAAAATTTTGACATTTTAACGATTCCACAATTCATACATTTTCGGATTCTAGAATTGAGGCATTTTATGATTCTAGAATTCATACATTCTGGGATTCTAGAATACAGACATTTTAGGATTCGGAAATTTATACATTCTAGGTTCTGGAGTTTAGACGTTTTGAAGATGCTAGAATTCAGACTTCTTTAGGATTCTAGAATGTGTGCCTTGTAGGATTCCAGAATTCACACGTTCTAGGATTCTAGAATTCAGACATTTCTTGATGCTAGTATTCAGTCATTCTAAAATTCTAGAATTCAGACATCATCGTTGGATTCTAAAATTAACACTTTCCACAATTCTAGGACTAACACTTTTTAGGGTTTTAGAATTGAGACATTTTATCACTGTAGAATTCTAGAATATGGACATCCTCATATTCTAGAATTCAGACATTTTATGATTTTAGGATTCATACAGTTCAGAACTGTAGAATTCAGACCTTTTTAAGATTCTAGAATTCATACATTTCAGGATTCTAGTATTCAGACATTCTATCATTCTTCCATTCATAGACCTTATGATTCTAAAGTTCATCTGTTCTAGGATTCTGGAATACAACCTTTATTGTAATTCCCGAATTCAACCGTTCTCGTATTCTAGAATTTAGACATTTTGTGATTCTAGAATTCAGATATTCTAAAGCTCTAGAATTCAGATATGGTTGGAGTACAGATTTCAGACTTTCTACAATTCTAGAACACAGACATTTTGGGATTCCAGAAATTCACACATTCCAGGATTCTAAAGTCCAATCCTGTCTTAGGATTCTAGAATGCGTACCTTCTAGGATTCTAGAATTCATATAGGTTAGGCTTTTAGAATTCATACATTCTAGGATTCCAGAATTCAGACCTGTATAGGATTCTAGAATTCATACATTCTAGGATTCTAGAATTCGGACCTTTTTAGTATTCTAGAACTCATACATGCTAAGATTCCGGAATTTAGACCAGTTTAAGATTCTCGAAATCATGCACTCTAAAATTCTAGAATTCCTACGTTCTACGATTCTAAAATTCAGACTTTTTAAGGTTCTAGGATTCGGACATACTATAATTCTACAATTTCCACATTGCTTGAATTCTGGAATTCCGAATTTCTTCATTTATACCATTCTCGCATTCAAAAATTCTAAAATTCATGTATGTGGTGATTCTAGAATTCACACCTTCTCGGATTCTAGAATTCAGACCTCTTTAGGATTCCAGAATTCAGACTTTTTATCCTTCTAGAACTCATGCATTCAAAGATTCTAGAATTCGGATCTATTTAGGATTCTAGAAATCATACACTCTAAGATTCTGGAATTCAGACCTAGTTAGGATTCTAGAATTCATACCTTTGGGCATTCTGGAATCCATACTTTCTAAACTTGCAAATTTCATGCATTCTACAGTTCTGGAGTACACACCTTTTTAACATTGTGGAATCCATTTTTTCGAGGATTCTAAAATTCAGGCCTTCTTAAATTTCTTGAATTCATACATTCTAAGGTTCTGGGATTCTAGGATTTGGACACATTAAAGATTCTAGAATTCGTACATTCTAAAATTCTGGAACCCACATCTTGTTAGCATTCTAGAATGCATACATTATGGGATACTGGAATTCACGCATTCTGTGAATCTAGAATTCAGACATTGTTTCTGGCATTCAGACGTTCCAAAATTCTAGAATTCAGACATTGTGGGTTTCTGGAACAGAGACGTTCTGCAACACACATTTTAGTCACCTTGTGTTCAGACATTCCGTGAATCTCTCATTCAGATATCCTATGATTCATGGAATCGTTCCTTCCGGGATTTTGGAATTCACACTGTCCTAAGATTCCAGAACTCAGACGTTTTTTGATTCTACCATTCCGGAAATTATACATCCGGAGACTCTAGAATTCTAAAATTTTATGACTCTAGAATTCAGACATTTTGGGAATCTAGAACTCAGACGTTTTAGGATTCTAGAATTCAGACACTGGAAGATTCTAGAATTCGGACCTTTTAAAGATTCTAGAGTCCATACATTCTAGGAATCCATAATTCAGACATCTTCTGAGTCTAGGTTTTCGACATTTTCACATTGGAGAATTCAGACCTGTTGAAGATACTAGAATGCATACATTCCGAGATTCTGGAATTCACACATACTAAAATTCTAGAATTGAGACATCTTTGGATTCTAGAATTGTATCTGTCTACAATTCTAGAACTCATACATTTTCTGATTCTAGAATTCAGATGTCTTATCGTTTTACAATTCTGTAATTTGGACATGTGTAGATTCAGGATTCCAGCGTTTTATGATTCTAGATTCCATTCATTTTTGGATTCTAGAGTTCAGACCCTTTATGATTCTAGAAATCTG
Source organism: Saimiri boliviensis (assembly GCF_048565385.1). Taxonomy (NCBI): domain Eukaryota; kingdom Metazoa; phylum Chordata; class Mammalia; order Primates; family Cebidae; genus Saimiri; species Saimiri boliviensis. Next base: position 81,181,319 of record NC_133470.1, on the reverse strand, counting down.
ACATTCGATGATTCTAGATTTCAGAAATATTTGGGATTCTAGAATTCATACACTCTTGAAATCTAGAATTCATACATTCTAGGATTCTGGAATTCATGCATTCTCAAATTAAAAAAGTCACACATTCCAGAATTCTAGAATACATGCCTTCTTAACATTGTAGAAGCCATTCTTTCTAGGATTCCAAAATTCAGACGTTTTTACAATGGTAGAATTCATGCGTTCTAGGATTCTAGGTTATAGACATATTTAAGACTCTAGAATACATACATTCTAAAATCCTAGAATTCAGGTCTTGTTAGGATTCTAGAATTTATACATGATAGGATACTAGAATTCACATATGCTATGATTCTAGAATTCAGACATTTTATGTTTCTAGAATTCAGACATTCTGAAATTCTGGAATTCAGCCATTGTTGGATTCTAGAATTGAGACCCTCTGCAACACACATTTTAGGAGTCTTGCATTCAGACATTCCATGATTCCCATATTCAGACATCTTATCATCCTAGAATTCAGACCTTCTAGGATTCTAGAATTTGCACTATTTACAGATTCTAGAATTCATACATTCAAGGAATCTATGATTCAGTCATGTTATGATTCTAGGATTTTGACATTTTTACATTGTAGAATTCAGAGCCGTTTAAGATTCTAGAATGCATACATTCCAAGATTCTAGAATTCAAACCTGCTAAAATTCTAGAATTCAGACATCGTTGGATTCTGGAAATTTAACATTCTACAATTCTAGAACACACACATTTTCAGATTCTCGAATTCAGACGTGTTATGATTCTACAATTCTAGAATTTAGACATCCGGAACTTCTAAATTCTCACCTTTTTTTTTTTTTTTGGTTCTAGAATTCAGACATTTTAGGATTCTAGAATTCATGCATTTGAAGATTCTGAAATCCGGATCTTTTTTTGGATGCCAGAATTCATAAATTCTAGGGACCTAGGTTTCCTACTTTTTAGGTTTCTGGAAATCATACATTCTAGGATTCTGGAATTCCAGAATTCAGACCTTTAGAGGATTCTGGAGTTCATTCATTCTAGGATTCTAGATTTCAGACTTTTCTAGTATTCTAGAATTCATGTATTCTTATATTCTGGAATTGAGACCTTTTTCAGATTCTAGAATTCATACACCCTGGGATTCTAGCATTCATTCATTTTAGGATTCTAGAACTAAGACTTTTTAGGGTCCTAGAATTCAGACATACTACCATTCGACAGTTCCGACATGCTTGCATTCTAGAATTCAGCATTTCTTCCATGGTAGAATTCACACATTTTAGAATTCGAAAATTTTGACATTTTAACGATTCCACAATTCATACATTTTTCGGATTCTAGAATTGAGGCATTTTATGATTCTAGAATTCATACACCCTGGGATTCTAGCATTCATTCATTTTAGGATTCTAGAACTAAGACTTTTTAGGGTCCTAGAATTCAGACATACTACAATTCGACAGTTCCGACATGCTTGCATTCTAGAATTCAGCATTTCTTCCATGGTAGAATTCACACATTTTAGAATTCGAAAATTTTGACATTTTAACGATTCCACAATTCATACATTTTTCGGATTCTAGAATTGAGGCATTTTATGATTCTAGAATTCATACATTCCGGAATTCTAGAATACAGACTTTTTGGATTCAGAAATTTATACATTCTACGATTTTAGAGGTTAGACGTTTTAAAGATGCTAGAATTCAGACTTCTTTAAGATTCTAGAATGTGTGCCTTGTAGGATTCCAGAATTCACACTTTCTAGCATTCTAGAATTCAGATATTTCTTGATGCTAGAATTCAGTCACTGTAAAATTCTAGAATTCAGACATCATCGTTGGATTCTAAAATTAAGACTTTCCACAATTCTAGGACTAACATTTTTTAGGGTTTTAGAATTGAGACATTTTATCATTGTAGAATTCTAGAATATGGACATCCTCATATTCTAGAATTCAGACATTTTATGATTTTAGGATTCATACAGTTTAGCACTATAGAATTCAGACCTTTTTAAGATTCTAGAATTCATACATTTCAGGATTGTAGTATTCAGACATTCTATCATTCTTCCATTCATAGACCTTATGATTCTACAATTCATCTCTTCTAGGATTCTGGAACTCATCCTATATTATAATTCCCAATTTCAAACGTTCCTGTATTCTAGAATTTAGACATTTTGTGATTCTAGAATTCAGATATTCTAAAGCTCTAGAATTCAGATATGGTTGGAGTCCAGATTTCAGACTTTCTACAATTCTAGAACTCAGATATTTTGTGTTTCCAGAATTTCACACATTCCAGGATTCTAAAGTTCAATCCTGTCTTAGGATTCTAGAATGCGTACCTTCTAGGATTCTGGAATTCATACAGGTTGGGGTTCTAGAATTCATACATTCTAGGATTCCAGAATTCAAACCTTTATAGGATTCTAGAATTAATTCATTCAAGGATTCTAGAATCCGGACCTTTTTAGGATTCTAGAACTCATACATGCTAAGATTCCGGAATTTAGACCAGTTTAAGATTCTAGAATTCATACACTCTAAAATTCTAGAATGCCTACGTTCTAGGATTCTAAAATTCAGACTTTTTAAGGTTCTAGGATTCGGACATACTATAATTCTACAATTTCCACATGGCTTGAATTCTGGAATTCCGAATTTCTTCATTTATGCCATTCTCGCATTTAAAAATTCTAAAATTCATGTATTTGGTGATTCTAGAATTCACACCTTCTCGGATTCTAGAATTCAGACCTCTTTAGGATTCCAGAATTCAGACTTTGTTCATTCTAGAACTCATGCATTAAAAGATTCTAGAATTCAGATCTATTTAGGATTCTAGAATTCATACATTCTAAGATTCTAGAATTCAGACCTAGTTAGGATTCTAGAATTCATACGTTTGGGCATTCTGGAATCCATACGTTCTAAACTTGCAAATTTTATGCATTCTACAATTCTAGGGTACACACCTTTCTAACATTGTGGAATCCATTCTTTCGAGGATTCTAAAATTCAGGCCTTCTTAAAGTTCTTGAATTCATACATTCTAGGATTCTAGGATTCTAGGATTTGGACACATTTAAGATTCTAGAATTCATACATTCTAAAATTCTGGAACCCAGATCTTGTTAGGATTCTAGAATGCATACATTATGGGATACTGGAATTCACCCATTCTGTGAGTCTAGAATTCAGACATTGTTTCTGGCATTCAGACGTTCTAAAATTCTAGAATTCAGACATCGTGGGTTTCTGGAACGGAGACATTCTGCAACACACATTTTAGTAGTCTTGCGTTCAGACATTCTGTGAATCTCGCATTCAGATATCCTATGATTCATGGAATCGTTCCTTCCGGGATTCTGGAATTCACACTGTCCTAAGATTCCAGAACTCAGACGTTTCTTGATTCTACCATTCCGGAAATTAGACGTCCGGAGACTCTAGAATTCTAACATTTTATGACTCTAGAATTCAGACATTTTAGGATTCTAGAATTCAGACGTTTTAGGATTCTAGAATTCAGACATTGGAAGATTCTAGAATTCGGACCTTTTAAAGATTCTAGAGTCCATACATTCTAGGAATCCATAATTCAGACATCTGCTGAGTCTAGGTTTTCGACATTTTCACATTGGAGAATTCAGACCTGTTGAAGATTCTAGAATGCATACATTCCGAGATTCTGGAATTCACACATACTAAAATTCTAGAATTGAGACATCTTTGGATTCTAGAATTCTAACTGTCTACAATTCTAGAACTCACACATTTTCTGATTCTAGAATTCAGATGTTTTATCGTTTTACAATTCTGTAATTTGGACATGTGCAGATTCTGGAATTCCAGCGTTTTATGATTCTACAATCCTTTCATTTTTGGATTCTAGAATTCAGACCCTTTATGATTCCAGAAATCTGACATTCGATGATTCTAGATTTCAGAAATATTTGGGATTCTATAATTCATACATTCTTGGAATCTAGAACTCACACATTCTAGGATTCTGGAATTCATGCATTCTCAAATTATAAAAGTCACACATTCCAGAATTCTAGAATACATGCCTTCTTAACATCGTAGAAGCCATTCTTTCTAGGATTCCAAAATTCAGACGTTTTTACAATGGTAGAATTCATGCATTCTAGGATTCTAGGATTTAGACATATTTAAGACACTAGAATACATACATTCTAAAATTCTAGAATTCAGGTCTTGTTAGGATTCTAGAATTTATACATGATAGGATACTAGAATTCAGACATTCTATGATTCTAGAATTCAGACATTTTCTGTTTCTAGAATTCAGATATTCTGAAATTCTAGAATTCAGCCATTGTTGGATTCTAGAATTGAGACCCTCTACAACACACATTTTAGGAGACTTGCATTCAGACATTCGATGATTCCCACATTCAGACATCTTATGATCCTAGAATTCAGACCTTCTAGGATTCTAGAATTTGCACTATTTGCAGATTCTAGAATTCATACATTCTAGGAATCTAGGATTCAGACATGTTATGATTCTAGGATTTTGACATTTTTACATTGTAGAATGCAGACCCGTTTAAGATTCTAGAATGCATACATTCCAAGATTCTAGAATATACACCTGCTAATATTCTAGAATTCAGACATCGTTAGATTCTGGAAATTTAACATTCTACAATTCTAGAACACACACATTTTCAGATTCTCTGAATCAGACGTCTTATGATTCTACAATTCTAGAATTTAGACATCCGGAGCTTCTAGAATTCTCACATTTTTTTTTTTTTAAATTTTAGAATTCAGACATTTTAGGATTCTAGAATTCTTGAATTCGAAGATTCCAAAATCCGGATCTTTTTTGGATGCCAGAATTCATACATTATAGGCACCTAAAATTCATACTTTTTTGGATTCTGGAAATCATACATTCTTGGATTCTAGAATTCAGACTTTTCTAGTATTCTAGAGTTCATGCATTCTAAGATTCTGGAATTGAGACCTTTTTCAGATTCTAGAATTCATACACCCTAGGATTCTAGAATTCATTCATTTTAGGATTCTAGAACTAAGACTTTTTATGGTCCTAGAATTCAGATATACTACCATTCGATAGTTCCGACATGCTTGCATTCTAGAATTCAGCCTTTCTTCCATGGTAGAATTCACACATTTTAGAATTCGAAAATTTTGACATTTTAACGATTCCACAATTCATACATTTTCGGATTCTAGAATTGAGGCATTTTATGATTCTAGAATTCATACATTCTGGGATTCTAGAATACAGACATTTTAGGATTCGGAAATTTATACATTCTAGGTTCTGGAGTTTAGACGTTTTGAAGATGCTAGAATTCAGACTTCTTTAGGATTCTAGAATGTGTGCCTTGTAGGATTCCAGAATTCACACGTTCTAGGATTCTAGAATTCAGACATTTCTTGATGCTAGTATTCAGTCATTCTAAAATTCTAGAATTCAGACATCATCGTTGGATTCTAAAATTAACACTTTCCACAATTCTAGGACTAACACTTTTTAGGGTTTTAGAATTGAGACATTTTATCATTGTAGAATTCTAGAATATGGACATCCTCATATTCTAGAATTCAGACATTTTATGATCTTAGGATTCATACAGTTCAGAACTGTAGAATTCAGACCTTTATAAGATTCTAGAATTCATACATTTCAGGATTCTAGTATTCAGACATTCTATCATTCTTCCATTCATAGACCTTATGATTCTAAAGTTCATCTGTTCTAGGATTCTGGAATACAACCTTTATTGTAATTCCCGAATTCAACCGTTCTCGTATTCTAGAATTTAGACATTTTGTGATTCTAGAATTCAGATATTCTAAAGCTCTAGAATTCAGATATGGTTGGAGTACAGATTTCAGACTTTCTACAATTCTAGAACACAGACATTTTGGGATTCCAGAAATTCACACATTCCAGGATTCTAAAGTCCAATCCTGTCTTAGGATTCTAGAATGCGTACCTTCTAGGATTCTAGAATTCATATAGGTTAGGCTTTTAGAATTCATACATTCTAGGATTCCAGAATTCAGACCTGTATAGGATTCTAGAATTCATACATTCTAGGATTCTAGAATTCGGACCTTTTTAGTATTCTAGAACTCATACATGCTAAGATTCCGGAATTTAGACCAGTTTAAGATTCTCGAAATCATGCACTCTAAAATTCTAGAATTCCTACGTTCTACGATTCTAAAATTCAGACTTTTTAAGGTTCTAGGATTCGGACATACTATAATTCTACAATTTCCACATTGCTTGAATTCTGGAATTCCGAATTTCTTCATTTATACCATTCTCGCATTCAAAAATTCTAAAATTCATGTATGTGGTGATTCTAGAATTCACACTTTCTCGGATTCTAGAATTCAGACCTCTTTAGGATTCCAGAATTCGGACTTTTTATCCTTCTAGAACTCATGCATTCAAAGATTCTAGAATTCGGATCTATTTAGGATTCTAGAAATCATACACTCTAAGATTCTGGAATTCAGACCTAGTTAGGATTCTAGAATTCATACCTTTGGGCATTCTGGAATCCATACTTTCTAAACTTGCAAATTTCATGCATTCTACAGTTCTGGAGTACACACCTTTTTAACATTGTGGAATCCATTTTTTCGAGGATTCTAAAATTCAGGCCTTCTTAAATTTCTTGAATTCATACATTCTAAGGTTCTGGGATTCTAGGATTTGGACACATTAAAGATTCTAGAATTCGTACATTCTAAAATTCTGGAACCCACATCTTGTTAGCATTCTAGAATGCATACATTATGGGATACTGGAATTCACGCATTCTGTGAATCTAGAATTCAGACATTGTTTCTGGCATTCAGACGTTCTAAAATTCTAGAATTCAGACATTGTGGGTTTCTGGAACAGAGACGTTCTGCAACACACATTTTAGTCACCTTGTGTTCAGACATTCCGTGAATCTCTCATTCAGATATCCTATGATTCATGGAATCGTTCCTTCCGGGATTTTGGAATTCACACTGTCCTAAGATTCCAGAACTCAGACGTTTTTTGATTCTACCATTCCGGAAATTATACATCCGGAGACTCTAGAATTCTAAAATTTTATGACTCTAGAATTCAGACATTTTGGGAATCTAGAACTCAGACGTTTTAGGATTCTAGAATTCAGACACTGGAAGATTCTAGAATTCGGACCTTTTAAAGATTCTAGAGTCCATACATTCTAGGAATCCATAATTCAGACATCTTCTGAGTCTAGGTTTTCGACATTTTCACATTGGAGAATTCAGACCTGTTGAAGATACTAGAATGCATACATTCCGAGATTCTGGAATTCACACATACTAAAATTCTAGAATTGAGACATCTTTGGATTCTAGAATTGTATCTGTCTACAATTCTAGAACTCATACATTTTCTGATTCTAGAATTCAGATGTCTTATCGTTTTACAATTCTGTAATTTGGACATGTGCAGATTCAGGATTCCAGCGTTTTATGATTCTAGATTCCATTCATTTTTGGATTCTAGAGTTCAGACCCTTTATGATTCTAGAAATCTGACATTCGATGATTCTAGATTTCAGAAATATTTGGGATTCTAGAATTCATACACTCTTGAAATCTAGAATTCATACATTCTAGGATTCTGGAATTCATGCATTCTCAAATTAAAAAAGTCACACATTCCAGAATTCTAGAATACATGCCTTCTTAACATTGTAGAAGCCATTCTTTCTAGGATTCCAAAATTCAGACGTTTTTACAATGGTAGAATTCATGCGTTCTAGGATTCTAGGATATAGACATATTTAAGACTCTAGAATACATACATTCTAAAATTCTAGAATTCAGGTCTTGTTAGGATTCTAGAATTTATACATGATAGGATACTAGAATTCACATATGCTATGATTCTAGAATTCAGACATTTTATGTTTCTAGAATTCAGACATTCTGAAATTCTGGAATTCAGCCATTGTTGGATTCTAGAATTGAGACCCTCTGCAACACACATTTTAGGAATCTTGCATTCAGACATTCCATGATTCCCATATTCAGACATCTTATCATCCTAGAATTCAGACCTTCTAGGATTCTAGAATTTGCACTATTTACAGATTCTAGAATTCATACATTCAAGGAATCTATGATTCAGTCATGTTATGATTCTAGGATTTTGACATTTTTACATTGTAGAATTCAGAGCCGTTTAAGATTCTAGAATGCATACATTCCAAGATTCTAGAATTCAAACCTGCTAAAATTCTAGAATTCAGACATCATTGGATTCTGGAAATTTAACATTCTACAATTCTAGAACACACACATTTTCAGATTCTCGAATTCAGACGTGTTATGATTCTACAATTCTAGAATTTAGACATCCGGAACTTCTAAATTCTCACCTTTTTTTTTTTTTTTTTGGTTCTAGAATTCAGACATTTTAGGATTCTAGAATTCATGCATTTGAAGATTCTGAAATCCGGATCTTTTTTTGGATGCCAGAATTCATATATTCTAGGGACCTAGGTTTCCTACTTTTTAGGTTTCTGGAAATCATACATTCTAGGATTCTGGAATTCCAGAATTCAGACCTTTATAGGATTCTGGAGTTCATTCATTCTAGGATTCTAGATTTCAGACTTTTCTAGTATTCTAGAATTCATGTATTCTTATATTCTGTAATTGAGACCTTTTTCAGATTCTAGAATTCATACACCCTGGGATTCTAGCATTCATTCATTTTAGGATTCTAGAACTAAGACTTTTTAGGGTCCTAGAATTCAGACATACTACCATTCGACAGTTCCGACATGCTTGCATTCTAGAATTCAGCATTTCTTCCATGGTAGAATTCACACATTTTAGAATTCGAAAATTTTGACATTTTAACGATTCCACAATTCATACATTTTTCGGATTCTAGAATTGAGGCATTTTATGATTCTAGAATTCATACATTCCGGAATTCTAGAATACAGACTTTTTAGGATTCAGAAATTTATACATTCTACGATTTTAGAGGTTAGACGTTTTAAAGATGCTAGAATTCAGTCTTCTTTAGGATTCTAGAATTTGTGCCTTGTAGGATTCCAGAATTCACACTTTCTAGCATTCTAGTATTCAGATATTTCTTGATGCTAGAATTCAGTCATTGTAAAATTCTAGAATTCAGACATCATCGCTGGATTCTAAAATTAAGACTTTCCACAATTCTAGGACTAACATTTTTTAGGGTTTTAGAATTGAGACATTTTATCATTGTAGAATTCTAGAATATGGACATCCTCATATTCTAGAATTCAGACATTTTATGATTTTAGGATTCATACAGTTTAGCACTATAGAATTCAGACCTTTTTAAGATTCTAGAATTCATACATTTCAGGATTCTAGTATTCAGACATTCTATCATTCTTCCATTCATAGACCTTATGATTCTACAATTCATCTCTTCTAGGATTCTGGAACTCATCCTATATTATAATTCCCAATTTCAAACGTTCCTGTATTCTAGAATTTAGACATTTTGTGATTCTAGAATTCAGATATTCTAAAGCTCTAGAATTCAGATATGGTTGGAGTCCAGATTTCAGACTTTCTACAATTCTAGAACTCAGATATTTTGTGTTTCCAGAATTTCACACATTCCAGGATTCTAAAGTTCAATCCTGTCTTAGGATTCTAGAATGCGTACCTTCTAGGATTCTGGAATTCATACAGGTTGGGGTTCTAGAATTCATACATTCTAGGATTCCAGAATTCAAACCTTTATAGGATTCTAGAATTAATTCATTCAAGGATTCTAGAATCCGGACCTTTTTAGGATTCTAGAACTCATACATGCTAAGATTCCGGAATTTAGACCAGTTTAAGATTCTAGAATTCATACACTCTAAAATTCTAGAATGCCTACGTTCTAGGATTCTAAAATTCAGACTTTTTAAGGTTCTAGGATTCGGACATACTATAATTCTACAATTTCCACATTGCTTGAATTCTGGAATTCCGAATTTCTTCATTTATACCATTCTCGCATTTAAAAATTCTAAAATTCATGTATTTGGTGATTCTAGAATTCACACCTTCTCGGATTCTAGAATTCAGACCTCTTTAGGATTCCAGAATTCAGACTTTGTTCATTCTAGAACTCATGCATTAAAAGATTCTAGAATTCAGATCTATTTAGGATTCTAGAATTCATACATTCTAAGATTCTAGAATTCAGAACTAGTTAGGATTCTAGAATTCATACGTTTGGGCATTCTGGAATCCATACGTTCTAAACTTGCAAATTTTATGCATTCTACAATTCTAGGCTACACACCTTTCTAACATTGTGGAATCCATTCTTTCGAGGATTCTAAAATTCAGGCCTTCTTAAAGTTCTTGAATTCATACATTCTAGGATTCTAGGATTCTAGGATTTGGACACATTTAAGATTCTAGAATTCATACATTCTAAAATTCTGGAACCCAGATCTTGTTAGGATTCTAGAATGCATACATTATGGGATACTGGAATTCACCCATTCTGTGAGTCTAGAATTCAGACATTGTTTCTGGCATTCAGACGTTCTAAAATTCTAGAATTCAGACATCGTGGGTTTCTGGAACGGAGACATTCTGCAACACACATTTTAGTAGTCTTGCGTTCAGACATTCTGTGAATCTCGCATTCAGATATCCTATGATTCATGGAATCGTTCCTTCCGGGATTCTGGAATTCACACTGTCCTAAGATTCCAGAACTCAGACGTTTCTTGATTCTACCATTCCGGAAATTAGACGTCCGGAGACTCTAGAATTCTAACATTTTATGACTCTAGAATTCAGACATTTTAGGATTCTAGAATTCAGACGTTTTAGGATTCTAGAATTCAGACATTGGAAGATTCTAGAATTCGGACCTTTTAAAGATTCTAGAGTCCATACATTCTAGGAATCCATAATTCAGACATCTGCTGAGTCTAGGTTTTCGACATTTTCACATTGGAGAATTCAGACCTGTTGAAGATTCTAGAATGCATACATTCCGAGATTCTGGAATTCACACATACTAAAATTCTAGAATTGAGACATCTTTGGATTCTAGAATTCTAACTGTCTACAATTCTAGAACTCACACATTTTCTGATTCTAGAATTCAGATGTTTTATCGTTTTACAATTCTGTAATTTGGACATGTGCAGATTCTGGAATTCCAGCGTTTTATGATTCCACAATCCTTTCATTTTTGGATTCTAGAATTCAGACCCTTTATGATTCCAGAAATCTGACATTCGATGATTCTAGATTTCAGAAATATTTGGGATTCTATAATTCATACATTCTTGGAATCTAGAACTCACACATTCTAGGATTCTGGAATTCATGCATTCTCAAATTATAAAAGTCACACATTCCAGAATTCTAGAATACATGCCTTCTTAACATCGTAGAAGCCATTCTTTCTAGGATTCCAAAATTCAGACGTTTTTACAATGGTAGAATTCATGCATTCTAGGATTCTAGGATTTAGACATATTTAAGACACTAGAATACATACATTCTAAAATTCTAGAATTCAGGTCTTGTTAGGATTCTAGAATTTATACATGATAGGATACTAGAATTCAGACATTCTATGATTCTAGAATTCAGACATTTTCTGTTTCTAGAATTCAGATATTCTGAAATTCTAGAATTCAGCCATTGTTGGATTCTAGAATTGAGACCCTCTACAACACACATTTTAGGAGACTTGCATTCAGACATTCGATGATTCCCACATTCAGACATCTTATGATCCTAGAATTCAGACCTTCTAGGATTCTAGAATTTGCACTATTTGCAGATTCTAGAATTCATACATTCTAGGAATCTAGGATTCAGACATGTTATGATTCTAGGATTTTGACATTTTTACATTGTAGAATGCAGACCCGTTTAAGATTCTAGAATGCATACATTCCAAGATTCTAGAATATACACCTGCTAATATTCTAGAATTCAGACATCGTTAGATTCTGGAAATTTAACATTCTACAATTCTAGAACACACACATTTTCAGATTCTCGGAATCAGACGTCTTATGATTCTACAATTCTAGAATTTAGACATCCGGAGCTTCTAGAATTCTCACATTTTTTTTTTTTTAAATTTTAGAATTCAGACATTTTAGGATTCTAGAATTCTTGAATTCGAAGATTCCAAAATCCGGATCTTTTTTGGATGCCAGAATTCATACATTATAGGCACCTAAAATTCATACTTTTTTGGATTCTGGAAATCATACATTCTTGGATTCTAGAATTCAGACTTTTCTAGTATTCTAGAGTTCATGCATTCTAAGATTCTGGAATTGAGACCTTTTTCAGATTCTAGAATTCATACACCCTAGGATTCTAGAATTCATTCATTTTAGGATTCTAGAACTAAGACTTTTTATGGTCCTAGAATTCAGATATACTACCATTCGATAGTTCCGACATGCTTGCATTCTAGAATTCAGCCTTTCTTCCATGGTAGAATTCACACATTTTAGAATTCGAAAATTTTGACATTTTAACGATTCCACAATTCATACATTTTCGGATTCTAGAATTGAGGCATTTTATGATTCTAGAATTCATACATTCTGGGATTCTAGAATACAGACATTTTAGGATTCGGAAATTTATACATTCTAGGTTCTGGAGTTTAGACGTTTTGAAGATGCTAGAATTCAGACTTCTTTAGGATTCTAGAATGTGTGCCTTGTAGGATTCCAGAATTCACACGTTCTAGGATTCTAGAATTCAGACATTTCTTGATGCTAGTATTCAGTCATTCTAAAATTCTAGAATTCAGACATCATCGTTGGATTCTAAAATTAACACTTTCCACAATTCTAGGACTAACACTTTTTAGGGTTTTAGAATTGAGACATTTTATCATTGTAGAATTCTAGAATATGGACATCCTCATATTCTAGAATTCAGACATTTTATGATCTTAGGATTCATACAGTTCAGAACTGTAGAATTCAGACCTTTTTAAGATTCTAGAATTCATACATTTCAGGATTCTAGTATTCAGACATTCTATCATTCTTCCATTCATAGACCTTATGATTCTAAAGTTCATCTGTTCTAGGATTCTGGAATACAACCTTTATTGTAATTCCCGAATTCAACCGTTCTCGTATTCTAGAATTTAGACATTTTGTGATTCTAGAATTCAGATATTCTAAAGCTCTAGAATTCAGATATGGTTGGAGTACAGATTTCAGACTTTCTACAATTCTAGAACACAGACATTTTGGGATTCCAGAAATTCACACATTCCAGGATTCTAAAGTCCAATCCTGTCTTAGGATTCTAGAATGCGTACCTTCTAGGATTCTAGAATTCATATAGGTTAGGCTTTTAGAATTCATACATTCTAGGATTCCAGAATTCAGACCTGTATAGGATTCTAGAATTCATACATTCTAGGATTCTAGAATTCGGACCTTTTTAGTATTCTAGAACTCATACATGCTAAGATTCCGGAATTTAGACCAGTTTAAGATTCTCGAAATCATGCACTCTAAAATTCTAGAATTCCTACGTTCTACGATTCTAAAATTCAGACTTTTTAAGGTTCTAGGATTCGGACATACTATAATTCTACAATTTCCACATTGCTTGAATTCTGGAATTCCGAATTTCTTCATTTATACCATTCTCGCATTCAAAAATTCTAAAATTCATGTATGTGGTGATTCTAGAATTCACACTTTCTCGGATTCTAGAATTCAGACCTCTTTAGGATTCCAGAATTCGGACTTTTTATCCTTCTAGAACTCATGCATTCAAAGATTCTAGAATTCGGATCTATTTAGGATTCTAGAAATCATACACTCTAAGATTCTGGAATTCAGACCTAGTTAGGATTCTAGAATTCATACCTTTGGGCATTCTGGAATCCATACTTTCTAAACTTGCAAATTTCATGCATTCTACAGTTCTGGAGTACACACCTTTTTAACATTGTGGAATCCATTTTTTCGAGGATTCTAAAATTCAGGCCTTCTTAAATTTCTTGAATTCATACATTCTAAGGTTCTGGGATTCTAGGATTTGGACACATTAAAGATTCTAGAATTCGTACATTCTAAAATTCTGGAACCCACATCTTGTTAGCATTCTAGAATGCATACATTATGGGATACTGGAATTCACGCATTCTGTGAATCTAGAATTCAGACATTGTTTCTGGCATTCAGACGTTCTAAAATTCTAGAATTCAGACATTGTGGGTTTCTGGAACAGAGACGTTCTGCAACACACATTTTAGTCACCTTGTGTTCAGACATTCCGTGAATCTCTCATTCAGATATCCTATGATTCATGGAATCGTTCCTTCCGGGATTTTGGAATTCACACTGTCCTAAGATTCCAGAACTCAGACGTTTTTTGATTCTACCATTCCGGAAATTATACATCCGGAGACTCTAGAATTCTAAAATTTTATGACTCTAGAATTCAGACATTTTGGGAATCTAGAACTCAGACGTTTTAGGATTCTAGAATTCAGACACTGGAAGATTCTAGAATTCGGACCTTTTAAAGATTCTAGAGTCCATACATTCTAGGAATCCATAATTCAGACATCTGCTGAGTCTAGGTTTTCGACATTTTCACATTGGAGAATTCAGACCTGTTGAAGATACTAGAATGCATACATTCCGAGATTCTGGAATTCACACATACTAAAATTCTAGAATTGAGACATCTTTGGATTCTAGAATTGTATCTGTCTACAATTCTAGAACTCATACATTTTCTGATTCTAGAATTCAGATGTCTTATCGTTTTACAATTCTGTAATTTGGACATGTGCAGATTCAGGATTCCAGCGTTTTATGATTCTAGATTCCATTCATTTTTGGATTCTAGAGTTCAGACCCTTTATGATTCTAGAAATCTGACATTCGATGATTCTAGATTTCAGAAATATTTGGGATTCTAGAATTCATACACTCTTGAAATCTAGAATTCATACATTCTAGGATTCTGGAATTCATGCATTCTCAAATTAAAAAAGTCACACATTCCAGAATTCTAGAATACATGCCTTCTTAACATTGTAGAAGCCATTCTTTCTAGGATTCCAAAATTCAGACGTTTTTACAATGGTAGAATTCATGCGTTCTAGGATTCTAGGATATAGACATATTTAAGACTCTAGAATACATACATTCTAAAATTCTAGAATTCAGGTCTTGTTAGGATTCTAGAATTTATACATGATAGGATACTAGAATTCACATATGCTATGATTCTAGAATTCAGACATTTTATGTTTCTAGAATTCAGACATTCTGAAATTCTGGAATTCAGCCATTGTTGGATTCTAGAATTGAGACCCTCTGCAACACACATTTTAGGAATCTTGCATTCAGACATTCCATGATTCCCATATTCAGACATCTTATCATCCTAGAATTCAGACCTTCTAGGATTCTAGAATTTGCACTATTTACAGATTCTAGAATTCATACATTCAAGGAATCTATGATTCAGTCATGTTATGATTCTAGGATTTTGACATTTTTACATTGTAGAATTCAGAGCCGTTTAAGATTCTAGAATGCATACATTCCAAGATTCTAGAATTCAAACCTGCTAAAATTCTAGAATTCAGACATCATTGGATTCTGGAAATTTAACATTCTACAATTCTAGAACACACACATTTTCAGATTCTCGAATTCAGACGTGTTATGATTCTACAATTCTAGAATTTAGACATCCGGAACTTCTAAATTCTCACCTTTTTTTTTTTTTTTTGGTTCTAGAATTCAGACATTTTAGGATTCTAGAATTCATGCATTTGAAGATTCTGAAATCCGGATCTTTTTTTGGATGCCAGAATTCATATATTCTAGGGACCTAGGTTTCCTACTTTTTAGGTTTCTGGAAATCATACATTCTAGGATTCTGGAATTCCAGAATTCAGACCTTTAGAGGATTCTGGAGTTCATTCATTCTAGGATTCTAGATTTCAGACTTTTCTAGTATTCTAGAATTCATGTATTCTTATATTCTGGAATTGAGACCTTTTTCAGATTCTAGAATTCATACACCCTGGGATTCTAGCATTCATTCATTTTAGGATTCTAGAACTAAGACTTTTTAGGGTCCTAGAATTCAGACATACTACCATTCGACAGTTCCGACATGCTTGCATTCTAGAATTCAGCATTTCTTCCATGGTAGAATTCACACATTTTAGAATTCGAAAATTTTGACATTTTAACGATTCCACAATTCATACATTTTTCGGATTCTAGAATTGAGGCATTTTATGATTCTAGAATTCATACATTCCGGAATTCTAGAATACAGACTTTTTAGGATTCAGAAATTTATACATTCTACGATTTTAGAGGTTAGACGTTTTAAAGATGCTAGAATTCAGTCTTCTTTAGGATTCTAGAATGTGTGCCTTGTAGGATTCCAGAATTCACACTTTCTAGCATTCTAGTATTCAGATATTTCTTGATGCTAGAATTCAGTCATTGTAAAATTCTAGAATTCAGACATCATCGCTGGATTCTAAAATTAAGACTTTCCACAATTCTAGGACTAACATTTTTTAGGGTTTTAGAATTGAGACATTTTATCATTGTAGAATTCTAGAATATGGACATCCTCATATTCTAGAATTCAGACATTTTATGATTTTAGGATTCATACAGTTTAGCACTATAGAATTCAGACCTTTTTAAGATTCTAGAATTCATACATTTCAGGATTCTAGTATTCAGACATTCTATCATTCTTCCATTCATAGACCTTATGATTCTACAATTCATCTCTTCTAGGATTCTGGAACTCATCCTATATTATAATTCCCAATTTCAAACGTTCCTGTATTCTAGAATTTAGACATTTTGTGATTCTAGAATTCAGATATTCTAAAGCTCTAGAATTCAGATATGGTTGGAGTCCAGATTTCAGACTTTCTACAATTCTAGAACTCAGATATTTTGTGTTTCCAGAATTTCACACATTCCAGGATTCTAAAGTTCAATCCTGTCTTAGGATTCTAGAATGCGTACCTTCTAGGATTCTGGAATTCATACAGGTTGGGGTTCTAGAATTCATACATTCTAGGATTCCAGAATTCAAACCTTTATAGGATTCTAGAATTAATTCATTCAAGGATTCTAGAATCCGGACCTTTTTAGGATTCTAGAACTCATACATGCTAAGATTCCGGAATTTAGACCAGTTTAAGATTCTAGAATTCATACACTCTAAAATTCTAGAATGCCTACGTTCTAGGATTCTAAAATTCAGACTTTTTAAGGTTCTAGGATTCGGACATACTATAATTCTACAATTTCCACATTGCTTGAATTCTGGAATTCCGAATTTCTTCATTTATACCATTCTCGCATTTAAAAATTCTAAAATTCATGTATTTGGTGATTCTAGAATTCACACCTTCTCGGATTCTAGAATTCAGACCTCTTTAGGATTCCAGAATTCAGACTTTGTTCATTCTAGATCTCATGCATTAAAAGATTCTAGAATTCAGATCTATTTAGGATTCTAGAATTCATACATTCTAAGATTCTAGAATTCAGACCTAGTTAGGATTCTAGAATTCATACTTTTGGGCATTCTGGAATCCATACGTTCTAAACTTGCAAATTTTATGCATTCTACAATTCTAGGGTACACACCTTTCTAACATTGTGGAATCCATTCTTTCGAGGATTCTAAAATTCAGGCCTTCTTAAAGTTCTTGATTTCATACATTCTAGGATTCTAGGATTCTAGGATTTGGACACATTTAAGATTCTAGAATTCATACATTCTAAAATTCTGGAACCCAGATCTTGTTAGGATTCTAGAATGCATACATTATGGGATACTGGAATTCACCCATTCTGTGAGTCTAGAATTCAGACATTGTTTCTGGCATTCAGACGTTCTAAAATTCTAGAATTCAGACATCGTGGGTTTCTGGAACGGAGACATTCTGCAACACACATTTTAGTAGTCTTGCGTTCAGACATTCTGTGAATCTCGCATTCAGATATCCTATGATTCATGGAATCGTACCTTCCGGGATTCTGGAATTCACACTGTCCTAAGATTCCAGAACTCAGACGTTTCTTGATTCTACCATTCCGGAAATTAGACGTCCGGAGACTCTAGAATTCTAACATTTTATGACTCTAGAATTCAGACATTTTAAGATTCTAGAATTCAGACGTTTTAGGATTCTAGAATTCAGACATTGGAAGATTCTAGAATTCGGACCTTTTAAAGATTCTAGAGTCCATACATTCTAGGAATCCATAATTCAGACATCTGCTGAGTCTAGGTTTTCGACATTTTCACATTGGAGAATTCAGACCTGTTGAAGATTCTAGAATGCATACATTCCGAGATTCTGGAATTCACACATACTAAAATTCTAGAATTGAGACATCTTTGGATTCTAGAATTCTAACTGTCTACAATTCTAGAACTCACACATTTTCTGATTCTAGAATTCAGATGTTTTATCGTTTTACAATTCTGTAATTTGGACATGTGCAGATTCTGGAATTCCAGCGTTTTATGATTCCACAATCCTTTCATTTTTGGATTCTAGAATTCAGACCCTTTATGATTCCAGAAATCTGACATTCGATGATTCTAGATTTCAGAAATATTTGGGATTCTATAATTCATACATTCTTGGAATCTAGAACTCACACATTCTAGGATTCTGGAATTCATGCATTCTCAAATTATAAAAGTCACACATTCCAGAATTCTAGAATACACGCCTTCTTAACATCGTAGAAGCCATTCTTTCTAGGATTCCAAAATTCAGACGTTTTTACAATGGTAGAATTCATGCATTCTAGGATTCTAGGATTTAGACATATTTAAGACACTAGAATACATACATTCTAAAATTCTAGAATTCAGGTCTTGTTAGGATTCTAGAATTTATACATGATAGGATACTAGAATTCAGACATTCTATGATTCTAGAATTCAGACATTTTCTGTTTCTAGAATTCAGATATTCTGAAATTCTAGAATTCAGCCATTGTTGGATTCTAGAATTGAGACCGTCTACAACACACATTTTAGGAGACTTGCATTCAGACATTCGATGATTCCCACATTCAGACATCTTATGATCCTAGAATTCAGACCTTCTAGGATTCTAGAATTTGCACTATTTGCAGATTCTAGAATTCATACATTCTAGGAATCTAGGATTCAGACATGTTATGATTCTAGGATTTCGACATTTTTACATTGTAGAATGCAGACCCGTTTAAGATTCTAGAATGCATACATTCCAAGATTCTAGAATATACACCTGCTAATATTCTAGAATTCAGACATCGTTAGATTCTGGAAATTTAACATTCTACAATTCTAGAACACACACATTTTCAGATTCTCGGAATCAGACGTCTTATGATTCTACAATTCTAGAATTTAGACATCCGGAGCTTCTAGAATTCTCACATTTTTTTTTTTAAATTTTAGAATTCAGACATTTTAGGATTCTAGAATTCTTGAATTCGAAGATTCCAAAATCCGGATCTTTTTTGGATGCCAGAATTCATACATTATAGGCACCTAAAATTCATACTTTTTTGGATTCTGGAAATCATACATTCTTGGATTCTAGAATTCAGACTTTTCAAGTATTCTAGAGTTCATGCATTCTAAGATTCTGGAATTGAGACCTTTTTCAGATTCTAGAATTCATACACCCTAGGATTCTAGAATTCATTCATTTTAGGATTCTAGAACTAAGACTTTTTATGGTCCTAGAATTCAGATATACTACCATTCGATAGTTCCGACATGCTTGCATTCTAGAATTCAGCCTTTCTTCCATGGTAGAATTCACACATTTTAGAATTCGAAAATTTTGACATTTTAACGATTCCACAATTCATACATTTTCGGATTCTAGAATTGAGGCATTTTATGATTCTAGAATTCATACATTCTGGGATTCTAGAATACAGACATTTTAGGATTCGGAAATTTATACATTCTAGGTTCTGGAGTTTAGACGTTTTGAAGATGCTAGAATTCAGACTTCTTTAGGATTCTAGAATGTGTGCCTTGTAGGATTCCAGAATTCACACGTTCTAGGATTCTAGAATTCAGACATTTCTTGATGCTAGTATTCAGTCATTCTAAAACTCTAGAATTCAGACATCATCGTTGGATTCTAAAATTAACACTTTCCACAATTCTAGGACTAACACTTTTTAGGGTTTTAGAATTGAGACATTTTATCATTGTAGAATTCTAGAATATGGACATCCTCATATTCTAGAATTCAGACATTTTATGATTTTAGGATTCATACAGTTCAGAACTGTAGAATTCAGACCTTTTTAAGATTCTAGAATTCATACATTTCAGGATTCTAGTATTCAGACATTCTATCATTCTTCCATTCATAGACCTTATGATTCTAAAGTTCATCTGTTCTAGGATTCTGGAATACAACCTTTATTGTAATTCCCGAATTCAACCGTTCTCGTATTCTAGAATTTAGACATTTTGTGATTCTAGAATTCAGATATTCTAAAGCTCTAGAATTCAGATATGGTTGGAGTACAGATTTCAGACTTTCTACAATTCTAGAACACAGACATTTTGGGATTCCAGAAATTCACACATTCCAGGATTCTAAAGTCCAATCCTGTCTTAGGATTCTAGAATGCGTACCTTCTAGGATTCTAGAATTCATATAGGTTAGGCTTTTAGAATTCATACATTCTAGGATTCCAGAATTCAGACCTGTATAGGATTCTAGAATTCATACATTCTAGGATTCTAGAATTCGGACCTTTTTAGTATTCTAGAACTCATACATGCTAAGATTCCGGAATTTAGACCAGTTTAAGATTCTCGAAATCATGCACTCTAAAATTCTAGAATTCCTACGTTCTACGATTCTAAAATTCAGACTTTTTAAGGTTCTAGGATTCGGACATACTATAATTCTACAATTTCCACATTGCTTGAATTCTGGAATTCCGAATTTCTTCATTTATACCATTCTCGCATTCAAAAATTCTAAAATTCATGTATGTGGTGATTCTAGAATTCACACCTTCTCGGATTCTAGAATTCAGACCTCTTTAGGATTCCAGAATTCAGACTTTTTATCCTTCTAGAACTCATGCATTCAAAGATTCTAGAATTCGGATCTATTTAGGATTCTAGAAATCATACACTCTAAGATTCTGGAATTCAGACCTAGTTAGGATTCTAGAATTCATACTTTTGGGCATTCTGGAATCCATACTTTCTAAACTTGCAAATTTCATGCATTCTACAATTCTGGAGTACACACCTTTTTAACATTGTGGAATCCATTTTTTCGAGGATTCTAAAATTCAGGCCTTCTTAAATTTCTTGAATTCATACATTCTAAGGTTCTGGGATTCTAGGATTTGGACACATTAAAGATTCTAGAATTCGTACATTCTAAAATTCTGGAACCCACATCTTGTTAGCATTCTAGAATGCATACATTATGGGATACTGGAATTCACGCATTCTGTGAATCTAGAATTCAGACATTGTTTCTGGCATTCAGACGTTCTAAAATTCTAGAATTCAGACATTGTGGGTTTCTGGAACAGAGACGTTCTGCAACACACATTTTAGTCACCTTGTGTTCAGACATTCCGTGAATCTCTCATTCAGATATCCTATGATTCATGGAATCGTTCCTTCCGGGATTTTGGAATTCACACTGTCCTAAGATTCCAGAACTCAGACGTTTTTTGATTCTACCATTCCGGAAATTATACATCCGGAGACTCTAGAATTCTAAAATTTTATGACTCTAGAATTCAGACATTTTGGGAATCTAGAACTCAGACGTTTTAGGATTCTAGAATTCAGACACTGGAAGATTCTAGAATTCGGACCTTTTAAAGATTCTAGAGTCCATACATTCTAGGAATCCATAATTCAGACATCTTCTGAGTCTAGGTTTTCGACATTTTCACATTGGAGAATTCAGACCTGTTGAAGATACTAGAATGCATACATTCCGAGATTCTGGAATTCACACATACTAAAATTCTAGAATTGAGACATCTTTGGATTCTAGAATTGTATCTGTCTACAATTCTAGAACTCATACATTTTCTGATTCTAGAATTCAGATGTTTTATCGTTTTACAATTCTGTAATTTGGACATGTGCAGATTCAGGATTCCAGCGTTTTATGATTCTAGATTCCATTCATTTTTGGATTCTAGAGTTCAGACCCTTTATGATTCTAGAAATCTGACATTCGATGATTCTAGATTTCAGAAATATTTGGGATTCTAGAATTCATACACTCTTGAAATCTAGAATTCATACATTCTAGGATTCTGGAATTCATGCATTCTCAAATTAAAAAAGTCACACATTCCAGAATTCTAGAATACATGCCTTCTTAACATTGTAGAAGCCATTCTTTCTAGGATTCCAAAATTCAGACGTTTTTACAATGGTAGAATTCATGCGTTCTAGGATTCTAGGATATAGACATATTTAAGACTCTAGAATACATACATTCTAAAATTCTAGAATTCAGGTCTTGTTAGGATTCTAGAATTTATACATGATAGGATACTAGAATTCACATATGCTATGATTCTAGAATTCAGACATTTTATGTTTCTAGAATTCAGACATTCTGAAATTCTGGAATTCAGCCATTGTTGGATTCTAGAATTGAGACACTCTGCAACACACATTTTAGGAATCTTGCATTCAGACATTCCATGATTCCCATATTCAGACATCTTATCATCCTAGAATTCAGACCTTCTAGGATTCTAGAATTTGCACTATTTACAGATTCTAGAATTCATACATTCAAGGAATCTATGATTCAGTCATGTTATGATTCTAGGATTTTGACATTTTTACATTGTAGAATTCAGAGCCGTTTAAGATTCTAGAATGCATACATTCCAAGATTCTAGAATTCAAACCTGCTAAAATTCTAGAATTCAGACATCGTTGGATTCTGGAAATTTAACATTCTACAATTCTAGAACACACACATTTTCAGATTCTCGAATTCAGACATCTTATGATTCTACAATTCTAGAATTTAGACATCCGGAGCTTCTAGAATTCTCACATTTTTTTTTTTAAATTTTAGAATTCAGACATTTTAGGATTCTAGAATTCATGAATTCGAAGATTCCAAAATCCGGATCTTTTTTGGATGCCAGAATTCATACATTATAGGCACCTAAAATTCATACTTTTTAGGATTCTGGAAATCATACATTCTTGGATTCTAGAATTCAGACTTTTCTAGTATTCTAGAGTTCATGCATTCTAAGATTCTGGAATTGAGACCTTTTTCAGATTCTAGAATTCATACACCCTAGGATTCTAGAATTCATTCATTTTAGGATTCTAGAACTAAGACTTTTTATGGTCCTAGAATTCAGATATACTACCATTCGATAGTTCCGACATGCTTGCATTCTAGAATTCAGCCTTTCTTCCATGGTAGAATTCACACATTTTAGAATTCGAAAATTTTGACATTTTAACGATTCCACAATTCATACATTTTCGGATTCTAGAATTGAGGCATTTTATGATTCTAGAATTCATACATTCTGGGATTCTAGAATACAGACATTTTAGGATTCGGAAATTTATACATTTTAGGTTCTGGAGTTTAGACGTTTTGAAGATGCTAGAATTCAGACTTCTTTAGGATTCTAGAATGTGTGCCTTGTAGGATTCCAGAATTCACACGTTCTAGGATTCTAGAATTCAGACATTTCTTGATGCTAGTATTCAGTCATTCTAAAATTCTAGAATTCAGACATCATCGTTGGATTCTAAAATTAACACTTTCCACAATTCTAGGACTAACACTTTTTAGGGTTTTAGAATTGAGACATTTTATCATTGTAGAATTCTAGAATATGGACATCCTCATATTCTAGAATTCAGACATTTTATGATGTTAGGATTCATACAGTTCAGAACTGTAGAATTCAGACCTTTTTAAGATTCTAGAATTCATACATTTCAGGATTCTAGTATTCAGACATTCTATCATTCTTCCATTCATAGACCTTATGATTCTAAAGTTCATCTGTTCTAGGATTCTGGAATACAACCTTTATTGTAATTCCCGAATTCAACCGTTCTCGTATTCTAGAATTTAGACATTTTGTGATTCTAGAATTCAGATATTCTAAAGCTCTAGAATTCAGATATGGTTGGAGTACAGATTTCAGACTTTCTACAATTCTAGAACTCAGACATTTTGGGATTCCAGAAATTCACACATTCCAGGATTCTAAAGTCCAATCCTGTCTTAGGATTCTAGAATGCGTACCTTCTAGGATTCTAGAATTCATATAGGTTAGGCTTTTAGAATTCATACATTCTAGGATTCCAGAATTCAGACCTGTATAGGATTCTAGAATTCATACATTCTAGGATTCTAGAATTCGGACCTTTTTAGTATTCTAGAACTCATACATGCTAAGATTCCGGAATTTAGACCAGTTTAAGATTCTCGAAATCATGCACTCTAAAATTCTAGAATTCCTACGTTCTACGATTCAAAAATTCAGACTTTTTAAGGTTCTAGGATTCGGACATACTATAATTCTACAATTTCCACATTGCTTGAATTCTGGAATTCCGAATTTCTTCATTTATACCATTCTCGCATTCAAAAATTCTAAAATTCATGTATGTGGTGATTCTAGAATTCACACCTTCTCGGATTCTAGAATTCAGACCTCTTTAGGATTCCAGAATTCAGACTTTTTATCCTTCTAGAACTCATGCATTCAAAGATTCTAGAATTCGGATCTATTTAGGATTCTAGAAATCATACACTCTAAGATTCTGGAATTCAGACCTAGTTAGGATTCTAGAATTCATACTTTTGGGCATTCTGGAATCCATACTTTCTAAACTTGCAAATTTCATGCATTCTACAATTCTGGAGTACACACCTTTTTAACATTGTGGAATCCATTTTTTCGAGGATTCTAAAATTCAGGCCTTCTTAAATTTCTTGAATTCATACATTCTAAGGTTCTGGGATTCTAGGATTTGGACACATTAAAGATTCTAGAATTCGTACATTCTAAAATTCTGGAACCCACATCTTGTTAGCATTCTAGAATGCATACATTATGGGATACTGGAATTCACGCATTCTGTGAATCTAGAATTCAGACATTGTTTCTGGCATTCAGACGTTCTAAAATTCTAGAATTCAGACATTGTGGGTTTCTGGAACAGAGACGTTCTGCAACACACATTTTAGTCACCTTGTGTTCAGACATTCCGTGAATCTCTCATTCAGATATCCTATGATTCATGGAATCGTTCGTTCCGGGATTTTGGAATTCACACTGTCCTAAGATTCCAGAACTCAGACGTTTTTTGATTCTACCATTCCGGAAATTATACATCCGGAGACTCTAGAATTCTAAAATTTTATGACTCTAGAATTCAGACATTTTGGGAATCTAGAACTCAGACGTTTTAGGATTCTAGAATTCAGACACTGGAAGATTCTAGAATTCGGACCTTTTAAAGATTCTAGAGTCCATACATTCTAGGAATCCATAATTCAGACATCTTCTGAGTCTAGGTTTTCGACATTTTCACATTGGAGAATTCAGACCTGTTGAAGATACTAGAATGCATACATTCCGAGATTCTGGAATTCACACATACTAAAATTCTAGAATTGAGACATCTTTGGATTCTAGAATTGTATCTGTCTACAATTCTAGAACTCATACATTTTCTGATTCTAGAATTCAGATGTCTTATCATTTTACAATTCTGTAATTTGGACATGTGCAGATTCAGGATTCCAGCGTTTTATGATTCTAGATTCCATTCATTTTTGGATTCTAGAGTTCAGACCCTTTATGATTCTAGAAATCTGACATTCGATGATTCTAGATTTCAGAAATATTTGGGATTCTAGAATTCATACACTCTTGAAATCTAGAATTCATACATTCTAGGATTCTGGAATTCATGCATTCTCAAATTAAAAAAGTCACACATTCCAGAATTCTAGAATACATGCCTTCTTAACATTGTAGAAGCCATTCTTTCTAGGATTCCAAAATTCAGACGTTTTTACAATGGTAGAATTCATGCGTTCTAGGATTCTAGGATATAGACATATTTAAGACTCTAGAATACATACATTCTAAAATTCTAGAATTCAGGTCTTGTTAGGATTCTAGAATTTATACATGATAGGATACTAGAATTCACATATGCTATGATTCTAGAATTCAGACATTTTATGTTTCTAGAATTCAGACATTCTGAAATTCTGGAATTCAGCCATTGTTGGATTCTAGAATTGAGACACTCTGCAACACACATTTTAGGAATCTTGCATTCAGACATTCCATGATTCCCATATTCAGACATCTTATCATCCTAGAATTCAGACCTTCTAGGATTCTAGAATTTGCACTATTTACAGATTCTAGAATTCATACATTCAAGGAATCTATGATTCAGTCATGTTATGATTCTAGGATTTTGACATTTTTACATTGTAGAATTCAGAGCCGTTTAAGATTCTAGAATGCATACATTCCAAGATTCTAGAATTCAAACCTGCTAAAATTCTAGAATTCAGACATCGTTGGATTCTGGAAATTTAACATTCTACAATTCTAGAACACACACATTTTCAGATTCTCGAATTCAGACATCTTATGATTCTACAATTCTAGAATTTAGACATCCGGAACTTCTAAATTCTCACCTTTTTTTTTTTTTTTTTTGGTTCTAGAATTCAGACATATTAGGTTTCTAGAATTCATGCATTTGAAGATTCTGAAATCCGGATCTTTTTTTGGATGCCAGAATTCATATATTCTAGGGACCTAGGTTTCCTACTTTTTAGGTTTCTGGAAATCATACATTCTAGGATTCTGGAATTCCAGAATTCAGACCTTTAGAGGATTCTGGAGTTCATTCATTCTAGGATTCTAGATTTCAGACTTTTCTAGTATTCTAGAATTCATGTATTCTTATATTCTGGAATTGAGACCTTTTTCAGATTCTAGAATTCATACACCCTGGGATTCTAGCATTCATTCATTTTAGGATTCTAGAACTAAGACTTTTTATGGTCCTAGAATTCAGACATACTACCATTCGACAGTTCCGACATGCTTGCATTCTAGAATTCAGCATTTCTTCCATGGTAGAATTCACACATTTTAGAATTCGAAAATTTTGACATTTTAACGATTCCACAATTCATACATTTTTCGGATTCTAGAATTGAGGCATTTTATGATTCTAGAATTCATACATTCCGGAATTCTAGAATACAGACTTTTTAGGATTCAGAAATTTATACATTCTACGATTTTAGAGGTTAGACGTTTTAAAGATGCTAGAATTCAGACTTCTTTAGGATTCTAGAATGTGTGCCTTGTAGGATTCCAGAATTCACACTTTCTAGCATTCTAGAATTCAGATATTTCTTGATGCTAGAATTCAGTCACTGTAAAATTCTAGAATTCAGACATCATCGTTGGATTCTAAAATTAAGACTTTCCACAATTCTAGGACTAACATTTTTTAGGGTTTTAGAATTGAGACATTTTATCATTGTAGAATTCTAGAATATGGACATCCTCATATTCTAGAATTCAGACATTTTATGATTTTAGGATTCATAGAGTTTAGCACTATAGAATTCAGACCTTTTTAAGATTCTAGAATTCATACATTTCAGGATTCTAGTATTCAGACATTCTATCATTCTTCCATTCATAGACCTTATGATTCTACAATTCATCTCTTCTAGGATTCTGGAACTCATCCTATATTATAATTCCCAATTTCAAACGTTCCCGTATTCTAGAATTTAGACATTTTGTGATTCTAGAATTCAGATATTCTAAAGCTCTAGAATTCAGATATGGTTGGAGTCCAGATTTCAGACTTTCTACAATTCTAGAACTCAGATATTTTGTGTTTCCAGAATTTCACACATTCCAGGATTCTAAAGTTCAATCCTGTCTTAGGATTCTAGAATGCGTACCTTCTAGGATTCTGGAATTCATACAGGTTGGGGTTCTAGAATTCATACATTCTAGGATTCCAGAATTCAAACCTTTATAGGATTCTAGAATTAATTCATTCAAGGATTCTAGAATCCGGACCTTTTTAGGATTCTAGAACTCATACATGCTAAGATTCCGGAATTTAGACCAGTTTAAGATTCTAGAATTCATACACTCTAAAATTCTAGAATGCCTACGTTCTAGGATTCTAAAATTCAGACTTTTTAAGGTTCTAGGATTCGGACATACTATAATTCTACAATTTCCACATTGCTTGAATTCTGGAATTCCGAATTTCTTCATTTATACCATTCTCGCATTTAAAAATTCTAAAATTCATGTATTTGGTGATTCTAGAATTCACACCTTCTCGGATTCTAGAATTCAGACCTCTTTAGGATTCCAGAATTCAGACTTTGTTCATTCTAGAACTCATGCATTAAAAGATTCTAGAATTCAGATCTATTTAGGATTCTAGAATTCATACATTCTAAGATTCTAGAATTCAGACCTAGTTAGGATTCTAGAATTCATACTTTTGGGCATTCTGGAATCCATACGTTCTAAACTTGCAAATTTTATGCATTCTACAATTCTAGGGTACACACCTTTCTAACATTGTGGAATCCATTCTTTCGAGGATTCTAAAATTCAGGCCTTCTTAAAGTTCTTGAATTCATACATTCTAGGATTCTAGGATTCTAGGATTTGGACACATTTAAGATTCTAGAATTCATACATTCTAAAATTCTGGAACCCAGATCTTGTTAGGATTCTAGAATGCATACATTATGGGATACTGGAATTCACCCATTCTGTGAGTCTAGAATTCAGACATTGTTTCTGGCATTCAGACGTTCTAAAATTCTAGAATTCAGACATCGTGGGTTTCTGGAACGGAGACATTCTGCAACACACATTTTAGTAGTCTTGCGTTCAGACATTCTGTGAATCTCGCATTCAGATATCCTATGATTCATGGAATCGTTCCTTCCGGGATTCTGGAATTCACACTGTCCTAAGATTCCAGAACTCAGACGTTTCTTGATTCTACCATTCCGGAAATTAGACGTCCGGAGACTCTAGAATTCTAACATTTTATGACTCTAGAATTCAGACATTTTAGGATTCTAGAATTCAGACGTTTTAGGATTCTAGAATTCAGACATTGGAAGATTCTAGAATTCGGACCTTTTAAAGATTCTAGAGTCCATACATTCTAGGAATCCATAATTCAGACATCTGCTGAGTCTAGGTTTTCGACATTTTCACATTGGAGAATTCAGACCTGTTGAAGATTCTAGAATGCATACATTCCGAGATTCTGGAATTCACACATACTAAAATTCTAGAATTGAGACATCTTTGGATTCTAGAATTCTAACTGTCTACAATTCTAGAACTCACACATTTTCAGATTCTAGAATTCAGATGTTTTATCGTTTTACAATTCTGTAATTTGGACATGTGCAGATTCTGGAATTCCAGCGTTTTATGATTCTACAATCCTTTCATTTTTGGATTCTAGAATTCAGACCCTTTATGATTCCAGAAATCTGACATTCGATGATTCTAGATTTCAGAAATATTTGGGATTCTATAATTCATACATTCTTGGAATCTAGAACTCACACATTCTAGGATTCTGGAATTCATGCATTCTCAAATTATAAAAGTCACACATTCCAGAATTCTAGAATACACGCCTTCTTAACATCCTAGAAGCCATTCTTTCTAGGATTCCAAAATTCAGACGTTTTTACAATGGTAGAATTCATGCATTCTAGGATTCTAGGATTTAGACATATTTAAGACACTAGAATACATACATTCTAAAATTCTAGAATTCAGGTCTTGTTAGGATTCTAGAATTTATACATGATAGGATACTAGAATTCAGACATTCTATGATTCTAGAATTCAGACATTTTCTGTTTCTAGAATTCAGACATTCTGAAATTCTAGAATTCAGCCATTGTTGGATTCTAGAATTGAGACCCTCTACAACACACATTTTAGGAGTCTTGCATTCAGACATTCGATGATTCCCACATTCAGACATCTTATGATCCTAGAATTCAGACCTTCTAGGATTCTAGAATTCACACTATTTGCAGATTCTTGAATTCATATATTCTAGGAATCTAGGATTCATACATGTTATGATTCTAGGATTTCGACATTTTTACATTGTAGAATGCAGACCCGTTTAAGATTCTAGAATGCATGGATTCCAAGATTCTAGAATATACACCTGCTAAAATTCTAGAATTCAGACATCGTTAGATTCTGGAAATTTAACATTCTACAATTCTAGAACACACACATTTTCAGATTCTCGGAATCAGACATCTTATGATTCTACAATTCTAGAATTTAGACATCCGGAGCTTCTAGAATTCTCACATTTTTTTTTTAAATTTTAGAATTCAGACATTTTAGGATTCTAGAATTCATGAATTCGAAGATTCCAAAATCCGGATCTTTTTTGGATGCCAGAATTCATACATTATAGGCACCTAAAATTCATACTTTTTAGGATTCTGGAAATCATACATTCTTGGATTCTAGAATTCAGACTTTTCTAGTATTCTAGAGTTCATGCATTCTAAGATTCTGGAATTGAGACCTTTTTCAGATTCTAGAATTCATACACCCTAGGATTCTAGAATTCATTCATTTTAGGATTATAGAACTAAGACTTTTTATGGTCCTAGAATTCAGATATACTACCATTCGATAGTTCCGACATGCTTGCATTCTAGAATTCAGCCTTTCTTCCATGGTAGAATTCACACATTTTAGAATTCGAAAATTTTGACATTTTAACGATTCCACAATTCATACATTTTCGGATTCTAGAATTGAGGCATTTTATGATTCTAGAATTCATACATTCTGGGATTCTAGAATACAGACATTTTAGGATTCGGAAATTTATACATTCTAGGTTCTGGAGTTTAGACGTTTTGAAGATGCTAGAATTCAGACTTCTTTAGGATTCTAGAATGTGTGCCTTGTAGGATTCCAGAATTCACACGTTCTAGGATTCTAGAATTCAGACATTTCTTGATGCTAGTATTCAGTCATTCTAAAATTCTAGAATTCAGACATCATCGTTGGATTCTAAAATTAACACTTTCCACAATTCTAGGACTAACACTTTTTAGGGTTTTAGAATTGAGACATTTTATCATTGTAGAATTCTAGAATATGGACATCCTCATATTCTAGAATTCAGACATTTTATGATTTTAGGATTCATACAGTTCAGAACTGTAGAATTCAGACCTTTTTAAGATTCTAGAATTCATACATTTCAGGATTCTAGTATTCAGACATTCTATCATTCTTCCATTCATAGACCTTATGATTCTAAAGTTCATCTGTTCTAGGATTCTGGAATACAACCTTTATTGTAATTCCCGAATTCAACCGTTCTCGTATTCTAGAATTTAGACATTTTGTGATTCTAGAATTCAGATATTCTAAAGCTCTAGAATTCAGATATGGTTGGAGTACAGATTTCAGACTTTCTACAATTCTAGAACACAGACATTTTGGGATTCCAGAAATTCACACATTCCAGGATTCTAAAGTCCAATCCTGTCTTAGGATTCTAGAATGCGTACCTTCTAGGATTCTAGAATTCATATAGGTTAGGCTTTTAGAATTCATACATTCTAGGATTCCAGAATTCAGACCTGTATAGGATTCTAGAATTCATACATTCTAGGATTCTAGAATTCGGACCTTTTTAGTATTCTAGAACTCATACATGCTAAGATTCCGGAATTTAGACCAGTTTAAGATTCTCGAAATCATGCACTCTAAAATTCTAGAATTCCTACGTTCTACGATTCTAAAATTCAGACTTTTTAAGGTTCTAGGATTCGGACATACTATAATTCTACAATTTCCACATTGCTTGAATTCTGGAATTCCGAATTTCTTCATTTATACCATTCTCGCATTCAAAAATTCTAAAATTCATGTATGTGGTGATTCTAGAATTCACACTTTCTCGGATTCTAGAATTCAGACCTCTTTAGGATTCCAGAATTCAGACTTTTTATCCTTCTAGAACTCATGCATTCAAAGATTCTAGAATTCGGATCTATTTAGGATTCTAGAAATCATACACTCTAACATTCTGGAATTCAGACCTAGTTAGGATTCTAGAATTCATACCTTTGGGCATTCTGGAATCCATACTTTCTAAACTTGCAAATTTCATGCATTCTACAGTTCTGGAGTACACACCTTTTTAACATTGTGGAATCCATTTTTTCGAGGATTCTAAAATTCAGGCCTTCTTAAATTTCTTGAATTCATACATTCTAAGGTTCTGGGATTCTAGGATTTGGACACATTAAAGATTCTAGAATTCGTACATTCTAAAATTCTGGAACCCACATCTTGTTAGCATTCTAGAATGCATACATTATGGGATACTGGAATTCACGCATTCTGTGAATCTAGAATTCAGACATTGTTTCTGGCATTCAGACGTTCTAAAATTCTAGAATTCAGACATTGTGGGTTTCTGGAACAGAGACGTTCTGCAACACACATTTTAGTCACCTTGTGTTCAGACATTCCGTGAATCTCTCATTCAGATATCCTATGATTCATGGAATCGTTCGTTCCGGGATTTTGGAATTCACACTGTCCTAAGATTCCAGAACTCAGACGTTTTTTGATTCTACCATTCCGGAAATTATACATCCGGAGACTCTAGAATTCTAAAATTTTATGACTCTAGAATTCAGACATTTTGGGAATCTAGAACTCAGACGTTTTAGGATTCTAGAATTCAGACACTGGAAGATTCTAGAATTCGGACCTTTTAAAGATTCTAGAGTCCATACATTCTAGGAATCCATAATTCAGACATCTTCTGAGTCTAGGTTTTCGACATTTTCACATTGGAGAATTCAGACCTGTTGAAGATACTAGAATGCATACATTCCGAGATTCTGGAATTCACACATACTAAAATTCTAGAATTGAGACATCTTTGGATTCTAGAATTGTATCTGTCTACAATTCTAGAACTCATACATTTTCTGATTCTAGAATTCAGATGTCTTATCGTTTTACAATTCTGTAATTTGGACATGTGCAGATTCAGGATTCCAGCGTTTTATGATTCTAGATTCCATTCATTTTTGGATTCTAGAGTTCAGACCCTTTATGATTCTAGAAATCTGACATTCGATGATTCTAGATTTCAGAAATATTTGGGATTCTAGAATTCATACACTCCTGAAATCTAGAATTCATACATTCTAGGATTCTGGAATTCATGCATTCTCAAATTAAAAAAGTCACACATTCCAGAATTCTAGAATACATGCCTTCTTAACATTGTAGAAGCCATTCTTTCTAGGATTCCAAAATTCAGATGTTTTTGCAATGGTAGAATTCATGCGTTCTAGGATTCTAGGATATAGACATATTTAAGACTCTAGAATACATACATTCTAAAATTCTAGAATTCAGGTCTTGTTAGGATTCTAGAATTTATACATGATAGGATACTAGAATTCACATATGCTATGATTCTAGAATTCAGACATTTTATGTTTCTAGAATTCAGACATTCTGAAATTCTGGAATTCAGCCATTGTTGGATTCTAGAATTGAGACCCTCTGCAACACACATTTTAGGAGTCTTGCATTCAGACATTCCATGATTCCCATATTCAGACATCTTATCATCCTAGAATTCAGACCTTCTAGGATTCTAGAATTTGCACTATTTACAGATTCTAGAATTCATACATTCAAGGAATCTATGATTCAGTCATGTTATGATTCTAGGATTTTGACATTTTTACATTGTAGAATTCAGAGCCGTTTAAGATTCTAGAATGCATACATTCCAAGATTCTAGAATTCAAACCTGCTAAAATTCTAGAATTCAGACATCGTTGGATTCTGGAAATTTAACATTCTACAATTCTAGAACACACACATTTTCAGATTCTCGAATTCAGACGTGTTATGATTCTACAATTCTAGAATTTAGACATCCGGAACTTCTAAATTCTCACCTTTTTTTTTTTTTTTTTTGGTTCTAGAATTCAGACATTTTAGGATTCTAGAATTCATGCATTTGAAGATTCTGAAATCCGGATCTTTTTTTGGATGCCAGAATTCATATATTCTAGGGACCTAGGTTTCCTACTTTTTAGGTTTCTGGAAATCATACATTCTAGGATTCTGGAATTCCAGAATTCAGACCTTTAGAGGATTCTGGAGTTCATTCATTCTAGGATTCTAGATTTCAGACTTTTCTAGTATTCTAGAATTCATGTATTCTTATATTCTGGAATTGAGACCTTTTTCAGATTCTAGAATTCATACACCCTGGGATTCTAGCATTCATTCATTTTAGGATTCTAGAACTAAGACTTTTTAGGGTCCTAGAATTCAGACATACTACCATTCGACAGTTCCGACATGCTTGCATTCTAGAATTCAGCATTTCTTCCATGGTAGAATTCACACATTTTAGAATTCGAAAATTTTGACATTTTAATGATTCCACAATTCATACATTTTTCGGATTCTAGAATTGAGGCATTTTATGATTCTAGAATTCATACATTCCGGAATTCTAGAATACAGACTTTTTAGGATTCAGAAATTTATACATTCTACGATTTTAGAGGTTAGACGTTTTAAAGATGCTAGAATTCAGACTTCTTTAGGATTCTAGAATGTGTGCCTTGTAGGATTCCAGAATTCACACTTTCTAGCATTCTAGAATTCAGATATTTCTTGATGCTAGAATTCAGTCACTGTAAAATTCTAGAATTCAGACATCATCGTTGGATTCTAAAATTAAGACTTTCCACAATTCTAGGACTAACATTTTTTAGGGTTTTAGAATTGAGACATTTTATCATTGTAGAATTCTAGAATATGGACATCCTCATATTCTAGAATTCAGACATTTTATGATTTTAGGATTCATAGAGTTTAGCACTATAGAATTCAGACCTTTTTAAGATTCTAGAATTCATACATTTCAGGATTCTAGTATTCAGACATTCTATCATTCTTCCATTCATAGACCTTATGATTCTACAATTCATCTCTTCTAGGATTCTGGAACTCATCCTATATTATAATTCCCAATTTCAAACGTTCCTGTATTCTAGAATTTAGACATTTTGTGATTCTAGAATTCAGATATTCTAAAGCTCTAGAATTCAGATATGGTTGGAGTCCAGATTTCAGACTTTCTACAATTCTAGAACTCAGATATTTTGTGTTTCCAGAATTTCACACATTCCAGGATTCTAAAGTTCAATCCTGTCTTAGGATTCTAGAATGCGTACCTTCTAGGATTCTGGAATTCATACAGGTTGGGGTTCTAGAATTCATACATTCTAGGATTCCAGAATTCAAACCTTTATAGGATTCTAGAATTAATTCATTCAAGGATTCTAGAATCCGGACCTTTTTAGGATTCTAGAACTCATACATGCTAAGATTCCGGAATTTAGACCAGTTTAAGATTCTAGAATTCATACACTCTAAAATTCTAGAATGCCTACGTTCTAGGATTCTAAAATTCAGACTTTTTAAGGTTCTAGGATTCGGACATACTATAATTCTACAATTTCCACATTGCTTGAATTCTGGAATTCCGAATTTCTTCATTTATACCATTCTCGCATTTAAAAATTCTAAAATTCATGTATTTGGTGATTCTAGAATTCACACCTTCTCGGATTCTAGAATTCAGACCTCTTTAGGATTCCAGAATTCAGACTTTGTTCATTCTAGAACTCATGCATTAAAAGATTCTAGAATTCAGATCTATTTAGGATTCTAGAATTCATACATTCTAAGATTCTAGAATTCAGACCTAGTTAGGATTCTAGAATTCATACTTTTGGGCATTCTGGAATCCATACGTTCTAAACTTGCAAATTTTATGCATTCTACAATTCTAGGGTACACACCTTTCTAACATTGTGGAATCCATTCTTTCGAGGATTCTAAAATTCAGGCCTTCTTAAAGTTCTTGAATTCATACATTCTAGGATTCTAGGATTCTAGGATTTGGACACATTTAAGATTCTAGAATTCATACATTCTAAAATTCTGGAACCCAGATCTTGTTAGGATTCTAGAATGCATACATTATGGGATACTGGAATTCACCCATTCTGTGAGTCTAGAATTCAGACATTGTTTCTGGCATTCAGACGTTCTAAAATTCTAGAATTCAGACATCGTGGGTTTCTGGAACGGAGACATTCTGCAACACACATTTTAGTAGTCTTGCGTTCAGACATTCTGTGAATCTCGCATTCAGATATCCTATGATTCATGGAATCGTACCTTCCGGGATTCTGGAATTCACACTGTCCTAAGATTCCAGAACTCAGACGTTTCTTGATTCTACCATTCCGGAAATTAGACGTCCGGAGACTCTAGAATTCTAACATTTTATGACTCTAGAATTCAGACATTTTAGGATTCTAGAATTCAGACGTTTTAGGATTCTAGAATTCAGACATTGGAAGATTCTAGAATTCGGACCTTTTAAAGATTCTAGAGTCCATACATTCTAGGAATCCATAATTCAGACATCTTCTGAGTCTAGGTTTTCGACATTTTCACATTGGAGAATTCAGACCTGTTGAAGATTCTAGAATGCATACATTCCGAGATTCTGGAATTCACACATACTAAAATTCTAGAATTGAGACATCTTTGGATTCTAGAATTCTAACTGTCTACAATTCTAGAACTCACACATTTTCTGATTCTAGAATTCAGATGTTTTATCGTTTTACAATTCTGTAATTTGGACATGTGCAGATTCTGGAATTCCAGCGTTTTATGATTCTACAATCCTTTCATTTTTGGATTCTAGAATTCAGACCCTTTATGATTCCAGAAATCTGACATTCGATGATTCTAGATTTCAGAAATATTTGGGATTCTATAATTCATACATTCTTGGAATCTAGAACTCACACATTCTAGGATTCTGGAATTCATGCATTCTCAAATTATAAAAGTCACACATTCCAGAATTCTAGAATACACGCCTTCTTAACATCCTAGAAGCCATTCTTTCTAGGATTCCAAAATTCAGACGTTTTTACAATGGTAGAATTCATGCATTCTAGGATTCTAGGATTTAGACATATTTAAGACACTAGAATACATACATTCTAAAATTCTAGAATTCAGGTCTTGTTAGGATTCTAGAATTTATACATGATAGGATACTAGAATTCAGACATTCTATGATTCTAGAATTCAGACATTTTCTGTTTCTAGAATTCAGACATTCTGAAATTCTAGAATTCAGCCATTGTTGGATTCTAGAATTGAGACCCTCTACAACACACATTTTAGGAGTCTTGCATTCAGACATTCGATGATTCCCACATTCAGACATCTTATGATCCTAGAATTCAGAACTTCTAGGATTCTAGAATTCACACTATTTGCAGATTCTTGAATTCATATATTCTAGGAATCTAGGATTCATACATGTTATGATTCTAGGATTTCGACATTTTTACATTGTAGAATGCAGACCCGTTTAAGATTCTAGAATGCATGGATTCCAAGATTCTAGAATATACACCTGCTAAAATTCTAGAATTCAGACATCGTTAGATTCTGGAAATTTAACATTCTACAATTCTAGAACACACACATTTTCAGATTCTCGGAATCAGACATCTTATGATTCTACAATTCTAGAATTTAGACATCCGGAGCTTCTAGAATTCTCACATTTTTTTTTTAAATTTTAGAATTCAGACCTTTTAGGATTCTAGAATTCATGAATTCGAAGATTCCAAAATCCGGATCTTTTTTGGATGCCAGAATTCATACATTATAGGCACCTAAAATTCATACTTTTTAGGATTCTGGAAATCATACATTCTTGGATTCTAGAATTCAGACTTTTCTAGTATTCTAGAGTTCATGCATTCTAAGATTCTGGAATTGAGACCTTTTTCAGATTCTAGAATTCATACACCCTAGGATTCTAGAATTCATTCATTTTAGGATTCTAGAACTAAGACTTTTTATGGTCCTAGAATTCAGATATACTACCATTCGATAGTTCCGACATGCTTGCATTCTAGAATTCAGCCTTTCTTCCATGGTAGAATTCACACATTTTAGAATTCGAAAATTTTGACATTTTAACGATTCCACAATTCATACATTTTCGGATTCTAGAATTGAGGCATTTTATGATTCTAGAATTCATACATTCTGGGATTCTAGAATACAGACATTTTAGGATTCGGAAATTTATACATTCTAGGTTCTGGAGTTTAGACGTTTTGAAGATGCTAGAATTCAGACTTCTTTAGGATTCTAGAATGTGTGCCTTGTAGGATTCCAGAATTCACACGTTCTAGGATTCTAGAATTCAGACATTTCTTGATGCTAGTATTCAGTCATTCTAAAATTCTAGAATTCAGACATCATCGTTGGATTCTAAAATTAACACTTTCCACAATTCTAGGACTAACACTTTTTAGGGTTTTAGAATTGAGACATTTTATCATTGTAGAATTCTAGAATATGGACATCCTCATATTCTAGAATTCAGACATTTTATGATTTTAGGATTCATACAGTTCAGAACTGTAGAATTCAGACCTTTTTAAGATTCTAGAATTCATACATTTCAGGATTCTAGTATTCAGACATTCTATCATTCTTCCATTCATAGACCTTATGATTCTAAAGTTCATCTGTTCTAGGATTCTGGAATACAACCTTTATTGTAATTCCCGAATTCAACCGTTCTCGTATTCTAGAATTTAGACATTTTGTGATTCTAGAATTCAGATATTCTAAAGCTCTAGAATTCAGATATGGTTGGAGTACAGATTTCAGACTTTCTACAATTCTAGAACACAGACATTTTGGGATTCCAGAAATTCACACATTCCAGGATTCTAAAGTCCAATCCTGTCTTAGGATTCTAGAATGCGTACCTTCTAGGATTCTAGAATTCATATAGGTTAGGCTTTTAGAATTCATACATTCTAGGATTCCAGAATTCAGACCTGTATAGGATTCTAGAATTCATACATTCTAGGATTCTAGAATTCGGACCTTTTTAGTATTCTAGAACTCATACATGCTAAGATTCCGGAATTTAGACCAGTTTAAGATTCTCGAAATCATGCACTCTAAAATTCTAGAATTCCTACGTTCTACGATTCTAAAATTCAGACTTTTTAAGGTTCTAGGATTCGGACATACTATAATTCTACAATTTCCACATTGCTTGAATTCTGGAATTCCGAATTTCTTCATTTATACCATTCTCGCATTCAAAAATTCTAAAATTCATGTATGTGGTGATTCTAGAATTCACACTTTCTCGGATTCTAGAATTCAGACCTCTTTAGGATTCCAGAATTCAGACTTTTTATCCTTCTAGAACTCATGCATTCAAAGATTCTAGAATTCGGATCTATTTAGGATTCTAGAAATCATACACTCTAACATTCTGGAATTCAGACCTAGTTAGGATTCTAGAATTCATACCTTTGGGCATTCTGGAATCCATACTTTCTAAACTTGCAAATTTCATGCATTCTACAGTTCTGGAGTACACACCTTTTTAACATTGTGGAATCCATTTTTTCGAGGATTCTAAAATTCAGGCCTTCTTAAAGTTCTTGAATTCATACATTCTAAGGTTCTGGGATTCTAGGATTTGGACACATTAAAGATTCTAGAATTCGTACATTCTAAAATTCTGGAACCCACATCTTGTTAGCATTCTAGAATGCATACATTATGGGATACTGGAATTCACGCATTCTGTGAATCTAGAATTCAGACATTGTTTCTGGCATTCAGACGTTCTAAAATTCTAGAATTCAGACATTGTGGGTTTCTGGAACAGAGACGTTCTGCAACACACATTTTAGTCACCTTGTGTTCAGACATTCCGTGAATCTCTCATTCAGATATCCTATGATTCATGGAATCGTTCGTTCCGGGATTTTGGAATTCACACTGTCCTAAGATTCCAGAACTCAGACGTTTTTTGATTCTACCATTCCGGAAATTATACATCCGGAGACTCTAGAATTCTAAAATTTTATGACTCTAGAATTCAGACATTTTGGGAATCTAGAACTCAGACGTTTTAGGATTCTAGAATTCAGACACTGGAAGATTCTAGAATTCGGACCTTTTAAAGATTCTAGAGTCCATACATTCTAGGAATCCATAATTCAGACATCTTCTGAGTCTAGGTTTTCGACATTTTCACATTGGAGAATTCAGACCTGTTGAAGATACTAGAATGCATACATTCCGAGATTCTGGAATTCACACATACTAAAATTCTAGAATTGAGACATCTTTGGATTCTAGAATTGTATCTGTCTACAATTCTAGAACTCATACATTTTCTGATTCTAGAATTCAGATGTCTTATCGTTTTACAATTCTGTAATTTGGACATGTGCAGATTCAGGATTCCAGCGTTTTATGATTCTAGATTCCATTCATTTTTGGATTCTAGAGTTCAGACCCTTTATGATTCTAGAAATCTGACATTCGATGATTCTAGATTTCAGAAATATTTGGGATTCTAGAATTCATACACTCCTGAAATCTAGAATTCATACATTCTAGGATTCTGGAATTCATGCATTCTCAAATTAAAAAAGTCACACATTCCAGAATTCTAGAATACATGCCTTCTTAACATTGTAGAAGCCATTCTTTCTAGGATTCCAAAATTCAGACGTTTTTACAAT
The DNA here is from genome assembly GCF_048565385.1 of Saimiri boliviensis. Lineage (NCBI taxonomy): Eukaryota > Metazoa > Chordata > Mammalia > Primates > Cebidae > Saimiri > Saimiri boliviensis. Next base: position 81,140,345 of record NC_133470.1, on the reverse strand, counting down.
GGTAGAATTCATGCGTTCTAGGATTCTAGGATATAGACATATTTAAGACTCTAGAATACATACATTCTAAAATTCTAGAATTCAGGTCTTGTTAGGATTCTAGAATTTATACATGATAGGATACTAGAATTCACATATGCTATGATTCTAGAATTCAGACATTTTATGTTTCTAGAATTCAGACATTCTGAAATTCTGGAATTCAGCCATTGTTGGATTCTAGAATTGAGACCCTCTGCAACACACATTTTAGGAGTCTTGCATTCAGACATTCCATGATTCCCATATTCAGACATCTTATCATCCTAGAATTCAGACCTTCTAGGATTCTAGAATTTGCACTATTTACAGATTCTAGAATTCATACATTCAAGGAATCTATGATTCAGTCATGTTATGATTCTAGGATTTTGACATTTTTACATTGTAGAATTCAGAGCCGTTTAAGATTCTAGAATGCATACATTCCAAGATTCTAGAATTCAAACCTGCTAAAATTCTAGAATTCAGACATCATTGGATTCTGGAAATTTAACATTCTACAATTCTAGAACACACACATTTTCAGATTCTCGAATTCAGACGTGTTATGATTCTACAATTCTAGAATTTAGACATCCGGAACTTCTAAATTCTCACCTTTTTTTTTTTTTTGGTTCTAGAATTCAGACATTTTAGGATTCTAGAATTCATGCATTTGAAGATTCTGAAATCCGGATCTTTTTTTGGATGCCAGAATTCATATATTCTAGGGACCTAGGTTTCCTACTTTTTAGGTTTCTGGAAATCATACATTCTAGGATTCTGGAATTCCAGAATTCAGACCTTTTGAGGATTCTGGAGTTCATTCATTCTAGGATTCTAGATTTCAGACTTTTCTAGTATTCTAGAATTCATGTATTCTTATATTCTGGAATTGAGACCTTTTTCAGATTCTAGAATTCATACACCCTGGGATTCTAGCATTCATTCATTTTAGGATTCTAGAACTAAGACTTTTTAGGGTCCTAGAATTCAGACATACTACCATTCGACAGTTCCGACATGCTTGCATTCTAGAATTCAGCATTTCTTCCATGGTAGAATTCACACATTTTAGAATTCGAAAATTTTGACATTTTAACGATTCCACAATTCATACATTTTTCGGATTCTAGAATTGAGGCATTTTATGATTCTAGAATTCATACATTCCGGAATTCTAGAATACAGACTTTTTAGGATTCAGAAATTTATACATTCTACGATTTTAGAGGTTAGACGTTTTAAAGATGCTAGAATTCAGACTTCTTTAGGATTCTAGAATGTGTGCCTTGTAGGATTCCAGAATTCACACTTTCTAGCATTCTAGAATTCAGATATTTCTTGATGCTAGAATTCAGTCACTGTAAAATTCTAGAATTCAGACATCATCGTTGGATTCTAAAATTAAGACTTTCCACAATTCTAGGACTAACATTTTTTAGGGTTTTAGAATTGAGACATTTTATCATTGTAGAATTCTAGAATATGGACATCCTCATATTCTAGAATTCAGACATTTTATGATTTTAGGATTCATAGAGTTTAGCACTATAGAATTCAGACCTTTTTAAGATTCTAGAATTCATACATTTCAGGATTCTAGTATTCAGACATTCTATCATTCTTCCATTCATAGACCTTATGATTCTACAATTCATCTCTTCTAGGATTCTGGAACTCATCCTATATTATAATTCCCAATTTCAAACGTTCCCGTATTCTAGAATTTAGACATTTTGTGATTCTAGAATTCAGATATTCTAAAGCTCTAGAATTCAGATATGGTTGGAGTCCAGATTTCAGACTTTCTACAATTCTAGAACTCATATATTTTGTGTTTCCAGAATTTCACACATTCCAGGATTCTAAAGTTCAATCCTGTCTTAGGATTCTAGAATGCGTACCTTCTAGGATTCTGGAATTCATACAGGTTGGGGTTCTAGAATTCATACATTCTAGGATTCCAGAATTCAAACCTTTATAGGATTCTAGAATTAATTCATTCAAGGATTCTAGAATCCGGACCTTTTTAGGATTCTAGAACTCATACATGCTAAGATTCCGGAATTTAGACCAGTTTAAGATTCTAGAATTCATACACTCTAAAATTCTAGAATGCCTACGTTCTAGGATTCTAAAATTCAGACTTTTTAAGGTTCTAGGATTCGGACATACTATAATTCTACAATTTCCACATTGCTTGAATTCTGGAATTCCGAATTTCTTCATTTATACCATTCTCGCATTTAAAAATTCTAAAATTCATGTATTTGGTGATTCTAGAATTCACACCTTCTCGGATTCTAGAATTCAGACCTCTTTAGGATTCCAGAATTCAGACTTTGTTCATTCTAGAACTCATGCATTAAAAGATTCTAGAATTCAGATCTATTTAGGATTCTAGAATTCATACATTCTAAGATTCTAGAATTCAGACCTAGTTAGGATTCTAGAATTCATACTTTTGGGCATTCTGGAATCCATACGTTCTAAACTTGCAAATTTTATGCATTCTACAATTCTAGGGTACACACCTTTCTAACATTGTGGAATCCATTCTTTCGAGGATTCTAAAATTCAGGCCTTCTTAAAGTTCTTGAATTCATACATTCTAGGATTCTAGGATTCTAGGATTTGGACACATTTAAGATTCTAGAATTCATACATTCTAAAATTCTGGAACCCAGATCTTGTTAGGATTCTAGAATGCATACATTATGGGATACTGGAATTCACCCATTCTGTGAGTCTAGAATTCAGACATTGTTTCTGGCATTCAGACGTTCTAAAATTCTAGAATTCAGACATCGTGGGTTTCTGGAACGGAGACATTCTGCAACACACATTTTAGTAGTCTTGCGTTCAGACATTCTGTGAATCTCGCATTCAGATATCCTATGATTCATGGAATCGTTCCTTCCGGGATTCTGGAATTCACACTGTCCTAAGATTCCAGAACTCAGACGTTTCTTGATTCTACCATTCCGGAAATTAGACGTCCGGAGACTCTAGAATTCTAACATTTTATGACTCTAGAATTCAGACATTTTAGGATTCTAGAATTCAGACGTTTTAGGATTCTAGAATTCAGACATTGGAAGATTCTAGAATTCGGACCTTTTAAAGATTCTAGAGTCCATACATTCTAGGAATCCATAATTCAGACATCTGCTGAGTCTAGGTTTTCGACATTTTCACATTGGAGAATTCAGACCTGTTGAAGATTCTAGAATGCATACATTCCGAGATTCTGGAATTCACACATACTAAAATTCTAGAATTGAGACATCTTTGGATTCTAGAATTCTAACTGTCTACAATTCTAGAACTCACACATTTTCAGATTCTAGAATTCAGATGTTTTATCGTTTTACAATTCTGTAATTTGGACATGTGCAGATTCTGGAATTCCAGCATTTTATGATTCTACAATCCTTTCATTTTTGGATTCTAGAATTCAGACCCTTTATGATTCCAGAAATCTGACATTCGATGATTCTAGATTTCAGAAATATTTGGGATTCTATAATTCATACATTCTTGGAATCTAGAACTCACACATTCTAGGATTCTGGAATTCATGCATTCTCAAATTATAAAAGTCACACATTCCAGAATTCTAGAATACACGCCTTCTTAACATCCTAGAAGCCATTCTTTCTAGGATTCCAAAATTCAGACGTTTTTACAATGGTAGAATTCATGCATTCTAGGATTCTAGGATTTAGACATATTTAAGACACTAGAATACATACATTCTAAAATTCTAGAATTCAGGTCTTGTTAGGATTCTAGAATTTATACATGATAGGATACTAGAATTCAGACATTCTATGATTCTAGAATTCAGACATTTTCTGTTTCTAGAATTCAGACATTCTGAAATTCTAGAATTCAGCCATTGTTGGATTCTAGAATTGAGACCCTCTGCAACACACATTTTAGGAGTCTTGCATTCAGACATTCGATGATTCCCACATTCAGACATCTTATGATCCTAGAATTCAGACCTTCTAGGATTCTAGAATTCGCACTATTTGCAGATTCTTGAATTCATATATTCTAGGAATCTAGGATTCATACATGTTATGATTCTAGGATTTCGACATTTTTACATTGTAGAATGCAGACCCGTTTAAGATTCTAGAATGCATGGATTCCAAGATTCTAGAATATACACCTGCTAAAATTCTAGAATTCAGACATCGTTAGATTCTGGAAATTTAACATTCTACAATTCTAGAACACACACATTTTCAGATTCTCGGAATCAGACATCTTATGATTCTACAATTCTAGAATTTAGACATCCGGAGCTTCTAGAATTCTCACATTTTTTTTTTAAATTTTAGAATTCAGACATTTTAGGATTCTAGAATTCATGAATTCGAAGATTCCAAAATCCGGATCTTTTTTGGATGCCAGAATTCATACATTATAGGCACCTAAAATTCATACTTTTTAGGATTCTGGAAATCATACATTCTTGGATTCTAGAATTCAGACTTTTCTAGTATTCTAGAGTTCATGCATTCTAAGATTCTGGAATTGAGACCTTTTTCAGATTCTAGAATTCATACACCCTAGGATTCTAGAATTCATTCATTTTAGGATTCTAGAACTAAGACTTTTTATGGTCCTAGAATTCAGATATACTACCATTCGATAGTTCCGACATGCTTGCATTCTAGAATTCAGCCTTTCTTCCATGGTAGAATTCACACATTTTAGAATTCGAAAATTTTGACATTTTAACGATTCCACAATTCATACATTTTCGGATTCTAGAATTGAGGCATTTTATGATTCTAGAATTCATACATTCTGGGATTCTAGAATACAGACATTTTAGGATTCGGAAATTTATACATTCTAGGTTCTGGAGTTTAGACGTTTTGAAGATGCTAGAATTCAGACTTCTTTAGGATTCTAGAATGTGTGCCTTGTAGGATTCCAGAATTCACACGTTCTAGGATTCTAGAATTCAGACATTTCTTGATGCTAGTATTCAGTCATTCTAAAATTCTAGAATTCAGACATCATCGTTGGATTCTAAAATTAACACTTTCCACAATTCTAGGACTAACACTTTTTAGGGTTTTAGAATTGAGACATTTTATCATTGTAGAATTCTAGAATATGGACATCCTCATATTCTAGAATTCAGACATTTTATGATTTTAGGATTCATACAGTTCAGAACTGTAGAATTCAGACCTTTTTAAGATTCTAGAATTCATACATTTCAGGATTCTAGTATTCAGACATTCTATCATTCTTCCATTCATAGACCTTATGATTCTAAAGTTCATCTGTTCTAGGATTCTGGAATACAACCTTTATTGTAATTCCCGAATTCAACCGTTCTCGTATTCTAGAATTTAGACATTTTGTGATTCTAGAATTCAGATATTCTAAAGCTCTAGAATTCAGATATGGTTGGAGTACAGATTTCAGACTTTCTACAATTCTAGAACACAGACATTTTGGGATTCCAGAAATTCACACATTCCAGGATTCTAAAGTCCAATCCTGTCTTAGGATTCTAGAATGCGTACCTTCTAGGATTCTAGAATTCATATAGGTTAGGCTTTTAGAATTCATACATTCTAGGATTCCAGAATTCAGACCTGTATAGGATTCTAGAATTCATACATTCTAGGATTCTAGAATTCGGACCTTTTTAGTATTCTAGAACTCATACATGCTAAGATTCCGGAATTTAGACCAGTTTAAGATTCTCGAAATCATGCACTCTAAAATTCTAGAATTCCTACGTTCTACGATTCTAAAATTCAGACTTTTTAAGGTTCTAGGATTCGGACATACTATAATTCTACAATTTCCACATTGCTTGAATTCTGGAATTCCGAATTTCTTCATTTATACCATTCTCGCATTCAAAAATTCTAAAATTCATGTATGTGGTGATTCTAGAATTCACACTTTCTCGGATTCTAGAATTCAGACCTCTTTAGGATTCCAGAATTCAGACTTTTTATCCTTCTAGAACTCATGCATTCAAAGATTCTAGAATTCGGATCTATTTAGGATTCTAGAAATCATACACTCTAACATTCTGGAATTCAGACCTAGTTAGGATTCTAGAATTCATACCTTTGGGCATTCTGGAATCCATACTTTCTAAACTTGCAAATTTCATGCATTCTACAGTTCTGGAGTACACACCTTTTTAACATTGTGGAATCCATTTTTTCGAGGATTCTAAAATTCAGGCCTTCTTAAATTTCTTGAATTCATACATTCTAAGGTTCTGGGATTCTAGGATTTGGACACATTAAAGATTCTAGAATACGTACATTCTAAAATTCTGGAACCCACATCTTGTTAGCATTCTAGAATGCATACATTATGGGATACTGGAATTCACGCATTCTGTGAATCTAGAATTCAGACATTGTTTCTGGCATTCAGACGTTCTAAAATTCTAGAATTCAGACATTGTGGGTTTCTGGAACAGAGACGTTCTGCAACACACATTTTAGTCACCTTGTGTTCAGACATTCCGTGAATCTCTCATTCAGATATCCTATGATTCATGGAATCGTTCGTTCCGGGATTTTGGAATTCACACTGTCCTAAGATTCCAGAACTCAGACGTTTTTTGATTCTACCATTCCGGAAATTATACATCCGGAGACTCTAGAATTCTAAAATTTTATGACTCTAGAATTCAGACATTTTGGGAATCTAGAACTCAGACGTTTTAGGATTCTAGAATTCAGACACTGGAAGATTCTAGAATTCGGACCTTTTAAAGATTCTAGAGTCCATACATTCTAGGAATCCATAATTCAGACATCTTCTGAGTCTAGGTTTTCGACATTTTCACATTGGAGAATTCAGACCTGTTGAAGATACTAGAATGCATACATTCCGAGATTCTGGAATTCACACATACTAAAATTCTAGAATTGAGACATCTTTGGATTCTAGAATTGTATCTGTCTACAATTCTAGAACTCATACATTTTCTGATTCTAGAATTCAGATGTCTTATCGTTTTACAATTCTGTAATTTGGACATGTGCAGATTCAGGATTCCAGCGTTTTATGATTCTAGATTCCATTCATTTTTGGATTCTAGAGTTCAGACCCTTTATGATTCTAGAAATCTGACATTCGATGATTCTAGATTTCAGAAATATTTGGGATTCTAGAATTCATACACTCCTGAAATCTAGAATTCATACATTCTAGGATTCTGGAATTCATGCATTCTCAAATTAAAAAAGTCACACATTCCAGAATTCTAGAATACATGCCTTCTTAACATTGTAGAAGCCATTCTTTCTAGGATTCCAAAATTCAGACGTTTTTACAATGGTAGAATTCATGCGTTCTAGGATTCTAGGATATAGACATATTTAAGACTCTAGAATACATACATTCTAAAATTCTAGAATTCAGGTCTTGTTAGGATTCTAGAATTTATACATGATAGGATACTAGAATTCACATATGCTATGATTCTAGAATTCAGACATTTTATGTTTCTAGAATTCAGACATTCTGAAATTCTGGAATTCAGCCATTGTTGGATTCTAGAATTGAGACCCTCTGCAACACACATTTTAGGAGTCTTGCATTCAGACATTCCATGATTCCCATATTCAGACATCTTATCATCCTAGAATTCAGACCTTCTAGGATTCTAGAATTTGCACTATTTACAGATTCTAGAATTCATACATTCAAGGAATCTATGATTCAGTCATGTTATGATTCTAGGATTTTGACATTTTTACATTGTAGAATTCAGAGCCGTTTAAGATTCTAGAATGCATACATTCCAAGATTCTAGAATTCAAACCTGCTAAAATTCTAGAATTCAGACATCATTGGATTCTGGAAATTTAACATTCTACAATTCTAGAACACACACATTTTCAGATTCTCGAATTCAGACGTGTTATGATTCTACAATTCTAGAATTTAGACATCCGGAACTTCTAAATTCTCACCTTTTTTTTTTTTTGGTTCTAGAATTCAGACATTTTAGGATTCTAGAATTCATGCATTTGAAGATTCTGAAATCCGGATCTTTTTTTGGATGCCAGAATTCATATATTCTAGGGACCTAGGTTTCCTACTTTTTAGGTTTCTGGAAATCATACATTCTAGGATTCTGGAATTCCAGAATTCAGACCTTTAGAGGATTCTGGAGTTCATTCATTCTAGGATTCTAGATTTCAGACTTTTCTAGTATTCTAGAATTCATGTATTCTTATATTCTGGAATTGAGACCTTTTTCAGATTCTAGAATTCATACACCCTGGGATTCTAGCATTCATTCATTTTAGGATTCTAGAACTAAGACTTTTTAGGGTCCTAGAATTCAGACATACTACCATTCGACAGTTCCGACATGCTTGCATTCTAGAATTCAGCATTTCTTCCATGGTAGAATTCACACATTTTAGAATTCGAAAATTTTGACATTTTAACGATTCCACAATTCATACATTTTTCGGATTCTAGAATTGAGGCATTTTATGATTCTAGAATTCATACATTCCGGAATTCTAGAATACAGACTTTTTAGGATTCAGAAATTTATACATTCTACGATTTTAGAGGTTAGACGTTTTAAAGATGCTAGAATTCATTCTTCTTTAGGATTCTAGAATTTGTGCCTTGTAGGATTCCAGAATTCACACTTTCTAGCATTCTAGTATTCAGCTATTTCTTGATGCTAGAATTCAGTCATTGTAAAATTCTAGAATTCAGACATCATCGCTGGATTCTAAAATTAAGACTTTCCACAATTCTAGGACTAACATTTTTTAGGGTTTTAGAATTGAGACATTTTATCATTGTAGAATTCTAGAATATGGACATCCTCATATTCTAGAATTCAGACATTTTATGATTTTAGGATTCATACAGTTTAGCACTATAGAATTCAGACCTTTTTAAGATTCTAGAATTCATACATTTCAGGATTCTAGTATTCAGACATTCTATCATTCTTCCATTCATAGACCTTATGATTCTACAATTCATCTCTTCTAGGATTCTGGAACTCATCCTATATTATAATTCCCAATTTCAAACGTTCCTGTATTCTAGAATTTAGACATTTTGTGATTCTAGAATTCAGATATTCTAAAGCTCTAGAATTCAGATATGGTTGGAGTCCAGATTTCAGACTTTCTACAATTCTAGAACTCAGATATTTTGTGTTTCCAGAATTTCACACATTCCAGGATTCTAAAGTTCAATCCTGTCTTAGGATTCTAGAATGCGTACCTTCTAGGATTCTGGAATTCATACAGGTTGGGGTTCTAGAATTCATACATTCTAGGATTCCAGAATTCAAACCTTTATAGGATTCTAGAATTAATTCATTCAAGGATTCTAGAATCCGGACCTTTTTAGGATTCTAGAACTCATACATGCTAAGATTCCGGAATTTAGACCAGTTTAAGATTCTAGAATTCATACACTCTAAAATTCTAGAATGCCTACGTTCTAGGATTCTAAAATTCAGACTTTTTAAGGTTCTAGGATTCGGACATACTATAATTCTACAATTTCCACATTGCTTGAATTCTGGAATTCCGAATTTCTTCATTTATACCATTCTCGCATTTAAAAATTCTAAAATTCATGTATTTGGTGATTCTAGAATTCACACCTTCTCGGATTCTAGAATTCAGACCTCTTTAGGATTCCAGAATTCAGACTTTGTTCATTCTAGAACTCATGCATTAAAAGATTCTAGAATTCAGATCTATTTAGGATTCTAGAATTCATACATTCTAAGATTCTAGAATTCAGACCTAGTTAGGATTCTAGAATTCATACTTTTGGGCATTCTGGAATCCATACGTTCTAAACTTGCAAATTTTATGCATTCTACAATTCTAGGCTACACACCTTTCTAACATTGTGGAATCCATTCTTTCGAGGATTCTAAAATTCAGGCCTTCTTAAAGTTCTTGAATTCATACATTCTAGGATTCTAGGATTCTAGGATTTGGACACATTTAAGATTCTAGAATTCATACATTCTAAAATTCTGGAACCCAGATCTTGTTAGGATTCTAGAATGCATACATTATGGGATACTGGAATTCACCCATTCTGTGAGTCTAGAATTCAGACATTGTTTCTGGCATTCAGACGTTCTAAAATTCTAGAATTCAGACATCGTGGGTTTCTGGAACGGAGACATTCTGCAACACACATTTTAGTAGTCTTGCGTTCAGACATTCTGTGAATCTCGCATTCAGATATCCTATGATTCATGGAATCGTACCTTCCGGGATTCTGGAATTCACACTGTCCTAAGATTCCAGAACTCAGACGTTTCTTGATTCTACCATTCCGGAAATTAGACGTCCGGAGACTCTAGAATTCTAACATTTTATGACTCTAGAATTCAGACATTTTAGGATTCTAGAATTCAGACGTTTTAGGATTCTAGAATTCAGACATTGGAAGATTCTAGAATTCGGACCTTTTAAAGATTCTAGAGTCCATACATTCTAGGAATCCATAATTCAGACATCTGCTGAGTCTAGGTTTTCGACATTTTCACATTGGAGAATTCAGACCTGTTGAAGATTCTAGAATGCATACATTCCGAGATTCTGGAATTCACACATACTAAAATTCTAGAATTGAGACATCTTTGGATTCTAGAATTCTAACTGTCTACAATTCTAGAACTCACACATTTTCTGATTCTAGAATTCAGATGTTTTATCGTTTTACAATTCTGTAATTTGGACATGTGCAGATTCTGGAATTCCAGCGTTTTATGATTCTACAATCCTTTCATTTTTGGATTCTAGAATTCAGACCCTTTATGATTCCAGAAATCTGACATTCGATGATTCTAGATTTCAGAAATATTTGGGATTCTATAATTCATACATTCTTGGAATCTAGAACTCACACATTCTAGGATTCTGGAATTCATGCATTCTCAAATTATAAAAGTCACACATTCCAGAATTCTAGAATACACGCCTTCTTAACATCGTAGAAGCCATTCTTTCTAGGATTCCAAAATTCAGACGTTTTTACAATGGTAGAATTCATGCATTCTAGGATTCTAGGATTTAGACATATTTAAGACACTAGAATACATACATTCTAAAATTCTAGAATTCAGGTCTTGTTAGGATTCTAGAATTTATACATGATAGGATACTAGAATTCAGACATTCTATGATTCTAGAATTCAGACATTTTCTGTTTCTAGAATTCAGACATTCTGAAATTCTAGAATTCAGCCATTGTTGGATTCTAGAATTGAGACCCTCTACAACACACATTTTAGGAGTCTTGCATTCAGACATTCGATGATTCCCACATTCAGACATCTTATGATCCTAGAATTCAGACCTTCTAGGATTCTAGAATTCGCACTATTTGCAGATTCTTGAATTCATATATTCTAGGAATCTAGGATTCATACATGTTATGATTCTAGGATTTCGACATTTTTACATTGTAGAATGCAGACCCGTTTAAGATTCTAGAATGCATGGATTCCAAGATTCTAGAATATACACCTGCTAAAATTCTAGAATTCAGACATCGTTAGATTCTGGAAATTTAACATTCTACAATTCTAGAACACACACATTTTCAGATTCTCGGAATCAGACATCTTATGATTCTACAATTCTAGAATTTAGACATCCGGAGCTTCTAGAATTCTCACATTTTTTTTTTAAATTTTAGAATTCAGACATTTTAGGATTCTAGAATTCATGAATTCGAAGATTCCAAAATCCGGATCTTTTTTGGATGCCAGAATTCATACATTATAGGCACCTAAAATTCATACTTTTTAGGATTCTGGAAATCATACATTCTTGGATTCTAGAATTCAGACTTTTCTAGTATTCTAGAGTTCATGCATTCTAAGATTCTGGAATTGAGACCTTTTTCAGATTCTAGAATTCATACACCCTAGGATTCTAGAATTCATTCATTTTAGGATTCTAGAACTAAGACTTTTTATGGTCCTAGAATTCAGATATACTACCATTCGATAGTTCCGACATGCTTGCATTCTAGAATTCAGCCTTTCTTCCATGGTAGAATTCACACATTTTAGAATTCGAAAATTTTGACATTTTAACGATTCCACAATTCATACATTTTCGGATTCTAGAATTGAGGCATTTTATGATTCTAGAATTCATACATTCTGGGATTCTAGAATACAGACATTTTAGGATTCGGAAATTTATACATTCTAGGTTCTGGAGTTTAGACGTTTTGAAGATGCTAGAATTCAGACTTCTTTAGGATTCTAGAATGTGTGCCTTGTAGGATTCCAGAATTCACACGTTCTAGGATTCTAGAATTCAGACATTTCTTGATGCTAGTATTCAGTCATTCTAAAATTCTAGAATTCAGACATCATCGTTGGATTCTAAAATTAACACTTTCCACAATTCTAGGACTAACACTTTTTAGGGTTTTAGAATTGAGACATTTTATCATTGTAGAATTCTAGAATATGGACATCCTCATATTCTAGAATTCAGACATTTTATGATTTTAGGATTCATACAGTTCAGAACTGTAGAATTCAGACCTTTTTAAGATTCTAGAATTCATACATTTCAGGATTCTAGTATTCAGACATTCTATCATTCTTCCATTCATAGACCTTATGATTCTAAAGTTCATCTGTTCTAGGATTCTGGAATACAACCTTTATTGTAATTCCCGAATTCAACCGTTCTCGTATTCTAGAATTTAGACATTTTGTGATTCTAGAATTCAGATATTCTAAAGCTCTAGAATTCAGATATGGTTGGAGTACAGATTTCAGACTTTCTACAATTCTAGAACACAGACATTTTGGGATTCCAGAAATTCACACATTCCAGGATTCTAAAGTCCAATCCTGTCTTAGGATTCTAGAATGCGTACCTTCTAGGATTCTAGAATTCATATAGGTTAGGCTTTTAGAATTCATACATTCTAGGATTCCAGAATTCAGACCTGTATAGGATTCTAGAATTCATACATTCTAGGATTCTAGAATTCGGACCTTTTTAGTATTCTAGAACTCATACATGCTAAGATTCCGGAATTTAGACCAGTTTAAGATTCTCGAAATCATGCACTCTAAAATTCTAGAATTCCTACGTTCTACGATTCTAAAATTCAGACTTTTTAAGGTTCTAGGATTCGGACATACTATAATTCTACAATTTCCACATTGCTTGAATTCTGGAATTCCGAATTTCTTCATTTATACCATTCTCGCATTCAAAAATTCTAAAATTCATGTATGTGGTGATTCTAGAATTCACACCTTCTCGGATTCTAGAATTCAGACCTCTTTAGGATTCCAGAATTCAGACTTTTTATCCTTCTAGAACTCATGCATTCAAAGATTCTAGAATTCGGATCTATTTAGGATTCTAGAAATCATACACTCTAAGATTCTGGAATTCAGACCTAGTTAGGATTCTAGAATTCATACTTTTGGGCATTCTGGAATCCATACTTTCTAAACTTGCAAATTTCATGCATTCTACAATTCTGGAGTACACACCTTTTTAACATTGTGGAATCCATTTTTTCGAGGATTCTAAAATTCAGGCCTTCTTAAATTTCTTGAATTCATACATTCTAAGGTTCTGGGATTCTAGGATTTGGACACATTAAAGATTCTAGAATTCGTACATTCTAAAATTCTGGAACCCACATCTTGTTAGCATTCTAGAATGCATACATTATGGGATACTGGAATTCACGCATTCTGTGAATCTAGAATTCAGACATTGTTTCTGGCATTCAGACGTTCTAAAATTCTAGAATTCAGACATTGTGGGTTTCTGGAACAGAGACGTTCTGCAACACACATTTTAGTCACCTTGTGTTCAGACATTCCGTGAATCTCTCATTCAGATATCCTATGATTCATGGAATCGTTCCTTCCGGGATTTTGGAATTCACACTGTCCTAAGATTCCAGAACTCAGACGTTTTTTGATTCTACCATTCCGGAAATTATACATCCGGAGACTCTAGAATTCTAAAATTTTATGACTCTAGAATTCAGACATTTTGGGAATCTAGAACTCAGACGTTTTAGGATTCTAGAATTCAGACACTGGAAGATTCTAGAATTCGGACCTTTTAAAGATTCTAGAGTCCATACATTCTAGGAATCCATAATTCAGACATCTTCTGAGTCTAGGTTTTCGACATTTTCACATTGGAGAATTCAGACCTGTTGAAGATACTAGAATGCATACATTCCGAGATTCTGGAATTCACACATACTAAAATTCTAGAATTGAGACATCTTTGGATTCTAGAATTGTATCTGTCTACAATTCTAGAACTCATACATTTTCTGATTCTAGAATTCAGATGTCTTATCGTTTTACAATTCTGTAATTTGGACATGTGCAGATTCAGGATTCCAGCGTTTTATGATTCTAGATTCCATTCATTTTTGGATTCTAGAGTTCAGACCCTTTATGATTCTAGAAATCTGACATTCGATGATTCTAGATTTCAGAAATATTTGGGATTCTAGAATTCATACACTCTTGAAATCTAGAATTCATACATTCTAGGATTCTGGAATTCATGCATTCTCAAATTAAAAAAGTCACACATTCCAGAATTCTAGAATACATGCCTTCTTAACATTGTAGAAGCCATTCTTTCTAGGATTCCAAAATTCAGACGTTTTTACAATGGTAGAATTTATGCGTTCTAGGATTCTAGGATATAGACATATTTAAGACTCTAGAATACATACATTCTAAAATTCTAGAATTCAGGCCTTGTTAGGATTCTAGAATTTATACATGATAGGATACTAGAATTCACATATGCTATGATTCTAGAATTCAGACATTTTATGTTTCTAGAATTCAGACATTCTGAAATTCTGGAATTCAGCCATTGTTGGATTCTAGAATTGAGACCCTCTGCAACACACATTTTAGGAATCTTGCATTCAGACATTCCATGATTCCCATATTCAGACATCTTATCATCCTAGAATTCAGACCTTCTAGGATTCTAGAATTTGCACTATTTACAGATTCTAGAATTCATACATTCAAGGAATCTATGATTCAGTCATGTTATGATTCTAGGATTTTGACATTTTTACATTGTAGAATTCAGAGCCGTTTAAGATTCTAGAATGCATACATTCCAAGATTCTAGAATTCAAACCTGCTAAAATTCTAGAATTCAGACATCGTTGGATTCTGGAAATTTAACATTCTACAATTCTAGAACACACACATTTTCAGATTCTCGAATTCAGACGTGTTATGATTCTACAATTCTAGAATTTAGACATCCGGAACTTCTAAATTCTCACCTTTTTTTTTTTTTTTTTGGTTCTAGAATTCAGACATTTTAGGATTCTAGAATTCATGCATTTGAAGATTCTGAAATCCGGATCTTTTTTTGGATGCCAGAATTCATATATTCTAGGGACCTAGGTTTCCTACTTTTTAGGTTTCTGGAAATCATACATTCTAGGATTCTGGAATTCCAGAATTCAGACCTTTAGAGGATTCTGGAGTTCATTCATTCTAGGATTCTAGATTTCAGACTTTTCTAGTATTCTAGAATTCATGTATTCTTATATTCTGGAATTGAGACCTTTTTCAGATTCTAGAATTCATACACCCTGGGATTCTAGCATTCATTCATTTTAGGATTCTAGAACTAAGACTTTTTAGGGTCCTAGAATTCAGACATACTACCATTCGACAGTTCCGACATGCTTGCATTCTAGAATTCAGCATTTCTTCCATGGTAGAATTCACACATTTTAGAATTCGAAAATTTTGACATTTTAACGATTCCACAATTCATACATTTTTCGGATTCTAGAATTGAGGCATTTTATGATTCTAGAATTCATACATTCCGGAATTCTAGAATACAGACTTTTTAGGATTCAGAAATTTATACATTCTACGATTTTAGAGGTTAGACGTTTTAAAGATGCTAGAATTCAGACTTCTTTAGGATTCTAGAATGTGTGCCTTGTAGGATTCCAGAATTCACACTTTCTAGCATTCTAGAATTCAGATATTTCTTGATGCTAGAATTCAGTCACTGTAAAATTCTAGAATTCAGACATCATCGTTGGATTCTAAAATTAAGACTTTCCACAATTCTAGGACTAACATTTTTTAGGGTTTTAGAATTGAGACATTTTATCATTGTAGAATTCTAGAATATGGACATCCTCATATTCTAGAATTCAGACATTTTATGATTTTAGGATTCATAGAGTTTAGCACTATAGAATTCAGACCTTTTTAAGATTCTAGAATTCATACATTTCAGGATTCTAGTATTCAGACATTCTATCATTCTTCCATTCATAGACCTTATGATTCTACAATTCATCTCTTCTAGGATTCTGGAACTCATCCTATATGATAATTCCCAATTTCAAACGTTCCTGTATTCTAGAATTTAGACATTTTGTGATTCTAGAATTCAGATATTCTAAAGCTCTAGAATTCAGATATGGTTGGAGTCCAGATTTCAGACTTTCTACAATTCTAGAACTCAGATATTTTGTGTTTCCAGAATTTCACACATTCCAGGATTCTAAAGTTCAATCCTGTCTTAGGATTCTAGAATGCGTACCTTCTAGGATTCTGGAATTCATACAGGTTGGGGTTCTAGAATTCATACATTCTAGGATTCCAGAATTCAAACCTTTATAGGATTCTAGAATTAATTCATTCAAGGATTCTAGAATCCGGACCTTTTTAGGATTCTAGAACTCATACATGCTAAGATTCCGGAATTTAGACCAGTTTAAGATTCTAGAATTCATACACTCTAAAATTCTAGAATGCCTACGTTCTAGGATTCTAAAATTCAGACTTTTTAAGGTTCTAGGATTCGGACATACTATAATTCTACAATTTCCACATTGCTTGAATTCTGGAATTCCGAATTTCTTCATTTATACCATTCTCGCATTTAAAAATTCTAAAATTCATGTATTTGGTGATTCTAGAATTCACACCTTCTCGGATTCTAGAATTCAGACCTCTTTAGGATTCCAGAATTCAGACTTTGTTCATTCTAGAACTCATGCATTAAAAGATTCTAGAATTCAGATCTATTTAGGATTCTAGAATTCATACATTCTAAGATTCTAGAATTCAGACCTAGTTAGGATTCTAGAATTCATACTTTTGGGCATTCTGGAATCCATACGTTCTAAACTTGCAAATTTTATGCATTCTACAATTCTAGGGTACACACCTTTCTAACATTGTGGAATCCATTCTTTCGAGGATTCTAAAATTCAGGCCTTCTTAAAGTTCTTGAATTCATACATTCTAGGATTCTAGGATTCTAGGATTTGGACACATTTAAGATTCTAGAATTCATACATTCTAAAATTCTGGAACCCAGATCTTGTTAGGATTCTAGAATGCATACATTATGGGATACTGGAATTCACCCATTCTGTGAGTCTAGAATTCAGACATTGTTTCTGGCATTCAGACGTTCTAAAATTCTAGAATTCAGACATCGTGGGTTTCTGGAACGGAGACATTCTGCAACACACATTTTAGTAGTCTTGCGTTCAGACATTCTGTGAATCTCGCATTCAGATATCCTATGATTCATGGAATCGTACCTTCCGGGATTCTGGAATTCACACTGTCCTAAGATTCCAGAACTCAGACGTTTCTTGATTCTACCATTCCGGAAATTAGACGTCCGGAGACTCTAGAATTCTAACATTTTATGACTCTAGAATTCAGACATTTTAGGATTCTAGAATTCAGACGTTTTAGGATTCTAGAATTCAGACATTGGAAGATTCTAGAATTCGGACCTTTTAAAGATTCTAGAGTCCATACATTCTAGGAATCCATAATTCAGACATCTGCTGAGTCTAGGTTTTCGACATTTTCACATTGGAGAATTCAGACCTGTTGAAGATTCTAGAATGCATACATTCCGAGATTCTGGAATTCACACATACTAAAATTCTAGAATTGAGACATCTTTGGATTCTAGAATTCTAACTGTCTACAATTCTAGAACTCACACATTTTCTGATTCTAGAATTCAGATGTTTTATCGTTTTACAATTCTGTAATTTGGACATGTGCAGATTCTGGAATTCCAGCGTTTTATGATTCTACAATCCTTTCATTTTTGGATTCTAGAATTCAGACCCTTTATGATTCCAGAAATCTGACATTCGATGATTCTAGATTTCAGAAATATTTGGGATTCTATAATTCATACATTCTTGGAATCTAGAACTCACACATTCTAGGATTCTGGAATTCATGCATTCTCAAATTATAAAAGTCACACATTCCAGAATTCTAGAATACACGCCTTCTTAACATCCTAGAAGCCATTCTTTCTAGGATTCCAAAATTCAGACGTTTTTACAATGGTAGAATTCATGCATTCTAGGATTCTAGGATTTAGACATATTTAAGACACTAGAATACATACATTCTAAAATTCTAGAATTCAGGTCTTGTTAGGATTCTAGAATTTATACATGATAGGATACTAGAATTCAGACATTCTATGATTCTAGAATTCAGACATTTTCTGTTTCTAGAATTCAGACATTCTGAAATTCTAGAATTCAGCCATTGTTGGATTCTAGAATTGAGACCCTCTACAACACACATTTTAGGAGTCTTGCATTCAGACATTCGATGATTCCCACATTCAGACATCTTATGATCCTAGAATTCAGAACTTCTAGGATTCTAGAATTCACACTATTTGCAGATTCTTGAATTCATATATTCTAGGAATCTAGGATTCATACATGTTATGATTCTAGGATTTCGACATTTTTACATTGTAGAATGCAGACCCGTTTAAGATTCTAGAATGCATGGATTCCAAGATTCTAGAATATACACCTGCTAAAATTCTAGAATTCAGACATCGTTAGATTCTGGAAATTTAACATTCTACAATTCTAGAACACACACATTTTCAGATTCTCGGAATCAGACATCTTATGATTCTACAATTCTAGAATTTAGACATCCGGAGCTTCTAGAATTCTCACATTTTTTTTTTAAATTTTAGAATTCAGACATTTTAGGATTCTAGAATTCATGAATTCGAAGATTCCAAAATCCGGATCTTTTTTGGATGCCAGAATTCATACATTATAGGCACCTAAAATTCATACTTTTTAGGATTCTGGAAATCATACATTCTTGGATTCTAGAATTCAGACTTTTCTAGTATTCTAGAGTTCATGCATTCTAAGATTCTGGAATTGAGACCTTTTTCAGATTCTAGAATTCATACACCCTAGGATTCTAGAATTCATTCATTTTAGGATTCTAGAACTAAGACTTTTTATGGTCCTAGAATTCAGATATACTACCATTCGATAGTTCCGACATGCTTGCATTCTAGAATTCAGCCTTTCTTCCATGGTAGAATTCACACATTTTAGAATTCGAAAATTTTGACATTTTAACGATTCCACAATTCATACATTTTCGGATTCTAGAATTGAGGCATTTTATGATTCTAGAATTCATACATTCTGGGATTCTAGAATACAGACATTTTAGGATTCGGAAATTTATACATTCTAGGTTCTGGAGTTTAGACGTTTTGAAGATGCTAGAATTCAGACTTCTTTAGGATTCTAGAATGTGTGCCTTGTAGGATTCCAGAATTCACACGTTCTAGGATTCTAGAATTCAGACATTTCTTGATGCTAGTATTCAGTCATTCTAAAATTCTAGAATTCAGACATCATCGTTGGATTCTAAAATTAACACTTTCCACAATTCTAGGACTAACACTTTTTAGGGTTTTAGAATTGAGACATTTTATCATTGTAGAATTCTAGAATATGGACATCCTCATATTCTAGAATTCAGACATTTTATGATTTTAGGATTCATACAGTTCAGAACTGTAGAATTCAGACCTTTTTAAGATTCTAGAATTCATACATTTCAGGATTCTAGTATTCAGACATTCTATCATTCTTCCATTCATAGACCTTATGATTCTAAAGTTCATCTGTTCTAGGATTCTGGAATACAACCTTTATTGTAATTCCCGAATTCAACCGTTCTCGTATTCTAGAATTTAGACATTTTGTGATTCTAGAATTCAGATATTCTAAAGCTCTAGAATTCAGATATGGTTGGAGTACAGATTTCAGACTTTCTACAATTCTAGAACACAGACATTTTGGGATTCCAGAAATTCACACATTCCAGGATTCTAAAGTCCAATCCTGTCTTAGGATTCTAGAATGCGTACCTTCTAGGATTCTAGAATTCATATAGGTTAGGCTTTTAGAATTCATACATTCTAGGATTCCAGAATTCAGACCTGTATAGGATTCTAGAATTCATACATTCTAGGATTCTAGAATTCGGACCTTTTTAGTATTCTAGAACTCATACATGCTAAGATTCCGGAATTTAGACCAGTTTAAGATTCTCGAAATCATGCACTCTAAAATTCTAGAATTCCTACGTTCTACGATTCTAAAATTCAGACTTTTTAAGGTTCTAGGATTCGGACATACTATAATTCTACAATTTCCACATTGCTTGAATTCTGGAATTCCGAATTTCTTCATTTATACCATTCTCGCATTCAAAAATTCTAAAATTCATGTATGTGGTGATTCTAGAATTCACACTTTCTCGGATTCTAGAATTCAGACCTCTTTAGGATTCCAGAATTCAGACTTTTTATCCTTCTAGAACTCATGCATTCAAAGATTCTAGAATTCGGATCTATTTAGGATTCTAGAAATCATACACTCTAACATTCTGGAATTCAGACCTAGTTAGGATTCTAGAATTCATACCTTTGGGCATTCTGGAATCCATACTTTCTAAACTTGCAAATTTCATGCATTCTACAGTTCTGGAGTACACACCTTTTTAACATTGTGGAATCCATTTTTTCGAGGATTCTAAAATTCAGGCCTTCTTAAATTTCTTGAATTCATACTTTCTAAGGTTCTGGGATTCTAGGATTTGGACACATTAAAGATTCTAGAATTCGTACATTCTAAAATTCTGGAACCCACATCTTGTTAGCATTCTAGAATGCATACATTATGGGATACTGGAATTCACGCATTCTGTGAATCTAGAATTCAGACATTGTTTCTGGCATTCAGACGTTCTAAAATTCTAGAATTCAGACATTGTGGGTTTCTGGAACAGAGACGTTCTGCAACACACATTTTAGTCACCTTGTGTTCAGACATTCCGTGAATCTCTCATTCAGATATCCTATGATTCATGGAATCGTTCGTTCCGGGATTTTGGAATTCACACTGTCCTAAGATTCCAGAACTCAGACGTTTTTTGATTCTACCATTCCGGAAATTATACATCCGGAGACTCTAGAATTCTAAAATTTTATGACTCTAGAATTCAGACATTTTGGGAATCTAGAACTCAGACGTTTTAGGATTCTAGAATTCAGACACTGGAAGATTCTAGAATTCGGACCTTTTAAAGATTCTAGAGTCCATACATTCTAGGAATCCATAATTCAGACATCTTCTGAGTCTAGGTTTTCGACATTTTCACATTGGAGAATTCAGACCTGTTGAAGATACTAGAATGCATACATTCCGAGATTCTGGAATTCACACATACTAAAATTCTAGAATTGAGACATCTTTGGATTCTAGAATTGTATCTGTCTACAATTCTAGAACTCATACATTTTCTGATTCTAGAATTCAGATGTCTTATCGTTTTACAATTCTGTAATTTGGACATGTGCAGATTCAGGATTCCAGCGTTTTATGATTCTAGATTCCATTCATTTTTGGATTCTAGAGTTCAGACCCTTTATGATTCTAGAAATCTGACATTCGATGATTCTAGATTTCAGAAATATTTGGGATTCTAGAATTCATACACTCCTGAAATCTAGAATTCATACATTCTAGGATTCTGGAATTCATGCATTCTCAAATTAAAAAAGTCACACATTCCAGAATTCTAGAATACATGCCTTCTTAACATTGTAGAAGCCATTCTTTCTAGGATTCCAAAATTCAGATGTTTTTGCAATGGTAGAATTCATGCGTTCTAGGATTCTAGGATATAGACATATTTAAGACTCTAGAATACATACATTCTAAAATTCTAGAATTCAGGTCTTGTTAGGATTCTAGAATTTATACATGATAGGATACTAGAATTCACATATGCTATGATTCTAGAATTCAGACATTTTATGTTTCTAGAATTCAGACATTCTGAAATTCTGGAATTCAGCCATTGTTGGATTCTAGATTTGAGACCCTCTGCAACACACATTTTAGGAGTCTTGCATTCAGACATTCCATGATTCCCATATTCAGACATCTTATCATCCTAGAATTCAGACCTTCTAGGATTCTAGAATTTGCACTATTTACAGATTCTAGAATTCATACATTCAAGGAATCTATGATTCAGTCATGTTATGATTCTAGGATTTTGACATTTTTACATTGTAGAATTCAGAGCCGTTTAAGATTCTAGAATGCATACATTCCAAGATTCTAGAATTCAAACCTGCTAAAATTCTAGAATTCAGACATCATTGGATTCTGGAAATTTAACATTCTACAATTCTAGAACACACACATTTTCAGATTCTCGAATTCAGACGTGTTATGATTCTACAATTCTAGAATTTAGACATCCGGAACTTCTAAATTCTCACCTTTTTTTTTTTTTGGTTCTAGAATTCAGACATTTTAGGATTCTAGAATTCATGCATTTGAAGATTCTGAAATCCGGATCTTTTTTTGGATGCCAGAATTCATATATTCTAGGGACCTAGGTTTCCTACTTTTTAGGTTTCTGGAAATCATACATTCTAGGATTCTGGAATTCCAGAATTCAGACCTTTAGAGGATTCTGGAGTTCATTCATTCTAGGATTCTAGATTTCAGACTTTTCTAGTATTCTAGAATTCATGTATTCTTATATTCTGGAATTGAGACCTTTTTCAGATTCTAGAATTCATACACCCTGGGATTCTAGCATTCATTCATTTTAGGATTCTAGAACTAAGACTTTTTAGGGTCCTAGAATTCAGACATACTACCATTCGACAGTTCCGACATGCTTGCATTCTAGAATTCAGCATTTCTTCCATGGTAGAATTCACACATTTTAGAATTCGAAAATTTTGACATTTTAACGATTCCACAATTCATACATTTTTCGGATTCTAGAATTGAGGCATTTTATGATTCTAGAATTCATACATTCCGGAATTCTAGAATACAGACTTTTTAGGATTCAGAAATTTATACATTCTACGATTTTAGAGGTTAGACGTTTTAAAGATGCTAGAATTCATTCTTCTTTAGGATTCTAGAATTTGTGCCTTGTAGGATTCCAGAATTCACACTTTCTAGCATTCTAGTATTCAGCTATTTCTTGATGCTAGAATTCAGTCATTGTAAAATTCTAGAATTCAGACATCATCGCTGGATTCTAAAATTAAGACTTTCCACAATTCTAGGACTAACATTTTTTAGGGTTTTAGAATTGAGACATTTTATCATTGTAGAATTCTAGAATATGGACATCCTCATATTCTAGAATTCAGACATTTTATGATTTTAGGATTCATACAGTTTAGCACTATAGAATTCAGACCTTTTTAAGATTCTAGAATTCATACATTTCAGGATTCTAGTATTCAGACATTCTATCATTCTTCCATTCATAGACCTTATGATTCTACAATTCATCTCTTCTAGGATTCTGGAACTCATCCTATATTATAATTCCCAATTTCAAACGTTCCTGTATTCTAGAATTTAGACATTTTGTGATTCTAGAATTCAGATATTCTAAAGCTCTAGAATTCAGATATGGTTGGAGTCCAGATTTCAGACTTTCTACAATTCTAGAACTCAGATATTTTGTGTTTCCAGAATTTCACACATTCCAGGATTCTAAAGTTCAATCCTGTCTTAGGATTCTAGAATGCGTACCTTCTAGGATTCTGGAATTCATACAGGTTGGGGTTCTAGAATTCATACATTCTAGGATTCCAGAATTCAAACCTTTATAGGATTCTAGAATTAATTCATTCAAGGATTCTAGAATCCGGACCTTTTTAGGATTCTAGAACTCATACATGCTAAGATTCCGGAATTTAGACCAGTTTAAGATTCTAGAATTCATACACTCTAAAATTCTAGAATGCCTACGTTCTAGGATTCTAAAATTCAGACTTTTTAAGGTTCTAGGATTCGGACATACTATAATTCTACAATTTCCACATTGCTTGAATTCTGGAATTCCGAATTTCTTCATTTATACCATTCTCGCATTTAAAAATTCTAAAATTCATGTATTTGGTGATTCTAGAATTCACACCTTCTCGGATTCTAGAATTCAGACCTCTTTAGGATTCCAGAATTCAGACTTTGTTCATTCTAGAACTCATGCATTAAAAGATTCTAGAATTCAGATCTATTTAGGATTCTAGAATTCATACATTCTAAGATTCTAGAATTCAGACCTAGTTAGGATTCTAGAATTCATACTTTTGGGCATTCTGGAATCCATACGTTCTAAACTTGCAAATTTTATGCATTCTACAATTCTAGGCTACACACCTTTCTAACATTGTGGAATCCATTCTTTCGAGGATTCTAAAATTCAGGCCTTCTTAAAGTTCTTGAATTCATACATTCTAGGATTCTAGGATTCTAGGATTTGGACACATTTAAGATTCTAGAATTCATACATTCTAAAATTCTGGAACCCAGATCTTGTTAGGATTCTAGAATGCATACATTATGGGATACTGGAATTCACCCATTCTGTGAGTCTAGAATTCAGACATTGTTTCTGGCATTCAGACGTTCTAAAATTCTAGAATTCAGACATCGTGGGTTTCTGGAACGGAGACATTCTGCAACACACATTTTAGTAGTCTTGCGTTCAGACATTCTGTGAATCTCGCATTCAGATATCCTATGATTCATGGAATCGTACCTTCCGGGATTCTGGAATTCACACTGTCCTAAGATTCCAGAACTCAGACGTTTCTTGATTCTACCATTCCGGAAATTAGACGTCCGGAGACTCTAGAATTCTAACATTTTATGACTCTAGAATTCAGACATTTTAGGATTCTAGAATTCAGACGTTTTAGGATTCTAGAATTCAGACATTGGAAGATTCTAGAATTCGGACCTTTTAAAGATTCTAGAGTCCATACATTCTAGGAATCCATAATTCAGACATCTGCTGAGTCTAGGTTTTCGACATTTTCACATTGGAGAATTCAGACCTGTTGAAGATTCTAGAATGCATACATTCCGAGATTCTGGAATTCACACATACTAAAATTCTAGAATTGAGACATCTTTGGATTCTAGAATTCTAACTGTCTACAATTCTAGAACTCACACATTTTCTGATTCTAGAATTCAGATGTTTTATCGTTTTACAATTCTGTAATTTGGACATGTGCAGATTCTGGAATTCCAGCGTTTTATGATTCTACAATCCTTTCATTTTTGGATTCTAGAATTCAGACCCTTTATGATTCCAGAAATCTGACATTCGATGATTCTAGATTTCAGAAATATTTGGGATTCTATAATTCATACATTCTTGGAATCTAGAACTCACACATTCTAGGATTCTGGAATTCATGCATTCTCAAATTATAAAAGTCACACATTCCAGAATTCTAGAATACACGCCTTCTTAACATCGTAGAAGCCATTCTTTCTAGGATTCCAAAATTCAGACGTTTTTACAATGGTAGAATTCATGCATTCTAGGATTCTAGGATTTAGACATATTTAAGACACTAGAATACATACATTCTAAAATTCTAGAATTCAGGTCTTGTTAGGATTCTAGAATTTATACATGATAGGATACTAGAATTCAGACATTCTATGATTCTAGAATTCAGACATTTTCTGTTTCTAGAATTCAGACATTCTGAAATTCTAGAATTCAGCCATTGTTGGATTCTAGAATTGAGACCCTCTACAACACACATTTTAGGAGTCTTGCATTCAGACATTCGATGATTCCCACATTCAGACATCTTATGATCCTAGAATTCAGACCTTCTAGGATTCTAGAATTCGCACTATTTGCAGATTCTTGAATTCATATATTCTAGGAATCTAGGATTCATACATGTTATGATTCTAGGATTTCGACATTTTTACATTGTAGAATGCAGACCCGTTTAAGATTCTAGAATGCATGGATTCCAAGATTCTAGAATATACACCTGCTAAAATTCTAGAATTCAGACATCGTTAGATTCTGGAAATTTAACATTCTACAATTCTAGAACACACACATTTTCAGATTCTCGGAATCAGACATCTTATGATTCTACAATTCTAGAATTTAGACATCCGGAGCTTCTAGAATTCTCACATTTTTTTTTTAAATTTTAGAATTCAGACATTTTAGGATTCTAGAATTCATGAATTCGAAGATTCCAAAATCCGGATCTTTTTTGGATGCCAGAATTCATACATTATAGGCACCTAAAATTCATACTTTTTAGGATTCTGGAAATCATACATTCTTGGATTCTAGAATTCAGACTTTTCTAGTATTCTAGAGTTCATGCATTCTAAGATTCTGGAATTGAGACCTTTTTCAGATTCTAGAATTCATACACCCTAGGATTCTAGAATTCATTCATTTTAGGATTCTAGAACTAAGACTTTTTATGGTCCTAGAATTCAGATATACTACCATTCGATAGTTCCGACATGCTTGCATTCTAGAATTCAGCCTTTCTTCCATGGTAGAATTCACACATTTTAGAATTCGAAAATTTTGACATTTTAACGATTCCACAATTCATACATTTTCGGATTCTAGAATTGAGGCATTTTATGATTCTAGAATTCATACATTCTGGGATTCTAGAATACAGACATTTTAGGATTCGGAAATTTATACATTCTAGGTTCTGGAGTTTAGACGTTTTGAAGATGCTAGAATTCAGACTTCTTTAGGATTCTAGAATGTGTGCCTTGTAGGATTCCAGAATTCACACGTTCTAGGATTCTAGAATTCAGACATTTCTTGATGCTAGTATTCAGTCATTCTAAAATTCTAGAATTCAGACATCATCGTTGGATTCTAAAATTAACACTTTCCACAATTCTAGGACTAACACTTTTTAGGGTTTTAGAATTGAGACATTTTATCATTGTAGAATTCTAGAATATGGACATCCTCATATTCTAGAATTCAGACATTTTATGATTTTAGGATTCATACAGTTCAGAACTGTAGAATTCAGACCTTTTTAAGATTCTAGAATTCATACATTTCAGGATTCTAGTATTCAGACATTCTATCATTCTTCCATTCATAGACCTTATGATTCTAAAGTTCATCTGTTCTAGGATTCTGGAATACAACCTTTATTGTAATTCCCGAATTCAACCGTTCTCGTATTCTAGAATTTAGACATTTTGTGATTCTAGAATTCAGATATTCTAAAGCTCTAGAATTCAGATATGGTTGGAGTACAGATTTCAGACTTTCTACAATTCTAGAACACAGACATTTTGGGATTCCAGAAATTCACACATTCCAGGATTCTAAAGTCCAATCCTGTCTTAGGATTCTAGAATGCGTACCTTCTAGGATTCTAGAATTCATATAGGTTAGGCTTTTAGAATTCATACATTCTAGGATTCCAGAATTCAGACCTGTATAGGATTCTAGAATTCATACATTCTAGGATTCTAGAATTCGGACCTTTTTAGTATTCTAGAACTCATACATGCTAAGATTCCGGAATTTAGACCAGTTTAAGATTCTCGAAATCATGCACTCTAAAATTCTAGAATTCCTACGTTCTACGATTCTAAAATTCAGACTTTTTAAGGTTCTAGGATTCGGACATACTATAATTCTACAATTTCCACATTGCTTGAATTCTGGAATTCCGAATTTCTTCATTTATACCATTCTCGCATTCAAAAATTCTAAAATTCATGTATGTGGTGATTCTAGAATTCACACCTTCTCGGATTCTAGAATTCAGACCTCTTTAGGATTCCAGAATTCAGACTTTTTATCCTTCTAGAACTCATGCATTCAAAGATTCTAGAATTCGGATCTATTTAGGATTCTAGAAATCATACACTCTAAGATTCTGGAATTCAGACCTAGTTAGGATTCTAGAATTCATACTTTTGGGCATTCTGGAATCCATACTTTCTAAACTTGCAAATTTCATGCATTCTACAATTCTGGAGTACACACCTTTTTAACATTGTGGAATCCATTTTTTCGAGGATTCTAAAATTCAGGCCTTCTTAAATTTCTTGAATTCATACATTCTAAGGTTCTGGGATTCTAGGATTTGGACACATTAAAGATTCTAGAATTCGTACATTCTAAAATTCTGGAACCCACATCTTGTTAGCATTCTAGAATGCATACATTATGGGATACTGGAATTCACGCATTCTGTGAATCTAGAATTCAGACATTGTTTCTGGCATTCAGACGTTCTAAAATTCTAGAATTCAGACATTGTGGGTTTCTGGAACAGAGACGTTCTGCAACACACATTTTAGTCACCTTGTGTTCAGACATTCCGTGAATCTCTCATTCAGATATCCTATGATTCATGGAATCGTTCGTTCCGGGATTTTGGAATTCACACTGTCCTAAGATTCCAGAACTCAGACGTTTTTTGATTCTACCATTCCGGAAATTATACATCCGGAGACTCTAGAATTCTAAAATTTTATGACTCTAGAATTCAGACATTTTGGGAATCTAGAACTCAGACGTTTTAGGATTCTAGAATTCAGACACTGGAAGATTCTAGAATTCGGACCTTTTAAAGATTCTAGAGTCCATACATTCTAGGAATCCATAATTCAGACATCTTCTGAGTCTAGGTTTTCGACATTTTCACATTGGAGAATTCAGACCTGTTGAAGATACTAGAATGCATACATTCCGAGATTCTGGAATTCACACATACTAAAATTCTAGAATTGAGACATCTTTGGATTCTAGAATTGTATCTGTCTACAATTCTAGAACTCATACATTTTCTGATTCTAGAATTCAGATGTCTTATCGTTTTACAATTCTGTAATTTGGACATGTGCAGATTCAGGATTCCAGCGTTTTATGATTCTAGATTCCATTCATTTTTGGATTCTAGAGTTCAGACCCTTTATGATTCTAGAAATCTGACATTCGATGATTCTAGATTTCAGAAATATTTGGGATTCTAGAATTCATACACTCTTGAAATCTAGAATTCATACATTCTAGGATTCTGGAATTCATGCATTCTCAAATTAAAAAAGTCACACATTCCAGAATTCTAGAATACATGCCTTCTTAACATTGTAGAAGCCATTCTTTCTAGGATTCCAAAATTCAGACGTTTTTACAATGGTAGAATTCATGCGTTCTAGGATTCTAGGATATAGACATATTTAAGACTCTAGAATACATACATTCTAAAATTCTAGAATTCAGGCCTTGTTAGGATTCTAGAATTTATACATGATAGGATACTAGAATTCACATATGCTATGATTCTAGAATTCAGACATTTTATGTTTCTAGAATTCAGACATTCTGAAATTCTGGAATTCAGCCATTGTTGGATTCTAGAATTGAGACCCTCTGCAACACACATTTTAGGAATCTTGCATTCAGACATTCCATGATTCCCATATTCAGACATCTTATCATCCTAGAATTCAGACCTTCTAGGATTCTAGAATTTGCACTATTTACAGATTCTAGAATTCATACATTCAAGGAATCTATGATTCAGTCATGTTATGATTCTAGGATTTTGACATTTTTACATTGTAGAATTCAGAGCCGTTTAAGATTCTAGAATGCATACATTCCAAGATTCTAGAATTCAAACCTGCTAAAATTCTAGAATTCAGACATCGTTGGATTCTGGAAATTTAACATTCTACAATTCTAGAACACACACATTTTCAGATTCTCGAATTCAGACGTGTTATGATTCTACAATTCTAGAATTTAGACATCCGGAACTTCTAAATTCTCACCTTTTTTTTTTTTTTTTTGGTTCTAGAATTCAGACATTTTAGGATTCTAGAATTCATGCATTTGAAGATTCTGAAATCCGGATCTTTTTTTGGATGCCAGAATTCATATATTCTAGGGACCTAGGTTTCCTACTTTTTAGGTTTCTGGAAATCATACATTCTAGGATTCTGGAATTCCAGAATTCAGACCTTTAGAGGATTCTGGAGTTCATTCATTCTAGGATTCTAGATTTCAGACTTTTCTAGTATTCTAGAATTCATGTATTCTTATATTCTGGAATTGAGACCTTTTTCAGATTCTAGAATTCATACACCCTGGGATTCTAGCATTCATTCATTTTAGGATTCTAGAACTAAGACTTTTTAGGGTCCTAGAATTCAGACATACTACCATTCGACAGTTCCGACATGCTTGCATTCTAGAATTCAGCATTTCTTCCATGGTAGAATTCACACATTTTAGAATTCGAAAATTTTGACATTTTAACGATTCCACAATTCATACATTTTTCGGATTCTAGAATTGAGGCATTTTATGATTCTAGAATTCATACATTCCGGAATTCTAGAATACAGACTTTTTAGGATTCAGAAATTTATA
Source organism: Saimiri boliviensis (assembly GCF_048565385.1). Taxonomy (NCBI): domain Eukaryota; kingdom Metazoa; phylum Chordata; class Mammalia; order Primates; family Cebidae; genus Saimiri; species Saimiri boliviensis. The sequence goes on along the minus strand of NC_133470.1, from coordinate 81,109,624 downwards.
CATTCTACGATTTTAGAGGTTAGACGTTTTAAAGATGCTAGAATTCAGACTTCTTTAGGATTCTAGAATGTGTGCCTTGTAGGATTCCAGAATTCACACTTTCTAGCATTCTAGAATTCAGATATTTCTTGATGCTAGAATTCAGTCACTGTAAAATTCTAGAATTCAGACATCATCGTTGGATTCTAAAATTAAGACTTTCCACAATTCTAGGACTAACATTTTTTAGGGTTTTAGAATTGAGACATTTTATCATTGTAGAATTCTAGAATATGGACATCCTCATATTCTAGAATTCAGACATTTTATGATTTTAGGATTCATAGAGTTTAGCACTATAGAATTCAGACCTTTTTAAGATTCTAGAATTCATACATTTCAGGATTCTAGTATTCAGACATTCTATCATTCTTCCATTCATAGACCTTATGATTCTACAATTCATCTCTTCTAGGATTCTGGAACTCATCCTATATTATAATTCCCAATTTCAAACGTTCCTGTATTCTAGAACTTAGACATTTTGTGATTCTAGAATTCAGATATTCTAAAGCTCTAGAATTCAGATATGGTTGGAGTCCAGATTTCAGACTTTCTACAATTCTAGAACTCAGATATTTTGTGTTTCCAGAATTTCACACATTCCAGGATTCTAAAGTTCAATCCTGTCTTAGGATTCTAGAATGCGTACCTTCTAGGATTCTGGAATTCATACAGGTTGGGGTTCTAGAATTCATACATTCTAGGATTCCAGAATTCAAACCTTTATAGGATTCTAGAATTAATTCATTCAAGGATTCTGGAATCCGGACCTTTTTAGGATTCTAGAACTCATACATGCTAAGATTCCGGAATTTAGACCAGTTTAAGATTCTAGAATTCATACACTCTTAGATTCTAGAATGCCTACGTTCTAGGATTCTAAAATTCAGACTTTTTAAGGTTCTAGGATTCGGACATACTATAATTCTACAATTTCCACATTGCTTGAATTCTGGAATTCCGAATTTCTTCATTTATACCATTCTCGCATTTAAAAATTCTAAAATTCATGTATTTGGTGATTCTAGAATTCACACCTTCTCGGATTCTAGAATTCAGACCTCTTTAGGATTCCAGAATTCAGACTTTGTTCATTCTAGAACTCATGCATTAAAAGATTCTAGAATTCAGATCTATTTAGGATTCTAGAATTCATACATTCTAAGATTCTAGAATTCAGACCTAGTTAGGATTCTAGAATTCATACTTTTGGGCATTCTGGAATCCATACGTTCTAAACTTGCAAATTTTATGCATTCTACAATTCTAGGGTACACACCTTTCTAACATTGTGGAATCCATTCTTTCGAGGATTCTAAAATTCAGGCCTTCTTAAAGTTCTTGAATTCATACATTCTAGGATTCTAGGATTCTAGGATTTGGACACATTTAAGATTCTAGAATTCATACATTCTAAAATTCTGGAACCCAGATCTTGTTAGGATTCTAGAATGCATACATTATGGGATACTGGAATTCACCCATTCTGTGAGTCTAGAATTCAGACATTGTTTCTGGCATTCAGACGTTCTAAAATTCTAGAATTCAGACATCGTGGGTTTCTGGAACGGAGACATTCTGCAACACACATTTTAGTAGTCTTGCGTTCAGACATTCTGTGAATCTCGCATTCAGATATCCTATGATTCATGGAATCGTACCTTCCGGGATTCTGGAATTCACACTGTCCTAAGATTCCAGAACTCAGACGTTTCTTGATTCTACCATTCCGGAAATTAGACGTCCGGAGACTCTAGAATTCTAACATTTTATGACTCTAGAATTCAGACATTTTAGGATTCTAGAATTCAGACGTTTTAGGATTCTAGAATTCAGACATTGGAAGATTCTAGAATTCGGACCTTTTAAAGATTCTAGAGTCCATACATTCTAGGAATCCATAATTCAGACATCTGCTGAGTCTAGGTTTTCGACATTTTCACATTGGAGAATTCAGACCTGTTGAAGATTCTAGAATGCATACATTCCGAGATTCTGGAATTCACACATACTAAAATTCTAGAATTGAGACATCTTTGGATTCTAGAATTCTAACTGTCTACAATTCTAGAACTCACACATTTTCTGATTCTAGAATTCAGATGTTTTATCGTTTTACAATTCTGTAATTTGGACATGTGCAGATTCTGGAATTCCAGCGTTTTATGATTCTACAATCCTTTCATTTTTGGATTCTAGAATTCAGACCCTTTATGATTCCAGAAATCTGACATTCGATGATTCTAGATTTCAGAAATATTTGGGATTCTATAATTCATACATTCTTGGAATCTAGAACTCACACATTCTAGGATTCTGGAATTCATGCATTCTCAAATTATAAAAGTCACACATTCCAGAATTCTAGAATACACGCCTTCTTAACATCCTAGAAGCCATTCTTTCTAGGATTCCAAAATTCAGACGTTTTTACAATGGTAGAATTCATGCATTCTAGGATTCTAGGATTTAGACATATTTAAGACACTAGAATACATACATTCTAAAATTCTAGAATTCAGGTCTTGTTAGGATTCTAGAATTTATACATGATAGGATACTAGAATTCAGACATTCTATGATTCTAGAATTCAGACATTTTCTGTTTCTAGAATTCAGACATTCTGAAATTCTAGAATTCAGCCATTGTTGGATTCTAGAATTGAGACCCTCTACAACACACATTTTAGGAGTCTTGCATTCAGACATTCGATGATTCCCACATTCAGACATCTTATGATCCTAGAATTCAGAACTTCTAGGATTCTAGAATTCACACTATTTGCAGATTCTTGAATTCATATATTCTAGGAATCTAGGATTCATACATGTTATGATTCTAGGATTTCGACATTTTTACATTGTAGAATGCAGACCCGTTTAAGATTCTAGAATGCATGGATTCCAAGATTCTAGAATATACACCTGCTAAAATTCTAGAATTCAGACATCGTTAGATTCTGGAAATTTAACATTCTACAATTCTAGAACACACACATTTTCAGATTCTCGGAATCAGACATCTTATGATTCTACAATTCTAGAATTTAGACATCCGGAGCTTCTAGAATTCTCACATTTTTTTTTTAAATTTTAGAATTCAGACATTTTAGGATTCTAGAATTCATGAATTCGAAGATTCCAAAATCCGGATCTTTTTTGGATGCCAGAATTCATACATTATAGGCACCTAAAATTCATACTTTTTAGGATTCTGGAAATCATACATTCTTGGATTCTAGAATTCAGACTTTTCTAGTATTCTAGAGTTCATGCATTCTAAGATTCTGGAATTGAGACCTTTTTCAGATTCTAGAATTCATACACCCTAGGATTCTAGAATTCATTCATTTTAGGATTCTAGAACTAAGACTTTTTATGGTCCTAGAATTCAGATATACTACCATTCGATAGTTCCGACATGCTTGCATTCTAGAATTCAGCCTTTCTTCCATGGTAGAATTCACACATTTTAGAATTCGAAAATTTTGACATTTTAACGATTCCACAATTCATACATTTTCGGATTCTAGAATTGAGGCATTTTATGATTCTAGAATTCATACATTCTGGGATTCTAGAATACAGACATTTTAGGATTCGGAAATTTATACATTCTAGGTTCTGGAGTTTAGACGTTTTGAAGATGCTAGAATTCAGACTTCTTTAGGATTCTAGAATGTGTGCCTTGTAGGATTCCAGAATTCACACGTTCTAGGATTCTAGAATTCAGACATTTCTTGATGCTAGTATTCAGTCATTCTAAAATTCTAGAATTCAGACATCATCGTTGGATTCTAAAATTAACACTTTCCACAATTCTAGGACTAACACTTTTTAGGGTTTTAGAATTGAGACATTTTATCATTGTAGAATTCTAGAATATGGACATCCTCATATTCTAGAATTCAGACATTTTATGATTTTAGGATTCATACAGTTCAGAACTGTAGAATTCAGACCTTTTTAAGATTCTAGAATTCATACATTTCAGGATTCTAGTATTCAGACATTCTATCATTCTTCCATTCATAGACCTTATGATTCTAAAGTTCATCTGTTCTAGGATTCTGGAATACAACCTTTATTGTAATTCCCGAATTCAACCGTTCTCGTATTCTAGAATTTAGACATTTTGTGATTCTAGAATTCAGATATTCTAAAGCTCTAGAATTCAGATATGGTTGGAGTACAGATTTCAGACTTTCTACAATTCTAGAACACAGACATTTTGGGATTCCAGAAATTCACACATTCCAGGATTCTAAAGTCCAATCCTGTCTTAGGATTCTAGAATGCGTACCTTCTAGGATTCTAGAATTCATATAGGTTAGGCTTTTAGAATTCATACATTCTAGGATTCCAGAATTCAGACCTGTATAGGATTCTAGAATTCATACATTCTAGGATTCTAGAATTCGGACCTTTTTAGTATTCTAGAACTCATACATGCTAAGATTCCGGAATTTAGACCAGTTTAAGATTCTCGAAATCATGCACTCTAAAATTCTAGAATTCCTACGTTCTACGATTCTAAAATTCAGACTTTTTAAGGTTCTAGGATTCGGACATACTATAATTCTACAATTTCCACATTGCTTGAATTCTGGAATTCCGAATTTCTTCATTTATACCATTCTCGCATTCAAAAATTCTAAAATTCATGTATGTGGTGATTCTAGAATTCACACTTTCTCGGATTCTAGAATTCAGACCTCTTTAGGATTCCAGAATTCAGACTTTTTATCCTTCTAGAACTCATGCATTCAAAGATTCTAGAATTCGGATCTATTTAGGATTCTAGAAATCATACACTCTAACATTCTGGAATTCAGACCTAGTTAGGATTCTAGAATTCATACCTTTGGGCATTCTGGAATCCATACTTTCTAAACTTGCAAATTTCATGCATTCTACAGTTCTGGAGTACACACCTTTTTAACATTGTGGAATCCATTTTTTCGAGGATTCTAAAATTCAGGCCTTCTTAAATTTCTTGAATTCATACTTTCTAAGGTTCTGGGATTCTAGGATTTGGACACATTAAAGATTCTAGAATTCGTACATTCTAAAATTCTGGAACCCACATCTTGTTAGCATTCTAGAATGCATACATTATGGGATACTGGAATTCACGCATTCTGTGAATCTAGAATTCAGACATTGTTTCTGGCATTCAGACGTTCTAAAATTCTAGAATTCAGACATTGTGGGTTTCTGGAACAGAGACGTTCTGCAACACACATTTTAGTCACCTTGTGTTCAGACATTCCGTGAATCTCTCATTCAGATATCCTATGATTCATGGAATCGTTCGTTCCGGGATTTTGGAATTCACACTGTCCTAAGATTCCAGAACTCAGACGTTTTTTGATTCTACCATTCCGGAAATTATACATCCGGAGACTCTAGAATTCTAAAATTTTATGACTCTAGAATTCAGACATTTTGGGAATCTAGAACTCAGACGTTTTAGGATTCTAGAATTCAGACACTGGAAGATTCTAGAATTCGGACCTTTTAAAGATTCTAGAGTCCATACATTCTAGGAATCCATAATTCAGACATCTTCTGAGTCTAGGTTTTCGACATTTTCACATTGGAGAATTCAGACCTGTTGAAGATACTAGAATGCATACATTCCGAGATTCTGGAATTCACACATACTAAAATTCTAGAATTGAGACATCTTTGGATTCTAGAATTGTATCTGTCTACAATTCTAGAACTCATACATTTTCTGATTCTAGAATTCAGATGTCTTATCGTTTTACAATTCTGTAATTTGGACATGTGCAGATTCAGGATTCCAGCGTTTTATGATTCTAGATTCCATTCATTTTTGGATTCTAGAGTTCAGACCCTTTATGATTCTAGAAATCTGACATTCGATGATTCTAGATTTCAGAAATATTTGGGATTCTAGAATTCATACACTCTTGAAATCTAGAATTCATACATTCTAGGATTCTGGAATTCATGCATTCTCAAATTAAAAAAGTCACACATTCCAGAATTCTACAATACATGCCTTCTTAACATTGTAGAAGCCATTCTTTCTAGGATTCCAAAATTCAGACGTTTTTACAATGGTAGAATTCATGCGTTCTAGGATTCTAGGATATAGACATATTTAAGACTCTAGAATACATACATTCTAAAATTCTAGAATTCAGGTCTTGTTAGGATTCTAGAATTTATACATGATAGGATACTAGAATTCACATATGCTATGATTCTAGAATTCAGACATTTTATGTTTCTAGAATTCAGACATTCTGAAATTCTGGAATTCAGCCATTGTTGGATTCTAGAATTGAGACCCTCTGCAACACACATTTTAGGAATCTTGCATTCAGACATTCCATGATTCCCATATTCAGACATCTTATCATCCTAGAATTCAGACCTTCTAGGATTCTAGAATTTGCACTATTTACAGATTCTAGAATTCGTACATTCAAGGAATCTATGATTCAGTCATGTTATGATTCTAGGATTTTGACATTTTTACATTGTAGAATTCAGAGCCGTTTAAGATTCTAGAATGCATACATTCCAAGATTCTAGAATTCAAACCTGCTAAAATTCTAGAATTCAGACATCGTTGGATTCTGGAAATTTAACATTCTACAATTCTAGAACACACACATTTTCAGATTCTCGAATTCAGACGTGTTATGATTCTACAATTCTAGAATTTAGACATCCGGAACTTCTAAATTCTCACCTTTTTTTTTTTTTTTTTTTTTTGGTTCTAGAATTCAGACATTTTAGGATTCTAGAATTCATGCATTTGAAGATTCTGAAATCCGGATCTTTTTTTGGATGCCAGAATTCATATATTCTAGGGACCTAGGTTTCCTACTTTTTAGGTTTCTGGAAATCATACATTCTAGGATTCTGGAATTCCAGAATTCAGACCTTTAGAGGATTCTGGAGTTCATTCATTCTAGGATTCTAGATTTCAGACTTTTCTAGTATTCTAGAATTCATGTATTCTTATATTCTGGAATTGAGACCTTTTTCAGATTCTAGAATTCATACACCCTGGGATTCTAGCATTCATTCATTTTAGGATTCTAGAACTAAGACTTTTTAGGGTCCTAGAATTCAGACATACTACCATTCGACAGTTCCGACATGCTTGCATTCTAGAATTCAGCATTTCTTCCATGGTAGAATTCACACATTTTAGAATTCGAAAATTTTGACATTTTAACGATTCCACAATTCATACATTTTTCGGATTCTAGAATTGAGGCATTTTATGATTCTAGAATTCATACATTCCGGAATTCTAGAATACAGACTTTTTAGGATTCAGAAATTTATACATTCTACGATTTTAGAGGTTAGACGTTTTAAAGATGCTAGAATTCAGACTTCTTTAGGATTCTAGAATGTGTGCCTTGTAGGATTCCAGAATTCACACTTTCTAGCATTCTAGAATTCAGATATTTCTTGATGCTAGAATTCAGTCACTGTAAAATTCTAGAATTCAGACATCATCGTTGGATTCTAAAATTAAGACTTTCCACAATTCTAGGACTAACATTTTTTAGGGTTTTAGAATTGAGACATTTTATCATTGTAGAATTCTAGAATATGGACATCCTCATATTCTAGAATTCAGACATTTTATGATTTTAGGATTCATAGAGTTTAGCACTATAGAATTCAGACCTTTTTAAGATTCTAGAATTCATACATTTCAGGATTCTAGTATTCAGACATTCTATCATTCTTCCATTCATAGACCTTATGATTCTACAATTCATCTCTTCTAGGATTCTGGAACTCATCCTATATTATAATTCCCAATTTCAAACGTTCCCGTATTCTAGAATTTAGACATTTTGTGATTCTAGAATTCAGATATTCTAAAGCTCTAGAATTCAGATATGGTTGGAGTCCAGATTTCAGACTTTCTACAATTCTAGAACTCAGATATTTTGTGTTTCCAGAATTTCACACATTCCAGGATTCTAAAGTTCAATCCTGTCTTAGGATTCTAGAATGCGTACCTTCTAGGATTCTGGAATTCATACAGGTTGGGGTTCTAGAATTCATCCATTCTAGGATTCCAGAATTCAAACCTTTATAGGATTCTAGAATTAATTCATTCAAGGATTCTAGAATCCGGACCTTTTTAGGATTCTAGAACTCATACATGCTAAGATTCCGGAATTTAGACCAGTTTAAGATTCTAGAATTCATACACTCTAAAATTCTAGAATGCCTACGTTCTACGATTCTAAAATTCAGACTTTTTAAGGTTCTAGGATTCGGACATACTATAATTCTACAATTTCCACATTGCTTGAATTCTGGAATTCCGAATTTCTTCATTTATACCATTCTCGCATTTAAAAATTCTAAAATTCATGTATTTGGTGATTCTAGAATTCACACCTTCTCGGATTCTAGAATTCAGACCTCTTTAGGATTCCAGAATTCAGACTTTGTTCATTCTAGAACTCATGCATTAAAAGATTCTAGAATTCAGATCTATTTAGGATTCTAGAATTCATACATTCTAAGATTCTAGAATTCAGACCTAGTTAGGATTCTAGAATTCATACTTTTGGGCATTCTGGAATCCATACGTTCTAAACTTGCAAATTTTATGCATTCTACAATTCTAGGGTACACACCTTTCTAACATTGTGGAATCCATTCTTTCGAGGATTCTAAAATTCAGGCCTTCTTAAAGTTCTTGAATTCATACATTCTAGGATTCTAGGATTCTAGGATTTGGACACATTTAAGATTCTAGAATTCATACATTCTAAAATTCTGGAACCCAGATCTTGTTAGGATTCTAGAATGCATACATTATGGGATACTGGAATTCACCCATTCTGTGAGTCTAGAATTCAGACATTGTTTCTGGCATTCAGACGTTCTAAAATTCTAGAATTCAGACATCGTGGGTTTCTGGAACGGAGACATTCTGCAACACACATTTTAGTAGTCTTGCGTTCAGACATTCTGTGAATCTCGCATTCAGATATCCTATGATTCATGGAATCGTACCTTCCGGGATTCTGGAATTCACACTGTCCTAAGATTCCAGAACTCAGACGTTTCTTGATTCTACCATTCCGGAAATTAGACGTCCGGAGACTCTAGAATTCTAACATTTTATGACTCTAGAATTCAGACATTTTAGGATTCTAGAATTCAGACGTTTTAGGATTCTAGAATTCAGACATTGGAAGATTCTAGAATTCGGACCTTTTAAAGATTCTAGAGTCCATACATTCTAGGAATCCATAATTCAGACATCTGCTGAGTCTAGGTTTTCGACATTTTCACATTGGAGAATTCAGACCTGTTGAAGATTCTAGAATGCATACATTCCGAGATTCTGGAATTCACACATACTAAAATTCTAGAATTGAGACATCTTTGGATTCTAGAATTCTAACTGTCTACAATTCTAGAACTCACACATTTTCTGATTCTAGAATTCAGATGTTTTATCGTTTTACAATTCTGTAATTTGGACATGTGCAGATTCTGGAATTCCAGCGTTTTATGATTCTACAATCCTTTCATTTTTGGATTCTAGAATTCAGACCCTTTATGATTCCAGAAATCTGACATTCGATGATTCTAGATTTCAGAAATATTTGGGATTCTATAATTCATACATTCTTGGAATCTAGAACTCACACATTCTAGGATTCTGGAATTCATGCATTCTCAAATTATAAAAGTCACACATTCCAGAATTCTAGAATACACGCCTTCTTAACATCCTAGAAGCCATTCTTTCTAGGATTCCAAAATTCAGACGTTTTTACAATGGTAGAATTCATGCATTCTAGGATTCTAGGATTTAGACATATTTAAGACACTAGAATACATACATTCTAAAATTCTAGAATTCAGGTCTTGTTAGGATTCTAGAATTTATACATGATAGGATACTAGAATTCAGACATTCTATGATTCTAGAATTCAGACATTTTCTGTTTCTAGAATTCAGACATTCTGAAATTCTAGAATTCAGCCATTGTTGGATTCTAGAATTGAGACCCTCTACAACACACATTTTTGGAGTCTTGCATTCAGACATTCGATGATTCCCACATTCAGACATCTTATGATCCTAGAATTCAGACCTTCTAGGATTCTAGAATTCACACTATTTGCAGATTCTTGAATTCATATATTCTAGGAATCTAGGATTCATACATGTTATGATTCTAGGATTTCGACATTTTTACATTGTAGAATGCAGACCCGTTTAAGATTCTAGAATGCATGGATTCCAAGATTCTAGAATATACACCTGCTAAAATTCTAGAATTCAGACATCGTTAGATTCTGGAAATTTAACATTCTACAATTCTAGAACACACACATTTTCAGATTCTCGGAATCAGACATCTTATGATTCTACAATTCTAGAATTTAGACATCCGGAGCTTCTAGAATTCTCACATTTTTTTTTAAATTTTAGAATTCAGACATTTTAGGATTCTAGAATTCATGAATTCGAAGATTCCAAAATCCGGATCTTTTTTGGATGCCAGAATTCATACATTATAGGCACCTAAAATTCATACTTTTTAGGATTCTGGAAATCATACATTCTTGGATTCTAGAATTCAGACTTTTCTAGTATTCTAGAGTTCATGCATTCTAAGATTCTGGAATTGAGACCTTTTTCAGATTCTAGAATTCATACACCCTAGGATTCTAGAATTCATTCATTTTAGGATTCTAGAACTAAGACTTTTTATGGTCCTAGAATTCAGATATACTACCATTCGATAGTTCCGACATGCTTGCATTCTAGAATTCAGCCTTTCTTCCATGGTAGAATTCACACATTTTAGAATTCGAAAATTTTGACATTTTAACGATTCCACAATTCATACATTTTCGGATTCTAGAATTGAGGCATTTTATGATTCTAGAATTCATACATTCTGGGATTCTAGAATACAGACATTTTAGGATTCGGAAATTTATACATTCTAGGTTCTGGAGTTTAGACGTTTTGAAGATGCTAGAATTCAGACTTCTTTAGGATTCTAGAATGTGTGCCTTGTAGGATTCCAGAATTCACACGTTCTAGGATTCTAGAATTCAGACATTTCTTGATGTTAGTATTCAGTCATTCTAAAATTCTAGAATTCAGACATCATCGTTGGATTCTAAAATTAACACTTTCCACAATTCTAGGACTAACACTTTATAGGGTTTTAGAATTGAGACATTTTATCATTGTAGAATTCTAGAATATGGACATCCTCATATTCTAGAATTCAGACATTTTATGATTTTAGGATTCATGCAGTTCAGAACTGTAGAATTCAGACCTTTTTAAGATTCTAGAATTCATACATTTCAGGATTCTAGTATTCAGACATTCTATCATTCTTCCATTCATAGACCTTATGATTCTAAAGTTCATCTGTTCTAGGATTCTGGAATACAACCTTTATTGTAATTCCCGAATTCAACCGTTCTCGTATTCTAGAATTTAGACATTTTGTGATTCTAGAATTCAGATATTCTAAAGCTCTAGAATTCAGATATGGTTGGAGTACAGATTTCAGACTTTCTACAGTTCTAGAACACAGACATTTTGGGATTCCAGAAATTCACACATTCCAGGATTCTAAAGTCCAATCCTGTCTTAGGATTCTAGAATGCGTACCTTCTAGGATTCTAGAATTCATATAGGTTAGGCTTTTAGAATTCATACATTCTAGGATTCCAGAATTCAGACCTGTATAGGATTCTAGAATTCATACATTCTAGGATTCTAGAATTCGGACCTTTTTAGTATTCTAGAACTCATACATGCTAAGATTCCGGAATTTAGACCAGTTTAAGATTCTCGAAATCATGCACTCTAAAATTCTAGAATTCCTACGTTCTACGATTCTAAAATTCAGACTTTTTAAGGTTCTAGGATTCGGACATACTATAATTCTACAATTTCCACATTGCTTGAATTCTGGAATTCCGAATTTCTTCATTTATACCATTCTCGCATTCAAAAATTCTAAAATTCATGTATGTGGTGATTCTAGAATTCACACCTTCTCGGATTCTAGAATTCAGACCTCTTTAGGATTCCAGAATTCAGACTTTTTATCCTTCTAGAACTCATGCATTCAAAGATTCTAGAATTCGGATCTATTTAGGATTCTAGAAATCATACACTCTAAGATTCTGGAATTCAGACCTAGTTAGGATTCTAGAATTCATACTTTTGGGCATTCTGGAATCCATACTTTCTAAACTTGCAAATTTCATGCATTCTACAATTCTGGAGTACACACCTTTTTAACATTGTGGAATCCATTTTTTCGAGGATTCTAAAATTCAGGCCTTCTTAAATTTCTTGAATTCATACATTCTAAGGTTCTGGGATTCTAGGATTTGGACACATTAAAGATTCTAGAATTCGTACATTCTAAAATTCTGGAACCCACATCTTGTTAGCATTCTAGAATGCATACATTATGGGATACTGGAATTCACGCATTCTGTGAATCTAGAATTCAGACATTGTTTCTGGCATTCAGACGTTCTAAAATTCTAGAATTCAGACATCGTGGGTTTCTGGAACGGAGACGTTCTGCAACACACATTTTAGTAGTCTTGCGTTCAGACATTCTGTGAATCTCGCATTCAGATATCCTATGATTCATGGAATCGTTCCTTCCGGGATTCTGGAATTCACACTGTCCTAAGATTCCAGAACTCAGACGTTTTTTGATTCTACCATTCCGGAAATTAGACGTCCGGAGACTCTAGAATTCTAAAATTTTATGACTCTAGAATTCAGACATTTTGGGAATCTAGAATTCAGACGTTTTAGGATTCTAGAATTCAGACACTGGAAGATTCTAGAATTCGGACCTTTTAAAGATTCTAGAGTCCATACATTCTAGGAATCCATAATTCAGACATCTTCTGAGTCTAGGTTTTTGACATTTTCACATTGGAGAATTCAGACCTGTTGAAGATACTAGAATGCATACATTCCGAGATTCTGGAATTCACACATACTAAAATTCTAGAATTGAGACATCTTTGGATTCTAGAATTGTATCTGTCTACAATTCTAGAACTCATACATTTTCTGATTCTAGAATTCAGATGTCTTATCGTTTTACAATTCTGTAATTTGGACATGTGCAGATTCAGGATTCCAGCGTTTTATGATTCTAGATTCCATTCATTTTTGGATTCTAGAGTTCAGACCCTTTATGATTCTAGAAATCTGACATTCGATGATTCTAGATTTCAGAAATATTTGGGATTCTAGAATTCATACACTCTTGAAATCTAGAATTCATACATTCTAGGATTCTGGAATTCATGCATTCTCAAATTAAAAAAGTCACACATTCCAGAATTCTAGAATACATGCCTTCTTAACATTGTAGAAGCCATTCTTTCTAGGATTCCAAAATTCAGACGTTTTTACAATGGTAGAATTCATGCGTTCTAGGATTCTAGGATATAGACATATTTAAGACTCTAGAATACATACATTCTAAAATTCTAGAATTCAGGTCTTGTTAGGATTCTAGAATTTATACATGATAGGATACTAGAATTCACATATGCTATGATTCTAGAATTCAGACATTTTATGTTTCTAGAATTCAGACATTCTGAAATTCTGGAATTCAGCCATTGTTGGATTCTAGAATTGAGACCCTCTGCAACACACATTTTAGGAGTCTTGCATTCAGACATTCCATGATTCCCATATTCAGACATCTTATCATCCTAGAATTCAGACCTTCTAGGATTCTAGAATTTGCACTATTTACAGATTCTAGAATTCATACATTCAAGGAATCTATGATTCAGTCATGTTATGATTCTAGGATTTTGACATTTTTACATTGTAGAATTCAGAGCCGTTTAAGATTCTAGAATGCATACATTCCAAGATTCTAGAATTCAAACCTGCTAAAATTCTAGAATTCAGACATCGTTGGATTCTGGAAATTTAACATTCTACAATTCTAGAACACACACATTTTCAGATTCTCGAATTCAGACGTGTTATGATTCTACAATTCTAGAATTTAGACATCCGGAACTTCTCAATTCTCACCTTTTTTTTTTTTTTTTTTTGGTTCTAGAATTCAGACATTTTAGGATTCTAGAATTCATGCATTTGAAGATTCTGAAATCCGGATCTTTTTTTGGATGCCAGAATTCATATATTCTAGGGACCTAGGTTTCCTACTTTTTAGGTTTCTGGAAATCATACATTCTAGGATTCTGGAATTCCAGAATTCAGACCTTTAGAGGATTCTGGAGTTCATTCATTCTAGGATTCTAGATTTCAGACTTTTCTAGTATTCTAGAATTCATGTATTCTTATATTCTGGAATTGAGACCTTTTTCAGATTCTAGAATTCATACACCCTGGGATTCTAGCATTCATTCATTTTAGGATTCTAGAACTAAGACTTTTTAGGGTCCTAGAATTCAGACATACTACCATTCGACAGTTCCGACATGCTTGCATTCTAGAATTCAGCATTTCTTCCATGGTAGAATTCACACATTTTAGAATTCGAAAATTTTGACATTTTAACGATTCCACAATTCATACATTTTTCGGATTCTAGAATTGAGGCATTTTATGATTCTAGAATTCATACATTCCGGAATTCTAGAATACAGACTTTTTAGGATTCAGAAATTTATACATTCTACGATTTTAGAGGTTAGACGTTTTAAAGATGCCAGAATTCAGACTTCTTTAGGATTCTAGAATGTGTGCCTTGTAGGATTCCAGAATTCACACTTTCTAGCATTCTAGAATTCAGATATTTCTTGATGCTAGAATTCAGTCACTGTAAAATTCTAGAATTCAGACATCATCGTTGGATTCTAAAATTAAGACTTTCCACAATTCTAGGACTAACATTTTTTAGGGTTTTAGAATTGAGACATTTTATCATTGTAGAATTCTAGAATATGGACATCCTCATATTCTAGAATTCAGACATTTTATGATTTTAGGATTCATACAGTTTAGCACTATAGAATTCAGACCTTTTTAAGATTCTAGAATTCATACATTTCAGGATTCTAGTATTCAGACATTCTATCATTCTTCCATTCATAGACCTTATGATTCTACAATTCATCTCTTCTAGGATTCTGGAACTCATCCTATATTATAATTCCCAATTTCAAACGTTCCTGTATTCTAGAATTTAGACATTTTGTGATTCTAGAATTCAGATATTCTAAAGCTCTAGAATTCAGATATGGTTGGAGTACAGATTTCAGACTTTCTACAGTTCTAGAACACAGACATTTTGGGATTCCAGAAATTCACACATTCCAGGATTCTAAAGTCCAATCCTGTCTTAGGATTCTAGAATGCGTACCTTCTAGGATTCTAGAATTCATATAGGTTAGGCTTTTAGAATTCATACATTCTAGGATTCCAGAATTCAGACCTGTATAGGATTCTAGAATTCATACATTCTAGGATTCTAGAATTCGGACCTTTTTAGTATTCTAGAACTCATACATGCTAAGATTCCGGAATTTAGACCAGTTTAAGATTCTCGAAATCATGCACTCTAAAATTCTAGAATTCCTACGTTCTACGATTCTAAAATTCAGACTTTTTAAGGTTCTAGGATTCGGACATACTATAATTCTACAATTTCCACATTGCTTGAATTCTGGAATTCCGAATTTCTTCATTTATACCATTCTCGCATTCAAAAATTCTAAAATTCATGTATGTGGTGATTCTAGAATTCACACCTTCTCGGATTCTAGAATTCAGACCTCTTTAGGATTCCAGAATTCAGACTTTTTATCCTTCTAGAACTCATGCATTCAAAGATTCTAGAATTCGGATCTATTTAGGATTCTAGAAATCATACACTCTAAGATTCTGGAATTCAGACCTAGTTAGGATTCTAGAATTCATACTTTTGGGCATTCTGGAATCCATACTTTCTAAACTTGCAAATTTCATGCATTCTACAATTCTGGAGTACACACCTTTTTAACATTGTGGAATCCATTTTTTCGAGGATTCTAAAATTCAGGCCTTCTTAAATTTCTTGAATTCATACATTCTAAGGTTCTGGGATTCTAGGATTTGGACACATTAAAGATTCTAGAATTCGTACATTCTAAAATTCTGGAACCCACATCTTGTTAGCATTCTAGAATGCATACATTATGGGATACTGGAATTCACGCATTCTGTGAATCTAGAATTCAGACATTGTTTCTGGCATTCAGACGTTCTAAAATTCTAGAATTCAGACATTGTGGGTTTCTGGAACAGAGACGTTCTGCAACACACATTTTAGTCACCTTGTGTTCAGACATTCCGTGAATCTCTCATTCAGATATCCTATGATTCATGGAATCGTACCTTCCGGGATTCTGGAATTCACACTGTCCTAAGATTCCAGAACTCAGACGTTTCTTGATTCTACCATTCCGGAAATTAGACGTCCGGAGACTCTAGAATTCTAACATTTTATGACTCTAGAATTCAGACATTTTAGGATTCTAGAATTCAGACGTTTTAGGATTCTAGAATTCAGACATTGGAAGATTCTAGAATTCGGACCTTTTAAAGATTCTAGAGTCCATACATTTTAGGAATCCATAATTCAGACATCTGCTGAGTCTAGGTTTTCGACATTTTCACATTGGAGAATTCAGACCTGTTGAAGATTCTAGAATGCATACATTCCGAGATTCTGGAATTCACACATACTAAAATTCTAGAATTGAGACATCTTTGGATTCTAGAATTCTAACTGTCTACAATTCTAGAACTCACACATTTTCTGATTCTAGAATTTAGATGTTTTATCGTTTTACAATTCTGTAATTTGGACATGTGCAGATTCTGGAATTCCAGCGTTTTATGATTCTACAATCCTTTCATTTTTGGATTCTAGAATTCAGACCCTTTATGATTCCAGAAATCTGACATTCGATGATTCTAGATTTCAGAAATATTTGGGATTCTATAATTCATACATTCTTGGAATCTAGAACTCACACATTCTAGGATTCTGGAATTCATGCATTCTCAAATTATAAAAGTCACACATTCCAGAATTCTAGAATACACGCCTTCTTAACATCCTAGAAGCCATTCTTTCTAGGATTCCAAAATTCAGACGTTTTTACAATGGTAGAATTCATGCATTCTAGGATTCTAGGATTTAGACATATTTAAGACACTAGAATACATACATTCTAAAATTCTAGAATTCAGGTCTTGTTAGGATTCTAGAATTTATACATGATAGGATACTAGAATTCAGACATTCTATGATTCTAGAATTCAGACATTTTCTGTTTCTAGAATTCAGACATTCTGAAATTCTAGAATTCAGCCATTGTTGGATTCTAGAATTGAGACCCTCTACAACACACATTTTAGGAGTCTTGCATTCAGACATTCGATGATTCCCACATTCAGACATCTTATGATCCTAGAATTCAGACCTTCTAGGATTCTAGAATTCGCACTATTTGCAGATTCTTGAATTCATATATTCTAGGAATCTAGGATTCATACATGTTATGATTCTAGGATTTCGACATTTTTACATTGTAGAATGCAGACCCGTTTAAGATTCTAGAATGCATGGATTCCAAGATTCTAGAATATACACCTGCTAAAATTCTAGAATTCAGACATCGTTAGATTCTGGAAATTTAACATTCTACAATTCTAGAACACACACATTTTCAGATTCTCGGAATCAGACATCTTATGATTCTACAATTCTAGAATTTAGACATCCGGAGCTTCTAGAATTCTCACATTTTTTTTTAAATTTTAGAATTCAGACATTTTAGGATTCTAGAATTCATGAATTCGAAGATTCCAAAATCCGGATCTTTTTTGGATGCCAGAATTCATACATTATAGGCACCTAAAATTCATACATTTTAGGATTCTGGAAATCATACATTCTTGGATTCTAGAATTCAGACTTTTCTAGTATTCTAGAGTTCATGCATTCTAAGATTCTGGAATTGAGACCTTTTTCAGATTCTAGAATTCATACACCCTAGGATTCTAGAATTCATTCATTTTAGGATTCTAGAACTAAGACTTTTTATGGTCCTAGAATTCAGATATACTACCATTCGATAGTTCCGACATGCTTGCATTCTAGAATTCAGCCTTTCTTCCATGGTAGAATTCACACATTTTAGAATTCGAAAATTTTGACATTTTAACGATTCCACAATTCATACATTTTCGGATTCTAGAATTGAGGCATTTTATGATTCTAGAATTCATACATTCTGGGATTCTAGAATACAGACATTTTAGGATTCGGAAATTTATACATTCTAGGTTCTGGAGTTTAGACGTTTTGAAGATGCTAGAATTCAGACTTCTTTAGGATTCTAGAATGTGTGCCTTGTAGGATTCCAGAATTCACACGTTCTAGGATTCTAGAATTCAGACATTTCTTGATGCTAGTATTCAGTCATTCTAAAATTCTAGAATTCAGACATCATCGTTGGATTCTAAAATTAACACTTTCCACAATTCTAGGACTAACACTTTTTAGGGTTTTAGAATTGAGACATTTTATCATTGTAGAATTCTAGAATATGGACATCCTCATATTCTAGAATTCAGACATTTTATGATTTTAGGATTCATACAGTTCAGAACTGTAGAATTCAGACTTTTTTAAGATTCTAGAATTCATACATTTCAGGATTCTAGTATTCAGACATTCTATCATTCTTCCATTCATAGACCTTATGATTCTAAAGTTCATCTGTTCTAGGATTCTGGAATACAACCTTTATTGTAATTCCCGAATTCAACCGTTCTCGTATTCTAGAATTTAGACATTTTGTGATTCTAGAATTCAGATATTCTAAAGCTCTAGAATTCAGATATGGTTGGAGTACAGATTTCAGACTTTCTACAATTCTAGAACACAGACATTTTGGGATTCCAGAAATTCACACATTCCAGGATTCTAAAGTCCAATCCTGTCTTAGGATTCTAGAATGCGTACCTTCTAGGATTCTAGAATTCATATAGGTTAGGCTTTTAGAATTCATACATTCTAGGATTCCAGAATTCAGACCTGTATAGGATTCTAGAATTCATACATTCTAGGATTCTAGAATTCGGACCTTTTTAGTATTCTAGAACTCATACATGCTAAGATTCCGGAATTTAGACCAGTTTAAGATTCTCGAAATCATGCACTCTAAAATTCTAGAATTCCTACGTTCTACGATTCTAAAATTCAGACTTTTTAAGGTTCTAGGATTCGGACATACTATAATTCTACAATTTCCACATTGCTTGAATTCTGGAATTCCGAATTTCTTCATTTATACCATTCTCGCATTCAAAAATTCTAAAATTCATGTATGTGGTGATTCTAGAATTCACACCTTCTCGGATTCTAGAATTCAGACCTCTTTAGGATTCCAGAATTCAGACTTTTTATCCTTCTAGAACTCATGCATTCAAAGATTCTAGAATTCGGATCTATTTAGGATTCTAGAAATCATACACTCTAAGATTCTGGAATTCAGACCTAGTTAGGATTCTAGAATTCATACTTTTGGGCATTCTGGAATACATACTTTCTAAACTTGCAAATTTCATGCATTCTACAATTCTGGAGTACACACCTTTTTAACATTGTGGAATCCATTTTTTCGAGGATTCTAAAATTCAGGCCTTCTTAAATTTCTTGAATTCATACATTCTAAGGTTCTGGGATTCTAGGATTTGGACACATTAAAGATTCTAGAATTCGTACATTCTAAAATTCTGGAACCCACATCTTGTTAGCATTCTAGAATGCATACATTATGGGATACTGGAATTCACGCATTCTGTGAATCTAGAATTCAGACATTGTTTCTGGCATTCAGACGTTCTAAAATTCTAGAATTCAGACATTGTGGGTTTCTGGAACAGAGACGTTCTGCAACACACATTTTAGTCACCTTGTGTTCAGACATTCCGTGAATCTCTCATTCAGATATCCTATGATTCATGGAATCGTTCCTTCCGGGATTTTGGAATTCACACTGTCCTAAGATTCCAGAACTCAGACGTTTTTTGATTCTACCATTCCGGAAATTATACATCCGGAGACTCTAGAATTCTAAAATTTTATGACTCTAGAATTCAGACATTTTGGGAATCTAGAACTCAGACGTTTTAGGATTCTAGAATTCAGACACTGGAAGATTCTAGAATTCGGACCTTTTAAAGATTCTAGAGTCCATACATTCTAGGAATCCATAATTCAGACATCTTCTGAGTCTAGGTTTTCGACATTTTCACATTGGAGAATTCAGACCTGTTGAAGATACTAGAATGCATACATTCCGAGATTCTGGAATTCACACATACTAAAATTCTAGAATTGAGACATCTTTGGATTCTAGAATTGTATCTGTCTACAATTCTAGAACTCATACATTTTCTGATTCTAGAATTCAGATGTCTTATCGTTTTACAATTCTGTAATTTGGACATGTGCAGATTCAGGATTCCAGCGTTTTATGATTCTAGATTCCATTCATTTTTGGATTCTAGAGTTCAGACCCTTTATGATTCTAGAAATCTGACATTCGATGATTCTAGATTTCAGAAATATTTGGGATTCTAGAATTCATACACTCTTGAAATCTAGAATTCATACATTCTAGGATTCTGGAATTCATGCATTCTCAAATTAAAAAAGTCACACATTCCAGAATTCTACAATACATGCCTTCTTAACATTGTAGAAGCCATTCTTTCTAGGATTCCAAAATTCAGACGTTTTTACAATGGTAGAATTCATGCGTTCTAGGATTCTAGGATATAGACATATTTAAGACTCTAGAATACATACATTCTAAAATTCTAGAATTCAGGTCTTGTTAGGATTCTAGAATTTATACATGATAGGATACTAGAATTCACATATGCTATGATTCTAGAATTCAGACATTTTATGTTTCTAGAATTCAGACATTCTGAAATTCTGGAATTCAGCCATTGTTGGATTCTAGAATTGAGACCCTCTGCAACACACATTTTAGGAGTCTTGCATTCAGACATTCCATGATTCCCATATTCAGACATCTTATCATCCTAGAATTCAGACCTTCTAGGATTCTAGAATTTGCACTATTTACAGATTCTAGAATTCATACATTCAAGGAATCTATGATTCAGTCATGTTATGATTCTAGGATTTTGACATTTTTACATTGTAGAATTCAGAGCCGTTTAAGATTCTAGAATGCATACATTCCAAGATTCTAGAATTCAAACCTGCTAAAATTCTAGAATTCAGACATCGTTGGATTCTGGAAATTTAACATTCTACAATTCTAGAACACACACATTTTCAGATTCTCGAATTCAGACGTGTTATGATTCTACAATTCTAGAATTTAGACATCCGGAACTTCTAAATTTTCACCTTTTTTTTTTTTTTTTTTTGGTTCTAGAATTCAGACATTTTAGGATTCTAGAATTCATGCATTTGAAGATTCTGAAATCCGGATCTGTTTTTGGATGCCAGAATTCATATATTCTAGGGACCTAGGTTTCCTACTTTTTAGGTTTCTGGAAATCATACATTCTAGGATTCTGGAATTCCAGAATTCAGACCTTTAGAGGATTCTGGAGTTCATTCATTCTAGGATTCTAGATTTCAGACTTTTCTAGTATTCTAGAATTCATGTATTCTTATATTCTGGAATTGAGACCTTTTTCAGATTCTAGAATTCATACACCCTGGGATTCTAGCATTCATTCATTTTAGGATTCTAGAACTAAGACTTTTTAGGGTCCTAGAATTCAGACATACTACCATTCGACAGTTCCGACATGCTTGCATTCTAGAATTCAGCATTTCTTCCATGGTAGAATTCACACATTTTAGAATTCGAAAATTTTGACATTTTAACGATTCCACAATTCATACATTTTTCGGATTCTAGAATTGAGGCATTTTATGATTCTAGAATTCATACATTCCGGAATTCTAGAATACAGACTTTTTAGGATTCAGAAATTTATACATTCTACGATTTTAGAGGTTAGACGTTTTAAAGATGCTAGAATTCAGACTTCTTTAGGATTCTAGAATGTGTGCCTTGTAGGATTCCAGAATTCACACTTTCTAGCATTCTAGAATTCAGATATTTCTTGATGCTAGAATTCAGTCACTGTAAAATTCTAGAATTCAGACATCATCGTTGGATTCTAAAATTAAGACTTTCCACAATTCTAGGACTAACATTTTTTAGGGTTTTAGAATTGAGACATTTTATCATTGTAGAATTCTAGAATATGGACATCCTCATATTCTAGAATTCAGACATTTTATGATTTTAGGATTCATACAGTTTAGCACTATAGAATTCAGACCTTTTTAAGATTCTAGAATTCATACATTTCAGGATTCTAGTATTCAGACATTCTATCATTCTTCCATTCATAGACCTTATGATTCTACAATTCATCTCTTCTAGGATTCTGGAACTCATCCTATATTATAATTCCCAATTTCAAACGTTCCTGTATTCTAGAATTTAGACATTTTGTGATTCTAGAATTCAGATATTCTAAAGCTCTAGAATTCAGATATGGTTGGAGTACAGATTTCAGACTTTCTACAGTTCTAGAACACAGACATTTTGGGATTCCAGAAATTCACACATTCCAGGATTCTAAAGTCCAATCCTGTCTTAGGATTCTAGAATGCGTACCTTCTAGGATTCTAGAATTCATATAGGTTAGGCTTTTAGAATTCATACATTCTAGGATTCCAGAATTCAGACCTGTATAGGATTCTAGAATTCATACATTCTAGGATTCTAGAATTCGGACCTTTTTAGTATTCTAGAACTCATACATGCTAAGATTCCGGAATTTAGACCAGTTTAAGATTCTCGAAATCATGCACTCTAAAATTCTAGAATTCCTACGTTCTACGATTCTAAAATTCAGACTTTTTAAGGTTCTAGGATTCGGACATACTATAATTCTACAATTTCCACATTGCTTGAATTCTGGAATTCCGAATTTCTTCATTTATACCATTCTCGCATTCAAAAATTCTAAAATTCATGTATGTGGTGATTCTAGAATTCACACCTTCTCGGATTCTAGAATTCAGACCTCTTTAGGATTCCAGAATTCAGACTTTTTATCCTTCTAGAACTCATGCATTCAAAGATTCTAGAATTCGGATCTATTTAGGATTCTAGAAATCATACACTCTAAGATTCTGGAATTCAGACCTAGTTAGGATTCTAGAATTCATACTTTTGGGCATTCTGGAATCCATACTTTCTAAACTTGCAAATTTCATGCATTCTACAATTCTGGAGTACACACCTTTTTAACATTGTGGAATCCATTTTTTCGAGGATTCTAAAATTCAGGCCTTCTTAAATTTCTTGAATTCATACATTCTAAGGTTCTGGGATTCTAGGATTTGGACACATTAAAGATTCTAGAATTCGTACATTCTAAAATTCTGGAACCCACATCTTGTTAGCATTCTAGAATGCATACATTATGGGATACTGGAATTCACGCATTCTGTGAATCTAGAATTCAGACATTGTTTCTGGCATTCAGACGTTCTAAAATTCTAGAATTCAGACATTGTGGGTTTCTGGAACAGAGACGTTCTGCAACACACATTTTAGTCACCTTGTGTTCAGACATTCCGTGAATCTCGCATTCAGATATCCTATGATTCATGGAATCGTACCTTCCGGGATTCTGGAATTCACACTGTCCTAAGATTCCAGAACTCAGACGTTTCTTGATTCTACCATTCCGGAAATTAGACGTCCGGAGACTCTAGAATTCTAACATTTTATGACTCTAGAATTCAGACATTTTAGGATTCTAGAATTCAGACGTTTTAGGATTCTAGAATTCAGACATTGGAAGATTCTAGAATTCGGACCTTTTAAAGATTCTAGAGTCCATACATTCTAGGAATCCATAATTCAGACATCTGCTGAGTCTAGGTTTTCGACATTTTCACATTGGAGAATTCAGACCTGTTGAAGATTCTAGAATGCATACATTCCGAGATTCTGGAATTCACACATACTAAAATTCTAGAATTGAGACATCTTTGGATTCTAGAATTCTAACTGTCTACAATTCTAGAACTCACACATTTTCTGATTCTAGAATTCAGATGTTTTATCGTTTTACAATTCTGTAATTTGGACATGTGCAGATTCTGGAATTCCAGCGTTTTATGATTCTACAATCCATTCATTTTTGGATTCTAGAATTCAGACCCTTTATGATTCCAGAAATCTGACATTCGATGATTCTAGATTTCAGAAATATTTGGGATTCTATAATTCATACATTCTTGGAATCTAGAACTCACACATTCTAGGATTCTGGAATTCATGCATTCTCAAATTATAAAAGTCACACATTCCAGAATTCTAGAATACATGCCTTCTTAACATCGTAGAAGCCATTCTTTCTAGGATTCCAAAATTCAGACGTTTTTACAATGGTAGAATTCATGCATTCTAGGATTCTAGGATTTAGACATATTTAAGACACTAGAATACATACATTCTAAAATTCTAGAATTCAGGTCTTGTTAGGATTCTAGAATTTATACATGATAGGATACTAGAATTCAGACATTCTATGATTCTAGAATTCAGACATTTTCTGTTTCTAGAATTCAGATATTCTGAAATTCTAGAATTCAGCCATTGTTGGATTCTAGAATTGAGACCCTCTACAACACACATTTTAGGAGACTTGCATTCAGACATTCGATGATTCCCACATTCAGACATCTTATGATCCTAGAATTCAGACCTTCTAGGATTCTAGAATTTGCACTATTTGCAGATTCTAGAATTCATACATTCTAGGAATCTAGGATTCAGACATGTTATGATTCTAGGATTTTGACATTTTTACATTGTAGAATGCAGACCCGTTTAAGATTCTAGAATGCATACATTCCAAGATTCTAGAATATACACCTGCTAATATTCTAGAATTCAGACATCGTTAGATTCTGGAAATTTAACATTCTACAATTCTAGAACACACACATTTTCAGATTCTCGGAATCAGACGTCTTATGATTCTACAATTCTAGAATTTAGACATCCGGAGCTTCTAGAATTCTCACATTTTTTTTTTAAATTTTAGAATTCAGACATTTTAGGATTCTAGAATTCTTGAATTCGAAGATTCCAAAATCCGGATCTTTTTTGGATGCCAGAATTCATACATTATAGGCACCTAAAATTCATACTTTTTAGGATTCTGGAAATCATACATTCTTGGATTCTAGAATTCAGACTTTTCTAGTATTCTAGAGTTCATGCATTCTAAGATTCTGGAATTGAGACCTTTTTCAGATTCTAGAATTCATACACCCTAGGATTCTAGAATTCATTCATTTTAGGATTCTAGAACTAAGACTTTTTATGGTCCTAGAATTCAGATATACTACCATTCGATAGTTCCGACATGCTTGCATTCTAGAATTCAGCCTTTCTTCCATGGTAGAATTCACACATTTTAGAATTCGAAAATTTTGACATTTTAACGATTCCACAATTCATACATTTTCGGATTCTAGAATTGAGGCATTTTATGATTCTAGAATTCATACATTCTGGGATTCTAGAATACAGACATTTTAGGATTCGGAAATTTATACATTCTAGGTTCTGGAGTTAAGACGTTTTGAAGATGCTAGAATTCAGACTTCTTTAGGATTCTAGAATGTGTGCCTTGTAGGATTCCAGAATTCACACGTTCTAGGATTCTAGAATTCAGACATTTCTTGATGCTAGTATTCAGTCATTCTAAAATTCTAGAATTCAGACATCATCGTTGGATTCTAAAATTAACACTTTCCACAATTCTAGGACTAACACTTTTTAGGGTTTTAGAATTGAGACATTTTATCATTGTAGAATTCTAGAATATGGACATCCTCATATTCTAGAATTCAGACATTTTATGATTTTAGGATTCATACAGTTCAGAACTGTAGAATTCAGACCTTTTTAAGATTCTAGAATTCATACATTTCAGGATTCTAGTATTCAGACATTCTATCATTCTTCCATTCATAGACCTTATGATTCTAAAGTTCATCTGTTCTAGGATTCTGGAATACAACCTTTATTGTAATTCCCGAATTCAACCGTTCTCGTATTCTAGAATTTAGACATTTTGTGATTCTAGAATTCAGATATTCTAAAGCTCTAGAATTCAGATATGGTTGGAGTACAGATTTCAGACTTTCTACAATTCTAGAACACAGACATTTTGGGATTCCAGAAATTCACACATTCCAGGATTCTAAAGTCCAATCCTGTCTTAGGATTCTAGAATGCGTACCTTCTAGGATTCTAGAATTCATATAGGTTAGGCTTTTAGAATTCATACATTCTAGGATTCCAGAATTCAGACCTGTATAGGATTCTAGAATTCATACATTCTAGGATTCTAGAATTCGGACCTTTTTAGTATTCTAGAACTCATACATGCTAAGATTCCGGAATTTAGACCAGTTTAAGATTCTCGAAATCATGCACTCTAAAATTCTAGAATTCCTACGTTCTACGATTCTAAAATTCAGACTTTTTAAGGTTCTAGGATTCGGACATACTATAATTCTACAATTTCCACATTGCTTGAATTCTGGAATTCCGAATTTCTTCATTTATACCATTCTCGCATTCAAAAATTCTAAAATTCATGTATGTGGTGATTCTAGAATTCACACCTTCTCGGATTCTAGAATTCAGACCTCTTTAGGATTCCAGAATTCAGACTTTTTATCCTTCTAGAACTCATGCATTCAAAGATTCTAGAATTCGGATCTATTTAGGATTCTAGAAATCATACACTCTAAGATTCTGGAATTCAGACCTAGTTAGGATTCTAGAATTCATACTTTTGGGCATTCTGGAATCCATACTTTCTAAACTTGCAAATTTCATGCATTCTACAATTCTGGAGTACACACCTTTTTAACATTGTGGAATCCATTTTTTCGAGGATTCTAAAATTCAGGCCTTCTTAAATTTCTTGAATTCATACATTCTAAGGTTCTGGGATTCTAGGATTTGGACACATTAAAGATTCTAGAATTCGTACATTCTAAAATTCTGGAACCCACATCTTGTTAGCATTCTAGAATGCATACATTATGGGATACTGGAATTCACGCATTCTGTGAATCTAGAATTCAGACATTGTTTCTGGCATTCAGACGTTCTAAAATTCTAGAATTCAGACATTGTGGGTTTCTGGAACAGAGACGTTCTGCAACACACATTTTAGTCACCTTGTGTTCAGACATTCCGTGAATCTCTCATTCAGATATCCTATGATTCATGGAATCGTTCCTTCCGGGATTTTGGAATTCACACTGTCCTAAGATTCCAGAACTCAGACGTTTTTTGATTCTACCATTCCGGAAATTATACATCCGGAGACTCTAGAATTCTAAAATTTTATGACTCTAGAATTCAGACATTTTGGGAATCTAGAACTCAGACGTTTTAGGATTCTAGAATTCAGACACTGGAAGATTCTAGAATTCGGACCTTTTAAAGATTCTAGAGTCCATACATTCTAGGAATCCATAATTCAGACATCTTCTGAGTCTAGGTTTTCGACATTTTCACATTGGAGAATTCAGACCTGTTGAAGATACTAGAATGCATACATTCCGAGATTCTGGAATTCACACATACTAAAATTCTAGAATTGAGACATCTTTGGATTCTAGAATTGTATCTGTCTACAATTCTAGAACTCATACATTTTCTGATTCTAGAATTCAGATGTCTTATCGTTTTACAATTCTGTAATTTGGACATGTGCAGATTCAGGATTCCAGCGTTTTATGATTCTAGATTCCATTCATTTTTGGATTCTAGAGTTCAGACCCTTTATGATTCTAGAAATCTGACATTCGATGATTCTAGATTTCAGAAATATTTGGGATTCTAGAATTCATACACTCTTGAAATCTAGAATTCATACATTCTAGGATTCTGGAATTCATGCATTCTCAAATTAAAAAAGTCACACATTCCAGAATTCTACAATACATGCCTTCTTAACATTGTAGAAGCCATTCTTTCTAGGATTCCAAAATTCAGACGTTTTTACAATGGTAGAATTCATGCGTTCTAGGATTCTAGGATATAGACATATTTAAGACTCTAGAATACATACATTCTAAAATTCTAGAATTCAGGTCTTGTTAGGATTCTAGAATTTATACATGATAGGATACTAGAATTCACATATGCTATGATTCTAGAATTCAGACATTTTATGTTTCTAGAATTCAGACATTCTGAAATTCTGGAATTCAGCCATTGTTGGATTCTAGAATTGAGACCCTCTGCAACACACATTTTAGGAGTCTTGCATTCAGACATTCCATGATTCCCATATTCAGACATCTTATGATCCTAGAATTCAGACCTTCTAGGATTCTAGAATTTGCACTATTTACAGATTCTAGAATTCGTACATTCAAGGAATCTATGATTCAGTCATGTTATGATTCTAGGATTTTGACATTTTTACATTGTAGAATTCAGAGCCGTTTAAGATTCTAGAATGCATACATTCCAAGATTCTAGAATTCAAACCTGCTAAAATTCTAGAATTCAGACATCGTTGGATTCTGGAAATTTAACATTCTACAATTCTAGAACACACACATTTTCAGATTCTCGAATTCAGAAGTGTTATGATTCTACAATTCTAGAATTTAGACATCCGGAACTTCTAAATTCTCACCTTTTTTTTTTTTTTTTGGTTCTAGAATTCAGACATTTTAGGATTCTAGAATTCATGCATTTGAAGATTCTGAAATCCGGATCTTTTTTTGGATGCCAGAATTCATATATTCTAGGGACCTAGGTTTCCTACTTTTTAGGTTTCTGGAAATCATACATTCTAGGATTCTGGAATTCCAGAATTCAGACCTTTAGAGGATTCTGGAGTTCATTCATTCTAGGATTCTAGATTTCAGACTTTTCTAGTATTCTAGAATTCATGTATTCTTATATTCTGGAACTGAGACCTTTTTCAGATTCTAGAATTCATACACCCTGGGATTCTAGCATTCATTCATTTTAGGATTCTAGAACTAAGACTTTTTAGGGTCCTAGAATTCAGACATACTACCATTCGACAGTTCCGACATGCTTGCATTCTAGAATTCAGCATTTCTTCCATGGTAGAATTCACACATTTTAGAATTCGAAAATTTTGACATTTTAACGATTCCACAATTCATACATTTTTCGGATTCTAGAATTGAGGCATTTTATGATTCTAGAATTCATACACCCTGGGATTCTAGCATTCATTCATTTTAGGATTCTAGAACTAAGACTTTTTAGGGTCCTAGAATTCAGACATACTACAATTCGACAGTTCCGACATGCTTGCATTCTAGAATTCAGCATTTCTTCCATGGTAGAATTCACACATTTTAGAATTCGAAAATTTTGACATTTTAACGATTCCACAATTCATACATTTTTCGGATTCTAGAATTGAGGCATTTTATGATTCTAGAATTCATACATTCCGGAATTCTAGAATACAAACTTTTTGGATTCAGAAATTTATACATTCTACGATTTTAGAGGTTAGACGTTTTAAAGATGCTAGAATTCAGACTTCTTTAGGATTCTAGAATGTGTGCCTTGTAGGATTCCAGAATTCACACTTTCTAGCATTCTAGAATTCAGATATTTCTTGATGCTAGAATTCAGTCACTGTAAAATTCTAGAATTCAGACATCATCGCTGGATTCTAAAATTAAGACTTTCCACAATTCTAGGACTAACATTTTTTAGGGTTTTAGAATTGAGACATTTTATCATTGTAGAATTCTAGAATATGGACATCCTCATATTCTAGAATTCAGACATTTTATGATTTTAGGATTCATACAGTTTAGCACTATAGAATTCAGACCTTTTTAAGATTCTAGAATTCATACATTTCAGGATTCTAGTATTCAGACATTCTATCATTCTTCCATTCATAGACCTTATGATTCTACAATTCATCACTTCTAGGATTCTGGAACTCATCCTATATTATAATTCCCAATTTCAAACGTTCCTGTATTCTAGAATTTAGACATTTTGTGATTCTAGAATTCAGATATTCTAAAGCTCTAGAATTCAGATATGGTTGGAGTCCAGATTTCAGACTTTCTACAATTCTAGAACTCAGATATTTTGTGTTTCCAGAATTTCACACATTCCAGGATTCTAAAGTTCAATCCTGTCTTAGGATTCTAGAATGCGTACCTTCTAGGATTCTGGAATTCATACAGGTTGGGGTTCTAGAATTCATACATTCTAGGATTCCAGAATTCAAACCTTTATAGGATTCTAGAATTAATTCATTCAAGGATTCTAGAATCCGGACCTTTTTAGGATTCTAGAACTCATACATGCTAAGATTCCGGAATTTAGACCAGTTTAAGATTCTAGAATTCATACACTCTAAAATTCTAGAATGCCTACGTTCTAGGATTCTAAAATTCAGACTTTTTAAGGTTCTAGGATTCGGACATACTATAATTCTACAATTTCCACATGGCTTGAATTCTGGAATTCCGAATTTCTTCATTTATGCCATTCTCGCATTTAAAAATTCTAAAATTCATGTATTTGGTGATTCTAGAATTCACACCTTCTCGGATTCTAGAATTCAGACCTCTTTAGGATTCCAGAATTCAGACTTTGTTCATTCTAGAACTCATGCATTAAAAGATTCTAGAATTCAGATCTATTTAGGATTCTAGAATTCATACATTCTAAGATTCTAGAATTCAGACCTAGTTAGGATTCTAGAATTCATACGTTTGGGCATTCTGGAATCCATACGTTCTAAACTTGCAAATTTTATGCATTCTACAATTCTAGGGTACACACCTTTCTAACATTGTGGAATCCATTCTTTCGAGGATTCTAAAATTCAGGCCTTCTTAAAGTTCTTGAATTCATACATTCTAGGATTCTAGGATTCTAGGATTTGGACACATTTAAGATTCTAGAATTCATACATTCTAAAATTCTGGAACCCAGATCTTGTTAGGATTCTAGAATGCATACATTATGGGATACTGGAATTCACCCATTCTGTGAGTCTAGAATTCAGACATTGTTTCTGGCATTCAGACGTTCTAAAATTCTAGAATTCAGACATCGTGGGTTTCTGGAACGGAGACGTTCTGTAACACACATTTTAGTAGTCTTGCATTCAGACATTCTGTGAATCTCGCATTCAGATATCCTATGATTCATGGAATCGTTCCTTCCGGGATTCTGGAATTCACACTGTCCTAAGATTCCAGAACTCAGACGTTTTTTGATTCTACCATTCCGGAAATTATACATCCGGAGACTCTAGAATTCTAAAATTTTATGACTCTAGAATTCAGACATTTTGGGAATCTAGAATTCAGACGTTTTAGGATTCTAGAATTCAGACACTGGAAGATTCTAGAATTCGGACCTTTTAAAGATTCTAGAGTCCATACATTCTAGGAATCCATAATTCAGACATCTTCTGAGTCTAGGTTTTCGACATTTTCACATTGGAGAATTCAGACCTGTTGAAGATACTAGAATGCATACATTCCGAGATTCTGGAATTCACACATACTAAAATTCTAGAATTGAGACATCTTTGGATTCTAGAATTGTATCTGTCTACAATTCTAGAACTCATACATTTTCTGATTCTAGAATTCAGATGTCTTATCGTTTTACAATTCTGTAATTTGGACATGTGCAGATTCAGGATTCCAGCGTTTTATGATTCTAGATTCCATTCATTTTTGGATTCTAGAGTTCAGACCCTTTATGATTCTAGAAATCTGACATTCGATGATTCTAGATTTCAGAAATATTTGGGATTCTAGAATTCATACACTCTTGAAATCTAGAATTCATACATTCTAGGATTCTGGAATTCATGCATTCTCAAATTAAAAAAGTCACACATTCCAGAATTCTAGAATACATGCCTTCTTAACATTGTAGAAGCCATTCTTTCTAGGATTCCAAAATTCAGACGTTTTTACAATGGTAGAATTCATGCGTTCTAGGATTCTAGGATATAGACATATTTAAGACTCTAGAATACATACATTCTAAAATTCTAGAATTCAGGTCTTGTTAGGATTCTAGAATTTATACATGATAGGATACTAGAATTCACATATGCTATGATTCTAGAATTCAGACATTTTATGTTTCTAGAATTCA
This sequence comes from Saimiri boliviensis, assembly GCF_048565385.1. Classification (NCBI taxonomy): domain Eukaryota; kingdom Metazoa; phylum Chordata; class Mammalia; order Primates; family Cebidae; genus Saimiri; species Saimiri boliviensis. The sequence goes on along the minus strand of NC_133470.1, from coordinate 81,077,224 downwards.
GACATTCTGAAATTCTGGAATTCAGCCATTGTTGGATTCTAGAAATGAGACACTCTGCAACACACATTTTAGGAATCTTGCATTCAGACATTCCATGATTCCCATATTCAGACATCTTATCATCCTAGAATTCAGACCTTCTAGGATTCTAGAATTTGCACTATTTACAGATTCTAGAATTCATACATTCAAGGAATCTATGATTCAGTCATGTTATGATTCTAGGATTTTGACATTTTTACATTGTAGAATTCAGAGCCGTTTAAGATTCTAGAATGCATACATTCCAAGATTCTAGAATTCAAACCTGCTAAAATTCTAGAATTCAGACATCGTTGGATTCTGGAAATTTAACATTCTACAATTCTAGAACACACACATTTTCAGATTCTCGAATTCAGACGTGTTATGATTCTACAATTCTAGAATTTAGACATCCGGAACTTCTAAATTCTCACCTTTTTTTTTTTTTTTTTTTGGTTCTAGAATTCAGACATTTTAGGATTCTAGAATTCATGCATTTGAAGATTCTGAAATCCGGATCTTTTTTTGGATGCCAGAATTCATATATTCTAGGGACCTAGGTTTCCTACTTTTTAGGTTTCTGGAAATCATACATTCTAGGATTCTGGAATTCCAGAATTCAGACCTTTAGAGGATTCTGGAGTTCATTCATTCTAGGATTCTAGATTTCAGACTTTTCTAGTATTCTAGAATTCATGTATTCTTATATTCTGGAATTGAGACCTTTTTCAGATTCTAGAATTCATACACCCTGGGATTCTAGCATTCTTTCATTTTAGGATTCTAGAACTAAGACTTTTTAGGGTCCTAGAATTCAGACATACTACCATTCGACAGTTCCGACATGCTTGCATTCTAGAATTCAGCATTTCTTCCATGGTAGAATTCACACATTTTAGAATTCGAAAATTTTGACATTTTAACGATTCCACAATTCATACATTTTTCGGATTCTAGAATTGAGGCATTTTATGATTCTAGAATTCATACATTCCGGAATTCTAGAATACAGACTTTTTAGGATTCAGAAATTTATACATTCTACGATTTTAGAGGTTAGACGTTTTAAAGATGCTAGAATTCAGACTTCTTTAGGATTCTAGAATGTGTGCCTTGTAGGATTCCAGAAATCACACTTTCTAGCATTCTAGAATTCAGATATTTCTTGATGCTAGAATTCAGTCACTGTAAAATTCTAGAATTCAGACATCATCGCTGGATTCTAAAATTAAGACTTTCCACAATTCTAGGACTAACATTTTTTAGGGTTTTAGAATTGAGACATTTTATCATTGTAGAATTCTAGAATATGGACATCCTCATATTCTAGAATTCAGACATTTTATGATTTTAGGATTCATAGAGTTTAGCACTATAGAATTCAGACCTTTTTAAGATTCTAGAATTCATACATTTCAGGATTCTAGTATTCAGACATTCTATCATTCTTCCATTCATAGACCTTATGATTCTACAATTCATCTCTTCTAGGATTCTGGAACTCATCCTATATTATAATTCCCAATTTCAAACGTTCCCGTATTCTAGAATTTAGACATTTTGTGATTCTAGAATTCAGATATTCTAAAGCTCTAGAATTCAGATATGGTTGGAGTCCAGATTTCAGACTTTCTACAATTCTAGAACTCAGATATTTTGTGTTTCCAGAATTTCACACATTCCAGGATTCTAAAGTTCAATCCTGTCTTAGGATTCTAGAATGCGTACCTTCTAGGATTCTGGAATTCATACAGGTTGGGGTTCTAGAATTCATACATTCTAGGATTCCAGAATTCAAACCTTTATAGGATTCTAGAATTAATTCATTCAAGGATTCTAGAATCCGGACCTTTTTAGGATTCTAGAACTCATACATGCTAAGATTCCGGAATTTAGACCAGTTTAAGATTCTAGAATTCATACACTCTAAAATTCTAGAATGCCTACGTTCTAGGATTCTAAAATTCAGACTTTTTAAGGTTCTAGGATTCGGACATACTATAATTCTACAATTTCCACATGGCTTGAATTCTGGAATTTCGAATTTCTTCATTTATACCATTCTCGCATTTAAAAATTCTAAAATTCATGTATTTGGTGATTCTAGAATTCACACCTTCTCGGATTCTAGAATTCAGACCTCTTTAGGATTCCAGAATTCAGACTTTGTTCATTCTAGAACTCATGCATTAAAAGATTCTAGAATTCAGATCTATTTAGGATTCTAGAATTCATACATTCTAAGATTCTAGAATTCAGACCTAGTTAGGATTCTAGAATTCATACTTTTGGGCATTCTGGAATCCATACGTTCTAAACTTGCAAATTTTATGCATTCTACAATTCTAGGGTACACACCTTTCTAACATTGTGGAATCCATTCTTTCGAGGATTCTAAAATTCAGGCCTTCTTAAAGTTCTTGAATTCATACATTCGAGGATTCTAGGATTCTAGGATTTGGACACATTTAAGATTCTAGAATTCATACATTCTAAAATTCTGGAACCCAGATCTTGTTAGGATTCTAGAATGCATACATTATGGGATACTGGAATTCACCCATTCTGTGAGTCTAGAATTCAGACATTGTTTCTGGCATTCAGACGTTCTAAAATTCTAGAATTCAGACATCGTGGGTTTCTGGAACGGAGACATTCTGCAACACACATTTTAGTAGTCTTGCGTTCAGACATTCTGTGAATCTCGCATTCAGATATCCTATGATTCATGGAATCGTTCCTTCCGGGATTCTGGAATTCACACTGTCCTAAGATTCCAGAACTCAGACGTTTCTTGATTCTCCCATTCCGGAAATTAGACGTCCGGAGACTCTAGAATTCTAACATTTTATGACTCTAGAATTCAGACATTTTAGGATTCTAGAATTCAGACGTTTTAGGATTCTAGAATTCAGACATTGGAAGATTCTAGAATTCGGACCTTTTAAAGATTCTAGAGTCCATACATTCTAGGAATCCATAATTCAGACATCTGCTGAGTCTAGGTTTTCGACATTTTCACATTGGAGAATTCAGACCTGTTGAAGATTCTAGAATGCATACATTCCGAGATTCTGGAATTCACACATACTAAAATTCTAGAATTGAGACATCTTTGGATTCTAGAATTCTAACTGTCTACAATTCTAGAACTCACACATTTTCTGATTCTAGAATTCAGATGTTTTATCGTTTTACAATTCTGTAATTTGGACATGTGCAGATTCTGGAATTCCAGCGTTTTATGATTCTACAATCCTTTCATTTTTGGATTCTAGAATTCAGACCCTTTATGATTCCAGAAATCTGACATTCGATGATTCTAGATTTCAGAAATATTTGGGATTCTATAATTCATACATTTTTGGAATCTAGAACTCACACATTCTAGGATTCTGGAATTCATGCATTCTCAAATTATAAAAGTCACACATTCCAGAATTCTAGAATACACGCCTTCTTAACATCCTAGAAGCCATTCTTTCTAGGATTCCAAAATTCAGACGTTTTTACAATGGTAGAATTCATGCATTCTAGGATTCTAGGATTTAGACATATTTAAGACACTAGAATACATACATTCTAAAATTCTAGAATTCAGGTCTTGTTAGGATTCTAGAATTTATACATGATAGGATACTAGAATTCAGACATTCTATGATTCTAGAATTCAGACATTTTCTGTTTCTAGAATTCAGACATTCTGAAATTCTAGAATTCAGCCATTGTTGGATTCTAGAATTGAGACCCTCTACAACACACATTTTAGGAGTCTTGCATTCAGACATTCGATGATTCCCACATTCAGACATCTTATGATCCTAGAATTCAGACCTTCTAGGATTCTAGAATTCGCACTATTTGCAGATTCTTGAATTCATATATTCTAGGAATCTAGGATTCATACATGTTATGATTCTAGGATTTCGACATTTTTACATTGTAGAATGCAGACCCGTTTAAGATTCTAGAATGCATGGATTCCAAGATTCTAGAATATACACCTGCTAAAATTCTAGAATTCAGACATCGTTAGATTCTGGAAATTTAACATTCTACAATTCTAGAACACACACATTTTCAGATTCTCGGAATCAGACATCTTATGATTCTACAATTCTAGAATTTAGACATCCGGAGCTTCTAGAATTCTCACATTTTTTTTTTAAATTTTAGAATTCAGACATTTTAGGATTCTAGAATTCATGAATTCGAAGATTCCAAAATCCGGATCTTTTTTGGATGCCAGAATTCATACATTATAGGCACCTAAAATTCATACTTTTTAGGATTCTGGAAATCATACATTCTTGGATTCTAGAATTCAGACTTTTCTAGTATTCTAGAGTTCATGCATTCTAAGATTCTGGAATTGAGACCTTTTTCAGATTCTAGAATTCATACACCCTAGGATTCTAGAATTCATTCATTTTAGGATTCTAGAACTAAGACTTTTTATGGTCCTAGAATTCAGATATACTACCATTCGATAGTTCCGACATGCTTGCATTCTAGAATTCAGCCTTTCTTCCATGGTAGAATTCACACATTTTAGAATTCGAAAATTTTGACATTTTAACGATTCCACAATTCATACATTTTCGGATTCTAGAATTGAGGCATTTTATGATTCTAGAATTCATACATTCTGGGATTCTAGAATACAGACATTTTAGGATTCGGAAATTTATACATTCTAGGTTCTGGAGTTTAGACGTTTTGAAGATGCTAGAATTCAGACTTCTTTAGGATTCTAGAATGTGTGCCTTGTAGGATTCCAGAATTCACACGTTCTAGGATTCTAGAATTCAGACATTTCTTGATGCTAGTATTCAGTCATTCTAAAATTCTAGAATTCAGACATCATCGTTGGATTCTAAAATTAACACTTTCCACAATTCTAGGACTAACACTTTTTAGGGTTTTAGAATTGAGACATTTTATCATTGTAGAATTCTAGAATATGGACATCCTCATATTCTAGAATTCAGACATTTTATGATTTTAGGATTCATACAGTTCAGAACTGTAGAATTCAGACCTTTTTAAGATTCTAGAATTCATACATTTCAGGATTCTAGTATTCAGACATTCTATCATTCTTCCATTCATAGACCTTATGATTCTAAAGTTCATCTGTTCTAGGATTCTGGAATACAACCTTTATTGTAATTCCCGAATTCAACCGTTCTCGTATTCTAGAATTTAGACATTTTGTGATTCTAGAATTCAGATATTCTAAAGCTCTAGAATTCAGATATGGTTGGAGTACAGATTTCAGACTTTCTACAATTCTAGAACACAGACATTTTGGGATTCCAGAAATTCACACATTCCAGGATTCTAAAGTCCAATCCTGTCTTAGGATTCTAGAATGCGTACCTTCTAGGATTCTAGAATTCATATAGGTTAGGCTTTTAGAATTCATACATTCTAGGATTCCAGAATTCAGACCTGTATAGGATTCTAGAATTCATACATTCTGGGATTCTAGAATTCGGACCTTTTTAGTATTCTAGAACTCATACATGCTAAGATTCCGGAATTTAGACCAGTTTAAGATTCTCGAAATCATGCACTCTAAAATTCTAGAATTCCTACGTTCTACGATTCTAAAATTCAGACTTTTTAAGGTTCTAGGATTCGGACATACTATAATTCTACAATTTCCACATTGCTTGAATTCTGGAATTCCGAATTTCTTCATTTATACCATTCTCGCATTCAAAAATTCTAAAATTCATGTATGTGGTGATTCTAGAATTCACACCTTCTCGGATTCTAGAATTCAGACCTCTTTAGGATTCCAGAATTCAGACTTTTTATCCTTCTAGAACTCATGCATTCAAAGATTCTAGAATTCGGATCTATTTAGGATTCTAGAAATCATACACTCTAAAATTCTGGAATTCAGACCTAGTTAGGATTCTAGAATTCATACCTTTGGGCATTCTGGAATCCATACTTTCTAAACTTGCAAATTTCATGCATTCTACAGTTCTGGAGTACACACCTTTTTAACATTGTGGAATCCATTTTTTCGAGGATTCTAAAATTCAGGCCTTCTTAAATTTCTTGAATTCATACATTCTAAGGTTCTGGGATTCTAGGATTTGGACACATTAAAGATTCTAGAATTCGTACATTCTAAAATTCTGGAACCCACATCTTGTTAGCATTCTAGAATGCATACATTATGGGATACTGGAATTCACGCATTCTGTGAATCTAGAATTCAGACATTGTTTCTGGCATTCAGACGTTCTAAAATTCTAGAATTCAGACATTGTGGGTTTCTGGAACAGAGACGTTCTGCAACACACATTTTAGTCACCTTGTGTTCAGACATTCCGTGAATCTCTCATTCAGATATCCTATGATTCATGGAATCGTTCCTTCCGGGATTTTGGAATTCACACTGTCCTAAGATTCCAGAACTCAGACGTTTTTTGATTCTACCATTCCGGAAATTATACATCCGGAGACTCTAGAATTCTAAAATTTTATGACTCTAGAATTCAGACATTTTGGGAATCTAGAACTCAGACGTTTTAGGATTCTAGAATTCAGACACTGGAAGATTCTAGAATTCGGACCTTTTAAAGATTCTAGAGTCCATACATTCTAGGAATCCATAATTCAGACATCTTCTGAGTCTAGGTTTTCGACATTTTCACATTGGAGAATTCAGACCTGTTGAAGATACTAGAATGCATACATTCCGAGATTCTGGAATTCACACATACTAAAATTCTAGAATTGAGACATCTTTGGATTCTAGAATTGTATCTGTCTACAATTCTAGAACTCATACATTTTCTGATTCTAGAATTCAGATGTCTTATCGTTTTACAATTCTGTAATTTGGACATGTGCAGATTCAGGATTCCAGCGTTTTATGATTCTAGATTCCATTCATTTTTGGATTCTAGAGTTCAGACCCTTTATGATTCTAGAAATCTGACATTCGATGATTCTAGATTTCAGAAATATTTGGGATTCTAGAATTCATACACTCTTGAAATCTAGAATTCATACATTCTAGGATTCTGGAATTCATGCATTCTCAAATTAAAAAAGTCACACATTCCAGAATTCTACAATACATGCCTTCTTAACATTGTAGAAGCCATTCTTTCTAGGATTCCAAAATTCAGACGTTTTTACAATGGTAGAATTCATGCGTTCTAGGATTCTAGGATATAGACATATTTAAGACTCTAGAATACATACATTCTAAAATTCTAGAATTCAGGTCTTGTTAGGATTCTAGAATTTATACATGATAGGATACTAGAATTCACATATGCTATGATTCTAGAATTCAGACATTTTATGTTTCTAGAATTCAGACATTCTGAAATTCTGGAATTCAGCCATTGTTGGATTCTAGAATTGAGACCCTCTGCAACACACATTTTAGGAGTCTTGCATTCAGACATTCCATGATTCCCATATTCAGACATCTTATCATCCTAGAATTCAGACCTTCTAGGATTCTAGAATTTGCACTATTTACAGATTCTAGAATTCATACATTCAAGGAATCTATGATTCAGTCATGTTATGATTCTAGGATTTTGACATTTTTACATTGTAGAATTCAGAGCCGTTTAAGATTCTAGAATGCATACATTCCAAGATTCTAGAATTCAAACCTGCTAAAATTCTAGAATTCAGACATCGTTGGATTCTGGAAATTTAACATTCTACAATTCTAGAACACACACATTTTCAGATTCTCGAATTCAGACGTGTTATGATTCTACAATTCTAGAATTTAGACATCCGGAACTTCTAAATTTTCACCTTTTTTTTTTTTTTTTTGGTTCTAGAATTCAGACATTTTAGGATTCTAGAATTCATGCATTTGAAGATTCTGAAATCCGGATCTGTTTTTGGATGCCAGAATTCATATATTCTAGGGACCTAGGTTTCCTACTTTTTAGGTTTCTGGAAATCATACATTCTAGGATTCTGGAATTCCAGAATTCAGACCTTTAGAGGATTCTGGAGTTCATTCATTCTAGGATTCTAGATTTCAGACTTTTCTAGTATTCTAGAATTCATGTATTCTTATATTCTGGAATTGAGACCTTTTTCAGATTCTAGAATTCATACACCCTGGGATTCTAGCATTCATTCATTTTAGGATTCTAGAACTAAGACTTTTTAGGGTCCTAGAATTCAGACATACTACCATTCGACAGTTCCGACATGCTTGCATTCTAGAATTCAGCATTTCTTCCATGGTAGAATTCACACATTTTAGAATTCGAAAATTTTGACATTTTAACGATTCCACAATTCATACATTTTTCGGATTCTAGAATTGAGGCATTTTATGATTCTAGAATTCATACATTCCGGAATTCTAGAATACAGACTTTTTAGGATTCAGAAATTTATACATTCTACGATTTTAGAGGTTAGACGTTTTAAAGATGCTAGAATTCAGACTTCTTTAGGATTCTAGAATGTGTGCCTTGTAGGATTCCAGAATTCACACTTTCTAGCATTCTAGAATTCAGATATTTCTTGATGCTAGAATTCAGTCACTGTAAAATTCTAGAATTCAGACATCATCGTTGGATTCTAAAATTAAGACTTTCCACAATTCTAGGACTAACATTTTTTAGGGTTTTAGAATTGAGACATTTTATCATTGTAGAATTCTAGAATATGGACATCCTCATATTCTAGAATTCAGACATTTTATGATTTTAGGATTCATACAGTTTAGCACTATAGAATTCAGACCTTTTTAAGATTCTAGAATTCATACATTTCAGGATTCTAGTATTCAGACATTCTATCATTCTTCCATTCATAGACCTTATGATTCTACAATTCATCTCTTCTAGGATTCTGGAACTCATCCTATATTATAATTCCCAATTTCAAACGTTCCTGTATTCTAGAATTTAGACATTTTGTGATTCTAGAATTCAGATATTCTAAAGCTCTAGAATTCAGATATGGTTGGAGTACAGATTTCAGACTTTCTACAGTTCTAGAACACAGACATTTTGGGATTCCAGAAATTCACACATTCCAGGATTCTAAAGTCCAATCCTGTCTTAGGATTCTAGAATGCGTACCTTCTAGGATTCTAGAATTCATATAGGTTAGGCTTTTAGAATTCATACATTCTAGGATTCCAGAATTCAGACCTGTATAGGATTCTAGAATTCATACATTCTAGGATTCTAGAATTCGGACCTTTTTAGTATTCTAGAACTCATACATGCTAAGATTCCGGAATTTAGACCAGTTTAAGATTCTCGAAATCATGCACTCTAAAATTCTAGAATTCCTACGTTCTACGATTCTAAAATTCAGACTTTTTAAGGTTCTAGGATTCGGACATACTATAATTCTACAATTTCCACATTGCTTGAATTCTGGAATTCCGAATTTCTTCATTTATACCATTCTCGCATTCAAAAATTCTAAAATTCATGTATGTGGTGATTCTAGAATTCACACCTTCTCGGATTCTAGAATTCAGACCTCTTTAGGATTCCAGAATTCAGACTTTTTATCCTTCTAGAACTCATGCATTCAAAGATTCTAGAATTCGGATCTATTTAGGATTCTAGAAATCATACACTCTAAGATTCTGGAATTCAGACCTAGTTAGGATTCTAGAATTCATACTTTTGGGCATTCTGGAATCCATACTTTCTAAACTTGCAAATTTCATGCATTCTACAATTCTGGAGTACACACCTTTTTAACATTGTGGAATCCATTTTTTCGAGGATTCTAAAATTCAGGCCTTCTTAAATTTCTTGAATTCATACATTCTAAGGTTCTGGGATTCTAGGATTTGGACACATTAAAGATTCTAGAATTCGTACATTCTAAAATTCTGGAACCCACATCTTGTTAGCATTCTAGAATGCATACATTATGGGATACTGGAATTCACGCATTCTGTGAATCTAGAATTCAGACATTGTTTCTGGCATTCAGACGTTCTAAAATTCTAGAATTCAGACATTGTGGGTTTCTGGAACAGAGACGTTCTGCAACACACATTTTAGTCACCTTGTGTTCAGACATTCCGTGAATCTCGCATTCAGATATCCTATGATTCATGGAATCGTACCTTCCGGGATTCTGGAATTCACACTGTCCTAAGATTCCAGAACTCAGACGTTTCTTGATTCTACCATTCCGGAAATTAGACGTCCGGAGACTCTAGAATTCTAACATTTTATGACTCTAGAATTCAGACATTTTAGGATTCTAGAATTCAGACGTTTTAGGATTCTAGAATTCAGACATTGGAAGATTCTAGAATTCGGACCTTTTAAAGATTCTAGAGTCCATACATTCTAGGAATCCATAATTCAGACATCTGCTGAGTCTAGGTTTTCGACATTTTCACATTGGAGAATTCAGACCTGTTGAAGATTCTAGAATGCATACATTCCGAGATTCTGGAATTCACACATACTAAAATTCTAGAATTGAGACATCTTTGGATTCTAGAATTCTAACTGTCTACAATTCTAGAACTCACACATTTTCTGATTCTAGAATTCAGATGTTTTATCGTTTTACAATTCTGTAATTTGGACATGTGCAGATTCTGGAATTCCAGCGTTTTATGATTCTACAATCCATTCATTTTTGGATTCTAGAATTCAGACCCTTTATGATTCCAGAAATCTGACATTCGATGATTCTAGATTTCAGAAATATTTGGGATTCTATAATTCATACATTCTTGGAATCTAGAACTCACACATTCTAGGATTCTGGAATTCATGCATTCTCAAATTATAAAAGTCACACATTCCAGAATTCTAGAATACACGCCTTCTTAACATCGTAGAAGCCATTCTTTCTAGGATTCCAAAATTCAGACGTTTTTACAATGGTAGAATTCATGCATTCTAGGATTCTAGGATTTAGACATATTTAAGACACTAGAATACATACATTCTAAAATTCTAGAATTCAGGTCTTGTTAGGATTCTAGAATTTATACATGATAGGATACTAGAATTCAGACATTCTATGATTCTAGAATTCAGACATTTTCTGTTTCTAGAATTCAGATATTCTGAAATTCTAGAATTCAGCCATTGTTGGATTCTAGAATTGAGACCCTCTACAACACACATTTTAGGAGACTTGCATTCAGACATTCGATGATTCCCACATTCAGACATCTTATGATCCTAGAATTCAGACCTTCTAGGATTCTAGAATTTGCACTATTTGCAGATTCTAGAATTCATACATTCTAGGAATCTAGGATTCAGACATGTTATGATTCTAGGATTTTGACATTTTTACATTGTAGAATGCAGACCCGTTTAAGATTCTAGAATGCATACATTCCAAGATTCTAGAATATACACCTGCTAATATTCTAGAATTCAGACATCGTTAGATTCTGGAAATTTAACATTCTACAATTCTAGAACACACACATTTTCAGATTCTCGGAATCAGACGTCTTATGATTCTACAATTCTAGAATTTAGACATCCGGAGCTTCTAGAATTCTCACATTTTTTTTTTTAAATTTTAGAATTCAGACATTTTAGGATTCTAGAATTCTTGAATTCGAAGATTCCAAAATCCGGATCTTTTTTGGATGCCAGAATTCATACATTATAGGCACCTAAAATTCATACTTTTTAGGATTCTGGAAATCATACATTCTTGGATTCTAGAATTCAGACTTTTCTAGTATTCTAGAGTTCATGCATTCTAAGATTCTGGAATTGAGACCTTTTTCAGATTCTAGAATTCATACACCCTAGGATTCTAGAATTCATTCATTTTAGGATTCTAGAACTAAGACTTTTTATGGTCCTAGAATTCAGATATACTACCATTCGATAGTTCCGACATGCTTGCATTCTAGAATTCAGCCTTTCTTCCATGGTAGAATTCACACATTTTAGAATTCGAAAATTTTGACATTTTAACGATTCCACAATTCATACATTTTCGGATTCTAGAATTGAGGCATTTTATGATTCTAGAATTCATACATTCTGGGATTCTAGAATACAGACATTTTAGGATTCGGAAATTTATACATTCTAGGTTCTGGAGTTAAGACGTTTTGAAGATGCTAGAATTCAGACTTCTTTAGGATTCTAGAATGTGTGCCTTGTAGGATTCCAGAATTCACACGTTCTAGGATTCTAGAATTCAGACATTTCTTGATGCTAGTATTCAGTCATTCTAAAATTCTAGAATTCAGACATCATCGTTGGATTCTAAAATTAACACTTTCCACAATTCTAGGACTAACACTTTTTAGGGTTTTAGAATTGAGACATTTTATCATTGTAGAATTCTAGAATATGGACATCCTCATATTCTAGAATTCAGACATTTTATGATTTTAGGATTCATACAGTTCAGAACTGTAGAATTCAGACCTTTTTAAGATTCTAGAATTCATACATTTCAGGATTCTAGTATTCAGACATTCTATCATTCTTCCATTCATAGACCTTATGATTCTAAAGTTCATCTGTTCTAGGATTCTGGAATACAACCTTTATTGTAATTCCCGAATTCAACCGTTCTCGTATTCTAGAATTTAGACATTTTGTGATTCTAGAATTCAGATATTCTAAAGCTCTAGAATTCAGATATGGTTGGAGTACAGATTTCAGACTTTCTACAATTCTAGAACACAGACATTTTGGGATTCCAGAAATTCACACATTCCAGGATTCTAAAGTCCAATCCTGTCTTAGGATTCTAGAATGCGTACCTTCTAGGATTCTAGAATTCATATAGGTTAGGCTTTTAGAATTCATACATTCTAGGATTCCAGAATTCAGACCTGTATAGGATTCTAGAATTCATACATTCTGGGATTCTAGAATTCGGACCTTTTTAGTATTCTAGAACTCATACATGCTAAGATTCCGGAATTTAGACCAGTTTAAGATTCTCGAAATCATGCACTCTAAAATTCTAGAATTCCTACGTTCTACGATTCTAAAATTCAGACTTTTTAAGGTTCTAGGATTCGGACATACTATAATTCTACAATTTCCACATGGCTTGAATTCTGGAATTCCGAATTTCTTCATTTATACCATTCTCGCATTCAAAAATTCTAAAATTCATGTATGTGGTGATTCTAGAATTCACACCTTCTCGGATTCTAGAATTCAGACCTCTTTAGGATTCCAGAATTCAGACTTTTTATCCTTCTAGAACTCATGCATTCAAAGATTCTAGAATTCGGATCTATTTAGGATTCTAGAAATCATACACTCTAAAATTCTGGAATTCAGACCTAGTTAGGATTCTAGAATTCATACCTTTGGGCATTCTGGAATCCATACTTTCTAAACTTGCAAATTTCATGCATTCTACAGTTCTGGAGTACACACCTTTTTAACATTGTGGAATCCATTTTTTCGAGGATTCTAAAATTCAGGCCTTCTTAAATTTCTTGAATTCATACATTCTAAGGTTCTGGGATTCTAGGATTTGGACACATTAAAGATTCTAGAATTCGTACATTCTAAAATTCTGGAACCCACATCTTGTTAGCATTCTAGAATGCATACATTATGGGATACTGGAATTCACGCATTCTGTGAATCTAGAATTCAGACATTGTTTCTGGCATTCAGACGTTCTAAAATTCTAGAATTCAGACATTGTGGGTTTCTGGAACAGAGACGTTCTGCAACACACATTTTAGTCACCTTGTGTTCAGACATTCCGTGAATCTCTCATTCAGATATCCTATGATTCATGGAATCGTTCCTTCCGGGATTTTGGAATTCACACTGTCCTAAGATTCCAGAACTCAGACGTTTTTTGATTCTACCATTCCGGAAATTATACATCCGGAGACTCTAGAATTCTAAAATTTTATGACTCTAGAATTCAGACATTTTGGGAATCTAGAACTCAGACGTTTTAGGATTCTAGAATTCAGACACTGGAAGATTCTAGAATTCGGACCTTTTAAAGATTCTAGAGTCCATACATTCTAGGAATCCATAATTCAGACATCTTCTGAGTCTAGGTTTTCGACATTTTCACATTGGAGAATTCAGACCTGTTGAAGATACTAGAATGCATACATTCCGAGATTCTGGAATTCACACATACTAAAATTCTAGAATTGAGACATCTTTGGATTCTAGAATTGTATCTGTCTACAATTCTAGAACTCATACATTTTCTGATTCTAGAATTCAGATGTCTTATCGTTTTACAATTCTGTAATTTGGACATGTGCAGATTCAGGATTCCAGCGTTTTATGATTCTAGATTCCATTCATTTTTGGATTCTAGAGTTCAGACCCTTTATGATTCTAGAAATCTGACATTCGATGATTCTAGATTTCAGAAATATTTGGGATTCTAGAATTCATACACTCTTGAAATCTAGAATTCATACATTCTAGGATTCTGGAATTCATGCATTCTCAAATTAAAAAAGTCACACATTCCAGAATTCTAGAATACATGCCTTCTTAACATTGTAGAAGCCATTCTTTCTAGGATTCCAAAATTCAGACGTTTTTACAATGGTAGAATTCATGCGTTCTAGGATTCTAGGATATAGACATATTTAAGACTCTAGAATACATACATTCTAAAATTCTAGAATTCAGGTCTTGTTAGGATTCTAGAATTTATACATGATAGGATACTAGAATTCACATATGCTATGATTCTAGAATTCAGACATTTTATGTTTCTAGAATTCAGACATTCTGAAATTCTGGAATTCAGCCATTGTTGGATTCTAGAATTGAGACCCTCTGCAACACACATTTTAGGAGTCTTGCATTCAGACATTCCATGATTCCCATATTCAGACATCTTATGATCCTAGAATTCAGACCTTCTAGGATTCTAGAATTTGCACTATTTACAGATTCTAGAATTCGTACATTCAAGGAATCTATGATTCAGTCATGTTATGATTCTAGGATTTTGACATTTTTACATTGTAGAATTCAGAGCCGTTTAAGATTCTAGAATGCATACATTCCAAGATTCTAGAATTCAAACCTGCTAAAATTCTAGAATTCAGACATCGTTGGATTCTGGAAATTTAACATTCTACAATTCTAGAACACACACATTTTCAGATTCTCGAATTCAGAAGTGTTATGATTCTACAATTCTAGAATTTAGACATCCGGAACTTCTAAATTCTCACCTTTTTTTTTTTTTTTTGGTTCTAGAATTCAGACATTTTAGGATTCTAGAATTCATGCATTTGAAGATTCTGAAATCCGGATCTTTTTTTGGATGCCAGAATTCATATATTCTAGGGACCTAGGTTTCCTACTTTTTAGGTTTCTGGAAATCATACATTCTAGGATTCTGGAATTCCAGAATTCAGACCTTTAGAGGATTCTGGAGTTCATTCATTCTAGGATTCTAGATTTCAGACTTTTCTAGTATTCTAGAATTCATGTATTCTTATATTCTGGAACTGAGACCTTTTTCAGATTCTAGAATTCATACACCCTGGGATTCTAGCATTCATTCATTTTAGGATTCTAGAACTAAGACTTTTTAGGGTCCTAGAATTCAGACATACTACCATTCGACAGTTCCGACATGCTTGCATTCTAGAATTCAGCATTTCTTCCATGGTAGAATTCACACATTTTAGAATTCGAAAATTTTGACATTTTAACGATTCCACAATTCATACATTTTTCGGATTCTAGAATTGAGGCATTTTATGATTCTAGAATTCATACACCCTGGGATTCTAGCATTCATTCATTTTAGGATTCTAGAACTAAGACTTTTTAGGGTCCTAGAATTCAGACATACTACAATTCGACAGTTCCGACATGCTTGCATTCTAGAATTCAGCATTTCTTCCATGGTAGAATTCACACATTTTAGAATTCGAAAATTTTGACATTTTAACGATTCCACAATTCATACATTTTCGGATTCTAGAATTGAGGCATTTTATGATTCTAGAATTCATACATTCTGGGATTCTAGAATACAGACATTTTTGGATTCAGAAATTTATACATTCTACGATTTTAGAGGTTAGACGTTTTAAAGATGCTAGAATTCAGACTTCTTTAGGATTCTAGAATGTGTGCCTTGTAGGATTCCAGAATTCACACTTTCTAGCATTCTAGAATTCAGATATTTCTTGATGCTAGAATTCAGTCACTGTAAAATTCTAGAATTCAGACATCATCGCTGGATTCTAAAATTAAGACTTTCCACAATTCTAGGACTAACATTTTTTAGGGTTTTAGAATTGAGACATTTTATCATTGTAGAATTCTAGAATATGGACATCCTCATATTCTAGAATTCAGACATTTTATGATTTTAGGATTCATACAGTTTAGCACTATAGAATTCAGACCTGTTTAAGATTCTAGAATTCATACATTTCAGGATTCTAGTATTCAGACATTCTATCATTCTTCCATTCATAGACCTTATGATTCTACAATTCATCACTTCTAGGATTCTGGAACTCATCCTATATTATAATTCCCAATTTCAAACGTTCCTGTATTCTAGAATTTAGACATTTTGTGATTCTAGAATTCAGATATTCTAAAGCTCTAGAATTCAGATATGGTTGGAGTCCAGATTTCAGACTTTCTACAATTCTAGAACTCAGATATTTTGTGTTTCCAGAATTTCACACATTCCAGGATTCTAAAGTTCAATCCTGTCTTAGGATTCTAGAATGCGTACCTTCTAGGATTCTGGAATTCATACAGGTTGGGGTTCTAGAATTCATACATTCTAGGATTCCAGAATTCAAACCTTTATAGGATTCTAGAATTAATTCATTCAAGGATTCTAGAATCCGGACCTTTTTAGGATTCTAGAACTCATACATGCTAAGATTCCGGAATTTAGACCAGTTTAAGATTCTAGAATTCATACACTCTAAAATTCTAGAATGCCTACGTTCTAGGATTCTAAAATTCAGACTTTTTAAGGTTCTAGGATTCGGACATACTATAATTCTACAATTTCCACATGGCTTGAATTCTGGAATTCCGAATTTCTTCATTTATGCCATTCTCGCATTTAAAAATTCTAAAATTCATGTATTTGGTGATTCTAGAATTCACACCTTCTCGGATTCTAGAATTCAGACCTCTTTAGGATTCCAGAATTCAGACTTTGTTCATTCTAGAACTCATGCATTAAAAGATTCTAGAATTCAGATCTATTTAGGATTCTAGAATTCATACATTCTAAGATTCTAGAATTCAGACCTAGTTAGGATTCTAGAATTCATACGTTTGGGCATTCTGGAATCCATACGTTCTAAACTTGCAAATTTTATGCATTCTACAATTCTAGGGTACACACCTTTCTAACATTGTGGAATCCATTCTTTCGAGGATTCTAAAATTCAGGCCTTCTTAAAGTTCTTGAATTCATACATTCTAGGATTCTAGGATTCTAGGATTTGGACACATTTAAGATTCTAGAATTCATACATTCTAAAATTCTGGAACCCAGATCTTGTTAGGATTCTAGAATGCATACATTATGGGATACTGGAATTCACCCATTCTGTGAGTCTAGAATTCAGACATTGTTTCTGGCATTCAGACGTTCTAAAATTCTAGAATTCAGACATCGTGGGTTTCTGGAACGGAGACGTTCTGTAACACACATTTTAGTAGTCTTGCATTCAGACATTCTGTGAATCTCGCATTCAGATATCCTATGATTCATGGAATCGTTCCTTCCGGGATTCTGGAATTCACACTGTCCTAAGATTCCAGAACTCAGACGTTTTTTGATTCTACCATTCCGGAAATTATACATCCGGAGACTCTAGAATTCTAAAATTTTATGACTCTAGAATTCAGACATTTTGGGAATCTAGAATTCAGACGTTTTAGGATTCTAGAATTCAGACACTGGAAGATTCTAGAATTCGGACCTTTTAAAGATTCTAGAGTCCATACATTCTAGGAATCCATAATTCAGACATCTTCTGAGTCTAGGTTTTCGACATTTTCACATTGGAGAATTCAGACCTGTTGAAGATACTAGAATGCATACATTCCGAGATTCTGGAATTCACACATACTAAAATTCTAGAATTGAGACATCTTTGGATTCTAGAATTGTATCTGTCTACAATTCTAGAACTCATACATTTTCTGATTCTAGAATTCAGATGTCTTATCGTTTTACAATTCTGTAATTTGGACATGTGCAGATTCAGGATTCCAGCGTTTTATGATTCTAGATTCCATTCATTTTTGGATTCTAGAGTTCAGACCCTTTATGATTCTAGAAATCTGACATTCGATGATTCTAGATTTCAGAAATATTTGGGATTCTAGAATTCATACACTCTTGAAATCTAGAATTCATACATTCTAGGATTCTGGAATTCATGCATTCTCAAATTAAAAAAGTCACACATTCCAGAATTCTAGAATACATGCCTTCTTAACATTGTAGAAGCCATTCTTTCTAGGATTCCAAAATTCAGACGTTTTTACAATGGTAGAATTCATGCGTTCTAGGATTCTAGGATATAGACATATTTAAGACTCTAGAATACATACATTCTAAAATTCTAGAATTCAGGTCTTGTTAGGATTCTAGAATTTATACATGATAGGATACTAGAATTCACATATGCTATGATTCTAGAATTCAGACATTTTATGTTTCTAGAATTCAGACATTCTGAAATTCTGGAATTCAGCCATTGTTGGATTCTAGAAATGAGACACTCTGCAACACACATTTTAGGAATCTTGCATTCAGACATTCCATGATTCCCATATTCAGACATCTTATCATCCTAGAATTCAGACCTTCTAGGATTCTAGAATTTGCACTATTTACAGATTCTAGAATTCATACATTCAAGGAATCTATGATTCAGTCATGTTATGATTCTAGGATTTTGACATTTTTACATTGTAGAATTCAGAGCCGTTTAAGATTCTAGAATGCATACATTCCAAGATTCTAGAATTCAAACCTGCTAAAATTCTAGAATTCAGACATCGTTGGATTCTGGAAATTTAACATTCTACAATTCTAGAACACACACATTTTCAGATTCTCGAATTCAGACGTGTTATGATTCTACAATTCTAGAATTTAGACATCCGGAACTTCTAAATTCTCACCTTTTTTTTTTTTTTTTTTTTGGTTCTAGAATTCAGACATTTTAGGATTCTAGAATTCATGCATTTGAAGATTCTGAAATCCGGATCTTTTTTTGGATGCCAGAATTCATATATTCTAGGGACCTAGGTTTCCTACTTTTTAGGTTTCTGGAAATCATACATTCTAGGATTCTGGAATTCCAGAATTCAGACCTTTAGAGGATTCTGGAGTTCATTCATTCTAGGATTCTAGATTTCAGACTTTTCTAGTATTCTAGAATTCATGTATTCTTATATTCTGGAATTGAGACCTTTTTCAGATTCTAGAATTCATACACCCTGGGATTCTAGCATTCTTTCATTTTAGGATTCTAGAACTAAGACTTTTTAGGGTCCTAGAATTCAGACATACTACCATTCGACAGTTCCGACATGCTTGCATTCTAGAATTCAGCATTTCTTCCATGGTAGAATTCACACATTTTAGAATTCGAAAATTTTGACATTTTAACGATTCCACAATTCATACATTTTTCGGATTCTAGAATTGAGGCATTTTATGATTCTAGAATTCATACATTCTGGAATTCTAGAATACAGACTTTTTAGGATTCAGAAATTTATACATTCTACGATTTTAGAGGTTAGACGTTTTAAAGATGCTAGAATTCAGACTTCTTTAGGATTCTAGAATGTGTGCCTTGTAGGATTCCAGAAATCACACTTTCTAGCATTCTAGAATTCAGATATTTCTTGATGCTAGAATTCAGTCACTGTAAAATTCTAGAATTCAGACATCATCGCTGGATTCTAAAATTAAGACTTTCCACAATTCTAGGACTAACATTTTTTAGGGTTTTAGAATTGAGACATTTTATCATTGTAGAATTCTAGAATATGGACATCCTCATATTCTAGAATTCAGACATTTTATGATTTTAGGATTCATAGAGTTTAGCACTATAGAATTCAGACCTTTTTAAGATTCTAGAATTCATACATTTCAGGATTCTAGTATTCAGACATTCTATCATTCTTCCATTCATAGACCTTATGATTCTACAATTCATCTCTTCTAGGATTCTGGAACTCATCCTATATTATAATTCCCAATTTCAAACGTTCCCGTATTCTAGAATTTAGACATTTTGTGATTCTAGAATTCAGATATTCTAAAGCTCTAGAATTCAGATATGGTTGGAGTCCAGATTTCAGACTTTCTACAATTCTAGAACTCAGATATTTTGTGTTTCCAGAATTTCACACATTCCAGGATTCTAAAGTTCAATCCTGTCTTAGGATTCTAGAATGCGTACCTTCTAGGATTCTGGAATTCATACAGGTTGGGGTTCTAGAATTCATACATTCTAGGATTCCAGAATTCAAACCTTTATAGGATTCTAGAATTAATTCATTCAAGGATTCTAGAATCCGGACCTTTTTAGGATTCTAGAACTCATACATGCTAAGATTCCGGAATTTAGACCAGTTTAAGATTCTAGAATTCATACACTCTAAAATTCTAGAATGCCTACGTTCTAGGATTCTAAAATTCAGACTTTTTAAGGTTCTAGGATTCGGACATACTATAATTCTACAATTTCCACATGGCTTGAATTCTGGAATTCCGAATTTCTTCATTTATACCATTCTCGCATTTAAAAATTCTAAAATTCATGTATTTGGTGATTCTAGAATTCACACCTTCTCGGATTCTAGAATTCAGACCTCTTTAGGATTCCAGAATTCAGACTTTGTTCATTCTAGAACTCATGCATTAAAAGATTCTAGAATTCAGATCTATTTAGGATTCTAGAATTCATACATTCTAAGATTCTAGAATTCAGACCTAGTTAGGATTCTAGAATTCATACTTTTGGGCATTCTGGAATCCATACGTTCTAAACTTGCAAATTTTATGCATTCTACAATTCTAGGGTACACACCTTTCTAACATTGTGGAATCCATTCTTTCGAGGATTCTAAAATTCAGGCCTTCTTAAAGTTCTTGAATTCATACATTCTAGGATTCTAGGATTCTAGGATTTGGACACATTTAAGATTCTAGAATTCATACATTCTAAAATTCTGGAACCCAGATCTTGTTAGGATTCTAGAATGCATACATTATGGGATACTGGAATTCACCCATTCTGTGAGTCTAGAATTCAGACATTGTTTCTGGCATTCAGACGTTCTAAAATTCTAGAATTCAGACATCGTGGGTTTCTGGAACGGAGACATTATGCAACACACATTTTAGTAGTCTTGCGTTCAGACATTCTGTGAATCTCGCATTCAGATATCCTATGATTCATGGAATCGTACCTTCCGGGATTCTGGAATTCACACTGTCCTAAGATTCCAGAACTCAGACGTTTCTTGATTCTCCCATTCCGGAAATTAGACGTCCGAAGACTCTAGAATTCTAACATTTTATGACTCTAGAATTCAGACATTTTAGGATTCTAGAATTCAGACGTTTTAGGATTCTAGAATTCAGACATTGGAAGATTCTAGAATTCGGACCTTTTAAAGATTCTAGAGTCCATACATTCTAGGAATCCATAATTCAGACATCTGCTGAGTCTAGGTTTTCGACATTTTCACATTGGAGAATTCAGACCTGTTGAAGATTCTAGAATGCATACATTCCGAGATTCTGGAATTCACACATACTAAAATTCTAGAATTGAGACATCTTTGGATTCTAGAATTCTAACTGTCTACAATTCTAGAACTCACACATTTTCTGATTCTAGAATTCAGATGTTTTATCGTTTTACAATTCTGTAATTTGGACATGTGCAGATTCTGGAATTCCAGCGTTTTATGATTCTACAATCCTTTCATTTTTGGATTCTAGAATTCAGACCCTTTATGATTCCAGAAATCTGACATTCGATGATTCTAGATTTCAGAAATATTTGGGATTCTATAATTCATACATTCTTGGAATCTAGAACTCACACATTCTAGGATTCTGGAATTCATGCATTCTCAAATTATAAAAGTCACACATTCCAGAATTCTAGAATACACGCCTTCTTAACATCCTAGAAGCCATTCTTTCTAGGATTCCAAAATTCAGACGTTTTTACAATGGTAGAATTCATGCATTCTAGGATTCTAGGATTTAGACATATTTAAGACACTAGAATACATACATTCTAAAATTCTAGAATTCAGGTCTTGTTAGGATTCTAGAATTTATACATGATAGGATACTAGAATTCAGACATTCTATGATTCTAGAATTCAGACATTTTCTGTTTCTAGAATTCAGACATTCTGAAATTCTAGAATTCAGCCATTGTTGGATTCTAGAATTGAGACCCTCTACAACACACATTTTAGGAGTCTTGCATTCAGACATTCGATGATTCCCACATTCAGACATCTTATGATCCTAGAATTCAGACCTTCTAGGATTCTAGAATTCGCACTATTTGCAGATTCTTGAATTCATATATTCTAGGAATCTAGGATTCATACATGTTATGATTCTAGGATTTCGACATTTTTACATTGTAGAATGCAGACCCGTTTAAGATTCTAGAATGCATGGATTCCAAGATTCTAGAATATACACCTGCTAAAATTCTAGAATTCAGACATCGTTAGATTCTGGAAATTTAACATTCTACAATTCTAGAACACACACATTTTCAGATTCTCGGAATCAGACATCTTATGATTCTACAATTCTAGAATTTAGACATCCGGAGCTTCTAGAATTCTCACATTTTTTTTTAAAATTTTAGAATTCAGACATTTTAGGATTCTAGAATTCATGAATTCGAAGATTCCAAAATCCGGATCTTTTTTGGATGCCAGAATTCATACATTATAGGCACCTAAAATTCATACTTTTTAGGATTCTGGAAATCATACATTCTTGGATTCTAGAATTCAGACTTTTCTAGTATTCTAGAGTTCATGCATTCTAAGATTCTGGAATTGAGACCTTTTTCAGATTCTAGAATTCATACACCCTAGGATTCTAGAATTCATTCATTTTAGGATTCTAGAACTAAGACTTTTTATGGTCCTAGAATTCAGATATACTACCATTCGATAGTTCCGACATGCTTGCATTCTAGAATTCAGCCTTTCTTCCATGGTAGAATTCACACATTTTAGAATTCGAAAATTTTGACATTTTAACGATTCCACAATTCATACATTTTCGGATTCTAGAATTGAGGCATTTTATGATTCTAGAATTCATACATTCTGGGATTCTAGAATACAGACATTTTAGGATTCGGAAATTTATACATTCTAGGTTCTGGAGTTTAGACGTTTTGAAGATGCTAGAATTCAGACTTCTTTAGGATTCTAGAATGTGTGCCTTGTAGGATTCCAGAATTCACACGTTCTAGGATTCTAGAATTCAGACATTTCTTGATGCTAGTATTCAGTCATTCTAAAATTCTAGAATTCAGACATCATCGTTGGATTCTAAAATTAACACTTTCCACAATTCTAGGACTAACACTTTTTAGGGTTTTAGAATTGAGACATTTTATCATTGTAGAATTCTAGAATATGGACATCCTCATATTCTAGAATTCAGACATTTTATGATTTTAGGATTCATACAGTTCAGAACTGTAGAATTCAGACCTTTTTAAGATTCTAGAATTCATACATTTCAGGATTCTAGTATTCAGACATTCTATCATTCTTCCATTCATAGACCTTATGATTCTAAAGTTCATCTGTTCTAGGATTCTGGAATACAACCTTTATTGTAATTCCCGAATTCAACCGTTCTCGTATTCTAGAATTTAGACATTTTGTGATTCTAGAATTCAGATATTCTAAAGCTCTAGAATTCAGATATGGTTGGAGTACAGATTTCAGACTTTCTACAATTCTAGAACACAGACATTTTGGGATTCCAGAAATTCACACATTCCAGGATTCTAAAGTCCAATCCTGTCTTAGGATTCTAGAATGCGTACCTTCTAGGATTCTAGAATTCATATAGGTTAGGCTTTTAGAATTCATACATTCTAGGATTCCAGAATTCAGACCTGTATAGGATTCTAGAATTCATACATTCTGGGATTCTAGAATTCGGACCTTTTTAGTATTCTAGAACTCATACATGCTAAGATTCCGGAATTTAGACCAGTTTAAGATTCTCGAAATCATGCACTCTAAAATTCTAGAATTCCTACGTTCTACGATTCTAAAATTCAGACTTTTTAAGGTTCTAGGATTCGGACATACTATAATTCTACAATTTCCACATTGCTTGAATTCTGGAATTCCGAATTTCTTCATTTATACCATTCTCGCATTCAAAAATTCTAAAATTCATGTATGTGGTGATTCTAGAATTCACACTTTCTCGGATTCTAGAATTCAGACCTCTTTAGGATTCCAGAATTCAGACTTTTTATCCTTCTAGAACTCATGCATTCAAAGATTCTAGAATTCGGATCTATTTAGGATTCTAGAAATCATACACTCTAAAATTCTGGAATTCAGACCTAGTTAGGATTCTAGAATTCATACCTTTGGGCATTCTGGAATCCATACTTTCTAAACTTGCAAATTTCATGCATTCTACAGTTCTGGAGTACACACCTTTTTAACATTGTGGAATCCATTTTTTCGAGGATTCTAAAATTCAGGCCTTCTTAAATTTCTTGAATTCATACATTCTAAGGTTCTGGGATTCTAGGATTTGGACACATTAAAGATTCTAGAATTCGTACATTCTAAAATTCTGGAACCCACATCTTGTTAGCATTCTAGAATGCATACATTATGGGATACTGGAATTCACGCATTCTGTGAATCTAGAATTCAGACATTGTTTCTGGCATTCAGACGTTCTAAAATTCTAGAATTCAGACATTGTGGGTTTCTGGAACAGAGACGTTCTGCAACACACATTTTAGTCACCTTGTGTTCAGACATTCCGTGAATCTCTCATTCAGATATCCTATGATTCATGGAATCGTTCCTTCCGGGATTTTGGAATTCACACTGTCCTAAGATTCCAGAACTCAGACGTTTTTTGATTCTACCATTCCGGAAATTATACATCCGGAGACTCTAGAATTCTAAAATTTTATGACTCTAGAATTCAGACATTTTGGGAATCTAGAACTCAGACGTTTTAGGATTCTAGAATTCAGACACTGGAAGATTCTAGAATTCGGACCTTTTAAAGATTCTAGAGTCCATACATTCTAGGAATCCATAATTCAGACATCTTCTGAGTCTAGGTTTTCGACATTTTCACATTGGAGAATTCAGACCTGTTGAAGATACTAGAATGCATACATTCCGAGATTCTGGAATTCACACATACTAAAATTCTAGAATTGAGACATCTTTGGATTCTAGAATTGTATCTGTCTACAATTCTAGAACTCATACATTTTCTGATTCTAGAATTCAGATGTCTTATCGTTTTACAATTCTGTAATTTGGACATGTGCAGATTCAGGATTCCAGCGTTTTATGATTCTAGATTCCATTCATTTTTGGATTCTAGAGTTCAGACCCTTTATGATTCTAGAAATCTGACATTCGATGATTCTAGATTTCAGAAATATTTGGGATTCTAGAATTCATACACTCTTGAAATCTAGAATTCATACATTCTAGGATTCTGGAATTCATGCATTCTCAAATTAAAAAAGTCACACATTCCAGAATTCTACAATACATGCCTTCTTAACATTGTAGAAGCCATTCTTTCTAGGATTCCAAAATTCAGACGTTTTTACAATGGTAGAATTCATGCGTTCTAGGATTCTAGGATATAGACATATTTAAGACTCTAGAATACATACATTCTAAAATTCTAGAATTCAGGTCTTGTTAGGATTCTAGAATTTATACATGATAGGATACTAGAATTCACATATGCTATGATTCTAGAATTCAGACATTTTATGTTTCTAGAATTCAGACATTCTGAAATTCTGGAATTCAGCCATTGTTGGATTCTAGAATTGAGACCCTCTGCAACACACATTTTAGGAATCTTGCATTCAGACATTCCATGATTCCCATATTCAGACATCTTATCATCCTAGAATTCAGACCTTCTAGGATTCTAGAATTTGCACTATTTACAGATTCTAGAATTCGTACATTCAAGGAATCTATGATTCAGTCATGTTATGATTCTAGGATTTTGACATTTTTACATTGTAGAATTCAGAGCCGTTTAAGATTCTAGAATGCATACATTCCAAGATTCTAGAATTCAAACCTGCTAAAATTCTAGAATTCAGACATCGTTGGATTCTGGAAATTTAACATTCTACAATTCTAGAACACACACATTTTCAGATTCTCGAATTCAGACGTGTTATGATTCTACAATTCTAGAATTTAGACATCCGGAACTTCTAAATTCTCACCTTTTTTTTTTTTTTTTTTTTGGTTCTAGAATTCAGACATTTTAGGATTCTAGAATTCATGCATTTGAAGATTCTGAAATCCGGATCTTTTTTTGGATGCCAGAATTCATATATTCTAGGGACCTAGGTTTCCTACTTTTTAGGTTTCTGGAAATCATACATTCTAGGATTCTGGAATTCCAGAATTCAGACCTTTAGAGGATTCTGGAGTTCATTCATTCTAGGATTCTAGATTTCAGACTTTTCTAGTATTCTAGAATTCATGTATTCTTATATTCTGGAATTGAGACCTTTTTCAGATTCTAGAATTCATACACCCTGGGATTCTAGCATTCATTCATTTTAGGATTCTAGAACTAAGACTTTTTAGGGTCCTAGAATTCAGACATACTACCATTCGACAGTTCCGACATGCTTGCATTCTAGAATTCAGCATTTCTTCCATGGTAGAATTCACACATTTTAGAATTCGAAAATTTTGACATTTTAACGATTCCACAATTCATACATTTTTCGGATTCTAGAATTGAGGCATTTTATGATTCTAGAATTCATACATTCCGGAATTCTAGAATACAGACTTTTTAGGATTCAGAAATTTATACATTCTACGATTTTAGAGGTTAGACGTTTTAAAGATGCTAGAATTCAGACTTCTTTAGGATTCTAGAATGTGTGCCTTGTAGGATTCCAGAATTCACACTTTCTAGCATTCTAGAATTCAGATATTTCTTGATGCTAGAATTCAGTCACTGTAAAATTCTAGAATTCAGACATCATCGTTGGATTCTAAAATTAAGACTTTCCACAATTCTAGGACTAACATTTTTTATGGTTTTAGAATTGAGACATTTTATCATTGTAGAATTCTAGAATATGGACATCCTCATATTCTAGAATTCAGACATTTTATGATTTTAGGATTCATACAGTTTAGCACTATAGAATTCAGACCTTTTTAAGATTCTAGAATTCATACATTTCAGGATTCTAGTATTCAGACATTCTATCATTCTTCCATTCATAGACCTTATGATTCTACAATTCATCTCTTCTAGGATTCTGGAACTCATCCTATATTATAATTCCCAATTTCAAACGTTCCCGTATTCTAGAATTTAGACATTTTGTGATTCTAGAATTCAGATATTCTAAAGCTCTAGAATTCAGATATGGTTGGAGTCCAGATTTCAGACTTTCTACAATTCTAGAACTCAGATATTTTGTGTTTCCAGAATTTCACACATTCCAGGATTCTAAAGTTCAATCCTGTCTTAGGATTCTAGAATGCGTACCTTCTAGGATTCTGGAATTCATACAGGTTGGGGTTCTAGAATTCATACATTCTAGGATTCCAGAATTCAAACCTTTATAGGATTCTAGAATTAATTCATTCAAGGATTCTAGAATCCGGACCTTTTTAGGATTCTAGAACTCATACATGCTAAGATTCCGGAATTTAGACCAGTTTAAGATTCTAGAATTCATACACTCTAAAATTCTAGAATGCCTACGTTCTAGGATTCTAAAATTCAGACTTTTTAAGGTTCTAGGATTCGGACATACTATAATTCTACAATTTCCACATTGCTTGAATTCTGGAATTCCGAATTTCTTCATTTATACCATTCTCGCATTTAAAAATTCTAAAATTCATGTATTTGGTGATTCTAGAATTCACACCTTCTCGGATTCTAGAATTCAGACCTCTTTAGGATTCCAGAATTCAGACTTTGTTCATTCTAGAACTCATGCATTAAAAGATTCTAGAATTCAGATCTATTTAGGATTCTAGAATTCATACATTCTAAGATTCTAGAATTCAGACCTAGTTAGGATTCTAGAATTCATACTTTTGGGCATTCTGGAATCCATACGTTCTAAACTTGCAAATTTTATGCATTCTACAATTCTAGGGTACACACCTTTCTAACATTGTGGAATCCATTCTTTCGAGGATTCTAAAATTCAGGCCTTCTTAAAGTTCTTGAATTCATACATTCTAGGATTCTAGGATTCTAGGATTTGGACACATTTAAGATTCTAGAATTCATACATTCTAAAATTCTGGAACCCAGATCTTGTTAGGATTCTAGAATGCATACATTATGGGATACTGGAATTCACCCATTCTGTGAGTCTAGAATTCAGACATTGTTTCTGGCATTCAGACGTTCTAAAATTCTAGAATTCAGACATCGTGGGTTTCTGGAACGGAGACATTCTGCAACACACATTTTAGTAGTCTTGCGTTCAGACATTCTGTGAATCTCGCATTCAGATATCCTATGATTCATGGAATCGTACCTTCCGGGATTCTGGAATTCACACTGTCCTAAGATTCCAGAACTCAGACGTTTCTTGATTCTACCATTCCGGAAATTAGACGTCCGGAGACTCTAGAATTCTAACATTTTATGACTCTAGAATTCAGACATTTTAGGATTCTAGAATTCAGACGTTTTAGGATTCTAGAATTCAGACATTGGAAGATTCTAGAATTCGGACCTTTTAAAGATTCTAGAGTCCATACATTCTAGGAATCCATAATTCAGACATCTGCTGAGTCTAGGTTTTCGACATTTTCACATTGGAGAATTCAGACCTGTTGAAGATTCTAGAATGCATACATTCCGAGATTCTGGAATTCACACATACTAAAATTCTAGAATTGAGACATCTTTGGATTCTAGAATTCTAACTGTCTACAATTCTAGAACTCACACATTTTCTGATTCTAGAATTCAGATGTTTTATCGTTTTACAATTCTGTAATTTGGACATGTGCAGATTCTGGAATTCCAGCGTTTTATGATTCTACAATCCTTTCATTTTTGGATTCTAGAATTCAGACCCTTTATGATTCCAGAAATCTGACATTCGATGATTCTAGATTTCAGAAATATTTGGGATTCTATAATTCATACATTCTTGGAATCTAGAACTCACACATTCTAGGATTCTGGAATTCATGCATTCTCAAATTATAAAAGTCACACATTCCAGAATTCTAGAATACACGCCTTCTTAACATCCTAGAAGCCATTCTTTCTAGGATTCCAAAATTCAGACGTTTTTACAATGGTAGAATTCATGCATTCTAGGATTCTAGGATTTAGACATATTTAAGACACTAGAATACATACATTCTAAAATTCTAGAATTCAGGTCTTGTTAGGATTCTAGAATTTATACATGATAGGATACTAGAATTCAGACATTCTATGATTCTAGAATTCAGACATTTTCTGTTTCTAGAATTCAGACATTCTGAAATTCTAGAATTCAGCCATTGTTGGATTCTAGAATTGAGACCCTCTACAACACACATTTTAGGAGTCTTGCATTCAGACATTCGATGATTCCCACATTCAGACATCTTATGATCCTAGAATTCAGACCTTCTAGGATTCTAGAATTCACACTATTTGCAGATTCTTGAATTCATATATTCTAGGAATCTAGGATTCATACATGTTATGATTCTAGGATTTCGACATTTTTACATTGTAGAATGCAGACCCGTTTAAGATTCTAGAATGCATGGATTCCAAGATTCTAGAATATACACCTGCTAAAATTCTAGAATTCAGACATCGTTAGATTCTGGAAATTTAACATTCTACAATTCTAGAACACACACATTTTCAGATTCTCGGAATCAGACATCTTATGATTCTACAATTCTAGAATTTAGACATCCGGAGCTTCTAGAATTCTCACATTTTTTTTTTAAATTTTAGAATTCAGACATTTTAGGATTCTAGAATTCATGAATTCGAAGATTCCAAAATCCGGATCTTTTTTGGATGCCAGAATTCATACATTATAGGCACCTAAAATTCATACTTTTCAGGATTCTGGAAATCATACATTCTTGGATTCTAGAATTCAGACTTTTCTAGTATTCTAGAGTTCATGCATTCTAAGATTCTGGAATTGAGACCTTTTTCAGATTCTAGAATTCATACACCCTAGGATTCTAGAATTCATTCATTTTAGGATTCTAGAACTAAGACTTTTTATGGTCCTAGAATTCAGATATACTACCATTCGATAGTTCCGACATGCTTGCATTCTAGAATTCAGCCTTTCTTCCATGGTAGAATTCACACATTTTAGAATTCGAAAATTTTGACATTTTAACGATTCCACAATTCATACATTTTCGGATTCTAGAATTGAGGCATTTTATGATTCTAGAATTCATACATTCTGGGATTCTAGAATACAGACATTTTAGGATTCGGAAATTTATACATTCTAGGTTCTGGAGTTTAGACGTTTTGAAGATGCTAGAATTCAGACTTCTTTAGGATTCTAGAATGTGTGCCTTGTAGGATTCCAGAATTCACACGTTCTAGGATTCTAGAATTCAGACATTTCTTGATGTTAGTATTCAGTCATTCTAAAATTCTAGAATTCAGACATCATCGTTGGATTCTAAAATTAACACTTTCCACAATTCTAGGACTAACACTTTATAGGGTTTTAGAATTGAGACATTTTATCATTGTAGAATTCTAGAATATGGACATCCTCATATTCTAGAATTCAGACATTTTATGATTTTAGGATTCATGCAGTTCAGAACTGTAGAATTCAGACCTTTTTAAGATTCTAGAATTCATACATTTCAGGATTCTAGTATTCAGACATTCTATCATTCTTCCATTCATAGACCTTATGATTCTAAAGTTCATCTGTTCTAGGATTCTGGAATACAACCTTTATTGTAATTCCCGAATTCAACCGTTCTCGTATTCTAGAATTTAGACATTTTGTGATTCTAGAATTCAGATATTCTAAAGCTCTAGAATTCAGATATGGTTGGAGTACAGATTTCAGACTTTCTACAATTCTAGAACACAGACATTTTGGGATTCCAGAAATTCACACATTCCAGGATTCTAAAGTCCAATCCTGTCTTAGGATTCTAGAATGCGTACCTTCTAGGATTCTAGAATTCATATAGGTTAGGCTTTTAGAATTCATACATTCTAGGATTCCAGAATTCAGACCTGTATAGGATTCTAGAATTCATACATTCTAGGATTCTAGAATTCGGACCTTTTTAGTATTCTAGAACTCATACATGCTAAGATTCCGGAATTTAGACCAGTTTAAGATTCTAGAAATCATGCACTCTAAAATTCTAGAATTCCTACGTTCTACGATTCTAAAATTCAGACTTTTTAAGGTTCTAGGATTCGGACATACTATAATTCTTCAATTTCCACATTGCTTGCATTCTGGAATTCCGAATTTCTTCATTTATACCATTCTCGCATTCAAAAATTCTAAAATTCATGTATGTGGTGATTCTAGAATTCACACCTTCTCGGATTCTAGAATTCAGACCTCTTTAGGATTCCAGAATTCAGACTTTTTATCCTTCTAGAACTCATGCATTCAAAGATTCTAGAATTCGGATCTATTTAGGATTCTAGAAATCATACACTCTAAGATTCTGGAATTCAGACCTAGTTAGGATTCTAGAATTCATACGTTTGGGCATTCTGGAATCCATACTTTCTAAACTTGCAAATTTCATGCATTCTACAATTCTGGAGTACACACCTTTTTAACATTGTGGAATCCATTTTTTCGAGGATTCTAAAATTCAGGCCTTCTTAAATTTCTTGAATTCATACATTCTAAGGTTCTGGGATTCTAGGATTTGGACACATTAAAGATTCTAGAATTCGTACATTCTAAAATTCTGGAACCCACATCTTGTTAGCATTCTAGAATGCATACATTATGGGATACTGGAATTCACGCATTCTGTGAATCTAGAATTCAGACATTGTTTCTGGCATTCAGACGTTCTAAAATTCTAGAATTCAGACATTGTGGGTTTCTGGAACAGAGACGTTCTGCAACACACATTTTAGTCACCTTGTGTTCAGACATTCCGTGAATCTCTCATTCAGATATCCTATGATTCATGGAATCGTTCCTTCCGGGATTTTGGAATTCACACTGTCCTAAGATTCCAGAACTCAGACGTTTTTTGATTCTACCATTCCGGAAATTATACATCCGGAGACTCTAGAATTCTAAAATTTTATGACTCTAGAATTCAGACATTTTGGGAATCTAGAATTCAGACGTTTTAGGATTCTAGAATTCAGACACTGGAAGATTCTAGAATTCGGACCTTTTAAAGATTCTAGAGTCCATACATTCTAGGAATCCATAATTCAGACATCTTCTGAGTCTAGGTTTTTGACATTTTCACATTGGAGAATTCAGACCTGTTGAAGATACTAGAATGCATACATTCCGAGATTCTGGAATTCACACATACTAAAATTCTAGAATTGAGACATCTTTGGATTCTAGAATTGTATCTGTCTACAATTCTAGAACTCATACATTTTCTGATTCTAGAATTCAGATGTTTTATCGTTTTACAATTCTGTAATTTGGACATGTGCAGATTCAGGATACCAGCGTTTTATGATTCTAGATTCCATTCATTTTTTTGGATTCTAGAGTTCAGACCCTTTATGATTCTAGAAATCTGACATTCGATGATTCTAGATTTCAGAAATATTTGGGATTCTAGAATTCATACACTCTTGAAATCTAGAATTCATACATTCTAGGATTCTGGAATTCATGCATTCTCAAATTTAAAAAAGTCACACATTCCAGAATTCTAGAATACATGCCTTCTTAACATTGTAGAAGCCATTCTTTCTAGGATTCCAAAATTCAGACGTTTTTACAATGGTAGAATTCATGCGTTCTAGGATTCTAGGATATAGACATATTTAAGACTCTAGAATACATACATTCTAAAATTCTAGAATTCAGGTCTTGTTAGGATTCTAGAATTTATACATGATAGGATACTAGAATTCACATATGCTATGATTCTAGAATTCAGACATTTTATGTTTCTAGAATTCAGACATTCTGAAATTCTGGAATTCAGCCATTGTTGGATTCTAGAATTGAGACCCTCTGCAACACACATTTTAGGAGTCTTGCATTCAGACATTCCATGATTCCCATATTCAGACATCTTATCATCCTAGAATTCAGACCTTCTAGGATTCTAGAATTTGCACTATTTACAGATTCTAGAATTCATACATTCAAGGAATCTATGATTCAGTCATGTTATGATTCTAGGATTTTGACATTTTTACATTGTAGAATTCAGAACATTTTTACATTGTAGAATTCAGAGCCGTTTAAGATTCTAGAATGCATACATTCCAAGATTCTAGAATTCAAACCTGCTAAAATTCTAGAATTCAGACATCGTTGGATTCTGGAAATTTAACATTCTACAATTCTAGAACACACACATTTTCAGATTCTCGAATTCAGACGTGTTATGATTCTACAATTCTAGAATTTAGACATCCGGAACTTCTAAATTCTCACCTTTTTTTTTTTTTTTTTTTTGGTTCTAGAATTCAGACATTTTAGGATTCTAGAATTCATGCATTTGAAGATTCTGAAATCCGGATCTTTTTTTGGATGCCAGAATTCATATATTCTAGGGACCTAGGTTTCCTACTTTTTAGGTTTCTGGAAATCATACATTCTAGGATTCTGGAATTCCAGAATTCAGACCTTTAGAGGATTCTGGAGTTCATTCATTCTAGGATTCTAGATTTCAGACTTTTCTAGTATTCTAGAATTCATGTATTCTTATATTCTGGAATTGAGACCTTTTTCAGATTCTAGAATTCATACACCCTGGGATTCTAGCATTCATTCATTTTAGGATTCTAGAACTAAGACTTTTTATGGTCCTAGAATTCAGACATACTACCATTCGACAGTTCCGACATGCTTGCATTCTAGAATTCAGCATTTCTTCCATGGTAGAATTCACACATTTTAGAATTCGAAAATTTTGACATTTTAACGATTCCACAATTCATACATTTTTCGGATTCTAGAATTGAGGCATTTTATGATTCTAGAATTCATACATTCCGGAATTCTAGAATACAGACTTTTTAGGATTCAGAAATTTATACATTCTACGATTTTAGAGGTTAGACGTTTTAAAGATGCTAGAATTCAGACTTCTTTTGGATTCTAGAATGTGTGCCTTGTAGGATTCCAGAATTCACACTTTCTAGCATTCTAGAATTCAGATATTTCTTGATGCTAGAATTCAGTCACTGTAAAATTCTAGAATTCAGACATCATCGTTGGATTCTAAAATTAAGACTTTCCACAATTCTAGGACTAACATTTTTTAGGGTTTTAGAATTGAGACATTTTATCATTGTAGAATTCTAGAATATGGACATCCTCATATTCTAGAATTCAGACATTTTATGATTTTAGGATTCATACAGTTTAGCACTATAGAATTCAGACCTTT
Source organism: Saimiri boliviensis (assembly GCF_048565385.1). Lineage (NCBI taxonomy): Eukaryota > Metazoa > Chordata > Mammalia > Primates > Cebidae > Saimiri > Saimiri boliviensis. The sequence goes on along the minus strand of NC_133470.1, from coordinate 81,042,320 downwards.
TTAAGATTCTAGAATTCATACATTTCAGGATTCTAGTATTCAGACATTCTATCATTCTTCCATTCATAGACCTTATGATTCTACAATTCATCTCTTCTAGGATTCTGGAACTCATCCTATATTATAATTCCCAATTTCAAACGTTCCCGTATTCTAGAATTTAGACATTTTGTGATTCTAGAATTCAGATATTCTAAAGCTCTAGAATTCAGATATGGTTGGAGTCCAGATTTCAGACTTTCTACAATTCTAGAACTCAGATATTTTGTGTTTCCAGAATTTCACACATTCCAGGATTCTAAAGTTCAATCCTGTCTTAGGATTCTAGAATGCGTACCTTCTAGGATTCTGGAATTCATACAGGTTGGGGTTCTAGAATTCATACATTCTAGGATTCCAGAATTCAAACCTTTATAGGATTCTAGAATTAATTCATTCAAGGATTCTAGAATCCGGACCTTTTTAGGATTCTAGAACTCATACATGCTAAGATTCCAGAATTTAGACCAGTTTAAGATTCTAGAATTCATACACTCTAAAATTCTAGAATGCCTACGTTCTAGGATTCTAAAATTCAGACTTTTTAAGGTTCTAGGATTCGGACATACTATAATTCTACAATTTCCACATTGCTTGAATTCTGGAATTCCGAATTTCTTCATTTATGCCATTCTCGCATTTAAAAATTCTAAAATTCATGTATTTGGTGATTCTAGAATTCACACCTTCTCGGATTCTAGAATTCAGACCTCTTTAGGATTCCAGAATTCAGAGTTTGTTCATTCTAGAACTCATGCATTAAAAGATTCTAGAATTCAGATCTATTTAGGATTCTAGAATTCATACATTCTAAGATTCTAGAATTCAGACCTAGTTAGGATTCTAGAATTCATACGTTTGGGCATTCTGGAATCCATACGTTCTAAACTTGCAAATTTTATGCATTCTACAATTCTAGGGTACACACCTTTCTAACATTGTGGAATCCATTCTTTCGAGGATTCTAAAATTCAGGCCTTCTTAAAGTTCTTGAATTCATACATTCTAGGATTCTAGGATTCTAGGATTTGGACACATTTAAGATTCTAGAATTCATACATTCTAAAATTCTGGAACCCAGATCTTGTTAGGATTCTAGAATGCATACATTATGGGATACTGGAATTCACCCATTCTGTGAGTCTAGAATTCAGACATTGTTTCTGGCATTCAGACGTTCTACAATTCTAGAATTCAGACATCGTGGGTTTCTGGAACGGAGACATTCTGCAACACACATTTTAGTAGTCTTGCGTTCAGACATTCTGTGAATCTCGCATTCAGATATCCTATGATTCATGGAATCGTACCTTCCGGGATTCTGGAATTCACACCGTCCTAAGATTCCAGAACTCAGACGTTTCTTGATTCTACCATTCCGGAAATTAGACGTCCGGAGACTCTAGAATTCTAACATTTTATGACTCTAGAATTCAGACATTTTAGGATTCTAGAATTCAGACGTTTTAGGATTCTAGAATTCAGACATTGGAAGATTCTAGAATTCGGACCTTTTAAAGATTCTAGAGTCCATACATTCTAGGAATCCATAATTCAGACATCTTCTGAGTCTAGGTTTTCGACATTTTCACATTGGAGAATTCAGACCTGTTGAAGATTCTAGAATGCATACATTCCGAGATTCTGGAATTCACACATACTAAAATTCTAGAATTGAGACATCTTTGGATTCTAGAATTGTATCTGTCTACAATTCTAGAACTCATACATTTTCTGATTCTAGAATTCAGATGTTTTATCGTTTTACAATTCTGTAATTTGGACATGTGCAGATTCAGGATTCCAGCGTTTTATGATTCTAGATTCCATTCATTTTTGGATTCTAGAGTTCAGACCCTTTATGATTCTAGAAATCTGACATTCGATGATTCTAGATTTCAGAAATATTTGGGATTCTAGAATTCATACATTCTTGAAATCTAGAATTCATACATTCTAGGATTCTGGAATTCATGCATTCTCAAATTAAAAAAGTCACACATTCCCGAATTCTAGAATACATGCCTTCTTAACATTGTAGAAGCCATTCTTTCTAGGATTCCAAAATTCAGACGTTTTTACAATGGTAGAATTCATGCGTTCTAGGATTCTAGGATATAGACATATTTAAGACTCTAGAATACATACATTCTAAAATTCTAGAATTCAGGTCTTGTTAGGATTCTAGAATTTATACATGATAGGATACTAGAATTCACATATTCTATGATTCTAGAATTCAGACATTTTATGTTTCTAGAATTCAGACATTCTGAAATTCTGGAATTCAGCCATTGTTGGATTCTAGAATTGAGACCCTCTGCAACACACATTTTAGGAGTCTTGCATTCAGACATTCCATGATTCCCATATTCAGACATCTTATCATCCTAGAATTCAGACCTTCTAGGATTCTAGAATTTGCACTATTTACAGATTCTAGAATTCATACATTCAAGGAATCTATGATTCAGTCATGTTATGATTCTAGGATTTTGACATTTTTACATTGTAGAATTCAGAGCCGTTTAAGATTCTAGAATGCATACATTCCAAGATTCTAGAATTCACACCTGCTAAAATTCTAGAATTCAGACATCGTTGGATTCTGGAAATTTAACATTCTACAATTCTAGAACACACACATTTTCAGATTCTCGAATTCAGACATGTTATGATCCTACAATTCTAGAATTTAGACATCCGGAACTTCTAAATTCTCACCTTTTTTTTTGGTTCTAGAATTCAGACATTTTAGGATTCTAGAATTCATGCATTTGAAGATTCTGAAATCCGGATCTTTTTTTGGATGCCAGAATTCATATATTCTAGGGACCTAGGTTTCCTACTTTTTAGGTTTCTGGAAATCATACATTCTAGGATTCTGGAATTCCAGAATTCAGACCTTTAGAGGATTCTGGAGTTCATTCATTCTAGGATTCTAGATTTCAGACTTTTCTAGTATTGTAGAATTCATGTATTCTTATATTCTGGAATTGAGACCTTTTTCAGATTCTAGAATTCATACACCCTGGGATTCTAGCATTCATTCATTTTAGGATTCTAGAACTAAGACTTTTTATGGTCCTAGAATTCAGACATACTACCATTCGACAGTTCCGACATGCTTGCATTCTAGAATTCAGCATTTCTTCCATGGTAGAATTCACACATTTTAGAATTCGAAAATTTTGACATTTTAACGATTCCACAATTCATACATTTTTCGGATTCTAGAATTGAGGCATTTTATGATTCTAGAATTCATACATTCCGGAATTCTAGAATACAGACTTTTTAGGATTCAGAAATTTATACATTCTACGATTTTAGAGGTTAGACGTTTTAAAGATGCTAGAATTCAGACTTCTTTAGGATTCTAGAATGTGTGCCTTGTAGGATTCCAGAATTCACACTTTCTAGCATTCTAGAATTCAGATATTTCTTGATGCTAGAATTCAGTCATTGTAAAATTCTAGAATTCAGACATCATCGCTGGACTCTAAAATTAAGACTTTCCACAATTCTAGGACTAACATTTTTTAGGGTTTTAGAATTGAGACATTTTATCATTGAAGAATTCTAGAATATGGACATCCTCATATTCTAGAATTCAGACATTTTATGATTTTAGGATTCATACAGTTTAGCACTATAGAATTCAGACCTTTTTAAGATTCTAGAATTCATACATTTCAGGATTCTAGTATTCAGACATTCTATCATTCTTCCATTCATAGACCTTATGATTCTACAATTCATCTCTTCTAGGATTCTGGAACTCATCCTATATTATAATTCCCAATTTCAAACGTTCCTGTATTCTAGAATTTAGACATTTTGTGATTCTAGAATTCAGATATTCTAAAGCTCTAGAATTCAGATATGGTTGGAGTCCAGATTTCAGACTTTCTACAATTCTAGAACTCAGATATTTTGTGTTTCCAGAATTTCACACATTCCAGGATTCTAAAGTTCAATCCTGTCTTAGGATTCTAGAATGCGTACCTTCTAGGATTCTGGAATTCATACAGGTTGGGGTTCTAGAATTCATACATTCTAGGATTCCAGAATTCAAACCTTTATAGGATTCTAGAATTAATTCATTCAAGGATTCTAGAATCCGGACCTTTTTAGGATTCTAGAACTCATACATGCTAAGATTCCGGAATTTAGACCAGTTTAAGATTCTAGAATTCATACACTCTAAAATTCTAGAATGCCTACGTTCTAGGATTCTAAAATTCAGACTTTTTAAGGTTCTAGGATTCGGACATACTATAATTCTACAATTTCCACATTGCTTGAATTCTGGAATTCCGAATTTCTTCATTTATACCATTCTCGCATTTAAAAATTCTAAAATTCATGTATGTGGTGATTCTAGAATTCACACCTTCTCGGATTCTAGAATTCAGACCTCTTTAGGATTCCAGAATTCAGACTTTGTTCATTCTAGAACTCATGCATTAAAAGATTCTAGAATTCAGATCTATTTAGGATTCTAGAATTCATACATTCTAAGATTCTAGAATTCAGACCTAGTTAGGATTCTAGAATTCATACGTTTGGGCATTCTGGAATCCATACGTTCTAAACTTGCAAATTTTATGCATTCTACAATTCTAGGCTACACACCTTTTTAACATTGTGGAATCCATTCTTTCGAGGATTCTAAAATTCAGGCCTTCTTAAAGTTCTTGAATTCATACATTCTAGGATTCTAGGATTCTAGGATTTGGACACATTTAAGATTCTAGAATTCATACATTCTAAAATTCTGGAACCCAGATCTTGTTAGGATTCTAGAATGCATACATTATGGGATACTGGAATTCACCCATTCTGTGAGTCTAGAATTCAGACATTGTTTCTGGCATTCAGACGTTCTAAAATTCTAGAATTCAGACATCGTGGGTTTCTGGAACGGAGACATTCTGCAACACACATTTTAGTAGTCTTGTGTTCAGACATTCTGTGAATCTCGCATTCAGATATCCTATGATTCATGGAATCGTACCTTCCGGGATTCTGGAATTCACACTGTCCTAAGATTCCAGAACTCAGACGTTTCTTGATTCTACCATTCCGGAAATTAGACGTCCGGAGACTCTAGAATTCTAACATTTTATGACTCTAGAATTCAGACATTTTTGGATTCCAGAATTCAGACGTTTTAGGATTCTAGAATTCAGACATTGGAAGATTCTAGAATTCGGACCTTTTAAAGATTCTAGAGTCCATACATTCTAGGAATCCATAATTCAGACATCTTCTGAGTCTAGGTTTTCGACATTTTCACATTGGAGAACTCAGACCTGTTGAAGATTCTAGAATGCATACATTCCGAGATTCTGGAATTCACACATACTAAAATACTGGAATTGAGACATCTTTGGATTCTAGAATTGTATCTGTCTACAATTCTAGAACTCATACATTTTCTGATTCTAGAATTCAGATGTTTTATCGTTTTACAATTCTGTAATTTGGACATGTGCAGATTCAGGATTCCAGCGTTTTATGATTCTAGATTCCATTCATTTTTGGATTCTAGAGTTCAGACCCTTTATGATTCTAGAAATCTGACATTCGATGATTCTAGATTTCAGAAATATTTGGGATTCTAGAATTCATACATTTTTGAAATCTAGAATTCATACATTCTAGGATTCTGGAATTCATGCATTCTCAAATTAAAAAAGTCACACATTCCCGAATTCTAGAATACATGCCTTCTTAACATTGTAGAAGCCATTCTTTCTAGGATTCCAAAATTCAGACGTTTTTACAATGGTAGAATTCATGCGTTCTAGGATTCTAGGATATAGACATATTTAAGACTCTAGAATACATACATTCTAAAATTCTAGAATTCAGGTCTTGTTAGGATTCTAGAATTTATACATGATAGGATACTAGAATTCACATATTCTATGATTCTAGAATTCAGACATTTTATGTTTCTAGAATTCAGACATTCTGAAATTCTGGAATTCAGCCATTGTTGGATTCTAGAATTGAGACCCTCTGCAACACACATTTTAGGAGTCTTGCATTCAGACATTCCATGATTCCCATATTCAGACATCTTATCATCCTAGAATTCAGACCTTCTAGGATTCTAGAATTTGCGCTATTTACAGATTCTAGAATTCATACATTCAAGGAATCTATGATTCAGTCATGTTATGATTCTAGGATTTTGACATTTTTACATTGTAGAATTCAGAGCCGTTTAAGATTCTAGAATGCATACATTCCAAGATTCTAGAATTCAAACCTGCTAAAATTCTAGAATTCAGACATCGTTGGATTCTGGAAATTTAACATTCTACAATTCTAGAACACACACATTTTCAGATTCTCGAATTCAGACGTGTTATGATTCTACAATTCTAGAATTTAGACATCCGGAACTTCTAAATTCTCACCTTTTTTTTTTTTGGTTCTAGAATTCAGACATTTTAGGATTCTAGAATTCATGCATTTGAAGATTCTGAAATCCGGATCTTTTTTTGGATGCCAGAATTCATATATTCTAGGGACCTAGGTTTCCTACTTTTTAGGTTTCTGGAAATCATACATTCTAGGATTCTGGAATTCCAGAATTCAGACCTTTAGAGGATTCTGGAGTTCATTCATTCTAGGATTCTAGATTTCAGACTTTTCTAGTATTCTAGAATTCATGTATTCTTATATTCTGGAATTGAGACCTTTTTCAGATTCTAGAATTCATACACCCTGGGATTCTAGCATTCATTCATTTTAGGATTCTAGAACTAAGACTTTTTATGGTCCTAGAATTCAGACATACTACCATTCGACAGTTCCGACATGCTTGCATTCTAGAATTCAGCATTTCTTCCATGGTAGAATTCACACATTTTAGAATTCGAAAATTTTGACATTTTAACGATTCCACAATTCATACATTTTTCGGATTCTAGAATTGAGGCATTTTATGATTCTAGAATTCATACATTCCGGAATTCTAGAATACAGCCTTTTTAGGATTCAGAAATTTATACATTCTACGATTTTAGAGGTTAGACGTTTTAAAGATGCTAGAATTCAGACTTCTTTAGGATTCTAGAATTTGTGCCTTGTAGGATTCCAGAATTCACACTTTCTAGCATTCAAGAATTCAGATATTTCTTGATGCTAGAATTCAGTCATTGTAAAATTCTAGAATTCAGACATCATCGCTGTATTCTAAAATTAAGACTTTCCACAATTCTAGGACTAACATTTTTTAGGGTTTTAGAATTGAGACATTTTATCATTGTAGAATTCTAGAATATGGACATCCTCATATTCTAGAATTCAGACATTTTATGATTTTAGGATTCATACAGTTTAGCACTATAGAATTCAGACCTTTTTAAGATTCTAGAATTCATACATTTCAGGATTCTAGTATTCAGACATTCTATCATTCTTCCATTCATAGACCTTATGATTCTACAATTCATCTCTTCTAGGATTCTGGAACTCATCCTATATTATAATTCCCAATTTCAAACGTTCCTGTATTCTAGAATTCAGACATTTTGTGATTCTAGAATTCAGATATTCTAAAGCTCTAGAATTCAGATATGGTTGGAGTCCAGATTTCAGACTTTCTACAATTCTAGAACTCAGATATTTTGTGTTTCCAGAATTTCACACATTCCAGGATTCTAAAGTTCAATCCTGTCTTAGGATTCTAGAATGCGTACCTTCTAGGATTCTGGAATTCATACAGGTTGGGGTTCTAGAATTCATACATTCTAGGATTCCAGAATTCAAACCTTTATAGGATTCTAGAATTAATTCATTCAAGGATTCTAGAATCCGGACCTTTTTAGGATTCTAGAACTCATACATGCTAAGATTCCGGAATTTAGACCAGTTTAAGATTCTAGAATTCATACACTCTAAAATTCTAGAATGCCTACGTTCTAGGATTCTAAAATTCAGACTTTTTAAGGTTCTAGGATTCGGACATACTATAATTCTACAATTTCCACATTGCTTGAATTCTGGAATTCCGAATTTCTTCATTTATACCATTCTCGCATTTAAAAATTCTAAAATTCATGTATTTGGTGATTCTAGAATTCACACCTTCTCGGATTCTAGAATTCAGACCTCTTTAGGATTCCAGAATTCAGACGTTGTTCATTCTAGAACTCATGCATTAAAAGATTCTAGAATTCAGATCTATTTAGGATTCTAGAATTCATACATTCTAAGATTCTAGAATTCAGACCTAGTTAGGATTCTAGAATTCATACGTTTGGGCATTCTGGAATCCATACGTTCTAAACTTGCAAATTTTATGCATTCTACAATTCTAGGGTACACACCTTTCTAACATTGTGGAATCCATTCTTTCGAGGATTCTAAAATTCAGGCCTTCTTAAAGTTCTTGAATTCATACATTCTAGGATTCTAGGATTCTAGGATTTGGACACATTTAAGATTCTAGAATTCATACATTCTAAAATTCTGGAACCCAGATCTTGTTAGGATTCTAGAATGCATACATTATGGGATACTGGAATTCACCCATTCTGTGAGTCTAGAATTCAGACATTGTTTCTGGCATTCAGACGTTCTAAAATTCTAGAATTCAGACATCGTGGGTTTCTGGAACGGAGACATTCTGCAACACACATTTTAGTAGTCTTGCGTTCAGACATTCTGTGAATCTCGCATTCAGATATCCTATGATTCATGGAATCGTACCTTCCGGGATTCTGGAATTCACACTGTCCTAAGATTCCAGAACTCAGACGTTTCTTGATTCTACCATTCCGGAAATTAGACGTCCGGAGACTCTAGAATTCTAAAATTTTATGACTCTAGAATTCAGACATTTTAGGATTCTAGAATTCAGACGTTTTAGGATTCTAGAATTCAGACATTGGAAGATTCTAGAATTCGGACCTTTTAAAGATTCCAGAGTCCATACATTCTAGGAATCCATAATTCAGACATCTTCTGAGTCTAGGTTTTCGACATTTTCACATTGGAGAATTCAGACCTGTTGAAGATTCCAGAATGCATACATTCCGAGATTCTGGAATTCACACATACTAAAATTCTAGAATTGAGACATCTTTGGATTCTAGAATTCTAACTGTCTACAATTCTAGAACTCACACATTTTCTGATTCTAGAATTCAGATGTTTTATCGTTTTACAATTCTGTAATTTGGACATGTGCAGATTCTGGAATTCCAGCGTTTTATGATTCTACAATCCATTCATTTTTGGATTCTAGAATTCAGACCCTTTATGATTCCAGAAATCTGACATTCGATGATTCTAGATTTCAGAAATATTTGGGATTCTAGAATTCATACATTCTTGGAATCTAGAACTCACACATTCTAGGATTCTGGAATTCATGCATTCTCAAATTATAAAAGTCACACATTCCAGAATTCTAGAATACACGCCTTCTTAACATCGTAGAAGCCATTCTTTCTAGGATTCCAAAATTCAGACGTTTTTACAATGGTAGAATTCATGCATTCTAGGATTCTAGGATTTAGACATGTTTAAGACACTAGAATACATACATTCTAAAATTCTAGAATTCAGGTCTTGTTAGGATTCTAGAATTTATACATGATAGGATACTAGAATTCAGACATTCTATGATTCTAGAATTCAGACATTTTCTGTTTCTAGAATTCAGACATTCTGAAATTCTGGAATTCAGCCATTGTTGGATTCTAGAATTGAGACCCTCTGCAACACACATTTTAGGAGTCTTGCATTCAGACATTCGATGATTCCCACATTCAGACATCTTATGATCCTAGAATTCAGACCTTCTAGGATTCTAGAATTCGCACTATTTGCAGATTCTAGAATTCAGATATTCTAGGAATCTAGGATTCAGACATGTTATGATTCTAGGATTTCGACATTTTTACATTGTAGAATGCAGACCCGTGTAAGATTCTAGAATGCATACATTCCAAGATTCTAGAATATACACCTGCTAAAATTCTAGAATTCAGACATCGTTAGATTCTGGAAATTTAACATTCTACAATTCTAGAACACACACATTTTCAGATTCTCGGAATCAGACGTCTTATGATTCTACAATTCTAGAATTTAGACATCCGGAGCTTCTAGAATTCTCACTTTTTTTTTTTTAATTTTAGAATTCAGACATTTTAGGATTCTAGAATTCATGAATTCGAAGATTCCAAAATCCGGATCTCTTTTGGATGCCAGAATTCATACATTATAGGCACCTAAAATTCATACTTTTTAGGATTCTGGAAATCATACATTCTTGGATTCTAGAATTCAGACTTTTCTAGTATTCTAGAGTTCATGCATTCTAAGATTCTGGAATTGAGACCTTTTTCAGATTCTAGAATTCATACACCCTAGGATTCTAGAATTCATTCATTTTAGGATTCTAGAACTAAGACTTTTTATGGTCCTAGAATTCAGATATACTACCATTCGATAGTTCCGACATGCTTGCATTCTAGAATTCAGCCTTTCTTCCATGGTAGAATTCACACATTTTAGAATTCGAAAATTTTGACATTTTAACGATTCCACAATTCATACATTTTCGGATTCTAGAATTGAGGCATTTTATGATTCTAGAATTCATACATTCTGGGATTCTAGAATACAGACATTTTAGGATTCGGAAATTTATACATTCTAGGTTCTGGAGTTTAGACGTTTTGAAGATGCTAGAATTCAGACTTCTTTAGGATTCTAGAATGTGTGCCTTGTAGGATTCCAGAATTCACACGTTCTAGGATTCTAGAATTCAGACATTTCCTGATGCTAGTATTCAGTCATTCTAAAATTCTAGAATTCAGACATCATCGTTGGATTCTAAAATTAACACTTTCCACAATTCTAGGGCTAACACTTTTTAGGGTTTTAGAATTGAGACATTTTATCATTGTAGAATTCTTGAATATGGACATCCTCATATTCTAGAATTCAGACATTTTATGATTTTAGGATTCATACAGTTTAGCACTATAGAATTCAGACCTTTTTAAGATTCTAGAATTCATACATTTCAGGATTCTAGTATTCAGACATTCTATCATTCTTCCATTCATAGACCTTATGATTCTACAATTCATCTCTTCTAGGATTCTGGAACTCATCCTATATTATAATTCCCAATTTCAAACGTTCCTGTATTCTAGAATTTAGACATTTTGTGATTCTAGAATTCAGATATTCTAAAGCTCTAGAATTCAGATATGGTTGGAGTCCAGATTTCAGACTTTCTACAATTCTAGAACTCAGATATTTTGTGTTTCCAGAATTTCACACATTCCAGGATTCTAAAGTTCAATCCTGTCTTAGGATTCTAGAATGCGTACCTTCTAGGATTCTGGAATTCATACAGGTTGGGGTTCTAGAATTCATACATTCTAGGATTCCAGAATTCAAACCTTTATAGGATTCTAGAATTAATTCATTCAAGGATTCTAGAATCCGGACCTTTTTAGGATTCTAGAACTCATACATGCTAAGATTCCGGAATTTAGACCAGTTTAAGATTCTAGAATTCATACACTCTAAAATTCTAGAATGCCTACGTTCTAGGATTCTAAAATTCAGACTTTTTAAGGTTCTAGGATTCGGACATACTATAATTCTACAATTTCCACATTGCTTGAATTCTGGAATTCCGAATTTCTTCATTTATACCATTCTCGCATTTAAAAATTCTAAAATTCATGTATTTGGTGATTCTAGAATTCACACCTTCTCGGATTCTAGAATTCAGACCTCTTTAGGATTCCAGAATTCAGACTTTGTTCATTCTAGAACTCATGCATTAAAAGATTCTAGAATTCAGATCTATTTAGGATTCTAGAATTCATACATTCTAAGATTCTAGAATTCAGACCTAGTTAGGATTCTAGAATTCATACGTTTGGGCATTCTGGAATCCATACGTTCTAAACTTGCAAATTTTATGCATTCTACAATTCTAGGGTACACACCTTTCTAACATTGTGGAATCCATTCTTTCGAGGATTCTAAAATTCAGGCCTTCTTAAAGTTCTTGAATTCATACATTCTAGGATTCTAGGATTCTAGGATTTGGACACATTTAAGATTCTAGAATTCATACATTCTAAAATTCTGGAACCCAGATCTTGTTAGGATTCTAGAATGCATACATTATGGGATACTGGAATTCACCCATTCTGTGAGTCTAGAATTCAGACATTGTTTCTGGCATTCAGACGTTCTAAAATTCTAGAATTCAGACATCGTGGGTTTCTGGAACGGAGACATTCTGCAACACACATTTTAGTAGTCTTGCGTTCAGACATTCTGTGAATCTCGCATTCAGATATCCTATGATTCATGGAATCGTACCTTCCGGGATTCTGGAATTCACACTGTCCTAAGATTCCAGAACTCAGACGTTTCTTGATTCTACCATTCCGGAAATTAGACGTCCGGAGACTCTAGAATTCTAAAATTTTATGACTCTAGAATTCAGACATTTTAGGATTCTAGAATTCAGACGTTTTAGGATTCTAGAATTCAGACATTGGAAGATTCTAGAATTCGGACCTTTTAAAGATTCCAGAGTCCATACATTCTAGGAATCCATAATTCAGACATCTTCTGAGTCTAGGTTTTCGACATTTTCACATTGGAGAATTCAGACCTGTTGAAGATTCCAGAATGCATACATTCCGAGATTCTGGAATTCACACATACTAAAATTCTAGAATTGAGACATCTTTGGATTCTAGAATTCTAACTGTCTACAATTCTAGAACTCACACATTTTCTGATTCTAGAATTCAGATGTTTTATCGTTTTACAATTCTGTAATTTGGACATGTGCAGATTCTGGAATTCCAGCGTTTTATGATTCTACAATCCATTCATTTTTGGATTCTAGAATTCAGACCCTTTATGATTCCAGAAATCTGACATTCGATGATTCTAGATTTCAGAAATATTTGGGATTCTATAATTCATACATTCTTGGAATCTAGAACTCACACATTCTAGGATTCTGGAATTCATGCATTCTCAAATTATAAAAGTCACACATTCCAGAATTCTAGAATACACGCCTTCTTAACATCGTAGAAGCCATTCTTTCTAGGATTCCAAAATTCAGACGTTTTTACAATGGTAGAATTCATGCATTCTAGGATTCTAGGATTTAGACATATTTAAGACACTAGAATACATACATTCTAAAATTCTAGAATTCAGGTCTTGTTAGGATTCTAGAATTTATACATGATAGGATACTAGAATTCAGACATTCTATGATTCTAGAATTCAGACATTTTCTGTTTCTAGAATTCAGACATTCTGAAATTCTAGAATTCAGCCATTGTTGGATTCTAGAATTGAGACCCTCTACAACACACATTTTAGGAGTCTTGCATTCAGACATTCGATGATTCCCACATTCAGACATCTTATGATCCTAGAATTCAGACCTTCTAGGATTCTAGAATTCGCACTATTTGCAGATTCTAGAATTCAGATATTCTAGGAATCTAGGATTCAGACATGTTATGATTCTAGGATTTCGACATTTTTACATTGTAGAATGCAGACCCGTTTAAGATTCTAGAATGCATACATTCCAAGATTCTAGAATATACACCTGCTAAAATTCTAGAATTCAGACATCGTTAGATTCTGGAAATTTAACATTCTACAATTCTAGAACACACACATTTTCAGATTCTCGGAATCAGACGTCTTATGATTCTACAATTCTAGAATTTAGACATCCGGAGCTTCTAGAATTCTCACATTTTTTTTTTAATTTTAGAATTCAGACATTTTAGGATTCTAGAATTCATGAATTCGAAGATTCCAAAATCCGGATCTCTTTTGGATGCCAGAATTCATACATTATAGGCACCTAAAATTCATACTTTTTAGGATTCTGGAAATCATACATTCTTGGATTCTAGAATTCAGACTTTTCTAGTATTCTAGAGTTCATGCATTCTAAGATTCTGGAATTGAGACCTTTTTCAGATTCTAGAATTCATACACCCTAGGATTCTAGAATTCATTCATTTTAGGATTCTAGAACTAAGACTTTTTATGGTCCTAGAATTCAGATATACTACCATTCGATAGTTCCGACATGCTTGCATTCTAGAATTCAGCCTTTCTTCCATGGTAGAATTCACACATTTTAGAATTCGAAAATTTTGACATTTTAACGATTCCACAATTCATACATTTTCGGATTCTAGAATTGAGGCATTTTATGATTCTAGAATTCATACATTCTGGGATTCTAGAATACAGACATTTTAGGATTCGGAAATTTATACATTCTAGGTTCTGGAGTTTAGACGTTTTGAAGATGCTAGAATTCAGACTTCTTTAGGATTCTAGAATGTGTGCCTTGTAGGATTCCAGAATTCACACGTTCTAGGATTCTAGAATTCAGACATTTCTTGATGCTAGTATTCAGTCATTCTAAAATTCTAGAATTCAGACATCATCGTTGGATTCTAAAATTAACACTTTCCACAATTCTAGGACTAACACTTTTTAGGGTTTTAGAATTGAGACATTTTATCATTGTAGAATTCTAGAATATGGACATCCTCATATTCTAGAATTCAGACATTTTATGATTTTAGGATTCATACAGTTCAGAACTGTAGAATTCAGACCTTTTTAAGATTCTAGAATTCATACATTTCAGGATTCTAGTATTCAGACATTCTATCATTCTTCCATTCATAGACCTTATGATGCTAAAGTTCATCTGTTCTAGGATTCTGGAATACATCCTTTATTGTAATTCCCGAATTCAACCGTTCGCGTATTCTAGAATTTAGGCATTTTGTGATTCTAGAATTCAGATATTCTAAAGCTCTAGAATTCAGATATGGTTGGAGTCCAGATTTCAGACTTTCTACAATTCTAAAACTCAGACATTTTGGGATTCCAGAAATTCACACATTCCAGGATTCTAAAGTCCAATCCTGTCTTAGGATTCTAGAATGCGTACCTTCTAGGATTCTAGAATTCATATAGGTTAGGCTTTTAGAATTCATACATTCTAGGATTCCAGAATTCAGACCTGTATAGGATTCTAGAATTCATACATTGTAGGATTCTAGAATTCGGACCTTTTTAGTATTCTAGAACTCATACATGCTAAGATTCCGGAATTTAGACCAGTTTAAGATTCTAGAAATCATGCACTCTAAAATTCTAGAATGCCTACGTTCTAGGATTCTAAAATTCAGACTTTTTAAGGTTCTAGGATTCGGACATACTATAATTCTACAATTTCCACATTGCTTGAATTCCGGAATTCCGAATTTCTTCATTTATACCATTCTCGCATTCAAAAATTCTAAAATTCATGTATGTGGTGATTCTAGAATTCACACCTTCTCGGATTCTAGAATTCAGACCTCTTTAAAATTCCAGAATTCAGACTTTTTATCCTTCTAGAACTCATGCATTCAAAGATTCTAGAATTCGGATCTATTTAGGATTCTAGAAATCATACACTCTAAGATTCTGGAATTCAGACCTAGTTAGGATTCTAGAATTCATACGTTTGGGCATTCTGGAATCCATACGTTCTAAACTTGCAAATTTCATGCATTCTACAATTCTGGAATACACACCTTTCTAACATTGTGGAATCCATTCTTTCGAGGATTCTAAAATTCAGGCCTTCTTAAAGTTCTTGAATTCATACATTCTAAGGTTCTGGGATTCTAGGATTTGGACACATTAAAGATTCTAGAATTCGTACATTCTAAAATTCTGGAACCCACATCTTGTTAGCATTCTAGAATGCATACATTATGGGATTCTGGAATTCACGCATTCTGTGAATCTAGAATTCAGACATTGTTTCTGGCATTCAGACGTTCTAAAATTCTAGAATTCAGACATCGTGGGTTTCTGGAACGGAGACATTCTGCAACACACATTTTAGTAGTCTTGCGTTCAGACATTCTGTGAATCTCGCATTCAGATATCCTATGATTCATGGAATCGTACCTTCCGGGATTCTGGAATTCACACTGTCCTAAGATTCCAGAACTCAGACGTTTCTTGATTCTACCATTCCGGAAATTAGACGTCCGGAGACTCTAGAATTCTAAAATTTTATGACTCTAGAATTCAGACATTTTAGGATTCTAGAATTCAGACGTTTTAGGATTCTAGAATTCAGACATTGGAAGATTCTAGAATTCGGACCTTTTAAAGATTCCAGAGTCCATACATTCTAGGAATCCATAATTCAGACATCTTCTGAGTCTAGGTTTTCGACATTTTCACATTGGAGAATTCAGACCTGTTGAAGATTCCAGAATGCATACATTCCGAGATTCTGGAATTCACACATACTAAAATTCTAGAATTGAGACATCTTTGGATTCTAGAATTCTAACTGTCTACAATTCTAGAACTCACACATTTTCTGATTCTAGAATTCAGATGTTTTATCGTTTTACAATTCTGTAATTTGGACATGTGCAGATTCTGGAATTCCAGCGTTTTATGATTCTACAATCCATTCATTTTTGGATTCTAGAATTCAGACCCTTTATGATTCCAGAAATCTGACATTCGATGATTCTAGATTTCAGAAATATTTGGGATTCTATAATTCATACATTCTTGGAATCTAGAACTCACACATTCTAGGATTCTGGAATTCATGCATTCTCAAATTATAAAAGTCACACATTCCAGAATTCTAGAATACACGCCTTCTTAACATCGTAGAAGCCATTCTTTCTAGGATTCCAAAATTCAGACGTTTTTACAATGGTAGAATTCATGCATTCTAGGATTCTAGGATTTAGACATATTTAAGACACTAGAATACATACATTCTAAAATTCTAGAATTCAGGTCTTGTTAGGATTCTAGAATTTATACATGATAGGATACTAGAATTCAGACATTCTATGATTCTAGAATTCAGACATTTTCTGTTTCTAGAATTCAGACATTCTGAAATTCTAGAATTCAGCCATTGTTGGATTCTAGAATTGAGACCCTCTACAACACACATTTTAGGAGTCTTGCATTCAGACATTCGATGATTCCCACATTCAGACATCTTATGATCCTAGAATTCAGACCTTCTAGGATTCTAGAATTCGCACTATTTGCAGATTCTAGAATTCAGATATTCTAGGAATCTAGGATTCAGACATGTTATGATTCTAGGATTTCGACATTTTTACATTGTAGAATGCAGACCCGTTTAAGATTCTAGAATGCATACATTCCAAGATTCTAGAATATACACCTGCTAAAATTCTAGAATTCAGACATCGTTAGATTCTGGAAATTTAACATTCTACAATTCTAGAACACACACATTTTCAGATTCTCGGAATCAGACGTCTTATGATTCTACAATTCTAGAATTTAGACATCCGGAGCTTCTAGAATTCTCACATTTTTTTTTTAATTTTAGAATTCAGACATTTTAGGATTCTAGAATTCATGAATTCGAAGATTCCAAAATCCGGATCTCTTTTGGATGCCAGAATTCATACATTATAGGCACCTAGAATTCATACTTTTTAGGATTCTGGAAATCATACATTCTTGGATTCTAGAATTCAGACTTTTCTAGTATTCTAGAGTTCATGCATTCTAAGATTCTGGAATTGAGACCTTTTTCAGATTCTAGAATTCATACACCCTAGGATTCTAGAATTCATTCATTTTAGGATTCTAGAACTAAGACTTTTTATGGTCCTAGAATTCAGATATACTACCATTCGATAGTTCCGACATGCTTGCATTCTAGAATTCAGCCTTTCTTCCATGGTAGAATTCACACATTTTAGAATTCGAAAATTTTGACATTTTAACGATTCCACAATTCATACATTTTCGGATTCTAGAATTGAGGCATTTTATGATTCTAGAATTCATACATTCTGGGATTCTAGAATACAGACATTTTAGGATTCGGAAATTTATACATTCTAGGTTCTGGAGTTTAGACGTTTTGAAGATGCTAGAATTCAGACTTCTTTAGGATTCTAGAATGTGTGCCTTGTAGGATTCCAGAATTCACACGTTCTAGGATTCTAGAATTCAGACATTTCTTGATGCTAGTATTCAGTCATTCTAAAATTCTAGAATTCAGACATCATCGTTGGATTCTAAAATTAACACTTTCCACAATTCTAGGACTAACACTTTTTAGGGTTTTAGAATTGAGACATTTTATCATTGTAGAATTCTAGAATATGGACATCCTCATATTCTAGAATTCAGACATTTTATGATTTTAGGATTCATACAGTTCAGAACTGTAGAATTCAGACCTTTTTAAGATTCTAGAATTCATACATTTCAGGATTCTAGTATTCAGACATTCTATCATTCTTCCATTCATAGACCTTATGATGCTAAAGTTCATCTGTTCTAGGATTCTGGAATACAACCTTTCTTGTAATTCCCGAATTCAACCGTTCGCGTATTCTAGAATTTAGGCATTTTGTGATTCTAGAATTCAGATATTCTAAAGCTCTAGAATTCAGATATGGTTGGAGTCCAGATTTCAGACTTTCTACAATTCTAAAACTCAGACATTTTGGGATTCCAGAAATTCACACATTCCAGGATTCTAAAGTCCAATCCTGTCTTAGGATTCTAGAATGCGTACCTTCTAGGATTCTAGAATTCATATAGGTTAGGCTTTTAGAATTCATACATTCTAGGATTCCAGAATTCAGACCTGTATAGGATTCTAGAATTCATACATTCTAGGATTCTAGAATTCGGACCTTTTTAGTATTCTAGAACTCATACATGCTAAGATTCCGGAATTTAGACCAGTTTAAGATTCTAGAAATCATGCACTCTAAAATTCTAGAATGCCTACGTTCTAGGATTCTAAAATTCAGACTTTTTAAGGTTCTAGGATTCGGACATACTATAATTCTACAATTTCCACATTGCTTGAATTCTGGAATTCCGAATTTCTTCATTTATACCATTCTCGCATTCAAAAATTCTAAAATTCATGTATGTGGTGATTCTAGAATTCACACCTTCTCGGATTCTAGAATTCAGACCTCTTTAAAATTCCAGAATTCAGACTTTTTATCCTTCTAGAACTCATGCATTCAAAGATTCTAGAATTCGGATCTATTTAGGATTCTAGAAATCATACACTCTAAGATTCTGGAATTCAGACCTAGTTAGGATTCTAGAATTCATACGTTTGGGCATTCTGGAATCCATACGTTCTAAACTTGCAAATTTCATGCATTCTACAATTCTGGAATACACACCTTTCTAACATTGTGGAATCCATTCTTTCGAGGATTCTAAAATTCAGGCCTTCTTAAAGTTCTTGAATTCATACATTCTAAGGTTCTGGGATTCTAGGATTTGGACACATTAAAGATTCTAGAATTCGTACATTCTAAAATTCTGGAACCCACATCTTGTTAGCATTCTAGAATGCATACATTATGGGATTCTGGAATTCACGCATTCTGTGAATCTAGAATTCAGACATTGTTTCTGGCATTCAGACGTTCTAAAATTCTAGAATTCAGACATTGTGGGTTTCTGGAACAGAGACGTTCTGCAACACACATTTTAGTCACCTTGTGCTCAGACATTCCGTGAATCTCTCATTCAGATATCCTATGATTCATGCAATCGTTCCTTCCGGGATTTTGGAATTCACACTGTCCTAAGATTCCAGAACTCAGACGTTTCTTGATTCTACCATTCCGGAAATTATACATCCGGAGACTCTAGAATTCTAAAATTTTATGACTCTAGAATTCAGACATTTTGGGAATCTAGAATTCAGACGTTTTAGGATTCTAGAATTCAGACACTGGAAGATTCTAGAATTCGGACCTTTTAAAGATTCCAGAGTCCATACATTCTAGGAATCCATAATTCAGACATCTTCTGAGTCTAGGTTTTCGACATTTTCACATTGGAGAATTCAGACCTGTTGAAGATTCCAGAATGCATACATTCCGAGATTCTGGAATTCACACATACTAAAATTCTAGAATTGAGACATCTTTGGATTCTAGAATTCTAACTGTCTACAATTCTAGAACTCACACATTTTCTGATTCTAGAATTCAGATGTTTTATCGTTTTACAATTCTGTAATTTGGACATGTGCAGATTCTGGAATTCCAGCGTTTTATGATTCTACAATCCATTCATTTTTGGATTCTAGAATTCAGACCCTTTATGATTCCAGAAATCTGACATTCGATGATTCTAGATTTCAGAAATATTTGGGATTCTATAATTCATACATTCTTGGAATCTAGAACTCACACATTCTAGGATTCTGGAATTCATGCATTCTCAAATTATAAAAGTCACACATTCCAGAATTCTAGAATACACGCCTTCTTAACATCGTAGAAGCCATTCTTTCTAGGATTCCAAAATTCAGACGTTTTTACAATGGTAGAATTCATGCATTCTAGGATTCTAGGATTTAGACATATTTAAGACACTAGAATACATACATTCTAAAATTCTAGAATTCAGGTCTTGTTAGGATTCTAGAATTTATACATGATAGGATACTAGAATTCAGACATTCTATGATTCTAGAATTCAGACATTTTCTGTTTCTAGAATTCAGACATTCTGAAATTCTAGAATTCAGCCATTGTTGGATTCTAGAATTGAGACCCTCTACAACACACATTTTAGGAGTCTTGCATTCAGACATTCGATGATTCCCACATTCAGACATCTTATGATCCTAGAATTCAGACCTTCTAGGATTCTAGAATTCGCACTATTTGCAGATTCTAGAATTCAGATATTCTAGGAATCTAGGATTCAGACATGTTATGATTCTAGGATTTCGACATTTTTACATTGTAGAATGCAGACCCGTTTAAGATTCTAGAATGCATACATTCCAAGATTCTAGAATATACACCTGCTAAAATTCTAGAATTCAGACATCGTTAGATTCTGGAAATTTAACATTCTACAATTCTAGAACACACACATTTTCAGATTCTCGGAATCAGACGTCTTATGATTCTACAATTCTAGAATTTAGACATCCGGAGCTTCTAGAATTCTCACATTTTTTTTTTAATTTTAGAATTCAGACATTTTAGGATTCTAGAATTCATGAATTCGAAGATTCCAAAATCCGGATCTCTTTTGGATGCCAGAATTCATACATTATAGGCACCTAAAATTCATACTTTTTAGGATTCTGGAAATCATACATTCTTGGATTCTAGAATTCAGACTTTTCTAGTATTCTAGAGTTCATGCATTCTAAGATTCTGGAATTGAGACCTTTTTCAGATTCTAGAATTCATACACCCTAGGATTCTAGAATTCATTCATTTTAGGATTCTAGAACTAAGACTTTTTATGGTCCTAGAATTCAGATATACTACCATTCGATAGTTCCGACATGCTTGCATTCTAGAATTCAGCCTTTCTTCCATGGTAGAATTCACACATTTTAGAATTCGAAAATTTTGACATTTTAACGATTCCACAATTCATACATTTTCGGATTCTAGAATTGAGGCATTTTATGATTCTAGAATTCATACATTCTGGGATTCTAGAATACAGACATTTTAGGATTCGGAAATTTATACATTCTAGGTTCTGGAGTTTAGACGTTTTGAAGATGCTAGAATTCAGACTTCTTTAGGATTCTAGAATGTGTGCCTTGTAGGATTCCAGAATTCACACGTTCTAGGATTCTAGAATTCAGACATTTCTTGATGCTAGTATTCAGTCATTCTAAAATTCTAGAATTCAGACATCATCGTTGGATTCTAAAATTAACACTTTCCACAATTCTAGGACTAACACTTTTTAGGGTTTTAGAATTGAGACATTTTATCATTGTAGAATTCTAGAATATGGACATCCTCATATTCTAGAATTCAGACATTTTATGATTTTAGGATTCATACAGTTCAGAACTGTAGAATTCAGACCTTTTTAAGATTCTAGAATTCATACATTTCAGGATTCTAGTATTCAGACATTCTATCATTCTTCCATTCATAGACCTTATGATGCTAAAGTTCATCTGTTCTAGGATTCTGGAATACATCCTTTATTGTAATTCCCGAATTCAACCGTTCGCGTATTCTAGAATTTAGGCATTTTGTGATTCTAGAATTCAGATATTCTAAAGCTCTAGAATTCAGATATGGTTGGAGTCCAGATTTCAGACTTTCTACAATTCTAGAACTCAGACATTTTGGGATTCCAGAAATTCACACATTCCAGGATTCTAAAGTCCAATCCTGTCTTAGGATTCTAGAATGCGTACCTTCTAGGATTCTAGAATTCATATAGGTTAGGCTTTTAGAATTCATACATTCTAGGATTCCAGAATTCAGACCTGTATAGGATTCTAGAATTCATACATTCTAGGATTCTAGAATTCGGACCTTTTTAGTATTCTAGAACTCATACATGCTAAGATTCCGGAATTTAGACCAGTTTAAGATTCTAGAAATCATGCACTCTAAAATTCTAGAATGCCTACGTTCTACGATTCTAAAATTCAGACTTTTTAAGGTTCTAGGATTCGGACATACTATAATTCTACAATTTCCACATTGCTTGAATTCTGGAATTCCAAATTTCTTCATTTATACCATTCTCGCATTCAAAAATTCTAAAATTCATGTATGTGGTGATTCTAGAATTCACACCTTCTCGGATTCTAGAATTCAGACCTCTTTAAAATTCCAGAATTCAGACTTTTTATCCTTCTAGAACTCATGCATTCAAAGATTCTAGAATTCGGATCTATTTAGGATTCTAGAAATCATACACTCTAAGATTCTGGAATTCAGACCTAGTTAGGATTCTAGAATTCATACGTTTGGGCATTCTGGAATCCATACGTTCTAAACTTGCAAATTTCATGCATTCTACAATTCTGGAATACACACCTTTCTAACATTGTGGAATCCATTCTTTCGAGGATTCTAAAATTCAGGCCTTCTTAAAGTTCTTGAATTCATACATTCTAAGGTTCTGGGATTCTAGGATTTGGACACATTAAAGATTCTAGAATTCGTACATTCTAAAATTCTGGAACCCACATCTTGTTAGCATTCTAGAATGCATACATTATGGGATTCTGGAATTCACGCATTCTGTGAATCTAGAATTCAGACATTGTTTCTGGCATTCAGACGTTCTAAAATTCTAGAATTCAGACATTGTGGGTTTCTGGAACAGAGACGTTCTGCAACACACATTTTAGTCACCTTGTGCTCAGACATTCCATGAATCTCTCATTCAGATATCCTATGATTCATGCAATCGTTCCTTCCGGGATTTTGGAATTCACACTGTCCTAAGATTCCAGAACTCAGACGTTTTTTGATTCTACCATTCCGGAAATTATACATCCGGAGACTCTAGAATTCTAAAATTTTATGACTCTAGAATTCAGACATTTTGGGAATCTAGAATTCAGACGTTTTAGGATTCTAGAATTCAGACACTGGAAGATTCTAGAATTCGGACCTTTTAAAGATTCCAGAGTCCATACATTCTAGGAATCCATAATTCAGACATCTTCTGAGTCTAGGTTTTCGACATTTTCACATTGGAGAATTCAGACCTGTTGAAGATTCCAGAATGCATACATTCCGAGATTCTGGAATTCACACATACTAAAATTCTAGAATTGAGACATCTTTGGATTCTAGAATTCTAACTGTCTACAATTCTAGAACTCACACATTTTCTGATTCTAGAATTCAGATGTTTTATCGTTTTACAATTCTGTAATTTGGACATGTGCAGATTCTGGAATTCCAGCGTTTTATGATTCTACAATCCATTCATTTTTGGATTCTAGAATTCAGACCCTTTATGATTCCAGAAATCTGACATTCGATGATTCTAGATTTCAGAAATATTTGGGATTCTATAATTCATACATTCTTGGAATCTAGAACTCACACATTCTAGGATTCTGGAATTCATGCATTCTCAAATTATAAAAGTCACACATTCCAGAATTCTAGAATACACGCCTTCTTAACATCGTAGAAGCCATTCTTTCTAGGATTCCAAAATTCAGACGTTTTTACAATGGTAGAATTCATGCATTCTAGGATTCTAGGATTTAGACATATTTAAGACACTAGAATACATACATTCTAAAATTCTAGAATTCAGGTCTTGTTAGGATTCTAGAATTTATACATGATAGGATACTAGAATTCAGACATTCTATGATTCTAGAATTCAGACATTTTCTGTTTCTAGAATTCAGACATTCTGAAATTCTAGAATTCAGCCATTGTTGGATTCTAGAATTGAGACCCTCTACAACACACATTTTAGGAGTCTTGCATTCAGACATTCGATGATTCCCACATTCAGACATCTTATGATCCTAGAATTCAGACCTTCTAGGATTCTAGAATTCGCACTATTTGCAGATTCTAGAATTCAGATATTCTAGGAATCTAGGATTCAGACATGTTATGATTCTAGGATTTCGACATTTTTACATTGTAGAATGCAGACCCGTTTAAGATTCTAGAATGCATACATTCCAAGATTCTAGAATATACACCTGCTAAAATTCTAGAATTCAGACATCGTTAGATTCTGGAAATTTAACATTCTACAATTCTAGAACACACACATTTTCAGATTCTCGGAATCAGACGTCTTATGATTCTACAATTCTAGAATTTAGACATCCGGAGCTTCTAGAATTCTCACATTTTTTTTTTAATTTTAGAATTCAGACATTTTAGGATTCTAGAATTCATGAATTCGAAGATTCCAAAATCCGGATCTCTTTTGGATGCCAGAATTCATACATTATAGGCACCTAAAATTCATACTTTTTAGGATTCTGGAAATCATACATTCTTGGATTCTAGAATTCAGACTTTTCTAGTATTCTAGAGTTCATGCATTCTAAGATTCTGGAATTGAGACCTTTTTCAGATTCTAGAATTCATACACCCTAGGATTCTAGAATTCATTCATTTTAGGATTCTAGAACTAAGACTTTTTATGGTCCTAGAATTCAGATATACTACCATTCGATAGTTCCGACATGCTTGCATTCTAGAATTCAGCCTTTCTTCCATGGTAGAATTCACACATTTTAGAATTCGAAAATTTTGACATTTTAACGATTCCACAATTCATACATTTTCGGATTCTAGAATTGAGGCATTTTATGATTCTAGAATTCATACATTCTGGGATTCTAGAATACAGACATTTTAGGATTCGGAAATTTATACATTCTAGGTTCTGGAGTTTAGACGTTTTGAAGATGCTAGAATTCAGACTTCTTTAGGATTCTAGAATGTGTGCCTTGTAGGATTCCAGAATTCACACGTTCTAGGATTCTAGAATTCAGACATTTCTTGATGCTAGTATTCAGTCATTCTAAAATTCTAGAATTCAGACATCATCGTTGGATTCTAAAATTAACACTTTCCACAATTCTAGGACTAACACTTTTTAGGGTTTTAGAATTGAGACATTTTATCATTGTAGAATTCTAGAATATGGACATCCTCATATTCTAGAATTCAGACATTTTATGATTTTAGGATTCATACAGTTCAGAACTGTAGAATTCAGACCTTTTTAAGATTCTAGAATTCATACATTTCAGGATTCTAGTATTCAGACATTCTATCATTCTTCCATTCATAGACCTTATGATGCTAAAGTTCATCTGTTCTAGGATTCTGGAATACATCCTTTATTGTAATTCCCGAAATCAACCGTTCGCGTATTCTAGAATTTAGGCATTTTGTGATTCTAGAATTCAGATATTCTAAAGCTCTAGAATTCAGATATGGTTGGAGTCCAGATTTCAGACTTTCTACAATTCTAGAACTCAGACATTTTGGGATTCCAGAAATTCACACATTCCAGGATTCTAAAGTCCAATCCTGTCTTAGGATTCTAGAATGCGTACCTTCTAGGATTCTAGAATTCATATAGGTTAGGCTTTTAGAATTCATACATTCTAGGATTCCAGAATTCAGACCTGTATAGGATTCTAGAATTCATACATTCTAGGATTCTAGAATTCGGACCTTTTTAGTATTCTAGAACTCATACATGCTAAGATTCCGGAATTTAGACCAGTTTAAGATTCTAGAAATCATGCACTCTAAAATTCTAGAATGCCTACGTTCTAGGATTCTAAAATTCAGACTTTTTAAGGTTCTAGGATTCGGACATACTATAATTCTACAATTTCCACATTGCTTGAATTCTGGAATTCCGAATTTCTTCATTTATACCATTCTCGCATTCAAAAATTCTAAAATTCATGTATGTGGTGATTCTAGAATTCACACCTTCTCGGATTCTAGAATTCAGACCTCTTTAAAATTCCAGAATTCAGACTTTTTATCCTTCTAGAACTCATGCATTCAAAGATTCTAGAATTCGGATCTATTTAGGATTCTAGAAATCATACACTCTAAGATTCTGGAATTCAGACCTAGTTAGGATTCTAGAATTCATACGTTTGGGCATTCTGGAATCCATACGTTCTAAACTTGCAAATTTCATGCATTCTACAATTCTGGAATACACACCTTTCTAACATTGTGGAATCCATTCTTTCGAGGATTCTAAAATTCAGGCCTTCTAAAAGTTCTTGAATTCATACATTCTAAGGTTCTGGGATTCTAGGATTTGGACACATTAAAGATTCTAGAATTCGTACATTCTAAAATTCTGGAACCCACA
The DNA here is from genome assembly GCF_048565385.1 of Saimiri boliviensis. Classification (NCBI taxonomy): domain Eukaryota; kingdom Metazoa; phylum Chordata; class Mammalia; order Primates; family Cebidae; genus Saimiri; species Saimiri boliviensis. The sequence goes on along the minus strand of NC_133470.1, from coordinate 81,015,506 downwards.
TCTTGTTAGCATTCTAGAATGCATACATTATGGGATTCTGGAATTCACGCATTCTGTGAATCTAGAATTCAGACATTGTTTCTGGCATTCAGACGTTCTAAAATTCTAGAATTCAGACATTGTGGGTTTCTGGAACAGAGACGTTCTGCAACACACATTTTAGTCACCTTGTGCTCAGACATTCCGTGAATCTCTCATTCAGATATCCTATGATTCATGCAATCGTTCCTTCCGGGATTTTGGAATTCACACTGTCCTAAGATTCCAGAACTCAGACGTTTCTTGATTCTACCATTCCGGAAATTATACATCCGGAGACTCTAGAATTCTAAAATTTTATGACTCTAGAATTCAGACATTTTGGGAATCTAGAATTCAGACGTTTTAGGATTCTAGAATTCAGACACTGGAAGATTCTAGAATTCGGACCTTTTAAAGATTCCAGAGTCCATACATTCTAGGAATCCATAATTCAGACATCTTCTGAGTCTAGGTTTTCGACATTTTCACATTGGAGAATTCAGACCTGTTGAAGATTCCAGAATGCATACATTCCGAGATTCTGGAATTCACACATACTAAAATTCTAGAATTGAGACATCTTTGGATTCTAGAATTCTAACTGTCTACAATTCTAGAACTCACACATTTTCTGATTCTAGAATTCAGATGTTTTATCGTTTTACAATTCTGTAATTTGGACATGTGCAGATTCTGGAATTCCAGCGTTTTATGATTCTACAATCCATTCATTTTTGGATTCTAGAATTCAGACCCTTTATGATTCCAGAAATCTGACATTCGATGATTCTAGATTTCAGAAATATTTGGGATTCTATAATTCATACATTCTTGGAATCTAGAACTCACACATTCTAGGATTCTGGAATTCATGCATTCTCAAATTATAAAAGTCACACATTCCAGAATTCTAGAATACACGCCTTCTTAACATCGTAGAAGCCATTCTTTCTAGGATTCCAAAATTCAGACGTTTTTACAATGGTAGAATTCATGCATTCTAGGATTCTAGGATTTAGACATATTTAAGACACTAGAATACATACATTCTAAAATTCTAGAATTCAGGTCTTGTTAGGATTCTAGAATTTATACATGATAGGATACTAGAATTCAGACATTCTATGATTCTAGAATTCAGACATTTTCTGTTTCTAGAATTCAGACATTCTGAAATTCTAGAATTCAGCCATTGTTGGATTCTAGAATTGAGACCCTCTACAACACACATTTTAGGAGTCTTGCATTCAGACATTCGATGATTCCCACATTCAGACATCTTATGATCCTAGAATTCAGACCTTCTAGGATTCTAGAATTCGCACTATTTGCAGATTCTAGAATTCAGATATTCTAGGAATCTAGGATTCAGACATGTTATGATTCTAGGATTTCGACATTTTTACATTGTAGAATGCAGACCCGTTTAAGATTCTAGAATGCATACATTCCAAGATTCTAGAATATACACCTGCTAAAATTCTAGAATTCAGACATCGTTAGATTCTGGAAATTTAACATTCTACAATTCTAGAACACACACATTTTCAGATTCTCGGAATCAGACGTCTTATGATTCTACAATTCTAGAATTTAGACATCCGGAGCTTCTAGAATTCTCACATTTTTTTTTTAATTTTAGAATTCAGACATTTTAGGATTCTAGAATTCATGAATTCGAAGATTCCAAAATCCGGATCTCTTTTGGATGCCAGAATTCATACATTATAGGCACCTAAAATTCATACTTTTTAGGATTCTGGAAATCATACATTCTTGGATTCTAGAATTCAGACTTTTCTAGTATTCTAGAGTTCATGCATTCTAAGATTCTGGAATTGAGACCTTTTTCAGATTCTAGAATTCATACACCCTAGGATTCTAGAATTCATTCATTTTAGGATTCTAGAACTAAGACTTTTTATGGTCCTAGAATTCAGATATACTACCATTCGATAGTTCCGACATGCTTGCATTCTAGAATTCAGCCTTTCTTCCATGGTAGAATTCACACATTTTAGAATTCGAAAATTTTGACATTTTAACGATTCCACAATTCATACATTTTCGGATTCTAGAATTGAGGCATTTTATGATTCTAGAATTCATACATTCTGGGATTCTAGAATACAGACATTTTAGGATTCGGAAATTTATACATTCTAGGTTCTGGAGTTTAGACGTTTTGAAGATGCTAGAATTCAGACTTCTTTAGGATTCTAGAATGTGTGCCTTGTAGGATTCCAGAATTCACACGTTCTAGGATTCTAGAATTCAGACATTTCTTGATGCAAGTATTCAGTCATTCTAAAATTCTAGAATTCAGACATCATCGTTGGATTCTAAAATTAACACTTTCCACAATTCTAGGACTAACACTTTTTAGGGTTTTAGAATTGAGACATTTTATCATTGTAGAATTCTAGAATATGGACATCCTCATATTCTAGAATTCAGACATTTTATGATTTTAGGATTCATACAGTTCAGAACTGTAGAATTCAGACCTTTTTAAGATTCTAGAATTCATACATTTCAGGATTCTAGTATTCAGACATTCTATCATTCTTCCATTCATAGACCTTATGATGCTAAAGTTCATCTGTTCTAGGATTCTGGAATACATCCTTTATTGTAATTCCCGAATTCAACCGTTCGCGTATTCTAGAATTTAGGCATTTTGTGATTCTAGAATTCAGATATTCTAAAGCTCTAGAATTCAGATATGGTTGGAGTCCAGATTTCAGACTTTCTACAATTCTAAAACTCAGAAATTTTGGGATTCCAGAAATTCACACATTCCAGGATTCTAAAGTCCAATCCTGTCTTAGGATTCTAGAATGCGTACCTTCTAGGATTCTAGAATTCATATAGGTTAGGCTTTTAGAATTCATACATTCTAGGATTCCAGAATTCAGACCTGTATAGGATTCTAGAATTCATACATTGTAGGATTCTAGAATTCGGACCTTTTTAGTATTCTAGAACTCATACATGCTAAGATTCCGGAATTTAGACCAGTTTAAGATTCTAGAAATCATGCACTCTAAAATTCTAGAATGCCTACGTTCTAGGATTCTAAAATTCAGACTTTTTAAGGTTCTAGGATTCGGACATACTATAATTCTACAATTTCCACATTGCTTGAATTCTGGAATTCCGAATTTCTTCATTTATACCATTCTCGCATTCAAAAATTCTAAAATTCATGTATGTGGTGATTCTAGAATTCACACCTTCTCGGATTCTAGAATTCAGACCTCTTTAAAATTCCAGAATTCAGACTTTTTATCCTTCTAGAACTCATGCATTCAAAGATTCTAGAATTCGGATCTATTTAGGATTCTAGAAATCATACACTCTAAGATTCTGGAATTCAGACCTAGTTAGGATTCTAGAATTCATACGTTTGGGCATTCTGGAATCCATACGTTCTAAACTTGCAAATTTCATGCATTCTACAATTCTGGAATACACACCTTTCTAACATTGTAGAATCCATTCTTTCGAGGATTCTAAAATTCAGGCCTTCTTAAAGTTCTTGAATTCATACATTCTAAGGTTCTGGGATTCTAGAATTTGGACACATTAAAGATTCTAGAATTCGTACATTCTAAAATTCTGGAACCCACATCTTGTTAGCATTCTAGAATGCATACATTATGGGATTCTGGAATTCACGCATTCTGTGAATCTAGAATTCAGACATTGTTTCTGGCATTCAGACGTTCTAAAATTCTAGAATTCAGACATTGTGGGTTTCTGGAACAGAGACGTTCTGCAACACACATTTTAGTCACCTTGTGCTCAGACATTCCGTGAATCTCTCATTCAGATATCCTATGATTCATGCAATCGTTCCTTCCGGGATTTTGGAATTCACACTGTCCTAAGATTCCAGAACTCAGACGTTTCTTGATTCTACCATTCCGGAAATTATACATCCGGAGACTCTAGAATTCTAAAATTTTATGACTCTAGAATTCAGACATTTTGGGAATCTAGAATTCAGACGTTTTAGGATTCTAGAATTCAGACACTGGAAGATTCTAGAATTCGGACCTTTTAAAGATTCCAGAGTCCATACATTCTAGGAATCCATAATTCAGACATCTTCTGAGTCTAGGTTTTCGACATTTTCACATTGGAGAATTCAGACCTGTTGAAGATTCCAGAATGCATACATTCCGAGATTCTGGAATTCACACATACTAAAATTCTAGAATTGAGACATCTTTGGATTCTAGAATTCTAACTGTCTACAATTCTAGAACTCACACATTTTCTGATTCTAGAATTCAGATGTTTTATCGTTTTACAATTCTGTAATTTGGACATGTGCAGATTCTGGAATTCCAGCGTTTTATGATTCTACAATCCATTCATTTTTGGATTCTAGAATTCAGACCCTTTATGATTCCAGAAATCTGACATTCGATGATTCTAGATTTCAGAAATATTTGGGATTCTATAATTCATACATTCTTGGAATCTAGAACTCACACATTCTAGGATTCTGGAATTCATGCATTCTCAAATTATAAAAGTCACACATTCCAGAATTCTAGAATACACGCCTTCTTAACATCGTAGAAGCCATTCTTTCTAGGATTCCAAAATTCAGACGTTTTTACAATGGTAGAATTCATGCATTCTAGGATTCTAGGATTTAGACATATTTAAGACACTAGAATACATACATTCTAAAATTCTAGAATTCAGGTCTTGTTAGGATTCTAGAATTTATACATGATAGGATACTAGAATTCAGACATTCTATGATTCTAGAATTCAGACATTTTCTGTTTCTAGAATTCAGACATTCTGAAATTCTAGAATTCAGCCATTGTTGGATTCTAGAATTGAGACCCTCTACAACACACATTTTAGGAGTCTTGCATTCAGACATTCGATGATTCCCACATTCAGACATCTTATGATCCTAGAATTCAGACCTTCTAGGATTCTAGAATTCGCACTATTTGCAGATTCTAGAATTCATATATTCTAGGAATCTAGGATTCAGACATGTTATGATTCTAGGATTTCGACATTTTTACATTGTAGAATGCAGACCCGTTTAAGATTCTAGAATGCATACATTCCAAGATTCTAGAATATACACCTGCTAAAATTCTAGAATTCAGACATCGTTAGATTCTGGAAATTTAACATTCTACAATTCTAGAACACACACATTTTCAGATTCTCGGAATCAGACGTCTTATGATTCTACAATTCTAGAATTTAGACATCCGGAGCTTCTAGAATTCTCACATTTTTTTTTTTTTAATTTTAGAATTCAGACATTTTAGGATTCTAGAATTCATGAATTCGAAGATTCCAAAATCCGGATCTCTTTTGGATGCCAGAATTCATACATTATAGGCACCTAAAATTCATACTTTTTAGGATTCTGGAAATCATACATTCTTGGATTCTAGAATTCAGACTTTTCTAGTATTCTAGAGTTCATGCATTCTAAGATTCTGGAATTGAGACCTTTTTCAGATTCTAGAATTCATACACCCTAGGATTCTAGAATTCATTCATTTTAGGATTCTAGAACTAAGACTTTTTATGGTCCTAGAATTCAGATATACTACCATTCGATAGTTCCGACATGCTTGCATTCTAGAATTCAGCCTTTCTTCCATGGTAGAATTCACACATTTTAGAATTCGAAAATTTTGACATTTTAACGATTCCACAATTCATACATTTTCGGATTCTAGAATTGAGGCATTTTATGATTCTAGAATTCATACATTCTGGGATTCTAGAATACAGACATTTTAGGATTCGGAAATTTATACATTCTAGGTTCTGGAGTTTAGACGTTTTGAAGATGCTAGAATTCAGACTTCTTTAGGATTCTAGAATGTGTGCCTTGTAGGATTCCAGAATTCACACGTTCTAGGATTCTAGAATTCAGACATTTCTTGATGCTAGTATTCAGTCATTCTAAAATTCTAGAATTCAGACATCATCGTTGGATTCTAAAATTAACACTTTCCACAATTCTAGGACTAACACTTTTTAGGGTTTTAGAATTGAGACATTTTATCATTGTAGAATTCTAGAATATGGACATCCTCATATTCTAGAATTCAGACATTTTATGATTTTAGGATTCATACAGTTCAGAACTGTAGAATTCAGACCTTTTTAAGATTCTAGAATTCATACATTTCAGGATTCTAGTATTCAGACATTCTATCATTCTTCCATTCATAGACCTTATGATGCTAAAGTTCATCTGTTCTAGGATTCTGGAATACATCCTTTATTGTAATTCCCGAATTCAACCGTTCTCGTATTCTAGAATTTAGACATTTTGTGATTCTAGAATTCAGATATTCTAAAGCTCTAGAATTCAGATATGGTTGGAGTCCAGATTTCAGACTTTCTACAATTCTAGAACTCAGACATTTTGGGATTCCAGAAATTCACACATTCCAGGATTCTAAAGTCCAATCCTGTCTTAGGATTCTAGAATGCGTACCTTCTAGGATTCTAGAATTCATATAGGTTAGGCTTTTAGAATTCATACATTCTAGGATTCCAGAATTCAGACCTGTATAGGATTCTAGAATTCATACATTCTAGGATTCTAGAATTCGGACCTTTTTAGTATTCTAGAACTCATACATGCTAAGATTCCGGAATTTAGACCAGTTTAAGATTCTAGAAATCATGCACTCTAAAATTCTAGAATGCCTACGTTCTACGATTCTAAAATTCAGACTTTTTAAGGTTCTAGGATTCGGACATACTATAATTCTACAATTTCCACATTGCTTGAATTCTGGAATTCCGAATTTCTTCATTTATACCATTCTCGCATTCAAAAATTCTAAAATTCATGTATGTGGTGATTCTAGAATTCACACCTTCTCGGATTCTAGAATTCAGACCTCTTTAAAATTCCAGAATTCAGACTTTTTATCCTTCTAGAACTCATGCATTCAAAGATTCTAGAATTCGGATCTATTTAGGATTCTAGAAATCATACACTCTAAGATTCTGGAATTCAGACCTAGTTAGGATTCTAGAATTCATACGTTTGGGCATTCTGGAATCCATACGTTCTAAACTTGCAAATTTCATGCATTCTACAATTCTGGAATACACACCTTTCTAACATTGTGGAATCCATTCTTTCGAGGATTCTAAAATTCAGGCCTTCTTAAAGTTCTTGAATTCATACATTCTAAGGTTCTGGGATTCTAGGATTTGGACACATTAAAGATTCTAGAATTCGTACATTCTAAAATTCTGGAACCCACATCTTGTTAGCATTCTAGAATGCATACATTATGGGATTCTGGAATTCACGCATTCTGTGAATCTAGAATTCAGACATTGTTTCTGGCATTCAGACGTTCTAAAATTCTAGAATTCAGACATTGTGGGTTTCTGGAACAGAGACGTTCTGCAACACACATTTTAGTCACCTTGTGCTCAGACATTCTGTGAATCTCTCATTCAGATATCCTATGATTCATGCAATCGTTCCTTCCGGGATTTTGGAATTCACACTGTCCTAAGATTCCAGAACTCAGACGTTTCTTGATTCTACCATTCCGGAAATTATACATCCGGAGACTCTAGAATTCTAAAATTTTATGACTCTAGAATTCAGACATTTTGGGAATCTAGAATTCAGACGTTTTAGGATTCTAGAATTCAGACACTGGAAGATTCTAGAATTCGGACCTTTTAAAGATTCCAGAGTCCATACATTCTAGGAATCCATAATTCAGACATCTTCTGAGTCTAGGTTTTCGACATTTTCACATTGGAGAATTCAGACCTGTTGAAGATTCCAGAATGCATACATTCCGAGATTCTGGAATTCACACATACTAAAATTCTAGAATTGAGACATCTTTGGATTCTAGAATTCTAACTGTCTACAATTCTAGAACTCACACATTTTCTGATTCTAGAATTCAGATGTTTTATCGTTTTACAATTCTGTAATTTGGACATGTGCAGATTCTGGAATTCCAGCGTTTTATGATTCTACAATCCATTCATTTTTGGATTCTAGAATTCAGACCCTTTATGATTCCAGAAATCTGACATTCGATGATTCTAGATTTCAGAAATATTTGGGATTCTATAATTCATACATTCTTGGAATCTAGAACTCACACATTCTAGGATTCTGGAATTCATGCATTCTCAAATTATAAAAGTCACACATTCCAGAATTCTAGAATACACGCCTTCTTAACATCGTAGAAGCCATTCTTTCTAGGATTCCAAAATTCAGACGTTTTTACAATGGTAGAATTCATGCATTCTAGGATTCTAGGATTTAGACATATTTAAGACACTAGAATACATACATTCTAAAATTCTAGAATTCAGGTCTTGTTAGGATTCTAGAATTTATACATGATAGGATACTAGAATTCAGACATTCTATGATTCTAGAATTCAGACATTTTCTGTTTCTAGAATTCAGACATTCTGAAATTCTAGAATTCAGCCATTGTTGGATTCTAGAATTGAGACCCTCTACAACACACATTTTAGGAGTCTTGCATTCAGACATTCGATGATTCCCACATTCAGACATCTTATGATCCTAGAATTCAGACCTTCTAGGATTCTAGAATTCGCACTATTTGCAGATTCTAGAATTCAGATATTCTAGGAATCTAGGATTCAGACATGTTATGATTCTAGGATTTCGACATTTTTACATTGTAGAATGCAGACCCGTTTAAGATTCTAGAATGCATACATTCCAAGATTCTAGAATATACACCTGCTAAAATTCTAGAATTCAGACATCGTTAGATTCTGGAAATTTAACATTCTACAATTCTAGAACACACACATTTTCAGATTCTCGGAATCAGACGTCTTATGATTCTACAATTCTAGAATTTAGACATCCGGAGCTTCTAGAATTCTCACATTTTTTTTTTAATTTTAGAATTCAGACATTTTAGGATTCTAGAATTCATGAATTCGAAGATTCCAAAATCCGGATCTCTTTTGGATGCCAGAATTCATACATTATAGGCACCTAAAATTCATACTTTTTAGGATTCTGGAAATCATACATTCTTGGATTCTAGAATTCAGACTTTTCTAGTATTCTAGAGTTCATGCATTCTAAGATTCTGGAATTGAGACCTTTTTCAGATTCTAGAATTCATACACCCTAGGATTCTAGAATTCATTCATTTTAGGATTCTAGAACTAAGACTTTTTATGGTCCTAGAATTCAGATATACTACCATTCGATAGTTCCGACATGCTTGCATTCTAGAATTCAGCCTTTCTTCCATGGTAGAATTCACACATTTTAGAATTCGAAAATTTTGACATTTTAACGATTCCACAATTCATACATTTTCGGATTCTAGAATTGAGGCATTTTATGATTCTAGAATTCATACATTCTGGGATTCTAGAATACAGACATTTTAGGATTCGGAAATTTATACATTCTAGGTTCTGGAGTTTAGACGTTTTGAAGATGCTAGAATTCAGACTTCTTTAGGATTCTAGAATGTGTGCCTTGTAGGATTCCAGAATTCACACGTTCTAGGATTCTAGAATTCAGACATTTCTTGATGCAAGTATTCAGTCATTCTAAAATTCTAGAATTCAGACATCATCGTTGGATTCTAAAATTAACACTTTCCACAATTCTAGGACTAACACTTTTTAGGGTTTTAGAATTGAGACATTTTATCATTGTAGAATTCTAGAATATGGACATCCTCATATTCTAGAATTCAGACATTTTATGATTTTAGGATTCATACAGTTCAGAACTGTAGAATTCAGACCTTTTTAAGATTCTAGAATTCATACATTTCAGGATTCTAGTATTCAGACATTCTATCATTCTTCCATTCATAGACCTTATGATGCTAAAGTTCATCTGTTCTAGGATTCTGGAATACATCCTTTATTGTAATTCCCGAATTCAACCGTTCGCGTATTCTAGAATTTAGGCATTTTGTGATTCTAGAATTCAGATATTCTAAAGCTCTAGAATTCAGATATGGTTGGAGTCCAGATTTCAGACTTTCTACAATTCTAAAACTCAGAAATTTTGGGATTCCAGAAATTCACACATTCCAGGATTCTAAAGTCCAATCCTGTCTTAGGATTCTAGAATGCGTACCTTCTAGGATTCTAGAATTCATATAGGTTAGGCTTTTAGAATTCATACATTCTAGGATTCCAGAATTCAGACCTGTATAGGATTCTAGAATTCATACATTGTAGGATTCTAGAATTCGGACCTTTTTAGTATTCTAGAACTCATACATGCTAAGATTCCGGAATTTAGACCAGTTTAAGATTCTAGAAATCATGCACTCTAAAATTCTAGAATGCCTACGTTCTAGGATTCTAAAATTCAGACTTTTTAAGGTTCTAGGATTCGGACATACTATAATTCTACAATTTCCACATTGCTTGAATTCTGGAATTCCGAATTTCTTCATTTATACCATTCTCGCATTCAAAAATTCTAAAATTCATGTATGTGGTGATTCTAGAATTCACACCTTCTCGGATTCTAGAATTCAGACCTCTTTAAAATTCCAGAATTCAGACTTTTTATCCTTCTAGAACTCATGCATTCAAAGATTCTAGAATTCGGATCTATTTAGGATTCTAGAAATCATACACTCTAAGATTCTGGAATTCAGACCTAGTTAGGATTCTAGAATTCATACGTTTGGGCATTCTGGAATCCATACGTTCTAAACTTGCAAATTTCATGCATTCTACAATTCTGGAATACACACCTTTCTAACATTGTAGAATCCATTCTTTCGAGGATTCTAAAATTCAGGCCTTCTTAAAGTTCTTGAATTCATACATTCTAAGGTTCTGGGATTCTAGAATTTGGACACATTAAAGATTCTAGAATTCGTACATTCTAAAATTCTGGAACCCACATCTTGTTAGCATTCTAGAATGCATACATTATGGGATTCTGGAATTCACGCATTCTGTGAATCTAGAATTCAGACATTGTTTCTGGCATTCAGACGTTCTAAAATTCTAGAATTCAGACATTGTGGGTTTCTGGAACAGAGACGTTCTGCAACACACATTTTAGTCACCTTGTGCTCAGACATTCCGTGAATCTCTCATTCAGATATCCTATGATTCATGCAATCGTTCCTTCCGGGATTTTGGAATTCACACTGTCCTAAGATTCCAGAACTCAGACGTTTTTTGATTCTACCATTCCGGAAATTATACATCCGGAGACTCTAGAATTCTAAAATTTTATGACTCTAGAATTCAGACATTTTGGGAATCTAGAATTCAGACGTTTTAGGATTCTAGAATTCAGACACTGGAAGATTCTAGAATTCGGACCTTTTAAAGATTCCAGAGTCCATACATTCTAGGAATCCATAATTCAGACATCTTCTGAGTCTAGGTTTTCGACATTTTCACATTGGAGAATTCAGACCTGTTGAAGATTCCAGAATGCATACATTCCGAGATTCTGGAATTCACACATACTAAAATTCTAGAATTGAGACATCTTTGGATTCTAGAATTCTAACTGTCTACAATTCTAGAACTCACACATTTTCTGATTCTAGAATTCAGATGTTTTATCGTTTTACAATTCTGTAATTTGGACATGTGCAGATTCTGGAATTCCAGCGTTTTATGATTCTACAATCCATTCATTTTTGGATTCTAGAATTCAGACCCTTTATGATTCCAGAAATCTGACATTCGATGATTCTAGATTTCAGAAATATTTGGGATTCTATAATTCATACATTCTTGGAATCTAGAACTCACACATTCTAGGATTCTGGAATTCATGCATTCTCAAATTATAAAAGTCACACATTCCAGAATTCTAGAATACACGCCTTCTTAACATCGTAGAAGCCATTCTTTCTAGGATTCCAAAATTCAGACGTTTTTACAATGGTAGAATTCATGCATTCTAGGATTCTAGGATTTAGACATATTTAAGACACTAGAATACATACATTCTAAAATTCTAGAATTCAGGTCTTGTTAGGATTCTAGAATTTATACATGATAGGATACTAGAATTCAGACATTCTATGATTCTAGAATTCAGACATTTTCTGTTTCTAGAATTCAGACATTCTGAAATTCTAGAATTCAGCCATTGTTGGATTCTAGAATTGAGACCCTCTACAACACACATTTTAGGAGTCTTGCATTCAGACATTCGATGATTCCCACATTCAGACATCTTATGATCCTAGAATTCAGACCTTCTAGGATTCTAGAATTCGCACTATTTGCAGATTCTAGAATTCAGATATTCTAGGAATCTAGGATTCAGACATGTTATGATTCTAGGATTTCGACATTTTTACATTGTAGAATGCAGACCCGTTTAAGATTCTAGAATGCATACATTCCAAGATTCTAGAATATACACCTGCTAAAATTCTAGAATTCAGACATCGTTAGATTCTGGAAATTTAACATTCTACAATTCTAGAACACACACATTTTCAGATTCTCGGAATCAGACGTCTTATGATTCTACAATTCTAGAATTTAGACATCCGGAGCTTCTAGAATTCTCACATTTTTTTTTTTTTAATTTTAGAATTCAGACATTTTAGGATTCTAGAATTCATGAATTCGAAGATTCCAAAATCCGGATCTCTTTTGGATGCCAGAATTCATACATTATAGGCACCTAAAATTCATACTTTTTAGGATTCTGGAAATCATACATTCTTGGATTCTAGAATTCAGACTTTTCTAGTATTCTAGAGTTCATGCATTCTAAGATTCTGGAATTGAGACCTTTTTCAGATTCTAGAATTCATACACCCTAGGATTCTAGAATTCATTCATTTTAGGATTCTAGAACTAAGACTTTTTATGGTCCTAGAATTCAGATATACTACCATTCGATAGTTCCGACATGCTTGCATTCTAGAATTCAGCCTTTCTTCCATGGTAGAATTCACACATTTTAGAATTCGAAAATTTTGACATTTTAACGATTCCACAATTCATACATTTTCGGATTCTAGAATTGAGGCATTTTATGATTCTAGAATTCATACATTCTGGGATTCTAGAATACAGACATTTTAGGATTCGGAAATTTATACATTCTAGGTTCTGGAGTTTAGACGTTTTGAAGATGCTAGAATTCAGACTTCTTTAGGATTCTAGAATGTGTGCCTTGTAGGATTCCAGAATTCACACGTTCTAGGATTCTAGAATTCAGACATTTCTTGATGCTAGTATTCAGTCATTCTAAAATTCTAGAATTCAGACATCATCGTTGGATTCTAAAATTAACACTTTCCACAATTCTAGGACTAACACTTTTTAGGGTTTTAGAATTGAGACATTTTATCATTGTAGAATTCTAGAATATGGACATCCTCATATTCTAGAATTCAGACATTTTATGATTTTAGGATTCATACAGTTCAGAACTGTAGAATTCAGACCTTTTTAAGATTCTAGAATTCATACATTTCAGGATTCTAGTATTCAGACATTCTATCATTCTTCCATTCATAGACCTTATGATGCTAAAGTTCATCTGTTCTAGGATTCTGGAATACATCCTTTATTGTAATTCCCGAATTCAACCGTTCTCGTATTCTAGAATTTAGACATTTTGTGATTCTAGAATTCAGATATTCTAAAGCTCTAGAATTCAGATATGGTTGGAGTCCAGATTTCAGACTTTCTACAATTCTAGAACTCAGACATTTTGGGATTCCAGAAATTCACACATTCCAGGATTCTAAAGTCCAATCCTGTCTTAGGATTCTAGAATGCGTACCTTCTAGGATTCTAGAATTCATATAGGTTAGGCTTTTAGAATTCATACATTCTAGGATTCCAGAATTCAGACCTGTATAGGATTCTAGAATTCATACATTCTAGGATTCTAGAATTCGGACCTTTTTAGTATTCTAGAACTCATACATGCTAAGATTCCGGAATTTAGACCAGTTTAAGATTCTAGAAATCATGCACTCTAAAATTCTAGAATGCCTACGTTCTACGATTCTAAAATTCAGACTTTTTAAGGTTCTAGGATTCGGACATACTATAATTCTACAATTTCCACATTGCTTGAATTCTGGAATTCCGAATTTCTTCATTTATACCATTCTCGCATTCAAAAATTCTAAAATTCATGTATGTGGTGATTCTAGAATTCACACCTTCTCGGATTCTAGAATTCAGACCTCTTTAAAATTCCAGAATTCAGACTTTTTATCCTTCTAGAACTCATGCATTCAAAGATTCTAGAATTCGGATCTATTTAGGATTCTAGAAATCATACACTCTAAGATTCTGGAATTCAGACCTAGTTAGGATTCTAGAATTCATACGTTTGGGCATTCTGGAATCCATACGTTCTAAACTTGCAAATTTCATGCATTCTACAATTCTGGAATACACACCTTTCTAACATTGTGGAATCCATTCTTTCGAGGATTCTAAAATTCAGGCCTTCTTAAAGTTCTTGAATTCATACATTCTAAGGTTCTGGGATTCTAGGATTTGGACACATTAAAGATTCTAGAATTCGTACATTCTAAAATTCTGGAACCCACATCTTGTTAGCATTCTAGAATGCATACATTATGGGATTCTGGAATTCACGCATTCTGTGAATCTAGAATTCAGACATTGTTTCTGGCATTCAGACGTTCTAAAATTCTAGAATTCAGACATTGTGGGTTTCTGGAACAGAGACGTTCTGCAACACACATTTTAGTCACCTTGTGCTCAGACATTCCGTGAATCTCTCATTCAGATATCCTATGATTCATGCAATCGTTCCTTCCGGGATTTTGGAATTCACACTGTCCTAAGATTCCAGAACTCAGACGTTTCTTGATTCTACCATTCCGGAAATTATACATCCGGAGACTCTAGAATTCTAAAATTTTATGACTCTAGAATTCAGACATTTTGGGAATCTAGAATTCAGACGTTTTAGGATTCTAGAATTCAGACACTGGAAGATTCTAGAATTCGGACCTTTTAAAGATTCCAGAGTCCATACATTCTAGGAATCCATAATTCAGACATCTTCTGAGTCTAGGTTTTCGACATTTTCACATTGGAGAATTCAGACCTGTTGAAGATTCCAGAATGCATACATTCCGAGATTCTGGAATTCACACATACTAAAATTCTAGAATTGAGACATCTTTGGATTCTAGAATTCTAACTGTCTACAATTCTAGAACTCACACATTTTCTGATTCTAGAATTCAGATGTTTTATCGTTTTACAATTCTGTAATTTGGACATGTGCAGATTCTGGAATTCCAGCGTTTTATGATTCTACAATCCATTCATTTTTGGATTCTAGAATTCAGACCCTTTATGATTCCAGAAATCTGACATTCGATGATTCTAGATTTCAGAAATATTTGGGATTCTATAATTCATACATTCTTGGAATCTAGAACTCACACATTCTAGGATTCTGGAATTCATGCATTCTCAAATTATAAAAGTCACACATTCCAGAATTCTAGAATACACGCCTTCTTAACATCGTAGAAGCCATTCTTTCTAGGATTCCAAAATTCAGACGTTTTTACAATGGTAGAATTCATGCATTCTAGGATTCTAGGATTTAGACATATTTAAGACACTAGAATACATACATTCTAAAATTCTAGAATTCAGGTCTTGTTAGGATTCTAGAATTTATACATGATAGGATACTAGAATTCAGACATTCTATGATTCTAGAATTCAGACATTTTCTGTTTCTAGAATTCAGACATTCTGAAATTCTAGAATTCAGCCATTGTTGGATTCTAGAATTGAGACCCTCTACAACACACATTTTAGGAGTCTTGCATTCAGACATTCGATGATTCCCACATTCAGACATCTTATGATCCTAGAATTCAGACCTTCTAGGATTCTAGAATTCGCACTATTTGCAGATTCTAGAATTCATATATTCTAGGAATCTAGGATTCAGACATGTTATGATTCTAGGATTTCGACATTTTTACATTGTAGAATGCAGACCCGTTTAAGATTCTAGAATGCATACATTCCAAGATTCTAGAATATACACCTGCTAAAATTCTAGAATTCAGACATCGTTAGATTCTGGAAATTTAACATTCTACAATTCTAGAACACACACATTTTCAGATTCTCGGAATCAGACGTCTTATGATTCTACAATTCTAGAATTTAGACATCCGGAGCTTCTAGAATTCTCACATTTTTTTTTTTAATTTTAGAATTCAGACATTTTAGGATTCTAGAATTCATGAATTCGAAGATTCCAAAATCCGGATCTCTTTTGGATGCCAGAATTCATACATTATAGGCACCTAAAATTCATACTTTTTAGGATTCTGGAAATCATACATTCTTGGATTCTAGAATTCAGACTTTTCTAGTATTCTAGAGTTCATGCATTCTAAGATTCTGGAATTGAGACCTTTTTCAGATTCTAGAATTCATACACCCTAGGATTCTAGAATTCATTCATTTTAGGATTCTAGAACTAAGACTTTTTATGGTCCTAGAATTCAGATATACTACCATTCGATAGTTCTGACATGCTTGCATTCTAGAATTCAGCCTTTCTTCCATGGTAGAATTCACACATTTTAGAATTCGAAAATTTTGACATTTTAACGATTCCACAATTCATACATTTTCGGATTCTAGAATTGAGGCATTTTATGATTCTAGAATTCATACATTCTGGGATTCTAGAATACAGACATTTTAGGATTCGGAAATTTATACATTCTAGGTTCTGGAGTTTAGACGTTTTGAAGATGCTAGAATTCAGACTTCTTTAGGATTCTAGAATGTGTGCCTTGTAGGATTCCAGAATTCACACGTTCTAGGATTCTAGAATTCAGACATTTCTTGATGCTAGTATTCAGTCATTCTAAAATTCTAGAATTCAGACATCATCGTTGGATTCTAAAATTAACACTTTCCACAATTCTAGGACTAACACTTTTTAGGGTTTTAGAATTGAGACATTTTATCATTGTAGAATTCTAGAATATGGACATCCTCATATTCTAGAATTCAGACATTTTATGATTTTAGGATTCATACAGTTCAGAACTGTAGAATTCAGACCTTTTTAAGATTCTAGAATTCATACATTTCAGGATTCTAGTATTCAGACATTCTATCATTCTTCCATTCATAGACCTTATGATGCTAAAGTTCATCTGTTCTAGGATTCTGGAATACATCCTTTATTGTAATTCCCGAATTCAACCGTTCTCGTATTCTAGAATTTAGACATTTTGTGATTCTAGAATTCAGATATTCTAAAGCTCTAGAATTCAGATATGGTTGGAGTCCAGATTTCAGACTTTCTACAATTCTAGAACTCAGACATTTTGGGATTCCAGAAATTCACACATTCCAGGATTCTAAAGTCCAATCCTGTCTTAGGATTCTAGAATGCGTACCTTCTAGGATTCTAGAATTCATATAGGTTAGGCTTTTAGAATTCATACATTCTAGGATTCCAGAATTCAGACCTGTATAGGATTCTAGAATTCATACATTCTAGGATTCTAGAATTCGGACCTTTTTAGTATTCTAGAACTCATACATGCTAAGATTCCGGAATTTAGACCAGTTTAAGATTCTAGAAATCATGCACTCTAAAATTCTAGAATGCCTACGTTCTAGGATTCTAAAATTCAGACTTTTTAAGGTTCTAGGATTCGGACATACTATAATTCTACAATTTCCACATTGCTTGAATTCTGGAATTCCGAATTTCTTCATTTATACCATTCTCGCATTCAAAAATTCTAAAATTCATGTATGTGGTGATTCTAGAATTCACACCTTCTCGGATTCTAGAATTCAGACCTCTTTAAAATTCCAGAATTCAGACTTTTTATCCTTCTAGAACTCATGCATTCAAAGATTCTAGAATTCGGATCTATTTAGGATTCTAGAAATCATACACACTATGATTCTGGAATTCAGACCTAGTTAGGATTCTAGAATTCATACGTTTGGGCATTCTGGAATCCATACGTTCTAAACTTGCAAATTTCATGCATTCTACAATTCTGGAATACACACCTTTCTAACATTGTGGAATCCATTCTTTCGAGGATTCTAAAATTCAGGCCTTCTTAAAGTTCTTGAATTCATACATTCTAAGGTTCTGGGATTCTAGGATTTGGACACATTAAAGATTCTAGAATTCGTACATTCTAAAATTCTGGAACCCACATCTTGTTAGCATTCTAGAATGCATACATTATGGGATTCTGGAATTCACGCATTCTGTGAATCTAGAAGTCAGACATTCTTTCTGGCATTCAGACGTTCTAAAATTCTAGAATTCAGACATTGTGGGTTTCTGGAACAGAGACGTTCTGCAACACACATTTTAGTCACCTTGTGCTCAGACATTCCGTGAATCTCTCATTCAGATATCCTATGATTCATGCAATCGTTCCTTCCGGGATTTTGGAATTCACACTGTCCTAAGATTCCAGAACTCAGACGTTTTTTGATTCTACCATTCCGGAAATTATACATCCGGAGACTCTAGAATTCTAAAATTTTATGACTCTAGAATTCAGACATTTTGGGAATCTAGAATTCAGACGTTTTAGGATTCTAGAATTCAGACACTGGAAGATTCTAGAATTCGGACCTTTTAAAGATTCCAGAGTCCATACATTCTAGGAATCCATAATTCAGACATCTTCTGAGTCTAGGTTTTCGACATTTTCACATTGGAGAATTCAGACCTGTTGAAGATTCCAGAATGCATACATTCCGAGATTCTGGAATTCACACATACTAAAATTCTAGAATTGAGACATCTTTGGATTCTAGAATTCTAACTGTCTACAATTCTAGAACTCACACATTTTCTGATTCTAGAATTCAGATGTTTTATCGTTTTACAATTCTGTAATTTGGACATGTGCAGATTCTGGAATTCCAGCGTTTTATGATTCTACAATCCATTCATTTTTGGATTCTAGAATTCAGACCCTTTATGATTCCAGAAATCTGACATTCGATGATTCTAGATTTCAGAAATATTTGGGATTCTATAATTCATACATTCTTGGAATCTAGAACTCACACATTCTAGGATTCTGGAATTCATGCATTCTCAAATTATAAAAGTCACACATTCCAGAATTCTAGAATACACGCCTTCTTAACATCGTAGAAGCCATTCTTTCTAGGATTCCAAAATTCAGACGTTTTTACAATGGTAGAATTCATGCATTCTAGGATTCTAGGATTTAGACATATTTAAGACACTAGAATACATACATTCTAAAATTCTAGAATTCAGGTCTTGTTAGGATTCTAGAATTTATACATGATAGGATACTAGAATTCAGACATTCTATGATTCTAGAATTCAGACATTTTCTGTTTCTAGAATTCAGACATTCTGAAATTCTAGAATTCAGCCATTGTTGGATTCTAGAATTGAGACCCTCTACAACACACATTTTAGGAGTCTTGCATTCAGACATTCGATGATTCCCACATTCAGACATCTTATGATCCTAGAATTCAGACCTTCTAGGATTCTAGAATTCGCACTATTTGCAGATTCTAGAATTCAGATATTCTAGGAATCTAGGATTCAGACATGTTATGATTCTAGGATTTCGACATTTTTACATTGTAGAATGCAGACCCGTTTAAGATTCTAGAATGCATACATTCCAAGATTCTAGAATATACACCTGCTAAAATTCTAGAATTCAGACATCGTTAGATTCTGGAAATTTAACATTCTACAATTCTAGAACACACACATTTTCAGATTCTCGGAATCAGACGTCTTATGATTCTACAATTCTAGAATTTAGACATCCGGAGCTTCTAGAATTCTCACATTTTTTTTTTAATTTTAGAATTCAGACATTTTAGGATTCTAGAATTCATGAATTCGAAGATTCCAAAATCCGGATCTCTTTTGGATGCCAGAATTCATACATTATAGGCACCTAAAATTCATACTTTTTAGGATTCTGGAAATCATACATTCTTGGATTCTAGAATTCAGACTTTTCTAGTATTCTAGAGTTCATGCATTCTAAGATTCTGGAATTGAGACCTTTTTCAGATTCTAGAATTCATACACCCTAGGATTCTAGAATTCATTCATTTTAGGATTCTAGAACTAAGACTTTTTATGGTCCTAGAATTCAGATATACTACCATTCGATAGTTCCGACATGCTTGCATTCTAGAATTCAGCCTTTCTTCCATGGTAGAATTCACACATTTTAGAATTCGAAAATTTTGACATTTTAACGATTCCACAATTCATACATTTTCGGATTCTAGAATTGAGGCATTTTATGATTCTAGAATTCATACATTCTGGGATTCTAGAATACAGACATTTTAGGATTCGGAAATTTATACATTCTAGGTTCTGGAGTTTAGACGTTTTGAAGATGCTAGAATTCAGACTTCTTTAGGATTCTAGAATGTGTGCCTTGTAGGATTCCAGAATTCACACGTTCTAGGATTCTAGAATTCAGACATTTCTTGATGCAAGTATTCAGTCATTCTAAAATTCTAGAATTCAGACATCATCGTTGGATTCTAAAATTAACACTTTCCACAATTCTAGGACTAACACTTTTTAGGGTTTTAGAATTGAGACATTTTATCATTGTAGAATTCTAGAATATGGACATCCTCATATTCTAGAATTCAGACATTTTATGATTTTAGGATTCATACAGTTCAGAACTGTAGAATTCAGACCTTTTTAAGATTCTAGAATTCATACATTTCAGGATTCTAGTATTCAGACATTCTATCATTCTTCCATTCATAGACCTTATGATGCTAAAGTTCATCTGTTCTAGGATTCTGGAATACATCCTTTATTGTAATTCCCGAATTCAACCGTTCGCGTATTCTAGAATTTAGGCATTTTGTGATTCTAGAATTCAGATATTCTAAAGCTCTAGAATTCAGATATGGTTGGAGTCCAGATTTCAGACTTTCTACAATTCTAAAACTCAGAAATTTTGGGATTCCAGAAATTCACACATTCCAGGATTCTAAAGTCCAATCCTGTCTTAGGATTCTAGAATGCGTACCTTCTAGGATTCTAGAATTCATATAGGTTAGGCTTTTAGAATTCATACATTCTAGGATTCCAGAATTCAGACCTGTATAGGATTCTAGAATTCATACATTGTAGGATTCTAGAATTCGGACCTTTTTAGTATTCTAGAACTCATACATGCTAAGATTCCGGAATTTAGACCAGTTTAAGATTCTAGAAATCATGCACTCTAAAATTCTAGAATGCCTACGTTCTAGGATTCTAAAATTCAGACTTTTTAAGGTTCTAGGATTCGGACATACTATAATTCTACAATTTCCACATTGCTTGAATTCTGGAATTCCGAATTTCTTCATTTATACCATTCTCGCATTCAAAAATTCTAAAATTCATGTATGTGGTGATTCTAGAATTCACACCTTCTCGGATTCTAGAATTCAGACCTCTTTAAAATTCCAGAATTCAGACTTTTTATCCTTCTAGAACTCATGCATTCAAAGATTCTAGAATTCGGATCTATTTAGGATTCTAGAAATCATACACTCTAAGATTCTGGAATTCAGACCTAGTTAGGATTCTAGAATTCATACGTTTGGGCATTCTGGAATCCATACGTTCTAAACTTGCAAATTTCATGCATTCTACAATTCTGGAATACACACCTTTCTAACATTGTAGAATCCATTCTTTCGAGGATTCTAAAATTCAGGCCTTCTTAAAGTTCTTGAATTCATACATTCTAAGGTTCTGGGATTCTAGAATTTGGACACATTAAAGATTCTAGAATTCGTACATTCTAAAATTCTGGAACCCACATCTTGTTAGCATTCTAGAATGCATACATTATGGGATTCTGGAATTCACGCATTCTGTGAATCTAGAATTCAGACATTGTTTCTGGCATTCAGACGTTCTAAAATTCTAGAATTCAGACATTGTGGGTTTCTGGAACAGAGACGTTCTGCAACACACATTTTAGTCACCTTGTGCTCAGACATTCCGTGAATCTCTCATTCAGATATCCTATGATTCATGCAATCGTTCCTTCCGGGATTTTGGAATTCACACTGTCCTAAGATTCCAGAACTCAGACGTTTCTTGATTCTACCATTCCGGAAATTATACATCCGGAGACTCTAGAATTCTAAAATTTTATGACTCTAGAATTCAGACATTTTGGGAATCTAGAATTCAGACGTTTTAGGATTCTAGAATTCAGACACTGGAAGATTCTAGAATTCGGACCTTTTAAAGATTCCAGAGTCCATACATTCTAGGAATCCATAATTCAGACATCTTCTGAGTCTAGGTTTTCGACATTTTCACATTGGAGAATTCAGACCTGTTGAAGATTCCAGAATGCATACATTCCGAGATTCTGGAATTCACACATACTAAAATTCTAGAATTGAGACATCTTTGGATTCTAGAATTCTAACTGTCTACAATTCTAGAACTCACACATTTTCTGATTCTAGAATTCAGATGTTTTATCGTTTTACAATTCTGTAATTTGGACATGTGCAGATTCTGGAATTCCAGCGTTTTATGATTCTACAATCCATTCATTTTTGGATTCTAGAATTCAGACCCTTTATGATTCCAGAAATCTGACATTCGATGATTCTAGATTTCAGAAATATTTGGGATTCTATAATTCATACATTCTTGGAATCTAGAACTCACACATTCTAGGATTCTGGAATTCATGCATTCTCAAATTATAAAAGTCACACATTCCAGAATTCTAGAATACACGCCTTCTTAACATCGTAGAAGCCATTCTTTCTAGGATTCCAAAATTCAGACGTTTTTACAATGGTAGAATTCATGCATTCTAGGATTCTAGGATTTAGACATATTTAAGACACTAGAATACATACATTCTAAAATTCTAGAATTCAGGTCTTGTTAGGATTCTAGAATTTATACATGATAGGATACTAGAATTCAGACATTCTATGATTCTAGAATTCAGACATTTTCTGTTTCTAGAATTCAGACATTCTGAAATTCTAGAATTCAGCCATTGTTGGATTCTAGAATTGAGACCCTCTACAACACACATTTTAGGAGTCTTGCATTCAGACATTCGATGATTCCCACATTCAGACATCTTATGATCCTAGAATTCAGACCTTCTAGGATTCTAGAATTCGCACTATTTGCAGATTCTAGAATTCAGATATTCTAGGAATCTAGGATTCAGACATGTTATGATTCTAGGATTTCGACATTTTTACATTGTAGAATGCAGACCCGTTTAAGATTCTAGAATGCATACATTCCAAGATTCTAGAATATACACCTGCTAAAATTCTAGAATTCAGACATCGTTAGATTCTGGAAATTTAACATTCTACAATTCTAGAACACACACATTTTCAGATTCTCGGAATCAGACGTCTTATGATTCTACAATTCTAGAATTTAGACATCCGGAGCTTCTAGAATTCTCACATTTTTTTTTTTTTTAATTTTAGAATTCAGACATTTTAGGATTCTAGAATTCATGAATTCGAAGATTCCAAAATCCGGATCTCTTTTGGATGCCAGAATTCATACATTATAGGCACCTAAAATTCATACTTTTTAGGATTCTGGAAATCATACATTCTTGGATTCTAGAATTCAGACTTTTCTAGTATTCTAGAGTTCATGCATTCTAAGATTCTGGAATTGAGACCTTTTTCAGATTCTAGAATTCATACACCCTAGGATTCTAGAATTCATTCATTTTAGGATTCTAGAACTAAGACTTTTTATGGTCCTAGAATTCAGATATACTACCATTCGATAGTTCCGACATGCTTGCATTCTAGAATTCAGCCTTTCTTCCATGGTAGAATTCACACATTTTAGAATTCGAAAATTTTGACATTTTAACGATTCCACAATTCATACATTTTCGGATTCTAGAATTGAGGCATTTTATGATTCTAGAATTCATACATTCTGGGATTCTAGAATACAGACATTTTAGGATTCGGAAATTTATACATTCTAGGTTCTGGAGTTTAGACGTTTTGAAGATGCTAGAATTCAGACTTCTTTAGGATTCTAGAATGTGTGCCTTGTAGGATTCCAGAATTCACACGTTCTAGGATTCTAGAATTCAGACATTTCTTGATGCTAGTATTCAGTCATTCTAAAATTCTAGAATTCAGACATCATCGTTGGATTCTAAAATTAACACTTTCCACAATTCTAGGACTAACACTTTTTAGGGTTTTAGAATTGAGACATTTTATCATTGTAGAATTCTAGAATATGGACATCCTCATATTCTAGAATTCAGACATTTTATGATTTTAGGATTCATACAGTTCAGAACTGTAGAATTCAGACCTTTTTAAGATTCTAGAATTCATACATTTCAGGATTCTAGTATTCAGACATTCTATCATTCTTCCATTCATAGACCTTATGATGCTAAAGTTCATCTGTTCTAGGATTCTGGAATACATCCTTTATTGTAATTCCCGAATTCAACCGTTCTCGTATTCTAGAATTTAGACATTTTGTGATTCTAGAATTCAGATATTCTAAAGCTCTAGAATTCAGATATGGTTGGAGTCCAGATTTCAGACTTTCTACAATTCTAGAACTCAGACATTTTGGGATTCCAGAAATTCACACATTCCAGGATTCTAAAGTCCAATCCTGTCTTAGGATTCTAGAATGCGTACCTTCTAGGATTCTAGAATTCATATAGGTTAGGCTTTTAGAATTCATACATTCTAGGATTCCAGAATTCAGACCTGTATAGGATTCTAGAATTCATACATTCTAGGATTCTAGAATTCGGACCTTTTTAGTATTCTAGAACTCATACATGCTAAGATTCCGGAATTTAGACCAGTTTAAGATTCTAGAAATCATGCACTCTAAAATTCTAGAATGCCTACGTTCTACGATTCTAAAATTCAGACTTTTTAAGGTTCTAGGATTCGGACATACTATAATTCTACAATTTCCACATTGCTTGAATTCTGGAATTCCGAATTTCTTCATTTATACCATTCTCGCATTCAAAAATTCTAAAATTCATGTATGTGGTGATTCTAGAATTCACACCTTCTCGGATTCTAGAATTCAGACCTCTTTAAAATTCCAGAATTCAGACTTTTTATCCTTCTAGAACTCATGCATTCAAAGATTCTAGAATTCGGATCTATTTAGGATTCTAGAAATCATACACTCTAAGATTCTGGAATTCAGACCTAGTTAGGATTCTAGAATTCATACGTTTGGGCATTCTGGAATCCATACGTTCTAAACTTGCAAATTTCATGCATTCTACAATTCTGGAATACACACCTTTCTAACATTGTGGAATCCATTCTTTCGAGGATTCTAAAATTCAGGCCTTCTTAAAGTTCTTGAATTCATACATTCTAAGGTTCTGGGATTCTAGGATTTGGACACATTAAAGATTCTAGAATTCGTACATTCTAAAATTCTGGAACCCACATCTTGTTAGCATTCTAGAATGCATACATTATGGGATTCTGGAATTCACGCATTCTGTGAATCTAGAATTCAGACATTGTTTCTGGCATTCAGACGTTCTAAAATTCTAGAATTCAGACATTGTGGGTTTCTGGAACAGAGACGTTCTGCAACACACATTTTAGTCACCTTGTGCTCAGACATTCTGTGAATCTCTCATTCAGATATCCTATGATTCATGCAATCGTTCCTTCCGGGATTTTGGAATTCACACTGTCCTAAGATTCCAGAACTCAGACGTTTCTTGATTCTACCATTCCGGAAATTATACATCCGGAGACTCTAGAATTCTAAAATTTTATGACTCTAGAATTCAGACATTTTGGGAATCTAGAATTCAGACGTTTTAGGATTCTAGAATTCAGACACTGGAAGATTCTAGAATTCGGACCTTTTAAAGATTCCAGAGTCCATACATTCTAGGAATCCATAATTCAGACATCTTCTGAGTCTAGGTTTTCGACATTTTCACATTGGAGAATTCAGACCTGTTGAAGATTCCAGAATGCATACATTCCGAGATTCTGGAATTCACACATACTAAAATTCTAGAATTGAGACATCTTTGGATTCTAGAATTCTAACTGTCTACAATTCTAGAACTCACACATTTTCTGATTCTAGAATTCAGATGTTTTATCGTTTTACAATTCTGTAATTTGGACATGTGCAGATTCTGGAATTCCAGCGTTTTATGATTCTACAATCCATTCATTTTTGGATTCTAGAATTCAGACCCTTTATGATTCCAGAAATCTGACATTCGATGATTCTAGATTTCAGAAATATTTGGGATTCTATAATTCATACATTCTTGGAATCTAGAACTCACACATTCTAGGATTCTGGAATTCATGCATTCTCAAATTATAAAAGTCACACATTCCAGAATTCTAGAATACACGCCTTCTTAACATCGTAGAAGCCATTCTTTCTAGGATTCCAAAATTCAGACGTTTTTACAATGGTAGAATTCATGCATTCTAGGATTCTAGGATTTAGACATATTTAAGACACTAGAATACATACATTCTAAAATTCTAGAATTCAGGTCTTGTTAGGATTCTAGAATTTATACATGATAGGATACTAGAATTCAGACATTCTATGATTCTAGAATTCAGACATTTTCTGTTTCTAGAATTCAGACATTCTGAAATTCTAGAATTCAGCCATTGTTGGATTCTAGAATTGAGACCCTCTACAACACACATTTCAGGAGTCTTGCATTCAGACATTCGATGATTCCCACATTCAGACATCTTATCATCCTAGAATTCAGACCTTCTAGGATTCTAGAATTCGCACTATTTGCAGATTCTAGAATTCATATATTCTAGGAATCTAGGATTCAGACATGTTATGATTCTAGGATTTCGACATTTTTACATTGTAGAATGCAGACCCGTTTAAGATTCTAGAATGCATACATTCCAAGATTCTAGAATATACACCTGCTAAAATTCTAGAATTCAGACATCGTTAGATTCTGGAAATTTAACATTCTACAATTCTAGAACACACACATTTTCAGATTCTCGGAATCAGACGTCTTATGATTCTACAATTCTAGAATTTAGACATCCGGAGCTTCTAGAATTCTCACATTTTTTTTTTTAATTTTAGAATTCAGACATTTTAGGATTCTAGAATTCATGAATTCGAAGATTCCAAAATCCGGATCTCTTTTGGATGCCAGAATTCATACATTATAGGCACCTAAAATTCATACTTTTTAGGATTCTGGAAATCATACATTCTTGGATTCTAGAATTCAGACTTTTCTAGTATTCTAGAGTTCATGCATTCTAAGATTCTGGAATTGAGACCTTTTTCAGATTCTAGAATTCATACACCCTAGGATTCTAGAATTCATTCATTTTAGGATTCTAGAACTAAGACTTTTTATGGTCCTAGAATTCAGATATACTACCATTCGATAGTTCCGACATGCTTGCATTCTAGAATTCAGCCTTTCTTCCATGGTAGAATTCACACATTTTAGAATTCGAAAATTTTGACATTTTAACGATTCCACAATTCATACATTTTCGGATTCTAGAATTGAGGCATTTTATGATTCTAGAATTCATACATTCTGGGATTCTAGAATACAGACATTTTAGGATTCGGAAATTTATACATTCTAGGTTCTGGAGTTTAGACGTTTTGAAGATGCTAGAATTCAGACTTCTTTAGGATTCTAGAATGTGTGCCTTGTAGGATTCCAGAATTCACACGTTCTAGGATTCTAGAATTCAGACA
Source organism: Saimiri boliviensis (assembly GCF_048565385.1). Classification (NCBI taxonomy): domain Eukaryota; kingdom Metazoa; phylum Chordata; class Mammalia; order Primates; family Cebidae; genus Saimiri; species Saimiri boliviensis. Next base: position 80,987,614 of record NC_133470.1, on the reverse strand, counting down.
TTTCTTGATGCTAGTATTCAGTCATTCTAAAATTCTAGAATTCAGACATCATCGTTGGATTCTAAAATTAACACTTTCCACAATTCTAGGACTAACACTTTTTAGGGTTTTAGAATTGAGACATTTTATCATTGTAGAATTCTAGAATATGGACATCCTCATATTCTAGAATTCAGACATTTTATGATTTTAGGATTCATACAGTTCAGAACTGTAGAATTCAGACCTTTTTAAGATTCTAGAATTCATACATTTCAGGATTCTAGTATTCAGACATTCTATCATTCTTCCATTCATAGACCTTATGATGCTAAAGTTCATCTGTTCTAGGATTCTGGAATACATCCTTTATTGTAATTCCCGAATTCAACCGTTCTCGTATTCTAGAATTTAGACATTTTGTGATTCTAGAATTCAGATATTCTAAAGCTCTAGAATTCAGATATGGTTGGAGTCCAGATTTCAGACTTTCTACAATTCTAGAACTCAGACATTTTGGGATTCCAGAAATTCACACATTCCAGGATTCTAAAGTCCAATCCTGTCTTAGGATTCTAGAATGCGTACCTTCTAGGATTCTAGAATTCATATAGGTTAGGCTTTTAGAATTCATACATTCTAGGATTCCAGAATTCAGACCTGTATAGGATTCTAGAATTCATACATTCTAGGATTCTAGAATTCGGACCTTTTTAGTATTCTAGAACTCATACATGCTAAGATTCCGGAATTTAGACCAGTTTAAGATTCTAGAAATCATGCACTCTAAAATTCTAGAATTCCTACGTTCTACGATTCTAAAATTCAGACTTTTTAAGGTTCTAGGATTCGGACATACTATAATTCTACAATTTCCACATTGCTTGAATTCTGGAATTCCAAATTTCTTCATTTATACCATTCTCGCATTCAAAAATTCTAAAATTCATGTATGTGGTGATTCTAGAATTCACACCTTCTCGGATTCTAGAATTCAGACCTCTTTAAAATTCCAGAATTCAGACTTTTTATCCTTCTAGAACTCATGCATTCAAAGATTCTAGAATTCGGATCTATTTAGGATTCTAGAAATCATACACTCTAAGATTCTGGAATTCAGACCTAGTTAGGATTCTAGAATTCATACGTTTGGGCATTCTGGAATCCATACGTTCTAAACTTGCAAATTTCATGCATTCTACAATTCTGGAATACACACCTTTCTAACATTGTGGAATCCATTCTTTCGAGGATTCTAAAATTCAGGCCTTCTTAAAGTTCTTGAATTCATACATTCTAAGGTTCTGGGATTCTAGGATTTGGACACATTAAAGATTCTAGAATTCGTACATTCTAAAATTCTGGAACCCACATCTTGTTAGCATTCTAGAATGCATACATTATGGGATTCTGGAATTCACGCATTCTGTGAATCTAGAATTCAGACATTGTTTCTGGCATTCAGACGTTCTAAAATTCTAGAATTCAGACATTGTGGGTTTCTGGAACAGAGACGTTCTGCAACACACATTTTAGTCACCTTGTGCTCAGACATTCCGTGAATCTCTCATTCAGATATCCTATGATTCATGCAATCGTTCCTTCCGGGATTTTGGAATTCACACTGTCCTAAGATTCCAGAACTCAGACGTTTCTTGATTCTACCATTCCGGAAATTATACATCCGGAGACTCTAGAATTCTAAAATTTTATGACTCTAGAATTCAGACATTTTGGGAATCTAGAATTCAGACGTTTTAGGATTCTAGAATTCAGACACTGGAAGATTCTAGAATTCGGACCTTTTAAAGATTCCAGAGTCCATACATTCTAGGAATCCATAATTCAGACATCTTCTGAGTCTAGGTTTTCGACATTTTCACATTGGAGAATTCAGACCTGTTGAAGATTCCAGAATGCATACATTCCGAGATTCTGGAATTCACACATACTAAAATTCTAGAATTGAGACATCTTTGGATTCTAGAATTCTAACTGTCTACAATTCTAGAACTCACACATTTTCTGATTCTAGAATTCAGATGTTTTATCGTTTTACAATTCTGTAATTTGGACATGTGCAGATTCTGGAATTCCAGCGTTTTATGATTCTACAATCCATTCATTTTTGGATTCTAGAATTCAGACCCTTTATGATTCCAGAAATCTGACATTCGATGATTCTAGATTTCAGAAATATTTGGGATTCTATAATTCATACATTCTTGGAATCTAGAACTCACACATTCTAGGATTCTGGAATTCATGCATTCTCAAATTATAAAAGTCACACATTCCAGAATTCTAGAATACACGCCTTCTTAACATCGTAGAAGCCATTCTTTCTAGGATTCCAAAATTCAGACGTTTTTACAATGGTAGAATTCATGCATTATAGGATTCTAGGATTTAGACATATTTAAGACACTAGAATACATACATTCTAAAATTCTAGAATTCAGGTCTTGTTAGGATTCTAGAATTTATACATGATAGGATACTAGAATTCAGACATTCTATGATTCTAGAATTCAGACATTTTCTGTTTCTAGAATTCAGACATTCTGAAATTCTAGAATTCAGCCATTGTTGGATTCTAGAATTGAGACCCTCTACAACACACATTTCAGGAGTCTTGCATTCAGACATTCGATGATTCCCACATTCAGACATCTTATCATCCTAGAATTCAGACCTTCTAGGATTCTAGAATTCGCACTATTTGCAGATTCTAGAATTCATATATTCTAGGAATCTAGGATTCAGACATGTTATGATTCTAGGATTTCGACATTTTTACATTGTAGAATGCAGACCCGTTTAAGATTCTAGAATGCATACATTCCAAGATTCTAGAATATACACCTGCTAAAATTCTAGAATTCAGACATCGTTAGATTCTGGAAATTTAACATTCTACAATTCTAGAACACACACATTTTCAGATTCTCGGAATCAGACGTCTTATGATTCTACAATTCTAGAATTTAGACATCCGGAGCTTCTAGAATTCTCACATTTTTTTTTTTAATTTTAGAATTCAGACATTTTAGGATTCTAGAATTCATGCATTCGAAGATTCCAAAATCCGGATCTCTTTTGGATGCCAGAATTCATACATTATAGGCACCTAAAATTCATACTTTTTAGGATTCTGGAAATCATACATTCTTGGATTCTAGAATTCAGACTTTTCTAGTATTCTAGAGTTCATGCATTCTAAGATTCTGGAATTGAGACCTTTTTCAGATTCTAGAATTCATACACCCTAGGATTCTAGAATTCATTCATTTTAGGATTCTAGAACTAAGACTTTTTATGGTCCTAGAATTCAGATATACTACCATTCGATAGTTCCGACATGCTTGCATTCTAGAATTCAGCCTTTCTTCCATGGTAGAATTCACACATTTTAGAATTCGAAAATTTTGACATTTTAACGATTCCACAATTCATACATTTTCGGATTCTAGAATTGAGGCATTTTATGATTCTAGAATTCATACATTCTGGGATTCTAGAATACAGACATTTTAGGATTCGGAAATTTATACATTCTAGGTTCTGGAGTTTAGACGTTTTGAAGATGCTAGAATTCAGACTTCTTTAGGATTCTAGAATGTGTGCCTTGTAGGATTCCAGAATTCACACGTTCTAGGATTCTAGAATTCAGACATTTCTTGATGCTAGTATTCAGTCATTCTAAAATTCTAGAATTCAGACATCATCGTTGGATTCTAAAATTAACACTTTCCACAATTCTAGGACTAACACTTTTTAGGGTTTTAGAATTGAGACATTTTATCATTGTAGAATTCTAGAATATGGACATCCTCATATTCTAGAATTCAGACATTTTATGATTTTAGGATTCATACAGTTCAGAACTGTAGAATTCAGACCTTTTTAAGATTCTAGAATTCATACATTTCAGGATTCTAGTATTCAGACATTCTATCATTCTTCCATTCATAGACCTTATGATGCTAAAGTTCATCTGTTCTAGGATTCTGGAATACATCCTTTATTGTAATTCCCGAATTCAACCGTTCTCGTATTCTAGAATTTAGACATTTTGTGATTCTAGAATTCAGATATTCTAAAGCTATAGAATTCAGATATGGTTGGAGTCCAGATTTCAGACTTTCTACAATTCTAGAACTCAGACATTTTGGGATTCCAGAAATTCACACATTCCAGGATTCTAAAGTCCAATCCTGTCTTAGGATTCTAGAATGCGTACCTTCTAGGATTCTAGAATTCATATAGGTTAGGCTTTTAGAATTCATACATTCTAGGATTCCAGAATTCAGACCTGTATAGGATTCTAGAATTCATACATTCTAGGATTCTAGAATTCGGACCTTTTTAGTATTCTAGAACTCATACATGCTAAGATTCCGGAATTTAGACCAGTTTAAGATTCTAGAAATCATGCACTCTAAAATTCTAGAATGCCTACGTTCTACGATTCTAAAATTCAGACTTTTTAAGGTTCTAGGATTCGGACATACTATAATTCTACAATTTCCACATTGCTTGAATTCTGGAATTCCGAATTTCTTCATTTATACCATTCTCGCATTCAAAAATTCTAAAATTCATGTATGTGGTGATTCTAGAATTCACACCTTCTCGGATTCTAGAATTCAGACCTCTTTAAAATTCCAGAATTCAGACTTTTTATCCTTCTAGAACTCATGCATTCAAAGATTCTAGAATTCGGATCTATTTAGGATTCTAGAAATCATACACTCTAAGATTCTGGAATTCAGACCTAGTTAGGATTCTAGAATTCATACGTTTGGGCATTCTGGAATCCATACGTTCTAAACTTGCAAATTTCATGCATTCTACAATTCTGGAATACACACCTTTCTAACATTGTGGAATCCATTCTTTCGAGGATTCTAAAATTCAGGCCTTCTTAAAGTTCTTGAATTCATACATTCTAAGGTTCTGGGATTCTAGGATTTGGACACATTAAAGATTCTAGAATTCGTACATTCTAAAATTCTGGAACCCACATCTTGTTAGCATTCTAGAATGCATACATTATGGGATTCTGGAATTCACGCATTCTGTGAATCTAGAATTCAGACATTGTTTCTGGCATTCAGACGTTCTAAAATTCTAGAATTCAGACATTGTGGGTTTCTGGAACAGAGACGTTCTGCAACACACATTTTAGTCACCTTGTGCTCAGACATTCCGTGAATCTCTCATTCAGATATCCTATGATTCATGCAATCGTTCCTTCCGGGATTTTGGAATTCACACTGTCCTAAGATTCCAGAACTCAGACGTTTCTTGATTCTACCATTCCGGAAATTATACATCCGGAGACTCTAGAATTCTAAAATTTTATGACTCTAGAATTCAGACATTTTGGGAATCTAGAATTCAGACGTTTTAGGATTCTAGAATTCAGACACTGGAAGATTCTAGAATTCGGACCTTTTAAAGATTCCAGAGTCCATACATTCTAGGAATCCATAATTCAGACATCTTCTGAGTCTAGGTTTTCGACATTTTCACATTGGAGAATTCAGACCTGTTGAAGATTCCAGAATGCATACATTCCGAGATTCTGGAATTCACACATACTAAAATTCTAGAATTGAGACATCTTTGGATTCTAGAATTCTAACTGTCTACAATTCTAGAACTCACACATTTTCTGATTCTAGAATTCAGATGTTTTATCGTTTTACAATTCTGTAATTTGGACATGTGCAGATTCTGGAATTCCAGCGTTTTATGATTCTACAATCCATTCATTTTTGGATTCTAGAATTCAGACCCTTTATGATTCCAGAAATCTGACATTCGATGATTCTAGATTTCAGAAATATTTGGGATTCTATAATTCATACATTCTTGGAATCTAGAACTCACACATTCTAGGATTCTGGAATTCATGCATTCTCAAATTATAAAAGTCACACATTCCAGAATTCTAGAATACACGCCTTCTTAACATCGTAGAAGCCATTCTTTCTAGGATTCCAAAATTCAGACGTTTTTACAATGGTAGAATTCATGCATTCTAGGATTCTAGGATTTAGACATATTTAAGACACTAGAATACATACATTCTAAAATTCTAGAATTCAGGTCTTGTTAGGATTCTAGAATTTATACATGATAGGATACTAGAATTCAGACATTCTATGATTCTAGAATTCAGACATTTTCTGTTTCTAGAATTCAGACATTCTGAAATTCTAGAATTCAGCCATTGTTGGATTCTAGAATTGAGACCCTCTACAACACACATTTTAGGAGTCTTGCATTCAGACATTCGATGATTCCCACATTCAGACATCTTATGATCCTAGAATTCAGACCTTCTAGGATTCTAGAATTCGCACTATTTGCAGATTCTAGAATTCAGATATTCTAGGAATCTAGGATTCAGACATGTTATGATTCTAGGATTTCGACATTTTTACATTGTAGAATGCAGACCCGTTTAAGATTCTAGAATGCATACATTCCAAGATTCTAGAATATACACCTGCTAAAATTCTAGAATTCAGACATCGTTAGATTCTGGAAATTTAACATTCTACAATTCTAGAACACACACATTTTCAGATTCTCGGAATCAGACGTCTTATGATTCTACAATTCTAGAATTTAGACATCCGGAGCTTCTAGAATTCTCACATTTTTTTTTTTTAATTTTAGAATTCAGACATTTTAGGATTCTAGAATTCATGAATTCGAAGATTCCAAAATCCGGATCTCTTTTGGATGCCAGAATTCATACATTATAGGCACCTAAAATTCATACTTTTTAGGATTCTGGAAATCATACATTCTTGGATTCTAGAATTCAGACTTTTCTAGTATTCTAGAGTTCATGCATTCTAAGATTCTGGAATTGAGACCTTTTTCAGATTCTAGAATTCATACACCCTAGGATTCTAGAATTCATTCATTTTAGGATTCTAGAACTAAGACTTTTTATGGTCCTAGAATTCAGATATACTACCATTCGATAGTTCCGACATGCTTGCATTCTAGAATTCAGCCTTTCTTCCATGGTAGAATTCACACATTTTAGAATTCGAAAATTTTGACATTTTAACGATTCCACAATTCATACATTTTCGGATTCTAGAATTGAGGCATTTTATGATTCTAGAATTCATACATTCTGGGATTCTAGAATACAGACATTTTAGGATTCGGAAATTTATACATTCTAGGTTCTGGAGTTTAGACGTTTTGAAGATGCTAGAATTCAGACTTCTTTAGGATTCTAGAATGTGTGCCTTGTAGGATTCCAGAATTCACACGTTCTAGGATTCTAGAATTCAGACATTTCTTGATGCTAGTATTCAGTCATTCTAAAATTCTAGAATTCAGACATCATCGTTGGATTCTAAAATTAACACTTTCCACAATTCTAGGACTAACACTTTTTAGGGTTTTAGAATTGAGACATTTTATCATTGTAGAATTCTAGAATATGGACATCCTCATATTCTAGAATTCAGACATTTTATGATTTTAGGATTCATACAGTTCAGAACTGTAGAATTCAGACCTTTTTAAGATTCTAGAATTCATACATTTCAGGATTCTAGTATTCAGACATTCTATCATTCTTCCATTCATAGACCTTATGATGCTAAAGTTCATCTGTTCTAGGATTCTGGAATACATCCTTTATTGTAATTCCCGAATTCAACCGTTCGCGTATCCTAGAATTTAGGCATTTTGTGATTCTAGAATTCAGATATTCTAAAGCTCTAGAATTCAGATATGGTTGGAGTCCAGATTTCAGACTTTCTACAATTCTAGAACTCAGACATTTTGGGATTCCAGAAATTCACACATTCCAGGATTCTAAAGTCCAATCCTGTCTTAGGATTCTAGAATGCGTACCTTCTAGGATTCTAGAATTCATATAGGTTAGGCTTTTAGAATTCATACATTCTAGGATTCCAGAATTCAGACCTGTATAGGATTCTAGAATTCATACATTCTAGGATTCTAGAATTCGGACCTTTTTAGTATTCTAGAACTCATACATGCTAAGATTCCGGAATTTAGACCAGTTTAAGATTCTAGAAATCATGCACTCTAAAATTCTAGAATGCCTACGTTCTAGGATTCTAAAATTCAGACTTTTTAAGGTTCTAGGATTCGGACATACTATAATTCTACAATTTCCACATTGCTTGAATTCTGGAATTCCGAATTTCTTCATTTATACCATTCTCGCATTCAAAAATTCTAAAATTCATGTATGTGGTGATTCTAGAATTCACACCTTCTCGGATTCTAGAATTCAGACCTCTTTAAAATTCCAGAATTCAGACTTTTTATCCTTCTAGAACTCATGCATTCAAAGATTCTAGAATTCGGATCTATTTAGGATTCTAGAAATCATACACTCTAAGATTCTGGAATTCAGACCTAGTTAGGATTCTAGAATTCATACGTTTGGGCATTCTGGAATCCATACGTTCTAAACTTGCAAATTTCATGCATTCTACAATTCTGGAATACACACCTTTCTAACATTGTGGAATCCATTCTTTCGAGGATTCTAAAATTCAGGCCTTCTTAAAGTTCTTGAATTCATACATTCTAAGGTTCTGGGATTCTAGGATTTGGACACATTAAAGATTCTAGAATTCGTACATTCTAAAATTCTGGAACCCACATCTTGTTAGCATTCTAGAATGCATACATTATGGGATTCTGGAATTCACGCATTCTGTGAATCTAGAATTCAGACATTGTTTCTGGCATTCAGACGTTCTAAAATTCTAGAATTCAGACATTGTGGGTTTCTGGAACAGAGACGTTCTGCAACACACATTTTAGTCACCTTGTGCTCAGACATTCCGTGAATCTCTCATTCAGATATCCTATGATTCATGCAATCGTTCCTTCCGGGATTTTGGAATTCACACTGTCCTAAGATTCCAGAACTCAGACGTTTCTTGATTCTACCATTCCGGAAATTATACATCCGGAGACTCTAGAATTCTAAAATTTTATGACTCTAGAATTCAGACATTTTGGGAATCTAGAATTCAGACGTTTTAGGATTCTAGAATTCAGACACTGGAAGATTCTAGAATTCGGACCTTTTAAAGATTCCAGAGTCCATACATTCTAGGAATCCATAATTCAGACATCTTCTGAGTCTAGGTTTTCGACATTTTCACATTGGAGAATTCAGACCTGTTGAAGATTCCAGAATGCATACATTCCGAGATTCTGGAATTCACACATACTAAAATTCTAGAATTGAGACATCTTTGGATTCTAGAATTCTAACTGTCTACAATTCTAGAACTCACACATTTTCTGATTCTAGAATTCAGATGTTTTATCGTTTTACAATTCTGTAATTTGGACATGTGCAGATTCTGGAATTCCAGCGTTTTATGATTCTACAATCCATTCATTTTTGGATTCTAGAATTCAGACCCTTTATGATTCCAGAAATCTGACATTCGATGATTCTAGATTTCAGAAATATTTGGGATTCTAGAATTCATACATTCTTGGAATCTAGAACTCACACATTCTAGGATTCTGGAATTCATGCATTCTCAAATTATAAAAGTCACACATTCCAGAATTCTAGAATACACGCCTTCTTAACATCGTAGAAGCCATTCTTTCTAGGATTCCAAAATTCAGACGTTTTTACAATGGTAGAATTCATGCATTCTAGGATTCTAGGATGTAGACATATTTAAGACACTAGAATACATACATTCTAAAATTCTAGAATTCAGGTCTTGTTAGGATTCTAGAATTTATACATGATAGGATACTAGAATTCAGACATTCTATGATTCTAGAATTCAGACATTTTCTGTTTCTAGAATTCAGACATTCTGAAATTCTAGAATTCAGCCATTGTTGGATTCTAGAATTGAGACCCTCTACAACACACATTTTAGGAGTCTTGCATTCAGACATTCGATGATTCCCACATTCAGACATCTTATGATCCTAGAATTCAGACCTTCTAGGATTCTAGAATTCGCACTATTTGCAGATTCTAGAATTCAGATATTCTAGGAATCTAGGATTCAGACATGTTATGATTCTAGGATTTCGACATTTTTACATTGTAGAATGCAGACCCGTTTAAGATTCTAGAATGCATACATTCCAAGATTCTAGAATATACACCTGCTAAAATTCTAGAATTCAGACATCGTTAGATTCTGGAAATTTAACATTCTACAATTCTAGAACACACACATTTTCAGATTCTCGGAATCAGACGTCTTATGATTCTACAATTCTAGAATTTAGACATCCGGAGCTTCTAGAATTCTCACATTTTTTTTTTTTAATTTTAGAATTCAGACATTTTAGGATTCTAGAATTCATGAATTCGAAGATTCCAAAATCCGGATCTCTTTTGGATGCCAGAATTCATACATTATAGGCACCTAAAATTCATACTTTTTAGGATTCTGGAAATCATACATTCTTGGATTCTAGAATTCAGACTTTTCTAGTATTCTAGAGTTCATGCATTCTAAGATTCTGGAATTGAGACCTTTTTCAGATTCTAGAATTCATACACCCTAGGATTCTAGAATTCATTCATTTTAGGATTCTAGAACTAAGACTTTTTATGGTCCTAGAATTCAGATATACTACCATTCGATAGTTCCGACATGCTTGCATTCTAGAATTCAGCCTTTCTTCCATGGTAGAATTCACACATTTTAGAATTCGAAAATTTTGACATTTTAACGATTCCACAATTCATACATTTTCGGATTCTAGAATTGAGGCATTTTATGATTCTAGAATTCATACATTCTGGGATTCTAGAATACAGACATTTTAGGATTCGGAAATTTATACATTCTAGGTTCTGGAGTTTAGACGTTTTGAAGATGCTAGAATTCAGACTTCTTTAGGATTCTAGAATGTGTGCCTTGTAGGATTCCAGAATTCACACGTTCTAGGATTCTAGAATTCAGACATTTCTTGATGCTAGTATTCAGTCATTCTAAAATTCTAGAATTCAGACATCATCGTTGGATTCTAAAATTAACACTTTCCACAATTCTAGGACTAACACTTTTTAGGGTTTTAGAATTGAGACATTTTATCATTGTAGAATTCTAGAATATGGACATCCTCATATTCTAGAATTCAGACATTTTATGATTTTAGGATTCATACAGTTCAGAACTGTAGAATTCAGACCTTTTTAAGATTCTAGAATTCATACATTTCAGGATTCTAGTATTCAGACATTCTATCATTCTTCCATTCATAGACCTTATGATGCTAAAGTTCATCTGTTCTAGGATTCTGGAATACATCCTTTATTGTAATTCCCGAATTCAACCGTTCGCGTATCCTAGAATTTAGGCATTTTGTGATTCTAGAATTCAGATATTCTAAAGCTCTAGAATTCAGATATGGTTGGAGTCCAGATTTCAGACTTTCTACAATTCTAGAACTCAGACATTTTGGGATTCCAGAAATTCACACATTCCAGGATTCTAAAGTCCAATCCTGTCTTAGGATTCTAGAATGCGTACCTTCTAGGATTCTAGAATTCATATAGGTTAGGCTTTTAGAATTCATACATTCTAGGATTCCAGAATTCAGACCTGTATAGGATTCTAGAATTCATACATTCTAGGATTCTAGAATTCGGACCTTTTTAGTATTCTAGAACTCATACATGCTAAGATTCCGGAATTTAGACCAGTTTAAGATTCTAGAAATCATGCACTCTAAAATTCTAGAATGCCTACGTTCTAGGATTCTAAAATTCAGACTTTTTAAGGTTCTAGGATTCGGACATACTATAATTCTACAATTTCCACATTGCTTGAATTCTGGAATTCCGAATTTCTTCATTTATACCATTCTCGCATTCAAAAATTCTAAAATTCATGTATGTGGTGATTCTAGAATTCACACCTTCTCGGATTCTAGAATTCAGACCTCTTTAAAATTCCAGAATTCAGACTTTTTATCCTTCTAGAACTCATGCATTCAAAGATTCTAGAATTCGGATCTATTTAGGATTCTAGAAATCATACACTCTAAGATTCTGGAATTCAGACCTAGTTAGGATTCTAGAATTCATACGTTTGGGCATTCTGGAATCCATACGTTCTAAACTTGCAAATTTCATGCATTCTACAATTCTGGAATACACACCTTTCTAACATTGTGGAATCCATTCTTTCGAGGATTCTAAAATTCAGGCCTTCTTAAAGTTCTTGAATTCATACATTCTAAGGTTCTGGGATTCTAGGATTTGGACACATTAAAGATTCTAGAATTCGTACATTCTAAAATTCTGGAACCCACATCTTGTTAGCATTCTAGAATGCATACATTATGGGATTCTGGAATTCACGCATTCTGTGAATCTAGAATTCAGACATTGTTTCTGGCATTCAGACGTTCTAAAATTCTAGAATTCAGACATTGTGGGTTTCTGGAACAGAGACGTTCTGCAACACACATTTTAGTCACCTTGTGCTCAGACATTCCGTGAATCTCTCATTCAGATATCCTATGATTCATGCAATCGTTCCTTCCGGGATTTTGGAATTCACACTGTCCTAAGATTCCAGAACTCAGACGTTTTTTGATTCTACCATTCCGGAAATTATACATCCGGAGACTCTAGAATTCTAAAATTTTATGACTCTAGAATTCAGACATTTTGGGAATCTAGAATTCAGACGTTTTAGGATTCTAGAATTCAGACACTGGAAGATTCTAGAATTCGGACCTTTTAAAGATTCCAGAGTCCATACATTCTAGGAATCCATAATTCAGACATCTTCTGAGTCTAGGTTTTCGACATTTTCACATTGGAGAATTCAGACCTGTTGAAGATTCCAGAATGCATACATTCCGAGATTCTGGAATTCACACATACTAAAATTCTAGAATTGAGACATCTTTGGATTCTAGAATTCTAACTGTCTACAATTCTAGAACTCACACATTTTCTGATTCTAGAATTCAGATGTTTTATCGTTTTACAATTCTGTAATTTGGACATGTGCAGATTCTGGAATTCCAGCGTTTTATGATTCTACAATCCATTCATTTTTGGATTCTAGAATTCAGACCCTTTATGATTCCAGAAATCTGACATTCGATGATTCTAGATTTCAGAAATATTTGGGATTCTAGAATTCATACATTCTTGGAATCTAGAACTCACACATTCTAGGATTCTGGAATTCATGCATTCTCAAATTATAAAAGTCACACATTCCAGAATTCTAGAATACACGCCTTCTTAACATCGTAGAAGCCATTCTTTCTAGGATTCCAAAATTCAGACGTTTTTACAATGGTAGAATTCATGCATTCTAGGATTCTAGGATGTAGACATATTTAAGACACTAGAATACATACATTCTAAAATTCTAGAATTCAGGTCTTGTTAGGATTCTAGAATTTATACATGATAGGATACTAGAATTCAGACATTCTATGATTCTAGAATTCAGACATTTTCTGTTTCTAGAATTCAGACATTCTGAAATTCTAGAATTCAGCCATTGTTGGATTCTAGAATTGAGACCCTCTACAACACACATTTTAGGAGTCTTGCATTCAGACATTCGATGATTCCCACATTCAGACATCTTATGATCCTAGAATTCAGACCTTCTAGGATTCTAGAATTCGCACTATTTGCAGATTCTAGAATTCAGATATTCTAGGAATCTAGGATTCAGACATGTTATGATTCTAGGATTTCGACATTTTTACATTGTAGAATGCAGACCCGTTTAAGATTCTAGAATGCATACATTCCAAGATTCTAGAATATACACCTGCTAAAATTCTAGAATTCAGACATCGTTAGATTCTGGAAATTTAACATTCTACAATTCTAGAACACACACATTTTCAGATTCTCGGAATCAGACGTCTTATGATTCTACAATTCTAGAATTTAGACATCCGGAGCTTCTAGAATTCTCACATTTTTTTTTTTTAATTTTAGAATTCAGACATTTTAGGATTCTAGAATTCATGAATTCGAAGATTCCAAAATCCGGATCTCTTTTGGATGCCAGAATTCATACATTATAGGCACCTAAAATTCATACTTTTTAGGATTCTGGAAATCATACATTCTTGGATTCTAGAATTCAGACTTTTCTAGTATTCTAGAGTTCATGCATTCTAAGATTCTGGAATTGAGACCTTTTTCAGATTCTAGAATTCATACACCCTAGGATTCTAGAATTCATTCATTTTAGGATTCTAGAACTAAGACTTTTTATGGTCCTAGAATTCAGATATACTACCATTCGATAGTTCCGACATGCTTGCATTCTAGAATTCAGCCTTTCTTCCATGGTAGAATTCACACATTTTAGAATTCGAAAATTTTGACATTTTAACGATTCCACAATTCATACATTTTCGGATTCTAGAATTGAGGCATTTTATGATTCTAGAATTCATACATTCTGGGATTCTAGAATACAGACATTTTAGGATTCGGAAATTTATACATTCTAGGTTCTGGAGTTTAGACGTTTTGAAGATGCTAGAATTCAGACTTCTTTAGGATTCTAGAATGTGTGCCTTGTAGGATTCCAGAATTCACACGTTCTAGGATTCTAGAATTCAGACATTTCTTGATGCTAGTATTCAGTCATTCTAAAATTCTAGAATTCAGACATCATCGTTGGATTCTAAAATTAACACTTTCCACAATTCTAGGACTAACACTTTTTAGGGTTTTAGAATTGAGACATTTTATCATTGTAGAATTCTAGAATATGGACATCCTCATATTCTAGAATTCAGACATTTTATGATTTTAGGATTCATACAGTTCAGAACTGTAGAATTCAGACCTTTTTAAGATTCTAGAATTCATACATTTCAGGATTCTAGTATTCAGACATTCTATCATTCTTCCATTCATAGACCTTATGATGCTAAAGTTCATCTGTTCTAGGATTCTGGAATACATCCTTTATTGTAATTCCCGAATTCAACCGTTCGCGTATTCTAGAATTTAGGCATTTTGTGATTCTAGAATTCAGATATTCTAAAGCTCTAGAATTCAGATATGGTTGGAGTCCAGATTTCAGACTTTCTACAATTCTAGAACTCAGACATTTTGGGATTCCAGAAATTCACACATTCCAGGATTCTAAAGTCCAATCCTGTCTTAGGATTCTAGAATGCGTACCTTCTAGGATTCTAGAATTCATATAGGTTAGGCTTTTAGAATTCATACATTCTAGGATTCCAGAATTCAGACCTGTATAGGATTCTAGAATTCATACATTCTAGGATTCTAGAATTCGGACCTTTTTAGTATTCTAGAACTCATACATGCTAAGATTCCGGAATTTAGACCAGTTTAAGATTCTAGAAATCATGCACTCTAAAATTCTAGAATGCCTACGTTCTAGGATTCTAAAATTCAGACTTTTTAAGGTTCTAGGATTCGGACATACTATAATTCTACAATTTCCACATTGCTTGAATTCTGGAATTCCGAATTTCTTCATTTATACCATTCTCGCATTCAAAAATTCTAAAATTCATGTATGTGGTGATTCTAGAATTCACACCTTCTCGGATTCTAGAATTCAGACCTCTTTAAAATTCCAGAATTCAGACTTTTTATCCTTCTAGAACTCATGCATTCAAAGATTCTAGAATTCGGATCTATTTAGGATTCTAGAAATCATACACTCTAAGATTCTGGAATTCAGACCTAGTTAGGATTCTAGAATTCATACGTTTGGGCATTCTGGAATCCATACGTTCTAAACTTGCAAATTTCATGCATTCTACAATTCTGGAATACACACCTTTCTAACATTGTGGAATCCATTCTTTCGAGGATTCTAAAATTCAGGCCTTCTTAAAGTTCTTGAATTCATACATTCTAAGGTTCTGGGATTCTAGGATTTGGACACATTAAAGATTCTAGAATTCGTACATTCTAAAATTCTGGAACCCACATCTTGTTAGCATTCTAGAATGCATACATTATGGGATTCTGGAATTCACGCATTCTGTGAATCTAGAATTCAGACATTGTTTCTGGCATTCAGACGTTCTAAAATTCTAGAATTCAGACATTGTGGGTTTCTGGAACAGAGACGTTCTGCAACACACATTTTAGTCACCTTGTGCTCAGACATTCCGTGAATCTCTCATTCAGATATCCTATGATTCATGCAATCGTTCCTTCCGGGATTTTGGAATTCACACTGTCCTAAGATTCCAGAACTCAGACGTTTTTTGATTCTACCATTCCGGAAATTATACATCCGGAGACTCTAGAATTCTAAAATTTTATGACTCTAGAATTCAGACATTTTGGGAATCTAGAATTCAGACGTTTTAGGATTCTAGAATTCAGACACTGGAAGATTCTAGAATTCGGACCTTTTAAAGATTCCAGAGTCCATACATTCTAGGAATCCATAATTCAGACATCTTCTGAGTCTAGGTTTTCGACATTTTCACATTGGAGAATTCAGACCTGTTGAAGATTCCAGAATGCATACATTCCGAGATTCTGGAATTCACACATACTAAAATTCTAGAATTGAGACATCTTTGGATTCTAGAATTCTAACTGTCTACAATTCTAGAACTCACACATTTTCTGATTCTAGAATTCAGATGTTTTATCGTTTTACAATTCTGTAATTTGGACATGTGCAGATTCTGGAATTCCAGCGTTTTATGATTCTACAATCCATTCATTTTTGGATTCTAGAATTCAGACCCTTTATGATTCCAGAAATCTGACAATCGATGATTCTAGATTTCAGAAATATTTGGGATTCTATAATTCTTACATTCTTGGAATCTAGAACTCACACATTCTAGGATTCTGGAATTCATGCATTCTCAAATTATAAAAGTCACACATTCCAGAATTCTAGAATACACGCCTTCTTAACATCGTAGAAGCCATTCTTTCTAGGATTCCAAAATTCAGACGTTTTTACAATGGTAGAATTCATGCATTCTAGGATTCTAGGATTTAGACATATTTAAGACACTAGAATACATACATTCTAAAATTCTAGAATTCAGGTCTTGTTAGGATTCTAGAATTTATACATGATAGGATACTAGAATTCAGACATTCTATGATTCTAGAATTCAGACATTTTCTGTTTCTAGAATTCAGACATTCTGAAATTCTAGAATTCAGCCATTGTTGGATTCTAGAATTGAGACCCTCTACAACACACATTTTAGGAGTCTTGCATTCAGACATTCGATGATTCCCACATTCAGACATCTTATGATCCTAGAATTCAGACCTTCTAGGATTCTAGAATTCGCACTATTTGCAGATTCTAGAATTCATATATTCTAGGAATCTAGGATTCAGACATGTTATGATTCTAGGATTTCGACATTTTTACATTGTAGAATGCAGACCCGTTTAAGATTCTAGAATGCATACATTCCAAGATTCTAGAATATACACCTGCTAAAATTCTAGAATTCAGACATCGTTAGATTCTGGAAATTTAACATTCTACAATTCTAGAACACACACATTTTCAGATTCTCGGAATCAGACGTCTTATGATTCTACAATTCTAGAATTTAGACATCCGGAGCTTCTAGAATTCTCACATTTTTTTTTTTTAATTTTAGAATTCAGACATTTTAGGATTCTAGAATTCATGAATTCGAAGATTCCAAAATCCGGATCTCTTTTGGATGCCAGAATTCATACATTATAGGCACCTAAAATTCATACTTTTTAGGATTCTGGAAATCATACATTCTTGGATTCTAGAATTCAGACTTTTCTAGTATTCTAGAGTTCATGCATTCTAAGATTCTGGAATTGAGACCTTTTTCAGATTCTAGAATTCATACACCCTAGGATTCTAGAATTCATTCATTTTAGGATTCTAGAACTAAGACTTTTTATGGTCCTAGAATTCAGATATACTACCATTCGATAGTTCCGACATGCTTGCATTCTAGAATTCAGCCTTTCTTCCATGGTAGAATTCACACATTTTAGAATTCGAAAATTTTGACATTTTAACGATTCCACAATTCATACATTTTCGGATTCTAGAATTGAGGCATTTTATGATTCTAGAATTCATACATTCTGGGATTCTAGAATACAGACATTTTAGGATTCGGAAATTTATACATTCTAGGTTCTGGAGTTTAGACGTTTTGAAGATGCTAGAATTCAGACTTCTTTAGGATTCTAGAATGTGTGCCTTGTAGGATTCCAGAATTCACACGTTCTAGGATTCTAGAATTCAGACATTTCTTGATGCTAGTATTCAGTCATTCTAAAATTCTAGAATTCAGACATCATCGTTGGATTCTAAAATTAACACTTTCCACAATTCTAGGACTAACACTTTTTAGGGTTTTAGAATTGAGACATTTTATCATTGTAGAATTCTAGAATATGGACATCCTCATATTCTAGAATTCAGACATTTTATGATTTTAGGATTCATACAGTTCAGAACTGTAGAATTCAGACCTTTTTAAGATTCTAGAATTCATACATTTCAGGATTCTAGTATTCAGACATTCTATCATTCTTCCATTCATAGACCTTATGATGCTAAAGTTCATCTGTTCTAGGATTCTGGAATACATCCTTTATTGTAATTCCCGAATTCAACCGTTCTCGTATTCTAGAATTTAGACATTTTGTGATTCTAGAATTCAGATATTCTAAAGCTCTAGAATTCAGATATGGTTGGAGTCCAGATTTCATACTTTCTACAATTCTAGAACTCAGACATTTTGGGATTCCAGAAATTCACACATTCCAGGATTCTAAAGTCCAATCCTGTCTTAGGATTCTAGAATGCGTACCTTCTAGGATTCTAGAATTCATATAGGTTAGGCTTTTAGAATTCATACATTCTAGGATTCCAGAATTCAGACCTGTATAGGATTCTAGAATTCATACATTCTAGGATTCTAGAATTCGGACCTTTTTAGTATTCTAGAACTCATACATGCTAAGATTCCGGAATTTAGACCAGTTTAAGATTCTAGAAATCATGCACTCTAAAATTCTAGAATGCCTACGTTCTACGATTCTAAAATTCAGACTTTTTAAGGTTCTAGGATTCGGACATACTATAATTCTACAATTTCCACATTGCTTGAATTCTGGAATTCCGAATTTCTTCATTTATACCATTCTCGCATTCAAAAATTCTAAAATTCATGTATGTGGTGATTCTAGAATTCACACCTTCTCGGATTCTAGAATTCAGACCTCTTTAAAATTCCAGAATTCAGACTTTTTATCCTTCTAGAACTCATGCATTCAAAGATTCTAGAATTCGGATCTATTTAGGATTCTAGAAATCATACACTCTAAGATTCTGGAATTCAGACCTAGTTAGGATTCTAGAATTCATACGTTTGGGCATTCTGGAATCCATACGTTCTAAACTTGCAAATTTCATGCATTCTACAATTCTGGAATACACACCTTTCTAACATTGTGGAATCCATTCTTTCGAGGATTCTAAAATTCAGGCCTTCTTAAAGTTCTTGAATTCATACATTCTAAGGTTCTGGGATTCTAGGATTTGGACACATTAAAGATTCTAGAATTCGTACATTCTAAAATTCTGGAACCCACATCTTGTTAGCATTCTAGAATGCATACATTATGGGATTCTGGAATTCACGCATTCTGTGAATCTAGAATTCAGACATTGTTTCTGGCATTCAGACGTTCTAAAATTCTAGAATTCAGACATTGTGGGTTTCTGGAACAGAGACGTTCTGCAACACACATTTTAGTCACCTTGTGCTCAGACATTCCGTGAATCTCTCATTCAGATATCCTATGATTCATGCAATCGTTCCTTCCGGGATTTTGGAATTCACACTGTCCTAAGATTCCAGAACTCAGACGTTTTTTGATTCTACCATTCCGGAAATTATACATCCGGAGACTCTAGAATTCTAAAATTTTATGACTCTAGAATTCAGACATTTTGGGAATCTAGAATTCAGACGTTTTAGGATTCTAGAATTCAGACACTGGAAGATTCTAGAATTCGGACCTTTTAAAGATTCCAGAGTCCATACATTCTAGGAATCCATAATTCAGACATCTTCTGAGTCTAGGTTTTCGACATTTTCACATTGGAGAATTCAGACCTGTTGAAGATTCCAGAATGCATACATTCCGAGATTCTGGAATTCACACATACTAAAATTCTAGAATTGAGACATCTTTGGATTCTAGAATTCTAACTGTCTACAATTCTAGAACTCACACATTTTCTGATTCTAGAATTCAGATGTTTTATCGTTTTACAATTCTGTAATTTGGACATGTGCAGATTCTGGAATTCCAGCGTTTTATGATTCTACAATCCATTCATTTTTGGATTCTAGAATTCAGACCCTTTATGATTCCAGAAATCTGACATTCGATGATTCTAGATTTCAGAAATATTTGGGATTCTATAATTCATACATTCTTGGAATCTAGAACTCACACATTCTAGGATTCTGGAATTCATGCATTCTCAAATTATAAAAGTCACACATTCCAGAATTCTAGAATACACGCCTTCTTAACATCGTAGAAGCCATTCTTTCTAGGATTCCAAAATTCAGACGTTTTTACAATGGTAGAATTCATGCATTCTAGGATTCTAGGATTTAGACATATTTAAGACACTAGAATACATACATTCTAAAATTCTAGAATTCAGGTCTTGTTAGGATTCTAGAATTTATACATGATAGGATACTAGAATTCAGACATTCTATGATTCTAGAATTCAGACATTTTCTGTTTCTAGAATTCAGACATTCTGAAATTCTAGAATTCAGCCATTGTTGGATTCTAGAATTGAGACCCTCTACAACACACATTTTAGGAGTCTTGCATTCAGACATTCGATGATTCCCACATTCAGACATCTTATGATCCTAGAATTCAGACCTTCTAGGATTCTAGAATTCGCACTATTTGCAGATTCTAGAATTCATATATTCTAGGAATCTAGGATTCAGACATGTTATGATTCTAGGATTTCGACATTTTTACATTGTAGAATGCAGACCCGTTTAAGATTCTAGAATGCATACATTCCAAGATTCTAGAATATACACCTGCTAAAATTCTAGAATTCAGACATCGTTAGATTCTGGAAATTTAACATTCTACAATTCTAGAACACACACATTTTCAGATTCTCGGAATCAGACGTCTTATGATTCTACAATTCTAGAATTTAGACATCCGGAGCTTCTAGAATTCTCACATTTTTTTTTTTAATTTTAGAATTCAGACATTTTAGGATTCTAGAATTCATGAATTCGAAGATTCCAAAATCCGGATCTCTTTTGGATGCCAGAATTCATACATTATAGGCACCTAAAATTCATACTTTTTAGGATTCTGGAAATCATACATTCTTGGATTCTAGAATTCAGACTTTTCTAGTATTCTAGAGTTCATGCATTCTAAGATTCTGGAATTGAGACCTTTTTCAGATTCTAGAATTCATACACCCTAGGATTCTAGAATTCATTCATTTTAGGATTCTAGAACTAAGACTTTTTATGGTCCTAGAATTCAGATATACTACCATTCGATAGTTCCGACATGCTTGCATTCTAGAATTCAGCCTTTCTTCCATGGTAGAATTCACACATTTTAGAATTCGAAAATTTTGACATTTTAACGATTCCACAATTCATACATTTTCGGATTCTAGAATTGAGGCATTTTATGATTCTAGAATTCATACATTCTGGGATTCTAGAATACAGACATTTTAGGATTCGGAAATTTATACATTCTAGGTTCTGGAGTTTAGACGTTTTGAAGATGCTAGAATTCAGACTTCTTTAGGATTCTAGAATGTGTGCCTTGTAGGATTCCAGAATTCACACGTTCTAGGATTCTAGAATTCAGACATTTCTTGATGCTAGTATTCAGTCATTCTAAAATTCTAGAATTCAGACATCATCGTTGGATTCTAAAATTAACACTTTCCACAATTCTAGGACTAACACTTTTTAGGGTTTTAGAATTGAGACATTTTATCATTGTAGAATTCTAGAATATGGACATCCTCATATTCTAGAATTCAGACATTTTATGATTTTAGGATTCATACAGTTCAGAACTGTAGAATTCAGACCTTTTTAAGATTCTAGAATTCATACATTTCAGGATTCTAGTATTCAGACATTCTATCATTCTTCCATTCATAGACCTTATGATGCTAAAGTTCATCTGTTCTAGGATTCTGGAATACATCCTTTATTGTAATTCCCGAATTCAACCGTTCTCGTATTCTAGAATTTAGACATTTTGTGATTCTAGAATTCAGATATTCTAAAGCTCTAGAATTCAGATATGGTTGGAGTACAGATTTCAGACTTTCTACAATTCTAGAACTCAGACATTTTGGGATTCCAGAAATTCACACATTCCAGGATTCTAAAGTCCAATCCTGTCTTAGGATTCTAGAATGCGTACCTTCTAGGATTCTAGAATTCATATAGGTTAGGCTTTTAGAATTCATACATTCTAGGATTCCAGAATTCAGACCTGTATAGGATTCTAGAATTCATACATTCTAGGATTCTAGAATTCGGACCTTTTTAGTATTCTAGAACTCATACATGCTAAGATTCCGGAATTTAGACCAGTTTAAGATTCTAGAAATCATGCACTCTAAAATTCTAGAATGCCTACGTTCTACGATTCTAAAATTCAGACTTTTTAAGGTTCTAGGATTCGGACATACTATAATTCTACAATTTCCACATTGCTTGAATTCTGGAATTCCAAATTTCTTCATTTATACCATTCTCGCATTCAAAAATTCTAAAATTCATGTATGTGGTGATTCTAGAATTCACACCTTCTCGGATTCTAGAATTCAGACCTCTTTAAAATTCCAGAATTCAGACTTTTTATCCTTCTAGAACTCATGCATTCAAAGATTCTAGAATTCGGATCTATTTAGGATTCTAGAAATCATACACTCTAAGATTCTGGAATTCAGACCTAGTTAGGATTCTAGAATTCATACGTTTGGGCATTCTGGAATCCATACGTTCTAAACTTGCAAATTTCATGCATTCTACAATTCTGGAATACACACCTTTCTAACATTGTGGAATCCATTCTTTCGAGGATTCTAAAATTCAGGCCTTCTTAAAGTTCTTGAATTCATACATTCTAAGGTTCTGGGATTCTAGGATTTGGACACATTAAAGATTCTAGAATTCGTACATTCTAAAATTCTGGAACCCACATCTTGTTAGCATTCTAGAATGCATACATTATGGGATTCTGGAATTCACGCATTCTGTGAATCTAGAATTCAGACATTGTTTCTGGCATTCAGACGTTCTAAAATTCTAGAATTCAGACATTGTGGGTTTCTGGAACAGAGACGTTCTGCAACACACATTTTAGTCACCTTGTGCTCAGACATTCCGTGAATCTCTCATTCAGATATCCTATGATTCATGCAATCGTTCCTTCCGGGATTTTGGAATTCACACTGTCCTAAGATTCCAGAACTCAGACGTTTTTTGATTCTACCATTCCGGAAATTATACATCCGGAGACTCTAGAATTCTAAAATTTTATGACTCTAGAATTCAGACATTTTGGGAATCTAGAATTCAGACGTTTTAGGATTCTAGAATTCAGACACTGGAAGATTCTAGAATTCGGACCTTTTAAAGATTCCAGAGTCCATACATTCTAGGAATCCATAATTCAGACATCTTCTGAGTCTAGGTTTTCGACATTTTCACATTGGAGAATTCAGACCTGTTGAAGATTCCAGAATGCATACATTCCGAGATTCTGGAATTCACACATACTAAAATTCTAGAATTGAGACATCTTTGGATTCTAGAATTCTAACTGTCTACAATTCTAGAACTCACACATTTTCTGATTCTAGAATTCAGATGTTTTATCGTTTTACAATTCTGTAATTTGGACATGTGCAGATTCTGGAATTCCAGCGTTTTATGATTCTACAATCCATTCATTTTTGGATTCTAGAATTCAGACCCTTTATGATTCCAGAAATCTGACATTCGATGATTCTAGATTTCAGAAATATTTGGGATTCTATAATTCATACATTCTTGGAATCTAGAACTCACACATTCTAGGATTCTGGAATTCATGCATTCTCAAATTATAAAAGTCACACATTCCAGAATTCTAGAATACACGCCTTCTTAACATCGTAGAAGCCATTCTTTCTAGGATTCCAAAATTCAGACGTTTTTACAATGGTAGAATTCATGCATTCTAGGATTCTAGGATTTAGACATATTTAAGACACTAGAATACATACATTCTAAAATTCTAGAATTCAGGTCTTGTTAGGATTCTAGAATTTATACATGATAGGATACTAGAATTCAGACATTCTATGATTCTAGAATTCAGACATTTTCTGTTTCTAGAATTCAGACATTCTGAAATTCTAGAATTCAGCCATTGTTGGATTCTAGAATTGAGACCCTCTACAACACACATTTTAGGAGTCTTGCATTCAGACATTCGATGATTCCCACATTCAGACATCTTATGATCCTAGAATTCAGACCTTCTAGGATTCTAGAATTCGCACTATTTGCAGATTCTAGAATTCAGATATTCTAGGAATCTAGGATTCAGACATGTTATGATTCTAGGATTTCGACATTTTTACATTGTAGAATGCAGACCCGTTTAAGATTCTAGAATGCATACATTCCAAGATTCTAGAATATACACCTGCTAAAATTCTAGAATTCAGACATCGTTAGATTCTGGAAATTTAACATTCTACAATTCTAGAACACACACATTTTCAGATTCTCGGAATCAGACGTCTTATGATTCTACAATTCTAGAATTTAGACATCCGGAGCTTCTAGAATTCTCACATTTTTTTTTTAATTTTAGAATTCAGACATTTTAGGATTCTAGAATTCATGAATTCGAAGATTCCAAAATCCGGATCTCTTTTGGATGCCAGAATTCATACATTATAGGCACCTAAAATTCATACTTTTTAGGATTCTGGAAATCATACATTCTTGGATTCTAGAATTCAGACTTTTCTAGTATTCTAGAGTTCATGCATTCTAAGATTCTGGAATTGAGACCTTTTTCAGATTCTAGAATTCATACACCCTAGGATTCTAGAATTCATTCATTTTAGGATTCTAGAACTAAGACTTTTTATGGTCCTAGAATTCAGATATACTACCATTCGATAGTTCCGACATGCTTGCATTCTAGAATTCAGCCTTTCTTCCATGGTAGAATTCACACATTTTAGAATTCGAAAATTTTGACATTTTAACGATTCCACAATTCATACATTTTCGGATTCTAGAATTGAGGCATTTTATGATTCTAGAATTCATACATTCTGGGATTCTAGAATACAGACATTTTAGGATTCGGAAATTTATACATTCTAGGTTCTGGAGTTTAGACGTTTTGAAGATGCTAGAATTCAGACTTCTTTAGGATTCTAGAATGTGTGCCTTGTAGGATTCCAGAATTCACACGTTCTAGGATTCTAGAATTCAGACATTTCTTGATGCTAGTATTCAGTCATTCTAAAATTCTAGAATTCAGACATCATCGTTGGATTCTAAAATTAACACTTTCCACAATTCTAGGACTAACACTTTTTAGGGTTTTAGAATTGAGACATTTTATCATTGTAGAATTCTAGAATATGGACATCCTCATATTCTAGAATTCAGACATTTTATGATTTTAGGATTCATACAGTTCAGAACTGTAGAATTCAGACCTTTTTAAGATTCTAGAATTCATACATTTCAGGATTCTAGTATTCAGACATTCTATCATTCTTCCATTCATAGACCTTATGATGCTAAAGTTCATCTGTTCTAGGATTCTGGAATACATCCTTTATTGTAATTCCCGAATTCAACCGTTCTCGTATTCTAGAATTTAGACATTTTGTGATTCTAGAATTCAGATATTCTAAAGCTCTAGAATTCAGATATGGTTGGAGTCCAGATTTCAGACTTTCTACAATTCTAGAACTCAGACATTTTGGGATTCCAGAAATTCACACATTCCAGGATTCTAAAGTCCAATCCTGTCTTAGGATTCTAGAATGCGTACCTTCTAGGATTCTAGAATTCATATAGGTTAGGCTTTTAGAATTCATACATTCTAGGATTCCAGAATTCAGACCTGTATAGGATTCTAGAATTCATACATTCTAGGATTCTAGAATTCGGACCTTTTTAGTATTCTAGAACTCATACATGCTAAGATTCCGGAATTTAGACCAGTTTAAGATTCTAGAAATCATGCACTCTAAAATTCTAGAATGCCTACGTTCTAGGATTCTAAAATTCAGACTTTTTAAGGTTCTAGGATTCGGACATACTATAATTCTACAATTTCCACATTGCTTGAATTCTGGAATTCCGAATTTCTTCATTTATACCATTCTCGCATTCAAAAATTCTAAAATTCATGTATGTGGTGATTCTAGAATTCACACCTTCTCGGATTCTAGAATTCAGACCTCTTTAAAATTCCAGAATTCAGACTTTTTATCCTTCTAGAACTCATGCATTCAAAGATTCTAGAATTCGGATCTATTTAGGATTCTAGAAATCATACACTCTAAGATTCTGGAATTCAGACCTAGTTAGGATTCTAGAATTCATACGTTTGGGCATTCTGGAATCCATACGTTCTAAACTTGCAAATTTCATGCATTCTACAATTCTGGAATACACACCTTTCTAACATTGTGGAATCCATTCTTTCGAGGATTCTAAAATTCAGGCCTTCTTAAAGTTCTTGAATTCATACATTCTAAGGTTCTGGGATTCTAGGATTTGGACACATTAAAGATTCTAGAATTCGTACATTCTAAAATTCTGGAACCCACATCTTGTTAGCATTCTAGAATGCATACATTATGGGATTCTGGAATTCACGCATTCTGTGAATCTAGAATTCAGACATTGTTTCTGGCATTCAGACGTTCTAAAATTCTAGAATTCAGACATTGTGGGTTTCTGGAACAGAGACGTTCTGCAACACACATTTTAGTCACCTTGTGCTCAGACATTCCGTGAATCTCTCATTCAGATATCCTATGATTCATGCAATCGTTCCTTCCGGGATTTTGGAATTCACACTGTCCTAAGATTCCAGAACTCAGACGTTTTTTGATTCTACCATTCCGGAAATTATACATCCGGAGACTCTAGAATTCTAAAATTTTATGACTCTAGAATTCAGACATTTTGGGAATCTAGAATTCAGACGTTTTAGGATTCTAGAATTCAGACACTGGAAGATTCTAGAATTCGGACCTTTTAAAGATTCCAGAGTCCATACATTCTAGGAATCCATAATTCAGACATCTTCTGAGTCTAGGTTTTCGACATTTTCACATTGGAGAATTCAGACCTGTTGAAGATTCCAGAATGCATACATTCCGAGATTCTGGAATTCACACATACTAAAATTCTAGAATTGAGACATCTTTGGATTCTAGAATTCTAACTGTCTACAATTCTAGAACTCACACATTTTCTGATTCTAGAATTCAGATGTTTTATCGTTTTACAATTCTGTAATTTGGACATGTGCAGATTCTGGAATTCCAGCGTTTTATGATTCTACAATCCATTCATTTTTGGATTCTAGAATTCAGACCCTTTATGATTCCAGAAATCTGACATTCGATGATTCTAGATTTCAGAAATATTTGGGATTCTATAATTCATACATTCTTGGAATCTAGAACTCACACATTCTAGGATTCTGGAATTCATGCATTCTCAAATTATAAAAGTCACACATTCCAGAATTCTAGAATACACGCCTTCTTAACATCGTAGAAGCCATTCTTTCTAGGATTCCAAAATTCAGACGTTTTTACAATGGTAGAATTCATGCATTCTAGGATTCTAGGATTTAGACATATTTAAGACACTAGAATACATACATTCTAAAATTCTAGAATTCAGGTCTTGTTAGGATTCTAGAATTTATACATGATAGGATACTAGAATTCAGACATTCTATGATTCTAGAATTCAGACATTTTCTGTTTCTAGAATTCAGACATTCTGAAATTCTAGAATTCAGCCATTGTTGGATTCTAGAATTGAGACCCTCTACAACACACATTTTAGGAGACTTGCATTCAGACATTCGATGATTCCCACATTCAGACATCTTATGATCCTAGAATTCAGACCTTCTAGGATTCTAGAATTCGCACTATTTGCAGATTCTAGAATTCATATATTCTAGGAATCTAGGATTCAGACATGTTATGATTCTAGGATTTCGACATTTTTACATTGTAGAATGCAGACCCGTTTAAGATTCTAGAATGCATACATTCCAAGATTCTAGAATATACACCTGCTAAAATTCTAGAATTCAGACATCGTTAGATTCTGGAAATTTAACATTCTACAATTCTAGAACACACACATTTTCAGATTCTCGGAATCAGACGTCTTATGATTCTACAATTCTAGAATTTAGACATCCGGAGCTTCTAGAATTCTCACATTTTTTTTTTTTAATTTTAGAATTCAGACATTTTAGGATTCTAGAATTCATGAATTCGAAGATTCCAAAATCCGGATCTCTTTTGGATGCCAGAATTCATACATTATAGGCACCTAAAATTCATACTTTTTAGGATTCTGGAAATCATACATTCTTGGATTCTAGAATTCAGACTTTTCTAGTATTCTAGAGTTCATGCATTCTAAGATTCTGGAATTGAGACCTTTTTCAGATTCTAGAATTCATACACCCTAGGATTCTAGAATTCATTCATTTTAGGATTCTAGAACTAAGACTTTTTATGGTCCTAGAATTCAGATATACTACCATTCGATAGTTCCGACATGCTTGCATTCTAGAATTCAGCCTTTCTTCCATGGTAGAATTCACACATTTTAGAATTCGAAAATTTTGACATTTTAACGATTCCACAATTCATACATTTTCGGATTCTAGAATTGAGGCATTTTATGATTCTAGAATTCATACATTCTGGGATTCTAGAATACAGACATTTTAG
The DNA here is from genome assembly GCF_048565385.1 of Saimiri boliviensis. NCBI lineage: Eukaryota > Metazoa > Chordata > Mammalia > Primates > Cebidae > Saimiri > Saimiri boliviensis. Next base: position 80,958,509 of record NC_133470.1, on the reverse strand, counting down.
GATTCGGAAATTTATACATTCTAGGTTCTGGAGTTTAGACGTTTTGAAGATGCTAGAATTCAGACTTCTTTAGGATTCTAGAATGTGTGCCTTGTAGGATTCCAGAATTCACACGTTCTAGGATTCTAGAATTCAGACATTTCTTGATGCTAGTATTCAGTCATTCTAAAATTCTAGAATTCAGACATCATCGTTGGATTCTAAAATTAACACTTTCCACAATTCTAGGACTAACACTTTTTAGGGTTTTAGAATTGAGACATTTTATCATTGTAGAATTCTAGAATATGGACATCCTCATATTCTAGAATTCAGACATTTTATGATTTTAGGATTCATACAGTTCAGAACTGTAGAATTCAGACCTTTTTAAGATTCTAGAATTCATACATTTCAGGATTCTAGTATTCAGACATTCTATCATTCTTCCATTCATAGACCTTATGATGCTAAAGTTCATCTGTTCTAGGATTCTGGAATACATCCTTTATTGTAATTCCCGAATTCAACCGTTCTCGTATTCTAGAATTTAGACATTTTGTGATTCTAGAATTCAGATATTCTAAAGCTCTAGAATTCAGATATGGTTGGAGTCCAGATTTCAGACTTTCTACAATTCTAGAACTCAGACATTTTGGGATTCCAGAAATTCACACATTCCAGGATTCTAAAGTCCAATCCTGTCTTAGGATTCTAGAATGCGTACCTTCTAGGATTCTAGAATTCATATAGGTTAGGCTTTTAGAATTCATACATTCTAGGATTCCAGAATTCAGACCTGTATAGGATTCTAGAATTCATACATTCTAGGATTCTAGAATTTGGACCTTTTTAGTATTCTAGAACTCATACATGCTAAGATTCCGGAATTTAGACCAGTTTAAGATTCTAGAAATCATGCACTCTAAAATTCTAGAATGCCTACGTTCTACGATTCTAAAATTCAGACTTTTTAAGGTTCTAGGATTCGGACATACTATAATTCTACAATTTCCACATTGCTTGAATTCTGGAATTCCGAATTTCTTCATTTATACCATTCTCGCATTCAAAAATTCTAAAATTCATGTATGTGGTGATTCTAGAATTCACACCTTCTCGGATTCTAGAATTCAGACCTCTTTAAAATTCCAGAATTCAGACTTTTTATCCTTCTAGAACTCATGCATTCAAAGATTCTAGAATTCGGATCTATTTAGGATTCTAGAAATCATACACTCTAAGATTCTGGAATTCAGACCTAGTTAGGATTCTAGAATTCATACGTTTGGGCATTCTGGAATCCATACGTTCTAAACTTGCAAATTTCATGCATTCTACAATTCTGGAATACACACCTTTCTAACATTGTGGAATCCATTCTTTCGAGGATTCTAAAATTCAGGCCTTCTTAAAGTTCTTGAATTCATACATTCTAAGGTTCTGGGATTCTAGGATTTGGACACATTAAAGATTCTAGAATTCGTACATTCTAAAATTCTGGAACCCACATCTTGTTAGCATTCTAGAATGCATACATTATGGGATTCTGGAATTCACGCATTCTGTGAATCTAGAATTCAGACATTGTTTCTGGCATTCAGACGTTCTAAAATTCTAGAATTCAGACATTGTGGGTTTCTGGAACAGAGACGTTCTGCAACACACATTTTAGTCACCTTGTGCTCAGACATTCCGTGAATCTCTCATTCAGATATCCTATGATTCATGCAATCGTTCCTTCCGGGATTTTGGAATTCACACTGTCCTAAGATTCCAGAACTCAGACGTTTTTTGATTCTACCATTCCGGAAATTATACATCCGGAGACTCTAGAATTCTAAAATTTTATGACTCTAGAATTCAGACATTTTGGGAATCTAGAATTCAGACGTTTTAGGATTCTAGAATTCAGACACTGGAAGATTCTAGAATTCGGACCTTTTAAAGATTCCAGAGTCCATACATTCTAGGAATCCATAATTCAGACATCTTCTGAGTCTAGGTTTTCGACATTTTCACATTGGAGAATTCAGACCTGTTGAAGATTCCAGAATGCATACATTCCGAGATTCTGGAATTCACACATACTAAAATTCTAGAATTGAGACATCTTTGGATTCTAGAATTCTAACTGTCTACAATTCTAGAACTCACACATTTTCTGATTCTAGAATTCAGATGTTTTATCGTTTTACAATTCTGTAATTTGGACATGTGCAGATTCTGGAATTCCAGCGTTTTATGATTCTACAATCCATTCATTTTTGGATTCTAGAATTCAGACCCTTTATGATTCCAGAAATCTGACATTCGATGATTCTAGATTTCAGAAATATTTGGGATTCTATAATTCATACATTCTTGGAATCTAGAACTCACACATTCTAGGATTCTGGAATTCATGCATTCTCAAATTATAAAAGTCACACATTCCAGAATTCTAGAATACACGCCTTCTTAACATCGTAGAAGCCATTCTTTCTAGGATTCCAAAATTCAGACGTTTTTACAATGGTAGAATTCATGCATTCTAGGATTCTAGGATTTAGACATATTTAAGACACTAGAATACATACATTCTAAAATTCTAGAATTCAGGTCTTGTTAGGATTCTAGAATTTATACATGATAGGATACTAGAATTCAGACATTCTATGATTCTAGAATTCAGACATTTTCTGTTTCTAGAATTCAGACATTCTGAAATTCTAGAATTCAGCCATTGTTGGATTCTAGAATTGAGACCCTCTACAACACACATTTTAGGAGTCTTGCATTCAGACATTCGATGATTCCCACATTCAGACATCTTATGATCCTAGAATTCAGACCTTCTAGGATTCTAGAATTCGCACTATTTGCAGATTCTAGAATTCAGATATTCTAGGAATCTAGGATTCAGACATGTTATGATTCTAGGATTTCGACATTTTTACATTGTAGAATGCAGACCCGTTTAAGATTCTAGAATGCATACATTCCAAGATTCTAGAATATACACCTGCTAAAATTCTAGAATTCAGACATCGTTAGATTCTGGAAATTTAACATTCTACAATTCTAGAACACACACATTTTCAGATTCTCGGAATCAGACGTCTTATGATTCTACAATTCTAGAATTTAGACATCCGGAGCTTCTAGAATTCTCACATTTTTTTTTTTAATTTTAGAATTCAGACATTTTAGGATTCTAGAATTCATGAATTCGAAGATTCCAAAATCCGGATCTCTTTTGGATGCCAGAATTCATACATTATAGGCACCTAAAATTCATACTTTTTAGGATTCTGGAAATCATACATTCTTGGATTCTAGAATTCAGACTTTTCTAGTATTCTAGAGTTCATGCATTCTAAGATTCTGGAATTGAGACCTTTTTCAGATTCTAGAATTCATACACCCTAGGATTCTAGAATTCATTCATTTTAGGATTCTAGAACTAAGACTTTTTATGGTCCTAGAATTCAGATATACTACCATTCGATAGTTCCGACATGCTTGCATTCTAGAATTCAGCCTTTCTTCCATGGTAGAATTCACACATTTTAGAATTCGAAAATTTTGACATTTTAACGATTCCACAATTCATACATTTTCGGATTCTAGAATTGAGGCATTTTATGATTCTAGAATTCATACATTCTGGGATTCTAGAATACAGACATTTTAGGATTCGGAAATTTATACATTCTAGGTTCTGGAGTTTAGACGTTTTGAAGATGCTAGAATTCAGACTTCTTTAGGATTCTAGAATGTGTGCCTTGTAGGATTCCAGAATTCACACGTTCTAGGATTCTAGAATTCAGACATTTCTTGATGCTAGTATTCAGTCATTCTAAAATTCTAGAATTCAGACATCATCGTTGGATTCTAAAATTAACACTTTCCACAATTCTAGGACTAACACTTTTTAGGGTTTTAGAATTGAGACATTTTATCATTGTAGAATTCTAGAATATGGACATCCTCATATTCTAGAATTCAGACATTTTATGATTTTAGGATTCATACAGTTCAGAACTGTAGAATTCAGACCTTTTTAAGATTCTAGAATTCATACATTTCAGGATTCTAGTATTCAGACATTCTATCATTCTTCCATTCATAGACCTTATGATGCTAAAGTTCATCTGTTCTAGGATTCTGGAATACATCCTTTATTGTAATTCCCGAATTCAACCGTTCTCGTATTCTAGAATTTAGACATTTTGTGATTCTAGAATTCAGATATTCTAAAGCTCTAGAATTCAGATATGGTTGGAGTCCAGATTTCAGACTTTCTACAATTCTAGAACTCAGACATTTTGGGATTCCAGAAATTCACACATTCCAGGATTCTAAAGTCCAATCCTGTCTTAGGATTCTAGAATGCGTACCTTCTAGGATTCTAGAATTCATATAGGTTAGGCTTTTGGAATTCATACATTCTAGGATTCCAGAATTCAGACCTGTATAGGATTCTAGAATTCATACATTCTAGGATTCTAGAATTCGGACCTTTTTAGTATTCTAGAACTCATACATGCTAAGATTCCGGAATTTAGACCAGTTTAAGATTCTAGAAATCATGCACTCTAAAATTCTAGAATGCCTACGTTCTACGATTCTAAAATTCAGACTTTTTAAGGTTCTAGGATTCGGACATACTATAATTCTACAATTTCCACATTGCTTGAATTCTGGAATTCCGAATTTCTTCATTTATACCATTCTCGCATTCAAAAATTCTAAAATTCATGTATGTGGTGATTCTAGAATTCACACCTTCTCGGATTCTAGAATTCAGACCTCTTTAAAATTCCAGAATTCAGACTTTTTATCCTTCTAGAACTCATGCATTCAAAGATTCTAGAATTCGGATCTATTTAGGATTCTAGAAATCATACACTCTAAGATTCTGGAATTCAGACCTAGTTAGGATTCTAGAATTCATACGTTTGGGCATTCTGGAATCCATACGTTCTAAACTTGCAAATTTCATGCATTCTACAATTCTGGAATACACACCTTTCTAACATTGTGGAATCCATTCTTTCGAGGATTCTAAAATTCAGGCCTTCTTAAAGTTCTTGAATTCATACATTCTAAGGTTCTGGGATTCTAGGATTTGGACACATTAAAGATTCTAGAATTCGTACATTCTAAAATTCTGGAACCCACATCTTGTTAGCATTCTAGAATGCATACATTATGGGATTCTGGAATTCACGCATTCTGTGAATCTAGAATTCAGACATTGTTTCTGGCATTCAGACGTTCTAAAATTCTAGAATTCAGACATTGTGGGTTTCTGGAACAGAGACGTTCTGCAACACACATTTTAGTCACCTTGTGCTCAGACATTCCGTGAATCTCTCATTCAGATATCCTATGATTCATGCAATCGTTCCTTCCGGGATTTTGGAATTCACACTGTCCTAAGATTCCAGAACTCAGACGTTTCTTGATTCTACCATTCCGGAAATTATACATCCGGAGACTCTAGAATTCTAAAATTTTATGACTCTAGAATTCAGACATTTTGGGAATCTAGAATTCAGACGTTTTAGGATTCTAGAATTCAGACACTGGAAGATTCTAGAATTCGGACCTTTTAAAGATTCCAGAGTCCATACATTCTAGGAATCCATAATTCAGACATCTTCTGAGTCTAGGTTTTCGACATTTTCACATTGGAGAATTCAGACCTGTTGAAGATTCCAGAATGCATACATTCCGAGATTCTGGAATTCACACATACTAAAATTCTAGAATTGAGACATCTTTGGATTCTAGAATTCTAACTGTCTACAATTCTAGAACTCACACATTTTCTGATTCTAGAATTCAGATGTTTTATCGTTTTACAATTCTGTAATTTGGACATGTGCAGATTCTGGAATTCCAGCGTTTTATGATTCTACAATCCATTCATTTTTGGATTCTAGAATTCAGACCCTTTATGATTCCAGAAATCTGACATTCGATGATTCTAGATTTCAGAAATATTTGGGATTCTATAATTCATACATTCTTGGAATCTAGAACTCACACATTCTAGGATTCTGGAATTCATGCATTCTCAAATTATAAAAGTCACACATTCCAGAATTCTAGAATACACACCTTCTTAACATCGTAGAAGCCATTCTTTCTAGGATTCCAAAATTCAGACGTTTTTACAATGGTAGAATTCATGCATTCTAGGATTCTAGGATTTAGACATATTTAAGACACTAGAATACATACATTCTAAAATTCTAGAATTCAGGTCTTGTTAGGATTCTAGAATTTATACATGATAGGATACTAGAATTCAGACATTCTATGATTCTAGAATTCAGACATTTTCTGTTTCTAGAATTCAGACATTCTGAAATTCTAGAATTCAGCCATTGTTGGATTCTAGAATTGAGACCCTCTACAACACACATTTTAGGAGTCTTGCATTCAGACATTCGATGATTCCCACATTCAGACATCTTATGATCCTAGAATTCAGACCTTCTAGGATTCTAGAATTCGCACTATTTGCAGATTCTAGAATTCAGATATTCTAGGAATCTAGGATTCAGACATGTTATGATTCTAGGATTTCGACATTTTTACATTGTAGAATGCAGACCCGTTTAAGATTCTAGAATGCATACATTCCAAGATTCTAGAATATACACCTGCTAAAATTCTAGAATTCAGACATCGTTAGATTCTGGAAATTTAACATTCTACAATTCTAGAACACACACATTTTCAGATTCTCGGAATCAGACGTCTTATGATTCTACAATTCTAGAATTTAGACATCCGGAGCTTCTAGAATTCTCACATTTTTTTTTTTAATTTTAGAATTCAGACATTTTAGGATTCTAGAATTCATGAATTCGAAGATTCCAAAATCCGGATCTCTTTTGGATGCCAGAATTCATACATTATAGGCACCTAAAATTCATACTTTTTAGGATTCTGGAAATCATACATTCTTGGATTCTAGAATTCAGACTTTTCTAGTATTCTAGAGTTCATGCATTCTAAGATTCTGGAATTGAGACCTTTTTCAGATTCTAGAATTCATACACCCTAGGATTCTAGAATTCATTCATTTTAGGATTCTAGAACTAAGACTTTTTATGGTCCTAGAATTCAGATATACTACCATTCGATAGTTCCGACATGCTTGCATTCTAGAATTCAGCCTTTCTTCCATGGTAGAATTCACACATTTTAGAATTCGAAAATTTTGACATTTTAACGATTCCACAATTCATACATTTTCGGATTCTAGAATTGAGGCATTTTATGATTCTAGAATTCATACATTCTGGGATTCTAGAATACAGACATTTTAGGATTCGGAAATTTATACATTCTAGGTTCTGGAGTTTAGACGTTTTGAAGATGCTAGAATTCAGACTTCTTTAGGATTCTAGAATGTGTGCCTTGTAGGATTCCAGAATTCACACGTTCTAGGATTCTAGAATTCAGACATTTCTTGATGCTAGTATTCAGTCATTCTAAAATTCTAGAATTCAGACATCATCGTTGGATTCTAAAATTAACACTTTCCACAATTCTAGGACTAACACTTTTTAGGGTTTTAGAATTGAGACATTTTATCATTGTAGAATTCTAGAATATGGACATCCTCATATTCTAGAATTCAGACATTTTATGATTTTAGGATTCATACAGTTCAGAACTGTAGAATTCAGACCTTTTTAAGATTCTAGAATTCATACATTTCAGGATTCTAGTATTCAGACATTCTATCATTCTTCCATTCATAGACCTTATGATGCTAAAGTTCATCTGTTCTAGGATTCTGGAATACATCCTTTATTGTAATTCCCGAATTCAACCGTTCTCGTATTCTAGAATTTAGACATTTTGTGATTCTAGAATTCAGATATTCTAAAGCTCTAGAATTCAGATATGGTTGGAGTCCAGATTTCAGACTTTCTACAATTCTAGAACTCAGACATTTTGGGATTCCAGAAATTCACACATTCCAGGATTCTAAAGTCCAATCCTGTCTTAGGATTCTAGAATGCGTACCTTCTAGGATTCTAGAATTCATATAGGTTAGGCTTTTGGAATTCATACATTCTAGGATTCCAGAATTCAGACCTGTATAGGATTTTAGAATTCATACATTCTAGGATTCTAGAATTCGGACCTTTTTAGTATTCTAGAACTCATACATGCTAAGATTCCGGAATTTAGACCAGTTTAAGATTCTAGAAATCATGCACTCTAAAATTCTAGAATGCCTACGTTCTAGGATTCTAAAATTCAGACTTTTTAAGGTTCTAGGATTCGGACATACTATAATTCTACAATTTCCACATTGCTTGAATTCTGGAATTCCGAATTTCTTCATTTATACCATTCTCGCATTCAAAAATTCTAAAATTCATGTATGTGGTGATTCTAGAATTCACACCTTCTCGGATTCTAGAATTCAGACCTCTTTAAAATTCCAGAATTCAGACTTTTTATCCTTCTAGAACTCATGCATTCAAAGATTCTAGAATTCGGATCTATTTAGGATTCTAGAAATCATACACTCTAAGATTCTGGAATTCAGACCTAGTTAGGATTCTAGAATTCATACGTTTGGGCATTCTGGAATCCCTACGTTCTCAACTTGCAAATTTCATGCATTCTACAATTCTGGAATATACACCTTTCTAACATTGTGGAATCCATTCTTTCGTGGATTCTAAAATTCAGGCCTTCTTAAAGTTCTTGAATTCATACATTCTAAGGTTCTGGGATTCTAGAATTTGGACACATTAAAGATTCTAGAATTCGTACATTCTAAAATTCTGGAACCCACATCTTGTTAGCATTCTAGAATGCATACATTATGGGATTCTGGAATTCACGCATTCTGTGAATCTAGAATTCAGACATTGTTTCTGGCATTTAGACGTTCTAAAATTCTAGAATTCAGACATTGTGGGTTTCTGGAACAGAGACGTTCTGCAACACACATTTTAGTCACCTTGTGCTCAGACATTCCGTGAATCTCTCATTCAGATATCCTATGATTCATGCAATCGTTCCTTCCGGGATTTTGGAATTCACACTGTCCTAAGATTCCAGAACTCAGACGTTTTTTGATTCTACAATTCTAGAATTTAGACATCCGGAACTTCTAAATTCTCACCTTTTTTTTTTTTTTGGTTCTAGAATTCAGACATTTTAGGATTCTAGAATTCATGCATTTGAAGATTCTGAAATCCGGATCTTTTTTTGGATGCCAGAATTCATATATTCTAGGGACCTAGGTTTCCTACTTTTTAGGTTTCTGGAAATCGTACATTCTAGGATTCTGGAATTCCAGAATTCAGACCTTTAGAGGATTCTGGAGTTCATTCATTCTAGGATTCTAGATTTCAGACTTTTCTAGTATTCTAGAATTCATGTATTCTTATATTCTGGAATTGAGACGTTTTTCAGATTCTAGAATTCATACACCCTGGGATTCTAGCATTCATTCATTTTAGGATTCTAGAACTAAGACTTTTTATGGTCCTAGAATTCAGACATACTACCATTCGACAGTTCCGACATGCTTGCATTCTAGAATTCAGCATTTCTTCCATGGTAGAATTCACACATTTTAGAATTCGAAAATTTTGACATTTTAACGATTCCACAATTCATACATTTTTCGGATTCTAGAATTGAGGCATTTTATGATTCTAGAATTCATACATTCCGGAATTCTAGAATACAGACTTTTTAGGATTCAGAAATTTATACATTCTACGATTTTAGAGGTTAGACGTTTTAAAGATGCTAGAATTCAGACTTCTTTAGGATTCTAGAATTTGTGCCTTGTAGGATTCCAGAATTCACACTTTCTAGCATTCTAGAATTCAGATATTTCTTGATGCTAGAATTCAGTCATTGTAAAATTCTAGAATTCAGACATCATCGCTGGATTCTAAAATTAAGACTTTCCACAATTCTAGGACTAACATTTTTTAGGGTTTTAGAATTGAGACATTTTATCATTGTAGAATTCTAGAATATGGACATCCTCATATTCTAGAATTCAGACATTTTATGATTTTAGGATTCATACAGTTTAGCACTATAGAATTCAGACCTTTTTAAGATTCTAGAATTCATACATTTCAGGATTCTAGTATTCAGACATTCTATCATTCTTCCATTCATAGACCTTATGATTCTACAATTCATCTCTTCTAGGATTCTGGAACTCATCCTATATTATAATTCCCAATTTCAAACGTTCCTGTATTCTAGAATTTAGACATTTTGTGATTCTAGAATTCAGATATTCTAAAGCTCTAGAATTCAGATATGGTTGGAGTCCAGATTTCAGACTTTCTACAATTCTAGAACTCAGATATTTTGTGTTTCCAGAATTTCACACATTCCAGGATTCTAAAGTTCAATCCTGTCTTAGGATTCTAGAATGCGTACCTTCTAGGATTCTAGAATTCATATAGGTTAGGCTTTTGGAATTCATCCATTCTAGGATTCCAGAATTCAAACCTTTATAGGATTCTAGAATTAATTCATTCAAGGATTCTAGAATCCGGACCTTTTTAGTATTCTAGAACTCATACATGCTAAGATTCCGGAATTTAGAACAGTTTAAGATTCTAGAATTCATACACTCTAAAATTCTAGAATGCCTACGTTCTAGGATTCTAAAATTCAGACTTTTTAAGGTTCTAGGATTCGGACATACTATAATTCTACAATTTCCACATTGCTTGAATTCTGGAATTCCGAATTTCTTCATTTATACCATTCTCGCATTTAAAAATTCTAAAATTCATGTATTTGGTGATTCTAGAATTCACACCTTCTCGGATTCTAGAATTCAGACCTCTTTAGGATTCCAGAATTCAGACTTTGTTCATTCTAGAACTCATGCATTAAAAGATTCTAGAATTCAGATCTATTTAAGATTCTAGAATTCATACATTCTAAGATCCTAGAATTCAGACCTAGTTAGGATTCTCGAATTCATACGTTTGGGCATTCTGGAATCCATACGTTCTAAACTTGCAAATTTTATGCATTCTACAATTCTAGGGTACACACCTTTCTAACATTGTGGAATCCATTCTTTCGAGGATTCTAAAATTCAGGCCTTCTTAAAGTTCTTGAATTCATACATTCTAGGATTCTAGGATTCTAGGATTTGGACACATTTAAGATTCTAGAATTCATACATTCTAAAATTCTGGAACCCAGATCTTGTTAGGATTCTAGAATGCATACATTATGGGATACTGGAATTCACCCATTCTGTGAGTCTAGAATTCAGACATTGTTTCTGGCATTCAGACGTTCTAAAATTCTAGAATTCAGACATCGTGGGTTTCTGGAACGGAGACATTCTGCAACACACATTTTAGTAGTCTTGCGTTCAGACATTCTGTGAATCTCGCATTCAGATATCCTATGATTCATGGAATCGTACCTTCCGGGATTCTGGAATTCACACTGTCCTAAGATTCCAGAACTCAGACGTTTCTTGATTCTACCATTCCGGAAATTAGACGTCCGGAGACTCTAGAATTCTAACATTTTATGACTCTAGAATTCAGACATTTTAGGGTTCTAGAATTCAGACGTTTTAGGATTATAGAATTCAGACATTGGAAGATTCTAGAATTCGGACCTTTTAAAGATTCCAGAGTCCATACATTCTAGGAATCCATAATTCAGACATCTTCTGAGTCTAGGTTTTCGACATTTTCACATTGGAGAATTCAGACCTGTTGAAGATACTAGAATGCATACATTCCGAGATTCTGGAATTCACACATACTAAAATTCTAGAATTGAGACATCTTTGGATTCTAGAATTGTATCTGTCTACAATTCTAGAACTCATACATTTTCTGATTCTAGAATTCAGATGTCTTATCGTTTTACAATTCTGTAATTTGGACATGTGCAGATTCAGGATTCCAGCGTTTTATGATTCTAGATTCCATTCATTTTTGAATTCTAGAGTTCAGACCCTTTATGATTCTAGAAATCTGACATTCGATGATTCTAGATTTCAGAAATATTTGGGATTCTAGAATTCATACATTCTTGAAATCTAGAATTCATACATTCTAGGATTCTGGAATTCATGCATTCACAAATTAAAAATGTCACACATTCCAGAATTCTAGAATACATGCCTTCTTAACATCGTAGAAGCCATTCTTTCTAGGATTCCAAAATTCAGACGTTTTTACAATGGTAGAATTCATGCGTTCTAGGATTCTAGGATATAGACATATTTAAGACTCTAGAATACATACATTCTAAAATTCTAGAATTGAGGTCTTGTTAGGATTCTAGAATTTATACATGATAGGATACTAGAATTCACATATTCTATGATTCTAGAATTCAGACATTTTATGTTTCTAGAATTCAGACATTCTGAAATTCTGGAATTCAGCCATTGTTGGATTCTAGAATTGAGACCCTCTGCAACACACATTTTAGGAGTCTTGCATTCAGACATTCCATGATTCCCATGTTCAGACATCTTATCATCCTAGAATTCAGACCTTCTAGGATTCTAGAATTTGCACTATTTACAGATTCTAGAATTCATACATTCAAGGAATCTATGATTCAGTCATGTTATGATTCTAGGATTTTGACATTTTTATAATTGTAGCATTCAGAGCCGTTTAAGATTCTAGAATGCATACATTCCAAGATTCTAGAATTCAAACCTGCTAAAATTCTAGAATTCAGACATCGTTGGATTCTGGAAATTTAACATTCTACAATTCTAGAACACACACATTTTCAGATTCTCGAATTCAGACGTGTTATGATTCTACAATTCTAGAATTTAGACATCCGGAACTTCTAAATTCTCACCTTTTTTTTTTTTTTTTTGGTTCTAGAATTCAGACATTTTAGGATTCTAGAATTCATGCATTTGAAGATTCTGAAATCCGGATCTTTTTTTGGATGCCAGAATTCATATATTCTAGGGACCTAGGTTTCCTACTTTTTAGGTTTCTGGAAATCATACATTCTAGGATTCTGGAATTCCAGAATTCAGACCTTTAGTGGATTCTGGAGTTCATTCACTCTAGGATTCTAGATTTCAGACTTTTCTAGTATTCTAGAATTCATGTATTCTTATATTCTGGAATTGAGACCTTTTTCAGATTCTAGAATTCATACACCCTGGGATTCTAGCATTCATTCATTTTAGGATTCTAGAACTAAGACTTTTTATGGTCCTAGAATTCAGATATACTACCATTCGACAGTTCCGACATGCTTGCATTCTAGAATTCAGCATTTCCTCCATGGTAGAATTCACACATTTTAGAATTCGAAAATTTTGACATTTTAACGATTCCACAATTCATACATTTTTCGGATTCTAGAATTGAGGCATTTTATGATTCTAGAATTCATACATTCTGGGATTCTAGAATACAGACATTTTAGGATTCGGAAATTTATACATTCTAGGTTCTGGAGTTTAGACGTTTTGAAGATGCTAGAATTCAGACTTCTTTAGGATTCTAGAATGTGTGCCTTGTAGGATTCCAGAATTCACACGTTCTAGGATTCTAGAATTCAGACATTTCTTGATGCTAGTATTCAGTCATTGTAAAATTCTAGAATTCAGACATCATCGCTGGATTCTGAAATTAAGACTTTCCACAATTCTAGGACTAACATTTTTTAGGGTTTTAGAATTGAGACATTTTATCATTGTAGAATTCTAGAATATGGACATCCTCATATTCTAGAATTCAGACATTTTATGATTTTAGGATTCATACAGTTTAGCACTATAGAATTCAGACCTTTTTAAGATTCTAGAATTCATACATTTCAGGATTCTAGTATTCAGACATTCTATCATTCTTCCATTCATAGACCTTATGATTCTACAATTCATCTCTTCTAGGATTCTGGAACTCATCCTATATTATAATTCCCAATTTCAAACGTTCCTGTATTCTAGAATTTAGACTTTTTGTGATTCTAGAATTCAGATATTCTAAAGCTCTAGAATTCAGATATGGTTGGAGTCCAGATTTCAGACTTTCTACAATTCTAGAACTCAGATATTTTGTGTTTCCAGAATTTCACACATTCCAGGATTCTAAAGTTCAATCCTGTCTTAGGATTCTAGAATGCGTACCTTCTAGGATTCTGGAATTCATACAGGTTGGGGTTCTAGAATTCATACATTCTAGGATTCCAGAATTCAAACCTTTATAGGATTCTAGAATTAATTCATTCAAGGATTCTAGAATCCGGACCTTTTTAGGATTCTAGAACTCATACATGCTAAGATTCCGGAATTTAGACCAGTTTAAGATTCTAGAATTCATACACTCTAAAATTCTAGAATGCCTACGTTCTACGATTCTAAAATTCAGACTTTTTAAGGTTCTAGGATTCGGACATACTATAATTCTACAATTTTCACACTGCTTGAATTCTGGAATTCCGAATTTCTTCATTTATACCATTCTCGCATTTAAAAATTCTAAACTTCATGTATTTGGTGATTCTAGAATTCACACCTTCTCGGATTCTAGAATTCAGACCTCTTTAGGATTCCAGAATTCAGACTTTGTTCATTCTAGAACTCATGCATTAAAAGATTCCAGAAATCAGATCTATTTAGGATTCTAGAATTCATACATTCTAAGATTCTAGAATTCAGACCTAGTTAGGATTCTAGAATTCATACGTTTGGGCATTCTGGAATCCATACGTTCTAAACTTGCAAATTTTATGCATTCTACAATTCTAGGCTACACACCTTTCTAACATTGTGGAATCCATTCTTTCGAGGATTCTAAAATTCAAGCCTTCTTAAAGTTCTTGAATTCATACATTCTAGGATTCTAGGATTCTAGGATTTGGACACATTTAAGATTCTAGAATTCATACATTCTAAAATTCTGGAACCCAGATCTTGTTAGGATTCTAGAATGCATACATTATGGGATACTGGAATTCACCCATTCTGTGAGTCTAGAATTCAGACATTGTTTCTGGCATTCAGACGTTCTAAAATTCTAGAATTCAGACATCGTGGGTTTCTGGAACGGAGACATTCTGCAACACACATTTTAGTAGTCTTGCGTTCAGACATTCTGTGAATCTCGCATTCAGATATCCTATGATTCATGGAATCGTACCTTCCGGGATTCTGGAATTCACACTGTCCTAAGATTCCAGAACTCAGACGTTTCTTGATTCTACCATTCCGGAAATTAGACGTCCGGAGACTCTAGAATTCTAACATTTTATGACTCTAGAATTCAGACATTTTAGGATTCTAGAATTCAGACGTTTTAGGATTCTAGAATTCAGACATTGGAAGATTCTAGAATTCGGACCTTTTAAAGATTCCAGAGTCCATACATTCTAGGAATCCATAATTCAGACATCTTCTGAGTCTAGGTTTTCGACATTTTCACATTGGAGAATTCAGACCTGTTGAAGATTCTAGAATGCATACATTCCGAGATTCTGGAATTCACACATACTAAAATTCTAGAATTGAGACATCTTTGGATTCTAGAATTGTATCTGTCTACAATTCTAGAACTCATACATTTTCTGATTCTAGAATTCAGATGTCTTATCGTTTTACAATTCTGTAATTTGGACATGTGCAGATTCAGGATTCCAGCGTTTCATGATTCTAGATTCCATTCATTTTTGGATTCTAGAGTTCAGACCCTTTATGATTCTAGAAATCTGACATTCGATGATTCTAGATTTCAGAAATATTTGGGATTCTAGAATTCAGACACTCTTGAAATCTAGAATTCATACATTCTAGGATTCTGGAATTCATGCATTCTCAAATTAAAAAAGTCACACATTCCAGAATTCTAGAATACATGCCTTCTTAACATTGTAGAAGCCATTCTTTCTAGGATTCCAAAATTCAGACGTTTTTACAATGGTAGAATTCATGCGTTCTAGGATTCTAGGATATAGACATATTTAAGACTCTAGAATACATACATTCTAAAATTCTAGAATTCAGGTCTTGTTAGGATTCTAGAATTTATACATGATAGGATACTAGAATTCACATATTCTATGATTCTAGAATTCAGACATTTTATGTTTCTAGAATTCAGACATTCTGAAATTCTGGAATTCAGCCATTGTTGGATTCTAGAATTGAGACCCTCTGCAACACACATTTTAGGAGTCTTGCATTCAGACATTCCATGATTCCCATATTCAGACATCTTATCATCCTAGAATTCAGACCTTCTAGGATTCTAGAATTTGCACTATTTACAGATTCTAGAATTCATACATTCAAGGAATCTATGATTCAGTCATGTTATGATTCTAGGATTTTGACATTTTTACATTGTAGAATTCAGAGCCGTTTAAGATTCTAGAATGCATACATTCCAAGATTCTAGAATTCAAACCTGCTAAAATTCTAGAATTCAGACATCGTTGGATTCTGGAAATTTAACATTCTACAATTCTAGAACACACACATTTTCAGATTCTCGAATTCAGACGTGTTATGATTCTATAATTCTAGAATTTAGACATCCGGAACTTCTAAATTCTCACCTTTTTTTTTTTTTTTTTTTTTTTTTTTGGTTCTATAATTCAGACATTTTAGGATTCTAGAATTCATGCATTTGAAGATTCTGAAATCCGGATCTTTTTTTTGGATGCCAGAATTCATATATTCTAGGGACCTAGGTTTCCTACTTTTTAGGTTTCTGGAAATCATACATTCTAGGATTCTGGAATTCCAGAATTCAAACCTTTAGAGGATTCTGGAGTTCATTCACTCTAGGATTCTAGATTTCAGACTTTTCTAGTATTCTAGAATTCATGTATTCTTATATTCTGGAATTGAGACCTTTTTCAGATTCTAGAATTCATACACCCTGGGATTCTAGCATTCATTCATTTTAGGATTCTAGAACTAAGACTTTTTATGGTCCTAGAATTCAGACATACTACCATTCGACAGTTCCGACATGCTTGCATTCTAGAATTCAGCATTTCTTCCATGGTAGAATTCACACATTTTAGAATTCGAAAATTTTGACATTTTAACGATTCCACAATTCATACATTTTTCGGATTCTAGAATTGAGGCATTTTATGATTCTAGAATTCATACATTCCGGAATTCTAGAATACAGACTTTTTAGGATTCAGAAATTTATACATTCTACGATTTTAGAGGTTAGACGTTTTAAAGATGCTAGAATTCAGACTTCTTTAGGATTCTAGAATTTGTGCCTTGTAGGATTCCAGAATTCACACTTTCTAGCATTCTAGAATTCAGATATTTCTTGATGCTAGAATTCAGTCATTGTAAAATTCTAGAATTCAGACATCATCGCTGGATTCTGAAATTAAGACTTTCCACAATTCTAGGACTAACATTTTTTAGGGTTTTAGAATTGAGACATTTTATCACTGTAGAATTCTAGAATATGGACATCCTCATATTCTAGAATTCAGACATTTTATGATTTTAGGATTCATACAGTTTAGCACTATAGAATTCAGACCTTTTTAAGATTCTAGAATTCATACATTTCAGGATTCTAGTATTCAGACATTCTATCATTCTTCCATTCATAGACCTTATGATTCTACAATTCATCTCTTCTAGGATTCTGGAACTCATCCTATATTATAATTCCCAATTTCAAACGTTCCTGTATTCTAGAATTTAGACATTTTGTGATTCTAGAATTCAGATATTCTAAAGCTCTAGAATTCAGATATGGTTGGAGTCCAGATTTCAGACTTTCTACAATTCTAGAACTCAGATATTTTGTGTTTCCAGAATTTCACACATTCCAGGATTCTAAAGTTCAATCCTGTCTTAGGATTCTAGAATGCGTACCTTCTAGGATTCTGGAATTCATACAGGTTGGGGTTCTAGAATTCATACATTCTAGGATTCCAGAATTCAAACCTTTATAGGATTCTAGAATTAATTCATTCAAGGATTCTGGAATCCGGACCTTTTTAGGATTCTAGAACTCATACATGCTAAGATTCCGGAATTTAGACCAGTTTAAGATTCTAGAATTCATACACTCTTAGATTCTAGAATTCCTACGTTCTAGGATTCTAAAATTCAGACTTTTTAAGGTTCTAGGATTCGGACATACTATAATTCTACAATTTCCACACTGCTTGAATTCTGGAATTCCGAATTTCTTCATTTATACCATTCTCGCATTTAAAAATTCTAAACTTCATGTATTTGGTGATTCTAGAATTCACACCTTCTCGGATTCTAGAATTCAGACCTCTTTAGGATTCCAGAATTCAGACTTTGTTCATTCTAGAACTCATGCATTAAAAGATTCTAGAATTCAGATCTATTTAGGATTCTAGAATTCATACATTCTAAGATTCTAGAATTCAGACCTAGTTAGGATTCTCGAATTCATACGTTTGGGCATTCTGGAATCCATACGTTCTAAACTTGCAAATTTTATGCATTCTACAATTCTAGGCTACACACCTTTCTAACATTGTGGAATCCATTCTTTCGAGGATTCTAAAATTCAAGCCTTCTTAAAGTTCTTGAATTCATACATTCTAGGATTCTAGGATTCTAGGATTTGGACACATTTAAGATTCTAGAATTCATACATTCTAAAATTCTGGAACCCAGATCTTGTTAGGATTCTAGAATGCATACATTATGGGATACTGGAATTCACCCATTCTGTGAGTCTAGAATTCAGACATTGTTTCTGGCATTCAGACGTTCTAAAATTCTAGAATTCAGACATCGTGGGTTTCTGGAACGGAGACATTCTGCAACACACATTTTAGTAGTCTTGCGTTCAGACATTCTGTGAATCTCGCATTCAGATATCCTATGATTCATGGAATCGTACCTTCCGGGATTCTGGAATTCACACTGTCCTAAGATTCCAGAAATCAGACGTTTCTTGATTCTACCATTCCGGAAATTAGACGTCCGGAGACTCTAGAATTCTAACATTTTATGACTCTAGAATTCAGACATTTTAGGATTCTAGAATTCAGACGTTTTAGGATTCTAGAATTCAGACATTGGAAGATTCTAGATTCGGACCTTTTAAAGATTCCAGAGTCCATACATTCTAGGAATCCATAATTCAGACATCTTCTGAGTCTAGGTTTTCGACATTTTCACATTGGAGAATTCAGACCTGTTGAAGATTCTAGAATGCATACATTCCGAGATTCTGGAATTCACACATACTAAAATTCTAGAATTGAGACATCTTTGGATTCTAGAATTGTATCTGTCTACAATTCTAGAACTCATACATTTTCTGATTCTAGAATTCAGATGTCTTATCGTTTTACAATTCTGTAATTTGGACATGTGCAGATTCAGGATTCCAGCGTTTCATGATTCTAGATTCCATTCATTTTTGGATTCTAGAGTTCAGACCCTTTATGATTCTAGAAATCTGACATTCGATGATTCTAGATTTCAGAAATATTTGGGATTCTAGAATTCAGACACTCTTGAAATCTAGAATTCATACATTCTAGGATTCTGGAATTCATGCATTCTCAAATTAAAAAAGTCACACATTCCAGAATTCTAGAATACATGCCTTCTTAACATTGTAGAAGCCATTCTTTCTAGGATTCCAAAATTCAGACGTTTTTACAATGGTAGAATTCATGCGTTCTAGGATTCTAGGATATAGACATATTTAAGACTCTAGAATACATACATTCTAAAATTCTAGAATTCAGGTCTTGTTAGGATTCTAGAATTTATACATGATAGGATACTAGAATTCACATATTCTATGATTCTAGAATTCAGACATTTTATGTTTCTAGAATTCAGACATTCTGAAATTCTGGAATTCAGCCATTGTTGGATTCTAGAATTGAGACCCTCTGCAACACACATTTTAGGAGTCTTGCATTCAGACATTCCATGATTCCCATATTCAGACATCTTATCATCCTAGAATTCAGACCTTCTAGGATTCTAGAATTTGCACTATTTACAGATTCTAGAATTCATACATTCAAGGAATCTATGATTCAGTCATGTTATGATTCTAGGATTTTGACATTTTTACATTGTAGAATTCAGAGCCGTTTAAGATTCTAGAATGCATACATTCCAAGATTCTAGAATTCACACCTGCTAAAATTCTAGA
Source organism: Saimiri boliviensis (assembly GCF_048565385.1). Classification (NCBI taxonomy): domain Eukaryota; kingdom Metazoa; phylum Chordata; class Mammalia; order Primates; family Cebidae; genus Saimiri; species Saimiri boliviensis. The sequence goes on along the minus strand of NC_133470.1, from coordinate 80,938,350 downwards.
ATTCAGACATCGTTGGATTCTGGAAATTTAACATTCTACAATTCTAGAACACACACATTTTCAGATTCTCGAATTCAGACGTGTTATGATTCTACAATTCTAGAATTTAGACATCCGGAACTTCTAAATTCTCATCTTTTTTTTTTTTTTTTTTTTTTTTTTTTTTTTGGTTCTAGAATTCAGACATTTTAGGATTCTAGAATTCATGCATTTGAAGATTCTGAAATCCGGATCTTTTTTTGGATGCCAGAATTCATATATTCTAGGGACCTAGGATTCCTACTTTTTAGGTTTCTGGAAATCATACATTCTAGGATTCTGGAATTCCAGAATTCAGACCTTTAGAGGATTCTGGATTTCATTCATTCTAGGATTCTAGATTTCAGACTTTTCTAGTATTCTAGAATTCATGTATTCTTATATTCTGGAATTGAGACCTTTTTCAGATTCTAGAATTCATACACCCTGGGATTCTAGCATTCATTCATTTTAGGATTCTAGAACTAAGACTTTTTATGGTCCTAGAATTCAGACATACTACCATTCGACAGTTCCGACATGCTTGCATTCTAGAATTCAGCATTTCTTCCATGGTAGAATTCACACATTTTAGAATTCGAAAATTTTGACATTTTAACGATTCCACAATTCATACATTTTTCGGATTCTAGAATTGAGGCATTTTATGATTCTAGAATTCATACATTCCGGAATTCTAGAATACAGACTTTTTAGGATTCAGAAATTTATACATTCTACGATTTTAGAGGTTAGACGTTTTAAAGATGCTAGAATTCAGACTTCTTTAGGATTCTAGAATTTGTGCCTTGTAGGATTCCAGAATTCACACTTTCTAGCATTCTAGAATTCAGATATTTCTTGATGCTAGAATTCAGTCATTGTAAAATTCTAGAATTCAGACATCATCGCTGGATTCTAAAATTAAGACTTTCCACAATTCTAGGACTAACATTTTTTAGGGTTTTAGAATTGAGACATTTTATCACTGTAGAATTCTAGAATATGGACATCCTCATATTCTAGAATTCAGACATTTTATGATTTTAGGATTCATACAGTTTAGCACTATAGAATTCAGACCTTTTTAAGATTCTAGAATTCATACATTTCAGGATTCTAGTATTCAGACATTCTATCATTCTTCCATTCATAGACCTTATGATTCTACAATTCATCTCTTCTAGGATTCTGGAACCCATCCTATATTATAATTCCCAATTTCAAACGTTCCTGTATTCTAGAATTTAGACATTTTGTGATTCTAGAATTCAGATATTCTAAAGCTCTAGAATTCAGATATGGTTGGAGTCCAGATTTCAGACTTTCTACAATTCTAGAACTCAGATATTTTGTGTTTCCAGAATTTCACACATTCCAGGATTCTAAAGTTCAATCCTGTCTTAGGATTCTAGAATGCGTACCTTCTAGGATTCTGGAATTCATACAGGTTGGGGTTCTAGAATTCATACATTCTAGGATTCCAGAATTCAAACCTTTATAGGATTCTAGAATTAATTCATTCAAGGATTCTGGAATCCGGACCTTTTTAGGATTCTAGAAGTCATACATGCTAAGATTCCGGAATTTAGACCAGTTTAAGATTCTAGAATTCATACACTCTTAGATTCTAGAATTCCTACGTTCTAGGATTCTAAAATTCAGACTTTTTAAGGTTCTAGGATTCGGACATACTATAATTCTACAATTTTCACACTGCTTGAATTCTGGAATTCCGAATTTCTTCATTTATACCATTCTCGCATTTAAAAATTCTAAACTTCATGTATTTGGTGATTCTAGAATTCACACCTTCTCGGATTCTAGAATTCAGACCTCTTTAGGATTCCAGAATTCAGACTTTGTTCATTCTAGAACTCATGCATTAAAAGATTCCAGAAATCAGATCTATTTAGGATTCTAGAATTCATACATTCTAAGATTCTAGAATTCAGACCTAGTTAGGATTCTAGAATTCATACGTTTGGGCATTCTGGAATCCATACGTTCTAAACTTGCAAATTTTATGCATTCTACAATTCTAGGCTACACACCTTTCTAACATTGTGGAATCCATTCTTTCGAGGATTCTAAAATTCAAGCCTTCTTAAAGTTCTTGAATTCATACATTCTAGGATTCTAGGATTCTAGGATTTGGACACATTTAAGATTCTAGAATTCATACATTCTAAAATTCTGGAACCCAGATCTTGTTAGGATTCTAGAATGCATACATTATGGGATACTGGAATTCACCCATTCTGTGAGTCTAGAATTCAGACATTGTTTCTGGCATTCAGACGTTCTAAAATTCTAGAATTCAGACATCGTGGGTTTCTGGAACGGAGACATTCTGCAACACACATTTTAGTAGTCTTGCGTTCAGACATTCTGTGAATCTCGCATTCAGATATCCTATGATTCATGGAATCGTACCTTCCGGGATTCTGGAATTCACACTGTCCTAAGATTCCAGAACTCAGACGTTTCTTGATTCTACCATTCCGGAAATTAGACGTCCGGAGACTCTAGAATTCTAACATTTTATGACTCTAGAATTCAGACATTTTAGGATTCTAGAATTCAGACGTTTTAGGATTCTAGAATTCAGACATTGGAAGATTCTAGAATTCGGACCTTTTAAAGATTCCAGAGTCCATACATTCTAGGAATCCATAATTCAGACATCTTCTGAGTCTAGGTTTTCGACATTTTCACATTGGAGAATTCAGACCTGTTGAAGATTCTAGAATGCATACATTCCGAGATTCTGGAATTCACACATACTAAAATTCTAGAATTGAGACATCTTTGGATTCTAGAATTGTATCTGTCTACAATTCTAGAACTCATACATTTTCTGATTCTAGAATTCAGATGTCTTATCGTTTTACAATTCTGTAATTTGGACATGTGCAGATTCAGGATTCCAGCGTTTCATGATTCTAGATTCCATTCATTTTTGGATTCTAGAGTTCAGACCCTTTATGATTCTAGAAATCTGACATTCGATGATTCTAGATTTCAGAAATATTTGGGATTCTAGAATTCAGACACTCTTGAAATCTAGAATTCATACATTCTAGGATTCTGGAATTCATGCATTCTCAAATTAAAAAAGTCACACATTCCAGAATTCTAGAATACATGCCTTCTTAACATTGTAGAAGCCATTCTTTCTAGGATTCCAAAATTCAGACGTTTTTACAATGGTAGAATTCATGCGTTCTAGGATTCTAGGATATAGACATATTTAAGACTCTAGAATACATACATTCTAAAATTCTAGAATTCAGGTCTTGTTAGGATTCTAGAATTTATACATGATAGGATACTAGAATTCACATATTCTATGATTCTAGAATTCAGACATATTATGTTTCTAGAATTCAGACATTCTGAAATTCTGGAATTCAGCCATTGTTGGATTCTAGAATTGAGACCCTCTGCAACACACATTTTAGGAGTCTTGCATTCAGACATTCCATGATTCCCATATTCAGACATCTTATCATCCTAGAATTCAGACCTTCTAGGATTCTAGAATTTGCACTATTTACAGATTCTAGAATTCATACATTCAAGGAATCTATGATTCAGTCATGTTATGATTCTAGGATTTTGACATTTTTACATTGTAGAATTCAGAGCCGTTTAAGATTCTAGAATGCATACATTCCAAGATTCTAGAATTCAAACCTGCTAAAATTCTAGAATTCAGACATCGTTGGATTCTGGAAATTTAACATTCTACAATTCTAGAACACACACATTTTCAGATTCTCGAATTCAGACGTGTTATGATTCTATAATTCTAGAATTTAGACATCCGGAACTTCTAAATTCTCACCTTTTTTTTTTTTTTTTTTTTTTTTGGTTCTATAATTCAGACATTTTAGGATTCTAGAATTCATGCATTTGAAGATTCTGAAATCCGGATCTTTTTTTTGGATGCCAGAATTCATATATTCTAGGGACCTAGGTTTCCTACTTTTTAGGTTTCTGGAAATCATACATTCTAGGATTCTGGAATTCCAGAATTCAAACCTTTAGAGGATTCTGGAGTTCATTCACTCTAGGATTCTAGATTTCAGACTTTTCTAGTATTCTAGAATTCATGTATTCTTATATTCTGGAATTGAGACCTTTTTCAGATTCTAGAATTCATACACCCTGGGATTCTAGCATTCATTCATTTTAGGATTCTAGAACTAAGACTTTTTATGGTCCTAGAATTCAGACATACTACCATTCGACAGTTCCGACATGCTTGCATTCTAGAATTCAGCATTTCTTCCATGGTAGAATTCACACATTTTAGAATTCGAAAATTTTGACATTTTAACGATTCCACAATTCATACATTTTTCGGATTCTAGAATTGAGGCATTTTATGATTCTAGAATTCATACATTCCGGAATTCTAGAATACAGACTTTTTAGGATTCAGAAATTTATACATTCTACGATTTTAGAGGTTAGACGTTTTAAAGATGCTAGAATTCAGACTTCTTTAGGATTCTAGAATTTGTGCCTTGTAGGATTCCAGAATTCACACTTTCTAGCATTCTAGAATTCAGATATTTCTTGATGCTAGAATTCAGTCATTGTAAAATTCTAGAATTCAGACATCATCGCTGGATTCTGAAATTAAGACTTTCCACAATTCTAGGACTAACATTTTTTAGGGTTTTAGAATTGAGACATTTTATCACTGTAGAATTCTAGAATATGGACATCCTCATATTCTAGAATTCAGACATTTTATGATTTTAGGATTCATACAGTTTAGCACTATAGAATTCAGACCTTTTTAAGATTCTAGAATTCATACATTTCAGGATTCTAGTATTCAGACATTCTATCATTCTTCCATTCATAGACCTTATGATTCTACAATTCATCTCTTCTAGGATTCTGGAACTCATCCTATATTATAATTCCCAATTTCAAACGTTCCTGTATTCTAGAATTTAGACATTTTGTGATTCTAGAATTCAGATATTCTAAAGCTCTAGAATTCAGATATGGTTGGAGTCCAGATTTCAGACTTTCTACAATTCTAGAACTCAGATATTTTGTGTTTCCAGAATTTCACACATTCCAGGATTCTAAAGTTCAATCCTGTCTTAGGATTCTAGAATGCGTACCTTCTAGGATTCTGGAATTCATACAGGTTGGGGTTCTAGAATTCATACATTCTAGGATTCCAGAATTCAAACCTTTATAGGATTCTAGAATTAATTCATTCAAGGATTCTGGAATCCGGACCTTTTTAGGATTCTAGAACTCATACATGCTAAGATTCCGGAATTTAGACCAGTTTAAGATTCTAGAATTCATACACTCTTAGATTCTAGAATTCCTACGTTCTACGATTCTAAAATTCAGACTTTTTAAGGTTCTAGGATTCGGACATACTATAATTCTACAATTTCCACACTGCTTGAATTCTGGAATTCCGAATTTCTTCATTTATACCATTCTCGCATTTAAAAATTCTAAACTTCATGTATTTGGTGATTCTAGAATTCACACCTTCTCGGATTCTAGAATTCAGACCTCTTTAGGATTCCAGAATTCAGACTTTGTTCATTCTAGAACTCATGCATTAAAAGATTCTAGAATTCAGATCTATTTAGGATTCTAGAATTCATACATTCTAAGATTCTAGAATTCAGACCTAGTTAGGATTCTAGAATTCATACGTTTGGGCATTCTGGAATCCATACGTTCTAAACTTGCAAATTTTATGCATTCTACAATTCTAGGCTACACACCTTTCTAACATTGTGGAATCCATTCTTTCGAGGATTCTAAAATTCAGGCCTTCTTAATGTTCTTGAATTCATACATTCTAGGATTCTAGGATTCTAGGATTTGGACACATTTAAGATTCTAGAATTCATACATTCTAAAATTCTGGAACCCAGATCTTGTTAGGATTCTAGAATGCATACATTATGGGATACTGGAATTCACCCATTCTGTGAGTCTAGAATTCAGACATTGTTTCTGGCATTCAGACGTTCTAAAATTCTAGAATTCAGACATCGTGGGTTTCTGGAACGGAGACATTCTGCAACACACATTTTAGTAGTCTTGCGTTCAGACATTCTGTGAATCTCGCATTCAGATATCCTATGATTCATGGAATCGTACCTTCCGGGATTCTGGAATTCACACTGTCCTAAGATTCCAGAAATCAGACGTTTCTTGATTCTACCATTCCGGAAATTAGACGTCCGGAGACTCTAGAATTCTAACATTTTATGACTCTAGAATTCAGACATTTTAGGATTCTAGAATTCAGACGTTTTAGGATTCTAGAATTCAGACATTGGAAGATTCTAGAATTCGGACCTTTTAAAGATTCCAGAGTCCATACATTCTAGGAATCCATAATTCAGACATCTTCTGAGTCTAGGTTTTCGACATTTTCACATTGGAGAATTCAGACCTGTTGAAGATTCTAGAATGCATACATTCCGAGATTCTGGAATTCACACATACTAAAATTCTAGAATTGAGACATCTTTGGATTCTAGAATTGTATCTGTCTACAATTCTAGAACTCATACATTTTCTGATTCTAGAATTCAGATGTCTTATCGTTTTACAATTCTGTAATTTGGACATGTGCAGATTCAGGATTCCAGCCTTTCATGATTCTAGATTCCATTCATTTTTGGATTCTAGAGTTCAGACCCTTTATGATTCTAGAAATTTGACATTCGATGATTCTAGATTTCAGAAATATTTGGGATTCTAGAATTCAGACACTCTTGAAATCTAGAATTCATACATTCTAGGATTCTGGAATTCATGCATTCTCAAATTAAAAAAGTCACACATTCCAGAATTCTAGAATACATGCCTTCTTAACATTGTAGAAGCCATTCTTTCTAGGATTCCAAAATTCAGACGTTTTTACAATGGTAGAATTCATGCGTTCTAGGATTCTAGGATATAGACATATTTAAGACTCTAGAATACATACATTCTAAAATTCTAGAATTCAGGTCTTGTTAGGATTCTAGAATTTATACATGATAGGATACTAGAATTCACATATTCTATGATTCTAGAATTCAGACATTTTATGTTTCTAGAATTCAGACATTCTGAAATTCTGGAATTCAGCCATTGTTGGATTCTAGAATTGAGACCCTCTGCAACACACATTTTAGGAGTCTTGCATTCAGACATTCCATGATTCCCATATTCAGACATCTTATCATCCTAGAATTCAGACCTTCTAGGATTCTAGAATTTGCACTATTTACAGATTCTAGAATTCATACATTCAAGGAATCTATGATTCAGTCATGTTATGATTCTAGGATTTTGACATTTTTACATTGTAGAATTCAGAGCCGTTTAAGATTCTAGAATGCATACATTCCAAGATTCTAGAATTCAAACCTGCTAAAATTCTAGAATTCAGACATCGTTGGATTCTGGAAATTTAACATTCTACAATTCTAGAACACACACATTTTCAGATTCTCGAATTCAGACGTGTTATGATTCTACAATTCTAGAATTTAGACATCCGGAACTTCTAAATTCTCATCTTTTTTTTTTTTTTTTTTTTTTTTTTTTTTTGGTTCTAGAATTCAGACATTTTAGGATTCTAGAATTCATGCATTTGAAGATTCTGAAATCCGGATCTTTTTTTTGGATGCCAGAATTCATATATTCTAGGGACCTAGGTTTCCTACTTTTTAGGTTTCTGGAAATCATACATTCTAGGATTCTGGAATTCCAGAATTCAGACCTTTAGAGGATTCTGGAGTTCATTCACTCTAGGATTCTAGATTTCAGACTTTTCTAGTATTCTAGAATTCATGTATTCTTATATTCTGGAATTGAGACCTTTTTCAGATTCTAGAATTCATACACCCTGGGATTCTAGCATTCATTCATTTTAGGATTCTAGAACTAAGACTTTTTATGGTCCTAGAATTCAGACATACTACCATTCGACAGTTCCGACATGCTTGCATTCTAGAATTCAGCATTTCTTCCATGGTAGAATTCACACATTTTAGAATTCGAAAATTTTGACATTTTAACGATTCCACAATTCATACATTTTTCGGATTCTAGAATTGAGGCATTTTATGATTCTAGAATTCATACATTCCGGAATTCTAGAATACAGACTTTTTAGGATTCAGAAATTTATACATTCTACGATTTTAGAGGTTAGACGTTTTAAAGATGCTAGAATTCAGACTTCTTTAGGATTCTAGAATTTGTGCCTTGTAGGATTCCAGAATTCACACTTTCTAGCATTCTAGAATTCAGATATTTCTTGATGCTAGAATTCAGTCATTGTAAAATTCTAGAATTCAGACATCATCGCTGGATTCTGAAATTAAGACTTTCCACAATTCTAGGACTAACATTTTTTAGGGTTTTAGAATTGAGACATTTTATCATTGTAGAATTCTAGAATATGGACATCCTCATATTCTAGAATTCAGACATTTTATGATTTTAGGATTCATACAGTTTAGCACTATAGAATTCAGACCTTTTTAAGATTCTAGAATTCATACATTTCAGGATTCTAGTATTCAGACATTCTATCATTCTTCCATTCATAGACCTTATGATTCTACAATTCATCTCTTCTAGGATTCTGGAACTCATCCTATATTATAATTCCCAATTTCAAACGTTCCTGTATTCTAGAACTTAGACATTTTGTGATTCTAGAATTCAGATATTCTAAAGCTCTAGAATTCAGATATGGTTGGAGTCCAGATTTCAGACTTTCTACAATTCTAGAACTCAGATATTTTGTGTTTCCAGAATTTCACACATTCCAGGATTCTAAAGTTCAATCCTGTCTTAGGATTCTAGAATGCGTACCTTCTAGGATTCTGGAATTCATACAGGTTGGGGTTCTAGAAATCATACATTCTAGGATTCCAGAATTCAAACCTTTATAGGATTCTAGAATTAATTCATTCAAGGATTCTAGAATCCGGACCTTTTTAGGATTCTAGAACTCATACATGCTAAGATTCCGGAATTTAGACCAGTTTAAGATTCTAGAATTCATACACTCTTAGATTCTAGAATTCCTACGTTCTAGGATTCTAAAATTCAGACTTTTTAAGGTTCTAGGATTCGGACATACTATAATTCTACAATTTCCACACTGCTTGAATTCTGGAATTCCGAATTTCTTCATTTATACCATTCTCGCATTTAAAAATTCTAAACTTCATGTATTTGGTGATTCTAGAATTCACACCTTCTCGGATTCTAGAATTCAGACCTCTTTAGGATTCCAGAATTCAGACTTTGTTCATTCTAGAACTCATGCATTAAAAGATTCTAGAATTCAGATCTATTTAGGATTCTAGAATTCATACATTCTAAGATTCTAGAATTCAGACCTAGTTAGGATTCTCGAATTCATACGTTTGGGCATTCTGGAATCCATACGTTCTAAACTTGCAAATTTTATGCATTCTACAATTCTAGGCTACACACCTTTCTAACATTGTGGAATCCATTCTTTTTAGGATTCTAAAATTCAGGCCTTCTTAAAGTTCTTGAATTCATACATTCTAGGATTCTAGGATTCTAGGATTTGGACACATTTAAGATTCTAGAATTCATACATTCTAAAATTCTGGAACCCAGATCTTGTTAGGATTCTAGAATGCATACATTATGGGATACTGGAATTCACCCATTCTGTGAGTCTAGAATTCAGACATTGTTTCTGGCATTCAGACGTTCTAAAATTCTAGAATTCAGACATCGTGGGTTTCTGGAACGGAGACATTCTGCAACACACATTTTAGTAGTCTTGCGTTCAGACATTCTGTGAATCTCGCATTCAGATATCCTATGATTCATGGAATCGTACCTTCCGGGATTCTGGAATTCACACTGTCCTAAGATTCCAGAACTCAGACGTTTCTTGATTCTACCATTCCGGAAATTAGACATCCGGAGACTCTAGAATTCTAACATTTTATGACTCTAGAATTCAGACATTTTAGGATTCTAGAATTCAGACGTTTTAGGATTCTAGAATTCAGACATTGGAAGATTCTAGAATTCGGACCTTTTAAAGATTCCAGAGTCCATACATTCTAGGAATCCATAATTCAGACATCTTCTGAGTCTAGGTTTTCGACATTTTCACATTGGAGAATTCAGACCTGTTGAAGATTCTAGAATGCATACATTCCGAGATTCTGGAATTCACACATACTAAAATTCTAGAATTGAGACATCTTTGGATTCTAGAATTGTATCTGTCTACAATTCTAGAACTCATACATTTTCTGATTCTAGAATTCAGATGTCTTATCGTTTTACAATTCTGTAATTTGGACATGTGCAGATTCAGGATTCCAGCGTTTCATGATTCTAGATTCCATTCATTTTTGGATTCTAGAGTTCAGACCCTTTATGATTCTAGAAATCTGACATTCGATGATTCTAGATTTCAGAAATATTTGGGATTCTAGAATTCAGACACTCTTGAAATCTAGAATTCATACATTCTAGGATTCTGGAATTCATGCATTCTCAAATTAAAAAAATTCACACATTCCAGAATTCTAGAATACATGCCTTCTTAACATTGTAGAAGCCATTCTTTCTAGGATTCCAAAATTCAGACGTTTTTACAATGGTAGAATTCATGCGTTCTAGGATTCTAGGATATAGACATATTTAAGACTCTAGAATACATACATTCTAAAATTCTAGAATTCAGGTCTTGTTAGGATTCTAGAATTTATACATGATAGGATACTAGAATTCACATATTCTATGATTCTAGAATTCAGACATTTTATGTTTCTAGAATTCAGACATTCCGAAATTCTGGAATTCAGCCATTGTTGGATTCTAGAATTGAGACCCTCTGCAACACACATTTTAGGAGTCTTGCATTCAGACATTCCATGATTCCCATATTCAGACATCTTATCATCCTAGAATTCAGACCTTCTAGGATTCTAGAATTTGCACTATTTACAGATTCTAGAATTCATACATTCAAGGAATCTATGATTCAGTCATGTTATGATTCTAGGATTTTGACATTTTTACATTGTAGAATTCAGAGCCGTTTAAGATTCTAGAATGCATACATTCCAAGATTCTAGAATTCACACCTGCTAAAATTCTAGAATTCAGACATCGTTGGATTCTGGAAATTTAACATTCTACAATTCTAGAACACACACATTTTCAGATTCTCGAATTCAGACGTGTTATGATTCTACAATTCTAGAATTTAGACATCCGGAACTTCTAAATTCTCATCTTTTTTTTTTTTTTTTTTTTTTTTTTTGGTTCTAGAATTCAGACATTTTAGGATTCTAGAATTCATGCATTTGAAGATTCTGAAATCCGGATCTTTTTTTTGGATGCCAGAATTCATATATTCTAGGGACCTAGGTTTCCTACTTTTTAGGTTTCTGGAAATCATACATTCTAGGATTCTGGAATTCCAGAATTCAGACCTTTAGAGGATTCTGGAGTTCATTCACTCTAGGATTCTAGATTTCAGACTTTTCTAGTATTCTAGAATTCATGTATTCTTATATTCTGGAATTGAGACCTTTTTCAGATTCTAGAATTCATACACCCTGGGATTCTAGCATTCATTCATTTTAGGATTCTAGAACTAAGACTTTTTATGGTCCTAGAATTCAGACATACTACCATTCGACAGTTCCGACATGCTTGCATTCTAGAATTCAGCATTTCTTCCATGGTAGAATTCACACATTTTAGAATTCGAAAATTTTGACATTTTAACGATTCCACAATTCATACATTTTTCGGATTCTAGAATTGAGGCATTTTATGATTCTAGAATTCATACATTCCGGAATTCTAGAATACAGACTTTTTAGGATTCAGAAATTTATACATTCTACGATTTTAGAGGTTAGACGTTTTAAAGATGCTAGAATTCAGACTTCTTTAGGATTCTAGAATTTGTGCCTTGTAGGATTCCAGAATTCACACTTTCTAGCATTCTAGAATTCAGATATTTCTTGATGCTAGAATTCAGTCATTGTAAAATTCTAGAATTCAGACATCATCGCTGGATTCTAAAATTAAGACTTTCCACAATTCTAGGACTAACATTTTTTAGGGTTTTAGAATTGAGACATTTTATCACTGTAGAATTCTAGAATATGGACATCCTCATATTCTAGAATTCAGACATTTTATGATTTTAGGATTCATACAGTTTAGCACTATAGAATTCAGACCTTTTTAAGATTCTAGAATTCATACATTTCAGGATTCTAGTATTCAGACATTCTATCATTCTTCCATTCATAGACCTTATGATTCTACAATTCATCTCTTCTAGGATTCTGGAACTCATCCTATATTATAATTCCCAATTTCAAACGTTCCTGTATTCTAGAATTTAGACATTTTGTGATTCTAGAATTCAGATATTCTAAAGCTCTAGAATTCAGATATGGTTGGAGTCCAGATTTCAGACTTTCTACAATTCTAGAACTCAGATATTTTGTGTTTCCAGAATTTCACACATTCCAGGATTCTAAAGTTCAATCCTGTCTTAGGATTCTAGAATGCGTACCTTCTAGGATTCTGGAATTCATACAGGTTGGGGTTCTAGAATTCATACATTCTAGGATTCCAGAATTCAAACCTTTATAGGATTCTAGAATTAATTCATTCAAGGATTCTGGAATCCGGACCTTTTTAGGATTCTAGAACTCATACATGCTAAGATTCCGGAATTTAGACCAGTTTAAGATTCTAGAATTCATACACTCTTAGATTCTAGAATTCCTACGTTCTAGGATTCTAAAATTCAGACTTTTTAAGGTTCTAGGATTCGGACATACTATAATTCTACAATTTTCACACTGCTTGAATTCTGGAATTCCGAATTTCTTCATTTATACCATTCTCGCATTTAAAAATTCTAAACTTCATGTATTTGGTGATTCTAGAATTCACACCTTCTCGGATTCTAGAATTCAGACCTCTTTAGGATTCCAGAATTCAGACTTTGTTCATTCTAGAACTCATGCATTAAAAGATTCTAGAATTCAGATCTATTTAGGATTCTAGAATTCATACATTCTAAGATTCTAGAATTCAGACCTAGTTAGGATTCTCGAATTCATACGTTTGGGCATTCTGGAATCCATACGTTCTAAACTTGCAAATTTTATGCATTCTACAATTCTAGGCTACACACCTTTCTAACATTGTGGAATCCATTCTTTCGAGGATTCTAAAATTCAAGCCTTCTTAAAGTTCTTGAATTCATACATTCTAGGATTCTAGGATTCTAGGATTTGGACACATTTAAGATTCTAGAATTCATACATTCTAAAATTCTGGAACCCAGATCTTGTTAGGATTCTAGAATGCATACATTATGGGATACTGGAATTCACCCATTCTGTGAGTCTAGAATTCAGACATTGTTTCTGGCATTCAGACGTTCTAAAATTCTAGAATTCAGACATCGTGGGTTTCTGGAACGGAGACATTCTGCAACACACATTTTAGTAGTCTTGCGTTCAGACATTCTGTGAATCTCGCATTCAGATATCCTATGATTCATGGAATCGTACCTTCCGGGATTCTGGAATTCACACTGTCCTAAGATTCCAGAACTCTGACGTTTCTTGATTCTACCATTCCGGAAATTAGACGTCCGGAGACTCTAGAATTCTAACATTTTATGACTCTAGAATTCAGACATTTTAGGATTCTAGAATTCAGACGTTTTAGGATTCTAGAATTCAGACATTGAAAGATTCTAGAATTCGGACCTTTTAAAGATTCCAGAGTCCATACATTCTAGGAATCCATAATTCAGACATCTTCTGAGTCTAGGTTTTCGACATTTTCACATTGGAGAATTCAGACCTGTTGAAGATTCTAGAATGCATACATTCCGAGATTCTGGAATTCACACATACTAAAATTCTAGAATTGAGACATCTTTGGATTCTAGAATTGTATCTGTCTACAATTCTAGAACTCATACATTTTCTGATTCTAGAATTCAGATGTCTTATCGTTTTACAATTCTGTAATTTGGACATGTGCAGATTCAGGATTCCAGCGTTTCATGATTCTAGATTCCATTCATTTTTGGATTCTAGAGTTCAGACCCTTTATGATTCTAGAAATCTGACATTCGATGATTCTAGATTTCAGAAATATTTGGGAATCTAGAATTCATACACTCTTGAAATCTAGAATTCATACATTCTAGGATTCTGGAATTCATGCGTTCTCAAATTAAAAAAGTCACACATTCCAGAATTCTAGAATACATGCCTTCTTAACATCGTAGAAGCCATTCTTTCTAGGATTCCAAAATTCAGACGTTTTTACAATGGTAGAATTCATGCTTTCTAGGATTCTAGGATATAGACATATTTAAGACTCTAGAATACATACATTCTAAAATTCTAGAATTCAGGTCTTGTTAGGATTCTAGAATTTATACATGATAGGATACTAGAATTCACATATTCTATGATTCTAGAATTCAGACATTTTCTGTTTCTAGAATTCAGACATTCCGAAATTCTGGAATTCAGCCATTGTTGGATTCTAGAATTGAGACCCTCTGCAACACACATTTTAGGAGTCTTGCATTCAGACATTCCATGATTCCCATATTCAGACATCTTATCATCCTAGAATTCAGACCTTCTAGGATTCTAGAATTTGCACTATTTACAGATTCTAGAATTCATACATTCAAGGAATCTATGATTCAGTCATGTTATGATTCTAGGATTTTGACATCTTTACATTGTAGAATTCAGAGCCGTTTAAGATTCTAGAATGCATACATTCCAAGATTCTAGAATTCAAACCTGCTAAAATTCTAGAATTCAGACATCGTTGGATTCTGGAAATTTAACATTCTACAATTCTAGAACACACACATTTTCAGATTCTCGAATTCAGACGTGTTATGATTCTACAATTCTAGAATTTAGACATCCGGAACTTCTAAATTCTCACCTTTTTTTTTTTTTTGGTTCTAGAATTCAGACATTTTAGGATTCTAGAATTCATGCATTTGAAGATTCTGAAATCCGGATCTTTTTTTGGATGCCAGAATTCATATATTCTAGGGACCTAGGTTTCCTACTTTTTAGGTTTCTGGAAATCATACATTCTAGGATTCTGGAATTCCAGAATTCAGACCTTTAGAGGGTTCTGGAGTTCATTCATTCTAGGATTCTAGATTTCAGACTTTTCTAGTATTCTAGAATTCATGTATTCTTATATTCTGGAATTGAGACCTTTTTCAGATTCTAGAATTCATACACCCTGGGATTCTAGCATTCTTTCATTTTAGGATTCTAGAACTAAGACTTTTTATGGTCCTAGAATTCAGACATACTACCATTCGACAGTTCCGACATGCTTGCATTCTAGAATTCAGCATTTCTTCCATGGTAGAATTCACACATTTTAGAATTCGAAAATTTTGACATTTTAACGATTCCACAATTCATACATTTTTCGGATTCTAGAATTGAGGCATTTTATGATTCTAGTATTCTTACATTCCGGAATTCTAGAATACAGACTTTTTAGGATTCAGAAATTTATACATTCTACGATTTTAGAGGTTAGACGTTTTAAAGATGCTAGAATTCAGACTTCTTTAGGATTCTAGAATTTGTGCCTTGTAGGATTCCAGAATTCACACTTTCTAGCATTCTAGAATTCAGATATTTCTTGATGCTAGAATTCAGTCATTGTAAAATTCTAGAATTCAGACATCATCGCTGGATTCTAAAATTAAGACTTTCCACAATTCTAGGACTAACATTTTTTAGGGTTTTAGAATTGAGACATTTTATCATTGTAGAATTCTAGAATATGGACATCCTCATATTCTAGAATTCAGACATTTTATGATTTTAGGATTCATACAGTTTAGCACTATAGAATTCAGACCTTTTTAAGATTCTAGAATTCATACATTTCAGGATTCTAGTATTCAGACATTCTATCATTCTTCCATTCATAGACCTTATGATTCTACAATTCATCTCTTCTAGGATTCTGGAACTCATCCTATATTATAATTCCCAATTTCAAACGTTCCTGTATTCTAGAATTTAGACATTTTGTGATTCTAGAATTCAGATATTCTAAAGCTCTAGAATTCAGATATGGTTGGAGTCCAGATTTCAGACTTTCTACAATTCTAGAACTCAGATATTTTGTGTTTCCAGAATTTCACACATTCCAGGATTCTAAAGTTCAATCCTGTCTTAGGATTCTAGAATGCGTACCTTCTAGGATTCTGGAATTCATACAGGTTGGGGTTCTAGAATTCATACATTCTAGGATTCCAGAATTCAAACCTTTATAGGATTCTAGAATTAATTCATTCAAGGATTCTGGAATCCGGACCTTTTTAGGATTCTAGAAGTCATACATGCTAAGATTCCGGAATTTAGACCAGTTTAAGATTCTAGAATTCATACACTCTTAGATTCTAGAATTCCTACGTTCTAGGATTCTAAAATTCAGACTTTTTAAGGTTCTAGGATTCGGACATACTATAATTCTACAATTTCCACACTGCTTGAATTCTGGAATTCCGAATTTCTTCATTTATACCATTCTCGCATTTAAAAATTCTAAACTTCATGTATTTGGTGATTCTAGAATTCACACCTTCTCGGATTCTAGAATTCAGACCTCTTTAGGATTCCAGAATTCAGACTTTGTTCATTCTAGAACTCATGCATTAAAAGATTCTAGAATTCAGATCTATTTAGGATTCTAGAATTCATACATTCTAAGATTCTAGAATTCAGACCTAGTTAGGATTCTCGAATTCATACGTTTGGGCATTCTGGAATCCATACGTTCTAAACTTGCAAATTTTATGCATTCTACAATTCTAGGCTACACACCTTTCTAACATTGTGGAATCCATTCTTTCGAGGATTCTAAAATTCAAGCCTTCTTAAAGTTCTTGAATTCATACATTCTAGGATTCTAGGATTCTAGGATTTGGACACATTTAAGATTCTAGAATTCATACATTCTAAAATTCTGGAACCCAGATCTTGTTAGGATTCTAGAATGCATACATTATGGGATACTGGAATTCACCCATTCTGTGAGTCTAGAATTCAGACATTGTTTCTGGCATTCAGACGTTCTAAAATTCTAGAATTCAGACATCGTGGGTTTCTGGAACGGAGACATTCTGCAACACACATTTTAGTAGTCTTGCGTTCAGACATTCTGTGAATCTCGCATTCAGATATCCTATGATTCATGGAATCGTACCTTCCGGGATTCTGGAATTCACACTGTCCTAAGATTCCAGAACTCAGACGTTTCTTGATTCTACCATTCCGGAAATTAGACGTCCGGAGACTCTAGAATTCTAACATTTTATGACTCTAGAATTCAGACATTTTAGGATTCTAGAATTCAGACGTTTTAGGATTCTAGAATTCAGACATTGAAAGATTCTAGAATTCGGACCTTCTAAAGATTCCAGAGTCCATACATTCTAGGAATCCATAATTCAGACATCTTCTGAGTCTAGGTTTTCGACATTTTCACATTGGAGAATTCAGACCTGTTGAAGATTCTAGAATGCATACATTCCGAGATTCTGGAATTCACACATACTAAAATTCTAGAATTGAGACATCTTTGGATTCTAGAATTGTATCTGTCTACAATTCTAGAACTCATACATTTTCTGATTCTAGAATTCAGATGTCTTATCGTTTTACAATTCTGTAATTTGGACATGTGCAGATTCAGGATTCCAGCGTTTCATGATTCTAGATTCCATTCATTTTTGGATTCTAGAGTTCAGACCCTTTATGATTCTAGAAATCTGACATTCGATGATTCTAGATTTCAGAAATATTTGGGAGTCTAGAATTCATACACTCTTGAAATCTAGAATTCATACATTCTAGGATTCTGGAATTCATGCGTTCTCAAATTAAAAAAGTCACACATTCCAGAATTCTAGAATACATGCCTTCTTAACATCGTAGAAGCCATTCTTTCTAGGATTCCAAAATTCAGACGTTTTTACAATGGTAGAATTCATGCTTTCTAGGATTCTAGGATATAGACATATTTAAGACTCTAGAATACATACATTCTAAAATTCTAGAATTCAGGTCTTGTTAGGATTCTAGAATTTATACATGATAGGATACTAGAATTCACATATTCTATGATTCTAGAATTCAGACATTTTATGTTTCTAGAATTCAGACATTCCGAAATTCTGGAATTCAGCCATTGTTGGATTCTAGAATTGAGACCCTCTGCAACACACATTTTAGGAGTCTTGCATTCAGACATTCCATGATTCCCATATTCAGACATCTTATCATCCTAGAATTCAGACCTTCTAGGATTCTAGAATTTGCACTATTTACAGATTCTAGAATTCATACATTCAAGGAATCTATGATTCAGTCATGTTATGATTCTAGGATTTTGACATCTTTACATTGTAGAATTCAGAGCCGTTTAAGATTCTAGAATGCATACATTCCAAGATTCTAGAATTCAAACCTGCTAAAATTCTAGAATTCAGACATCGTTGGATTATGGAAATTTAACATTCTACAATTCTAGAACACACACATTTTCAGATTCTCGAATTCAGACGTGTTATGATTCTACAATTCTAGAATTTAGACATCCGGAACTTCTAAATTCTCACCTTTTTTTTTTTTTTGGTTCTAGAATTCAGACATTTTAGGATTCTAGAATTCATGCATTTGAAGATTCTGAAATCCGGATCTTTTTTTGGATGCCAGAATTCATATATTCTAGGGACCTAGGTTTCCTACTTTTTAGGTTTCTGGAAATCATACATTCTAGGATTCTGGAATTCCAGAATTCAGACCTTTAGAGGGTTCTGGAGTTCATTCATTCTAGGATTCTAGATTTCAGACTTTTCTAGTATTCTAGAATTCATGTATTCTTATATTCTGGAATTGAGACCTTTTTCAGATTCTAGAATTCATACACCCTGGGATTCTAGCATTCTTTCATTTTAGGATTCTAGAACTAAGACTTTTTATGGTCCTAGAATTCAGACATACTACCATTCGACAGTTCCGACATGCTTGCATTCTAGAATTCAGCATTTCTTCCATGGTAGAATTCACACATTTTAGAATTCGAAAATTTTGACATTTTAACGATTCCACAATTCATACATTTTTCGGATTCTAGAATTGAGGCATTTTATGATTCTAGTATTCTTACATTCCGGAATTCTAGAATACAGACTTTTTAGGATTCAGAAATTTATACATTCTACGATTTTAGAGGTTAGACGTTTTAAAGATGCTAGAATTCAGACTTCTTTAGGATTCTAGAATTTGTGCCTTGTAGGATTCCAGAATTCACACTTTCTAGCATTCTAGAATTCAGATATTTCTTGATGCTAGAATTCAGTCATTGTAAAATTCTAGAATTCAGACATCATCGCTGGATTCTAAAATTAAGACTTTCCACAATTCTAGGACTAACATTTTTTAGGGTTTTAGAATTGAGACATTTTATCATTGTAGAATTCTAGAATATGGACATCCTCATATTCTAGAATTCAGACATTTTATGATTTTAGGATTCATACAGTTTAGCACTATAGAATTCAGACCTTTTTAAGATTCTAGAATTCATACATTTCAGGATTCTAGTATTCAGACATTCTATCATTCTTCCATTCATAGACCTTATGATTCTACAATTCATCTCTTCTAGGATTCTGGAACTCATCCTATATTATAATTCCCAATTTCAAACGTTCCTGTATTCTAGAATTTAGACATTTTGTGATTCTAGAATTCAGATATTCTAAAGCTCTAGAATTCAGATATGGTTGGAGTCCAGATTTCAGACTTTCTACAATTCTAGAACTCAGATATTTTGTGTTTCCAGAATTTCACACATTCCAGGATTCTAAAGTTCAATCCTGTCTTAGGATTCTAGAATGCGTACCTTCTAGGATTCTGGAATTCATACAGGTTGGGGTTCTAGAATTCATACATTCTAGGATTCCAGAATTCAAACCTTTATAGGATTCTAGAATTAATTCATTCAAGGATTCTGGAATCCGGACCTTTTTAGGATTCTAGAAGTCATACATGCTAAGATTCCGGAATTTAGACCAGTTTAAGATTCTAGAATTCATACACTCTTAGATTCTAGAATTCCTACGTTCTAGGATTCTAAAATTCAGACTTTTTAAGGTTCTAGGATTCGGACATACTATAATTCTACAATTTCCACACTGCTTGAATTCTGGAATTCCGAATTTCTTCATTTATACCATTCTCGCATTTAAAAATTCTAAACTTCATGTATTTGGTGATTCTAGAATTCACACCTTCTCGGATTCTAGAATTCAGACCTCTTTAGGATTCCAGAATTCAGACTTTGTTCATTCTAGAACTCATGCATTAAAAGATTCTAGAATTCAGATCTATTTAGGATTCTAGAATTCATACATTCTAAGATTCTAGAATTCAGACCTAGTTAGGATTCTCGAATTCATACGTTTGGGCATTCTGGAATCCATACGTTCTAAACTTGCAAATTTTATGCATTCTACAATTCTAGGCTACACACCTTTCTAACATTGTGGAATCCATTCTTTCGAGGATTCTAAAATTCAAGCCTTCTTAAAGTTCTTGAATTCATACATTCTAGGATTCTAGGATTCTAGGATTTGGACACATTTAAGATTCTAGAATTCATACATTCTAAAATTCTGGAACCCAGATCTTGTTAGGATTCTAGAATGCATACATTATGGGATACTGGAATTCACCCATTCTGTGAGTCTAGAATTCAGACATTGTTTCTGGCATTCAGACGTTCTAAAATTCTAGAATTCAGACATCGTGGGTTTCTGGAACGGAGACATTCTGCAACACACATTTTAGTAGTCTTGCGTTCAGACATTCTGTGAATCTCGCATTCAGATATCCTATGATTCATGGAATCGTACCTTCCGGGATTCTGGAATTCACACTGTCCTAAGATTCCAGAACTCAGACGTTTCTTGATTCTACCATTCCGGAAATTAGACGTCCGGAGACTCTAGAATTCTAACATTTTATGACTCTAGAATTCAGACATTTTAGGATTCTAGAATTCAGACGTTTTAGGATTCTAGAATTCAGACATTGAAAGATTCTAGAATTCGGACCTTTTAAAGATTCCAGAGTCCATACATTCTAGGAATCCATAATTCAGACATCTTCTGAGTCTAGGTTTTCGACATTTTCACATTGGAGAATTCAGACCTGTTGAAGATTCTAGAATGCATACATTCCGAGATTCTGGAATTCACACATACTAAAATTCTAGAATTGAGACATCTTTGGATTCTAGAATTGTATCTGTCTACAATTCTAGAACTCATACATTTTCTGATTCTAGAATTCAGATGTCTTATCGTTTTACAATTCTGTAATTTGGACATGTGCAGATTCAGGATTCCAGCGTTTCATGATTCTAGATTCCATTCATTTTTGGATTCTAGAGTTCAGACCCTTTATGATTCTAGAAATCTGACATTCGATGATTCTAGATTTCAGAAATATTTGGGAGTCTAGAATTCATACACTCTTGAAATCTAGAATTCATACATTCTAGGATTCTGGAATTCATGCGTTCTCAAATTAAAAAAGTCACACATTCCAGAATTCTAGAATACATGCCTTCTTAACATCGTAGAAGCCATTCTTTCTAGGATTCCAAAATTCAGACGTTTTTACAATGGTAGAATTCATGCTTTCTAGGATTCTAGGATATAGACATATTTAAGACTCTAGAATACATACATTCTAAAATTCTAGAATTCAGGTCTTGTTAGGATTCTAGAATTTATACATGATAGGATACTAGAATTCACATATTCTATGATTCTAGAATTCAGACATTTTATGTTTCTAGAATTCAGACATTCCGAAATTCTGGAATTCAGCCATTGTTGGATTCTAGAATTGAGACCCTCTGCAACACACATTTTAGGAGTCTTGCATTCAGACATTCCATGATTCCCATATTCAGACATCTTATCATCCTAGAATTCAGACCTTCTAGGATTCTAGAATTTGCACTATTTACAGATTCTAGAATTCATACATTCAAGGAATCTATGATTCAGTCATGTTATGATTCTAGGATTTTGACATCTTTACATTGTAGAATTCAGAGCCGTTTAAGATTCTAGAATGCATACATTCCAAGATTCTAGAATTCAAACCTGCTAAAATTCTAGAATTCAGACATCGTTGGATTCTGGAAATTTAACATTCTACAATTCTAGAACACACACATTTTCAGATTCTCGAATTCAGACGTGTTATGATTCTACAATTCTAGAATTTAGACATCCGGAACTTCTAAATTCTCACCTTTTTTTTTTTTTTGGTTCTAGAATTCAGACATTTTAGGATTCTAGAATTCATGCATTTGAAGATTCTGAAATCCGGATCTTTTTTTGGATGCCAGAATTCATATATTCTAGGGACCTAGGTTTCCTACTTTTTAGGTTTCTGGAAATCATACATTCTAGGATTCTGGAATTCCAGAATTCAGACCTTTAGAGGGTTCTGGAGTTCATTCATTCTAGGATTCTAGATTTCAGACTTTTCTAGTATTCTAGAATTCATGTATTCTTATATTCTGGAATTGAGACCTTTTTCAGATTCTAGAATTCATACACCCTGGGATTCTAGCATTCTTTCATTTTAGGATTCTAGAACTAAGACTTTTTATGGTCCTAGAATTCAGACATACTACCATTCGACAGTTCCGACATGCTTGCATTCTAGAATTCAGCATTTCTTCCATGGTAGAATTCACACATTTTAGAATTCGAAAATTTTGACATTTTAACGATTCCACAATTCATACATTTTTCGGATTCTAGAATTGAGGCATTTTATGATTCTAGTATTCTTACATTCCGGAATTCTAGAATACAGACTTTTTAGGATTCAGAAATTTATACATTCTACGATTTTAGAGGTTAGACGTTTTAAAGATGCTAGAATTCAGACTTCTTTAGGATTCTAGAATTTGTGCCTTGTAGGATTCCAGAATTCACACTTTCTAGCATTCTAGAATTCAGATATTTCTTGATGCTAGAATTCAGTCATTGTAAAATTCTAGAATTCAGACATCATCGCTGGATTCTAAAATTAAGACTTTCCACAATTCTAGGACTAACATTTTTTAGGGTTTTAGAATTGAGACATTTTATCATTGTAGAATTCTAGAATATGGACATCCTCATATTCTAGAATTCAGACATTTTATGATTTTAGGATTCATACAGTTTAGCACTATAGAATTCAGACCTTTTTAAGATTCTAGAATTCATACATTTCAGGATTCTAGTATTCAGACATTCTATCATTCTTCCATTCATAGACCTTATGATTCTACAATTCATCTCTTCTAAGATTCTGGAACTCATCCTATATTATAATTCCCAATTTCAAACGTTCCTGTATTCTAGAATTTAGACATTTTGTGATTCTAGAATTCAGATATTCTAAAGCTCTAGAATTCAGATATGGTTGGAGTCCAGATTTCAGACTTTCTACAATTCTAGAACTCAGATATTTTGTGTTTCCAGAATTTCACACATTCCAGGATTCTAAAGTTCAATCCTGTCTTAGGATTCTAGAATGCGTACCTTCTAGGATTCTGGAATTCATACAGGTTGGGGTTCTAGAATTCATACATTCTAGGATTCCAGAATTCAAACCTTTATAGGATTCTAGAATTAATTCATTCAAGGATTCTGGAATCCGGACCTTTTTAGGATTCTAGAAGTCATACATGCTAAGATTCCGGAATTTAGACCAGTTTAAGATTCTAGAATTCATACACTCTTAGATTCTAGAATTCCTACGTTCTAGGATTCTAAAATTCAGACTTTTTAAGGTTCTAGGATTCGGACATACTATAATTCTACAATTTCCACACTGCTTGAATTCTGGAATTCCGAATTTCTTCATTTATACCATTCTCGCATTTAAAAATTCTAAACTTCATGTATTTGGTGATTCTAGAATTCACACCTTCTCGGATTCTAGAATTCAGACCTCTTTAGGATTCCAGAATTCAGACTTTGTTCATTCTAGAACTCATGCATTAAAAGATTCTAGAATTCAGATCTATTTAGGATTCTAGAATTCATACATTCTAAGATTCTAGAATTCAGACCTAGTTAGGATTCTCGAATTCATACGTTTGGGCATTCTGGAATCCATACGTTCTAAACTTGCAAATTTTATGCATTCTACAATTCTAGGCTACACACCTTTCTAACATTGTGGAATCCATTCTTTCGAGGATTCTAAAATTCAAGCCTTCTTAAAGTTCTTGAATTCATACATTCTAGGATTCTAGGATTCTAGGATTTGGACACATTTAAGATTCTAGAATTCATACATTCTAAAATTCTGGAACCCAGATCTTGTTAGGATTCTAGAATGCATACATTATGGGATACTGGAATTCACCCATTCTGTGAGTCTAGAATTCAGACATTGTTTCTGGCATTCAGACGTTCTAAAATTCTAGAATTCAGACATCGTGGGTTTCTGGAACGGAGACATTCTGCAACACACATTTTAGTAGTCTTGCGTTCAGACATTCTGTGAATCTCGCATTCAGATATCCTATGATTCATGGAATCGTACCTTCCGGGATTCTGGAATTCACACTGTCCTAAGATTCCAGAACTCAGACGTTTCTTGATTCTACCATTCCGGAAATTAGACGTCCGGAGACTCTAGAATTCTAACATTTTATGACTCTAGAATTCAGACATTTTAGGATTCTAGAATTCAGACGTTTTAGGATTCTAGAATTCAGACATTGAAAGATTCTAGAATTCGGACCTTTTAAAGATTCCAGAGTCCATACATTCTAGGAATCCATAATTCAGACATCTTCTGAGTCTAGGTTTTCGACATTTTCACATTGGAGAATTCAGACCTGTTGAAGATTCTAGAATGCATACATTCCGAGATTCTGGAATTCACACATACTAAAATTCTAGAATTGAGACATCTTTGGATTCTAGAATTGTATCTGTCTACAATTCTAGAACTCATACATTTTCTGATTCTAGAATTCAGATGTCTTATCGTTTTACAATTCTGTAATTTGGACATGTGCAGATTCAGGATTCCAGCGTTTCATGATTCTAGATTCCATTCATTTTTGGATTCTAGAGTTCAGACCCTTTATGATTCTAGAAATCTGACATTCGATGATTCTAGATTTCAGAAATATTTGGGAGTCTAGAATTCATACACTCTTGAAATCTAGAATTCATACATTCTAGGATTCTGGAATTCATGCGTTCTCAAATTAAAAAAGTCACACATTCCAGAATTCTAGAATACATGCCTTCTTAACATCGTAGAAGCCATTCTTTCTAGGATTCCAAAATTCAGACGTTTTTACAATGGTAGAATTCATGCTTTCTAGGATTCTAGGATATAGACATATTTAAGACTCTAGAATACATACATTCTAAAATTCTAGAATTCAGGTCTTGTTAGGATTCTAGAATTTATACATGATAGGATACTAGAATTCACATATTCTATGATTCTAGAATTCAGACATTTTATGTTTCTAGAATTCAGACATTCCGAAATTCTGGAATTCAGCCATTGTTGGATTCTAGAATTGAGACCCTCTGCAACACACATTTTAGGAGTCTTGCATTCAGACATTCCATGATTCCCATATTCAGACATCTTATCATCCTAGAATTCAGACCTTCTAGGATTCTAGAATTTGCACTATTTACAGATTCTAGAATTCATACATTCAAGGAATCTATGATTCAGTCATGTTATGATTCTAGGATTTTGACATCTTTACATTGTAGAATTCAGAGCCGTTTAAGATTCTAGAATGCATACATTCCAAGATTCTAGAATTCAAACCTGCTAAAATTCTAGAATTCAGACATCGTTGGATTCTGGAAATTTAACATTCTACAATTCTAGAACACACACATTTTCAGATTCTCGAATTCAGACGTGTTATGATTCTACAATTCTAGAATTTAGACATCCGGAACTTCTAAATTCTCACCTTTTTTTTTTTTTTTTTTTTTGGTTCTAGAATTCAGACATTTTAGGATTCTAGAATTCATGCATTTGAAGATTCTGAAATCCGGATCTTTTTTTGGATGCCAGAATTCATATATTCTAGGGACCTAGGTTTCCTACTTTTTAGGTTTCTGGAAATCATACATTCTAGGATTCTGGAATTCCAGAATTCAGACCTTTAGAGGGTTCTGGAGTTCATTCATTCTAGGATTCTAGATTTCAGACTTTTCTAGTATTCTAGAATTCATGTATTCTTATATTCTGGAATTGAGACCTTTTTCAGATTCTAGAATTCATACACCCTGGGATTCTAGCATTCTTTCATTTTAGGATTCTAGAACTAAGACTTTTTATGGTCCTAGAATTCAGACATACTACCATTCGACAGTTCCGACATGCTTGCATTCTAGAATTCAGCATTTCTTCCATGGTAGAATTCACACATTTTAGAATTCGAAAATTTTGACATTTTAACGATTCCACAATTCATACATTTTTCGGATTCTAGAATTGAGGCATTTTATGATTCTAGTATTCTTACATTCCGGAATTCTAGAATACAGACTTTTTAGGATTCAGAAATTTATACATTCTACGATTTTAGAGGTTAGACGTTTTAAAGATGCTAGAATTCAGACTTCTTTAGGATTCTAGAATTTGTGCCTTGTAGGATTCCAGAATTCACACTTTCTAGCATTCTAGAATTCAGATATTTCTTGATGCTAGAATTCAGTCATTGTAAAATTCTAGAATTCAGACATCATCGCTGGATTCTAAAATTAAGACTTTCCACAATTCTAGGACTAACATTTTTTAGGGTTTTAGAATTGAGACATTTTATCATTGTAGAATTCTAGAATATGGACATCCTCATATTCTAGAATTCAGACATTTTATGATTTTAGGATTCATACAGTTTAGCACTATAGAATTCAGACCTTTTTAAGATTCTAGAATTCATACATTTCAGGATTCTAGTATTCAGACATTCTATCATTCTTCCATTCATAGACCTTATGATTCTACAATTCATCTCTTCTAGGATTCTGGAACTCATCCTATATTATAATTCCCAATTTCAAACGTTCCTGTATTCCAGAACTTAGACATTTTGTGATTCTAGAATTCAGATATTCTAAAGCTCTAGAATTCAGATATGGTTGGAGTCCAGATTTCAGACTTTCTACAATTCTAGAACTCAGATATTTTGTGTTTCCAGAATTTCACACATTCCAGGATTCTAAAGTTCAATCCTGTCTTAGGATTCTAGAATGCGTACCTTCTAGGATTCTGGAATTCATACAGGTTGGGGTTCTAGAATTCATACATTCTAGGATTCCAGAATTCAAACCTTTATAGGATTCTAGAATTAATTCATTCAAGGATTCTAGAATCCGGACCTTTTTAGGATTCTAGAACTCATACATGCTAAGATTCCGGAATTTAGACCAGTTTAAGATTCTAGAATTCATACACTCTAAAATTCTAGAATGCCTACGTTCTAGGATTCTAAAATTCAGACTTTTTAAGGTTCTAGGATTCGGACATACTATAATTCTACAATTTCCACATTGCTTGAATTCTGGAATTCCGAATTTCTTCATTTATACCATTCTCGCATTTAAAAATTCTAAAATTCATGTATTTGGTGATTCTAGAATTCACACCTTCTCGGATTCTAGAATTCAGACCTCTTTAGGATTCCAGAATTCAGACTTTGTTCATTCTAGAACTCATGCATTAAAAGATTCTAGAATTCAGATCTATTTAGGATTCTAGAATTCATACATTCTAAGATTCTAGAATTCAGACCTAGTTAGGATTCTCGAATTCATACGTTTGGGCATTCTGGAATCCATACGTTCTAAACTTGCAAATTTTATGCATTCTACAATTCTAGGCTACACACCTTTCTAACATTGTGGAATCCATTCTTTCGAGGATTCTAAAATTCAGGCCTTCTTAAAGTTCTTGAATTCATACATTCTAGGATTCTAGGATTCTAGGATTTGGACACATTTAAGATTCTAGAATTCATACATTCTAAAATTCTGGAACCCAGATCTTGTTAGGATTCTAGAATGCATACATTATGGGATACTGGAATTCACCCATTCTGTGAGTCTAGAATTCAGACATTGTTTCTGGCATTCAGACGTTCTAAAATTCTAGAATTCAGACATCGTGGGTTTCTGGAACGGAGACATTCTGCAACACACATTTTAGTAGTCTTGCGTTCAGACATTCTGTGAATCTCGCATTCAGATATCCTATGATTCATGGAATCGTACCTTCCGGGATTCTGGAATTCACACTGTCCTAAGATTCCAGAAATCAGACGTTTCTTGATTCTACCATTCCGGAAATTAGACGTCCGGAGATTCTAGAATTCTAACATTTTATGACTCTAGAATTCAGACATTTTAGGATCCTAGATTTCAGACGTTTTAGGATTCTAGAATTCAGACATTGGAAGATTCTAGAATTCGGACCTTTTAAAGATTCTAGAGTCCATACATTCTAGGAATCCATAATTCAGACATCTTCTGAGTCTAGGTTTTCGACATTTTCACATTGGAGAATTCAGACCTGTTGAAGATTCTAGAATGCATACATTCCGAGATTCTGGAATTCACACATACTAAAATTCTAGAATTGAGACATCTTTGGATTCTAGAATTGTATCTGTCTACAATTCTAGAACTCATACATTTTCTGATTCTAGAATTCAGATGTTTTATCGTTTTACAATTCTGTAATTTGGACATGTGCAGATTCAGGATTCCAGCGTTTTATGATTCTAGATTCCATTCATTTTTGGATTCTAGAGTTCAGACCCTTTATGATTCTAGAAATCTGACATTCGATGATTCTAGATTTCAGAAATATTTGGGAGTCTAGAATTCATACATTCTTGAAATCTAGAATTCATACATTCTAGGATTCTGGAATTCATGCATTCTCAAATTAAAAATGTCACACATTCCAGAATTCTAGAATACATGCCTTCTTAACATCGTAGAAGCCATTCTTTCTAGGATTCCAAAATTCAGACGTTTTTACAATGGTAGAATTCATGCGTTCTAGGATTCTAGGATATAGACATATTTAAGACTCTAGAATACATACATTCTAAAATTCTAGAATTCAGGTCTTGTTAGGATTCTAGAATTTATACATGATAGGATACTAGAATTCACATATTCTATGATTCTAGAATTCAGACATTTTATGTTTCTAGAATTCAGACATTCCGAAATTCTGGAATTCAGCCATTGTTGGATTCTAGAATTGAGACCCTCTGCAACACACATTTTAGGAGTCTTGCATTCAGACATTCCATGATTCCCATATTCAGACATCTTATCATCCTAGAATTCAGACCTTCTAGGATTCTAGAATTTGCACTATTTACAGATTCTAGAATTCATACATTCAAGGAATCTATGATTCAGTCATGTTATGATTCTAGGATTTTGACATTTTTACATTGTAGAATTCAGAGCCGTTTAAGATTCTAGAATGCATACATTCCAAGATTCTAGAATTCACACCTGCTAAAATTCTAGAATTCAGACATCGTTGGATTCTGGAAATTTAACATTCTACAATTCTAGAACACACACATTTTCAGATTCTCGAATTCAGACGTGTTATGATTCTACAATTCTAGAATTTAGACATCCGGAACTTCTAAATTCTCACCTTTTTTTTTTTTTTTTTTGGTTCTGGAATTCAGACATTTTAGGATTCTAGAATTCATGCATTTGAAGATTCTGAAATCCGGATCTTTTTTTGGATGCCAGAATTCATATATTCTAGGGACCTAGGTTTCCTACTTTTTAGGTTTCTGGAAATCATACATTCTAGGATTCTGGAATTCCAGAATTCAGACCTTTAGAGGATTCTGGAGTTCATTCATTCTAGGATTCTAGATTTCAGACTTTTCTAGTATTCTAGAATTCATGTATTCTTATATTCTGGAATTGAGACCTTTTTCAGATTCTAGAATTCATACACCCTGGGATTCTAGCATTCATTCATTTTAGGATTCTAGAACTAAGACTTTTTATGGTCCTAGAATTCAGACATACTACCATTCGACAGTTCCGACATGCTTGCATTCTAGAATTCAGCATTTCTTCCATGGTAGAATTCACACATTTTAGAATTCGAAAATTTTGACATTTTAACGATTCCACAATTCATACATTTTTCGGATTCTAGAATTGAGGCATTTTATGATTCTAGTATTCTTACATTCCGGAATTCTAGAATACAGACTTTTTAGGATTCAGAAATTTATACATTCTACGATTTTAGAGGTTAGACGTTTTAAAGATGCTAGAATTCAGACTTCTTTAGGATTCTAGAATTTGTGCCTTGTAGGATTCCAGAATTCACACTTTCTAGCATTCTAGAATTCAGATATTTCTTGATGCTAGAATTCAGTCATTGTAAAATTCTAGAATTCAGACATCATCGCTGGATTCTAAAATTAAGACTTTCCACAATTCTAGGACTAACATTTTTTAGGGTTTTAGAATTGAGACATTTTATCGTTGTAGAATTCTAGAATATGGACATCCTCATATTCTAGAATTCAGACATTTTATGATTTTAGGATTCATACAGTTTAGCACTATAGAATTCAGACCTGTTTAAGATTCTAGAATTCATACATTTCAGGATTCTAGTATTCAGACATTCTATCATTCTTCCATTCATAGACCTTATGATTCTACAATTCATCTCTTCTAGGATTCTGGAACTCATCCTATATTATAATTCCCAATTTCAAACGTTCCTGTATTCTAGAACTTAGACATTTTGTGATTCTAGAATTCAGATATTCTAAAGCTCTAGAATTCAGATATGGTTGGAGTCCAGATT
Source organism: Saimiri boliviensis (assembly GCF_048565385.1). Taxonomy (NCBI): domain Eukaryota; kingdom Metazoa; phylum Chordata; class Mammalia; order Primates; family Cebidae; genus Saimiri; species Saimiri boliviensis. The sequence goes on along the minus strand of NC_133470.1, from coordinate 80,907,238 downwards.
TCAGACTTTCTACAATTCTAGAACTCAGATATTTTGTGTTTCCAGAATTTCACACATTCCAGGATTCTAAAGTTCAATCCTGTCTTAGGATTCTAGAATGCGTACCTTCTAGGATTCTGGAATTCATACAGGTTGGGGTTCTAGAAATCATACATTCTAGGATTCCAGAATTCAAACCTTTATAGGATTCTAGAATTAATTCATTCAAGGATTCTAGAATCCGGACCTTTTTAGGATTCTAGAACTCATACATGCTAAGATTCCGGAATTTAGACCAGTTTAAGATTCTAGAATTCATACACTCTAAAATTCTAGAATGCCTACGTTCTAGGATTCTAAAATTCAGACTTTTTAAGGTTCTAGGATTCGGACATACTATAATTCTACAATTTCCACATTGCTTGAATTCTGGAATTCCGAATTTCTTCATTTATACCATTCTCGCATTTAAAAATTCTAAAATTCATGTATTTGGTGATTCTAGAATTCACACCTTCTCGGATTCTAGAATTCAGACCTCTTTAGGATTCCAGAATTCAGACTTTGTTCATTCTAGAACTCATGCATTTAAAGATTCTAGAATTCAGATCTATTTAGGATTCTAGAATTCATACATTCTAAGATTCTAGAATTCAGACCTAGTTAGGATTCTCGAATTCATACGTTTGGGCATTCTGGAATCCATACGTTCTAAACTTGCAAATTTTATGCATTCTACAATTCTAGGCTACACACCTTTCTAACATTGTGGAATCCATTCTTTCGAGGATTCTAAAATTCAGGCCTTCTTAAAGTTCTTGAATTCATACATTCTAGGATTCTAGGATTCTAGGATTTGGACACATTTAAGATTCTAGAATTCATACATTCTAAAATTCTGGAACCCAGATCTTGTTAGGATTCTAGAATGCATACATTATGGGATACTGGAATTCACCCATTCTGTGAGTCTAGAATTCAGACATTGTTTCTGGCATTCAGACGTTCTAAAATTCTAGAATTCAGACATCGTGGGTTTCTGGAACGGAGACATTCTGCAACACACATTTTAGTAGTCTTGCGTTCAGACATTCTGTGAATCTCGCATTCAGATATCCTATGATTCATGGAATCGTACCTTCCGGGATTCTGGAATTCACACTGTCCTAAGATTCCAGAAATCAGACGTTTCTTGATTCTACCATTCCGGAAATTAGACGTCCGGAGATTCTAGAATTCTAACATTTTATGACTCTAGAATTCAGACATTTTAGGATCCTAGATTTCAGACGTTTTAGGATTCTAGAATTCAGACATTGGAAGATTCTAGAATTCGGACCTTTTAAAGATTCTAGAGTCCATACATTCTAGGAATCCATAATTCAGACATCTTCTGAGTCTAGGTTTTCGACATTTTCACATTGGAGAATTCAGACCTGTTGAAGATTCTAGAATGCATACATTCCGAGATTCTGGAATTCACACATACTAAAATTCTAGAATTGAGACATCTTTGGATTCTAGAATTGTATCTGTCTACAATTCTAGAACTCATACATTTTCTGATTCTAGAATTCAGATGTTTTATCGTTTTACAATTCTGTAATTTGGACATGTGCAGATTCAGGATTCCAGCGTTTTATGATTCTAGATTCCATTCATTTTTGGATTCTAGAGTTCAGACCCTTTATGATTCTAGAAATCTGACATTCGATGATTCTAGATTTCAGAAATATTTGGGAGTCTAGAATTCATACATTCTTGAAATCTAGAATTCATACATTCTAGGATTCTGGAATTCATGCATTCTCAAATTAAAAATGTCACACATTCCAGAATTCTAGAATACATGCCTTCTTAACATCGTAGAAGCCATTCTTTCTAGGATTCCAAAATTCAGACGTTTTTACAATGGTAGAATTCATGCGTTCTAGGATTCTAGGATATAGACATATTTAAGACTCTAGAATACATACATTCTAAAATTCTAGAATTCAGGTCTTGTTAGGATTCTAGAATTTATACATGATAGGATACTAGAATTCACATATTCTATGATTCTAGAATTCAGACATTTTATGTTTCTAGAATTCAGACATTCCGAAATTCTGGAATTCAGCCATTGTTGGATTCTAGAATTGAGACCCTCTGCAACACACATTTTAGGAGTCTTGCATTCAGACATTCCATGATTCCCATATTCAGACATCTTATCATCCTAGAATTCAGACCTTCTAGGATTCTAGAATTTGCACTATTTACAGATTCTAGAATTCATACATTCAAGGAATCTATGATTCAGTCATGTTATGATTCTAGGATTTTGACATTTTTACATTGTAGAATTCAGAGCCGTTTAAGATTCTAGAATGCATACATTCCAAGATTCTAGAATTCACACCTGCTAAAATTCTAGAATTCAGACATCGTTGGATTCTGGAAATTTAACATTCTACAATTCTAGAACACACACATTTTCAGATTCTCGAATTCAGACGTGTTATGATTCTACAATTCTAGAATTTAGACATCCGGAACTTCTAAATTCTCACCTTTTTTTTTTTTTTTTTTGGTTCTGGAATTCAGACATTTTAGGATTCTAGAATTCATGCATTTGAAGATTCTGAAATCCGGATCTTTTTTTGGATGCCAGAATTCATATATTCTAGGGACCTAGGTTTCCTACTTTTTAGGTTTCTGGAAATCATACATTCTAGGATTCTGGAATTCCAGAATTCAGACCTTTAGAGGATTCTGGAGTTCATTCATTCTAGGATTCTAGATTTCAGACTTTTCTAGTATTCTAGAATTCATGTATTCTTATATTCTGGAATTGAGACCTTTTTCAGATTCTAGAATTCATACACCCTGGGATTCTAGCATTCATTCATTTTAGGATTCTAGAACTAAGACTTTTTATGGTCCTAGAATTCAGACATACTACCATTCGACAGTTCCGACATGCTTGCATTCTAGAATTCAGCATTTCTTCCATGGTAGAATTCACACATTTTAGAATTCGAAAATTTTGACATTTTAACGATTCCACAATTCATACATTTTTCGGATTCTAGAATTGAGGCATTTTATGATTCTAGTATTCTTACATTCCGGAATTCTAGAATACAGACTTTTTAGGATTCAGAAATTTATACATTCTACGATTTTAGAGGTTAGACGTTTTAAAGATGCTAGAATTCAGACTTCTTTAGGATTCTAGAATTTGTGCCTTGTAGGATTCCAGAATTCACACTTTCTAGCATTCTAGAATTCAGATATTTCTTGATGCTAGAATTCAGTCATTGTAAAATTCTAGAATTCAGACATCATCGCTGGATTCTAAAATTAAGACTTTCCACAATTCTAGGACTAACATTTTTTAGGGTTTTAGAATTGAGACATTTTATCGTTGTAGAATTCTAGAATATGGACATCCTCATATTCTAGAATTCAGACATTTTATGATTTTAGGATTCATACAGTTTAGCACTATAGAATTCAGACCTGTTTAAGATTCTAGAATTCATACATTTCAGGATTCTAGTATTCAGACATTCTATCATTCTTCCATTCATAGACCTTATGATTCTACAATTCATCTCTTCTAGGATTCTGGAACTCATCCTATATTATAATTCCCAATTTCAAACGTTCCTGTATTCTAGAACTTAGACATTTTGTGATTCTAGAATTCAGATATTCTAAAGCTCTAGAATTCAGATATGGTTGGAGTCCAGATTTCAGACTTTCTACAATTCTAGAACTCAGATATTTTGTGTTTCCAGAATTTCACACATTCCAGGATTCTAAAGTTCAATCCTGTCTTAGGATTCTAGAATGCGTACCTTCTAGGATTCTGGAATTCATACAGGTTGGGGTTCTAGAAATCATACATTCTAGGATTCCAGAATTCAAACCTTTATAGGATTCTAGAATTAATTCATTCAAGGATTCTAGAATCCGGACCTTTTTAGGATTCTAGAACTCATTCATGCTAAGATTCCGGAATTTAGACCAGTTTAAGATTCTAGAATTCATACACTCTAAAATTCTAGAATGCCTACGTTCTAGGATTCTAAAATTCAGACTTTTTAAGGTTCTAGGATTCGGACATACTATAATTCTACAATTTCCACATTGCTTGAATTCTGGAATTCCGAATTTCTTCATTTATACCATTCTCGCATTTAAAAATTCTAAAATTCATGTATTTGGTGATTCTAGAATTCACACCTTCTCGGATTCTAGAATTCAGACCTCTTTAGGATTCCAGAATTCAGACTTTGTTCATTCTAGAACTCATGCATTTAAAGATTCTAGAATTCAGATCTATTTAGGATTCTAGAATTCATACATTCTAAGATTCTAGAATTCAGACCTAGTTAGGATTCTAGAATTCATACGTTTGGGCATTCTGGAATCCATACGTTCTAAACTTGCAAATTTTATGCATTCTACAATTCTAGGCTACACACCTTTCTAACATTGTGGAATCCATTCTTTCGAGGATTCTAAAATTCAGGCCTTCTTAAAGTTCTTGAATTCATACATTCTAGGATTCTAGGATTCTAGGATTTGGACACATTTAAGATTCTAGAATTCATACATTCTAAAATTCTGGAACCCAGATCTTGTTAGGATTCTAGAATGCATACATTATGGGATACTGGAATTCACCCATTCTGTGAGTCTAGAATTCAGACATTGTTTCTGGCATTCAGACGTTCTAAAATTCTAGAATTCAGACATCGTGGGTTTCTGGAACGGAGACATTCTGCAACACACATTTTAGTAGTCTTGCGTTCAGACATTCTGTGAATCTCGCATTCAGATATCCTATGATTCATGGAATCGTACCTTCCGGGATTCTGGAATTCACACTGTCCTAAGATTCCAGAAATCAGACGTTTCTTGATTCTACCATTCCGGAAATTAGACGTCCGGAGATTCTAGAATTCTAACATTTTATGACTCTAGAATTCAGACATTTTAGGATCCTAGAATTCAGACGTTTTAGGATTCTAGAATTCAGACATTGGAAGATTCTAGAATTCGGACCTTTTAAAGATTCTAGAGTCCATACATTCTAGGAATCCATAATTCAGACATCTTCTGAGTCTAGGTTTTCGACATTTTCACATTGGAGAATTCAGACCTGTTGAAGATTCTAGAATGCATACATTCCGAGATTCTGGAATTCACACATACTAAAATTCTAGAATTGAGACATCTTTGGATTCTAGAATTGTATCTGTCTACAATTCTAGAACTCATACATTTTCTGATTCTAGAATTCAGATGTTTTATCGTTTTACAATTCTGTAATTTGGACATGTGCAGATTCAGGATTCCAGCGTTTTATGATTCTAGATTCCATTCATTTTTGGATTCTAGAGTTCAGACCCTTTATGATTCTAGAAATCTGACATTCGATGATTCTAGATTTCAGAAATATTTGGGAGTCTAGAATTCATACATTCTTGAAATCTAGAATTCATACATTCTAGGATTCTGGAATTCATGCATTCTCAAATTAAAAATGTCACACATTCCAGAATTCTAGAATACATGCCTTCTTAACATCGTAGAAGCCATTCTTTCTAGGATTCCAAAATTCAGACGTTTTTACAATGGTAGAATTCATGCGTTCTAGGATTCTAGGATATAGACATATTTAAGACTCTAGAATACATACATTCTAAAATTCTAGAATTCAGGTCTTGTTAGGATTCTAGAATTTATACATGATAGGATACTAGAATTCACATATTCTATGATTCTAGAATTCAGACATTTTATGTTTCTAGAATTCAGACATTCCGAAATTCTGGAATTCAGCCATTGTTGGATTCTAGAATTGAGACCCTCTGCAACACACATTTTAGGAGTCTTGCATTCAGACATTCCATGATTCCCATATTCAGACATCTTATCATCCTAGAATTCAGACCTTCTAGGATTCTAGAATTTGCACTATTTACAGATTCTAGAATTCATACATTCAAGGAATCTATGATTCAGTCATGTTATGATTCTAGGATTTTGACATTTTTACATTGTAGAATTCAGAGCCGTTTAAGATTCTAGAATGCATACATTCCAAGATTCTAGAATTCACACCTGCTAAAATTCTAGAATTCAGACATCGTTGGATTCTGGAAATTTAACATTCTACAATTCTAGAACACACACATTTTCAGATTCTCGAATTCAGACGTGTTATGATTCTACAATTCTAGAATTTAGACATCCGGAACTTCTAAATTCTCACCTTTTTTTTTTTTTTTTGGTTCTGGAATTCAGACATTTTAGGATTCTAGAATTCATACATTTGAAGATTCTGAAATCCGGATCTTTTTTTGGATGCCAGAATTCATATATTCTAGGGACCTAGGTTTCCTACTTTTTAGGTTTCTGGAAATCATACATTCTAGGATTCTGGAATTCCAGAATTCAGACCTTTAGAGGATTCTGGAGTTCATTCATTCTAGGATTCTAGATTTCAGACTTTTCTAGTATTCTAGAATTCATGTATTCTTATATTCTGGAATTGAGACCTTTTTCAGATTCTAGAATTCATACACCCTGGGATTCTAGCATTCATTCATTTTAGGATTCTAGAACTAAGACTTTTTATGGTCCTAGAATTCAGACATACTACCATTCGACAGTTCCGACATGCTTGCATTCTAGAATTCAGCATTTCTTCCATGGTAGAATTCACACATTTTAGAATTCGAAAATTTTGACATTTTAACGATTCCACAATTCATACATTTTTCGGATTCTAGAATTGAGGCATTTTATGATTCTAGAATTCATACATTCCGGAATTCTAGAATACAGACTTTTTAGGATTCAGAAATTTATACATTCTACGATTTTAGAGGTTAGACGTTTTAAAGATGCTAGAATTCAGACTTCTTTAGGATTCTAGAATTTGTGCCTTGTAGGATTCCAGAATTCACACTTTCTAGCATTCTAGAATTCAGATATTTCTTGATGCTAGAATTCAGTCGTTGTAAAATTCTAGAATTCAGACATCATCGCTGGGTTCTGAAATTAAGACTTTCCACAATTCTAGGACTAACATTTTTTAGGGTTTTAGAATTGAGACATTTTATCGTTGTAGAATTCTAGAATATGGACATCCTCATATTCTAGAATTCAGACATTTTATGATTTTAGGATTCATACAGTTTAGCACTATAGAATTCAGACCTGTTTAAGATTCTAGAATTCATACATTTCAGGATTCTAGTATTCAGACATTCTATCATTCTTCCATTCATAGACCTTATGATTCTACAATTCATCTCTTCTAGGATTCTGGAACTCATCCTATATTATAATTCCCAATTTCAAACGTTCCTGTATTCTAGAACTTAGACATTTTGTGATTCTAGAATTCAGATATTCTAAAGCTCTAGAATTCAGATATGGTTGGAGTCCAGATTTCAGACTTTCTACAATTCTAGAACTCAGATATTTTGTGTTTCCAGAATTTCACACATTCCAGGATTCTAAAGTTCAATCCTGTCTTAGGATTCTAGAATGCGTACCTTCTAGGATTCTGGAATTCATACAGGTTGGGGTTCTAGAAATCATACATTCTAGGATTCCAGAATTCAAACCTTTATAGGATTCTAGAATTAATTCATTCAAGGATTCTAGAATCCGGACCTTTTTAGGATTCTAGAACACATACATGCTAAGATTCCGGAATTTAGACCAGTTTAAGATTCTAGAATTCATACACTCTAAAATTCTAGAATGCCTACGTTCTAGGATTCTAAAATTCAGACTTTTTAAGGTTCTAGGATTCGGACATACTATAATTCTACAATTTCCACATTGCTTGAATTCTGGAATTCCAAATTTCTTCATTTATACCATTCTCGCATTTAAAAATTCTAAAATTCATGTATTTGGTGATTCTAGAATTCACACCTTCTCGGATTCTAGAATTCAGACCTCTTTAGGATTCCAGAATTCAGACTTTGTTCATTCTAGAACTCATGCATTAAAAGATTCTAGAATTCAGATCTATTTAGGATTCTAGAATTCATACATTCTAAGATTCTAGAATTCAGACCTAGTTAGGATTCTAGAATTCATACGTTTGGGCATTCTGGAATCCATACGTTCTAAACTTGCAAATTTTATGCATTCTACAATTCTAGGCTACACACCTTTCTAACATTGTGGAATCCATTCTTTCGAGGATTCTAAAATTCAGGCCTTCTTAAAGTTCTTGAATTCATACATTCTAGGATTCTAGGATTCTAGGATTTGGACACATTTAAGATTCTAGAATTCATACATTCTAAAATTCTGGAACCCAGATCTTGTTAGGATTCTAGAATGCATACATTATGGGATACTGGAATTCACCCATTCTGTGAGTCTAGAATTCAGACATTGTTTCTGGCATTCAGACGTTCTAAAATTCTAGAATTCAGACATCGTGGGTTTCTGGAACGGAGACATTCTGCAACACACATTTTAGTAGTCTTGCGTTCAGACATTCTGTGAATCTCGCATTCAGATATCCTATGATTCATGGAATCGTACCTTCCGGGATTCTGGAATTCACACTGTCCTAAGATTCCAGAAATCAGACGTTTCTTGATTCTACCATTCCGGAAATTAGACGTCCGGAGATTCTAGAATTCTAACATTTTATGACTCTAGAATTCAGACATTTTAGGATCCTAGAATTCAGACGTTTTAGGATTCTAGAATTCAGACATTGGAAGATTCTAGAATTCGGACCTTTTAAAGATTCTAGAGTCCATACATTCTAGGAATCCATAATTCAGACAACTTCTGAGTCTAGGTTTTCGACATTTTCACATTGGAGAATTCAGACCTGTTGAAGATTCTAGAATGCATACATTCCGAGATTCTGGAATTCACACATACTAAAATTCTAGAATTGAGACATCTTTGGATTCTAGAATTGTATCTGTCTACAATTCTAGAACTCATACATTTTCTGATTCTAGAATTCAGATGTTTTATCGTTTTACAATTCTGTAATTTGGACATGTGCAGATTCAGGATTCCAGCGTTTTATGATTCTAGATTCCATTCATTTTTGGATTCTAGAGTTCAGACCCTTTATGATTCTAGAAATCTGACATTCGATGATTCTAGATTTCAGAAATATTTGGGAGTCTAGAATTCATACATTCTTGAAATCTAGAATTCATACATTCTAGGATTCTGGAATTCATGCATTCCCAAATTAAAAATGTCACACATTCCAGAATTCTAGAATACATGCTTTCTTAACATCGTAGAAGCCATTCTTTCTAGGATTCCAAAATTCAGACGTTTTTACAATGGTAGAATTCATGCGTTCTAGGATTCTAGGATATAGACATATTTAAGACTCTAGAATACATACATTCTAAAATTCTAGAATTCAGGTCTTGTTAGGATTCTAGAATTTATACATGATAGGATACTAGAATTCACATATTCTATGATTCTAGAATTCAGACATTTTATGTTTCTAGAATTCAGACATTCCGAAATTCTGGAATTCAGCCATTGTTGGATTCTAGAATTGAGACCCTCTGCAACACACATTTTAGGAGTCTTGCATTCAGACATTCCATGATTCCCATATTCAGACATCTTATCATCCTAGAATTCAGACCTTCTAGGATTCTAGAATTTGCACTATTTACAGATTCTAGAATTCATACATTCAAGGAATCTATGATTCAGTCATGTTATGATTCTAGGATTTTGACATTTTTACATTGTAGAATTCAGAGCCGTTTAAGATTCTAGAATGCATACATTCCAAGATTCTAGAATTCACACCTGCTAAAATTCTAGAATTCAGACATCGTTGGATTCTGGAAATTTAACATTCTACAATTCTAGAACACACACATTTTCAGCTTCTCGAATTCAGACGTGTTATGATTCTACAATTCTAGAATTTAGACATCCGGAACTTCTAAATTCTCACCTTTTTTTTTTTTTTTTGGTTCTGGAATTCAGACATTTTAGGATTCTAGAATTCATGCATTTGAAGATTATGAAATCCGGATCTTTTTTTGGATGCCAGAATTCATATATTCTAGGGACCTAGGTTTCCTACTTTTTAGGTTTCTGGAAATCATACATTCTAGGATTCTGGAATTCCAGAATTCAGACCTTTAGAGGATTCTGGAGTTCATTCATTCTAGGATTCTAGATTTCAGACTTTTCTAGTATTCTAGAATTCATGTATTCTTATATTCTGGAATTGAGACCTTTTTCAGATTCTAGAATTCATACACCCTGGGATTCTAGCATTCATTCATTTTAGGATTCTAGAACTAAGACTTTTTATGGTCCTAGAATTCAGACATACTACCATTCGACAGTTCCGACATGCTTGCATTCTAGAATTCAGCATTTCTTCCATGGTAGAATTCACACATTTTAGAATTCGAAAATTTTGACATTTTAACGATTCCACAATTCATACATTTTTCGGATTCTAGAATTGAGGCATTTTATGATTCTAGAATTCATACATTCCGGAATTCTAGAATACAGACTTTTTAGGATTCAGAAATTTATACATTCTACGATTTTAGAGGTTAGACGTTTTAAAGATGCTAGAATTCAGACTTCTTTAGGATTCTAGAATTTGTGCCTTGTAGGATTCCAGAATTCACACTTTCTAGCATTCTAGAATTCAGATATTTCTTGATGCTAGAATTCAGTCGTTGTAAAATTCTAGAATTCAGACATCATCGCTGGATTCTGAAATTAAGACTTTCCACAATTCTAGGACTAACATTTTTTAGGGTTTTAGAATTGAGACATTTTATCATTGTAGAATTCTAGAATATGGACATCCTCATATTCTAGAATTCAGACATTTTATGATTTTAGGATTCATACAGTTTAGCACTATAGAATTCAGACCTTTTTAAGATTCTAGAATTCATACATTTCAGGATTCTAGTATTCAGACATTCTATCATTCTTCCATTCATAGACCTTATGATTCTACAATTCATCTCTTCTAGGATTCTGGAACTCATCCTATATTATAATTCCCAATTTCAAACGTTCCTGTATTCTAGAATTTAGACATTTTGTGATTCTAGAATTCAGATATTCTAAAGCTCTAGAATTCAGATATGATTGGAGTCCAGATTTCAGACTTTCTACAATTCTGGAACTCAGATATTTTGTGTTTCCAGAATTTCACACATTCCAGGATTCTAAAGTTCAATCCTGTCTTAGGATTCTAGAATGCGTACCTTCTAGGATTCTGGAATTCATACAGGTTGGGGTTCTAGAATTCATACATTCTAGGATTCCAGTTTTCAAACTTTTATAGGATTCTAGAATTAATTCATTCAAGGATTCTAGAATCCGGACCTTTTTAGGATTCTAGAACTCATACATGCTAAGATTCCGGAATTTAGACCAGTTTAAGATTCTAGAATTCATACACTCTAAAATTCTAGAATGCCTACGTTCTAGGATTCTAAAATTCAGACTTTTTAAGGTTCTAGGATTCGGACATACTATAATTCTACAATTTCCACATTGCTTGAATTCTGGAATTCCGAATTTCTTCATTTATACCATTCTCGCATTTAAAAATTCTAAAATTCATGTATTTGGTGATTCTAGAATTCACACCTTCTCGGATTCTAGAATTCAGACCTCTTTAGGATTCCAGAATTCAGACTTTGTTCATTCTAGAACTCATGCATTAAAAGATTCTAGAATTCAGATCTATTTAGGATTCTAGAATTCATACATTCTAAGATTCTAGAATTCAGACCTAGTTAGGATTCTAGAATTCATACGTTTGGGCATTCTGGAATCCATACGTTCTAAACTTGCAAATTTTATGCATTCTACAATTCTAGGCTACACACCTTTCTAACATTGTGGAATCCATTCTTTCGAGGATTCTAAAATTCAGGCCTTCTTAAAGTTCTTGAATTCATACATTCTAGGATTCTAGGATTCTAGGATTTGGACACATTTAAGATTCTAGAATTCATACATTCTAAAATTCTGGAACCCAGATCTTGTTAGGATTCTAGAATGCATACATTATGGGATACTGGAATTCACCCATTCTGTGAGTCTAGAATTCAGACATTGTTTCTGGCATTCAGACGTTCTAAAATTCTAGAATTCAGACATCGTGGGTTTCTGGAACGGAGACATTCTGCAACACACATTTTAGTAGTCTTGCGTTCAGACATTCAGTGAATCTCGCATTCAGATATCCTATGATTCATGGAATCGTACCTTCCGGGATTCTGGAATTCACACTGTCCTAAGATTCCAGAAATCAGACGTTTCTTGATTCTACCATTCCGGAAATTAGACGTCCGGAGACTCTAGAATTCTAACATTTTATGACTCTAGAATTCAGACATTTTAGGATTCTAGAATTCAGACGTTTTAGGATTCTAGAATTCAGACATTGGAAGATTCTAGAATTCGGACCTTTTAAAGATTCCAGAGTCCATACATTCTAGGAATCCATAATTCAGACATCTTCTGAGTCTAGGTTTTCGACATTTTCACATTGGAGAATTCAGACCTGTTGAAGATTCTAGAATGCATACATTCCGAGATTCTGGAATTCACACATACTAAAATTCTAGAATTGAGACATCTTTGGATTCTAGAATTGTATCTGTCTACAATTCTAGAACTCATACATTTTCTGATTCTAGAATTCAGATGTCTTATCGTTTTACAATTCTGTAATTTGGACATGTGCAGATTCAGGATTCCAGCCTTTCATGATTCTAGATTCCATTCATTTTTGGATTCTAGAGTTCAGACCCTTTATGATTCTAGAAATCTGACATTCGATGATTCTAGATTTCAGAAATATTTGGGATTCTAGAATTCATACACTCTTGAAATCTAGAATTCATACATTCTAGGATTCTGGAATTCATGCATTCTCAAATTAAAAAAGTCACACATTCCAGAATTCTAGAATACATGCCTTCTTAACATTGTAGAAGCCATTCTTTCTAGGATTCCAAAATTCAGACGTTTTTACAATGGTAGAATTCATGCGTTCTAGGATTCTAGGATATAGACATATTTAAGACTCTAGAATACATACATTCTAAAATTCTAGAATTCAGGTCTTGTTAGGATTCTAGAATTTATACATGATAGGATACTAGAATTCACATATTCTATGATTCTAGAATTCAGACATTTTATGTTTCTAGAATTCAGACATTCTGAAATTCTGGAATTCAGCCATTGTTGGATTCTAGAATTGAGACCCTCTGCAACACACATTTTAGGAGTCTTGCATTCAGACATTCCATGATTCCCATATTAAGACATCTTATCATCCTAGAATTCAGACCTTCTAGGATTCTAGAATTTGCACTATTTACAGATTCTAGAATTCATACATTCAAGGAATCTATGATTCAGTCATGTTATGATTCTAGGATTTTGACATTTTTACATTGTAGAATTCAGAGCCGTTTAAGATTCTAGAATGCATACATTCCAAGATTCTAGAATTCACACCTGCTAAAATTCTAGAATTCAGACATCGTTGGATTCTGGAAATTTAGCATTCTACAATTCTAGAACACACACATTTTCAGATTCTCGAATTCAGACGTGTTATGATTCTACAATTCTAGAAATTAGACATCCGGAACTTCTAAATTCTCACCTTTTTTTTTTTTTTTTGGTTCTGGAATTCAGACATTTTAGGATTCTAGAATTCATGCATTTGAAGATTATGAAATCCGGATCTTTTTTTGGATGCCAGAATTCATATATTCTAGGGACCTAGGTTTCCTACTTTTTAGGTTTCTGGAAATCATACATTCTAGGATTCTGGAATTCCAGAATTCAGACCTTTAGAGGATTCTGGAGTTCATTCATTCTAGGATTCTAGATTTCAGACTTTTCTAGTATTCTAGAATTCATGTATTCTTATATTCTGGAATTGAGACCTTTTTCAGATTCTAGAATTCATACACCCTGGGATTCTAGCATTCATTCATTTTAGGATTCTAGAACTAAGACTTTTTATGGTCCTAGAATTCAGACATACTACCATTCGACAGTTCCGACATGCTTGCATTCTAGAATTCAGCATTTCTTCCATGGTAGAATTCACACATTTTAGAATTCGAAAATTTTGACATTTTAACGATTCCACAATTCATACATTTTTCGGATTCTAGAATTGAGGCATTTTATGATTCTAGAATTCATACATTCCGGAATTCTAGAATACAGACTTTTTAGGATTCAGAAATTTATACATTCTACGATTTTAGAGGTTAGACGTTTTAAAGATGCTAGAATTCAGACTTCTTTAGGATTCTAGAATTTGTGCCTTGTAGGATTCCAGAATTCACACTTTCTAGCATTCTAGAATTCAGATATTTCTTGATGCTAGAATTCAGTCGTTGTAAAATTCTAGAATTCAGACATCATCGCTGGATTCTAAAATTAAGACTTTCCACAATTCTAGGACTAACATTTTTTAGGGTTTTAGAATTGAGACATTTTATCATTGTAGAATTCTAGAATATGGACATCCTCATATTCTAGAATTCAGACATTTTATGATTTTAGGATTCATACAGTTTAGCACTATAGAATTCAGACCTTTTTAAGATTCTAGAATTCATACATTTCAGGATTCTAGTATTCAGACATTCTATCATTCTTCCATTCATAGACCTTATGATTCTACAATTCATCTCTTCTAGGATTCTGGAACTCATCCTATATTATAATTCCCAATTTCAAACGTTCCTGTATTCTAGAATTTAGACATTTTGTGATTCTAGAATTCAGATATTCTAAAGCTCTAGAATTCAGATATGATTGGAGTCCAGATTTCAGACTTTCTACAATTCTGGAACTCAGATATTTTGTGTTTCCAGAATTTCACACATTCCAGGATTCTAAAGTTCAATCCTGTCTTAGGATTCTAGAATGCGTACCTTCTAGGATTCTGGAATTCATACAGGTTGGGGTTCTAGAATTCATACATTCTAGGATTCCAGAATTCAAACTTTTATAGGATTCTAGAATTAATTCATTCAAGGATTCTTGAATCCGGACCTTTTTAGGATTCTAGAACTCATACATGCTAAGATTCCGGAATTTAGACCAGTTTAAGATTCTAGAATTCATACACTCTAAAATTCTAGAATGCCTACGTTCTAGGATTCTAAAATTCAGACTTTTTAAGGTTCTAGGATTCGGACATACTATAATTCTACAATTTCCACATTGCTTGAATTCTGGAATTCCGAATTTCTTCATTTATACCATTCTCGCATTTAAAAATTCTAAAATTCATGTATTTGGTGATTCTAGAATTCACACCTTCTCGGATTCTAGAATTCAGACCTCTTTAGGATTCCAGAATTCAGACTTTGTTCATTCTAGAACTCATGCATTAAAAGATTCTAGAATTCAGATCTATTTAGGATTCTAGAATTCATACATTCTAAGATTCTAGAATTCAGACCTAGTTAGGATTCTCGAATTCATACGTTTGGGCATTCTGGAATCCATACGTTCTAAACTTGCAAATTTTATGCATTCTACAATTCTAGGCTACACACCTTTCTAACATTGTGGAATCCATTCTTTCGAGGATTCTAAAATTCAGGCCTTCTTAAAGTTCTTGAATTCATACATTCTAGGATTCTAGGATTCTAGGATTTGGACACATTTAAGATTCTAGAATTCATACATTCTAAAATTCTGGAACCCAGATCTTGTTAGGATTCTAGAATGCATACATTATGGGATACTGGAATTCACCCATTCTGTGAGTCTAGAATTCAGACATTGTTTCTGGCATTCAGACGTTCTAAAATTCTAGAATTCAGACATCGTGGGTTTCTGGAACGGAGACATTCTGCAACACACATTTTAGTAGTCTTGCGTTCAGACATTCAGTGAATCTCGCATTCAGATATCCTATGATTCATGGAATCGTACCTTCCGGGATTCTGGAATTCACACTGTCCTAAGATTCCAGAAATCAGACGTTTCTTGATTCTACCATTCCGGAAATTAGACGTCCGGAGACTCTAGAATTCTAACATTTTATGACTCTAGAATTCAGACATTTTAGGATTCTAGAATTCAGACGTTTTAGGATTCTAGAATTCAGACATTGGAAGATTCTAGAATTCGGACCTTTTAAAGATTCCAGAGTCCATACATTCTAGGAATCCATAATTCAGACATCTTCTGAGTCTAGGTTTTCGACATTTTCACATTGGAGAATTCAGACCTGTTGAAGATTCTAGAATGCATACATTCCGAGATTCTGGAATTCACACATACTAAAATTCTAGAATTGAGACATCTTTGGATTCTAGAATTGTATCTGTCTACAATTCTAGAACTCATACATTTTCTGATTCTAGAATTCAGATGTCTTATCGTTTTACAATTCTGTAATTTGGACATGTGCAGATTCAGGATTCCAGCGTTTCATGATTCTAGATTCCATTCATTTTTGGATTCTAGAGTTCAGACCCTTTATGATTCTAGAAATCTGACATTCGATGATTCTAGATTTCAGAAATATTTGGGATTCTAGAATTCAGACACTCTTGAAATCTAGAATTCATACATTCTAGGATTCTGGAATTCATGCATTCTCAAATTAAAAAAGTCACACATTCCAGAATTCTAGAATACATGCCTTCTTAACATTGTAGAAGCCATTCTTTCTAGGATTCCAAAATTCAGACGTTTTTACAATGGTAGAATTCATGCGTTCTAGGATTCTAGGATATAGACATATTTAAGACTCTAGAATACATACATTCTAAAATTCTAGAATTCAGGTCTTGTTAGGATTCTAGAATTTATACATGATAGGATACTAGAATTCACATATTCTATGATTCTAGAATTCAGACATTTTATGTTTCTAGAATTCAGACATTCCGAAATTCTGGAATTCAGCCATTGTTGGATTCTAGAATTGAGACCCTCTGCAACACACATTTTAGGAGTCTTGCATTCAGACATTCCATGATTCCCATATTCAGACATCTTATCATCCTAGAATTCAGACCTTCTAGGATTCTAGAATTTGCACTATTTACAGATTCTAGAATTCATACATTCAAGGAATCTATGATTCAGTCATGTTATGATTCTAGGATTTTGACATTTTTACATTGTAGAATTCAGAGCCGTTTAAGATTCTAGAATGCATACATTCCAAGATTCTAGAATTCAAACCTGCTAAAATTCTAGAATTCAGACATCGTTGGATTCTGGAAATTTAACATTCTACAATTCTAGAACACACACATTTTCAGATTCTCGAATTCAGACGTGTTATGATTCTACAATTCTAGAATTTAGACATCCGGAACTTCTAAATTCTCACCTTTTTTTTTTTTTTTGGTTCTAGAATTCAGACATTTTAGGATTCTAGAATTCATGCATTTGAAGATTCTGAAATCCGGATCTTTTTTTGGATGCCAGAATTCATATATTCTAGGGACCTAGGTTTCCTACTTTTTAGGTTTCTGGAAATCATACATTCTAGGATTCTGGAATTCCAGAATTCAGACCTTTAGAGGATTCTGGAGTTCATTCACTCTAGGATTCTAGATTTCAGACTTTTCTAGTATTCTAGAATTCATGTATTCTTATATTCTGGAATTGAGACCTTTTTCAGATTCTAGAATTCATACACCCTGGGATTCTAGCATTCATTCATTTTAGGATTCTAGAACTAAGACTTTTTATGGTCCTAGAATTCAGACATACTACCATTCGACAGTTCCGACATGCTTGCATTCTAGAATTCAGCATTTCTTCCATGGTAGAATTCACACATTTTAGAATTCGAAAATTTTGACATTTTAACGATTCCACAATTCATACATTTTTCGGATTCTAGAATTGAGGCATTTTATGATTCTAGAATTCATACATTCCGGAATTCTAGAATACAGACTTTTTAGGATTCAGAAATTTATACATTCTACGATTTTAGAGGTTAGACGTTTTAAAGATGCTAGAATTCAGACTTCTTTAGGATTCTAGAATTTGTGCCTTGTAGGATTCCAGAATTCACACTTTCTAGCATTCTAGAATTCAGATATTTCTTGATGCTAGAATTCAGTCGTTGTAAAATTCTAGAATTCAGACATCATCGCTGGATTCTGAAATTAAGACTTTCCACAATTCTAGGACTAACATTTTTTAGGGTTTTAGAATTGAGACATTTTATCATTGTAGAATTCTAGAATATGGACATCCTCATATTCTAGAATTCAGACATTTTATGATTTTAGGATTCATACAGTTTAGCACTATAGAATTCAGACATTTTTAAGATTCTAGAATTCATACATTTCAGGATTCTAGTATTCAGACATTCTATCATTCTTCCATTCATAGACCTTATGATTCTACAATTCATCTCTTCTAGGATTCTGGAACTCATCCTATATTATAATTCCCAATTTCAAACGTTCCTGTATTCTAGAACTTAGACATTTTGTGATTCTAGAATTCAGATATTCTAAAGCTCTAGAATTCAGATATGGTTGGAGTCCAGATTTCAGACTTTCTACAATTCTAGAACTCAGATATTTTGTGTTTCCAGAATTTCACACATTCCAGGATTCTAAAGTTCAATCCTGTCTTAGGATTCTAGAATGCGTACCTTCTAGGATTCTGGAATTCATACAGGTTGGGGTTCTAGAATTCATACATTCTAGGATTCCAGAATTCAAACCTTTATAGGATTCTAGAATTAATTCATTCAAGGATTCTGGAATCCGGACCTTTTTAGGATTCTAGAACTCATACATGCTAAGATTCCGGAATTTAGACCAGTTTAAGATTCTAGAATTCATACACTCTTAGATTCTAGAATGCCTACGTTCTAGGATTCTAAAATTCAGACTTTTTAAGGTTCTAGGATTCGGACATACTATAATTCTACAATTTCCACACTGCTTGAATTCTGGAATTCCGAATTTCTTCATTTATACCATTCTCGCATTTAAAAATTCTAAAATTCATGTATTTGGTGATTCTAGAATTCAAACCTTCTCGGATTCTAGAATTCAGACCTCTTTAGGATTCCAGAATTCAGACTTTGTTCATTCTAGAACTCATGCATTAAAAGATTCTAGAATTCAGATCTATTTAGGATTCTAGAATTCATACATTCTAAGATTCTAGAATTCAGACCTAGTTAGGATTCTCGAATTCATACGTTTGGGCATTCTGGAATCCATACGTTCTAAACTTGCAAATTTTATGCATTCTACAATTCTAGGCTACACACCTTTCTAACATTGTGGAATCCATTCTTTCGAGGATTCTAAAATTCAGGCCTTCTTAAAGTTCTTGAATTCATACATTCTAGGATTCTAGGATTCTAGGATTTGGACACATTTAAGATTCTAGAATTCATACATTCTAAAATTCTGGAACCCAGATCTTGTTAGGATTCTAGAATGCATACATTATGGGATACTGGAATTCACCCATTCTGTGAGTCTAGAATTCAGACATTGTTTCTGGCATTCAGACGTTCTAAAATTCTAGAATTCAGACATCGTGGGTTTCTGGAACGGAGACATTCTGCAACACACATTTTAGTAGTCTTGCGTTCAGACATTCTGTGAATCTCGCATTCAGATATCCTATGATTCATGGAATCGTACCTTCCGGGATTCTGGAATTCACACTGTCCTAAGATTCCAGAACTCAGACGTTTCTTGATTCTACCATTCCGGAAATTAGACGTCCGGAGATTCTAGAATTCTAACATTTTATGACTCTAGAATTCAGACATTTTAGGATTCTAGAATTCAGACGTTTTAGGATTCTAGAATTCAGACATTGAAAGATTCTAGAATTCGGACCTTTTAAAGATTCCAGAGTCCATACATTCTAGGAATCCATAATTCAGACATCTTCTGAGTCTAGGTTTTCGACATTTTCACATTGGAGAATTCAGACCTGTTGAAGATTCTAGAATGCATACATTCCGAGATTCTGGAATTCACACATACTAAAATTCTAGAATTGAGACATCTTTGGATTCTAGAATTGTATCTGTCTACAATTCTAGAACTCATACATTTTCTGATTCTAGAATTCAGATGTCTTATCGTTTCACAATTCTGTAATTTGGACATGTGCAGATTCAGGATTCCAGCGTTTCATGATTCTAGATTCCATTCATTTTTGGATTCTAGAGTTCAGACCCTTTATGATTCTAGAAATCTGACATTCGATGATTCTAGATTTCAGAAATATTTGGGATTCTAGAATTCAGACACTCTTGAAATCTAGAATTCATACATTCTAGGATTCTGGAATTCATGCATTCTCAAATTAAAAAAGTCACACATTCCAGAATTCTAGAATACATGCCTTCTTAACATTGTAGAAGCCATTCTTTCTAGGATTCCAAAATTCAGACGTTTTTACAATGGTAGAATTCATGCGTTCTAGGATTCTAGGATATAGACATATTTAAGACTCTAGAATACATACATTCTAAAATTCTAGAATTCAGGTCTTGTTAGGATTCTAGAATTTATACATGATAGGATACTAGAATTCACATATTCTATGATTCTAGAATTCAGACATTTTATGTTTCTAGAATTCAGACATTCTGAAATTCTGGAATTCAGCCATTGTTGGATTCTAGAATTGAGACCCTCTGCAACACACATTTTAGGAGTCTTGCATTCAGACATTCCATGATTCCCATATTCAGACATCTTATCATCCTAGAATTCAGACCTTCTAGGATTCTAGAATTTGCACTATTTACAGATTCTAGAATTCATACATTCAAGGAATCTATGATTCAGTCATGTTATGATTCTAGGATTTTGACATTTTTACATTGTAGAATTCAGAGCCGTTTAAGATTCTAGAATGCATACATTCCAAGATTCTAGAATTCAAACCTGCTAAAATTCTAGAATTCAGACATCGTTGGATTCTGGAAATTTAACATTCTACAATTCTAGAACACACACATTTTCAGATTCTCGAATTCAGACGTGTTATGATTCTACAATTCTAGAATTTAGACATCCGGAACTTCTAAATTCTCACCTTTTTTTTTTTTTTTTGGTTCTAGAATTCAGACATTTTAGGATTCTAGAATTCATGCATTTGAAGATTCTGAAATCCGGATCTTTTTTTGGATGCCAGAATTCATATATTCTAGGGACCTAGGTTTCCTACTTTTTAGTTTTCTGGAAATCATACATTCTAGGATTCTGGAATTCCAGAATTCAGACCTTTAGAGGATTCTGGAGTTCATTCACTCTAGGATTCTAGATTTCAGACTTTTCTAGTATTCTAGAATTCATGTATTCTTATATTCTAGAATTGAGACCTTTTTCAGATTCTAGAATTCATACACCCTGGGATTCTAGCATTCATTCATTTTAGGATTCTAGAACTAAGACTTTTTATGGTCCTAGAATTCAGACATACTACCATTCGACAGTTCCGACATGCTTGCATTCTAGAATTCAGCATTTCTTCCATGGTAGAATTCACACATTTTAGAATTCGAAAATTTTGACATTTTAACGATTCCACAATTCATACATTTTTCGGATTCTAGAATTGAGGCATTTTATGATTCTAGAATTCATACATTCCGGAATTCTAGAATACAGACTTTTTAGGATTCAGAAATTTATACATTCTACGATTTTAGAGGTTAGACGTTTTAAAGATGCTAGAATTCAGACTTCTTTAGGATTCTAGAATTTGTGCCTTGTAGGATTCCAGAATTCACACTTTCTAGCATTCTAGAATTCAGATATTTCTTGATGCTAGAATTCAGTCATTGTAAAATTCTAGAATTCAGACATCATCGCTGGATTCTGAAATTAAGACTTTCCACAATTCTAGGACTAACATTTTTTAGGGTTTTAGAATTGAGACATTTTATCATTGTAGAATTCTAGAATATGGACATCCTCATATTCTAGAATTCAGACATTTTATGATTTTAGGATTCATACAGTTTAGCACTATAGAATTCAGACCTTTTTAAGATTCTAGAATTCATACATTTCAGGATTCTAGTATTCAGACATTCTATCATTCTTCCATTCATAGACCTTATGATTCTACAATTCATCTCTTCTAGGATTCTGGAACTCATCCTATATTATAATTCCCAATTTCAAACGTTCCCGTATTCTAGAACTTAGACATTTTGTGATTCTAGAATTCAGATATTCTAAAGCTCTAGAATTCAGATATGGTTGGAGTCCAGATTTCAGACTTTCTACAATTCTAGAACTCAGATATTTTGTGTTTCCAGAATTTCACACATTCCAGGATTCTAAAGTTCAATCCTGTCTTAGGATTCTAGAATGCGTACCTTCTAGGATTCTGGAATTCATACAGGTTGGGGTTCTAGAATTCATACATTCTAGGATTCCAGAATTCAAACCTTTATAGGATTCTAGAATTAATTCATTCAAGGATTCTGGAATCCGGACCTTTTTAGGATTCTAGAACTCATACATGCTAAGATTCCGGAATTTAGACCAGTTTAAGATTCTAGAATTCATACACTCTTAGATTCTAGAATGCCTACGTTCTAGGATTCTAAAATTCAGACTTTTTAAGGTTCTAGGATTCGGACATACTATAATTCTACAATTTCCACACTGCTTGAATTCTGGAATTCCGAATTTCTTCATTTATACCATTCTCGCATTTAAAAATTCTAAAATTCATGTATTTGGTGATTCTAGAATTCACACCTTCTCGGATTCTAGAATTCAGACCTCTTTAGGATTCCAGAATTCAGACTTTGTTCATTCTAGAACTCATGCATTAAAAGATTCTAGAATTCAGATCTATTTAGGATTCTAGAATTCATACATTCTAAGATTCTAGAATTCAGACCTAGTTAGGATTCTGGAATTCATACGTTTGGGCATTCTGGAATCCATACGTTCTAAACTTGCAAATTTTATGCATTCTACAATTCTAGGGTACACACCTTTCTAACATTGTGGAATCCATTCTTTCGAGGATTCTAAAATTCAGGCCTTCTTAAAGTTCTTGAATTCATACATTCTAGGATTCTAGGATTCTAGGATTTGGACACATTTAAGATTCTAGAATTCATATATTCTATAATTCTGGAACCCAGATCTTGTTAGGATTCTAGAATGCATACATTATGGGATACTGGAATTCACCCATTCTGTGAGTCTAGAATTCAGACATTGTTTCTGGCATTCAGACGTTCTAAAATTCTAGAATTCAGACATCGTGGGTTTCTGGAACGGAGACATTCTGCAACACACATTTTAGTAGTCTTGCGTTCAGACATTCTGTGAATCTCGCATTCAGATATCCTATGATTCATGGAATCGTACCTTCCGGGATTCTGGAATTCACACTGTCCTAAGATTCCAGAACTCAGACGTTTCTTGATTCTACCATTCCGGAAATTAGACGTCCGGAGACTCTAGAATTCTAACATTTTATGACTCTAGAATTCAGACATTTTAGGATTCTAGAATTCAGACGTTTTAGGATTCTAGAATTCAGACATTGGAAGATTCTAGAATTCGGACCTTTTAAAGATTCCAGAGTCCATACATTCTAGGAATCCATAATTCAGACATCTTCTGAGTCTAGGTTTTCGACATTTTCACATTGGAGAATTCAGACCTGTTGAAGATTCTAGAATGCATACATTCCGAGATTCTGGAATTCACACATACTAAAATTCTAGAATTGAGACATCTTTGGATTCTAGAATTGTATCTGTCTACAATTCTAGAACTCATACATTTTCTGATTCTAGAATTCAGATGTCTTATCGTTTCACAATTCTGTAATTTGGACATGTGCAGATTCAGGATTCCAGCGTTTCATGATTCTAGATTCCATTCATTTTTGGATTCTAGAGTTCAGACCCTTTATGATTCTAGAAATCTGACATTCGATGATTCTAGATTTCAGAAATATTTGGGATTCTAGAATTCAGACACTCTTGAAATCTAGAATTCATACATTCTAGGATTCTGGAATTCATGCATTCTCAAATTAAAAAAGTCACACATTCCAGAATTCTAGAATACATGCCTTCTTAACATTGTAGAAGCCATTCTTTCTAGGATTCCAAAATTCAGACGTTTTTACAATGGTAGAATTCATGCGTTCTAGGATTCTAGGATATAGACATATTTAAGACTCTAGAATACATACATTCTAAAATTCTAGAATTCAGGTCTTGTTAGGATTCTAGAATTTATACATGATAGGATACTAGAATTCACATATTCTATGATTCTAGAATTCAGACATTTTATGTTTCTAGAATTCAGACATTCTGAAATTCTGGAATTCAGCCATTGTTGGATTCTAGAATTGAGACCCTCTGCAACACACATTTTAGGAGTCTTGCATTCAGACATTCCATGATTCCCATATTCAGACATCTTATCATCCTAGAATTCAGACCTTCTAGGATTCTAGAATTTGCACTATTTACAGATTCTAGAATTCATACATTCAAGGAATCTATGATTCAGTCATGTTATGATTCTAGGATTTTGACATTTTTACATTGTAGAATTCAGAGCCGTTTAAGATTCTAGAATGCATACATTCCAAGATTCTAGAATTCAAACCTGCTAAAATTCTAGAATTCAGACATCGTTGGATTCTGGAAATTTAACATTCTACAATTCTAGAACACACACATTTTCAGATTCTCGAATTCAGACGTGTTATGATTCTACAATTCTAGAATTTAGACATCCGGAACTTCTAAATTCTCACCTTTTTTTTTTTTTGGTTCTAGAACTCAGACATTTTAGGATTCTAGAATTCATGCATTTGAAGATTCTGAAATCCGGATCTTTTTTTGGATGCCAGAATTCATATATTCTAGGGACCTAGGTTTCCTACTTTTTAGTTTTCTGGAAATCATACATTCTAGGATTCTGGAATTCCAGAATTCAGACCTTTAGAGGATTCTGGAGTTCATTCACTCTAGGATTCTAGATTTCAGACTTTTCTAGTATTCTAGAATTCATGTATTCTTATATTCTAGAATTGAGACCTTTTTCAGATTCTAGAATTCATACACCCTGGGATTCTAGCATTCATTCATTTTAGGATTCTAGAACTAAGACTTTTTATGGTCCTAGAATTCAGACATACTACCATTCGACAGTTCCGACATGCTTGCATTCTAGAATTCAGCATTTCTTCCATGGTAGAATTCACACATTTTAGAATTCGAAAATTTTGACATTTTAACGATTCCACAATTCATACATTTTTCGGATTCTAGAATTGAGGCATTTTATGATTCTAGAATTCATACATTCCGGAATTCTAGAATACAGACTTTTTAGGATTCAGAAATTTATACATTCTACGATTTTAGAGGTTAGACGTTTTAAAGATGCTAGAATTCAGACTTCTTTAGGATTCTAGAATTTGTGCCTTGTAGGATTCCAGAATTCACACTTTCTAGCATTCTAGAATTCAGATATTTCTTGATGCTAGAATTCAGTCGTTGTAAAATTCTAGAATTCAGATATCATCGCTGGATTCTGAAATTAAGACTTTCCACAATTCTAGGACTAACATTTTTTAGGGTTTTAGAATTGAGACATTTTATCATTGTAGAATTCTAGAATATGGACATCCTCATATTCTAGAATTCAGACATTTTATGATTTTAGGATTCATACAGTTTAGCACTATAGAATTCAGACCTTTTTAAGATTCTAGAATTCATACATTTCAGGATTCTAGTATTCAGACATTCTATCATTCTTCCATTCATAGACCTTATGATTCTACAATTCATCTCTTCTAGGATTCTGGAACTCATCCTATATTATAATTCCCAATTTCAAACGTTCCTGTATTCTAGAACTTAGACATTTTGTGATTCTAGAATTCAGATATTCTAAAGCTCTAGAATTCAGATATGGTTGGAGTCCAGATTTCAGACTTTCTACAATTCTAGAACTCAGATATTTTGTGTTTCCAGAATTTCACACATTCCAGGATTCTAAAGTTCAATCCTGTCTTAGGATTCTAGAATGCGTACCTTCTAGGATTCTGGAATTCATACAGGTTGGGGTTCTAGAATTCATACATTCTAGGATTCCAGAATTCAAACCTTTATAGGATTCTAGAATTAATTCATTCAAGGATTCTGGAATCCGGACCTTTTTAGGATTCTAGAACTCATACATGCTAAGATTCCGGAATTTAGACCAGTTTAAGATTCTAGAATTCATACACTCTTAGATTCTAGAATGCCTACGTTCTAGGATTCTAAAATTCAGACTTTTTAAGGTTCTAGGATTCGGACATACTATAATTCTACAATTTCCACATTGCTTGAATTCTGGAATTCCGAATTTCTTCATTTATACCATTCTCGCATTTAAAAATTCTAAAATTCATGTATTTGGTGATTCTAGAATTCACACCTTCTCGGATTCTAGAATTCAGACCTCTTTAGGATTCCAGAATTCAGACTTTGTTCATTCTAGAACTCATGCATTAAAAGATTCTAGAATTCAGATCTATTTAGGATTCTAGAATTCATACATTCTAAGATTCTAGAAATCATACCTAGTTAGGATTCTAGAATTCATACGTTTGGGCATTCTGGAATCCATACGTTCTAAACTTGCAAATTTTATGCATTCTACAATTCTAGGCTACACACCTTTCTAACATTGTGGAATCCATTCTTTCGAGGATTCTAAAATTCAGGCCTTCTTAAAGTTCTTGAATTCATACATTCTAGGATTCTAGGATTCTAGGATTTGGACACATTTAAGATTCTAGAATTCATACATTCTAAAATTCTGGAACCCAGATCTTGTTAGGATTCTAGAATGCATACATTATGGGATACTGGAATTCACCCATTCTGTGAGTCTAGAATTCAGACATTGTTTCTGGCATTCAGACGTTCTAAAATTCTAGAATTCAGACATCGTGGGTTTCTGGAACGGAGACATTCTGCAACACACATTTTAGTAGTCTTGCGTTCAGACATTCTGTGAATCTCGCATTCAGATATCCTATGATTCATGGAATCGTACCTTCCGGGATTCTGGAATTCACACTGTCCTAAGATTCCAGAACTCAGACGTTTCTTGATTCTACCATTCCGGAAATTAGACGTCCGGAGACTCTAGAATTCTAACATTTTATGACTCTAGAATTCAGACATTTTAGGATTCTAGAATTCAGACGTTTTAGGATTCTAGAATTCAGACATTGGAAGATTCTAGAATTCGGACCTTTTAAAGATTCCAGAGTCCATACATTCTAGGAATCCATAATTCAGACATCTTCTGAGTCTAGGTTTTCGACATTTTCACATTGGAGAATTCAGACCTGTTGAAGATTCTAGAATGCATACATTCCGAGATTCTGGAATTCACACATACTAAAATTCTAGAATTGAGACATCTTTGGATTCTAGAATTGTATCTGTCTACAATTCTAGAACTCATACATTTTCTGATTCTAGAATTCAGATGTCTTATCGTTTCACAATTCTGTAATTTGGACATGTGCAGATTCAGGATTCCAGCGTTTCATGATTCTAGATTCCATTCATTTTTGGATTCTAGAGTTCAGACCCTTTATGATTCTAGAAATCTGACATTCGATGATTCTAGATTTCAGAAATATTTGGGATTCTAGAATTCAGACACTCTTGAAATCTAGAATTCATACATTCTAGGATTCTGGAATTCATGCATTCTCAAATTAAAAAAGTCACACATTCCAGAATTCTAGAATACATGCCTTCTTAACATTGTAGAAGCCATTCTTTCTAGGATTCCAAAATTCAGACGTTTTTACAATGGTAGAATTCATGCGTTCTAGGATTCTAGGATATAGACATATTTAAGACTCTAGAATACATACATTCTAAAATTCTAGAATTCAGGTCTTGTTAGGATTCTAGAATTTATACATGATAGGATACTAGAATTCACATATTCTATGATTCTAGAATTCAGACATTTTATGTTTCTAGAATTCAGACATTCTGAAATTCTGGAATTCAGCCATTGTTGGATTCTAGAATTGAGACCCTCTGCAACACACATTTTAGGAGTCTTGCATTCAGACATTCCATGATTCCCATATTCAGACATCTTATCATCCTAGAATTCAGACCTTCTAGGATTCTAGAATTTGCACTATTTACAGATTCTAGAATTCATACATTCAAGGAATCTATGATTCAGTCATGTTATGATTCTAGGATTTTGACATTTTTACATTGTAGAATTCAGAGCCGTTTAAGATTCTAGAATGCATACATTCCAAGATTCTAGAATTCAAACCTGCTAAAATTCTAGAATTCAGACATCGTTGGATTCTGGAAATTTAACATTCTACAATTCTAGAACACACACATTTTCAGATTCTCGAATTCAGACGTGTTATGATTCTACAATTCTAGAATTTAGACATCCGGAACTTCTAAATTCTCACCTTTTTTTTTTTTTTGGTTCTAGAATTCAGACATTTTAGGATTCTAGAATTCATGCATTTGAAGATTCTGAAATCCGGATCTTTTTTTGGATGCCAGAATTCATATATTCTAGGGACCTAGGTTTCCTACTTTTTAGTTTTCTGGAAATCATACATTCTAGGATTCTGGAATTCCAGAATTCAGACCTTTAGAGGATTCTGGAGTTCATTCACTCTAGGATTCTAGATTTCAGACTTTTCTAGTATTCTAGAATTCATGTATTCTTATATTCTAGAATTGAGACCTTTTTCAGATTCTAGAATTCATACACCCTGGGATTCTAGCATTCATTCATTTTAGGATTCTAGAACTAAGACTTTTTATGGTCCTAGAATTCAGACATACTACCATTCGACAGTTCCGACATGCTTGCATTCTAGAATTCAGCATTTCTTCCATGGTAGAATTCACACATTTTAGAATTCGAAAATTTTGACATTTTAACGATTCCACAATTCATACATTTTTCGGATTCTAGAATTGAGGCATTTTATGATTCTAGAATTCATACATTCCGGAATTCTAGAATACAGACTTTTTAGGATTCAGAAATTTATACATTCTACGATTTTAGAGGTTAGACGTTTTAAAGATGCTAGAATTCAGACTTCTTTAGGATTCTAGAATTTGTGCCTTGTAGGATTCCAGAATTCACACTTTCTAGCATTCTAGAATTCAGATATTTCTTGATGCTAGAATTCAGTCGTTGTAAAATTCTAGAATTCAGACATCATCGCTGGATTCTGAAATTAAGACTTTCCACAATTCTAGGACTAACATTTTTTAGGGTTTTAGAATTGAGACATTTTATCATTGTAGAATTCTAGAATATGGACATCCTCATATTCTAGAATTCAGACATTTTATGATTTTAGGATTCATACAGTTTAGCACTATAGAATTCAGACCTTTTTAAGATTCTAGAATTCATACATTTCAGGATTCTAGTATTCAGACATTCTATCATTCTTCCATTCATAGACCTTATGATTCTACAATTCATCTCTTCTAGGATTCTGGAACTCATCCTATATTATAATTCCCAATTTCAAACGTTCCTGTATTCTAGAACTTAGACATTTTGTGATTCTAGAATTCAGATATTCTAAAGCTCTAGAATTCAGATATGGTTGGAGTCCAGATTTCAGACTTTCTACAATTCTAGAACTCAGATATTTTGTGTTTCCAGAATTTCACACATTCCAGGATTCTAAAGTTCAATCCTGTCTTAGGATTCTAGAATGCGTACCTTCTAGGATTCTGGAATTCATACAGGTTGGGGTTCTAGAATTCATACATTCTAGGATTCCAGAATTCAAACCTTTATAGGATTCTAGAATTAATTCATTCAAGGATTCTGGAATCCGGACCTTTTTAGGATTCTAGAACTCATACATGCTAAGATTCCGGAATTTAGACCAGTTTAAGATTCTAGAATTCATACACTCTTAGATTCTAGAATGCCTACGTTCTAGGATTCTAAAATTCAGACTTTTTAAGGTTCTAGGATTCGGACATACTATAATTCTACAATTTCCACACTGCTTGAATTCTGGAATTCCGAATTTCTTCATTTATACCATTCTCGCATTTAAAAATTCTAAAATTCATGTATTTGGTGATTCTAGAATTCACACCTTCTCGGATTCTAGAATTCAGACCTCTTTAGGATTCCAGAATTCAGACTTTGTTCATTCTAGAACTCATGCATTAAAAGATTCTAGAATTCAGATCTATTTAGGATTCTAGAATTCATACATTCTAAGATTCTAGAATTCAGACCTAGTTAGGATTCTCGAATTCATACGTTTGGGCATTCTGGAATCCATACGTTCTAAACTTGCAAATTTTATGCATTCTACAATTCTAGGCTACACACCTTTCTAACATTGTGGAATCCATTCTTTCGAGGATTCTAAAATTCAGGCCTTCTTAAAGTTCTTGAATTCATACATTCTAGGATTCTAGGATTCTAGGATTTGGACACATTTAAGATTCTAGAATTCATATATTCTATAATTCTGGAACCCAGATCTTGTTAGGATTCTAGAATGCATACATTATGGGATACTGGAATTCACCCATTCTGTGAGTCTAGAATTCAGACATTGTTTCTGGCATTCAGACGTTCTAAAATTCTAGAATTCAGACATCGTGGGTTTCTGGAACGGAGACATTCTGCAACACACATTTTAGTAGTCTTGCGTTCAGACATTCTGTGAATCTCGCATTCAGATATCCTATGATTCATGGAATCGTACCTTCCGGGATTCTGGAATTCACACTGTCCTAAGATTCCAGAACTCAGACGTTTCTTGATTCTACCATTCCGGAAATTAGACGTCCGGAGACTCTAGAATTCTAACATTTTATGACTCTAGAATTCAGACATTTTAGGATTCTAGAATTCAGACGTTTTAGGATTCTAGAATTCAGACATTGGAAGATTCTAGAATTCGGACCTTTTAAAGATTCCAGAGTCCATACATTCTAGGAATCCATAATTCAGACATCTTCTGAGTCTAGGTTTTCGACATTTTCACATTGGAGAATTCAGACCTGTTGAAGATTCTAGAATGCATACATTCCGAGATTCTGGAATTCACACATACTAAAATTCTAGAATTGAGACATCTTTGGATTCTAGAATTGTATCTGTCTACAATTCTAGAACTCATACATTTTCTGATTCTAGAATTCAGATGTCTTATCGTTTCACAATTCTGTAATTTGGACATGTGCAGATTCAGGATTCCAGCGTTTCATGATTCTAGATTCCATTCATTTTTGGATTCTAGAGTTCAGACCCTTTATGATTCTAGAAATCTGACATTCGATGATTCTAGATTTCAGAAATATTTGGGATTCTAGAATTCAGACACTCTTGAAATCTAGAATTCATACATTCTAGGATTCTGGAATTCATGCATTCTCAAATTAAAAAAGTCACACATTCCAGAATTCTAGAATACATGCCTTCTTAACATTGTAGAAGCCATTCTTTCTAGGATTCCAAAATTCAGACGTTTTTACAATGGTAGAATTCATGCGTTCTAGGATTCTAGGATATAGACATATTTAAGACTCTAGAATACATACATTCTAAAATTCTAGAATTCAGGTCTTGTTAGGATTCTAGAATTTATACATAATAGGATACTAGAATTCACATATTCTATGATTCTAGAATTCAGACATTTTATGTTTCTAGAATTCAGACATTCTGAAATTCTGGAATTCAGCCATTGTTGGATTCTAGAATTGAGACCCTCTGCAACACACATTTTAGGAGTCTTGCATTCAGACATTCCATGATTCCCATATTCAGACATCTTATCATCCTAGAATTCAGACCTTCTAGGATTCTAGAATTTGCACTATTTACAGATTCTAGAATTCATACATTCAAGGAATCTATGATTCAGTCATGTTATGATTCTAGGATTTTGACATTTTTACATTGTAGAATTCAGAGCCGTTTAAGATTCTAGAATGCATACATTCCAAGATTCTAGAATTCAAACCTGCTAAAATTCTAGAATTCAGACATCGTTGGATTCTGGAAATTTAACATTCTACAATTCTAGAACACACACATTTTCAGATTCTCGAATTCAGACGTGTTATGATTCTACAATTCTAGAATTTAGACATCCTGAACTTCTAAATTCTCACCTTTTTTTTTTTTTTGGTTCTAGAATTCAGACATTTTAGGATTCTAGAATTCATGCATTTGAAGATTCTGAAATCCGGATCTTTTTTTGGATGCCAGAATTCATATATTCTAGGGACCTAGGTTTCCTACTTTTTAGTTTTCTGGAAATCATACATTCTAGGATTCTGGAATTCCAGAATTCAGACCTTTAGAGGATTCTGGAGTTCATTCACTCTAGGATTCTAGATTTCAGACTTTTCTAGTATTCTAGAATTCATGTATTCTTATATTCTAGAATTGAGACCTTTTTCAGATTCTAGAATTCATACACCCTGGGATTCTAGCATTCATTCATTTTAGGATTCTAGAACTAAGACTTTTTATGGTCCTAGAATTCAGACATACTACCATTCGACAGTTCCGACATGCTTGCATTCTAGAATTCAGCATTTCTTCCATGGTAGAATTCACACATTTTAGAATTCGAAAATTTTGACATTTTAACGATTCCACAATTCATACATTTTTCGGATTCTAGAATTGAGGCATTTTATGATTCTAGAATTCATACATTCCGGAATTCTAGAATACAGACTTTTTAGGATTCAGAAATTTATACATTCTACGATTTTAGAGGTTAGACGTTTTAAAGATGCTAGAATTCAGACTTCTTTAGGATTCTAGAATTTGTGCCTTGTAGGATTCCAGAATTCACACTTTCTAGCATTCTAGAATTCAGATATTTCTTGATGCTAGAATTCAGTCGTTGTAAAATTCTAGAATTCAGACATCATCGCTGGATTCTGAAATTAAGACTTTCCACAATTCTAGGACTAACATTTTTTAGGGTTTTAGAATTGAGACATTTTATCATTGTAGAATTCTAGAATATGGACATCCTCATATTCTAGAATTCAGACATTTTATGATTTTAGGATTCATACAGTTTAGCACTATAGAATTCAGACCTTTTTAAGATTCTAGAATTCATACATTTCAGGATTCTAGTATTCAGACATTCTATCATTCTTCCATTCATAGACCTTATGATTCTACAATTCATCTCTTCTAGGATTCTGGAACTCATCCTATATTATAATTCCCAATTTCAAACGTTCCTGTATTCTAGAACTTAGACATTTTGTGATTCTAGAATTCAGATATTCTAAAGCTCTAGAATTCAGATATGGTTGGAGTCCAGATTTCAGACTTTCTACAATTCTAGAACTCAGATATTTTGTGTTTCCAGAATTTCACACATTCCAGGATTCTAAAGTTCAATCCTGTCTTAGGATTCTAGAATGCGTACCTTCTAGGATTCTGGAATTCATACAGGTTGGGGTTCTAGAATTCATACATTCTAGGATTCCAGAATTCAAACCTTTATAGGATTCTAGAATTAATTCATTCAAGGATTCTGGAATCCGGACCTTTTTAGGATTCTAGAACTCATACATGCTAAGATTCCGGAATTTAGACCAGTTTAAGATTCTAGAATTCATACACTCTTAGATTCTAGAATGCCTACGTTCTAGGATTCTAAAATTCAGACTTTTTAAGGTTCTAGGATTCGGACATACTATAATTCTACAATTTCCACACTGCTTGAATTCTGGAATTCCGAATTTCTTCATTTATACCATTCTCGCATTTAAAAATTCTAAAATTCATGTATTCGGTGATTCTAGAATTCACACCTTCTCGGATTCTAGAATTCAGACCTCTTTAGGATTCCAGAATTCAGACTTTGTTCATTCTAGAACTCATGCATTAAAAGATTCTAGAATTCAGATCTATTTAGGATTCTAGAATTCATACATTCTAAGATTCTAGAATTCAGACCTAGTTAGGATTCTCGAATTCATACGTTTGGGCATTCTGGAATCCATACGTTCTAAACTTGCAAATTTTATGCATTCTACAATTCTAGGCTACACACCTTTCTAACATTGTGGAATCCATTCTTTCGAGGATTCTAAAATTCAGGCCTTCTTAAAGTTCTTGAATTCATACATTCTAGGATTCTAGGATTCTAGGATTTGGACACATTTAAGATTCTAGAATTCATACATTCTAAAATTCTGGAACCCAGATCTTGTTAGGATTCTAGAATGCATACATTATGGGATACTGGAATTCACCCATTCTGTGAGTCTAGAATTCAGACATTGTTTCTGGCATTCAGACGTTCTAAAATTCTAGAATTCAGACATCGTGGGTTTCTGGAACGGAGACATTCTGCAACACACATTTTAGTAGTCTTGCGTTCAGACATTCTGTGAATCTCGCATTCAGATATCCTATGATTCATGGAATCGTACCTTCCGGGATTCTGGAATTCACACTGTCCTAAGATTCCAGAACTCAGACGTTTCTTGATTCTACCATTCCGGAAATTAGACGTCCGGAGACTCTAGAATTCTAACATTTTATGACTCTAGAATTCAGACATTTTAGGATTCTAGAATTCAGACGTTTTAGGATTCTAGAATTCAGACATTGGAAGATTCTAGAATTCGGACCTTTTAAAGATTCCAGAGTCCATACATTCTAGGAATCCATAATTCAGACATCTTCTGAGTCTAGGTTTTCGACATTTTCACATTGGAGAATTCAGACCTGTTGAAGATTCTAGAATGCATACATTCCGAGATTCTGGAATTCACACATACTAAAATTCTAGAATTGAGACATCTTTGGATTCTAGAATTGTATCTGTCTACAATTCTAGAACTCATACATTTTCTGATTCTAGAATTCAGATGTCTTATCGTTTCACAATTCTGTAATTTGGACATGTGCAGATTCAGGATTCCAGCGTTTCATGATTCTAGATTCCATTCATTTTTGGATTCTAGAGTTCAGACCCTTTATGATTCTAGAAATCTGACATTCGATGATTCTAGATTTCAGAAATATTTGGGATTCTAGAATTCAGACACTCTTGAAATCTAGAATTCATACATTCTAGGATTCTGGAATTCATGCATTCTCAAATTAAAAAAGTCACACATTCCAGAATTCTAGAATACATGCCTTCTTAACATTGTAGAAGCCATTCTTTCTAGGATTCCAAAATTCAGACGTTTTTACAATGGTAGAATTCATGCGTTCTAGGATTCTAGGATATAGACATATTTAAGACTCTAGAATACATACATTCTAAAATTCTAGAATTCAGGTCTTGTTAGGATTCTAGAATTTATACATGATAGGATACTAGAATTCACATATTCTATGATTCTAGAATTCAGACATTTTATGTTTCTAGAATTCAGACATTCTGAAATTCTGGAATTCAGCCATTGTTGGATTCTAGAATTGAGACCCTCTGCAACACACATTTTAGGAGTCTTGCATTCAGACATTCCATGATTCCCATATTCAGACATCTTATCATCCTAGAATTCAGACCTTCTAGGATTCTAGAATTTGCACTATTTACAGATTCTAGAATTCATACATTCAAGGAATCTATGATTCAGTCATGTTATGATTCTAGGATTTTGACATTTTTACATTGTAGAATTCAGAGCCGTTTAAGATTCTAGAATGCATACATTCCAAGATTCTAGAATTCAAACCTGCTAAAATTCTAGAATTCAGACATCGTTGGATTCTGGAAATTTAACATTCTACAATTCTAGAACACACACATTTTCAGATTCTCGAATTCAGACGTGTTATGATTCTACAATTCTAGAATTTAGACATCCGGAACTTCTAAATTCTCACCTTTTTTTTTTTTTTTTGGTTCTAGAATTCAGACATTTTAGGATTCTAGAATTCATGCATTTGAAGATTCTGAAATCCGGATCTTTTTTTGGATGCCAGAATTCATATATTCTAGGGACCTAGGTTTCCTACTTTTTAGTTTTCTGGAAATCATACATTCTAGGATTCTGGAATTCCAGAATTCAGACCTTTAGAGGATTCTGGAGTTCATTCACTCTAGGATTCTAGATTTCAGACTTTTCTAGTATTCTAGAATTCATGTATTCTTATATTCTAGAATTGAGACCTTTTTCAGATTCTAGAATTCATACACCCTGGGATTCTAGCATTCATTCATTTTAGGATTCTAGAACTAAGACTTTTTATGGTCCTAGAATTCAGACATACTACCATTCGACAGTTCCGACATGCTTGCATTCTAGAATTCAGCATTTCTTCCATGGTAGAATTCACACATTTTAGAATTCGAAAATTTTGACATTTTAACGATTCCACAATTCATACATTTTTCGGATTCTAGAATTGAGGCATTTTATGATTCTAGAATTCATACATTCCGGAATTCTAGAATACAGACTTTTTAGGATTCAGAAATTTATACATTCTACGATTTTAGAGGTTAGACGTTTTAAAGATGCTAGAATTCAGACTTCTTTAGGATTCTAGAATTTGTGCCTTGTAGGATTCCAGAATTCACACTTTCTAGCATTCTAGAATTCAGATATTTCTTGATGCTAGAATTCAGTCATTGTAAAATTCTAGAATTCAGACATCATCGCTGGATTCTGAAATTAAGACTTTCCACAATTCTAGGACTAACATTTTTTAGGGTTTTAGAATTGAGACATTTTATCATTGTAGAATTCTAGAATATGGACATCCTCATATTCTAGAATTCAGACATTTTATGATTTTAGGATTCATACAGTTTAGCACTATAGAATTCAGACCTTTTTAAGATTCTAGAATTCATACATTTCAGGATTCTAGTATTCAGACATTCTATCATTCTTCCATTCATAGACCTTATGATTCTACAATTCATCTCTTCTAGGATTCTGGAACTCATCCTATATTATAATTCCCAATTTCAAACGTTCCCGTATTCTAGAACTTAGACATTTTGTGATTCTAGAATTCAGATATTCTAAAGCTCTAGAATTCAGATATGGTTGGAGTCCAGATTTCAGACTTTCTACAATTCTAGAACTCAGATATTTTGTGTTTCCAGAATTTCACACATTCCAGGATTCTAAAGTTCAATCCTGTCTTAGGATTCTAGAATGCGTACCTTCTAGGATTCTGGAATTCATACAGGTTGGGGTTCTAGAATTCATACATTCTAGGATTCCAGAATTCAAACCTTTATAGGATTCTAGAATTAATTCATTCAAGGATTCTGGAATCCGGACCTTTTTAGGATTCTAGAACTCATACATGCTAAGATTCCGGAATTTAGACCAGTTTAAGATTCTAGAATTCATACACTCTTAGATTCTAGAATGCCTACGTTCTAGGATTCTAAAATTCAGACTTTTTAAGGTTCTAGGATTCGGACATACTATAATTCTACAATTTCCACACTGCTTGAATTCTGGAATTCCGAATTTCTTCATTTATACCATTCTCGCATTTAAAAATTCTAAAATTCATGTATTTGGTGATTCTAGAATTCACACCTTCTCGGATTCTAGAATTCAGACCTCTTTAGGATTCCAGAATTCAGACTTTGTTCATTCTAGAACTCATGCATTAAAAGATTCTAGAATTCAGATCTATTTAGGATTCTAGAATTCATACATTCTAAGATTCTAGAATTCAGACCTAGTTAGGATTCTGGAATTCATACGTTTGGGCATTCTGGAATCCATACGTTCTAAACTTGCAAATTTTATGCATTCTACAATTCTAGGGTACACACCTTTCTAACATTGTGGAATCCATTCTTTCGAGGATTCTAAAATTCAGGCCTTCTTAAAGTTCTTGAATTCATACATTCTAGGATTCTAGGATTCTAGGATTTGGACACATTTAAGATTCTAGAATTCATATATTCTATAATTCTGGAACCCAGATCTTGTTAGGATTCTAGAATGCATACATTATGGGATACTGGAATTCACCCATTCTGTGAGTCTAGAATTCAGACATTGTTTCTGGCATTCAGACGTTCTAAAATTCTAGAATTCAGACATCGTGGGTTTCTGGAACGGAGACATTCTGCAACACACATTTTAGTAGTCTTGCGTTCAGACATTCTGTGAATCTCGCATTCAGATATCCTATGATTCATGGAATCGTACCTTCCGGGATTCTGGAATTCACACTGTCCTAAGATTCCAGAACTCAGACGTTTCTTGATTCTACCATTCCGGAAATTAGACGTCCGGAGACTCTAGAATTCTAACATTTTATGACTCTAGAATTCAGACATTTTAGGATTCTAGAATTCAGACGTTTTAGGATTCTAGAATTCAGACATTGGAAGATTCTAGAATTCGGACCTTTTAAAGATTCCAGAGTCCATACATTCTAGGAATCCATAATTCAGACATCTTCTGAGTCTAGGTTTTCGACATTTTCACATTGGAGAATTCAGACCTGTTGAAGATTCTAGAATGCATACATTCCGAGATTCTGGAATTCACACATACTAAAATTCTAGAATTGAGACATCTTTGGATTCTAGAATTGTATCTGTCTACAATTCTAGAACTCATACATTTTCTGATTCTAGAATTCAGATGTCTTATCGTTTCACAATTCTGTAATTTGGACATGTGCAGATTCAGGATTCCAGCGTTTCATGATTCTAGATTCCATTCATTTTTGGATTCTAGAGTTCAGACCCTTTATGATTCTAGAAATCTGACATTCGATGATTCTAGATTTCAGAAATATTTGGGATTCTAGAATTCAGACACTCTTGAAATCTAGAATTCATACATTCTAGGATTCTGGAATTCATGCATTCTCAAATTAAAAAAGTCACACATTCCAGAATTCT
The DNA here is from genome assembly GCF_048565385.1 of Saimiri boliviensis. Taxonomy (NCBI): domain Eukaryota; kingdom Metazoa; phylum Chordata; class Mammalia; order Primates; family Cebidae; genus Saimiri; species Saimiri boliviensis. The sequence goes on along the minus strand of NC_133470.1, from coordinate 80,868,253 downwards.
AGAATACATGCCTTCTTAACATTGTAGAAGCCATTCTTTCTAGGATTCCAAAATTCAGACGTTTTTACAATGGTAGAATTCATGCGTTCTAGGATTCTAGGATATAGACATATTTAAGACTCTAGAATACATACATTCTAAAATTCTAGAATTCAGGTCTTGTTAGGATTCTAGAATTTATACATGATAGGATACTAGAATTCACATATTCTATGATTCTAGAATTCAGACATTTTATGTTTCTAGAATTCAGACATTCTGAAATTCTGGAATTCAGCCATTGTTGGATTCTAGAATTGAGACCCTCTGCAACACACATTTTAGGAGTCTTGCATTCAGACATTCCATGATTCCCATATTCAGACATCTTATCATCCTAGAATTCAGACCTTCTAGGATTCTAGAATTTGCACTATTTACAGATTCTAGAATTCATACATTCAAGGAATCTATGATTCAGTCATGTTATGATTCTAGGATTTTGACATTTTTACATTGTAGAATTCAGAGCCGTTTAAGATTCTAGAATGCATACATTCCAAGATTCTAGAATTCAAACCTGCTAAAATTCTAGAATTCAGACATCGTTGGATTCTGGAAATTTAACATTCTACAATTCTAGAACACACACATTTTCAGATTCTCGAATTCAGACGTGTTATGATTCTACAATTCTAGAATTTAGACATCCGGAACTTCTAAATTCTCACCTTTTTTTTTTTTTGGTTCTAGAACTCAGACATTTTAGGATTCTAGAATTCATGCATTTGAAGATTCTGAAATCCGGATCTTTTTTTGGATGCCAGAATTCATATATTCTAGGGACCTAGGTTTCCTACTTTTTAGTTTTCTGGAAATCATACATTCTAGGATTCTGGAATTCCAGAATTCAGACCTTTAGAGGATTCTGGAGTTCATTCACTCTAGGATTCTAGATTTCAGACTTTTCTAGTATTCTAGAATTCATGTATTCTTATATTCTAGAATTGAGACCTTTTTCAGATTCTAGAATTCATACACCCTGGGATTCTAGCATTCATTCATTTTAGGATTCTAGAACTAAGACTTTTTATGGTCCTAGAATTCAGACATACTACCATTCGACAGTTCCGACATGCTTGCATTCTAGAATTCAGCATTTCTTCCATGGTAGAATTCACACATTTTAGAATTCGAAAATTTTGACATTTTAACGATTCCACAATTCATACATTTTTCGGATTCTAGAATTGAGGCATTTTATGATTCTAGAATTCATACATTCCGGAATTCTAGAATACAGACTTTTTAGGATTCAGAAATTTATACATTCTACGATTTTAGAGGTTAGACGTTTTAAAGATGCTAGAATTCAGACTTCTTTAGGATTCTAGAATTTGTGCCTTGTAGGATTCCAGAATTCACACTTTCTAGCATTCTAGAATTCAGATATTTCTTGATGCTAGAATTCAGTCGTTGTAAAATTCTAGAATTCAGATATCATCGCTGGATTCTGAAATTAAGACTTTCCACAATTCTAGGACTAACATTTTTTAGGGTTTTAGAATTGAGACATTTTATCATTGTAGAATTCTAGAATATGGACATCCTCATATTCTAGAATTCAGACATTTTATGATTTTAGGATTCATACAGTTTAGCACTATAGAATTCAGACCTTTTTAAGATTCTAGAATTCATACATTTCAGGATTCTAGTATTCAGACATTCTATCATTCTTCCATTCATAGACCTTATGATTCTACAATTCATCTCTTCTAGGATTCTGGAACTCATCCTATATTATAATTCCCAATTTCAAACGTTCCTGTATTCTAGAACTTAGACATTTTGTGATTCTAGAATTCAGATATTCTAAAGCTCTAGAATTCAGATATGGTTGGAGTCCAGATTTCAGACTTTCTACAATTCTAGAACTCAGATATTTTGTGTTTCCAGAATTTCACACATTCCAGGATTCTAAAGTTCAATCCTGTCTTAGGATTCTAGAATGCGTACCTTCTAGGATTCTGGAATTCATACAGGTTGGGGTTCTAGAATTCATACATTCTAGGATTCCAGAATTCAAACCTTTATAGGATTCTAGAATTAATTCATTCAAGGATTCTGGAATCCGGACCTTTTTAGGATTCTAGAACTCATACATGCTAAGATTCCGGAATTTAGACCAGTTTAAGATTCTAGAATTCATACACTCTTAGATTCTAGAATGCCTACGTTCTAGGATTCTAAAATTCAGACTTTTTAAGGTTCTAGGATTCGGACATACTATAATTCTACAATTTCCACATTGCTTGAATTCTGGAATTCCGAATTTCTTCATTTATACCATTCTCGCATTTAAAAATTCTAAAATTCATGTATTTGGTGATTCTAGAATTCACACCTTCTCGGATTCTAGAATTCAGACCTCTTTAGGATTCCAGAATTCAGACTTTGTTCATTCTAGAACTCATGCATTAAAAGATTCTAGAATTCAGATCTATTTAGGATTCTAGAATTCATACATTCTAAGATTCTAGAAATCATACCTAGTTAGGATTCTAGAATTCATACGTTTGGGCATTCTGGAATCCATACGTTCTAAACTTGCAAATTTTATGCATTCTACAATTCTAGGCTACACACCTTTCTAACATTGTGGAATCCATTCTTTCGAGGATTCTAAAATTCAGGCCTTCTTAAAGTTCTTGAATTCATACATTCTAGGATTCTAGGATTCTAGGATTTGGACACATTTAAGATTCTAGAATTCATACATTCTAAAATTCTGGAACCCAGATCTTGTTAGGATTCTAGAATGCATACATTATGGGATACTGGAATTCACCCATTCTGTGAGTCTAGAATTCAGACATTGTTTCTGGCATTCAGACGTTCTAAAATTCTAGAATTCAGACATCGTGGGTTTCTGGAACGGAGACATTCTGCAACACACATTTTAGTAGTCTTGCGTTCAGACATTCTGTGAATCTCGCATTCAGATATCCTATGATTCATGGAATCGTACCTTCCGGGATTCTGGAATTCACACTGTCCTAAGATTCCAGAACTCAGACGTTTCTTGATTCTACCATTCCGGAAATTAGACGTCCGGAGACTCTAGAATTCTAACATTTTATGACTCTAGAATTCAGACATTTTAGGATTCTAGAATTCAGACGTTTTAGGATTCTAGAATTCAGACATTGGAAGATTCTAGAATTCGGACCTTTTAAAGATTCCAGAGTCCATACATTCTAGGAATCCATAATTCAGACATCTTCTGAGTCTAGGTTTTCGACATTTTCACATTGGAGAATTCAGACCTGTTGAAGATTCTAGAATGCATACATTCCGAGATTCTGGAATTCACACATACTAAAATTCTAGAATTGAGACATCTTTGGATTCTAGAATTGTATCTGTCTACAATTCTAGAACTCATACATTTTCTGATTCTAGAATTCAGATGTCTTATCGTTTCACAATTCTGTAATTTGGACATGTGCAGATTCAGGATTCCAGCGTTTCATGATTCTAGATTCCATTCATTTTTGGATTCTAGAGTTCAGACCCTTTATGATTCTAGAAATCTGACATTCGATGATTCTAGATTTCAGAAATATTTGGGATTCTAGAATTCAGACACTCTTGAAATCTAGAATTCATACATTCTAGGATTCTGGAATTCATGCATTCTCAAATTAAAAAAGTCACACATTCCAGAATTCTAGAATACATGCCTTCTTAACATTGTAGAAGCCATTCTTTCTAGGATTCCAAAATTCAGACGTTTTTACAATGGTAGAATTCATGCGTTCTAGGATTCTAGGATATAGACATATTTAAGACTCTAGAATACATACATTCTAAAATTCTAGAATTCAGGTCTTGTTAGGATTCTAGAATTTATACATGATAGGATACTAGAATTCACATATTCTATGATTCTAGAATTCAGACATTTTATGTTTCTAGAATTCAGACATTCTGAAATTCTGGAATTCAGCCATTGTTGGATTCTAGAATTGAGACCCTCTGCAACACACATTTTAGGAGTCTTGCATTCAGACATTCCATGATTCCCATATTCAGACATCTTATCATCCTAGAATTCAGACCTTCTAGGATTCTAGAATTTGCACTATTTACAGATTCTAGAATTCATACATTCAAGGAATCTATGATTCAGTCATGTTATGATTCTAGGATTTTGACATTTTTACATTGTAGAATTCAGAGCCGTTTAAGATTCTAGAATGCATACATTCCAAGATTCTAGAATTCAAACCTGCTAAAATTCTAGAATTCAGACATCGTTGGATTCTGGAAATTTAACATTCTACAATTCTAGAACACACACATTTTCAGATTCTCGAATTCAGACGTGTTATGATTCTACAATTCTAGAATTTAGACATCCGGAACTTCTAAATTCTCACCTTTTTTTTTTTTTTGGTTCTAGAATTCAGACATTTTAGGATTCTAGAATTCATGCATTTGAAGATTCTGAAATCCGGATCTTTTTTTGGATGCCAGAATTCATATATTCTAGGGACCTAGGTTTCCTACTTTTTAGTTTTCTGGAAATCATACATTCTAGGATTCTGGAATTCCAGAATTCAGACCTTTAGAGGATTCTGGAGTTCATTCACTCTAGGATTCTAGATTTCAGACTTTTCTAGTATTCTAGAATTCATGTATTCTTATATTCTAGAATTGAGACCTTTTTCAGATTCTAGAATTCATACACCCTGGGATTCTAGCATTCATTCATTTTAGGATTCTAGAACTAAGACTTTTTATGGTCCTAGAATTCAGACATACTACCATTCGACAGTTCCGACATGCCTGCATTCTAGAATTCAGCATTTCTTCCATGGTAGAATTCACACATTTTAGAATTCGAAAATTTTGACATTTTAACGATTCCACAATTCATACATTTTTCGGATTCTAGAATTGAGGCATTTTATGATTCTAGAATTCATACATTCCGGAATTCTAGAATACAGACTTTTTAGGATTCAGAAATTTATACATTCTACGATTTTAGAGGTTAGACGTTTTAAAGATGCTAGAATTCAGACTTCTTTAGGATTCTAGAATTTGTGCCTTGTAGGATTCCAGAATTCACACTTTCTAGCATTCTAGAATTCAGATATTTCTTGATGCTAGAATTCAGTCGTTGTAAAATTCTAGAATTCAGACATCATCGCTGGATTCTGAAATTAAGACTTTCCACAATTCTAGGACTAACATTTTTTAGGGTTTTAGAATTGAGACATTTTATCATTGTAGAATTCTAGAATATGGACATCCTCATATTCTAGAATTCAGACATTTTATGATTTTAGGATTCATACAGTTTAGCACTATAGAATTCAGACCTTTTTAAGATTCTAGAATTCATACATTTCAGGATTCTAGTATTCAGACATTCTATCATTCTTCCATTCATAGACCTTATGATTCTACAATTCATCTCTTCTAGGATTCTGGAACTCATCCTATATTATAATTCCCAATTTCAAACGTTCCTGTATTCTAGAACTTAGACATTTTGTGATTCTAGAATTCAGATATTCTAAAGCTCTAGAATTCAGATATGGTTGGAGTCCAGATTTCAGACTTTCTACAATTCTAGAACTCAGATATTTTGTGTTTCCAGAATTTCACACATTCCAGGATTCTAAAGTTCAATCCTGTCTTAGGATTCTAGAATGCGTACCTTCTAGGATTCTGGAATTCATACAGGTTGGGGTTCTAGAATTCATACATTCTAGGATTCCAGAATTCAAACCTTTATAGGATTCTAGAATTAATTCATTCAAGGATTCTGGAATCCGGACCTTTTTAGGATTCTAGAACTCATACATGCTAAGATTCCGGAATTTAGACCAGTTTAAGATTCTAGAATTCATACACTCTTAGATTCTAGAATGCCTACGTTCTAGGATTCTAAAATTCAGACTTTTTAAGGTTCTAGGATTCGGACATACTATAATTCTACAATTTCCACACTGCTTGAATTCTGGAATTCCGAATTTCTTCATTTATACCATTCTCGCATTTAAAAATTCTAAAATTCATGTATTTGGTGATTCTAGAATTCACACCTTCTCGGATTCTAGAATTCAGACCTCTTTAGGATTCCAGAATTCAGACTTTGTTCATTCTAGAACTCATGCATTAAAAGATTCTAGAATTCAGATCTATTTAGGATTCTAGAATTCATACATTCTAAGATTCTAGAATTCAGACCTAGTTAGGATTCTCGAATTCATACGTTTGGGCATTCTGGAATCCATACGTTCTAAACTTGCAAATTTTATGCATTCTACAATTCTAGGCTACACACCTTTCTAACATTGTGGAATCCATTCTTTCGAGGATTCTAAAATTCAGGCCTTCTTAAAGTTCTTGAATTCATACATTCTAGGATTCTAGGATTCTAGGATTTGGACACATTTAAGATTCTAGAATTCATATATTCTATAATTCTGGAACCCAGATCTTGTTAGGATTCTAGAATGCATACATTATGGGATACTGGAATTCACCCATTCTGTGAGTCTAGAATTCAGACATTGTTTCTGGCATTCAGACGTTCTAAAATTCTAGAATTCAGACATCGTGGGTTTCTGGAACGGAGACATTCTGCAACACACATTTTAGTAGTCTTGCGTTCAGACATTCTGTGAATCTCGCATTCAGATATCCTATGATTCATGGAATCGTACCTTCCGGGATTCTGGAATTCACACTGTCCTAAGATTCCAGAACTCAGACGTTTCTTGATTCTACCATTCCGGAAATTAGACGTCCGGAGACTCTAGAATTCTAACATTTTATGACTCTAGAATTCAGACATTTTAGGATTCTAGAATTCAGACGTTTTAGGATTCTAGAATTCAGACATTGGAAGATTCTAGAATTCGGACCTTTTAAAGATTCCAGAGTCCATACATTCTAGGAATCCATAATTCAGACATCTTCTGAGTCTAGGTTTTCGACATTTTCACATTGGAGAATTCAGACCTGTTGAAGATTCTAGAATGCATACATTCCGAGATTCTGGAATTCACACATACTAAAATTCTAGAATTGAGACATCTTTGGATTCTAGAATTGTATCTGTCTACAATTCTAGAACTCATACATTTTCTGATTCTAGAATTCAGATGTCTTATCGTTTCACAATTCTGTAATTTGGACATGTGCAGATTCAGGATTCCAGCGTTTCATGATTCTAGATTCCATTCATTTTTGGATTCTAGAGTTCAGACCCTTTATGATTCTAGAAATCTGACATTCGATGATTCTAGATTTCAGAAATATTTGGGATTCTAGAATTCAGACACTCTTGAAATCTAGAATTCATACATTCTAGGATTCTGGAATTCATGCATTCTCAAATTAAAAAAGTCACACATTCCAGAATTCTAGAATACATGCCTTCTTAACATTGTAGAAGCCATTCTTTCTAGGATTCCAAAATTCAGACGTTTTTACAATGGTAGAATTCATGCGTTCTAGGATTCTAGGATATAGACATATTTAAGACTCTAGAATACATACATTCTAAAATTCTAGAATTCAGGTCTTGTTAGGATTCTAGAATTTATACATAATAGGATACTAGAATTCACATATTCTATGATTCTAGAATTCAGACATTTTATGTTTCTAGAATTCAGACATTCTGAAATTCTGGAATTCAGCCATTGTTGGATTCTAGAATTGAGACCCTCTGCAACACACATTTTAGGAGTCTTGCATTCAGACATTCCATGATTCCCATATTCAGACATCTTATCATCCTAGAATTCAGACCTTCTAGGATTCTAGAATTTGCACTATTTACAGATTCTAGAATTCATACATTCAAGGAATCTATGATTCAGTCATGTTATGATTCTAGGATTTTGACATTTTTACATTGTAGAATTCAGAGCCGTTTAAGATTCTAGAATGCATACATTCCAAGATTCTAGAATTCAAACCTGCTAAAATTCTAGAATTCAGACATCGTTGGATTCTGGAAATTTAACATTCTACAATTCTAGAACACACACATTTTCAGATTCTCGAATTCAGACGTGTTATGATTCTACAATTCTAGAATTTAGACATCCTGAACTTCTAAATTCTCACCTTTTTTTTTTTTTTGGTTCTAGAATTCAGACATTTTAGGATTCTAGAATTCATGCATTTGAAGATTCTGAAATCCGGATCTTTTTTTGGATGCCAGAATTCATATATTCTAGGGACCTAGGTTTCCTACTTTTTAGTTTTCTGGAAATCATACATTCTAGGATTCTGGAATTCCAGAATTCAGACCTTTAGAGGATTCTGGAGTTCATTCACTCTAGGATTCTAGATTTCAGACTTTTCTAGTATTCTAGAATTCATGTATTCTTATATTCTAGAATTGAGACCTTTTTCAGATTCTAGAATTCATACACCCTGGGATTCTAGCATTCATTCATTTTAGGATTCTAGAACTAAGACTTTTTATGGTCCTAGAATTCAGACATACTACCATTCGACAGTTCCGACATGCTTGCATTCTAGAATTCAGCATTTCTTCCATGGTAGAATTCACACATTTTAGAATTCGAAAATTTTGACATTTTAACGATTCCACAATTCATACATTTTTCGGATTCTAGAATTGAGGCATTTTATGATTCTAGAATTCATACATTCCGGAATTCTAGAATACAGACTTTTTAGGATTCAGAAATTTATACATTCTACGATTTTAGAGGTTAGACGTTTTAAAGATGCTAGAATTCAGACTTCTTTAGGATTCTAGAATTTGTGCCTTGTAGGATTCCAGAATTCACACTTTCTAGCATTCTAGAATTCAGATATTTCTTGATGCTAGAATTCAGTCGTTGTAAAATTCTAGAATTCAGACATCATCGCTGGATTCTGAAATTAAGACTTTCCACAATTCTAGGACTAACATTTTTTAGGGTTTTAGAATTGAGACATTTTATCATTGTAGAATTCTAGAATATGGACATCCTCATATTCTAGAATTCAGACATTTTATGATTTTAGGATTCATACAGTTTAGCACTATAGAATTCAGACCTTTTTAAGATTCTAGAATTCATACATTTCAGGATTCTAGTATTCAGACATTCTATCATTCTTCCATTCATAGACCTTATGATTCTACAATTCATCTCTTCTAGGATTCTGGAACTCATCCTATATTATAATTCCCAATTTCAAACGTTCCTGTATTCTAGAACTTAGACATTTTGTGATTCTAGAATTCAGATATTCTAAAGCTCTAGAATTCAGATATGGTTGGAGTCCAGATTTCAGACTTTCTACAATTCTAGAACTCAGATATTTTGTGTTTCCAGAATTTCACACATTCCAGGATTCTAAAGTTCAATCCTGTCTTAGGATTCTAGAATGCGTACCTTCTAGGATTCTGGAATTCATACAGGTTGGGGTTCTAGAATTCATACATTCTAGGATTCCAGAATTCAAACCTTTATAGGATTCTAGAATTAATTCATTCAAGGATTCTGGAATCCGGACCTTTTTAGGATTCTAGAACTCATACATGCTAAGATTCCGGAATTTAGACCAGTTTAAGATTCTAGAATTCATACACTCTTAGATTCTAGAATGCCTACGTTCTAGGATTCTAAAATTCAGACTTTTTAAGGTTCTAGGATTCGGACATACTATAATTCTACAATTTCCACACTGCTTGAATTCTGGAATTCCGAATTTCTTCATTTATACCATTCTCGCATTTAAAAATTCTAAAATTCATGTATTCGGTGATTCTAGAATTCACACCTTCTCGGATTCTAGAATTCAGACCTCTTTAGGATTCCAGAATTCAGACTTTGTTCATTCTAGAACTCATGCATTAAAAGATTCTAGAATTCAGATCTATTTAGGATTCTAGAATTCATACATTCTAAGATTCTAGAATTCAGACCTAGTTAGGATTCTAGAATTCATACGTTTGGGCATTCTGGAATCCATACGTTCTAAACTTGCAAATTTTATGCATTCTACAATTCTAGGCTACACACCTTTCTAACATTGTGGAATCCATTCTTTCGAGGATTCTAAAATTCAGGCCTTCTTAAAGTTCTTGAATTCATACATTCTAGGATTCTAGGATTCTAGGATTTGGACACATTTAAGATTCTAGAATTCATATATTCTAAAATTCTGGAACCCAGATCTTGTTAGGATTCTAGAATGCATACATTATGGGATACTGGAATTCACCCATTCTGTGAGTCTAGAATTCAGACATTGTTTCTGGCATTCAGACGTTCTAAAATTCTAGAATTCAGACATCGTGGGTTTCTGGAACGGAGACATTCTGCAACACACATTTTAGTAGTCTTGCGTTCAGACATTCTGTGAATCTCGCATTCAGATATCCTATGATTCATGGAATCGTACCTTCCGGGATTCTGGAATTCACACTGTCCTAAGATTCCAGAACTCAGACGTTTCTTGATTCTACCATTCCGGAAATTAGACGTCCGGAGACTCTAGAATTCTAACATTTTATGACTCTAGAATTCAGACATTTTAGGATTCTAGAATTCAGACGTTTTAGGATTCTAGAATTCAGACATTGGAAGATTCTAGAATTCGGACCTTTTAAAGATTCCAGAGTCCATACATTCTAGGAATCCATAATTCAGACATCTTCTGAGTCTAGGTTTTCGACATTTTCACATTGGAGAATTCAGACCTGTTGAAGATTCTAGAATGCATACATTCCGAGATTCTGGAATTCACACATACTAAAATTCTAGAATTGAGACATCTTTGGATTCTAGAATTGTATCTGTCTACAATTCTAGAACTCATACATTTTCTGATTCTAGAATTCAGATGTCTTATCGTTTCACAATTCTGTAATTTGGACATGTGCAGATTCAGGATTCCAGCGTTTCATGATTCTAGATTCCATTCATTTTTGGATTCTAGAGTTCAGACCCTTTATGATTCTAGAAATCTGACATTCGATGATTCTAGATTTCAGAAATATTTGGGATTCTAGAATTCAGACACTCTTGAAATCTAGAATTCATACATTCTAGGATTCTGGAATTCATGCATTCTCAAATTAAAAAAGTCACACATTCCAGAATTCTAGAATACATGCCTTCTTAACATCGTAGAAGCCATTCTTTCTAGGATTCCAAAATTCAGACGTTTTTACAATGGTAGAATTCATGCGTTCTAGGATTCTAGGATATAGACATATTTAAGACTCTAGAATACATACATTCTAAAATTCTAGAATTCAGGTCTTGTTAGGATTCTAGAATTTATACATGATAGGATACTAGAATTCACATATTCTATGATTCTAGAATTCAGACATTTTATGTTTCTAGAATTCAGACATTCCGAAATTCTGGAATTCAGCCATTGTTGGATTCTAGAATTGAGACCCTCTGCAACACACATTTTAGGAGTCTTGCATTCAGACATTCCATGATTCCCATATTCAGACATCTTATCATCCTAGAATTCAGACCTTCTAGGATTCTAGAATTTGCACTATTTACAGATTCTAGAATTCATACATTCAAGGAATCTATGATTCAGTCATGTTATGATTCTAGGATTTTGACATTTTTACATTGTAGAATTCAGAGCCGTTTAAGATTCTAGAATGCATACATTCCAAGATTCTAGAATTCACACCTGCTAAAATTCTAGAATTCAGACATCGTTGGATTCTGGAAATTTAACATTCTACAATTCTAGAACACACACATTTTCAGATTCTCGAATTCAGACGTGTTATGATTCTACAATTCTAGAATTTAGACATCCGGAACTTCTAAATTCTCACCTTTTTTTTTTTTTTTGGTTCTGGAATTCAGACATTTTAGGATTCTAGAATTCATGCATTTGAAGATTCTGAAATCCGGATCTTTTTTTGGATGCCAGAATTCAGATATTCTAGGGACCTAGGTTTCCTACTTTTTAGGATTCTGGAAATCATACATTCTAGGATTCTGGAATTCCAGAATTCAGACCTTTAGAGGATTCTGGAGTTCATTCATTCTAGGATTCTAGATTTCAGACTTTTCTAGTATTCTAGAATTCATGTATTCTTATATTCTGGAATTGAGACCTTTTTCAGATTCTAGAATTCATACACCCTGGGATTCTAGCATTCATTCATTTTAGGATTCTAGAACTAAGACTTTTTATGGTCCTAGAATTCAGACATACTACCATTCGACAGTTCCGACATGCTTGCATTCTAGAATTCAGCATTTCTTCCATGGTAGAATTCACACATTTTAGAATTCGAAAATTTTGACATTTTAACGATTCCACAATTCATACATTTTTCGGATTCTAGAATTGAGGCATTTTATGATTCTAGAATTCATACATTCCGGAATTCTAGAATACAGACTTTTTAGGATTCAGAAATTTATACATTCTACGATTGTAGAGGTTAGACGTTTTAAAGATGCTAGAATTCAGACTTCTTTAGGATTCTAGAATTTGTGCCTTGTAGGATTCCAGAATTCACACTTTCTAGCATTCTAGAATTCAGATATTTCTTGATGCTAGAATTCAGTCGTTGTAAAATTCTAGAATTCAGACATCATTGCTGGATTCTAAAATTAAGACTTTCCACAATTCTAGGACTAACATTTTTTAGGGTTTTAGAATTGAGACATTTTATCATTGTAGAATTCTAGAATATGGACATCCTCATATTCTAGAATTCAGACATTTTATGATTTTAGGATTCATACAGTTTAGCACTATAGAATTCAGACCTTTTTAAGATTCTAGAATTCATACATTTACACATCCTATATTATAATTCCCAATTTCAATCGTTCCTGTATTCTAGAATTTAGACATTTTGTGATTCTAGAATTCAGATATTCTAAAGCTCTAAAATTCAGATATGGTTGGAGTCCAGATTTCAGACTTTCTACAATTCTAGAACTCAGATATTTTGTGTTTCCAGAATTTCACACATTCCAGGATTCTAAAGTTCAATCCTGTCTTAGGATTCTAGAATGCGTACCTTCTAGGATTCTGGAATTCATACAGGTTGGGGTTCTAGAATTCATACATTCTAGGATTCCAGAATTCAAACCTTTATAGGATTCTAGAATTAATTCATTCAAGGATTCTAGAATCCGGACCTTTTTAGGATTCTAGAACTCATACATGCTAAGATTCCGGAATTTAGACCAGTTTAAGATTCTAGAATTCATACACTCTAAAATTCTAGAATGCCTACGTTCTAGGATTCTAAAATTCAGACTTTTTAAGGTTCTAGGATTCGGACATACTATAATTCTACAATTTCCACATTGCTTGAATTCTGGAATTCCGAATTTCTTCACTTATACCATTCTCGCATTTAAAAATTCTAAAATTCATGTATTCGGTGATTCTAGAATTCACACCTTCTCGGATTCTAGAATTCAGACCTCTTTAGGATTCCAGAATTCAGACTTTGTTCATTCTAGAACTCATGCATTAAAAGATTCTAGAATTCAGATCTATTTAGGATTCTAGAATTCATACATTCTAAGATTCTAGAATTCAGACCTAGTTAGGATTCTAGAATTCATACGTTTGGGCATTCTGGAATCCATACGTTCTAAACTTGCAAATTTTATGCATTCTACAATTCTAGGCTACACACCTTTCTAACATTGTGGAATCCATTCTTTCGAGGATTCTAAAATTCAGGCCTTCTTAAAGTTCTTGAATTCATACATTCTAGGATTCTAGGATTCTAGGATTTGGACACATTTAAGATTCTAGAATTCATACATTCTAAAATTCTGGAACCCAGATCTTGTTAGGATTCTAGAATGCATACATTATGGGATACTGGAATTCACCCATTCTGTGAGTCTAGAATTCAGACATTGTTTCTGGCATTCAGACGTTCTACAATTCTAGAATTCAGACATCGTGGGTTTCTGGAACGGAGACATTCTGCAACACACATTTTAGTAGTCTTGCGTTCAGACATTCTGTGAATCTCGCATTCAGATATCCTATGATTCATGGAATCGTACCTTCCGGGATTCTGGAATTCACACTGTCCTAAGATTCCAGAACTCAGACGTTTCTTGATTCTACCATTCCGGAAATTAGACGTCCGGAGACTCTAGAATTCTAACATTTTATGACTCTAGAATTCAGACATTTTAGGATTCTAGAATTCAGACGTTTTAGGATTCTAGAATTCAGACATTGGAAGATTCTAGAATTCGGACCTTTTAAAGATTCTAGAGTCCATACATTCTAGGAATCCATAATTCAGACATCTTCTGAGTCTAGGTTTTCGACATTTTCACATTGGAGAATTCAGACCTGTTGAAGATTCTAGAATGCATACATTCCGAGATTCTGGAATTCACACATACTAAAATTCTAGAATTGAGACATCTTTGGATTCTAGAATTGTATCTGTCTACAATTCTAGAACTCATACATTTTCTGATTCTAGAATTCAGATGTTTTATCGTTTTACAATTCTGTAATTTGGACATGTGCAGATTCAGGATTCCAGCGTTTTATGATTCTAGATTCCATTCATTTTTGGATTCTAGAGTTCAGACCCTTTATGATTCTAGAAATCTGACATTCGATGATTCTAGATTTCAGAAATATTTGGGATTCTAGAATTCATACACTCTTGAAATCTAGAATTCATACATTCTAGGATTCTGGAATTCATGCATTCTCAAATTAAAAAAAGTCACACATTCCAGAATTCTAGAATACATGCCTTCTTAACATTGTAGAAGCCATTCTTTCTAGGATTCCAAAATTCAGACGTTTTTACAATGGTAGAATTCATGCGTTCTAGGATTCTAGGATATAGACATATTTAAGACTCTAGAATACATACATTCTAAAATTCTAGAATTCAGGTCTTGTTAGGATTCTAGAATTTATACATGATAGGATACTAGAATTCACATATTCTATGATTCTAGAATTCAGACATTTTATGTTTCTAGAATTCAGACATTCTGAAATTCTGGAATTCAGCCATTGTTGGATTCTAGAATTGAGACCCTCTGCAACACACATTTTAGGAGTCTTGCATTCAGACATTCCATGATTCCCATATTCAGACATCTTATCATCCTAGAATTCAGACCTTCTAGGATTCTAGAATTTGCACTATTTACAGATTCTAGAATTCATACATTCAAGGAATCTATGATTCAGTCATGTTATGATTCTAGGATTTTGACATTTTTACATTGTAGAATTCAGAGCCGTTTAAGATTCTAGAATGCATACATTCCAAGATTCTAGAATTCAAACCTGCTAAAATTCTAGAATTCAGACATCGTTGGATTCTGGAAATTTAACATTCTACAATTCTAGAACACACACATTTTCAGATTCTCGAATTCAGACGTGTTATGATTCTACAATTCTAGAATTTAGACATCCGGAACTTCTAAATTCTCACCTTTTTTTTTTTTTTTTTGGTTCTAGAATTCAGACATTTTAGGATTCTAGAATTCATGCAATTGAAGATTCTGAAATCCGGATCTTTTTTTGGATGCCAGAATTCATATATTCTAGGGACCTAGGTTTCCTACTTTTTAGGTTTCTGGAAATCATACATTCTAGGATTCTGGAATTCCAGAATTCAGACCTTTAGAGGATTCTGGAGTTCATTCACTCTAGGATTCTAGATTTCAGACTTTTCTAGTATTCTAGAATTCATGTATTCTTATATTCTGGAATTGAGACCTTTTTCAGATTCTAGAATTCATACACCCTGGGATTCTAGCATTCATTCATTTTAGGATTCTAGAACTAAGACTTTTTATGGTCCTAGAATTCAGACATACTACCATTCGACAGTTCCGACATGCTTGCATTCTAGAATTCAGCATTTCTTCCATGGTAGAATTCACACATTTTAGAATTCGAAAATTTTGACATTTTAACGATTCCACAATTCATACATTTTTCGGATTCTAGAATTGAGGCATTTTATGATTCTAGAATTCATACATTCCGGAATTCTAGAATACAGACTTTTTAGGATTCAGAAATTTATACATTCTACGATTTTAGAGGTTAGACGTTTTAAAGATGCTAGAATTCAGACTTCTTTAGGATTCTAGAATTTGTGCCTTGTAGGATTCCAGAATTCACACTTTCTAGCATTCTAGAATTCAGATATTTCTTGATGCTAGAATTCAGTCATTGTAAAATTCTAGAATTCAGACATCATCGCTGGATTCTGAAATTAAGACTTTCCACAATTCTAGGACTAACATTTTTTAGGGTTTTAGAATTGAGACATTTTATCATTGTAGAATTCTAGAATATGGACATCCTCATATTCTAGAATTCAGACATTTTATGATTTTAGGATTCATACAGTTTAGCACTATAGAATTCAGACCTTTTTAAGATTCTAGAATTCATACATTTCAGGATTCTAGTATTCAGACATTCTATCATTCTTCCATTCATAGACCTTATGATTCTACAATTCATCTCTTCTAGGATTCTGGAACTCATCCTATATTATAATTCCCAATTTCAAACGTTCCTGTATTCTAGAATTTAGACATTTTGTGATTCTAGAATTCAGATATTCTAAAGCTCTAGAATTCAGATATGGTTGGAGTCCAGATTTCAGACTTTCTACAATTCTAGAACTCAGATATTTTGTGTTTCCAGAATTTCACACATTCCAGGATTCTAAAGTTCAATCCTGTCTTAGGATTCTAGAATGCGTACCTTCTAGGATTCTGGAATTCATACAGGTTGGGGTTCTAGAATTCATACATTCTAGGATTCCAGAATTCAAACCTTTATAGGATTCTAGAATTAATTCATTCAAGGATTCTAGAATCCGGACCTTTTTAGGATTCTAGAACTCATACATGCTAAGATTCCGGAATTTAGACCAGTTTAAGATTCTAGAATTCATACACTCTAAAATTCTAGAATGCCTACGTTCTAGGATTCTAAAATTCAGACTTTTTAAGGTTCTAGGATTCGGACATACTATAATTCTACAATTTCCACATTGCTTGAATTCTGGAATTCCGAATTTCTTCACTTATACCATTCTCGCATTTAAAAATTCTAAAATTCATGTATTCGGTGATTCTAGAATTCACACCTTCTCGGATTCTAGAATTCAGACCTCTTTAGGATTCCAGAATTCAGACTTTGTTCATTCTAGAACTCATGCATTAAAAGATTCTAGAATTCAGATCTATTTAGGATTCTAGAATTCATACATTCTAAGATTCTAGAATTCAAACCTAGTTAGGATTCTAGAATTCATACGTTTGGGCATTCTGGAATCCATACGTTCTAAACTTGCAAATTTTATGCATTCTACAATTCTAGGCTACACACCTTTCTAACATTGTGGAATCCATTCTTTCGAGGATTCTAAAATTCAGGCCTTCTTAAAGTTCTTGAATTCATACATTCTAGGATTCTAGGATTCTAGGATTTGGACACATTTAAGATTCTAGAATTCATACATTCTAAAATTCTGGAACCCAGATCTTGTTAGGATTCTAGAATGCATACATTATGGGATACTGGAATTCACCCATTCTGTGAGTCTAGAATTCAGACATTGTTTCTGGCATTCAGACGTTCTACAATTCTAGAATTCAGACATCGTGGGTTTCTGGAACGGAGACATTCTGCAACACACATTTTAGTAGTCTTGCGTTCAGACATTCTGTGAATCTCGCATTCAGATATCCTATGATTCATGGAATCGTACCTTCCGGGATTCTGGAATTCACACTGTCCTAAGATTCCAGAACTCAGACGTTTCTTGATTCTACCATTCCGGAAATTAGAAGTCCGGAGACTCTAGAATTCTAACATTTTATGACTCTAGAATTCAGACATTTTAGGATTCTAGAATTCAGACGTTTTAGGATTCTAGAATTCAGACATTGGAAGATTCTAGAATTCGGACCTTTTAAAGATTCCAGAGTCCATACATTCTAGGAATCCATAATTCAGACATCTTCTGAGTCTAGGTTTTCGACATTTTCACATTGGAGAATTCAGACCTGTTGAAGATTCTAGAATGCATACATTCCGAGATTCTGGAATTCACACATACTAAAATTCTAGAATTGAGACATCTTTGGATTCTAGAATTGTATCTGTCTACAATTCTAGAACTCATACATTTTCTGATTCTAGAATTCAGATGTCTTATCGTTTTACAATTCTGTAATTTGGACATGTGCAGATTCAGGATTCCAGCGTTTTATGATTCTAGATTCCATTCATTTTTGGATTCTAGAGTTCAGACCCTTTATGATTCTAGAAATCTGACATTCGATGATTCTAGATTTCAGAAATATTTGGGATTCTAGAATTCAGACACTCTTGAAATCTAGAATTCATACATTCTAGGATTCTGGAATTCATGCATTCTCAAATTAAAAAAGTCACACATTCCAGAATTCTAGAATACATGCCTTCTTAACATTGTAGAAGCCATTCTTTCTAGGATTCCAAAATTCAGACGTTTTTACAATGGTAGAATTCATGCGTTCTAGGATTCTAGGATATAGACATATTTAAGACTCTAGAATACATACATTCTAAAATTCTAGAATTCAGGTCTTGTTAGGATTCTAGAATTTATACATGATAGGATACTAGAATTCACATATTCTATGATTCTAGAATTCAGACATTTTATGTTTCTAGAATTCAGACATTCTGAAATTCTGGAATTCAGCCATTGTTGGATTCTAGAATTGAGACCCTCTGCAACACACATTTTAGGAGTCTTGCATTCAGACATTCCATGATTCCCATATTCAGACATCTTATCATCCTAGAATTCAGGCCTTCTAGGATTCTAGAATTTGCACTATTTACAGATTCTAGAATTCATACATTCAAGGAATCTATGATTCAGTCATGTTATGATTCTAGGATTTTGACATTTTTACATTGTAGAATTCAGAGCCGTTTAAGATTCTAGAATGCATACATTCCAAGATTCTAGAATTCAAACCTGCTAAAATTCTAGAATTCAGACATCGTTGGATTCTGGAAATTTAACATTCTACAATTCTAGAACACACACATTTTCAGATTCTCGAATTCAGACGTGTTATGATTCTACAATTCTAGAATTTAGACATCCGGAACTTCTAAATTCTCACCTTTTTTTTTTTTTTGGTTCTAGAATTCAGACATTTTAGGATTCTAGAATTCATGCAATTGAAGATTCTGAAATCCGGATCTTTTTTTGGATGCCAGAATTCATATATTCTAGGGACCTAGGTTTCCTACTTTTTAGGTTTCTGGAAATCATACATTCTAGGATTCTGGAATTCCAGAATTCAGACCTTTAGAGGATTCTGGAGTTCATTCATTCTAGGTTTCTAGGTTTCAGACTTTTCTAGTATTCTAGAATTCATGTATTCTTATATTCTGGAATTGAGACCTTTTTCAGATTCTCGAATCCATACACCCTGGGATTCTAGCATTCATTCATTTTAGGATTCTAGAACTAAGACTTTTTATGGTCCTAGAATTCAGACATACTACCATTCGACAGTTCCGACATGCTTGCATTCTAGAATTCAGCATTTCTTCCATGGTAGAATTCACACATTTTAGAATTCGAAAATTTTGACATTTTAACGATTCCACAATTCATACATTTTTCGGATTCTAGAATTGAGGCATTTTATGATTCTAGAATTCATACATTCCGGAATTCTAGAATACAGACTTTTTAGGATTCAGAAATTTATACATTCTACGATTTTAGAGGTTAGACGTTTTAAAGATGCTAGAATTCAGACTTCTTTAGGATTCTAGAATTTGTGCCTTGTAGGATTCCAGAATTCACACTTTCTAGCATTCTAGAATTCAGATATTTCTTGATGCTAGAATTCAGTCATTGGAAAATTCTAGAATTCAGACATCATCGCTGGATTCTGAAATTAAGATTTTCCACAATTCTAGGACTAACATTTTTTAGGGTTTTAGAATTGAGACATTTTATCATTGTAGAATTCTAGAATATGGACATCCTCATATTCTAGAATTCAGACATTTTATGATTTTAGGATTCATACAGTTTAGCACTATAGAATTCAGACCTTTTTAAGATTCTAGAATTCATACATTTACTCATCCTATATTATAATTCCCAATTTCAATCGTTCCTGTATTCTAGAATTTAGACATTTTGTGATTCTAGAATTCAGATATTCTAAAGCTCTAGAATTCAGATATGGTTGGAGTCCAGATTTCAGACTTTCTACAATTCTAGAACTCAGATATTTTGTGTTTCCAGAATTTCACACATTCCAGGATTCTAATGTTCAATCCTGTCTTAGGATTCTAGAATGCGTACCTTCTAGGATTCTGGAATTCATACAGGTTGGGGTTCTAGAATTCATACATTCTAGGATTCCAGAATTCAAACCTTTATAGGATTCTAGAATTAATTCATTCAAGGATTCTAGAATCCGGACCTTTTTAGGATTCTAGAACTCATACATGCTAAGATTCCGGAATTTAGACCAGTTTAAGATTCTAGAATTCATACACTCTAAAATTCTAGAATGCCTACGTTCTAGGATTCTAAAATTCAGACTTTTTAAGGTTCTAGGATTCGGACATACTATAATTCTACAATTTCCACATTGCTTGAATTCTGGAATTCCGAATTTCTTCATTTATACCATTCTCGCATTTAAAAATTCTAAAATTCATGTATTCGGTGATTCTAGAATTCACACCTTCTCGGATTCTAGAATTCAGACCTCTTTAGGATTCCAGAATTCAGACTTTGTTCATTCTAGAACTCATGCATTAAAAGATTCTAGAATTCAGATCTATTTAGGATTCTAGAATTCATACATTCTAAGATTCTAGAATTCAAACCTAGTTAGGATTCTAGAATTCATACGTTTGGGCATTCTGGAATCCATACGTTCTAAACTTGCAAATTTTATGCATTCTACAATTCTAGGCTACACACCTTTCTAACATTGTGGAATCCATTCTTTCGAGGATTCTAAAATTCAGGCCTTCTTAAAGTTCTTGAATTCATACATTCTAGGATTCTAGGATTCTAGGATTTGGACACATTTAAGATTCTAGAATTCATACATTCTAAAATTCTGGAACCCAGATCTTGTTAGGATTCTAGAATGCATACATTATGGGATACTGGAATTCACCCATTCTGTGAGTCTAGAATTCAGACATTGTTTCTGGCATTCAGACGTTCTACAATTCTAGAATTCAGACATCGTGGGTTTCTGGAACGGAGACATTCTGCAACACACATTTTAGTAGTCTTGCGTTCAGACATTCTGTGAATCTCGCATTCAGATATCCTATGATTCATGGAATCGTACCTTCCGGGATTCTGGAATTCACACTGTCCTAAGATTCCAGAACTCAGACGTTTCTTGATTCTACCATTCCGGATATTAGACGTCCGGAGACTCTAGAATTCTAACATTTTATGACTCTAGAATTCAGACATTTTAGGATTCTAGAATTCAGACGTTTTAGGATTCTAGAATTCAGACATTGGAAGATTCTAGAATTCGGACCTTTTAAAGATTCTAGAGTCCATACATTCTAGGAATCCATAATTCAGACATCTTCTGAGTCTAGGTTTTCGACATTTTCACATTGGAGAATTCAGACCTGTTGAAGATTCTAGAATGCATACATTCCGAGATTCTGGAATTCACACATACTAAAATTCTAGAATTGAGACATCTTTGGATTCTAGAATTGTATCTGTCTACAATTCTAGAACTCATACATTTTCTGATTCTAGAATTCAGATGTTTTATCGTTTTACAATTCTGTAATTTGGACATGTGCAGATTCAGGATTCCAGCGTTTTATGATTCTAGATTCCATTCATTTTTGGATTCTAGAGTACAGACCCTTTAGGATTCTAGAAATCTGACATTCGATGATTCTACATTTCAGAAATATTTGGGATTCTAGAATTCATACACTCTTGAAATCTAGAATTCATACATTCTAGGATTCTGGAATTCATGCATTCTCAAATTAAAAAAAGTCACACATTCCAGAATTCTAGAATACATGCCTTCTTAACATTGTAGAAGCCATTCTTTCTAGGATTCCAAAATTCAGACGTTTTTACAATGGTAGAATTCATGCGTTCTAGGATTCTAGGATATAGACATATTTAAGACTCTAGAATACATACATTCTAAAATTCTAGAATTCAGGTCTTGTTAGGATTCTAGAATTTATACATGATAGGATACTAGAATTCACATATTCTATGATTCTAGAATTCAGACATTTTATGTTTCTAGAATTCAGACATTCTGAAATTCTGGAATTCAGCCATTGTTGGATTCTAGAATTGAGACCCTCTGCAACACACATTTTAGGAGTCTTGCATTCAGACATTCCATGATTCCCATATTCAGACATCTTATCATCCTAGAATTCAGACCTTCTAGGATTCTAGAATTTGCACTATTTACAGATTCTAGAATTCATACATTCAAGGAATCTATGATTCAGTCATGTTATGATTCTAGGATTTTGACATTTTTACATTGTAGAATTCAGAGCCGTTTAAGATTCTAGAATGCATACATTCCAAGATTCTAGAATTCAAACCTGCTAAAATTCTAGAATTCAGACATCGTTGGATTCTGGAAATTTAACATTCTACAATTCTAGAACACACACATTTTCAGATTCTCGAATTCAGACGTGTTATGATTCTACAATTCTAGAATTTAGACATCCGGAACTTCTAAATTCTCACCTTTTTTTTTTTTGGTTCTAGAATTCAGACATTTTAGGATTCTAGAATTCATGCATTTGAAGATTCTGAAATCCGGATCTTTTTTTGGATGCCAGAATTCATATATTCCAGGGACCTAGGTTTCCTACTTTTTAGGTTTCTGGAAATCATACATTCTAGGATTCTGGAATTCCAGAATTCAGACCTTTAGAGGATTCTGGAGTTCATTCATTCTAGGATTCTAGATTTCAGACTTTTCTAGTATTCTAGAATTCATGTATTCTTATATTCTGGAATTGAGACCTTTTTCAGATTCTAGAATTCATACACCCTGGGATTCTAGCATTCATTCATTTTAGGATTCTAGAACTAAGACTTTTTATGGTCCTAGAATTCAGACATACTACCATTCGACAGTTCCGACATGCTTGCATTCTAGAATTCAGCATTTCTTCCATGGTAGAATTCACACATTTTAGAATTCGAAAATTTTGACATTTTAACGATTCCACAATTCATACATTTTTCGGATTCTAGAATTGAGGCATTTTATGATTCTAGAATTCATACATTCCGGAATTCTAGAATACAGACTTTTTAGGATTCAGAAATTTATACATTCTACGATTTTAGAGGTTAGACGTTTTAAAGATGCTAGAATTCAGACTTCTTTAGGATTCTAGAATTTGTGCCTTGTAGGATTCCAGAATTCACACTTTCTAGCATTCTAGAATTCAGATATTTCTTGATGCTAGAATTCAGTCATTGTAAAATTCTAGAATTCAGACATCATCGCTGGATTCTAAAATTAAGACTTTCCACAATTCTAGGACTAACATTTTTTAGGGTTTTAGAATTGAGACATTTTATCATTGTAGAATTCTAGAATATGGACATCCTCATATTCTAGAATTCAGACATTTTATGATTTTAGGATTCATACAGTTTAGCACTATAGAATTCAGACCTTTTTAAGATTCTAGAATTCATACATTTCAGGATTCTAGTATTCAGACATTCTATCATTCTTCCATTCATAGACCTTATGATTCTACAATTCATCTCTTCTAGGATTCTGGAACTCATCCTATATTATAATTCCCAATTTCAAACGTTCCTGTATTCTAGAACTTAGACATTTTGTGATTCTAGAATTCAGATATTCTAAAGCTCTAGAATTCAGATATGGTTGGAGTCCAGATTTCAGACTTTCTACAATTCTAGAACTCAGATATTTTGTGTTTCCAGAATTTCACACATTCCAGGATTCTAAAGTTCAATCCTGTCTTAGGATTCTAGAATGCGTACCTTCTAGGATTCTGGAATTCATACAGGTTGGGGTTCTAGAATTCATACATTCTAGGATTCCAGAATTCAAACCTTTATAGGATTCTAGAATTAATTCATTCAAGGATTCTAGAATCCGGACCTTTTTAGGATTCTAGAACTCATACATGCTAAGATTCCGGAATTTAGACCAGTTTAAGATTCTAGAATTCATACACTGTAAATTTCTAGAATGCCTACGTTCTAGGATTCTAAAGTTCAGACGTTTTAAGGTTCTGGGATTCGGACATACTATAATTCTACAATTTCCACATTGCTTGAATTCTGGAATTCCGAATTTCTTCATTTATGCCATTCTCGCATTTAAAAATTCTAAAATTCATGTATTTGGTGATTCTAGAATTCACACCTTCTCGGATTCTAGAATTCAGACCTCTTTAGGATTCCAGAATTCAGACTTTGTTCATTCTAGAACTCATGCATTAAAAGATTCTAGAATTCAGATCTATTTAGGATTCTAGAATTCATACATTCTAAGATTCTAGAATTCAGACCTAGTTAGGATTCTGGAATTCATACGTTTGGGCATTCTGGAATCCATACGTTCTAAACTTGCAAATTTTATGCATTCTACAATTCTAGGGTACACACCTTTCTAACATTGTGGAATCCATTCTTTCGAGGATTCTAAAATTCAGGCCTTCTTAAAGTTCTTGAATTCATACATTCTAGGATTCTAGGATTCTAGGATTTGGACACATTTAAGATTCTAGAATTCATACATTCTAAAATTCTGGAACCCAGATCTTGTTAGGATTCTAGAATGCATACATTATGGGATACTGGAATTCACCCATTCTGTGAGTCTAGAATTCAGACATTGTTTCTGGCATTCAGACGTTCTAAAATTCTAGAATTCAGACATCGTGGGTTTCTGGAACGGAGACATTCTGCAACACACATTTTAGTAGTCTTGCGTTCAGACATTCTGTGAATCTCGCATTCAGATATCCTATGATTCATGGAATCGTACCTTCCGGGATTCTGGAATTCACACTGTCCTAAGATTCCAGAACTCAGACGTTTCTTGATTCTACCATTCCGGAAATTAGACGTCCGGAGACTCTAGAATTCTAACATTTTATGACTCTAGAATTCAGACATTTTAGGATTCTAGAATTCAGACGTTTTAGGATTCTAGAATTCAGACATTGGAAGATTCTAGAATTCGGACCTTTTAAAGATTCTAGAGTCCATACATTCTAGGAATCCATAATTCAGACATCTTCTGAGTCTAGGTTTTCGACATTTTCACATTGGAGAATTCAGACCTGTTGAAGATTCTAGAATGCATACATTCCGAGATTCTGGAATTCACACATACTAAAATTCTAGAATTGAGACATCTTTGGATTCTAGAATTCTAACTGTCTACAATTCTAGAACTCACATATTTTCTGATTCTAGAATTCAGATGTTTTATCGTTTTACAATTCTGTAATTTGGACATGTGCAGATTCTGGAATTCCAGCGTTTTATGATTCTACAATCCATTCATTTTTGGATTCTAGAATTCAGACCCTTTATGATTCCAGAAATCTGACATTCGATGATTCTAGATTTCAGAAATATTTGGGATTCTATAATTCATACATTCTTGGAATCTAGAACTCACACATTCTAGGATTCTGGAATTCATGCATTCTCAAATTATAAAAGTCACACATTCCAGAATTCTAGAATACACGCCTTCTTAACATCGTAGAAGCCATTCTTTCTAGGATTCCAAAATTCAGACGTTTTTTACAATGGTAGAATTCATGCATTCTAGGATTCTAGGATTTAGACATATTTAAGACACTAGAATACATACATTCTAAAATTCTAGAATTCAGGTCTTGTTAGGATTCTAGAATTTATACATGATAGGATACTAGAATTCAGACATTCTATGATTCTAGAATTCAGACATTTTCTGTTTCTAGAATTCAGACATTCTGAAATTCTAGAATTCAGCCATTGTTGGATTCTAGAATTGAGACCCTCTACAACACACATTTTAGGAGACTTGCATTCAGACATTCGATGATTCCCACATTCAGACATCTTATGATCCTAGAATTCAGACCTTCTAGGATTCTAGAATTCGCACTCTTTGCAGATTCTAGAATTCATACATTCTAGGAATCTAGGATTCAGACATGTTATGATTCTAGGATTTCGACATTTTTACATTGTAGAATGCAGACCCGTTTAAGATTCTAGAATGCATACATTCCAAGATTCTAGAATATACACCTGCTAAAATTCTAGAATTCAGACATCGTTAGATTCTGGAAATTTAACATTCTACAATTCTTGAACACACACATTTTCAGATTCTCGGAATCAGACGTCTTATGATTCTACAATTCTAGAATTTAGACATCCGGAGCTTCTAGAATTCTCACATTTTTTTTTTTTTAATTTTAGAATTCAGACATTTTAGGATTCTAGAATTCTTGAATTCGAAGATTCCAAAATCCGGATCTTTTTTGGATGCCAGAATTCATACATTATAGGCACCTAAAATTCATACTTTTTAGGATTCTGGAAATCATACATTCTTGGATTCTAGAATTCAGACTTTTCTAGTATTCTAGAGTTCATGCATTCTAAGATTCTGGAATTGAGACCTTTTTCAGATTCTAGAATTCATACACCCTAGGATTCTAGAATTCATTCATTTTAGGATTCTAGAACTAAGACTTTTTATGGTCCTAGAATTCAGTTATACTACCATTCGATAGTTCCGACATGCTTGCATTCTAGAATTCAGCCTTTCTTCCATGGTAGAATTCACACATTTTAGAATTCGAAAATTTTGACATTTTAACGATTCCACAATTCATACATTTTCGGATTCTAGAATTGAGGCATTTTATGATTCTAGAATTCATACATTCTGGGATTCTAGAATACAGACATTTTAGGATTCGGAAATTTATACATTCTAGGTTCTGGAGTTTAGACGTTTTGAAGATGCTAGAATTCAGACTTCTTTAGGATACTAGAATGTGTGCCTTGTAGGATTCCAGAAGTCATACGTTCTAGGATTCTAGAATTCAGACATTTCTTGATGCTAGTATTCAGTCATTCTAAAATTCTAGAATTCAGACATCATCGTTGGATTCTAAAATTAACACTTTCCACAATTCTAGGACTAACACTTTTTAGGGTTTTAGAATTGAGACATTTTATCATTGTAGAATTCTAGAATATGGACATCCTCATATTCTAGAATTCAGACATTTTATGATCTTAGGATTCATACAGTTCAGAACTGTAGAATTCAGACCTTTTTTAAGATCCTAGGATTCATACATTTCAGGATTCTAGTATTCAGACATTCTATCATTCTTCCATTCATAGACCTTATGATTCTAAAGTTCATCTGTTCTAGGATTCTGGAATACATCCTTTATTGTAATTCCCGAATTCAACCGTTCTCGTATTCTAGAATTTAGACATTTTGTGATTCTAGAATTCAGATATTCTAAAGCTCTAGAATTCAGATATGGTTGGAGTACAGATTTCAGACTTTCTACAATTCTAGAACACAGACATTTTGGGATTCCAGAAATTCACACATTCCAGGATTCTAAAGTCCAATCCTGTCTTAGGATTCTAGAATGCGTACCTTCTAGGATTCTAGAATTCATATAGGTTAGGCTTTTAGAATTCATACATTCTAGGATTCCAGAATTCAGACCTGTATAGGATTCTAGAATTCATACATTCTAGGATTCTAGAATTCGGACCTTTTTAGTATTCTAGAACTCATACATGCTAAGATTCCGGAATTTAGACCAGTTTAAGATTCTAGAAATCATGCACTCTAAAATTCTAGAATTCCTACGTTCTACGATTCTAAAATTCAGACTTTTTAAGGTTCTAGGATTCGGACATACTATAATTCTTCAATTTCCACATTGCTTGCATTCTGGAATTCCGAATTTCTTCATTTATACCATTCTCGCATTCAAAAATTCTAAAATTCATGTATGTGGTGATTCTAGAATTCACACCTTCTCGGATTCTAGAATTCAGACCTCTTTAGGATTCCAGAATTCAGACTTTTTATCCTTCTAGAACTCATGCATTCAAAGATTCTAGAATTCGGATCTATTTAGGATTCTAGAAATCATACACTCTAAGATTCTGGAATTCAGACCTAGTTAGGATTCTAGAGTTCATACGTTTGGGCATTCTGGAATCCATACTTTCTAAACTTGCAAATTTCATGCATTCTACAATTCTGGAGTACACACCTTTTTAACATTGTGGAATCCATTTTTTCGAGGATTCTAAAATTCAGGCCTTCTTAAATTTCTTGAATTCATACATTCTAAGGTTCTGGGATTCTAGGATTTGGACACATTAAAGATCCTAGAATTCGTACATTCTAAAATTCTGGAACCCACATCTTGTTAGCATTCTAGAATGCATACATTATGGGATACTGGAATTCACGCATTCTGTGAATCTAGAATTCAGACATTGTTTCTGGCATTCAGACGTTCTAAAATTCTAGAATTCAGACATTGTGGGTTTCTGGAACAGAGACGTTCTGCAACACACATTTTAGTCACCTTGTGTTCAGACATTCCGTGAATCTCTCATTCAGATATCCTATGATTCATGGAATCGTTCCTTCCGGGATTTTGGAATTCACACTGTCCTAAGATTCCAGAACTCAGACGTTTTTTGATTCTACCATTCCGGAAATTATACATCCGGAGACTCTAGAATTCTAAAATTTTATGACTCTAGAATTCAGACATTTTGGGAATCTAGAATTCAGACGTTTTAGGATTCTAGAATTCAGACACTGGAAGATTCTAGAATTCGGACCTTTTAAAGATTCTAGAGTCCATACATTCTAGGAATCCATAATTCAGACATCTTCTGAGTCTAGGTTTTCGACATTTTCACATTGGAGAATTCAGACCTGTTGAAGATACTAGAATGCATACATTCCGAGATTCTGGAATTCACACATACTAAAATTCTAGAATTGAGACATCTTTGGATTCTAGAATTGTATCTGTCTACAATTCTAGAACTCATACATTTTCTGATTCTAGAATTCAGATGTCTTATCGTTTTACAATTCTGTAATTTGGACATGTGCAGATTCAGGATTCCAGCGTTTTATGATTCTAGATTCCATTCATTTTTTTGAATTCTAGAGTTCAGACCCTTTATGATTCTAGAAATCTGACATTCGATGATTCTAGATTTCAGAAATATTTGGGATTCTAGAATTCATACACTCTTGAAATCTAGAATTCATACATTCTACGATTCTGGAATTCATGCATTCCCAAATTTAAAAAAGTCACACATTCCAGAATTCTAGAATACATGCCTTCTTAACATTGTAGAAGCCATTCTTTCTAGGATTCCAAAATTCAGACGTTTTTACAATGGTAGAATTCATGCGTTCTAGGATTCTAGGATATAGACATATTTAAGACTCTAGAATACATACATTCTAAAATTCTAGAATTCAGGTCTTGTTAGGATTCTAGAATTTATACATGATAGGATACTAGAATTCACATATGCTATGATTCTAGAATTCAGACATTTTATGTTTCTAGAATTCAGACATTCTGAAATTCTGGAATTCAGCCATTGTTGGATTCTAGAATTGAGACCCTCTGCAACACACATTTTAGGAGTCTTGCATTCAGACATTCCATGATTCCCATATTCAGACATCTTATCATCCTAGAATTCAGACCTTCTAGGATTCTAGAATTTGCACTATTTACAGATTCTAGAATTCATACATTCAAGGAATCTATGATTCAGTCATGTTATGATTCTAGGATTTTGACATTTTTACATTGTAGAATTCAGAGCCGTTTAAGATTCTAGAATGCATACATTCCAAGATTCTAGAATTCAAACCTGCTAAAATTCTAGAATTCAGACATCGTTGGATTCTGGAAATTTAACATTCTACAATTCTAGAACACACACATTTTCAGATTCTCGAATTCAGACGTGTTATGATTCTACAATTCTAGAATTTAGACATCCGGAACTTCTAAATTCTCACCTTTTTTTTTTTTTTGGTTCTAGAACTCAGACATTTTAGGATTCTAGAATTCATGCATTTGAAGATTCTGAAATCCGGATCTTTTTTTGGATGCCAGAATTCATATATTCTAGGGACCTAGGTTTCCTACTTTTTAGGTTTCTGGAAATCATACATTCTAGGATTCTGGAATTCCAGAATTCAGACCTTTAGAGGATTCTGGAGTTCATTCATTCTAGGATTCTAGATTTCAGACTTTTCTATTATTCTAGAATTCAAGTATTCTTATATTCTGGAATTGAGACCTTTTTCAGATACTAGAATTCATACACCCTGGGATTCTAGCATTCATTCATTTTAGGATTCTAGAACTAAGACTTTTTATGGTCCTAGAATTCAGACATACTACCATTCGACAGTTCCGACATGCTTGCATTCTAGAATTCAGCATTTCTTCCATGGTAGAATTCACACATTTTAGAATTCGAAAATTTTGACATTTTAACGATTCCACAATTCATACATTTTTCGGATTCTAGAATTGAGGCATTTTATGATTCTAGAATTCATACATTCCGGAATTCTAGAATACAGACTTTTTAGGATTCAGAAATTTATACATTCTACGATTTTAGAGGTTAGACGTTTTAAAGATGCTAGAATTCAGACTTCTTTAGGATTCTAGAATTTGTGCCTTGTAGGATTCCAGAATTCACACTTTCTAGCATTCTAGAATTCAGATATTTCTTGATGCTAGAATTCAGTCATTGTAAAATTCTAGAATTCAGACATCATCGCTGGATTCTGAAATTAAGACTTTCCACAATTCTAGGACTAACATTTTTTAGGGTTTTAGAATTGAGACATTTTATCACTGTAGAATTCTAGAATATGGACATCCTCATATTCTAGAATTCAGACATTTTATGATTTTAGGATTCATACAGTTTAGCACTATAGAATTCAGACCTTTTTAAGATTCTAGAATTCATACATTTCAGGATTCTAGTATTCAGACATTCTATCATTCTTCCATTCATAGACCTTATGATTCTACAATTCATCTCTTCTAGGATTCTGGAACTCATCCTATATTATAATTCCCAATTTCAAACGTTCCTGTATTCTAGAATTTAGACATTTTGTGATTCTAGAATTCAGATATTCTAAAGCTCTAGAATTCAGATATGGTTGGAGTCCAGATTTCAGACTTTCTACAATTCTAGAACTCAGATATTTTGTGTTTCCAGAATTTCACACATTCCAGGATTCTAAAGTTCAATCCTGTCTTAGGATTCTAGAATGCGTACCTTCTAGGATTCTGGAATTCATACAGGTTGGGGTTCTAGAATTCATACATTCTAGGATTCCAGAATTCAAACCTTTATAGGATTCTAGAATTAATTCATTCAAGGATTCTAGAATCCGGACCTTTTTAGGATTCTAGAACTCATACATGCTAAGATTCCGGAATTTAGACCAGTTTAAGATTCTAGAATTCATACACTCTAAAATTCTAGAATGCCTACGTTCTAGGATTCTAAAATTCAGACTTTTTAAGGTTCTGGGATTCGGACATACTATAATTCTACAATTTCCACATTGCTTGAATTCTGGAATTCCGAATTTCTTCATTTATGCCATTCTCGCATTTAAAAATTCTAAAATTCATGTATTTGGTGATTCTAGAATTCACACCTTCTCGGATTCTAGAATTCAGACCTCTTTAGGATTCCAGAATTCAGACTTTGTTCATTCTAGAACTCATGCATTAAAAGATTCTAGAATTCAGATCTATTTAGGATTCTAGAATTCATACATTCTAAGATTCTAGAATTCAGACCTAGTTAGGATTCTGGAATTCATACGTTTGGGCATTCTGGAATCCATACGTTCTAAACTTGCAAATTTTATGCATTCTACAATTCTAGGGTACACACCTTTCTAACATTGTGGAATCCATTCTTTCGAGGATTCTAAAATTCAGGCCTTCTTAAAGTTCTTGAATTCATACATTCTAGGATTCTAGGATTCTAGGATTTGGACACATTTAAGATTCTAGAATTCATACATTCTAAAATTCTGGAACCCAGATCTTGTTAGGATTCTAGAATGCATACATTATGGGATACTGGAATTCACCCATTCTGTGAGTCTAGAATTCAGACATTGTTTCTGGCATTCAGACGTTCTAAAATTCTAGAATTCAGACATCGTGGGTTTCTGGAACGGAGACATTCTGCAACACACATTTTAGTAGTCTTGCGTTCAGACATTCTGTGAATCTCGCATTCAGATATCCTATGATTCATGGAATCGTTCCTTCCGGGATTCTGGAATTCACACTGTCCTAAGATTCCAGAACTCAGACGTTTCTTGATTCTACCATTCCGGAAATTAGACGTCCGGAGACTCTAGAATTCTAACATTTTATGACTCTAGAATTCAGACATTTTAGGATTCTAGAATTCAGACGTTTTAGGATTCTAGAATTCAGACATTGGAAGATTCTAGAATTCGGACCTTTTAAAGATTCTAGAGTCCATACATTCTAGGAATCCATAATTCAGACATCTTCTGAGTCTAGGTTTTCGACATTTTCACATTGGAGAATTCAGACCTGTTGAAGATTCTAGAATGCATACATTCCGAGATTCTGGAATTCACACATACTAAAATTCTAGAATTGAGACATCTTTGGATTCTAGAATTCTAACTGTCTACAATTCTAGAACTCACACATTTTCTGATTCTAGAATTCAGATGTTTTATCGTTTTACAATTCTGTAATTTGGACATGTGCAGATTCTGGAATTCCAGCGTTTTATGATTCTACAATCCATTCATTTTTGGATTCTAGAATTCAGACCCTTTATGATTCCAGAAATCTGACATTCGATGATTCTAGATTTCAGAAATATTTGGGATTCTAGAATTCATACATTCTTGGAATCTAGAACTCACACATTCTAGGATTCTGGAATTCATGCATTCTCAAATTATAAAAGTCACACATTCCAGAATTCTAGAATACACGCCTTCTTAACATCGTAGAAGCCATTCTTTCTAGGATTCCAAAATTCAGACGTTTTTTACAATGGTAGAATTCATGCATTCTAGGATTCTAGGATTTAGACATATTTAAGACACTAGAATACATACATTCTAAAATTCTAGAATTCAGGTCTTGTTAGGATTCTAGAATTTATACATGATAGGATACTAGAATTCAGACATTCTATGATTCTAGAATTCAGACATTTTCTGTTTCTAGAATTCAGACATTCTGAAATTCTAGAATTCAGCCATTGTTGGATTCTAGAATTGAGACCCTCTACAACACACATTTTAGGAGTCTTGCATTCAGACATTCGATGATTCCCACATTCAGACATCTTATGATCCTAGAATTCAGACCTTCTAGGATTCTAGAATTCGCACTCTTTGCAGATTCTAGAATTCATACATTCTAGGAATCTAGGATTCAGACATGTTATGATTCTAGGATTTCGACATTTTTACATTGTAGAATGCAGACCCGTTTAAGATTCTAGAATGCATACATTCCAAGATTCTAGAATATACACCTGCTAAAATTCTAGAATTCAGACATCGTTAGATTCTGGAAATTTAACATTCTACAATTCTAGAACACACACATTTTCAGATTCTCGGAATCAGACGTCTTATGATTCTACAATTCTAGAATTTAGACATCCGGAGCTTCTAGAATTCTCACATTTTTTTTTTAAATTTTAGAATTCAGACATTTTAGGATTCTAGAATTCATGAATTCGAAGATACCAAAATCCGGATCTTTTTTGGATGCCAGAATTCATACATTATAGGCACCTAAAATTCATACTTTTTAGGATTCTGGAAATCATACATTCTTGGATTCTAGAATTCAGACTTTTCTAGTATTCTAGAGTTCATGCATTCTAAGATTCTGGAATTGAGACCTTTTTCAGATTCTAGAATTCATACACCCTAGGATTCTAGAATTCATTCATTTTAGGATTCTAGAACTAAGACTTTTTATGGTCCTAGAATTCAGATATACTACCATTCGATAGTTCCGACATGCTTGCATTCTAGAATTCAGCCTTTCTTCCATGGTAGAATTCACACATTTTAGAATTCGAAAATTTTGACATTTTAACGATTCCACAATTCATACATTTTCGGATTCTAGAATTGAGGCATTTTATGATTCTAGAATTCATACATTCTGGGATTCTAGAATACAGACATTTTAGGATTCGGAAATTTATACATTCTAGGTTCTGGAGTTTAGACGTTTTGAAGATGCTAGAATTCAGACTTCTTTAGGATTCTAGAATGTGTGCCTTGTAGGATTCCAGAATTCACACGCTCTAGGATTCTAGAATTCAGACATTTCTTGATGCTAGTATTCAGTCATTCTAAAATTCTAGAATTCAGACATCATCGTTGGATTCTAAAATTAACACTTTCCACAATTCTAGGACTAACACTTTTTAGGGTTTTAGAATTGAGACATTTTATCATTGTAGAATTCTAGAATATGGACATCCTCATATTCTAGAATTCAGACATTTTATGATTTTAGGATTCATACAGTTCAGAACTGTAGAATTCAGACCTTTTTAAGATTCTAGGATTCATACATTTCAGGATTCTAGTATTCAGACATTCTATCATTCTTCCATTCATAGACCTAATGATTCTAAAGTTCATCTGTTCTAGGATTCTGGAATACATCCTTTATTGTAATTCCCGAATTCAACCGTTCTCGTATTCTAGAATTTAGACATTTTGTGATTCTAGAATTCAGATATTCTAAAGCTCTAGAATTCAGATATGGTTGGAGTACAGATTTCAGACTTTCTACAATTCTAGAACACAGACATTTTGGGATTCCAGAAATTCACACATTCCAGGATTCTAAAGTCCAATCCTGTCTTAGGATTCTAGAGTGCGTACCTTCTAGGATTCTAGAATTCATATAGGTTAGGCTTTTAGAATTCATACATTCTAGGATTCCAGAATTCAGACCTGTATAGGATTCTAGAATTCATACATTCTAGGATTCTAGAATTCGGACCTTTTTAGTATTCTAGAACTCATACATGCTAAGATTCCGGAATTTAGACCAGTTTAAAATTCTCGAAATCATGCACTCTACAATTCTAGAATTCCTACGTTCTACGATTCTAAAATTCAGACTTTTTAAGGTTCTAGGATTCGGACATACTATAATTCTACAATTTCCACATTGCTTGAATTCTGGAATTCCGAATTTCTTCATTTATACCATTCTCGCATTCAAAAATTCTAAAATTCATGTATGTGGTGATTCTAGAATTCACACCTTCTCGGATTCTAGAATTCAGACCTCTTTAGGATTCCAGAATTCAGACTTTTTATCCTTCTAGAACTCATGCATTCAAAGATTCTAGAATTCGGATCTATTTAGGATTCTAGAAATCATACACTCTAAGATTCTGGAATTCAGACCTAGTTAGGATTCTAGAATTCATACGTTTGGGCATTCTGGAATCCATACTTTCTAAACTTGCAAATTTCATGCATTCTACAGTTCTGGAGTACACACCTTTTTAACATTGTGGAATCCATTTTTTCGAGGATTCTAAAATTCAGGCCTTCTTAAATTTCTTGAATTCATACATTCTAAGGTTCTGGGATTCTAGGATTTGGACACATTAAAGATTCTAGAATTCGTACATTCTAAAATTCTGGAACCCACATCTTGTTAGCATTCTAGAATGCATACATTATGGGATACTGGAATTCACGCATTCTGTGAATCTAGAATTCAGACATTGTTTCTGGCATTCAGACGTTCTAAAATTCTAGAATTCAGACATTGTGGGTTTCTGGAACAGAGACGTTCTGCAACACACATTTTAGTCACCTTGTGTTCAGACATTCCGTGAATCTCTCATTCAGATATCCTATGATTCATGGAATCGTTCCTTCCGGGATTTTGGAATTCACACTGTCCTAAGATTCCAGAACTCAGACGTTTTTTGATTCTACCATTCCGGAAATTATACATCCGGAGACTCTAGAATTCTAAAATTTTATGACTCTAGAATTCAGACATTTTGGGAATCTAGAATTCAGACGTTTTAGGATTCTAGAATTCAGACACTGGAAGATTCTAGAATTCGGACCTTTTAAAGTTTCTAGAGTCCATACATTCTAGGAATCCATAATTCAGACATCTTCTGAGTCTAGGTTTTCGACATTTTCACATTGGAGAATTCAGACCTGTTGAAGATTCTAGAATGCATACATTCCGATATTCTGGAATTCACACATACTAAAATTCTAGAATTGAGACATCTTTGGATTCTAGAATTGTATCTGTCTACAATTCTAGAACTCATACATTTTCTGATTCTAGAATTCAGATGTTTTATCGTTTTACAATTCTGTAATTTGGACATGTGCAGATTCAGGATTCCAGCGTTTTATGATTCTAGATTCCATTCATTTTTTTGGATTCTAGAGTTCAGACCCTTTATGATTCTAGAAATCTGACATTCGATGATTCTAGATTTCAGAAATATTTGGGATTCTAGAATTCATACACTCTTGAAATCTAGAATTCATTCATTCTAGGATTCTGGAATTCATGCATTCTCAAATTTAAAAAAGTCACACATTCCAGAATTCTAGAATACATGCCTTCTTAACATTGTAGAAGCCATTCTTTCTAGGATTCCAAAATTCAGACGTTTTTACAATGGTAGAATTCATGCGTTCTAGGATTCTAGGATATAGACATATTTAAGACTCTAGAATACATACATTCTAAAATTCTAGAATTCAGGTCTTGTTAGGATTCTAGAATTTATACATGATAGGATACTAGAATTCACATATTCTATGATTCTAGAATTCAGGCATTTTATGTTTCTAGAATTCAGACATTCTGAAATTCTGGAATTCAGCCATTGTTGGATTCTAGAATTGAGACCCTCTGCAACACACATTTTAGGAGTCTTGCATTCAGACATTCCATGATTCCCATATTCAGACATCTTATCATCCTAGAATTCAGACCTTCTAGGATTCTAGAATTTGCACTATTTACAGATTCTAGAATTCATACATTCAAGGAATCTATGATTCAGTCATGTTATGATTCTAGGATTTTGACATTTTTACATTGTAGAATTCAGAGCCGTTTAAGATTCTAGAATGCATACATTCCAAGATTCTAGAATTCAAACCTGCTAAAATTCTAGAATTCAGACATCGTTGGATTCTGGAAATTTAACATTCTACAATTCTAGAACACACACATTTTCAGATTCTTGAATTCAGACGTGTTATGATTCTACAATTCTAGAATTTAGACATCCGGAACTTCTAAATTCTCACCTTTTTTTTTTTTTGGTTCTAGAATTCAGACATTTTAGGATTCTAGAATTCATGCATTTGAAGATTCTGAAATCCGGATCTTTTTTTGGATGCCAGAATTCATATATTCCAGGGACCTAGGTTTCCTACTTTTTAGGTTTCTGGAAATCATACATTCTAGGATTCTGGAATTCCAGAATTCAGACCTTTAGAGGATTCTGGAGTTCATTCATTCTAGGATTCTAGATTTCAGACTTTTCTAGTATTCTAGAATTCATGTATTCTTATATTCTGGAATTGAGACCTTTTTCAGATTCTAGAATTCATACACCCTGGGATTCTAGCATTCATTCATTTTAGGATTCTAGAACTAAGACTTTTTATGGTCCTAGAATTCAGACATACTACCATTCGACAGTTCCGACATGCTTGCATTCTAGAATTCAGCATTTCTTCCATGGTAGAATTCACACATTTTAGAATTCGAAAATTTTGACATTTTAACGATTCCACAATTCATACATTTTTCGGATTCTAGAATTGAGGCATTTTATGATTCTAGAATTCATACATTCCGGAATTCTAGAATACAGACTTTTTAGGATTCAGAAATTTATACATTCTACGATTTTAGAGGTTAGACGTTTTAAAGATGCTAGAATTCAGACTTCTTTAGGATTCTAGAATTTGTGCCTTGTAGGATTCCAGAATTCACACTTTCTAGCATTCTAGAATTCAGATATTTCTTGATGCTAGAATTCAGTCATTGTAAAATTCTAGAATTCAGACATCATCGCTGGATTCTAAAATTAAGACTTTCCACAATTCTAGGACTAACATTTTTTAGGGTTTTAGAATTGAGACATTTTATCATTGTAGAATTCTAGAATATGGACATCCTCATATTCTAGAATTCAGACATTTTATGATTTTAGGATTCATACAGTTTAGCACTATAGAATTCAGACCTTTTTAAGATTCTAGAATTCATACATTTCAGGATTCTAGTATTCAGACATTCTATCATTCTTCCATTCATAGACCTTATGATTCTACAATTCATCTCTTCTAGGATTCTGGAACTCATCCTATATTATAATTCCCAATTTCAAACGTTCCTGTATTCTAGAATTTAGACATTTTGTGATTCTAGAATTCAGATATTTTAAAGCTCTAGAATTCAGATATGGTTGGAGTCCAGATTTCAGACTTTCTACAATTCTAGAACTCAGATATTTTGTGTTTCCAGAATTTCACACATTCCAGGATTCTAAAGTTCAATCCTGTCTTAGGATTCTAGAATGCGTACCTTCTAGGATTCTGGAATTCATACAGGTTGGGGTTCTAGAATTCATACATTCTAGGATTCCAGAATTCAAACCTTTATAGGATTCTAGAATTAATTCATTCAAGGATTCTAGAATCCGGACCTTTTTAGGATTCTAGAACTCATACATGCTAAGATTCCGGAATTTAGACCAGTTTAAGATTCTAGAATTCATACACTGTAAATTTCTAGAATGCCTACGTTCTAGGATTCTAAAGTACAGACGTTTTAATGTTCTGGGATTCGGACATACTATAATTCTACAATTTCCACATTGCTTGAATTCTGGAATTCCGAATTTCTTCATTTATGCCATTCTCGCATTTAAAAATTCTAAA
Organism: Saimiri boliviensis; assembly: GCF_048565385.1. Lineage (NCBI taxonomy): Eukaryota > Metazoa > Chordata > Mammalia > Primates > Cebidae > Saimiri > Saimiri boliviensis. The sequence goes on along the minus strand of NC_133470.1, from coordinate 80,829,023 downwards.
ATTCATGTATGTGGTGATTCTAGAATTCACACCTTCTCGGATTCTAGAATTCAGACCTCTTTAGGATTCCACAATTCAGACTTTGTTCATTCTAGAACTCATGCATTAAAAGATTCGAGAATTCAGATCTATTTAGGATTCTAGAATTCATACATTCTAAGATTCTAGAATTCAGACCTAGTTAGGATTCTGGAATTCATACGTTTGGGCATTCTGGAATCCATACGTTCTAAACTTGCAAATTTTATGCATTCTACAATTCTAGGGTACACACCTTTCTAACATTGTGGAATCCATTCTTTCGAGGATTCTAAAATTCAGGCCTTCTTAAAGTTCTTGAATTCATACATTCTAGGATTCTAGGATTCTAGGATTTGGACACATTTAAGATTCTAGAATTCATACATTCTAAAATTCTGGAACCCAGATCTTGTTAGGATTCTAGAATGCATACATTATGGGATACTGGAATTCACCCATTCTGTGAGTCTAGAATTCAGACATTGTTTCTGGCATTCAGACGTTCTAAAATTCTAGAATTCAGACATCGTGGGTTTCTGGAACGGAGACATTCTGCAACACACATTTTAGTAGTCTTGCGTTCAGACATTCTGTGAATCTCGCATTCAGATATCCTATGATTCATGGAATCGTACCTTCCGGGATTCTGGAATTCACACTGTCCTAAGATTCCAGAACTCAGACGTTTCTTGATTCTACCATTCCGGAAATTAGACGTCCGGAGACTCTAGAATTCTAACATTTTATGACTCTAGAATTCAGACATTTTAGGATTCTAGAATTCAGACGTTTTAGGATTCTAGAATTCAGACATTGGAAGATTCTAGAATTCGGACCTTTTAAAGATTCTAGAGTCCATACATTCTAGGAATCCATAATTCAGACATCTTCTGAGTCTAGGTTTTCGACATTTTCACATTGGAGAATTCAGACCTGTTGAAGATTCTAGAATGCATACATTCCGAGATTCTGGAATTCACACATACTAAAATTCTAGAATTGAGACATCTTTGGATTCTAGAATTCTAACTGTCTACAATTCTAGAACTCACATATTTTCTGATTCTAGAATTCAGATGTTTTATCGTTTTACAATTCTGTAATTTGGACATGTGCAGATTCTGGAATTCCAGCGTTTTATGATTCTACAATCCATTCATTTTTGGATTCTAGAATTCAGACCTTTTATGATTCCAGAAATCTGACATTCGATGATTCTAGATTTCAGAAATATTTGGGATTCTATAATTCATACATTCTTGGAATCTAGAACTCACACATTCTAGGATTCTGGAATTCATGCATTCTCAAATTATAAAAGTCACACATTCCAGAATCCTAGAATACACGCCTTCTTAACATCGTAGAAGCCATTCTTTCTAGGATTCCAAAATTCAGACGTTTTTTACAATGGTAGAATTCATGCATTCTAGGATTCTAGGATTTAGACATATTTAAGACACTAGAATACATACATTCTAAAATTCTAGAATTCAGGTCTTGTTAGGATTCTAGAATTTATACATGATAGGATACTAGAATTCAGACATTCTATGATTCTAGAATTCAGACATTTTCTGTTTCTAGAATTCAGAAATTCTGAAATTCTAGAATTCAGCCATTGTTGGATTCTAGAATTGAGACCCTCTACAACACACATTTTAAGAGACTTGCATTCAGACATTCGATGATTCCCACATTCAGACATCTTATGATCCTAGAATTCAGACCTTCTAGGATTCTAGAATTCGCACTATTTGCAGATTCTTGAATTCATACATTCTAGGAATCTAGGATTCAGACATGTTATGATTCTAGGATTTCGACATTTTTACATTGTAGAATGCAGACCCGTTTAAGATTCTAGAATGCATACATTCCAAGATTCTAGAATATACACCTGCTAAAATTCTAGAATTCAGACATCGTTAGATTCTGGAAATTTAACATTCTACAATTCTAGAACACACACATTTTCAGATTCTCGGAATCAGACGTCTTATGATTCTACAATTCTAGAATTTAGACATCCGGAGCTTCTAGAATTCTCACATTTTTTTTTTTAAATTTTAGAATTCAGACATTTTAGGATTCTAGAATTCATGAATTCGAAGATACCAAAATCCGGATCTTTTTTGGATGCCAGAATTCATACATTATAGGCACCTAAAATTCATACTTTTTAGGATTCTGGAAATCATACATTCTTGGATTCTAGAATTCAGACTTTTCTAGTATTCTAGAGTTCATGCATTCTAAGATTCTGGAATTGAGACCTTTTTCAGATTCTAGAATTCATACACCCTAGGATTCTAGAATTCATTCATTTTAGGATTCTAGAACTAAGACTTTTTATGGTCCTAGAATTCAGATATACTACCATTCGATAGTTCCGACATGCTTGCATTCTAGAATTCAGCCTTTCTTCCATGGTAGAATTCACACATTTTAGAATTCGAAAATTTTGACATTTTAACGATTCCACAATTCATACATTTTCGGATTCTAGAATTGAGGCATTTTATGATTCTAGAATTCATACATTCTGGGATTCTAGAATACAGACATTTTAGGATTCGGAAATTTATACATTCTAGGTTCTGGAGTTTAGACGTTTTGAAGATGCTAGAATTCAGACTTCTTTAGGATACTAGAATGTGTGCCTTGTAGGATTCCAGAATTCACACGCTCTAGGATTCTAGAATTCAGACATTTCTTGATGCTAGTATTCAGTCATTCTAAAATTCTAGAATTCAGACATCATCGTTGGATTCTAAAATTAACACTTTCCACAATTCTAGGACTAACACTTTTTAGGGTTTTAGAATTGAGACATTTTATCATTGTAGAATTCTAGAATATGGACATCCTCATATTCTAGAATTCAGACATTTTATGATTTTAGGATTCATACAGTTCAGAACTGTAGAATTCAGACCTTTTTAAGATTCTAGGATTCATACATTTCAGGATTCTAGTATTCAGACATTCTATCATTCTTCCATTCATAGACCTAATGATTCTAAAGTTCATCTGTTCTAGGATTCTGGAATACATCCTTTATTGTAATTCCCGAATTCAACCGTTCTCGTATTCTAGAATTTAGACATTTTGTGATTCTAGAATTCAGATATTCTAAAGCTCTAGAATTCAGATATGGTTGGAGTACAGATTTCAGACTTTCTACAATTCTAGAACACAGACATTTTGGGATTCCAGAAATTCACACATTTCAGGATTCTAAAGTCCAATCCTGTCTTAGGATTCTAGAGTGTGTACCTTCTAGGATTCTAGAATTCATATAGGTTAGGCTTTTAGAATTCATACATTCTAGGATTCCAGAATTCAGACCTGTGTAAAATTCTAGAATTCATACATTCTAGGATTCTAGAATTCGGACCTTTTTAGTATTCTAGAACTCATACATGCTAAGATTCCGGAATTTAGACCAGTTTAAAATTCTCGAAATCATGCACTCTACAATTCTAGAATTCCTACGTTCTACGATTCTAAAATTCAGACTTTTTAAGGTTCTAGGATTCGGACATACTATAATTCTACAATTTCCACATTGCTTGAATTCTGGAATTCCGAATTTCTTCATTTATACCATTCTCGCATTCAAAAATTCTAAAATTCATTTATGTGGTGATTCTAGAATTCACACCTTCTCGGATTCTAGAATTCAGACCTCTTTAGGATTCCAGAATTCAGACTTTTTATCCTTCTAGAACTCATGCATTCAAAGATTCTAGAATTCGGATCTATTTAGGATTCTAGAAATCATACACTCTAAGATTCTGGAATTCAGACCTAGTTAGGATTCTAGAATTCATACGTTTGGGCATTCTGGAATCCATACTTTCTAAACTTGCAAATTTCATGCATTCTACAGTTCTGGAGTACACACCTTTTTATCATTGTGGAATCCATTTTTTCGAGGATTCTAAAATTCAGGCCTTCTTAAATTTCTTGAATTCATACATTCTAAGGTTCTGGGATTCTAGGATTTGGACACATTAAAGATTCTAGAATTCGTACATTCTAAAATTCTGGAACCCACATCTTGTTAGCATTCTAGAATGCATACATTATGGGATACTGGAATTCACGCATTCTGTGAATCTAGAATTCAGACATTGTTTCTGGCATTCAGACGTTCTAAAATTCTAGAATTCAGACATTGTGGGTTTCTGGAACAGAGACGTTCTGCAACACACATTTTAGTCACCTTGTGTTCAGACATTCCGTGAATCTCTCATTCAGATATCCTATGATTCATGGAATCGTTCCTTCCGGGATTTTGGAATTCACACTGTCCTAAGATTCCAGAACTCAGACGTTTTTTGATTCTACCATTCCGGAAATTATACATCCGGAGACTCTAGAATTCTAAAATTTTATGACTCTAGAATTCAGACATTTTGGGAATCTAGAATTCAGACGTTTTAGGATTCTAGAATTCAGACACTGGAAGATTCTAGAATTCGGACCTTTTAAAGATTCTAGAGTCCATACATTCTAGGAATCCATAATTCAGACATCTTCTGAGTCTAGGTTTTCGACATTTTCACATTGGAGAATTCAGACCTGTTGAAGATACTAGAATGCATACATTCCGAGATTCTGGAATTCACACATACTAAAATTCTAGAATTGAGACATCTTTGGATTCTAGAATTGTATCTGTCTACAATTCTAGAACTCATACATTTTCTGATTCTAGAATTCAGATGTTTTATCGTTTTACAATTCTGTAATTTGGACATGTGCAGATTCAGGATTCCAGCGTTTTATGATTCTAGATTCCATTCATTTTTTTGGATTCTAGAGTTCAGACCCTTTATGATTCTAGAAATCTGACATTCGATGATTCTAGATTTCAGAAATATTTGGGATTCTAGAATTCATACACTCTTGAAATCTAGAATTCATTCATTCTAGGATTCTGGAATTCATGCATTCTCAAATTTAAAAAAGTCACACATTCCAGAATTCTAGAATACATGCCTTCTTAACATTGTAGAAGCCATTCTTTCTAGGATTCCAAAATTCAGACGTTTTTACAATGGTAGAATTCATGCGTTCTAGGATTCTAGGATATAGACATATTTAAGACTCTAGAATACATACATTCTAAAATTCTAGAATTCAGGTCTTGTTAGGATTCTAGAATTTATACATGATAGGATACTAGAATTCACATATTCTATGATTCTATAATTCAGGCATTTTATGTTTCTAGAATTCAGACATTCTGAAATTCTGGAATTCAGCCATTGTTGGATTCTAGAATTGAGACCCTCTGCAACACACATTTTAGGAGTCTTGCATTCAGACATTCCATGATTCCCATATTCAGACATCTTATCATCCTAGAATTCAGACCTTCTAGGATTCTAGAATTTGCACTATTTACAGATTCTAGAATTCATACATTCAAGGAATCTATGATTCAGTCATGTTATGATTCTAGGATTTTGACATTTTTACATTGTAGAATTCAGAGCCGTTTAAGATTCTAGAATGCATACATTCCAAGATTCTAGAATTCAAACCTGCTAAAATTCTAGAATTCAGACATCGTTGGATTCTGGAAATTTAACATTCTACAATTCTAGAACACACACATTTTCAGATTCTCGAATTCAGACGTGTTATGATTCTACAATTCTAGAATTTAGACATCCGGAACTTCTAAATTCTCACCTTTTTTTTTTTTTGGTTCTAGAATTCAGACATTTTAGGATTCTAGAATTCATGCATTTGAAGATTCTGAAATCCGGATCTTTTTTTGGATGCCAGAATTCATATATTCTAGGGACCTAGGTTTCCTACTTTTTAGGTTTCTGGAAATCATACATTCTAGGATTCTGGAATTCCAGAATTCAGACCTTTAGAGGATTCTGGAGTTCATTCATTCTAGGATTCTAGATTTCAGACTTTTCTAGTATTCTAGAATTCATGTATTCTTATATTCTGGAATTGAGACCTTTTTCAGATTCTAGAATTCATACACCCTGGGATTCTAGCATTCATTCATTTTAGGATTCTAGAACTAAGACTTTTTATGGTCCTAGAATTCAGACATACTACCATTCGACAGTTCCGACATGCTTGCATTCTAGAATTCAGCATTTCTTCCATGGTAGAATTCACACATTTTAGAATTCGAAAATTTTGACATTTTAACGATTCCACAATTCATACATTTTTCGGATTCTAGAATTGAGGCATTTTATGATTCTAGAATTCATACATTCCGGAATTCTAGAATACAGACTTTTTAGGATTCAGAAATTTATACATTCTACGATTTTAGAGGTTAGACGTTTTAAAGATGCTAGAATTCAGACTTCTTTAGGATTCTAGAATTTGTGCCTTGTAGGATTCCAGAATTCACACTTTCTAGCATTCTAGAATTCAGATATTTCTTGATGCTAGAATTCAGTCATTGTAAAATTCTAGAATTCAGACATCATCGCTGGATTCTAAAATTAAGACTTTCCACAATTCTAGGACTAACATTTTTTAGGGTTTTAGAATTGAGACATTTTATCATTGTAGAATTCTAGAATATGGACATCCTCATATTCTAGAATTCAGACATTTTATGATTTTAGGATTCATACAGTTTAGCACTATAGAATTCAGACCTTTTTAAGATTCTAGAATTCATACATTTCAGGATTCTAGTATTCAGACATTCTATCATTCTTCCATTCATAGACCTTATGATTCTACAATTCATCTCTTCTAGGATTCTGGAACTCATCCTATATTATAATTCCCAATTTCAAACGTTCCTGTATTCTAGAACTTAGACATTTTGTGATTCTAGAATTCAGATATTCTAAAGCTCTAGAATTCAGATATGGTTGGAGTCCAGATTTCAGACTTTCTACAATTCTAGAACTCAGATATTTTGTGTTTCCAGAATTTCACACATTCCAGGATTCTAAAGTTCAATCCTGTCTTAGGATTCTAGAATGCGTACCTTCTAGGATTCTGGAATTCATACAGGTTGGGGTTCTAGAATTCATACATTCTAGGATTCCAGAATTCAAACCTTTATAGGATTCTAGAATTAATTCATTCAAGGATTCTAGAATCCGGACCTTTTTAGGATTCTAGAACTCATACATGCTAAGATTCCGGAATTTAGACCAGTTTAAGATTCTAGAATTCATACACTGTAAATTTCTAGAATGCCTACGTTCTAGGATTCTAAAGTTCAGACGTTTTAAGGTTCTGGGATTCGGACATACTATAATTCTACAATTTCCACATTGCTTGAATTCTGGAATTCCGAATTTCTTCATTTATGCCATTCTCGCATTTAAAAATTCTAAAATTCATGTATTTGGTGATTCTAGAATTCACACCTTCTCGGATTCTAGAATTCAGACCTCTTTAGGATTCCAGAATTCAGACTTTGTTCATTCTAGAACTCATGCATTAAAAGATTCTAGAATTCAGATCTATTTAGGATTCTAGAATTCATACATTCTAAGATTCTAGAATTCAGACCTAGTTAGGATTCTGGAATTCATACGTTTGGGCATTCTGGAATCCATACGTTCTAAACTTGCAAATTTTATGCATTCTACAATTCTAGGGTACACACCTTTCTAACATTGTGGAATCCATTCTTTCGAGGATTCTAAAATTCAGGCCTTCTTAAAGTTCTTGAATTCATACATTCTAGGATTCTAGGATTCTAGGATTTGGACACATTTAAGATTCTAGAATTCATACATTCTAAAATTCTGGAACCCAGATCTTGTTAGGATTCTAGAATGCATACATTATGGGATACTGGAATTCACCCATTCTGTGAGTCTAGAATTCAGACATTGTTTCTGGCATTCAGACGTTCTAAAATTCTAGAATTCAGACATCGTGGGTTTCTGGAACGGAGACATTCTGCAACACACATTTTAGTAGTCTTGCGTTCAGACATTCTGTGAATCTCGCATTCAGATATCCTATGATTCATGCAATCGTACCTTCCGGGATTCTGGAATTCACACTGTCCTAAGATTCCAGAACTCAGACGTTTCTTGATTCTACCATTCCGGAAATTAGACGTCCGGAGACTCTAGAATTCTAACATTTTATGACTCTAGAATTCAGACATTTTAGGATTCTAGAATTCAGACGTTTTAGGATTCTAGAATTCAGACATTGGAAGATTCTAGAATTCGGACCTTTTAAAGATTCTAGAGTCCATACATTCTAGGAATCCATAATTCAGACATCTTCTGAGTCTAGGTTTTCGACATTTTCACATTGGAGAATTCAGACCTGTTGAAGATTCTAGAATGCATACATTCCGAGATTCTGGAATTCACACATACTAAAATTCTAGAATTGAGACATCTTTGGATTCTAGAATTCTAACTGTCTACAATTCTAGAACTCACATATTTTCTGATTCTAGAATTCAGATGTTTTATCGTTTTACAATTCTGTAATTTGGACATGTGCAGATTCTGGAATTCCAGCGTTTTATGATTCTACAATCCATTCATTTTTGGATTCTAGAATTCAGACCCTTTATGATTCCAGAAATCTGACATTCGATGATTCTAGATTTCAGAAATATTTGGGATTCTATAATTCATACATTCTTGGAATCTAGAACTCACACATTCTAGGATTCTGGAATTCATGCATTCTCAAATTATAAAAGTCACACATTCCAGAATTCTAGAATACACGCCTTCTTAACATCGTAGAAGCCATTCTTTCTAGGATTCCAAAATTCAGACGTTTTTTACAATGGTAGAATTCATGCATTCTAGGATTCTAGGATTTAGACATATTTAAGACACTAGAATACATACATTCTAAAATTCTAGAATTCAGGTCTTGTTAGGATTCTAGAATTTATACATGATAGGATACTAGAATTCAGACATTCTATGATTCTAGAATTCAGACATTTTCTGTTTCTAGAATTCAGACATTCTGAAATTCTAGAATTCAGCCATTGTTGGATTCTAGAATTGAGACCCTCTACAACACACATTTTAGGAGACTTGCATTCAGACATTCGATGATTCCCACATTCAGACATCTTATGATCCTAGAATTCAGACCTTCTAGGATTCTAGAATTCGCACTCTTTGCAGATTCTAGAATTCATACATTCTAGGAATCTAGGATTCAGACATGTTATGATTCTAGGATTTCGACATTTTTACATTGTAGAATGCAGACCCGTTTAAGATTCTAGAATGCATACATTCCAAGATTCTAGAATATACACCTGCTAAAATTCTAGAATTCAGACATCGTTAGATTCTGGAAATTTAACATTCTACAATTCTTGAACACACACATTTTCAGATTCTCGGAATCAGACGTCTTATGATTCTACAATTCTAGAATTTAGACATCCGGAGCTTCTAGAATTCTCACATTTTTTTTTTTTTAATTTTAGAATTCAGACATTTTAGGATTCTAGAATTCTTGAATTCGAAGATTCCAAAATCCGGATCTTTTTTGGATGCCAGAATTCATACATTATAGGCACCTAAAATTCATACTTTTTAGGATTCTGGAAATCATACATTCTTGGATTCTAGAATTCAGACTTTTCTAGTATTCTAGAGTTCATGCATTCTAAGATTCTGGAATTGAGACCTTTTTCAGATTCTAGAATTCATACACCCTAGGATTCTAGAATTCATTCATTTTAGGATTCTAGAACTAAGACTTTTTATGGTCCTAGAATTCAGTTATACTACCATTCGATAGTTCCGACACGCTTGCATTCTAGAATTCAGCCTTTCTTCCATGGTAGAATTCACACATTTTAGAATTCGAAAATTTTGACATTTTAACGATTCCACAATTCATACATTTTCGGATTCTAGAATTGAGGCATTTTATGATTCTAGAATTCATACATTCTGGGATTCTAGAATACAGACATTTTAGGATTCGGAAATTTATACATTCTAGGTTCTGGAGTTTAGACGTTTTGAAGATGCTAGAATTCAGACTTCTTTAGGATACTAGAATGTGTGCCTTGTAGGATTCCAGAAGTCACACGTTCTAGGATTCTAGAATTCAGACATTTCTTGATGCTAGTATTCAGTCATTCTAAAATTCTAGAATTCAGACATCATCGTTGGATTCTAAAATTAACACTTTCCACAATTCTAGGACTAACACTTTTTAGGGTTTTAGAATTGAGACATTTTATCATTGTAGAATTCTAGAATATGGACATCCTCATATTCTAGAATTCAGACATTTTATGATCTTAGGATTCATACAGTTCAGAACTGTAGAATTCAGACCTCTTTTAAGATCCTAGGATTCATACATTTCAGGATTCTAGTATTCAGACATTCTATCATTCTTCCATTCATAGACCTTATGATTCTAAAGTTCATCTGTTCTAGGATTCTGGAATACATCCTTTATTGTAATTCCCGAATTCAACCGTTCTCGTATTCTAGAATTTAGACATTTTGTGATTCTAGAATTCAGATATTCTAAAGCTCTAGAATTCAGATATGGTTGGAGTACAGATTTCAGACTTTCTACAATTCTAGAACACAGACATTTTGGGATTCCAGAAATTCACACATTCCAGGATTCTAAAGTCCAATCCTGTCTTAGGATTCTAGAATGCGTACCTTCTAGGATTCTAGAATTCATATAGGTTAGGCTTTTAGAATTCATACATTCTAGGATTCCAGAATTCAGACCTGTATAGGATTCTAGAATTCATACATTCTAGGATTCTAGAATTCGGACCTTTTTAGTATTCTAGAACTCATACATGCTAAGATTCCGGAATTTAGACCAGTTTAAGATTCTAGAAATCATGCACTCTAAAATTCTAGAATTCCTACGTTCTACGATTCTAAAATTCAGACTTTTTAAGGTTCTAGGATTCGGACATACTATAATTCTTCAATTTCCACATTGCTTGCATTCTGGAATTCCGAATTTCTTCATTTATACCATTCTCGCATTCAAAAATTCTAAAATTCATGTATGTGGTGATTCTAGAATTCACACCTTCTCGGATTCTAGAATTCAGACCTCTTTAAAATTCCAGAATTCAGACTTTTTATCCTTCTAGAACTCATGCATTCAAAGATTCTAGAATTCGGATCTATTTAGGATTCTAGAAATCATACACTCTAAGATTCTGGAATTCAGACCTAGTTAGGATTCTAGAGTTCATACGTTTGGGCATTCTGGAATCCATACTTTCTAAACTTGCAAATTTCATGCATTCTACAATTCTGGAGTACACACCTTTTTAACATTGTGGAATCCATTTTTTCGAGGATTCTAAAATTCAGGCCTTCTTAAATTTCTTGAATTCATACATTCTAAGGTTCTGGGATTCTAGGATTTGGACACATTAAAGATCCTAGAATTCGTACATTCTAAAATTCTGGAACCCACATCTTGTTAGCATTCTAGAATGCATACATTATGGGATACTGGAATTCACGCATTCTGTGAATCTAGAATTCAGACATTGTTTCTGGCATTCAGACGTTCTAAAATTCTAGAATTCAGACATTGTGGGTTTCTGGAACAGAGACGTTCTGCAACACACATTTTAGTCACCTTGTGTTCAGACATTCCGTGAATCTCTCATTCAGATATCCTATGATTCATGGAATCGTTCCTTCCGGGATTTTGGAATTCACACTGTCCTAAGATTCCAGAACTCAGACGTTTTTTGATTCTACCATTCCGGAAATTATACATCCGGAGACTCTAGAATTCTAAAATTTTATGACTCTAGAATTCAGACATTTTGGGAATCTAGAATTCAGACGTTTTAGGATTCTAGAATTCAGACACTGGAAGATTCTAGAATTCGGACCTTTTAAAGATTCTAGAGTCCATACATTCTAGGAATCCATAATTCAGACATCTTCTGAGTCTAGGTTTTCGACATTTTCACATTGGAGAATTCAGACCTGTTGAAGATACTAGAATGCATACATTCCGAGATTCTGGAATTCACACATACTAAAATTCTAGAATTGAGACATCTTTGGATTCTAGAATTGTATCTGTCTACAATTCTAGAACTCATACATTTTCTGATTCTAGAATTCAGATGTCTTATCGTTTTACAATTCTGTAATTTGGACATGTGCAGATTCAGGATTCCAGCGTTTTATGATTCTAGATTCCATTCATTTTTTTGGATTCTAGAGTTCAGACCCTTTATGATTCTAGAAATCTGACATTCGATGATTCTAGATTTCAGAAATATTTGGGATTCTAGAATTCATACACTCTTGAAATCTAGAATTCATACATTCTACGATTCTGGAATTCATGCATTCCCAAATTTAAAAAAGTCACACATTCCAGAATTCTAGAATACATGCCTTCTTAACATTGTAGAAGCCATTCTTTCTAGGATTCCAAAATTCAGACGTTTTTACAATGGTAGAATTCATGCGTTCTAGGATTCTAGGATATAGACATATTTAAGACTCTAGAATACATACATTCTAAAATTCTAGAATTCAGGTCTTGTTAGGATTCTAGAATTTATACATGATAGGATACTAGAATTCACATATGCTATGATTCTAGAATTCAGACATTTTATGTTTCTAGAATTCAGACATTCTGAAATTCTGGAATTCAGCCATTGTTGGATTCTAGAATTGAGACCCTCTGCAACACACATTTTAGGAGTCTTGCATTCAGACATTCCATGATTCCCATATTCAGACATCTTATCATCCTAGAATTCAGACCTTCTAGGATTCTAGAATTTGCACTATTTACAGATTCTAGAATTCATACATTCAAGGAATCTATGATTCAGTCATGTTATGATTCTAGGATTTTGACATTTTTACATTGTAGAATTCAGAGCCGTTTAAGATTCTAGAATGCATACATTCCAAGATTCTAGAATTCAAACCTGCTAAAATTCTAGAATTCAGACATCGTTGGATTCTGGAAATTTAACATTCTACAATTCTAGAACACACACATTTTCAGATTCTCGAATTCAGACGTGTTATGATTCTACAATTCTAGAATTTAGACATCCGGAACTTCTAAATTCTCACCTTTTTTTTTTTTTGGTTCTAGAACTCAGACATTTTAGGATTCTAGAATTCATGCATTTGAAGATTCTGAAATCCGGATCTTTTTTTGGATGCCAGAATTCATATATTCTAGGGACCTAGGTTTCCTACTTTTTAGGTTTCTGGAAATCATACATTCTAGGATTCTGGAATTCCAGAATTCAGACCTTTAGAGGATTCTGGAGTTCATTCATTCTAGGATTCTAGATTTCAGACTTTTCTATTATTCTAGAATTCATGTATTCTTATATTCTGGAATTGAGACCTTTTTCAGATACTAGAATTCATACACCCTGGGATTCTAACATTCATTCATTTTAGGATTCTAGAACTAAGACTTTTTATGGTCCTAGAATTCAGACATACTACCATTCGACAGTTACGACATGCTTGCATTCTAGAATTCAGCATTTCTTCCATGGTAGAATTCACACATTTTAGAATTCGAAAATTTTGACATTTTAACGATTCCACAATTCATACATTTTTCGGATTCTAGAATTGAGGCATTTTATGATTCTAGAATTCATACATTCCGGAATTCTAGAATACAGACTTTTTAGGATTCAGAAATTTATACATTCTACGATTTTAGAGGTTAGACGTTTTAAAGATGCTAGAATTCAGACTTCTTTAGGATTCTAGAATTTGTGCCTTGTAGGATTCCAGAATTCACACTTTCTAGCATTCTAGAATTCAGATATTTCTTGATGCTAGAATTCAGTCATTGTAAAATTCTAGAATTCAGACATCATCGCTGGATTCTGAAATTAAGACTTTCCACAATTCTAGGACTAACATTTTTTAGGGTTTTAGAATTGAGACATTTTATCACTGTAGAATTCTAGAATATGGACATCCTCATATTCTAGAATTCAGACATTTTATGATTTTAGGATTCATACAGTTTAGCACTATAGAATTCAGACCTTTTTAAGATTCTAGAATTCATACATTTCAGGATTCTAGTATTCAGACATTCTATCATTCTTCCATTCATAGACCTTATGATTCTACAATTCATCTCTTCTAGGATTCTGGAACTCATCCTATATTATAATTCCCAATTTCAAACGTTCCTGTATTCTAGAATTTAGACATTTTGTGATTCTAGAATTCAGATATTCTAAAGCTCTAGAATTCAGATATGGTTGGAGTCCAGATTTCAGACTTTCTACAATTCTAGAACTCAGATATTTTGTGTTTCCAGAATTTCACACATTCCAGGATTCTAAAGTTCAATCCTGTCTTAGGATTCTAGAATGCGTACCTTCTAGGATTCTGGAATTCATACAGGTTGGGGTTCTAGAATTCATACATTCTAGGATTCCAGAATTCAAACCTTTATAGGATTCTAGAATTAATTCATTCAAGGATTCTAGAATCCGGACCTTTTTAGGATTCTAGAACTCATACATGCTAAGATTCCGGAATTTAGACCAGTTTAAGATTCTAGAATTCATACACTCTAAAATTCTAGAATGCCTACGTTCTAGGATTCTAAAATTCAGACTTTTTAAGGTTCTGGGATTCGGACATACTATAATTCTACAATTTCCACATTGCTTGAATTCTGGAATTCCGAATTTCTTCATTTATGCCATTCTCGCATTTAAAAATTCTAAAATTCATGTATTTGGTGATTCTAGAATTCACACCTTCTCGGATTCTAGAATTCAGACCTCTTTAGGATTCCAGAATTCAGACTTTGTTCATTCTAGAACTCATGCATTAAAAGATTCTAGAATTCAGATCTATTTAGGATTCTAGAATTCATACATTCTAAGATTCTAGAATTCAGACCTAGTTAGGATTCTGGAATTCATACGTTTGGGCATTCTGGAATCCATACGTTCTAAACTTGCAAATTTTATGCATTCTACAATTCTAGGGTACACACCTTTCTAACATTGTGGAATCCATTCTTTCGAGGATTCTAAAATTCAGGCCTTCTTAAAGTTCTTGAATTCATACATTCTAGGATTCTAGGATTCTAGGATTTGGACACATTTAAGATTCTAGAATTCATACATTCTAAAATTCTGGAACCCAGATCTTGTTAGGATTCTAGAATGCATACATTATGGGATACTGGAATTCACCCATTCTGTGAGTCTAGAATTCAGACATTGTTTCTGGCATTCAGACGTTCTAAAATTCTAGAATTCAGACATCGTGGGTTTCTGGAACGGAGACATTCTGCAACACACATTTTAGTAGTCTTGCGTTCAGACATTCTGTGAATCTCGCATTCAGATATCCTATGATTCATGGAATCGTACCTTCCGGGATTCTGGAATTCACACTGTCCTAAGATTCCAGAACTCAGACGTTTCTTGATTCTACCATTCCGGAAATTAGACGTCCGGAGACTCTAGAATTCTAACATTTTATGACTCTAGAATTCAGACATTTTAGGATTCTAGAATTCAGACGTTTTAGGATTCTAGAATTCAGACATTGGAAGATTCTAGAATTCGGACCTTTTAAAGATTCTAGAGTCCATACATTCTAGGAATCCATAATTCAGACATCTTCTGAGTCTAGGTTTTCGACATTTTCACATTGGAGAATTCAGACCTGTTGAAGATTCTAGAATGCATACATTCCGAGATTCTGGAATTCACACATACTAAAATTCTAGAATTGAGACATCTTTGGATTCTAGAATTCTAACTGTCTACAATTCTAGAACTCACACATTTTCTGATTCTAGAATTCAGATGTTTTATCGTTTTACAATTCTGTAATTTGGACATGTGCAGATTCTGGAATTCCAGCGTTTTATGATTCTACAATCCATTCATTTTTGGATTCTAGAATTCAGATCCTTTATGATTCCAGAAATCTGACATTCGATGATTCTAGATTTCAGAAATATTTGGGATTCTAGAATTCATACATTCTTGGAATCTAGAACTCACACATTCTAGGATTCTGGAATTCATGCATTCTCAAATTATAAAAGTCACACATTCCAGAATTCTAGAATACACGCCTTCTTAACATCGTAGAAGCCATTCTTTCTAGGATTCCAAAATTCAGACGTTTTTTACAATGGTAGAATTCATGCATTCTAGGATTCTAGGATTTAGACATATTTAAGACACTAGAATACATACATTCTAAAATTCTAGAATTCAGGTCTTGTTAGGATTCTAGAATTTATACATGATAGGATACTAGAATTCAGACATTCTATGATTCTAGAATTCAGACATTTTCTGTTTCTAGAATTCAGACATTCTGAAATTCTAGAATTCAGCCATTGTTGGATTCTAGAATTGAGACCCTCTACAACACACATATTAGGAGTCTTGCATTCAGACATTCGATGATTCCCACATTCAGACATCTTATGATCCTAGAATTCAGACCTTCTAGGATTCTAGAATTCGCACTATTTGCAGATTCTAGAATTCATACATTCTAGGAATCTAGGATTCAGACATGTTATGATTCTAGGATTTCGACATTTTTACATTGTAGAATGCAGACCCGTTTAAGATTCTAGAATGCATACATTCCAAGATTCTAGAATATACACCTGCTAAAATTCTAGAATTCAGACATCGTTAGATTCTGGAAATTTAACATTCTACAATTCTAGAACACACACATTTTCAGATTCTCGGAATCAGACGTCTTATGATTCTACAATTCTAGAATTTAGACATCCGGAGCTTCTAGAATTCTCACATTTTTTTTTTTAATTTTAGAATTCAGACATTTTAGGATTCTAGAATTCATGAATTCGAAGATACCAAAATCCGGATCTTTTTTGGATGCCAGAATTCATACATTATAGGCACCTAAAATTCATACTTTTTAGGATTCTGGAAATCATACATTCTTGGATTCTAGAATTCAGACTTTTCTAGTATTCTAGAGTTCATGCATTCTAAGATTCTGGAATTGAGACCTTTTTCAGATTCTAGAATTCATACACCCTAGGATTCTAGAATTCATTCATTTTAGGATTCTAGAACTAAGACTTTTTATGGTCCTAGAATTCAGATATACTACCATTCGATAGTTCCGACATGCTTGCATTCTAGAATTCAGCCTTTCTTCCATGGTAGAATTCACACATTTTAGAATTCGAAAATTTTGACATTTTAACGATTCCACAATTCATACATTTTCGGATTCTAGAATTGAGGCATTTTATGATTCTAGAATTCATACATTCTGGGATTCTAGAATACAGACATTTTAGGATTCGGAAATTTATACATTCTAGGTTCTGGAGTTTAGACGTTTTGAAGATGCTAGAATTCAGACTTCTTTAGGATTCTAGAATGTGTGCCTTGTAGGATTCCAGAATTCACACGCTCTAGGATTCTAGAATTCAGACATTTCTTGATGCTAGTATTCAGTCATTCTAAAATTCTAGAATTCAGACATCATCGTTGGATTCTAAAATTAACACTTTCCACAATTCTAGGACTAACACTTTTTAGGGTTTTAGAATTGAGACATTTTATCATTGTAGAATTCTAGAATATGGACATCCTCATATTCTAGAATTCAGACATTTTATGATTTTAGGATTCATACAGTTCAGAACTGTAGAATTCAGACCTTTTTAAGATTCTAGGATTCATACATTTCAGGATTCTAGTATTCAGACATTCTATCATTCTTCCATTCATAGACCTAATGATTCTAAAGTTCATCTGTTCTAGGATTCTGGAATACATCCTTTATTGTAATTCCCGAATTCAACCGTTCTCGTATTCTAGAATTTAGACATTTTGTGATTCTAGAATTCAGATATTCTAAAGCTCTAGAATTCAGATATGGTTGGAGTACAGATTTCAGACTTTCTACAATTCTAGAACACAGACATTTTGGGATTCCAGAAATTCACACATTCCAGGATTCTAAAGTCCAATCCTGTCTTAGGATTCTAGAGTGCGTACCTTCTAGGATTCTAGAATTCATATAGGTTAGGCTTTTAGAATTCATACATTCTAGGATTCCAGAATTCAGACCTGTATAGGATTCTAGAATTCATACATTCTAGGATTCTAGAATTCGGACCTTTTTAGTATTCTAGAACTCATACATGCTAAGATTCCGGAATTTAGACCAGTTTAAGATTCTCGAAATCAGGCACTCTAAAATTCTAGAATTCCTACGTTCTACGATTCTAAAATTCAGACTTTTTAAGGTTCTAGGATTCGGACATACTATAATTCTACAATTTCCACATTGCTTGAATTCTGGAATTCCGAATTTCTTCATTTATACCATTCTCGCATTCAAAAATTCTAAAATTCATGTATGTGGTGATTCTAGAATTCACACCTTCTCGGATTCTAGAATTCAGACCTCTTTAGGATTCCAGAATTCAGACTTTTTATCCTTCTAGAACTCATGCATTCAAAGATTCTAGAATTCGGATCTATTTAGGATTCTAGAAATCATACACTCTAAGATTCTGGAATTCAGACCTAGTTAGGATTCTAGAATTCATACGTTTGGGCATTCTGGAATCCATACTTTCTAAACTTGCAAATTTCATGCATTCTACAGTTCTGGAGTACACACCTTTTTAACATTGTGGAATCCATTTTTTCGAGGATTCTAAAATTCAGGCCTTCTTAAATTTCTTGAATTCATACATTCTAAGGTTCTGGGATTCTAGGATTTGGACACATTAAAGATCCTAGAATTCGTACATTCTAAAATTCTGGAACCCACATCTTGTTAGCATTCTAGAATGCATACATTATGGGATACTGGAATTCACGCATTCTGTGAATCTAGAATTCAGACATTGTTTCTGGCATTCAGACGTTCTAAAATTCTAGAATTCAGACATTGTGGGTTTCTGGAACAGAGACGTTCTGCAACACACATTTTAGTCACCTTGTGTTCAGACATTCCGTGAATCTCTCATTCAGATATCCTATGATTCATGGAATTGTTCCTTCCGGGATTTTGGAATTCACACTGTCCTAAGATTCCAGAACTCAGACGTTTTTTGATTCTACCATTCCGGAAATTATACATCCGGAGACTCTAGAATTCTAAAATTTTATGACTCTAGAATTCAGACATTTTGGGAATCTAGAATTCAGACGTTTTAGGATTCTAGAATTCAGACACTGGAAGATTCTAGAATTCGGACCTTTTAAAGTTTCTAGAGTCCATACATTCTAGGAATCCATAATTCAGACATCTTCTGAGTCTAGGTTTTCGACATTTTCACATTGGAGAATTCAGACCTGTTGAAGATTCTAGAATGCATACATTCCGAGATTCTGGAATTCACACATACTAAAATTCTAGAATTGAGACATCTTTGGATTCTAGAATTGTATCTGTCTACAATTCTAGAACTCATACATTTTCTGATTCTAGAATTCAGATGTTTTATCGTTTTACAATTCTGTAATTTGGACATGTGCAGATTCAGGATTCCAGCGTTTTATGATTCTAGATTCCATTCATTTTTTTGGATTCTAGAGTTCAGACCCTTTATGATTCTAGAAATCTGACATTCGATGATTCTAGATTTCAGAAATATTTGGGATTCTAGAATTCATACACTCTTGAAATCTAGAATTCATTCATTCTAGGATTCTGGAATTCATGCATTCTCAAATTTAAAAAAGGCACACATTCCAGAATTCTAGAATACATGCCTTCTTAACATTGTAGAAGCCATTCTTTCTAGGATTCCAAAATTCAGACGTTTTTACAATGGTAGAATTCATGCGTTCTAGGATTCTAGGATATAGACATATTTAAGACTCTAGAATACATACATTCTAAAATTCTAGAATTCAGGTCTTGTTAGGATTCTAGAATTTATACATGATAGGATACTAGAATTCACATATTCTATGATTCTAGAATTCAGGCATTTTATGTTTCTAGAATTCAGACATTCTGAAATTCTGGAATTCAGCCATTGTTGGATTCTAGAATTGAGACCCTCTGCAACACACATTTTAGGAGTCTTGCATTCAGACATTCCATGATTCCCATATTCAGACATCTTATCATCCTAGAATTCAGACCTTCTAGGATTCTAGAATTTGCACTATTTACAGATTCTAGAATTCATACATTCAAGGAATCTATGATTCAGTCATGTTATGATTCTAGGATTTTGACATTTTTACATTGTAGAATTCAGAGCCGTTTAAGATTCTAGAATGCATACATTCCAAGATTCTAGAATTCACACCTGCTAAAATTCTAGAATTCAGACATCGTTGGATTCTGGAAATTTAACATTCTACAATTCTAGAACACACACATTTTCAGATTCTCGAATTCAGACGTGTTATGATTCTACAATTCTAGAATTTAGACATCCGGAACTTCTAAATTCTCACCTTTTTTTTTTTTGGTTCTAGAATTCAGACATTTTAGGATTCTAGAATTCATGCATTTGAAGATTCTGAAATCCGGATCTTTTTTTGGATGCCAGAATTCATATATTCTAGGGACCTAGGTTTCCTACTTTTTAGGTTTCTGGAAATCATACATTCTAGGATTCTGGAATTCCAGAATTCAGACCTTTAGAGGATTCTGGAGTTCATTCATTCTAGGATTCTAGATTTCAGACTTTTCTAGTATTCTAGAATTCATGTATTCTTATATTCTGGAATTGAGACCTTTTTCAGATTCTAGAATTCATACACCCTGGGATTCTAGCATTCATTCATTTTAGGATTCTAGAACTAAGACTTTTTATGGTCCTAGAATTCAGACATACTACCATTCGACAGTTCCGACATGCTTGCATTCTAGAATTCAGCATTTCTTCCATGGTAGAATTCACACATTTTAGAATTCGAAAATTTTGACATTTTAACGATTCCACAATTCATACATTTTTCGGATTCTAGAATTGAGGCATTTTATGATTCTAGAATTCATACATTCCGGAATTCTAGAATACAGACTTTTTAGGATTCAGAAATTTATACATTCTACGATTTTAGAGGTTAGACGTTTTAAAGATGCTAGAATTCAGACTTCTTTAGGATTCTAGAATTTGTGCCTTGTAGGATTCCAGAATTCACACTTTCTAGCATTCTAGAATTCAGATATTTCTTGATGCTAGAATTCAGTCATTGTAAAATTCTAGAATTCAGACATCATCGCTGGATTCTAAAATTAAGACTTTCCACAATTCTAGGACTAACATTTTTTAGGGTTTTAGAATTGAGACATTTTATCATTGTAGAATTCTAGAATATGGACATCCTCATATTCTAGAATTCAGACATTTTATGATTTTAGGATTCATACAGTTTAGCACTATAGAATTCAGACCTTTTTAAGATTCTAGAATTCATACATTTCAGGATTCTAGTATTCAGACATTCTATCATTCTTCCATTCATAGACCTTATGATTCTACAATTCATCTCTTCTAGGATTCTGGAACTCATCCTATATTATAATTCCCAATTTCAAACGTTCCTGTATTCTAGAATTTAGACATTTTGTGATTCTAGAATTCAGATATTCTAAAGCTCTAGAATTCAGATATGGTTGGAGTCCAGATTTCAGACTTTCTACAATTCTAGAACTCAGATATTTTGTGTTTCCAGAATTTCACACATTCCAGGATTCTAAAGTTCAATCCTGTCTTAGGATTCTAGAATGCGTACCTTCTAGGATTCTGGAATTCATACAGGTTGGGGTTCTAGAATTCATACATTCTAGGATTCCAGAATTCAAACCTTTATAGGATTCTAGAATTAATTCATTCAAGGATTCTAGAATCCGGACCTTTTTAGGATTCTAGAACTCATACATGCTAAGATTCCGGAATTTAGACCAGTTTAAGATTCTAGAATTCATACACTCTAAAATTCTAGAATGCCTACGTTCTAGGATTCTAAAATTCAGACTTTTTAAGGTTCTGGGATTCGGACATACTATAATTCTACAATTTCCACATTGCTTGAATTCTGGAATTCCGAATTTCTTCATTTATGCCATTCTCGCATTTAAAAATTCTAAAATTCATGTATTTGGTGATTCTAGAATTCACACCTTCTCTGATTCTAGAATTCAGACCTCTTTAGGATTCCAGAATTCAGACTTTGTTCATTCTAGAACTCATGCATTAAAAGATTCTAGAATTCAGATCTATTTAGGATTCTAGAATTCATACATTCTAAGATTCTAGAATTCAGACCTAGTTAGGATTCTGGAATTCATACGTTTGGGCATTCTGGAATCCATACGTTCTAAACTTGCAAATTTTATGCATTCTACAATTCTAGGGTACACACCTTTCTAACATTGTGGAATCCATTCTTTCGAGGATTCTAAAATTCAGGCCTTCTTAAAGTTCTTGAATTCATACATTCTAGGATTCTAGGATTCTAGGATTTGGACACATTTAAGATTCTAGAATTCATACATTCTAAAATTCTGGAACCCAGATCTTGTTAGGATTCTAGAATGCATACATTATGGGATACTGGAATTCACCCATTCTGTGAGTCTAGAATTCAGACATTGTTTCTGGCATTCAGACGTTCTAAAATTCTAGAATTCAGACATCGTGGGTTTCTGGAACGGAGACATTCTGCAACACACATTTTAGTAGTCTTGCGTTCAGACATTCTGTGAATCTCGCATTCAGATATCCTATGATTCATGGAATCGTTCCTTCCGGGATTCTGGAATTCACACTGTCCTAAGATTCCAGAACTCAGACGTTTCTTGATTCTACCATTCCGGAAATTAGACGTCCGGAGACTCTAGAATTCTAACATTTTATGACTCTAGAATTCAGACATTTTAGGATTCTAGAATTCAGACGTTTTAGGATTCTAGAATTCAGACATTGGAAGATTCTAGAATTCGGACCTTTTAAAGATTCTAGAGTCCATACATTCTAGGAATCCATAATTCAGACATCTTCTGAGTCTAGGTTTTCGACATTTTCACATTGGAGAATTCAGACCTGTTGAAGATTCTAGAATGCATACATTCCGAGATTCTGGAATTCACACATACTAAAATTCTAGAATTGAGACATCTTTGGATTCTAGAATTCTAACTGTCTACAATTCTAGAACTCACACATTTTCTGATTCTAGAATTCAGATGTTTTATCGTTTTACAATTCTGTAATTTGGACATGTGCAGATTCTGGAATTCCAGCGTTTTATGATTCTACAATCCATTCATTTTTGGATTCTAGAATTCAGACCCTTTATGATTCCAGAAATCTGACATTCGATGATTCTAGATTTCAGAAATATTTGGGATTCTAGAATTCATACATTCTTGGAATCTAGAACTCACACATTCTAGGATTCTGGAATTCATGCATTCTCAAATTATAAAAGTCACACATTCCAGAATTCTAGAATACACGCCTTCTTAACATCGTAGAAGCCATTCTTTCTAGGATTCCAAAATTCAGACGTTTTTTACA
This sequence comes from Saimiri boliviensis, assembly GCF_048565385.1. NCBI lineage: Eukaryota > Metazoa > Chordata > Mammalia > Primates > Cebidae > Saimiri > Saimiri boliviensis. The sequence goes on along the minus strand of NC_133470.1, from coordinate 80,805,470 downwards.
ATGGTAGAATTCATGCATTCTAGGATTCTAGGATTTAGACATATTTAAGACACTAGAATACATACATTCTAAAATTCTAGAATTCAGGTCTTGTTAGGATTCTAGAATTTATACATGATAGGATACTAGAATTCAGACATTCTATGATTCTAGAATTCAGACATTTTCTGTTTCTAGAATTCAGACATTCTGAAATTCTAGAATTCAGCCATTGTTGGATTCTAGAATTGAGACCCTCTACAACACACATTTTAGGAGTCTTGCATTCAGACATTCGATGATTCCCACATTCAGACATCTTATGATCCTAGAATTCAGACCTTCTAGGATTCTAGAATTCGCACTCTTTGCAGATTCTAGAATTCATACATTCTAGGAATCTAGGATTCAGACATGTTATGATTCTAGGATTTCGACATTTTTACATTGTAGAATGCAGACCCGTTTAAGATTCTAGAATGCATACATTCCAAGATTCTAGAATATACACCTGCTAAAATTCTAGAATTCAGACATCGTTAGATTCTGGAAATTTAACATTCTACAATTCTAGAACACACACATTTTCAGATTCTCGGAATCAGACGTCTTATGATTCTACAATTCTAGAATTTAGACATCCGGAGCTTCTAGAATTCTCACATTTTTTTTTTAAATTTTAGAATTCAGACATTTTAGGATTCTAGAATTCATGAATTCGAAGATACCAAAATCCGGATCTTTTTTGGATGCCAGAATTCATACATTATAGGCACCTAAAATTCATACTTTTTAGGATTCTGGAAATCATACATTCTTGGATTCTAGAATTCAGACTTTTCTAGTATTCTAGAGTTCATGCATTCTAAGATTCTGGAATTGAGACCTTTTTCAGATTCTAGAATTCATACACCCTAGGATTCTAGAATTCATTCATTTTAGGATTCTAGAACTAAGACTTTTTATGGTCCTAGAATTCAGATATACTACCATTCGATAGTTCCGACATGCTTGCATTCTAGAATTCAGCCTTTCTTCCATGGTAGAATTCACACATTTTAGAATTCGAAAATTTTGACATTTTAACGATTCCACAATTCATACATTTTCGGATTCTAGAATTGAGGCATTTTATGATTCTAGAATTCATACATTCTGGGATTCTAGAATACAGACATTTTAGGATTCGGAAATTTATACATTCTAGGTTCTGGAGTTTAGACGTTTTGAAGATGCTAGAATTCAGACTTCTTTAGGATTCTAGAATGTGTGCCTTGTAGGATTCCAGAATTCACACGCTCTAGGATTCTAGAATTCAGACATTTCTTGATGCTAGTATTCAGTCATTCTAAAATTCTAGAATTCAGACATCATCGTTGGATTCTAAAATTAACACTTTCCACAATTCTAGGACTAACACTTTTTAGGGTTTTAGAATTGAGACATTTTATCATTGTAGAATTCTAGAATATGGACATCCTCATATTCTAGAATTCAGACATTTTATGATTTTAGGATTCATACAGTTCAGAACTGTAGAATTCAGACCTTTTTAAGATTCTAGGATTCATACATTTCAGGATTCTAGTATTCAGACATTCTATCATTCTTCCATTCATAGACCTAATGATTCTAAAGTTCATCTGTTCTAGGATTCTGGAATACATCCTTTATTGTAATTCCCGAATTCAACCGTTCTCGTATTCTAGAATTTAGACATTTTGTGATTCTAGAATTCAGATATTCTAAAGCTCTAGAATTCAGATATGGTTGGAGTACAGATTTCAGACTTTCTACAATTCTAGAACACAGACATTTTGGGATTCCAGAAATTCACACATTCCAGGATTCTAAAGTCCAATCCTGTCTTAGGATTCTAGAGTGCGTACCTTCTAGGATTCTAGAATTCATATAGGTTAGGCTTTTAGAATTCATACATTCTAGGATTCCAGAATTCAGACCTGTATAGGATTCTAGAATTCATACATTCTAGGATTCTAGAATTCGGACCTTTTTAGTATTCTAGAACTCATACATGCTAAGATTCCGGAATTTAGACCAGTTTAAAATTCTCGAAATCATGCACTCTACAATTCTAGAATTCCTACGTTCTACGATTCTAAAATTCAGACTTTTTAAGGTTCTAGGATTCGGACATACTATAATTCTACAATTTCCACATTGCTTGAATTCTGGAATTCCGAATTTCTTCATTTATACCATTCTCGCATTCAAAAATTCTAAAATTCATGTATGTGGTGATTCTAGAATTCACACCTTCTCGGATTCTAGAATTCAGACCTCTTTAGGATTCCAGAATTCAGACTTTTTATCCTTCTAGAACTCATGCATTCAAAGATTCTAGAATTCGGATCTATTTAGGATTCTAGAAATCATACACTCTAAGATTCTGGAATTCAGACCTAGTTAGGATTCTAGAATTCATACGTTTGGGCATTCTGGAATCCATACTTTCTAAACTTGCAAATTTCATGCATTCTACAGTTCTGGAGTACACACCTTTTTAACATTGTGGAATCCATTTTTTCGAGGATTCTAAAATTCAGGCCTTCTTAAATTTCTTGAATTCATACATTCTAAGGTTCTGGGATTCTAGGATTTGGACACATTAAAGATTCTAGAATTCGTACATTCTAAAATTCTGGAACCCACATCTTGTTAGCATTCTAGAATGCATACATTATGGGATACTGGAATTCACGCATTCTGTGAATCTAGAATTCAGACATTGTTTCTGGCATTCAGACGTTCTAAAATTCTAGAATTCAGACATTGTGGGTTTCTGGAACAGAGACGTTCTGCAACACACATTTTAGTCACCTTGTGTTCAGACATTCCGTGAATCTCTCATTCAGATATCCTATGATTCATGGAATCGTTCCTTCCGGGATTTTGGAATTCACACTGTCCTAAGATTCCAGAACTCAGACGTTTTTTGATTCTACCATTCCGGAAATTATACATCCGGAGACTCTAGAATTCTAAAATTTTATGACTCTAGAATTCAGACATTTTGGGAATCTAGAATTCAGACGTTTTAGGATTCTAGAATTCAGACACTGGAAGATTCTAGAATTCGGACCTTTTAAAGTTTCTAGAGTCCATACATTCTAGGAATCCATAATTCAGACATCTTCTGAGTCTAGGTTTTCGACATTTTCACATTGGAGAATTCATACCTGTTGAAGATACTAGAATGCATACATTCCGAGATTCTGGAATTCACACATACTAAAATTCTAGAATTGAGACATCTTTGGATTCTAGAATTGTATCTGTCTACAATTCTAGAACTCATACATTTTCTGATTCTAGAATTCAGATGTTTTATCGTTTTACAATTCTGTAATTTGGACATGTGCAGATTCAGGATTCCAGCGTTTTATGATTCTAGATTCCATTCATTTTTTTGGATTCTAGAGTTCAGACCCTTTATGATTCTAGAAATCTGACATTCGATGATTCTAGATTTCAGAAATATTTGGGATTCTAGAATTCATACACTCTTGAAATCTAGAATTCATTCATTCTAGGATTCTGGAATTCATGCATTCTCAAATTTAAAAAAGTCACACATTCCAGAATTCTAGAATACATGCCTTCTTAACATTGTAGAAGCCATTCTTTCTAGGATTCCAAAATTCAGACGTTTTTACAATGGTAGAATTCATGCGTTCTAGGATTCTAGGATATAGACATATTTAAGACTCTAGAATACATACATTCTAAAATTCTAGAATTCAGGTCTTGTTAGGATTCTAGAATTTATACATGATAGGATACTAGAATTCACATATTCTATGATTCTAGAATTCAGACATTTTATGTTTCTAGAATTCAGACATTCCGAAATTCTGGAATTCAGCCATTGTTGGATTCTAGAATTGAGACCCTCTGCAACACACATTTTAGGAGTCTTGCATTCAGACATTCCATGATTCCCATATTCAGACATCTTATCATCCTAGAATTCAGACCTTCTAGGATTCTAGAATTTGCACTATTTACAGATTCTAGAATTCATACATTCAAGGAATCTATGATTCAGTCATGTTATGATTCTAGGATTTTGACATTTTTACATTGTAGAATTCAGAGCCGTTTAAGATTCTAGAATGCATACATTCCAAGATTCTAGAATTCACACCTGCTAAAATTCTAGAATTCAGACATCGTTGGATTCTGGAAATTTAACATTCTACAATTCTAGAACACACACATTTTCAGATTCTCGAATTCAGACGTGTTATGATTCTACAATTCTAGAATTTAGACATCCGGAACTTCTAAATTCTCACCTTTTTTTTTTTTTTTGGTTCTGGAATTCAGACATTTTAGGTTTCTAGAATTCATGCATTTGAAGATTATGAAATCCGGATCTTTTTTTGGATGCCAGAATTCATATATTCTAGGGACCTAGGTTTCCTACTTTTTAGGTTTCTGGAAATCATACATTCTAGGATTCTGGAATTCCAGAATTCAGACCTTTAGAGGATTCTGGAGTTCATTCATTCTAGGATTCTAGGTTTCAGACTTTTCTAGTATTCTAGAATTCATGTATTCTTATATTCTGGAATTGAGACCTTTTTCAGATTCTAGAATTCATACACCCTGGGATTCTAGCATTCATTCATTTTAGGATTCTAGAACTAAGACTTTTTATGGTCCTAGAATTCAGACATACTACCATTCGACAGTTCCGACATGCTTGCATTCTAGAATTCAGCATTTCTTCCATGGTAGAATTCACACATTTTAGAATTCGAAAATTTTGACATTTTAACGATTCCACAATTCATACATTTTTCGGATTCTAGAATTGAGGCATTTTATGATTCTAGAATTCATACATTCCGGAATTCTAGAATACAGACTTTTTAGGATTCAGAAATTTATACATTCTACGATTGTAGAGGTTAGACGTTTTAAAGATGCTAGAATTCAGACTTCTTTAGGATTCTAGAATGTGTGCCTTGTAGGATTCCAGAATTCACACTTTCTAGCATTCTAGAATTCAGATATTTCTTGATGCTAGAATTCAGTCATTGTAAAATTCTAGAATTCAGACATCATCGCTGGATTCTAAAATTAAGACTTTCCACAATTCTAGGACTAACATTTTTTAGGGTTTTAGAATTGAGACATTTTATCATTGTAGAATTCTAGAATATGGACATCCTCATATTCTAGAATTCAGACATTTTATGATTTTAGGATTCATACAGTTTAGCACTATAGAATTCAGACCTTTTTAAGATTCTAGAATTCATACATTTCAGGATTCTAGTATTCAGACATTCTATCATTCTTCCATTCATAGACCTTATGATTCTACAATTCATCTCTTCTAGGATTCTGGAACTCATCCTATATTATAATTCCCAATTTCAAACGTTCCTGTATTCTAGAATTTAGACATTTTGTGATTCTAGAATTCAGATATTCTAAAGCTCTAGAATTCAGATATGGTTGGAGTCCAGATTTCAGACTTTCTACAATTCTAGAACTCAGACATTTTGTGTTTCCAGAATTTCACACATTCCAGGATTCTAAAGTTCAATCCTGTCTTAGGATTCTAGAATGCGTACCTTCTAGGATTCTGGAATTCATACAGGTTGGGGTTCTAGAATTCATACATTCTAGGATTCCAGAATTCAAACCTTTATAGGATTCTAGAATTAATTCATTCAAGGATTCTAGAATCCGGACCTTTTTAGGATTCTAGAACTCATACATGCTAAGATTCCGGAATTTAGACCAGTTTAAGATTCTAGAATTCATACACTCTAAAATTCTAGAATGCCTACGTTCTAGGATTCTAAACTTCAGACTTTTTAAGGTTCTGGGATTCGGACATACTATAATTCTACAATTTCCACATTGCTTGAATTCTGGAATTCCGAATTTCTTCATTTATGCCATTCTCGCATTTAAAAATTCTAAAATTCATGTATTTGGTGATTCTAGAATTCACACCTTCTCGGATTCTAGAATTCAGACCTCTTTAGGATTCCAGAATTCAGACTTTGTTCATTCTAGAACTCATGCATTAAAAGATTCTAGAATTCAGATCTATTTAGGATTCTAGAATTCATACCTTCTAAGATTCTAGAATTCAGACCTAGTTAGGATTCTAGAATTCATACGTTTGGGCATTCTGGAATCCATACGTTCTAAACTTGCAAATTTTATGCATTCTACAATTCTAGGGTACACACCTTTCTAACATTGTGGAATCCATTCTTTCGAGGATTCTAAAATTCAGGCCTTCTTAAAGTTCTTGAATTCATACATTCTAGGATTCTAGGATTCTAGGATTTGGACACATTTAAGATTCTAGAATTCATACATTCTAAAATTCTGGAACCCAGATCTTGTTAGGATTCTAGAATGCATACATTATGGGATACTGGAATTCACCCATTCTGTGAGTCTAGAATTCAGACATTGTTTCTGGCATTCAGACGTTCTAAAATTCTAGAATTCAGACATCGTGGGTTTCTGGAACGGAGACATTCTGCAACACACATTTTAGTAGTCTTGCGTTCAGACATTCTGTGAATCTCGCATTCAGATATCCTATGATTCATGGAATCGTTCCTTCCGGGAATCTGGAATTCACACTGTCCTAAGATTCCAGAACTCAGACGTTTCTTGATTCTACCATTCCGGAAATTAGACGTCCGGAGACTCTAGAATTCTAACATTTTATGACTCTAGAATTCAGACATTTTAGGATTCTAGAATTCAGACGTTTTAGGATTCTAGAATTCAGACATTGGAAGATTCTAGAATTCGGACCTTTTAAAGATTCTAGAGTCCATACATTCTAGGAATCCATAATTCAGACATCTTCTGAGTCTAGGTTTTCGACATTTTCACATTGGAGAATTCAGACCTGTTGAAGATTCTAGAATGCATACATTCCGAGATTCTGGAATTCACACATACTAAAATTCTAGAATTGAGACATCTTTGGATTCTAGAATTCTAACTGTCTACAATTCTAGAACTCACACATTTTCTGATTCTAGAATTCAGATGTTTTATCGTTTTACAATTCTGTAATTTGGACATGTGCAGATTCTGGAATTCCAGCGTTTTATGATTCTACAATCCATTCATTTTTGGATTCTAGAATTCAGACCCTTTATGATTCCAGAAATCTGACATTCGATGATTCTAGATTTCAGAAATATTTGGGATTCTAGAATTCATACATTCTTGGAATCTAGAACTCACACATTCTAGGATTCTGGAATTCATGCATTCTCAAATTATAAAAGTCACACATTCCAGAATTCTAGAATACACGCCTTCTTAACATCGTAGAAGCCATTCTTTCTAGGATTCCAAAATTCAGACGTTTTTACAATGGTAGAATTCATGCATTCAAGGATTCTAGGATTTAGACATATTTAAGACACTAGAATACATACATTCTAAAATTCTAGAATTCAGGTCTTGTTAGGATTCTAGAATTTATACATGATAGGATACTAGAATTCAGACATTCTATGATTCTAGAATTCAGACATTTTCTGTTTCTAGAATTCAGACATTCTGAAATTCTAGAATTCAGCCATTGTTGGATTCTAGAATTGAGACCCTCTACAACACACATTTTAGGAGTCTTGCATTCAGACATTCGATGATTCCCACATTCAGACATCTTATGATCCTAGAATTCAGACCTTCTAGGATTCTAGAATTCGCACTATTTGCAGATTCTAGAATTCATACATTCTAGGAATCTAGGATTCAGACATGTTATGATTCTAGGATTTCGACATTTTTACATTGTAGAATGCAGACCCGTTTAAGATTCTAGAATGCATACATTCCAAGATTCTAGAATATACACCTGCTAAAATTCTAGAATTCAGACATCGTTAGATTCTGGAAATTTAACATTCTACAATTCTAGAACACACACATTTTCAGATTCTCGGAATCAGACGTCTTATGATTCTACAATTCTAGAATTTAGACATCCGGAGCTTCTAGAATTCTCACATTTTTTTTTTAAATTTTAGAATTCAGACATTTTAGGATTCTAGAATTCATGAATTCGAAGATACCAAAATCCGGATCTTTTTTGGATGCCAGAATTCATACATTATAGGCACCTAAAATTCATACTTTTTAGGATTCTGGAAATCATACATTCTTGGATTCTAGAATTCAGACTTTTCTAGTATTCTAGAGTTCATGCATTCTAAGATTCTGGAATTGAGACCTTTTTCAGATTCTAGAATTCATACACCCTAGGATTCTAGAATTCATTCATTTTAGGATTCTAGAACTAAGACTTTTTATGGTCCTAGAATTCAGATATACTACCATTCGATAGTTCCGACATGCTTGCATTCTAGAATTCAGCCTTTCTTCCATGGTAGAATTCACACATTTTAGAATTCGAAAATTTTGACATTTTAACGATTCCACAATTCATACATTTTCGGATTCTAGAATTGAGGCATTTTATGATTCTAGAATTCATACATTCTGGGATTCTAGAATACAGACATTTTAGGATTCGGAAATTTATACATTCTAGGTTCTGGAGTTTAGACGTTTTGAAGATGCTAGAATTCAGACTTCTTTAGGATTCTAGAATGTGTGCCTTGTAGGATTCCAGAATTCACACGCTCTAGGATTCTAGAATTCAGACATTTCTTGATGCTAGTATTCAGTCATTCTAAAATTCTAGAATTCAGACATCATCGTTGGATTCTAAAATTAACACTTTCCACAATTCTAGGACTAACACTTTTTAGGGTTTTAGAATTGAGACATTTTATCATTGTAGAATTCTAGAATATGGACATCCTCATATTCTAGAATTCAGACATTTTATGATTTTAGGATTCATACAGTTCAGAACTGTAGAATACAGACCTTTTTAAGATTCTAGGATTCATACATTTCAGGACTCTAGTATTCAGACATTCTATCATTCTTCCATTCATAGACCTAATGATTCTAAAGTTCATCTGTTCTAGGATTCTGGAATACATCCTTTATTGTAATTCCCGAATTCAACCGTTCTCGTATTCTAGAATTTAGACATTTTGTGATTCTAGAATTCAGATATTCTAAAGCTCTAGAATTCAGATATGGTTGGAGTACAGATTTCAGACTTTCTACAATTCTAGAACACAGACATTTTGGGATTCCAGAAATTCACACATTCCAGGATTCTAAAGTCCAATCCTGTCTTAGGATTCTAGAGTGCGTACCTTCTAGGATTCTAGAATTCATATAGGTTAGGCTTTTAGAATTCATACATTCTAGGATTCCAGAATTCAGACCTGTATAGGATTCTAGAATTCATACATTCTAGGATTCTAGAATTCGGACCTTTTTAGTATTCTAGAACTCATACATGCTAAGATTCCGGAATTTAGACCAGTTTAAAATTCTCGAAATCAGGCACTCTAAAATTCTAGAATTCCTACGTTCTACGATTCTAAAATTCAGACTTTTTAAGGTTCTAGGATTCGGACATACTATAATTCTACAATTTCCACATTGCTTGAATTCTGGAATTCCGAATTTCTTCATTTATACCATTCTCGCATTCAAAAATTCTAAAATTCATGTATGTGGTGATTCTAGAATTCACACCTTCTCGGATTCTAGAATTCAGACCTCTTTAGGATTCCAGAATTCAGACTTTTTATCCTTCTAGAACTCATGCATTCAAAGATTCTAGAATTCGGATCTATTTAGGATTCTAGAAATCATACACTCTAAGATTCTGGAATTCAGACCTAGTTAGGATTCTAGAATTCATACGTTTGGGCATTCTGGAATCCATACTTTCTAAACTTGCAAATTTCATGCATTCTACAGTTCTGGAGTACACACCTTTTTAACATTGTGGAATCCATTTTTTCGAGGATTCTAAAATTCAGGCCTTCTTAAATTTCTTGAATTCATACATTCTAAGGTTCTGGGATTCTAGGATTTGGACACATTAAAGATTCTAGAATTCGTACATTCTAAAATTCTGGAACCCACATCTTGTTAGCATTCTAGAATGCATACATTATGGGATACTGGAATTCACGCATTCTGTGAATCTAGAATTCAGACATTGTTTCTGGCATTCAGACGTTCTAAAATTCTAGAATTCAGACATTGTGGGTTTCTGGAACAGAGACGTTCTGCAACACACATTTTAGTCACCTTGTGTTCAGACATTCCGTGAATCTCTCATTCAGATATCCTATGATTCATGGAATTGTTCCTTCCGGGATTTTGGAATTCACACTGTCCTAAGATTCCAGAACTCAGACGTTTTTTGATTCTACCATTCCGGAAATTATACATCCGGAGACTCTAGAATTCTAAAATTTTATGACTCTAGAATTCAGACATTTTGGGAATCTAGAATTCAGACGTTTTAGGATTCTAGAATTCAGACACTGGAAGATTCTAGAATTCGGACCTTTTAAAGTTTCTAGAGTCCATACATTCTAGGAATCCATAATTCAGACATCTTCTGAGTCTAGGTTTTCGACATTTTCACATTGGAGAATTCAGACCTGTTGAAGATTCTAGAATGCATACATTCCGAGATTCTGGAATTCACACATACTAAAATTCTAGAATTGAGACATCTTTGGATTCTAGAATTGTATCTGTCTACAATTCTAGAACTCATACATTTTCTGATTCTAGAATTCAGATGTTTTATCGTTTTACAATTCTGTAATTTGGACATGTGCAGATTCAGCATTCCAGCGTTTTATGATTCTAGATTCCATTCATTTTTTTGGATTCTAGAGTTCAGACCCTTTATGATTCTAGAAATCTGACATTCGATGATTCTAGATTTCAGAAATATTTGGGATTCTAGAATTCATACACTCTTGAAATCTAGAATTCATTCATTCTAGGATTCTGGAATTCATGCATTCTCAAATTTAAAAAAGGCACACATTCCAGAATTCTAGAATACATGCCTTCTTAACATTGTAGAAGCCATTCTTTCTAGGATTCCAAAATTCAGACGTTTTTACAATGGTAGAATTCATGCGTTCTAGGATTCTAGGATATAGACATATTTAAGACTCTAGAATACATACATTCTAAAATTCTAGAATTCAGGTCTTGTTAGGATTCTAGAATTTATACATGATAGGATACTAGAATTCACATATTCTATGATTCTAGAATTCAGGCATTTTATGTTTCTAGAATTCAGACATTCTGAAATTCTGGAATTCAGCCATTGTTGGATTCTAGAATTGAGACCCTCTGCAACACACATTTTAGGAGTCTTGCATTCAGACATTCCATGATTCCCATATTCAGACATCTTATCATCCTAGAATTCAGACCTTCTAGGATTCTAGAATTTGCACTATTTACAGATTCTAGAATTCATACATTCAAGGAATCTATGATTCAGTCATGTTATGATTCTAGGATTTTGACATTTTTACATTGTAGAATTCAGAGCCGTTTAAGATTCTAGAATGCATACATTCCAAGATTCTAGAATTCAAACCTGCTAAAATTCTAGAATTCAGACATCGTTGGATTCTGGAAATTTAACATTCTACAATTCTAGAACACACACATTTTCAGATTCTCGAATTCAGACGTGTTATGATTCTACAATTCTAGAATTTAGACATCCGGAACTTCTAAATTCTCACCTTTTTTTTTTTTGGTTCTAGAATTCAGACATTTTAGGATTCTAGAATTCATGCATTTGAAGATTCTGAAATCCGGATCTTTTTTTGGATGCCAGAATTCATATATTCTAGGGACCTAGGTTTCCTACTTTTTAGGTTTCTGGAAATCATACATTCTAGGATTCTGGAATTCCAGAATTCAGACCTTTAGAGGATTCTGGAGTTCATTCATTCTAGGATTCTAGATTTCAGACTTTTCTAGTATTCTAGAATTCATGTATTCTTATATTCTGGAATTGAGACCTTTTTCAGATTCTAGAATTCATACACCCTGGGATTCTAGCATTCATTCATTTTAGGATTCTAGAACTAAGACTTTTTATGGTCCTAGAATTCAGACATACTACCATTCGACAGTTCCGACATGCTTGCATTCTAGAATTCAGCATTTCTTCCATGGTAGAATTCACACATTTTAGAATTCGAAAATTTTGACATTTTAACGATTCCACAATTCATACATTTTTCGGATTCTAGAATTGAGGCATTTTATGATTCTAGAATTCATACATTCCGGAATTCTAGAATACAGACTTTTTAGGATTCAGAAATTTATACATTCTACGATTTTAGAGGTTAGACGTTTTAAAGATGCTAGAATTCAGACTTCTTTAGGATTCTAGAATTTGTGCCTTGTAGGATTCCAGAATTCACACTTTCTAGCATTCTAGAATTCAGATATTTCTTGATGCTAGAATTCAGTCATTGTAAAATTCTAGAATTCAGACATCATCGCTGGATTCTAAAATTAAGACTTTCCACAATTCTAGGACTAACATTTTTTAGGGTTTTAGAATTGAGACATTTTATCACTGTAGAATTCTAGAATATGGACATCCTCATATTCTAGAATTCAGACATTTTATGATTTTAGGATTCATACAGTTTAGCACTATAGAATTCAGACCTTTTTAAGATTCTAGAATTCATACATTTCAGGATTCTAGTATTCAGACATTCTATCATTCTTCCATTCATAGACCTTATGATTCTACAATTCATCTCTTCTAGGATTCTGGAACTCATCCTATATGATAATTCCCAATTTCAAACGTTCCTGTATTCTAGAATTTAGACATTTTGTGATTCTAGAATTCAGATATTCTAAAGCTCTAGAATTCAGATATGGTTGGAGTCCAGATTTCAGACTTTCTACAATTCTAGAACTCAGATATTTTGTGTTTCCAGAATTTCACACATTCCAGGATTCTAAAGTTCAATCCTGTCTTAGGATTCTAGAATGCGTACCTTCTAGGATTCTGGAATTCATACAGGTTGGGGTTCTAGAATTCATACATTCTAGGATTCCAGAATTCAAACCTTTATAGGATTCTAGAATTAATTCATTCAAGGATTCTAGAATCCGGACCTTTTTAGGATTCTAGAACTCATACATGCTAAGATTCCGGAATTTAGACCAGTTTAAGATTCTAGAATTCATACACTGTAAATTTCTAGAATGCCTACGTTCTAGGATTCTAAAGGTCAGACGTTTTAAGGTTCTGGGATTCGGACATACTATAATTCTACAATTTCCACATTGCTTGAATTCTGGAATTCCGAATTTCTTCATTTATGCCATTCTCGCATTTAAAAATTCTAAAATTCATGTATTTGGTGATTCTAGAATTCACACCTTCTCAGATTCTAGAATTCAGACCTCTTTAGGATTCCAGAATTCAGACTTTGTTCATTCTAGAACTCATGCATTAAAAGATTCTAGAATTCAGATCTATTTAGGATTCTAGAATTCATACATTCTAAGATTCTAGAATTCAGACCTAGTTAGGATTCTGGAATTCATACGTTTGGGCATTCTGGAATCCATACGTTCTAAACTTGCAAATTTTATGCATTCTACAATTCTAGGGTACACACCTTTCTAACATTGTGGAATCCATTCTTTCGAGGATTCTAAAATTCAGGCCTTCTTAAAGTTCTTGAATTCATACATTCTAGGATTCTAGGATTCTAGGATTTGGACACATTTAAGATTCTAGAATTCATACATTCTAAAATTCTGGAACCCAGATCTTGTTAGGATTCTAGAATGCATACATTATGGGATACTGGAATTCACCCATTCTGTGAGTCTAGAATTCAGACATTGTTTCTGGCATTCAGACGTTCTAAAATTCTAGAATTCAGACATCGTGGGTTTCTGGAACGGAGACATTCTGCAACACACATTTTAGTAGTCTTGCGTTCAGACATTCTGTGAATCTCGCATTCAGATATCCTATGATTCATGGAATCGTACCTTCCGGGATTCTGGAATTCACACTGTCCTAAGATTCCAGAACTCAGACGTTTCTTGATTCTACCATTCCGGAAATTAGACGTCCGGAGACTCTAGAATTCTAACATTTTATGACTCTAGAATTCAGACATTTTAGGATTCTAGAATTCAGACGTTTTAGGATTCTAGAATTCAGACATTGGAAGATTCTAGAATTCGGACCTTTTAAAGATTCTAGAGTCCATACATTCTAGGAATCCATAATTCAGACATCTTCTGAGTCTAGGTTTTCGACATTTTCACATTGGAGAATTCAGACCTGTTGAAGATTCTAGAATGCATACATTCCGAGATTCTGGAATTCACACATACTAAAATTCTAGAATTGAGACATCTTTGGATTCTAGAATTCTAACTGTCTACAATTCTAGAACTCACATATTTTCTGATTCTAGAATTCAGATGTTTTATCGTTTTACAATTCTGTAATTTGGACATGTGCAGATTCTGGAATTCCAGCGTTTTATGATTCTACAATCCATTCATTTTTGGATTCTAGAATTCAGACCCTTTATGATTCCAGAAATCTGACATTCGATGATTCTAGATTTCAGAAATATTTGGGATTCTAGAATTCATACATTCTTGGAATCTAGAACTCACACATTCTAGGATTCTGGAATTCATGCATTCTCAAATTATAAAAGTCACACATTCCAGAATTCTAGAATACACGCCTTCTTAACATCGTAGAAGCCATTCTTTCTAGGATTCCAAAATTCAGACGTTTTTACAATGGTAGAATTCATGCATTCAAGGATTCTAGGATTTAGACATATTTAAGACACTAGAATACATACATTCTAAAATTCTAGAATTCAGGTCTTGTTAGGATTCTAGAATTTATACATGATAGGATACTAGAATTCAGACATTCTATGATTCTAGAATTCAGACATTTTCTGTTTCTAGAATTCAGACATTCTGAAATTCTAGAATTCAGCCATTGTTGGATTCTAGAATTGAGACCCTCTACAACACACATTTTAGGAGTCTTGCATTCAGACATTCGATGATTCCCACATTCAGACATCTTATGATCCTAGAATTCAGACCTTCTAGGATTCTAGAATTCGCACTATTTGCAGATTCTAGAATTCATATATTCTAGGAATCTAGGATTCAGACATGTTATGATTCTAGGATTTCGACATTTTTACATTGTAGAATGCAGACCCGTTTAAGATTCTAGAATGCATACATTCCAAGATTCTAGAATATACACCTGCTAAAATTCTAGAATTCAGACATCGTTAGATTCTGGAAATTTAACATTCTACAATTCTAGAACACACACATTTTCAGATTCTCGGAATCAGACGTCTTATGATTCTAAAATTCTAGAATTTAGACATCCGGAGCTTCTAGAATTCTCACATTTTTTTTTTTAAATTTTAGAATTCAGACATTTTAGGATTCTAGAATTCATGAATTCGAAGATTCCAAAATCCGGATCTTTTTTGGATGCCAGAATTCATACATTATAGGCACCTAAAATTCATACTTTTTAGGATTCTGGAAATCATACATTCTTGGATTCTAGAATTCAGACTTTTCTAGTATTCTAGAGTTCATGCATTCTAAGATTCTGGAATTGAGACCTTTTTCAGATTCTAGAATTCATACACCCTAGGATTCTAGAATTCATTCATTTTAGGATTCTAGAACTAAGACTTTTTATGGTCCTAGAATTCAGATACACTACCATTCGATAGTTCCGACATGCTTGCATTCTAGAATTCAGCCTTTCTTCCATGGTAGAATTCACACATTTTAGAATTCGAAAATTTTGACATTTTAACGATTCCACAATTCATACATTTTCGGATTCTAGAATTGAGGCATTTTATGATTCTAGAATTCATATATTCTGGGATTCCAGAATACAGACATTTTAGGATTCGGAAATTTATACATTCTAGGTTCTGGAGTTTAGACGTTTTGAAGATGCTAGAATTCAGACTTCTTTAGGATTCTAGAATGTGTGCCTTGTAGGATTCCAGAATTCACACGTTCTAGGATTCTAGAATTCAGACATTTCTTGATGCTAGTATTCAGTCATTCTAAAATTCTATAATTCAGACATCGTTGGGTTCTGGTAATTTAACATTCTACAATTCTAGAACACACACATTTTCAGATTCTCGAATTCAGACGTGTTATGATTCTACAATTCTAGAATTTAGACATCCGGAACTTCTAAATTCTCACCTTTTTTTTTTTTTTTGGTTCTAGAATTCAGACATTATAGGATTCTAGAATTCATGCATTTGAAGATTCCGAAATCCGGATCTTTTTTTGGATGCCAGAATTCATATATTCTAGGGACCTAGGTTTCCTACTTTTTAGGTTTCTGGAAATCATACATTCTAGGATTCTGGAATTCCAGAATTCAGACCTTTAGAGGATTCTGGAGTTCATTCATTCTAGGATTCTAGATTTCAGACTTTTCTAGTATTGTAGAATTCATGTATTCTTATATTCTGGAATTGAGACCTTTTTCAGATTCTAGAATCCATACACCCTGGGATTCTAGCATTCATTCATTTTAGGATTCTAGAACTAAGACTTTTTATGGTCCTAGAATTCAGACATACTACCATTCGACAGTTCCGACATGCTTGCATTCTAGAATTCAGCATTTCTTCCATGGTAGAATTCACACATTTTAGAATTCGAAAATTTTGACATTTTAACGATTCCACAATTCATACATTTTTCGGATTCTAGAATTGAGGCATTTTATGATTCTAGAATTCATACATTCCGGAATTCTAGAATACAGACTTTTTAGGATTCAGAAATTTATACATTCTACGATTTTAGAGGTTAGACGTTTTAAAGATGCTAGAATTCAGACTTCTTTAGGATTCTAGAATGTGTGCCTTGTAGGATTCCAGAATTCACACTTTCTAGCATTCTAGAATTCAGATATTTCTTGATGCTAGAATTCAGTCATTGTAAAATTCTAGAATTCAGACATCATCGCTGGATTCTAAAATTAAGACTTTCCACAATTCTAGGACTAACATTTTTTAGGGTTTTAGAATTGAGACATTTTATCATTGTAGAATTCTAGAATATGGACATCCTCATATTCTAGAATTCAGACATTTTATGATTTTAGGATTCATACAGTTTAGCACTATAGAATTCAGACCTTTTTAAGATTCTAGAATTCATACATTTCAGGATTCTAGTATTCAGACATTCTATCATTCTTCCATTCATAGACCTTATGATTCTACAATTCATCTCTTCTAGGATTCTGGAACTCATCCTATATGATAATTCCCAATTTCAAACGTTCCTGTATTCTAGAATTTAGACATTTTGTGATTCTAGAATTCAGATATTCTAAAGCTCTAGAATTCAGATATGGTTGGAGTCCAGATTTCAGACTTTCTACAATTCTAGAACTCAGACATTTTGTGTTTCCAGAATTTCACACATTCCAGGATTCTAAAGTTCAATCCTGTCTTAGGATTCTAGAATGCGTACCTTCTAGGATTCTGGAATTCATACAGGTTGGGGTTCTAGAATTCATACATTCTAGGATTCCAGAATTCAAACCTTTATAGGATTCTAGAATTAATTCATTCAAGGATTCTAGAATCCGGACCTTTTTAGGATTCTAGAACTCATACATGCTAAGATTCCGGAATTTAGACCAGTTTAAGATTCTAGAATTCATACACTGTAAATGTCTAGAATGCCTACGTTCTAGGATTCTAAAATTCAGACTTTTTAAGGTTCTAGGATTCGGACATACTATAATTCTACAATTTCCACATTGCTTGAATTCTGGAATTCCGAATTTCTTCATTTATACCATTCTCGCATTTAAAAATTCTAAAATTCATGTATTTGGTGATTCTAGAATTCACACCTTCTCGGATTCTAGAATTCAGACCTCTTTAGGATTCCAGAATTCAGACTTTGTTCATTCTAGAACTCATGCATTAAAAGATTCTAGAATTCAGATCTATTTAGGATTCTAGAATTCATACATTCTAAGATTCTAGAATTCAGACCTAGTTAGGATTCTAGAATTCATACGTTTGGGCATTCTGGAATCCATACGTTCTAAACTTGCAAATTTTATGCATTCTACAATTCTAGGGTACACACCTTTCTAACATTGTGGAATCCATTCTTTCGGGGATTCTAAAATTCAGGCCTTCTTAAAGTTCTTGAATTCATACATTCTAGGATTCTAGGATTCTAGGATTTGGACACATTTAAGATTCTAGAATTCATACATTCTAAAATTCTGGAACCCAGATCTTGTTAGGATTCTAGAATGCATACATTATGGGATACTGGAATTCACCCATTCTGTGAGTCTAGAATTCAGACATTGTTTCTGGCATTCAGACGTTCTAAAATTCTAGAATTCAGACATCGTGGGTTTCTGGAACGGAGACATTCTGCAACACACATTTTAGTAGTCTTGCGTTCAGACATTCTGTGAATCTCGCATTCAGATATCCTATGATTCATGGAATCGTACCTTCCGGGATTCTGGAATTCACACTGTCCTAAGATTCCAGAAATCAGACGTTTCTTGATTCTACCATTCCGGAAATTAGACGTCCGGAGACTCTAGAATTCTAACATTTTATGACTCTAGAATTCAGACATTTTTGGATTCCAGAATTCAGACGTTTTAGGATTCTAGAATTCAGACATTGGAAGATTCTAGAATTCGGACCTTTAAAAGATTCTAGAGTCCAAACATTCTAGGAATCCATAATTCAGACATTTTCTGAGTCTAGGTTTTCGACATTTTCAAATTGGAGAATTCAGACCTGTTGAAGATTCTAGAATGCATACATTCCGAGATTCTGGAATTCACACATACTAAAATTCTAGAATTGAGACATCTTTGGATTCTAGAAATGTATCTGTCTACAATTCTAGAACTCATACATTTTCTGATTCTAGAATTCAGATGTTTTATCGTTTTACAATTCTGTAATTTGGACATGTGCAGATTCAGGATTCCAGCGTTTTATGATTCTAGATTCCATTCATTTTTGGATTCTAGAGTTCAGACCCTTTATGATTCTAGAAATCTGACATTCGATGATTCTACATTTCAGAAATATTTGGGATTCTAGAATTCATACACTGTTGAAATCTAGAATTCATACATTCTAGGATTCTGGAATTCATGCATTCTCAAATTAAAAAAAGTCACACATTCCAGAATTCTAGAATACATGCCTTCTTAACATTGTAGAAGCCATTCTTTCTAGGATTCCAAAATTCAGACGTTTTTACAATGGTAGAATTCATGCGTTCTAGGATTCTAGGATATAGACATATTTAAGACTCTAGAATACATACATTCTAAAATTCTAGAATTCAGGTCTTGTTAGGATTCTAGAATTTATACATGATAGGATACTAGAATTCACATATTCTATGATTCTAGAATTCAGACATTTTATGTTTCTAGAATTCAGACATTCTGAAATTCTGGAATTCAGCCATTGTTGGATTCTAGAATTGAGACCCTCTGCAACACACATTTTAGGAGTCTTGCATTCAGACATTCCATGATTCCCATATTCAGACATCTTATCATCCTAGAATTCAGACCTTCTAGGATTCTAGAATTTGCACTATTTACAGATTCTAGAATTCATACATTCAAGGAATCTATGATTCAGTCATGTTATGATTCTAGGATTTTGACATTTTTACATTGTAGAATTCAGAGCCGTTTAAGATTCTAGAATGCATACATTCCAAGATTCTAGAATTCAAACCTGCTAAAATTCTAGAATTCAGACATCGTTGGATTCTGGAAATTTAACATTCTACAATTCTAGAACACACACATTTTCAGATTCTCGAATTCAGACGTGTTATGATTCTACAATTCTAGAATTTAGACATCCGGAACTTCTAAATTCTCACCTTTTTTTTTTTTGTTTGTTTCTAGAATTCAGACATTTTAGGATTCTAGAATTCATGCAATTGAAGATTCTGAAATCCGGATCTTTTTTTGGATGCCAGAATTCATATATTCTAGGCACCTAGGTTTCCTACTTTTTAGGTTTCTGGAAATCATACATTCTAGGATTCTGGAATTCCAGAATTCAGACCTTTAGAGGATTCTGGAGTTCATTCATTCTAGGATTCTAGGTTTCAGACTTTTCTAGTATTCTAGAATTCATGTATTCTTATATTCTGGAATTGAGACCTTTTTCAGATTCTAGAATCCATACACCCTGGGATTCTAGCATTCATTCATTTTAGGATTCTAGAACTAAGACTTTTTATGGTCCTAGAATTCAGACATACTACCATTCGACAGTTCCGACATGCTTGCATTCTAGAATTCAGCATTTCTTCCATGGTAGAATTCACACATTTTAGAATTCGAAAATTTTGACATTTTAACGATTCCACAATTCATACATTTTTCGGATTCTAGAATTGAGGCATTTTATGATTCTAGAATTCATACATTCCGGAATTCTAGAATACAGACTTTTTAGGATTCAGAAATTTATACATTCTACGATTGTAGAGGTTAGACGTTTTAAAGATGCTAGAATTCAGACTTCTTTAGGATTCTAGAATTTGTGCCTTGTAGGATTCCAGAATTCACACTTTCTAGCATTCTAGAATTCAGATATTTCTTGATGCTAGAATTCAGTCATTGTAAAATTCTAGAATTCAGACATCATCGCTGGATTCTAAAATTAAGACTTTCCACAATTCTAGGACTAACATTTTTTAGGGTTTTAGAATTGAGACATTTTATCATTGTAGAATTCTAGAATATGGACATCCTCATATTCTAGAATTCAGACATTTTATGATTTTAGGATTCATACAGTTTAGCACTATAGAATTCAGACCTTTTTAAGATTCTAGAATTCATACATTTCAGGATTCTAGTATTCAGACATTCTATCATTCTTCCATTCATAGACCTTATGATTCTAAAGTTCATCTGTTCTAGGATTCTGGAATACATGCTTTATTGTAATTCCCGAATTCAACCGTTCACGTATTCTAGAATTTAGACATTTTGTGATTCTAGAATTCAGATATTCTAAAGCTCTAGAATTCAGATATGGTTGGAGTACAGATTTCAGACTTTCTACAATTCTAGAACTCAGACATTTTGGGATTCCAGAAATTCACACATTCCAGGATTCTAAAGTCCAATCCTGTCTTAGGATTCTAGAATGCGTACCTTCTAGGATTCTAGAATTCATATAGGTTAGGCTTTTAGAATTCATACATTCTAGGATTCCAGAATTCAGACCTGTATAGGATTCTAGAATTCATACATTCTAGGATTCTAGAATTCGGACCTTTTTAGTATTCTAGAACTCATACATGCTAAGATTCCGGAATTTAGACCAGCTTAAGATTCTAGAAATCATGCACTCTAAAATTCTAGAATTCCTACGTTCTACGATTCTAAAATTCAGACTTTTTAAGGTTCTAGGATTCGGACATACTATAATTCTACAATCTCCACATTGCCTGAATTCTGGAATTCTGAATTTCTTCATTTATACCATTCTCGCATTCAAAAATTCTAAAATTCATGTATGTGGTGATTCTAGAATTTACACCTTCTCGGATTCTAGAATTCAGACCTCTTTAGGATTCCAGAATTCAGACTTTTTATCCTTCTAGAACTCATGCATTCAAAGATTCTAGAATTCGGATCTATTTAGGATTCTAGAAATCATACACTCTAAGATTCTGGAATTCAGACCTAGTTAGGATTCTAGAATTCATACGTTTGGGCATTCTGGAATCCATACTTTCTAAACTTGCAAATTTCATGCATTCTACAATTCTGGGGTACACACCTTTTTAACATTGTGGAATCCATTTTTTCGAGGATTCTAAAATTCAGGCCTTCTTAAGTTTCTTGAATTCATACATTCTAAAGTTCTGGGATTCTAGGATTTGGACACATTTAAGATTCTAGAATTCATACATTCTAAAATTCTGGAACCCAGATCTTGTTAGGATTCTAGAATGCATATATTATGGGATACTGGAATTCACCCATTCTGTGAGTCTAGAATTCAGACATTGTTTCTGGCATTCAGACGTTCTAAAATTCTAGAATTCAGACATCGTGGGTTTCTGGAACGGAGACATTCTGCAACACACATTTTAGTAGTCTTGCGTTCAGACATTCTGTGAATCTCGCATTCAGATATCCTATGATTCATGGAATCGTACCTTCCGGGATTCTGGAATTCACACTGTCCTAAGATTCCAGAACTCAGACGTTTCTTGATTCTACCATTCCGGAAATTAGACGTCCGGAGACTCTAGAATTCTAAAATTTTATGACTCTAGAATTCAGACATTTTAGGATTCCAGAATTCAGACATTTTAGGATTCTAGAATTCAGACATTGGAAGATTCTAGAATTCGGACCTTTTAAAGATTCTAGAGTCCATACATTCTGGGAATCCATAATTCAGACATCTTCTGAGTCTAGGTTTTCGACATTTTCACATTGGAGAATTCAGACCTGTTGAAGATTCTAGAATGCATACATTCCGAGATTCTGGAATTCACACATACTAAAATTCTAGAATTGAGACATCTTTGGATTCTAGAAATGTATCTGTCTACAATTCTAGAACTCATACATTTTCTGATTCTAGAATTCAGATGTTTTATCGTTTTACAATTCTGTAATTTGGACATGTGCAGATTCAGGATTCCAGCGTTTTATGATTCTAGATTCCATTCATTTTTGGATTCTAGAGTTCAGACCCTTTATGATTCCAGAAATCTGACATTCGATGATTCTAGATTTCAGAAATATTTGGGATTCTAGAATTCATACACTGTTGAAATCTAGAATTCATACATTCTAGGATTCTGGAATTCATGCATTCTCAAATTAAAAAAGTCACACATTCCAGAATTCTAGAATACATGCCTTCTTAACATTGTAGAAGCCATTCTTTCTAGGATTCCAAAATTCAGACGTTTTTACAATGGTAGAATTCATGCGTTCTAGGATTCTAGGATATAGACATATTTAAGACTCTAGAATACATACATTCTAAAATTCTAGAATTCAGGTCTTGTTAGGATTCTAGAATTTATACATGATAGGATACTAGAATTCACATATTCTATGATTCTAGAATTCAGACATTTTATGTTTCTAGAATTCAGACATTCTGAAATTCTGGAATTCAGCCATTGTTGGATTCTAGAATTGAGACCCTCTGCAACACACATTTTAGGAGTCTTGCATTCAGACATTCCATGATTCCCATATTCAGACATCTTATCATCCTAGAATTCAGACCTTCTAGGATTCTAGAATTTGCACTATTTACAGATTCTAGAATTCGTACATTCAAGGAATCTATGATTCAGTCATGTTATGATTCTAGGATTTTGACATTTTTACATTGTAGAATTCAGAGCCGTTTAAGATTCTAGAATGCATACATTCCAAGATTCTAGAATTCAAACCTGCTAAAATTCTAGAATTCAGACATCGTTGGATTCTGGAAATTTAACATTCTACAATTCTAGAACACACACATTTTCAGATTCTCGAATTCAGACGTGTTATGATTCTACAATTCTAGAATTTAGACATCCGGAACTTCTAAATTCTCACCTTTTTTTTTTTGGTTCTAGAATTCAGACATTTTAGGATTCTAGAATTCATGCATTTGAAGATTCTGAAATCCGGATCTTTTTTTGGATGCCAGAATTCATATATTCTAGGGACCTAGGTTACCTACTTTTTAGGTTTCTGGAAATCATACATTCTAGGATTCTGGAATTCCAGAATTCAGACCTTTAGAGGATTCTGGAGTTCATTCATTCTAGTATTCTAGATTTCAGACTTTTCTAGTATTGTAGAATTCATGTATTCTTATATTCTGGAATTGAGACCTTTTTCAGATTCTAGAATTCATACACCCTGGGATTCTAGCATTCATTCATTTTAGGATTCTAGAACTAAGACTTTTTATGGTCCTAGAATTCAGACATACTACCATTCGACAGTTCCGACATGCTTGCATTCTAGAATTCAGCATTTCTTCCATGGTAGAATTCACACATTTTAGAATTCGAAAATTTTGACATTTTAACGATTCCACAATTCATACATTTTTCGGATTCTAGAATTGAGGCATTTTATGATTCTAGAATTCATACATTCCGGAATTCTAGAATATAGACTTTTTAGGATTCAGAAATTTATACATTCTACGATTTTAGAGGTTAGACGTTTTAAAGATGCTAGAATTCAGACTTCTTTAGGATTCTAGAATTTGTGCCTTGTAGGATTCCAGAATTCACACTTTCTAGCATTCTAGAATTCAGATATTTCTTGATGCTAGAATTCAGTCATTGTAAAATTCTAGAATTCAGACATCATCGCTGGATTCTAAAATTAAGACTTTCCACAATTCTAGGACTAACATTTTTTAGGGTTTTAGAATTGAGACATTTTATCATTGTAGAATTCTAGAATATGGACATCCTCATATTCTAGAATTCAGACATTTTATGATTTTAGGATTCATACAGTTTAGCACTATAGAATTCAGACCTTTTTAAGATTCTAGAATTCATACATTTCAGGATTCTAGTATTCAGACATTCTATCATTCTTCCATTCATAGACCTTATGATTCTACATTTCATCTCTTCTAGGATTCTGGAACTCATCCTATATTATAATTCCCAATTTCAAACGTTCCTGTATTCTAGAATTCAGACATTTTGTGATTCTAGAATTCAGATATTCTAAAGCTCTAGAATTCAGATATGGTTGGAGTCCAGATTTCAGACTTTCTACAATTCTAGAACTCAGATATTTTGTGTTTCCAGAATTTCACACATTCCAGGATTCTAAAGTTCAATCCTGTCTTAGGATTCTAGAATGCGTACCTTCTAGGATTCTGGAATTCATACAGGTTGGGGTTCTAGAATTCATACATTCTAGGATTCCAGAATTCAAACCTTTATAGGATTCTAGAATTAATTCATTCAAGGATTCTAGAATCCGGACCTTTTTAGGATTCTAGAACTCATACATGCTAAGATTCCGGAATTTAGACCAGTTTAAGATTCTAGAATTCATACACTCTAAAATTCTAGAATGCCTACGTTCTAGGATTCTAAAATTCAGACTTTTTAAGGTTCTAGGATTCGGACATACTATAATTCTACAATTTCCACATTGCTTGAATTCTGGAATTCCGAATTTCTTCATTTATACCATTCTCGCAATTAAAAATTCTAAAATTCATGTATTTGGTGATTCTAGAATTCACACCTTCTCGGATTCTAGAATTCAGACCTCTTTAGGATTCCAGAATTCAGACTTTGTTCATTCTAGAACTCATGCATTAAAAGATTCTAGAATTCAGATCTATTTAGGATTCTAGAATTCATACATTCTAAGATTCTAGAATTCAGACCTAGTTAGGATTCTAGAATTCATACGTTTGGGCATTCTGGAATCCATACGTTCTAAACTTGCAAATTTTATGCATTCTACAATTCTAGGGTACACACCTTTCTAACATTGTGGAATCCATTCTGTCGAGGATTCTAAAATTCAGGCCTTCTTAAAGTTCTTGAATTCATACATTCTAGGATTCTAGGATTCTAGGATTTGGACACATTTAAGATTCTAGAATTCATACATTCTAAAATTCTGGAACCCAGATCTTGTTAGGATTCTAGAATGCATACATTATGGGATACTGGAATTCACCCATTCTGTGAGTCTAGAATTCAGACATTGTTTCTGGCATTCAGACGTTCTAAAATTCTAGAATTCAGACATCGTGGGATTCTGGAACGGAGACATTCTGCAACACACATTTTAGTAGTCTTGCGTTCAGACATTCCGTGAATCTCGCATTCAGATATCCTATGATTCATGGAATCGTACCTTCCGGGATTCTGGAATTCACACTGTCCTAAGATTCCAGAACTCAGACGTTTCTTGATTCTACCATTCCGGAAATTAGACGTCCGGAGACTCTAGAATTCTAACATTTTATGACTCTAGAATTCAGACATTTTAGGATTCTAGAATTCAGACGTTTTAGGATTCTAGAATTCAGACATTGGAAGATTCTAGAATTCGGACCTTTTAAAGATTCCAGAGTCCATACATTCTAGGAATCCATAATTCAGACATCTTCTGAGTCTAGGTTTTCGACATTTTCACATTGGAGAATTCAGACCTGTTGAAGATTCTAGAATGCATACATTCCGAGATTCTGGAATTCACACATACTAAAATTCTAGAATTGAGACATCTTTGGATTCTAGGATTGTATCTGTCTACAATTCTAGAACTCATACATTTTCTGATTCTAGAATTCAGATGTCTTATCGTTTTACAATTCTTTAATTTGGACATGTGCAGATTCAGGATTCCAGCGTTTTATGATTCTAGATTCCATTCATTTTTGGATTCTAGAGTTCAGACCCTTTATGATTCTAGAAATCTGACATTTGATGATTCTAGATTTCAGAAATATTTGGGATTCTAGAATTCATGCACACTTGAAATCTAGAATTCATACATTCTAGGATTCTGGAATTCATGCATTCTCAAATTAAAAAAGTCACACATTCCAGAATTCTAGAATACATGCCTTCTTAACATTGTAGAAGCCATTCTTTCTAGGATTCCAAAATTCAGACGTTTTTACAATGGTAGAATTCATGCGTTCTAGGATTCTAGGATATAGACATATTTAAGACTCTAGAATACATACATTCTAAAATTCTAGAATTCAGGTCTTGTTAGGATTCTAGAATTTATACATGATAGAATACTAGAATTCACATATTCTATGATTCTAGAATTCAGACATTTTATGTTTCTAGAATTCAGACATTCCGAAATTCTGGAATTCAGCCATTGTTGGATTCTAGAATTGAGACCCTCTGCAACACACATTTTAGGAGTCTTGCATTCATACATTCCATGATTCCCATATTCAGACATCTTATCATCCTAGAATTCAGACCTTCTAGGATTCTAGAATTTGCACTATTTACAGATTCTAGAATTCATACATTCAAGGAATCTATGATTCAGTCATGTTATGATACTAGGATTTTGACATTTTTACATTGTAGAATTCAGAGCCGTTTAAGATTCTAGAATGCATACATTCCAAGATTCTAGAATTCAAACCTGCTAAAATTCTAGAATTCAGACATCGTTGGATTCTGGAAATTTAACATTCTACAATTCTAGAACACACACATTTTCAGATTCTCGAATTCAGACGTGTTATGATTCTACAATTCTAGAATTTAGACATCCGGAACTTCTAAATTCTCACCTTTTTTTTTTTTTGGTTCTAGAATTCAGACATTTTAGGATTCTAGAATTCATGCATTTGAAGATTCTGAAATCCGGATCTTTTTTTGGATGCCAGAATTCATATATTCTAGGGACCTAGGTTTCCTACTTTTTAGGTTTCTGGAAATCATACATTCTAGGATTCTGGAATTCCAGAATTCAGACCTTTAGAGGATTCTGGAGTTCATTCACTCTAGGATTCTAGATTTCAGACTTTTGTAGTATTCTAGAATTCATGTATTCTTATATTCTGGAATTGAGACCTTTTTCAGATTCTAGATTTCATACACCCTGGGATTCTAGCATTCATTCATTTTAGGATTCTAGAACTAAGACTTTTTATGGTCCTAGAATTCAGACATACTACCATTCGACAGTTCCGACATGCTTGCATTCTAGAATTCAGCATTTCTTCCATGGTAGAATTCACACATTTTAGAATTCGAAAATTTTGACATTTTAACGATTCCACAATTCATACATTTTTCGGATTCTAGAATTGAGGCATTTTATGATTCTAGAATTCATACATTCCGGAATTCTAGAATACAGACTTTTTAGGATTCAGAAATTTATACATTCTACGATTTTAGAGGTTAGACGTTTTAAAGATGCTAGAATTCAGACTTCTTTAGGATTCTAGAATTTGTGCCTTGTAGGATTCCAGAATTCACACTTTCTAGCATTCTAGAATTCAGATATTTCTTGATGCTAGAATTCAGTCATTGTAAAATTCTAGAATTCAGACATCATCGCTGGATTCTAAAATTAAGACTTTCCACAATTCTAGGACTAACATTTTTTAGGGTTTTAGAATTGAGACATTTTATCATTGTAGAATTCTAGAATATGGACATCCTCATATTCTAGAATTCAGACATTTTATGATTTTAGGATTCATACAGTTTAGCACTATAGAATTCAGACCTTTTTAAGATTCTAGAATTCATACATTTCAGGATTCTAGTATTCAGACATTCTATCATTCTTCCATTCATAGACCTTATGATTCTACAATTCATCTCTTCTAGGATTCTGGAACTCATCCTATATTATAATTCCCAATTTCAAACGTTCCTGTATTCTAGAACTTAGACATTTTGTGATTCTAGAATTCAGATATTCTAAAGCTCTAGAATTCAGATATGGTTGGAGTCCAGATTTCAGACTTTCTACAATTCTAGAACTCAGATATTTTGTGTTTCCAGAATTTCACACATTCCAGGATTCTAAAGTTCAATCCTGTCTTAGGATTCTAGAATGCGTACCTTCTAGGATTCTGGAATTCATACAGGTTGGGGTTCTTGAATTCATACATTCTAGGATTCCAGAATTCAAACCTTTATAGGATTCTAGAATTAAATCATTCAAGGATTCTAGAATCCGGACATTTTAGGATTCTAGAACTCATACATGCTAAGATTCCGGAATTTAGACCAGTTTAAGATTCTAGAATTCATACACTCTAAAATTCTAGAATGCCTACGTTCTAGGATTCTAAAATTCAGACTTTTTAAGGTTCTAGGATTCGGACATACTATAATTCTACAATTTCCACATTGCTTGAATTCTGGAATTCCGAATTTCTTCATTTATACCATTCTCGCATTTAAAAATTCTAAAATTCATGTATTTGGTGATTCTAGAATTCACACCTTCTCGGATTCTAGAATTCAGACCTCTTTAGGATTCCAGAATTCAGACTTTGTTCATTCTAGAACTCATGCATTAAAAGATTCTAGAATTCAGATCTATTTAAGATTCTAGAATTCATACATTCTAAGATTCTAGAATTCAGACCTAGTTAGGATTCTCGAATTCATACGTTTGGGCATTCTGGAATCCATACGTTCTAAACTTGCAAATTTTATGCATTCTACAATTCTAGGGTACACACCTTTCTAACATTGTGGAATCCATTCTTTCGAGGATTCTAAAATTCAGGCCTTCTTAAAGTTCTTGAATTCATACATTCTAGGATTCTAGGATTCTAGGATTTGGACACATTTAAGATTCTAGAATTCATACATTCTAAAATTCTGGAACCCAGATCTTGTTAGGATTCTAGAATGCATACATTATGGGATACTGGAATTCACCCATTCTGTGAGTCTAGAATTCAGACATTGTTTCTGGCATTCAGACGTTCTAAAATTCTAGAATTCAGACATCGTGGGTTTCTGGAACGGAGACATTCTGCAACACACATTTTAGTAGTCTTGCGTTCAGACATTCTGTGAATCTCGCATTCAGATATCCTATGATTCATGGAATCGTACCTTCCGGGATTCTGGAATTCACACTGTCCTAAGATTCCAGAACTCAGACGTTTCTTGATTCTACCATTCCGGAAATTAGACGTCTGGAGACTCTAGAATTCTAACATTTTATGACTCTAGAATTCAGACATTTTAGGATTCTAGAATTCAGACGTTTTAGGATTCTAGAATTCAGACATTGGAAGATTCTAGAATTCGGACTTTTTAAAGATTCTAGAGTCCATACATTCTAGGAATCCATAATTCAGACATCTTCTGAGTCTAGGTTTTCGACATTTTCACATTGGAGAATTCAGACCTGTTGAAGATTCCAGAATGCATACATTCCGAGATTCTGGAATTCACACATACTAAAATTCTAGAATTGAGACATCTTTGGATTCTAGAATTCTAACTGTCTACAATTCTAGAACTCACACATTTTCTGATTCTAGAATTCAGATGTTTTATCGTTTTACAATTCTGTAATTTGGACATGTGCAGATTCTGGAATTCCAGCGTTTTATGATTCTACAATCCATTCATTTTTGGATTCTAGAATTCAGACCCTTTATGATTCCAGAAATCTGACATTCGATGATTCTAGATTTCAGAAATATTTGGGATTCTAGAATTCATACATTCTTGGAATCTAGAACTCACACATTCTAGGATTCTGGAATTCATGCATTCTCAAATTATAAAAGTCACACATTCCAGAATTCTAGAATACACGCCTTCTTAACATCGTAGAAGCCATTCTTTCTAGGATTCCAAAATTCAGACGTTTTTACAATGGTAGAATTCATGCATTCTAGGATTCTAGGATTTAGACATATTTAAGACACTAGAATACATACATTCTAAAATTCTAGAATTCGGGTCTTGTTAGGATTCTAGAATTTATACATGATAGGATACTAGAATTCAGACATTCTATGATTCTAGAATTCAGACATTTTCTGTTTCTAGAATTCAGACATTCTGAAATTCTAGAATTCAGCCATTGTTGGATTCTAGAATTGAGACCCTCTACAACACACATTTTAGGAGTCTTGCATTCAGACATTCGATGAT
Organism: Saimiri boliviensis; assembly: GCF_048565385.1. Taxonomy (NCBI): domain Eukaryota; kingdom Metazoa; phylum Chordata; class Mammalia; order Primates; family Cebidae; genus Saimiri; species Saimiri boliviensis. Next base: position 80,774,747 of record NC_133470.1, on the reverse strand, counting down.
TCCCACATTCAGACATCTTATGATCCTAGAATTCAGACCTTCTAGGATTCTAGAATTCGCACTATTTGCAGATTCTAGAATTCATATATTCTAGGAATCTAGGATTCAGACATGTTATGATTCTAGGATTTCGACATTTTTACATTGTAGAATGCAGACCCGTTTAAGATTCTAGAATGCATACATTCCAAGATTCTAGAATATACACCTGCTAAAATTCTAGAATTCAGACATCGTTAGATTCTGGAAATTTAACATTCTACAATTCTAGAACACACACATTTTCAGATTCTCGGAATCAGACGTCTTATGATTCTACAATTCTAGAATTTAGACATCCGGAGCTTCTAGAATTCTCACATTTTTTTTTTAATTTTAGAATTCAGACATTTTAGGATTCTAGAATTCATGAATTCGAAGATTCCAAAATCCGGATCTTTTTTGGATGCCAGAATTCATACATTATAGGCACCTAAAATTCATACTTTTTAGGATTCTGGAAATCATACATTCTTGGATTCTAGAATTCAGACTTTTCTAGTATTCTAGAGTTCATGCATTCTAAGATTCTGGAATTCTAGAATTCAAACACCCTAGGATTCTAGAATTCATTCCTTTTAGGATTCTAGAACTAAGACTTTTTATGGTCCTAGAATTCAGATATACTACCATTCGATAGTTCCGACATGCTTGCATTCTAGAATTCAGCCTTTCTTCCATGGTAGAATTCACACATTTTAGAATTCGAAAATTTTGACATTTTAACGATTCCACAATTCATACATTTTCGGATTCTAGAATTGAGGCATTTTATGATTCTAGAATTCATACATTCTGGGATTCTAGAATACAGACATTTTAGGATTCGGAAATTTATACATTCTAGGTTCTGGAGTTTAGACGTTTTGAAGATGCTAGAATTCAGACTTCTTTAGGATTCTAGAATGTGTGCCTTGTAGGATTCCAGAATTCACACGTTCTAGGATTCTAGAATTCAGACATTTCTTGATGCTAGTATTCAGTCATTCTAAAATTCTAGAATTCAGACATCATCGTTGGATTCTAAAATTAACACTTTCCACAATTCTAGGACTAACACTTTTTAGGGTTTTAGAATTGAGACATTTTATCATTGTAGAATTCTAGAATATGGACATCCTCATATTCTAGAATTCAGACATTTTATGATTTTAGGATTCATACAGTTCAGAACTGTAGAATTCAGACCTTTTTAAGATTCTAGAATTCATACATTTCAGGATTCTAGTATTCAGACATTCTATCATTCTTCCATTCATAGACCTTATGATTCTAAAGTTCATCTGTTCTAGGATTCTGGAATACATGCTTTATTGTAATTCCCGAATTCAACCGTTCTCGTATTCTAGAATTTAGGCATTTTGTGATTCTAGAATTCAGATATTCTAAAGCTCTAGAATTCAGATATGGTTGGAGTACAGATTTCAGACTTTCTACAATTCTAGAACTCAGACATTTTGGGATTCCAGAAATTCACACATTCCAGGATTCTAAAGTCCAATCCTGTCTTAGGATTCTAGAATGCGTACCTTCTAGGATTCTAGAATTCATATAGGTTAGGCTTTTAGAATTCATACATTCTAGGATTCCAGAATTCAGACCTGTATAGGATTCTAGAATTCATACATTCTAGGATTCTAGAATTCGGACCTTTTTAGTATTCTAGAACTCATACATGCTAAGATTCCGGAATTTAGACCAGTTTAAGATTCTAGAAATCATGCACTCTAAAATTCTAGAATGCCTACGTTCTAGGATTCTAAAATTCAGACTTTTTAAGGTTCTAGGATTCGGACATACTATAATTCTACAATTTCCACATTGCTTGAATTCTGGAATTCCGAATTTCTTCATTTATACCATTCTCGCATTCAAAAATTCTAAAATTCATGTATGTGGTGATTCTAGAATTCACACCTTCTCGGATTCTAGAATTCAGACCTCTTTAAAATTCCAGAATTCAGACTTTTTATCCTTCTAGAACTCATGCATTCAAAGATTCTAGAATTCGGATCTATTTAGGATTCTAGAAATCATACACACTATGATTCTGGAATTCAGACCTAGTTAGGATTCTAGAATTCATACGTTTGGGCATTCTGGAATCCATACGTTCTAAACTTGCAAATTTCATGCATTCTACAATTCTGGAATACACACCTTTCTAACATTGTGGAATCCATTCTTTCGAGGATTCTAAAATTCAGGCCTTCTTAAAGTTCTTGAATTCATACATTCTAAGGTTCTGGGATTCTAGGATTTGGACACATTAAAGATTCTAGAATTCGTACATTCTAAAATTCTGGAACCCACATCTTGTTAGCATTCTAGAATGCATACATTATGGGATTCTGGAATTCACGCATTCTGTGAATCTAGAATTCAGACATTGTTTCTGGCATTCAGACGTTCTAAAATTCTAGAATTCAGACATTGTGGGTTTCTGGAACAGAGACGTTCTGCAACACACATTTTAGTCACCTTGTGCTCAGACATTCCGTGAATCTCTCATTCAGATATCCTATGATTCATGCAATCGTTCCTTCCGGGATTTTGGAATTCACACTGTCCTAAGATTCCAGAACTCAGACGTTTTTTGATTCTACCATTCCGGAAATTATACATCCGGAGACTCTAGAATTCTAAAATTTTATGACTCTAGAATTCAGACATTTTGGGAATCTAGAATTCAGACGTTTTAGGATTCTAGAATTCAGACACTGGAAGATTCTAGAATTCGGACCTTTTAAAGATTCCAGAGTCCATACATTCTAGGAATCCATAATTCAGACATCTTCTGAGTCTAGGTTTTCGACATTTTCACATTGGAGAATTCAGACCTGTTGAAGATTCCAGAATGCATACATTCCGAGATTCTGGAATTCACACATACTAAAATTCTAGAATTGAGACATCTTTGGATTCTAGAATTCTAACTGTCTACAATTCTAGAACTCACACATTTTCTGATTCTAGAATTCAGATGTTTTATCGTTTTACAATTCTGTAATTTGGACATGTGCAGATTCTGGAATTCCAGCGTTTTATGATTCTACAATCCATTCATTTTTGGATTCTAGAATTCAGACCCTTTATGATTCCAGAAATCTGACATTCGATGATTCTAGATTTCAGAAATATTTGGGATTCTATAATTCATACATTCTTGGAATCTAGAACTCACACATTCTAGGATTCTGGAATTCATGCATTCTCAAATTATAAAAGTCACACATTCCAGAATTCTAGAATACACGCCTTCTTAACATCGTAGAAGCCATTCTTTCTAGGATTCCAAAATTCAGACATTTTTACAATGGTAGAATTCATGCATTCTAGGATTCTAGGATTTAGACATATTTAAGACACTAGAATACATACATTCTAAAATTCTAGAATTCAGGTCTTGTTAGGATTCTAGAATTTATACATGATAGGATACTAGAATTCAGACATTCTATGATTCTAGAATTCAGACATTTTCTGTTTCTAGAATTCAGACATTCTGAAATTCTAGAATTCAGCCATTGTTGGATTCTAGAATTGAGACCCTCTACAACACACATTTTAGGAGTCTTGCATTCAGACATTCGATGATTCCCACATTCAGACATCTTATGATCCTAGAATTCAGACCTTCTAGGATTCTAGAATTCGCACTATTTGCAGATTCTAGAATTCATATATTCTAGGAATCTAGGATTCAGACATGTTATGATTCTAGGATTTCGACATTTTTACATTGTAGAATTCAGACCCGTTTAAGATTCTAGAATGCATACATTCCAAGATTCTAGAATATACACCTGCTAAAATTCTAGAATTCAGACATCGTTAGATTCTGGAAATTTAACATTCTACAATTCTAGAACACACACATTTTCAGATTCTCGGAATCAGACGTCTTATGAATCAACAATTCTAGAATTTAGACATCCGGAGCTTCTAGAATTCTCACATTTTTTTTTTAATTTTAGAATTCAGACATTTTAGGATTCTAGAATTCATGAATTCGAAGATTCCAAAATCCGGATCTCTTTTGGATGCCAGAATTCATACATTATAGGCACCTAAAATTCATACTTTTTAGGATTCTGGAAATCATACATTCTTGGATTCTAGAATTCAGACTTTTCTAGTATTCTAGAGTTCATGCATTCTAAGATTCTGGAATTGAGACCTTTTTCAGATTCTAGAATTCATACACCCTAGGATTCTAGAATTCATTCATTTTAGGATTCTAGAACTAAGACTTTTTATGGTCCTAGAATTCAGATATACTACCATTCGATAGTTCCGACATGCTTGCATTCTAGAATTCAGCCTTTCTTCCATGGTAGAATTCACACATTTTAGAATTCGAAAATTTTGACATTTTAACGATTCCACAATTCATACATTTTCGGATTCTAGAATTGAGGCATTTTATGATTCTAGAATTCATACATTCTGGGATTCTAGAATACAGACATTTTAGGATTCGGAAATTTATACATTCTAGGTTCTGGAGTTTAGACGTTTTGAAGATGCTAGAATTCAGACTTCTTTAGGATTCTAGAATGTGTGCCTTGTAGGATTCCAGAATTCACACGTTCTAGGATTCTAGAATTCAGACATTTCTTGATGCTAGTATTCAGTCATTCTAAAATTCTAGAATTCAGACATCATCGTTGGATTCTAAAATTAACACTTTCCACAATTCTAGGACTAACACTTTTTAGGGTTTTAGAATTGAGACATTTTATCATTGTAGAATTCTAGAATATGGACATCCTCATATTCTAGAATTCAGACATTTTATGATTTTAGGATTCATACAGTTCAGAACTGTAGAATTCAGACCTTTTTAAGATTCTAGAATTCATACATTTCAGGATTCTAGTATTCAGACATTCTATCATTCTTCCATTCATAGACCTTATGATTCTAAAGTTCATCTGTTCTAGGATTCTGGAATACATGCTTTATTGTAATTCCCGAATTCAACCGTTCTCGTATTCTAGAATTTAGGCATTTTGTGATTCTAGAATTCAGATATTCTAAAGCTCTAGAATTCAGATATGGTTGGAGTACAGATTTCAGACTTTCTACAATTCTAGAACTCAGACATTTTGGGATTCCAGAAATTCACACATTCCAGGATTCTAAAGTCCAATCCTGTCTTAGGATTCTAGAATGCGTACCTTCTAGGATTCTAGAATTCATATAGGTTAGGCTTTTAGAATTCATACATTCTAGGATTCCAGAATTCAGACCTGTATAGGATTCTAGAATTCATACATTCTAGGATTCTAGAATTCGGACCTTTTTAGTATTCTAGAACTCATACATGCTAAGATTCCGGAATTTAGACCAGTTTAAGATTCTAGAAATCATGCACTCTAAAATTCTAGAATGCCTACGTTCTAGGATTCTAAAATTCAGACTTTTTAAGGTTCTAGGATTCGGACATACTATAATTCTACAATTTCCACATTGCTTGAATTCTGGAATTCCGAATTTCTTCATTTATACCATTCTCGCATTCAAAAATTCTAAAATTCATGTATGTGGTGATTCTAGAATTCACACCTTCTCGGATTCTAGAATTCAGACCTCTTTAAAATTCCAGAATTCAGACTTTTTATCCTTCTAGAACTCATGCATTCAAAGATTCTAGAATTCGGATCTATTTAGGATTCTAGAAATCATACACTCTAAGATTCTGGAATTCAGACCTAGTTAGGATTCTAGAATTCATACGTTTGGGCATTCTGGAATCCATACGTTCTAAACTTGCAAATTTCATGCATTCTACAATTCTGGAATACACACCTTTCTAACATTGTGGAATCCATTCTTTCGAGGATTCTAAAATTCAGGTCTTCTTAAAGTTCTTGAATTCATACATTCTAAGGTTCTGGGATTCTAGGATTTGGACACATTAAAGATTCTAGAATTCGTACATTCTAAAATTCTGGAACCCACACCTTGTTAGCATTCTAGAATGCATACATTATGGGATTCTGGAATTCACGCATTCTGTGAATCTAGAATTCAGACATTGTTTCTGGCATTCAGACGTTCTAAAATTCTAGAATTCAGACATTGTGGGTTTCTGGAACAGAGACGTTCTGCAACACACATTTTAGTCACCTTGTGCTCAGACATTCCGTGAAACTCTCATTCAGATATCCTATGATTCATGCAATCGTTCCTTCCGGGATTTTGGAATTCACACTGTCCTAAGATTCCAGAACTCAGACGTTTTTTGATTCTACCATTCCGGAAATTATACATCCGGAGACTCTAGAATTCTAAAATTTTATGACTCTAGAATTCAGACATTTTGGGAATCTAGAATTCAGACGTTTTAGGATTCTAGAATTCAGACACTGGAAGATTCTAGAATTCGGACCTTTTAAAGATTCCAGAGTCCATACATTCTAGGAATCCATAATTCAGACATCTTCTGAGTCTAGGTTTTCGACATTTTCACATTGGAGAATTCAGACCTGTTGAAGATTCCAGAATGCATACATTCCGAGATTCTGGAATTCACACATACTAAAATTCTAGAATTGAGACATCTTTGGATTCTAGAATTCTAACTGTCTACAATTCTAGAACTCACACATTTTCTGATTCTAGAATTCAGATGTTTTATCGTTTTACAATTCTGTAATTTGGACATGTGCAGATTCTGGAATTCCAGCGTTTTATGATTCTACAATCCATTCATTTTTGGATTCTAGAATTCAGACCCTTTATGATTCCAGAAATCTGACATTCGATGATTCTAGATTTCAGAAATATTTGGGATTCTATAATTCATACATTCTTGGAATCTAGAACTCACACATTCTAGGATTCTGGAATTCATGCATTCTCAAATTATAAAATTCACACATTCCAGAATTCTAGAATACACGCCTTCTTAACATCTTAGAAGCCATTCTTTCTAGGATTCCAAAATTCAGACGTTTTTACAATGGTAGAATTCATGCGTTCTAGGATTCTAGGATATAGACATATTTAAGACTCTAGAATACATACATTCTAAAATTCTAGAATTCAGGTCTTGTTAGGATTCTAGAATTTATACATGATAGGATACTAGAATTCACATATTCTATGATTCTAGAATTCAGACATTCTGAAATTCTGGAATTCAGCCATTGTTGGATTCTAGAATTGAGACCCTCTGCAACACACATTTTAGGAGTCTTGCATTCAGACATTCCATGATTCCCATATTCAGACATCTTATCATCCTAGAATTCAGACCTTCTAGGATTCTAGAATTTGCACTATTTACAGATTCTAGAATTCATACATTCAAGGAATCTATGATTCAGTCATGTTATGATTCTAGGATTTTGACATTTTTACATTGTAGAATTCAGAGCCGTTTAAGATTCTAGAATGCATACATTCCAAGATTCTAGAATTCAAACCTGCTAAAATTCTAGAATTCAGACATCGTTGGATTCTGGAAATTTAACATTCTACAATTCTAGAACACACACATTTTCAGATTCTCGAATTCAGACGTGTTATGATTCTACAATTCTAGAATTTAGACATCCGGAACTTCTAAATTCTCACCTTTTTTTTTTTTTTTGTTTCTAGAATTCAGACATTTTAGGATTCTAGAATTCATGCAATTGAAGATTCTGAAATCCGGATCTTTTTTTGGATGCCAGAATTCATATATTCTAGGCACCTAGGTTTCCTACTTTTTAGGTTTCTGGAAATCATACATTCTAGGATTCTGGAATTCCAGAATTCAGACCTTTAGAGGATTCTGGAGTTCATTCATTCTAGGATTCTAGGTTTCAGACTTTTCTAGTATTCTAGAATTCATGTATTCTTAAATTCTGGAATTGAGACCTTTTTCAGATTCTAGAATCCATACACCCTGGGATTCTAGCATTCATTCATTTTAGGATTCTAGAACTAAGACTTTTTATGGTCCTAGAATTCAGACATACTACCATTCGACAGTTCCGACATGCTTGCATTCTAGAATTCAGCATTTCTTCCATGGTAGAATTCACACATTTTAGAATTCGAAAATTTTGACATTTTAACGATTCCACAATTCATACATTTTTCGGATTCTAGAATTGAGGCATTTTATGATTCTAGAATTCATACATTCCGGAATTCTAGAATACAGACTTTTTAGGATTCAGAAATTTATACATTCTACGATTTTAGAGGTTAGACGTTTTAAAGATGCTAGAATTCAGACTTCTTTAGGATTCTAGAATGTGTGCCTTGTAGGATTCCAGAATTCACACTTTCTAGCATTCTAGAATTCAGATATTTCTTGATGCTAGAATTCAGTCATTGTAAAATTCTAGAATTCAGACATCATCGCTGGATTCTAAAATTAAGACTTTCCACAATTCTAGGACTAACATTTTTTAGGGTTTTAGAATTGAGACATTTTATCATTGTAGAATTCTAGAATATGGACATCCTCATATTCTAGAATTCAGACATTTTATGATTTTAGGATTCATACAGTTTAGCACTATAGAATTCAGACCTTTTTAAGATTCTAGAATTCATACATTTCAGGATTCTAGTATTCAGACATTCTATCATTCTTCCATTCATAGACCTTATGATTCTACAATTCATCTCTTCTAGGATTCTGGAACTCATCCTATATGATAATTCCCAATTTCAAACGTTCCTGTATTCTAGAATTTAGACATTTTGTGATTCTAGAATTCAGATATTCTAAAGCTCTAGAATTCAGATATGGTTGGAGTCCAGATTTCAGACTTTCTACAATTCTAGAACTCAGACATTTTGTGTTTCCAGAATTTCACACATTCCAGGATTCTAAAGTTCAATCCTGTCTTAGGATTCTAGAATGCGTACCTTCTAGGATTCTGGAATTCATACAGGTTGGGGTTCTAGAATTCATACATTCTAGGATTCCAGAATTCAAACCTTTATAGGATTCTAGAATTAATTCATTCAAGGATTCTAGAATCCGGACCTTTTTAGGATTCTAGAACTCATACATGCTAAGATTCCGGAATTTAGACCAGTTTAAGATTCTAGAATTCATACACTGTAAATGTCTAGAATGCCTACGTTCTAGGATTCTAAAATTCAGACTTTTTAAGGTTCTAGGATTCGGACATACTATAATTCTACAATTTCCACATTGCTTGAATTCTGGAATTCCGAATTTCTTCACTTATACCATTCTCGCATTTAAAAATTCTAAAATTCATGTATTTGGTGATTCTAGAATTCACACCTTCTCGGATTCTAGAATTCAGACCTCTTTAGGATTCCAGAATTCAGACTTTGTTCATTCTAGAACTCATGCATTAAAAGATTCTAGAATTCAGATCTATTTAGGATTCTAGAATTCATACATTCTAAGATTCTAGAATTCAGACCTAGTTAGGATTCTAGAATTCATACGTTTGGGCATTCTGGAATCCATACGTTCTAAACTTGCAAATTTTATGCATTCTACAATTCTAGGGTACACACCTTTCTAACATTGTGGAATCCATTCTTTCGGGGATTCTAAAATTCAGGCCTTCTTAAAGTTCTTGAATTCATACATTCTAGGATTCTAGGATTCTAGGATTTGGACACATTTAAGATTCTAGAATTCATACATTCTAAAATTCTGGAACCCAGATCTTGTTAGGATTCTAGAATGCATACATTATGGGATACTGGAATTCACCCATTCTGTGAGTCTAGAATTCAGACATTGTTTCTGGCATTCAGACGTTCTAAAATTCTAGAATTCAGACATCGTGGGTTTCTGGAACGGAGACATTCTGCAACACACATTTTAGTAGTCTTGCGTTCAGACATTCTGTGAATCTCGCATTCAGATATCCTATGATTCATGGAATCGTACCTTCCGGGATTCTGGAATTCACACTGTCCTAAGATTCCAGAAATCAGACGTTTCTTGATTCTACCATTCCGGAAATTAGACGTCCGGAGACTCTAGAATTCTAACATTTTATGACTCTAGAATTCAGACATTTTTGGATTCCAGAATTCAGACGTTTTAGGATTCTAGAATTCAGACATTGGAAGATTCTAGAATTCGGACCTTTAAAAGATTCTAGAGTCCAAACATTCTAGGAATCCATAATTCAGACATTTTCTGAGTCTAGGTTTTCGACATTTTCAAATTGGAGAATTCAGACCTGTTGAAGATTCTAGAATGCATACATTCCGAGATTCTGGAATTCACACATACTAAAATTCTAGAATTGAGACATCTTTGGATTCTAGAAATGTATCTGTCTACAATTCTAGAACTCATACATTTTCTGATTCTAGAATTCAGATGTTTTATAGTTTTACAATTCTGTAATTTGGACATGTGCAGATTCAGGATTCCAGCGTTTTATGATTCTAGATTCCATTCATTTTTGGATTCTAGAGTTCAGACCCTTTATGATTCCAGAAATCTGACATTCGATGATTCTACATTTCAGAAATATTTGGGATTCTAGAATTCATACACTGTTGAAATCTAGAATTCATACATTCTAGGATTCTGGAATTCATGCATTCTCAAATTAAAAAAGTCACACATTCCAGAATTCTAGAATACATGCCTTCTTAACATTGTAGAAGCCATTCTTTCTAGGATTCCAAAATTCAGACGTTTTTACAATGGTAGAATTCATGCGTTCTAGGATTCTAGGATATAGACATATTTAAGACTCTAGAATACATACATTCTAAAATTCTAGAATTCAGGTCTTGTTAGGATTCTAGAATTTATACATGATAGGATACTAGAATTCACATATTCTATGATTCTAGAATTCAGACATTTTATGTTTCTAGAATTCAGACATTCTGAAATTCTGGAATTCAGCCATTGTTGGATTCTAGAATTGAGACCCTCTGCAACACACATTTTAGGAGTCTTGCATTCAGACATTCCATGATTCCCATATTCAGACATCTTATCATCCTAGAATTCAGACCTTCTAGGATTCTAGAATTTGCACTATTTACAGATTCTAGAATTCGTACATTCAAGGAATCTATGATTCAGTCATGTTATGATTCTAGGATTTTGACATTTTTACATTGTAGAATTCAGAGCCGTTTAAGATTCTAGAATGCATACATTCCAAGATTCTAGAATTCAAACCTGCTAAAATTCTAGAATTCAGACATCGTTGGATTCTGGAAATTTAACATTCTACAATTCTAGAACACACACATTTTCAGATTCTCGAATTCAGACGTGTTATGATTCTACAATTCTAGAATTTAGACATCCGGAACTTCTAAATTCTCACCTTTTTTTTTTTTTTTTGTTTCTAGAATTCAGACATTTTAGGATTCTAGAATTCATGCAATTGAAGATTCTGAAATCCGGATCTTTTTTTGGATGCCAGAATTCATATATTCTAGGCACCTAGGTTTCCTACTTTTTAGGTTTCTGGAAATCATACATTCTAGGATTCTGGAATTCCAGAATTCAGACCTTTAGAGGATTCTGGAGTTCATTCATTCTAGGATTCTAGGTTTCAGACTTTTCTAGTATTCTAGAATTCATGTATTCTTATATTCTGGAATTGAGACCTTTTTCAGATTCTAGAATCCATACACCCTGGGATTCTAGCATTCATTCATTTTAGGATTCTAGAACTAAGACTTTTTATGGTCCTAGAATTCAGACATACTACCATTCGACAGTTCCGACATGCTTGCATTCTAGAATTCAGCATTTCTTCCATGGTAGAATTCACACATTTTAGAATTCGAAAATTTTGACATTTTAACGATTCCACAATTCATACATTTTTCGGATTCTAGAATTGAGGCATTTTATGATTCTAGAATTCATACATTCCGGAATTCTAGAATACAGACTTTTTAGGATTCAGAAATTTATACATTCTACGATTGTAGAGGTTAGACGTTTTAAAGATGCTAGAATTCAGACTTCTTTAGGATTCTAGAATTTGTGCCTTGTAGGATTCCAGAATTCACACTTTCTAGCATTCTAGAATTCAGATATTTCTTGATGCTAGAATTCAGTCATTGTAAAATTCTAGAATTCAGACATCATCGCTGGATTCTAAAATTAAGACTTTCCACAATTCTAGGACTAACATTTTTTAGGGTTTTAGAATTGAGACATTTTATCATTGTAGAATTCTAGAATATGGACATCCACATATTCTAGATTTCAGACATTTTATGATTTTAGGATTCATACAGTTTAGCACTATAGAATTCAGACCTTTTTAAGATTCTAGAATTCATACATTTCAGGATTCTAGTATTCAGACATTCTATCATTCTTCCATTCATAGACCTTATGATTCTAAAGTTCATCTGTTCTAGGATTCTGGAATACATGCTTTATTGTAATTCCCGAATTCAACCGTTCACGTATTCTAGAATTTAGACATTTTGTGATTCTAGAATTCAGATATTCTAAAGCTCTAGAATTCAGATATGGTTGGAGTACAGATTTCAGACTTTCTACAATTCTAGAACTCAGACATTTTGGGATTCCAGAAATTCACACATTCCAGGATTCTAAAGTCCAATCCTGTCTTAGGATTCTAGAATGCGTACCTTCTAGGATTCTAGAATTCATATAGGTTAGGCTTTTAGAATTCATACATTCTAGGATTCCAGAATTCAGACCTGTATAGGATTCTAGAATTCATACATTCTAGGATTCTAGAATTCGGACCTTTTTAGTATTCTAGAACTCATACATGCTAAGATTCCGGAATTTAGACCAGCTTAAGATTCTAGAAATCATGCACTCTAAAATTCTAGAATTCCTACGTTCTACGATTCTAAAATTCAGACTTTTTAAGGTTCTAGGATTCGGACATACTATAATTCTACAATCTCCACATTGCCTGAATTCTGGAATTCTGAATTTCTTCATTTATACCATTCTCGCATTCAAAAATTCTAAAATTCATGTATGTGGTGATTCTAGAATTTACACCTTCTCGGATTCTAGAATTCAGACCTCTTTAGGATTCCAGAATTCAGACTTTTTATCCTTCTAGAACTCATGCATTCAAAGATTCTAGAATTCGGATCTATTTAGGATTCTAGAAATCATACACTCTAAGATTCTGGAATTCAGACCTAGTTAGGATTCTAGAATTCATACGTTTGGGCATTCTGGAATCCATACTTTCTAAACTTGCAAATTTCATGCATTCTACAATTCTGGGGTACACACCTTTTTAACATTGTGGAATCCATTTTTTCGAGGATTCTAAAATTCAGGCCTTCTTAAGTTTCTTGAATTCATACATTCTAAAGTTCTGGGATTCTAGGATTTGGACACATTTAAGATTCTAGAATTCATACATTCTAAAATTCTGGAACCCAGATCTTGTTAGGATTCTAGAATGCATATATTATGGGATACTGGAATTCACCCATTCTGTGAGTCTAGAATTCAGACATTGTTTCTGGCATTCAGACGTTCTAAAATTCTAGAATTCAGACATCGTGGGTTTCTGGAACGGAGACATTCTGCAACACACATTTTAGTAGTCTTGCGTTCAGACATTCTGTGAATCTCGCATTCAGATATCCTATGATTCATGGAATCGTACCTTCCGGGATTCTGGAATTCACACTGTCCTAAGATTCCAGAACTCAGACGTTTCTTGATTCTACCATTCCGGAAATTAGACGTCCGGAGACTCTAGAATTCTAAAATTTTATGACTCTAGAATTCAGACATTTTAGGATTCCAGAATTCAGACATTTTAGGATTCTAGAATTCAGACATTGGAAGATTCTAGAATTCGGACCTTTTAAAGATTCTAGAGTCCATACATTCTGGGAATCCATAATTCAGACATCTTCTGAGTCTAGGTTTTCGACATTTTCACATTGGAGAATTCAGACCTGTTGAAGATTCTAGAATGCATACATTCCGAGATTCTGGAATTCACACATACTAAAATTCTAGAATTGAGACATCTTTGGATTCTAGAAATGTATCTGTCTACAATTCTAGAACTCATACATTTTCTGATTCTAGAATTCAGATGTTTTATCGTTTTACAATTCTGTAATTTGGACATGTGCAGATTCAGGATTCCAGCGTTTTATGATTCTAGATTCCATTCATTTTTGGATTCTAGAGTTCAGACCCTTTATGATTCCAGAAATCTGACATTCGATGATTCTAGATTTCAGAAATATTTGGGATTCTAGAATTCATACACTGTTGAAATCTAGAATTCATACATTCTAGGATTCTGGAATTCATGCATTCTCAAATTAAAAAAGTCACACATTCCAGAATTCTAGAATACATGCCTTCTTAACATTGTAGAAGCCATTCTTTCTAGGATTCCAAAATTCAGACGTTTTTACAATGGTAGAATTCATGCGTTCTAGGATTCTAGGATATAGACATATTTAAGACTCTAGAATACATACATTCTAAAATTCTAGAATTCAGGTCTTGTTAGGATTCTAGAATTTATACATGATAGGATACTAGAATTCACATATTCTATGATTCTAGAATTCAGACATTTTATGTTTCTAGAATTCAGACATTCTGAAATTCTGGAATTCAGCCATTGTTGGATTCTAGAATTGAGACCCTCTGCAACACACATTTTAGGAGTCTTGCATTCAGACATTCCATGATTCCCATATTCAGACATCTTATCATCCTAGAATTCAGACCTTCTAGGATTCTAGAATTTGCACTATTTACAGATTCTAGAATTCGTACATTCAAGGAATCTATGATTCAGTCATGTTATGATTCTAGGATTTTGACATTTTTACATTGTAGAATTCAGAGCCGTTTAAGATTCTAGAATGCATACATTCCAAGATTCTAGAATTCAAACCTGCTAAAATTCTAGAATTCAGACATCGTTGGATTCTGGAAATTTAACATTCTACAATTCTAGAACACACACATTTTCAGATTCTCGAATTCAGACGTGTTATGATTCTACAATTCTAGAATTTAGACATCCGGAACTTCTAAATTCTCACCTTTTTTTTTTTGGTTCTAGAATTCAGACATTTTAGGATTCTAGAATTCATGCATTTGAAGATTCTGAAATCCGGATCTTTTTTTGGATGCCAGAATTCATATATTCTAGGGACCTAGGTTACCTACTTTTTAGGTTTCTGGAAATCATACATTCTAGGATTCTGGAATTCCAGAATTCAGACCTTTAGAGGATTCTGGAGTTCATTCATTCTAGTATTCTAGATTTCAGACTTTTCTAGTATTGTAGAATTCATGTATTCTTATATTCTGGAATTGAGACCTTTTTCAGATTCTAGAATTCATACACCCTGGGATTCTAGCATTCATTCATTTTAGGATTCTAGAACTAAGACTTTTTATGGTCCTAGAATTCAGACATACTACCATTCGACAGTTCCGACATGCTTGCATTCTAGAATTCAGCATTTCTTCCATGGTAGAATTCACACATTTTAGAATTCGAAAATTTTGACATTTTAACGATTCCACAATTCATACATTTTTCGGATTCTAGAATTGAGGCATTTTATGATTCTAGAATTCATACATTCCGGAATTCTAGAATATAGACTTTTTAGGATTCAGAAATTTATACATTCTACGATTTTAGAGGTTAGACGTTTTAAAGATGCTAGAATTCAGACTTCTTTAGGATTCTAGAATTTGTGCCTTGTAGGATTCCAGAATTCACACTTTCTAGCATTCTAGAATTCAGATATTTCTTGATGCTAGAATTCAGTCATTGTAAAATTCTAGAATTCAGACATCATCGCTGGATTCTAAAATTAAGACTTTCCACAATTCTAGGACTAACATTTTTTAGGGTTTTAGAATTGAGACATTTTATCATTGTAGAATTCTAGAATATGGACATCCTCATATTCTAGAATTCAGACATTTTATGATTTTAGGATTCATACAGTTTAGCACTATAGAATTCAGACCTTTTTAAGATTCTAGAATTCATACATTTCAGGATTCTAGTATTCAGACATTCTATCATTCTTCCATTCATAGACCTTATGATTCTACATTTCATCTCTTCTAGGATTCTGGAACTCATCCTATATTATAATTCCCAATTTCAAACGTTCCTGTATTCTAGAATTCAGACATTTTGTGATTCTAGAATTCAGATATTCTAAAGCTCTAGAATTCAGATATGGTTGGAGTCCAGATTTCAGACTTTCTACAATTCTAGAACTCAGATATTTTGTGTTTCCAGAATTTCACACATTCCAGGATTCTAAAGTTCAATCCTGTCTTAGGATTCTAGAATGCGTACCTTCTAGGATTCTGGAATTCATACAGGTTGGGGTTCTAGAATTCATACATTCTAGGATTCCAGAATTCAAACCTTTATAGGATTCTAGAATTAATTCATTCAAGGATTCTAGAATCCGGACCTTTTTAGGATTCTAGAACTCATACATGCTAAGATTCCGGAATTTAGACCAGTTTAAGATTCTAGAATTCATACACTCTAAAATTCTAGAATGCCTACGTTCTAGGATTCTAAAATTCAGACTTTTTAAGGTTCTAGGATTCGGACATACTATAATTCTACAATTTCCACATTGCTTGAATTCTGGAATTCCGAATTTCTTCATTTATACCATTCTCGCAATTAAAAATTCTAAAATTCATGTATTTGGTGATTCTAGAATTCACACCTTCTCGGATTCTAGAATTCAGACCTCTTTAGGATTCCAGAATTCAGACTTTGTTCATTCTAGAACTCATGCATTAAAAGATTCTAGAATTCAGATCTATTTAGGATTCTAGAATTCATACATTCTAAGATTCTAGAATTCAGACCTAGTTAGGATTCTAGAATTCATACGTTTGGGCATTCTGGAATCCATACGTTCTAAACTTGCAAATTTTATGCATTCTACAATTCTAGGGTACACACCTTTCTAACATTGTGGAATCCATTCTGTCGAGGATTCTAAAATTCAGGCCTTCTTAAAGTTCTTGAATTCATACATTCTAGGATTCTAGGATTCTAGGATTTGGACACATTTAAGATTCTAGAATTCATACATTCTAAAATTCTGGAACCCAGATCTTGTTAGGATTCTAGAATGCATACATTATGGGATACTGGAATTCACCCATTCTGTGAGTCTAGAATTCAGACATTGTTTCTGGCATTCAGACGTTCTAAAATTCTAGAATTCAGACATCGTGGGATTCTGGAACGGAGACATTCTGCAACACACATTTTAGTAGTCTTGCGTTCAGACATTCCGTGAATCTCGCATTCAGATATCCTATGATTCATGGAATCGTACCTTCCGGGATTCTGGAATTCACACTGTCCTAAGATTCCAGAACTCAGACGTTTCTTGATTCTACCATTCCGGAAATTAGACGTCCGGAGACTCTAGAATTCTAACATTTTATGACTCTAGAATTCAGACATTTTAGGATTCTAGAATTCAGACGTTTTAGGATTCTAGAATTCAGACATTGGAAGATTCTAGAATTCGGACCTTTTAAAGATTCCAGAGTCCATACATTCTAGGAATCCATAATTCAGACATCTTCTGAGTCTAGGTTTTCGACATTTTCACATTGGAGAATTCAGACCTGTTGAAGATTCTAGAATGCATACATTCCGAGATTCTGGAATTCACACATACTAAAATTCTAGAATTGAGACATCTTTGGATTCTAGGATTGTATCTGTCTACAATTCTAGAACTCATACATTTTCTGATTCTAGAATTCAGATGTCTTATCGTTTTACAATTCTTTAATTTGGACATGTGCAGATTCAGGATTCCAGCGTTTTATGATTCTAGATTCCATTCATTTTTGGATTCTAGAGTTCAGACCCTTTATGATTCTAGAAATCTGACATTTGATGATTCTAGATTTCAGAAATATTTGGGATTCTAGAATTCATGCACACTTGAAATCTAGAATTCATACATTCTAGGATTCTGGAATTCATGCATTCTCAAATTAAAAAAGTCACACATTCCAGAATTCTAGAATACATGCCTTCTTAACATTGTAGAAGCCATTCTTTCTAGGATTCCAAAATTCAGACGTTTTTACAATGGTAGAATTCATGCGTTCTAGGATTCTAGGATATAGACATATTTAAGACTCTAGAATACATACATTCTAAAATTCTAGAATTCAGGTCTTGTTAGGATTCTAGAATTTATACATGATAGGATACTAGAATTCACATATTCTATGATTCTAGAATTCAGACATTTTATGTTTCTAGAATTCAGACATTCCGAAATTCTGGAATTCAGCCATTGTTGGATTCTAGAATTGAGACCCTCTGCAACACACATTTTAGGAGTCTTGCATTCATACATTCCATGATTCCCATATTCAGACATCTTATCATCCTAGAATTCAGACCTTCTAGGATTCTAGAATTTGCACTATTTACAGATTCTAGAATTCATACATTCAAGGAATCTATGATTCAGTCATGTTATGATACTAGGATTTTGACATTTTTACATTGTAGAATTCAGAGCCGTTTAAGATTCTAGAATGCATACATTCCAAGATTCTAGAATTCAAACCTGCTAAAATTCTAGAATTCAGACATCGTTGGATTCTGGAAATTTAACATTCTACAATTCTAGAACACACACATTTTCAGATTCTCGAATTCAGACGTGTTATGATTCTACAATTCTAGAATTTAGACATCCGGAACTTCTAAATTCTCACCTTTTTTTTTTTTTTGGTTCTAGAATTCAGACATTTTAGGATTCTAGAATTCATGCATTTGAAGATTCTGAAATCCGGATCTTTTTTTGGATGCCAGAATTCATATATTCTAGGGACCTAGGTTTCCTACTTTTTAGGTTTCTGGAAATCATACATTCTAGGATTCTGGAATTCCAGAATTCAGACCTTTAGAGGATTCTGGAGTTCATTCACTCTAGGATTCTAGATTTCAGACTTTTGTAGTATTCTAGAATTCATGTATTCTTATATTCTGGAATTGAGACCTTTTTCAGATTCTAGAATTCATACACCCTGGGATTCTAGCATTCATTCATTTTAGGATTCTAGAACTAAGACTTTTTATGGTCCTAGAATTCAGACATACTACCATTCGACAGTTCCGACATGCTTGCATTCTAGAATTCAGCATTTCTTCCATGGTAGAATTCACACATTTTAGAATTCGAAAATTTTGACATTTTAACGATTCCACAATTCATACATTTTTCGGATTCTAGAATTGAGGCATTTTATGATTCTAGAATTCATACATTCCGGAATTCTAGAATACAGACTTTTTAGGATTCAGAAATTTATACATTCTACGATTTTAGAGGTTAGACGTTTTAAAGATGCTAGAATTCAGACTTCTTTAGGATTCTAGAATTTGTGCCTTGTAGGATTCCAGAATTCACACTTTCTAGCATTCTAGAATTCAGATATTTCTTGATGCTAGAATTCAGTCATTGTAAAATTCTAGAATTCAGACATCATCGCTGGATTCTAAAATTAAGACTTTCCACAATTCTAGGACTAACATTTTTTAGGGTTTTAGAATTGAGACATTTTATCATTGTAGAATTCTAGAATATGGACATCCTCATATTCTAGAATTCAGACATTTTATGATTTTAGGATTCATACAGTTTAGCACTATAGAATTCAGACCTTTTTAAGATTCTAGAATTCATACATTTCAGGATTCTAGTATTCAGACATTCTATCATTCTTCCATTCATAGACCTTATGATTCTACAATTCATCTCTTCTAGGATTCTGGAACTCATCCTATATGATAATTCCCAATTTCAAACGTTCCTGTATTCTAGAATTTAGACATTTTGTGATTCTAGAATTCAGATATTCTAAAGCTCTAGAATTCAGATATGGTTGGAGTCCAGATTTCAGACTTTCTACAATTCTAGAACTCAGACATTTTGTGTTTCCAGAATTTCACACATTCCAGGATTCTAAAGTTCAATCCTGTCTTAGGATTCTAGAATGCGTACCTTCTAGGATTCTGGAATTCATACAGGTTGGGGTTCTAGAATTCATACATTCTAGGATTCCAGAATTCAAACCTTTATAGGATTCTAGAATTAATTCATTCAAGGATTCTAGAATCCGGACCTTTTTAGGATTCTAGAACTCATACATGCTAAGATTCCGGAATTTAGACCAGTTTAAGATTCTAGAATTCATACACTGTAAATGTCTAGAATGCCTACGTTCTAGGATTCTAAAATTCAGACTTTTTAAGGTTCTAGGATTCGGACATACTATAATTCTACAATTTCCACATTGCTTGAATTCTGGAATTCCGAATTTCTTCATTTATACCATTCTCGCATTTAAAAATTCTAAAATTCATGTATTTGGTGATTCTAGAATTCACACCTTCTCGGATTCTAGAATTCAGACCTCTTTAGGATTCCAGAATTCAGACTTTGTTCATTCTAGAACTCATGCATTAAAAGATTCTAGAATTCAGATCTATTTAGGATTCTAGAATTCATACATTCTAAGATTCTAGAATTCAGACCTAGTTAGGATTCTAGAATTCATACGTTTGGGCATTCTGGAATCCATACGTTCTAAACTTGCAAATTTTATGCATTCTACAATTCTAGGGTACACACCTTTCTAACATTGTGGAATCCATTCTTTCGGGGATTCTAAAATTCAGGCCTTCTTAAAGTTCTTGAATTCATACATTCTAGGATTCTAGGATTCTAGGATTTGGACACATTTAAGATTCTAGAATTCATACATTCTAAAATTCTGGAACCCAGATCTTGTTAGGATTCTAGAATGCATACATTATGGGATACTGGAATTCACCCATTCTGTGAGTCTAGAATTCAGACATTGTTTCTGGCATTCAGACGTTCTAAAATTCTAGAATTCAGACATCGTGGGTTTCTGGAACGGAGACATTCTGCAACACACATTTTAGTAGTCTTGCGTTCAGACATTCTGTGAATCTCGCATTCAGATATCCTATGATTCATGGAATCGTACCTTCCGGGATTCTGGAATTCACACTGTCCTAAGATTCCAGAAATCAGACGTTTCTTGATTCTACCATTCCGGAAATTAGACGTCCGGAGACTCTAGAATTCTAACATTTTATGACTCTAGAATTCAGACATTTTTGGATTCCAGAATTCAGACGTTTTAGGATTCTAGAATTCAGACATTGGAAGATTCTAGAATTCGGACCTTTAAAAGATTCTAGAGTCCAAACATTCTAGGAATCCATAATTCAGACATTTTCTGAGTCTAGGTTTTCGACATTTTCAAATTGGAGAATTCAGACCTGTTGAAGATTCTAGAATGCATACATTCCGAGATTCTGGAATTCACACATACTAAAATTCTAGAATTGAGACATCTTTGGATTCTAGAAATGTATCTGTCTACAATTCTAGAACTCATACATTTTCTGATTCTAGAATTCAGATGTTTTATCGTTTTACAATTCTGTAATTTGGACATGTGCAGATTCAGGATTCCAGCGTTTTATGATTCTAGATTCCATTCATTTTTGGATTCTAGAGTTCAGACCCTTTATGATTCTAGAAATCTGACATTCGATGATTCTACATTTCAGAAATATTTGGGATTCTAGAATTCATACACTGTTGAAATCTAGAATTCATACATTCTAGGATTCTGGAATTCATGCATTCTCAAATTAAAAAAAGTCACACATTCCAGAATTCTAGAATACATGCCTTCTTAACATTGTAGAAGCCATTCTTTCTAGGATTCCAAAATTCAGACGTTTTTACAATGGTAGAATTCATGCGTTCTAGGATTCTAGGATATAGACATATTTAAGACTCTAGAATACATACATTCTAAAATTCTAGAATTCAGGTCTTGTTAGGATTCTAGAATTTATACATGATAGGATACTAGAATTCACATATTCTATGATTCTAGAATTCAGACATTTTATGTTTCTAGAATTCAGACATTCTGAAATTCTGGAATTCAGCCATTGTTGGATTCTAGAATTGAGACCCTCTGCAACACACATTTTAGGAGTCTTGCATTCAGACATTCCATGATTCCCATATTCAGACATCTTATCATCCTAGAATTCAGACCTTCTAGGATTCTAGAATTTGCACTATTTACAGATTCTAGAATTCATACATTCAAGGAATCTATGATTCAGTCATGTTATGATTCTAGGATTTTGACATTTTTACATTGTAGAATTCAGAGCCGTTTAAGATTCTAGAATGCATACATTCCAAGATTCTAGAATTCAAACCTGCTAAAATTCTAGAATTCAGACATCGTTGGATTCTGGAAATTTAACATTCTACAATTCTAGAACACACACATTTTCAGATTCTCGAATTCAGACGTGTTATGATTCTACAATTCTAGAATTTAGACATCCGGAACTTCTAAATTCTCACCTTTTTTTTTTTTTTTTTGTTTCTAGAATTCAGACATTTTAGGATTCTAGAATTCATGCAATTGAAGATTCTGAAATCCGGATCTTTTTTTGGATGCCAGAATTCATATATTCTAGGCACCTAGGTTTCCTACTTTTTAGGTTTCTGGAAATCATACATTCTAGGATTCTGGAATTCCAGAATTCAGACCTTTAGAGGATTCTGGAGTTCATTCATTCTAGGATTCTAGGTTTCAGACTTTTCTAGTATTCTAGAATTCATGTATTCTTATATTCTGGAATTGAGACCTTTTTCAGATTCTAGAATCCATACACCCTGGGATTCTAGCATTCATTCATTTTAGGATTCTAGAACTAAGACTTTTTATGGTCCTAGAATTCAGACATACTACCATTCGACAGTTCCGACATGCTTGCATTCTAGAATTCAGCATTTCTTCCATGGTAGAATTCACACATTTTAGAATTCGAAAATTTTGACATTTTAACGATTCCACAATTCATACATTTTTCGGATTCTAGAATTGAGGCATTTTATGATTCTAGAATTCATACATTCCGGAATTCTAGAATACAGACTTTTTAGGATTCAGAAATTTATACATTCTACGATTGTAGAGGTTAGACGTTTTAAAGATGCTAGAATTCAGACTTCTTTAGGATTCTAGAATTTGTGCCTTGTAGGATTCCAGAATTCACACTTTCTAGCATTCTAGAATTCAGATATTTCTTGATGCTAGAATTCAGTCATTGTAAAATTCTAGAATTCAGACATCATCGCTGGATTCTAAAATTAAGACTTTCCACAATTCTAGGACTAACATTTTTTAGGGTTTTAGAATTGAGACATTTTATCATTGTAGAATTCTAGAATATGGACATCCTCATATTCTAGAATTCAGACATTTTATGATTTTAGGATTCATACAGTTTAGCACTATAGAATTCAGACCTTTTTAAGATTCTAGAATTCATACATTTCAGGATTCTAGTATTCAGACATTCTATCATTCTTCCATTCATAGACCTTATGATTCTAAAGTTCATCTGTTCTAGGATTCTGGAATACATGCTTTATTGTAATTCCCGAATTCAA
Organism: Saimiri boliviensis; assembly: GCF_048565385.1. Classification (NCBI taxonomy): domain Eukaryota; kingdom Metazoa; phylum Chordata; class Mammalia; order Primates; family Cebidae; genus Saimiri; species Saimiri boliviensis. Next base: position 80,751,164 of record NC_133470.1, on the reverse strand, counting down.
CCGTTCACGTATTCTAGAATTTAGACATTTTGTGATTCTAGAATTCAGATATTCTAAAGCTCTAGAATTCAGATATGGTTGGAGTACAGATTTCAGACTTTCTACAATTCTAGAACTCAGACATTTTGGGATTCCAGAAATTCACACATTCCAGGATTCTAAAGTCCAATCCTGTCTTAGGATTCTAGAATGCGTACCTTCTAGGATTCTAGAATTCATATAGGTTAGGCTTTTAGAATTCATACATTCTAGGATTCCAGAATTCAGACCTGTATAGGATTCTAGAATTCATACATTCTAGGATTCTAGAATTCGGACCTTTTTAGTATTCTAGAACTCATACATGCTAAGATTCCGGAATTTAGACCAGCTTAAGATTCTAGAAATCATGCACTCTAAAATTCTAGAATTCCTACGTTCTACGATTCTAAAATTCAGACTTTTTAAGGTTCTAGGATTCGGACATACTATAATTCTACAATCTCCACATTGCCTGAATTCTGGAATTCTGAATTTCTTCATTTATACCATTCTCGCATTCAAAAATTCTAAAATTCATGTATGTGGTGATTCTAGAATTTACACCTTCTCGGATTCTAGAATTCAGACCTCTTTAGGATTCCAGAATTCAGACTTTTTATCCTTCTAGAACTCATGCATTCAAAGATTCTAGAATTCGGATCTATTTAGGATTCTAGAAATCATACACTCTAAGATTCTGGAATTCAGACCTAGTTAGGATTCTAGAATTCATACGTTTGGGCATTCTGGAATCCATACTTTCTAAACTTGCAAATTTCATGCATTCTACAATTCTGGGGTACACACCTTTTTAACATTGTGGAATCCATTTTTTCGAGGATTCTAAAATTCAGGCCTTCTTAAGTTTCTTGAATTCATACATTCTAAAGTTCTGGGATTCTAGGATTTGGACACATTTAAGATTCTAGAATTCATACATTCTAAAATTCTGGAACCCAGATCTTGTTAGGATTCTAGAATGCATATATTATGGGATACTGGAATTCACCCATTCTGTGAGTCTAGAATTCAGACATTGTTTCTGGCATTCAGACGTTCTAAAATTCTAGAATTCAGACATCGTGGGTTTCTGGAACGGAGACATTCTGCAACACACATTTTAGTAGTCTTGCGTTCAGACATTCTGTGAATCTCGCATTCAGATATCCTATGATTCATGGAATCGTACCTTCCGGGATTCTGGAATTCACACTGTCCTAAGATTCCAGAACTCAGACGTTTCTTGATTCTACCATTCCGGAAATTAGACGTCCGGAGACTCTAGAATTCTAAAATTTTATGACTCTAGAATTCAGACATTTTAGGATTCCAGAATTCAGACATTTTAGGATTCTAGAATTCAGACATTGGAAGATTCTAGAATTCGGACCTTTTAAAGATTCTAGAGTCCATACATTCTGGGAATCCATAATTCAGACATCTTCTGAGTCTAGGTTTTCGACATTTTCACATTGGAGAATTCAGACCTGTTGAAGATTCTAGAATGCATACATTCCGAGATTCTGGAATTCACACATACTAAAATTCTAGAATTGAGACATCTTTGGATTCTAGAAATGTATCTGTCTACAATTCTAGAACTCATACATTTTCTGATTCTAGAATTCAGATGTTTTATCGTTTTACAATTCTGTAATTTGGACATGTGCAGATTCAGGATTCCAGCGTTTTATGATTCTAGATTCCATTCATTTTTGGATTCTAGAGTTCAGACCCTTTATGATTCCAGAAATCTGACATTCGATGATTCTAGATTTCAGAAATATTTGGGATTCTAGAATTCATACACTGTTGAAATCTAGAATTCATACATTCTAGGATTCTGGAATTCATGCATTCTCAAATTAAAAAAGTCACACATTCCAGAATTCTAGAATACATGCCTTCTTAACATTGTAGAAGCCATTCTTTCTAGGATTCCAAAATTCAGACGTTTTTACAATGGTAGAATTCATGCGTTCTAGGATTCTAGGATATAGACATATTTAAGACTCTAGAATACATACATTCTAAAATTCTAGAATTCAGGTCTTGTTAGGATTCTAGAATTTATACATGATAGGATACTAGAATTCACATATTCTATGATTCTAGAATTCAGACATTTTATGTTTCTAGAATTCAGACATTCTGAAATTCTGGAATTCAGCCATTGTTGGATTCTAGAATTGAGACCCTCTGCAACACACATTTTAGGAGTCTTGCATTCAGACATTCCATGATTCCCATATTCAGACATCTTATCATCCTAGAATTCAGACCTTCTAGGATTCTAGAATTTGCACTATTTACAGATTCTAGAATTCGTACATTCAAGGAATCTATGATTCAGTCATGTTATGATTCTAGGATTTTGACATTTTTACATTGTAGAATTCAGAGCCGTTTAAGATTCTAGAATGCATACATTCCAAGATTCTAGAATTCAAACCTGCTAAAATTCTAGAATTCAGACATCGTTGGATTCTGGAAATTTAACATTCTACAATTCTAGAACACACACATTTTCAGATTCTCGAATTCAGACGTGTTATGATTCTACAATTCTAGAATTTAGACATCCGGAACTTCTAAATTCTCACCTTTTTTTTTTTGGTTCTAGAATTCAGACATTTTAGGATTCTAGAATTCATGCATTTGAAGATTCTGAAATCCGGATCTTTTTTTGGATGCCAGAATTCATATATTCTAGGGACCTAGGTTACCTACTTTTTAGGTTTCTGGAAATCATACATTCTAGGATTCTGGAATTCCAGAATTCAGACCTTTAGAGGATTCTGGAGTTCATTCATTCTAGTATTCTAGATTTCAGACTTTTCTAGTATTGTAGAATTCATGTATTCTTATATTCTGGAATTGAGACCTTTTTCAGATTCTAGAATTCATACACCCTGGGATTCTAGCATTCATTCATTTTAGGATTCTAGAACTAAGACTTTTTATGGTCCTAGAATTCAGACATACTACCATTCGACAGTTCCGACATGCTTGCATTCTAGAATTCAGCATTTCTTCCATGGTAGAATTCACACATTTTAGAATTCGAAAATTTTGACATTTTAACGATTCCACAATTCATACATTTTTCGGATTCTAGAATTGAGGCATTTTATGATTCTAGAATTCATACATTCCGGAATTCTAGAATATAGACTTTTTAGGATTCAGAAATTTATACATTCTACGATTTTAGAGGTTAGACGTTTTAAAGATGCTAGAATTCAGACTTCTTTAGGATTCTAGAATTTGTGCCTTGTAGGATTCCAGAATTCACACTTTCTAGCATTCTAGAATTCAGATATTTCTTGATGCTAGAATTCAGTCATTGTAAAATTCTAGAATTCAGACATCATCGCTGGATTCTAAAATTAAGACTTTCCACAATTCTAGGACTAACATTTTTTAGGGTTTTAGAATTGAGACATTTTATCATTGTAGAATTCTAGAATATGGACATCCTCATATTCTAGAATTCAGACATTTTATGATTTTAGGATTCATACAGTTTAGCACTATAGAATTCAGACCTTTTTAAGATTCTAGAATTCATACATTTCAGGATTCTAGTATTCAGACATTCTATCATTCTTCCATTCATAGACCTTATGATTCTACATTTCATCTCTTCTAGGATTCTGGAACTCATCCTATATTATAATTCCCAATTTCAAACGTTCCTGTATTCTAGAATTCAGACATTTTGTGATTCTAGAATTCAGATATTCTAAAGCTCTAGAATTCAGATATGGTTGGAGTCCAGATTTCAGACTTTCTACAATTCTAGAACTCAGATATTTTGTGTTTCCAGAATTTCACACATTCCAGGATTCTAAAGTTCAATCCTGTCTTAGGATTCTAGAATGCGTACCTTCTAGGATTCTGGAATTCATACAGGTTGGGGTTCTAGAATTCATACATTCTAGGATTCCAGAATTCAAACCTTTATAGGATTCTAGAATTAATTCATTCAAGGATTCTAGAATCCGGACCTTTTTAGGATTCTAGAACTCATACATGCTAAGATTCCGGAATTTAGACCAGTTTAAGATTCTAGAATTCATACACTCTAAAATTCTAGAATGCCTACGTTCTAGGATTCTAAAATTCAGACTTTTTAAGGTTCTAGGATTCGGACATACTATAATTCTACAATTTCCACATTGCTTGAATTCTGGAATTCCGAATTTCTTCATTTATACCATTCTCGCAATTAAAAATTCTAAAATTCATGTATTTGGTGATTCTAGAATTCACACCTTCTCGGATTCTAGAATTCAGACCTCTTTAGGATTCCAGAATTCAGACTTTGTTCATTCTAGAACTCATGCATTAAAAGATTCTAGAATTCAGATCTATTTAGGATTCTAGAATTCATACATTCTAAGATTCTAGAATTCAGACCTAGTTAGGATTCTAGAATTCATACGTTTGGGCATTCTGGAATCCATACGTTCTAAACTTGCAAATTTTATGCATTCTACAATTCTAGGGTACACACCTTTCTAACATTGTGGAATCCATTCTGTCGAGGATTCTAAAATTCAGGCCTTCTTAAAGTTCTTGAATTCATACATTCTAGGATTCTAGGATTCTAGGATTTGGACACATTTAAGATTCTAGAATTCATACATTCTAAAATTCTGGAACCCAGATCTTGTTAGGATTCTAGAATGCATACATTATGGGATACTGGAATTCACCCATTCTGTGAGTCTAGAATTCAGACATTGTTTCTGGCATTCAGACGTTCTAAAATTCTAGAATTCAGACATCGTGGGATTCTGGAACGGAGACATTCTGCAACACACATTTTAGTAGTCTTGCGTTCAGACATTCCGTGAATCTCGCATTCAGATATCCTATGATTCATGGAATCGTACCTTCCGGGATTCTGGAATTCACACTGTCCTAAGATTCCAGAACTCAGACGTTTCTTGATTCTACCATTCCGGAAATTAGACGTCCGGAGACTCTAGAATTCTAACATTTTATGACTCTAGAATTCAGACATTTTAGGATTCTAGAATTCAGACGTTTTAGGATTCTAGAATTCAGACATTGGAAGATTCTAGAATTCGGACCTTTTAAAGATTCCAGAGTCCATACATTCTAGGAATCCATAATTCAGACATCTTCTGAGTCTAGGTTTTCGACATTTTCACATTGGAGAATTCAGACCTGTTGAAGATTCTAGAATGCATACATTCCGAGATTCTGGAATTCACACATACTAAAATTCTAGAATTGAGACATCTTTGGATTCTAGGATTGTATCTGTCTACAATTCTAGAACTCATACATTTTCTGATTCTAGAATTCAGATGTCTTATCGTTTTACAATTCTTTAATTTGGACATGTGCAGATTCAGGATTCCAGCGTTTTATGATTCTAGATTCCATTCATTTTTGGATTCTAGAGTTCAGACCCTTTATGATTCTAGAAATCTGACATTTGATGATTCTAGATTTCAGAAATATTTGGGATTCTAGAATTCATGCACACTTGAAATCTAGAATTCATACATTCTAGGATTCTGGAATTCATGCATTCTCAAATTAAAAAAGTCACACATTCCAGAATTCTAGAATACATGCCTTCTTAACATTGTAGAAGCCATTCTTTCTAGGATTCCAAAATTCAGACGTTTTTACAATGGTAGAATTCATGCGTTCTAGGATTCTAGGATATAGACATATTTAAGACTCTAGAATACATACATTCTAAAATTCTAGAATTCAGGTCTTGTTAGGATTCTAGAATTTATACATGATAGAATACTAGAATTCACATATTCTATGATTCTAGAATTCAGACATTTTATGTTTCTAGAATTCAGACATTCCGAAATTCTGGAATTCAGCCATTGTTGGATTCTAGAATTGAGACCCTCTGCAACACACATTTTAGGAGTCTTGCATTCATACATTCCATGATTCCCATATTCAGACATCTTATCATCCTAGAATTCAGACCTTCTAGGATTCTAGAATTTGCACTATTTACAGATTCTAGAATTCATACATTCAAGGAATCTATGATTCAGTCATGTTATGATACTAGGATTTTGACATTTTTACATTGTAGAATTCAGAGCCGTTTAAGATTCTAGAATGCATACATTCCAAGATTCTAGAATTCAAACCTGCTAAAATTCTAGAATTCAGACATCGTTGGATTCTGGAAATTTAACATTCTACAATTCTAGAACACACACATTTTCAGATTCTCGAATTCAGACGTGTTATGATTCTACAATTCTAGAATTTAGACATCCGGAACTTCTAAATTCTCACCTTTTTTTTTTTTTTTGGTTCTAGAATTCAGACATTTTAGGATTCTAGAATTCATGCATTTGAAGATTCTGAAATCCGGATCTTTTTTTGGATGCCAGAATTCATATATTCTAGGGACCTAGGTTTCCTACTTTTTAGGTTTCTGGAAATCATACATTCTAGGATTCTGGAATTCCAGAATTCAGACCTTTAGAGGATTCTGGAGTTCATTCACTCTAGGATTCTAGATTTCAGACTTTTGTAGTATTCTAGAATTCATGTATTCTTATATTCTGGAATTGAGACCTTTTTCAGATTCTAGAATTCATACACCCTGGGATTCTAGCATTCATTCATTTTAGGATTCTAGAACTAAGACTTTTTATGGTCCTAGAATTCAGACATACTACCATTCGACAGTTCCGACATGCTTGCATTCTAGAATTCAGCATTTCTTCCATGGTAGAATTCACACATTTTAGAATTCGAAAATTTTGACATTTTAACGATTCCACAATTCATACATTTTTCGGATTCTAGAATTGAGGCATTTTATGATTCTAGAATTCATACATTCCGGAATTCTAGAATACAGACTTTTTAGGATTCAGAAATTTATACATTCTACGATTTTAGAGGTTAGACGTTTTAAAGATGCTAGAATTCAGACTTCTTTAGGATTCTAGAATTTGTGCCTTGTAGGATTCCAGAATTCACACTTTCTAGCATTCTAGAATTCAGATATTTCTTGATGCTAGAATTCAGTCATTGTAAAATTCTAGAATTCAGACATCATCGCTGGATTCTAAAATTAAGACTTTCCACAATTCTAGGACTAACATTTTTTAGGGTTTTAGAATTGAGACATTTTATCATTGTAGAATTCTAGAATATGGACATCCTCATATTCTAGAATTCAGACATTTTATGATTTTAGGATTCATACAGTTTAGCACTATAGAATTCAGACCTTTTTAAGATTCTAGAATTCATACATTTCAGGATTCTAGTATTCAGACATTCTATCATTCTTCCATTCATAGACCTTATGATTCTACAATTCATCTCTTCTAGGATTCTGGAACTCATCCTATATTATAATTCCCAATTTCAAACGTTCCTGTATTCTAGAACTTAGACATTTTGTGATTCTAGAATTCAGATATTCTAAAGCTCTAGAATTCAGATATGGTTGGAGTCCAGATTTCAGACTTTCTACAATTCTAGAACTCAGATATTTTGTGTTTCCAGAATTTCACACATTCCAGGATTCTAAAGTTCAATCCTGTCTTAGGATTCTAGAATGCGTACCTTCTAGGATTCTGGAATTCATACAGGTTGGGATTCTTGAATTCATACATTCTAGGATTCCAGAATTCAAACCTTTATAGGATTCTAGAATTAAATCATTCAAGGATTCTAGAATCCGGACATTTTAGGATTCTAGAACTCATACATGCTAAGATTCCGGAATTTAGACCAGTTTAAGATTCTAGAATTCATACACTCTAAAATTCTAGAATGCCTACGTTCTAGGATTCTAAAATTCAGACTTTTTAAGGTTCTAGGATTCGGACATACTATAATTCTACAATTTCCACATTGCTTGAATTCTGGAATTCCGAATTTCTTCATTTATACCATTCTCGCATTTAAAAATTCTAAAATTCATGTATTTGGTGATTCTAGAATTCACACCTTCTCGGATTCTAGAATTCAGACCTCTTTAGGATTCCAGAATTCAGACTTTGTTCATTCTAGAACTCATGCATTAAAAGATTCTAGAATTCAGATCTATTTAAGATTCTAGAATTCATACATTCTAAGATTCTAGAATTCAGACCTAGTTAGGATTCTCGAATTCATACGTTTGGGCATTCTGGAATCCATACGTTCTAAACTTGCAAATTTTATGCATTCTACAATTCTAGGGTACACACCTTTCTAACATTGTGGAATCCATTCTTTCGAGGATTCTAAAATTCAGGCCTTCTTAAAGTTCTTGAATTCATACATTCTAGGATTCTAGGATTCTAGGATTTGGACACATTTAAGATTCTAGAATTCATACATTCTAAAATTCTGGAACCCAGATCTTGTTAGGATTCTAGAATGCATACATTATGGGATACTGGAATTCACCCATTCTGTGAGTCTAGAATTCAGACATTGTTTCTGGCATTCAGACGTTCTAAAATTCTAGAATTCAGACATCGTGGGTTTCTGGAACGGAGACATTCTGCAACACACATTTTAGTAGTCTTGCGTTCAGACATTCTGTGAATCTCGCATTCAGATATCCTATGATTCATGGAATCGTACCTTCCGGGATTCTGGAATTCACACTGTCCTAAGATTCCAGAACTCAGACGTTTCTTGATTCTACCATTCCGGAAATTAGACGTCTGGAGACTCTAGAATTCTAACATTTTATGACTCTAGAATTCAGACATTTTAGGATTCTAGAATTCAGACGTTTTAGGATTCTAGAATTCAGACATTGGAAGATTCTAGAATTCGGACTTTTTAAAGATTCTAGAGTCCATACATTCTAGGAATCCATAATTCAGACATCTTCTGAGTCTAGGTTTTCGACATTTTCACATTGGAGAATTCAGACCTGTTGAAGATTCCAGAATGCATACATTCCGAGATTCTGGAATTCACACATACTAAAATTCTAGAATTGAGACATCTTTGGATTCTAGAATTCTAACTGTCTACAATTCTAGAACTCACACATTTTCTGATTCTAGAATTCAGATGTTTTATCGTTTTACAATTCTGTAATTTGGACATGTGCAGATTCTGGAATTCCAGCGTTTTATGATTCTACAATCCATTCATTTTTGGATTCTAGAATTCAGACCCTTTATGATTCCAGAAATCTGACATTCGATGATTCTAGATTTCAGAAATATTTGGGATTCTAGAATTCATACATTCTTGGAATCTAGAACTCACACATTCTAGGATTCTGGAATTCATGCATTCTCAAATTATAAAAGTCACACATTCCAGAATTCTAGAATACACGCCTTCTTAACATCGTAGAAGCCATTCTTTCTAGGATTCCAAAATTCAGACGTTTTTACAATGGTAGAATTCATGCATTCTAGGATTCTAGGATTTAGACATATTTAAGACACTAGAATACATACATTCTAAAATTCTAGAATTCGGGTCTTGTTAGGATTCTAGAATTTATACATGATAGGATACTAGAATTCAGACATTCTATGATTCTAGAATTCAGACATTTTCTGTTTCTAGAATTCAGACATTCTGAAATTCTAGAATTCAGCCATTGTTGGATTCTAGAATTGAGACCCTCTACAACACACATTTTAGGAGTCTTGCATTCAGACATTCGATGATTCCCACATTCAGACATCTTATGATCCTAGAATTCAGACCTTCTAGGATTCTAGAATTCGCACTATTTGCAGATTCTAGAATTCATATATTCTAGGAATCTAGGATTCAGACATGTTATGATTCTAGGATTTCGACATTTTTACATTGTAGAATGCAGACCCGTTTAAGATTCTAGAATGCATACATTCCAAGATTCTAGAATATACACCTGCTAAAATTCTAGAATTCAGACATCGTTAGATTCTGGAAATTTAACATTCTACAATTCTAGAACACACACATTTTCAGATTCTCGGAATCAGACGTCTTATGATTCTACAATTCTAGAATTTAGACATCCGGAGCTTCTAGAATTCTCACATTTTTTTTTTAATTTTAGAATTCAGACATTTTAGGATTCTAGAATTCATGAATTCGAAGATTCCAAAATCCGGATCTTTTTTGGATGCCAGAATTCATACATTATAGGCACCTAAAATTCATACTTTTTAGGATTCTGGAAATCATACATTCTTGGATTCTAGAATTCAGACTTTTCTAGTATTCTAGAGTTCATGCATTCTAAGATTCTGGAATTCTAGAATTCAAACACCCTAGGATTCTAGAATTCATTCCTTTTAGGATTCTAGAACTAAGACTTTTTATGGTCCTAGAATTCAGATATACTACCATTCGATAGTTCCGACATGCTTGCATTCTAGAATTCAGCCTTTCTTCCATGGTAGAATTCACACATTTTAGAATTCGAAAATTTTGACATTTTAACGATTCCACAATTCATACATTTTCGGATTCTAGAATTGAGGCATTTTATGATTCTAGAATTCATACATTCTGGGATTCTAGAATACAGACATTTTAGGATTCGGAAATTTATACATTCTAGGTTCTGGAGTTTAGACGTTTTGAAGATGCTAGAATTCAGACTTCTTTAGGATTCTAGAATGTGTGCCTTGTAGGATTCCAGAATTCACACGTTCTAGGATTCTAGAATTCAGACATTTCTTGATGCTAGTATTCAGTCATTCTAAAATTCTAGAATTCAGACATCATCGTTGGATTCTAAAATTAACACTTTCCACAATTCTAGGACTAACACTTTTTAGGGTTTTAGAATTGAGACATTTTATCATTGTAGAATTCTAGAATATGGACATCCTCATATTCTAGAATTCAGACATTTTATGATTTTAGGATTCATACAGTTCAGAACTGTAGAATTCAGACCTTTTTAAGATTCTAGAATTCATACATTTCAGGATTCTAGTATTCAGACATTCTATCATTCTTCCATTCATAGACCTTATGATTCTAAAGTTCATCTGTTCTAGGATTCTGGAATACATGCTTTATTGTAATTCCCGAATTCAACCGTTCTCGTATTCTAGAATTTAGGCATTTTGTGATTCTAGAATTCAGATATTCTAAAGCTCTATAATTCAGATATGGTTGGAGTACAGATTTCAGACTTTCTACAATTCTAGAACTCAGACATTTTGGGATTCCAGAAATTCACACATTCCAGGATTCTAAAGTCCAATCCTGTCTTAGGATTCTAGAATGCGTACCTTCTAGGATTCTAGAATTCATATAGGTTAGGCTTTTAGAATTCATACATTCTAGGATTCCAGAATTCAGACCTGTATAGGATTCTAGAATTCATACATTCTAGGATTCTAGAATTCGGACCTTTTTAGTATTCTAGAACTCATACATGCTAAGATTCCGGAATTTAGACCAGTTTAAGATTCTAGAAATCATGCACTCTAAAATTCTAGAATGCCTACGTTCTAGGATTCTAAAATTCAGACTTTTTAAGGTTCTAGGATTCGGACATACTATAATTCTACAATTTCCACATTGCTTGAATTCTGGAATTCCGAATTTCTTCATTTATACCATTCTCGCATTCAAAAATTCTAAAATTCATGTATGTGGTGATTCTAGAATTCACACCTTCTCGGATTCTAGAATTCAGACCTCTTTAAAATTCCAGAATTCAGACTTTTTATCCTTCTAGAACTCATGCATTCAAAGATTCTAGAATTCGGATCTATTTAGGATTCTAGAAATCATACACACTATGATTCTGGAATTCAGACCTAGTTAGGATTCTAGAATTCATACGTTTGGGCATTCTGGAATCCATACGTTCTAAACTTGCAAATTTCATGCATTCTACAATTCTGGAATACACACCTTTCTAACATTGTGGAATCCATTCTTTCGAGGATTCTAAAATTCAGGCCTTCTTAAAGTTCTTGAATTCATACATTCTAAGGTTCTGGGATTCTAGGATTTGGACACATTAAAGATTCTAGAATTCGTACATTCTAAAATTCTGGAACCCACATCTTGTTAGCATTCTAGAATGCATACATTATGGGATTCTGGAATTCACGCATTCTGTGAATCTAGAATTCAGACATTGTTTCTGGCATTCAGACGTTCTAAAATTCTAGAATTCAGACATTGTGGGTTTCTGGAACAGAGACGTTCTGCAACACACATTTTAGTCACCTTGTGCTCAGACATTCCGTGAATCTCTCATTCAGATATCCTATGATTCATGCAATCGTTCCTTCCGGGATTTTGGAATTCACACTGTCCTAAGATTCCAGAACTCAGACGTTTTTTGATTCTACCATTCCGGAAATTATACATCCGGAGACTCTAGAATTCTAAAATTTTATGACTCTAGAATTCAGACATTTTGGGAATCTAGAATTCAGACGTTTTAGGATTCTAGAATTCAGACACTGGAAGATTCTAGAATTCGGACCTTTTAAAGATTCCAGAGTCCATACATTCTAGGAATCCATAATTCAGACATCTTCTGAGTCTAGGTTTTCGACATTTTCACATTGGAGAATTCAGACCTGTTGAAGATTCCAGAATGCATACATTCCGAGATTCTGGAATTCACACATACTAAAATTCTAGAATTGAGACATCTTTGGATTCTAGAATTCTAACTGTCTACAATTCTAGAACTCACACATTTTCTGATTCTAGAATTCAGATGTTTTATCGTTTTACAATTCTGTAATTTGGACATGTGCAGATTCTGGAATTCCAGCGTTTTATGATTCTACAATCCATTCATTTTTGGATTCTAGAATTCAGACCCTTTATGATTCCAGAAATCTGACATTCGATGATTCTAGATTTCAGAAATATTTGGGATTCTATAATTCATACATTCTTGGAATCTAGAACTCACACATTCTAGGATTCTGGAATTCATGCATTCTCAAATTATAAAAGTCACACATTCCAGAATTCTAGAATACACGCCTTCTTAACATCGTAGAAGCCATTCTTTCTAGGATTCCAAAATTCAGACGTTTTTACAATGGTAGAATTCATGCATTCTAGGATTCTAGGATTTAGACATATTTAAGACACTAGAATACATACATTCTAAAATTCTAGAATTCAGGTCTTGTTAGGATTCTAGAATTTATACATGATAGGATACTAGAATTCAGACATTCTATGATTCTAGAATTCAGACATTTTCTGTTTCTAGAATTCAGACATTCTGAAATTCTAGAATTCAGCCATTGTTGGATTCTAGAATTGAGACCCTCTACAACACACATTTTAGGAGTCTTGCATTCAGACATTCGATGATTCCCACATTCAGACATCTTATGATCCTAGAATTCAGACCTTCTAGGATTCTAGAATTCGCACTATTTGCAGATTCTAGAATTCATATATTCTAGGAATCTAGGATTCAGACATGTTATGATTCTAGGATTTCGACATTTTTACATTGTAGAATGCAGACCCGTTTAAGATTCTAGAATGCATACATTCCAAGATTCTAGAATATACACCTGCTAAAATTCTAGAATTCAGACATCGTTAGATTCTGGAAATTTAACATTCTACAATTCTAGAACACACACATTTTCAGATTCTCGGAATCAGACGTCTTATGATTCTACAATTCTAGAATTTAGACATCCGGAGCTTCTAGAATTCTCACATTTTTTTTTTTAATTTTAGAATTCAGACATTTTAGGATTCTAGAATTCATGAATTCGAAGATTCCAAAATCCGGATCTCTTTTGGATGCCAGAATTCATACATTATAGGCACCTAAAATTCATACTTTTTAGGATTCTGGAAATCATACATTCTTGGATTCTAGAATTCAGACTTTTCTAGTATTCTAGAGTTCATGCATTCTAAGATTCTGGAATTGAGACCTTTTTCAGATTCTAGAATTCATACACCCTAGGATTCTAGAATTCATTCATTTTAGGATTCTAGAACTAAGACTTTTTATGGTCCTAGAATTCAGATATACTACCATTCGATAGTTCCGACATGCTTGCATTCTAGAATTCAGCCTTTCTTCCATGGTAGAATTCACACATTTTAGAATTCGAAAATTTTGACATTTTAACGATTCCACAATTCATACATTTTCGGATTCTAGAATTGAGGCATTTTATGATTCTAGAATTCATACATTCTGGGATTCTAGAATACAGACATTTTAGGATTCGGAAATTTATACATTCTAGGTTCTGGAGTTTAGACGTTTTGAAGATGCTAGAATTCAGACTTCTTTAGGATTCTAGAATGTGTGCCTTGTAGGATTCCAGAATTCACACGTTCTAGGATTCTAGAATTCAGACATTTCTTGATGCTAGTATTCAGTCATTCTAAAATTCTAGAATTCAGACATCATCGTTGGATTCTAAAATTAACACTTTCCACAATTCTAGGACTAACACTTTTTAGGGTTTTAGAATTGAGACATTTTATCATTGTAGAATTCTAGAATATGGACATCCTCATATTCTAGAATTCAGACATTTTATGATTTTAGGATTCATACAGTTCAGAACTGTAGAATTCAGACCTTTTTAAGATTCTAGAATTCATACATTTCAGGATTCTAGTATTCAGACATTCTATCATTCTTCCATTCATAGACCTTATGATGCTAAAGTTCATCTGTTCTAGGATTCTGGAATACATCCTTTATTGTAATTCCCGAATTCAACCGTTCTCGTATTCTAGAATTTAGACATTTTGTGATTCTAGAATTCAGATATTCTAAAGCTCTAGAATTCAGATATGGTTGGAGTCCAGATTTCAGACTTTCTACAATTCTAGAACTCAGACATTTTGGGATTCCAGAAATTCACACATTCCAGGATTCTAAAGTCCAATCCTGTCTTAGGATTCTAGAATGCGTACCTTCTAGGATTCTAGAATTCATATAGGTTAGGCTTTTAGAATTCATACATTCTAGGATTCCAGAATTCAGACCTGTATAGGATTCTAGAATTCATACATTCTAGGATTCTAGAATTCGGACCTTTTTAGTATTCTAGAACTCATACATGCTAAGATTCCGGAATTTAGACCAGTTTAAGATTCTAGAAATCATGCACTCTAAAATTCTAGAATGCCTACGTTCTAGGATTCTAAAATTCAGACTTTTTAAGGTTCTAGGATTCGGACATACTATAATTCTACAATTTCCACATTGCTTGAATTCTGGAATTCCGAATTTCTTCATTTATACCATTCTCGCATTCAAAAATTCTAAAATTCATGTATGTGGTGATTCTAGAATTCACACCTTCTCGGATTCTAGAATTCAGACCTCTTTAAAATTCCAGAATTCAGACTTTTTATCCTTCTAGAACTCATGCATTCAAAGATTCTAGAATTCGGATCTATTTAGGATTCTAGAAATCATACACTCTAAGATTCTGGAATTCAGACCTAGTTAGGATTCTAGAATTCATACGTTTGGGCATTCTGGAATCCATACGTTCTAAACTTGCAAATTTCATGCATTCTACAATTCTGGAATACACACCTTTCTAACATTGTGGAATCCATTCTTTCGAGGATTCTAAAATTCAGGTCTTCTTAAAGTTCTTGAATTCATACATTCTAAGGTTCTGGGATTCTAGGATTTGGACACATTAAAGATTCTAGAATTCGTACATTCTAAAATTCTGGAACCCACATCTTGTTAGCATTCTAGAATGCATACATTATGGGATTCTGGAATTCACGCATTCTGTGAATCTAGAATTCAGACATTGTTTCTGGCATTCAGACGTTCTAAAATTCTAGAATTCAGACATTGTGGGTTTCTGGAACAGAGACGTTCTGCAACACACATTTTAGTCACCTTGTGCTCAGACATTCCGTGAATCTCTCATTCAGATATCCTATGATTCATGCAATCGTTCCTTCCGGGATTTTGGAATTCACACTGTCCTAAGATTCCAGAACTCAGACGTTTTTTGATTCTACCATTCCGGAAATTATACATCCGGAGACTCTAGAATTCTAAAATTTTATGACTCTAGAATTCAGACATTTTGGGAATCTAGAATTCAGACGTTTTAGGATTCTAGAATTCAGACACTGGAAGATTCTAGAATTCGGACCTTTTAAAGATTCCAGAGTCCATACATTCTAGGAATCCATAATTCAGACATCTTCTGAGTCTAGGTTTTCGACATTTTCACATTGGAGAATTCAGACCTGTTGAAGATTCCAGAATGCATACATTCCGAGATTCTGGAATTCACACATACTAAAATTCTAGAATTGAGACATCTTTGGATTCTAGAATTCTAACTGTCTACAATTCTAGAACTCACACATTTTCTGATTCTAGAATTCAGATGTTTTATCGTTTTACAATTCTGTAATTTGGACATGTGCAGATTCTGGAATTCCAGCGTTTTATGATTCTACAATCCATTCATTTTTGGATTCTAGAATTCAGACCCTTTATGATTCCAGAAATCTGACATTCGATGATTCTAGATTTCAGAAATATTTGGGATTCTATAATTCATACATTCTTGGAATCTAGAACTCACACATTCTAGGATTCTGGAATTCATGCATTCTCAAATTATAAAATTCACACATTCCAGAATTCTAGAATACACGCCTTCTTAACATCTTAGAAGCCATTCTTTCTAGGATTCCAAAATTCAGACGTTTTTACAATGGTAGAATTCATGCGTTCTAGGATTCTAGGATATAGACATATTTAAGACTCTAGAATACATACATTCTAAAATTCTAGAATTCAGGTCTTGTTAGGATTCTAGAATTTATACATGATAGGATACTAGAATTCACATATTCTATGATTCTAGAATTCAGACATTCTGAAATTCTGGAATTCAGCCATTGTTGGATTCTAGAATTGAGACCCTCTGCAACACACATTTTAGGAGTCTTGCATTCAGACATTCCATGATTCCCATATTCAGACATCTTATCATCCTAGAATTCAGACCTTCTAGGATTCTAGAATTTGCACTATTTACAGATTCTAGAATTCATACATTCAAGGAATCTATGATTCAGTCATGTTATGATTCTAGGATTTTGACATTTTTACATTGTAGAATTCAGAGCCGTTTAAGATTCTAGAATGCATACATTCCAAGATTCTAGAATTCAAACCTGCTAAAATTCTAGAATTCAGACATCGTTGGATTCTGGAAATTTAACATTCTACAATTCTAGAACACACACATTTTCAGATTCTCGAATTCAGACGTGTTATGATTCTACAATTCTAGAATTTAGACATCCGGAACTTCTAAATTCTCACCTTTTTTTTTTTTTTTTGTTTCTAGAATTCAGACATTTTAGGATTCTAGAATTCATGCAATTGAAGATTCTGAAATCCGGATCTTTTTTTGGATGCCAGAATTCATATATTCTAGGCACCTAGGTTTCCTACTTTTTAGGTTTCTGGAAATCATACATTCTAGGATTCTGGAATTCCAGAATTCAGACCTTTAGAGGATTCTGGAGTTCATTCATTCTAGGATTCTAGGTTTCAGACTTTTCTAGTATTCTAGAATTCATGTATTCTTAAATTCTGGAATTGAGACCTTTTTCAGATTCTAGAATCCATACACCCTGGGATTCTAGCATTCATTCATTTTAGGATTCTAGAACTAAGACTTTTTATGGTCCTAGAATTCAGACATACTACCATTCGACAGTTCCGACATGCTTGCATTCTAGAATTCAGCATTTCTTCCATGGTAGAATTCACACATTTTAGAATTCGAAAATTTTGACATTTTAACGATTCCACAATTCATACATTTTTCGGATTCTAGAATTGAGGCATTTTATGATTCTAGAATTCATACATTCCGGAATTCTAGAATACAGACTTTTTAGGATTCAGAAATTTATACATTCTACGATTTTAGAGGTTAGACGTTTTAAAGATGCTAGAATTCAGACTTCTTTAGGATTCTAGAATGTGTGCCTTGTAGGATTCCAGAATTCACACTTTCTAGCATTCTAGAATTCAGATATTTCTTGATGCTAGAATTCAGTCATTGTAAAATTCTAGAATTCAGACATCATCGCTGGATTCTAAAATTAAGACTTTCCACAATTCTAGGACTAACATTTTTTAGGGTTTTAGAATTGAGACATTTTATCATTGTAGAATTCTAGAATATGGACATCCTCATATTCTAGAATTCAGACATTTTATGATTTTAGGATTCATACAGTTTAGCACTATAGAATTCAGACCTTTTTAAGATTCTAGAATTCATACATTTCAGGATTCTAGTATTCAGACATTCTATCATTCTTCCATTCATAGACCTTATGATTCTACAATTCATCTCTTCTAGGATTCTGGAACTCATCCTATATGATAATTCCCAATTTCAAACGTTCCTGTATTCTAGAATTTAGACATTTTGTGATTCTAGAATTCAGATATTCTAAAGCTCTAGAATTCAGATATGGTTGGAGTCCAGATTTCAGACTTTCTACAATTCTAGAACTCAGACATTTTGTGTTTCCAGAATTTCACACATTCCAGGATTCTAAAGTTCAATCCTGTCTTAGGATTCTAGAATGCGTACCTTCTAGGATTCTGGAATTCATACAGGTTGGGGTTCTAGAATTCATACATTCTAGGATTCCAGAATTCAAACCTTTATAGGATTCTAGAATTAATTCATTCAAGGATTCTAGAATCCGGACCTTTTTAGGATTCTAGAACTCATACATGCTAAGATTCCGGAATTTAGACCAGTTTAAGATTCTAGAATTCATACACTGTAAATGTCTAGAATGCCTACGTTCTAGGATTCTAAAATTCAGACTTTTTAAGGTTCTAGGATTCGGACATACTATAATTCTACAATTTCCACATTGCTTGAATTCTGGAATTCCGAATTTCTTCATTTATACCATTCTCGCATTTAAAAATTCTAAAATTCATGTATTTGGTGATTCTAGAATTCACACCTTCTCGGATTCTAGAATTCAGACCTCTTTAGGATTCCAGAATTCAGACTTTGTTCATTCTAGAACTCATGCATTAAAAGATTCTAGAATTCAGATCTATTTAGGATTCTAGAATTCATACATTCTAAGATTCTAGAATTCAGACCTAGTTAGGATTCTAGAATTCATACGTTTGGGCATTCTGGAATCCATACGTTCTAAACTTGCAAATTTTATGCATTCTACAATTCTAGGGTACACACCTTTCTAACATTGTGGAATCCATTCTTTCGGGGATTCTAAAATTCAGGCCTTCTTAAAGTTCTTGAATTCATACATTCTAGGATTCTAGGATTCTAGGATTTGGACACATTTAAGATTCTAGAATTCATACATTCTAAAATTCTGGAACCCAGATCTTGTTAGGATTCTAGAATGCATACATTATGGGATACTGGAATTCACCCATTCTGTGAGTCTAGAATTCAGACATTGTTTCTGGCATTCAGACGTTCTAAAATTCTAGAATTCAGACATCGTGGGTTTCTGGAACGGAGACATTCTGCAACACACATTTTAGTAGTCTTGCGTTCAGACATTCTGTGAATCTCGCATTCAGATATCCTATGATTCATGGAATCGTACCTTCCGGGATTCTGGAATTCACACTGTCCTAAGATTCCAGAAATCAGACGTTTCTTGATTCTACCATTCCGGAAATTAGACGTCCGGAGACTCTAGAATTCTAACATTTTATGACTCTAGAATTCAGACATTTTTGGATTCCAGAATTCAGACGTTTTAGGATTCTAGAATTCAGACATTGGAAGATTCTAGAATTCGGACCTTTAAAAGATTCTAGAGTCCAAACATTCTAGGAATCCATAATTCAGACATTTTCTGAGTCTAGGTTTTCGACATTTTCAAATTGGAGAATTCAGACCTGTTGAAGATTCTAGAATGCATACATTCCGAGATTCTGGAATTCACACATACTAAAATTCTAGAATTGAGACATCTTTGGATTCTAGAAATGTATCTGTCTACAATTCTAGAACTCATACATTTTCTGATTCTAGAATTCAGATGTTTTATAGTTTTACAATTCTGTAATTTGGACATGTGCAGATTCAGGATTCCAGCGTTTTATGATTCTAGATTCCATTCATTTTTGGATTCTAGAGTTCAGACCCTTTATGATTCCAGAAATCTGACATTCGATGATTCTACATTTCAGAAATATTTGGGATTCTAGAATTCATACACTGTTGAAATCTAGAATTCATACATTCTAGGATTCTGGAATTCATGCATTCTCAAATTAAAAAAGTCACACATTCCAGAATTCTAGAATACATGCCTTCTTAACATTGTAGAAGCCATTCTTTCTAGGATTCCAAAATTCAGACGTTTTTACAATGGTAGAATTCATGCGTTCTAGGATTCTAGGATATAGACATATTTAAGACTCTAGAATACATACATTCTAAAATTCTAGAATTCAGGTCTTGTTAGGATTCTAGAATTTATACATGATAGGATACTAGAATTCACATATTCTATGATTCTAGAATTCAGACATTTTATGTTTCTAGAATTCAGACATTCTGAAATTCTGGAATTCAGCCATTGTTGGATTCTAGAATTGAGACCCTCTGCAACACACATTTTAGGAGTCTTGCATTCAGACATTCCATGATTCCCATATTCAGACATCTTATCATCCTAGAATTCAGACCTTCTAGGATTCTAGAATTTGCACTATTTACAGATTCTAGAATTCGTACATTCAAGGAATCTATGATTCAGTCATGTTATGATTCTAGGATTTTGACATTTTTACATTGTAGAATTCAGAGCCGTTTAAGATTCTAGAATGCATACATTCCAAGATTCTAGAATTCAAACCTGCTAAAATTCTAGAATTCAGACATCGTTGGATTCTGGAAATTTAACATTCTACAATTCTAGAACACACACATTTTCAGATTCTCGAATTCAGACGTGTTATGATTCTACAATTCTAGAATTTAGACATCCGGAACTTCTAAATTCTCACCTTTTTTTTTTTTTTTTGTTTCTAGAATTCAGACATTTTAGGATTCTAGAATTCATGCAATTGAAGATTCTGAAATCCGGATCTTTTTTTGGATGCCAGAATTCATATATTCTAGGCACCTAGGTTTCCTACTTTTTAGGTTTCTGGAAATCATACATTCTAGGATTCTGGAATTCCAGAATTCAGACCTTTAGAGGATTCTGGAGTTCATTCATTCTAGGATTCTAGGTTTCAGACTTTTCTAGTATTCTAGAATTCATGTATTCTTATATTCTGGAATTGAGACCTTTTTCAGATTCTAGAATCCATACACCCTGGGATTCTAGCATTCATTCATTTTAGGATTCTAGAACTAAGACTTTTTATGGTCCTAGAATTCAGACATACTACCATTCGACAGTTCCGACATGCTTGCATTCTAGAATTCAGCATTTCTTCCATGGTAGAATTCACACATTTTAGAATTCGAAAATTTTGACATTTTAACGATTCCACAATTCATACATTTTTCGGATTCTAGAATTGAGGCATTTTATGATTCTAGAATTCATACATTCCGGAATTCTAGAATACAGACTTTTTAGGATTCAGAAATTTATACATTCTACGATTGTAGAGGTTAGACGTTTTAAAGATGCTAGAATTCAGACTTCTTTAGGATTCTAGAATTTGTGCCTTGTAGGATTCCAGAATTCACACTTTCTAGCATTCTAGAATTCAGATATTTCTTGATGCTAGAATTCAGTCATTGTAAAATTCTAGAATTCAGACATCATCGCTGGATTCTAAAATTAAGACTTTCCACAATTCTAGGACTAACATTTTTTAGGGTTTTAGAATTGAGACATTTTATCATTGTAGAATTCTAGAATATGGACATCCTCATATTCTAGAATTCAGACATTTTATGATTTTAGGATTCATACAGTTTAGCACTATAGAATTCAGACCTTTTTAAGATTCTAGAATTCATACATTTCAGGATTCTAGTATTCAGACATTCTATCATTCTTCCATTCATAGACCTTATGATTCTAAAGTTCATCTGTTCTAGGATTCTGGAATACATGCTTTATTGTAATTCCCGAATTCAACCGTTCACGTATTCTAGAATTTAGACATTTTGTGATTCTAGAATTCAGATATTCTAAAGCTCTAGAATTCAGATATGGTTGGAGTACAGATTTCAGACTTTCTACAATTCTAGAACTCAGACATTTTGGGATTCCAGAAATTCACACATTCCAGGATTCTAAAGTCCAATCCTGTCTTAGGATTCTAGAATGCGTACCTTCTAGGATTCTAGAATTCATATAGGTTAGGCTTTTAGAATTCATACATTCTAGGATTCCAGAATTCAGACCTGTATAGGATTCTAGAATTCATACATTCTAGGATTCTAGAATTCGGACCTTTTTAGTATTCTAGAACTCATACATGCTAAGATTCCGGAATTTAGACCAGCTTAAGATTCTAGAAATCATGCACTCTAAAATTCTAGAATTCCTACGTTCTACGATTCTAAAATTCAGACTTTTTAAGGTTCTAGGATTCGGACATACTATAATTCTACAATCTCCACATTGCCTGAATTCTGGAATTCTGAATTTCTTCATTTATACCATTCTCGCATTCAAAAATTCTAAAATTCATGTATGTGGTGATTCTAGAATTTACACCTTCTCGGATTCTAGAATTCAGACCTCTTTAGGATTCCAGAATTCAGACTTTTTATCCTTCTAGAACTCATGCATTCAAAGATTCTAGAATTCGGATCTATTTAGGATTCTAGAAATCATACACTCTAAGATTCTGGAATTCAGACCTAGTTAGGATTCTAGAATTCATACGTTTGGGCATTCTGGAATCCATACTTTCTAAACTTGCAAATTTCATGCATTCTACAATTCTGGGGTACACACCTTTTTAACATTGTGGAATCCATTTTTTCGAGGATTCTAAAATTCAGGCCTTCTTAAGTTTCTTGAATTCATACATTCTAAAGTTCTGGGATTCTAGGATTTGGACACATTTAAGATTCTAGAATTCATACATTCTAAAATTCTGGAACCCAGATCTTGTTAGGATTCTAGAATGCATATATTATGGGATACTGGAATTCACCCATTCTGTGAGTCTAGAATTCAGACATTGTTTCTGGCATTCAGACGTTCTAAAATTCTAGAATTCAGACATCGTGGGTTTCTGGAACGGAGACATTCTGCAACACACATTTTAGTAGTCTTGCGTTCAGACATTCTGTGAATCTCGCATTCAGATATCCTATGATTCATGGAATCGTACCTTCCGGGATTCTGGAATTCACACTGTCCTAAGATTCCAGAACTCAGACGTTTCTTGATTCTACCATTCCGGAAATTAGACGTCCGGAGACTCTAGAATTCTAAAATTTTATGACTCTAGAATTCAGACATTTTAGGATTCCAGAATTCAGACATTTTAGGATTCTAGAATTCAGACATTGGAAGATTCTAGAATTCGGACCTTTTAAAGATTCTAGAGTCCATACATTCTGGGAATCCATAATTCAGACATCTTCTGAGTCTAGGTTTTCGACATTTTCACATTGGAGAATTCAGACCTGTTGAAGATTCTAGAATGCATACATTCCGAGATTCTGGAATTCACACATACTAAAATTCTAGAATTGAGACATCTTTGGATTCTAGAAATGTATCTGTCTACAATTCTAGAACTCATACATTTTCTGATTCTAGAATTCAGATGTTTTATCGTTTTACAATTCTGTAATTTGGACATGTGCAGATTCAGGATTCCAGCGTTTTATGATTCTAGATTCCATTCATTTTTGGATTCTAGAGTTCAGACCCTTTATGATTCCAGAAATCTGACATTCGATGATTCTAGATTTCAGAAATATTTGGGATTCTAGAATTCATACACTGTTGAAATCTAGAATTCATACATTCTAGGATTCTGGAATTCATGCATTCTCAAATTAAAAAAGTCACACATTCCAGAATTCTAGAATACATGCCTTCTTAACATTGTAGAAGCCATTCTTTCTAGGATTCCAAAATTCAGACGTTTTTACAATGGTAGAATTCATGCGTTCTAGGATTCTAGGATATAGACATATTTAAGACTCTAGAATACATACATTCTAAAATTCTAGAATTCAGGTCTTGTTAGGATTCTAGAATTTATACATGATAGGATACTAGAATTCACATATTCTATGATTCTAGAATTCAGACATTTTATGTTTCTAGAATTCAGACATTCTGAAATTCTGGAATTCAGCCATTGTTGGATTCTAGAATTGAGACCCTCTGCAACACACATTTTAGGAGTCTTGCATTCAGACATTCCATGATTCCCATATTCAGACATCTTATCATCCTAGAATTCAGACCTTCTAGGATTCTAGAATTTGCACTATTTACAGATTCTAGAATTCGTACATTCAAGGAATCTATGATTCAGTCATGTTATGATTCTAGGATTTTGACATTTTTACATTGTAGAATTCAGAGCCGTTTAAGATTCTAGAATGCATACATTCCAAGATTCTAGAATTCAAACCTGCTAAAATTCTAGAATTCAGACATCGTTGGATTCTGGAAATTTAACATTCTACAATTCTAGAACACACACATTTTCAGATTCTCGAATTCAGACGTGTTATGATTCTACAATTCTAGAATTTAGACATCCGGAACTTCTAAATTCTCACCTTTTTTTTTTTGGTTCTAGAATTCAGACATTTTAGGATTCTAGAATTCATGCATTTGAAGATTCTGAAATCCGGATCTTTTTTTGGATGCCAGAATTCATATATTCTAGGGACCTAGGTTACCTACTTTTTAGGTTTCTGGAAATCATACATTCTAGGATTCTGGAATTCCAGAATTCAGACCTTTAGAGGATTCTGGAGTTCATTCATTCTAGTATTCTAGATTTCAGACTTTTCTAGTATTGTAGAATTCATGTATTCTTATATTCTGGAATTGAGACCTTTTTCAGATTCTAGAATTCATACACCCTGGGATTCTAGCATTCATTCATTTTAGGATTCTAGAACTAAGACTTTTTATGGTCCTAGAATTCAGACATACTACCATTCGACAGTTCCGACATGCTTGCATTCTAGAATTCAGCATTTCTTCCATGGTAGAATTCACACATTTTAGAATTCGAAAATTTTGACATTTTAACGATTCCACAATTCATACATTTTTCGGATTCTAGAATTGAGGCATTTTATGATTCTAGAATTCATACATTCCGGAATTCTAGAATATAGACTTTTTAGGATTCAGAAATTTATACATTCTACGATTTTAGAGGTTAGACGTTTTAAAGATGCTAGAATTCAGACTTCTTTAGGATTCTAGAATTTGTGCCTTGTAGGATTCCAGAATTCACACTTTCTAGCATTCTAGAATTCAGATATTTCTTGATGCTAGAATTCAGTCATTGTAAAATTCTAGAATTCAGACATCATCGCTGGATTCTAAAATTAAGACTTTCCACAATTCTAGGACTAACATTTTTTAGGGTTTTAGAATTGAGACATTTTATCATTGTAGAATTCTAGAATATGGACATCCTCATATTCTAGAATTCAGACATTTTATGATTTTAGGATTCATACAGTTTAGCACTATAGAATTCAGACCTTTTTAAGATTCTAGAATTCATACATTTCAGGATTCTAGTATTCAGACATTCTATCATTCTTCCATTCATAGACCTTATGATTCTACATTTCATCTCTTCTAGGATTCTGGAACTCATCCTATATTATAATTCCCAATTTCAAACGTTCCTGTATTCTAGAATTCAGACATTTTGTGATTCTAGAATTCAGATATTCTAAAGCTCTAGAATTCAGATATGGTTGGAGTCCAGATTTCAGACTTTCTACAATTCTAGAACTCAGATATTTTGTGTTTCCAGAATTTCACACATTCCAGGATTCTAAAGTTCAATCCTGTCTTAGGATTCTAGAATGCGTACCTTCTAGGATTCTGGAATTCATACAGGTTGGGGTTCTAGAATTCATACATTCTAGGATTCCAGAATTCAAACCTTTATAGGATTCTAGAATTAATTCATTCAAGGATTCTAGAATCCGGACCTTTTTAGGATTCTAGAACTCATACATGCTAAGATTCCGGAATTTAGACCAGTTTAAGATTCTAGAATTCATACACTCTAAAATTCTAGAATGCCTACGTTCTAGGATTCTAAAATTCAGACTTTTTAAGGTTCTAGGATTCGGACATACTATAATTCTACAATTTCCACATTGCTTGAATTCTGGAATTCCGAATTTCTTCATTTATACCATTCTCGCAATTAAAAATTCTAAAATTCATGTATTTGGTGATTCTAGAATTCACACCTTCTCGGATTCTAGAATTCAGACCTCTTTAGGATTCCAGAATTCAGACTTTGTTCATTCTAGAACTCATGCATTAAAAGATTCTAGAATTCAGATCTATTTAGGATTCTAGAATTCATACATTCTAAGATTCTAGAATTCAGACCTAGTTAGGATTCTAGAATTCATACGTTTGGGCATTCTGGAATCCATACGTTCTAAACTTGCAAATTTTATGCATTCTACAATTCTAGGGTACACACCTTTCTAACATTGTGGAATCCATTCTGTCGAGGATTCTAAAATTCAGGCCTTCTTAAAGTTCTTGAATTCATACATTCTAGGATTCTAGGATTCTAGGATTTGGACACATTTAAGATTCTAGAATTCATACATTCTAAAATTCTGGAACCCAGATCTTGTTAGGATTCTAGAATGCATACATTATGGGATACTGGAATTCACCCATTCTGTGAGTCTAGAATTCAGACATTGTTTCTGGCATTCAGACGTTCTAAAATTCTAGAATTCAGACATCGTGGGATTCTGGAACGGAGACATTCTGCAACACACATTTTAGTAGTCTTGCGTTCAGACATTCCGTGAATCTCGCATTCAGATATCCTATGATTCATGGAATCGTACCTTCCGGGATTCTGGAATTCACACTGTCCTAAGATTCCAGAACTCAGACGTTTCTTGATTCTACCATTCCGGAAATTAGACGTCCGGAGACTCTAGAATTCTAACATTTTATGACTCTAGAATTCAGACATTTTAGGATTCTAGAATTCAGACGTTTTAGGATTCTAGAATTCAGACATTGGAAGATTCTAGAATTCGGACCTTTTAAAGATTCCAGAGTCCATACATTCTAGGAATCCATAATTCAGACATCTTCTGAGTCTAGGTTTTCGACATTTTCACATTGGAGAATTCAGACCTGTTGAAGATTCTAGAATGCATACATTCCGAGATTCTGGAATTCACACATACTAAAATTCTAGAATTGAGACATCTTTGGATTCTAGGATTGTATCTGTCTACAATTCTAGAACTCATACATTTTCTGATTCTAGAATTCAGATGTCTTATCGTTTTACAATTCTTTAATTTGGACATGTGCAGATTCAGGATTCCAGCGTTTTATGATTCTAGATTCCATTCATTTTTGGATTCTAGAGTTCAGACCCTTTATGATTCTAGAAATCTGACATTTGATGATTCTAGATTTCAGAAATATTTGGGATTCTAGAATTCATGCACACTTGAAATCTAGAATTCATACATTCTAGGATTCTGGAATTCATGCATTCTCAAATTAAAAAAGTCACACATTCCAGAATTCTAGAATACATGCCTTCTTAACATTGTAGAAGCCATTCTTTCTAGGATTCCAAAATTCAGACGTTTTTACAATGGTAGAATTCATGCGTTCTAGGATTCTAGGATATAGACATATTTAAGACTCTAGAATACATACATTCTAAAATTCTAGAATTCAGGTCTTGTTAGGATTCTAGAATTTATACATGATAGGATACTAGAATTCACATATTCTATGATTCTAGAATTCAGACATTTTATGTTTCTAGAATTCAGACATTCCGAAATTCTGGAATTCAGCCATTGTTGGATTCTAGAATTGAGACCCTCTGCAACACACATTTTAGGAGTCTTGCATTCATACATTCCATGATTCCCATATTCAGACATCTTATCATCCTAGAATTCAGACCTTCTAGGATTCTAGAATTTGCACTATTTACAGATTCTAGAATTCATACATTCAAGGAATCTATGATTCAGTCATGTTATGATACTAGGATTTTGACATTTTTACATTGTAGAATTCAGAGCCGTTTAAGATTCTAGAATGCATACATTCCAAGATTCTAGAATTCAAACCTGCTAAAATTCTAGAATTCAGACATCGTTGGATTCTGGAAATTTAACATTCTACAATTCTAGAACACACACATTTTCAGATTCTCGAATTCAGACGTGTTATGATTCTACAATTCTAGAATTTAGACATCCGGAACTTCTAAATTCTCACCTTTTTTTTTTTTTTGGTTCTAGAATTCAGACATTTTAGGATTCTAGAATTCATGCATTTGAAGATTCTGAAATCCGGATCTTTTTTTGGATGCCAGAATTCATATATTCTAGGGACCTAGGTTTCCTACTTTTTAGGTTTCTGGAAATCATACATTCTAGGATTCTGGAATTCCAGAATTCAGACCTTTAGAGGATTCTGGAGTTCATTCACTCTAGGATTCTAGATTTCAGACTTTTGTAGTATTCTAGAATTCATGTATTCTTATATTCTGGAATTGAGACCTTTTTCAGATTCTAGAATTCATACACCCTGGGATTCTAGCATTCATTCATTTTAGGATTCTAGAACTAAGACTTTTTATGGTCCTAGAATTCAGACATACTACCATTCGACAGTTCCGACATGCTTGCATTCTAGAATTCAGCATTTCTTCCATGGTAGAATTCACACATTTTAGAATTCGAAAATTTTGACATTTTAACGATTCCACAATTCATACATTTTTCGGATTCTAGAATTGAGGCATTTTATGATTCTAGAATTCATACATTCCGGAATTCTAGAATACAGACTTTTTAGGATTCAGAAATTTATACATTCTACGATTTTAGAGGTTAGACGTTTTAAAGATGCTAGAATTCAGACTTCTTTAGGATTCTAGAATTTGTGCCTTGTAGGATTCCAGAATTCACACTTTCTAGCATTCTAGAATTCAGATATTTCTTGATGCTAGAATTCAGTCATTGTAAAATTCTAGAATTCAGACATCATCGCTGGATTCTAAAATTAAGACTTTCCACAATTCTAGGACTAACATTTTTTAGGGTTTTAGAATTGAGACATTTTATCATTGTAGAATTCTAGAATATGGACATCCTCATATTCTAGAATTCAGACATTTTATGATTTTAGGATTCATACAGTTTAGCACTATAGAATTCAGACCTTTTTAAGATTCTAGAATTCATACATTTCAGGATTCTAGTATTCAGACATTCTATCATTCTTCCATTCATAGACCTTATGATTCTACAATTCATCTCTTCTAGGATTCTGGAACTCATCCTATATTATAATTCCCAATTTCAAACGTTCCTGTATTCTAGAACTTAGACATTTTGTGATTCTAGAATTCAGATATTCTAAAGCTCTAGAATTCAGATATGGTTGGAGTCCAGATTTCAGACTTTCTACAATTCTAGAACTCAGATATTTTGTGTTTCCAGAATTTCACACATTCCAGGATTCTAAAGTTCAATCCTGTCTTAGGATTCTAGAATGCGTACCTTCTAGGATTCTGGAATTCATACAGGTTGGGGTTCTTGAATTCATACATTCTAGGATTCCAGAATTCAAACCTTTATAGGATTCTAGAATTAAATCATTCAAGGATTCTAGAATCCGGACATTTTAGGATTCTAGAACTCATACATGCTAAGATTCCGGAATTTAGACCAGTTTAAGATTCTAGAATTCATACACTCTAAAATTCTAGAATGCCTACGTTCTAGGATTCTAAAATTCAGACTTTTTAAGGTTCTAGGATTCGGACATACTATAATTCTACAATTTCCACATTGCTTGAATTCTGGAATTCCGAATTTCTTCATTTATACCATTCTCGCATTTAAAAATTCTAAAATTCATGTATTTGGTGATTCTAGAATTCACACCTTCTCGGATTCTAGAATTCAGACCTCTTTAGGATTCCAGAATTCAGACTTTGTTCATTCTAGAACTCATGCATTAAAAGATTCTAGAATTCAGATCTATTTAAGATTCTAGAATTCATACATTCTAAGATTCTAGAATTCAGACCTAGTTAGGATTCTCGAATTCATACGTTTGGGCATTCTGGAATCCATACGTTCTAAACTTGCAAATTTTATGCATTCTACAATTCTAGGGTACACACCTTTCTAACATTGTGGAATCCATTCTTTCGAGGATTCTAAAATTCAGGCCTTCTTAAAGTTCTTGAATTCATACATTCTAGGATTCTAGGATTCTAGGATTTGGACACATTTAAGATTCTAGAATTCATACATTCTAAAATTCTGGAACCCAGATCTTGTTAGGATTCTAGAATGCATACATTATGGGATACTGGAATTCACCCATTCTGTGAGTCTAGAATTCAGACATTGTTTCTGGCATTCAGACGTTCTAAAATTCTAGAATTCAGACATCGTGGGTTTCTGGAACGGAGACATTCTGCAACACACATTTTAGTAGTCTTGCGTTCAGACATTCTGTGAATCTCGCATTCAGATATCCTATGATTCATGGAATCGTACCTTCCGGGATTCTGGAATTCACACTGTCCTAAGATTCCAGAACTCAGACGTTTCTTGATTCTACCATTCCGGAAATTAGACGTCTGGAGACTCTAGAATTCTAACATTTTATGACTCTAGAATTCAGACATTTTAGGATTCTAGAATTCAGACGTTTTAGGATTCTAGAATTCAGACATTGGAAGATTCTAGAATTCGGACTTTTTAAAGATTCCAGAGTCCATACATTCTAGGAATCCATAATTCAGACATCTTCTGAGTCTAGGTTTTCGACATTTTCACATTGGAGAATTCAGACCTGTTGAAGATTCCAGAATGCATACATTCCGAGATTCTGGAATTCACACATACTAAAATTCTAGAATTGAGACATCTTTGGATTCTAGAATTCTAACTGTCTACAATTCTAGAACTCACACATTTTCTGATTCTAGAATTCAGATGTTTTATCGTTTTACAATTCTGTAATTTGGACATGTGCAGATTCTGGAATTCCAGCGTTTTATGATTCTACAATCCATTCATTTTTGGATTCTAGAATTCAGACCCTTTATGATTCCAGAAATCTGACATTCGATGATTCTAGATTTCAGAAATATTTGGGATTCTAGAATTCATACATTCTTGGAATCTAGAACTCACACATTCTAGGATTCTGGAATTCATGCATTCTCAAATTATAAAAGTCACACATTCCAGAATTCTAGAATACACGCCTTCTTAACATCGTAGAAGCCATTCTTTCTAGGATTCCAAAATTCAGACGTTTTTACAATGGTAGAATTCATGCATTCTAGGATTCTAGGATTTAGACATATTTAAGACACTAGAATACATACATTCTAAAATTCTAGAATTCGGGTCTTGTTAGGATTCTAGAATTTATACATGATAGGATACTAGAATTCAGACATTCTATGATTCTAGAATTCAGACATTTTCTGTTTCTAGAATTCAGACATTCTGAAATTCTAGAATTCAGCCATTGTTGGATTCTAGAATTGAGACCCTCTACAACACACATTTTAGGAGTCTTGCATTCAGACATTCGATGATTCCCACATTCAGACATCTTATGATCCTAGAATTCAGACCTTCTAGGATTCTAGAATTCGCACTATTTGCAGATTCTAGAATTCATATATTCTAGGAATCTAGGATTCAGACATGTTATGATTCTAGGATTTCGACATTTTTACATTGTAGAATGCAGACCCGTTTAAGATTCTAGAATGCATACATTCCAAGATTCTAGAATATACACCTGCTAAAATTCTAGAATTCAGACATCGTTAGATTCTGGAAATTTAACATTCTACAATTCTAGAACACACACATTTTCAGATTCTCGGAATCAGACGTCTTATGATTCTACAATTCTAGAATTTAGACATCCGGAGCTTCTAGAATTCTCACATTTTTTTTTTAATTTTAGAATTCAGACATTTTAGGATTCTAGAATTCATGAATTCGAAGATTCCAAAATCCGGATCTTTTTTGGATGCCAGAATTCATACATTATAGGCACCTAAAATTCATACTTTTTAGGATTCTGGAAATCATACATTCTTGGATTCTAGAATTCAGACTTTTCTAGTATTCTAGAGTTCATGCATTCTAAGATTCTGGAATTCTAGAATTCAAACACCCTAGGATTCTAGAATTCATTCCTTTTAGGATTCTAGAACTAAGACTTTTTATGGTCCTAGAATTCAGATATACTACCATTCGATAGTTCCGACATGCTTGCATTCTAGAATTCAGCCTTTCTTCCATGGTAGAATTCACACATTTTAGAATTCGAAAATTTTGACATTTTAACGATTCCACAATTCATACATTTTCGGATTCTAGAATTGAGGCATTTTATGATTCTAGAATTCATACATTCTGGGATTCTAGAATACAGACATTTTAGGATTCGGAAATTTATACATTCTAGGTTCTGGAGTTTAGACGTTTTGAAGATGCTAGAATTCAGACTTCTTTAGGATTCTAGAATGTGTGCCTTGTAGGATTCCAGAATTCACACGTTCTAGGATTCTAGAATTCAGACATTTCTTGATGCTAGTATTCAGTCATTCTAAAATTCTAGAATTCAGACATCATCGTTGGATTCTAAAATTAACACTTTCCACAATTCTAGGACTAACACTTTTTAGGGTTTTAGAATTGAGACATTTTATCATTGTAGAATTCTAGAATATGGACATCCTCATATTCTAGAATTCAGACATTTTATGATTTTAGGATTCATACAGTTCAGAACTGTAGAATTCAGACCTTTTTAAGATTCTAGAATTCATACATTTCAGGATTCTAGTATTCAGACATTCTATCATTCTTCCATTCATAGACCTTATGATTCTAAAGTTCATCTGTTCTAGGATTCTGGAATACATGCTTTATTGTAATTCCCGAATTCAACCGTTCTCGTATTCTAGAATTTAGGCATTTTGTGATTCTAGAATTCAGATATTCTAAAGCTCTATAATTCAGATATGATTGGAGTACAGATTTCA
The DNA here is from genome assembly GCF_048565385.1 of Saimiri boliviensis. Lineage (NCBI taxonomy): Eukaryota > Metazoa > Chordata > Mammalia > Primates > Cebidae > Saimiri > Saimiri boliviensis. The sequence goes on along the minus strand of NC_133470.1, from coordinate 80,717,875 downwards.
GACTTTCTACAATTCTAGAACTCAGACATTTTGGGATTCCAGAAATTCACACATTCCAGGATTCTAAAGTCCAATCCTGTCTTAGGATTCTAGAATGCGTACCTTCTAGGATTCTAGAATTCATATAGGTTAGGCTTTTAGAATTCATACATTCTAGGATTCCAGAATTCAGACCTGTATAGGATTCTAGAATTCATACATTCTAGGATTCTAGAATTCGGACCTTTTTAGTATTCTAGAACTCATACATGCTAAGATTCCGGAATTTAGACCAGTTTAAGATTCTAGAAATCATGCACTCTAAAATTCTAGAATGCCTACGTTCTAGGATTCTAAAATTCAGACTTTTTAAGGTTCTAGGATTCGGACATACTATAATTCTACAATTTCCACATTGCTTGAATTCTGGAATTCCGAATTTCTTCATTTATACCATTCTCGCATTCAAAAATTCTAAAATTCATGTATGTGGTGATTCTAGAATTCACACCTTCTCGGATTCTAGAATTCAGACCTCTTTAAAATTCCAGAATTCAGACTTTTTATCCTTCTAGAACTCATGCATTCAAAGATTCTAGAATTCGGATCTATTTAGGATTCTAGAAATCATACACACTATGATTCTGGAATTCAGACCTAGTTAGGATTCTAGAATTCATACGTTTGGGCATTCTGGAATCCATACGTTCTAAACTTGCAAATTTCATGCATTCTACAATTCTGGAATACACACCTTTCTAACATTGTGGAATCCATTCTTTCGAGGATTCTAAAATTCAGGCCTTCTTAAAGTTCTTGAATTCATACATTCTAAGGTTCTGGGATTCTAGGATTTGGACACATTAAAGATTCTAGAATTCGTACATTCTAAAATTCTGGAACCCACATCTTGTTAGCATTCTAGAATGCATACATTATGGGATTCTGGAATTCACGCATTCTGTGAATCTAGAATTCAGACATTGTTTCTGGCATTCAGACGTTCTAAAATTCTAGAATTCAGACATTGTGGGTTTCTGGAACAGAGACGTTCTGCAACACACATTTTAGTCACCTTGTGCTCAGACATTCCGTGAATCTCTCATTCAGATATCCTATGATTCATGCAATCGTTCCTTCCGGGATTTTGGAATTCACACTGTCCTAAGATTCCAGAACTCAGACGTTTTTTGATTCTACCATTCCGGAAATTATACATCCGGAGACTCTAGAATTCTAAAATTTTATGACACTAGAATTCAGACATTTTGGGAATCTAGAATTCAGACGTTTTAGGATTCTAGAATTCAGACACTGGAAGATTCTAGAATTCGGACCTTTTAAAGATTCCAGAGTCCATACATTCTAGGAATCCATAATTCAGACATCTTCTGAGTCTAGGTTTTCGACATTTTCACATTGGAGAATTCAGACCTGTTGAAGATTCCAGAATGCATACATTCCGAGATTCTGGAATTCACACATACTAAAATTCTAGAATTGAGACATCTTTGGATTCTAGAATTCTAACTGTCTACAATTCTAGAACTCACACATTTTCTGATTCTAGAATTCAGATGTTTTATCGTTTTACAATTCTGTAATTTGGACATGTGCAGATTCTGGAATTCCAGCGTTTTATGATTCTACAATCCATTCATTTTTGGATTCTAGAATTCAGACCCTTTATGATTCCAGAAATCTGACATTCGATGATTCTAGATTTCAGAAATATTTGGGATTCTATAATTCATACATTCTTGGAATCTAGAACTCACACATTCTAGGATTCTGGAATTCATGCATTCTCAAATTATAAAAGTCACACATTCCAGAATTCTAGAATACACGCCTTCTTAACATCGTAGAAGCCATTCTTTCTAGGATTCCAAAATTCAGACATTTTTACAATGGTAGAATTCATGCATTCTAGGATTCTAGGATTTAGACATATTTAAGACACTAGAATACATACATTCTAAAATTCTAGAATTCAGGTCTTGTTAGGATTCTAGAATTTATACATGATAGGATACTAGAATTCAGACATTCTATGATTCTAGAATTCAGACATTTTCTGTTTCTAGAATTCAGACATTCTGAAATTCTAGAATTCAGCCATTGTTGGATTCTAGAATTGAGACCCTCTACAACACACATTTTAGGAGTCTTGCATTCAGACATTCGATGATTCCCACATTCAGACATCTTATGATCCTAGAATTCAGACCTTCTAGGATTCTAGAATTCGCACTATTTGCAGATTCTAGAATTCATATATTCTAGGAATCTAGGATTCAGACATGTTATGATTCTAGGATTTCGACATTTTTACATTGTAGAATTCAGACCCGTTTAAGATTCTAGAATGCATACATTCCAAGATTCTAGAATATACACCTGCTAAAATTCTAGAATTCAGACATCGTTAGATTCTGGAAATTTAACATTCTACAATTCTAGAACACACACATTTTCAGATTCTCGGAATCAGACGTCTTATGAATCAACAATTCTAGAATTTAGACATCCGGAGCTTCTAGAATTCTCACATTTTTTTTTTAATTTTAGAATTCAGACATTTTAGGATTCTAGAATTCATGAATTCGAAGATTCCAAAATCCGGATCTCTTTTGGATGCCAGAATTCATACATTATAGGCACCTAAAATTCATACTTTTTAGGATTCTGGAAATCATACATTCTTGGATTCTAGAATTCAGACTTTTCTAGTATTCTAGAGTTCATGCATTCTAAGATTCTGGAATTGAGACCTTTTTCAGATTCTAGAATTCATACACCCTAGGATTCTAGAATTCATTCATTTTAGGATTCTAGAACTAAGACTTTTTATGGTCCTAGAATTCAGATATACTACCATTCGATAGTTCCGACATGCTTGCATTCTAGAATTCAGCCTTTCTTCCATGGTAGAATTCACACATTTTAGAATTCGAAAATTTTGACATTTTAACGATTCCACAATTCATACATTTTCGGATTCTAGAATTGAGGCATTTTATGATTCTAGAATTCATACATTCTGGGATTCTAGAATACAGACATTTTAGGATTCGGAAATTTATACATTCTAGGTTCTGGAGTTTAGACGTTTTGAAGATGCTAGAATTCAGACTTCTTTAGGATTCTAGAATGTGTGCCTTGTAGGATTCCAGAATTCACACGTTCTAGGATTCTAGAATTCAGACATTTCTTGATGCTAGTATTCAGTCATTCTAAAATTCTAGAATTCAGACATCATCGTTGGATTCTAAAATTAACACTTTCCACAATTCTAGGACTAACACTTTTTAGGGTTTTAGAATTGAGACATTTTATCATTGTAGAATTCTAGAATATGGACATCCTCATATTCTAGAATTCAGACATTTTATGATTTTAGGATTCATACAGTTCAGAACTGTAGAATTCAGACCTTTTTAAGATTCTAGAATTCATACATTTCAGGATTCTAGTATTCAGACATTCTATCATTCTTCCATTCATAGACCTTATGATTCTAAAGTTCATCTGTTCTAGGATTCTGGAATACATGCTTTATTGTAATTCCCGAATTCAACCGTTCTCGTATTCTAGAATTTAGGCATTTTGTGATTCTAGAATTCAGATATTCTAAAGCTCTAGAATTCAGATATGGTTGGAGTACAGATTTCAGACTTTCTACAATTCTAGAACTCAGACATTTTGGGATTCCAGAAATTCACACATTCCAGGATTCTAAAGTCCAATCCTGTCTTAGGATTCTAGAATGCGTACCTTCTAGGATTCTAGAATTCATATAGGTTAGGCTTTTAGAATTCATACATTCTAGGATTCCAGAATTCAGACCTGTATAGGATTCTAGAATTCATACATTCTAGGATTCTAGAATTCGGACCTTTTTAGTATTCTAGAACTCATACATGCTAAGATTCCGGAATTTAGACCAGTTTAAGATTCTAGAAATCATGCACTCTAAAATTCTAGAATGCCTACGTTCTAGGATTCTAAAATTCAGACTTTTTAAGGTTCTAGGATTCGGACATACTATAATTCTACAATTTCCACATTGCTTGAATTCTGGAATTCCGAATTTCTTCATTTATACCATTCTCGCATTCAAAAATTCTAAAATTCATGTATGTGGTGATTCTAGAATTCACACCTTCTCGGATTCTAGAATTCAGACCTCTTTAAAATTCCAGAATTCAGACTTTTTATCCTTCTAGAACTCATGCATTCAAAGATTCTAGAATTCGGATCTATTTAGGATTCTAGAAATCATACACTCTAAGATTCTGGAATTCAGACCTAGTTAGGATTCTAGAATTCATACGTTTGGGCATTCTGGAATCCATACGTTCTAAACTTGCAAATTTCATGCATTCTACAATTCTGGAATACACACCTTTCTAACATTGTGGAATCCATTCTTTCGAGGATTCTAAAATTCAGGTCTTCTTAAAGTTCTTGAATTCATACATTCTAAGGTTCTGGGATTCTAGGATTTGGACACATTAAAGATTCTAGAATTCGTACATTCTAAAATTCTGGAACCCACATCTTGTTAGCATTCTAGAATGCATACATTATGGGATTCTGGAATTCACGCATTCTGTGAATCTAGAATTCAGACATTGTTTCTGGCATTCAGACGTTCTAAAATTCTAGAATTCAGACATTGTGGGTTTCTGGAACAGAGACGTTCTGCAACACACATTTTAGTCACCTTGTGCTCAGACATTCCGTGAATCTCTCATTCAGATATCCTATGATTCATGCAATCGTTCCTTCCGGGATTTTGGAATTCACACTGTCCTAAGATTCCAGAACTCAGACGTTTTTTGATTCTACCATTCCGGAAATTATACATCCGGAGACTCTAGAATTCTAAAATTTTATGACTCTAGAATTCAGACATTTTGGGAATCTAGAATTCAGACGTTTTAGGATTCTAGAATTCAGACACTGGAAGATTCTAGAATTCGGACCTTTTAAAGATTCCAGAGTCCATACATTCTAGGAATCCATAATTCAGACATCTTCTGAGTCTAGGTTTTCGACATTTTCACATTGGAGAATTCAGACCTGTTGAAGATTCCAGAATGCATACATTCCGAGATTCTGGAATTCACACATACTAAAATTCTAGAATTGAGACATCTTTGGATTCTAGAATTCTAACTGTCTACAATTCTAGAACTCACACATTTTCTGATTCTAGAATTCAGATGTTTTATCGTTTTACAATTCTGTAATTTGGACATGTGCAGATTCTGGAATTCCAGCGTTTTATGATTCTACAATCCATTCATTTTTGGATTCTAGAATTCAGACCCTTTATGATTCCAGAAATCTGACATTCGATGATTCTAGATTTCAGAAATATTTGGGATTCTATAATTCATACATTCTTGGAATCTAGAACTCACACATTCTAGGATTCTGGAATTCATGCATTCTCAAATTATAAAAGTCACACATTCCAGAATTCTAGAATACACGCCTTCTTAACATCTTAGAAGCCATTCTTTCTAGGATTCCAAAATTCAGACGTTTTTACAATGGTAGAATTCATGCATTCTAGGATTCTAGGATTTAGACATATTTAAGACACTAGAATACATACATTCTAAAATTCTAGAATTCAGGTCTTGTTAGGATTCTAGAATTTATACATGATAGGATACTAGAATTCACATATTCTATGATTCTAGAATTCAGACATTTTATGTTTCTAGAATTCAGACATTCTGAAATTCTGGAATTCAGCCATTGTTGGATTCTAGAATTGATACCCTCTGCACCACACATTTTAGGAATCTTGCATTCAGACATTCCATGATTCCCATATTCAGACATCTTATCATCCTAGAATTCAGACCTTCTAGGATTCTAGAATTTGCACTATTTACAGATTCTAGAATTCATACATTCAAGGAATCTATGATTCAGTCATGTTATGATTCTAGGATTTTGACATTTTTACATTGTAGAATTCAGAGCCGTTTAAGATTCTAGAATGCATACATTCCAAGATTCTAGAATTCACACCTGCTAAAATTCTAGAATTCAGACATCGTTGGATTCTGGAAATTTAACATTCTACAATTCTAGAACACACACATTTTCAGATTCTCGAATTCAGACGTGTTATGATTCTACAATTCTAGAATTTAGACATCCGGAACTTCTAAATTCTCACCTTTTTTTTTTTTTTGGTTCTAGAATTCAGACATTTTAGGATTCTAGAATTCATGCATTTGAAGATTCTGAAATCCGGATCTTTTTTTGGATGCCAGAATTCATATATTCTAGGGACCTAGGTTTCCTACGTTTTAGGTTTCTGGAAATCATACATTCTAGGATTCTGGAATTCCAGAATTCAGACCTTTAGAGGATTCTGGAGTTCATTCATTCTAGGATTCTAGGTTTCAGACTTTTCTAGTATTCTAGAATTCATGTATTCTTATATTCTGGAATTGAGAACTTTTTCAGATTCTAGAATTCATACACCCTGGGATTCTAGCATTCATTCATTTTAGGATTCTAGAACTAAGACTTTTTATGGTCCTAGAATTCAGACATACTACCATTCGACAGTTCCGACATGCTTGCATTCTAGAATTCAGCATTTCTTCCATGGTAGAATTCACACATTTTAGAATTCGAAAATTTTGACATTTTAACGATTCCACAATTCATACATTTTTCGGATTCTAGAATTGAGGCATTTTATGATTCTAGAATTCATACATTCCGGAATTCTAGAATACAGACTTTTTAGGATTCAGAAATTTATACATTCTACGATTTTAGAGGTTAGACATTTTAAAGATGCTAGAATTCAGACTTCTTTAGGATTCTAGAATTTGTGCCTTGTAGGATTCCAGAATTCACACTTTCTAGCATTCTAGAATTCAGATATTTCTTGATGCTAGAATTCAGTCATTGTAAAATTCTAGAATTCAGACATCACCATTGGATTCTAAAATTAAGACTTTCCACAATTATAGGACTAACATTTTTTAGGGTTTTAGAATTGAGACATTTTATCATTGTAGAATTCTAGAATATGGACATCCTCATATTCTAGAATTCAGACATTTTATGATTTTAGGATTCATACAGTTCAGAACTGTAGAATTCAGACCTTTTTAAGATTCTAGAATTCATACATTTCAGGATTCTAGTATTCAGACATTCTATCATTCTTCCATTCATAGACCTTATGATTCTACAATTCATCTCTTCTAGGATTCTGGAACTCATCCTATATTATAATTCCCAATTTCAAACGTTCCTGTATTCTAGAATTTAGACATTTTGTGATTCTAGAATTCAGATATTCTAAAGCTCTAGAATTCAGATATGGTTGGAGTCCAGATTTCAGACTTTCTACAATTCTAGAACTCAGATATTTTGTGTTTCCAGAATTTCACACATTCCAGGATTCTAAAGTTCAATCCTGTCTTAGGATTCTAGAATGCGTACCTTCTAGGATTCTGGAATTCATACAGGTTGGGGTTCTAGAATTCATACATTCTAGGATTCCAGAATTCAAACCTTTATAGGATTCTAGAATTAATTCATTCAAGGATTCTAGAATCCGGACCTTTTTAGGATTCTAGAACTCATACATGCTAAGATTCCGGAATTTAGACCAGTTTAAGATTCTAGAATTCATACACTCTAAAATTCTAGAATGCCTACGTTCTAGGATTCTAAAATTCAGACTTTTTAAGGTTCTAGGATTCGGACATACTATAATTCTACAATTTCCACATTGCTTGAATTCTGGAATTCCGAATTTCTTCATTTATACCATTCTCGCATTTAAAAATTCTAAAATTCATGTATTTGGTGATTCTAGAATTCACACCTTCTCGGATTCTAGAATTCAGACCTCTTTAGGATTCCAGAATTCAGACTTTGTTCATTCTAGAACTCATGCATTAAAAGATTCTAGAATTCAGATCTATTTAGGATTCTAGAATTCATACATTCTAAGATTCTAGAATTCAGACCTAGTTAGGATTCTAGAATTCATACGTTTGGGCATTCTGGAATCCATACGTTCTAAACTTGCAAATTTTATGCATTCTACAATTCTAGGGTACACACCTTTCTAACATTGTGGAATCCATTCTTTCGAGGATTCTAAAATTCAGGCCTTCTTAAAGTTCTTGAATTCATACATTCTAGGATTCTAGGATTCTAGGATTTGGACACATTTAAGATTCTAGAATTCATACATTCTAAAATTCTGGAACCCAGATCTTGTTAGGATTCTAGAATGCATACATTATGGGATACTGGAATTCACCCATTCTGTGAGTCTAGAATTCAGACATTGTTTCTGGCATTCAGACGTTCTAAAATTCTAGAATTCAGACATCGTGGGTTTCTGGAACGGAGACATTCTGCAACACACATTTTAGTAGTCTTGCGTTCAGACATTCTGTGAATCTCGCATTCAGATATCCTATGATTCATGGAATCGTACCTTCCGGGATTCTGGAATTCACACTGTCCTAAGATTCCAGAACTCAGACGTTTCTTGATTCTACCATTCCGGAAATTAGACGTCCGGAGACTCTAGAATTCTAACATTTTATGACTCTAGAATTCAGACATTTTAGGATTCTAGAATTCAGACGTTTTAGGATTCTAGAATTCAGACATTGGAAGATTCTAGAATTCGGACCTTTTAAAGATTCCAGAGTCCATACATTCTAGGAATCCATAATTCAGACATCTTCTGAGTCTAGGTTTTCGACATTTTCACATTGGAGAATTCAGACCTGTTGAAGATTCCAGAATGCATACATTCCGAGATTCTGGAATTCACACATACTAAAATTCTAGAATTGAGACATCTTTGGATTCTAGAATTCTAACTGTCTACAATTCTAGAACTCACACATTTTCTGATTCTAGAATTCAGATGTTTTATCGTTTTACAATTCTGTAATTTGGACATGTGCAGATTCTGGAATTCCAGCGTTTTATGATTCTACAATCCATTCATTTTTGGATTCTAGAATTCAGACCCTTTATGATTCCAGAAATCTGACATTCGATGATTCTAGATTTCAGAAATATTTGGGATTCTATAATTCATACATTCTTGGAATCTAGAACTCACACATTCTAGGATTCTGGAATTCATGCATTCTCAAATTATAAAAGTCACACATTCCAGAATTCTAGAATACACGCCTTCTTAACATCGTAGAAGCCATTCTTTCTAGGATTCCAAAATTCAGACATTTTTACAATGGTAGAATTCATGCATTCTAGGATTCTAGGATTTAGACATATTTAAGACACTAGAATACATACATTCTAAAATTCTAGAATTCAGGTCTTGTTAGGATTCTAGAATTTATACAAGATAGGATACTAGAATTCACATATTCTATGATTCTAGAATTCAGACATTTTATGTTTCTAGAATTCAGACATTCTGAAATTCTGGAATTCAGCCATTGTTGGATTCTAGAATTGATACCCTCTGCACCACACATTTTAGGAATCTTGCATTCAGACATTCCATGATTCCCATATTCAGACATCTTATCATCCTAGAATTCAGACCTTCTAGGATTCTAGAATTTGCACTATTTACAGATTCTAGAATTCATACATTCAAGGAATCTATGATTCAGTCATGTTATGATTCTAGGATTTTGACATTTTTACATTGTAGAATTCAGAGCCGTTTAAGATTCTAGAATGCATACATTCCAAGATTCTAGAATTCACACCTGCTAAAATTCTAGAATTCAGGCATCGTTGGATTCTGGAAATTTAACATTCTACAATTCTAGAACACACACATTTTCAGATTCTCGAATTCAGACGTGTTATGATTCTACAATTCTAGAATTTAGACATCCGGAACTTCTAAATTCTCACCTTTTTTTTTTTTTGGTTCTAGAATTCAGACATTTTAGGATTCTAGAATTCATGCATTTGAAGATTCTGAAATCCGGATCTTTTTTTGGATGCCAGAATTCATATATTCTAGGGACCTAGGTTTCCTACGTTTTAGGTTTCTGGAAATCATACATTCTAGGATTCTGGAATTCCAGAATTCAGACCTTTAGAGGATTCTGGAGTTCATTCATTCTAGGATTCTAGGTTTCAGACTTTTCTAGTATTCTAGAATTCATGTATTCTTATATTCTGGAATTGAGACCTTTTTCAGATTCTAGAATTCATACACCCTGGGATTCTAGCATTCATTCATTTTAGGATTCTAGAACTAAGAATTTTTATGGTCCTAGAATTCAGACATACTACCATTCGACAGTTCCGACATGCTTGCATTCTAGAATTCAGCATTTCTTCCATGGTAGAATTCACACATTTTAGAATTCAAAAATTTTGACATTTTAACGATTCCACATTTCATACATTTTTCGGATTCTAGAAGTGAGGCATTTTATGATTCTAGAATTCATACATTCCGGAATTCTAGAATACAGACTTTTTAGGATTCAGAAATTTATACATTCTACGATTTTAGAGGTTAGACATTTTAAAGATGCTAGAATTCAGACTTCTTTAGGATTCTAGAATTTGTGCCTTTTAGGATTCCAGAATTCACACTTTCTAGCATTCTAGAATTCAGATATTTCTTGATGCTAGAATTCAGTCATTGTAAAATTCTAGAATTCAGACATCACCATTGGATTCTAAAATTAAGACCTTCCACAATTCTAGGACTAACATTTTTTAGGGTTTTAGAATTGAGACATTTTATCATTGTAGAATTCTAGAATATGGACATCCTCATATTCTAGAATTCAGACATTTTATGATTTTAGGATTCATACAGTTTAGCACTATAGAATTCAGACCTTTTTAAGATTCTAGAATTCATACATTTCAGGATTCTAGTATTCAGACATTCTATCATTCTTCCATTCATAGACCTTATGATTCTACAATTCATCTCTTCTAGGATTCTGGAACTCATCCTATATGATAATTCCCAATTTCAAACGTTCCTGTATTCTAGAATTTAGACATTTTGTGATTCTAGAATTCAGATATTCTAAAGCTCTAGAATTCAGATATGGTTGGAGTCCAGATTACAGACTTTCTACAATTCTAGAACTCAGATATTTTGTGTTTCCAGAATTTCACACATTCCAGGATTCTAAAGTTCAATCCTGTCTTAGGATTCTAGAATGCGTACCTTCTAGGATTCTGGAATTCATACAGGTTGGGGTTCTAGAATTCATACATTCTAGGATTCCAGAATTCAAACCTTTATAGGATTCTAGAATTAATTCATTCAAGGATTCTAGAATCCGGACCTTTTTAGGATTCTAGAACTCATACATGCTAAGATTCCGGAATTTAGACCAGTTTAAGATTCTAGAATTCATACACTCTAAAATTCTAGAATGCCTACGTTCTAGGATTCTAAAATTCAGACTTTTTAAGGTTCTAGGATTCGGACATACTATAATTCTACAATTTCCACATTGCTTGAATTCTGGAATTCCGAATTTCTTCATGTATACCATTCTCGCATTTAAAAATTCTAAAATTCATGTATTTGGTGATTCTAGAATTCACACCTTCTCGGATTCTAGAATTCAGACCTCTTTAGGATTCCAGAATTCAGACTTTGTTCATTCTAGAACTCATGCATTAAAAGATTCTAGAATTCAGATCTATTTAGGATTCTAGAATTCATACATTCTAAGATTCTAGAATTCAGACCTAGTTAGGATTCTAGAATTCATACGTTTGGGCATTCTGGAATCCATACGTTCTAAACTTGCAAATTTTATGCATTCTACAATTCTAGGCTACACACCTTTCTAACATTGTGGAATCCATTCTTTCGAGGATTCTAAAATTCAGGCCTTCTTAAAGTTCTTGAATTCATACATTCTAGGATTCTAGGATTCTAGGATTTGGACACATTTAAGATTCTAGAATTCATACATTCTAAAATTCTGGAACCCAGATCTTGTTAGGATTCTAGAATGCATACATTATGGGATACTGGAATTCACCCATTCTGTGAGTCTAGAATTCAGACATTGTTTCTGGCATTCAGACGTTCTAAAATTCTAGAATTCAGACATCGTGGGTTTCTGGAACGGAGACATTCTGCAACACACATTTTAGTAGTCTTGCGTTCAGACATTCTGTGAATCTCGCATTCAGATATCCTATGATTCATGGAATCGTACCTTCCGGGATTCTGGAATTCACACTGTCCTAAGATTCCAGAACTCAGACGTTTCTTGATTCTACCATTCCGGAAATTAGACGTCCGGAGACTCTAGAATTCTAACATTTTATGACTCTAGAATTCAGACATTTTAGGATTCTAGAATTCAGACGTTTTAGGATTCTAGAATTCAGACATTGGAAGATTCTAGAATTCGGACCTTTTAAAGATTCCAGAGTCCATACATTCTAGGAATCCATAATTCAGACATCTTCTGAGTCTAGGTTTTCGACATTTTCACATTGGAGAATTCAGACCTGTTGAAGATTCCAGAATGCATACATTCCGAGATTCTGGAATTCACACATACTAAAATTCTAGAATTGAGACATCTTTGGATTCTAGAATTCTAACTGTCTACAATTCTAGAACTCACACATTTTCTGATTCTAGAATTCAGATGTTTTATCGTTTTACAATTCTGTAATTTGGACATGTGCAGATTCTGGAATTCCAGCGTTTTATGATTCTACAATCCATTCATTTTTGGATTGTAGAATTCAGACCCTTTATGATTCTAGAAATCTGACATTCGATGATTCTAGATTTCAGAAATATTTGGGATTCTATAATTCATACATTCTTGGAATCTAGAACTCACACATTCTAGGATTCTGGAATTCATGCATTCTCAAATTATAAAAGTCACACATTCCAGAATTCTAGAATACACGCCTTCTTAACATCGTAGAAGCCATTCTTTCTAGGATTCCAAAATTCAGACGTTTTTACAATGGTAGAATTCATGCATTCTAGGATTCTAGGATTTAGACATATTTAAGACACTAGAATACATACATTCTAAAATTCTAGAATTCAGGTCTTGTTAGGATTCTAGAATTTATACATGATAGGATACTAGAATTCAGACATTCTATGATTCTAGAATTCAGACATTTTCTGTTTCTAGAATTCAGACATTCTGAAATTCTAGAATTCAGCCATTGTTGGATTCTAGAATTGAGACCCTCTACAACACACATTTTAGGAGTCTTGCATTCAGACATTCGATGATTCCCACATTCAGACATCTTATGATCCTAGAATTCAGACCTTCTAGGATTCTAGAATTCGCACTATTTGCAGATTCTAGAATTCATATATTCTAGGAATCTAGGATTCAGATATGTTATGATTCTAGGATTTCGACATTTTTACATTGTAGAATGCAGACCCGTTTAAGATTCTAGAATGCATACATTCCAAGATTCTAGAATATACACCTGCTAAAATTCTAGAATTCAGACATCGTTAGATTCTGGAAATTTAACATTCTACAATTCTAGAACACACACATTTTCAGATTCTCGGAATCAGACGTCTTATGATTCTACAATTCTAGAATTTAGACATCCGGAGCTTCTAGAATTCTCACATTTTTTTTTTTTTTAATTTTAGAATTCAGACATTTTAGGATTCTAGAATTCATGAATTCGAAGATTCCAAAATCCGGATCTCTTTTGGATGCCAGAATTCATACATTATAGGCACCTAAAATTCATACTTTTTAGGATTCTGGAAATCATACATTCTTGGATTCTAGAATTCAGACTTTTCTAGTATTCTAGAGTTCATGCATTCTAAGATTCTGGAATTGAGACCTTTTTCAGATTCTAGAATTCATACACCCTAGGATTCTAGAATTCATTCATTTTAGGATTCTAGAACTAAGACTTTTTATGGTCCTAGAATTCAGATATACTACCATTCGATAGTTCCGACATGCTTGCATTCTAGAATTCAGCCTTTCTTCCATGGTAGAATTCACACATTTTAGAATTCGAAAATTTTGACATTTTAACGATTCCACAATTCATACATTTTCGGATTCTAGAATTGAGGCATTTTATGATTCTAGAATTCATACATTCTGGGATTCTAGAATACAGACATTTTAGGATTCGGAAATTTATACATTCTAGGTTCTGGAGTTTAGACGTTTTGAAGATGCTAGAATTCAGACTTCTTTAGGATTCTAGAATGTGTGCCTTGTAGGATTCCAGAATTCACACGTTCTAGGATTCTAGAATTCAGACATTTCTTGATGCTAGTATTCAGTCATTCTAAAATTCTAGAATTCAGACATCATCGTTGGATTCTAAAATTAACATTTTCCACAATTCTAGGACTAACACTTTTTAGGGTTTTAGAATTGAGACATTTTATCATTGTAGAATTCTAGAATATGGACATCCTCATATTCTAGAATTCAGACATTTTATGATTTTAGGATTCATACAGTTCAGAACTGTAGAATTCAGACCTTTTTAAGATTCTAGAATTCATACATTTCAGGATTCTAGTATTCAGACATTCTATCATTCTTCCATTCATAGACCTTATGATGCTAAAGTTCATCTGTTCTAGGATTCTGGAATACATCCTTTATTGTAATTCCCGAATTCAACCGTTCGCGTATTCTAGAATTTAGGCATTTTGTGATTCTAGAATTCAGATATTCTAAAGCTCTAGAATTCAGATATGGTTGGAGTCCAGATTTCAGACTTTCTACAATTCTAGAACTCAGACATTTTGGGATTCCAGAAATTCACACATTCCAGGATTCTAAAGTCCAATCCTGTCTTAGGATTCTAGAATGCGTACCTTCTAGGATTCTAGAATTCATATAGGTTAGGCTTTTAGAATTCATACATTCTAGGATTCCAGAATTCAGACCTGTATAGGATTCTAGAATTCATACATTCTAGGATTCTAGAATTCGGACCTTTTTAGTATTCTAGAACTCATACATGCTAAGATTCCGGAATTTAGACCAGTTTAAGATTCTAGAAATCATGCACTCTAAAATTCTAGAATGCCTACGTTCTAGGATTCTAAAATTCAGACTTTTTAAGGTTCTAGGATTCGGACATACTATAATTCTACAATTTCCACATTGCTTGAATTCTGGAATTCCGAATTTCTTCATTTATACCATTCTCGCATTCAAAAATTCTAAAATTCATGTATGTGGTGATTCTAGAATTCACACCTTCTCGGATTCTAGAATTCAGACCTCTTTAAAATTCCAGAATTCAGACTTTTTATCCTTCTAGAACTCATGCATTCAAAGATTCTAGAATTCGGATCTATTTAGGATTCTAGAAATCATACACACTATGATTCTGGAATTCAGACCTAGTTAGGATTCTAGAATTCATACGTTTGGGCATTCTGGAATCCATACGTTCTAAACTTGCAAATTTCATGCATTCTACAATTCTGGAATACACACCTTTCTAACATTGTGGAATCCATTCTTTCGAGGATTCTAAAATTCAGGCCTTCTTAAAGTTCTTGAATTCATACATTCTAAGGTTCTGGGATTCTAGGATTTGGACACATTAAAGATTCTAGAATTCGTACATTCTAAAATTCTGGAACCCACATCTTGTTAGCATTCTAGAATGCATACATTATGGGATTCTGGAATTCACGCATTCTGTGAATCTAGAAGTCAGACATTCTTTCTGGCATTCAGACGTTCTAAAATTCTAGAATTCAGACATTGTGGGTTTCTGGAACAGAGACGTTCTGCAACACACATTTTAGTCACCTTGTGCTCAGACATTCCGTGAATCTCTCATTCAGATATCCTATGATTCATGCAATCGTTCCTTCCGGGATTTTGGAATTCACACTGTCCTAAGATTCCAGAACTCAGACGTTTTTTGATTCTACCATTCCGGAAATTATACATCCGGAGACTCTAGAATTCTAAAATTTTATGACTCTAGAATTCAGACATTTTGGGAATCTAGAATTCAGACGTTTTAGGATTCTAGAATTCAGACACTGGAAGATTCTAGAATTCGGACCTTTTAAAGATTCCAGAGTCCATACATTCTAGGAATCCATAATTCAGACATCTTCTGAGTCTAGGTTTTCGACATTTTCACATTGGAGAATTCAGACCTGTTGAAGATTCCAGAATGCATACATTCCGAGATTCTGGAATTCACACATACTAAAATTCTAGAATTGAGACATCTTTGGATTCTAGAATTCTAACTGTCTACAATTCTAGAACTCACACATTTTCTGATTCTAGAATTCAGATGTTTTATCGTTTTACAATTCTGTAATTTGGACATGTGCAGATTCTGGAATTCCAGCGTTTTATGATTCTACAATCCATTCATTTTTGGATTCTAGAATTCAGACCCTTTATGATTCCAGAAATCTGACATTCGATGATTCTAGATTTCAGAAATATTTGGGATTCTATAATTCATACATTCTTGGAATCTAGAACTCACACATTCTAGGATTCTGGAATTCATGCATTCTCAAATTATAAAAGTCACACATTCCAGAATTCTAGAATACACGCCTTCTTAACATCGTAGAAGCCATTCTTTCTAGGATTCCAAAATTCAGACGTTTTTACAATGGTAGAATTCATGCATTCTAGGATTCTAGGATTTAGACATATTTAAGACACTAGAATACATACATTCTAAAATTCTAGAATTCAGGTCTTGTTAGGATTCTAGAATTTATACATGATAGGATACTAGAATTCACATATTCTATGATTCTAGAATTCAGACATTTTATGTTTCTAGAATTCAGACATTCTGAAATTCTGGAATTCAGCCATTGTTGGATTCTAGAATTGATACCCTCTGCAACACACATATTAGGAATCTTGCATTCAGACATTCCATGATTCCCATATTCAGACATCTTATCATCCTAGAATTCAGACCTTCTAGGATTCTAGAATTTGCACTATTTACAGATTCTAGAATTCATACATTCAAGGAATCTATGATTCAGTCATGTTATGATTCTAGGATTTTGACATTTTTACATTGTAGAATTCAGAGCCGTTTAAGATTCTAGAATGCATACATTCCAAGATTCTAGAATTCACACCTGCTAAAATTCTAGAATTCAGACATCGTTGGATTCTGGAAATTTAACATTCTACAATTCTAGAACACACACATTTTCAGATTCTCGAATTCAGACGTGTTATGATTCTACAATTCTAGAATTTAGACATCCGGAACTTCTAAATTCTCACCTTTTTTTTTTTTTGGTTCTAGAATTCAGACATTTTAGGATTCTAGAATTCATGCATTTGAAGATTCTGAAATCCGGATCTTTTTTTGGATGCCAGAATTCATATATTCTAGGGACCTAGGTTTCCTACGTTTTAGGTTTCTGGAAATCATACATTCTAGGATTCTGGAATTCCAGAATTCAGACCTTTAGAGGATTCTGGAGTTCATTCATTCTAGGATTCTAGGTTTCAGACTTTTCTAGTATTCTAGAATTCATGTATTCTAATATTCTGGAATTGAGACCTTTTTCAGATTCTAGAATTCATACACCCTGGGATTCTAGCATTCATTCATTTTAGGATTATAGAACTAAGAATTTTTATGGTCCTAGAATTCAGACATACTACCATTCGACAGTTCCGACATGCTTGCATTCTAGAATTCAGCATTTCTTCCATGGTAGAATTCACACATTTTAGAATTCAAAAATTTTGACATTTTAACGATTCCACAATTCATACATTTTTCGGATTCTAGAAGTGAGGCATTTTATGATTCTAGAATTCATACATTCCGGAATTCTAGAATACAGACTTTTTAGGATTCAGAAATTTATACATTCTACGATTTTAGAGGTTAGACATTTTAAAGATGCTAGAATTCAGACTTCTTTAGGATTCTAGAATTTGTGCCTTGTAGGATTCCAGAATTCACACTTTCTAGCATTCTAGAATTCAGATATTTCTTGATGCTAGAATTCAGTCATTGTAAAATTCTAGAATTCAGACATCATCGCTGGATTCTGAAATTAAGACTTTCCACAATTCTAGGACTAACATTTTTTAGGGTTTTAGAATTGAGACATTTTATCATTGTAGAATTCTAGAATATGGACATCCTCATATTCTAGAATTCAGACATTTTATGATTTTAGGATTCATACAGTTTAGCACTATAGAATTCAGACCATTTTAAGATTCTAGAATTCATACATTTCAGGATTCTAGTATTCAGACATTCTATCATTCTTCCATTCATAGACCTTATGATTCTACAATTCATCTCTTCTAGGATTCTGGAACTCATCCTGCTAAAATTCTAGAATTCA
This sequence comes from Saimiri boliviensis, assembly GCF_048565385.1. Classification (NCBI taxonomy): domain Eukaryota; kingdom Metazoa; phylum Chordata; class Mammalia; order Primates; family Cebidae; genus Saimiri; species Saimiri boliviensis. Next base: position 80,699,514 of record NC_133470.1, on the reverse strand, counting down.
GACATCATTAGATTCTGGAAATTTAACATTCTACAATTCTAGAACACACACATTTTCAGATTCTCGGAATCAGACGTCTTATGATTCTACAATTCTAGAATTTAGACATCCGGAGCTTCTAGAATTCTCACATTTTTTTTTTAATTTTAGAATTCAGACATTTTAGGATTCTAGAATTCATGAATTCGAAGATTCCAAAATCCGGATCTCTTTTGGATGCCAGAATTCATACATTATAGGCACCTAAAATTCATACTTTTTAGGATTCTGGAAATCATACATTCTTGGATTCTAGAATTCAGACTTTTCTAGTATTCTAGAGTTCATGCATTCTAAGATTCTGGAATTGAGACCTTTTTCAGATTCTAGAATTCATACACCCTAGGATTCTAGAATTCATTCATTTTAGGATTCTAGAACTAAGACTTTTTATGGTCCTAGAATTCAGATATACTACCATTCGATAGTTCCGACATGCTTGCATTCTAGAATTCAGCCTTTCTTCCATGGTAGAATTCACACATTTTAGAATTCGAAAATTTTGACATTTTAACGATTCCACAATTCATACATTTTCGGATTCTAGAATTGAGGCATTTTATGATTCTAGAATTCATACATTCTGGGATTCTAGAATACAGACATTTTAGGATTCGGAAATTTATACATTCTAGGTTCTGGAGTTTAGACGTTTTGAAGATGCTAGAATTCAGACTTCTTTAGGATTCTAGAATGTGTGCCTTGTAGGATTCCAGAATTCACACGTTCTAGGATTCTAGAATTCAGACATTTCTTGATGCTAGTATTCAGTCATTCTAAAATTCTAGAATTCAGACATCATCGTTGGATTCTAAAATTAACACTTTCCACAATTCTAGGACTAACACTTTTTAGGGTTTTAGAATTGAGACATTTTATCATTGTAGAATTCTAGAATATGGACATCCTCATATTCTAGAATTCAGACATTTTATGATTTTAGGATTCATACAGTTCAGAATTGTAGAATTCAGACCTTTTTAAGATTCTAGAATTCATACATTTCAGGATTCTAGTATTCAGACATTCTATCATTCTTCCATTCATAGACCTTATGATTCTAAAGTTCATCTGTTCTAGGATTCTGGAATACATCCTTTATTGTAATTCCCGAATTCAACCGTTCGCGTATTCTAGAATTTAGGCATTTTGTGATTCTAGAATTCAGATATTCTAAAGCTCTAGAATTCAGATATGGTTGGAGTCCAGATTTCAGACTTTCTACAATTCTAGAACTCAGACATTTTGGGATTCCAGAAATTCACACATTCCAGGATTCTAAAGTCCAATCCTGTCTTAGGATTCTAGAATGCGTACCTTCTAGGATTCTAGAATTCATATAGGTTAGGCTTTTAGAATTCATACATTCTAGGATTCCAGAATTCAGACCTGTATAGGATTCTAGAATTCATACATTCTAGGATTCTAGAATTCGGACCTTTTTAGTATTCTAGAACTCATACATGCTAAGATTCCGGAATTTAGACCAGTTTAAGATTCTAGAAATCATGCACTCTAAAATTCTAGAATGCCTACGTTCTAGGATTCTAAAATTCAGACTTTTTAAGGTTCTAGGATTCGGACATACTATAATTCTACAATTTCCACATTGCTTGAATTCTGGAATTCCGAATTTCTTCATTTATACCATACTCGCATTCAAAAATTCTAAAATTCATGTATGTGGTGATTCTAGAATTCACACCTTCTCGGATTCTAGAATTCAGACCTCTTTAAAATTCCAGAATTCAGACTTTTTATCCTTCTAGAACTCATGCATTCAAAGATTCTAGAATTCGGATCTATTTAGGATTCTAGAAATCATACACACTATGATTCTGGAATTCAGACTTAGTTAGGATTCTAGAATTCATACGTTTGGGCATTCTGGAATCCATACGTTCTAAACTTGCAAATTTCATGCATTCTACAATTCTGGAATACACACCTTTCTAACATTGTGGAATCCATTCTTTCGAGGATTCTAAAATTCAGGCCTTCTTAAAGTTCTTGAATTCATACATTCTAAGGTTCTGGGATTCTAGGATTTGGACACATTAAAGATTCTAGAATTCGTACATTCTAAAATTCTGGAACCCACATCTTGTTAGCATTCTAGAATGCATACATTATGGGATTCTGGAATTCACGCATTCTGTGAATCTAGAAGTCAGACATTCTTTCTGGCATTCAGACGTTCTAAAATTCTAGAATTCAGACATTGTGGGTTTCTGGAACAGAGACGTTCTGCAACACACATTTTAGTCACCTTGTGCTCAGACATTCCGTGAATCTCTCATTCAGATATCCTATGATTCATGCAATCGTTCCTTCCGGGATTTTGGAATTCACACTGTCCTAAGATTCCAGAACTCAGACGTTTTTTGATTCTACCATTCCGGAAATTATACATCCGGAGACTCTAGAATTCTAAAATTTTATGACTCTAGAATTCAGACATTTTGGGAATCTAGAATTCAGACGTTTTAGGATTCTAGAATTCAGACACTGGAAGATTCTAGAATTCGGACCTTTTAAAGATTCCAGAGTCCATACATTCTAGGAATCCATAATTCAGACATCTTCTGAGTCTAGGTTTTCGACATTTTCACATTGGAGAATTCAGACCTGTTGAAGATTCCAGAATGCATACATTCCGAGATTCTGGAATTCACACATACTAAAATTCTAGAATTGAGACATCTTTGGATTCTAGAATTCTAACTGTCTACAATTCTAGAACTCACACATTTTCTGATTCTAGAATTCAGATGTTTTATCGTTTTACAATTCTGTAATTTGGACATGTGCAGATTCTGGAATTCCAGCGTTTTATGATTCTACAATCCATTCATTTTTGGATTCTAGAATTCAGACCCTTTATGATTCCAGAAATCTGACATTCGATGATTCTAGATTTCAGAAATATTTGGGATTCTATAATTCATACATTCTTGGAATCTAGAACTCACACATTCTAGGATTCTGGAATTCATGCATTCTCAAATTATAAAAGTCACACATTCCAGAATTCTAGAATACACGCCTTCTTAACATCGTAGAAGCCATTCTTTCTAGGATTCCAAAATTCAGACGTTTTTACAATGGTAGAATTCATGCATTCTAGGATTCTAGGATTTAGACATATTTAAGACACTAGAATACATACATTCTAAAATTCTAGAATTCAGGTCTTGTTAGGATTCTAGAATTTATACATGATAGGATACTAGAATTCAGACATTCTATGATTCTAGAATTCAGACATTTTCTGTTTCTAGAATTCAGACATTCTGAAATTCTAGAATTCAGCCATTGTTGGATTCTAGAATTGAGACCCTCTACAACACACATTTTAGGAGTCTTGCATTCAGACATTCGATGATTCCCACATTCAGACATCTTATGATCCTAGAATTCAGACCTTCTAGGATTCTAGAATTCGCACTATTTGCAGATTCTAGAATTCATATATTCTAGGAATCTAGGATTCAGACATGTTATGATTCTAGGATTTCGACATTTTTACATTGTAGAATGCAGACCCGTTTAAGATTCTAGAATGCATACATTCCAAGATTCTAGAATATACACCTGCTAAAATTCTAGAATTCAGACATCGTTAGATTCTGGAAATTTAACATTCTACAATTCTAGAACACACACATTTTCAGATTCTCGGAATCAGACGTCTTATGATTCTACAATTCTAGAATTTAGACATCCGGAGCTTCTAGAATTCTCACATTTTTTTTTTTAATTTTAGAATTCAGACATTTTAGGATTCTAGAATTCATGAATTCGAAGATTCCAAAATCCGGATCTCTTTTGGATGCCAGAATTCATACATTATAGGCACCTAAAATTCATACTTTTTAGGATTCTGGAAATCATACATTCTTGGATTCTAGAATTCAGACTTTTCTAGTATTCTAGAGTTCATGCATTCTAAGATTCTGGAATTGAGACCTTTTTCAGATTCTAGAATTCATACACCCTAGGATTCTAGAATTCATTCATTTTAGGATTCTAGAACTAAGACTTTTTATGGTCCTAGAATTCAGATATACTACCATTCGATAGTTCCGACATGCTTGCATTCTAGAATTCAGCCTTTCTTCCATGGTAGAATTCACACATTTTAGAATTCGAAAATTTTGACATTTTAACGATTCCACAATTCATACATTTTCGGATTCTAGAATTGAGGCATTTTATGATTCTAGAATTCATACATTCTGGGATTCTAGAATACAGACATTTTAGGATTCGGAAATTTATACATTCTAGGTTCTGGAGTTTAGACGTTTTGAAGATGCTAGAATTCAGACTTCTTTAGGATTCTAGAATGTGTGCCTTGTAGGATTCCAGAATTCACACGTTCTAGGATTCTAGAATTCAGACATTTCTTGATGCTAGTATTCAGTCATTCTAAAATTCTAGAATTCAGACATCATCGTTGGATTCTAAAATTAACACTTTCCACAATTCTAGGACTAACACTTTTTAGGGTTTTAGAATTGAGACATTTTATCATTGTAGAATTCTAGAATATGGACATCCTCATATTCTAGAATTCAGACATTTTATGATTTTAGGATTCATACAGTTCAGAACTGTAGAATTCAGACCTTTTTAAGATTCTAGAATTCATACATTTCAGGATTCTAGTATTCAGACATTCTATCATTCTTCCATTCATAGACCTTATGATGCTAAAGTTCATCTGTTCTAGGATTCTGGAATACATCCTTTATTGTAATTCCCGAATTCAACCGTTCTCGTATTCTAGAATTTAGACATTTTGTGATTCTAGAATTCAGATATTCTAAAGCTCTAGAATTCAGATATGGTTGGAGTCCAGATTTCAGACTTTCTACAATTCTAGAACTCAGACATTTTGGGATTCCAGAAATTCACACATTCCAGGATTCTAAAGTCCAATCCTGTCTTAGGATTCTAGAATGCGTACCTTCTAGGATTCTAGAATTCATATAGGTTAGGCTTTTAGAATTCATACATTCTAGGATTCCAGAATTCAGACCTGTATAGGATTCTAGAATTCATACATTCTAGGATTCTAGAATTCGGACCTTTTTAGTATTCTAGAACTCATACATGCTAAGATTCCGGAATTTAGACCAGTTTAAGATTCTAGAAATCATGCACTCTAAAATTCTAGAATGCCTACGTTCTAGGATTCTAAAATTCAGACTTTTTAAGGTTCTAGGATTCGGACATACTATAATTCTACAATTTCCACATTGCTTGAATTCTGGAATTCCGAATTTCTTCATTTATACCATTCTCGCATTCAAAAATTCTAAAATTCATGTATGTGGTGATTCTAGAATTCACACCTTCTCGGATTCTAGAATTCAGACCTCTTTAAAATTCCAGAATTCAGACTTTTTATCCTTCTAGAACTCATGCATTCAAAGATTCTAGAATTCGGATCTATTTAGGATTCTAGAAATCATACACTCTAAGATTCTGGAATTCAGACCTAGTTAGGATTCTAGAATTCATACGTTTGGGCATTCTGGAATCCATACGTTCTAAACTTGCAAATTTCATGCATTCTACAATTCTGGAATACACACCTTTCTAACATTGTGGAATCCATTCTTTCGAGGATTCTAAAATTCAGGCCTTCTTAAAGTTCTTGAATTCATACATTCTAAGGTTCTGGGATTCTAGGATTTGGACACATTAAAGATTCTAGAATTCGTACATTCTAAAATTCTGGAACCCACATCTTGTTAGCATTCTAGAATGCATACATTATGGGATTCTGGAATTCACGCATTCTGTGAATCTAGAATTCAGACATTGTTTCTGGCATTCAGACGTTCTAAAATTCTAGAATTCAGACATTGTGGGTTTCTGGAACAGAGACGTTCTGCAACACACATTTTAGTCACCTTGTGCTCAGACATTCCGTGAATCTCTCATTCAGATATCCTATGATTCATGCAATCGTTCCTTCCGGGATTTTGGAATTCACACTGTCCTAAGATTCCAGAACTCAGACGTTTTTTGATTCTACCATTCCGGAAATTATACATCCGGAGACTCTAGAATTCTAAAATTTTATGACTCTAGAATTCAGACATTTTGGGAATCTAGAATTCAGACGTTTTAGGATTCTAGAATTCAGACACTGGAAGATTCTAGAATTCGGACCTTTTAAAGATTCCAGAGTCCATACATTCTAGGAATCCATAATTCAGACATCTTCTGAGTCTAGGTTTTCGACATTTTCACATTGGAGAATTCAGACCTGTTGAAGATTCCAGAATGCATACATTCTGAGATTCTGGAATTCACACATACTAAAATTCTAGAATTGAGACATCTTTGGATTCTAGAATTCTAACTGTCTACAATTCTAGAACTCACACATTTTCTGATTCTAGAATTCAGATGTTTTATCGTTTTACAATTCTGTAATTTGGACATGTGCAGATTCTGGAATTCCAGCGTTTTATGATTCTACAATCCATTCATTTTTGGATTCTAGAATTCAGACCCTTTATGATTCCAGAAATCTGACATTTGATGATTCTAGATTTCAGAAATATTTGGGATTCTATAATTCATACATTCTTGGAATCTAGAACTCACACATTCTAGGATTCTGGAATTCATGCATTCTCAAATTATAAAAGTCACACATTCCAGAATTCTAGAATACACGCCTTCTTAACATCGTAGAAGCCATTCTTTCTAGGATTCCAAAATTCAGACGTTTTTACAATGGTAGAATTCATGCATTCTAGGATTCTAGGATTTAGACATATTTAAGACACTAGAATACATACATTCTAAAATTCTAGAATTCAGGTCTTGTTAGGATTCTAGAATTTATACATGATAGGACACTAGAATTCAGACATTCTATGATTCTAGAATTTAGACATTTTCTGTTTCTAGAATTCAGACTTTCTGAAATTCTAGAATTCAGCCATTGTTGGATTCTAGAATTGAGACCCTCTACAACACACATTTTAGGAGTCTTGCATTCAGACATTCGATGATTCCCACATTCAGACATCTTATGATCCTAGAATTCAGACCTTCTAGGATTCTAGAATTCGCACTATTTGCAGATTCTAGAATTCATATATTCTAGGAATCTAGGATTCAGACATGTTATGATTCTAGGATTTCGACATTTTTACATTGTAGAATGCAGACCCGTTTAAGATTCTAGAATGCATACATTCCAAGATTCTAGAATATACACCTGCTAAAATTCTAGAATTCAGACATCGTTAGATTCTGGAAATTTAACATTCTACAATTCTAGAACACACACATTTTCAGATTCTCGGAATCAGACGTCTTATGATTCTACAATTCTAGAATTTAGACATCCGGAGCTTCTAGAATTCTCACATTTTTTTTTTTAATTTTAGAATTCAGACATTTTAGGATTCTAGAATTCATGAATTCGAAGATTCCAAAATCCGGATCTCTTTTGGATGCCAGAATTCATACATTATAGGCACCTAAAATTCATACTTTTTAGGATTCTGGAAATCATACATTCTTGGATTCTAGAATTCAGACTTTTCTAGTATTCTAGAGTTCATGCATTCTAAGATTCTGGAATTGAGACCTTTTTCAGATTCTAGAATTCATACACCCTAGGATTCTAGAATTCATTCATTTTAGGATTCTAGAACTAAGACTTTTTATGGTCCTAGAATTCAGATATACTACCATTCGATAGTTCCGACATGCTTGCATTCTAGAATTCAGCCTTTCTTCCATGGTAGAATTCACACATTTTAGAATTCGAAAATTTTGACATTTTAACGATTCCACAATTCATACATTTTCGGATTCTAGAATTGAGGCATTTTATGATTCTAGAATTCATACATTCTGGGATTCTAGAATACAGACATTTTAGGATTCGGAAATTTATACATTCTAGGTTTTGGAGTTTAGACGTTTTGAAGATGCTAGAATTCAGACTTCTTTAGGATTCTAGAATGTGTGCCTTGTAGGATTCCAGAATTCACACGTTCTAGGATTCTAGAATTCAGACATTTCTTGATGCTAGTATTCAGTCATTCTAAAATTCTAGAATTCAGACATCATCGTTGGATTCTAAAATTAACACTTTCCACAATTCTAGGACTAACACTTTTTAGGGTTTTAGAATTGAGACATTTTATCATTGTAGAATTCTAGAATATGGACATCCTCATATTCTAGAATTCAGACATTTTATGATTTTAGGATTCATACAGTTCAGAACTGTAGAATTCAGACCTTTTTAAGATTCTAGAATTCATACATTTCAGGATTCTAGTATTCAGACATTCTATCATTCTTCCATTCATAGACCTTATGATGCTAAAGTTCATCTGTTCTAGGATTCTGGAATACATCCTTTATTGTAATTCCCGAATTCAACCGTTCTCGTATTCTAGAATTTAGACATTTTGTGATTCTAGAATTCAGATATTCTAAAGCTCTAGAATTCAGATATGGTTGGAGTCCAGATTTCAGACTTTCTACAATTCTAGAACTCAGACATTTTGGGATTCCAGAAATTCACACATTCCAGGATTCTAAAGTCCAATCCTGTCTTAGGATTCTAGAATGCGTACCTTCTAGGATTCTAGAATTCATATAGGTTAGGCTTTTAGAATTCATACATTCTAGGATTCCAGAATTCAGACCTGTATAGGATTCTAGAATTCATACATTCTAGGATTCTAGAATTCGGACCTTTTTAGTATTCTAGAACTCATACATGCTAAGATTCCGGAATTTAGACCAGTTTAAGATTCTAGAAATCATGCACTCTAAAATTCTAGAATGCCTACGTTCTAGGATTCTAAAATTCAGACTTTTTAAGGTTCTAGGATTCGGACATACTATAATTCTACAATTTCCACATTGCTTGAATTCTGGAATTCCGAATTTCTTCATTTATACCATTCTCGCATTCAAAAATTCTAAAATTCATGTATGTGGTGATTCTAGAATTCACACCTTCTCGGATTCTAGAATTCAGACCTCTTTAAAATTCCAGAATTCAGACTTTTTATCCTTCTAGAACTCATGCATTCAAAGATTCTAGAATTCGGATCTATTTAGGATTCTAGAAATCATACACACTATGATTCTGGAATTCAGACCTAGTTAGGATTCTAGAATTCATACGTTTGGGCATTCTGGAATCCATACGTTCTAAACTTGCAAATTTCATGCATTCTACAATTCTGGAATACACACCTTTCTAACATTGTGGAATCCATTCTTTCGAGGATTCTAAAATTCAGGCCTTCTTAAAGTTCTTGAATTCATACATTCTAAGGTTCTGGGATTCTAGGATTTGGACACATTAAAGATTCTAGAATTCGTACATTCTAAAATTCTGGAACCCACATCTTGTTAGCATTCTAGAATGCATACATTATGGGATTCTGGAATTCACGCATTCTGTGAATCTAGAATTCAGACATTGTTTCTGGCATTCAGACGTTCTAAAATTCTAGAATTCAGACATTGTGGGTTTCTGGAACAGAGACGTTCTGCAACACACATTTTAGTCACCTTGTGCTCAGACATTCCGTGAATCTCTCATTCAGATATCCTATGATTCATGCAATCGTTCCTTCCGGGATTTTGGAATTCACACTGTCCTAAGATTCCAGAACTCAGACGTTTTTTGATTCTACCATTCCGGAAATTATACATCCGGAGACTCTAGAATTCTAAAATTTTATGACTCTAGAATTCAGACATTTTGGGAATCTAGAATTCAGACGTTTTAGGATTCTAGAATTCAGACACTGGAAGATTCTAGAATTCGGACCTTTTAAAGATTCCAGAGTCCATACATTCTAGGAATCCATAATTCAGACATCTTCTGAGTCTAGGTTTTCGACATTTTCACATTGGAGAATTCAGACCTGTTGAAGATTCCAGAATGCATACATTCCGAGATTCTGGAATTCACACATACTAAAATTCTAGAATTGAGACATCTTTGGATTCTAGAATTCTAACTGTCTACAATTCTAGAACTCACACATTTTCTGATTCTAGAATTCAGATGTTTTATCGTTTTACAATTCTGTAATTTGGACATGTGCAGATTCTGGAATTCCAGCGTTTTATGATTCTACAATCCATTCATTTTTGGATTCTAGAATTCAGACCCTTTATGATTCCAGAAATCTGACATTCGATGATTCTAGATTTCAGAAATATTTGGGATTCTATAATTCATACATTCTTGGAATCTAGAACTCACACATTCTAGGATTCTGGAATTCATGCATTCTCAAATTATAAAAGTCACACATTCCAGAATTCTAGAATACACGCCTTCTTAACATCGTAGAAGCCATTCTTTCTAGGATTCCAAAATTCAGACGTTTTTACAATGGTAGAATTCATGCATTCTAGGATTCTAGGATTTAGACATATTTAAGACACTAGAATACATACATTCTAAAATTCTAGAATTCAGGTCTTGTTAGGATTCTAGAATTTATACATGATAGGATACTAGAATTCAGACATTCTATGATTCTAGAATTCAGACATTTTCTGTTTCTAGAATTCAGACATTCTGAAATTCTAGAATTCAGCCATTGTTGGATTCTAGAATTGAGACCCTCTACAACACACATTTTAGGAGTCTTGCATTCAGACATTCGATGATTCCCACATTCAGACATCTTATGATCCTAGAATTCAGACCTTCTAGGATTCTAGAATTCGCACTATTTGCAGATTCTAGAATTCATATATTCTAGGAATCTAGGATTCAGACATGTTATGATTCTAGGATTTTGACATTTTTACATTGTAGAATGCAGACCCGTTTAAGATTCTAGAATGCATACATTCCAAGATTCTAGAATATACACCTGCTAAAATTCTAGAATTCAGACATCGTTAGATTCTGGAAATTTAACATTCTACAATTCTAGAACACACACATTTTCAGATTCTCGGAATCAGACGTCTTATGATTCTACAATTCTAGAATTTAGACATCCGGAGCTTCTAGAATTCTCACATTTTTTTTTTTAATTTTAGAATTCAGACATTTTAGGATTCTAGAATTCATGAATTCGAAGATTCCAAAATCCGGATCTCTTTTGGATGCCAGAATTCATACATTATAGGCACCTAAAATTCATACTTTTTAGGATTCTGGAAATCATACAGTCTTGGATTCTAGAATTCAGACTTTTCTAGTATTCTAGAGTTCATGCATTCTAAGATTCTGGAATTGAGACCTTTTTCAGATTCTAGAATTCATACACCCTAGGATTCTAGAATTCATTCATTTTAGGATTCTAGAACTAAGACTTTTTATGGTCCTAGAATTCAGATATACTACCATTCGATAGTTCCGACATGCTTGCATTCTAGAATTCAGCCTTTCTTCCATGGTAGAATTCACACATTTTAGAATTCGAAAATTTTGACATTTTAACGATTCCACAATTCATACATTTTCGGATTCTAGAATTGAGGCATTTTATGATTCTAGAATTCATACATTCTGGGATTCTAGAATACAGACATTTTAGGATTCGGAAATTTATACATTCTAGGTTCTGGAGTTTAGACGTTTTGAAGATGCTAGAATTCAGACTTCTTTAGGATTCTAGAATGTGTGCCTTGTAGGATTCCAGAATTCACACGTTCTAGGATTCTAGAATTCAGACATTTCTTGATGCTAGTATTCAGTCATTCTAAAATTCTAGAATTCAGACATCATCGTTGGATTCTAAAATTAACACTTTCCACAATTCTAGGACTAACACTTTTTAGGGTTTTAGAATTGAGACATTTTATCATTGTAGAATTCTAGAATATGGACATCCTCATATTCTAGAATTCAGACATTTTATGATTTTAGGATTCATACAGTTCAGAACTGTAGAATTCAGACCTTTTTAAGATTCTAGAATTCATACATTTCAGGATTCTAGTATTCAGACATTCTATCATTCTTCCATTCATAGACCTTATGATGCTAAAGTTCATCTGTTCTAGGATTCTGGAATACATCCTTTATTGTAATTCCCGAATTCAACCGTTCTCGTATTCTAGAATTTAGACATTTTGTGATTCTAGAATTCAGATATTCTAAAGCTCTAGAATTCAGATATGGTTGGAGTCCAGATTTCAGACTTTCTACAATTCTAGAACTCAGACATTTTGGGATTCCAGAAATTCACACATTCCAGGATTCTAAAGTCCAATCCTGTCTTAGGATTCTAGAATGCGTACCTTCTAGGATTCTAGAATTCATATAGGTTAGGCTTTTAGAATTCATACATTCTAGGATTCCAGAATTCAGACCTGTATAGGATTCTAGAATTCATACATTCTAGGATTCTAGAATTCGGACCTTTTTAGTATTCTAGAACTCATACATGCTAAGATTCCGGAATTTAGACCAGTTTAAGATTCTAGAAATCATGCACTCTAAAATTCTAGAATGCCTACGTTCTAGGATTCTAAAATTCAGACTTTTTAAGGTTCTAGGATTCGGACATACTATAATTCTACAATTTCCACATTGCTTGAATTCTGGAATTCCGAATTTCTTCATTTATACCATTCTCGCATTCAAAAATTCTAAAATTCATGTATGTGGTGATTCTAGAATTCACACCTTCTCGGATTCTAGAATTCAGACCTCTTTAAAATTCCAGAATTCAGACTTTTTATCCTTCTAGAACTCATGCATTCAAAGATTCTAGAATTCGGATCTATTTAGGATTCTAGAAATCATACACACTATGATTCTGGAATTCAGACCTAGTTAGGATTCTAGAATTCATACGTTTGGGCATTCTGGAATCCATACGTTCTAAACTTGCAAATTTCATGCATTCTACAATTCTGGAATACACACCTTTCTAACATTGTGGAATCCATTCTTTCGAGGATTCTAAAATTCAGGCCTTCTTAAAGTTCTTGAATTCATACATTCTAAGGTTCTGGGATTCTAGGATTTGGACACATTAAAGATTCTAGAATTCGTACATTCTAAAATTCTGGAACCCACATCTTGTTAGCATTCTAGAATGCATACATTATGGGATTCTGGAATTCACGCATTCTGTGAATCTAGAATTCAGACATTGTTTCTGGCATTCAGACGTTCTAAAATTCTAGAATTCAGACATTGTGGGTTTCTGGAACAGAGACGTTCTGCAACACACATTTTAGTCACCTTGTGCTCAGACATTCCGTGAATCTCTCATTCAGATATCCTATGATTCATGCAATCGTTCCTTCCGGGATTTTGGAATTCACACTGTCCTAAGATTCCAGAACTCAGACGTTTTTTGATTCTACCATTCCGGAAATTATACATCCGGAGACTCTAGAATTCTAAAATTTTATGACTCTAGAATTCAGACATTTTGGGAATCTAGAATTCAGACGTTTTAGGATTCTAGAATTCAGACACTGGAAGATTCTAGAATTCGGACCTTTTAAAGATTCCAGAGTCCATACATTCTAGGAATCCATAATTCAGACATCTTCTGAGTCTAGGTTTTCGACATTTTCACATTGGAGAATTCAGACCTGTTGAAGATTCCAGAATGCATACATTCCGAGATTCTGGAATTCACACATACTAAAATTCTAGAATTGAGACATCTTTGGATTCTAGAATTCTAACTGTCTACAATTCTAGAACTCACACATTTTCTGATTCTAGAATTCAGATGTTTTATCGTTTTACAATTCTGTAATTTGGACATGTGCAGATTCTGGAATTCCAGCGTTTTATGATTCTACAATCCATTCATTTTTGGATTCTAGAATTCAGACCCTTTATGATTCCAGAAATCTGACATTCGATGATTCTAGATTTCAGAAATATTTGGGATTCTATAATTCATACATTCTTGGAATCTAGAACTCACACATTCTAGGATTCTGGAATTCATGCATTCTCAAATTATAAAAGTCACACATTCCAGAATTCTAGAATACACGCCTTCTTAACATCGTAGAAGCCATTCTTTCTAGGATTCCAAAATTCAGACGTTTTTACAATGGTAGAATTCATGCATTCTAGGATTCTAGGATTTAGACATATTTAAGACACTAGAATACATACATTCTAAAATTCTAGAATTCAGGTCTTGTTAGGATTCTAGAATTTATACATGATAGGATACTAGAATTCAGACATTCTATGATTCTAGAATTCAGACATTTTCTGTTTCTAGAATTCAGACATTCTGAAATTCTAGAATTCAGCCATTGTTGGATTCTAGAATTGAGACCCTCTACAACACACATTTTAGGAGTCTTGCATTCAGACATTCGATGATTCCCACATTCAGACATCTTATGATCCTAGAATTCAGACCTTCTAGGATTCTAGAATTCGCACTATTTGCAGATTCTAGAATTCATATATTCTAGGAATCTAGGATTCAGACATGTTATGATTCTAGGATTTCGACATTTTTACATTGTAGAATGCAGACCCGTTTAAGATTCTAGAATGCATACATTCCAAGATTCTAGAATATACACCTGCTAAAATTCTAGAATTCAGACATCGTTAGATTCTGGAAATTTAACATTCTACAATTCTAGAACACACACATTTTCAGATTCTCGGAATCAGACGTCTTATGATTCTACAATTCTAGAATTTAGACATCCGGAGCTTCTAGAATTCTCACATTTTTTTTTTTAATTTTAGAATTCAGACATTTTAGGATTCTAGAATTCATGAATTCGAAGATTCCAAAATCCGGATCTCTTTTGGATGCCAGAATTCATACATTATAGGCACCTAAAATTCATACTTTTTAGGATTCTGGAAATCATACATTCTTGGATTCTAGAATTCAGACTTTTCTAGTATTCTAGAGTTCATGCATTCTAAGATTCTGGAATTGAGACCTTTTTCAGATTCTAGAATTCATACACCCTAGGATTCTAGAATTCATTCATTTTAGGATTCTAGAACTAAGACTTTTTATGGTCCTAGAATTCAGATATACTACCATTCGATAGTTCCGACATGCTTGCATTCTAGAATTCAGCCTTTCTTCCATGGTAGAATTCACACATTTTAGAATTCGAAAATTTTGACATTTTAACGATTCCACAATTCATACATTTTCGGATTCTAGAATTGAGGCATTTTATGATTCTAGAATTCATACATTCTGGGATTCTAGAATACAGACATTTTAGGATTCGGAAATTTATACATTCTAGGTTCTGGAGTTTAGACGTTTTGAAGATGCTAGAATTCAGACTTCTTTAGGATTCTAGAATGTGTGCCTTGTAGGATTCCAGAATTCACACGTTCTAGGATTCTAGAATTCAGACATTTCTTGATGCTAGTATTCAGTCATTCTAAAATTCTAGAATTCAGACATCATCGTTGGATTCTAAAATTAACACTTTCCACAATTCTAGGACTAACACTTTTTAGGGTTTTAGAATTGAGACATTTTATCATTGTAGAATTCTAGAATATGGACATCCTCATATTCTAGAATTCAGACATTTTATGATTTTAGGATTCATACAGTTCAGAACTGTAGAATTCAGACCTTTTTAAGATTCTAGAATTCATACATTTCAGGATTCTAGTATTCAGACATTCTATCATTCTTCCATTCATAGACCTTATGATGCTAAAGTTCATCTGTTCTAGGATTCTGGAATACATCCTTTATTGTAATTCCCGAATTCAACCGTTCTCGTATTCTAGAATTTAGACATTTTGTGATTCTAGAATTCAGATATTCTAAAGCTCTAGAATTCAGATATGGTTGGAGTCCAGATTTCAGACTTTCTACAATTCTAGAACTCAGACATTTTGGGATTCCAGAAATTCACACATTCCAGGATTCTAAAGTCCAATCCTGTCTTAGGATTCTAGAATGCGTACCTTCTAGGATTCTAGAATTCATATAGGTTAGGCTTTTAGAATTCATACATTCTAGGATTCCAGAATTCAGACCTGTATAGGATTCTAGAATTCATACATTCTAGGATTCTAGAATTCGGACCTTTTTAGTATTCTAGAACTCATACATGCTAAGATTCCGGAATTTAGACCAGTTTAAGATTCTAGAAATCATGCACTCTAAAATTCTAGAATGCCTACGTTCTAGGATTCTAAAATTCAGACTTTTTAAGGTTCTAGGATTCGGACATACTATAATTCTACAATTTCCACATTGCTTGAATTCTGGAATTCCGAATTTCTTCATTTATACCATTCTCGCATTCAAAAATTCTAAAATTCATGTATGTGGTGATTCTAGAATTCACACCTTCTCGGATTCTAGAATTCAGACCTCTTTAAAATTCCAGAATTCAGACTTTTTATCCTTCTAGAACTCATGCATTCAAAGATTCTAGAATTCGGATCTATTTAGGATTCTAGAAATCATACACACTATGATTCTGGAATTCAGACCTAGTTAGGATTCTAGAATTCATACGTTTGGGCATTCTGGAATCCATACGTTCTAAACTTGCAAATTTCATGCATTCTACAATTCTGGAATACACACCTTTCTAACATTGTGGAATCCATTCTTTCGAGGATTCTAAAATTCAGGCCTTCTTAAAGTTCTTGAATTCATACATTCTAAGGTTCTGGGATTCTAGGATTTGGACACATTAAAGATTCTAGAATTCGTACATTCTAAAATTCTGGAACCCACATCTTGTTAGCATTCTAGAATGCATACATTATGGGATTCTGGAATTCACGCATTCTGTGAATCTAGAATTCAGACATTGTTTCTGGCATTCAGACGTTCTAAAATTCTAGAATTCAGACATTGTGGGTTTCTGGAACAGAGACGTTCTGCAACACACATTTTAGTCACCTTGTGCTCAGACATTCCGTGAATCTCTCATTCAGATATCCTATGATTCATGCAATCGTTCCTTCCGGGATTTTGGAATTCACACTGTCCTAAGATTCCAGAACTCAGACGTTTTTTGATTCTACCATTCCGGAAATTATACATCCGGAGACTCTAGAATTCTAAAATTTTATGACTCTAGAATTCAGACATTTTGGGAATCTAGAATTCAGACGTTTTAGGATTCTAGAATTCAGACACTGGAAGATTCTAGAATTCGGACCTTTTAAAGATTCCAGAGTCCATACATTCTAGGAATCCATAATTCAGACATCTTCTGAGTCTAGGTTTTCGACATTTTCACATTGGAGAATTCAGACCTGTTGAAGATTCCAGAATGCATACATTCCGAGATTCTGGAATTCACACATACTAAAATTCTAGAATTGAGACATCTTTGGATTCTAGAATTCTAACTGTCTACAATTCTAGAACTCACACATTTTCTGATTCTAGAATTCAGATGTTTTATCGTTTTACAATTCTGTAATTTGGACATGTGCAGATTCTGGAATTCCAGCGTTTTATGATTCTACAATCCATTCATTTTTGGATTCTAGAATTCAGACCCTTTATGATTCCAGAAATCTGACATTCGATGATTCTAGATTTCAGAAATATTTGGGATTCTATAATTCATACATTCTTGGAATCTAGAACTCACACATTCTAGGATTCTGGAATTCATGCATTCTCAAATTATAAAAGTCACACATTCCAGAATTCTAGAATACACGCCTTCTTAACATCGTAGAAGCCATTCTTTCTAGGATTCCAAAATTCAGACGTTTTTACAATGGTAGAATTCATGCATTCTAGGATTCTAGGATTTAGACATATTTAAGACACTAGAATACATACATTCTAAAATTCTAGAATTCAGGTCTTGTTAGGATTCTAGAATTTATACATGATAGGATACTAGAATTCAGACATTCTATGATTCTAGAATTCAGACATTTTCTGTTTCTAGAATTCAGACATTCTGAAATTCTAGAATTCAGCCATTGTTGGATTCTAGAATTGAGACCCTCTACAACACACATTTTAGGAGTCTTGCATTCAGACATTCGATGATTCCCACATTCAGACATCTTATGATCCTAGAATTCAGACCTTCTAGGATTCTAGAATTCGCACTATTTGCAGATTCTAGAATTCATATATTCTAGGAATCTAGGATTCAGACATGTTATGATTCTAGGATTTTGACATTTTTACATTGTAGAATGCAGACCCGTTTAAGATTCTAGAATGCATACATTCCAAGATTCTAGAATATACACCTGCTAAAATTCTAGAATTCAGACATCGTTAGATTCTGGAAATTTAACATTCTACAATTCTAGAACACACACATTTTCAGATTCTCGGAATCAGACGTCTTATGATTCTACAATTCTAGAATTTAGACATCCGGAGCTTCTAGAATTCTCACATTTTTTTTTTTAATTTTAGAATTCAGACATTTTAGGATTCTAGAATTCATGAATTCGAAGATTCCAAAATCCGGATCTCTTTTGGATGCCAGAATTCATACATTATAGGCACCTAAAATTCATACTTTTTAGGATTCTGGAAATCATACAGTCTTGGATTCTAGAATTCAGACTTTTCTAGTATTCTAGAGTTCATGCATTCTAAGATTCTGGAATTGAGACCTTTTTCAGATTCTAGAATTCATACACCCTAGGATTCTAGAATTCATTCATTTTAGGATTCTAGAACTAAGACTTTTTATGGTCCTAGAATTCAGATATACTACCATTCGATAGTTCCGACATGCTTGCATTCTAGAATTCAGCCTTTCTTCCATGGTAGAATTCACACATTTTAGAATTCGAAAATTTTGACATTTTAACGATTCCACAATTCATACATTTTCGGATTCTAGAATTGAGGCATTTTATGATTCTAGAATTCATACATTCTGGGATTCTAGAATACAGACATTTTAGGATTCGGAAATTTATACATTCTAGGTTCTGGAGTTTAGACGTTTTGAAGATGCTAGAATTCAGACTTCTTTAGGATTCTAGAATGTGTGCCTTGTAGGATTCCAGAATTCACACGTTCTAGGATTCTAGAATTCAGACATTTCTTGATGCTAGTATTCAGTCATTCTAAAATTCTAGAATTCAGACATCATCGTTGGATTCTAAAATTAACACTTTCCACAATTCTAGGACTAACACTTTTTAGGGTTTTAGAATTGAGACATTTTATCATTGTAGAATTCTAGAATATGGACATCCTCATATTCTAGAATTCAGACATTTTATGATTTTAGGATTCATACAGTTCAGAACTGTAGAATTCAGACCTTTTTAAGATTCTAGAATTCATACATTTCAGGATTCTAGTATTCAGACATTCTATCATTCTTCCATTCATAGACCTTATGATGCTAAAGTTCATCTGTTCTAGGATTC
Source organism: Saimiri boliviensis (assembly GCF_048565385.1). Lineage (NCBI taxonomy): Eukaryota > Metazoa > Chordata > Mammalia > Primates > Cebidae > Saimiri > Saimiri boliviensis. The sequence continues at coordinate 80,680,115 of NC_133470.1, read as the reverse complement.
TGGAATACATCCTTTATTGTAATTCCCGAATTCAACCGTTCTCGTATTCTAGAATTTAGACATTTTGTGATTCTAGAATTCAGATATTCTAAAGCTCTAGAATTCAGATATGGTTGGAGTCCAGATTTCAGACTTTCTACAATTCTAGAACTCAGACATTTTGGGATTCCAGAAATTCACACATTCCAGGATTCTAAAGTCCAATCCTGTCTTAGGATTCTAGAATGCGTACCTTCTAGGATTCTAGAATTCATATAGGTTAGGCTTTTAGAATTCATACATTCTAGGATTCCAGAATTCAGACCTGTATAGGATTCTAGAATTCATACATTCTAGGATTCTAGAATTCGGACCTTTTTAGTATTCTAGAACTCATACATGCTAAGATTCCGGAATTTAGACCAGTTTAAGATTCTAGAAATCATGCACTCTAAAATTCTAGAATGCCTACGTTCTAGGATTCTAAAATTCAGACTTTTTAAGGTTCTAGGATTCGGACATACTATAATTCTACAATTTCCACATTGCTTGAATTCTGGAATTCCGAATTTCTTCATTTATACCATTCTCGCATTCAAAAATTCTAAAATTCATGTATGTGGTGATTCTAGAATTCACACCTTCTCGGATTCTAGAATTCAGACCTCTTTAAAATTCCAGAATTCAGACTTTTTATCCTTCTAGAACTCATGCATTCAAAGATTCTAGAATTCGGATCTATTTAGGATTCTAGAAATCATACACACTATGATTCTGGAATTCAGACCTAGTTAGGATTCTAGAATTCATACGTTTGGGCATTCTGGAATCCATACGTTCTAAACTTGCAAATTTCATGCATTCTACAATTCTGGAATACACACCTTTCTAACATTGTGGAATCCATTCTTTCGAGGATTCTAAAATTCAGGCCTTCTTAAAGTTCTTGAATTCATACATTCTAAGGTTCTGGGATTCTAGGATTTGGACACATTAAAGATTCTAGAATTCGTACATTCTAAAATTCTGGAACCCACATCTTGTTAGCATTCTAGAATGCATACATTATGGGATTCTGGAATTCACGCATTCTGTGAATCTAGAATTCAGACATTGTTTCTGGCATTCAGACGTTCTAAAATTCTAGAATTCAGACATTGTGGGTTTCTGGAACAGAGACGTTCTGCAACACACATTTTAGTCACCTTGTGCTCAGACATTCCGTGAATCTCTCATTCAGATATCCTATGATTCATGCAATCGTTCCTTCCGGGATTTTGGAATTCACACTGTCCTAAGATTCCAGAACTCAGACGTTTTTTGATTCTACCATTCCGGAAATTATACATCCGGAGACTCTAGAATTCTAAAATTTTATGACTCTAGAATTCAGACATTTTGGGAATCTAGAATTCAGACGTTTTAGGATTCTAGAATTCAGACACTGGAAGATTCTAGAATTCGGACCTTTTAAAGATTCCAGAGTCCATACATTCTAGGAATCCATAATTCAGACATCTTCTGAGTCTAGGTTTTCGACATTTTCACATTGGAGAATTCAGACCTGTTGAAGATTCCAGAATGCATACATTCCGAGATTCTGGAATTCACACATACTAAAATTCTAGAATTGAGACATCTTTGGATTCTAGAATTCTAACTGTCTACAATTCTAGAACTCACACATTTTCTGATTCTAGAATTCAGATGTTTTATCGTTTTACAATTCTGTAATTTGGACATGTGCAGATTCTGGAATTCCAGCGTTTTATGATTCTACAATCCATTCATTTTTGGATTCTAGAATTCAGACCCTTTATGATTCCAGAAATCTGACATTCGATGATTCTAGATTTCAGAAATATTTGGGATTCTATAATTCATACATTCTTGGAATCTAGAACTCACACATTCTAGGATTCTGGAATTCATGCATTCTCAAATTATAAAAGTCACACATTCCAGAATTCTAGAATACACGCCTTCTTAACATCGTAGAAGCCATTCTTTCTAGGATTCCAAAATTCAGACGTTTTTACAATGGTAGAATTCATGCATTCTAGGATTCTAGGATTTAGACATATTTAAGACACTAGAATACATACATTCTAAAATTCTAGAATTCAGGTCTTGTTAGGATTCTAGAATTTATACATGATAGGATACTAGAATTCAGACATTCTATGATTCTAGAATTCAGACATTTTCTGTTTCTAGAATTCAGACATTCTGAAATTCTAGAATTCAGCCATTGTTGGATTCTAGAATTGAGACCCTCTACAACACACATTTTAGGAGTCTTGCATTCAGACATTCGATGATTCCCACATTCAGACATCTTATGATCCTAGAATTCAGACCTTCTAGGATTCTAGAATTCGCACTATTTGCAGATTCTAGAATTCATATATTCTAGGAATCTAGGATTCAGACATGTTATGATTCTAGGATTTCGACATTTTTACATTGTAGAATGCAGACCCGTTTAAGATTCTAGAATGCATACATTCCAAGATTCTAGAATATACACCTGCTAAAATTCTAGAATTCAGACATCGTTAGATTCTGGAAATTTAACATTCTACAATTCTAGAACACACACATTTTCAGATTCTCGGAATCAGACGTCTTATGATTCTACAATTCTAGAATTTAGACATCCGGAGCTTCTAGAATTCTCACATTTTTTTTTTTAATTTTAGAATTCAGACATTTTAGGATTCTAGAATTCATGAATTCGAAGATTCCAAAATCCGGATCTCTTTTGGATGCCAGAATTCATACATTATAGGCACCTAAAATTCATACTTTTTAGGATTCTGGAAATCATACATTCTTGGATTCTAGAATTCAGACTTTTCTAGTATTCTAGAGTTCATGCATTCTAAGATTCTGGAATTGAGACCTTTTTCAGATTCTAGAATTCATACACCCTAGGATTCTAGAATTCATTCATTTTAGGATTCTAGAACTAAGACTTTTTATGGTCCTAGAATTCAGATATACTACCATTCGATAGTTCCGACATGCTTGCATTCTAGAATTCAGCCTTTCTTCCATGGTAGAATTCACACATTTTAGAATTCGAAAATTTTGACATTTTAACGATTCCACAATTCATACATTTTCGGATTCTAGAATTGAGGCATTTTATGATTCTAGAATTCATACATTCTGGGATTCTAGAATACAGACATTTTAGGATTCGGAAATTTATACATTCTAGGTTCTGGAGTTTAGACGTTTTGAAGATGCTAGAATTCAGACTTCTTTAGGATTCTAGAATGTGTGCCTTGTAGGATTCCAGAATTCACACGTTCTAGGATTCTAGAATTCAGACATTTCTTGATGCTAGTATTCAGTCATTCTAAAATTCTAGAATTCAGACATCATCGTTGGATTCTAAAATTAACACTTTCCACAATTCTAGGACTAACACTTTTTAGGGTTTTAGAATTGAGACATTTTATCATTGTAGAATTCTAGAATATGGACATCCTCATATTCTAGAATTCAGACATTTTATGATTTTAGGATTCATACAGTTCAGAACTGTAGAATTCAGACCTTTTTAAGATTCTAGAATTCATACATTTCAGGATTCTAGTATTCAGACATTCTATCATTCTTCCATTCATAGACCTTATGATGCTAAAGTTCATCTGTTCTAGGATTCTGGAATACATCCTTTATTGTAATTCCCGAATTCAACCGTTCTCGTATTCTAGAATTTAGACATTTTGTGATTCTAGAATTCAGATATTCTAAAGCTCTAGAATTCAGATATGGTTGGAGTCCAGATTTCAGACTTTCTACAATTCTAGAACTCAGACATTTTGGGATTCCAGAAATTCACACATTCCAGGATTCTAAAGTCCAATCCTGTCTTAGGATTCTAGAATGCGTACCTTCTAGGATTCTAGAATTCATATAGGTTAGGCTTTTAGAATTCATACATTCTAGGATTCCAGAATTCAGACCTGTATAGGATTCTAGAATTCATACATTCTAGGATTCTAGAATTCGGACCTTTTTAGTATTCTAGAACTCATACATGCTAAGATTCCGGAATTTAGACCAGTTTAAGATTCTAGAAATCATGCACTCTAAAATTCTAGAATGCCTACGTTCTAGGATTCTAAAATTCAGACTTTTTAAGGTTCTAGGATTCGGACATACTATAATTCTACAATTTCCACATTGCTTGAATTCTGGAATTCCGAATTTCTTCATTTATACCATTCTCGCATTCAAAAATTCTAAAATTCATGTATGTGGTGATTCTAGAATTCACACCTTCTCGGATTCTAGAATTCAGACCTCTTTAAAATTCCAGAATTCAGACTTTTTATCCTTCTAGAACTCATGCATTCAAAGATTCTAGAATTCGGATCTATTTAGGATTCTAGAAATCATACACACTATGATTCTGGAATTCAGACCTAGTTAGGATTCTAGAATTCATACGTTTGGGCATTCTGGAATCCATACGTTCTAAACTTGCAAATTTCATGCATTCTACAATTCTGGAATACACACCTTTCTAACATTGTGGAATCCATTCTTTCGAGGATTCTAAAATTCAGGCCTTCTTAAAGTTCTTGAATTCATACATTCTAAGGTTCTGGGATTCTAGGATTTGGACACATTAAAGATTCTAGAATTCGTACATTCTAAAATTCTGGAACCCACATCTTGTTAGCATTCTAGAATGCATACATTATGGGATTCTGGAATTCACGCATTCTGTGAATCTAGAAGTCAGACATTCTTTCTGGCATTCAGACGTTCTAAAATTCTAGAATTCAGACATTGTGGGTTTCTGGAACAGAGACGTTCTGCAACACACATTTTAGTCACCTTGTGCTCAGACATTCCGTGAATCTCTCATTCAGATATCCTATGATTCATGCAATCGTTCCTTCCGGGATTTTGGAATTCACACTGTCCTAAGATTCCAGAACTCAGACGTTTTTTGATTCTACCATTCCGGAAATTATACATCCGGAGACTCTAGAATTCTAAAATTTTATGACTCTAGAATTCAGACATTTTGGGAATCTAGAATTCAGACGTTTTAGGATTCTAGAATTCAGACACTGGAAGATTCTAGAATTCGGACCTTTTAAAGATTCCAGAGTCCATACATTCTAGGAATCCATAATTCAGACATCTTCTGAGTCTAGGTTTTCGACATTTTCACATTGGAGAATTCAGACCTGTTGAAGATTCCAGAATGCATACATTCCGAGATTCTGGAATTCACACATACTAAAATTCTAGAATTGAGACATCTTTGGATTCTAGAATTCTAACTGTCTACAATTCTAGAACTCACACATTTTCTGATTCTAGAATTCAGATGTTTTATCGTTTTACAATTCTGTAATTTGGACATGTGCAGATTCTGGAATTCCAGCGTTTTATGATTCTACAATCCATTCATTTTTGGATTCTAGAATTCAGACCCTTTATGATTCCAGAAATCTGACATTCGATGATTCTAGATTTCAGAAATATTTGGGATTCTATAATTCATACATTCTTGGAATCTAGAACTCACACATTCTAGGATTCTGGAATTCATGCATTCTCAAATTATAAAAGTCACACATTCCAGAATTCTAGAATACACGCCTTCTTAACATCGTAGAAGCCATTCTTTCTAGGATTCCAAAATTCAGACGTTTTTACAATGGTAGAATTCATGCATTCTAGGATTCTAGGATTTAGACATATTTAAGACACTAGAATACATACATTCTAAAATTCTAGAATTCAGGTCTTGTTAGGATTCTAGAATTTATACATGATAGGATACTAGAATTCAGACATTCTATGATTCTAGAATTCAGACATTTTCTGTTTCTAGAATTCAGACATTCTGAAATTCTAGAATTCAGCCATTGTTGGATTCTAGAATTGAGACCCTCTACAACACACATTTTAGGAGTCTTGCATTCAGACATTCGATGATTCCCACATTCAGACATCTTATGATCCTAGAATTCAGACCTTCTAGGATTCTAGAATTCGCACTATTTGCAGATTCTAGAATTCATATATTCTAGGAATCTAGGATTCAGACATGTTATGATTCTAGGATTTCGACATTTTTACATTGTAGAATGCAGACCCGTTTAAGATTCTAGAATGCATACATTCCAAGATTCTAGAATATACACCTGCTAAAATTCTAGAATTCAGACATCATTAGATTCTGGAAATTTAACATTCTACAATTCTAGAACACACACATTTTCAGATTCTCGGAATCAGACGTCTTATGATTCTACAATTCTAGAATTTAGACATCCGGAGCTTCTAGAATTCTCACATTTTTTTTTTAATTTTAGAATTCAGACATTTTAGGATTCTAGAATTCATGAATTCGAAGATTCCAAAATCCGGATCTCTTTTGGATGCCAGAATTCATACATTATAGGCACCTAAAATTCATACTTTTTAGGATTCTGGAAATCATACATTCTTGGATTCTAGAATTCAGACTTTTCTAGTATTCTAGAGTTCATGCATTCTAAGATTCTGGAATTGAGACCTTTTTCAGATTCTAGAATTCATACACCCTAGGATTCTAGAATTCATTCATTTTAGGATTCTAGAACTAAGACTTTTTATGGTCCTAGAATTCAGATATACTACCATTCGATAGTTCCGACATGCTTGCATTCTAGAATTCAGCCTTTCTTCCATGGTAGAATTCACACATTTTAGAATTCGAAAATTTTGACATTTTAACGATTCCACAATTCATACATTTTCGGATTCTAGAATTGAGGCATTTTATGATTCTAGAATTCATACATTCTGGGATTCTAGAATACAGACATTTTAGGATTCGGAAATTTATACATTCTAGGTTCTGGAGTTTAGACGTTTTGAAGATGCTAGAATTCAGACTTCTTTAGGATTCTAGAATGTGTGCCTTGTAGGATTCCAGAATTCACACGTTCTAGGATTCTAGAATTCAGACATTTCTTGATGCTAGTATTCAGTCATTCTAAAATTCTAGAATTCAGACATCATCGTTGGATTCTAAAATTAACACTTTCCACAATTCTAGGACTAACACTTTTTAGGGTTTTAGAATTGAGACATTTTATCATTGTAGAATTCTAGAATATGGACATCCTCATATTCTAGAATTCAGACATTTTATGATTTTAGGATTCATACAGTTCAGAACTGTAGAATTCAGACCTTTTTAAGATTCTAGAATTCATACATTTCAGGATTCTAGTATTCAGACATTCTATCATTCTTCCATTCATAGACCTTATGATGCTAAAGTTCATCTGTTCTAGGATTCTGGAATACATCCTTTATTGTAATTCCCGAATTCAACCGTTCTCGTATTCTAGAATTTAGACATTTTGTGATTCTAGAATTCAGATATTCTAAAGCTCTAGAATTCAGATATGGTTGGAGTCCAGATTTCAGACTTTCTACAATTCTAGAACTCAGACATTTTGGGATTCCAGAAATTCACACATTCCAGGATTCTAAAGTCCAATCCTGTCTTAGGATTCTAGAATGCGTACCTTCTAGGATTCTAGAATTCATATAGGTTAGGCTTTTAGAATTCATACATTCTAGGATTCCAGAATTCAGACCTGTATAGGATTCTAGAATTCATACATTCTAGGATTCTAGAATTCGGACCTTTTTAGTATTCTAGAACTCATACATGCTAAGATTCCGGAATTTAGACCAGTTTAAGATTCTAGAAATCATGCACTCTAAAATTCTAGAATGCCTACGTTCTAGGATTCTAAAATTCAGACTTTTTAAGGTTCTAGGATTCGGACATACTATAATTCTACAATTTCCACATTGCTTGAATTCTGGAATTCCGAATTTCTTCATTTATACCATTCTCGCATTCAAAAATTCTAAAATTCATGTATGTGGTGATTCTAGAATTCACACCTTCTCGGATTCTAGAATTCAGACCTCTTTAAAATTCCAGAATTCAGACTTTTTATCCTTCTAGAACTCATGCATTCAAAGATTCTAGAATTCGGATCTATTTAGGATTCTAGAAATCATACACTCTAAGATTCTGGAATTCAGACCTAGTTAGGATTCTAGAATTCATACGTTTGGGCATTCTGGAATCCATACGTTCTAAACTTGCAAATTTCATGCATTCTACAATTCTGGAATACACACCTTTCTAACATTGTGGAATCCATTCTTTCGAGGATTCTAAAATTCAGGCCTTCTTAAAGTTCTTGAATTCATACATTCTAAGGTTCTGGGATTCTAGGATTTGGACACATTAAAGATTCTAGAATTCGTACATTCTAAAATTCTGGAACCCACATCTTGTTAGCATTCTAGAATGCATACATTATGGGATTCTGGAATTCACGCATTCTGTGAATCTAGAATTCAGACATTGTTTCTGGCATTCAGACGTTCTAAAATTCTAGAATTCAGACATTGTGGGTTTCTGGAACAGAGACGTTCTGCAACACACATTTTAGTCACCTTGTGCTCAGACATTCCGTGAATCTCTCATTCAGATATCCTATGATTCATGCAATCGTTCCTTCCGGGATTTTGGAATTCACACTGTCCTAAGATTCCAGAACTCAGACGTTTTTTGATTCTACCATTCCGGAAATTATACATCCGGAGACTCTAGAATTCTAAAATTTTATGACTCTAGAATTCAGACATTTTGGGAATCTAGAATTCAGACGTTTTAGGATTCTAGAATTCAGACACTGGAAGATTCTAGAATTCGGACCTTTTAAAGATTCCAGAGTCCATACATTCTAGGAATCCATAATTCAGACATCTTCTGAGTCTAGGTTTTCGACATTTTCACATTGGAGAATTCAGACCTGTTGAAGATTCCAGAATGCATACATTCTGAGATTCTGGAATTCACACATACTAAAATTCTAGAATTGAGACATCTTTGGATTCTAGAATTCTAACTGTCTACAATTCTAGAACTCACACATTTTCTGATTCTAGAATTCAGATGTTTTATCGTTTTACAATTCTGTAATTTGGACATGTGCAGATTCTGGAATTCCAGCGTTTTATGATTCTACAATCCATTCATTTTTGGATTCTAGAATTCAGACCCTTTATGATTCCAGAAATCTGACATTTGATGATTCTAGATTTCAGAAATATTTGGGATTCTATAATTCATACATTCTTGGAATCTAGAACTCACACATTCTAGGATTCTGGAATTCATGCATTCTCAAATTATAAAAGTCACACATTCCAGAATTCTAGAATACACGCCTTCTTAACATCGTAGAAGCCATTCTTTCTAGGATTCCAAAATTCAGACGTTTTTACAATGGTAGAATTCATGCATTCTAGGATTCTAGGATTTAGACATATTTAAGACACTAGAATACATACATTCTAAAATTCTAGAATTCAGGTCTTGTTAGGATTCTAGAATTTATACATGATAGGATACTAGAATTCAGACATTCTATGATTCTAGAATTCAGACATTTTCTGTTTCTAGAATTCAGACATTCTGAAATTCTAGAATTCAGCCATTGTTGGATTCTAGAATTGAGACCCTCTACAACACACATTTTAGGAGTCTTGCATTCAGACATTCGATGATTCCCACATTCAGACATCTTATGATCCTAGAATTCAGACCTTCTAGGATTCTAGAATTCGCACTATTTGCAGATTCTAGAATTCATATATTCTAGGAATCTAGGATTCAGACATGTTATGATTCTAGGATTTCGACATTTTTACATTGTAGAATGCAGACCCGTTTAAGATTCTAGAATGCATACATTCCAAGATTCTAGAATATACACCTGCTAAAATTCTAGAATTCAGACATCATTAGATTCTGGAAATTTAACATTCTACAATTCTAGAACACACACATTTTCAGATTCTCGGAATCAGACGTCTTATGATTCTACAATTCTAGAATTTAGACATCCGGAGCTTCTAGAATTCTCACATTTTTTTTTTAATTTTAGAATTCAGACATTTTAGGATTCTAGAATTCATGAATTCGAAGATTCCAAAATCCGGATCTCTTTTGGATGCCAGAATTCATACATTATAGGCACCTAAAATTCATACTTTTTAGGATTCTGGAAATCATACATTCTTGGATTCTAGAATTCAGACTTTTCTAGTATTCTAGAGTTCATGCATTCTAAGATTCTGGAATTGAGACCTTTTTCAGATTCTAGAATTCATACACCCTAGGATTCTAGAATTCATTCATTTTAGGATTCTAGAACTAAGACTTTTTATGGTCCTAGAATTCAGATATACTACCATTCGATAGTTCCGACATGCTTGCATTCTAGAATTCAGCCTTTCTTCCATGGTAGAATTCACACATTTTAGAATTCGAAAATTTTGACATTTTAACGATTCCACAATTCATACATTTTCGGATTCTAGAATTGAGGCATTTTATGATTCTAGAATTCATACATTCTGGGATTCTAGAATACAGACATTTTAGGATTCGGAAATTTATACATTCTAGGTTCTGGAGTTTAGACGTTTTGAAGATGCTAGAATTCAGACTTCTTTAGGATTCTAGAATGTGTGCCTTGTAGGATTCCAGAATTCACACGTTCTAGGATTCTAGAATTCAGACATTTCTTGATGCTAGTATTCAGTCATTCTAAAATTCTAGAATTCAGACATCATCGTTGGATTCTAAAATTAACACTTTCCACAATTCTAGGACTAACACTTTTTAGGGTTTTAGAATTGAGACATTTTATCATTGTAGAATTCTAGAATATGGACATCCTCATATTCTAGAATTCAGACATTTTATGATTTTAGGATTCATACAGTTCAGAACTGTAGAATTCAGACCTTTTTAAGATTCTAGAATTCATACATTTCAGGATTCTAGTATTCAGACATTCTATCATTCTTCCATTCATAGACCTTATGATGCTAAAGTTCATCTGTTCTAGGATTCTGGAATACATCCTTTATTGTAATTCCCGAATTCAACCGTTCTCGTATTCTAGAATTTAGACATTTTGTGATTCTAGAATTCAGATATTCTAAAGCTCTAGAATTCAGATATGGTTGGAGTCCAGATTTCAGACTTTCTACAATTCTAGAACTCAGACATTTTTGGATTCCAGAAATTCACACATTCCAGGATTCTAAAGTCCAATCCTGTCTTAGGATTCTAGAATGCGTACCTTCTAGGATTCTAGAATTCATATAGGTTAGGCTTTTAGAATTCATACATTCTAGGATTCCAGAATTCAGACCTGTATAGGATTCTAGAATTCATACATTCTAGGATTCTAGAATTCGGACCTTTTTAGTATTCTAGAACTCATACATGCTAAGATTCCGGAATTTAGACCAGTTTAAGATTCTAGAAATCATGCACTCTAAAATTCTAGAATGCCTACGTTCTAGGATTCTAAAATTCAGACTTTTTAAGGTTCTAGGATTCGGACATACTATAATTCTACAATTTCCACATTGCTTGAATTCTGGAATTCCGAATTTCTTCATTTATACCATTCTCGCATTCAAAAATTCTAAAATTCATGTATGTGGTGATTCTAGAATTCACACCTTCTCGGATTCTAGAATTCAGACCTCTTTAAAATTCCAGAATTCAGACTTTTTATCCTTCTAGAACTCATGCATTCAAAGATTCTAGAATTCGGATCTATTTAGGATTCTAGAAATCATACACTCTAAGATTCTGGAATTCAGACCTAGTTAGGATTCTAGAATTCATACGTTTGGGCATTCTGGAATCCATACGTTCTAAACTTGCAAATTTCATGCATTCTACAATTCTGGAATACACACCTTTCTAACATTGTGGAATCCATTCTTTCGAGGATTCTAAAATTCAGGCCTTCTTAAAGTTCTTGAATTCATACATTCTAAGGTTCTGGGATTCTAGGATTTGGACACATTAAAGATTCTAGAATTCGTACATTCTAAAATTCTGGAACCCACATCTTGTTAGCATTCTAGAATGCATACATTATGGGATTCTGGAATTCACGCATTCTGTGAATCTAGAATTCAGACATTGTTTCTGGCATTCAGACGTTCTAAAATTCTAGAATTCAGACATTGTGGGTTTCTGGAACAGAGACGTTCTGCAACACACATTTTAGTCACCTTGTGCTCAGACATTCCGTGAATCTCTCATTCAGATATCCTATGATTCATGCAATCGTTCCTTCCGGGATTTTGGAATTCACACTGTCCTAAGATTCCAGAACTCAGACGTTTTTTGATTCTACCATTCCGGAAATTATACATCCGGAGACTCTAGAATTCTAAAATTTTATGACTCTAGAATTCAGACATTTTGGGAATCTAGAATTCAGACGTTTTAGGATTCTAGAATTCAGACACTGGAAGATTCTAGAATTCGGACCTTTTAAAGATTCCAGAGTCCATACATTCTAGGAATCCATAATTCAGACATCTTCTGAGTCTAGGTTTTCGACATTTTCACATTGGAGAATTCAGACCTGTTGAAGATTCCAGAATGCATACATTCTGAGATTCTGGAATTCACACATACTAAAATTCTAGAATTGAGACATCTTTGGATTCTAGAATTCTAACTGTCTACAATTCTAGAACTCACACATTTTCTGATTCTAGAATTCAGATGTTTTATCGTTTTACAATTCTGTAATTTGGACATGTGCAGATTCTGGAATTCCAGCGTTTTATGATTCTACAATCCATTCATTTTTGGATTCTAGAATTCAGACCCTTTATGATTCCAGAAATCTGACATTTGATGATTCTAGATTTCAGAAATATTTGGGATTCTATAATTCATACATTCTTGGAATCTAGAACTCACACATTCTAGGATTCTGGAATTCATGCATTCTCAAATTATAAAAGTCACACATTCCAGAATTCTAGAATACACGCCTTCTTAACATCGTAGAAGCCATTCTTTCTAGGATTCCAAAATTCAGACGTTTTTACAATGGTAGAATTCATGCATTCTAGGATTCTAGGATTTAGACATATTTAAGACACTAGAATACATACATTCTAAAATTCTAGAATTCAGGTCTTGTTAGGATTCTAGAATTTATACATGATAGGATACTAGAATTCAGACATTCTATGATTCTAGAATTCAGACATTTTCTGTTTCTAGAATTCAGACATTCTGAAATTCTAGAATTCAGCCATTGTTGGATTCTAGAATTGAGACCCTCTACAACACACATTTTAGGAGTCTTGCATTCAGACATTCGATGATTCCCACATTCAGACATCTTATGATCCTAGAATTCAGACCTTCTAGGATTCTAGAATTCGCACTATTTGCAGATTCTAGAATTCATATATTCTAGGAATCTAGGATTCAGACATGTTATGATTCTAGGATTTCGACATTTTTACATTGTAGAATGCAGACCCGTTTAAGATTCTAGAATGCATACATTCCAAGATTCTAGAATATACACCTGCTAAAATTCTAGAATTCAGACATCATTAGATTCTGGAAATTTAACATTCTACAATTCTAGAACACACACATTTTCAGATTCTCGGAATCAGACGTCTTATGATTCTACAATTCTAGAATTTAGACATCCGGAGCTTCTAGAATTCTCACATTTTTTTTTTAATTTTAGAATTCAGACATTTTAGGATTCTAGAATTCATGAATTCGAAGATTCCAAAATCCGGATCTCTTTTGGATGCCAGAATTCATACATTATAGGCACCTAAAATTCATACTTTTTAGGATTCTGGAAATCATACATTCTTGGATTCTAGAATTCAGACTTTTCTAGTATTCTAGAGTTCATGCATTCTAAGATTCTGGAATTGAGACCTTTTTCAGATTCTAGAATTCATACACCCTAGGATTCTAGAATTCATTCATTTTAGGATTCTAGAACTAAGACTTTTTATGGTCCTAGAATTCAGATATACTACCATTCGATAGTTCCGACATGCTTGCATTCTAGAATTCAGCCTTTCTTCCATGGTAGAATTCACACATTTTAGAATTCGAAAATTTTGACATTTTAACGATTCCACAATTCATACATTTTCGGATTCTAGAATTGAGGCATTTTATGATTCTAGAATTCATACATTCTGGGATTCTAGAATACAGACATTTTAGGATTCGGAAATTTATACATTCTAGGTTCTGGAGTTTAGACGTTTTGAAGATGCTAGAATTCAGACTTCTTTAGGATTCTAGAATGTGTGCCTTGTAGGATTCCAGAATTCACACGTTCTAGGATTCTAGAATTCAGACATTTCTTGATGCTAGTATTCAGTCATTCTAAAATTCTAGAATTCAGACATCATCGTTGGATTCTAAAATTAACACTTTCCACAATTCTAGGACTAACACTTTTTAGGGTTTTAGAATTGAGACATTTTATCATTGTAGAATTCTAGAATATGGACATCCTCATATTCTAGAATTCAGACATTTTATGATTTTAGGATTCATACAGTTCAGAACTGTAGAATTCAGACCTTTTTAAGATTCTAGAATTCATACATTTCAGGATTCTAGTATTCAGACATTCTATCATTCTTCCATTCATAGACCTTATGATGCTAAAGTTCATCTGTTCTAGGATTCTGGAATACATCCTTTATTGTAATTCCCGAATTCAACCGTTCTCGTATTCTAGAATTTAGACATTTTGTGATTCTAGAATTCAGATATTCTAAAGCTCTAGAATTCAGATATGGTTGGAGTCCAGATTTCAGACTTTCTACAATTCTAGAACTCAGACATTTTTGGATTCCAGAAATTCACACATTCCAGGATTCTAAAGTCCAATCCTGTCTTAGGATTCTAGAATGCGTACCTTCTAGGATTCTAGAATTCATATAGGTTAGGCTTTTAGAATTCATACATTCTAGGATTCCAGAATTCAGACCTGTATAGGATTCTAGAATTCATACATTCTAGGATTCTAGAATTCGGACCTTTTTAGTATTCTAGAACTCATACATGCTAAGATTCCGGAATTTAGACCAGTTTAAGATTCTAGAAATCATGCACTCTAAAATTCTAGAATGCCTACGTTCTAGGATTCTAAAATTCAGACTTTTTAAGGTTCTAGGATTCGGACATACTATAATTCTACAATTTCCACATTGCTTGAATTCTGGAATTCCGAATTTCTTCATTTATACCATTCTCGCATTCAAAAATTCTAAAATTCATGTATGTGGTGATTCTAGAATTCACACCTTCTCGGATTCTAGAATTCAGACCTCTTTAAAATTCCAGAATTCAGACTTTTTATCCTTCTAGAACTCATGCATTCAAAGATTCTAGAATTCGGATCTATTTAGGATTCTAGAAATCATACACTCTAAGATTCTGGAATTCAGACCTAGTTAGGATTCTAGAATTCATACGTTTGGGCATTCTGGAATCCATACGTTCTAAACTTGCAAATTTCATGCATTCTACAATTCTGGAATACACACCTTTCTAACATTGTGGAATCCATTCTTTCGAGGATTCTAAAATTCAGGCCTTCTTAAAGTTCTTGAATTCATACATTCTAAGGTTCTGGGATTCTAGGATTTGGACACATTAAAGATTCTAGAATTCGTACATTCTAAAATTCTGGAACCCACATCTTGTTAGCATTCTAGAATGCATACATTATGGGATTCTGGAATTCACGCATTCTGTGAATCTAGAATTCAGACATTGTTTCTGGCATTCAGACGTTCTAAAATTCTAGAATTCAGACATTGTGGGTTTCTGGAACAGAGACGTTCTGCAACACACATTTTAGTCACCTTGTGCTCAGACATTCCGTGAATCTCTCATTCAGATATCCTATGATTCATGCAATCGTTCCTTCCGGGATTTTGGAATTCACACTGTCCTAAGATTCCAGAACTCAGACGTTTTTTGATTCTACCATTCCGGAAATTATACATCCGGAGACTCTAGAATTCTAAAATTTTATGACTCTAGAATTCAGACATTTTGGGAATCTAGAATTCAGACGTTTTAGGATTCTAGAATTCAGACACTGGAAGATTCTAGAATTCGGACCTTTTAAAGATTCCAGAGTCCATACATTCTAGGAATCCATAATTCAGACATCTTCTGAGTCTAGGTTTTCGACATTTTCACATTGGAGAATTCAGACCTGTTGAAGATTCCAGAATGCATACATTCTGAGATTCTGGAATTCACACATACTAAAATTCTAGAATTGAGACATCTTTGGATTCTAGAATTCTAACTGTCTACAATTCTAGAACTCACACATTTTCTGATTCTAGAATTCAGATGTTTTATCGTTTTACAATTCTGTAATTTGGACATGTGCAGATTCTGGAATTCCAGCGTTTTATGATTCTACAATCCATTCATTTTTGGATTCTAGAATTCAGACCCTTTATGATTCCAGAAATCTGACATTTGATGATTCTAGATTTCAGAAATATTTGGGATTCTATAATTCATACATTCTTGGAATCTAGAACTCACACATTCTAGGATTCTGGAATTCATGCATTCTCAAATTATAAAAGTCACACATTCCAGAATTCTAGAATACACGCCTTCTTAACATCGTAGAAGCCATTCTTTCTAGGATTCCAAAATTCAGACGTTTTTACAATGGTAGAATTCATGCATTCTAGGATTCTAGGATTTAGACATATTTAAGACACTAGAATACATACATTCTAAAATTCTAGAATTCAGGTCTTGTTAGGATTCTAGAATTTATACATGATAGGACACTAGAATTCAGACATTCTATGATTCTAGAATTTAGACATTTTCTGTTTCTAGAATTCAGACTTTCTGAAATTCTAGAATTCAGCCATTGTTGGATTCTAGAATTGAGACCCTCTACAACACACATTTTAGGAGTCTTGCATTCAGACATTCGATGATTCCCACATTCAGACATCTTATGATCCTAGAATTCAGACCTTCTAGGATTCTAGAATTCGCACTATTTGCAGATTCTAGAATTCATATATTCTAGGAATCTAGGATTCAGACATGTTATGATTCTAGGATTTCGACATTTTTACATTGTAGAATGCAGACCCGTTTAAGATTCTAGAATGCATACATTCCAAGATTCTAGAATATACACCTGCTAAAATTCTAGAATTCAGACATCGTTAGATTCTGGAAATTTAACATTCTACAATTCTAGAACACACACATTTTCAGATTCTCGGAATCAGACGTCTTATGATTCTACAATTCTAGAATTTAGACATCCGGAGCTTCTAGAATTCTCACATTTTTTTTTTAATTTTAGAATTCAGACATTTTAGGATTCTAGAATTCATGAATTCGAAGATTCCAAAATCCGGATCTCTTTTGGATGCCAGAATTCATACATTATAGGCACCTAAAATTCATACTTTTTAGGATTCTGGAAATCATACATTCTTGGATTCTAGAATTCAGACTTTTCTAGTATTCTAGAGTTCATGCATTCTAAGATTCTGGAATTGAGACCTTTTTCAGATTCTAGAATTCATACACCCTAGGATTCTAGAATTCATTCATTTTAGGATTCTAGAACTAAGACTTTTTATGGTCCTAGAATTCAGATATACTACCATTCGATAGTTCCGACATGCTTGCATTCTAGAATTCAGCCTTTCTTCCATGGTAGAATTCACACATTTTAGAATTCGAAAATTTTGACATTTTAATGATTCCACAATTCATACATTTTCGGATTCTAGAATTGAGGCATTTTATGATTCTAGAATTCATACATTCTGGGATTCTAGAATACAGACATTTTAGGATTCGGAAATTTATACATTCTAGGTTCTGGAGTTTAGACGTTTTGAAGATGCTAGAATTCAGACTTCTTTAGGATTCTAGAATGTGTGCCTTGTAGGATTCCAGAATTCACACGTTCTAGGATTCTAGAATTCAGACATTTCTTGATGCTAGTATTCAGTCATTCTAAAATTCTAGAATTCAGACATCATCGTTGGATTCTAAAATTAACACTTTCCACAATTCTAGGACTAACACTTTTTAGGGTTTTAGAATTGAGACATTTTATCATTGTAGAATTCTAGAATATGGACATCCTCATATTCTAGAATTCAGACATTTTATGATTTTAGGATTCATACAGTTCAGAACTGTAGAATTCAGACCTTTTTAAGATTCTAGAATTCATACATTTCAGGATTCTAGTATTCAGACATTCTATCATTCTTCCATTCATAGACCTTATGATGCTAAAGTTCATCTGTTCTAGGATTCTGGAATACATCCTTTATTGTAATTCCCGAATTCAACCGTTCTCGTATTCTAGAATTTAGACATTTTGTGATTCTAGAATTCAGATATTCTAAAGCTCTAGAATTCAGATATGGTTGGAGTCCAGATTTCAGACTTTCTACAATTCTAGAACTCAGACATTTTGGGATTCCAGAAATTCACACATTCCAGGATTCTAAAGTCCAATCCTGTCTTAGGATTCTAGAATGCGTACCTTCTAGGATTCTAGAATTCATATAGGTTAGGCTTTTAGAATTCATACATTCTAGGATTCCAGAATTCAGACCTGTATAGGATTCTAGAATTCATACATTCTAGGATTCTAGAATTCGGACCTTTTTAGTATTCTAGAACTCATACATGCTAAGATTCCGGAATTTAGACCAGTTTAAGATTCTAGAAATCATGCACTCTAAAATTCTAGAATGCCTACGTTCTAGGATTCTAAAATTCAGACTTTTTAAGGTTCTAGGATTCGGACATACTATAATTCTACAATTTCCACATTGCTTGAATTCTGGAATTCCGAATTTCTTCATTTATACCATTCTCGCATTCAAAAATTCTAAAATTCATGTATGTGGTGATTCTAGAATTCACACCTTCTCGGATTCTAGAATTCAGACCTCTTTAAAATTCCAGAATTCAGACTTTTTATCCTTCTAGAACTCATGCATTCAAAGATTCTAGAATTCGGATCTATTTAGGATTCTAGAAATCATACACACTATGATTCTGGAATTCAGACCTAGTTAGGATTCTAGAATTCATACGTTTGGGCATTCTGGAATCCATACGTTCTAAACTTGCAAATTTCATGCATTCTACAATTCTGGAATACACACCTTTCTAACATTGTGGAATCCATTCTTTCGAGGATTCTAAAATTCAGGCCTTCTTAAAGTTCTTGAATTCATACATTCTAAGGTTCTGGGATTCTAGGATTTGGACACATTAAAGATTCTAGAATTCGTACATTCTAAAATTCTGGAACCCACATCTTGTTAGCATTCTAGAATGCATACATTATGGGATTCTGGAATTCACGCATTCTGTGAATCTAGAATTCAGACATTGTTTCTGGCATTCAGACGTTCTAAAATTCTAGAATTCAGACATTGTGGGTTTCTGGAACAGAGACGTTCTGCAACACACATTTTAGTCACCTTGTGCTCAGACATTCCGTGAATCTCTCATTCAGATATCCTATGATTCATGCAATCGTTCCTTCCGGGATTTTGGAATTCACACTGTCCTAAGATTCCAGAACTCAGACGTTTTTTGATTCTACCATTCCGGAAATTATACATCCGGAGACTCTAGAATTCTAAAATTTTATGACTCTAGAATTCAGACATTTTGGGAATCTAGAATTCAGACGTTTTAGGATTCTAGAATTCAGACACTGGAAGATTCTAGAATTCGGACCTTTTAAAGATTCCAGAGTCCATACATTCTAGGAATCCATAATTCAGACATCTTCTGAGTCTAGGTTTTCGACATTTTCACATTGGAGAATTCAGACCTGTTGAAGATTCCAGAATGCATACATTCCGAGATTCTGGAATTCACACATACTAAAATTCTAGAATTGAGACATCTTTGGATTCTAGAATTCTAACTGTCTACAATTCTAGAACTCACACATTTTCTGATTCTAGAATTCAGATGTTTTATCGTTTTACAATTCTGTAATTTGGACATGTGCAGATTCTGGAATTCCAGCGTTTTATGATTCTACAATCCATTCATTTTTGGATTCTAGAATTCAGACCCTTTATGATTCCAGAAATCTGACATTCGATGATTCTAGATTTCAGAAATATTTGGGATTCTATAATTCATACATTCTTGGAATCTAGAACTCACACATTCTAGGATTCTGGAATTCATGCATTCTCAAATTATAAAAGTCACACATTCCAGAATTCTAGAATACACGCCTTCTTAACATCGTAGAAGCCATTCTTTCTAGGATTCCAAAATTCAGACGTTTTTACAATGGTAGAATTCATGCATTCTAGGATTCTAGGATTTAGACATATTTAAGACACTAGAATACATACATTCTAAAATTCTAGAATTCAGGTCTTGTTAGGATTCTAGAATTTATACATGATAGGATACTAGAATTCAGACATTCTATGATTCTAGAATTCAGACATTTTCTGTTTCTAGAATTCAGACATTCTGAAATTCTAGAATTCAGCCATTGTTGGATTCTAGAATTGAGACCCTCTACAACACACATTTTAGGAGTCTTGCATTCAGACATTCGATGATTCCCACATTCAGACATCTTATGATCCTAGAATTCAGACCTTCTAGGATTCTAGAATTCGCACTATTTGCAGATTCTAGAATTCATATATTCTAGGAATCTAGGATTCAGACATGTTATGATTCTAGGATTTCGACATTTTTACATTGTAGAATGCAGACCCGTTTAAGATTCTAGAATGCATACATTCCAAGATTCTAGAATATACACCTGCTAAAATTCTAGAATTCAGACATCGTTAGATTCTGGAAATTTAACATTCTACAATTCTAGAACACACACATTTTCAGATTCTCGGAATCAGACGTCTTATGATTCTACAATTCTAGAATTTAGACATCCGGAGCTTCTAGAATTCTCACATTTTTTTTTTAATTTTAGAATTCAGACATTTTAGGATTCTAGAATTCATGAATTCGAAGATTCCAAAATCCGGATCTCTTTTGGATGCCAGAATTCATACATTATAGGCACCTAAAATTCATACTTTTTAGGATTCTGGAAATCATACATTCTTGGATTCTAGAATTCAGACTTTTCTAGTATTCTAGAGTTCATGCATTCTAAGATTCTGGAATTGAGACCTTTTTCAGATTCTAGAATTCATACACCCTAGGATTCTAGAATTCATTCATTTTAGGATTCTAGAACTAAGACTTTTTATGGTCCTAGAATTCAGATATACTACCATTCGATAGTTCCGACATGCTTGCATTCTAGAATTCAGCCTTTCTTCCATGGTAGAATTCACACATTTTAGAATTCGAAAATTTTGACATTTTAACGATTCCACAATTCATACATTTTCGGATTCTAGAATTGAGGCATTTTATGATTCTAGAATTCATACATTCTGGGATTCTAGAATACAGACATTTTAGGATTCGGAAATTTATACATTCTAGGTTCTGGAGTTTAGACGTTTTGAAGATGCTAGAATTCAGACTTCTTTAGGATTCTAGAATGTGTGCCTTGTAGGATTCCAGAATTCACACGTTCTAGGATTCTAGAATTCAGACATTTCTTGATGCTAGTATTCAGTCATTCTAAAATTCTAGAATTCAGACATCATCGTTGGATTCTAAAATTAACACTTTCCACAATTCTAGGACTAACACTTTTTAGGGTTTTAGAATTGAGACATTTTATCATTGTAGAATTCTAGAATATGGACATCCTCATATTCTAGAATTCAGACATTTTATGATTTTAGGATTCATACAGTTCAGAACTGTAGAATTCAGACCTTTTTAAGATTCTAGAATTCATACATTTCAGGATTCTAGTATTCAGACATTCTATCATTCTTCCATTCATAGACCTTATGATGCTAAAGTTCATCTGTTCTAGGATTCTGGAATACATCCTTTATTGTAATTCCCGAATTCAACCGTTCTCGTATTCTAGAATTTAGACATTTTGTGATTCTAGAATTCAGATATTCTAAAGCTCTAGAATTCAGATATGGTTGGAGTCCAGATTTCAGACTTTCTACAATTCTAGAACTCAGACATTTTGGGATTCCAGAAATTCACACATTCCAGGATTCTAAAGTCCAATCCTGTCTTAGGATTCTAGAATGCGTACCTTCTAGGATTCTAGAATTCATATAGGTTAGGCTTTTAGAATTCATACATTCTAGGATTCCAGAATTCAGACCTGTATAGGATTCTAGAATTCATACATTCTAGGATTCTAGAATTCGGACCTTTTTAGTATTCTAGAACTCATACATGCTAAGATTCCGGAATTTAGACCAGTTTAAGATTCTAGAAATCATGCACTCTAAAATTCTAGAATGCCTACGTTCTAGGATTCTAAAATTCAGACTTTTTAAGGTTCTAGGATTCGGACATACTATAATTCTACAATTTCCACATTGCTTGAATTCTGGAATTCCGAATTTCTTCATTTATACCATTCTCGCATTCAAAAATTCTAAAATTCATGTATGTGGTGATTCTAGAATTCACACCTTCTCGGATTCTAGAATTCAGACCTCTTTAAAATTCCAGAATTCAGACTTTTTATCCTTCTAGAACTCATGCATTCAAAGATTCTAGAATTCGGATCTATTTAGGATTCTAGAAATCATACACTCTAAGATTCTGGAATTCAGACCTAGTTAGGATTCTAGAATTCATACGTTTGGGCATTCTGGAATCCATACGTTCTAAACTTGCAAATTTCATGCATTCTACAATTCTGGAATACACACCTTTCTAACATTGTGGAATCCATTCTTTCGAGGATTCTAAAATTCAGGCCTTCTTAAAGTTCTTGAATTCATACATTCTAAGGTTCTGGGATTCTAGGATTTGGACACATTAAAGATTCTAGAATTCGTACATTCTAAAATTCTGGAACCCACATCTTGTTAGCATTCTAGAATGCATACATTATGGGATTCTGGAATTCACGCATTCTGTGAATCTAGAATTCAGACATTGTTTCTGGCATTCAGACGTTCTAAAATTCTAGAATTCAGACATTGTGGGTTTCTGGAACAGAGACGTTCTGCAACACACATTTTAGTCACCTTGTGCTCAGACATTCCGTGAATCTCTCATTCAGATATCCTATGATTCATGCAATCGTTCCTTCCGGGATTTTGGAATTCACACTGTCCTAAGATTCCAGAACTCAGACGTTTTTTGATTCTACCATTCCGGAAATTATACATCCGGAGACTCTAGAATTCTAAAATTTTATGACTCTAGAATTCAGACATTTTGGGAATCTAGAATTCAGACGTTTTAGGATTCTAGAATTCAGACACTGGAAGATTCTAGAATTCGGACCTTTTAAAGATTCCAGAGTCCATACATTCTAGGAATCCATAATTCAGACATCTTCTGAGTCTAGGTTTTCGACATTTTCACATTGGAGAATTCAGACCTGTTGAAGATTCCAGAATGCATACATTCTGAGATTCTGGAATTCACACATACTAAAATTCTAGAATTGAGACATCTTTGGATTCTAGAATTCTAACTGTCTACAATTCTAGAACTCACACATTTTCTGATTCTAGAATTCAGATGTTTTATCGTTTTACAATTCTGTAATTTGGACATGTGCAGATTCTGGAATTCCAGCGTTTTATGATTCTACAATCCATTCATTTTTGGATTCTAGAATTCAGACCCTTTATGATTCCAGAAATCTGACATTTGATGATTCTAGATTTCAGAAATATTTGGGATTCTATAATTCATACATTCTTGGAATCTAGAACTCACACATTCTAGGATTCTGGAATTCATGCATTCTCAAATTATAAAAGTCACACATTCCAGAATTCTAGAATACACGCCTTCTTAACATCGTAGAAGCCATTCTTTCTAGGATTCCAAAATTCAGACGTTTTTACAATGGTAGAATTCATGCATTCTAGGATTCTAGGATTTAGACATATTTAAGACACTAGAATACATACATTCTAAAATTCTAGAATTCAGGTCTTGTTAGGATTCTAGAATTTATACATGATAGGACACTAGAATTCAGACATTCTATGATTCTAGAATTTAGACATTTTCTGTTTCTAGAATTCAGACTTTCTGAAATTCTAGAATTCAGCCATTGTTGGATTCTAGAATTGAGACCCTCTACAACACACATTTTAGGAGTCTTGCATTCAGACATTCGATGATTCCCACATTCAGACATCTTATGATCCTAGAATTCAGACCTTCTAGGATTCTAGAATTCGCACTATTTGCAGATTCTAGAATTCATATATTCTAGGAATCTAGGATTCAGACATGTTATGATTCTAGGATTTCGACATTTTTACATTGTAGAATGCAGACCCGTTTAAGATTCTAGAATGCATACATTCCAAGATTCTAGAATATACACCTGCTAAAATTCTAGAATTCAGACATCGTTAGATTCTGGAAATTTAACATTCTACAATTCTAGAACACACACATTTTCAGATTCTCGGAATCAGACGTCTTATGATTCTACAATTCTAGAATTTAGACATCCGGAGCTTCTAGAATTCTCACATTTTTTTTTTTTAATTTTAGAATTCAGACATTTTAGGATTCTAGAATTCATGAATTCGAAGATTCCAAAATCCGGATCTCTTTTGGATGCCAGAATTCATACATTATAGGCACCTAAAATTCATACTTTTTAGGATTCTGGAAATCATACATTCTTGGATTCTAGAATTCAGACTTTTCTAGTATTCTAGAGTTCATGCATTCTAAGATTCTGGAATTGAGACCTTTTTCAGATTCTAGAATTCATACACCCTAGGATTCTAGAATTCATTCATTTTAGGATTCTAGAACTAAGACTTTTTATGGTCCTAGAATTCAGATATACTACCATTCGATAGTTCCGACATGCTTGCATTCTAGAATTCAGCCTTTCTTCCATGGTAGAATTCACACATTTTAGAATTCGAAAATTTTGACATTTTAACGATTCCACAATTCATACATTTTCGGATTCTAGAATTGAGGCATTTTATGATTCTAGAATTCATACATTCTGGGATTCTAGAATACAGACATTTTAGGATTCGGAAATTTATACATTCTAGGTTCTGGAGTTTAGACGTTTTGAAGATGCTAGAATTCAGACTTCTTTAGGATTCTAGAATGTGTGCCTTGTAGGATTCCAGAATTCACACGTTCTAGGATTCTAGAATTCAGACATTTCTTGATGCTAGTATTCAGTCATTCTAAAATTCTAGAATTCAGACATCATCGTTGGATTCTAAAATTAACACTTTCCACAATTCTAGGACTAACACTTTTTAGGGTTTTAGAATTGAGACATTTTATCATTGTAGAATTCTAGAATATGGACATCCTCATATTCTAGAATTCAGACATTTTATGATTTTAGGATTCATACAGTTCAGAACTGTAGAATTCAGACCTTTTTAAGATTCTAGAATTCATACATTTCAGGATTCTAGTATTCAGACATTCTATCATTCTTCCATTCATAGACCTTATGATGCTAAAGTTCATCTGTTCTAGGATTCTGGAATACATCCTTTATTGTAATTCCCGAATTCAACCGTTCTCGTATTCTAGAATTTAGACATTTTGTGATTCTAGAATTCAGATATTCTAAAGCTCTAGAATTCAGATATGGTTGGAGTCCAGATTTCAGACTTTCTACAATTCTAGAACTCAGACATTTTGGGATTCCAGAAATTCACACATTCCAGGATTCTAAAGTCCAATCCTGTCTTAGGATTCTAGAATGCGTACCTTCTAGGATTCTAGAATTCATATAGGTTAGGCTTTTAGAATTCATACATTCTAGGATTCCAGAATTCAGACCTGTATAGGATTCTAGAATTCATACATTCTAGGATTCTAGAATTCGGACCTTTTTAGTATTCTAGAACTCATACATGCTAAGATTCCGGAATTTAGACCAGTTTAAGATTCTAGAAATCATGCACTCTAAAATTCTAGAATGCCTACGTTCTAGGATTCTAAAATTCAGACTTTTTAAGGTTCTAGGATTCGGACATACTATAATTCTACAATTTCCACATTGCTTGAATTCTGGAATTCCGAATTTCTTCATTTATACCATTCTCGCATTCAAAAATTCTAAAATTCATGTATGTGGTGATTCTAGAATTCACACCTTCTCGGATTCTAGAATTCAGACCTCTTTAAAATTCCAGAATTCAGACTTTTTATCCTTCTAGAACTCATGCATTCAAAGATTCTAGAATTCGGATCTATTTAGGATTCTAGAAATCATACACACTATGATTCTGGAATTCAGACCTAGTTAGGATTCTAGAATTCATACGTTTGGGCATTCTGGAATCCATACGTTCTAAACTTGCAAATTTCATGCATTCTACAATTCTGGAATACACACCTTTCTAACATTGTGGAATCCATTCTTTCGAGGATTCTAAAATTCAGGCCTTCTTAAAGTTCTTGAATTCATACATTCTAAGGTTCTGGGATTCTAGGATTTGGACACATTAAAGATTCTAGAATTCGTACATTCTAAAATTCTGGAACCCACATCTTGTTAGCATTCTAGAATGCATACATTATGGGATTCTGGAATTCACGCATTCTGTGAATCTAGAAGTCAGACATTCTTTCTGGCATTCAGACGTTCTAAAATTCTAGAATTCAGACATTGTGGGTTTCTGGAACAGAGACGTTCTGCAACACACATTTTAGTCACCTTGTGCTCAGACATTCCGTGAATCTCTCATTCAGATATCCTATGATTCATGCAATCGTTCCTTCCGGGATTTTGGAATTCACACTGTCCTAAGATTCCAGAACTCAGACGTTTTTTGATTCTACCATTCCGGAAATTATACATCCGGAGACTCTAGAATTCTAAAATTTTATGACTCTAGAATTCAGACATTTTGGGAATCTAGAATTCAGACGTTTTAGGATTCTAGAATTCAGACACTGGAAGATTCTAGAATTCGGACCTTTTAAAGATTCCAGAGTCCATACATTCTAGGAATCCATAATTCAGACATCTTCTGAGTCTAGGTTTTCGACATTTTCACATTGGAGAATTCAGACCTGTTGAAGATTCCAGAATGCATACATTCCGAGATTCTGGAATTCACACATACTAAAATTCTAGAATTGAGACATCTTTGGATTCTAGAATTCTAACTGTCTACAATTCTAGAACTCACACATTTTCTGATTCTAGAATTCAGATGTTTTATCGTTTTACAATTCTGTAATTTGGACATGTGCAGATTCTGGAATTCCAGCGTTTTATGATTCTACAATCCATTCATTTTTGGATTCTAGAATTCAGACCCTTTATGATTCCAGAAATCTGACATTCGATGATTCTAGATTTCAGAAATATTTGGGATTCTATAATTCATACATTCTTGGAATCTAGAACTCACACATTCTAGGATTCTGGAATTCATGCATTCTCAAATTATAAAAGTCACACATTCCAGAATTCTAGAATACACGCCTTCTTAACATCGTAGAAGCCATTCTTTCTAGGATTCCAAAATTCAGACGTTTTTACAATGGTAGAATTCATGCATTCTAGGATTCTAGGATTTAGACATATTTAAGACACTAGAATACATACATTCTAAAATTCTAGAATTCAGGTCTTGTTAGGATTCTAGAATTTATACATGATAGGATACTAGAATTCAGACATTCTATGATTCTAGAATTCAGACATTTTCTGTTTCTAGAATTCAGACATTCTGAAATTCTAGAATTCAGCCATTGTTGGATTCTAGAATTGAGACCCTCTACAACACACATTTTAGGAGTCTTGCATTCAGACATTCGATGATTCCCACATTCAGACATCTTATGATCCTAGAATTCAGACCTTCTAGGATTCTAGAATTCGCACTATTTGCAGATTCTAGAATTCATATATTCTAGGAATCTAGGATTCAGACATGTTATGATTCTAGGATTTCGACATTTTTACATTGTAGAATGCAGACCCGTTTAAGATTCTAGAATGCATACATTCCAAGATACTAGAATATACACCTGCTAAAATTCTAGAATTCAGACATCGTTAGATTCTGGAAATTTAACATTCTACAATTCTAGAACACACACATTTTCAGATTCTCGGAATCAGACGTCTTATGATTCTACAATTCTAGAATTTAGACATCCGGAGCTTCTAGAATTCTCACATTTTTTTTTTTAATTTTAGAATTCAGACATTTTAGGATTCTAGAATTCATGAATTCGAAGATTCCAAAATCCGGATCTCTTTTGGATGCCAGAATTCATACATTATAGGCACCTAAAATTCATACTTTTTAGGATTCTGGAAATCATACATTCTTGGATTCTAGAATTCAGACTTTTCTAGTATTCTAGAGTTCATGCATTCTAAGATTCTGGAATTGAGACCTTTTTCAGATTTTAGAATTCATACACCCTAGGATTCTAGAATTCATTCATTTTAGGATTCTAGAACTAAGACTTTTTATGGTCCTAGAATTCAGATATACTACCATTCGATAGTTCCGACATGCTTGCATTCTAGAATTCAGCCTTTCTTCCATGGTAGAATTCACACATTTTAGAATTCGAAAATTTTGACATTTTAACGATTCCACAATTCATACATTTTCGGATTCTAGAATTGAGGCATTTTATGATTCTAGAATTCATACATTCTGGGATTCTAGAATTCGGACCTTTTTAGTATTCTAGAACTCATACATGCTAAGATTCCGGAATTTAGACCAGTTTAAGATTCTAGAAATCATGCACTCTAAAATTCTAGAATGCCTACGTTCTAGGATTCTAAAATTCAGACTTTTTAAGGTTCTAGGATTCGGACATACTATAATTCTACAATTTCCACATTGCTTGAATTCTGGAATTCCGAATTTCTTCATTTATACCATTCTCGCATTCAAAAATTCTAAAATTCATGTATGTGGTGATTCTAGAATTCACACCTTCTCGGATTCTAGAATTCAGACCTCTTTAAAATTCCAGAATTCAGACTTTTTATCCTTCTAGAACTCATGCATTCAAAGATTCTAGAATTCGGATCTATTTAGGATTCTAGAAATCATACACACTATGATTCTGGAATTCAGACCTAGTTAGGATTCTAGAATTCATACGTTTGGGCATTCTGGAATCCATACGTTCTAAACTTGCAAATTTCATGCATTCTACAATTCTGGAATACACACCTTTCTAACATTGTGGAATCCATTCTTTCGAGGATTCTAAAATTCAGGCCTTCTTAAAGTTCTTGAATTCATACATTCTAAGGTTCTGGGATTCTAGGATTTGGACACATTAAAGATTCTAGAATTCGTACATTCTAAAATTCTGGAACCCACATCTTGTTAGCATTCTAGAATGCATACATTATGGGATTCTGGAATTCACGCATTCTGTGAATCTAGAATTCAGACATTGTTTCTGGCATTCAGACGTTCTAAAATTCTAGAATTCAGACATTGTTGGTTTCTGGAACAGAGACGTTCTGCAACACACATTTTAGTCACCTTGTGCTCAGACATTCCGTGAATCTCTCATTCAGATATCCTATGATTCATGCAATCGTTCCTTCCGGGATTTTGGAATTCACACTGTCCTAAGATTCCAGAACTCAGACGTTTTTTGATTCTACCATTCCGGAAATTATACATCCGGAGACTCTAGAATTCTAAAATTTTATGACTCTAGAATTCAGACATTTTGGGAATCTAGAATTCAGACGTTTTAGGATTCTAGAATTCAGACACTGGAAGATTCTAGAATTCGGACCTTTTAAAGATTCCAGAGTCCATACATTCTAGGAATCCATAATTCAGACATCTTCTGAGTCTAGGTTTTCGACATTTTCACATTGGAGAATTCAGACCTGTTGAAGATTCCAGAATGCATACATTCCGAGATTCTGGAATTCACACATACTAAAATTCTAGAATTGAGACATCTTTGGATTCTAGAATTCTAACTGTCTACAATTCTAGAACTCACACATTTTCTGATTCTAGAATTCAGATGTTTTATCGTTTTACAATTCTGTAATTTGGACATGTGCAGATTCTGGAATTCCAGCGTTTTATGATTCTACAATCCATTCATTTTTGGATTCTAGAATTCAGACCCTTTATGATTCCAGAAATCTGACATTCGATGATTCTAGATTTCAGAAATATTTGGGATTCTATAATTCATACATTCTTGGAATCTAGAACTCACACATTCTAGGATTCTGGAATTCATGCATTCTCAAATTATAAAAGTCACACATTCCAGAATTCTAGAATACACGCCTTCTTAACATCGTAGAAGCCATTCTTTCTAGGATTCCAAAATTCAGACGTTTTTACAATGGTAGAATTCATGCATTCTAGGATTCTAGGATTTAGACATATTTAAGACACTAGAATACATACATTCTAAAATTCTAGAATTCAGGTCTTGTTAGGATTCTAGAATTTATACATGATAGGATACTAGAATTCAGACATTCTATGATTCTAGAATTCAGACATTTTCTGTTTCTAGAATTCAGACATTCTGAAATTCTAGAATTCAGCCATTGTTGGATTCTAGAATTGAGACCCTCTACAACACACATTTTAGGAGTCTTGCATTCAGACATTCGATGATTCCCACATTCAGACATCTTATGATCCTAGAATTCAGACCTTCTAGGATTCTAGAATTCGCACTATTTGCAGATTCTAGAATTCATATATTCTAGGAATCTAGGATTCAGACATGTTATGATTCTAGGATTTCGACATTTTTACATTGTAGAATGCAGACCCGTTTAAGATTCTAGAATGCATACATTCCAAGATACTAGAATATACACCTGCTAAAATTCTAGAATTCAGACATCGTTAGATTCTGGAAATTTAACATTCTACAATTCTAGAACACACACATTTTCAGATTCTCGGAATCAGACGTCTTATGATTCTACAATTCTAGAATTTAGACATCCGGAGCTTCTAGAATTCTCACATTTTTTTTTTTAATTTTAGAATTCAGACATTTTAGGATTCTAGAATTCATGAATTCGAAGATTCCAAAATCCGGATCTCTTTTGGATGCCAGAATTCATACATTATAGGCACCTAAAATTCATACTTTTTAGGATTCTGGAAATCATACATTCTTGGATTCTAGAATTCAGACTTTTCTAGTATTCTAGAGTTCATGCATTCTAAGATTCTGGAATTGAGACCTTTTTCAGATTTTAGAATTCATACACCCTAGGATTCTAGAATTCATTCATTTTAGGATTCTAGAACTAAGACTTTTTATGGTCCTAGAATTCAGATATACTACCATTCGATAGTTCCGACATGCTTGCATTCTAGAATTCAGCCTTTCTTCCATGGTAGAATTCACACATTTTAGAATTCGAAAATTTTGACATTTTAACGATTCCACAATTCATACATTTTCGGATTCTAGAATTGAGGCATTTTATGATTCTAGAATTCATACATTCTGGGATTCTAGAATTCGGACCTTTTTAGTATTCTAGAACTCATACATGCTAAGATTCCGGAATTTAGACCAGTTTAAGATTCTAGAAATCATGCACTCTAAAATTCTAGAATGCCTACGTTCTAGGATTCTAAAATTCAGACTTTTTAAGGTTCTAGGATTCGGACATACTATAATTCTACAATTTCCACATTGCTTGAATTCTGGAATTCCGAATTTCTTCATTTATACCATTCTCGCATTCAAAAATTCTAAAATTCATGTATGTGGTGATTCTAGAATTCACACCTTCTCGGATTCTAGAATTCAGACCTCTTTAAAATTCCAGAATTCAGACTTTTTATCCTTCTAGAACTCATGCATTCAAAGATTCTAGAATTCGGATCTATTTAGGATTCTAGAAATCATACACACTATGATTCTGGAATTCAGACCTAGTTAGGATTCTAGAATTCATACGTTTGGGCATTCTGGAATCCATACGTTCTAAACTTGCAAATTTCATGCATTCTACAATTCTGGAATACACACCTTTCTAACATTGTGGAATCCATTCTTTCGAGGATTCTAAAATTCAGGCCTTCTTAAAGTTCTTGAATTCATACATTCTAAGGTTCTGGGATTCTAGGATTTGGACACATTAAAGATTCTAGAATTCGTACATTCTAAAATTCTGGAACCCACATCTTGTTAGCATTCTAGAATGCATACATTATGGGATTCTGGAATTCACGCATTCTGTGAATCTAGAATTCAGACATTGTTTCTGGCATTCAGACGTTCTAAAATTCTAGAATTCAGACATTGCTGGTTTCTGGAACAGAGACGTTCTGCAACACACATTTTAGTCACCTTGTGCTCAGACATTCCGTGAATCTCTCATTCAGATATCCTATGATTCATGCAATCGTTCCTTCCGGGATTTTGGAATTCACACTGTCCTAAGATTCCAGAACTCAGACGTTTTTTGATTCTACCATTCCGGAAATTATACATCCGGAGACTCTAGAATTCTAAAATTTTATGACTCTAGAATTCAGACATTTTGGGAATCTAGAATTCAGACGTTTTAGGATTCTAGAATTCAGACACTGGAAGATTCTAGAATTCGGACCTTTTAAAGATTCCAGAGTCCATACATTCTAGGAATCCATAATTCAGACATCTTCTGAGTCTAGGTTTTCGACATTTTCACATTGGAGAATTCAGACCTGTTGAAGATTCCAGAATGCATACATTCCGAGATTCTGGAATTCACACATACTAAAATTCTAGAATTGAGACATCTTTGGATTCTAGAATTCTAACTGTCTACAATTCTAGAACTCACACATTTTCTGATTCTAGAATTCAGATGTTTTATCGTTTTACAATTCTGTAATTTGGACATGTGCAGATTCTGGAATTCCAGCGTTTTATGATTCTACAATCCATTCATTTTTGGATTCTAGAATTCAGACCCTTTATGATTCCAGAAATCTGACATTCGATGATTCTAGATTTCAGAAATATTTGGGATTCTATAATTCATACATTCTTGGAATCTAGAACTCACACATTCTAGGATTCTGGAATTCATGCATTCTCAAATTATAAAAGTCACACATTCCAGAATTCTAGAATACACGCCTTCTTAACATCGTAGAAGCCATTCTTTCTAGGATTCCAAAATTCAGACGTTTTTACAATGGTAGAATTCATGCATTCTAGGATTCTAGGATTTAGACATATTTAAGACACTAGAATACATACATTCTAAAATTCTAGAATTCAGGTCTTGTTAGGATTCTAGAATTTATACATGATAGGATACTAGAATTCAGACATTCTATGATTCTAGAATTCAGACATTTTCTGTTTCTAGAATTCAGACATTCTGAAATTCTAGAATTCAGCCATTGTTGGATTCTAGAATTGAGACCCTCTACAACACACATTTTAGGAGTCTTGCATTCAGACATTCGATGATTCCCACATTCAGACATCTTATGATCCTAGAATTCAGACCTTCTAGGATTCTAGAATTCGCACTATTTGCAGATTCTAGAATTCATATATTCTAGGAATCTAGGATTCAGACATGTTATGATTCTAGGATTTCGACATTTTTACATTGTAGAATGCAGACCCGTTTAAGATTCTAGAATGCATACATTCCAAGATACTAGAATATACACCTGCTAAAATTCTAGAATTCAGACATCGTTAGATTCTGGAAATTTAACATTCTACAATTCTAGAACACACACATTTTCAGATTCTCGGAATCAGACGTCTTATGATTCTACAATTCTAGAATTTAGACATCCGGAGCTTCTAGAATTCTCACATTTTTTTTTTTAATTTTAGAATTCAGACATTTTAGGATTCTAGAATTCATGAATTCGAAGATTCCAAAATCCGGATCTCTTTTGGATGCCAGAATTCATACATTATAGGCACCTAAAATTCATACTTTTTAGGATTCTGGAAATCATACATTCTTGGATTCTAGAATTCAGACTTTTCTAGTATTCTAGAGTTCATGCATTCTAAGATTCTGGAATTGAGACCTTTTTCAGATTTTAGAATTCATACACCCTAGGATTCTAGAATTCATTCATTTTAGGATTCTAGAACTAAGACTTTTTATGGTCCTAGAATTCAGATATACTACCATTCGATAGTTCCGACATGCTTGCATTCTAGAATTCAGCCTTTCTTCCATGGTAGAATTCACACATTTTAGAATTCGAAAATTTTGACATTTTAACGATTCCACAATTCATACATTTTCGGATTCTAGAATTGAGGCATTTTATGATTCTAGAATTCATACATTCTGGGATTCTAGAATTCGGACCTTTTTAGTATTCTAGAACTCATACATGCTAAGATTCCGGAATTTAGACCAGTTTAAGATTCTAGAAATCATGCACTCTAAAATTCTAGAATGCCTACGTTCTAGGATTCTAAAATTCAGACTTTTTAAGGTTCTAGGATTCGGACATACTATAATTCTACAATTTCCACATTGCTTGAATTCTGGAATTCCGAATTTCTTCATTTATACCATTCTCGCATTCAAAAATTCTAAAATTCATGTATGTGGTGATTCTAGAATTCACACCTTCTCGGATTCTAGAATTCAGACCTCTTTAAAATTCCAGAATTCAGACTTTTTATCCTTCTAGAACTCATGCATTCAAAGATTCTAGAATTCGGATCTATTTAGGATTCTAGAAATCATACACACTATGATTCTGGAATTCAGACCTAGTTAGGATTCTAGAATTCATACGTTTGGGCATTCTGGAATCCATACGTTCTAAACTTGCAAATTTCATGCATTCTACAATTCTGGAATACACACCTTTCTAACATTGTGGAATCCATTCTTTCGAGGATTCTAAAATTCAGGCCTTCTTAAAGTTCTTGAATTCATACATTCTAAGGTTCTGGGATTCTAGGATTTGGACACATTAAAGATTCTAGAATTCGTACATTCTAAAATTCTGGAACCCACATCTTGTTAGCATTCTAGAATGCATACATTATGGGATTCTGGAATTCACGCATTCTGTGAATCTAGAATTCAGACATTGTTTCTGGCATTCAGACGTTCTAAAATTCTAGAATTCAGACATTGCTGGTTTCTGGAACAGAGACGTTCTGCAACACACATTTTAGTCACCTTGTGCTCAGACATTCCGTGAATCTCTCATTCAGATATCCTATGATTCATGCAATCGTTCCTTCCGGGATTTTGGAATTCACACTGTCCTAAGATTCCAGAACTCAGACGTTTTTTGATTCTACCATTCCGGAAATTATACATCCGGAGACTCTAGAATTCTAAAATTTTATGACTCTAGAATTCAGACATTTTGGGAATCTAGAATTCAGACGTTTTAGGATTCTAGAATTCAGACACTGGAAGATTCTAGAATTCGGACCTTTTAAAGATTCCAGAGTCCATACATTCTAGGAATCCATAATTCAGACATCTTCTGAGTCTAGGTTTTCGACATTTTCACATTGGAGAATTCAGACCTGTTGAAGATTCCAGAATGCATACATTCCGAGATTCTGGAATTCACACATACTAAAATTCTAGAATTGAGACATCTTTGGATTCTAGAATTCTAACTGTCTACAATTCTAGAACTCACACATTTTCTGATTCTAGAATTCAGATGTTTTATCGTTTTACAATTCTGTAATTTGGACATGTGCAGATTCTGGAATTCCAGCGTTTTATGATTCTACAATCCATTCATTTTTGGATTCTAGAATTCAGACCCTTTATGATTCCAGAAATCTGACATTCGATGATTCTAGATTTCAGAAATATTTGGGATTCTATAATTCATACATTCTTGGAATCTAGAACTCACACATTCTAGGATTCTGGAATTCATGCATTCTCAAATTATAAAAGTCACACATTCCAGCATTCTAGAATACACGCCTTCTTAACATCGTAGAAGCCATTCTTTCTAGGATTCCAAAATTCAGACGTTTTTACAATGGTAGAATTCATGCATTCTAGGATTCTAGGATTTAGACATATTTAAGACACTAGAATACATACATTCTAAAATTCTAGAATTCAGGTCTTGTTAGGATTCTAGAATTTATACATGATAGGATACTAGAATTCAGACATTCTATGATTCTAGAATTCAGACATTTTCTGTTTCTAGAATTCAGACATTCTGAAATTCTAGAATTCAGCCATTGTTGGATTCTAGAATTGAGACCCTCTACAACACACATTTTAGGAGTCTTGCATTCAGACATTCGATGATTCCCACATTCAGACATCTTATGATCCTAGAATTCAGACCTTCTAGGATTCTAGAATTCGCACTATTTGCAGATTCTAGAATTCATATATTCTAGGAATCTAGGATTCAGACATGTTATGATTCTAGGATTTCGACATTTTTACATTGTAGAATGCAGACCCGTTTAAGATTCTAGAATGCATACATTCCAAGATACTAGAATATACACCTGCTAAAATTCTAGAATTCAGACATCGTTAGATTCTGGAAATTTAACATTCTACAATTCTAGAACACACACATTTTCAGATTCTCGGAATCAGACGTCTTATGATTCTACAATTCTAGAATTTAGACATCCGGAGCTTCTAGAATTCTCACATTTTTTTTTTTAATTTTAGAATTCAGACATTTTAGGATTCTAGAATTCATGAATTCGAAGATTCCAAAATCCGGATCTCTTTTGGATGCCAGAATTCATACATTATAGGCACCTAAAATTCATACTTTTTAGGATTCTGGAAATCATACATTCTTGGATTCTAGAATTCAGACTTTTCTAGTATTCTAGAGTTCATGCATTCTAAGATTCTGGAATTGAGACCTTTTTCAGATTCTAGAATTCATACACCCTAGGATTCTAGAATTCATTCATTTTAGGATTCTAGAACTAAGACTTTTTATGGTCCTAGAATTCAGATATACTACCATTCGATAGTTCCGACATGCTTGCATTCTAGAATTCAGCCTTTCTTCCATGGTAGAATTCACACATTTTAGAATTCGAAAATTTTGACATTTTAACGATTCCACAATTCATACATTTTCGGATTCTAGAATTGAGGCATTTTATGATTCTAGAATTCATACATTCTGGGATTCTAGAATACAGACATTTTAGGATTCGGAAATTTATACATTCTAGGTTCTGGAGTTTAGACGTTTTGAAGATGCTAGAATTCAGACTTCTTTAGGATTCTAGAATGTGTGCCTTGTAGGATTCCAGAATTCACACGTTCTAGGATTCTAGAATTCAGACATTTCTTGATGCTAGTATTCAGTCATTCTAAAATTCTAGAATTCAGACATCATCGTTGGATTCTAAAATTAACACTTTCCACAATTCTAGGACTAACACTTTTTAGGGTTTTAGAATTGAGACATTTTATCATTGTAGAATTCTAGAATATGGACATCCTCATATTCTAGAATTCAGACATTTTATGATTTTAGGATTCATACAGTTCAGAACTGTAGAATTCAGACCTTTTTAAGATTCTAGAATTCATACATTTCAGGATTCTAGTATTCAGACATTCTATCATTCTTCCATTCATAGACCTTATGATGCTAAAGTTCATCTGTTCTAGGATTCTGGAATACATCCTTTATTGTAATTCCCGAATTCAACCGTTCTCGTATTCTAGAATTTAGACATTTTGTGATTCTAGAATTCAGATATTCTAAAGCTCTAGAATTCAGATATGGTTGGAGTCCAGATTTCAGACTTTCTACAATTCTAGAACTCAGACATTTTGGGATTCCAGAAATTCACACATTCCAGGATTCTAAAGTCCAATCCTGTCTTAGGATTCTAGAATGCGTACCTTCTAGGATTCTAGAATTCATATAGGTTAGGCTTTTAGAATTCATACATTCTAGGATTCCAGAATTCAGACCTGTATAGGATTCTAGAATTCATACATTCTAGGATTCTAGAATTCGGACCTTTTTAGTATTCTAGAACTCATACATGCTAAGATTCCGGAATTTAGACCAGTTTAAGATTCTAGAAATCATGCACTCTAAAATTCTAGAATGCCTACGTTCTAGGATTCTAAAATTCAGACTTTTTAAGGTTCTAGGATTCGGACATACTATAATTCTACAATTTCCACATTGCTTGAATTCTGGAATTCCGAATTTCTTCATTTATACCATTCTCGCATTCAAAAATTCTAAAATTCATGTATGTGGTGATTCTAGAATTCACACCTTCTCGGATTCTAGAATTCAGACCTCTTTAAAATTCCAGAATTCAGACTTTTTATCCTTCTAGAACTCATGCATTCAAAGATTCTAGAATTCGGATCTATTTAGGATTCTAGAAATCATACACTCTAAGATTCTGGAATTCAGACCTAGTTAGGATTCTAGAATTCATACGTTTGGGCATTCTGGAATCCATACGTTCTAACCTTGCAAATTTCATGCATTCTACAATTCTGGAATACACACCTTTCTAACATTGTGGAATCCATTCTTTCGAGGATTCTAAAATTCAGGCCTTCTTAAAGTTCTTGAATTCATACATTCTAAGGTTCTGGGATTCTAGGATTTGGACACATTAAAGATTCTAGAATTCGTACATTCTAAAATTCTGGAACCCACATCTTGTTAGCATTCTAGAATGCATACATTATGGGATTCTGGAATTCACGCATTCTGTGAATCTAGAATTCAGACATTGTTTCTGGCATTCAGACGTTCTAAAATTCTAGAATTCAGACATTGTGGGTTTCTGGAACAGAGACGTTCTGCAACACACATTTTAGTCACCTTGTGCTCAGACATTCCGTGAATCTCTCATTCAGATATCCTATGATTCATGCAATCGTTCCTTCCGGGATTTTGGAATTCACACTGTCCTAAGATTCCAGAACTCAGACGTTTTTTGATTCTACCATTCCGGAAATTATACATCCGGAGACTCTAGAATTCTAAAATTTTATGACTCTAGAATTCAGACATTTTGGGAATCTAGAATTCAGACGTTTTAGGATTCTAGAATTCAGACACTGGAAGATTCTAGAATTCGGACCTTTTAAAGATTCCAGAGTCCATACATTCTAGGAATCCATAATTCAGACATCTTCTGAGTCTAGGTTTTCGACATTTTCACATTGGAGAATTCAGACCTGTTGAAGATTCCAGAATGCATACATTCCGAGATTCTGGAATTCACACATACTAAAATTCTAGAATTGAGACATCTTTGGATTCTAGAATTCTAACTGTCTACAATTCTAGAACTCACACATTTTCTGATTCTAGAATTCAGATGTTTTATCGTTTTACAATTCTGTAATTTGGACATGTGCAGATTCTGGAATTCCAGCGTTTTATGATTCTACAATCCATTCATTTTTGGATTCTAGAATTCAGACCCTTTATGATTCCAGAAATCTGACATTCGATGATTCTAGATTTCAGAAATATTTGGGATTCTATAATTCATACATTCTTGGAATCTAGAACTCACACATTCTAGGATTCTGGAATTCATGCATTCTCAAATTATAAAAGTCACACATTCCAGAATTCTAGAATACACGCCTTCTTAACATCGTAGAAGCCATTCTTTCTAGGATTCCAAAATTCAGACGTTTTTACAATGGTAGAATTCATGCATTCTAGGATTCTAGGATTTAGACATATTTAAGACACTAGAATACATACATTCTAAAATTCTAGAATTCAGGTCTTGTTAGGATTCTAGAATTTATACATGATAGGATACTAGAATTCAGACATTCTATGATTCTAGAATTCAGACATTTTATGTTTCTAGAATTCAGACATTCTGAAATTCTAGAATTCAGCCATTGTTGGATTCTAGAATTGAGACCCTCTACAACACACATTTTAGGAGTCTTGCATTCAGACATTCGATGATTCCCACATTCAGACATCTTATGATCCTAGAATTCAGACCTTCTAGGATTCTAGAATTCGCACTATTTGCAGATTCTAGAATTCAGATATTCTAGGAATCTAGGATTCAGACATGTTATGATTCTAGGATTTCGACATTTTTACATTGTAGAATGCAGACCCGTTTAAGATTCTAGAATGCATACATTCCAAGATTCTAGAATATACACCTGCTAAAATTCTAGAATTCAGACATCGTTAGATTCTGGAAATTTAACATTCTACAATTCTAGAACACACACATTTTCAGATTCTCGGAATCAGACGTCTTATGATTCTACAATTCTAGAATTTAGACATCCGGAGCTTCTAGAATTCTCACATTTTTTTTTTAAATTTTAGAATTCAGACATTTTAGGATTCTAGAATTCATGAATTCGAAGATTCCAAAATCCGGATCTCTTTTGGATGCCAGAATTCATACATTATAGGCACCTAAAATTCATACTTTTTAGGATTCTGGAAATCATACATTCTTGGATTCTAGAATTCAGACTTTTCTAGTATTCTAGAGTTCATGCATTCTAAGATTCTGGAATTGAGACCTTTTTCAGATTCTAGAATTCATACACCCTAGGATTCTAGAATTCATTCATTTTAGGATTCTAGAACTAAGACTTTTTATGGTCCTAGAATTCAGATATACTACCATTCGATAGTTCCGACATGCTTGCATTCTAGAATTCAGCCTTTCTTCCATGGTAGAATTCACACATTTTAGAATTCGAAAATTTTGACATTTTAACGATTCCACAATTCATACATTTTCGGATTCTAGAATTGAGGCATTTTATGATTCTAGAATTCATACATTCTGGGATTCTAGAATACAGACATTTTAGGATTCGGAAATTTATACATTCTAGGTTCTGGAGTTTAGACGTTTTGAAGATGCTAGAATTCAGACTTCTTTAGGATTCTAGAATGTGTGCCTTGTAGGATTCCAGAATTCACACGTTCTAGGATTCTAGAATTCAGACATTTCTTGATGCTAGTATTCAGTCATTCTAAAATTCTAGAATTCAGACATCATCGTTGGATTCTAAAATTAACACTTTCCACAATTCTAGGACTAACACTTTTTAGGGTTTTAGAATTGAGACATTTTATCATTGTAGAATTCTAGAATATGGACATCCTCATATTCTAGAATTCAGACATTTTATGATTTTAGGATTCATACAGTTCAGAACTGTAGAATTCAGACCTTTTTAAGATTCTAGAATTCATACATTTCAGGATTCTAGTATTCAGACATTCTATCATTCTTCCATTCATAGACCTTATGATGCTAAAGTTCATCTGTTCTAGGATTCTGGAATACATCCTTTATTGTAATTCCCGAATTCAACCGTTCTCGTATTCTAGAATTTAGACATTTTGTGATTCTAGAATTCAGATATTCTAAAGCTCTAGAATTCAGATATGGTTGGAGTCCAGATTTCAGACTTTCTACAATTCTAGAACTCAGACATTTTGGGATTCCAGAAATTCACACATTCCAGGATTCTAAAGTCCAATCCTGTCTTAGGATTCTAGAATGCGTACCTTCTAGGATTCTAGAATTCATATAGGTTAGGCTTTTAGAATTCATACATTCTAGGATTCCAGAATTCAGACCTGTATAGGATTCTAGAATTCATACATTCTAGGATTCTAGAATTCGGACCTTTTTAGTATTCTAGAACTCATACATGCTAAGATTCCGGAATTTAGACCAGTTTAAGATTCTAGAAATCATGCACTCTAAAATTCTAGAATGCCTACGTTCTAGGATTCTAAAATTCAGACTTTTTAAGGTTCTAGGATTCGGACATACTATAATTCTACAATTTCCACATTGCTTGAATTCTGGAATTCCGAATTTCTTCATTTATACCATTCTCGCATTCAAAAATTCTAAAATTCATGTATGTGGTGATTCTAGAATTCACACCTTCTCGGATTCTAGAATTCAGACCTCTTTAAAATTCCAGAATTCAGACTTTTTATCCTTCTAGAACTCATGCATTCAAAGATTCTAGAATTCGGATCTATTTAGGATTCTAGAAATCATACACTCTAAGATTCTGGAATTCAGACCTAGTTAGGATTCTAGAATTCATACGTTTGGGCATTCTGGAATCCATACGTTCTAAACTTGCAAATTTCATGCATTCTACAATTCTGGAATACACACCTTTCTAACATTGTGGAATCCATTCTTTCGAGGATTCTAAAATTCAGGCCTTCTTAAAGTTCTTGAATTCATACATTCTAAGGTTCTGGGATTCTAGGATTTGGACACATTAAAGATTCTAGAATTCGTACATTCTAAAATTCTGGAACCCACATCTTGTTAGCATTCTAGAATGCATACATTATGGGATTCTGGAATTCACGCATTCTGTGAATCTAGAATTCAGACATTGTTTCTGGCATTCAGACGTTCTAAAATTCTAGAATTCAGACATTGTGGGTTTCTGGAACAGAGACGTTCTGCAACACACATTTTAGTCACCTTGTGCTCAGACATTCCGTGAATCTCTCATTCAGATATCCTATGATTCATGCAATCGTTCCTTCCGGGATTTTGGAATTCACACTGTCCTAAGATTCCAGAACTCAGACGTTTTTTGATTCTACCATTCCGGAAATTATACATCCGGAGACTCTAGAATTCTAAAATTTTATGACTCTAGAATTCAGACATTTTGGGAATCTAGAATTCAGACGTTTTAGGATTCTAGAATTCAGACACTGGAAGATTCTAGAATTCGGACCTTTTAAAGATTCCAGAGTCCATACATTCTAGGAATCCATAATTCAGACATCTTCTGAGTCTAGGTTTTCGACATTTTCACATTGGAGAATTCAGACCTGTTGAAGATTCCAGAATGCATACATTCCGAGATTCTGGAATTCACACATACTAAAATTCTAGAATTGAGACATCTTTGGATTCTAGAATTCTAACTGTCTACAATTCTAGAACTCACACATTTTCTGATTCTAGAA
The DNA here is from genome assembly GCF_048565385.1 of Saimiri boliviensis. Taxonomy (NCBI): domain Eukaryota; kingdom Metazoa; phylum Chordata; class Mammalia; order Primates; family Cebidae; genus Saimiri; species Saimiri boliviensis. Next base: position 80,637,080 of record NC_133470.1, on the reverse strand, counting down.
TTCAGATGTTTTATCGTTTTACAATTCTGTAATTTGGACATGTGCAGATTCTGGAATTCCAGCGTTTTATGATTCTACAATCCATTCATTTTTGGATTCTAGAATTCAGACCCTTTATGATTCCAGAAATCTGACATTCGATGATTCTAGATTTCAGAAATATTTGGGATTCTATAATTCATACATTCTTGGAATCTAGAACTCACACATTCTAGGATTCTGGAATTCATGCATTCTCAAATTATAAAAGTCACACATTCCAGCATTCTAGAATACACGCCTTCTTAACATCGTAGAAGCCATTCTTTCTAGGATTCCAAAATTCAGACGTTTTTACAATGGTAGAATTCATGCATTCTAGGATTCTAGGATTTAGACATATTTAAGACACTAGAATACATACATTCTAAAATTCTAGAATTCAGGTCTTGTTAGGATTCTAGAATTTATACATGATAGGATACTAGAATTCAGACATTCTATGATTCTAGAATTCAGACATTTTATGTTTCTAGAATTCAGACATTCTGAAATTCTAGAATTCAGCCATTGTTGGATTCTAGAATTGAGACCCTCTACAACACACATTTTAGGAGTCTTGCATTCAGACATTCGATGATTCCCACATTCAGACATCTTATGATCCTAGAATTCAGACCTTCTAGGATTCTAGAATTCGCACTATTTGCAGATTCTAGAATTCAGATATTCTAGGAATCTAGGATTCAGACATGTTATGATTCTAGGATTTCGACATTTTTACATTGTAGAATGCAGACCCGTTTAAGATTCTAGAATGCATACATTCCAAGATTCTAGAATATACACCTGCTAAAATTCTAGAATTCAGACATCGTTAGATTCTGGAAATTTAACATTCTACAATTCTAGAACACACACATTTTCAGATTCTCGGAATCAGACGTCTTATGATTCTACAATTCTAGAATTTAGACATCCGGAGCTTCTAGAATTCTCACATTTTTTTTTTTAATTTTAGAATTCAGACATTTTAGGATTCTAGAATTCATGAATTCGAAGATTCCAAAATCCGGATCTCTTTTGGATGCCAGAATTCATACATTATAGGCACCTAAAATTCATACTTTTTAGGATTCTGGAAATCATACATTCTTGGATTCTAGAATTCAGACTTTTCTAGTATTCTAGAGTTCATGCATTCTAAGATTCTGGAATTGAGACCTTTTTCAGATTCTAGAATTCATACACCCTAGGATTCTAGAATTCATTCATTTTAGGATTCTAGAACTAAGACTTTTTATGGTCCTAGAATTCAGATATACTACCATTCGATAGTTCCGACATGCTTGCATTCTAGAATTCAGCCTTTCTTCCATGGTAGAATTCACACATTTTAGAATTCGAAAATTTTGACATTTTAACGATTCCACAATTCATACATTTTCGGATTCTAGAATTGAGGCATTTTATGATTCTAGAATTCATACATTCTGGGATTCTAGAATACAGACATTTTAGGATTCGGAAATTTATACATTCTAGGTTCTGGAGTTTAGACGTTTTGAAGATGCTAGAATTCAGACTTCTTTAGGATTCTAGAATGTGTGCCTTGTAGGATTCCAGAATTCACACGTTCTAGGATTCTAGAATTCAGACATTTCTTGATGCTAGTATTCAGTCATTCTAAAATTCTAGAATTCAGACATCATCGTTGGATTCTAAAATTAACACTTTCCACAATTCTAGGACTAACACTTTTTAGGGTTTTAGAATTGAGACATTTTATCATTGTAGAATTCTAGAATATGGACATCCTCATATTCTAGAATTCAGACATTTTATGATTTTAGGATTCATACAGTTCAGAACTGTAGAATTCAGACCTTTTTAAGATTCTAGAATTCATACATTTCAGGATTCTAGTATTCAGACATTCTATCATTCTTCCATTCATAGACCTTATGATGCTAAAGTTCATCTGTTCTAGGATTCTGGAATACATCCTTTATTGTAATTCCCGAATTCAACCGTTCTCGTATTCTAGAATTTAGACATTTTGTGATTCTAGAATTCAGATATTCTAAAGCTCTAGAATTCAGATATGGTTGGAGTCCAGATTTCAGACTTTCTACAATTCTAGAACTCAGACATTTTGGGATTCCAGAAATTCACACATTCCAGGATTCTAAAGTCCAATCCTGTCTTAGGATTCTAGAATGCGTACCTTCTAGGATTCTAGAATTCATATAGGTTAGGCTTTTAGAATTCATACATTCTAGGATTCCAGAATTCAGACCTGTATAGGATTCTAGAATTCATACATTCTAGGATTCTAGAATTCGGACCTTTTTAGTATTCTAGAACTCATACATGCTAAGATTCCGGAATTTAGACCAGTTTAAGATTCTAGAAATCATGCACTCTAAAATTCTAGAATGCCTACGTTCTAGGATTCTAAAATTCAGACTTTTTAAGGTTCTAGGATTCGGACATACTATAATTCTACAATTTCCACATTGCTTGAATTCTGGAATTCCGAATTTCTTCATTTATACCATTCTCGCATTCAAAAATTCTAAAATTCATGTATGTGGTGATTCTAGAATTCACACCTTCTCGGATTCTAGAATTCAGACCTCTTTAAAATTCCAGAATTCAGACTTTTTATCCTTCTAGAACTCATGCATTCAAAGATTCTAGAATTCGGATCTATTTAGGATTCTAGAAATCATACACTCTAAGATTCTGGAATTCAGACCTAGTTAGGATTCTAGAATTCATACGTTTGGGCATTCTGGAATCCATACGTTCTAAACTTGCAAATTTCATGCATTCTACAATTCTGGAATACACACCTTTCTAACATTGTGGAATCCATTCTTTCGAGGATTCTAAAATTCAGGCCTTCTTAAAGTTCTTGAATTCATACATTCTAAGGTTCTGGGATTCTAGGATTTGGACACATTAAAGATTCTAGAATTCGTACATTCTAAAATTCTGGAACCCACATCTTGTTAGCATTCTAGAATGCATACATTATGGGATTCTGGAATTCACGCATTATGTGAATCTAGAATTCAGACATTGTTTCTGGCATTCAGACGTTCTAAAATTCTAGAATTCAGACATTGTGGGTTTCTGGAACAGAGACGTTCTGCAACACACATTTTAGTCACCTTGTGCTCAGACATTCCGTGAATCTCTCATTCAGATATCCTATGATTCATGCAATCGTTCCTTCCGGGATTTTGGAATTCACACTGTCCTAAGATTCCAGAACTCAGACGTTTTTTGATTCTACCATTCCGGAAATTATACATCCGGAGACTCTAGAATTCTAAAATTTTATGACTCTAGAATTCAGACATTTTGGGAATCTAGAATTCAGACGTTTTAGGATTCTAGAATTCAGACACTGGAAGATTCTAGAATTCGGACCTTTTAAAGATTCCAGAGTCCATACATTCTAGGAATCCATAATTCAGACATCTTCTGAGTCTAGGTTTTCGACATTTTCACATTGGAGAATTCAGACCTGTTGAAGATTCCAGAATGCATACATTCCGAGATTCTGGAATTCACACATACTAAAATTCTAGAATTGAGACATCTTTGGATTCTAGAATTCTAACTGTCTACAATTCTAGAACTCACACATTTTCTGATTCTAGAATTCAGATGTTTTATCGTTTTACAATTCTGTAATTTGGACATGTGCAGATTCTGGAATTCCAGCGTTTTATGATTCTACAATCCATTCATTTTTGGATTCTAGAATTCAGACCCTTTATGATTCCAGAAATCTGACATTCGATGATTCTAGATTTCAGAAATATTTGGGATTCTATAATTCATACATTCTTGGAATCTAGAACTCACACATTCTAGGATTCTGGAATTCATGCATTCTCAAATTATAAAAGTCACACATTCCAGCATTCTAGAATACACGCCTTCTTAACATCGTAGAAGCCATTCTTTCTAGGATTCCAAAATTCAGACGTTTTTACAATGGTAGAATTCATGCATTTTAGGATTCTAGGATTTAGACATATTTAAGACACTAGAATACATACATTCTAAAATTCTAGAATTCAGGTCTTGTTAGGATTCTAGAATTTATACATGATAGGATACTAGAATTCAGACATTCTATGATTCTAGAATTCAGACATTTTCTGTTTCTAGAATTCAGACATTCTGAAATTCTAGAATTCAGCCATTGTTGGATTCTAGAATTGAGACCCTCTACAACACACATTTTAGGAGTCTTGCATTCAGACATTCGATGATTCCCACATTCAGACATCTTATGATCCTAGAATTCAGACCTTCTAGGATTCTAGAATTCGCACTATTTGCAGATTCTAGAATTCAGATATTCTAGGAATCTATGATTCAGTCATGTTATGATTCTAGGATTTCGACATTTTTACATTGTAGAATGCAGACCCGTTTAAGATTCTAGAATGCATACATTCCAAGATTCTAGAATATACACCTGCTAAAATTCTAGAATTCAGACATCGTTAGATTCTGGAAATTTAACATTCTACAATTCTAGAACACACACATTTTCAGATTCTCGGAATCAGACGTCTTATGATTCTACAATTCTAGAATTTAGACATCCGGAGCTTCTACAATTCTCACATTTTTTTTTTTTAATTTTAGAATTCAGACATTTTAGGATTCTAGAATTCATGAATTCGAAGATTCCAAAATCCGGATCTCTTTTGGATGCCAGAATTCATACATTATAGGCACCTAAAATTCATACTTTTTAGGATTCTGGAAATCATACATTCTTGGATTCTAGAATTCAGACTTTTCTAGTATTCTAGAGTTCATGCATTCTAAGATTCTGGAATTGAGACCTTTTTCAGATTCTAGAATTCATACACCCTAGGATTCTAGAATTCATTCATTTTAGGATTCTAGAACTAAGACTTTTTATGGTCCTAGAATTCAGATATACTACCATTCGATAGTTCCGACATGCTTGCATTCTAGAATTCAGCCTTTCTTCCATGGTAGAATTCACACATTTTAGAATTCGAAAATTTTGACATTTTAACGATTCCACAATTCATACATTTTCGGATTCTAGAATTGAGGCATTTTATGATTCTAGAATTCATACATTCTGGGATTCTAGAATACAGACATTTTAGGATTCGGAAATTTATACATTCTAGGTTCTGGAGTTTAGACGTTTTGAAGATGCTAGAATTCAGACTTCTTTAGGATTCTAGAATGTGTGCCTTGTAGGATTCCAGAATTCACACGTTCTAGGATTCTAGAATTCAGACATTTCTTGATGCTAGTATTCAGTCATTCTAAAATTCTAGAATTCAGACATCATCGTTGGATTCTAAAATTAACACTTTCCACAATTCTAGGACTAACACTTTTTAGGGTTTTAGAATTGAGACATTTTATCATTGTAGAATTCTAGAATATGGACATCCTCATATTCTAGAATTCAGACATTTTATGATTTTAGGATTCATACAGTTCAGAACTGTAGAATTCAGACCTTTTTAAGATTCTAGAATTCATACATTTCAGGATTCTAGTATTCAGACATTCTATCATTCTTCCATTCATAGACCTTATGATGCTAAAGTTCATCTGTTCTAGGATTCTGGAATACATCCTTTATTGTAATTCCCGAATTCAACCGTTCTCGTATTCTAGAATTTAGACATTTTGTGATTCTAGAATTCAGATATTCTAAAGCTCTAGAATTCAGATATGGTTGGAGTCCAGATTTCAGACTTTCTACAATTCTAGAACTCAGACATTTTGGGATTCCAGAAATTCACACATTCCAGGATTCTAAAGTCCAATCCTGTCTTAGGATTCTAGAATGCGTACCTTCTAGGATTCTAGAATTCATATAGGTTAGGCTTTTAGAATTCATACATTCTAGGATTCCAGAATTCAGACCTGTATAGGATTCTAGAATTCATACATTCTAGGATTCTAGAATTCGGACCTTTTTAGTATTCTAGAACTCATACATGCTAAGATTCCGGAATTTAGACCAGTTTAAGATTCTAGAAATCATGCACTCTAAAATTCTAGAATGCCTACGTTCTAGGATTCTAAAATTCAGACTTTTTAAGGTTCTAGGATTCGGACATACTATAATTCTACAATTTCCACATTGCTTGAATTCTGGAATTCCGAATTTCTTCATTTATACCATTCTCGCATTCAAAAATTCTAAAATTCATGTATGTGGTGATTCTAGAATTCACACCTTCTCGGATTCTAGAATTCAGACCTCTTTAAAATTCCAGAATTCAGACTTTTTATCCTTCTAGAACTCATGCATTCAAAGATTCTAGAATTCGGATCTATTTAGGATTCTAGAAATCATACACTCTAAGATTCTGGAATTCAGACCTAGTTAGGATTCTAGAATTCATACGTTTGGGCATTCTGGAATCCATACGTTCTAAACTTGCAAATTTCATGCATTCTACAATTCTGGAATACACACCTTTCTAACATTGTGGAATCCATTCTTTCGAGGATTCTAAAATTCAGGCCTTCTTAAAGTTCTTGAATTCATACATTCTAAGGTTCTGGGATTCTAGGATTTGGACACATTAAAGATTCTAGAATTCGTACATTCTAAAATTCTGGAACCCACATCTTGTTAGCATTCTAGAATGCATACATTATGGGATTCTGGAATTCACGCATTCTGTGAATCTAGAATTCAGACATTGTTTCTGGCATTCAGACGTTCTAAAATTCTAGAATTCAGACATTGTGGGTTTCTGGAACAGAGACGTTCTGCAACACACATTTTAGTCACCTTGTGCTCAGACATTCCGTGAATCTCTCATTCAGATATCCTATGATTCATGCAATCGTTCCTTCCGGGATTTTGGAATTCACACTGTCCTAAGATTCCAGAACTCAGACGTTTTTTGATTCTACCATTCCGGAAATTATACATCCGGAGACTCTAGAATTCTAAAATTTTATGACTCTAGAATTCAGACATTTTGGGAATCTAGAATTCAGACGTTTTAGGATTCTAGAATTCAGACACTGGAAGATTCTAGAATTCGGACCTTTTAAAGATTCCAGAGTCCATACATTCTAGGAATCCATAATTCAGACATCTTCTGAGTCTAGGTTTTCGACATTTTCACATTGGAGAATTCAGACCTGTTGAAGATTCCAGAATGCATACATTCTGAGATTCTGGAATTCACACATACTAAAATTCTAGAATTGAGACATCTTTGGATTCTAGAATTCTAACTGTCTACAATTCTAGAACTCACACATTTTCTGATTCTAGAATTCAGATGTTTTATCGTTTTACAATTCTGTAATTTGGACATGTGCAGATTCTGGAATTCCAGCGTTTTATGATTCTACAATCCATTCATTTTTGGATTCTAGAATTCAGACCCTTTATGATTCCAGAAATCTGACATTCGATGATTCTAGATTTCAGAAATATTTGGGATTCTATAATTCATACATTCTTGGAATCTAGAACTCACACATTCTAGGATTCTGGAATTCATGCATTCTCAAATTATAAAAGTCACACATTCCAGAATTCTAGAATACACGCCTTCTTAACATCGTAGAAGCCATTCTTTCTAGGATTCCAAAATTCAGACGTTTTTACAATGGTAGAATTCATGCATTCTAGGATTCTAGGATTTAGACATATTTAAGACACTAGAATACATACATTCTAAAATTCTAGAATTCAGGTCTTGTTAGGATTCTAGAATTTATACATGATAGGACACTAGAATTCAGACATTCTATGATTCTAGAATTTAGACATTTTCTGTTTCTAGAATTCAGACTTTCTGAAATTCTAGAATTCAGCCATTGTTGGATTCTAGAATTGAGACCCTCTACAACACACATTTTAGGAGTCTTGCATTCAGACATTCGATGATTCCCACATTCAGACATCTTATGATCCTAGAATTCAGACCTTCTAGGATTCTAGAATTCGCACTATTTGCAGATTCTAGAATTCATATATTCTAGGAATCTAGGATTCAGACATGTTATGATTCTAGGATTTCGACATTTTTACATTGTAGAATGCAGACCCGTTTAAGATTCTAGAATGCATACATTCCAAGATTCTAGAATATACACCTGCTAAAATTCTAGAATTCAGACATCGTTAGATTCTGGAAATTTAACATTCTACAATTCTAGAACACACACATTTTCAGATTCTCGGAATCAGACGTCTTATGATTCTACAATTCTAGAATTTAGACATCCGGAGCTTCTAGAATTCTCACATTTTTTTTTTTAATTTTAGAATTCAGACATTTTAGGATTCTAGAATTCATGAATTCGAAGATTCCAAAATCCGGATCTCTTTTGGATGCCAGAATTCATACATTATAGGCACCTAAAATTCATACTTTTTAGGATTCTGGAAATCATACATTCTTGGATTCTAGAATTCAGACTTTTCTAGTATTCTAGAGTTCATGCATTCTAAGATTCTGGAATTGAGACCTTTTTCAGATTCTAGAATTCATACACCCTAGGATTCTAGAATTCATTCATTTTAGGATTCTAGAACTAAGACTTTTTATGGTCCTAGAATTCAGATATACTACCATTCGATAGTTCCGACATGCTTGCATTCTAGAATTCAGCCTTTCTTCCATGGTAGAATTCACACATTTTAGAATTCGAAAATTTTGACATTTTAACGATTCCACAATTCATACATTTTCGGATTCTAGAATTGAGGCATTTTATGATTCTAGAATTCATACATTCTGGGATTCTAGAATACAGACATTTTAGGATTCGGAAATTTATACATTCTAGGTTCTGGAGTTTAGACGTTTTGAAGATGCTAGAATTCAGACTTCTTTAGGATTCTAGAATGTGTGCCTTGTAGGATTCCAGAATTCACACGTTCTAGGATTCTAGAATTCAGACATTTCTTGATGCTAGTATTCAGTCATTCTAAAATTCTAGAATTCAGACATCATCGTTGGATTCTAAAATTAACACTTTCCACAATTCTAGGACTAACACTTTTTAGGGTTTTAGAATTGAGACATTTTATCATTGTAGAATTCTAGAATATGGACATCCTCATATTCTAGAATTCAGACATTTTATGATTTTAGGATTCATACAGTTCAGAACTGTAGAATTCAGACCTTTTTAAGATTCTAGAATTCATACATTTCAGGATTCTAGTATTCAGACATTCTATCATTCTTCCATTCATAGACCTTATGATGCTAAAGTTCATCTGTTCTAGGATTCTGGAATACATCCTTTATTGTAATTCCCGAATTCAACCGTTCTCGTATTCTAGAATTTAGACATTTTGTGATTCTAGAATTCAGATATTCTAAAGCTCTAGAATTCAGATATGGTTGGAGTCCAGATTTCAGACTTTCTACAATTCTAGAACTCAGACATTTTGGGATTCCAGAAATTCACACATTCCAGGATTCTAAAGTCCAATCCTGTCTTAGGATTCTAGAATGCGTACCTTCTAGGATTCTAGAATTCATATAGGTTAGGCTTTTAGAATTCATACATTCTAGGATTCCAGAATTCAGACCTGTATAGGATTCTAGAATTCATACATTCTAGGATTCTAGAATTCGGACCTTTTTAGTATTCTAGAACTCATACATGCTAAGATTCCGGAATTTAGACCAGTTTAAGATTCTAGAAATCATGCACTCTAAAATTCTAGAATGCCTACGTTCTAGGATTCTAAAATTCAGACTTTTTAAGGTTCTAGGATTCGGACATACTATAATTCTACAATTTCCACATTGCTTGAATTCTGGAATTCCGAATTTCTTCATTTATACCATTCTCGCATTCAAAAATTCTAAAATTCATGTATGTGGTGATTCTAGAATTCACACCTTCTCGGATTCTAGAATTCAGACCTCTTTAAAATTCCAGAATTCAGACTTTTTATCCTTCTAGAACTCATGCATTCAAAGATTCTAGAATTCGGATCTATTTAGGATTCTAGAAATCATACACACTATGATTCTGGAATTCAGACCTAGTTAGGATTCTAGAATTCATACGTTTGGGCATTCTGGAATCCATACGTTCTAAACTTGCAAATTTCATGCATTCTACAATTCTGGAATACACACCTTTCTAACATTGTGGAATCCATTCTTTCGAGGATTCTAAAATTCAGGCCTTCTTAAAGTTCTTGAATTCATACATTCTAAGGTTCTGGGATTCTAGGATTTGGACACATTAAAGATTCTAGAATTCGTACATTCTAAAATTCTGGAACCCACATCTTGTTAGCATTCTAGAATGCATACATTATGGGATTCTGGAATTCACGCATTCTGTGAATCTAGAATTCAGACATTGTTTCTGGCATTCAGACGTTCTAAAATTCTAGAATTCAGACATTGTGGGTTTCTGGAACAGAGACGTTCTGCAACACACATTTTAGTCACCTTGTGCTCAGACATTCCGTGAATCTCTCATTCAGATATCCTATGATTCATGCAATCGTTCCTTCCGGGATTTTGGAATTCACACTGTCCTAAGATTCCAGAACTCAGACGTTTTTTGATTCTACCATTCCGGAAATTATACATCCGGAGACTCTAGAATTCTAAAATTTTATGACTCTAGAATTCAGACATTTTGGGAATCTAGAATTCAGACGTTTTAGGATTCTAGAATTCAGACACTGGAAGATTCTAGAATTCGGACCTTTTAAAGATTCCAGAGTCCATAAATTCTAGGAATCCATAATTCAGACATCTTCTGAGTCTAGGTTTTCGACATTTTCACATTGGAGAATTCAGACCTGTTGAAGATTCCAGAATGCATACATTCCGAGATTCTGGAATTCACACATACTAAAATTCTAGAATTGAGACATCTTTGGATTCTAGAATTCTAACTGTCTACAATTCTAGAACTCACACATTTTCTGATTCTAGAATTCAGATGTTTTATCGTTTTACAATTCTGTAATTTGGACATGTGCAGATTCTGGAATTCCAGCGTTTTATGATTCTACAATCCATTCATTTTTGGATTCTAGAATTCAGACCCTTTATGATTCCAGAAATCTGACATTCGATGATTCTAGATTTCAGAAATATTTGGGATTCTATAATTCATACATTCTTGGAATCTAGAACTCACACATTCTAGGATTCTGGAATTCATGCATTCTCAAATTATAAAAGTCACACATTCCAGAATTCTAGAATACACGCCTTCTTAACATCGTAGAAGCCATTCTTTCTAGGATTCCAAAATTCAGACGTTTTTACAATGGTAGAATTCATGCATTCTAGGATTCTAGGATTTAGACATATTTAAGACACTAGAATACATACATTCTAAAATTCTAGAATTCAGGTCTTGTTAGGATTCTAGAATTTATACATGATAGGATACTAGAATTCAGACATTCTATGATTCTAGAATTCAGACATTTTCTGTTTCTAGAATTCAGACATTCTGAAATTCTAGAATTCAGCCATTGTTGGATTCTAGAATTGAGACCCTCTACAACACACATTTTAGGAGTCTTGCATTCAGACATTCGATGATTCCCACATTCAGACATCTTATGATCCTAGAATTCAGACCTTCTAGGATTCTAGAATTCGCACTATTTGCAGATTCTAGAATTCAGATATTCTAGGAATCTATGATTCAGTCATGTTATGATTCTAGGATTTCGACATTTTTACATTGTAGAATGCAGACCCGTTTAAGATTCTAGAATGCATACATTCCAAGATTCTAGAATATACACCTGCTAAAATTCTAGAATTCAGACATCGTTAGATTCTGGAAATTTAACATTCTACAATTCTAGAACACACACATTTTCAGATTCTCGGAATCAGACGTCTTATGATTCTACAATTCTAGAATTTAGACATCCGGAGCTTCTACAATTCTCACATTTTTTTTTTTTAATTTTAGAATTCAGACATTTTAGGATTCTAGAATTCATGAATTCGAAGATTCCAAAATCCGGATCTCTTTTGGATGCCAGAATTCATACATTATAGGCACCTAAAATTCATACTTTTTAGGATTCTGGAAATCATACATTCTTGGATTCTAGAATTCAGACTTTTCTAGTATTCTAGAGTTCATGCATTCTAAGATTCTGGAATTGAGACCTTTTTCAGATTCTAGAATTCATACACCCTAGGATTCTAGAATTCATTCATTTTAGGATTCTAGAACTAAGACTTTTTATGGTCCTAGAATTCAGATATACTACCATTCGATAGTTCCGACATGCTTGCATTCTAGAATTCAGCCTTTCTTCCATGGTAGAATTCACACATTTTAGAATTCGAAAATTTTGACATTTTAACGATTCCACAATTCATACATTTTCGGATTCTAGAATTGAGGCATTTTATGATTCTAGAATTCATACATTCTGGGATTCTAGAATACAGACATTTTAGGATTCGGAAATTTATACATTCTAGGTTCTGGAGTTTAGACGTTTTGAAGATGCTAGAATTCAGACTTCTTTAGGATTCTAGAATGTGTGCCTTGTAGGATTCCAGAATTCACACGTTCTAGGATTCTAGAATTCAGACATTTCTTGATGCTAGTATTCAGTCATTCTAAAATTCTAGAATTCAGACATCATCGTTGGATTCTAAAATTAACACTTTCCACAATTCTAGGACTAACACTTTTTAGGGTTTTAGAATTGAGACATTTTATCATTGTAGAATTCTAGAATATGGACATCCTCATATTCTAGAATTCAGACATTTTATGATTTTAGGATTCATACAGTTCAGAACTGTAGAATTCAGACCTTTTTAAGATTCTAGAATTCATACATTTCAGGATTCTAGTATTCAGACATTCTATCATTCTTCCATTCATAGACCTTATGATGCTAAAGTTCATCTGTTCTAGGATTCTGGAATACATCCTTTATTGTAATTCCCGAATTCAACCGTTCTCGTATTCTAGAATTTAGACATTTTGTGATTCTAGAATTCAGATATTCTAAAGCTCTAGAATTCAGATATGGTTGGAGTCCAGATTTCAGACTTTCTACAATTCTAGAACTCAGACATTTTGGGATTCCAGAAATTCACACATTCCAGGATTCTAAAGTCCAATCCTGTCTTAGGATTCTAGAATGCGTACCTTCTAGGATTCTAGAATTCATATAGGTTAGGCTTTTAGAATTCATACATTCTAGGATTCCAGAATTCAGACCTGTATAGGATTCTAGAATTCATACATTCTAGGATTCTAGAATTCGGACCTTTTTAGTATTCTAGAACTCATACATGCTAAGATTCCGGAATTTAGACCAGTTTAAGATTCTAGAAATCATGCACTCTAAAATTCTAGAATGCCTACGTTCTAGGATTCTAAAATTCAGACTTTTTAAGGTTCTAGGATTCGGACATACTATAATTCTACAATTTCCACATTGCTTGAATTCTGGAATTCCGAATTTCTTCATTTATACCATTCTCGCATTCAAAAATTCTAAAATTCATGTATGTGGTGATTCTAGAATTCACACCTTCTCGGATTCTAGAATGCAGACCTCTTTAAAATTCCAGAATTCAGACTTTTTATCCTTCTAGAACTCATGCATTCAAAGATTCTAGAATTCGGATCTATTTAGGATTCTAGAAATCATACACTCTAAGATTCTGGAATTCAGACCTAGTTAGGATTCTAGAATTCATACGTTTGGGCATTCTGGAATCCATACGTTCTAAACTTGCAAATTTCATGCATTCTACAATTCTGGAATACACACCTTTCTAACATTGTGGAATCCATTCTTTCGAGGATTCTAAAATTCAGGCCTTCTTAAAGTTCTTGAATTCATACATTCTAAGGTTCTGGGATTCTAGGATTTGGACACATTAAAGATTCTAGAATTCGTACATTCTAAAATTCTGGAACCCACATCTTGTTAGCATTCTAGAATGCATACATTATGGGATTCTGGAATTCACGCATTCTGTGAATCTAGAATTCAGACATTGTTTCTGGCATTCAGACGTTCTAAAATTCTAGAATTCAGACATTGTGGGTTTCTGGAACAGAGACGTTCTGCAACACACATTTTAGTCACCTTGTGCTCAGACATTCCGTGAATCTCTCATTCAGATATCCTATGATTCATGCAATCGTTCCTTCCGGGATTTTGGAATTCACACTGTCCTAAGATTCCAGAACTCAGACGTTTTTTGATTCTACCATTCCGGAAATTATACATCCGGAGACTCTAGAATTCTAAAATTTTATGACTCTAGAATTCAGACATTTTGGGAATCTAGAATTCAGACGTTTTAGGATTCTAGAATTCAGACACTGGAAGATTCTAGAATTCGGACCTTTTAAAGATTCCAGAGTCCATACATTCTAGGAATCCATAATTCAGACATCTTCTGAGTCTAGGTTTTCGACATTTTCACATTGGAGAATTCAGACCTGTTGAAGATTCCAGAATGCATACATTCCGAGATTCTGGAATTCACACATACTAAAATTCTAGAATTGAGACATCTTTGGATTCTAGAATTCTAACTGTCTACAATTCTAGAACTCACACATTTTCTGATTCTAGAATTCAGATGTTTTATCGTTTTACAATTCTGTAATTTGGACATGTGCAGATTCTGGAATTCCAGCGTTTTATGATTCTACAATCCATTCATTTTTGGATTCTAGAATTCAGACCCTTTATGATTCCAGAAATCTGACATTCGATGATTCTAGATTTCAGAAATATTTGGGATTCTATAATTCATACATTCTTGGAATCTAGAACTCACACATTCTAGGATTCTGGAATTCATGCATTCTCAAATTATAAAAGTCACACATTCCAGAATTCTAGAATACACGCCTTCTTAACATCGTAGAAGCCATTCTTTCTAGGATTCCAAAATTCAGACGTTTTTACAATGGTAGAATTCATGCATTCTAGGATTCTAGGATTTAGACATATTTAAGACACTAGAATACATACATTCTAAAATTCTAGAATTCAGGTCTTGTTAGGATTCTAGAATTTATACATGATAGGACACTAGAATTCAGACATTCTATGATTCTAGAATTTAGACATTTTCTGTTTCTAGAATTCAGACTTTCTGAAATTCTAGAATTCAGCCATTGTTGGATTCTAGAATTGAGACCCTCTACAACACACATTTTAGGAGTCTTGCATTCAGACATTCGATGATTCCCACATTCAGACATCTTATGATCCTAGAATTCAGACCTTCTAGGATTCTAGAATTCGCACTATTTGCAGATTCTAGAATTCATATATTCTAGGAATCTAGGATTCAGACATGTTATGATTCTAGGATTTCGACATTTTTACATTGTAGAATGCAGACCCGTTTAAGATTCTAGAATGCATACATTCCAAGATTCTAGAATATACACCTGCTAAAATTCTAGAATTCAGACATCGTTAGATTCTGGAAATTTAACATTCTACAATTCTAGAACACACACATTTTCAGATTCTCGGAATCAGACGTCTTATGATTCTACAATTCTAGAATTTAGACATCCGGAGCTTCTAGAATTCTCACATTTTTTTTTTTAATTTTAGAATTCAGACATTTTAGGATTCTAGAATTCATGAATTCGAAGATTCCAAAATCCGGATCTCTTTTGGATGCCAGAATTCATACATTATAGGCACCTAAAATTCATACTTTTTAGGATTCTGGAAATCATACATTCTTGGATTCTAGAATTCAGACTTTTCTAGTATTCTAGAGTTCATGCATTCTAAGATTCTGGAATTGAGACCTTTTTCAGATTCTAGAATTCATACACCCTAGGATTCTAGAATTCATTCATTTTAGGATTCTAGAACTAAGACTTTTTATGGTCCTAGAATTCAGATATACTACCATTCGATAGTTCCGACATGCTTGCATTCTAGAATTCAGCCTTTCTTCCATGGTAGAATTCACACATTTTAGAATTCGAAAATTTTGACATTTTAACGATTCCACAATTCATACATTTTCGGATTCTAGAATTGAGGCATTTTATGATTCTAGAATTCATACATTCTGGGATTCTAGAATACAGACATTTTAGGATTCGGAAATTTATACATTCTAGGTTCTGGAGTTTAGACGTTTTGAAGATGCTAGAATTCAGACTTCTTTAGGATTCTAGAATGTGTGCCTTGTAGGATTCCAGAATTCACACGTTCTAGGATTCTAGAATTCAGACATTTCTTGATGCTAGTATTCAGTCATTCTAAAATTCTAGAATTCAGACATCATCGTTGGATTCTAAAATTAACACTTTCCACAATTCTAGGACTAACACTTTTTAGGGTTTTAGAATTGAGACATTTTATCATTGTAGAATTCTAGAATATGGACATCCTCATATTCTAGAATTCAGACATTTTATGATTTTAGGATTCATACAGTTCAGAACTGTAGAATTCAGACCTTTTTAAGATTCTAGAATTCATACATTTCAGGATTCTAGTATTCAGACATTCTATCATTCTTCCATTCATAGACCTTATGATGCTAAAGTTCATCTGTTCTAGGATTCTGGAATACATCCTTTATTGTAATTCCCGAATTCAACCGTTCTCGTATTCTAGAATTTAGACATTTTGTGATTCTAGAATTCAGATATTCTAAAGCTCTAGAATTCAGATATGGTTGGAGTCCAGATTTCAGACTTTCTACAATTCTAGAACTCAGACATTTTGGGATTCCAGAAATTCACACATTCCAGGATTCTAAAGTCCAATCCTGTCTTAGGATTCTAGAATGCGTACCTTCTAGGATTCTAGAATTCATATAGGTTAGGCTTTTAGAATTCATACATTCTAGGATTCCAGAATTCAGACCTGTATAGGATTCTAGAATTCATACATTCTAGGATTCTAGAATTCGGACCTTTTTAGTATTCTAGAACTCATACATGCTAAGATTCCGGAATTTAGACCAGTTTAAGATTCTAGAAATCATGCACTCTAAAATTCTAGAATGCCTACGTTCTAGGATTCTAAAATTCAGACTTTTTAAGGTTCTAGGATTCGGACATACTATAATTCTACAATTTCCACATTGCTTGAATTCTGGAATTCCGAATTTCTTCATTTATACCATTCTCGCATTCAAAAATTCTAAAATTCATGTATGTGGTGATTCTAGAATTCACACCTTCTCGGATTCTAGAATTCAGACCTCTTTAAAATTCCAGAATTCAGACTTTTTATCCTTCTAGAACTCATGCATTCAAAGATTCTAGAATTCGGATCTATTTAGGATTCTAGAAATCATACACTCTAAGATTCTGGAATTCAGACCTAGTTAGGATTCTAGAATTCATACGTTTGGGCATTCTGGAATCCATACGTTCTAAACTTGCAAATTTCATGCATTCTACAATTCTGGAATACACACCTTTCTAACATTGTGGAATCCATTCTTTCGAGGATTCTAAAATTCAGGCCTTCTTAAAGTTCTTGAATTCATACATTCTAAGGTTCTGGGATTCTAGGATTTGGACACATTAAAGATTCTAGAATTCGTACATTCTAAAATTCTGGAACCCACATCTTGTTAGCATTCTAGAATGCATACATTATGGGATTCTGGAATTCACGCATTCTGTGAATCTAGAATTCAGACATTGTTTCTGGCATTCAGACGTTCTAAAATTCTAGAATTCAGACATTGTGGGTTTCTGGAACAGAGACGTTCTGCAACACACATTTTAGTCACCTTGTGCTCAGACATTCCGTGAATCTCTCATTCAGATATCCTATGATTCATGCAATCGTTCCTTCCGGGATTTTGGAATTCACACTGTCCTAAGATTCCAGAACTCAGACGTTTTTTGATTCTACCATTCCGGAAATTATACATCCGGAGACTCTAGAATTCTAAAATTTTATGACTCTAGAATTCAGACATTTTGGGAATCTAGAATTCAGACGTTTTAGGATTCTAGAATTCAGACACTGGAAGATTCTAGAATTCGGACCTTTTAAAGATTCCAGAGTCCATACATTCTAGGAATCCATAATTCAGACATCTTCTGAGTCTAGGTTTTCGACATTTTCACATTGGAGAATTCAGACCTGTTGAAGATTCCAGAATGCATACATTCTGAGATTCTGGAATTCACACATACTAAAATTCTAGAATTGAGACATCTTTGGATTCTAGAATTCTAACTGTCTACAATTCTAGAACTCACACATTTTCTGATTCTAGAATTCAGATGTTTTATCGTTTTACAATTCTGTAATTTGGACATGTGCAGATTCTGGAATTCCAGCGTTTTATGATTCTACAATCCATTCATTTTTGGATTCTAGAATTCAGACCCTTTATGATTCCAGAAATCTGACATTCGATGATTCTAGATTTCAGAAATATTTGGGATTCTATAATTCATACATTCTTGGAATCTAGAACTCACACATTCTAGGATTCTGGAATTCATGCATTCTCAAATTATAAAAGTCACACATTCCAGAATTCTAGAATACACGCCTTCTTAACATCGTAGAAGCCATTCTTTCTAGGATTCCAAAATTCAGACGTTTTTACAATGGTAGAATTCATGCATTCTAGGATTCTAGGATTTAGACATATTTAAGACACTAGAATACATACATTCTAAAATTCTAGAATTCAGGTCTTGTTAGGATTCTAGAATTTATACATGATAGGACACTAGAATTCAGACATTCTATGATTCTAGAATTTAGACATTTTCTGTTTCTAGAATTCAGACTTTCTGAAATTCTAGAATTCAGCCATTGTTGGATTCTAGAATTGAGACCCTCTACAACACACATTTTAGGAGTCTTGCATTCAGACATTCGATGATTCCCACATTCAGACATCTTATGATCCTAGAATTCAGACCTTCTAGGATTCTAGAATTCGCACTATTTGCAGATTCTAGAATTCATATATTCTAGGAATCTAGGATTCAGACATGTTATGATTCTAGGATTTCGACATTTTTACATTGTAGAATGCAGACCCGTTTAAGATTCTAGAATGCATACATTCCAAGATTCTAGAATATACACCTGCTAAAATTCTAGAATTCAGACATCGTTAGATTCTGGAAATTTAACATTCTACAATTCTAGAACACACACATTTTCAGATTCTCGGAATCAGACGTCTTATGATTCTACAATTCTAGAATTTAGACATCCGGAGCTTCTAGAATTCTCACATTTTTTTTTTTAATTTTAGAATTCAGACATTTTAGGATTCTAGAATTCATGAATTCGAAGATTCCAAAATCCGGATCTCTTTTGGATGCCAGAATTCATACATTATAGGCACCTAAAATTCATACTTTTTAGGATTCTGGAAATCATACATTCTTGGATTCTAGAATTCAGACTTTTCTAGTATTCTAGAGTTCATGCATTCTAAGATTCTGGAATTGAGACCTTTTTCAGATTCTAGAATTCATACACCCTAGGATTCTAGAATTCATTCATTTTAGGATTCTAGAACTAAGACTTTTTATGGTCCTAGAATTCAGATATACTACCATTCGATAGTTCCGACATGCTTGCATTCTAGAATTCAGCCTTTCTTCCATGGTAGAATTCACACATTTTAGAATTCGAAAATTTTGACATTTTAACGATTCCACAATTCATACATTTTCGGATTCTAGAATTGAGGCATTTTATGATTCTAGAATTCATACATTCTGGGATTCTAGAATACAGACATTTTAGGATTCGGAAATTTATACATTCTAGGTTCTGGAGTTTAGACGTTTTGAAGATGCTAGAATTCAGACTTCTTTAGGATTCTAGAATGTGTGCCTTGTAGGATTCCAGAATTCACACGTTCTAGGATTCTAGAATTCAGACATTTCTTGATGCTAGTATTCAGTCATTCTAAAATTCTAGAATTCAGACATCATCGTTGGATTCTAAAATTAACACTTTCCACAATTCTAGGACTAACACTTTTTAGGGTTTTAGAATTGAGACATTTTATCATTGTAGAATTCTAGAATATGGACATCCTCATATTCTAGAATTCAGACATTTTATGATTTTAGGATTCATACAGTTCAGAACTGTAGAATTCAGACCTTTTTAAGATTCTAGAATTCATACATTTCAGGATTCTAGTATTCAGACATTCTATCATTCTTCCATTCATAGACCTTATGATGCTAAAGTTCATCTGTTCTAGGATTCTGGAATACATCCTTTATTGTAATTCCCGAATTCAACCGTTCTCGTATTCTAGAATTTAGACATTTTGTGATTCTAGAATTCAGATATTCTAAAGCTCTAGAATTCAGATATGGTTGGAGTCCAGATTTCAGACTTTCTACAATTCTAGAACTCAGACATTTTGGGATTCCAGAAATTCACACATTCCAGGATTCTAAAGTCCAATCCTGTCTTAGGATTCTAGAATGCGTACCTTCTAGGATTCTAGAATTCATATAGGTTAGGCTTTTAGAATTCATACATTCTAGGATTCCAGAATTCAGACCTGTATAGGATTCTAGAATTCATACATTCTAGGATTCTAGAATTCGGACCTTTTTAGTATTCTAGAACTCATACATGCTAAGATTCCGGAATTTAGACCAGTTTAAGATTCTAGAAATCATGCACTCTAAAATTCTAGAATGCCTACGTTCTAGGATTCTAAAATTCAGACTTTTTAAGGTTCTAGGATTCGGACATACTATAATTCTACAATTTCCACATTGCTTGAATTCTGGAATTCCGAATTTCTTCATTTATACCATTCTCGCATTCAAAAATTCTAAAATTCATGTATGTGGTGATTCTAGAATTCACACCTTCTCGGATTCTAGAATTCAGACCTCTTTAAAATTCCAGAATTCAGACTTTTTATCCTTCTAGAACTCATGCATTCAAAGATTCTAGAATTCGGATCTATTTAGGATTCTAGAAATCATACACTCTAAGATTCTGGAATTCAGACCTAGTTAGGATTCTAGAATTCATACGTTTGGGCATTCTGGAATCCATACGTTCTAAACTTGCAAATTTCATGCATTCTACAATTCTGGAATACACACCTTTCTAACATTGTGGAATCCATTCTTTCGAGGATTCTAAAATTCAGGCCTTCTTAAAGTTCTTGAATTCATACATTCTAAGGTTCTGGGATTCTAGGATTTGGACACATTAAAGATTCTAGAATTCGTACATTCTAAAATTCTGGAACCCACATCTTGTTAGCATTCTAGAATGCATACATTATGGGATTCTGGAATTCACGCATTCTGTGAATCTAGAATTCAGACATTGTTTCTGGCATTCAGACGTTCTAAAATTCTAGAATTCAGACATTGTGGGTTTCTGGAACAGAGACGTTCTGCAACACACATTTTAGTCACCTTGTGCTCAGACATTCCGTGAATCTCTCATTCAGATATCCTATGATTCATGCAATCGTTCCTTCCGGGATTTTGGAATTCACACTGTCCTAAGATTCCAGAACTCAGACGTTTTTTGATTCTACCATTCCGGAAATTATACATCCGGAGACTCTAGAATTCTAAAATTTTATGACTCTAGAATTCAGACATTTTGGGAATCTAGAATTCAGACGTTTTAGGATTCTAGAATTCAGACACTGGAAGATTCTAGAATTCGGACCTTTTAAAGATTCCAGAGTCCATACATTCTAGGAATCCATAATTCAGACATCTTCTGAGTCTAGGTTTTCGACATTTTCACATTGGAGAATTCAGACCTGTTGAAGATTCCAGAATGCATACATTCCGAGATTCTGGAATTCACACATACTAAAATTCTAGAATTGAGACATCTTTGGATTCTAGAATTCTAACTGTCTACAATTCTAGAACTCACACATTTTCTGATTCTAGAATTCAGATGTTTTATCGTTTTACAATTCTGTAATTTGGACATGTGCAGATTCTGGAATTCCAGCGTTTTATGATTCTACAATCCATTCATTTTTGGATTCTAGAATTCAGACCCTTTATGATTCCAGAAATCTGACATTCGATGATTCTAGATTTCAGAAATATTTGGGATTCTATAATTCATACATTCTTGGAATCTAGAACTCACACATTCTAGGATTCTGGAATTCATGCATTCTCAAATTATAAAAGTCACACATTCCAGAATTCTAGAATACACGCCTTCTTAACATCGTAGAAGCCATTCTTTCTAGGATTCCAAAATTCAGACGTTTTTACAATGGTAGAATTCATGCATTCTAGGATTCTAGGATTTAGACATATTTAAGACACTAGAATACATACATTCTAAAATTCTAGAATTCAGGTCTTGTTAGGATTCTAGAATTTATACATGATAGGATACTAGAATTCAGACATTCTATGATTCTAGAATTCAGACATTTTATGTTTCTAGAATTCAGACATTCTGAAATTCTAGAATTCAGCCATTGTTGGATTCTAGAATTGAGACCCTCTACAACACACATTTTAGGAGTCTTGCATTCAGACATTCGATGATTCCCACATTCAGACATCTTATGATCCTAGAATTCAGACCTTCTAGGATTCTAGAATTCGCACTATTTGCAGATTCTAGAATTCAGATATTCTAGGAATCTAGGATTCAGACATGTTATGATTCTAGGATTTCGACATTTTTACATTGTAGAATGCAGACCCGTTTAAGATTCTAGAATGCATACATTCCAAGATTCTAGAATATACACCTGCTAAAATTCTAGAATTCAGACATCGTTAGATTCTGGAAATTTAACATTCTACAATTCTAGAACACACACATTTTCAGATTCTCGGAATCAGACGTCTTATGATTCTACAATTCTAGAATTTAGACATCCGGAGCTTCTAGAATTCTCACATTTTTTTTTTTAATTTTAGAATTCAGACATTTTAGGATTCTAGAATTCATGAATTCGAAGATTCCAAAATCCGGATCTCTTTTGGATGCCAGAATTCATACATTATAGGCACCTAAAATTCATACTTTTTAGGATTCTGGAAATCATACATTCTTGGATTCTAGAATTCAGACTTTTCTAGTATTCTAGAGTTCATGCATTCTAAGATTCTGGAATTGAGACCTTTTTCAGATTCTAGAATTCATACACCCTAGGATTCTAGAATTCATTCATTTTAGGATTCTAGAACTAAGACTTTTTATGGTCCTAGAATTCAGATATACTACCATTCGATAGTTCCGACATGCTTGCATTCTAGAATTCAGCCTTTCTTCCATGGTAGAATTCACACATTTTAGAATTCGAAAATTTTGACATTTTAACGATTCCACAATTCATACATTTTCGGATTCTAGAATTGAGGCATTTTATGATTCTAGAATTCATACATTCTGGGATTCTAGAATACAGACATTTTAGGATTCGGAAATTTATACATTCTAGGTTCTGGAGTTTAGACGTTTTGAAGATGCTAGAATTCAGACTTCTTTAGGATTCTAGAATGTGTGCCTTGTAGGATTCCAGAATTCACACGTTCTAGGATTCTAGAATTCAGACATTTCTTGATGCTAGTATTCAGTCATTCTAAAATTCTAGAATTCAGACATCATCGTTGGATTCTAAAATTAACACTTTCCACAATTCTAGGACTAACACTTTTTAGGGTTTTAGAATTGAGACATTTTATCATTGTAGAATTCTAGAATATGGACATCCTCATATTCTAGAATTCAGACATTTTATGATTTTAGGATTCATACAGTTCAGAACTGTAGAATTCAGACCTTTTTAAGATTCTAGAATTCATACATTTCAGGATTCTAGTATTCAGACATTCTATCATTCTTCCATTCATAGACCTTATGATGCTAAAGTTCATCTGTTCTAGGATTCTGGAATACATCCTTTATTGTAATTCCCGAATTCAACCGTTCTCGTATTCTAGAATTTAGACATTTTGTGATTCTAGAATTCAGATATTCTAAAGCTCTAGAATTCAGATATGGTTGGAGTCCAGATTTCAGACTTTCTACAATTCTAGAACTCAGACATTTTGGGATTCCAGAAATTCACACATTCCAGGATTCTAAAGTCCAATCCTGTCTTAGGATTCTAGAATGCGTACCTTCTAGGATTCTAGAATTCATATAGGTTAGGCTTTTAGAATTCATACATTCTAGGATTCCAGAATTCAGACCTGTATAGGATTCTAGAATTCATACATTCTAGGATTCTAGAATTCGGACCTTTTTAGTATTCTAGAACTCATACATGCTAAGATTCCGGAATTTAGACCAGTTTAAGATTCTAGAAATCATGCACTCTAAAATTCTAGAATGCCTACGTTCTAGGATTCTAAAATTCAGACTTTTTAAGGTTCTAGGATTCGGACATACTATAATTCTACAATTTCCACATTGCTTGAATTCTGGAATTCAGAATTTCTTCATTTATACCATTCTCGCATTCAAAAATTCTAAAATTCATGTATGTGGTGATTCTAGAATTCACACCTTCTCGGATTCTAGAATTCAGACCTCTTTAAAATTCCAGAATTCAGACTTTTTATCCTTCTAGAACTCATGCATTCAAAGATTCTAGAATTCGGATCTATTTAGGATTCTAGAAATCATACACACTATGATTCTGGAATTCAGACCTAGTTAGGATTCTAGAATTCATACGTTTGGGCATTCTGGAATCCATACGTTCTAAACTTGCAAATTTCATGCATTCTACAATTCTGGAATACACACCTTTCTAACATTGTGGAATCCATTCTTTCGAGGATTCTAAAATTCAGGCCTTCTTAAAGTTCTTGAATTCATACATTCTAAGGTTCTGGGATTCTAGGATTTGGACACATTAAAGATTCTAGAATTCGTACATTCTAAAATTCTGGAACCCACATCTTGTTAGCATTCTAGAATGCATACATTATGGGATTCTGGAATTCACGCATTCTGTGAATCTAGAATTCAGACATTGTTTCTGGCATTCAGACGTTCTAAAATTCTAGAATTCAGACATTGTGGGTTTCTGGAACAGAGACGTTCTGCAACACACATTTTAGTCACCTTGTGCTCAGACATTCCGTGAATCTCTCATTCAGATATCCTATGATTCATGCAATCGTTCCTTCCGGGATTTTGGAATTCACACTGTCCTAAGATTCCAGAACTCAGACGTTTTTTGATTCTACCATTCCGGAAATTATACATCCGGAGACTCTAGAATTCTAAAATTTTATGACTCTAGAATTCAGACATTTTGGGAATCTAGAATTCAGACGTTTTAGGATTCTAGAATTCAGACACTGGAAGATTCTAGAATTCGGACCTTTTAAAGATTCCAGAGTCCATACATTCTAGGAATCCATAATTCAGACATCTTCTGAGTCTAGGTTTTCGACATTTTCACATTGGAGAATTCAGACCTGTTGAAGATTCCAGAATGCATACATTCTGAGATTCTGGAATTCACACATACTAAAATTCTAGAATTGAGACATCTTTGGATTCTAGAATTCTAACTGTCTACAATTCTAGAACTCACACATTTTCTGATTCTAGAATTCAGATGTTTTATCGTTTTACAATTCTGTAATTTGGACATGTGCAGATTCTGGAATTCCAGCGTTTTATGATTCTACAATCCATTCATTTTTGGATTCTAGAATTCAGACCCTTTATGATTCCAGAAATCTGACATTCGATGATTCTAGATTTCAGAAATATTTGGGATTCTATAATTCATACATTCTTGGAATCTAGAACTCACACATTCTAGGATTCTGGAATTCATGCATTCTCAAATTATAAAAGTCACACATTCCAGAATTCTAGAATACACGCCTTCTTAACATCGTAGAAGCCATTCTTTCTAGGATTCCAAAATTCAGACGTTTTTACAATGGTAGAATTCATGCATTCTAGGATTCTAGGATTTAGACATATTTAAGACACTAGAATACATACATTCTAAAATTCTAGAATTCAGGTCTTGTTAGGATTCTAGAATTTATACATGATAGGACACTAGAATTCAGACATTCTATGATTCTAGAATTTAGACATTTTCTGTTTCTAGAATTCAGACTTTCTGAAATTCTAGAATTCAGCCATTGTTGGATTCTAGAATTGAGACCCTCTACAACACACATTTTAGGAGTCTTGCATTCAGACATTCGATGATTCCCACATTCAGACATCTTATGATCCTAGAATTCAGACCTTCTAGGATTCTAGAATTCGCACTATTTGCAGATTCTAGAATTCAGATATTCTAGGAATCTAGGATTCAGACATGTTATGATTCTAGGATTTCGACATTTTTACATTGTAGAATGCAGACCCGTTTAAGATTCTAGAATGCATACATTCCAAGATTCTAGAATATACACCTGCTAAAATTCTAGAATTCAGACATCGTTAGATTCTGGAAATTTAACATTCTACAATTCTAGAACACACACATTTTCAGATTCTCGGAATCAGACGTCTTATGATTCTACAATTCTAGAATTTAGACATCCGGAGCTTCTAGAATTCTCACATTTTTTTTTTTTAATTTTAGAATTCAGACATTTTAGGATTCTAGAATTCATGAATTCGAAGATTCCAAAATCCGGATCTCTTTTGGATGCCAGAATTCATACATTATAGGCACCTAAAATTCATACTTTTTAGGATTCTGGAAATCATACATTCTTGGATTCTAGAATTCAGACTTTTCTAGTATTCTAGAGTTCATGCATTCTAAGATTCTGGAATTGAGACCTTTTTCAGATTCTAGAATTCATACACCCTAGGATTCTAGAATTCATTCATTTTAGGATTCTAGAACTAAGACTTTTTATGGTCCTAGAATTCAGATATACTACCATTCGATAGTTCCGACATGCTTGCATTCTAGAATTCAGCCTTTCTTCCATGGTAGAATTCACACATTTTAGAATTCGAAAATTTTGACATTTTAACGATTCCACAATTCATACATTTTCGGATTCTAGAATTGAGGCATTTTATGATTCTAGAATTCATACATTCTGGGATTCTAGAATACAGACATTTTAGGATTCGGAAATTTATACATTCTAGGTTCTGGAGTTTAGACGTTTTGAAGATGCTAGAATTCAGACTTCTTTAGGATTCTAGAATGTGTGCCTTGTAGGATTCCAGAATTCACACGTTCTAGGATTCTAGAATTCAGACATTTCTTGATGCTAGTATTCAGTCATTCTAAAATTCTAGAATTCAGACATCATCGTTGGATTCTAAAATTAACACTTTCCACAATTCTAGGACTAACACTTTTTAGGGTTTTAGAATTGAGACATTTTATCATTGTAGAATTCTAGAATATGGACATCCTCATATTCTAGAATTCAGACATTTTATGATTTTAGGATTCATACAGTTCAGAACTGTAGAATTCAGACCTTTTTAAGATTCTAGAATTCATACATTTCAGGATTCTAGTATTCAGACATTCTATCATTCTTCCATTCATAGACCTTATGATGCTAAAGTTCATCTGTTCTAGGATTCTGGAATACATCCTTTATTGTAATTCCCGAATTCAACCGTTCTCGTATTCTAGAATTTAGACATTTTGTGATTCTAGAATTCAGATATTCTAAAGCTCTAGAATTCAGATATGGTTGGAGTCCAGATTTCAGACTTTCTACAATTCTAGAACTCAGACATTTTGGGATTCCAGAAATTCACACATTCCAGGATTCTAAAGTCCAATCCTGTCTTAGGATTCTAGAATGCGTACCTTCTAGGATTCTAGAATTCATATAGGTTAGGCTTTTAGAATTCATACATTCTAGGATTCCAGAATTCAGACCTGTATAGGATTCTAGAATTCATACATTCTAGGATTCTAGAATTCGGACCTTTTTAGTATTCTAGAACTCATACATGCTAAGATTCCGGAATTTAGACCAGTTTAAGATTCTAGAAATCATGCACTCTAAAATTCTAGAATGCCTACGTTCTAGGATTCTAAAATTCAGACTTTTTAAGGTTCTAGGATTCGGACATACTATAATTCTACAATTTCCACATTGCTTGAATTCTGGAATTCCGAATTTCTTCATTTATACCATTCTCGCATTCAAAAATTCTAAAATTCATGTATGTGGTGATTCTAGAATTCACACCTTCTCGGATTCTAGAATTCAGACCTCTTTAAAATTCCAGAATTCAGACTTTTTATCCTTCTAGAACTCATGCATTCAAAGATTCTAGAATTCGGATCTATTTAGGATTCTAGAAATCATACACTCTAAGATTCTGGAATTCAGACCTAGTTAGGATTCTAGAATTCATACGTTTGGGCATTCTGGAATCCATACGTTCTAAACTTGCAAATTTCATGCATTCTACAATTCTGGAATACACACCTTTCTAACATTGTGGAATCCATTCTTTCGAGGATTCTAAAATTCAGGCCTTCTTAAAGTTCTTGAATTCATACATTCTAAGGTTCTGGGATTCTAGGATTTGGACACATTAAAGATTCTAGAATTCGTACATTCTAAAATTCTGGAACCCACATCTTGTTAGCATTCTAGAATGCATACATTATGGGATTCTGGAATTCACGCATTCTGTGAATCTAGAATTCAGACATTGTTTCTGGCATTCAGACGTTCTAAAATTCTAGAATTCAGACATTGTGGGTTTCTGGAACAGAGACGTTCTGCAACACACATTTTAGTCACCTTGTGCTCAGACATTCCGTGAATCTCTCATTCAGATATCCTATGATTCATGCAATCGTTCCTTCCGGGATTTTGGAATTCACACTGTCCTAAGATTCCAGAACTCAGACGTTTTTTGATTCTACCATTCCGGAAATTATACATCCGGAGACTCTAGAATTCTAAAATTTTATGACTCTAGAATTCAGACATTTTGGGAATCTAGAATTCAGACGTTTTAGGATTCTAGAATTCAGACACTGGAAGATTCTAGAATTCGGACCTTTTAAAGATTCCAGAGTCCATACATTCTAGGAATCCATAATTCAGACATCTTCTGAGTCTAGGTTTTCGACATTTTCACATTGGAGAATTCAGACCTGTTGAAGATTCCAGAATGCATACATTCCGAGATTCTGGAATTCACACATACTAAAATTCTAGAATTGAGACATCTTTGGATTCTAGAATTCTAACTGTCTACAATTCTAGAACTCACACATTTTCTGATTCTAGAATTCAGATGTTTTATCGTTTTACAATTCTGTAATTTGGACATGTGCAGATTCTGGAATTCCAGCGTTTTATGATTCTACAATCCATTCATTTTTGGATTCTAGAATTCAGACCCTTTATGATTCCAGAAATCTGACATTCGATGATTCTAGATTTCAGAAATATTTGGGATTCTATAATTCATACATTCTTGGAATCTAGAACTCACACATTCTAGGATTCTGGAATTCATGCATTCTCAAATTATAAAAGTCACACATTCCAGAATTCTAGAATACACGCCTTCTTAACATCGTAGAAGCCATTCTTTCTAGGATTCCAAAATTCAGACGTTTTTACAATGGTAGAATTCATGCATTCTAGGATTCTAGGATTTAGACATATTTAAGACACTAGAATACATACATTCTAAAATTCTAGAATTCAGGTCTTGTTAGGATTCTAGAATTTATACATGATAGGATACTAGAATTCAGACATTCTATGATTCTAGAATTCAGACATTTTATGTTTCTAGAATTCAGACATTCTGAAATTCTAGAATTCAGCCATTGTTGGATTCTAGAATTGAGACCCTCTACAACACACATTTTAGGAGTCTTGCATTCAGACATTCGATGATTCCCACATTCAGACATCTTATGATCCTAGAATTCAGACCTTCTAGGATTCTAGAATTCGCACTATTTGCAGATTCTAGAATTCAGATATTCTAGGAATCTAGGATTCAGACATGTTATGATTCTAGGATTTCGACATTTTTACATTGTAGAATGCAGACCCGTTTAAGATTCTAGAATGCATACATTCCAAGATTCTAGAATATACACCTGCTAAAATTCTAGAATTCAGACATCGTTAGATTCTGGAAATTTAACATTCTACAATTCTAGAACACACACATTTTCAGATTCTCGGAATCAGACGTCTTATGATTCTACAATTCTAGAATTTAGACATCCGGAGCTTCTAGAATTCTCACATTTTTTTTTTTAATTTTAGAATTCAGACATTTTAGGATTCTAGAATTCATGAATTCGAAGATTCCAAAATCCGGATCTCTTTTGGATGCCAGAATTCATACATTATAGGCACCTAAAATTCATACTTTTTAGGATTCTGGAAATCATACATTCTTGGATTCTAGAATTCAGACTTTTCTAGTATTCTAGAGTTCATGCATTCTAAGATTCTGGAATTGAGACCTTTTTCAGATTCTAGAATTCATACACCCTAGGATTCTAGAATTCATTCATTTTAGGATTCTAGAACTAAGACTTTTTATGGTCCTAGAATTCAGATATACTACCATTCGATAGTTCCGACATGCTTGCATTCTAGAATTCAGCCTTTCTTCCATGGTAGAATTCACACATTTTAGAATTCGAAAATTTTGACATTTTAACGATTCCACAATTCATACATTTTCGGATTCTAGAATTGAGGCATTTTATGATTCTAGAATTCATACATTCTGGGATTCTAGAATACAGACATTTTAGGATTCGGAAATTTATACATTCTAGGTTCTGGAGTTTAGACGTTTTGAAGATGCTAGAATTCAGACTTCTTTAGGATTCTAGAATGTGTGCCTTGTAGGATTCCAGAATTCACACGTTCTAGGATTCTAGAATTCAGACATTTCTTGATGCTAGTATTCAGTCATTCTAAAATTCTAGAATTCAGACATCATCGTTGGATTCTAAAATTAACACTTTCCACAATTCTAGGACTAACACTTTTTAGGGTTTTAGAATTGAGACATTTTATCATTGTAGAATTCTAGAATATGGACATCCTCATATTCTAGAATTCAGACATTTTATGATTTTAGGATTCATACAGTTCAGAACTGTAGAATTCAGACCTTTTTAAGATTCTAGAATTCATACATTTCAGGATTCTAGTATTCAGACATTCTATCATTCTTCCATTCATAGACCTTATGATGCTAAAGTTCATCTGTTCTAGGATTCTGGAATACATCCTTTATTGTAATTCCCGAATTCAACCGTTCTCGTATTCTAGAATTTAGACATTTTGTGATTCTAGAATTCAGATATTCTAAAGCTCTAGAATTCAGATATGGTTGGAGTCCAGATTTCAGACTTTCTACAATTCTAGAACTCAGACATTTTGGGATTCCAGAAATTCACACATTCCAGGATTCTAAAGTCCAATCCTGTCTTAGGATTCTAGAATGCGTACCTTCTAGGATTCTAGAATTCATATAGGTTAGGCTTTTAGAATTCATACATTCTAGGATTCCAGAATTCAGACCTGTATAGGATTCTAGAATTCATACATTCTAGGATTCTAGAATTCGGACCTTTTTAGTATTCTAGAACTCATACATGCTAAGATTCCGGAATTTAGACCAGTTTAAGATTCTAGAAATCATGCACTCTAAAATTCTAGAATGCCTACGTTCTAGGATTCTAAAATTCAGACTTTTTAAGGTTCTAGGATTCGGACATACTATAATTCTACAATTTCCACATTGCTTGAATTCTGGAATTCAGAATTTCTTCATTTATACCATTCTCGCATTCAAAAATTCTAAAATTCATGTATGTGGTGATTCTAGAATTCACACCTTCTCGGATTCTAGAATTCAGACCTCTTTAAAATTCCAGAATTCAGACTTTTTATCCTTCTAGAACTCATGCATTCAAAGATTCTAGAATTCGGATCTATTTAGGATTCTAGAAATCATACACACTATGATTCTGGAATTCAGACCTAGTTAGGATTCTAGAATTCATACGTTTGGGCATTCTGGAATCCATACGTTCTAAACTTGCAAATTTCATGCATTCTACAATTCTGGAATACACACCTTTCTAACATTGTGGAATCCATTCTTTCGAGGATTCTAAAATTCAGGCCTTCTTAAAGTTCTTGAATTCATACATTCTAAGGTTCTGGGATTCTAGGATTTGGACACATTAAAGATTCTAGAATTCGTACATTCTAAAATTCTGGAACCCACATCTTGTTAGCATTCTAGAATGCATACATTATGGGATTCTGGAATTCACGCATTCTGTGAATCTAGAATTCAGACATTGTTTCTGGCATTCAGACGTTCTAAAATTCTAGAATTCAGACATTGTGGGTTTCTGGAACAGAGACGTTCTGCAACACACATTTTAGTCACCTTGTGCTCAGACATTCCGTGAATCTCTCATTCAGATATCCTATGATTCATGCAATCGTTCCTTCCGGGATTTTGGAATTCACACTGTCCTAAGATTCCAGAACTCAGACGTTTTTTGATTCTACCATTCCGGAAATTATACATCCGGAGACTCTAGAATTCTAAAATTTTATGACTCTAGAATTCAGACATTTTGGGAATCTAGAATTCAGACGTTTTAGGATTCTAGAATTCAGACACTGGAAGATTCTAGAATTCGGACCTTTTAAAGATTCCAGAGTCCATACATTCTAGGAATCCATAATTCAGACATCTTCTGAGTCTAGGTTTTCGACATTTTCACATTGGAGAATTCAGACCTGTTGAAGATTCCAGAATGCATACATTCCGAGATTCTGGAATTCACACATACTAAAATTCTAGAATTGAGACATCTTTGGATTCTAGAATTCTAACTGTCTACAATTCTAGAACTCACACATTTTCTGATTCTAGAATTCAGATGTTTTATCGTTTTACAATTCTGTAATTTGGACATGTGCAGATTCTGGAATTCCAGCGTTTTATGATTCTACAATCCATTCATTTTTGGATTCTAGAATTCAGACCCTTTATGATTCCAGAAATCTGACATTCGATGATTCTAGATTTCAGAAATATTTGGGATTCTATAATTCATACATTCTTGGAATCTAGAACTCACACATTCTAGGATTCTGGAATTCATGCATTCTCAAATTATAAAAGTCACACATTCCAGCATTCTAGAATACACGCCTTCTTAACATCGTAGAAGCCATTCTTTCTAGGATTCCAAAATTCAGACGTTTTTACAATGGTAGAATTCATGCATTTTAGGATTCTAGGATTTAGACATATTTAAGACACTAGAATACATACATTCTAAAATTCTAGAATTCAGGTCTTGTTAGGATTCTAGAATTTATACATGATAGGATACTAGAATTCAGACATTCTATGATTCTAGAATTCAGACATTTTCTGTTTCTAGAATTCAGACATTCTGAAATTCTAGAATTCAGCCATTGTTGGATTCTAGAATTGAGACCCTCTACAACACACATTTTAGGAGTCTTGCATTCAGACATTCGATGATTCCCACATTCAGACATCTTATGATCCTAGAATTCAGACCTTCTAGGATTCTAGAATTCGCACTATTTGCAGATTCTAGAATTCAGATATTCTAGGAATCTATGATTCAGTCATGTTATGATTCTAGGATTTCGACATTTTTACATTGTAGAATGCAGACCCGTTTAAGATTCTAGAATGCATACATTCCAAGATTCTAGAATATACACCTGCTAAAATTCTAGAATTCAGACATCGTTAGATTCTGGAAATTTAACATTCTACAATTCTAGAACACACACATTTTCAGATTCTCGGAATCAGACGTCTTATGATTCTACAATTCTAGAATTTAGACATCCGGAGCTTCTACAATTCTCACATTTTTTTTTTTTAATTTTAGAATTCAGACATTTTAGGATTCTAGAATTCATGAATTCGAAGATTCCAAAATCCGGATCTCTTTTGGATGCCAGAATTCATACATTATAGGCACCTAAAATTCATACTTTTTAGGATTCTGGAAATCATACATTCTTGGATTCTAGAATTCAGACTTTTCTAGTATTCTAGAGTTCATGCATTCTAAGATTCTGGAATTGAGACCTTTTTCAGATTCTAGAATTCATACACCCTAGGATTCTAGAATTCATTCATTTTAGGATTCTAGAACTAAGACTTTTTATGGTCCTAGAATTCAGATATACTACCATTCGATAGTTCCGACATGCTTGCATTCTAGAATTCAGCCTTTCTTCCATGGTAGAATTCACACATTTTAGAATTCGAAAATTTTGACATTTTAACGATTCCACAATTCATACATTTTCGGATTCTAGAATTGAGGCATTTTATGATTCTAGAATTCATACATTCTGGGATTCTAGAATACAGACATTTTAGGATTCGGAAATTTATACATTCTAGGTTCTGGAGTTTAGACGTTTTGAAGATGCTAGAATTCAGACTTCTTTAGGATTCTAGAATGTGTGCCTTGTAGGATTCCAGAATTCACACGTTCTAGGATTCTAGAATTCAGACATTTCTTGATGCTAGTATTCAGTCATTCTAAAATTCTAGAATTCAGACATCATCGTTGGATTCTAAAATTAACACTTTCCACAATTCTAGGACTAACACTTTTTAGGGTTTTAGAATTGAGACATTTTATCATTGTAGAATTCTAGAATATGGACATCCTCATATTCTAGAATTCAGACATTTTATGATTTTAGGATTCATACAGTTCAGAACTGTAGAATTCAGACCTTTTTAAGATTCTAGAATTCATACATTTCAGGATTCTAGTATTCAGACATTCTATCATTCTTCCATTCATAGACCTTATGATGCTAAAGTTCATCTGTTCTAGGATTCTGGAATACAACCTTTATTGTAATTCCCGAATTCAACCGTTCGCGTATTCTAGAATTTAGGCATTTTGTGATTCTAGAATTCAGATATTCTAAAGCTCTAGAATTCAGATATGGTTGGAGTCCAGATTTCAGACTTTCTACAATTCTAAAACTCAGAAATTTTGGGATTCCAGAAATTCACACATTCCAGGATTCTAAAGTCCAATCCTGTCTTAGGATTCTAGAATGCGTACC
The DNA here is from genome assembly GCF_048565385.1 of Saimiri boliviensis. NCBI lineage: Eukaryota > Metazoa > Chordata > Mammalia > Primates > Cebidae > Saimiri > Saimiri boliviensis. The sequence continues at coordinate 80,601,974 of NC_133470.1, read as the reverse complement.
TTCTAGGATTCTAGAATTCATATAGGTTAGGCTTTTAGAATTCATACATTCTAGGATTCCAGAATTCAGACCTGTATAGGATTCTAGAATTCATACATTGTAGGATTCTAGAATTCGGACCTTTTTAGTATTCTAGAACTCATACATGCTAAGATTCCGGAATTTAGACCAGTTTAAGATTCTAGAAATCATGCACTCTAAAATTCTAGAATGCCTACGTTCTAGGATTCTAAAATTCAGACTTTTTAAGGTTCTAGGATTCGGACATACTATAATTCTACAATTTCCACATTGCTTGAATTCTGGAATTCCGAATTTCTTCATTTATACCATTCTCGCATTCAAAAATTCTAAAATTCATGTATGTGGTGATTCTAGAATTCACACCTTCTCGGATTCTAGAATTCAGACCTCTTTAAAATTCCAGAATTCAGACTTTTTATCCTTCTAGAACTCATGCATTCAAAGATTCTAGAATTCGGATCTATTTAGGATTCTAGAAATCATACACTCTAAGATTCTGGAATTCAGACCTAGTTAGGATTCTAGAATTCATACGTTTGGGCATTCTGGAATCCATACGTTCTAAACTTGCAAATTTCATGCATTCTACAATTCTGGAATACACACCTTTCTAACATTGTAGAATCCATTCTTTCGTGGATTCTAAAATTCAGGCCTTCTTAAAGTTCTTGAATTCATACATTCTAAGGTTCTGGGATTCTAGAATTTGGACACATTAAAGATTCTAGAATTCGTACATTCTAAAATTCTGGAACCCACATCTTGTTAGCATTCTAGAATGCATACATTATGGGATTCTGGAATTCACGCATTCTGTGAATCTAGAATTCAGACATTGTTTCTGGCATTCAGACGTTCTAAAATTCTAGAATTCAGACATTGTGGGTTTCTGGAACAGAGACGTTCTGCAACACACATTTTAGTCACCTTGTGCTCAGACATTCCGTGAATCTCTCATTCAGATATCCTATGATTCATGCAATCGTTCCTTCCGGGATTTTGGAATTCACACTGTCCTAAGATTCCAGAACTCAGACGTTTCTTGATTCTACCATTCCGGAAATTATACATCTGGAGACTCTAGAATTCTAAAATTTTATGACTCTAGAATTCAGACATTTTGGGAATCTAGAATTCAGACGTTTTAGGATTCTAGAATTCAGACACTGGAAGATTCTAGAATTCGGACCTTTTAAAGATTCCAGAGTCCATACATTCTAGGAATCCATAATTCAGACATCTTCTGAGTCTAGGTTTTCGACATTTTCACATTGGAGAATTCAGACCTGTTGAAGATTCCAGAATGCATACATTCCGAGATTCTGGAATTCACACATACTAAAATTCTAGAATTGAGACATCTTTGGATTCTAGAATTCTAACTGTCTACAATTCTAGAACTCACACATTTTCTGATTCTAGAATTCAGATGTTTTATCGTTTTACAATTCTGTAATTTGGACATGTGCAGATTCTGGAATTCCAGCGTTTTATGATTCTACAATCCATTCATTTTTGGATTCTAGAATTCAGACCCTTTATGATTCCAGAAATCTGACATTCGATGATTCTAGATTTCAGAAATATTTGGGATTCTATAATTCATACATTCTTGGAATCTAGAACTCACACATTCTAGGATTCTGGAATTCATGCATTCTCAAATTATAAAAGTCACACATTCCAGCATTCTAGAATACACGCCTTCTTAACATCGTAGAAGCCATTCTTTCTAGGATTCCAAAATTCAGACGTTTTTACAATGGTAGAATTCATGCATTCTAGGATTCTAGGATTTAGACATATTTAAGACACTAGAATACATACATTCTAAAATTCTAGAATTCAGGTCTTGTTAGGATTCTAGAATTTATACATGGTAGGATACTAGAATTCAGACATTCTATGATTCTAGAATTCAGACATTTTCTGTTTCTAGAATTCAGACATTCTGAAATTCTAGAATTCAGCCATTGTTGGATTCTAGAATTGAGACCCTCTACAACACACATTTTAGGAGTCTTGCATTCAGACATTCGATGATTCCCACATTCAGACATCTTATGATCCTAGAATTCAGACCTTCTAGGATTCTAGAATTCGCACTATTTGCAGATTCTAGAATTCAGATATTCTAGGAATCTAGGATTCAGACATGTTATGATTCTAGGATTTCGACATTTTTACATTGTAGAATGCAGACCCGTTTAAGATTCTAGAATGCATACATTCCAAGATTCTAGAATATACACCTGCTAAAATTCTAGAATTCAGACATCGTTAGATTCTGGAAATTTAACATTCTACAATTCTAGAACACACACATTTTCAGATTCTCGGAATCAGACGTCTTATGATTCTACAATTCTAGAATTTAGACATCCGGAGCTTCTAGAATTCTCACATTTTTTTTTTTAATTTTAGAATTCAGACATTTTAGGATTCTAGAATTCATGAATTCGAAGATTCCAAAATCCGGATCTCTTTTGGATGCCAGAATTCATACATTATAGGCACCTAAAATTCATACTTTTTAGGATTCTGGAAATCATACATTCTTGGATTCTAGAATTCAGACTTTTCTAGTATTCTAGAGTTCATGCATTCTAAGATTCTGGAATTGAGACCTTTTTCAGATTCTAGAATTCATACACCCTAGGATTCTAGAATTCATTCATTTTAGGATTCTAGAACTAAGACTTTTTATGGTCCTAGAATTCAGATATACTACCATTCGATAGTTCCGACATGCTTGCATTCTAGAATTCAGCCTTTCTTCCATGGTAGAATTCACACATTTTAGAATTCGAAAATTTTGACATTTTAACGATTCCACAATTCATACATTTTCGGATTCTAGAATTGAGGCATTTTATGATTCTAGAATTCATACATTCTGGGATTCTAGAATACAGACATTTTAGGATTCGGAAATTTATACATTCTAGGTTCTGGAGTTTAGACGTTTTGAAGATGCTAGAATTCAGACTTCTTTAGGATTCTAGAATGTGTGCCTTGTAGGATTCCAGAATTCACACGTTCTAGGATTCTAGAATTCAGACATTTCTTGATGCTAGTATTCAGTCATTCTAAAATTCTAGAATTCAGACATCATCGTTGGATTCTAAAATTAACACTTTCCACAATTCTAGGACTAACACTTTTTAGGGTTTTAGAATTGAGACATTTTATCATTGTAGAATTCTAGAATATGGACATCCTCATATTCTAGAATTCAGACATTTTATGATTTTAGGATTCATACAGTTCAGAACTGTAGAATTCAGACCTTTTTAAGATTCTAGAATTCATACATTTCAGGATTCTAGTATTCAGACATTCTATCATTCTTCCATTCATAGACCTTATGATGCTAAAGTTCATCTGTTCTAGGATTCTGGAATACATCCTTTATTGTAATTCCCGAATTCAACCGTTCTCGTATTCTAGAATTTAGACATTTTGTGATTCTAGAATTCAGATATTCTAAAGCTCTAGAATTCAGATATGGTTGGAGTCCAGATTTCAGACTTTCTACAATTCTAGAACTCAGACATTTTGGGATTCCAGAAATTCACACATTCCAGGATTCTAAAGTCCAATCCTGTCTTAGGATTCTAGAATGCGTACCTTCTAGGATTCTAGAATTCATATAGGTTAGGCTTTTAGAATTCATACATTCTAGGATTCCAGAATTCAGACCTGTATAGGATTCTAGAATTCATACATTCTAGGATTCTAGAATTCGGACCTTTTTAGTATTCTAGAACTCATACATGCTAAGATTCCGGAATTTAGACCAGTTTAAGATTCTAGAAATCATGCACTCTAAAATTCTAGAATGCCTACGTTCTAGGATTCTAAAATTCAGACTTTTTAAGGTTCTAGGATTCGGACATACTATAATTCTACAATTTCCACATTGCTTGAATTCTGGAATTCCGAATTTCTTCATTTATACCATTCTCGCATTCAAAAATTCTAAAATTCATGTATGTGGTGATTCTAGAATTCACACCTTCTCGGATTCTAGAATTCAGACCTCTTTAAAATTCCAGAATTCAGACTTTTTATCCTTCTAGAACTCATGCATTCAAAGATTCTAGAATTCGGATCTATTTAGGATTCTAGAAATCATACACTCTAAGATTCTGGAATTCAGACCTAGTTAGGATTCTAGAATTCATACGTTTGGGCATTCTGGAATCCATACGTTCTAAACTTGCAAATTTCATGCATTCTACAATTCTGGAATACACACCTTTCTAACATTGTGGAATCCATTCTTTCGAGGATTCTAAAATTCAGGCCTTCTTAAAGTTCTTGAATTCATACATTCTAAGGTTCTGGGATTCTAGGATTTGGACACATTAAAGATTCTAGAATTCGTACATTCTAAAATTCTGGAACCCACATCTTGTTAGCATTCTAGAATGCATACATTATGGGATTCTGGAATTCACGCATTCTGTGAATCTAGAATTCAGACATTGTTTCTGGCATTCAGACGTTCTAAAATTCTAGAATTCAGACATTGTGGGTTTCTGGAACAGAGACGTTCTGCAACACACATTTTAGTCACCTTGTGCTCAGACATTCCGTGAATCTCTCATTCAGATATCCTATGATTCATGCAATCGTTCCTTCCGGGATTTTGGAATTCACACTGTCCTAAGATTCCAGAACTCAGACGTTTTTTGATTCTACCATTCCGGAAATTATACATCCGGAGACTCTAGAATTCTAAAATTTTATGACTCTAGAATTCAGACATTTTGGGAATCTAGAATTCAGACGTTTTAGGATTCTAGAATTCAGACACTGGAAGATTCTAGAATTCGGACCTTTTAAAGATTCCAGAGTCCATACATTCTAGGAATCCATAATTCAGACATCTTCTGAGTCTAGGTTTTCGACATTTTCACATTGGAGAATTCAGACCTGTTGAAGATTCCAGAATGCATACATTCCGAGATTCTGGAATTCACACATACTAAAATTCTAGAATTGAGACATCTTTGGATTCTAGAATTCTAACTGTCTACAATTCTAGAACTCACACATTTTCTGATTCTAGAATTCAGATGTTTTATCGTTTTACAATTCTGTAATTTGGACATGTGCAGATTCTGGAATTCCAGCGTTTTATGATTCTACAATCCATTCATTTTTGGATTCTAGAATTCAGACCCTTTATGATTCCAGAAATCTGACATTCGATGATTCTAGATTTCAGAAATATTTGGGATTCTATAATTCATACATTCTTGGAATCTAGAACTCACACATTCTAGGATTCTGGAATTCATGCATTCTCAAATTATAAAAGTCACACATTCCAGCATTCTAGAATACACGCCTTCTTAACATCGTAGAAGCCATTCTTTCTAGGATTCCAAAATTCAGACGTTTTTACAATGGTAGAATTCATGCATTCTAGGATTCTAGGATTTAGACATATTTAAGACACTAGAATACATACATTCTAAAATTCTAGAATTCAGGTCTTGTTAGGATTCTAGAATTTATACATGGTAGGATACTAGAATTCAGACATTCTATGATTCTAGAATTCAGACATTTTCTGTTTCTAGAATTCAGACATTCTGAAATTCTAGAATTCAGCCATTGTTGGATTCTAGAATTGAGACCCTCTACAACACACATTTTAGGAGTCTTGCATTCAGACATTCGATGATTCCCACATTCAGACATCTTATGATCCTAGAATTCAGACCTTCTAGGATTCTAGAATTCGCACTATTTGCAGATTCTAGAATTCAGATATTCTAGGAATCTAGGATTCAGACATGTTATGATTCTAGGATTTCGACATTTTTACATTGTAGAATGCAGACCCGTTTAAGATTCTAGAATGCATACATTCCAAGATTCTAGAATATACACCTGCTAAAATTCTAGAATTCAGACATCGTTAGATTCTGGAAATTTAACATTCTACAATTCTAGAACACACACATTTTCAGATTCTCGGAATCAGACGTCTTATGATTCTACAATTCTAGAATTTAGACATCCGGAGCTTCTAGAATTCTCACATTTTTTTTTTTAATTTTAGAATTCAGACATTTTAGGATTCTAGAATTCATGAATTCGAAGATTCCAAAATCCGGATCTCTTTTGGATGCCAGAATTCATACATTATAGGCACCTAAAATTCATACTTTTTAGGATTCTGGAAATCATACATTCTTGGATTCTAGAATTCAGACTTTTCTAGTATTCTAGAGTTCATGCATTCTAAGATTCTGGAATTGAGACCTTTTTCAGATTCTAGAATTCATACACCCTAGGATTCTAGAATTCATTCATTTTAGGATTCTAGAACTAAGACTTTTTATGGTCCTAGAATTCAGATATACTACCATTCGATAGTTCCGACATGCTTGCATTCTAGAATTCAGCCTTTCTTCCATGGTAGAATTCACACATTTTAGAATTCGAAAATTTTGACATTTTAACGATTCCACAATTCATACATTTTCGGATTCTAGAATTGAGGCATTTTATGATTCTAGAATTCATACATTCTGGGATTCTAGAATACAGACATTTTAGGATTCGGAAATTTATACATTCTAGGTTCTGGAGTTTAGACGTTTTGAAGATGCTAGAATTCAGACTTCTTTAGGATTCTAGAATGTGTGCCTTGTAGGATTCCAGAATTCACACGTTCTAGGATTCTAGAATTCAGACATTTCTTGATGCTAGTATTCAGTCATTCTAAAATTCTAGAATTCAGACATCATCGTTGGATTCTAAAATTAACACTTTCCACAATTCTAGGACTAACACTTTTTAGGGTTTTAGAATTGAGACATTTTATCATTGTAGAATTCTAGAATATGGACATCCTCATATTCTAGAATTCAGACATTTTATGATTTTAGGATTCATACAGTTCAGAACTGTAGAATTCAGACCTTTTTAAGATTCTAGAATTCATACATTTCAGGATTCTAGTATTCAGACATTCTATCATTCTTCCATTCATAGACCTTATGATGCTAAAGTTCATCTGTTCTAGGATTCTGGAATACATCCTTTATTGTAATTCCCGAATTCAACCGTTCTCGTATTCTAGAATTTAGACATTTTGTGATTCTAGAATTCAGATATTCTAAAGCTCTAGAATTCAGATATGGTTGGAGTCCAGATTTCAGACTTTCTACAATTCTAGAACTCAGACATTTTGGGATTCCAGAAATTCACACATTCCAGGATTCTAAAGTCCAATCCTGTCTTAGGATTCTAGAATGCGTACCTTCTAGGATTCTAGAATTCATATAGGTTAGGCTTTTAGAATTCATACATTCTAGGATTCCAGAATTCAGACCTGTATAGGATTCTAGAATTCATACATTCTAGGATTCTAGAATTCGGACCTTTTTAGTATTCTAGAACTCATACATGCTAAGATTCCGGAATTTAGACCAGTTTAAGATTCTAGAAATCATGCACTCTAAAATTCTAGAATGCCTACGTTCTAGGATTCTAAAATTCAGACTTTTTAAGGTTCTAGGATTCGGACATACTATAATTCTACAATTTCCACATTGCTTGAATTCTGGAATTCCGAATTTCTTCATTTATACCATTCTCGCATTCAAAAATTCTAAAATTCATGTATGTGGTGATTCTAGAATTCACACCTTCTCGGATTCTAGAATTCAGACCTCTTTAAAATTCCAGAATTCAGACTTTTTATCCTTCTAGAACTCATGCATTCAAAGATTCTAGAATTCGGATCTATTTAGGATTCTAGAAATCATACACTCTAAGATTCTGGAATTCAGACCTAGTTAGGATTCTAGAATTCATACGTTTGGGCATTCTGGAATCCATACGTTCTAAACTTGCAAATTTCATGCATTCTACAATTCTGGAATACACACCTTTCTAACATTGTGGAATCCATTCTTTCGAGGATTCTAAAATTCAGGCCTTCTTAAAGTTCTTGAATTCATACATTCTAAGGTTCTGGGATTCTAGGATTTGGACACATTAAAGATTCTAGAATTCGTACATTCTAAAATTCTGGAACCCACATCTTGTTAGCATTCTAGAATGCATACATTATGGGATTCTGGAATTCACGCATTCTGTGAATCTAGAATTCAGACATTGTTTCTGGCATTCAGACGTTCTAAAATTCTAGAATTCAGACATTGTGGGTTTCTGGAACAGAGACGTTCTGCAACACACATTTTAGTCACCTTGTGCTCAGACATTCCGTGAATCTCTCATTCAGATATCCTATGATTCATGCAATCGTTCCTTCCGGGATTTTGGAATTCACACTGTCCTAAGATTCCAGAACTCAGACGTTTTTTGATTCTACCATTCCGGAAATTATACATCCGGAGACTCTAGAATTCTAAAATTTTATGACTCTAGAATTCAGACATTTTGGGAATCTAGAATTCAGACGTTTTAGGATTCTAGAATTCAGACACTGGAAGATTCTAGAATTCGGACCTTTTAAAGATTCCAGAGTCCATAAATTCTAGGAATCCATAATTCAGACATCTTCTGAGTCTAGGTTTTCGACATTTTCACATTGGAGAATTCAGACCTGTTGAAGATTCCAGAATGCATACATTCCGAGATTCTGGAATTCACACATACTAAAATTCTAGAATTGAGACATCTTTGGATTCTAGAATTCTAACTGTCTACAATTCTAGAACTCACACATTTTCTGATTCTAGAATTCAGATGTTTTATCGTTTTACAATTCTGTAATTTGGACATGTGCAGATTCTGGAATTCCAGCGTTTTATGATTCTACAATCCATTCATTTTTGGATTCTAGAATTCAGACCCTTTATGATTCCAGAAATCTGACATTCGATGATTCTAGATTTCAGAAATATTTGGGATTCTATAATTCATACATTCTTGGAATCTAGAACTCACACATTCTAGGATTCTGGAATTCATGCATTCTCAAATTATAAAAGTCACACATTCCAGCATTCTAGAATACACGCCTTCTTAACATCGTAGAAGCCATTCTTTCTAGGATTCCAAAATTCAGACGTTTTTACAATGGTAGAATTCATGCATTCTAGGATTCTAGGATTTAGACATATTTAAGACACTAGAATACATACATTCTAAAATTCTAGAATTCAGGTCTTGTTAGGATTCTAGAATTTATACATGGTAGGATACTAGAATTCAGACATTCTATGATTCTAGAATTCAGACATTTTCTGTTTCTAGAATTCAGACATTCTGAAATTCTAGAATTCAGCCATTGTTGGATTCTAGAATTGAGACCCTCTACAACACACATTTTAGGAGTCTTGCATTCAGACATTCGATGATTCCCACATTCAGACATCTTATGATCCTAGAATTCAGACCTTCTAGGATTCTAGAATTCGCACTATTTGCAGATTCTAGAATTCAGATATTCTAGGAATCTAGGATTCAGACATGTTATGATTCTAGGATTTCGACATTTTTACATTGTAGAATGCAGACCCGTTTAAGATTCTAGAATGCATACATTCCAAGATTCTAGAATATACACCTGCTAAAATTCTAGAATTCAGACATCGTTAGATTCTGGAAATTTAACATTCTACAATTCTAGAACACACACATTTTCAGATTCTCGGAATCAGACGTCTTATGATTCTACAATTCTAGAATTTAGACATCCGGAGCTTCTAGAATTCTCACATTTTTTTTTTTAATTTTAGAATTCAGACATTTTAGGATTCTAGAATTCATGAATTCGAAGATTCCAAAATCCGGATCTCTTTTGGATGCCAGAATTCATACATTATAGGCACCTAAAATTCATACTTTTTAGGATTCTGGAAATCATACATTCTTGGATTCTAGAATTCAGACTTTTCTAGTATTCTAGAGTTCATGCATTCTAAGATTCTGGAATTGAGACCTTTTTCAGATTCTAGAATTCATACACCCTAGGATTCTAGAATTCATTCATTTTAGGATTCTAGAACTAAGACTTTTTATGGTCCTAGAATTCAGATATACTACCATTCGATAGTTCCGACATGCTTGCATTCTAGAATTCAGCCTTTCTTCCATGGTAGAATTCACACATTTTAGAATTCGAAAATTTTGACATTTTAACGATTCCACAATTCATACATTTTCGGATTCTAGAATTGAGGCATTTTATGATTCTAGAATTCATACATTCTGGGATTCTAGAATACAGACATTTTAGGATTCGGAAATTTATACATTCTAGGTTCTGGAGTTTAGACGTTTTGAAGATGCTAGAATTCAGACTTCTTTAGGATTCTAGAATGTGTGCCTTGTAGGATTCCAGAATTCACACGTTCTAGGATTCTAGAATTCAGACATTTCTTGATGCTAGTATTCAGTCATTCTAAAATTCTAGAATTCAGACATCATCGTTGGATTCTAAAATTAACACTTTCCACAATTCTAGGACTAACACTTTTTAGGGTTTTAGAATTGAGACATTTTATCATTGTAGAATTCTAGAATATGGACATCCTCATATTCTAGAATTCAGACATTTTATGATTTTAGGATTCATACAGTTCAGAACTGTAGAATTCAGACCTTTTTAAGATTCTAGAATTCATACATTTCAGGATTCTAGTATTCAGACATTCTATCATTCTTCCATTCATAGACCTTATGATGCTAAAGTTCATCTGTTCTAGGATTCTGGAATACATCCTTTATTGTAATTCCCGAATTCAACCGTTCTCGTATTCTAGAATTTAGACATTTTGTGATTCTAGAATTCAGATATTCTAAAGCTCTAGAATTCAGATATGGTTGGAGTCCAGATTTCAGACTTTCTACAATTCTAGAACTCAGACATTTTGGGATTCCAGAAATTCACACATTCCAGGATTCTAAAGTCCAATCCTGTCTTAGGATTCTAGAATGCGTACCTTCTAGGATTCTAGAATTCATATAGGTTAGGCTTTTAGAATTCATACATTCTAGGATTCCAGAATTCAGACCTGTATAGGATTCTAGAATTCATACATTCTAGGATTCTAGAATTCGGACCTTTTTAGTATTCTAGAACTCATACATGCTAAGATTCCGGAATTTAGACCAGTTTAAGATTCTAGAAATCATGCACTCTAAAATTCTAGAATGCCTACGTTCTAGGATTCTAAAATTCAGACTTTTTAAGGTTCTAGGATTCGGACATACTATAATTCTACAATTTCCACATTGCTTGAATTCTGGAATTCCGAATTTCTTCATTTATACCATTCTCGCATTCAAAAATTCTAAAATTCATGTATGTGGTGATTCTAGAATTCACACCTTCTCGGATTCTAGAATTCAGACCTCTTTAAAATTCCAGAATTCAGACTTTTTATCCTTCTAGAACTCATGCATTCAAAGATTCTAGAATTCGGATCTATTTAGGATTCTAGAAATCATACACTCTAAGATTCTGGAATTCAGACCTAGTTAGGATTCTAGAATTCATACGTTTGGGCATTCTGGAATCCATACGTTCTAACCTTGCAAATTTCATGCATTCTACAATTCTGGAATACACACCTTTCTAACATTGTGGAATCCATTCTTTCGAGGATTCTAAAATTCAGGCCTTCTTAAAGTTCTTGAATTCATACATTCTAAGGTTCTGGGATTCTAGGATTTGGACACATTAAAGATTCTAGAATTCGTACATTCTAAAATTCTGGAACCCACATCTTGTTAGCATTCTAGAATGCATACATTATGGGATTCTGGAATTCACGCATTCTGTGAATCTAGAATTCAGACATTGTTTCTGGCATTCAGACGTTCTAAAATTCTAGAATTCAGACATTGTGGGTTTCTGGAACAGAGACGTTCTGCAACACACATTTTAGTCACCTTGTGCTCAGACATTCCGTGAATCTCTCATTCAGATATCCTATGATTCATGCAATCGTTCCTTCCGGGATTTTGGAATTCACACTGTCCTAAGATTCCAGAACTCAGACGTTTTTTGATTCTACCATTCCGGAAATTATACATCCGGAGACTCTAGAATTCTAAAATTTTATGACTCTAGAATTCAGACATTTTGGGAATCTAGAATTCAGACGTTTTAGGATTCTAGAATTCAGACACTGGAAGATTCTAGAATTCGGACCTTTTAAAGATTCCAGAGTCCATACATTCTAGGAATCCATAATTCAGACATCTTCTGAGTCTAGGTTTTCGACATTTTCACATTGGAGAATTCAGACCTGTTGAAGATTCCAGAATGCATACATTCCGAGATTCTGGAATTCACACATACTAAAATTCTAGAATTGAGACATCTTTGGATTCTAGAATTCTAACTGTCTACAATTCTAGAACTCACACATTTTCTGATTCTAGAATTCAGATGTTTTATCGTTTTACAATTCTGTAATTTGGACATGTGCAGATTCTGGAATTCCAGCGTTTTATGATTCTACAATCCATTCATTTTTGGATTCTAGAATTCAGACCCTTTATGATTCCAGAAATCTGACATTCGATGATTCTAGATTTCAGAAATATTTGGGATTCTATAATTCATACATTCTTGGAATCTAGAACTCACACATTCTAGGATTCTGGAATTCATGCATTCTCAAATTATAAAAGTCACACATTCCAGCATTCTAGAATACACGCCTTCTTAACATCGTAGAAGCCATTCTTTCTAGGATTCCAAAATTCAGACGTTTTTACAATGGTAGAATTCATGCATTCTAGGATTCTAGGATTTAGACATATTTAAGACACTAGAATACATACATTCTAAAATTCTAGAATTCAGGTCTTGTTAGGATTCTAGAATTTATACATGGTAGGATACTAGAATTCAGACATTCTATGATTCTAGAATTCAGACATTTTCTGTTTCTAGAATTCAGACATTCTGAAATTCTAGAATTCAGCCATTGTTGGATTCTAGAATTGAGACCCTCTACAACACACATTTTAGGAGTCTTGCATTCAGACATTCGATGATTCCCACATTCAGACATCTTATGATCCTAGAATTCAGACCTTCTAGGATTCTAGAATTCGCACTATTTGCAGATTCTAGAATTCAGATATTCTAGGAATCTAGGATTCAGACATGTTATGATTCTAGGATTTCGACATTTTTACATTGTAGAATGCAGACCCGTTTAAGATTCTAGAATGCATACATTCCAAGATTCTAGAATATACACCTGCTAAAATTCTAGAATTCAGACATCGTTAGATTCTGGAAATTTAACATTCTACAATTCTAGAACACACACATTTTCAGATTCTCGGAATCAGACGTCTTATGATTCTACAATTCTAGAATTTAGACATCCGGAGCTTCTAGAATTCTCACATTTTTTTTTTTAATTTTAGAATTCAGACATTTTAGGATTCTAGAATTCATGAATTCGAAGATTCCAAAATCCGGATCTCTTTTGGATGCCAGAATTCATACATTATAGGCACCTAAAATTCATACTTTTTAGGATTCTGGAAATCATACATTCTTGGATTCTAGAATTCAGACTTTTCTAGTATTCTAGAGTTCATGCATTCTAAGATTCTGGAATTGAGACCTTTTTCAGATTCTAGAATTCATACACCCTAGGATTCTAGAATTCATTCATTTTAGGATTCTAGAACTAAGACTTTTTATGGTCCTAGAATTCAGATATACTACCATTCGATAGTTCCGACATGCTTGCATTCTAGAATTCAGCCTTTCTTCCATGGTAGAATTCACACATTTTAGAATTCGAAAATTTTGACATTTTAACGATTCCACAATTCATACATTTTCGGATTCTAGAATTGAGGCATTTTATGATTCTAGAATTCATACATTCTGGGATTCTAGAATACAGACATTTTAGGATTCGGAAATTTATACATTCTAGGTTCTGGAGTTTAGACGTTTTGAAGATGCTAGAATTCAGACTTCTTTAGGATTCTAGAATGTGTGCCTTGTAGGATTCCAGAATTCACACGTTCTAGGATTCTAGAATTCAGACATTTCTTGATGCTAGTATTCAGTCATTCTAAAATTCTAGAATTCAGACATCATCGTTGGATTCTAAAATTAACACTTTCCACAATTCTAGGACTAACACTTTTTAGGGTTTTAGAATTGAGACATTTTATCATTGTAGAATTCTAGAATATGGACATCCTCATATTCTAGAATTCAGACATTTTATGATTTTAGGATTCATACAGTTCAGAACTGTAGAATTCAGACCTTTTTAAGATTCTAGAATTCATACATTTCAGGATTCTAGTATTCAGACATTCTATCATTCTTCCATTCATAGACCTTATGATGCTAAAGTTCATCTGTTCTAGGATTCTGGAATACATCCTTTATTGTAATTCCCGAATTCAACCGTTCTCGTATTCTAGAATTTAGACATTTTGTGATTCTAGAATTCAGATATTCTAAAGCTCTAGAATTCAGATATGGTTGGAGTCCAGATTTCAGACTTTCTACAATTCTAGAACTCAGACATTTTGGGATTCCAGAAATTCACACATTCCAGGATTCTAAAGTCCAATCCTGTCTTAGGATTCTAGAATGCGTACCTTCTAGGATTCTAGAATTCATATAGGTTAGGCTTTTAGAATTCATACATTCTAGGATTCCAGAATTCAGACCTGTATAGGATTCTAGAATTCATACATTCTAGGATTCTAGAATTCGGACCTTTTTAGTATTCTAGAACTCATACATGCTAAGATTCCGGAATTTAGACCAGTTTAAGATTCTAGAAATCATGCACTCTAAAATTCTAGAATGCCTACGTTCTAGGATTCTAAAATTCAGACTTTTTAAGGTTCTAGGATTCGGACATACTATAATTCTACAATTTCCACATTGCTTGAATTCTGGAATTCCGAATTTCTTCATTTATACCATTCTCGCATTCAAAAATTCTAAAATTCATGTATGTGGTGATTCTAGAATTCACACCTTCTCGGATTCTAGAATTCAGACCTCTTTAAAATTCCAGAATTCAGACTTTTTATCCTTCTAGAACTCATGCATTCAAAGATTCTAGAATTCGGATCTATTTAGGATTCTAGAAATCATACACTCTAAGATTCTGGAATTCAGACCTAGTTAGGATTCTAGAATTCATACGTTTGGGCATTCTGGAATCCATACGTTCTAAACTTGCAAATTTCATGCATTCTACAATTCTGGAATACACACCTTTCTAACATTGTGGAATCCATTCTTTCGAGGATTCTAAAATTCAGGCCTTCTTAAAGTTCTTGAATTCATACATTCTAAGGTTCTGGGATTCTAGGATTTGGACACATTAAAGATTCTAGAATTCGTACATTCTAAAATTCTGGAACCCACATCTTGTTAGCATTCTAGAATGCATACATTATGGGATTCTGGAATTCACGCATTCTGTGAATCTAGAATTCAGACATTGTTTCTGGCATTCAGACGTTCTAAAATTCTAGAATTCAGACATTGTGGGTTTCTGGAACAGAGACGTTCTGCAACACACATTTTAGTCACCTTGTGCTCAGACATTCCGTGAATCTCTCATTCAGATATCCTATGATTCATGCAATCGTTCCTTCCGGGATTTTGGAATTCACACTGTCCTAAGATTCCAGAACTCAGACGTTTTTTGATTCTACCATTCCGGAAATTATACATCCGGAGACTCTAGAATTCTAAAATTTTATGACTCTAGAATTCAGACATTTTGGGAATCTAGAATTCAGACGTTTTAGGATTCTAGAATTCAGACACTGGAAGATTCTAGAATTCGGACCTTTTAAAGATTCCAGAGTCCATACATTCTAGGAATCCATAATTCAGACATCTTCTGAGTCTAGGTTTTCGACATTTTCACATTGGAGAATTCAGACCTGTTGAAGATTCCAGAATGCATACATTCCGAGATTCTGGAATTCACACATACTAAAATTCTAGAATTGAGACATCTTTGGATTCTAGAATTCTAACTGTCTACAATTCTAGAACTCACACATTTTCTGATTCTAGAATTCAGATGTTTTATCGTTTTACAATTCTGTAATTTGGACATGTGCAGATTCTGGAATTCCAGCGTTTTATGATTCTACAATCCATTCATTTTTGGATTCTAGAATTCAGACCCTTTATGATTCCAGAAATCTGACATTCGATGATTCTAGATTTCAGAAATATTTGGGATTCTATAATTCATACATTCTTGGAATCTAGAACTCACACATTCTAGGATTCTGGAATTCATGCATTCTCAAATTATAAAAGTCACACATTCCAGCATTCTAGAATACACGCCTTCTTAACATCGTAGAAGCCATTCTTTCTAGGATTCCAAAATTCAGACGTTTTTACAATGGTAGAATTCATGCATTCTAGGATTCTAGGATTTAGACATATTTAAGACACTAGAATACATACATTCTAAAATTCTAGAATTCAGGTCTTGTTAGGATTCTAGAATTTATACATGGTAGGATACTAGAATTCAGACATTCTATGATTCTAGAATTCAGACATTTTCTGTTTCTAGAATTCAGACATTCTGAAATTCTAGAATTCAGCCATTGTTGGATTCTAGAATTGAGACCCTCTACAACACACATTTTAGGAGTCTTGCATTCAGACATTCGATGATTCCCACATTCAGACATCTTATGATCCTAGAATTCAGACCTTCTAGGATTCTAGAATTCGCACTATTTGCAGATTCTAGAATTCAGATATTCTAGGAATCTAGGATTCAGACATGTTATGATTCTAGGATTTCGACATTTTTACATTGTAGAATGCAGACCCGTTTAAGATTCTAGAATGCATACATTCCAAGATTCTAGAATATACACCTGCTAAAATTCTAGAATTCAGACATCGTTAGATTCTGGAAATTTAACATTCTACAATTCTAGAACACACACATTTTCAGATTCTCGGAATCAGACGTCTTATGATTCTACAATTCTAGAATTTAGACATCCGGAGCTTCTAGAATTCTCACATTTTTTTTTTTAATTTTAGAATTCAGACATTTTAGGATTCTAGAATTCATGAATTCGAAGATTCCAAAATCCGGATCTCTTTTGGATGCCAGAATTCATACATTATAGGCACCTAAAATTCATACTTTTTAGGATTCTGGAAATCATACATTCTTGGATTCTAGAATTCAGACTTTTCTAGTATTCTAGAGTTCATGCATTCTAAGATTCTGGAATTGAGACCTTTTTCAGATTCTAGAATTCATACACCCTAGGATTCTAGAATTCATTCATTTTAGGATTCTAGAACTAAGACTTTTTATGGTCCTAGAATTCAGATATACTACCATTCGATAGTTCCGACATGCTTGCATTCTAGAATTCAGCCTTTCTTCCATGGTAGAATTCACACATTTTAGAATTCGAAAATTTTGACATTTTAACGATTCCACAATTCATACATTTTCGGATTCTAGAATTGAGGCATTTTATGATTCTAGAATTCATACATTCTGGGATTCTAGAATACAGACATTTTAGGATTCGGAAATTTATACATTCTAGGTTCTGGAGTTTAGACGTTTTGAAGATGCTAGAATTCAGACTTCTTTAGGATTCTAGAATGTGTGCCTTGTAGGATTCCAGAATTCACACGTTCTAGGATTCTAGAATTCAGACATTTCTTGATGCTAGTATTCAGTCATTCTAAAATTCTAGAATTCAGACATCATCGTTGGATTCTAAAATTAACACTTTCCACAATTCTAGGACTAACACTTTTTAGGGTTTTAGAATTGAGACATTTTATCATTGTAGAATTCTAGAATATGGACATCCTCATATTCTAGAATTCAGACATTTTATGATTTTAGGATTCATACAGTTCAGAACTGTAGAATTCAGACCTTTTTAAGATTCTAGAATTCATACATTTCAGGATTCTAGTATTCAGACATTCTATCATTCTTCCATTCATAGACCTTATGATGCTAAAGTTCATCTGTTCTAGGATTCTGGAATACATCCTTTATTGTAATTCCCGAATTCAACCGTTCTCGTATTCTAGAATTTAGACATTTTGTGATTCTAGAATTCAGATATTCTAAAGCTCTAGAATTCAGATATGGTTGGAGTCCAGATTTCAGACTTTCTACAATTCTAGAACTCAGACATTTTGGGATTCCAGAAATTCACACATTCCAGGATTCTAAAGTCCAATCCTGTCTTAGGATTCTAGAATGCGTACCTTCTAGGATTCTAGAATTCATATAGGTTAGGCTTTTAGAATTCATACATTCTAGGATTCCAGAATTCAGACCTGTATAGGATTCTAGAATTCATACATTCTAGGATTCTAGAATTCGGACCTTTTTAGTATTCTAGAACTCATACATGCTAAGATTCCGGAATTTAGACCAGTTTAAGATTCTAGAAATCATGCACTCTAAAATTCTAGAATGCCTACGTTCTAGGATTCTAAAATTCAGACTTTTTAAGGTTCTAGGATTCGGACATACTATAATTCTACAATTTCCACATTGCTTGAATTCTGGAATTCCGAATTTCTTCATTTATACCATTCTCGCATTCAAAAATTCTAAAATTCATGTATGTGGTGATTCTAGAATTCACACCTTCTCGGATTCTAGAATTCAGACCTCTTTAAAATTCCAGAATTCAGACTTTTTATCCTTCTAGAACTCATGCATTCAAAGATTCTAGAATTCGGATCTATTTAGGATTCTAGAAATCATACACTCTAAGATTCTGGAATTCAGACCTAGTTAGGATTCTAGAATTCATACGTTTGGGCATTCTGGAATCCATACGTTCTAAACTTGCAAATTTCATGCATTCTACAATTCTGGAATACACACCTTTCTAACATTGTGGAATCCATTCTTTCGAGGATTCTAAAATTCAGGCCTTCTTAAAGTTCTTGAATTCATACATTCTAAGGTTCTGGGATTCTAGGATTTGGACACATTAAAGATTCTAGAATTCGTACATTCTAAAATTCTGGAACCCACATCTTGTTAGCATTCTAGAATGCATACATTATGGGATTCTGGAATTCACGCATTCTGTGAATCTAGAATTCAGACATTGTTTCTGGCATTCAGACGTTCTAAAATTCTAGAATTCAGACATTGTGGGTTTCTGGAACAGAGACGTTCTGCAACACACATTTTAGTCACCTTGTGCTCAGACATTCCGTGAATCTCTCATTCAGATATCCTATGATTCATGCAATCGTTCCTTCCGGGATTTTGGAATTCACACTGTCCTAAGATTCCAGAACTCAGACGTTTTTTGATTCTACCATTCCGGAAATTATACATCCGGAGACTCTAGAATTCTAAAATTTTATGACTCTAGAATTCAGACATTTTGGGAATCTAGAATTCAGACGTTTTAGGATTCTAGAATTCAGACACTGGAAGATTCTAGAATTCGGACCTTTTAAAGATTCCAGAGTCCATACATTCTAGGAATCCATAATTCAGACATCTTCTGAGTCTAGGTTTTCGACATTTTCACATTGGAGAATTCAGACCTGTTGAAGATTCCAGAATGCATACATTCCGAGATTCTGGAATTCACACATACTAAAATTCTAGAATTGAGACATCTTTGGATTCTAGAATTCTAACTGTCTACAATTCTAGAACTCACACATTTTCGGATTCTAGAATTCAGATGTTTTATCGTTTTACAATTCTGTAATTTGGACATGTGCAGATTCTGGAATTCCAGCGTTTTATGATTCTACAATCCATTCATTTTTGGATTCTAGAATTCAGACCCTTTATGATTCCAGAAATCTGACATTCGATGATTCTAGATTTCAGAAATATTTGGTATTCTATAATTCATACATTCTTGGAATCTAGAACTCACACATTCTAGGATTCTGGAATTCATGCATTCTCAAATTATAAAAGTCACACATTCCAGCATTCTAGAATACACGCCTTCTTAACATCGTAGAAGCCATTCTTTCTAGGATTCCAAAATTCAGACGTTTTTACAATGGTAGAATTCATGCATTCTAGGATTCTAGGATTTAGACATATTTAAGACACTAGAATACATACATTCTAAAATTCTAGAATTCAGGTCTTGTTAGGATTCTAGAATTTATACATGGTAGGATACTAGAATTCAGACATTCTATGATTCTAGAATTCAGACATTTTCTGTTTCTAGAATTCAGACATTCTGAAATTCTAGAATTCAGCCATTGTTGGATTCTAGAATTGAGACCCTCTACAACACACATTTTAGGAGTCTTGCATTCAGACATTCGATGATTCCCACATTCAGACATCTTATGATCCTAGAATTCAGACCTTCTAGGATTCTAGAATTCGCACTATTTGCAGATTCTAGAATTCAGATATTCTAGGAATCTAGGATTCAGACATGTTATGATTCTAGGATTTCGACATTTTTACATTGTAGAATGCAGACCCGTTTAAGATTCTAGAATGCATACATTCCAAGATTCTAGAATATACACCTGCTAAAATTCTAGAATTCAGACATCGTTAGATTCTGGAAATTTAACATTCTACAATTCTAGAACACACACATTTTCAGATTCTCGGAATCAGACGTCTTATGATTCTACAATTCTAGAATTTAGACATCCGGAGCTTCTAGAATTCTCACATTTTTTTTTTTAATTTTAGAATTCAGACATTTTAGGATTCTAGAATTCATGAATTCGAAGATTCCAAAATCCGGATCTCTTTTGGATGCCAGAATTCATACATTATAGGCACCTAAAATTCATACTTTTTAGGATTCTGGAAATCATACATTCTTGGATTCTAGAATTCAGACTTTTCTAGTATTCTAGAGTTCATGCATTCTAAGATTCTGGAATTGAGACCTTTTTCAGATTCTAGAATTCATACACCCTAGGATTCTAGAATTCATTCATTTTAGGATTCTAGAACTAAGACTTTTTATGGTCCTAGAATTCAGATATACTACCATTCGATAGTTCCGACATGCTTGCATTCTAGAATTCAGCCTTTCTTCCATGGTAGAATTCACACATTTTAGAATTCGAAAATTTTGACATTTTAACGATTCCACAATTCATACATTTTCGGATTCTAGAATTGAGGCATTTTATGATTCTAGAATTCATACATTCTGGGATTCTAGAATACAGACATTTTAGGATTCGGAAATTTATACATTCTAGGTTCTGGAGTTTAGACGTTTTGAAGATGCTAGAATTCAGACTTCTTTAGGATTCTAGAATGTGTGCCTTGTAGGATTCCAGAATTCACACGTTCTAGGATTCTAGAATTCAGACATTTCTTGATGCTAGTATTCAGTCATTCTAAAATTCTAGAATTCAGACATCATCGTTGGATTCTAAAATTAACACTTTCCACAATTCTAGGACTAACACTTTTTAGGGTTTTAGAATTGAGACATTTTATCATTGTAGAATTCTAGAATATGGACATCCTCATATTCTAGAATTCAGACATTTTATGATTTTAGGATTCATACAGTTCAGAACTGTAGAATTCAGACCTTTTTAAGATTCTAGAATTCATACATTTCAGGATTCTAGTATTCAGACATTCTATCATTCTTCCATTCATAGACCTTATGATGCTAAAGTTCATCTGTTCTAGGATTCTGGAATACATCCTTTATTGTAATTCCCGAATTCAACCGTTCTCGTATTCTAGAATTTAGACATTTTGTGATTCTAGAATTCAGATATTCTAAAGCTCTAGAATTCAGATATGGTTGGAGTCCAGATTTCAGACTTTCTACAATTCTAGAACTCAGACATTTTGGGATTCCAGAAATTCACACATTCCAGGATTCTAAAGTCCAATCCTGTCTTAGGATTCTAGAATGCGTACCTTCTAGGATTCTAGAATTCATATAGGTTAGGCTTTTAGAATTCATACATTCTAGGATTCCAGAATTCAGACCTGTATAGGATTCTAGAATTCATACATTCTAGGATTCTAGAATTCGGACCTTTTTAGTATTCTAGAACTCATACATGCTAAGATTCCGGAATTTAGACCAGTTTAAGATTCTAGAAATCATGCACTCTAAAATTCTAGAATGCCTACGTTCTAGGATTCTAAAATTCAGACTTTTTAAGGTTCTAGGATTCGGACATACTATAATTCTACAATTTCCACATTGCTTGAATTCTGGAATTCCGAATTTCTTCATTTATACCATTCTCGCATTCAAAAATTCTAAAATTCATGTATGTGGTGATTCTAGAATTCACACCTTCTCGGATTCTAGAATTCAGACCTCTTTAAAATTCCAGAATTCAGACTTTTTATCCTTCTAGAACTCATGCATTCAAAGATTCTAGAATTCGGATCTATTTAGGATTCTAGAAATCATACACTCTAAGATTCTGGAATTCAGACCTAGTTAGGATTCTAGAATTCATACGTTTGGGCATTCTGGAATCCATACGTTCTAAACTTGCAAATTTCATGCATTCTACAATTCTGGAATACACACCTTTCTAACATTGTGGAATCCATTCTTTCGAGGATTCTAAAATTCAGGCCTTCTTAAAGTTCTTGAATTCATACATTCTAAGGTTCTGGTATTCTAGGATTTGGACACATTAAAGATTCTAGAATTCGTACATTCTAAAATTCTGGAACCCACATCTTGTTAGCATTCTAGAATGCATACATTATGGGATTCTGGAATTCACGCATTCTGTGAATCTAGAATTCAGACATTGTTTCTGGCATTCAGACGTTCTAAAATTCTAGAATTCAGACATTGTGGGTTTCTGGAACAGAGACGTTCTGCAACACACATTTTAGTAACCTTGTGCTCAGACATTCCGTGAATCTCTCATTCAGATATCCTATGATTCATGCAATCGTTCCTTCCGGGATTTTGGAATTCACACTGTCCTAAGATTCCAGAACTCAGACGTTTTTTGATTCTACCATTCCGGAAATTATACATCCGGAGACTCTAGAATTCTAAAATTTTATGACTCTAGAATTCAGACATTTTGGGAATCTAGAATTCAGACGTTTTAGGATTCTAGAATTCAGACACTGGAAGATTCTAGAATTCGGACCTTTTAAAGATTCCAGAGTCCATACATTCTAGGAATCCATAATTCAGACATCTTCTGAGTCTAGGTTTTCGACATTTTCACATTGGAGAATTCAGACCTGTTGAAGATTCCAGAATGCATACATTCCGAGATTCTGGAATTCACACATACTAAAATTCTAGAATTGAGACATCTTTGGATTCTAGAATTCTAACTGTCTACAATTCTAGAACTCACACATTTTCTGATTCTAGAATTCAGATGTTTTATCGTTTTACAATTCTGTAATTTGGACATGTGCAGATTCTGGAATTCCAGCGTTTTATGATTCTACAATCCATTCATTTTTGGATTCTAGAATTCAGACCCTTTATGATTCCAGAAATCTGACATTCGATGATTCTAGATTTCAGAAATATTTGGGATTCTATAATTCATACATTCTTGGAATCTAGAACTCACACATTCTAGGATTCTGGAATTCATGCATTCTCAAATTATAAAAGTCACACATTCCAGCATTCTAGAATACACGCCTTCTTAACATCGTAGAAGCCATTCTTTCTAGGATTCCAAAATTCAGACGTTTTTACAATGGTAGAATTCATGCATTCTAGGATTCTAGGATTTAGACATATTTAAGACACTAGAATACATACATTCTAAAATTCTAGAATTCAGGTCTTGTTAGGATTCTAGAATTTATACATGGTAGGATACTAGAATTCAGACATTCTATGATTCTAGAATTCAGACATTTTCTGTTTCTAGAATTCAGACATTCTGAAATTCTAGAATTCAGCCATTGTTGGATTCTAGAATTGAGACCCTCTACAACACACATTTTAGGAGTCTTGCATTCAGACATTCGATGATTCCCACATTCAGACATCTTATGATCCTAGAATTCAGACCTTCTAGGATTCTAGAATTCGCACTATTTGCAGATTCTAGAATTCAGATATTCTAGGAATCTAGGATTCAGACATGTTATGATTCTAGGATTTCGACATTTTTACATTGTAGAATGCAGACCCGTTTAAGATTCTAGAATGCATACATTCCAAGATTCTAGAATATACACCTGCTAAAATTCTAGAATTCAGACATCGTTAGATTCTGGAAATTTAACATTCTACAATTCTAGAACACACACATTTTCAGATTCTCGGAATCAGACGTCTTATGATTCTACAATTCTAGAATTTAGACATCCGGAGCTTCTAGAATTCTCACATTTTTTTTTTTAATTTTAGAATTCAGACATTTTAGGATTCTAGAATTCATGAATTCGAAGATTCCAAAATCCGGATCTCTTTTGGATGCCAGAATTCATACATTATAGGCACCTAAAATTCATACTTTTTAGGATTCTGGAAATCATACATTCTTGGATTCTAGAATTCAGACTTTTCTAGTATTCTAGAGTTCATGCATTCTAAGATTCTGGAATTGAGACCTTTTTCAGATTCTAGAATTCATACACCCTAGGATTCTAGAATTCATTCATTTTAGGATTCTAGAACTAAGACTTTTTATGGTCCTAGAATTCAGATATACTACCATTCGATAGTTCCGACATGCTTGCATTCTAGAATTCAGCCTTTCTTCCATGGTAGAATTCACACATTTTAGAATTCGAAAATTTTGACATTTTAACGATTCCACAATTCATACATTTTCGGATTCTAGAATTGAGGCATTTTATGATTCTAGAATTCATACATTCTGGGATTCTAGAATACAGACATTTTAGGATTCGGAAATTTATACATTCTAGGTTCTGGAGTTTAGACGTTTTGAAGATGCTAGAATTCAGACTTCTTTAGGATTCTAGAATGTGTGCCTTGTAGGATTCCAGAATTCACACGTTCTAGGATTCTAGAATTCAGACATTTCTTGATGCTAGTATTCAGTCATTCTAAAATTCTAGAATTCAGACATCATCGTTGGATTCTAAAATTAACACTTTCCACAATTCTAGGACTAACACTTTTTAGGGTTTTAGAATTGAGACATTTTATCATTGTAGAATTCTAGAATATGGACATCCTCATATTCTAGAATTCAGACATTTTATGATTTTAGGATTCATACAGTTCAGAACTGTAGAATTCAGACCTTTTTAAGATTCTAGAATTCATACATTTCAGGATTCTAGTATTCAGACATTCTATCATTCTTCCATTCATAGACCTTATGATGCTAAAGTTCATCTGTTCTAGGATTCTGGAATACATCCTTTATTGTAATTCCCGAATTCAACCGTTCTCGTATTCTAGAATTTAGACATTTTGTGATTCTAGAATTCAGATATTCTAAAGCTCTAGAATTCAGATATGGTTGGAGTCCAGATTTCAGACTTTCTACAATTCTAGAACTCAGACATTTTGGGATTCCAGAAATTCACACATTCCAGGATTCTAAAGTCCAATCCTGTCTTAGGATTCTAGAATGCGTACCTTCTAGGATTCTAGAATTCATATAGGTTAGGCTTTTAGAATTCATACATTCTAGGATTCCAGAATTCAGACCTGTATAGGATTCTAGAATTCATACATTCTAGGATTCTAGAATTCGGACCTTTTTAGTATTCTAGAACTCATACATGCTAAGATTCCGGAATTTAGACCAGTTTAAGATTCTAGAAATCATGCACTCTAAAATTCTAGAATGCCTACGTTCTAGGATTCTAAAATTCAGACTTTTTAAGGTTCTAGGATTCGGACATACTATAATTCTACAATTTCCACATTGCTTGAATTCTGGAATTCCGAATTTCTTCATTTATACCATTCTCGCATTCAAAAATTCTAAAATTCATGTATGTGGTGATTCTAGAATTCACACCTTCTCGGATTCTAGAATTCAGACCTCTTTAAAATTCCAGAATTCAGACTTTTTATCCTTCTAGAACTCATGCATTCAAAGATTCTAGAATTCGGATCTATTTAGGATTCTAGAAATCATACACTCTAAGATTCTGGAATTCAGACCTAGTTAGGATTCTAGAATTCATACGTTTGGGCATTCTGGAATCCATACGTTCTAAACTTGCAAATTTCATGCATTCTACAATTCTGGAATACACACCTTTCTAACATTGTGGAATCCATTCTTTCGAGGATTCTAAAATTCAGGCCTTCTTAAAGTTCTTGAATTCATACATTCTAAGGTTCTGGGATTCTAGGATTTGGACACATTAAAAATTCTAGAATTCGTACATTCTAAAATTCTGGAACCCACATCTTGTTAGCATTCTAGAATGCATACATTATGGGATTCTGGAATTCACGCATTCTGTGAATCTAGAATTCAGACATTGTTTCTGGCATTCAGACGTTCTAAAATTCTAGAATTCAGACATTGTGGGTTTCTGGAACAGAGACGTTCTGCAACACACATTTTAGTCACCTTGTGCTCAGACATTCCGTGAATCTCTCATTCAGATATCCTATGATTCATGCAATCGTTCCTTCCGGGATTTTGGAATTCACACTGTCCTAAGATTCCAGAACTCAGACGTTTTTTGATTCTACCATTCCGGAAATTATACATCCGGAGACTCTAGAATTCTAAAATTTTATGACTCTAGAATTCAGACATTTTGGGAATCTAGAATTCAGACGTTTTAGGATTCTAGAATTCAGACACTGGAAGATTCTAGAATTCGGACCTTTTAAAGATTCCAGAGTCCATACATTCTAGGAATCCATAATTCAGACATCTTCTGAGTCTAGGTTTTCGACATTTTCACATTGGAGAATTCAGACCTGTTGAAGATTCCAGAATGCATACATTCCGAGATTCTGGAATTCACACATACTAAAATTCTAGAATTGAGACATCTTTGGATTCTAGAATTCTAACTGTCTACAATTCTAGAACTCACACATTTTCTGATTCTAGAATTCAGATGTTTTATCGTTTTACAATTCTGTAATTTGGACATGTGCAGATTCTGGAATTCCAGCGTTTTATGATTCTACAATCCATTCATTTTTGGATTCTAGAATTCAGACCCTTTATGATTCCAGAAATCTGACATTCGATGATTCTAGATTTCAGAAATATTTGGGATTCTATAATTCATACATTCTTGGAATCTAGAACTCACACATTCTAGGATTCTGGAATTCATGCATTCTCAAATTATAAAAGTCACACATTCCAGCATTCTAGAATACACGCCTTCTTAACATCGTAGAAGCCATTCTTTCTAGGATTCCAAAATTCAGACGTTTTTACAATGGTAGAATTCATGCATTCTAGGATTCTAGGATTTAGACATATTTAAGACACTAGAATACATACATTCTAAAATTCTAGAATTCAGGTCTTGTTAGGATTCTAGAATTTATACATGATAGGATACTAGAATTCAGACATTCTATGATTCTAGAATTCAGACATTTTCTGTTTCTAGAATTCAGACATTCTGAAATTCTAGAATTCAGCCATTGTTGGATTCTAGAATTGAGACCCTCTACAACACACATTTTAGGAGTCTTGCATTCAGACATTCGATGATTCCCACATTCAGACATCTTATGATCCTAGAATTCAGACCTTCTAGGATTCTAGAATTCGCACTATTTGCAGATTCTAGAATTCATATATTCTAGGAATCTAGGATTCAGACATGTTATGATTCTAGGATTTCGACATTTTTACATTGTAGAATGCAGACCCGTTTAAGATTCTAGAATGCATACATTCCAAGATTCTAGAATATACACCTGCTAAAATTCTAGAATTCAGACATCGTTAGATTCTGGAAATTTAACATTCTACAATTCTAGAACACACACATTTTCAGATTCTCGGAATCAGACGTCTTATGAATCTACAATTCTAGAATTTAGACATCCGGAGCTTCTAGAATTCTCACATTTTTTTTTTTAATTTTAGAATTCAGACATTTTAGGATTCTAGAATTCATGAATTCGAAGATTCCAAAATCCGGATCTTTTTTGGATGCCAGAATTCATACATTATAGGCACCTAAAATTCATACTTTTTAGGATTCTGGAAATCATACATTCTTGGATTCTAGAATTCAGACTTTTCTAGTATTCTAGAGTTCATGCATTCTAAGATTCTGGAATTGAGACCTTTTTCAGATTCTAGAATTCATACACCCTAGGATTCTAGAATTCATTCATTTTAGGATTCTAGAACTAAGACTTTTTATGGTCCTAGAATTCAGATATACTACCATTCGATAGTTCCGACATGCTTGCATTCTAGAATTCAGCCTTTCTTCCATGGTAGAATTCACACATTTTAGAATTCGAAAATTTTGACATTTTAACGATTCCACAATTCATACATTTTCGGATTCTAGAATTGAGGCATTTTATGATTCTAGAATTCATACATTCTGGGATTCTAGAATACAGACATTTTAGGATTCGGAAATTTATACATTCTAGGTTCTGGAGTTTAGACGTTTTGAAGATGCTAGAATTCAGACTTCTTTAGGATTCTAGAATGTGTGCCTTGTAGGATTCCAGAATTCACACGTTCTAGGATTCTAGAATTCAGACATTTCTTGATGCTAGTATTCAGTCATTCTAAAATTCTAGAATTCAGACATCATCGTTGGATTCTAAAATTAACACTTTCCACAATTCTAGGACTAACACTTTTTAGGGTTTTAGAATTGAGACATTTTATCATTGTAGAATTCTAGAATATGGACATCCTCATATTCTAGAATTCAGACATTTTATGATTTTAGGATTCATACAGTTCAGAACTGTAGAATTCAGACCTTTTTAAGATTCTAGAATTCATACATTTCAGGATTCTAGTATTCAGACATTCTATCATTCTTCCATTCATAGACCTTATGATGCTAAAGTTCATCTGTTCTAGGATTCTGGAATACATCCTTTATTGTAATTCCCGAATTCAACCGTTCTCGTATTCTAGAATTTAGACATTTTGTGATTCTAGAATTCAGATATTCTAAAGCTCTAGAATTCAGATATGGTTGGAGTCCAGATTTCAGACTTTCTACAATTCTAGAACTCAGACATTTTGGGATTCCAGAAATTCACACATTCCAGGATTCTAAAGTCCAATCCTGTCTTAGGATTCTAGAATGCGTACCTTCTAGGATTCTAGAATTCATATAGGTTAGGCTTTTAGAATTCATACATTCTAGGATTCCAGAATTCAGACCTGTATAGGATTCTAGAATTCATACATTCTAGGATTCTAGAATTCGGACCTTTTTAGTATTCTAGAACTCATACATGCTAAGATTCCGGAATTTAGACCAGTTTAAGATTCTAGAAATCATGCACTCTAAAATTCTAGAATGCCTACGTTCTAGGATTCTAAAATTCAGACTTTTTAAGGTTCTAGGATTCGGACATACTATAATTCTACAATTTCCACATTGCTTGAATTCTGGAATTCCGAATTTCTTCATTTATACCATTCTCGCATTCAAAAATTCTAAAATTCATGTATGTGGTGATTCTAGAATTCACACCTTCTCGGATTCTAGAATTCAGACCTCTTTAAAATTCCAGAATTCAGACTTTTTATCCTTCTAGAACTCATGCATTCAAAGATTCTAGAATTCGGATCTATTTAGGATTCTAGAAATCATACACTCTAAGATTCTGGAATTCAGACCTAGTTAGGATTCTAGAATTCATACGTTTGGGCATTCTGGAATCCATACGTTCTAAACTTGCAAATTTCATGCATTCTACAATTCTGGAATACACACCTTTCTAACATTGTGGAATCCATTCTTTCGAGGATTCTAAAATTCAGGCCTTCTTAAAGTTCTTGAATTCATACATTCTAAGGTTCTGGGATTCTAGGATTTGGACACATTAAAGATTCTAGAATTCGTACATTCTAAAATTCTGGAACCCACATCTTGTTAGCATTCTAGAATGTATACATTATGGGATTCTGGAATTCACGCATTCTGTGAATCTAGAATTCAGACATTGTTTCTGGCATTCAGACGTTCTAAAATTCTAGAATTCAGACATTGTGGGTTTCTGGAACAGAGACGTTCTGCAACACACATTTTAGTCACCTTGTGCTCAGACATTCCGTGAATCTCTCATTCAGATATCCTATGATTCATGCAATCGTTCCTTCCGGGATTTTGGAATTCACACTGTCCTAAGATTCCAGAACTCAGACGTTTTTTGATTCTACCATTCCGGAAATTATACATCCGGAGACTCTAGAATTCTAAAATTTTATGACTCTAGAATTCAGACATTTTGGGAATCTAGAATTCAGACGTTTTAGGATTCTAGAATTCAGACACTGGAAGATTCTAGAATTCGGACCTTTTAAAGATTCCAGAGTCCATACATTCTAGGAATCCATAATTCAGACATCTTCTGAGTCTAGGTTTTCGACATTTTCACATTGGAGAATTCAGACCTGTTGAAGATTCCAGAATGCATACATTCCGAGATTCTGGAATTCACACATACTAAAATTCTAGAATTGAGACATCTTTGGATTCTAGAATTCTAACTGTCTACAATTCTAGAACTCACACATTTTCTGATTCTAGAATTCAGATGTTTTATCGTTTTACAATTCTGTAATTTGGACATGTGCAGATTCTGGAATTCCAGCGTTTTATGATTCTACAATCCATTCATTTTTGGATTCTAGAATTCAGACCCTTTATGATTCCAGAAATCTGACATTCGATGATTCTAGATTTCAGAAATATTTGGGATTCTATAATTCATACATTCTTGGAATCTAGAACTCACACATTCTAGGATTCTGGAATTCATGCATTCTCAAATTATAAAAGTCACACATTCCAGCATTCTAGAATACACGCCTTCTTAACATCGTAGAAGCCATTCTTTCTAGGATTCCAAAATTCAGACGTTTTTACAATGGTAGAATTCATGCATTCTAGGATTCTAGGATTTAGACATATTTAAGACACTAGAATACATACATTCTAAAATTCTAGAATTCAGGTCTTGTTAGGATTCTAGAATTTATACATGATAGGATACTAGAATTCAGACATTCTATGATTCTAGAATTCAGACATTTTCTGTTTCTAGAATTCAGACATTCTGAAATTCTAGAATTCAGCCATTGTTGGATTCTAGAATTGAGACCCTCTACAACACACATTTTAGGAGTCTTGCATTCAGACATTCGATGATTCCCACATTCAGACATCTTATGATCCTAGAATTCAGACCTTCTAGGATTCTAGAATTCGCACTATTTGCAGATTCTAGAATTCATACATTCTAGGAATCTAGGATTCAGACATGTTATGATTCTAGGATTTCGACATTTTTACATTGTAGAATGCAGACCCGTTTAAGATTCTAGAATGCATACATTCCAAGATTCTAGAATATACACCTGCTAAAATTCTAGAATTCAGACATCGTTAGATTCTGGAAATTTAACATTCTACAATTCTAGAAGACACACATTTTCAGATTCTCGGAATCAGACGTCTTATGATTCTACAATTCTAGAATTTAGACATCCGGAGCTTCTAGAATTCTCACATTTTTTTTTTTAATTTTAGAATTCAGACATTTTAGGATTCTAGAATTCATGAATTCGAAGATTCCAAAATCCGGATCTCTTTTGGATGCCAGAATTCATACATTATAGGCACCTAAAATTCATACTTTTTAGGATTCTGGAAATCATACATTCTTGGATTCTAGAATTCAGACTTTTCTAGTATTCTAGAGTTCATGCATTCTAAGATTCTGGAATTGAGACCTTTTTCAGATTCTAGAATTCATACACCCTAGGATTCTAGAATTCATTCATTTTAGGATTCTAGAACTAAGACTTTTTATGGTCCTAGAATTCAGATATACTACCATTCGATAGTTCCGACATGCTTGCATTCTAGAATTCAGCCTTTCTTCCATGGTAGAATTCACACATTTTAGAATTCGAAAATTTTGACATTTTAACGATTCCACAATTCATACAATTTTGGATTCTAGAATTGAGGCATTTTATGATTCTAGAATTCATACATTCTGGGATTCTAGAATACAGACATTTTAGGATTCGGAAATTTATACATTCTAGGTTCTGGAGTTTAGACGTTTTGAAGATGCTAGAATTCAGACTTCTTTAGGATTCTAGAATGTGTGCCTTGTAGGATTCCAGAATTCACACGTTCTAGGATTCTAGAATTCAGACATTTCTTGATGCTAGTATTCAGTCATTCTAAAATTCTAGAATTCAGACATCATCGTTGGATTCTAAAATTAACACTTTCCACAATTCTAGGACTAACACTTTTTAGGGTTTTAGAATTGAGACATTTTATCATTGTAGAATTCTAGAATATGGACATCCTCATATTCTAGAATTCAGACATTTTATGATTTTAGGATTCATACAGTTCAGAACTGTAGAATTCAGACCTTTTTAAGATTCTAGAATTCATACATTTCAGGATTCTAGTATTCAGACATTCTATCATTCTTCCATTCATAGACCTTATGATGCTAAAGTTCATCTGTTCTAGGATTCTGGAATACATCCTTTATTGTAATTCCCGAATTCAACCGTTCTCGTATTCTAGAATTTAGACATTTTGTGATTCTAGAATTCAGATATTCTAAAGCTCTAGAATTCAGATATGGTTGGAGTCCAGATTTCAGACTTTCTACAATTCTAGAACTCAGACATTTTGGGATTCCAGAAATTCACACATTCCAGGATTCTAAAGTCCAATCCTGTCTTAGGATTCTAGAATGCGTACCTTCTAGGATTCTAGAATTCATATAGGTTAGGCTTTTAGAATTCATACATTCTAGGATTCCAGAATTCAGACCTGTATAGGATTCTAGAATTCATACATTCTAGGATTCTAGAATTCGGACCTTTTTAGTATTCTAGAACTCATCCATGCTAAGATTCCGGAATTTAGACCAGTTTAAGATTCTAGAAATCATGCACTCTAAAATTCTAGAATGCCTACGTTCTAGGATTCTAAAATTCAGACTTTTTAAGGTTCTAGGATTCGGACATACTATAATTCTACAATTTCCACATTGCTTGAATTCTGGAATTCCGAATTTCTTCATTTATACCATTCTCGCATTCAAAAATTCTAAAATTCATGTATGTGGTGATTCTAGAATTCACACCTTCTCGGATTCTAGAATTCAGACCTCTTTAAAATTCCAGAATTCAGACTTTTTATCCTTCTAGAACTCATGCATTCAAAGATTCTAGAATTCGGATCTATTTAGGATTCTAGAAATCATACACTCTAAGATTCTGGAATTCAGACCTAGTTAGGATTCTAGAATTCATACGTTTGGGCATTCTGGAATCCATACGTTCTAAACTTGCAAATTTCATGCATTCTACAATTCTGGAATACACACCTTTCTAACATTGTGGAATCCATTCTTTCGAGGATTCTAAAATTCAGGCCTTCTTAAAGTTCTTGAATTCATACATTCTAAGGTTCTGGGATTCTAGGATTTGGACACATTAAAGATTCTAGAATTCGTACATTCTAAAATTCTGGAACCCACATCTTGTTAGCATTCTAGAATGCATACATTATGGGATTCTGTAATTCACGCATTCTGTGAAT
Source organism: Saimiri boliviensis (assembly GCF_048565385.1). Lineage (NCBI taxonomy): Eukaryota > Metazoa > Chordata > Mammalia > Primates > Cebidae > Saimiri > Saimiri boliviensis. Next base: position 80,568,234 of record NC_133470.1, on the reverse strand, counting down.
CTAGAATTCAGACATTGTTTCTGGCATTCAGACGTTCTAAAATTCTAGAATTCAGACATTGTGGGTTTCTGGAACAGAGACGTTCTGCAACACACATTTTAGTCACCTTGTGCTCAGGCATTCCGTGAATCTCTCATTCAGATATCCTATGATTCATGCAATCGTTCCTTCCGGGATTTTGGAATTCACACTGTCCTAAGATTCCAGAACTCAGACGTTTCTTGATTCTACCATTCCGGAAATTATACATCCGGAGACTCTAGAATTCTAAAATTTTATGACTCTAGAATTCAGACATTTTGGGAATCTAGAATTCAGACGTTTTAGGATTCTAGAATTCAGACACTGGAAGATTCTAGAATTCGGACCTTTTAAAGATTCCAGAGTCCATACATTCTAGGAATCCATAATTCAGACATCTTCTGAGTCTAGGTTTTCGACATTTTCACATTGGAGAATTCAGACCTGTTGAAGATTCCAGAATGCATACATTCCGAGATTCTGGAATTCACACATACTAAAATTCTAGAATTGAGACATCTTTGGATTCTAGAATTCTAACTGTCTACAATTCTAGAACTCACACATTTTCTGATTCTAGAATTCAGATGTTTTATCGTTTTACAATTCTGTAATTTGGACATGTGCAGATTCTGGAATTCCAGCGTTTTATGATTCTACAATCCATTCATTTTTGGATTCTAGAATTCAGACCCTTTATGATTCCAGAAATCTGACATTCGATGATTCTAGATTTCAGAAATATTTGGGATTCTATAATTCATACATTCTTGGAATCTAGAACTCACACATTCTAGGATTCTGGAATTCATGCATTCTCAAATTATAAAAGTCACACATTCCAGAATTCTAGAATACACGCCTTCTTAACATCGTAGAAGCCATTCTTTCTAGGATTCCAAAATTCAGACGTTTTTACAATGGTAGAATTCATGCATTCTAGGATTCTAGGATTTAGACATATTTAAGACACTAGAATACATACATTCTAAAATTCTAGAATTCAGGTCTTGTTAGGATTCTAGAATTTATACATGATAGGATACTAGAATTCAGACATTCTATGATTCTAGAATTCAGACATTTTCTGTTTCTAGAATTCAGACATTCTGAAATTCTAGAATTCAGCCATTGTTGGATTCTAGAATTGAGACCCTCTACAACACACATTTTAGGAGTCTTGCATTCAGACATTCGATGATTCCCACATTCAGACATCTTATGATCCTAGAATTCAGACCTTCTAGGATTCTAGAATTCGCACTATTTGCAGATTCTAGAATTCAGATATTCTAGGAATCTAGGATTCAGACATGTTATGATTCTAGGATTTCGACATTTTTACATTGTAGAATGCAGACCCGTTTAAGATTCTAGAATGCATACATTCCAAGATTCTAGAATATACACCTGCTAAAATTCTAGAATTCAGACATCGTTAGATTCTGGAAATTTAACATTCTACAATTCTAGAACACACACATTTTCAGATTCTCGGAATCAGACGTCTTATGATTCTACAATTCTAGAATTTAGACATCCGGAGCTTCTAGAATTCTCACATTTTTTTTTTTAATTTTAGAATTCAGACATTTTAGGATTCTAGAATTCATGAATTCGAAGATTCCAAAATCCGGATCTCTTTTGGATGCCAGAATTCATACATTATAGGCACCTAAAATTCATACTTTTTAGGATTCTGGAAATCATACATTCTTGGATTCTAGAATTCAGACTTTTCTAGTATTCTAGAGTTCATGCATTCTAAGATTCTGGAATTGAGACCTTTTTCAGATTCTAGAATTCATACACCCTAGGATTCTAGAATTCATTCATTTTAGGATTCTAGAACTAAGACTTTTTATGGTCCTAGAATTCAGATATACTACCATTCGATAGTTCCGACATGCTTGCATTCTAGAATTCAGCCTTTCTTCCATGGTAGAATTCACACATTTTAGAATTCGAAAATTTTGACATTTTAACGATTCCACAATTCATACATTTTCGGATTCTAGAATTGAGGTATTTTATGATTCTAGAATTCATACATTCTGGGATTCTAGAATACAGACATTTTAGGATTCGGAAATTTATACATTCTAGGTTCTGGAGTTTAGACGTTTTGAAGATGCTAGAATTCAGACTTCTTTAGGATTCTAGAATGTGTGCCTTGTAGGATTCCAGAATTCACACGTTCTAGGATTCTAGAATTCAGACATTTCTTGATGCTAGTATTCAGTCATTCTAAAATTCTAGAATTCAGACATCATCGTTGGATTCTAAAATTAACACTTTCCACAATTCTAGGACTAACACTTTTTAGGGTTTTAGAATTGAGACATTTTATCATTGTAGAATTCTAGAATATGGACATCCTCATATTCTAGAATTCAGACATTTTATGATTTTAGGATTCATACAGTTCAGAACTGTAGAATTCAGACCTTTTTAAGATTCTAGAATTCATACATTTCAGGATTCTAGTATTCAGACATTCTATCATTCTTCCATTCATAGACCTTATGATGCTAAAGTTCATCTGTTCTAGGATTCTGGAATACATCCTTTATTGTAATTCCCGAATTCAACCGTTCTCGTATTCTAGAATTTAGACATTTTGTGATTCTAGAATTCAGATATTCTAAAGCTCTAGAATTCAGATATGGTTGGAGTCCAGATTTCAGACTTTCTACAATTCTAGAACTCAGACATTTTGGGATTCCAGAAATTCACACATTCCAGGATTCTAAAGTCCAATCCTGTCTTAGGATTCTAGAATGCGTACCTTCTAGGATTCTAGAATTCATATAGGTTAGGCTTTTAGAATTCATACATTCTAGGATTCCAGAATTCAGACCTGTATAGGATTCTAGAATTCATACATTCTAGGATTCTAGAATTCGGACCTTTTTAGTATTCTAGAACTCATACATGCTAAGATTCCGGAATTTAGACCAGTTTAAGATTCTAGAAATCATGCACTCTAAAATTCTAGAATGCCTACGTTCTAGGATTCTAAAATTCAGACTTTTTAAGGTTCTAGGATTCGGACATACTATAATTCTACAATTTCCACATTGCTTGAATTCTGGAATTCCGAATTTCTTCATTTATACCATTCTCGCATTCAAAAATTCTAAAATTCATGTATGTGGTGATTCTAGAATTCACACCTTCTCGGATTCTAGAATTCAGACCTCTTTAAAATTCCAGAATTCAGACTTTTTATCCTTCTAGAACTCATGCATTCAAAGATTCTAGAATTCGGATCTATTTAGGATTCTAGAAATCATACACTCTAAGATTCTGGAATTCAGACCTAGTTAGGATTCTAGAATTCATACGTTTGGGCATTCTGGAATCCATACGTTCTAAACTTGCAAATTTCATGCATTCTACAATTCTGGAATACACACCTTTCTAACATTGTGGAATCCATTCTTTCGAGGATTCTAAAATTCAGGCCTTCTTAAAGTTCTTGAATTCATACATTCTAAGGTTCTGGGATTCTAGGATTTGGACACATTAAAGATTCTAGAATTCGTACATTCTAAAATTCTGGAACCCACATCTTGTTAGCATTCTAGAATGCATACATTATGGGATTCTGTAATTCACGCATTCTGTGAATCTAGAATTCAGACATTGTTTCTGGCATTCAGACGTTCTAAAATTCTAGAATTCAGACATTGTGGGTTTCTGGAACAGAGACGTTCTGCAACACACATTTTAGTCACCTTGTGCTCAGGCATTCCGTGAATCTCTCATTCAGATATCCTATGATTCATGCAATCGTTCCTTCCGGGATTTTGGAATTCACACTGTCCTAAGATTCCAGAACTCAGACGTTTCTTGATTCTACCATTCCGGAAATTATACATCCGGAGACTCTAGAATTCTAAAATTTTATGACTCTAGAATTCAGACATTTTGGGAATCTAGAATTCAGACGTTTTAGGATTCTAGAATTCAGACACTGGAAGATTCTAGAATTCGGACCTTTTAAAGATTCCAGAGTCCATACATTCTAGGAATCCATAATTCAGACATCTTCTGAGTCTAGGTTTTCGACATTTTCACATTGGAGAATTCAGACCTGTTGAAGATTCCAGAATGCATACATTCCGAGATTCTGGAATTCACACATACTAAAATTCTAGAATTGAGACATCTTTGGATTCTAGAATTCTAACTGTCTACAATTCTAGAACTCACACATTTTCTGATTCTAGAATTCAGATGTTTTATCGTTTTACAATTCTGTAATTTGGACATGTGCAGATTCTGGAATTCCAGCGTTTTATGATTCTACAATCCATTCATTTTTGGATTCTAGAATTCAGACCCTTTATGATTCCAGAAATCTGACATTCGATGATTCTAGATTTCAGAAATATTTGGGATTCTATAATTCATACATTCTTGGAATCTAGAACTCACACATTCTAGGATTCTGGAATTCATGCATTCTCAAATTATAAAAGTCACACATTCCAGAATTCTAGAATACACGCCTTCTTAACATCGTAGAAGCCATTCTTTCTAGGATTCCAAAATTCAGACGTTTTTACAATGGTAGAATTCATGCATTCTAGGATTCTAGGATTTAGACATATTTAAGACACTAGAATACATACATTCTAAAATTCTAGAATTCAGGTCTTGTTAGGATTCTAGAATTTATACATGATAGGATACTAGAATTCAGACATTCTATGATTCTAGAATTCAGACATTTTCTGTTTCTAGAATTCAGACATTCTGAAATTCTAGAATTCAGCCATTGTTGGATTCTAGAATTGAGACCCTCTACAACACACATTTTAGGAGTCTTGCATTCAGACATTCGATGATTCCCACATTCAGACATCTTATGATCCTAGAATTCAGACCTTCTAGGATTCTAGAATTCGCACTATTTGCAGATTCTAGAATTCAGATATTCTAGGAATCTAGGATTCAGACATGTTATGATTCTAGGATTTCGACATTTTTACATTGTAGAATGCAGACCCGTTTAAGATTCTAGAATGCATACATTCCAAGATTCTAGAATATACACCTGCTAAAATTCTAGAATTCAGACATCGTTAGATTCTGGAAATTTAACATTCTACAATTCTAGAACACACACATTTTCAGATTCTCGGAATCAGACGTCTTATGATTCTACAATTCTAGAATTTAGACATCCGGAGCTTCTAGAATTCTCACATTTTTTTTTTTAATTTTAGAATTCAGACATTTTAGGATTCTAGAATTCATGAATTCGAAGATTCCAAAATCCGGATCTCTTTTGGATGCCAGAATTCATACATTATAGGCACCTAAAATTCATACTTTTTAGGATTCTGGAAATCATACATTCTTGGATTCTAGAATTCAGACTTTTCTAGTATTCTAGAGTTCATGCATTCTAAGATTCTGGAATTGAGACCTTTTTCAGATTCTAGAATTCATACACCCTAGGATTCTAGAATTCATTCATTTTAGGATTCTAGAACTAAGACTTTTTATGGTCCTAGAATTCAGATATACTACCATTCGATAGTTCCGACATGCTTGCATTCTAGAATTCAGCCTTTCTTCCATGGTAGAATTCACACATTTTAGAATTCGAAAATTTTGACATTTTAACGATTCCACAATTCATACATTTTCGGATTCTAGAATTGAGGCATTTTATGATTCTAGAATTCATACATTCTGGGATTCTAGAATACAGACATTTTAGGATTCGGAAATTTATACATTCTAGGTTCTGGAGTTTAGACGTTTTGAAGATGCTAGAATTCAGACTTCTTTAGGATTCTAGAATGTGTGCCTTGTAGGATTCCAGAATTCACACGTTCTAGGATTCTAGAATTCAGACATTTCTTGATGCTAGTATTCAGTCATTCTAAAATTCTAGAATTCAGACATCATCGTTGGATTCTAAAATTAACACTTTCCACAATTCTAGGACTAACACTTTTTAGGGTTTTAGAATTGAGACATTTTATCATTGTAGAATTCTAGAATATGGACATCCTCATATTCTAGAATTCAGACATTTTATGATTTTAGGATTCATACAGTTCAGAACTGTAGAATTCAGACCTTTTTAAGATTCTAGAATTCATACATTTCAGGATTCTAGTATTCAGACATTCTATCATTCTTCCATTCATAGACCTTATGATGCTAACGTTCATCTGTTCTAGGATTCTGGAATACATCCTTTATTGTAATTCCCGAATTCAACCATTCTCGTATTCTAGAATTTAGACATTTTGTGATTCTAGAATTCAGATATTCTAAAGCTCTAGAATTCAGATATGGTTGGAGTCCAGATTTCAGACTTTCTACAATTCTAGAACTCAGACATTTTGGGATTCCAGAAATTCACACATTCCAGGATTCTAAAGTATAATCCTGTCTTAGGATTCTAGAATGCGTACCTTCTAGGATTCTAGAATTCATATAGGTTAGGCTTTTGGAATTCATACATTCTAGGATTCCAGAATTCAGACCTGTATAGGATTTTAGAATTCATACATTCTAGGATTCTAGAATTCGGACCTTTTTAGTATTCTAGAACTCATACATGCTAAGATTCCGGAATTTAGACCAGTTTAAGATTCTAGAAATCATGCACTCTAAAATTCTAGAATGCCTACGTTCTAGGATTCTAAAATTCAGACTTTTTAAGGTTCTAGGATTCGGACATACTATAATTCTACAATTTCCACATTGCTTGAATTCTGGAATTCCGAATTTCTTCATTTATACCATTCTCGCATTCAAAAATTCTAAAATTCATGTATGTGGTGATTCTAGAATTCACACCTTCTCGGATTCTAGAATTCAGACCTCTTTAAAATTCCAGAATTCAGACTTTTTATCCTTCTAGAACTCATGCATTCAAAGATTCTAGAATTCGGATCTATTTAGGATTCTAGAAATCATACACTCTAAGATTCTGGAATTCAGACCTAGTTAGGATTCTAGAATTCATACGTTTGGGCATTCTGGAATCCCTACGTTCTCAACTTGCAAATTTCATGCATTCTACAATTCTGGAATACACACCTTTCTAACATTGTGGAATCCATTCTTTCGTGGATTCTAAAATTCAGGCCTTCTTAAAGTTCTTGAATTCATACATTCTAAGGTTCTGGGATTCTAGAATTTGGACACATTAAAGATTCTAGAATTCGTACATTCTAAAATTCTGGAACCCACATCTTGTTAGCATTCTAGAATGCATACATTATGGGATTCTGGAATTCACGCATTCTGTGAATCTAGAATTCAGACATTGTTTCTGGCATTCAGACGTTCTAAAATTCTAGAATTCAGACATTGTGGGTTTCTGGAACAGAGACGTTCTGCAACACACATTTTAGTCACCTTGTGTTCAGACATTCCGTGAATCTCTCATTCAGATATCCTATGATTCATGCAATCGTTCCTTCCGGGATTTTGGAATTCACACTGTCCTAAGATTCCAGAACTCAGACGTTTTTTGATTCTACCATTCCGGAAATTATACATCCGGAGACTCTAGAATTCTAAAATTTTATGACTCTAGAATTCAGACATTTTGGGAATCTAGAATTCAGACGTTTTAGGATTCTAGAATTCAGACACTGGAAGATTCTAGAATTCGGACCTTTTAAAGATTCCAGAGTCCATACATTCTAGGAATCCATAATTCAGACATCTTCTGAGTCTAGGTTTTCGACATTTTCACATTGGAGAATTCAGACCTGTTGAAGATACTAGAATGCATACATTCCGAGATTCTGGAATTCACACATACTAAAATTCTAGAATTGAGACATCTTTGGATTCTAGAATTGTATCTGTCTACAATTCTAGAACTCATACATTTTCTGATTCTAGAATTCAGATGTTTTATCGTTTTACAATTCTGTAATTTGGACATGTGCAGATTCAGGATTCCAGCATTTTATGATTCTAGATTCCATTCATTTTTGGATTCTAGAGTTCAGACCCTTTATGATTCTAGAAATCTGACATTCGATGATTCTAGATTTCAGAAATCTTTGGGATTCTAGAATTCATACACACTTGAAATCTAGAATTCAGACATTCTAGGATTCTGGAATTCATGCATTCTCAAATTTAAAAAGTCACACATTCCAGAATTCTAGAATACATGCCTTCTTAACATTGTAGAAGCCATTCTTTCTAGGATTCCAAAATTCAGACGTTTTTACAATGGTAGAATTCATGCGTTCTAGGATTCTAGGATATAGACATATTTAAGACTCTAGAATACATACATTCTAAAATTCTAGAATTCAGGTCTTGTTAGGATTCTAGAATTTATACATGATAGGATACTAGAATTCACATATTCTATGATTCTAGAATTCAGACATTTTATGTTTCTAGAATTCAGACATTCTGAAATTCTGGAATTCAGCCATTGTTGGATTCTAGAATTGAGACCCTCTGCAACACACATTTTAGGAGTCTTGCATTCAGACATTCCATGATTCCCATATTCAGACATCTTATCATCCTAGAATTCAGACCTTCTAGGATTCTAGAATTTGCACTATTTACAGATTCTAGAATTCGTACATTCAAGGAATCTATGATTCAGTCATGTTATGATTCTAGGATTTTGACATTTTTACATTGTAGAATTCAGAGCCGTTTAAGATTCTAGAATGCATACATTCCAAGATTCTAGAATTCAAACCTGCTAAAATTCTAGAATTCAGACATCGTTGGATTCTGGAAATTTAACATTCTACAATTCTAGAACACACACATTTTCAGATTCTCGAATTCAGACGTGTTATGATTCTACAATTCTAGAATTTAGACATCCGGAACTTCTAAATTCTCACCTTTTTTTTTTTTTTTTTTGGTTCTAGAATTCAGACATTTTAGGATTCTAGAATTCATGCAATTGAAGATTCTGAAATCCGGATCTTTTTTTGGATGCCATTATTCATATATTCTAGGGACCTAGGTTTCCTACTTTTTAGGTTTCTGGAAATCGTACATTCTAGGATTCTGGAATTCCAGAATTCAGACCTTTAGAGGATTCTGGAGTTCATTCATTCTAGGATTCTAGATTTCAGACTTTTCTAGTATTCTAGAATTCATGTATTCTTATATTCTGGAATTGAGACGTTTTTCAGATTCTAGAATTCATACACCCTGGGATTCTAGCATTCATTCATTTTAGGATTCTAGAACTAAGACTTTTTATGGTCCTAGAATTCAGACATACTACCATTCGACAGTTCCGACATGCTTGCATTCTAGAATTCAGCATTTCTTCCATGGTAGAATTCACACATTTTAGAATTCGAAAATTTTGACATTTTAACGATTCCACAATTCATACATTTTTCGGATTCTAGAATTGAGGCATTTTATGATTCTAGAATTCATACATTCCGGAATTCTAGAATACAGACTTTTTAGGATTCAGAAATTTATACATTCTACGATTTTAGAGGTTAGACGTTTTAAAGATGCTAGAATTCAGACTTCTTTAGGATTCTAGAATTTGTGCCTTGTAGGATTCCAGAATTCACACTTTCTAGCATTCTAGAATTCAGATATTTCTTGATGCTAGAATTCAGTCATTGTAAAATTCTAGAATTCAGACATCATCGCTGGATTCTGAAATTAAGACTTTCCACAATTCTAGGACTAACATTTTTTAGGGTTTTAGAATTGAGACATTTTATCATTGTAGAATTCTAGAATATGGACATCCTCATATTCTAGAATTCAGACATTTTATGATTTTAGGATTCATACAGTTTAGCACTATAGAATTCAGACCTTTTTAAGATTCTAGAATTCATACATTTCAGGATTCTAGTATTCAGACATTCTATCATTCTTCCATTCATAGACCTTATGATTCTACAATTCATCTCTTCTAGGATTCTGGAACTCATCCTATATGATAATTCCCAATTTCAAACGTTCCTGTATTCTAGAATTTAGACATTTTGTGATTCTAGAATTCAGATATTCTAAAGCTCTAGAATTCAGATATGGTTGGAGTCCAGATTTCAGACTTTCTACAATTCTAGAACTCAGATATTTTGTGTTTCCAGAATTTCACACATTCCAGGATTCTAAAGTTCAATCCTGTCTTAGGATTCTAGAATGCGTACCTTCTAGGATTCTGGAATTCATACAGGTTGGGGTTCTAGAATTCATACATTCTAGGATTCCAGAATTCAAACCTTTATAGGATTCTAGAATTAATTCATTCAAGGATTCTAGAATCCGGACCTTTTTAGGATTCTAGAACTCATCCATGCTAAGATTCCGGAATTTAGACCAGTTTAAGATTCTAGAATTCATACACTCTAAAATTCTAGAATGCCTACGTTCTAGGATTCTAAAATTCAGACTTTTTAAGGTTCTAGGATTCGGACATACTATAATTCTACAATTTCCACACTGCTTGAATTCTGGAATTCCGAATTTCTTCATTTATACCATTCTCGCATTTAAAAATTCTAAAATTCATGTATTTGGTGATTCTAGAATTCACACCTTCTCGGATTCTAGAATTCAGACCTCTTTAGGATTCCAGAATTCAGACTTTGTTCATTCTAGAACTCATGCATTAAAAGATTCTAGAATTCAGATCTATTTAGGATTCTAGAATTCATACATTCTAAGATTCTAGAATTCAGACCTAGTTAGGATTCTAGAATTCATACGTTTGGGCATTCTGGAATCCATACGTTCTAAACTTGCAAATTTTATGCATTCTACAATTCTAGGCTACACACCTTTCTAACATTGTGGAATCCATTCTTTCGAGGATTCTAAAATTCAGGCCTTCTTAAAGTTCTTGAATTCATACATTCTAGGATTCTAGGATTCTAGGATTTGGACACATTTAAGATTCTAGAATTCATACATTCTAAAATTCTGGAACCCAGATCTTGTTAGGATTCTAGAATGCATACATTATGGGATACTGGAATTCACCCATTCTGTGAGTCTAGAATTCAGACATTGTTTCTGGCATTCAGACGTTCTAAAATTCTAGAATTCAGACATCGTGGGTTTCTGGAACGGAGACATTCTGCAACACACATTTTAGTAGTCTTGCGTTCAGACATTCTGTGAATCTCGCATTCAGATATCCTATGATTCATGGAATCGTACCTTCCGGGATTCTGGAATTCACACTGTCCTAAGATTCCAGAACTCAGACGTTTCTTGATTCTACCATTCCGGAAATTAGACGTCCGGAGACTCTAGAATTCTAACATTTTATGACTCTAGAATTCAGACATTTTAGGATTCTAGAATTCAGACATTGGAAGATTCTAGAATTCGGACCTTTTAAAGATTCTAGAGTCCATACATTCTAGAAATCCATAATTCAGACATCTTCTGAGTCTAGGTTTTCGACATTTTCACATTGGAGAATTCAGACCTGTTGAAGATTCCAGAATGCATACATTCCGAGATTCTGGAATTCACACATACTAAAGTTCTAGAATTGAGACATCTTTGGATTCTAGAATTCTAACTGTCTACAATTCTAGAACTCACACATTTTCTGATTCTAGAATTCAGATGTTTTATCGTTTTACAATTCTGTAATTTGGACATGTGCAGATTCTGGAATTCCAGCGCTTTATGATTCTACAATCCATTCATTTTTGGATTCTAGAATTCAGACCCTTTATGATTCCAGAAATCTGACATTCGATGATTCTAGATTTCGGAAATATTTGGGATTCTATAATTCATACATTCTTGGAATCTAGAACTCACACATTCTAGGATTCTGGAATTCATGCATTCTCAAATTATAAAAGTCACACATTCCAGCATTCTAGAATACACGCCTTCTTAACATCGTAGAAGCCATTCTTTCTAGGATTCCAAAATTCAGACGTTTTTACAATGGTAGAATTCATGCATTCTAGGATTCTAGGATTTAGACATATTTAAGACACTAGAATACATACATTCTAAAATTCTAGAATTCAGGTCTTGTTAGGATTCTAGAATTTATACATGATAGGATACTAGAATTCAGACATTCTATGATTCTAGAATTCAGACATTTTCTGTTTCTAGAATTCAGACATTCTGAAATTCTAGAATTCAGCCATTGTTGGATTCTAGAATTGAGACCCTCTACAACACACATTTTAGGAGTCTTGCATTCAGACATTCGATGATTCCCACATTCAGACATCTTATCATCCTAGAATTCAGACCTTCTAGGATTCTAGAATTCGCACTATTTGCAGATTCTAGAATTCATATATTCTAGGAATCTAGGATTCAGACATGTTGTGATTCTAGGATTTCGACATTTTTACATTGTAGAATGCAGACACGTTTAAGATTCTAGAATGCATACATTCCAAGATTCTAGAATATACACCTGCTAAAATTCTAGAATTCAGACATCGTTAGATTCTGGAAATTTAACATTCTACAATTCTAGAACACACACATTTTCAGATTCTCGGAATCAGACGTCTTATGATTCTAGAATTCTAGAATTTAGACATCCGGAGCTTCTAGAATTCTCACATTTTTTTTTTAATTTTAGAATTCAGACATTTTAGGATTCTAGAATTCATGAATTCGAAGATTCCAAAATCCGGATCTTTTTTGGATGCCAGAATTCATACATTATAGGCACCTAAAATTCATACTTTTTAGGATTCTGGAAATCATACAGTCTTGGATTCTAGAATTCAGACTTTTCTAGTATTCTAGAGTTCATGCATTCTAAGATTCTGGAATTGAGACCTTTTTCAGATTCTAGAATTCATACATCCTAGGATTCTAGAATTCATTCATTTTAGGATTCTAGAACTAAGACTTTTTATGGTCCTAGAATTCAGATATACTACCATTCGATAGTTCCGACATGCTTGCATTCTAGAATTCAGCCTTTCTTCCATGGTAGAATTCACACATTTTAGAATTCGAAAATTTTGACATTTTAACGATTCCACAATTCATACATTTTCGGATTCTAGAATTGAGGCATTTTATGATTCTAGAATTCATACATTCTGGGATTCTAGAATACAGACATTTTAGGATTCGGAAATTTATACATTCTAGGTTCTGGAGTTTAGACGTTTTGAAGATGCTAGAATTCAGACTTCTTTAGGATTCTAGAATGTGTGCCTTGTAGGATTCCAGAATTCACACGTTCTAGGATTCTAGAATTCAGACATTTCTTGATGCTAGTATTCAGTCATTCTAAAATTCTAGAATTCAGACATCATCGTTGGATTCTAAAATTAACACTTTCCACAATTCTAGGACTAACACTTTTTAGGGTTTTAGAATTGAGACATTTTATCACTGTAGAATTCTAGAATATGGACATCCTCATATTCTAGAATTCAGACATTTTATGATTTTAGGATTCATACAGTTCAGAACTGTAGAATTCAGACCTTTTTAAGATTCTAGAATTCATACATTTCAGGATTCTAGTATTCAGACATTCTATCATTCTTCCATTCATAGACCTTATGATTCTAAAGTCCATCTGTTCTAGGATTCTGGAATACATCCTTTATTGTAATTCCCGAATTCAACCGTTCTCGTATTCTAGAATTTAGACATTTTGTGATTCTAGAATTCAGATATTCTAAAGCTCTAGAATTCAGATATGATTGGAGTCCAGATTTCAGACTTTCTACAATTTGGAACTCAGATATTTTGTGTTTCCAGAATTTCACACATTCCAGGATTCTAAAGTTCAATCCTGTCTTAGGATTCTAGAATGCGTACCTTCTAGGATTCTGGAATTCATACAGGTTGGGGTTCTAGAATTCATACATTCTAGGATTCCAGAATTCAGACCTGTATAGGATTCTAGAATTCATACATTCTAGGATTCTAGAATTCGGACCTTTTTAGTATTCTAGAACTCATACATGCTACGATTCCGGAATTTAGACCAGTTTAAGATTCTAGAAATCATGCACTCTAAAATTCTAGAATTCCTACGTTGTACGATTCTAAAATTCAGACTTTTTAAGGTTCTAGGATTCGGACATACTATAATTCTACAATTTCCACATTGCTTGAATTCTGGAATTCCGAATTTCTTCATTTATACCATTCTCGCATTCAAAAATTCTAAAATTCATGTATGTGGTGATTCTAGAATTCACACCTTCTCGGATTCTAGAATTCAGACCTCTTTAGGATTCCAGAATTCAGACTTTTTATCCTTCTAGAACTCATGCATTCAAAGATTCTAGAATTCGGATCTATTTAGGATTCTAGAAATCATACACTCTAAGATTCTGGAATTCAGACCTAGTTAGGATTCTAGAATTCATACGTTTGGGCATTCTGGAATCCATACTTTCTAAACTTGCAAATTTCATGCATTCTACAATTCTGGAATACACACCTTTCTAACATTGTGGAATCCATTCTTTCGGGGATTCTAAAATTCAGGCCTTCTTAAATTTCTTGAATTCATACATTCTAAGGTTCTGGGATTCTAGGATTTGGACACATTAAAGATTCTAGAATTCGTACATTCTAAAATTCTGGAACCCACATCTTGTTAGCATTCTAGAATGCATACATTATGGGATTCTGGAATTCACGCATTCTGTGAATCTCGAATTCAGACATTGTTTCTGGCATTCAGACGTTCTAAAATTCTAGAATTCAGACATTGTGGGTTTCTGGAACAGAGACGTTCTGCAACACACATTTTAGTCACCTTGTGCTCAGACATTCCGTGAATCTCTCATTCAGATATCCTATGATTCATGGAATCGTTCCTTCCGGGATTTTGGAATTCACACTGTCCTAAGATTCCAGAACGTTTTTTGATTCTACCATTCCGGAAATTATACATCCGGAGACTCTAGAATTCTAAAATTTTATGACTCTAGAATTCAGACATTTTGGGAATCTAGAATTCAGACGTTTTAGGATTCTAGAATTCAGACACTGGAAGATTCTAGAATTCGGACCTTTTAAAGATTCCAGAGTCCATACATTCTAGGAATCCATAATTCAGACATCTTCTGAGTCTAGGTTTTCGACATTTTCACATTGGAGAATTCAGACCTGTTGAAGATACTAGAATGCATACATTCCGAGATTCTGGAATTCACACATACTAAAATTCTAGGATTGAGACATCTTTGGATTCTAGAATTGTATCTGTCTACAATTCTAGAACTCATACATTTTCTGATTCTAGAATTCAGATGTTTTATCGTTTTACAATTCTGTAATTTGGACATGTGCAGATTCAGGATTCCAGCGTTTTATGATTCTAGATTCCATTCATTTTTGGATTCTAGAGTTCAGACCCTTTATGATTCTAGAAATCTGACATTCGATGATTCTACATTTCAGAAATATTTGGGATTCTAGAATTCATACACTCTTGAAATCTAGAATTCATACATTCTAGGATTCTGGAATTCATGCATTCTCAAATTAAAAAAGTCACACATTCCAGAATTCTAGAATACATGCCTTCTTAACATTGTAGAAGCCATTCTTTCTAGGATTCCAAAATTCAGACGTTTTTACAATGGTAGAATTCATGCGTTCTAGGATTCTAGGATATAGACATATTTAAGACTCTAGAATACATACATTCTAAAATTCTAGAATTCAGGTCTTGTTAGGATTCTAGAATTTATACATGATAGGATACTAGAATTCACATATTCTATGATTCTAGAATTCAGACATTTTATGTTTCTAGAATTCAGACATTCTGAAATTCTGGAATTCAGCCATTGTTGGATTCTAGAATTGAGACCCTCTGCAACACACATTTTAGGAGTCTTGCATTCAGACATTCCATGATTCCCATATTCAGACATCTTATCATCCTAGAATTCAGACCTTCTAGGATTCTAGAATTTGCACTATTTACAGATTCTAGAATTCGTACATTCAAGGAATCTATGATTCAGTCATGTTACGATTCTAGGATTTTGACATTTTTACATTGTAGAATTCAGAGCCGTTTAAGATTCTAGAATGCATACATTCCAAGATTCTAGAATTCAAACCTGCTAAAATTCTAGAATTCAGACATCGTTGGATTCTGGAAATTTAACATTCTACAATTCTAGAACACACACATTTTCAGATTCTCGAATTCAGACGTGTTATGATTCTACAATTCTAGAATTTAGACATCCGGAACTTCTAAATTCTCACCTTTTTTTTTTTTTTTTTTTTTGGTTCTAGAATTCAGACATTTTAGGATTCTAGAATTCATGCATTTGAAGATTCTGAAATCCGGATCTTTTTTTGGATGCCAGAATTCATATATTCTAGGGACCTAGGTTTCCTACTTTTTAGGTTTCTGGAAATCATACATTCTAGGATTCTGGAATTCCAGAATTCAGACCTTTAGAGGATTCTGGAGTTCATTCATTCTAGGATTCTAGATTTCAGACTTTTCTAGTATTCTAGAATTCATGTATTCTTATATTCTGGAATTGAGACGTTTTTCAGATTCTAGAATTCATACACCCTGGGATTCTAGCATTCATTCATTTTAGGATTCTAGAACTAAGACTTTTTATGGTCCTAGAATTCAGACATACTACCATTCGACAGTTCCGACATGCTTGCATTCTAGAATTCAGCATTTCTTCCATGGTAGAATTCACACATTTTAGAATTCGAAAATTTTGACATTTTAACGATTCCACAATTCATACATTTTTCGGATTCTAGAATTGAGGCATTTTATGATTCTAGAATTCTTACATTCCGGAATTCTAGAATACAGACTTTTTAGGATTCAGAAATTTATACATTCTACGATTTTAGAGGTTAGACGTTTTAAAGATGCTAGAATTCAGACTTCTTTAGGATTCTAGAATTTGTGCCTTGTAGGATTCCAGAATTCACACTTTCTAGCATTCTAGAATTCAGATATTTCTTGATGCTAGAATTCAGTCGTTGTAAAATTCTAGAATTCAGACATCATCGCTGGATTCTAAAATTAAGACTTTCCACAATTCTAGGACTAACATTTTTTAGGGTTTTAGAATTGAGACATTTTATCACTGTAGAATTCTAGAATATGGACATCCTCATATTCTAGAATTCAGACATTTTATGATTTTAGGATTCATACAGTTTAGCACTATAGAATTCAGACCTTTTTAAGATTCTAGAATTCATACATTTCAGGATTCTAGTATTCAGACATTCTATCATTCTTCCATTCATAGACCTTATGATTCTACAATTCATCTCTTCTAGGATTCTGGAACTCATCCTATATTATAATTCCCAATTTCAAACGTTCCTGTATTCTAGAATTTAGACATTTTGTGATTCTAGAATTCAGATATTCTAAAGCTCTAGAATTCAGATATGGTTGGAGTCCAGATTTCAGACTTTCTACAATTCTAGAACTCAGATATTTTGTGTTTCCAGAATTTCACACATTCCAGGATTCTAAAGTTCAATCCTGTCTTAGGATTCTAGAATGCGTACCTTCTAGGATTCTGGAATTCATACAGGTTGGGGTTCTAGAATTCATACATTCTAGGATTCCAGAATTCAAACCTTTATAGGATTCTAGAATTAATTCATTCAAGGATTCTAGAATCCGGACCTTTTTAGGATTCTAGAACTCATACATGCTAAGATTCCGGAATTTAGACCAGTTTAAGATTCTAGAATTCATACACTCTAAAATTCTAGAATGCCTACGTTCTAGGATTCTAAAATTCAGACTTTTTAAGGTTCTAGGATTCGGACATACTATAATTCTACAATTTCCACACTGCTTGAATTCTGGAATTCCGAATTTCTTCATTTATACCATTCTCGCATTTAAAAATTCTAAACTTCATGTATTTGGTGATTCTAGAATT
The DNA here is from genome assembly GCF_048565385.1 of Saimiri boliviensis. Taxonomy (NCBI): domain Eukaryota; kingdom Metazoa; phylum Chordata; class Mammalia; order Primates; family Cebidae; genus Saimiri; species Saimiri boliviensis. The sequence continues at coordinate 80,550,322 of NC_133470.1, read as the reverse complement.
CACACCTTCTCGGATTCTAGAATTCAGACCTCTTTAGGATTCCAGAATTCAGACTTTGTTCATTCTAGAACTCATGCATTAAAAGATTCTAGAATTCAGATCTATTTAGGATTCTAGAATTCATACATTCTAAGATTCTAGAATTCAGACCTAGTTAGGATTCTAGAATTCATACGTTTGGGCATTCTGGAATCCATACGTTCTAAACTTGCAAATTTTATGCATTCTACAATTCTAGGCTACACACCTTTCTAACATTGTGGAATCCATTCTTTCGAGGATTCTAAAATTCAGGCCTTCTTAAAGTTCTTGAATTCATACATTCTAGGATTCTAGGATTCTAGGATTTGGACACATTTAAGATTCTAGAATTCATACATTCTAAAATTCTGGAACCCAGATCTTGTTAGGATTCTAGAATGCATACATTATGGGATACTGGAATTCACCCATTCTGTGAGTCTAGAATTCAGACATTGTTTCTGTCATTCAGACGTTCTAAAATTCTAGAATTCAGACATCGTGGGTTTCTGGAACGGAGACATTCTGCAACACACATTTTGGTAGTCTTGCGTTCAGACATTCTGTGAATCTCGCATTCAGATATCCTATGATTCATGGAATCGTACCTTCCGGGATTCTGGAATTCACACTGTCCTAAGATTCCAGAACTCAGACGTTTCTTGATTCTACCATTCCGGAAATTAGAAGTCCGGAGACTCTAGAATTCTAACATTTTATGACTCTAGAATTCAGAAGTTTTAGGATTCTAGAATTCAGACGTTTTAGGATTCTAGAATTCAGACATTGGAAGATTCTAGAATTCGGACCTTTTAAAGATTCTAGAGTCCATACATTCTAGGAATCCATAATTCAGATATCTTCTGAGTCTAGGTTTTCGACATTTTCACATTGGAGAATTCAGACCTGTTGAAGATTCTAGAATGCATACATTCCGAGATTCTGGAATTCACACATACTAAAATTCTAGAATTGAGACATCTTTGGATTCTAGAATTGTATCTGTCTACAATTCTAGAACTCATACATTTTCTGATTCTAGAATTCAGATGTCTTGTCGTTTTACAATTCTGTAATTTGGACATGTGCAGATTCAGGATTCCAGCGTTTTATGATTCTAGATTCCATTCATTTTTGGATTCTAGAATTCAGACCCTTTAGGATTCTAGAAATCTGACATTCGATGATTCTAGATTTCAGAAATATTTGGTATTCTAGAATTCATACACTCTTGAAATCTAGAATTCATACATTCTAGGATTCTGGAATTCATGCATTCTCAAATTAAAAAAGTCACACATTCCAGAATTCTAGAATACATGCCTTCTTAACATTGTAGAAGCCATTCTTTCTAGGATTCCAAAATTCAGACGTTTTTACAATGGTAGAATTCATGCGTTCTAGGATTCTAGGATATAGACATATTTAAGACTCTAGAATACATACATTCTAAAATTCTAGAATTCAGGTCTTGTTAGGATTCTAGAATTTATACATGATAGGATACTAGAATTCACATATTCTATGATTCTAGAATTCAGACATTTTATGTTTCTAGAATTCAGACATTCTGAAATTCTGGAATTCAGCCATTGTTGGATTCTAGAATTGAGACCCTCTGCAACACACATTTTAGGAGTCTTGCATTCAGACATTCCATGATTCCCATATTCAGACATCTTATCATCCTAGAATTCAGACCTTCTAGGATTCTAGAATTTGCACTATTTACAGATTCTAGAATTCATACATTCAAGGAATCTATGATTCAGTCATGTTATGATTCTAGGATTTTGACATTTTTACATTGTAGAATTCAGAGCCGTTTAAGATTCTAGAATGCATACATTCCAAGATTCTAGAATTCAAACCTGCTAAAATTCTAGAATTCAGACATCGTTGGATTCTGGAAATTTAACATTCTACAATTCTAGAACACACACATTTTCAGATTCTCGAATTCAGACGTGTTATGATTCTACTATTCTAGAATTTAGACATCAGGAACTTCTAAATTCTCACCTTTTTTTTTTTTTTTTTTTTGGTTCTAGAATTCAGACATTTTAGGATTCTAGAATTCATGCATTTGAAGATTCTGAAATCCGGATCTTTTTTTGGATGCCAGAATTCATATATTCTAGGGACCTAGGTTTCCTACTTTTTAGGTTTCTGGAAATCATACATTCTAGGATTCTGGAATTCCAGAATTCAGACCTTTAGAGGATTCTGGAGTTCATTCATTCTAGGATTCTAGATTTCAGACTTTTCTAGTATTCTAGAATTCATGTATTCTTATATTCTGGAATTGAGACCTTTTTCAGATTCTAGAATTCATACACCCTGGGATTCTAGCATTCATTCATTTTAGGATTCTAGAACTAAGACTTTTTAGGGTCCTAGAATTCAGACATACTACCATTCGACAGTTCCGACATGCTTGCATTCTAGAATTCAGCATTTCTTCCATGGTAGAATTCACACATTTTAGAATTCGAAAATTTTGACATTTTAACGATTCCACAATTCATACATTTTTCGGATTCTAGAATTGAGGCATTTTATGATTCTAGAATTCATACATTCCGGAATTCTAGAATACAGACTTTTTAGGATTCAGAAATTTATACATTCTAGGATTTTAGAGGTTAGACGTTTTAAAGATGCTAGAATTCAGACTTCTTTAGGATTCTAGAATTTGTGCCTTGTAGGATTCCAGAATTCACACTTTCTAGCATTCTAGAATTCAGATATTTCTTGATGCTAGAATTCAGTCGTTGTAAAATTCTAGAATTCAGACATCATCGCTGGATTCTAAAATTAAGACTTTCCACAATTCTAGGACTAACATTTTTTAGGGTTTTAGAATTGAGACATTTTATCATTGTAGAATTCTAGAATATGGACATCCTCATATTCTAGAATTCAGACATTTTATGATTTTAGGATTCATACAGTTTAGCACTATAGAATTCAGACCTTTTTAAGATTCTAGAATTCATACATTTCAGGATTCTAGTATTCAGACATTCTATCATTCTTCCATTCATAGACCTTATGATTCTACAATTCATCTCTTCTAGGATTCTGGAACTCATCCTATATTATAATTCCCAATTTCAAACGTTCCTGTATTCTAGAATTTAGACATTTTGTGATTCTAGAATTCAGATATTCTAAAGCTCTAGAATTCAGATATGATTGGAGTCCAGATTTCAGACTTTCTACAATTCTGGAACTCAGATATTTTGTGTTTCCAGAATTTCACACATTCCAGGATTCTAAAGTTCAATCCTGTCTTAGGATTCTAGAATGCGTACCTTCTAGGATTCTGGAATTCATACAGGTTGGGGTTCTAGAATTCATACATTCTAGGATTCCAGAATTCAAACCTTTATAGGATTCTAGAATTAATTCATTCAAGGATTCTAGAATCCGGACCTTTTTAGGATTCTAGAACTCATACATGCTAAGATTCCGGAATTTAGACCAGTTTAAGATTCTAGAATTCATACACTCTAAAATTCTAGAATGCCTACGTTCTAGGATTCTAAAATTCAGACTTTTTAAGGTTCTAGGATTCGGACATACTATAATTCTACAATTTCCACATTGCTTGAATTCTGGAATTCCGAATTTCTTCATTTATACCATTCTCGCATTTAAAAATTCTAAAATTCATGTATTTGGTGATTCTAGAATTCACACCTTCTCGGATTCTAGAATTCAGACCTCTTTAGGATTCCAGAATTCAGACTTTGTTCATTCTAGAACTCATGCATTAAAAGATTCTAGAATTCAGATCTATTTAGGATTCTAGAATTCATACATTCTAAGATTCTAGAATTCAGGCCTAGTTAGGATTCTCGAATTCATACGTTTGGGCATTCTGGAATCCATACGTTCTAAACTTGCAAATTTTATGCATTCTACAATTCTAGGCTACACACCTTTCTAACATTGTGGAATCCATTCTTTCGAGGATTCTAAAATTCAGGCCTTCTTAAAGTTCTTGAATTCATACATTCTAGGATTCTAGGATTCTAGGATTTGGACACATTTAAGATTCTAGAATTCATACATTCTAAAATTCTGGAACCCAGATCTTGTTAGGATTCTAGAATGCATACATTATGGGATACTGGAATTCACCCATTCTGTGAGTCTAGAATTCAGACATTGTTTCTGGCATTCAGACGTTCTAAAATTCTAGAATTCAGACATCGTGGGTTTCTGGAACGGAGACATTCTGCAACACACATTTTAGTAGTCTTGCGTTCAGACATTCTGTGAATCTCGCATTCAGATATCCTATGATTCATGGAATCGTACCTTCCGGGATTCTGGAATTCACACTGTCCTAAGATTCCAGAACTCAGACGTTTCTTGATTCTACCATTCCGGAAATTAGACGTCCGGAGACTCTAGAATTCTAACATTTTATGACTCTAGAATTCAGACATTTTAGGATTCTAGAATTCAGACATTGGAAGATTCTAGAATTCGGACCTTTTAAAGATTCTAGAGTCCATACATTCTAGGAATCCATAATTCAGACATCTTCTGAGTCTAGGTTTTCGACATTTTCACATTGGAGAATTCAGACCTGTTGAAGATTCCAGAATGCATACATTCCGAGATTCTGGAATTCACACATACTAAAGTTCTAGAATTGAGACATCTTTGGATTCTAGAATTCTAACTGTCTACAATTCTAGAACTCACACATTTTCTGATTCTAGAATTCAGATGTTTTATCGTTTTACAATTCTGTAATTTGGACATGTGCAGATTCTGGAATTCCAGCGTTTTATGATTCTACAATCCATTCATTTTTGGATTCTAGAATTCAGACCCTTTATGATTCCAGAAATCTGACATTCGATGATTCTAGATTTCAGAAATATTTGGGATTCTATAATTCATACATTCTTGGAATCTAGAACTCACACATTCTAGGATTCTGGAATTCATGCATTCTCAAATTATAAAAGTCACACATTCCAGCATTCTAGAATACACGCCTTCTTAACATCGTAGAAGCCATTCTTTCTAGGATTCCAAAATTCAGACGTTTTTACAATGGTAGAATTCATGCATTCTAGGATTCTAGGATTTAGACATATTTAAGACACTAGAATACATACATTCTAAAATTCTAGAATTCAGGTCTTGTTAGGATTCTAGAATTTATACATGATAGGATACTAGAATTCAGACATTCTATGATTCTAGAATTCAGACATTTTCTGTTTCTAGAATTCAGACATTCTGAAATTCTAGAATTCAGCCATTGTTGGATTCTAGAATTGAGACCCTCTACAACACACATTTTAGGAGTCTTGCATTCAGACATTCGATGATTCCCACATTCAGACATCTTATCATCCTAGAATTCAGACCTTCTAGGATTCTAGAATTCGCACTATTTGCAGATTCTAGAATTCATATATTCTAGGAATCTAGGATTCAGACATGTTGTGATTCTAGGATTTCGACATTTTTACATTGTAGAATGCAGACACGTTTAAGATTCTAGAATGCATACATTCCAAGATTCTAGAATATACACCTGCTAAAATTCTAGAATTCAGACATCGTTAGATTCTGGAAATTTAACATTCTACAATTCTAGAACACACACATTTTCAGATTCTCGGAATCAGACGTCTTATGATTCTAGAATTCTAGAATTTAGACATCCGGAGCTTCTAGAATTCTCACATTTTTTTTTTAATTTTAGAATTCAGACATTTTAGGATTCTAGAATTCATGAATTCGAAGATTCCAAAATCCGGATCTTTTTTGGATGCCAGAATTCATACATTATAGGCACCTAAAATTCATACTTTTTAGGATTCTGGAAATCATACAGTCTTGGATTCTAGAATTCAGACTTTTCTAGTATTCTAGAGTTCATGCATTCTAAGATTCTGGAATTGAGACCTTTTTCAGATTCTAGAATTCATACACCCTAGGATTCTAGAATTCATTCATTTTAGGATTCTAGAACTAAGACTTTTTATGGTCCTAGAATTCAGATATACTACCATTCGATAGTTCCGACATGCTTGCATTCTAGAATTCAGCCTTTCTTCCATGGTAGAATTCACACATTTTAGAATTCGAAAATTTTGACATTTTAACGATTCCACAATTCATACATTTTCGGATTCTAGAATTGAGGCATTTTATGATTCTAGAATTCATACATTCTGGGATTCTAGAATACAGACATTTTAGGATTCGGAAATTTATACATTCTAGGTTCTGGAGTTTAGACGTTTTGAAGATGCTAGAATTCAGACTTCTTTAGGATTCTAGAATGTGTGCCTTGTAGGATTCCAGAATTCACACGTTCTAGGATTCTAGAATTCAGACATTTCTTGATGCTAGTATTCAGTCATTCTAAAATTCTAGAATTCAGACATCATCGTTGGATTCTAAAATTAACACTTTCCACAATTCTAGGACTAACACTTTTTAGGGTTTTAGAATTGAGACATTTTATCATTGTAGAATTCTAGAATATGGACATCCTCATATTCTAGAATTCAGACATTTTATGATTTTAGGATTCATACAGTTCAGAACTGTAGAATTCAGACCTTTTTAAGATTCTAGAATTCATACATTTCAGGATTCTAGTATTCAGACATTCTATCATTCTTCCATTCATAGACCTTATGATTCTAAAGTTCATCTGTTCTAGGATTCTGGAATACATCCTTTATTGTAATTCCCGAATTCAACCGTTCTCGTATTCTAGAATTTAGACATTTTGTGATTCTAGAATTCAGATATTCTAAAGCTCTAGAATTCAGATATGATTGGAGTCCAGATTTCAGACTTTCTACAATTCTGGAACTCAGATATTTTGTGTTTCCAGAATTTCACACATTCCAGGATTCTAAAGTTCAATCCTGTCTTAGGATTCTAGAATGCGTACCTTCTAGGATTCTGGAATTCATACAGGTTGGGGTTCTAGAATTCATACATTCTAGGATTCCAGAATTCAAACCTTTATAGGATTCTAGAATTAATTCATTCAAGGATTCTAGAATCCGGACCTTTTTAGGATTCTAGAACTCATACATGCTAAGATTCCGGAATTTAGACCAGTTTAAGATTCTAGAAATCATGCACTCTAAAATTCTAGAATTCCTACGTTCTACGATTCTAAAATTCAGACTTTTTAAGGTTCTAGGATTCGGACATACTATAATTCTACAATTTCCACATTGCTCGAATTCTGGAATTCCGAATTTCTTCATTTATACCATTCTCGCATTCAAAAATTCTAAAATTCATGTATGTGGTGATTCTAGAATTCACACCTTCTCGGATTCTAGAATTCAGACCTCTTTAGGATTCCAGAATTCAGACTTTTTATCCTTCTAGAACTCATGCATTCAAAGATTCTAGAATTCGGATCTATTTAGGATTCTAGAAATCATACACTCTAAGATTCTGGAATTCAGACCTAGTTAGGATTCTAGAATTCATACGTTTGGGCATTCTGGAATCCATACTTTCTAAACTTGCAAATTTCATGCATTCTACAATTCTGGAATACACACCTTTCTAACATTGTGGAATCCATTCTTTCGAGGATTCTAAAATTCAGGCCTTCTTAAAGTTCTTGAATTCATACATTCTAAGGTTCTGGGATTCTAGGATTTGGACACATTAAAGATTCTAGAATTCGTACATTCTAAAATTCTGGAACCCACATCTTGTTAGCATTCTAGAATGCATACATTATGGGATTCTGGAATTCACGCATTCTGTGAATCTAGAATTCAGACATTGTTTCTGGCATTCAGACGTTCTAAAATTCTAGAATTCAGACATTGTGGGTTTCTGGAACAGAGACGTTCTGCAACACACATTTTAGTCACCTTGTGCTCAGACATTCCGTGAACCTCTCATTCAGATATCCTATGATTCATGGAATCGTTCCTTCCGGGATTTTGGAATTCACACTGTCCTAAGATTCCAGAACGTTTTTTGATTCTACCATTCCGGAAATTATACATCCGGAGACTCTAGAATTCTAAAATTTTATGACTCTAGAATTCAGACATTTTGGGAATCTAGAATTCAGACGTTTTAGGATTCTAGAATTCAGACACTGGAAGATTCTAGAATTCGGACCTTTTAAAGATTCCAGAGTCCATACATTCTAGGAATCCATAATTCAGACATCTTCTGAGTCTAGGTTTTCGACATTTTCACATTGGAGAATTCAGACCTGTTGAAGATACTAGAATGCATACATTCCGAGATTCTGGAATTCACACATACTAAAATTCTAGGATTGAGACATCTTTGGATTCTAGAATTGTATCTGTCTACAATTCTAGAACTCATACATTTTCTGATTCTAGAATTCAGATGTCTTATCGTTTCACAATTCTGTAATTTGGACATGTGCAGATTCAGGATTCCAGCGTTTTATGATTCTAGATTCCATTCATTTTTGGATTCTAGAGTTCAGACCCTTTAGGATTCTAGAAATCTGACATTCGATGATTCTAGATTTCAGAAATATTTGGGATTCTAGAATTCATACACTCTTGAAATCTAGAATTCATACATTCTAGGATTCTGGAATTCATGCATTCTCAAATTAAAAAAGTCACACATTCCAGAATTCTAGAATACATGCCTTCTTAACATTGTAGAAGCCATTCTTTCTAGGATTCCAAAATTCAGACGTTTTTACAATGGTAGAATTCATGCGTTCTAGGATTCTAGGATATAGACATATTTAAGACTCTAGAATACATACATTCTAAAATTCTAGAATTCAGGTCTTGTTAGGATTCTAGAATTTATACATGATAGGATACTAGAATTCACATATTCTATGATTCTAGAATTCAGACATTTTATGTTTCTAGAATTCAGACATTCTGAAATTCTGGAATTCAGCCATTGTTGGATTCTAGAATTGAGACCCTCTGCAACACACATTTTAGGAGTCTTGCATTCAGACATTCCATGATTCCCATATTCAGACATCTTATCATCCTAGAATTCAGACCTTCTAGGATTCTAGAATTTGCACTATTTACAGATTCTAGAATTCATACATTCAAGGAATCTATGATTCAGTCATGTTATGATTCTAGGATTTTGACATTTTTACATTGTAGAATTCAGAGCCGTTTAAGATTCTAGAATGCATACATTCCAAGATTCTAGCATTCAAACCTGCTAAAATTCTAGAATTCAGACATCGTTGGATTCTGGAAATTTAACATTCTACAATTCTAGAACACACACATTTTCAGATTCTCGAATTCAGACGTGTTATGATTCTACAATTCTAGAATTTAGACATCTGGAACTTCTAAATTCTCACCTTTTTTTTTTTTTGGTACTAGAATTCAGACATTTTAGGATTCTAGAATTCATGCATTTGAAGATTCTGAAATCCGGATCTTTTTTTGGATGCCAGAATTCATATATTCTAGGGACCTAGGTTTCCTACTTTTTAGGTTTCTGGAAATCATACATTCTAGGATTCTGGAATTCCAGAATTCAGACCTTTAGAGGATTCTGGAGTTCATTCACTCTAGGATTCTAGATTTCAGACTTTTCTAGTGTTCTAGAATTCATGTATTCTTATATTCTGGAATTGAGACCTTTTTCAGATTCTAGATCCATACACCCTGGGATTCTAGCATTCATTCATTTTAGGATTCTAGAACTAAGACTTTTTATGGTCCTAGAATTCAGACATACTACCATTCGACAGTTCCGACATGCTTGCATTCTAGAATTCAGCATTTCTTCCATGGTAGAATTCACACATTTTAGAATTCGAAAATTTTGACATTTTAACGATTCCACAATTCATACATTTTTCGGATTCTAGAAATGAGGCATTTTATGATTCTAGAATTCATACATTCCGGAATTCTAGAATACAGACTTTTTAGGATTCAGAAATTTATACATTCTACGATTTTAGAGGTTAGACGTTTTAAAGATGCTAGAATTCAGACTTCTTTAGGATTCTAGAATTTGTGCCTTGTAGGATTCCAGAATTCACACTTTCTAGCATTCTAGAATTCAGATATTTCTTGATGCTAGAATTCAGTCATTGTAAAATTCTAGAATTCAGACATCATCGCTGGATTCTAAAATTAAGACTTTCCACAATTCTAGGACTAACATTTTTTAGGGTTTTAGAATTGAGACATTTTATCACTGTAGAATTCTAGAATATGGACATCCTCATATTCTAGAATTCAGACATTTTATGATTTTAGGATTCATACAGTTTAGCACTATAGAATTCAGACCTTTTTAAGATTCTAGAATTCATACATTTCAGGATTCTAGTATTCAGACATTCTATCATTCTTCCATTCATAGACCTTATGATTCTACAATTCATCTCTTCTAGGATTCTGGAACTCATCCTATATTATAATTCCCAATTTCAAACGTTCCTGTATTCTAGAATTTAGACATTTTGTGATTCTAGAATTCAGATATTCTAAAGCTCTAGAATTCAGATATGGTTGGAGTCCAGAATTCAGACTTTCTACAATTCTAGAACTCAGATATTTTGTGTTTCCAGAATTTCACACATTCCAGGATTCTAAAGTTCAATCCTGTCTTAGGATTCTAGAATGCGTACCTTCTAGGATTCTGGAATTCATACAGGTTGGGGTTCTAGAATTCATACATTCTAGTATTCCAGAATTCAAACCTTTATAGGATTCTAGAATTAATTCATTCAAGGATTCTAGAATCCGGACCTTTTTAGGATTCTAGAACTCATACATGCTAAGATTCCGGAATTTAGACCAGTTTAAGATTCTAGAATTCATACACTCTAAAATTCTAGAATTCCTACGTTCTACGATTCTAAAATTCAGACTTTTTAAGGTTCTAGGATTCGGACATACTATAATTCTACAATTTCCACACTGCTTGAATTCTGGAATTCCGAATTTCTTCATTTATACCATTCTCGCATTTAAAAATTCTAAAATTCATGTATTTGGTGATTCTAGAATTCACACCTTCTCGGATTCTAGAATTCAGACCTCTTTAGGATTCCAGAATTCAGACTTTGTTCATTCTGGAACTCATGCATTAAAAGATTCTAGAATTCAGATCTATTTAGGATTCTAGAATTCATACATTCAAAGATTCTAGAATTCAGACCTAGTTAGGATTCTAGAATTCATACGTTTGGGCATTCTGGAATCCATACGTTCTAAACTTGCAAATTTTATGCATTCTACAATTCTAGGGTACACACCTTTCTAACATTGTGGAATCCATTCTTTCGAGGATTCTAAAATTCAGGCCTTCTTAAAGTTCTTGAATTCATACATTCTAGGATTCTAGGATTCTAGGATTTGGACACATTTAAGATTCTAGAATTCATACATTCTAAAATTCTGGAACCCAGATCTTGTTAGGATTCTAGAATGCATACATTATGGGATACTGGAATTCACCCATTCTGTGAGTCTAGAATTCAGACATTGTTTCTGGCATTCAGACGTTCTAAAATTCTAGAATTCAGACATCGTGGGTTTCTGGAACGGAGAAATTCTGCAACACACATTTTAGTAGTCTTGCGTTCAGACATTCTGTGAATCTCGCATTCAGATATCCTATGATTCATGGAATCGTACCTTCCGGGATTCTGGAATTCACACTGTCCTAAGATTCCAGAACTCAGACGTTTCTTGATTCTACCATTCCGGAAATTAGAAGTCCGGAGACTCTAGAATTCTAACATTTTATGACTCTAGAATTCAGACATTTTAGGATTCTAGAATTCAGACGTTTTAGGATTCTAGAATTCAGACATTGGAAGATTCTAGAATTCGGACCTTTTAAAGATTCCAGAGTCCATACATTCTAGGAATCCATAATTCAGACATCTTCTGAGTCTAGGTTTTCGACATTTTCACATTGGAGAATTCAGACCTGTTGAAGATTCTAGAATGCATACATTCCGAGATTCTGGAATTCACACATACTAAAATTCTAGAATTGAGACATCTTTGGATTCTAGAATTGTATCTGTCTACAATACTAGAACTCATACATTTTCTGATTCTAGAATTCAGATGTCTTATCGTTTTACAATTCTGTAATTTGGACATGTGCAGATTCAGGATTCCAGCGTTTTATGATTCTAGATTCCATTCATTTTTGGATTCTAGAGTTCAGACCCTTTAGGATTCTAGAAATCTGACAGTCGATGATTCTAGATTTCAGAAATATTTGGGATTCTAGAATTCATACACTCTTGAAATCTAGAATTCATACATTCTAGGATTCTGAAATTCATGCATTCTCAAATTAAAAAAGTCACACATTCCAGAATTCTAGAATGCATGCCTTCTTAACATTGTAGAAGCCATTCTTTCTAGGATTCCAAAATTCAGACGTTTTTACAATGGTAGAATTCATGCGTTCTAGGATTCTAGGATATAGACATATTTAAGACTCTAGAATACATACATTCTAAAATTCTAGAATTCAGGTCTTGTTAGGATTCTAGAATTTATACATGATAGGATACTAGAATTCACATATTCTATGATTCTAGAATTCAGACATTTTATGTTTCTAGAATTCAGACATTCTGAAATTCTGGAATTCAGCCATTGTTGGATTCTAGAATTGAGACCCTCTGCAACACACATTTTAGGAGTCTTGCATTCAGACATTCCATGATTCCCATATTCAGACATCTTATCATCCTAGAATTCAGACCTTCTAGGATTCTAGAATTTGCACTATTTACAGATTCTAGAATTCATACATTCAAGGAATCTATGATTCAGTCATGTTATGATTCTAGGATTTTGACATTTTTACATTGTAGAATTCAGAGCCGTTTAAGATTCTAGAATGCATACATTCCAAGATTCTAGAATTCAAACCTGCTAAAATTCTAGAATTCAGACATCGTTGGATTCTGGAAATTTAACATTCTACAATTCTAGAACACACACATTTTCAGATTCTCGAATTCAGACGTGTTATGATTCTACAATTCTAGAATTTAGACATCCGGAACTTCTAAATTCTCACCTTTTTTTTTTTTTGGTTCTAGAATTCAGACATTTTAGGATTCTAGAATTCATGCATTTGAAGATTCTGAAATCCGGATCTTTTTTTGGATGCCAGAATTCTTATATTCTAGGGACCTAGGTTTCCTACTTTTTAGGTTTCTGGAAATCATACATTCTAGGATTCTGGAATTCCAGAATTCAGACCTTTAGAGGATTCTGGAGTTCATTCATTCTAGGATTCTAGATTTCAGACTTTTCTAGTATTCTAGAATTCATGTATTCTTATATTCTGGAATTGAGACGTTTTTCAGATTCTAGAATTCATACACCCTGGGATTCTAGCATTCATTCATTTTAGGATTCTAGAACTAAGACTTTTTATGGTCCTAGAATTCAGACATACTACCATTCGACAGTTCCGACATGCTTGCATTCTAGAATTCAGCATTTCTTCCATGGTAGAATTCACACATTTTAGAATTCGAAAATTTTGACATTTTAACGATTCCACAATTCATACATTTTTCGGATTCTAGAATTGAGGCATTTTATGATTCTAGAATTCATACATTCCGGAATTCTAGAATACAGACTTTTTAGGATTCAGAAATTTATACATTCTACGATTTTAGAGGTTAGACGTTTTAAAGATGCTAGAATTCAGACTTCTTTAGGATTCTAGAATTTGTGCCTTGTAGGATCCCAGAATTCACACTTTCTAGCATTCTAGAATTCAGATATTTCTTGATGCTAGAATTCAGTCATTGTAAAATTCTAGAATTCAGACATCATCGCTGGATTCTAAAATTAAGACTTTCCACAATTCTAGGACTAACACTTTTTAGGGTTTTAGAATTGAGACATTTTATCACTGTAGAATTCTAGAATATGGACATCCTCATATTCTAGAATTCAGACATTTTATGATTTTAGGATTCATACAGTTTAGCACTATAGAATTCAGACCTTTTTAAGATTCTAGAATTCATACATTTCAGGATTCTAGTATTCAGACATTCTATCATTCTTCCATTCATAGACCTTATGATTCTACAATTCATCTCTTCTAGGATTCTGGAACTCATCCTATATTATAATTCCCAATTTCAAACGTTCCTGTATTCTAGAATTTAGACATTTTGTGATTCTAGAATTCAGATATTCTAAAGCTCTAGAATTCAGATATGGTTGGAGTCCAGATTTCAGACTTTCTACAATTCTAGAACTCAGATATTTTGTGTTGCCAGAATTTCACACATTCCAGGATTCTAAAGTTCAATCCTGTCTTAGGATTCTAGAATGCGTACCTTCTAGGATTCTGGAATTCATACAGGTTGGGGTTCTAGAATTCATACATTCTAGGATTCCAGAATTCAAACCTTTATAGGATTCTAGAATTAATTCATTCAAGGATTCTAGAATCTGGACCTTTTTAGGATTCTAGAACTCATACATGCTAAGATTCCGGGATTTAGACCAGTTTAAGATTCTAGAATTCATACACTCTAAAATTCTAGAATGCCTACGTTCTAGGATTCTAAAATTCAGACTTTTTAAGGTTCTAGGATTCGGACATACTATAATTCTACAATTTCCACACTGCTTGAATTCTGGAATTCCGAATTTCTTCACTTATACCATTCTCGCATTTAAAAATTCTAGAATTCATGTATTCGGTGATTCTAGAATTCACACCTTCTCGGATTCTAGAATTCAGACCTCTTTAGGATTCCAGAATTCAGACTTTGTTCATTCTGGAACTCATGCATTAAAAGATTCTAGAATTCAGATCTATTTAGGATTCTAGAATTCATACATTCTAAGATTCTAGAATTCAGACCTAGTTAGGATTCTAGAATTCATACGTTTGGGCATTCTGGAATCCATACGTTCTAAACTTGCAAATTTTATGCATTCTACAATTCTAGGCTACACACCTTTCTAACATTGTGGAATCCATTCTTTCGAGGATTCTAAAATTCAGGCCTTCTTAAAGTTCTTGAAGTCATACATTCTAGGATTCTAGGATTCTAGGATTTGGACACATTTAAGATTCTAGAATTCATACATTCTAAAATTCTGGAACCCAGATCTTGTTAGGATTCTAGAATGCATACATTATGGGATACTGGAATTCACCCATTCTGTGAGTCTAGAATTCAGACATTGTTTCTGGCATTCAGACGTTCTAAAATTCTAGAATTCAGACATCGTGGGTTTCTGGAACGGAGACATTCTGCAACACACATTTTAGTAGTCTTGCGTTCAGACATTCTGTGAATCTCGCATTCAGATATCCTATGATTCATGGAATCGTACCTTCCGGGATTCTGGAATTCACACTGTCCTAAGATTCCAGAACTCAGACGTTTCTTGATTCTACCATTCCGGAAATTAGAAGTCCGGAGACTCTAGAATTCTAACATTTTATGACTCTAGAATTCAGACATTTTAGGATTCTAGAATTCAGACGTTTTAGGATTCTAGAATTCAGACATTGGAAGATTCTAGAATTCGGACCTTTTAAAGATTCCAGAGTCCATACATTCTAGGAATCCATAATTCAGACATCTTCGGAGTCTAGGTTTTCGACATTTTCACATTGGAGAATTCAGACCTGTTGAAGATTCTAGAATGCATACATTCCGAGATTCTGGAATTCACACATACTAAAATTCTAGAATTGAGACATCTTTGGATTCTAGAATTGTATCTGTCTACAATTCTAGAACTCATACATTTTCTGATTCTAGAATTCAGATGTCTTATCGTTTTACAATTCTGTAATTTGGACATGTGCAGATTCAGGATTCCAGCGTTTTATGATTCTAGATTCCATTCATTTTTGGATTCTAGAGTTCAGACCCTTTAGGATTCTAGAAATCTGACAGTCGATGATTCTAGATTTCAGAAATATTTGGGATTCTAGAATTCATACACTCTTGAAATCTAGAATTCATACATTCTAGGATTCTGGAATTCATGCATTCTCAAATTAAAAAAGTCACACATTCCAGAATTCTAGAATGCATGCCTTCTTAACATTGTAGAAGCCATTCTTTCTAGGATTCCAAAATTCAGACGTTTTTACAATGGTAGAATTCATGCGTTCTAGGATTCTAGGATATAGACATATTTAAGACTCTAGAATACATACATTCTAAAATTCTAGAATTCAGGTCTTGTTAGGATTCTAGAATTTATACATGATAGGATACTAGAATTCACATATTCTATGATTCTAGAATTCAGACATTTTATGTTTCTAGAATTCAGACATTCTGAAATTCTGGAATTCAGCCATTGTTGGATTCTAGAATTGAGACCCTCTGCAACACACATTTTAGGAGTCTTGCATTCAGACATTCCATGATTCCCATATTCAGACATCTTATCATCCTAGAATTCAGACCTTCTAGGATTCTAGAATTTGCACTATTTACAGATTCTAGAATTCATACATTCAAGGAATCTATGATTCAGTCATGTTATGATTCTAGGATTTTGACATTTTTACATTGTAGAATTCAGAGCCGTTTAAGATTCTAGAATGCATACATTCCAAGATTCTAGAATTCAAACCTGCTAAAATTCTAGAATTCAGACATCGTTGGATTCTGGAAATTTAACATTCTACAATTCTAGAACACACACATTTTCAGATTCTCGAATTCAGACGTGTTATGATTCTACAATTCTAGAATTTAGACATCCGGAACTTCTAAATTCTCACCTTTTTTTTTTTTTGGTTCTAGAATTCAGACATTTTAGGATTCTAGAATTCATGCATTTGAAGATTCTGAAATCCGGATCTTTTTTTGGATGCCAGAATTCTTATATTCTAGGGACCTAGGTTTCCTACTTTTTAGGTTTCTGGAAATCATACATTCTAGGATTCTGGAATTCCAGAATTCAGACCTTTAGAGGATTCTGGAGTTCATTCATTCTAGGATTCTAGATTTCAGACTTTTCTAGTATTCTAGAATTCATGTATTCTTATATTCTGGAATTGAGACGTTTTTCAGATTCTAGAATTCATACACCCTGGGATTCTAGCATTCATTCATTTTAGGATTCTAGAACTAAGACTTTTTATGGTCCTAGAATTCAGACATACTACCATTCGACAGTTCCGACATGCTTGCATTCTAGAATTCAGCATTTCTTCCATGGTAGAATTCACACATTTTAGAATTCGAAAATTTTGACATTTTAACGATTCCACAATTCATACATTTTTCGGATTCTAGAATTGAGGCATTTTATGATTCTAGAATTCATACATTCCGGAATTCTAGAATACAGACTTTTTAGGATTCAGAAATTTATACATTCTACGATTTTAGAGGTTAGACGTTTTAAAGATGCTAGAATTCAGACTTCTTTAGGATTCTAGAATTTGTGCCTTGTAGGATCCCAGAATTCACACTTTCTAGCATTCTAGAATTCAGATATTTCTTGATGCTAGAATTCAGTCATTGTAAAATTCTAGAATTCAGACATCATCGCTGGATTCTAAAATTAAGACTTTCCACAATTCTAGGACTAACACTTTTTAGGGTTTTAGAATTGAGACATTTTATCACTGTAGAATTCTAGAATATGGACATCCTCATATTCTAGAATTCAGACATTTTATGATTTTAGGATTCATACAGTTTAGCACTATAGAATTCAGACCTTTTTAAGATTCTAGAATTCATACATTTCAGGATTCTAGTATTCAGACATTCTATCATTCTTCCATTCATAGACCTTATGATTCTACAATTCATCTCTTCTAGGATTCTGGAACTCATCCTATATTATAATTCCCAATTTCAAACGTTCCTGTATTCTAGAATTTAGACATTTTGTGATTCTAGAATTCAGATATTCTAAAGCTCTAGAATTCAGATATGGTTGGAGTCCAGATTTCAGACTTTCTACAATTCTAGAACTCAGATATTTTGTGTTTCCAGAATTTCACACATTCCAGGATTCTAAAGTTCAATCCTGTCTTAGGATTCTAGAATGCGTACCTTCTAGGATTCTGGAATTCATACAGGTTGGGGTTCTAGAATTCATACATTCTAGGATTCCAGAATTCAAACCTTTATAGGATTCTAGAATTAATTCATTCAAGGATTCTGGAATCCGGACCTTTTTAGGATTCTAGAACTCATACATGCTAAGATTCCGGAATTTAGACCAGTTTAAGATTCTAGAATTCATACACTCTTAGATTCTAGAATTCCTACGTTCTAGGATTCTAAAATTCAGACTTTTTAAGGTTCTAGGATTCGGACATACTATAATTCTACAATTTCCACACTGCTTGAATTCTGGAATTCCGAATTTCTTCATTTATACCATTCTCGCATTTAAAAATTCTAAACTTCATGTATTTGGTGATTCTAGAATTCACACCTTCTCAGATTCTAGAATTCAGACCTCTTTAGGATTCCAGAATTCAGACTTTGTTCATTCTAGAACTCATGCATTAAAAGATTCTAGAATTCAGATCTATTTAGGATTCTAGAATTCATACATTCTAAGATTCTAGAATTCAGACCTAGTTAGGATTCTCGAATTCATACGTTTGGGCATTCTGGAATCCATACGTTCTAAACTTGCAAATTTTATGCATTCTACAATTCTAGGCTACACACCTTTCTAACATTGTGGAATCCATTCTTTCGAGGATTCTAAAATTCAGGCCTTCTTAAAGTTCTTGAATTCATACATTCTAGGATTCTAGGATTCTAGGATTTGGACACATTTAAGATTCTAGAATTCATACATTCTAAAATTCTGGAACCCAGATCTTGTTAGGATTCTAGAATGCATACATTATGGGATACTGGAATTCACCCATTCTGTGAGTCTAGAATTCAGACATTGTTTCTGGCATTCAGACGTTCTAAAATTCTAGAATTCAGACATCGTGGGTTTCTGGAACGGAGACATTCTGCAACACACATTTTAGTAGTCTTGCGTTCAGACATTCTGTGAATCTCGCATTCAGATATCCTATGATTCATGGAATCGTACCTTCCGGGATTCTGGAATTCACACTGTCCTAAGATTCCAGAACTCAGACGTTTCTTGATTCTACCATTCCGGAAATTAGAAGTCCGGAGACTCTAGAATTCTAACATTTTATGACTCTAGAATTCAGACATTTTAGGATTCTAGAATTCAGACGTTTTAGGATTCTAGAATTCAGACATTGGAAGATTCTAGAATTCGGACCTTTTAAAGATTCCAGAGTCCATACATTCTAGGAATCCATAATTCAGACATCTTCGGAGTCTAGGTTTTCGACATTTTCACATTGGAGAATTCAGACCTGTTGAAGATTCTAGAATGCATACATTCCGAGATTCTGGAATTCACACATACTAAAATTCTAGAATTGAGACATCTTTGGATTCTAGAATTGTATCTGTCTACAATTCTAGAACTCATACATTTTCTGATTCTAGAATTCAGATGTCTTATCGTTTTACAATTCTGTAATTTGGACATGTGCAGATTCAGGATTCCAGCGTTTTATGATTCTAGATTCCATTCATTTTTTTGGATTCTAGAGTTCAGACCCTTTAGGATTCTAGAAATCTGACATTCGATGATTCTAGATTTCAGAAATATTTGGGATTCTAGGATTCATACACTCTTGAAATCTAGAATTCATACGTTCTAGGATTCTGGAATTCATGCATTCTCAAATTAAAAAAGTCACACATTCCAGAATTATAGAATACATGCCTTCTTAACATTGTAGAAGCCATTCTTTCTAGGATTCCAAAATTCAGACGTTTTTACAATGGTAGAATTCATGCGTTCTAGGATTCTAGGATATAGACATATTTAAGACTCTAGAATACATACATTCTAAAATTCTAGAATTCAGGTCTTGTTAGGATTCTAGAATTTATACATGATAGGATACTAGAATTCACATATTCTATGATTCTAGAATTCAGACATTTTATGTTTCTAGAATTCAGACATTCTGAAATTCTGGAATTCAGCCATTGTTGGATTCTAGAATTGAGACCCTCTGCAACACACATTTTAGGAGTCTTGCATTCAGACATTCCATGATTCCCATATTCAGACATCTTATCATCCTAGAATTCAGACCTTCTAGGATTCTAGAATTTGCACTATTTACAGATTCTAGAATTCATACATTCAAGGAATCTATGATTCAGTCATGTTATGATTCTAGGATTTTGACATTTTTACATTGTAGAATTCAGAGCCGTTTAAGATTCTAGAATGCATACATTCCAAGATTCTAGAATTCACACCTGCTAAAATTCTAGAATTCAGACATCGTTGGATTCTGGAAATTTAACATTCTACAATTCTAGAACACACACATTTTCAGATTCTCGAATTCAGACGTGTTATGATTCTACAATTCTAGAATTTAGACATCCGGAACTTCTAAATTCTCACCTTTTTTTTTTTTTTGGTTCTGGAATTCAGACATTTTAGGATTCTAGAATTCATGCATTTGAAGATTCTGAAATCCGGATCTTTTTTTGGATGCCAGAATTCATATATTCTAGGGACCTAGGTTTCCTACTTTTTAGGTTTCTGGAAATCATACATTCTAGGATTCTGGAATTCCAGAATTCAGACCTTTAGAGGATTCTGGAGTTCATTCACTCTAGGATTCTAGATTTCAGACTTTTCTAGTATTCTAGAATTCATGTATTCTTATATTCTGGAATTGAGACCTTTTTCAGATTCTAGAATTCATACACCCTGGGATTCTAGCATTCATTCATTTTAGGATTCTAGAACTAAGACTTTTTATGGTCCTAGAATTCAGACATACTACCATTCGACAGTTCCGACATGCTTGCATTCTAGAATTCAGCATTTCTTCCATGGTAGAATTCACACATTTTAGAATTCGAAAATTTTGACATTTTAACGATTCCACAATTCATACATTTTTCGGATTCTAGAATTGAGGCATTTTATGATTCTAGAATTCATACATTCCGGAATTCTAGAATACAGACTTTTTAGGATTCAGAAATTTATACATTCTACGATTTTAGAGGTTAGACGTTTTAAAGATGCTAGAATTCAGACTTCTTTAGGATTCTAGAATTTGTGCCTTGTAGGATTCCAGAATTCACACTTTCTAGCATTCTAGAATTCAGCTATTTCTTGATGCTAGAATTCAGTCATTGTAAAATTCTAGAATTCAGACATCATCGCTGGATTCTGAAATTAAGACTTTCCACAATTCTAGGACTAACATTTTTTAGGGTTTTAGAATTGAGACATTTTATCACTGTAGAATTCTAGAATATGGACATCCTCATATTCTAGAATTCAGACATTTTATGATTTTAGGATTCATACAGTTTAGCACTATAGAATTCAGACCTTTTTAAGATTCTAGAATTCATACATTTCAGGATTCTAGTATTCAGACATTCTATCATTCTTCCATTCATAGACCTTATGATTCTACAATTCATCTCTTCTAGGATTCTGGAACTCATCCTATATTATAATTCCCAATTTCAAACGTTCCTGTATTCTAGAATTTAGACATTTTGTGATTCTAGAATTCAGATATTCTAAAGCTCTAGAATTCAGATATGGTTGGAGTCCAGATTTCAGACTTTCTACAATTCTAGAACTCAGATATTTTGTGTTTCCAGAATTTCACACATTCCAGGATTCTAAAGTTCAATCCTGTCTTAGGATTCTAGAATGCGTACCTTCTAGGATTCTGGAATTCATACAGGTTGGGGTTCTAGAATTCATACATTCTAGGATTCCAGAATTCAAACCTTTATAGGATTCTAGAATTAATTCATTCAAGGATTCTGGAATCCGGACCTTTTTAGGATTCTAGAACTCATACATGCTAAGATTCCGGAATTTAGACCAGTTTAAGATTCTAGAATTCATACACTCTTAGATTCTAGAATTCCTACGTTCTAGGATTCTAAAATTCAGACTTTTTAAGGTTCTAGGATTCGGACATACTATAATTCTACAATTTCCACACTGCTTGAATTCTGGAATTCCGAATTTCTTCATTTATACCATTCTCGCATTTAAAAATTCTAAACTTCATGTATTTGGTGATTCTAGAATTCACACCTTCTCGGATTCTAGAATTCAGACCTCTTTAGGATTCCAGAATTCAGACTTTGTTCATTCTAGAACTCATGCATTAAAAGATTCTAGAATTCAGATCTATTTAGGATTCTAGAATTCATACATTCTAAGATTCTAGAATTCAGACCTAGTTAGGATTCTCGAATTCATACGTTTGGGCATTCTGGAATCCATACGTTCTAAACTTGCAAATTTTATGCATTCTACAATTCTAGGCTACACACCTTTCTAACATTGTGGAATCCATTCTTTCGAGGATTCTAAAATTCAGGCCTTCTTAAAGTTCTTGAATTCATACATTCTAGGATTCTAGGATTCTAGGATTTGGACACATTTAAGATTCTAGAATTCATACATTCTAAAATTCTGGAACCCAGATCTTGTTAGGATTCTAGAATGCATACATTATGGGATACTGGAATTCACCCATTCTGTGAGTCTAGAATTCAGACATTGTTTCTGGCATTCAGACGTTCTAAAATTCTAGAATTCAGACATCGTGGGTTTCTGGAACGGAGACATTCTGCAACACACATTTTAGTAGTCTTGCGTTCAGACATTCTGTGAATCTCGCATTCAGATATCCTATGATTCATGGAATCGTACCTTCCGGGATTCTGGAATTCACACTGTCCTAAGATTCCAGAACTCAGACGTTTCTTGATTCTACCATTCCGGAAATTAGAAGTCCGGAGACTCTAGAATTCTAACATTTTATGACTCTAGAATTCAGACATTTTAGGATTCTAGAATTCAGACGTTTTAGGATTCTAGAATTCAGACATTGGAAGATTCTAGAATTCGGACCTTTTAAAGATTCCAGAGTCCATACATTCTAGGAATCCATAATTCAGACATCTTCGGAGTCTAGGTTTTCGACATTTTCACATTGGAGAATTCAGACCTGTTGAAGATTCTAGAATGCATACATTCCGAGATTCTGGAATTCACACATACTAAAATTCTAGAATTGAGACATCTTTGGATTCTAGAATTGTATCTGTCTACAATTCTAGAACTCATACATTTTCTGATTCTAGAATTCAGATGTCTTATCGTTTTACAATTCTGTAATTTGGACATGTGCAGATTCAGGATTCCAGCCTTTCATGATTCTAGATTCCATTCATTTTTGGATTCTAGAGTTCAGACCCTTTATGATTCTAGAAATCTGACATTCGATGATTCTAGATTTCAGAAATATTTGGGATTCTAGAATTCAGACACTCTTGAAATCTAGAATTCATACATTCTAGGATTCTGGAATTCATGCATTCTCAAATTAAAAAAGTCACACATTCCAGAATTCTAGAATACATGCCTTCTTAACATTGTAGAAGCCATTCTTTCTAGGATTCCAAAATTCAGACGTTTTTACAATGGTAGAATTCATGCGTTCTAGGATTCTAGGATATAGACATATTTAAGACTCTAGAATACATACATTCTAAAATTCTAGAATTCAGGTCTTGTTAGGATTCTAGAATTTATACATGATAGGATACTAGAATTCACATATTCTATGATTCTAGAATTCAGACATTTTATGTTTCTAGAATTCAGACATTCTGAAATTCTGGAATTCAGCCATTGTTGGATTCTAGAATTGAGACCCTCTGCAACACACATTTTAGGAGTCTTGCATTCAGACATTCCATGATTCCCATATTCAGACATCTTATCATCCTAGAATTCAGACCTTCTAGGATTCTAGAATTTGCACTATTTACAGATTCTAGAATTCATACATTCAAGGAATCTATGATTCAGTCATGTTATGATTCTAGGATTTTGACATTTTTACATTGTAGAATTCAGAGCCGTTTAAGATTCTAGAATGCATACATTCCAAGATTCTAGAATTCAAACCTGCTAAAATTCTAGAATTCAGACATCGTTGGATTCTGGAAATTTAACATTCTACAATTCTAGAACACACACATTTTCAGATTCTCGAATTCAGACGTGTTATGATTCTACAATTCTAGAATTTAGACATCCGGAACTTCTAAATTCTCACCTTTTTTTTTTTTTTTTTTGGTTCTAGAATTCAGACATTTTAGGATTCTAGAATTCATGCATTTGAAGATTCTGAAATCCGGATCTTTTTTTGGATGCCAGAATTCTTATATTCTAGGGACCTAGGTTTCCTACTTTTTAGGTTTCTGGAAATCATACATTCTAGGATTCTGGAATTCCAGAATTCGGACCTTTAGAGGATTCTGGAGTTCATTCACTCTAGGATTCTAGATTTCAGACTTTTCTAGTATTCTAGAATTCATGTATTCTTATATTCTGGAATTGAGACCTTTTTCAGATTCTAGAATTCATACACCCTGGGATTCTAGCATTCATTCATTTTAGGATTCTAGAACTAAGACTTTTTATGGTCCTAGAATTCAGACATACTACCATTCGACAGTTCCGACATGCTTGCATTCTAGAATTCAGCATTTCTTCCATGGTAGAATTCACACATTTTAGAATTCGAAAATTTTGACATTTTAACGATTCCACAATTCATACATTTTTCGGATTCTAGAATTGAGGCATTTTATGATTCTAGAATTCATACATTCCGGAATTCTAGAATACAGACTTTTTAGGATTCAGAAATTTATACATTCTACGATTTTAGAGGTTAGACGTTTTAAAGATGCTAGAATTCAGACTTCTTTAGGATTCTAGAATTTGTGCCTTGTAGGATTCCAGAATTCACACTTTCTAGCATTCTAGAATTCAGCTATTTCTTGATGCTAGAATTCAGTCATTGTAAAATTCTAGAATTCAGACATCATCGCTGGATTCTGAAATTAAGACTTTCCACAATTCTAGGACTAACATTTTTTAGGGTTTTAGAATTGAGACATTTTATCACTGTAGAATTCTAGAATATGGACTTCCTCATATTCTAGAATTCAGACATTTTATGATTTTAGGATTCATGCAGTTTAGCACTATAGAATTCAGACCTTTTTAAGATTCTAGAATTCATACATTTCAGGATTCTAGTATTCAGACATTCTATCATTCTTCCATTCATAGACCTTATGATTCTACAATTCATCTCTTCTAGGATTCTGGAACTCATCCTATATTATAATTCCCAATTTCAAACGTTCCTGTATTCTAGAATTTAGACATTTTGTGATTCTAGAATTCAGATATTCTAAAGCTCTAGAATTCAGATATGGTTGGAGTCCAGATTTCAGACTTTCTACAATTCTAGAACTCAGATATTTTGTGTTTCCAGAATTTCACACATTCCAGGATTCTAAAGTTCAATCCTGTCTTAGGATTCTAGAATGCGTACCTTCTAGGATTCTGGAATTCATACAGGTTGGGGTTCTAGAATTCATACATTCTAGGATTCCAGAATTCAAACCTTTATAGGATTCTAGAATTAATTCATTCAAGGATTCTGGAATCCGGACCTTTTTAGGATTCTAGAACTCATACATGCTAAGATTCCGGAATTTAGACCAGTTTAAGATTCTAGAATTCATACACTCTTAGATTCTAGAATTCCTACGTTCTAGGATTCTAAAATTCAGACTTTTTAAGGTTCTAGGATTCGGACATACTATAATTCTACAATTTCCACACTGCTTGAATTCTGGAATTCCGAATTTCTTCATTTATACCATTCTCGCATTTAAAAATTCTAAACTTCATGTATTTGGTGATTCTAGAATTCACACCTTCTCGGATTCTAGAATTCAGACCTCTTTAGGATTCCAGAATTCAGACTTTGTTCATTCTAGAACTCATGCATTAAAAGATTCTAGAATTCAGATCTATTTAGGATTCTAGAATTCATACATTCTAAGATTCTAGAATTCAGACCTAGTTAGGATTCTCGAATTCATACGTTTGGGCATTCTGGAATCCATACGTTCTAAACTTGCAAATTTTATGCATTCTACAATTCTAGGCTACACACCTTTCTAACATTGTGGAATCCATTCTTTCGAGGATTCTAAAATTCAGGCCTTCTTAAAGTTCTTGAATTCATACATTCTAGGATTCTAGGATTCTAGGATTTGGACACATTTAAGATTCTAGAATTCATACATTCTAAAATTCTGGAACCCAGATCTTGTTAGGATTCTAGAATGCATACATTATGGGATACTGGAATTCACCCATTCTGTGAGTCTAGAATTCAGACATTGTTTCTGGCATTCAGACGTTCTAAAATTCTAGAATTCAGACATCGTGGGTTTCTGGAACGGAGACATTCTGCAACACACATTTTAGTAGTCTTGCGTTCAGACATTCTGTGAATCTCGCATTCAGATATCCTATGATTCATGGAATCGTACCTTCCGGGATTCTGGAATTCACACTGTCCTAAGATTCCAGAACTCAGACGTTTCTTGATTCTACCATTCCGGAAATTAGACGTCCGGAGACTCTAGAATTCTAACATTTTATGACTCTAGAATTCAGACATTTTAGGATTCTAGAATTCAGACGTTTTAGGATTCTAGAATTCAGACATTGGAAGATTCTAGAATTCGGACCTTTTAAAGATTCCAGAGTCCATACATTCTAGGAATCCATAATTCAGACATCTTCTGAGTCTAGGTTTTCGACATTTTCACATTGGAGAATTCAGACCTGTTGAAGATTCTAGAATGCATACATTCCGAGATTCTGGAATTCACACATACTAAAATTCTAGAATTGAGACATCTTTGGATTCTAGAATTGTATCTGTCTACAATTCTAGAACTCATACATTTTCTGATTCTAGAATTCAGATGTCTTATCGTTTTACAATTCTGTAATTTGGACATGTGCAGATTCAGGATTCCAGCCTTTCATGATTCTAGATTCCATTCATTTTTGGATTCTAGAGTTCAGACCCTTTATGATTCTAGAAATCTGACATTCGATGATTCTAGATTTCAGAAATATTTGGGATTCTAGAATTCAGACACTCTTGAAATCTAGAATTCATACATTCTAGGATTCTGGAATTCATGCATTCTCAAATTAAAAAAGTCACACATTCCAGAATTCTAGAATACATGCCTTCTTAACATTGTAGAAGCCATTCTTTCTAGGATTCCAAAATTCAGACGTTTTTACAATGGTAGAATTCATGCGTTCTAGGATTCTAGGATATAGACATATTTAAGACTCTAGAATACATACATTCTAAAATTCTAGAATTCAGGTCTTGTTAGGATTCTAGAATTTATACATGATAGGATACTAGAATTCACATATTCTATGATTCTAGAATTCAGACATTTTATGTTTCTAGAATTCAGACATTCTGAAATTCTGGAATTCAGCCATTGTTGGATTCTAGAATTGAGACCCTCTGCAACACACATTTTAGGAGTCTTGCATTCAGACATTCCATGATTCCCATATTCAGACATCTTATCATCCTAGAATTCAGACCTTCTAGGATTCTAGAATTTGCACTATTTACAGATTCTAGAATTCATACATTCAAGGAATCTATGATTCAGTCATGTTATGATTCTAGGATTTTGACATTTTTACATTGTAGAATTCAGAGCCGTTTAAGATTCTAGAATGCATACATTCCAAGATTCTAGAATTCAAACCTGCTAAAATTCTAGAATTCAGACATCGTTGGATTCTGGAAATTTAACATTCTACAATTCTAGAACACACACATTTTCAGATTCTCGAATTCAGACATGTTATGATTCTACAATTCTAGAATTTAGACATCCGGAACTTCTAAATTCTCACCTTTTTTTTTTTTTTTTTTTTGGTTCTAGAATTCAGACATTTTAGGATTCTAGAATTCATGCATTTGAAGATTCTGAAATCCGGATCTTTTTTCGGATGCCAGAATTCTTATATTCTAGGGACCTAGGTTTCCTACTTTTTAGGTTTCTGGAAATCATACATTCTAGTATTTTGGAATTCCAGAATTCAGACCTTTAGAGGATTCTGGAGTTCATTCACTCTAGGATTCTAGATTTCAGACTTTTCTAGTAATCTAGAATTCATGTATTCTTATATTCTGGAATTGAGACCTTTTTCAGATTCTAGAATTCATACACCCTGGGATTCTAGCATTCATTCATTTTAGGATTCTAGAACTAAGACTTTTTATGGTCCTAGAATTCAGACATACTACCATTCGACAGTTCCGACATGCTTGCATTCTAGAATTCAGCATTTCTTCCATGGTAGAATTCACACATTTTAGAATTCGAAAATTTTGACATTTTAACGATTCCACAATTCATACATTTTTCGGATTCTAGAATTGAGGCATTTTATGATTCTAGAATTCATACATTCCGGAATTCTAGAATACAGACTTTTTAGGATTCAGAAATTTATACATTCTACGATTTTAGAGGTTAGACGTTTTAAAGATGCTAGAATTCAGACTTCTTTAGGATTCTAGAATTTGTGCCTTGTAGGATTCCAGAATTCACACTTTCTAGCATTCTAGAATTCAGATATTTCTTGATGCTAGAATTCAGTCATTGTAAAATTCTAGAATTCAGACATCATCGCTGGATTCTAAAATTAAGACTTTCCACAATTCTAGGACTAACATTTTTTAGGGTTTTAGAATTGAGACATTTTATCACTGTAGAATTCTAGAATATGGACTTCCTCATATTCTAGAATTCAGACATTTTATGATTTTAGGATTCATACAGTTTAGCACTATAGAATTCAGACCTTTTTAAGATTCTAGAATTCATACATTTCAGGATTCTAGTATTCAGACATTCTATCATTCTTCCATTCATAGACCTTATGATTCTACAATTCATCTCTTCTAGGATTCTGGAACTCATCCTATATGATAATTCCCAATTTCAAACGTTCCTGTATTCTAGAATTTAGACATTTTGTGATTCTAGAATTCAGATATTCTAAAGCTCTAGAATTCAGATATGGTTGGAGTCCAGATTTCAGACTTTCTACAATTCTAGAACTCAGATATTTTGTGTTTCCAGAATTTCACACATTCCAGGATTCTAAAGTTCAATCCTGTCTTAGGATTCTAGAATGCGTACCTTCTAGGATTCTGGAATTCATACAGGTTGGGGTTCTAGAATTCATACATTCTAGGATTCCAGAATTCAAACCTTTATAGGATTCTAGAATTAATTCATTCAAGGATTCTGGAATCCGGACCTTTTTAGGATTCTAGAACTCATACATGCTAAGATTCCGGAATTTAGACCAGTTTAAGATTCTAGAATTCATACAATCTTAGATTCTAGAATGCCTACATTCTAGGATTCTAAAATTCAGACTTTTTAAGGTTCTAGGATTCGGACATACTATAATTCTACAATTTCCACACTGCTTGAATTCTGGAATTCCGAATTTCTTCATTTATACCATTCTCGCATTTAAAAATTCTAAACTTCATGTATTTGGTGATTCTAGAATTCACACCTTCTCGGATTCTAGAATTCAGACCTCTTTAGGATTCCAGAATTCAGACTTTGTTCATTCTAGAACTCATGCATTAAAAGATTCTAGAATTCAGATCTATTTAGGATTCTAGAATTCATACATTCTAAGATTCTAGAATTCAGACCTAGTTAGGATTCTCGAATTCATACGTTTGGGCATTCTGGAATCCATACGTTCTTAACTTGCAAATTTTATGCATTCTACAATTCTAGGCTACACACCTTTCTAACATTGTGGAATCCATTCTTTCGAGGATTCTAAAATTCAGGCCTTCTTAAAGTTCTTGAATTCATACATTCTAGGATTCTAGGATTCTAGGATTTGGACACATTTAAGATTCTAGAATTCATACATTCTAAAATTCTGGAACCCAGATCTTGTTAGGATTCTAGAATGCATACATTATGGGATACTGGAATTCACCCATTCTGTGAGTCTAGAATTCAGACATTGTTTCTGGCATTCAGACGTTCTAAAATTCTAGAATTCAGACATCGTGGGTTTCTGGAACGGAGACATTCTGCAACACACATTTTAGTAGTCTTGCGTTCAGACATTCTGTGAATCTCGCATTCAGATATCCTATGATTCATGGAATCGTACCTTCCGGGATTCTGGAATTCACACTGTCCTAAGATTCCAGAACTCAGACGTTTCTTGATTCTACCATTCCGGAAATTAGACGTCCGGAGACTCTAGAATTCTAACATTTTATGACTCTAGAATTCAGACATTTTAGGATTCTAGAATTCAGACGTTTTAGGATTCTAGAATTCAGACATTGGAAGATTCTAGAATTCGGACCTTTTAAAGATTCCAGAGTCCATACATTCTAGGAATCCATAATTCAGACATCTTCGGAGTCTAGGTTTTCGACATTTTCACATTGGAGAATTCAGACCTGTTGAAGATTCTAGAATGCATACATTCCGAGATTCTGGAATTCACACATACTAAAATTCTAGAATTGAGACATCTTTGGATTCTAGAATTGTATCTGTCTACAATTCTAGAACTCATACATTTTCTGATTCTAGAATTCAGATGTCTTATCGTTTTACAATTCTGTAATTTGGACATGTGCAGATTCAGGATTCCAGCGTTTTATGATTCTAGATTCCATTCATTTTTGGATTCTAGAGTTCAGACCCTTTATGATTCTAGAAATCTGACATTCGATGATTCTAGATTTCAGAAATATTTGGGATTCTAGAATTCAGACACTCTTGAAATCTAGAATTCATACATTCTAGGATTCTGGAATTCATGCATTCTCAAATTAAAAAAGTCACACATTCCAGAATTCTAGAATACATGCCTTCTTAACATTGTAGAAGCCATTCTTTCTAGGATTCCAAAATTCAGACGTTTTTACAATGGTAGAATTCATGCGTTCTAGGATTCTAGGATATAGACATATTTAAGACTCTAGAATACATACATTCTAAAATTCTAGAATTCAGGTCTTGTTAGGATTCTAGAATTTATACATGATAGGATACTAGAATTCACATATTCTATGATTCTAGAATTCAGACATTTTATGTTTCTAGAATTCAGACATTCTGAAATTCTGGAATTCAGCCATTGTTGGATTCTAGAATTGAGACCCTCTGCAACACACATTTTAGGAGTCTTGCATTCAGACATTCCATGATTCCCATATTCAGACATCTTATCATCCTAGAATTCAGACCTTCTAGGATTCTAGAATTTGCACTATTTACAGATTCTAGAATTCATACATTCAAGGAATCTATGATTCAGTCATGTTATGATTCTAGGATTTTGACATTTTTACATTGTAGAATTCAGAGCCGTTTAAGATTCTAGAATGCATACATTCCAAGATTCTAGAATTCAAACCTGCTAAAATTCTAGAATTCAGACATCGTTGGATTCTGGAAATTTAACATTCTACAATTCTAGAACACACACATTTTCAGATTCTCGAATTCAGACGTGTTATGATTCTACAATTCTAGAATTTAGACATCCGGAACTTCTAAATTCTCACCTTTTTTTTTTTTTTTTTTTGGTTCTAGAATTCAGACATTTTAGGATTCTAGAATTCATGCATTTGAAGATTCTGAAATCCGGATCTTTTTTTGGATGCCAGAATTCTTATATTCTAGGGACCTAGGTTTCCTACTTTTTAGGTTTCTGGAAATCATACATTCTAGGATTCTGGAATTCCAGAATTCGGACCTTTAGAGGATTCTGGAGTTCATTCACTCTAGGATTCTAGATTTCAGACTTTTCTAGTATTCTAGAATTCATGTATTCTTATATTCTGGAATTGAGACCTTTTTCAGATTCTAGAATTCATACACCCTGGGATTCTAGCATTCATTCATTTTAGGATTCTAGAACTAAGACTTTTTATGGTCCTAGAATTCAGACATACTACCATTCGACAGTTCCGACATGCTTGCATTCTAGAATTCAGCCTTTCTTCCATGGTAGAATTCACACATTTTAGAATTCGAAAATTTTGACATTTTAACGATTCCACAATTCATACATTTTTCGGATTCTAGAATTGAGGCATTTTATGATTCTAGAATTCATACATTCCGGAATTCTAGAATACAGACTTTTTAGGATTCAGAAATTTATACATTCTACGATTTTAGAGGTTAGACGTTTTAAAGATGCTAGAATTCAGACTTCTTTAGGATTCTAGAATTTGTGCCTTGTAGGATTCCAGAATTCACACTTTCTAGCATTCTAGAATTCAGCTATTTCTTGATGCTAGAATTCAGTCATTGTAAAATTCTAGAATTCAGACATCATCGCTGGATTCTGAAATTAAGACTTTCCACAATTCTAGGACTAACATTTTTTAGGGTTTTAGAATTGAGACATTTTATCACTGTAGAATTCTAGAATATGGACATCCTCATATTCTAGAATTCAGACATTTTATGATTTTAGGATTCATACAGTTTAGCACTATAGAATTCAGACCTTTTTAAGATTCTAGAATTCATACATTTCAGGATTCTAGTATTCAGACATTCTATCATTCTTCCATTCATAGACCTTATGATTCTACAATTCATCTCTTCTAGGATTCTGGAACTCATCCTATATGATAATTCCCAATTTCAAACGTTCCTGTATTCTAGAATTTAGACATTTTGTGATTCTAGAATTCAGATATTCTAAAGCTCTAGAATTCAGATATGGTTGGAGTCCAGATTTCAGACTTTCTACAATTCTAGAACTCAGATATTTTGTGTTTCCAGAATTTCACACATTCCAGGATTCTAAAGTTCAATCCTGTCTTAGGATTCTAGAATGCGTACCTTCTAGGATTCTGGAATTCATACAGGTTGGGGTTCTAGAATTCATACATTCTAGGATTCCAGAATTCAAACCTTTATAGGATTCTAGAATTAATTCATTCAAGGATTCTGGAATCCGGACCTTTTTAGGATTCTAGAACTCATACATGCTAAGATTCCGGAATTTAGACCAGTTTAAGATTCTAGAATTCATACACTCTTAGATTCTAGAATTCCTACGTTCTAGGATTCTAAAATTCAGACTTTTTAAGGTTCTAGGATTCGGACATACTATAATTCTACAATTTCCACACTGCTTGAATTCTGGAATTCCGAATTTCTTCATTTATACCATTCTCGCATTTAAAAATTCTAAACTTCATGTATTTGGTGATTCTAGAATTCACACCTTCTCGGATTCTAGAATTCAGACCTCTTTAGGATTCCAGAATTCAGACTTTGTTCATTCTAGAACTCATGCATTAAAAGATTCTAGAATTCAGATCTATTTAGGATTCTAGAATTCATACATTCTAAGATTCTAGAATTCAGACCTAGTTAGGATTCTCGAATTCATACGTTTGGGCATTCTGGAATCCATACGTTCTTAACTTGCAAATTTTATGCATTCTACAATTCTAGGCTACACACCTTTCTAACATTGTGGAATCCATTCTTTCGAGGATTCTAAAATTCAGGCCTTCTTAAAGTTCTTGAATTCATACATTCTAGGATTCTAGGATTCTAGGATTTGGACACATTTAAGATTCTAGAATTCATACATTCTAAAATTCTGGAACCCAGATCTTGTTAGGATTCTAGAATGCATACATTATGGGATACTGGAATTCACCCATTCTGTGAGTCTAGAATTCAGACATTGTTTCTGGCATTCAGACGTTCTAAAATTCTAGAATTCAGACATCGTGGGTTTCTGGAACGGAGACATTCTGCAACACACATTTTAGTAGTCTTGCGTTCAGACATTCTGTGAATCTCGCATTCAGATATCCTATGATTCATGGAATCGTACCTTCCGGGATTCTGGAATTCACACTGTCCTAAGATTCCAGAACTCAGACGTTTCTTGATTCTACCATTCCGGAAATTAGAAGTCCGGAGACTCTAGAATTCTAACATTTTATGACTCTAGAATTCAGACATTTTAGGATTCTAGAATTCAGACGTTTTAGGATTCTAGAATTCAGACATTGGAAGATTCTAGAATTCGGACCTTTTAAAGATTCCAGAGTCCATACATTCTAGGAATCCATAATTCAGACATCTTCTGAGTCTAGGTTTTCGACATTTTCACATTGGAGAATTCAGACCTGTTGAAGATTCTAGAATGCATACATTCCGAGATTCTGGAATTCACACATACTAAAATTCTAGAATTGAGACATCTTTGGATTCTAGAATTGTATCTGTCTACAATTCTAGAACTCATACATTTTCTGATTCTAGAATTCAGATGTCTTATCGTTTTACAATTCTGTAATTTGGACATGTGCAGATTCAGGATTCCAGCCTTTCATGATTCTAGATTCCATTCATTTTTGGATTCTAGAGTTCAGACCCTTTATGATTCTAGAAATCTGACATTCGATGATTCTAGATTTCAGAAATATTTGGGATTCTAGAATTCAGACACTCTTGAAATCTAGAATTCATACATTCTAGGATTCTGGAATTCATGCATTCTCAAATTAAAAAAGTCACACATTCCAGAATTCTAGAATACATGCCTTCTTAACATTGTAGAAGCCATTCTTTCTAGGATTCCAAAATTCAGACGTTTTTACAATGGTAGAATTCATGCGTTCTAGGATTCTAGGATATAGACATATTTAAGACTCTAGAATACATACATTCTAAAATTCTAGAATTCAGGTCTTGTTAGGATTCTAGAATTTATACATGATAGGATACTAGAATTCACATATTCTATGATTCTAGAATTCAGACATTTTATGTTTCTAGAATTCAGACATTCTGAAATTCTGGAATTCAGCCATTGTTGGATTCTAGAATTGAGACCCTCTGCAACACACATTTTAGGAGTCTTGCATTCAGACATTCCATGATTCCCATATTCAGACATCTTATCATCCTAGAATTCAGACCTTCTAGGATTCTAGAATTTGCACTATTTACAGATTCTAGAATTCATACATTCAAGGAATCTATGATTCAGTCATGTTATGATTCTAGGATTTTGACATTTTTACATTGTAGAATTCAGAGCCGTTTAAGATTCTAGAATGCATACATTCCAAGATTCTAGAATTCAAACCTGCTAAAATTCTAGAATTCAGACATCGTTGGATTCTGGAAATTTAACATTCTACAATTCTAGAACACACACATTTTCAGATTCTCGAATTCAGACGTGTTATGATTCTACAATTCTAGAATTTAGACATCCGGAACTTCTAAATTCTCACCTTTTTTTTTTTTTTTTTTTTTTTTTTTGGTTCTAGAATTCAGACATTTTAGGATTCTAGAATTCATGCATTTGAAGATTCTGAAATCCGGATCTTTTTTTTGGATGCCAGAATTCATATATTCTAGGGACCTAGGTTTCCTACTTTTTAGGTTTCTGGAAATCATACATTCTAGGATTCTGGAATTCCAGAATTCAGACCTTTAGAGGATTCTGGAGTTCATTCACTCTAGGATTCAAGATTTCAGACTTTTCTAGTATTCTAGAATTCATGTATTCTTATATTCTGGAATTGAGACCTTTTTCAGATTCTAGAATTCATACACCCTGGGATTCTAGCATTCATTCATTTTAGGATTCTAGAACTAAGACTTTTTATGGTCCTAGAATTCAGACATACTACCATTCGACAGTTCCGACATGCTTGCATTCTAGAATTCAGCATTTCTTCCATGGTAGAATTCACACATTTTAGAATTCGAAAATTTTGACATTTTAACGATTCCACCATTCATACATTTTTCGGATTCTAGAATTGAGGCATTTTATGATTCTAGAATTCATACATTCCGGAATTCTAGAATACAGACTTTTTAGGATTCAGAAATTTATACATTCTACGATTTTAGAGGTTAGACGTTTTAAAGATGCTAGAATTCAGACTTCTTTAGGATTCTAGAATTTGTGCCTTGTAGGATTCCAGAATTCACACTTTCTAGCATTCTAGAATTCAGCTATTTCTTGATGCTAGAATTCAGTCATTGTAAAATTCTAGAATTCAGACATCATCGCTGGATTCTGAAATTAAGACTTTCCACAATTCTAGGACTAACATTTTTTAGGGTTTTAGAATTGAGACATTTTATCACTGTAGAATTCTAGAATATGGACATCCTCATATTCTAGAATTCAGACATTTTATGATTTTAGGATTCATACAGTTTAGCACTATAGAATTCAGACCTTTTTAAGATTCTAGAATTCATACATTTCAGGATTCTAGTATTCAGACATTCTATCATTCTTCCATTCATAGACCTTATGATTCTACAATTCATCTCTTCTAGGATTCTGGAACTCATCCTATATGATAATTCCCAATTTCAAACGTTCCTGTATTCTAGAATTTAGACATTTTGTGATTCTAGAATTCAGATATTCTAAAGCTCTAGAATTCAGATATGGTTGGAGTCCAGATTTCAGACTTTCTACAATTCTAGAACTCAGATATTTTGTGTTTCCAGAATTTCACACATTCCAGGATTCTAAAGTTCAATCCTGTCTTAGGATTCTAGAATGCGTACCTTCTAGGATTCTGGAATTCATACAGGTTGGGGTTCTAGAATTCATACATTCTAGGATTCCAGAATTCAAACCTTTATAGGATTCTAGAATTAATTCATTCAAGGATTCTGGAATCCGGACCTTTTTAGGATTCTAGAACTCATACATGCTAAGATTCCGGAATTTAGACCAGTTTAAGATTCTAGAATTCATACACTCTTAGATTCTAGAATTCCTACGTTCTAGGATTCTAAAATTCAGACTTTTTAAGGTTCTAGGATTCGGACATACTATAATTCTACAATTTCCACACTGCTTGAATTCTGGAATTCCGAATTTCTTCATTTATACCATTCTCGCATTTAAAAATTCTAAACTTCATGTATTTGGTGATTCTAGAATTCACACCTTCTCGGATTCTAGAATTCAGACCTCTTTAGGATTCCAGAATTCAGACTTTGTTCATTCTAGAACTCATGCATTAAAAGATTCTAGAATTCAGATCTATTTAGGATTCTAGAATTCATACATTCTAAGATTCTAGAATTCAGACCTAGTTAGGATTCTCGAATTCATACGTTTGGGCATTCTGGAATCCATACGTTCTAAACTTGCAAATTTTATGCATTCTACAATTCTAGGCTACACACCTTTCTAACATTGTGGAATCCATTCTTTCGAGGATTCTAAAATTCAGGCCTTCTTAAAGTTCTTGAATTCATACATTCTAGGATTCTAGGATTCTAGGATTTGGACACATTTAAGATTCTAGAATTCATACATTCTAAAATTCTGGAACCCAGATCTTGTTAGGATTCTAGAATGCATACATTATGGGATACTGGAATTCACCCATTCTGTGAGTCTAGAATTCAGACATTGTTTCTGGCATTCAGACGTTCTACAATTCTAGAATTCAGACATCGTGGGTTTCTGGAACGGAGACATTCTGCAACACACATTTTAGTAGTCTTGCGTTCAGACATTCTGTGAATCTCGCATTCAGATATCCTATGATTCATGGAATCGTACCTTCCGGGATTCTGGAATTCACACTGTCCTAAGATTCCAGAACTCAGACGTTTCTTGATTCTACCATTCCGGAAATTAGACGTCCGGAGACTCTAGAATTCTAACATTTTATGACTCTAGAATTCAGACATTTTAGGATTCTAGAATTCAGACGTTTTAGGATTCTAGAATTCAGACATTGGAAGATTCTAGAATTCGGACCTTTTAAAGATTCCAGAGTCCATACATTCTAGGAATCCATAATTCAGACATCTTCTGAGTCTAGGTTTTCGACATTTTCACATTGGAGAATTCAGACCTGTTGAAGATTCTAGAATGCATACATTCCGAGATTCTGGAATTCACACATACTAAAATTCTAGAATTGAGACATCTTTGGATTCTAGAATTGTATCTGTCTACAATTCTAGAACTCATACATTTTCTGATTCTAGAATTCAGATGTCTTATCGTTTTACAATTCTGTAATTTGGACATGTGCAGATTCAGGATTCCAGCGTTTTATGATTCTAGATTCCATTCATTTTTGGATTCTAGAGTTCAGACCCTTTATGATTCTAGAAATCTGACATTCGATGATTCTAGATTTCAGAAATATTTGGGATTCTAGAATTCAGACACTCTTGAAATCTAGAATTCATACATTCTAGGATTCTGGAATTCATGCATTCTCAAATTAAAAAAGTCACACATTCCAGAATTCTAGAATACATGCCTTCTTAACATTGTAGAAGCCATTCTTTCTAGGATTCCAAAATTCAGACGTTTTTACAATGGTAGAATTCATGCGTTCTAGGATTCTAGGATATAGACATATTTAAGACTCTAGAATACATACATTCTAAAATTCTAGAATTCAGGTCTTGTTAGGATTCTAGAATTTATACATGATAGGATACTAGAATTCACATATTCTATGATTCTAGAATTCAGACATTTTATGTTTCTAGAATTCAGACATTCTGAAATTCTGGAATTCAGCCATTGTTGGATTCTAGAATTGAGACCCTCTGCAACACACATTTTAGGAGTCTTGCATTCAGACATTCCATGATTCCCATATTCAGACATCTTATCATCCTAGAATTCAGACCTTCTAGGATTCTAGAATTTGCACTATTTACAGATTCTAGAATTCATACATTCAAGGAATCTATGATTCAGTCATGTTATGATTCTAGGATTTTGACATTTTTACATTGTAGAATTCAGAGCCGTTTAAGATTCTAGAATGCATACATTCCAAGATTCTAGAATTCAAACCTGCTAAAATTCTAGAATTCAGACATCGTTGGATTCTGGAAATTTAACATTCTACAATTCTAGAACACACACATTTTCAGATTCTCGAATTCAGACGTGTTATGATTCTACAATTCTAGAATTTAGACATCCGGAACTTCTAAATTCTCACCTTTTTTTTTTTTTTTTTTTTTTTTTTTGGTTCTAGAATTCAGACATTTTAGGATTCTAGAATTCATGCATTTGAAGATTCTGAAATCCGGATCTTTTTTTTTGGATGCCAGAATTCATATATTCTAGGGACCTAGGTTTCCTACTTTTTAGGTTTCTGGAAATCATACATTCTAGGATTCTGGAATTCCAGAATTCAGACCTTTAGAGGATTCTGGAGTTCATTCACTCTAGGATTCTAGATTTCAGACTTTTCTAGTATTCTAGAATTCATGTATTCTTATATTCTGGAATTGAGACCTTTTTCAGATTCTAGAATTCATACACCCTGGGATTCTAGCATTCATTCATTTTAGGATTCTAGAACTAAGACTTTTTATGGTCCTAGAATTCAGACATACTACCATTCGACAGTTCCGACATGCTTGCATTCTAGAATTCAGCCTTTCTTCCATGGTAGAATTCACACATTTTAGAATTCGAAAATTTTGACATTTTAACGATTCCACAATTCATACATTTTTCGGATTCTAGAATTGAGGCATTTTATGATTCTAGAATTCATACATTCCGGAATTCTAGAATACAGACTTTTTAGGATTCAGAAATTTATACATTCTACGATTTTAGAGGTTAGACGTTTTAAAGATGCTAGAATTCAGACTTCTTTAGGATTCTAGAATTTGTGCCTTGTAGGATTCCAGAATTCACACTTTCTAGCATTCTAGAATTCAGCTATTTCTTGATGCTAGAATTCAGTCATTGTAAAATTCTAGAATTCAGACATCATCGCTGGATTCTGAAATTAAGACTTTCCACAATTCTAGGACTAACATTTTTTAGGGTTTTAGAATTGAGACATTTTATCACTGTAGAATTCTAGAATATGGACATCCTCATATTCTAGAATTCAGACATTTTATGATTTTAGGATTCATACAGTTTAGCACTATAGAATTCAGACCTTTTTAAGATTCTAGAATTCATACATTTCAGGATTCTAGTATTCAGACATTCTATCATTCTTCCATTCATAGACCTTATGATTCTACAATTCATCTCTTCTAGGATTCTGGAACTCATCCTATATGATAATTCCCAATTTCAAACGTTCCTGTATTCTAGAATTTAGACATTTTGTGATTCTAGAATTCAGATATTCTAAAGCTCTAGAATTCAGATATGGTTGGAGTCCAGATTTCAGACTTTCTACAATTCTAGAACTCAGATATTTTGTGTTTCCAGAATTTCACACATTCCAGGATTCTAAAGTTCAATCCTGTCTTAGGATTCTAGAATGCGTACCTTCTAGGATTCTGGAATTCATACAGGTTGGGGTTCTAGAATTCATACATTCTAGGATTCCAGAATTCAAACCTTTATAGGATTCTAGAATTAATTCATTCAAGGATTCTGGAATCCGGACCTTTTTAGGATTCTAGAACTCATACATGCTAAGATTCCGGAATTTAGACCAGTTTAAGATTCTAGAATTCATACACTCTTAGATTCTAGAATTCCTACGTTCTAGGATTCTAAAATTCAGACTTTTTAAGGTTCTAGGATTCGGACATACTATAATTCTACAATTTCCACACTGCTTGAATTCTGGAATTCCGAATTTCTTCATTTATACCATTCTCGCATTTAAAAATTCTAAACTTCATGTATTTGGTGATTCTAGAATTCACACCTTCTCGGATTCTAGAATTCAGACCTCTTTAGGATTCCAGAATTCAGACTTTGTTCATTCTAGAACTCATGCATTAAAAGATTCTAGAATTCAGATCTATTTAGGATTCTAGAATTCATACATTCTAAGATTCTAGAATTCAGACCTAGTTAGGATTCTAGAATTCATACGTTTGGGCATTCTGGAATCCATACGTTCTAAACTTGCAAATTTTATGCATTCTACAATTCTAGGCTACACACCTTTCTAACATTGTGGAATCCATTCTTTCGAGGATTCTAAAATTCAGGCCTTCTTAAAGTTCTTGAATTCATACATTCTAGGATTCTAGGATTCTAGGATTTGGACACATTTAAGATTCTAGAATTCATACATTCTAAAATTCTGGAACCCAGATCTTGTTAGGATTCTAGAATGCATACATTATGGGATACTGGAATTCACCCATTCTGTGAGTCTAGAATTCAGACATTGTTTCTGGCATTCAGACGTTCTAAAATTCTAGAATTCAGACATCGTGGGTTTCTGGAACGGAGACATTCTGCAACACACATTTTAGTAGTCTTGCGTTCAGACATTCTGTGAATCTCGCATTCAGATATCCTATGATTCATGGAATCGTACCTTCCGGGATTCTGGAATTCACACTGTCCTAAGATTCCAGAACTCAGACGTTTCTTGATTCTACCATTCCGGAAATTAGACGTCCGGAGACTCTAGAATTCTAACATTTTATGACTCTAGAATTCAGACATTTTAGGATTCTAGAATTCAGACGTTTTAGGATTCTAGAATTCAGACATTGGAAGATTCTAGAATTCGGACCTTTTAAAGATTCCAGAGTCCATACATTCTAGGAATCCATAATTCAGACATCTTCTGAGTCTAGGTTTTCGACATTTTCACATTGGAGAATTCAGACCTGTTGAAGATTCTAGAATGCATACATTCCGAGATTCTGGAATTCACACATACTAAAATTCTAGAATTGAGACATCTTTGGATTCTAGAATTGTATCTGTCTACAATTCTAGAACTCATACATTTTCTGATTCTAGAATTCAGATGTCTTATCGTTTTACAATTCTGTAATTTGGACATGTGCAGATTCAGGATTCCAGCCTTTCATGATTCTAGATTCCATTCATTTTTGGATTCTAGAGTTCAGACCCTTTATGATTCTAGAAATCTGACATTCGATGATTCTAGATTTCAGAAATATTTGGGATTCTAGAATTCAGACACTCTTGAAATCTAGAATTCATACATTCTAGGATTCTGGAATTCATGCATTCTCAAATTAAAAAAGTCACACATTCCAGAATTCTAGAATACATGCCTTCTTAACATTGTAGAAGCCATTCTTTCTAGGATTCCAAAATTCAGACGTTTTTACAATGGTAGAATTCATGCGTTCTAGGATTCTAGGATATAGACATATTTAAGACTCTAGAATACATACATTCTAAAATTCTAGAATTCAGGTCTTGTTAGGATTCTAGAATTTATACATGATAGGATACTAGAATTCACATATTCTATGATTCTAGAATTCAGACATTTTATGTTTCTAGAATTCAGACATTCTGAAATTCTGGAATTCAGCCATTGTTGGATTCTAGAATTGAGACCCTCTGCAACACACATTTTAGGAGTCTTGCATTCAGACATTCCATGATTCCCATATTCAGACATCTTATCATCCTAGAATTCAGACCTTCTAGGATTCTAGAATTTGCACTATTTACAGATTCTAGAATTCATACATTCAAGGAATCTATGATTCAGTCATGTTATGATTCTAGGATTTTGACATTTTTACATTGTAGAATTCAGAGCCGTTTAAGATTCTAGAATGCATACATTCCAAGATTCTAGAATTCAAACCTGCTAAAATTCTAGAATTCAGACATCGTTGGATTCTGGAAATTTAACATTCTACAATTCTAGAACACACACATTTTCAGATTCTCGAATTCAGACGTGTTATGATTCTACAATTCTAGAATTTAGACATCCGGAACTTCTAAATTCTCACCTTTTTTTTTTTTTTTTTTTTTTTTTTGGTTCTAGAATTCAGACATTTTAGGATTCTAGAATTCATGCATTTGAAGATTCTGAAATCCGGATCTTTTTTTTTGGATGCCAGAATTCATATATTCTAGGGACCTAGGTTTCCTACTTTTTAGGTTTCTGGAAATCATACATTCTAGGATTCTGGAATTCCAGAATTCAGACCTTTAGAGGATTCTGGAGTTCATTCACTCTAGGATTCTAGATTTCAGACTTTTCTAGTATTCTAGAATTCATGTATTCTTATATTCTGGAATTGAGACCTTTTTCAGATTCTAGAATTCATACACCCTGGGATTCTAGCATTCATTCATTTTAGGATTCTAGAACTAAGACTTTTTATGGTCCTAGAATTCAGACATACTACCATTCGACAGTTCCGACATGCTTGCATTCTAGAATTCAGCCTTTCTTCCATGGTAGAATTCAC
Organism: Saimiri boliviensis; assembly: GCF_048565385.1. NCBI lineage: Eukaryota > Metazoa > Chordata > Mammalia > Primates > Cebidae > Saimiri > Saimiri boliviensis. The sequence continues at coordinate 80,506,992 of NC_133470.1, read as the reverse complement.
ACATTTTAGAATTCGAAAATTTTGACATTTTAACGATTCCACAATTCATACATTTTTCGGATTCTAGAATTGAGGCATTTTATGATTCTAGAATTCATACATTCCGGAATTCTAGAATACAGACTTTTTAGGATTCAGAAATTTATACATTCTACGATTTTAGAGGTTAGACGTTTTAAAGATGCTAGAATTCAGACTTCTTTAGGATTCTAGAATTTGTGCCTTGTAGGATTCCAGAATTCACACTTTCTAGCATTCTAGAATTCAGCTATTTCTTGATGCTAGAATTCAGTCATTGTAAAATTCTAGAATTCAGACATCATCGCTGGATTCTGAAATTAAGACTTTCCACAATTCTAGGACTAACATTTTTTAGGGTTTTAGAATTGAGACATTTTATCACTGTAGAATTCTAGAATATGGACATCCTCATATTCTAGAATTCAGACATTTTATGATTTTAGGATTCATACAGTTTAGCACTATAGAATTCAGACCTTTTTAAGATTCTAGAATTCATACATTTCAGGATTCTAGTATTCAGACATTCTATCATTCTTCCATTCATAGACCTTATGATTCTACAATTCATCTCTTCTAGGATTCTGGAACTCATCCTATATGATAATTCCCAATTTCAAACGTTCCTGTATTCTAGAATTTAGACATTTTGTGATTCTAGAATTCAGATATTCTAAAGCTCTAGAATTCAGATATGGTTGGAGTCCAGATTTCAGACTTTCTACAATTCTAGAACTCAGATATTTTGTGTTTCCAGAATTTCACACATTCCAGGATTCTAAAGTTCAATCCTGTCTTAGGATTCTAGAATGCGTACCTTCTAGGATTCTGGAATTCATACAGGTTGGGGTTCTAGAATTCATACATTCTAGGATTCCAGAATTCAAACCTTTATAGGATTCTAGAATTAATTCATTCAAGGATTCTGGAATCCGGACCTTTTTAGGATTCTAGAACTCATACATGCTAAGATTCCGGAATTTAGACCAGTTTAAGATTCTAGAATTCATACACTCTTAGATTCTAGAATTCCTACGTTCTAGGATTCTAAAATTCAGACTTTTTAAGGTTCTAGGATTCGGACATACTATAATTCTACAATTTCCACACTGCTTGAATTCTGGAATTCCGAATTTCTTCATTTATACCATTCTCGCATTTAAAAATTCTAAACTTCATGTATTTGGTGATTCTAGAATTCACACCTTCTCGGATTCTAGAATTCAGACCTCTTTAGGATTCCAGAATTCAGACTTTGTTCATTCTAGAACTCATGCATTAAAAGATTCTAGAATTCAGATCTATTTAGGATTCTAGAATTCATACATTCTAAGATTCTAGAATTCAGACCTAGTTAGGATTCTCGAATTCATACGTTTGGGCATTCTGGAATCCATACGTTCTAAACTTGCAAATTTTATGCATTCTACAATTCTAGGCTACACACCTTTCTAACATTGTGGAATCCATTCTTTCGAGGATTCTAAAATTCAGGCCTTCTTAAAGTTCTTGAATTCATACATTCTAGGATTCTAGGATTCTAGGATTTGGACACATTTAAGATTCTAGAATTCATACATTCTAAAATTCTGGAACCCAGATCTTGTTAGGATTCTAGAATGCATACATTATGGGATACTGGAATTCACCCATTCTGTGAGTCTAGAATTCAGACATTGTTTCTGGCATTCAGACGTTCTAAAATTCTAGAATTCAGACATCGTGGGTTTCTGGAACGGAGACATTCTGCAACACACATTTTAGTAGTCTTGCGTTCAGACATTCTGTGAATCTCGCATTCAGATATCCTATGATTCATGGAATCGTACCTTCCGGGATTCTGGAATTCACACTGTCCTAAGATTCCAGAACTCAGACGTTTCTTGATTCTACCATTCCGGAAATTAGACGTCCGGAGACTCTAGAATTCTAACATTTTATGACTCTAGAATTCAGACATTTTAGGATTCTAGAATTCAGACGTTTTAGGATTCTAGAATTCAGACATTGGAAGATTCTAGAATTCGGACCTTTTAAAGATTCCAGAGTCCATACATTCTAGGAATCCATAATTCAGACATCTTCTGAGTCTAGGTTTTCGACATTTTCACATTGGAGAATTCAGACCTGTTGAAGATTCTAGAATGCATACATTCCGAGATTCTGGAATTCACACATACTAAAATTCTAGAATTGAGACATCTTTGGATTCTAGAATTGTATCTGTCTACAATTCTAGAACTCATACATTTTCTGATTCTAGAATTCAGATGTCTTATCGTTTTACAAATCTGTAATTTGGACATGTGCAGATTCAGGATTCCAGCCTTTCATGATTCTAGATTCCATTCATTTTTGGATTCTAGAGTTCAGACCCTTTATGATTCTATAAATCTGACATTCGATGATTCTAGATTTCAGAAATATTTGGGATTCTAGAATTCAGACACTCTTGAAATCTAGAATTCATACATTCTAGGATTCTGGAATTCATGCATTCTCAAATTAAAAAAGTCACACATTCCAGAATTCTAGAATACATGCCTTCTTAACATTGTAGAAGCCATTCTTTCTAGGATTCCAAAATTCAGACGTTTTTACAATGGTAGAATTCATGCGTTCTAGGATTCTAGGATATAGACATATTTAAGACTCTAGAATACATACATTCTAAAATTCTAGAATTCAGGTCTTGTTAGGATTCTAGAATTTATACATGATAGGATACTAGAATTCACATATTCTATGATTCTAGAATTCAGACATTTTATGTTTCTAGAATTCAGACATTCTGAAATTCTGGAATTCAGCCATTGTTGGATTCTAGAATTGAGACCCTCTGCAACACACATTTTAGGAGTCTTGCATTCAGACATTCCATGATTCCCATATTCAGACATCTTATCATCCTAGAATTCAGACCTTCTAGGATTCTAGAATTTGCACTATTTACAGATTCTAGAATTCATACATTCAAGGAATCTATGATTCAGTCATGTTATGATTCTAGGATTTTGACATTTTTACATTGTAGAATTCAGAGCCGTTTAAGATTCTAGAATGCATACATTCCAAGATTCTAGAATTCAAACCTGCTAAAATTCTAGAATTCAGACATCGTTGGATTCTGGAAATTTAACATTCTACAATTCTAGAACACACACATTTTCAGATTCTCGAATTCAGACGTGTTATGATTCTACAATTCTAGAATTTAGACATCCGGAACTTCTAAATTCTCACCTTTTTTTTTTTTTTTTTTTTTTTTTTGGTTCTAGAATTCAGACATTTTAGGATTCTAGAATTCATGCATTTGAAGATTCTGAAATCCGGATCTTTTTTTTTGGATGCCAGAATTCATATATTCTAGGGACCTAGGTTTCCTACTTTTTAGGTTTCTGGAAATCATACATTCTAGGATTCTGGAATTCCAGAATTCAGACCTTTAGAGGATTCTGGAGTTCATTCACTCTAGGATTCTAGATTTCAGACTTTTCTAGTATTCTAGAATTCATGTATTCTTATATTCTGGAATTGAGACCTTTTTCAGATTCTAGAATTCATACACCCTGGGATTCTAGCATTCATTCATTTTAGGATTCTAGAACTAAGACTTTTTATGGTCCTAGAATTCAGACATACTACCATTCGACAGTTCCGACATGCTTGCATTCTAGAATTCAGCCTTTCTTCCATGGTAGAATTCACACATTTTAGAATTCGAAAATTTTGACATTTTAACGATTCCACAATTCATACATTTTTCGGATTCTAGAATTGAGGCATTTTATGATTCTAGAATTCATACATTCCGGAATTCTAGAATACAGACTTTTTAGGATTCAGAAATTTATACATTCTACGATTTTAGAGGTTAGACGTTTTAAAGATGCTAGAATTCAGACTTCTTTAGGATTCTAGAATTTGTGCCTTGTAGGATTCCAGAATTCACACTTTCTAGCATTCTAGAATTCAGCTATTTCTTGATGCTAGAATTCAGTCATTGTAAAATTCTAGAATTCAGACATCATCGCTGGATTCTGAAATTAAGACTTTCCACAATTCTAGGACTAACATTTTTTAGGGTTTTAGAATTGAGACATTTTATCACTGTAGAATTCTAGAATATGGACATCCTCATATTCTAGAATTCAGACATTTTATGATTTTAGGATTCATACAGTTTAGCACTATAGAATTCAGACCTTTTTAAGATTCTAGAATTCATACATTTCAGGATTCTAGTATTCAGACATTCTATCATTCTTCCATTCATAGACCTTATGATTCTACAATTCATCTCTTCTAGGATTCTGGAACTCATCCTATATGATAATTCCCAATTTCAAACGTTCCTGTATTCTAGAATTTAGACATTTTGTGATTCTAGAATTCAGATATTCTAAAGCTCTAGAATTCAGATATGGTTGGAGTCCAGATTTCAGACTTTCTACAATTCTAGAACTCAGATATTTTGTGTTTCCAGAATTTCACACATTCCAGGATTCTAAAGTTCAATCCTGTCTTAGGATTCTAGAATGCGTACCTTCTAGGATTCTGGAATTCATACAGGTTGGGGTTCTAGAATTCATACATTCTAGGATTCCAGAATTCAAACCTTTATAGGATTCTAGAATTAATTCATTCAAGGATTCTGGAATCCGGACCTTTTTAGGATTCTAGAACTCATACATGCTAAGATTCCGGAATTTAGACCAGTTTAAGATTCTAGAATTCATACACTCTTAGATTCTAGAATTCCTACGTTCTAGGATTCTAAAATTCAGACTTTTTAAGGTTCTAGGATTCGGACATACTATAATTCTACAATTTCCACACTGCTTGAATTCTGGAATTCCGAATTTCTTCATTTATACCATTCTCGCATTTAAAAATTCTAAACTTCATGTATTTGGTGATTCTAGAATTCACACCTTCTCGGATTCTAGAATTCAGACCTCTTTAGGATTCCAGAATTCAGACTTTGTTCATTCTAGAACTCATGCATTAAAAGATTCTAGAATTCAGATCTATTTAGGATTCTAGAATTCATACATTCTAAGATTCTAGAATTCAGACCTAGTTAGGATTCTCGAATTCATACGTTTGGGCATTCTGGAATCCATACGTTCTAAACTTGCAAATTTTATGCATTCTACAATTCTAGGCTACACACCTTTCTAACATTGTGGAATCCATTCTTTCGAGGATTCTAAAATTCAGGCCTTCTTAAAGTTCTTGAATTCATACATTCTAGGATTCTAGGATTCTAGGATTTGGACACATTTAAGATTCTAGAATTCATACATTCTAAAATTCTGGAACCCAGATCTTGTTAGGATTCTAGAATGCATACATTATGGGATACTGGAATTCACCCATTCTGTGAGTCTAGAATTCAGACATTGTTTCTGGCATTCAGACGTTCTACAATTCTAGAATTCAGACATCGTGGGTTTCTGGAACGGAGACATTCTGCAACACACATTTTAGTAGTCTTGCGTTCAGACATTCTGTGAATCTCGCATTCAGATATCCTATGATTCATGGAATCGTACCTTCCGGGATTCTGGAATTCACACTGTCCTAAGATTCCAGAACTCAGACGTTTCTTGATTCTACCATTCCGGAAATTAGACGTCCGGAGACTCTAGAATTCTAACATTTTATGACTCTAGAATTCAGACATTTTAGGATTCTAGAATTCAGACGTTTTAGGATTCTAGAATTCAGACATTGGAAGATTCTAGAATTCGGACCTTTTAAAGATTCCAGAGTCCATACATTCTAGGAATCCATAATTCAGACATCTTCTGAGTCTAGGTTTTCGACATTTTCACATTGGAGAATTCAGACCTGTTGAAGATTCTAGAATGCATACATTCCGAGATTCTGGAATTCACACATACTAAAATTCTAGAATTGAGACATCTTTGGATTCTAGAATTGTATCTGTCTACAATTCTAGAACTCATACATTTTCTGATTCTAGAATTCAGATGTCTTATCGTTTCACAAATCTGTAATTTGGACATGTGCAGATTCAGGATTCCAGCCTTTCATGATTCTAGATTCCATTCATTTTTGGATTCTAGAGTTCAGACCCTTTATGATTCTAGAAATCTGACATTCGATGATTCTAGATTTCAGAAATATTTGGGATTCTAGAATTCAGACACTCTTGAAATCTAGAATTCATACATTCTAGGATTCTGGAATTCATGCATTCTCAAATTAAAAAAGTCACACATTCCAGAATTCTAGAATACATGCCTTCTTAACATCGTAGAAGCCATTCTTTCTAGGATTCCAAAATTCAGACGTTTTTACAATGGTAGAATTCATGCGTTCTAGGATTCTAGGATATAGACATATTTAAGACTCTAGAATACATACATTCTAAAATTCTAGAATTCAGGTCTTGTTAGGATTCTAGAATTTATACATGATAGGATACTAGAATTCACATATTCTATGATTCTAGAATTCAGACATTTTATGTTTCTAGAATTCAGACATTCCGAAATTCTGGAATTCAGCCATTGTTGGATTCTAGAATTGAGACCCTCTGCAACACACATTTTAGGAGTCTTGCATTCAGACATTCCATGATTCCCATATTCAGACATCTTATCATCCTAGAATTCAGACCTTCTAGGATTATAGAATTTGCACTATTTACAGATTCTAGAATTCATACATTCAAGGAATCTATGATTCAGTCATGTTATGATTCTAGGATTTTGACATTTTTACATTGTAGAATTCAGAGCCGTTTAAGATTCTAGAATGCATACATTCCAAGATTCTAGAATTCAAACCTGCTAAAATTCTAGAATTCAGACATCGTTGGATTCTGGAAATTTAACATTCTACAATTCTAGAACACACACATTTTCAGATTCTCGAATTCAGACGTGTTATGATTCTACAATTCTAGAATTTAGACATCCGGAACTTCTAAATTCTCACCTTTTTTTTTTTTTTTTTTTTTTTGGTTCTAGAATTCAGACATTTTAGGATTCTAGAATTCATGCATTTGAAGATTCTGAAATCCGGATCTTTTTTTGGATGCCAGAATTCAGATATTCTAGGGACCTAGGTTTCCTACTTTTTAGGTTTCTGGAAATCATACATTCTAGGATTCTGGAATTCCAGAATTCAGACCTTTAGAGGATTCTGGAGTTCATTCATTCTAGGATTCTAGATTTCAGACTTTTCTAGTATTCTAGAATTCATGTATTCTTATATTCTGGAATTGAGACCTTTTTCAGATTCTAGAATTCATACACCCTGGGATTCTAGCATTCATTCATTTTAGGATTCTAGAACTAAGACTTTTTATGGTCCTAGAATTCAGACATACTACCATTCGACAGTTCCGACATGCTTGCATTCTAGAATTCAGCATTTCTTCCATGGTAGAATTCACACATTTTAGAATTCGAAAATTTTGACATTTTAACGATTCCACAATTCATACATTTTTCGGATTCTAGCATTGAGGCATTTTATGATTCTAGTATTCTTACATTCCGGAATTCTAGAATACAGACTTTTTAGGATTCAGAAATTTATACATTCTACGATTTTAGAGGTTAGACGTTTTAAAGATGCTAGAATTCAGACTTCTTTAGGATTCTAGAATTTGTGCCTTGTAGGATTCCAGAATTCACACTTTCTAGCATTCTAGAATTCAGATATTTCTTGATGCTAGAATTCAGTCATTGTAAAATTCTAGAATTCAGACATCATCGCTGGATTCTGAAATTAAGACTTTCCACAATTCTAGGACTAACATTTTTTAGGGTTTTAGAATTGAGACATTTTATCATTGTAGAATTCTAGAATATGGACATCCTCATATTCTAGAATTCAGACATTTTATGATTTTAGGATTCATACAGTTTAGCACTATAGAATTCAGACCTTTTTAAGATTCTAGAATTCATACATTTCAGGATTCTAGTATTCAGACATTCTATCATTCTTCCATTCATAGACCTTATGATTCTACAATTCATCTCTTCTAGGATTCTGGAACTCATCCTATATTATAATTCCCAATTTCAAACGTTCCCGTATTCTAGAATTTAGACATTTTGTGATTCTAGAATTCAGATATTCTAAAGCTCTAGAATTCAGATATGGTTGGAGTCCAGATTTCAGACTTTCTACAATTCTAGAACTCAGATATTTTGTGTTTCCAGAATTTCACACATTCCAGGATTCTAAAGTTCAATCCTGTCTTAGGATTCTAGAATGCGTACCTTCTAGGATTCTGGAATTCATACAGGTTGGGGTTCTAGAAATCATACATTCTAGGATTCCAGAATTCAAACCTTTATAGGATTCTAGAATTAATTCATTCAAGGATTCTAGAATCCGGACCTTTTTAGGATTCTAGAACTCATACATGCTAAGATTCCGGAATTTAGACCAGTTTAAGATTCTAGAATTCATACACTCTAAAATTCTAGAATGCCTAGGTTCTAGGATTCTAAAATTCAGACTTTTTAAGGTTCTAGGATTCGGACATACTATAATTCTACAATTTCCACATTGCTTGAATTCTGGAATTCCGAATTTCTTCATTTATACCATTCTCGCATTTAAAAATTCTAAAATTCATGTATTTGGTGATTCTAGAATTCACACCTTCTCGGATTCTAGAATTCAGACCTCTTTAGGATTCCAGAATTCAGACTTTGTTCATTCTAGAACTCATGCATTAAAAGATTCTAGAATTCAGATCTATTTAGGATTCTAGAATTCATACATTCTAAGATTCTAGAATTCAGACCTAGTTAGGATTCTAGAATTCATACGTTTGGGCATTCTGGAATCCATACGTTCTAAACTTGCAAATTTTATGCATTCTACAATTCTAGGCTACACACCTTTCTAACATTGATGAATCCATTCTTTCGAGGATTCTAAAATTCAGGCCTTCTTAAAGTTCTTGAATTCATACATTCTAGGATTCTAGGATTCTAGGATTTGGACACATTTAAGATTCTAGAATTCATACATTCTAAACTTCTGGAACCCAGATCTTGTTAGGATTCTAGAATGCATACATTATGGGATACTGGAATTCACCCATTCTGTGAGTCTAGAATTCAGACATTGTTTCTGGCATTCAGACGTTCTAAAATTCTAGAATTCAGACATCGTGGGTTTCTGGAACGGAGACATTCTGCAACACACATTTTAGTAGTCTTGCGTTCAGACATTCTGTGAATCTCGCATTCAGATATCCTATGATTCATGGAATCGTACCTTCCGGGATTCTGGAATTCACACTGTCCTAAGATTCCAGAACTCAGACGTTTCTTGATTCTACCATTCCGGAAATTAGACGTCCGGAGACTCTAGAATTCTAACATTTTATGACTCTAGAATTCAGACATTTTAGGATTCTAGAATTCAGACGTTTTAGGATTCTAGAATTCAGACATTGGAAGATTCTAGAATTCGGACCTTTTAAAGATTCTAGAGTCCATACATTCTAGGAATCCATAATTCAGACATCTTCGGAGTCTAGGTTTTCGACATTTTCACATTGGAGAATTCAGACCTGTTGAAGATTCTAGAATGCATACATTCCGAGATTCTGGAATTCACACATACTAAAATTCTAGAATTGAGACATCTTTGGATTCTAGAATTGTATCTGTCTACAATTCTAGAACTCATACATTTTCTGATTCTAGAATTCAGATGTTTTATCGTTTTACAATTCTGTAATTTGGACATGTGCAGATTCAGGATTCCAGCGTTTTATGATTCTAGATTCCATTCATTTTTGGATTCTAGAGTTCAGACCCTTTATGATTCTAGAAATCTGACATTCGATGATTCTAGATTTCAGAAATATTTGGGATTCTAGAATTCATACATTCTTGAAATCTAGAATTCATACATTCTAGGATTCTGGAATTCATGCATTCTCAAATTAAAAAAGTCACACATTCCAGAATTCTAGAATACATGCCTTCTTAACATCGTAGAAGCCATTCTTTCTAGGATTCCAAAATTCAGACGTTTTTACAATGGTAGAATTCATGCGTTCTAGGATTCTAGGATATAGACATATTTAAGACTCTAGAATACATACATTCTAAAATTCTAGAATTCAGGTCTTGTTAGGATTCTCGAATTTATACAGGATAGGATACTAGAATTCACATATTCTATGATTCTAGTATTCAGACATTTTATGTTTCTAGAATTCAGACATTCCGAAATTCTGGAATTCAGCCATTGTTGGATTCTAGAATTGAGACACTCTGCAACACACATTTTAGGAGTCTTGCATTCAGACATTCCATGATTCCCATATTCAGACATCTTATCATCCTAGAATTCAGACCTTCTAGGATTCTAGAATTTGCACTATTTACAGATTCTAGAATTCATACATTCAAGGAATCTATGATTCAGTCATGTTATGATTCTAGGATTTTGACATTTTTACATTGTAGAATTCAGAGCCGTTTAAGATTCTAGAATGCATACATTCCAAGATTCTAGAATTCACACCTGCTAAAATTCTAGAATTCAGACATCGTTGGATTCTGGAAATTTAACATTCTACAATTCTAGAACACACACATTTTCAGATTCTCGAATTCAGACGTGTTATGATTCTACAATTCTAGAATTTAGACATCCGGAACTTCTAAATTCTCACCTTTTTTTTTTTTCTTTGGTTCTGGAATTCAGACATTTTAGGATTCTAGAATTCATGCATTTGAAGATTCTGAAATCCGGATCTTTTTTTGGATGCCAGAATTCAGATATTCTAGGGACCTAGGTTTCCTACTTTTTAGGTTTCTGGAAATCATACATTCTAGGATTCTGGAATTCCAGAATTCAGACCTTTAGAGGATTCTGGAGTTCATTCATTCTAGGATTCTAGATTTCAGACTTTTCTAGTATTCTAGAATTCATGTATTCTTATATTCTGGAATTGAGATCTTTTTCAGATTCTAGAATTCATACACCCTGGGATTCTAGCATTCATTCATTTTAGGATTCTAGAACTAAGACTTTTTATGGTCCTAGAATTCAGACATACTACCATTCGACAGTTCCGACATGCTTGCATTCTAGAATTCAGCATTTCTTCCATGGTAGAATTCACACATTTTAGAATTCGAAAATTTTGACATTTTAACGATTCCACAATTCATACATTTTTTGGATTCTAGAATTGAGGCATTTTATGATTCTAGAATTCATACATTCCGGAATTCTAGAATACAGACTTTTTAGGATTCAGAAATTTATACATTCTACGATTGTAGAGGTTAGACGTTTTAAAGATGCTAGAATTCAGACTTCTTTAGGATTCTAGAATTTGTGCCTTGTAGGATTCCAGAATTCACACTTTCTAGCATTCTAGAATTCAGATATTTCTTGATGCTAGAATTCAGTCGTTGTAAAATTCTAGAATACAGACATCATCGCTGGATTCTAAAATTAAGACTTTCCACAATTCTAGGACTAACATTTTTTAGGGTTTTAGAATTGAGACATTTTATCATTGTAGAATTCTAGAATATGGACATCCTCATATTCTAGAATTCAGACATTTTATGATTTTAGGATTCATACAGTTTAGCACTATAGAATTCAGACCTTTTTAAGATTCTAGAATTCATACATTTACTCATCCTATATTATAATTCCCAATTTCAATCGTTCCTGTATTCTAGAATTTAGACATTTTGTGATTCTAGAATTCAGATATTCTAAATCTCTAGAATTCAGATATGATTGGAGTCCAGATTTCAGACTTTCTACAATTCTGGAACTCAGATATTTTGTGTTTCCAGAATTTCACACATTCCAGGATTCTAAAGTTCAATCCTGTCTTAGGATTCTAGAATGCGTACCTTCTAGGATTCTGGAATTCATACAGGTTGGGGTTCTAGAACTCATACATTCTAGGATTCCAGAATTCAAACCTTTATAGGATTCTAGAATTAATTCATTCAAGGAATCTAGAATCCGGACCTTTTTAGGATTCTAGAACTCATACATGCTAAGATTCCGGAATTTAGACCAGTTTAAGATTCTAGAATTCATACACTCTAAAATTCTAGAATGCCTACCTTCTAGGATTCTAAAATTCAGACTTTTTAAGGTTCTAGGATTCGGACATACTATAATTCTACAATTTCCACACTGCTTGAATTCTGGAATTCCGAATTTCTTCATTTATACCATTCTCGCATTTAAAAATTCTAAAATTCATGTATTTGGTGATTCTAGAATTCACACCTTCTCGGATTCTAGAATTCAGACCTCTTTAGGATTCCAGAATTCAGACTTTGTTCATTCTAGAACTCATGCATTAAAAGATTCTAGAATTCAGATCTATTTAGGATTCTAGAATTCATACATTCTAAGATTCTAGAATTCAGACCTAGTTAGGATTCTCGAATTCATACGTTTGGGCATTCTGGAATCCATACGTTCTAAACTTGCAAATTTTATGCATTCTACAATTCTAGGCTACACACCTTTCTAACATTGTGGAATCCATTCTTTCGAGGATTCTAAAATTCAGGCCTTCTTAAAGTTCTTGAATTCATACATTCTAGGATTCTAGGATTCTAGGATTTGGACACATTTAAGATTCTAGAATTCATACATTCTAAAATTCTGGAACCCAGATCTTGTTAGGATTCTAGAATGCATACATTATGGGATACTGGAATTCACCCATTCTGTGAGTCTAGAATTCAGACATTGTTTCTGGCATTCAGACGTTCTACAATTCTAGAATTCAGACATCGTGGGTTTCTGGAACGGAGACATTCTGCAACACACATTTTAGTAGTCTTGCGTTCAGACATTCTGTGAATCTCGCATTCAGATATCCTATGATTCATGGAATCGTACCTTCCGGGATTCTGGAATTCACACTGTCCTAAGATTCCAGAACTCAGACGTTTCTTGATTCTACCATTCCGGAAATTAGACGTCCGGAGACTCTAGAATTCTAACATTTTATGACTCTAGAATTCAGACATTTTAGGATTCTAGAATTCAGACGTTTTAGGATTCTAGAATTCAGACATTGGAAGATTCTAGAATTCGGACCTTTTAAAGATTCTAGAGTCCATACATTCTAGGAATCCATAATTCAGACATCTTCGGAGTCTAGGTTTTCGACATTTTCACATTGGAGAATTCAGACCTGTTGAAGATTCTAGAATGCATACATTCCGAGATTCTGGAATTCACACATACTAAAATTCTAGAATTGAGACATCTTTGGATTCTAGAATTGTATCTGTCTACAATTCTAGAACTCATACATTTTCTGATTCTAGAATTCAGATGTTTTATCGTTTTACAATTCTGTAATTTGGACATGTGCAGATTCAGGATTCCAGCGTTTTATGATTCTAGATTCCATTCATTTTTGGATTCTAGAGTTCAGACCCTTTATGATTCTAGAAATCTGACATTCGATGATTCTAGATTTCAGAAATATTTGGGATTCTAGAATTCATACATTCTTGAAATCTAGAATTCATACATTCTAGGATTCTGGAATTCATGCATTCTCAAATTAAAAAAGTCACACATTCCAGAATTCTAGAATACATGCCTTCTTAACATCGTAGAAGCCATTCTTTCTAGGATTCCAAAATTCAGACGTTTTTACAATGGTAGAATTCATGCGTTCTAGGATTCTAGGATATAGACATATTTAAGACTCTAGAATACATACATTCTAAAATTCTAGAATTCAGGTCTTGTTAGGATTCTCGAATTTATACAGGATAGGATACTAGAATTCACATATTCTATGATTCTAGTATTCAGACATTTTATGTTTCTAGAATTCAGACATTCCGAAATTCTGGAATTCAGCCATTGTTGGATTCTAGAATTGAGACCCTCTGCAACACACATTTTAGGAGTCTTGCATTCAGACATTCCATGATTCCCATATTCAGACATCTTATCATCCTAGAATTCAGACCTTCTAGGATTCTAGAATTTGCACTATTTACAGATTCTAGAATTCATACATTCAAGGAATCTATGATTCAGTCATGTTATGATTCTAGGATTTTGACATTTTTACATTGTAGAATTCAGAGCCGTTTAAGATTCTAGAATGCATACATTCCAAGATTCTAGAATTCACACCTGCTAAAATTCTAGAATTCAGACATCGTTGGATTCTGGAAATTTAACATTCTACAATTCTAGAACACACACATTTTCAGATTCTCGAATTCAGACGTGTTATGATTCTACAATTCTAGAATTTAGACATCCGGAACTTCTAAATTCTCACCTTTTTTTTTTTTCTTTGGTTCTGGAATTCAGACATTTTAGGATTCTAGAATTCATGCATTTGAAGATTCTGAAATCCGGATCTTTTTTTGGATGCCAGAATTCAGATATTCTAGGGACCTAGGTTTCCTACTTTTTAGGTTTCTGGAAATCATACATTCTAGGATTCTGGAATTCCAGAATTCAGACCTTTAGAGGATTCTGGAGTTCATTCATTCTAGGATTCTAGATTTCAGACTTTTCTAGTATTCTAGAATTCATGTATTCTTATATTCTGGAATTGAGACCTTTTTCAGATTCTAGAATTCATACACCCTGGGATTCTAGCATTCATTCATTTTAGGATTCTAGAACTAAGACTTTTTATGGTCCTAGAATTCAGACATACTACCATTCGACAGTTCCGACATGCTTGCATTCTAGAATTCAGCATTTCTTCCATGGTAGAATTCACACATTTTAGAATTCGAAAATTTTGACATTTTAACGATTCCACAATTCATACATTTTTCGGATTCTAGAATTGAGGCATTTTATGATTCTAGAATTCATACATTCCGGAATTCTAGAATACAGACTTTTTAGGATTCAGAAATTTATACATTCTACGATTGTAGAGGTTAGACGTTTTAAAGATGCTAGAATTCAGACTTCTTTAGGATTCTAGAATTTGTGCCTTGTAGGATTCCAGAATTCACACTTTCTAGCATTCTAGAATTCAGATATTTCTTGATGCTAGAATTCAGTCGTTGTAAAATTCTAGAATTCAGACATCATCGCTGGATTCTAAAATTAAGACTTTCCACAATTCTAGGACTAACATTTTTTAGGGTTTTAGAATTGAGACATTTTATCATTGTAGAATTCTAGAATATGGACATCCTCATATTCTAGAATTCAGACATTTTATGATTTTAGGATTCATACAGTTTAGCACTATAGAATTCAGACCTTTTTAAGATTCTAGAATTCATACATTTACTCATCCTATATTATAATTCCCAATTTCAATCGTTCCTGTATTCTAGAATTTAGACATTTTGTGATTCTAGAATTCAGATATTCTAAAGCTCTAGAATTCAGATATGATTGGAGTCCAGATTTCAGACTTTCTACAATTCTGGAACTCAGATATTTTGTGTTTCCAGAATTTCACACATTCCAGGATTCTAAAGTTCAATCCTGTCTTAGGATTCTAGAATGCGTACCTTCTAGGATTCTGGAATTCATACAGGTTGGGGTTCTAGAACTCATACATTCTAGGATTCCAGAATTCAAACCTTTATAGGATTCTAGAATTAATTCATTCAAGGAATCTAGAATCCGGACCTTTTTAGGATTCTAGAACTCATACATGCTAAGATTCCGGAATTTAGACCAGTTTAAGATTCTAGAATTCATACACTCTAAAATTCTAGAATGCCTACCTTCTAGGATTCTAAAATTCAGACTTTTTAAGGTTCTAGGATTCGGACATACTATAATTCTACAATTTCCACACTGCTTGAATTCTGGAATTCCGAATTTCTTCATTTATACCATTCTCGCATTTAAAAATTCTAAAATTCATGTATTTGGTGATTCTAGAATTCACACCTTCTCGGATTCTAGAATTCAGACCTCTTTAGGATTCCAGAATTCAGACTTTGTTCATTCTAGAACTCATGCATTAAAAGATTCTAGAATTCAGATCTATTTAGGATTCTAGAATTCATACATTCTAAGATTCTAGAATTCAGACCTAGTTAGGATTCTCGAATTCATACGTTTGGGCATTCTGGAATCCATACGTTCTAAACTTGCAAATTTTATGCATTCTACAATTCTAGGCTACACACCTTTCTAACATTGTGGAATCCATTCTTTCGAGGATTCTAAAATTCAGGCCTTCTTAAAGTTCTTGAATTCATACATTCTAGGATTCTAGGATTCTAGGATTTGGACACATTTAAGATTCTAGAATTCATACATTCTAAAATTCTGGAACCCAGATCTTGTTAGGATTCTAGAATGCATACATTATGGGATACTGGAATTCACCCATTCTGTGAGTCTAGAATTCAGACATTGTTTCTGGCATTCAGACGTTCTAAAATTCTAGAATTCAGACATCGTGGGTTTCTGGAACGGAGACATTCTGCAACACACATTTTAGTAGTCTTGCGTTCAGACATTCTGTGAATCTCGCATTCAGATATCCTATGATTCATGGAATCGTACCTTCCGGGATTCTGGAATTCACACTGTCCTAAGATTCCAGAACTCAGACGTTTCTTGATTCTACCATTCCGGAAATTAGACGTCCGGAGACTCTAGAATTCTAATATTTTATGACTCTAGAATTCAGACATTTTAGGATTCTAGAATTCAGACGTTTTAGGATTCTAGAATTCAGACATTGGAAGATTCTAGAATTCGGACCTTTTAAAGATTCTAGAGTCCATACATTCTAGGAATCCATAATTCAGACATCTTCGGAGTCTAGGTTTTCGACATTTTCACATTGGAGAATTCAGACCTGTTGAAGATTCTAGAATGCATACATTCCGAGATTCTGGAATTCACACATACTAAAATTCTAGAATTGAGACATCTTTGGATTCTAGAATTGTATCTGTCTACAATTCTAGAACTCATACATTTTCTGATTCTAGAATTCAGATGTTTTATCGTTTTACAATTCTGTAATTTGGACATGTGCAGATTCAGGATTCCAGCGTTTTATGATTCTAGATTCCATTCATTTTTGGATTCTAGAGTTCAGACCCTTTATGATTCTGGAAATCTGACATTCGATGATTCTAGATTTCAGAAATATTTGGGATTCTAGAATTCATACATTCTTGAAATCTAGAATTCATACATTCTAGGATTCTGGAATTCATGCATTCTCAAATTAAAAAAGTCACACCTTCCAGAATTCTAGAATACATGCCTTCTTAACATCGTAGAAGCCATTCTTTCTAGGATTCCAAAATTCAGACGTTTTTACAATGGTAGAATTCATGCGTTCTAGGATTCTAGGATATAGACATATTTAAGACTCTAGAATACATACATTCTAAAATTCTAGAATTCAGGTCTTGTTAGGATTCTAGAATTTATACATGATAGGATACTAGAATTCACATATTCTATGATTCTAGTATTCAGACATTTTATGTTTCTAGAATTCAGACATTCCGAAATTCTGGAATTCAGCCATTGTTGGATTCTAGAATTGAGACCCTCTGCAACACACATTTTAGGAGTCTTGCATTCAGACATTCCATGATTCCCATATTCAGACATCTTATCATCCTAGAATTCAGACCTTCTAGGATTCTAGAATTTGCACTATTTACAGATTCTAGAATTCATACATTCAAGGAATCTATGATTCAGTCATGTTATGATTCTAGGATTTTGACATTTTTACATTGTAGAATTCAGAGCCGTTTAAGATTCTAGAATGCATACATTCCAAGATTCTAGAATTCACACCTGCTAAAATTCTAGAATTCAGACATCGTTGGATTCTGGAAATTTAACATTCTACAATTCTAGAACACACACATTTTCTGATTCTCGAATTCAGACGTGTTATGATTCTACAATTCTAGAATTTAGACATCCGGAACTTCTAAATTCTCACCTTTTTTTTTTTTTTTTTTTGGTTCTGGAATTCAGACATTTTAGGATTCTAGAATTCATGCATTTGAAGATTCTGAAATCCGGATCTTTTTTTGGATGCCAGAATTCAGATGTTCTAGGGACCTAGGTTTCCTACTTTTTAGGTTTCTGGAAATCATACATTCTAGGATTCTGGAATTCCAGAATTCAGACCTTTAGAGGATTCTGGAGTTCATTCATTCTAGGATTCTAGATTTCAGACTTTTCTAGTATTCTAGAATTCATGTATTCTTATATTCTGGAATTGAGACCTTTTTCAGATTCTAGAATTCATACACCCTGGGATTCTAGCATTCATTCATTTTAGGATTCTAGAACTAAGACTTTTTATGGTCCTAGAATTCAGACATACTACCATTCGACAGTTCCGACATGCTTGCATTCTAGAATTCAGCATTTCTTCCATGGTAGAATTCACACATTTTAGAATTCGAAAATTTTGACATTTTAACGATTCCACAATTCATACATTTTTTGGATTCTAGAATTGAGGCATTTTATGATTCTAGAATTCATACATTCCGGAATTCTAGAATACAGACTTTTTAGGATTCAGAAATTTATACATTCTACGATTGTAGAGGTTAGACGTTTTAAAGATGCTAGAATTCAGACTTCTTTAGGATTCTAGAATTTGTGCCTTGTAGGATTCCAGAATTCACACTTTCTAGCATTCTAGAATTCAGATATTTCTTGATGCTAGAATTCAGTAGTTGTAAAATTCTAGAATTCAGACATCATCGCTGGATTCTAAAATTAAGACTTTCCACAATTCTAGGACTAACATTTTTTAGGGTTTTAGAATTGAGACATTTTATCATTGTAGAATTCTAGAATATGGACATCCTCATATTCTAGAATTCAGACATTTTATGATTTTAGGATTCATACAGTTTAGCACTATAGAATTCAGACCTTTTTAAGATTCTAGAATTCATACATTTACTCATCCTATATTATAATTCCCAATTTCAATCGTTCCTGCATTCTAGAATTTAGACATTTTGTGATTCTAGAATTCAGATATTCTAAAGCTCTAGAATTCAGATATGATTGGAGTCCAGATTTCAGACTTTCTACAATTCTGGAACTCAGATATTTTGTGTTTCCAGAATTTCACACATTCCAGGATTCTAAAGTTCAATCCTGTCTTAGGATTCTATAATGCGTACCTTCTAGGATTCTGGAATTCATACAGGTTGGGGTTCTAGAATTCATACATTCTAGGATTCCAGAATTCAAACCTTTATAGGATTCTAGAATTAATTCATTCAAGGATTCTAGAATCCGGACCTTTTTAGGATTCTAGAACTCATACATGCTAAGATTCCGGAATTTAGACCAGTTTAAGATTCTAGAATTCATACACTCTAAAATTCTAGAATGCCTACCTTCTAGGATTCTAAAATTCAGACTTTTTAAGGTTCTAGGATTCGGACATACTATAATTCTACAATTTCCACATTGCTTGAATTCTGGAATTCCGAATTTCTTCATTTATACCATTCTCGCATTTAAAAATTCTAAAATTCATGTATGTGGTGATTCTAGAATTCACACCTTCTCTGATTCTAGAATTCAGACCTCTTTAGGATTCCAGAATTCAGACTTTGTTCATTCTAGAACTCATGCATTAAAAGATTCTAGAATTCAGATCTATTTAGGATTCTAGAATTCATACATTCTAAGATTCTAGAATTCAGACCTAGTTAGGATTCTAGAATTCATACGTTTGGGCATTCTGGAATCCATACGTTCTAAACTTGCAAATTTTATGCATTCTACAATTCTAGGCTACACACCTTTCTAACATTGTGGAATCCATTCTTTCGAGGATTCTAAAATTCAGGCCTTCTTAAAGTTCTTGAATTCATACATTCTAGGATTCTAGGATTCTAGGATTTGGACACATTTAAGATTCTAGAATTCATACATTCTAAAATTCTGGAACCCAGATCTTGTTAGGATTCTAGAATGCATACATTATGGGATACTGGAATTCACCCATTCTGTGAGTCTAGAATTCAGACATTGTTTCTGGCATTCAGACGTTCTACAATTCTAGAATTCAGACATCGTGGGTTTCTGGAACGGAGACATTCTGCAACACACATTTTAGTAGTCTTGCGTTCAGACATTCTGTGAATCTTGCATTCAGATATCCTATGATTCATGGAATCGTACCTTCCGGGATTCTGGAATTCACACTGTCCTAAGATTCCAGAACTCAGACGTTTCTTGATTCTACCATTCCAGAAATTAGACGTCCGGAGACTCTAGAATTCTAACATTTTATGACTCTAGAATTCAGACATTTTAGGATTCTAGAATTCAGACGTTTTAGGATTCTAGAATTCAGACATTGGAAGATTCTAGAATTCGGACCTTTTAAAGATTCTAGAGTCCATACATTCTAGGAATCCATAATTCAGACATCTTCTGAGTCTAGGTTTTCGACATTTTCACATTGGAGAATTCAGACCTGTTGAAGATTCTAGAATGCATACATTCCGAGATTCTGGAATTCACACATACTAAAATTCTAGAATTGAGACATCTTTGGATTCTAGAATTGTATCTGTCTACAATTCTAGAACTCATACATTTTCTGATTCTAGAATTCAGATGTTTTATCGTTTTACAATTCTGTAATTTGGACATGTGCAGATTCAGGATTCCAGCGTTTTATGATTCTAGATTCCATTCATTTTTGGATTCTAGAGTTCAGACCCTTTAGGATTCTAGAAATCTGACATTCGATGATTCTAGATTTCAGAAATATTTGGGATTCTAGAATTCATACATTCTTGAAATCTAGAATTCATACATTCTAGGATTCTGGAATTCATGCATTCTCAAATTAAAAAAGTCACACATTCCAGAATTCTAGAATACATGCCTTCTTAACATCGTAGAAGCCATTCTTTCTAGGATTCCAAAATTCAGACGTTTTTACAATGGTAGAATTCATGCGTTCTAGGATTCTAGGATATAGACATATTTAAGACTCTAGAATACATACATTCTAAAATTCTAGAATTCAGGTCTTGTTAGGATTCTAGAATTTATACATGATAGGATACTAGAATTCACATATTCTATGATTCTAGTATTCAGACATTTTATGTTTCTAGAATTCAGACATTCCGAAATTCTGGAATTCAGCCATTGTTGGATTCTAGAATTGAGACCCTCTGCAACACACATTTTAGGAGTCTTGCATTCAGACATTCCATGATTCCCATATTCAGACATCTTATCATCCTAGAATTCAGACCTTCTAGGATTCTAGAATTTGCACTATTTACAGATTCTAGAATTCATACATTCAAGGAATCTATGATTCAGTCATGTTATGATTCTAGGATTTTGACATTTTTACATTGTAGAATTCAGAGCCGTTTAAGATTCTAGAATGCATACATTCCAAGATTCTAGAATTCACACCTGCTAAAATTCTAGAATTCAGACATCGTTGGATTCTGGAAATTTAACATTCTACAATTCTAGAACACACACATTTTCAGATTCTCGAATTCAGACGTGTTATGATTCTACAATTCTAGAATTTAGACATCCGGAACTTCTAAATTCTCACCTTTTTTTTTTTTTTTTTTGGTTCTGGAATTCAGACATTTTAGGATTCTAGAATTCATGCATTTGAAGATTCTGAAATCCGGATCTTTTTTTGGATGCCAGAATTCAGATATTCTAGGGACCTAGGTTTCCTACTTTTTAGGTTTCTGGAAATCATACATTCTAGGATTCTGGAATTCCAGAATTCAGACCTTTAGAGGATTCTGGAGTTCATTCATTCTAGGATTCTAGATTTCAGACTTTTCTAGTATTCTAGAATTCATGTATTCTTATATTCTGGAATTGAGACCTTTTTCAGATTCTAGAATTCATACACCCTGGGATTCTAGCATTCATTCATTTTAGGATTCTAGAACTAAGACTTTTTATGGTCCTAGAATTCAGACATACTACCATTCGACAGTTCCGACATGCTTGCATTCTAGAATTCAGCATTTCTTCCATGGTAGAATTCACACATTTTAGAATTCGAAAATTTTGACATTTTAACGATTCCACAATTCATACATTTTTCGGATTCTAGAATTGAGGCATTTTATGATTCTAGAATTCATACATTCCGGAATTCTAGAATACAGACTTTTTAGGATTCAGAAATTTATACATTCTACGATTGTAGAGGTTAGACGTTTTAAAGATGCTAGAATTCAGACTTCTTTAGGATTCTAGAATTTGTGCCTTGTAGGATTCCAGAATTCACACTTTCTAGCATTCTAGAATTCAGATATTTCTTGATGCTAGTATTCAGTCGTTGTAAAATTCTAGAATTCAGACATCATCGCTGGATTCTAAAATTAAGACTTTCCACAATTCTAGGACTAACATTTTTTAGGGTTTTAGAATTGAGACATTTTATCATTGTAGAATTCTAGAATATGGACATCCTCATATTCTAGAATTCAGACATTTTATGATTTTAGGATTCATACAGTTTAGCACTATAGAATTCAGACATTTTTAAGATTCTAGAATTCATACATTTACTCATCCTATATTATAATTCCCAATTTCAATCGTTCCTGTATTCTAGAATTTAGACATTTTGAGATTCTAGAATTCAGATATTCTAAAGCTCTAGAATTCAGATATGATTGGAGTCCAGATTTCAGACTTTCTACAATTCTGGAACTCAGATATTTTGTGTTTCCAGAATTTCACACATTCCAGGATTCTAAAGTTCAATCCTGTCTTAGGATTCTAGAATGCGTACCTTCTAGGATTCTGGAATTCATACAGGTTGGGGTTCTAGAATTCATACATTCTAGGATTCCAGAATTCAAACCTTTATAGGATTCTAGAATTAATTCATTCAAGGATTCTAGAATCCGGACCTTTTTAGGATTCTAGAACTCATACATGCTAAGATTCCGGAATTTAGACCAGTTTAAGTTTCTAGAATTCATACACTCTAAAATTCTAGAATGCCTACGTTCTAGGATTCTAAAATTCAGACTTTTTAAGGTTCTAGGATTCGGACATACTATAATTCTACAATTTCCACATTGCTTGAATTCTGGAATTCCGAATTTCTTCATTTATACCATTCTCACATTTAAAAATTCTAAAATTCATGTATGTGGTGATTCTAGAATTCACACCTTCTCGGATTCTAGAATTCAGACCTCTTTAGGATTCCAGAATTCAGACTTTGTTCATTCTAGAACTCATGCATTAAAAGATTCTAGAATTCAGATCTATTTAGGATTCTAGAATTCATACATTCTAAGATTCTAGAATTCAGACCTAGTTAGGATTCTAGAATTCATACGTTTGGGCATTCTGGAATCCATACGTTCTAAACTTGCAAATTTTATGCATTCTACAATTCTAGGCTACACACCTTGCTAACATTGTGGAATCCATTCTTTCGAGGATTCTAAAATTCAGGCCTTCTTAAAGATCTTGAATTCATACATTCTAGGATTTTAGGATTCTAGGATTTGGACACATTTAAGATTCTAGAATTCATACATTCTAAAATTCTGGAACCCAGATCTTGTTAGGATTCTAGAATGCATACATTATGGGATACTGGAATTCACCCATTCTGTGAGTCTAGAATTCAGACATTGTTTCTGGCATTCAGACGTTCTAAAATTCTAGAATTCAGACATCGTGGGTTTCTGGAACGGAGACATTCTGCAACACACATTTTAGTAGTCTTGCGTTCAGACATTCTGTGAATCTCGCATTCAGATATCCTATGATTCATGGAATCGTACCTTTCGGGATTCTGGAATTCACACTGTCCTAAGATTCCAGAACTCAGACGTTTCTTGATTCTACCATTCCGGAAATTAGACGTCCGGAGACTCTAGAATTCTAACATTTTATGACTCTAGAATTCAGACATTTTAGGATTCTAGAATTCGGACGTTTTAGGATTCTAGAATTCAGACATTGGAAGATTCTAGAATTCGGACCTTTTAAAGATTCTAGAGTCCATACATTCTAGGAATCCATAATTCAGACATCTTCTGAGTCTAGGTTTTCGACATTTTCACATTGGAGAATTCAGACCTGTTGAAGATTCTAGAATGCATACATTCCGATATTCTGGAATTCACACATACTAAAATTCTAGAATTGAGACATCTTTGGATTCTAGAATTGTATCTGTCTACAATTCTAGAACTCATACATTTTCTGATTCTAGAATTCAGATGTTTTATCGTTTTACAATTCTGTAATTTGGTCATGTGCAGATTCAGGATTCCAGCGTTTTATGATTCTAGATTCCATTCATTTTTGGATTCTAGAGTTCAGACCCTTTATGATTCTAGAAATCTGACATTCGATGATTCTAGATTTCAGAAATATTTGGGATTCTAGAATTCATACACTCTTGAAATCTAGAATTCATACATTCTAGGATTCTGGAATTCATGCATTCTCAAATTAAAAAAAGTTACACATTCCAGAATTTTAGAATACATGCCTTCTTAACATTGTAGAAGCCATTCTTTCTAGGATTCCAAAATTCAGACGTTTTTACAATGGTAGAATTCATGCGTTCTAGGATTCTAGGATATAGACATATTTAAGACTCTAGAATACATACATTCTAAAATTCTAGAATTCAGGTCTTGTTAGGATTCTAGAAT
Organism: Saimiri boliviensis; assembly: GCF_048565385.1. Taxonomy (NCBI): domain Eukaryota; kingdom Metazoa; phylum Chordata; class Mammalia; order Primates; family Cebidae; genus Saimiri; species Saimiri boliviensis. Next base: position 80,482,270 of record NC_133470.1, on the reverse strand, counting down.
TTATACATGATAGGATACTAGAATTCACATATTCTATGATTCTAGAATTCAGACATTTTATGTTTCTAGAATTCAGACATTCTGAAATTCTGGAATTCAGCCATTGTTGGATTCTAGAATTGAGACCCTCTGCAACACACATTTTAGGAGTCTTGCATTCAGACATTCCATGATTCCCATATTCAGACATCTTATCATCCTAGAATTCAGACCTTCTAGGATTCTAGAATTTGCACTATTTACAGATTCTAGAATTCATACATTCAAGGAATCTATGATTCAGTCATGTTATGATTCTAGGATTTTGACATTTTTACATTGTAGAATTCAGAGCCGTTTAAGATTCTAGAATGCATACATTCCAAGATTCTAGAATTCACACCTGCTAAAATTCTAGAATTCAGACATCGTTGGATTCTGGAAATTTAACATTCTACAATTCTAGAACACACACATTTTCAGATTCTCGAATTCAGACGTGTTATGATTCTACAATTCTAGAATTTAGACATCCGGAACTTCTAAATTCTCACCTTTTTTTTTTTTGGTTCTAGAATTCAGACATTTTAGGATTCTAGAATTCATGCATTTGAAGATTCTGAAATCCGGATCTTTTTTTGGATGCCAGAATTCATATATTCTAGGGACATAGGTTTCCTACTTTTTAGGTTTCTGGAAATCATACATTCTAGGATTCTGGAATTCCAGAATTCAGACCTTTAGAGGATTCTGGAGTTCATTCACTCTAGGATTCTAGATTTCAGACTTTTCTAGTATTCTAGAATTCATGTATTCTTATATTCTGGAATTGAGACCTTTTTCAGATTCTAGAATTCATACACCCTGGGATTCTAGCATTCATTCATTTTAGGATTCTAGAACTAAGACTTTTTATGGTCCTAGAATTCAGACATACTACCATTCGACAGTTCCGACATGCTTGCATTCTAGAATTCAGCATTTCTTCCATGGTAGAATTCACACATTTTAGAATTCGAAAATTTTGACATTTTAACGATTCCACAATTCATACATTTTTCGGATTCTAGAATTGAGGCATTTTATGATTCTAGAATTCATACATTCCGGAATTCTAGAATACAGACTTTTTAGGATTCAGAAGTTTATACATTCTACGATATTAGAGGTTAGACGTTTTAAAGATGCTAGAATTCAGACTTCTTTAGGATTCTAGAATTTGTGCCTTGTAGGATTCCAGAATTCACACTTTCTAGCATTCTAGAATTCAGATATTTCTTGATGCTAGAATTCAGTCATTGTAAAATTCTAGAATTCAGACATCATCGCTGGATTCTGAAATTAAGACTTTCCACAATTCTAGGACTAACATTTTTTAGGGTTTTAGAATTGAGACATTTTATCATTGTAGAATTCTAGAATATGGACATCCTCATATTCTAGAATTCAGACATTTTATGATTTTAGGATTCATACAGTTTAGCACTATAGAATTCAGACCTTTTTAAGATTCTAGAATTCATACATTTCAGGATTCTAGTATTCAGACATTCTATCATTCTTCCATTCATAGACCTTATGATTCTACAATTCATCTCTTCTAGGATTCTGGAACTCATCCTATATTATAATTCCCAATTTCAAACGTTCCTGTATTCTAGAATTTAGACATTTTGTGATTCTAGAATTCAGATATTCTAAAGCTCTAAAATTCAGATATGGTTGGAGTCCAGATTTCAGACTTTCTACAATTCTAGAACTCAGATATTTTGTGTTTCCAGAATTTCACACATTCCAGGATTCTAAAGTTCAATCCTGTCTTAGGATTCTAGAATGCGTACCTTCTAGGATTCTGGAATTCATACAGGTTGGGGTTCTAGAATTCATACATTCTAGGATTCCAGAATTCAAACCTTTATAGGATTCTAGAATTAATTCATTCAAGGATTCTAGAATCCGGACCTTTTTAGGATTCTAGAACTCATACATGCTAAGATTCCGGAATTTAGACCAGTTTAAGATTCTAGAATTCATACACTCTAAAATTCTAGAATGCCTACGTTCTAGGATTCTAAAATTCAGACTTTTTAAGGTTCTAGGATTCGGACATACTATAATTCTACAATTTCCACACTGCTTGAATTCTGGAATTCCGAATTTCTTCATTTATACCATTCTCGCATTTAAAAATTCTAAACTTCATGTATTTGGTGATTCTAGAATTCACACCTTCTCGGATTCTAGAATTCAGACCTCTTTAGGATTCCAGAATTCAGACTTTGTTCATTCTAGAACTCATGCATTAAAAGATTCTAGAATTCAGATCTATTTAGGATTCTAGAATTCATACATTCTAAGATTCTAGAATTCAGACCTAGTTAGGATTCTCGAATTCATACGTTTGGGCATTCTGGAATCCATACGTTCTAAACTTGCAAATTTTATGCATTCTACAATTCTAGGCTACACACCTTGCTAACATTGTGGAATCCATTCTTTCGAGGATTCTAAAATTCAGGCCTTCTTAAAGTTCTTGAATTCATACATTCTAGGATTTTAGGATTCTAGGATTTGGACACATTTAAGATTCTAGAATTCATACATTCTAAAATTCTGGAACCCAGATCTTGTTAGGATTCTAGAATGCATACATTATGGGATACTGGAATTCACCCATTCTGTGAGTCTAGAATTCAGACATTGTTTCTGGCATTCAGACGTTCTAAAATTCTAGAATTCAGACATCGTGGGTTTCTGGAACGGAGACATTCTGCAACACACATTTTAGTAGTCTTGCGTTCAGACATTCTGTGAATCTCGCATTCAGATATCCTATGATTCATGGAATCGTACCTTCCGGGATTCTGGAATTCACACTGTCCTAAGATTCCAGAACTCAGACGTTTCTTGATTCTACCATTCCGGAAATTAGACGTCCGGAGACTCTAGAATTCTAACATTTTATGACTCTAGAATTCAGACATTTTAGGATTCTAGAATTCAGACGTTTTAGGATTCTAGAATTCAGACATTGGAAGATTCTAGAATTCGGACCTTTTAAAGATTCTAGAGTCCATACATTCTAGGAATCCATAATTCAGACATCTTCTGAGTCTAGGTTTTCGACATTTTCACATTGGAGAATTCAGACCTGTTGAAGATTCTAGAATGCATACATTCCGAGATTCTGGAATTCACACATACTAAAATTCTAGAATTGAGACATCTTTGGATTCTAGAATTGTATCTGTCTACAATTCTAGAACTCATACATTTTCTGATTCTAGAATTCAGATGTTTTATCGTTTTACAATTCTGTAATTTGGTCATGTGCAGATTCAGGATTCCAGCGTTTTATGATTCTAGATTGCATTCATTTTTGGATTCTAGAGTTCAGACCCTTTATGATTCTAGAAATCTGACATTCGATGATTCTACATTTCAGAAATATTTGGGATTCTAGAATTCATACACTCTTGAAATCTAGAATTCATACATTCTAGGATTCTGGAATTCATGCATTCTCAAATTAAAAAAAGTTACACATTCCAGAATTCTAGAATACATGCCTTCTTAACATCGTAGAAGCCATTCTTTCTAGGATTCCAAAATTCAGACGTTTTTACAATGGTAGAATTCATGCGTTCTAGGATTCTAGGATATAGACATATTTAAGACTCTAGAATACATACATTCTAAAATTCTAGAATTCAGGTCTTGTTAGGATTCTAGAATTTATACATGATAGGATACTAGAATTCACATATTCTATGATTCTAGAATTCAGACATTTTATGTTTCTAGAATTCAGACATTCTGAAATTCTGGAATTCAGCCATTGTTGGATTCTAGAATTGAGACCCTCTGCAACACACATTTTAGGAGTCTTGCATTCAGACATTCCATGATTCCCATATTCAGACATCTTATCATCCTAGAATTCAGACCTTCTAGGATTCTAGAATTTGCACTATTTACAGATTCTAGAATTCATACATTCAAGGAATCTATGATTCAGTCATGTTATGATTCTAGGATTTTGACATTTTTACATTGTAGAATTCAGAGCCGTTTAAGATTCTAGAATGCATACATTCCAAGATTCTAGAATTCAAACCTGCTAAAATTCTAGAATTCAGACATCGTTGGATTCTGGAAATTTAACATTCTACAATTCTAGAACACACACATTTTCAGATTCTCGAATTCAGACGTGTTATGATTCTACAATTCTAGAATTTAGACATCCGGAACTTCTAAATTCTCACCTTTTTTTTTTTTTTTGGTTCTAGAATTCAGACATTTTAGGATTCTAGAAGTCATGCAATTGAAGATTCTGAAATCCGGATCTTTTTTTGGATGCCAGAATTCATATATTCTAGGGACCTAGGTTTCCTACTTTTTAGGTTTCTGGAAATCATACATTCTAGGATTCTGGAATTCCAGAATTCAGACCTTTAGAGGATTCTGGAGTTCATTCATTCTAGGATTCTAGGTTTCAGACTTTTCTAGTATTCTAGAATTCATGTATTCTTATATTCTGGAATTGAGACCTTTTTCAGATTCTAGAATTCATACACCCTGGGATTCTAGCATTCATTCATTTTAGGATTCTAGAACTAAGACTTTTTATGGTCCTAGAATTCAGACATACTACCATTCGACAGTTCCAACATGCTTGCATTCTAGAATTCAGCATTTCTTCCATGGTAGAATTCACACATTTTAGAATTCGAAAATTTTGACATTTTAACGATTCCACAATTCATACATTTTTCGGATTCTAGAATTGAGGCATTTTATGATTCTAGAATTCATACATTCCGGAATTCTAGAATACAGACTTTTTAGGATTCAGAAGTTTATACATTCTACGATTTTAGAGGTTAGACGTTTTAAAGATGCTAGAATTCAGACTTCTTTAGGATTCTAGAATTTGTGCCTTGTAGGATTCCAGAATTCACACTTTCTAGCATTCTAGAATTCAGATATTTCTTGATGCTAGAATTCAGTCATTGTAAAATTCTAGAATTCAGACATCATCGCTGGATTCTGAAATTAAGACTTTCCACAATTCTAGGACTAACATTTTTTAGGGTTTTAGAATTGAGACATTTTATCATTGTAGAATTCTAGAATATGGACATCCTCATATTCTAGAATTCAGACATTTTATGATTTTAGGATTCATACAGTTTAGCACTATAGAATTCAGACCTTTTTAAGATTCTAGAATTCATACATTTCAGGATTCTAGTATTCAGACATTCTATCATTCTTCCATTCATAGACCTTATGATTCTACAATTCATCTCTTCTAGGATTCTGGAACTCATCCTATATTATAATTCCCAATTTCAAACGTTCCCGTATTCTAGAATTTAGACATTTTGTGATTCTAGAATTCAGATATTCTAAAGCTCTAGAATTCAGATATGGTTGGAGTCCAGATTTCAGACTTTCTACAATTCTAGAACTCAGATATTTTGTGTTTCCAGAATTTCACACATTCCAGGATTCTAAAGTTCAATCCTGTCTTAGGATTCTAGAATGCGTACCTTCTAGGATTCTGGAATTCATACAGGTTGGGGTTCTAGAATTCATACATTCTAGGATTCCAGAATTCAAACCTTTATAGGATTCTAGAATTAATTCATTCAAGGATTCTAGAATCCGGACCTTTTTAGGATTCTAGAACTCATACATGCTAAGATTCCGGAATTTAGACCAGTTTAAGATTCTAGAATTCATACACTCTAAAATTCTAGAATGCCTACCTTCTAGGATTCTAAAATTCAGACTTTTTAAGGTTCTAGGATTCGGACATACTATAATTCTACAATTTCCACACTGCTTGAATTCTGGAATTCCGAATTTCTTCACTTATACCATTCTCGCATTTAAAAATTCTAAAATTCATGTATTCGGTGATTCTAGAATTCACACCTTCTCGGATTCTAGAATTCAGACCTCTTTAGGATTCCAGAATTCAGACTTTGTTCATTCTAGAACTCATGCATTAAAAGATTCTAGAATTCAGATCTATTTAGGATTCTAGAATTCATACATTCTAAGATTCTAGAATTCAGACCTAGTTAGGATTCTAGAATTCATACGTTTGGGCATTCTGGAATCCATACGTTCTAAACTTGCAAATTTTATGCATTCTACAATTCTAGGCTACACACCTTTCTAACATTGTGGAATCCATTCTTTCGAGGATTCTAAAATTCAGGCCTTCTTAAAGTTCTTGAATTCATACATTCTAGGATTCTAGGATTCTAGGATTTGGACACATTTAAGATTCTAGAATTCATACATTCTAAAATTCTGGAACCCAGATCTTGTTAGGATTCTAGAATGCATACATTATGGGATACTGGAATTCACCCATTCTGTGAGTCTAGAATTCAGACATTGTTTCTGGCATTCAGACGTTCTACAATTCTAGAATTCAGACATCGTGGGTTTCTGGAACGGAGACATTCTGCAACACACATTTTAGTAGTCTTGCGTTCAGACATTCTGTGAATCTCGCATTCAGATATCCTATGATTCATGGAATCGTACCTTCCGGGATTCTGGAATTCACACTGTCCTAAGATTCCAGAACTCAGACGTTTCTTGATTCTACCATTCCGGAAATTAGACGTCCGGAGACTCTAGAATTCTAACATTTTATGACTCTAGAATTCAGACATTTTAGGATTCTAGAATTCAGACGTTTTAGGATTCTAGAATTCAGACATTGGAAGATTCTAGAATTCGGACCTTTTAAAGATTCCAGAGTCCATACATTCTAGGAATCCATAATTCAGACATCTTCTGAGTCTAGGTTTTCGACATTTTCACATTGGAGAATTCAGACCTGTTGAAGATTCTAGAATGCATACATTCCGAGATTCTGGAATTCACACATACTAAAATTCTAGAATTGAGACATCTTTGGATTCTAGAATTGTATCTGTCTACAATTCTAGAACTCATACATTTTCTGATTCTAGAATTCAGATGTTTTATCGTTTTACAATTCTGTAATTTGGACATGTGCAGATTCAGGATTCCAGCGTTTTATGATTCTAGATTCCATTCATTTTTGGATTCTAGAGTTCAGACCCTTTAGGATTCTAGAAATCTGACATTCGATGATTCTACATTTCAGAAATATTTGGGATTCTAGAATTCATACACTCTTGAAATCTAGAATTCATACATTCTAGGATTCTGGAATTCATGCATTCTCAAATTAAAAAAAGTCACACATTCCAGAATTCCAGAATACATGCCTTCTTAACATTGTAGAAGCCATTCTTTCTAGGATTCCAAAATTCAGACGTTTTTACAATGGTAGAATTCATGCGTTCTAGGATTCTAGGATATAGACATATTTAAGACTCTAGAATACATACATTCTAAAATTCTAGAATTCAGGTCTTGTTAGGATTCTAGAATTTATACATGATAGGATACTAGAATTCACATATTCTATGATTCTAGAATTCAGACATTTTATGTTTCTAGAATTCAGACATTCTGAAATTCTGGAATTCAGCCATTGTTGGATTCTAGAATTGAGACCCTCTGCAACACACATTTTAGGAGTCTTGCATTCAGACATTCCATGATTCCCATATTCAGACATCTTATCATCCTAGAATTCAGACCTTCTAGGATTCTAGAATTTGCACTATTTACAGATTCTAGAATTCATACATTCAAGGAATCTATGATTCAGTCATGTTATGATTCTAGGATTTTGACATTTTTACATTGTAGAATTCAGAGCCGTTTAAGATTCTAGAATGCATACATTCCAAGATTCTAGAATTCAAACCTGCTAAAATTCTAGAATTCAGACATCGTTGGATTCTGGAAATTTAACATTCTACAATTCTAGAACACACACATTTTCAGATTCTCGAATTCAGACGTGTTATGATTCTACAATTCTAGAATTTAGACATCCGGAACTTCTAAATTGTCACCTTTTTTTTTTTTTTTTTTTTGGTTCTAGAATTCAGACATTTTAGGATTCTAGAATTCATGCAATTGAAGATTCTGAAATCCGGATCTTTTTTTGGATGCCAGAATTCATATATTCTAGGGACCTAGGTTTCCTACTTTTTAGGTTTCTGGAAATCATACATTCTAGGATTCTGGAATTCCAGAATTCAGACCTTTAGAGGATTCTGGAGTTCATTCATTCTAGGATTCTAGGTTTCAGACTTTTCTAGTATTCTAGAATTCATGTATTCTTATATTCTGGAATTGAGACCTTTTTCAGATTCTAGAATCCATACACCCTGGGATTCTAGCATTCATTCATTTTAGGATTCTAGAACTAAGACTTTTTATGGTCCTAGAATTCAGACATACTACCATTCGACAGTTCCGACATGCTTGCATTCTAGAATTCAGCATTTCTTCCATGGTAGAATTCACACATTTTAGAATTCGAAAATTTTGACATTTTAACGATTCCACAATTCATACATTTTTCGGATTCTAGAATTGAGGCATTTTATGATTCTAGAATTCATACATTCCGGAATTCTAGAATACAGACTTTTTAGGATTCAGAAATTTATACATTCTACGATTTTAGAGGTTAGACGTTTTAAAGATGCTAGAATTCAGACTTCTTTAGGATTCTAGAATTTGTGCCTTGTAGGATTCCAGAATTCACACTTTCTAGCATTCTAGAATTCAGATATTTCTTGATGCTAGAATTCAGTCATTGTAAAATTCTAGAATTCAGACATCATCGCTGGATTCTGAAATTAAGACTTTCCACAATTCTAGGACTAACATTTTTTAGGGTTTTAGAATTGAGACATTTTATCATTGTAGAATTCTAGAATATGGACATCCTCATATTCTAGAATTCAGACATTTTATGATTTTAGGATTCATACAGTTTAGCACTATAGAATTCAGACCTTTTTAAGATTCTAGAATTCATACATTTCAGGATTCTAGTATTCAGACATTCTATCATTCTTCCATTCATAGACCTTATGATTCTACAATTCATCTCTTCTAGGATTCTGGAACTCATCCTATATTATAATTCCCAATTTCAAACGTTCCCGTATTCTAGAATTTAGACATTTTGTGATTCTAGAATTCAGATATTCTAAAGCTCTAGAATTCAGATATGGTTGGAGTCCAGATTTCAGACTTTCTACAATTCTAGAACTCAGATATTTTGTGTTTCCAGAATTTCACACATTCCAGGATTCTAAAGTTCAATCCTGTCTTAGGATTCTAGAATGCGTACCTTCTAGGATTCTGGAATTCATACAGGTTGGGGTTCTAGAATTCATACATTCTAGGATTCCAGAATTCAAACCTTTATAGGATTCTAGAATTAATTCATTCAAGGATTCTAGAATCCGGACCTTTTTAGGATTCTAGAACTCATACATGCTAAGATTCCGGAATTTAGACCAGTTTAAGATTCTAGAATTCATACACTCTAAAATTCTAGAATGCCTACGTTCTAGGATTCTAAAATTCAGACTTTTTAAGGTTCTAGGATTCGGACATACTATAATTCTACAATTTCCACACTGCTTGAATTCTGGAATTCCGAATTTCTTCACTTATACCATTCTCGCATTTAAAAATTCTAGAATTCATGTATTCGGTGATTCTAGAATTCACACCTTCTCGGATTCTAGAATTCAGACCTCTTTAGGATTCCAGAATTCAGACTTTGTTCATTCTAGAACTCATGCATTAAAAGATTCTAGAATTCAGATCTATTTAGGATTCTAGAATTCATACATTCTAAGATTCTAGAATTCAGACCTAGTTAGGATTCTAGAATTCATACGTTTGGGCATTCTGGAATCCATACGTTCTAAACTTGCAAATTTTATGCATTCTACAATTCTAGGCTACACACCTTTCTAACATTGTGGAATCCATTCTTTCGAGGATTCTAAAATTCAGGCCTTCTTAAAGTTCTTGAATTCATACATTCTAGGATTCTAGGATTCTAGGATTTGGACACATTTAAGATTCTAGAATTCATACATTCTAAAATTCTGGAACCCAGATCTTGTTAGGATTCTAGAATGCATACATTATGGGATACTGGAATTCACCCATTCTGTGAGTCTAGAATTCAGACATTGTTTCTGGCATTCAGACGTTCTACAATTCTAGAATTCAGACATCGTGGGTTTCTGGAACGGAGACATTCTGCAACACACATTTTAGTAGTCTTGCGTTCAGACATTCTGTGAATCTCGCATTCAGATATCCTATGATTCATGGAATCGTACCTTCCGGGATTCTGGAATTCACACTGTCCTAAGATTCCAGAACTCAGACGTTTCTTGATTCTACCATTCCGGAAATTAGACGTCCGGAGACTCTAGAATTCTAACATTTTATGACTCTAGAATTCAGACATTTTAGGATTCTAGAATTCAGACGTTTTAGGATTCTAGAATTCAGACATTGGAAGATTCTAGAATTCGGACCTTTTAAAGATTCTAGAGTCCATACATTCTAGGAATCCATAATTCAGACATCTTCTGAGTCTAGGTTTTCGACATTTTCACATTGGAGAATTCAGACCTGTTGAAGATTCTAGAATGCATACATTCCGAGATTCTGGAATTCACACATACTAAAATTCTAGAATTGAGACATCTTTGGATTCTAGAATTGTATCTGTCTACAATTCTAGAACTCATACATTTTCTGATTCTAGAATTCAGATGTTTTATCGTTTTACAATTCTGTAATTTGGACATGTGCAGATTCAGGATTCCAGCGTTTTATGATTCTAGATTCCATTCATTTTTGGATTCTAGAGTTCAGACCCTTTAGGATTCTAGAAATCTGACATTCGATGATTCTACATTTCAGAAATATTTGGGATTCTAGAATTCATACACTCTTGAAATCTAGAATTCATACATTCTAGGATTCTGGAATTCATGCATTCTCAAATTAAAAAAAGTCACACATTCCAGAATTCTAGAATACATGCCTTCTTAACATTGTAGAAGCCATTCTTTCTAGGATTCCAAAATTCAGACGTTTTTACAATGGTAGAATTCATGCGTTCTAGGATTCTAGGATATAGACATATTTAAGACTCTAGAATACATACATTCTAAAATTCTAGAATTCAGGTCTTGTTAGGATTCTAGAATTTATACATGATAGGATACTAGAATTCACATATTCTATGATTCTAGAATTCAGACATTTTATGTTTCTAGAATTCAGACATTCTGAAATTCTGGAATTCAGCCATTGTTGGATTCTAGAATTGAGACCCTCTGCAACACACATTTTAGGAGTCTTGCATTCAGACATTCCATGATTCCCATATTCAGACATCTTATCATCCTAGAATTCAGACCTTCTAGGATTCTAGAATTTGCACTATTTACAGATTCTAGAATTCATACATTCAAGGAATCTATGATTCAGTCATGTTATGATTCTAGGATTTTGACATTTTTACATTGTAGAATTCAGAGCCGTTTAAGATTCTAGAATGCATACATTCCAAGATTCTAGAATTCAAACCTGCTAAAATTCTAGAATTCAGACATCGTTGGATTCTGGAAATTTAACATTCTACAATTCTAGAACACACACATTTTCAGATTCTCGAATTCAGACGTGTTATGATTCTACAATTCTAGAATTTAGACATCCGGAACTTCTAAATTGTCACCTTTTTTTTTTTTTTTTTTTTGGTTCTAGAATTCAGACATTTTAGGATTCTAGAATTCATGCAATTGAAGATTCTGAAATCCGGATCTTTTTTTGGATGCCAGAATTCATATATTCTAGGGACCTAGGTTTCCTACTTTTTAGGTTTCTGGAAATCATACATTCTAGGATTCTGGAATTCCAGAATTCAGACCTTTAGAGGATTCTGGAGTTCATTCATTCTAGGATTCTAGGTTTCAGACTTTTCTAGTATTCTAGAATTCATGTATTCTTATATTCTGGAATTGAGACCTTTTTCAGATTCTAGAATCCATACACCCTGGGATTCTAGCATTCATTCATTTTAGGATTCTAGAACTAAGACTTTTTATGGTCCTAGAATTCAGACATACTACCATTCGACAGTTCCGACATGCTTGCATTCTAGAATTCAGCCTTTCTTCCATGGTAGAATTCACACATTTTAGAATTCGAAAATTTTGACATTTTAACGATTCCACAATTCATACATTTTTCGGATTCTAGAATTGAGGCATTTTATGATTCTAGAATTCATACATTCCGGAATTCTAGAATACAGACTTTTTAGGATTCAGAAGTTTATACATTCTACGATTTTAGAGGTTAGACGTTTTAAAGATGCTAGAATTCAGACTTCTTTAGGATTCTAGAATTTGTGCCTTGTAGGATTCCAGAATTCACACTTTCTAGCATTCTAGAATTCAGATATTTCTTGATGCTAGAATTCAGTCATTGTAAAATTCTAGAATTCAGACATCATCGCTGGATTCTGAAATTAAGACTTTCCACAATTCTAGGACTAACATTTTTTAGGGTTTTAGAATTGAGACATTTTATCATTGTAGAATTCTAGAATATGGACATCCTCATATTCTAGAATTCAGACATTTTATGATTTTAGGATTCATACAGTTTAGCACTATAGAATTCAGACCTTTTTAAGATTCTAGAATTCATACATTTCAGGATTCTAGTATTCAGACATTCTATCATTCTTCCATTCATAGACCTTATGATTCTACAATTCATCTCTTCTAGGATTCTGGAACTCATCCTATATTATAATTCCCAATTTCAAACGTTCCTGTATTCTAGAATTTAGACATTTTGTGATTCTAGAATTCAGATATTCTAAAGCTCTAGAATTCAGATATGGTTGGAGTCCAGATTTCAGACTTTCTACAATTCTAGAACTCAGATATTTTGTGTTTCCAGAATTTCACACATTCCAGGATTCTAAAGTTCAATCCTGTCTTAGGATTCTAGAATGCGTACCTTCTAGGATTCTGGAATTCATACAGGTTGGGGTTCTAGAATTCATACATTCTAGGATTCCAGAATTCAAACCTTTATAGGATTCTAGAATTAATTCATTCAAGGATTCTAGAATCCGGACCTTTTTAGGATTCTAGAACTCATACATGCTAAGATTCCGGAATTTAGACCAGTTTAAGATTCTAGAATTCATACACTCTAAAATTCTAGAATGCCTACGTTCTAGGATTCTAAAATTCAGACTTTTTAAGGTTCTAGGATTCGGACATACTATAATTCTACAATTTCCACACTGCTTGAATTCTGGAATTCCGAATTTCTTCACTTATACCATTCTCGCATTTAAAAATTCTAAAATTCATGTATTCGGTGATTCTAGAATTCACACCTTCTCGGATTCTAGAATTCAGACCTTTTTAGGATTCCAGAATTCAGACTTTGTTCATTCTAGAACTCATGCATTAAAAGATTCTAGAATTCAGATCTATTTAGGATTCTAGAATTCATACATTCTAAGATTCTAGAATTCAGACCTAGTTAGGATTCTAGAATTCATACGTTTGGGCATTCTGGAATCCATACGTTCTAAACTTGCAAATTTTATGCATTCTACAATTCTAGGCTACACACCTTTCTAACATTGTGGAATCCATTCTTTCGAGGATTCTAAAATTCAGGCCTTCTTAAAGTTCTTGAATTCATACATTCTAGGATTCTAGGATTCTAGGATTTGGACACATTTAAGATTCTAGAATTCATACATTCTAAAATTCTGGAACCCAGATCTTGTTAGGATTCTAGAATGCATACATTATGGGATACTGGAATTCACCCATTCTGTGAGTCTAGAATTCAGACATTGTTTCTGGCATTCAGACGTTCTACAATTCTAGAATTCAGACATCGTGGGTTTCTGGAACGGAGACATTCTGCAACACACATTTTAGTAGTCTTGCGTTCAGACATTCTGTGAATCTCGCATTCAGATATCCTATGATTCATGGAATTGTACCTTCCGGGATTCTGGAATTCACACTGTCCTAAGATTCCAGAACTCAGACGTTTCTTGATTCTACCATTCCGGAAATTAGACGTCCGGAGACTCTAGAATTCTAACATTTTATGACTCTAGAATTCAGACATTTTAGGATTCTAGAATTCAGACGTTTTAGGATTCTAGAATTCAGACATTGGAAGATTCTAGAATTCGGACCTTTTAAAGATTCTAGAGTCCATACATTCTAGGAATCCATAATTCAGACATCTTCTGAGTCTAGGTTTTCGACATTTTCACATTGGAGAATTCAGACCTGTTGAAGATTCTAGAATGCATACATTCCGAGATTCTGGAATTCACACATACTAAAATTCTAGAATTGAGACATCTTTGGATTCTAGAATTGTATCTGTCTACAATTCTAGAACTCATACATTTTCTGATTCTAGAATTCAGATGTTTTATCGTTTTACAATTCTGTAATTTGGACATGTGCAGATTCAGGATTCCAGCGTTTTATGATTCTAGATTCCATTCATTTTTGGATTCTAGAGTTCAGACCCTTTAGGATTCTAGAAATCTGACATTCGATGATTCTACATTTCAGAAATATTTGGGATTCTAGAATTCATACACTCTTGAAATCTAGAATTCATACATTCTAGGATTCTGGAATTCATGCATTCTCAAATTAAAAAAAGTCACACATTCCAGAATTCCAGAATACATGCCTTCTTAACATTGTAGAAGCCATTCTTTCTAGGATTCCAAAATTCAGACGTTTTTACAATGGTAGAATTCATGCGTTCTAGGATTCTAGGATATAGACATATTTAAGACTCTAGAATACATACATTCTAAAATTCTAGAATTCAGGTCTTGTTAGGATTCTAGAATTTATACATGATAGGATACTAGAATTCACATATTCTATGATTCTAGAATTCAGACATTTTATGTTTCTAGAATTCAGACATTCTGAAATTCTGGAATTCAGCCATTGTTGGATTCTAGAATTGAGACCCTCTGCAACACACATTTTAGGAGTCTTGCATTCAGACATTCCATGATTCCCATATTCAGACATCTTATCATCCTAGAATTCAGACCTTCTAGGATTCTAGAATTTGCACTATTTACAGATTCTAGAATTCATACATTCAAGGAATCTATGATTCAGTCATGTTATGATTCTAGGATTTTGACATTTTTACATTGTAGAATTCAGAGCCGTTTAAGATTCTAGAATGCATACATTCCAAGATTCTAGAATTCAAACCTGCTAAAATTCTAGAATTCAGACATCGTTGGATTCTGGAAATTTAACATTCTACAATTCTAGAACACACACATTTTCAGATTCTCGAATTCAGACGTGTTATGATTCTACAATTCTAGAATTTAGACATCCGGAACTTCTAAATTGTCACCTTTTTTTTTTTTTTTTTTTTTTGGTTCTAGAATTCAGACATTTTAGGATTCTAGAATTCATGCAATTGAAGATTCTGAAATCCGGATCTTTTTTTGGATGCCAGAATTCATATATTCTAGGGACCTAGGTTTCCTACTTTTTAGGTTTCTGGAAATCATACATTCTAGGATTCTGGAATTCCAGAATTCAGACCTTTAGAGGATTCTGGAGTTCATTCATTCTAGGATTCTAGGTTTCAGACTTTTCTAGTATTCTAGAATTCATGTATTCTTATATTCTGGAATTGAGACCTTTTTCAGATTCTAGAATCCATACACCCTGGGATTCTAGCATTCATTCATTTTAGGATTCTAGAACTAAGACTTTTTATGGTCCTAGAATTCAGACATACTACCATTCGACAGTTCCGACATGCTTGCATTCTAGAATTCAGCATTTCTTCCATGGTAGAATTCACACATTTTAGAATTCGAAAATTTTGACATTTTAACGATTCCACAATTCATACATTTTTCGGATTCTAGAATTGAGGCATTTTATGATTCTAGAATTCATACATTCCGGAATTCTAGAATACAGACTTTTTAGGATTCAGAAATTTATACATTCTACGATTTTAGAGGTTAGACGTTTTAAAGATGCTAGAATTCAGACTTCTTTAGGATTCTAGAATTTGTGCCTTGTAGGATTCCAGAATTCACACTTTCTAGCATTCTAGAATTCAGATATTTCTTGATGCTAGAATTCAGTCATTGTAAAATTCTAGAATTCAGACATCATCGCTGGATTCTGAAATTAAGACTTTCCACAATTCTAGGACTAACATTTTTTAGGGTTTTAGAATTGAGACATTTTATCATTGTAGAATTCTAGAATATGGACATCCTCATATTCTAGAATTCAGACATTTTATGATTTTAGGATTCATACAGTTTAGCACTATAGAATTCAGACCTTTTTAAGATTCTAGAATTCATACATTTCAGGATTCTAGTATTCAGACATTCTATCATTCTTCCATTCATAGACCTTATGATTCTACAATTCATCTCTTCTAGGATTCTGGAACTCATCCTATATTATAATTCCCAATTTCAAACGTTCCCGTATTCTAGAATTTAGACATTTTGTGATTCTAGAATTCAGATATTCTAAAGCTCTAGAATTCAGATATGGTTGGAGTCCAGATTTCAGACTTTCTACAATTCTAGAACTCAGATATTTTGTGTTTCCAGAATTTCACACATTCCAGGATTCTAAAGTTCAATCCTGTCTTAGGATTCTAGAATGCGTACCTTCTAGGATTCTGGAATTCATACAGGTTGGGGTTCTAGAATTCATACATTCTACGATTCCAGAATTCAAACCTTTATAGGATTCTAGAATTAATTCATTCAAGGATTCTAGAATCCGGACCTTTTTAGGATTCTAGAACTCATACATGCTAAGATTCCGGAATTTAGACCAGTTTAAGATTCTAGAATTCATACACTCTAAAATTCTAGAATGCCTACGTTCTAGGATTCTAAAATTCAGACTTTTTAAGGTTCTAGGATTCGGACATACTATAATTCTACAATTTCCACACTGCTTGAATTCTGGAATTCCGAATTTCTTCACTTATACCATTCTCGCATTTAAAAATTCTAAAATTCATGTATTCGGTGATTCTAGAATTCACACCTTCTCGGATTCTAGAATTCAGACCTTTTTAGGATTCCAGAATTCAGACTTTGTTCATTCTAGAACTCATGCATTAAAAGATTCTAGAATTCAGATCTATTTAGGATTCTAGAATTCATACATTCTAAGATTCTAGAATTCAGACCTAGTTAGGATTCTAGAATTCATACGTTTGGGCATTCTGGAATCCATACGTTCTAAACTTGCAAATTTTATGCATTCTACAATTCTAGGCTACACACCTTTCTAACATTGTGGAATCCATTCTTTCGAGGATTCTAAAATTCAGGCCTTCTTAAAGTTCTTGAATTCATACATTCTAGGATTCTAGGATTCTAGGATTTGGACACATTTAAGATTCTAGAATTCATACATTCTAAAATTCTGGAACCCAGATCTTGTTAGGATTCTAGAATGCATACATTATGGGATACTGGAATTCACCCATTCTGTGAGTCTAGAATTCAGACATTGTTTCTGGCATTCAGACGTTCTACAATTCTAGAATTCAGACATCGTGGGTTTCTGGAACGGAGACATTCTGCAACACACATTTTAGTAGTCTTGCGTTCAGACATTCTGTGAATCTCGCATTCAGATATCCTATGATTCATGGAATCGTACCTTCCGGGATTCTGGAATTCACACTGTCCTAAGATTCCAGAACTCAGACGTTTCTTGATTCTACCATTCCGGAAATTAGACGTCCGGAGACTCTAGAATTCTAACATTTTATGACTCTAGAATTCAGACATTTTAGGATTCTAGAATTCAGACGTTTTAGGATTCTAGAATTCAGACATTGGAAGATTCTAGAATTCGGACCTTTTAAAGATTCTAGAGTCCATACATTCTAGGAATCCATAATTCAGACATCTTCTGAGTCTAGGTTTTCGACATTTTCACATTGGAGAATTCAGACCTGTTGAAGATTCTAGAATGCATACATTCCGAGATTCTGGAATTCACACATACTAAAATTCTAGAATTGAGACATCTTTGGATTCTAGAATTGTATCTGTCTACAATTCTAGAACTCATACATTTTCTGATTCTAGAATTCAGATGTTTTATCGTTTTACAATTCTGTAATTTGGACATGTGCAGATTCAGGATTCCAGCGTTTTATGATTCTAGATTCCATTCATTTTTGGATTCTAGAGTTCAGACCCTTTAGGATTCTAGAAATCTGACATTCGATGATTCTACATTTCAGAAATATTTGGGATTCTAGAATTCATACACTCTTGAAATCTAGAATTCATACATTCTAGGATTCTGGAATTCATGCATTCTCAAATTAAAAAAAGTCACACATTCCAGAATTCCAGAATACATGCCTTCTTAACATTGTAGAAGCCATTCTTTCTAGGATTCCAAAATTCAGACGTTTTTACAATGGTAGAATTCATGCGTTCTAGGATTCTAGGATATAGACATATTTAAGACTCTAGAATACATACATTCTAAAATTCTAGAATTCAGGTCTTGTTAGGATTCTAGAATTTATACATGATAGGATACTAGAATTCACATATTCTATGATTCTAGAATTCAGACATTTTATGTTTCTAGAATTCAGACATTCTGAAATTCTGGAATTCAGCCATTGTTGGATTCTAGAATTGAGACCCTCTGCAACACACATTTTAGGAGTCTTGCATTCAGACATTCCATGATTCCCATATTCAGACATCTTATCATCCTAGAATTCAGACCTTCTAGGATTCTAGAATTTGCACTATTTACAGATTCTAGAATTCATACATTCAAGGAATCTATGATTCAGTCATGTTATGATTCTAGGATTTTGACATTTTTACATTGAAGAATTCAGAGCCGTTTAAGATTCTAGAATGCATACATTCCAAGATTCTAGAATTCAAACCTGCTAAAATTCTAGAATTCAGACATCGTTGGATTCTGGAAATTTAACATTCTACAATTCTAGAACACACACATTTTCAGATTCTCGAATTCAGACGTGTTATGATTCTACAATTCTAGAATTTAGACATCCGGAACTTCTAAATTCTCACCTTTTTTTTTTTTTTTTTTTTGGTTCTAGAATTCAGACATTTTAGGATTCTAGAATTCATGCAATTGAAGATTCTGAAATCCGGATCTTTTTTTGGATGCCAGAATTCATATATTCTAGGGACCTAGGTTTCCTACTTTTTAGGTTTCTGGAAATCATACATTCTAGGATTCTGGAATTCCAGAATTCAGACCTTTAGAGGATTCTGGAGTTCATTCATTCTAGGATTCTAGGTTTCAGACTTTTCTAGTATTCTAGAATTCATGTATTCTTATATTCTGGAATTGAGACCTTTTTCAGATTCTAGAATCCATACACCCTGGGATTCTAGCATTCATTCATTTTAGGATTCTAGAACTAAGACTTTTTATGGTCCTAGAATTCAGACATACTACCATTCGACAGTTCCGACATGCTTGCATTCTAGAATTCAGCCTTTCTTCCATGGTAGAATTCACACATTTTAGAATTCGAAAATTTTGACATTTTAACGATTCCACAATTCATACATTTTTCGGATTCTAGAATTGAGGCATTTTATGATTCTAGAATTCATACATTCCGGAATTCTAGAATACAGACTTTTTAGGATTCAGAAGTTTATACATTCTACGATTTTAGAGGTTAGACGTTTTAAAGATGCTAGAATTCAGACTTCTTTAGGATTCTAGAATTTGTGCCTTGTAGGATTCCAGAATTCACACTTTCTAGCATTCTAGAATTCAGATATTTCTTGATGCTAGAATTCAGTCATTGTAAAATTCTAGAATTCAGACATCATCGCTGGATTCTGAAATTAAGACTTTCCACAATTCTAGGACTAACATTTTTTAGGGTTTTAGAATTGAGACATTTTATCATTGTAGAATTCTAGAATATGGACATCCTCATATTCTAGAATTCAGACA
The DNA here is from genome assembly GCF_048565385.1 of Saimiri boliviensis. Taxonomy (NCBI): domain Eukaryota; kingdom Metazoa; phylum Chordata; class Mammalia; order Primates; family Cebidae; genus Saimiri; species Saimiri boliviensis. Next base: position 80,462,231 of record NC_133470.1, on the reverse strand, counting down.
TTTTATGATTTTAGGATTCATACAGTTTAGCACTATAGAATTCAGACCTTTTTAAGATTCTAGAATTCATACATTTCAGGATTCTAGTATTCAGACATTCTATCATTCTTCCATTCATAGACCTTATGATTCTACAATTCATCTCTTCTAGGATTCTGGAACTCATCCTATATTATAATTCCCAATTTCAAACGTTCCCGTATTCTAGAATTTAGACATTTTGTGATTCTAGAATTCAGATATTCTAAAGCTCTAGAATTCAGATATGGTTGGAGTCCAGATTTCAGACTTTCTACAATTCTAGAACTCAGATATTTTGTGTTTCCAGAATTTCACACATTCCAGGATTCTAAAGTTCAATCCTGTCTTAGGATTCTAGAATGCGTACCTTCTAGGATTCTGGAATTCATACAGGTTGGGGTTCTAGAATTCATACATTCTACGATTCCAGAATTCAAACCTTTATAGGATTCTAGAATTAATTCATTCAAGGATTCTAGAATCCGGACCTTTTTAGGATTCTAGAACTCATACATGCTAAGATTCCGGAATTTAGACCAGTTTAAGATTCTAGAATTCATACACTCTAAAATTCTAGAATGCCTACGTTCTAGGATTCTAAAATTCAGACTTTTTAAGGTTCTAGGATTCGGACATACTATAATTCTACAATTTCCACACTGCTTGAATTCTGGAATTCCGAATTTCTTCACTTATACCATTCTCGCATTTAAAAATTCTAAAATTCATGTATTCGGTGATTCTAGAATTCACACCTTCTCGGATTCTAGAATTCAGACCTCTTTAGGATTCCAGAATTCAGACTTTGTTCATTCTAGAACTCATGCATTAAAAGATTCTAGAATTCAGATCTATTTAGGATTCTAGAATTCATACATTCTAAGATTCTAGAATTCAGACCTAGTTAGGATTCTAGAATTCATACGTTTGGGCATTCTGGAATCCATACGTTCTAAACTTGCAAATTTTATGCATTCTACAATTCTAGGCTACACACCTTTCTAACATTGTGGAATCCATTCTTTCGAGGATTCTAAAATTCAGGCCTTCTTAAAGTTCTTGAATTCATACATTCTAGGATTCTAGGATTCTAGGATTTGGACACATTTAAGATTCTAGAATTCATACATTCTAAAATTCTGGAACCCAGATCTTGTTAGGATTCTAGAATGCATACATTATGGGATACTGGAATTCACCCATTCTGTGAGTCTAGAATTCAGACATTGTTTCTGGCATTCAGACGTTCTACAATTCTAGAATTCAGACATCGTGGGTTTCTGGAACGGAGACATTCTGCAACACACATTTTAGTAGTCTTGCGTTCAGACATTCTGTGAATCTCGCATTCAGATATCCTATGATTCATGGAATCGTACCTTCCGGGATTCTGGAATTCACACTGTCCTAAGATTCCAGAACTCAGACGTTTCTTGATTCTACCATTCCGGAAATTAGACGTCCGGAGACTCTAGAATTCTAACATTTTATGACTCTAGAATTCAGACATTTTAGGATTCTAGAATTCAGACGTTTTAGGATTCTAGAATTCAGACATTGGAAGATTCTAGAATTCGGACCTTTTAAAGATTCTAGAGTCCATACATTCTAGGAATCCATAATTCAGACATCTTCTGAGTCTAGGTTTTCGACATTTTCACATTGGAGAATTCAGACCTGTTGAAGATTCTAGAATGCATACATTCCGAGATTCTGGAATTCACACATACTAAAATTCTAGAATTGAGACATCTTTGGATTCTAGAATTGTATCTGTCTACAATTCTAGAACTCATACATTTTCTGATTCTAGAATTCAGATGTTTTATCGTTTTACAATTCTGTAATTTGGACATGTGCAGATTCAGGATTCCAGCGTTTTATGATTCTAGATTCCATTCATTTTTGGATTCTAGAGTTCAGACCCTTTAGGATTCTAGAAATCTGACATTCGATGATTCTACATTTCAGAAATATTTGGGATTCTAGAATTCATACACTCTTGAAATCTAGAATTCATACATTCTAGGATTCTGGAATTCATGCATTCTCAAATTAAAAAAAGTCACACATTCCAGAATTCCAGAATACATGCCTTCTTAACATTGTAGAAGCCATTCTTTCTAGGATTCCAAAATTCAGACGTTTTTACAATGGTAGAATTCATGCGTTCTAGGATTCTAGGATATAGACATATTTAAGACTCTAGAATACATACATTCTAAAATTCTAGAATTCAGGTCTTGTTAGGATTCTAGAATTTATACATGATAGGATACTAGAATTCACATATTCTATGATTCTAGAATTCAGACATTTTATGTTTCTAGAATTCAGACATTCTGAAATTCTGGAATTCAGCCATTGTTGGATTCTAGAATTGAGACCCTCTGCAACACACATTTTAGGAGTCTTGCATTCAGACATTCCATGATTCCCATATTCAGACATCTTATCATCCTAGAATTCAGACCTTCTAGGATTCTAGAATTTGCACTATTTACAGATTCTAGAATTCATACATTCAAGGAATCTATGATTCAGTCATGTTATGATTCTAGGATTTTGACATTTTTACATTGAAGAATTCAGAGCCGTTTAAGATTCTAGAATGCATACATTCCAAGATTCTAGAATTCAAACCTGCTAAAATTCTAGAATTCAGACATCGTTGGATTCTGGAAATTTAACATTCTACAATTCTAGAACACACACATTTTCAGATTCTCGAATTCAGACGTGTTATGATTCTACAATTCTAGAATTTAGACATCCGGAACTTCTAAATTCTCACCTTTTTTTTTTTTTTTTTTTTGGTTCTAGAATTCAGACATTTTAGGATTCTAGAATTCATGCAATTGAAGATTCTGAAATCCGGATCTTTTTTTGGATGCCAGAATTCATATATTCTAGGGACCTAGGTTTCCTACTTTTTAGGTTTCTGGAAATCATACATTCTAGGATTCTGGAATTCCAGAATTCAGACCTTTAGAGGATTCTGGAGTTCATTCATTCTAGGATTCTAGGTTTCAGACTTTTCTAGTATTCTAGAATTCATGTATTCTTATATTCTGGAATTGAGACCTTTTTCAGATTCTAGAATCCATACACCCTGGGATTCTAGCATTCATTCATTTTAGGATTCTAGAACTAAGACTTTTTATGGTCCTAGAATTCAGACATACTACCATTCGACAGTTCCGACATGCTTGCATTCTAGAATTCAGCCTTTCTTCCATGGTAGAATTCACACATTTTAGAATTCGAAAATTTTGACATTTTAACGATTCCACAATTCATACATTTTTCGGATTCTAGAATTGAGGCATTTTATGATTCTAGAATTCATACATTCCGGAATTCTAGAATACAGACTTTTTAGGATTCAGAAGTTTATACATTCTACGATTTTAGAGGTTAGACGTTTTAAAGATGCTAGAATTCAGACTTCTTTAGGATTCTAGAATTTGTGCCTTGTAGGATTCCAGAATTCACACTTTCTAGCATTCTAGAATTCAGATATTTCTTGATGCTAGAATTCAGTCATTGTAAAATTCTAGAATTCAGACATCATCGCTGGATTCTGAAATTAAGACTTTCCACAATTCTAGGACTAACATTTTTTAGGGTTTTAGAATTGAGACATTTTATCATTGTAGAATTCTAGAATATGGACATCCTCATATTCTAGAATTCAGACATTTTATGATTTTAGGATTCATACAGTTTAGCACTATAGAATTCAGACCTTTTTAAGATTCTAGAATTCATACATTTCAGGATTCTAGTATTCAGACATTCTATCATTCTTCCATTCATAGACCTTATGATTCTACAATTCATCTCTTCTAGGATTCTGGAACTCATCCTATATTATAATTCCCAATTTCAAACGTTCCCGTATTCTAGAATTTAGACATTTTGTGATTCTAGAATTCAGATATTCTAAAGCTCTAGAATTCAGATATGGTTGGAGTCCAGATTTCAGACTTTCTACAATTCTAGAACTCAGATATTTTGTGTTTCCAGAATTTCACACATTCCAGGATTCTAAAGTTCAATCCTGTCTTAGGATTCTAGAATGCGTACCTTCTAGGATTCTGGAATTCATACAGGTTGGGGTTCTAGAATTCATACATTCTAGGATTCCAGAATTCAAACCTTTATAGGATTCTAGAATTAATTCATTCAAGGATTCTAGAATCCGGACCTTTTTAGGATTCTAGAACTCATACATGCTAAGATTCCGGAATTTAGACCAGTTTAAGATTCTAGAATTCATACACTCTAAAATTCTAGAATGCCTACGTTCTAGGATTCTAAAATTCAGACTTTTTAAGGTTCTAGGATTCGGACATACTATAATTCTACAATTTCCACACTGCTTGAATTCTGGAATTCCGAATTTCTTCACTTATACCATTCTCGCATTTAAAAATTCTAGAATTCATGTATTCGGTGATTCTAGAATTCACACCTTCTCGGATTCTAGAATTCAGACCTCTTTAGGATTCCAGAATTCAGACTTTGTTCATTCTAGAACTCATGCATTAAAAGATTCTAGAATTCAGATCTATTTAGGATTCTAGAATTCATACATTCTAAGATTCTAGAATTCAGACCTAGTTAGGATTCTAGAATTCATACGTTTGGGCATTCTGGAATCCATACGTTCTAAACTTGCAAATTTTATGCATTCTACAATTCTAGGCTACACACCTTTCTAACATTGTGGAATCCATTCTTTCGAGGATTCTAAAATTCAGGCCTTCTTAAAGTTCTTGAATTCATACATTCTAGGATTCTAGGATTCTAGGATTTGGACACATTTAAGATTCTAGAATTCATACATTCTAAAATTCTGGAACCCAGATCTTGTTAGGATTCTAGAATGCATACATTATGGGATACTGGAATTCACCCATTCTGTGAGTCTAGAATTCAGACATTGTTTCTGGCATTCAGACGTTCTAAAATTCTAGAATTCAGACATCGTGGGTTTCTGGAACGGAGACATTCTGCAACACACATTTTAGTAGTCTTGCGTTCAGACATTCTGTGAATCTCGCATTCAGATATCCTATGATTCATGGAATCGTACCTTCCGGGATTCTGGAATTCACACTGTCCTAAGATTCCAGAACTCAGACGTTTCTTGATTCTACCATTCCGGAAATTAGACGTCCGGAGACTCTAGAATTCTAACATTTTATGACTCTAGAATTCAGACATTTTAGGATTCTAGAATTCAGACGTTTTAGGATTCTAGAATTCAGACATTGGAAGATTCTAGAATTCGGACCTTTTAAAGATTCTAGAGTCCATACATTCTAGGAATCCATAATTCAGACATCTTCTGAGTCTAGGTTTTCGACATTTTCACATTGGAGAATTCAGACCTGTTGAAGATTCTAGAATGCATACATTCCGAGATTCTGGAATTCACACATACTAAAATTCTAGAATTGAGACATCTTTGGATTCTAGAATTGTATCTGTCTACAATTCTAGAACTCATACATTTTCTGATTCTAGAATTCAGATGTTTTATCGTTTTACAATTCTGTAATTTGGACATGTGCAGATTCAGGATTCCAGCGTTTTATGATTCTAGATTCCATTCATTTTTGGATTCTAGAGTTCAGACCCTTTAGGATTCTAGAAATCTGACATTCGATGATTCTACATTTCAGAAATATTTGGGATTCTAGAATTCATACACTCTTGAAATCTAGAATTCATACATTCTAGGATTCTGGAATTCATGCATTCTCAAATTAAAAAAAGTCACACATTCCAGAATTCCAGAATACATGCCTTCTTAACATTGTAGAAGCCATTCTTTCTAGGATTCCAAAATTCAGACGTTTTTACAATGGTAGAATTCATGCGTTCTAGGATTCTAGGATATAGACATATTTAAGACTCTAGAATACATACATTCTAAAATTCTAGAATTCAGGTCTTGTTAGGATTCTAGAATTTATACATGATAGGATACTAGAATTCACATATTCTATGATTCTAGAATTCAGACATTTTATGTTTCTAGAATTCAGACATTCTGAAATTCTGGAATTCAGCCATTGTTGGATTCTAGAATTGAGACCCTCTGCAACACACATTTTAGGAGTCTTGCATTCAGACATTCCATGATTCCCATATTCAGACATCTTATCATCCTAGAATTCAGACCTTCTAGGATTCTAGAATTTGCACTATTTACAGATTCTAGAATTCATACATTCAAGGAATCTATGATTCAGTCATGTTATGATTCTAGGATTTTGACATTTTTACATTGTAGAATTCAGAGCCGTTTAAGATTCTAGAATGCATACATTCCAAGATTCTAGAATTCAAACCTGCTAAAATTCTAGAATTCAGACATCGTTGGATTCTGGAAATTTAACATTCTACAATTCTAGAACACACACATTTTCAGATTCTCGAATTCAGACGTGTTATGATTCTACAATTCTAGAATTTAGACATCCGGAACTTCTAAATTCTCCCTTTTTTTTTTTTTTTTTTTTTTTTGGTTCTAGAATTCAGACATTTTAGGATTCTAGAATTCATGCAATTGAAGATTCTGAAATCCGGATCTTTTTTTGGATGCCAGAATTCATATATTCTAGGGACCTAGGTTTCCTACTTTTTAGGTTTCTGGAAATCATACATTCTAGGATTCTGGAATTCCAGAATTCAGACCTTTAGAGGATTCTGGAGTTCATTCATTCTAGGATTCTAGGTTTCAGACTTTTCTAGTATTCTAGAATTCATGTATTCTTATATTCTGGAATTGAGACCTTTTTCAGATTCTAGAATCCATACACCCTGGGATTCTAGCATTCATTCATTTTAGGATTCTAGAACTAAGACTTTTTATGGTCCTAGAATTCAGACATACTACCATTCGACAGTTCCGACATGCTTGCATTCTAGAATTCAGCATTTCTTCCATGGTAGAATTCACACATTTTAGAATTCGAAAATTTTGACATTTTAACGATTCCACAATTCATACATTTTTCGGATTCTAGAATTGAGGCATTTTATGATTCTAGAATTCATACATTCCGGAATTCTAGAATACAGACTTTTTAGGATTCAGAAATTTATACATTCTACGATTTTAGAGGTTAGACGTTTTAAAGATGCTAGAATTCAGACTTCTTTAGGATTCTAGAATTTGTGCCTTGTAGGATTCCAGAATTCACACTTTCTAGCATTCTAGAATTCAGATATTTCTTGATGCTAGAATTCAGTCATTGTAAAATTCTAGAATTCAGACATCATCGCTGGATTCTGAAATTAAGACTTTCCACAATTCTAGGACTAACATTTTTTAGGGTTTTAGAATTGAGACATTTTATCATTGTAGAATTCTAGAATATGGACATCCTCATATTCTAGAATTCAGACATTTTATGATTTTAGGATTCATACAGTTTAGCACTATAGAATTCAGACCTTTTTAAGATTCTAGAATTCATACATTTCAGGATTCTAGTATTCAGACATTCTATCATTCTTCCATTCATAGACCTTATGATTCTACAATTCATCTCTTCTAGGATTCTGGAACTCATCCTATATTATAATTCCCAATTTCAAACGTTCCCGTATTCTAGAATTTAGACATTTTGTGATTCTAGAATTCAGATATTCTAAAGCTCTAGAATTCAGATATGGTTGGAGTCCAGATTTCAGACTTTCTACAATTCTAGAACTCAGATATTTTGTGTTTCCAGAATTTCACACATTCCAGGATTCTAAAGTTCAATCCTGTCTTAGGATTCTAGAATGCGTACCTTCTAGGATTCTGGAATTCATACAGGTTGGGGTTCTAGAATTCATACATTCTAGGATTCCAGAATTCAAACCTTTATAGGATTCTAGAATTAATTCATTCAAGGATTCTAGAATCCGGACCTTTTTAGGATTCTAGAACTCATACATGCTAAGATTCCGGAATTTAGACCAGTTTAAGATTCTAGAATTCATACACTCTAAAATTCTAGAATGCCTACGTTCTAGGATTCTAAAATTCAGACTTTTTAAGGTTCTAGGATTCGGACATACTATAATTCTACAATTTCCACACTGCTTGAATTCTGGAATTCCGAATTTCTTCACTTATACCATTCTCGCATTTAAAAATTCTAAAATTCATGTATTCGGTGATTCTAGAATTCACACCTTCTCGGATTCTAGAATTCAGACCTTTTTAGGATTCCAGAATTCAGACTTTGTTCATTCTAGAACTCATGCATTAAAAGATTCTAGAATTCAGATCTATTTAGGATTCTAGAATTCATACATTCTAAGATTCTAGAATTCAGACCTAGTTAGGATTCTAGAATTCATACGTTTGGGCATTCTGGAATCCATACGTTCTAAACTTGCAAATTTTATGCATTCTACAATTCTAGGCTACACACCTTTCTAACATTGTGGAATCCATTCTTTCGAGGATTCTAAAATTCAGGCCTTCTTAAAGTTCTTGAATTCATACATTCTAGGATTCTAGGATTCTAGGATTTGGACACATTTAAGATTCTAGAATTCATACATTCTAAAATTCTGGAACCCAGATCTTGTTAGGATTCTAGAATGCATACATTATGGGATACTGGAATTCACCCATTCTGTGAGTCTAGAATTCAGACATTGTTTCTGGCATTCAGACGTTCTACAATTCTAGAATTCAGACATCGTGGGTTTCTGGAACGGAGACATTCTGCAACACACATTTTAGTAGTCTTGCGTTCAGACATTCTGTGAATCTCGCATTCAGATATCCTATGATTCATGGAATCGTACCTTCCGGGATTCTGGAATTCACACTGTCCTAAGATTCCAGAACTCAGACGTTTCTTGATTCTACCATTCCGGAAATTAGACGTCCGGAGACTCTAGAATTCTAACATTTTATGACTCTAGAATTCAGACATTTTAGGATTCTAGAATTCAGACGTTTTAGGATTCTAGAATTCAGACATTGGAAGATTCTAGAATTCGGACCTTTTAAAGATTCTAGAGTCCATACATTCTAGGAATCCATAATTCAGACATCTTCTGAGTCTAGGTTTTCGACATTTTCACATTGGAGAATTCAGACCTGTTGAAGATTCTAGAATGCATACATTCCGAGATTCTGGAATTCACACATACTAAAATTCTAGAATTGAGACATCTTTGGATTCTAGAATTGTATCTGTCTACAATTCTAGAACTCATACATTTTCTGATTCTAGAATTCAGATGTTTTATCGTTTTACAATTCTGTAATTTGGACATGTGCAGATTCAGGATTCCAGCGTTTTATGATTCTAGATTCCATTCATTTTTGGATTCTAGAGTTCAGACCCTTTAGGATTCTAGAAATCTGACATTCGATGATTCTACATTTCAGAAATATTTGGGATTCTAGAATTCATACACTCTTGAAATCTAGAATTCATACATTCTAGGATTCTGGAATTCATGCATTCTCAAATTAAAAAAAGTCACACATTCCAGAATTCCAGAATACATGCCTTCTTAACATTGTAGAAGCCATTCTTTCTAGGATTCCAAAATTCAGACGTTTTTACAATGGTAGAATTCATGCGTTCTAGGATTCTAGGATATAGACATATTTAAGACTCTAGAATACATACATTCTAAAATTCTAGAATTCAGGTCTTGTTAGGATTCTAGAATTTATACATGATAGGATACTAGAATTCACATATTCTATGATTCTAGAATTCAGACATTTTATGTTTCTAGAATTCAGACATTCTGAAATTCTGGAATTCAGCCATTGTTGGATTCTAGAATTGAGACCCTCTGCAACACACATTTTAGGAGTCTTGCATTCAGACATTCCATGATTCCCATATTCAGACATCTTATCATCCTAGAATTCAGACCTTCTAGGATTCTAGAATTTGCACTATTTACAGATTCTAGAATTCATACATTCAAGGAATCTATGATTCAGTCATGTTATGATTCTAGGATTTTGACATTTTTACATTGAAGAATTCAGAGCCGTTTAAGATTCTAGAATGCATACATTCCAAGATTCTAGAATTCAAACCTGCTAAAATTCTAGAATTCAGACATCGTTGGATTCTGGAAATTTAACATTCTACAATTCTAGAACACACACATTTTCAGATTCTCGAATTCAGACGTGTTATGATTCTACAATTCTAGAATTTAGACATCCGGAACTTCTAAATTCTCACCTTTTTTTTTTTTTTTTTTTTTGGTTCTAGAATTCAGACATTTTAGGATTCTAGAATTCATGCAATTGAAGATTCTGAAATCCGGATCTTTTTTTGGATGCCAGAATTCATATATTCTAGGGACCTAGGTTTCCTACTTTTTAGGTTTCTGGAAATCATACATTCTAGGATTCTGGAATTCCAGAATTCAGACCTTTAGAGGATTCTGGAGTTCATTCATTCTAGGATTCTAGGTTTCAGACTTTTCTAGTATTCTAGAATTCATGTATTCTTATATTCTGGAATTGAGACCTTTTTCAGATTCTAGAATCCATACACCCTGGGATTCTAGCATTCATTCATTTTAGGATTCTAGAACTAAGACTTTTTATGGTCCTAGAATTCAGACATACTACCATTCGACAGTTCCGACATGCTTGCATTCTAGAATTCAGCATTTCTTCCATGGTAGAATTCACACATTTTAGAATTCGAAAATTTTGACATTTTAACGATTCCACAATTCATACATTTTTCGGATTCTAGAATTGAGGCATTTTATGATTCTAGAATTCATACATTCCGGAATTCTAGAATACAGACTTTTTAGGATTCAGAAATTTATACATTCTACGATTTTAGAGGTTAGACGTTTTAAAGATGCTAGAATTCAGACTTCTTTAGGATTCTAGAATTTGTGCCTTGTAGGATTCCAGAATTCACACTTTCTAGCATTCTAGAATTCAGATATTTCTTGATGCTAGAATTCAGTCATTGTAAAATTCTAGAATTCAGACATCATCGCTGGATTCTGAAATTAAGACTTTCCACAATTCTAGGACTAACATTTTTTAGGGTTTTAGAATTGAGACATTTTATCATTGTAGAATTCTAGAATATGGACATCCTCATATTCTAGAATTCAGACATTTTATGATTTTAGGATTCATACAGTTTAGCACTATAGAATTCAGACCTTTTTAAGATTCTAGAATTCATACATTTCAGGATTCTAGTATTCAGACATTCTATCATTCTTCCATTCATAGACCTTATGATTCTACAATTCATCTCTTCTAGGATTCTGGAACTCATCCTATATTATAATTCCCAATTTCAAACGTTCCCGTATTCTAGAATTTAGACATTTTGTGATTCTAGAATTCAGATATTCTAAAGCTCTAGAATTCAGATATGGTTGGAGTCCAGATTTCAGACTTTCTACAATTCTAGAACTCAGATATTTTGTGTTTCCAGAATTTCACACATTCCAGGATTCTAAAGTTCAATCCTGTCTTAGGATTCTAGAATGCGTACCTTCTAGGATTCTGGAATTCATACAGGTTGGGGTTCTAGAATTCATACATTCTAGGATTCCAGAATTCAAACCTTTATAGGATTCTAGAATTAATTCATTCAAGGATTCTAGAATCCGGACCTTTTTAGGATTCTAGAACTCATACATGCTAAGATTCCGGAATTTAGACCAGTTTAAGATTCTAGAATTCATACACTCTAAAATTCTAGAATGCCTACGTTCTAGGATTCTAAAATTCAGACTTTTTAAGGTTCTAGGATTCGGACATACTATAATTCTACAATTTCCACACTGCTTGAATTCTGGAATTCCGAATTTCTTCACTTATACCATTCTCGCATTTAAAAATTCTAGAATTCATGTATTCGGTGATTCTAGAATTCACACCTTCTCGGATTCTAGAATTCAGACCTCTTTAGGATTCCAGAATTCAGACTTTGTTCATTCTAGAACTCATGCATTAAAAGATTCTAGAATTCAGATCTATTTAGGATTCTAGAATTCATACATTCTAAGATTCTAGAATTCAGACCTAGTTAGGATTCTAGAATTCATACGTTTGGGCATTCTGGAATCCATACGTTCTAAACTTGCAAATTTTATGCATTCTACAATTCTAGGCTACACACCTTTCTAACATTGTGGAATCCATTCTTTCGAGGATTCTAAAATTCAGGCCTTCTTAAAGTTCTTGAATTCATACATTCTAGGATTCTAGGATTCTAGGATTTGGACACATTTAAGATTCTAGAATTCATACATTCTAAAATTCTGGAACCCAGATCTTGTTAGGATTCTAGAATGCATACATTATGGGATACTGGAATTCACCCATTCTGTGAGTCTAGAATTCAGACATTGTTTCTGGCATTCAGACGTTCTAAAATTCTAGAATTCAGACATCGTGGGTTTCTGGAACGGAGACATTCTGCAACACACATTTTAGTAGTCTTGCGTTCAGACATTCTGTGAATCTCGCATTCAGATATCCTATGATTCATGGAATCGTACCTTCCGGGATTCTGGAATTCACACTGTCCTAAGATTCCAGAACTCAGACGTTTCTTGATTCTACCATTCCGGAAATTAGACGTCCGGAGACTCTAGAATTCTAACATTTTATGACTCTAGAATTCAGACATTTTAGGATTCTAGAATTCAGACGTTTTAGGATTCTAGAATTCAGACATTGGAAGATTCTAGAATTCGGACCTTTTAAAGATTCTAGAGTCCATACATTCTAGGAATCCATAATTCAGACATCTTCTGAGTCTAGGTTTTCGACATTTTCACATTGGAGAATTCAGACCTGTTGAAGATTCTAGAATGCATACATTCCGAGATTCTGGAATTCACACATACTAAAATTCTAGAATTGAGACATCTTTGGATTCTAGAATTGTATCTGTCTACAATTCTAGAACTCATACATTTTCTGATTCTAGAATTCAGATGTTTTATCGTTTTACAATTCTGTAATTTGGACATGTGCAGATTCAGGATTCCAGCGTTTTATGATTCTAGATTCCATTCATTTTTGGATTCTAGAGTTCAGACCCTTTAGGATTCTAGAAATCTGACATTCGATGATTCTACATTTCAGAAATATTTGGGATTCTAGAATTCATACACTCTTGAAATCTAGAATTCATACATTCTAGGATTCTGGAATTCATGCATTCTCAAATTAAAAAAAGTCACACATTCCAGAATTCCAGAATACATGCCTTCTTAACATTGTAGAAGCCATTCTTTCTAGGATTCCAAAATTCAGACGTTTTTACAATGGTAGAATTCATGCGTTCTAGGATTCTAGGATATAGACATATTTAAGACTCTAGAATACATACATTCTAAAATTCTAGAATTCAGGTCTTGTTAGGATTCTAGAATTTATACATGATAGGATACTAGAATTCACATATTCTATGATTCTAGAATTCAGACATTTTATGTTTCTAGAATTCAGACATTCTGAAATTCTGGAATTCAGCCATTGTTGGATTCTAGAATTGAGACCCTCTGCAACACACATTTTAGGAGTCTTGCATTCAGACATTCCATGATTCCCATATTCAGACATCTTATCATCCTAGAATTCAGACCTTCTAGGATTCTAGAATTTGCACTATTTACAGATTCTAGAATTCATACATTCAAGGAATCTATGATTCAGTCATGTTATGATTCTAGGATTTTGACATTTTTACATTGTAGAATTCAGAGCCGTTTAAGATTCTAGAATGCATACATTCCAAGATTCTAGAATTCAAACCTGCTAAAATTCTAGAATTCAGACATCGTTGGATTCTGGAAATTTAACATTCTACAATTCTAGAACACACACATTTTCAGATTCTCGAATTCAGACGTGTTATGATTCTACAATTCTAGAATTTAGACATCCGGAACTTCTAAATTCTCACCTTTTTTTTTTTTTTTTTTTTTTTGGTTCTAGAATTCAGACATTTTAGGATTCTAGAATTCATGCAATTGAAGATTCTGAAATCCGGATCTTTTTTTGGATGCCAGAATTCATATATTCTAGGGACCTAGGTTTCCTACTTTTTAGGTTTCTGGAAATCATACATTCTAGGATTCTGGAATTCCAGAATTCAGACCTTTAGAGGATTCTGGAGTTCATTCATTCTAGGATTCTAGGTTTCAGACTTTTCTAGTATTCTAGAATTCATGTATTCTTATATTCTGGAATTGAGACCTTTTTCAGATTCTAGAATCCATACACCCTGGGATTCTAGCATTCATTCATTTTAGGATTCTAGAACTAAGACTTTTTATGGTCCTAGAATTCAGACATACTACCATTCGACAGTTCCGACATGCTTGCATTCTAGAATTCAGCCTTTCTTCCATGGTAGAATTCACACATTTTAGAATTCGAAAATTTTGACATTTTAACGATTCCACAATTCATACATTTTTCGGATTCTAGAATTGAGGCATTTTATGATTCTAGAATTCATACATTCCGGAATTCTAGAATACAGACTTTTTAGGATTCAGAAATTTATACATTCTACGATTTTAGAGGTTAGACGTTTTAAAGATGCTAGAATTCAGACTTCTTTAGGATTCTAGAATTTGTGCCTTGTAGGATTCCAGAATTCACACTTTCTAGCATTCTAGAATTCAGATATTTCTTGATGCTAGAATTCAGTCATTGTAAAATTCTAGAATTCAGACATCATCGCTGGATTCTGAAATTAAGACTTTCCACAATTCTAGGACTAACATTTTTTAGGGTTTTAGAATTGAGACATTTTATCATTGTAGAATTCTAGAATATGGACATCCTCATATTCTAGAATTCAGACATTTTATGATTTTAGGATTCATACAGTTTAGCACTATAGAATTCAGACCTTTTTAAGATTCTAGAATTCATACATTTCAGGATTCTAGTATTCAGACATTCTATCATTCTTCCATTCATAGACCTTATGATTCTACAATTCATCTCTTCTAGGATTCTGGAACTCATCCTATATTATAATTCCCAATTTCAAACGTTCCCGTATTCTAGAATTTAGACATTTTGTGATTCTAGAATTCAGATATTCTAAAGCTCTAGAATTCAGATATGGTTGGAGTCCAGATTTCAGACTTTCTACAATTCTAGAACTCAGATATTTTGTGTTTCCAGAATTTCACACATTCCAGGATTCTAAAGTTCAATCCTGTCTTAGGATTCTAGAATGCGTACCTTCTAGGATTCTGGAATTCATACAGGTTGGGGTTCTAGAATTCATACATTCTAGGATTCCAGAATTCAAACCTTTATAGGATTCTAGAATTAATTCATTCAAGGATTCTAGAATCCGGACCTTTTTAGGATTCTAGAACTCATACATGCTAAGATTCCGGAATTTAGACCAGTTTAAGATTCTAGAATTCATACACTCTAAAATTCTAGAATGCCTACGTTCTAGGATTCTAAAATTCAGACTTTTTAAGGTTCTAGGATTCGGACATACTATAATTCTACAATTTCCACACTGCTTGAATTCTGGAATTCCGAATTTCTTCACTTATACCATTCTCGCATTTAAAAATTCTAGAATTCATGTATTCGGTGATTCTAGAATTCACACCTTCTCGGATTCTAGAATTCAGACCTCTTTAGGATTCCAGAATTCAGACTTTGTTCCTTCTAGAACTCATGCATTAAAAGATTCTAGAATTCAGATCTATTTAGGATTCTAGAATTCATACATTCTAAGATTCTAGAATTCAGACCTAGTTAGGATTCTAGAATTCATACGTTTGGGCATTCTGGAATCCATACGTTCTAAACTTGCAAATTTTATGCATTCTACAATTCTAGGCTACACACCTTTCTAACATTGTGGAATCCATTCTTTCGAGGATTCTAAAATTCAGGCCTTCTTAAAGTTCTTGAATTCATACATTCTAGGATTCTAGGATTCTAGGATTTGGACACATTTAAGATTCTAGAATTCATACATTCTAAAATTCTGGAACCCAGATCTTGTTAGGATTCTAGAATGCATACATTATGGGATACTGGAATTCACCCATTCTGTGAGTCTAGAATTCAGACATTGTTTCTGGCATTCAGACGTTCTAAAATTCTAGAATTCAGACATCGTGGGTTTCTGGAACGGAGACATTCTGCAACACACATTTTAGTAGTCTTGCGTTCAGACATTCTGTGAATCTCGCATTCAGATATCCTATGATTCATGGAATCGTACCTTCCGGGATTCTGGAATTCACACTGTCCTAAGATTCCAGAACTCAGACGTTTCTTGATTCTACCATTCCGGAAATTAGACGTCCGGAGACTCTAGAATTCTAACATTTTATGACTCTAGAATTCAGACATTTTAGGATTCTAGAATTCAGACGTTTTAGGATTCTAGAATTCAGACATTGGAAGATTCTAGAATTCGGACCTTTTAAAGATTCTAGAGTCCATACATTCTAGGAATCCATAATTCAGACATCTTCTGAGTCTAGGTTTTCGACATTTTCACATTGGAGAATTCAGACCTGTTGAAGATTCTAGAATGCATACATTCCGAGATTCTGGAATTCACACATACTAAAATTCTAGAATTGAGACATCTTTGGATTCTAGAATTGTATCTGTCTACAATTCTAGAACTCATACATTTTCTGATTCTAGAATTCAGATGTTTTATCGTTTTACAATTCTGTAATTTGGACATGTGCAGATTCAGGATTCCAGCGTTTTATGATTCTAGATTCCATTCATTTTTGGATTCTAGAGTTCAGACCCTTTAGGATTCTAGAAATCTGACATTCGATGATTCTACATTTCAGAAATATTTGGGATTCTAGAATTCATACACTCTTGAAATCTAGAATTCATACATTCTAGGATTCTGGAATTCATGCATTCTCAAATTAAAAAAAGTCACACATTCCAGAATTCCAGAATACATGCCTTCTTAACATTGTAGAAGCCATTCTTTCTAGGATTCCAAAATTCAGACGTTTTTACAATGGTAGAATTCATGCGTTCTAGGATTCTAGGATATAGACATATTTAAGACTCTAGAATACATACATTCTAAAATTCTAGAATTCAGGTCTTGTTAGGATTCTAGAATTTATACATGATAGGATACTAGAATTCACATATTCTATGATTCTAGAATTCAGACATTTTATGTTTCTAGAATTCAGACATTCTGAAATTCTGGAATTCAGCCATTGTTGGATTCTAGAATTGAGACCCTCTGCAACACACATTTTAGGAGTCTTGCATTCAGACATTCCATGATTCCCATATTCAGACATCTTATCATCCTAGAATTCAGACCTTCTAGGATTCTAGAATTTGCACTATTTACAGATTCTAGAATTCATACATTCAAGGAATCTATGATTCAGTCATGTTATGATTCTAGGATTTTGACATTTTTACATTGTAGAATTCAGAGCCGTTTAAGATTCTAGAATGCATACATTCCAAGATTCTAGAATTCACACCTGCTAAAATTCTAGAATTCAGACATCGTTGGATTCTGGAAATTTAACATTCTACAATTCTAGAACACACACATTTTCAGATTCTCGAATTCAGACGTGTTATGATTCTACAATTCTAGAATTTAGACATCCGGAACTTCTAAATTCTCACCTTTTTTTTTTTTTTTTGGTTCTAGAATTCAGACATTTTAGGATTCTAGAATTCATGCAATTGAAGATTCTGAAATCCGGATCTTTTTTTGGATGCCAGAATTCATATATTCTAGGGACCTAGGTTTCCTACTTTTTAGGTTTCTGGAAATCATACATTCTAGGATTCTGGAATTCCAGAATTCAGACCTTTAGAGGATTCTGGAGTTCATTCATTCTAGGATTCTAGGTTTCAGACTTTTCTAGTATTCTAGAATTCATGTATTCTTATATTCTGGAATTGAGACCTTTTTCAGATTCTAGAATCCATACACCCTGGGATTCTAGCATTCATTCATTTTAGGATTCTAGAACTAAGACTTTTTATGGTCCTAGAATTCAGACATACTACCATTCGACAGTTCCGACATGCTTGCATTCTAGAATTCAGCCTTTCTTCCATGGTAGAATTCACACATTTTAGAATTCGAAAATTTTGACATTTTAACGATTCCACAATTCATACATTTTTCGGATTCTAGAATTGAGGCATTTTATGATTCTAGAATTCATACATTCCGGAATTCTAGAATACAGACTTTTTAGGATTCAGAAATTTATACATTCTACGATTTTAGAGGTTAGACGTTTTAAAGATGCTAGAATTCAGACTTCTTTAGGATTCTAGAATTTGTGCCTTGTAGGATTCCAGAATTCACACTTTCTAGCATTCTAGAATTCAGATATTTCTTGATGCTAGAATTCAGTCATTGTAAAATTCTAGAATTCAGACATCATCGCTGGATTCTGAAATTAAGACTTTCCACAATTCTAGGACTAACATTTTTTAGGGTTTTAGAATTGAGACATTTTATCATTGTAGAATTCTAGAATATGGACATCCTCATATTCTAGAATTCAGACATTTTATGATTTTAGGATTCATACAGTTTAGCACTATAGAATTCAGACCTTTTTAAGATTCTAGAATTCATACATTTCAGGATTCTAGTATTCAGACATTCTATCATTCTTCCATTCATAGACCTTATGATTCTACAATTCATCTCTTCTAGGATTCTGGAACTCATCCTATATTATAATTCCCAATTTCAAACGTTCCCGTATTCTAGAATTTAGACATTTTGTGATTCTAGAATTCAGATATTCTAAAGCTCTAGAATTCAGATATGGTTGGAGTCCAGATTTCAGACTTTCTACAATTCTAGAACTCAGATATTTTGTGTTTCCAGAATTTCACACATTCCAGGATTCTAAAGTTCAATCCTGTCTTAGGATTCTAGAATGCGTACCTTCTAGGATTCTGGAATTCATACAGGTTGGGGTTCTAGAATTCATACATTCTAGGATTCCAGAATTCAAACCTTTATAGGATTCTAGAATTAATTCATTCAAGGATTCTAGAATCCGGACCTTTTTAGGATTCTAGAACTCATACATGCTAAGATTCCGGAATTTAGACCAGTTTAAGATTCTAGAATTCATACACTCTAAAATTCTAGAATGCCTACGTTCTAGGATTCTAAAATTCAGACTTTTTAAGGTTCTAGGATTCGGACATACTATAATTCTACAATTTCCACACTGCTTGAATTCTGGAATTCCGAATTTCTTCACTTATACCATTCTCGCATTTAAAAATTCTAAAATTCATGTATTCGGTGATTCTAGAATTCACACCTTCTCGGATTCTAGAATTCAGACCTCTTTAGGATTCCAGAATTCAGACTTTGTTCATTCTAGAACTCATGCATTAAAAGATTCTAGAATTCAGATCTATTTAGGATTCTAGAATTCATACATTCTAAGATTCTAGAATTCAGACCTAGTTAGGATTCTAGAATTCATACGTTTGGGCATTCTGGAATCCATACGTTCTAAACTTGCAAATTTTATGCATTCTACAATTCTAGGCTACACACCTTTCTAACATTGTGGAATCCATTCTTTCGAGGATTCTAAAATTCAGGCCTTCTTAAAGTTCTTGAATTCATACATTCTAGGATTCTAGGATTCTAGGATTTGGACACATTTAAGATTCTAGAATTCATACATTCTAAAATTCTGGAACCAAGATCTTGTTAGGATTCTAGAATGCATACATTATGGGATACTGGAATTCACCCATTCTGTGAGTCTAGAATTCAGACATTGTTTCTGGCATTCAGACGTTCTACAATTCTAGAATTCAGACATCGTGGGTTTCTGGAACGGAGACATTCTGCAACACACATTTTAGTAGTCTTGCGTTCAGACATTCTGTGAATCTCGCATTCAGATATCCTATGATTCATGGAATCGTACCTTCCGGGATTCTGGAATTCACACTGTCCTAAGATTCCAGAACTCAGACGTTTCTTGATTCTACCATTCCGGAAATTAGACGTCCGGAGACTCTAGAATTCTAACATTTTATGACTCTAGAATTCAGACATTTTAGGATTCTAGAATTCAGACGTTTTAGGATTCTAGAATTCAGACATTGGAAGATTCTAGAATTCGGACCTTTTAAAGATTCCAGAGTCCATACATTCTAGGAATCCATAATTCAGACATCTTCTGAGTCTAGGTTTTCGACATTTTCACATTGGAGAATTCAGACCTGTTGAAGATTCTAGAATGCATACATTCCGAGATTCTGGAATTCACACATACTAAAATTCTAGAATTGAGACATCTTTGGATTCTAGAATTGTATCTGTCTACAATTCTAGAACTCATACATTTTCTGATTCTAGAATTCAGATGTCTTATCGTTTTACAATTCTGTAATTTGGACATGTGCAGATTCAGGATTCCAGCGTTTTATGATTCTAGATTCCATTCATTTTTGGATTCTAGAGTTCAGACCCTTTATGATTCTAGAAATCTGACATTCGATGATTCTACATTTCAGAAATATTTGGGATTCTAGAATTCATACACTCTTGAAATCTAGAATTCATACATTCTAGGATTCTGGAATTCATGCATTCTCAAATTAAAAAAAGTCACACATTCCAGAATTCTAGAATACATGCCTTCTTAACATTGTAGAAGCCATTCTTTCTAGGATTCCAAAATTCAGACGTTTTTACAATGGTAGAATTCATGCGTTCTAGGATTCTAGGATATAGACATATTTAAGACTCTAGAATACATACATTCTAAAATTCTAGAATTCAGGTCTTGTTAGGATTCTAGAATTTATACATGATAGGATACTAGAATTCACATATTCTATGATTCTAGAATTCAGACATTTTATGTTTCTAGAATTCAGACATTCTGAAATTCTGGAATTCAGCCATTGTTGGATTCTAGAATTGAGACCCTCTGCAACACACATTTTAGGAGTCTTGCATTCAGACATTCCATGATTCCCATATTCAGACATCTTATCATCCTAGAATTCAGACCTTCTAGGATTCTAGAATTTGCACTATTTACAGATTCTAGAATTCATACATTCAAGGAATCTATGATTCAGTCATGTTATGATTCTAGGATTTTGACATTTTTACATTGTAGAATTCAGAGCCGTTTAAGATTCTAGAATGCATACATTCCAAGATTCTAGAATTCACACCTGCTAAAATTCTAGAATTCAGACATCGTTGGATTCTGGAAATTTAACATTCTACAATTCTAGAACACACACATTTTCAGATTCTCGAATTCAGACGTGTTATGATTCTACAATTCTAGAATTTAGACATCCGGAACTTCTAAATTCTCACCTTTTTTTTTTTTTTTTTTTGGTTCTAGAATTCAGACATTTTAGGATTCTAGAATTCATGCAATTGAAGATTCTGAAATCCGGATCTTTTTTTGGATGCCAGAATTCATATATTCTAGGGACCTAGGTTTCCTACTTTTTAGGTTTCTGGAAATCATACATTCTAGCATTCTGGAATTCCAGAATTCAGACCTTTAGAGGTTTCTGGAGTTCATTCATTCTAGGATTCTAGGTTTCAGACTTTTCTAGTATTCTAGAATTCATGTATTCTTATATTCTGCAATTGAGACCTTTTTCAGATTCTAGAATCCATACACCCTGGGATTCTAGCATTCATTCATTTTAGGATTCTAGAACTAAGACTTTTTATGGTCCTAGAATTCAGACATACTACCATTCGACAGTTCCGACATGCTTGCATTCTAGAATTCAGCATTTCTTCCATGGTAGAATTCACACATTTTAGAATTCGAAAATTTTGACATTTTAACGATTCCACAATTCATACATTTTTCGGATTCTAGAATTGAGGCATTTTATGATTCTAGAATTCATACATTCCGGAATTCTAGAATACAGACTTTTTAGGATTCAGAAGTTTATACATTCTACGATTTTAGAGGTTAGACGTTTTAAAGATGCTAGAATTCAGACTTCTTTAGGATTCTAGAATTTGTGCCTTGTAGGATTCCAGAATTCACACTTTCTAGCATTCTAGAATTCAGATATTTCTTGATGCTAGAATTCAGTCGTTGTAAAATTCTAGAATTCAGACATCATCGCTGGATTCTGAAATTAAGACTTTCCACAATTCTAGGACTAACATTTTTTAGGGTTTTAGAATTGAGACATTTTATCATTGTAGAATTCTAGAATATGGACATCCTCATATTCTAGAATTCAGACATTTTATGATTTTAGGATTCATACAGTTTAGCACTATAGAATTCAGACCTTTTTAAGATTCTAGAATTCATACATTTCAGGATTCTAGTATTCAGACATTCTATCATTCTTCCATTCATAGACCTTATGATTCTACAATTCATCTCTTCTAGGATTCTGGAACTCATCCTATATTATAATTCCCAATTTCAAACGTTCCCGTATTCTAGAATTTAGACATTTTGTGATTCTAGAATTCAGATATTCTAAAGCTCTAGAATTCAGATATGGTTGGAGTCCAGATTTCAGACTTTCTACAATTCTAGAACTCAGATATTTTGTGTTTCCAGAATTTCACACATTCCAGGATTCTAAAGTTCAATCCTGTCTTAGGATTCTAGAATGCGTACCTTCTAGGATTCTGGAATTCATACAGGTTGGGGTTCTAGAATTCATACATTCTAGGATTCCAGAATTCAAACCTTTATAGGATTCTAGAATTAATTCATTCAAGGATTCTAGAATCCGGACCTTTTTAGGATTCTAGAACTCATACATGCTAAGATTCCGGGATTTAGACCAGTTTAAGATTCTAGAATTCATACACTCTAAAATTCTAGAATGCCTACGTTCTAGGATTCTAAAATTCAGACTTTTTAAGGTTCTAGGATTCGGACATACTATAATTCTACAATTTCCACACTGCTTGAATTCTGGAATTCCGAATTTCTTCACTTATACCATTCTCGCATTTAAAAATTCTAGAATTCATGTATTCGGTGATTCTAGAATTCACACCTTCTCGGATTCTAGAATTCAGACCTCTTTAGGATTCCAGAATTCAGACTTTGTTCCTTCTAGAACTCATGCATTAAAAGATTCTAGAATTCAGATCTATTTAGGATTCTAGAATTCATACATTCTAAGATTCTAGAATTCAGACCTAGTTAGGATTCTAGAATTCATACGTTTGGGCATTCTGGAATCCATACGTTCTAAACTTGCAAATTTTATGCATTCTACAATTCTAGGCTACACACCTTTCTAACATTGTGGAATCCATTCTTTCGAGGATTCTAAAATTCAGGCCTTCTTAAAGTTCTTGAATTCATACATTCTAGGATTCTAGGATTCTAGGATTTGGACACATTTAAGATTCTAGAATTCATACATTCTAAAATTCTGGAACCCAGATCTTGTTAGGATTCTAGAATGCATACATTATGGGATACTGGAATTCACCCATTCTGTGAGTCTAGAATTCAGACATTGTTTCTGGCATTCAGACGTTCTACAATTCTAGAATTCAGACATCGTGGGTTTCTGGAACGGAGACATTCTGCAACACACATTTTAGTAGTCTTGCGTTCAGACATTCTGTGAATCTCGCATTCAGATATCCTATGATTCATGGAATCGTACCTTCCGGGATTCTGGAATTCACACTGTCCTAAGATTCCAGAACTCAGACGTTTCTTGATTCTACCATTCCGGAAATTAGACGTCCGGAGACTCTAGAATTCTAACATTTTATGACTCTAGAATTCAGACATTTTAGGATTCTAGAATTCAGACGTTTTAGGATTCTAGAATTCAGACATTGGAAGATTCTAGAATTCGGACCTTTTAAAGATTCCAGAGTCCATACATTCTAGGAATCCATAATTCAGACATCTTCTGAGTCTAGGTTTTCGACATTTTCACATTGGAGAATTCAGACCTGTTGAAGATTCTAGAATGCATACATTCCGAGATTCTGGAATTCACACATACTAAAATTCTAGAATTGAGACATCTTTGGATTCTAGAATTGTATCTGTCTACAATTCTAGAACTCATACATTTTCTGATTCTAGAATTCAGATGTTTTATCGTTTTACAATTCTGTAATTTGGACATGTGCAGATTCAGGATTCCAGCGTTTTATGATTCTAGATTCCATTCATTTTTGGATTCTAGAGTTCAGACCCTTTATGATTCTAGAAATCTGACATTCGATGATTCTACATTTCAGAAATATTTGGGATTCTAGAATTCATACACTCTTGAAATCTAGAATTCATACAGTCTAGGATTCTGGAATTCATGCATTCTCAAATTAAAAAAAGTCACACATTCCAGAATTCTAGAATACATGCCTTCTTAACATTGTAGAAGCCATTCTTTCTAGGATTCCAAAATTCAGACGTTTTTACAATGGTAGAATTCATGCGTTCTAGGATTCTAGGATATAGACATATTTAAGACTCTAGAATACATACATTCTAAAATTCTAGAATTCAGGTCTTGTTAGGATTCTAGAATTTATACATGATAGGATACTAGAATTCACATATTCTATGATTCTAGAATTCAGACATTTTATGTTTCTAGAATTCAGACATTCTGAAATTCTGGAATTCAGCCATTGTTGGATTCTAGAATTGAGACCCTCTGCAACACACATTTTAGGAGTCTTGCATTCAGACA
The DNA here is from genome assembly GCF_048565385.1 of Saimiri boliviensis. Classification (NCBI taxonomy): domain Eukaryota; kingdom Metazoa; phylum Chordata; class Mammalia; order Primates; family Cebidae; genus Saimiri; species Saimiri boliviensis. Next base: position 80,437,450 of record NC_133470.1, on the reverse strand, counting down.
TTCCATGATTCCCATATTCAGACATCTTATCATCCTAGAATTCAGACCTTCTAGGATTCTAGAATTTGCACTATTTACAGATTCTAGAATTCATACATTCAAGGAATCTATGATTCAGTCATGTTATGATTCTAGGATTTTGACATTTTTACATTGTAGAATTCAGAGCCGTTTAAGATTCTAGAATGCATACATTCCAAGATTCTAGAATTCACACCTGCTAAAATTCTAGAATTCAGACATCGTTGGATTCTGGAAATTTAACATACTACAATTCTAGAACACACACATTTTCAGATTCTCGAATTCAGACGTGTTATGATTCTACAATTCTAGAATTTAGACATCCGGAACTTCTAAATTCTCACCTTTTTTTTTTTTTTTTGGTTCTAGAATTCAGACATTTTAGGATTCTAGAATTCATGCATTTGAAGATTCTGAAATCCGGATCTTTTTTGGGATGCCAGAATTCATATATTCTAGGGACCTAGGTTTCCTACTTTTTAGGTTTCTGGAAATCATACATTCTAGGATTCTGGAATTCCAGAATTCAGACCTTTAGAGGATTCTGGAGTTCATTCATTCTAGGATTCTAGGTTTCAGACTTTTCTAGTATTCTAGAATTCATGTATTCTTATATTCTGGAATTGAGACCTTTTTCAGATTCTAGAATCCATACACCCTGGGATTCTAGCATTCATTCATTTTAGGATTCTAGAACTAAGACTTTTTATGGTCCTAGAATTCAGACATACTACCATTCGACAGTTCCGACATGCTTGCATTCTAGAATTCAGCATTTCTTCCATGGTAGAATTCACACATTTTAGAATTCGAAAATTTTGACATTTTAACGATTCCACAATTCATACATTTTTCGGATTCTAGAATTGAGGCATTTTATGATTCTAGAATTCATACATTCCGGAATTCTAGAATACAGACTTTTTAGGATTCAGAAGTTTATACATTCTACGATTTTAGAGGTTAGACGTTTTAAAGATGCTAGAATTCAGACTTCTTTAGGATTCTAGAATTTGTGCCTTGTAGGATTCCAGAATTCACACTTTCTAGCATTCTAGAATTCAGATATTTCTTGATTCTAGAATTCAGTCATTGTAAAATTCTAGAATTCAGACATCATCGCTGGATTCTGAAATTAAGACTTTCCACAATTCTAGGACTAACATTTTTTAGGGTTTTAGAATTGAGACATTTTATCATTGTAGAATTCTAGAATATGGACATCCTCATATTCTAGAATTCAGACATTTTATGATTTTAGGATTCATACAGTTTAGCACTATAGAATTCAGACCTTTTTAAGATTCTAGAATTCATACATTTCAGGATTCTAGTATTCAGACATTCTATCATTCTTCCATTCATAGACCTTATGATTCTACAATTCATTTCTTCTAGGATTCTGGAACTCATCCTATATTATAATTCAAAATTTCAAACGTTCCTGTATTCTAGAATTTAGACATTTTGTGATTCTAGAATTCAGATATTCTAAAGCTCTAGAATTCAGATATGGTTGGAGTCCAGATTTCAGACTTTCTACAATTCTAGAACTCAGATATTTTGTGTTTCCAGAATTTCACACATTCCAGGATTCTAAAGTTCAATCCTGTCTTAGGATTCTAGAATGCGTACCTTCTAGGATTCTGGAATTCATACAGGTTGGGGTTCTAGAATTCATACATTCTAGGATTCCAGAATTCAAACCTTTATAGGATTCTAGAATTAATTCATTCAAGGATTCTAGAATCCGGACCTTTTTAGGATTCTAGAACTCATACATGCTAAGATTCCGGAATTTAGACCAGTTTAAGATTCTAGAATTCATACACTCTAAAATTCTAGAATGCCTACGTTCTAGGATTCTAAAATTCAGACTTTTTAAGGTTCTAGGATTCGGACATACTATAATTCTACAATTTCCACATTGCTTGAATTCTGGAATTCCGAATTTCTTCATTTATACCATTCTCGCATTTAAAAATTCTAAAATTCATGTATTCGGTGATTCTAGAATTCACACCTTCTCGGATTCTAGAATTCAGACCTCTTTAGGATTCCAGAATTCAGACTTTGTTCATTCTAGAACTCATGCATTAAAAGATTCTAGAATTCAGATCTATTTAGGATTCTAGAATTCATACATTCTAAGATTCTAGAATTCAGACCTAGTTAGGATTCTAGAATTCATACGTTTGGGCATTCTGGAATCCATACGTTCTAAACTTGCAAATTTTATGCATTCTACAATTCTAGGCTACACACCTTTCTAACATTGTGGAATCCATTCTTTCGAGGATTCTAAAATTCAGGCCTTCTTAAAGTTCTTGAATTCATACATTCTAGGATTCTAGGATTCTAGGATTTGGACACATTTAAGATTCTAGAATTCATACATTCTAAAATTCTGGAACCCAGATCTTGTTAGGATTCTAGAATGCATACATTATGGGATACTGGAATTCACCCATTCTATGAGTCTAGAATTCAGACATTGTTTCTGGCATTCAGACGTTCTACAATTCTAGAATTCAGACATCGTGGGTTTCTGGAACGGAGACATTCTGCAACACACATTTTAGTAGTCTTGCGTTCAGACATTCTGTGAATCTCGCATTCAGATATCCTATGATTCATGGAATCGTACCTTCCGGGATTCTGGAATTCACACTGTCCTAAGATTCCAGAACTCAGACGTTTCTTGATTCTACCATTCCGGAAATTAGACGTCCGGAGACTCTAGAATTCTAACATTTTATGACTCTAGAATTCAGACATTTTAGGATTCTAGAATTCAGACGTTTTAGGATTCTAGAATTCAGACATTGGAAGATTCTAGAATTCGGACCTTTTAAAGATTCCAGAGTCCATACATTCTAGGAATCCATAATTCAGACATCTTCTGAGTCTAGGTTTTCGACATTTTCACATTGGAGAATTCAGACCTGTTGAAGATTCTAGAATGCATACATTCCGAGATTCTGGAATTCACACATACTAAAATTCTAGAATTGAGACATCTTTGGATTCTAGAATTGTATCTGTCTACAATTCTAGAACTCATACATTTTCTGATTCTAGAATTCAGATGTTTTATCGTTTTACAATTCTGTAATTTGGACATGTGCAGATTCAGGATTCCAGCGTTTTATGATTCTAGATTCCATTCATTTTTGGATTCTAGAGTTCAGACCCTTTATGATTCTAGAAATCTGACATTCGATGATTCTACATTTCAGAAATATTTGGGATTCTAGAATTCATACACTCTTGAAATCTAGAATTCATACAGTCTAGGATTCTGGAATTCATGCATTCTCAAATTAAAAAAAGTCACACATTCCAGAATTCTAGAATACATGCCTTCTTAACATTGTAGAAGCCATTCTTTCTAGGATTCCAAAATTCAGACGTTTTTACAATGGTAGAATTCATGCGTTCTAGGATTCTAGGATATAGACATATTTAAGACTCTAGAATACATACATTCTAAAATTCTAGAATTCAGGTCTTGTTAGGATTCTAGAATTTATACATGATAGGATACTAGAATTCACATATTCTATGATTCTAGAATTCAGACATTTTATGTTTCTAGAATTCAGACATTCTGAAATTCTGGAATTCAGCCATTGTTGGATTCTAGAATTGAGACCCTCTGCAACACACATTTTAGGAGTCTTGCATTCAGACATTCCATGATTCCCATATTCAGACATCTTATCATCCTAGAATTCAGACCTTCTAGGATTCTAGAATTTGCACTATTTACAGATTCTAGAATTCATACATTCAAGGAATCTATGATTCAGTCATGTTATGATTCTAGGATTTTGACATTTTTACATTGTAGAATTCAGAGCCGTTTAAGATTCTAGAATGCATACATTCCAAGATTCTAGAATTCACACCTGCTAAAATTCTAGAATTCAGACATCGTTGGATTCTGGAAATTTAACATTCTACAATTCTAGAACACACACATTTTCAGATTCTCGAATTCAGACGTGTTATGATTCTACAATTCTAGAATTTAGACATCCGGAACTTCTAAATTCTCACCTTTTTTTTTTTTTTTTGGTTCTAGAATTCAGACATTTTAGGATTCTAGAATTCATGCATTTGAAGATTCTGAAATCCGGATCTTTTTTGGGATGCCAGAATTCATATATTCTAGGGACCTAGGTTTCCTACTTTTTAGGTTTCTGGAAATCATACATTCTAGGATTCTGGAATTCCAGAATTCAGACCTTTAGAGGATTCTGGAGTTCATTCATTCTAGGATTCTAGGTTTCAGACTTTTCTAGTATTCTAGAATTCATGTATTCTTATATTCTGGAATTGAGACCTTTTTCAGATTCTAGAATCCATACACCCTGGGATTCTAGCATTCATTCATTTTAGGATTCTAGAACTAAGACTTTTTATGGTCCTAGAATTCAGACATACTACCATTCGACAGTTCCGACATGCTTGCATTCTAGAATTCAGCATTTCTTCCATGGTAGAATTCACACATTTTAGAATTCGAAAATTTTGACATTTTAACGATTCCACAATTCATACATTTTTCGGATTCTAGAATTGAGGCATTTTATGATTCTAGAATTCATACATTCCGGAATTCTAGAATACAGACTTTTTAGGATTCAGAAGTTTATACATTCTACGATTTTAGAGGTTAGACGTTTTAAAGATGCTAGAATTCAGACTTCTTTAGGATTCTAGAATTTGTGCCTTGTAGGATTCCAGAATTCACACTTTCTAGCATTCTAGAATTCAGATATTTCTTGATTCTAGAATTCAGTCATTGTAAAATTCTAGAATTCAGACATCATCGCTGGATTCTGAAATTAAGACTTTCCACAATTCTAGGACTAACATTTTTTAGGGTTTTAGAATTGAGACATTTTATCATTGTAGAATTCTAGAATATGGACATCCTCATATTCTAGAATTCAGACATTTTATGATTTTAGGATTCATACAGTTTAGCACTATAGAATTCAGACCTTTTTAAGATTCTAGAATTCATACATTTCAGGATTCTAGTATTCAGACATTCTATCATTCTTCCATTCATAGACCTTATGATTCTACAATTCATCTCTTCTAGGATTCTGGAACTCATCCTATATTATAATTCCCAATTTCAAACGTTCCTGTATTCTAGAATTTAGACATTTTGTGATTCTAGAATTCAGATATTCTAAAGCTCTAGAATTCAGATATGGTTGGAGTCCAGATTTCAGACTTTCTACAATTCTAGAACTCAGATATTTTGTGTTTCCAGAATTTCACACATTCCAGGATTCTAAAGTTCAATCCTGTCTTAGGATTCTAGAATGCGTACCTTCTAGGATTCTGGAATTCATACAGGTTGGGGTTCTAGAATTCATACATTCTAGGATTCCAGAATTCAAACCTTTATAGGATTCTAGAATTAATTCATTCAAGGATTCTAGAATCCGGACCTTTTTAGGATTCTAGAACTCATACATGCTAAGATTCCGGAATTTAGACCAGTTTAAGATTCTAGAATTCATACACTCTAAAATTCTAGAATGCCTACGTTCTAGGATTCTAAAATTCAGACTTTTTAAGGTTCTAGGATTCGGACATACTATAATTCTACAATTTCCACATTGCTTGAATTCTGGAATTCCGAATTTCTTCATTTATACCATTCTCGCATTTAAAAATTCTAAAATTCATGTATTCGGTGATTCTAGAATTCACACCTTCTCGGATTCTAGAATTCAGACCTCTTTAGGATTCCAGAATTCAGACTTTGTTCATTCTAGAACTCATGCATTAAAAGATTCTAGAATTCAGATCTATTTAGGATTCTAGAATTCATACATTCTAAGATTCTAGAATTCAGACCTAGTTAGGATTCTAGAATTCATACGTTTGGGCATTCTGGAATCCATACGTTCTAAACTTGCAAATTTTATGCATTCTACAATTCTAGGCTACACACCTTTCTAACATTGTGGAATCCATTCTTTCGAGGATTCTAAAATTCAGGCCTTCTTAAAGTTCTTGAATTCATACATTCTAGGATTCTAGGATTCTAGGATTTGGACACATTTAAGATTCTAGAATTCATACATTCTAAAATTCTGGAACCCAGATCTTGTTAGGATTCTAGAATGCATACATTATGGGATACTGGAATTCACCCATTCTATGAGTCTAGAATTCAGACATTGTTTCTGGCATTCAGACGTTCTACAATTCTAGAATTCAGACATCGTGGGTTTCTGGAACGGAGACATTCTGCAACACACATTTTAGTAGTCTTGCGTTCAGACATTCTGTGAATCTCGCATTCAGATATCCTATGATTCATGGAATCGTACCTTCCGGGATTCTGGAATTCACACTGTCCTAAGATTCCAGAACTCAGACGTTTCTTGATTCTACCATTCCGGAAATTAGACGTCCGGAGACTCTAGAATTCTAACATTTTATGACTCTAGAATTCAGACATTTTAGGATTCTAGAATTCAGACGTTTTAGGATTCTAGAATTCAGACATTGGAAGATTCTAGAATTCGGACCTTTTAAAGATTCCAGAGTCCATACATTCTAGGAATCCATAATTCAGACATCTTCTGAGTCTAGGTTTTCGACATTTTCACATTGGAGAATTCAGACCTGTTGAAGATTCTAGAATGCATACATTCCGAGATTCTGGAATTCACACATACTAAAATTCTAGAATTGAGACATCTTTGGATTCTAGAATTGTATCTGTCTACAATTCTAGAACTCATACATTTTCTGATTCTAGAATTCAGATGTTTTATCGTTTTACAATTCTGTAATTTGGACATGTGCAGATTCAGGATTCCAGCGTTTTATGATTCTAGATTCCATTCATTTTTGGATTCTAGAGTTCAGACCCTTTATGATTCTAGAAATCTGACATTCGATGATTCTACATTTCAGAAATATTTGGGATTCTAGAATTCAGACACTCTTGAAATCTAGAATTCATACATTCTAGGATTCTGGAATTCATGCATTCTCAAATTTAAAAAAGTCACACATTCCAGAATTCTAGAATACATGCCTTCTTAACATTGTAGAAGCCATTCTTTCTAGGATTCCAAAATTCAGACGTTTTTACAATGGTAGAATTCATGCGTTCTAGGATTCTAGGATATAGACATATTTAAGACTCTAGAATACATACATTCTAAAATTCTAGAATTCAGGTCTTGTTAGGATTCTAGAATTTATACATGATAGGATACTAGAATTCACATATTCTATGATTCTAGAATTCAGACATTTTATGTTTCTAGAATTCAGCCATTCTGAAATTCTGGAATTCAGCAATTGTTGGATTCTAGAATTGAGACCCTCTGCAACACACATTTTAGGAGTCTTGCATTCAGACATTCCATGATTCCCATATTCAGACATCTTATCATCCTAGAATTCAGACCTTCTAGGATTCTAGAATTTGCACTATTTACAGATTCTAGAATTCATACATTCAAGGAATCTATGATTCAGTCATGTTATGATTCTAGGATTTTGACATTTTTACATTGTAGAATTCAGAGCCGTTTAAGATTCTAGAATGCATACATTCCAAGATTCTAGAATTCAAACCTGCTAAAATTCTAGAATTCAGACATCGTTGGATTCTGGAAATTTAACATTCTACAATTATAGAACACACACATTTTCAGATTCTCGAATTCAGACGTGTTATGATTCTACAATTCTAGAATTTAGACATCCGGAACTTCTAAATTCTCACCTTTTTTTTTTTTTTTTTTTTGGTTCTAGAATTCAGACATTTTAGGATTCTAGAATTCATGCAATTGAAGATTCTGAAATCCGGATCTTTTTTTGGATGCCAGAATTCATATATTCTAGGGACCTAGGTTTCCTACTTTTTAGGTTTCTGGAAATCATACATTCTAGGATTCTGGAATTCCAGAATTCAGACCTTTAGAGGATTCTGGAGTTCATTCATTCTAGGATTCTAGGTTTCAGACTTTTCTAGTATTCTAGAATTCATGTATTCTTATATTCTGGAATTGAGACCTTTTTCAGATTCTAGAATTCATACACCCTGGGATTCTAGCATTCATTCATTTTAGGATTCTAGAACTAAGACTTTTTATGGTCCTAGAATTCAGACATACTACCATTCGACAGTTCCAACATGCTTGCATTCTAGAATTCAGCATTTCTTCCATGGTAGAATTCACACATTTTAGAATTCGAAAATTTTGACATTTTAACGATTCCACAATTCATACATTTTTCGGATTCTAGAATTGAGGCATTTTATGATTCTAGAATTCATACATTCCGGAATTCTAGAATACAGACTTTTTAGGATTCAGAAGTTTATACATTCTACGATTTTAGAGGTTAGACGTTTTAAAGATGCTAGAATTCAGACTTCTTTAGGATTCTAGAATTTGTGCCTTGTAGGATTCCAGAATTCACACTTTCTAGCATTCTAGAATTCAGATATTTCTTGATGCTAGAATTCAGTCATTGTAAAATTCTAGAATTCAGACATCATCGCTGGATTCTGAAATTAAGACTTTCCACAATTCTAGGACTAACATTTTTTAGGGTTTTAGAATTGAGACATTTTATCATTGTAGAATTCTAGAATATGGACATCCTCATATTCTAGAATTCAGACATTTTATGATTTTAGGATTCATACAGTTTAGCACTATAGAATTCAGACCTTTTTAAGATTCTAGAATTCATACATTTCAGGATTCTAGTATTCAGACATTCTATCATTCTTCCATTCATAGACCTTATGATTCTACAATTCATCTCTTCTAGGATTCTGGAACTCATCCTATATTATAATTCCCAATTTCAAACGTTCCTGTATTCTAGAATTTAGACATTTTGTGATTCTAGAATTCAGATATTCTAAAGCTCTAGAATTCAGATATGGTTGGAGTCCAGATTTCAGACTTTCTACAATTCTAGAACTCAGATATTTTGTGTTTCCAGAATTTCACACATTCCAGGATTCTAAAGTTCAATCCTGTCTTAGGATTCTAGAATGCGTACCTTCTAGGATTCTGGAATTCATACAGGTTGGGGTTCTAGAATTCATACATTCTAGGATTCCAGAATTCAAACCTTTATAGGATTCTAGAATTAATTCATTCAAGGATTCTAGAATCCGGACCTTTTTAGGATTCTAGAACTCATACATGCTAAGATTCCGGAATTTAGACCAGTTTAAGATTCTAGAATTCATACACTCTAAAATTCTAGAATGCCTACGTTCTAGGATTCTAAAATTCAGACTTTTTAAGGTTCTAGGATTCGGACATACTATAATTCTACAATTTCCACATTGCTTGAATTCTGGAATTCCGAATTTCTTCATTTATACCATTCTCGCATTTAAAAATTCTAAAATTCATGTATGTGGTGATTCTAGAATTCACACCTTCTCGGATTCTAGAATTCAGACCTCTTTAGGATTCCAGAATTCAGACTTTGTTCCTTCTAGAACTCATGCATTAAAAGATTCTAGAATTCAGATCTATTTAGGATTCTAGAATTCATACATTCTAAGATTCTAGAATTCAGACCTAGTTAGGATTCTAGAATTCATACGTTTGGGCATTCTGGAATCCATACGTTCTAAACTTGCAAATTTTATGCATTCTACAATTCTAGGCTACACACCTTTCTAACATTGTGGAATCCATTCTTTCGAGGATTCTAAAATTCAGGCCTTCTTAAAGTTCTTGAATTCATACATTCTAGGATTCTAGGATACTAGGATTTGGACACATTTAAGATTCTAGAATTCATACATTCTAAAATTCTGGAACCCAGATCTTGTTAGGATTCTAGAATGCATACATTATGGGATACTGGAATTCACCCATTCTGTGAGTCTAGAATTCAGACATTGTTTCTGGCATTCAGACGTTCTAAAATTCTAGAATTCAGACATCGTGGGTTTCTGGAACGGAGACATTCTGCAACACACATTTTAGTAGTCTTGCGTTCAGACATTCTGTGAATCTCGCATTCAGATATCCTATGATTCATGGAATCGTACCTTCCGGGATTCTGGAATTCACACTGTCCTAAGATTCCAGAACTCAGACGTTTCTTGATTCTACCATTCCGGAAATTAGACGTCCGGAGACTCTAGAATTCTAACATTTTATGACTCTAGAATTCAGACATTTTAGGATTCTAGAATTCAGACGTTTTAGGATTCTAGAATTCAGACATTGGAAGATTCTAGAATTCGGACCTTTTAAAGATTCCAGAGTCCATACATTCTAGGAATCCATAATTCAGACATCTTCTGAGTCTAGGTTTTCGACATTTTCACATTGGAGAATTCAGACCTGTTGAAGATTCTAGAATGCATACATTCCGAGATTCTGGAATTCACACATACTAAAATTCTAGAATTGAGACATCTTTGGATTCTAGAATTGTATCTGTCTACAATTCTAGAACTCATACATTTTCTGATTCTAGAATTCAGATGTTTTATCGTTTTACAATTCTGTAATTTGGACATGTGCAGATTCAGGATTCCAGCGTTTTATGATTCTAGATTCCATTCATTTTTGGATTCTAGAGTTCAGACCCTTTATGATTCTAGAAATCTGACATTCGATGATTCTACATTTCAGAAATATTTGGGATTCTAGAATTCATACACTCTTGAAATCTAGAATTCATACATTCTAGGATTCTGGAATTCATGCATTCTCAAATTAAAAAAAGTCACACATTCCAGAATTCTAGAATACATGCCTTCTTAACATTGTAGAAGCCATTCTTTCTAGGATTCCAAAATTCAGACGTTTTTACAATGGTAGAATTCATGCGTTCTAGGATTCTAGGATATAGACATATTTAAGACTCTAGAATACATACATTCTAAAATTCTAGAATTCAGGTCTTGTTAGGATTCTAGAATTTATACATGATAGGATACTAGAATTCACATATTCTATGATTCTAGAATTCAGACATTTTATGTTTCTAGAATTCAGCCATTCTGAAATTCTGGAATTCAGCCATTGTTGGATTCTAGAATTGAGACCCTCTGCAACACACATTTTAGGAGTCTTGCATTCAGACATTCCATGATTCCCATATTCAGACATCTTATCATCCTAGAATTCAGACCTTCTAGGATTCTAGAATTTGCACTATGTACAGATTCTAGAATTCATACATTCAAGGAATCTATGATTCAGTCATGTTATGATTCTAGGATTTTGACATTTTTACATTGTAGAATTCAGAGCCGTTTAAGATTCTAGAATGCATACATTCCAAGATTCTAGAATTCAAACCTGCTAAAATTCTAGAATTCAGACATCGTTGGATTCTGGAAATTTAACATTCTACAATTCTAGAACACACACATTTTCAGATTCTCGAATTCAGACGTGTTATGATTCTACAATTCTAGAATTTAGACATCCGGAACTTCTAAATTCTCACCTTTTTTTTTTTTTTTGGTTCTAGAATTCAGACATTTTAGGATTCTAGAATTCATGCAATTGAAGATTCTGAAATCCGGATCTTTTTTTGGATGCCAGAATTCATATATTCTAGGGACCTAGGTTTCCTACTTTTTAGGTTTCTGGAAATCATACATTCTAGGATTCTGGAATTCCAGAATTCAGACCTTTAGAGGATTCTGGAGTTCATTCATTCTAGGATTCTAGGTTTCAGACTTTTCTAGTATTCTAGAATTCATGTATTCTTATATTCTGGAATTGAGACCTTTTTCAGATTCTAGAATCCATACACCCTGGGATTCTAGCATTCATTCATTTTAGGATTCTAGAACTAAGACTTTTTATGGTCCTAGAATTCAGACATACTACCATTCGACAGTTCCGACATGCTTGCATTCTAGAATTCAGCATTTCTTCCATGGTAGAATTCACACATTTTAGAATTCGAAAATTTTGACATTTTAACGATTCCACAATTCATACATTTTTCGGATTCTAGAATTGAGGCATTTTATGATTCTAGAATTCATACATTCCGGAATTCTAGAATACAGACTTTTTAGGATTCAGAAATTTATACATTCTACGATTTTAGAGGTTAGACGTTTTAAAGATGCTAGAATTCAGACTTCTTTAGGATTCTAGAATTTGTGCCTTGTAGGATTCCAGAATTCACACTTTCTAGCATTCTAGAATTCAGATATTTCTTGATGCTAGAATTCAGTCGTTGTAAAATTCTAGAATTCAGACATCATCGCTGGATTCTAAAATTAAGACTTTCCACAATTCTAGGACTAACATTTTTTAGGGTTTTAGAATTGAGACATTTTATCATTGTAGAATTCTAGAATATGGACATCCTCATATTCTAGAATTCAGACATTTTATGATTTTAGGATACATACAGTTTGGCACTATAGAATTCAGACCTTTTTAAGATTCTAGAATTCATACATTTCAGGATTCTAGTATTCAGACATTCTATCATTCTTCCATTCATAGACCTTATGATTCTACAATTCATCTCTTCTAGGATTCTGGAACTCATCCTATATTATAATTCCCAATTTCAAACGTTCCTGTATTCTAGAATTTAGACATTTTGTGATTCTAGAATTCAGATATTCTAAAGCTCTAGAATTCAGATATGGTTGGAGTCCAGATTTCAGACTTTCTACAATTCTAGAACTCAGATATTTTGTGTTTCCAGAATTTCACACATTCCAGGATTCTAAAGTTCAATCCTGTCTTAGGATTCTAGAATGCGTACCTTCTAGGATTCTGGAATTCATACAGGTTGGGGTTCTAGAATTCATACATTCTAGGATTCCAGAATTCAAACCTTTATAGGATTCTAGAATTAATTCATTCAAGGATTCTAGAATCCGGACCTTTTTAGGATTCTAGAACTCATACATGCTAAGATTCCGGAATTTAGACCAGTTTAAGATTCTAGAATTCATACACTCTAAAATTCTAGAATGCCTACGTTCTAGGATTCTAAAATTCAGACTTTTTAAGGTTCTAGGATTCGGACATACTATAATTCTACAATTTCCACATTGCTTGAATTCTGGAATTCTGAATTTCTTCATTTATACCATTCTCGCATTTAAAAATTCTAAAATTCATGTATGTGGTGATTCTAGAATTCACACCTTCTCGGATTCTAGAATTCAGACCTCTTTAGGATTCCAGAATTCAGACTTTGTTCATTCTAGAACTCATGCATTAAAAGATTCTAGAATTCAGATCTATTTAGGATTCTAGAATTCAGACATTGGAAGATTCTAGAATTCGGACCTTTTAAAGATTCTAGAGTCCATACATTCTAGGAATCCATAATTCAGACATCTTCTGAGTCTAGGTTTTCGACATTTTCACATTGGAGAATTCAGACCTGTTGAAGATTCTAGAATGCATACATTCCGAGATTCTGGAATTCACACATACTAAAATTCTAGAATTGAGACATCTTTGGATTCTAGAATTGTATCTGTCTACAATTCTAGAACTCATACATTTTCTGATTCTAGAATTCAGATGTTTTATCGTTTTACAATTCTGTAATTTGGACATGTGCAGATTCAGGATTCCAGCGTTTTATGATTCTAGATTCCATTCATTTTTGGATTCTAGAGTTCAGACCCTTTATGATTCTAGAAATCTGACATTCGATGATTCTACATTTCAGAAATATTTGGGATTCTAGAATTCATACACTCTTGAAATCTAGAATTCATACATTCTAGGATTCTGGAATTCATGCATTCTCAAATTAAAAAAAGTCACACATTCCAGAATTCTAGAATACATGCCTTCTTAACATTGTAGAAGCCATTCTTTCTAGGATTCCAAAATTCAGACGTTTTTACAATGGTAGAATTCATGCGTTCTAGGATTCTAGGATATAGACATATTTAAGACTCTAGAATACATACATTCTAAAATTCTAGAATTCAGGTCTTGTTAGGATTCTAGAATTTATACATGATAGGATACTAGAATTCACATATTCTATGATTCTAGAATTCAGACATTTTATGTTTCTAGAATTCAGCCATTCTGAAATTCTGGAATTCAGCCATTGTTGGATTCTAGAATTGAGACCCTCTGCAACACACATTTTAGGAGTCTTGCATTCAGACATTCCATGATTCCCATATTCAGACATCTTATCATCCTAGAATTCAGACCTTCTAGGATTCTAGAATTTGCACTATGTACAGATTCTAGAATTCATACATTCAAGGAATCTATGATTCAGTCATGTTATGATTCTAGGATTTTGACATTTTTACATTGTAGAATTCAGAGCCGTTTAAGATTCTAGAATGCATACATTCCAAGATTCTAGAATTCAAACCTGCTAAAATTCTAGAATTCAGACATCGTTGGATTCTGGAAATTTAACATTCTACAATTCTAGAACACACACATTTTCAGATTCTCGAATTCAGACGTGTTATGATTCTACAATTCTAGAATTTAGACATCCGGAACTTCTAAATTCTCACCTTTTTTTTTTTTTTTTGGTTCTAGAATTCAGACATTTTAGGATTCTAGAATTCATGCAATTGAAGATTCTGAAATCCGGATCTTTTTTTGGATGCCAGAATTCATATATTCTAGGGACCTAGGTTTCCTACTTTTTAGGTTTCTGGAAATCATACATTCTAGGATTCTGGAATTCCAGAATTCAGACCTTTAGAGGATTCTGGAGTTCATTCATTCTAGGATTCTAGGTTTCAGACTTTTCTAGTATTCTAGAATTCATGTATTCTTATATTCTGGAATTGAGACCTTTTTCAGATTCTAGAATCCATACACCCTGGGATTCTAGCATTCATTCATTTTAGGATTCTAGAACTAAGACTTTTTATGGTCCTAGAATTCAGACATACTACCATTCGACAGTTCCGACATGCTTGCATTCTAGAATTCAGCATTTCTTCCATGGTAGAATTCACACATTTTAGAATTCGAAAATTTTGACATTTTAACGATTCCACAATTCATACATTTTTCGGATTCTAGAATTGAGGCATTTTATGATTCTAGAATTCATACATTCCGGAATTCTAGAATACAGACTTTTTAGGATTCAGAAATTTATACATTCTACGATTTTAGAGGTTAGACGTTTTAAAGATGCTAGAATTCAGACTTCTTTAGGATTCTAGAATTTGTGCCTTGTAGGATTCCAGAATTCACACTTTCTAGCATTCTAGAATTCAGATATTTCTTGATGCTAGAATTCAGTCGTTGTAAAATTCTAGAATTCAGACATCATCGCTGGATTCTAAAATTAAGACTTTCCACAATTCTAGGACTAACATTTTTTAGGGTTTTAGAATTGAGACATTTTATCATTGTAGAATTCTAGAATATGGACATCCTCATATTCTAGAATTCAGACATTTTATGATTTTAGGATACATACAGTTTGGCACTATAGAATTCAGACCTTTTTAAGATTCTAGAATTCATACATTTCAGGATTCTAGTATTCAGACATTCTATCATTCTTCCATTCATAGACCTTATGATTCTACAATTCATCTCTTCTAGGATTCTGGAACTCATCCTATATTATAATTCCCAATTTCAAACGTTCCTGTATTCTAGAATTTAGACATTTTGTGATTCTAGAATTCAGATATTCTAAAGCTCTAGAATTCAGATATGGTTGGAGTCCAGATTTCAGACTTTCTACAATTCTAGAACTCAGATATTTTGTGTTTCCAGAATTTCACACATTCCAGGATTCTAAAGTTCAATCCTGTCTTAGGATTCTAGAATGCGTACCTTCTAGGATTCTGGAATTCATACAGGTTGGGGTTCTAGAATTCATACATTCTAGGATTCCAGAATTCAAACCTTTATAGGATTCTAGAATTAATTCATTCAAGGATTCTAGAATCCGGACCTTTTTAGGATTCTAGAACTCATACATGCTAAGATTCCGGAATTTAGACCAGTTTAAGATTCTAGAATTCATACACTCTAAAATTCTAGAATGCCTACGTTCTAGGATTCTAAAATTCAGACTTTTTAAGGTTCTAGGATTCGGACATACTATAATTCTACAATTTCCACACTGCTTGAATTCTGGAATTCCGAATTTCTTCACTTATACCATTCTCGCATTTAAAAATTCTAGAATTCATGTATTCGGTGATTCTAGAATTCACACCTTCTCGGATTCTAGAATTCAGACCTCTTTAGGATTCCAGAATTCAGACTTTGTTCATT
This sequence comes from Saimiri boliviensis, assembly GCF_048565385.1. Lineage (NCBI taxonomy): Eukaryota > Metazoa > Chordata > Mammalia > Primates > Cebidae > Saimiri > Saimiri boliviensis. Next base: position 80,421,149 of record NC_133470.1, on the reverse strand, counting down.
CTAGAACTCATGCATTAAAAGATTCTAGAATTCAGATCTATTTAGGATTCTAGAATTCATACATTCTAAGATTCTAGAATTCAGACCTAGTTAGGATTCTAGAATTCATACGTTTGGGCATTCTGGAATCCATACGTTCTAAACTTGCAAATTTTATGCATTCTACAATTCTAGGCTACACACCTTTCTAACATTGTGGAATCCATTCTTTCGAGGATTCTAAAATTCAGGCCTTCTTAAAGTTCTTGAATTCATACATTCTAGGATTCTAGGATTCTAGGATTTGGACACATTTAAGATTCTAGAATTCATACATTCTAAAATTCTGGAACCCAGATCTTGTTAGGATTCTAGAATGCATACATTATGGGATACTGGAATTCACCCATTCTGTGAGTCTAGAATTCAGACATTGTTTCTGGCATTCAGACGTTCTAAAATTCTAGAATTCAGACATCGTGGGTTTCTGGAACGGAGACATTCTGCAACACACATTTTAGTAGTCTTGCGTTCAGACATTCTGTGAATCTCGCATTCAGATATCCTATGATTCATGGAATCGTACCTTCCGGGATTCTGGAATTCACACTGTCCTAAGATTCCAGAACTCAGACGTTTCTTGATTCTACCATTCCGGAAATTAGACGTCCGGAGACTCTAGAATTCTAACATTTTATGACTCTAGAATTCAGACATTTTAGGATTCTAGAATTCAGACGTTTTAGGATTCTAGAATTCAGACATTGGAAGATTCTAGAATTCGGACCTTTTAAAGATTCTAGAGTCCATACATTCTAGGAATCCATAATTCAGACATCTTCTGAGTCTAGGTTTTCGACATTTTCACATTGGAGAATTCAGACCTGTTGAAGATTCTAGAATGCATACATTCCGAGATTCTGGAATTCACACATACTAAAATTCTAGAATTGAGACATCTTTGGATTCTAGAATTGTATCTGTCTACAATTCTAGAACTCATACATTTTCTGATTCTAGAATTCAGATGTTTTATCGTTTTACAATTCTGTAATTTGGACATGTGCAGATTCAGGATTCCAGCGTTTTATGATTCTAGATTCCATTCATTTTTGGATTCTAGAGTTCAGACCCTTTATGATTCTAGAAATCTGACATTCGATGATTCTACATTTCAGAAATATTTGGGATTCTAGAATTCATACACTCTTGAAATCTAGAATTCATACATTCTAGGATTCTGGAATTCATGCATTCTCAAATTAAAAAAAGTCACACATTCCAGAATTCTAGAATACATGCCTTCTTAACATTGTAGAAGCCATTCTTTCTAGGATTCCAAAATTCAGACGTTTTTACAATGGTAGAATTCATGCATTCTAGGATTCTAGGATATAGACATATTTAAGACTCTAGAATACATACATTCTAAAATTCTAGAATTCAGGTCTTGTTAGGATTCTAGAATTTATACATGATAGGATACTAGAATTCACATATTCTATGATTCTAGAATTCAGACATTTTATGTTTCTAGAATTCAGCCATTCTGAAATTCTGGAATTCAGCCATTGTTGGATTTTAGAATTGAGACCCTCTGCAACACACATTTTAGGAGTCTTGCATTCAGACATTCCATGATTCCCATATTCAGACATCTTATCATCCTAGAATTCAGACCTTCTAGGATTCTAGAATTTGCACTATTTACAGATTCTAGAATTCATACATTCAAGGAATCTATGATTCAGTCATGTTATGATTCTAGGATTTTGACATTTTTACATTGTAGAATTCAGAGCCGTTTAAGATTCTAGAATGCATACATTCCAAGATTCTAGAATTCAAACCTGCTAAAATTCTAGAATTCAGACATCGTTGGATTCTGGAAATTTAACATTCTACAATTCTAGAACACACACATTTTCAGATTCTCGAATTCAGACGTGTTATGATTCTACAATTCTAGAATTTAGACATCCGGAACTTCTAAATTCTCACCTTTTTTTTTTTTTTTTGGTTCTAGAATTCAACATTTTAGGATTCTAGAATTCATGCAATTGAAGATTCTGAAATCCGGATCTTTTTTTGGATGCCAGAATTCATATATTCTAGGGACCTAGGTTTCCTACTTTTTAGGTTTCTGGAAATCATACATTCTAGGATTCTGGAATTCCAGAATTCAGACCTTTAGAGGATTCTGGAGTTCATTCATTCTAGGATTCTAGGTTTCAGACTTTTCTAGTATTCTAGAATTCATGTATTCTTATATTCTGGAATTGAGACCTTTTTCAGATTCTAGAATCCATACACCCTGGGATTCTAGCATTCATTCATTTTAGGATTCTAGAACTAAGACTTTTTATGGTCCTAGAATTCAGACATACTACCATTCGACAGTTCCGACATGCTTGCATTCTAGAATTCAGCATTTCTTCCATGGTAGAATTCACACATTTTAGAATTCGAAAATTTTGACATTTTAACGATTCCACAATTCATACATTTTTCGGATTCTAGAATTGAGGCATTTTATGATTCTAGAATTCATACATTCCGGAATTCTAGAATACAGACTTTTTAGGATTCAGAAATTTATACATTCTACGATTTTAGAGGTTAGACGTTTTAAAGATGCTAGAATTCAGACTTCTTTAGGATTCTAGAATTTGTGCCTTGTAGGATTCCAGAATTCACACTTTCTAGCATTCTAGAATTCAGATATTTCTTGATGCTAGAATTCAGTCGTTGTAAAATTCTAGAATTCAGACATCATCGCTGGATTCTAAAATTAAGACTTTCCACAATTCTAGGACTAACATTTTTTAGGGTTTTAGAATTGAGACATTTTATCATTGTAGAATTCTAGAATATGGACATCCTCATATTCTAGAATTCAGACATTTTATGATTTTAGGATACATACAGTTTGGCACTATAGAATTCAGACCTTTTTAAGATTCTAGAATTCATACATTTCAGGATTCTAGTATTCAGACATTCTATCATTCTTCCATTCATAGACCTTATGATTCTACAATTCATCTCTTCTAGGATTCTGGAACTCATCCTATATTATAATTCCCAATTTCAAACGTTCCTGTATTCTAGAATTTAGACATTTTGTGATTCTAGAATTCAGATATTCTAAAGCTCTAGAATTCAGATATGGTTGGAGTCCAGATTTCAGACTTTCTACAATTCTAGAACTCAGATATTTTGTGTTTCCAGAATTTCACACATTCCAGGATTCTAAAGTTCAATCCTGTCTTAGGATTCTAGAATGCGTACCTTCTAGGATTCTGGAATTCATACAGGTTGGGGTTCTAGAATTCATACATTCTAGGATTCCAGAATTCAAACCTTTATAGGATTCTAGAATTAATTCATTCAAGGATTCTAGAATCCGGACCTTTTTAGGATTCTAGAACTCATACATGCTAAGATTCCGGAATTTAGACCAGTTTAAGATTCTAGAATTCATACACTCTAAAATTCTAGAATGCCTACGTTCTAGGATTCTAAAATTCAGACTTTTTAAGGTTCTAGGATTCGGACATACTATAATTCTACAATTTCCACACTGCTTGAATTCTGGAATTCCGAATTTCTTCACTTATACCATTCTCGCATTTAAAAATTCTAGAATTCATGTATTCGGTGATTCTAGAATTCACACCTTCTCGGATTCTAGAATTCAGACCTCTTTAGGATTCCAGAATTCAGACTTTGTTCATTCTAGAACTCATGCATTAAAAGATTCTAGAATTCAGATCTATTTAGGATTCTAGAATTCATACATTCTAAGATTCTAGAATTCAGACCTAGTTAGGATTCTAGAATTCATACGTTTGGGCATTCTGGAATCCATACGTTCTAAACTTGCAAATTTTATGCATTCTACAATTCTAGGCTACACACCTTTCTAACATTGTGGAATCCATTCTTTCGAGGATTCTAAAATTCAGGCCTTCTTAAAGTTCTTGAATTCATACATTCTAGGATTCTAGGATTCTAGGATTTGGACACATTTAAGATTCTAGAATTCATACATTCTAAAATTCTGGAACCCAGATCTTGTTAGGATTCTAGAATGCATACATTATGGGATACTGGAATTCACCCATTCTGTGAGTCTAGAATTCAGACATTGTTTCTGGCATTCAGACGTTCTAAAATTCTAGAATTCAGACATCGTGGGTTTCTGGAACGGAGACATTCTGCAACACACATTTTAGTAGTCTTGCGTTCAGACATTCTGTGAATCTCGCATTCAGATATCCTATGATTCATGGAATCGTACCTTCCGGGATTCTGGAATTCACACTGTCCTAAGATTCCAGAACTCAGACGTTTCTTGATTCTACCATTCCGGAAATTAGACGTCCGGAGACTCTAGAATTCTAACATTTTATGACTCTAGAATTCAGACATTTTAGGATTCTAGAATTCAGACGTTTTAGGATTCTAGAATTCAGACATTGGAAGATTCTAGAATTCGGACCTTTTAAAGATTCTAGAGTCCATACATTCTAGGAATCCATAATTCAGACATCTTCTGAGTCTAGGTTTTCGACATTTTCACATTGGAGAATTCAGACCTGTTGAAGATTCTAGAATGCATACATTCCGAGATTCTGGAATTCACACATACTAAAATTCTAGAATTGAGACATCTTTGGATTCTAGAATTGTATCTGTCTACAATTCTAGAACTCATACATTTTCTGATTCTAGAATTCAGATGTTTTATCGTTTTACAATTCTGTAATTTGGACATGTGCAGATTCAGGATTCCAGCGTTTTATGATTCTAGATTCCATTCATTTTTGGATTCTAGAGTTCAGACCCTTTAGGATTCTAGAAATCTGACATTCGATGATTCTAGATTTCAGAAATATTTGGGATTCTAGAATTCATACACTCTTGAAATCTAGAATTCATACATTCTAGGATTCTGGAATTCATGCATTCTCAAATTAAAAAAAGTCACACATTCCAGAATTCTAGAATACATGCCTTCTTAACATTGTAGAAGCCATTCTTTCTAGGATTCCAAAATTCAGACGTTTTTACAATGGTAGAATTCATGCATTCTAGGATTCTAGGATATAGACATATTTAAGACTCTAGAATACATACATTCTAAAATTCTAGAATTCAGGTCTTGTTAGGATTCTAGAATTTATACATGATAGGATACTAGAATTCACATATTCTATGATTCTAGAATTCAGACATTTTATGTTTCTAGAATTCAGCCATTCTGAAATTCTGGAATTCAGCCATTGTTGGATTCTAGAATTGAGACCCTCTGCAACACACATTTTAGGAGTCTTGCATTCAGACATTCCATGATTCCCATATTCAGACATCTTATCATCCTAGAATTCAGACCTTCTAGGATTCTAGAATTTGCACTATTTACAGATTCTAGAATTCATACATTCAAGGAATCTATGATTCAGTCATGTTATGATTCTAGGATTTTGACATTTTTACATTGTAGAATTCAGAGCCGTTTAAGATTCTAGAATGCATACATTCCAAGATTCTAGAATTCAAACCTGCTAAAATTCTAGAATTCAGACATCGTTGGATTCTGGAAATTTAACATTCTACAATTCTAGAACACACACATTTTCAGATTCTCGAATTCAGACGTGTTATGATTCTACAATTCTAGAATTTAGACATCCGGAACTTCTAAATTCTCACCTTTTTTTTTTTTTTTTGGTTCTAGAATTCAACATTTTAGGATTCTAGAATTCATGCAATTGAAGATTCTGAAATCCGGATCTTTTTTTGGATGCCAGAATTCATATATTCTAGGGACCTAGGTTTCCTACTTTTTAGGTTTCTGGAAATCATACATTCTAGGATTCTGGAATTCCAGAATTCAGACCTTTAGAGGATTCTGGAGTTCATTCATTCTAGGATTCTAGGTTTCAGACTTTTCTAGTATTCTAGAATTCATGTATTCTTATATTCTGGAATTGAGACCTTTTTCAGATTCTAGAATCCATACACCCTGGGATTCTAGCATTCATTCATTTTAGGATTCTAGAACTAAGACTTTTTATGGTCCTAGAATTCAGACATACTACCATTCGACAGTTCCGACATGCTTGCATTCTAGAATTCAGCATTTCTTCCATGGTAGAATTCACACATTTTAGAATTCGAAAATTTTGACATTTTAACGATTCCACAATTCATACATTTTTCGGATTCTAGAATTGAGGCATTTTATGATTCTAGAATTCATACATTCCGGAATTCTAGAATACAGACTTTTTAGGATTCAGAAATTTATACATTCTACGATTTTAGAGGTTAGACGTTTTAAAGATGCTAGAATTCAGACTTCTTTAGGATTCTAGAATTTGTGCCTTGTAGGATTCCAGAATTCACACTTTCTAGCATTCTAGAATTCAGATATTTCTTGATGCTAGAATTCAGTCATTGTAAAATTCTAGAATTCAGACATCATCGCTGGATTCTGAAATTAAGACTTTCCACAATTCTAGGACTAACATTTTTTAGGGTTTTAGAATTGAGACATTTTATCATTGTAGAATTCTAGAATATGGACATCCTCATATTCTAGAATTCAGACATTTTATGATTTTAGGATTCATACAGTTTAGCACTATAGAATTCAGACCTTTTTAAGATTCTAGAATTCATACATTTCAGGATTCTAGTATTCAGACATTCTATCATTCTTCCATTCATAGACCTTATGATTCTACAATTCATCTCTTCTAGGATTCTGGAACTCATCCTATATTATAATTCCCAATTTCAAACGTTCCTGTATTCTAGAATTTAGACATTTTGTGATTCTAGAATTCAGATATTCTAAAGCTCTAGAATTCAGATATGGTTGGAGTCCAGATTTCAGACTTTCTACAATTCTAGAACTCAGATATTTTGTGTTTCCAGAATTTCACACATTCCAGGATTCTAAAGTTCAATCCTGTCTTAGGATTCTAGAATGCGTACCTTCTAGGATTCTGGAATTCATACAGGTTGGGGTTCTAGAATTCATACATTCTAGGATTCCAGAATTCAAACCTTTATAGGATTCTAGAATTAATTCATTCAAGGATTCTAGAATCCGGACCTTTTTAGGATTCTAGAACTCATACATGCTAAGATTCCGGAATTTAGACCAGTTTAAGATTCTAGAATTCATACACTCTAAAATTCTAGAATGCCTACCTTCTAGGATTCTAAAATTCAGACTTTTTAAGGTTCTAGGATTCGGACATACTATAATTCTACAATTTCCACATTGCTTGAATTCTGGAATTCCGAATTTCTTCACTTATACCATTCTCGCATTTAAAAATTCTACAATTCATGTATTTGGTGATTCTAGAATTCACACCTTCTCGGATTCTAGAATTCAGACCTCTTTAGGATTCCAGAATTCAGACTTTGTTCCTTCTAGAACTCATGCATTAAAAGATTCTAGAATTCAGATCTATTTAGGATTCTAGAATTCATACATTCTAAGATTCTAGAATTCAGACCTAGTTAGGATTCTAGAATTCATACGTTTGGGCATTCTGGAATCCATACGTTCTAATCTTGCAAATTTTATGCATTCTACAATTCTAGGCTACACACCTTTCTAACATTGTGGAATCCATTCTTTCGAGGATTCTAAAATTCAGGCCTTCTTAAAGTTCTTGAATTCATACATTCTAGGATTCTAGGATTCTAGGATTTGGACACATTTAAGATTCTAGAATTCATACATTCTAAAATTCTGGAACCCAGATCTTGTTAGGATTCTAGAATGCATACATTATGGGATACTGGAATTCACCCATTCTGTGAGTCTAGAATTCAGACATTGTTTCTGGCATTCAGACGTTCTAAAATTCTAGAATTCAGACATCGTGGGTTTCTGGAACGGAGACATTCTGCAACACACATTTTAGTAGTCTTGCGTTCAGACATTCTGTGAATCTCGCATTCAGATATCCTATGATTCATGGAATCGTACCTTCCGGGATTCTGGAATTCACACTGTCCTAAGATTCCAGAACTCAGACGTTTCTTGATTCTACCATTCCGGAAATTAGACGTCCGGAGACTCTAGAATTCTAACATTTTATGACTCTAGAATTCAGACATTTTAGGATTCTAGAATTCAGACGTTTTAGGATTCTAGAATTCAGACATTGGAAGATTCTAGAATTCGGACCTTTTAAAGATTCTAGAGTCCATACATTCTAGGAATCCATAATTCAGACATCTTCTGAGTCTAGGTTTTCGACATTTTCACATTGGAGAATTCAGACCTGTTGAAGATTCTAGAATGCATACATTCCGAGATTCTGGAATTCACACATACTAAAATTCTAGAATTGAGACATCTTTGGATTCTAGAATTGTATCTGTCTACAATTCTAGAACTCATACATTTTCTGATTCTAGAATTCAGATGTTTTATCGTTTTACAATTCTGTAATTTGGACATGTGCAGATTCAGGATTCCAGCGTTTTATGATTCTAGATTCCATTCATTTTTGGATTCTAGAGTTCAGACCCTTTATGATTCTAGAAATCTGACATTCGATGATTCTACATTTCAGAAATATTTGGGATTCTAGAATTCATACACTCTTGAAACCTAGAATTCATATATTCTAGGATTCTGGAATTCATGCATTCTCAAATTAAAAAAAGTCACACATTCCAGAATTCTAGAATACATGCCTTCTTAACATTGTAGAAGCCATTCTTTCTAGGATTCCAAAATTCAGACGTTTTTACAATGGTAGAATTCATGCGTTCTAGGATTCTAGGATATAGACATATTTAAGACTCTAGAATACATACATTCTAAAATTCTAGAATTCAGGTCTTGTTAGGATTCTAGAATTTATACATGATAGGATACTAGAATTCACATATTCTATGATTCTAGAATTCAGACATTTTATGTTTCTAGAATTCAGACATTCTGAAATTCTGGAATTCAGCCATTGTTGGATTCTAGAATTGAGACCCTCTGCAACACACATTTTAGGAGTCTTGCATTCAGACATTCCATGATTCCCATATTCAGACATCTTATCATCCTAGAATTCAGACCTTCTAGGATTCTAGAATTTGCACTATTTACAGATTCTAGAATTCGTACATTCAAGGAATCTATGATTCAGTCATGTTATGATTCTAGGATTTTGACATTTTTACATTGTAGAATTCAGAGCCGTTTAAGATTCTAGAATGCATACATTCCAAGATTCTAGAATTCACACCTGCTAAAATTCTAGAATTCAGACATCGTTGGATTCTGGAAATTTAACATTCTACAATTCTAGAACACACACATTTTCAGATTCTCGAATTCAGATGTGTTATGATTCTACAATTCTAGAATTTAGACATCCGGAACTTCTAAATTCTCACCTTTTTTTTTTTTTTTTTGGTTCTAGAATTCAGACATTTTAGGATTCTAGAATTCATGCAATTGAAGATTCTGAAATCCGGATCTTTTTTTGGATGCCAGAATTCATATATTCTAGGGACCTAGGTTTCCTACTTTTTAGGTTTCTGGAAATCATACATTCTAGGATTCTGGAATTCCAGAATTCAGACCTTTAGAGGATTCTGGAGTTCATTCATTCTAGGATTCTAGGTTTCAGACTTTTCTAGTATTCTAGAATTCATGTATTCTTATATTCTGGAATTGAGACCTTTTTCAGATTCTAGAATCCATACACCCTGGGATTCTAGCATTCATTCATTTTAGGATTCTAGAACTAAGACTTTTTATGGTCCTAGAATTCAGACATACTACCATTCGACAGTTCCGACATGCTTGCATTCTAGAATTCAGCATTTCTTCCATGGTAGAATTCACACATTTTAGAATTCGAAAATTTTGACATTTTAACGATTCCACAATTCATACATTTTTCGGATTCTAGAATTGAGGCGTTTTATGATTCTAGAATTCATACATTCTGGAATTCTAGAATACAGACTTTTTAGGATTCAGAAATTTATACATTCTACGATTTTAGAGGTTAGACGTTTTAAAGATGCTAGAATTCAGACTTCTTTAGGATTCTAGAATTTGTGCCTTGTAGGATTCCAGAATTCACACTTTCTAGCATTCTAGAATTCAGATATTTCTTGATGCTAGAATTCAGTCATTGTAAAATTCTAGAATTCAGACATCATCGCTGGATTCTGAAATTAAGACTTTCCACAATTCTAGGACTAACATTTTTTAGGGTTTTAGAATTGAGACATTTTATCATTGTAGAATTCTAGAATATGGACATCCTCATATTCTAGAATTCAGACATTTTATGATTTTAGGATTCATACAGTTTAGCACTATAGAATTCAGACCTTTTTAAGATTCTAGAATTCATACATTTCAGGATTCTAGTATTCAGACATTCTATCATTCTTCCATTCATAGACCTTATGATTCTACAATTCATCTCTTCTAGGATTCTGGAACTCATCCTATATTATAATTCCCAATTTCAAACGTTCCTGTATTCTAGAATTTAGACATTTTGTGATTCTAGAATTCAGATATTCTAAAGCTCTAGAATTCAGATATGGTTGGAGTCCAGATTTCAGACTTTCTACAATTCTAGAACTCAGATATTTTGTGTTTCCAGAATTTCACACATTCCAGGATTCTAAAGTTCAATCCTGTCTTAGGATTCTAGAATGCGTACCTTCTAGGATTCTGGAATTCATACAGGTTGGGGTTCTAGAATTCATACATTCTAGGATTCCAGAATTCAAAACTTTATAGGATTCTAGAATTAATTCATTCAAGGATTCTAGAATCCGGACCTTTTTAGGATTCTAGAACTCATACATGCTAAGATTCCGGAATTTAGACCAGTTTAAGATTCTAGAATTCATACACTCTAAAATTCTAGAATGCCTACGTTCTAGGATTCTAAAATTCAGACTTTTTAAGGTTCTAGGATTCGGACATACTATAATTCTACAATTTCCACATTGCTTGAATTCTGGAATTCCGAATTTCTTCACTTATACCATTCTCGCATTTAAAAATTCTAAAATTCATGTATTCGGTGATTCTAGAATTCACACCTTCTCGGATTCTAGAATTCAGACCTCTTTAGGATTCCAGAATTCAGACTTTGTTCATTCTAGAACTCATGCATTAAAAGATTCTAGAATTCAGATCTATTTAGGATTCTAGAATTCATACATTCTAAGATTCTAGAATTCAGACCTAGTTAGGATTCTAGAATTCATACGTTTGGGCATTCTGGAATCCATACGTTCTAAACTTGCAAATTTTATGCATTCTACAATTCTAGGCTACACACCTTTCTAACATTGTGGAATCCATTCTTTCGAGGATTCTAAAATTCAGGCCTTCTTAAAGTTCTTGAATTCATACATTCTAGGATTCTAGGATTCTAGGATTTGGACACATTTAAGATTCTAGAATTCATACATTCTAAAATTCTGGAACCCAGATCTTGTTAGGATTCTAGAATGCATACATTATGGGATACTGGAATTCACCCATTCTGTGAGTCTAGAATTCAGACATTGTTTCTGGCATTCAGACGTTCTAAAATTCTAGAATTCAGACATCGTGGGTTTCTGGAACGGAGACATTCTGCAACACACATTTTAGTAGTCTTGCGTTCAGACATTCTGTGAATCTCGCATTCAGATATCCTATGATTCATGGAATCGTACCTTCCGGGATTCTGGAATTCACACTGTCCTAAGATTCCAGAACTCAGACGTTTCTTGATTCTACCATTCCGGAAATTAGACGTCCGGAGACTCTAGAATTCTAACATTTTATGACTCTAGAATTCAGACATTTTAGGATTCTAGAATTCAGACGTTTTAGGATTCTAGAATTCAGACATTGGAAGATTCTAGAATTCGGACCTTTTAAAGATTCTAGAGTCCATACATTCTAGGAATCCATAATTCAGACATCTTCTGAGTCTAGGTTTTCGACATTTTCACATTGGAGAATTCAGACCTGTTGAAGATTCTAGAATGCATACATTCCGAGATTCTGGAATTCACACATACTAAAATTCTAGAATTGAGACATCTTTGGATTCTAGAATTGTATCTGTCTACAATTCTAGAACTCATACATTTTCTGATTCTAGAATTCAGATGTTTTATCGTTTTACAATTCTGTAATTTGGACATGTGCAGATTCAGGATTCCAGCGTTTTATGATTCTAGATTCCATTCATTTTTGGATTCTAGAGTTCAGACCCTTTATGATTCTAGAAATCTGACATTCGATGATTCTAGATTTCAGAAATATTTGGGATTCTAGAATTCATACACTCTTGAAATCTAGAATTCATACATTCTAGGATTCTGGAATTCATGCATTCTCAAATTAAAAAAAGTCACACATTCCAGAATTCTAGAATACATGCCTTCTTAACATTGTAGAAGCCATTCTTTCTAGGATTCCAAAATTCAGACGTTTTTACAATGGTAGAATTCATGCATTCTAGGATTCTAGGATATAGACATATTTAAGACTCTAGAATACATACATTCTAAAATTCTAGAATTCAGGTCTTGTTAGGATTCTAGAATTTATACATGATAGGATACTAGAATTCACATATTCTATGATTCTAGAATTCAGACATTTTATGTTTCTAGAATTCAGCCATTCTGAAATTCTGGAATTCAGCCATTGTTGGATTCTAGAATTGAGACCCTCTGCAACACACATTTTAGGAGTCTTGCATTCAGACATTCCATGATTCCCATATTCAGACATCTTATCATCCTAGAATTCAGACCTTCTAGGATTCTAGAATTTGCACTATTTACAGATTCTAGAATTCATACATTCAAGGAATCTATGATTCAGTCATGTTATGATTCTAGGATTTTGACATTTTTACATTGTAGAATTCAGAGCCGTTTAAGATTCTAGAATGCATACATTCCAAGATTCTAGAATTCAAACCTGCTAAAATTCTAGAATTCAGACATCGTTGGATTCTGGAAATTTAACATTCTACAATTCTAGAACACACACATTTTCAGATTCTCGAAATCAGACGTGTTATGATTCTACAATTCTAGAATTTAGACATCCGGAACTTCTAAATTCTCACCTTTTTTTTTTTTTTTTTGGTTCTAGAATTCAGACATTTTAGGATTCTAGAATTCATGCAATTGAAGATTCTGAAATCCGGATCTTTTTTTGGATGCCAGAATTCATATATTCTAGGGACCTAGGTTTCCTACTTTTTAGGTTTCTGGAAATCATACATTCTAGGATTCTGGAATTCCAGAATTCAGACCTTTAGAGGATTCTGGAGTTCATTCATTCTAGGATTCTAGGTTTCAGACTTTTCTAGTATTCTAGAATTCATGTATTCTTATATTCTGGAATTGAGACCTTTTTCAGATTCTAGAATCCATACACCCTGGGATTCTAGCATTCATTCATTTTAGGATTCTAGAACTAAGACTTTTTATGGTCCTAGAATTCAGACATACTACCATTCGACAGTTCCGACATGCTTGCATTCTAGAATTCAGCATTTCTTCCATGGTAGAATTCACAAATTTTAGAATTCGAAAATTTTGACATTTTAACGATTCCACAATTCATACATTTTTCGGATTCTAGAATTGAGGCATTTTATGATTCTAGAATTCATACATTCCGGAATTCTAGAATACAGACTTTTTAGGATTCAGAAATTTATACATTCTACGATTTTAGAGGTTAGACGTTTTAAAGATGCTAGAATTCAGACTTCTTTAGGATTCTAGAATTTGTGCCTTGTAGGATTCCAGAATTCACACTTTCTAGCATTCTAGAATTCAGATATTTCTTGATGCTAGAATTCAGTCGTTGTAAAATTCTAGAATTCAGACATCATCGCTGGATTCTAAAATTAAGACTTTCCACAATTCTAGGACTAACATTTTTTAGGGTTTTAGAATTGAGACATTTTATCATTGTAGAATTCTAGAATATGGACATCCTCATATTCTAGAATTCAGACATTTTATGATTTTAGGATACATACAGTTTGGCACTATAGAATTCAGACCTTTTTAAGATTCTAGAATTCATACATTTCAGGATTCTAGTATTCAGACATTCTATCATTCTTCCATTCATAGACCTTATGATTCTACAATTCATCTCTTCTAGGATTCTGGAACTCATCCTATATTATAATTCCCAATTTCAAACGTTCCTGTATTCTAGAATTTAGACATTTTGTGATTCTAGAATTCAGATATTCTAAAGCTCTAGAATTCAGATATGGTTGGAGTCCAGATTTCAGACTTTCTACAATTCTAGAACTCAGATATTTTGTGTTTCCAGAATTTCACACATTCCAGGATTCTAAAGTTCAATCCTGTCTTAGGATTCTAGAATGCGTACCTTCTAGGATTCTGGAATTCATACAGGTTGGGGTTCTAGAATTCATACATTCTAGGATTCCAGAATTCAAACCTTTATAGGATTCTAGAATTAATTCATTCAAGGATTCTAGAATCCGGACCTTTTTAGGATTCTAGAACTCATACATGCTAAGATTCCGGGATTTAGACCAGTTTAAGATTCTAGAATTCATACACTCTAAAATTCTAGAATGCCTACGTTCTAGGATTCTAAAATTCAGACTTTTTAAGGTTCTAGGATTCGGACATACTATAATTCTACAATTTCCACATTGCTTGAATTCTGGAATTCCGAATTTCTTCATTTATACCATTCTCGCATTTAAAAATTCTAAAATTCATGTATGTGGTGATTCTAGAATTCACACCTTCTCGGATTCTAGAATTCAGACCTCTTTAGGATTCCAGAATTCAGACTTTGTTCCTTCTAGAACTCATGCATTAAAAGATTCTAGAATTCAGATCTATTTAGGATTCTAGAATTCATACATTCTAAGATTCTAGAATTCAGACCTAGTTAGGATTCTAGAATTCATACGTTTGGGCATTCTGGAATCCATACGTTCTAAACTTGCAAATTTTATGCATTCTACAATTCTAGGCTACACACCTTTCTAACATTGTGGAATCCATTCTTTCGAGGATTCTAAAATTCAGGCCTTCTTAAAGTTCTTGAATTCATACATTCTAGGATTCTAGGATACTAGGATTTGGACACATTTAAGATTCTAGAATTCATACATTCTAAAATTCTGGAACCCAGATCTTGTTAGGATTCTAGAATGCATACATTATGGGATACTGGAATTCACCCATTCTGTGAGTCTAGAATTCAGACATTGTTTCTGGCATTCAGACGTTCTAAAATTCTAGAATTCAGACATCGTGGGTTTCTGGAACGGAGACATTCTGCAACACACATTTTAGTAGTCTTGCGTTCAGACATTCTGTGAATCTCGCATTCAGATATCCTATGATTCATGGAATCGTACCTTCCGGGATTCTGGAATTCACACTGTCCTAAGATTCCAGAACTCAGACGTTTCTTGATTCTACCATTCCGGAAATTAGACGTCCGGAGACTCTAGAATTCTAACATTTTATGACTCTAGAATTCAGACATTTTAGGATTCTAGAATTCAGACGTTTTAGGATTCTAGAATTCAGACATTAGAAGATTCTAGAATTCGGACCTTTTAAAGATTCTAGAGTCCATACATTCTAGGAATCCATAATTCAGACATCTTCTGAGTCTAGGTTTTCGACATTTTCACATTGGAGAATTCAGACCTGTTGAAGATTCTAGAATGCATACATTCCGAGATTCTGGAATTCACACATACTAAAATTCTAGAATTGAGACATCTTTGGATTCTAGAATTGTATCTGTCTACAATTCTAGAACTCATACATTTTCTGATTCTAGAATTCAGATGTTTTATCGTTTTACAATTCTGTAATTTGGACATGTGCAGATTCAGGATTCCAGCGTTTTATGATTCTAGATTCCATTCATTTTTGGATTCTAGAGTTCAGACCCTTTATGATTCTAGAAATCTGACATTCGATGATTCTACATTTCAGAAATATTTGGGATTCTAGAATTCATACACTCTTGAAACCTAGAATTCATATATTCTAGGATTCTGGAATTCATGCATTCTCAAATTAAAAAAAGTCACACATTCCAGAATTCTAGAATACATGCCTTCTTAACATTGTAGAAGCCATTCTTTCTAGGATTCCAAAATTCAGACGTTTTTACAATGGTAGAATTCATGCGTTCTAGGATTCTAGGATATAGACATATTTAAGACTCTAGAATACATACATTCTAAAATTCTAGAATTCAGGTCTTGTTAGGATTCTAGAATTTATACATGATAGGATACTAGAATTCACATATTCTATGATTCTAGAATTCAGACATTTTATGTTTCTAGAATTCAGACATTCTGAAATTCTGGAATTCAGCCATTGTTGGATTCTAGAATTGAGACCCTCTGCAACACACATTTTAGGAGTCTTGCATTCAGACATTCCATGATTCCCATATTCAGACATCTTATCATCCTAGAATTCAGACCTTCTAGGATTCTAGAATTTGCACTATTTACAGATTCTAGAATTCGTACATTCAAGGAATCTATGATTCAGTCATGTTATGATTCTAGGATTTTGACATTTTTACATTGTAGAATTCAGAGCCGTTTAAGATTCTAGAATGCATACATTCCAAGATTCTAGAATTCACACCTGCTAAAATTCTAGAATTCAGACATCGTTGGATTCTGGAAATTTAACATTCTACAATTCTAGAACACACACATTTTCAGATTCTCGAATTCAGATGCGTTATGATTCTACAATTCTAGTATTTAGACATCCGGAACTTCTAAATTCTCACCTTTTTTTTTTTTTTTTGGTTCTAGAATTCAGACATTTTAGGATTCTAGAATTCATGCAATTGAAGATTCTGAAATCCGGATCTTTTTTTGGATGCCAGAATTCATATATTCTAGGGACCTAGGTTTCCTACTTTTTAGGTTTCTGGAAATCATACATTCTAGGATTCTGGAATTCCAGAATTCAGACCTTTAGAGGATTCTGGAGTTCATTCATTCTAGGATTCTAGGTTTCAGACTTTTCTAGTATTCTAGAATTCATGTATTCTTATATTCTGGAATTGAGACCTTTTTCAGATTCTAGAATCCATACACCCTGGGATTCTAGCATTCATTCATTTTAGGATTCTAGAACTAAGACTTTTTATGGTCCTAGAATTCAGACATACTACCATTCGACAGTTCCGACATGCTTGCATTCTAGAATTCAGCATTTCTTCCATGGTAGAATTCACACATTTTAGAATTCGAAAATTTTGACATTTTAACGATTCCACAATTCATACATTTTTCGGATTCTAGAATTGAGGCGTTTTATGATTCTAGAATTCATACATTCTGGAATTCTAGAATACAGACTTTTTAGGATTCAGAAATTTATACATTCTACGATTTTAGAGGTTAGACGTTTTAAAGATGCTAGAATTCAGACTTCTTTAGGATTCTAGAATTTGTGCCTTGTAGGATTCCAGAATTCACACTTTCTAGCATTCTAGAATTCAGATATTTCTTGATGCTAGAATTCAGTCATTGTAAAATTCTAGAATTCAGACATCATCGCTGGATTCTGAAATTAAGACTTTCCACAATTCTAGGACTAACATTTTTTAGGGTTTTAGAATTGAGACATTTTATCATTGTAGAATTCTAGAATATGGACATCCTCATATTCTAGAATTCAGACATTTTATGATTTTAGGATTCATACAGTTTAGCACTATAGAATTCAGACCTTTTTAAGATTCTAGAATTCATACATTTCAGGATTCTAGTATTCAGACATTCTATCATTCTTCCATTCATAGACCTTATGATTCTACAATTCATCTCTTCTAGGATTCTGGAACTCATCCTATATTATAATTCCCAATTTCAAACGTTCCTGTATTCTAGAATTTAGACATTTTGTGATTCTAGAATTCAGATATTCTAAAGCTCTAGAATTCAGATATGGTTGGAGTCCAGATTTCAGACTTTCTACAATTCTAGAACTCAGATATTTTGTGTTTCCAGAATTTCACACATTCCAGGATTCTAAAGTTCAATCCTGTCTTAGGATTCTAGAATGCGTACCTTCTAGGATTCTGGAATTCATACAGGTTGGGGTTCTAGAATTCATACATTCTACGATTCCAGAATTCAAACCTTTATAGGATTCTAGAATTAATTCATTCAAGGATTCTAGAATCCGGACCTTTTTAGGATTCTAGAACTCATACATGCTAAGATTCCGGAATTTAGACCAGTTTAAGATTCTAGAATTCATACACTCTAAAATTCTAGAATGCCTACCTTCTAGGATTCTAAAATTCAGACTTTTTAAGGTTCTAGGATTCGGACATACTATAATTCTACAATTTCCACATTGCTTGAATTCTGGAATTCCGAATTTCTTCACTTATACCATTCTCGCATTTAAAAATTCTAAAATTCATGTATTTGGTGATTCTAGAATTCACACCTTCTCGGATTCTAGAATTCAGACCTCTTTAGGATTCCAGAATTCAGACTTTGTTCATTCTAGAACTCATGCATTAAAAGATTCTAGAATTCAGATCTATTTAGGATTCTAGAATTCATACATTCTAAGATTCTAGAATTCAGACCTAGTTAGGATTCTAGAATTCATACGTTTGGGCATTCTGGAATCCATACGTTCTAATCTTGCAAATTTTATGCATTCTACAATTCTAGGCTACACACCTTTCTAACATTGTGGAATCCATTCTTTCGAGGATTCTAAAATTCAGGCCTTCTTAAAGTTCTTGAATTCATACATTCTAGGATTCTAGGATTCTAGGATTTGGACACATTTAAGATTCTAGAATTCATACATTCTAAAATTCTGGAACCCAGATCTTGTTAGGATTCTAGAATGCATACATTATGGGATACTGGAATTCACCCATTCTGTGAGTCTAGAATTCAGACATTGTTTCTGGCATTCAGACGTTCTAAAATTCTAGAATTCAGACATCGTGGGTTTCTGGAACGGAGACATTCTGCAACACACATTTTAGTAGTCTTGCGTTCAGACATTCTGTGAATCTCGCATTCAGATATCCTATGATTCATGGAATCGTACCTTCCGGGATTCTGGAATTCACACTGTCCTAAGATTCCAGAACTCAGACGTTTCTTGATTCTACCATTCCGGAAATTAGACGTCCGGAGACTCTAGAATTCTAACATTTTATGACTCTAGAATTCAGACATTTTAGGATTCTAGAATTCAGACGTTTTAGGATTCTAGAATTCAGACATTGGAAGATTCTAGAATTCGGACCTTTTAAAGATTCTAGAGTCCATACATTCTAGGAATCCATAATTCAGACATCTTCTGAGTCTAGGTTTTCGACATTTTCACATTGGAGAATTCAGACCTGTTGAAGATTCTAGAATGCATACATTCCGAGATTCTGGAATTCACACATACTAAAATTCTAGAATTGAGACATCTTTGGATTCTAGAATTGTATCTGTCTACAATTCTAGAACTCATACATTTTCTGATTCTAGAATTCAGATGTTTTATCGTTTTACAATTCTGTAATTTGGACATGTGCAGATTCAGGATTCCAGCGTTTTATGATTCTAGATTCCATTCATTTTTGGATTCTAGAGTTCAGACCCTTTAGGATTCTAGAAATCTGACATTCGATGATTCTACATTTCAGAAATATTTGGGATTCTAGAATTCATACACTCTTGAAATCTAGAATTCATACATTCTAGGATTCTGGAATTCATGCATTCTCAAATTAAAAAAAGTCACACATTCCAGAATTCTAGAATACATGCCTTCTTAACATTGTAGAAGCCATTCTTTCTAGGATTCCAAAATTCAGACGTTTTTACAATGGTAGAATTCATGCATTCTAGGATTCTAGGATATAGACATATTTAAGACTCTAGAATACATACATTCTAAAATTCTAGAATTCAGGTCTTGTTAGGATTCTAGAATTTATACATGATAGGATACTAGAATTCACATATTCTATGATTCTAGAATTCAGACATTTTATGTTTCTAGAATTCAGCCATTCTGAAATTCTGGAATTCAGCCATTGTTGGATTCTAGAATTGAGACCCTCTGCAACACACATTTTAGGAGTCTTGCATTCAGACATTCCATGATTCCCATATTCAGACATCTTATCATCCTAGAATTCAGACCTTCTAGGATTCTAGAATTTGCACTATTTACAGATTCTAGAATTCATACATTCAAGGAATCTATGATTCAGTCATGTTATGATTCTAGGATTTTGACATTTTTACATTGTAGAATTCAGAGCCGTTTAAGATTCTAGAATGCATACATTCCAAGATTCTAGAATTCAAACCTGCTAAAATTCTAGAATTCAGACATCGTTGGATTCTGGAAATTTAACATTCTACAATTCTAGAACACACACATTTTCAGATTCTCGAATTCAGACGTGTTATGATTCTACAATTCTAGAATTTAGACATCCGGAACTTCTAAATTCTCACCTTTTTTTTTTTTTTTTGGTTCTAGAATTCAGACATTTTAGGATTCTAGAATTCATGCAATTGAAGATTCTGAAATCCGGATCTTTTTTTGGATGCCAGAATTCATATATTCTAGGGACCTAGGTTTCCTACTTTTTAGGTTTCTGGAAATCATACATTCTAGGATTCTGGAATTCCAGAATTCAGACCTTTAGAGGATTCTGGAGTTCATTCATTCTAGGATTCTAGGTTTCAGACTTTTCTAGTATTCTAGAATTCATGTATTCTTATATTCTGGAATTGAGACCTTTTTCAGATTCTAGAATCCATACACCCTGGGATTCTAGCATTCATTCATTTTAGGATTCTAGAACTAAGACTTTTTATGGTCCTAGAATTCAGACATACTACCATTCGACAGTTCCGACATGCTTGCATTCTAGAATTCAGCATTTCTTCCATGGTAGAATTCACACATTTTAGAATTCGAAAATTTTGACATTTTAACGATTCCACAATTCATACATTTTTCGGATTCTAGAATTGAGGCATTTTATGATTCTAGAATTCATACATTCCGGAATTCTAGAATACAGACTTTTTAGGATTCAGAAATTTATACATTCTACGATTTTAGAGGTTAGACGTTTTAAAGATGCTAGAATTCAGACTTCTTTAGGATTCTAGAATTTGTGCCTTGTAGGATTCCAGAATTCACACTTTCTAGCATTCTAGAATTCAGATATTTCTTGATGCTAGAATTCAGTCATTGTAAAATTCTAGAATTCAGACATCATCGCTGGATTCTGAAATTAAGACTTTCCACAATTCTAGGACTAACATTTTTTAGGGTTTTAGAATTGAGACATTTTATCATTGTAGAATTCTAGAATATGGACATCCTCATATTCTAGAATTCAGACATTTTATGATTTTAGGATTCATACAGTTTAGCACTATAGAATTCAGACCTTTTTAAGATTCTAGAATTCATACATTTCAGGATTCTAGTATTCAGACATTCTATCATTCTTCCATTCATAGACCTTATGATTCTACAATTCATCTCTTCTAGGATTCTGGAACTCATCCTATATTATAATTCCCAATTTCAAACGTTCCTGTATTCTAGAATTTAGACATTTTGTGATTCTAGAATTCAGATATTCTAAAGCTCTAGAATTCAGATATGGTTGGAGTCCAGATTTCAGACTTTCTACAATTCTAGAACTCAGATATTTTGTGTTTCCAGAATTTCACACATTCCAGGATTCTAAAGTTCAATCCTGTCTTAGGATTCTAGAATGCGTACCTTCTAGGATTCTGGAATTCATACAGGTTGGGGTTCTAGAATTCATACATTCTACGATTCCAGAATTCAAACCTTTATAGGATTCTAGAATTAATTCATTCAAGGATTCTAGAATCCGGACCTTTTTAGGATTCTAGAACTCATACATGCTAAGATTCCGGAATTTAGACCAGTTTAAGATTCTAGAATTCATACACTCTAAAATTCTAGAATGCCTACGTTCTAGGATTCTAAAATTCAGACTTTTTAAGGTTCTAGGATTCGGACATACTATAATTCTACAATTTCCACATTGCTTGAATTCTGGAATTCCGAATTTCTTCATTTATACCATTCTCGCATTTAAAAATTCTAAAATTCATGTATGTGGTGATTCTAGAATTCACACCTTCTCGGATTCTAGAATTCAGACCTCTTTAGGATTCCAGAATTCAGACTTTGTTCCTTCTAGAACTCATGCATTAAAAGATTCTAGAATTCAGATCTATTTAGGATTCTAGAATTCATACATTCTAAGATTCTAGAATTCAGACCTAGTTAGGATTCTAGAATTCATACGTTTGGGCATTCTGGAATCCATACGTTCTAAACTTGCAAATTTTATGCATTCTACAATTCTAGGCTACACACCTTTCTAACATTGTGGAATCCATTCTTTCGAGGATTCTAAAATTCAGGCCTTCTTAAAGTTCTTGAATTCATACATTCTAGGATTCTAGGATACTAGGATTTGGACACATTTAAGATTCTAGAATTCATACATTCTAAAATTCTGGAACCCAGATCTTGTTAGGATTCTAGAATGCATACATTATGGGATACTGGAATTCACCCATTCTGTGAGTCTAGAATTCAGACATTGTTTCTGGCATTCAGACGTTCTAAAATTCTAGAATTCAGACATCGTGGGTTTCTGGAACGGAGACATTCTGCAACACACATTTTAGTAGTCTTGCGTTCAGACATTCTGTGAATCTCGCATTCAGATATCCTATGATTCATGGAATCGTACCTTCCGGGATTCTGGAATTCACACTGTCCTAAGATTCCAGAACTCAGACGTTTCTTGATTCTACCATTCCGGAAATTAGACGTCCGGAGACTCTAGAATTCTAACATTTTATGACTCTAGAATTCAGACATTTTAGGATTCTAGAATTCAGACGTTTTAGGATTCTAGAATTCAGACATTGGAAGATTCTAGAATTCGGACCTTTTAAAGATTCTAGAGTCCATACATTCTAGGAATCCATAATTCAGACATCTTCTGAGTCTAGGTTTTCGACATTTTCACATTGGAGAATTCAGACCTGTTGAAGATTCTAGAATGCATACATTCCGAGATTCTGGAATTCACACATACTAAAATTCTAGAATTGAGACATCTTTGGATTCTAGAATTGTATCTGTCTACAATTCTAGAACTCATACATTTTCTGATTCTAGAATTCAGATGTTTTATCGTTTTACAATTCTGTAATTTGGACATGTGCAGATTCAGGATTCCAGCGTTTTATGATTCTAGATTCCATTCATTTTTGGATTCTAGAGTTCAGACCCTTTATGATTCTAGAAATCTGACATTCGATGATTCTACATTTCAGAAATATTTGGGATTCTAGAATTCATACACTCTTGAAATCTAGAATTCATATATTCTAGGATTCTGGAATTCATGCATTCTCAAATTAAAAAAAGTCACACATTCCAGAATTCTAGAATACATGCCTTCTTAACATTGTAGAAGCCATTCTTTCTAGGATTCCAAAATTCAGACGTTTTTACAATGGTAGAATTCATGCGTTCTAGGATTCTAGGATATAGACATATTTAAGACTCTAGAATACATACATTCTAAAATTCTAGAATTCAGGTCTTGTTAGGATTCTAGAATTTATACATGATAGGATACTAGAATTCACATATTCTATGATTCTAGAATTCAGACATTTTATGTTTCTAGAATTCAGACATTCTGAAATTCTGGAATTCAGCCATTGTTGGATTCTAGAATTGAGACCCTCTGCAACACACATTTTAGGAGTCTTGCATTCAGACATTCCATGATTCCCATATTCAGACATCTTATCATCCTAGAATTCAGACCTTCTAGGATTCTAGAATTTGCACTATTTACAGATTCTAGAATTCGTACATTCAAGGAATCTATGATTCAGTCATGTTATGATTCTAGGATTTTGACATTTTTACATTGTAGAATTCAGAGCCGTTTAAGATTCTAGAATGCATACCTTCCAAGATTCTAGAATTCACACCTGCTAAAATTCTAGAATTCAGACATCGTTGGATTCTGGAAATTTAACATTCTACAATTCTAGAACACACACATTTTCAGATTCTCGAATTCAGACGTGTTATGATTCTACAATTCTAGAATTTAGACATCCGGAACTTCTAAATTCTCACCTTTTTTTTTTTTTTTTTTTTTGGTTCTAGAATTCAGACATTTTAGGATTCTAGAATTCATGCATTTGAAGATTCTGAAATCCGGATCTTTTTTTGGATGCCAGAATTCATATATTCTAGGGACCTAGGTTTCCTACTTTTTAGGTTTCTGGAAATCATACATTCTAGGATTCTGGAATTCCAGAATTCAGACCTTTAGAGGATTCTGGAGTTCATTCACTCTAGGATTCTAGATTTCAGACTTTTCTAGTATTCTAGAATTCATGTATTCTTATATTCTGGAATTGAGACCTTTTTCAGATTCTAGAATTCATACACCCTGGGATTCTAGCAATCATTCATTTTAGGATTCTAGAACTAAGACTTTTTATGGTCCTAGAATTCAGACATACTACCATTCGACAGTTCCGACATGCTTGCATTCTAGAATTCAGCATTTCTTCCATGGTAGAATTCACACATTTTAGAATTCGAAAATTTTGACATTTTAACGATTCCACAATTCATACATTTTTCGGATTCTAGAATTGAGGCATTTTATGATTCTAGAATTCATACATTCCGGAATTCTAGAATACAGACTTTTTAGGATTCAGAAATTTATACATTCTACGATTTTAGAGGTTAGACGTTTTAAAGATGCTAGAATTCAGACTTCTTTAGGATTCTAGAATTTGTGCCTTGTAGGATTCCAGAATTCACACTTTCTAGCATTCTAGAATTCAGATATTTCTTGATGCTAGAATTCAGTCGTTGTAAAATTCTAGAATTCAGACATCATCGCTGGATTCTAAAATTAAGACTTTCCACAATTCTAGGACTAACATTTTTTAGGGTTTTAGAATTGAGACATTTTATCATTGTAGAATTCTAGAATATGGACATCCTCATATTCTAGAATTCAGACATTTTATGATTTTAGGATACATACAGTTTGGCACTATAGAATTCAGACCTTTTTAAGATTCTAGAATTCATACATTTCAGGATTCTAGTATTCAGACATTCTATCATTCTTCCATTCATAGACCTTATGATTCTACAATTCATCTCTTCTAGGATTCTGGAACTCATCCTATATTATAATTCCCAATTTCAAACGTTCCTGTATTCTAGAATTTAGACATTTTGTGATTCTAGAATTCAGATATTCTAAAGCTCTAGAATTCAGATATGGTTGGAGTCCAGATTTCAGACTTTCTACAATTCTAGAACTCAGATATTTTGTGTTTCCAGAATTTCACACATTCCAGGATTCTAAAGTTCAATCCTGTCTTAGGATTCTAGAATGCGTACCTTCTAGGATTCTGGAATTCATACAGGTTGGGGTTCTAGAATTCATACATTCTAGGATTCCAGAATTCAAACCTTTATAGGATTCTAGAATTAATTCATTCAAGGATTCTAGAATCCGGACCTTTTTAGGATTCTAGAACTCATACATGCTAAGATTCCGGAATTTAGACCAGTTTAAGATTCTAGAATTCATACACTCTAAAATTCTAGAATGCCTACGTTCTAGGATTCTAAAATTCAGACTTTTTAAGGTTCTAGGATTCGGACATACTATAATTCTACAATTTCCACATTGCTTGAATTCTGGAATTCCGAATTTCTTCATTTATACCATTCTCGCATTTAAAAATTCTAAAATTCATGTATGTGGTGATTCTAGAATTCACACCTTCTCGGATTCTAGAATTCAGACCTCTTTAGGATTCCAGAATTCAGACTTTGTTCCTTCTAGAACTCATGCATTAAAAGATTCTAGAATTCAGATCTATTTAGGATTCTAGAATTCATACATTCTAAGATTCTAGAATTCAGACCTAGTTAGGATTCTAGAATTCATACGTTTGGGCATTCTGGAATCCATACGTTCTAAACTTGCAAATTTTATGCATTCTACAATTCTAGGCTACACACCTTTCTAACATTGTGGAATCCATTCTTTCGAGGATTCTAAAATTCAGGCCTTCTTAAAGTTCTTGAATTCATACATTCTAGGATTCTAGGATTCTAGGATTTGGACACATTTAAGATTCTAGAATTCATACATTCTAAAATTCTGGAACCCAGATCTTGTTAGGATTCTAGAATGCATACATTATGGGATACTGGAATTCACCCATTCTGTGAGTCTAGAATTCAGACATTGTTTCTGGCATTCAGACGTTCTAAAATTCTAGAATTCAGACATCGTGGGTTTCTGGAACGGAGACATTCTGCAACACACATTTTAGTAGTCTTGCGTTCAGACATTCTGTGAATCTCGCATTCAGATATCCTATGATTCATGGAATCGTACCTTCCGGGATTCTGGAATTCACACTGTCCTAAGATTCCAGAACTCAGACGTTTCTTGATTCTACCATTCCGGAAATTAGACGTCCGGAGACTCTAGAATTCTAACATTTTATGACTCTAGAATTCAGACATTTTAGGATTCTAGAATTCAGACGTTTTAGGATTCTAGAATTCAGACATTGGAAGATTCTAGAATTCGGACCTTTTAAAGATTCTAGAGTCCATACATTCTAGGAATCCATAATTCAGACATCTTCTGAGTCTAGGTTTTCGACATTTTCACATTGGAGAATTCAGACCTGTTGAAGATTCTAGAATGCATACATTCCGAGATTCTGGAATTCACACATACTAAAATTCTAGAATTGAGACATCTTTGGATTCTAGAATTGTATCTGTCTACAATTCTAGAACTCATACATTTTCTGATTCTAGAATTCAGATGTTTTATCGTTTTACAATTCTGTAATTTGGACATGTGCAGATTCAGGATTCCAGCGTTTTATGATTCTAGATTCCATTCATTTTTGGATTCTAGAGTTCAGACCCTTTATGATTCTAGAAATCTGACATTCGATGATTCTACATTTCAGAAATATTTGGGATTCTAGAATTCATACACTCTTGAAATCTAGAATTCATATATTCTAGGATTCTGGAATTCATGCATTCTCAAATTAAAAAAAGTCACACATTCCAGAATTCTAGAATACATGCCTTCTTAACATTGTAGAAGCCATTCTTTCTAGGATTCCAAAATTCAGACGTTTTTACAATGGTAGAATTCATGCGTTCTAGGATTCTAGGATATAGACATATTTAAGACTCTAGAATACATACATTCTAAAATTCTAGAATTCAGGTCTTGTTAGGATTCTAGAATTTATACATGATAGGATACTAGAATTCACATATTCTATGATTCTAGAATTCAGACATTTTATGTTTCTAGAATTCAGACATTCTGAAATTCTGGAATTCAGCCATTGTTGGATTCTAGAATTGAGACCCTCTGCAACACACATTTTAGGAGTCTTGCATTCAGACATTCCATGATTCCCATATTCAGACATCTTATCATCCTAGAATTCAGACCTTCTAGGATTCTAGAATTTGCACTATTTACAGATTCTAGAATTCGTACATTCAAGGAATCTATGATTCAGTCATGTTATGATTCTAGGATTTTGACATTTTTACATTGTAGAATTCAGAGCCGTTTAAGATTCTAGAATGCATACATTCCAAGATTCTAGAATTCACACCTGCTAAAATTCTAGAATTCAGACATCGTTGGATTCTGGAAATTTAACATTCTACAATTCTAGAACACACACATTTTCAGATTCTCGAATTCAGACGTGTTATGATTCTACAATTCTAGAATTTAGACATCCGGAACTTCTAAATTCTCACCTTTTTTTTTTTTTTTTTTTTTTGGTTCTAGAATTCAGACATTTTAGGATTCTAGAATTCATGCATTTGAAGATTCTGAAATCCGGATCTTTTTTTGGATGCCAGAATTCATATATTCTAGGGACCTAGGTTTCCTACTTTTTAGGTTTCTGGAAATCATACATTCTAGGATTCTGGAATTCCAGAATTCAGACCTTTAGAGGATTCTGGAGTTCATTCACTCTAGGATTCTAGATTTCAGACTTTTCTAGTATTCTAGAATTCATGTATTCTTATATTCTGGAATTGAGACCTTTTTCAGATTCTAGAATTCATACACCCTGGGATTCTAGCAATCATTCATTTTAGGATTCTAGAACTAAGACTTTTTATGGTCCTAGAATTCAGACATACTACCATTCGACAGTTCCGACATGCTTGCATTCTAGAATTCAGCATTTCTTCCATGGTAGAATTCACACATTTTAGAATTCGAAAATTTTGACATTTTAACGATTCCACAATTCATACATTTTTCGGATTCTAGAATTGAGGCATTTTATGATTCTAGAATTCATACATTCCGGAATTCTAGAATACAGACTTTTTAGGATTCAGAAATTTATACATTCTACGATTTTAGAGGTTAGACGTTTTAAAGATGCTAGAATTCAGACTTCTTTAGGATTCTAGAATTTGTGCCTTGTAGGATTCCAGAATTCACACTTTCTAGCATTCTAGAATTCAGATATTTCTTGATGCTAGAATTCAGTCGTTGTAAAATTCTAGAATTCAGACATCATCGCTGGATTCTAAAATTAAGACTTTCCACAATTCTAGGACTAACATTTTTTAGGGTTTTAGAATTGAGACATTTTATCATTGTAGAATTCTAGAATATGGACATCCTCATATTCTAGAATTCAGACATTTTATGATTTTAGGATACATACAGTTTGGCACTATAGAATTCAGACCTTTTTAAGATTCTAGAATTCATACATTTCAGGATTCTAGTATTCAGACATTCTATCATTCTTCCATTCATAGACCTTATGATTCTACAATTCATCTCTTCTAGGATTCTGGAACTCATCCTATATTATAATTCCCAATTTCAAACGTTCCTGTATTCTAGAATTTAGACATTTTGTGATTCTAGAATTCAGATATTCTAAAGCTCTAGAATTCAGATATGGTTGGAGTCCAGATTTCAGACTTTCTACAATTCTAGAACTCAGATATTTTGTGTTTCCAGAATTTCACACATTCCAGGATTCTAAAGTTCAATCCTGTCTTAGGATTCTAGAATGCGTACCTTCTAGGATTCTGGAATTCATACAGGTTGGGGTTCTAGAATTCATACATTCTAGGATTCCAGAATTCAAACCTTTATAGGATTCTAGAATTAATTCATTCAAGGATTCTAGAATCCGGACCTTTTTAGGATTCTAGAACTCATACATGCTAAGATTCCGGAATTTAGACCAGTTTAAGATTCTAGAATTCATACACTCTAAAATTCTAGAATGCCTACGTTCTAGGATTCTAAAATTCAGACTTTTTAAGGTTCTAGGATTCGGACATACTATAATTCTACAATTTCCACATTGCTTGAATTCTGGAATTCCGAATTTCTTCATTTATACCATTCTCGCATTTAAAAATTCTAAAATTCATGTATGTGGTGATTCTAGAATTCACACCTTCTCGGATTCTAGAATTCAGACCTCTTTAGGATTCCAGAATTCAGACTTTGTTCCTTCTAGAACTCATGCATTAAAAGATTCTAGAATTCAGATCTATTTAGGATTCTAGAATTCATACATTCTAAGATTCTAGAATTCAGACCTAGTTAGGATTCTAGAATTCATACGTTTGGGCATTCTGGAATCCATACGTTCTAAACTTGCAAATTTTATGCATTCTACAATTCTAGGCTACACACCTTTCTAACATTGTGGAATCCATTCTTTCGAGGATTCTAAAATTCAGGCCTTCTTAAAGTTCTTGAATTCATACATTCTAGGATTCTAGGATTCTAGGATTTGGACACATTTAAGATTCTAGAATTCATACATTCTAAAATTCTGGAACCCAGATCTTGTTAGGATTCTAGAATGCATACATTATGGGATACTGGAATTCACCCATTCTGTGAGTCTAGAATTCAGACATTGTTTCTGGCATTCAGACGTTCTACAATTCTAGAATTCAGACATCGTGGGTTTCTGGAACGGAGACATTCTGCAACACACATTTTAGTAGTCTTGCGTTCAGACATTCTGTGAATCTCGCATTCAGATATCCTATGATTCATGGAATCGTACCTTCCGGGATTCTGGAATTCACACTGTCCTAAGATTCCAGAACTCAGACGTTTCTTGATTCTACCATTCCGGAAATTAGACGTCCGGAGACTCTAGAATTCTAACATTTTATGACTCTAGAATTCAGACATTTTAGGATTCTAGAATTCAGACGTTTTAGGATTCTAGAATTCAGACATTGGAAGATTCTAGAATTCGGACCTTTTAAAGATTCTAGAGTCCATACATTCTAGGAATCCATAATTCAGACATCTTCTGAGTCTAGGTTTTCGACATTTTCACATTGGAGAATTCAGACCTGTTGAAGATTCTAGAATGCATACATTCCGAGATTCTGGAATTCACACATACTAAAATTCTAGAATTGAGACATCTTTGGATTCTAGAATTGTATCTGTCTACAATTCTAGAACTCATACATTTTCTGATTCTAGAATTCAGATGTTTTATCGTTTTACAATTCTGTAATTTGGACATGTGCAGATTCAGGATTCCAGCGTTTTATGATTCTAGATTCCATTCATTTTTGGATTCTAGAGTTCAGACCCTTTATGATTCTAGAAATCTGACATTCGATGATTCTACATTTCAGAAATATTTGGGATTCTAGAATTCATACACTCTTGAAATCTAGAATTCATATATTCTAGGATTCTGGAATTCATGCATTCTCAAATTAAAAAAAGTCACACATTCCAGAATTCTAGAATACATGCCTTCTTAACATTGTAGAAGCCATTCTTTCTAGGATTCCAAAATTCAGACGTTTTTACAATGGTAGAATTCATGCGTTCTAGGATTCTAGGATATAGACATATTTAAGACTCTAGAATACATACATTCTAAAATTCTAGAATTCAGGTCTTGTTAGGATTCTAGAATTTATACATGATAGGATACTAGAATTCACATATTCTATGATTCTAGAATTCAGACATTTTATGTTTCTAGAATTCAGACATTCTGAAATTCTGGAATTCAGCCATTGTTGGATTCTAGAATTGAGACCCTCTGCAACACACATTTTAGGAGTCTTGCATTCAGACATTCCATGATTCCCATATTCAGACATCTTATCATCCTAGAATTCAGACCTTCTAGGATTCTAGAATTTGCACTATTTACAGATTCTAGAATTCGTACATTCAAGGAATCTATGATTCAGTCATGTTATGATTCTAGGATTTTGACATTTTTACATTGTAGAATTCAGAGCCGTTTAAGATTCTAGAATGCATACATTCCAAGATTCTAGAATTCACACCTGCTAAAATTCTAGAATTCAGACATCGTTGGATTCTGGAAATTTAACATTCTACAATTCTAGAACACACACATTTTCAGATTCTCGAATTCAGACGTGTTATGATTCTACAATTCTAGAATTTAGACATCCGGAACTTCTAAATTCTCACCTTTTTTTTTTTTGGTTCTAGAATTCAGACATTTTAGGATTCTAGAATTCATGCATTTGAAGATTCTGAAATCCGGATCTTTTTTTGGATGCCAGAATTCATATATTCTAGGGACCTAGGTTTCCTACTTTTTAGGTTTCTGGAAATCATACATTCTAGGATTCTGGAATTCCAGAATTCAGACCTTTAGAGGATTCTGGAGTTCATTCATTCTAGGATTCTAGGTTTCAGACTTTTCTAGTATTCTAGAATTCATGTATTCTTATATTCTGGAATTGAGACCTTTTTCAGATTCTAGAATCCATACACCCTGGGATTCTAGCATTCATTCATTTTAGGATTCTAGAACTAAGACTTTTTATGGTCCTAGAATTCAGACATACTACCATTCGACAGTTCCGACATGCTTGCATTCTAGAATTCAGCATTTCTTCCATGGTAGAATTCACACATTTTAGAATTCGAAAATTTTGACATTTTAACGATTCCACAATTCATACATTTTTCGGATTCTAGAATTGAGGCATTTTATGATTCTAGAATTCATACATTCCGGAATTCTAGAATACAGACATTTTAGGATTCAGAAGTTTATACATTCTACGATTTTAGAGGTTAGACGTTTTAAAGATGCTAGAATTCAGACTTCTTTAGGATTCTAGAATTTGTGCCTTGTAGGATTCCAGAATTCACACTTTCTAGCATTCTAGAATTCAGATATTTCTTGATGCTAGAATTCAGTCGTTGTAAAATTCTAGAATTCAGACATCATCGCTGGATTCTGAAATTAAGACTTTCCACAATTCTAGGACTAACATTTTTTAGGGTTTTAGAATTGAGACATTTTATCATTGTAGAATTCTAGAATATGGACATCCTCATATTCTAGAATTCAGACATTTTATGATTTTAGGATTCATAGAGTTTAGCACTATAGAATTCAGACCTTTTTAAGATTCTAGAATTCATACATTTCAGGATTCTAGTATTCAGACATTCTATCATTCTTCCATTCATAGACCTTATGATTCTACAATTCATCTCTTCTAGGATTCTGGAACTCATCCTATATTATAATTCCCAATTTCAAACGTTCCTGTATTCTAGAATTTAGACATTTTGTGATTCTAGAATTCAGATATTCTAAAGCTCTAGAATTCAGATATGGTTGGAGTCCAGATTTCAGACTTTCTACAATTCTAGAACTCAGATATTTTGTGTTTCCAGAATTTCACACATTCCAGGATTCTAAAGTTCAATCCTGTCTTAGGATTCTAGAATGCGTACCTTCTAGGATTCTGGAATTCATACAGGTTGGGGTTCTAGAATTCATACATTCTAGGATTCCAGAATTCAAACCTTTATAGGATTCTAGAATTAATTCATTCAAGGATTCTAGAATCCGGACCTTTTTAGGATTCTAGAACTCATCCATGCTAAGATTCCGGAATTTAGACCAGTTTAAGATTCTAGAATTCATACACTCTAAAATTCTAGAATGCCTACGTTCTAGGATTCTAAAATTCAGACTTTTTAAGGTTCTAGGATTCGGACATACTATAATTCTACAATTTCCACATTGCTTGAATTCTGGAATTCCGAATTTCTTCATTTATACCATTCTCGCATTTAAAAATTCTAAAATTCATGTATGTGGTGATTCTAGAATTCACACCTTCTCGGATTCTAGAATTCAGACCTCTTTAGGATTCCAGAATTCAGACTTTGTTCCTTCTAGAACTCATGCATTAAAAGATTCTAGAATTCAGATCTATTTAGGATTCTAGAATTCATACATTCTAAGATTCTAGAATTCAGACCTAGTTAGGATTCTAGAATTCATACGTTTGGGCATTCTGGAATCCATACGTTCTAAACTTGCAAATTTTATGCATTCTACAATTCTAGGCTACACACCTTTCTAACATTGTGGAATCCATTCTTTCGAGGATTCTAAAATTCAGGCCTTCTTAAAGTTCTTGAATTCATACATTCTAGGATTCTAGGATACTAGGATTTGGACACATTTAAGATTCTAGAATTCATACATTCTAAAATTCTGGAACCCAGATCTTGTTAGGATTCTAGAATGCATACATTATGGGATACTGGAATTCACCCATTCTGTGAGTCTAGAATTCAGACATTGTTTCTGGCATTCAGACGTTCTAAAATTCTAGAATTCAGACATCGTGGGTTTCTGGAACGGAGACATTCTGCAACACACATTTTAGTAGTCTTGCGTTCAGACATTCTGTGAATCTCGCATTCAGATATCCTATGATTCATGGAATCGTACCTTCCGGGATTCTGGAATTCACACTGTCCTAAGATTCCAGAACTCAGACGTTTCTTGATTCTACCATTCCGGAAATTAGACGTCCGGAGACTCTAGAATTCTAACATTTTATGACTCTAGAATTCAGACATTTTAGGATTCTAGAATTCAGACGTTTTAGGATTCTAGAATTCAGACATTGGAAGATTCTAGAATTCGGACCTTTTAAAGATTCTAGAGTCCATACATTCTAGGAATCCATAATTCAGACATCTTCTGAGTCTAGGTTTTCGACATTTTCACATTGGAGAATTCAGACCTGTTGAAGATTCTAGAATGCATACATTCCGAGATTCTGGAATTCACACATACTAAAATTCTAGAATTGAGACATCTTTGGATTCTAGAATTGTATCTGTCTACAATTCTAGAACTCATACATTTTCTGATTCTAGAATTCAGATGTTTTATCGTTTTACAATTCTGTAATTTGGACATGTGCAGATTCAGGATTCCAGCGTTTTATGATTCTAGATTCCATTCATTTTTGGATTCTAGAGTTCAGACCCTTTAGGATTCTAGAAATCTGACATTCGATGATTCTACATTTCAGAAATATTTGGGATTCTAGAATTCATACACTCTTGAAATCTAGAATTCATACATTCTAGGATTCTGGAATTCATGCATTCTCAAATTTAAAAAAGTCACACATTCCAGAATTCTAGAATACATGCCTTCTTAACATCGTAGAAGCCATTCTTTCTAGGATTCCAAAATTCAGACGTTTTTACAATGGTAGAATTCATGCGTTCTAGGATTCTAGGATATAGACATATTTAAGACTCTAGAATACATACATTCTAAAATTCTAGAATTCAGGTCTTGTTAGGATTCTAGAATTTATACATGATAGGATACTAGAATTCACATATTCTATGATTCTAGAATTCAGACATTTTATGTTTCTAGAATTCAGACATTCTGAAATTCTGGAATTCAGCCATTGTTGGATTCTAGAATTGAGACCCTCTGCAACACACATTTTAGGAGTCTTGCATTCAGACATTCCATGATTCCCATATTCAGACATCTTATCATCCTAGAATTCAGACCTTCTAGGATTCTAGAATTTGCACTATGTACAGATTCTAGAATTCATACATTCAAGGAATCTATGATTCAGTCATGTTATGATTCTAGGATTTTGACATTTTTACATTGTAGAATTCAGAGCCGTTTAAGATTCTAGAATGCATACATTCCAAGATTCTAGAATTCAAACCTGCTAAAATTCTAGAATTCAGACATCGTTGGATTCTGGAAATTTAACATTCTACAATTCTAGAACACACACATTTTCAGATTCTCGAATTCAGACGTGTTATGATTCTACAATTCTAGAATTTAGACATCCGGAACTTCTAAATTCTCACCTTTTTTTTTTTTTTTTTTGGTTCTAGAATTCAGACATTTTAGGATTCTAGAATTCATGCAATTGAAGATTCTGAAATCCGGATCTTTTTTTGGATGCCAGAATTCATATATTCTAGGGACCTAGGTTTCCTACTTTTTAGGTTTCTGGAAATCATACATTCTAGGATTCTGGAATTCCAGAATTCAGACCTTTAGAGGATTCTGGAGTTCATTCATTCTAGGATTCAAGGTTTCAGACTTTTCTAGTATTCTAGAATTCATGTATTCTTATATTCTGGAATTGAGACCTTTTTCAGATTCTAGAATCCATACACCCTGGGATTCTAGCATTCATTCATTTTAGGATTCTAGAACTAAGACTTTTTATGGTCCTAGAATTCAGACATACTACCATTCGACAGTTCCGACATGCTTGCATTCTAGAATTCAGCATTTCTTCCATGGTAGAATTCACACATTTTAGAATTCGAAAATTTTGACATTTTAACGATTCCACAATTCATACATTTTTCGGATTCTAGAATTGAGGCATTTTATGATTCTAGAATTCATACATTCCGGAATTCTAGAATACAGACTTTTTAGGATTCAGAAATTTATACATTCTACGATTTTAGAGGTTAGACGTTTTAAAGATGCTAGAATTCAGACTTCTTTAGGATTCTAGAATTTGTGCCTTGTAGGATTCCAGAATTCACACTTTCTAGCATTCTAGAATTCAGATATTTCTTGATGCTAGAATTCAGTCATTGTAAAATTCTAGAATTCAGACATCATCGCTGGATTCTGAAATTAAGACTTTCCACAATTCTAGGACTAACATTTTTTAGGGTTTTAGAATTGAGACATTTTATCATTGTAGAATTCTAGAATATGGACATCCTCATATTCTAGAATTCAGACATTTTATGATTTTAGGATTCATACAGTTTAGCACTATAGAATTCAGACCTTTTTAAGATTCTAGAATTCATACATTTCAGGATTCTAGTATTCAGACATTCTATCATTCTTCCATTCATAGACCTTATGATTCTACAATTCATCTCTTCTAGGATTCTGGAACTCATCCTATATTATAATTCCCAATTTCAAACGTTCCCGTATTCTAGAATTTAGACATTTTGTGATTCTAGAATTCAGATATTCTAAAGCTCTAGAATTCAGATATGGTTGGAGTCCAGATTTCAGACTTTCTACAATTCTAGAACTCAGATATTTTGTGTTTCCAGAATTTCACACATTCCAGGATTCTAAAGTTCAATCCTGTCTTAGGATTCTAGAATGCGTACCTTCTAGGATTCTGGAATTCATACAGGTTGGGGTTCTAGAATTCATACATTCTAGGATTCCAGAATTCAAACCTTTATAGGATTCTAGAATTAATTCATTCAAGGATTCTAGAATCCGGACCTTTTTAGGATTCTAGAACTCATCCATGCTAAGATTCCGGAATTTAGACCAGTTTAAGATTCTAGAATTCATACACTCTAAAATTCTAGAATGCCTACGTTCTAGGATTCTAAAATTCAGACTTTTTAAGGTTCTAGGATTCGGACATACTATAATTCTACAATTTCCACACTGCTTGAATTCTGGAATTCCGAATTTCTTCACTTATACCATTCTCGCATTTAAAAATTCTAAAATTCATGTATTCGGTGATTCTAGAATTCACACCTTCTCGGATTCTAGAATTCAGACCTTTTTAGGATTCCAGAATTCAGACTTTGTTCATTCTAGAACTCATGCATTAAAAGATTCTAGAATTCAGATCTATTTAGGATTCTAGAATTCATACATTCTAAGATTCTAGAATTCAGACCTAGTTAGGATTCTAGAATTCATACGTTTGGGCATTCTGGAATCCATACGTTCTAAACTTGCAAATTTTATGCATTCTACAATTCTAGGCTACACACCTTTCTAACATTGTGGAATCCATTCTTTCGAGGATTCTAAAATTCAGGCCTTCTTAAAGTTCTTGAATTCATACATTCTAGGATTCTAGGATTCTAGGATTTGGACACATTTAAGATTCTAGAATTCATACATTCTAAAATTCTGGAACCCAGATCTTGTTAGGATTCTAGAATGCATACATTATGGGATACTGGAATTCACCCATTCTGTGAGTCTAGAATTCAGACATTGTTTCTGGCATTCAGACGTTCTAAAATTCTAGAATTCAGACATCGTGGGTTTCTGGAACGGAGACATTCTGCAACACACATTTTAGTAGTCTTGCGTTCAGACATTCTGTGAATCTCGCATTCAGATATCCTATGATTCATGGAATCGTACCTTCCGGGATTCTGGAATTCACACTGTCCTAAGATTCCAGAACTCAGACGTTTCTTGATTCTACCATTCCGGAAATTAGACGTCCGGAGACTCTAGAATTCTAACATTTTATGACTCTAGAATTCAGACATTTTAGGATTCTAGAATTCAGACGTTTTAGGATTCTAGAATTCAGACATTGGAAGATTCTAGAATTCGGACCTTTTAAAGATTCCAGAGTCCATACATTCTAGGAATCCATAATTCAGACATCTTCTGAGTCTAGGTTTTCGACATTTTCACATTGGAGAATTCAGACCTGTTGAAGATTCTAGAATGCATACATTCCGAGATTCTGGAATTCACACATACTAAAATTCTAGAATTGAGACATCTTTGGATTCTAGAATTGTATCTGTCTACAATTCTAGAACTCATACATTTTCTGATTCTAGAATTCAGATGTTTTATCGTTTTACAATTCTGTAATTTGGACATGTGCAGATTCAGGATTCCAGCGTTTTATGATTCTAGATTCCATTCATTTTTGGATTCTAGAGTTCAGACCCTTTAGGATTCTAGAAATCTGACATTCGATGATTCTACATTTCAGAAATATTTGGGATTCTAGAATTCATACACTCTTGAAATCTAGAATTCATACATTCTAGGATTCTGGAATTCATGCATTCTCAAATTAAAAAAAAGTCACACATTCCAGAATTCTAGAATACATGCCTTCTTAACATTGTAGAAGCCATTCTTTCTAGGATTCCAAAATTCAGACGTTTTTACAATGGTAGAATTCATGCGTTCTAGGATTCTAGGATATAGACATATTTAAGACTCTAGAATACATACATTCTAAAATTCTAGAATTCAGGTCTTGTTAGGATTCTAGAATTTATACATGATAGGATACTAGAATTCACATATTCTATGATTCTAGAATTCAGACATTTTATGTTTCTAGAATTCAGACATTCTGAAATTCTGGAATTCAGCCATTGTTGGATTCTAGAATTGAGACCCTCTGCAACACACATTTTAGGAGTCTTGCATTCAGACATTCCATGATTCCCATATTCAGACATCTTATCATCCTAGAATTCAGACCTTCTAGGATTCTAGAATTTGCACTATTTACAGATTCTAGAATTCATACATTCAAGGAATCTATGATTCAGTCATGTTATGATTCTAGGATTTTGACATTTTTACATTGTAGAATTCAGAGCCGTTTAAGATTCTAGAATGCATACATTCCAAGATTCTAGAATTCAAACCTGCTAAAATTCTAGAATTCAGACATCGTTGGATTCTGGAAATTTAACATTCTACAATTCTAGAACACACACATTTTCAGATTCTCGAATTCAGACGTGTTATGATTCTACAATTCTAGAATTTAGACATCCGGAACTTCTAAATTGTCACCTTTTTTTTTTTTTTTTGGTTCTAGAATTCAGACATTTTAGGATTCTAGAATTCATGCAATTGAAGATTCTGAAATCCGGATCTTTTTTTGGATGCCAGAATTCATATATTCTAGGGACCTAGGTTTCCTACTTTTTAGGTTTCTGGAAATCATACATTCTAGGATTCTGGAATTCCAGAATTCAGACCTTTAGAGGATTCTGGAGTTCATTCATTCTAGGATTCTAGGTTTCAGACTTTTCTAGTATTCTAGAATTCATGTATTCTTATATTCTGGAATTGAGACCTTTTTCAGATTCTAGAATCCATACACCCTGGGATTCTAGCATTCATTCATTTTAGGATTCTAGAACTAAGACTTTTTATGGTCCTAGAATTCAGACATACTACCATTCGACAGTTCCGACATGCTTGCATTCTAGAATTCAGCATTTCTTCCATGGTAGAATTCACACATTTTAGAATTCGAAAATTTTGACATTTTAACGATTCCACAATTCATACATTTTTCGGATTCTAGAATTGAGGCATTTTATGATTCTAGAATTCATACATTCCGGAATTCTAGAATACAGACTTTTTAGGATTCAGAAATTTATACATTCTACGATTTTAGAGGTTAGACGTTTTAAAGATGCTAGAATTCAGACTTCTTTAGGATTCTAGAATTTGTGCCTTGTAGGATTCCAGAATTCACACTTTCTAGCATTCTAGAATTCAGATATTTCTTGATGCTAGAATTCAGTCATTGTAAAATTCTAGAATTCAGACATCATCGCTGGATTCTGAAATTAAGACTTTCCACAATTCTAGGACTAACATTTTTTAGGGTTTTAGAATTGAGACATTTTATCATTGTAGAATTCTAGAATATGGACATCCTCATATTCTAGAATTCAGACATTTTATGATTTTAGGATTCATACAGTTTAGCACTATAGAATTCAGACCTTTTTAAGATTCTAGAATTCATACATTTCAGGATTCTAGTATTCAGACATTCTATCATTCTTCCATTCATAGACCTTATGATTCTACAATTCATCTCTTCTACGATTCTGGAACTCATCCTATATTATAATTCCCAATTTCAAACGTTCCCGTATTCTAGAATTTAGACATTTTGTGATTCTAGAATTCAGATATTCTAAAGCTCTAGAATTCAGATATGGTTGGAGTCCAGATTTCAGACTTTCTACAATTCTAGAACTCAGATATTTTGTGTTTCCAGAATTTCACACATTCCAGGATTCTAAAGTTCAATCCTGTCTTAGGATTCTAGAATGCGTACCTTCTAGGATTCTGGAATTCATACAGGTTGGGGTTCTAGAATTCATACATTCTAGGATTCCAGAATTCAAACCTTTATAGGATTCTAGAATTAATTCATTCAAGGATTCTAGAATCCGGACCTTTTTAGGATTCTAGAACTCATACATGCTAAGATTCCGGAATTTAGACCAGTTTAAGATTCTAGAATTCATACACTCTAAAATTCTAGAATGCCTACGTTCTAGGATTCTAAAATTCAGACTTTTTAAGGTTCTAGGATTCGGACATACTATAATTCTACAATTTCCACATTGCTTGAATTCTGGAATTCCGAATTTCTTCACTTATACCATTCTCGCATTTAAAAATTCTAAAATTCATGTATTCGGTGATTCTAGAATTCACACCTTCTCGGATTCTAGAATTCAGACCTTTTTAGGATTCCAGAATTCAGACTTTGTTCATTCTAGAACTCATGCATTAAAAGATTCTAGAATTCAGATCTATTTAGGATTCTAGAATTCATACATTCTAAGATTCTAGAATTCAGACCTAGTTAGGATTCTAGAATTCATACGTTTGGGCATTCTGGAATCCATACGTTCTAAACTTGCAAATTTTATGCATTCTACAATTCTAGGCTACACACCTTTCTAACATTGTGGAATCCATTCTTTCGAGGATTCTAAAATTCAGGCCTTCTTAAAGTTCTTGAATTCATACATTCTAGGATTCTAGGATTCTAGGATTTGGACACATTTAAGATTCTAGAATTCATACATTCTAAAATTCTGGAACCCAGATCTTGTTAGGATTCTAGAATGCATACATTATGGGATACTGGAATTCACCCATTCTGTGAGTCTAGAATTCAGACATTGTTTCTGGCATTCAGACGTTCTACAATTCTAGAATTCAGACATCGTGGGTTTCTGGAACGGAGACATTCTGCAACACACATTTTAGTAGTCTTGCGTTCAGACATTCTGTGAATCTCGCATTCAGATATCCTATGATTCATGGAATCGTACCTTCCGGGATTCTGGAATTCACACTGTCCTAAGATTCCAGAACTCAGACGTTTCTTGATTCTACCATTCCGGAAATTAGACGTCCGGAGACTCTAGAATTCTAACATTTTATGACTCTAGAATTCAGACATTTTAGGATTCTAGAATTCAGACGTTTTAGGATTCTAGAATTCAGACATTGGAAGATTCTAGAATTCGGACCTTTTAAAGATTCTAGAGTCCATACATTCTAGGAATCCATAATTCAGACATCTTCTGAGTCTAGGTTTTCGACATTTTCACATTGGAGAATTCAGACCTGTTGAAGATTCTAGAATGCATACATTCCGAGATTCTGGAATTCACACATACTAAAATTCTAGAATTGAGACATCTTTGGATTCTAGAATTGTATCTGTCTACAATTCTAGAACTCATACATTTTCTGATTCTAGAATTCAGATGTTTTATCGTTTTACAATTCTGTAATTTGGACATGTGCAGATTCAGGATTCCAGCGTTTTATGATTCTAGATTCCATTCATTTTTGGATTCTAGAGTTCAGACCCTTTATGATTCTAGAAATCTGACATTCGATGATTCTACATTTCAGAAATATTTGGGATTCTAGAATTCATACACTCTTGAAATCTAGAATTCATACATTCTAGGATTCTGGAATTCATGCATTCTCAAATTAAAAAAAGTCACACATTCCAGAATTCTAGAATACATGCCTTCTTAACATTGTAGAAGCCATTCTTTCTAGGATTCCAAAATTCAGACGTTTTTACAATGGTAGAATTCATGCGTTCTAGGATTCTAGGATATAGACATATTTAAGACTCTAGAATACATACATTCTAAAATTCTAGAATTCAGGTCTTGTTAGGATTCTAGAATTTATACATGATAGGATACTAGAATTCACATATTCTATGATTCTAGAATTCAGACATTTTATGTTTCTAGAATTCAGACATTCTGAAATTCTGGAATTCAGCCATTGTTGGATTCTAGAATTGAGACCCTCTGCAACACACATTTTAGGAGTCTTGCATTCAGACATTCCATGATTCCCATATTCAGACATCTTATCATCCTAGAATTCAGACCTTCTAGGATTCTAGAATTTGCACTATTTACAGATTCTAGAATTCATACATTCAAGGAATCTATGATTCAGTCATGTTATGATTCTAGGATTTTGACATTTTTACATTGTAGAATTCAGAGCCGTTTAAGATTCTAGAATGCATACATTCCAAGATTCTAGAATTCAAACCTGCTAAAATTCTAGAATTCAGACATCGTTGGATTCTGGAAATTTAACATTCTACAATTCTAGAACACACACATTTTCAGATTCTCGAATTCAGACGTGTTATGATTCTACAATTCTAGAATTTAGACATCCGGAACTTCTAAATTGTCACCTTTTTTTTTTTTTTTTTTTTTGGTTCTAGAATTCAGACATTTTAGGATTCTAGAATTCATGCAATTGAAGATTCTGAAATCCGGATC
This sequence comes from Saimiri boliviensis, assembly GCF_048565385.1. Classification (NCBI taxonomy): domain Eukaryota; kingdom Metazoa; phylum Chordata; class Mammalia; order Primates; family Cebidae; genus Saimiri; species Saimiri boliviensis. The sequence continues at coordinate 80,378,173 of NC_133470.1, read as the reverse complement.
TTTTTTTGGATGCCAGAATTCATATATTCTAGGGACCTAGGTTTCCTACTTTTTAGGTTTCTGGAAATCATACATTCTAGGATTCTGGAATTCCAGAATTCAGACCTTTAGAGGATTCTGGAGTTCATTCATTCTAGGATTCTAGGTTTCAGACTTTTCTAGTATTCTAGAATTCATGTATTCTTATATTCTGGAATTGAGACCTTTTTCAGATTCCAGAATCCATACACCCTGGGATTCTAGCATTCATTCATTTTAGGATTCTAGAACTAAGACTTTTTATGGTCCTAGAATTCAGACATACTACCATTCGACAGTTCCGACATGCTTGCATTCTAGAATTCAGCATTTCTTCCATGGTAGAATTCACACATTTTAGAATTCGAAAATTTTGACATTTTAACGATTCCACAATTCATACATTTTTCGGATTCTAGAATTGAGGCATTTTATGATTCTAGAATTCATACATTCCGGAATTCTAGAATACAGACTTTTTAGGATTCAGAAATTTATACATTCTACGATTTTAGAGGTTAGACGTTTTAAAGATGCTAGAATTCAGACTTCTTTAGGATTCTAGAATTTGTGCCTTGTAGGATTCCAGAATTCACACTTTCTAGCATTCTAGAATTCAGATATTTCTTGATGCTAGAATTCAGTCATTGTAAAATTCTAGAATTCAGACATCATCGCTGGATTCTGAAATTAAGACTTTCCACAATTCTAGGACTAACATTTTTTAGGGTTTTAGAATTGAGACATTTTATCATTGTAGAATTCTAGAATATGGACATCCTCATATTCTAGAATTCAGACATTTTATGATTTTAGGATTCATACAGTTTAGCACTATAGAATTCAGACCTTTTTAAGATTCTAGAATTCATACATTTCAGGATTCTAGTATTCAGACATTCTATCATTCTTCCATTCATAGACCTTATGATTCTACAATTCATCTCTTCTACGATTCTGGAACTCATCCTATATTATAATTCCCAATTTCAAACGTTCCCGTATTCTAGAATTTAGACATTTTGTGATTCTAGAATTCAGATATTCTAAAGCTCTAGAATTCAGATATGGTTGGAGTCCAGATTTCAGACTTTCTACAATTCTAGAACTCAGATATTTTGTGTTTCCAGAATTTCACACATTCCAGGATTCTAAAGTTCAATCCTGTCTTAGGATTCTAGAATGCGTACCTTCTAGGATTCTGGAATTCATACAGGTTGGGGTTCTAGAATTCATACATTCTAGGATTCCAGAATTCAAACCTTTATAGGATTCTAGAATTAATTCATTCAAGGATTCTAGAATCCGGACCTTTTTAGGATTCTAGAACTCATACATGCTAAGATTCCGGAATTTAGACCAGTTTAAGATTCTAGAATTCATACACTCTAAAATTCTAGAATGCCTACGTTCTAGGATTCTAAAATTCAGACTTTTTAAGGTTCTAGGATTCGGACATACTATAATTCTACAATTTCCACACTGCTTGAATTCTGGAATTCCGAATTTCTTCACTTATACCATTCTCGCATTTAAAAATTCTAAAATTCATGTATTCGGTGATTCTAGAATTCACACCTTCTCGGATTCTAGAATTCAGACCTTTTTAGGATTCCAGAATTCAGACTTTGTTCATTCTAGAACTCATGCATTAAAAGATTCTAGAATTCAGATCTATTTAGGATTCTAGAATTCATACATTCTAAGATTCTAGAATTCAGACCTAGTTAGGATTCTAGAATTCATACGTTTGGGCATTCTGGAATCCATACGTTCTAAACTTGCAAATTTTATGCATTCTACAATTCTAGGCTACACACCTTTCTAACATTGTGGAATCCATTCTTTCGAGGATTCTAAAATTCAGGCCTTCTTAAAGTTCTTGAATTCATACATTCTAGGATTCTAGGATTCTAGGATTTGGACACATTTAAGATTCTAGAATTCATACATTCTAAAATTCTGGAACCCAGATCTTGTTAGGATTCTAGAATGCATACATTATGGGATACTGGAATTCACCCATTCTGTGAGTCTAGAATTCAGACATTGTTTCTGGCATTCAGACGTTCTACAATTCTAGAATTCAGACATCGTGGGTTTCTGGAACGGAGACATTCTGCAACACACATTTTAGTAGTCTTGCGTTCAGACATTCTGTGAATCTCGCATTCAGATATCCTATGATTCATGGAATCGTACCTTCCGGGATTCTGGAATTCACACTGTCCTAAGATTCCAGAACTCAGACGTTTCTTGATTCTACCATTCCGGAAATTAGACGTCCGGAGACTCTAGAATTCTAACATTTTATGACTCTAGAATTCAGACATTTTAGGATTCTAGAATTCAGACGTTTTAGGATTCTAGAATTCAGACATTGGAAGATTCTAGAATTCGGACCTTTTAAAGATTCTAGAGTCCATACATTCTAGGAATCCATAATTCAGACATCTTCTGAGTCTAGGTTTTCGACATTTTCACATTGGAGAATTCAGACCTGTTGAAGATTCTAGAATGCATACATTCCGAGATTCTGGAATTCACACATACTAAAATTCTAGAATTGAGACATCTTTGGATTCTAGAATTGTATCTGTCTACAATTCTAGAACTCATACATTTTCTGATTCTAGAATTCAGATGTTTTATCGTTTTACAATTCTGTAATTTGGACATGTGCAGATTCAGGATTCCAGCGTTTTATGATTCTAGATTCCATTCATTTTTGGATTCTAGAGTTCAGACCCTTTAGGATTCTAGAAATCTGACATTCGATGATTCTACATTTCAGAAATATTTGGGATTCTAGAATTCATACACTCTTGAAATCTAGAATTCATACATTCTAGGATTCTGGAATTCATGCATTCTCAAATTAAAAAAAGTCACACATTCCAGAATTCTAGAATACATGCCTTCTTAACATTGTAGAAGCCATTCTTTCTAGGATTCCAAAATTCAGACGTTTTTACAATGGTAGAATTCATGCGTTCTAGGATTCTAGGATATAGACATATTTAAGACTCTAGAATACATACATTCTAAAATTCTAGAATTCAGGTCTTGTTAGGATTCTAGAATTTATACATGATAGGATACTAGAATTCACATATTCTATGATTCTAGAATTCAGACATTTTATGTTTCTAGAATTCAGACATTCTGAAATTCTGGAATTCAGCCATTGTTGGATTCTAGAATTGAGACCCTCTGCAACACACATTTTAGGAGTCTTGCATTCAGACATTCCATGATTCCCATATTCAGACATCTTATCATCCTAGAATTCAGACCTTCTAGGATTCTAGAATTTGCACTATGTACAGATTCTAGAATTCATACATTCAAGGAATCTATGATTCAGTCATGTTATGATTCTAGGATTTTGACATTTTTACATTGTAGAATTCAGAGCCGTTTAAGATTCTAGAATGCATACATTCCAAGATTCTAGAATTCACACCTGCTAAAATTCTAGAATTCAGACATCGTTGGATTCTGGAAATTTAACATTCTACAATTCTAGAACACACACATTTTCAGATTCTCGAATTCAGACGTGTTATGATTCTACAATTCTAGAATTTAGACATCCGGAACTTCTAAATTGTCACCTTTTTTTTTTTTTTTTTTTGGTTCTAGAATTCAGACATTTTAGGATTCTAGAATTCATGCAATTGAAGATTCTGAAATCCGGATCTTTTTTTGGATGCCAGAATTCATATATTCTAGGGACCTAGGTTTCCTACTTTTTAGGTTTCTGGAAATCATACATTCTAGGATTCTGGAATTCCAGAATTCAGACCTTTAGAGGATTCTGGAGTTCATTCATTCTAGGATTCTAGGTTTCAGACTTTTCTAGTATTCTAGAATTCATGTATTCTTATATTCTGGAATTGAGACCTTTTTCAGATTCCAGAATCCATACACCCTGGGATTCTAGCATTCATTCATTTTAGGATTCTAGAACTAAGACTTTTTATGGTCCTAGAATTCAGACATACTACCATTCGACAGTTCCGACATGCTTGCATTCTAGAATTCAGCATTTCTTCCATGGTAGAATTCACACATTTTAGAATTCGAAAATTTTGACATTTTAACGATTCCACAATTCATACATTTTTCGGATTCTAGAATTGAGGCATTTTATGATTCTAGAATTCATACATTCCGGAATTCTAGAATACAGACTTTTTAGGATTCAGAAATTTATACATTCTACGATTTTAGAGGTTAGACGTTTTAAAGATGCTAGAATTCAGACTTCTTTAGGATTCTAGAATTTGTGCCTTGTAGGATTCCAGAATTCACACTTTCTAGCATTCTAGAATTCAGATATTTCTTGATGCTAGAATTCAGTCATTGTAAAATTCTAGAATTCAGACATCATCGCTGGATTCTGAAATTAAGACTTTCCACAATTCTAGGACTAACATTTTTTAGGGTTTTAGAATTGAGACATTTTATCATTGTAGAATTCTAGAATATGGACATCCTCATATTCTAGAATTCAGACATTTTATGATTTTAGGATTCATACAGTTTAGCACTATAGAATTCAGACCTTTTTAAGATTCTAGAATTCATACATTTCAGGATTCTAGTATTCAGACATTCTATCATTCTTCCATTCATAGACCTTATGATTCTACAATTCATCTCTTCTAGGATTCTGGAACTCATCCTATATTATAATTCCCAATTTCAAACGTTCCCGTATTCTAGAATTTAGACATTTTGTGATTCTAGAATTCAGATATTCTAAAGCTCTAGAATTCAGATATGGTTGGAGTCCAGATTTCAGACTTTCTACAATTCTAGAACTCAGATATTTTGTGTTTCCAGAATTTCACACATTCCAGGATTCTAAAGTTCAATCCTGTCTTAGGATTCTAGAATGCGTACCTTCTAGGATTCTGGAATTCATACAGGTTGGGGTTCTAGAATTCATACATTCTAGGATTCCAGAATTCAAACCTTTATAGGATTCTAGAATTAATTCATTCAAGGATTCTAGAATCCGGACCTTTTTAGGATTCTAGAACTCATCCATGCTAAGATTCCGGAATTTAGACCAGTTTAAGATTCTAGAATTCATACACTCTAAAATTCTAGAATGCCTACGTTCTAGGATTCTAAAATTCAGACTTTTTAAGGTTCTAGGATTCGGACATACTATAATTCTACAATTTCCACACTGCTTGAATTCTGGAATTCCGAATATCTTCACTTATACCATTCTCGCATTTAAAAATTCTAAAATTCATGTATTCGGTGATTCTAGAATTCACACCTTCTCGGATTCTAGAATTCAGACCTCTTTAGGATTCCAGAATTCAGACTTTGTTCATTCTAGAACTCATGCATTAAAAGATTCTAGAATTCAGATCTATTTAGGATTCTAGAATTCATACATTCTAAGATTCTAGAATTCAGACCTAGTTAGGATTCTAGAATTCATACGTTTGGGCATTCTGGAATCCATACGTTCTAAACTTGCAAATTTTATGCATTCTACAATTCTAGGCTACACACCTTTCTAACATTGTGGAATCCATTCTTTCGAGGATTCTAAAATTCAGGCCTTCTTAAAGTTCTTGAATTCATACATTCTAGGATTCTAGGATACTAGGATTTGGACACATTAAAGATTCTAGAATTCATACATTCTAAAATTCTGGAACCCAGATCTTGTTAGGATTCTAGAATGCATACATTATGGGATACTGGAATTCACCCATTCTGTGAGTCTAGAATTCAGACATTGTTTCTGGCATTCAGACGTTCTAAAATTCTAGAATTCAGACATCGTGGGTTTCTGGAACGGAGACATTCTGCAACACACATTTTAGTAGTCTTGCGTTCAGACATTCTGTGAATCTCGCATTCAGATATCCTATGATTCATGGAATCGTACCTTCCGGGATTCTGGAATTCACACTGTCCTAAGATTCCAGAACTCAGACGTTTCTTGATTCTACCATTCCGGAAATTAGACGTCCGGAGACTCTAGAATTCTAACATTTTATGACTCTAGAATTCAGACATTTTAGGATTCTAGAATTCAGACGTTTTAGGATTCTAGAATTCAGACATTGGAAGATTCTAGAATTCGGACCTTTTAAAGATTCTAGAGTCCATACATTCTAGGAATCCATAATTCAGACATCTTCTGAGTCTAGGTTTTCGACATTTTCACATTGGAGAATTCAGACCTGTTGAAGATTCTAGAATGCATACATTCCGAGATTCTGGAATTCACACATACTAAAATTCTAGAATTGAGACATCTTTGGATTCTAGAATTGTATCTGTCTACAATTCTAGAACTCATACATTTTCTGATTCTAGAATTCAGATGTTTTATCGTTTTACAATTCTGTAATTTGGACATGTGCAGATTCAGGATTCCAGCGTTTTATGATTCTAGATTCCATTCATTTTTGGATTCTAGAGTTCAGACCCTTTAGGATTCTAGAAATCTGACATTCGATGATTCTACATTTCAGAAATATTTGGGATTCTAGAATTCATACACTCTTGAAATCTAGAATTCATACATTCTAGGATTCTGGAATTCATGCATTCTCAAATTAAAAAAAGTCACACATTCCAGAATTCCAGAATACATGCCTTCTTAACATTGTAGAAGCCATTCTTTCTAGGATTCCAAAATTCAGACGTTTTTACAATGGTAGAATTCATGCGTTCTAGGATTCTAGGATATAGACATATTTAAGACTCTAGAATACATACATTCTAAAATTCTAGAATTCAGGTCTTGTTAGGATTCTAGAATTTATACATGATAGGATACTAGAATTCACATATTCTATGATTCTAGAATTCAGACATTTTATGTTTCTAGAATTCAGACATTCTGAAATTCTGGAATTCAGCCATTGTTGGATTCTAGAATTGAGACCCTCTGCAACACACATTTTAGGAGTCTTGCATTCAGACATTCCATGATTCCCATATTCAGACATCTTATCCTCCTAGAATTCAGACCTTCTAGGATTCTAGAATTTGCACTATTTACAGATTCTAGAATTCATACATTCAAGGAATCTATGATTCAGTCATGTTATGATTCTAGGATTTTGACATTTTTACATTGTAGAATTCAGAGCCGTTTAAGATTCTAGAATGCATACATTCCAAGATTCTAGAATTCAAACCTGCTAAAATTCTAGAATTCAGACGTCGTTGGATTCTGGAAATTTAACATTCTACAATTCTAGAACACACACATTTTCAGATTCTCGAATTCAGACGTGTTATGATTCTACAATTCTAGAATTTAGACATCCGGAACTTCTAAATTGTCACCTTTTTTTTTTTTTTTTTTTTTGGTTCTAGAATTCAGACATTTTAGGATTCTAGAATTCATGCAATTGAAGATTCTGAAATCCGGATCTTTTTTTGGATGCCAGAATTCATATATTCTAGGGACCTAGGTTTCCTACTTTTTAGTTTTCTGGAAATCATACATTCTAGGATTCTGGAATTCCAGAATTCAGACCTTTAGAGGATTCTGGAGTTCATTCATTCTAGGATTCTAGGTTTCAGACTTTTCTAGTATTCTAGAATTCATGTATTCTTATATTCTGGAATTGAGACCTTTTTCAGATTCTAGAATCCATACACCCTTGGATTCTAGCATTCATTCATTTTAGGATTCTAGAACTAAGACTTTTTATGGTCCTAGAATTCAGACATACTACCATTCGACAGTTCCGACATGCTTGCATTCTAGAATTCAGCATTTCTTCCATGGTAGAATTCACACATTTTAGAATTCGAAAATTTTGACATTTTAACGATTCCACAATTCATACATTTTTCGGATTCTAGAATTGAGGCATTTTATGATTCTAGAATTCATACATTCCGGAATTCTAGAATACAGACTTTTTAGGATTCAGAAATTTATACATTCTACGATTTTAGAGGTTAGACGTTTTAAAGATGCTAGAATTCAGACTTCTTTAGGATTCTAGAATTTGTGCCTTGTAGGATTCCAGAATTCACACTTTCTAGCATTCTAGAATTCAGATATTTCTTGATGCTAGAATTCAGTCATTGTAAAATTCTAGAATTCAGACATCATCGCTGGATTCTGAAATTAAGACTTTCCACAATTCTAGGACTAACATTTTTTAGGGTTTTAGAATTGAGACATTTTATCATTGTAGAATTCTAGAATATGGACATCCTCATATTCTAGAATTCAGACATTTTATGATTTTAGGATTCATACAGTTTAGCACTATAGAATTCAGACCTTTTTAAGATTCTAGAATTCATACATTTCAGGATTCTAGTATTCAGACATTCTATCATTCTTCCATTCATAGACCTTATGATTCTACAATTCATCTCTTCTAGGATTCTGGAACTCATCCTATATTATAATTCCCAATTTCAAACGTTCCCGTATTCTAGAATTTAGACATTTTGTGATTCTAGAATTCAGATATTCTAAAGCTCTAGAATTCAGATATGGTTGGAGTCCAGATTTCAGACTTTCTACAATTCTAGAACTCAGATATTTTGTGTTTCCAGAATTTCACACATTCCAGGATTCTAAAGTTCAATCCTGTCTTAGGATTCTAGAATGCGTACCTTCTAGGATTCTGGAATTCATACAGGTTGGGGTTCTAGAATTCATACATTCTAGGATTCCAGAATTCAAACCTTTATAGGATTCTAGAATTAATTCATTCAAGGATTCTAGAATCCGGACCTTTTTAGGATTCTAGAACTCATACATGCTAAGATTCCGGAATTTAGACCAGTTTAAGATTCTAGAATTCATACACTCTAAAATTCTAGAATGCCTACGTTCTACGATTCTAAAATTCAGACTTTTTAAGGTTCTAGGATTCGGACATACTATAATTCTACAATTTCCACACTGCTTGAATTCTGGAATTCCGAATTTCTTCACTTATACCATTCTCGCATTTAAAAATTCTAAAATTCATGTATTCGGTGATTCTAGAATTCACACCTTCTCGGATTCTAGAATTCAGACCTCTTTAGGATTCCAGAATTCAGACTTTGTTCATTCTAGAACTCATGCATTAAAAGATTCTAGAATTCAGATCTATTTAGGATTCTAGAATTCATACATTCTAAGATTCTAGAATTCAGACCTAGTTAGGATTCTAGAATTCATACGTTTGGGCATTCTGGAATCCATACGTTCTAAACTTGCAAATTTTATGCATTCTACAATTCTAGGCTACACACCTTTCTAACATTGTGGAATCCATTCTTTCGAGGATTCTAAAATTCAGGCCTTCTTAAAGTTCTTGAATTCATACATTCTAGGATTCTAGGATTCTAGGATTTGGACACATTTAAGATTCTAGAATTCATACATTCTAAAATTCTGGAACCCAGATCTTGTTAGGATTCTAGAATGCATACATTATGGGATACTGGAATTCACCCATTCTGTGAGTCTAGAATTCAGACATTGTTTCTGGCATTCAGACGTTCTACAATTCTAGAATTCAGACATCGTGGGTTTCTGGAACGGAGACATTCTGCAACACACATTTTAGTAGTCTTGCGTTCAGACATTCTGTGAATCTCGCATTCAGATATCCTATGATTCATGGAATCGTACCTTCCGGGATTCTGGAATTCACACTGTCCTAAGATTCCAGAACTCAGACGTTTCTTGATTCTACCATTCCGGAAATTAGACGTCCGGAGACTCTAGAATTCTAACATTTTATGACTCTAGAATTCAGACATTTTAGGATTCTAGAATTCAGACGTTTTAGGATTCTAGAATTCAGACATTGGAAGATTCTAGAATTCGGACCTTTTAAAGATTCTAGAGTCCATACATTCTAGGAATCCATAATTCAGACATCTTCTGAGTCTAGGTTTTCGACATTTTCACATTGGAGAATTCAGACCTGTTGAAGATTCTAGAATGCATACATTCCGAGATTCTGGAATTCACACATACTAAAATTCTAGAATTGAGACATCTTTGGATTCTAGAATTGTATCTGTCTACAATTCTAGAACTCATACATTTTCTGATTCTAGAATTCAGATGTCTTATCGTTTTAAAATTCTGTAATTTGGACATGTGCAGATTCAGGATTCCAGCGTTTTATGATTCTAGATTCCATTCATTTTTGGATTCTAGAGTTCAGACCCTTTAGGATTCTAGAAATCTGACATTCGATGATTCTACATTTCAGAAATATTTGGGATTCTAGAATTCATACACTCTTGAAATCTAGAATTCATACATTCTAGGATTCTGGAATTCATGCATTCTCAAATTAAAAAAAGTCACACATTCCAGAATTCCAGAATACATGCCTTCTTAACATTGTAGAAGCCATTCTTTCTAGGATTCCAAAATTCAGACGTTTTTACAATGGTAGAATTCATGCGTTCTAGGATTCTAGGATATAGACATATTTAAGACTCTAGAATACATACATTCTAAAATTCTAGAATTCAGGTCTTGTTAGGATTCTAGAATTTATACATGATAGGATACTAGAATTCACATATTCTATGATTCTAGAATTCAGACATTTTATGTTTCTAGAATTCAGACATTCTGAAATTCTGGAATTCAGCCATTGTTGGATTCTAGAATTGAGACCCTCTGCAACACACATTTTAGGAGTCTTGCATTCAGACATTCCATGATTCCCATATTCAGACATCTTATCATCCTAGAATTCAGACCTTCTAGGATTCTAGAATTTGCACTATTTACAGATTCTAGAATTCATACATTCAAGGAATCTATGATTCAGTCATGTTATGATTCTAGGATTTTGACATTTTTACATTGTAGAATTCAGAGCCGTTTAAGATTCTAGAATGCATACATTCCAAGATTCTAGAATTCAAACCTGCTAAAATTCTAGAATTCAGACATCGTTGGATTCTGGAAATTTAACATTCTACAATTCTAGAACACACACATTTTCAGATTCTCGAATTCAGACGTGTTATGATTCTACAATTCTAGAATTTAGACATCCGGAACTTCTAAATTCTCACCTTTTTTTTTTTTTTTTTTTTGGTTCTAGAATTCAGACATTTTAGGATTCTAGAATTCATGCAATTGAAGATTCTGAAATCCGGATCTTTTTTTGGATGCCAGAATTCATATATTCTAGGGACCTAGGTTTCCTACTTTTTAGGTTTCTGGAAATCATACATTCTAGGATTCTGGAATTCCAGAATTCAGACCTTTAGAGGATTCTGGAGTTCATTCATTCTAGGATTCTAGGTTTCAGACTTTTCTAGTATTCTAGAATTCATGTATTCTTATATTCTGGAATTGAGACCTTTTTCAGATTCTAGAATCCATACACCCTGGGATTCTAGCATTCATTCATTTTAGGATTCTAGAACTAAGACTTTTTATGGTCCTAGAATTCAGACATACTACCATTCGACAGTTCCGACATGCTTGCATTCTAGAATTCAGCATTTCTTCCATGGTAGAATTCACACATTTTAGAATTCGAAAATTTTGACATTTTAACGATTCCACAATTCATACATTTTTCGGATTCTAGAATTGAGGCATTTTATGATTCTAGAATTCATACATTCCGGAATTCTAGAATACAGACTTTTTAGGATTCAGAAATTTATACATTCTACGATTTTAGGGGTTAGACGTTTTAAAGATGCTAGAATTCAGACTTCTTTAGGATTCTAGAATTTGTGCCTTGTAGGATTCCAGAATTCACACTTTCTAGCATTCTAGAATTCAGATATTTCTTGATGCTAGAATTCAGTCATTGTAAAATTCTAGAATTCAGACATCATCGCTGGATTCTGAAATTAAGACTTTCCACAATTCTAGGACTAACATTTTTTAGGGTTTTAGAATTGAGACATTTTATCATTGTAGAATTCTAGAATATGGACATCCTCATATTCTAGAATTCAGACATTTTATGATTTTAGGATTCATACAGTTTAGCACTATAGAATTCAGACCTTTTTAAGATTCTAGAATTCATACATTTCAGGATTCTAGTATTCAGACATTCTATCATTCTTCCATTCATAGACCTTATGATTCTACAATTCATCTCTTCTAGGATTCTGGAACTCATCCTATATTATAATTCCCAATTTCAAACGTTCCCGTATTCTAGAATTTAGACATTTTGTGATTCTAGAATTCAGATATTCTAAAGCTCTAGAATTCAGATATGGTTGGAGTCCAGATTTCAGACTTTCTACAATTCTAGAACTCAGATATTTTGTGTTTCCAGAATTTCACACATTCCAGGATTCTAAAGTTCAATCCTGTCTTAGGATTCTAGAATGCGTACCTTCTAGGATTCTGGAATTCATACAGGTTGGGGTTCTAGAATTCATACATTCTAGGATTCCAGAATTCAAACCTTTATAGGATTCTAGAATTAATTCATTCAAGGATTCTAGAATCCGGACCTTTTTAGGATTCTAGAACTCATCCATGCTAAGATTCCGGAATTTAGACCAGTTTAAGATTCTAGAATTCATACACTCTAAAATTCTAGAATGCCTACGTTCTAGGATTCTAAAATTCAGACTTTTTAAGGTTCTAGGATTCGGACATACTATAATTCTACAATTTCCACATTGCTTGAATTCTGGAATTCCGAATTTCTTCATTTATACCATTCTCGCATTTAAAAATTCTAAAATTCATGTATGTGGTGATTCTAGAATTCACACCTTCTCGGATTCTAGAATTCAGACCTCTTTAGGATTCCAGAATTCAGACTTTGTTCCTTCTAGAACTCATGCATTAAAAGATTCTAGAATTCAGATCTATTTAGGATTCTAGAATTCATACATTCTAAGATTCTAGAATTCAGACCTAGTTAGGATTCTAGAATTCATACGTTTGGGCATTCTGGAATCCATACGTTCTAAACTTGCAAATTTTATGCATTCTACAATTCTAGGCTACACACCTTTCTAACATTGTGGAATCCATTCTTTCGAGGATTCTAAAATTCAGGCCTTCTTAAAGTTCTTGAATTCATACATTCTAGGATTCTAGGATTCTAGGATTTGGACACATTTAAGATTCTAGAATTCATACATTCTAAAATTCTGGAACCCAGATCTTGTTAGGATTCTAGAATGCATACATTATGGGATACTGGAATTCACCCATTCTGTGAGTCTAGAATTCAGACATTGTTTCTGGCATTCAGACGTTCTACAATTCTAGAATTCAGACATCGTGGGTTTCTGGAACGGAGACATTCTGCAACACACATTTTAGTAGTCTTGCGTTCAGACATTCTGTGAATCTCGCATTCAGATATCCTATGATTCATGGAATCGTACCTTCCGGGATTCTGGAATTCACACTGTCCTAAGATTCCAGAACTCAGACGTTTCTTGATTCTACCATTCCGGAAATTAGACGTCCGGAGACTCTAGAATTCTAACATTTTATGACTCTAGAATTCAGACATTTTAGGATTCTAGAATTCAGACGTTTTAGGATTCTAGAATTCAGACATTGGAAGATTCTAGAATTCGGACCTTTTAAAGATTCTAGAGTCCATACATTCTAGGAATCCATAATTCAGACATCTTCTGAGTCTAGGTTTTCGACATTTTCACATTGGAGAATTCAGACCTGTTGAAGATTCTAGAATGCATACATTCCGAGATTCTGGAATTCACACATACTAAAATTCTAGAATTGAGACATCTTTGGATTCTAGAATTGTATCTGTCTACAATTCTAGAACTCATACATTTTCTGATTCTAGAATTCAGATGTCTTATCGTTTTACAATTCTGTAATTTGGACATGTGCAGATTCAGGATTCCAGCGTTTTATGATTCTAGATTCCATTCATTTTTGGATTCTAGAGTTCAGACCCTTTATGATTCTAGAAATCTGACATTCGATGATTCTACATTTCAGAAATATTTGGGATTCTAGAATTCATACACTCTTGAAATCTAGAATTCATACAGTCTAGGATTCTGGAATTCATGCATTCTCAAATTAAAAAAAGTCACACATTCCAGAATTCTAGAATACATGCCTTCTTAACATTGTAGAAGCCATTCTTTCTAGGATTCCAAAATTCAGACGTTTTTACAATGGTAGAATTCATGTGTTCTATGATTCTAGGATATAGACATATTTAAGACTCTAGAATACATACATTCTAAAATTCTAGAATTCAGGTCTTGTTAGGATTCTAGAATTTATACATGATAGGATACTAGAATTCACATATTCTATGATTCTAGAATTCAGACATTTTATGTTTCTAGAATTCAGACATTCTGAAATTCTGGAATTCAGCCATTGTTGGATTCTAGAATTGAGACCCTCTGCAACACACATTTTAGGAGTCTTGCATTCAGACATTCCATGATTCCCATATTCAGACATCTTATCATCCTAGAATTCAGACCTTCTAGGATTCTAGAATTTGCACTATTTACAGATTCTAGAATTCATACATTCAAGGAATCTATGATTCAGTCATGTTATGATTCTAGGATTTTGACATTTTTACATTGTAGAATTCAGAGCCGTTTAAGATTCTAGAATGCATACATTCCAAGATTCTAGAATTCACACCTGCTAAAATTCTAGAATTCAGACATCGTTGGATTCTGGAAATTTAACATTCTACAATTCTAGAACACACACATTTTCAGATTCTCGAATTCAGACGTGTTATGATTCTACAATTCTAGAATTTAGACATCCGGAACTTCTAAATTCTCACCTTTTTTTTTTTTTTTTTTTGGTTCTAGAATTCAGACATTTTAGGATTCTAGAATTCATGCAATTGAAGATTCTGAAATCCGGATCTTTTTTTGGATGCCAGAATTCATATATTCTAGGGACCTAGGTTTCCTACTTTTTAGGTTTCTGGAAATCATACATTCTAGCATTCTGGAATTCCAGAATTCAGACCTTTAGAGGTTTCTGGAGTTCATTCATTCTAGGATTCTAGGTTTCAGACTTTTCTAGTATTCTAGAATTCATGTATTCTTATATTCTGGAATTGAGACCTTTTTCAGATTCTAGAATCCATACACCCTGGGATTCTAGCATTCATTCATTTTAGGATTCTAGAACTAAGACTTTTTATGGTCCTAGAATTCAGACATACTACCATTCGACAGTTCCGACATGCTTGCATTCTAGAATTCAGCATTTCTTCCATGGTAGAATTCACACATTTTAGAATTCGAAAATTTTGACATTTTAACGATTCCACAATTCATACATTTTTCGGATTCTAGAATTGAGGCATTTTATGATTCTAGAATTCATACATTCCGGAATTCTAGAATACAGACTTTTTAGGATTCAGAAGTTTATACATTCTACGATTTTAGAGGTTAGACGTTTTAAAGATGCTAGAATTCAGACTTCTTTAGGATTCTAGAATTTGTGCCTTGTAGGATTCCAGAATTCACACTTTCTAGCATTCTAGAATTCAGATATTTCTTGATGCTAGAATTCAGTCGTTGTAAAATTCTAGAATTCAGACATCATCGCTGGATTCTGAAATTAAGACTTTCCACAATTCTAGGACTAACATTTTTTAGGGTTTTAGAATTGAGACATTTTATCATTGTAGAATTCTAGAATATGGACATCCTCATATTCTAGAATTCAGACATTTTATGATTTTAGGATTCATACAGTTTAGCACTATAGAATTCAGACCTTTTTAAGATTCTAGAATTCATACATTTCAGGATTCTAGTATTCAGACATTCTATCATTCTTCCATTCATAGACCTTATGATTCTACAATTCATCTCTTCTAGGATTCTGGAACTCATCCTATATTATAATTCCCAATTTCAAACGTTCCTGTATTCTAGAATTTAGACATTTTGTGATTCTAGAATTCAGATATTCTAAAGCTCTAGAATTCAGATATGGTTGGAGTCCAGATTTCAGACTTTCTACAATTCTAGAACTCAGATATTTTGTGTTTCCAGAATTTCACACATTCCAGGATTCTAAAGTTCAATCCTGTCTTAGGATTCTAGAATGCGTACCTTCTAGGATTCTGGAATTCATACAGGTTGGGGTTCTAGAATTCATACATTCTAGGATTCCAGAATTCAAACCTTTATAGGATTCTAGAATTAATTCATTCAAGGATTCTAGAATCCGGACCTTTTTAGGATTCTAGAACTCATACATGCTAAGATTCCGGAATTTAGACCAGTTTAAGATTCTAGAATTCATACACTCTAAAATTCTAGAATGCCTAGGTTCTAGGATTCTAAAATTCAGACTTTTTAAGGTTCTAGGATTCGGACATACTATAATTCTACATTTTCCACATTGCTTGAATTCTGGAATTCCGAATTTCTTCATTTATACCATTCTCGCATTTAAAAATTCTAAAATTCATGTATTTGGTGATTCTAGAATTCACACCTTCTCGGATTCTAGAATTCAGACCTCTTTAGGATTCCAGAATTCAGACTTTGTTCATTCTAGAACTCATGCATTAAAAGATTCTAGAATTCAGATCTATTTAGGATTCTAGAATTCATACATTCTAAGATTCTAGAATTCAGACCTAGTTAGGATTCTAGAATTCATACGTTTGGGCATTCTGGAATCCATACGTTCTAAACTTGCAAATTTTATGCATTCTACAATTCTAGGCTACACACCTTTCTAACATTGTGGAATCCATTCTTTCGAGGATTCTAAAATTCAGGCCTTCTTAAAGTTCTTGAATTCATACATTCTAGGATTCTAGGATTCTAGGATTTGGACACATTTAAGATTCTAGAATTCATACATTCTAAAATTCTGGAACCCAGATCTTGTTAGGATTCTAGAATGCATACATTATGGGATACTGGAATTCACCCATTCTGTGAGTCTAGAACTCAGACATTGTTTCTGGCATTCAGACGTTCTAAAATTCTAGAATTCAGACATCGTGGGTTTCTGGAACGGAGACATTCTGCAACACACATTTTAGTAGTCTTGCGTTCAGACATTCTGTGAATCTCGCATTCAGATATCCTATGATTCATGGAATCGTACCTTCCGGGATTCTGGAATTCACACTGTCCTAAGATTCCAGAACTCAGACGTTTCTTGATTCTACCATTCCGGAAATTAGACGTCCGGAGACTCTAGAATTCTAACATTTTATGACTCTAGAATTCAGATATTTTAGGATTCTAGAATTCAGACGTTTTAGGATTCTAGAATTCAGACATTGGAAGATTCTAGAATTCGGACCTTTTAAAGATTCTAGAGTCCATACATTCTAGGAATCCATAATTCAGACATCTTCTGAGTCTAGGTTTTCGACATTTTCACATTGGAGAATTCAGACCTGTTGAAGATTCTAGAATGCATACATTCCGAGATTCTGGAATTCACACATACTAAAATTCTAGAATTGAGACATCTTTGGATTCTAGAATTGTATCTGTCTACAATTCTAGAACTCATACATTTTCTGATTCTAGAATTCAGATGTTTTATCGTTTTACAATTCTGTAATTTGGACATGTGCAGATTCAGGATTCCAGCGTTTTATGATTCTAGATTCCATTCATTTTTGGATTCTAGAGTTCAGACCCTTTATGATTCTAGAAATCTGACATTCGATGATTCTACATTTCAGAAATATTTGGGATTCTAGAATTCATACACTCTTGAAATCTAGAATTCATACAGTCTAGGATTCTGGAATTCATGCATTCTCAAATTAAAAAAAGTCACACATTCCAGAATTCCAGAATACATGCCTTCTTAACATTGTAGAAGCCATTCTTTCTAGGATTCCAAAATTCAGACGTTTTTACAATGGTAGAATTCATGCGTTCTAGGATTCTAGGATATAGACATATTTAAGACTCTAGAATACATACATTCTAAAATTCTAGAATTCAGGTCTTGTTAGGATTCTAGAATTTATACATGATAGGATACTAGAATTCACATATTCTATGATTCTAGAATTCAGACATTTTATGTTTCTAGAATTCAGACATTCTGAAATTCTGGAATTCAGCCATTGTTGGATTCTAGAATTGAGACCCTCTGCAACACACATTTTAGGAGTCTTGCATTCAGACATTCCATGATTCCCATATTCAGACATCTTATCATCCTAGAATTCAGACCTTCTAGGATTCTAGAATTTGCACTATTTACAGATTCTAGAATTCATACATTCAAGGAATCTATGATTCAGTCATGTTATGATTCTAGGATTTTGACATTTTTACATTGTAGAATTCAGAGCCGTTTAAGATTCTAGAATGCATACATTCCAAGATTCTAGAATTCAAACCTGCTAAAATTCTAGAATTCAGACATCGTTGGATT
The DNA here is from genome assembly GCF_048565385.1 of Saimiri boliviensis. Classification (NCBI taxonomy): domain Eukaryota; kingdom Metazoa; phylum Chordata; class Mammalia; order Primates; family Cebidae; genus Saimiri; species Saimiri boliviensis. Next base: position 80,359,767 of record NC_133470.1, on the reverse strand, counting down.
CTGGAAATTTAACATTCTACAATTCTAGAACACACACATTTTCAGATTCTCGAATTCAGACGTGTTATGATTCTACAATTCTAGAATTTAGACATCCGGAACTTCTAAATTGTCACCTTTTTTTTTTTTTTTTTTTTGGTTCTAGAATTCAGACATTTTAGGATTCTAGAATTCATGCAATTGAAGATTCTGAAATCCGGATCTTTTTTTGGATGCCAGAATTCATATATTCTAGGGACCTAGGTTTCCTACTTTTTAGGTTTCTGGAAATCATACATTCTAGGATTCTGGAATTCCAGAATTCAGACCTTTAGAGGATTCTGGAGTTCATTCATTCTAGGATTCTAGGTTTCAGACTTTTCTAGTATTCTAGAATTCATGTATTCTTATATTCTGGAATTGAGACCTTTTTCAGATTCCAGAATCCATACACCCTGGGATTCTAGCATTCATTCATTTTAGGATTCTAGAACTAAGACTTTTTATGGTCCTAGAATTCAGACATACTACCATTCGACAGTTCCGACATGCTTGCATTCTAGAATTCAGCATTTCTTCCATGGTAGAATTCACACATTTTAGAATTCGAAAATTTTGACATTTTAACGATTCCACAATTCATACATTTTTCGGATTCTAGAATTGAGGCATTTTATGATTCTAGAATTCATACATTCCGGAATTCTAGAATACAGACTTTTTAGGATTCAGAAGTTTATACATTCTACGATTTTAGAGGTTAGACGTTTTAAAGATGCTAGAATTCAGACTTCTTTAGGATTCTAGAATTTGTGCCTTGTAGGATTCCAGAATTCACACTTTCTAGCATTCTAGAATTCAGATATTTCTTGATGCTAGAATTCAGTCATTGTAAAATTCTAGAATTCAGACATCATCGCTGGATTCTGAAATTAAGACTTTCCACAATTCTAGGACTAACATTTTTTAGGGTTTTAGAATTGAGACATTTTATCACTGTAGAATTCTAGAATATGGACATCCTCATATTCTAGAATTCAGACATTTTATGATTTTAGGATTCATACAGTTTAGCACTATAGAATTCAGACCTTTTTAAGATTCTAGAATTCATACATTTCAGGATTCTAGTATTCAGACATTCTATCATTCTTCCATTCATAGACCTTATGATTCTACAATTCATCTATTCTAGGATTCTGGAACTCATCCTATATTATAATTCCCAATTTCAAACGTTCCTGTATTCTAGAATTTAGACATTTTGTGATTCTAGAATTCAGATATTCTAAAGCTCTAGAATTCAGATATGGTTGGAGTCCAGATTTCAGACTTTCTACAATTCTAGAACTCAGATATTTTGTGTTTCCAGAATTTCACACATTCCAGGATTCTAAAGTTCAATCCTGTCTTAGGATTCTAGAATGCGTACCTTCTAGGATTCTGGAATTCATACAGGTTGGGGTTCTAGAATTCATACATTCTAGGATTCCAGAATTCAAACCTTTATAGGATTCTAGAATTAATTCATTCAAGGATTCTAGAATCCGGACCTTTTTAGGATTCTAGAACTCATACATGCTAAGATTCCGGAATTTAGACCAGTTTAAGATTCTAGAATTCATACACTCTAAAATTCTAGAATGCCTACGTTCTAGGATTCTAAAATTCAGACTTTTTAAGGTTCTAGGATTCGGACATACTATAATTCTACAATTTCCACATTGCTTGAATTCTGGAATTCCGAATTTCTTCATTTATACCATTCTCGCATTTAAAAATTCTAAAATTCATGTATTCGGTGATTCTAGAATTCACACCTTCTCGGATTCTAGAATTCAGATCTCTTTAGGATTCCAGAATTCAGACTTTGTTCCTTCTAGAACTCATGCATTAAAAGATTCTAGAATTCAGATCTATTTAGGATTCTAGAATTCATACATTCTAAGATTCTAGAATTCAGACCTAGTTAGGATTCTAGAATTCATACGTTTGGGCATTCTGGAATCCATACGTTCTAAACTTGCAAATTTTATGCATTCTACAATTCTAGGCTACACACCTTTCTAACATTGTGGAATCCATTCTTTCGAGGATTCTAAAATTCAGGCCTTCTTAAAGTTCTTGAATTCATACATTCTAGGATTCTAGGATTCTAGGATTTGGACACATTTAAGATTCTAGAATTCATACATTCTAAAATTCTGGAACCCAGATCTTGTTAGGATTCTAGAATGCATACATTATGGGATACTGGAATTCACCCATTCTGTGAGTCTAGAATTCAGACATTGTTTCTGGCATTCAGACGTTCTAAAATTCTAGAATTCAGACATCGTGGGTTTCTGGAACGGAGACATTCTGCAACACACATTTTAGTAGTCTTGCGTTCAGACATTCTGTGAATCTCGCATTCAGATATCCTATGATTCATGGAATCGTACCTTCCGGGATTCTGGAATTCACACTGTCCTAAGATTCCAGAACTCAGACGTTTCTTGATTCTACCATTCCGGAAATTAGACGTCCGGAGACTCTAGAATTCTAACATTTTATGACTCTAGATTTCAGACATTTTAGGATTCTAGAATTCAGACGTTTTAGGATTCTAGAATTCAGACATTGGAAGATTCTAGAATTCGGACCTTTTAAAGATTCTAGAGTCCATACATTCTAGGAATCCATAATTCAGACATCTTCTGAGTCTAGGTTTTCGACATTTTCACATTGGAGAATTCAGACCTGTTGAAGATTCTAGAATGCATACATTCCGAGATTCTGGAATTCACACATACTAAAATTCTAGAATTGAGACATCTTTGGATTCTAGAATTGTATCTGTCTACAATTCTAGAACTCATACATTTTCTGATTCTAGAATTCAGATGTTTTATCGTTTTACAATTCTGTAATTTGGACATGTGCAGATTCAGGATTCCAGCGTTTTATGATTCTAGATTCCATTCATTTTTGGATTCTAGAGTTCAGACCCTTTAGGATTCTAGAAATCTGACATTCGATGATTCTACATTTCAGAAATATTTGGGATTCTAGAATTCATACACTCTTGAAATCTAGAATTCATACATTCTAGGATTCTGGAATTCATGCATTCTCAAATTAAAAAAAGTCACACATTCCAGAATTCCAGAATACATGCCTTCTTAACATTGTAGAAGCCATTCTTTCTAGGATTCCAAAATTCAGACGTTTTTACAATGGTAGAATTCATGCGTTCTAGGATTCTAGGATATAGACATATTTAAGACTCTAGAATACATACATTCTAAAATTCTAGAATTCAGGTCTTGTTAGGATTCTAGAATTTATACATGATAGGATACTAGAATTCACATATTCTATGATTCTAGAATTCAGACATTTTATGTTTCTAGAATTCAGACATTCTGAAATTCTGGAATTCAGCCATTCTTGGATTCTAGAATTGAGACCCTCTGCAACACACATTTTAGGAGTCTTGCATTCAGACATTCCATGATTCCCATATTCAGACATCTTATCCTCCTAGAATTCAGACCTTCTAGGATTCTAGAATTTGCACTATTTACAGATTCTAGAATTCATACATTCAAGGAATCTATGATTCAGTCATGTTATGATTCTAGGATTTTGACATTTTTACATTGTAGAATTCAGAGCCGTTTAAGATTCTAGAATGCATACATTCCAAGATTCTAGAATTCAAACCTGCTAAAATTCTAGAATTCAGACATCGTTGGATTCTGGAAATTTAACATTCTACAATTCTAGAACACACACATTTTCAGATTCTCGAATTCAGACGTGTTATGATTCTACAATTCTAGAATTTAGACATCCGGAACTTCTAAATTGTCACCTTTTTTTTTTTTTTTTTTTTTGGTTCTAGAATTCAGACATTTTAGGATTCTAGAATTCATGCAATTGAAGATTCTGAAATCCGGATCTTTTTTTGGATGCCAGAATTCATATATTCTAGGGACCTAGGTTTCCTACTTTTTAGTTTTCTGGAAATCATACATTCTAGGATTCTGGAATTCCAGAATTCAGACCTTTAGAGGATTCTGGAGTTCATTCATTCTAGGATTCTAGGTTTCAGACTTTTCTAGTATTCTAGAATTCATGTATTCTTATATTCTGGAATTGAGACCTTTTTCAGATTCTAGAATCCATACACCCTTGGATTCTAGCATTCATTCATTTTAGGATTCTAGAACTAAGACTTTTTATGGTCCTAGAATTCAGACATACTACCATTCGACAGTTCCGACATGCTTGCATTCTAGAATTCAGCATTTCTTCCATGGTAGAATTCACACATTTTAGAATTCGAAAATTTTGACATTTTAACGATTCCACAATTCATACATTTTTCGGATTCTAGAATTGAGGCATTTTATGATTCTAGAATTCATACATTCCGGAATTCTAGAATACAGACTTTTTAGGATTCAGAAGTTTATACATTCTACGATTTTAGAGGTTAGACGTTTTAAAGATGCTAGAATTCAGACTTCTTTAGGATTCTAGAATTTGTGCCTTGTAGGATTCCAGAATTCACACTTTCTAGCATTCTAGAATTCAGATATTTCTTGATGCTAGAATTCAGTCGTTGTAAAATTCTAGAATTCAGACATCATCGCTGGATTCTGAAATTAAGACTTTCCACAATTCTAGGACTAACATTTTTTAGGGTTTTAGAATTGAGACATTTTATCATTGTAGAATTCTAGAATATGGACATCCTCATATTCTAGAATTCAGACATTTTATGATTTTAGGATTCATACAGTTTAGCACTATAGAATTCAGACCTTTTTAAGATTCTAGAATTCATACATTTCAGGATTCTAGTATTCAGACATTCTATCATTCTTCCATTCATAGACCTTATGATTCTACAATTCATCTCTTCTAGGATTCTGGAACTCATCCTATATTATAATTCCCAATTTCAAACGTTCCTGTATTCTAGAATTTAGACATTTTGTGATTCTAGAATTCAGATATTCTAAAGCTCTAGAATTCAGATATGGTTGGAGTCCAGATTTCAGACTTTCTACAATTCTAGAACTCAGATATTTTGTGTTTCCAGAATTTCACACATTCCAGGATTCTAAAGTTCAATCCTGTCTTAGGATTCTAGAATGCGTACCTTCTAGGATTCTGGAATTCATACAGGTTGGGGTTCTAGAATTCATACATTCTAGGATTCCAGAATTCAAACCTTTATAGGATTCTAGAATTAATTCATTCAAGGATTCTAGAATCCGGACCTTTTTAGGATTCTAGAACTCATACATGCTAAGATTCCGGAATTTAGACCAGTTTAAGATTCTAGAATTCATACACTCTAAAATTCCAGAATGCCTACGTTCTAGGATTCTAAAATTCAGACTTTTTAAGGTTCTAGGATTCGGACATACTATAATTCTACAATTTCCACATTGCTTGAATTCTGGAATTCCGAATTTCTTCACTTATACCATTCTCGCATTTAAAAATTCTAAAATTCATGTATTCGGTGATTCTAGAATTCACACCTTCTCGGATTCTAGAATTCAGACCTCTTTAGGATTCCAGAATTCAGACTTTGTTCATTCTAGAACTCATGCATTAAAAGATTCTAGAATTCAGATCTATTTAGGATTCTAGAATTCATACATTCTAAGATTCTAGAATTCAGACCTAGTTAGGATTCTAGAATTCATACGTTTGGGCATTCTGGAATCCATACGTTCTAAACTTGCAAATTTTATGCATTCTACAATTCTAGGCTACACACCTTTCTAACATTGTGGAATCCATTCTTTCGAGGATTCTAAAATTCAGGCCTTCTTAAAGTTCTTGAATTCATACATTCTAGGATTCTAGGATTCTAGGATTTGGACACATTTAAGATTCTAGAATTCATACATTCTAAAATTCTGGAACCCAGATCTTGTTAGGATTCTAGAATGCATACATTATGGGATACTGGAATTCACCCATTCTGTGAGTCTAGAATTCAGACATTGTTTCTGGCATTCAGACGTTCTACAATTCTAGAATTCAGACATCGTGGGTTTCTGGAACGGAGACATTCTGCAACACACATTTTAGTAGTCTTGCGTTCAGACATTCTGTGAATCTCGCATTCAGATATCCTATGATTCATGGAATCGTACCTTCCGGGATTCTGGAATTCACACTGTCCTAAGATTCCAGAACTCAGACGTTTCTTGATTCTACCATTCCGGAAATTAGACGTCCGGAGACTCTAGAATTCTAACATTTTATGACTCTAGAATTCAGACATTTTAGGATTCTAGAATTCAGACGTTTTAGGATTCTAGAATTCAGACATTGGAAGATTCTAGAATTCGGACCTTTTAAAGATTCCAGAGTCCATACATTCTAGGAATCCATAATTCAGACATCTTCTGAGTCTAGGTTTTCGACATTTTCACATTGGAGAATTCAGACCTGTTGAAGATTCTAGAATGCATACATTCCGAGATTCTGGAATTCACACATACTAAAATTCTAGAATTGAGACATCTTTGGATTCTAGAATTGTATCTGTCTACAATTCTAGAACTCATACATTTTCTGATTCTAGAATTCAGATGTTTTATCGTTTTACAATTCTGTAATTTGGACATGTGCAGATTCAGGATTCCAGCGTTTTATGATTCTAGATTCCATTCATTTTTGGATTCTAGAGTTCAGACTCTTTAGGATTCTAGAAATCTGACATTCGATGATTCTACATTTCAGAAATATTTGGGATTCTAGAATTCATACACTCTTGAAATCTAGAATTCATACATTCTAGGATTCTGGAATTCATGCATTCTCAAATTAAAAAAAGTCACACATTCCAGAATTCCAGAATACATGCCTTCTTAACATTGTAGAAGCCATTCTTTCTAGGATTCCAAAATTCAGACGTTTTTACAATGGTAGAATTCATGCGTTCTAGGATTCTAGGATATAGACATATTTAAGACTCTAGAATACATACATTCTAAAATTCTAGAATTCAGGTCTTGTTAGGATTCTAGAATTTATACATGATAGGATACTAGAATTCACATATTCTATGATTCTAGAATTCAGACATTTTATGTTTCTAGAATTCAGACATTCTGAAATTCTGGAATTCAGCCATTGTTGGATTCTAGAATTGAGACCCTCTGCAACACACATTTTAGGAGTCTTGCATTCAGACATTCCATGATTCCCATATTCAGACATCTTATCATCCTAGAATTCAGACCTTCTAGGATTCTAGAATTTGCACTATTTACAGATTCTAGAATTCATACATTCAAGGAATCTATGATTCAGTCATGTTATGATTCTAGGATTTTGACATTTTTACATTGTAGAATTCAGAGCCGTTTAAGATTCTAGAATGCATACATTCCAAGATTCTAGAATTCAAACCTGCTAAAATTCTAGAATTCAGACATCGTTGGATTCTGGAAATTTAACATTCTACAATTCTAGAACACACACATTTTCAGATTCTCGAATTCAGACGTGTTATGATTCTACAATTCTAGAATTTAGACATCCGGAACTTCTAAATTGTCACCTTTTTTTTTTTTTTTTTTTGGTTCTAGAATTCAGACATTTTAGGATTCTAGAATTCATGCAATTGAAGATTCTGAAATCCGGATCTTTTTTTGGATGCCAGAATTCATATATTCTAGGGACCTAGGTTTCCTACTTTTTAGGTTTCTGGAAATCATACATTCTAGGATTCTGGAATTCCAGAATTCAGACCTTTAGAGGATTCTGGAGTTCATTCATTCTAGGATTCTAGGTTTCAGACTTTTCTAGTATTCTAGAATTCATGTATTCTTATATTCTGGAATTGAGACCTTTTTCAGATTCTAGAATCCATACACCCTTGGATTCTAGCATTCATTCATTTTAGGATTCTAGAACTAAGACTTTTTATGGTCCTAGAATTCAGACATACTACCATTCGACAGTTCCGACATGCTTGCATTCTAGAATTCAGCATTTCTTCCATGGTAGAATTCACACATTTTAGAATTCGAAAATTTTGACATTTTAACGATTCCACAATTCATACATTTTTCGGATTCTAGAATTGAGGCATTTTATGATTCTAGAATTCATACATTCCGGAATTCTAGAATACAGACTTTTTAGGATTCAGAAGTTTATACATTCTACGATTTTAGAGGTTAGACGTTTTAAAGATGCTAGAATTCAGACTTCTTTAGGATTCTAGAATTTGTGCCTTGTAGGATTCCAGAATTCACACTTTCTAGCATTCTAGAATTCAGATATTTCTTGATGCTAGAATTCAGTCGTTGTAAAATTCTAGAATTCAGACATCATCGCTGGATTCTGAAATTAAGACTTTCCACAATTCTAGGACTAACATTTTTTAGGGTTTTAGAATTGAGACATTTTATCATTGTAGAATTCTAGAATATGGACATCCTCATATTCTAGAATTCAGACATTTTATGATTTTAGGATTCATACAGTTTAGCACTATAGAATTCAGACCTTTTTAAGATTCTAGAATTCATACATTTCAGGATTCTAGTATTCAGACATTCTATCATTCTTCCATTCATAGACCTTATGATTCTACAATTCATCTCTTCTAGGATTCTGGAACTCATCCTATATTATAATTCCCAATTTCAAACGTTCCTGTATTCTAGAATTTAGACATTTTGTGATTCTAGAATTCAGATATTCTAAAGCTCTAGAATTCAGATATGGTTGGAGTCCAGATTTCAGACTTTCTACAATTCTAGAACTCAGATATTTTGTGTTTCCAGAATTTCACACATTCCAGGATTCTAAAGTTCAATCCTGTCTTAGGATTCTAGAATGCGTACCTTCTAGGATTCTGGAATTCATACAGGTTGGGGTTCTAGAATTCATACATTCTAGGATTCCAGAATTCAAACCTTTATAGGATTCTAGAATTAATTCATTCAAGGATTCTAGAATCCGGACCTTTTTAGGATTCTAGAACTCATACATGCTAAGATTCCGGAATTTAGACCAGTTTAAGATTCTAGAATTCATACACTCTAAAATTCCAGAATGCCTACGTTCTAGGATTCTAAAATTCAGACTTTTTAAGGTTCTAGGATTCGGACATACTATAATTCTACAATTTCCACATTGCTTGAATTCTGGAATTCCGAATTTCTTCACTTATACCATTCTCGCATTTAAAAATTCTAAAATTCATGTATTCGGTGATTCTAGAATTCACACCTTCTCGGATTCTAGAATTCAGACCTCTTTAGGATTCCAGAATTCAGACTTTGTTCATTCTAGAACTCATGCATTAAAAGATTCTAGAATTCAGATCTATTTAGGATTCTAGAATTCATACATTCTAAGATTCTAGAATTCAGACCTAGTTAGGATTCTAGAATTCATACGTTTGGGCATTCTGGAATCCATACGTTCTAAACTTGCAAATTTTATGCATTCTACAATTCTAGGCTACACACCTTTCTAACATTGTGGAATCCATTCTTTCGAGGATTCTAAAATTCAGGCCTTCTTAAAGTTCTTGAATTCATACATTCTAGGATTCTAGGATTCTAGGATTTGGACACATTTAAGATTCTAGAATTCATACATTCTAAAATTCTGGAACCCAGATCTTGTTAGGATTCTAGAATGCATACATTATGGGATACTGGAATTCACCCATTCTGTGAGTCTAGAATTCAGACATTGTTTCTGGCATTCAGACGTTCTACAATTCTAGAATTCAGACATCGTGGGTTTCTGGAACGGAGACATTCTGCAACACACATTTTAGTAGTCTTGCGTTCAGACATTCTGTGAATCTCGCATTCAGATATCCTATGATTCATGGAATCGTACCTTCCGGGATTCTGGAATTCACACTGTCCTAAGATTCCAGAACTCAGACGTTTCTTGATTCTACCATTCCGGAAATTAGACGTCCGGAGACTCTAGAATTCTAACATTTTATGACTCTAGAATTCAGACATTTTAGGATTCTAGAATTCAGACGTTTTAGGATTCTAGAATTCAGACATTGGAAGATTCTAGAATTCGGACCTTTTAAAGATTCCAGAGTCCATACATTCTAGGAATCCATAATTCAGACATCTTCTGAGTCTAGGTTTTCGACATTTTCACATTGGAGAATTCAGACCTGTTGAAGATTCTAGAATGCATACATTCCGAGATTCTGGAATTCACACATACTAAAATTCTAGAATTGAGACATCTTTGGATTCTAGAATTGTATCTGTCTACAATTCTAGAACTCATACATTTTCTGATTCTAGAATTCAGATGTTTTATCGTTTTACAATTCTGTAATTTGGACATGTGCAGATTCAGGATTCCAGCGTTTTATGATTCTAGATTCCATTCATTTTTGGATTCTAGAGTTCAGACTCTTTAGGATTCTAGAAATCTGACATTCGATGATTCTACATTTCAGAAATATTTGGGATTCTAGAATTCATACACTCTTGAAATCTAGAATTCATACATTCTAGGATTCTGGAATTCATGCATTCTCAAATTAAAAAAAGTCACACATTCCAGAATTCCAGAATACATGCCTTCTTAACATTGTAGAAGCCATTCTTTCTAGGATTCCAAAATTCAGACGTTTTTACAATGGTAGAATTCATGCGTTCTAGGATTCTAGGATATAGACATATTTAAGACTCTAGAATACATACATTCTAAAATTCTAGAATTCAGGTCTTGTTAGGATTCTAGAATTTATACATGATAGGATACTAGAATTCACATATTCTATGATTCTAGAATTCAGACATTTTATGTTTCTAGAATTCAGACATTCTGAAATTCTGGAATTCAGCCATTGTTGGATTCTAGAATTGAGACCCTCTGCAACACACATTTTAGGAGTCTTGCATTCAGACATTCCATGATTCCCATATTCAGACATCTTATCATCCTAGAATTCAGACCTTCTAGGATTCTAGAATTTGCACTATTTACAGATTCTAGAATTCATACATTCAAGGAATCTATGATTCAGTCATGTTATGATTCTAGGATTTTGACATTTTTACATTGTAGAATTCAGAGCCGTTTAAGATTCTAGAATGCATACATTCCAAGATTCTAGAATTCAAACCTGCTAAAATTCTAGAATTCAGACATCGTTGGATTCTGGAAATTTAACATTCTACAATTCTAGAACACACACATTTTCAGATTCTCGAATTCAGACGTGTTATGATTCTACAATTCTAGAATTTAGACATCCGGAACTTCTAAATTGTCACCTTTTTTTTTTTTTTTTTTTGGTTCTAGAATTCAGACATTTTAGGATTCTAGAATTCATGCAATTGAAGATTCTGAAATCCGGATCTTTTTTTGGATGCCAGAATTCATATATTCTAGGGACCTAGGTTTCCTACTTTTTAGGTTTCTGGAAATCATACATTCTAGGATTCTGGAATTCCAGAATTCAGACCTTTAGAGGATTCTGGAGTTCATTCATTCTAGGATTCTAGGTTTCAGACTTTTCTAGTATTCTAGAATTCATGTATTCTTATATTCTGGAATTGAGACCTTTTTCAGATTCTAGAATCCATACACCCTGGGATTCTAGCATTCATTCATTTTAGGATTCTAGAACTAAGACTTTTTATGGTCCTAGAATTCAGACATACTACCATTCGACAGTTCCGACATGCTTGCATTCTAGAATTCAGCATTTCTTCCATGGTAGAATTCACACATTTTAGAATTCGAAAATTTTCACATTTTAACGATTCCACAATTCATACATTTTTCGGATTCTAGAATTGAGGCATTTTATGATTCTAGAATTCATACATTCCGGAATTCTAGAATACAGACTTTTTAGGATTCAGAAATTTATACATTCTACGATTTTAGAGGTTAGACGTTTTAAAGATGCTAGAATTCAGACTTCTTTAGGATTCTAGAATTTGTGCCTTGTAGGATTCCAGAATTCACACTTTCTAGCATTCTAGAATTCAGATATTTCTTGATGCTAGAATTCAGTCATTGTAAAATTCTAGAATTCAGACATCATCGCTGGATTCTGAAATTAAGACTTTCCACAATTCTAGGACTAACATTTTTTAGGGTTTTAGAATTGAGACATTTTATCATTGTAGAATTCTAGAATATGGACATCCTCATATTCTAGAATTCAGACATTTTATGATTTTAGGATTCATACAGTTTAGCACTATAGAATTCAGACCTTTTTAAGATTCTAGAATTCATACATTTCAGGATTCTAGTATTCAGACATTCTATCATTCTTCCATTCATAGACCTTATGATTCTACAATTCATCTCTTCTAGGATTCTGGAACTCATCCTATATTATAATTCCCAATTTCAAACGTTCCCGTATTCTAGAATTTAGACATTTTGTGATTCTAGAATTCAGATATTCTAAAGCTCTAGAATTCAGATATGGTTGGAGTCCAGATTTCAGACTTTCTACAATTCTAGAACTCAGATATTTTGTGTTTCCAGAATTTCACACATTCCAGGATTCTAAAGTTCAATCCTGTCTTAGGATTCTAGAATGCGTACCTTCTAGGATTCTGGAATTCATACAGGTTGGGGTTCTAGAATTCATACATTCTAGGATTCCAGAATTCAAACCTTTATAGGATTCTAGAATTAATTCATTCAAGGATTCTAGAATCCGGACCTTTTTAGGATTCTAGAACTCATACATGCTAAGATTCCGGAATTTAGACCAGTTTAAGATTCTAGAATTCATACACTCTAAAATTCTAGAATGCCTACGTTCTAGGATTCTAAAATTCAGACTTTTTAAGGTTCTAGGATTCGGACATACTATAATTCTACAATTTCCACACTGCTTGAATTCTGGAATTCCGAATTTCTTCACTTATACCATTCTCGCATTTAAAAATTCTAGAATTCATGTATTCGGTGATTCTAGAATTCACACCTTCTCGGATTCTAGAATTCAGACCTCTTTAGGATTCCAGAATTCAGACTTTGTTCATTCTAGAACTCATGCATTAAAAGATTCTAGAATTCAGATCTATTTAGGATTCTAGAATTCATACATTCTAAGATTCTAGAATTCAGACCTAGTTAGGATTCTAGAATTCATACGTTTGGGCATTCTGGAATCCATACGTTCTAAACTTGCAAATTTTATGCATTCTACAATTCTAGGCTACACACCTTTCTAACATTGTGGAATCCATTCTTTCGAGGATTCTAAAATTCAGGCCTTCTTAAAGTTCTTGAATTCATACATTCTAGGATTCTAGGATTCTAGGATTTGGACACATTTAAGATTCTAGAATTCATACATTCTAAAATTCTGGAACCCAGATCTTGTTAGGATTCTAGAATGCATACATTATGGGATACTGGAATTCACCCATTCTGTGAGTCTAGAATTCAGACATTGTTTCTGGCATTCAGACGTTCTACAATTCTAGAATTCAGACATCGTGGGTTTCTGGAACGGAGACATTCTGCAACACACATTTTAGTAGTCTTGCGTTCAGACATTCTGTGAATCTCGCATTCAGATATCCTATGATTCATGGAATCGTACCTTCCGGGATTCTGGAATTCACACTGTCCTAAGATTCCAGAACTCAGACGTTTCTTGATTCTACCATTCCGGAAATTAGACGTCCGGAGACTCTAGAATTCTAACATTTTATGACTCTAGAATTCAGACATTTTAGGATTCTAGAATTCAGACGTTTTAGGATTCTAGAATTCAGACATTGGAAGATTCTAGAATTCGGACCTTTTAAAGATTCCAGAGTCCATACATTCTAGGAATCCATAATTCAGACATCTTCTGAGTCTAGGTTTTCGACATTTTCACATTGGAGAATTCAGACCTGTTGAAGATTCTAGAATGCATACATTCCGAGATTCTGGAATTCACACATACTAAAATTCTAGAATTGAGACATCTTTGGATTCTAGAATTGGATCTGTCTACAATTCTAGAACTCATACATTTTCTGATTCTAGAATTCAGATGTTTTATCGTTTTACAATTCTGTAATTTGGACATGTGCAGATTCAGGATTCCAGCGTTTTATGATTCTAGATTCCATTCATTTTTGGATTCTAGAGTTCAGACCCTTTAGGATTCTAGAAATCTGACATTCGATGATTCTACATTTCAGAAATATTTGGGATTCTAGAATTCATACACTCTTGAAATCTAGAATTCATACATTCTAGGATTCTGGAATTCATGCATTCTCAAATTAAAAAAAGTCACACATTCCAGAATTCCAGAATACATGCCTTCTTAACATTGTAGAAGCCATTCTTTCTAGGATTCCAAAATTCAGACGTTTTTACAATGGTAGAATTCATGCGTTCTAGGATTCTAGGATATAGACATATTTAAGACTCTAGAATACATACATTCTAAAATTCTAGAATTCAGGTCTTGTTAGGATTCTAGAATTTATACATGATAGGATACTAGAATTCACATATTCTATGATTCTAGAATTCAGACATTTTATGTTTCTAGAATTCAGACATTCTGAAATTCTGGAATTCAGCCATTGTTGGATTCTAGAATTGAGACCCTCTGCAACACACATTTTAGGAGTCTTGCATTCAGACATTCCATGATTCCCATATTCAGACATCTTATCATCCTAGAATTCAGACCTTCTAGGATTCTAGAATTTGCACTATTTACAGATTCTAGAATTCATACATTCAAGGAATCTATGATTCAGTCATGTTATGATTCTAGGATTTTGACATTTTTACATTGTAGAATTCAGAGCCGTTTAAGATTCTAGAATGCATACATTCCAAGATTCTAGAATTCAAACCTGCTAAAATTCTAGAATTCAGACATCGTTGGATTCTGGAAATTTAACATTCTACAATTCTAGAACACACACATTTTCAGATTCTCGAATTCAGACGTGTTATGATTCTACAATTCTAGAATTTAGACATCCGGAACTTCTAAATTGTCACCTTTTTTTTTTTTTTTTTTTTGGTTCTAGAATTCAGACATTTTAGGATTCTAGAATTCATGCAATTGAAGATTCTGAAATCCGGATCTTTTTTTGGATGCCAGAATTCATATATTCTAGGGACCTAGGTTTCCTACTTTTTAGGTTTCTGGAAATCATACATTCTAGGATTCTGGAATTCCAGAATTCAGACCTTTAGAGGATTCTGGAGTTCATTCATTCTAGGATTCTAGGTTTCAGACTTTTCTAGTATTCTAGAATTCATGTATTCTTATATTCTGGAATTGAGACCTTTTTCAGATTCTAGAATCCATACACCCTGGGATTCTAGCATTCATTCATTTTAGGATTCTAGAACTAAGACTTTTTATGGTCCTAGAATTCAGACATACTACCATTCGACAGTTCCGACATGCTTGCATTCTAGAATTCAGCATTTCTTCCATGGTAGAATTCACACATTTTAGAATTCGAAAATTTTGACATTTTAACGATTCCACAATTCATACATTTTTCGGATTCTAGAATTGAGGCATTTTATGATTCTAGAATTCATACATTCCGGAATTCTAGAATACAGACTTTTTAGGATTCAGAAATTTATACATTCTACGATTTTAGAGGTTAGACGTTTTAAAGATGCTAGAATTCAGACTTCTTTAGGATTCTAGAATTTGTGCCTTGTAGGATTCCAGAATTCACACTTTCTAGCATTCTAGAATTCAGATATTTCTTGATGCTAGAATTCAGTCATTGTAAAATTCTAGAATTCAGACATCATCGCTGGATTCTGAAATTAAGACTTTCCACAATTCTAGGACTAACATTTTTTAGGGTTTTAGAATTGAGACATTTTATCATTGTAGAATTCTAGAATATGGACATCCTCATATTCTAGAATTCAGACATTTTATGATTTTAGGATTCATACAGTTTAGCACTATAGAATTCAGACCTTTTTAAGATTCTAGAATTCATACATTTCAGGATTCTAGTATTCAGACATTCTATCATTCTTCCATTCATAGACCTTATGATTCTACAATTCATCTCTTCTAGGATTCTGGAACTCATCCTATATTATAATTCCCAATTTCAAACGTTCCCGTATTCTAGAATTTAGACATTTTGTGATTCTAGAATTCAGATATTCTAAAGCTCTAGAATTCAGATATGGTTGGAGTCCAGATTTCAGACTTTCTACAATTCTAGAACTCAGATATTTTGTGTTTCCAGAATTTCACACATTCCAGGATTCTAAAGTTCAATCCTGTCTTAGGATTCTAGAATGCGTACCTTCTAGGATTCTGGAATTCATACAGGTTGGGGTTCTAGAATTCATACATTCTAGGATTCCAGAATTCAAACCTTTATAGGATTCTAGAATTAATTCATTCAAGGATTCTAGAATCCGGACCTTTTTAGGATTCTAGAACTCATACATGCTAAGATTCCGGAATTTAGACCAGTTTAAGATTCTAGAATTCATACACTCTAAAATTCTAGAATGCCTACGTTCTAGGATTCTAAAATTCAGACTTTTTAAGGTTCTAGGATTCGGACATACTATAATTCTACAATTTCCACACTGCTTGAATTCTGGAATTCCGAATTTCTTCACTTATACCATTCTCGCATTTAAAAATTCTAGAATTCATGTATTCGGTGATTCTAGAATTCACACCTTCTCGGATTCTAGAATTCAGACCTCTTTAGGATTCCAGAATTCAGACTTTGTTCATTCTAGAACTCATGCATTAAAAGATTCTAGAATTCAGATCTATTTAGGATTCTAGAATTCATACATTCTAAGATTCTAGAATTCAGACCTAGTTAGGATTCTAGAATTCATACGTTTGGGCATTCTGGAATCCATACGTTCTAAACTTGCAAATTTTATGCATTCTACAATTCTAGGCTACACACCTTTCTAACATTGTGGAATCCATTCTTTCGAGGATTCTAAAATTCAGGCCTTCTTAAAGTTCTTGAATTCATACATTCTAGGATTCTAGGATTCTAGGATTTGGACACATTTAAGATTCTAGAATTCATACATTCTAAAATTCTGGAACCCAGATCTTGTTAGGATTCTAGAATGCATACATTATGGGATACTGGAATTCACCCATTCTGTGAGTCTAGAATTCAGACATTGTTTCTGGCATTCAGACGTTCTACAATTCTAGAATTCAGACATCGTGGGTTTCTGGAACGGAGACATTCTGCAACACACATTTTAGTAGTCTTGCGTTCAGACATTCTGTGAATCTCGCATTCAGATATCCTATGATTCATGGAATCGTACCTTCCGGGATTCTGGAATTCACACTGTCCTAAGATTCCAGAACTCAGACGTTTCTTGATTCTACCATTCCGGAAATTAGACGTCCGGAGACTCTAGAATTCTAACATTTTATGACTCTAGAATTCAGACATTTTAGGATTCTAGAATTCAGACGTTTTAGGATTCTAGAATTCAGACATTGGAAGATTCTAGAATTCGGACCTTTTAAAGATTCTAGAGTCCATACATTCTAGGAATCCATAATTCAGACATCTTCGGAGTCTAGGTTTTCGACATTTTCACATTGGAGAATTCAGACCTGTTGAAGATTCTAGAATGCATACATTCCGAGATTCTGGAATTCACACATACTAAAATTCTAGAATTGAGACATCTTTGGATTCTAGAATTGTATCTGTCTACAATTCTAGAACTCATACATTTTCTGATTCTAGAATTCAGATGTTTTATCGTTTTACAATTCTGTAATTTGGACATGTGCAGATTCAGGATTCCAGCGTTTTATGATTCTAGATTCCATTCATTTTTGGATTCTAGAGTTCAGACCCTTTAGGATTCTAGAAATCTGACATTCGATGATTCTACATTTCAGAAATATTTGGGATTCTAGAATTCATACACTCTTGAAATCTAGAATTCATACATTCTAGGATTCTGGAATTCATGCATTCTCAAATTAAAAAAAGTCACACATTCCAGAATTCCAGAATACATGCCTTCTTAACATTGTAGAAGCCATTCTTTCTAGGATTCCAAAATTCAGACGTTTTTACAATGGTAGAATTCATGCGTTCTAGGATTCTAGGATATAGACATATTTAAGACTCTAGAATACATACATTCTAAAATTCTAGAATTCAGGTCTTGTTAGGATTCTAGAATTTATACATGATAGGATACTAGAATTCACATATTCTATGATTCTAGAATTCAGACATTTTATGTTTCTAGAATTCAGACATTCTGAAATTCTGGAATTCAGCCATTGTTGGATTCTAGAATTGAGACCCTCTGCAACACACATTTTAGGAGTCTTGCATTCAGACATTCCATGATTCCCATATTCAGACATCTTATCATCCTAGAATTCAGACCTTCTAGGATTCTAGAATTTGCACTATTTACAGATTCTAGAATTCATACATTCAAGGAATCTATGATTCAGTCATGTTATGATTCTAGGATTTTGACATTTTTACATTGTAGAATTCAGAGCCGTTTAAGATTCTAGAATGCATACATTCCAAGATTCTAGAATTCAAACCTGCTAAAATTCTAGAATTCAGACATCGTTGGATTCTGGAAATTTAACATTCTACAATTCTAGAACACACACATTTTCAGATTCTCGAATTCAGACGTGTTATGATTCTACAATTCTAGAATTTAGACATCCGGAACTTCTAAATTGTCACCTTTTTTTTTTTTTTTTTTTTGGTTCTAGAATTCAGACATTTTAGGATTCTAGAATTCATGCAATTGAAGATTCTGAAATCCGGATCTTTTTTTGGATGCCAGAATTCATATATTCTAGGGACCTAGGTTTCCTACTTTTTAGGTTTCTGGAAATCATACATTCTAGGATTCTGGAATTCCAGAATTCAGACCTTTAGAGGATTCTGGAGTTCATTCATTCTAGGATTCTAGGTTTCAGACTTTTCTAGTATTCTAGAATTCATGTATTCTTATATTCTGGAATTGAGACCTTTTTCAGATTCTAGAATCCATACACCCTGGGATTCTAGCATTCATTCATTTTAGGATTCTAGAACTAAGACTTTTTATGGTCCTAGAATTCAGACATACTACCATTCGACAGTTCCGACATGCTTGCATTCTAGAATTCAGCATTTCTTCCATGGTAGAATTCACACATTTTAGAATTCGAAAATTTTGACATTTTAACGATTCCACAATTCATACATTTTTCGGATTCTAGAATTGAGGCATTTTATGATTCTAGAATTCATACATTCCGGAATTCTAGAATACAGACTTTTTAGGATTCAGAAATTTATACATTCTACGATTTTAGAGGTTAGACGTTTTAAAGATGCTAGAATTCAGACTTCTTTAGGATTCTAGAATTTGTGCCTTGTAGGATTCCAGAATTCACACTTTCTAGCATTCTAGAATTCAGATATTTCTTGATGCTAGAATTCAGTCATTGTAAAATTCTAGAATTCAGACATCATCGCTGGATTCTGAAATTAAGACTTTCCACAATTCTAGGACTAACATTTTTTAGGGTTTTAGAATTGAGACATTTTATCATTGTAGAATTCTAGAATATGGACATCCTCATATTCTAGAATTCAGACATTTTATGATTTTAGGATTCATACAGTTTAGCACTATAGAATTCAGACCTTTTTAAGATTCTAGAATTCATACATTTCAGGATTCTAGTATTCAGACATTCTATCATTCTTCCATTCATAGACCTTATGATTCTACAATTCATCTCTTCTAGGATTCTGGAACTCATCCTATATTATAATTCCCAATTTCAAACGTTCCCGTATTCTAGAATTTAGACATTTTGTGATTCTAGAATTCAGATATTCTAAAGCTCTAGAATTCAGATATGGTTGGAGTCCAGATTTCAGACTTTCTACAATTCTAGAACTCAGATATTTTGTGTTTCCAGAATTTCACACATTCCAGGATTCTAAAGTTCAATCCTGTCTTAGGATTCTAGAATGCGTACCTTCTAGGATTCTGGAATTCATACAGGTTGGGGTTCTAGAATTCATACATTCTAGGATTCCAGAATTCAAACCTTTATAGGATTCTAGAATTAATTCATTCAAGGATTCTAGAATCCGGACCTTTTTAGGATTCTAGAACTCATCCATGCTAAGATTCCGGAATTTAGACCAGTTTAAGATTCTAGAATTCATACACTCTAAAATTCTAGAATGCCTACGTTCTAGGATTCTAAAATTCAGACTTTTTAAGGTTCTAGGATTCGGACATACTATAATTCTACAATTTCCACACTGCTTGAATTCTGGAATTCCGAATTTCTTCACTTATACCATTCTCGCATTTAAAAATTCTAGAATTCATGTATTCGGTGATTCTAGAATTCACACCTTCTCGGATTCTAGAATTCAGACCTCTTTAGGATTCCAGAATTCAGACTTTGTTCATTCTAGAACTCATGCATTAAAAGATTCTAGAATTCAGATCTATTTAGGATTCTAGAATTCATACATTCTAAGATTCTAGAATTCAGACCTAGTTAGGATTCTAGAATTCATACGTTTGGGCATTCTGGAATCCATACGTTCTAAACTTGCAAATTTTATGCATTCTACAATTCTAGGCTACACACCTTTCTAACATTGTGGAATCCATTCTTTCGAGGATTCTAAAATTCAGGCCTTCTTAAAGTTCTTGAATTCATACATTCTAGGATTCTAGGATTCTAGGATTTGGACACATTTAAGATTCTAGAATTCATACATTCTAAAATTCTGGAACCCAGATCTTGTTAGGATTCTAGAATGCATACATTATGGGATACTGGAATTCACCCATTCTGTGAGTCTAGAATTCAGACATTGTTTCTGGCATTCAGACGTTCTACAATTCTAGAATTCAGACATCGTGGGTTTCTGGAACGGAGACATTCTGCAACACACATTTTAGTAGTCTTGCGTTCAGACATTCTGTGAATCTCGCATTCAGATATCCTATGATTCATGGAATCGTACCTTCCGGGATTCTGGAATTCACACTGTCCTAAGATTCCAGAACTCAGACGTTTCTTGATTCTACCACTCCGGAAATTAGACGTCCGGAGACTCTAGAATTCTAACATTTTATGACTCTAGAATTCAGATATTTTAGGGTTCTAGAATTCAGACGTTTTAGGATTCTAGAATTCAGACATTGGAAGATTCTAGAATTCGGACCTTTTAAAGATTCTAGAGTCCATACATTCTAGGAATCCATAATTCAGACATCTTCTGAGTCTAGGTTTTCGACATTTTCACATTGGAGAATTCAGACCTGTTGAAGATTCTAGAATGCATACATTCCGAGATTCTGGAATTCACACATACTAAAATTCTAGAATTGAGACATCTTTGGATTCTAGAATTGTATCTGTCTACAATTCTAGAACTCATACATTTTCTGATTCTAGAATTCAGATGTCTTATCGTTTTACAATTCTGTAATTTGGACATGTGCAGATTCAGGATTCCAGCGTTTTATGATTCTAGATTCCATTCATTTTTGGATTCTAGAGTTCAGACCCTTTATGATTCTAGAAATCTGACATTTGATGATTCTAGATTTCAGAAATATTTGGGATTCTAGAATTCATGCACACTTGAAATCTAGAATTCATACATTCTAGGATTCTGGAATTCATGCATTCTCAAATTAAAAAAGTCACACATTCCAGAATTCTAGAATACATGCCTTCTTAACATTGTAGAAGCCATTCTTTCTAGGATTCCAAAATTCAGACGTTTTTACAATGGTAGAATTCATGCGTTCTAGGATTCTAGGATATAGACATATTTAAGACTCTAGAATACATACATTCTAAAATTCTAGAATTCAGGTCTTGTTAGGATTCTAGAATTTATACATGATAGGATACTAGAATTCACATATTCTATGATTCTAGAATTCAGACATTTTATGTTTCTAGAATTCAGACATTCCGAAATTCTGGAATTCAGCCATTGTTGGATTCTAGATTTGAGACCCTCTGCAACACACATTTTAGGAGTCTTGCATTCAGACATTCCATGATTCCCATATTCAGACATCTTATCATCCTAGAATTCAGACCTTCTAGGATTCTAGAATTTGCACTATTTACAGATTCTAGAATTCATACATTCAAGGAATCTATGATTCAGTCATGTTATGATTCTAGGATTTTGACATTTTTACATTGTAGAATTCAGAGCCGTTTAAGATTCTAGAATGCATACATTCCAAGATTCTAGAATTCAAACCTGCTAAAATTCTAGAATTCAGACATCGTTGGATTCTGGAAATTTAACATTCTACAATTCTAGAACACACACATTTTCAGATTCTCGAATTCAGACGTGTTATGATTCTACAATTCTAGAATTTAGACATCCGGAACTTCTAAATTCTCACCTTTTTTTTTTTTTTTTTGGTTCTAGAATTCAGACATTTTAGGATTCTAGAATTCATGCATTTGAAGATTCTGAAATCCGGATCTTTTTTTGGATGCCAGAATTCATATATTCTAGGGACCTAGGTTTCCTACTTTTTAGGTTTCTGGAAATAATACATTCTAGGATTCTGGAATTCCAGAATTCAGACCTTTAGAGGATTCTGGAGTTCATTCACTCTAGGATTCTAGATTTCAGACTTTTCTAGTATTCTAGAATTCATGTATTCTTATATTCTGGAATTGAGACCTTTTTCAGATTCTAGAATTCATACATCCTGGGATTCTAGCATTCATTCATTTTAGGATTCTAGAACTAAGACTTTTTATGGTCCTAGAATTCAGACATACTACCATTCGACAGTTCCGACATGCTTGCATTCTAGAATTCAGCATTTCTTCCATGGTAGAATTCACACATTTTAGAATTCGAAAATTTTGACATTTTAACGATTCCACAATTCATACATTTTTCGGATTCTGGAATTGAGGCATTTTATGATTCTAGAATTCATACATTCCGGAATTCTAGAATACAGACTTTTTAGGATTCAGAAATTTATACATTCTACGATTGTAGAGGTTAGACGTTTTAAAGATGCTAGAATTCAGACTTCTTTAGGATTCTAGAATTTGTGCCTTGTAGGATTCCAGAATTCACACTTTCTAGCATTCTAGAATTCAGATATTTATTGATGCTAGAATTCAGTCATTGTAAAATTCTAGAATTCAGACATCATCGCTGGATTCTAAAATTAAGACTTTCCACAATTCTAGGACTAACATTTTTTAGGGTTTTAGAATTGAGACATTTTATCATTGTAGAATTCTAGAATATGGACATCCTCATATTCTAGAATTCAGACATTTTATGATTTTAGGATTCATACAGTTTAGCACTATAGAATTCAGACCTTTTTAAGATTCTAGAATTCATACATTTCAGGATTCTAGTATTCAGACATTCTATCATTCTTCCATTCATAGACCTTATGATTCTACAATTCATCTCTTCTAGGATTCTGGAACTCATCCTATATTATAATTCCCAATTTCAAACGTTCCTGTATTCTAGAACTTAGACATTTTGTGATTCTAGAATTCAGATATTCTAAAGCTCTAGAATTCAGATATGGTTGGAGTCCAGATTTCAGACTTTCTACAATTCTAGAACTCAGATATTTTGTGTTTCCAGAATTTCACACATTCCAGGATTCTAAAGTTCAATCCTGTCTTAGGATTCTAGAATGCGTACCTTCTAGGATTCTGGAATTCATACAGGTTGGGGTTCTAGAATTCATACATTCTAGGATTCCAGAATTCAAACCTTTATAGGATTCTAGAATTAATTCATTCAAGGATTCTAGAATCCGGACCTTTTTAGGATTCTAGAACTCATACATGCTAAGATTCCGGAATTTAGACCAGTTTAAGATTCTAGAATTCATACACTCTAAAATTCTAGAATGCCTACGTTCTAGGATTCTAAAATTCAGACTTTTTAAGGTTCTAGGATTCGGACATACTATAATTCTACAATTTCCACGTTGCTTGAATTCTGGAATTCCGAATTTCTTCATTTATACCATTCTCGCATTTAAAAATTCTAAAATTCATGTATTTGGTGATTCTAGAATTCACACCTTCTCGGATTCTAGAATTCAGACCTCTTTAGGATTCCAGAATTCAGACTTTGTTCATTCTAGAACTCATGCATTAAAAGATTCTAGAATTCAGATCTATTTAAGATTCTAGAATTCATACATTCTAAGATTCTAGAATTCAGACCTAGTTAGGATTCTCGAATTCATACGTTTGGGCATTCTGGAATCCATACGTTCTAAACTTGCAAATTTTATGCATTCTACAATTCTAGGCTACACACCTTTCTAACATTGTGGAATCCATTCTTTCGAGGATTCTAAAATTCAGGCCTTCTTAAAGTTCTTGAATTCATACATTCTAGGATTCTAGGATTCTAGGATTTGGACACATTTAAGATTCTAGAATTCATACATTCTAAAATTCTGGAACCCAGATCTTGTTAGGATTCTAGAATGCATACATTATGGGATACTGGAATTCACCCATTCTGTGAGTCTAGAATTCAGACATTGTTTCTGGCATTCAGACGTTCTAAAATTCTAGAATTCAGACATCGTGGGTTTCTGGAACGGAGACATTCTGCAACACACATTTTAGTAGTCTTGCGTTCAGACATTCTGTGAATCTCGCATTCAGATATCCTATGATTCATGGAATCGTACCTTCCGGGATTCTGGAATTCACACTGTCCTAAGATTCCAGAACTCAGACGTTTCTTGATTCTACCATTCCGGAAATTAGACGTATGGAGACTCTAGAATTCTAACATTTTATGACTCTAGAATTCAGACATTTTAGGATTCTAGAATTCAGACGTTTTAGGATTCTAGAATTCAGACATTGGAAGATTCTAGAATTCGGACCTTTTAAAGATTCTAGAGTCCATACATTCTAGGAATCCATAATTCAGACATCTTCTGAGTCTAGGTTTTCGACATTTTCACATTGGAGAATTCAGACCTGTTGAAGATTCCAGAATGCATACATTCCGAGATTCTGGAATTCACACATACTAAAATTCTAGAATTGAGACATCTTTGGATTCTAGAATTCTAACTGTCTACAATTCTAGAACTCACACATTTTCTGATTCTAGAATTCAGATGTTTTATCGTTTTACAATTCTGTAATTTGGACATGTGCAGATTCTGGAATTCCAGCGTTTTATGATTCTACAATCCATTCATTTTTGGATTCTAGAATTCAGACCCTTTATGATTCCAGAAATCTGACATTCGATGATTCTAGATTTCAGAAATATTTGGGATTCTATAATTCATACATTCTTGGAATCTAGAACTCACACATTCTAGGATTCTGGAATTCATGCATTCTCAAATTATAAAAGTCACACATTCCAGAATTCTAGAATACACGCCTTCTTAACATCGTAGAAGCCATTCTTTCTAGGATTCCAAAATTCAGACGTTTTTACAATGGTAGAATTCATGCATTCTAGGATTCTAGGATTTAGACATATTTAAGACACTAGAATACATACATTCTAAAATTCTAGAATTCGGGTCTTGTTAGGATTCTAGAATTTATACATGATAGGATACTAGAATTCAGACATTCTATGATTCTAGAATTCAGACATTTTCTGTTTCTAGAATTCAGACATTCTGAAATTCTAGAATTCAGCCATTGTTGGATTCTAGAATTGAGACCCTCTACAACACACATTTTAGGAGTCTTGCATTCAGACATTCGATGATTCCCACATTCAGACATCTTATGATCCTAGAATTCAGACCTTCTAGGATTCTAGAATTCGCACTATTTGCAGATTCTAGAATTCATATATTCTAGGAATCTAGGATTCAGACATGTTATGATTCTAGGATTTCGACATTTTTACATTGTAGAATGCAGACCCGTTTAAGATTCTAGAATGCATACATTCCAAGATTCTAGAATATACACCTGCTAAAATTCTAGAATTCAGACATCATTAGATTCTGGAAATTTAACATTCTACAATTCTAGAACACACACATTTTCAGATTCTCGGAATCAGACGTCTTATGATTCTACAATTCTAGAATTTAGACATCCGGAGCTTCTAGAATTCTCACATTTTTTTTTTAATTTTAGAATTCAGACATTTTAGGATTCTACAATTCATGAATTCGAAGATTCCAAAATCCGGATCTCTTTTGGATGCCAGATTTCATACATTATAGGCACCTAAAATTCATACTTTTTAGGATTCTGGAAATCATACATTCTTGGATTCTAGAATTCAGACTTTTCTAGTATTCTAGAGTTCATGCATTCTAAGATTCTGGAATTCTAGAATTCAAACACCCTAGGATTCTAGAATTCATTCATTTTAGGATTCTAGAACTAAGACTTTTTATGGTCCTAGAATTCAGATATACTACCATTCGATAGTTCCGACATGCTTGCATTCTAGAATTCAGCCTTTCTTCCATGGTAGAATTCACACATTTTAGAATTCGAAAATTTTGACATTTTAACGATTCCACAATTCATACATTTTCGGATTCTAGAATTGAGGCATTTTATGATTCTAGAATTCATACATTCTGGGATTCTAGAATACAGACATTTTAGGATTCGGAAATTTATACATTCTAGGTTCTGGAGTTTAGACGTTTTGAAGATGCTAGAATTCAGACTTCTTTAGGATTCTAGAATGTGTGCCTTGTAGGATTCCAGAATTCACACGTTCTAGGATTCTAGAATTCAGACATTTCTTGATGCTAGTATTCAGTCATTCTAAAATTCTAGAATTCAGACATCATCGTTGGATTCTAAAATTAACACTTTCCACAATTCTAGGACTAACACTTTTTAGGGTTTTAGAATTGAGACATTTTATCATTGTAGAATTCTAGAATATGGACATCCTCATATTCTAGAATTCAGACATTTTATGATTTTAGGATTCATACAGTTCAGAACTGTAGAATTCAGACCTTTTTAAGATTCTAGAATTCATACATTTCAGGATTCTAGTATTCAGACATTCTATCATTCTTCCATTCATAGACCTTATGATTCTAAAGTTCATCTGTTCTAGGATTCTGGAATACATGCTTTATTGTAATTCCCGAATTCAACCGTTCTCGTATTCTAGAATTTAGGCATTTTGTGATTCTAGAATTCAGATATTCTAAAGCTCTAGAATTCAGATATGGTTGGAGTACAGATTTCAGACTTTCTACAATTCTAGAACTCAGACATTTTGGGATTCCAGAAATTCACACATTCCAGGATTCTAAAGTCCAATCCTGTCTTAGGATTCTAGAATGCATACCTTCTAGGATTCTAGAATTCATATAGGTTAGGCTTTTAGAATTCATACATTCTAGGATTCCAGAATTCAGACCTGTATAGGATTCTAGAATTCATACATTCTAGGATTCTAGAATTCGGACCTTTTTAGTATTCTAGAACTCATACATGCTAAGATTCCGGAATTTAGACCAGTTTAAGATTCTAGAAATCATGCACTCTAAAATTCTAGAATGCCTACGTTCTAGGATTCTAAAATTCAGACTTTTTAAGGTTCTAGGATTCGGACATACTATAATTCTACAATTTCCACATTGCTTGAATTCTGGAATTCCGAATTTCTTCATTTATACCATTCTCGCATTCAAAAATTCTAAAATTCATGTATGTGGTGATTCTAGAATTCACACCTTCTCGGATTCTAGAATTCAGACCTCTTTAAAATTCCAGAATTCAGACTTTTTATCCTTCTAGAACTCATGCATTCAAAGATTCTAGAATTCGGATCTATTTAGGATTCTAGAAATCATACACACTATGATTCTGGAATTCAGACCTAGTTAGGATTCTAGAATTCATACGTTTGGGCATTCTGGAATCCATACGTTCTAAACTTGCAAATTTCATGCATTCTACAATTCTGGAATACACACCTTTCTAACATTGTGGAATCCATTCTTTCGAGGATTCTAAAATTCAGGCCTTCTTAAAGTTCTTGAATTCATACATTCTAAGGTTCTGGTATTCTAGGATTTGGACACATTAAAGATTCTAGAATTCGTACATTCTAAAATTCTGGAACCCACATCTTGTTAGCATTCTAGAATGCATACATTATGGGATTCTGGAATTCACGCATTCTGTGAATCTAGAATTCAGACATTGTTTCTGGCATTCAGACGTTCTAAAATTCTAGAATTCAGACATTGTGGGTTTCTGGAACAGAGACGTTCTGCAACACACATTTTAGTCACCTTGTGCTCAGACATTCCGTGAATCTCTCATTCAGATATCCTATGATTCATGCAATCGTTCCTTCCGGGATTTTGGAATTCACACTGTCCTAAGATTCCAGAACTCAGACGTTTTTTGATTCTACCATTCCGGAAATTATACATCCGGAGACTCTAGAATTCTAAAATTTTATGACTCTAGAATTCAGACATTTTGGGAATCTAGAATTCAGACGTTTTAGGATTCTAGAATTCAGACACTGGAAGATTCTAGAATTCGGACCTTTTAAAGATTCCAGAGTCCATACATTCTAGGAATCCATAATTCAGACATCTTCTGAGTCTAGGTTTTCGACATTTTCACATTGGAGAATTCAGACCTGTTGAAGATTCCAGAATGCATACATTCCGAGATTCTGGAATTCACACATACTAAAATTATAGAATTGAGACACTTTGGATTCTAGAATTCTAACTGTCTACAATTCTAGAACTCACACATTTTCTGATTCTAGAATTCAGATGTTTTATCGTTTTACAATTCTGTAATTTGGACATGTGCAGATTCTGGAATTCCAGCGTTTTATGATTCTACAATCCATTCATTTTTGGATTCTAGAATTCAGACCCTTTATGATTCCAGAAATCTGACATTCGATGATTCTAGATTTCAGAAATATTTGGGATTCTATAATTCATACATTCTTGGAATCTAGAACTCACACATTCTAGGATTCTGGAATTCATGCATTCTCAAATTATAAAAGTCACACATTCCAGAATTCTAGAATACACGCCTTCTTAACATCGTAGAAGCCATTCTTTCTAGGATTCCAAAATTCAGACATTTTTACAATGGTAGAATTCATGCATTCTAGGATTCTAGGATTTAGACATATTTAAGACACTAGAATACATACATTCTAAAATTCTAGAATTCAGGTCTTGTTAGGATTCTAGAATTTATACATGATAGGATACTAGAATTCAGACATTCTATGATTCTAGAATTCAGACAATTTCTGTTTCTAGAATTCAGACATTCTGAAATTCTAGAATTCAGCCATTGTTGGATTCTAGAATTGAGACCCTCTACAACACACATTTTAGGAGTCTTGCATTCAGACATTCGATGATTCCCACATTCAGACATCTTATGATCCTAGAATTCAGACCTTCTAGGATTCTAGAATTCGCACTATTTGCAGATTCTAGAATTCATATATTCTAGGAATCTAGGATTCAGACATGTTATGATTCTAGGATTTCGACATTTTTACATTGTAGAATGCAGACCCGTTTAAGATTCTAGAATGCATACATTCCAAGATTCTAGAATATACACCTGCTAAAATTCTAGAATTCAGACATCATTAGATTCTGGAAATTTAACATTCTACAATTCTAGAACACACACATTTTCAGATTCTCGGAATCAGACGTCTTATGAATCTACAATTCTAGAATTTAGACATCCGGAGCTTCTAGAATTCTCACATTTTTTTTTTTAATTTTAGAATTCAGACATTTTAGGATTCTAGAATTCATGAATTCGAAGATTCCAAAATCCGGATCTTTTTTGGATGCCAGAATTCATACATTATAGGCACCTAAAATTCATACTTTTTAGGATTCTGGAAATCATACATTCTTGGATTCTAGAATTCAGACTTTTCTAGTATTCTAGAGTTCATGCATTCTAAGATTCTGGAATTGAGACCTTTTTCAGATTCTAGAATTCATACACCCTAGGATTCTAGAATTCATTCATTTTAGGATTCTAGAACTAAGACTTTTTATGGTCCTAGAATTCAGATATACTACCATTCGATAGTTCCGACATGCTTGCATTCTAGAATTCAGCCTTTCTTCCATGGTAGAATTCACACATTTTAGAATTCGAAAATTTTGACATTTTAACGATTCCACAATTCATACATTTTCGGATTCTAGAATTGAGGCATTTTATGATTCTAGAATTCATACATTCTGGGATTCTAGAATACAGACATTTTAGGATTCGGAAATTTATACATTCTAGGTTCTGGAGTTTAGACGTTTTGAAGATGCTAGAATTCAGACTTCTTTAGGATTCTAGAATGTGTGCCTTGTAGGATTCCAGAATTCACACGTTCTAGGATTCTAGAATTCAGACATTTCTTGATGCTAGTATTCAGTCATTCTAAAATTCTAGAATTCAGACATCATCGTTGGATTCTAAAATTAACACTTTCCACAATTCTAGGACTAACACTTTTTAGGGTTTTAGAATTGAGACATTTTATCATTGTAGAATTCTAGAATATGGACATCCTCATATTCTAGAATTCAGACATTTTATGATTTTAGGATTCATACAGTTCAGAACTGTAGAATTCAGACCTTTTTAAGATTCTAGAATTCATACATTTCAGGATTCTAGTATTCAGACATTCTATCATTCTTCCATTCATAGACCTTATGATTCTAAAGTTCATCTGTTCTAGGATTCTGGAATACATGCTTTATTGTAATTCCCGAATTCAACCGTTCTCGTATTCTAGAATTTAGGCATTTTGTGATTCTAGAATTCAGATATTCTAAAGCTCTAGAATTCAGATATGGTTGGAGTCCAGATTTCAGACTTTTTACAATTCTAGAACTCAGACATTTTGGGATTCCAGAAATTCACACATTCCAGGATTCTAAAGTCCAATCCTGTCTTAGGATTCTAGAATGCGTACCTTCTAGGATTCTAGAATTCATATAGGTTAGGCTTTTAGAATTCATACATTCTAGGATTCCAGAATTCAGACCTGTATAGGATTCTAGAATTCATACATTCTAGGATTCTAGAATTCGGACCTTTTTAGTATTCTAGAACTCATACATGCTAAGATTCCGGAATTTAGACCAGTTTAAGATTCTAGAAATCATGCACTCTAAAATTCTAGAATGCCTACGTTCTAGGATTCTAAAATTCAGACTTTTTAAGGTTCTAGGATTCGGACATACTATAATTCTACAATTTCCACATTGCTTGAATTCTGGAATTCCGAATTTCTTCATTTATACCATTCTCGCATTCAAAAATTCTAAAATTCATGTATGTGGTGATTCTAGAATTCACACCTTCTCGGATTCTAGAATTCAGACCTCTTTAAAATTCCAGAATTCAGACTTTTTATCCTTCTAGAACTCATGCATTCAAAAATTCTAGAATTCGGATCTATTTAGGATTCTAGAAATCATACACTCTAAGATTCTGGAATTCAGACCTAGTTAGGATTCTAGAATTCATACGTTTGGGCATTCTGGAATCCATACGTTCTAAACTTGCAAATTTCATGCATTCTACAATTCTGGAATACACACCTTTCTAACATTGTGGAATCCATTCTTTCGAGGATTCTAAAATTCAGGCCTTCTTAAAGTTCTTGAATTCATACATTCTAAGGTTCTGGGATTCTAGGATTTGGACACATTAAAGATTCTAGAATTCGTACATTCTAAAATTCTGGAACCCACATCTTGTTAGCATTCTAGAATGCATACATTATGGGATTCTGGAATTCACCCATTCTGTGAGTCTAGAATTCAGACATTGTTTCTGGCATTCAGACGTTCTAAAATTCTAGAATTCAGACATTGTGGGTTTCTGGAACAGAGACGTTCTGCAACACACATTTTAGTCACCTTGTGCTCAGACATTCCGTGAATCTCTCATTCAGATATCCTATGATTCATGCAATCGTTCCTTCCGGGATTTTGGAATTCACACTGTCCTAAGATTCCAGAACTCAGACGTTTTTTGATTCTACCATTCCGGAAAGTATACATCCGGAGACTCTAGAATTCTAAAATTTTATGACTCTAGAATTCAGACATTTTGGGAATCTAGAATTCAGACGTTTTAGGATTCTAGAATTCAGACACTGGAAGATTCTAGAATTCGGACCTTTTAAAGATTCCAGAGTCCATACATTCTAGGAATCCATAATTCAGACATCTTCTGAGTCTAGGTTTTCGACATTTTCACATTGGAGAATTCAGACCTGTTGAAGATTCCAGAATGCATACATTCCGAGATTCTGGAATTCACACATACTAAAATTCTAGAATTGAGACATCTTTGGATTCTAGAATTCTAACTGTCTACAATTCTAGAACTCACACATTTTCTGATTCTAGAATTCAGATGTTTTATCGTTTTACAATTCTGTAATTTGGACATGTGCAGATTCTGGAATTCCAGCGTTTTATGATTCTACAATCCATTCATTTTTGGATTCTAGAATTCAGACCCTTTATGATTCCAGAAATCTGACATTCGATGATTCTAGATTTCAGAAATATTTGGGATTCTATAATTCATACATTCTTGGAATCTAGAACTCACACATTCTAGGATTCTGGAATTCATGCATTCTCAAATTATAAAAGTCACACATTCCAGAATTCTAGAATACACGCCTTCTTAACATCGTAGAAGCCATTCTTTCTAGGATTCCAAAATTCAGACGTTTTTACAATGGTAGAATTCATGCATTCTAGGATTCTAGAATTTAGACATATTTAAGACACTAGAATACATACATTCTAAAATTCTAGAATTCAGGTCTTGTTAGGATTCTAGAATTTATACATGATAGGATACTAGAATTCACATATTCTATGATTCTAGAATTCAGACATTTTATGTTTCTAGAATTCAGACATTCTGAAATTCTGGAATTCAGCCATTGTTGGATTCTAGAATTGATACCCTCTGCAACACACATATTAGGAATCTTGCATTCAGACATTCCATGATTCCCATATTCAGACATCTTATCATCCTAGAATTCAGACCTTCTAGGATTCTAGAATTTGCACTATTTACAGATTCTAGAATTCATACATTCAAGGAATCTATGATTCAGTCATGTTATGATTCTAGGATTTTGACATTTTTACATTGTAGAATTCAGAGCCGTTTAAGATTCTAGAATGCATACATTCCAAGATTCTAGAATTCACACCTGCTAAAATTCTAGAATTCAGACATCGTTGGATTCTGGAAATTTAACATTCTACAATTCTAGAACACACACATTTTCAGATTCTCGAATTCAGACGTGTTATGATTCTACAATTCTAGAATTTAGACATCCGGAACTTCTAAATTCTCACCTTTTTTTTTTTTTGGTTCTAGAATTCAGACATTTTAGGATTCTAGAATTCATGCATTTGAAGATTCTGAAATCCGGATCTTTTTTTGGATGCCAGAATTCATATATTCTAGGGACCTAGGTTTCCTACGTTTTAGGTTTCTGGAAATCATACATTCTAGGATTCTGGAATTCCAGAATTCAGACCTTTAGAGGATTCTGGAGTTCATTCATTCTAGGATTCTAGGTTTCAGACTTTTCTAGTATTCTAGAATTCATGTATTCTTATATTCTGGAATTGAGACCTTTTTCAGATTCTAGAATTCATACACCCTGGGATTCTAGCATTCATTCATTTTAGGATTCTAGAACTAAGACTTTTTATGGTCCTAGAATTCAGACATACTACCATTCGACAGTTCCGACATGCTTGCATTCTAGAATTCAGCATTTCTTCCATGGTAGAATTCACACATTTTAGAATTCGAAAATTTTGACATTTTAACGATTCCACAATTCATACATTTTTCGGATTCTAGAATTGAGGCATTTTATGATTCTAGAATTCATACATTCCGGAATTCTAGAATATAGACTTTTTAGGATTCAGAAATTTATACATTCTACGATTTTAGAGGTTAGACGTTTTAAAGATGCTAGAATTCAGACTTCTTTAGGATTCTAGAATTTGTGCCTTGTAGGATTCCAGAATTCACACTTTCTAGCATTCTAGAATTCAGATATTTCTTGATGCTAGAATTCAGTCATTGTAAAATTCTAGAATTCAGACATCATCGCTGGATTCTAAAATTAAGACTTTCCACAATTCTAGGACTAACATTTTTTAGGGTTTTAGAATTGAGACATTTTATCATTGTAGAATTCTAGAATATGGACATCCTCATATTCTAGAATTCAGACATTTTATGATTTTAGGATTCATACAGTTTAGCACTATAGAATTCAGACCTTTTTAAGATTCTAGAATTCATACATTTCAGGATTCTAGTATTCAGACATTCTATCATTCTTCCATTCATAGACCTTATGATTCTACAATTCATCTCTTCTAGGATTCTGGAACTCATCCTATATTATAATTCCCAATTTCAAACGTTCCTGTATTCTAGAATTCAGACATTTTGTGATTCTAGAATTCAGATATTCTAAAGCTCTAGAATTCAGATATGGTTGGAGTCCAGATTTCAGACTTTCTACAATTCTAGAACTCAGATATTTTGTGTTTCCAGAATTTCACACATTCCAGGATTCTAAAGTTCAATCCTGTCTTAGGATTCTAGAATGCGTACCTTCTAGGATTCTGGAATTCATACAGGTTGGGGTTCTAGAATTCATACATTCTAGGATTCCAGAATTCAAACCTTTATAGGATTCTAGAATTAATTCATTCAAGGATTCTAGAATCCGGACCTTTTTAGGATTCTAGAACTCATACATGCTAAGATTCCGGAATTTAGACCAGTTTAAGATTCTAGAATTCATACACTCTAAAATTCTAGAATGCCTACGTTCTAGGATTCTAAAATTCAGACTTTTTAAGGTTCTAGGATTCGGACATACTATAATTCTACAATTTCCACATTGCTTGAATTCTGGAATTCCGAATTTCTTCATTTATACCATTCTCGCATTTAAAAATTCTAAAATTCATGTATTTGGTGATTCTAGAATTCACACCTTCTCGGATTCTAGAATTCAGACCTCTTTAGGATTCCAGAATTCAGACTTTGTTCATTCTAGAACTCATGCATTAAAAGATTCTAGAATTCAGATCTATTTAGGATTCTAGAATTCATACATTCTAAGATTCTAGAATTCAGACCTAGTTAGGATTCTAGAATTCATACGTTTGGGCATTCTGGAATCCATACGTTCTAAACTTGCAAATTTTATGCATTCTACAATTCTAGGGTACACACCTTTCTAACATTGTGGAATCCATTCTTTCGAGGATTCTAAAATTCAGGCCTTCTTAAAGTTCTTGAATTCATACATTCTAGGATTCTAGGATTCTAGGATTTGGACACATTTAAGATTCTAGAATTCATACATTCTAAAATTCTGGAACCCAGATCTTGTTAGGATTCTAGAATGCATACATTATGGGATACTGGAATTCACCCATTCTGTGAGTCTAGAATTCAGACATTGTTTCTGGCATTCAGACGTTCTAAAATTCTAGAATTCAGACATCGTGGGTTTCTGGAATGGAGACATTCTGCAACACACATTTTAGTAGTCTTGCGTTCAGACATTCCGTGAATCTCGCATTCAGATATCCTATGATTCATGGAATCGTACCTTCCGGGATTCTGGAATTCACACTGTCCTAAGATTCCAGAACTCAGACGTTTCTTGATTCTACCATTCCGGAAATTAGACGTCCGGAGACTCTAGAATTCTAACATTTTATGACTCTAGAATTCAGACATTTTAGGATTCTAGAATTCAGACGTTTTAGGATTCTAGAATTCAGACATTGGAAGATTCTAGAATTCGGACCTTTTAAAGATTCTAGAGTCCATACATTCTAGGAATCCATAATTCAGACATCTTCTGAGTCTAGGTTTTCGACATTTTCACATTGGAGAATTCAGACCTGTTGAAGATTCTAGAATGCATACATTCCGAGATTCTGGAATTCACACATACTAAAATTCTAGAATTGAGACATCTTTGGATTCTAGAATTGTATCTGTCTACAATTCTAGAACTCATACATTTTCTGATTCTAGAATTCAGATGTCTTATCGTTTTACAATTCTTTAATTTGGACATGTGCAGATTCAGGATTCCAGCGTTTTATGATTCTAGATTCCATTCATTTTTGGATTCTAGAGTTCAGACCCTTTATGATTCTAGAAATCTGACATTTGATGATTCTAGATTTCAGAAATATTTGGGATTCTAGAATTCATGCACACTTGAAATCTAGAATTCATACATTCTAGGATTCTGGAATTCATGCATTCTCAAATTAAAAAAGTCACACATTCCAGAATTCTAGAATACATGCCTTCTTAACATTGTAGAAGCCATTCTTTCTAGGATTTCAAAATTCAGACGTTTTTACAATGGTAGAATTCATGCGTTCTAGGATTCTAGGATATAGACATATTTAAGACTCTAGAATACATACATTCTAAAATTCTAGAATTCAGGTCTTGTTAGGATTCTAGAATTTATACATGATAGAATACTAGAATTCACATATTCTATGATTCTAGAATTCAGACATTTTATGTTTCTAGAATTCAGACATTCCGAAATTCTGGAATTCAGCCATTGTTGGATTCTAGAATTGAGACCCTCTGCAACACACATTTTAGGAGTCTTGCATTCAGACATTCCATGATTCCCATATTCAGACATCTTATCATCCTAGAATTCAGACCTTCTAGGATTCTAGAATTTGCACTATTTACAGATTCTAGAATTCATACATTCAAGGAATCTATGATTCAGTCATGTTATGATTCTAGGATTTTGACATTTTTACATTGTAGAATTCAGAGCCGTTTAAGATTCTAGAATGCATACATTCCAAGATTCTAGAATTCAAACCTGCTAAAATTCTAGAATTCAGACATCGTTGGATTCTGGAAATTTAACATTCTACAATTCTAGAACACACACATTTTCAGATTCTCGAATTCAGACGTGTTATGATTCTACAATTCTAGAATTTAGACATCCGGAACTTCTAAATTCTCACCTTTTTTTTTTTTGGTTCTAGAATTCAGACATTTTAGGATTCTAGAATTCATGCATTTGAAGATTCTGAAATCCGGATCTTTTTTTGGATGCCAGAATTCATATATTCTAGGGACCTAGGTTTCCTACTTTTTAGGTTTCTGGAAATCATACATTCTAGGATTCTGGAATTCCAGAATTCAGACCTTTAGAGGATTCTGGAGTTCATTCACTCTAGGATTCTAGATTTCAGACTTTTCTAGTATTCTAGAATTCATGTATTCTTATATTCTGGAATTGAGACCTTTTTCAGATTCTAGAATTCATACACCCTGGGATTCTAGCATTCATTCATTTTAGGATTCTAGAACTAAGACTTTTTATGGTCCTAGAATTCAGACATACTACCATTCGACAGTTCCGACATGCTTGCATTCTAGAATTCAGCATTTCTTCCATGGTAGAATTCACACATTTTAGAATTCGAAAATTTTGACATTTTAACGATTCCACAATTCATACATTTTTCGGATTCTAGAATTGAGGCATTTTATGATTCTAGAATTCATACATTCCGGAATTCTAGAATACAGACTTTTTAGGATTCTAGAATTTGTGCCTTGTAGGATTCCAGAATTCACACTTTCTAGCATTCTAGAATTCAGATATTTCTTGATGCTAGAATTCAGTCATTGTAAAATTCTAGAATTCAGACATCATCGCTGGATTCTAAAATTAAGACTTTCCACAATTCTAGGACTAACATTTTTTAGGGTTTTAGAATTGAGACATTTTATCATTGTAGAATTCTAGAATATGGACATCCTCATATTCTAGAATTCAGACATTTTATGATTTTAGGATTCATACAGTTTAGCACTATAGAATTCAGACCTTTTTAAGATTCTAGAATTCATACATTTCAGGATTCTAGTATTCAGACATTCTATCATTCTTCCATTCATAGACCTTATGATTCTACAATTCATCTCTTCTAGGATTCTGGAACTCATCCTATATTATAATTCCCAATTTCAAACCTTCCTGTATTCTAGAATTTAGACATTTTGTGATTCTAGAATTCAGATATTCTAAAGCTCTAGAATTCAGATATGGTTGGAGTCCAGATTTCAGACTTTCTACAATTCTAGAACTCAGATATTTTGTGTTTCCAGAATTTCACACATTCCAGGATTCTAAAGTTCAATCCTGTCTTAGGATTCTAGAATGCGTACCTTCTAGGATTCTGGAATTCATACAGGTTGGGGTTCTAGAATTCATACATTCTAGGATTCCAGAATTCAAACCTTTATAGGATTCTAGAATTAATTCATTCAAGGATTCTAGAATCCGGACCTTTTTAGGATTCTAGAACTCATACATGCTAAGATTCCGGAATTTAGACCAGTTTAAGATTCTAGAATTCATACACTCTAAAATTCTAGAATGCCTACGTTCTAGGATTCTAAAATTCAGACTTTTTAAGGTTCTAGGATTCGGACATACTATAATTCTACAATTTCCACACTGCTTGAATTCTGGAATTCCAAATTTCTTCATTTATGCCATTCTCGCATTTAAAAATTCTAAAATTCATGTATTTGGTGATTCTAGAATTCACACCTTCTCGGATTCTAGAATTCAGACCTCTTTAGGATTCCAGAATTCAGACTTTGTTCATTCTAGAACTCATGCATTAAAAGATTCTAGAATTCAGATCTATTTAGGATTCTAGAATTCATACATTCTAAGATTCTAGAATTCAGACCTAGTTAGGATTCTAGAATTCATACGTTTGGGCATTCTGGAATCCATACGTTCTAAACTTGCAAATTTTATGCATTCTACAATTCTAGGGTACACACCTTTCTAACATTGTGGAATCCATTCTTTCGAGGATTCTAAAATTCAGGCCTTCTTAAAGTTCTTGAATTCATACATTCTAGGATTCTAGGATTCTAGGATTTGGACACATTTAAGATTCTAGAATTCATACATTCTAAAATTCTGGAACCCAGATCTTGTTAGGATTCTAGAATGCATACATTATGGGATACTGGAATTCACCCATTCTGTGAGTCTAGAATTCAGACATTGTTTCTGGCATTCAGACGTTCTAAAATTCTAGAATTCAGACATCGTGGGTTTCTGGAACGGAGACATTCTGCAACACACATTTTAGTAGTCTTGCGTTCAGACATTCTGTGAATCTCGCATTCAGATATCCTATGATTCATGGAATCGTACCTTCCGGGATTCTGGAATTCACACTGTCCTAAGATTCCAGAACTCAGACGTTTCTTGATTCTACCATTCCGGAAATTAGACGTCCGGAGACTCTAGAATTCTAACATTTTATGACTCTAGAATTCAGACATTTTAGGGTTCTAGAATTCAGACGTTTTAGGATTCTAGAATTCAGACATTGGAAGATTCTAGAATTCGGACCTTTTAAAGATTCTAGAGTCCATACATTCTAGGAATCCATAATTCAGACATCTTCTGAGTCTAGGTTTTCGGCATTTTCACATTGGAGAATTCAGACCTGTTGAAGATTCCAGAATGCATACATTCCGAGATTCTGGAATTCACACATACTAAAATTCTAGAATTGAGACATCTTTGGATTCTAGAATTGTATCTGTCTACAATTCTAGAACTCATACATTTTCTGATTCTAGAATTCAGATGTCTTATCGTTTTACAATTCTTTAATTTGGACATGTGCAGATTCAGGATTCCAGCGTTTTATGATTCTAGATTCCATTCATTTTTGGATTCTAGAGTTCAGACCCTTTATGATTCTAGAAATCTGACATTTGATGATTCTAGATTTCAGAAATATTTGGGATTCTAGAATTCATGCACACTTGAAATCTAGAATTCATACATTCTAGGATTCTGGAATTCATGCATTCTCAAATTAAAAAAGTCACACATTCCAGAATTCTAGAATACATGCCTTCTTAACATTGTAGAAGCCATTCTTTCTAGGATTCCAAAATTCAGACGTTTTTACAATGGTAGAATTCATGCGTTCTAGGATTCTAGGATATAGACATATTTAAGACTCTAGAATACATACATTCTAAAATTCTAGAATTCAGGTCTTGTTAGGATTCTAGAATTTATACATGATAGGATACTAGAATTCACATATTCTATGATTCTAGAATTCAGACATATTATGTTTCTAGAATTCAGACATTCCGAAATTCTGGAATTCAGCCATTGTTGGATTCTAGAATTGAGACCCTCTGCAACACACATTTTAGGAGTCTTGCATTCAGACATTCCATGATTCCCATATTCAGACATCTTATCATCCTAGAATTCAGACCTTCTAGGATTCTAGAATTTGCACTATTTACAGATTCTAGAATTCATACATTCAAGGAATCTATGATTCAGTCATGTTATGATTCTAGGATTTTGACATTTTTACATTGTAGAATTCAGAGCCGTTTAAGATTCTAGAATGCATACATTCCAAGATTCTAGAATTCAAACCTGCTAAAATTCTAGAATTCAGACATCGTTGGATTCTGGAAATTTAACATTCTACAAATCTAGAACACACACATTTTCAGATTCTCGAATTCAGACGTGTTATGATTCTACAATTCTAGAATTTAGACATCCGGAACTTCTAAATTCTCACCTTTTTTTTTTTTTTTTGGTTCTAGAATTCAGACATTTTAGGATTCTAGAATTCATGCATTTGAAGATTCTGAAATCCGGATCTTTTTTTGGATGCCAGAATTCATATATTCTAGGGACCTAGGTTTCCTACTTTTTAGGTTTCTGGAAATAATACATTCTAGGATTCTGGAATTCCAGAATTCAGACCTTTAGAGGATTCTGGAGTTCATTCACTCTAGGATTCTAGATTTCAGACTTTTCTAGTATTCTAGAATTCATGAATTCTTATATTCTGGAATTGAGACCTTTTTCAGATTCTAGAATTCATACATCCTGGGATTCTAGCATTCATTCATTTTAGGATTCTAGAACTAAGACTTTTTATGGTCCTAGAATTCAGACATACTACCATTCGACAGTTCCGACATGCTTGCATTCTAGAATTCAGCATTTCTTCCATGGTAGAATTCACACATTTTAGAATTCGAAAATTTTGACATTTTAACGATTCCACAATTCATACATTTTTCGGATTCTAGAATTGAGGCATTTTATGATTCTAGAATTCATACATTCCGGAATTTTAGAATACAGACTTTTTAGGATTCAGAAATTTATACATTCTACGATTTTAGAGGTTAGACGTTTTAAAGATGCTAGAATTCAGACTTCTTTAGGATTCTAGAATTTGTGCCTTGTAGGATTCCAGAATTCACACTTTCTAGCATTCTAGAATTCAGATATTTCTTGATGCTAGAATTCAGTCATTGTAAAATTCTAGAATTCAGACATCATCGCTGGATTCTAAAATTAAGACTTTCCACAATTCTAAGACTAACATTTTTTAGGGTTTTAGAATTGAGACATTTTATCATTGTAGAATTCTAGAATATGGACATCCTCATATTCTAGAATTCAGACATTTTATGATTTTAGGATTCATACAGTTTAGCACTATAGAATTCAGACCTTTTTAAGATTCTAGAATTCATACATTTCAGGATTCTAGTATTCAGACATTCTATCATTCTTCCATTCATAGACCTTATGATTCTACAATTCATCTCTTCTAGGATTCTGGAACTCATCCTATATTATAATTCCCAATTTCAAACGTTCCTGTATTCTAGAATTTAGACATTTTGTGATTCTAGAATTCAGATATTCTAAAGCTCTAGAATTCAGATATGGTTGGAGTCCAGATTTCAGACTTTCTACAATTCTAGAACTCAGATATTTTGTGTTTCCAGAATTTCACACATTCCAGGATTCTAAAGTTCAATCCTGTCTTAGGATTCTAGAATGCGTACCTTCTAGGATTCTGGAATTCATACAGGTTGGGGTTCTAGAATTCATACATTCTAGGATTCCAGAATTCAAACCTTTATAGGATTCTAGAATTAATTCATTCAAGGATTCTAGAATCCGGACCTTTTTAGGATTCTAGAACTCATACATGCTAAGATTCCGGAATTTAGACCAGTTTAAGATTCTAGAATTCATACACTCTAAAATTCTAGAATGCCTACGTTCTAGGATTCTAAAATTCAGACTTTTTAAGGTTCTAGGATTCGGACATACTATAATTCTACAATTTCCACATTGCTTGAATTCTGGAATTCCGAATTTCTTCATTTATACCATTCTCGCATTTAAAAATTCTAAAATTCATGTATTTGGTGATTCTAGAATTCACACCTTCTCGGATTCTAGAATTCAGACCTCTTTAGGATTCCAGAATTCAGACTTTGTTCATTCTAGAACTCATGCATTAAAAGATTCTAGAATTCAGATCTATTTAGGATTCTAGAATTCATACATTCTAAGATTCTAGAATTCAGACCTAGTTAGGATTCTAGAATTCATACGTTTGGGCATTCTGGAATCCATACGTTCTAAACTTGCAAATTTTATGCATTCTACAATTCTAGGGTACACACCTTTCTAACATTGTGGAATCCATTCTTTCGAGGATTCTAAAATTCAGGCCTTCTTAAAGTTCTTGAATTCATACATTCTAGGATTCTAGGATTCTAGGATTTGGACACATTTAAGATTCTAGAATTCATACATTCTAAAATTCTGGAACCCAGATCTTGTTAGGATTCTAGAATGCATACATTATGGGATACTGGAATTCACCCATTCTGTGAGTCTAGAATTCAGACATTGTTTCTGGCATTCAGACGTTCTAAAATTCTAGAATTCAGACATCGTGGGTTTCTGGAACGGAGACATTCTGCAACACACATTTTAGTAGTCTTGCGTTCAGACATTCTGTGAATCTCGCATTCAGATATCCTATGATTCATGGAATCGTACCTTCCGGGATTCTGGAATTCACACTGTCCTAAGATTCCAGAACTCAGACGTTTCTTGATTCTACCATTCCGGAAATTAGACGTCTGGAGACTCTAGAATTCTAACATTTTATGACTCTAGAATTCAGACATTTTAGGATTCTAGAATTCAGACGTTTTAGGATTCTAGAATTCAGACATTGGAAGATTCTAGAATTCGGACCTTTTAAAGATTCTAGAGTCCATACATTCTAGGAATCCATAATTCAGACATCTTCTGAGTCTAGGTTTTCGACATTTTCACATTGGAGAATTCAGACCTGTTGAAGATTCCAGAATGCATACATTCCGAGATTCTGGAATTCACACATACTAAAATTCTAGAATTGAGACATCTTTGGATTCTAGAATTCTAACTGTCTACAATTCTAGAACTCACACATTTTCTGATTCTAGAATTCAGATGTTTTATCGTTTTACAATTCTGTAATTTGGACATGTGCAGATTCTGGAATTCCAGCGTTTTATGATTCTACAATCCATTTATTTTTGGATTCTAGAATTCAGACCCTTTATGATTCCAGAAATCTGACATTCGATGATTCTAGATTTCAGAAATATTTGGGATTCTATAATTCATACATTCTTGGAATCTAGAACTCACACATTCTAGGATTCTGGAATTCATGCATTCTCAAATTATAAAAGTCACACATTCCAGAATTCTAGAATACACGCCTTCTTAACATCGTAGAAGCCATTCTTTCTAGGATTCCAAAATTCAGACGTTTTTACAATGGTAGAATTCATGCATTCTAGGATTCTAGGATTTAGACATATTTAAGACACTAGAATACATACATTCTAAAATTCTAGAATTCGGGTCTTGTTAGGATTCTAGAATTTATACATGATAGGATACTAGAATTCAGACATTCTATGATTCTAGAATTCAGACATTTTCTGTTTCTAGAATTCAGACATTCTGAAATTCTAGAATTCAGCCATTGTTGGATTCTAGAATTGAGACCCTCTACAACACACATTTTAGGAGTCTTGCATTCAGACATTCGATGATTCCCACATTCAGACATCTTATGATCCTAGAATTCAGACCTTCTAGGATTCTAGAATTCGCACTATTTGCAGATTCTAGAATTCA
The DNA here is from genome assembly GCF_048565385.1 of Saimiri boliviensis. NCBI lineage: Eukaryota > Metazoa > Chordata > Mammalia > Primates > Cebidae > Saimiri > Saimiri boliviensis. The sequence continues at coordinate 80,315,515 of NC_133470.1, read as the reverse complement.
TATATTCTAGGAATCTAGGATTCAGACATGTTATGATTCTAGGATTTCGACATTTTTACATTGTAGAATGCAGACCCGTTTAAGATTCTAGAATGCATACATTCCAAGATTCTAGAATATACACCTGCTAAAATTCTAGAATTCAGACATCGTTAGATTCTGGAAATTTAACATTCTACAATTCTAGAACACACACATTTTCAGATTCTCGGAATCAGACTTCTTATGATTCTACAATTCTAGAATTTAGACATCCGGAGCTTCTAGAATTCTCACATTTTTTTTTTAATTTTAGAATTCAGACATTTTAGGATTCTAGAATTCATGAATTCGAAGATTCCAAAATCCGGATCTTTTTTGGATGCCAGAATTCATACATTATAGGCACCTAAAATTCATACTTTTTAGGATTCTGGAAATCATACATTCTTGGATTCTAGAATTCAGACTTTTCTAGTATTCTAGAGTTCATGCATTCTAAGATTCTGGAATTCTAGAATTCAAACACCCTAGGATTCTAGAATTCATTCATTTTAGGATTCTAGAACTAAGACTTTTTATGGTCCTAGAATTCAGATATACTACCATTCGATAGTTCCGACATGCTTGCATTCTAGAATTCAGCCTTTCTTCCATGGTAGAATTCACACATTTTAGAATTCGAAAATTTTGACATTTTAACGATTCCACAATTCATACATTTTCGGATTCTAGAATTGAGGCATTTTATGATTCTAGAATTCATACATTCTGGGATTCTAGAATACAGACATTTTAGGATTCGGAAATTTATACATTCTAGGTTCTGGAGTTTAGACGTTTTGAAGATGCTAGAATTCAGACTTCTTTAGGATTCTAGAATGTGTGCCTTGTAGGATTCCAGAATTCACACGTTCTAGGATTCTAGAATTCAGACATTTCTTGATGCTAGTATTCAGTCATTCTAAAATTCTAGAATTCAGACATCATCGTTGGATTCTAAAATTAACACTTTCCACAATTCTAGGACTAACACTTTTTAGGGTTTTAGAATTGAGACATTTTATCATTGTAGAATTCTAGAATATGGACATCCTCATATTCTAGAATTCAGACATTTTATGATTTTAGGATTCATACAGTTCAGAACTGTAGAATTCAGACCTTTTTAAGATTCTAGAATTCATACATTTCAGGATTCTAGTATTCAGACATTCTATCATTCTTCCATTCATAGACCTTATGATTCTAAAGTTCATCTGTTCTAGGATTCTGGAATACATGCTTTATTGTAATTCCCGAATTCAACCGTTCTCGTATTCTAGAATTTAGGCATTTTGTGATTCTAGAATTCAGATATTCTAAAGCTCTAGAATTCAGATATGGTTGGAGTACAGATTTCAGACTTTCTACAATTCTAGAACTCAGACATTTTGGGATTCCAGAAATTCACACATTCCAGGATTCTAAAGTCCAATCCTGTCTTAGGATTCTAGAATGCATACCTTCTAGGATTCTAGAATTCATATAGGTTAGGCTTTTAGAATTCATACATTCTAGGATTCCAGAATTCAGACCTGTATAGGATTCTAGAATTCATACATTCTAGGATTCTAGAATTCGGACCTTTTTAGTATTCTAGAACTCATACATGCTAAGATTCCGGAATTTAGACCAGTTTAAGATTCTAGAAATCATGCACTCTAAAATTCTAGAATGCCTACGTTCTACGATTCTAAAATTCAGACTTTTTAAGGTTCTAGGATTCGGACATACTATAATTCTACAATTTCCACATTGCTTGAATTCTGGAATTCCGAATTTCTTCATTTATACCATTCTCTCATTCAAAAATTCTAAAATTCATGTATGTGGTGATTCTAGAATTCACACCTTCTCGGATTCTAGAATTCAGACCTCTTTAAAATTCCAGAATTCAGACTTTTTATCCTTCTAGAACTCATGCATTCAAAGATTCTAGAATTCGGATCTATTTAGGATTCTAGAAATCATACACACTATGATTCTGGAATTCAGACCTAGTTAGGATTCTAGAATTCATACGTTTGGGCATTCTGGAATCCATACGTTCTAAACTTGCAAATTTCATGCATTCTACAATTCTGGAATACACACCTTTCTAACATTGTGGAATCCATTCTTTCGAGGATTCTAAAATTCAGGCCTTCTTAAAGTTCTTGAATTCATACATTCTAAGGTTCTGGTATTCTAGGATTTGGACACATTAAAGATTCTAGAATTCGTACATTCTAAAATTCTGGAACCCACATCTTGTTAGCATTCTAGAATGCGTACATTATGGGATTCTGGAATTCACGCATTCTGTGAATCTAGAATTCAGACATTGTTTCTGGCATTCAGACGTTCTAAAATTCTAGAATTCAGACATTGTGGGTTTCTGGAACAGAGACGTTCTGCAACACACATTTTAGTCACCTTGTGCTCAGACATTCCGTGAATCTCTCATTCAGATATCCTATGATTCATGCAATCGTTCCTTCCGGGATTTTGGAATTCACACTGTCCTAAGATTCCAGAACTCAGACGTTTTTTGATTCTACCATTCCGGAAATTATACATCCGGAGACTCTAGAATTCTAAAATTTTATGACTCTAGAATTCAGACATTTTGGGAATCTAGAATTCAGACGTTTTAGGATTCTAGAATTCAGACACTGGAAGATTCTAGAATTCGGACCTTTTAAAGATTCCAGAGTCCATACATTCTAGGAATCCATAATTCAGACATCTTCTGAGTCTAGGTTTTCGACATTTTCACATTGGAGAATTCAGACCTGTTGAAGATTCCAGAATGCATACATTCCGAGATTCTGGAATTCACACATACTAAAATTCTAGAATTGAGACATCTTTGGATTCTAGAATTCTAACTGTCTACAATTCTAGAACTCACACATTTTCTGATTCTAGAATTCAGATGTTTTATCGTTTTACAATTCTGTAATTTGGACATGTGCAGATTCTGGAATTCCAGCGTTTTATGATTCTACAATCCATTCATTTTTGGATTCTAGAATTCAGACCCTTTATGATTCCAGAAATCTGACATTCGATGATTCTAGATTTCAGAAATATTTGGGATTCTATAATTCATACATTCTTGGAATCTAGAACTCACACATTCTAGGATTCTGGAATTCATGCATTCTCAAATTATAAAAGTCACACATTCCAGAATTCTAGAATACACGCCTTCTTAACATCGTAGAAGCCATTCTTTCTAGGATTCCAAAATTCAGACATTTTTACAATGGTAGAATTCATGCATTCTAGGATTCTAGGATTTAGACATATTTAAGACACTAGAATACATACATTCTAAAATTCTAGAATTCAGGTCTCGTTAGGATTCTAGAATTTATACATGATAGGATACTAGAATTCAGACATTCTATGATTCTAGAATTCAGACATTTTCTGTTTCTAGAATTCAGACATTCTGAAATTCTAGAATTCAGCCATTGTTGGATTCTAGAATTGAGACCCTCTACAACACACATTTTAGGAGTCTTGCATTCAGACATTCGATGATTCCCACATTCAGACATCTTATGATCCTAGAATTCAGACCTTCTAGGATTCTAGAATTCGCACTATTTGCAGATTCTAGAATTCATATATTCTAGGAATCTAGGATTCAGACATGTTATGATTCTAGGATTTCGACATTTTTACATTGTAGAATGCAGACCCGTTTAAGATTCTAGAATGCATACATTCCAAGATTCTAGAATATACACCTGCTAAAATTCTAGAATTCAGACATCGTTAGATTCTGGAAATTTAACATTCTACAATTCTAGAACACACACATTTTCAGATTCTCGGAATCAGACGTCTTATGATTCTACAATTCTAGAATTTAGACATCCGGAGCTTCTAGAATTCTCACATTTTTTTTTTTAATTTTAGAATTCAGACATTTTAGGATTCTAGAATTCATGAATTCGAAGATTCCAAAATCCGGATCTTTTTTGGATGCCAGAATTCATACATTATAGGCACCTAAAATTCATACTTTTTAGGATTCTGGAAATCATACATTCTTGGATTCTAGAATTCAGACTTTTCTAGTATTCTAGAGTTCATGCATTCTAAGATTCTGGAATTGAGACCTTTTTCAGATTCTAGAATTCATACACCCTAGGATTCTAGAATTCATTCATTTTAGGATTCTAGAACTAAGACTTTTTATGGTCCTAGAATTCAGATATACTACCATTCGATAGTTCCGACATGCTTGCATTCTAGAATTCAGCCTTTCTTCCATGGTAGAATTCACACATTTTAGAATTCGAAAATTTTGACATTTTAACGATTCCACAATTCATACATTTTCGGATTCTAGAATTGAGGCATTTTATGATTCTAGAATTCATACATTCTGGGATTCTAGAATACAGACATTTTAGGATTCGGAAATTTATACATTCTAGGTTCTGGAGTTTAGACGTTTTGAAGATGCTAGAATTCAGACTTCTTTAGGATTCTAGAATGTGTGCCTTGTAGGATTCCAGAATTCACACGTTCTAGGATTCTAGAATTCAGACATTTCTTGATGCTAGTATTCAGTCATTCTAAAATTCTAGAATTCAGACATCATCGTTGGATTCTAAAATTAACACTTTCCACAATTCTAGGACTAACACTTTTTAGGGTTTTAGAATTGAGACATTTTATCATTGTAGAATTCTAGAATATGGACATCCTCATATTCTAGAATTCAGACATTTTATGATTTTAGGATTCATACAGTTCAGAACTGTAGAATTCAGACCTTTTTAAGATTCTAGAATTCATACATTTCAGGATTCTAGTATTCAGACATTCTATCATTCTTCCATTCATAGACCTTATGATTCTAAAGTTCATCTGTTCTAGGATTCTGGAATACATGCTTTATTGTAATTCCCGAATTCAACCGTTCTCGTATTCTAGAATTTAGGCATTTTGTGATTCTAGAATTCAGATATTCTAAAGCTCTAGAATTCAGATATGGTTGGAGTACAGATTTCAGACTTTCTACAATTCTAGAACTCAGACATTTTGGGATTCCAGAAATTCACACATTCCAGGATTCTAAAGTCCAATCCTGTCTTAGGATTCTAGAATGCGTACCTTCTAGGATTCTAGAATTCATATAGGTTAGGCTTTTAGAATTCATACATTCTAGGATTCCAGAATTCAGACCTGTATAGGATTCTAGAATTCATACATTCTAGGATTCTAGAATTCGGACCTTTTTAGTATTCTAGAACTCATACATGCTAAGATTCCGGAATTTAGACCAGTTTAAGATTCTAGAAATCATGCACTCTAAAATTCTAGAATGCCTACGTTCTAGGATTCTAAAATTCAGACTTTTTAAGGTTCTAGGATTCGGACATACTATAATTCTACAATTTCCACATTGCTTGAATTCTGGAATTCCGAATTTCTTCATTTATACCATTCTCGCATTCAAAAATTCTAAAATTCATGTATGTGGTGATTCTAGAATTCACACCTTCTCGGATTCTAGAATTCAGACCTCTTTAAAATTCCAGAATTCAGACTTTTTATCCTTCTAGAACTCATGCATTCAAAGATTCTAGAATTCGGATCTATTTAGGATTCTAGAAATCATACACTCTAAGATTCTGGAATTCAGACCTAGTTAGGATTCTAGAATTCATACGTTTGGGCATTCTGGAATCCATACGTTCTAAACTTGCAAATTTCATGCATTCTACAATTCTGGAATACACACCTTTCTAACATTGTGGAATCCATTCTTTCGAGGATTCTAAAATTCAGGCCTTCTTAAAGTTCTTGAATTCATACATTCTAAGGTTCTGGGATTCTAGGATTTGGACACATTAAAGATTCTAGAATTCGTACATTCTAAAATTCTGGAACCCACATCTTGTTAGCATTCTAGAATGCATACATTATGGGATTCTGGAATTCACCCATTCTGTGAGTCTAGAATTCAGACATTGTTTCTGGCATTCAGACGTTCTAAAATTCTAGAATTCAGACATTGTGGGTTTCTGGAACAGAGACGTTCTGCAACACACATTTTAGTCACCTTGTGCTCAGACATTCCGTGAATCTCTCATTCAGATATCCTATGATTCATGCAATCGTTCCTTCCGGGATTTTGGAATTCACACTGTCCTAAGATTCCAGAACTCAGACGTTTTTTGATTCTACCATTCCGGAAAGTATACATCCGGAGACTCTAGAATTCTAAAATTTTATGACTCTAGAATTCAGACATTTTGGGAATCTAGAATTCAGACGTTTTAGGATTCTAGAATTCAGACACTGGAAGATTCTAGAATTCGGACCTTTTAAAGATTCCAGAGTCCATACATTCTAGGAATCCATAATTCAGACATCTTCTGAGTCTAGGTTTTCGACATTTTCACATTGGAGAATTCAGACCTGTTGAAGATTCCAGAATGCATACATTCCGAGATTCTGGAATTCACACATACTAAAATTCTAGAATTGAGACATCTTTGGATTCTAGAATTCTAACTGTCTACAATTCTAGAACTCACACATTTTCTGATTCTAGAATTCAGATGTTTTATCGTTTTACAATTCTGTAATTTGGACATGTGCAGATTCTGGAATTCCAGCGTTTTATGATTCTACAATCCATTCATTTTTGGATTCTAGAATTCAGACCCTTTATGATTCCAGAAATCTGACATTCGATGATTCTAGATTTCAGAAATATTTGGGATTCTATAATTCATACATTCTTGGAATCTAGAACTCACACATTCTAGGATTCTGGAATTCATGCATTCTCAAATTATAAAAGTCACACATTCCAGAATTCTAGAATACACGCCTTCTTAACATCGTAGAAGCCATTCTTTCTAGGATTCCAAAATTCAGACGTTTTTACAATGGTAGAATTCATGCATTCTAGGATTCTAGGATTTAGACATATTTAAGACACTAGAATACATACATTCTAAAATTCTAGAATTCAGGTCTTGTTAGGATTCTAGAATTTATACATGATAAGATACTAGAATTCACATATTCTATGATTCTAGAATTCAGACATTTTATGTTTCTAGAATTCAGACATTCTGAAATTCTGGAATTCAGCCATTGTTGGATTCTAGAATTGATACCCTCTGCAACACACATATTAGGAATCTTGCATTCAGACATTCCATGATTCCCATATTCAGACATCTTATCATCCTAGAATTCAGACCTTCTAGGATTCTAGAATTTGCACTATTTACAGATTCTAGAATTCATACATTCAAGGAATCTATGATTCAGTCATGTTATGATTCTAGGATTTTGACATTTTTACATTGTAGAATTCAGAGCCGTTTAAGATTCTAGAATGCATACATTCCAAGATTCTAGAATTCACACCTGCTAAAATTCTAGAATTCAGACATCGTTGGATTCTGGAAATTTAACATTCTACAATTCTAGAACACACACATTTTCAGATTCTCGAATTCAGACGTGTTATGATTCTACAATTCTAGAATTTAGACATCCGGAACTTCTAAATTCTCACCTTTTTTTTTTTTTTTTTTTGGTTCTAGAATTCAGACATTTTAGGATTCTAGAATTCATGCATTTGAAGATTCTGAAATCCGGATCTTTTTTTGGATGCCAGAATTCATATATTCTAGGGACCTAGGTTTCCTACGTTTTAGGTTTCTGGAAATCATACATTCTAGGATTCTGGAATTCCAGAATTCAGACCTTTAGAGGATTCTGGAGTTCATTCATTCTAGGATTCTAGGTTTCAGACTTTTCTAGTATTCTAGAATTCATGTATTCTTATATTCTGGAATTGAGACCTTTTTCAGATTCTAGAATTCATACACCCTGGGATTCTAGCATTCATTCATTTTAGGATTCTAGAACTAAGACTTTTTATGGTCCTAGAATTCAGACATACTACCATTCGACAGTTCCGACATGCTTGCATTCTAGAATTCAGCATTTCTTCCATGGTAGAATTCACACATTTTAGAATTCGAAAATTTTGACATTTTAACGATTCCACAATTCATACATTTTTCGGATTCTAGAATTGAGGCATTTTATGATTCTAGAATTCATACATTCCGGAATTCTAGAATACAGACTTTTTAGGATTCAGAAATTTATACATTCTACGATTTTAGAGGTTAGACGTTTTAAAGATGCTAGAATTCAGACTTCTTTAGGATTCTAGAATTTGTGCCTTGTAGGATTCCAGAATTCACACTTTCTAGCATTCTAGAATTCAGATATTTATTGATGCTAGAATTCAGTCATTGTAAAATTCTAGAATTCAGACATCATCGCTGGATTCTAAAATTAAGACTTTCCACAATTCTAGGACTAACATTTTTTAGGGTTTTAGAATTGAGACATTTTATCATTGTAGAATTCTAGAATATGGACATCCTCATATTCTAGAATTCAGACATTTTATGATTTTAGGATTCATACAGTTTAGCACTATAGAATTCAGACCTTTTTAAGATTCTAGAATTCATACATTTCAGGATTCTAGTATTCAGACATTCTATCATTCTTCCATTCATAGACCTTATGATTCTACAATTCATCTCTTCTAGGATTCTGGAACTCATCCTATATTATAATTCCCAATTTCAAACGTTCCTGTATTCTAGAACTTAGACATTTTGTGATTCTAGAATTCAGATATTCTAAAGCTCTAGAATTCAGATATGGTTGGAGTCCAGATTTCAGACTTTCTACAATTCTAGAACTCAGATATTTTGTGTTTCCAGAATTTCACACATTCCAGGATTCTAAAGTTCAATCCTGTCTTAGGATTCTAGAATGCGTACCTTCTAGGATTCTGGAATTCATACAGGTTGGGGTTCTAGAATTCATACATTCTAGGATTCCAGAATTCAAACCTTTATAGGATTCTAGAATTAATTCATTCAAGGATTCTAGAATCCGGACCTTTTTAGGATTCTAGAACTCATACATGCTAAGATTCCGGAATTTAGACCAGTTTAAGATTCTAGAATTCATACACTCTAAAATTCTAGAATGCCTACGTTCTAGGATTCTAAAATTCAGACTTTTTAAGGTTCTAGGATTCGGACATACTATAATACTACAATTTCCACATTGCTTGAATTCTGGAATTCCGAATTTCTTCATTTATGCCATTCTCGCATTTAAAAATTCTAAAATTCATGTATTTGGTGATTCTAGAATTCACACCTTCTCGGATTCTAGAATTCAGACCTCTTTAGGATTCCAGAATTCAGACTTTGTTCATTCTAGAACTCATGCATTAAAAGATTCTAGAATTCAGATCTATTTAGGATTCTAGAATTCATACATTCTAAGATTCTAGAATTCAGACCTAGTTAGGATTCTAGAATTCATACGTTTGGGCATTCTGGAATCCATACGTTCTAAACTTGCAAATTTTATGCATTCTACAATTCTAGGCTACACACCTTTCTAACATTGTGGAATCCATTCTTTCGAGGATTCTAAAATTCAGGCCTTCTTAAAGTTCTTGAATTCATACATTCTAGGATTCTAGGATTCTAGGATTTGGACACATTTAAGATTCTAGAATTCATACATTCTAAAATTCTGGAACCCAGATCTTGTTAGGATTCTAGAATGCATACATTATGGGATACTGGAATTCACCCATTCTGTGAGTCTAGAATTCAGACATTGTTTCTGGCATTCAGACGTTCTAAAATTCTAGAATTCAGACATCGTGGGTTTCTGGAATGGAGACATTCTGCAACACACATTTTAGTAGTCTTGCGTTCAGACATTCTGTGAATCTCGCATTCAGATATCCTATGATTCATGGAATCGTACCTTCCGGGATTCTGGAATTCACACTGTCCTAAGATTCCAGAACTCAGACGTTTCTTGATTCTACCATTCCGGAAATTAGACGTCTGGAGACTCTAGAATTCTAACATTTTATGACTCTAGAATTCAGACATTTTAGGATTCTAGAATTCAGACGTTTTAGGATTCTAGAATTCAGACATTGGAAGATTCTAGAATTCGGACCTTTTAAAGATTCTAGAGTCCATACATTCTAGGAATCCATAATTCAGACATCTTCTGAGTCTAGGTTTTCGACATTTTCACATTGGAGAATTCAGACCTGTTGAAGATTCCAGAATGCATACATTCCGAGATTCTGGAATTCACACATACTAAAATTCTAGAATTGAGACATCTTTGGATTCTAGAATTCTAACTGTCTACAATTCTAGAACTCACACATTTTCTGATTCTAGAATTCAGATGTTTTATCGTTTTACAATTCTGTAATTTGGACATGTGCAGATTCTGGAATTCCAGCGTTTTATGATTCTACAATCCATTCATTTTTGGATTCTAGAATTCAGACCCTTTATGATTCCAGAAATCTGACATTCGATGATTCTAGATTTCAGAAATATTTGGGATTCTATAATTCATACATTCTTGGAATCTAGAACTCACACATTCTAGGATTCTGGAATTCATGCATTCTCAAATTATAAAAGTCACACATTCCAGAATTCTAGAATACACGCCTTCTTAACATCGTAGAAGCCATTCTTTCTAGGATTCCAAAATTCAGACGTTTTTACAATGGTAGAATTCATGCATTCTAGGATTCTAGGATTTAGACATATTTAAGACACTAGAATACATACATTCTAAAATTCTAGAATTCGGGTCTTGTTAGGATTCTAGAATTTATACATGATAGGATACTAGAATTCAGACATTCTATGATTCTAGAATTCAGACATTTTCTGTTTCTAGAATTCAGACATTCTGAAATTCTAGAATTCAGCCATTGTTGGATTCTAGAATTGAGACCCTCTACAACACACATTTTAGGAGTCTTGCATTCAGACATTCGATGATTCCCACATTCAGACATCTTATGATCCTAGAATTCAGACCTTCTAGGATTCTAGAATTCGCACTATTTGCAGATTCTAGAATTCAGATATTCTAGGAATCTAGGATTCAGACATGTTATGATTCTAGGATTTCGACATTTTTACATTGTAGATTGCAGACCCGTTTAAGATTCTAGAATGCATACATTCCAAGATTCTAGAATATACACCTGCTAAAATTCTAGAATTCAGACATCGTTAGATTCTGGAAATTTAACATTCTACAATTCTAGAACACACACATTTTCAGATTCTCGGAATCAGACGTCTTATGATTCTACAATTCTAGAATTTAGACATCCGGAGCTTCTAGAATTCTCACATTTTTTTTTTAATTTTAGAATTCAGACATTTTAGGATTCTAGAATTCATGAATTCGAAGATTCCAAAATCCGGATCTTTTTTGGATGCCAGAATTCATACATTATAGGCACCTAAAATTCATACTTTTTAGGATTCTGGAAATCATACATTCTTGGATTCTAGAATTCAGACTTTTCTAGTATTCTAGAGTTCATGCATTCTAAGATTCTGGAATTGAGACCTTTTTCAGATTCTAGAATTCATACACCCTAGGATTCTAGAATTCATTCATTTTAGGATTCTAGAACTAAGACTTTTTATGGTCCTAGAATTCAGATATACTACCATTCGATAGTTCCGACATGCTTGCATTCTAGAATTCAGCCTTTCTTCCATGGTAGAATTCACACATTTTAGAATTCGAAAATTTTGACATTTTAACGATTCCACAATTCATACATTTTCGGATTCTAGAATTGAGGCATTTTATGATTCTAGAATTCATACATTCTGGGATTCTAGAATACAGACATTTTAGGATTCGGAAATTTATACATTCTAGGTTCTGGAGTTTAGACGTTTTGAAGATGCTAGAATTCAGACTTCTTTAGGATTCTAGAATGTGTGCCTTGTAGGATTCCAGAATTCACACGTTCTAGGATTCTAGAATTCAGACATTTCTTGATGCTAGTATTCAGTCATTCTAAAATTCTAGAATTCAGACATCATCGTTGGATTCTAAAATTAACACTTTCCACAATTCTAGGACTAACACTTTTTAGGGTTTTAGAATTGAGACATTTTATCATTGTAGAATTCTAGAATATGGACATCCTCATATTCTAGAATTCAGACATTTTATGATTTTAGGATTCATACAGTTCAGAACTGTAGAATTCAGACCTTTTTAAGATTCTAGAATTCATACATTTCAGGATTCTAGTATTCAGACATTCTATCATTCTTCCATTCATAGACCTTATGATTCTAAAGTTCATCTGTTCTAGGATTCTGGAATACATGCTTTATTGTAATTCCCGAATTCAACCGTTCTCGTATTCTAGAATTTAGGCATTTTGTGATTCTAGAATTCAGATATTCTAAAGCTCTAGAATTCAGATATGGTTGGAGTACAGATTTCAGACTTTCTACAATTCTAGAACTCAGACATTTTGGGATTCCAGAAATTCACACATTCCAGGATTCTAAAGTCCAATCCTGTCTTAGGATTCTAGAATGCGTACCTTCTAGGATTCTAGAATTCATATAGGTTAGGCTTTTAGAATTCATACATTCTAGGATTCCAGAATTCAGACCTGTATAGGATTCTAGAATTCATACATTCTAGGATTCTAGAATTCGGACCTTTTTAGTATTCTAGAACTCATACATGCTAAGATTCCGGAATTTAGACCAGTTTAAGATTCTAGAAATCATGCACTCTAAAATTCTAGAATGCCTACGTTCTAGGATTCTAAAATTCAGACTTTTTAAGGTTCTAGGATTCGGACATACTATAATTCTACAATTTCCACATTGCTTGAATTCTGGAATTCCGAATTTCTTCATTTATGCCATTCTCGCATTTAAAAATTCTAAAATTCATGTATTTGGTGATTCTAGAATTCACACCTTCTCGGATTCTAGAATTCAGACCTCTTTAGGATTCCAGAATTCAGACTTTGTTCATTCTAGAACTCATGCATTAAAAGATTCTAGAATTCAGATCTATTTAGGATTCTAGAATTCATACATTCTAAGATTCTAGAATTCAGACCTAGTTAGGATTCTAGAATTCATACGTTTGGGCATTCTGGAATCCATACGTTCTAAACTTGCAAATTTTATGCATTCTACAATTCTAGGCTACACACCTTTCTAACATTGTGGAATCCATTCTTTCGAGGATTCTAAAATTCAGGCCTTCTTAAAGTTCTTGAATTCATACATTCTAGGATTCTAGGATTCTAGGATTTGGACACATTTAAGATTCTAGAATTCATACATTCTAAAATTCTGGAACCCAGATCTTGTTAGGATTCTAGAATGCATACATTATGGGATACTGGAATTCACCCATTCTGTGAGTCTAGAATTCAGACATTGTTTCTGGCATTCAGACGTTCTAAAATTCTAGAATTCAGACATCGTGGGTTTCTGGAATGGAGACATTCTGCAACACACATTTTAGTAGTCTTGCGTTCAGACATTCTGTGAATCTCGCATTCAGATATCCTATGATTCATGGAATCGTACCTTCCGGGATTCTGGAATTCACACTGTCCTAAGATTCCAGAACTCAGACGTTTCTTGATTCTACCATTCCGGAAATTAGACGTCTGGAGACTCTAGAATTCTAACATTTTATGACTCTAGAATTCAGACATTTTAGGATTCTAGAATTCAGACGTTTTAGGATTCTAGAATTCAGACATTGGAAGATTCTAGAATTCGGACCTTTTAAAGATTCTAGAGTCCATACATTCTAGGAATCCATAATTCAGACATCTTCTGAGTCTAGGTTTTCGACATTTTCACATTGGAGAATTCAGACCTGTTGAAGATTCCAGAATGCATACATTCCGAGATTCTGGAATTCACACATACTAAAATTCTAGAATTGAGACATCTTTGGATTCTAGAATTCTAACTGTCTACAATTCTAGAACTCACACATTTTCTGATTCTAGAATTCAGATGTTTTATCGTTTTACAATTCTGTAATTTGGACATGTGCAGATTCTGGAATTCCAGCGTTTTATGATTCTACAATCCATTCATTTTTGGATTCTAGAATTCAGACCCTTTATGATTCCAGAAATCTGACATTCGATGATTCTAGATTTCAGAAATATTTGGGATTCTATAATTCATACATTCTTGGAATCTAGAACTCACACATTCTAGGATTCTGGAATTCATGCATTCTCAAATTATAAAAGTCACACATTCCAGAATTCTAGAATACACGCCTTCTTAACATCGTAGAAGCCATTCTTTCTAGGATTCCAAAATTCAGACGTTTTTACAATGGTAGAATTCATGCATTCTAGGATTCTAGGATTTAGACATATTTAAGACACTAGAATACATACATTCTAAAATTCTAGAATTCGGGTCTTGTTAGGATTCTAGAATTTATACATGATAGGATACTAGAATTCAGACATTCTATGATTCTAGAATTCAGACATTTTCTGTTTCTAGAATTCAGACATTCTGAAATTCTAGAATTCAGCCATTGTTGGATTCTAGAATTGAGACCCTCTACAACACACATTTTAGGAGTCTTGCATTCAGACATTCGATGATTCCCACATTCAGACATCTTATGATCCTAGAATTCAGACCTTCTAGGATTCTAGAATTCGCACTATTTGCAGATTCTAGAATTCATATATTCTAGGAATCTAGGATTCAGACATGTTATGATTCTAGGATTTCGACATTTTTACATTGTAGAATGCAGACCCGTTTAAGATTCTAGAATGCATACATTCCAAGATTCTAGAATATACACCTGCTAAAATTCTAGAATTCAGACATCGTTAGATTCTGGAAATTTAACATTCTACAATTCTAGAACACACACATTTTCAGATTCTCGGAATCAGACGTCTTATGATTCTACAATTCTAGAATTTAGACATCCGGAGCTTCTAGAATTCTCACATTTTTTTTTTTAATTTTAGAATTCAGACATTTTAGGATTCTAGAATTCATGAATTCGAAGATTCCAAAATCCGGATCTTTTTTGGATGCCAGAATTCATACATTATAGGCACCTAAAATTCATACTTTTTAGGATTCTGGAAATCATACATTCTTGGATTCTAGAATTCAGACTTTTCTAGTATTCTAGAGTTCATGCATTCTAAGATTCTGGAATTGAGACCTTTTTCAGATTCTAGAATTCATACACCCTAGGATTCTAGAATTCATTCATTTTAGGATTCTAGAACTAAGACTTTTTATGGTCCTAGAATTCAGATATACTACCATTCGATAGTTCCGACATGCTTGCATTCTAGAATTCAGCCTTTCTTCCATGGTAGAATTCACACATTTTAGAATTCGAAAATTTTGACATTTTAACGATTCCACAATTCATACATTTTCGGATTCTAGAATTGAGGCATTTTATGATTCTAGAATTCATACATTCTGGGATTCTAGAATACAGACATTTTAGGATTCGGAAATTTATACATTCTAGGTTCTGGAGTTTAGACGTTTTGAAGATGCTAGAATTCAGACTTCTTTAGGATTCTAGAATGTGTGCCTTGTAGGATTCCAGAATTCACACGTTCTAGGATTCTAGAATTCAGACATTTCTTGATGCTAGTATTCAGTCATTCTAAAATTCTAGAATTCAGACATCATCGTTGGATTCTAAAATTAACACTTTCCACAATTCTAGGACTAACACTTTTTAGGGTTTTAGAATTGAGACATTTTATCATTGTAGAATTCTAGAATATGGACATCCTCATATTCTAGAATTCAGACATTTTATGATTTTAGGATTCATACAGTTCAGAACTGTAGAATTCAGACCTTTTTAAGATTCTAGAATTCATACATTTCAGGATTCTAGTATTCAGACATTCTATCATTCTTCCATTCATAGACCTTATGATTCTAAAGTTCATCTGTTCTAGGATTCTGGAATACATGCTTTATTGTAATTCCCGAATTCAACCGTTCTCGTATTCTAGAATTTAGGCATTTTGTGATTCTAGAATTCAGATATTCTAAAGCTCTAGAATTCAGATATGGTTGGAGTCCAGATTTCAGACTTTCTACAATTCTAGAACTCAGACATTTTGGGATTCCAGAAATTCACACATTCCAGGATTCTAAAGTCCAATCCTGTCTTAGGATTCTAGAATGCGTACCTTCTAGGATTCTAGAATTCATATAGGTTAGGCTTTTAGAATTCATACATTCTAGGATTCCAGAATTCAGACCTGTATAGGGTTCTAGAATTCATACATTCTAGGATTCTAGAATTCGGACCTTTTTAGTATTCTAGAACTCATACATGCTAAGATTCCGGAATTTAGACCAGTTTAAGATTCTAGAAATCATGCACTCTAAAATTCTAGAATGCCTACGTTCTAGGATTCTAAAATTCAGACTTTTTAAGGTTCTAGGATTCGGACATACTATAATTCTACAATTTCCACATTGCTTGAATTCTGGAATTCCGAATTTCTTCATTTATACCATTCTCGCATTCAAAAATTCTAAAATTCATGTATGTGGTGATTCTAGAATTCACACCTTCTCGGATTCTAGAATTCAGACCTCTTTAAAATTCCAGAATTCAGACTTTTTATCCTTCTAGAACTCATGCATTCAAAGATTCTAGAATTCGGATCTATTTAGGATTCTAGAAATCATACACTCTAAGATTCTGGAATTCAGACCTAGTTAGGATTCTAGAATTCATACGTTTGGGCATTCTGGAATCCATACGTTCTAAACTTGCAAATTTCATGCATTCTACAATTCTGGAATACACACCTTTCTAACATTGTGGAATCCATTCTTTCGAGGATTCTAAAATTCAGGCCTTCTTAAAGTTCTTGAATTCATACATTCTAAGGTTCTGGGATTCTAGGATTTGGACACATTAAAGATTCTAGAATTCGTACATTCTAAAATTCTGGAACCCACATCTTGTTAGCATTCTAGAATGCATACATTATGGGATTCTGGAATTCACCCATTCTGTGAGTCTAGAATTCAGACATTGTTTCTGGCATTCAGACGTTCTAAAATTCTAGAATTCAGACATTGTGGGTTTCTGGAACAGAGACGTTCTGCAACACACATTTTAGTCACCTTGTGCTCAGACATTCCGTGAATCTCTCATTCAGATATCCTATGATTCATGCAATCGTTCCTTCCGGGATTTTGGAATTCACACTGTCCTAAGATTCCAGAACTCAGACGTTTTTTGATTCTACCATTCCGGAAAGTATACATCCGGAGACTCTAGAATTCTAAAATTTTATGACTCTAGAATTCAGACATTTTGGGAATCTAGAATTCAGACGTTTTAGGATTCTAGAATTCAGACACTGGAAGATTCTAGAATTCGGACCTTTTAAAGATTCCAGAGTCCATACATTCTAGGAATCCATAATTCAGACATCTTCTGAGTCTAGGTTTTCGACATTTTCACATTGGAGAATTCAGACCTGTTGAAGATTCCAGAATGCATACATTCCGAGATTCTGGAATTCACACATACTAAAATTCTAGAATTGAGACATCTTTGGATTCTAGAATTCTAACTGTCTACAATTCTAGAACTCACACATTTTCTGATTCTAGAATTCAGATGTTTTATCGTTTTACAATTCTGTAATTTGGACATGTGCAGATTCTGGAATTCCAGCGTTTTATGATTCTACAATCCATTCATTTTTGGATTCTAGAATTCAGACCCTTTATGATTCCAGAAATCTGACATTCGATGATTCTAGATTTCAGAAATATTTGGGATTCTATAATTCATACATTCTTGGAATCTAGAACTCACACATTCTAGGATTCTGGAATTCATGCATTCTCAAATTATAAAAGTCACACATTCCAGAATTCTAGAATACACGCCTTCTTAACATCGTAGAAGCCATTCTTTCTAGGATTCCAAAATTCAGACATTTTTACAATGGTAGAATTCATGCATTCTAGGATTCTAGGATTTAGACATATTTAAGACACTAGAATACATACATTCTAAAATTCTAGAATTCAGGTCTTGTTAGGATTCTAGAATTTATACATGATAGGATACTAGAATTCAGACATTCTATGATTCTAGAATTCAGACAATTTCTGTTTCTAGAATTCAGACATTCTGAAATTCTAGAATTCAGCCATTGTTGGATTCTAGAATTGAGACCCTCTACAACACACATTTTAGGAGTCTTGCATTCAGACATTCGATGATTCCCACATTCAGACATCTTATGATCCTAGAATTCAGACCTTCTAGGATTCTAGAATTCGCACTATTTGCAGATTCTAGAATTCATATATTCTAGGAATCTAGGATTCAGACATGTTATGATTCTAGGATTTCGACATTTTTACATTGTAGAATGCAGACCCGTTTAAGATTCTAGAATGCATACATTCCAAGATTCTAGAATATACACCTGCTAAAATTCTAGAATTCAGACATCGTTAGATTCTGGAAATTTAACATTCTACAATTCTAGAACACACACATTTTCAGATTCTCGGAATCAGACGTCTTATGATTCTACAATTCTAGAATTTAGACATCCGGAGCTTCTAGAATTCTCACATTTTTTTTTTTAATTTTAGAATTCAGACATTTTAGGATTCTAGAATTCATGAATTCGAAGATTCCAAAATCCGGATCTTTTTTGGATGCCAGAATTCATACATTATAGGCACCTAAAATTCATACTTTTTAGGATTCTGGAAATCATACATTCTTGGATTCTAGAATTCAGACTTTTCTAGTATTCTAGAGTTCATGCATTCTAAGATTCTGGAATTGAGACCTTTTTCAGATTCTAGAATTCATACACCCTAGGATTCTAGAATTCATTCATTTTAGGATTCTAGAACTAAGACTTTTTATGGTCCTAGAATTCAGATATACTACCATTCGATAGTTCCGACATGCTTGCATTCTAGAATTCAGCCTTTCTTCCATGGTAGAATTCACACATTTTAGAATTCGAAAATTTTGACATTTTAACGATTCCACAATTCATACATTTTCGGATTCTAGAATTGAGGCATTTTATGATTCTAGAATTCATACATTCTGGGATTCTAGAATACAGACATTTTAGGATTCGGAAATTTATACATTCTAGGTTCTGGAGTTTAGACGTTTTGAAGATGCTAGAATTCAGACTTCTTTAGGATTCTAGAATGTGTGCCTTGTAGGATTCCAGAATTCACACGTTCTAGGATTCTAGAATTCAGACATTTCTTGATGCTAGTATTCAGTCATTCTAAAATTCTAGAATTCAGACATCATCGTTGGATTCTAAAATTAACACTTTCCACAATTCTAGGACTAACACTTTTTAGGGTTTTAGAATTGAGACATTTTATCATTGTAGAATTCTAGAATATGGACATCCTCATATTCTAGAATTCAGACATTTTATGATTTTAGGATTCATACAGTTCAGAACTGTAGAATTCAGACCTTTTTAAGATTCTAGAATTCATACATTTCAGGATTCTAGTATTCAGACATTCTATCATTCTTCCATTCATAGACCTTATGATTCTAAAGTTCATCTGTTCTAGGATTCTGGAATACATGCTTTATTGTAATTCCCGAATTCAACCGTTCTCGTATTCTAGAATTTAGGCATTTTGTGATTCTAGAATTCAGATATTCTAAAGCTCTAGAATTCAGATATGGTTGGAGTCCAGATTTCAGACTTTCTACAATTCTAGAACTCAGACATTTTGGGATTCCAGAAATTCACACATTCCAGGATTCTAAAGTCCAATCCTGTCTTAGGATTCTAGAATGCGTACCTTCTAGGATTCTAGAATTCATATAGGTTAGGCTTTTAGAATTCATACATTCTAGGATTCCAGAATTCAGACCTGTATAGGGTTCTAGAATTCATACATTCTAGGATTCTAGAATTCGGACCTTTTTAGTATTCTAGAACTCATACATGCTAAGATTCCGGAATTTAGACCAGTTTAAGATTCTAGAAATCATGCACTCTAAAATTCTAGAATGCCTACGTTCTAGGATTCTAAAATTCAGACTTTTTAAGGTTCTAGGATTCGGACATACTATAATTCTACAATTTCCACATTGCTTGAATTCTGGAATTCCGAATTTCTTCATTTATACCATTCTCGCATTCAAAAATTCTAAAATTCATGTATGTGGTGATTCTAGAATTCACACCTTCTCGGATTCTAGAATTCAGACCTCTTTAAAATTCCAGAATTCAGACTTTTTATCCTTCTAGAACTCATGCATTCAAAGATTCTAGAATTCGGATCTATTTAGGATTCTAGAAATCATACACTCTAAGATTCTGGAATTCAGACCTAGTTAGGATTCTAGAATTCATACGTTTGGGCATTCTGGAATCCATACGTTCTAAACTTGCAAATTTCATGCATTCTACAATTCTGGAATACACACCTTTCTAACATTGTGGAATCCATTCTTTCGAGGATTCTAAAATTCAGGCCTTCTTAAAGTTCTTGAATTCATACATTCTAAGGTTCTGGGATTCTAGGATTTGGACACATTAAAGATTCTAGAATTCGTACATTCTAAAATTCTGGAACCCACATCTTGTTAGCATTCTAGAATGCATACATTATGGGATTCTGGAATTCACCCATTCTGTGAGTCTAGAATTCAGACATTGTTTCTGGCATTCAGACGTTCTAAAATTCTAGAATTCAGACATTGTGGGTTTCTGGAACAGAGACGTTCTGCAACACACATTTTAGTCACCTTGTGCTCAGACATTCCGTGAATCTCTCATTCAGATATCCTATGATTCATGCAATCGTTCCTTCCGGGATTTTGGAATTCACACTGTCCTAAGATTCCAGAACTCAGACGTTTTTTGATTCTACCATTCCGGAAAGTATACATCCGGAGACTCTAGAATTCTAAAATTTTATGACTCTAGAATTCAGACATTTTGGGAATCTAGAATTCAGACGTTTTAGGATTCTAGAATTCAGACACTGGAAGATTCTAGAATTCGGACCTTTTAAAGATTCCAGAGTCCATACATTCTAGGAATCCATAATTCAGACATCTTCTGAGTCTAGGTTTTCGACATTTTCACATTGGAGAATTCAGACCTGTTGAAGATTCCAGAATGCATACATTCCGAGATTCTGGAATTCACACATACTAAAATTCTAGAATTGAGACATCTTTGGATTCTAGAATTCTAACTGTCTACAATTCTAGAACTCACACATTTTCTGATTCTAGAATTCAGATGTTTTATCGTTTTACAATTCTGTAATTTGGACATGTGCAGATTCTGGAATTCCAGCGTTTTATGATTCTACAATCCATTCATTTTTGGATTCTAGAATTCAGACCCTTTATGATTCCAGAAATCTGACATTCGATGATTCTAGATTTCAGAAATATTTGGGATTCTATAATTCATACATTCTTGGAATCTAGAACTCACACATTCTAGGATTCTGGAATTCATGCATTCTCAAATTATAAAAGTCACACATTCCAGAATTCTAGAATACACGCCTTCTTAACATCGTAGAAGCCATTCTTTCTAGGATTCCAAAATTCAGACGTTTTTACAATGGTAGAATTCATGCATTCTAGGATTCTAGGATTTAGACATATTTAAGACACTAGAATACATACATTCTAAAATTCTAGAATTCAGGTCTTGTTAGGATTCTAGAATTTATACATGATAGGATACTAGAATTCACATATTCTATGATTCTAGAATTCAGACATTTTATGTTTCTAGAATTCAGACATTCTGAAATTCTGGAATTCAGCCATTGTTGGATTCTAGAATTGATACCCTCTGCAACACACATATTAGGAATCTTGCATTCAGACATTCCATGATTCCCATATTCAGACATCTTATCATCCTAGAATTCAGACCTTCTAGGATTCTAGAATTTGCACTATTTACAGATTCTAGAATTCATACATTCAAGGAATCTATGATTCAGTCATGTTATGATTCTAGGATTTTGACATTTTTACATTGTAGAATTCAGAGCCGTTTAAGATTCTAGAATGCATACATTCCAAGATTCTAGAATTCACACCTGCTAAAATTCTAGAATTCAGACATCGTTGGATTCTGGAAATTTAACATTCTACAATTCTAGAACACACACATTTTCAGATTCTCGAATTCAGACGTGTTATGTTTCTACAATTCTAGAATTTAGACATCCGGAACTTCTAAATTCTCACCTTTTTTTTTTTTGGTTCTAGAATTCAGACATTTTAGGATTCTAGAATTCATGCATTTGAAGATTCTGAAATCCGGATCTTTTTTTGGATGCCAGAATTCATATATTCTAGGGACCTAGGTTTCCTACGTTTTAGGTTTCTGGAAATCATACATTCTAGGATTCTGGAATTCCAGAATTCAGACCTTTAGAGGATTCTGGAGTTCATTCATTCTAGGATTCTAGGTTTCAGACTTTTCTAGTATTCTAGAATTCATGTATTCTTATATTCTGGAATTGAGACCTTTTTCAGATTCTAGAATTCATACACCCTGGGATTCTAGCATTCATTCATTTTAGGATTCTAGAACTAAGACTTTTTATGGTCCTAGAATTCAGACATACTACCATTCGACAGTTCCGACATGCTTGCATTCTAGAATTCAGCATTTCTTCCATGGTAGAATTCACACATTTTAGAATTCGAAAATTTTGACATTTTAACGATTCCACAATTCATACATTTTTCAGATTCTAGAATTGAGGCATTTTATGATTCTAGAATTCATACATTCCGGAATTCTAGAATACAGACTTTTTAGGATTCAGAAATTTATACATTCTACGATTTTAGAGGTTAGACATTTTAAAGATGCTAGAATTCAGACTTCTTTAGGATTCTAGAATTTGTGCCTTGTAGGATTCCAGAATTCACACTTTCTAGCATTCTAGAATTCAGATATTTCTTGATGCTAGAATTCAGTCATTGTAAAATTCTAGAATTCAGACATCATCGCTGGATTCTGAAATTAAGACTTTCCACAATTCTAGGACTAACATTTTTTAGGGTTTTAGAATTGAGACATTTTATCATTGTAGAATTCTAGAATATGGACATCCTCATATTCTAGAATTCAGACATTTTATGATTTTAGGATTCATACAGTTTAGCACTATAGAATTCAGACCTTTTTAAGATTCTAGAATTCATACATTTCAGGATTCTAGTATTCAGACATTCTATCATTCTTCCATTCATAGACCTTATGATTCTACAATTCATCTCTTCTAGGATTCTGGAACTCATCCTATATTATAATTCCCAATTTCAAACGTTCCTGTATTCTAGAATTCAGACATTTTGTGATTCTAGAATTCAGATATTCTAAAGCTCTAGAATTCAGATATGGTTGGAGTCCAGATTTCAGACTTTCTACAATTCTAGAACTCAGATATTTTGTGTTTCCAGAATTTCACACATTCCAGGATTCTAAAGTTCAATCCTGTCTTAGGATTCTAGAATGCGTACCTTCTAGGATTCTGGAATTCATACAGGTTGGGGTTCTAGAATTCATACATTCTAGGATTCCAGAATTCAAACCTTTATAGGATTCTAGAATTAATTCATTCAAGGATTCTAGAATCCGGACCTTTTTAGGATTCTAGAACTCATACATGCTAAGATTCCGGAATTTAGACCAGTTTAAGATTCTAGAATTCATACACTCTAAAATTCTAGAATGCCTACGTTCTAGGATTCTAAAATTCAGACTTTTTAAGGTTCTAGGATTCGGACATACTATAATTCTACAATTTCCACATTGCTTGAATTCTGGAATTCCGAATTTCTTCATTTATACCATTCTCGCATTTAAAAATTCTAAAATTCATGTATTTGGTGATTCTAGAATTCACACCTTCTCGGATTCTAGAATTCAGACCTCTTTAGGATTCCAGAATTCAGACTTTGTTCATTCTAGAACTCATGCATTAAAAGATTCTAGAATTCAGATCTATTTAGGATTCTAGAATTCATACATTCTAAGATTCTAGAATTCAGACCTAGTTAGGATTCTAGAATTCATACGTTTGGGCATTCTGGAATCCATACGTTCTAAACTTGCAAATTTTATGCATTCTACAATTCTAGGGTACACACCTTTCTAACATTGTGGAATCCATTCTTTCGAGGATTCTAAAATTCAGGCCTTCTTAAAGTTCTTGAATTCATACATTCTAGGATTCTAGGATTCTAGGATTTGGACACATTTAAGATTCTAGAATTCATACATTCTAAAATTCTGGAACCCAGATCTTGTTAGGATTCTAGAATGCATACATTATGGGATACTGGAATTCACCCATTCTGTGAGTCTAGAATTCAGACATTGTTTCTGGCATTCAGACGTTCTAAAATTCTAGAATTCAGACATCGTGGGTTTCTGGAACGGAGACATTCTGCAACACACATTTTAGTAGTCTTGCGTTCAGACATTCTGTGAATCTCGCATTCAGATATCCTATGATTCATGGAATCGTACCTTCCGGGATTCTGGAATTCACACTGTCCTAAGATTCCAGAACTCAGACGTTTCTTGATTCTACCATTCCGGAAATTAGACGTCCGGAGACTCTAGAATTCTAACATTTTATGACTCTAGAATTCAGACATTTTAGGATTCTAGAATTCAGACGTTTTAGGATTCTAGAATTCAGACATTGGAAGATTCTAGAATTCGGACCTTTTAAAGATTCCAGAGTCCATACATTCTAGGAATCCATAATTCAGACATCTTCTGAGTCTAGGTTTTCGACATTTTCACATTGGAGAATTCAGACCTGTTGAAGATTCCAGAATGCATACATTCCGAGATTCTGGAATTCACACATACTAAAATTCTAGAATTGAGACATCTTTGGATTCTAGAATTCTAACTGTCTACAATTCTAGAACTCACACATTTTCTGATTCTAGAATTCAGATGTTTTATCGTTTTACAATTCTGTAATTTGGACATGTGCAGATTCTGGAATTCCAGCGTTTTATGATTCTACAATCCATTCATTTTTGGATTCTAGAATTCAGACCCTTTATGATTCCAGAAATCTGACATTCGATGATTCTAGATTTCAGAAATATTTGGGATTCTATAATTCATACATTCTTGGAATCTAGAACTCACACATTCTAGGATTCTGGAATTCATGCATTCTCAAATTATAAAAGTCACACATTCCAGAATTCTAGAATACACGCCTTCTTAACATCGTAGAAGCCATTCTTTCTAGGATTCCAAAATTCAGACATTTTTACAATGGTAGAATTCATGCATTCTAGGATTCTAGGATTTAGACATATTTAAGACAATAGAATACATACATTCTAAAATTCTAGAATTCAGGTCTTGTTAGGATTCTAGAATTTATACATGATAGGATACTAGAATTCACATATTCTATGATTCTAGAATTCAGACATTTTATGTTTCTAGAATTCAGACATTCTGAAATTCTGGAATTCAGCCATTGTTGGATTCTAGAATTGATACCCTCTGCAACACACATATTAGGAATCTTGCATTCAGACATTCCATGATTCCCATATTCAGACATCTTATCATCCTAGAATTCAGACCTTCTAGGATTCTAGAATTTGCACTATTTACAGATTCTAGAATTCATACATTCAAGGAATCTATGATTCAGTCATGTTATGATTCTAGGATTTTGACATTTTTACATTGTAGAATTCAGAGCCGTTTAAGATTCTAGAATGCATACATTCCAAGATTCTAGAATTCACACCTGCTAAAATTCTAGAATTCAGACATCGTTGGATTCTGGAAATTTAACATTCTACAATTCTAGAACACACACATTTTCAGATTCTCGAATTCAGACGTGTTATGATTCTACAATTCTAGAATTTAGACATCCGGAACTTCTAAATTCTCACCTTTTTTTTTTTTTTGGTTCTAGAATTCAGACATTTTAGGATTCTAGAATTCATGCATTTGAAGATTCTGAAATCCGGATCTTTTTTTGGATGCCAGAATTCATATATTCTAGGGACCTAGGTTTCCTACGTTTTAGGTTTCTGGAAATCATACATTCTAGGATTCTGGAATTCCAGAATTCAGACCTTTAGAGGATTCTGGAGTTCATTCATTCTAGGATTCTAGGTTTCAGACTTTTCTAGTATTCTAGAATTCATGTATTCTTATATTCTGGAATTGAGACCTTTTTCAGATTCTAGAATTCATACACCCTGGGATTCTAGCATTCATTCATTTTAGGATTATAGAACTAAGAATTTTTATGGTCCTAGAATTCAGACATACTACCATTCGACAGTTCCGACATGCTTGCATTCTAGAATTCAGCATTTCTTCCATGGTAGAATTCACACATTTTAGAATTCAAAAATTTTGACATTTTAACGATTCCACAATTCATACATTTTTCGGATTCTAGAAGTGAGGCATTTTATGATTCTAGAATTCATACATTCCGGAATTCTAGAATACAGACTTTTTAGGATTCAGAAATTTATACATTCTACGATTTTAGGGGTTAGACATTTTAAAGATGCTAGAATTCAGACTTCTTTAGGATTCTAGAATTTGTGCCTTGTAGGATTCCAGAATTCACACTTTCTAGCATTCTAGAATTCAGATATTTCTTGATGCTAGAATTCAGTCATTGTAAAATTCTAGAATTCAGACATCACCATTGGATTCTAAAATTAAGACTTTCCACAATTCTAGGACTAACATTTTTTAGGGTTTTAGAATTGAGACATTTTATCATTGTAGAATTCTAGAATATGGACATCCTCATATTCTAGAATTCAGACATTTTATGATTTTAGGATTCATACAGTTTAGCACTATAGAATTCAGACCTTTTTAAGATTCTAGAATTCATACATTTCAGGATTCTAGTATTCAGACATTCTATCATTCTTCCATTCATAGACCTTATGATTCTACAATTCATCTCTTCTAGGATTCTGGAACTCATCCTATATTATAATTCCCAATTTCAAACGTTCCTGTATTCTAGAATTTAGACATTTTGTGATTCTAGAATTCAGATATTCTAAAGCTCTAGAATTCAGATATGGTTGGAGTCCAGATTACAGACTTTCTACAATTCTAGAACTCAGATATTTTGTGTTTCCAGAATTTCACACATTCCAGGATTCTAAAGTTCAATCCTGTCTTAGGATTCTAGAATGCGTACCTTCTAGGATTCTGGAATTCATACAGGTTGGGGTTCTAGAATTCATACATTCTAGGATTCCAGAATTCAAACCTTTATAGGATTCTAGAATTAATTCATTCAAGGATTCTAGAATCCGGACCTTTTTAGGATTCTAGAACTCATACATGCTAAGATTCCGGAATTTAGACCAGTTTAAGATTCTAGAATTCATACACTCTAAAATTCTAGAATGCCTACGTTCTAGGATTCTAAAATTCAGACTTTTTAAGGTTCTAGGATTCGGACATACTATAATTCTACAATTTCCACATTGCTTGAATTCTGGAATTCCGAATTTCTTCATGTATACCATTCTCGCATTTAAAAATTCTAAAATTCATGTATTTGGTGATTCTAGAATTCACACCTTCTCGGATTCTAGAATTCAGACCTCTTTAGGATTCCAGAATTCAGACTTTGTTCATTCTAGAACTCATGCATTAAAAGATTCTAGAATTCAGATCTATTTAGGATTCTAGAATTCATACATTCTAAGATTCTAGAATTCAGACCTAGTTAGGATTCTAGAATTCATACGTTTGGGCATTCTGGAATCCATACGTTCTAAACTTGCAAATTTTATGCATTCTACAATTCTAGGGTACACACCTTTCTAACATTGTGGAATCCATTCTTTCGAGGATTCTAAAATTCAGGCCTTCTTAAAGTTCTTGAATTCATACATTCTAGGATTCTAGGATTCTAGGATTTGGACACATTTAAGATTCTAGAATTCATACATTCTAAAATTCTGGAACCCAGATCTTGTTAGGATTCTAGAATGCATACATTATGGGATACTGGAATTCACCCATTCTGTGAGTCTAGAATTCAGACATTGTTTCTGGCATTCAGACGTTCTAAAATTCTAGAATTCAGACATCGTGGGTTTCTGGAACGGAGACATTCTGCAACACACATTTTAGTAGTCTTGCGTTCAGACATTCTGTGAATCTCGCATTCAGATATCCTATGATTCATGGAATCGTACCTTCCGGGATTCTGGAATTCACACTGTCCTAAGATTCCAGAACTCAGACGTTTCTTGATTCTACCATTCCGGAAATTAGACGTCCGGAGACTCTAGAATTCTAACATTTTATGACTCTAGAATTCAGACATTTTAGGATTCTAGAATTCAGACGTTTTAGGATTCTAGAATTCAGACATTGGAAGATTCTAGAATTCGGACCTTTTAAAGATTCCAGAGTCCATACATTCTAGGAATCCATAATTCAGACATCTTCTGAGTCTAGGTTTTCGACATTTTCACATTGGAGAATTCAGACCTGTTGAAGATTCCAGAATGCATACATTCCGAGATTCTGGAATTCACACATACTAAAATTCTAGAATTGAGACATCTTTGGATTCTAGAATTCTAACTGTCTACAATTCTAGAACTCACACATTTTCTGATTCTAGAATTCAGATGTTTTATCGTTTTACAATTCTGTAATTTGGACATGTGCAGATTCTGGAATTCCAGCGTTTTATGATTCTACAATCCATTCATTTTTGGATTCTAGAATTCAGACCCTTTATGATTCTAGAAATCTGACATTCGATGATTCTAGATTTCAGAAATATTTGGGATTCTATAATTCATACATTCTTGGAATCTAGAACTCACACATTCTAGGATTCTGGAATTCATGCATTCTCAAATTATAAAAGTCACACATTCCAGAATTCTAGAATACACGCCTTCTTAACATCGTAGAAGCCATTCTTTCTAGGATTCCAAAATTCAGACGTTTTTACAATGGTAGAATTCATGCATTCTAGGATTCTAGGATTTAGACATATTTAAGACACTAGAATACATACATTCTAAAATTCTAGAATTCAGGTCTTGTTAGGATTCTAGAATTTATACATGATAGGATACTAGAATTCAGACATTCTATGATTCTAGAATTCAGACATTTTCTGTTTCTAGAATTCAGACATTCTGAAATTCTAGAATTCAGCCATTGTTGGATTCTAGAATTGAGACCCTCTACAACACACATTTTAGGAGTCTTGCATTCAGACATTCGATGATTCCCACATTCAGACATCTTATGATCCTAGAATTCAGACCTTCTAGGATTCTAGAATTCGCACTATTTGCAGATTCTAGAATTCATATATTCTAGGAATCTAGGATTCAGACATGTTATGATTCTAGGATTTCGACATTTTTACATTGTAGAATGCAGACCCGTTTAAGATTCTAGAATGCATACATTCCAAGATTCTAGAATATACACCTGCTAAAATTCTAGAATTCAGACATCGTTAGATTCTGGAAATTTAACATTCTACAATTCTAGAACACACACATTTTCAGATTCTCGGAATCAGACGTCTTATGATTCTACAATTCTAGAATTTAGACATCCGGAGCTTCTAGAATTCTCACATTTTTTTTTTTAATTTTAGAATTCAGACATTTTAGGATTCTAGAATTCATGAATTCGAAGATTCCAAAATCCGGATCTCTTTTGGATGCCAGAATTCATACATTATAGGCACCTAAAATTCATACTTTTTAGGATTCTGGAAATCATACATTCTTGGATTCTAGAATTCAGACTTTTCTAGTATTCTAGAGTTCATGCATTCTAAGATTCTGGAATTGAGACCTTTTTCAGATTCTAGAATTCATACACCCTAGGATTCTAGAATTCATTCATTTTAGGATTCTAGAACTAAGACTTTTTATGGTCCTAGAATTCAGATATACTACCATTCGATAGTTCCGACATGCTTGCATTCTAGAATTCAGCCTTTCTTCCATGGTAGAATTCACACATTTTAGAATTCGAAAATTTTGACATTTTAACGATTCCACAATTCATACATTTTCGGATTCTAGAATTGAGGCATTTTATGATTCTAGAATTCATACATTCTGGGATTCTAGAATACAGACATTTTAGGATTCGGAAATTTATACATTCTAGGTTCTGGAGTTTAGACGTTTTGAAGATGCTAGAATTCAGACTTCTTTAGGATTCTAGAATGTGTGCCTTGTAGGATTCCAGAATTCACACGTTCTAGGATTCTAGAATTCAGACATTTCTTGATGCTAGTATTCAGTCATTCTAAAATTCTAGAATTCAGACATCATCGTTGGATTCTAAAATTAACACTTTCCACAATTCTAGGACTAACACTTTTTAGGGTTTTAGAATTGAGACATTTTATCATTGTAGAATTCTAGAATATGGACATCCTCATATTCTAGAATTCAGACATTTTATGATTTTAGGATTCATACAGTTCAGAACTGTAGAATTCAGACCTTTTTAAGATTCTAGAATTCATACATTTCAGGATTCTAGTATTCAGACATTCTATCATTCTTCCATTCATAGACCTTATGATGCTAAAGTTCATCTGTTCTAGGATTCTGGAATACATCCTTTATTGTAATTCCCGAATTCAACCGTTCTCGTATTCTAGAATTTAGACATTTTGTGATTCTAGAATTCAGATATTCTAAAGCTCTAGAATTCAGATATGGTTGGAGTCCAGATTTCAGACTTTCTACAATTCTAGAACTCAGACATTTTGGGATTCCAGAAATTCACACATTCCAGGATTCTAAAGTCCAATCCTGTCTTAGGATTCTAGAATGCGTACCTTCTAGGATTCTAGAATTCATATAGGTTAGGCTTTTAGAATTCATACATTCTAGGATTCCAGAATTCAGACCTGTATAGGATTCTAGAATTCATACATTCTAGGATTCTAGAATTCGGACCTTTTTAGTATTCTAGAACTCATACATGCTAAGATTCCGGAATTTAGACCAGTTTAAGATTCTAGAAATCATGCACTCTAAAATTCTAGAATGCCTACGTTCTAGGATTCTAAAATTCAGACTTTTTAAGGTTCTAGGATTCGGACATACTATAATTCTACAATTTCCACATTGCTTGAATTCTGGAATTCCGAATTTCTTCATTTATACCATTCTCGCATTCAAAAATTCTAAAATTCATGTATGTGGTGATTCTAGAATTCACACCTTCTCGGATTCTAGAATTCAGACCTCTTTAAAATTCCAGAATTCAGACTTTTTATCCTTCTAGAACTCATGCATTCAAAGATTCTAGAATTCGGATCTATTTAGGATTCTAGAAATCATACACTCTAAGATTCTGGAATTCAGACCTAGTTAGGATTCTAGAATTCATACGTTTGGGCATTCTGGAATCCATACGTTCTAAACTTGCAAATTTCATGCATTCTACAATTCTGGAATACACACCTTTCTAACATTGTGGAATCCATTCTTTCAAGGATTCTAAAATTCAGGCCTTCTTAAAGTTCTTGAATTCATACATTCTAAGGTTCTGGGATTCTAGGATTTGGACACATTAAAGATTCTAGAATTCGTACATTCTAAAATTCTGGAACCCACATCTTGTTAGCATTCTAGAATGCATACATTATGGGATTCTGGAATTCACGCATTCTGTGAGTCTAGAATTCAGACATTGTTTCTGGCATTCAGACGTTCTAAAATTCTAGAATTCAGACATTGTGGGTTTCTGGAACAGAGACGTTCTGCAACACACATTTTAGTCACCTTGTGCTCAGACATTCCGTGAATCTCTCATTCAGATATCCTATGATTCATGCAATCGTTCCTTCCGGGATTTTGGAATTCACACTGTCCTAAGATTCCAGAACTCAGACGTTTTTTGATTCTACCATTCCGGAAATTATACATCCGGAGACTCTAGAATTCTAAAATTTTATGACTCTAGAATTCAGACATTTTGGGAATCTAGAATTCAGACGTTTTAGGATTCTAGAATTCAGACACTGGAAGATTCTAGAATTCGGACCTTTTAAAGATTCCAGAGTCCATACATTCTAGGAATCCATAATTCAGACATCTTCTGAGTCTAGGTTTTCGACATTTTCACATTGGAGAATTCAGACCTGTTGAAGATTCCAGAATGCATACATTCCGAGATTCTGGAATTCACACATACTAAAATTCTAGAATTGAGACATCTTTAGATTCTAGAATTCTAACTGTCTACAATTCTAGAACTCACACATTTTCTGATTCTAGAATTCAGATGTTTTATCGTTTTACAATTCTGTAATTTGGACATGTGCAGATTCTGGAATTCCAGCGTTTTATGATTCTACAATCCATTCATTTTTGGATTCTAGAATTCAGACCCTTTATGATTCCAGAAATCTGACATTCGATGATTCTAGATTTCAGAAATATTTGGGATTCTATAATTCATACATTCTTGGAATCTAGAACTCACACATTCTAGGATTCTGGAATTCATGCATTCTCAAATTATAAAAGTCACACATTCCAGAATTCTAGAATACACGCCTTCTTAACATCGTAGAAGCCATTCTTTCTAGGATTCCAAAATTCAGACGTTTTTACAATGGTAGAATTCATGCATTCTAGGATTCTAGGATTTAGACATATTTAAGACACTAGAATACATACATTCTAAAATTCTAGAATTCAGGTCTTGTTAGGATTCTAGAATTTATACATGATAGGATACTAGAATTCACATATTCTATGATTCTAGAATTCAGACATTTTATGTTTCTAGAATTCAGACATTCTGAAATTCTGGAATTCAGCCATTGTTGGATTCTAGAATTGAGACCCTCTGCAACACACATATTAGGAATCTTGCATTCAGACATTCCATGATTCCCATATTCAGACATCTTATCATCCTAGAATTCAGACCTTCTAGGATTCTAGAATTTGCACTATTTACAGATTCTAGAATTCATACATTCAAGGAATCTATGATTCAGTCATGTTATGATTCTAGGATTTTGACATTTTTACATTGTAGAATTCAGAGCCGTTTAAGATTCTAGAATGCATACATTCCAAGATTCTAGAATTCACACCTGCTAAAATTCTAGAATTCAGACATCGTTGGATTCTGGAAATTTAACATTCTACAATTCTAGAACACACACATTTTCAGATTCTCGAATTCAGACGTGTTATGATTCTACAATTCTAGAATTTAGACATCCGGAACTTCTAAATTCTCACCTTTTTTTTTTTTTTGGTTCTAGAATTCAGACATTTTAGGATTCTAGAATTCATGCATTTGAAGATTCTGAAATCCGGATCTTTTTTTGGATGCCAGAATTCATATATTCTAGGGACCTAGGTTTCCTACGTTTTAGGTTTCTGGAAATCATACATTCTAGGATTCTGGAATTCCAGAATTCAGACCTTTAGAGGATTCTGGAGTTCATTCATTCTAGGATTCTAGGTTTCAGACTTTTCTAGTATTCTAGAATTCATGTATTCTTATATTCTGGAATTGAGACCTTTTTCAGATTCTAGAATTCATACACCCTGGGATTCTAGCATTCATTCATTTTAGGATTATAGAACTAAGAATTTTTATGGTCCTAGAATTCAGACATACTACCATTCGACAGTTCCGACATGCTTGCATTCTAGAATTCAGCATTTCTTCCATGGTAGAATTCACACATTTTAGAATTCAAAAAATTTGACATTTTAACGATTCCACAATTCATACATTTTTCGGATTCTAGAAGTGAGGCATTTTATGATTCTAGAATTCATACATTCCGGAATTCTAGAATACAGACTTTTTAGGATTCAGAAATTTATACATTCTACGATTTTAGAGGTTAGACATTTTAAAGATGCTAGAATTCAGACTTCTTTAGGATTCTAGAATTTGTGCCTTGTAGGATTCCAGAATTCACACTTTCTAGCATTCTAGAATTCAGATATTTCTTGATGCTAGAATTCAGTCATTGTAAAATTCTAGAATTCAGACATCACCATTGGATTCTAAAATTAAGACTTTCCACAATTCTAGGACTAACATTTTTTAGGGTTTTAGAATTGAGACATTTTATCATTGTAGAATTCTAGAATATGGACATCCTCATATTCTAGAATTCAGACATTTTATGATTTTAGGATTCATACAGTTTAGCACTATAGAATTCAGACCTTTTTAAGATTCTAGAATTCATACATTTCAGGATTCTAGTATTCAGACATTCTATCATTCTTCCATTCATAGACGTTATGATTCTACAATTCATCTCTTCTAGGATTCTGGAACTCATCCTATATTATAATTCCCAATTTCAAACGTTCCTGTATTCTAGAATTTAGACATTTTGTGATTCTAGAATTCAGATATTCTAAAGCTCTAGAATTCAGATATGGTTGGAGTCCAGATTACAGACTTTCTACAATTCTAGAACTCAGATATTTTGTGTTTCCAGAATTTCACACATTCCAGGATTGTAAAGTTCAATCCTGTCTTAGGATTCTAGAATGCGTACCTTCTAGGATTCTGGAATTCATACAGGTTGGGGTTCTAGAATTCATACATTCTAGGATTCCAGAATTCAAACCTTTATAGGATTCTAGAATTAATTCATTCAAGGATTCTAGAATCCGGACCTTTTTAGGATTCTAGAACTCATACATGCTAAGATTCCGGAATTTAGACCAGTTTAAGATTCTAGAATTCATACACTCTAAAATTCTAGAATGCCTACGTTCTAGGATTCTAAAATTCAGACTTTTTAAGGTTCTAGGATTCGGACATACTATAATTCTACAATTTCCACATTGCTTGAATTCTGGAATTCCGAATTTCTTCATGTATACCATTCTCGCATTTAAAAATTCTAAAATTCATGTATTTGGTGATTCTAGAATTCACACCTTCTCGGATTCTAGAATTCAGACCTCTTTAGGATTCCAGAATTCAGACTTTGTTCATTCTAGAACTCATGCATTAAAAGATTCTAGAATTCAGATCTATTTAGGATTCTAGAATTCATACATTCTAAGATTCTAGAATTCAGACCTAGTTAGGATTCTAGAATTCATACGTTTGGGCATTCTGGAATCCATACGTTCTAAACTTGCAAATTTTATGCATTCTACAATTCTAACGTACACACATTTCTAACATTGTGGAATCCATTCTTTCGAGGATTCTAAAATTCAGGCCTTCTTAAAGTTCTTGAATTCATACATTCTAGGATTCTAGGATTCTAGGATTTGGACACATTTAAGATTCTAGAATTCATACATTCTAAAATTCTGGAACCCAGATCTTGTTAGGATTCTAGAATGCATACATTATGGGATACTGGAATTCACCCATTCTGTGAGTCTAGAATTCAGACATTGTTTCTGGCATTCAGACGTTCTAAAATTCTAGAATTCAGACATCGTGGGTTTCTGGAACGGAGACATTCTGCAACACACATTTTAGTAGTCTTGCGTTCAGACATTCTGTGAATCTCGCATTCAGATATCCTATGATTCATGGAATCGTACCTTCCGGGATTCTGGAATTCACACTGTCCTAAGATTCCAGAACTCAGACGTTTCTTGATTCTACCATTCCGGAAATTAGACGTCCGGAGACTCTAGAATTCTAACATTTTATGACTCTAGAATTCAGACATTTTAGGATTCTAGAATTCAGACGTTTTAGGATTCTAGAATTCAGACATTGGAAGATTCTAGAATTCGGACCTTTTAAAGATCAAAGAGTCCATACATTCTAGGAATCCATAATTCAGACATCTTCTGAGTCTAGGTTTTCGACATTTTCACATTGGAGAATTCAGACCTGTTGAAGATTCCAGAATGCATACATTCCGAGATTCTGGAATTCACACATACTAAAATTCTAGAATTGAGACATCTTTGGATTCTAGAATTCTAACTGTCTACAATTCTAGAACTCACACATTTTCTGATTCTAGAATTCAGATGTTTTATCGTTTTACAATTCTGTAATTTGGACATGTGCAGATTCTGGAATTCCAGCGTTTTATGATTCTACAATCCATTCATTTTTGGATTCTAGAATTCAGACCCTTTATGATTCTAGAAATCTGACATTCGATGATTCTAGATTTCAGAAATATTTGGGATTCTATAATTCATACATTCTTGGAATCTAGAACTCACACATTCTAGGATTCTGGAATTCATGCATTCTCAAATTATAAAAGTCACACATTCCAGAATTCTAGAATACACGCCTTCTTAACATCGTAGAAGCCATTCTTTCTAGGATTCCAAAATTCAGACGTTTTTACAATGGGAGAATTCATGCATTCTAGGATTCTAGGATTTAGACATATTTAAGACACTAGAATACATACATTCTAAAATTCTAGAATTCAGGTCTTGTTAGGATTCTAGAATTTATACATGATAGGATACTAGAATTCAGACATTCTATGATTCTAGAATTCAGACATTTTCTGTTTCTAGAATTCAGACATTCTGAAATTCTAGAATTCAGCCATTGTTGGATTCTAGAATTGAGACCCTCTACAACACACATTTTAGGAGTCTTGCATTCAGACATTCGATGATTCCCACATTCAGACATCTTATGATCCTAGAATTCAGACCTTCTAGGATTCTAGAATTCGCACTATTTGCAGATTCTAGAATTCATATATTCTAGGAATCTAGGATTCAGACATGTTATGATTCTAGGATTTCGACATTTTTACATTGTAGAATGCAGACCCGTTTAAGATTCTAGAATGCATACATTCCAAGATTCTAGAATATACACCTGCTAAAATTCTAGAATTCAGACATCGTTAGATTCTGGAAATTTAACATTCTACAATTCTAGAACACACACATTTTCAGATTCTCGGAATCAGACGTCTTATGATTCTACAATTCTAGAATTTAGACATCCGGAGCTTCTAGAATTCTCACATTTTTTTTTTAATTTTAGAATTCAGACATTTTAGGATTCTAGAATTCATGAATTCGAAGATTCCAAAATCCGGATCTCTTTTGGATGCCAGAATTCATACATTATAGGCACCTAAAATTCATACTTTTTAGGATTCTGGAAATCATACATTCTTGGATTCTAGAATTCAGACTTTTCTAGTATTCTAGAGTTCATGCATTCTAAGATTCTGGAATTGAGACCTTTTTCAGATTCTAGAATTCATACACCCTAGGATTCTAGAATTCATTCATTTTAGGATTCTAGAACTAAGACTTTTTATGGTCCTAGAATTCAGATATACTACCATTCGATAGTTCCGACATGCTTGCATTCTAGAATTCAGCCTTTCTTCCATGGTAGAATTCACACATTTTAGAATTCGAAAATTTTGACATTTTAACGATTCCACAATTCATACATTTTCGGATTCTAGAATTGAGGCATTTTATGATTCTAGAATTCATACATTCTGGGATTCTAGAATACAGACATTTTAGGATTCGGAAATTTATACATTCTAGGTTCTGGAGTTTAGACGTTTTGAAGATGCTAGAATTCAGACTTCTTTAGGATTCTAGAATGTGTGCCTTGTAGGATTCCAGAATTCACACGTTCTAGGATTCTAGAATTCAGACATTTCTTGATGCTAGTATTCAGTCATTCTAAAATTCTAGAATTCAGACATCATCGTTGGATTCTAAAATTAACACTTTCCACAATTCTAGGACTAACACTTTTTAGGGTTTTAGAATTGAGACATTTTATCATTGTAGAATTCTAGAATATGGACATCCTCATATTCTAGAATTCAGACATTTTATGATTTTAGGATTCATACAGTTCAGAACTGTAGAATTCAGGCCTTTTTAAGATTCTAGAATTCATACATTTCAGGATTCTAGTATTCAGACATTCTATCATTCTTCCATTCATAGACCTTATGATGCTAAAGTTCATCTGTTCTAGGATTCTGGAATACATCCTTTATTGTAATTCCCGAATTCAACCGTTCTCGTATTCTAGAATTTAGACATTTTGTGATTCTAGAATTCAGATATTCTAAAGCTCTAGAATTCAGATATGGTTGGAGTCCAGATTTCAGACTTTCTACAATTCTAGAACTCAGACATTTTGGGATTCCAGAAATTCACACATTCCAGGATTCTAAAGTCCAATCCTGTCTTAGGATTCTAGAATGCGTACCTTCTAGGATTCTAGAATTCATATAGGTTAGGCTTTTAGAATTCATACATTCTAGGATTCCAGAATTCAGACCTGTATAGGATTCTAGAATTCATACATTCTAGGATTCTAGAATTCGGACCTTTTTAGTATTCTAGAACTCATACATGCTAAGATTCCGGAATTTAGACCAGTTTAAGATTCTAGAAATCATGCACTCTAAAATTCTAGAATGCCTACGTTCTAGGATTCTAAAATTCAGACTTTTTAAGGTTCTAGGATTCGGACATACTATAATTCTACAATTTCCACATTGCTTGAATTCTGGAATTCCGAATTTCTTCATTTATACCATTCTCGCATTCAAAAATTCTAAAATTCATGTATGTGGTGATTCTAGAATTCACACCTTCTCGGATTCTAGAATTCAGACCTCTTTAAAATTCCAGAATTCAGACTTTTTATCCTTCTAGAACTCATGCATTCAAAGATTCTAGAATTCGGATCTATTTAGGATTCTAGAAATCATACACTCTAAGATTCTGGAATTCAGACCTAGTTAGGATTCTAGAATTCATACGTTTGGGCATTCTGGAATCCATACGTTCTAAACTTGCAAATTTCATGCATTCTACAATTCTGGAATACACACCTTTCTAACATTGTGGAATCCATTCTTTCGAGGATTCTAAAATTCAGGCCTTCTTAAAGTTCTTGAATTCATACATTCTAAGGTTCTGGGATTCTAGGATTTGGACACATTAAAGATTCTAGAATTCGTACATTCTAAAATTCTGGAACCCACATCTTGTTAGCATTCTAGAATGCATACATTATGGGATTCTGGAATTCACGCATTCTGTGAATCTAGAATTCAGACATTGTTTCTGGCATTCAGACGTTCTAAAATTCTAGAATTCAGACATTGTGGGTTTCTGGAACAGAGACGTTCTGCAACACACATTTTAGTAACCTTGTGCTCAGACATTCCGTGAATCTCTCATTCAGATATCCTATGATTCATGCAATCGTTCCTTCCGGGATTTTGGAATTCACACTGTCCTAAGATTCCAGAACTCAGACGTTTTTTGATTCTACCATTCCGGAAAGTATACATCCGGAGACTCTAGAATTCTAAAATTTTATGACTCTAGAATTCAGACATTTTGGGAATCTAGAATTCAGACGTTTTAGGATTCTAGAATTCAGACACTGGAAGATTCTAGAATTCGGACCTTTTAAAGATTCCAGAGTCCATACATTCTAGGAATCCATAATTCAGACATCTTCTGAGTCTAGGTTTTCGACATTTTCACATTGGAGAATTCAGACCTGTTGAAGATTCCAGAATGCATACATTCCGAGATTCTGGAATTCACACATACTAAAATTCTAGAATTGAGACATCTTTGGATTCTAGAATTCTAACTGTCTACAATTCTAGAACTCACACATTTTCTGATTCTAGAATTCAGATGTTTTATCGTTTTACAATTCTGTAATTTGGACATGTGCAGATTCTGGAATTCCAGCGTTTTATGATTCTACAATCCATTCATTTTTGGATTCTAGAATTCAGACCCTTTATGATTCTAGAAATCTGACATTCGATGATTCTAGATTTCAGAAATATTTGGGATTCTATAATTCATACATTCTTGGAATCTAGAACTCACACATTCTAGGATTCTGGAATTCATGCATTCTCAAATTATAAAAGTCACACATTCCAGAATTCTAGAATACACGCCTTCTTAACATCGTAGAAGCCATTCTTTCTAGGATTCCAAAATTCAGACGTTTTTACAATGGTAGAATTCATGCATTCTAGGATTCTAGGATTTAGACATATTTAAGACACTAGAATACATACATTCTAAAATTCTAGAATTCAGGTCTTGTTAGGATTCTAGAATTTATACATGATAGGATACTAGAATTCAGACATT
Organism: Saimiri boliviensis; assembly: GCF_048565385.1. Taxonomy (NCBI): domain Eukaryota; kingdom Metazoa; phylum Chordata; class Mammalia; order Primates; family Cebidae; genus Saimiri; species Saimiri boliviensis. The sequence continues at coordinate 80,275,309 of NC_133470.1, read as the reverse complement.
CTATGATTCTAGAATTCAGACATTTTCTGTTTCTAGAATTCAGACATTCTGAAATTCTAGAATTCAGCCATTGTTGGATTCTAGAATTGAGACCCTCTACAACACACATTTTAGGAGTCTTGCATTCAGACATTCGATGATTCCCACATTCAGACATCTTATGATCCTAGAATTCAGACCTTCTAGGATTCTAGAATTCGCACTATTTGCAGATTCTAGAATTCATATATTCTAGGAATCTAGGATTCAGACATGTTATGATTCTAGGATTTCGACATTTTTACATTGTAGAATGCAGACCCGTTTAAGATTCTAGAATGCATACATTCCAAGATTCTAGAATATACACCTGCTAAAATTCTAGAATTCAGACATCGTTAGATTCTGGAAATTTAACATTCTACAATTCTAGAACACACACATTTTCAGATTCTCGGAATCAGACGTCTTATGATTCTACAATTCTAGAATTTAGACATCCGGAGCTTCTAGAATTCTCACATTTTTTTTTTTAATTTTAGAATTCAGACATTTTAGGATTCTAGAATTCATGAATTCGAAGATTCCAAAATCCGGATCTCTTTTGGATGCCAGAATTCATACATTATAGGCACCTAAAATTCATACTTTTTAGGATTCTGGAAATCATACATTCTTGGATTCTAGAATTCAGACTTTTCTAGTATTCTAGAGTTCATGCATTCTAAGATTCTGGAATTGAGACCTTTTTCAGATTCTAGAATTCATACACCCTAGGATTCTAGAATTCATTCATTTTAGGATTCTAGAACTAAGACTTTTTATGGTCCTAGAATTCAGATATACTACCATTCGATAGTTCCGACATGCTTGCATTCTAGAATTCAGCCTTTCTTCCATGGTAGAATTCACACATTTTAGAATTCGAAAATTTTGACATTTTAACGATTCCACAATTCATACATTTTCGGATTCTAGAATTGAGGCATTTTATGATTCTAGAATTCATACATTCTGGGATTCTAGAATACAGACATTTTAGGATTCGGAAATTTATACATTCTAGGTTCTGGAGTTTAGACGTTTTGAAGATGCTAGAATTCAGACTTCTTTAGGATTCTAGAATGTGTGCCTTGTAGGATTCCAGAATTCACACGTTCTAGGATTCTAGAATTCAGACATTTCTTGATGCTAGTATTCAGTCATTCTAAAATTCTAGAATTCAGACATCATCGTTGGATTCTAAAATTAACACTTTCCACAATTCTAGGACTAACACTTTTTAGGGTTTTAGAATTGAGACATTTTATCATTGTAGAATTCTAGAATATGGACATCCTCATATTCTAGAATTCAGACATTTTATGATTTTAGGATTCATACAGTTCAGAACTGTAGAATTCAGACCTTTTTAAGATTCTAGAATTCATACATTTCAGGATTCTAGTATTCAGACATTCTATCATTCTTCCATTCATAGACCTTATGATGCTAAAGTTCATCTGTTCTAGGATTCTGGAATACATCCTTTATTGTAATTCCCGAATTCAACCGTTCTCGTATTCTAGAATTTAGACATTTTGTGATTCTAGAATTCAGATATTCTAAAGCTCTAGAATTCAGATATGGTTGGAGTCCAGATTTCAGACTTTCTACAATTCTAGAACTCAGACATTTTGGGATTCCAGAAATTCACACATTCCAGGATTCTAAAGTCCAATCCTGTCTTAGGATTCTAGAATGCGTACCTTCTAGGATTCTAGAATTCATATAGGTTAGGCTTTTAGAATTCATACATTCTAGGATTCCAGAATTCAGACCTGTATAGGATTCTAGAATTCATACATTCTAGGATTCTAGAATTCGGACCTTTTTAGTATTCTAGAACTCATACATGCTAAGATTCCGGAATTTAGACCAGTTTAAGATTCTAGAAATCATGCACTCTAAAATTCTAGAATGCCTACGTTCTAGGATTCTAAAATTCAGACTTTTTAAGGTTCTAGGATTCGGACATACTATAATTCTACAATTTCCACATTGCTTGAATTCTGGAATTCCGAATTTCTTCATTTATACCATTCTCGCATTCAAAAATTCTAAAATTCATGTATGTGGTGATTCTAGAATTCACACCTTCTCGGATTCTAGAATTCAGACCTCTTTAAAATTCCAGAATTCAGACTTTTTATCCTTCTAGAACTCATGCATTCAAAGATTCTAGAATTCGGATCTATTTAGGATTCTAGAAATCATACACTCTAAGATTCTGGAATTCAGACCTAGTTAGGATTCTAGAATTCATACGTTTGGGCATTCTGGAATCCATACGTTCTAAACTTGCAAATTTCATGCATTCTACAATTCTGGAATACACACCTTTCTAACATTGTGGAATCCATTCTTTCAAGGATTCTAAAATTCAGGCCTTCTTAAAGTTCTTGAATTCATACATTCTAAGGTTCTGGGATTCTAGGATTTGGACACATTAAAGATTCTAGAATTCGTACATTCTAAAATTCTGGAACCCACATCTTGTTAGCATTCTAGAATGCATACATTATGGGATTCTGGAATTCACGCATTCTGTGAGTCTAGAATTCAGACATTGTTTCTGGCATTCAGACGTTCTAAAATTCTAGAATTCAGACATTGTGGGTTTCTGGAACAGAGACGTTCTGCAACACACATTTTAGTCACCTTGTGCTCAGACATTCCGTGAATCTCTCATTCAGATATCCTATGATTCATGCAATCGTTCCTTCCGGGATTTTGGAATTCACACTGTCCTAAGATTCCAGAACTCAGACGTTTTTTGATTCTACCATTCCGGAAATTATACATCCGGAGACTCTAGAATTCTAAAATTTTATGACTCTAGAATTCAGACATTTTGGGAATCTAGAATTCAGACGTTTTAGGATTCTAGAATTCAGACACTGGAAGATTCTAGAATTCGGACCTTTTAAAGATTCCAGAGTCCATACATTCTAGGAATCCATAATTCAGACATCTTCTGAGTCTAGGTTTTCGACATTTTCACATTGGAGAATTCAGACCTGTTGAAGATTCCAGAATGCATACATTCCGAGATTCTGGAATTCACACATACTAAAATTCTAGAATTGAGACATCTTTAGATTCTAGAATTCTAACTGTCTACAATTCTAGAACTCACACATTTTCTGATTCTAGAATTCAGATGTTTTATCGTTTTACAATTCTGTAATTTGGACATGTGCAGATTCTGGAATTCCAGCGTTTTATGATTCTACAATCCATTCATTTTTGGATTCTAGAATTCAGACCCTTTATGATTCCAGAAATCTGACATTCGATGATTCTAGATTTCAGAAATATTTGGGATTCTATAATTCATACATTCTTGGAATCTAGAACTCACACATTCTAGGATTCTGGAATTCATGCATTCTCAAATTATAAAAGTCACACATTCCAGAATTCTAGAATACACGCCTTCTTAACATCGTAGAAGCCATTCTTTCTAGGATTCCAAAATTCAGACGTTTTTACAATGGTAGAATTCATGCATTCTAGGATTCTAGGATTTAGACATATTTAAGACACTAGAATACATACATTCTAAAATTCTAGAATTCAGGTCTTGTTAGGATTCTAGAATTTATACATGATAGGATACTAGAATTCACATATTCTATGATTCTAGAATTCAGACATTTTATGTTTCTAGAATTCAGACATTCTGAAATTCTGGAATTCAGCCATTGTTGGATTCTAGAATTGAGACCCTCTGCAACACACATATTAGGAATCTTGCATTCAGACATTCCATGATTCCCATATTCAGACATCTTATCATCCTAGAATTCAGACCTTCTAGGATTCTAGAATTTGCACTATTTACAGATTCTAGAATTCATACATTCAAGGAATCTATGATTCAGTCATGTTATGATTCTAGGATTTTGACATTTTTACATTGTAGAATTCAGAGCCGTTTAAGATTCTAGAATGCATACATTCCAAGATTCTAGAATTCACACCTGCTAAAATTCTAGAATTCAGACATCGTTGGATTCTGGAAATTTAACATTCTACAATTCTAGAACACACACATTTTCAGATTCTCGAATTCAGACGTGTTATGATTCTACAATTCTAGAATTTAGACATCCGGAACTTCTAAATTCTCACCTTTTTTTTTTTTTTGGTTCTAGAATTCAGACATTTTAGGATTCTAGAATTCATGCATTTGAAGATTCTGAAATCCGGATCTTTTTTTGGATGCCAGAATTCATATATTCTAGGGACCTAGGTTTCCTACGTTTTAGGTTTCTGGAAATCATACATTCTAGGATTCTGGAATTCCAGAATTCAGACCTTTAGAGGATTCTGGAGTTCATTCATTCTAGGATTCTAGGTTTCAGACTTTTCTAGTATTCTAGAATTCATGTATTCTTATATTCTGGAATTGAGACCTTTTTCAGATTCTAGAATTCATACACCCTGGGATTCTAGCATTCATTCATTTTAGGATTATAGAACTAAGAATTTTTATGGTCCTAGAATTCAGACATACTACCATTCGACAGTTCCGACATGCTTGCATTCTAGAATTCAGCATTTCTTCCATGGTAGAATTCACACATTTTAGAATTCAAAAAATTTGACATTTTAACGATTCCACAATTCATACATTTTTCGGATTCTAGAAGTGAGGCATTTTATGATTCTAGAATTCATACATTCCGGAATTCTAGAATACAGACTTTTTAGGATTCAGAAATTTATACATTCTACGATTTTAGAGGTTAGACATTTTAAAGATGCTAGAATTCAGACTTCTTTAGGATTCTAGAATTTGTGCCTTGTAGGATTCCAGAATTCACACTTTCTAGCATTCTAGAATTCAGATATTTCTTGATGCTAGAATTCAGTCATTGTAAAATTCTAGAATTCAGACATCACCATTGGATTCTAAAATTAAGACTTTCCACAATTCTAGGACTAACATTTTTTAGGGTTTTAGAATTGAGACATTTTATCATTGTAGAATTCTAGAATATGGACATCCTCATATTCTAGAATTCAGACATTTTATGATTTTAGGATTCATACAGTTTAGCACTATAGAATTCAGACCTTTTTAAGATTCTAGAATTCATACATTTCAGGATTCTAGTATTCAGACATTCTATCATTCTTCCATTCATAGACGTTATGATTCTACAATTCATCTCTTCTAGGATTCTGGAACTCATCCTATATTATAATTCCCAATTTCAAACGTTCCTGTATTCTAGAATTTAGACATTTTGTGATTCTAGAATTCAGATATTCTAAAGCTCTAGAATTCAGATATGGTTGGAGTCCAGATTACAGACTTTCTACAATTCTAGAACTCAGATATTTTGTGTTTCCAGAATTTCACACATTCCAGGATTGTAAAGTTCAATCCTGTCTTAGGATTCTAGAATGCGTACCTTCTAGGATTCTGGAATTCATACAGGTTGGGGTTCTAGAATTCATACATTCTAGGATTCCAGAATTCAAACCTTTATAGGATTCTAGAATTAATTCATTCAAGGATTCTAGAATCCGGACCTTTTTAGGATTCTAGAACTCATACATGCTAAGATTCCGGAATTTAGACCAGTTTAAGATTCTAGAATTCATACACTCTAAAATTCTAGAATGCCTACGTTCTAGGATTCTAAAATTCAGACTTTTTAAGGTTCTAGGATTCGGACATACTATAATTCTACAATTTCCACATTGCTTGAATTCTGGAATTCCGAATTTCTTCATGTATACCATTCTCGCATTTAAAAATTCTAAAATTCATGTATTTGGTGATTCTAGAATTCACACCTTCTCGGATTCTAGAATTCAGACCTCTTTAGGATTCCAGAATTCAGACTTTGTTCATTCTAGAACTCATGCATTAAAAGATTCTAGAATTCAGATCTATTTAGGATTCTAGAATTCATACATTCTAAGATTCTAGAATTCAGACCTAGTTAGGATTCTAGAATTCATACGTTTGGGCATTCTGGAATCCATACGTTCTAAACTTGCAAATTTTATGCATTCTACAATTCTAACGTACACACATTTCTAACATTGTGGAATCCATTCTTTCGAGGATTCTAAAATTCAGGCCTTCTTAAAGTTCTTGAATTCATACATTCTAGGATTCTAGGATTCTAGGATTTGGACACATTTAAGATTCTAGAATTCATACATTCTAAAATTCTGGAACCCAGATCTTGTTAGGATTCTAGAATGCATACATTATGGGATACTGGAATTCACCCATTCTGTGAGTCTAGAATTCAGACATTGTTTCTGGCATTCAGACGTTCTAAAATTCTAGAATTCAGACATCGTGGGTTTCTGGAACGGAGACATTCTGCAACACACATTTTAGTAGTCTTGCGTTCAGACATTCTGTGAATCTCGCATTCAGATATCCTATGATTCATGGAATCGTACCTTCCGGGATTCTGGAATTCACACTGTCCTAAGATTCCAGAACTCAGACGTTTCTTGATTCTACCATTCCGGAAATTAGACGTCCGGAGACTCTAGAATTCTAACATTTTATGACTCTAGAATTCAGACATTTTAGGATTCTAGAATTCAGACGTTTTAGGATTCTAGAATTCAGACATTGGAAGATTCTAGAATTCGGACCTTTTAAAGATCAAAGAGTCCATACATTCTAGGAATCCATAATTCAGACATCTTCTGAGTCTAGGTTTTCGACATTTTCACATTGGAGAATTCAGACCTGTTGAAGATTCCAGAATGCATACATTCCGAGATTCTGGAATTCACACATACTAAAATTCTAGAATTGAGACATCTTTGGATTCTAGAATTCTAACTGTCTACAATTCTAGAACTCACACATTTTCTGATTCTAGAATTCAGATGTTTTATCGTTTTACAATTCTGTAATTTGGACATGTGCAGATTCTGGAATTCCAGCGTTTTATGATTCTACAATCCATTCATTTTTGGATTCTAGAATTCAGACCCTTTATGATTCTAGAAATCTGACATTCGATGATTCTAGATTTCAGAAATATTTGGGATTCTATAATTCATACATTCTTGGAATCTAGAACTCACACATTCTAGGATTCTGGAATTCATGCATTCTCAAATTATAAAAGTCACACATTCCAGAATTCTAGAATACACGCCTTCTTAACATCGTAGAAGCCATTCTTTCTAGGATTCCAAAATTCAGACGTTTTTACAATGGGAGAATTCATGCATTCTAGGATTCTAGGATTTAGACATATTTAAGACACTAGAATACATACATTCTAAAATTCTAGAATTCAGGTCTTGTTAGGATTCTAGAATTTATACATGATAGGATACTAGAATTCAGACATTCTATGATTCTAGAATTCAGACATTTTCTGTTTCTAGAATTCAGACATTCTGAAATTCTAGAATTCAGCCATTGTTGGATTCTAGAATTGAGACCCTCTACAACACACATTTTAGGAGTCTTGCATTCAGACATTCGATGATTCCCACATTCAGACATCTTATGATCCTAGAATTCAGACCTTCTAGGATTCTAGAATTCGCACTATTTGCAGATTCTAGAATTCATATATTCTAGGAATCTAGGATTCAGACATGTTATGATTCTAGGATTTCGACATTTTTACATTGTAGAATGCAGACCCGTTTAAGATTCTAGAATGCATACATTCCAAGATTCTAGAATATACACCTGCTAAAATTCTAGAATTCAGACATCGTTAGATTCTGGAAATTTAACATTCTACAATTCTAGAACACACACATTTTCAGATTCTCGGAATCAGACGTCTTATGATTCTACAATTCTAGAATTTAGACATCCGGAGCTTCTAGAATTCTCACATTTTTTTTTTAATTTTAGAATTCAGACATTTTAGGATTCTAGAATTCATGAATTCGAAGATTCCAAAATCCGGATCTCTTTTGGATGCCAGAATTCATACATTATAGGCACCTAAAATTCATACTTTTTAGGATTCTGGAAATCATACATTCTTGGATTCTAGAATTCAGACTTTTCTAGTATTCTAGAGTTCATGCATTCTAAGATTCTGGAATTGAGACCTTTTTCAGATTCTAGAATTCATACACCCTAGGATTCTAGAATTCATTCATTTTAGGATTCTAGAACTAAGACTTTTTATGGTCCTAGAATTCAGATATACTACCATTCGATAGTTCCGACATGCTTGCATTCTAGAATTCAGCCTTTCTTCCATGGTAGAATTCACACATTTTAGAATTCGAAAATTTTGACATTTTAACGATTCCACAATTCATACATTTTCGGATTCTAGAATTGAGGCATTTTATGATTCTAGAATTCATACATTCTGGGATTCTAGAATACAGACATTTTAGGATTCGGAAATTTATACATTCTAGGTTCTGGAGTTTAGACGTTTTGAAGATGCTAGAATTCAGACTTCTTTAGGATTCTAGAATGTGTGCCTTGTAGGATTCCAGAATTCACACGTTCTAGGATTCTAGAATTCAGACATTTCTTGATGCTAGTATTCAGTCATTCTAAAATTCTAGAATTCAGACATCATCGTTGGATTCTAAAATTAACACTTTCCACAATTCTAGGACTAACACTTTTTAGGGTTTTAGAATTGAGACATTTTATCATTGTAGAATTCTAGAATATGGACATCCTCATATTCTAGAATTCAGACATTTTATGATTTTAGGATTCATACAGTTCAGAACTGTAGAATTCAGGCCTTTTTAAGATTCTAGAATTCATACATTTCAGGATTCTAGTATTCAGACATTCTATCATTCTTCCATTCATAGACCTTATGATGCTAAAGTTCATCTGTTCTAGGATTCTGGAATACATCCTTTATTGTAATTCCCGAATTCAACCGTTCTCGTATTCTAGAATTTAGACATTTTGTGATTCTAGAATTCAGATATTCTAAAGCTCTAGAATTCAGATATGGTTGGAGTCCAGATTTCAGACTTTCTACAATTCTAGAACTCAGACATTTTGGGATTCCAGAAATTCACACATTCCAGGATTCTAAAGTCCAATCCTGTCTTAGGATTCTAGAATGCGTACCTTCTAGGATTCTAGAATTCATATAGGTTAGGCTTTTAGAATTCATACATTCTAGGATTCCAGAATTCAGACCTGTATAGGATTCTAGAATTCATACATTCTAGGATTCTAGAATTCGGACCTTTTTAGTATTCTAGAACTCATACATGCTAAGATTCCGGAATTTAGACCAGTTTAAGATTCTAGAAATCATGCACTCTAAAATTCTAGAATGCCTACGTTCTAGGATTCTAAAATTCAGACTTTTTAAGGTTCTAGGATTCGGACATACTATAATTCTACAATTTCCACATTGCTTGAATTCTGGAATTCCGAATTTCTTCATTTATACCATTCTCGCATTCAAAAATTCTAAAATTCATGTATGTGGTGATTCTAGAATTCACACCTTCTCGGATTCTAGAATTCAGACCTCTTTAAAATTCCAGAATTCAGACTTTTTATCCTTCTAGAACTCATGCATTCAAAGATTCTAGAATTCGGATCTATTTAGGATTCTAGAAATCATACACTCTAAGATTCTGGAATTCAGACCTAGTTAGGATTCTAGAATTCATACGTTTGGGCATTCTGGAATCCATACGTTCTAAACTTGCAAATTTCATGCATTCTACAATTCTGGAATACACACCTTTCTAACATTGTGGAATCCATTCTTTCGAGGATTCTAAAATTCAGGCCTTCTTAAAGTTCTTGAATTCATACATTCTAAGGTTCTGGGATTCTAGGATTTGGACACATTAAAGATTCTAGAATTCGTACATTCTAAAATTCTGGAACCCACATCTTGTTAGCATTCTAGAATGCATACATTATGGGATTCTGGAATTCACGCATTCTGTGAATCTAGAATTCAGACATTGTTTCTGGCATTCAGACGTTCTAAAATTCTAGAATTCAGACATTGTGGGTTTCTGGAACAGAGACGTTCTGCAACACACATTTTAGTAACCTTGTGCTCAGACATTCCGTGAATCTCTCATTCAGATATCCTATGATTCATGCAATCGTTCCTTCCGGGATTTTGGAATTCACACTGTCCTAAGATTCCAGAACTCAGACGTTTTTTGATTCTACCATTCCGGAAAGTATACATCCGGAGACTCTAGAATTCTAAAATTTTATGACTCTAGAATTCAGATATTTTGGGAATCTAGAATTCAGACGTTTTAGGATTCTAGAATTCAGACACTGGAAGATTCTAGAATTCGGACCTTTTAAAGATTCCAGAGTCCATACATTCTAGGAATCCATAATTCAGACATCTTCTGAGTCTAGGTTTTCGACATTTTCACATTGGAGAATTCAGACCTGTTGAAGATTCCAGAATGCATACATTCCGAGATTCTGGAATTCACACATACTAAAATTCTAGAATTGAGACATCTTTGGATTCTAGAATTCTAACTGTCTACAATTCTAGAACTCACACATTTTCTGATTCTAGAATTCAGATGTTTTATCGTTTTACAATTCTGTAATTTGGACATGTGCAGATTCTGGAATTCCAGCGTTTTATGATTCTACAATCCATTCATTTTTGGATTCTAGAATTCAGACCCTTTATGATTCCAGAAATCTGACATTCGATGATTCTAGATTTCAGAAATATTTGGGATTCTATAATTCATACATTCTTGGAATCTAGAACTCACACATTCTAGGATTCTGGAATTCATGCATTCTCAAATTATAAAAGTCACACATTCCAGAATTCTAGAATACACGCCTTCTTAACATCGTAGAAGCCATTCTTTCTAGGATTCCAAAATTCAGACGTTTTTACAATGGTAGAATTCATGCATTCTAGGATTCTAGGATTTAGACATATTTAAGACACTAGAATACATACATTCTAAAATTCTAGAATTCAGGTCTTGTTAGGATTCTAGAATTTATACATGATAGGATACTAGAATTCAGACATTCTATGATTCTAGAATTCAGACATTTTCTGTTTCTAGAATTCAGACATTCTGAAATTCTAGAATTCAGCCATTGTTGGATTCTAGAATTGAGACCCTCTACAACACACATTTTAGGAGTCTTGCATTCAGACATTCGATGATTCCCACATTCAGACATCTTATGATCCTAGAATTCAGACCTTCTAGGATTCTAGAATTCGCACTATTTGCAGATTCTAGAATTCATATATTCTAGGAATCTAGGATTCAGACATGTTATGATTCTAGGATTTCGACATTTTTACATTGTAGAATGCAGACCCGTTTAAGATTCTAGAATGCATACATTCCAAGATTCTAGAATATACACCTGCTAAAATTCTAGAATTCAGACATCGTTAGATTCTGGAAATTTAACATTCTACAATTCTAGAACACACACATTTTCAGATTCTCGGAATCAGACGTCTTATGATTCTACAATTCTAGAATTTAGACATCCGGAGCTTCTAGAATTCTCACATTTTTTTTTTTAATTTTAGAATTCAGACATTTTAGGATTCTAGAATTCATGAATTCGAAGATTCCAAAATCCGGATCTCTTTTGGATGCCAGAATTCATACATTATAGGCACCTAAAATTCATACTTTTTAGGATTCTGGAAATCATACATTCTTGGATTCTAGAATTCAGACTTTTCTAGTATTCTAGAGTTCATGCATTCTAAGATTCTGGAATTGAGACCTTTTTCAGATTCTAGAATTCATACACCCTAGGATTCTAGAATTCATTCATTTTAGGATTCTAGAACTAAGACTTTTTATGGTCCTAGAATTCAGATATACTACCATTCGATAGTTCCGACATGCTTGCATTCTAGAATTCAGCCTTTCTTCCATGGTAGAATTCACACATTTTAGAATTCGAAAATTTTGACATTTTAACGATTCCACAATTCATACATTTTCGGATTCTAGAATTGAGGCATTTTATGATTCTAGAATTCATACATTCTGGGATTCTAGAATACAGACATTTTAGGATTCGGAAATTTATACATTCTAGGTTCTGGAGTTTAGACGTTTTGAAGATGCTAGAATTCAGACTTCTTTAGGATTCTAGAATGTGTGCCTTGTAGGATTCCAGAATTCACACGTTCTAGGATTCTAGAATTCAGACATTTCTTGATGCTAGTATTCAGTCATTCTAAAATTCTAGAATTCAGACATCATCGTTGGATTCTAAAATTAACACTTTCCACAATTCTAGGACTAACACTTTTTAGGGTTTTAGAATTGAGACATTTTATCATTGTAGAATTCTAGAATATGGACATCCTCATATTCTAGAATTCAGACATTTTATGATTTTAGGATTCATACAGTTCAGAACTGTAGAATTCAGACCTTTTTAAGATTCTAGAATTCATACATTTCAGGATTCTAGTATTCAGACATTCTATCATTCTTCCATTCATAGACCTTATGATGCTAAAGTTCATCTGTTCTAGGATTCTGGAATACATCCTTTATTGTAATTCCCGAATTCAACCGTTCTCGTATTCTAGAATTTAGACATTTTGTGATTCTAGAATTCAGATATTCTAAAGCTCTAGAATTCAGATATGGTTGGAGTCCAGATTTCAGACTTTCTACAATTCTAGAACTCAGACATTTTGGGATTCCAGAAATTCACACATTCCAGGATTCTAAAGTCCAATCCTGTCTTAGGATTCTAGAATGCGTACCTTCTAGGATTCTAGAATTCATATAGGTTAGGCTTTTAGAATTCATACATTCTAGGATTCCAGAATTCAGACCTGTATAGGATTCTAGAATTCATACATTCTAGGATTCTAGAATTCGGACCTTTTTAGTATTCTAGAACTCATACATGCTAAGATTCCGGAATTTAGACCAGTTTAAGATTCTAGAAATCATGCACTCTAAAATTCTAGAATGCCTACGTTCTAGGATTCTAAAATTCAGACTTTTTAAGGTTCTAGGATTCGGACATACTATAATTCTACAATTTCCACATTGCTTGAATTCTGGAATTCCGAATTTCTTCATTTATACCATTCTCGCATTCAAAAATTCTAAAATTCATGTATGTGGTGATTCTAGAATTCACACCTTCTCGGATTCTAGAATTCAGACCTCTTTAAAATTCCAGAATTCAGACTTTTTATCCTTCTAGAACTCATGCATTCAAAGATTCTAGAATTCGGATCTATTTAGGATTCTAGAAATCATACACTCTAAGATTCTGGAATTCAGACCTAGTTAGGATTCTAGAATTCATACGTTTGGGCATTCTGGAATCCATACGTTCTAAACTTGCAAATTTCATGCATTCTACAATTCTGGAATACACACCTTTCTAACATTGTGGAATCCATTCTTTCGAGGATTCTAAAATTCAGGCCTTCTTAAAGTTCTTGAATTCATACATTCTAAGGTTCTGGGATTCTAGGATTTGGACACATTAAAGATTCTAGAATTCGTACATTCTAAAATTCTGGAACCCACATCTTGTTAGCATTCTAGAATGCATACATTATGGGATTCTGGAATTCACGCATTCTGTGAATCTAGAATTCAGACATTGTTTCTGGCATTCAGACGTTCTAAAATTCTAGAATTCAGACATTGTGGGTTTCTGGAACAGAGACGTTCTGCAACACACATTTTAGTAACCTTGTGCTCAGACATTCCGTGAATCTCTCATTCAGATATCCTATGATTCATGCAATCGTTCCTTCCGGGATTTTGGAATTCACACTGTCCTAAGATTCCAGAACTCAGACGTTTTTTGATTCTACCATTCCGGAAAGTATACATCCGGAGACTCTAGAATTCTAAAATTTTATGACTCTAGAATTCAGACATTTTGGGAATCTAGAATTCAGACGTTTTAGGATTCTAGAATTCAGACACTGGAAGATTCTAGAATTCGGACCTTTTAAAGATTCCAGAGTCCATACATTCTAGGAATCCATAATTCAGACATCTTCTGAGTCTAGGTTTTCGACATTTTCACATTGGAGAATTCAGACCTGTTGAAGATTCCAGAATGCATACATTCCGAGATTCTGGAATTCACACATACTAAAATTCTAGAATTGAGACATCTTTGGATTCTAGAATTCTAACTGTCTACAATTCTAGAACTCACACATTTTCTGATTCTAGAATTCAGATGTTTTATCGTTTTACAATTCTGTAATTTGGACATGTGCAGATTCTGGAATTCCAGCGTTTTATGATTCTACAATCCATTCATTTTTGGATTCTAGAATTCAGACCCTTTATGATTCCAGAAATCTGACATTCGATGATTCTAGATTTCAGAAATATTTGGGATTCTATAATTCATACATTCTTGGAATCTAGAACTCACACATTCTAGGATTCTGGAATTCATGCATTCTCAAATTATAAAAGTCACACATTCCAGAATTCTAGAATACACGCCTTCTTAACATCGTAGAAGCCATTCTTTCTAGGATTCCAAAATTCAGACGTTTTTACAATGGTAGAATTCATGCATTCTAGGATTCTAGGATTTAGACATATTTAAGACACTAGAATACATACATTCTAAAATTCTAGAATTCAGGTCTTGTTAGGATTCTAGAATTTATACATGATAGGATACTAGAATTCAGACATTCTATGATTCTAGAATTCAGACATTTTCTGTTTCTAGAATTCAGACATTCTGAAATTCTAGAATTCAGCCATTGTTGGATTCTAGAATTGAGACCCTCTACAACACACATTTTAGGAGTCTTGCATTCAGACATTCGATGATTCCCACATTCAGACATCTTATGATCCTAGAATTCAGACCTTCTAGGATTCTAGAATTCGCACTATTTGCAGATTCTAGAATTCATATATTCTAGGAATCTAGGATTCAGACATGTTATGATTCTAGGATTTCGACATTTTTACATTGTAGAATGCAGACCCGTTTAAGATTCTAGAATGCATACATTCCAAGATTCTAGAATATACACCTGCTAAAATTCTAGAATTCAGACATCGTTAGATTCTGGAAATTTAACATTCTACAATTCTAGAACACACACATTTTCAGATTCTCGGAATCAGACGTCTTATGATTCTACAATTCTAGAATTTAGACATCCGGAGCTTCTAGAATTCTCACATTTTTTTTTTTTTTAATTTTAGAATTCAGACATTTTAGGATTCTAGAATTCATGAATTCGAAGATTCCAAAATCCGGATCTCTTTTGGATGCCAGAATTCATACATTATAGGCACCTAAAATTCATACTTTTTAGGATTCTGGAAATCATACATTCTTGGATTCTAGAATTCAGACTTTTCTAGTATTCTAGAGTTCATGCATTCTAAGATTCTGGAATTGAGACCTTTTTCAGATTCTAGAATTCATACACCCTAGGATTCTAGAATTCATTCATTTTAGGATTCTAGAACTAAGACTTTTTATGGTCCTAGAATTCAGATATACTACCATTCGATAGTTCCGACATGCATGCATTCTAGAATTCAGCCTTTCTTCCATGGTAGAATTCACACATTTTAGAATTCGAAAATTTTGACATTTTAACGATTCCACAATTCATACATTTTCGGATTCTAGAATTGAGGCATTTTATGATTCTAGAATTCATACATTCTGGGATTCTAGAATACAGACATTTTAGGATTCGGAAATTTATACATTCTAGGTTCTGGAGTTTAGACGTTTTGAAGATGCTAGAATTCAGACTTCTTTAGGATTCTAGAATGTGTGCCTTGTAGGATTCCAGAATTCACACGTTCTAGGATTCTAGAATTCAGACATTTCTTGATGCTAGTATTCAGTCATTCTAAAATTCTAGAATTCAGACATCATCGTTGGATTCTAAAATTAACATTTTCCACAATTCTAGGACTAACACTTTTTAGGGTTTTAGAATTGAGACATTTTATCATTGTAGAATTCTAGAATATGGACATCCTCATATTCTAGAATTCAGACATTTTATGATTTTAGGATTCATACAGTTCAGAACTGTAGAATTCAGACCTTTTTAAGATTCTAGAATTCATACATTTCAGGATTCTAGTATTCAGACATTCTATCATTCTTCCATTCATAGACCTTATGATGCTAAAGTTCATCTGTTCTAGGATTCTGGAATACATCCTTTATTGTAATTCCCGAATTCAACCGTTCGCGTATTCTAGAATTTAGGCATTTTGTGATTCTAGAATTCAGATATTCTAAAGCTCTAGAATTCAGATATGGTTGGAGTCCAGATTTCAGACTTTCTACAATTCTAGAACTCAGACATTTTGGGATTCCAGAAATTCACACATTCCAGGATTCTAAAGTCCAATCCTGTCTTAGGATTCTAGAATGCGTACCTTCTAGGATTCTAGAATTCATATAGGTTAGGCTTTTAGAATTCATACATTCTAGGATTCCAGAATTCAGACCTGTATAGGATTCTAGAATTCATACATTCTAGGATTCTAGAATTCGGACCTTTTTAGTATTCTAGAACTCATACATGCTAAGATTCCGGAATTTAGACCAGTTTAAGATTCTAGAAATCATGCACTCTAAAATTCTAGAATGCCTACGTTCTAGGATTCTAAAATTCAGACTTTTTAAGGTTCTAGGATTCGGACATACTATAATTCTACAATTTCCACATTGCTTGAATTCTGGAATTCCGAATTTCTTCATTTATACCATTCTCGCATTCAAAAATTCTAAAATTCATGTATGTGGTGATTCTAGAATTCACACCTTCTCGGATTCTAGAATTCAGACCTCTTTAAAATTCCAGAATTCAGACTTTTTATCCTTCTAGAACTCATGCATTCAAAGATTCTAGAATTCGGATCTATTTAGGATTCTAGAAATCATACACTCTAAGATTCTGGAATTCAGACCTAGTTAGGATTCTAGAATACATACGTTTGGGCATTCTGGAATCCATACGTTCTAAACTTGCAAATTTCATGCATTCTACAATTCTGGAATACACACCTTTCTAACATTGTGGAATCCATTCTTTCGAGGATTCTAAAATTCAGGCCTTCTTAAAGTTCTTGAATTCATACATTCTAAGGTTCTGGGATTCTAGGATTTGGACACATTAAAGATTCTAGAATTCGTACATTCTAAAATTCTGGAACCCACATCTTGTTAGCATTCTAGAATGCATACATTATGGGATTCTGGAATTCACGCATTCTGTGAATCTAGAATTCAGACATTGTTTCTGGCATTCAGACGTTCTAAAATTCTAGAATTCAGACATTGTGGGTTTCTGGAACAGAGACGTTCTGCAACACACATTTTAGTCACCTTGTGCTCAGACATTCCGTGAATCTCTCATTCAGATATCCTATGATTCATGCAATCGTTCCTTCCGGGATTTTGGAATTCACACTGTCCTAAGATTCCAGAACGCAGACGTTTTTTGATTCTACCATTCCGGAAATTATACATCCGGAGACTCTAGAATTCTAAAATTTTATGACTCTAGAATTCAGACATTTTGGGAATCTAGAATTCAGACGTTTTAGGATTCTAGAATTCAGACACTGGAAGATTCTAGAATTCGGACCTTTTAAAGATTCCAGAGTCCATACATTCTAGGAATCCATAATTCAGACATCTTCTGAGTCTAGGTTTTCGACATTTTCACATTGGAGAATTCAGACCTGTTGAAGATTCCAGAATGCATACATTCCGAGATTCTGGAATTCACACATACTAAAATTCTAGAATTGAGACATCTTTGGATTCTAGAATTCTAACTGTCTACAATTCTAGAACTCACACATTTTCTGATTCTAGAATTCAGATGTTTTATCGTTTTACAATTCTGTAATTTGGACATGTGCAGATTCTGGAATTCCAGCGTTTTATGATTCTACAATCCATTCATTTTTGGATTCTAGAATTCAGACCCTTTATGATTCCAGAAATCTGACATTCGATGATTCTAGATTTCAGAAATATTTGGGATTCTATAATTCATACATTCTTGGAATCTAGAACTCACACATTCTAGGATTCTGGAATTCATGCATTCTCAAATTATAAAAGTCACACATTCCAGCATTCTAGAATACACGCCTTCTTAACATCGTAGAAGCCATTCTTTCTAGGATTCCAAAATTCAGACGTTTTTACAATGGTAGAATTCATGCATTCTAGGATTCTAGGATTTAGACATATTTAAGACACTAGAATACATACATTCTAAAATTCTAGAATTCAGGTCTTGTTAGGATTCTAGAATTTATACATGATAGGATACTAGAATTCAGACATTCTATGATTCTAGAATTCAGACATTTTCTGTTTCTAGAATTCAGACATTCTGAAATTCTAGAATTCAGCCATTGTTGGATTCTAGAATTGAGACCCTCTACAACACACATTTTAGGAGTCTTGCATTCAGACATTCGATGATTCCCACATTCAGACATCTTATGATCCTAGAATTCAGACCTTCTAGGATTCTAGAATTCGCACTATTTGCAGATTCTAGAATTCATATATTCTAGGAATCTAGGATTCAGACATGTTATGATTCTAGGATTTCGACATTTTTACATTGTAGAATGCAGACCCGTTTAAGATTCTAGAATGCATACATTCCAAGATTCTAGAATATACACCTGCTAAAATTCTAGAATTCAGACATCGTTAGATTCTGGAAATTTAACATTCTACAATTCTAGAAGACACACATTTTCAGATTCTCGGAATCAGACGTCTTATGATTCTACAATTCTAGAATTTAGACATCCGGAGCTTCTAGAATTCTCACATTTTTTTTTTTAATTTTAGAATTCAGACATTTTAGGATTCTAGAATTCATGAATTCGAAGATTCCAAAATCCGGATCTCTTTTGGATGCCAGAATTCATACATTATAGGCACCTAAAATTCATACTTTTTAGGATTCTGGAAATCATACATTCTTGGATTCTAGAATTCAGACTTTTCTAGTATTCTAGAGTTCATGCATTCTAAGATTCTGGAATTGAGACCTTTTTCAGATTCTAGAATTCATACACCCTAGGATTCTAGAATTCATTCATTTTAGGATTCTAGAACTAAGACTTTTTATGGTCCTAGAATTCAGATATACTACCATCCGATAGTTCCGACATGCTTGCATTCTAGAATTCAGCCTTTCTTCCATGGTAGAATTCACACATTTTAGAATTCGAAAATTTTGACATTTTAACGATTCCACAATTCATACATTTTCGGATTCTAGAATTGAGGCATTTTATGATTCTAGAATTCATACATTCTGGGATTCTAGAATTCGGACCTTTTTAGTATTCTAGAACTCATACATGCTAAGATTCCGGAATTTAGACCAGTTTAAGATTCTAGAAATCATGCACTCTAAAATTCTAGAATGCCTACGTTCTAGGATTCTAAAATTCAGACTTTTTAAGGTTCTAGGATTCGGACATACTATAATTCTACAATTTCCACATTGCTTGAATTCTGGAATTCCGAATTTCTTCATTTATACCATTCTCGCATTCAAAAATTCTAAAATTCATGTATGTGGTGATTCTAGAATTCACACCTTCTCGGATTCTAGAATTCAGACCTCTTTAAAATTCCAGAATTCAGACTTTTTATCCTTCTAGAACTCATGCATTCAAAGATTCTAGAATTCGGATCTATTTAGGATTCTAGAAATCATACACACTATGATTCTGGAATTCAGACCTAGTTAGGATTCTAGAATTCATACGTTTGGGCATTCTGGAATCCATACGTTCTAAACTTGCAAATTTCATGCATTCTACAATTCTGGAATACACACCTTTCTAACATTGTGGAATCCATTCTTTCGAGGATTCTAAAATTCAGGCCTTCTTAAAGTTCTTGAATTCATACATTCTAAGGTTCTGGGATTCTAGGATTTGGACACATTAAAGATTCTAGAATTCGTACATTCTAAAATTCTGGAACCCACATCTTGTTAGCATTCTAGAATGCATACATTATGGGATTCTGGAATTCACGCATTCTGTGAATCTAGAATTCAGACATTGTTTCTGGCATTCAGACGTTCTAAAATTCTAGAATTCAGACATTGTGGGTTTCTGGAACAGAGACGTTCTGCAACACACATTTTAGTCACCTTGTGCTCAGACATTCCGTGAATCTCTCATTCAGATATCCTATGATTCATGCAATCGTTCCTTCCGGGATTTTGGAATTCACACTGTCCTAAGATTCCAGAACTCAGACGTTTTTTGATTCTACCATTCCGGAAATTATACATCCGGAGACTCTAGAATTCTAAAATTTTATGACTCTAGAATTCAGACATTTTGGGAATCTAGAATTCAGACGTTTTAGGATTCTAGAATTCAGACACTGGAAGATTCTAGAATTCGGACCTTTTAAAGATTCCAGAGTCCATACATTCTAGGAATCCATAATTCAGACATCTTCTGAGTCTAGGTTTTCGACATTTTCACATTGGAGAATTCAGACCTGTTGAAGATTCCAGAATGCATACATTCCGAGATTCTGGAATTCACACATACTAAAATTCTAGAATTGAGACATCTTTGGATTCTAGAATTCTAACTGTCTACAATTCTAGAACTCACACATTTTCTGATTCTAGAATTCAGATGTTTTATCGTTTTACAATTCTGTAATTTGGACATGTGCAGATTCTGGAATTCCAGCGTTTTATGATTCTACAATCCATTCATTTTTGGATTCTAGAATTCAGACCCTTTATGATTCCAGAAATCTGACATTCGATGATTCTAGATTTCAGAAATATTTGGGATTCTATAATTCATACATTCTTGGAATCTAGAACTCACACATTCTAGGATTCTGGAATTCATGCATTCTCAAATTATAAAAGTCACACATTCCAGAATTCTAGAATACACGCCTTCTTAACATCGTAGAAGCCATTCTTTCTAGGATTCCAAAATTCAGACGTTTTTACAATGGTAGAATTCATGCATTCTAGGATTCTAGGATTTAGACATATTTAAGACACTAGAATACATACATTCTAAAATTCTAGAATTCAGGTCTTGTTAGGATTCTAGAATTTATACATGATAGGATACTAGAATTCAGACATTCTATGATTCTAGAATTCAGACATTTTCTGTTTCTAGAATTCAGACATTCTGAAATTCTAGAATTCAGCCATTGTTGGATTCTAGAATTGAGACCCTCTACAACACACATTTTAGGAGTCTTGCATTCAGACATTCGATGATTCCCACATCTTATGATCCTAGAATTCAGACCTTCTAGGATTCTAGAATTCGCACTATTTGCAGATTCTAGAATTCATATATTCTAGGAATCTAGGATTCAGACATGTTATGATTCTAGGATTTCGACATTTTTACATTGTAGAATGCAGACCCGTTTAAGATTCTAGAATGCATACATTCCAAGATACTAGAATATACACCTGCTAAAATTCTAGAATTCAGACATCGTTAGATTCTGGAAATTTAACATTCTACAATTCTAGAACACACACATTTTCAGATTCTCGGAATCAGACGTCTTATGATTCTACAATTCTAGAATTTAGACATCCGGAGCTTCTAGAATTCTCACATTTTTTTTTTAAATTTTAGAATTCAGACATTTTAGGATTCTAGAATTCATGAATTCGAAGATTCCAAAATCCGGATCTCTTTTGGATGCCAGAATTCATACATTATAGGCACCTAAAATTCATACTTTTTAGGATTCTGGAAATCATACATTCTTGGATTCTAGAATTCAGACTTTTCTAGTATTCTAGAGTTCATGCATTCTAAGATTCTGGAATTGAGACCTTTTTCAGATTCTAGAATTCATACACCCTAGGATTCTAGAATTCATTCATTTTAGGATTCTAGAACTAAGACTTTTTATGGTCCTAGAATTCAGATATACTACCATTCGATAGTTCCGACATGCTTGCATTCTAGAATTCAGCCTTTCTTCCATGGTAGAATTCACACATTTTAGAATTCGAAAATTTTGACATTTTAACGATTCCACAATTCATACATTTTCGGATTCTAGAATTGAGGCATTTTATGATTCTAGAATTCATACATTCTGGGATTCTAGAATACAGACATTTTAGGATTCGGAAATTTATACATTCTAGGTTCTGGAGTTTAGACGTTTTGAAGATGCTAGAATTCAGACTTCTTTAGGATTCTAGAATGTGTGCCTTGTAGGATTCCAGAATTCACACGTTCTAGGATTCTAGAATTCAGACATTTCTTGATGCTAGTATTCAGTCATTCTAAAATTCTAGAATTCAGACATCATCGTTGGATTCTAAAATTAACACTTTCCACAATTCTAGGACTAACACTTTTTAGGGTTTTAGAATTGAGACATTTTATCATTGTAGAATTCTAGAATATGGACATCCTCATATTCTAGAATTCAGACATTTTATGATTTTAGGATTCATACAGTTCAGAACTGTAGAATTCAGACCTTTTTAAGATTCTAGAATTCATACATTTCAGGATTCTAGTATTCAGACATTCTATCATTCTTCCATTCATAGACCTTATGATGCTAAAGTTCATCTGTTCTAGGATTCTGGAATACATCCTTTATTGTAATTCCCGAATTCAACCGTTCTCGTATTCTAGAATTTAGACATTTTGTGATTCTAGAATTCAGATATTCTAAAGCTCTAGAATTCAGATATGGTTGGAGTCCAGATTTCAGACTTTCTACAATTCTAGAACTCAGACATTTTGGGATTCCAGAAATTCACACATTCCAGGATTCTAAAGTCCAATCCTGTCTTAGGATTCTAGAATGCGTACCTTCTAGGATTCTAGAATTCATATAGGTTAGGCTTTTAGAATTCATACATTCTAGGATTCCAGAATTCAGACCTGTATAGGATTCTAGAATTCATACATTCTAGGATTCTAGAATTCGGACCTTTTTAGTATTCTAGAACTCATACATGCTAAGATTCCGGAATTTAGACCAGTTTAAGATTCTAGAAATCATGCACTCTAAAATTCTAGAATGCCTACGTTCTAGGATTCTAAAATTCAGACTTTTTAAGGTTCTAGGATTCGGACATACTATAATTCTACAATTTCCACATTGCTTGAATTCTGGAATTCAGAATTTCTTCATTTATACCATTCTCGCATTCAAAAATTCTAAAATTCATGTATGTGGTGATTCTAGAATTCACACCTTCTCGGATTCTAGAATTCAGACCTCTTTAAAATTCCAGAATTCAGACTTTTTATCCTTCTAGAACTCATGCATTCAAAGATTCTAGAATTCGGATCTATTTAGGATTCTAGAAATCATACACTCTAAGATTCTGGAATTCAGACCTAGTTAGGATTCTAGAATTCATACGTTTGGGCATTCTGGAATCCATACGTTCTAAACTTGCAAATTTCATGCATTCTACAATTCTGGAATACACACCTTTCTAACATTGTGGAATCCATTCTTTCGAGGATTCTAAAATTCAGGCCTTCTTAAAGTTCTTGAATTCATACATTCTAAGGTTCTGGGATTCTAGGATTTGGACACATTAAAGATTCTAGAATTCGTACATTCTAAAATTCTGGAACCCACATCTTGTTAGCATTCTAGAATGCATACATTATGGGATTCTGGAATTCACGCATTCTGTGAATCTAGAATTCAGACATTGTTTCTGGCATTCAGACGTTCTAAAATTCTAGAATTCAGACATTGTGGGTTTCTGGAACAGAGACGTTCTGCAACACACATTTTAGTCACCTTGTGCTCAGACATTCCGTGAATCTCTCATTCAGATATCCTATGATTCATGCAATCGTTCCTTCCGGGATTTTGGAATTCACACTGTCCTAAGATTCCAGAACTCAGACGTTTTTTGATTCTACCATTCCGGAAATTATACATCCGGAGACTCTAGAATTCTACAATTTTATGACTCTAGAATTCAGACATTTTGGGAATCTAGAATTCAGACGTTTTAGGATTCTAGAATTCAGACACTGGAAGATTCTAGAATTCGGACCTTTTAAAGATTCCAGAGTCCATACATTCTAGGAATCCATAATTCAGACATCTTCTGAGTCTAGGTTTTCGACATTTTCACATTGGAGAATTCAGACCTGTTGAAGATTCCAGAATGCATACATTCCGAGATTCTGGAATTCACACATACTAAAATTCTAGAATTGAGACATCTTTGGATTCTAGAATTCTAACTGTCTACAATTCTAGAACTCACACATTTTCTGATTCTAGAATTCAGATGTTTTATCGTTTTACAATTCTGTAATTTGGACATGTGCAGATTCTGGAATTCCAGCGTTTTATGATTCTACAATCCATTCATTTTTGGATTCTAGAATTCAGACCCTTTATGATTCCAGAAATCTGACATTCGATGATTCTAGATTTCAGAAATATTTGGGATTCTATAATTCATACATTCTTGGAATCTAGAACTCACACATTCTAGGATTCTGGAATTCATGCATTCTCAAATTATAAAAGTCACACATTCCAGCATTCTAGAATACACGCCTTCTTAACATCGTAGAAGCCATTCTTTCTAGGATTCCAAAATTCAGACGTTTTTACAATGGTAGAATTCATGCATTCTAGGATTCTAGGATTTAGACATATTTAAGACACTAGAATACATACATTCTAAAATTCTAGAATTCAGGTCTTGTTAGGATTCTAGAATTTATACATGATAGGATACTAGAATTCAGACATTCTATGATTCTAGAATTCAGACATTTTCTGTTTCTAGAATTCAGACATTCTGAAATTCTAGAATTCAGCCATTGTTGGATTCTAGAATTGAGACCCTCTACAACACACATTTTAGGAGTCTTGCATTCAGACATTCGATGATTCCCACATTCAGACATCTTATGATCCTAGAATTCAGACCTTCTAGGATTCTAGAATTCGCACTATTTGCAGATTCTAGAATTCATATATTCTAGGAATCTAGGATTCAGACATGTTATGATTCTAGGATTTCGACATTTTTACATTGTAGAATGCAGACCCGTTTAAGATTCTAGAATGCATACATTCCAAGATACTAGAATATACACCTGCTAAAATTCTAGAATTCAGACATCGTTAGATTCTGGAAATTTAACATTCTACAATTCTAGAACACACACATTTTCAGATTCTCGGAATCAGACGTCTTATGATTCTACAATTCTAGAATTTAGACATCCGGAGCTTCTAGAATTCTCACATTTTTTTTTTAAATTTTAGAATTCAGACATTTTAGGATTCTAGAATTCATGAATTCGAAGATTCCAAAATCCGGATCTCTTTTGGATGCCAGAATTCATACATTATAGGCACCTAAAATTCATACTTTTTAGGATTCTGGAAATCATACATTCTTGGATTCTAGAATTCAGACTTTTCTAGTATTCTAGAGTTCATGCATTCTAAGATTCTGGAATTGAGACCTTTTTCAGATTCTAGAATTCATACACCCTAGGATTCTAGAATTCATTCATTTTAGGATTCTAGAACTAAGACTTTTTATGGTCCTAGAATTCAGATATACTACCATTCGATAGTTCCGACATGCTTGCATTCTAGAATTCAGCCTTTCTTCCATGGTAGAATTCACACATTTTAGAATTCGAAAATTCTGACATTTTAACGATTCCACAATTCATACATTTTCGGATTCTAGAATTGAGGCATTTTATGATTCTAGAATTCATACATTCTGGGATTCTAGAATACAGACATTTTAGGATTCGGAAATTTATACATTCTAGGTTCTGGAGTTTAGACGTTTTGAAGATGCTAGAATTCAGACTTCTTTAGGATTCTAGAATGTGTGCCTTGTAGGATTCCAGAATTCACACGTTCTAGGATTCTAGAATTCAGACATTTCTTGATGCTAGTATTCAGTCATTCTAAAATTCTAGAATTCAGACATCATCGTTGGATTCTAAAATTAACACTTTCCACAATTCTAGGACTAACACTTTTTAGGGTTTTAGAATTGAGACATTTTATCATTGTAGAATTCTAGAATATGGACATCCTCATATTCTAGAATTCAGACATTTTATGATTTTAGGATTCATACAGTTCAGAACTGTAGAATTCAGACCTTTTTAAGATTCTAGAATTCATACATTTCAGGATTCTAGTATTCAGACATTCTATCATTCTTCCATTCATAGACCTTATGATGCTAAAGTTCATCTGTTCTAGGATTCTGGAATACATCCTTTATTGTAATTCCCGAATTCAACCGTTCTCGTATTCTAGAATTTAGACATTTTGTGATTCTAGAATTCAGATATTCTAAAGCTCTAGAATTCAGATATGGTTGGAGTCCAGATTTCAGACTTTCTACAATTCTAGAACTCAGACATTTTGGGATTCCAGAAATTCACACATTCCAGGATTCTAAAGTCCAATCCTGTCTTAGGATTCTAGAATGCGTACCTTCTAGGATTCTAGAATTCATATAGGTTAGGCTTTTAGAATTCATACATTCTAGGATTCCAGAATTCAGACCTGTATAGGATTTTAGAATTCATACATTCTAGGATTCTAGAATTCGGACCTTTTTAGTATTCTAGAACTCATACATGCTAAGATTCCGGAATTTAGACCAGTTTAAGATTCTAGAAATCATGCACTCTAAAATTCTAGAATGCCTACGTTCTAGGATTCTAAAATTCAGACTTTTTAAGGTTCTAGGATTCGGACATACTATAATTCTACAATTTCCACATTGCTTGAATTCTGGAATTCCGAATTTCTTCATTTATACCATTCTCGCATTCAAAAATTCTAAAATTCATGTATGTGGTGATTCTAGAATTCACACCTTCTCGGATTCTAGAATTCAGACCTCTTTAAAATTCCAGAATTCAGACTTTTTATCCTTCTAGAACTCATGCATTCAAAGATTCTAGAATTCGGATCTATTTAGGATTCTAGAAATCATACACACTATGATTCTGGAATTCAGACCTAGTTAGGATTCTAGAATTCATACGTTTGGGCATTCTGGAATCCATACGTTCTAAACTTGCAAATTTCATGCATTCTACAATTCTGGAATACACACCTTTCTAACATTGTGGAATCCATTCTTTCGAGGATTCTAAAATTCAGGCCTTCTTAAAGTTCTTGAATTCATACATTCTAAGGTTCTGGTATTCTAGGATTTGGACACATTAAAGATTCTAGAATTCGTACATTCTAAAATTCTGGAACCCACATCTTGTTAGCATTCTAGAATGCATACATTATGGGATTCTGGAATTCACGCATTCTGTGAATCTAGAATTCAGACATTGTTTCTGGCATTCAGACGTTCTAAAATTCTAGAATTCAGACATTGTGGGTTTCTGGAACAGAGACGTTCTGCAACACACATTTTAGTCACCTTGTGCTCAGACATTCCGTGAATCTCTCATTCAGATATCCTATGATTCATGCAATCGTTCCTTCCGGGATTTTGGAATTCACACTGTCCTAAGATTCCAGAACTCAGACGTTTTTTGATTCTACCATTCCGGAAATTATACATCCGGAGACTCTAGAATTCTAAAATTTTATGACTCTAGAATTCAGACATTTTGGGAATCTAGAATTCAGACGTTTTAGGATTCTAGAATTCAGACACTGGAAGATTCTAGAATTCGGACCTTTTAAAGATTCCAGAGTCCATACATTCTAGGAATCCATAATTCAGACATCTTCTGAGTCTAGGTTTTCGACATTTTCACATTGGAGAATTCAGACCTGTTGAAGATTCCAGAATGCATACATTCCGAGATTCTGGAATTCACACATACTAAAATTCTAGAATTGAGACATCTTTGGATTCTAGAATTCTAACTGTCTACAATTCTAGAACTCACACATTTTCTGATTCTAGAATTCAGATGTTTTATCGTTTTACAATTCTGTAATTTGGACATGTGCAGATTCTGGAATTCCAGCGTTTTATGATTCTACAATCCATTCATTTTTGGATTCTAGAATTCAGACCCTTTATGATTCCAGAAATCTGACATTCGATGATTCTAGATTTCAGAAATATTTGGGATTCTATAATTCATACATTCTTGGAATCTAGAACTCACACATTCTAGGATTCTGGAATTCATGCATTCTCAAATTATAAAAGTCACACATTCCAGAATTCTAGAATACACGCCTTCTTAACATCGTAGAAGCCATTCTTTCTAGGATTCCAAAATTCAGACGTTTTTACAATGGTAGAATTCATGCATTCTAGGATTCTAGGATTTAGACATATTTAAGACACTAGAATACATACATTCTAAAATTCTAGAATTCAGGTCTTGTTAGGATTCTAGAATTTATACATGATAGGATACTAGAATTCAGACATTCTATGATTCTAGAATTCAGACATTTTCTGTTTCTAGAATTCAGACATTCTGAAATTCTAGAATTCAGCCATTGTTGGATTCTAGAATTGAGACCCTCTACAACACACATTTTAGGAGTCTTGCATTCAGACATTCGATGATTCCCACATCTTATGATCCTAGAATTCAGACCTTCTAGGATTCTAGAATTCGCACTATTTGCAGATTCTAGAATTCATATATTCTAGGAATCTAGGATTCAGACATGTTATGATTCTAGGATTTCGACATTTTTACATTGTAGAATGCAGACCCGTTTAAGATTCTAGAATGCATACATTCCAAGATACTAGAATATACACCTGCTAAAATTCTAGAATTCAGACATCGTTAGATTCTGGAAATTTAACATTCTACAATTCTAGAACACACACATTTTCAGATTCTCGGAATCAGACGTCTTATGATTCTACAATTCTAGAATTTAGACATCCGGAGCTTCTAGAATTCTCACATTTTTTTTTTAAATTTTAGAATTCAGACATTTTAGGATTCTAGAATTCATGAATTCGAAGATTCCAAAATCCGGATCTCTTTTGGATGCCAGAATTCATACATTATAGGCACCTAAAATTCATACTTTTTAGGATTCTGGAAATCATACATTCTTGGATTCTAGAATTCAGACTTTTCTAGTATTCTAGAGTTCATGCATTCTAAGATTCTGGAATTGAGACCTTTTTCAGATTCTAGAATTCATACACCCTAGGATTCTAGAATTCATTCATTTTAGGATTCTAGAACTAAGACTTTTTATGGTCCTAGAATTCAGATATACTACCATTCGATAGTTCCGACATGCTTGCATTCTAGAATTCAGCCTTTCTTCCATGGTAGAATTCACACATTTTAGAATTCGAAAATTTTGACATTTTAACGATTCCACAATTCATACATTTTCGGATTCTAGAATTGAGGCATTTTATGATTCTAGAATTCATACATTCTGGGATTCTAGAATACAGACATTTTAGGATTCGGAAATTTATACATTCTAGGTTCTGGAGTTTAGACGTTTTGAAGATGCTAGAATTCAGACTTCTTTAGGATTCTAGAATGTGTGCCTTGTAGGATTCCAGAATTCACA
This sequence comes from Saimiri boliviensis, assembly GCF_048565385.1. NCBI lineage: Eukaryota > Metazoa > Chordata > Mammalia > Primates > Cebidae > Saimiri > Saimiri boliviensis. Next base: position 80,245,722 of record NC_133470.1, on the reverse strand, counting down.
CGTTCTAGGATTCTAGAATTCAGACATTTCTTGATGCTAGTATTCAGTCATTCTAAAATTCTAGAATTCAGACATCATCGTTGGATTCTAAAATTAACACTTTCCACAATTCTAGGACTAACACTTTTTAGGGTTTTAGAATTGAGACATTTTATCATTGTAGAATTCTAGAATATGGACATCCTCATATTCTAGAATTCAGACATTTTATGATTTTAGGATTCATACAGTTCAGAACTGTAGAATTCAGACCTTTTTAAGATTCTAGAATTCATACATTTCAGGATTCTAGTATTCAGACATTCTATCATTCTTCCATTCATAGACCTTATGATGCTAAAGTTCATCTGTTCTAGGATTCTGGAATACATCCTTTATTGTAATTCCCGAATTCAACCGTTCTCGTATTCTAGAATTTAGACATTTTGTGATTCTAGAATTCAGATATTCTAAAGCTCTAGAATTCAGATATGGTTGGAGTCCAGATTTCAGACTTTCTACAATTCTAGAACTCAGACATTTTGGGATTCCAGAAATTCACACATTCCAGGATTCTAAAGTCCAATCCTGTCTTAGGATTCTAGAATGCGTACCTTCTAGGATTCTAGAATTCATATAGGTTAGGCTTTTAGAATTCATACATTCTAGGATTCCAGAATTCAGACCTGTATAGGATTCTAGAATTCATACATTCTAGGATTCTAGAATTCGGACCTTTTTAGTATTCTAGAACTCATACATGCTAAGATTCCGGAATTTAGACCAGTTTAAGATTCTAGAAATCATGCACTCTAAAATTCTAGAATGCCTACGTTCTAGGATTCTAAAATTCAGACTTTTTAAGGTTCTAGGATTCGGACATACTATAATTCTACAATTTCCACATTGCTTGAATTCTGGAATTCCGAATTTCTTCATTTATACCATTCTCGCATTCAAAAATTCTAAAATTCATGTATGTGGTGATTCTAGAATTCACACCTTCTCGGATTCTAGAATTCAGACCTCTTTAAAATTCCAGAATTCAGACTTTTTATCCTTCTAGAACTCATGCATTCAAAGATTCTAGAATTCGGATCTATTTAGGATTCTAGAAATCATACACTCTAAGATTCTGGAATTCAGACCTAGTTAGGATTCTAGAATTCATACGTTTGGGCATTCTGGAATCCATACGTTCTAAACTTGCAAATTTCATGCATTCTACAATTCTGGAATACACACCTTTCTAACATTGTGGAATCCATTCTTTCGAGGATTCTAAAATTCAGGCCTTCTTAAAGTTCTTGAATTCATACATTCTAAGGTTCTGGGATTCTAGGATTTGGACACATTAAAGATTCTAGAATTCGTACATTCTAAAATTCTGGAACCCCCATCTTGTTAGCATTCTAGAATGTATACATTATGGGATTCTGGAATTCACGCATTCTGTGAATCTAGAATTCAGACATTGTTTCTGGCATTCAGACGTTCTAAAATTCTAGAATTCAGACATTGTGGGTTTCTGGAACAGAGACGTTCTGCAACACACATTTTAGTCACCTTTTGCTCAGACATTCCGTGAATCTCTCATTCAGATATCCTATGATTCATGCAATCGTTCCTTCCGGGATTTTGGAATTCACACTGTCCTAAGATTCCAGAACTCAGACGTTTTTTGATTCTACCATTCCGGAAATTATACATCCGGAGACTCTAGAATTCTAAAATTTTATGACTCTAGAATTCAGACATTTTGGGAATCTAGAATTCAGACGTTTTAGGATTCTAGAATTCAGACACTGGAAGATTCTAGAATTCGGACCTTTTAAAGATTCCAGAGTCCATACATTCTAGGAATCCATAATTCAGACATCTTCTGAGTCTAGGTTTTCGACATTTTCACATTGGAGAATTCAGACCTGTTGAAGATTCCAGAATGCATACATTCCGAGATTCTGGAATTCACACATACTAAAATTCTAGAATTGAGACATCTTTGGATTCTAGAATTCTAACTGTCTACAATTCTAGAACTCACACATTTTCTGATTCTAGAATTCAGATGTTTTATCGTTTTACAATTCTGTAATTTGGACATGTGCAGATTCTGGAATTCCAGCGTTTTATGATTCTACAATCCATTCATTTTTGGATTCTAGAATTCAGACCCTTTATGATTCCAGAAATCTGACATTCGATGATTCTAGATTTCAGAAATATTTGGGATTCTATAATTCATACATTCTTGGAATCTAGAACTCACACATTCTAGGATTCTGGAATTCATGCATTCTCAAATTATAAAAGTCACACATTCCAGAATTCTAGAATACACGCCTTCTTAACATCGTAGAAGCCATTCTTTCTAGGATTCCAAAATTCAGACGTTTTTACAATGGTAGAATTCATGCATTCTAGGATTCTAGGATTTAGACATATTTAAGACACTAGAATACATACATTCTAAAATTCTAGAATTCAGGTCTTGTTAGGATTCTAGAATTTATACATGATAGGATACTAGAATTCAGACATTCTATGATTCTAGAATTCAGACATTTTCTGTTTCTAGAATTCAGACATTCTGAAATTCTAGAATTCAGCCATTGTTGGATTCTAGAATTGAGACCCTCTACAACACACATTTTAGGAGTCTTGCATTCAGACATTCGATGATTCCCACATTCAGACATCTTATGATCCTAGAATTCAGACCTTCTAGGATTCTAGAATTCGCACTATTTGCAGATTCTAGAATTCATATATTCTAGGAATCTAGGATTCAGACATGTTATGATTCTAGGATTTCGACATTTTTACATTGTAGAATGCAGACCCGTTTAAGATTCTAGAATGCATACATTCCAAGATTCTAGAATATACACCTGCTAAAATTCTAGAATTCAGACATCGTTAGATTCTGGAAATTTAACATTCTACAATTCTAGAAGACACACATTTTCAGATTCTCGGAATCAGACGTCTTATGATTCTACAATTCTAGAATTTAGACATCCGGAGCTTCTAGAATTCTCACATTTTTTTTTTAATTTTAGAATTCAGACATTTTAGGATTCTAGAATTCATGAATTCGAAGATTCCAAAATCCGGATCTCTTTTGGATGCCAGAATTCATACATTATAGGCACCTAAAATTCATACTTTTTAGGATTCTGGAAATCATACATTCTTGGATTCTAGAATTCAGACTTTTCTAGTATTCTAGAGTTCATGCATTCTAAGATTCTGGAATTGAGACCTTTTTCAGATTCTAGAATTCATACACCCTAGGATTCTAGAATTCATTCATTTTAGGATTCTAGAACTAAGACTTTTTATGGTCCTAGAATTCAGATATCCTACCATTCGATAGTTCCGACATGCTTGCATTCTAGAATTCAGCCTTTCTTCCATGGTAGAATTCACACATTTTAGAATTCGAAAATTTTGACATTTTAACGATTCCACAATTCATACATTTTCGGATTCTAGAATTGAGGCATTTTATGATTCTAGAATTCATACATTCTGGGATTCTAGAATACAGACATTTTAGGATTCGGAAATTTATACATTCTAGGTTCTGGAGTTTAGACGTTTTGAAGATGCTAGAATTCAGACTTCTTTAGGATTCTAGAATGTGTGCCTTGTAGGATTCCAGAATTCACACGTTCTAGGATTCTAGAATTCAGACATTTCTTGATGCTAGTATTCAGTCATTCTAAAATTCTAGAATTCAGACATCATCGTTGGATTCTAAAATTAACACTTTCCACAATTCTAGGACTAACACTTTTTAGGGTTTTAGAATTGAGACATTTTATCATTGTAGAATTCTAGAATATGGACATCCTCATATTCTAGAATTCAGACATTTTATGATTTTAGGATTCATACAGTTCAGAACTGTAGAATTCAGACCTTTTTAAGATTCTAGAATTCATACATTTCAGGATTCTAGTATTCAGACATTCTATCATTCTTCCATTCATAGACCTTATGATGCTAAAGTTCATCTGTTCTAGGATTCTGGAATACATCCTTTATTGTAATTCCCGAATTCAACCGTTCTCGTATTCTAGAATTTAGACATTTTGTGATTCTAGAATTCAGATATTCTAAAGCTCTAGAATTCAGATATGGTTGGAGTCCAGATTTCAGACTTTCTACAATTCTAGAACTCAGACATTTTGGGATTCCAGAAATTCACACATTCCAGGATTCTAAAGTCCAATCCTGTCTTAGGATTCTAGAATGCGTACCTTCTAGGATTCTAGAATTCATATAGGTTAGGCTTTTGGAATTCATACATTCTAGGATTCCAGAATTCAGACCTGTATAGGATTTTAGAATTCATACATTCTAGGATTCTAGAATTCGGACCTTTTTAGTATTCTAGAACTCATACATGCTAAGATTCCGGAATTTAGACCAGTTTAAGATTCTAGAAATCATGCACTCTAAAATTCTAGAATGCCTACGTTCTAGGATTCTAAAATTCAGACTTTTTAAGGTTCTAGGATTCGGACATACTATAATTCTACAATTTCCACATTGCTTGAATTCTGGAATTCCGAATTTCTTCATTTATACCATTCTCGCATTCAAAAATTCTAAAATTCATGTATGTGGTGATTCTAGAATTCACACCTTCTCGGATTCTAGAATTCAGACCTCTTTAAAATTCCAGAATTCAGACTTTTTATCCTTCTAGAACTCATGCATTCAAAGATTCTAGAATTCGGATCTATTTAGGATTCTAGAAATCATACACACTATGATTCTGGAATTCAGACCTAGTTAGGATTCTAGAATTCATACGTTTGGGCATTCTGGAATCCATACGTTCTAAACTTGCAAATTTCATGCATTCTACAATTCTGGAATACACACCTTTCTAACATTGTGGAATCCATTCTTTCGAGGATTCTAAAATTCAGGCCTTCTTAAAGTTCTTGAATTCATACATTCTAAGGTTCTGGGATTCTAGGATTTGGACACATTAAAGATTCTAGAATTCGTACATTCTAAAATTCTGGAACCCACATCTTGTTAGCATTCTAGAATGCATACATTATGGGATTCTGGAATTCACGCATTCTGTGAATCTAGAATTCAGACATTGTTTCTGGCATTCAGACGTTCTAAAATTCTAGAATTCAGACATTGTGGGTTTCTGGAACAGAGACGTTCTGCAACACACATTTTAGTCACCTTGTGCTCAGACATTCCGTGAATCTCTCATTCAGATATCCTATGATTCATGCAATCGTTCCTTCCGGGATTTTGGAATTCACACTGTCCTAAGATTCCAGAACTCAGACGTTTTTTGATTCTACCATTCCGGAAATTATACATCCGGAGACTCTAGAATTCTAAAATTTTATGACTCTAGAATTCAGACATTTTGGGAATCTAGAATTCAGACGTTTTAGGATTCTAGAATTCAGACACTGGAAGATTCTAGAATTCGGACCTTTTAAAGATTCCAGAGTCCATACATTCTAGGAATCCATAATTCAGACATCTTCTGAGTCTAGGTTTTCGACATTTTCACATTGGAGAATTCAGACCTGTTGAAGATTCCAGAATGCATACATTCCGAGATTCTGGAATTCACACATACTAAAATTCTAGAATTGAGACATCTTTGGATTCTAGAATTCTAACTGTCTACAATTCTAGAACTCACACATTTTCTGATTCCAGAATTCAGATGTTTTATCGTTTTACAATTCTGTAATTTGGACATGTGCAGATTCTGGAATTCCAGCGTTTTATGATTCTACAATCCATTCATTTTTGGATTCTAGAATTCAGACCCTTTATGATTCCAGAAATCTGACATTCGATGATTCTAGATTTCAGAAATATTTGGGATTCTATAATTCATACATTCTTGGAATCTAGAACTCACACATTCTAGGATTCTGGAATTCATGCATTCTCAAATTATAAAAGTCACACATTCCAGCATTCTAGAATACACGCCTTCTTAACATCGTAGAAGCCATTCTTTCTAGGATTCCAAAATTCAGACGTTTTTACAATGGTAGAATTCATGCATTCTAGGATTCTAGGATTTAGACATATTTAAGACACTAGAATACATACATTCTAAAATTCTAGAATTCAGGTCTTGTTAGGATTCTAGAATTTATACATGATAGGATACTAGAATTCAGACATTCTATGATTCTAGAATTCAGACATTTTCTGTTTCTAGAATTCAGACATTCTGAAATTCTAGAATTCAGCCATTGTTGGATTCTAGAATTGAGACCCTCTACAACACACATTTTAGGAGTCTTGCATTCAGACATTCGATGATTCCCACATTCAGACATCTTATGATCCTAGAATTCAGACCTTCTAGGATTCTAGAATTCGCACTATTTGCAGATTCTAGAATTCAGATATTCTAGGAATCTAGGATTCAGACATGTTATGATTCTAGGATTTCGACATTTTTACATTGTAGAATGCAGACCCGTTTAAGATTCTAGAATGCATACATTCCAAGATACTAGAATATACACCTGCTAAAATTCTAGAATTCAGACATCGTTAGATTCTGGAAATTTAACATTCTACAATTCTAGAACACACACATTTTCAGATTCTCGGAATCAGACGTCTTATGATTCTACAATTCTAGAATTTAGACATCCGGAGCTTCTAGAATTCTCACATTTTTTTTTTAAATTTTAGAATTCAGACATTTTAGGATTCTAGAATTCATGAATTCGAAGATTCCAAAATCCGGATCTCTTTTGGATGCCAGAATTCATACATTATAGGCACCTAAAATTCATACTTTTTAGGATTCTGGAAATCATACATTCTTGGATTCTAGAATTCAGACTTTTCTAGTATTCTAGAGTTCATGCATTCTAAGATTCTGGAATTGAGACCTTTTTCAGATTCTAGAATTCATACACCCTAGGATTCTAGAATTCATTCATTTTAGGATTCTAGAACTAAGACTTTTTATGGTCCTAGAATTCAGATATACTACCATTCGATAGTTCCGACATGCTTGCATTCTAGAATTCAGCCTTTCTTCCATGGTAGAATTCACACATTTTAGAATTCGAAAATTCTGACATTTTAACGATTCCACAATTCATACATTTTCGGATTCTAGAATTGAGGCATTTTATGATTCTAGAATTCATACATTCTGGGATTCTAGAATACAGACATTTTAGGATTCGGAAATTTATACATTCTAGGTTCTGGAGTTTAGACGTTTTGAAGATGCTAGAATTCAGACTTCTTTAGGATTCTAGAATGTGTGCCTTGTAGGATTCCAGAATTCACACGTTCTAGGATTCTAGAATTCAGACATTTCTTGATGCTAGTATTCAGTCATTCTAAAATTCTAGAATTCAGACATCATCGTTGGATTCTAAAATTAACACTTTCCACAATTCTAGGACTAACACTTTTTAGGGTTTTAGAATTGAGACATTTTATCATTGTAGAATTCTAGAATATGGACATCCTCATATTCTAGAATTCAGACATTTTATGATTTTAGGATTCATACAGTTCAGAACTGTAGAATTCAGACCTTTTTAAGATTCTAGAATTCATACATTTCAGGATTCTAGTATTCAGACATTCTATCATTCTTCCATTCATAGACCTTATGATGCTAAAGTTCATCTGTTCTAGGATTCTGGAATACATCCTTTATTGTAATTCCCGAATTCAACCGTTCTCGTATTCTAGAATTTAGACATTTTGTGATTCTAGAATTCAGATATTCTAAAGCTCTAGAATTCAGATATGGTTGGAGTCCAGATTTCAGACTTTCTACAATTCTAGAACTCAGACATTTTGGGATTCCAGAAATTCACACATTACAGGATTCTAAAGTCCAATCCTGTCTTAGGATTCTAGAATGCGTACCTTCTAGGATTCTAGAATTCATATAGGTTAGGCTTTTGGAATTCATACATTCTAGGATTCCAGAATTCAGACCTGTATAGGATTTTAGAATTCATACATTCTAGGATTCTAGAATTCGGACCTTTTTAGTATTCTAGAACTCATACATGCTAAGATTCCGGAATTTAGACCAGTTTAAGATTCTAGAAATCATGCACTCTAAAATTCTAGAATGCCTACGTTCTAGGATTCTAAAATTCAGACTTTTTAAGGTTCTAGGATTCGGACATACTATAATTCTACAATTTCCACATTGCTTGAATTCTGGAATTCCGAATTTCTTCATTTATACCATTCTCGCATTCAAAAATTCTAAAATTCATGTATGTGGTGATTCTAGAATTCACACCTTCTCGGATTCTAGAATTCAGACCTCTTTAAAATTCCAGAATTCAGACTTTTTATCCTTCTAGAACTCATGCATTCAAAGATTCTAGAATTCGGATCTATTTAGGATTCTAGAAATCATACACACTATGATTCTGGAATTCAGACCTAGTTAGGATTCTAGAATTCATACGTTTGGGCATTCTGGAATCCATACGTTCTAAACTTGCAAATTTCATGCATTCTACAATTCTGGAATACACACCTTTCTAACATTGTGGAATCCATTCTTTCGAGGATTCTAAAATTCAGGCCTTCTTAAAGTTCTTGAATTCATACATTCTAAGGTTCTGGTATTCTAGGATTTGGACACATTAAAGATTCTAGAATTCGTACATTCTAAAATTCTGGAACCCACATCTTGTTAGCATTCTAGAATGCATACATTATGGGATTCTGGAATTCACGCATTCTGTGAATCTAGAATTCAGACATTGTTTCTGGCATTCAGACGTTCTAAAATTCTAGAATTCAGACATTGTGGGTTTCTGGAACAGAGACGTTCTGCAACACACATTTTAGTCACCTTGTGCTCAGACATTCCGTGAATCTCTCATTCAGATATCCTATGATTCATGCAATCGTTCCTTCCGGGATTTTGGAATTCACACTGTCCTAAGATTCCAGAACTCAGACGTTTTTTGATTCTACCATTCCGGAAATTATACATCCGGAGACTCTAGAATTCTAAAATTTTATGACTCTAGAATTCAGACATTTTGGGAATCTAGAATTCAGACGTTTTAGGATTCTAGAATTCAGACACTGGAAGATTCTAGAATTCGGACCTTTTAAAGATTCCAGAGTCCATACATTCTAGGAATCCATAATTCAGACATCTTCTGAGTCTAGGTTTTCGACATTTTCACATTGGAGAATTCAGACCTGTTGAAGATACTAGAATGCATACATTCCGAGATTCTGGAATTCACACATACTAAAATTCTAGAATTGAGACATCTTTGGATTCTAGAATTGTATCTGTCTACAATTCTAGAACTCATACATTTTCTGATTCTAGAATTCAGATGTTTTATCGTTTTACAATTCTGTAATTTGGACATGTGCAGATTCAGGATTCCAGCATTTTATGATTCTAGATTCCATTCATTTTTGGATTCTAGAGTTCAGACCCTTTATGATTCTAGAAATCTGACATTCGATGATTCTAGATTTCAGAAATATTTGGGATTCTAGAATTCATACACACGTGAAATCTAGAATTCAGACATTCTAGGATTCTGGAATTCATGCATTCTCAAATTTAAAAAGTCACACATTCCAGAATTCTAGAATGCATGCCTTCTTAACATTGTAGAAGCCATTCTTTCTAGGATTCCAAAATTCAGACGTTTTTACAATGGTAGAATTCATGCGTTCTAGGATTCTAGGATATAGACATATTTAAGACTCTAGAATACATACATTCTAAAATTCTAGAATTCAGGTCTTGTTAGGATTCTAGAATTTATACATGATAGGATACTAGAATTCACATATTCTATGATTCTAGAATTCAGACATTTTATGTTTCTAGAATTCAGACATTCTGAAATTCTGGAATTCAGCCATTGTTGGATTCTAGAATTGAGACCCTCTGCAACACACATTTTAGGAGTCTTGCATTCAGACATTCCATGATTCCCATATTCAGACATCTTATCATCCTAGAATTCAGACCTTCTAGGATTCTAGAATTTGCACTATTTACAGATTATAGAATTCATACATTCAAGGAATCTATGATTCAGTCATGTTATGATTCTAGGATTTTGACATTTTTACATTGTAGAATTCAGAGCCGTTTAAGATTCTAGAATGCATACATTCCAAGATTCTAGAATTCAAACCTGCTAAAATTCTAGAATTCAGACATCGTTGGATTCTGGAAATTTAACATTCTACAATTCTAGAACACACACATTTTCAGATTCTCGAATTCAGACGTGTTATGATTCTACAATTCTAGAATTTAGACATCCGGAACTTCTAAATTCTCACCTTTTTTTTTTTTTGGTTCTAGAATTCAGACATTTTAGGATTCTAGAATTCATGCATTTGAAGATTCTGAAATCCGGATCTTTTTTTGGATGCCATTATTCATATATTCTAGGGACCTAGGTTTCCTACTTTTTAGGTTTCTGGAAATCGTACATTCTAGGATTCTGGAATTCCAGAATTCAGACCTTTAGAGGATTCTGGAGTTCATTCATTCTAGGATTCTAGATTTCAGACTTTTCTAGTATTCTAGAATTCATGTATTCTTATATTCTGGAATTGAGACGTTTTTCAGATTCTAGAATTCATACACCCTGGGATTCTAGCATTCATTCATTTTAGGATTCTAGAACTAAGACTTTTTATGGTCCTAGAATTCAGACATACTACCATTCGACAGTTCCGACATGCTTGCATTCTAGAATTCAGCATTTCTTCCATGGTAGAATTCACACATTTTAGAATTCGAAAATTTTGACATTTTAACGATTCCACAATTCATACATTTTTCGGATTCTAGAATTGAGGCATTTTATGATTCTAGAATTCATACATTCCGGAATTCTAGAATACAGACTTTTTAGGATTCAGAAATTTATACATTCTACGATTTTAGAGGTTAGACGTTTTAAAGATGCTAGAATTCAGACTTCTTTAGGATTCTAGAATTTGTGCCTTGTAGGATTCCAGAATTCACACTTTCTAGCATTCTAGAATTCAGATATTTCTTGATGCTAGAATTCAGTCATTGTAAAATTCTAGAATTCAGACATCATCGCTGGATTCTGAAATTAAGACTTTCCACAATTCTAGGACTAACATTTTTTAGGGTTTTAGAATTGAGACATTTTATCATTGTAGAATTCTAGAATATGGACATCCTCATATTCTAGAATTCAGACATTTTATGATTTTAGGATTCATACAGTTTAGCACTATAGAATTCAGACCTTTTTAAGATTCTAGAATTCATACATTTCAGGATTCTAGTATTCAGACATTCTATCATTCTTCCATTCATAGACCTTATGATTCTACAATTCATCTCTTCTAGGATTCTGGAACTCATCCTATATGATAATTCCCAATTTCAAACGTTCCTGTATTCTAGAATTTAGACATTTTGTGATTCTAGAATTCAGATATTCTAAAGCTCTAGAATTCAGATATGGTTGGAGTCCAGATTTCAGACTTTCTACAATTCTAGAACTCAGATATTTTGTGTTTCCAGAATTTCACACATTCCAGGATTCTAAAGTTCAATCCTGTCTTAGGATTCTAGAATGCGTACCTTCTAGGATTCTGGAATTCATACAGGTTGGGGTTCTAGAATTCATACATTCTAGGATTCCAGAATTCAAACCTTTATAGGATTCTAGAATTAATTCATTCAAGGATTCTAGAATCCGGACCTTTTTAGGATTCTAGAACTCATACATGCTAAGATTCCGGAATTTGGACCAGTTTAAGATTCTAGAATTCATACACTCTAAAATTCTAGAATGCCTACGTTCTAGGATTCTAAAATTCAGACTTTTTAAGGTTCTAGGATTCGGACATACTATAATTCTACAATTTCCACACTGCTTGAATTCTGGAATTCCGAATTTCTTCATTTATACCATTCTCGCATTTAAAAATTCTAAAATTCATGTATTTGGTGATTCTAGAATTCACACCTTCTCGGATTCTAGAATTCAGACCTCTTTAGGATTCCAGAATTCAGACTTTGTTCATTCTAGAACTCATGCATTAAAAGATTCTAGAATTCAGATCTATTTAGGATTCTAGAATTCATACATTCTAAGATTCTAGAATTCAGACCTAGTTAGGATTCTAGAATTCATACGTTTGGGCATTCTGGAATCCATACGTTCTAAACTTGCAAATTTTATGCATTCTACAATTCTAGGCTACACACCTTTCTAACATTGTGGAATCCATTCTTTCGAGGATTCTAAAATTCAGGCCTTCTTAAAGTTCTTGAATTCATACATTCTAGGATTCTAGGATTCTAGGATTTGGACACATTTAAGATTCTAGAATTCATACATTCTAAAATTCTGGAACCCAGATCTTGTTAGGATTCTAGAATGCATACATTATGGGATACTGGAATTCACCCATTCTGTGAGTCTAGAATTCAGACATTGTTTCTGGCATTCAGACGTTCTAAAATTCTAGAATTCAGACATCGTGGGTTTCTGGAACGGAGACATTCTGCAACACACATTTTAGTAGTCTTGCGTTCAGACATTCTGTGAATCTCGCATTCAGATATCCTATGATTCATGGAATCGTACCTTCCGGGATTCTGGAATTCACACTGTCCTAAGATTCCAGAACTCAGACGTTTCTTGATTCTACCATTCCGGAAATTAGACGTCCGGAGACTCTAGAATTCTAACATTTTATGACTCTAGAATTCAGACGTTTTAGGATTCTAGAATTCAGACATTGGAAGATTCTAGAATTCGGACCTTTTAAAGATTCTAGAGTCCATACATTCTAGAAATCCATAATTCAGACATCTTCTGAGTCTAGGTTTTCGACATTTTCACATTGGAGAATTCAGACCTGTTGAAGATTCCAGAATGCATACATTCCGAGATTCTGGAATTCACACATACTAAAGTTCTAGAATTGAGACATCTTTGGATTCTAGAATTCTAACTGTCTACAATTCTAGAACTCACACATTTTCTGATTCTAGAATTCAGATGTTTTATCGTTTTACAATTCTGTAATTTGGACATGTGCAGATTCTGGAATTCCAGCGTTTTATGATTCTACAATCCATTCATTTTTGGATTCTAGAATTCAGACCCTTTATGATTCCAGATATCTGACATTCGATGATTCTAGATTTCAGAAATATTTGGGATTCTATAATTCATACATTCTTGGAATCTAGAACTCACACATTCTAGGATTCTGGAATTCATGCATTCTCAAATTATAAAAGTCACACATTCCAGCATTCTAGAATACACGCCTTCTTAACATCGTAGAAGCCATTCTTTCTAGGATTCCAAAATTCAGACGTTTTTACAATGGTAGAATTCATGCATTCTAGGATTCTAGGATTTAGACATATTTAAGACACTAGAATACATACATTCTAAAATTCTAGAATTCAGGTCTTGTTAGGATTCTAGAATTTATACATGATAGGATACTAGAATTCAGACATTCTATGATTCTAGAATTCAGACATTTTCTGTTTCTAGAATTCAGACATTCTGAAATTCTAGAATTCAGCCATTGTTGGATTCTAGAATTGAGACCCTCTACAACACACATTTTAGGAGTCTTGCATTCAGACATTCGATGATTCCCACATTCAGACATCTTATCATCCTAGAATTCAGACCTTCTAGGATTCTAGAATTCGCACTATTTGCAGATTCTAGAATTCATATATTCTAGGAATCTAGGATTCAGACATGTTATGATTCTAGGATTTCGACATTTTTACATTGTAGAATGCAGACCCGTTTAAGATTCTAGAATGCATACATTCCAAGATTCTAGAATATACACCTGCTAAAATTCTAGAATTCAGACATCGTTAGATTCTGGAAATTTAACATTCTACAATTCTAGAACACACACATTTTCAGATTCTCGGAATCAGACGTCTTATGATTCTAGAATTCTAGAATTTAGACATCCGGAGCTTCTAGAATTCTCACATTTTTTTTTTAATTTTAGAATTCAGACATTTTAGGATTCTAGAATTCATGAATTCGAAGATTCCAAAATCCGGATCTTTTTTGGATGCCAGAATTCATACATTATAGGCACCTAAAATTCATACTTTTTAGGATTCTGGAAATCATACATTCTTGGATTCTAGAATTCAGACTTTTCTAGTATTCTAGAGTTCATGCATTCTAAGATTCTGGAATTGAGACCTTTTTCAGATTCTAGAATTCATACACCCTAGGATTCTAGAATTCATTCATTTTAGGATTCTAGAACTAAGACTTTTTATGGTCCTAGAATTCAGATATACTACCATTCGATAGTTCCGACATGCTTGCATTCTAGAATTCAGCCTTTCTTCCATGGTAGAATTCACACATTTTAGAATTCGAAAATTTTGACATTTTAACGATTCCACAATTCATACATTTTCGGATTCTAGAATTGAGGCATTTTATGATTCTAGAATTCATACATTCTGGGATTCTAGAATACAGACATTTTAGGATTCGGAAATTTATACATTCTAGGTTCTGGAGTTTAGACGTTTTGAAGATGCTAGAATTCAGACTTCTTTAGGATTCTAGAATGTGTGCCTTGTAGGATTCCAGAATTCACACGTTCTAGGATTCTAGAATTCAGACATTTCTTGATGCTAGTATTCAGTCATTCTAAAATTCTAGAATTCAGACATCATCGTTGGATTCTAAAATTAACACTTTCCACAATTCTAGGACTAACACTTTTTAGGGTTTTAGAATTGAGACATTTTATCATTGTAGAATTCTAGAATATGGACATCCTCATATTCTAGAATTCCGACATTTTATGATTTTAGGATTCATACAGTTCAGAACTGTAGAATTCAGACCTTTTTAAGATTCTAGAATTCATACATTTCAGGATTCTAGTATTCAGACATTCTATCATTCTTCCATTCATAGACCTTATGATGCTAAAGTTCATCTGTTCTAGGATTCTGGAATACATCCTTTATTGTAATTCCCGAATTCAACCGTTCTCGTATTCTAGAATTTAGACATTTTGTGATTCTAGTATTCAGATATTCTAAAGCTCTAGAATTCAGATATGGTTGGAGTACAGATTTCAGACTTTCTACAATTCTAGAACTCAGACATTTTGGGATTCCAGAAATTCACACATTCCAGGATTCTAAAGTCCAATCCTGTCTTAGGATTCTAGAATGCGTACCTTCTAGGATTCTAGAATTCATATAGGTTAGGCTTTTAGAATTCATACATTCTAGGATTCCAGAATTCAGACCTGTATAGGATTCTAGAATTCATACATTCTAGGATTCTAGAATTCGGAACTTTTTAGTATTCTAGAACTCATACATGCTACGATTCCGGAATTTAGACCAGTTTAAGATTCTAGAAATCATGCACTCTAAAATTCTAGAATTCCTACGTTCTACGATTCTAAAATTCAGACTTTTTAAGGTTCTAGGATTCGGACATACTATAATTCTACAATTTCCACATTGCTTGAATTCTGGAATTCCGAATTTCTTCATTTATACCATTCTCGCATTCAAAAATTCTAAAATTCATGTATGTGGTGATTCTAGAATTCACACCTTCTCGGATTCTAGAATTCAGACCTCTTTAGGATTCCAGAATTCAGACTTTTTATCCTTCTAGAACTCATGCATTCAAAGATTCTAGAATTCGGATCTATTTAGGATTCTAGAAATCATACACTCTAAGATTCTGGAATTCAGACCTAGTTAGGATTCTAGAATTCATACGTTTGGGCATTCTGGAATCCATACTTTCTAAACTTGCAAATTTCATGCATTCTACAATTCTGGAATACACACCTTTCTAACATTGTGGAATCCATTCTTTCGGGGATTCTAAAATTCAGGCCTTCTTAAATTTCTTGAATTCATACATTCTAAGGTTCTGGGATTCTAGGATTTGGACACATTAAAGATTCTAGAATTCGTACATTCTAAAATTCTGGAACCCACATCTTGTTAGCATTCTAGAATGCATACATTATGGGATTCTGGAATTCACGCATTCTGTGAATCTAGAATTCAGACATTGTTTCTGGCATTCAGACGTTCTAAAATTCTAGAATTCAGACATTGTGGGTTTCTGGAACAGAGACGTTCTGCAACACACATTTTAGTCACCTTGTGCTCAGACATTCCGTGAATCTCTCATTCAGATATCCTATGATTCATGGAATCGTTCCTTCCGGGATTTTGGAATTCACACTGTCCTAAGATTCCAGAACGTTTTTTGATTCTACCATTCCGGAAATTATACATCCGGAGACTCTAGAATTCTAAAATTTTATGACTCTAGAATTCAGACATTTTGGGAATCTAGAACTCAGACGTTTTAGGATTCTAGAATTCAGACACTGGAAGATTCTAGAATTCGGACCTTTTAAAGATTCCAGAGTCCATACATTCTAGGAATCCATAATTCAGACATCTTCTGAGTCTAGGTTTTCGACATTTTCACATTGGAGAATTCAGACCTGTTGAAGATACTAGAATGCATACATTCCGAGATTCTGGAATTCACACATACTAAAATTCTAGGATTGAGACATCTTTGGATTCTAGAATTGTATCTGTCTACAATTCTAGAACTCATACATTTTCTGATTCTAGAATTCAGATGATTTATCGTTTTACAATTCTGTAATTTGGACATGTGCAGATTCAGGATTCCAGCGTTTTATGATTCTAGATTCCATTCATTTTTGGATTCTAGAGTTCAGACCCTTTATGATTCTAGAAATCTGACATTCGATGATTCTAGATTTCAGAAATATTTGGGATTCTAGAATTCATACACTCTTGAAATCTAGAATTCATACATTCTAGGATTCTGGAATTCATGCATTCTCAAATTAAAAAATTCACACATTCCAGAATTCTAGAATACATACCCTTCTTAACATTGTAGAAGCCATTCTTTCTAGGATTCCAAAATTCAGACGTTTTTACAATGGTAGAATTCATGCGTTCTAGGATTCTAGGATATAGACATATTTAAGACTCTAGAATACATACATTCTAAAATTCTAGAATTCAGGTCTTGTTAGGATTCTAGAATTTATACATGATAGGATACTAGAATTCACATATTCTATGATTCTAGAATTCAGACATTTTATGTTTCTAGAATTCAGACATTCTGAAATTCTGGAATTCAGCCATTGTTGGATTCTAGAATTGAGACCCTCTGCAACACACATTTTAGGAGTCTTGCATTCAGACATTCCATGATTCCCATATTCAGACATCTTATCATCCTAGAATTCAGACCTTCTAGGATTCTAGAATTTGCACTATTTACAGATTCTAGAATTCATACATTCAAGGAATCTATGATTCAGTCATGTTATGATTCTAGGATTTTGACATTTTTACATTGTAGAATTCAGAGCCGTTTAAGATTCTAGAATGCATACATTCCAAGATTCTAGAATTCAAACCTGCTAAAATTCTAGAATTCAGACATCGTTGGATTCTGGAAATTTAACATTCTACAATTCTAGAACACACACATTTTCAGATTCTCGAATTCAGACGTGTTATGATTCTACAATTCTAGAATTTAGACATCTGGAACTTCTAAATTCTCACCTTTTTTTTTTTTGGTACTAGAATTCAGACATTTTAGGATTCTAGAATTCATGCATTTGAAGATTCTGAAATCCGGATCTTTTTTTGGATGCCAGAATTCATATATTCTAGGGACCTAGGTTTCCTACTTTTTAGGTTTCTGGAAATCATACATTCTAGGATTCTGGAATTCCAGAATTCAGACCTTTAGAGGATTCTGGAGTTCATTCACTCTAGGATTCTAGATTTCAGACTTTTCTAGTGTTCTAGAATTCATGTATTCTTATATTCTGGAATTGAGACCTTTTTCAGATTCTAGAATCCATACACCCTGGGATTCTAGCATTCATTCATTTTAGGATTCTAGAACTAAGACTTTTTATGGTCCTAGAATTCAGACATACTACCATTCGACAGTTCCGACATGCTTGCATTCTAGAATTCAGCATTTCTTCCATGGTAG
Organism: Saimiri boliviensis; assembly: GCF_048565385.1. NCBI lineage: Eukaryota > Metazoa > Chordata > Mammalia > Primates > Cebidae > Saimiri > Saimiri boliviensis. The sequence continues at coordinate 80,227,612 of NC_133470.1, read as the reverse complement.
AATTCACACATTTTAGAATTCGAAAATTTTGACATTTTAACGATTCCACAATTCATACATTTTTCGGATTCTAGAATTGAGGCATTTTATGATTCTAGAATTCATACATTCCGGAATTCTAGAATACAGACTTTTTAGGATTCAGAAGTTTATACATTCTACGATTTTAGAGGTTAGACGTTTTAAAGATGCTAGAATTCAGACTTCTTTAGGATTCTAGAATTTGTGCCTTGTAGGATTCCAGAATTCACACTTTCTAGCATTCTAGAATTCAGATATTTCTTGATGCTAGAATTCAGTCATTGTAAAATTCTAGAATTCAGACATCATCGCTGGATTCTGAAATTAAGACTTTCCACAATTCTAGGACTAACATTTTTTAGGGTTTTAGAATTGAGACATTTTATCATTGTAGAATTCTAGAATATGGACATCCTCATATTCTAGAATTCAGACATTTTATGATTTTAGGATTCATACAGTTTAGCACTATAGAATTCAGACCTTTTTAAGATTCTAGAATTCATACATTTCAGGATTCCAGTATTCAGACATTCTATCATTCTTCCATTCATAGACCTTATGATTCTACAATTCATCTCTTCTAGGATTCTGGAACTCATCCTATATTATAATTCCCAATTTCAAACGTTCCTGTATTCTAGAATTTAGACATTTTGTGATTCTAGAATTCAGATATTCTAAAGCTCTAGAATTCAGATATGGTTGGAGTCCAGATTTCAGACTTTCTACAATTCTAGAACTCAGATATTTTGTGTTTCCAGAATTTCACACATTCCAGGATTCTAAAGTTCAATCCTGTCTTAGGATTCTAGAATGCGTACCTTCTAGGATTCTGGAATTCATACAGGTTGGGGTTCTAGAATTCATACATTCTAGGATTCCAGAATTCAAACCTTTATAGGATTCTAGAATTAATTCATTCAAGGATTCTAAAATCCGGACCTTTTTAGGATTCTAGAACTCATACATGCTAAGATTCCGGAATTTAGACCAGTTTAAGATTCTAGAATTCATACACTCTAAAATTCTAGAATGCCTACGTTCTACGATTCTAAAATTCAGACTTTTTAAGGTTCTAGGATTCGGACATACTATAATTCTACAATTTCCACATTGCTTGAATTCTGGAATTCCGAATTTCTTCATTTATACCATCCTCGCATTTAAAAATTCTAAACTTCATGTATTTGGTGATTCTAGAATTCACACCTTCTCGGATTCTAGAATTCAGACCTCTTTAGGATTCCAGAATTCAGACTTTGTTCATTCTAGAACTCATGCATTAAAACATTCTAGAATTCAGATCTATTTAGGATTCTAGAATTCATACATTCTAAGATTCTAGAATTCAGACCTAGTTAGGATTCTAGAATTCATACGTTTGGGCATTCTGGAATCCATACGTTCTAAACTTGCAAATTTTATGCATTCTACAATTCTAGGCTACACACCTTTCTAACATTGTGGAATCCATTCTTTCGAGGATTCTAAAATTCAGGCCTTCTTAAAGTTCTTGAATTCATACATTCTAGGATTCTAGGATTCTAGGATTTGGACACATTTAAGATTCTAGAATTCATACATTCTAAAATTCTGGAACCCAGATCTTGTTAGGATTCTAGAATGCATACATTATGGGATACTGGAATTCACCCATTCTGTGAGTCTAGAATTCAGACATTGTTTCTGGCATTCAGACGTTCTAAAATTCTAGAATTCAGACATCGTGGGTTTCTGGAACGGAGACATTCTGCAACACACATTTTAGTAGTCTTGCGTTCAGACATTCTGTGAATCTCGCATTCAGATATCCTATGATTCATGGAATCGTACCTTCCGACATTCTGGAATTCACACTGTCCTAAGATTCCAGAACTCAGACGTTTCTTGATTCTACCATTCCGGAAATTAGAAGTCCGGAGACTCTAGAATTCTAACATTTTATGACTCTAGAATTCAGACATTTTAGGATTCTAGAATTCAGACGTTTTAGGATTCTAGAATTCAGATATTGGAAGATTCTAGAATTCGGACCTTTTAAAGATTCTAGAGTCCATATATTCTAGGAATCCATAATTCAGACATCTTCTGAGTCTAGGTTTTCGACATTTTCACATTGGAGAATTCAGACCTGTTGAAGATTCTAGAATGCATACATTCCGAGATTCTGGAATTCACACATACTAAAATTCTAGAATTGAGACATCTTTGGATTCTAGAATTGTATCTGTCTACAATTCTAGAACTCATACATTTTCTGATTCTAGAATTCAGATGTCTTATCGTTTTACAATTCTGTAATTTGGACATGTGCAGATTCAGGATTCCAGCGTTTTATGATTCTAGATTCCATTCATTTTTGGATTCTAGAGTTCAGACCCTTTATGATTCTAGAAATCTGACATTCGATGATTCTACATTTCAGAAATATTCGGGATTCTAGAATTCATACACTCTTGAAATCTAGAATTCATACATTCTAGGATTCTGGAATTCATGCATTCTCAAATTAAAAAAGTCACACATTCCAGAATTCTAGAATACATGCCTTCTTAACATTGTAGAAGCCATTCTTTCTAGGATTCCAAAATTCAGACGTTTTTACAATGGTAGAATTCATGCGTTCTAGGATTCTAGGATATAGACATATTTAAGACTCTAGAATACATACATTCTAAAATTCTAGAATTCAGGTCTTGTTAGGATTCTAGAATTTATACATGATAGGATACTAGAATTCACATATTCTATGATTCTAGAATTCAGACATTTTATGTTTCTAGAATTCAGACATTCTGAAATTCTGGAATTCAGCCATTGTTGGATTCTAGAATTGAGACCCTCTGCAACACACATTTTAGGAGTCTTGCATTCAGACATTCCATGATTCCCATATTCAGACATCTTATCATCCTAGAATTCAGACCTTCTAGGATTCTAGAATTTGCACTATTTACAGATTCTAGAATTCATACATTCAAGGAATCTATGATTCAGTCATGTTATGATTCTAGGATTTTGACATTTTTACATTGTAGAATTCAGAGCCGTTTAAGATTCTAGAATGCATACATTCCAAGATTCTAGAATTCAAACCTGCTAAAATTCTAGAATTCAGACATCGTTGGATTCTGGAAATTTAACATTCTACAATTCTAGAACACACACATTTTCAGATTCTCGAATTCAGACGTGTTATGATTCTACTATTCTAGAATTTAGACATCAGGAACTTCTAAATTCTCACCTTTTTTTTTTTTTTTTTTTTTTTGGTTCTAGAATTCAGACATTTTAGGATTCTAGAATTCATGCATTTGAAGATTCTGAAATCCGGATCTTTTTTTGGATGCCAGAATTCATATATTCTAGGGACCTAGGTTTCCTACTTTTTAGGTTTCTGGAAATCATACATTCTAGGATTCTGGAATTCCAGAATTCAGACCTTTAGAGGATTCTGGAGTTCATTCATTCTAGGATTCTAGATTTCAGACTTTTCTAGTATTCTAGAATTCATGTATTCTTATATTCTGGAATTGAGACCTTTTTCAGATTCTAGAATTCATACACCCTGGGATTCTAGCATTCATTCATTTTAGGATTCTAGAACTAAGACTTTTTATGGTCCTAGAATTCAGACATACTACCATTCGACAGTTCCGACATGCTTGCATTCTAGAATTCAGCATTTCTTCCATGGTAGAATTCACACATTTTAGAATTCGAAAATTTTGACATTTTAACGATTCCACAATTCATACATTTTTCGGATTCTAGAATTGAGGCATTTTATGATTCTAGAATTCATACATTCCGGAATTCTAGAATACAGACTTTTTAGGATTCAGAAATTTATACATTCTACGATTTTAGAGGTTAGACGTTTTAAAGATGCTAGAATTCAGACTTCTTTAGGATTCTAGAATTTGTGCCTTGTAGGATTCCAGAATTCACACTTTCTAGCATTCTAGAATTCAGATATTTCTTGATGCTAGAATTCAGTCATTGTAAAATTCTAGAATTCAGACATCATCGCTGGATTCTAAAATTAAGACTTTCCACAATTCTAGGACTAACATTTTTTAGGGTTTTAGAATTGAGACATTTTATCACTGTAGAATTCTAGAATATGGACATCCTCATATTCTAGAATTCAGACATTTTATGATTTTAGGATTCATACAGTTTAGCACTATAGAATTCAGACCTTTTTAAGATTCTAGAATTCATACATTTCAGGATTCTAGTATTCAGACATTCTATCATTCTTCCATTCATAGACCTTATGATTCTACAATTCATCTCTTCTAGGATTCTGGAACTCATCCTATATTATAATTCCCAATTTCAAACGTTCCTGTATTCTAGAATTTAGACATTTTGTGATTCTAGAATTCAGATATTCTAAAGCTCTAGAATTCAGATATGGTTGGAGTCCAGAATTCAGACTTTCTACAATTCTAGAACTCAGATATTTTGTGTTTCCAGAATTTCACACATTCCAGGATTCTAAAGTTCAATCCTGTCTTAGGATTCTAGAATGCGTACCTTCTAGGATTCTGGAATTCATACAGGTTGGGGTTCTATAATTCATACATTCTAGGATTCCAGAATTCAAACCTTTATAGGATTCTAGAATTAATTCATTCAAGGATTCTAGAATCCGGACCTTTTTAGGATTCTAGAACTCATACATGCTAAGATTCCGGAATTTAGACCAGTTTAAGATTCTAGAATTCATACACTCTAAAATTCTAGAATGCCTACGTTCTACGATTCTAAAATTCAGACTTTTTAAGGTTCTAGGATTCGGACATACTATAATTCTACAATTTCCACACTGCTTGAATTCTGGAATTCCGAATTTCTTCATTTATACCATTCTCGCATTTAAAAATTCTAAAATTCATGTATTTGGTGATTCTAGAATTCACACCTTCTCGGATTCTAGAATTCAGACCTCTTTAGGATTCCAGAATTCAGACTTTGTTCATTCTGGAACTCATGCATTAAAAGATTCTAGAATTCAGATCTATTTAGGATTCTAGAATTCATACATTCTAAGATTCTAGAATTCAGACCTAGTTAGGATTCTAGAATTCATACGTTTGGGCATTCTGGAATCCATACGTTCTAAACTTGCAAATTTTATGCATTCTACAATTCTAGGGTACACACCTTTCTAACATTGTGGAATCCATTCTTTCGAGGATTCTAAAATTCAGGCCTTCTTAAAGTTCTTGAATTCATACATTCTAGGATTCTAGGATTCTAGGATTTGGACACATTTAAGATTCTAGAATTCATACATTCTAAAATTCTGGAACCCAGATCTTGTTAGGATTCTAGAATGCATACATTATGGGATACTGGAATTCACCCATTCTGTGAGTCTAGAATTCAGACATTGTTTCTGGCATTCAGACGTTCTAAAATTCTAGAATTCAGACATCGTGGGTTTCTGGAACGGAGACATTCTGCAACACACATTTTAGTAGTCTTGCGTTCAGACATTCTGTGAATCTCGCATTCAGATATCCTATGATTCATGGAATCGTACCTTCCGGGATTCTGGAATTCACACTGTCCTAAGATTCCAGAACTCAGACGTTTCTTGATTCTACCATTCCGGAAATTAGAAGTCCGGAGACTCTAGAATTCTAACATTTTATGACTCTAGAATTCAGACATTTTAGGATTCTAGAATTCAGACGTTTTAGGATTCTAGAATTCAGACATTGGAAGATTCTAGAATTCGGACCTTTTAAAGATTCCAGAGTCCATACATTCTAGGAATCCATAATTCAGACATCTTCTGAGTCTAGGTTTTCGACATTTTCACATTGGAGAATTCAGACCTGTTGAAGATTCTAGAATGCATACATTCCGAGATTCTGGAATTCACACATACTAAAATTCTAGAATTGAGACATCTTTGGATTCTAGAATTGTATCTGTCTACAATACTAGAACTCATACATTTTCTGATTCTAGAATTCAGATGTCTTATCGTTTTACAATTCTGTAATTTGGACATGTGCAGATTCAGGATTCCAGCGTTTTATGATTCTAGATTCCATTCATTTTTGGATTCTAGAGTTCAGACCCTTTATGATTCTAGAAATCTGACATTCGATGATTCTAGATTTCAGAAATATTTGGGATTCTAGAATTCATACACTCTTGAAATCTAGAATTCATACATTCTAGGATTCTGGAATTCATGCATTCTCAAATTAAAAAAGTCACACATTCCAGAATTCTAGAATGCATGCCTTCTTAACATTGTAGAAGCCATTCTTTCTAGGATTCCAAAATTCAGACGTTTTTACAATGGTAGAATTCATGCGTTCTAGGATTCTAGGATATAGACATATTTAAGACTCTAGAATACATACATTCTAAAATTCTAGAATTCAGGTCTTGTTAGGATTCTAGAATTTATACATGATAGGATACTAGAATTCACATATTCTATGATTCTAGAATTCAGACATTTTATGTTTCTAGAATTCAGACATTCTGAAATTCTGGAATTCAGCCATTGTTGGATTCTAGAATTGAGACCCTCTGCAACACACATTTTAGGAGTCTTGCATTCAGACATTCCATGATTCCCATATTCAGACATCTTATCATCCTAGAATTCAGACCTTCTAGGATTCTAGAATTTGCACTATTTACAGATTCTAGAATTCATACATTCAAGGAATCTATGATTCAGTCATGTTATGATTCTAGGATTTTGACATTTTTACATTGTAGAATTCAGAGCCGTTTAAGATTCTAGAATGCATACATTCCAAGATTCTAGAATTCAAACCTGCTAAAATTCTAGAATTCAGACATCGTTGGATTCTGGAAATTTAACATTCTACAATTCTAGAACACACACATTTTCAGATTCTCGAATTCAGACGTGTTATGATTCTACAATTCTAGAATTTAGACATCTGGAACTTCTAAATTCTCACCTTTTTTTTTTTTGGTTCTAGAATTCAGACATTTTAGGATTCTAGAATTCATGCATTTGAAGATTCTGAAATCCGGATCTTTTTTTGGATGCCAGAATTCTTATATTCTAGGGACCTAGGTTTCCTACTTTTTAGGTTTCTGGAAATCATACATTCTAGGATTCTGGAATTCCAGAATTCAGACCTTTAGAGGATTCTGGAGTTCATTCATTCTAGGATTCTAGATTTCAGACTTTTCTAGTATTCTAGAATTCATGTATTCTTATATTCTGGAATTGAGACCTTTTTCAGATTCTAGAATTCATACACCCTGGGATTCTAGCATTCATTCATTTTAGGATTCTAGAACTAAGACTTTTTATGGTCCTAGAATTCAGACATACTACCATTCGACAGTTCCGACATGCTTGCATTCTAGAATTCAGCATTTCTTCCATGGTAGAATTCACACATTTTAGAATTCGAAAATTTTGACATTTTAACGATTCCACAATTCATACATTTTTCGGATTCTAGAATTGAGGCATTTTATGATTCTAGAATTCATACATTCCGGAATTCTAGAATACAGACTTTTTAGGATTCAGAAATTTATACATTCTACGATTTTAGAGGTTAGACGTTTTAAAGATGCTAGAATTCAGACTTCTTTAGGATTCTAGAATTTGTGCCTTGTAGGATTCCAGAATTCACACTTTCTAGCATTCTAGAATTCAGATATTTCTTGATGCTAGAATTCAGTCATTGTAAAATTCTAGAATTCAGACATCATCGCTGGATTCTAAAATTAAGACTTTCCACAATTCTAGGACTAACATTTTTTAGGGTTTTAGAATTGAGACATTTTATCACTGTAGAATTCTAGAATATGGACATCCTCATATTCTAGAATTCAGACATTTTATGATTTTAGGATTCATACAGTTTAGCACTATAGAATTCAGACCTTTTTAAGATTCTAGAATTCATACATTTCAGGATTCTAGTATTCAGACATTCTATCATTCTTCCATTCATAGACCTTATGATTCTACAATTCATCTCTTCTAGGATTCTGGAACTCATCCTATATTATAATTCCCAATTTCAAACGTTCCTGTATTCTAGAATTTAGACATTTTGTGATTCTAGAATTCAGATATTCTAAAGCTCTAGAATTCAGATATGGTTGGAGTCCAGAATTCAGACTTTCTACAATTCTAGAACTCAGATATTTTGTGTTTCCAGAATTTCACACATTCCAGGATTCTAAAGTTCAATCCTGTCTTAGGATTCTAGAATGCGTACCTTCTAGGATTCTGGAATTCATACAGGTTGGGGTTCTAGAATTCATACATTCTAGGATTCCAGAATTCAAACCTTTATAGGATTCTAGAATTAATTCATTCAAGGATTCTAGAATCCGGACCTTTTTAGGATTCTAGAACTCATACATGCTAAGATTCCGGAATTTAGACCAGTTTAAGATTCTAGAATTCATACACTCTAAAATTCTAGAATGCCTACGTTCTACGATTCTAAAATTCAGACTTTTTAAGGTTCTAGGATTCGGACATACTATAATTCTACAATTTCCACACTGCTTGAATTCTGGAATTCCGAATTTCTTCATTTATACCATTCTCGCATTTAAAAATTCTAAAATTCATGTATTTGGTGATTCTAGAATTCACACCTTCTCGGATTCTAGAATTCAGACCTCTTTAGGATTCCAGAATTCAGACTTTGTTCATTCTGGAACTCATGCATTAAAAGATTCTAGAATTCAGATCTATTTAGGATTCTAGAATTCATACATTCTAAGATTCTAGAATTCAGACCTAGTTAGGATTCTAGAATTCATACGTTTGGGCATTCTGGAATCCATACGTTCTAAACTTGCAAATTTTATGCATTCTACAATTCTAGGCTACACACCTTTCTAACATTGTGGAATCCATTCTTTCGAGGATTCTAAAATTCAGGCCTTCTTAAAGTTCTTGAATTCATACATTCTAGGATTCTAGGATTCTAGGATTTGGACACATTTAAGATTCTAGAATTCATACATTCTAAAATTCTGGAACCCAGATCTTGTTAGGATTCTAGAATGCATACATTATGGGATACTGGAATTCACCCATTCTGTGAGTCTAGAATTCAGACATTGTTTCTGGCATTCAGACGTTCTAAAATTCTAGAATTCAGACATCGTGGGTTTCTGGAACGGAGACATTCTGCAACACACATTTTAGTAGTCTTGCGTTCAGACATTCTGTGAATCTCGCATTCAGATATCCTATGATTCATGGAATCGTACCTTCCGGGATTCTGGAATTCACACTGTCCTAAGATTCCAGAACTCAGACGTTTCTTGATTCTACCATTCCGGAAATTAGAAGTCCGGAGACTCTAGAATTCTAACATTTTATGACTCTAGAATTCAGACATTTTAGGATTCTAGAATTCAGACGTTTTAGGATTCTAGAATTCAGACATTGGAAGATTCTAGAATTCGGACCTTTTAAAGATTCCAGAGTCCATACATTCTAGGAATCCATAATTCAGACATCTTCTGAGTCTAGGTTTTCGACATTTTCACATTGGAGAATTCAGACCTGTTGAAGATTCTAGAATGCATACATTCCGAGATTCTGGAATTCACACATACTAAAATTCTAGAATTGAGACATCTTTGGATTCTAGAATTGTATCTGTCTACAATACTAGAACTCATACATTTTCTGATTCTAGAATTCAGATGTCTTATCGTTTTACAATTCTGTAATTTGGACATGTGCAGATTCAGGATTCCAGCGTTTTATGATTCTAGATTCCATTCATTTTTGGATTCTAGAGTTCAGACCCTTTAGGATTCTAGAAATCTGACATTCGATGATTCTAGATTTCAGAAATATTTGGGATTCTAGAATTCATACACTCTTGAAATCTAGAATTCATACATTCTAGGATTCTGGAATTCATGCATTCTCAAATTAAAAAAGTCACACATTCCAGAATTCTAGAATGCATGCCTTCTTAACATTGTAGAAGCCATTCTTTCTAGGATTCCAAAATTCAGACGTTTTTACAATGGTAGAATTCATGCGTTCTAGGATTCTAGGATATAGACATATTTAAGACTCTAGAATACATACATTCTAAAATTCTAGAATTCAGGTCTTGTTAGGATTCTAGAATTTATACATGATAGGATACTAGAATTCACATATTCTATGATTCTAGAATTCAGACATTTTATGTTTCTAGAATTCAGACATTCTGAAATTCTGGAATTCAGCCATTGTTGGATTCTAGAATTGAGACCCTCTGCAACACACATTTTAGGAGTCTTGCATTCAGACATTCCATGATTCCCATATTCAGACATCTTATCATCCTAGAATTCAGACCTTCTAGGATTCTAGAATTTGCACTATTTACAGATTCTAGAATTCATACATTCAAGGAATCTATGATTAAGTCATGTTATGATTCTAGGATTTTGACATTTTTACATTGTAGAATTCAGAGCCGTTTAAGATTCTAGAATGCATACATTCCAAGATTCTAGAATTCAAACCTGCTAAAATTCTAGAATTCAGACATCGTTGGATTCTGGAAATTTAACATTCTACAATTCTAGAACACACACATTTTCAGATTCTCGAATTCAGACGTGTTATGATTCTACAATTCTAGAATTTAGACATCCGGAACTTCTAAATTCTCACCTTTTTTTTTTTTTTTTTTTTGGTTCTAGAATTCAGACATTTTAGGATTCTAGAATTCATGCATTTGAAGATTCTGAAATCCGGATCTTTTTTTGGATGCCAGAATTCTTATATTCTAGGGACCTAGGTTTCCTACTTTTTAGGTTTCTGGAAATCATACATTCTAGGATTCTGGAATTCCAGAATTCAGACCTTTAGAGGATTCTGGAGTTCATTCATTCTAGGATTCTAGATTTCAGACTTTTCTAGTATTCTAGAATTCATGTATTCTTATATTCTGGAATTGAGACCTTTTTCAGATTCTAGAATTCATACACCCTGGGATTCTAGCATTCATTCATTTTAGGATTCTAGAACTAAGACTTTTTATGGTCCTAGAATTCAGACATACTACCATTCGACAGTTCCGACATGCTTGCATTCTAGAATTCAGCATTTCTTCCATGGTAGAATTCACACATTTTAGAATTCGAAAATTTTGACATTTTAACGATTCCACAATTCATACATTTTTCGGATTCTAGAATTGAGGCATTTTATGATTCTAGAATTCATACATTCCGGAATTCTAGAATACAGGCTTTTTAGGATTCAGAAATTTATACATTCTACGATTTTAGAGGTTAGACGTTTTAAAGATGCTAGAATTCAGACTTCTTTAGGATTCTAGAATTTGTGCCTTGTAGGATCCCAGAATTCACACTTTCTAGCATTCTAGAATTCAGATATTTCTTGATGCTAGAATTCAGTCATTGTAAAATTCTAGAATTCAGACATCATCGCTGGATTCTAAAATTAAGACTTTCCACAATTCTAGGACTAACATTTTTTAGGGTTTTAGAATTGAGACATTTTATCACTGTAGAATTCTAGAATATGGACATCCTCATATTCTAGAATTCAGACATTTTATGATTTTAGGATTCATACAGTTTAGCACTATAGAATTCAGACCTTTTTAAGATTCTAGAATTCATACATTTCAGGATTCTAGTATTCAGACATTCTATCATTCTTCCATTCATAGACCTTATGATTCTACAATTCATCTCTTCTAGGATTCTGGAACTCATCCTATATTATAATTCCCAATTTCAAACGTTCCTGTATTCTAGAATTTAGACATTTTGTGATTCTAGAATTCAGATATTCTAAAGCTCTAGAATTCAGATATGGTTGGAGTCCAGAATTCAGACTTTCTACAATTCTAGAACTCAGATATTTTGTGTTTCCAGAATTTCACACATTCCAGGATTCTAAAGTTCAATCCTGTCTTAGGATTCTAGAATGCCTACCTTCTAGGATTCTGGAATTCATACAGGTTGGGGTTCTATAATTCATACATTCTAGGATTCCAGAATTCAAACCTTTATAGGATTCTAGAATTAATTCATTCAAGGATTCTAGAATCCGGACCTTTTTAGGATTCTAGAACTCATACATGCTAAGATTCCGGAATTTAGACCAGTTTAAGATTCTAGAATTCATACACTCTAAAATTCTAGAATGCCTACGTTCTACGATTCTAAAATTCAGACTTTTTAAGGTTCTAGGATTCGGACATACTATAATTCTACAATTTCCACACTGCTTGAATTCTGGAATTCCGAATTTCTTCATTTATACCATTCTCGCATTTAAAAATTCTAAAATTCATGTATTTGGTGATTCTAGAATTCACACCTTCTCGGATTCTAGAATTCAGACCTCTTTAGGATTCCAGAATTCAGACTTTGTTCATTCTGGAACTCATGCATTAAAAGATTCTAGAATTCAGATCTATTTAGGATTCTAGAATTCATACATTCTAAGATTCTAGAATTCAGACCTAGTTAGGATTCTCGAATTCATACGTTTGGGCATTCTGGAATCCATACGTTCTAAACTTGCAAATTTTATGCATTCTACAATTCTAGGCTACACACCTTTCTAACATTGTGGAATCCATTCTTTCGAGGATTCTAAAATTCAGGCCTTCTTAAAGTTCTTGAATTCATACATTCTAGGATTCTAGGATTCTAGGATTTGGACACATTTAAGATTCTAGAATTCATACATTCTAAAATTCTGGAACCCAGATCTTGTTAGGATTCTAGAATGCATACATTATGGGATACTGGAATTCACCCATTCTGTGAGTCTAGAATTCAGACATTGTTTCTGGCATTCAGACGTTCTAAAATTCTAGAATTCAGACATCGTGGGTTTCTGGAACGGAGACATTCTGCAACACACATTTTAGTAGTCTTGCGTTCAGACATTCTGTGAATCTCGCATTCAGATATCCTATGATTCATGGAATCGTACCTTCCGGGATTCTGGAATTCACACTGTCCTAAGATTCCAGAACTCAGACGTTTCTTGATTCTACCATTCCGGAAATTAGAAGTCCGGAGACTCTAGAATTCTAACATTTTATGACTCTAGAATTCAGACATTTTAGGATTCTAGAATTCAGACGTTTTAGGATTCTAGAATTCAGACATTGGAAGATTCTAGAATTCGGACCTTTTAAAGATTCCAGAGTCCATACATTCTAGGAATCCATAATTCAGACATCTTCTGAGTCTAGGTTTTCGACATTTTCACATTGGAGAATTCAGACCTGTTGAAGATTCTAGAATGCATACATTCCGAGATTCTGGAATTCACACATACTAAAATTCTAGAATTGAGACATCTTTGGATTCTAGAATTGTATCTGTCTACAATACTAGAACTCATACATTTTCTGATTCTAGAATTCAGATGTCTTATCGTTTTACAATTCTGTAATTTGGACATGTGCAGATTCAGGATTCCAGCGTTTTATGATTCTAGATTCCATTCATTTTTGGATTCTAGAGTTCAGACCCTTTAGGATTCTAGAAATCTGACATTCGATGATTCTAGATTTCAGAAATATTTGGGATTCTAGAATTCATACACTCTTGAAATCTAGAATTCATACATTCTAGGATTCTGGAATTCATGCATTCTCAAATTAAAAAAGTCACACATTCCAGAATTCTAGAATGCATGCCTTCTTAACATTGTAGAAGCCATTCTTTCTAGGATTCCAAAATTCAGACGTTTTTACAATGGTAGAATTCATGCGTTCTAGGATTCTAGGATATAGACATATTTAAGACTCTAGAATACATACATTCTAAAATTCTAGAATTCAGGTCTTGTTAGGATTCTAGAATTTATACATGATAGGATACTAGAATTCACATATTCTATGATTCTAGAATTCAGACATTTTATGTTTCTAGAATTCAGACATTCTGAAATTCTGGAATTCAGCCATTGTTGGATTCTAGAATTGAGACCCTCTGCAACACACATTTTAGGAGTCTTGCATTCAGACATTCCATGATTCCCATATTCAGACATCTTATCATCCTAGAATTCAGACCTTCTAGGATTCTAGAATTTGCACTATTTACAGATTCTAGAATTCATACATTCAAGGAATCTATGATTCAGTCATGTTATGATTCTAGGATTTTGACATTTTTACATTGTAGAATTCAGAGCCGTTTAAGATTCTAGAATGCATACATTCCAAGATTCTAGAATTCAAACCTGCTAAAATTCTAGAATTCAGACATCGTTGGATTCTGGAAATTTAACATTCTACAATTCTAGAACACACACATTTTCAGATTCTCGAATTCAGACGTGTTATGATTCTACAATTCTAGAATTTAGACATCCGGAACTTCTAAATTCTCACCTTTTTTTTTTTTTTGGTTCTAGAATTCAGACATTTTAGGATTCTAGAATTCATGCATTTGAAGATTCTGAAATCCGGATCTTTTTTTGGATGCCAGAATTCTTATATTCTAGGGACCTAGGTTTCCTACTTTTTAGGTTTCTGGAAATCATACATTCTAGGATTCTGGAATTCCAGAATTCAGACCTTTAGAGGATTCTGGAGTTCATTCATTCTAGGATTCTAGATTTCAGACTTTTCTAGTATTCTAGAATTCATGTATTCTTATATTCTGGAATTGAGACCTTTTTCAGATTCTAGAATTCATACACCCTGGGATTCTAGCATTCATTCATTTTAGGATTCTAGAACTAAGACTTTTTATGGTCCTAGAATTCAGACATACTACCATTCGACAGTTCCGACATGCTTGCATTCTAGAATTCAGCATTTCTTCCATGGTAGAATTCACACATTTTAGAATTCGAAAATTTTGACATTTTAACGATTCCACAATTCATACATTTTTCGGATTCTAGAATTGAGGCATTTTATGATTCTAGAATTCATACATTCCGGAATTCTAGAATACAGACTTTTTAGGATTCAGAAATTTATACATTCTACGATTTTAGAGGTTAGACGTTTTAAAGATGCTAGAATTCAGACTTCTTTAGGATTCTAGAATTTGTGCCTTGTAGGATCCCAGAATTCACACTTTCTAGCATTCTAGAATTCAGATATTTCTTGATGCTAGAATTCAGTCATTGTAAAATTCTAGAATTCAGACATCATCGCTGGATTCTAAAATTAAGACTTTCCACAATTCTAGGACTAACATTTTTTAGGGTTTTAGAATTGAGACATTTTATCACTGTAGAATTCTAGAATATGGACATCCTCATATTCTAGAATTCAGACATTTTATGATTTTAGGATTCATACAGTTTAGCACTATAGAATTCAGACCTTTTTAAGATTCTAGAATTCATACATTTCAGGATTCTAGTATTCAGACATTCTATCATTCTTCCATTCATAGACCTTATGATTCTACAATTCATCTCTTCTAGGATTCTGGAACTCATCCTATATGATAATTCCCAATTTCAAACGTTCCTGTATTCTAGAATTTAGACATTTTGTGATTCTAGAATTCAGATATTCTAAAGCTCTAGAATTCAGATATGGTTGGAGTCCAGATTTCAGACTTTCTACAATTCTAGAACTCAGATATTTTGTGTTTCCAGAATTTCACACATTCCAGGATTCTAAAGTTCAATCCTGTCTTAGGATTCTAGAATGCGTACCTTCTAGGATTCTGGAATTCATACAGGTTGGGGTTCTAGAATTCATACATTCTAGGATTCCAGAATTCAAACCTTTATAGGATTCTAGAATTAATTCATTCAAGGATTCTAGAATCCGGACCTTTTTAGGATTCTAGAACTCATACATGCTAAGATTCCGGAATTTAGACCAGTTTAAGATTCTAGAATTCATACACTCTAAAATTCTAGAATGCCTACGTTCTAGGATTCTAAAATTCAGACTTTTTAAGGTTCTAGGATTCGGACATACTATAATTCTACAATTTCCACACTGCTTGAATTCTGGAATTCCGAATTTCTTCATTTATACCATTCTCGCATTTAAAAATTCTAAAATTCATGTATTTGGTGATTCTAGAATTCACACCTTCTCGGATTCTAGAATTCAGACCTCTTTAGGATTCCAGAATTCAGACTTTGTTCATTCTAGAACTCATGCATTAAAAGATTCTAGAATTCAGATCTATTTAGGATTCTAGAATTCATACATTCTAAGATTCTAGAATTCAGACCTAGTTAGGATTCTCGAATTCATACGTTTGGGCATTCTGGAATCCATACGTTCTAAACTTGCAAATTTTATGCATTCTACAATTCTAGGCTACACACCTTTCTAACATTGTGGAATCCATTCTTTCGAGGATTCTAAAATTCAGGCCTTCTTAAAGTTCTTGAATTCATACATTCTAGGATTCTAGGATTCTAGGATTTGGACACATTTAAGATTCTAGAATTCATACATTCTAAAATTCTGGAACCCAGATCTTGTTAGGATTCTAGAATGCATACATTATGGGATACTGGAATTCACCCATTCTGTGAGTCTAGAATTCAGACATTGTTTCTGGCATTCAGACGTTCTAAAATTCTAGAATTCAGACATCGTGGGTTTCTGGAACGGAGACATTCTGCAACACACATTTTAGTAGTCTTGCGTTCAGACATTCTGTGAATCTCGCATTCAGATATCCTATGATTCATGGAATCGTACCTTCCGGGATTCTGGAATTCACACTGTCCTAAGATTCCAGAACTCAGACGTTTCTTGATTCTACCATTCCGGAAATTAGAAGTCCGGAGACTCTAGAATTCTAACATTTTATGACTCTAGAATTCAGACATTTTAGGATTCTAGAATTCAGACGTTTTAGGATTCTAGAATTCAGACATTGGAAGATTCTAGAATTCGGACCTTTTAAAGATTCCAGAGTCCATACATTCTAGGAATCCATAATTCAGACATCTTCTGAGTCTAGGTTTTCGACATTTTCACATTGGAGAATTCAGACCTGTTGAAGATTCTAGAATGCATACATTCCGAGATTCTGGAATTCACACATACTAAAATTCTAGAATTGAGACATCTTTGGATTCTAGAATTGTATCTGTCTACAATTCTAGAACTCATACATTTTCTGATTCTAGAATTCAGATGTCTTATCGTTTTACAATTCTGTAATTTGGACATGTGCAGATTCAGGATTCCAGCGTTTTATGATTCTAGATTCCATTCATTTTTGGATTCTAGAGTTCAGACCCTTTAGGATTCTAGAAATCTGACATTCGATGATTCTAGATTTCAGAAATATTTGGGATTCTAGAATTCATACACTCTTGAAATCTAGAATTCATACATTCTAGGATTCTGGAATTCATGCATTCTCAAATTAAAAAAGTCACACATTCCAGAATTCTAGAATGCATGCCTTCTTAACATTGTAGAAGCCATTCTTTCTAGGATTCCAAAATTCAGACGTTTTTACAATGGTAGAATTCATGCGTTCTAGGATTCTAGGATATAGACATATTTAAGACTCTAGAATACATACATTCTAAAATTCTAGAATTCAGGTCTTGTTAGGATTCTAGAATTTATACATGATAGGATACTAGAATTCACATATTCTATGATTCTAGAATTCAGACATTTTATGTTTCTAGAATTCAGACATTCTGAAATTCTGGAATTCAGCCATTGTTGGATTCTAGAATTGAGACCCTCTGCAACACACATTTTAGGAGTCTTGCATTCAGACATTCCATGATTCCCATATTCAGACATCTTATCATCCTAGAATTCAGACCTTCTAGGATTCTAGAATTTGCACTATTTACAGATTCTAGAATTCATACATTCAAGGAATCTATGATTCAGTCATGTTATGATTCTAGGATTTTGACATTTTTACATTGTAGAATTCAGAGCCGTTTAAGATTCTAGAATGCATACATTCCAAGATTCTAGAATTCAAACCTGCTAAAATTCTAGAATTCAGACATCGTTGGATTCTGGAAATTTAACATTCTACAATTCTAGAACACACACATTTTCAGATTCTCGAATTCAGACGTGTTATGATTCTACAATTCTAGAATTTAGACATCCGGAACTTCTAAATTCTCACCTTTTTTTTTTTTTTTTTTTGGTTCTAGAATTCAGACATTTTAGGATTCTAGAATTCATGCATTTGAAGATTCTGAAATCCGGATCTTTTTTTGGATGCCAGAATTCTTATATTCTAGGGACCTAGGTTTCCTACTTTTTAGGTTTCTGGAAATCATACATTCTAGGATTCTGGAATTCCAGAATTCAGACCTTTAGAGGATTCTGGAGTTCATTCACTCTAGGATTCTAGATTTCAGACTTTTCTAGTATTCTAGAATTCATGTATTCTTATATTCTGGAATTGAGACCTTTTTCAGATTCTAGAATTCATACACCCTGGGATTCTAGCATTCATTCATTTTAGGATTCTAGAACTAAGACTTTTTATGGTCCTAGAATTCAGACATACTACCATTCGACAGTTCCGACATGCTTGCATTCTAGAATTCAGCATTTCTTCCATGGTAGAATTCACACATTTTAGAATTCGAAAATTTTGACATTTTAACGATTCCACAATTCATACATTTTTCGGATTCTAGAATTGAGGCATTTTATGATTCTAGAATTCAGACATTCCGGAATTCTAGAATACAGGCTTTTTAGGATTCAGAAAATTATACATTCTACGATTTTAGAGGTTAGACGTTTTAAAGATGCTAGAATTCAGACTTCTTTAGGATTCTAGAATTTGTGCCTTGTAGGATCCCAGAATTCACACTTTCTAGCATTCTAGAATTCAGATATTTCTTGATGCTAGAATTCAGTCATTGTAAAATTCTAGAATTCAGACATCATCGCTGGATTCTAAAATTAAGACTTTCCACAATTCTAGGACTAACATTTTTTAGGGTTTTAGAATTGAGACATTTTATCACTGTAGAATTCTAGAATATGGACATCCTCATATTCTAGAATTCAGACATTTTATGATTTTAGGATTCATACAGTTTAGCACTATAGAATTCAGACCTTTTTAAGATTCTAGAATTCATACATTTCAGGATTCTAGTATTCAGACATTCTATCATTCTTCCATTCATAGACCTTATGATTCTACAATTCATCTCTTCTAGGATTCTGGAACTCATCCTATATGATAATTCCCAATTTCAAACTTTCCTGTATTCTAGAATTTAGACATTTTGTGATTCTAGAATTCAGATATTCTAAAGCTCTAGAATTCAGATATGGTTGGAGTCCAGATTTCAGACTTTCTACAATTCTAGAACTCAGATATTTTGTGTTTCCAGAATTTCACACATTCCAGGATTCTAAAGTTCAATCCTGTCTTAGGATTCTAGAATGCCTACCTTCTAGGATTCTGGAATTCATACAGGTTGGGGTTCTAGAATTCATACATTCTAGGATTCCAGAATTCAAACCTTTATAGGATTCTAGAATTAATTCATTCAAGGATTCTAGAATCCGGACCTTTTTAGGATTCTAGAACTCATACATGCTAAGATTCCGGAATTTAGACCAGTTTAAGATTCTAGAATTCATACACTCTAAAATTCTAGAATGCCTACGTTCTAGGATTCTAAAATTCAGACTTTTTAAGGTTCTAGGATTCGGACATACTATAATTCTACAATTTCCACACTGCTTGAATTCTGGAATTCCGAATTTCTTCATTTATACCATTCTCGCATTTAAAAATTCTAAAATTCATGTATTTGGTGATTCTAGAATTCACACCTTCTCGGATTCTAGAATTCAGACCTCTTTAGGATTCCAGAATTCAGACTTTGTTCATTCTAGAACTCATGCATTAAAAGATTCTAGAATTCAGATCTATTTAGGATTCTAGAATTCATACATTCTAAGATTCTAGAATTCAGACCTAGTTAGGATTCTCGAATTCATACGTTTGGGCATTCTGGAATCCATACGTTCTAAACTTGCAAATTTTATGCATTCTACAATTCTAGGCTACACACCTTTCTAACATTGTGGAATCCATTCTTTCGAGGATTCTAAAATTCAGGCCTTCTTAAAGTTCTTGAATTCATACATTCTAGGATTCTAGGATTCTAGGATTTGGACACATTTAAGATTCTAGAATTCATACATTCTAAAATTCTGGAACCCAGATCTTGTTAGGATTCTAGAATGCATACATTATGGGATACTGGAATTCACCCATTCTGTGAGTCTAGAATTCAGACATTGTTTCTGGCATTCAGACGTTCTAAAATTCTAGAATTCAGACATCGTGGGTTTCTGGAACGGAGACATTCTGCAACACACATTTTAGTAGTCTTGCGTTCAGACATTCTGTGAATCTCGCATTCAGATATCCTATGATTCATGGAATCGTACCTTCCGGGATTCTGGAATTCACACTGTCCTAAGATTCCAGAACTCAGACGTTTCTTGATTCTACCATTCCGGAAATTAGAAGTCCGGAGACTCTAGAATTCTAACATTTTATGACTCTAGAATTCAGACATTTTAGGATTCTAGAATTCAGACGTTTTAGGATTCTAGAATTCAGACATTGGAAGATTCTAGAATTCGGACCTTTTAAAGATTCCAGAGTCCATACATTCTAGGAATCCATAATTCAGACATCTTCTGAGTCTAGGTTTTCGACATTTTCACATTGGAGAATTCAGACCTGTTGAAGATTCTAGAATGCATACATTCCGAGATTCTGGAATTCACACATACTAAAATTCTAGAATTGAGACATCTTTGGATTCTAGAATTGTATCTGTCTACAATTCTAGAACTCATACATTTTCTGATTCTAGAATTCAGATGTCTTATCGTTTTACAATTCTGTAATTTGGACATGTGCAGATTCAGGATTCCAGCGTTTTATGATTCTAGATTCCATTCATTTTTGGATTCTAGAGTTCAGACCCTTTAGGATTCTAGAAATCTGACATTCGATGATTCTAGATTTCAGAAATATTTGGGATTCTAGAATTCATACACTCTTGAAATCTAGAATTCATACATTCTAGGATTCTGGAATTCATGCATTCTCAAATTAAAAAAGTCACACATTCCAGAATTCTAGAATGCATGCCTTCTTAACATTGTAGAAGCCATTCTTTCTAGGATTCCAAAATTCAGACGTTTTTACAATGGTAGAATTCATGCGTTCTAGGATTCTAGGATATAGACATATTTAAGACTCTAGAATACATACATTCTAAAATTCTAGAATTCAGGTCTTGTTAGGATTCTAGAATTTATACATGATAGGATACTAGAATTCACATATTCTATGATTCTAGAATTCAGACATTTTATGTTTCTAGAATTCAGACATTCTGAAATTCTGGAATTCAGCCATTGTTGGATTCTAGAATTGAGACCCTCTGCAACACACATTTTAGGAGTCTTGCATTCAGACATTCCATGATTCCCATATTCAGACATCTTATCATCCTAGAATTCAGACCTTCTAGGATTCTAGAATTTGCACTATTTACAGATTCTAGAATTCATACATTCAAGGAATCTATGATTCAGTCATGTTATGATTCTAGGATTTTGACATTTTTACATTGTAGAATTCAGAGCCGTTTAAGATTCTAGAATGCATACATTCCAAGATTCTAGAATTCAAACCTGCTAAAATTCTAGAATTCAGACATCGTTGGATTCTGGAAATTTAACATTCTACAATTCTAGAACACACACATTTTCAGATTCTCGAATTCAGACGTGTTATGATTCTACAATTCTAGAATTTAGACATCCGGAACTTCTAAATTCTCACCTTTTTTTTTTTTTTTTTTTGGTTCTAGAATTCAGACATTTTAGGATTCTAGAATTCATGCATTTGAAGATTCTGAAATCCGGATCTTTTTTTGGATGCCAGAATTCTTATATTCTAGGGACCTAGGTTTCCTACTTTTTAGGTTTCTGGAAATCATACATTCTAGGATTCTGGAATTCCAGAATTCAGACCTTTAGAGGATTCTGGAGTTCATTCACTCTAGGATTCTAGATTTCAGACTTTTCTAGTATTCTAGAATTCATGTATTCTTATATTCTGGAATTGAGACCTTTTTCAGATTCTAGAATTCATACACCCTGGGATTCTAGCATTCATTCATTTTAGGATTCTAGAACTAAGACTTTTTATGGTCCTAGAATTCAGACATACTACCATTCGACAGTTCCGACATGCTTGCATTCTAGAATTCAGCATTTCTTCCATGGTAGAATTCACACATTTTAGAATTCGAAAATTTTGACATTTTAACGATTCCACAATTCATACATTTTTCGGATTCTAGAATTGAGGCATTTTATGATTCTAGAATTCATACATTCCGGAATTCTAGAATACAGACTTTTTAGGATTCAGAAATTTATACATTCTACGATTTTAGAGGTTAGACGTTTTAAAGATGCTAGAATTCAGACTTCTTTAGGATTCTAGAATTTGTGCCTTGTAGGATTCCAGAATTCACACTTTCTAGCATTCTAGAATTCAGATATTTCTTGATGCTAGAATTCAGTCATTGTAAAATTCTAGAATTCAGACATCATCGCTGGATTCTAAAATTAAGACTTTCCACAATTCTAGGACTAACATTTTTTAGGGTTTTAGAATTGAGACATTTTATCACTGTAGAATTCTAGAATATGGACATCCTCATATTCTAGAATTCAGACATTTTATGATTTTAGGATTCATACAGTTTAGCACTATAGAATTCAGACCTTTTTAAGATTCTAGAATTCATACATTTCAGGATTCTAGTATTCAGACATTCTATCATTCTTCCATTCATAGACCTTATGATTCTACAATTCATCTCTTCTAGGATTCTGGAACTCATCCTATATTATAATTCCCAATTTCAAACGTTCCTGTATTCTAGAATTTAGACATTTTGTGATTCTAGAATTCAGATATTCTAAAGCTCTAGAATTCAGATATGGTTGGAGTCCAGATTTCAGACTTTCTACAATTCTAGAACTCAGATATTTTGTGTTTCCAGAATTTCACACATTCCAGGATTCTAAAGTTCAATCCTGTCTTAGGATTCTAGAATGCGTACCTTCTAGGATTCTGGAATTCATACAGGTTGGGGTTCTAGAATTCATACATTCTAGGATTCCAGAATTCAAACCTTTATAGGATTCTAGAATTAATTCATTCAAGGATTCTAGAATCCGGACCTTTTTAGGATTCTAGAACTCATACATGCTAAGATTCCGGAATTTAGACCAGTTTAAGATTCTAGAATTCATACAATCTTAAATTCTAGAATGCCTACGTTCTAGGATTCTAAAATTCAGACTTTTTAAGGTTCTAGGATTCGGACATACTATAATTCTACAATTTCCACACTGCTTGAATTCTGGAATTCCGAATTTCTTCATTTATACCATTCTCGCATTTAAAAATTCTAAACTTCATGTATTTGGTGATTCTAGAATTCACACCTTCTCGGATTCTAGAATTCAGACCTCTTTAGGATTCCAGAATTCAGACTTTGTTCATTCTAGAACTCATGCATTAAAAGATTCTAGAATTCAGATCTATTTAGGATTCTAGAATTCATACATTCTAAGATTCTAGAATTCAGACCTAGTTAGGATTCTAGAATTCATACGTTTGGGCATTCTGGAATCCATACGTTCTTAACTTGCAAATTTTATGCATTCTACAATTCTAGGGTACACACCTTTCTAACATTGTGGAATCCATTCTTTCGAGGATTCTAAAATTCAGGCCTTCTTAAAGTTCTTGAATTCATACATTCTAGGATTCTAGGATTCTAGGATTTGGACACATTTAAGATTCTAGAATTCATACATTCTAAAATTCTGGAACCCAGATCTTGTTAGGATCCTAGAATGCATACATTATGGGATACTGGAATTCACCCATTCTGTGAGTCTAGAATTCAGACATTGTTTCTGGCATTCAGACGTTCTAAAATTCTAGGATTCAGACATCGTGGGTTTCTGGAACGGAGACATTCTGCAGCACACATTTTAGTAGTCTTGCGTTCAGACATTCTGTGAATCTCGCATTCAGATATCCTATGATTCATGGAATCGTACCTTCCGGGATTCTGGAATTCACACTGTCCTAAGATTCCAGAACTCAGACGTTTCTTGATTCTACCATTCCGGAAATTAGACGTCCGGAGACTCTAGAATTCTAACATTTTATGACTCTAGAATTCAGACATTTTAGGATTCTAGAATTCAGACGTTTTAGGATTCTAGAATTCAGACATTGGAAGATTCTAGAATTCGGACCTTTTAAAGATTCCAGAGTCCATACATTCTAGGAATCCATAATTCAGACATCTTCTGAGTCTAGGTTTTCGACATTTTCACATTGGAGAATTCAGACCTGTTGAAGATTCTAGAATGCATACATTCCGAGATTCTGGAATTCACACATACTAAAATTCTAGAATTGAGACATCTTTGGATTCTAGAATTGTATCTGTCTACAATTCTAGAACTCATACATTTTCTGATTCTAGAATTCAGATGTCTTATCGTTTTACAATTCTGTAATTTGGACATGTGCAGATTCAGGATTCCAGCCTTTCATGATTCTAGATTCCATTCATTTTTGGATTCTAGAGTTCAGACCCTTTAGGATTCTAGAAATCTGACATTCGATGATTCTAGATTTCAGAAATATTTGGGATTCTAGAATTCATACACTCTTGAAATCTAGAATTCATACATTCTAGGATTCTGGAATTCATGCATTCTCAAATTAAAAAAGTCACACATTCCAGAATTCTAGAATGCATGCCTTCTTAACATTGTAGAAGCCATTCTTTCTAGGATTCCAAAATTCAGACGTTTTTACAATGGTAGAATTCATGCGTTCTAGGATTCTAGGATATAGACATATTTAAGACTCTAGAATACATACATTCTAAAATTCTAGAATTCAGGTCTTGTTAGGATTCTAGAATTTATACATGATAGGATACTAGAATTCATATATTCTATGATTCTAGAATTCAGACATTTTATGTTTCTAGAATTCAGACATTCTGAAATTCTGGAATTCAGCCATTGTTGGATTCTAGAATTGAGACCCTCTGCAACACACATTTTAGGAGTCTTGCATTCAGACATTCCATGATTCCCATATTCAGACATCTTATAATCCTAGAATTCAGACCTTCTAGGATTCTAGAATTTGCACTATTTACAGATTCTAGAATTCATACATTCAAGGAATCTATGATTCAGTCATGTTATGATTCTAGGATTTTGACATTTTTACATTGTAGAATTCAGAGCCGTTTAAGATTCTAGAATGCATACATTCCAAGATTCTAGAATTCACACCTGCTAAAATTCTAGAATTCAGACATCGTTGGATTCTGGAAATTTAACATTCTACAATTCTAGAGCACACACATTTTCAGATTCTCGAATTCAGACGTGTTATGATTCTACAATTCTAGAATTTAGACATCCGGAACTTCTAAATTCTCACCTTTTTTTTTTTTTGGTTCTAGAATTCAGACATTTTAGGATTCTAGAATTCATGCATTTGAAGATTCTGAAATCCGGATCTTTTTTTGGATGCCAGAATTCTTATATTCTAGGGACCTAGGTTTCCTACTTTTTAGGTTTCTGGAAATCATACATTCTAGGATTCTGGAATTCCAGAATTCAGACCTTTAGAGGATTCTGGAGTTCATTCACTCTAGGATTCTAGATTTCAGACTTTTCTAGTATTCTAGAATTCATGTATTCTTATATTCTGGAATTGAGACCTTTTTCAGATTCTAGAATTCATACACCCTGGGATTCTAGCATTCATTCATTTTAGGATTCTAGAACTAAGACTTTTTATGGTCCTAGAATTCAGACATACTACCATTCGACAGTTCCGACATGCTTGCATTCTAGAATTCAGCATTTCTTCCATGGTAGAATTCACACATTTTAGAATTCGAAAATTTTGACATTTTAACGATTCCACAATTCATACATTTTTCGGATTCTAGAATTGAGGCATTTTATGATTCTAGAATTCATACATTCCGGAATTCTAGAATACAGACTTTTTAGGATTCAGAAATTTATACATTCTACGATTTTAGAGGTTAGACGTTTTAAAGATGCTAGAATTCAGACTTCTTTAGGATTCTAGAATTTGTGCCTTGTAGGATTCCAGAATTCACACTTTCTAGCATTCTAGAATTCAGATATTTCTTGATGCTAGAATTCAGTCATTGTAAAATTCTAGAATTCAGACATCATCGCTGGATTCTAAAATTAAGACTTTCCACAATTCTAGGACTAACATTTTTTAGGGTTTTAGAATTGAGACATTTTATCACTGTAGAATTCTAGAATATGGACATCCTCATATTCTAGAATTCAGACATTTTATGATTTTAGGATTCATACAGTTTAGCACTATAGAATTCAGACCTTTTTAAGATTCTAGAATTCATACATTTCAGGATTCTAGTATTCAGACATTCTATCATTCTTCCATTCATAGACCTTATGATTCTACAATTCATCTCTTCTAGGATTCTGGAACTCATCCTATATTATAATTCCCAATTTCAAACGTTCCTGTATTCTAGAATTTAGACATTTTGTGATTCTAGAATTCAGATATTCTAAAGCTCTAGAATTCAGATATGGTTGGAGTCCAGATTTCAGACTTTCTACAATTCTAGAACTCAGATATTTTGTGTTTCCAGAATTTCACACATTCCAGGATTCTAAAGTTCAATCCTGTCTTAGGATTCTAGAATGCGTACCTTCTAGGATTCTGGAATTCATACAGGTTGGGGTTCTAGAATTCATACATTCTAGGATTCCAGAATTCAAACCTTTATAGGATTCTAGAATTAATTCATTCAAGGATTCTAGAATCCGGACCTTTTTAGGATTCTAGAACTCATACATGCTAAGATTCCGGAATTTAGACCAGTTTAAGATTCTAGAATTCATACAATCTTAAATTCTAGAATGCCTACGTTCTAGGATTCTAAAATTCAGACGTTTTAAGGTTCTAGGATTCGGACATACTATAATTCTACAATTTCCACACTGCTTGAATTCTGGAATTCCGAATTTCTTCATTTATACCATTCTCGCATTTAAAAATTCTAAACTTCATGTATTTGGTGATTCTAGAATTCACACCTTCTCGGATTCTAGAATTCAGACCTCTTTAGGATTCCAGAATTCAGACTTTGTTCATTCTAGAACTCATGCATTAAAAGATTCTAGAATTCAGATCTATTTAGGATTCTAGAATTCATACATTCTAAGATTCTAGAATTCAGACCTAGTTAGGATTCTAGAATTCATACGTTTGGGCATTCTGGAATCCATACGTTCTTAACTTGCAAATTTTATGCATTCTACAATTCTAGGGTACACACCTTTCTAACATTGTGGAATCCATTCTTTCGAGGATTCTAAAATTCAGGCCTTCTTAAAGTTCTTGAATTCATACATTCTAGGATTCTAGGATTCTAGGATTTGGACACATTTAAGATTCTAGAATTCATACATTCTAAAATTCTGGAACCCAGATCTTGTTAGGATCCTAGAATGCATACATTATGGGATACTGGAATTCACCCATTCTGTGAGTCTAGAATTCAGACATTGTTTCTGGCATTCAGACGTTCTAAAATTCTAGGATTCAGACATCGTGGGTTTCTGGAACGGAGACATTCTGCAGCACACATTTTAGTAGTCTTGCGTTCAGACATTCTGTGAATCTCGCATTCAGATATCCTATGATTCATGGAATCGTACCTTCCGGGATTCTGGAATTCACACTGTCCTAAGATTCCAGAACTCAGACGTTTCTTGATTCTACCATTCCGGAAATTAGACGTCCGGAGACTCTAGAATTCTAACATTTTATGACTCTAGAATTCAGACATTTTAGGATTCTAGAATTCAGACGTTTTAGGATTCTAGAATTCAGACATTGGAAGATTCTAGAATTCGGACCTTTTAAAGATTCCAGAGTCCATACATTCTAGGAATCCATAATTCAGACATCTTCTGAGTCTAGGTTTTCGACATTTTCACATTGGAGAATTCAGACCTGTTGAAGATTCTAGAATGCATACATTCCGAGATTCTGGAATTCACACATACTAAAATTCTAGAATTGAGACATCTTTGGATTCTAGAATTGTATCTGTCTACAATTCTAGAACTCATACATTTTCTGATTCTAGAATTCAGATGTCTTATCGTTTTACAATTCTGTAATTTGGACATGTGCAGATTCAGGATTCCAGCGTTTTATGATTCTAGATTCCATTCATTTTTGGATTCTAGAGTTCAGACCCTTTAGGATTCTAGAAATCTGACATTCGATGATTCTAGATTTCAGAAATATTTGGGATTCTAGAATTCATACACTCTTGAAATCTAGAATTCATACATTCTAGGATTCTGGAATTCATGCATTCTCAAATTAAAAAAGTCACACATTCCAGAATTCTAGAATGCATGCCTTCTTAACATTGTAGAAGCCATTCTTTCTAGGATTCCAAAATTCAGACGTTTTTACAATGGTAGAATTCATGCGTTCTAGGATTCTAGGATATAGACATATTTAAGACTCTAGAATACATACATTCTAAAATTCTAGAATTCAGGTCTTGTTAGGATTCTAGAATTTATACATGATAGGATACTAGAATTCACATATTCTATGATTCTAGAATTCAGACATTTTATGTTTCTAGAATTCAGACATTCTGAAATTCTGGAATTCAGCCATTGTTGGATTCTAGAATTGAGACCCTCTGCAACACACATTTTAGGAGTCTTGCATTCAGACATTCCATGATTCCCATATTCAGACATCTTATCATCCTAGAATTCAGACCTTCTAGGATTCTAGAATTTGCACTATTTACAGATTCTAGAATTCATACATTCAAGGAATCTATGATTCAGTCATGTTATGATTCTAGGATTTTGACATTTTTACATTGTAGAATTCAGAGCCGTTTAAGATTCTAGAATGCATACATTCCAAGATTCTAGAATTCAAACCTGCTAAAATTCTAGAATTCAGACATCGTTGGATTCTGGAAATTTAACATTCTACAATTCTAGAACACACACATTTTCAGATTCTCGAATTCAGACGTGTTATGATTCTACAATTCTAGAATTTAGACATCCGGAACTTCTAAATTCTCACCTTTTTTTTTTTTTTTTTTTGGTTCTAGAATTCAGACATTTTAGGATTCTAGAATTCATGCATTTGAAGATTCTGAAATCCGGATCTTTTTTTGGATGCCAGAATTCTTATATTCTAGGGACCTAGGTTTCCTACTTTTTAGGTTTCTGGAAATCATACATTCTAGGATTCTGGAATTCCAGAATTCAGACCTTTAGAGGATTCTGGAGTTCATTCACTCTAGGATTCTAGATTTCAGACTTTTCTAGTATTCTAGAATTCATGTATTCTTATATTCTGGAATTGAGACCTTTTTCAGATTCTAGAATTCATACACCCTGGGATTCTAGCATTCATTCATTTTAGGATTCTAGAACTAAGACTTTTTATGGTCCTAGAATTCAGACATACTACCATTCGACAGTTCCGACATGCTTGCATTCTAGAATTCAGCATTTCTTCCATGGTAGAATTCACACATTTTAGAATTCGAAAATTTTGACATTTTAACGATTCCACAATTCATACATTTTTCGGATTCTAGAATTGAGGCATTTTATGATTCTAGAATTCATACATTCCGGAATTCTAGAATACAGGCTTTTTAGGATTCAGAAAATTATACATTCTACGATTTTAGAGGTTAGACGTTTTAAAGATGCTAGAATTCAGACTTCTTTAGGATTCTAGAATTTGTGCCTTGTAGGATCCCAGAATTCACACTTTCTAGCATTCTAGAATTCAGATATTTCTTGATGCTAGAATTCAGTCATTGTAAAATTCTAGAATTCAGACATCATCGCTGGATTCTAAAATTAAGACTTTCCACAATTCTAGGACTAACATTTTTTAGGGTTTTAGAATTGAGACATTTTATCACTGTAGAATTCTAGAATATGGACATCCTCATATTCTAGAATTCAGACATTTTATGATTTTAGGATTCATACAGTTTAGCACTATAGAATTCAGACCTTTTTAAGATTCTAGAATTCATACATTTCAGGATTCTAGTATTCAGACATTCTATCATTCTTCCATTCATAGACCTTATGATTCTACAATTCATCTCTTCTAGGATTCTGGAACTCATCCTATATTATAATTCCCAATTTCAAACTTTCCTGTATTCTAGAATTTAGACATTTTGTGATTCTAGAATTCAGATATTCTAAAGCTCTAGAATTCAGATATGGTTGGAGTCCAGATTTCAGACTTTCTACAATTCTAGAACTCAGATATTTTGTGTTTCCAGAATTTCACACATTCCAGGATTCTAAAGTTCAATCCTGTCTTAGGATTCTAGAATGCCTACCTTCTAGGATTCTGGAATTCATACAGGTTGGGGTTCTAGAATTCATACATTCTAGGATTCCAGAATTCAAACCTTTATAGGATTCTAGAATTAATTCATTCAAGGATTCTAGAATCCGGACCTTTTTAGGATTCTAGAACTCATACATGCTAAGATTCCGGAATTTAGACCAGTTTAAGATTCTAGAATTCATACACTCTAAAATTCTAGAATGCCTACGTTCTACGATTCTAAAATTCAGACTTTTTAAGGTTCTAGGATTCGGACATACTATAATTCTACAATTTCCACACTGCTTGAATTCTGGAATTCCGAATTTCTTCATTTATACCATTCTCGCATTTAAAAATTATAAAATTCATGTATTTGGTGATTCTAGAATTCACACCTTCTCGGATTCTAGAATTCAGACCTCTTTAGGATTCCAGATTTCAGACTTTGTTCATTCTAGAACTCATGCATTAAAAGATTCTAGAATTCAGATCTATTTAGGATTCTAGAATTCATACATTCTAAGATTCTAGAATTCAGACCTAGTTAGGATTCTAGAATTCATACGTTTGGGCATTCTGGAATCCATACGTTCTAAACTTGCAAATTTTATGCATTCTACAATTCTAGGCTACACACCTTTCTAACATTGTGGAATCCATTCTTTCGAGGATTCTAAAATTCAGGCCTTCTTAAAGTTCTTGAATTCATACATTCTAGGATTCTAGGATTCTAGGGTTTGGACACATTTAAGATTCTAGAATTCATACATTCTAAAATTCTGGAACCCAGATCTTGTTAGGATTCTAGAATGCATACATTATGGGATACTGGAATTCACCCATTCTGTGAGTCTAGAATTCAGACATTGTTTCTGGCATTCAGACGTTCTAAAATTCTAGAATTCAGACATCGTGGGTTTCTGGAACGGAGACATTCTGCAACACACATTTTAGTAGTCTTGCGTTCAGACATTCTGTGAATCTCGCATTCAGATATCCTATGATTCATGGAATCGTACCTTCCGGGATTCTGGAATTCACACTGTCCTAAGATTCCAGAACTCAGACGTTTCTTGATTCTACCATTCCGGAAATTAGAAGTCCGGAGACTCTAGAATTCTAACATTTTATGACTCTAGAATTCAGACATTTTAGGATTCTAGAATTCAGACGTTTTAGGATTCTAGAATTCAGACATTGGAAGATTCTAGAATTCGGACCTTTTAAAGATTCCAGAGTCCATACATTCTAGGAATCCATAATTCAGACATCTTCTGAGTCTAGGTTTTCGACATTTTCACATTGGAGAATTCAGACCTGTTGAAGATTCTAGAATGCATACATTCCGAGATTCTGGAATTCACACATACTAAAATTCTAGAATTGAGACATCTTTGGATTCTAGAATTGTATCTGTCTACAATTCTAGAACTCATACATTTTCTGATTCTAGAATTCAGATGTCTTATCGTTTTACAATTCTGTAATTTGGACATGTGCAGATTCAGGATTCCAGCGTTTTATGATTCTAGATTCCATTCATTTTTGGATTCTAGAGTTCAGACCCTTTAGGATTCTAGAAATCTGACATTCGATGATTCTAGATTTCAGAAATATTTGGGATTCTAGAATTCATACACTCTTGAAATCTAGAATTCATACATTCTAGGATTCTGGAATTCATGCATTCTCAAATTAAAAAAGTCACACATTCCAGAATTCTAGAATGCATGCCTTCTTAACATTGTAGAAGCCATTCTTTCTAGGATTCCAAAATTCAGACGTTTTTACAATGGTAGAATTCATGCGTTCTAGGATTCTATGATATAGACATATTTAAGACTCTAGAATACATACATTCTAAAATTCTAGAATTCAGGTCTTGTTAGGATTCTAGAATTTATACATGATAGGATACTAGAATTCATATATTCTATGATTCTAGAATTCAGACATTTTATGTTTCTAGAATTCAGACATTCTGAAATTCTGGAATTCAGCCATTGTTGGATTCTAGAATTGAGACCCTCTGCAACACACATTTTAGGAGTCTTGCATTCAGACATTCCATGATTCCCATATTCAGACATCTTATAATCCTAGAATTCAGACCTTCTAGGATTCTAGAATTTGCACTATTTACAGATTCTAGAATTCATACATTCAAGGAATCTATGATTCAGTCATGTTATGATTCTAGGATTTTGACATTTTTACATTGTAGAATTCAGAGCCGTTTAAGATTCTAGAATGCATACATTCCAAGATTCTAGAATTCACACCTGCTAAAATTCTAGAATTCAGACATCGTTGGATTCTGGAAATTTAACATTCTACAATTCTAGAGCACACACATTTTCAGATTCTCGAATTCAGACGTGTTATGATTCTACAATTCTAGAATTTAGACATCCGGAACTTCTAAATTCTCACCTTTTTTTTTTTTTGGTTCTAGAATTCAGACATTTTAGGATTCTAGAATTCATGCATTTGAAGATTCTGAAATCCGGATCTTTTTTTGGATGCCAGAATTCTTATATTCTAGGGACCTAGGTTTCCTACTTTTTAGGTTTCTGGAAATCATACATTCTAGGATTCTGGAATTCCAGAATTCAGACCTTTAGAGGATTCTGGAGTTCATTCACTCTAGGATTCTAGATTTCAGACTTTTCTAGTATTCTAGAATTCATGTATTCTTATATTCTGGAATTGAGACCTTTTTCAGATTCTAGAATTCATACACCCTGGGATTCTAGCATTCATTCATTTTAGGATTCTAGAACTAAGACTTTTTATGGTCCTAGAATTCAGACATACTACCATTCGACAGTTCCGACATGCTTGCATTCTAGAATTCAGCATTTCTTCCATGGTAGAATTCACACATTTTAGAATTCGAAAATTTTGACATTTTAACGATTCCACAATTCATACATTTTTCGGATTCTAGAATTGAGGCATTTTATGATTCTAGAATTCATACATTCCGGAATTCTAGAATACAGACTTTTTAGGATTCAGAAATTTATACATTCTACGATTTTAGAGGTTAGACGTTTTAAAGATGCTAGAATTCAGACTTCTTTAGGATTCTAGAATTTGTGCCTTGTAGGATTCCAGAATTCACACTTTCTAGCATTCTAGAATTCAGATATTTCTTGATGCTAGAATTCAGTCATTGTAAAATTCTAGAATTCAGACATCATCGCTGGATTCTAAAATTAAGACTTTCCACAATTCTAGGACTAACATTTTTTAGGGTTTTAGAATTGAGACATTTTATCACTGTAGAATTCTAGAATATGGACATCCTCATATTCTAGAATTCAGACATTTTATGATTTTAGGATTCATACAGTTTAGCACTATAGAATTCAGACCTTTTTAAGATTCTAGAATTCATACATTTCAGGATTCTAGTATTCAGACATTCTATCATTCTTCCATTCATAGACCTTATGATTCTACAATTCATCTCTTCTAGGATTCTGGAACTCATCCTATATTATAATTCCCAATTTCAAACGTTCCTGTATTCTAGAATTTAGACATTTTGTGATTCTAGAATTCAGATATTCTAAAGCTCTAGAATTCAGATATGGTTGGAGTCCAGATTTCAGACTTTCTACAATTCTAGAACTCAGATATTTTGTGTTTCCAGAATTTCACACATTCCAGGATTCTAAAGTTCAATCCTGTCTTAGGATTCTAGAATGCGTACCTTCTAGGATTCTGGAATTCATACAGGTTGGGGTTCTAGAATTCATACATTCTAGGATTCCAGAATTCAAACCTTTATAGGATTCTAGAATTAATTCATTCAAGGATTCTAGAATCCGGACCTTTTTAGGATTCTAGAACTCATACATGCTAAGATTCCGGAATTTAGACCAGTTTAAGATTCTAGAATTCATACAATCTTAAATTCTAGAATGCCTACGTTCTAGGATTCTAAAATTCAGACTTTTTAAGGTTCTAGGATTCGGACATACTATAATTCTACAATTTCCACACTGCTTGAATTCTGGAATTCCGAATTTCTTCATTTATACCATTCTCGCATTTAAAAATTCTAAACTTCATGTATTTGGTGATTCTAGAATTCACACCTTCTCGGATTCTAGAATTCAGACCTCTTTAGGATTCCAGAATTCAGACTTTGTTCATTCTAGAACTCATGCATTAAAAGATTCTAGAATTCAGATCTATTTAGGATTCTAGAATTCATACATTCTAAGATTCTAGAATTCAGACCTAGTTAGGATTCTAGAATTCATACGTTTGGGCATTCTGGAATCCATACGTTCTTAACTTGCAAATTTTATGCATTCTACAATTCTAGGGTACACACCTTTCTAACATTGTGGAATCCATTCTTTCGAGGATTCTAAAATTCAGGCCTTCTTAAAGTTCTTGAATTCATACATTCTAGGATTCTAGGATTCTAGGATTTGGACACATTTAAGATTCTAGAATTCATACATTCTAAAATTCTGGAACCCAGATCTTGTTAGGATCCTAGAATGCATACATTATGGGATACTGGAATTCACCCATTCTGTGAGTCTAGAATTCAGACATTGTTTCTGGCATTCAGACGTTCTAAAATTCTAGGATTCAGACATCGTGGGTTTCTGGAACGGAGACATTCTGCAGCACACATTTTAGTAGTCTTGCGTTCAGACATTCTGTGAATCTCGCATTCAGATATCCTATGATTCATGGAATCGTACCTTCCGGGATTCTGGAATTCACACTGTCCTAAGATTCCAGAACTCAGACGTTTCTTGATTCTACCATTCCGGAAATTAGACGTCCGGAGACTCTAGAATTCTAACATTTTATGACTCTAGAATTCAGACATTTTAGGATTCTAGAATTCAGACGTTTTAGGATTCTAGAATTCAGACATTGGAAGATTCTAGAATTCGGACCTTTTAAAGATTCCAGAGTCCATACATTCTAGGAATCCATAATTCAGACATCTTCTGAGTCTAGGTTTTCGACATTTTCACATTGGAGAATTCAGACCTGTTGAAGATTCTAGAATGCATACATTCCGAGATTCTGGAATTCACACATACTAAAATTCTAGAATTGAGACATCTTTGGATTCTAGAATTGTATCTGTCTACAATTCTAGAACTCATACATTTTCTGATTCTAGAATTCAGATGTCTTATCGTTTTACAATTCTGTAATTTGGACATGTGCAGATTCAGGATTCCAGCGTTTTATGATTCTAGATTCCATTCATTTTTGGATTCTAGAGTTCAGACCCTTTAGGATTCTAGAAATCTGACATTCGATGATTCTAGATTTCAGAAATATTTGGGATTCTAGAATTCATACACTCTTGAAATCTAGAATTCATACATTCTAGGATTCTGGAATTCATGCATTCTCAAATTAAAAAAGTCACACATTCCAGAATTCTAGAATGCATGCCTTCTTAACATTGTAGAAGCCATTCTTTCTAGGATTCCAAAATTCAGACGTTTTTACAATGGTAGAATTCATGCGTTCTAGGATTCTAGGATATAGACATATTTAAGACTCTAGAATACATACATTCTAAAATTCTAGAATTCAGGTCTTGTTAGGATTCTAGAATTTATACATGATAGGATACTAGAATTCACATATTCTATGATTCTAGAATTCAGACATTTTATGTTTCTAGAATTCAGACATTCTGAAATTCTGGAATTCAGCCATTGTTGGATTCTAGAATTGAGACCCTCTGCAACACACATTTTAGGAGTCTTGCATTCAGACATTCCATGATTCCCATATTCAGACATCTTATCATCCTAGAATTCAGACCTTCTAGGATTCTAGAATTTGCACTATTTACAGATTCTAGAATTCATACATTCAAGGAATCTATGATTCAGTCATGTTATGATTCTAGGATTTTGACATTTTTACATTGTAGAATTCAGAGCCGTTTAAGATTCTAGAATGCATACATTCCAAGATTCTAGAATTCACACCTGCTAAAATTCTAGAATTCAGACATCGTTGGATTCTGGAAATTTAACATTCTACAATTCTAGAGCACACACATTTTCAGATTCTCGAATTCAGACGTGTTATGATTCTACAATTCTAGAATTTAGACATCCGGAACTTCTAAATTCTCACCTTTTTTTTTTTTTGGTTCTAGAATTCAGACATTTTAGGATTCTAGAATTCATGCATTTGAAGATTCTGAAATCCGGATCTTTTTTTGGATGCCAGAATTCTTATATTCTAGGGACCTAGGTTTCCTACTTTTTAGGTTTCTGGAAATCATACATTCTAGGATTCTGGAATTCCAGAATTCAGACCTTTAGAGGATTCTGGAGTTCATTCACTCTAGGATTCTAGATTTCAGACTTTTCTAGTATTCTAGAATTCATGTATTCTTATATTCTGGAATTGAGACCTTTTTCAGATTCTAGAATTCATACACCCTGGGATTCTAGCATTCATTCATTTTAGGATTCTAGAACTAAGACTTTTTATGGTCCTAGAATTCAGACATACTACCACTCGACAGTTCCGACATGCTTGCATTCTAGAATTCAGCATTTCTTCCATGGTAGAATTCACACATTTTAGAATTCGAAAATTTTGACATTTTAACGATTCCACAATTCATACATTTTTCGGATTCTAGAATTGAGGCATTTTATGATTCTAGAATTCATACATTCCGGAATTCTAGAATACAGACTTTTTAGGATTCAGAAATTTATACATTCTACGATTTTAGAGGTTAGACGTTTTAAAGATGCTAGAATTCAGACTTCTTTAGGATTCTAGAATTTGTGCCTTGTAGGATTCCAGAATTCACACTTTCTAGCATTCTAGAATTCAGATATTTCTTGATGCTAGAATTCAGTCATTGTAAAATTCTAGAATTCAGACATCATCGTTGGATTCTAAAATTAAGACTTTCCACAATTCTAGGACTAACATTTTTTAGGGTTTTAGTATTGAGACATTTTATCACTGTAGAATTCTAGAATATGGACATCCACATATTCTAGAATTCAGACATTTTATGATTTTAGGATTCATACAGTTTAGCACTATAGAATTCAGACCTTTTTAAGATTCTAGAATTCATACATTTCAGGATTCTAGTATTCAGACATTCTATCATTCTTCCATTCATAGACCTTATGATTCTACAATTCATCTCTTCTAGGATTCTGGAACTCATCCTATATGATAATTCCCAATTTCAAACGTTCCTGTATTCTAGAATTTAGACATTTTGTGATTCTAGAATTCAGATATTCTAAAGCTCTAGAATTCAGATATGGTTGGAGTCCAGATTTCAGACTTTCTACAATTCTAGAACTCAGATATTTTGTGTTTCCAGAATTTCACACATTCCAGGATTCTAAAGTTCAATCCTGTCTTAGGATTCTAGAATGCGTACCTTCTAGGATTCTGGAATTCATACAGGTTGGGGTTCTAGAATTCATACATTCTAGGATTCCAGAATTCAAACCTTTATAGGATTCTAGAATTAATTCATTCAAGGATTCTAGAATCCGGACCTTTTTAGGATTCTAGAACTCATACATGCTAAGATTCCGGAATTTAGACCAGTTTAAGATTCTAGAATTCATACACTCTAAAATTCTAGAATTCCTACGTTCTACGATTCTAAAATTCAGACTTTTTAAGGTTCTAGGATTCGGACATACTATAATTCTACAATTTCCACACTGCTTGAATTCTGGAATTCCGAATTTCTTCATTTATACCATTCTCGCATTTAAAAATTCTAAAATTCATGTATTTGGTGATTCTAGAATTCACACCTTCTCGGATTCTAGAATTCAGACCTCTTTAGGATTCCAGAATTCAGACTTTGTTCCTTCTAGAACTCATGCATTAAAAGATTCTAGAATTCAGATCTATTTAGGATTCTAGAATTCATACATTCTAAGATTCTAGAATTCAGACCTAGTTAGGATTCTCGAATTCATACGTTTGGGCATTCTGGAATCCATACGTTCTAAACTTGCAAATTTTATGCATTCTACAATTCTAGGCTACACACCTTTCTAACATTGTGGAATCCATTCTTTCGAGGATTCTAAAATTCAGGCCTTCTTAAAGTTCTTGAATTCATACATTCTAGGATTCTAGGATTCTAGGATTTGGACACATTTAAGATTCTAGAATTCATACATTCTAAAATTCTGGAACCCAGATCTTGTTAGGATTCTAGAATGCATACATTATGGGATACTGGAATTCACCCATTCTGTGAGTCTAGAATTCAGACATTGTTTCTGGCATTCAGACGTTCTAAAATTCTAGAATTCAGACATCGTGGGTTTCTGGAACGGAGACATTCTGCAACACACATTTTAGTAGTTTTGTGTTCAGACATTCTGTGAATCTCGCATTCAGATATCCTATGATTCATGGAATCGTACCTTCCGGGATTCTGGAATTCACACTGTCCTAAGATTCCAGAACTCAGACGTTTCTTGATTCTACCATTCCGGAAATTAGAAGTCCGGAGACTCTAGAATTCTAACATTTTATGACTCTAGAATTCAGACATTTTAGGATTCTAGAATTCAGACGTTTTAGGATTCTAGAATTCAGACATTGGAAGATTCTAGAATTCGGACCTTTTAAAGATTCCAGAGTCCATACATTCTAGGAATCCATAATTCAGACATCTTCTGAGTCTAGGTTTTCGACATTTTCACATTGGAGAATTCAGACCTGTTGAAGATTCTAGAATGCATACATTCCGAGATTCTGGAATTCACTCATACTAAAATTCTAGAATTGAGACATCTTTGGATTCTAGAATTGTATATGTCTACAATTCTAGAACTCATACATTTTCTGATTCTAGAATTCAGATGTCTTATCGTTTTACAATTCTGTAATTTGGACATGTGCAGATTCAGGATTCCAGCGTTTTATGATTCTAGATTCCATTCATTTTTTTGGATTCTAGAGTTCAGACCCTTTATGATTCTAGAAATCTGACATTCGATGATTCTAGATTTCAGAAATATTTGGGATTCTAGAATTCATACACTCTTGAAATCTAGAATTCATACATTCTAGGATTCTGGAATTCATGCATTCTCAAATTAAAAAAGTCACACATTCCAGAATTCTAGAATGCATGCCTTCTTAACATTGTAGAAGCCATTCTTTCTAGGATTCCAAAATTCAGACGTTTTTACAATGGTAGAATTCATGCGTTCTAGGATTCTAGGATATAGACATATTTAAGACTCTAGAATACATACATTCTAAAATTCTAGAATTCAGGTCTTGTTAGGATTCTAGAATTTATACATGATAGGATACTAGAATTCACATATTCTATGATTCTAGAATTCAGACATTTTATGTTTCTAGAATTCAGACATTCTGAAATTCTGGAATTCAGCCATTGTTGGATTCTAGAATTGAGACCCTCTGCAACACACATTTTAGGAGTCTTGCATTCAGACATTCCATGATTCCCATATTCAGACATCTTATCATCCTAGAATTCAGACCTTCTAGGATTCTAGAATTTGCACTATTTACAGATTCTAGAATTCATACATTCAAGGAATCTATGATTCAGTCATGTTATGATTCTAGGATTTTGACATTTTTACATTGTAGAATTCAGAGCCGTTTAAGATTCTAGAATGCATACATTCCAAGATTCTAGAATTCAAACCTGCTAAAATTCTAGAATTCAGACATCGTTGGATTCTGGAAATTTAACATTCTACAATTCTAGAACACACACATTTTCAGATTCTCGAATTCAGACGTTTTATGATTCTACAATTCTAGAATTTAGACATCTGGAACTTCTAAATTCTCACCTTTTTTTTTTTTTTTTGGTACTAGAATTCAGACATTTTAGGATTCTAGAATTCATGCATTTGAAGATTCTGAAATCCGGATCTTTTTTTGGATGCCAGAATTCATATATTCTAGGGACCTAGGTTTCCTACTTTTTAGGTTTCTGGAAATCATACATTCTAGGATTCTGGAATTCCAGAATTCAGACCTTTAGAGGATTCTGGAGTTCATTCACTCTAGGATTCTAGATTTCAGACTTTTCTAGTATTCTAGAATTCATGTATTCTTATATTCTGGAATTGAGACCTTTTTCAGATTCTAGAATTCATACACCCTGGGATTCTAGCATTCATTCATTTTAGGATTCTAGAACTAAGACTTTTTATGGTCCTAGAATTCAGACATACTACCATTCGACAGTTCCGACATGCTTGCATTCTAGAATTCAGCATTTCTTCCATGGTAGAATTCACACATTTTAGAATTCGAAAATTTTGACATTTTAACGATTCCACAATTCATACATTTTTCGGATTCTAGAATTGAGGCATTTTATGATTCTAGAATTCATACATTCCGGAATTCTAGAATACAGACTTTTTAGGATTCAGAAATTTATACATTCTACGATTTTAGAGGTTAGACGTTTTAAAGATGCTAGAATTCAGACTTCTTTAGGATTCTAGAATTTGTGCCTTGTAGGATTCCAGAATTCACACTTTCTAGCATTCTAGAATTCAGATATTTCTTGATGCTAGAATTCAGTCATTGTAAAATTCTAGAATTCAGACATCATCGCTGGATTCTGAAATTAAGACTTTCCACAATTCTAGGACTAACATTTTTTAGGGTTTTAGAATTGAGACATTTTATCATTGTAGAATTCTAGAATATGGACATCCTCATATTCTAGAATTCAGACATTTTATGATTTTAGGATTCATACAGTTTAGCACTATAGAATTCAGACCTTTTTAAGATTCTAGAATTCATACATTTCAGGATTCTAGTATTCAGACATTCTATCATTCTTCCATTCATAGACCTTATGATTCTACAATTCATCTCTTCTAGGATTCTGGAACTCATCCTATATTATAATTCCCAATTTCAAACGTTCCTGTATTCTAGAATTTAGACATTTTGTGATTCTAGAATTCAGATATTCTAAAGCTCTAGAATTCAGATATGGTTGGAGTCCAGATTTCAGACTTTCTACAATTCTAGAACTCAGATATTTTGTGTTTCCAGAATTTCACACATTCCAGGATTCTAAAGTTCAATCCTGTCTTAGGATTCTAGAATGCGTACCTTCTAGGATTCTGGAATTCATACAGGTTGGGGTTCTAGAATTCATACATTCTAGGATTCCAGAATTCAAACCTTTATAGGATTCTAGAATTAATTCATTCAAGGATTCTAGAATCCGGACCTTTTTAGGATTCTAGAACTCATACATGCTAAGATTCCGGAATTTAGACCAGTTTAAGATTCTAGAATTCATACACTCTAAAATTCTAGAATTCCTACGTTCTACGATTCTAAAATTCAGACTTATTAAGGTTCTAGGATTCGGACATACTATAATTCTACAATTTCCACACTGCTTGAATTCTGGATTTCCGAATTTCTTCATTTATACCATTCTCGCATTTAAAAATTCTAAAATTCATGTATTTGGTGATTCTAGAATTCACACCTTCTCGGATTCTAGAATTCAGACCTCTTTAGGATTCCAGAATTCAGACTTTGTTCATTCTAGAACTCATGCATTAAAAGATTCTAGAATTCAGATCTATTTAGGATTCTAGAATTCATACATTCTAAGATTCTAGAATTCAGACCTAGTTAGGATTCTCGAATTCATACGTTTGGGCATTCTGGAATCCATACGTTCTAAACTTGCAAATTTTATGCATTCTACAATTCTAGGCTACACACCTTTCTAACATTGTGGAATCCATTCTTTCGAGGATTCTAAAATTCAGGCCTTCTTAAAGTTCTTGAATTCATACATTCTAGGATTCTAGGATTCTAGGATTTGGACACATTTAAGATTCTAGAATTCATACATTCTAAAATTCTGGAACCCAGATCTTGTTAGGA
Source organism: Saimiri boliviensis (assembly GCF_048565385.1). NCBI lineage: Eukaryota > Metazoa > Chordata > Mammalia > Primates > Cebidae > Saimiri > Saimiri boliviensis. The sequence continues at coordinate 80,185,078 of NC_133470.1, read as the reverse complement.
TTCTAGAATGCATACATTATGGGATACTGGAATTCACCCATTCTGTGAGTCTAGAATTCAGACATTGTTTCTGGCATTCAGACGTTCTAAAATTCTAGAATTCAGACATCGTGGGTTTCTGGAACGGAGACATTCTGCAACACACATTTTAGTAGTCTTGCGTTCAGACATTCTGTGAATCTCGCATTCAGATATCCTATGATTCATGGAATCGTACCTTCCGGGATTCTGGAATTCACACTGTCCTAAGATTCCAGAACTCAGACGTTTCTTGATTCTACCATTCCGGAAATTAGAAGTCCGGAGACTCTAGAATTCTAACATTTTATGACTCTAGAATTCAGACATTTTAGGATTCTAGAATTCAGACGTTTTAGGATTCTAGAATTCAGACATTGGAAGATTCTAGAATTCGGACCTTTTAAAGATTCCAGAGTCCATACATTCTAGGAATCCATAATTCAGACATCTTCTGAGTCTAGGTTTTCGACATTTTCACATTGGAGAATTCAGACCTGTTGAAGATTCTAGAATGCATACATTCCGAGATTCTGGAATTCACACATACTAAAATTCTAGAATTGAGACATCTTTGGATTCTAGAATTGTATCTGTCTACAATTCTAGAACTCATACATTTTCTGATTCTAGAATTCAGATGTCTTATCGTTTTACAATTCTGTAATTTGGACATGTGCAGATTCAGGATTCCAGCGTTTTATGATTCTAGATTCCATTCATTTTTGGATTCTAGAGTTCAGACCCTTTAGGATTCTAGAAATCTGACATTCGATGATTCTAGATTTCAGAAATATTTGGGATTCTAGAATTCATACACTCTTGAAATCTAGAATTCATACATTCTAGGATTCTGGAATTCATGCATTCTCAAATTAAAAAAGTCACACATTCCAGAATTCTAGAATGCATGCCTTCTTAACATTGTAGAAGCCATTCTTTCTAGGATTCCAAAATTCAGACGTTTTTACAATGGTAGAATTCATGCGTTCTAGGATTCTAGGATATAGACATATTTAAGACTCTAGAATACATACATTCTAAAATTCTAGAATTCAGGTCTTGTTAGGATTCTAGAATTTATACATGATAGGATACTAGAATTCACATATTCTATGATTCTAGAATTCAGACATTTTATGTTTCTAGAATTCAGACATTCTGAAATTCTGGAATTCAGCCATTGTTGGATTCTAGAATTGAGACCCTCTGCAACACACATTTTAGGAGTCTTGCATTCAGACATTCCATGATTCCCATATTCAGACATCTTATCATCCTAGAATTCAGACCTTCTAGGATTCTAGAATTTGCACTATTTACAGATTCTAGAATTCATACATTCAAGGAATCTATGATTCAGTCATGTTATGATTCTAGGATTTTGACATTTTTACATTGTAGAATTCAGAGCCGTTTAAGATTCTAGAATGCATACATTCCAAGATTCTAGAATTCAAACCTGCTAAAATTCTAGAATTCAGACATCGTTGGATTCTGGAAATTTAACATTCTACAATTCTAGAACACACACATTTTCAGATTCTCGAATTCAGACGTGTTATGATTCTACAATTCTAGAATTTAGACATCTGGAACTTCTAAATTCTCACCTTTTTTTTTTTTTTTTGGTACTAGAATTCAGACATTTTAGGATTCTAGAATTCATGCATTTGAAGATTCTGAAATCCGGATCTTTTTTTGGATGCCAGAATTCATATATTCTAGGGACCTAGGTTTCCTACTTTTTAGGTTTCTGGAAATCATACATTCTAGGATTCTGGAATTCCAGAATTCAGACCTTTAGAGGATTCTGGAGTTCATTCACTCTAGGATTCTAGATTTCAGACTTTTCTAGTATTCTAGAATTCATGTATTCTTATATTCTGGAATTGAGACCTTTTTCAGATTCTAGAATTCATACACCCTGGGATTCTAGCATTCATTCATTTTAGGATTCTAGAACTAAGACTTTTTATGGTCCTAGAATTCAGACATACTACCATTCGACAGTTCCGACATGCTTGCATTCTAGAATTCAGCATTTCTTCCATGGTAGAATTCACACATTTTAGAATTCGAAAATTTTGACATTTTAACGATTCCACAATTCATACATTTTTCGGATTCTAGAATTGAGGCATTTTATGATTCTAGAATTCATACATTCCGGAATTCTAGAATACAGACTTTTTAGGATTCAGAAATTTATACATTCTACGATTTTAGAGGTTAGACGTTTTAAAGATGCTAGAATTCAGACTTCTTTAGGATTCTAGAATTTGTGCCTTGTAGGATTCCAGAATTCACACTTTCTAGCATTCTAGAATTCAGATATTTCTTGATGCTAGAATTCAGTCATTGTAAAATTCTAGAATTCAGACATCATCGTTGGATTCTAAAATTAAGACTTTCCACAATTCTAGGACTAACATTTTTAAGGGTTTTAGTATTGAGACATTTTATCACTGTAGAATTCTAGAATATGGACATCCACATATTCTAGAATTCAGACATTTTATGATTTTAGGATTCATAGAGTTTAGCACTATAGAATTCAGACCTTTTTAAGATTCTAGAATTCATACATTTCAGGATTCTAGTATTCAGACATTCTATCATTCTTCCATTCATAGACCTTATGATTCTACAATTCATCTCTTCTAGGATTCTGGAACTCATCCTATATGATAATTCCCAATTTCAAACGTTCCTGTATTCTAGAATTTAGACATTTTGTGATTCTAGAATTCAGATATTCTAAAGCTCTAGAATTCAGATATGGTTGGAGTCCAGATTTCAGACTTTCTACAATTCTAGAACTCAGATATTTTGTGTTTCCAGAATTTCACACATTCCAGGATTCTAAAGTTCAATCCTGTCTTAGGATTCTAGAATGCGTACCTTCTAGGATTCTGGAATTCATACAGGTTGGGGTTCTAGAATTCATACATTCTAGGATTCCAGAATTCAAACCTTTATAGGATTCTAGAATTAATTCATTCAAGGATTCTAGAATCCGGACCTTTTTAGGATTCTAGAACTCATACATGCTAAGATTCCGGAATTTAGACCAGTTTAAGATTCTAGAATTCATACACTCTAAAATTCTAGAATTCCTACGTTCTACGATTCTAAAATTCAGGCGTTTTAAGGTTCTAGGATTCGGACATACTATAATTCTACAATTTCCACACTGCTTGAATTCTGGAATTCCGAATTTCTTCATTTATACCATTCTCGCATTTAAAAATTCTAAAATTCATGTATTTGGTGATTCTAGAATTCACACCTTCTCGGATTCTAGAATTCAGACCTCTTTAGGATTCCAGAATTCAGACTTTGTTCATTCTAGAACTCATGCATTAAAAGATTCTAGAATTCAGATCTATTTAGGATTCTAGAATTCATACATTCTAAGATTCTAGAATTCAGACCTAGTTAGGATTCTCGAATTCATACGTTTGGGCATTCTGGAATCCATACGTTCTAAACTTGCAAATTTTATGCATTCTACAATTCTAGGCTACACACCTTTCTAACATTGTGGAATCCATTCTTTCGAGGATTCTAAAATTCAGGCCTTCTTAAAGTTCTTGAATTCATACATTCTAGGATTCTAGGATTCTAGGATTTGGACACATTTAAGATTCTAGAATTCATACATTCTAAAATTCTGGAACCCAGATCTTGTTAGGATTCTAGAATGCATACATTATGGGATACTGGAATTCACCCATTCTGTGAGTCTAGAATTCAGACATTGTTTCTGGCATTCAGACGTTCTAAAATTCTAGAATTCAGACATCGTGGGTTTCTGGAACGGAGACATTCTGCAACACACATTTTAGTAGTCTTGCGTTCAGACATTCTGTGAATCTCGCATTCAGATATCCTATGATTCATGGAATCGTACCTTCCGGGATTCTGGAATTCACACTGTCCTAAGATTCCAGAACTCAGACGTTTCTTGATTCTACCATTCCGGAAATTAGAAGTCCGGAGACTCTAGAATTCTAACATTTTATGACTCTAGAATTCAGACATTTTAGGATTCTAGAATTCAGACGTTTTAGGATTCTAGAATTCAGACATTGGAAGATTCTAGAATTCGGACCTTTTAAAGATTCCAGAGTCCATACATTCTAGGAATCCATAATTCAGACATCTTCTGAGTCTAGGTTTTCGACATTTTCACATTGGAGAATTCAGACCTGTTGAAGATTCTAGAATGCATACATTCCGAGATTCTGGAATTCACTCATACTAAAATTCTAGAATTGAGACATCTTTGGATTCTAGAATTGTATATGTCTACAATTCTAGAACTCATACATTTTCTGATTCTAGAATTCAGATGTCTTATCGTTTTACAATTCTGTAATTTGGACATGTGCAGATTCAGGATTCCAGCGTTTTATGATTCTAGATTCCATTCATTTTTTTGGATTCTAGAGTTCAGACCCTTTATGATTCTAGAAATCTGACATTCGATGATTCTAGATTTCAGAAATATTTGGGATTCTAGGATTCATACACTCTTGAAATCTAGAATTCATACATTCTAGGATTCTGGAATTCATGCATTCTCAAATTAAAAAAGTCACACATTCCAGAATTCTAGAATACATGCCTTCTTAACATTGTAGAAGCCATTCTTTCTAGGATTCCAAAATTCAGACGTTTTTACAATGGTAGAATTCATGCGTTCTAGGATTCTAGGATATAGACATATTTAAGACTCTAGAATACATACATTCTAAAATTCTAGAATTCAGGTCTTGTTAGGATTCTAGAATTTATACATGATAGGATACTAGAATTCACATATTCTATGATTCTAGAATTCAGACATTTTATGTTTCTAGAATTCAGACATTCTGAAATTCTGGAATTCAGCCATTGTTGGATTCTAGAATTGAGACCCTCTGCAACACACATTTTAGGAGTCTTGCATTCAGACATTCCATGATTCCCATATTCAGACATCTTATCATCCTAGAATTCAGACCTTCTAGGATTCTAGAATTTGCACTATTTACAGATTCTAGAATTCATACATTCCAGGAATCTATGATTCAGTCATGTTATGATTCTAGGATTTTGACATTTTTACATTGTAGAATTCAGAGCCGTTTAAGATTCTAGAATGCATACATTCCAAGATTCTAGAATTCAAACCTGCTAAAATTCTAGAATTCAGACATCGTTGGATTCTGGAAATTTAACATTCTACAATTCTAGAACACACACATTTTCAGATTCTCGAATTCAGACGTGTTATGATTCTACAATTCTAGAATTTAGACATCTGGAACTTCTAAATTCTCACCTTTTTTTTTTTTTTTGGTACTAGAATTCAGACATTTGAGGATTCTAGAATTCATGCATTTGAAGATTCTGAAATCCGGATCTTTTTTTGGATGCCAGAATTCATATATTCTAGGGACCTAGGTTTCCTACTTTTTAGGTTTCTGGAAATCATACATTCTAGGATTCTGGAATTCCAGAATTCAGACCTTTAGAGGATTCTGGAGTTCATTCACTCTAGGATTCTAGATTTCAGACTTTTCTAGTATTCTAGAATTCATGTATTCTTATATTCTGGAATTGAGACCTTTTTCAGATTCTAGAATTCATACACCCTGGGATTCTAGCATTCATTCATTTTAGGATTCTAGAACTAAGACTTTTTATGGTCCTAGAATTCAGACATACTACCATTCGACAGTTCCGACATGCTTGCATTCTAGAATTCAGCATTTCTTCCATGGTAGAATTCACACATTTTAGAATTCGAAAATTTTGACATTTTAACGATTCCACAATTCATACATTTTTCGGATTCTAGAATTGAGGCATTTTATGATTCTAGAATTCATACATTCCGGAATTCTAGAATACAGACTTTTTAGGATTCAGAAATTTATACATTCTACGATTTTAGAGGTTAGACGTTTTAAAGATGCTAGAATTCAGACTTCTTTAGGATTCTAGAATTTGTGCCTTGTAGGATTCCAGAATTCACACTTTCTAGCATTCTAGAATTCAGATATTTCTTGATGCTAGAATTCAGTCATTGTAAAATTCTAGAATTCAGACATCATCGTTGGATTCTAAAATTAAGACTTTCCACAATTCTAGGACTAACATTTTTTAGGGTTTTAGTATTGAGACATTTTATCACTGTAGAATTCTAGAATATGGACATCCACATATTCTAGAATTCAGACATTTTATGATTTTAGGATTCATACAGTTTAGCACTATAGAATTCAGACCTTTTTAAGATTCTAGAATTCATACATTTCAGGATTCTAGTATTCAGACATTCTATCATTCTTCCATTCATAGACCTTATGATTCTACAATTCATCTCTTCTAGGATTCTGGAACTCATCCTATATTATAATTCCCAATTTCAAACGTTCCTGTATTCTAGAATTTAGACATTTTGTGATTCTAGAATTCAGATATTCTAAAGCTCTAGAATTCAGATATGGTTGGAGTCCAGATTTCAGACTTTCTACAATTCTAGAACTCAGATATTTTGTGTTTCCAGAATTTCACACATTCCAGGATTCTAAAGTTCAATCCTGTCTTAGGATTCTAGAATGCGTACCTTCTAGGATTCTGGAATTCATACAGGTTGGGGTTCTAGAATTCATACATTCTAGGATTCCAGAATTCAAACCTTTATAGGATTCTAGAATTAATTCATTCAAGGATTCTAGAATCCGGACCTTTTTAGGATTCTAGAACTCATACATGCTAAGATTCCGGAATTTAGACCAGTTTAAGATTCTAGAATTCATACACTCTAAAATTCTAGAATTCCTACGTTCTACGATTCTAAAATTCAGACTTTTTAAGGTTCTAGGATTCGGACATACTATAATTCTACAATTTCCACACTGCTTGAATTCTGGAATTCCGAATTTCTTCATTTATACCATTCTCGCATTTAAAAATTCTAAAATTCATGTATTTGGTGATTCTAGAATTCACACCTTCTCGGATTCTAGAATTCAGACCTCTTTAGGATTCCAGAATTCAGACTTTGTTCATTCTAGAACTCATGCATTAAAAGATTCTAGAATTCAGATCTATTTAGGATTCTAGAATTCATACATTCTAAGATTCTAGAATTCAGACCTAGTTAGGATTCTAGAATTCATACGTTTGGGCATTCTGGAATCCATACGTTCTAAACTTGCAAATTTTATGCATTCTACAATTCTAGGCTACACACCTTTCTAACATTGTGGAATCCATTCTTTCGAGGATTCTAAAATTCAGGCCTTCTTAAAGTTCTTGAATTCATACATTCTAGGATTCTAGGATTCTAGGATTTGGACACATTTAAGATTCTAGAATTCATACATTCTAAAATTCTGGAACCCAGATCTTGTTAGGATTCTAGAATGCATACATTATGGGATACTGGAATTCACCCATTCTGTGAGTCTAGAATTCAGACATTGTTTCTGGCATTCAGACGTTCTAAAATTCTAGAATTCAGACATCGTGGGTTTCTGGAACGGAGACATTCTGCAACACACATTTTAGTAGTCTTGCGTTCAGACATTCTGTGAATCTCGCATTCAGATATCCTATGATTCATGGAATCGTACCTTCCGGGATTCTGGAATTCACACTGTCCTAAGATTCCAGAACTCAGACGTTTCTTGATTCTACCATTCCGGAAATTAGAAGTCCGGAGACTCTAGAATTCTAACATTTTATGACTCTAGAATTCAGACATTTTAGGATTCTAGAATTCAGACGTTTTAGGATTCTAGAATTCAGACATTGGAAGATTCTAGAATTCGGACCTTTTAAAGATTCCAGAGTCCATACATTCTAGGAATCCATAATTCAGACATCTTCTGAGTCTAGGTTTTCGACATTTTCACATTGGAGAATTCAGACCTGTTGAAGATTCTAGAATGCATACATTCCGAGATTCTGGAATTCACTCATACTAAAATTCTAGAATTGAGACATCTTTGGATTCTAGAATTGTATATGTCTACAATTCTAGAACTCATACATTTTCTGATTCTAGAATTCAGATGTCTTATCGTTTTACAATTCTGTAATTTGGACATGTGCAGATTCAGGATTCCAGCGTTTTATGATTCTAGATTCCATTCATTTTTTTGGATTCTAGAGTTCAGACCCTTTATGATTCTAGAAATCTGACATTCGATGATTCTAGATTTCAGAAATATTTGGGATTCTAGGATTCATACACTCTTGAAATCTAGAATTCATACATTCTAGGATTCTGGAATTCATGCATTCTCAAATTAAAAAAGTCACACATTCCAGAATTCTAGAATACATGCCTTCTTAACATTGTAGAAGCCATTCTTTGTAGGATTCCAAAATTCAGACGTTTTTACAATGGTAGAATTCATGCGTTCTAGGATTCTAGGATATAGACATATTTAAGACTCTAGAATACATACATTCTAAAATTCTAGAATTCAGGTCTTGTTAGGATTCTAGAATTTATACATGATAGGATACTAGAATTCACATATTCTATGATTCTAGAATTCAGACATTTTATGTTTCTAGAATTCAGACATTCTGAAATTCTGGAATTCAGCCATTGTTGGATTCTAGAATTGAGACCCTCTGCAACACACATTTTAGGAGTCTTGCATTCAGACATTCCATGATTCCCATATTCAGACATCTTATCATCCTAGAATTCAGACCTTCTAGGATTCTAGAATTTGCACTATTTACAGATTCTAGAATTCATACATTCAAGGAATCTATGATTCAGTCATGTTATGATTCTAGGATTTTGACATTTTTACATTGTAGAATTCAGAGCCGTTTAAGATTCTAGAATGCATACATTCCAAGATTCTAGAATTCAAACCTGCTAAAATTCTAGAATTCAGACATCGTTGGATTCTGGAAATTTAACATTCTACAATTCTAGAACACACACATTTTCAGATTCTCGAATTCAGACGTGTTATGATTCTACAATTCTAGAATTTAGACATCCGGAACTTCTAAATTCTCACCTTTTTTTTTTTTTTTTTTTTTTGGTTCTAGAATTCAGACATTTTAGGATTCTAGAATTCATGCATTTGAAGATTCTGAAATCCGGATCTTTTTTTGGATGCCAGAATTCATATATTCTAGGGACCTAGGTTTCCTACTTTTTAGGTTTCTGGAAATCATACATTCTAGGATTCTGGAATTCCAGAATTCAGACCTTTAGAGGATTCTGGAGTTCATTCATTCTAGGATTCTAGATTTCAGACTTTTCTAGTATTCTAGAATTCATGTATTCTTATATTCTGGAATTGAGACCTTTTTCAGATTCTAGAATTCATACACCCTGGGATTCTAGCATTCATTCATTTTAGGATTCTAGAACTAAGACTTTTTATGGTCCTAGAATTCAGACATACTACCATTCGACAGTTCCGACATGCTTGCATTCTAGAATTCAGCATTTCTTCCATGGTAGAATTCACACATTTTAGAATTCGAAAATTTTGACATTTTAACGATTCCACAATTCATACATTTTTCGGATTCTAGAATTGAGGCATTTTATGATTCTAGTATTCCTACATTCCGGAATTCTAGAATACAGACTTTTTAGGATTCAGAAATTTATACATTCTACGATTTTAGAGGTTAGACGTTTTAAAGATGCTAGAATTCAGACTTCTTTAGGATTCTAGAATTTGTGCCTTGTAGGATTCCAGAATTCACACTTTCTAGCATTCTAGAATTCAGATATTTCTTGATGCTAGAATTCAGTCGTTGTAAAATTCTAGAATTCAGACATCATCGCTGGATTCTAAAATTAAGACTTTCCACAATTCTAGGACTAACATTTTTTAGGGTTTTAGAATTGAGACATTTTATCATTGTAGAATTCTAGAATATGGACATCCTCATATTCTAGAATTCAGACATTTTATGATTTTAGGATTCATACAGTTTAGCACTATAGAATTCAGACCTTTTTAAGATTCTAGAATTCATACATTTCAGGATTCTAGTATTCAGACATTCTATCATTCTTCCATTCATAGACCTTATGATTCTACAATTCATCTCTTCTAGGATTCTGGAACTCATCCTATATTATAATTCCCAATTTCAAACGTTCCTGTATTCTAGAACTTAGACATTTTGTGATTCTAGAATTCAGATATTCTAAAGCTCTAGAATTCAGATATGGTTGGAGTCCAGATTTCAGACTTTCTACAATTCTAGAACTCAGATATTTTGTGTTTCCAGAATTTCACACATTCCAGGATTCTAAAGTTCAATCCTGTCTTAGGATTCTAGAATGCGTACCTTCTAGGATTCTGGAATTCATACAGGTTGGGGTTCTAGAATTCATACATTCTAGGATTCCAGAATTCAAACCTTTATAGGATTCTAGAATTAATTCATTCAAGGATTCTGGAATCCGGACCTTTTTAGGATTCTAGAACTCATACATGCTAAGATTCCGGAATTTAGACCAGTTTAAGATTCTAGAATTCATACACTCTAAAATTCTAGAATGCCTACGTTCTAGGATTCTAAAATTCAGACGTTTTAAGGTTCTAGGATTCGGACATACTATAATTCTACAATTTCCACACTGCTTGAATTCTGGAATTCCGAATTTCTTCATTTATACCATTCTCGCATTTAAAAATTCTAAAATTCATGTATGTGGTGATTCTAGAATTCACACCTTCTCGGATTCTAGAATTCAGACCTCTTTAGGATTCCAGAATTCAGACTTTGTTCATTCTAGAACTCATGCATTAAAAGATTCTAGAATTCAGATCTATTTAGGATTCTAGAATTCATACATTCTAAGATTCTAGAATTCAGACCTAGTTAGGATTCTAGAATTCATACGTTTGGGCATTCTGGAATCCATACGTTCTAAACTTGCAAATTTTATGCATTCTACAATTCTAGGCTACACACCTTTCTAACATTGTGGAATCCATTCTTTCGAGGATTCTAAAATTCAGGCCTTCTTAAAGTTCTTGAATTCATACATTCTAGGATTCTAGGATTCTAGGATTTGGACACATTTAAGATTCTAGAATTCATACATTCTAACATTCTGGAACCCAGATCTTGTTAGGATTCTAGAATGCATACATTATGGGATACTGGAATTCACCCATTCTGTGAGTCTAGAATTCAGACATTGTTTCTGGCATTCAGACGTTCTAAAATTCTAGAATTCAGACATCGTGGGTTTCTGGAACGGAGACATTCTGCAACACACATTTTAGTAGTCTTGCGTTCAGACATTCTGTGAATCTCGCATTCAGATATCCTATGATTCATGGAATCGTGCCTTCCGGGATTCTGGAATTCACACTGTCCTAAGATTCCAGAACTCAGACGTTTCTTGATTCTACCATTCCGGAAATTAGACGTCCGGAGACTCTAGAATTCTAACATTTTATGACTCTAGAATTCAGACATTTTAGGATTCTAGAATTCAGACGTTTTAGGATTCTAGAATTCAGACATTGGAAGATTCTAGAATTCGGACCTTTTAAAGATTCCAGAGTCCATACATTCTAGGAATCCATAATTCAGACATCTTCTGAGTCTAGGTTTTCGACATTTTCACATTGGAGAATTCAGACCTGTTGAAGATTCTAGAATGCATACATTCCGAGATTCTGGAATTCACACATACTAAAATTCTAGAATTGAGACATCTTTGGATTCTAGAATTGTATCTGTCTACAATTCTAGAACTCATACATTTTCTGATTCTAGAATTCAGATGTCTTATCGTTTCACAAATCTGTAATTTGGACATGTGCAGATTCAGGATTCCAGCCTTTCATGATTCTAGATTCCATTCATTTTTGGATTCTAGAGTTCAGACCCTTTATGATTCTAGAAATCTGACATTCGATGATACTAGATTTCAGAAATATTTGGGATTCTAGAATTCAGACACTCTTGAAATCTAGAATTCATACATTCTAGGATTCTGGAATTCATGCATTCTCAAATTAAAAAAGTCACACATTCCAGAATTCTAGAATACATGCCTTCTTAACATTGTAGAAGCCATTCTTTCTAGGATTCCAAAATTCAGACGTTTTTACAATGGTAGAATTCATGCGTTCTAGGATTCTAGGATATAGACATATTTAAGACTCTAGAATACATACATTCTAAAATTCTAGAATTCAGGTCTTGTTAGGATTCTAGAATTTATACATGATAGGATACTAGAATTCACATATTCTATGATTCTAGAATTCAGACATTTTATGTTTCTAGAATTCAGACATTCTGAAATTCTGGAATTCAGCCATTGTTGGATTCTAGAATTGAGACCCTCTGCAACACACATTTTAGGAGTCTTGCATTCAGACATTCCATGATTCCCATATTCAGACATCTTATCATCCTAGAATTCAGACCTTCTAGGATTCTAGAATTTGCACTATTTACAGATTCTAGAATTCATACATTCAAGGAATCTATGATTCAGTCATGTTATGATTCTAGGATTTTGACATTTTTACATTGTAGAATTCAGAGCCGTTTAAGATTCTAGAATGCATACATTCCAAGATTCTAGAATTCAAACCTGCTAAAATTCTAGAATTCAGACATCGTTGGATTCTGGAAATTTAACATTCTACAATTCTAGAACACACACATTTTCAGATTCTCGAATTCAGACGTGTTATGATTCTACAATTCTAGAATTTAGACATCCGGAACTTCTAAATTCTCACCTTTTTTTTTTTTTTTTTTTTTTTGGTTCTAGAATTCAGACATTTTAGGATTCTAGAATTCATGCATTTGAAGATTCTGAAATCCGGATCTTTTTTTGGATGCCAGAATTCATATATTCTAGGGACCTAGGTTTCCTACTTTTTAGGTTTCTGGAAATCATACATTCTAGGATTCTGGAATTCCAGAATTCAGACCTTTAGAGGATTCTGGAGTTCATTCACTCTAGGACTCTAGATTTCAGACTTTTCTAGTATTCTAGAATTCATGTATTCTTATATTCTAGAATTGAGACCTTTTTCAGATTCTAGAATTCATACACCCTGGGATTCTAGCATTCATTCATTTTAGGATTCTAGAACTAAGACTTTTTATGGTCCTAGAATTCAGACATACTACCATTCGACAGTTCCGACATGCTTGCATTCTAGAATTCAGCATTTCTTCCATGGTAGAATTCACACATTTTAGAATTCGAAAATTTTGACATTTTAACGATTCCACAATTCATACATTTTTCGGATTCTAGAATTGAGGCATTTTATGATTCTAGAATTCATACATTCCGGAATTCTAGAATACAGACTTTTTAGGATTCAGAAATTTATACATTCTACGATTTTAGAGGTTAGACGTTTTAAAGATGCTAGAATTCAGACTTCTTTAGGATTCTAGAATTTGTGACTTGTAGGATTCCAGAATTCACACTTTCTAGCATTCTAGAATTCAGATATTTCTTGATTCTAGAATTCAGTCGTTGTAAAATTCTAGAATTCAGACATCATCGCTGGATTCTGAAATTAAGACTTTCCACAATTCTAGGACTAACATTTTTTAGGGTTTTAGAGTTGAGACATTTTATCATTGTAGAATTCTAGAATATGGACATCCTCATATTCTAGAATTCAGACATTTTATGATTTTAGGATTCATACAGTTTAGCACTATAGAATTCAGACCTTTTTAAGATTCTAGAATTCATACATTTCAGGATTCTAGTATTCAGACATTCTATCATTCTTCCATTCATAGACCTTATGATTCTACAATTCATCTCTTCTAGGATTCTGGAACTCATCCTATATTATAATTCCCAATTTCAAACGTTCCTGTATTCTAGAATTTAGACATTTTGTGATTCTAGAATTCAGATATTCTAAAGCTCTAGAATTCAGATATGGTTGGAGTCCAGATTTCAGACTTTCTACAATTCTAGAACTCAGATATTTTGTGTTTCCAGAATTTCACACATTCCAGGATTCTAAAGTTCAATCCTGTCTTAGGATTCTAGAATGCGTACCTTCTAGGATTCTGGAATTCATACAGGTTGGGGTTCTAGAATTCATACATTCTAGGATTCCAGAATTCAAACCTTTATAGGATTCTAGAATTAATTCATTCAAGGATTCTAGAATCCGGACCTTTTTAGGATTCTAGAACTCATCCATGCTAAGATTCCGGAATTTAGACCAGTTTAAGATTCTAGAATTCATACACTCTTAGATTCTAGAATGCCTACGTTCTAGGATTCTAAAATTCAGACGTTTTAAGGTTCTAGGATTCGGACATACTATAATTCTACAATTTCCACACTGCTTGAATTCTGGAATTCCGAATTTCTTCATTTATACCATTCTCGCATTTAAAAATTCTAAAATTCATGTATGTGGTGATTCTAGAATTCACACCTTCTCGGATTCTAGAATTCAGACCTCTTTAGGATTCCAGAATTCAGACTTTGTTCATTCTAGAACTCATGCATTAAAAGATTCTAGAATTCAGATCTATTTAGGATTCTAGAATTCATACATTCTAAGATTCTAGAATTCAGACCTAGTTAGGATTCTAGAATTCATACGTTTGGGCATTCTGGAATCCATACGTTCTAAACTTGCAAATTTTATGCATTCTACAATTCTAGGCTACACACCTTTCTAACATTGTGGAATCCATTCTTTCGAGGATTCTAAAATTCAGGCCTTCTTAAAGTTCTTGAATTCATACATTCTAGGATTCTAGGATTCTAGGATTTGGACACATTTAAGATTCTAGAATTCATACATTCTAACATTCTGGAACCCAGATCTTGTTAGGATTCTAGAATGCATACATTATGGGATACTGGAATTCACCCATTCTGTGAGTCTAGAATTCAGACATTGTTTCTGGCATTCAGACGTTCTAAAATTCTAGAATTCAGACATCGTGGGTTTCTGGAACGGAGACATTCTGCAACACACATTTTAGTAGTCTTGCGTTCAGACATTCTGTGAATCTCGCATTCAGATATCCTATGATTCATGGAATCGTGCCTTCCGGGATTCTGGAATTCACACTGTCCTAAGATTCCAGAACTCAGACGTTTCTTGATTCTACCATTCCGGAAATTAGACGTCCGGAGACTCTAGAATTCTAACATTTTATGACTCTAGAATTCAGACATTTTAGGATTCTAGAATTCAGACGTTTTAGGATTCTAGAATTCAGACATTGGAAGATTCTAGAATTCGGACCTTTTAAAGATTCCAGAGTCCATACATTCTAGGAATCCATAATTCAGACATCTTCGGAGTCTAGGTTTTCGACATTTTCACATTGGAGAATTCAGACCTGTTGAAGATTCTAGAATGCATACATTCCGAGATTCTGGAATTCACACATACTAAAATTCTAGAATTGAGACATCTTTGGATTCTAGAATTGTATCTGTCTACAATTCTAGAACTCATACATTTTCTGATTCTAGAATTCAGATGTCTTATCGTTTCACAATTCTGTAATTTGGACATGTGCAGATTCAGGATTCCAGCGTTTCATGATTCTAGATTCCATTCATTTTTGGATTCTAGAGTTCAGACCCTTTATGATTCTAGAAATCTGACATTCGATGATTCTAGATTTCAGAAATATTTGGGATTCTAGAATTCAGACACTCTTGAAATCTAGAATTCATACATTCTAGGATTCTGGAATTCATGCATTCTCAAATTAAAAAAGTCACACATTCCAGAATTCTAGAATACATGCCTTCTTAACATTGTAGAAGCCATTCTTTCTAGGATTCCAAAATTCAGACGTTTTTACAATGGTAGAATTCATGCGTTCTAGGATTCTAGGATATAGACATATTTAAGACTCTAGAATACATACATTCTAAAATTCTAGAATTCAGGTCTTGTTAGGATTCTAGAATTTATACATGATAGGATACTAGAATTCACATATTCTATGATTCTAGAATTCAGACATTTTATGTTTCTAGAATTCAGACATTCTGAAATTCTGGAATTCAGCCATTGTTGGATTCTAGAATTGAGACCCTCTGCAACACACATTTTAGGAGTCTTGCATTCAGACATTCCATGATTCCCATATTCAGACATCTTATCATCCTAGAATTCAGACCTTCTAGGATTCTAGAATTTGCACTATTTACAGATTCTAGAATTCATACATTCAAGGAATCTATGATTCAGTCATGTTATGATTCTAGGATTTTGACATTTTTACATTGTAGAATTCAGAGCCGTTTAAGATTCTAGAATGCATACATTCCAAGATTCTAGAATTCAAACCTGCTAAAATTCTAGAATTCAGACATCGTTGGATTCTGGAAATTTAACATTCTACAATTCTAGAACACACACATTTTCAGATTCTCGAATTCAGACGTGTTATGATTCTACAATTCTAGAATTTAGACATCCGGAACTTCTAAATTCTCACCTTTTTTTTTTTTTTTTTTTTTTTGGTTCTAGAATTCAGACATTTTAGGATTCTAGAATTCATGCATTTGAAGATTCTGAAATCCGGATCTTTTTTTGGATGCCAGAATTCATATATTCTAGGGACCTAGGTTTCCTACTTTTTAGGTTTCTGGAAATCATACATTCTAGGATTCTGGAATTCCAGAATTCAGACCTTTAGAGGATTCTGGAGTTCATTCACTCTAGGACTCTAGATTTCAGACTTTTCTAGTATTCTAGAATTCATGTATTCTTATATTCTAGAATTGAGACCTTTTTCAGATTCTAGAATTCATACACCCTGGGATTCTAGCATTCATTCATTTTAGGATTCTAGAACTAAGACTTTTTATGGTCCTAGAATTCAGACATACTACCATTCGACAGTTCCGACATGCTTGCATTCTAGAATTCAGCATTTCTTCCATGGTAGAATTCACACATTTTAGAATTCGAAAATTTTGACATTTTAACGATTCCACAATTCATACATTTTTCGGATTCTAGAATTGAGGCATTTTATGATTCTAGAATTCATACATTCCGGAATTCTAGAATACAGACTTTTTAGGATTCAGAAATTTATACATTCTACGATTTTAGAGGTTAGACGTTTTAAAGATGCTAGAATTCAGACTTCTTTAGGATTCTAGAATTTGTGCCTTGTAGGATTCCAGAATTCACACTTTCTAGCATTCTAGAATTCAGATATTTCTTGATGCTAGAATTCAGTCGTTGTAAAATTCTAGAATTCAGACATCATCGCTGGATTCTGAAATTAAGACTTTCCACAATTCTAGGACTAACATTTTTTAGGGTTTTAGAATTGAGACATTTTATCATTGTAGAATTCTAGAATATGGACATCCTCATATTCTAGAATTCAGACATTTTATGATTTTAGGATTCATACAGTTTAGCACTATAGAATTCAGACCTTTTTAAGATTCTAGAATTCATACATTTCAGGATTCTAGTATTCAGACATTCTATCATTCTTCCATTCATAGACCTTATGATTCTACAATTCATCTCTTCTAGGATTCTGGAACTCATCCTATATTATAATTCCCAATTTCAAACGTTCCTGTATTCTAGAACTTAGACATTTTGTGATTCTAGAATTCAGATATTCTAAAGCTCTAGAATTCAGATATGGTTGGAGTCCAGATTTCAGACTTTCTACAATTCTAGAACTCAGATATTTTGTGTTTCCAGAATTTCACACATTCCAGGATTCTAAAGTTCAATCCTGTCTTAGGATTCTAGAATGCGTACCTTCTAGGATTCTGGAATTCATACAGGTTGGGGTTCTAGAATTCATACATTCTAGGATTCCAGAATTCAAACCTTTATAGGATTCTAGAATTAATTCATTCAAGGATTCTGGAATCCGGACCTTTTTAGGATTCTAGAACTCATACATGCTAAGATTCCGGAATTTAGACCAGTTTAAGATTCTAGAATTCATACACTCTTAGATTCTAGAATGCCTACGTTCTAGGATTCTAAAATTCAGACTTTTTAAGGTTCTAGGATTCGGACATACTATAATTCTACAATTTCCACACTGCTTGAATTCTGGAATTCCGAATTTCTTCATTTATACCATTCTCGCATTTAAAAATTCTAAAATTCATGTATGTGGTGATTCTAGAATTCACACCTTCTCGGATTCTAGAATTCAGACCTCTTTAGGATTCCAGAATTCAGACTTTGTTCATTCTAGAACTCATGCATTAAAAGATTCTAGAATTCAGATCTATTTAGGATTCTAGAATTCATACATTCTAAGATTCTAGAATTCAGACCTAGTTAGGATTCTCGAATTCATACGTTTGGGCATTCTGGAATCCATACGTTCTAAACTTGCAAATTTTATGCATTCTACAATTCTAGGCTACACACCTTTCTAACATTGTGGAATCCATTCTTTCGAGGATTCTAAAATTCAGGCCTTCTTAAAGTTCTTGAATTCATACATTCTAGGATTCTAGGATTCTAGGATTTGGACACATTTAAGATTCTAGAATTCATACATTCTAAAATTCTGGAACCCAGATCTTGTTAGGATTCTAGAATGCATACATTATGGGATACTGGAATTCACCCATTCTGTGAGTCTAGAATTCAGACATTGTTTCTGGCATTCAGACGTTCTAAAATTCTAGAATTCAGACATCGTGGGTTTCTGGAACGGAGACATTCTGCAACACACATTTTAGTAGTCTTGCGTTCAGACATTCTGTGAATCTCGCATTCAGATATCCTATGATTCATGGAATCGTACCTTCCCCTTCCGGGATTCTGGAATTCACACTGTCCTAAGATTCCAGAACTCAGACGTTTCTTGATTCTACCATTCCGGAAATTAGACGTCCGGAGACTCTAGAATTCTAACATTTTATGACTCTAGAATTCAGACATTTTAGGATTCTAGAATTCAGACGTTTTAGGATTCTAGAATTCAGACATTGGAAGATTCTAGAATTCGGACCTTTTAAAGATTCCAGAGTCCATACATTCTAGGAATCCATAATTCAGACATCTTCTGAGTCTAGGTTTTTGACATTTTCACATTGGAGAATTCAGACCTGTTGAAGATTCTAGAATGCATACATTCCGAGATTCTGGAATTCACACATACTAAAATTCTAGAATTGAGACATCTTTGGATTCTAGAATTGTATCTGTCTACAATTCTAGAACTCATACATTTTCTGATTCTAGAATTCAGATGTCTTATCGTTTCACAATTCTGTAATTTGGACATGTGCAGATTCAGGATTCCAGCGTTTCATGATTCTAGATTCCATTCATTTTTGGATTCTAGAGTTCAGACCCTTTATGATTCTAGAAATCTGACACTCGATGATTCTAGATTTCAGAAATATTTGGGATTCTAGAATTCAGACACTCTTGAAATCTAGAATTCATACATTCTAGGATTCTGGAATTCATGCATTCTCAAATTAAAAAAGTCACACATTCCAGAATTCTAGAATACATGCCTTCTTAACATTGTAGAAGCCATTCTTTGTAGGATTCCAAAATTCAGACGTTTTTACAATGGTAGAATTCATGCGTTCTAGGATTCTAGGATATAGACATATTTAAGACTCTAGAATACATACATTCTAAAATTCTAGAATTCAGGTCTTGTTAGGATTCTAGAATTTATACATGATAGGATACTAGAATTCACATATTCTATGATTCTAGAATTCAGACATTTTATGTTTCTAGAATTCAGACATTCTGAAATTCTGGAATTCAGCCATTGTTGGATTCTAGAATTGAGACCCTCTGCAACACACATTTTAGGAGTCTTGCATTCAGACATTCCATGATTCCCATATTCAGACATCTTATCATCCTAGAATTCAGACCTTCTAGGATTCTAGAATTTGCACTATTTACAGATTCTAGAATTCATACATTCAAGGAATCTATGATTCAGTCATGTTATGATTCTAGGATTTTGACATTTTTACATTGTAGAATTCAGAGCCGTTTAAGATTCTAGAATGCATACATTCCAAGATTCTAGAATTCAAACCTGCTAAAATTCTAGAATTCAGACATCGTTGGATTCTGGAAATTTAACATTCTACAATTCTAGAACACACACATTTTCAGATTCTCGAATTCAGACGTGTTATGATTCTACAATTCTAGAATTTAGACATCCGGAACTTCTAAATTCTCACCTTTTTTTTTTTTTTTTTTTTTTTGGTTCTAGAATTCAGACATTTTAGGATTCTAGAATTCATGCATTTGAAGATTCTGAAATCCGGATCTTTTTTTGGATGCCAGAATTCATATATTCTAGGGACCTAGGTTTCCTACTTTTTAGGTTTCTGGAAATCATACATTCTAGGATTCTGGAATTCCAGAATTCAGACCTTTAGAGGATTCTGGAGTTCATTCATTCTAGGATTCTAGATTTCAGACTTTTCTAGTATTCTAGAATTCATGTATTCTTATATTCTGGAATTGAGACCTTTTTCAGATTCTAGAATTCATACACCCTGGGATTCTAGCATTCATTCATTTTAGGATTCTAGAACTAAGACTTTTTATGGTCCTAGAATTCAGACATACTACCATTCGACAGTTCCGACATGCTTGCATTCTAGAATTCAGCATTTCTTCCATGGTAGAATTCACACATTTTAGAATTCGAAAATTTTGACATTTTAACGATTCCACAATTCATACATTTTTCGGATTCTAGAATTGAGGCATTTTATGATTCTAGTATTCTTACATTCCGGAATTCTAGAATACAGACTTTTTAGGATTCAGAAATTTATACATTCTACGATTTTAGAGGTTAGACGTTTTAAAGATGCTAGAATTCAGACTTCTTTAGGATTCTAGAATTTGTGCCTTGTAGGATTCCAGAATTCACACTTTCTAGCATTCTAGAATTCAGATATTTCTTGATGCTAGAATTCAGTCATTGTAAAATTCTAGAATTCAGACATCATCGCTGGATTCTAAAATTAAGACTTTCCACAATTCTAGGACTAACATTTTTTAGGGTTTTAGAATTGAGACATTTTATCATTGTAGAATTCTAGAATATGGACATCCTCATATTCTAGAATTCAGACATTTTATGATTTTAGGATTCATACAGTTTAGCACTATAGAATTCAGACCTTTTTAAGATTCTAGAATTCATACATTTCAGGATTCTAGTATTCAGACATTCTATCATTCTTCCATTCATAGACCTTATGATTCTACAATTCATCTCTTCTAGGATTCTGGAACTCATCCTATATTATAATTCCCAATTTCAAACGTTCCTGTATTCTAGAACTTAGACATTTTGTGATTCTAGAATTCAGATATTCTAAAGCTCTAGAATTCAGATATGGTTGGAGTCCAGATTTCAGACTTTCTACAATTCTAGAACTCAGATATTTTGTGTTTCCAGAATTTCACACATTCCAGGATTCTAAAGTTCAATCCTGTCTTAGGATTCTAGAATGCGTACCTTCTAGGATTCTGGAATTCATACAGGTTGGGGTTCTAGAATTCATACATTCTAGGATTCCAGAATTCAAACCTTTATAGGATTCTAGAATTAATTCATTCAAGGATTCTGGAATCCGGACCTTTTTAGGATTCTAGAACTCATACATGCTAAGATTCCGGAATTTAGACCAGTTTAAGATTCTAGAATTCATACACTCTTAGATTCTAGAATGCCTACGTTCTAGGATTCTAAAATTCAGACGTTTTAAGGTTCTAGGATTCGGACATACTATAATTCTACAATTTCCACACTGCTTGAATTCTGGAATTCCGAATTTCTTCATTTATACCATTCTCGCATTTAAAAATTCTAAAATTCATGTATGTGGTGATTCTAGAATTCACACCTTCTCGGATTCTAGAATTCAGACCTCTTTAGGATTCCAGAATTCAGACTTTGTTCATTCTAGAACTCATGCATTAAAAGATTCTAGAATTCAGATCTATTTAGGATTCTAGAATTCATACATTCTAAGATTCTAGAATTCAGACCTAGTTAGGATTCTAGAATTCATACGTTTGGGCATTCTGGAATCCATACGTTCTAAACTTGCAAATTTTATGCATTCTACAATTCTAGGCTACACACCTTTCTAACATTGTGGAATCCATTCTTTCGAGGATTCTAAAATTCAGGCCTTCTTAAAGTTCTTGAATTCATACATTCTAGGATTCTAGGATTCTAGGATTTGGACACATTTAAGATTCTAGAATTCATACATTCTAACATTCTGGAACCCAGATCTTGTTAGGATTCTAGAATGCATACATTATGGGATACTGGAATTCACCCATTCTGTGAGTCTAGAATTCAGACATTGTTTCTGGCATTCAGACGTTCTAAAATTCTAGAATTCAGACATCGTGGGTTTCTGGAACGGAGACATTCTGCAACACACATTTTAGTAGTCTTGCGTTCAGACATTCTGTGAATCTCGCATTCAGATATCCTATGATTCATGGAATCGTGCCTTCCGGGATTCTGGAATTCACACTGTCCTAAGATTCCAGAACTCAGACGTTTCTTGATTCTACCATTCCGGAAATTAGACGTCCGGAGACTCTAGAATACTAACATTTTATGACTCTAGAATTCAGACATTTTAGGATTCTAGAATTCAGACGTTTTAGGATTCTAGAATTCAGACATTGGAAGATTCTAGAATTCGGACCTTTTAAAGATTCCAGAGTCCATACATTCTAGGAATCCATAATTCAGACATCTTCGGAGTCTAGGTTTTCGACATTTTCACATTGGAGAATTCAGACCTGTTGAAGATTCTAGAATGCATACATTCCGAGATTCTGGAATTCACACATACTAAAATTCTAGAATTGAGACATCTTTGGATTCTAGAATTGTATCTGTCTACAATTCTAGAACTCATACATTTTCTGATTCTAGAATTCAGATGTCTTATCGTTTCACAATTCTGTAATTTGGACATGTGCAGATTCAGGATTCCAGCGTTTCATGATTCTAGATTCCATTCATTTTTGGATTCTAGAGTTCAGACCCTTTATGATTCTAGAAATCTGACACTCGATGATTCTAGATTTCAGAAATATTTGGGATTCTAGAATTCAGACACTCTTGAAATCTAGAATTCATACATTCTAGGATTCTGGAATTCATGCATTCTCAAATTAAAAAAGTCACACATTCCAGAATTCTAGAATACATGCCTTCTTAACATTGTAGAAGCCATTCTTTCTAGGATTCCAAAATTCAGACGTTTTTACAATGGTAGAATTCATGCGTTCTAGGATTCTAGGATATAGACATATTTAAGACTCTAGAATACATACATTCTAAAATTCTAGAATTCAGGTCTTGTTAGGATTCTAGAATTTATACATGATAGGATACTAGAATTCACATATTCTATGATTCTAGAATTCAGACATTTTATGTTTCTAGAATTCAGACATTCTGAAATTCTGGAATTCAGCCATTGTTGGATTCTAGAATTGAGACCCTCTGCAACACACATTTTAGGAGTCTTGCATTCAGACATTCCATGATTCCCATATTCAGACATCTTATCATCCTAGAATTCAGACCTTCTAGGATTCTAGAATTTGCACTATTTACAGATTCTAGAATTCATACATTCAAGGAATCTATGATTCAGTCATGTTATGATTCTAGGATTTTGACATTTTTACATTGTAGAATTCAGAGCCGTTTAAGATTCTAGAATGCATACATTCCAAGATTCTAGAATTCACACCTGCTAAAATTCTAGAATTCAGACATCGTTGGATTCTGGAAATTTAACATTCTACAATTCTAGAACACACACATTTTCAGATTCTCGAATTCAGACGTGTTATGATTCTACAATTCTAGAATTTAGACATCCGGAACTTCTAAATTCTCACCTTTTTTTTTTTTTTTTTTTTTTTTTTTGGTTCTAGAATTCAGACATTTTAGGATTCTAGAATTCATGCATTTGAAGATTCTGAAATCCGGATCTTTTTTTGGATGCCAGAATTCATATATTCTAGGGACCTAGGTTTCCTACTTTTTAGGTTTCTGGAAATCATACATTCTAGGATTCTGGAATTCCAGAATTCAGACCTTTAGAGGATTCTGGAGTTCATTCACTCTAGGACTCTAGATTTCAGACTTTTCTAGTATTCTAGAATTCATGTATTCTTATATTCTAGAATTGAGACCTTTTTCAGATTCTAGAATTCATACACCCTGGGATTCTAGCATTCATTCATTTTAGGATTCTAGAACTAAGACTTTTTATGGTCCTAGAATTCAGACATACTACCATTCGACAGTTCCGACATGCTTGCATTCTAGAATTCAGCATTTCTTCCATGGTAGAATTCACACATTTTAGAATTCGAAAATTTTGACATTTTAACGATTCCACAATTCATACATTTTTCGGATTCTAGAATTGAGGCATTTTATGATTCTAGAATTCATACATTCCGGAATTCTAGAATACAGACTTTTTAGGATTCAGAAATTTATACATTCTACGATTTTAGAGGTTAGACGTTTAAAAGATGCTAGAATTCAGACTTCTTTAGGATTCTAGAATTTGTGCCTTGTAGGATTCCAGAATTCACACTTTCTAGCATTCTAGAATTCAGATATTTCTTGATTCTAGAATTCAGTCGTTGTAAAATTCTAGAATTCAGACATCATCGCTGGATTCTGAAATTAAGACTTTCCACAATTCTAGGACTAACATTTTTTAGGGTTTTAGAATTGAGACATTTTATCATTGTAGAATTCTAGAATATGGACATCCTCATAGTCTAGAATTCAGACATTTTATGATTTTAGGATTCATACAGTTTAGCACTATAGAATTCAGACCTTTTTAAGATTCTAGAATTCATACATTTCAGGATTCTAGTATTCAGACATTCTATCATTCTTCCATTCATAGACCTTATGATTCTACAATTCATCTCTTCTAGGATTCTGGAACTCATCCTATATTATAATTCCCAATTTCAAACGTTCCTGTATTCTAGAACTTAGACATTTTGTGATTCTAGAATTCAGATATTCTAAAGCTCTAGAATTCAGATATGGTTGGAGTCCAGATTTCAGACTTTCTACAATTCTAGAACTCAGATATTTTGTGTTTCCAGAATTTCACACATTCCAGGATTCTAAAGTTCAATCCTGTCTTAGGATTCTAGAATGCGTACCTTCTAGGATTCTGGAATTCATACAGGTTGGGGTTCTAGAATTCATACATTCTAGGATTCCAGAATTCAAACCTTTATAGGATTCTAGAATTAATTCATTCAAGGATTCTGGAATCCGGACCTTTTTAGGATTCTAGAACTCATACATGCTAAGATTCCGGAATTTAGACCAGTTTAAGATTCTAGAATTCATACACTCTTAGATTCTAGAATGCCTACGTTCTAGGATTCTAAAATTCAGACGTTTTAAGGTTCTAGGATTCGGACATACTATAATTCTACAATTTCCACACTGCTTGAATTCTGGAATTCCGAATTTCTTCATTTATACCATTCTCGCATTTAAAAATTCTAAAATTCATGTATTTGGTGATTCTAGAATTCACACCTTCTCGGATTCTAGAATTCAGACCTCTTTAGGATTCCAGAATTCAGACTTTGTTCATTCTAGAACTCATGCATTAAAAGATTCTAGAATTCAGATCTATTTAGGATTCTAGAATTCATACATTCTAAGATTCTAGAATTCAGACCTAGTTAGGATTCTCGAATTCATACGTTTGGGCATTCTGGAATCCATACGTTCTAAACTTGCAAATTTTATGCATTCTACAATTCTAGGCTACACACCTTTCTAACATTGTGGAATCCATTCTTTCGAGGATTCTAAAATTCAGGCCTTCTTAAAGTTCTTGAATTCATACATTCTAGGATTCTAGGATTCTAGGATTTGGACACATTTAAGATTCTAGAATTCATACATTCTAAAATTCTGGAACCCAGATCTTGTTAGGATTCTAGAATGCATACATTATGGGATACTGGAATTCACCCATTCTGTGAGTCTAGAATTCAGACATTGTTTCTGGCATTCAGACGTTCTAAAATTCTAGAATTCAGACATCGTGGGTTTCTGGAACGGAGACATTCTGCAACACACATTTTAGTAGTCTTGCGTTCAGACATTCTGTGAATCTCGCATTCAGATATCCTATGATTCATGGAATCGTACCTTCCGGGATTCTGGAATTCACACTGTCCTAAGATTCCAGAACTCAGACGTTTCTTGATTCTACCATTCCGGAAATTAGACGTCCGGAGACTCTAGAATTCTAACATTTTATGACTCTAGAATTCAGACATTTTAGGATTCTAGAATTCAGACGTTTTAGGATTCTAGAATTCAGACATTGGAAGATTCTAGAATTCGGACCTTTTAAAGATTCCAGAGTCCATACATTCTAGGAATCCA
This sequence comes from Saimiri boliviensis, assembly GCF_048565385.1. Classification (NCBI taxonomy): domain Eukaryota; kingdom Metazoa; phylum Chordata; class Mammalia; order Primates; family Cebidae; genus Saimiri; species Saimiri boliviensis. Next base: position 80,158,555 of record NC_133470.1, on the reverse strand, counting down.
TAATTCAGACATCTTCTGAGTCTAGGTTTTCGACATTTTCACATTGGAGAATTCAGACCTGTTGAAGATTCTAGAATGCATACATTCCGAGATTCTGGAATTCACACATACTAAAATTCTAGAATTGAGACATCTTTGGATTCTAGAATTGTATCTGTCTACAATTCTAGAACTCATACATTTTCTGATTCTAGAATTCAGATGTCTTATCGTTTTACAAATCTGTAATTTGGACATGTGCAGATTCAGGATTCCAGCCTTTCATGATTCTAGATTCCATTCATTTTTGGATTCTAGAGTTCAGACCCTTTATGATTCTAGAAATCTGACATTCGATGATTCTAGATTTCAGAAATATTTGGGATTCTAGAATTCAGACACTCTTGAAATCTAGAATTCATACATTCTAGGATTCTGGAATTCATGCATTCTCAAATTAAAAAAGTCACACATTCCAGAATTCTAGAATACATGCCTTCTTAACATTGTAGAAGCCATTCTTTCTAGGATTCCAAAATTCAGACGTTTTTACAATGGTAGAATTCATGCGTTCTAGGATTCTAGGATATAGACATATTTAAGACTCTAGAATACATACATTCTAAAATTCTAGAATTCAGGTCTTGTTAGGATTCTAGAATTTATACATGATAGGATACTAGAATTCACATATTCTATGATTCTAGAATTCAGACATTTTATGTTTCTAGAATTCAGACATTCTGAAATTCTGGAATTCAGCCATTGTTGGATTCTAGAATTGAGACCCTCTGCAACACACATTTTAGGAGTCTTGCATTCAGACATTCCATGATTCCCATATTCAGACATCTTATCATCCTAGAATTCAGACCTTCTAGGATTCTAGAATTTGCACTATTTACAGATTCTAGAATTCATACATTCAAGGAATCTATGATTCAGTCATGTTATGATTCTAGGATTTTGACATTTTTACATTGTAGAATTCAGAGCCGTTTAAGATTCTAGAATGCATACATTCCAAGATTCTAGAATTCAAACCTGCTAAAATTCTAGAATTCAGACATCGTTGGATTCTGGAAATTTAACATTCTACAATTCTAGAACACACACATTTTCAGATTCTCGAATTCAGACGTGTTATGATTCTACAATTCTAGAATTTAGACATCCGGAACTTCTAAATTCTCACCTTTTTTTTTTTTTTTTTTTTTTTTTTTGGTTCTAGAATTCAGACATTTTAGGATTCTAGAATTCATGCTTTTGAAGATTCTGAAATCCGGATCTTTTTTTTTGGATGCCAGAATTCATATATTCTAGGGACCTAGGTTTCCTACTTTTTAGGTTTCTGGAAATCATACATTCTAGGATTCTGGAATTCCAGAATTCAGACCTTTAGAGGATTCTGGAGTTCATTCACTCTAGGATTCTAGATTTCAGACTTTTCTAGTATTCTAGAATTCATGTATTCTTATATTCTGGAATTGAGACCTTTTTCAGATTCTAGAATTCATACACCCTGGGATTCTAGCATTCATTCATTTTAGGATTCTAGAACTAAGACTTTTTATGGTCCTAGAATTCAGACATACTACCATTCGACAGTTCCGACATGCTTGCATTCTAGAATTCAGCATTTCTTCCATGGTAGAATTCACACATTTTAGAATTCGAAAATTTTGACATTTTAACGATTCCACAATTCATACATTTTTCGGATTCTAGAATTGAGGCATTTTATGATTCTAGAATTCATACATTCCGGAATTCTAGAATACAGACTTTTTAGGATTCAGAAATTTATACATTCTACGATTTTAGAGGTTAGACGTTTTAAAGATGCTAGAATTCAGACTTCTTTAGGATTCTAGAATTTGTGCCTTGTAGGATTCCAGAATTCACACTTTCTAGCATTCTAGAATTCAGCTATTTCTTGATGCTAGAATTCAGTCATTGTAAAATTCTAGAATTCAGACATCATCGCTGGATTCTGAAATTAAGACTTTCCACAATTCTAGGACTAACATTTTTTAGGGTTTTAGAATTGAGACATTTTATCACTGTAGAATTCTAGAATATGGACATCCTCATATTCTAGAATTCAGACATTTTATGATTTTAGGATTCATACAGTTTAGCACTATAGAATTCAGACCTTTTTAAGATTCTAGAATTCATACATTTCAGGATTCTAGTATTCAGACATTCTATCATTCTTCCATTCATAGACCTTATGATTCTACAATTCATCTCTTCTAGGATTCTGGAACTCATCCTATATTATAATTCCCAATTTCAAACGTTCCTGTATTCTAGAATTTAGACATTTTGTGATTCTAGAATTCAGATATTCTAAAGCTCTAGAATTCAGATATGGTTGGAGTCCAGATTTCAGACTTTCTACAATTCTAGAACTCAGATATTTTGTGTTTCCAGAATTTCACACATTCCAGGATTCTAAAGTTCAATCCTGTCTTAGGATTCTAGAATGCGTACCTTCTAGGATTCTGGAATTCATACAGGTTGGGGTTCTAGAATTCATACATTCTAGGATTCCAGAATTCAAACCTTTATAGGATTCTAGAATTAATTCATTCAAGGATTCTGGAATCCGGACCTTTTTAGGATTCTAGAACTCATACATGCTAAGATTCCGGAATTTAGACCAGTTTAAGATTCTAGAATTCATACACTCTTAGATTCTAGAATTCCTACGTTCTAGGATTCTAAAATTCAGACTTTTTAAGGTTCTAGGATTCGGACATACTATAATTCTACAATTTCCACACTGCTTGAATTCTGGAATTCCGAATTTCTTCATTTATACCATTCTCGCATTTAAAAATTCTAAACTTCATGTATTTGGTGATTCTAGAATTCACACCTTCTCGGATTCTAGAATTCAGACCTCTTTAGGATTCCAGAATTCAGACTTTGTTCATTCTAGAACTCATGCATTAAAAGATTCTAGAATTCAGATCTATTTAGGATTCTAGAATTCATACATTCTAAGATTCTAGAATTCAGACCTAGTTAGGATTCTCGAATTCATACGTTTGGGCATTCTGGAATCCATACGTTCTAAACTTGCAAATTTTATGCATTCTACAATTCTAGGCTACACACCTTTCTAACATTGTGGAATCCATTCTTTCGAGGATTCTAAAATTCAGGCCTTCTTAAAGTTCTTGAATTCATACATTCTAGGATTCTAGGATTCTAGGATTTGGACACATTTAAGATTCTAGAATTCATACATTCTAAAATTCTGGAACCCAGATCTTGTTAGGATTCCAGAATGCATACATTATGGGATACTGGAATTCACCCATTCTGTGAGTCTAGAATTCAGACATTGTTTCTGGCATTCAGACGTTCTAAAATTCTAGAATTCAGACATCGTGGGTTTCTGGAACGGAGACATTCTGCAACACACATTTTAGTAGTCTTGCGTTCAGACATTCTGTGAATCTCGCATTCAGATATCCTATGATTCATGGAATCGTACCTTCCGGGATTCTGGAATTCACACTGTCCTAAGATTCCAGAACTCAGACGTTTCTTGATTCTACCATTCCGGAAATTAGACGTCCGGAGACTCTAGAATTCTAACATTTTATGACTCTAGAATTCAGACATTTTAGGATTCTAGAATTCAGACGTTTTAGGATTCTAGAATTCAGACATTGGAAGATTCTAGAATTCGGACCTTTTAAAGATTCCAGAGTCCATACATTCTAGGAATCCATAATTCAGACATCTTCTGAGTCTAGGTTTTCGACATTTTCACATTGGAGAATTCAGACCTGTTGAAGATTCTAGAATGCATACATTCCGAGATTCTGGAATTCACACATACTAAAATTCTAGAATTGAGACATCTTTGGATTCTAGAATTGTATCTGTCTACAATTCTAGAACTCATACATTTTCTGATTCTAGAATTCAGATGTCTTATCGTTTTACAATTCTGTAATTTGGACATGTGCAGATTCAGGATTCCAGCCTTTCATGATTCTAGATTCCATTCATTTTTGGATTCTAGAGTTCAGACTCTTTATGATTCTAGAAATCTGACATTCGATGATTCTAGATTTCAGAAATATTTGGGATTCTAGAATTCAGACACTCTTGAAATCTAGAATTCATACATTCTAGGATTCTGGAATTCATGCATTCTCAAATTAAAAAAGTCACACATTCCAGAATTCTAGAATACATGCCTTCTTAACATTGTAGAAGCCATTCTTTCTAGGATTCCAAAATTCAGACGTTTTTACAATGGTAGAATTCATGCGTTCTAGGATTCTAGGATATAGACATATTTAAGACTCTAGAATACATACATTCTAAAATTCTAGAATTCAGGTCTTGTTAGGATTCTAGAATTTATACATGATAGGATACTAGAATTCACTTATTCTATGATTCTAGAATTCAGACATTTTATGTTTCTAGAATTCAGACATTCTGAAATTCTGGAATTCAGCCATTGTTGGATTCTAGAATTGAGACCCTCTGCAACACACATTTTAGGAGTCTTGCATTCAGACATTCCATGATTCCCATATTCAGACATCTTATCATCCTAGAATTCAGACCTTCTAGGATTCTAGAATTTGCACTATTTACAGATTCTAGAATTCATACATTCAAGGAATCTATGATTCAGTCATGTTATGATTCTAGGATTTTGACATTTTTACATTGTAGAATTCAGAGCCGTTTAAGATTCTAGAATGCATACATTCCAAGATTCTAGAATTCAAACCTGCTAAAATTCTAGAATTCAGACATCGTTGGATTCTGGAAATTTAACATTCTACAATTCTAGAACACACACATTTTCAGATTCTCGAATTCAGACGTGTTATGATTCTACAATTCTAGAATTTAGACATCCGGAACTTCTAAATTCTCACCTTTTTTTTTTTTTTTTTTTTTTTTTTTTTTTTGGTTCTAGAATTCAGACATTTTAGGATTCTAGAATTCATGCATTTGAAGATTCTGAAATCCGGATCTTTTTTTTTGGATGCCAGAATTCATATATTCTAGGGACCTAGGTTTCCTACTTTTTAGGTTTCTGGAAATCATACATTCTAGGATTCTGGAATTCCAGAATTCAGACCTTTAGAGGATTCTGGAGTTCATTCACTCTAGGATTCTAGATTTCAGACTTTTCTAGTATTCTAGAATTCATGTATTCTTATATTCTGGAATTGAGACCTTTTTCAGATTCTAGAATTCATACACCCTGGGATTCTAGCATTCATTCATTTTAGGATTCTAGAACTAAGACTTTTTATGGTCCTAGAATTCAGACATACTACCATTCGACAGTTCCGACATGCTTGCATTCTAGAATTCAGCATTTCTTCCATGGTAGAATTCACACATTTTAGAATTCGAAAATTTTGACATTTTAACGATTCCACAATTCATACATTTTTCGGATTCTAGAATTGAGGCATTTTATGATTCTAGAATTCATACATTCCGGAATTCTAGAATACAGACTTTTTAGGATTCAGAAATTTATACATTCTACGATTTTAGAGGTTAGACGTTTTAAAGATGCTAGAATTCAGACTTCTTTAGGATTCTAGAATTTGTGCCTTGTAGGATTCCAGAATTCACACTTTCTAGCATTCTAGAATTCAGCTATTTCTTGATGCTAGAATTCAGTCATTGTAAAATTCTAGAATTCAGACATCATCGCTGGATTCTGAAATTAAGACTTTCCACAATTCTAGGACTAACATTTTTTAGGGTTTTAGAATTGAGACATTTTATCACTGTAGAATTCTAGAATATGGACATCCTCATATTCTAGAATTCAGACATTTTATGATTTTAGGATTCATACAGTTTAGCACTATAGAATTCAGACCTTTTTAAGATTCTAGAATTCATACATTTCAGGATTCTAGTATTCAGACATTCTATCATTCTTCCATTCATAGACCTTATGATTCTACAATTCATCTCTTCTCGGATTCTGGAACTCATCCTATATTATAATTCCCAATTTCAAACGTTCCTGTATTCTAGAATTTAGACATTTTGTGATTCTAGAATTCAGATATTCTAAAGCTCTAGAATTCAGATATGGTTGGAGTCCAGATTTCAGACTTTCTACAATTCTAGAACTCAGATATTTTGTGTTTCCAGAATTTCACACATTCCAGGATTCTAAAGTTCAATCCTGTCTTAGGATTCTAGAATGCGTACCTTCTAGGATTCTGGAATTCATACAGGTTGGGGTTCTAGAATTCATACATTCTAGGATTCCAGAATTCAAACCTTTATAGGATTCTAGAATTAATTCATTCAAGGATTCTGGAATCCGGACCTTTTTAGGATTCTAGAACTCATACATGCTAAGATTCCGGAATTTAGACCAGTTTAAGATTCTAGAATTCATACACTCTTAGATTCTAGAATTCCTACGTTCTAGGATTCTAAAATTCAGACTTTTTAAGGTTCTAGGATTCGGACATACTATAATTCTACAATTTCCACACTGCTTGAATTCTGGAATTCCGAATTTCTTCATTTATACCATTCTCGCATTTAAAAATTCTAAACTTCATGTATTTGGTGATTCTAGAATTCACACCTTCTCGGATTCTAGAATTCAGACCTCTTTAGGATTCCAGAATTCAGACTTTGTTCATTCTAGAACTCATGCATTAAAAGATTCTAGAATTCAGATCTATTTAGGATTCTAGAATTCATACATTCTAAGATTCTAGAATTCAGACCTAGTTAGGATTCTCGAATTCATACGTTTGGGCATTCTGGAATCCATACGTTCTAAACTTGCAAATTTTATGCATTCTACAATTCTAGGCTACACACCTTTCTAACATTGTGGAATCCATTCTTTCGAGGATTCTAAAATTCAGGCCTTCTTAAAGTTCTTGAATTCATACATTCTAGGATTCTAGGATTCTAGGATTTGGACACATTTAAGATTCTAGAATTCATACATTCTAAAATTCTGGAACCCAGATCTTGTTAGGATTCTAGAATGCATACATTATGGGATACTGGAATTCACCCATTCTGTGAGTCTAGAATTCAGACATTGTTTCTGGCATTCAGACGTTCTACAATTCTAGAATTCAGACATCGTGGGTTTCTGGAACGGAGACATTCTGCAACACACATTTTAGTAGTCTTGCGTTCAGACATTCTGTGAATCTCGCATTCAGATATCCTATGATTCATGGAATCGTACCTTCCGGGATTCTGGAATTCACACTGTCCTAAGATTCCAGAACTCAGACGTTTCTTGATTCTACCATTCCGGAAATTAGACGTCCGGAGACTCTAGAATTCTAACATTTTATGACTCTAGAATTCAGACATTTTAGGATTCTAGAATTCAGACGTTTTAGGATTCTAGAATTCAGACATTGGAAGATTCTAGAATTCGGACCTTTTAAAGATTCCAGAGTCCATACATTCTAGGAATCCATAATTCAGACATCTTCTGAGTCTAGGTTTTCGACATTTTCACATTGGAGAATTCAGACCTGTTGAAGATTCTAGAATGCATACATTCCGAGATTCTGGAATTCACACATACTAAAATTCTAGAATTGAGACATCTTTGGATTCTAGAATTGTATCTGTCTACAATTCTAGAACTCATACATTTTCTGATTCTAGAATTCAGATGTCTTATCGTTTTACAAATCTGTAATTTGGACATGTGCAGATTCAGGATTCCAGCCTTTCATGATTCTAGATTCCATTCATTTTTGGATTCTAGAGTTCAGACCCTTTATGATTCTAGAAATCTGACATTCGATGATTCTAGATTTCAGAAATATTTGGGATTCTAGAATTCAGACACTCTTGAAATCTAGAATTCATACATTCTAGGATTCTGGAATTCATGCATTCTCAAATTAAAAAAGTCACACATTCCAGAATTCTAGAATACATGCCTTCTTAACATTGTAGAAGCCATTCTTTCTAGGATTCCAAAATTCAGACGTTTTTACAATGGTAGAATTCATGCGTTCTAGGATTCTAGGATATAGACATATTTAAGACTCTAGAATACATACATTCTAAAATTCTAGAATTCAGGTCTTGTTAGGATTCTAGAATTTATACATGATAGGATACTAGAATTCACATATTCTATGATTCTAGAATTCAGACATTTTATGTTTCTAGAATTCAGACATTCTGAAATTCTGGAATTCAGCCATTGTTGGATTCTAGAATTGAGACCCTCTGCAACACACATTTTAGGAGTCTTGCATTCAGACATTCCATGATTCCCATATTCAGACATCTTATCATCCTAGAATTCAGACCTTCTAGGATTCTAGAATTTGCACTATTTACAGATTATAGAATTCATACATTCAAGGAATCTATGATTCAGTCATGTTATGATTCTAGGATTTTGACATTTTTACATTGTAGAATTCAGAGCCGTTTAAGATTCTAGAATGCATACATTCCAAGATTCTAGAATTCAAACCTGCTAAAATTCTAGAATTCAGACATCGTTGGATTCTGGAAATTTAACATTCTACAATTCTAGAACACACACATTTTCAGATTCTCGAATTCAGACGTGTTATGATTCTACAATTCTAGAATTTAGACATCCGGAACTTCTAAATTCTCACCTTTTTTTTTTTTTTTTTTTTTTTTTTTGGTTCTAGAATTCAGACATTTTAGGATTCTAGAATTCATGCATTTGAAGATTCTGAAATCCGGATCATTTTTTGGATGCCAGAATTCATATATTCTAGGGACCTAGGTTTCCTACTTTTTAGGTTTCTGGAAATCATACATTCTAGGATTCTGGAATTCCAGAATTCAGACCTTTAGAGGATTCTGGAGTTCATTCACTCTAGGATTCTAGATTTCAGACTTTTCTAGTATTCTAGAATTCATGTATTCTTATATTCTAGAATTGAGACCTTTTTCAGATTCTAGAATTCATACACCCTGGGATTCTAGCATTCATTCATTTTAGGATTCTAGAACTAAGACTTTTTATGGTCCTAGAATTCAGACATACTACCATTCGACAGTTCCGACATGCTTGCATTCTAGAATTCAGCATTTCTTCCATGGTAGAATTCACACATTTTAGAATTCGAAAATTTTGACATTTTAACGATTCCACAATTCATACATTTTTCGGATTCTAGAATTGAGGCATTTTATGATTCTAGAATTCATACATTCCGGAATTCTAGAATACAGACTTTTTAGGATTCAGAAATTTATACATTCTACGATTTTAGAGGTTAGACGTTTTAAAGATGCTAGAATTCAGACTTCTTTAGGATTCTAGAATTTGTGCCTTGTAGGATTCCAGAATTCACACTTTCTAGCATTCTAGAATTCAGCTATTTCTTGATGCTAGAATTCAGTCATTGTAAAATTCTAGAATTCAGACATCATCGCTGGATTCTGAAATTAAGACTTTCCACAATTCTAGGACTAACATTTTTTAGGGTTTTAGAATTGAGACATTTTATCACTGTAGAATTCTAGAATATGGACATCCTCATATTCTAGAATTCAGACATTTTATGATTTTAGGATTCATACAGTTTAGCACTATAGAATTCAGACCTTTTTAAGATTCTAGAATTCATACATTTCAGGATTCTAGTATTCAGACATTCTATCATTCTTCCATTCATAGACCTTATGATTCTACAATTCATCTCTTCTAGGATTCTGGAACTCATCCTATATGATAATTCCCAATTTCAAACGTTCCTGTATTCTAGAATTTAGACATTTTGTGATTCTAGAATTCAGATATTCTAAAGCTCTAGAATTCAGATATGGTTGGAGTCCAGATTTCAGACTTTCTACAATTCTAGAACTCAGATATTTTGTGTTTCCAGAATTTCACACATTCCAGGATTCTAAAGTTCAATCCTGTCTTAGGATTCTAGAATGCGTACCTTCTAGGATTCTGGAATTCATACAGGTTGGGGTTCTAGAATTCATACATTCTAGGATTCCAGAATTCAAACCTTTATAGGATTCTAGAATTAATTCATTCAAGGATTCTGGAATCCGGACCTTTTTAGGATTCTAGAACTCATACATGCTAAGATTCCGGAATTTAGACCAGTTTAAGATTCTAGAATTCATACACTCTTAGATTCTAGAATTCCTACGTTCTAGGATTCTAAAATTCAGACTTTTTAAGGTTCTAGGATTCGGACATACTATAATTCTACAATTTCCACACTGCTTGAATTCTGGAATTCCGAATTTCTTCATTTATACCATTCTCGCATTTAAAAATTCTAAACTTCATGTATTTGGTGATTCTAGAATTCACACCTTCTCGGATTCTAGAATTCAGACCTCTTTAGGATTCCAGAATTCAGACTTTGTTCATTCTAGAACTCATGCATTAAAAGATTCTAGAATTCAGATCTATTTAGGATTCTAGAATTCATACATTCTAAGATTCTAGAATTCAGACCTAGTTAGGATTCTCGAATTCATACGTTTGGGCATTCTGGAATCCATACGTTCTAAACTTGCAAATTTTATGCATTCTACAATTCTAGGCTACACACCTTTCTAACATTGTGGAATCCATTCTTTCGAGGATTCTAAAATTCAGGCCTTCTTAAAGTTCTTGAATTCATACATTCTAGGATTCTAGGATTCTAGGATTTGGACACATTTAAGATTCTAGAATTCATACATTCTAAAATTCTGGAACCCAGATCTTGTTAGGATTCTAGAATGCATACATTATGGGATACTGGAATTCACCCATTCTGTGAGTCTAGAATTCAGACATTGTTTCTGGCATTCAGACGTTCTAAAATTCTAGAATTCAGACATCGTGGGTTTCTGGAACGGAGACATTCTGCAACACACATTTTAGTAGTCTTGCGTTCAGACATTCTGTGAATCTCGCATTCAGATATCCTATGATTCATGGAATCGTACCTTCCGGGATTCTGGAATTCACACTGTCCTAAGATTCCAGAACTCAGACGTTTCTTGATTCTACCATTCCGGAAATTAGACGTCCGGAGACTCTAGAATTCTAACATTTTATGACTCTAGAATTCAGACATTTTAGGATTCTAGAATTCAGACGTTTTAGGATTCTAGAATTCAGACATTGGAAGATTCTAGAATTCGGACCTTTTAAAGATTCCAGAGTCCATACATTCTAGGAATCCATAATTCAGGCATCTTCTGAGTCTAGGTTTTCGACATTTTCACATTGGAGAATTCAGACCTGTTGAAGATTCTAGAATGCATACATTCCGAGATTCTGGAATTCACACATACTAAAATTCTAGAATTGAGACATCTTTGGATTCTAGAATTGTATCTGTCTACAATTCTAGAACTCATACATTTTCTGATTCTAGAATTCAGATGTCTTATCGTTTTACAAATCTGTAATTTGGACATGTGCAGATTCAGGATTCCAGCCTTTCATGATTCTAGATTCCATTCATTTTTGGATTCTAGAGTTCAGACCCTTTATGATTCTAGAAATCTGACATTCGATGATTCTAGATTTCAGAAATATTTGGGATTCTAGAATTCAGACACTCTTGAAATCTAGAATTCATACATTCTAGGATTCTGGAATTCATGCATTCTCAAATTAAAAAAGTCACACATTCCAGAATTCTAGAATACATGCCTTCTTAACATTGTAGAAGCCATTCTTTCTAGGATTCCAAAATTCAGACGTTTTTACAATGGTAGAATTCATGCGTTCTAGGATTCTAGGATATAGACATATTTAAGACTCTAGAATACATACATTCTAAAATTCTAGAATTCAGGTCTTGTTAGGATTCTAGAATTTATACTTGATAGGATACTAGAATTCACATATTCTATGATTCTAGAATTCAGACATTTTATGTTTCTAGAATTCAGACATTCTGAAATTCTGGAATTCAGCCATTGTTGGATTCTAGAATTGAGACCCTCTGCAACACACATTTTAGGAGTCTTGCATTCAGACATTCCATGATTCCCATATTCAGACATCTTATCATCCTAGAATTCAGACCTTCTAGGATTCTAGAATTTGCACTATTTACAGATTATAGAATTCATACATTCAAGGAATCTATGATTCAGTCATGTTATGATTCTAGGATTTTGACATTTTTACATTGTAGAATTCAGAGCCGTTTAAGATTCTAGAATGCATACATTCCAAGATTCTAGAATTCAAACCTGCTAAAATTCTAGAATTCAGACATCGTTGGATTCTGGAAATTTAACATTCTACAATTCTAGAACACACACATTTTCAGATTCTCGAATTCAGACGTGTTATGATTCTACAATTCTAGAATTTAGACATCTGGAACTTCTAAATTCTCACATTTTTTTTTTTTTTTTTTTTTTTTGGTTCTAGAATTCAGACATTTTAGGATTCTAGAATTCATGCATTTGAAGATTCTGAAATCCGGATCTTTTTTTTTTGGATGCCAGAATTCATATATTCTAGGGACCTAGGTTTCCTACTTTTTAGGTTTCTGGAAATCATACATTCTAGGATTCTGGAATTCCAGAATTCAGACCTTTAGAGGATTCTGGAGTTCATTCACTCTAGGATTCAAGATTTCAGACTTTTCTAGTATTCTAGAATTCATGTATTCTTATATTCTGGAATTGAGACCTTTTTCAGATTCTAGAATTCATACACCCTGGGATTCTAGCATTCATTCATTTTAGGATTCTAGAACTAAGACTTTTTATGGTCCTAGAATTCAGACATACTACCATTCGACAGTTCCGACATGCTTGCATTCTAGAATTCAGCATTTCTTCCATGGTAGAATTCACACATTTTAGAATTCGAAAATTTTGACATTTTAACGATTCCACAATTCATACATTTTTCGGATTCTAGAATTGAGGCATTTTATGATTCTAGAATTCATACATTCCGGAATTCTAGAATACAGACTTTTTAGGATTCAGAAATTTATACATTCTACGATTTTAGAGGTTAGACGTTTTAAAGATGCTAGAATTCAGACTTCTTTAGGATTCTAGAATTTGTGCCTTGTAGGATTCCAGAATTCACACTTTCTAGCATTCTAGAATTCAGCTATTTCTTGATGCTAGAATTCAGTCATTGTAAAATTCTAGAATTCAGACATCATCGCTGGATTCTGAAATTAAGACTTTCCACAATTCTAGGACTAACATTTTTTAGGGTTTTAGAATTGAGACATTTTATCACTGTAGAATTCTAGAATATGGACATCCTCATATTCTAGAATTCAGACATTTTATGATTTTAGGATTCATACAGTTTAGCACTATAGAATTCAGACCTTTTTAAGATTCTAGAATTCATACATTTCAGGATTCTAGTATTCAGACATTCTATCATTCTTCCATTCATAGACCTTATGATTCTACAATTCATCTCTTCTAGGATTCTGGAACTCATCCTATATGATAATTCCCAATTTCAAACGTTCCTGTATTCTAGAATTTAGACATTTTGTGATTCTAGAATTCAGATATTCTAAAGCTCTAGAATTCAGATATGGTTGGAGTCCAGATTTCAGACTTTCTACAATTCTAGAACTCAGATATTTTGTGTTTCCAGAATTTCACACATTCCAGGATTCTAAAGTTCAATCCTGTCTTAGGATTCTAGAATGCGTACCTTCTAGGATTCTGGAATTCATACAGGTTGGGGTTCTAGAATTCATACATTCTAGGATTCCAGAATTCAAACCTTTATAGGATTCTAGAATTAATTCATTCAAGGATTCTGGAATCCGGACCTTTTTAGGATTCTAGAACTCATACATGCTAAGATTCCGGAATTTAGACCAGTTTAAGATTCTAGAATTCATACACTCTTAGATTCTAGAATTCCTACGTTCTAGGATTCTAAAATTCAGACTTTTTAAGGTTCTAGGATTCGGACATACTATAATTCTACAATTTCCACACTGCTTGAATTCTGGAATTCCGAATTTCTTCATTTATACCATTCTCGCATTTAAAAATTCTAAACTTCATGTATTTGGTGATTCTAGAATTCACACCTTCTCGGATTCTAGAATTCAGACCTCTTTAGGATTCCAGAATTCAGACTTTGTTCATTCTAGAACTCATGCATTAAAAGATTCTAGAATTCAGATCTATTTAGGATTCTAGAATTCATACATTCTAAGATTCTAGAATTCAGACCTAGTTAGGATTCTCGAATTCATACGTTTGGGCATTCTGGAATCCATACGTTCTAAACTTGCAAATTTTATGCATTCTACAATTCTAGGCTACACACCTTTCTAACATTGTGGAATCCATTCTTTCGAGGATTCTAAAATTCAGGCCTTCTTAAAGTTCTTGAATTCATACATTCTAGGATTCTAGGATTCTAGGATTTGGACACATTTAAGATTCTAGAATTCATACATTCTAAAATTCTGGAACCCAGATCTTGTTAGGATTCTAGAATGCATACATTATGGGATACTGGAATTCACCCATTCTGTGAGTCTAGAATTCAGACATTGTTTCTGGCATTCAGACGTTCTACAATTCTAGAATTCAGACATCGTGGGTTTCTGGAACGGAGACATTCTGCAACACACATTTTAGTAGTCTTGCGTTCAGACATTCTGTGAATCTCGCATTCAGATATCCTATGATTCATGGAATCGTACCTTCCGGGATTCTGGAATTCACACTGTCCTAAGATTCCAGAACTCAGACGTTTCTTGATTCTACCATTCCGGAAATTAGACGTCCGGAGACTCTAGAATTCTAACATTTTATGACTCTAGAATTCAGACATTTTAGGATTCTAGAATTCAGACGTTTTAGGATTCTAGAATTCAGACATTGGAAGATTCTAGAATTCGGACCTTTTAAAGATTCCAGAGTCCATACATTCTAGGAATCCATAATTCAGACATCTTCGGAGTCTAGGTTTTCGACATTTTCACATTGGAGAATTCAGACCTGTTGAAGATTCTAGAATGCATACATTCCGAGATTCTGGAATTCACACATACTAAAATTCTAGAATTGAGACATCTTTGGATTCTAGAATTGTATCTGTCTACAATTCTAGAACTCATACATTTTCTGATTCTAGAATTCAGATGTCTTATCGTTTTACAATTCTGTAATTTGGACATGTGCAGATTCAGGATTCCAGCCTTTCATGATTCTAGATTCCATTCATTTTTGGATTCTAGAGTTCAGACCCTTTATGATTCTAGAAATCTGACATTCGATGATTCTAGATTTCAGAAATATTTGGGATTCTAGAATTCAGACACTCTTGAAATCTAGAATTCATACATTCTAGGATTCTGGAATTCATGCATTCTCAAATTAAAAAAGTCACACATTCCAGAATTCTAGAATACATGCCTTCTTAACATTGTAGAAGCCATTCTTTCTAGGATTCCAAAATTCAGACGTTTTTACAATGGTAGAATTCATGCGTTCTAGGATTCTAGGATATAGACATATTTAAGACTCTAGAATACATACATTCTAAAATTCTAGAATTCAGGTCTTGTTAGGATTCTAGAATTTATACATGATAGGATACTAGAATTCACATATTCTATGATTCTAGAATTCAGACATTTTATGTTTCTAGAATTCAGACATTCTGAAATTCTGGAATTCAGCCATTGTTGGATTCTAGAATTGAGACCCTCTGCAACACACATTTTAGGAGTCTTGCATTCAGACATTCCATGATTCCCATATTCAGACATCTTATCATCCTAGAATTCAGACCTTCTAGGATTCTAGAATTTGCACTATTTACAGATTCTAGAATTCATACATTCAAGGAATCTATGATTCAGTCATGTTATGATTCTAGGATTTTGACATTTTTACATTGTAGAATTCAGAGCCGTTTAAGATTCTAGAATGCATACATTCCAAGATTCTAGAATTCAAACCTGCTAAAATTCTAGAATTCAGACATCGTTGGATTCTGGAAATTTAACATTCTACAATTCTAGAACACACACATTTTCAGATTCTCGAATTCAGACGTGTTATGATTCTACAATTCTAGAATTTAGACATCCGGAACTTCTAAATTCTCACCTTTTTTTTTTTTTTTTTTTTTTTTTTTGGTTCTAGAATTCAGACATTTTAGGATTCTAGAATTCATGCATTTGAAGATTCTGAAATCCGGATCTTTTTTTTTTGGATGCCAGAATTCATATATTCTAGGGACCTAGGTTTCCTACTTTTTAGGTTTCTGGAAATCATACATTCTAGGATTCTGGAATTCCAGAATTCAGACCTTTAGAGGATTCTGGAGTTCATTCACTCTAGGATTCAAGATTTCAGACTTTTCTAGTATTCTAGAATTCATGTATTCTTATATTCTGGAATTGAGACCTTTTTCAGATTCTAGAATTCATACACCCTGGGATTCTAGCATTCATTCATTTTAGGATTCTAGAACTAAGACTTTTTATGGTCCTAGAATTCAGACATACTACCATTCGACAGTTCCGACATGCTTGCATTCTAGAATTCAGCATTTCTTCCATGGTAGAATTCACACATTTTAGAATTCGAAAATTTTGACATTTTAACGATTCCACAATTCATACATTTTTCGGATTCTAGAATTGAGGCATTTTATGATTCTAGAATTCATACATTCCGGAATTCTAGAATACAGACTTTTTAGGATTCAGAAATTTATACATTCTACGATTTTAGAGGTTAGACGTTTTAAAGATGCTAGAATTCAGACTTCTTTAGGATTCTAGAATTTGTGCCTTGTAGGATTCCAGAATTCACACTTTCTAGCATTCTAGAATTCAGCTATTTCTTGATGCTAGAATTCAGTCATTGTAAAATTCTAGAATTCAGACATCATCGCTGGATTCTGAAATTAAGACTTTCCACAATTCTAGGACTAACATTTTTTAGGGTTTTAGAATTGAGACATTTTATCACTGTAGAATTCTAGAATATGGACATCCTCATATTCTAGAATTCAGACATTTTATGATTTTAGGATTCATACAGTTTAGCACTATAGAATTCAGACCTTTTTAAGATTCTAGAATTCATACATTTCAGGATTCTAGTATTCAGACATTCTATCATTCTTCCATTCATAGACCTTATGATTCTACAATTCATCTCTTCTAGGATTCTGGAACTCATCCTATATGATAATTCCCAATTTCAAACGTTCCTGTATTCTAGAATTTAGACATTTTGTGATTCTAGAATTCAGATATTCTAAAGCTCTAGAATTCAGATATGGTTGGAGTCCAGATTTCAGACTTTCTACAATTCTAGAACTCAGATATTTTGTGTTTCCAGAATTTCACACATTCCAGGATTCTAAAGTTCAATCCTGTCTTAGGATTCTAGAATGCGTACCTTCTAGGATTCTGGAATTCATACAGGTTGGGGTTCTAGAATTCATACATTCTAGGATTCCAGAATTCAAACCTTTATAGGATTCTAGAATTAATTCATTCAAGGATTCTGGAATCCGGACCTTTTTAGGATTCTAGAACTCATACATGCTAAGATTCCGGAATTTAGACCAGTTTAAGATTCTAGAATTCATACACTCTTAGATTCTAGAATTCCTACGTTCTAGGATTCTAAAATTCAGACTTTTTAAGGTTCTAGGATTCGGACATACTATAATTCTACGATTTCCACACTGCTTGAATTCTGGAATTCCGAATTTCTTCATTTATACCATTCTCGCATTTAAAAATTCTAAACTTCATGTATTTGGTGATTCTAGAATTCACACCTTCTCGGATTCTAGAATTCAGACCTCTTTAGGATTCCAGAATTCAGACTTTGTTCATTCTAGAACTCATGCATTAAAAGATTCTAGAATTCAGATCTATTTAGGATTCTAGAATTCATACATTCTAAGATTCTAGAATTCAGACCTAGTTAGGATTCTCGAATTCATACGTTTGGGCATTCTGGAATCCATACGTTCTAAACTTGCAAATTTTATGCATTCTACAATTCTAGGCTACACACCTTTCTAACATTGTGGAATCCATTCTTTCGAGGATTCTAAAATTCAGGCCTTCTTAAAGTTCTTGAATTCATACATTCTAGGATTCTAGGATTCTAGGATTTGGACACATTTAAGATTCTAGAATTCATACATTCTAAAATTCTGGAACCCAGATCTTGTTAGGATTCTAGAATGCATACATTATGGGATACTGGAATTCACCCATTCTGTGAGTCTAGAATTCAGACATTGTTTCTGGCATTCAGACGTTCTAAAATTCTAGAATTCAGACATCGTGGGTTTCTGGAACGGAGACATTCTGCAACACACATTTTAGTAGTCTTGCGTTCAGACATTCTGTGAATCTCGCATTCAGATATCCTATGATTCATGGAATCGTACCTTCCGGGATTCTGGAATTCACACTGTCCTAAGATTCCAGAACTCAGACGTTTCTTGATTCTACCATTCCGGAAATTAGACGTCCGGAGACTCTAGAATTCTAACATTTTATGACTCTAGAATTCAGACATTTTAGGATTCTAGAATTCAGACGTTTTAGGATTCTAGAATTCAGACATTGGAAGATTCTAGAATTCGGACCTTTTAAAGATTCCAGAGTCCATACATTCTAGGAATCCATAATTCAGACATCTTCTGAGTCTAGGTTTTCGACATTTTCACATTGGAGAATTCAGACCTGTTGAAGATTCTAGAATGCATACATTCCGAGATTCTGGAATTCACACATACTAAAATTCTAGAATTGAGACATCTTTGGATTCTAGAATTGTATCTGTCTACAATTCTAGAACTCATACATTTTCTGATTCTAGAATTCAGATGTCTTATCGTTTTACAAATCTGTAGTTTGGACATGTGCAGATTGAGGATTCCAGCCTTTCATGATTCTAGATTCCATTCATTTTTGGATTCTAGAGTTCAGACCCTTTATGATTCTAGAAATCTGACATTCGATGATTCTAGATTTCAGAAATATTTGGGATTCTAGAATTCAGACACTCTTGAAATCTAGAATTCATACATTCTAGGATTCTGGAATTCATGCATTCTCAAATTAAAAAAGTCACACATTCCAGAATTCTAGAATACATGCCTTCTTAACATTGTAGAAGCCATTCTTTCTAGGATTCCAAAATTCAGACGTTTTTACAATGGTAGAATTCATGCGTTCTAGGATTCTAGGATATAGACATATTTAAGACTCTAGAATACATACATTCTAAAATTCTAGAATTCAGGTCTTGTTAGGATTCTAGAATTTATACATGATAGGATACTAGAATTCACATATTCTATGATTCTAGAATTCAGACATTTTATGTTTCTAGAATTCAGACATTCTGAAATTCTGGAATTCAGCCATTGTTGGATTCTAGAATTGAGACCCTCTGCAACACACATTTTAGGAGTCTTGCATTCAGACATTCCATGATTCCCATATTCAGACATCTTATCATCCTAGAATTCAGACCTTCTAGGATTCTAGAATTTGCACTATTTACAGATTCTAGAATTCATACATTCAAGGAATCTATGATTCAGTCATGTTATGATTCTAGGATTTTGACATTTTTACATTGTAGAATTCAGAGCCGTTTAAGATTCTAGAATGCATACATTCCAAGATTCTAGAATTCAAACCTGCTAAAATTCTAGAATTCAGACATCGTTGGATTCTGGAAATTTAACATTCTACAATTCTAGAACACACACATTTTCAGATTCTCGAATTCAGACGTGTTATGATTCTACAATTCTAGAATTTAGACATCCGGAACTTCTAAATTCTCACCTTTTTTTTTTTTTTTTTTTTTTTTTTGGTTCTAGAATTCAGACATTTTAGGATTCTAGAATTCATGCATTTGAAGATTCTGAAATCCGGATCTTTTTTTTTGGATGCCAGAATTCATATATTCTAGGGACCTAGGTTTCCTACTTTTTAGGTTTCTGGAAATCATACATTCTAGGATTCTGGAATTCCAGAATTCAGACCTTTAGAGGATTCTGGAGTTCATTCACTCTAGGATTCTAGATTTCAGACTTTTCTAGTATTCTAGAATTCATGTATTCTTATATTCTGGAATTGAGACCTTTTTCAGATTCTAGAATTCATACACCCTGGGATTCTAGCATTCATTCATTTTAGGATTCTAGAACTAAGACTTTTTATGGTCCTAGAATTCAGACATACTACCATTCGACAGTTCCGACATGCTTGCATTCTAGAATTCAGCATTTCTTCCATGGTAGAATTCACACATTTTAGAATTCGAAAATTTTGACATTTTAACGATTCCACAATTCATACATTTTTCGGATTCTAGAATTGAGGCATTTTATGATTCTAGAATTCATACATTCCGGAATTCTAGAATACAGACTTTTTAGGATTCAGAAATTTATACATTCTACGATTTTAGAGGTTAGACGTTTTAAAGATGCTAGAATTCAGACTTCTTTAGGATTCTAGAATTTGTGCCTTGTAGGATTCCAGAATTCACACTTTCTAGCATTCTAGAATTCAGCTATTTCTTGATGCTAGAATTCAGTCATTGTAAAATTCTAGAATTCAGACATCATCGCTGGATTCTGAAATTAAGACTTTCCACAATTCTAGGACTAACATTTTTTAGGGTTTTAGAATTGAGACATTTTATCACTGTAGAATTCTAGAATATGGACATCCTCATATTCTAGAATTCAGACATTTTATGATTTTAGGATTCATACAGTTTAGCACTATAGAATTCAGACCTTTTTAAGATTCTAGAATTCATACATTTCAGGATTCTAGTATTCAGACATTCTATCATTCTTCCATTCATAGACCTTATGATTCTACAATTCATCTCTTCTAGGATTCTGGAACTCATCCTATATTATAATTCCCAATTTCAAACGTTCCTGTATTCTAGAATTTAGACATTTTGTGATTCTAGAATTCAGATATTCTAAAGCTCTAGAATTCAGATATGGTTGGAGTCCAGATTTCAGACTTTCTACAATTCTAGAACTCAGATATTTTGTGTTTCCAGAATTTCACACATTCCAGGATTCTAAAGTTCAATCCTGTCTTAGGATTCTAGAATGCGTACCTTCTAGGATTCTGGAATTCATACAGGTTGGGGTTCTAGAATTCATACATTCTAGGATTCCAGAATTCAAACCTTTATAGGATTCTAGAATTAATTCATTCAAGGATTCTGGAATCCGGACCTTTTTAGGATTCTAGAACTCATACATGCTAAGATTCCGGAATTTAGACCAGTTTAAGATTCTAGAATTCATACACTCTTAGATTCTAGAATTCCTACGTTCTAGGATTCTAAAATTCAGACTTTTTAAGGTTCTAGGATTCGGACATACTATAATTCTACAATTTCCACACTGCTTGAATTCTGGAATTCCGAATTTCTTCATTTATACCATTCTCGCATTTAAAAATTCTAAACTTCATGTATTTGGTGATTCTAGAATTCACACCTTCTCGGATTCTAGAATTCAGACCTCTTTAGGATTCCAGAATTCAGACTTTGTTCATTCTAGAACTCATGCATTAAAAGATTCTAGAATTCAGATCTATTTAGGATTCTAGAATTCATACATTCTAAGATTCTAGAATTCAGACCTAGTTAGGATTCTCGAATTCATACGTTTGGGCATTCTGGAATCCATACGTTCTAAACTTGCAAATTTTATGCATTCTACAATTCTAGGCTACACACCTTTCTAACATTGTGGAATCCATTCTTTCGAGGATTCTAAAATTCAGGCCTTCTTAAAGTTCTTGAATTCATACATTCTAGGATTCTAGGATTCTAGGATTTGGACACATTTAAGATTCTAGAATTCATACATTCTAAAATTCTGGAACCCAGATCTTGTTAGGATTCTAGAATGCATACATTATGGGATACTGGAATTCACCCATTCTGTGAGTCTAGAATTCAGACATTGTTTCTGGCATTCAGACGTTCTAAAATTCTAGAATTCAGACATCGTGGGTTTCTGGAACGGAGACATTCTGCAACACACATTTTAGTAGTCTTGCGTTCAGACATTCTGTGAATCTCGCATTCAGATATCCTATGATTCATGGAATCGTACCTTCCGGGATTCTGGAATTCACACTGTCCTAAGATTCCAGAACTCAGACGTTTCTTGATTCTACCATTCCGGAAATTAGACGTCCGGAGACTCTAGAATTCTAACATTTTATGACTCTAGAATTCAGACATTTTAGGATTCTAGAATTCAGACGTTTTAGGATTCTAGAATTCAGACATTGGAAGATTCTAGAATTCGGACCTTTTAAAGATTCCAGAGTCCATACATTCTAGGAATCCATAATTCAGACATCTTCTGAGTCTAGGTTTTCGACATTTTCACATTGGAGAATTCAGACCTGTTGAAGATTCTAGAATGCATACATTCCGAGATTCTGGAATTCACACATACTAAAATTCTAGAATTGAGACATCTTTGGATTCTAGAATTGTATCTGTCTACAATTCTAGAACTCATACATTTTCTGATTCTAGAATTCAGATGTCTTATCGTTTTACAAATCTGTAATTTGGACATGTGCAGATTCAGGATTCCAGCCTTTCATGATTCTAGATTCCATTCATTTTTGGATTCTAGAGTTCAGACCCTTTATGATTCTAGAAATCTGACATTCGATGATTCTAGATTTCAGAAATATTTGGGATTCTAGAATTCAGACACTCTTGAAATCTAGAATTCATACATTCTAGGATTCTGGAATTCATGCATTCTCAAATTAAAAAAGTCACACATTCCAGAATTCTAGAATACATGCCTTCTTAACATTGTAGAAGCCATTCTTTCTAGGATTCCAAAATTCAGACGTTTTTACAATGGTAGAATTCATGCGTTCTAGGATTCTAGGATATAGACATATTTAAGACTCTAGAATACATACATTCTAAAATTCTAGAATTCAGGTCTTGTTAGGATTCTAGAATTTATACATGATAGGATACTAGAATTCACATATTCTATGATTCTAGAATTCAGACATTTTATGTTTCTAGAATTCAGACATTCTGAAATTCTGGAATTCAGCCATTGTTGGATTCTAGAATTGAGACCCTCTGCAACACACATTTTAGGAGTCTTGCATTCAGACATTCCATGATTCCCATATTCAGACATCTTATCATCCTAGAATTCAGACCTTCTAGGATTCTAGAATTTGCACTATTTACAGATTATAGAATTCATACATTCAAGGAATCTATGATTCAGTCATGTTATGATTCTAGGATTTTGACATTTTTACATTGTAGAATTCAGAGCCGTTTAAGATTCTAGAATGCATACATTCCAAGATTCTAGAATTCAAACCTGCTAAAATTCTAGAATTCAGACATCGTTGGATTCTGGAAATTTAACATTCTACAATTCTAGAACACACACATTTTCAGATTCTCGAATTCAGACGTGTTATGATTCTACAATTCTAGAATTTAGACATCCGGAACTTCTAAATTCTCACCTTTCTTTTTTTTTTTTTTTTTTTTTTTGTTTCTAGAATTCAGACATTTTAGGATTCTAGAATTCATGCATTTGAAGATTCTGAAATCCGGATCTTTTTTTTTGGATGCCAGAATTCATATATTCTAGGGACCTAGGTTTCCTACTTTTTAGGTTTCTGGAAATCATACATTCTAGGATTCTGGAATTCCAGAATTCAGACCTTTAGAGGATTCTGGAGTTCATTCATTCTAGGATTCTAGATTTCAGACTTTTCTAGTATTCTAGAATTCATGTATTCTTATATTCTGGAATTGAGACCTTTTTCAGATTCTAGAATTCATACACCCTGGGATTCTAGCATTCATTCATTTTAGGATTCTAGAACTAAGACTTTTTATGGTCCTAGAATTCAGACATACTACCATTCGACAGTTCCGACATGCTTGCATTCTAGAATTCAGCATTTCTTCCATGGTAGAATTCACACATTTTAGAATTCGAAAATTTTGACATTTTAACGATTCCACAATTCATACATTTTTCGGATTCTAGAATTGAGGCATTTTATGATTCTAGAATTCATACATTCCGGAATTCTAGAATACAGACTTTTTAGGATTCAGAAATTTATACATTCTACGATTTTAGAGGTTAGACGTTTTAAAGATGCTAGAATTCAGACTTCTTTAGGATTCTAGAATTTGTGCCTTGTAGGATTCCAGAATTCACACTTTCTAGCATTCTAGAATTCAGATATTTCTTGATGCTAAAATTCAGTCATTGTAAAATTCTAGAATTCAGACATCATCGCTGGATTCTGAAATTAAGACTTTCCACAATTCTAGGACTAACATTTTTTAGGGTTTTAGAATTGAGACATTTTATCACTGTAGAATTCTAGAATATGGACATCCTCATATTCTAGAATTCAGACATTTTATGATTTTAGGATTCATACAGTTTAGCACTATAGAATTCAGACCTTTTTAAGATTCTAGAATTCATACATTTCAGGATTCTAGTATTCAGACATTCTATCATTCTTCCATTCATAGACCTTATGATTCTACAATTCATCTCTTCTAGGATTCTGGAACTCATCCTATATTATAATTCCCAATTTCAAACGTTCCTGTATTCTAGAACTTAGACATTTTGTGATTCTAGAATTCAGATATTCTAAAGCTCTAGAATTCAGATATGGTTGGAGTCCAGATTTCAGACTTTCTACAATTCTAGAACTCAGATATTTTGTGTTTCCAGAATTTCACACATTCCAGGATTCTAAAGTTCAATCCTGTCTTAGGATTCTAGAATGCGTACCTTCTAGGATTCTGGAATTCATACAGGTTGGGGTTCTAGAATTCATATATTCTAGGATTCCAGAATTCAAACCTTTATAGGATTCTAGAATTAATTCATTCAAGGATTCTGGAATCCGGACCTTTTTAGGATTCTAGAACTCATACATGCTAAGATTCCGGAATTTAGACCAGTTTAAGATTCTAGAATTCATACACTCTTAGATTCTAGAATGCCTACGTTCTAGGATTCTAAAATTCAGACGTTTTAAGGTTCTAGGATTCGGACATACTATAATTCTACAATTTCCACACTGCTTGAATTCTGGAATTCCGAATTTCTTCATTTATACCATTCTCGCATTTAAAAATTCTAAAATTCATGTATTTGGTGATTCTAGAATTCACACCTTCTCGGATTCTAGAATTCAGACCTCTTTAGGATTCCAGAATTCAGACTTTGTTCATTCTAGAACTCATGCATTAAAAGATTCTAGAATTCAGATCTATTTAGGATTCTAGAATTCATACATTCTAAGATTCTAGAATTCAGACCTAGTTAGGATTCTAGAATTCATACGTTTGGGCATTCTGGAATCCATACGTTCTAAACTTGCAAATTTTATGCATTCTACAATTCTAGGCTACACACCTTTCTAACATTGTGGAATCCATTCTTTCGAGGATTCTAAAATTCAGGCCTTCTTAAAGTTCTTGAATTCATACATTCTAGGATTCTAGGATTCTAGGATTTGGACACATTTAAGATTCTAGAATTCATACATTCTAAAATTCTGGAACCCAGATCTTGTTAGGATTCTAGAATGCATACATTATGGGATACTGGAATTCACCCATTCTGTGAGTCTAGAATTCAGACATTGTTTCTGGCATTCAGACGTTCTACAATTCTAGAATTCAGACATCGTGGGTTTCTGGAACGGAGACATTCTGCAACACACATTTTAGTAGTCTTGCGTTCAGACATTCTGTGAATCTCGCATTCAGATATCCTATGATTCATGGAATCGTACCTTCCGGGATTCTGGAATTCACACTGTCCTAAGATTCCAGAACTCAGACGTTTCTTGATTCTACCATTCCGGAAATTAGACGTCCGGAGACTCTAGAATTCTAACATTTTATGACTCTAGAATTCAGACATTTTAGGATTCTAGAATTCAGACGTTTTAGGATTCTAGAATTCAGACATTGGAAGATTCTAGAATTCGGACCTTTTAAAGATTCCAGAGTCCATACATTCTAGGAATCCATAATTCAGACATCTTCGGAGTCTAGGTTTTCGACATTTTCACATTGGAGAATTCAGACCTGTTGAAGATTCTAGAATGCATACATTCCGAGATTCTGGAATTCACACATACTAAAATTCTAGAATTGAGACATCTTTGGATTCTAGAATTGTATCTGTCTACAATTCTAGAACTCATACATTTTCTGATTCTAGAATTCAGATGTCTTATCGTTTCACAATTCTGTAATTTGGACATGTGCAGATTCAGGATTCCAGCGTTTCATGATTCTAGATTCCATTCATTTTTGGATTCTAGAGTTCAGACCCTTTATGATTCTAGAAATCTGACATTCGATGATTCTAGATTTCAGAAATATTTGGGATTCTAGAATTCAGACACTCTTGAAATCTAGAATTCATACATTCTAGGATTCTGGAATTCATGCATTCTCAAATTAAAAAAGTCACACATTCCAGAATTCTAGAATACATGCCTTCTTAACATCGTAGAAGCCATTCTTTGTAGGATTCCAAAATTCAGACGTTTTTACAATGGTAGAATTCATGCGTTCTAGGATTCTAGGATATAGACATATTTAAGACTCTAGAATACATACATTCTAAAATTCTAGAATTCAGGTCTTGTTAGGATTCTAGAATTTATACATGATAGGATACTAGAATTCACATATTCTATGATTCTAGAATTCAGACATTTTATGTTTCTAGAATTCAGACATTCTGAAATTCTGGAATTCAGCCATTGTTGGATTCTAGAATTGAGACCCTCTGCAACACACATTTTAGGAGTCTTGCATTCAGACATTCCATGATTCCCATATTCAGACATCTTATCATCCTAGAATTCAGACCTTCTAGGATTCTAGAATTTGCACTATTTACAGATTCTAGAATTCATACATTCAAGGAATCTATGATTCAGTCATGTTATGATTCTAGGATTTTGACATTTTTACATTGTAGAATTCAGAGCCGTTTAAGATTCTAGAATGCATACATTCCAAGATTCTAGAATTCACACCTGCTAAAATTCTAGAATTCAGACATCGTTGGATTCTGGAAATTTAACATTCTACAATTCTAGAACACACACATTTTCAGATTCTCGAATTCAGACGTGTTATGATTCTACAATTCTAGAATTTAGACATCCGGAACTTCTAAATTCTCACCTTTTTTTTTTTTTTTTTTGGTTCTAGAATTCAGACATTTTAGGATTCTAGAATTCATGCATTTGAAGATTCTGAAATCCGGATCTTTTTTTGGATGCCAGAATTCATATATTCTAGGGACCTAGGTTTCCTACTTTTTAGGTTTCTGGAAATCATACATTCTAGGATTCTGGAATTCCAGAATTCAGACCTTTAGAGGATTCTGGAGTTCATTCATTCTAGGATTCTAGATTTCAGACTTTTCTAGTATTCTAGAATTCATGTATTCTTATATTCTGGAATTGAGACCTTTTTCAGATTCTAGAATTCATACACCCTGGGATTCTAGCATTCATTCATTTTAGGATTCTAGAACTAAGACTTTTTATGGTCCTAGAATTCAGACATACTACCATTCGACAGTTCCGACATGCTTGCATTCTAGAATTCAGCATTTCTTCCATGGTAGAATTCACACATTTTAGAATTCGAAAATTTTGACATTTTAACGATTCCACAATTCATACATTTTTCGGATTCTAGAATTGAGGCATTTTATGATTCTAGTATTCTTACATTCCGGAATTCTAGAATACAGACTTTTTAGGATTCAGAAATTTATACATTCTACGATTTTAGAGGTTAGACGTTTTAAAGATGCTAGAATTCAGACTTCTTTAGGATTCTAGAATTTGTGCCTTGTAGGATTCCAGAATTCACACTTTCTAGCATTCTAGAATTCAGATATTTCTTGAAGCTAGAATTCAGTCATTGTAAAATTCTAGAATTCAGACATCATCGCTGGATTCTAAAATTAAGACTTTCCACAATTCTAGGACTAACATTTTTTAGGGTTTTAGAATTGAGACATTTTATCATTGTAGAATTCTAGAATATGGACATCCTCATATTCTAGAATTCAGACATTTTATGATTTTAGGATTCATACAGTTTAGCACTATAGAATTCAGACCTTTTTAAGATTCTAGAATTCATACATTTCAGGATTCTAGTATTCAGACATTCTATCATTCTTCCATTCATAGACCTTATGATTCTACAATTCATCTCTTCTAGGATTCTGGAACTCATCCTATATTATAATTCCCAATTTCAAACGTTCCTGTATTCTAGAACTTAGACATTTTGTGATTCTAGAATTCAGATATTCTAAAGCTCTAGAATTCAGATATGGTTGGAGTCCAGATTTCAGACTTTCTACAATTCTAGAACTCAGATATTTTGTGTTTCCAGAATTTCACACATTCCAGGATTCTAAAGTTCAATCCTGTCTTAGGATTCTAGAATGCGTACCTTCTAGGATTCTGGAATTCATACAGGTTGGGGTTCTAGAAATCATACATTCTAGGATTCCAGAATTCAAACCTTTATAGGATTCTAGAATTAATTCATTCAAGGATTCTAGAATCCGGACCTTTTTAGGATTCTAGAACTCATACATGCTAAGATTCCGGAATTTAGACCAGTTTAAGATTCTAGAATTCATACACTCTAAAATTCTAGAATGCCTACGTTCTAGGATTCTAAAATTCAGACTTTTTAAGGTTCTAGGATTCGGACATACTATAATTCTACAATTTCCACATTGCTTGAATTCTGGAATTCCGAATTTCTTCATTTATACCATTCTCGCATTTAAAAATTCTAAAATTCATGTATGTGGTGATTCTAGAATTCACACCTTCTCGGATTCTAGAATTCAGACCTCTTTAGGATTCCAGAATTCAGACTTTGTTCATTCTAGAACTCATGCATTAAAAGATTCTAGAATTCAGATCTATTTAGGATTCTAGAATTCATACATTCTAAGATTCTAGAATTCAGACCTAGTTAGGATTCTAGAATTCATACGTTTGGGCATTCTGGAATCCATACGTTCTAAACTTGCAAATTTTATGCATTCTACAATTCTAGGCTACACACCTTTCTAACATTGTGGAATCCATTCTTTCGAGGATTCTAAAATTCAGGCCTTCTTAAAGTTCTTGAATTCATACATTCTAGGATTCTAGGATTCTAGGATTTGGACACATTTAAGATTCTAGAATTCATACATTCTAAAATTCTGGAACCCAGATCTTGTTAGGATTCTAGAATACATACATTATGGGATACTGGAATTCACCCATTCTGTGAGTCTAGAATTCAGACATTGTTTCTGGCATTCAGACGTTCTAAAATTCTAGAATTCAGACATCGTGGGTTTCTGGAACGGAGACATTCTGCAACACACATTTTAGTAGTCTTGCGTTCAGACATTCTGTGAATCTCGCATTCAGATATCCTATGATTCATGGAATCGTACCTTCCGGGATTCTGGAATTCACACTGTCCTAAGATTCCAGAACTCAGACGTTTCTTGATTCTACCATTCCGGAAATTAGACGTCCGGAGACTCTAGAATTCTAACATTTTATGACTCTAGAATTCAGACATTTTAGGATTCTAGAATTCAGACGTTTTAGGATTCTAGAATTCAGACATTGGAAGATTCTAGAATTCGGACCTTTTAAAGATTCCAGAGTCCATACATTCTAGGAATCCATAATTCAGACATCTTCGGAGTCTAGGTTTTCGACATTTTCACATTGGAGAATTCAGACCTGTTGAAGATTCTAGAATGCATACATTCCGAGATTCTGGAATTCACACATACTAAAATTCTAGAATTGAGACATCTTTGGATTCTAGAATTGTATCTGTCTACAATTCTAGAACTCATACATTTTCTGATTCTAGAATTCAGATGTCTTATCGTTTCACAATTCTGTAATTTGGACATGTGCAGATTCAGGATTCCAGCGTTTCATGATTCTAGATTCCATTCATTTTTGGATTCTAGAGTTCAGACCCTTTATGATTCTAGAAATCTGACATTCGATGATTCTAGATTTCAGAAATATTTGGGATTCTAGAATTCAGACACTCTTGAAATCTAGAATTCATACATTCTAGGATTCTGGAATTCATGCATTCTCAAATTAAAAAAGTCACACATTCCAGAATTCTAGAATACATGCCTTCTTAACATCGTAGAAGCCATTCTTTGTAGGATTCCAAAATTCAGACGTTTTTACAATGGTAGAATTCATGCGTTCTAGGATTCTAGGATATAGACATATTTAAGACTCTAGAATACATACATTCTAAAATTCTAGAATTCAGGTCTTGTTAGGATTCTAGAATTTATACATGATAGGATACTAGAATTCACATATTCTATGATTCTAGAATTCAGACATTTTATGTTTCTAGAATTCAGACATTCTGAAATTCTGGAATTCAGCCATTGTTGGATTCTAGAATTGAGACCCTCTGCAACACACATTTTAGGAGTCTTGCATTCAGACATTCCATGATTCCCATATTCAGACATCTTATCATCCTAGAATTCAGACCTTCTAGGATTCTAGAATTTGCACTATTTACAGATTCTAGAATTCATACATTCAAGGAATCTATGATTCAGTCATGTTATGATTCTAGGATTTTGACATTTTTACATTGTAGAATTCAGAGCCGTTTAAGATTCTAGAATGCATACATTCCAAGATTCTAGAATTCAAACCTGCTAAAATTCTAGAATTCAGACATCGTTGGATTCTGGAAATTTAACATTCTACAATTCTAGAACACACACATTTTCAGATTCTCGAATTCAGACGTGTTATGATTCTACAATTCTAGAATTTAGACATCCGGAACTTCTAAATTCTCACCTTTTTTTTTTTTTTTTTTTTTTTTTTTTTGGTTCTAAAATTCAGACATTTTAGGATTCTAGAATTCATGCATTTGAAGATTCTGAAATCCGGATCTTTTTTTGGATGCCAGAATTCATATATTCTAGGGACCTAGGTTTCCTACTTTTTAGGTTTCTGGAAATCATACATTCTAGGATTCTGGAATTCCAGAATTCAGACCTTTAGAGGATTCTGGAGTTCATTCACTCTAGGATTCTAGATTTCAGACTTTTCTAGTATTCTAGAATTCATGTATTCTTATATTCTGGAATTGAGACCTTTTTCAGATTCTAGAATTCATACACCCTGGGATTCTAGCATTCATTCATTTTAGGATTCTAGAACTAAGACTTTTTATGGTCCTAGAATTCAGACATACTACCATTCGACAGTTCCGACATGCTTGCATTCTAGAATTCAGCATTTCTTCCATGGTAGAATTCACACATTTTAGAATTCGAAAATTTTGACATTTTAACGATTCCACAATTCATACATTTTTCGGATTCTAGAATTGAGTCATTTTATGATTCTAGAATTCATACATTCCGGAATTCTAGAATACAGACTTTTTAGGATTCAGAAATTTATACATTCTACGATTTTAGAGGTTAGACGTTTTAAAGATGCTAGAATTCAGACTTCTTTAGGATTCTAGAATTTGTGCCTTGTAGGATTCCAGAATTCACACTTTCTAGCATTCTAGAATTCAGATATTTCTTGATGCTAAAATTCAGTCATTGTAAAATTCTAGAATTCAGACATCATCGCTGGATTCTGAAATTAAGACTTTCCACAATTCTAGGACTAACATTTTTTAGGGTTTTAGAATTGAGACATTTTATCATTGTAGAATTCTAGAATATGGACATCCTCATATTCTAGAATTCAGACATTTTATGATTTTAGGATTCATACAGTTTAGCACTATAGAATTCAGACCTTTTTAAGATTCTAGAATTCATACATTTCAGGATTCTAGTATTCAGACATTCTATCATTCTTCCATTCATAGACCTTATGATTCTACAATTCATCTCTTCTAGGATTCTGGAACTCATCCTATATTATAATTCCCAATTTCAAACGTTCCTGTATTCTAGAACTTAGACATTTTGTGATTCTAGAATTCAGATATTCTAAAGCTCTAGAATTCAGATATGGTTGGAGTCCAGATTTCAGACTTTCTACAATTCTAGAACTCAGATATTTTGTGTTTCCAGAATTTCACACATTCCAGGATTCTAAAGTTCAATCCTGTCTTAGGATTCTAGAATGCGTACCTTCTAGGATTCTGGAATTCATACAGGTTGGGGTTCTAGAATTCATATATTCTAGGATTCCAGAATTCAAACCTTTATAGGATTCTAGAATTAATTCATTCAAGGATTCTGGAATCCGGACCTTTTTAGGATTCTAGAACTCATACATGCTAAGATTCCGGAATTTAGACCAGTTTAAGATTCTAGAATTCATACACTCTTAGATTCTAGAATGCCTACGTTCTAGGATTCTAAAATTCAGACTTTTTAAAGTTCTAGGATTCGGACATACTATAATTCTACGATTTCCACACTGCTTGAATTCTGGAATTCCGAATTTCTTCATTTATACCATTCTCGCATTTAAAAATTCTAAAATTCATGTATTTGGTGATTCTAGAATTCACACCTTCTCGGATTCTAGAATTCAGACCTCTTTAGGATTCCAGAATTCAGACTTTGTTCATTCTAGAACTCATGCATTAAAAGATTCTAGAATTCAGATCTATTTAGGATTCTAGAATTCATACATTCTAAGATTCTAGAATTCAGACCTAGTTAGGATTCTAGAATTCATACGTTTGGGCATTCTGGAATCCATACGTTCTAAACTTGCAAATTTTATGCATTCTACAATTCTAGGCTACACACCTTTCTAACATTGTGGAATCCATTCTTTCGAGGATTCTAAAATTCAGGCCTTCTTAAAGTTCTTGAATTCATACATTCTAGGATTCTAGGATTCTAGGATTTGGACACATTTAAGATTCTAGAATTCATACATTCTAAAATTCTGGAACCCAGATCTTGTTAGGATTCTAGAATGCATACATTATGGGATACTGGAATTCACCCATTCTGTGAGTCTAGAATTCAGACATTGTTTCTGGCATTCAGACGTTCTACAATTCTAGAATTCAGACATCGTGGGTTTCTGGAACGGAGACATTCTGCAACACACATTTTAGTAGTCTTGCGTTCAGACATTCTGTGAATCTCGCATTCAGATATCCTATGATTCATGGAATCGTACCTTCCGGGATTCTGGAATTCACACTGTCCTAAGATTCCAGAACTCAGACGTTTCTTGATTCTACCATTCCGGAAATTAGACGTCCGGAGACTCTAGAATTCTAACATTTTATGACTCTAGAATTCAGACATTTTAGGATTCTAGAATTCAGACGTTTTAGGATTCTAGAATTCAGACATTGGAAGATTCTAGAATTCGGACCTTTTAAAGATTCCAGAGTCCATACATTCTAGGAATCCATAATTCAGACATCTTCGGAGTCTAGGTTTTCGACATTTTCACATTGGAGAATTCAGACCTGTTGAAGATTCTAGAATGCATACATTCCGAGATTCTGGAATTCACACATACTAAAATTCTAGAATTGAGACATCTTTGGATTCTAGAATTGTATCTGTCTACAATTCTAGAACTCATACATTTTCTGATTCTAGAATTCAGATGTCTTATCGTTTCACAATTCTGTAATTTGGACATGTGCAGATTCAGGATTCCAGCGTTTCATGATTCTAGATTCCATTCATTTTTGGATTCTAGAGTTCAGACCCTTTATGATTCTAGAAATCTGACATTCGATGATTCTAGATTTCAGAAATATTTGGGATTCTAGAATTCAGACACTCTTGAAATCTAGAATTCATACATTCTAGGATTCTGGAATTCATGCATTCTCAAATTAAAAAAGTCACACATTCCAGAATTCTAGAATACATGCCTTCTTAACATCGTAGAAGCCATTCTTTGTAGGATTCCAAAATTCAGACGTTTTTACAATGGTAGAATTCATGCGTTCTAGGATTCTAGGATATAGACATATTTAAGACTCTAGAATACATACATTCTAAAATTCTAGAATTCAGGTCTTGTTAGGATTCTAGAATTTATACATGATAGGATACTAGAATTCACATATTCTATGATTCTAGAATTCAGACATTTTATGTTTCTAGAATTCAGACATTCTGAAATTCTGGAATTCAGCCATTGTTGGATTCTAGAATTGAGACCCTCTGCAACACACATTTTAGGAGTCTTGCATTCAGACATTCCATGATTCCCATATTCAGACATCTTATCATCCTAGAATTCAGACCTTCTAGGATTCTAGAATTTGCACTATTTACAGATTCTAGAATTCATACATTCAAGGAATCTATGATTCAGTCATGTTATGATTCTAGGATTTTGACATTTTTACATTGTAGAATTCAGAGCCGTTTAAGATTCTAGAATGCATACATTCCAAGATTCTAGAATTCACACCTGCTAAAATTCTAGAATTCAGACATCGTTGGATTCTGGAAATTTAACATTCTACAATTCTAGAACACACACATTTTCAGATTCTCGAATTCAGACGTGTTATGATTCTACAATTCTAGAATTTAGACATCCGGAACTTCTAAATTCTCACCTTTTTTTTTTTTTTTTTTGGTTCTAGAATTCAGACATTTTAGGATTCTAGAATTCATGCATTTGAAGATTCTGAAATCCGGATCTTTTTTTGGATGCCAGAATTCATATATTCTAGGGACCTAGGTTTCCTACTTTTTAGGTTTCTGGAAATCATACATTCTAGGATTCTGGAATTCCAGAATTCAGACCTTTAGAGGATTCTGGAGTTCATTCATTCTAGGATTCTAGATTTCAGACTTTTCTAGTATTCTAGAATTCATGTATTCTTATATTCTGGAATTGAGACCTTTTTCAGATTCTAGAATTCATACACCCTGGGATTCTAGCATTCATTCATTTTAGGATTCTAGAACTAAGACTTTTTATGGTCCTAGAATTCAGACATACTACCATTCGACAGTTCCGACATGCTTGCATTCTAGAATTCAGCATTTCTTCCATGGTAGAATTCACACATTTTAGAATTCGAAAATTTTGACATTTTAACGATTCCACAATTCATACATTTTTCGGATTCTAGAATTGAGTCATTTTATGATTCTAGAATTCATACATTCCGGAATTCTAGAATACAGACTTTTTAGGATTCAGAAATTTATACATTCTACGATTTTAGAGGTTAGACGTTTTAAAGATGCTAGAATTCAGACTTCTTTAGGATTCTAGAATTTGTGCCTTGTAGGATTCCAGAATTCACACTTTCTAGCATTCTAGAATTCAGATATTTCTTGATGCTAGAATTCAGTCATTGTAAAATTCTAGAATTCAGACATCATCGCTGGATTCTAAAATTAAGACTTTCCACAATTCTAGGACTAACATTTTTTAGGGTTTTAGAATTGAGACATTTTATCATTGTAGAATTCTAGAATATGGACATCCTCATATTCTAGAATTCAGACATTTTATGATTTTAGGATTCATACAGTTTAGCACTATAGAATTCAGACCTTTTTAAGATTCTAGAATTCATACATTTCAGGATTCTAGTATTCAGACATTCTATCATTCTTCCATTCATAGACCTTATGATTCTACAATTCATCTCTTCTAGGATTCTGGAACTCATCCTATATTATAATTCCCAATTTCAAACGTTCCTGTATTCTAGAACTTAGACATTTTGTGATTCTAGAATTCAGATATTCTAAAGCTCTAGAATTCAGATATGGTTGGAGTCCAGATTTCAGACTTTCTACAATTCTAGAACTCAGATATTTTGTGTTTCCAGAATTTCACACATTCCAGGATTCTAAAGTTCAATCCTGTCTTAGGATTCTAGAATGCGTACCTTCTAGGATTCTGGAATTCATACAGGTTGGGGTTCTAGAATTCATATATTCTAGGATTCCAGAATTCAAACCTTTATAGGATTCTAGAATTAATTCATTCAAGGATTCTGGAATCCGGACCTTTTTAGGATTCTAGAACTCATACATGCTAAGATTCCGGAATTTAGACCAGTTTAAGATTCTAGAATTCATACACTCTTAGATTCTAGAATGCCTACGTTCTAGGATTCTAAAATTCAGACTTTTTAAAGTTCTAGGATTCGGACATACTATAATTCTACGATTTCCACACTGCTTGAATTCTGGAATTCCGAATTTCTTCATTTATACCATTCTCGCATTTAAAAATTCTAAAATTCATGTATTTGGTGATTCTAGAATTCACACCTTCTCGGATTCTAGAATTCAGACCTCTTTAGGATTCCAGAATTCAGACTTTGTTCATTCTAGAACTCATGCATTAAAAGATTCTAGAATTCAGATCTATTTAGGATTCTAGAATTCATACATTCTAAGATTCTAGAATTCAGACCTAGTTAGGATTCTAGAATTCATACGTTTGGGCATTCTGGAATCCATACGTTCTAAACTTGCAAATTTTATGCATTCTACAATTCTAGGCTACACACCTTTCTAACATTGTGGAATCCATTCTTTCGAGGATTCTAAAATTCAGGCCTTCTTAAAGTTCTTGAATTCATACATTCTAGGATTCTAGGATTCTAGGATTTGGACACATTTAAGATTCTAGAATTCATACATTCTAAAATTCTGGAACCCAGATCTTGTTAGGATTCTAGAATGCATACATTATGGGATACTGGAATTCACCCATTCTGTGAGTCTAGAATTCAGACATTGTTTCTGGCATTCAGACGTTCTACAATTCTAGAATTCAGACATCGTGGGTTTCTGGAACGGAGACATTCTGCAACACACATTTTAGTAGTCTTGCGTTCAGACATTCTGTGAATCTCGCATTCAGATATCCTATGATTCATGGAATCGTACCTTCCGGGATTCTGGAATTCACACTGTCCTAAGATTCCAGAACTCAGACGTTTCTTGATTCTACCATTCCGGAAATTAGACGTCCGGAGACTCTAGAATTCTAACATTTTATGACTCTAGAATTCAGACATTTTAGGATTCTAGAATTCAGACGTTTTAGGATTCTAGAATTCAGACATTGGAAGATTCTAGAATTCGGACCTTTTAAAGATTCCAGAGTCCATACATTCTAGGAATCCATAATTCAGACATCTTCTGAGTCTAGGTTTTCGACATTTTCACATTGGAGAATTCAGACCTGTTGAAGATTCTAGAATGCATACATTCCGAGATTCTGGAATTCACACATACTAAAATTCTAGAATTGAGACATCTTTGGATTCTAGAATTGTATCTGTCTACAATTCTAGAACTCATACATTTTCTGATTCTAGAATTCAGATGTCTTATCGTTTCACAATTCTGTAATTTGGACATGTGCAGATTCAGGATTCCAGCGTTTCATGATTCTAGATTCCATTCATTTTTGGATTCTAGAGTTCAGACCCTTTATGATTCTAGAAATCTGACATTCGATGATTCTAGATTTCAGAAATATTTGGGATTCTAGAATTCAGACACTCTTGAAATCTAGAATTCATACATTCTAGGATTCTGGAATTCATGCATTCTCAAATTAAAAAAGTCACACATTCCAGAATTCTAGAATACATGCCTTCTTAACATCGTAGAAGCCATTCTTTCTAGGATTCCAAAATTCAGACGTTTTTACA
Organism: Saimiri boliviensis; assembly: GCF_048565385.1. Classification (NCBI taxonomy): domain Eukaryota; kingdom Metazoa; phylum Chordata; class Mammalia; order Primates; family Cebidae; genus Saimiri; species Saimiri boliviensis. The sequence goes on along the minus strand of NC_133470.1, from coordinate 80,120,743 downwards.
ATGGTAGAATTCATGCGTTCTAGGATTCTAGGATATAGACATATTTAAGACTCTAGAATACATACATTCTAAAATTCTAGAATTCAGGTCTTGTTAGGATTCTAGAATTTATACATGATAGGATACTAGAATTCACATATTCTATGATTCTAGAATTCAGACATTTTATGTTTCTAGAATTCAGACATTCTGAAATTCTGGAATTCAGCCATTGTTGGATTCTAGAATTGAGACCCTCTGCAACACACATTTTAGGAGTCTTGCATTCAGACATTCCATGATTCCCATATTCAGACATCTTATCATCCTAGAATTCAGACCTTCTAGGATTCTAGAATTTGCACTATTTACAGATTCTAGAATTCATACATTCAAGGAATCTATGATTCAGTCATGTTATGATTCTAGGATTTTGACATTTTTACATTGTAGAATTCAGAGCCGTTTAAGATTCTAGAATGCATACATTCCAAGATTCTAGAATTCACACCTGCTAAAATTCTAGAATTCAGACATCGTTGGATTCTGGAAATTTAACATTCTACAATTCTAGAACACACACATTTTCAGATTCTCGAATTCAGACGTGTTATGATTCTACAATTCTAGAATTTAGACATCCGGAACTTCTAAATTCTCACCTTTTTTTTTTTTTTTTTTTTTGGTTCTAGAATTCAGACATTTTAGGATTCTAGAATTCATGCATTTGAAGATTCTGAAATCCGGATCTTTTTTTGGATGCCAGAATTCATATATTCTAGGGACCTAGGTTTCCTACTTTTTAGGTTTCTGGAAATCATACATTCTAGGATTCTGGAATTCCAGAATTCAGACCTTTAGAGGATTCTGGAGTTCATTCATTCTAGGATTCTAGATTTCAGACTTTTCTAGTATTCTAGAATTCATGTATTCTTATATTCTGGAATTGAGACCTTTTTCAGATTCTAGAATTCATACACCCTGGGATTCTAGCATTCATTCATTTTAGGATTCTAGAACTAAGACTTTTTATGGTCCTAGAATTCAGACATACTACCATTCGACAGTTCCGACATGCTTGCATTCTAGAATTCAGCATTTCTTCCATGGTAGAATTCACACATTTTAGAATTCGAAAATTTTGACATTTTAACGATTCCACAATTCATACATTTTTCGGATTCTAGAATTGAGGCATTTTATGATTCTAGTATTCTTACATTCCGGAATTCTAGAATACAGACTTTTTAGGATTCAGAAATTTATACATTCTACGATTTTAGAGGTTAGACGTTTTAAAGATGCTAGAATTCAGACTTCTTTAGGATTCTAGAATTTGTGCCTTGTAGGATTCCAGAATTCACACTTTCTAGCATTCTAGAATTCAGATATTTCTTGATGCTAGAATTCAGTCATTGTAAAATTCTAGAATTCAGACATCATCGCTGGATTCTAAAATTAAGACTTTCCACAATTCTAGGACTAACATTTTTTAGGGTTTTAGAATTGAGACATTTTATCATTGTAGAATTCTAGAATATGGACATCCTCATATTCTAGAATTCAGACATTTTATGATTTTAGGATTCATACAGTTTAGCACTATAGAATTCAGACCTTTTTAATATTCTAGAATTCATACATTTCAGGATTCTAGTATTCAGACATTCTATCATTCTTCCATTCATAGACCTTATGATTCTACAATTCATCTCTTCTAGGATTCTGGAACTCATCCTATATTATAATTCCCAATTTCAAACGTTCCTGTATTCTAGAACTTAGACATTTTGTGATTCTAGAATTCAGATATTCTAAAGCTCTAGAATTCAGATATGGTTGGAGTCCAGATTTCAGACTTTCTACAATTCTAGAACTCAGATATTTTGTGTTTCCAGAATTTCACACATTCCAGGATTCTAAAGTTCAATCCTGTCTTAGGATTCTAGAATGCGTACCTTCTAGGATTCTGGAATTCATACAGGTTGGGGTTCTAGAATTCATACATTCTAGGATTCCAGAATTCAAACCTTTATAGGATTCTAGAATTAATTCATTCAAGGATTCTGGAATCCGGACCTTTTTAGGATTCTAGAACTCATACATGCTAAGATTCCGGAATTTAGACCAGTTTAAGATTCTAGAATTCATACACTCTTAGATTCTAGAATTCCTACGTTCTAGGATTCTAAAATTCAGACTTATTAAGGTTCTAGGATTCGGACATACTATAATTCTACAATTTCCACACTGCTTGAATTCTGGAATTCCGAATTTCTTCATTTATACCATTCTCGCATTTAAAAATTCTAAACTTCATGTATTTGGTGATTCTAGAATTCACACCTTCTCGGATTCTAGAATTCAGACCTCTTTAGGATTCCAGAATTCAGACTTTGTTCATTCTAGAACTCATGCATTAAAAGATTCTAGAATTCAGATCTATTTAGGATTCTAGAATTCATACATTCTAAGATTCTAGAATTCAGACCTAGTTAGGATTCTCGAATTCATACGTTTGGGCATTCTGGAATCCATACGTTCTAAACTTGCAAATTTTATGCATTCTACAATTCTAGGCTACACACCTTTCTAACATTGTGGAATCCATTCTTTCGAGGATTCTAAAATTCAGGCCTTCTTAAAGTTCTTGAATTCATACATTCTAGGATTCTAGGATTCTAGGATTTGGACACATTTAAGATTCTAGAATTCATACATTCTAAAATTCTGGAACCCAGATCTTGTTAGGATTCTAGAATGCATACATTATGGGATACTGGAATTCACCCATTCTGTGAGTCTAGAATTCAGACATTGTTTCTGGCATTCAGACGTTCTACAATTCTAGAATTCAGACATCGTGGGTTTCTGGAACGGAGACATTCTGCAACACACATTTTAGTAGTCTTGCGTTCAGACATTCTGTGAATCTCGCATTCAGATATCCTATGATTCATGGAATCGTACCTTCCGGGATTCTGGAATTCACACTGTCCTAAGATTCCAGAACTCAGACGTTTCTTGATTCTACCATTCCGGAAATTAGACGTCCGGAGACTCTAGAATTCTAACATTTTATGACTCTAGAATTCAGACATTTTAGGATTCTAGAATTCAGACGTTTTAGGATTCTAGAATTCAGACATTGGAAGATTCTAGAATTCGGACCTTTTAAAGATTCCAGAGTCCATACATTCTAGGAATCCATAATTCAGACATCTTCTGAGTCTAGGTTTTCGACATTTTCACATTGGAGAATTCAGACCTGTTGAAGATTCTAGAATGCATACATTCCGAGATTCTGGAATTCACACATACTAAAATTCTAGAATTGAGACATCTTTGGATTCTAGAATTGTATCTGTCTACAATTCTAGAACTCATACATTTTCTGATTCTAGAATTCAGATGTCTTATCGTTTCACAATTCTGTAATTTGGACATGTGCAGATTCAGGATTCCAGCGTTTCATGATTCTAGATTCCATTCATTTTTGGATTCTAGAGTTCAGACCCTTTATGATTCTAGAAATCTGACATTCGATGATTCTAGATTTCAGAAATATTTGGGATTCTAGAATTCAGACACTCTTGAAATCTAGAATTCATACATTCTAGGATTCTGGAATTCATGCATTCTCAAATTAAAAAAGTCACACATTCCAGAATTCTAGAATACATGCCTTCTTAACATCGTAGAAGCCATTCTTTCTAGGATTCCAAAATTCAGACGTTTTTACAATGGTAGAATTCATGCGTTCTAGGATTCTAGGATATAGACATATTTAAGACTCTAGAATACATACATTCTAAAATTCTAGAATTCAGGTCTTGTTAGGATTCTAGAATTTATACATGATAGGATACTAGAATTCACATATTCTATGATTCTAGAATTCAGACATTTTATGTTTCTAGAATTCAGACATTCTGAAATTCTGGAATTCAGCCATTGTTGGATTCTAGAATTGAGACCCTCTGCAACACACATTTTAGGAGTCTTGCATTCAGACATTCCATGATTCCCATATTCAGACATCTTATCATCCTAGAATTCAGACCTTCTAGGATTCTAGAATTTGCACTATTTACAGATTCTAGAATTCATACATTCAAGGAATCTATGATTCAGTCATGTTATGATTCTAGGATTTTGACATTTTTACATTGTAGAATTCAGAGCCGTTTAAGATTCTAGAATGCATACATTCCAAGATTCTAGAATTCACACCTGCTAAAATTCTAGAATTCAGACATCGTTGGATTCTGGAAATTTAACATTCTACAATTCTAGAACACACACATTTTCAGATTCTCGAATTCAGACGTGTTATGATTCTACAATTCTAGAATTTAGACATCCGGAACTTCTAAATTCTCACCTTTTTTTTTTTTTTTTTTTTTTGGTTCTAGAATTCAGACATTTTAGGATTCTAGAATTCATGCATTTGAAGATTCTGAAATCCGGATCTTTTTTTGGATGCCAGAATTCATATATTCTAGGGACCTAGGTTTCCTACTTTTTAGGTTTCTGGAAATCATACATTCTAGGATTCTGGAATTCCAGAATTCAGACCTTTAGAGGATTCTGGAGTTCATTCATTCTAGGATTCTAGATTTCAGACTTTTCTAGTATTCTAGAATTCATGTATTCTTATATTCTGGAATTGAGACCTTTTTCAGATTCTAGAATTCATACACCCTGGGATTCTAGCATTCATTCATTTTAGGATTCTAGAACTAAGACTTTTTATGGTCCTAGAATTCAGACATACTACCATTCGACAGTTCCGACATGCTTGCATTCTAGAATTCAGCATTTCTTCCATGGTAGAATTCACACATTTTAGAATTCGAAAATTTTGACATTTTAACGATTCCACAATTCATACATTTTTCGGATTCTAGAATTGAGGCATTTTATGATTCTAGTATTCTTACATTCCGGAATTCTAGAATACAGACTTTTTAGGATTCAGAAATTTATACATTCTACGATTTTAGAGGTTAGACGTTTTAAAGATGCTAGAATTCAGACTTCTTTAGGATTCTAGAATTTGTGCCTTGTAGGATTCCAGAATTCACACTTTCTAGCATTCTAGAATTCAGATATTTCTTGATGCTAGAATTCAGTCATTGTAAAATTCTAGAATTCAGACATCATCGCTGGATTCTAAAATTAAGACTTTCCACAATTCTAGGACTAACATTTTTTAGGGTTTTAGAATTGAGACATTTTATCATTGTAGAATTCTAGAATATGGACATCCTCATATTCTAGAATTCAGACATTTTATGATTTTAGGATTCATACAGTTTAGCACTATAGAATTCAGACCTTTTTAAGATTCTAGAATTCATACATTTCAGGATTCTAGTATTCAGACATTCTATCATTCTTCCATTCATAGACCTTATGATTCTACAATTCATCTCTTCTAGGATTCTGGAACTCATCCTATATTATAATTCCCAATTTCAAACGTTCCTGTATTCTAGAACTTAGACATTTTGTGATTCTAGAATTCAGATATTCTAAAGCTCTAGAATTCAGATATGGTTGGAGTCCAGATTTCAGACTTTCTACAATTCTAGAACTCAGATATTTTGTGTTTCCAGAATTTCACACATTCCAGGATTCTAAAGTTCAATCCTGTCTTAGGATTCTAGAATGCGTACCTTCTAGGATTCTGGAATTCATACAGGTTGGGGTTCTAGAATTCATACATTCTAGGATTCCAGAATTCAAACCTTTATAGGATTCTAGAATTAATTCATTCAAGGATTCTGGAATCCGGACCTTTTTAGGATTCTAGAACTCATACATGCTAAGATTCCGGAATTTAGACCAGTTTAAGATTCTAGAATTCATACACTCTTAGATTCTAGAATTCCTACGTTCTAGGATTCTAAAATTCAGACTTTTTAAGGTTCTAGGATTCGGACATACTATAATTCTACAATTTCCACACTGCTTGAATTCTGGAATTCCGAATTTCTTCATTTATACCATTCTCGCATTTAAAAATTCTAAACTTCATGTATTTGGTGATTCTAGAATTCACACCTTCTCGGATTCTAGAATTCAGACCTCTTTAGGATTCCAGAATTCAGACTTTGTTCATTCTAGAACTCATGCATTAAAAGATTCTAGAATTCAGATCTATTTAGGATTCTAGAATTCATACATTCTAAGATTCTAGAATTCAGACCTAGTTAGGATTCTCGAATTCATACGTTTGGGCATTCTGGAATCCATACGTTCTAAACTTGCAAATTTTATGCATTCTACAATTCTAGGCTACACACCTTTCTAACATTGTGGAATCCATTCTTTCGAGGATTCTAAAATTCAGGCCTTCTTAAAGTTCTTGAATTCATACATTCTAGGATTCTAGGATTCTAGGATTTGGACACATTTAAGATTCTAGAATTCATACATTCTAAAATTCTGGAACCCAGATCTTGTTAGGATTCTAGAATGCATACATTATGGGATACTGGAATTCACCCATTCTGTGAGTCTAGAATTCAGACATTGTTTCTGGCATTCAGACGTTCTAAAATTCTAGAATTCAGACATCGTGGGTTTCTGGAACGGAGACATTCTGCAACACACATTTTAGTAGTCTTGCGTTCAGACATTCTGTGAATCTCGCATTCAGATATCCTATGATTCATGGAATCGTACCTTCCGGGATTCTGGAATTCACACTGTCCTAAGATTCCAGAACTCAGACGTTTCTTGATTCTACCATTCCGGAAATTAGACGTCCGGAGACTCTAGAATTCTAACATTTTATGACTCTAGAATTCAGACATTTTAGGATTCTAGAATTCAGACGTTTTAGGATTCTAGAATTCAGACATTGGAAGATTCTAGAATTCGGACCTTTTAAAGATTCCAGAGTCCATACATTCTAGGAATCCATAATTCAGACATCTTCTGAGTCTAGGTTTTCGACATTTTCACATTGGAGAATTCAGACCTGTTGAAGATTCTAGAATGCATACATTCCGAGATTCTGGAATTCACACATACTAAAATTCTAGAATTGAGACATCTTTGGATTCTAGAATTGTATCTGTCTACAATTCTAGAACTTATACATTTTCTGATTCTAGAATTCAGATGTCTTATCGTTTTACAATTCTGTAATTTGGACATGTGCAGATTCAGGATTCCAGCGTTTCATGATTCTAGATTCCATTCATTTTTGGATTCTAGAGTTCAGACCCTTTATGATTCTAGAAATCTGACATTCGATGATTCTAGATTTCAGAAATATTTGGGAGTCTAGAATTCAGACACTCTTGAAATCTAGAATTCATACATTCTAGGATTCTGGAATTCATGCATTCTCAAATTAAAAAAGTCACACATTCCAGAATTCTAGAATACATGCCTTCTTAACATCGTAGAAGCCATTCTTTCTAGGATTCCAAAATTCAGACGTTTTTACAATGGTAGAATTCATGCGTTCTAGGATTCTAGGATATAGACATATTTAAGACTCTAGAATACATACATTCTAAAATTCTAGAATTCAGGTCTTGTTAGGATTCTAGAATTTATACATGATAGGATACTAGAATTCACATATTCTATGATTCTAGAATTCAGACATTTTATGTTTCTAGAATTCAGACATTCCGAAATTCTGGAATTCAGCCATTGTTGGATTCTAGAATTGAGACCCTCTGCAACACACATTTTAGGAGTCTTGCATTCAGACATTCCATGATTCCCATATTCAGACATCTTATCATCCTAGAATTCAGACCTTCTAGGATTCTAGAATTTGCACTATTTACAGATTCTAGAATTCATACATTCAAGGAATCTATGATTCAGTCATGTTATGATTCTAGGATTTTGACATTTTTACATTGTAGAATTCAGAGCCGTTTAAGATTCTAGAATGCATACATTCCAAGATTCTAGAATTCAAACCTGCTAAAATTCTAGAATTCAGACATCGTTGGATTCTGGAAATTTAACATTCTACAATTCTAGAACACACACATTTTCAGATTCTCGAATTCAGACGTGTTATGATTCTACAATTCTAGAATTTAGACATCCGGAACTTCTAAATTCTCACCTTTTTTTTTTTTTTTTTTTTGGTTCTAGAATTCAGACATTTTAGGATTCTAGAATTCATGCATTTGAAGATTCTGAAATCCGGATCTTTTTTGGGATGCCAGAATTCAGATATTCTAGGGACCTAGGTTTCCTACTTTTTAGGTTTCTGGAAATCATACATTCTAGGATTCTGGAATTCCAGAATTCAGACCTTTAGAGGATTCTGGAGTTCATTCATTCTAGGATTCTAGATTTCAGACTTTTCTAGTATTCTAGAATTCATGTATTCTTATATTCTGGAATTGAGACCTTTTTCAGATTCTAGAATCCATACACCCTGGGATTCTAGCATTCATTCATTTTAGGATTCTAGAACTAAGACTTTTTATGGTCCTAGAATTCAGACATACTACCATTCGACAGTTCCGACATGCTTGCATTCTAGAATTCAGCATTTCTTCCATGGTAGAATTCACACATTTTAGAATTCGAAAATTTTGACATTTTAACGATTCCACAATTCATACATTTTTCGGATTCTAGAATTGAGGCATTTTATGATTCTAGTATTCTTACATTCCGGAATTCTAGAATACAGACTTTTTAGGATTCAGAAATTTATACATTCTACGATTTTAGAGGTTAGACGTTTTAAAGATGCTAGAATTCAGACTTCTTTAGGATTCTAGAATTTGTGCCTTGTAGGATTCCAGAATTCACACTTTCTAGCATTCTAGAATTCAGATATTTCTTGATGCTAGAATTCAGTCATTGTAAAATTCTAGAATTCAGACATCATCGCTGGATTCTAAAATTAAGACTTTCCACAATTCTAGGACTAACATTTTTTAGGGTTTTAGAATTGAGACATTTTATCATTGTAGAATTCTAGAATATGGACATCCTCATATTCTAGAATTCAGACATTTTATGATTTTAGGATTCATACAGTTTAGCACTATAGAATTCAGACCTTTTTAAGATTCTAGAATTCATACATTTCAGGATTCTAGTATTCAGACATTCTATCATTCTTCCATTCATAGACCTTATGATTCTACAATTCATCTCTTCTAGGATTCTGGAACTCATCCTATATTATAATTCCCAATTTCAAACGTTCCTGTATTCTAGAACTTAGACATTTTGTGATTCTAGAATTCAGATATTCTAAAGCTCTAGAATTCAGATATGGTTGGAGTCCAGATTTCAGACTTTCTACAATTCTAGAACTCAGATATTTTGTGTTTCCAGAATTTCACACATTCCAGGATTCTAAAGTTCAATCCTGTCTTAGGATTCTAGAATGCGTACCTTCTAGGATTCTGGAATTCATACAGGTTGGGGTTCTAGAAATCATACATTCTAGGATTCCAGAATTCAAACCTTTATAGGATTCTAGAATTAATTCATTCAAGGATTCTAGAATCCGGACCTTTTTAGGATTCTAGAACTCATACATGCTAAGATTCCGGAATTTAGACCAGTTTAAGATTCTAGAATTCATACACTCTAAAATTCTAGAATGCCTACGTTCTAGGATTCTAAAATTCAGACTTTTTAAGGTTCTAGGATTCGGACATACTATAATTCTACAATTTCCACATTGCTTGAATTCTGGAATTCCGAATTTCTTCATTTATACCATTCTCGCATTTAAAAATTCTAAAATTCATGTATTTGGTGATTCTAGAATTCACACCTTCTCGGATTCTAGAATTCAGACCTCTTTAGGATTCCAGAATTCAGACTTTGTTCATTCTAGAACTCATGCATTAAAAGATTCTAGAATTCAGATCTATTTAGGATTCTAGAATTCATACATTCTAAGATTCTAGAATTCAGACCTAGTTAGGATTCTAGAATTCATACGTTTGGGCATTCTGGAATCCATACGTTCTAAACTTGCAAATTTTATGCATTCTACAATTCTAGGCTACACACCTTTCTAACATTGTGGAATCCATTCTTTCGAGGATTCTAAAATTCAGGCCTTCTTAAAGTTCTTGAATTCATACATTCTAGGATTCTAGGATTCTAGGATTTGGACACATTTAAGATTCTAGAATTCATACATTCTAAAATTCTGGAACCCAGATCTTGTTAGGATTCTAGAATGCATACATTATGGGATACTGGAATTCACCCATTCTGTGAGTCTAGAATTCAGACATTGTTTCTGGCATTCAGACGTTCTAAAATTCTAGAATTCAGACATCGTGGGTTTCTGGAACGGAGACATTCTGCAACACACATTTTAGTAGTCTTGCGTTCAGACATTCTGTGAATCTCGCATTCAGATATCCTATGATTCATGGAATCGTACCTTCCGGGATTCTGGAATTCACACTGTCCTAAGATTCCAGAACTCAGACGTTTCTTGATTCTACCATTCCGGAAATTAGACGTCCGGAGACTCTAGAATTCTAATATTTTATGACTCTAGAATTCAGACATTTTAGGATTCTAGAATTCAGACGTTTTAGGATTCTAGAATTCAGACATTGGAAGATTCTAGAATTCGGACCTTTTAAAGATTCTAGAGTCCATACATTCTAGGAATCCATAATTCAGACATCTTCTGAGTCTAGGTTTTCGACATTTTCACATTGGAGAATTCAGACCTGTTGAAGATTCTAGAATGCATACATTCCGAGATTCTGGAATTCACACATACTAAAATTCTAGAATTGAGACATCTTTGGATTCTAGAATTGTATCTGTCTACAATTCTAGAACTCATACATTTTCTGATTCTAGAATTCAGATGTTTTATCGTTTTACAATTCTGTAATTTGGACATGTGCAGATTCAGGATTCCAGCGTTTTATGATTCTAGATTCCATTCATTTTTGGATTCTAGAGTTCAGACCCTTTATGATTCTGGAAATCTGACATTCGATGATTCTAGATTTCAGAAATATTTGGGATTCTAGAATTCATACATTCTTGAAATCTAGAATTCATACATTCTAGGATTCTGGAATTCATGCATTCTCAAATTAAAAAAGTCACACCTTCCAGAATTCTAGAATATATGCCTTCTTAACATCGTAGAAGCCATTCTTTCTAGGATTCCAAAATTCAGACGTTTTTACAATGGTAGAATTCATGCGTTCTAGGATTCTAGGATATAGACATATTTAAGACTCTAGAATACATACATTCTAAAATTCTAGAATTCAGGTCTTGTTAGGATTCTAGAATTTATACATGATAGGATACTAGAATTCACATATTCTATGATTCTAGTATTCAGACATTTTATGTTTCTAGAATTCAGACATTCCGAAATTCTGGAATTCAGCCATTGTTGGATTCTAGAATTGAGACCCTCTGCAACACACATTTTAGGAGTCTTGCATTCAGACATTCCATGATTCCCATATTCAGACATCTTATCATCCTAGAATTCAGACCTTCTAGGATTCTAGAATTTGCACTATTTACAGATTCTAGAATTCATACATTCAAGGAATCTATGATTCAGTCATGTTATGATTCTAGGATTTTGACATTTTTACATTGTAGAATTCAGAGCCGTTTAAGATTCTAGAATGCATACATTCCAAGATTCTAGAATTCACACCTGCTAAAATTCTAGAATTCAGACATCGTTGGATTCTGGAAATTTAACATTCTACAATTCTAGAACACACACATTTTCAGATTCTCGAATTCAGACGTGTTATGATTCTACAATTCTAGAATTTAGACATCCGGAACTTCTAAATTCTCACCTTTTTTTTTTTTTTTTTGGTTCTGGAATTCAGACATTTTAGGATTCTAGAATTCATGCATTTGAAGATTCTGAAATCCGGATCTTTTTTTGGATGCCAGAATTCATATATTCTAGGGACCTAGGTTTCCTACTTTTTAGGTTTCTGGAAATCATACATTCTAGGATTCTGGAATTCCAGAATTCAGACCTTTAGAGGATTCTGGAGTTCATTCATTCTAGGATTCTAGATTTCAGACTTTTCTAGTATTCTAGAATTCATGTATTCTTATATTCTGGAATTGAGACCTTTTTCAGATTCTAGAATTCATACACCCTGGGATTCTAGCATTCATTCATTTTAGGATTCTAGAACTAAGACTTTTTATGGTCCTAGAATTCAGACATACTACCATTCGACAGTTCCGACATGCTTGCATTCTAGAATTCAGCATTTCTTCCATGGTAGAATTCACACATTTTAGAATTCGAAAATTTTGACATTTTAACGATTCCACAATTCATACATTTTTCGGATTCTAGAATTGAGGCATTTTATGATTCTAGAATTCATACATTCCGGAATTCTAGAATACAGACTTTTTAGGATTCAGAAATTTATACATTCTACGATTGTAGAGGTTAGACGTTTTAAAGATGCTAGAATTCAGACTTCTTTAGGATTCTAGAATTTGTGCCTTGTAGGATTCCAGAATTCACACTTTCTAGCATTCTAGAATTCAGATATTTCTTGATGCTAGAATTCAGTCGTTGTAAAATTCTAGAATTCAGACATCATCGCTGGATTCTAAAATTAAGACTTTCCACAATTCTAGGACTAACATTTTTTAGGGTTTTAGAATTGAGACATTTTATGATTGTAGAATTCTAGAATATGGACATCCTCATATTCTAGAATTCAGACATTTTATGATTTTAGGATTCATACAGTTTAGCACTATAGAATTCAGACCTTTTTAAGATTCTAGAATTCATACATTTCAGGATTCTAGTATTCAGACATTCTATCATTCTTCCATTCATAGACCTTATGATTCTACAATTCATCTCTTCTAGGATTCTGGAACTCATCCTATATTATAATTCCCAATTTCAAACGTTCCCGTATTCTAGAATTTAGACATTTTGTGATTCTAGAATTCAGATATTCTAAAGCTCTAGAATTCAGATATGGTTGGAGTCCAGATTTCAGACTTTCTACAATTCTAGAACTCAGATATTTTGTGTTTCCAGAATTTCACACATTCCAGGATTCTAAAGTTCAATCCTGTCTTAGGATTCTAGAATGCGTACCTTCTAGGATTCTGGAATTCATACAGGTTGGGGTTCTAGAATTCATACATTCTAGGATTCCAGAATTCAAACCTTTATAGGATTCTAGAATTAATTCATTCAAGGATTCTAGAATCCGGACCTTTTTAGGATTCTAGAACTCATACATGCTAAGATTCCGGAATTTAGACCAGTTTAAGATTCTAGAATTCATACACTCTAAAATTCTAGAATGCCTACGTTCTAGGATTCTAAAATTCAGACTTTTTAAGGTTCTAGGATTCGGACATACTATAATTCTACAATTTCCACACTGCTTGAATTCTGGAATTCCGAATTTCTTCACTTATACCATTCTCGCATTTAAAAATTCTAAAATTCATGTATTCGGTGATTCTAGAATTCACACCTTCTCGGATTCTAGAATTCAGACCTCTTTAGGATTCCAGAATTCAGACTTTGTTCATTCTAGAACTCATGCATTAAAAGATTCTAGAATTCAGATCTATTTAGGATTCTAGAATTCATACATTCTAAGATTCTAGAATTCAGACCTAGTTAGGATTCTAGAATTCATACGTTTGGGCATTCTGGAATCCATACGTTCTAAACTTGCAAATTTTATGCATTCTACAATTCTAGGCTACACACCTTTCTAACATTGTGGAATCCATTCTTTCGAGGATTCTAAAATTCAGGCCTTCTTAAAGTTCTTGAATTCATACATTCTAGGATTCTAGGATTTGGACACATTTAAGATTCTAGAATTCATACATTCTAAAATTCTGGAACCCAGATCTTGTTAGGATTCTAGAATGCATACATTATGGGATACTGGAATTCACCCATTCTGTGAGTCTAGAATTCAGACATTGTTTCTGGCATTCAGACGTTCTACAATTCTAGAATTCAGACATCGTGGGTTTCTGGAACGGAGACATTCTGCAACACACATTTTAGTAGTCTTGCGTTCAGACATTCTGTGAATCTCGCATTCAGATATCCTATGATTCATGGAATCGTACCTTCCGGGATTCTGGAATTCACACTGTCCTAAGATTCCAGAACTCAGACGTTTCTTGATTCTACCATTCCGGAAATTAGAAGTCCGGAGACTCTAGAATTCTAACATTTTATGACTCTAGAATTCAGACATTTTAGGATTCTAGAATTCAGACGTTTTAGGATTCTAGAATTCAGACATTGGAAGATTCTAGAATTCGGACCTTTTAAAGATTCTAGAGTCCATACATTCTAGGAATCCATAATTCAGACATCTTCTGAGTCTAGGTTTTCGACATTTTCACATTGGAGAATTCAGACCTGTTGAAGATTCTAGAATGCATACATTCCGAGATTCTGGAATTCACACATACTAAAATTCTAGAATTGAGACATCTTTGGATTCTAGAATTGTATCTGTCTACAATTCTAGAACTCATACATTTTCTGATTCTAGAATTCAGATGTTTTATCGTTTTACAATTCTGTAATTTGGACATGTGCAGATTCAGGATTCCAGCGTTTTATGATTCTAGATTCCATTCATTTTTGGATTCTAGAGTTCAGACCCTTTAGGATTCTAGAAATCTGACATTCGATGATTCTACATTTCAGAAATATTTGGGATTCTAGAATTCATACACTCTTGAAATCTAGAATTCATACATTCTAGGATTCTGGAATTCATGCATTCTCAAATTAAAAAAAGTCACACATTCCAGAATTCCAGAATACATGCCTTCTTAACATTGTAGAAGCCATTCTTTCTAGGATTCCAAAATTCAGACGTTTTTACAATGGTAGAATTCATGCGTTCTAGGATTCTAGGATATAGACATATTTAAGACTCTAGAATACATACATTCTAAAATTCTAGAATTCAGGTCTTGTTAGGATTCTAGAATTTATACATGATAGGATACTAGAATTCACATATTCTATGATTCTAGAATTCAGACATTTTATGTTTCTAGAATTCAGACATTCTGAAATTCTGGAATTCAGCCATTGTTGGATTCTAGAATTGAGACCCTCTGCAACACACATTTTAGGAGTCTTGCATTCAGACATTCCATGATTCCCATATTCAGACATCTTATCCTCCTAGAATTCAGACCTTCTAGGATTCTAGAATTTGCACTATTTACAGATTCTAGAATTCATACATTCAAGGAATCTATGATTCAGTCATGTTATGATTCTAGGATTTTGACATTTTTACATTGTAGAATTCAGAGCCGTTTAAGATTCTAGAATGCATACATTCCAAGATTCTAGAATTCAAACCTGCTAAAATTCTAGAATTCAGACATCGTTGGATTCTGGAAATTTAACATTCTACAATTCTAGAACACACACATTTTCAGATTCTCGAATTCAGACGTGTTATGATTCTACAATTCTAGAATTTAGACATCCGGAACTTCTAAATTGTCACCTTTTTTTTTTTTTTTTTTTTTTTGGTTCTAGAATTCAGACATTTTAGGATTCTAGAATTCATGCAATTGAAGATTCTGAAATCCGGATCTTTTTTTGGATGCCAGAATTCATATATTCTAGGGACCTAGGTTTCCTACTTTTTAGGTTTCTGGAAATCATACATTCTAGGATTCTGGAATTCCAGAATTCAGACCTTTAGAGGATTCTGGAGTTCATTCATTCTAGGATTCTAGGTTTCAGACTTTTCTAGTATTCTAGAATTCATGTATTCTTATATTCTGGAATTGAGACCTTTTTCAGATTCTAGAATCCATACACCCTGGGATTCTAGCATTCATTCATTTTAGGATTCTAGAACTAAGACTTTTTATGGTCCTAGAATTCAGACATACTACCATTCGACAGTTCCGACATGCTTGCATTCTAGAATTCAGCATTTCTTCCATGGTAGAATTCACACATTTTAGAATTCGAAAATTTTGACATTTTAACGATTCCACAATTCATACATTTTTCGGATTCTAGAATTGAGGCATTTTATGATTCTAGAATTCATACATTCCGGAATTCTAGAATACAGACTTTTTAGGATTCAGAAATTTATACATTCTACGATTTTAGAGGTTAGACGTTTTAAAGATGCTAGAATTCAGACTTCTTTAGGATTCTAGAATTTGTGCCTTGTAGGATTCCAGAATTCACACTTTCTAGCATTCTAGAATTCAGATATTTCTTGATGCTAGAATTCAGTCATTGTAAAATTCTAGAATTCAGACATCATCGCTGGATTCTGAAATTAAGACTTTCCACAATTCTAGGACTAACATTTTTTAGGGTTTTAGAATTGAGACATTTTATCATTGTAGAATTCTAGAATATGGACATCCTCATATTCTAGAATTCAGACATTTTATGATTTTAGGATTCATACAGTTTAGCACTATAGAATTCAGACCTTTTTAAGATTCTAGAATTCATACATTTCAGGATTCTAGTATTCAGACATTCTATCATTCTTCCATTCATAGACGTTATGATTCTACAATTCATCTCTTCTAGGATTCTGGAACTCATCCTATATTATAATTCCCAATTTCAAACGTTCCCGTATTCTAGAATTTAGACATTTTGTGATTCTAGAATTCAGATATTCTAAAGCTCTAGAATTCAGATATGGTTGGAGTCCAGATTTCAGACTTTCTACAATTCTAGAACTCAGATATTTTGTGTTTCCAGAATTTCACACATTCCAGGATTCTAAAGTTCAATCCTGTCTTAGGATTCTAGAATGCGTACCTTCTAGGATTCTGGAATTCATACAGGTTGGGGTTCTAGAATTCATACATTCTAGGATTCCAGAATTCAAACCTTTATAGGATTCTAGAATTAATTCATTCAAGGATTCTAGAATCCGGACCTTTTTAGGATTCTAGAACTCATACATGCTAAGATTCCGGAATTTAGACCAGTTTAAGATTCTAGAATTCATACACTCTAAAATTCTAGAATGCCTACGTTCTAGGATTCTAAAATTCAGACTTTTTAAGGTTCTAGGATTCGGACATACTATAATTCTACAATTTCCACATTGCTTGAATTCTGGAATTCCGAATTTCTTCATTTATACCATTCTCGCATTTAAAAATTCTAAAATTCATGTATTCGGTGATTCTAGAATTCACACCTTCTCGGATTCTAGAATTCAAACCTCTTTAGGATTCCAGAATTCAGACTTTGTTCATTCTAGAACTCATGCATTAAAAGATTCTAGAATTCAGATCTATTTAGGATTCTAGAATTCATACATTCTAAGATTCTAGAATTCAGACCTAGTTAGGATTCTCGAATTCATACGTTTGGGCATTCTGGAATCCATACGTTCTAAACTTGCAAATTTTATGCATTCTACAATTCTAGGCTACACACCTTTCTAACATTGTGGAATCCATTCTTTCGAGGATTCTAAAATTCAGGCCTTCTTAAAGTTCTTGAATTCATACATTCTAGGATTCTAGGATTCTAGGATTTGGACACATTTAAGATTCTAGAATTCATACATTCTAAAATTCTGGAACCCAGATCTTGTTAGGATTCTAGAATGCATACATTATGGGATACTGGAATTCACCCATTATGTGAGTCTAGAATTCAGACATTGTTTCTGGCATTCAGACGTTCTACAATTCTAGAATTCAGACATCGTGGGTTTCTGGAACGGAGACATTCTGCAACACACATTTTAGTAGTCTTGCGTTCAGACATTCTGTGAATCTCGCATTCAGATATCCTATGATTCATGGAATCGTACCTTCCGGGATTCTGGAATTCACACTGTCCTAAGATTCCAGAACTCAGACGTTTCTTGATTCTACCATTCCGGAAATTAGAAGTCCGGAGACTCTAGAATTCTAACATTTTATGACTCTAGAATTCAGACATTTTAGGATTCTAGAATTCAGACGTTTTAGGATTCTAGAATTCAGACATTGGAAGATTCTAGAATTCGGACCTTTTAAAGATTCCAGAGTCCATACATTCTAGGAATCCATAATTCAGACATCTTCGGAGTCTAGGTTTTCGACATTTTCACATTGGAGAATTCAGACCTGTTGAAGATTCTAGAATGCATACATTCCGAGATTCTGGAATTCACACATACTAAAATTCTAGAATTGAGACATCTTTGGATTCTAGAATTGTATCTGTCTACAATTCTAGAACTCATACATTTTCTGATTCTAGAATTCAGATGTCTTATCGTTTTACAATTCTGTAATTTGGACATGTGCAGATTCAGGATTCCAGCGTTTTATGATTCTAGATTCCATTCATTTTTGGATTCTAGAGTTCAGACCCTTTATGATTCTAGAAATCTGACATTCGATGATTCTAGATTTCAGAAATATTTGGGATTCTAGAATTCATACACTCTTGAAATCTAGAATTCATACATTCTAGGATTCTGGAATTCATGCATTCTCAAATTAAAAAAAGTCACACATTCCAGAATTCTAGAATACATGCCTTCTTAACATTGTAGAAGCCATTCTTTCTAGGATTCCAAAATTCAGACGTTTTTACAATGGTAGAATTCATGCGTTCTAGGATTCTAGGATATAGACATATTTAAGACTCTAGAATACATACATTCTAAAATTCTAGAATTCAGGTCTTGTTAGGATTCTAGAATTTATACATGATAGGATACTAGAATTCACATATTCTATGATTCTAGAATTCAGACATTTTATGTTTCTAGAATTCAGACATTCTGAAATTCTGGAATTCAGCCATTGTTGGATTCTAGAATTGAGACCCTCTGCAACACACATTTTAGGAGTCTTGCATTCAGACATTCCATGATTCCCATATTCAGACATCTTATCATCCTAGAATTCAGACCTTCTAGGATTCTAGAATTTGCACTATTTACAGATTCTAGAATTCATACATTCAAGGAATCTATGATTCAGTCATGTTATGATTCTAGGATTTTGACATTTTTACATTGTAGAATTCAGAGCCGTTTAAGATTCTAGAATGCATACATTCCAAGATTCTAGAATTCAAACCTGCTAAAATTCTAGAATTCAGACATCGTTGGATTCTGGAAATTTAACATTCTACAATTCTAGAACACACACATTTTCAGATTCTCGAATTCAGACGTGTTATGATTCTACAATTCTAGAATTTAGACATCCGGAACTTCTAAATTCTCACCTTTTTTTTTTTTTTTTTTTTGGTTCTAGAATTCAGACATTTTAGGATTCTAGAATTCATGCATTTGAAGATTCTGAAATCCGGATCTTTTTTTGGATGCCAGAATTCATATATTCTAGGGACCTAGGTTTCCTACTTTTTAGGTTTCTGGAAATCATACATTCTAGGATTCTGGAATTCCAGAATTCAGACCTTTAGAGGATTCTGGAGTTCATTCATTCTAGGATTCTAGGTTTCAGACTTTTCTAGTATTCTAGAATTCATGTATTCTTATATTCTGGAATTGAGACCTTTTTCAGATTCTAGAATCCATACACCCTGGGATTCTAGCATTCATTCATTTTAGGATTCTAGAACTAAGACTTTTTATGGTCCTAGAATTCAGACATACTACCATTCGACAGTTCCGACATGCTTGCATTCTAGAATTCAGCATTTCTTCCATGGTAGAATTCACACATTTTAGAATTCGAAAATTTTGACATTTTAACGATTCCACAATTCATACATTTTTCGGATTCTAGAATTGAGGCATTTTATGATTCTAGAATTCATACATTCCGGAATTCTAGAATACAGACTTTTTAGGATTCAGAAGTTTATACATTCTACGATTTTAGAGGTTAGACGTTTTAAAGATGCTAGAATTCAGACTTCTTTAGGATTCTAGAATTTGTGCCTTGTAGGATTCCAGAATTCACACTTTCTAGCATTCTAGAATTCAGATATTTCTTGATGCTAGAATTCAGTCATTGTAAAATTCTAGAATTCAGACATCATCGCTGGATTCTGAAATTAAGACTTTCCACAATTCTAGGACTAACATTTTTTAGGGTTTTAGAATTGAGACATTTTATCATTGTAGAATTCTAGAATATGGACATCCTCATATTCTAGAATTCAGACATTTTATGATTTTAGGATTCATACAGTTTAGCACTATAGAATTCAGACCTTTTTAAGATTCTAGAATTCATACATTTCAGGATTCTAGTATTCAGACATTCTATCATTCTTCCATTCATAGACGTTATGATTCTACAATTCATCTCTTCTAGGATTCTGGAACTCATCCTATATTATAATTCCCAATTTCAAACGTTCCCGTATTCTAGAATTTAGACATTTTGTGATTCTAGAATTCAGATATTCTAAAGCTCTAGAATTCAGATATGGTTGGAGTCCAGATTTCAGACTTTCTACAATTCTAGAACTCAGATATTTTGTGTTTCCAGAATTTCACACATTCCAGGATTCTAAAGTTCAATCCTGTCTTAGGATTCTAGAATGCGTACCTTCTAGGATTCTGGAATTCATACAGGTTGGGGTTCTAGAATTCATACATTCTAGGATTCCAGAATTCAAACCTTTATAGGATTCTAGAATTAATTCATTCAAGGATTCTAGAATCCGGACCTTTTTAGGATTCTAGAACTCATCCATGCTAAGATTCCGGAATTTAGACCAGTTTAAGATTCTAGAATTCATACACTCTAAAATTCTAGAATGCCTACGTTCTAGGATTCTAAAATTCAGACTTTTTAAGGTTCTAGGATTCGGACATACTATAATTCTACAATTTCCACATTGCTTGAATTCTGGAATTCCGAATTTCTTCATTTATACCATTCTCGCATTTAAAAATTCTAAAATTCATGTATTCGGTGATTCTAGAATTCACACCTTCTCGGATTCTAGAATTCAAACCTCTTTAGGATTCCAGAATTCAGACTTTGTTCATTCTAGAACTCATGCATTAAAAGATTCTAGAATTCAGATCTATTTAGGATTCTAGAATTCATACATTCTAAGATTCTAGAATTCAGACCTAGTTAGGATTCTAGAATTCATACGTTTGGGCATTCTGGAATCCATACGTTCTAAACTTGCAAATTTTATGCATTCTACAATTCTAGGCTACACACCTTTCTAACATTGTGGAATCCATTCTTTCGAGGATTCTAAAATTCAGGCCTTCTTAAAGTTCTTGAATTCATACATTCTAGGATTCTAGGATTCTAGGATTTGGACACATTTAAGATTCTAGAATTCATACATTCTAAAATTCTGGAACCCAGATCTTGTTAGGATTCTAGAATGCATACATTATGGGATACTGGAATTCACCCATTCTGTGAGTCTAGAATTCAGACATTGTTTCTGGCATTCAGACGTTCTACAATTCTAGAATTCAGACATCGTGGGTTTCTGGAACGGAGACATTCTGCAACACACATTTTAGTAGTCTTGCGTTCAGACATTCTGTGAATCTCGCATTCAGATATCCTATGATTCATGGAATCGTACCTTCCGGGATTCTGGAATTCACACTGTCCTAAGATTCCAGAACTCAGACGTTTCTTGATTCTACCATTCCGGAAATTAGAAGTCCGGAGACTCTAGAATTCTAACATTTTATGACTCTAGAATTCAGACATTTTAGGATTCTAGAATTCAGACGTTTTAGGATTCTAGAATTCAGACATTGGAAGATTCTAGAATTCGGACCTTTTAAAGATTCCAGAGTCCATACATTCTAGGAATCCATAATTCAGACATCTTCGGAGTCTAGGTTTTCGACATTTTCACATTGGAGAATTCAGACCTGTTGAAGATTCTAGAATGCATACATTCCGAGATTCTGGAATTCACACATACTAAAATTCTAGAATTGAGACATCTTTGGATTCTAGAATTGTATCTGTCTACAATTCTAGAACTCATACATTTTCTGATTCTAGAATTCAGATGTCTTATCGTTTTACAATTCTGTAATTTGGACATGTGCAGATTCAGGATTCCAGCGTTTTATGATTCTAGATTCCATTCATTTTTGGATTCTAGAGTTCAGACCCTTTATGATTCTAGAAATCTGACATTCGATGATTCTAGATTTCAGAAATATTTGGGATTCTAGAATTCATACACTCTTGAAATCTAGAATTCATACATTCTAGGATTCTGGAATTCATGCATTCTCAAATTAAAAAAAGTCACACATTCCAGAATTCTAGAATACATGCCTTCTTAACATTGTAGAAGCCATTCTTTCTAGGATTCCAAAATTCAGACGTTTTTACAATGGTAGAATTCATGCGTTCTAGGATTCTAGGATATAGACATATTTAAGACTCTAGAATACATACATTCTAAAATTCTAGAATTCAGGTCTTGTTAGGATTCTAGAATTTATACATGATAGGATACTAGAATTCACATATTCTATGATTCTAGAATTCAGACATTTTATGTTTCTAGAATTCAGACATTCTGAAATTCTGGAATTCAGCCATTGTTGGATTCTAGAATTGAGACCCTCTGCAACACACATTTTAGGAGTCTTGCATTCAGACATTCCATGATTCCCATATTCAGACATCTTATCATCCTAGAATTCAGACCTTCTAGGATTCTAGAATTTGCACTATTTACAGATTCTAGAATTCATACATTCAAGGAATCTATGATTCAGTCATGTTATGATTCTAGGATTTTGACATTTTTACATTGTAGAATTCAGAGCCGTTTAAGATTCTAGAATGCATACATTCCAAGATTCTAGAATTCAAACCTGCTAAAATTCTAGAATTCAGACATCGTTGGATTCTGGAAATTTAACATTCTACAATTCTAGAACACACACATTTTCAGATTCTCGAATTCAGACGTGTTATGATTCTACAATTCTAGAATTTAGACATCCGGAACTTCTAAATTCTCACCTTTTTTTTTTTTTTTTTTTTTTTTTTGGTTCTAGAATTCAGACATTTTAGGATTCTAGAATTCATGCATTTGAAGATTCTGAAATCCGGATCTTTTTTTGGATGCCAGAATTCATATATTCTAGGGACCTAGGTTTCCTACTTTTTAGGTTTCTGGAAATCATACATTCTAGGATTCTGGAATTCCAGAATTCAGACCTTTAGAGGATTCTGGAGTTCATTCATTCTAGGATTCTAGGTTTCAGACTTTTCTAGTATTCTAGAATTCATGTATTCTTATATTCTGGAATTGAGACCTTTTTCAGATTCTAGAATCCATACACCCTGGGATTCTAGCATTCATTCATTTTAGGATTCTAGAACTAAGACTTTTTATGGTCCTAGAATTCAGACATACTACCATTCGACAGTTCCGACATGCTTGCATTCTAGAATTCAGCATTTCTTCCATGGTAGAATTCACACATTTTAGAATTCGAAAATTTTGACATTTTAACGATTCCACAATTCATACATTTTTCGGATTCTAGAATTGAGGCATTTTATGATTCTAGAATTCATACATTCCGGAATTCTAGAATACAGACTTTTTAGGATTCAGAAGTTTATACATTCTACGATTTTAGAGGTTAGACGTTTTAAAGATGCTAGAATTCAGACTTCTTTAGGATTCTAGAATTTGTGCCTTGTAGGATTCCAGAATTCACACTTTCTAGCATTCTAGAATTCAGATATTTCTTGATGCTAGAATTCAGTCATTGTAAAATTCTAGAATTCAGACATCATCGCTGGATTCTGAAATTAAGACTTTCCACAATTCTAGGACTAACATTTTTTAGGGTTTTAGAATTGAGACATTTTATCATTGTAGAATTCTAGAATATGGACATCCTCATATTCTAGAATTCAGACATTTTATGATTTTAGGATTCATACAGTTTAGCACTATAGAATTCAGACCTTTTTAAGATTCTAGAATTCATACATTTCAGGATTCTAGTATTCAGACATTCTATCATTCTTCCATTCATAGACGTTATGATTCTACAATTCATCTCTTCTAGGATTCTGGAACTCATCCTATATTATAATTCCCAATTTCAAACGTTCCCGTATTCTAGAATTTAGACATTTTGTGATTCTAGAATTCAGATATTCTAAAGCTCTAGAATTCAGATATGGTTGGAGTCCAGATTTCAGACTTTCTACAATTCTAGAACTCAGATATTTTGTGTTTCCAGAATTTCACACATTCCAGGATTCTAAAGTTCAATCCTGTCTTAGGATTCTAGAATGCGTACCTTCTAGGATTCTGGAATTCATACAGGTTGGGGTTCTAGAATTCATACATTCTAGGATTCCAGAATTCAAACCTTTATAGGATTCTAGAATTAATTCATTCAAGGATTCTAGAATCCGGACCTTTTTAGGATTCTAGAACTCATACATGCTAAGATTCCGGAATTTAGACCAGTTTAAGATTCTAGAATTCATACACTCTAAAATTCTAGAATGCCTACGTTCTAGGATTCTAAAATTCAGACTTTTTAAGGTTCTAGGATTCGGACATACTATAATTCTACAATTTCCACATTGCTTGAATTCTGGAATTCCGAATTTCTTCATTTATACCATTCTCGCATTTAAAAATTCTAAAATTCATGTATTTGGTGATTCTAGAATTCACACCTTCTCGGATTCTAGAATTCAGACCTCTTTAGGATTCCAGAATTCAGACTTTGTTCCTTCTAGAACTCATGCATTAAAAGATTCTAGAATTCAGATCTATTTAGGATTCTAGAATTCATACATTCTAAGATTCTAGAATTCAGACCTAGTTAGGATTCTAGAATTCATACGTTTGGGCATTCTGGAATCCATACGTTCTAAACTTGCAAATTTTATGCATTCTACAATTCTAGGCTACACACCTTTCTAACATTGTGGAATCCATTCTTTCGAGGATTCTAAAATTCAGGCCTTCTTAAAGTTCTTGAATTCATACATTCTAGGATTCTAGGATTCTAGGATTTGGACACATTTAAGATTCTAGAATTCATACATTCTAAAATTCTGGAACCCAGATCTTGTTAGGATTCTAGAATGCATACATTATGGGATACTGGAATTCACCCATTCTGTGAGTCTAGAATTCAGACATTGTTTCTGGCATTCAGACGTTCTACAATTCTAGAATTCAGACATCGTGGGTTTCTGGAACGGAGACATTCTGCAACACACATTTTAGTAGTCTTGCGTTCAGACATTCTGTGAATCTCGCATTCAGATATCCTATGATTCATGGAATCGTACCTTCCGGGATTCTGGAATTCACACTGTCCTAAGATTCCAGAACTCAGACGTTTCTTGATTCTACCATTCCGGAAATTAGACGTCCGGAGACTCTAGAATTCTAACATTTTATGACTCTAGAATTCAGACATTTTAGGATTCTAGAATTCAGACGTTTTAGGATTCTAGAATTCAGACATTGGAAGATTCTAGAATTCGGACCTTTTAAAGATTCTAGAGTCCATACATTCTAGGAATCCATAATTCAGACATCTTCGGAGTCTAGGTTTTCGACATTTTCACATTGGAGAATTCAGACCTGTTGAAGATTCTAGAATGCATACATTCCGAGATTCTGGAATTCACACATACTAAAATTCTAGAATTGAGACATCTTTGGATTCTAGAATTGTATCTGTCTACAATTCTAGAACTCATACATTTTCTGATTCTAGAATTCAGATGTCTTATCGTTTTACAATTCTGTAATTTGGACATGTGCAGATTCAGGATTCCAGCGTTTTATGATTCTAGATTCCATTCATTTTTGGATTCTAGAGTTCAGACCCTTTAGGATTCTAGAAATCTGACATTCGATGATTCTAGATTTCAGAAATATTTGGGATTCTAGAATTCATACACTCTTGAAATCTAGAATTCATACATTCTAGGATTCTGGAATTCATGCATTCTCAAATTAAAAAAAGTCACACATTCCAGAATTCCAGAATACATGCCTTCTTAACATTGTAGAAGCCATTCTTTCTAGGATTCCAAAATTCAGACGTTTTTACAATGGTAGAATTCATGCGTTCTAGGATTCTAGGATATAGACATATTTAAGACTCTAGAATACATACATTCTAAAATTCTAGAATTCAGGTCTTGTTAGGATTCTAGAATTTATACATGATAGGATACTAGAATTCACATATTCTATGATTCTAGAATTCAGACATTTTATGTTTCTAGAATTCAGACATTCTGAAATTCTGGAATTCAGCCATTGTTGGATTCTAGAATTGAGACCCTCTGCAACACACATTTTAGGAGTCTTGCATTCAGACATTCCATGATTCCCATATTCAGACATCTTATCATCCTAGAATTCAGACCTTCTAGGATTCTAGAATTTGCACTATTTACAGATTCTAGAATTCATACATTCAAGGAATCTATGATTCAGTCATGTTATGATTCTAGGATTTTGACATTTTTACATTGTAGAATTCAGAGCCGTTTAAGATTCTAGAATGCATACATTCCAAGATTCTAGAATTCACACCTGCTAAAATTCTAGAATTCAGACATCGTTGGATTCTGGAAATTTAACATTCTACAATTCTAGAACACACACATTTTCAGATTCTCGAATTCAGACGTGTTATGATTCTACAATTCTAGAATTTAGACATCCGGAACTTCTAAATTCTCACCTTTTTTTTTTTTTTTTTTTTGGTTCTAGAATTCAGACATTTTAGGATTCTAGAATTCATGCATTTGAAGATTCTGAAATCCGGATCTTTTTTTGGATGCCAGAATTCATATATTCTAGGGACCTAGGTTTCCTACTTTTTAGGTTTCTGGAAATCATACATTCTAGGATTCTGGAATTCCAGAATTCAGACCTTTAGAGGATTCTGGAGTTCATTCATTCTAGGATTCTAGGTTTCAGACTTTTCTAGTATTCTAGAATTCATGTATTCTTATATTCTGGAATTGAGACCTTTTTCAGATTCTAGAATCCATACACCCTGGGATTCTAGCATTCATTCATTTTAGGATTCTAGAACTAAGACTTTTTATGGTCCTAGAATTCAGACATACTACCATTCGACAGTTCCGACATGCTTGCATTCTAGAATTCAGCATTTCTTCCATGGTAGAATTCACACATTTTAGAATTCGAAAATTTTGACATTTTAACGATTCCACAATTCATACATTTTTCGGATTCTAGAATTGAGGCATTTTATGATTCTAGAATTCATACATTCCGGAATTCTAGAATACAGACTTTTTAGGATTCAGAAGTTTATACATTCTACGATTTTAGAGGTTAGACGTTTTAAAGATGCTAGAATTCAGACTTCTTTAGGATTCTAGAATTTGTGCCTTGTAGGATTCCAGAATTCACACTTTCTAGCATTCTAGAATTCAGATATTTCTTGATGCTAGAATTCAGTCATTGTAAAATTCTAGAATTCAGACATCATCGCTGGATTCTGAAATTAAGACTTTCCACAATTCTAGGACTAACATTTTTTAGGGTTTTAGAATTGAGACATTTTATCATTGTAGAATTCTAGAATATGGACATCCTCATATTCTAGAATTCAGACATTTTATGATTTTAGGATTCATACAGTTTAGCACTATAGAATTCAGACCTTTTTAAGATTCTAGAATTCATACATTTCAGGATTCTAGTATTCAGACATTCTATCATTCTTCCATTCATAGACGTTATGATTCTACAATTCATCTCTTCTAGGATTCTGGAACTCATCCTATATTATAATTCCCAATTTCAAACGTTCCCGTATTCTAGAATTTAGACATTTTGTGATTCTAGAATTCAGATATTCTAAAGCTCTAGAATTCAGATATGGTTGGAGTCCAGATTTCAGACTTTCTACAATTCTAGAACTCAGATATTTTGTGTTTCCAGAATTTCACACATTCCAGGATTCTAAAGTTCAATCCTGTCTTAGGATTCTAGAATGCGTACCTTCTAGGATTCTGGAATTCATACAGGTTGGGGTTCTAGAATTCATACATTCTAGGATTCCAGAATTCAAACCTTTATAGGATTCTAGAATTAATTCATTCAAGGATTCTAGAATCCGGACCTTTTTAGGATTCTAGAACTCATACATGCTAAGATTCCGGAATTTAGACCAGTTTAAGATTCTAGAATTCATACACTCTAAAATTCTAGAATGCCTACGTTCTAGGATTCTAAAATTCAGACTTTTTAAGGTTCTAGGATTCGGACATACTATAATTCTACAATTTCCACATTGCTTGAATTCTGGAATTCCGAATTTCTTCATTTATACCATTCTCGCATTTAAAAATTCTAAAATTCATGTATTTGGTGATTCTAGAATTCACACCTTCTCGGATTCTAGAATTCAGACCTCTTTAGGATTCCAGAATTCAGACTTTGTTCCTTCTAGAACTCATGCATTAAAAGATTCTAGAATTCAGATCTATTTAGGATTCTAGAATTCATACATTCTAAGATTCTAGAATTCAGACCTAGTTAGGATTCTAGAATTCATACGTTTGGGCATTCTGGAATCCATACGTTCTAAACTTGCAAATTTTATGCATTCTACAATTCTAGGCTACACACCTTTCTAACATTGTGGAATCCATTCTTTCGAGGATTCTAAAATTCAGGCCTTCTTAAAGTTCTTGAATTCATACATTCTAGGATTCTAGGATTCTAGGATTTGGACACATTTAAGATTCTAGAATTCATACATTCTAAAATTCTGGAACCCAGATCTTGTTAGGATTCTAGAATGCATACATTATGGGATACTGGAATTCACCCATTCTGTGAGTCTAGAATTCAGACATTGTTTCTGGCATTCAGACGTTCTACAATTCTAGAATTCAGACATCGTGGGTTTCTGGAACGGAGACATTCTGCAACACACATTTTAGTAGTCTTGCGTTCAGACATTCTGTGAATCTCGCATTCAGATATCCTATGATTCATGGAATCGTACCTTCCGGGATTCTGGAATTCACACTGTCCTAAGATTCCAGAACTCAGACGTTTCTTGATTCTACCATTCCGGAAATTAGACGTCCGGAGACTCTAGAATTCTAACATTTTATGACTCTAGATTTCAGACATTTTAGGATTCTAGAATTCAGACGTTTTAGGATTCTAGAATTCAGACATTGGAAGATTCTAGAATTCGGACCTTTTAAAGATTCTAGAGTCCATACATTCTAGGAATCCATAATTCAGACATCTTCTGAGTCTAGGTTTTCGACATTTTCACATTGGAGAATTCAGACCTGTTGAAGATTCTAGAATGCATACATTCCGAGATTCTGGAATTCACACATACTAAAATTCTAGAATTGAGACATCTTTGGATTCTAGAATTGTATCTGTCTACAATTCTAGAACTCATACATTTTCTGATTCTAGAATTCAGATGTTTTATCGTTTTACAATTCTGTAATTTGGACATGTGCAGATTCAGGATTCCAGCGTTTTATGATTCTAGATTCCATTCATTTTTGGATTCTAGAGTTCAGACCCTTTAGGATTCTAGAAATCTGACATTCGATGATTCTACATTTCAGAAATATTTGGGATTCTAGAATTCATACACTCTTGAAATCTAGAATTCATACATTCTAGGATTCTGGAATTCATGCATTCTCAAATTAAAAAAAGTCACACATTCCAGAATTCCAGAATACATGCCTTCTTAACATTGTAGAAGCCATTCTTTCTAGGATTCCAAAATTCAGACGTTTTTACAATGGTAGAATTCATGCGTTCTAGGATTCTAGGATATAGACATATTTAAGACTCTAGAATACATACATTCTAAAATTCTAGAATTCAGGTCTTGTTAGGATTCTAGAATTTATACATGATAGGATACTAGAATTCACATATTCTATGATTCTAGAATTCAGACATTTTATGTTTCTAGAATTCAGACATTCTGAAATTCTGGAATTCAGCCATTGTTGGATTCTAGAATTGAGACCCTCTGCAACACACATTTTAGGAGTCTTGCATTCAGACATTCCATGATTCCCATATTCAGACATCTTATCCTCCTAGAATTCAGACCTTCTAGGATTCTAGAATTTGCACTATTTACAGATTCTAGAATTCATACATTCAAGGAATCTATGATTCAGTCATGTTATGATTCTAGGATTTTGACATTTTTACATTGTAGAATTCAGAGCCGTTTAAGATTCTAGAATGCATACATTCCAAGATTCTAGAATTCACACCTGCTAAAATTCTAGAATTCAGACATCGTTGGATTCTGGAAATTTAACATTCTACAATTCTAGAACACACACATTTTCAGATTCTCGAATTCAGACGTGTTATGATTCTACAATTCTAGAATTTAGACATCCGGAACTTCTAAATTCTCACCTTTTTTTTTTTTTTTTTTTTGGTTCTAGAATTCAGACATTTTAGGATTCTAGAATTCATGCATTTGAAGATTCTGAAATCCGGATCTTTTTTTGGATGCCAGAATTCATATATTCTAGGGACCTAGGTTTCCTACTTTTTAGGTTTCTGGAAATCATACATTCTAGGATTCTGGAATTCCAGAATTCAGACCTTTAGAGGATTCTGGAGTTCATTCATTCTAGGATTCTAGGTTTCAGACTTTTCTAGTATTCTAGAATTCATGTATTCTTATATTCTGGAATTGAGACCTTTTTCAGATTCTAGAATCCATACACCCTGGGATTCTAGCATTCATTCATTTTAGGATTCTAGAACTAAGACTTTTTATGGTCCTAGAATTCAGACATACTACCATTCGACAGTTCCGACATGCTTGCATTCTAGAATTCAGCATTTCTTCCATGGTAGAATTCACACATTTTAGAATTCGAAAATTTTGACATTTTAACGATTCCACAATTCATACATTTTTCGGATTCTAGAATTGAGGCATTTTATGATTCTAGAATTCATACATTCCGGAATTCTAGAATACAGACTTTTTAGGATTCAGAAGTTTATACATTCTACGATTTTAGAGGTTAGACGTTTTAAAGATGCTAGAATTCAGACTTCTTTAGGATTCTAGAATTTGTGCCTTGTAGGATTCCAGAATTCACACTTTCTAGCATTCTAGAATTCAGATATTTCTTGATGCTAGAATTCAGTCATTGTAAAATTCTAGAATTCAGACATCATCGCTGGATTCTGAAATTAAGACTTTCCACAATTCTAGGACTAACATTTTTTAGGGTTTTAGAATTGAGACATTTTATCATTGTAGAATTCTAGAATATGGACATCCTCATATTCTAGAATTCAGACATTTTATGATTTTAGGATTCATACAGTTTAGCACTATAGAATTCAGACCTTTTTAAGATTCTAGAATTCATACATTTCAGGATTCTAGTATTCAGACATTCTATCATTCTTCCATTCATAGACCTTATGATTCTACAATTCATCTCTTCTAGGATTCTGGAACTCATCCTATATTATAATTCCCAATTTCAAACGTTCCCGTATTCTAGAATTTAGACATTTTGTGATTCTAGAATTCAGATATTCTAAAGCTCTAGAATTCAGATATGGTTGGAGTCCAGATTTCAGACTTTCTACAATTCTAGAACTCAGATATTTTGTGTTTCCAGAATTTCACACATTCCAGGATTCTAAAGTTCAATCCTGTCTTAGGATTCTAGAATGCGTACCTTCTAGGATTCTGGAATTCATACAGGTTGGGGTTCTAGAATTCATACATTCTAGGATTCCAGAATTCAAACCTTTATAGGATTCTAGAATTAATTCATTCAAGGATTCTAGAATCCGGACCTTTTTAGGATTCTAGAACTCATACATGCTAAGATTCCGGAATTTAGACCAGTTTAAGATTCTAGAATTCATACACTCTAAAATTCTAGAATGCCTACGTTCTAGGATTCTAAAATTCAGACTTTTTAAGGTTCTAGGATTCGGACATACTATAATTCTACAATTTCCACATTGCTTGAATTCTGGAATTCCGAATTTCTTCATTTATACCATTCTCGCATTTAAAAATTCTAAAATTCATGTATTCGGTGATTCTAGAATTCACACCTTCTCGGATTCTAGAATTCAGACCTCTTTAGGATTCCAGAATTCAGACTTTGTTCCTTCTAGAACTCATGCATTAAAAGATTCTAGAATTCAGATCTATTTAGGATTCTAGAATTCATACATTCTAAGATTCTAGAATTCAGACCTAGTTAGGATTCTAGAATTCATACGTTTGGGCATTCTGGAATCCATACGTTCTAAACTTGCAAATTTTATGCATTCTACAATTCTAGGCTACACACCTTTCTAACATTGTGGAATCCATTCTTTCGAGGATTCTAAAATTCAGGCCTTCTTAAAGTTCTTGAATTCATACATTCTAGGATTCTAGGATTCTAGGATTTGGACACATTTAAGATTCTAGAATTCATACATTCTAAAATTCTGGAACCCAGATCTTGTTAGGATTCTAGAATGCATACATTATGGGATACTGGAATTCACCCATTCTGTGAGTCTAGAATTCAGACATTGTTTCTGGCATTCAGACGTTCTACAATTCTAGAATTCAGACATCGTGGGTTTCTGGAACGGAGACATTCTGCAACACACATTTTAGTAGTCTTGCGTTCAGACATTCTGTGAATCTCGCATTCAGATATCCTATGATTCATGGAATCGTACCTTCCGGGATTCTGGAATTCACACTGTCCTAAGATTCCAGAACTCAGACGTTTCTTGATTCTACCATTCCGGAAATTAGAAGTCCGGAGACTCTAGAATTCTAACATTTTATGACTCTAGAATTCAGACATTTTAGGATTCTAGAATTCAGACGTTTTAGGATTCTAGAATTCAGACATTGGAAGATTCTAGAATTCGGACCTTTTAAAGATTCCAGAGTCCATACATTCTAGGAATCCATAATTCAGACATCTTCGGAGTCTAGGTTTTCGACATTTTCACATTGGAGAATTCAGACCTGTTGAAGATTCTAGAATGCATACATTCCGAGATTCTGGAATTCACACATACTAAAATTCTAGAATTGAGACATCTTTGGATTCTAGAATTGTATCTGTCTACAATTCTAGAACTCATACATTTTCTGATTCTAGAATTCAGATGTCTTATCGTTTTACAATTCTGTAATTTGGACATGTGCAGATTCAGGATTCCAGCGTTTTATGATTCTAGATTCCATTCATTTTTGGATTCTAGAGTTCAGACCCTTTATGATTCTAGAAATCTGACATTCGATGATTCTAGATTTCAGAAATATTTGGGATTCTAGAATTCATACACTCTTGAAATCTAGAATTCATACATTCTAGGATTCTGGAATTCATGCATTCTCAAATTAAAAAAAGTCACACATTCCAGAATTCTAGAATACATGCCTTCTTAACATTGTAGAAGCCATTCTTTCTAGGATTCCAAAATTCAGACGTTTTTACAATGGTAGAATTCATGCGTTCTAGGATTCTAGGATATAGACATATTTAAGACTCTAGAATACATACATTCTAAAATTCTAGAATTCAGGTCTTGTTAGGATTCTAGAATTTATACATGATAGGATACTAGAATTCACATATTCTATGATTCTAGAATTCAGACATTTTATGTTTCTAGAATTCAGACATTCTGAAATTCTGGAATTCAGCCATTGTTGGATTCTAGAATTGAGACCCTCTGCAACACACATTTTAGGAGTCTTGCATTCAGACATTCCATGATTCCCATATTCAGACATCTTATCATCCTAGAATTCAGACCTTCTAGGATTCTAGAATTTGCACTATTTACAGATTCTAGAATTCATACATTCAAGGAATCTATGATTCAGTCATGTTATGATTCTAGGATTTTGACATTTTTACATTGTAGAATTCAGAGCCGTTTAAGATTCTAGAATGCATACATTCCAAGATTCTAGAATTCAAACCTGCTAAAATTCTAGAATTCAGACATCGTTGGATTCTGGAAATTTAACATTCTACAATTCTAGAACACACACATTTTCAGATTCTCGAATTCAGACGTGTTATGATTCTACAATTCTAGAATTTAGACATCCGGAACTTCTAAATTCTCACCTTTTTTTTTTTTTTTTTTTTTTGGTTCTAGAATTCAGACATTTTAGGATTCTAGAATTCATGCAATTGAAGATTCTGAAATCCGGATCTTTTTTTGGATGCCAGAATTCATATATTCTAGGGACCTAGGTTTCCTACTTTTTAGGTTTCTGGAAATCATACATTCTAGGATTCTGGAATTCCAGAATTCAGACCTTTAGAGGATTCTGGAGTTCATTCATTCTAGGATTCTAGGTTTCAGACTTTTCTAGTATTCTAGAATTCATGTATTCTTATATTCTGGAATTGAGACCTTTTTCAGATTCTAGAATCCATACACCCTGGGATTCTAGCATTCATTCATTTTAGGATTCTAGAACTAAGACTTTTTATGGTCCTAGAATTCAGACATACTACCATTCGACAGTTCCGACATGCTTGCATTCTAGAATTCAGCATTTCTTCCATGGTAGAATTCACACATTTTAGAATTCGAAAATTTTGACATTTTAACGATTCCACAATTCATACATTTTTCGGATTCTAGAATTGAGGCATTTTATGATTCTAGAATTCATACATTCCGGAATTCTAGAATACAGACTTTTTAGGATTCAGAAATTTATACATTCTACGATTTTAGAGGTTAGACGTTTTAAAGATGCTAGAATTCAGACTTCTTTAGGATTCTAGAATTTGTGCCTTGTAGGATTCCAGAATTCACACTTTCTAGCATTCTAGAATTCAGATATTTCTTGATGCTAGAATTCAGTCATTGTAAAATTCTAGAATTCAGACATCATCGCTGGATTCTGAAATTAAGACTTTCCACAATTCTAGGACTAACATTTTTTAGGGTTTTAGAATTGAGACATTTTATCATTGTAGAATTCTAGAATATGGACATCCTCATATTCTAGAATTCAGACATTTTATGATTTTAGGATTCATACAGTTTAGCACTATAGAATTCAGACCTTTTTAAGATTCTAGAATTCATACATTTCAGGATTCTAGTATTCAGACATTCTATCATTCTTCCATTCATAGACGTTATGATTCTACAATTCATCTCTTCTAGGATTCTGGAACTCATCCTATATTATAATTCCCAATTTCAAACGTTCCCGTATTCTAGAATTTAGACATTTTGTGATTCTAGAATTCAGATATTCTAAAGCTCTAGAATTCAGATATGGTTGGAGTCCAGATTTCAGACTTTCTACAATTCTAGAACTCAGATATTTTGTGTTTCCAGAATTTCACACATTCCAGGATTCTAAAGTTCAATCCTGTCTTAGGATTCTAGAATGCGTACCTTCTAGGATTCTGGAATTCATACAGGTTGGGGTTCTAGAATTCATACATTCTAGGATTCCAGAATTCAAACCTTTATAGGATTCTAGAATTAATTCATTCAAGGATTCTAGAATCCGGACCTTTTTAGGATTCTAGAACTCATACATGCTAAGATTCCGGAATTTAGACCAGTTTAAGATTCTAGAATTCATACACTCTAAAATTCTAGAATGCCTACGTTCTAGGATTCTAAAATTCAGACTTTTTAAGGTTCTAGGATTCGGACATACTATAATTCTACAATTTCCACATTGCTTGAATTCTGGAATTCCGAATTTCTTCATTTATACCATTCTCGCATTTAAAAATTCTAAAATTCATGTATTCGGTGATTCTAGAATTCACACCTTCTCGGATTCTAGAATTCAGACCTCTTTAGGATTCCAGAATTCAGACTTTGTTCATTCTAGAACTCATGCATTAAAAGATTCTAGAATTCAGATCTATTTAGGATTCTAGAATTCATACATTCTAAGATTCTAGAATTCAGACCTAGTTAGGATTCTAGAATTCATACGTTTGGGCATTCTGGAATCCATACGTTCTAAACTTGCAAATTTTATGCATTCTACAATTCTAGGCTACACACCTTTCTAACATTGTGGAATCCATTCTTTCGAGGATTCTAAAATTCAGGCCTTCTTAAAGTTCTTGAATTCATACATTCTAGGATTCTAGGATTCTAGGATTTGGACACATTTAAGATTCTAGAATTCATACATTCTAAAATTCTGGAACCCAGATCTTGTTAGGATTCTAGAATGCATACATTATGGGATACTGGAATTCACCCATTCTGTGAGTCTAGAATTCAGACATTGTTTCTGGCATTCAGACGTTCTACAATTCTAGAATTCAGACATCGTGGGTTTCTGGAACGGAGACATTCTGCAACACACATTTTAGTAGTCTTGCGTTCAGACATTCTGTGAATCTCGCATTCAGATATCCTATGATTCATGGAATCGTACCTTCCGGGATTCTGGAATTCACACTGTCCTAAGATTCCAGAACTCAGACGTTTCTTGATTCTACCATTCCGGAAATTAGAAGTCCGGAGACTCTAGAATTCTAACATTTTATGACTCTAGAATTCAGACATTTTAGGATTCTAGAATTCAGACGTTTTAGGATTCTAGAATTCAGACATTGGAAGATTCTAGAATTCGGACCTTTTAAAGATTCCAGAGTCCATACATTCTAGGAATCCATAATTCAGACATCTTCGGAGTCTAGGTTTTCGACATTTTCACATTGGAGAATTCAGACCTGTTGAAGATTCTAGAATGCATACATTCCGAGATTCTGGAATTCACACATACTAAAATTCTAGAATTGAGACATCTTTGGATTCTAGAATTGTATCTGTCTACAATTCTAGAACTCATACATTTTCTGATTCTAGAATTCAGATGTCTTATCGTTTTACAATTCTGTAATTTGGACATGTGCAGATTCAGGATTCCAGCGTTTTATGATTCTAGATTCCATTCATTTTTGGATTCTAGAGTTCAGACCCTTTAGGATTCTAGAAATCTGACATTCGATGATTCTACATTTCAGAAATATTTGGGATTCTAGAATTCATACACTCTTGAAATCTAGAATTCATACATTCTAGGATTCTGGAATTCATGCATTCTCAAATTAAAAAAAGTCACACATTCCAGAATTCCAGAATACATGCCTTCTTAACATTGTAGAAGCCATTCTTTCTAGGATTCCAAAATTCAGACGTTTTTACAATGGTAGAATTCATGCGTTCTAGGATTCTAGGATATAGACATATTTAAGACTCTAGAATACATACATTCTAAAATTCTAGAATTCAGGTCTTGTTAGGATTCTAGAATTTATACATGATAGGATACTAGAATTCACATATTCTATGATTCTAGAATTCAGACATTTTATGTTTCTAGAATTCAGACATTCTGAAATTCTGGAATTCAGCCATTGTTGGATTCTAGAATTGAGACCCTCTGCAACACACATTTTAGGAGTCTTGCATTCAGACATTCCATGATTCCCATATTCAGACATCTTATCATCCTAGAATTCAGACCTTCTAGGATTCTAGAATTTGCACTATTTACAGATTCTAGAATTCATACATTCAAGGAATCTATGATTCAGTCATGTTATGATTCTAGGATTTTGACATTTTTACATTGTAGAATTCAGAGCCGTTTAAGATTCTAGAATGCATACATTCCAAGATTCTAGAATTCAAACCTGCTAAAATTCTAGAATTCAGACATCGTTGGATTCTGGAAATTTAACATTCTACAATTCTAGAACACACACATTTTCAGATTCTCGAATTCAGACGTGTTATGATTCTACAATTCTAGAATTTAGACATCCGGAACTTCTAAATTCTCACCTTTTTTTTTTTTTTTTTTTGGTTCTAGAATTCAGACATTTTAGGATTCTAGAATTCATGCAATTGAAGATTCTGAAATCCGGATCTTTTTTTGGATGCCAGAATTCATATATTCTAGGGACCTAGGTTTCCTACTTTTTAGGTTTCTGGAAATCATACATTCTAGGATT
Source organism: Saimiri boliviensis (assembly GCF_048565385.1). Lineage (NCBI taxonomy): Eukaryota > Metazoa > Chordata > Mammalia > Primates > Cebidae > Saimiri > Saimiri boliviensis. The sequence goes on along the minus strand of NC_133470.1, from coordinate 80,082,712 downwards.
CTGGAATTCCAGAATTCAGACCTTTAGAGGTTTCTGGAGTTCATTCATTCTAGGATTCTAGGTTTCAGACTTTTCTAGTATTCTAGAATTCATGTATTCTTATATTCTGGAATTGAGACCTTTTTCAGATTCTAGAATCCATACACCCTGGGATTCTAGCATTCATTCATTTTAGGATTCTAGAACTAAGACTTTTTATGGTCCTAGAATTCAGACATACTACCATTCGACAGTTCCGACATGCTTGCATTCTAGAATTCAGCATTTCTTCCATGGTAGAATTCACACATTTTAGAATTCGAAAATTTTGACATTTTAACGATTCCACAATTCATACATTTTTCGGATTCTAGAATTGAGGCATTTTATGATTCTAGAATTCATACATTCCGGAATTCTAGAATACAGACTTTTTAGGATTCAGAAATTTATACATTCTACGATTTTAGAGGTTAGACGTTTTAAAGATGCTAGAATTCAGACTTCTTTAGGATTCTAGAATTTGTGCCTTGTAGGATTCCAGAATTCACACTTTCTAGCATTCTAGAATTCAGATATTTCTTGATGCTAGAATTCAGTCATTGTAAAATTCTAGAATTCAGACATCATCGCTGGATTCTGAAATTAAGACTTTCCACAATTCTAGGACTAACATTTTTTAGGGTTTTAGAATTGAGACATTTTATCATTGTAGAATTCTAGAATATGGACATCCTCATATTCTAGAATTCAGACATTTTATGATTTTAGGATTCATACAGTTTAGCACTATAGAATTCAGACCTTTTTAAGATTCTAGAATTCATACATTTCAGGATTCTAGTATTCAGACATTCTATCATTCTTCCATTCATAGACCTTATGATTCTACAATTCATCTCTTCTAGGATTCTGGAACTCATCCTATATTATAATTCCCAATTTCAAACGTTCCCGTATTCTAGAATTTAGACATTTTGTGATTCTAGAATTCAGATATTCTAAAGCTCTAGAATTCAGATATGGTTGGAGTCCAGATTTCAGACTTTCTACAATTCTAGAACTCAGATATTTTGTGTTTCCAGAATTTCACACATTCCAGGATTCTAAAGTTCAATCCTGTCTTAGGATTCTAGAATGCGTACCTTCTAGGATTCTGGAATTCATACAGGTTGGGGTTCTAGAATTCATACATTCTAGGATTCCAGAATTCAAACCTTTATAGGATTCTAGAATTAATTCATTCAAGGATTCTAGAATCCGGACCTTTTTAGGATTCTAGAACTCATCCATGCTAAGATTCCGGAATTTAGACCAGTTTAAGATTCTAGAATTCATACACTCTAAAATTCTAGAATGCCTACGTTCTAGGATTCTAAAATTCAGACTTTTTAAGGTTCTAGGATTCGGACATACTATAATTCTACAATTTCCACATTGCTTGAATTCTGGAATTCCGAATTTCTTCATTTATACCATTCTCGCATTTAAAAATTCTAAAATTCATGTATTCGGTGATTCTAGAATTCACACCTTCTCGGATTCTAGAATTCAGACCTCTTTAGGATTCCAGAATTCAGACTTTGTTCATTCTAGAACTCATGCATTAAAAGATTCTAGAATTCAGATCTATTTAGGATTCTAGAATTCATACATTCTAAGATTCTAGAATTCAGACCTAGTTAGGATTCTCGAATTCATACGTTTGGGCATTCTGGAATCCATACGTTCTAAACTTGCAAATTTTATGCATTCTACAATTCTAGGCTACACACCTTTCTAACATTGTGGAATCCATTCTTTCGAGGATTCTAAAATTCAGGCCTTCTTAAAGTTCTTGAATTCATACATTCTAGGATTCTAGGATTCTAGGATTTGGACACATTTAAGATTCTAGAATTCATACATTCTAAAATTCTGGAACCCAGATCTTGTTAGGATTCTAGAATGCATACATTATGGGATACTGGAATTCACCCATTCTGTGAGTCTAGAATTCAGACATTGTTTCTGGCATTCAGACGTTCTACAATTCTAGAATTCAGACATCGTGGGTTTCTGGAACGGAGACATTCTGCAACACACATTTTAGTAGTCTTGCGTTCAGACATTCTGTGAATCTCGCATTCAGATATCCTATGATTCATGGAATCGTACCTTCCGGGATTCTGGAATTCACACTGTCCTAAGATTCCAGAACTCAGACGTTTCTTGATTCTACCATTCCGGAAATTAGAAGTCCGGAGACTCTAGAATTCTAACATTTTATGACTCTAGAATTCAGACATTTTAGGATTCTAGAATTCAGACGTTTTAGGATTCTAGAATTCAGACATTGGAAGATTCTAGAATTCGGACCTTTTAAAGATTCCAGAGTCCATACATTCTAGGAATCCATAATTCAGACATCTTCGGAGTCTAGGTTTTCGACATTTTCACATTGGAGAATTCAGACCTGTTGAAGATTCTAGAATGCATACATTCCGAGATTCTGGAATTCACACATACTAAAATTCTAGAATTGAGACATCTTTGGATTCTAGAATTGTATCTGTCTACAATTCTAGAACTCATACATTTTCTGATTCTAGAATTCAGATGTCTTATCGTTTTACAATTCTGTAATTTGGACATGTGCAGATTCAGGATTCCAGCGTTTTATGATTCTAGATTCCATTCATTTTTGGATTCTAGAGTTCAGACCCTTTAGGATTCTAGAAATCTGACATTCGATGATTCTACATTTCAGAAATATTTGGGATTCTAGAATTCATACACTCTTGAAATCTAGAATTCATACATTCTAGGATTCTGGAATTCATGCATTCTCAAATTAAAAAAAGTCACACATTCCAGAATTCCAGAATACATGCCTTCTTAACATTGTAGAAGCCATTCTTTCTAGGATTCCAAAATTCAGACGTTTTTACAATGGTAGAATTCATGCGTTCTAGGATTCTAGGATATAGACATATTTAAGACTCTAGAATACATACATTCTAAAATTCTAGAATTCAGGTCTTGTTAGGATTCTAGAATTTATACATGATAGGATACTAGAATTCACATATTCTATGATTCTAGAATTCAGACATTTTATGTTTCTAGAATTCAGACATTCTGAAATTCTGGAATTCAGCCATTGTTGGATTCTAGAATTGAGACCCTCTGCAACACACATTTTAGGAGTCTTGCATTCAGACATTCCATGATTCCCATATTCAGACATCTTATCATCCTAGAATTCAGACCTTCTAGGATTCTAGAATTTGCACTATTTACAGATTCTAGAATTCATACATTCAAGGAATCTATGATTCAGTCATGTTATGATTCTAGGATTTTGACATTTTTACATTGTAGAATTCAGAGCCGTTTAAGATTCTAGAATGCATACATTCCAAGATTCTAGAATTCAAACCTGCTAAAATTCTAGAATTCAGACATCGTTGGATTCTGGAAATTTAACATTCTACAATTCTAGAACACACACATTTTCAGATTCTCGAATTCAGACGTGTTATGATTCTACAATTCTAGAATTTAGACATCCGGAACTTCTAAATTCTCACCTTTTTTTTTTTTTTTTTTTGGTTCTAGAATTCAGACATTTTAGGATTCTAGAATTCATGCAATTGAAGATTCTGAAATCCGGATCTTTTTTTGGATGCCAGAATTCATATATTCTAGGGACCTAGGTTTCCTACTTTTTAGGTTTCTGGAAATCATACATTCTAGGATTCTGGAATTCCAGAATTCAGACCTTTAGAGGTTTCTGGAGTTCATTCATTCTAGGATTCTAGGTTTCAGACTTTTCTAGTATTCTAGAATTCATGTATTCTTATATTCTGGAATTGAGACCTTTTTCAGATTCTAGAATCCATACACCCTGGGATTCTAGCATTCATTCATTTTAGGATTCTAGAACTAAGACTTTTTATGGTCCTAGAATTCAGACATACTACCATTCGACAGTTCCGACATGCTTGCATTCTAGAATTCAGCATTTCTTCCATGGTAGAATTCACACATTTTAGAATTCGAAAATTTTGACATTTTAACGATTCCACAATTCATACATTTTTCGGATTCTAGAATTGAGGCATTTTATGATTCTAGAATTCATACATTCCGGAATTCTAGAATACAGACTTTTTAGGATTCAGAAGTTTATACATTCTACGATTTTAGAGGTTAGACGTTTTAAAGATGCTAGAATTCAGACTTCTTTAGGATTCTAGAATTTGTGCCTTGTAGGATTCCAGAATTCACACTTTCTAGCATTCTAGAATTCAGATATTTCTTGATGCTAGAATTCAGTCATTGTAAAATTCTAGAATTCAGACATCATCGCTGGATTCTGAAATTAAGACTTTCCACAATTCTAGGACTAACATTTTTTAGGGTTTTAGAATTGAGACATTTTATCATTGTAGAATTCTAGAATATGGACATCCTCATATTCTAGAATTCAGACATTTTATGATTTTAGGATTCATACAGTTTAGCACTATAGAATTCAGACCTTTTTAAGATTCTAGAATTCATACATTTCAGGATTCTAGTATTCAGACATTCTATCATTCTTCCATTCATAGACCTTATGATTCTACAATTCATCTCTTCTAGGATTCTGGAACTCATCCTATATTATAATTCCCAATTTCAAACGTTCCCGTATTCTAGAATTTAGACATTTTGTGATTCTAGAATTCAGATATTCTAAAGCTCTAGAATTCAGATATGGTTGGAGTCCAGATTTCAGACTTTCTACAATTCTAGAACTCAGATATTTTGTGTTTCCAGAATTTCACACATTCCAGGATTCTAAAGTTCAATCCTGTCTTAGGATTCTAGAATGCGTACCTTCTAGGATTCTGGAATTCATACAGGTTGGGGTTCTAGAATTCATACATTCTAGGATTCCAGAATTCAAACCTTTATAGGATTCTAGAATTAATTCATTCAAGGATTCTAGAATCCGGACCTTTTTAGGATTCTAGAACTCATCCATGCTAAGATTCCGGAATTTAGACCAGTTTAAGATTCTAGAATTCATACACTCTAAAATTCTAGAATGCCTACGTTCTAGGATTCTAAAATTCAGACTTTTTAAGGTTCTAGGATTCGGACATACTATAATTCTACAATTTCCACATTGCTTGAATTCTGGAATTCCGAATTTCTTCATTTATACCATTCTCGCATTTAAAAATTCTAAAATTCATGTATTCGGTGATTCTAGAATTCACACCTTCTCGGATTCTAGAATTCAAACCTCTTTAGGATTCCAGAATTCAGACTTTGTTCCTTCTAGAACTCATGCATTAAAAGATTCTAGAATTCAGATCTATTTAGGATTCTAGAATTCATACATTCTAAGATTCTAGAATTCAGACCTAGTTAGGATTCTCGAATTCATACGTTTGGGCATTCTGGAATCCATACGTTCTAAACTTGCAAATTTTATGCATTCTACAATTCTAGGCTACACACCTTTCTAACATTGTGGAATCCATTCTTTCGAGGATTCTAAAATTCAGGCCTTCTTAAAGTTCTTGAATTCATACATTCTAGGATACTAGGATTCTAGGATTTGGACACATTTAAGATTCTAGAATTCATACATTCTAAAATTCTGGAACCCAGATCTTGTTAGGATTCTAGAATGCATACATTATGGGATACTGGAATTCACCCATTCTGTGAGTCTAGAATTCAGACATTGTTTCTGGCATTCAGACGTTCTACAATTCTAGAATTCAGACATCGTGGGTTTCTGGAACGGAGACATTCTGCAACACACATTTTAGTAGTCTTGCGTTCAGACATTCTGTGAATCTCGCATTCAGATATCCTATGATTCATGGAATCGTACCTTCCGGGATTCTGGAATTCACACTGTCCTAAGATTCCAGAACTCAGACGTTTCTTGATTCTACCATTCCGGAAATTAGAAGTCCGGAGACTCTAGAATTCTAACATTTTATGACTCTAGAATTCAGACATTTTAGGATTCTAGAATTCAGACGTTTTAGGATTCTAGAATTCAGACATTGGAAGATTCTAGAATTCGGACCTTTTAAAGATTCCAGAGTCCATACATTCTAGGAATCCATAATTCAGACATCTTCGGAGTCTAGGTTTTCGACATTTTCACATTGGAGAATTCAGACCTGTTGAAGATTCTAGAATGCATACATTCCGAGATTCTGGAATTCACACATACTAAAATTCTAGAATTGAGACATCTTTGGATTCTAGAATTGTATCTGTCTACAATTCTAGAACTCATACATTTTCTGATTCTAGAATTCAGATGTCTTATCGTTTTACAATTCTGTAATTTGGACATGTGCAGATTCAGGATTCCAGCGTTTTATGATTCTAGATTCCATTCATTTTTGGATTCTAGAGTTCAGACCCTTTATGATTCTAGAAATCTGACATTCGATGATTCTAGATTTCAGAAATATTTGGGATTCTAGAATTCATACACTCTTGAAATCTAGAATTCATACATTCTAGGATTCTGGAATTCATGCATTCTCAAATTAAAAAAAGTCACACATTCCAGAATTCTAGAATACATGCCTTCTTAACATTGTAGAAGCCATTCTTTCTAGGATTCCAAAATTCAGACGTTTTTACAATGGTAGAATTCATGCGTTCTAGGATTCTAGGATATAGACATATTTAAGACTCTAGAATACATACATTCTAAAATTCTAGAATTCAGGTCTTGTTAGGATTCTAGAATTTATACATGATAGGATACTAGAATTCACATATTCTATGATTCTAGAATTCAGACATTTTATGTTTCTAGAATTCAGACATTCTGAAATTCTGGAATTCAGCCATTGTTGGATTCTAGAATTGAGACCCTCTGCAACACACATTTTAGGAGTCTTGCATTCAGACATTCCATGATTCCCATATTCAGACATCTTATCATCCTAGAATTCAGACCTTCTAGGATTCTAGAATTTGCACTATTTACAGATTCTAGAATTCATACATTCAAGGAATCTATGATTCATTCATGTTATGATTCTAGGATTTTGACATTTTTACATTGTAGAATTCAGAGCCGTTTAAGATTCTAGAATGCATACATTCCAAGATTCTAGAATTCAAACCTGCTAAAATTCTAGAATTCAGACATCGTTGGATTCTGGAAATTTAACATTCTACAATTCTAGAACACACACATTTTCAGATTCTCGAATTCAGACGTGTTATGATTCTACAATTCTAGAATTTAGACATCCGGAACTTCTAAATTCTCACCTTTTTTTTTTTTTTTTTTTGGTTCTAGAATTCAGACATTTTAGGATTCTAGAATTCATGCAATTGAAGATTCTGAAATCCGGATCTTTTTTTGGATGCCAGAATTCATATATTCTAGGGACCTAGGTTTCCTACTTTTTAGGTTTCTGGAAATCATACATTCTAGGATTCTGGAATTCCAGAATTCAGACCTTTAGAGGTTTCTGGAGTTCATTCATTCTAGGATTCTAGGTTTCAGACTTTTCTAGTATTCTAGAATTCATGTATTCTTATATTCTGGAATTGAGACCTTTTTCAGATTCTAGAATCCATACACCCTGGGATTCTAGCATTCATTCATTTTAGGATTCTAGAACTAAGACTTTTTATGGTCCTAGAATTCAGACATACTACCATTCGACAGTTCCGACATGCTTGCATTCTAGAATTCAGCATTTCTTCCATGGTAGAATTCACACATTTTAGAATTCGAAAATTTTGACATTTTAACGATTCCACAATTCATACATTTTTCGGATTCTAGAATTGAGGCATTTTATGATTCTAGAATTCATACATTCCGGAATTCTAGAATACAGACTTTTTAGGATTCAGAAGTTTATACATTCTACGATTTTAGAGGTTAGACGTTTTAAAGATGCTAGAATTCAGACTTCTTTAGGATTCTAGAATTTGTGCCTTGTAGGATTCCAGAATTCACACTTTCTAGCATTCTAGAATTCAGATATTTCTTGATGCTAGAATTCAGTCATTGTAAAATTCTAGAATTCAGACATCATCGCTGGATTCTGAAATTAAGACTTTCCACAATTCTAGGACTAACATTTTTTAGGGTTTTAGAATTGAGACATTTTATCATTGTAGAATTCTAGAATATGGACATCCTCATATTCTAGAATTCAGACATTTTATGATTTTAGGATTCATACAGTTTAGCACTATAGAATTCAGACCTTTTTAAGATTCTAGAATTCATACATTTCAGGATTCTAGTATTCAGACATTCTATCATTCTTCCATTCATAGACCTTATGATTCTACAATTCATCTCTTCTAGGATTCTGGAACTCATCCTATATTATAATTCCCAATTTCAAACGTTCCCGTATTCTAGAATTTAGACATTTTGTGATTCTAGAATTCAGATATTCTAAAGCTCTAGAATTCAGATATGGTTGGAGTCCAGATTTCAGACTTTCTACAATTCTAGAACTCAGATATTTTGTGTTTCCAGAATTTCACACATTCCAGGATTCTAAAGTTCAATCCTGTCTTAGGATTCTAGAATGCGTACCTTCTAGGATTCTGGAATTCATACAGGTTGGGGTTCTAGAATTCATACATTCTAGGATTCCAGAATTCAAACCTTTATAGGATTCTAGAATTAATTCATTCAAGGATTCTAGAATCCGGACCTTTTTAGGATTCTAGAACTCATCCATGCTAAGATTCCGGAATTTAGACCAGTTTAAGATTCTAGAATTCATACACTCTAAAATTCTAGAATGCCTACGTTCTAGGATTCTAAAATTCAGACTTTTTAAGGTTCTAGGATTCGGACATACTATAATTCTACAATTTCCACATTGCTTGAATTCTGGAATTCCGAATTTCTTCATTTATACCATTCTCGCATTTAAAAATTCTAAAATTCATGTATTCGGTGATTCTAGAATTCACACCTTCTCGGATTCTAGAATTCAGACCTCTTTAGGATTCCAGAATTCAGACTTTGTTCATTCTAGAACTCATGCATTAAAAGATTCTAGAATTCAGATCTATTTAGGATTCTAGAATTCATACATTCTAAGATTCTAGAATTCAGACCTAGTTAGGATTCTCGAATTCATACGTTTGGGCATTCTGGAATCCATACGTTCTAAACTTGCAAATTTTATGCATTCTACAATTCTAGGCTACACACCTTTCTAACATTGTGGAATCCATTCTTTCGAGGATTCTAAAATTCAGGCCTTCTTAAAGTTCTTGAATTCATACATTCTAGGATTCTAGGATTCTAGGATTTGGACACATTTAAGATTCTAGAATTCATACATTCTAAAATTCTGGAACCCAGATCTTGTTAGGATTCTAGAATGCATACATTATGGGATACTGGAATTCACCCATTCTGTGAGTCTAGAATTCAGACATTGTTTCTGGCATTCAGACGTTCTACAATTCTAGAATTCAGACATCGTGGGTTTCTGGAACGGAGACATTCTGCAACACACATTTTAGTAGTCTTGCGTTCAGACATTCTGTGAATCTCGCATTCAGATATCCTATGATTCATGGAATCGTACCTTCCGGGATTCTGGAATTCACACTGTCCTAAGATTCCAGAACTCAGACGTTTCTTGATTCTACCATTCCGGAAATTAGAAGTCCGGAGACTCTAGAATTCTAACATTTTATGACTCTAGAATTCAGACATTTTAGGATTCTAGAATTCAGACGTTTTAGGATTCTAGAATTCAGACATTGGAAGATTCTAGAATTCGGACCTTTTAAAGATTCCAGAGTCCATACATTCTAGGAATCCATAATTCAGACATCTTCGGAGTCTAGGTTTTCGACATTTTCACATTGGAGAATTCAGACCTGTTGAAGATTCTAGAATGCATACATTCCGAGATTCTGGAATTCACACATACTAAAATTCTAGAATTGAGACATCTTTGGATTCTAGAATTGTATCTGTCTACAATTCTAGAACTCATACATTTTCTGATTCTAGAATTCAGATGTCTTATCGTTTTACAATTCTGTAATTTGGACATGTGCAGATTCAGGATTCCAGCGTTTTATGATTCTAGATTCCATTCATTTTTGGATTCTAGAGTTCAGACCCTTTATGATTCTAGAAATCTGACATTCGATGATTCTACATTTCAGAAATATTTGGGATTCTAGAATTCATACACTCTTGAAATCTAGAATTCATACATTCTAGGATTCTGGAATTCATGCATTCTCAAATTAAAAAAAGTCACACATTCCAGAATTCTAGAATACATGCCTTCTTAACATTGTAGAAGCCATTCTTTCTAGGATTCCAAAATTCAGACGTTTTTACAATGGTAGAATTCATGCGTTCTAGGATTCTAGGATATAGACATATTTAAGACTCTAGAATACATACATTCTAAAATTCTAGAATTCAGGTCTTGTTAGGATTCTAGAATTTATACATGATAGGATACTAGAATTCACATATTCTATGATTCTAGAATTCAGACATTTTATGTTTCTAGAATTCAGACATTCTGAAATTCTGGAATTCAGCCATTGTTGGATTCTAGAATTGAGACCCTCTGCAACACACATTTTAGGAGTCTTGCATTCAGACATTCCATGATTCCCATATTCAGACATCTTATCATCCTAGAATTCAGACCTTCTAGGATTCTAGAATTTGCACTATTTACAGATTCTAGAATTCATACATTCAAGGAATCTATGATTCAGTCATGTTATGATTCTAGGATTTTGACATTTTTACATTGTAGAATTCAGAGCCGTTTAAGATTCTAGAATGCATACATTCCAAGATTCTAGAATTCAAACCTGCTAAAATTCTAGAATTCAGACATCGTTGGATTCTGGAAATTTAACATTCTACAATTCTAGAACACACACATTTTCAGATTCTCGAATTCAGACGTGTTATGATTCTACAATTCTAGAATTTAGACATCCGGAACTTCTAAATTCTCACCTTTTTTTTTTTTTTTTTTTTGGTTCTAGAATTCAGACATTTTAGGATTCTAGAATTCATGCAATTGAAGATTCTGAAATCCGGATCTTTTTTTGGATGCCAGAATTCATATATTCTAGGGACCTAGGTTTCCTACTTTTTAGGTTTCTGGAAATCATACATTCTAGGATTCTGGAATTCCAGAATTCAGACCTTTAGAGGTTTCTGGAGTTCATTCATTCTAGGATTCTAGGTTTCAGACTTTTCTAGTATTCTAGAATTTATGTATTCTTATATTCTGGAATTGAGACCTTTTTCAGATTCTAGAATCCATACACCCTGGGATTCTAGCATTCATTCATTTTAGGATTCTAGAACTAAGACTTTTTATGGTCCTAGAATTCAGACATACTACCATTCGACAGTTCCGACATGCTTGCATTCTAGAATTCAGCATTTCTTCCATGGTAGAATTCACACATTTTAGAATTCGAAAATTTTGACATTTTAACGATTCCACAATTCATACATTTTTCGGATTCTAGAATTGAGGCATTTTATGATTCTAGAATTCATACATTCCGGAATTCTAGAATACAGACTTTTTAGGATTCAGAAGTTTATACATTCTACGATTTTAGAGGTTAGACGTTTTAAAGATGCTAGAATTCAGACTTCTTTAGGATTCTAGAATTTGTGCCTTGTAGGATTCCAGAATTCACACTTTCTAGCATTCTAGAATTCAGATATTTCTTGATGCTAGAATTCAGTCATTGTAAAATTCTAGAATTCAGACATCATCGCTGGATTCTGAAATTAAGACTTTCCACAATTCTAGGACTAACATTTTTTAGGGTTTTAGAATTGAGACATTTTATCATTGTAGAATTCTAGAATATGGACATCCTCATATTCTAGAATTCAGACATTTTATGATTTTAGGATTCATACAGTTTAGCACTATAGAATTCAGACCTTTTTAAGATTCTAGAATTCATACATTTCAGGATTCTAGTATTCAGACATTCTATCATTCTTCCATTCATAGACCTTATGATTCTACAATTCAACTCTTCTAGGATTCTGGAACTCATCCTATATTATAATTCCCAATTTCAAACGTTCCCGTATTCTAGAATTTAGACATTTTGTGATTCTAGAATTCAGATATTCTAAAGCTCTAGAATTCAGATATGGTTGGAGTCCAGATTTCAGACTTTCTACAATTCTAGAACTCAGATATTTTGTGTTTCCAGAATTTCACACATTCCAGGATTCTAAAGTTCAATCCTGTCTTAGGATTCTAGAATGCGTACCTTCTAGGATTCTGGAATTCATACAGGTTGGGGTTCTAGAATTCATACATTCTAGGATTCCAGAATTCAAACCTTTATAGGATTCTAGAATTAATTCATTCAAGGATTCTAGAATCCGGACCTTTTTAGGATTCTAGAACTCATACATGCTAAGATTCCGGAATTTAGACCAGTTTAAGATTCTAGAATTCATACACTCTAAAATTCTAGAATGCCTACGTTCTAGGATTCTAAAATTCAGACTTTTTAAGGTTCTAGGATTCGGACATACTATAATTCTACAATTTCCACACTGCTTGAATTCTGGAATTCCGAATTTCTTCACTTATACCATTCTCGCATTTAAAAATTCTAAAATTCATGTATTCGGTGATTCTAGAATTCACACCTTCTCGGATTCTAGAATTCAGACCTCTTTAGGATTCCAGAATTCAGACTTTGTTCATTCTAGAACTCATGCATTAAAAGATTCTAGAATTCAGATCTATTTAGGATTCTAGAATTCATACATTCTAAGATTCTAGAATTCAGACCTAGTTAGGATTCTAGAATTCATACGTTTGGGCATTCTGGAATCCATACGTTCTAAACTTGCAAATTTTATGCATTCTACAATTCTAGGCTACACACCTTTCTAACATTGTGGAATCCATTCTTTCGAGGATTCTAAAATTCAGGCCTTCTTAAAGTTCTTGAATTCATACATTCTAGGATTCTAGGATTCTAGGATTTGGACACATTTAAGATTCTAGAATTCATACATTCTAAAATTCTGGAACCCAGATCTTGTTAGGATTCTAGAATGCATACATTATGGGATACTGGAATTCACCCATTCTGTGAGTCTAGAATTCAGACATTGTTTCTGGCATTCAGACGTTCTAAAATTCTAGAATTCAGACATCGTGGGTTTCTGGAACGGAGACATTCTGCAACACACATTTTAGTAGTCTTGCGTTCAGACATTCTGTGAATCTCGCATTCAGATATCCTATGATTCATGGAATCGTACCTTCCGGGATTCTGGAATTCACACTGTCCTAAGATTCCAGAACTCAGACGTTTCTTGATTCTACCATTCCGGAAATTAGACGTCCGGAGACTCTAGAATTCTAACATTTTATGACTCTAGAATTCAGACATTTTAGGATTCTAGAATTCAGACGTTTTAGGATTCTAGAATTCAGACATTGGAAGATTCTAGAATTCGGACCTTTTAAAGATTCTAGAGTCCATACATTCTAGGAATCCATAATTCAGACATCTTCTGAGTCTAGGTTTTCGACATTTTCACATTGGAGAATTCAGACCTGTTGAAGATTCTAGAATGCATACATTCCGAGATTCTGGAATTCACACATACTAAAATTCTAGAATTGAGACATCTTTGGATTCTAGAATTGTATCTGTCTACAATTCTAGAACTCATACATTTTCTGATTCTAGAATTCAGATGTTTTATCGTTTTACAATTCTGTAATTTGGACATGTGCAGATTCAGGATTCCAGCGTTTTATGATTCTAGATTCCATTCATTTTTGGATTCTAGAGTTCAGACCCTTTAGGATTCTAGAAATCTGACATTCGATGATTCTACATTTCAGAAATATTTGGGATTCTAGAATTCATACACTCTTGAAATCTAGAATTCATACATTCTAGGATTCTGGAATTCATGCATTCTCAAATTAAAAAAAGTCACACATTCCAGAATTCCAGAATACATGCCTTCTTAACATTGTAGAAGCCATTCTTTCTAGGATTCCAAAATTCAGACGTTTTTACAATGGTAGAATTCATGCGTTCTAGGATTCTAGGATATAGACATATTTAAGACTCTAGAATACATACATTCTAAAATTCTAGAATTCAGGTCTTGTTAGGATTCTAGAATTTATACATGATAGGATACTAGAATTCACATATTCTATGATTCTAGAATTCAGACATTTTATGTTTCTAGAATTCAGACATTCTGAAATTCTGGAATTCAGCCATTGTTGGATTCTAGAATTGAGACCCTCTGCAACACACATTTTAGGAGTCTTGCATTCAGACATTCCATGATTCCCATATTCAGACATCTTATCCTCCTAGAATTCAGACCTTCTAGGATTCTAGAATTTGCACTATTTACAGATTCTAGAATTCATACATTCAAGGAATCTATGATTCAGTCATGTTATGATTCTAGGATTTTGACATTTTTACATTGTAGAATTCAGAGCCGTTTAAGATTCTAGAATGCATACATTCCAAGATTCTAGAATTCAAACCTGCTAAAATTCTAGAATTCAGACATCGTTGGATTCTGGAAATTTAACATTCTACAATTCTAGAACACACACATTTTCAGATTCTCGAATTCAGACGTGTTATGATTCTACAATTCTAGAATTTAGACATCCGGAACTTCTAAATTGTCACCTTTTTTTTTTTTTTTTTGGTTCTAGAATTCAGACATTTTAGGATTCTAGAATTCATGCAATTGAAGATTCTGAAATCCGGATCTTTTTTTGGATGCCAGAATTCATATATTCTAGGGACCTAGGTTTCCTACTTTTTAGGTTTCTGGAAATCATACATTCTAGGATTCTGGAATTCCAGAATTCAGACCTTTAGAGGATTCTGGAGTTCATTCATTCTAGGATTCTAGGTTTCAGACTTTTCTAGTATTCTAGAATTCATGTATTCTTATATTCTGGAATTGAGACCTTTTTCAGATTCTAGAATCCATACACCCTGGGATTCTAGCATTCATTCATTTTAGGATTCTAGAACTAAGACTTTTTATGGTCCTAGAATTCAGACATACTACCATTCGACAGTTCCGACATGCTTGCATTCTAGAATTCAGCATTTCTTCCATGGTAGAATTCACACATTTTAGAATTCGAAAATTTTGACATTTTAACGATTCCACAATTCATACATTTTTCGGATTCTAGAATTGAGGCATTTTATGATTCTAGAATTCATACATTCCGGAATTCTAGAATACAGACTTTTTAGGATTCAGAAATTTATACATTCTACGATTTTAGAGGTTAGACGTTTTAAAGATGCTAGAATTCAGACTTCTTTAGGATTCTAGAATTTGTGCCTTGTAGGATTCCAGAATTCACACTTTCTAGCATTCTAGAATTCAGATATTTCTTGATGCTAGAATTCAGTCATTGTAAAATTCTAGAATTCAGACATCATCGCTGGATTCTGAAATTAAGACTTTCCACAATTCTAGGACTAACATTTTTTAGGGTTTTAGAATTGAGACATTTTATCATTGTAGAATTCTAGAATATGGACATCCTCATATTCTAGAATTCAGACATTTTATGATTTTAGGATTCATACAGTTTAGCACTATAGAATTCAGACCTTTTTAAGATTCTAGAATTCATACATTTCAGGATTCTAGTATTCAGACATTCTATCATTCTTCCATTCATAGACGTTATGATTCTACAATTCATCTCTTCTAGGATTCTGGAACTCATCCTATATTATAATTCCCAATTTCAAACGTTCCCGTATTCTAGAATTTAGACATTTTGTGATTCTAGAATTCAGATATTCTAAAGCTCTAGAATTCAGATATGGTTGGAGTCCAGATTTCAGACTTTCTACAATTCTAGAACTCAGATATTTTGTGTTTCCAGAATTTCACACATTCCAGGATTCTAAAGTTCAATCCTGTCTTAGGATTCTAGAATGCGTACCTTCTAGGATTCTGGAATTCATACAGGTTGGGGTTCTAGAATTCATACATTCTAGGATTCCAGAATTCAAACCTTTATAGGATTCTAGAATTAATTCATTCAAGGATTCTAGAATCCGGACCTTTTTAGGATTCTAGAACTCATCCATGCTAAGATTCCGGAATTTAGACCAGTTTAAGATTCTAGAATTCATACACTCTAAAATTCTAGAATGCCTACGTTCTAGGATTCTAAAATTCAGACTTTTTAAGGTTCTAGGATTCGGACATACTATAATTCTACAATTTCCACATTGCTTGAATTCTGGAATTCCGAATTTCTTCATTTATACCATTCTCGCATTTAAAAATTCTAAAATTCATGTATTCGGTGATTCTAGAATTCACACCTTCTCGGATTCTAGAATTCAAACCTCTTTAGGATTCCAGAATTCAGACTTTGTTCATTCTAGAACTCATGCATTAAAAGATTCTAGAATTCAGATCTATTTAGGATTCTAGAATTCATACATTCTAAGATTCTAGAATTCAGACCTAGTTAGGATTCTCGAATTCATACGTTTGGGCATTCTGGAATCCATACGTTCTAAACTTGCAAATTTTATGCATTCTACAATTCTAGGCTACACACCTTTCTAACATTGTGGAATCCATTCTTTCGAGGATTCTAAAATTCAGGCCTTCTTAAAGTTCTTGAATTCATACATTCTAGGATTCTAGGATTCTAGGATTTGGACACATTTAAGATTCTAGAATTCATACATTCTAAAATTCTGGAACCCAGATCTTGTTAGGATTCTAGAATGCATACATTATGGGATACTGGAATTCACCCATTCTGTGAGTCTAGAATTCAGACATTGTTTCTGGCATTCAGACGTTCTAAAATTCTAGAATTCAGACCTCGTGGGTTTCTGGAACGGAGACATTCTGCAACACACATTTTAGTAGTCTTGCGTTCAGACATTCTGTGAATCTCGCATTCAGATATCCTATGATTCATGGAATCGTACCTTCCGGGATTCTGGAATTCACACTGTCCTAAGATTCCAGAACTCAGACGTTTCTTGATTCTACCATTCCGGAAATTAGAAGTCCGGAGACTCTAGAATTCTAACATTTTATGACTCTAGAATTCAGACATTTTAGGATTCTAGAATTCAGACGTTTTAGGATTCTAGAATTCAGACATTGGAAGATTCTAGAATTCGGACCTTTTAAAGATTCCAGAGTCCATACATTCTAGGAATCCATAATTCAGACATCTTCGGAGTCTAGGTTTTCGACATTTTCACATTGGAGAATTCAGACCTGTTGAAGATTCTAGAATGCATACATTCCGAGATTCTGGAATTCACACATACTAAAATTCTAGAATTGAGACATCTTTGGATTCTAGAATTGTATCTGTCTACAATTCTAGAACTCATACATTTTCTGATTCTAGAATTCAGATGTCTTATCGTTTTACAATTCTGTAATTTGGACATGTGCAGATTCAGGATTCCAGCGTTTTATGATTCTAGATTCCATTCATTTTTGGATTCTAGAGTTCAGACCCTTTAGGATTCTAGAAATCTGACATTCGATGATTCTAGATTTCAGAAATATTTGGGATTCTAGAATTCATACACTCTTGAAATCTAGAATTCATACATTCTAGGATTCTGGAATTCATGCATTCTCAAATTAAAAAAAGTCACACATTCCAGAATTCTAGAATACATGCCTTCTTAACATTGTAGAAGCCATTCTTTCTAGGATTCCAAAATTCAGACGTTTTTACAATGGTAGAATTCATGCGTTCTAGGATTCTAGGATATAGACATATTTAAGACTCTAGAATACATACATTCTAAAATTCTAGAATTCAGGTCTTGTTAGGATTCTAGAATTTATACATGATAGGATACTAGAATTCACATATTCTATGATTCTAGAATTCAGACATTTTATGTTTCTAGAATTCAGACATTCTGAAATTCTGGAATTCAGCCATTGTTGGATTCTAGAATTGAGACCCTCTGCAACACACATTTTAGGAGTCTTGCATTCAGACATTCCATGATTCCCATATTCAGACATCTTATCATCCTAGAATTCAGACCTTCTAGGATTCTAGAATTTGCACTATTTACAGATTCTAGAATTCATACATTCAAGGAATCTATGATTCAGTCATGTTATGATTCTAGGATTTTGACATTTTTACATTGTAGAATTCAGAGCCGTTTAAGATTCTAGAATGCATACATTCCAAGATTCTAGAATTCACACCTGCTAAAATTCTAGAATTCAGACATCGTTGGATTCTGGAAATTTAACATTCTACAATTCTAGAACACACACATTTTCAGATTCTCGAATTCAGACGTGTTATGATTCTACAATTCTAGAATTTAGACATCCGGAACTTCTAAATTCTCACCTTTTTTTTTTTTTTTTTTTTTTTGGTTCTAGAATTCAGACATTTTAGGATTCTAGAATTCATGCATTTGAAGATTCTGAAATCCGGATCTTTTTTTGGATGCCAGAATTCATATATTCTAGGGACCTAGGTTTCCTACTTTTTAGGTTTCTGGAAATCATACATTCTAGGATTCTGGAATTCCAGAATTCAGACCTTTAGAGGATTCTGGAGTTCATTCATTCTAGGATTCTAGGTTTCAGACTTTTCTAGTATTCTAGAATTCATGTATTCTTATATTCTGGAATTGAGACCTTTTTCAGATTCTAGAATCCATACACCCTGGGATTCTAGCATTCATTCATTTTAGGATTCTAGAACTAAGACTTTTTATGGTCCTAGAATTCAGACATACTACCATTCGACAGTTCCGACATGCTTGCATTCTAGAATTCAGCATTTCTTCCATGGTAGAATTCACACATTTTAGAATTCGAAAATTTTGACATTTTAACGATTCCACAATTCATACATTTTTCGGATTCTAGAATTGAGGCATTTTATGATTCTAGAATTCATACATTCCGGAATTCTAGAATACAGACTTTTTAGGATTCAGAAGTTTATACATTCTACGATTTTAGAGGTTAGACGTTTTAAAGATGCTAGAATTCAGACTTCTTTAGGATTCTAGAATTTGTGCCTTGTAGGATTCCAGAATTCACACTTTCTAGCATTCTAGAATTCAGATATTTCTTGATGCTAGAATTCAGTCATTGTAAAATTCTAGAATTCAGACATCATCGCTGGATTCTGAAATTAAGACTTTCCACAATTCTAGGACTAACATTTTTTAGGGTTTTAGAATTGAGACATTTTATCATTGTAGAATTCTAGAATATGGACATCCTCATATTCTAGAATTCAGACATTTTATGATTTTAGGATTCATACAGTTTAGCACTATAGAATTCAGACCTTTTTAAGATTCTAGAATTCATACATTTCAGGATTCTAGTATTCAGACATTCTATCATTCTTCCATTCATAGACCTTATGATTCTACAATTCATCTCTTCTAGGATTCTGGAACTCATCCTATATTATAATTCCCAATTTCAAACGTTCCCGTATTCTAGAATTTAGACATTTTGTGATTCTAGAATTCAGATATTCTAAAGCTCTAGAATTCAGATATGGTTGGAGTCCAGATTTCAGACTTTCTACAATTCTAGAACTCAGATATTTTGTGTTTCCAGAATTTCACACATTCCAGGATTCTAAAGTTCAATCCTGTCTTAGGATTCTAGAATGCGTACCTTCTAGGATTCTGGAATTCATACAGGTTGGGGTTCTAGAATTCATACATTCTAGGATTCCAGAATTCAAACCTTTATAGGATTCTAGAATTAATTCATTCAAGGATTCTAGAATCCGGACCTTTTTAGGATTCTAGAACTCATACATGCTAAGATTCCGGAATTTAGACCAGTTTAAGATTCTAGAATTCATACACTCTAAAATTCTAGAATGCCTACCTTCTAGGATTCTAAAATTCAGACTTTTTAAGGTTCTAGGATTCGGACATACTATAATTCTACAATTTCCACATTGCTTGAATTCTGGAATTCCGAATTTCTTCATTTATACCATTCTCGCATTTAAAAATTCTAAAATTCATGTATTCGGTGATTCTAGAATTCACACCTTCTCGGATTCTAGAATTCAGACCTCTTTAGGATTCCAGAATTCAGACTTTGTTCCTTCTAGAACTCATGCATTAAAAGATTCTAGAATTCAGATCTATTTAGGATTCTAGAATTCATACATTCTAAGATTCTAGAATTCAGACCTAGTTAGGATTCTAGAATTCATACGTTTGGGCATTCTGGAATCCATACGTTCTAAACTTGCAAATTTTATGCATTCTACAATTCTAGGCTACACACCTTTCTAACATTGTGGAATCCATTCTTTCGAGGATTCTAAAATTCAGGCCTTCTTAAAGTTCTTGAATTCATACATTCTAGGATTCTAGGATTCTAGGATTTGGACACATTTAAGATTCTAGAATTCATACATTCTAAAATTCTGGAACCCAGATCTTGTTAGGATTCTAGAATGCATACATTATGGGATACTGGAATTCACCCATTCTGTGAGTCTAGAATTCAGACATTGTTTCTGGCATTCAGACGTTCTAAAATTCTAGAATTCAGACATCGTGGGTTTCTGGAACGGAGACATTCTGCAACACACATTTTAGTAGTCTTGCGTTCAGACATTCTGTGAATCTCGCATTCAGATATCCTATGATTCATGGAATCGTACCTTCCGGGATTCTGGAATTCACACTGTCCTAAGATTCCAGAACTCAGACGTTTCTTGATTCTACCATTCCGGAAATTAGACGTCCGGAGACTCTAGAATTCTAACATTTTATGACTCTAGATTTCAGACATTTTAGGATTCTAGAATTCAGACGTTTTAGGATTCTAGAATTCAGACATTGGAAGATTCTAGAATTCGGACCTTTTAAAGATTCTAGAGTCCATACATTCTAGGAATCCATAATTCAGACATCTTCTGAGTCTAGGTTTTCGACATTTTCACATTGGAGAATTCAGACCTGTTGAAGATTCTAGAATGCATACATTCCGAGATTCTGGAATTCACACATACTAAAATTCTAGAATTGAGACATCTTTGGATTCTAGAATTGTATCTGTCTACAATTCTAGAACTCATACATTTTCTGATTCTAGAATTCAGATGTTTTATCGTTTTACAATTCTGTAATTTGGACATGTGCAGATTCAGGATTCCAGCGTTTTATGATTCTAGATTCCATTCATTTTTGGATTCTAGAGTTCAGACCCTTTATGATTCTAGAAATCTGACATTCGATGATTCTACATTTCAGAAATATTTGGGATTCTAGAATTCATACACTCTTGAAATCTAGAATTCATACATTCTAGGATTCTGGAATTCATGCATTCTCAAATTAAAAAAAGTCACACATTCCAGAATTCTAGAATACATGCCTTCTTAACATTGTAGAAGCCATTCTTTCTAGGATTCCAAAATTCAGACGTTTTTACAATGGTAGAATTCATGCGTTCTAGGATTCTAGGATATAGACATATTTAAGACTCTAGAATACATACATTCTAAAATTCTAGAATTCAGGTCTTGTTAGGATTCTAGAATTTATACATGATAGGATACTAGAATTCACATATTCTATGATTCTAGAATTCAGACATTTTATGTTTCTAGAATTCAGACATTCTGAAATTCTGGAATTCAGCCATTGTTGGATTCTAGAATTGAGACCCTCTGCAACACACATTTTAGGAGTCTTGCATTCAGACATTCCATGATTCCCATATTCAGACATCTTATCATCCTAGAATTCAGACCTTCTAGGATTCTAGAATTTGCACTATGTACAGATTCTAGAATTCATACATTCAAGGAATCTATGATTCAGTCATGTTATGATTCTAGGATTTTGACATTTTTACATTGTAGAATTCAGAGCCGTTTAAGATTCTAGAATGCATACATTCCAAGATTCTAGAATTCACACCTGCTAAAATTCTAGAATTCAGACATCGTTGGATTCTGGAAATTTAACATTCTACAATTCTAGAACACACACATTTTCAGATTCTCGAATTCAGACGTGTTATGATTCTACAATTCTAGAATTTAGACATCCGGAACTTCTAAATTCTCACCTTTTTTTTTTTTTTTGGTTCTAGAATTCAGACATTTTAGGATTCTAGAATTCATGCATTTGAAGATTCTGAAATCCGGATCTTTTTTTGGATGCCAGAATTCATATATTCTAGGGACCTAGGTTTCCTACTTTTTAGGTTTCTGGAAATCATACATTCTAGGATTCTGGAATTCCAGAATTCAGACCTTTAGAGGATTCTGGAGTTCATTCACTCTAGGATTCTAGATTTCAGACTTTTCTAGTATTCTAGAATTCATGTATTCTTATATTCTGGAATTGAGACCTTTTTCAGATTCTAGAATTCATACACCCTGGGATTCTAGCATTCATTCATTTTAGGATTCTAGAACTAAGACTTTTTATGGTCCTAGAATTCAGACATACTACCATTCGACAGTTCCGACATGCTTGCATTCTAGAATTCAGCATTTCTTCCATGGTAGAATTCACACATTTTAGAATTCGAAAATTTTGACATTTTAACGATTCCACAATTCATACATTTTTCGGATTCTAGAATTGAGGCATTTTATGATTCTAGAATTCATACATTCCGGAATTCTAGAATACAGACTTTTTAGGATTCAGAAATTTATACATTCTACGATTTTAGAGGTTAGACGTTTTAAAGATGCTAGAATTCAGACTTCTTTAGGATTCTAGAATTTGTGCCTTGTAGGATTCCAGAATTCACACTTTCTAGCATTCTAGAATTCAGATATTTCTTGATGCTAGAATTCAGTCGTTGTAAAATTCTAGAATTCAGACATCATCGCTGGATTCTAAAATTAAGACTTTCCACAATTCTAGGACTAACATTTTTTAGGGTTTTAGAATTGAGACATTTTATCATTGTAGAATTCTAGAATATGGACATCCTCATATTCTAGAATTCAGACATTTTATGATTTTAGGATACATACAGTTTAGCACTATAGAATTCAGACCTTTTTAAGATTCTAGAATTCATACATTTCAGGATTCTAGTATTCAGACATTCTATCATTCTTCCATTCATAGACCTTATGATTCTACAATTCATCTCTTCTAGGATTCTGGAACTCATCCTATATTATAATTCCCAATTTCAAACGTTCCTGTATTCTAGAATTTAGACATTTTGTGATTCTAGAATTCAGATATTCTAAAGCTCTAGAATTCAGATATGGTTGGAGTCCAGATTTCAGACTTTCTACAATTCTAGAACTCAGATATTTTGTGTTTCCAGAATTTCACACATTCCAGGATTCTAAAGTTCAATCCTGTCTTAGGATTCTAGAATGCGTACCTTCTAGGATTCTGGAATTCATACAGGTTGGGGTTCTAGAATTCATACATTCTAGGATTCCAGAATTCAAACCTTTATAGGATTCTAGAATTAATTCATTCAAGGATTCTGGAATCCGGACCTTTTTAGGATTCTAGAACTCATCCATGCTAAGATTCCGGAATTTAGACCAGTTTAAGATTCTAGAATTCATACACTCTAAAATTCTAGAATGCCTACGTTCTAGGATTCTAAAATTCAGACTTTTTAAGGTTCTAGGATTCGGACATACTATAATTCTACAATTTCCACATTGCTTGAATTCTGGAATTCCGAATTTCTTCATTTATACCATTCTCGCATTTAAAAATTCTAAAATTCATGTATGTGGTGATTCTAGAATTCACACCTTCTCGGATTCTAGAATTCAGACCTCTTTAGGATTCCAGAATTCAGACTTTGTTCATTCTAGAACTCATGCATTAAAAGATTCTAGAATTCAGATCTATTTAGGATTCTAGAATTCATACATTCTAAGATTCTAGAATTCAGACCTAGTTAGGATTCTAGAATTCATACGTTTGGGCATTCTGGAATCCATACGTTCTAAACTTGCAAATTTTATGCATTCTACAATTCTAGGCTACACACCTTTCTAACATTGTGGAATCCATTCTTTCGAGGATTCTAAAATTCAGGCCTTCTTAAAGTTCTTGAATTCATACATTCTAGGATTCTAGGATTCTAGGATTTGGACACATTTATGATTCTAGAATTCATACATTCTAAAATTCTGGAACCCAGATCTTGTTAGGATTCTAGAATGCACACTTTATGGGATACTGGAATTCACACATTCTGTGAGTCTAGAATTCAGACATTGTTCCTGGCATTCAGACGTTCTAAAATTCTAGAATTCAGACATCGTGGGTTTCTGGAACGGAGGCATTCTGCAACACACATTTTAGTAGTCTTGCGTTCAGACATTCTGTGAATCTCGCATTCAGATATCCTATGATTCATGGAATCGTACCTTCCGGGATTCTGGAATTCACACTGTCCTAAGATTCCAGAACTCAGACGTTTCTTGATTCTACCATTCCGGAAATTAGACGTCCGGAGACTCTAGAATTCTAACATTTTATGACTCTAGAATTCAGACGTTTTAGGATTCTAGAATTCAGACGTTTTAGGATTCTAGAATTCAGACATTGGAAGATTCTAGAATTCGGACCTTTTAAAGATTCTAGAGTCCATACATTCTAGGAATCCATAATTCAGACATCTTCTGAGTCTAGGTTTTCAACATTTTCACATTGGAGAATTCAGACCTGTTGAAGATTCTAGAATGCATACATTCCGAGATTCTGGAATTCACACATACTAAAATTCTAGAATTGAGACATCTTTGGATTCTAGAATTGTATCTGTCTACAATTCTAGAACTCATACATTTTCTGATTCTAGAATTCAGATGTTTTATCATTTTACAATTCTGTAATTTGGACATGTGCAGATTCAGGATTCCAGCGTTTTATGATTCTAGATTCCATTCATTTTTGGATTCCAGAGTTCAGACCCTTTATGATTCTAGAAATCTGACATTCGATGATTCTACATTTCAGAAATATTTGGGATTCTAGAATTCATACACTCTTGAAATCTAGAATTCATACATTCTAGGATTCTGGAATTCATGCATTCTCAAATTAAAAATGTCACACATTCCAGAATTCTAGAATACATGCCTTCTTAACATTGTAGAAGCCATTCTTTCTAGGATTCCAAAATTCAGACGTTTTTACAATGGTAGAATTCATGCATTCTAGGATTCTAGGATATAGACATATTTAAGACTCTAGAATACATACATTCTAAAATTCTAGAATTCAGGTCTTGTTAGGATTCTAGAATTTATACATGATAGGATACTAGAATTCACATATTCTATGATTCTAGAATTCAGACATTTTATGTTTCTAGAATTCAGCCATTCTGAAATTCTGGAATTCAGCCATTGTTGGATTCTAGAATTGAGACCCTCTGCAACACACATTTTAGGAGTCTTGCATTCAGACATTCCATGATTCCCATATTCAGACATCTTATCATCCTAGAATTCAGACCTTCTAGGATTCTAGAATTTGCACTATTTACAGATTCTAGAATTCATACATTCAAGGAATCTATGATTCAGTCATGTTATGATTCTAGGATTTTGACATTTTTACATTGTAGAATTCAGAGCCGTTTAAGATTCTAGAATGCATACATTCCAAGATTCTAGAATTCAAACCTGCTAAAATTCTAGAATTCAGACATCGTTGGATTCTGGAAATTTAACATTCTACAATTCTAGAACACACACATTTTCAGATTCTCGAATTCAGACGTGTTATGATTCTACAATTCTAGAATTTAGACATCCGGAACTTCTAAATTCTCACCTTTTTTTTTTTTTGGTTCTAGAATTCAGACATTTTAGGATTCTAGAATTCATGCATTTGAAGATTCTGAAATCCAGATCTTTTTTTGGATGCCAGAATTCATATATTCTAGGGACCTAGGTTTCCTACTTTTTAGGTTTCTGGAAATCATACATTCTAGGATTCTGGAATTCCAGAATTCAGACCTTTAGAGGATTCTGGAGTTCATTCACTCTAGGATTCTAGATTTCAGACTTTTCTAGTATTCTAGAATTCATGTATTCTTATATTCTGGAATTGAGACCTTTTTCAGATTCTAGAATTCATACACCCTGGGATTCTAGCATTCATTCATTTTAGGATTCTAGAACTAAGACTTTTTATGGTCCTAGAATTCAGACATACTACCATTCGACAGTTCCGACATGCTTGCATTCTAGAATTCAGCATTTCTTCCATGGTAGAATTCACACATTTTAGAATTCGAAAATTTTGACATTTTAACGATTCCACAATTCATACATTTTTCGGATTCTAGAATTGAGGCATTTTATGATTCTAGAATTCATACATTCCGGAATTCTAGAATACAGACTTTTTAGGATTCAGAAATTTATACATTCTACGATTTTAGAGGTTAGACGTTTTAAAGATGCTAGAATTCAGACTTCTTTAGGATTCTAGAATTTGTGCCTTGTAGGATTCCAGAATTCACACTTTCTAGCATTCTAGAATTCAGATATTTCTTGATGCTAGAATTCAGTCGTTGTAAAATTCTAGAATTCAGACATCATCGCTGGATTCTAAAATTAAGACTTTCCACAATTCTAGGACTAACATTTTTTAGGGTTTTAGAATTGAGACATTTTATCATTGTAGAATTCTAGAATATGGACATCCTCATATTCTAGAATTCAGACATTTTATGATTTTAGGATACATACAGTTTAGCACTATAGAATTCAGACCTTTTTAAGATTCTAGAATTCATACATTTCAGGATTCTAGTATTCAGACATTCTATCATTCTTCCATTCATAGACCTTATGATTCTACAATTCATCTCTTCTAGGATTCTGGAACTCATCCTATATTATAATTCCCAATTTCAAACGTTCCTGTATTCTAGAATTTAGACATTTTGTGATTCTAGAATTCAGATATTCTAAAGCTCTAGAATTCAGATATGGTTGGAGTCCAGATTTCAGACTTTCTACAATTCTAGAACTCAGATATTTTGTGTTTCCAGAATTTCACACATTCCAGGATTCTAAAGTTCAATCCTGTCTTAGGATTCTAGAATGCGTACCTTCTAGGATTCTGGAATTCATACAGGTTGGGGTTCTAGAATTCATACATTCTAGGATTCCAGAATTCAAACCTTTATAGGATTCTAGAATTAATTCATTCAAGGATTCTAGAATCCGGACCTTTTTAGGATTCTAGAACTCATCCATGCTAAGATTCCGGAATTTAGACCAGTTTAAGATTCTAGAATTCATACACTCTAAAATTCTAGAATGCCTACGTTCTAGGATTCTAAAATTCAGACTTTTTAAGGTTCTAGGATTCGGACATACTATAATTCTACAATTTCCACATTGCTTGAATTCTGGAATTCCGAATTTCTTCATTTATACCATTCTCGCATTTAAAAATTCTAAAATTCATGTATGTGGTGATTCTAGAATTCACACCTTCTCGGATTCTAGAATTCAGACCTCTTTAGGATTCCAGAATTCAGACTTTGTTCATTCTAGAACTCATGCATTAAAAGATTCTAGAATTCAGATCTATTTAGGATTCTAGAATTCATACATTCTAAGATTCTAGAATTCAGACCTAGTTAGGATTCTAGAATTCATACGTTTGGGCATTCTGGAATCCATACGTTCTAAACTTGCAAATTTTATGCATTCTACAATTCTAGGCTACACACCTTTCTAACATTGTGGAATCCATTCTTTCGAGGATTCTAAAATTCAGGCCTTCTTAAAGTTCTTGAATTCATACATTCTAGGATTCTAGGATTCTAGGATTTGGACACATTTATGATTCTAGAATTCATACATTCTAAAATTCTGGAACCCAGATCTTGTTAGGATTCTAGAATGCATACTTTATGGGATACTGGAATTCACCCATTCTGTGAGTCTAGAATTCAGACATTGTTCCTGGCATTCAGACGTTCTAAAATTCTAGAATTCAGACATTGTGGGTTTCTGGAACGGAGGCATTCTGCAACACACATTTTAGTAGTCTTGCGTTCAGACATTCTGTGAATCTCGCATTCAGATATCCTATGATTCATGGAATCGTACCTTCCGGGATTCTGGAATTCACACTGTCCTAAGATTCCAGAACTCAGACGTTTCTTGATCCTACCATTCCGGAAATTAGACGTCCGGAGACTCTAGAATTCTAACATTTTATGACTCTAGAATTCAGACATTTTAGGATTCTAGAATTCAGTCGTTTTAGGATTCTAGAATTCAGACATTGGAAGATTATAGAATTCGGACCTTTTAAAGATTCTAGAGTCCATACATTCTAGGAATCCATAATTCAGACATCTTCTGAGTCTAGGTTTTCAACATTTTCACATTGGAGAATTCAGACCTGTTGAAGATTCTAGAATGCATACATTCCGAGATTCTGGAATTCACACATACTAAAATTCTAGAATTGAGACATCTTTGGATTCTAGAATTGTATCTGTCTACAATTCTAGAACTCATACATTTTCTGATTCTAGAATTCAGATGTTTTATCGTTTTACAATTCTGTAATTTGGACATGTGCAGATTCAGGATTCCAGCGTTTTATGATTCTAGATTCCATTCATTTTTGGATTCCAGAGTTCAGACCCTTTATGATTCTAGAAATCTGACATTCGATGATTCTACATTTCAGAAATATTTGGGATTCTAGAATTCATACACTCTTGAAATCTAGAATTCATACATTCTAGGATTCTGGAATTCATGCATTCTCAAATTAAAAATGTCACACATTCCAGAATTCTAGAATACATGCCTTCTTAACATTGTAGAAGCCATTCTTTCTAGGATTCCAAAATTCAGACGTTTTTACAATGGTAGAATTCATGCATTCTAGGATTCTAGGATATAGACATATTTAAGACTCTAGAATACATACATTCTAAAATTCTAGAATTCAGGTCTTGTTAGGATTCTAGAATTTATACATGATAGGATACTAGAATTCACATATTCTATGATTCTAGAATTCAGACATTTTATGTTTCTAGAATTCAGACATTCTGAAATTCTGGAATTCAGCCATTGTTGGATTCTAGAATTGAGACCCTCTGCAACACACATTTTAGGAGTCTTGCATTCAGACATTCCATGATTCCCATATTCAGACATCTTATCATCCTAGAATTCAGACCTTCTAGGATTCTAGAATTTGCACTATTTACAGATTCTAGAATTCATACATTCAAGGAATCTATGATTCAGTCATGTTATGATTCTAGGATTTTGACATTTTTACATTGTAGAATTCAGAGCCGTTTAAGATTCTAGAATGCTTACATTCCAAGATTCTAGAATTCAAACCTGCTAAAATTCTAGAATTCAGACATCGTTGGATTCTGGAAATTTAACATTCTACAATTCTAGAACACACACATTTTCAGATTCTCGAATTCAGACGTGTTATGATTCTACAATTCTAGAATTTAGACATCCGGAACTTCTAAATTCTCACCTTTTTTTTTTTTTTTTTGGTTCTAGAATTCAGACATTTTAGGATTCTAGAATTCATGCATTTGAAGATTCTGAAATCCGGATCTTTTTTTGGATGCCAGAATTCATATATTCTAGGGACCTAGGTTTCCTACTTTTTAGGTTTCTGGAAATCATACATTCTAGGATTCTGGAATTCCAGAATTCAGACCTTTAGAGCATTCTGGAGTTCATTCATTCTAGGATTCTAGGTTTCAGACTTTTCTAGTATTCTAGAATTCATGTATTCTTATATTCTGGAATTGAGACCTTTTTCAGATTCTAGAATTCATACACCCTGGGATTCTAGCATTCATTCATTTTAGGATTCTAGAACTAAGACTTTTTATGGTCCTAGAATTCAGATATACTACCATTCGACAGTTCCGACATGCTTGCATTCTAGAATTCAGCATTTCTTCCATGGTAGAATTCACACATTTTAGAATTCGAAAATTTTGACATTTTAACGATTCCACAATTCATACATTTTTCGGATTCTAGAATTGAGGCATTTTATGATTCTAGAATTCATACATTCCGGAATTCTAGAATACAGACTTTTTAGGATTCAGAAATTTATACATTCTACGATTTTAGAGGTTAGACGTTTTAAAGATGCTAGAATTCAGACTTCTTTAGGATTCTAGAATTTGTGCCTTGTAGGATTCCAGAATTCACACTTTCTAGCATTCTAGAATTCAGATATTTCTTGATGCTAGAATTCAGTCGTTGTAAAATTCTAGAATTCAGACATCATCGCTGGATTCTAAAATTAAGACTTTCCACAATTCTAGGACTAACATTTTTTAGGGTTTTAGAATTGAGACATTTTATCATTGTAGAATTCTAGAATATGGACATCCTCATATTCTAGAATTCAGACATTTTATGATTTTAGGATACATACAGTTTAGCACTATAGAATTCAGACCTTTTTAAGATTCTAGAATTCATACATTTCAGGATTCTAGTATTCAGACATTCTATCATTCTTCCATTCATAGACCTTATGATTCTACAATTCATCTCTTCTAGGATTCTGGAACTCATCCTATATTATAATTCCCAATTTCAAACGTTCCTGTATTCTAGAATTTAGACATTTTGTGATTCTAGAATTCAGATATTCTAAAGCTCTAGAATTCAGATATGGTTGGAGTCCAGATTTCAGACTTTCTACAATTCTAGAACTCAGATATTTTGTGTTTCCAGAATTTCACACATTCCAGGATTCTAAAGTTCAATCCTGTCTTAGGATTCTAGAATGCGTACCTTCTAGGATTCTGGAATTCATACAGGTTGGGGTTCTAGAATTCATACATTCTAGGATTCCAGAATTCAAACCTTTATAGGATTCTAGAATTAATTCATTCAAGGATTCTAGAATCCGGACCTTTTTAGGATTCTAGAACTCATCCATGCTAAGATTCCGGAATTTAGACCAGTTTAAGATTCTAGAATTCATACACTCTAAAATTCTAGAATGCCTACGTTCTAGGATTCTAAAATTCAGACTTTTTAAGGTTCTAGGATTCGGACATACTATAATTCTACAATTTCCACATTGCTTGAATTCTGGAATTCCGAATTTCTTCATTTATACCATTCTCGCATTTAAAAATTCTAAAATTCATGTATGTGGTGATTCTAGAATTCACACCTTCTCGGATTCTAGAATTCAGACCTCTTTAGGATTCCAGAATTCAGACTTTGTTCATTCTAGAACTCATGCATTAAAAGATTCTAGAATTCAGATCTATTTAGGATTCTAGAATTCATACATTCTAAGATTCTAGAATTCAGACCTAGTTAGGATTCTAGAATTCATACGTTTGGGCATTCTGGAATCCATACGTTCTAAACTTGCAAATTTTATGCATTCTACAATTCTAGGCTACACACCTTTCTAACATTGAGGAATCCATTCTTTCGAGGATTCTAAAATTCAGGCCTTCTTAAAGTTCTTGAATTCATACATTCTAGGATTCTAGGATTCTAGGATTTGGACACATTTATGATTCTAGAATTCATACATTCTAAAATTCTGGAACCCAGATCTTGTTAGGATTCTAGAATGCATACTTTATGGGATACTGGAATTCACACATTCTGTGAGTCTAGAATTCAGACATTGTTCCTGGCATTCAGACGTTCTAAAATTCTAGAATTCAGACATCGTGGGTTTCTGGAACGGAGGCATTCTGCAACACACATTTTAGTAGTCTTGCGTTCAGACATTCTGTGAATCTCGCATTCAGATATCCTATGATTCATGGAATCGTACCTTCCGGGATTCTGGAATTCACACTGTCCTAAGATTCCAGAACTCAGACGTTTCTTGATCCTACCATTCCGGAAATTAGACGTCCGGAGACTCTAGAATTCTAACATTTTATGACTCTAGAATTCAGACATTTTAGGATTCTAGAATTCAGACGTTTTAGGATTCTAGAATTCAGACATTGGAAGATTCTAGAATTCGGACCTTTTAAAGATTCTAGAGTCCATACATTCTAGGAATCCATAATTCAGACATCTTCTGAGTCTAGGTTTTCAACATTTTCACATTGGAGAATTCAGACCTGTTGAAGATTCTAGAATGCATACATTCCGAGATTCTGGAATTCACACATACTAAAATTCTAGAATTGAGACATCTTTGGATTCTAGAATTGTATCTGTCTACAATTCTAGAACTCATACATTTTCTGATTCTAGAATTCAGATGTTTTATCGTTTTACAATTCTGTAATTTGGACATGTGCAGATTCAGGATTCCAGCGTTTTATGATTCTAGATTCCATTCATTTTTGGATTCCAGAGTTCAGACCCTTTATGATTCTAGAAATCTGACATTCGATGATTCTACATTTCAGAAATATTTGGGATTCTAGAATTCATACACTCTTGAAATCTAGAATTCATACATTCTAGGATTCTGGAATTCATGCATTCTCAAATTAAAAATGTCACACATTCCAGAATTCTAGAATACATGCCTTCTTAACATTGTAGAAGCCATTCTTTCTAGGATTCCAAAATTCAGACGTTTTTACAATGGTAGAATTCATGCATTCTAGGATTCTAGGATATAGACATATTTAAGACTCTAGAATACATACATTCTAAAATTCTAGAATTCAGGTCTTGTTAGGATTCTAGAATTTATACATGATAGGATACTAGAATTCACATATTCTATGATTCTAGAATTCAGACATTTTATGTTTCTAGAATTCAGACATTCTGAAATTCTGGAATTCAGCCATTGTTGGATTCTAGAATTGAGACCCTCTGCAACACACATTTTAGGAGTCTTGCATTCAGACATTCCATGATTCCCATATTCAGACATCTTATCATCCTAGAATTCAGACCTTCTAGGATTCTAGAATTTGCACTATTTACAGATTCTAGAATTCATACATTCAAGGAATCTATGATTCAGTCATGTTATGATTCTAGGATTTTGACATTTTTACATTGTAGAATTCAGAGCCGTTTAAGATTCTAGAATGCATACATTCCAAGATTCTAGAATTCAAACCTGCTAAAATTCTAGAATTCAGACATCGTTGGATTCTGGAAATTTAACATTCTACAATTCTAGAACACACACATTTTCAGATTCTCGAATTCAGACGTGTTATGATTCTACAATTCTAGAATTTAGACATCCGGAACTTCTAAATTGTCACCTTTTTTTTTTTTTTTTTTGGTTCTAGAATTCAGACATTTTAGGATTCTAGAATTCATGCATTTGAAGATTCTGAAATCCGGATCTTTTTTTGGATGCCAGAATTCATATATTCTAGGGACCTAGGTTTCCTACTTTTTAGGTTTCTGGAAATCATACATTCTAGGATTCTGGAATTCCAGAATTCAGACCTTTAGAGCATTCTGGAGTTCATTCATTCTAGGATTCTAGGTTTCAGACTTTTCTAGTATTCTAGAATTCATGTATTCTTATATTCTGGAATTGAGACCTTTTTCAGATTCTAGAATTCATACACCCTGGGATTCTAGCATTCATTCATTTTAGGATTCTAGAACTAAGACTTTTTATGGTCCTAGAATTCAGACATACTACCATTCGACAGTTCCGACATGCTTGCATTCTAGAATTCAGCATTTCTTCCATGGTAGAATTCACACATTTTAGAATTCGAAAATTTTGACATTTTAACGATTCCACAATTCATACATTTTTCGGATTCTAGAATTGAGGCATTTTATGATTCTAGAATTCATACATTCCGGAATTCTAGAATACAGACTTTTTAGGATTCAGAAATTTATACATTCTACGATTTTAGAGGTTAGACGTTTTAAAGATGCTAGAATTCAGACTTCTTTAGGATTCTAGAATTTGTGCCTTGTAGGATTCCAGAATTCACACTTTCTAGCATTCTAGAATTCAGATATTTCTTGATGCTAGAATTCAGTCGTTGTAAAATTCTAGAATTCAGACATCATCGCTGGATTCTAAAATTAAGACTTTCCACAATTCTAGGACTAACATTTTTTAGGGTTTTAGAATTGAGACATTTTATCATTGTAGAATTCTAGAATATGGACATCCTCATATTCTAGAATTCAGACATTTTATGATTTTAGGATACATACAGTTTAGCACTATAGAATTCAGACCTTTTTAAGATTCTAGAATTCATACATTTCAGGATTCTAGTATTCAGACATTCTATCATTCTTCCATTCATAGACCTTATGATTCTACAATTCATCTCTTCTAGGATTCTGGAACTCATCCTATATTATAATTCCCAATTTCAAACGTTCCTGTATTCTAGAATTTAGACATTTTGTGATTCTAGAATTCAGATATTCTAAAGCTCTAGAATTCAGATATGGTTGGAGTCCAGATTTCAGACTTTCTACAATTCTAGAACTCAGATATTTTGTGTTTCCAGAATTTCACACATTCCAGG
The DNA here is from genome assembly GCF_048565385.1 of Saimiri boliviensis. NCBI lineage: Eukaryota > Metazoa > Chordata > Mammalia > Primates > Cebidae > Saimiri > Saimiri boliviensis. The sequence continues at coordinate 80,048,154 of NC_133470.1, read as the reverse complement.
ATTCTAAAGTTCAATCCTGTCTTAGGATTCTAGAATGCGTACCTTCTAGGATTCTGGAATTCATACAGGTTGGGGTTCTAGAATTCATACATTCTAGGATTCCAGAATTCAAACCTTTATAGGATTCTAGAATTAATTCATTCAAGGATTCTAGAATCCGGACCTTTTTAGGATTCTAGAACTCATACATGCTAAGATTCCGGAATTTAGACCAGTTTAAGATTCTAGAATTCATACACTCTAAAATTCTAGAATGCCTACCTTCTAGGATTCTAAAATTCAGACTTTTTAAGGTTCTAGGATTCGGACATACTATAATTCTACAATTTCCACATTGCTTGAATTCTGGAATTCCGAATTTCTTCATTTATACCATTCTCGCATTTAAAAATTCTAAAATTCATGTATGTGGTGATTCTAGAATTCACACCTTCTCGGATTCTAGAATTCAGACCTCTTTAGGATTCCAGAATTCAGACTTTGTTCATTCTAGAACTCATGCATTAAAAGATTCTAGAATTCAGATCTATTTAGGATTCTAGAATTCATACATTCTAAGATTCTAGAATTCAGACCTAGTTAGGATTCTAGAATTCATACGTTTGGGCATTCTGGAATCCATACGTTCTAAACTTGCAAATTTTATGCATTCTACAATTCTAGGGTACACACCTTTCTAACATTGTGGAATCCATTCTTTCGAGGATTCTAAAATTCAGGCCTTCTTAAAGTTCTTGAATTCATACATTCTAGGATTCTAGGATTCTAGGATTTGGACACATTTAAGATTCTAGAATTCATACATTCTAAAATTCTGGAACCCAGATCTTGTTAGGATACTAGAATGCATACATTATGGGATACTGGAATTCACCCATTCTGTGAGTCTAGAATTCAGACATTGTTTCTGGCATTCAGACGTTCTAAAATTCTAGAATTCAGACATCGTGGGTTTCTGGAACGGAGACATTCTGCAACACACATTTTAGTAGTCTTGCGTTCAGACATTCTGTGAATCTCGCATTCAGATATCCTATGATTCATGGAATCGTACCTTCCGGGATTCTGGAATTCACACTGTCCTAAGATTCCAGAACTCAGACGTTTCTTGATTCTACCATTCCGGAAATTAGACGTCCGGAGACTCTAGAATTCTAACATTTTATGACTCTAGAATTCAGACGTTTTAGGATTCTAGAATTCAGACGTTTTAGGATTCTAGAATTCAGACATTGGAAGATTCTAGAATTCGGACCTTTTAAAGATTCTAGAGTCCATACATTCTAGGAATCCATAATTCAGACATCTTCTGAGTCTAGGTTTTCAACATTTTCACATTGGAGAATTCAGACCTGTTGAAGATTCTAGAATGCATACATTCCGAGATTCTGGAATTCACACATACTAAAATTCTAGAATTGAGACATCTTTGGATTCTAGAATTGTATCTGTCTACAATTCTAGAACTCATACATTTTCAGATTCTAGAATTCAGATGTTTTATCGTTTTACAATTATGTAATTTGGACATGTGCAGATTCAGGATTCCAGCGTTTTATGATTCTAGATTCCATTCATTTTTGGATTCTAGAGTTCAGACCCTTTATGATTCTAGAAATCTGACATTCGATGATTCTAGATTTCAGAAATATTTGGGATTCTAGAATTCATACACTCTTGAAATCTAGAATTCATACATTCTAGGATTCTGGAATTCATGCATTCTCAAATTAAAAAAAGTCACACATTCCAGAATTCTAGAATACATGCCTTCTTAACATTGTAGAAGCCATTCTTTCTAGGATTCCAAAATTCAGACGTTTTTACAATGGTAGAATTCATGCATTCTAGGATTCTAGGATATAGACATATTTAAGACTCTAGAATACATACATTCTAAAATTCTAGAATTCAGGTCTTGTTAGGATTCTAGAATTTATACATGATAGGATACTAGAATTCACATATTCTATGATTCTAGAATTCAGACATTTTATGTTTCTAGAATTCAGACATTCTGAAATTCTGGAATTCAGCCATTGTTGGATTCTAGAATTGAGACCCTCTGCAACACACATTTTAGGAGTCTTGCATTCAGACATTCCATGATTCCCATATTCAGACATCTTATCATCCTAGAATTCAGACCTTCTAGGATTCTAGAATTTGCACTATGTACAGATTCTAGAATTCATACATTCAAGGAATCTATGATTCAGTCATGTTATGATTCTAGGATTTTGACATTTTTACATTGTAGAATTCAGAGCCGTTTAACATTCTAGAATGCATACATTCCAAGAATCTAGAATTCAAACCTGCTAAAATTCTAGAATTCAGACATCGTTGGATTCTGGAAATTTAACATTCTACAATTCTAGAACACACACATTTTCAGATTCTCGAATTCAGACGTGTTATGATTCTACAATTCTAGAATTTAGACATCCGGAACTTCTAAATTCTCACCTTTTTTTTTTTTTTTTTTTTGGTTCTAGAATTCAGACATTTTAGGATTCTAGAATTCATGCATTTGAAGATTCTGAAATCCGGATCTTTTTTTGGATGCCAGAATTCATATATTCTAGGGACCTAGGTTTCCTACTTTTTAGGTTTCTGGAAATCATACATTCTAGGATTCTGGAATTCCAGAATTCAGACCTTTAGAGGATTCTGGAGTTCATTCATTCTAGGATTCTAGGTTTCAGACTTTTCTAGTATTCTAGAATTCATGTATTCTTATATTCTGGAATTGAGACTTTTTTCAGATTCTAGAATTCATACACCCTGGGATTCTAGCATTCATTCATTTTAGGATTCTAGAACTAAGACTTTTTATGGTCCTAGAATTCAGACATACTACCATTCGACAGTTCCGACATGCTTGCATTCTAGAATTCAGCATTTCTTCCATGGTAGAATTCACACATTTTAGAATTCGAAAATTTTGACATTTTAACGATTCCACAATTCATACATTTTTCGGATTCTAGAATTGAGGCATTTTATGATTCTAGAATTCATACATTCCGGAATTCTAGAATACAGACTTTTTAGGATTCAGAAATTTATACATTCTACGATTTTAGAGGTTAGACGTTTTAAAGATGCTAGAATTCAGACTTCTTTAGGATTCTAGAATTTGTGCCTTGTAGGATTCCAGAATTCACACTTTCTAGCATTCTAGAATTCAGATATTTCTTGATGCTAGAATTCAGTCATTGTAAAATTCTAGAATTCAGACATCATCGCTGGATTCTAAAATTAAGACTTTCCACAATTCTAGGACTAACATTTTTTAGGGTTTTAGAATTGAGACATTTTATCATTGTAGAATTCTAGAATATGGACATCCTCATATTCTAGAATTCAGACATTTTATGATTTTAGGATTCATACAGTTTAGCACTATAGAATTCAGACCTTTTTAAGATTCTAGAATTCATACATTTCAGGATTCTAGTATTCAGACATTCTATCATTCTTCCATTCATAGACCTTATGATTCTACAATTCATCTCTTCTAGGATTCTGGAACTCATCCTATATTATAATTCCCAATTTCAAACGTTCCTGTATTCTAGAATTTAGACATTTTGTGATTCTAGAATTCAGATATTCTAAAGCTCTAGAATTCAGATATGGTTGGAGTCCAGATTTCAGACTTTCTACAATTCTAGAACTCAGATATTTTGTGTTTCCAGAATTTCACACATTCCAGGATTCTAAAGTTCAATCCTGTCTTAGGATTCTAGAATGCGTACCTTCTAGGATTCTGGAATTCATACAGGTTGGGGTTCTAGAATTCATACATTCTAGGATTCCAGAATTCAAACCTTTATAGGATTCTAGAATTAATTCATTCAAGGATTCTAGAATCCGGACCTTTTTAGGATTCTAGAACTCATACATGCTAAGATTCCGGAATTTAGACCAGTTTAAGATTCTAGAATTCATACACTCTAAAATTCTAGAATGCCTACCTTCTAGGATTCTAAAATTCAGACTTTTTAAGGTTCTAGGATTCGGACATACTATAATTCTACAATTTCCACATTGCTTGAATTCTGGAATTCCGAATTTCTTCATTTATACCATTCTCGCATTTAAAAATTCTAAAATTCATGTATGTGGTGATTCTAGAATTCACACCTTCTCGGATTCTAGAATTCAGACCTCTTTAGGATTCCAGAATTCAGACTTTGTTCATTCTAGAACTCATGCATTAAAAGATTCTAGAATTCAGATCTATTTAGGATTCTAGAATTCATACATTCTAAGATTCTAGAATTCAGACCTAGTTAGGATTCTAGAATTCATACGTTTGGGCATTCTGGAATCCATACGTTCTAAACTTGCAAATTTTATGCATTCTACAATTCTAGGCTACACACCTTTCTAACATTGTGGAATCCATTCTTTCGAGGATTCTAAAATTCAGGCCTTCTTAAAGTTCTTGAATTCATACATTCTAGGATTCTAGGATTCTAGGATTTGGACACATTTAAGATTCTAGAATTCATACATTCTAAAATTCTGGAACCCAGATCTTGTTAGGATACTAGAATGCATACATTATGGGATACTGGAATTCACCCATTCTGTGAGTCTAGAATTCAGACATTGTTTCTGGCATTCAGACGTTCTAAAATTCTAGAATTCAGACATCGTGGGTTTCTGGAACGGAGACATTCTGCAACACACATTTTAGTAGTCTTGCGTTCAGACATTCTGTGAATCTCGCATTCAGATATCCTATGATTCATGGAATCGTACCTTCCGGGATTCTGGAATTCACACTGTCCTAAGATTCCAGAACTCAGACGTTTCTTGATTCTACCATTCCGGAAATTAGACGTCCGGAGACTCTAGAATTCTAACATTTTATGACTCTAGAATTCAGACGTTTTAGGATTCTAGAATTCAGACGTTTTAGGATTCTAGAATTCAGACATTGGAAGATTCTAGAATTCGGACCTTTTAAAGATTCTAGAGTCCATACATTCTAGGAATCCATAATTCAGACATCTTCTGAGTCTAGGTTTTCAACATTTTCACATTGGAGAATTCAGACCTGTTGAAGATTCTAGAATGCATACATTCCGAGATTCTGGAATTCACACATACTAAAATTCTAGAATTGAGACATCTTTGGATTCTAGAATTGTATCTGTCTACAATTCTAGAACTCATACATTTTCAGATTCTAGAATTCAGATGTTTTATCGTTTTACAATTCTGTAATTTGGACATGTGCAGATTCAGGATTCCAGCGTTTCATGATTCTAGATTCCATTCATTTTTGGATTCTAGAGTTCAGACCCTTTATGATTCTAGAAATCTGACATTCGATGATTCTAGATTTCAGAAATATTTGGGATTCTAGAATTCATACACTCTTGAAATCTAGAATTCATACATTCTAGGATTCTGGAATTCATGCATTCTCAAATTAAAAAAAGTCACACATTCCAGAATTCTAGAATACATGCCTTCTTAACATTGTAGAAGCCATTCTTTCTAGGATTCCAAAATTCAGACGTTTTTACAATGGTAGAATTCATGCATTCTAGGATTCTAGGATATAGACATATTTAAGACTCTAGAATACATACATTCTAAAATTCTAGAATTCAGGTCTTGTTAGGATTCTAGAATTTATACATGATAGGATACTAGAATTCACATATTCTATGATTCTAGAATTCAGACATTTTATGTTTCTAGAATTCAGACATTCTGAAATTCTGGAATTCAGCCATTGTTGGATTCTAGAATTGAGACCCTCTGCAACACACATTTTAGGAGTCTTGCATTCAGACATTCCATGATTCCCATATTCAGACATCTTATCATCCTAGAATTCAGACCTTCTAGGATTCTAGAATTTGCACTATGTACAGATTCTAGAATTCATACATTCAAGGAATCTATGATTCAGTCATGTTATGATTCTAGGATTTTGACATTTTTACATTGTAGAATTCAGAGCCGTTTAACATTCTAGAATGCATACATTCCAAGAATCTAGAATTCAAACCTGCTAAAATTCTAGAATTCAGACATCGTTGGATTCTGGAAATTTAACATTCTACAATTCTAGAACACACACATTTTCAGATTCTCGAATTCAGACGTGTTATGATTCTACAATTCTAGAATTTAGACATCCGGAACTTCTAAATTCTCACCTTTTTTTTTTTTTTTTTTTTGGTTCTAGAATTCAGACATTTTAGGATTCTAGAATTCATGCATTTGAAGATTCTGAAATCCGGATCTTTTTTTGGATGCCAGAATTCATATATTCTAGGGACCTAGGTTTCCTACTTTTTAGGTTTCTGGAAATCATACATTCTAGGATTCTGGAATTCCAGAATTCAGACCTTTAGAGGATTCTGGAGTTCATTCATTCTAGGATTCTAGGTTTCAGACTTTTCTAGTATTCTAGAATTCATGTATTCTTATATTCTGGAATTGAGACTTTTTTCAGATTCTAGAATTCATACACCCTGGGATTCTAGCATTCATTCATTTTAGGATTCTAGAACTAAGACTTTTTATGGTCCTAGAATTCAGACATACTACCATTCGACAGTTCCGACATGCTTGCATTCTAGAATTCAGCATTTCTTCCATGGTAGAATTCACACATTTTAGAATTCGAAAATTTTGACATTTTAACGATTCCACAATTCATACATTTTTCGGATTCTAGAATTGAGGCATTTTATGATTCTAGAATTCATACATTCCGGAATTCTAGAATACAGACTTTTTAGGATTCAGAAATTTATACATTCTACGATTTTAGAGGTTAGACGTTTTAAAGATGCTAGAATTCAGACTTCTTTAGGATTCTAGAATTTGTGCCTTGTAGGATTCCAGAATTCACACTTTCTAGCATTCTAGAATTCAGATATTTCTTGATGCTAGAATTCAGTCATTGTAAAATTCTAGAATTCAGACATCATCGCTGGATTCTAAAATTAAGACTTTCCACAATTCTAGGACTAACATTTTTTAGGGTTTTAGAATTGAGACATTTTATCATTGTAGAATTCTAGAATATGGACATCCTCATATTCTAGAATTCAGACATTTTATGATTTTAGGATTCATACAGTTTAGCACTATAGAATTCAGACCTTTTTAAGATTCTAGAATTCATACATTTCAGGATTCTAGTATTCAGACATTCTATCATTCTTCCATTCATAGACCTTATGATTCTACAATTCATCTCTTCTAGGATTCTGGAACTCATCCTATATTATAATTCCCAATTTCAAACGTTCCTGTATTCTAGAATTTAGACATTTTGTGATTCTAGAATTCAGATATTCTAAAGCTCTAGAATTCAGATATGGTTGGAGTCCAGATTTCAGACTTTCTACAATTCTAGAACTCAGATATTTTGTGTTTCCAGAATTTCACACATTCCAGGATTCTAAAGTTCAATCCTGTCTTAGGATTCTAGAATGCGTACCTTCTAGGATTCTGGAATTCATACAGGTTGGGGTTCTAGAATTCATACATTCTAGGATTCCAGAATTCAAACCTTTATAGGATTCTAGAATTAATTCATTCAAGGATTCTAGAATCCGGACCTTTTTAGGATTCTAGAACTCATACATGCTAAGATTCCGGAATTTAGACCAGTTTAAGATTCTAGAATTCATACACTCTAAAATTCTAGAATGCCTACCTTCTAGGATTCTAAAATTCAGACTTTTTAAGGTTCTAGGATTCGGACATACTATAATTCTACAATTTCCACATTGCTTGAATTCTGGAATTCCGAATTTCTTCATTTATACCATTCTCGCATTTAAAAATTCTAAAATTCATGTATGTGGTGATTCTAGAATTCACACCTTCTCGGATTCTAGAATTCAGACCTCTTTAGGATTCCAGAATTCAGACTTTGTTCATTCTAGAACTCATGCATTAAAAGATTCTAGAATTCAGATCTATTTAGGATTCTAGAATTCATACATTCTAAGATTCTAGAATTCAGACCTAGTTAGGATTCTAGAATTCATACGTTTGGGCATTCTGGAATCCATACGTTCTAAACTTGCAAATTTTATGCATTCTACAATTCTAGGCTACACACCTTTCTAACATTGTGGAATCCATTCTTTCGAGGATTCTAAAATTCAGGCCTTCTTAAAGTTCTTGAATTCATACATTCTAGGATTCTAGGATTCTAGGATTTGGACACATTTAAGATTCTAGAATTCATACATTCTAAAATTCTGGAACCCAGATCTTGTTAGGATACTAGAATGCATACATTATGGGATACTGGAATTCACCCATTCTGTGAGTCTAGAATTCAGACATTGTTTCTGGCATTCAGACGTTCTAAAATTCTAGAATTCAGACATCGTGGGTTTCTGGAACGGAGACATTCTGCAACACACATTTTAGTAGTCTTGCGTTCAGACATTCTGTGAATCTCGCATTCAGATATCCTATGATTCATGGAATCGTACCTTCCGGGATTCTGGAATTCACACTGTCCTAAGATTCCAGAACTCAGACGTTTCTTGATTCTACCATTCCGGAAATTAGACGTCCGGAGACTCTAGAATTCTAACATTTTATGACTCTAGAATTCAGACGTTTTAGGATTCTAGAATTCAGACGTTTTAGGATTCTAGAATTCAGACATTGGAAGATTCTAGAATTCGGACCTTTTAAAGATTCTAGAGTCCATACATTCTAGGAATCCATAATTCAGACATCTTCTGAGTCTAGGTTTTCAACATTTTCACATTGGAGAATTCAGACCTGTTGAAGATTCTAGAATGCATACATTCCGAGATTCTGGAATTCACACATACTAAAATTCTAGAATTGAGACATCTTTGGATTCTAGAATTGTATCTGTCTACAATTCTAGAACTCATACATTTTCAGATTCTAGAATTCAGATGTTTTATCGTTTTACAATTCTGTAATTTGGACATGTGCAGATTCAGGATTCCAGCGTTTTATGATTCTAGATTCCATTCATTTTTGGATTCTAGAGTTCAGACCCTTTATGATTCTAGAAATCTGACATTCGATGATTCTAGATTTCAGAAATATTTGGGATTCTAGAATTCATACACTCTTGAAATCTAGAATTCATACATTCTAGGATTCTGGAATTCATGCATTCTCAAATTAAAAAAAGTCACACATTCCAGAATTCTAGAATACATGCCTTCTTAACATTGTAGAAGCCATTCTTTCTAGGATTCCAAAATTCAGACGTTTTTACAATGGTAGAATTCATGCATTCTAGGATTCTAGGATATAGACATATTTAAGACTCTAGAATACATACATTCTAAAATTCTAGAATTCAGGTCTTGTTAGGATTCTAGAATTTATACATGATAGGATACTAGAATTCACATATTCTATGATTCTAGAATTCAGACATTTTATGTTTCTAGAATTCAGACATTCTGAAATTCTGGAATTCAGCCATTGTTGGATTCTAGAATTGAGACCCTCTGCAACACACATTTTAGGAGTCTTGCATTCAGACATTCCATGATTCCCATATTCAGACATCTTATCATCCTAGAATTCAGACCTTCTAGGATTCTAGAATTTGCACTATGTACAGATTCTAGAATTCATACATTCAAGGAATCTATGATTCAGTCATGTTATGATTCTAGGATTTTGACATTTTTACATTGTAGAATTCAGAGCCGTTTAAGATTCTAGAATGCATACATTCCAAGAATCTAGAATTCAAACCTGCTAAAATTCTAGAATTCAGACATCGTTGGATTCTGGAAATTTAACATTCTACAATTCTAGAACACACACATTTTCAGATTCTCGAATTCAGACGTGTTATGATTCTACAATTCTAGAATTTAGACATCCGGAACTTCTAAATTCTCACCTTTTTTTTTTTTTTTTTTTTTGGTTCTAGAATTCAGACATTTTAGGATTCTAGAATTCATGCATTTGAAGATTCTGAAATCCGGATCTTTTTTTGGATGCCAGAATTCATATATTCTAGGGACCTAGGTTTCCTACTTTTTAGGTTTCTGGAAATCATGCATTCTAGGATTCTGGAATTCCAGAATTCAGACCTTTAGAGCATTCTGGAGTTCATTCATTCTAGGATTCTAGGTTTCAGACTTTTCTAGTATTCTAGAATTCATGTATTCTTATATTCTGGAATTGAGACCTTTTTCAGATTCTAGAATTCATACACCCTGGGATTCTAGCATTCATTCATTTTAGGATTCTAGAACTAAGACTTTTTATGGTCCTAGAATTCAGACATACTACCATTCGACAGTTCCGACATGCTTGCATTCTAGAATTCAGCATTTCTTCCATGGTAGAATTCACACATTTTAGAATTCGAAAATTTTGACATTTTAACGATTCCACAATTCATACATTTTTCGGATTCTAGAATTGAGGCATTTTATGATTCTAGAATTCATACATTCCGGAATTCTAGAATACAGACTTTTTAGGATTCAGAAATTTATACATTCTACGATTTTAGAGGTTAGACGTTTTAAAGATGCTAGAATTCAGACTTCTTTAGGATTCTAGAATTTGTGCCTTGTAGGATTCCAGAATTCACACTTTCTAGCATTCTAGAATTCAGATATTTCTTGATGCTAGAATTCAGTCGTTGTAAAATTCTAGAATTCAGACATCATCGCTGGATTCTAAAATTAAGACTTTCCACAATTCTAGGACTAACATTTTTTAGGGTTTTAGAATTGAGACATTTTATCATTGTAGAATTCTAGAATATGGACATCCTCATATTCTAGAATTCAGACATTTTATGATTTTAGGATACATACAGTTTAGCACTATAGAATTCAGACCTTTTTAAGATTCTAGAATTCATACATTTCAGGATTCTAGTATTCAGACATTCTATCATTCTTCCATTCATAGACCTTATGATTCTACAATTCATCTCTTCTAGGATTCTGGAACTCATCCTATATTATAATTCCCAATTTCAAACGTTCCTGTATTCTAGAATTTAGACATTTTGTGATTCTAGAATTCAGATATTCTAAAGCTCTAGAATTCAGATATGGTTGGAGTCCAGATTTCAGACTTTCTACAATTCTAGAACTCAGATATTTTGTGTTTCCAGAATTTCACACATTCCAGGATTCTAAAGTTCAATCCTGTCTTAGGATTCTAGAATGCGTACCTTCTAGGATTCTGGAATTCATACAGGTTGGGGTTCTAGAATTCATACATTCTAGGATTCCAGAATTCAAACCTTTATAGGATTCTAGAATTAATTCATTCAAGGATTCTAGAATCCGGACCTTTTTAGGATTCTAGAACTCATACATGCTAAGATTCCGGAATTTAGACCAGTTTAAGATTCTAGAATTCATACACTCTAAAATTCTAGAATGCCTACGTTCTAGGATTCTAAAATTCAGACTTTTTAAGGTTCTAGGATTCGGACATACTATAATTCTACAATTTCCACACTGCTTGAATTCTGGAATTCCGAATTTCTTCACTTATACCATTCTCGCATTTAAAAATTCTAGAATTCATGTATTCGGTGATTCTAGAATTCACACCTTCTCGGATTCTAGAATTCAGACCTCTTTAGGATTCCAGAATTCAGACTTTGTTCATTCTAGAACTCATGCATTAAAAGATTCTAGAATTCAGATCTATTTAGGATTCTAGAATTCATACATTCTAAGATTCTAGAATTCAGACCTAGTTAGGATTCTAGAATTCATACGTTTGGGCATTCTGGAATCCATACGTTCTAAACTTGCAAATTTTATGCATTCTACAATTCTAGGGTACACACCTTTCTAACATTGTGGAATCCATTCTTTCGAGGATTCTAAAATTCAGGCCTTCTTAAAGTTCTTGAATTCATACATTCTAGGATTCTAGGATTCTAGGATTTGGACACATTTAAGATTCTAGAATTCATACATTCTAAAATTCTGGAACCCAGATCTTGTTAGGATACTAGAATGCATACATTATGGGATACTGGAATTCACCCATTCTGTGAGTCTAGAATTCAGACATTGTTTCTGGCATTCAGACGTTCTAAAATTCTAGAATTCAGACATCGTGGGTTTCTGGAACGGAGACATTCTGCAACACACATTTTAGTAGTCTTGCGTTCAGACATTCTGTGAATCTCGCATTCAGATATCCTATGATTCATGGAATCGTACCTTCCGGGATTCTGGAATTCACACTGTCCTAAGATTCCAGAACTCAGACGTTTCTTGATTCTACCATTCCGGAAATTAGACGTCCGGAGACTCTAGAATTCTAACATTTTATGACTCTAGAATTCAGACGTTTTAGGATTCTAGAATTCAGACGTTTTAGGATTCTAGAATTCAGACATTGGAAGATTCTAGAATTCGGACCTTTTAAAGATTCTAGAGTCCATACATTCTAGGAATCCATAATTCAGACATCTTCTGAGTCTAGGTTTTCAACATTTTCACATTGGAGAATTCAGACCTGTTGAAGATTCTAGAATGCATACATTCCGAGATTCTGGAATTCACACATACTAAAATTCTAGAATTGAGACATCTTTGGATTCTAGAATTGTATCTGTCTACAATTATAGAACTCATACATTTTCAGATTCTAGAATTCAGATGTTTTATCGTTTTACAATTCTGTAATTTGGACATGTGCAGATTCAGGATTCCAGCGTTTTATGATTCTAGATTCCATTCATTTTTGGATTCTAGAGTTCAGACCCTTTATGATTCTAGAAATCTGACATTCGATGATTCTAGATTTCAGAAATATTTGGGATTCTAGAATTCATACACTCTTGAAATCTAGAATTCATACATTCTAGGATTCTGGAATTCATGCATTCTCAAATTAAAAAAAGTCACACATTCCAGAATTCTAGAATACATGCCTTCTTAACATTGTAGAAGCCATTCTTTCTAGGATTCCAAAATTCAGACGTTTTTACAATGGTAGAATTCATGCATTCTAGGATTCTAGGATATAGACATATTTAAGACTCTAGAATACATACATTCTAAAATTCTAGAATTCAGGTCTTGTTAGGATTCTAGAATTTATACATGATAGGATACTAGAATTCACATATTCTATGATTCTAGAATTCAGACATTTTATGTTTCTAGAATTCAGACATTCTGAAATTCTGGAATTCAGCCATTGTTGGATTCTAGAATTGAGACCCTCTGCAACACACATTTTAGGAGTCTTGCATTCAGACATTCCATGATTCCCATATTCAGACATCTTATCATCCTAGAATTCAGACCTTCTAGGATTCTAGAATTTGCACTATTTACAGATTCTAGAATTCATACATTCAAGGAATCTATGATTCAGTCATGTTATGATTCTAGGATTTTGACATTTTTACATTGTAGAATTCAGAGCCGTTTAAGATTCTAGAATGCATACATTCCAAGATTCTAGAATTCAAACCTGCTAAAATTCTAGAATTCAGACATCGTTGGATTCTGGAAATTTAACATTCTACAATTCTAGAACACACACATTTTCAGATTCTCGAATTCAGACGTGTTATGATTCTACAATTCTAGAATTTAGACATCCGGAACTTCTAAATTCTCACCTTTTTTTTTTTTTTTTTTGGTTCTAGAATTCAGACATTTTAGGATTCTAGAATTCATGCATTTGAAGATTCTGAAATCCGGATCTTTTTTTGGATGCCAGAATTCATATATTCTAGGGACCTAGGTTTCCTACTTTTTAGGTTTCTGGAAATCATACATTCTAGGATTCTGGAATTCCAGAATTCAGACCTTTAGAGCATTCTGGAGTTCATTCATTCTAGGATTCTAGGTTTCAGACTTTTCTAGTATTCTAGAATTCATGTATTCTTATATTCTGGAATTGAGACCTTTTTCAGATTCTAGAATTCATACACCCTGGGATTCTAGCATTCATTCATTTTAGGATTCTAGAACTAAGACTTTTTATGGTCCTAGAATTCAGACATACTACCATTCGACAGTTCCGACATGCTTGCATTCTAGAATTCAGCATTTCTTCCATGGTAGAATTCACACATTTTAGAATTCGAAAATTTTGACATTTTAACGATTCCACAATTCATACATTTTTCGGATTCTAGAATTGAGGCATTTTATGATTCTAGAATTCATACATTCCGGAATTCTAGAATACAGACTTTTTAGGATTCAGAAATTTATACATTCTACGATTTTAGAGGTTAGACGTTTTAAAGATGCTAGAATTCAGACTTCTTTAGGATTCTAGAATTTGTGCCTTGTAGGATTCCAGAATTCACACTTTCTAGCATTCTAGAATTCAGATATTTCTTGATGCTAGAATTCAGTCGTTGTAAAATTCTAGAATTCAGACATCATCGCTGGATTCTAAAATTAAGACTTTCCACAATTCTAGGACTAACATTTTTTAGGGTTTTAGAATTGAGACATTTTATCATTGTAGAATTCTAGAATATGGACATCCTCATATTCTAGAATTCAGACATTTTATGATTTTAGGATACATACAGTTTAGCACTATAGAATTCAGACCTTTTTAAGATTCTAGAATTCATACATTTCAGGATTCTAGTATTCAGACATTCTATCATTCTTCCATTCATAGACCTTATGATTCTACAATTCATCTCTTCTAGGATTCTGGAACTCATCCTATATTATAATTCCCAATTTCAAACGTTCCTGTATTCTAGAATTTAGACATTTTGTGATTCTAGAATTCAGATATTCTAAAGCTCTAGAATTCAGATATGGTTGGAGTCCAGATTTCAGACTTTCTACAATTCTAGAACTCAGATATTTTGTGTTTCCAGAATTTCACACATTCCAGGATTCTAAAGTTCAATCCTGTCTTAGGATTCTAGAATGCGTACCTTCTAGGATTCTGGAATTCATACAGGTTGGGGTTCTAGAATTCATACATTCTAGGATTCCAGAATTCAAACCTTTATAGGATTCTAGAATTAATTCATTCAAGGATTCTAGAATCCGGACCTTTTTAGGATTCTAGAACTCATCCATGCTAAGATTCCGGAATTTAGACCAGTTTAAGATTCTAGAATTCATACACTCTAAAATTCTAGAATGCCTACCTTCTAGGATTCTAAAATTCAGACTTTTTAAGGTTCTAGGATTCGGACATACTATAATTCTACAATTTCCACATTGCTTGAATTCTGGAATTCCGAATTTCTTCATTTATACCATTCTCGCATTTAAAAATTCTAAAATTCATGTATGTGGTGATTCTAGAATTCACACCTTCTCGGATTCTAGAATTCAGACCTCTTTAGGATTCCAGAATTCAGACTTTGTTCATTCTAGAACTCATGCATTAAAAGATTCTAGAATTCAGATCTATTTAGGATTCTAGAATTCATACATTCTAAGATTCTAGAATTCAGACCTAGTTAGGATTCTAGAATTCATACGTTTGGGCATTCTGGAATCCATACGTTCTAAACTTGCAAATTTTATGCATTCTACAATTCTAGGGTACACACCTTTCTAACATTGTGGAATCCATTCTTTCGAGGATTCTAAAATTCAGGCCTTCTTAAAGTTCTTGAATTCATACATTCTAGGATTCTAGGATTCTAGGATTTGGACACATTTAAGATTCTAGAATTCATACATTCTAAAATTCTGGAACCCAGATCTTGTTAGGATACTAGAATGCATACATTATGGGATACTGGAATTCACCCATTCTGTGAGTCTAGAATTCAGACATTGTTTCTGGCATTCAGACGTTCTAAAATTCTAGAATTCAGACATCGTGGGTTTCTGGAACGGAGACATTCTGCAACACACATTTTAGTAGTCTTGCGTTCAGACATTCTGTGAATCTCGCATTCAGATATCCTATGATTCATGGAATCGTACCTTCCGGGATTCTGGAATTCACACTGTCCTAAGATTCCAGAACTCAGACGTTTCTTGATTCTACCATTCCGGAAATTAGACGTCCGGAGACTCTAGAATTCTAACATTTTATGACTCTAGAATTCAGACGTTTTAGGATTCTAGAATTCAGACGTTTTAGGATTCTAGAATTCAGACATTGGAAGATTCTAGAATTCGGACCTTTTAAAGATTCTAGAGTCCATACATTCTAGGAATCCATAATTCAGACATCTTCTGAGTCTAGGTTTTCAACATTTTCACATTGGAGAATTCAGACCTGTTGAAGATTCTAGAATGCATACATTCCGAGATTCTGGAATTCACACATACTAAAATTCTAGAATTGAGACATCTTTGGATTCTAGAATTGTATCTGTCTACAATTCTAGAACTCATACATTTTCAGATTCTAGAATTCAGATGTTTTATCGTTTTACAATTCTGTAATTTGGACATGTGCAGATTCAGGATTCCAGCGTTTTATGATTCTAGATTCCATTCATTTTTGGATTCTAGAGTTCAGACCCTTTATGATTCTAGAAATCTGACATTCGATGATTCTAGATTTCAGAAATATTTGGGATTCTAGAATTCATACACTCTTGAAATCTAGAATTCATACATTCTAGGATTCTGGAATTCATGCATTCTCAAATTAAAAAAAGTCACACATTCCAGAATTCTAGAATACATGCCTTCTTAACATTGTAGAAGCCATTCTTTCTAGGATTCCAAAATTCAGACGTTTTTACAATGGTAGAATTCATGCATTCTAGGATTCTAGGATATAGACATATTTAAGACTCTAGAATACATACATTCTAAAATTCTAGAATTCAGGTCTTGTTAGGATTCTAGAATTTATACATGATAGGATACTAGAATTCACATATTCTATGATTCTATAATTCAGACATTTTATGTTTCTAGAATTCAGACATTCTGAAATTCTGGAATTCAGCCATTGTTGGATTCTAGAATTGAGACCCTCTGCAACACACATTTTAGGAGTCTTGCATTCAGACATTCCATGATTCCCATATTCAGACATCTTATCATCCTAGAATTCAGACCTTCTAGGATTCTAGAATTTGCACTATGTACAGATTCTAGAATTCATACATTCAAGGAATCTATGATTCAGTCATGTTATGATTCTAGGATTTTGACATTTTTACATTGTAGAATTCAGAGCCGTTTAACATTCTAGAATGCATACATTCCAAGAATCTAGAATTCAAACCTGCTAAAATTCTAGAATTCAGACATCGTTGGATTCTGGAAATTTAACATTCTACAATTCTAGAACACACACATTTTCAGATTCTCGAATTCAGACGTGTTATGATTCTACAATTCTAGAATTTAGACATCCGGAACTTCTAAATTCTCACCTTTTTTTTTTTTTTTTTTTTGGTTCTAGAATTCAGACATTTTAGGATTCTAGAATTCATGCATTTGAAGATTCTGAAATCCGGATCTTTTTTTGGATGCCAGAATTCATATATTCTAGGGACCTAGGTTTCCTACTTTTTAGGTTTCTGGAAATCATACATTCTAGGATTCTGGAATTCCAGAATTCAGACCTTTAGAGGATTCTGGAGTTCATTCATTCTAGGATTCTAGGTTTCAGACTTTTCTAGTATTCTAGAATTCATGTATTCTTATATTCTGGAATTGAGACTTTTTTCAGATTCTAGAATTCATACACCCTGGGATTCTAGCATTCATTCATTTTAGGATTCTAGAACTAAGACTTTTTATGGTCCTAGAATTCAGACATACTACCATTCGACAGTTCCGACATGCTTGCATTCTAGAATTCAGCATTTCTTCCATGGTAGAATTCACACATTTTAGAATTCGAAAATTTTGACATTTTAACGATTCCACAATTCATACATTTTTCGGATTCTAGAATTGAGGCATTTTATGATTCTAGAATTCATACATTCCGGAATTCTAGAATACAGACTTTTTAGGATTCAGAAATTTATACATTCTACGATTTTAGAGGTTAGACGTTTTAAAGATGCTAGAATTCAGACTTCTTTAGGATTCTAGAATTTGTGCCTTGTAGGATTCCAGAATTCACACTTTCTAGCATTCTAGAATTCAGATATTTCTTGATGCTAGAATTCAGTCATTGTAAAATTCTAGAATTCAGACATCATCGCTGGATTCTAAAATTAAGACTTTCCACAATTCTAGGACTAACATTTTTTAGGGTTTTAGAATTGAGACATTTTATCATTGTAGAATTCTAGAATATGGACATCCTCATATTCTAGAATTCAGACATTTTATGATTTTAGGATTCATACAGTTCAGCACTATAGAATTCAGACCTTTTTAAGATTCTAGAATTCATACATTTCAGGATTCTAGTATTCAGACATTCTATCATTCTTCCATTCATAGACCTTATGATTCTACAATTCATCTCTTCTAGGATTCTGGAACTCATCCTATATTATAATTCCCAATTTCAAATGTTCCTGTATTCTAGAATTTAGACATTTTGTGATTCTAGAATTCAGATATTCTAAAGCTCTAGAATTCAGATATGGTTGGAGTCCAGATTTCAGACTTTCTACAATTCTAGAACTCAGATATTTTGTGTTTCCAGAATTTCACACATTCCAGGATTCTAAAGTTCAATCCTGTCTTAGGATTCTAGAATGCGTACCTTCTAGGATTCTGGAATTCATACAGGTTGGGGTTCTAGAATTCATACATTCTAGGATTCCAGAATTCAAACCTTTATAGGATTCTAGAATTAATTCATTCAAGGATTCTAGAATCCGGACCTTTTTAGGATTCTAGAACTCATACATGCTAAGATTCCGGAATTTAGACCAGTTTAAGATTCTAGAATTCATACACTCTAAAATTCTAGAATGCCTACCTTCTAGGATTCTAAAATTCAGACTTTTTAAGGTTCTAGGATTCGGACATACTATAATTCTACAATTTCCACATTGCTTGAATTCTGGAATTCCGAATTTCTTCATTTATACCATTCTCGCATTTAAAAATTCTAAAATTCATGTATGTGGTGATTCTAGAATTCACACCTTCTCGGATTCTAGAATTCAGACCTCTTTAGGATTCCAGAATTCAGACTTTGTTCATTCTAGAACTCATGCATTAAAAGATTCTAGAATTCAGATCTATTTAGGATTCTAGAATTCATACATTCTAAGATTCTAGAATTCAGACCTAGTTAGGATTCTAGAATTCATACGTTTGGGCATTCTGGAATCCATACGTTCTAAACTTGCAAATTTTATGCATTCTACAATTCTAGGCTACACACCTTTCTAACATTGTGGAATCCATTCTTTCGAGGATTCTAAAATTCAGGCCTTCTTAAAGTTCTTGAATTCATACATTCTAGGATTCTAGGATTCTAGGATTTGGACACATTTAAGATTCTAGAATTCATACATTCTAAAATTCTGGAACCCAGATCTTGTTAGGATACTAGAATGCATACATTATGGGATACTGGAATTCACCCATTCTGTGAGTCTAGAATTCAGACATTGTTTCTGGCATTCAGACGTTCTAAAATTCTAGAATTCAGACATCGTGGGTTTCTGGAACGGAGACATTCTGCAACACACATTTTAGTAGTCTTGCGTTCAGACATTCTGTGAATCTCGCATTCAGATATCCTATGATTCATGGAATCGTACCTTCCGGGATTCTGGAATTCACACTGTCCTAAGATTCCAGAACTCAGACGTTTCTTGATTCTACCATTCCGGAAATTAGACGTCCGGAGACTCTAGAATTCTAACATTTTATGACTCTAGAATTCAGACGTTTTAGGATTCTAGAATTCAGACGTTTTAGGATTCTAGAATTCAGACATTGGAAGATTCTAGAATTCGGACCTTTTAAAGATTCTAGAGTCCATACATTCTAGGAATCCATAATTCAGACATCTTCTGAGTCTAGGTTTTCAACATTTTCACATTGGAGAATTCAGACCTGTTGAAGATTCTAGAATGCATACATTCCGAGATTCTGGAATTCACACATACTAAAATTCTAGAATTGAGACATCTTTGGATTCTAGAATTGTATCTGTCTACAATTCTAGAACTCATACATTTTCAGATTCTAGAATTCAGATGTTTTATCGTTTTACAATTCTGTAATTTGGACATGTGCAGATTCAGGATTCCAGCGTTTTATGATTCTAGATTCCATTCATTTTTGGATTCTAGAGTTCAGACCCTTTATGATTCTAGAAATCTGACATTCGATGATTCTAGATTTCAGAAATATTTGGGATTCTAGAATTCATACACTCTTGAAATCTAGAATTCATACATTCTAGGATTCTGGAATTCATGCATTCTCAAATTAAAAAAAGTCACACATTCCAGAATTCTAGAATACATGCCTTCTTAACATTGTAGAAGCCATTCTTTCTAGGATTCCAAAATTCAGACGTTTTTACAATGGTAGAATTCATGCATTCTAGGATTCTAGGATATAGACATATTTAAGACTCTAGAATACATACATTCTAAAATTCTAGAATTCAGGTCTTGTTAGGATTCTAGAATTTATACATGATAGGATACTAGAATTCACATATTCTATGATTCTAGAATTCAGACATTTTATGTTTCTAGAATTCAGACATTCTGAAATTCTGGAATTCAGCCATTGTTGGATTCTAGAATTGAGACCCTCTGCAACACACATTTTAGGAGTCTTGCATTCAGACATTCCATGATTCCCATATTCAGACATCTTATCATCCTAGAATTCAGACCTTCTAGGATTCTAGAATTTGCACTATGTACAGATTCTAGAATTCATACATTCAAGGAATCTATGATTCAGTCATGTTATGATTCTAGGATTTTGACATTTTTACATTGTAGAATTCAGAGCCGTTTAAGATTCTAGAATGCATACATTCCAAGAATCTAGAATTCAAACCTGCTAAAATTCTAGAATTCAGACATCGTTGGATTCTGGAAATTTAACATTCTACAATTCTAGAACACACACATTTTCAGATTCTCGAATTCAGACGTGTTATGATTCTACAATTCTAGAATTTAGACATCCGGAACTTCTAAATTCTCACCTTTTTTTTTTTTTTTTTTTTGGTTCTAGAATTCAGACATTTTAGGATTCTAGAATTCATGCATTTGAAGATTCTGAAATCCGGATCTTTTTTTGGATGCCAGAATTCATATATTCTAGGGACCTAGGTTTCCTACTTTTTAGGTTTCTGGAAATCATGCATTCTAGGATTCTGGAATTCCAGAATTCAGACCTTTAGAGCATTCTGGAGTTCATTCATTCTAGGATTCTAGGTTTCAGACTTTTCTAGTATTCTAGAATTCATGTATTCTTATATTCTGGAATTGAGACCTTTTTCAGATTCTAGAATTCATACACCCTGGGATTCTAGCATTCATTCATTTTAGGATTCTAGAACTAAGACTTTTTATGGTCCTAGAATTCAGACATACTACCATTCGACAGTTCCGACATGCTTGCATTCTAGAATTCAGCATTTCTTCCATGGTAGAATTCACACATTTTAGAATTCGAAAATTTTGACATTTTAACGATTCCACAATTCATACATTTTTCGGATTCTAGAATTGAGGCATTTTATGATTCTAGAATTCATACATTCCGGAATTCTAGAATACAGACTTTTTAGGATTCAGAAATTTATACATTCTACGATTTTAGAGGTTAGACGTTTTAAAGATGCTAGAATTCAGACTTCTTTAGGATTCTAGAATTTGTGCCTTGTAGGATTCCAGAATTCACACTTTCTAGCATTCTAGAATTCAGATATTTCTTGATGCTAGAATTCAGTCGTTGTAAAATTCTAGAATTCAGACATCATCGCTGGATTCTAAAATTAAGACTTTCCACAATTCTAGGACTAACATTTTTTAGGGTTTTAGAATTGAGACATTTTATCATTGTAGAATTCTAGAATATGGACATCCTCATATTCTAGAATTCAGACATTTTATGATTTTAGGATACATACAGTTTAGCACTATAGAATTCAGACCTTTTTAAGATTCTAGAATTCATACATTTCAGGATTCTAGTATTCAGACATTCTATCATTCTTCCATTCATAGACCTTATGATTCTACAATTCATCTCTTCTAGGATTCTGGAACTCATCCTATATTATAATTCCCAATTTCAAACGTTCCTGTATTCTAGAATTTAGACATTTTGTGATTCTAGAATTCAGATATTCTAAAGCTCTAGAATTCAGATATGGTTGGAGTCCAGATTTCAGACTTTCTACAATTCTAGAACTCAGATATTTTGTGTTTCCAGAATTTCACACATTCCAGGATTCTAAAGTTCAATCCTGTCTTAGGATTCTAGAATGCGTACCTTCTAGGATTCTGGAATTCATACAGGTTGGGGTTCTAGAATTCATACATTCTAGGATTCCAGAATTCAAACCTTTATAGGATTCTAGAATTAATTCATTCAAGGATTCTAGAATCCGGACCTTTTTAGGATTCTAGAACTCATACATGCTAAGATTCCGGAATTTAGACCAGTTTAAGATTCTAGAATTCATACACTCTAAAATTCTAGAATGCCTACCTTCTAGGATTCTAAAATTCAGACTTTTTAAGGTTCTAGGATTCGGACATACTATAATTCTACAATTTCCACATTGCTTGAATTCTGGAATTCCGAATTTCTTCATTTATACCATTCTCGCATTTAAAAATTCTAAAATTCATGTATGTGGTGATTCTAGAATTCACACCTTCTCGGATTCTAGAATTCAGACCTCTTTAGGATTCCAGAATTCAGACTTTGTTCATTCTAGAACTCATGCATTAAAAGATTCTAGAATTCAGATCTATTTAGGATTCTAGAATTCATACATTCTAAGATTCTAGAATTCAGACCTAGTTAGGATTCTAGAATTCATACGTTTGGGCATTCTGGAATCCATACGTTCTAAACTTGCAAATTTTATGCATTCTACAATTCTAGGGTACACACCTTTCTAACATTGTGGAATCCATTCTTTCGAGGATTCTAAAATTCAGGCCTTCTTAAAGTTCTTGAATTCATACATTCTAGGATTCTAGGATTCTAGGATTTGGACACATTTAAGATTCTAGAATTCATACATTCTAAAATTCTGGAACCCAGATCTTGTTAGGATACTAGAATGCATACATTATGGGATACTGGAATTCACCCATTCTGTGAGTCTAGAATTCAGACATTGTTTCTGGCATTCAGACGTTCTAAAATTCTAGAATTCAGACCTCGTGGGTTTCTGGAACGGAGACATTCTGCAACACACATTTTAGTAGTCTTGCGTTCAGACATTCTGTGAATCTCGCATTCAGATATCCTATGATTCATGGAATCGTACCTTCCGGGATTCTGGAATTCACACTGTCCTAAGATTCCAGAACTCAGACGTTTCTTGATTCTACCATTCCGGAAATTAGACGTCCGGAGACTCTAGAATTCTAACATTTTATGACTCTAGAATTCAGACGTTTTAGGATTCTAGAATTCAGACGTTTTAGGATTCTAGAATTCAGACATTGGAAGATTCTAGAATTCGGACCTTTTAAAGATTCTAGAGTCCATACATTCTAGGAATCCATAATTCAGACATCTTCTGAGTCTAGGTTTTCAACATTTTCACATTGGAGAATTCAGACCTGTTGAAGATTCTAGAATGCATACATTCCGAGATTCTGGAATTCACACATACTAAAATTCTAGAATTGAGACATCTTTGGATTCTAGAATTGTATCTGTCTACAATTCTAGAACTCATACATTTTCAGATTCTAGAATTCAGATGTTTTATCGTTTTACAATTCTGTAATTTGGACATGTGCAGATTCAGGATTCCAGCGTTTTATGATTCTAGATTCCATTCATTTTTGGATTCTAGAGTTCAGACCCTTTATGATTCTAGAAATCTGACATTCGATGATTCTAGATTTCAGAAATATTTGGGATTCTAGAATTCATACACTCTTGAAATCTAGAATTCATACATTCTAGGATTCTGGAATTCATGCATTCTCAAATTAAAAAAAGTCACACATTCCAGAATTCTAGAATACATGCCTTCTTAACATTGTAGAAGCCATTCTTTCTAGGATTCCAAAATTCAGACGTTTTTACAATGGTAGAATTCATGCATTCTAGGATTCTAGGATATAGACATATTTAAGACTCTAGAATACATACATTCTAAAATTCTAGAATTCAGGTCTTGTTAGGATTCTAGAATTTATACATGATAGGATACTAGAATTCACATATTCTATGATTCTATAATTCAGACATTTTATGTTTCTAGAATTCAGACATTCTGAAATTCTGGAATTCAGCCATTGTTGGATTCTAGAATTGAGACCCTCTGCAACACACATTTTAGGAGTCTTGCATTCAGACATTCCATGATTCCCATATTCAGACATCTTATCATCCTAGAATTCAGACCTTCTAGGATTCTAGAATTTGCACTATGTACAGATTCTAGAATTCATACATTCAAGGAATCTATGATTCAGTCATGTTATGATTCTAGGATTTTGACATTTTTACATTGTAGAATTCAGAGCCGTTTAAGATTCTAGAATGCATACATTCCAAGAATCTAGAATTCTAACCTGCTAAAATTCTAGAATTCAGACATCGTTGGATTCTGGAAATTTAACATTCTACAATTCTAGAACACACACATTTTCAGATTCTCGAATTCAGACGTGTTATGATTCTACAATTCTAGAATTTAGACATCCGGAACTTCTAAATTCTCACCTTTTTTTTTTTTTTTTTTTTTTGGTTCTAGAATTCAGACATTTTAGGATTCTAGAATTCATGCATTTGAAGATTCTGAAATCCGGATCTTTTTTTGGATGCCAGAATTCATATATTCTAGGGACCTAGGTTTCCTACTTTTTAGGTTTCTGGAAATCATGCATTCTAGGATTCTGGAATTCCAGAATTCAGACCTTTAGAGGATTCTGGAGTTCATTCATTCTAGGATTCTAGGTTTCAGACTTTTCTAGTATTCTAGAATTCATGTATTCTTATATTCTGGAATTGAGACTTTTTTCAGATTCTAGAATTCATACACCCTGGGATTCTAGCATTCATTCATTTTAGGATTCTAGAACTAAGACTTTTTATGGTCCTAGAATTCAGACATACTACCATTCGACAGTTCCGACATGCTTGCATTCTAGAATTCAGCATTTCTTCCATGGTAGAATTCACACATTTTAGAATTCGAAAATTTTGACATTTTAACGATTCCACAATTCATACATTTTTCGGATTCTAGAATTGAGGCATTTTATGATTCTAGAATTCATACATTCCGGAATTCTAGAATACAGACTTTTTAGGATTCAGAAATTTATACATTCTACGATTTTAGAGGTTAGACGTTTTAAAGATGCTAGAATTCAGACTTCTTTAGGATTCTAGAATTTGTGCCTTGTAGGATTCCAGAATTCACACTTTCTAGCATTCTAGAATTCAGATATTTCTTGATGCTAGAATTCAGTCATTGTAAAATTCTAGAATTCAGACATCATCGCTGGATTCTAAAATTAAGACTTTCCACAATTCTAGGACTAACATTTTTTAGGGTTTTAGAATTGAGACATTTTATCATTGTAGAATTCTAGAATATGGACATCCTCATATTCTAGAATTCAGACATTTTATGATTTTAGGATTCATACAGTTTAGCACTATAGAATTCAGACCTTTTTAAGATTCTAGAATTCATACATTTCAGGATTCTAGTATTCAGACATTCTAGCATTCTTCCATTCATAGACCTTATGATTCTACAATTCATCTCTTCTAGGATTCTGGAACTCATCCTATATTATAATTCCCAATTTCAAACGTTCCTGTATTCTAGAATTTAGACATTTTGTGATTCTAGAATTCAGATATTCTAAAGCTCTAGAATTCAGATATGGTTGGAGTCCAGATTTCAGACTTTCTACAATTCTAGAACTCAGATATTTTGTGTTTCCAGAATTTCACACATTCCAGGATTCTAAAGTTCAATCCTGTCTTAGGATTCTAGAATGCGTACCTTCTAGGATTCTGGAATTCATACAGGTTGGGGTTCTAGAATTCATACATTCTAGGATTCCAGAATTCAAACCTTTATAGGATTCTAGAATTAATTCATTCAAGGATTCCAGAATCCGGACCTTTTTAGGATTCTAGAACTCATCCATGCTAAGATTCCGGAATTTAGACCAGTTTAAGATTCTAGAATTCATACACTCTAAAATTCTAGAATGCCTACCTTCTAGGATTCTAAAATTCAGACTTTTTAAGGTTCTAGGATTCGGACATACTATAATTCTACAATTTCCACATTGCTTGAATTCTGGAATTCCGAATTTCTTCATTTATACCATTCTCGCATTTAAAAATTCTAAAATTCATGTATGTGGTGATTCTAGAATTCACACCTTCTCGGATTCTAGAATTCAGACCTCTTTAGGATTCCAGAATTCAGACTTTGTTCATTCTAGAACTCATGCATTAAAAGATTCTAGAATTCAGATCTATTTAGGATTCTAGAATTCATACATTCTAAGATTCTAGAATTCAGACCTAGTTAGGATTCTAGAATTCATACGTTTGGGCATTCTGGAATCCATACGTTCTAAACTTGCAAATTTTATGCATTCTACAATTCTAGGCTACACACCTTTCTGACATTGTGGAATCCATTCTTTCGAGGATTCTAAAATTCAGGCCTTCTTAAAGTTCTTGAATTCATACATTCTAGGATTCTAGGATTCTAGGATTTGGACACATTTAAGATTCTAGAATTCATACATTCTAAAATTCTGGAACCCAGATCTTGTTAGGATTCTAGAATGCATACATTATGGGATACTGGAATTCACCCATTCTGTGAGTCTAGAATTCAGACATTGTTTCTGGCATTCAGACGTTCTAAAATTCTAGAATTCAGACCTCGTGGGTTTCTGGAACGGAGACATTCTGCAACACACATTTTAGTAGTCTTGCGTTCAGACATTCTGTGAATCTCGCATTCAGATATCCTATGATTCATGGAATCGTACCTTCCGGGATTCTGGAATTCACACTGTCCTAAGATTCCAGAACTCAGACGTTTCTTGATTCTACCATTCCGGAAATTAGACGTCCGGAGACTCTAGAATTCTAACATTTTATGACTCTAGAATTCAGACGTTTTAGGATTCTAGAATTCAGACGTTTTAGGATTCTAGAATTCAGACATTGGAAGATTCTAGAATTCGGACCTTTTAAAGATTCTAGAGTCCATACATTCTAGGAATCCATAATTCAGACATCTTCTGAGTCTAGGTTTTCAACATTTTCACATTGGAGAATTCAGACCTGTTGAAGATTCTAGAATGCATACATTCCGAGATTCTGGAATTCACACGTACTAAAATTCTAGAATTGAGACATCTTTGGATTCTAGAATTGTATCTGTCTACAATTCTAGAACTCATACATTTTCTGATTCTAGAATTCAGATGTTTTATCGTTTTACAATTCTGTAATTTGGACATGTGCAGATTCAGGATTCCAGCGTTTTATGATTCTAGATTCCATTCATTTTTGGATTCTAGAGTTCAGACCCTTTATGATTCTAGAAATCTGACATTCGATGATTCTAGATTTCAGAAATATTTGGGATTCTAGAATTCATACACTCTTGAAATCTAGAATTCATACATTCTAGGATTCTGGAATTCATGCATTCTCAAATTAAAAAAAGTCACACATTCCAGAATTCTAGAATACATGCCTTCTTAACATTGTAGAAGCCATTCTTTCTAGGATTCCAAAATTCAGACGTTTTTACAATGGTAGAATTCATGCATTCTAGGATTCTAGGATATAGACATATTTAAGACTCTAGAATACATACATTCTAAAATTCTAGAATTCAGGTCTTGTTAGGATTCTAGAATTTATACATGATAGGATACTAGATTTCACATATTCTATGATTCTAGAATTCAGACATTTTATGTTTCTAGAATTCAGACATTCTGAAATTCTGGAATTCAGCCATTGTTGGATTCTAGAACTGAGACCCTCTGCAACACACATTTTAGGAGTCTTGCATTCAGACATTCCATGTTTCCCATATTCAGACATCTTATCATCCTAGAATTCAGACCTTCTAGGATTCTAGAATTTGCACTATTTACAGATTCTAGAATTCATACATTCAAGGAATCTATGATTCAGTCATGTTATGATTCTAGGATTTTGACATTTTTACATTGTAGAATTCAGAGCCGTTTAAGATTCTAGAATGCATACATTCCAAGATTCTAGAATTCACACCTGCTAAAATTCTAGAATTCAGACATCGTTGGATTCTGGAAATTTAACATTCTACAATTCTAGAACACACACATTTTCAGATTCTCGAATTCAGACGTGTTATGATTCTACAATTCTAGAATTTAGACATCCGGAACTTCTAAATTCTCACCTTTTTTTTTTTTTTTTTTTTGGTTCTAGAATTCAGACATTTTAGGATTCTAGAATTCATGCATTTGAAGATTCTGAAATCCGGATCTTTTTTTGGATGCCAGAATTCATATATTCTAGGGACCTAGGTTTCCTACTTTTTAGGTTTCTGGAAATCATACATTCTAGGATTCTGGAATTCCAGAATTCAGACCTTTAGAGGATTCTGGAGTTCATTCATTCTAGGATTCTAGGTTTCAGACTTTTCTAGTATTCTAGAATTCATGTATTCTTATATTCTGGAATTGAGACCTTTTTCAGATTCTAGAATTCATACACCCTGGGATTCTAGCATTCATTCATTTTAGGATTCTAGAACTAAGACTTTTTATGGTCCTAGAATTCAGACATACTACCATTCGACAGTTCCGACATGCTTGCATTCTAGAATTCAGCATTTCTTCCATGGTAGAATTCACACATTTTAGAATTCAAAAATTTTGACATTTTAACGATTCCACAATTCATACATTTTTCGGATTCTAGAATTGAGGCATTTTATGATTCTAGAATTCATACATTCCGGAATTCTAGAATACAGACTTTTTAGGATTCAGAAATTTATACATTCTACGATTTTAGAGGTTAGACGTTTTAAAGATGCTAGAATTCAGACTTCTTTAGGATTCTAGAATTTGTGCCTTGTAGGATTCCAGAATTCACACTTTCTAGCATTCTAGAATTCAGCTATTTCTTGATGCTAGAATTCAGTCATTGTAAAATTCTAGAATTCAGACATCATCGCTGGATTCTAAAATTAAGACTTTCCACAATTCTAGGACTAACATTTTTTAGGGTTTTAGAATTGAGACATTTTATCATTGTAGAATTCTAGAATATGGACATCCTCATATTCTAGAATTCAGACATTTTATGATTTTAGGATTCATACAGTTTAGCACTATAGAATTCAGACCTTTTTAAGATTCTAGAATTCATACATTTCAGGATTCTAGTATTCAGACATTCTAGCATTCTTCCATTCATAGACCTTATGATTCTACAATTCATCTCTTCTAGGATTCTGGAACTCATCCTATATTATAATTCCCAATTTCAAACGTTCCTGTATTCTAGAACTTAGACATTTTGTGATTCTAGAATTCAGATATTCTAAAGCTCTAGAATTCAGATATGGTTGGAGTCCAGATTTCAGACTTTCTACAATTCTAGAACTCAGATATTTTGTGTTTCCAGAATTTCACACATTCCAGGATTCTAAAGTTCAATCCTGTCTTAGGATTCTAGAATGCGTACCTTCTAGGATTCTGGAATTCATACAGGTTGGGGTTCTAGAATTCATACATTCTAGGATTCCAGAATTCAAACCTTTATAGGATTCTAGAATTAATTCATTCAAGGATTCTAGAATCCGGACCTTTTTAGGATTCTAGAACTCATCCATGCTAAGATTCCGGAATTTAGACCAGTTTAAGATTCTAGAATTCATACACTCTAAAATTCTAGAATGCCTACATTCTAGGATTCTAAAATTCAGACTTTTTAAGGTTCTAGGATTCGGACATACTATAATTCTACAATTTCCACATTGCTTGAATTCTGGAATTCCGAATTTCTTCATTTATACCATTCTCGCATTTAAAAATTCTAAAATTCATGTATGTGGTGATTCTAGAATTCACACCTTCTCGGATTCTAGAATTCAGACCTCTTTAGGATTCCAGAATTCAGACTTTGTTCATTCTAGAACTCATGCATTAAAAGATTCTAGAATTCAGATCTATTTAGGATTCTAGAATTCATACATTCTAAGATTCTAGAATTCAGACCTAGTTAGGATTCTAGAATTCATACGTTTGGGCATTCTGGAATCCATACGTTCTAAACTTGCAAATTTTATGCATTCTACAATTCTAGGGTACACACCTTTCTGACATTGTGGAATCCATTCTTTCGAGGATTCTAAAATTCAGGCCTTCTTAAAGTTCTTGAATTCATACATTCTAGGATTCTAGGATTCTAGGATTTGGACACATTTAAGATTCTAGAATTCATACATTCTAAAATTCTGGAACCCAGATCTTGTTAGGATTCTAGAATGCATACATTATGGGATACTGGAATTCACCCATTCTGTGAGTCTAGAATTCAGACATTGTTTCTGGCATTCAGACGTTCTAAAATTCTAGAATTCAGACATCGTGGGTTTCTGGAACGGAGACATTCTGCAACACACATTTTAGTAGTCTTGCGTTCAGACATTCTGTGAATCTCGCATTCAGATATCCTATGATTCATGGAATCGTACCTTCCGGGATTCTGGAATTCACACTGTCCTAAGATTCCAGAACTCAGACGTTTCTTGATTCTACCATTCCGGAAATTAGACGTCCGGAGACTCTAGAATTCTAACATTTTATGACTCTAGAATTCAGACGTTTTAGGATTCTAGAATTTAGACGTTTTAGGATTCTAGAATTCAGACATTGGAAGATTCTAGAATTCGGACCTTTTAAAGATTCTAGAGTCCATACATTCTAGGAATCCATAATTCAGACATCTTCTGAGTCTAGGTTTTCAACATTTTCACATTGGAGAATTCAGACCTGTTGAAGATTCTAGAATGCATACATTCCGAGATTCTGGAATTCACACATACTAAAATTCTAGAATTGAGACATCTTTGGATTCTAGAATTGTATCTGTCTACAATTCTAGAACTCATACATTTTCTGATTCTAGAATTCAGATGTTTTATCATTTTACAATTCTGTAATTTGGACATGTGCAGATTCAGGATTCCAGCGTTTTATGATTCTAGATTCCATTCATTTTTGGATTCCAGAGTTCTGACCCTTTATGATTCTAGAAATCTGACATTCGATGATTCTACATTTCAGAAATATTTGGGATTCTAGAATTCATACACTCTTGAAATCTAGAATTCATACATTCTAGGATTCTGGAATTCATGCATTCTCAAATTAAAAAAAGTCACACATTGCAGAATTCTAGAATACATGCCTTCTTAACATTGTAGAAGCCATTCTTTCTAGGATTCCAAAATTCAGACGTTTTTACAATGGTAGAATTCATGCATTCTAGGATTCTAGGATATAGACATATTTAAGACTCTAGAATACATACATTCTAAAATTCTAGAATTCAGGTCTTGTTAGGATTCTAGAATTTATACATGATAGGATACTAGAATTCACATATTCTATGATTCTAGAATTCAGACATTTTATGTTTCTAGAATTCAGACATTCTGAAATTCTGGAATTCAGCCATTGTTGGATTCTAGAATTGAGACCCTCTGCAACACACATTTTAGGAGTCTTGCATTCAGACATTCCATGATTCCCATATTCAGACATCTTATCATCCTAGAATTCAGACCTTCTAGGATTCTAGAATTTGCACTATTTACAGATTCTAGAATTCATGTATTCAAGGAATCTATGATTCAGTCATGTTATGATTCTAGGATTTTGACATTTTTACATTGTAGAATTCAGAGCCGTTTAAGATTCTGGAATGCATACATTCCAAGTTTCTAGAATTCAAACCTGCTAAAATTCTAGAATTCAGACATCGTTGGATTCTGGAAATTTAACATTCTACAATTCTAGAACACACACATTTTCAGATTCTCGAATTCAGACGTGTTATGATTCTACAATTCTAGAATTTAGACATCCGGAACTTCTAAATTCTCACCTTTTTTTTTTTTTTTTTGGTTCTAGAATTCAGACATTTTAGGATTCTAGAATTCATGCATTTGAAGATTCTGAAATCCGGATCTTTTTTTGGATGCCAGAATTCATATATTCTAGGGACCTAGGTTTCCTACTTTTTAGGTTTCTGGAAATCATACATTCTAGGATTCTGGAATTCCAGAATTCAGACCTTTAGAGGATTCTGGAGTTCATTCATTCTAGGATTCTAGGTTTCAGACTTTTCTAGTATTCTAGAATTCATGTATTCTTATATTCTGGAATTGAGACCTTTTTCAGATTCTAGAATTCATACACCCTGGGATTCTAGCATTCATTCATTTTAGGATTCTAGAACTAAGACTTTTTATGGTCCTAGAATTCAGACATACTACCATTCGACAGTTCCGACATGCTTGCATTCTAGAATTCAGCATTTCTTCCATGGTAGAATTCACACATTTTAGAATTCAAAAATTTTGACATTTTAACGATTCCACAATTCATACATTTTTCGGATTCTAGAATTGAGGCATTTTATGATTCTAGAATTCATACATTCCGGAATTCTAGAATACAGACTTTTTAGGATTCAGAAATTTATACATTCTACGATTTTAGAGGTTAGACGTTTTAAAGATGCTAGAATTCAGACTTCTTTAGGATTCTAGAATTTGTGCCTTGTAGGATTCCAGAATTCACACTTTCTAGCATTCTAGATTTCAGATATTTCTTGATGCTAGAATTCAGTCATTGTAAAATTCTAGAATTCAGACATCATCACTGGATTCTAAAATTAAGACTTTCCACAATTCTGGGACTAACATTTTTTAGGGTTTTAGAATTGAGACATTTTATCATTGTAGAATTCTAGAATATGGACATCCTCATATTCTAGAATTCAGACATTTTATGATTTTAGGATTCATACAGTTTAGCACTATAGAATTCAGACCTTTTTAAGATTCTAGAATTCATACATTTCAGGATTCTAGTATTCAGACATTCTATCATTCTTCCATTCATAGACCTTATGATTCTACAATTCATCTCTTCTAGGATTCTGGAACTCATCCTATATTATAATTCCCAATTTCAAACGTTCCTGTATTCTAGAACTTAGACATTTTGTGATTCTAGAATTCAGATATTCTAAAGCTCTAGAATTCAGATATGGTTGGAGTCCAGATTTCAGACTTTCTACAATTCTAGAACTCAGATATTTTGTGTTTCCAGAATTTCACACATTCCAGGATTCTAAAGTTCAATCCTGTCTTAGGATTCTAGAATGCGTACCTTCTAGGATTCTGGAATTCATACAGGTTGGGGTTCTAGAATTCATACATTCTAGGATTCCAGAATTCAAACCTTTATAGGATTCTAGAATTAATTCATTCAAGGATTCTAGAATCCGGACCTTTTTAGGATTCTAGAACTCATCCATGCTAAGATTCCGGAATTTAGACCAGTTTAAGATTCTAGAATTCATACACTCTAAAATTCTAGAATGCCTACGTTCTAGGATTCTAAAATTCAGACTTTTTAAGGTTCTAGGATTCGGACATACTATAATTCTACAATTTCCACATTGCTTGAATTCTGGAATTCCGAATTTCTTCATTTATACCATTCTCGCATTTAAAAATTCTAAAATTCATGTATGTGGTGATTCTAGAATTCACACCTTCTCGGATTCTAGAATTCAGACCTCTTTAGGATTCCAGAATTCAGACTTTGTTCATTCTAGAACTCATGCATTAAAAGATTCTAGAATTCAGATCTATTTAGGATTCTAGAATTCATACATTCTAAGATTCTAGAATTCAGACCTAGTTAGGATTCTAGAATTCATACGTTTGGGCATTCTGGAATCCATACGTTCTAAACTTGCAAATTTTATGCATTCTACAATTCTAGGCTACACACCTTTCTGACATTGTGGAATCCATTCTTTCGAGGATTCTAAAATTCAGGCCTTCTTAAAGTTCTTGAATTCATACATTCTAGGATTCTAGGATTCTAGGATTTGGACACATTTAAGATTCTAGAATTCATACATTCTAAAATTCTGGAACCCAGATCTTGTTAGGATTCTAGAATGCATACATTATGGGATACTGGAATTCACCCATTCTGTGAGTCTAGAATTCAGACATTGTTTCTGGCATTCAGACGTTCTAAAATTCTAGAATTCAGACCTCGTGGGTTTCTGGAACGGAGACATTCTGCAACACACATTTTAGTAGTCTTGCGTTCAGACATTCTGTGAATCTCGCATTCAGATATCCTATGATTCATGGAATCGTACCTTCCGGGATTCTGGAATTCACACTGTCCTAAGATTCCAGAACTCAGACGTTTCTTGATTCTACCATTCCGGAAATTAGACGTCCGGAGACTCTAGAATTCTAACATTTTATGACTCTAGAATTCAGACGTTTTAGGATTCTAGAATTCAGACGTTTTAGGATTCTAGAATTCAGACATTGGAAGATTCTAGAATTCGGACCTTTTAAAGATTCTAGAGTCCATACATTCTAGGAATCCATAATTCAGACATCTTCTGAGTCTAGGTTTTCAACATTTTCACATTGGAGAATTCAGACCTGTTGAAGATTCTAGAATGCATACATTCCGAGATTCTGGAATTCACACATACTAAAATTCTAGAATTGAGACATCTTTGGATTCTAGAATTGTATCTGTCTACAATTCTAGAACTCATACATTTTCTGATTCTAGAATTCAGATGTTTTATCATTTTACAATTCTGTAATTTGGACATGTGCAGATTCAGGATTCCAGCGTTTTATGATTCTAGATTCCATTCATTTTTGGATTCCAGAGTTCAGACCCTTTATGATTCTAGAAATCTGACATTCGATGATTCTACATTTCAGAAATATTTGGGATTCTAGAATTCATACACTCTTGAAATCTAGAATTCATACATTCTAGGATTCTGGAATTCATGCATTCTCAAATTAAAAAAAGTCACACATTGCAGAATTCTAGAATACATGCCTTCTTAACATTGTAGAAGCCATTCTTTCTAGGATTCCAAAATTCAGACGTTTTTACAATGGTAGAATTCATGCATTCTAGGATTCTAGGATATAGACATATTTAAGACTCTAGAATACATACATTCTAAAATTCTAGAATTCAGGTCTTGTTAGGATTCTAGAATTTATACATGATAGGATACTAGAATTCACATATTCTATGATTCTAGAATTCAGACATTTTATGTTTCTAGAATTCAGACATTCTGAAATTCTGGAATTCAGCCATTGTTGGATTCTAGAATTGAGACCCTCTGCAACACACATTTTAGGAGTCTTGCATTCAGACATTCCATGATTCCCATATTCAGACATCTTATCATCCTAGAATTCAGACCTTCTAGGATTCTAGAATTTGCACTATTTACAGATTCTAGAATTCATGTATTCAAGGAATCTATGATTCAGTCATGTTATGATTCTAGGATTTTGACATTTTTACATTGTAGAATTCAGAGCCGTTTAAGATTCTGGAATGCATACATTCCAAGATTCTAGAATTCAAACCTGCTAAAATTCTAGAATTCAGACATCGTTGGATTCTGGAAATTTAACATTCTACAATTCTAGAACACACACATTTTCAGATTCTCGAATTCAGACGTGTTATGATTCTACAATTCTAGAATTTAGACATCCGGAACTTCTAAATTCTCACCTTTTTTTTTTTTTTTTTTTGGTTCTAGAATTCAGACATTTTAGGATTCTAGAATTCATGCATTTGAAGATTCTGAAATCCGGATCTTTTTTTGGATGCCAGAATTCATATATTCTAGGGACCTAGGTTTCCTACTTTTTAGGTTTCTGGAAATCATACATTCTAGGATTCTGGAATTCCAGAATTCAGACCTTTAGAGGATTCTGGAGTTCATTCATTCTAGGATTCTAGGTTTCAGACTTTTCTAGTATTCTAGAATTCATGTATTCTTATATTCTGGAATTGAGACCTTTTTCAGATTCTAGAATTCATACACCCTGGGATTCTAGCATTCATTCATTTTAGGATTCTAGAACTAAGACTTTTTATGGTCCTAGAATTCAGACATACTACCATTCGACAGTTCCGACATGCTTGCATTCTAGAATTCAGCATTTCTTCCATGGTAGAATTCACACATTTTAGAATTCAAAAATTTTGACATTTTAACGATTCCACAATTCATACATTTTTCGGATTCTAGAATTGAGGCATTTTATGATTCTAGAATTCATACATTCCGGAATTCTAGAATACAGACTTTTTAGGATTCAGAAATTTATACATTCTACGATTTTAGAGGTTAGACGTTTTAAAGATGCTAGAATTCAGACTTCTTTAGGATTCTAGAATTTGTGCCTTGTAGGATTCCAGAATTCACACTTTCTAGCATTCTAGAATTCAGATATTTCTTGATGCTAGAATTCAGTCATTGTAAAATTCTAGAATTCAGACATCATCGCTGGATTCTAAAATTAAGACTTTCCACCATTCTTGGACTAACATTTTTTAGGGTTTTAGAATTGAGACATTTTATCATTGTAGAATTCTAGAATATGGACATCCTCATATTCTAGAATTCAGACATTTTATGATTTTAGGATTCATACAGTTTAGCACTATAGAATTCAGACCTTTTTAAGATTCTAGAATTCATACATTTCAGGATTCTAGTATTCAGACATTCTATCATTCTTCCATTCATAGACCTTATGATTCTACAATTCATCTCTTCTAGGATTCTGGAACTCATCCTATATTATAATTCCCAATTTCAAACGTTCCTGTATTCTAGAATTTAGACATTTTGTGATTCTAGAATTCAGATATTCTAAAGCTCTAGAATTCAGATATGGTTGGAGTCCAGATTTCAGACTTTCTACAATTCTAGAACTCAGATATTTTGTGTTTCCAGAATTTCACACATTCCAGGATTCTAAAGTTCAATCCTGTCTTAGGATTCTAGAATGCGTACCTTCTAGGATTCTGGAATTCATACAGGTTGGGGTTCTAGAATTCATACATTCTAGGATTCCAGAATTCAAACCTTTATAGGATTCTAGAATTAATTCATTCAAGGATTCTTGAATCCGGACCTTTTTAGGATTCTAGAACTCATACATGCTAAGATTCCGGAATTTAGACCAGTTTAAGATTCTAGAATTCATACACTCTAAAATTCTAGAATGCCTACCTTCTAGGATTCTAAAATTCAGACTTTTTAAGGTTCTAGGATTCGGACATACTATAATTCTACAATTTCCACATTGCTTGAATTCTGGAATTCCGAATTTCTTCATTTATACCATTCTCGCATTTAAAAATTCTAAAATTCATGTATGTGGTGATTCTAGAATTCACACCTTCTCGGATTCTAGAATTCAGACCTCTTTAGGATTCCAGAATTCAGACTTTGTTCATTCTAGAACTCATGCATTAAAAGATTCTAGAATTCAGATCTATTTAGGATTCTAGAATTCATACATTCTAAGATTCTAGAATTCAGACCTAGTTAGGATTCTAGAATTCATACGTTTGGGCATTCTGGAATCCATACGTTCTAAACTTGCAAATTTTATGCATTCTACAATTCTAGGCTA
Source organism: Saimiri boliviensis (assembly GCF_048565385.1). Classification (NCBI taxonomy): domain Eukaryota; kingdom Metazoa; phylum Chordata; class Mammalia; order Primates; family Cebidae; genus Saimiri; species Saimiri boliviensis. The sequence goes on along the minus strand of NC_133470.1, from coordinate 80,010,270 downwards.
CACACCTTTCTGACATTGTGGAATCCATTCTTTCGAGGATTCTAAAATTCAGGCCTTCTTAAAGTTCTTGAATTCATACATTCTAGGATTCTAGGATTCTAGGATTTGGACACATTTAAGATTCTAGAATTCATACATTCTAAAATTCTGGAACCCAGATCTTGTTAGGATTCTAGAATGCATACATTATGGGATACTGGAATTCACCCATTCTGTGAGTCTAGAATTCAGACATTGTTTCTGGCATTCAGACGTTCTAAAATTCTAGAATTCAGACCTCGTGGGTTTCTGGAACGGAGACATTCTGCAACACACATTTTAGTAGTCTTGCGTTCAGACATTCTGTGAATCTCGCATTCAGATATCCTATGATTCATGGAATCGTACCTTCCGGGATTCTGGAATTCACACTGTCCTAAGATTCCAGAACTCAGACGTTTCTTGATTCTACCATTCCGGAAATTAGACGTCCGGAGACTCTAGAATTCTAACATTTTATGACTCTAGAATTCAGACGTTTTAGGATTCTAGAATTCAGACGTTTTAGGATTCTAGAATTCAGACATTGGAAGATTCTAGAATTCGGACCTTTTAAAGATTCTAGAGTCCATACATTCTAGGAATCCATAATTCAGACATCTTCTGAGTCTAGGTTTTCAACATTTTCACATTGGAGAATTCAGACCTGTTGAAGATTCTAGAATGCATACATTCCGAGATTCTGGAATTCACACATACTAAAATTCTAGAATTGAGACATCTTTGGATTCTAGAATTGTATCTGTCTACAATTCTAGAACTCATACATTTTCTGATTCTAGAATTCAGATGTTTTATCATTTTACAATTCTGTAATTTGGACATGTGCAGATTCAGGATTCCAGCGTTTTATGATTCTAGATTCCATTCATTTTTGGATTCCAGAGTTCAGACCCTTTATGATTCTAGAAATCTGACATTCGATGATTCTACATTTCAGAAATATTTGGGATTCTAGAATTCATACACTCTTGAAATCTATAATTCATACATTCTAGGATTCTGGAATTCATGCATTCTCAAATTAAAAAAAGTCACACATTGCAGAATTCTAGAATACATGCCTTCTTAACATTGTAGAAGCCATTCTTTCTAGGATTCCAAAATTCAGACGTTTTTACAATGGTAGAATTCATGCGTTCTAGGATTCTAGGATATAGACATATTTAAGACTCTAGAATACATACATTCTAAAATTCTAGAATTCAGGTCTTGTTAGGATTCTAGAATTTATACATGATAGGATACTAGAATTCACATATTCTATGATTCTAGAATTCAGACATTTTATGTTTCTAGAATTCAGACATTCTGAAATTCTGGAATTCAGCCATTGTTGGATTCTAGAATTGAGACCCTCTGCAACACACATTTTAGGAGTCTTGCATTCAGACATTCCATGATTCCCATATTCAGACATCTTATCATCCTAGAATTCAGACCTTCTAGGATTCTAGAATTTGCACTATTTACAGATTCTAGAATTCATGTATTCAAGGAATCTATGATTCAGTCATGTTATGATTCTAGGATTTTGACATTTTTACATTGTAGAATTCAGAGCCGTTTAAGATTCTGGAATGCATACATTCCAAGATTCTAGAATTCAAACCTGCTAAAATTCTAGAATTCAGACATCGTTGGATTCTGGAAATTTAACATTCTACAATTCTAGAACACACACATTTTCAGATTCTCGAATTCAGACGTGTTATGATTCTACAATTCTAGAATTTAGACATCCGGAACTTCTAAATTCTCACCTTTTTTTTTTTTTTTTTTTGGTTCTAGAATTCAGACATTTTAGGATTCTAGAATTCATGCATTTGAAGATTCTGAAATCCGGATCTTTTTTTGGATGCCAGAATTCATATATTCTAGGGACCTAGGTTTCCTACTTTTTAGGTTTCTGGAAATCATACATTCTAGGATTCTGGAATTCCAGAATTCAGACCTTTAGAGGATTCTGGAGTTCATTCATTCTAGGATTCTAGGTTTCAGACTTTTCTAGTATTCTAGAATTCATGTATTCTTATATTCTGGAATTGAGACCTTTTTCAGATTCTAGAATTCATACACCCTGGGATTCTAGCATTCATTCATTTTAGGATTCTAGAACTAAGACTTTTTATGGTCCTAGAATTCAGACATACTACCATTCGACAGTTCCGACATGCTTGCATTCTAGAATTCAGCATTTCTTCCATGGTAGAATTCACACATTTTAGAATTCAAAAATTTTGACATTTTAACGATTCCACAATTCATACATTTTTCGGATTCTAGAATTGAGGCATTTTATGATTCTAGAATTCATACATTCCGGAATTCTAGAATACAGACTTTTTAGGATTCAGAAATTTATACATTCTACGATTTTAGAGGTTAGACGTTTTAAAGATGCTAGAATTCAGACTTCTTTAGGATTCTAGAATTTGTGCCTTGTAGGATTCCAGAATTCACACTTTCTAGCATTCTAGAATTCAGATATTTCTTGATGCTAGAATTCAGTCATTGTAAAATTCTAGAATTCAGACATCATCGCTGGATTCTAAAATTAAGACTTTCCACCATTCTTGGACTAACATTTTTTAGGGTTTTAGAATTGAGACATTTTATCATTGTAGAATTCTAGAATATGGACATCCTCATATTCTAGAATTCAGACATTTTATGATTTTAGGATTCATACAGTTTAGCACTATAGAATTCAGACCTTTTTAAGATTCTAGAATTCATACATTTCAGGATTCTAGTATTCAGACATTCTATCATTCTTCCATTCATAGACCTTATGATTCTACAATTCATCTCTTCTAGGATTCTGGAACTCATCCTATATTATAATTCCCAATTTCAAACGTTCCTGTATTCTAGAATTTAGACATTTTGTGATTCTAGAATTCAGATATTCTAAAGCTCTAGAATTCAGATATGGTTGGAGTCCAGATTTCAGACTTTCTACAATTCTAGAACTCAGATATTTTGTGTTTCCAGAATTTCACACATTCCAGGATTCTAAAGTTCAATCCTGTCTTAGGATTCTAGAATGCGTACCTTCTAGGATTCTGGAATTCATACAGGTTGGGGTTCTAGAATTCATACATTCTAGGATTCCAGAATTCAAACCTTTATAGGATTCTAGAATTAATTCATTCAAGGATTCTAGAATCCGGACCTTTTTAGGATTCTAGAACTCATACATGCTAAGATTCCGGAATTTAGACCAGTTTAAGATTCTAGAATTCATACACTCTAAAATTCTAGAATGCCTACCTTCTAGGATTCTAAAATTCAGACTTTTTAAGGTTCTAGGATTCGGACATACTATAATTCTACAATTTCCACATTGCTTGAATTCTGGAATTCCGAATTTCTTCATTTATACCATTCTCGCATTTAAAAATTCTAAAATTCATGTATGTGGTGATTCTAGAATTCACACCTTCTCGGATTCTAGAATTCAGACCTCTTTAGGATTCCAGAATTCAGACTTTGTTCATTCTAGAACTCATGCATTAAAAGATTCTAGAATTCAGATCTATTTAGGATTCTAGAATTCATACATTCTAAGATTCTAGAATTCAGACCTAGTTAGGATTCTAGAATTCATACGTTTGGGCATTCTGGAATCCATACGTTCTAAACTTGCAAATTTTATGCATTCTACAATTCTAGGGTACACACCTTTCTGACATTGTGGAATCCATTCTTTCGAGGATTCTAAAATTCAGGCCTTCTTAAAGTTCTTGAATTCATACATTCTAGGATTGTAGGATTCTAGGATTTGGACACATTTAAGATTCTAGAATTCATACATTCTAAAATTCTGGAACCCAGATCTTGTTAGGATTCTAGAATGCATACATTATGGGATACTGGAATTCACCCATTCTGTGAGTCTAGAATTCAGACATTGTTTCTGGCATTCAGACGTTCTAAAATTCTAGAATTCAGACATCGTGGGTTTCTGGAACGGAGACATTCTGCAACACACATTTTAGTAGTCTTGCGTTCAGACATTCTGTGAATCTCGCATTCAGATATCCTATGATTCATGGAATCGTACCTTCCGGGATTCTGGAATTCACACTGTCCTAAGATTCCAGAACTCAGACGTTTCTTGATTCTACCATTCCGGAAATTAGACGTCCGGAGACTCTAGAATTCTAACATTTTATGACTCTAGAATTCAGACGTTTTAGGATTCTAGAATTCAGACGTTTTAGGATTCTAGAATTCAGACATTGGAAGATTCTAGAATTCGGACCTTTTAAAGATTCTAGAGTCCATACATTCTAGGAATCCATAATTCAGACATCTTCTGAGTCTAGGTTTTCAACATTTTCACATTGGAGAATTCAGACCTGTTGAAGATTCTAGAATGCATACATTCCGAGATTCTGGAATTCACACATACTAAAATTCTAGAATTGAGACATCTTTGGATTCTAGAATTGTATCTGTCTACAATTCTAGAACTCATACATTTTCTGATTCTAGAATTCAGATGTTTTATCGTTTTACAATTCTGTAATTTGGACATGTGCAGATTCAGGATTCCAGCGTTTTATGATTCTAGATTCCATTCATTTTTGGATTCTAGAGTTCAGACCCTTTATGATTCTAGAAATCTGACATTCGATGATTCTACATTTCAGAAATATTTGGGATTCTAGAATTCATACACTCTTGAAATCTAGAACTCATTCATTCTAGGATTCTGGAATTAATGCATTCTCAAATTAAAAAAAGTCACACATTCCAGAATTCTAGAATACATGCCTTCTTAACATTGTAGAAGCCATTCTTTGTAGGATTCCAAAATTCAGACGTTTTTACAATGGTAGAATTCATGCGTTCTAGGATTCTAGGATATAGACATATTTAAGACTCTAGAATACATACATTCTAAAATTCTAGAATTCAGGTCTTGTTAGGATTCTAGAATTTATACATGATAGGATACTAGAATTCACATATTCTATGATTCTAGAATTCAGACATTTTATGTTTCTAGAATTCAGACATTCTGAAATTCTGGAATTCAGCCATTGTTGGATTCTAGAATTGAGACCCTCTGCAACACACATTTTAGGAGTCTTGCATTCAGACATTCCATGATTCCCATATTCAGACATCTTATCATCCTAGAATTCAGACCTTCTAGGATTCTAGAATTTGCACTATTTACAGATTCTAGAATTCATACATTCAAGGAATCTATGATTCAGTCATGTTATGATTCTAGGATTTTGACATTTTACATTGTAGAATTCAGAGCCGTTTAAGATTCTAGAATGCATACATTCCAAGATTCTAGAATTCACACCTGCTAAAATTCTAGAATTCAGACATCGTTGGATTCTGGAAATTTAACATTCTACAATTCTAGAACACACACATTTTCAGATTCTCGAATTCAGACGTGTTATGATTCTACAATTCTAGAATTTAGACATCCAGAACTTCTAAATTCTCACCTTTTTTTTTTTTTAGTTCTAGAATTCAGACATTTTAGGATTCTAGAATTCATGCATTTGAAGATTCTGAAATCCGGATCATTTTTTGGATGCCAGAATTCATATATTCTAGGGACCTAGGTTTCCTACTTTTTAGGTTTCTGGAAATCATGCATTCTAGGATTCTGGAATTCCAGAATTCAGACCTTTAGAGGATTCTGGAGTTCATTCATTCTAGGATTCTAGATTTCAGACTTTTCTAGTATTCTAGAATTCATGTATTCTTATATTCTGGAATTGAGACCTTTTTCAGATTCTAGAATTCATACACCCTGGGATTCGAGCATTCATTCATTTTAGGATTCTAGAACTAAGACTTTTTATGGTCCTAGAATTCAGACATACTACCATTCGACAGTTCCGACATGCTTGCATTCTAGAATTCAGCATTTCTTCCATGGTAGAATTCACACATTTTAGAATTCAAAAATTTTGACATTTTAACGATTCCACAATTCATACATTTTTCGGATTCTAGAATTGAGGCATTTTATGATTCTAGAATTCATACATTCCGGAATTCTAGAATACAGACTTTTTAGGATTCAGAAATTTATACATTCTACGATTTTAGAGGTTAGACGTTTTAAAGATGCTAGAATTCAGACTTCTTTAGGATTCTAGAATTTGTGCCTTGTAGGATTCCAGAATTCACACTTTCTAGCATTCTAGAATTCAGATATTTCTTGATGCTAGAATTCAGTCATTGTAAAATTCTAGAATTCAGACATCATCGCTGGATTCTAAAATTAAGACTTTCCACAATTCTAGGACTAACATTTTTTAGGGTTTTAGAATTGAGACATTTTATCATTGTAGAATTCTAGAATATGGACATCCTCATATTCTAGAATTCAGACATTTTATGATTTTAGGATTCATACAGTTTAGCACTATAGAATTCAGACCTTTTTAAGATTCTAGAATTCATACATTTCAGGATTCTAGTATTCAGACATTCTAGCATTCTTCCATTCATAGACCTTATGATTCTACAATTCATCTCTTCTAGGATTCTGGAACTCATCCTATATTATAATTCCCAATTTCAAACGTTCCTGTATTCTAGAACTTAGACATTTTGTGATTCTAGAATTCAGATATTCTAAAGCTCTAGAATTCAGATATGGTTGGAGTCCAGATTTCAGACTTTCTACAATTCTAGAACTCAGATATTTTGTGTTTCCAGAATTTCACACATTCCAGGATTCTAAAGTTCAATCCTGTCTTAGGATTCTAGAATGCGTACCTTCTAGGATTCTGGAATTCATACAGGTTGGGGTTCTAGAATTCATACATTCTAGGATTCCAGAATTCAAACCTTTATAGGATTCTAGAATTAATTCATTCAAGGATTCTAGAATCCGGACCTTTTTAGGATTCTAGAACTCATACATGCTAAGATTCCGGAATTTAGACCAGTTTAAGATTCTAGAATTCATACACTCTAAAATTCTAGAATGCCTACGTTCTAGGATTCTAAAATTCAGACTTTTTAAGGTTCTAGGATTCGGACATACTATAATTCTACAATTTCCACATTGCTTGAATTCTGGAATTCCGAATTTCTTCATTTATACCATTCTCGCATTTAAAAATTCTAAAATTCATGTATGTGGTGATTCTAGAATTCACACCTTCTCGGATTCTAGAATTCAGACCTCTTTAGGATTCCAGAATTCAGACTTTGTTCATTCTAGAACTCATGCATTAAAAGATTCTAGAATTCAGATCTATTTAGGATTCTAGAATTCATACATTCTAAGATTCTAGAATTCAGACCTAGTTAGGATTCTAGAATTCATACGTTTGGGCATTCTGGAATCCATACGTTCTAAACTTGCAAATTTTATGCATTCTACAATTCTAGGCTACACACCTTTCTAACATTGTGGAATCCATTCTTTCGAGGATTCTAAAATTCAGGCCTTCTTAAAGTTCTTGAATTCATACATTCTAGGATTCTAGGATTCTAGGATTTGGACACATTTAAGATTCTAGAATTCATACATTCTAAAATTCTGGAACCCAGATCTTGTTAGGATTCTAGAATGCATACATTATGGGATACTGGAATTCACCCATTCTGTGAGTCTAGAATTCAGACATTGTTTCTGGCATTCAGACGTTCTAAAATTCTAGAATTCAGACATCGTGGGTTTCTGGAACGGAGACATTCTGCAACACACATTTTAGTAGTCTTGCGTTCAGACATTCTGTGAATCTCGCATTCAGATATCCTATGATTCATGGAATCGTACCTTCCGGGATTCTGGAATTCACACTGTCCTAAGATTCCAGAACTCAGACGTTTCTTGATTCTACCATTCCGGAAATTAGACGTCCGGAGACTCTAGAATTCTAACATTTTATGACTCTAGAATTCAGACATTTTAGGATTCTAGAATTCAGTCGTTTTAGGATTCTAGAATTCAGACATTGGAAGATTCTAGAATTCGGACCTTTTAAAGATTCTAGAGTCCATACATTCTAGGAATCCATAATTCAGACATCTTCTGAGTCTAGGTTTTCAACATTTTCACATTGGAGAATTCAGACCTGTTGAAGTTTCTAGAATGCATACATTCCGAGATTCTGGAATTCACACATACTAAAATTCTAGAATTGAGACATCTTTGGATTCTAGAATTGTATCTGTCTACAATTCTAGAACTCATACATTTTCTGATTCTAGAATTCAGATGTTTTATCATTTTACAATTCTGTAATTTGGACATGTGCAGATTCAGGATTCCAGCGTTTTATGATTCTAGATTCCATTCATTTTTGGATTCCAGAGTTCAGACCCTTTATGATTCTAGAAATCTGACATTCGATGATTCTACATTTCAGAAATATTTGGGATTCTAGAATTCATACACTCTTGAAATCTAGAATTCATACATTCTAGGATTCTGGAATTCATGCATTCTCAAATTAAAAAAAGTCACACATTCCAGAATTCTAGAATACATGCCTTCTTAACATTGTAGAAGCCATTCTTTCTAGGATTCCAAAATTCAGACGTTTTTACAATGGTAGAATTCATGCATTCTAGGATTCTAGGATATAGACATATTTAAGACTCTAGAATACATACATTCTAAAATTCTAGAATTCAGGTCTTGTTAGGATTCTAGAATTTATACATGATAGGATACTAGAATTCACATATTCTATGATTCTAGAATTCAGACATTTTATGTTTCTAGAATTCAGACATTCTGAAATTCTGGAATTCAGCCATTGTTGGATTCTAGAATTGAGACCCTCTGCAAAACACATTTTAGGAGTCTTGCATTCAGACATTCCATGATTCCCATATTCAGACATCTTATCATCCTAGAATTCAGACCTTCTAGGATTCTAGAATTTGCACTATTTACAGATTCTAGAATTCATACATTCAAGGAATCTATGATTCAGTCATGTTATGATTCTAGGATTTTGACATTTTTACATTGTAGAATTCAGAGCCGTTTAAGATTCTGGAATGCATACATTCCAAGATTCTAGAATTCAAACCTGCTAAAATTCTAGAATTCAGACATCGTTGGATTCTGGAAATTTAACATTCTACAATTCTAGAACACACACATTTTCAGATTCTCGAATTCAGACGTATTATGATTCTACAATTCTAGAATTTAGACATCCGGAACTTCTAAATTCTCACCTTTTTTTTTTTTTTTTTTGGTTCTAGAATTCAGACATTTTAGGATTCTAGAATTCATGCATTTGAAGATTCTGAAATCCGGATCTTTTTTTGGATGCCAGAATTCATATATTCTAGGGACCTAGGTTTCCTACTTTTTAGGTTTCTGGAAATCATACATTCTAGGATTCTGGAATTCCAGAATTCAGACCTTTAGAGGATTCTGGAGTTCATTCATTCTAGGATTCTAGGTTTCAGACTTTTCTAGTATTCTAGAATTCATGTATTCTTATATTCTGGAATTGAGACCTTTTTCAGATTCTAGAATTCATACACCCTGGGATTCTAGCATTCATTCATTTTAGGATTCTAGAACTAAGACTTTTTATGGTCCTAGAATTCAGACATACTACCATTCGACAGTTCCGACATGCTTGCATTCTAGAATTCAGCATTTCTTCCATGGTAGAATTCACACATTTTAGAATTCAAAAATTTTGACATTTTAACGATTCCACAATTCATACATTTTTCGGATTCTAGAATTGAGGCATTTTATGATTCTAGAATTCATACATTCCAGAATTCTAGAATACAGACTTTTTAGGATTCAGAAATTTATACATTCTACGATTTTAGAGGTTAGACGTTTTAAAGATGCTAGAATTCAGACTTCTTTAGGATTCTAGAATTTGTGCCTTGTAGGATTCCAGAATTCACACTTTCTAGCATTCTAGAATTCAGATATTTCTTGATGCTAGAATTCAGTCATTGTAAAATTCTAGAATTCAGACATCATCGCTGGATTCTAAAATTAAGACTTTCCACCATTCTTGGACTAACATTTTTTAGGGTTTTAGAATTGAGACATTTTATCATTGTAGAATTCTAGAATATGGACATCCTCATATTCTAGAATTCAGACATTTTATGATTTTAGGATTCATACAGTTTAGCACTATAGAATTCAGACCTTTTTAAGATTTTAGAATTCATACATTTCAGGATTCTAGTATTCAGACATTCTATCATTCTTCCATTCATAGACCTTATGATTCTACAATTCATCTCTTCTAGGATTCTGGAACTCATCCTATATTATAATTCCCAATTTCAAACGTTCCTGTATTCTAGAATTTAGACATTTTGTGATTCTAGAATTCAGATATTCTAAAGCTCTAGAATTCAGATATGGTTGGAGTCCAGATTTCAGACTTTCTACAATTCTAGAACTCAGATATTTTGTGTTTCCAGAATTTCACACATTCCAGGATTCTAAAGTTCAATCCTGTCTTAGGATTCTAGAATGCGTACCTTCTAGGATTCTGGAATTCATACAGGTTGGGGTTCTAGAATTCATACATTCTAGGATTCCAGAATTCAAACCTTTATAGGATTCTAGAATTAATTCATTCAAGGATTCTAGAATCCGGACCTTTTTAGGATTCTAGAACTCATACATGCTAAGATTCCGGAATTTAGACCAGTTTAAGATTCTAGAATTCATACACTCTAAAATTCTAGAATGCCTACGTTCTAGGATTCTAAAATTCAGACTTTTTAAGGTTCTAGGATTCGGACATACTATAATTCTACAATTTCCACATTGCTTGAATTCTGGAATTCCGAATTTCTTCATTTATACCATTCTCGCATTTAAAAATTCTAAAATTCATGTATGTGGTGATTCTAGAATTCACACCTTCTCGGATTCTAGAATTCAGACCTCTTTAGGATTCCAGAATTCAGACTTTGTTCATTCTAGAACTCATGCATTAAAAGATTCTAGAATTCAGATCTATTTAGGATTCTAGAATTCATACATTCTAAGATTCTAGAATTCAGACCTAGTTAGGATTCTAGAATTCATACGTTTGGGCATTCTGGAATCCATACGTTCTAAACTTGCAAATTTTATGCATTCTACAATTCTAGGCTACACACCTTTCTGACATTGTGGAATCCATTCTTTCGAGGATTCTAAAATTCAGGCCTTCTTAAAGTTCTTGAATTCATACATTCTAGGATTCTAGGATTCTAGGATTTGGACACATTTAAGATTCTAGAATTCATACATTCTAAAATTCTGGAACCCAGATCTTGTTAGGATTCTAGAATGCATACATTATGGGATACTGGAATTCACCCATTCTGTGAGTCTAGAATTCAGACATTGTTTCTGGCATTCAGACGTTCTAAAATTCTAGAATTCAGACCTCGTGGGTTTCTGGAACGGAGACATTCTGCAACACACATTTTAGTAGTCTTGCGTTCAGACATTCTGTGAATCTCGCATTCAGATATCCTATGATTCATGGAATCGTACCTTCCGGGATTCTGGAATTCACACTGTCCTAAGATTCCAGAACTCAGACGTTTCTTGATTCTACCATTCCGGAAATTAGACGTCCGGAGACTCTAGAATTCTAACATTTTATGACTCTAGAATTCAGACGTTTTAGGATTCTAGAATTCAGACGTTTTAGGATTCTAGAATTCAGACATTGGAAGATTCTAGAATTCGGACCTTTTAAAGATTCTAGAGTCCATACATTCTAGGAATCCATAATTCAGACATCTTCTGAGTCTAGGTTTTCAACATTTTCACATTGGAGAATTCAGACCTGTTGAAGATTCTAGAATGCATACATTCCGAGATTCTGGAATTCACACATACTAAAATTCTAGAATTGAGACATCTTTGGATTCTAGAATTGTATCTGTCTACAATTCTAGAACTCATACATTTTCTGATTCTAGAATTCAGATGTTTTATCATTTTACAATTCTGTAATTTGGACATGTGCAGATTCAGGATTCCAGCGTTTTATGATTCTAGATTCCATTCATTTTTGGATTCCAGAGTTCAGACCCTTTATGATTCTAGAAATCTGACATTCGATGATTCTACATTTCAGAAATATTTGGGATTCTAGAATTCATACACTCTTGAAATCTAGAATTCATACATTCTAGGATTCTGGAATTCATGCATTCTCAAATTAAAAAATGTCACACATTCCAGAATTCTAGAATACATGCCTTCTTAACATTGTAGAAGCCATTCTTTCTAGGATTCCAAAATTCAGACGTTTTTACAATGGTAGAATTCATGCATTCTAGGATTCTAGGATATAGACATATTTAAGACTCTAGAATACATACATTCTAAAATTCTAGAATTCAGGTCTTGTTAGGATTCTAGAATTTATACATGATAGGATACTAGAATTCACATATTCTATGATTCTAGAATTCAGACATTTTATGTTTCTAGAATTCAGACATTCTGAAATTCTGGAATTCAGCCATTGTTGGATTCTAGAATTGAGACCCTCTGCAACACACATTTTAGGAGTCTTGCATTCAGACATTCCATGATTCCCATATTCAGACATCTTATCATCCTAGAATTCAGACCTTCTAGGATTCTAGAATTTGCACTATGTACAGATTCTAGAATTCATACATTCAAGGAATCTATGATTCAGTCATGTTATGATTCTAGGATTTTGACATTTTTACATTGTAGAATTCAGAGCCGTTTAAGATTCTAGAATGCATACATTCCAAGATTCTAGAATTCACACCTGCTAAAATTCTAGAATTCAGACATCGTTGGATTCTGGAAATTTAACATTCTACAATTCTAGAACACACACACATTTTCAGATTCTCGAATTCAGACGTGTTATGATTCTACAATTCTAGAATTTAGACATCCGGAACTTCTAAATTCTCACCTTTTTTTTTTTTTTTTTTGGCTCTAGAATTCAGACATTTTAGGATTCTAGAATTCATGCATTTGAAGATTCTGAAATCCGGATCTTTTTTTGGATGCCAGAATTCATATATTCTAGGGACCTAGGTTTCCTACTTTTTAGGTTTCTGGAAATCATACATTCTAGGATTCTGGAATTCCAGAATTCAGACCTTTAGAGGATTCTGGAGTTCATTCATTCTAGGATTCTAGGTTTCAGACTTTTCTAGTATTCTAGAATTCATGTATTCTTATATTCTGGAATTGAGACCTTTTTCAGATTCTAGAATTCATACACCCTGGGATTCTAGCATTCATTCATTTTAGGATTCTAGAACTAAGACTTTTTATGGTCCTAGAATTCAGACATACTACCATTCGACAGTTCCGACATGCTTGCATTCTAGAATTCAGCATTTCTTCCATGGTAGAATTCACACATTTTAGAATTCAAAAATTTTGACATTTTAACGATTCCACAATTCATACATTTTTCGGATTCTAGAATTGAGGCATTTTATGATTCTAGAATTCATACATTCCGGAATTCTAGAATACAGACTTTTTAGGATTCAGAAATTTATACATTCTACGATTTTAGAGGTTAGACGTTTTAAAGATGCTAGAATTCAGACTTCTTTAGGATTCTAGAATTTGTGCCTTGTAGGATTCCAGAATTCACACTTTCTAGCATTCTAGAATTCAGATATTTCTTGATGCTAGAATTCAGTCATTGTAAAATTCTAGAATTCAGACATCATCGCTGGATTCTAAAATTAAGACTTTCCACAATTCTAGGACTAACATTTTTTAGGGTTTTAGAATTGAGACATTTTATCATTGTAGAATTCTAGAATATGGACATCCTCATATTCTAGAATTCAGACATTTTATGATTTTAGGATTCATACAGTTTAGCACTATAGAATTCAGACCTTTTTAAGATTCTAGAATTCATACATTTCAGGATTCTAGTATTCAGACATTCTAGCATTCTTCCATTCATAGACCTTATGATTCTACAATTCATCTCTTCTAGGATTCTGGAACTCATCCTATATTATAATTCCCAATTTCAAACGTTCCTGTATTCTAGAACTTAGACATTTTGTGATTCTAGAATTCAGATATTCTAAAGCTCTAGAATTCAGATATGGTTGGAGTCCAGATTTCAGACTTTCTACAATTCTAGAACTCAGATATTTTGTGTTTCCAGAATTTCACACATTCCAGGATTCTAAAGTTCAATCCTGTCTTAGGATTCTAGAATGCGTACCTTCTAGGATTCTGGAATTCATACAGGTTGGGGTTCTAGAATTCATACATTCTAGGATTCCAGAATTCAAACCTTTATAGGATTCTAGAATTAATTCATTCAAGGATTCTAGAATCCGGACCTTTTTAGGATTCTAGAACTCATACATGCTAAGATTCCGGAATTTAGACCAGTTTAAGATTCTAGAATTCATACACTCTAAAATTCTAGAATGCCTACCTTCTAGGATTCTAAAATTCAGACTTTTTAAGGTTCTAGGATTCGGACATACTATAATTCTACAATTTCCACATTGCTTGAATTCTGGAATTCCGAATTTCTTCATTTATACCATTCTCGCATTTAAAAATTCTAAAATTCATGTATGTGGTGATTCTAGAATTCACACCTTCTCGGATTCTAGAATTCAGACCTCTTTAGGATTCCAGAATTCAGACTTTGTTCATTCTAGAACTCATGCATTAAAAGATTCTAGAATTCAGATCTATTTAGGATTCTAGAATTCATACATTCTAAGATTCTAGAATTCAGACCTAGTTAGGATTCTAGAATTCATACGTTTGGGCATTCTGGAATCCATACGTTCTAAACTTGCAAATTTTATGCATTCTACAATTCTAGGGTACACACCTTTCTAACATTGTGGAATCCATTCTTTCGAGGATTCTAAAATTCAGGCCTTCTTAAAGTTCTTGAATTCATACATTCTAGGATTGTAGGATTCTAGGATTTGGACACATTTAAGATTCTAGAATTCATACATTCTAAAATTCTGGAACCCAGATCTTGTTAGGATTCTAGAATGCATACTTTATGGGATACTGGAATTCACCCATTCTGTGAGTCTAGAATTCAGACATTGTTCCTGGCTTTCAGACGTTCTAAAATTCTAGAATTCAGACATCGTGGGTTTCTGGAACGGAGACATTCTGCAACACACATTTTAGTAGTCTTGCGTTCAGACATTCTGTGAATCTCGCATTCAGATATCCTATGATTCATGGAATCGTACCTTCCGGGATTCTGGAATTCACACTGTCCTAAGATTCCAGAACTCAGACGTTTCTTGATTCTACCATTCCGGAAATTAGACGTCCGGAGACTCTAGAATTCTAACATTTTATGACTCTAGAATTCAGACATTTTAGGATTCTAGAATACAGACGTTTTAGGATTCTAGAATTCAGACATTGGAAGATTCTAGAATTCGGACCTTTTGAAGATTCTAGAGTCCATACATTCTAGGAATCCATAATTCAGACATCTTCTGAGTCTAGGTTTTCGACATTTTCACATTGGAGAATTCAGACCTGTTGAAGATTCTAGAATGCATACATTCCGAGATTCTGGAATTCACACATACTAAAATTCTAGAATTGAGACATCTTTGGATTCTAGAATTGTATCTGTCTACAATTCTAGAACTCATACATTTTCTGATTCTAGAATTCAGATGTCTTATCGTTTTACAATTCTGTAATTTGGACATGTGCAGATTCAGGATTCCAGCGTTTTATGATTCTAGATTCCATTCATTTTTGGATTCTAGAGTTCAGACCCTTTATGATTCTAGAAATCTGACATTCGATGATTCTAGATTTCAGAAATATTTGGGATTCTAGAATTCATACACTCTTGAAATCTAGAATTCGTACATTCTAGGATTCTGGAATTCATGCATTCTCAAATTAAAAAAAGTCACACATTCCAGAATTCTAGAATACATGCCTTCTTAACATTGTAGAAGCCATTCTTTCTAGGATTCCAAAATTCAGACGTTTTTACAATGGTAGAATTCATGCATTCTAGGATTCTAGGATATATACATATTTAAGACTCTAGAATACATACATTCTAAAATTCTAGAATTCAGGTCTTGTTAGGATTCTAGAATTTATACATGATAGGATACTAGAATTCACATATTCTATGATTCTAGAATTCAGACATTTTATGTTTCTAGAATTCAGACATTCTGAAATTCTGGAATTCAGCCATTGTTGGATTCTAGAATTGAGACCCTCTGCAACACACATTTTAGGAGTCTTGCATTCAGACATTCCATGTTTCCCATATTCAGACATCTTATCATCCTAGAATTCAGACCTTCTAGGATTCTAGAATTTGCACTATTTACAGATTCTAGAATTCATACATTCAAGGAATCTATGATTCAGTCATGTTATGATTCTAGGATTTTGACATTTTTACATTGTAGAATTCAGAGCCGTTTAAGATTCTAGAATGCATACATTCCAAGATTCTAGAATTCACACCTGCTAAAATTCTAGAATTCAGACATCGTTGGATTCTGGAAATTTAACATTCTACAATTCTAGAACACACACATTTTCAGATTCTCGAATTCAGACGTGTTATGATTCTACAATTCTAGAATTTAGACATCCGGAACTTCTAAATTCTCACCTTTTTTTTTTTTAGTTCTAGAATTCAGACATTTTAGGATTCTAGAATTCATGCATTTGAAGATTCTGAAATCCGGATCTTTTTTTGGATGCCAGAATTCATATATTCTAGGGACCTAGGTTTCCTACTTTTTAGGTTTCTGGAAATCATGCATTCTAGGATTCTGGAATTCCAGAATTCAGACCTTTAGAGGATTCTGGAGTTCATTCATTCTAGGATTCTAGATTTCAGACTTTTCTAGTATTCTAGAATTCATGTATTCTTATATTCTGGAATTGAGACCTTTTTCAGATTCTAGAATTCATACACCCTGGGATTCGAGCATTCATTCATTTTAGGATTCTAGAACTAAGACTTTTTATGGTCCTAGAATTCAGACATACTACCATTCGACAGTTCCGACATGCTTGCATTCTAGAATTCAGCATTTCTTCCATGGTAGAATTCACACATTTTAGAATTCAAAAATTTTGACATTTTAACGATTCCACAATTCATACATTTTTCGGATTCTAGAATTGAGGCATTTTATGATTCTAGAATTCATACATTCCGGAATTCTAGAATACAGACTTTTTAGGATTCAGAAATTTATACATTCTACGATTTTAGAGGTTAGACGTTTTAAAGATGCTAGAATTCAGACTTCTTTAGGATTCTAGAATTTGTGCCTTGTAGGATTCCAGAATTCACACTTTCTAGCATTCTAGAATTCAGATATTTCTTGATGCTAGAATTCAGTCATTGTAAAATTCTAGAATTCAGACATCATCGCTGGATTCTAAAATTAAGACTTTCCACAATTCTAGGACTAACATTTTTTAGGGTTTTAGAATTGAGACATTTTATCATTGTAGAATTCTAGAATATGGACATCCTCATATTCTAGAATTCAGACATTTTATGATTTTAGGATTCATACAGTTTAGCACTATAGAATTCAGACCTTTTTAAGATTCTAGAATTCATACATTTCAGGATTCTAGTATTCAGACATTCTAGCATTCTTCCATTCATAGACCTTATGATTCTACAATTCATCTCTTCTAGGATTCTGGAACTCATCCTATATTATAATTCCCAATTTCAAACGTTCCTGTATTCTAGAACTTAGACATTTTGTGATTCTAGAATTCAGATATTCTAAAGCTCTAGAATTCAGATATGGTTGGAGTCCAGATTTCAGACTTTCTACAATTCTAGAACTCAGATATTTTGTGTTTCCAGAATTTCACACATTCCAGGATTCTAAAGTTCAATCCTGTCTTAGGATTCTAGAATGCGTACCTTCTAGGATTCTGGAATTCATACAGGTTGGGGTTCTAGAATTCATACATTCTAGGATTCCAGAATTCAAACCTTTATAGGATTCTAGAATTAATTCATTCAAGGATTCTAGAATCCGGACCTTTTTAGGATTCTAGAACTCATACATGCTAAGATTCCGGAATTTAGACCAGTTTAAGATTCTAGAATTCATACACTCTAAAATTCTAGAATGCCTACGTTCTAGGATTCTAAAATTCAGACTTTTTAAGGTTCTAGGATTCGGACATACTATAATTCTACAATTTCCACATTGCTTGAATTCTGGAATTCCGAATTTCTTCATTTATACCATTCTCGCATTTAAAAATTCTAAAATTCATGTATGTGGTGATTCTAGAATTCACACCTTCTTGGATTCTAGAATTCAGACCTCTTTAGGATTCCAGAATTCAGACTTTGTTCATTCTAGAACTCATGCATTAAAAGATTCTAGAATTCAGATCTATTTAGGATTCTAGAATTCATACATTCTAAGATTCTAGAATTCAGACCTAGTTAGGATTCTAGAATTCATACGTTTGGGCATTCTGGAATCCATACGTTCTAAACTTGCAAATTTTATGCATTCTACAATTCTAGGGTACACACCTTTCTAACATTGTGGAATCCATTCTTTCGAGGATTCTAAAATTCAGGCCTTCTTAAAGTTCTTGAATTCATACATTCTAGGATTCTAGGATTCTAGGATTTGGACACATTTAAGATTCTAGAATTCATACATTCTAAAATTCTGGAACCCAGATCTTGTTAGGATTCTAGAATGCATACTTTATGGGATACTGGAATTCACCCATTCTGTGTGTCTAGAATTCAGACATTGTTCCTGGCATTCA
Source organism: Saimiri boliviensis (assembly GCF_048565385.1). Lineage (NCBI taxonomy): Eukaryota > Metazoa > Chordata > Mammalia > Primates > Cebidae > Saimiri > Saimiri boliviensis. Next base: position 79,991,429 of record NC_133470.1, on the reverse strand, counting down.
GACGTTCTAAAATTCTAGAATTCAGACATCGTGGGTTTCTGGAACGGAGACATTCTGCAACACACATTTTAGTAGTCTTGCGTTCAGACATTCTGTGAATCTCGCATTCAGATATCCTATGATTCATGGAATCGTACCTTCCGGGATTCTGGAATTCACACTGTCCTAAGATTCCAGAACTCAGACGTTTCTTGATTCTACCATTCCGGAAATTAGACGTCCGGAGACTCTAGAATTCTAACATTTTATGACTCTAGAATTCAGACATTTTAGGATTCTAGAATACAGACGTTTTAGGATTCTAGAATTCAGACATTGGAAGATTCTAGAATTCGGACCTTTTGAAGATTCTAGAGTCCATACATTCTAGGAATCCATAATTCAGACATCTTCTGAGTCTAGGTTTTCGACATTTTCACATTGGAGAATTCAGACCTGTTGAAGATTCTAGAATGCATACATTCCGAGATTCTGGAATTCACACATACTAAAATTCTAGAATTGAGACATCTTTGGATTCTAGAATTGTATCTGTCTACAATTCTAGAACTCATACATTTTCTGATTCTAGAATTCAGATGTCTTATCGTTTTACAATTCTGTAATTTGGACATGTGCAGATTCAGGATTCCAGCGTTTTATGATTCTAGATTCCATTCATTTTTGGATTCTAGAGTTCAGACCCTTTATGATTCTAGAAATCTGACATTCGATGATTCTAGATTTCAGAAATATTTGGGATTCTAGAATTCATACACTCTTGAAATCTAGAATTCGTACATTCTAGGATTCTGGAATTCATGCATTCTCAAATTAAAAAAAGTCACACATTCCAGAATTCTAGAATACATGCCTTCTTAACATTGTAGAAGCCATTCTTTCTAGGATTCCAAAATTCAGACGTTTTTACAATGGTAGAATTCATGCATTCTAGGATTCTAGGATATATACATATTTAAGACTCTAGAATACATACATTCTAAAATTCTAGAATTCAGGTCTTGTTAGGATTCTAGAATTTATACATGATAGGATACTAGAATTCACATATTCTATGATTCTAGAATTCAGACATTTTATGTTTCTAGAATTCAGACATTCTGAAATTCTGGAATTCAGCCATTGTTGGATTCTAGAATTGAGACCCTCTGCAACACACATTTTAGGAGTCTTGCATTCAGACATTCCATGTTTCCCATATTCAGACATCTTATCATCCTAGAATTCAGACCTTCTAGGATTCTAGAATTTGCACTATTTACAGATTCTAGAATTCATACATTCAAGGAATCTATGATTCAGTCATGTTATGATTCTAGGATTTTGACATTTTTACATTGTAGAATTCAGAGCCGTTTAAGATTCTAGAATGCATACATTCCAAGATTCTAGAATTCACACCTGCTAAAATTCTAGAATTCAGACATCGTTGGATTCTGGAAATTTAACATTCTACAATTCTAGAACACACACATTTTCAGATTCTCGAATTCAGACGTGTTATGATTCTACAATTCTAGAATTTAGACATCCGGAAATTCTAAATTCTCACCTTTTTTTTTTTTAGTTCTAGAATTCAGACATTTTAGGATTCTAGAATTCATGCATTTGAAGATTCTGAAATCCGGATCTTTTTTTGGATGCCAGAATTCATATATTCTAGGGACCTAGGTTTCCTACTTTTTAGGTTTCTGGAAATCATGCATTCTAGGATTCTGGAATTCCAGAATTCAGACCTTTAGAGGATTCTGGAGTTCATTCATTCTAGGATTCTAGATTTCAGACTTTTCTAGTATTCTAGAATTCATGTATTCTTATATTCTGGAATTGAGACCTTTTTCAGATTCTAGAATTCATACACCCTGGGATTCGAGCATTCATTCATTTTAGGATTCTAGAACTAAGACTTTTTATGGTCCTAGAATTCAGACATACTACCATTCGACAGTTCCGACATGCTTGCATTCTAGAATTCAGCATTTCTTCCATGGTAGAATTCACACATTTTAGAATTCAAAAATTTTGACATTTTAACGATTCCACAATTCATACATTTTTCGGATTCTAGAATTGAGGCATTTTATGATTCTAGAATTCATACATTCCGGAATTCTAGAATACAGACTTTTTAGGATTCAGAAATTTATACATTCTACGATTTTAGAGGTTAGACGTTTTAAAGATGCTAGAATTCAGACTTCTTTAGGATTCTAGAATTTGTGCCTTGTAGGATTCCAGAATTCACACTTTCTAGCATTCTAGAATTCAGATATTTCTTGATGCTAGAATTCAGTCATTGTAAAATTCTAGAATTCAGACATCATCGCTGGATTCTAAAATTAAGACTTTCCACAATTCTAGGACTAACATTTTTTAGGGTTTTAGAATTGAGACATTTTATCATTGTAGAATTCTAGAATATGGACATCCTCATATTCTAGAATTCAGACATTTTATGATTTTAGGATTCATACAGTTTAGCACTATAGAATTCAGACCTTTTTAAGATTCTAGAATTCATACATTTCAGGATTCTAGTATTCAGACATTCTAGCATTCTTCCATTCATAGACCTTATGATTCTACAATTCATCTCTTCTAGGATTCTGGAACTCATCCTATATTATAATTCCCAATTTCAAACGTTCCTGTATTCTAGAACTTAGACATTTTGTGATTCTAGAATTCAGATATTCTAAAGCTCTAGAATTCAGATATGGTTGGAGTCCAGATTTCAGACTTTCTACAATTCTAGAACTCAGATATTTTGTGTTTCCAGAATTTCACACATTCCAGGATTCTAAAGTTCAATCCTGTCTTAGGATTCTAGAATGCGTACCTTCTAGGATTCTGGAATTCATACAGGTTGGGGTTCTAGAATTCATACATTCTAGGATTCCAGAATTCAAACCTTTATAGGATTCTAGAATTAATTCATTCAAGGATTCTAGAATCCGGACCTTTTTAGGATTCTAGAACTCATACATGCTAAGATTCCGGAATTTAGACCAGTTTAAGATTCTAGAATTCATACACTCTAAAATTCTAGAATGCCTACGTTCTAGGATTCTAAAATTCAGACTTTTTAAGGTTCTAGGATTCGGACATACTATAATTCTACAATTTCCACATTGCTTGAATTCTGGAATTCCGAATTTCTTCATTTATACCATTCTCGCATTTAAAAATTCTAAAATTCATGTATGTGGTGATTCTAGAATTCACACCTTCTTGGATTCTAGAATTCAGACCTCTTTAGGATTCCAGAATTCAGACTTTGTTCATTCTAGAACTCATGCATTAAAAGATTCTATAATTCAGATCTATTTAGGATTCTAGAATTCATACATTCTAAGATTCTAGAATTCAGACCTAGTTAGGATTCTAGAATTCATACGTTTGGGCATTCTGGAATCCATACGTTCTAAACTTGCAAATTTTATGCATTCTACAATTCTAGGCTACACACCTTTCTAACATTGTGGAATCCATTCTTTCGAGGATTCTAAAATTCAGGCCTTCTTAAAGTTCTTGAATTCATACATTCTAGGATTCTAGGATTCTAGGATTTGGACACATTTAAGATTCTAGAATTCATACATTCTAAAATTCTGGAACCCAGATCTTGTTAGGATTCTAGAATGCATACATTATGGGATACTGGAATTCACCCATTCTGTGAGTCTAGAATTCAGACATTGTTTCTGGCATTCAGACGTTCTAAAATTCTAGAATTCAGACCTCGTGGGTTTCTGGAACGGAGACATTCTGCAACACACATTTTAGTAGTCTTGCGTTCAGACATTCTGTGAATCTCGCATTCAGATATCCTATGATTCATGGAATCGTACCTTCTGGGATTCTGGAATTCACACTGTCCTAAGATTCCAGAACTCAGACGTTTCTTGATTCTACCATTCCGGAAATTAGACGTCCGGAGACTCTAGAATTCTAACATTTTATGACTCTAGAATTCAGACATTTTAGGATTCTAGAATTCAGACGTTTTAGGATTCTAGAATTCAGACATTGGAAGATTCTAGAATTCGGACCTTTTAAAGATTCTAGAGTCCATACATTCTAGGAATCCATAATTCAGACATCTTCTGAGTCTAGATTTTCGACATTTTCACATTGGAGAATTCAGACCTGTTGAAGATTCTAGAATGCATACATTCCGAGATTCTGGAATTCACACATACTAAAATTCTAGAATTGAGATATCTTTGGATTCTAGAATTGTATCTGTCTACAATTCTAGAACTCATACATTTTCTGATTCTAGAATTCAGATGTCTTATCGTTTTACAATTCTGTAATTTGGACATGTGCAGATTCAGGATTCCAGCGTTTTATGATTCTAGATTCCATTCATTTTTGGATTCTAGAGTTCAGACCCTTTATGATTCTAGAAATCTGACATTCGATGATTCTAGATTTCAGAAATATTTGGGATTCTAGAATTCATACACTCTTGAAATCTAGAATTCATACATTCTAGGATTCTGGAATTCATGCGTTCTCAAATTAAAAAAGTCACACATTCCAGAATTCTAGAATACATGCCTTCTTAACATTGTAGAAGCCATTCTTTCTAGGATTCCAAAATTCAGACGTTTTTACAATGGTAGAATTCATGCGTTCTAGGATTCTAGGATATAGACATATTTAAGACTCTAGAATACATACATTCTAAAATTCTAGAATTCAGGTCTTGTTAGGATTCTAGAATTTATACATGATAGGATACTAGAATTCACATATTCTATGATTCTAGAATTCAGACATTTTATGTTTCTAGAATTCAGACATTCTGAAATTCTGGAATTCAGCCATTGTTGGATTCTAGAATTGAGACCCTCTGCAACACACATTTTAGGAGTCTTGCATTCAGACATTCCATGATTCCCATATTCAGACATCTTATCATCCTAGAATTCAGACCTTCTAGGATTCTAGAATTTGCACTATTTACAGATTCTAGAATTCATACATTCAAGGAATCTATGATTCAGTCATGTTATGATTCTAGGATTTTGACATTTTTACATTGTAGAATTCAGAGCCGTTTAAGATTCTAGAATGCATACATTCCAAGATTCTAGAATTCAAACCTGTTAAAATTCTAGAATTCAGACATCGTTGGATTCTGGAAATTTAACATTCTACAATTCTAGAACACACACATTTTCAGATTCTCGAATTCAGACGTGTTATGATTCTACAATTCTAGAATTTAGACATCCGGAACTTCTAATTTCTCACCTTTTTTTTTTTTTTTTTTTTGGTTCTAGAATTCAGACATTTTAGGATTCTAGAATTCATGCATTTGAAGATTCTGAAATCCGGATCTTTTTTTGGATGCCAGAATTCAGATATTCTAGGGACCTAGGTTTCCTACTTTTTAGGTTTCTGGAAATCATACATTCTAGGATTCTGGAATTCCAGAATTCAGACCTTTAGAGGATTCTGGAGTTCATTCATTCTAGGATTCTAGGTTTCAGACTTTTCTAGTATTCTAGAATTCATGTATTCTTATATTCTGGAATTGAGACCTTTTTCAGATTCTAGAATTCATACACCCTGGGATTCTAGCATTCATTCATTTTAGGATTCTAGAACTAAGACTTTTTATGGTCCTAGAATTCAGACATACTACCATTCGACAGTTCCGACATGCTTGCATTCTAGAATTCAGCATTTCTTCCATGGTAGAATTCACACATTTTAGAATTCGAAAATTTTGACATTTTAACGATTCCACAATTCATACATTTTTCGGATTCTAGAATTGAGGCATTTTATGATTCTAGAATTCATACATTCCGGAATTCTAGAATACAGACTTTTTAGGATTCAGAAATTTATACATTCTACGATTTTAGAGGTTAGACGTTTTAAAGATGCTAGAATTCAGACTTCTTTAGGATTCTAGAATTTGTGCCTTGTAGGATTCCAGAATTCACACTTTCTAGCATTCTAGAATTCAGATATTTCTTGATGCTAGAATTCAGTCATTGTAAAATTCTAGAATTCAGACATCATCGCTGGATTCTGAAATTAAGACTTTCCACAATTCTAGGACTAACATTTTTTAGGGTTTTAGAATTGAGACATTTTATCATTGTAGAATTCTAGAATATGGACATCCTCATATTCTAGAATTCAGACATTTTATGATTTTAGGATTCATACAGTTTAGCACTATAGAATTCAGACCTTTTTAAGATTCTAGAATTCATACATTTCAGGATTCTAGTATTCAGACATTCTATCATTCTTCCATTCATAGACCTTATGATTCTACAATTCATCTCTTCTAGGATTCTGGAACTCATCCTATATTATAATTCCCAATTTCAAACGTTCCTGTATTCTAGAATTTAGACATTTTGTGATTCTAGAATTCAGATATTCTAAAGCTCTAGAATTCAGATATGGTTGGAGTCCAGATTTCAGACTTTCTACAATTCTAGAACTCAGATATTTTGTGTTTCCAGAATTTCACACATTCCAGGATTCTAAAGTTCAATCCTGCCTTAGGATTCTAGAATGCGTACCTTCTAGGATTCTGGAATTCATACAGGTTGGGGTTCTAGAATTCATACATTCTAGGATTCCAGAATTCAAACCTTTATAGGATTCTAGAATTAATTCATTCAAGGATTCTAGAATCCGGACCTTTTTAGGATTCTAGAACTCATACATGCTAAGATTCCGGAATTTAGACCAGTTTAAGATTCTAGAATTCATACACTCTAAAATTCTAGAATGCCTACGTTCTAGGATTCTAAAATTCAGACTTTTTAAGGTTCTAGGATTCGGACATACTATAATTCTACAATTTCCACATTGCTTGAATTCTGGAATTCCGAATTTCTTCATTTATACCATTCTCGCATTTAAAAATTCTAAAATTCATGTATGTGGTGATTCTAGAATTCACACCTTCTTGGATTCTAGAATTCAGACCTCTTTAGGATTCCAGAATTCAGACTTTGTTCATTCTAGGACTCATGCATTAAAAGATTCTAGAATTCAGATCTATTTAGGATTCTAGAATTCATACATTCTAAGATTCTAGAATTCAGACCTAGTTAGGATTCTAGAATTCATACGTTTGGGCATTCTGGAATCCATACGTTCTAAACTTGCAAATTTTATGCATTCTACAATTCTAGGCTACACACCTTTCTAACATTGTGGAATCCATTCTTTCGAGGATTCTAAAATTCAGGCCTTCTTAAAGTTCTTGAATTCATACATTCTAGGATTCTAGGATTCTAGGATTTGGACACATTTAAGATTCTAGAATTCATACATTCTAAAATTCTGGAACCCAGATCTTGTTAGGATTCTAGAATGCATACATTATGGGATACTGGAATTCACCCATTCTGTGAGTCTAGAATTCAGACATTGTTTCTGGCATTCAGACGTTCTAAAATTCTAGAATTCAGACCTCGTGGGTTTCTGGAACGGAGACATTCTGCAACACACATTTTAGTAGTCTTGCGTTCAGACATTCTGTGAATCTCGCATTCAGATATCCTATGATTCATGGAATCGTACCTTCTGGGATTCTGGAATTCACACTGTTCTAAGATTCCAGAACTCAGACGTTTCTTGATTCTACCATTCCGGAAATTAGACGTCCGGAGACTCTAGAATTCTAACATTTTATGACTCTAGAATTCAGACATTTTAGGATTCTAGAATTCAGACGTTTTAGGATTCTAGAATTCAGACATTGGAAGATTCTAGAATTCGGACCTTTTAAAGATTCTAGAGTCCATACATTCTAGGAATCCATAATTCAGACATCTTCTGAGTCTAGATTTTCGACATTTTCACATTGGAGAATTCAGACCTGTTGAAGATTCTAGAATGCATACATTCCGAGATTCTGGAATTCACACATACTAAAATTCTAGAATTGAGATATCTTTGGATTCTAGAATTGTATCTGTCTACAATTCTAGAACTCATACATTTTCTGATTCTAGAATTCAGATGTCTTATCGTTTTACAATTCTGTAATTTGGACATGTGCAGATTCAGGATTCCAGCGTTTTATGATTCTAGATTCCATTCATTTTTGGATTCTAGAGTTCAGACCCTTTATGATTCTAGAAATCTGACATTCGATGATTCTAGATTTCAGAAATATTTGGGATTCTAGAATTCATACACTCTTGAAATCTAGAATTCATACATTCTAGGATTCTGGAATTCATGCGTTCTCAAATTAAAAAAGTCACACATTCCAGAATTCTAGAATACATGCCTTCTTAACATTGTAGAAGCCATTCTTTCTAGGATTCCAAAATTCAGACGTTTTTACAATGGTAGAATTCATGCGTTCTAGGATTCTAGGATATAGACATATTTAAGACTCTAGAATACATACATTCTAAAATTCTAGAATTCAGGTCTTGTTAGGATTCTAGAATTTATACATGATAGGATACTAGAATTCACATATTCTATGATTCTAGAATTCAGACATTTTATGTTTCTAGAATTCAGACATTCTGAAATTCTGGAATTCAGCCATTGTTGGATTCTAGAATTGAGACCCTCTGCAACACACATTTTAGGAGTCTTGCATTCAGACATTCCATGATTCCCATATTCAGACATCTTATCATCCTAGAATTCAGACCTTCTAGGATTCTAGAATTTGCACTATTTACAGATTCTAGAATTCATACATTCAAGGAATCTATGATTCAGTCATGTTATGATTCTAGGATTTTGACATTTTTACATTGTAGAATTCAGAGCCATTTAAGATTCTAGAATGCATACATTCCAAGATTCTAGAATTCAAACCTGTTAAAATTCTAGAATTCAGACATCGTTGGATTCTGGAAATTTAACATTCTACAATTCTAGAACACACACATTTTCAGATTCTCGAATTCAGACGTGTTATGATTCTACAATTCTAGAATTTAGACATCCGGAACTTCTAATTTCTCACCTTTTTTTTTTTTTTTTTTTTTGGTTCTAGAATTCAGACATTTTAGGATTCTAGAATTCATGCATTTGAAGATTCTGAAATCCGGATCTTTTTTTGGATGCCAGAATTCAGATATTCTAGGGACCTAGGTTTCCTACTTTTTAGGTTTCTGGAAATCATACATTCTAGGATTCTGGAATTCCAGAATTCAGACCTTTAGAGGATTCTGGAGTTCATTCATTCTAGGATTCTAGGTTTCAGACTTTTCTAGTATTCTAGAATTCATGTATTCTTATATTCTGGAATTGAGACCTTTTTCAGATTCTAGAATTCATACACCCTGGGATTCTAGCATTCATTCATTTTAGGATTCTAGAACTAAGACTTTTTATGGTCCTAGAATTCAGACATACTACCATTCGACAGTTCCGACATGCTTGCATTCTAGAATTCAGCATTTCTTCCATGGTAGAATTCACACATTTTAGAATTCGAAAATTTTGACATTTTAACGATTCCACAATTCATACATTTTTCGGATTCTAGAATTGAGGCATTTTATGATTCTAGAATTCATACATTCCGGAATTCTAGAATACAGACTTTTTAGGATTCAGAAATTTATACATTCTACGATTTTAGAGGTTAGACGTTTTAAAGATGCTAGAATTCAGACTTCTTTAGGATTCTAGAATTTGTGCCTTGTAGGATTCCAGAATTCACACTTTCTAGCATTCTAGAATTCAGATATTTCTTGATGCTAGAATTCAGTCATTGTAAAATTCTAGAATTCAGACATCATCGCTGGATTCTGAAATTAAGACTTTCCACAATTCTAGGACTAACATTTTTTAGGGTTTTAGAATTGAGACATTTTATCATTGTAGAATTCTAGAATATGGACATCCTCATATTCTAGAATTCAGACATTTTATGATTTTAGGATTCATACAGTTTAGCACTATAGAATTCAGACCTTTTTAAGATTCTAGAATTCATACATTTCAGGATTCTAGTATTCAGACATTCTATCATTCTTCCATTCATAGACCTTATGATTCTACAATTCATCTCTTCTAGGATTCTGGAACTCATCCTATATTATAATTCCCAATTTCAAACGTTCCTGTATTCTAGAATTTAGACATTTTGTGATTCTAGAATTCAGATATTCTAAAGCTCTAGAATTCAGATATGGTTGGAGTCCAGATTTCAGACTTTCTACAATTCTAGAACTCAGATATTTTGTGTTTCCAGAATTTCACACATTCCAGGATTCTAAAGTTCAATCCTGCCTTAGGATTCTAGAATGCGTACCTTCTAGGATTCTGGAATTCATACAGGTTGGGGTTCTAGAATTCATACATTCTAGGATTCCAGAATTCAAACCTTTATAGGATTCTAGAATTAATTCATTCAAGGATTCTAGAATCCGGACCTTTTTAGGATTCTAGAACTCATACATGCTAAGATTCCGGAATTTAGACCAGTTTAAGATTCTAGAATTCATACACTCTAAAATTCTAGAATGCCTACGTTCTAGGATTCTAAAATTCAGACTTTTTAAGGTTCTAGGATTCGGACATACTATAATTCTACAATTTCCACATTGCTTGAATTCTGGAATTCCGAATTTCTTCATTTATACCATTCTCGCATTTAAAAATTCTAAAATTCATGTATGTGGTGATTCTAGAATTCACACCTTCTTGGATTCTAGAATTCAGACCTCTTTAGGATTCCAGAATTCAGACTTTGTTCATTCTAGGACTCATGCATTAAAAGATTCTAGAATTCAGATCTATTTAGGATTCTAGAATTCATACATTCTAAGATTCTAGAATTCAGACCTAGTTAGGATTCTAGAATTCATACGTTTGGGCATTCTGGAATCCATACGTTCTAAACTTGCAAATTTTATGCATTCTACAATTCTAGGGTACACACCTTTCTAACATTGTGGAATCCATTCTTTCGAGGATTCTAAAATTCAGGCCTTCTTAAAGTTCTTGAATTCATACATTCTAGGATTCTAGGATTCTAGGATTTGGACACATTTAAGATTCTAGAATTCATACATTCTAAAATTCTGGAACCCAGATCTTGTTAGGATTCTAGAATGCATACATTATGGGATACTGGAATTCACCCATTCTGTGAGTCTAGAATTCAGACATTGTTTCTGGCATTCAGACGTTCTAAAATTCTAGAATTCAGACCTCGTGGGTTTCTGGAACGGAGACATTCTGCAACACACATTTTAGTAGTCTTGCGTTCAGACATTCTGTGAATCTCGCATTCAGATATCCTATGATTCATGGAATCGTACCTTCTGGGATTCTGGAATTCACACTGTCCTAAGATTCCAGAACTCAGACGTTTCTTGATTCTACCATTCCGGAAATTAGACGTCCGGAGACTCTAGAATTCTAACATTTTATGACTCTAGAATTCAGACATTTTAGGATTCTAGAATTCAGACGTTTTAGGATTCTAGAATTCAGACATTGGAAGATTCTAGAATTCGGACCTTTTAAAGATTCTAGAGTCCATACATTCTAGGAATCCATAATTCAGACATCTTCTGAGTCTAGATTTTCGACATTTTCACATTGGAGAATTCAGACCTGTTGAAGATTCTAGAATGCATACATTCCGAGATTCTGGAATTCACACATACTAAAATTCTAGAATTGAGATATCTTTGGATTCTAGAATTGTATCTGTCTACAATTCTAGAACTCATACATTTTCTGATTCTAGAATTCAGGTGTCTTATCGTTTTACAATTCTGTAATTTGGACATGTGCAGATTCAGGATTCCAGCGTTTTATGATTCTAGATTCCATTCATTTTTGGATTCTAGAGTTCAGACCCTTTATGATTCTAGAAATCTGACATTCGATGATTCTAGATTTCAGAAATATTTGGGATTCTAGAATTCATACACTCTTGAAATCTAGAATTCATACATTCTAGGATTCTGGAATTCATGCGTTCTCAAATTAAAAAAGTCACACATTCCAGAATTCTAGAATACATGCCTTCTTAACATTGTAGAAGCCATTCTTTCTAGGATTCCAAAATTCAGACGTTTTTACAATGGTAGAATTCATGCGTTCTAGGATTCTAGGATATAGACATATTTAAGACTCTAGAATACATACATTCTAAAATTCTAGAATTCAGGTCTTGTTAGGATTCTAGAATTTATACATGATAGGATACTAGAATTCACATATTCTATGATTCTAGAATTCAGACATTTTATGTTTCTAGAATTCAGACATTCTGAAATTCTGGAATTCAGCCATTGTTGGATTCTAGAATTGAGACCCTCTGCAACACACATTTTAGGAGTCTTGCATTCAGACATTCCATGATTCCCATATTCAGACATCTTATCATCCTAGAATTCAGACCTTCTAGGATTCTAGAATTTGCACTATTTACAGATTCTAGAATTCATACATTCAAGGAATCTATGATTCAGTCATGTTATGATTCTAGGATTTTGACATTTTTACATTGTAGAATTCAGAGCCGTTTAAGATTCTAGAATGCATACATTCCAAGATTCTAGAATTCACACCTGCTAAAATTCTAGAATTCAGACATCGTTGGATTCTGGAAATTTAACATTCTACAATTCTAGAACACACACATTTTCAGATTCTCGAATTCAGACGTGTTATGATTCTACAATTCTAGAATTTAGACATCCGGAACTTCTAAATTCTCACCTTTTTTTTTTTTTTTTTTTTTTTGGTTCTGGAATTCAGACATTTTAGGATTCTAGAATTCATGCATTTGAAGATTCTGAAATCCGGATCTTTTTTGGGATGCCAGAATTCATATATTCTAGGGACCTAGGTTTCCTACTTTTTAGGTTTCTGGAAATCATGCATTCTAGGATTCTGGAATTCCAGAATTCAGACCTTTAGAGGATTCTGGAGTTCATTCATTCTAGGATTCTAGATTTCAGACTTTTCTAGTATTCTAGAATTCATGTATTCTTATATTCTGGAATTGAGACCTTTTTCAGATTCTAGAATTCATACACCCTGGGATTCGAGCATTCATTCATTTTAGGATTCTAGAACTAAGACTTTTTATGGTCCTAGAATTCAGACATACTACCATTCGACAGTTCCGACATGCTTGCATTCTAGAATTCAGCATTTCTTCCATGGTAGAATTCACACATTTTAGAATTCAAAAATTTTGACATTTTAACGATTCCACAATTCATACATTTTTCGGATTCTAGAATTGAGGCATTTTATGATTCTAGAATTCATACATTCCGGAATTCTAGAATACAGACTTTTTAGGATTCAGAAATTTATACATTCTACGATTTTAGAGGTTAGACGTTTTAAAGATGCTAGAATTCAGACTTCTTTAGGATTCTAGAATTTGTGCCTTGTAGGATTCCAGAATTCACACTTTCTAGCATTCTAGAATTCAGATATTTCTTGATGCTAGAATTCAGTCATTGTAAAATTCTAGAATTCAGACATCATCGCTGGATTCTAAAATTAAGACTTTCCACAATTCTAGGACTAACATTTTTTAGGGTTTTAGAATTGAGACATTTTATCATTGTAGAATTCTAGAATATGGACATCCTCATATTCTAGAATTCAGACATTTTATGATTTTAGGATTCATACAGTTTAGCACTATAGAATTCAGACCTTTTTAAGATTCTAGAATTCATACATTTCAGGATTCTAGTATTCAGACATTCTAGCATTCTTCCATTCATAGACCTTATGATTCTACAATTCATCTCTTCTAGGATTCTGGAACTCATCCTATATTATAATTCCCAATTTCAAACGTTCCTGTATTCTAGAACTTAGACATTTTGTGATTCTAGAATTCAGATATTCTAAAGCTCTAGAATTCAGATATGGTTGGAGTCCAGATTTCAGACTTTCTACAATTCTAGAACTCAGATATTTTGTGTTTCCAGAATTTCACACATTCCAGGATTCTAAAGTTCAATCCTGTCTTAGGATTCTAGAATGCGTACCTTCTAGGATTCTGGAATTCATACAGGTTGGGGTTCTAGAATTCATACATTCTAGGATTCCAGAATTCAAACCTTTATAGGATTCTAGAATTAATTCATTCAAGGATTCTAGAATCCGGACCTTTTTAGGATTCTAGAACTCATACATGCTAAGATTCCGGAATTTAGACCAGTTTAAGATTCTAGAATTCATACACTCTAAAATTCTAGAATGCCTACCTTCTAGGATTCTAAAATTCAGACTTTTTAAGGTTCTAGGATTCGGACATACTATAATTCTACAATTTCCACATTGCTTGAATTCTGGAATTCCGAATTTCTTCATTTATACCATTCTCGCATTTAAAAATTCTAAAATTCATGTATGTGGTGATTCTAGAATTCACACCTTCTCGGATTCTAGAATTCAGACCTCTTTAGGATTCCAGAATTCAGACTTTGTTCATTCTAGAACTCATGCATTAAAAGATTCTAGAATTCAGATCTATTTAGGATTCTAGAATTCATACATTCTAAGATTCTAGAATTCAGACCTAGTTAGGATTCTAGAATTCATACGTTTGGGCATTCTGGAATCCATACGTTCTAAACTTGCAAATTTTATGCATTCTACAATTCTAGGCTACACACCTTTCTAACATTGTGGAATCCATTCTTTCGAGGATTCTAAAATTCAGGCCTTCTTAAAGTTCTTGAATTCATACATTCTAGGATTCTAGGATTCTAGGATTTGGACACATTTAAGATTCTAGAATTCATACATTCTAAAATTCTGGAACCCAGATCTTGTTAGGATTCTAGAATGCATACATTATGGGATACTGGAATTCACCCATTCTGTGAGTCTAGAATTCAGACATTGTTTCTGGCATTCAGACGTTCTAAAATTCTAGAATTCAGACCTCGTGGGTTTCTGGAACGGAGACATTCTGCAACACACATTTTAGTAGTCTTGCGTTCAGACATTCTGTGAATCTCGCATTCAGATATCCTATGATTCATGGAATCGTACCTTCTGGGATTCTGGAATTCACACTGTCCTAAGATTCCAGAACTCAGACGTTTCTTGATTCTACCATTCCGGAAATTAGACGTCCGGAGACTCTAGAATTCTAACATTTTATGACTCTAGAATTCAGACATTTTAGGATTCTAGAATTCAGACGTTTTAGGATTCTAGAATTCAGACATTGGAAGATTCTAGAATTCGGACCTTTTAAAGATTCTAGAGTCCATACATTCTAGGAATCCATAATTCAGACATCTTCTGAGTCTAGATTTTCGACATTTTCACATTGGAGAATTCAGACCTGTTGAAGATTCTAGAATGCATACATTCCGAGATTCTGGAATTCACACATACTAAAATTCTAGAATTGAGATATCTTTGGATTCTAGAATTGTATCTGTCTACAATTCTAGAACTCATACATTTTCTGATTCTAGAATTCAGATGTCTTATCGTTTTACAATTCTGTAATTTGGACATGTGCAGATTCAGGATTCCAGCGTTTTATGATTCTAGATTCCATTCATTTTTGGATTCTAGAGTTCAGACCCTTTATGATTCTAGAAATCTGACATTCGATGATTCTAGATTTCAGAAATATTTGGGATTCTAGAATTCATACACTCTTGAAATCTAGAATTCATACATTCTAGGATTCTGGAATTCATGCGTTCTCAAATTAAAAAAGTCACACATTCCAGAATTCTAGAATACATGCCTTCTTAACATTGTAGAAGCCATTCTTTCTAGGATTCCAAAATTCAGACGTTTTTACAATGGTAGAATTCATGCGTTCTAGGATTCTAGGATATAGACATATTTAAGACTCTAGAATACATACATTCTAAAATTCTAGAATTCAGGTCTTGTTAGGATTCTAGAATTTATACATGATAGGATACTAGAATTCACATATTCTATGATTCTAGAATTCAGACATTTTATGTTTCTAGAATTCAGACATTCTGAAATTCTGGAATTCAGCCATTGTTGGATTCTAGAATTGAGACCCTCTGCAACACACATTTTAGGAGTCTTGCATTCAGACATTCCATGATTCCCATATTCAGACATCTTATCATCCTAGAATTCAGACCTTCTAGGATTCTAGAATTTGCACTATTTACAGATTCTAGAATTCATACATTCAAGGAATCTATGATTCAGTCATGTTATGATTCTAGGATTTTGACATTTTTACATTGTAGAATTCAGAGCCGTTTAAGATTCTAGAATGCATACATTCCAAGATTCTAGAATTCAAACCTGTTAAAATTCTAGAATTCAGACATCGTTGGATTCTGGAAATTTAACATTCTACAATTCTAGAACACACACATTTTCAGATTCTCGAATTCAGACGTGTTATGATTCTACAATTCTAGAATTTAGACATCCGGAACTTCTAATTTCTCACCTTTTTTTTTTTTTTTTTTGGTTCTAGAATTCAGACATTTTAGGATTCTAGAATTCATGCATTTGAAGATTCTGAAATCCGGATCTTTTTTTGGATGCCAGAATTCAGATATTCTAGGGACCTAGGTTTCCTACTTTTTAGGTTTCTGGAAATCATACATTCTAGGATTCTGGAATTCCAGAATTCAGACCTTTAGAGGATTCTGGAGTTCATTCATTCTAGGATTCTAGGTTTCAGACTTTTCTAGTATTCTAGAATTCATGTATTCTTATATTCTGGAATTGAGACCTTTTTCAGATTCTAGAATTCATACACCCTGGGATTCTAGCATTCATTCATTTTAGGATTCTAGAACTAAGACTTTTTATGGTCCTAGAATTCAGACATACTACCATTCGACAGTTCCGACATGCTTGCATTCTAGAATTCAGCATTTCTTCCATGGTAGAATTCACACATTTTAGAATTCGAAAATTTTGACATTTTAACGATTCCACAATTCATACATTTTTCGGATTCTAGAATTGAGGCATTTTATGATTCTAGAATTCATACATTCCGGAATTCTAGAATACAGACTTTTTAGGATTCAGAAATTTATACATTCTACGATTTTAGAGGTTAGACGTTTTAAAGATGCTAGAATTCAGACTTCTTTAGGATTCTAGAATTTGTGCCTTGTAGGATTCCAGAATTCACACTTTCTAGCATTCTAGAATTCAGATATTTCTTGATGCTAGAATTCAGTCATTGTAAAATTCTAGAATTCAGACATCATCGCTGGATTCTGAAATTAAGACTTTCCACAATTCTAGGACTAACATTTTTTAGGGTTTTAGAATTGAGACATTTTATCATTGTAGAATTCTAGAATATGGACATCCTCATATTCTAGAATTCAGACATTTTATGATTTTAGGATTCATACAGTTTAGCACTATAGAATTCAGACCTTTTTAAGATTCTAGAATTCATACATTTCAGGATTCTAGTATTCAGACATTCTATCATTCTTCCATTCATAGACCTTATGATTCTACAATTCATCTCTTCTAGGATTCTGGAACTCATCCTATATTATAATTCCCAATTTCAAACGTTCCTGTATTCTAGAATTTAGACATTTTGTGATTCTAGAATTCAGATATTCTAAAGCTCTAGAATTCAGATATGGTTGGAGTCCAGATTTCAGACTTTCTACAATTCTAGAACTCAGATATTTTGTGTTTCCAGAATTTCACACATTCCAGGATTCTAAAGTTCAATCCTGCCTTAGGATTCTAGAATGCGTACCTTCTAGGATTCTGGAATTCATACAGGTTGGGGTTCTAGAATTCATACATTCTAGGATTCCAGAATTCAAACCTTTATAGGATTCTAGAATTAATTCATTCAAGGATTCTAGAATCCGGACCTTTTTAGGATTCTAGAACTCATACATGCTAAGATTCCGGAATTTAGACCAGTTTAAGATTCTAGAATTCATACACTCTAAAATTCTAGAATGCCTACGTTCTAGGATTCTAAAATTCAGACTTTTTAAGGTTCTAGGATTCGGACATACTATAATTCTACAATTTCCACATTGCTTGAATTCTGGAATTCCGAATTTCTTCATTTATACCATTCTCGCATTTAAAAATTCTAAAATTCATGTATGTGGTGATTCTAGAATTCACACCTTCTTGGATTCTAGAATTCAGACCTCTTTAGGATTCCAGAATTCAGACTTTGTTCATTCTAGGACTCATGCATTAAAAGATTCTAGAATTCAGATCTATTTAGGATTCTAGAATTCATACATTCTAAGATTCTAGAATTCAGACCTAGTTAGGATTCTAGAATTCATACGTTTGGGCATTCTGGAATCCATACGTTCTAAACTTGCAAATTTTATGCATTCTACAATTCTAGGCTACACACCTTTCTAACATTGTGGAATCCATTCTTTCGAGGATTCTAAAATTCAGGCCTTCTTAAAGTTCTTGAATTCATACATTCTAGGATTCTAGGATTCTAGGATTTGGACACATTTAAGATTCTAGAATTCATACATTCTAAAATTCTGGAACCCAGATCTTGTTAGGATTCTAGAATGCATACATTATGGGATACTGGAATTCACCCATTCTGTGAGTCTAGAATTCAGACATTGTTTCTGGCATTCAGACGTTCTAAAATTCTAGAATTCAGACCTCGTGGGTTTCTGGAACGGAGACATTCTGCAACACACATTTTAGTAGTCTTGCGTTCAGACATTCTGTGAATCTCGCATTCAGATATCCTATGATTCATGGAATCGTACCTTCTGGGATTCTGGAATTCACACTGTTCTAAGATTCCAGAACTCAGACGTTTCTTGATTCTACCATTCCGGAAATTAGACGTCCGGAGACTCTAGAATTCTAACATTTTATGACTCTAGAATTCAGACATTTTAGGATTCTAGAATTCAGACGTTTTAGGATTCTAGAATTCAGACATTGGAAGATTCTAGAATTCGGACCTTTTAAAGATTCTAGAGTCCATACATTCTAGGAATCCATAATTCAGACATCTTCTGAGTCTAGATTTTCGACATTTTCACATTGGAGAATTCAGACCTGTTGAAGATTCTAGAATGCATACATTCCGAGATTCTGGAATTCACACATACTAAAATTCTAGAATTGAGATATCTTTGGATTCTAGAATTGTATCTGTCTACAATTCTAGAACTCATACATTTTCTGATTCTAGAATTCAGATGTCTTATCGTTTTACAATTCTGTAATTTGGACATGTGCAGATTCAGGATTCCAGCGTTTTATGATTCTAGATTCCATTCATTTTTGGATTCTAGAGTTCAGACCCTTTATGATTCTAGAAATCTGACATTCGATGATTCTAGATTTCAGAAATATTTGGGATTCTAGAATTCATACACTCTTGAAATCTAGAATTCATACATTCTAGGATTCTGGAATTCATGCGTTCTCAAATTAAAAAAGTCACACATTCCAGAATTCTAGAATACATGCCTTCTTAACATTGTAGAAGCCATTCTTTCTAGGATTCCAAAATTCAGACGTTTTTACAATGGTAGAATTCATGCGTTCTAGGATTCTAGGATATAGACATATTTAAGACTCTAGAATACATACATTCTAAAATTCTAGAATTCAGGTCTTGTTAGGATTCTAGAATTTATACATGATAGGATACTAGAATTCACATATTCTATGATTCTAGAATTCAGACATTTTATGTTTCTAGAATTCAGACATTCTGAAATTCTGGAATTCAGCCATTGTTGGATTCTAGAATTGAGACCCTCTGCAACACACATTTTAGGAGTCTTGCATTCAGACATTCCATGATTCCCATATTCAGACATCTTATCATCCTAGAATTCAGACCTTCTAGGATTCTAGAATTTGCACTATTTACAGATTCTAGAATTCATACATTCAAGGAATCTATGATTCAGTCATGTTATGATTCTAGGATTTTGACATTTTTACATTGTAGAATTCAGAGCCATTTAAGATTCTAGAATGCATACATTCCAAGATTCTAGAATTCAAACCTGTTAAAATTCTAGAATTCAGACATCGTTGGATTCTGGAAATTTAACATTCTACAATTCTAGAACACACACATTTTCAGATTCTCGAATTCAGACGTGTTATGATTCTACAATTCTAGAATTTAGACATCCGGAACTTCTAATTTCTCACCTTTTTTTTTTTTTTTTTTTTGGTTCTAGAATTCAGACATTTTAGGATTCTAGAATTCATGCATTTGAAGATTCTGAAATCCGGATCTTTTTTTGGATGCCAGAATTCAGATATTCTAGGGACCTAGGTTTCCTACTTTTTAGGTTTCTGGAAATCATACATTCTAGGATTCTGGAATTCCAGAATTCAGACCTTTAGAGGATTCTGGAGTTCATTCATTCTAGGATTCTAGGTTTCAGACTTTTCTAGTATTCTAGAATTCATGTATTCTTATATTCTGGAATTGAGACCTTTTTCAGATTCTAGAATTCATACACCCTGGGATTCTAGCATTCATTCATTTTAGGATTCTAGAACTAAGACTTTTTATGGTCCTAGAATTCAGACATACTACCATTCGACAGTTCCGACATGCTTGCATTCTAGAATTCAGCATTTCTTCCATGGTAGAATTCACACATTTTAGAATTCGAAAATTTTGACATTTTAACGATTCCACAATTCATACATTTTTCGGATTCTAGAATTGAGGCATTTTATGATTCTAGAATTCATACATTCCGGAATTCTAGAATACAGACTTTTTAGGATTCAGAAATTTATACATTCTACGATTTTAGAGGTTAGACGTTTTAAAGATGCTAGAATTCAGACTTCTTTAGGATTCTAGAATTTGTGCCTTGTAGGATTCCAGAATTCACACTTTCTAGCATTCTAGAATTCAGATATTTCTTGATGCTAGAATTCAGTCATTGTAAAATTCTAGAATTCAGACATCATCGCTGGATTCTGAAATTAAGACTTTCCACAATTCTAGGACTAACATTTTTTAGGGTTTTAGAATTGAGACATTTTATCATTGTAGAATTCTAGAATATGGACATCCTCATATTCTAGAATTCAGACATTTTATGATTTTAGGATTCATACAGTTTAGCACTATAGAATTCAGACCTTTTTAAGATTCTAGAATTCATACATTTCAGGATTCTAGTATTCAGACATTCTATCATTCTTCCATTCATAGACCTTATGATTCTACAATTCATCTCTTCTAGGATTCTGGAACTCATCCTATATTATAATTCCCAATTTCAAACGTTCCTGTATTCTAGAATTTAGACATTTTGTGATTCTAGAATTCAGATATTCTAAAGCTCTAGAATTCAGATATGGTTGGAGTCCAGATTTCAGACTTTCTACAATTCTAGAACTCAGATATTTTGTGTTTCCAGAATTTCACACATTCCAGGATTCTAAAGTTCAATCCTGCCTTAGGATTCTAGAATGCGTACCTTCTAGGATTCTGGAATTCATACAGGTTGGGGTTCTAGAATTCATACATTCTAGGATTCCAGAATTCAAACCTTTATAGGATTCTAGAATTAATTCATTCAAGGATTCTAGAATCCGGACCTTTTTAGGATTCTAGAACTCATACATGCTAAGATTCCGGAATTTAGACCAGTTTAAGATTCTAGAATTCATACACTCTAAAATTCTAGAATGCCTACGTTCTAGGATTCTAAAATTCAGACTTTTTAAGCTTCTAGGATTCGGACATACTATAATTCTACAATTTCCACATTGCTTGAATTCTGGAATTCCGAATTTCTTCATTTATACCATTCTCGCATTTAAAAATTCTAAAATTCATGTATGTGGTGATTCTAGAATTCACACCTTCTTGGATTCTAGAATTCAGACCTCTTTAGGATTCCAGAATTCAGACTTTGTTCATTCTAGGACTCATGCATTAAAAGATTCTAGAATTCAGATCTATTTAGGATTCTAGAATTCATACATTCTAAGATTCTAGAATTCAGACCTAGTTAGGATTCTAGAATTCATACGTTTGGGCATTCTGGAATCCATACGTTCTAAACTTGCAAATTTTATGCATTCTACAATTCTAGGCTACACACCTTTCTAACATTGTGGAATCCATTCTTTCGAGGATTCTAAAATTCAGGCCTTCTTAAAGTTCTTGAATTCATACATTCTAGGATTCTAGGATTCTAGGATTTGGACACATTTAAGATTCTAGAATTCATACATTCTAAAATTCTGGAACCCAGATCTTGTTAGGATTCTAGAATGCATACATTATGGGATACTGGAATTCACCCATTCTGTGAGTCTAGAATTCAGACATTGTTTCTGGCATTCAGACGTTCTAAAATTCTAGAATTCAGACCTCGTGGGTTTCTGGAACGGAGACATTCTGCAACACACATTTTAGTAGTCTTGCGTTCAGACATTCTGTGAATCTCGCATTCAGATATCCTATGATTCATGGAATCGTACCTTCTGGGATTCTGGAATTCACACTGTCCTAAGATTCCAGAACTCAGACGTTTCTTGATTCTACCATTCCGGAAATTAGACGTCCGGAGACTCTAGAATTCTAACATTTTATGACTCTAGAATTCAGACATTTTAGGATTCTAGAATTCAGACGTTTTAGGATTCTAGAATTCAGACATTGGAAGATTCTAGAATTCGGACCTTTTAAAGATTCTAGAGTCCATACATTCTAGGAATCCATAATTCAGACATCTTCTGAGTCTAGATTTTCGACATTTTCACATTGGAGAATTCAGACCTGTTGAAGATTCTAGAATGCATACATTCCGAGATTCTGGAATTCACACATACTAAAATTCTAGAATTGAGATATCTTTGGATTCTAGAATTGTATCTGTCTACAATTCTAGAACTCATACATTTTCTGATTCTAGAATTCAGATGTCTTATCGTTTTACAATTCTGTAATTTGGACATGTGCAGATTCAGGATTCCAGCGTTTTATGATTCTAGATTCCATTCATTTTTGGATTCTAGAGTTCAGACCCTTTATGATTCTAGAAATCTGACATTCGATGATTCTAGATTTCAGAAATATTTGGGATTCTAGAATTCATACACTCTTGAAATCTAGAATTCATACATTCTAGGATTCTGGAATTCATGCGTTCTCAAATTAAAAAAGTCACACATTCCAGAATTCTAGAATACATGCCTTCTTAACATTGTAGAAGCCATTCTTTCTAGGATTCCAAAATTCAGACGTTTTTACAATGGTAGAATTCATGCGTTCTAGGATTCTAGGATATAGACATATTTAAGACTCTAGAATACATACATTCTAAAATTCTAGAATTCAGGTCTTGTTAGGATTCTAGAATTTATACATGATAGGATACTAGAATTCACATATTCTATGATTCTAGAATTCAGACATTTTATGTTTCTAGAATTCAGACATTCTGAAATTCTGGAATTCAGCCATTGTTGGATTCTAGAATTGAGACCCTCTGCAACACACATTTTAGGAGTCTTGCATTCAGACATTCCATGATTCCCATATTCAGACATCTTATCATCCTAGAATTCAGACCTTCTAGGATTCTAGAATTTGCACTATTTACAGATTCTAGAATTCATACATTCAAGGAATCTATGATTCAGTCATGTTATGATTCTAGGATTTTGACATTTTTACATTGTAGAATTCAGAGCCGTTTAAGATTCTAGAATGCATACATTCCAAGATTCTAGAATTCAAACCTGTTAAAATTCTAGAATTCAGACATCGTTGGATTCTGGAAATTTAACATTCTACAATTCTAGAACACACACATTTTCAGATTCTCGAATTCAGACGTGTTATGATTCTACAATTCTAGAATTTAGACATCCGGAACTTCTAATTTCTCACCTTTTTTTTTTTTTTTTTTGGTTCTAGAATTCAGACATTTTAGGATTCTAGAATTCATGCATTTGAAGATTCTGAAATCCGGATCTTTTTTTGGATGCCAGAATTCAGATATTCTAGGGACCTAGGTTTCCTACTTTTTAGGTTTCTGGAAATCATACATTCTAGGATTCTGGAATTCCAGAATTCAGACCTTTAGAGGATTCTGGAGTTCATTCATTCTAGGATTCTAGGTTTCAGACTTTTCTAGTATTCTAGAATTCATGTATTCTTATATTCTGGAATTGAGACCTTTTTCAGATTCTAGAATTCATACACCCTGGGATTCTAGCATTCATTCATTTTAGGATTCTAGAACTAAGACTTTTTATGGTCCTAGAATTCAGACATACTACCATTCGACAGTTCCGACATGCTTGCATTCTAGAATTCAGCATTTCTTCCATGGTAGAATTCACACATTTTAGAATTCGAAAATTTTGACATTTTAACGATTCCACAATTCATACATTTTTCGGATTCTAGAATTGAGGCATTTTATGATTCTAGAATTCATACATTCCGGAATTCTAGAATACAGACTTTTTAGGATTCAGAAATTTATACATTCTACGATTTTAGAGGTTAGACGTTTTAAAGATGCTAGAATTCAGACTTCTTTAGGATTCTAGAATTTGTGCCTTGTAGGATTCCAGAATTCACACTTTCTAGCATTCTAGAATTCAGATATTTCTTGATGCTAGAATTCAGTCATTGTAAAATTCTAGAATTCAGACATCATCGCTGGATTCTGAAATTAAGACTTTCCACAATTCTAGGACTAACATTTTTTAGGGTTTTAGAATTGAGACATTTTATCATTGTAGAATTCTAGAATATGGACATCCTCATATTCTAGAATTCAGACATTTTATGATTTTAGGATTCATACAGTTTAGCACTATAGAATTCAGACCTTTTTAAGATTCTAGAATTCATACATTTCAGGATTCTAGTATTCAGACATTCTATCATTCTTCCATTCATAGACCTTATGATTCTACAATTCATCTCTTCTAGGATTCTGGAACTCATCCTATATTATAATTCCCAATTTCAAACGTTCCTGTATTCTAGAATTTAGACATTTTGTGATTCTAGAATTCAGATATTCTAAAGCTCTAGAATTCAGATATGGTTGGAGTCCAGATTTCAGACTTTCTACAATTCTAGAACTCAGATATTTTGTGTTTCCAGAATTTCACACATTCCAGGATTCTAAAGTTCAATCCTGTCTTAGGATTCTAGAATGCGTACCTTCTAGGATTCTGGAATTCATACAGGTTGGGGTTCTAGAATTCATACATTCTAGGATTCCAGAATTCAAACCTTTATAGGATTCTAGAATTAATTCATTCAAGGATTCTAGAATCCGGACCTTTTTAGGATTCTAGAACTCATACATGCTAAGATTCCGGAATTTAGACCAGTTTAAGATTCTAGAATTCATACACTCTAAAATTCTAGAATGCCTACGTTCTAGGATTCTAAAATTCAGACTTTTTAAGCTTCTAGGATTCGGACATACTATAATTCTACAATTTCCACATTGCTTGAATTCTGGAATTCCGAATTTCTTCATTTATACCATTCTCGCATTTAAAAATTCTAAAATTCATGTATGTGGTGATTCTAGAATTCACACCTTCTTGGATTCTAGAATTCAGACCTCTTTAGGATTCCAGAATTCAGACTTTGTTCATTCTAGGACTCATGCATTAAAAGATTCTAGAATTCAGATCTATTTAGGATTCTAGAATTCATACATTCTAAGATTCTAGAATTCAGACCTAGTTAGGATTCTAGAATTCATACGTTTGGGCATTCTGGAATCCATACGTTCTAAACTTGCAAATTTTATGCATTCTACAATTCTAGGCTACACACCTTTCTAACATTGTGGAATCCATTCTTTCGAGGATTCTAAAATTCAGGCCTTCTTAAAGTTCTTGAATTCATACATTCTAGGATTCTAGGATTCTAGGATTTGGACACATTTAAGATTCTAGAATTCATACATTCTAAAATTCTGGAACCCAGATCTTGTTAGGATTCTAGAATGCATACATTATGGGATACTGGAATTCACCCATTCTGTGAGTCTAGAATTCAGACATTGTTTCTGGCATTCAGACGTTCTAAAATTCTAGAATTCAGACATCGTGGGTTTCTGGAACGGAGACATTCTGCAACACACATTTTAGTAGTCTTGCGTTCAGACATTCTGTGAATCTCGCATTCAGATATCCTATGATTCATGGAATCGTACCTTCCGGGATTCTGGAATTCACACTGTCCTAAGATTCCAGAACTCAGACGTTTCTTGATTCTACCATTCCGGAAATTAGACGTCCGGAGACTCTAGAATTCTAACATTTTATGACTCTAGAATTCAGACGTTTTAGGATTCTAGAATTCAGACGTTTTAGGATTCTAGAATTCAGACATTGGAAGATTCTAGAATTCGGACCTTTTAAAGATTCTAGAGTTCATACATTCTAGGAATCCATAATTCAGACATCTTCTGAGTCTAGGTTTTCGACATTTTCACATTGGAGAATTCAGACCTGTTGAAGATTCTAGAATGCATACATTCCGAGATTCTGGAATTCACACATACTAAAATTCTAGAATTGAGATATCTTTGGATTCTAGAATTGTATCTGTCTACAATTCTAGAACTCATACATTTTCTGATTCTAGAATTCAGATGTTTTATCGTTTTACAATTCTGTAATTTGGACATGTGCAGATTCAGGATTCCAGCGTTTTATGATTCTAGATTCCATTCATTTTTGGATTCTAGAGTTCAGACCCTTTATGATTCTAGAAATCTGACATTCGATGATTCTACATTTCAGAAATATTTGGGATTCTAGAATTCATACACTCTTGAAATCTAGAATTCATACATTCTAGGATTCTGGAATTCATGCATTCTCAAATTAAAAAAAGTCACAAATTCCAGAATTCTAGAATACATGCCTTCTTAACATTGTAGAAGCCATTCTTTCTAGGATTCCAAAATTCAGACGTTTTTACAATGGTAGAATTCATGCGTTCTAGGATTCTAGGATATAGACATATTTAAGACTCTAGAATACATACATTCTAAAATTCTAGAATTCAGGTCTTGTTAGGATTCTAGAATTTATACATGATAGGATACTAGACTTCACATATTCTATGATTCTAGAATTCAGACATTTTATGTTTCTAGAATTCAGACATTCTGAAATTCTGGAATTCAGCCATTGTTGGATTCTAGAATTGAGACCCTCTGCAACACACATTTTAGGAGTCTTGCATTCAGACATTCCATGATTCCCATATTCAGACATCTTATCATCCTAGAATTCAGACCTTCTAGGATTCTAGAATTTGCACTATTTACAGATTCTAGAATTCATACATTCAAGGAATCTATGATTCAGTCATGTTATGATTCTAGGATTTTGACATTTTTACATTGTAGAATTCAGAGCCGTTTAAGATTCTA
Source organism: Saimiri boliviensis (assembly GCF_048565385.1). Lineage (NCBI taxonomy): Eukaryota > Metazoa > Chordata > Mammalia > Primates > Cebidae > Saimiri > Saimiri boliviensis. Next base: position 79,964,022 of record NC_133470.1, on the reverse strand, counting down.
GAATGCATACATTCCAAGATTCTAGAATTCAAACCTGCTAAAATTCTAGAATTCAGACATCGTTGGATTCTGGAAATTTAACATTCTACAATTCTAGAACACACACATTTTCAGATTCTCGAATTCAGACGTGTTATGATTCTACAATTCTAGAATTTAGACATCCGGAACTTCTAAATTCTCACCTTTTTTTTTTTTTGGTTCTAGAATTCAGACATTTTAGGATTCTAGAATTCATGCATTTGAAGATTCTGAAATCCGGATCTTTTTTTGGATGCCAGAATTCATATATTCTAGGGACCTAGGTTTCCTACTTTTTAGGTTTCTGGAAATCATACATTCTAGGATTCTGGAATTCCAGAATTCAGACCTTTAGAGGATTCTGGAGTTCATTCATTCTAGGATTCTAGGTTTCAGACTTTTCTAGTATTCTAGAATTCATGTATTCTTATATTCTGGAATTGAGACCTTTTTCAGATTCTAGAATTCATACACCCTGGGATTCTAGCATTCATTCATTTTAGGATTCTAGAACTAAGACTTTTTATGGTCCTAGAATTCAGACATACTACCATTCGACAGTTCCGACATGCTTGCATTCTAGAATTCAGCATTTCTTCCATGGTAGAATTCACACATTTTAGAATTCGAAAATTTTGACATTTTAACGATTCCACAATTCATACATTTTTCGGATTCTAGAATTGAGGCATTTTATGATTCTAGAATTCATACATTCCGGAATTCTAGAATACAGACTTTTTAGGATTCAGAAATTTATACATTCTACGATTTTAGAGGTTAGACGTTTTAAAGATGCTAGAATTCAGACTTCTTTAGGATTCTAGAATTTGTGCCTTGTAGGATTCCAGAATTCACACTTTCTAGCATTCTAGAATTCAGATATTTCTTGATGCTAGAATTCAGTCATTGTAAAATTCTAGAATTCAGACATCATCGCTGGATTCTGAAATTAAGACTTTCCACAATTCTAGGACTAACATTTTTTAGGGTTTTAGAATTGAGACATTTTATCATTGTAGAATTCTAGAATATGGACATCCTCATATTCTAGAATTCAGACATTTTATGATTTTAGGATTCATACAGTTTAGCACTATAGAATTCAGACCTTTTTAAGATTCTAGAATTCATACATTTCAGGATTCTAGTATTCAGACATTCTATCATTCTTCCATTCATAGACCTTATGATTCTACAATTCATCTCTTCTAGGATTCTGGAACTCATCCTATATTATAATTCCCAATTTCAAACGTTCCTGTATTCTAGAATTTAGACATTTTGTGATTCTAGAATTCAGATATTCTAAAGCTCTAGAATTCAGATATGGTTGGAGTCCAGATTTCAGACTTTCTACAATTCTAGAACTCAGATATTTTGTGTTTCCAGAATTTCACACATTCCAGGATTCTAAAGTTCAATCCTGCCTTAGGATTCTAGAATGCGTACCTTCTAGGATTCTGGAATTCATACAGGTTGGGGTTCTAGAATTCATACATTCTAGGATTCCAGAATTCAAACCTTTATAGGATTCTAGAATTAATTCATTCAAGGATTCTAGAATCCGGACCTTTTTAGGATTCTAGAACTCATACATGCTAAGATTCCGGAATTTAGACCAGTTTAAGATTCTAGAATTCATACACTCTAAAATTCTAGAATGCCTACGTTCTAGGATTCTAAAATTCAGACTTTTTAAGGTTCTAGGATTCGGACATACTATAATTCTACAATTTCCACATTGCTTGAATTCTGGAATTCCGAATTTCTTCATTTATACCATTCTCTCATTTAAAAATTCTAAAATTCATGTATGTGGTGATTCTAGAATTCACACCTTCTCGGATTCTAGAATTCAGACCTCTTTAGGATTCCAGAATTCAGACTTTGTTCATTCTAGGACTCATGCATTAAAAGATTCTAGAATTCAGATCTATTTAGGATTCTAGAATTCATACATTCTAAGATTCTAGAATTCAGACCTAGTTAGGATTCTAGAATTCATACGTTTGGGCATTCTGGAATCCATACGTTCTAAACTTGCAAATTTTATGCATTCTACAATTCTAGGCTACACACCTTTCTAACATTGTGGAATCCATTCTTTCGAGGATTCTAAAATTCAGGCCTTCTTAAAGTTCTTGAATTCATACATTCTAGGATTCTAGGATTCTAGGATTTGGACACATTTAAGATTCTAGAATTCATACATTCTAAAATTCTGGAACCCAGATCTTGTTAGGATTCTAGAATGCATACATTATGGGATACTGGAATTCACCCATTCTGTGAGTCTAGAATTCAGACATTGTTTCTGGCATTCAGACGTTCTAAAATTCTAGAATTCAGACATCGTGGGTTTCTGGAACGGAGACATTCTGCAACACACATTTTAGTAGTCTTGCGTTCAGACATTCTGTGAATCTCGCATTCAGATATCCTATGATTCATGGAATCGTACCTTCCGGGATTCTGGAATTCACACTGTCCTAAGATTCCAGAACTCAGACGTTTCTTGATTCTACCATTCCGGAAATTAGACGTCCGGAGACTCTAGAATTCTAACATTTTATGACTCTAGAATTCAGACGTTTTAGGATTCTAGAATTCAGACGTTTTAGGATTCTAGAATTCAGACATTGGAAGATTCTAGAATTCGGACCTTTTAAAGATTCTAGAGTCCATACATTCTAGGAATCCATAATTCAGACATCTTCTGAGTCTAGGTTTTCGACATTTTCACATTGGAGAATTCAGACCTGTTGAAGATTCTAGAATGCATACATTCCGAGATTCTGGAATTCACACATACTAAAATTCTAGAATTGAGATATCTTTGGATTCTAGAATTGTATCTGTCTACAATTCTAGAACTCATACATTTTCTGATTCTAGAATTCAGATGTTTTATCGTTTTACAATTCTGTAATTTGGACATGTGCAGATTCAGGATTCCAGCGTTTTATGATTCTAGATTCCATTCATTTTTGGATTCTAGAGTTCAGACCCTTTATGATTCTAGAAATCTGACATTCGATGATTCTACATTTCAGAAATATTTGGGATTCTAGAATTCATACACTCTTGAAATCTAGAATTCATACATTCTAGGATTCTGGAATTCATGCATTCTCAAATTAAAAAAAGTCACAAATTCCAGAATTCTAGAATACATGCCTTCTTAACATTGTAGAAGCCATTCTTTCTAGGATTCCAAAATTCAGACGTTTTTACAATGGTAGAATTCATGCATTCTAGGATTCTAGGATATAGACATATTTAAGACTCTAGAATACATACATTCTAAAATTCTAGAATTCAGGTCTTGTTAGGATTCTAGAATTTATACATGATAGGATACTAGAATTCACATATTCTATGATTCTAGAATTCAGACATTTTATGTTTCTAGAATTCAGACATTCTGAAATTCTGGAATTCAGCCATTGTTGGATTCTAGAATTGAGACCCTCTGCAACACACATTTTAGGAGTCTTGCATTCAGACATTCCATGATTCCCATATTCAGACATCTTATCATCCTAGAATTCAGACCTTCTAGGATTCTAGAATTTGCACTATTTACAGATTCTAGAATTCATACATTCAAGGAATCTATGATTCAGTCATGTTATGATTCTAGGATTTTGACATTTTTACATTGTAGAATTCAGAGCCGTTTAAGATTCTAGAATGCATACATTCCAAGATTCTAGAATTCAAACCTGTTAAAATTCTAGAATTCAGACATCGTTGGATTCTGGAAATTTAACATTCTACAATTCTAGAACACACACATTTTCAGATTCTCGAATTCAGACGTGTTATGATTCTACAATTCTAGAATTTAGACATCCGGAACTTCTAATTTCTCACCTTTTTTTTTTTTTTTTTTTGGTTCTAGAATTCAGACATTTTAGGATTCTAGAATTCATGCATTTGAAGATTCTGAAATCCGGATCTTTTTTTGGATGCCAGAATTCAGATATTCTAGGGACCTAGGTTTCCTACTTTTTAGGTTTCTGGAAATCATACATTCTAGGATTCTGGAATTCCAGAATTCAGACCTTTAGAGGATTCTGGAGTTCATTCATTCTAGGATTCTAGGTTTCAGACTTTTCTAGTATTCTAGAATTCATGTATTCTTATATTCTGGAATTGAGACCTTTTTCAGATTCTAGAATTCATACACCCTGGGATTCTAGCATTCATTCATTTTAGGATTCTAGAACTAAGACTTTTTATGGTCCTAGAATTCAGACATACTACCATTCGACAGTTCCGACATGCTTGCATTCTAGAATTCAGCATTTCTTCCATGGTAGAATTCACACATTTTAGAATTCGAAAATTTTGACATTTTAACGATTCCACAATTCATACATTTTTCGGATTCTAGAATTGAGGCATTTTATGATTCTAGAATTCATACATTCCGGAATTCTAGAATACAGACTTTTTAGGATTCAGAAATTTATACATTCTACGATTTTAGAGGTTAGACGTTTTAAAGATGCTAGAATTCAGACTTCTTTAGGATTCTAGAATTTGTGCCTTGTAGGATTCCAGAATTCACACTTTCTAGCATTCTAGAATTCAGATATTTCTTGATGCTAGAATTCAGTCATTGTAAAATTCTAGAATTCAGACATCATCGCTGGATTCTGAAATTAAGACTTTCCACAATTCTAGGACTAACATTTTTTAGGGTTTTAGAATTGAGACATTTTATCATTGTAGAATTCTAGAATATGGACATCCTCATATTCTAGAATTCAGACATTTTATGATTTTAGGATTCATACAGTTTAGCACTATAGAATTCAGACCTTTTTAAGATTCTAGAATTCATACATTTCAGGATTCTAGTATTCAGACATTCTATCATTCTTCCATTCATAGACCTTATGATTCTACAATTCATCTCTTCTAGGATTCTGGAACTCATCCTATATTATAATTCCCAATTTCAAACGTTCCTGTATTCTAGAATTTAGACATTTTGTGATTCTAGAATTCAGATATTCTAAAGCTCTAGAATTCAGATATGGTTGGAGTCCAGATTTCAGACTTTCTACAATTCTAGAACTCAGATATTTTGTGTTTCCAGAATTTCACACATTCCAGGATTCTAAAGTTCAATCCTGCCTTAGGATTCTAGAATGCGTACCTTCTAGTATTCTGGAATTCATACAGGTTGGGGTTCTAGAATTCATACATTCTAGGATTCCAGAATTCAAACCTTTATAGGATTCTAGAATTAATTCATTCAAGGATTCTAGAATCCGGACCTTTTTAGGATTCTAGAACTCATACATGCTAAGATTCCGGAATTTAGACCAGTTTAAGATTCTAGAATTCATACACTCTAAAATTCTAGAATGCCTACGTTCTAGGATTCTAAAATTCAGACTTTTTAAGCTTCTAGGATTCGGACATACTATAATTCTACAATTTCCACATTGCTTGAATTCTGGAATTCCGAATTTCTTCATTTATACCATTCTCGCATTTAAAAATTCTAAAATTCATGTATGTGGTGATTCTAGAATTCACACCTTCTTGGATTCTAGAATTCAGACCTCTTTAGGATTCCAGAATTCAGACTTTGTTCATTCTAGGACTCATGCATTAAAAGATTCTAGAATTCAGATCTATTTAGGATTCTAGAATTCATACATTCTAAGATTCTAGAATTCAGACCTAGTTAGGATTCTAGAATTCATACGTTTGGGCATTCTGGAATCCATACGTTCTAAACTTGCAAATTTTATGCATTCTACAATTCTAGGCTACACACCTTTCTAACATTGTGGAATCCATTCTTTCGAGGATTCTAAAATTCAGGCCTTCTTAAAGTTCTTGAATTCATACATTCTAGGATTCTAGGATTCTAGGATTTGGACACATTTAAGATTCTAGAATTCATACATTCTAAAATTCTGGAACCCAGATCTTGTTAGGATTCTAGAATGCATACATTATGGGATACTGGAATTCACCCATTCTGTGAGTCTAGAATTCAGACATTGTTTCTGGCATTCAGACGTTCTAAAATTCTAGAATTCAGACATCGTGGGTTTCTGGAACGGAGACATTCTGCAACACACATTTTAGTAGTCTTGCGTTCAGACATTCTGTGAATCTCGCATTCAGATATCCTATGATTCATGGAATCGTACCTTCCGGGATTCTGGAATTCACACTGTCCTAAGATTCCAGAACTCAGACGTTTCTTGATTCTACCATTCCGGAAATTAGACGTCCGGAGACTCTAGAATTCTAACATTTTATGACTCTAGAATTCAGACGTTTTAGGATTCTAGAATTCAGACGTTTTAGGATTCTAGAATTCAGACATTGGAAGATTCTAGAATTCGGACCTTTTAAAGATTCTAGAGTCCATACATTCTAGGAATCCATAATTCAGACATCTTCTGAGTCTAGGTTTTCGACATTTTCACATTGGAGAATTCAGACCTGTTGAAGATTCTAGAATGCATACATTCCGAGATTCTGGAATTCACACATACTAAAATTCTAGAATTGAGATATCTTTGGATTCTAGAATTGTATCTGTCTACAATTCTAGAACTCATACATTTTCTGATTCTAGAATTCAGATGTTTTATCGTTTTACAATTCTGTAATTTGGACATGTGCAGATTCAGGATTCCAGCGTTTTATGATTCTAGATTCCATTCATTTTTGGATTCTAGAGTTCAGACCCTTTATGATTCTAGAAATCTGACATTCGATGATTCTACATTTCAGAAATATTTGGGATTCTAGAATTCATACACTCTTGAAATCTAGAATTCATACATTCTAGGATTCTGGAATTCATGCATTCTCAAATTAAAAAAAGTCACAAATTCCAGAATTCTAGAATACATGCCTTCTTAACATTGTAGAAGCCATTCTTTCTAGGATTCCAAAATTCAGACGTTTTTACAATGGTAGAATTCATGCGTTCTAGGATTCTAGGATATAGACATATTTAAGACTCTAGAATACATACATTCTAAAATTCTAGAATTCAGGTCTTGTTAGGATTCTAGAATTTATACATGATAGGATACTAGACTTCACATATTCTATGATTCTAGAATTCAGACATTTTATGTTTCTAGAATTCAGACATTCTGAAATTCTGGAATTCAGCCATTGTTGGATTCTAGAATTGAGACCCTCTGCAACACACATTTTAGGAGTCTTGCATTCAGACATTCCATGATTCCCATATTCAGACATCTTATCATCCTAGAATTCAGACCTTCTAGGATTCTAGAATTTGCACTATTTACAGATTCTAGAATTCATACATTCAAGGAATCTATGATTCAGTCATGTTATGATTCTAGGATTTTGACATTTTTACATTGTAGAATTCAGAGCCGTTTAAGATTCTAGAATGCATACATTCCAAGATTCTAGAATTCAAACCTGCTAAAATTCTAGAATTCAGACATCGTTGGATTCTGGAAATTTAACATTCTACAATTCTAGAACACACACATTTTCAGATTCTCGAATTCAGACGTGTTATGATTCTACAATTCTAGAATTTAGACATCCGGAACTTCTAAATTCTCACCTTTTTTTTTTTTTTTTGGTTCTAGAATTCAGACATTTTAGGATTCTAGAATTCATGCATTTGAAGATTCTGAAATCCGGATCTTTTTTTGGATGCCAGAATTCATATATTCTAGGGACCTAGGTTTCCTACTTTTTAGGTTTCTGGAAATCATACATTCTAGGATTCTGGAATTCCAGAATTCAGACCTTTAGAGGATTCTGGAGTTCATTCATTCTAGGATTCTAGGTTTCAGACTTTTCTAGTATTCTAGAATTCATGTATTCTTATATTCTGGAATTGAGACCTTTTTCAGATTCTAGAATTCATACACCCTGGGATTCTAGCATTCATTCATTTTAGGATTCTAGAACTAAGACTTTTTATGGTCCTAGAATTCAGACATACTACCATTCGACAGTTCCGACATGCTTGCATTCTAGAATTCAGCATTTCTTCCATGGTAGAATTCACACATTTTAGAATTCGAAAATTTTGACATTTTAACGATTCCACAATTCATACATTTTTCGGATTCTAGAATTGAGGCATTTTATAATTCTAGAATTCATACATTCCGGAATTCTAGAATACAGACTTTTTAGGATTCAGAAATTTATACATTCTACGATTTTAGAGGTTAGACGTTTTAAAGATGCTAGAATTCAGACTTCTTTAGGATTCTAGAATTTGTGCCTTGTAGGATTCCAGAATTCACACTTTCTAGCATTCTAGAATTCAGATATTTCTTGATGCTAGAATTCAGTCATTGTAAAATTCTAGAATTCAGACATCATCGCTGGATTCTGAAATTAAGACTTTCCACAATTCTAGGACTAACATTTTTTAGGGTTTTAGAATTGAGACATTTTATCATTGTAGAATTCTAGAATATGGACATCCTCATATTCTAGAATTCAGACATTTTATGATTTTAGGATTCATACAGTTTAGCACTATAGAATTCAGACCTTTTTAAGATTCTAGAATTCATACATTTCAGGATTCTAGTATTCAGACATTCTATCATTCTTCCATTCATAGACCTTATGATTCTACAATTCATCTCTTCTAGGATTCTGGAACTCATCCTATATGATAATTCCCAATTTCAAACGTTCCTGTATTCTAGAATTTAGACATTTTGTGATTCTAGAATTCAGATATTCTAAAGCTCTAGAATTCAGATATGGTTGGAGTCCAGATTTCAGACTTTCTACAATTCTAGAACTCAGATATTTTGTGTTTCCAGAATTTCACACATTCCAGGATTCTAAAGTTCAATCCTGCCTTAGGATTCTAGAATGCGTACCTTCTAGGATTCTGGAATTCATACAGGTTGGGGTTCTAGAATTCATACATTCTAGGATTCCAGAATTCAAACCTTTATAGGATTCTAGAATTAATTCATTCAAGGATTCTAGAATCCGGACCTTTTTAGGATTCTAGAACTCATACATGCTAAGATTCCGGAATTTAGACCAGTTTAAGATTCTAGAATTCATACACTCTAAAATTCTAGAATGCCTACGTTCTAGGATTCTAAAATTCAGACTTTTTAAGGTTCTAGGATTCGGACATACTATAATTCTACAATTTCCACATTGCTTGAATTCTGGAATTCCGAATTTCTTCATTTATACCATTCTCGCATTTAAAAATTCTAAAATTCATGTATGTGGTGATTCTAGAATTCACACCTTCTCGGATTCTAGAATTCAGACCTCTTTAGGATTCCAGAATTCAGACTTTGTTCATTCTAGGACTCATGCATTAAAAGATTCTAGAATTCAGATCTATTTAGGATTCTAGAATTCATACATTCTAAGATTCTAGAATTCAGACCTAGTTAGGATTCTAGAATTCATACGTTTGGGCATTCTGGAATCCATACGTTCTAAACTTGCAAATTTTATGCATTCTACAATTCTAGGCTACACACCTTTCTAACATTGTGGAATCCATTCTTTCGAGGATTCTAAAATTCAGGCCTTCTTAAAGTTCTTGAATTCATACATTCTAGGATTCTAGGATTCTAGGATTTGGACACATTTAAGATTCTAGAATTCATACATTCTAAAATTCTGGAACCCAGATCTTGTTAGGATTCTAGAATGCATACATTATGGGATACTGGAATTCACCCATTCTGTGAGTCTAGAATTCAGACATTGTTTCTGGCATTCAGACGTTCTAAAATTCTAGAATTCAGACATCGTGGGTTTCTGGAACGGAGACATTCTGCAACACACATTTTAGTAGTCTTGCGTTCAGACATTCTGTGAATCTCGCATTCAGATATCCTATGATTCATGGAATCGTACCTTCCGGGATTCTGGAATTCACACTGTCCTAAGATTCCAGAACTCAGACGTTTCTTGATTCTACCATTCCGGAAATTAGACGTCCGGAGACTCTAGAATTCTAACATTTTATGACTCTAGAATTCAGACGTTTTAGGATTCTAGAATTCAGACGTTTTAGGATTCTAGAATTCAGACATTGGAAGATTCTAGAATTCGGACCTTTTAAAGATTCTAGAGTCCATACATTCTAGGAATCCATAATTCAGACATCTTCTGAGTCTAGGTTTTCGACATTTTCACATTGGAGAATTCAGACCTGTTGAAGATTCTAGAATGCATACATTCCGAGATTCTGGAATTCACACATACTAAAATTCTAGAATTGAGATATCTTTGGATTCTAGAATTGTATCTGTCTACAATTCTAGAACTCATACATTTTCTGATTCTAGAATTCAGATGTTTTATCGTTTTACAATTCTGTAATTTGGACATGTGCAGATTCAGGATTCCAGCGTTTTATGATTCTAGATTCCATTCATTTTTGGATTCTAGAGTTCAGACCCTTTATGATTCTAGAAATCTGACATTCGATGATTCTACATTTCAGAAATATTTGGGATTCTAGAATTCATACACTCTTGAAATCTAGAATTCATACATTCTAGGATTCTGGAATTCATGCATTCTCAAATTAAAAAAAGTCACAAATTCCAGAATTCTAGAATACATGCCTTCTTAACATTGTAGAAGCCATTCTTTCTAGGATTCCAAAATTCAGACGTTTTTACAATGGTAGAATTCATGCGTTCTAGGATTCTAGGATATAGACATATTTAAGACTCTAGAATACATACATTCTAAAATTCTAGAATTCAGGTCTTGTTAGGATTCTAGAATTTATACATGATAGGATACTAGACTTCACATATTCTATGATTCTAGAATTCAGACATTTTATGTTTCTAGAATTCAGACATTCTGAAATTCTGGAATTCAGCCATTGTTGGATTCTAGAATTGAGACCCTCTGCAACACACATTTTAGGAGTCTTGCATTCAGACATTCCATGATTCCCATATTCAGACATCTTATCATCCTAGAATTCAGACCTTCTAGGATTCTAGAATTTGCACTATTTACAGATTCTAGAATTCATACATTCAAGGAATCTATGATTCAGTCATGTTATGATTCTAGGATTTTGACATTTTTACATTGTAGAATTCAGAGCCGTTTAAGATTCTAGAATGCATACATTCCAAGATTCTAGAATTCAAACCTGCTAAAATTCTAGAATTCAGACATCGTTGGATTCTGGAAATTTAACATTCTACAATTCTAGAACACACACATTTTCAGATTCTCGAATTCAGACGTGTTATGATTCTACAATTCTAGAATTTAGACATCCGGAACTTCTAAATTCTCACCTTTTTTTTTTTTTTTTGGTTCTAGAATTCAGACATTTTAGGATTCTAGAATTCATGCATTTGAAGATTCTGAAATCCGGATCTTTTTTTGGATGCCAGAATTCATATATTCTAGGGACCTAGGTTTCCTACTTTTTAGGTTTCTGGAAATCATACATTCTAGGATTCTGGAATTCCAGAATTCAGACCTTTAGAGGATTCTGGAGTTCATTCATTCTAGGATTCTAGGTTTCAGACTTTTCTAGTATTCTAGAATTCATGTATTCTTATATTCTGGAATTGAGACCTTTTTCAGATTCTAGAATTCATACACCCTGGGATTCTAGCATTCATTCATTTTAGGATTCTAGAACTAAGACTTTTTATGGTCCTAGAATTCAGACATACTACCATTCGACAGTTCCGACATGCTTGCATTCTAGAATTCAGCATTTCTTCCATGGTAGAATTCACACATTTTAGAATTCGAAAATTTTGACATTTTAACGATTCCACAATTCATACATTTTTCGGATTCTAGAATTGAGGCATTTTATAATTCTAGAATTCATACATTCCGGAATTCTAGAATACAGACTTTTTAGGATTCAGAAATTTATACATTCTACGATTTTAGAGGTTAGACGTTTTAAAGATGCTAGAATTCAGACTTCTTTAGGATTCTAGAATTTGTGCCTTGTAGGATTCCAGAATTCACACTTTCTAGCATTCTAGAATTCAGATATTTCTTGATGCTAGAATTCAGTCATTGTAAAATTCTAGAATTCAGACATCATCGCTGGATTCTGAAATTAAGACTTTCCACAATTCTAGGACTAACATTTTTTAGGGTTTTAGAATTGAGACATTTTATCATTGTAGAATTCTAGAATATGGACATCCTCATATTCTAGAATTCAGACATTTTATGATTTTAGGATTCATACAGTTTAGCACTATAGAATTCAGACCTTTTTAAGATTCTAGAATTCATACATTTCAGGATTCTAGTATTCAGACATTCTATCATTCTTCCATTCATAGACCTTATGATTCTACAATTCATCTCTTCTAGGATTCTGGAACTCATCCTATATGATAATTCCCAATTTCAAACGTTCCTGTATTCTAGAATTTAGACATTTTGTGATTCTAGAATTCAGATATTCTAAAGCTCTAGAATTCAGATATGGTTGGAGTCCAGATTTCAGACTTTCTACAATTCTAGAACTCAGATATTTTGTGTTTCCAGAATTTCACACATTCCAGGATTCTAAAGTTCAATCCTGCCTTAGGATTCTAGAATGCGTACCTTCTAGGATTCTGGAATTCATACAGGTTGGGGTTCTAGAATTCATACATTCTAGGATTCCAGAATTCAAACCTTTATAGGATTCTAGAATTAATTCATTCAAGGATTCTAGAATCCGGACCTTTTTAGGATTCTAGAACTCATACATGCTAAGATTCCGGAATTTAGACCAGTTTAAGATTCTAGAATTCATACACTCTAAAATTCTAGAATGCCTACGTTCTAGGATTCTAAAATTCAGACTTTTTAAGGTTCTAGGATTCGGACATACTATAATTCTACAATTTCCACATTGCTTGAATTCTGGAATTCCGAATTTCTTCATTTATACCATTCTCGCATTTAAAAATTCTAAAATTCATGTATGTGGTGATTCTAGAATTCACACCTTCTCGGATTCTAGAATTCAGACCTCTTTAGGATTCCAGAATTCAGACTTTGTTCATTCTAGGACTCATGCATTAAAAGATTCTAGAATTCAGATCTATTTAGGATTCTAGAATTCATACATTCTAAGATTCTAGAATTCAGACCTAGTTAGGATTCTAGAATTCATACGTTTGGGCATTCTGGAATCCATACGTTCTAAACTTGCAAATTTTATGCATTCTACAATTCTAGGCTACACACCTTTCTAACATTGTGGAATCCATTCTTTCGAGGATTCTAAAATTCAGGCCTTCTTAAAGTTCTTGAATTCATACATTCTAGGATTCTAGGATTCTAGGATTTGGACACATTTAAGATTCTAGAATTCATACATTCTAAAATTCTGGAACCCAGATCTTGTTAGGATTCTAGAATGCATACATTATGGGATACTGGAATTCACCCATTCTGTGAGTCTAGAATTCAGACATTGTTTCTGGCATTCAGACGTTCTAAAATTCTAGAATTCAGACATCGTGGGTTTCTGGAACGGAGACATTCTGCAACACACATTTTAGTAGTCTTGCGTTCAGACATTCTGTGAATCTCGCATTCAGATATCCTATGATTCATGGAATCGTACCTTCCGGGATTCTGGAATTCACACTGTCCTAAGATTCCAGAACTCAGACGTTTCTTGATTCTACCATTCTGGAAATTAGAAGTCCGGAGACTCTAGAATTCTAACATTTTATGACTCTAGAATTCAGACGTTTTAGGATTCTAGAATTCAGACGTTTTAGGATTCTAGAATTCAGACATTGGAAGATTCTAGAATTCGGACCTTTTAAAGATTCTAGAGTCCATACATTCTAGGAATCCATAATTCAGACATCTTCTGAGTCTAGGTTTTCGACATTTTCACATTGGAGAATTCAGACCTGTTGAAGATTCTAGAATGCATACATTCCGAGATTCTGGAATTCACACATACTAAAATTCTAGAATTGAGACATCTTTGGATTCTAGAATTGTATCTGTCTACAATTCTAGAACTCATACATTTTCTGATTCTAGAATTCAGATGTTTTATCGTTTTACAATTCTGTAATTTGGACATGTGCAGATTCAGGATTCCAGCGTTTTATGATTCTAGATTCCATTCATTTTTGGATTCTAGAGTTCAGACCCTTTATGATTCTAGAAATCTGACATTCGATGATTCTAGATTTCAGAAATATTTGGGATTCTAGAATTCATACACTCTTGAAATCTAGAATTCATACATTCTAGGATTCTGGAATTCATGCATTCTCAAATTAAAAAAGTCACACATTCCAGAATTCTAGAATACATGCCTTCTTAACATTGTAGAAGCCATTCTTTCTAGGATTCCAAAATTCAGACGTTTTTACAATGGTAGAATTCATGCGTTCTAGGATTCTAGGATATAGACATATTTAAGACTCTAGAATACATACATTCTAAAATTCTAGAATTCAGGTCTTGTTAGGATTCTAGAATTTATACATGATAGGATACTAGAATTCACATATTCTATGATTCTAGAATTCAGACATTTTATGTTTCTAGAATTCAGACATTCCGAAATTCTGGAATTCAGCCATTGTTGGATTCTAGAATTGAGACCCTCTGCAACACACATTTTAGGAGTCTTGCATTCAGACATTCCATGATTCCCATATTCAGACATCTTATCATCCTAGAATTCAGACCTTCTAGGATTCTAGAATTTGCACTATTTACAGATTCTAGAATTCATACATTCAAGGAATCTATGATTCAGTCATGTTATGATTCTAGGATTTTGACATTTTTACATTGTAGAATTCAGAGCCGTTTAAGATTATAGAATGCATACATTCCAAGATTCTAGAATTCAAACCTGTTAAAATTCTAGAATTCAGACATCGTTGGATTCTGGAAATTTAACATTCTACAATTCTAGAACACACACATTTTCAGATTCTCGAATTCAGACGTGTTATGATTCTACAATTCTAGAATTTAGACATCCGGAACTTCTAAATTCTCACCTTTTTTTTTTTTGGTTCTAGAATTCAGACATTTTAGGATTCTAGAATTCATGCATTTGAAGATTCTGAAATCCGGATCTTTTTTTGGATGCCAGAATTCATATATTCTAGGGACCTAGGTTTCCTACTTTTTAGGTTTCTGGAAATCATACATTCTAGGATTCTGGAATTCCAGAATTCAGACCTTTAGAGGATTCTGGAGTTCATTCATTCTAGGATTCTAGGTTTCAGACTTTTCTAGTATTCTAGAATTCATGTATTCTTATATTCTGGAATTGAGACCTTTTTCAGATTCTAGAATTCATACACCCTGGGATTCTAGCATTCATTCATTTTAGGATTCTAGAACTAAGACTTTTTATGGTCCTAGAATTCAGACATACTACCATTCGACAGTTCCGACATGCTTGCATTCTAGAATTCAGCATTTCTTCCATGGTAGAATTCACACATTTTAGAATTCGAAAATTTTGACATTTTAACGATTCCACAATTCATACATTTTTCGGATTCTAGAATTGAGGCATTTTATGATTCTAGAATTCATACATTCCGGAATTCTAGAATACAGACTTTTTAGGATTCAGAAATTTATACATTCTACGATTTTAGAGGTTAGACGTTTTAAAGATGCTAGAATTCAGACTTCTTTAGGATTCTAGAATTTGTGCCTTGTAGGATTCCAGAATTCACACTTTCTAGCATTCTAGAATTCAGATATTTCTTGATGCTAGAATTCAGTCATTGTAAAATTCTAGAATTCAGACATCATCGCTGGATTCTGAAATTAAGACTTTCCACAATTCTAGGACTAACATTTTTTAGGGTTTTAGAATTGAGACATTTTATCATTGTAGAATTCTAGAATATGGACATCCTCATATTCTAGAATTCAGACATTTTATGATTTTAGGATTCATACAGTTTAGCACTATAGAATTCAGACCTTTTTAAGATTCTAGAATTCATACATTTCAGGATTCTAGTATTCAGACATTCTATCATTCTTCCATTCATAGACCTTATGATTCTACAATTCATCTCTTCTAGGATTCTGGAACTCATCCTATATTATAATTCCCAATTTCAAACGTTCCTGTATTCTAGAATTTAGACATTTTGTGATTCTAGAATTCAGATATTCTAAAGCTCTAGTATTCAGATATGATTGGAGTCCAGATTTCAGACTTTCTACAATTCTAGAACTCAGATATTTTGTGTTTCCAGAATTTCACACATTCCAGGATTCTAAAGTTCAATCCTGCCTTAGGATTCTAGAATGCGTACATTCTAGGATTCTGGAATTCATACAGGTTGGGGTTCTAGAATTCATACATTCTAGGATTCCAGAATTCAAACCTTTATAGGATTCTAGAATTAATTCATTCAAGGATTCTAGAATCCGGACCTTTTTAGGATTCTAGAACTCATACATGCTAAGATTCCGGAATTTAGACCAGTTTAAGATTCTAGAATTCATACACTCTAAAATTCTAGAATGCCTACGTTCTAGGATTCTAAAATTCAGACTTTTTAAGCTTCTAGGATTCGGACATACTATAATTCTACAATTTCCACATTGCTTGAATTCTGGAATTCCGAATTTCTTCATTTATACCATTCTCGCATTTAAAAATTCTAAAATTCATGTATTTGGTGATTCTAGAATTCACACCTTCTTGGATTCTAGAATTCAGACCTCTTTAGGATTCCAGAATTCAGACTTTGTTCATTCTAGGACTCATGCATTAAAAGATTCTAGAATTCAGATCTATTTAGGATTCTAGAATTCATACATTCTAAGATTCTAGAATTCAGACCTAGTTAGGATTCTAGAATTCATACGTTTGGGCATTCTGGAATCCATACGTTCTAAACTTGCAAATTTTATGCATTCTACAATTCTAGGCTACACACCTTTCTAACATTGTGGAATCCATTCTTTCGAGGATTCTAAAATTCAGGCCTTCTTAAAGTTCTTGAATTCATACATTCTAGGATTCTAGGATTCTAGGATTTGGACACATTTAAGATTCTAGAATTCATACATTCTAAAATTCTGGAACCCAGATCTTGTTAGGATTCTAGAATGCATACATTATGGGATACTGGAATTCACCCATTCTGTGAGTCTAGAATTCAGACATTGTTTCTGGCATTCAGACGTTCTAAAATTCTAGAATTCAGACATCGTGGGTTTCTGGAACGGAGACATTCTGCAACACACATTTTAGTAGTCTTGCGTTCAGACATTCTGTGAATCTCGCATTCAGATATCCTATGATTCATGGAATCGTACCTTCCGGGATTCTGGAATTCACACTGTCCTAAGATTCCTGAACTCAGACGTTTCTTGATTCTACCATTCCGGAAATTAGACGTCCGGAGACTCTAGAATTCTAACATTTTATGACTCTAGAATTCAGACGTTTTAGGATTCTAGAATTCAGACGTTTTAGGATTCTAGAATTCAGACATTGGAAGATTCTAGAATTCGGACCTTTTAAAGATTCTAGAGTCCATACATTCTAGGAATCCATAATTCAGACATCTTCTGAGTCTAGGTTTTCGACATTTTCCCATTGGAGAATTCAGACCTGTTGAAGATTCCAGAATGCATACATTCCGAGATTCTGGAATTCACACATACTAAAATTCTAGAATTGAGACATCTTTGGATTCTAGAATTGTATCTGTCTACAATTCTAGAACTCATACATTTTCTGATTCTAGAATTCAGATGTTTTATCGTTTTACAATTCTGTAATTTGGACATGTGCAGATTCAGGATTCCAGCGTTTTATGATTCTAGATTCCATTCATTTTTGGATTCTAGAGTTCAGACCCTTTATGATTCTAGAAATCTGACATTCGATGATTCTAGATTTCAGAAATATTTGGGATTCTAGAATTCATACACTCTTGAAATCTAGAATTCATACATTCTAGGATTCTGGAATTCATGCATTCTCAAATTAAAAAAGTCACACATTCCAGAATTCTAGAATACATGCCTTCTTAACATTGTAGAAGCCATTCTTTCTAGGATTCCAAAATTCAGACGTTTTTACAATGGTAGAATTCATGCGTTCTAGGATTCTAGGATATAGACATATTTAAGACTCTAGAATACATACATTCTAAAATTCTAGAATTCAGGTCTTGTTAGGATTCTAGAATTTATACATGATAGGATACTAGAATTCACATATTCTATGATTCTAGAATGCAGACATTTTATGTTTCTAGAATTCAGACATTCTGAAATTCTGGAATTCAGCCATTGTTGGATTCTAGAATTGAGACCCTCTGCAACACACATTTTAGGAGTCTTGCATTCAGACATTCCATGATTCCCATATTCAGACATCTTATCATCCTAGAATTCAGACCTTCTAGGATTCTAGAATTTGCACTATTTACAGATTCTAGAATTCATACATTCAAGGAATCTATGATTCAGTCATGTTATGATTCTAGGATTTTGACATTTTTACATTGTAGAATTCAGAGCCGTTTAAGATTCTAGAATGCATACATTCCAAGATTCTAGAATTCAAACCTGTTAAAATTCTAGAATTCAGACATCGTTGGATTCTGGAAATTTAACATTCTACAATTCTAGAACACACACATTTTCAGATTCTCGAATTCAGACGTGTTATGATTCTACAATTCTAGAATTTAGACATCCGGAACTTCTAAATTCTCACCTTTTTTTTTTTTGGTTCTAGAATTCAGACATTTTAGGATTCTAGAATTCATGCATTTGAAGATTCTGAAATCCGGATCTTTTTTTGGATGCCAGAATTCATATATTCTAGGGACCTAGGTTTCCTACTTTTTAGGTTTCTGGAAATCATACATTCTAGGATTCTGGAATTCCAGAATTCAGACCTTTAGAGGATTCTGGAGTTCATTCATTCTAGGATTCTAGGTTTCAGACTTTTCTAGTATTCTAGAATTCATGTATTCTTATATTCTGGAATTGAGACCTTTTTCAGATTCTAGAATTCATACACCCTGGGATTCTAGCATTCATTCATTTTAGGATTCTAGAACTAAGACTTTTTATGGTCCTAGAATTCAGACATACTACCATTCGACAGTTCCGACATGCTTGCATTCTAGAATTCAGCATTTCTTCCATGGTAGAATTCACACATTTTAGAATTCGAAAATTTTGACATTTTAACGATTCCACAATTCATACATTTTTCGGATTCTAGAATTGAGGCATTTTATGATTCTAGAATTCATACATTCCGGAATTCTAGAATACAGACTTTTTAGGATTCAGAAATTTATACATTCTACGATTTTAGAGGTTAGACGTTTTAAAGATGCTAGAATTCAGACTTCTTTAGGATTCTAGAATTTGTGCCTTGTAGGATTCCAGAATTCACACTTTCTAGCAGTCTAGAATTCAGATATTTCTTGATGCTAGAATTCAGTCATTGTAAAATTCTAGAATTCAGACATCATCGCTGGATTCTGAAATTAAGACTTTCCACAATTCTAGGACTAACATTTTTTAGGGTTTTAGAATTGAGACATTTTATCATTGTAGAATTCTAGAATATGGACATCCTCATATTCTAGAATTCAGACATTTTATGATTTTAGGATTCATACAGTTTAGCACTATAGAATTCAGACCTTTTTAAGATTCTAGAATTCATACATTTCAGGATTCTAGTATTCAGACATTCTATCATTCTTCCATTCATAGACCTTATGATTCTACAATTCATCTCTTCTAGGATTCTGGAACTCATCCTATATTATAATTCCCAATTTCAAACGTTCCTGTATTCTAGAATTTAGACATTTTGTGATTCTAGAATTCAGATATTCTAAAGCTCTAGTATTCAGATATGATTGGAGTCCAGATTTCAGACTTTCTACAATTCTAGAACTCAGATATTTTGTGTTTCCAGAATTTCACACATTCCAGGATTCTAAAGTTCAATCCTGCCTTAGGATTCTAGAATGCGTACATTCTAGGATTCTGGAATTCATACAGGTTGGGGTTCTAGAATTCATACATTCTAGGATTCCAGAATTCAAACCTTTATAGGATTCTAGAATTAATTCATTCAAGGATTCTAGAATCCGGACCTTTTTAGGATTCTAGAACTCATACATGCTAAGATTCCGGAATTTAGACCAGTTTAAGATTCTAGAATTCATACACTCTAAAATTCTAGAATGCCTACGTTCTAGGATTCTAAAATTCAGACTTTTTAAGCTTCTAGGATTCGGACATACTATAATTCTACAATTTCCACATTGCTTGAATTCTGGAATTCCGAATTTCTTCATTTATACCATTCTCGCATTTAAAAATTCTAAAATTCATGTATTTGGTGATTCTAGAATTCACACCTTCTTGGATTCTAGAATTCAGACCTCTTTAGGATTCCAGAATTCAGACTTTGTTCATTCTAGAACTCATGCATTAAAAGATTCTAGAATTCAGATCTATTTAGGATTCTAGAATTCATACATTCTAAGATTCTAGAATTCAGACCTAGTTAGGATTCTAGAATTCATACGTTTGGGCATTCTGGAATCCATACGTTCTAAACTTGCAAATTTTATGCATTCTACAATTCTAGGGTACACACCTTTCTAACATTGTGGAATCCATTCTTTCGAGGATTCTAAAATTCAGGCCTTCTTAAAGTTCTTGAATTCATACATTCTAGGATTCTAGGATTCTAGGATTTGGACACATTTAAGATTCTAGAATTCATACATTCTAAAATTCTGGAACCCAGATCTTGTTAGGATTCTAGAATGCATACATTATGGGATACTGGAATTCACCCATTCTGTGAGTCTAGAATTCAGACATTGTTTCTGGCATTCAGACGTTCTAAAATTCTAGAATTCAGACATCGTGGGTTTCTGGAACGGAGACATTCTGCAACACACATTTTAGTAGTCTTGCGTTCAGACATTCTGTGAATCTCGCATTCAGATATCCTATGATTCATGGAATCGTACCTTCCGGGATTCTGGAATTCACACTGTCCTAAGATTCCAGAACTCAGACGTTTCTTGATTCTACCATTCCGGAAATTAGACGTCCGGAGACTCTAGAATTCTAACATTTTATGACTCTAGAATTCAGACGTTTTAGGATTCTAGAATTCAGACATTGGAAGATTCTAGAATTCGGACCTTTTAAAGATTCTAGAGTCCATACATTCTAGGAATCCATAATTCAGACATCTTCTGAGTCTAGGTTTTCGACATTTTCACATTGGAGAATTCAGACCTGTTGAAGATTCTAGAATGCATACATTCCGAGATTCTGGAATTCACACATACTAAAATTCTAGAATTGAGACATCTTTGGATTCTAGAATTGTATCTGTCTACAATTCTAGAACTCATACATTTTCTGATTCTAGAATTCAGATGTTTTATCGTTTTACAATTCTGTAATTTGGACATGTGCAGATTCAGGATTCCAGCGTTTTATGATTCTAGATTCCATTCATTTTTGGATTCTAGAGTTCAGACCCTTTATGATTCTAGAAATCTGACATTCGATGATTCTACATTTCAGAAATATTTGGGATTCTGGAATTCATACACTCTTGAAATCTAGAATTCATACATTCTAGGATTCTGGAATTCATGCATTCTCAAATTAAAAAAAGTCACACATTCCAGAATTCTAGAATACATGCCTTTTTAACATTGTAGAAGCCATTCTTTGTAGGATTCCAAAATTCAGACGTTTTTACAATGGTAGAATTCATGCGTTCTAGGATTCTAGGATATAGACATATTTAAGACTCTAGAATACATACATTCTAAAATTCTAGAATTCAGGTCTTGTTAGGATTCTAGAATTTATACATGATAGGATACTAGAATTCACATATTCTATGATTCTAGAATTCAGACATTTTATGTTTCTAGAATTCAGACATTCTGAAATTCTGGAATTCAGCCATTGTTGGATTCTAGAATTGAGACCCTCTGCAACACACATTTTAGGAGTCTTACATTCAGACATTCCATGATTCCCATATTCAGACATCTTATCATCCTAGAATTCAGACCTTCTAGGATTCTAGAATTTGCACTATTTACAGATTCTAGAATTCATACATTCAAGGAATCTATGATTCAGTCATGTTATGATTCTAGGATTTTGACATTTTTACATTGTAGAATTCAGAGCCGTTTAAGATTCTAGAATGCATACATTCCAAGATTCTAGAATTCACACCTGCTAAAATTCTAGAATTCAGACATCGTTGGATTCTGGAAATTTAACATTCTACAATTCTAGAACACACACATTTTCAGATTCTCGAATTCAGACGTGTTATGATTCTACAATTCTAGAATTTAGACATCCGGAACTTCTAAATTCTCACCTTTTTTTTTTTTTTTGGTTCTAGAATTCAGACATTTTAGGATTCTAGAATTCATGCATTTGAAGATTCTGAAATCCGGATCTTTTTTTGGATGCCAGAATTCATATATTCTAGGGACCTAGGTTTCCTACTTTTTAGGTTTCTGGAAATCATACATTCTAGGATTCTGGAATTCCAGAATTCAGACCTTTAGAGGATTCTGGAGTTCATTCATTCTAGGATTCTAGATTTCAGACTTTTCTAGTATTCTAGAATTCATGTATTCTTATATTCTGGAACTGAGACCTTTTTCAGATTCTAGAATTCATACACCCTGGGATTCTAGCATTCATTCATTTTAGGATTCTAGAACTAAGACTTTTTATGGTCCTAGAATTCAGACATACTACCATTCGACAGTTCCGACATGCTTGCATTCTAGAATTCAGCATTTCTTCCATGGTAGAATTCACACATTTTAGAATTCGAAAATTTTGACATTTTAACGATTCCACAATTCATACATTTTTCGGATTCTAGAATTGAGGCATTTTATGATTCTAGAATTCATACATTCCGGAATTCTAGAATACAGACTTTTTAGGATTCAGAAATTTATACATTCTACGATTTTAGAGGTTAGACGTTTTAAAGATGCTAGAATTCAGACTTCTTTAGGATTCTAGAATTTGTGCCTTGTAGGATTCCAGAATTCACACTTTCTAGCATTCTAGAATTCAGATATTTCTTGATGCTAGAATTCAGTCATTGTAAAATTCTAGAATTCAGACATCATCGCTGGATTCTGAAATTAAGACTTTCCACAATTCTAGGACTAACATTTTTTAGGGTTTTAGAATTGAGACATTTTATCATTGTAGAATTCTAGAATATGGACATCCTCATATTCTAGAATTCAGACATTTTATGATTTTAGGATTCATACAGTTTAGCACTATAGAATTCAGACCTTTTTAAGATTCTAGAATTCATACATTTCAGGATTCTAGTATTCAGACATTCTATCATTCTTCCATTCATAGACCTTATGATTCTACAATTCATCTCTTCTAGGATTCTGGAACTCATCCTATATTATAATTCCCAATTTCAAACGTTCCTGTATTCTAGAATTTAGACATTTTGTGATTCTAGAATTCAGATATTCTAAAGCTCTAGAATTCAGATATGGTTGGAGTCCAGATTTCAGACTTTCTACAATTCTAGAACTCAGATATTTTGTGTTTCCAGAATTTCACACATTCCAGGATTCTAAAGTTCAATCCTGTCTTAGGATTCTAGAATGCGTACCTTCTAGGATTCTGGAATTCATACAGGTTGGGGTTCTAGAATTCATACATTCTAGGATTCCAGAATTCAAACCTTTATAGGATTCTAGAATTAATTCATTCAAGGATTCTAGAATCCGGACCTTTTTAGGATTCTAGAACTCATACATGCTAAGATTCCGGAATTTAGACCAGTTTAAGATTCTAGAATTCATACACTCTAAAATTCTAGAATGCCTACGTTCTAGGATTCTAAAATTCAGACTTTTTAAGGTTCTAGGATTCGGTCATACTATAATTCTACAATTTCCACATTGCTTGAATTCTGGAATTCCGAATATCTTCATTTATACCATTCTCTCATTTAAAAATTCTAAAATTCATGTATTCGGTGATTCTAGAATTCACACCTCCTCGGATTCTAGAATTCAGACCTCTTTAGGATTCCAGAATTCAGACTTTGTTCATTCTAGAACTCATGCATTAAAAGATTCTAGAATTCGGATCTATTTAGGATTCTAGAATTCATACATTCTAAGATTCTAGAATTCAGACCTAGTTAGGATTCTAGAATTCATACGTTTGGGCATTCTGGAATCCATACGTTCTAAACTTGCAAATTTTATGCATTCTACAATTCTAGGCTACACACCTTTCTAACATTGTGGAATCCATTCTTTCGAGGATTCTAAAATTCAGGCCTTCTTAAAGTTCTTGAATTCATACATTCTAGGATTCTAGGATTCTAGGATTTGGACACATTTAAGATTCTAGAATTCATACATTCTAAAATTCTGGAACCCAGATCTTGTTAGGATTCTAGAATGCATACATTATGGGATACTGGAATTCACCCATTCTGTGAGTCTAGAATTCAGACATTGTTTCTGGCATTCAGACGTTCTAAAATTCTAGAATTCAGACATCGTGGGTTTCTGGAACGGAGACATTCTGCAACACACATTTTAGTAGTCTTGCGTTCAGACATTCTGTGAATCTCGCATTCAGATATCCTATGATTCATGGAATCGTACCTTCCGGGATTCTGGAATTCACACTGTCCTAAGATTCCAGAACTCAGACGTTTCTTGATTCTACCATTCCGGAAATTAGACGTCCGGAGACTCTAGAATTCTAACATTTTATGACTCTAGAATTCAGACATTTAAGGATTCTAGAATTCAGACATTGGAAGATTCTAGAATTCGGACCTTTTAAAGATTCTAGAGTCCATACATTCTAGGAATCCATAATTCAGACATCTTCTGAGTCTAGGTTTTCGACATTTTCACATTGGAGAATTCAGACCTGTTGAAGATTCTAGAATGCATACATTCCGAGATTCTGGAATTCACACATACTAAAATTCTAGAATTGAGATACCTTTGGATTCTAGAATTCTATCTGTCTACAATTCTAGAACTCATACATTTTCTGATTCTAGAATTCAGATGTTTTATCGTTTTACAATTCTGTAATTTGGACATGTGCAGATTCAGGATTCCAGCGTTTTATGATTCTAGATTCCATTCATTTTTGGATTCTAGAGTTCAGACCCTTTATGATTCTAGAAATCTGACATTCGATGATTCTA
Organism: Saimiri boliviensis; assembly: GCF_048565385.1. Taxonomy (NCBI): domain Eukaryota; kingdom Metazoa; phylum Chordata; class Mammalia; order Primates; family Cebidae; genus Saimiri; species Saimiri boliviensis. The sequence goes on along the minus strand of NC_133470.1, from coordinate 79,938,701 downwards.
CATTTCAGAAATATTTGGGATTCTAGAATTCATACACTCTTGAAATCTAGATCTCATACATTCTAGGATTCTGGAATTCATGCATTCTCAAATTAAAAAAAGTCACACATTCCAGAATTCTAGAATACATGCCTTCTTAACATTGTAGAAGCCATTCTTTGTAGGATTCCAAAATTCAGACGTTTTTACAATGGTAGAATTCATGCGTTCTAGGATTCTAGGATATAGACATATTTAAGACTCTAGAATACATACATTCTAAAATTCTAGAATTCAGGTCTTGTTAGGATTCTAGAATTTATACATGATAGGATACTAGAACTAACATATTCTATGATTCTAGAATTCAGACATTTTATGTTTCTAGAATTCAGACATTCTGAAATTCTGGAATTCAGCCATTGTTGGATTCTAGAATTGAGACCCTCTGCAACACACATTTTAGGAGTCTTGCATTCAGACATTCCATGATTCCCATATTCAGACATCTTATCATCCTAGAATTCAGACCTTCTAGGATTCTAGAATTTGCACTATTTACAGATTCTAGAATTCATACATTCAAGGAATCTATGATTCAGTCATGTTATGATTCTAGGATTTTGACATTTTTACATTGTAGAATTCAGAGCCGTTTAAGATTCTAGAATGCATACATTCCAAGATTCTAGAATTCACACCTGCTAAAATTCTAGAATTCAGACATCGTTGGATTCTGGAAATTTAACATTCTACAATTCTAGAACACACACATTTTCAGATTCTCGAATTCAGACGTGTTATGATTCTACAATTCTAGTATTTTGACATCCGGAACTTCTAAATTCTCACCTTTTTTTTTTTTTTGGTTCTAGAATTCAGACATTTTAGGATTCTAGAATTCATGCATTTGAAGATTCTGAAATCCGGATCTTTTTTTGGATGCCAGAATTCATATATTCTAGGGACCTAGGTTTCCTACTTTTTAGGTTTCTGGAAATCATACATTCTAGGATTCTGGAATTCCAGAATTCAGACCTTTAGAGGATTCTGGAGTTCATTCATTCTAGGATTCTAGATGTCAGACTTTTCTAGTATTCTAGAATTCATGTATTCTTATATTCTGGAACTGAGACCTTTTTCAGATTCTAGAATTCATACACCCTGGGATTCTAGCATTCATTCATTTTAGGATTCTAGAACTAAGACTTTTTATGGTCCTAGAATTCAGACATACTACCATTCGACAGTTCCGACATGCTTGCATTCTAGAATTCAGCATTTCTTCCATGGTAGAATTCACACATTTTAGAATTCGAAAATTTTGACATTTTAACGATTCCACAATTCATACATTTTTCGGATTCTAGAATTGAGGCATTTTATGATTCTAGAATTCATACATTCCGGAATTCTAGAATACAGACTTTTTAGGATTCAGAAATTTATACATTCTACGATTTTAGAGGTTAGACGTTTTAAAGATGCTAGAATTCAGACTTCTTTAGGATTCTAGAATTTGTGCCTTGTAGGATTCCAGAATTCACACTTTCTAGCATTCTAGAATTCAGATATTTCTTGATGCTAGAATTCAGTCATTGTAAAATTCTAGAATTCAGACATCATCGCTGGATTCTAAAATTAAGACTTTCCACAATTCTAGGACTAACATTTTTTAGGGTTTTAGAATTGAGACATTTTATCATTGTAGAATTCTAGAATATGGACATCCTCATATTCTAGAATTCAGACATTTTATGATTTTAGGATTCATACAGTTTAGCACTATAGAATTCAGACCTTTTTAAGATTCTAGAATTCATACATTTCAGGATTCTAGTATTCAGACATTCTATCATTCTTCCATTCATAGACCTTATGATTCTACAATTCATCTCTTCTAGGATTCTGGAACTCATCCTATATTATAATTCCCAATTTCAAACGTTCCTGTATTCTAGAATTTAGACATTTTGTGATTCTAGAATTCAGATATTCTAAAGCTCTAGAATTCAGATATGGTTGGAGTCCAGATTTCAGACTTTCTACAATTCTAGAACTCAGATATTTTGTGTTTCCAGAATTTCACACATTCCAGGATTCTAAAGTTCAATCCTGTCTTAGGATTCTAGAATGCGTACCTTCTAGGATTCTGGAATTCATACAGGTTGGGGTTCTAGAATTCATACATTCTAGGATTCCAGAATTCAAACCTTTATAGGATTCTAGAATTAATTCATTCAAGGATTCTAGAATCCGGACCTTTTTAGGATTCTAGAACTCATACATGCTAAGATTCCGGAATTTAGACCAGTTTAAGATTCTAGAATTCATACACTCTAAAATTCTAGAATGCCTACGTTCTAGGATTCTAAAATTCAGACTTTTTAAGGTTCTAGGATTCGGTCATACTATAATTCTACAATTTCCACATTGCTTGAATTCTGGAATTCCGAATTTCTTCATTTATACCATTCTCTCATTTAAAAATTCTAAAATTCATGTATGTGGTGATTCTAGAATTCACACCTCCTCGGATTCTAGAATTCAGACCTCTTTAGGATTCCAGAATTCAGACTTTGTTCATTCTAGAACTCATGCATTAAAAGATTCTAGAATTCAGATCTATTTAGGATTCTAGAATTCATACATTCTAAGATTCTAGAATTCAGACCTAGTTAGGATTCTAGAATTCATACGTTTGGGCATTCTGGAATCCATACGTTCTAAACTTGCAAATTTTATGCATTCTACAATTCTAGGCTACACACCTTTCTAACATTGTGGAATCCATTCTTTCGAGGATTCTAAAATTCAGGCCTTCTTAAAGTTCTTGAATTCATACATTCTAGGATTCTAGGATTCTAGGATTTGGACACATTTAAGATTCTAGAATTCATACATTCTAAAATTCTGGAACCCAGATCTTGTTAGGATTCTAGAATGCATACATTATGGGATACTGGAATTCACCCATTCTGTGAGTCTAGAATTCAGACATTGTTTCTGGCATTCAGACGTTCTAAAATTCTAGAATTCAGACATCGTGGGTTTCTGGAACGGAGACATTCTGCAACACACATTTTAGTAGTCTTGCGTTCAGACATTCTGTGAATCTCGCATTCAGATATCCTATGATTCATGGAATCGTACCTTCCGGGATTCTGGAATTCACACTGTCCTAAGATTCCAGAACTCAGACGTTTCTTGATTCTACCATTCCGGAAATTAGACGTCCGGAGACTCTAGAATTCTAACATTTTATGACTCTAGAATTCAGACATTTTAGGATTCTAGAATTCAGACATTGGAAGATTCTAGAATTCGGACCTTTTAAAGATTCTAGAGTCCATACATTCTAGGAATCCATAATTCAGACATCTTCTGAGTCTAGGTTTTCGACATTTTCACATTGGAGAATTCAGACCTGTTGAAGATTCTAGAATGCATACATTCCGAGATTCTGGAATTCACACATACTAAAATTCTAGAATTGAGACATCTTTGGATTCTAGAATTGTATCTGTCTACAATTCTAGAACTCATACATTTTCTGATTCTAGAATTCAGATGTTTTATCGTTTTACAATTCTGTAATTTGGACATGTGCAGATTCAGGATTCCAGCGTTTTATGATTCTAGATTCCATTCATTTTTGGATTCTAGAGTTCAGACCCTTTATGATTCTAGAAATCTGACATTCGATGATTCTACATTTCAGAAATATTTGGGATTCTGGAATTCATACACTCTTGAAATCTAGAATTCATACATTCTAGGATTCTGGAATTCATGCATTCTCAAATTAAAAAAAGTCACACATTCCAGAATTCTAGAATACATGCCTTCTTAACATTGTAGAAGCCATTCTTTGTAGGATTCCAAAATTCAGACGTTTTTACAATGGTAGAATTCATGCGTTCTAGGATTCTAGGATATAGACATATTTAAGACTCTAGAATACATACATTCTAAAATTCTAGAATTCAGGTCTTGTTAGGATTCTAGAATTTATACATGATAGGATACTAGAATTCACATATTCTATGATTCTAGAATTCAGACATTTTATGTTTCTAGAATTCAGACATTCTGAAATTCTGGAATTCAGCCATTGTTGGATTCTAGAATTGAGACCCTCTGCAACACACATTTTAGGAGTCTTGCATTCAGACATTCCATGATTCCCATATTCAGACATCTTATCATCCTAGAATTCAGACCTTCTAGGATTCTAGAATTTGCACTATTTACAGATTCTAGAATTCATACATTCAAGGAATCTATGATTCAGTCATGTTATGATTCTAGGATTTTGACATTTTTACATTGTAGAATTCAGAGCCGTTTAAGATTCTAGAATGCATACATTCCAAGATTCTAGAATTCACACCTGCTAAAATTCTAGAATTCAGACATCGTTGGATTCTGGAAATTTAACATTCTACAATTCTAGAACACACACATTTTCAGATTCTCGAATTCAGACGTGTTATGATTCTACAATTCTAGAATTTAGACATCCGGAACTTCTAAATTCTCACCTTTTTTTTTTTTTTTTTTTTTGGTTCTAGAATTCAGACATTTTAGGATTCTAGAATTCATGCATTTGAAGATTCTGAAATCCGGATCTTTTTTGGGATGCCAGAATTCATATATTCTAGGGACCTAGGTTTCCTACTTTTTAGGTTTCTGGAAATCATACATTCTAGGATTCTGGAATTCCAGAATTCAGACCTTTAGAGGATTCTGGAGTTCATTCATTCTAGGATTCTAGATGTCAGACTTTTCTAGTATTCTAGAATTCATGTATTCTTATATTCTGGAACTGAGACCTTTTTCAGATTCTAGAATTCATACACCCTGGGATTCTAGCATTCATTCATTTTAGGATTCTAGAACTAAGACTTTTTATGGTCCTAGAATTCAGACATACTACCATTCGACAGTTCCGACATGCTTGCATTCTAGAATTCAGCATTTCTTCCATGGTAGAATTCACACATTTTAGAATTCGAAAATTTTGACATTTTAACGATTCCACAATTCATACATTTTTCGGATTCTAGAATTGAGGCATTTTATGATTCTAGAATTCATACATTCCGGAATTCTAGAATACAGACTTTTTAGGATTCAGAAATTTATACATTCTACGATTTTAGAGGTTAGACGTTTTAAAGATGCTAGAATTCAGACTTCTTTAGGATTCTAGAATTTGTGCCTTGTAGGATTCCAGAATTCACACTTTCTAGCATTCTAGAATTCAGATATTTCTTGATGCTAGAATTCAGTCATTGTAAAATTCTAGAATTCAGACATCATCGCTGGATTCTGAAATTAAGACTTTCCACAATTCTAGGACTAACATTTTTTAGGGTTTTAGAATTGAGACATTTTATCATTGTAGAATTCTAGAATATGGACATCCTCATATTCTAGAATTCAGACATTTTATGATTTTAGGATTCATACAGTTTAGCACTATAGAATTCAGACCTTTTTAAGATTCTAGAATTCATACATTTCAGGATTCTAGTATTCAGACATTCTATCATTCTTCCATTCATAGACCTTATGATTCTACAATTCATCTCTTCTAGGATTCTGGAACTCATCCTATATTATAATTCCCAATTTCAAACGTTCCTGTATTCTAGAATTTAGACATTTTGTGATTCTAGAATTCAGATATTCTAAAGCTCTAGAATTCAGATATGGTTGGAGTCCAGATTTCAGACTTTCTACAATTCTAGAACTCAGATATTTTGTGTTTCCAGAATTTCACACATTCCAGGATTCTAAAGTTCAATCCTGTCTTAGGATTCTAGAATGCGTACCTTCTAGGATTCTGGAATTCATACAGGTTGGGGTTCTAGAATTCATACATTCTAGGATTCCAGAATTCAAACCTTTATAGGATTCTAGAATTAATTCATTCAAGGATTCTAGAATCCGGACCTTTTTAGGATTCTAGAACTCATACATGCTAAGATTCCGGAATTTAGACCAGTTTAAGATTCTAGAATTCATACACTCTAAAATTCTAGAATGCCTACGTTCTAGGATTCTAAAATTCAGACTTTTTAAGCTTCTAGGATTCGGACATACTATAATTCTACAATTTCCACATTGCTTGAATTCTGGAATTCCGAATTTCTTCATTTATACCATTCTCTCATTTAAAAATTCTAAAATTCATGTATATGGTGATTCTAGAATTCACACCTTCTCGTATTCTAGAATTCAGACCTCTTTAGGATTCCAGAATTCAGACTTTGTTCATTCTAGAACTCATGCATTAAAAGATTCTAGAATTCAGATCTATTTAGGATTCTAGAATTCATACATTCTAAGATTCTAGAATTCAACCTAGTTAGGATTCTAGAATTCATACGTTTGGGCATTCTGGAATCCATACGTTCTAAACTTGCAAATTTTATGCATTCTACAATTCTAGGCTACACACCTTTCTAACATTGTGGAATCCATTCTTTCGAGGATTCTAAAATTCAGGCCTTCTTAAAGTTCTTGAATTCATACATTCTAGGATTCTAGGATTCTAGGATTTGGACACATTTAAGATTCTAGAATTCATACATTCTAAAATTCTGGAACCCAGATCTTGTTAGGATTCTAGAATGCATACATTATGGGATACTGGAATTCACCCATTCTGTGAGTCTAGAATTCAGACATTGTTTCTGGCATTCAGACGTTCTAAAATTCTAGAATTCAGACATCGTGGGTTTCTGGAACGGAGACATTCTGCAACACACATTTTAGTAGTCTTGCGTTCAGACATTCTGTGAATCTCGCATTCAGATATCCTATGATTCATGGAATCGTACCTTCCGGGATTCTGGAATTCACACTGTCCTAAGATTCCAGAACTCAGACGTTTCTTGATTCTACCATTCCGGAAATTAGACGTCCGGAGACTCTAGAATTCTAACATTTTATGACTCTAGAATTCAGACGTTTTAGGATTCTAGAATTCAGACATTGGAAGATTCTAGAATTCGGACCTTTTAAAGATTCTAGAGTCCATACATTCTAGGAATCCATAATTCAGACATCTTCTGAGTCTAGGTTTTCGACATTTTCACATTGGAGAATTCAGACCTGTTGAAGATTCTAGAATGCATACATTCCGAGATTCTGGAATTCACACATACTAAAATTCTAGAATTGAGACATCTTTGGATTCTAGAATTGTATCTGTCTACAATTCTAGAACTCATACATTTTCTGATTCTAGAATTCAGATGTTTTATCGTTTTACAATTCTGTAATTTGGACATGTGCAGATTCAGGATTCCAGCGTTTTATGATTCTAGATTCCATTCATTTTTGGATTCTAGAGTTCAGACCCTTTATGATTCTAGAAATCTGACATTCGATGATTCTACATTTCAGAAATATTTGGGATTCTGGAATTCATACACTCTTGAAATCTAGAATTCATACATTCTAGGATTCTGGAATTCATGCATTCTCAAATTAAAAAAAGTCACACATTCCAGAATCCTAGAATACATGCCTTTTTAACATTGTAGAAGCCATTCTTTGTAGGATTCCAAAATTCAGACGTTTTTACAATGGTAGAATTCATGCGTTCTAGGATTCTAGGATATAGACATATTTAAGACTCTAGAATACATACATTCTAAAATTCTAGAATTCAGGTCTTGTTAGGATTCTAGAATTTATACATGATAGGATACTAGAATTCACATATTCTATGATTCTAGAATTCAGACATTTTATGTTTCTAGAATTCAGACATTCTGAAATTCTGGAATTCAGCCATTGTTGGATTCTAGAATTGAGACCCTCTGCAACACACATTTTAGGAGTCTTACATTCAGACATTCCATGATTCCCATATTCAGACATCTTATCATCCTAGAATTCAGACCTTCTAGGATTCTAGAATTTGCACTATTTACAGATTCTAGAATTCATACATTCAAGGAATCTATGATTCAGTCATGTTATGATTCTAGGATTTTGACATTTTTACATTGTAGAATTCAGAGCCGTTTAAGATTCTAGAATGCATACATTCCAAGATTCTAGAATTCACACCTGCTAAAATTCTAGAATTCAGACATCGTTGGATTCTGGAAATTTAACATTCTACAATTCTAGAACACACACATTTTCAGATTCTCGAATTCAGACGTGTTATGATTCTACAATTCTAGAATTTAGACATCCGGAACTTCTAAATTCTCACCTTTTTTTTTTTTTTTGGTTCTAGAATTCAGACATTTTAGGATTCTAGAATTCATGCATTTGAAGATTCTGAAATCCGGATCTTTTTTTGGATGCCAGAATTCATATATTCTAGGGACCTAGGTTTCCTACTTTTTAGGTTTCTGGAAATCATACATTCTAGGATTCTGGAATTCCAGAATTCAGACCTTTAGAGGATTCTGGAGTTCATTCATTCTAGGATTCTAGATGTCAGACTTTTCTAGTATTCTAGAATTCATGTATTCTTATATTCTGGAACTGAGACCTTTTTCAGATTCTAGAATTCATACACCCTGGGATTCTAGCATTCATTCATTTTAGGATTCTAGAACTAAGACTTTTTATGGTCCTAGAATTCAGACATACTACCATTCGACAGTTCCGACATGCTTGCATTCTAGAATTCAGCATTTCTTCCATGGTAGAATTCACACATTTTAGAATTCGAAAATTTTGACATTTTAACGATTCCACAATTCATACATTTTTCGGATTCTAGAATTGAGGCATTTTATGATTCTAGAATTCATACATTCCGGAATTCTAGAATACAGACTTTTTAGGATTCAGAAATTTATACATTCTACGATTTTAGAGGTTAGACGTTTTAAAGATGCTAGAATTCAGACTTCTTTAGGATTCTAGAATTTGTGCCTTGTAGGATTCCAGAATTCACACTTTCTAGCATTCTAGAATTCAGATATTTCTTGATGCTAGAATTCAGTCATTGTAAAATTCTAGAATTCAGACATCATCGCTGGATTCTGAAATTAAGACTTTCCACAATTCTAGGACTAACATTTTTTAGGGTTTTAGAATTGAGACATTTTATCATTGTAGAATTCTAGAATATGGACATCCTCATATTCTAGAATTCAGACATTTTATGATTTTAGGATTCATACAGTTTAGCACTATAGAATTCAGACCTTTTTAAGATTCTAGAATTCATACATTTCAGGATTCTAGTATTCAGACATTCTATCATTCTTCCATTCATAGACCTTATGATTCTACAATTCATCTCTTCTAGGATTCTGGAACTCATCCTATATTATAATTCCCAATTTCAAACGTTCCTGTATTCTAGAATTTAGACATTTTGTGATTCTAGAATTCAGATATTCTAAAGCTCTAGAATTCAGATATGGTTGGAGTCCAGATTTCAGACTTTCTACAATTCTAGAACTCAGATATTTTGTGTTTCCAGAATTTCACACATTCCAGGATTCTAAAGTTCAATCCTGTCTTAGGATTCTAGAATGCGTACCTTCTAGGATTCTGGAATTCATACAGGTTGGGGTTCTAGAATTCATACATTCTAGGATTCCAGAATTCAAACCTTTATAGGATTCTAGAATTAATTCATTCAAGGATTCTAGAATCCGGACCTTTTTAGGATTCTAGAACTCATACATGCTAAGATTCCGGAATTTAGACCAGTTTAAGATTCTAGAATTCATACACTCTAAAATTCTAGAATGCCTACGTTCTAGGATTCTAAAATTCAGACTTTTTAAGGTTCTAGGATTCGGACATACTATAATTCTACAATTTCCACATTGCTTGAATTCTGGAATTCCGAATTTCTTCATTTATACCATTCTCGCATTTAAAAATTCTAAAATTCATGTATGTGGTGATTCTAGAATTCACACCTTCTCGGATTCTAGAATTCAGACCTCTTTAGGATTCCAGAATTCAGACTTTGTTCATTCTAGAACTCATGCATTAAAAGATTCTAGAATTCAGATCTATTTAGGATTCTAGAATTCATACATTCTAAGATTCTAGAATTCAGACCTAGTTAGGATTCTAGAATTCATACGTTTGGGCATTCTGGAATCCATACGTTCTTAACTTGCAAATTTTATGCATTCTACAATTCTAGGGTACACACCTTTCTAACATTGTGGAATCCATTCTTTCGAGGATTCTAAAATTCAGGCCTTCTTAAAGTTCTTGAATTCATACATTCTAGGATTCTAGGATTCTAGGATTTGGACACATTTAAGATTCTAGAATTCATACATTCTAAAATTCTGGAACCCAGATCTTGTTAGGATTCTAGAATGCATACATTATGGGATACTGGAATTCACCCATTCTGTGAGTCTAGAATTCAGACATTGTTTCTGGCATTCAGACGTTCTAAAATTCTAGAATTCAGACATCGTGGGTTTCTGGAACGGAGACATTCTGCAACACACATTTTAGTAGTCTTGCGTTCAGACATTCTGTGAATCTCGCATTCAGATATCCTATGATTCATGGAATCGTACCTTCCGGGATTCTGGAATTCACACTGTCCTAAGATTCCAGAACTCAGACGTTTCTTGATTCTACCATTCCGGAAATTAGACGTCCGGAGACTCTAGAATTCTAACATTTTATGACTCTAGAATTCAGACGTTTTAGGATTCTAGAATTCAGACATTGGAAGATTCTAGAATTCGGACCTTTTAAAGATTCTAGAGTCCATACATTCTAGGAATCCATAATTCAGACATCTTCTGAGTCTAGGTTTTCGACATTTTCACATTGGAGAATTCAGACCTGTTGAAGATTCTAGAATGCATACATTCCGAGATTCTGGAATTCACACATACTAAAATTCTAGAATTGAGACATCTTTGGATTCTAGAATTGTATCTGTCTACAATTCTAGAACTCATACATTTTCTGATTCTAGAATTCAGATGTTTTATCGTTTTACAATTCTGTAATTTGGACATGTGCAGATTCAGGATTCCAGCGTTTTATGATTCTAGATTCCATTCATTTTTGGATTCTAGAGTTCAGACCCTTTATGATTCTAGAAATCTGACATTCGATGATTCTACATTTCAGAAATATTTGGGATTCTGGAATTCATACACTCTTGAAATCTAGAATTCATACATTCTAGGATTCTGGAATTCATGCATTCTCAAATTAAAAAAAGTCACACATTCCAGAATTCTAGAATACATGCCTTTTTAACATTGTAGAAGCCATTCTTTGTAGGATTCCAAAATTCAGACGTTTTTACAATGGTAGAATTCATGCGTTCTAGGATTCTAGGATATAGACATATTTAAGACTCTAGAATACATACATTCTAAAATTCTAGAATTCAGGTCTTGTTAGGATTCTAGAATTTATACATGATAGGATACTAGAATTCACATATTCTATGATTCTAGAATTCAGACATTTTATGTTTCTAGAATTCAGACATTCTGAAATTCTGGAATTCAGCCATTGTTGGATTCTAGAATTGAGACCCTCTGCAACACACATTTTAGGAGTCTTACATTCAGACATTCCATGATTCCCATATTCAGACATCTTATCATCCTAGAATTCAGACCTTCTAGGATTCTAGAATTTGCACTATTTACAGATTCTAGAATTCATACATTCAAGGAATCTATGATTCAGTCATGTTATGATTCTAGGATTTTGACATTTTTACATTGTAGAATTCAGAGCCGTTTAAGATTCTAGAATGCATACATTCCAAGATTCTAGAATTCACACCTGCTAAAATTCTAGAATTCAGACATCGTTGGATTCTGGAAATTTAACATTCTACAATTCTAGAACACACACATTTTCAGATTCTCGAATTCAGACGTGTTATGATTCTACAATTCTAGAATTTAGACATCCGGAACTTCTAAATTCTCACCTTTTTTTTTTTTTTTGGTTCTAGAATTCAGACATTTTAGGATTCTAGAATTCATGCATTTGAAGATTCTGAAATCCGGATCTTTTTTTGGATGCCAGAATTCATATATTCTAGGGACCTAGGTTTCCTACTTTTTAGGTTTCTGGAAATCATACATTCTAGGATTCTGGAATTCCAGAATTCAGACCTTTAGAGGATTCTGGAGTTCATTCATTCTAGGATTCTAGATTTCAGACTTTTCTAGTATTTTAGAATTCATGTATTCTTATATTCTGGAACTGAGACCTTTTTCAGATTCTAGAATTCATACACCCTGGGATTCTAGCATTCATTCATTTTAGGATTCTAGAACTAAGACTTTTTATGGTCCTAGAATTCAGACATACTACCATTCGACAGTTCCGACATGCTTGCATTCTAGAATTCAGCATTTCTTCCATGGTAGAATTCACACATTTTAGAATTCGAAAATTTTGACATTTTAACGATTCCACAATTCATACATTTTTCGGATTCTAGAATTGAGGCATTTTATGATTCTAGAATTCATACATTCCGGAATTCTAGAATACAGACTTTTTAGGATTCAGAAATTTATACATTCTACGATTTTAGAGGTTAGACGTTTTAAAGATGCTAGAATTCAGACTTCTTTAGGATTCTAGAATTTGTGCCTTGTAGGATTCCAGAATTCACACTTTCTAGCATTCTAGAATTCAGATATTTCTTGATGCTAGAATTCAGTCATTGTAAAATTCTAGAATTCAGACATCATCGCTGGATTCTGAAATTAAGACTTTCCACAATTCTAGGACTAACATTTTTTAGGGTTTTAGAATTGAGACATTTTATCATTGTAGAATTCTAGAATATGGACATCCTCATATTCTAGAATTCAGACATTTTATGATTTTAGGATTCATACAGTTTAGCACTATAGAATTCAGACCTTTTTAAGATTCTAGAATTCATACATTTCAGGATTCTAGTATTCAGACATTCTATCATTCTTCCATTCATAGACCTTATGATTCTACAATTCATCTCTTCTAGGATTCTGGAACTCATCCTATATTATAATTCCCAATTTCAAACGTTCCTGTATTCTAGAATTTAGACATTTTGTGATTCTAGAATTCAGATATTCTAAAGCTCTAGAATTCAGATATGGTTGGAGTCCAGATTTCAGACTTTCTACAATTCTAGAACTCAGATATTTTGTGTTTCCAGAATTTCACACATTCCAGGATTCTAAAGTTCAATCCTGTCTTAGGATTCTAGAATGCGTACCTTCTAGGATTCTGGAATTCATACAGGTTGGGGTTCTAGAATTCATACATTCTAGGATTCCAGAATTCAAACCTTTATAGGATTCTAGAATTAATTCATTCAAGGATTCTAGAATCCGGACCTTTTTAGGATTCTAGAACTCATACATGCTAAGATTCCGGAATTTAGACCAGTTTAAGATTCTAGAATTCATACACTCTAAAATTCTAGAATGCCTACGTTCTAGGATTCTAAAATTCAGACTTTTTAAGGTTCTAGGATTCGGTCATACTATAATTCTACAATTTCCACATTGCTTGAATTCTGGAATTCCGAATATCTTCATTTATACCATTCTCTCATTTAAAAATTCTAAAATTCATGTATTCGGTGATTCTAGAATTCACACCTCCTCGGATTCTAGAATTCAGACCTCTTTAGGATTCCAGAATTCAGACTTTGTTCATTCTAGAACTCATGCATTAAAAGATTCTAGAATTCAGATCTATTTAGGATTCTAGAATTCATACATTCTAAGATTCTAGAATTCAGACCTAGTTAGGATTCTAGAATTCATACGTTTGGGCATTCTGGAATCCATACGTTCTAAACTTGCAAATTTTATGCATTCTACAATTCTAGGCTACACACCTTTCTAACATTGTGGAATCCATTCTTTCGAGGATTCTAAAATTCAGGCCTTCTTAAAGTTCTTGAATTCATACATTCTAGGATTCTAGGATTCTAGGATTTGGACACATTTAAGATTCTAGAATTCATACATTCTAAAATTCTGGAACCCAGATCTTGTTAGGATTCTAGAATGCATACATTATGGGATACTGGAATTCACCCATTCTGTGAGTCTAGAATTCAGACATTGTTTCTGGCATTCAGACGTTCTAAAATTCTAGAATTCAGACATCGTGGGTTTCTGGAACGCAGACATTCTGCAACACACATTTTAGTAGTCTTGCGTTCAGACATTCTGTGAATCTCGCATTCAGATATCCTATGATTCATGGAATCGTACCTTCCGGGATTCTGGAATTCACACTGTCCTAAGATTCCAGAACTCAGACGTTTCTTGATTCTACCATTCCGGAAATTAGACGTCCGGAGACTCTAGAATTCTAACATTTTATGACTCTAGAATTCAGACATTTAAGGATTCTAGAATTCAGACATTGGAAGATTCTAGAATTCGGACCTTTTAAAGATTCTAGAGTCCATACATTCTAGGAATCCATAATTCAGACATCTTCTGAGTCTAGGTTTTCGACATTTTCACATTGGAGAATTCAGACCTGTTGAAGATTCTAGAATGCATACATTCCGAGATTCTGGAATTCACACATACTAAAATTCTAGAATTGAGATACCTTTGGATTCTAGAATTCTATCTGTCTACAATTCTAGAACTCATACATTTTCTGATTCTAGAATTCAGATGTTTTATCGTTTTACAATTCTGTAATTTGGACATGTGCAGATTCAGGATTCCAGCGTTTTATGATTCTAGATTCCATTCATTTTTGGATTCTAGAGTTCAGACCCTTTATGATTCTAGAAATCTGACATTCGATGATTCTACATTTCAGAAATATTTGGGATTCTGGAATTCATACACTCTTGAAATCTAGAATTCATACATTCTAGGATTCTGGAATTCATGCATTCTCAAATTAAAAAAAGTCACACATTCCAGAATTCTAGAATACATGCCTTCTTAACATTGTAGAAGCCATTCTTTGTAGGATTCCAAAATTCAGACGTTTTTACAATGGTAGAATTCATGCGTTCTAGGATTCTAGGATATAGACATATTTAAGACTCTAGAATACATACATTCTAAAATTCTAGAATTCAGGTCTTGTTAGGATTCTAGAATTTATACATGATAGGATACTAGAATTCACATATTCTATGATTCTAGAATTCAGACATTTTATGTTTCTAGAATTCAGACATTCTGAAATTCTGGAATTCAGCCATTGTTGGATTCTAGAATTGAGACCCTCTGCAACACACATTTTAGGAGTCTTGCATTCAGACATTCCATGATTCCCATATTCAGACATCTTATCATCCTAGAATTCAGACCTTCTAGGATTCTAGAATTTGCACTATTTACAGATTCTAGAATTCATACATTCAAGGAATCTATGATTCAGTCATGTTATGATTCTAGGATTTTGACATTTTTACATTGTAGAATTCAGAGCCGTTTAAGATTCTAGAATGCATACATTCCAAGATTCTAGAATTCACACCTGCTAAAATTCTAGAATTCAGACATCGTTGGATTCTGGAAATTTAACATTCTACAATTCTAGAACACACACATTTTCAGATTCTCGAATTCAGACGTGTTATGATTCTACAATTCTAGAATTTAGACATCCGGAACTTCTAAATTCTCACCTTTTTTTTTTTTTTTTTTTTTGGTTCTAGAATTCAGACATTTTAGGATTCTAGAATTCATGCATTTGAAGATTCTGAAATCCGGATCTTTTTTGGGATGCCAGAATTCATATATTCTAGGGACCTAGGTTTCCTACTTTTTAGGTTTCTGGAAATCATACATTCTAGGATTCTGGAATTCCAGAATTCAGACCTTTAGAGGATTCTGGAGTTCATTCATTCTAGGATTCTAGATGTCAGACTTTTCTAGTATTCTAGAATTCATGTATTCTTATATTCTGGAACTGAGACCTTTTTCAGATTCTAGAATTCATACACCCTGGGATTCTAGCATTCATTCATTTTAGGATTCTAGAACTAAGACTTTTTATGGTCCTAGAATTCAGACATACTACCATTCGACAGTTCCGACATGCTTGCATTCTAGAATTAGCATTTCTTCCATGGTAGAATTCACACATTTTAGAATTCGAAAATTTTGACATTTTAACGATTCCACAATTCATACATTTTTCGGATTCTAGAATTGAGGCATTTTATGATTCTAGAATTCATACATTCCGGAATTCTAGAATACAGACTTTTTAGGATTCAGAAATTTATACATTCTACGATTTTAGAGGTTAGACGTTTTAAAGATGCTAGAATTCAGACTTCTTTAGGATTCTAGAATTTGTGCCTTGTAGGATTCCAGAATTCACACTTTCTAGCATTCTAGAATTCAGATATTTCTTGATGCTAGAATTCAGTCATTGTAAAATTCTAGAATTCAGACATCATCGCTGGATTCTGAAATTAAGACTTTCCACAATTCTAGGACTAACATTTTTTAGGGTTTTAGAATTGAGACATTTTATCATTGTAGAATTCTAGAATATGGACATCCTCATATTCTAGAATTCAGACATTTTATGATTTTAGGATTCATACAGTTTAGCACTATAGAATTCAGACCTTTTTAAGATTCTAGAATTCATACATTTCAGGATTCTAGTATTCAGACATTCTATCATTCTTCCATTCATAGACCTTATGATTCTACAATTCATCTCTTCTAGGATTCTGGAACTCATCCTATATTATAATTCCCAATTTCAAACGTTCCTGTATTCTAGAATTTAGACATTTTGTGATTCTAGAATTCAGATATTCTAAAGCTCTAGAATTCAGATATGGTTGGAGTCCAGATTTCAGACTTTCTACAATTCTAGAACTCAGATATTTTGTGTTTCCAGAATTTCACACATTCCAGGATTCTAAAGTTCAATCCTGTCTTAGGATTCTAGAATGCGTACCTTCTAGGATTCTGGAATTCATACAGGTTGGGGTTCTAGAATTCATACATTCTAGGATTCCAGAATTCAAACCTTTATAGGATTCTAGAATTAATTCATTCAAGGATTCTAGAATCCGGACCTTTTTAGGATTCTAGAACTCATACATGCTAAGATTCCGGAATTTAGACCAGTTTAAGATTCTAGAATTCATACACTCTAAAATTCTAGAATGCCTACGTTCTAGGATTCTAAAATTCAGACTTTTTAAGCTTCTAGGATTCGGACATACTATAATTCTACAATTTCCACATTGCTTGAATTCTGGAATTCCGAATTTCTTCATTTATACCATTCTCTCATTTAAAAATTCTAAAATTCATGTATATGGTGATTCTAGAATTCACACCTTCTCGTATTCTAGAATTCAGACCTCTTTAGGATTCCAGAATTCAGACTTTGTTCATTCTAGAACTCATGCATTAAAAGATTCTAGAATTCAGATCTATTTAGGATTCTAGAATTCATACATTCTAAGATTCTAGAATTCAACCTAGTTAGGATTCTAGAATTCATACGTTTGGGCATTCTGGAATCCATACGTTCTAAACTTGCAAATTTTATGCATTCTACAATTCTAGGCTACACACCTTTCTAACATTGTGGAATCCATTCTTTCGAGGATTCTAAAATTCAGGCCTTCTTAAAGTTCTTGAATTCATACATTCTAGGATTCTAGGATTCTAGGATTTGGACACATTTAAGATTCTAGAATTCATACATTCTAAAATTCTGGAACCCAGATCTTGTTAGGATTCTAGAATGCATACATTATGGGATACTGGAATTCACCCATTCTGTGAGTCTAGAATTCAGACATTGTTTCTGGCATTCAGACGTTCTAAAATTCTAGAATTCAGACATCGTGGGTTTCTGGAACGGAGACATTCTGCAACACACATTTTAGTAGTCTTGCGTTCAGACATTCTGTGAATCTCGCATTCAGATATCCTATGATTCATGGAATCGTACCTTCCGGGATTCTGGAATTCACACTGTCCTAAGATTCCAGAACTCAGACGTTTCTTGATTCTACCATTCCGGAAATTAGACGTCCGGAGACTCTAGAATTCTAACATTTTATGACTCTAGAATTCAGACGTTTTAGGATTCTAGAATTCAGACATTGGAAGATTCTAGAATTCGGACCTTTTAAAGATTCTAGAGTCCATACATTCTAGGAATCCATAATTCAGACATCTTCTGAGTCTAGGTTTTCGACATTTTCACATTGGAGAATTCAGACCTGTTGAAGATTCTAGAATGCATACATTCCGAGATTCTGGAATTCACACATACTAAAATTCTAGAATTGAGACATCTTTGGATTCTAGAATTGTATCTGTCTACAATTCTAGAACTCATACATTTTCTGATTCTAGAATTCAGATGTTTTATCGTTTTACAATTCTGTAATTTGGACATGTGCAGATTCAGGATTCCAGCGTTTTATGATTCTAGATTCCATTCATTTTTGGATTCTAGAGTTCAGACCCTTTATGATTCTAGAAATCTGACATTCGATGATTCTACATTTCAGAAATATTTGGGATTCTGGAATTCATACACTCTTGAAATCTAGAATTCATACATTCTAGGATTCTGGAATTCATGCATTCTCAAATTAAAAAAAGTCACACATTCCAGAATCCTAGAATACATGCCTTTTTAACATTGTAGAAGCCATTCTTTGTAGGATTCCAAAATTCAGACGTTTTTACAATGGTAGAATTCATGCGTTCTAGGATTCTAGGATATAGACATATTTAAGACTCTAGAATACATACATTCTAAAATTCTAGAATTCAGGTCTTGTTAGGATTCTAGAATTTATACATGATAGGATACTAGAATTCACATATTCTATGATTCTAGAATTCAGACATTTTATGTTTCTAGAATTCAGACATTCTGAAATTCTGGAATTCAGCCATTGTTGGATTCTAGAATTGAGACCCTCTGCAACACACATTTTAGGAGTCTTACATTCAGACATTCCATGATTCCCATATTCAGACATCTTATCATCCTAGAATTCAGACCTTCTAGGATTCTAGAATTTGCACTATTTACAGATTCTAGAATTCATACATTCAAGGAATCTATGATTCAGTCATGTTATGATTCTAGGATTTTGACATTTTTACATTGTAGAATTCAGAGCCGTTTAAGATTCTAGAATGCATACATTCCAAGATTCTAGAATTCACACCTGCTAAAATTCTAGAATTCAGACATCGTTGGATTCTGGAAATTTAACATTCTACAATTCTAGAACACACACATTTTCAGATTCTCGAATTCAGACGTGTTATGATTCTACAATTCTAGAATTTAGACATCCGGAACTTCTAAATTCTCACCTTTTTTTTTTTTTTTGGTTCTAGAATTCAGACATTTTAGGATTCTAGAATTCATGCATTTGAAGATTCTGAAATCCGGATCTTTTTTTGGATGCCAGAATTCATATATTCTAGGGACCTAGGTTTCCTACTTTTTAGGTTTCTGGAAATCATACATTCTAGGATTCTGGAATTCCAGAATTCAGACCTTTAGAGGATTCTGGAGTTCATTCATTCTAGGATTCTAGATGTCAGACTTTTCTAGTATTCTAGAATTCATGTATTCTTATATTCTGGAACTGAGACCTTTTTCAGATTCTAGAATTCATACACCCTGGGATTCTAGCATTCATTCATTTTAGGATTCTAGAACTAAGACTTTTTATGGTCCTAGAATTCAGACATACTACCATTCGACAGTTCCGACATGCTTGCATTCTAGAATTCAGCATTTCTTCCATGGTAGAATTCACACATTTTAGAATTCGAAAATTTTGACATTTTAACGATTCCACAATTCATACATTTTTCGGATTCTAGAATTGAGGCATTTTATGATTCTAGAATTCATACATTCCGGAATTCTAGAATACAGACTTTTTAGGATTCAGAAATTTATACATTCTACGATTTTAGAGGTTAGACGTTTTAAAGATGCTAGAATTCAGACTTCTTTAGGATTCTAGAATTTGTGCCTTGTAGGATTCCAGAATTCACACTTTCTAGCATTCTAGAATTCAGATATTTCTTGATGCTAGAATTCAGTCATTGTAAAATTCTAGAATTCAGACATCATCGCTGGATTCTGAAATTAAGACTTTCCACAATTCTAGGACTAACATTTTTTAGGGTTTTAGAATTGAGACATTTTATCATTGTAGAATTCTAGAATATGGACATCCTCATATTCTAGAATTCAGACATTTTATGATTTTAGGATTCATACAGTTTAGCACTATAGAATTCAGACCTTTTTAAGATTCTAGAATTCATACATTTCAGGATTCTAGTATTCAGACATTCTATCATTCTTCCATTCATAGACCTTATGATTCTACAATTCATCTCTTCTAGGATTCTGGAACTCATCCTATATTATAATTCCCAATTTCAAACGTTCCTGTATTCTAGAATTTAGACATTTTGTGATTCTAGAATTCAGATATTCTAAAGCTCTAGAATTCAGATATGGTTGGAGTCCAGATTTCAGACTTTCTACAATTCTAGAACTCAGATATTTTGTGTTTCCAGAATTTCACACATTCCAGGATTCTAAAGTTCAATCCTGTCTTAGGATTCTAGAATGCGTACCTTCTAGGATTCTGGAATTCATACAGGTTGGGGTTCTAGAATTCATACATTCTAGGATTCCAGAATTCAAACCTTTATAGGATTCTAGAATTAATTCATTCAAGGATTCTAGAATCCGGACCTTTTTAGGATTCTAGAACTCATACATGCTAAGATTCCGGAATTTAGACCAGTTTAAGATTCTAGAATTCATACACTCTAAAATTCTAGAATGCCTACGTTCTAGGATTCTAAAATTCAGACTTTTTAAGCTTCTAGGATTCGGACATACTATAATTCTACAATTTCCACATTGCTTGAATTCTGGAATTCCGAATTTCTTCATTTATACCATTCTCTCATTTAAAAATTCTAAAATTCATGTATATGGTGATTCTAGAATTCACACCTTCTCGTATTCTAGAATTCAGACCTCTTTAGGATTCCAGAATTCAGACTTTGTTCATTCTAGAACTCATGCATTAAAAGATTCTAGAATTCAGATCTATTTAGGATTCTAGAATTCATACATTCTAAGATTCTAGAATTCAACCTAGTTAGGATTCTAGAATTCATACGTTTGGGCATTCTGGAATCCATACGTTCTAAACTTGCAAATTTTATGCATTCTACAATTCTAGGCTACACACCTTTCTAACATTGTGGAATCCATTCTTTCGAGGATTCTAAAATTCAGGCCTTCTTAAAGTTCTTGAATTCATACATTCTAGGATTCTAGGATTCTAGGATTTGGACACATTTAAGATTCTAGAATTCATACATTCTAAAATTCTGGAACCCAGATCTTGTTAGGATTCTAGAATGCATACATTATGGGATACTGGAATTCACCCATTCTGTGAGTCTAGAATTCAGACATTGTTTCTGGCATTCAGACGTTCTAAAATTCTAGAATTCAGACATCGTGGGTTTCTGGAACGGAGACATTCTGCAACACACATTTTAGTAGTCTTGCGTTCAGACATTCTGTGAATCTCGCATTCAGATATCCTATGATTCATGGAATCGTACCTTCCGGGATTCTGGAATTCACACTGTCCTAAGATTCCAGAACTCAGACGTTTCTTGATTCTACCATTCCGGAAATTAGACGTCCGGAGACTCTAGAATTCTAACATTTTATGACTCTAGAATTCAGACGTTTTAGGATTCTAGAATTCAGACATTGGAAGATTCTAGAATTCGGACCTTTTAAAGATTCTAGAGTCCATACATTCTAGGAATCCATAATTCAGACATCTTCTGAGTCTAGGTTTTCGACATTTTCACATTGGAGAATTCAGACCTGTTGAAGATTCTAGAATGCATACATTCCGAGATTCTGGAATTCACACATACTAAAATTCTAGAATTGAGACATCTTTGGATTCTAGAATTGTATCTGTCTACAATTCTAGAACTCATACATTTTCTGATTCTAGAATTCAGATGTTTTATCGTTTTACAATTCTGTAATTTGGACATGTGCAGATTCAGGATTCCAGCGTTTTATGATTCTAGATTCCATTCATTTTTGGATTCTAGAGTTCAGACCCTTTATGATTCTAGAAATCTGACATTCGATGATTCTACATTTCAGAAATATTTGGGATTCTGGAATTCATACACTCTTGAAATCTAGAATTCATACATTCTAGGATTCTGGAATTCATGCATTCTCAAATTAAAAAAAGTCACACATTCCAGAATTCTAGAATACATGCCTTTTTAACATTGTAGAAGCCATTCTTTGTAGGATTCCAAAATTCAGACGTTTTTACAATGGTAGAATTCATGCGTTCTAGGATTCTAGGATATAGACATATTTAAGACTCTAGAATACATACATTCTAAAATTCTAGAATTCAGGTCTTGTTAGGATTCTAGAATTTATACATGATAGGATACTAGAATTCACATATTCTATGATTCTAGAATTCAGACATTTTATGTTTCTAGAATTCAGACATTCTGAAATTCTGGAATTCAGCCATTGTTGGATTCTAGAATTGAGACCCTCTGCAACACACATTTTAGGAGTCTTACATTCAGACATTCCATGATTCCCATATTCAGACATCTTATCATCCTAGAATTCAGACCTTCTAGGATTCTAGAATTTGCACTATTTACAGATTCTAGAATTCATACATTCAAGGAATCTATGATTCAGTCATGTTATGATTCTAGGATTTTGACATTTTTACATTGTAGAATTCAGAGCCGTTTAAGATTCTAGAATGCATACATTCCAAGATTCTAGAATTCACACCTGCTAAAATTCTAGAATTCAGACATCGTTGGATTCTGGAAATTTAACATTCTACAATTCTAGAACACACACATTTTCAGATTCTCGAATTCAGACGTGTTATGATTCTACAATTCTAGAATTTAGACATCCGGAACTTCTAAATTCTCACCTTTTTTTTTTTTTTTGGTTCTAGAATTCAGACATTTTAGGATTCTAGAATTCATGCATTTGAAGATTCTGAAATCCGGATCTTTTTTTGGATGCCAGAATTCATATATTCTAGGGACCTAGGTTTCCTACTTTTTAGGTTTCTGGAAATCATACATTCTAGGATTCTGGAATTCCAGAATTCAGACCTTTAGAGGATTCTGGAGTTCATTCATTCTAGGATTCTAGATTTCAGACTTTTCTAGTATTTTAGAATTCATGTATTCTTATATTCTGGAACTGAGACCTTTTTCAGATTCTAGAATTCATACACCCTGGGATTCTAGCATTCATTCATTTTAGGATTCTAGAACTAAGACTTTTTATGGTCCTAGAATTCAGACATACTACCATTCGACAGTTCCGACATGCTTGCATTCTAGAATTCAGCATTTCTTCCATGGTAGAATTCACACATTTTAGAATTCGAAAATTTTGACATTTTAACGATTCCACAATTCATACATTTTTCGGATTCTAGAATTGAGGCATTTTATGATTCTAGAATTCATACATTCCGGAATTCTAGAATACAGACTTTTTAGGATTCAGAAATTTATACATTCTACGATTTTAGAGGTTAGACGTTTTAAAGATGCTAGAATTCAGACTTCTTTAGGATTCTAGAATTTGTGCCTTGTAGGATTCCAGAATTCACACTTTCTAGCATTCTAGAATTCAGATATTTCTTGATGCTAGAATTCAGTCATTGTAAAATTCTAGAATTCAGACATCATCGCTGGATTCTGAAATTAAGACTTTCCACAATTCTAGGACTAACATTTTTTAGGGTTTTAGAATTGAGACATTTTATCATTGTAGAATTCTAGAATATGGACATCCTCATATTCTAGAATTCAGACATTTTATGATTTTAGGATTCATACAGTTTAGCACTATAGAATTCAGACCTTTTTAAGATTCTAGAATTCATACATTTCAGGATTCTAGTATTCAGACATTCTATCATTCTTCCATTCATAGACCTTATGATTCTACAATTCATCTCTTCTAGGATTCTGGAACTCATCCTATATTATAATTCCCAATTTCAAACGTTCCTGTATTCTAGAATTTAGACATTTTGTGATTCTAGAATTCAGATATTCTAAAGCTCTAGAATTCAGATATGGTTGGAGTCCAGATTTCAGACTTTCTACAATTCTAGAACTCAGATATTTTGTGTTTCCAGAATTTCACACATTCCAGGATTCTAAAGTTCAATCCTGTCTTAGGATTCTAGAATGCGTACCTTCTAGGATTCTGGAATTCATACAGGTTGGGGTTCTAGAATTCATACATTCTAGGATTCCAGAATTCAAACCTTTATAGGATTCTAGAATTAATTCATTCAAGGATTCTAGAATCCGGACCTTTTTAGGATTCTAGAACTCATACATGCTAAGATTCCGGAATTTAGACCAGTTTAAGATTCTAGAATTCATACACTCTAAAATTCTAGAATGCCTACGTTCTAGGATTCTAAAATTCAGACTTTTTAAGGTTCTAGGATTCGGTCATACTATAATTCTACAATTTCCACATTGCTTGAATTCTGGAATTCCGAATATCTTCATTTATACCATTCTCTCATTTAAAAATTCTAAAATTCATGTATTCGGTGATTCTAGAATTCACACCTCCTCGGATTCTAGAATTCAGACCTCTTTAGGATTCCAGAATTCAGACTTTGTTCATTCTAGAACTCATGCATTAAAAGATTCTAGAATTCAGATCTATTTAGGATTCTAGAATTCATACATTCTAAGATTCTAGAATTCAGACCTAGTTAGGATTCTAGAATTCATACGTTTGGGCATTCTGGAATCCATACGTTCTAAACTTGCAAATTTTATGCATTCTACAATTCTAGGCTACACACCTTTCTAACATTGTGGAATCCATTCTTTCGAGGATTCTAAAATTCAGGCCTTCTTAAAGTTCTTGAATTCATACATTCTAGGATTCTAGGATTCTAGGATTTGGACACATTTAAGATTCTAGAATTCATACATTCTAAAATTCTGGAACCCAGATCTTGTTAGGATTCTAGAATGCATACATTATGGGATACTGGAATTCACCCATTCTGTGAGTCTAGAATTCAGACATTGTTTCTGGCATTCAGACGTTCTAAAATTCTAGAATTCAGACATCGTGGGTTTCTGGAACGCAGACATTCTGCAACACACATTTTAGTAGTCTTGCGTTCAGACATTCTGTGAATCTCGCATTCAGATATCCTATGATTCATGGAATCGTACCTTCCGGGATTCTGGAATTCACACTGTCCTAAGATTCCAGAACTCAGACGTTTCTTGATTCTACCATTCCGGAAATTAGACGTCCGGAGACTCTAGAATTCTAACATTTTATGACTCTAGAATTCAGACATTTAAGGATTCTAGAATTCAGACATTGGAAGATTCTAGAATTCGGACCTTTTAAAGATTCTAGAGTCCATACATTCTAGGAATCCATAATTCAGACATCTTCTGAGTCTAGGTTTTCGACATTTTCACATTGGAGAATTCAGACCTGTTGAAGATTCTAGAATGCATACATTCCGAGATTCTGGAATTCACACATACTAAAATTCTAGAATTGAGATACCTTTGGATTCTAGAATTCTATCTGTCTACAATTCTAGAACTCATACATTTTCTGATTCTAGAATTCAGATGTTTTATCGTTTTACAATTCTGTAATTTGGACATGTGCAGATTCAGGATTCCAGCGTTTTATGATTCTAGATTCCATTCATTTTTGGATTCTAGAGTTCAGACCCTTTATGATTCTAGAAATCTGACATTCGATGATTCTACATTTCAGAAATATTTGGGATTCTAGAATTCATACACTCTTGAAATCTAGATCTCATACATTCTAGGATTCTGGAATTCATGCATTCTCAAATTAAAAAAAGTCACACATTCCAGAATTCTAGAATACATGCCTTCTTAACATTGTAGAAGCCATTCTTTGTAGGATTCCAAAATTCAGACGTTTTTACAATGGTAGAATTCATGCGTTCTAGGATTCTAGGATATAGATATATTTAAGACTCTAGAATACATACATTCTAAAATTCTAGAATTCAGGTCTTGTTAGGATTCTAGAATTTATACATGATAGGATACTAGAACTAACATATTCTATGATTCTAGAATTCAGACATTTTATGTTTCTAGAATTCAGACATTCTGAAATTCTGGAATTCAGCCATTGTTGGATTCTAGAATTGAGACCCTCTGCAACACACATTTTAGGAGTCTTGCATTCAGACATTCCATGATTCCCATATTCAGACATCTTATCATCCTAGAATTCAGACCTTCTAGGATTCTAGAATTTGCACTATTTACAGATTCTAGAATTCATACATTCAAGGAATCTATGATTCAGTCATGTTATGATTCTAGGATTTTGACATTTTTACATTGTAGAATTCAGAGCCGTTTAAGATTCTAGAATGCATACATTCCAAGATTCTAGAATTCACACCTGCTAAAATTCTAGAATTCAGACATCGTTGGATTCTGGAAATTTAACATTCTACAATTCTAGAACACACACATTTTCAGATTCTCGAATTCAGACGTGTTATGATTCTACAATTCTAGTATTTTGACATCCGGAACTTCTAAATTCTCACCTTTTTTTTTTTTTTTGGTTCTAGAATTCAGACATTTTAGGATTCTAGAATTCATGCATTTGAAGATTCTGAAATCCGGATCTTTTTTTGGATGCCAGAATTCATATATTCTAGGGACCTAGGTTTCCTACTTTTTAGGTTTCTGGAAATCATACATTCTAGGATTCTGGAATTCCAGAATTCAGACCTTTAGAGGATTCTGGAGTTCATTCATTCTAGGATTCTAGATGTCAGACTTTTCTAGTATTCTAGAATTCATGTATTCTTATATTCTGGAACTGAGACCTTTTTCAGATTCTAGAATTCATACACCCTGGGATTCTAGCATTCATTCATTTTAGGATTCTAGAACTAAGACTTTTTATGGTCCTAGAATTCAGACATACTACCATTCGACAGTTCCGACATGCTTGCATTCTAGAATTCAGCATTTCTTCCATGGTAGAATTCACACATTTTAGAATTCGAAAATTTTGACATTTTAACGATTCCACAATTCATACATTTTTCGGATTCTAGAATTGAGGCATTTTATGATTCTAGAATTCATACATTCCGGAATTCTAGAATACAGACTTTTTAGGATTCAGAAATTTATACATTCTACGATTTTAGAGGTTAGACGTTTTAAAGATGCTAGAATTCAGACTTCTTTAGGATTCTAGAATTTGTGCCTTGTAGGATTCCAGAATTCACACTTTCTAGCATTCTAGAATTCAGATATTTCTTGATGCTAGAATTCAGTCATTGTAAAATTCTAGAATTCAGACATCATCGCTGGATTCTAAAATTAAGACTTTCCACAATTCTAGGACTAACATTTTTTAGGGTTTTAGAATTGAGACATTTTATCATTGTAGAATTCTAGAATATGGACATCCTCATATTCTAGAATTCAGACATTTTATGATTTTAGGATTCATACAGTTTAGCACTATAGAATTCAGACCTTTTTAAGATTCTAGAATTCATACATTTCAGGATTCTAGTATTCAGACATTCTATCATTCTTCCATTCATAGACCTTATGATTCTACAATTCATCTCTTCTAGGATTCTGGAACTCATCCTATATTATAATTCCCAATTTCAAACGTTCCTGTATTCTAGAATTTAGACATTTTGTGATTCTAGAATTCAGATATTCTAAAGCTCTAGAATTCAGATATGGTTGGAGTCCAGATTTCAGACTTTCTACAATTCTAGAACTCAGATATTTTGTGTTTCCAGAATTTCACACATTCCAGGATTCTAAAGTTCAATCCTGTCTTAGGATTCTAGAATGCGTACCTTCTAGGATTCTGGAATTCATACAGGTTGGGGTTCTAGAATTCATACATTCTAGGATTCCAGAATTCAAACCTTTATAGGATTCTAGAATTAATTCATTCAAGGATTCTAGAATCCGGACCTTTTTAGGATTCTAGAACTCATACATGCTAAGATTCCGGAATTTAGACCAGTTTAAGATTCTAGAATTCATACACTCTAAAATTCTAGAATGCCTACGTTCTAGGATTCTAAAATTCAGACTTTTTAAGGTTCTAGGATTCGGTCATACTATAATTCTACAATTTCCACATTGCTTGAATTCTGGAATTCCGAATTTCTTCATTTATACCATTCTCTCATTTAAAAATTCTAAAATTCATGTATGTGGTGATTCTAGAATTCACACCTCCTCGGATTCTAGAATTCAGACCTCTTTAGGATTCCAGAATTCAGACTTTGTTCATTCTAGAACTCATGCATTAAAAGATTCTAGAATTCAGATCTATTTAGGATTCTAGAATTCATACATTCTAAGATTCTAGAATTCAGACCTAGTTAGGATTCTAGAATTCATACGTTTGGGCATTCTGGAATCCATACGTTCTAAACTTGCAAATTTTATGCATTCTACAATTCTAGGCTACACACCTTTCTAACATTGTGGAATCCATTCTTTCGAGGATTCTAAAATTCAGGCCTTCTTAAAGTTCTTGAATTCATACATTCTAGGATTCTAGGATTCTAGGATTTGGACACATTTAAGATTCTAGAATTCATACATTCTAAAATTCTGGAACCCAGATCTTGTTAGGATTCTAGAATGCATACATTATGGGATACTGGAATTCACCCATTCTGTGAGTCTAGAATTCAGACATTGTTTCTGGCATTCAGACGTTCTAAAATTCTAGAATTCAGACATCGTGGGTTTCTGGAACGGAGACATTCTGCAACACACATTTTAGTAGTCTTGCGTTCAGACATTCTGTGAATCTCGCATTCAGATATCCTATGATTCATGGAATCGTACCTTCCGGGATTCTGGAATTCACACTGTCCTAAGATTCCAGAACTCAGACGTTTCTTGATTCTACCATTCCGGAAATTAGACGTCCGGAGACTCTAGAATTCTAACATTTTATGACTCTAGAATTCAGACATTTTAGGATTCTAGAATTCAGACATTGGAAGATTCTAGAATTCGGACCTTTTAAAGATTCTAGAGTCCATACATTCTAGGAATCCATAATTCAGACATCTTCTGAGTCTAGGTTTTCGACATTTTCACATTGGAGAATTCAGACCTGTTGAAGATTCTAGAATGCATACATTCCGAGATTCTGGAATTCACACATACTAAAATTCTAGAATTGAGACATCTTTGGATTCTAGAATTGTATCTGTCTACAATTCTAGAACTCATACATTTTCTGATTCTAGAATTCAGATGTCTTATCGTTTTACAATTCTGTAATTTGGACATGTGCAGATTCAGGATTCCAGCGTTTTATGATTCTAGATTCCATTCATTTTTGGATTCTAGAGTTCAGACCCTTTATGATTCTAGAAATCTGACATTCGATGATTCTACATTTCAGAAATATTTGGGATTCTGGAATTCATACACTCTTGAAATCTAGAATTCATACATTCTAGGATTCTGGAATTCATGCATTCTCAAATTAAAAAAAGTCACACATTCCAGAATTCTAGAATACATGCCTTCTTAACATTGTAGAAGCCATTCTTTCTAGGATTCCAAAATTCAGACGTTTTTACAATGGTAGAATTCATGCGTTCTAGGATTCTAGGATATAGACATATTTAAGACTCTA
Source organism: Saimiri boliviensis (assembly GCF_048565385.1). Lineage (NCBI taxonomy): Eukaryota > Metazoa > Chordata > Mammalia > Primates > Cebidae > Saimiri > Saimiri boliviensis. The sequence continues at coordinate 79,908,905 of NC_133470.1, read as the reverse complement.
GAATACATACATTCTAAAATTCTAGAATTCAGGTCTTGTTAGGATTCTAGAATTTATACATGATAGGATACTAGAATTCACATATTCTATGATTCTAGAATTCAGACATTTTATGTTTCTAGAATTCAGACATTCTGAAATTCTGGAATTCAGCCATTGTTGGATTCTAGAATTGAGACCCTCTGCAACACACATTTTAGGAGTCTTGCATTCAGACATTCCATGATTCCCATATTCAGACATCTTATCATCCTAGAATTCAGACCTTCTAGGATTCTAGAATTTGCACTATTTACAGATTCTAGAATTCATACATTCAAGGAATCTATGATTCAGTCATGTTATGATTCTAGGATTTTGACATTTTTACATTGTAGAATTCAGAGCCGTTTAAGATTCTAGAATGCATACATTCCAAGATTCTAGAATTCACACCTGCTAAAATTCTAGAATTCAGACATCGTTGGATTCTGGAAATTTAACATTCTACAATTCTAGAACACACACATTTTCAGATTCTCGAATTCAGACGTGTTATGATTCTACAATTCTAGAATTTAGACATCCGGAACTTCTAAATTCTCACCTTTTTTTTTTTTTTTTTGGTTCTAGAATTCAGACATTTTAGGATTCTAGAATTCATGCATTTGAAGATTCTGAAATCCGGATCTTTTTTTGGATGCCAGAATTCATATATTCTAGGGACCTAGGTTTCCTACTTTTTAGGTTTCTGGAAATCATACATTCTAGGATTCTGGAATTCCAGAATTCAGACCTTTAGAGGATTCTGGAGTTCATTCATTCTAGGATTCTAGATTTCAGACTTTTCTAGTATTCTAGAATTCATGTATTCTTATATTCTGGAACTGAGACCTTTTTCAGATTCTAGAATTCATACACCCTGGGATTCTAGCATTCATTCATTTTAGGATTCTAGAAGTAAGACTTTTTATGGTCCTAGAATTCAGACATACTACCATTCGACAGTTCCGACATGCTTGCATTCTAGAATTCAGCATTTCTTCCATGGTAGAATTCACACATTTTAGAATTCGAAAATTTTGACATTTTAACGATTCCACAATTCATACATTTTTCGGATTCTAGAATTGAGGCATTTTATGATTCTAGAATTCATACATTCCGGAATTCTAGAATACAGACTTTTTAGGATTCAGAAATTTATACATTCTACGATTTTAGAGGTTAGACGTTTTAAAGATGCTAGAATTCAGACTTCTTTAGGATTCTAGAATTTGTGCCTTGTAGGATTCCAGAATTCACACTTTCTAGCATTCTAGAATTCAGATATTTCTTGATGCTAGAATTCAGTCATTGTAAAATTCTAGAATTCAGACATCATCGCTGGATTCTGAAATTAAGACTTTCCACAATTCTAGGACTAACATTTTTTAGGGTTTTAGAATTGAGACATTTTATCATTGTAGAATTCTAGAATATGGACATCCTCATATTCTAGAATTCAGACATTTTATGATTTTAGGATTCATACAGTTTAGCACTATAGAATTCAGACCTTTTTAAGATTCTAGAATTCATACATTTCAGGATTCTAGTATTCAGACATTCTATCATTCTTCCATTCATAGACCTTATGATTCTACAATTCATCTCTTCTAGGATTCTGGAACTCATCCTATATTATAATTCCCAATTTCAAACGTTCCTGTATTCTAGAATTTAGACATTTTGTGATTCTAGAATTCAGATATTCTAAAGCTCTAGAATTCAGATATGGTTGGAGTCCAGATTTCAGACTTTCTACAATTCTAGAACTCAGATATTTTGTGTTTCCAGAATTTCACACATTCCAGGATTCTAAAGTTCAATCCTGTCTTAGGATTCTAGAATGCGTACCTTCTAGGATTCTGGAATTCATACAGGTTGGGGTTCTAGAATTCATACATTCTAGGATTCCAGAATTCAAACCTTTATAGGATTCTAGAATTAATTCATTCAAGGATTCTAGAATCCGGACCTTTTTAGGATTCTAGAACTCATACATGCTAAGATTCCGGAATTTAGACCAGTTTAAGATTCTAGAATTCATACACTCTAAAATTCTAGAATGCCTACGTTCTAGGATTCTAAAATTCAGACTTTTTAAGGTTCTAGGATTCGGTCATACTATAATTCTACAATTTCCACATTGCTTGAATTCTGGAATTCCGAATATCTTCATTTATACCATTCTCTCATTTAAAAATTCTAAAATTCATGTATATGGTGATTCTAGAATTCACACCTTCTCGTATTCTAGAATTCAGACCTCTTTAGGATTCCAGAATTCAGACTTTGTTCATTCTAGAACTCATGCATTAAAAGATTCTAGAATTCAGATCTATTTAGGATTCTAGAATTCATACATTCTAAGATTCTAGAATTCAACCTAGTTAGGATTCTAGAATTCATACGTTTGGGCATTCTGGAATCCATACGTTCTAAACTTGCAAATTTTATGCATTCTACAATTCTAGGCTACACACCTTTCTAACATTGTGGAATCCATTCTTTCGAGGATTCTAAAATTCAGGCCTTCTTAAAGTTCTTGAATTCATACATTCTAGGATTCTAGGATTCTAGGATTTGGACACATTTAAGATTCTAGAATTCATACATTCTAAAATTCTGGAACCCAGATCTTGTTAGGATTCTAGAATGCATACATTATGGGATACTGGAATTCACCCATTCTGTGAGTCTAGAATTCAGACATTGTTTCTGGCATTCAGACGTTCTAAAATTCTAGAATTCAGACATCGTGGGTTTCTGGAACGCAGACATTCTGCAACACACATTTTAGTAGTCTTGCGTTCAGACATTCTGTGAATCTCGCATTCAGATATCCTATGATTCATGGAATCGTACCTTCCGGGATTCTGGAATTCACACTGTCCTAAGATTCCAGAACTCAGACGTTTCTTGATTCTACCATTCCGGAAATTAGACGTCCGGAGACTCTAGAATTCTAACATTTTATGACTCTAGAATTCAGACATTTAAGGATTCTAGAATTCAGACATTGGAAGATTCTAGAATTCGGACCTTTTAAAGATTCTAGAGTCCATACATTCTAGGAATCCATAATTCAGACATCTTCTGAGTCTAGGTTTTCGACATTTTCACATTGGAGAATTCAGACCTGTTGAAGATTCTAGAATGCATACATTCCGAGATTCTGGAATTCACACATACTAAAATTCTAGAATTGAGATACCTTTGGATTCTAGAATTCTATCTGTCTACAATTCTAGAACTCATACATTTTCTGATTCTAGAATTCAGATGTTTTATCGTTTTACAATTCTGTAATTTGGACATGTGCAGATTCAGGATTCCAGCGTTTTATGATTCTAGATTCCATTCATTTTTGGATTCTAGAGTTCAGACCCTTTATGATTCTAGAAATCTGACATTCGATGATTCTACATTTCAGAAATATTTGGGATTCTAGAATTCATACACTCTTGAAATCTAGAACTCATTCATTCTAGGATTCTGGAATTAATGCATTCTCAAATTAAAAAAAGTCACACATTCCAGAATTCTAGAATACATGCCTTCTTAACATTGTAGAAGCCATTCTTTGTAGGATTCCAAAATTCAGACGTTTTTACAATGGTAGAATTCATGCGTTCTAGGATTCTAGGATATAGACATATTTAAGACTCTAGAATACATACATTCTAAAATTCTAGAATTCAGGTCTTGTTAGGATTCTAGAATTTATACATGATAGGATACTAGAATTCACATATTCTATGATTCTAGAATTCAGACATTTTATGTTTCTAGAATTCAGACATTCTGAAATTCTGGAATTCAGCCATTGTTGGATTCTAGAATTGAGACCCTCTGCAACACACATTTTAGGAGTCTTGCATTCAGACATTCCATGATTCCCATATTCAGACATCTTATCATCCTAGAATTCAGACCTTCTAGGATTCTAGAATTTGCACTATTTACAGATTCTAGAATTCATACATTCAAGGAATCTATGATTCAGTCATGTTATGATTCTAGGATTTTGACATTTTACATTGTAGAATTCAGAGCCGTTTAAGATTCTAGAATGCATACATTCCAAGATTCTAGAATTCACACCTGCTAAAATTCTAGAATTCAGACATCGTTGGATTCTGGAAATTTAACATTCTACAATTCTAGAACACACACATTTTCAGATTCTCGAATTCAGACGTGTTATGATTCTACAATTCTAGAATTTAGACATCCGGAACTTCTAAATTCTCACCTTTTTTTTTTTTTTGGTTCTAGAATTCAGACATTTTAGGATTCTAGAATTCATGCATTTGAAGATTCTGAAATCCGGATCTTTTTTTGGATGCAAGAATTCATATATTCTAGGGACCTAGGTTTCCTACTTTTTAGGTTTCTGGAAATCATACATTCTAGGACTCTGGAATTCCAGAATTCAGACCTTTAGAGGATTCTGGAGTTCATTCATTCTAGGATTCTAGATTTCAGACTTTTCTAGTATTCTAGAATTCATGTATTCTTATATTGTGGAACTGAGACCTTTTTCAGATTCTAGAATTCATACACCCTGGGATTCTAGCATTCATTCATTTTAGGATTCTAGAACTAAGACTTTTTATGGTCCTAGAATTCAGACATACTACCATTCGACAGTTCCGACATGCTTGCATTCTAGAATTCAGCATTTCTTCCGTGGTAGAATTCACACATTTTAGAATTCGAAAATTTTGACATTTTAACGATTCCACAATTCATACATTTTTCGGATTCTAGAATTGAGGCATTTTATGATTCTAGAATTCATACATTCCGGAATTCTAGAATACAGACTTTTTAGGATTCAGAAATTTATACATTCTACGATTTTAGAGGTTAGACGTTTTAAAGATGCTAGAATTCAGACTTCTTTAGGATTCTAGAATTTGTGCCTTGTAGGATTCCAGGATTCACACTTTCTAACATTCTAGAATTCAGATATTTCTTGATGCTAGAATTCAGTCATTGTAAAATTCTAGAATTCAGACATCATCGCTGGATTCTGAAATTAAGACTTTCCACAATTCTAGGACTAAAATTTTTTAGGGTTTTAGAATTGAGACATTTTATCTTTGTAGAATTCTAGAATATGGACATCCTCATATTCTAGAATTCAGACATTTTATGATTTTAGGATTCATACAGTTTAGCACTATAGAATTCAGACCTTTTTAAGATTCTAGAATTCATACATTTCAGGATTCTAGTATTCAGACATTCTATCATTCTTCCATTCATAGACCTTATGATTCTACAGTTCATCTCTTCTAGGATTCTGGAACTCATCCTATATTATAATTCCCAATTTCAAACGTTCCTGTATTCTAGAATTTAGACATTTTGTGATTCTAGAATTCAGAGATTCTAAAGCTCTAGAATTCAGATATGGTTGGAGTCCAGATTTCAGACTTTCTACAATTCTAGAACTCAGATATTTTGTGTTTCCAGAATTTCACACATTCCAGGATTCTAAAGTTCAATCCTGTCTTAGGATTCTAGAATGCGTACCTTCTAGGATTCTGGAATTCATACAGGTTGGGCTTCTAGAATTCATACATTCTAGGATTCCAGAATTCAAACCTTTATAGGATTCTAGAATTAATTCATTCAAGGATTCTAGAATCCGGACCTTTTTAGGATTCTAGAACTCATACATTCTAAGATTCCGGAATTTAGACCAGTTTAAGATTCTAGAATTCATACACTCTAAAATTCTAGAATGCCTACGTTCTAGGATTCTAAAATTCAGACTTTTTAAGGTTCTAGGATTCGGACATACTATAATTCTACAATTTCCACATTGCTTGAATTCTGGAATTCCGAATATCTTCATTTATACCATTCTCTCATTTAAAAATTCTAAATTTCATGTATGTGGTGATTCTAGAATTCACACCTCCTCGGATTCTAGAATTCAGACCTCTTTAGGATTCCAGAATTCAGACTTTGTTCATTCTAGAACTCATGCATTAAAAGATTCTAGAATTCAGATCTATTTAGGATTCTAGAATTCATACATTCTAAGATTCTAGAATTCAGACCTAGTTAGGATTATAGAATTCATACGTTTGGGCATTCTGGAATCCATACGTTCTAAACTTGCAAATTTTATGAATTCTACAATTCGAGGCTACACACCTTTCTAACATTGTGGAATCCATTCTTTCGAGGATTCTAAAATTCAGGCCTTCTTAAAGTTCTTGAATTCATACATTCTAGGATTCTAGGATTCTAGGATTTGGACACATTTAAGATTCTAGAATTCATACATTCTAAAATTCTGGAACCCAGATCTTGTTAGGATTCTAGAATGCATACATTATGGGATACTGGAATTCACCCATTCTGTGAGTCTAGAATTCAGACATTGTTTCTGGCATTCAGACGTTCTAAAATTCTAGAATTCAGACATCGTGGGTTTCTGGAACGGAGACATTCTGCAACACACATTTTAGTAGTCTTGCGTTCAGACATTCTGTGAATCTCGCATTCAGATATCCTATGATTCATGGAATCGTACCTTCCGGGATTCTGGAATTCACACTGTCCTAAGATTCCAGAACTCAGACGTTTCTTGATTCTACCATTCCGGAAATTAGACGTCCGGAGACTCTAGAATTCTAACATTTTATGACTCTAGAATTCAGACATTTTAGGATTCTAGAATTCAGACGTTTTAGGATTCTAGAATTCAGACATTGGAAGATTCTAGAATTCGGACCTTTTAAAGATTCTAGAGTCCATACATTCTAGGAATCCATAATTCAGACATCTTCTGAGTCTAGGTTTTCGACATTTTCACATTGGAGAATTCAGACCTGTTGAAGATTCTAGAATGCATACATTCCGAGATTCTGGAATTCACACATACTAAAATTCTAGAATTGAGACATCTTTGGATTCTAGAATTGTATCTGTCTACAATTCTAGAACTCATACATTTTCTGATTCTAGAATTCAGATGTTTTATCGTTTTACAATTCTGTAATTTGGACATGTGCAGATTCAGGATTCCAGCGTTTTATGATTCTAGATTCCATTCATTTTTTTGGATTCTAGAGTTCAGACCCTTTATGATTCTAGAAATCTGACATTCGATGATTCTAGATTTCAGAAATATTTGGGATTCTAGAATTCATACACTCTTGAAATCTAGAATTCATACATTCTAGGATTCTGGAATTCATGCATTCTCAAATTAAAAAAGTCACACATTCCAGAATTCTAGAATACATGCCTTCTTAACATTGTAGAAGCCATTCTTTCTAGGATTCCAAAATTCAGACGTTTTTACAATGGTAGAATTCATGCGTTCTAGGATTCTAGGATATAGACATATTTAAGACTCTAGAATACATACATTCTAAAATTCTAGAATTCAGGTCTTGTTAGGATTCTAGAATTTATACATGATAGGATACTAGAATTCACATATTCTATGATTCTAGAATTCAGACATTTTATGTTTCTAGAATTCAGACATTCTGAAATTCTGGAATTCAGCCATTGTTGGATTCTAGAATTGAGACCCTCTGCAACACACATTTTAGGAGTCTTGCATTCAGACATTCCATGATTCCCATATTCAGACATCTTATCATCCTAGAATTCAGACCTTCTAGGATTCTAGAATTTGCACTATTTACAGATTCTAGAATACATACATTCAAGGAATCTATGATTCAGTCATGTTATGATTCTAGGATTTTGAGATTTTTACATTGTAGAATTCAGAGCCATTTAAGATTCTAGAATGTATACATTCCAAGATTCTAGAATTCAAACCTGCTAAAATTCTAGAATTCAGACATCGTTGGATTCTGGAAATTTAACATTCTACAATTCTAGAACACACACATTTTTAGATTCTCGAATTCAGACGTGTTATGATTCTACAATTCTAGAATTTAGACATCCGGAACTTCTAAATTCTCACCTTTTTTTTTTTTTTTGGTTCTAGAATTCAGACATTTTAGGATTCTAGAATTCATGCATTTGAAGATTCTGAAATCCGGATCTTTTTTGGGATGCCAGAATTCATATATTCTAGGGACCTAGGTTTCCTACTTTTTAGGTTTCTGGAAATCATACATTCTAGGATTCTGGAATTCCAGAATTCAGACCTTTAGAGGATTCTGGAGTTCATTCATTCTAGGATTCTAGATTTCAGACTTTTCTAGTATTCTAGAATTCATGTATTCTTATATTCTGGAATTGAGACCTTTTTCAGATTCTAGAATTCATACACCTTGGGATTCTAGCATTCATTCATTTTAGGATTCTAGAACTAAGACTTTTTATGGTCCTAGAATTCAGACATACTACCATTCGACAGTTCCGACATGCTTGCATTCTAGAATTCAGCATTTCTTCCATGGTAGAATTCACACATTTTAGAATTCAAAAATTTTGACATTTTAACGATTCCACAATTCATACATTTTTCGGATTCTAGAATTGAGGCATTTTATGATTCTAGAATTCATACATTCCGGAATTCTAGAATACAGACTTTTTAGGATTCAGAAATTTATACATTCTACGATTTTAGAGGTTAGACGTTTTAAAGATGCTAGAATTCAGACTTCTTTAGGATTCTAGAATTTGTGCCTTGTAGGATTCCAGAATTCACACTTTCTAGCATTCTAGATTTCAGATATTTCTTGATGCTAGAATTCAGTCATTGTAAAATTCTAGAATTCAGACATCATCGCTGGATCTAAAATTAAGACTTTCCACAATTCTGGGACTAACATTTTTTAGGGTTTTAGAATTGAGACATTTTATCATTGTAGAATTCTAGAATATGGACATCCTCATATTCTAGAATTCAGACATTTTATGATTTTAGGATTCATACAGTTTAGCACTATAGAATTCAGACCTTTTTAAGATTCTAGAATTCATACATTTCAGGATTCTAGTATTCAGACATTCTATCATTCTTCCATTCATAGACCTTATGATTCTACAATTCATCTCTTCTAGGATTCTGGAACTCATCCTATATTATAATTCCCAATTTCAAACGTTCCTGTATTCTAGAATTTAGACATTTTGTGATTCTAGAATTCAGATATTCTAAAGCTCTAGAATTCAGATATGGTTGGAGTCCAGATTTCAGACTTTCTACAATTCTAGAACTCAGATATTTTGTGTTTCCAGAATTTCACACATTCCAGGATTCTAAAGTTCAATCCTGTCTTAGGATTCTAGAATGCGTACCTTCTAGGATTCTGGAATTCATACAGGTTGGGGTTCTAGAATTCATACATTCTAGGATTCCAGAATTCAAACCTTTATAGGATTCTAGAATTAATTCATTCAAGGATTCTAGAATCCGGACCTTTTTAGGATTCTAGAACTCATACATGCTAAGATTCCGGAATTTAGACCAGTTTAAGATTCTAGAATTCATACACTCTAAAATTCTAGAATGCCTACGTTCTAGGATTCTAAAATTCAGACTTTTTAAGGTTCTAGGATTCGGACATACTATAATTCTACAATTTCCACATTGCTTGAATTCTGGAATTCCGAATTTTTTCATTTGTACCATTCTCGCATTTAAAAATTCTAAAATTCATGTATTTGGTGATTCTAGAATTCACACCTTCTCAGATTCTAGAATTCAGACCTCTTTAGGATTCCAGAATTCAGACTTTGTTCATTCTAGAACTCATGCATTAAAAGATTCTAGAATTCAGATCTATTTAGGATTCTAGAATTCATACATTCTAAGATTCTAGAATTCAGACCTAGTTAGGATTCTAGAATTCATACGTTTGGGCATTCTGGAATCCATACGTTCTAAACTTGCAAATTTTATGCATTCTACAATTCTAGGCTACACACCTTTCTAACATTGTGGAATCCATTCTTTCGAGGATTCTAAAATTCAGGCCTTCTTAAAGTTCTTGAATTCATACATTCTAGGATTCTAGGATTCTAGGATTTGGACACATTTAAGATTCTAGAATTCATACATTCTAAAATTCTGGAACCCAGATCTTGTTAGGATTCTAGAATGCATACATTATGGGATATTGGAATTCACACATTCTGTGAGTCTAGGATTCAGACATTGTTTCTGGCATTCAGACGTTCTAAAATTCTAGAATTCAGACATCGTGGGTTTCTGGAACGGAGACATTCTGCAACACACATTTTAGTAGTCTTGCGTTCAGACATTCTGTGAATCTCGCATTCAGATATCCTATGATTCATGGAATCGTACCTTCCGGGATTCTGGAATTCACACTGTCCTAAGATTCCAGAACTCAGACGTTTCTTGATTCTACCATTCCGGAAATTAGACGTCCGGAGACTCTAGAATTCTAACATTTTATGACTCTAGAATTCAGACATTTTAGGATTCTAGAATTCAGACGTTTTAGGATTCTAGAATTCAGACATTGGAAGATTCTAGAATTCGGACCTTTTAAAGATTCTAGAGTCCATACATTCTAGGAATCCATAATTCAGACATCTTCTGAGTCTAGGTTTTCGACATTTTCACATTGGAGAATTCAGACCTGTTGAAGATTCTAGAATGCATACATTCCGAGATTCTGGAATTCACACATACTAAAATTCTAGAATTGAGACATCTTTGGATTCTAGAATTGTATCTGTCTACAATTCTAGAACTCATACATTTTCTGATTCTAGAATTCAGATGTTTTATCGTTTTACAATTCTGTATTTTGGACATGTGCAGATTCAGGATTCCAGCGTTTTATGATTCTAGATTCCATTCATTTTTTTGGATTCTAGAGTTCAGACCCTTTATGATTCTAGAAATCTGACATTCGATGATTCTAGATTTCAGAAATATTTGGGATTCCAGAATTCATACACTCTTGAAATCTAGAATTCATACATTCTAGGATTCTGGAATTCATGCATTCTCAAATTAAAAAAGTCACACATTCCAGAATTCTAGAATACATGCCTTCTTAACATTGTAGAAGCCATTCTTTCTAGGATTCCAAAATTCAGACGTTTTTACAATGGTAGAATTCATGCATTCTAGGATTCTAGGATATAGACATATTTAAGACTCTAGAATACATACATTCTAAAATTCTAGAATTCAGGTCTTGTTAGGATTCTAGAATTTATACATGATAGGATACTAGAATTCACATATTCTATGATTCTAGAATTCAGACATTTTATGTTTCTAGAATTCAGACATTCTGAAATTCTGGAATTCAGCCATTGTTGGATTCTAGAATTGAGACCCTCTGCAACACACATTTTAGGAGTCTTGCATTCAGACATTCCATGATTCCCATATTCAGACATCTTATCATCCTAGAATTCAGACCTTCTAGGATTCTAGAATTTGCACTATTTACAGATTCTAGAATTCATACATTCAAGGAATCTATGATTCAGTCATGTTATGATTCTAGGATTTTGACATTTTTACATTGTAGAATTCAGAGCCGTTTAAGATTCTAGAATGCATACATTCCAAGATTCTAGAATTCAAACCTGCTAAAATTCTAGAATTCAGACATCGTTGGATTCTGGAAATTTAACATTCTACAATTCTAGAACACACACATTTTCAGATTCTCGAATTCAGACGTGTTATGATTCTACAATTCTAGAATTTAGACATCCGGAACTTCTAAATTCTCACCTTTTTTTTTTTTTTTTTTTGGTTCTAGAATTCAGACATTTTAGGATTCTAGAATTCATGCATTTGAAGATTCTGAAATCCGGATCTTTTTTGGGATGCCAGAATTCAGATATTCTAGGGACCTAGGTTTCCTACTTTTTAGGTTTCTGGAAATCATACATTCTAGGATTCTGGAATTCCAGAATTCAGACCTTTAGAGGATTCTGGAGTTCATTCATTCTAGGATTCTAGATGTCAGACTTTTCTAGTATTCTAGAATTCATGTATTCTTATATTCTGGAACTGAGACCTTTTTCAGATTCTAGAATTCATACACCCTGGGATTCTAGCATTCATTCATTTTAGGATTCTAGAACTAAGACTTTTTATGGTCCTAGAATTCAGACATACTACCATTCGACAGTTCCGACATGCTTGCATTCTAGAATTCAGCATTTCTTCCGTGGTAGAATTCACACATTTTAGAATTCGAAAATTTTGACATTTTAACGATTCCACAATTCATACATTTTTCGGATTCTAGAATTGAGGCATTTTATGATTCTAGAATTCATACATTCCGGAATTCTAGAATACAGACTTTTTAGGATTCAGAAATTTATACATTCTACGATTTTAGAGGTTAGACGTTTTAAAGATGCTAGAATTCAGACTTCTTTAGGATTCTAGAATTTGTGCCTTGTAGGATTCCAGAATTCACACTTTCTAGCATTCTAGAATTCAGATATTTCTTGATGCTAGAATTCAGTCATTGTAAAATTCTAGAATTCAGACATCATCGCTGGATTCTAAAATTAAGACTTTCCACAATTCTAGGACTAACATTTTTTAGGGTTTTAGAATTGAGACATTTTATCATTGTAGAATTCTAGAATATGGACATCCTCATATTCTAGAATTCAGACATTTTATGATTTTAGGATTCATACAGTTTAGCACTATAGAATTCAGACCTTTTTAAGATTCTAGAATTCATACATTTCAGGATTCTAGTATTCAGACATTCTATCATTCTTCCATTCATAGACCTTATGATTCTACAATTCATCTCTTCTAGGATTCTGGAACTCATCCTATATTATAATTCCCAATTTCAAACGTTCCTGTATTCTAGAATTTAGACATTTTGTGATTCTAGAATTCAGATATTCTAAAGCTCTAGAATTCAGGTATGGTTGGAGTCCAGATTTCAGACTTTCTACAATTCTAGAACTCAGATATTTTGTGTTTCCAGAATTTCACACATTCCAGGATTCTAAAGTTCAATCCTGTCTTAGGATTCTAGAATGCGTACCTTCTAGGATTCTGGAATTCATACAGGTTGGGGTTCTAGAATTCATACATTCTAGGATTCCAGAATTCAAACCTTTAAAGGATTCTAGAATTAATTCATTCAAGGATTCTAGAATCCGGACCTTTTTAGGATTCTAGAACTCATACATGCTAAGATTCCGGAATTTAGACCAGTTTAAGATTCTAGAATTCATACACTCTAAAATTCTAGAATGCCTACGTTCTAGGATTCTAAAATTCAGACTTTTTATGGTTCTAGGATTCGGTCATACTATAATTCTACAATTTCCACATTGCTTGAATTCTGGAATTCCGAATATCTTCATTTATACCATTCTCTCATTTAAAAATTCTAAAATTCATGTATTCGGTGATTCTAGAATTCACACCTCCTCGGATTCTAGAATTCAGACCTCTTTAGGATTCCAGAATTCAGACTTTGTTCATTCTAGAACTCATGCATTAAAAGATTCTAGAATTCAGATCTATTTAGGATTCTAGAATTCATACATTCTAAGATTCTAGAATTCAGACCTAGTTAGGATTCTAGAATTCATACGTTTGGGCATTCTGGAATCCATACGTTCTAAACTTGCAAATTTTATGCATTCTACAATTCTAGGCTACACACCTTTCTAACATTGTGGAATCCATTCTTTCGAGGATTCTAAAATTCAGGCCTTCTTAAAGTTCTTGAATTCATACATTCTAGGATTCTAGGATTCTAGGATTTGGACACATTTAAGATTCTAGAATTCATACATTCTAAAATTCTGGAACCCAGATCTTGTTAGGATTCTAGAATGCATACATTATGGGATACTGGAATTCACCCATTCTGTGAGTCTAGAATTCAGACATTGTTTCTGGCATTCAGACGTTCTAAAATTCTAGAATTCAGACATCGTGGGTTTCTGGAACGCAGACATTCTGCAACACACATTTTAGTAGTCTTGCGTTCAGACATTCTGTGAATCTCGCATTCAGATATCCTATGATTCATGGAATCGTACCTTCCGGGATTCTGGAATTCACACTGTCCTAAGATTCCAGAACTCAGACGTTTCTTGATTCTACCATTCCGGAAATTAGACGTCCGGAGACTCTAGAATTCTAACATTTTATGACTCTAGAATTCAGACATTTTAGGATTCTAGAATTCAGACATTGGAAGATTCTAGAATTCGGACCTTTTAAAGATTCTAGAGTCCATACATTCTAGGAATCCATAATTCAGACATCTTCTGAGTCTAGGTTTTCGACATTTTCACATTGGAGAATTCAGACCTGTTGAAGATTCTAGAATGCATACATTCCGAGATTCTGGAATTCACACATACTAAAATTCTAGAATTGAGACATCTTTGGATTCTAGAATTGTATCTGTCTACAATTCTAGAACTCATACATTTTCTGATTCTAGAATTCAGATGTTTTATCGTTTTACAATTCTGTATTTTGGACATGTGCAGATTCAGGATTCCAGCGTTTTATGATTCTAGATTCCATTCATTTTTTTGGATTCTAGAGTTCAGACCCTTTATGATTCTAGAAATCTGACATTCGATGATTCTAGATTTCAGAAATATTTGGGATTCCAGAATTCATACACTCTTGAAATCTAGAATTCATACATTCTAGGATTCTGGAATTCATGCATTCTCAAATTAAAAAAGTCACACATTCCAGAATTCTAGAATACATGCCTTCTTAACATTGTAGAAGCCATTCTTTCTAGGATTCCAAAATTCAGACGTTTTTACAATGGTAGAATTCATGCGTTCTAGGATTCTAGGATATAGACATATTTAAGACTCTAGAATACATACATTCTAAAATTCTAGAATTCAGGTCTTGTTAGGATTCTAGAATTTATACATGATAGGATACTAGAATTCACATATTCTATGATTCTAGAATTCAGACATTTTATGTTTCTAGAATTCAGACATTCTGAAATTCTGGAATTCAGCCATTGTTGGATTCTAGAATTGAGACCCTCTGCAACACACATTTTAGGAGTCTTGCATTCAGACATTCCATGATTCCCATATTCAGACATCTTATCATCCTAGAATTCAGACCTTCTAGGATTCTAGAATTTGCACTATTTACAGATTCTAGAATTCATACATTCAAGGAATCTATGATTCAGTCATGTTATGATTCTAGGATTTTGACATTTTTACATTGTAGAATTCAGAGCCGTTTAAGATTCTAGAATGCATACATTCCAAGATTCTAGAATTCAAACCTGCTAAAATTCTAGAATTCAGACATCGTTGGATTCTGGAAATTTAACATTCTACAATTCTAGAACACACACATTTTCAGATTCTCGAATTCAGACGTGTTATGATTCTACAATTCTAGAATTTAGACATCCGGAACTTCTAAATTCTCACCTTTTTTTTTTTTTTTTTTTTGGTTCTAGAATTCAGACATTTTAGGATTCTAGAATTCATGCATTTGAAGATTCTGAAATCCGGATCTTTTTTGGGATGCCAGAATTCAGATATTCTAGGGACCTAGGTTTCCTACTTTTTAGGTTTCTGGAAATCATACATTCTAGGATTCTGGAATTCCAGAATTCAGACCTTTAGAGGATTCTGGAGTTCATTCATTCTAGGATTCTAGATTTCAGACTTTTCTAGTATTCTAGAATTCATGTATTCTTATATTCTGGAACTGAGACCTTTTTCAGATTCTAGAATTCATACACCCTGGGATTCTAGCATTCATTCATTTTAGGATTCTAGAACTAAGACTTTTTATGGTCCTAGAATTCAGACATACTACCATTCGACAGTTCCGACATGCTTGCATTCTAGAATTCAGCATTTCTTCCGTGGTAGAATTCACACATTTTAGAATTCGAAAATTTTGACATTTTAACGATTCCACAATTCATACATTTTTCGGATTCTAGAATTGAGGCATTTTATGATTCTAGAATTCATACATTCCGGAATTCTAGAATACAGACTTTTTAGGATTCAGAAATTTATACATTCTACGATTTTAGAGGTTAGACGTTTTAAAGATGCTAGAATTCAGACTTCTTTAGGATTCTAGAATTTGTGCCTTGTAGGATTCCAGAATTCACACTTTCTAGCATTCTAGAATTCAGATATTTCTTGATGCTAGAATTCAGTCATTGTAAAATTCTAGAATTCAGACATCATCGCTGGATTCTAAAATTAAGACTTTCCACAATTCTAGGACTAACATTTTTTAGGGTTTTAGAATTGAGACATTTTATCATTGTAGAATTCTAGAATATGGACATCCTCATATTCTAGAATTCAGACATTTTATGATTTTAGGATTCATACAGTTTAGCACTATAGAATTCAGACCTTTTTAAGATTCTAGAATTCATACATTTCAGGATTCTAGTATTCAGACATTCTATCATTCTTCCATTCATAGACCTTATGATTCTACAATTCATCTCTTCTAGGATTCTGGAACTCATCCTATATTATAATTCCCAATTTCAAACGTTCCTGTATTCTAGAATTTAGACATTTTGTGATTCTAGAATTCAGATATTCTAAAGCTCTAGAATTCAGGTATGGTTGGAGTCCAGATTTCAGACTTTCTACAATTCTAGAACTCAGATATTTTGTGTTTCCAGAATTTCACACATTCCAGGATTCTAAAGTTCAATCCTGTCTTAGGATTCTAGAATGCGTACCTTCTAGGATTCTGGAATTCATACAGGTTGGGGTTCTAGAATTCATACATTCTAGGATTCCAGAATTCAAACCTTTAAAGGATTCTAGAATTAATTCATTCAAGGATTCTAGAATCCGGACCTTTTTAGGATTCTAGAACTCATACATGCTAAGATTCCGGAATTTAGACCAGTTTAAGATTCTAGAATTCATACACTCTAAAATTCTAGAATGCCTACGTTCTAGGATTCTAAAATTCAGACTTTTTATGGTTCTAGGATTCGGTCATACTATAATTCTACAATTTCCACATTGCTTGAATTCTGGAATTCCGAATATCTTCATTTATACCATTCTCTCATTTAAAAATTCTAAAATTCATGTATGTGGTGATTCTAGAATTCACACCTCCTCGGATTCTAGAATTCAGACCTCTTTAGGATTCCAGAATTCAGACTTTGTTCATTCTAGAACTCATGCATTAAAAGATTCTAGAATTCAGATCTATTTAGGATTCTAGAATTCATACATTCTAAGATTCTAGAATTCAGACCTAGTTAGGATTCTAGAATTCATACGTTTGGGCATTCTGGAATCCATACGTTCTAAACTTGCAAATTTTATGCATTCTACAATTCTAGGCTACACACCTTTCTAACATTGTGGAATCCATTCTTTCGAGGATTCTAAAATTCAGGCCTTCTTAAAGTTCTTGAATTCATACATTCTAGGATTCTAGGATTCTAGGATTTGGACACATTTAAGATTCTAGAATTCATACATTCTAAAATTCTGGAACCCAGATCTTGTTAGGATTCTAGAATGCATACATTATGGGATACTGGAATTCACCCATTCTGTGAGTCTAGAATTCAGACATTGTTTCTGGCATTCAGACGTTCTAAAATTCTAGAATTCAGACATCGTGGGTTTCTGGAACGGAGACATTCTGCAACACACATTTTAGTAGTCTTGCGTTCAGACATTCTGTGAATCTCGCATTCAGATATCCTATGATTCATGGAATCGTACCTTCCGGGATTCTGGAATTCACACTGTCCTAAGATTCCAGAACTCAGACGTTTCTTGATTCTACCATTCCAGAAATTAGACGTCCGGAGACTCTAGAATTCTAACATTTTATGACTCTAGAATTCAGACATTTTAGGATTCTAGAATTCAGACGTTTTAGGATTCTAGAATTCAGACATTGGAAGATTCTAGAATTCGGACCTTTTAAAGATTCTAGAGTCCATACATTCTAGGAATCCATAATTCAGACATCTTCTGAGTCTAGGTTTTCAACATTTTCACATTGGAGAATTCAGACCTGTTGAAGATTCTAGAATGCATACATTCCGAAATTCTGGAATTCACACATACTAAAATTCTAGAATTGAGATACCTTTGGATTCTAGAATTGTATCTGTCTACAATTCTAAAACTCATACATTTTCTGATTCTAGAATTCAGATGTCTTATCGTTTTACAATTCTGTAATTTGGACATGTGCAGATTCAGGATTCCAGCGTTTTATGATTCTAGATTCCATTCATTTTTTTGGATTCTAGAGTTCAGACCCTTTATGATTCTAGAAATCTGACATTCGATGATTCTAGATTTCAGAAATATTTGGGATTCTAGAATTCATACACTCTTGAAATCTAGAATTCATACATTCTAGGATTCTGGAATTCATGCATTCTCAAATTAAAAAAGTCACACATTCCAGAATTCTAGAATACATGCCTTCTTAACATTGTAGAAGCCATTCTTTGTAGGATTCCAAAATTCAGACATTTTTACAATGGTAGAATTCATGCGTTCTAGGATTCTAGGATATAGACATATTTAAGACTCTAGAATACATACATTCTAAAATTCTAGAATTCAGGTCTTGTTAGGATTCTAGAATTTATACATGATAGGATACTAGAATTCACATATTCTATGATTCTAGAATTCAGACATTTTATGTTTCTAGAATTCAGACATTCTGAAATTCTGGAATTCAGCCATTGTTGGATTCTAGAATTGAGACCCTCTGCAACACACATTTTAGGAGTCTTGCATTCAGACATTCCATGATTCCCATATTCAGACATCTTATCATCCTAGAATTCAGACCTTCTAGGATTCTAGAATTTGCACTATTTACAGATTCTAGAATTCATACATTCAAGGAATCTATGATTCAGTCATGTTATGATTCTAGGATTTTGACATTTTACATTGTAGAATTCAGAGCCGTTTAAGATTCTAGAATGCATACATTCCAAGATTCTAGAATTCAAACCTGCTAAAATTCTAGAATTCAGACATCGTTGGATTCTGGAAATTTAACATTCTACAATTCTAGAACACACACATTTTCAGATACTCGAATTCAGACGTGTTATGATTCTACAATTCTAGAATTTAGACATCCGGAACTTCTAAATTCTCACCTTTTTTTTTTTTTTTTGGTTCTAGAATTCAGACATTTTAGGATTCTAGAATTCATGCATTTGAAGATTCTGAAATCCGGATCTTTTTTTGGATGCCAGAATTCAGATATTCTAGGGACCTAGGTTTCCTACTTTTTAGGTTTCTGGAAATCATACATTCTAGGATTCTGGAATTCCAGAATTCAGACCTTTAGAGGATTCTGGAGTTCATTCATTCTAGGATTCTAGATTTCAGACTTTTCTAGTATTCTAGAATTCATGTATTCTTATATTCTGGAATTGAGACCTTTTTCAGATTCTAGAATTCATACACCCTGGGATTCTAGCATTCATTCATTTTAGGATTCTAGAACTAAGACTTTTTATGGTCCTAGAATTCAGACATACTACCATTCGACAGTTCCGACATGCTTGCATTCTAGAATTCAGCATTTCTTCCATGGTAGAATTCACACATTTTAGAATTCGAAAATTTTGACATTTTAACGATTCCACAATTCATACATTTTTCGGATTCTAGAATTGAGGCATTTTATGATTCTAGAATTCATACATTCCGGAATTCTAGAATACAGACTTTTTAGGATTCAGAAATTTATACATTCTACGATTTTAGAGGTTAGACGTTTTAAAGATGCTAGAATTCAGACTTCTTTAGGATTCTAGAATTTGTGCCTTGTAGGATTCCAGAATTCACACTTTCTAGCATTCTAGATTTCAGATATTTCTTGATGCTAGAATTCAGTCATTGTAAAATTCTAGAATTCAGACATCATCGCTGGATTCTAAAATTAAGACTTTCCACAATTCTGGGACTAACATTTTTTAGGGTTTTAGAATTGTGACATTTTATCATTGTAGAATTCTAGAATATGGACATCCTCATATTCTAGAATTCAGACATTTTATGATTTTAGGATTCATACAGTTTAGCACTATAGAATTCAGACCTTTTTAAGATTCTAGAATTCATACATTTCAGGATTCTAGTATTCAGACATTCTATCATTCTTCCATTCATAGACCTTATGATTCTACAATTCATCTCTTCTAGGATTCTGGAACTCATCCTATATTATAATTCCCAATTTCAAACGTTCCTGTATTCTAGAATTTAGACATTTTGTGATTCTAGAATTCAGATATTCTAAAGCTCTAGAATTCAGATATGGTTGGAGTCCAGATTTCAGACTTTCTACAATTCTAGAACTCAGACATTTTGTGTTTCCAGAATTTCACACATTCCAGGATTCTAAAGTTCAATCCTGTCTTAGGATTCTAGAATGCGTACCTTCTAGGATTCTGGAATTCATACAGGTTGGGGTTCTAGAATTCATACATTCTAGGATTCCAGAATTCAAACCTTTATAGGATTCTAGAATTAATTCATTCAAGGATTCTAGAATCCGGACCTTTTTAGGATTCTAGAACTCATCCATGCTAAGATTCCGGAATTTAGACCAGTTTAAGATTCTAGAATTCATACACTCTAAAATTCTAGAATGCCTACGTTCTAGGATTCTAAAATTCAGACTTTTTAAGGTTCTAGGATTCGGTCATACTATAATTCTACAATTTCCACATTGCTTGAATTCTGGAATTCCGAATATCTTCATTTATACCATTCTCTCATTTAAAAATTCTAAAATTCATGTATGTGGTGATTCTAGAATTCACACCTCCTCGGATTCTAGAATTCAGACCTCTTTAGGATTCCAGAATTCAGACTTTGTTCATTCTAGAACTCATGCATTAAAAGATTCTAGAATTCAGATCTATTTAGGATTCTAGAATTCATACATTCTAAGATTCTAGAATTCAGACCTAGTTAGGATTCTAGAATTCATACGTTTGGGCATTCTGGAATCCATACGTTCTAAACTTGCAAATTTTATGCATTCTACAATTCTAGGCTACACACCTTTCTAACATTGTGGAATCCATTCTTTCGAGGATTCTAAAATTCAGGCCTTCTTAAAGTTCTTGAATTCATACATTCTAGGATTCTAGGATTCTAGGATTTGGACACATTTAAGATTCTAGAATTCATACATTCTAAAATTCTGGAACCCAGATCTTGTTAGGATTCTAGAATGCATACATTATGGGATACTGGAATTCACCCATTCTGTGAGTCTAGAATTCAGACATTGTTTCTGGCATTCAGACGTTCTAAAATTCTAGAATTCAGACATCGTGGGTTTCTGGAACGGAGACATTCTGCAACACACATTTTAGTAGTCTTGCGTTCAGACATTCTGTGAATCTCGCATTCAGATATCCTATGATTCATGGAATCGTACCTTCCGGGATTCTGGAATTCACACTGTCCTAAGATTCCAGAACTCAGACGTTTCTTGATTCTACCATTCCGGAAATTAGACGTCCGGAGACTCTAGAATTCTAACATTTTATGACTCTAGAATTCAGACATTTTAGGATTCTAGAATTCAGACATTGGAAGATTCTAGAATTCGGACCTTTTAAAGATTCTAGAGTCCATACATTCTAGGAATCCATAATTCAGACATCTTCTGAGTCTAGGTTTTCGACATTTTCACATTGGAGAATTCAGACCTGTTGAAGATTCTAGAATGCATACATTCCGAGATTCTGGAATTCACACATACTAAAATTCTAGAATTGAGACATCTTTGGATTCTAGAATTGTATCTGTCTACAATTCTAGAACTCATACATTTTCTGATTCTAGAATTCAGATGTTTTATCGTTTTACAATTCTGTAATTTGGACATGTGCAGATTCAGGATTCCAGCGTTTTATGATTCTAGATTCCATTCATTTTTTTGGATTCTAGAGTTCAGACCCTTTATGATTCTAGAAATCTGACATTCGATGATTCTAGATTTCAGAAATATTTGGGATTCTAGAATTCATACACTCTTGAAATCTAGAATTCATACATTCTAGGATTCTGGAATTCATGCATTCTCAAATTAAAAAAGTCACACATTCCAGAATTCTAGAATACATGCCTTCTTAACATTGTAGAAGCCATTCTTTGTAGGATTCCAAAATTCAGACGTTTTTACAATGGTAGAATTCATGCGTTCTAGGATTCTAGGATATAGACATATTTAAGACTCTAGAATACATACATTCTAAAATTCTAGAATTCAGGTCTTGTTAGGATTCTAGAATTTATACATGATAGGATACTAGAATTCACATATTCTATGATTCTAGAATTCAGACATTTTATGTTTCTAGAATTCAGACATTCTGAAATTCTGGAATTCAGCCATTGTTGGATTCTAGAATTGAGACCCTCTGCAACACACATTTTAGGAGTCTTGCATTCAGACATTCCATGATTCCCATATTCAGACATCTTATCATCCTAGAATTCAGACCTTCTAGGATTCTAGAATTTGCACTATTTACAGATTCTAGAATTCATACATTCAAGGAATCTATGATTCAGTCATGTTATGATTCTAGGATTTTGACATTTTACATTGTAGAATTCAGAGCCGTTTAAGATTCTAGAATGCATACATTCCAAGATTCTAGAATTCAAACCTGCTAAAATTCTAGAATTCAGACATCGTTGGATTCTGGAAATTTAACATTCTACAATTCTAGAACACACACATTTTCAGATACTCGAATTCAGACGTGTTATGATTCTACAATTCTAGAATTTAGACATCCGGAACTTCTAAATTCTCACCTTTTTTTTTTTTTTTTGGTTCTAGAATTCAGACATTTTAGGATTCTAGAATTCATGCATTTGAAGATTCTGAAATCCGGATCTTTTTTTGGATGCCAGAATTCAGATATTCTAGGGACCTAGGTTTCCTACTTTTTAGGTTTCTGGAAATCATACATTCTAGGATTCTGGAATTCCAGAATTCAGACCTTTAGAGGATTCTGGAGTTCATTCATTCTAGGATTCTAGATTTCAGACTTTTCTAGTATTCTAGAATTCATGTATTCTTATATTCTGGAATTGAGACCTTTTTCAGATTCTAGAATTCATACACCCTGGGATTCTAGCATTCATTCATTTTAGGATTCTAGAACTAAGACTTTTTATGGTCCTAGAATTCAGACATACTACCATTCGACAGTTCCGACATGCTTGCATTCTAGAATTTAGCATTTCTTCCATGGTAGAATTCACACATTTTAGAATTCGAAAATTTTGACATTTTAACGATTCCACAATTCATACATTTTTCGGATTCTAGAATTGAGGCATTTTATGATTCTAGAATTCATACATTCCGGAATTCTAGAATACAGACTTTTTAGGATTCAGAAATTTATACATTCTACGATTTTAGAGGTTAGACGTTTTAAAGATGCTAGAATTCAGACTTCTTTAGGATTCTAGAATTTGTGCCTTGTAGGATTCCAGAATTCACACTTTCTAGCATTCTAGATTTCAGATATTTCTTGATGCTAGAATTCAGTCATTGTAAAATTCTAGAATTCAGACATCATCGCTGGATTCTAAAATTAAGACTTTCCACAATTCTGGGACTAACATTTTTTAGGGTTTTAGAATTGTGACATTTTATCATTGTAGAATTCTAGAATATGGACATCCTCATATTCTAGAATTCAGACATTTTATGATTTTAGGATTCATACAGTTTAGCACTATAGAATTCAGACCTTTTTAAGATTCTAGAATTCATACATTTCAGGATTCTAGTATTCAGACATTCTATCATTCTTCCATTCATAGACCTTATGATTCTACAATTCATCTCTTCTAGGATTCTGGAACTCATCCTATATTATAATTCCCAATTTCAAACGTTCCTGTATTCTAGAATTTAGACATTTTGTGATTCTAGAATTCAGATATTCTAAAGCTCTAGAATTCAGATATGGTTGGAGTCCAGATTTCAGACTTTCTACAATTCTAGAACTCTGACATTTTGTGTTTCCAGAATTTCACACATTCCAGGATTCTAAAGTTCAATCCTGTCTTAGGATTCTAGAATGCGTACCTTCTAGGATTCTGGAATTCATACAGGTTGGGGTTCTAGAATTCATACATTCTAGGATTCCAGAATTCAAACCTTTATAGGATTCTAGAATTAATTCATTCAAGGATTCTAGAATCCGGACCTTTTTAGGATTCTAGAACTCATACATGCTAAGATTCCGGAATTTAGACCAGTTTAAGATTCTAGAATTCATACACTCTAAAATTCTAGAATGCCTACGTTCTAGGATTCTAAAATTCAGACTTTTTAAGGTTCTAGGATTCGGTCATACTATAATTCTACAATTTCCACATTGCTTGAATTCTGGAATTCCGAATATCTTCATTTATACCATTCTCTCATTTAAAAATTCTAAAATTCATGTATTCGGTGATTCTAGAATTCACACCTCCTCGGATTCTAGAATTCAGACCTCTTTAGGATTCCAGAATTCAGACTTTGTTCATTCTAGAACTCATGCATTAAAAGATTCTAGAATTCAGATCTATTTAGGATTCTAGAATTCATACATTCTAAGATTCTAGAATTCAGACCTAGTTAGGATTCTAGAATTCATACGTTTGGGCATTCTGGAATCCATACGTTCTAAACTTGCAAATTTTATGCATTCTACAATTCTAGGCTACACACCTTTCTAACATTGTGGAATCCATTCTTTCGAGGATTCTAAAATTCAGGCCTTCTTAAAGTTCTTGAATTCATACATTCTAGGATTCTAGGATTCTAGGATTTGGACACATTTAAGATTCTAGAATTCATACATTCTAAAATTCTGGAACCCAGATCTTGTTAGGATTCTAGAATGCATACATTATGGGATACTGGAATTCACCCATTCTGTGAGTCTAGAATTCAGACATTGTTTCTGGCATTCAGACGTTCTAAAATTCTAGAATTCAGACATCGTGGGTTTCTGGAACGGAGACATTCTGCAACACACATTTTAGTAGTCTTGCGTTCAGACATTCTGTGAATCTCGCATTCAGATATCCTATGATTCATGGAATCGTACCTTCCGGGATTCTGGAATTCACACTGTCCTAAGATTCCAGAACTCAGACGTTTCTTGATTCTACCATTCCAGAAATTAGACGTCCGGAGACTCTAGAATTCTAACATTTTATGACTCTAGAATTCAGACATTTTAGGATTCTAGAATTCAGACGTTTTAGGATTCTAGAATTCAGACATTGGAAGATTCTAGAATTCGGACCTTTTAAAGATTCTAGAGTCCATACATTCTAGGAATCCATAATTCAGACATCTTCTGAGTCTAGGTTTTCAACATTTTCACATTGGAGAATTCAGACCTGTTGAAGATTCTAGAATGCATACATTCCGAGATTCTGGAATTCACACATACTAAAATTCTAGAATTGAGATACCTTTGGATTCTAGAATTGTATCTGTCTACAATTCTAAAACTCATACATTTTCTGATTCTAGAATTCAGATGTTTTATCGTTTTACAATTCTGTAATTTGGACATGTGCAGATTCAGGATTCCAGCGTTTTATGATTCTAGATTCCATTCATTTTTTTGGATTCTAGAGTTCAGACCCTTTATGATTCTAGAAATCTGACATTCGATGATTCTAGATTTCAGAAATATTTGGGATTCTAGAATTCATACACTCTTGAAATCTAGAATTCATACATTCTAGGATTCTGGAATTCATGCATTCTCAAATTAAAAAAGTCACACATTCCAGAATTCTAGAATACATGCCTTCTTAACATTGTAGAAGCCATTCTTTGTAGGATTCCAAAATTCAGACGTTTTTACAATGGTAGAATTCATGCGTTCTAGGATTCTAGGATATAGACATATTTAAGACTCTAGAATACATACATTCTAAAATTCTAGAATTCAGGTCTTGTTAGGATTCTAGAATTTATACATGATAGGATACTAGAATTCACATATTCTATGATTCTAGAATTCAGACATTTTATGTTTCTAGAATTCAGACATTCTGAAATTCTGGAATTCAGCCATTGTTGGATTCTAGAATTGAGACCCTCTGCAACACACATTTTAGGAGTCTTGCATTCAGACATTCCATGATTCCCATATTCAGACATCTTATCATCCTAGAATTCAGACCTTCTAGGATTCTAGAATTTGCACTATTTACAGATTCTAGAATTCATACATTCAAGGAATCTATGATTCAGTCATGTTATGATTCTAGGATTTTGACATTTTACATTGTAGAATTCAGAGCCGTTTAAGATTCTAGAATGCATACATTCCAAGATTCTAGAATTCAAACCTGCTAAAATTCTAGAATTCAGACATCGTTGGATTCTGGAAATTTAACATTCTACAATTCTAGAACACACACATTTTCAGATACTCGAATTCAGACGTGTTATGATTCTACAATTCTAGAATTTAGACATCCGGAACTTCTAAATTCTCACCTTTTTTTTTTTTTTTTGGTTCTAGAATTCAGACATTTTAGGATTCTAGAATTCATGCATTTGAAGATTCTGAAATCCGGATCTTTTTTTGGATGCCAGAATTCAGATATTCTAGGGACCTAGGTTTCCTACTTTTTAGGTTTCTGGAAATCATACATTCTAGGATTCTGGAATTCCAGAATTCAGACCTTTAGAGGATTCTGGAGTTCATTCATTCTAGGATTCTAGATTTCAGACTTTTCTAGTATTCTAGAATTCATGTATTCTTATATTCTGGAATTGAGACCTTTTTCAGATTCTAGAATTCATACACCCTGGGATTCTAGCATTCATTCATTTTAGGATTCTAGAACTAAGACTTTTTATGGTCCTAGAATTCAGACATACTACCATTCGACAGTTCCGACATGCTTGCATTCTAGAATTCAGCATTTCTTCCATGGTAGAATTCACACATTTTAGAATTCGAAAATTTTGACATTTTAACGATTCCACAATTCATACATTTTTCGGATTCTAGAATTGAGGCATTTTATGATTCTAGAATTCATACATTCCGGAATTCTAGAATACAGACTTTTTAGGATTCAGAAATTTATACATTCTACGATTTTAGAGGTTAGACGTTTTAAAGATGATAGAATTCAGACTTCTTTAGGATTCTAGAATTTGTGCCTTGTAGGATTCCAGAATTCACACTTTCTAGCATTCTAGATTTCAGATATTTCTTGATGCTAGAATTCAGTCATTGTAAAATTCTAGAATTCAGACATCATCGCTGGATTCTAAAATTAAGACTTTCCACAATTCTGGGACTAACATTTTTTAGGGTTTTAGAATTGTGACATTTTATCATTGTAGAATTCTAGAATATGGACATCCTCATATTCTAGAATTCAGACATTTTATGATTTTAGGATTCATACAGTTTAGCACTATAGAATTCAGACCTTTTTAAGATTCTAGAATTCATACATTTCAGGATTCTAGTATTCAGACATTCTATCATTCTTCCATTCATAGACCTTATGATTCTACAATTCATCTCTTCTAGGATTCTGGAACTCATCCTATATTATAATTCCCAATTTCAAACGTTCCTGTATTCTAGAATTTAGACATTTTGTGATTCTAGAATTCAGATATTCTAAAGCTCTAGAATTCAGATATGGTTGGAGTCCAGATTTCAGACTTTCTACAATTCTAGAACTCAGACATTTTGTGTTTCCAGAATTTCACACATTCCAGGATTCTAAAGTTCAATCCTGTCTTAGGATTCTAGAATGCGTACCTTCTAGGATTCTGGAATTCATACAGGTTGGGGTTCTAGAATTCATACATTCTAGGATTCCAGAATTCAAACCTTTATAGGATTCTAGAATTAATTCATTCAAGGATTCTAGAATCCGGACCTTTTTAGGATTCTAGAACTCATACATGCTAAGATTCCGGAATTTAGACCAGTTTAAGATTCTAGAATTCATACACTCTAAAATTCTAGAATGCCTACGTTCTAGGATTCTAAAATTCAGACTTTTTAAGGTTCTAGGATTCGGTCATACTATAATTCTACAATTTCCACATTGCTTGAATTCTGGAATTCCGAATATCTTCATTTATACCATTCTCTCATTTAAAAATTCTAAAATTCATGTATGTGGTGATTCTAGAATTCACACCTCCTCGGATTCTAGAATTCAGACCTCTTTAGGATTCCAGAATTCAGACTTTGTTCATTCTAGAACTCATGCATTAAAAGATTCTAGAATTCAGATCTATTTAGGATTCTAGAATTCATACATTCTAAGATTCTAGAATTCAGACCTAGTTAGGATTCTAGAATTCATACGTTTGGGCATTCTGGAATCCATACGTTCTAAACTTGCAAATTTTATGCATTCTACAATTCTAGGCTACACACCTTTCTAACATTGTGGAATCCATTCTTTCGAGGATTCTAAAATTCAGGCCTTCTTAAAGTTCTTGAATTCATACATTCTAGGATTCTAGGATTCTAGGATTTGGACACATTTAAGATTCTAGAATTCATACATTCTAAAATTCTGGAACCCAGATCTTGTTAGGATTCTAGAATGCATACATTATGGGATACTGGAATTCACCCATTCTGTGAGTCTAGAATTCAGACATTGTTTCTGGCATTCAGACGTTCTAAAATTCTAGAATTCAGACATCGTGGGTTTCTGGAACGGAGACATTCTGCAACACACATTTTAGTAGTCTTGCGTTCAGACATTCTGTGAATCTCGCATTCAGATATCCTATGATTCATGGAATCGTACCTTCCGGGATTCTGGAATTCACACTGTCCTAAGATTCCAGAACTCAGACGTTTCTTGATTCTACCATTCCGGAAATTAGACGTCCGGAGACTCTAGAATTCTAACATTTTATGACTCTAGAATTCAGACATTTTAGGATTCTAGAATTCAGACGTTTTAGGATTCTAGAATTCAGACATTGGAAGATTATAGAATTCGGACCTTTTAAAGATTCTAGAGTCCATACATTCTAGGAATCCATAATTCAGACATCTTCTGAGTCTAGGTTTTCAACATTTTCACATTGGAGAATTCAGACCTGTTGAAGATTCTAGAATGCATACATTCCGAGATTCTGGAATTCACACATACTAAAATTCTAGAATTGAGATACCTTTGGATTCTAGAATTGTATCTGTCTACAATTCTAAAACTCATACATTTTCTGATTCTAGAATTCAGATGTTTTATCGTTTTACAATTCTGTAATTTGGACATGTGCAGATTCAGGATTCCAGCGTTTTATGATTCTAGATTCCATTCATTTTTTGGATTCTAGAGTTCAGACCCTTTATGATTCTAGAAATCTGACATTCGATGATTCTAGATTTCAGAAATATTTGGGATTCTAGAATTCATACACTCTTGAAATCTAGAATTCATACATTCTAGGATTCTGGAATTCATGCATTCTCAAATTAAAAAAGTCACACATTCCAGAATTCTAGAATACATGCCTTCTTAACATTGTAGAAGCCATTCTTTGTAGGATTCCAAAATTCAGACGTTTTTACAATGGTAGAATTCATGCGTTCTAGGATTCTAGGATATAGACATATTTAAGACTCTAGAATACATACATTCTAAAATTCTAGAATTCAGGTCTTGTTAGGATTCTAGAATTTATACATGATAGGATACTTGAATTCACATATTCTATGATTCTAGAATTCAGACATTTTATGTTTCTAGAATTCAGACATTCTGAAATTCTGGAATTCAGCCATTGTTGGATTCTAGAATTGAGACCCTCTGCAACACACATTTTAGGAGTCTTGCATTCAGACATTCCATGATTCCCATATTCAGACATCTTATCATCCTAGAATTCAGACCTTCTAGGATTCTAGAATTTGCACTATTTACAGATTCTAGAATTCATACATTCAAGGAATCTATGATTCAGTCATGTTATGATTCTAGGATTTTGACATTTTTACATTGTAGAATTCAGAGCCGTTTAAGATTCTAGAATGCATACATTCCAAGATTCTAGAATTCACACCTGCTAAAATTCTAGAATTCAGACATCGTTGGATTCTGGAAATTTAACATTCTACAATTCTAGAACACACACATTTTCAGATTCTCGAATTCAGACGTGTTATGATTCTACAATTCTAGAATTTAGACATCCGGAACTTCTAAATTCTCACCTTTTTTTTTTTTTTTTTTGGTTCTAGAATTCAGACATTTTAGGATTCTAGAATTCATGCATTTGAAGATTCTGAAATCCGGATCTTTTTTTGGATGCCAGAATTCAGATATTCTAGGGACCTAGGTTTCCTACTTTTTAGGTTTCTGGAAATCATACATTCTAGGATTCTGGAATTCCAGAATTCAGACCTTTAGAGGATTCTGGAGTTCATTCATTCTAGGATTCTAGATTTCAGACTTTTCTAGTATTCTAGAATTCATGTATTCTTATATTGTGGAACTGAGACCTTTTTCAGATTCTAGAATTCATACACCCTGGGATTCTAGCATTCATTCATTTTAGGATTCTAGAACTAAGACTTTTTATGGTCCTAGAATTCAGACATACTACCATTCGACAGTTCCGACATGCTTGCATTCTAGAATTCAGCATTTCTTCCGTGGTAGAATTCACACATTTTAGAATTCGAAAATTTTGACATTTTAACGATTCCACAATTCATACATTTTTCGGATTCTAGAATTGAGGCATTTTATGATTCTAGAATTCATACATTCCGGAATTCTAGAATACAGACTTTTTAGGATTCAGAAATTTATACATTCTACGATTTTAGAGGTTAGACGTTTTAAAGATGCTAGAATTCAGACTTCTTTAGGATTCTAGAATTTGTGCCTTGTAGGATTCCAGAATTCACACTTTCTAGCATTCTAGAATTCAGATATTTCTTGATGCTAGAATTCAGTCATTGTAAAATTCTAGAATTCAGACATCATCGCTGGATTCTAAAATTAAGACTTTCCACAATTCTAGGACTAACATTTTTTAGGGTTTTAGAATTGAGACATTTTATCATTGTAGAATTCTAGAATATGGACATCCTCATATTCTAGAATTCAGACATTTTATGATTTTAGGATTCATACAGTTTAGCACTATAGAATTCAGACCTTTTTAAGATTCTAGAATTCATACATTTCAGGATTCTAGTATTCAGACATTCTATCATTCTTCCATTCATAGACCTTATGATTCTACAATTCATCTCTTCTAGGATTCTGGAACTCATCCTATATTATAATTCCCAATTTCAAACGTTCCTGTATTCTAGAATTTAGACATTTTGTGATTCTAGAATTCAGATATTCTAAAGCTCTAGAATTCAGGTATGGTTGGAGTCCAGATTTCAGACTTTCTACAATTCTAGAACTCAGATATTTTGTGTTTCCAGAATTTCACACATTCCAGGATTCTAAAGTTCAATCCTGTCTTAGGATTCTAGAATGCGTACCTTCTAGGATTCTGGAATTCATACAGGTTGGGGTTCTAGAATTCATACATTCTAGGATTCCAGAATTCAAACCTTTATAGGATTCTAGAATTAATTCATTCAAGGATTCTAGAATCCGGACCTTTTTAGGATTCTAGAACTCATACATGCTAAGATTCCGGAATTTAGACCAGTTTAAGATTCTAGAATTCATACACTCTAAAATTCTAGAATGCCTACGTTCTAGGATTCTAAAATTCAGACTTTTTAAGGTTCTAGGATTCGGTCATACTATAATTCTACAATTTCCACATTGCTTGAATTCTGGAATTCCGAATATCTTCATTTATACCATTCTCTCATTTAAAAATTCTAAAATTCATGTATTCGGTGATTCTAGAATTCACACCTCCTCGGATTCTAGAATTCAGACCTCTTTAGGATTCCAGAATTCAGACTTTGTTCATTCTAGAACTCATGCATTAAAAGATTCTAGAATTCAGATCTATTTAGGATTCTAGAATTCATACATTCTAAGATTCTAGAATTCAGACCTAGTTAGGATTCTAGAATTCATACGTTTGGGCATTCTGGAATCCATACGTTCTAAACTTGCAAATTTTATGCATTCTACAATTCTAGGCTACACACCTTTCTAACATTGTGGAATCCATTCTTTCGAGGATTCTAAAATTCAGGCCTTCTTAAAGTTCTTGAATTCATACATTCTAGGATTCTAGGATTCTAGGATTTGGACACATTTAAGATTCTAGAATTCATACATTCTAAAATTCTGGAACCCAGATCTTGTTAGGATTCTAGAATGCATACATTATGGGATACTGGAATTCACCCATTCTGTGAGTCTAGAATTCAGACATTGTTTCTGGCATTCAGACGTTCTAAAATTCTAGAATTCAGACATCGTGGGTTTCTGGAACGGAGACATTCTGCAACACACATTTTAGTAGTCTTGCGTTCAGACATTCTGTGAATCTCGCATTCAGATATCCTATGATTCATGGAATCGTACCTTCCGGGATTCTGGAATTCACACTGTCCTAAGATTCCAGAACTCAGACGTTTCTTGATTCTACCATTCCGGAAATTAGACGTCCGGAGACTCTAGAATTCTAACATTTTATGACTCTAGAATTCAGACATTTTCGGATTCTAGAATTCAGACGTTTTAGGATTCTAGAATTCAGACATTGGAAGATTCTAGAATTCGGACCTTTTAAAGATTCTAGAGTCCATACATTCTAGGAATCCATAATTCAGACATCTTCTGAGTCTAGGTTTTCAACATTTTCACATTGGAGAATTCAGACCTGTTGAAGATTCTAGAATGCATACATTCCGAGATTCTGGAATTCACACATACTAAAATTCTAGAATTGAGATACCTTTGGATTCTAGAATTGTATCTGTCTACAATTCTAAAACTCATACATTTTCTGATTCTAGAATTCAGATGTTTTATCGTTTTACAATTCTGTAATTTGGACATGTGCAGATTCAGGATTCCAGCGTTTTATGATTCTAGATTCCATTCATTTTTTTTGGATTCTAGAGTTCAGACCCTTTAGGATTCTAGAAATCTGACATTCGATGATTCTAGATTTCAGAAATATTTGGGATTCTAGAATTCATACACTCTTGAAATCTAGAATTCATACATTCTAGGATTCTGGAATTCATGCATTCTCAAATTAAAAATGTCACACATTCCAGAATTCTAGAATACATACCTTCTTAACATTGTAGAAGCCATTCTTTCTAGGATTCCAAAA
Organism: Saimiri boliviensis; assembly: GCF_048565385.1. Taxonomy (NCBI): domain Eukaryota; kingdom Metazoa; phylum Chordata; class Mammalia; order Primates; family Cebidae; genus Saimiri; species Saimiri boliviensis. The sequence continues at coordinate 79,875,577 of NC_133470.1, read as the reverse complement.
TTCAGACGTTTTTACAATGGTAGAATTCATGCGTTCTAGGATTCTAGGATATAGACATATTTAAGACTCTAGAATACATACATTCTAAAATTCTAGAATTCAGGTCTTGTTAGGATTCTAGAATTTATACATGATAGGATACTAGAATTCACATATTCTATGATTCTAGAATTCAGACATTTTATGTTTCTAGAATTCAGACATTCTGAAATTCTGGAATTCAGCCATTGTTGGATTCTAGAATTGAGACCCTCTGCAACACACATTTTAGGAGTCTTGCATTCAGACATTCCATGATTCCCATATTCAGACATCTTATCATCCTAGAATTCAGACCTTCTAGGATTCTAGAATTTGCACTATTTACAGATTCTAGAATTCATACATTCAAGGAATCTATGATTCAGTCATGTTATGATTCTAGGATTTTGACATTTTTACATTGTAGAATTCAGAGCCGTTTAAGATTCTAGAATGCATACATTCCAAGATTCTAGAATTCACACCTGCTAAAATTCTAGAATTCAGACATCGTTGGATTCTGGAAATTTAACATTCTACAATTCTAGAACACACACATTTTCAGATTCTCGAATTCAGACGTGTTATGATTCTACAATTCTAGAATTTAGACATCCGGAACTTCTAAATTCTCACCTTTTTTTTTTTTTTTTTTTTTGGTTCTAGAATTCAGACATTTTAGGATTCTAGAATTCATGCATTTGAAGATTCTGAAATCCGGATCTTTTTTGGGATGCCAGAATTCATATATTCTAGGGACCTAGGTTTCCTACTTTTTAGGTTTCTGGAAATCATACATTCTAGGATTCTGGAATTCCAGAATTCAGACCTTTAGAGGATTCTGGAGTTCATTCATTCTAGGATTCTAGATTTCAGACTTTTCTAGTATTCTAGAATTCATGTATTCTTATATTGTGGAACTGAGACCTTTTTCAGATTCTAGAATTCATACACCCTGGGATTCTAGCATTCATTCATTTTAGGATTCTAGAACTAAGACTTTTTATGGTCCTAGAATTCAGACATACTACCATTCGACAGTTCCGACATGCTTGCATTCTAGAATTCAGCATTTCTTCCGTGGTAGAATTCACACATTTTAGAATTCGAAAATTTTGACATTTTAACGATTCCACAATTCATACATTTTTCGGATTCTAGAATTGAGGCATTTTATGATTCTAGAATTCATACATTCCGGAATTCTAGAATACAGACTTTTTAGGATTCAGAAATTTATACATTCTACGATTTTAGAGGTTAGACGTTTTAAAGATGCTAGAATTCAGACTTCTTTAGGATTCTAGAATTTGTGCCTTGTAGGATTCCAGAATTCACACTTTCTAGCATTCTAGAATTCAGATATTTCTTGATGCTAGAATTCAGTCATTGTAAAATTCTAGAATTCAGACATCATCGCTGGATTCTGAAATTAAGACTTTCCACAATTCTAGGACTAACATTTTTTAGGGTTTTAGAATTGAGACATTTTATCATTGTAGAATTCTAGAATATGGACATCCTCATATTCTAGAATTCAGACATTTTATGATTTTAGGATTCATACAGTTTAGCACTATAGAATTCAGACCTTTTTAAGATTCTAGAATTCATACATTTCAGGATTCTAGTATTCAGACATTCTATCATTCTTCCATTCATAGACCTTATGATTCTACAATTCATCTCTTCTAGGATTCTGGAACTCATCCTATATTATAATTCCCAATTTCAAACGTTCCTGTATTCTAGAATTTAGACATTTTGTGATTCTAGAATTCAGATATTCTAAAGCTCTAGAATTCAGATATGGTTGGAGTCCAGATTTCAGACTTTCTACAATTCTAGAACTCAGATATTTTGTGTTTCCAGAATTTCACACATTCCAGGATTCTAAAGTTCAATCCTGTCTTAGGATTCTAGAATGCGTACCTTCTAGGATTCTGGAATTCATACAGGTTGGGGTTCTAGAATTCATACATTCTAGGATTCCAGAATTCAAACCTTTATAGGATTCTAGAATTAATTCATTCAAGGATTCTAGAATCCGGACCTTTTTAGGATTCTAGAACTCATACATGCTAAGATTCCGGAATTTAGACCAGTTTAAGATTCTAGAATTCATACACTCTAAAATTCTAGAATGCCTACGTTCTAGGATTCTAAAATTCAGACTTTTTAAGGTTCTAGGATTCGGACATACTATAATTCTACAATTTCCACATTGCTTGAATTCTGGAATTCCGAATTTCTTCATTTGTACCATTCTCGCATTTAAAAATTCTAAAATTCATGTATGTGGTGATTCTAGAATTCACACCTCCTCGGATTCTAGAATTCAGACCTCTTTAGGATTCCAGAATTCAGACTTTGTTCATTCTAGAACTCATGCATTAAAAGATTCTAGAATTCAGATCTATTTAGGATTCTAGAATTCATACATTCTAAGATTCTAGAATTCAGACCTAGTTAGGATTCTAGAATTCATACGTTTGGGCATTCTGGAATCCATACGTTCTAAACTTGCAAATTTTATGCATTCTACAATTCTAGGCTACACACCTTTCTAACATTGTGGAATCCATTCTTTCGAGGATTCTAAAATTCAGGCCTTCTTAAAGTTCTTGAATTCATACATTCTAGGATTCTAGGATTCTAGGATTTGGACACATTTAAGATTCTAGAATTCATACATTCTAAAATTCTGGAACCCAGATCTTGTTAGGATTCTAGAATGCATACATTATGGGATACTGGAATTCACCCATTCTGTGAGTCTAGAATTCAGACATTGTTTCTGGCATTCAGACGTTCTAAAATTCTAGAATTCAGACATCGTGGGTTTCTGGAACGGAGACATTCTGCAACACACATATTAGTAGTCTTGCGTTCAGACATTCTGTGAATCTCGCATTCAGATATCCTATGATTCATGGAATCGTACCTTCCGGGATTCTGGAATTCACACTGTCCTAAGATTCCAGAACTCAGACGTTTCTTGATTCTACCATTCCGGAAATTAGACGTCCGGAGACTCTAGAATTCTAACATTTTATGACTCTAGAATTCAGACATTTTAGGATTCTAGAATTCAGACATTGGAAGATTCTAGATTTCGGACCTTTTAAAGATTCTAGAGTCCATACATTCTAGGAATCCATAATTCAGACATCTTCTGAGTCTAGGTTTTCGACATTTTCACATTGGAGAATTCAGACCTGTTGAAGATTCTAGAATGCATACATTCCGAGATTCTGGAATTCACACATACTAAAATTCTAGAATTGAGACATCTTTGGATTCTAGAATTGTATCTGTCTACAATTCTAGAACTCATACATTTTCTGATTCTAGAATTCAGATGTTTTATCGTTTTACAATTCTGTAACTTGGACATGTGCAGATTCAGGATTCCAGCGTTTTATGATTCTAGATTCCATTCATTTTTTTGGATTCTAGAGTTCAGACCCTTTATGATTCTAGAAATCTGACATTCGATGATTCTAGATTTCAGAAATATTTGGGATTCCAGAATTCATACACTCTTGAAATCTAGAATTCATACATTCTAGGATTCTGGAATTCATGCATTCTCAAATTAAAAAAGTCACACATTCCAGAATTCTAGAATACATGCCTTCTTAACATTGTAGAAGCCATTCTTTGTAGGATTCCAAAATTCAGACGTTTTTACAATGGTAGAATTCATGCGTTCTAGGATTCTAGGATATAGACATATTTAAGACTCTAGAATACATACATTCTAAAATTCTAGAATTCAGGTCTTGTTAGGATTCTAGAATTTATACATGATAGGATACTAGAATTCACATATTCTATGATTCTAGAATTCAGACATTTTATGTTTCTAGAATTCAGACATTCTGAAATTCTGGAATTCAGCCATTGTTGGATTCTAGAATTGAGACCCTCTGCAACACACATTTTAGGAGTCTTGCATTCAGACATTCCATGATTCCCATATTCAGACATCTTATCATCCTAGAATTCAGACCTTCTAGGATTCTAGAATTTGCACTACTTACAGTTTCTAGAATTCATACATTCAAGGAATCTATGATTCAGTCATGTTATGATTCTAGGATTTTGACATTTTACATTGTAGAATTCAGAGCCGTTTAAGATTCTAGAATGCATACATTCCAAGATTCTAGAATTCAAACCTGCTAAAATTCTAGAATTCAGACATCGTTGGATTCTGGAAATTTAACATTCTACAATTCTAGAACACACACATTTTCAGATTCTCGAATTCAGACGTGTTATGATTCTACAATTCTAGAATTTAGACATCCGGAACTTCTAAATTCTCACCTTTTTTTTTTTTGGTTCTAGAATTCAGACATTTTAGGATTCTAGAATTCATGCATTTGAAGATTCTGAAATCCGGATCTTTTTTGGGATGCCAGAATTCATATATTCTAGGGACCTAGGTTTCCTACTTTTTAGGTTTCTGGAAATCATACATTCTAGGATTCTGGAATTCCAGAATTCAGACCTTTAGAGGATTCTGGAGTTCATTCATTCTAGGATTCTAGATTTCAGACTTTTCTAGTATTCTAGAATTCATGTATTCTTATATTGTGGAACTGAGACCTTTTTCAGATTCTAGAATTCATACACCCTGGGATTCTAGCATTCATTCATTTTAGGATTCTAGAACTAAGACTTTTTATGGTCCTAGAATTCAGACATACTACCATTCGACAGTTCCGACATGCTTGCATTCTAGAATTCAGCATTTCTTCCGTGGTAGAATTCACACATTTTAGAATTCGAAAATTTTGACATTTTAACGATTCCACAATTCATACATTTTTCGGATTCTAGAATTGAGGCATTTTATGATTCTAGAATTCATACATTCCGGAATTCTAGAATACAGACTTTTTAGGATTCAGAAATTTATACATTCTACGATTTTAGAGGTTAGACGTTTTAAAGATGCTAGAATTCAGACTTCTTTAGGATTCTAGAATTTGTGCCTTGTAGGATTCCAGAATTCACACTTTCTAGCATTCTAGAATTCAGATATTTCTTGATGCTAGAATTCAGTCATTGTAAAATTCTAGAATTCAGACATCATCGCTGGATTCTGAAATTAAGACTTTCCACAATTCTAGGACTAACATTTTTTAGGGTTTTAGAATTGAGACATTTTATCATTGTAGAATTCTAGAATATGGACATCCTCATATTCTAGAATTCAGACATTTTATGATTTTAGGATTCATACAGTTTAGCACTATAGAATTCAGACCTTTTTAAGATTCTAGAATTCATACATTTCAGGATTCTAGTATTCAGACATTCTATCATTCTTCCATTCATAGACCTTATGATTCTACAATTCATCTCTTCTAGGATTCTGGAACTCATCCTATATTATAATTCCCAATTTCAAACGTTCCTGTATTCTAGAATTTAGACATTTTGTGATTCTAGAATTCAGATATTCTAAAGCTCTAGAATTCAGATATGGTTGGAGTCCAGATTTCAGACTTTCTACAATTCTAGAACTCAGATATTTTGTGTTTCCAGAATTTCACACATTCCAGGATTCTAAAGTTCAATCCTGTCTTAGGATTCTAGAATGCGTACCTTCTAGGATTCTGGAATTCATACAGGTTGGGGTTCTAGAATTCATACATTCTAGGATTCCAGAATTCAAACCTTTATAGGATTCTAGAATTAATTCATTCAAGGATTCTAGAATCCGGACCTTTTTAGGATTCTAGAACTCATACATGCTAAGATTCCGGAATTTAGACCAGTTTAAGATTCTAGAATTCATACACTCTAAAATTCTAGAATGCCTACGTTCTAGGATTCTAAAATTCAGACTTTTTAAGGTTCTAGGATTCGGACATACTATAATTCTACAATTTCCACATTGCTTGAATTCTGGAATTCCGAATTTCTTCATTTGTACCATTCTCGCATTTAAAAATTCTAAAATTCATGTATGTGGTGATTCTAGAATTCACACCTCCTCGGATTCTAGAATTCAGACCTCTTTAGGATTCCAGAATTCAGACTTTGTTCATTCTAGAACTCATGCATTAAAAGATTCTAGAATTCAGATCTATTTAGGATTCTAGAATTCATACATTCTAAGATTCTAGAATTCAGACCTAGTTAGGATTCTAGAATTCATACGTTTGGGCATTCTGGAATCCATACGTTCTAAACTTGCAAATTTTATGCATTCTACAATTCTAGGCTACACACCTTTCTAACATTGTGGAATCCATTCTTTCGAGGATTCTAAAATTCAGGCCTTCTTAAAGTTCTTGAATTCATACATTCTAGGATTCTAGGATTCTAGGATTTGGACACATTTAAGATTCTAGAATTCATACATTCTAAAATTCTGGAACCCAGATCTTGTTAGGATTCTAGAATGCATACATTATGGGATACTGGAATTCACCCATTCTGTGAGTCTAGAATTCAGACATTGTTTCTGGCATTCAGACGTTCTAAAATTCTAGAATTCAGACATCGTGGGTTTCTGGAACGGAGACATTCTGCAACACACATATTAGTAGTCTTGCGTTCAGACATTCTGTGAATCTCGCATTCAGATATCCTATGATTCATGGAATCGTACCTTCCGGGATTCTGGAATTCACACTGTCCTAAGATTCCAGAACTCAGACGTTTCTTGATTCTACCATTCCGGAAATTAGACGTCCGGAGACTCTAGAATTCTAACATTTTATGACTCTAGAATTCAGACATTTTAGGATTCTAGAATTCAGACATTGGAAGATTCTAGATTTCGGACCTTTTAAAGATTCTAGAGTCCATACATTCTAGGAATCCATAATTCAGACATCTTCTGAGTCTAGGTTTTCGACATTTTCACATTGGAGAATTCAGACCTGTTGAAGATTCTAGAATGCATACATTCCGAGATTCTGGAATTCACACATACTAAAATTCTAGAATTGAGACATCTTTGGATTCTAGAATTGTATCTGTCTACAATTCTAGAACTCATACATTTTCTGATTCTAGAATTCAGATGTTTTATCGTTTTACAATTCTGTAACTTGGACATGTGCAGATTCAGGATTCCAGCGTTTTATGATTCTAGATTCCATTCATTTTTTTGGATTCTAGAGTTCAGACCCTTTATGATTCTAGAAATCTGACATTCGATGATTCTAGATTTCAGAAATATTTGGGATTCCAGAATTCATACACTCTTGAAATCTAGAATTCATACATTCTAGGATTCTGGAATTCATGCATTCTCAAATTAAAAAAGTCACACATTCCAGAATTCTAGAATACATGCCTTCTTAACATTGTAGAAGCCATTCTTTGTAGGATTCCAAAATTCAGACGTTTTTACAATGGTAGAATTCATGCGTTCTAGGATTCTAGGATATAGACATATTTAAGACTCTAGAATACATACATTCTAAAATTCTAGAATTCAGGTCTTGTTAGGATTCTAGAATTTATACATGATAGGATACTAGAATTCACATATTCTATGATTCTAGAATTCAGACATTTTATGTTTCTAGAATTCAGACATTCTGAAATTCTGGAATTCAGCCATTGTTGGATTCTAGAATTGAGACCCTCTGCAACACACATTTTAGGAGTCTTGCATTCAGACATTCCATGATTCCCATATTCAGACATCTTATCATCCTAGAATTCAGACCTTCTAGGATTCTAGAATTTGCACTACTTACAGTTTCTAGAATTCATACATTCAAGGAATCTATGATTCAGTCATGTTATGATTCTAGGATTTTGACATTTTACATTGTAGAATTCAGAGCCGTTTAAGATTCTAGAATGCATACATTCCAAGATTCTAGAATTCAAACCTGCTAAAATTCTAGAATTCAGACATCGTTGGATTCTGGAAATTTAACATTCTACAATTCTAGAACACACACATTTTCAGATTCTCGAATTCAGACGTGTTATGATTCTACAATTCTAGAATTTAGACATCCGGAACTTCTAAATTCTCACCTTTTTTTTTTTTGGTTCTAGAATTCAGACATTTTAGGATTCTAGAATTCATGCATTTGAAGATTCTGAAATCCGGATCTTTTTTGGGATGCCAGAATTCATATATTCTAGGGACCTAGGTTTCCTACTTTTTAGGTTTCTGGAAATCATACATTCTAGGATTCTGGAATTCCAGAATTCAGACCTTTAGAGGATTCTGGAGTTCATTCATTCTAGGATTCTAGATTTCAGACTTTTCTAGTATTCTAGAATTCATGTATTCTTATATTCTGGAATTGAGACCTTTTTCAGATTCTAGAATTCATACACCCTGGGATTCTAGCATTCATTCATTTTAGGATTCTAGAACTAAGACTTTTTATGGTCCTAGAATTCAGACATACTACCATTCGACAGTTCTGACATGCTTGCATTCTAGAATTCAGCATTTCTTCCATGGTAGAATTCACACATTTTAGAATTCGAAAATTTTGACATTTTAACGATTCCACAATTCATACATTTTTCGGATTCTAGAATTGAGGCATTTTATGATTCTAGAATTCATACATTCCGGAATTCTAGAATACAGACTTTTTAGGATTCAGAAATTTATACATTCTACGATTTTAGAGGTTAGACGTTTTAAAGATGCTAGAATTCAGACTTCTTTAGGATTCTAGAATTTGTGCCTTGTAGGATTCCAGAATTCACACTTTCTAGCATTCTAGATTTCAGATATTTCTTGATGCTAGAATTCAGTCATTGTAAAATTCTAGAATTCAGACATCATCGCTGGATTCTAAAATTAAGACTTTCCACAATTCTGGGACTAACATTTTTTAGGGTTTTAGAATTGAGACATTTTATCATTGTAGAATTCTAGAATATGGACATCCTCATATTCTAGAATTCAGACATTTTATGATTTTAGGATTCATACAGTTTAGCACTATAGAATTCAGACCTTTTTAAGATTCTAGAATTCATACATTTCAGGATTCTAGTATTCAGACATTCTATCATTCTTCCATTCATAGACCTTATGATTCTACAATTCATCTCTTCTAGGATTCTGGAACTCATCCTATATTATAATTCCCAATTTCAAACGTTCCTGTATTCTAGAATTTAGACATTTTGTGATTCTAGAATTCAGATATTCTAAAGCTCTAGAATTCAGATATGGTTGGAGTCCAGATTTCAGACTTTCTACAATTCTAGAACTCAGACATTTTGTGTTTCCAGAATTTCACACATTCCAGGATTCTAAAGTTCAATCCTGTCTTAGGATTCTAGAATGCGTACCTTCTAGGATTCTGGAATTCATACAGGTTGGGGTTCTAGAATTCATACATTCTAGGATTCCAGAATTCAAACCTTTATAGGATTCTAGAATTAATTCATTCAAGCATTCTAGAATCCGGACCTTTTTAGGATTCTAGAACTCATACATGCTAAGATTCCGGGATTTAGACCAGTTTAAGATTCTAGAATTCATACACTCTAAAATTCTAGAATGCCTACGTTCTAGGATTCTAAAATTCAGACTTTTTAAGGTTCTAGGATTCGGACATACTATAATTCTACAATTTCCACACTGCTTGAATTCTGGAATTCCGAATTTCTTCACTTATACCATTCTCGCATTTAAAAATTCTAGAATTCATGTATTCGGTGATTCTAGAATTCACACCTTCTCGGATTCTAGAATTCAGACCTCTTTAGGATTCCAGAATTCAGACTTTGTTCATTCTAGAACTCATGCATTAAAAGATTCTAGAATTCAGATCTATTTAGGATTCTAGAATTCATACATTCTAAGATTCTAGAATTCAGACCTAGTTAGGATTCTAGAATTCATACGTTTGGGCATTCTGGAATCCATACGTTCTAAACTTGCAAATTTTATGCATTCTACAATTCTAGGCTACACACCTTTCTAACATTGTGGAATCCATTCTTTCGAGGATTCTAAAATTCAGGCCTTCTTAAAGTTCTTGAATTCATACATTCTAGGATTCTAGGATTCTAGGATTTGGACACATTTAAGATTCTAGAATTCATACATTCTAAAATTCTGGAACCCAGATCTTGTTAGGATTCTAGAATGCATACATTATGGGATACTGGAATTCACCCATTCTGTGAGTCTAGAATTCAGACATTGTTTCTGGCATTCAGACGTTCTAAAATTCTAGAATTCAGACATCGTGGGTTTCTGGAACGGAGACATTCTGCAACACACATTTTAGTAGTCTTGCGTTCAGACATTCTGTGAATCTCGCATTCAGATATCCTATGATTCATGGAATCGTACCTTCCGGGATTCTGGAATTCACACTGTCCTAAGATTCCAGAACTCAGACGTTTCTTGATTCTACCATTCCGGAAATTAGACGTCCGGAGACTCTAGAATTCTAACATTTTATGACTCTAGAATTCAGACATTTTAGGATTCTAGAATTCAGACATTGGAAGATTCTAGAATTCGGACCTTTTAAAGATTCTAGAGTCCATACATTCTAGGAATCCATAATTCAGACATCTTCTGAGTCTAGGTTTTCGACATTTTCACATTGGAGAATTCAGACCTGTTGAAGATTCTAGAATGCATACATTCCGAGATTCTGGAATTCACACATACTAAAATTCTAGAATTGGGATACCTTTGGATTCTAGAATTCTATCTGTCTACAATTCTAGAACTCATACATTTTCTGATTCTAGAATTCAGATGTTTTATCGTTTTACAATTCTGTAATTTGGACATGTGCAGATTCAGGATTCCAGCGTTTTATGATTCTAGATTCCATTCATTTTTGGATTCTAGAGTTCAGACCCTTTATGATTCTAGAAATCTGACATTCGATGATTCTACATTTCAGAAATATTTGGGATTCTAGAATTCATACACTCTTGAAATCTAGAATTCATACATTCTAGGATTCTGGAATTCATGCATTCTCAAATTTAAAAAAGTCACACATTCCAGAATTCTAGAATACATGCCTTCTTAACATTGTAGAAGCCATTCTTTGTAGGATTCCAAAATTCAGACGTTTTTACAATGGTAGAATTCATGCGTTCTAGGATTCTAGGATATAGACATATTTAAGACTCTAGAATACATACATTCTAAAATTCTAGAATTCAGGTCTTGTTAGGATTCTAGAATTTATACATGATAGGATACTAGAATTCACATATTCTATGATTCTAGAATTCAGACATTTTATGTTTCTAGAATTCAGACATTCTGAAATTCTGGAATTCAGCCATTGTTGGATTCTAGAATTGAGACCCTCTGCAACACACATTTTAGGAGTCTTGCATTCAGACATTCCATGATTCCCATATTCAGACATCTTATCATCCTAGAATTCAGACCTTCTAGGATTCTAGAATTTGCACTATTTACAGATTCTAGAATTCATACATTCAAGGAATCTATGATTCAGTCATGTTATGATTCTAGGATTTTGACATTTTACATTGTAGAATTCAGAGCCGTTTAAGATTCTAGAATGCATACATTCCAAGATTCTAGAATTCAAACCTGCTAAAATTCTAGAATTCAGACATCGTTGGATTCTGGAAATTTAACATTCTACAATTCTAGAACACACACATTTTCAGATTCTCGAATTCAGACGTGTTATGATTCTACAATTCTAGAATTTAGACATCCGGAACTTCTAAATTCTCACCTTTTTTTTTTTTTTTGGTTCTAGAATTCAGACATTTTAGGATTCTAGAATTCATGCATTTGAAGATTCTGAAATCCGGATCTTTTTTGGGATGCCAGAATTCAGATATTCTAGGGACCTAGGTTTCCTACTTTTTAGGTTTCTGGAAATCATACATTCTAGGATTCTGGAATTCCAGAATTCAGACCTTTAGAGCATTCTGGAGTTCATTCATTCTAGGATTCTAGATTTCAGACTTTTCTAGTATTCTAGAATTCATGTATTCTTATATTCTGGAATTGAGACCTTTTTCAGATTCTAGAATTCATACACCCTGGGATTCTAGCATTCATTCATTTTAGGATTCTAGAACTAAGACTTTTTATGGTCCTAGAATTCAGACATACTACCATTCGACAGTTCCGACATGCTTGCATTCTAGAATTCAGCATTTCTTCCATGGTAGAATTCACACATTTTAGAATTCGAAAATTTTGACATTTTAACGATTCCACAATTCATACATTTTTCGGATTCTAGAATTGAGGCATTTTATGATTCTAGAATTCATACATTCCGGAATTCTAGAATACAGACTTTTTAGGATTCAGAAATTTATACATTCTACGATTTTAGAGGTTAGACGTTTTAAAGATGCTAGAATTCAGACTTCTTTAGGATTCTAGAATTTGTGCCTTGTAGGATTCCAGAATTCACACTTTCTAGCATTCTAGATTTCAGATATTTCTTGATGCTAGAATTCAGTCATTGTAAAATTCTAGAATTCAGACATCATCGCTGGATTCTAAAATTAAGACTTTCCACAATTCTGGGACTAACATTTTTTAGGGTTTTAGAATTGAGACATTTTATCATTGTAGAATTCTAGAATATGGACATCCTCATATTCTAGAATTCAGACATTTTATGATTTTAGGATTCATACAGTTTAGCACTATAGAATTCAGACCTTTTTAAGATTCTAGAATTCATACATTTCAGGATTCTAGTATTCAGACATTCTATCATTCTTCCATTCATAGACCTTATGATTCTACAATTCATCTCTTCTAGGATTCTGGAACTCATCCTATATTATAATTCCCAATTTCAAACGTTCCTGTATTCTAGAATTTAGACATTTTGTGATTCTAGAATTCAGATATTCTAAAGCTCTAGAATTCAGATATGGTTGGAGTCCAGATTTCAGACTTTCTACAATTCTAGAACTCAGACATTTTGTGTTTCCAGAATTTCACACATTCCAGGATTCTAAAGTTCAATCCTGTCTTAGGATTCTAGAATGCGTACCTTCTAGGATTCTGGAATTCATACAGGTTGGGGTTCTAGAATTCATACATTCTAGGATTCCAGAATTCAAACCTTTATAGGATTCTAGAATTAATTCATTCAAGCATTCTAGAATCCGGACCTTTTTAGGATTCTAGAACTCATACATGCTAAGATTCCGGGATTTAGAACAGTTTAAGATTCTAGAATTCATACACTCTAAAATTCTAGAATGCCTACGTTCTAGGATTCTAAAATTCAGACTTTTTAAGGTTCTAGGATTCGGACATACTATAATTCTACAATTTCCACACTGCTTGAATTCTGGAATTCCGAATTTCTTCACTTATACCATTCTCGCATTTAAAAATTCTAGAATTCATGTATTCGGTGATTCTAGAATTCACACCTTCTCGGATTCTAGAATTCAGACCTCTTTAGGATTCCAGAATTCAGACTTTGTTCATTCTAGAACTCATGCATTAAAAGATTCTAGAATTCAGATCTATTTAGGATTCTAGAATTCATACATTCTAAGATTCTAGAATTCAGACCTAGTTAGGATTCTAGAATTCATACGTTTGGGCATTCTGGAATCCATACGTTCTAAACTTGCAAATTTTATGCATTCTACAATTCTAGGCTACACACCTTTCTAACATTGTGGAATCCATTCTTTCGAGGATTCTAAAATTCAGGCCTTCTTAAAGTTCTTGAATTCATACATTCTAGGATTCTAGGATTCTAGGATTTGGACACATTTAAGATTCTAGAATTCATACATTCTAAAATTCTGGAACCCAGATCTTGTTAGGATTCTAGAATGCATACATTATGGGATACTGGAATTCACCCATTCTGTGAGTCTAGAATTCAGACATTGTTTCTGGCATTCAGACGTTCTAAAATTCTAGAATTCAGACATCGTGGGTTTCTGGAACGGAGACATTCTGCAACACACATTTTAGTAGTCTTGCGTTCAGACATTCTGTGAATCTCGCATTCAGATATCCTATGATTCATGGAATCGTACCTTCCGGGATTCTGGAATTCACACTGTCCTAAGATTCCAGAACTCAGACGTTTCTTGATTCTACCATTCCGGAAATTAGACGTCCGGAGACTCTAGAATTCTAACATTTTATGACTCTAGAATTCAGACATTTTAGGATTCTAGAATTCAGACATTGGAAGATTCTAGAATTCGGACCTTTTAAAGATTCTAGAGTCCATACATTCTAGGAATCCATAATTCAGACATCTTCTGAGTCTAGGTTTTCGACATTTTCACATTGGAGAATTCAGACCTGTTGAAGATTCTAGAATGCATACATTCCGAGATTCTGGAATTCACACATACTAAAATTCTAGAATTGGGATACCTTTGGATTCTAGAATTCTATCTGTCTACAATTCTAGAACTCATACATTTTCTGATTCTAGAATTCAGATGTTTTATCGTTTTACAATTCTGTAATTTGGACATGTGCAGATTCAGGATTCCAGCGTTTTATGATTCTAGATTCCATTCATTTTTGGATTCTAGAGTTCAGACCCTTTATGATTCTAGAAATCTGACATTCGATGATTCTACATTTCAGAAATATTTGGGATTCTAGAATTCATACACTCTTGAAATCTAGAATTCATACATTCTAGGATTCTGGAATTCATGCATTCTCAAATTTAAAAAAGTCACACATTCCAGAATTCTAGAATACATGCCTTCTTAACATTGTAGAAGCCATTCTTTGTAGGATTCCAAAATTCAGACGTTTTTACAATGGTAGAATTCATGCGTTCTAGGATTCTAGGATATAGACATATTTAAGACTCTAGAATACATACATTCTAAAATTCTAGAATTCAGGTCTTGTTAGGATTCTAGAATTTATACATGATAGGATACTAGAATTCACATATTCTATGATTCTAGAATTCAGACATTTTATGTTTCTAGAATTCAGACATTCTGAAATTCTGGAATTCAGCCATTGTTGGATTCTAGAATTGAGACCCTCTGCAACACACATTTTAGGAGTCTTGCATTCAGACATTCCATGATTCCCATATTCAGACATCTTATCATCCTAGAATTCAGACCTTCTAGGATTCTAGAATTTGCACTATTTACAGATTCTAGAATTCATACATTCAAGGAATCTATGATTCAGTCATGTTATGATTCTAGGATTTTGACATTTTACATTGTAGAATTCAGAGCCGTTTAAGATTCTAGAATGCATACATTCCAAGATTCTAGAATTCACACCTGCTAAAATTCTAGAATTCAGACATCGTTGGATTCTGGAAATTTAACATTCTACAATTCTAGAACACACACATTTTCAGATTCTCGAATTCAGACGTGTTATGATTCTACAATTCTAGAATTTAGACATCCGGAACTTCTAAATTCTCACCTTTTTTTTTTTTTTGGTTCTAGAATTCAGACATTTTAGGATTCTAGAATTCATGCATTTGAAGATTCTGAAATCCGGATCTTTTTTGGGATGCCAGAATTCAGATATTCTAGGGACCTAGGTTTCCTACTTTTTAGGTTTCTGGAAATCATACATTCTAGGATTCTGGAATTCCAGAATTCAGACCTTTAGAGCATTCTGGAGTTCATTCATTCTAGGATTCTAGATTTCAGACTTTTCTAGTATTCTAGAATTCATGTATTCTTATATTCTGGAATTGAGACCTTTTTCAGATTCTAGAATTCATACACCCTGGGATTCTAGCATTCATTCATTTTAGGATTCTAGAACTAAGACTTTTTATGGTCCTAGAATTCAGACATACTACCATTCGACAGTTCCGACATGCTTGCATTCTAGAATTCAGCATTTCTTCCATGGTAGAATTCACACATTTTAGAATTCGAAAATTTTGACATTTTAACGATTCCACAATTCATACATTTTTCGGA
Organism: Saimiri boliviensis; assembly: GCF_048565385.1. Classification (NCBI taxonomy): domain Eukaryota; kingdom Metazoa; phylum Chordata; class Mammalia; order Primates; family Cebidae; genus Saimiri; species Saimiri boliviensis. The sequence continues at coordinate 79,859,638 of NC_133470.1, read as the reverse complement.
TTCTAGAATTGAGGCATTTTATGATTCTAGAATTCATACATTCCGGAATTCTAGAATACAGACTTTTTAGGATTCAGAAATTTATACATTCTACGATTTTAGAGGTTAGACGTTTTAAAGATGCTAGAATTCAGACTTCTTTAGGATTCTAGAATTTGTGCCTTGTAGGATTCCAGAATTCACACTTTCTAGCATTCTAGATTTCAGATATTTCTTGATGCTAGAATTCAGTCATTGTAAAATTCTAGAATTCAGACATCATCGCTGGATTCTAAAATTAAGACTTTCCACAATTCTGGGACTAACATTTTTTAGGGTTTTAGAATTGAGACATTTTATCATTGTAGAATTCTAGAATATGGACATCCTCATATTCTAGAATTCAGACATTTTATGATTTTAGGATTCATACAGTTTAGCACTATAGAATTCAGACCTTTTTAAGATTCTAGAATTCATACATTTCAGGATTCTAGTATTCAGACATTCTATCATTCTTCCATTCATAGACCTTATGATTCTACAATTCATCTCTTCTAGGATTCTGGAACTCATCCTATATTATAATTCCCAATTTCAAACGTTCCTGTATTCTAGAATTTAGACATTTTGTGATTCTAGAATTCAGATATTCTAAAGCTCTAGAATTCAGATATGGTTGGAGTCCAGATTTCAGACTTTCTACAATTCTAGAACTCAGACATTTTGTGTTTCCAGAATTTCACACATTCCAGGATTCTAAAGTTCAATCCTGTCTTAGGATTCTAGAATGCGTACCTTCTAGGATTCTGGAATTCATACAGGTTGGGGTTCTAGAATTCATACATTCTAGGATTCCAGAATTCAAACCTTTATAGGATTCTAGAATTAATTCATTCAAGCATTCTAGAATCCGGACCTTTTTAGGATTCTAGAACTCATACATGCTAAGATTCCGGGATTTAGAACAGTTTAAGATTCTAGAATTCATACACTCTAAAATTCTAGAATGCCTACGTTCTAGGATTCTAAAATTCAGACTTTTTAAGGTTCTAGGATTCGGACATACTATAATTCTACAATTTCCACACTGCTTGAATTCTGGAATTCCGAATTTCTTCACTTATACCATTCTCGCATTTAAAAATTCTAGAATTCATGTATTCGGTGATTCTAGAATTCACACCTTCTCGGATTCTAGAATTCAGACCTCTTTAGGATTCCAGAATTCAGACTTTGTTCATTCTAGAACTCATGCATTAAAAGATTCTAGAATTCAGATCTATTTAGGATTCTAGAATTCATACATTCTAAGATTCTAGAATTCAGACCTAGTTAGGATTCTAGAATTCATACGTTTGGGCATTCTGGAATCCATACGTTCTAAACTTGCAAATTTTATGCATTCTACAATTCTAGGCTACACACCTTTCTAACATTGTGGAATCCATTCTTTCGAGGATTCTAAAATTCAGGCCTTCTTAAAGTTCTTGAATTCATACATTCTAGGATTCTAGGATTCTAGGATTTGGACACATTTAAGATTCTAGAATTCATACATTCTAAAATTCTGGAACCCAGATCTTGTTAGGATTCTAGAATGCATACATTATGGGATACTGGAATTCACCCATTCTGTGAGTCTAGAATTCAGACATTGTTTCTGGCATTCAGACGTTCTAAAATTCTAGAATTCAGACATCGTGGGTTTCTGGAACGGAGACATTCTGCAACACACATTTTAGTAGTCTTGCGTTCAGACATTCTGTGAATCTCGCATTCAGATATCCTATGATTCATGGAATCGTACCTTCCGGGATTCTGGAATTCACACTGTCCTAAGATTCCAGAACTCAGACGTTTCTTGATTCTACCATTCCGGAAATTAGACGTCCGGAGACTCTAGAATTCTAACATTTTATGACTCTAGAATTCAGACATTTTAGGATTCTAGAATTCAGACATTGGAAGATTCTAGAATTCGGACCTTTTAAAGATTCTAGAGTCCATACATTCTAGGAATCCATAATTCAGACATCTTCTGAGTCTAGGTTTTCGACATTTTCACATTGGAGAATTCAGACCTGTTGAAGATTCTAGAATGCATACATTCCGAGATTCTGGAATTCACACATACTAAAATTCTAGAATTGGGATACCTTTGGATTCTAGAATTCTATCTGTCTACAATTCTAGAACTCATACATTTTCTGATTCTAGAATTCAGATGTTTTATCGTTTTACAATTCTGTAATTTGGACATGTGCAGATTCAGGATTCCAGCGTTTTATGATTCTAGATTCCATTCATTTTTGGATTCTAGAGTTCAGACCCTTTATGATTCTAGAAATCTGACATTCGATGATTCTACATTTCAGAAATATTTGGGATTCTAGAATTCATACACTCTTGAAATCTAGAATTCATACATTCTAGGATTCTGGAATTCATGCATTCTCAAATTTAAAAAAGTCACACATTCCAGAATTCTAGAATACATGCCTTCTTAACATTGTAGAAGCCATTCTTTGTAGGATTCCAAAATTCAGACGTTTTTACAATGGTAGAATTCATGCGTTCTAGGATTCTAGGATATAGACATATTTAAGACTCTAGAATACATACATTCTAAAATTCTAGAATTCAGGTCTTGTTAGGATTCTAGAATTTATACATGATAGGATACTAGAATTCACATATTCTATGATTCTAGAATTCAGACATTTTATGTTTCTAGAATTCAGACATTCTGAAATTCTGGAATTCAGCCATTGTTGGATTCTAGAATTGAGACCCTCTGCAACACACATTTTAGGAGTCTTGCATTCAGACATTCCATGATTCCCATATTCAGACATCTTATCATCCTAGAATTCAGACCTTCTAGGATTCTAGAATTTGCACTATTTACAGATTCTAGAATTCATACATTCAAGGAATCTATGATTCAGTCATGTTATGATTCTAGGATTTTGACATTTTTACATTGTAGAATTCAGAGCCGTTTAAGATTCTAGAATGCATACATTCCAAGATTCTAGAATTCACACCTGCTAAAATTCTAGAATTCAGACATCGTTGGATTCTGGAAATTTAACATTCTACAATTCTAGAACACACACATTTTCAGATTCTCGAATTCAGACGTGTTATGATTCTACAATTCTAGAATTTAGACATCCGGAACTTCTAAATTCTCACCTTTTTTTTTTTTTTTTTTTTTTTGGTTCTGGAATTCAGACATTTTAGGATTCTAGAATTCATGCATTTGAAGATTCTGAAATCCGGATCTTTTTTGGGATGCCAGAATTCATATATTCTAGGGACCTAGGTTTCCTACTTTTTAGGTTTCTGGAAATCATACATTCTAGGATTCTGGAATTCCAGAATTCAGACCTTTAGAGGATTCTGGAGTTCATTCATTCTAGGATTCTAGATTTCAGACTTTTCTAGTATTCTAGAATTCATGTATTCTTATATTCTGGAATTGAGACCTTTTTCAGATTCTAGAATTCATACACCCTGGGATTCTAGCATTCATTCATTTTAGGATTCTAGAACTAAGACTTTTTATGGTCCTAGAATTCAGACATACTACCATTCGACAGTTCCGACATGCTTGCATTCTAGAATTCAGCATTTCTTCCATGGTAGAATTCACACATTTTAGAATTCGAAAATTTTGACATTTTAACGATTCCACAATTCATACATTTTTCGGATTCTAGAATTGAGGCATTTTATGATTCTAGAATTCATACATTCCGGAATTCTAGAATACAGACTTTTTAGGATTCAGAAATTTATACATTCTACGATTTTAGAGGTTAGACGTTTTAAAGATGCTAGAATTCAGACTTCTTTAGGATTCTAGAATTTGTGCCTTGTAGGATTCCAGAATTCACACTTTCTAGCATTCTAGATTTCAGATATTTCTTGATGCTAGAATTCAGTCATTGTAAAATTCTAGAATTCAGACATCATCGCTGGATTCTAAAATTAAGACTTTCCACAATTCTGGGACTAACATTTTTTTAGGGTTTTAGAATTGAGACATTTTATCATTGTAGAATTCTAGAATATGGACATCCTCATATTCTAGAATTCAGACATTTTATGATTTTAGGATTCATACAGTTTAGCACTATAGAATTCAGACCTTTTTAAGATTCTAGAATTCATACATTTCAGGATTCTAGTATTCAGACATTCTATCATTCTTCCATTCATAGACCTTATGATTCTACAATTCATCTCTTCTAGGATTCTGGAACTCATCCTATATTATAATTCCCAATTCCAAACGTTCCTGTATTCTAGAATTTAGACATTTTGTGATTCTAGAATTCAGATATTCTAAAGCTCTAGAATTCAGATATGGTTGGAGTCCAGATTTCAGACTTTCTACAATTCTAGAACTCAGACATTTTGTGTTTCCAGAATTTCACACATTCCAGGATTCTAAAGTTCAATCCTGTCTTAGGATTCTAGAATGCGTACCTTCTAGGATTCTGGAATTCATACAGGTTGGGGTTCTAGAATTCATACATTCTAGGATTCCAGAATTCAAACCTTTATAGGATTCTAGAATTAATTCATTCAAGGATTCTAGAATCCGGACCTTTTTAGGATTCTAGAACTCATACATGCTAAGATTCCGGAATTTAGACCAGTTTAAGATTCTAGAATTCATACATTCTAAAATTCTAGAATGCCTACGTTCTAGGATTCTAAAATTCAGACTTTTTAAGGTTCTAGGATTCGGACATACTATAATTCTACAATTTCCACATTGCTTGAATTCTGGAATTCCGAATTTCTTCATTTGTACCATTCTCGCATTTAAAAATTCTAAAATTCATGTATTTGGTGATTCTAGAATTCACACCTTCTCGGATTCTAGAATTCAGACCTCTTTAGGATTCCAGAATTCAGACTTTGTTCATTCTAGAACTCATGCATTAAAAGATTCTAGAATTCAGATCTATTTAGGATTCTAGAATTCATACATTCTAAGATTCTAGAATTCAGACCTAGTTAGGATTCTAGAATTCATACGTTTGGGCATTCTGGAATCCATACGTTCTAAACTTGCAAATTTTATGCATTCTACAATTCTAGGCTACACACCTTTCTAACATTGTGGAATCCATTCTTTCGAGGATTCTAAAATTCAGGCCTTCTTAAAGTTCTTGAATTCATACATTCTAGGATTCTAGGATTCTAGGATTTGGACACATTTAAGATTCTAGAATTCATACATTCTAAAATTCTGGAACCCAGATCTTGTTAGGATTCTAGAATGCATACATTATGGGATACTGGAATTCACCCATTCTGTGAGTCTAGAATTCAGACATTGTTTCTGGCATTCAGACGTTCTAAAATTCTAGAATTCAGACATCGTGGGTTTCTGGAACGGAGACATTCTGCAACACACATTTTAGTAGTCTTGCGTTCAGACATTCTGTGAATCTCGCATTCAGATATCCTATGATTCATGGAATCGTACCTTCCGGGATTCTGGAATTCACACTGTCCTAAGATTCCAGAACTCAGACGTTTCTTGATTCTACCATTCCGGAAATTAGACGTCCGGAGACTCTAGAATTCTAACATTTTATGACTCTAGAATTCAGACATTTTAGGATTCTAGAATTCAGACATTGGAAGATTCTAGAATTCGGACCTTTTAAAGATTCTAGAGTCCATACATTCTAGGAATCCATAATTCAGACATCTTCTGAGTCTAGGTTTTCGACATTTTCACATTGGAGAATTCAGACCTGTTGAAGATTCTAGAATGCATACATTCCGAGATTCTGGAATTCACACATGCTAAAATTCTAGAATTGGGATACCTTTGGATTCTAGAATTCTATCTGTCTACAATTCTAGAACTCATACATTTTCTGATTCTAGAATTCAGATGTTTTATCGTTTTACAATTCTGTAATTTGGACATGTGCAGATTCAGGATTCCAGCGTTTTATGATTCTAGATTCCATTCATTTTTGGATTCTAGAGTTCAGACCCTTTATGATTCTAGAAATCTGACATTCGATGATTCTACATTTCAGAAATATTTGGGATTCTAGAATTCATACACTCTTGAAATCTAGAATTCATACATTCTAGGATTCTGGAATTCATGCATTCTCAAATTAAAAAAAGTCACACATTCCAGAATTCTAGAATACATGCCTTCTTAACATTGTAGAAGCCATTCTTTGTAGGATTCCAAAATTCAGACGTTTTTACAATGGTAGAATTCATGCGTTCTAGGATTCTAGGATATAGACATATTTAAGACTCTAGAATACATACATTCTAAAATTCTAGAATTCAGGTCTTGTTAGGATTCTAGAATTTATACATGATAGGATACTAGAATTCACATATTCTATGATTCTAGAATTCAGACATTTTATGTTTCTAGAATTCAGACATTCTGAAATTCTGGAATTCAGCCATTGTTGGATTCTAGAATTGAGACCCTCTGCAACACACATTTTAGGAGTCTTGCATTCAGACATTCCATGATTCCCATATTCAGACATCTTATCATCCTAGAATTCAGACCTTCTAGGATTCTAGAATTTGCACTATTTACAGATTCTAGAATTCATACATTCAAGGAATCTATGATTCAGTCATGTTATGATTCTAGGATTTTGACATTTTTACATTGTAGAATTCAGAGCCGTTTAAGATTCTAGAATGCATACATTCCAAGATTCTAGAATTCACACCTGCTAAAATTCTAGAATTCAGACATCGTTGGATTCTGGAAATTTAACATTCTACAATTCTAGAACACACACATTTTCAGATTCTCGAATTCAGACGTGTTATGATTCTACAATTCTAGAATTTAGACATCCGGAACTTCTAAATTCTCACCTTTTTTTTTTTTTTTTTTTTTTTTGGTTCTGGAATTCAGACATTTTAGGATTCTAGAATTCATGCATTTGAAGATTCTGAAATCCGGATCTTTTTTGGGATGCCAGAATTCATATATTCTAGGGACCTAGGTTTCCTACTTTTTAGGTTTCTGGAAATCATACATTCTAGGATTCTGGAATTCCAGAATTCAGACCTTTAGAGGATTCTGGAGTTCATTCATTCTAGGATTCTAGATTTCAGACTTTTCTAGTATTCTAGAATTCATGTATTCTTATATTCTGGAATTGAGACCTTTTTCAGATTCTAGAATTCATACACCCTGGGATTCTAGCATTCATTCATTTTAGGATTCTAGAACTAAGACTTTTTATGGTCCTAGAATTCAGACATACTACCATTCGACAGTTCCGACATGCTTGCATTCTAGAATTCAGCATTTCTTCCATGGTAGAATTCACACATTTTAGAATTCGAAAATTTTGACATTTTAACGATTCCACAATTCATACATTTTTCGGATTCTAGAATTGAGGCATTTTATGATTCTAGAATTCATACATTCCGGAATTCTAGAATACAGACTTTTTAGGATTCAGAAATTTATACATTCTACGATTTTAGAGGTTAGACGTTTTAAAGATGCTAGAATTCAGACTTCTTTAGGATTCTAGAATTTGTGCCTTGTAGGATTCCAGAATTCACACTTTCTAGCATTCTAGATTTCAGATATTTCTTGATGCTAGAATTCAGTCATTGTAAAATTCTAGAATTCAGACATCATCGCTGGATTCTAAAATTAAGACTTTCCACAATTCTGGGACTAACATTTTTTTAGGGTTTTAGAATTGAGACATTTTATCATTGTAGAATTCTAGAATATGGACATCCTCATATTCTAGAATTCAGACATTTTATGATTTTAGGATTCATACAGTTTAGCACTATAGAATTCAGACCTTTTTAAGATTCTAGAATTCATACATTTCAGGATTCTAGTATTCAGACATTCTATCATTCTTCCATTCATAGACCTTATGATTCTACAATTCATCTCTTCTAGGATTCTGGAACTCATCCTATATTATAATTCCCAATTCCAAACGTTCCTGTATTCTAGAATTTAGACATTTTGTGATTCTAGAATTCAGATATTCTAAAGCTCTAGAATTCAGATATGGTTGGAGTCCAGATTTCAGACTTTCTACAATTCTAGAACTCAGACATTTTGTGTTTCCAGAATTTCACACATTCCAGGATTCTAAAGTTCAATCCTGTCTTAGGATTCTAGAATGCGTACCTTCTAGGATTCTGGAATTCATACAGGTTGGGGTTCTAGAATTCATACATTCTAGGATTCCAGAATTCAAACCTTTATAGGATTCTAGAATTAATTCATTCAAGGATTCTAGAATCCGGACCTTTTTAGGATTCTAGAACTCATACATGCTAAGATTCCGGAATTTAGACCAGTTTAAGATTCTAGAATTCATACACTCTAAAATTCTAGAATGCCTACGTTCTAGGATTCTAAAATTCAGACTTTTTAAGGTTCTAGGATTCGGACATACTATAATTCTACAATTTCCACATTGCTTGAATTCTGGAATTCCGAATTTCTTCATTTGTACCATTCTCGCATTTAAAAATTCTAAAATTCATGTATTTGGTGATTCTAGAATTCACACCTTCTCGGATTCTAGAATTCAGACCTCTTTAGGATTCCAGAATTCAGACTTTGTTCATTCTAGAACTCATGCATTAAAAGATTCTAGAATTCAGATCTATTTAGGATTCTAGAATTCATACATTCTAAGATTCTAGAATTCAGACCTAGTTAGGATTCTAGAATTCATACGTTTGGGCATTCTGGAATCCATACGTTCTAAACTTGCAAATTTTATGCATTCTACAATTCTAGGCTACACACCTTTCTAACATTGTGGAATCCATTCTTTCGAGGATTCTAAAATTCAGGCCTTCTTAAAGTTCTTGAATTCATACATTCTAGGATTCTAGGATTCTAGGATTTGGACACATTTAAGATTCTAGAATTCATACATTCTAAAATTCTGGAACCCAGATCTTGTTAGGATTCTAGAATGCATACATTATGGGATACTGGAATTCACCCATTCTGTGAGTCTAGAATTCAGACATTGTTTCTGGCATTCAGACGTTCTAAAATTCTAGAATTCAGACATCGTGGGTTTCTGGAACGGAGACATTCTGCAACACACATTTTAGTAGTCTTGCGTTCAGACATTCTGTGAATCTCGCATTCAGATATCCTATGATTCATGGAATCGTACCTTCCGGGATTCTGGAATTCACACTGTCCTAAGATTCCAGAACTCAGAAGTTTTTTGATTCTACCATTCCGGAAATTAGACGTCCGGAGACTCTAGAATTCTAACATTTTATGACTCTAGAATTCAGACATTTTAGGATTCTAGAATTCAGACATTGGAAGATTCTAGAATTCGGACCTTTTAAAGATTCTAGAGTCCATACATTCTAGGAATCCATAATTCAGACATCTTCTGAGTCTAGGTTTTCGACATTTTCACATTGGAGAATTCAGACCTGTTGAAGATTCTAGAATGCATACATTCCGAGATTCTGGAATTCACACATGCTAAAATTCTAGAATTGGGATACCTTTGGATTCTAGAATTCTATCTGTCTACAATTCTAGAACTCATACATTTTCTGATTCTAGAATTCAGATGTTTTATCGTTTTACAATTCTGTAATTTGGACATGTGCAGATTCAGGATTCCAGCGTTTTATGATTCTAGATTCCATTCATTTTTGGATTCTAGAGTTCAGACCCTTTATGATTCTAGAAATCTGACATTCGATGATTCTACATTTCAGAAATATTTGGGATTCTAGAATTCATACACTCTTGAAATCTAGAATTCATACATTCTAGGATTCTGGAATTCATGCATTCTCAAATTTAAAAAAGTCACACATTCCAGAATTCTAGAATACATGCCTTCTTAACATTGTAGAAGCCATTCTTTGTAGGATTCCAAAATTCAGACGTTTTTACAATGGTAGAATTCATGCGTTCTAGGATTCTAGGATATAGACATATTTAAGACTCTAGAATACATACATTCTAAAATTCTAGAATTCAGGTCTTGTTAGGATTCTAGAATTTATACATGATAGGATACTAGAATTCACATATTCTATGATTCTAGAATTCAGACATTTTATGTTTCTAGAATTCAGACATTCTGAAATTCTGGAATTCAGCCATTGTTGGATTCTAGAATTGAGACCCTCTGCAACACACATTTTAGGAGTCTTGCATTCAGACATTCCATGATTCCCATATTCAGACATCTTATCATCCTAGAATTCAGACCTTCTAGGATTCTAGAATTTGCACTATTTACAGATTCTAGAATTCATACATTCAAGGAATCTATGATTCAGTCATGTTATGATTCTAGGATTTTGACATTTTTACATTGTAGAATTCAGAGCCGTTTAAGATTCTAGAATGCATACATTCCAAGATTCTAGAATTCACACCTGCTAAAATTCTAGAATTCAGACATCGTTGGATTCTGGAAATTTAACATTCTACAATTCTAGAACACACACATTTTCAGATTCTCGAATTCAGACGTGTTATGATTCTACAATTCTAGAATTTAGACATCCGGAACTTCTAAATTCTCACCTTTTTTTTTTTTTTTTTTTTTTTTGGTTCTAGAATTCAGACATTTTAGGATTCTAGAATTCATGCATTTGAAGATTCTGAAATCCGGATCTTTTTTGGGATGCCAGAATTCATATATTCTAGGGACCTAGGTTTCCTACTTTTTAGGTTTCTGGAAATCATACATTCTAGGATTCTGGAATTCCAGAATTCAGACCTTTAGAGGATTCTGGAGTTCATTCATTCTAGGATTCTAGATTTCAGACTTTTCTAGTATTCTAGAATTCATGTATTCTTATATTCTGGAATTGAGACCTTTTTCAGATTCTAGAATTCATACACCCTGGGATTCTAGCATTCATTCATTTTAGGATTCTAGAACTAAGACTTTTTATGGTCCTAGAATTCAGACATACTACCATTCGACAGTTCCGACATGCTTGCATTCTAGAATTCAGCATTTCTTCCATGGTAGAATTCACACATTTTAGAATTCGAAAATTTTGACATTTTAACGATTCCACAATTCATACATTATTCGGATTCTAGAATTGAGGCATTTTATGATTCTAGAATTCATACATTCCGGAATTCTAGAATACAGACTTTTTAGGATTCAGAAATTTATACATTCTACGATTTTAGAGGTTAGACGTTTTAAAGATGCTAGAATTCAGACTTCTTTAGGATTCTAGAATTTGTGCCTTGTAGGATTCCAGAATTCACACTTTCTAGCATTCTAGATTTCAGATATTTCTTGATGCTAGAATTCAGTCATTGTAAAATTCTAGAATTCAGACATCATCGCTGGATTCTAAAATTAAGACTTTCCACAATTCTGGGACTAACATTTTTTTAGGGTTTTAGAATTGAGACATTTTATCATTGTAGAATTCTAGAATATGGACATCCTCATATTCTAGAATTCAGACATTTTATGATTTTAGGATTCATACAGTTTAGCACTATAGAATTCAGACCTTTTTAAGATTCTAGAATTCATACATTTCAGGATTCTAGTATTCAGACATTCTATCATTCTTCCATTCATAGACCTTATGATTCTACAATTCATCTCTTCTAGGATTCTGGAACTCATCCTATATTATAATTCCCAATTTCAAACGTTCCTGTATTCTAGAATTTAGACATTTTGTGATTCTAGAATTCAGATATTCTAAAGCTCTAGAATTCAGATATGGTTGGAGTCCAGATTTCAGACTTTCTACAATTCTAGAACTCAGACATTTTGTGTTTCCAGAATTTCACACATTCCAGGATTCTAAAGTTCAATCCTGTCTTAGGATTCTAGAATGCGTACCTTCTAGGATTCTGGAATTCATACAGGTTGGGGTTCTAGAATTCATACATTCTAGGATTCCAGAATTCAAACCTTTATAGGATTCTAGAATTAATTCATTCAAGGATTCTAGAATCCGGACCTTTTTAGGATTCTAGAACTCATACATGCTAAGATTCCGGAATTTAGACCAGTTTAAGATTCTAGAATTCATACACTCTAAAATTCTAGAATGCCTACGTTCTAGGATTCTAAAATTCAGACTTTTTAAGGTTCTAGGATTCGGACATACTATAATTCTACAATTTCCACATTGCTTGAATTCTGGAATTCCGAATTTCTTCATTTGTACCATTCTCGCATTTAAAAATTCTAAAATTCATGTATTTGGTGATTCTAGAATTCACACCTTCTTGGATTCTAGAATTCAGACCTCTTTAGGATTCCAGAATTCAGACTTTGTTCATTCTAGAACTCATGCATTAAAAGATTCTAGAATTCAGATCTATTTAGGATTCTAGAATTCATACATTCTAAGATTCTAGAATTCAGACCTAGTTAGGATTCTAGAATTCATACGTTTGGGCATTCTGGAATCCATACGTTCTAAACTTGCAAATTTTATGCATTCTACAATTCTAGGCTACACACCTTTCTAACATTGTGGAATCCATTCTTTCGAGGATTCTAAAATTCAGGCCTTCTTAAAGTTCTTGAATTCATACATTCTAGGATTCTAGGATTCTAGGATTTGGACACATTTAAGATTCTAGAATTCATACATTCTAAAATTCTGGAACCCAGATCTTGTTAGGATTCTAGAATGCATACATTATGGGATACTGGAATTCACCCATTCTGTGAGTCTAGAATTCAGACATTGTTTCTGGCATTCAGACGTTCTAAAATTCTAGAATTCAGACATCGTGGGTTTCTGGAACGGAGACATTCTGCAACACACATTTTAGTAGTCTTGCGTTCAGACATTCTGTGAATCTCGCATTCAGATATCCTATGATTCATGGAATCGTACCTTCCGGGATTCTGGAATTCACACTGTCCTAAGATTCCAGAACTCAGAAGTTTTTTGATTCTACCATTCCGGAAATTAGACGTCCGGAGACTCTAGAATTCTAACATTTTATGACTCTAGAATTCAGACATTTTAGGATTCTAGAATTCAGACATTGGAAGATTCTAGAATTCGGACCTTTTAAAGATTCTAGAGTCCATACATTCTAGGAATCCATAATTCAGACATCTTCTGAGTCTAGGTTTTCGACATTTTCACATTGGAGAATTCAGACCTGTTGAAGATTCTAGAATGCATACATTCCGAGATTCTGGAATTCACACATGCTAAAATTCTAGAATTGGGATACCTTTGGATTCTAGAATTCTATCTGTCTACAATTCTAGAACTCATACATTTTCTGATTCTAGAATTCAGATGTTTTATCGTTTTACAATTCTGTAATTTGGACATGTGCAGATTCAGGATTCCAGCGTTTTATGATTCTAGATTCCATTCATTTTTGGATTCTAGAGTTCAGACCCTTTATGATTCTAGAAATCTGACATTCGATGATTCTACATTTCAGAAATATTTGGGATTCTAGAATTCATACACTCTTGAAATCTAGAATTCATACATTCTAGGATTCTGGAATTCATGCATTCTCAAATTAAAAAAAGTCACACATTCCAGAATTCTAGAATACATGCCTTCTTAACATTGTAGAAGCCATTCTTTGTAGGATTCCAAAATTCAGACGTTTTTACAATGGTAGAATTCATGCGTTCTAGGATTCTAGGATATAGACATATTTAAGACTCTAGAATACATACATTCTAAAATTCTAGAATTCAGGTCTTGTTAGGATTCTAGAATTTATACATGATAGGATACTAGAATTCACATATTCTATGATTCTAGAATTCAGACATTTTATGTTTCTAGAATTCAGACATTCTGAAATTCTGGAATTCAGCCATTGTTGGATTCTAGAATTGAGACCCTCTGCAACACACATTTTAGGAGTCTTGCATTCAGACATTCCATGATTCCCATATTCAGACATCTTATCATCCTAGAATTCAGACCTTCTAGGATTCTAGAATTTGCACTATTTACAGATTCTAGAATTCATACATTCAAGGAATCTATGATTCAGTCATGTTATGATTCTAGGATTTTGACATTTTTACATTGTAGAATTCAGAGCCGTTTAAGATTCTAGAATGCATACATTCCAAGATTCTAGAATTCACACCTGCTAAAATTCTAGAATTCAGACATCGTTGGATTCTGGAAATTTAACATTCTACAATTCTAGAACACACACATTTTCAGATTCTCGAATTCAGACGTGTTATGATTCTACAATTCTAGAATTTAGACATCCGGAACTTCTAAATTCTCACCTTTTTTTTTTTTTTTTTTTTGGTTCTAGAATTCAGACATTTTAGGATTCTAGAATTCATGCATTTGAAGATTCTGAAATCCGGATCTTTTTTGGGATGCCAGAATTCATATATTCTAGGGACCTAGGTTTCCTACTTTTTAGGTTTCTGGAAATCATACATTCTAGGATTCTGGAATTCCAGAATTCAGACCTTTAGAGGATTCTGGAGTTCATTCATTCTAGGATTCTAGATTTCAGACTTTTCTAGTATTCTAGAATTCATGTATTCTTATATTCTGGAATTGAGACCTTTTTCAGATTCTAGAATTCATACACCCTGGGATTCTAGCATTCATTCATTTTAGGATTCTAGAACTAAGACTTTTTATGGTCCTAGAATTCAGACATACTACCATTCGACAGTTCCGACATGCTTGCATTCTAGAATTCAGCATTTCTTCCATGGTAGAATTCACACATTTTAGAATTCGAAAATTTTGACATTTTAACGATTCCACAATTCATACATTTTTCGGATTCTAGAATTGAGGCATTTTATGATTCTAGAATTCATACATTCCGGAATTCTAGAATACAGACTTTTTAGGATTCAGAAATTTATACATTCTACGATTTTAGAGGTTAGACGTTTTAAAGATGCTAGAATTCAGACTTCTTTAGGATTCTAGAATTTGTGCCTTGTAGGATTCCAGAATTCACACTTTCTAGCATTCTAGATTTCAGATATTTCTTGATGCTAGAATTCAGTCATTGTAAAATTCTAGAATTCAGACATCATCGCTGGATTCTAAAATTAAGACTTTCCACAATTCTGGGACTAACATTTTTTTAGGGTTTTAGAATTGAGACATTTTATCATTGTAGAATTCTAGAATATGGACATCCTCATATTCTAGAATTCAGACATTTTATGATTTTAGGATTCATACAGTTTAGCACTATAGAATTCAGACCTTTTTAAGATTCTAGAATTCATACATTTCAGGATTCTAGTATTCAGACATTCTATCATTCTTCCATTCATAGACCTTATGATTCTACAATTCATCTCTTCTAGGATTCTGGAACTCATCCTATATTATAATTCCCAATTTCAAACGTTCCTGTATTCTAGAATTTAGACATTTTGTGATTCTAGAATTCAGATATTCTAAAGCTCTAGAATTCAGATATGGTTGGAGTCCAGATTTCAGACTTTCTACAATTCTAGAACTCAGACATTTTGTGTTTCCAGAATTTCACACATTCCAGGATTCTAAAGTTCAATCCTGTCTTAGGATTCTAGAATGCGTACCTTCTAGGATTCTGGAATTCATACAGGTTGGGGTTCTAGAATTCATACATTCTAGGATTCCAGAATTCAAACCTTTATAGGATTCTAGAATTAATTCATTCAAGGATTCTAGAATCCGGACCTTTTTAGGATTCTAGAACTCATACATGCTAAGATTCCGGAATTTAGACCAGTTTAAGATTCTAGAATTCATACACTCTAAAATTCTAGAATGCCTACGTTCTAGGATTCTAAAATTCAGACTTTTTAAGGTTCTAGGATTCGGACATACTATAATTCTACAATTTCCACATTGCTTGAATTCTGGAATTCCGAATTTCTTCATTTGTACCATTCTCGCATTTAAAAATTCTAAAATTCATGTATTTGGTGATTCTAGAATTCACACCTTCTCGGATTCTAGAATTCAGACCTCTTTAGGATTCCAGAATTCAGACTTTGTTCATTCTAGAACTCATGCATTAAAAGATTCTAGAATTCAGATCTATTTAGGATTCTAGAATTCATACATTCTAAGATTCTAGAATTCAGACCTAGTTAGGATTCTAGAATTCATACGTTTGGGCATTCTGGAATCCATACGTTCTAAACTTGCAAATTTTATGCATTCTACAATTCTAGGCTACACACCTTTCTAACATTGTGGAATCCATTCTTTCGAGGATTCTAAAATTCAGGCCTTCTTAAAGTTCTTGAATTCATACATTCTAGGATTCTAGGATTCTAGGATTTGGACACATTTAAGATTCTAGAATTCATACATTCTAAAATTCTGGAACCCAGATCTTGTTAGGATTCTAGAATGCATACATTATGGGATACTGGAATTCACCCATTCTGTGAGTCTAGAATTCAGACATTGTTTCTGGCATTCAGACGTTCTAAAATTCTAGAATTCAGACATCGTGGGTTTCTGGAACGGAGACATTCTGCAACACACATTTTAGTAGTCTTGCGTTCAGACATTCTGTGAATCTCGCATTCAGATATCCTATGATTCATGGAATCGTACCTTCCGGGATTCTGGAATTCACACTGTCCTAAGATTCCAGAACTCAGAAGTTTTTTGATTCTACCATTCCGGAAATTAGACGTCCGGAGACTCTAGAATTCTAACATTTTATGACTCTAGAATTCAGACATTTTAGGATTCTAGAATTCAGACATTGGAAGATTCTAGAATTCGGACCTTTTAAAGATTCTAGAGTCCATACATTCTAGGAATCCATAATTCAGACATCTTCTGAGTCTAGGTTTTCGACATTTTCACATTGGAGAATTCAGACCTGTTGAAGATTCTAGAATGCATACATTCCGAGATTCTGGAATTCACACATACTAAAATTCTAGAATTGGGATACCTTTGGATTCTAGAATTCTATCTGTCTACAATTCTAGAACTCATACATTTTCTGATTCTAGAATTCAGATGTTTTATCGTTTTACAATTCTGTAATTTGGACATGTGCAGATTCAGGATTCCAGCGTTTTATGATTCTAGATTCCATTCATTTTTGGATTCTAGAGATCAGACCCTTTATGATTCTAGAAATCTGACATTCGATGATTCTACATTTCAGAAATATTTGGGATTCTAGAATTCATACACTCTTGAAATCTAGAATTCATACATTCTAGGATTCTGGAATTCATGCATTCTCAAATTAAAAAAAGTCACACATTCCAGAATTCTAGAATACATGCCTTCTTAACATTGTAGAAGCCATTCTTTGTAGGATTCCAAAATTCAGACGTTTTTACAATGGTAGAATTCATGCGTTCTAGGATTCTAGGATATAGACATATTTAAGACTCTAGAATACATACATTCTAAAATTCTAGAATTCAGGTCTTGTTAGGATTCTAGAATTTATACATGATAGGATACTAGAATTCACATATTCTATGATTCTAGAATTCAGACATTTTATGTTTCTAGAATTCAGACATTCTGAAATTCTGGAATTCAGCCATTGTTGGATTCTAGAATTGAGACCCTCTGCAACACACATTTTAGGAGTCTTGCATTCAGACATTCCATGATTCCCATATTCAGACATCTTATCATCCTAGAATTCAGACCTTCTAGGATTCTAGAATTTGCACTATTTACAGATTCTAGAATTCATACATTCAAGGAATCTATGATTCAGTCATGTTATGATTCTAGGATTTTGACATTTTTACATTGTAGAATTCAGAGCCGTTTAAGATTCTAGAATGCATACATTCCAAGATTCTAGAATTCACACCTGCTAAAATTCTAGAATTCAGACATCGTTGGATTCTGGAAATTTAACATTCTACAATTCTAGAACACACACATTTTCAGATTCTCGAATTCAGACGTGTTATGATTCTACAATTCTAGAATTTAGACATCCGGAACTTCTAAATTCTCACCTTTTTTTTTTTTTTTTTTTGGTTCTAGAATTCAGACATTTTAGGATTCTAGAATTCATGCATTTGAAGATTCTGAAATCCGGATCTTTTTTGGGATGCCAGAATTCATATATTCTAGGGACCTAGGTTTCCTACTTTTTAGGTTTCTGGAAATCATACATTCTAGGATTCTGGAATTCCAGAATTCAGACCTTTAGAGGATTCTGGAGTTCATTCATTCTAGGATTCTAGATTTCAGACTTTTCTAGTATTCTAGAATTCATGTATTCTTATATTCTGGAATTGAGACCTTTTTCAGATTCTAGAATTCATACACCCTGGGATTCTAGCATTAATTCATTTTAGGATTCTAGAACTAAGACTTTTTATGGTCCTAGAATTCAGACATACTACCATTCGACAGTTCCGACATGCTTGCATTCTAGAATTCAGCATTTCTTCCATGGTAGAATTCACACATTTTAGAATTCGAAAATTTTGACATTTTAACGATTCCACAATTCATACATTTTTCGGATTCTAGAATTGAGGCATTTTATGATTCTAGAATTCATACATTCCGGAATTCTAGAATACAGACTTTTTAGGATTCAGAAATTTATACATTCTACGATTTTAGAGGTTAGACGTTTTAAAGATGCTAGAATTCAGACTTCTTTAGGATTCTAGAATTTGTGCCTTGTAGGATTCCAGAATTCACACTTTCTAGCATTCTAGATTTCAGATATTTCTTGATGCTAGAATTCAGTCATTGTAAAATTCTAGAATTCAGACATCATCGCTGGATTCTAAAATTAAGACTTTCCACAATTCTGGGACTAACATTTTTTTAGGGTTTTAGAATTGAGACATTTTATCATTGTAGAATTCTAGAATATGGACATCCTCATATTCTAGAATTCAGACATTTTATGATTTTAGGATTCATACAGTTTAGCACTATAGAATTCAGACCTTTTTAAGATTCTAGAATTCATACATTTCAGGATTCTAGTATTCAGACATTCTATCATTCTTCCATTCATAGACCTTATGATTCTACAATTCATCTCTTCTAGGATTCTGGAACTCATCCTATATTATAATTCCCAATTTCAAACGTTCCTGTATTCTAGAATTTAGACATTTTGTGATTCTAGAATTCAGATATTCTAAAGCTCTAGAATTCAGATATGGTTGGAGTCCAGATTTCAGACTTTCTACAATTCTAGAACTCAGACATTTTGTGTTTCCAGAATTTCACACATTCCAGGATTCTAAAGTTCAATCCTGTCTTAGGATTCTAGAATGCGTACCTTCTAGGATTCTGGAATTCATACAGGTTGGGGTTCTAGAATTCATACATTCTAGGATTCCAGAATTCAAACCTTTATAGGATTCTAGAATTAATTCATTCAAGGATTCTAGAATCCGGACCTTTTTAGGATTCTAGAACTCATACATGCTAAGATTCCGGAATTTAGACCAGTTTAAGATTCTAGAATTCATACACTCTAAAATTCTAGAATGCCTACGTTCTAGGATTCTAAAATTCAGACTTTTTAAGGTTCTAGGATTCGGACATACTATAATTCTACAATTTCCACATTGCTTGAATTCTGGAATTCCGAATTTCTTCATTTGTACCATTCTCGCATTTAAAAATTCTAAAATTCATGTATTTGGTGATTCTAGAATTCACACCTTCTCGGATTCTAGAATTCAGACCTCTTTAGGATTCCAGAATTCAGACTTTGTTCATTCTAGAACTCATGCATTAAAAGATTCTAGAATTCAGATCTATTTAGGATTCTAGAATTCATACATTCTAAGATTCTAGAATTCAGACCTAGTTAGGATTCTAGAATTCATACGTTTGGGCATTCTGGAATCCATACGTTCTAAACTTGCAAATTTTATGCATTCTACAATTCTAGGGTACACACCTTTCTAACATTGTGGAATCCATTCTTTCGAGGATTCTAAAATTCAGGCCTTCTTAAAGTTCTTGAATTCATACATTCTAGGATTCTAGGATTCTAGGATTTGGACACATTTAAGATTCTAGAATTCATACATTCTAAAATTCTGGAACCCAGATCTTGTTAGGATTCTAGAATGCATACATTATGGGATACTGGAATTCACCCATTCTGTGAGTCTAGAATTCAGACATTGTTTCTGGCATTCAGACGTTCTAAAATTCTAGAATTCAGACATCGTGGGTTTCTGGAACGGAGACATTCTGCAACACACATTTTAGTAGTCTTGCGTTCAGACATTCTGTGAATCTCGCATTCAGATATCCTATGATTCATGGAATCGTACCTTCCGGGATTCTGGAATTCACACTGTCCTAAGATTCCAGAACTCAGAAGTTTCTTGATTCTACCATTCCGGAAATTAGACGTCCGGAGACTCTAGAATTCTAACATTTTATGACTCTAGAATTCAGACATTTTAGGATTCTAGAATTCAGACATTGGAAGATTCTAGAATTCGGACCTTTTAAAGATTCTAGAGTCCATACATTCTAGGAATCCATAATTCAGACATCTTCTGAGTCTAGGTTTTCGACATTTTCACATTGGAGAATTCAGACCTGTTGAAGATTCTAGAATGCATACATTCCGAGATTCTGGAATTCACACATACTAAAATTCTAGAATTGGGATACCTTTGGATTCTAGAATTCTATCTGTCTACAATTCTAGAACTCATACATTTTCTGATTCTAGAATTCAGATGTTTTATCGTTTTACAATTCTGTAATTTGGACATGTGCAGATTCAGGATTCCAGCGTTTTATGATTCTAGATTCCATTCATTTTTGGATTCTAGAGTTCAGACCCTTTATGATTCTAGAAATATGACATTCGATGATTCTACATTTCAGAAATATTTGGGATTCTAGAATTCATACACTCTTGAAATCTAGAATTCATACATTCTAGGATTCTGGAATTCATGCATTCTCAAATTAAAAAAAGTCACACATTCCAGAATTCTAGAATACATGCCTTCTTAACATTGTAGAAGCCATTCTTTGTAGGATTCCAAAATTCAGACGTTTTTACAATGGTAGAATTCATGCGTTCTAGGATTCTAGGATATAGACATATTTAAGACTCTAGAATACATACATTCTAAAATTCTAGAATTCAGGTCTTGTTAGGATTCTAGAATTTATACATGATAGGATACTAGAATTCACATATTCTATGATTCTAGAATTCAGACATTTTATGTTTCTAGAATTCAGACATTCTGAAATTCTGGAATTCAGCCATTGTTGGATTCTAGAATTGAGACCCTCTGCAACACACATTTTAGGAGTCTTGCATTCAGACATTCCATGATTCCCATATTCAGACATCTTATCATCCTAGAATTCAGACCTTCTAGGATTCTAGAATTTGCACTATTTACAGATTCTAGAATTCATACATTCAAGGAATCTATGATTCAGTCATGTTATGATTCTAGGATTTTGACATTTTTACATTGTAGAATTCAGAGCCGTTTAAGATTCTAGAATGCATACATTCCAAGATTCTAGAATTCACACCTGCTAAAATTCTAGAATTCAGACATCGTTGGATTCTGGAAATTTAACATTCTACAATTCTAGAACACACACATTTTCAGATTCTCGAATTCAGACGTGTTATGATTCTACAATTCTAGAATTTAGACATCCGGAACTTCTAAATTCTCACCTTTTTTTTTTTTTTTTGGTTCTAGAATTCAGACATTTTAGGATTCTAGAATTCATGCATTTGAAGATTCTGAAATCCGGATCTTTTTTGGGATGCCAGAATTCATATATTCTAGGGACCTAGGTTTCCTACTTTTTAGGTTTCTGGAAATCATACATTCTAGGATTCTGGAATTCCAGAATTCAGACCTTTAGAGCATTCTGGAGTTCATTCATTCTAGGATTCTAGATTTCAGACTTTTCTAGTATTCTAGAATTCATGTATTCTTATATTCTGGAATTGAGACCTTTTTCAGATTCTAGAATTCATACACCCTGGGATTCTAGCATTCATTCATTTTAGGATTCTAGAACTAAGACTTTTTATGGTCCTAGAATTCAGACATACTACCATTCGACAGTTCCGACATGCTTGCATTCTAGAATTCAGCATTTCTTCCATGGTAGAATTCACACATTTTAGAATTCGAAAATTTTGACATTTTAACGATTCCACAATTCATACATTTTTCGGATTCTAGAATTGAGGCATTTTATGATTCTAGAATTCATACATTCCGGAATTCTAGAATACAGACTTTTTAGGATTCAGAAATTTATACATTCTACGATTTTAGAGGTTAGACGTTTTAAAGATGCTAGAATTCAGACTTCTTTAGGATTCTAGAATTTGTGCCTTGTAGGATTCCAGAATTCACACTTTCTAGCATTCTAGATTTCAGATATTTCTTGATGCTAGAATTCAGTCATTGTAAAATTCTAGAATTCAGACATCATCGCTGGATTCTAAAATTAAGACTTTCCACAATTCTGGGACTAACATTTTTTTAGGGTTTTAGAATTGAGACATTTTATCATTGTAGAATTCTAGAATATGGACATCCTCATATTCTAGAATTCAGACATTTTATGATTTTAGGATTCATACAGTTTAGCACTATAGAATTCAGACCTTTTTAAGATTCTAGAATTCATACATTTCAGGATTCTAGTATTCAGACATTCTATCATTCTTCCATTCATAGACCTTATGATTCTACAATTCATCTCTTCTAGGATTCTGGAACTCATCCTATATTATAATTCCCAATTTCAAACGTTCCTGTATTCTAGAATTTAGACATTTTGTGATTCTAGAATTCAGATATTCTAAAGCTCTAGAATTCAGATATGGTTGGAGTCCAGATTTCAGACTTTCTACAATTCTAGAACTCAGATATTTTGTGTTTTCAGAATTTCACACATTCCAGGATTCTAAAGTTCAATCCTGTCTTAGGATTCTAGAATGCGTACCTTCTAGGATTCTGGAATTCATACAGGTTGGGGTTCTAGAATTCATACATTCTAGGATTCCAGAATTCAAACCTTTATAGGATTCTAGAATTAATTCATTCAAGGATTCTAGAATCCGGACCTTTTTAGGATTCTAGAACTCATACATGCTAAGATTCCGGAATTTAGACCAGTTTAAGATTCTAGAATTCATACACTCTAAAATTCTAGAATGCCTACGTTCTAGGATTCTAAAATTCAGACTTTTTAAGGTTCTAGGATTCGGACATACTATAATTCTACAATTTCCACATTGCTTGAATTCTGGAATTCCGAATTTCTTCATTTGTACCATTCTCGCATTTAAAAATTCTAAAATTCATGTATGTGGTGATTCTAGAATTCACACCTCCTCGGATTCTAGAATTCAGACCTCTTTAGGATTCCAGAATTCAGACTTTGTTCATTCTAGAACTCATGCATTAAAAGATTCTAGAATTCAGATCTATTTAGGATTCTAGAATTCATACATTCTAAGATTCTAGAATTCAGACCTAGTTAGGATTCTAGAATTCATACGTTTGGGCATTCTGGAATCCATACGTTCTAAACTTGCAAATTTTATGCATTCTACAATTCTAGGCTACACACCTTTCTAACATTGTGGAATCCATTCTTTCGAGGATTCTAAAATTCAGGCCTTCTTAAAGTTCTTGAATTCATACATTCTAGGATTCTAGGATTCTAGGATTTGGACACATTTAAGATTCTAGAATTCATACATTCTAAAATTCTGGAACCCAGATCTTGTTAGGATTCTAGAATGCATACATTATGGGATACTGGAATTCACCCATTCTGTGAGTCTAGAATTCAGACATTGTTTCTGGCATTCAGACGTTCTAAAATTCTAGAATTCAGACATCGTGGGTTTCTGGAACGGAGACATTCTGCAACACACATTTTAGTAGTCTTGCGTTCAGACATTCTGTGAATCTCGCATTCAGATATCCTATGATTCATGGAATCGTACCTTCCGGGATTCTGGAATTCACACTGTCCTAAGATTCCAGAACTCAGACGTTTTTTGATTCAACCATTCCGGAAATTAGACGTCCGGAGACTCTAGAATTCTAACATTTTATGACTCTAGAATTCAGACATTTTAGGATTCTAGAATTCAGACATTGGAAGATTCTAGAATTCGGACCATTTAAAGATTCTAGAGTCCATACATTCTAGGAATCCATAATTCAGACATCTTCTGAGTCTAGGTTTTCGACATTTTCACATTGGAGAATTCAGACCTGTTGAAGATTCTAGAATGCATACATTCCGAGATTCTGGAATTCACACATACTAAAATTCTAGAATTGGGATACCTTTGGATTCTAGAATTCTATCTGTCTACAATTCTAGAACTCATACATTTTCTGATTCTAGAATTCAGATGTTTTATCGTTTTACAATTCTGTAATTTGGACATGTGCAGATTCAGGATTCCAGCGTTTTATGATTCTAGATTCCATTCATTTTTGGATTCTAGAGTTCAGACCCTTTATGATTCTAGAAATCTGACATTCGATGATTCTACATTTCAGAAATATTTGGGATTCTAGAATTCATACACTCTTGAAATCTAGAATTCATACATTCTAGGATTCTGGAATTCATGCATTCTCAAATTAAAAAAAGTCACACATTCCAGAATTCTAGAATACATGCCTTCTTAACATTGTAGAAGCCATTCTTTGTAGGATTCCAAAATTCAGACGTTTTTACAATGGTAGAATTCATGCGTTCTAGGATTCTAGGATATAGACATATTTAAGACTCTAGAATACATACATTCTAAAATTCTAGAATTCAGGTCTTGTTAGGATTCTAGAATTTATACATGATAGGATACTAGAATTCACATATTCTATGATTCTAGAATTCAGACATTTTATGTTTCTAGAATTCAGACATTCTGAAATTCTGGAATTCAGCCATTGTTGGATTCTAGAATTGAGACCCTCTGCAACACACATTTTAGGAGTCTTGCATTCAGACATTCCATGATTCCCATATTCAGACATCTTATCATCCTAGAATTCAGACCTTCTAGGATTCTAGAATTTGCACTATTTACAGATTCTAGAATTCATACATTCAAGGAATCTATGATTCAGTCATGTTATGATTCTAGGATTTTGACATTTTTACATTGTAGAATTCAGAGCCGTTTAAGATTCTAGAATGCATACATTCCAAGATTCTAGAATTCACAACAGCTAAAATTCTAGAATTCAGACATCGTTGGATTCTGGAAATTTAACATTCTACAATTCTAGAACACACACATTTTCAGATTCTCGAATTCAGACGTGTTATGATTCTACAATTCTAGAATTTAGACATCCGGAACTTCTAAATTCTCACCTTTTTTTTTTTTTTTTGGTTCTAGAATTCAGACATTTTAGGATTCTAGAATTCATGCATTTGAAGATTCTGAAATCCGGATCTTTTTTGGGATGCCAGAATTCATATATTCTAGGGACCTAGGTTTCCTACTTTTTAGGTTTCTGGAAATCATACATTCTAGGATTCTGGAATTCCAGAATTCAGACCTTTAGAGCATTCTGGAGTTCATTCATTCTAGGATTCTAGATTTCAGACTTTTCTAGTATTCTAGAATTCATGTATTCTTATATTCTGGAATTGAGACCTTTTTCAGATTCTAGAATTCATACACCCTGGGATTCTAGCATTCATTCATTTTAGGATTCTAGAACTAAGACTTTTTATGGTCCTAGAATTCAGACATACTACCATTCGACAGTTCCGACATGCTTGCATTCTAGAATTCAGCATTTCTTCCATGGTAGAATTCACACATTTTAGAATTCGAAAATTTTGACATTTTAACGATTCCACAATTCATACATTTTTCGGATTCTAGAATTGAGGCATTTTATGATTCTAGAATTCATACATTCCGGAATTCTAGAATACAGACTTTTTAGGATTCAGAAATTTATACATTCTACGATTTTAGAGGTTAGACGTTTTAAAGATGCTAGAATTCAGACTTCTTTAGGATTCTAGAATTTGTGCCTTGTAGGATTCCAGAATTCACACTTTCTAGCATTCTAGATTTCAGATATTTCTTGATGCTAGTATTCAGTCATTGTAAAATTCTAGAATTCAGACATCATCGCTGGATTCTGAAATTAAGACTTTCCACAATTCTGGGACTAACATTTTTTAGGGTTTTAGAATTGAGACATTTTATCATTGTAGAATTCTAGAATATGGACATCCTCATATTCTAGAATTCAGACATTTTATGATTTTAGGATTCATACAGTTTAGCACTATAGAATTCAGACCTTTTTAAGATTCTAGAATTCATACATTTCAGGATTCTAGTATTCAGACATTCTATCATTCTTCCATTCATAGACCTTATGATTCTACAATTCATCTCTTCTAGGATTCTGGAACTCATCCTATATTATAATTCCCAATTTCAAACGTTCCTGTATTCTAGAATTTAGACATTTTGTGATTCTAGAATTCAGATATTCTAAAGCTCTAGAATTCAGATATGGTTGGAGTCCAGATTTCAGACTTTCTACAATTCTAGAACTCAGACATTTTGTGTTTCCAGAATTTCACACATTCCAGGATTCTAAAGTTCAATCCTGTCTTAGGATTCTAGAATGCGTACCTTCTAGGATTCTGGAATTCATACAGGTTGGGGTTCTAGAATTCATACATTCTAGGATTCCAGAATTCAAACCTTTATAGGATTCTAGAATTAATTCATTCAAGGATTCTAGAATCCGGACCTTTTTAGGATTCTAGAACTCATACATGCTAAGATTCCGGAATTTAGACCAGTTTAAGATTCTAGAATTCATACACTCTAAAATTCTAGAATGCCTACGTTCTAGGATTCTAAAATTCAGACTTTTTAAGGTTCTAGGATTCGGACATACTATAATTCTACAATTTCCACATTGCTTGAATTCTGGAATTCCGAATTTCTTCATTTGTACCATTCTCGCATTTAAAAATTCTAAAATTCATGTATTTGGTGATTCTAGAATTCACACCTTCTCGGATTCTAGAATTCAGACCTCTTTAGGATTCCAGAATTCAGACTTTGTTCATTCTAGAACTCATGCATTAAAAGATTCTAGAATTCAGATCTATTTAGGATTCTAGAATTCATACATTCTAAGATTCTAGAATTCAGACCTAGTTAGGATTCTAGAATTCATACGTTTGGGCATTCTGGAATCCATACGTTCTAAACTTGCAAATTTTATGCATTCTACAATTCTAGGCTACACACCTTTCTAACATTGTGGAATCCATTCTTTCGAGGATTCTAAAATTCAGGCCTTCTTAAAGTTCTTGAATTCATACATTCTAGGATTCTAGGATTCTAGGATTTGGACACATTTAAGATTCTAGAATTCATACATTCTAAAATTCTGGAACCCAGATCTTGTTAGGATTCTAGAATGCATACATTATGGGATACTGGAATTCACCCATTCTGTGAGTCTAGAATTCAGACATTGTTTCTGGCATTCAGACGTTCTAAAATTCTAGAATTCAGACATCGTGGGTTTCTGGAACGGAGACATTCTGCAACACACATTTTAGTAGTCTTGCGTTCAGACATTCTGTGAATCTCGCATTCAGATATCCTATGATTCATGGAATCGTACCTTCCGGGATTCTGGAATTCACACTGTCCTAAGATTCCAGAACTCAGACGTTTTTTGATTCAACCATTCCGGAAATTAGACGTCCGGAGACTCTAGAATTCTAACATTTTATGACTCTAGAATTCAGACATTTTAGGATTCTAGAATTCAGACATTGGAAGATTCTAGAATTCGGACCTTTTAAAGATTCTAGAGTCCATACATTCTAGGAATCCATAATTCAGACATCTTCTGAGTCTAGGTTTTCGACATTTTCACATTGGAGAATTCAGACCTGTTGAAGATTCTAGAATGCATACATTCCGAGATTCTGGAATTCACACATACTAAAATTCTAGAATTGGGATACCTTTGGATTCTAGAATTCTATCTGTCTACAATTCTAGAACTCATACATTTTCTGATTCTAGAATTCAGATGTTTTATCGTTTTACAATTCTGTAATTTGGACATGTGCAGATTCAGGATTCCAGCGTTTTATGATTCTAGATTCCATTCATTTTTGGATTCTAGAGTTCAGACCCTTTATGATTCTAGAAATCTGACATTCGATGATTCTACATTTCAGAAATATTTGGGATTCTAGAATTCATACACTCTTGAAATCTAGAATTCATACATTCTAGGATTCTGGAATTCATGCATTCTCAAATTAAAAAAAGTCACACATTCCAGAATTCTAGAATACATGCCTTCTTAACATTGTAGAAGCCATTCTTTGTAGGATTCCAAAATTCAGACGTTTTTACAATGGTAGAATTCATGCGTTCTAGGATTCTAGGATATAGACATATTTAAGACTCTAGAATACATACATTCTAAAATTCTAGAATTCAGGTCTTGTTAGGATTCTAGAATTTATACATGATAGGATACTAGAATTCACATATTCTATGATTCTAGAATTCAGACATTTTATGTTTCTAGAATTCAGACATTCTGAAATTCTGGAATTCAGCCATTGTTGGATTCTAGAATTGAGACCCTCTGCAACACACATTTTAGGAGTCTTGCATTCAGACATTCCATGATTCCCATATTCAGACATCTTATCATCCTAGAATTCAGACCTTCTAGGATTCTAGAATTTGCACTATTTACAGATTCTAGAATTCATACATTCAAGGAATCTATGATTCAGTCATGTTATGATTCTAGGATTTTGACATTTTTACATTGTAGAATTCAGAGCCGTTTAAGATTCTAGAATGCATACATTCCAAGATTCTAGAATTCACAACAGCTAAAATTCTAGAATTCAGACATCGTTGGATTCTGGAAATTTAACATTCTACAATTCTAGAACACACACATTTTCAGATTCTCGAATTCAGACGTGTTATGATTCTACAATTCTAGAATTTAGACATCTGGAACTTCTAAATTCTCACCTTTTTTTTTTTTTTTTTGGTTCTAGAATTCAGACATTTTAGGATTCTAGAATTCATGCATTTGAAGATTCTGAAATCCGGATCTTTTTTGGGATGCCAGAATTCATATATTCTAGGGACCTAGGTTTCCTACTTTTTAGGTTTCTGGAAATCATACATTCTAGGATTCTGGAATTCCAGAATTCAGACCTTTAGAGCATTCTGGAGTTCATTCATTCTAGGATTCTAGATTTCAGACTTTTCTAGTATTCTAGAATTCATGTATTCTTATATTCTGGAATTGAGACCTTTTTCAGATTCTAGAATTCATACACCCTGGGATTCTAGCATTCATTCATTTTAGGATTCTAGAACTAAGACTTTTTATGGTCCTAGAATTCAGACATACTACCATTCGACAGTTCCGACATGCTTGCATTCTAGAATTCAGCATTTCTTCCATGGTAGAATTCACACATTTTAGAATTCGAAAATTTTGACATTTTAACGATTCCACAATTCATACATTTTTCGGATTCTAGAATTGAGGCATTTTATGATTCTAGAATTCATACATTCCGGAATTCTAGAATACAGACTTTTTAGGATTCAGAAATTTATACATTCTACGATTTTAGAGGTTAGACGTTTTAAAGATGCTAGAATTCAGACTTCTTTAGGATTCTAGAATTTGTGCCTTGTAGGATTCCAGAATTCACACTTTCTAGCATTCTAGATTTCAGATATTTCTTGATGCTAGTATTCAGTCATTGTAAAATTCTAGAATTCAGACATCATCGCTGGATTCTGAAATTAAGACTTTCCACAATTCTGGGACTAACATTTTTTAGGGTTTTAGAATTGAGACATTTTATCATTGTAGAATTCTAGAATATGGACATCCTCATATTCTAGAATTCAGACATTTTATGATTTTAGGATTCATACAGTTTAGCACTATAGAATTCAGACCTTTTTAAGATTCTAGAATTCATACATTTCAGGATTCTAGTATTCAGACATTGTATCATTCTTCCATTCATAGACCTTATGATTCTACAATTCATCTCTTCTAGGATTCTGGAACTCATCCTATATTATAATTCCCAATTTCAAACGTTCCTGTATTCTAGAATTTAGACATTTTGTGATTCTAGAATTCAGATATTCTAAAGCTCTAGAATTCAGATATGGTTGGAGTCCAGATTTCAGACTTTCTACAATTCTAGAACTCAGACATTTTGTGTTTCCAGAATTTCACACATTCCAGGATTCTAAAGTTCAATCCTGTCTTAGGATTCTAGAATGCGTACCTTCTAGGATTCTGGAATTCATACAGGTTGGGGTTCTAGAATTCATACATTCTAGGATTCCAGAATTCAAACCTTTATAGGATTCTAGAATTAATTCATTCAAGGATTCTAGAATCCGGACCTTTTTAGGATTCTAGAACTCATACATGCTAAGATTCCGGAATTTAGACCAGTTTAAGATTCTAGAATTCATACACTCTAAAATTCTAGAATGCCTACGTTCTAGGATTCTAAAATTCAGACTTTTTAAGGTTCTAGGATTCGGACATACTATAATTCTACAATTTCCACATTGCTTGAATTCTGGAATTCCGAATTTCTTCATTTGTACCATTCTCGCATTTAAAAATTCTAAAATTCATGTATTTGGTGATTCTAGAATTCACACCTTCTCGGATTCTAGAATTCAGACCTCTTTAGGATTCCAGAATTCAGACTTTGTTCATTCTAGAACTCATGCATTAAAAGATTCTAGAATTCAGATCTATTTAGGATTCTAGAATTCATACATTCTAAGATTCTAGAATTCAGACCTAGTTAGGATTCTAGAATTCATACGTTTGGGCATTCTGGAATCCATACGTTCTAAACTTGCAAATTTTATGCATTCTACAATTCTAGGCTACACACCTTTCTAACATTGTGGAATCCATTCTTTCGAGGATTCTAAAATTCAGGCCTTCTTAAAGTTCTTGAATTCATACATTCTAGGATTCTAGGATTCTAGGATTTGGACACATTTAAGATTCTAGAATTCATACATTCTAAAATTCTGGAACCCAGATCTTGTTAGGATTCTAGAATGCATACATTATGGGATACTGGAATTCACCCATTCTGTGAGTCTAGAATTCAGACATTGTTTCTGGCATTCAGACGTTCTAAAATTCTAGAATTCAGACATCGTGGGTTTCTGGAACGGAGACATTCTGCAACACACATTTTAGTAGTCTTGCGTTCAGACATTCTGTGAATCTCGCATTCAGATATCCTATGATTCATGGAATCGTACCTTCCGGGATTCTGGAATTCACACTGTCCTAAGATTCCAGAACTCAGACGTTTTTTGATTCAACCATTCCGGAAATTAGACGTCCGGAGACTCTAGAATTCTAACATTTTATGACTCTAGAATTCAGACATTTTAGGATTCTAGAATTCAGACATTGGAAGATTCTAGAATTCGGACCTTTTAAAGATTCTAGAGTCCATACATTCTAGGAATCCATAATTCAGACATCTTCTGAGTCTAGGTTTTCGACATTTTCACATTGGAGAATTCAGACCTGTTGAAGATTCTAGAATGCATACATTCCGAGATTCTGGAATTCACACATACTAAAATTCTAGAATTGGGATACCTTTGGATTCTAGAATTCTATCTGTCTACAATTCTAGAACTCATACATTTTCTGATTCTAGAATTCAGATGTTTTATCGTTTTACAATTCTGTAATTTGGACATGTGCAGATTCAGGATTCCAGCGTTTTATGATTCTAGATTCCATTCATTTTTGGATTCTAGAGTTCAGACCCTTTATGATTCTAGAAATCTGACATTCGATGATTCTACATTTCAGAAATATTTGGGATTCTAGAATTCATACACTCTTGAAATCTAGAATTCATACATTCTAGGATTCTGGAATTCATGCATTCTCAAATTAAAAAAAGTCACACATTCCAGAATTCTAGAATACATGCCTTCTTAACATTGTAGAAGCCATTCTTTCTAGGATTCCAAAATTCAGACGTTTTTACAATGGTAGAATTCATGCGTTCTAGGATTCTAGGATATAGACATATTTAAGACTCTAGAATACATACATTCTAAAATTCTAGAATTCAGGTCTTGTTAGGATTCTAGAATTTATACATGATAGGATACTAGAATTCACATATTCTATGATTCTAGAATTCAGACATTTTATGTTTCTAGAATTCAGACATTCTGAAATTCTGGAATTCAGCCATTGTTGGATTCTAGAATTGAGACCCTCTGCAACACACATTTTAGGAGTCTTGCATTCAGACATTCCATGATTCCCATATTCAGACATCTTATCATCCTAGAATTCAGACCTTCTAGGATTCTAGAATTTGCACTATTTACAGATTCTAGAATTCATACATTCAAGGAATCTATGATTCAGTCATGTTATGATTCTAGGATTTTGACATTTTTACATTGTAGAATTCAGAGCCGTTTAAGATTCTAGAATGCATACATTCCAAGATTCTAGAATTCACAACAGCTAAAATTCTAGAATTCAGACATCGTTGGATTCTGGAAATTTAACATTCTACAATTCTAGAACACACACATTTTCAGATTCTCGAATTCAGACGTGTTATGATTCTACAATTCTAGAATTTAGACATCCGGAACTTCTAAATTCTCACCTTTTTTTTTTTTTTTTGGTTCTAGAATTCAGACATTTTAGGATTCTAGAATTCATGCATTTGAAGATTCTGAAATCCGGATCTTTTTTGGGATGCCAGAATTCATATATTCTAGGGACCTAGGTTTCCTACTTTTTAGGTTTCTGGAAATCATACATTCTAGGATTCTGGAATTCCAGAATTCAGACCTTTAGAGCATTCTGGAGTTCATTCATTCTAGGATTCTAGATTTCAGACTTTTCTAGTATTCTAGAATTCATGTATTCTTATATTCTGGAATTGAGACCTTTTTCAGATTCTAGAATTCATACACCCTGGGATTCTAGCATTCATTCATTTTAGGATTCTAGAACTAAGACTTTTTATGGTCCTAGAATTCAGACATACTACCATTCGACAGTTCCGACATGCTTGCATTCTAGAATTCAGCATTTCTTCCATGGTAGAATTCACACATTTTAGAATTCGAAAATTTTGACATTTTAACGATTCCACAATTCATACATTTTTCGGATTCTAGAATTGAGGCATTTTATGATTCTAGAATTCATACATTCCGGAATTCTAGAATACAGACTTTTTAGGATTCAGAAATTTATACATTCTACGATTTTAGAGGTTAGACGTTTTAAAGATGCTAGAATTCAGACTTCTTTAGGATTCTAGAATTTGTGCCTTGTAGGATTCCAGAATTCACACTTTCTAGCATTCTAGATTTCAGATATTTCTTGATGCTAGAATTCAGTCATTGTAAAATTCTAGAATTCAGACATCATCGCTGGATTCTAAAATTAAGACTTTCCACAATTCTGGGACTAACATTTTTTTAGGGTTTTAGAATTGAGACATTTTATCATTGTAGAATTCTAGAATATGGACATCCTCATATTCTAGAATTCAGACATTTTATGATTTTAGGATTCATACAGTTTAGCACTATAGAATTCAGACCTTTTTAAGATTCTAGAATTCATACATTTCAGGATTCTAGTATTCAGACATTCTATCATTCTTCCATTCATAGACCTTATGATTCTACAATTCATCTCTTCTAGGATTCTGGAACTCATCCTATATTATAATTCCCAATTTCAAACGTTCCTGTATTCTAGAATTTAGACATTTTGTGATTCTAGAATTCAGATATTCTAAAGCTCTAGAATTCAGATATGGTTGGAGTCCAGATTTCAGACTTTCTACAATTCTAGAACTCAGATATTTTGTGTTTTCAGAATTTCACACATTCCAGGATTCTAAAGTTCAATCCTGTCTTAGGATTCTAGAATGCGTACCTTCTAGGATTCTGGAATTCATACAGGTTGGGGTTCTAGAATTCATACATTCTAGGATTCCAGAATTCAAACCTTTATAGGATTCTAGAATTAATTCATTCAAGGATTCTAGAATCCGGACCTTTTTAGGATTCTAGAACTCATACATGCTAAGATTCCGGAATTTAGACCAGTTTAAGATTCTAGAATTCATACACTCTAAAATTCTAGAATGCCTACGTTCTAGGATTCTAAAATTCAGACTTTTTAAGGTTCTAGGATTCGGACATACTATAATTCTACAATTTCCACATTGCTTGAATTCTGGAATTCCGAATTTCTTCATTTGTACCATTCTCGCATTTAAAAATTCTAAAATTCATGTATGTGGTGATTCTAGAATTCACACCTCCTCGGATTCTAGAATTCAGACCTCTTTAGGATTCCAGAATTCAGACTTTGTTCATTCTAGAACTCATGCATTAAAAGATTCTAGAATTCAGATCTATTTAGGATTCTAGAATTCATACATTCTAAGATTCTAGAATTCAGACCTAGTTAGGATTCTAGAATTCATACGTTTGGGCATTCTGGAATCCATACGTTCTAAACTTGCAAATTTTATGCATTCTACAATTCTAGGCTACACACCTTTCTAACATTGTGGAATCCATTCTTTCGAGGATTCTAAAATTCAGGCCTTCTTAAAGTTCTTGAATTCATACATTCTAGGATTCTAGGATTCTAGGATTTGGACACATTTAAGATTCTAGAATTCATACATTCTAAAATTCTGGAACCCAGATCTTGTTAGGATTCTAGAATGCATACATTATGGGATACTGGAATTCACCCATTCTGTGAGTCTAGAATTCAGACATTGTTTCTGGCATTCAGACGTTCTAAAATTCTAGAATTCAGACATCGTGGGTTTCTGGAACGGAGACATTCTGCAACACACATTTTAGTAGTCTTGCGTTCAGACGTTCTGTGAATCTCGCATTCAGATATCCTATGATTCATGGAATCGTACCTTCCGGGATTCTGGAATTCACACTGTCCTAAGATTCCAGAACTCAGACGTTTTTTGATTCAACCATTCCGGAAATTAGACGTCCGGAGACTCTAGAATTCTAACATTTTATGACTCTAGAATTCAGACATTTTAGGATTCTAGAATTCAGACATTGGAAGATTCTAGAATTCGGACCTTTTAAAGATTCTAGAGTCCATACATTCTAGGAATCCATAATTCAGACATCTTCTGAGTCTAGGTTTTCGACATTTTCACATTGGAGAATTCAGACCTGTTGAAGATTCTAGAATGCATACATTCCGAGATTCTGGAATTCACACATACTAAAATTCTAGAATTGGGATACCTTTGGATTCTAGAATTCTATCTGTCTACAATTCTAGAACTCATACATTTTCTGATTCTAGAATTCAGATGTTTTATCGTTTTACAATTCTGTAATTTGGACATGTGCAGATTCAGGATTCCAGCGTTTTATGATTCTAGATTCCATTCATTTTTGGATTCTAGAGTTCAGACCCTTTATGATTCTAGAAATCTGACATTCGATGATTCTACATTTCAGAAATATTTGGGATTCTAGAATTCATACACTCTTGAAATCTAGAATTCATACATTCTAGGATTCTGGAATTCATGCATTCTCAAATTAAAAAAAGTCACACATTCCAGAATTCTAGAATACATGCCTTCTTAACATTGTAGAAGCCATTCTTTGTAGGATTCCAAAATTCAGACGTTTTTACAATGGTAGAATTCATGCGTTCTAGGATTCTAGGATATAGACATATTTAAGACTCTAGAATACATACATTCTAAAATTCTAGAATTCAGGTCTTGTTAGGATTCTAGAATTTATACATGATAGGATACTAGAATTCACATATTCTATGATTCTAGAATTCAGACATTTTATGTTTCTAGAATTCAGACATTCTGAAATTCTGGAATTCAGCCATTGTTGGATTCTAGAATTGAGACCCTCTGCAACACACATTTTAGGAGTCTTGCATTCAGACATTCCATGATTCCCATATTCAGACATCTTATCATCCTAGAATTCAGACCTTCTAGGATTCTAGAATTTGCACTATTTACAGATTCTAGAATTCATACATTCAAGGAATCTATGATTCAGTCATGTTATGATTCTAGGATTTTGACATTTTTACATTGTAGAATTCAGAGCCGTTTAAGATTCTAGAATGCATACATTCCAAGATTCTAGAATTCACAACAGCTAAAATTCTAGAATTCAGACATCGTTGGATTCTGGAAATTTAACATTCTACAATTCTAGAACACACACATTTTCAGATTCTCGAATTCAGACGTGTTATGATTCTACAATTCTAGAATTTAGACATCCGGAACTTCTAAATTCTCACCTTTTTTTTTTTTTTTTGGTTCTAGAATTCAGACATTTTAGGATTCTAGAATTCATGCATTTGAAGATTCTGAAATCCGGATCTTTTTTGGGATGCCAGAATTCATATATTCTAGGGACCTAGGTTTCCTACTTTTTAGGTTTCTGGAAATCATACATTCTAGGATTCTGGAATTCCAGAATTCAGACCTTTAGAGCATTCTGGAGTTCATTCATTCTAGGATTCTAGATTTCAGACTTTTCTAGTATTCTAGAATTCATGTATTCTTATATTCTGGAATTGAGACCTTTTTCAGATTCTAGAATTCATACACCCTGGGATTCTAGCATTCATTCATTTTAGGATTCTAGAACTAAGACTTTTTATGGTCCTAGAATTCAGACATACTACCATTCGACAGTTCCGACATGCTTGCATTCTAGAATTCAGCATTTC
Organism: Saimiri boliviensis; assembly: GCF_048565385.1. Lineage (NCBI taxonomy): Eukaryota > Metazoa > Chordata > Mammalia > Primates > Cebidae > Saimiri > Saimiri boliviensis. The sequence continues at coordinate 79,822,739 of NC_133470.1, read as the reverse complement.
TTCCATGGTAGAATTCACACATTTTAGAATTCGAAAATTTTGACATTTTAACGATTCCACAATTCATACATTTTTCGGATTCTAGAATTGAGGCATTTTATGATTCTAGAATTCATACATTCCGGAATTCTAGAATACAGACTTTTTAGGATTCAGAAATTTATACATTCTACGATTTTAGAGGTTAGACGTTTTAAAGATGCTAGAATTCAGACTTCTTTAGGATTCTAGAATTTGTGCCTTGTAGGATTCCAGAATTCACACTTTCTAGCATTCTAGATTTCAGATATTTCTTGATGCTAGTATTCAGTCATTGTAAAATTCTAGAATTCAGACATCATCGCTGGATTCTAAAATTAAGACTTTCCACAATTCTGGGACTAACATTTTTTAGGGTTTTAGAATTGAGACATTTTATCATTGTAGAATTCTAGAATATGGACATCCTCATATTCTAGAATTCAGACATTTTATGATTTTAGGATTCATACAGTTTAGCACTATAGAATTCAGACCTTTTTAAGATTCTAGAATTCATACATTTCAGGATTCTAGTATTCAGACATTCTATCATTCTTCCATTCATAGACCTTATGATTCTACAATTCATCTCTTCTAGGATTCTGGAACTCATCCTATATTATAATTCCCAATTTCAAACGTTCCTGTATTCTAGAATTTAGACATTTTGTGATTCTAGAATTCAGATATTCTAAAGCTCTAGAATTCAGATATGGTTGGAGTCCAGATTTCAGACTTTCTACAATTCTAGAACTCAGATATTTTGTGTTTTCAGAATTTCACACATTCCAGGATTCTAAAGTTCAATCCTGTCTTAGGATTCTAGAATGCGTACCTTCTAGGATTCTGGAATTCATACAGGTTGGGGTTCTAGAATTCATACATTCTAGGATTCCAGAATTCAAACCTTTATAGGATTCTAGAATTAATTCATTCAAGGATTCTAGAATCCGGACCTTTTTAGGATTCTAGAACTCATACATGCTAAGATTCCGGAATTTAGACCAGTTTAAGATTCTAGAATTCATACACTCTAAAATTCTAGAATGCCTACGTTCTAGGATTCTAAAATTCAGACTTTTTAAGGTTCTAGGATTCGGACATACTATAATTCTACAATTTCCACATTGCTTGAATTCTGGAATTCCGAATTTCTTCATTTGTACCATTCTCGCATTTAAAAATTCTAAAATTCATGTATGTGGTGATTCTAGAATTCACACCTCCTCGGATTCTAGAATTCAGACCTCTTTAGGATTCCAGAATTCAGACTTTGTTCATTCTAGAACTCATGCATTAAAAGATTCTAGAATTCAGATCTATTTAGGATTCTAGAATTCATACATTCTAAGATTCTAGAATTCAGACCTAGTTAGGATTCTAGAATTCATACGTTTGGGCATTCTGGAATCCATACGTTCTAAACTTGCAAATTTTATGCATTCTACAATTCTAGGCTACACACCTTTCTAACATTGTGGAATCCATTCTTTCGAGGATTCTAAAATTCAGGCCTTCTTAAAGTTCTTGAATTCATACATTCTAGGATTCTAGGATTCTAGGATTTGGACACATTTAAGATTCTAGAATTCATACATTCTAAAATTCTGGAACCCAGATCTTGTTAGGATTCTAGAATGCATACATTATGGGATACTGGAATTCACCCATTCTGTGAGTCTAGAATTCAGACATTGTTTCTGGCATTCAGACGTTCTAAAATTCTAGAATTCAGACATCGTGGGTTTCTGGAACGGAGACATTCTGCAACACACATTTTAGTAGTCTTGCGTTCAGACGTTCTGTGAATCTCGCATTCAGATATCCTATGATTCATGGAATCGTACCTTCCGGGATTCTGGAATTCACACTGTCCTAAGATTCCAGAACTCAGACGTTTTTTGATTCAACCATTCCGGAAATTAGACGTCCGGAGACTCTAGAATTCTAACATTTTATGACTCTAGAATTCAGACATTTTAGGATTCTAGAATTCAGACATTGGAAGATTCTAGAATTCGGACCTTTTAAAGATTCTAGAGTCCATACATTCTAGGAATCCATAATTCAGACATCTTCTGAGTCTAGGTTTTCGACATTTTCACATTGGAGAATTCAGACCTGTTGAAGATTCTAGAATGCATACATTCCGAGATTCTGGAATTCACACATACTAAAATTCTAGAATTGGGATACCTTTGGATTCTAGAATTCTATCTGTCTACAATTCTAGAACTCATACATTTTCTGATTCTAGAATTCAGATGTTTTATCGTTTTACAATTCTGTAATTTGGACATGTGCAGATTCAGGATTCCAGCGTTTTATGATTCTAGATTCCATTCATTTTTGGATTCTAGAGTTCAGACCCTTTATGATTCTAGAAATCTGACATTCGATGATTCTACATTTCAGAAATATTTGGGATTCTAGAATTCATACACTCTTGAAATCTAGAATTCATACATTCTAGGATTCTGGAATTCATGCATTCTCAAATTAAAAAAAGTCACACATTCCAGAATTCTAGAATACATGCCTTCTTAACATTGTAGAAGCCATTCTTTGTAGGATTCCAAAATTCAGACGTTTTTACAATGGTAGAATTCATGCGTTCTAGGATTCTAGGATATAGACATATTTAAGACTCTAGAATACATACATTCTAAAATTCTAGAATTCAGGTCTTGTTAGGATTCTAGAATTTATACATGATAGGATACTAGAATTCACATATTCTATGATTCTAGAATTCAGACATTTTATGTTTCTAGAATTCAGACATTCTGAAATTCTGGAATTCAGCCATTGTTGGATTCTAGAATTGAGACCCTCTGCAACACACATTTTAGGAGTCTTGCATTCAGACATTCCATGATTCCCATATTCAGACATCTTATCATCCTAGAATTCAGACCTTCTAGGATTCTAGAATTTGCACTATTTACAGATTCTAGAATTCATACATTCAAGGAATCTATGATTCAGTCATGTTATGATTCTAGGATTTTGACATTTTTACATTGTAGAATTCAGAGCCGTTTAAGATTCTAGAATGCATACATTCCAAGATTCTAGAATTCACAACAGCTAAAATTCTAGAATTCAGACATCGTTGGATTCTGGAAATTTAACATTCTACAATTCTAGAACACACACATTTTCAGATTCTCGAATTCAGACGTGTTATGATTCTACAATTCTAGAATTTAGACATCCGGAACTTCTAAATTCTCACCTTTTTTTTTTTTTTTTGGTTCTAGAATTCAGACATTTTAGGATTCTAGAATTCATGCATTTGAAGATTCTGAAATCCGGATCTTTTTTGGGATGCCAGAATTCATATATTCTAGGGACCTAGGTTTCCTACTTTTTAGGTTTCTGGAAATCATACATTCTAGGATTCTGGAATTCCAGAATTCAGACCTTTAGAGCATTCTGGAGTTCATTCATTCTAGGATTCTAGATTTCAGACTTTTCTAGTATTCTAGAATTCATGTATTCTTATATTCTGGAATTGAGACCTTTTTCAGATTCTAGAATTCATACACCCTGGGATTCTAGCATTCATTCATTTTAGGATTCTAGAACTAAGACTTTTTATGGTCCTAGAATTCAGACATACTACCATTCGACAGTTCCGACATGCTTGCATTCTAGAATTCAGCATTTCTTCCATGGTAGAATTCACACATTTTAGAATTCGAAAATTTTGACATTTTAACGATTCCACAATTCATACATTTTTCGGATTCTAGAATTGAGGCATTTTATGATTCTAGAATTCATACATTCCGGAATTCTAGAATACAGACTTTTTAGGATTCAGAAATTTATACATTCTACGATTTTAGAGGTTAGACGTTTTAAAGATGCTAGAATTCAGACTTCTTTAGGATTCTAGAATTTGTGCCTTGTAGGATTCCAGAATTCACACTTTCTAGCATTCTAGATTTCAGATATTTCTTGATGCTAGTATTCAGTCATTGTAAAATTCTAGAATTCAGACATCATCGCTGGATTCTAAAATTAAGACTTTCCACAATTCTGGGACTAACATTTTTTAGGGTTTTAGAATTGAGACATTTTATCATTGTAGAATTCTAGAATATGGACATCCTCATATTCTAGAATTCAGACATTTTATGATTTTAGGATTCATACAGTTTAGCACTATAGAATTCAGACCTTTTTAAGATTCTAGAATTCATACATTTCAGGATTCTAGTATTCAGACATTCTATCATTCTTCCATTCATAGACCTTATGATTCTACAATTCATCTCTTCTAGGATTCTGGAACTCATCCTATATTATAATTCCCAATTCCAAACGTTCCTGTATTCTAGAATTTAGACATTTTGTGATTCTAGAATTCAGATATTCTAAAGCTCTAGAATTCAGATATGGTTGGAGTCCAGATTTCAGACTTTCTACAATTCTAGAACTCAGACATTTTGTGTTTCCAGAATTTCACACATTCCAGGATTCTAAAGTTCAATCCTGTCTTAGGATTCTAGAATGCGTACCTTCTAGGATTCTGGAATTCATACAGGTTGGGGTTCTAGAATTCATACATTCTAGGATTCCAGAATTCAAACCTTTATAGGATTCTAGAATTAATTCATTCAAGGATTCTAGAATCCGGACCTTTTTAGGATTCTAGAACTCATACATGCTAAGATTCCGGAATTTAGACCAGTTTAAGATTCTAGAATTCATACACTCTAAAATTCTAGAATGCCTACGTTCTAGGATTCTAAAATTCAGACTTTTTAAGGTTCTAGGATTCGGACATACTATAATTCTACAATTTCCACATTGCTTGAATTCTGGAATTCCGAATTTCTTCATTTGTACCATTCTCGCATTTAAAAATTCTAAAATTCATGTATTTGGTGATTCTAGAATTCACACCTTCTCGGATTCTAGAATTCAGACCTCTTTAGGATTCCAGAATTCAGACTTTGTTCATTCTAGAACTCATGCATTAAAAGATTCTAGAATTCAGATCTATTTAGGATTCTAGAATTCATACATTCTAAGATTCTAGAATTCAGACCTAGTTAGGATTCTAGAATTCATACGTTTGGGCATTCTGGAATCCATACGTTCTAAACTTGCAAATTTTATGCATTCTACAATTCTAGGCTACACACCTTTCTAACATTGTGGAATCCATTCTTTCGAGGATTCTAAAATTCAGGCCTTCTTAAAGTTCTTGAATTCATACATTCTAGGATTCTAGGATTCTAGGATTTGGACACATTTAAGATTCTAGAATTCATACATTCTAAAATTCTGGAACCCAGATCTTGTTAGGATTCTAGAATGCATACATTATGGGATACTGGAATTCACCCATTCTGTGAGTCTAGAATTCAGACATTGTTTCTGGCATTCAGACGTTCTAAAATTCTAGAATTCAGACATCGTGGGTTTCTGGAACGGAGACATTCTGCAACACACATTTTAGTAGTCTTGCGTTCAGACATTCTGTGAATCTCGCATTCAGATATCCTATGATTCATGGAATCGTACCTTCCGGGATTCTGGAATTCACACTGTCCTAAGATTCCAGAACTCAGACGTTTTTTGATTCAACCATTCCGGAAATTAGACGTCCGGAGACTCTAGAATTCTAACATTTTATGACTCTAGAATTCAGACATTTTAGGATTCTAGAATTCAGACATTGGAAGATTCTAGAATTCGGACCTTTTAAAGATTCTAGAGTCCATACATTCTAGGAATCCATAATTCAGACATCTTCTGAGTCTAGGTTTTCGACATTTTCACATTGGAGAATTCAGACCTGTTGAAGATTCTAGAATGCATACATTCCGAGATTCTGGAATTCACACATACTAAAATTCTAGAATTGGGATACCTTTGGATTCTAGAATTCTATCTGTCTACAATTCTAGAACTCATACATTTTCTGATTCTAGAATTCAGATGTTTTATCGTTTTACAATTCTGTAATTTGGACATGTGCAGATTCAGGATTCCAGCGTTTTATGATTCTAGATTCCATTCATTTTTGGATTCTAGAGTTCAGACCCTTTATGATTCTAGAAATCTGACATTCGATGATTCTACATTTCAGAAATATTTGGGATTCTAGAATTCATACACTCTTGAAATCTAGAATTCATACATTCTAGGATTCTGGAATTCATGCATTCTCAAATTAAAAAAAGTCACACATTCCAGAATTCTAGAATACATGCCTTCTTAACATTGTAGAAGCCATTCTTTGTAGGATTCCAAAATTCAGACGTTTTTACAATGGTAGAATTCATGCGTTCTAGGATTCTAGGATATAGACATATTTAAGACTCTAGAATACATACATTCTAAAATTCTAGAATTCAGGTCTTGTTAGGATTCTAGAATTTATACATGATAGGATACTAGAATTCACATATTCTATGATTCTAGAATTCAGACATTTTATGTTTCTAGAATTCAGACATTCTGAAATTCTGGAATTCAGCCATTGTTGGATTCTAGAATTGAGACCCTCTGCAACACACATTTTAGGAGTCTTGCATTCAGACATTCCATGATTCCCATATTCAGACATCTTATCATCCTAGAATTCAGACCTTCTAGGATTCTAGAATTTGCACTATTTACAGATTCTAGAATTCATACATTCAAGGAATCTATGATTCAGTCATGTTATGATTCTAGGATTTTGACATTTTTACATTGTAGAATTCAGAGCCGTTTAAGATTCTAGAATGCATACATTCCAAGATTCTAGAATTCACAACAGCTAAAATTCTAGAATTCAGACATCGTTGGATTCTGGAAATTTAACATTCTACAATTCTAGAACACACACATTTTCAGATTCTCGAATTCAGACGTGTTATGATTCTACAATTCTAGAATTTAGACATCCGGAACTTCTAAATTCTCACCTTTTTTTTTTTTTTTTGGTTCTAGAATTCAGACATTTTAGGATTCTAGAATTCATGCATTTGAAGATTCTGAAATCCGGATCTTTTTTTGGATGCCAGAATTCATATATTCTAGGGACCTAGGTTTCCTACTTTTTAGGTTTCTGGAAATCATACATTCTAGGATTCTGGAATTCCAGAATTCAGACCTTTAGAGGATTCTGGAGTTCATTCATTCTAGGATTCTAGATTTCAGACTTTTCTAGTATTCTAGAATTCATGTATTCTTATATTCTGGAATTGAGACCTTTTTCAGATTCTAGAATTCATACACCCTGGGATTCTAGCATTCATTCATTTTAGGATTCTAGAACTAAGACTTTTTATGGTCCTAGAATTCAGACATACTACCATTCGACAGTTCCGACATGCTTGCATTCTAGAATTCAGCCTTTCTTCCATGGTAGAATTCACACATTTTAGAATTCGAAAATTTTGACATTTTAACGATTCCACAATTCATACATTATTCGGATTCTAGAATTGAGGCATTTTATGATTCTAGAATTCATACATTCCGGAATTCTAGAATACAGACTTTTTAGGATTCAGAAATTTATACATTCTACGATTTTAGAGGCTAGACGTTTTAAAGATGCTAGAATTCAGACTTCTTTAGGATTCTAGAATTTGTGCCTTGTAGGATTCCAGAATTCACACTTTCTAGCATTCTAGAATTCAGATATTTCTTGATGCTAGAATTCAGTCATTGTAAAATTCTAGAATTCAGACATCATCGCTGGATTCTAAAATTAAGACTTTCCACAATTCTAGGACTAACATTTTTTAGGGTTTTAGAATTGAGACATTTTATCATTGTAGAATTCTAGAATATGGACATCCTCATATTCTAGAATTCAGACATTTTATGATTTTAGGATTCATACAGTTTAGCACTATAGAATTCAGACCTTTTTAAGATTCTAGAATTCATACATTTCAGGATTCTAGTATTCAGACATTCTATCATTCTTCCATTCATAGACCTTATGATTCTACAATTCATCTCTTCTAGGATTCTGGAACTCATCCTATATTATAATTCCCAATTTCAAACGTTCCTGTATTCTAGAATTTAGACATTTTGTGATTCTAGAATTCAGATATTCTAAAGCTCTAGAATTCAGATATGGTTGGAGTCCAGATTTCAGACTTTCTACAATTCTAGAACTCAGATATTTTGTGTTTCCAGAATTTCACACATTCCAGGATTCTAAAGTTCAATCCTGTCTTAGGATTCTAGAATGGGTACCTTCTAGGATTCTGGAATTCATACAGGTTGGGGTTCTAGAATTCATACATTCTAGGATTCCAGAATTCAAACCTTTATAGGATTCTAGAATTAATTCATTCAAGGATTCTAGAATCCGGACCTTTTTGGGATTCTAGAACTCATACATGCTAAGATTCCGGAATTTAGACCAGTTTAAGATTCTAGAATTCATACACTCTAAAATTCTAGAATGCCTACGTTCTAGGATTCTAAAATTCAGACTTTTTAAGGTTCTAGGATTCGGACATACTATAATTCTACAATTTCCACATTGCTTGAATTCTGGAATTCCGAATTTCTTCATTTGTACCATTCTCGCATTTAAAAATTCTAAAATTCATGTATTTGGTGATTCTAGAATTCACACCTTCTTGGATTCTAGAATTCAGACCTCTTTAGGATTCCAGAATTCAGACTTTGTTCATTCTAGAACTCATGCATTAAAAGATTCTAGAATTCAGATCTATTTAGGATTCTAGAATTCATACATTCTAAGATTCTAGAATTCAGACCTAGTTAGGATTCTAGAATTCATACGTTTGGGCATTCTGGAATCCATACGTTCTAAACTTGCAAATTTTATGCATTCTACAATTCTAGGCTACACACCTTTCTAACATTGTGGAATCCATTCTTTCGAGGATTCTAAAATTCAGGCCTTCTTAAAGTTCTTGAATTCATACATTCTAGGATTCTAGGATTCTAGGATTTGGACACATTTAAGATTCTAGAATTCATACATTCTAAAATTCTGGAACCCAGATCTTGTTAGGATTCTAGAATGCATACATTATGGGATACTGGAATTCACCCATTCTGTGAGTCTAGAATTCAGACATTGTTTCTGGCATTCAGACGTTCTAAAATTCTAGAATTCAGACATCGTGGGTTTCTGGAACGGAGACATTCTGCAACACACATTTTAGTAGTCTTGCGTTCAGACATTCTGTGAGTCTCGCATTCAGATATCCTATGATTCATGGAATCGTACCTTCCGGGATTCTGGAATTCACACTGTCCTAAGATTCCAGAACTCAGAAGTTTTTTGCTTCTACCATTCCGGAAATTAGACGTCCGGAGACTCTAGAATTCTAACATTTTATGACTCTAGAATTCAGACATTTTAGGATTCTAGAATTCAGACATTGGAAGATTCTAGAATTCGGACCTTTTAAAGATTCTAGAGTCCATACATTCTAGGAATCCATAATTCAGACATCTTCTGAGTCTAGGTTTTCGACATTTTCACATTGGAGAATTCAGACCTGTTGAAGATTCTAGAATGCATACATTCCGAGATTCTGGAATTCACACATACTAAAATTCTAGAATTGGGATACCTTTGGATTCTAGAATTCTATCTGTCTACAATTCTAGAACTCATACATTTTCTGATTCTAGAATTCAGATGTTTTATCGTTTTACAATTCTGTAATTTGGACATGTGCAGATTCAGGATTCCAGCGTTTTATGATTCTAGATTCCATTCATTTTTGGATTCTAGAGTTCAGACCCTTTATGATTCTAGAAATCTGACATTCGATGATTCTACATTTCAGAAATATTTGGGATTCTAGAATTCATACACTCTTGAAATCTAGAATTCATACATTCTAGGATTCTGGAATTCATGCATTCTCAAATTAAAAAAAGTCACACATTCCAGAATTCTAGAATACATGCCTTCTTAACATTGTAGAAGCCATTCTTTGTAGGATTCCAAAATTCAGACGTTTTTACAATGGTAGAATTCATGCGTTCTAGGATTCTAGGATATAGACATATTTAAGACTCTAGAATACATACATTCTAAAATTCTAGAATTCAGGTCTTGTTAGGATTCTAGAATTTATACATGATAGGATACTAGAATTCACATATTCTATGATTCTAGAATTCAGACATTTTATGTTTCTAGAATTCAGACATTCTGAAATTCTGGAATTCAGCCATTGTTGGATTCTAGAATTGAGACCCTCTGCAACACACATTTTAGGAGTCTTGCATTCAGACATTCCATGATTCCCATATTCAGACATCTTATCATCCTAGAATTCAGACCTTCTAGGATTCTAGAATTTGCACTATTTACAGATTCTAGAATTCATACATTCAAGGAATCTATGATTCAGTCATGTTATGATTCTAGGATTTTGACATTTTACATTGTAGAATTCAGAGCCGTTTAAGATTCTAGAATGCATACATTCCAAGATTCTAGAATTCAAACCTGCTAAAATTCTAGAATTCAGACATCGTTGGATTCTGGAAATTTAACATTCTACAATTCTAGAACACACACATTTTCAGATTCTCGAATTCAGACGTGTTATGATTCTACAATTCTAGAATTTAGACATCCGGAACTTCTAAATTCTCACCTTTTTTTTTTTTTTTTTTTGGTTCTAGAATTCAGGCATTTTAGGATTCTAGAATTCATGCATTTGAAGATTCTGAAATCCGGATCTTTTTTGGGATGCCAGAATTCATATATTCTAGGGACCTAGGTTTCCTACTTTTTAGGTTTCTGGAAATCATACATTCTAGGATTCTGGAATTCCAGAATTCAGACCTTTAGAGGATTCTGGAGTTCATTCATTCTAGGATTCTAGATTTCAGACTTTTCTAGTATTCTAGAATTCATGTATTCTTATATTCTGGAATTGAGACCTTTTTCAGATTCTAGAATTCATACACCCTGGGATTCTAGCATTCATTCATTTTAGGATTCTAGAACTAAGACTTTTTATGGTCCTAGAATTCAGACATACTACCATTCGACAGTTCCGACATGCTTGCATTCTAGAATTCAGCATTTCTTCCATGGTAGAATTCACACATTTTAGAATTCGAAAATTTTGACATTTTAACGATTCCACAATTCATACATTTTTCGGATTCTAGAATTGAGGCATTTTATGATTCTAGAATTCATACATTCCGGAATTCTAGAATACAGACTTTTTAGGATTCAGAAATTTATACATTCTACGATTTTAGAGGTTAGACGTTTTAAAGATGCTAGAATTCAGACTTCTTTAGGATTCTAGAATTTGTGCCTTGTAGGATTCCAGAATTCACACTTTCTAGCATTCTAGATTTCAGATATTTCTTGATGCTAGAATTCAGTCATTGTAAAATTCTAGAATTCAGACATCATCGCTGGATTCTAAAATTAAGACTTTCCACAATTCTGGGACTAACATTTTTTTAGGGTTTTAGAATTGAGACATTTTATCATTGTAGAATTCTAGAATATGGACATCCTCATATTCTAGAATTCAGACATTTTATGATTTTAGGATTCATACAGTTTAGCACTATAGAATTCAGACCTTTTTAAGATTCTAGAATTCATACATTTCAGGATTCTAGTATTCAGACATTCTATCATTCTTCCATTCATAGACCTTATGATTCTACAATTCATCTCTTCTAGGATTCTGGAACTCATCCTATATTATAATTCCCAATTTCAAACGTTCCTGTATTCTAGAATTTAGACATTTTGTGATTCTAGAATTCAGATATTCTAAAGCTCTAGAATTCAGATATGGTTGGAGTCCAGATTTCAGACTTTCTACAATTCTAGAACTCAGATATTTTGTGTTTCCAGAATTTCACACATTCCAGGATTCTAAAGTTCAATCCTGTCTTAGGATTCTAGAATGCGTACCTTCTAGGATTCTGGAATTCATACAGGTTGGGGTTCTAGAATTCATACATTCTAGGATTCCAGAATTCAAACCTTTATAGGATTCTAGAATTAATTCATTCAAGGATTCTAGAATCCGGACCTTTTTAGGATTCTAGAACTCATACATGCTAAGATTCCGGAATTTAGACCAGTTTAAGATTCTAGAATTCATACACTCTAAAATTCTAGAATGCCTACGTTCTAGGATTCTAAAATTCAGACTTTTTAAGCTTCTAGGATTCGGACATACTATAATTCTACAATTTCCACATTGCTTGAATTCTGGAATTCCGAATTTCTTCATTTGTACCATTCTCGCATTTAAAAATTCTAAAATTCATGTATTTGGTGATTCTAGAATTCACACCTTCTCGGATTCTAGAATTCAGACCTCTTTAGGATTCCAGAATTCAGACTTTGTTCATTCTAGAACTCATGCATTAAAAGATTCTAGAATTCAGATCTATTTAGGATTCTAGAATTCATACATTCTAAGATTCTAGAATTCAGACCTAGTTAGGATTCTAGAATTCATACGTTTGGGCATTCTGGAATCCATACGTTCTAAACTTGCAAATTTTATGCATTCTACAATTCTAGGGTACACACCTTTCTAACATTGTGGAATCCATTCTTTCGAGGATTCTAAAATTCAGGCCTTCTTAAAGTTCTTGAATTCATACATTCTAGGATTCTAGGATTCTAGGATTTGGACACATTTAAGATTCTAGAATTCATACATTCTAAAATTCTGGAACCCAGATCTTGTTAGGATTCTAGAATGCATACATTATGGGATACTGGAATTCACCCATTCTGTGAGTCTAGAATTCAGACATTGTTTCTGGCATTCAGACGTTCTAAAATTCTAGAATTCAGACATTGTGGGTTTCTGGAACGGAGACATTCTGCAACACACATTTTAGTAGTCTTGCGTTCAGACGTTCTGTGAATCTCGCATTCAGATATCCTATGATTCATGGAATCGTACCTTCCGGGATTCTGGAATTCACACTGTCCTAAGATTCCAGAACTCAGACGTTTCTTGATTCTACCATTCCGGAAATTAGACGTCCGGAGACTCTAGAATTCTAACATTTTATGACTCTAGAATTCAGACATTTTAGGATTCTAGAATTCAGACATTGGAAGATTCTAGAATTCGGACCTTTTAAAGATTCTAGAGTCCATACATTCTAGGAATCCATAATTCAGACATCTTCTGAGTCTAGGTTTTCGACATTTTCACATTGGAGAATTCAGACCTGTTGAAGATTCTAGAATGCATACATTCCGAGATTCTGGAATTCACACATACTAAAATTCTAGAATTGGGATACCTTTGGATTCTAGAATTCTATCTGTCTACAATTCTAGAACTCATACATTTTCTGATTCTAGAATTCAGATGTTTTATCGTTTTACAATTCTGTAATTTGGACATGTGCAGATTCAGGATTCCAGCGTTTTATGATTCTAGATTCCATTCATTTTTGGATTCTAGAGTTCAGACCCTTTATGATTCTAGAAATCTGACATTCGATGATTCTACATTTCAGAAATATTTGGGATTCTAGAATTCATACACTCTTGAAATCTAGAATTCATACATTCTAGGATTCTGGAATTCATGCATTCTCAAATTAAAAAAGTCACACATTCCAGAATTCTAGAATACATGCCTTCTTAACATTGTAGAAGCCATTCTTTCTAGGATTCCAAAATTCAGACGTTTTTACAATGGTAGAATTCATGCATTCTAGGATTCTAGGATATAGACATATTTAAGACTCTAGAATACATACATTCTAAAATTCTAGAATTCAGGTCTTGTTAGGATTCTAGAATTTATACATGATAGGATACTAGAATTCACATATTCTATGATTCTAGAATTCAGACATTTTATGTTTCTAGAATTCAGACATTCTGAAATTCTGGAATTCAGCCATTGTTGGATTCTAGAATTGAGACCCTCTGCAACACACATTTTAGGAGTCTTGCATTCAGACATTCCATGATTCCCATATTCAGACATCTTATCATCCTAGAATTCAGACCTTCTAGGATTCTAGAATTTGCACTATTTACAGATTCTAGAATTCATACATTCAAGGAATCTATGATTCAGTCATGTTATGATTCTAGGATTTTGACATTTTTACATTGTAGAATTCAGAGCCGTTTAAGATTCTAGAATGCATACATTCCAAGATTCTAGAATTCACACCTGCTAAAATTCTAGAATTCAGACATCGTTGGATTCTGGAAATTTAACATTCTACAATTCTAGAACACACACATTTTCAGATTCTCGAATTCAGACGTGTTATGATTCTACAATTCTAGAATTTAGACATCCGGAACTTCTAAATTCTCACCTTTTTTTTTTTTTTTTTTTGGTTCTAGAATTCAGACATTTTAGGATTCTAGAATTCATGCATTTGAAGATTCTGAAATCCGGATCTTTTTTGGGATGCCAGAATTCATATATTCTAGGGACCTAGGTTTCCTACTTTTTAGGTTTCTGGAAATCATACATTCTAGGATTCTGGAATTCCAGAATTCAGACCTTTAGAGGATTCTGGAGTTCATTCATTCTAGGATTCTAGATTTCAGACTTTTCTAGTATTCTAGAATTCATGTATTCTTATATTCTGGAATTGAGACCTTTTTCAGATTCTAGAATTCATACACCCTGGGATTCTAGCATTCATTCATTTTAGGATTCTAGAACTAAGACTTTTTATGGTCCTAGAATTCAGACATACTACCATTCGACAGTTCCGACATGCTTGCATTCTAGAATTCAGCATTTCTTCCATGGTAGAATTCACACATTTTAGAATTCGAAAATTTTGACATTTTAACGATTCCACAATTCATACATTTTTCGGATTCTAGAATTGAGGCATTTTATGATTCTAGAATTCATACATTCCGGAATTCTAGAATACAGACTTTTTAGGATTCAGAAATTTATACATTCTACGATTTTAGAGGTTAGACGTTTTAAAGATGCTAGAATTCAGACTTCTTTAAGATTCTAGAATTTGTGCCTTGTAGGATTCCAGAATTCACACTTTCTAGCATTCTAGATTTCAGATATTTCTTGATGCTAGAATTCAGTCATTGTAAAATTCTAGAATTCAGACATCATCGCTGGATTCTAAAATTAAGACTTTCCACAATTCTGGGACTAACATTTTTTTAGGGTTTTAGAATTGAGACATTTTATCATTGTAGAATTCTAGAATATGGACATCCTCATATTCTAGAATTCAGACATTTTATGATTTTAGGATTCATACAGTTTAGCACTATAGAATTCAGACCTTTTTAAGATTCTAGAATTCATACATTTCAGGATTCTAGTATTCAGACATTCTATCATTCTTCCATTCATAGACCTTATGATTCTACAATTCATCTCTTCTAGGATTCTGGAACTCATCCTATATTATAATTCCCAATTTCAAACGTTCCTGTATTCTAGAATTTAGACATTTTGTGATTCTAGAATTCAGATATTCTAAAGCTCTAGAATTCAGATATGGTTGGAGTCCAGATTTCAGACTTTCTACAATTCTAGAACTCAGACATTTTGTGTTTCCAGAATTTCACACATTCCAGGATTCTAAAGTTCAATCCTGTCTTAGGATTCTAGAATGCGTACCTTCTAGGATTCTGGAATTCATACAGGTTGGGGTTCTAGAATTCATACATTCTAGGATTCCAGAATTCAAACCTTTATAGGATTCTAGAATTAATTCATTCAAGGATTCTAGAATCCGGACCTTTTTAGGATTCTAGAACTCATACATGCTAAGATTCCGGAATTTAGACCAGTTTAAGATTCTAGAATTCATACACTCTAAAATTCTAGAATGCCTACGTTCTAGGATTCTAAAATTCAGACTTTTTAAGCTTCTAGGATTCGGACATACTATAATTCTACAATTTCCACATTGCTTGAATTCTGGAATTCCGAATTTCTTCATTTGTACCATTCTCGCATTTAAAAATTCTAAAATTCATGTATTTGGTGATTCTAGAATTCACACCTTCTCGGATTCTAGAATTCAGACCTCTTTAGGATTCCAGAATTCAGACTTTGTTCATTCTAGAACTCATGCATTAAAAGATTCTAGAATTCAGATCTATTTAGGATTCTAGAATTCATACATTCTAAGATTCTAGAATTCAGACCTAGTTAGGATTCTAGAATTCATACGTTTGGGCATTCTGGAATCCATACGTTCTAAACTTGCAAATTTTATGCATTCTACAATTCTAGGGTACACACCTTTCTAACATTGTGGAATCCATTCTTTCGAGGATTCTAAAATTCAGGCCTTCTTAAAGTTCTTGAATTCATACATTCTAGGATTCTAGGATTCTAGGATTTGGACACATTTAAGATTCTAGAATTCATACATTCTAAAATTCTGGAACCCAGATCTTGTTAGGATTCTAGAATGCATACATTATGGGATACTGGAATTCACCCATTCTGTGAGTCTAGAATTCAGACATTGTTTCTGGCATTCAGACGTTCTAAAATTCTAGAATTCAGACATTGTGGGTTTCTGGAACGGAGACATTCTGCAACACACATTTTAGTAGTCTTGCGTTCAGACGTTCTGTGAATCTCGCATTCAGATATCCTATGATTCATGGAATCGTACCTTCCGGGATTCTGGAATTCACACTGTCCTAAGATTCCAGAACTCAGACGTTTCTTGATTCTACCATTCCGGAAATTAGACGTCCGGAGACTCTAGAATTCTAACATTTTATGACTCTAGAATTCAGACATTTTAGGATTCTAGAATTCAGACATTGGAAGATTCTAGAATTCGGACCTTTTAAAGATTCTAGAGTCCATACATTCTAGGAATCCATAATTCAGACATCTTCTGAGTCTAGGTTTTCGACATTTTCACATTGGAGAATTCAGACCTGTTGAAGATTCTAGAATGCATACATTCCGAGATTCTGGAATTCACACATACTAAAATTCTAGAATTGAGATATCTTTGGATTCTAGAATTGTATCTGTCTACAATTCTAGAACTCATACATTTTCTGATTCTAGAATTCAGATGTTTTATCGTTTTACAATTCTGTAATTTGGACATGTGCAGATTCAGGATTCCAGCGTTTTATGATTCTAGATTCCATTCATTTTTGGATTCTAGAGTTCAGACCCTTTATGATTCTAGAAATCTGACATTCGATGATTCTACATTTCAGAAATATTTGGGATTCTAGAATTCATACACTCTTGAAATCTAGAATTCATACATTCTAGGATTCTGGAATTCATGCATTCTCAAATTAAAAAAGTCACACATTCCAGAATTCTAGAATACATGCCTTCTTAACATTGTAGAAGCCATTCTTTGTAGGATTCCAAAATTCAGACGTTTTTACAATGGTAGAATTCATGCATTCTAGGATTCTAGGATATAGACATATTTAAGACTCTAGAATACATACATTCTAAAATTCTAGAATTCAGGTCTTGTTAGGATTCTAGAATTTATACATGATAGGATACTAGAATTCACATATTCTATGATTCTAGAATTCAGACATTTTATGTTTCTAGAATTCAGACATTCTGAAATTCTGGAATTCAGCCATTGTTGGATTCTAGAATTGAGACCCTCTGCAACACACATTTTAGGAGTCTTGCATTCAGACATTCCATGATTCCCATATTCAGACATCTTATCATCCTAGAATTCAGACCTTCTAGGATTCTAGAATTTGCACTATTTACAGATTCTAGAATTCATACATTCAAGGAATCTATGATTCAGTCATGTTATGATTCTAGGATTTTGACATTTTTACATTGTAGAATTCAGAGCCGTTTAAGATTCTAGAATGCATACATTCCAAGATTCTAGAATTCACACCTGCTAAAATTCTAGAATTCAGACATCGTTGGATTCTGGAAATTTAACATTCTACAATTCTAGAACACACACATTTTCAGATTCTCGAATTCAGACGTGTTATGATTCTACAATTCTAGAATTTAGACATCCGGAACTTCTAAATTCTCACCTTTTTTTTTTTTTTTTTTTGGTTCTAGAATTCAGACATTTTAGGATTCTAGAATTCATGCATTTGAAGATTCTGAAATCCGGATCTTTTTTGGGATGCCAGAATTCATATATTCTAGGGACCTAGGTTTCCTACTTTTTAGGTTTCTGGAAATCATACATTCTAGGATTCTGGAATTCCAGAATTCAGACCTTTAGAGGATTCTGGAGTTCATTCATTCTAGGATTCTAGATTTCAGACTTTTCTAGTATTCTAGAATTCATGTATTCTTATATTCTGGAATTGAGACCTTTTTCAGATTCTAGAATTCATACACCCTGGGATTCTAGCATTCATTCATTTTAGGATTCTAGAACTAAGACTTTTTATGGTCCTAGAATTCAGACATACTACCATTCGACAGTTCCGACATGCTTGCATTCTAGAATTCAGCATTTCTTCCATGGTAGAATTCACACATTTTAGAATTCGAAAATTTTGACATTTTAACGATTCCACAATTCATACATTTTTCGGATTCTAGAATTGAGGCATTTTATGATTCTAGAATTCATACATTCCGGAATTCTAGAATACAGACTTTTTAGGATTCAGAAATTTATACATTCTACGATTTTAGAGGTTAGACGTTTTAAAGATGCTAGAATTCAGACTTCTTTAAGATTCTAGAATTTGTGCCTTGTAGGATTCCAGAATTCACACTTTCTAGCATTCTAGATTTCAGATATTTCTTGATGCTAGAATTCAGTCATTGTAAAATTCTAGAATTCAGACATCATCGCTGGATTCTAAAATTAAGACTTTCCACAATTCTGGGACTAACATTTTTTTAGGGTTTTAGAATTGAGACATTTTATCATTGTAGAATTCTAGAATATGGACATCCTCATATTCTAGAATTCAGACATTTTATGATTTTAGGATTCATACAGTTTAGCACTATAGAATTCAGACCTTTTTAAGATTCTAGAATTCATACATTTCAGGATTCTAGTATTCAGACATTCTATCATTCTTCCATTCATAGACCTTATGATTCTACAATTCATCTCTTCTAGGATTCTGGAACTCATCCTATATTATAATTCCCAATTTCAAACGTTCCTGTATTCTAGAATTTAGACATTTTGTGATTCTAGAATTCAGATATTCTAAAGCTCTAGAATTCAGATATGGTTGGAGTCCAGATTTCAGACTTTCTACAATTCTAGAACTCAGATATTTTGTGTTTCCAGAATTTCACACATTCCAGGATTCTAAAGTTCAATCCTGTCTTAGGATTCTAGAATGCGTACCTTCTAGGATTCTGGAATTCATACAGGTTGGGGTTCTAGAATTCATACATTCTAGGATTCCAGAATTCAAACCTTTATAGGATTCTAGAATTAATTCATTCAAGGATTCTAGAATCCGGACCTTTTTAGGATTCTAGAACTCATACATGCTAAGATTCCGGAATTTAGACCAGTTTAAGATTCTAGAATTCATACACTCTAAAATTCTAGAATGCCTACGTTCTAGGATTCTAAAATTCAGACTTTTTAAGCTTCTAGGATTCGGACATACTATAATTCTACAATTTCCACATTGCTTGAATTCTGGAATTCCGAATTTCTTCATTTGTACCATTCTCGCATTTAAAAATTCTAAAATTCATGTATTTGGTGATTCTAGAATTCACACCTTCTCGGATTCTAGAATTCAGACCTCTTTAGGATTCCAGAATTCAGACTTTGTTCATTCTAGAACTCATGCATTAAAAGATTCTAGAATTCAGATCTATTTAGGATTCTAGAATTCATACATTCTAAGATTCTAGAATTCAGACCTAGTTAGGATTCTAGAATTCATACGTTTGGGCATTCTGGAATCCATACGTTCTAAACTTGCAAATTTTATGCATTCTACAATTCTAGGGTACACACCTTTCTAACATTGTGGAATCCATTCTTTCGAGGATTCTAAAATTCAGGCCTTCTTAAAGTTCTTGAATTCATACATTCTAGGATTCTAGGATTCTAGGATTTGGACACATTTAAGATTCTAGAATTCATACATTCTAAAATTCTGGAACCCAGATCTTGTTAGGATTCTAGAATGCATACATTATGGGATACTGGAATTCACCCATTCTGTGAGTCTAGAATTCAGACATTGTTTCTGGCATTCAGACGTTCTAAAATTCTAGAATTCAGACATTGTGGGTTTCTGGAACGGAGACATTCTGCAACACACATTTTAGTAGTCTTGCGTTCAGACGTTCTGTGAATCTCGCATTCAGATATCCTATGATTCATGGAATCGTACCTTCCGGGATTCTGGAATTCACACTGTCCTAAGATTCCAGAACTCAGACGTTTCTTGATTCTACCATTCCGGAAATTAGACGTCCGGAGACTCTAGAATTCTAACATTTTATGACTCTAGAATTCAGACATTTTAGGATTCTAGAATTCAGACATTGGAAGATTCTAGAATTCGGACCTTTTAAAGATTCTAGAGTCCATACATTCTAGGAATCCATAATTCAGACATCTTCTGAGTCTAGGTTTTCGACATTTTCACATTGGAGAATTCAGACCTGTTGAAGATTCTAGAATGCATACATTCCGAGATTCTGGAATTCACACATACTAAAATTCTAGAATTGGGATACCTTTGGATTCTAGAATTGTATCTGTCTACAATTCTAGAACTCATACATTTTCTGATTCTAGAATTCAGATGTTTTATCGTTTTACAATTCTGTAATTTGGACATGTGCAGATTCAGGATTCCAGCGTTTTATGATTCTAGATTCCATTCATTTTTGGATTCTAGAGTTCAGACCCTTTATGATTCTAGAAATCTGACATTCGATGATTCTACATTTCAGAAATATTTGGGATTCTAGAATTCATACACTCTTGAAATCTAGAATTCATACATTCTAGGATTCTGGAATTCATGCATTCTCAAATTAAAAAAGTCACACATTGCAGAATTCTAGAATACATGCCTTCTTAACATTGTAGAAGCCATTCTTTCTAGGATTCCAAAATTCAGACGTTTTTACAATGGTAGAATTCATGCATTCTAGGATTCTAGGATATAGACATATTTAAGACTCTAGAATACATACATTCTAAAATTCTAGAATTCAGGTCTTGTTAGGATTCTAGAATTTATACATGATAGGATACTAGAATTCACATATTCTATGATTCTAGAATTCAGACATTTTATGTTTCTAGAATTCAGACATTCTGAAATTCTGGAATTCAGCCATTGTTGGATTCTAGAATTGAGACCCTCTGCAACACACATTTTAGGAGTCTTGCATTCAGACATTCCATGATTCCCATATTCAGACATCTTATCATCCTAGAATTCAGACCTTCTAGGATTCTAGAATTTGCACTATTTACAGATTCTAGAATTCATGTATTCAAGGAATCTATGATTCAGTCATGTTATGATTCTAGGATTTTGACATTTTTACATTGTAGAATTCAGAGCCGTTTAAGATTCTGGAATGCATACATTCCAAGTTTCTAGAATTCAAACCTGCTAAAATTCTAGAATTCAGACATCGTTGGATTCTGGAAATTTAACATTCTACAATTCTAGAACACACACATTTTCAGATTCTCGAATTCAGACGTGTTATGATTCTACAATTCTAGAATTTAGACATCCGGAACTTCTAAATTCTCACCTTTTTTTTTTTTTTTTTGGTTCTAGAATTCAGACATTTTAGGATTCTAGAATTCATGCATTTGAAGATTCTGAAATCCGGATCTTTTTTTGGATGCCAGAATTCATATATTCTAGGGACCTAGGTTTCCTACTTTTTAGGTTTCTGGAAATCATACATTCTAGGATTCTGGAATTCCAGAATTCAGACCTTTAGAGGATTCTGGAGTTCATTCATTCTAGGATTCTAGGTTTCAGACTTTTCTAGTATTCTAGAATTCATGTATTCTTATATTCTGGAATTGAGACCTTTTTCAGATTCTAGAATTCATACACCCTGGGATTCTAGCATTCATTCATTTTAGGATTCTAGAACTAAGACTTTTTATGGTCCTAGAATTCAGACATACTACCATTCGACAGTTCCGACATGCTTGCATTCTAGAATTCAGCATTTCTTCCATGGTAGAATTCACACATTTTAGAATTCAAAAATTTTGACATTTTAACGATTCCACAATTCATACATTTTTCGGATTCTAGAATTGAGGCATTTTATGATTCTAGAATTCATACATTCCGGAATTCTAGAATACAGACTTTTTAGGATTCAGAAATTTATACATTCTACGATTTTAGAGGTTAGACGTTTTAAAGATGCTAGAATTCAGACTTCTTTAGGATTCTAGAATTTGTGCCTTGTAGGATTCCAGAATTCACACTTTCTAGCATTCTAGATTTCAGATATTTCTTGATGCTAGAATTCAGTCATTGTAAAATTCTAGAATTCAGACATCATCACTGGATTCTAAAATTAAGACTTTCCACAATTCTGGGACTAACATTTTTTAGGGTTTTAGAATTGAGACATTTTATCATTGTAGAATTCTAGAATATGGACATCCTCATATTCTAGAATTCAGACATTTTATGATTTTAGGATTCATACAGTTTAGCACTATAGAATTCAGACCTTTTTAAGATTCTAGAATTCATACATTTCAGGATTCTAGTATTCAGACATTCTATCATTCTTCCATTCATAGACCTTATGATTCTACAATTCATCTCTTCTAGGATTCTGGAACTCATCCTATATTATAATTCCCAATTTCAAACGTTCCTGTATTCTAGAACTTAGACATTTTGTGATTCTAGAATTCAGATATTCTAAAGCTCTAGAATTCAGATATGGTTGGAGTCCAGATTTCAGACTTTCTACAATTCTAGAACTCAGATATTTTTTGTTTCCAGAATTTCACCCATTCCAGGATTCTAAAGTTCAATCCTGTCTTAGGATTCTAGAATGCGTACCTTCTAGGATTCTGGAATTCATACAGGTTGGGGTTCTAGAATTCATACATTCTAGGATTCCAGAATTCAAACCTTTATAGGATTCTAGAATTAATTCATTCAAGGATTCTAGAATCCGGACCTTTTTAGGATTCTAGAACTCATCCATGCTAAGATTC
Source organism: Saimiri boliviensis (assembly GCF_048565385.1). NCBI lineage: Eukaryota > Metazoa > Chordata > Mammalia > Primates > Cebidae > Saimiri > Saimiri boliviensis. Next base: position 79,799,552 of record NC_133470.1, on the reverse strand, counting down.
CGGAATTTAGACCAGTTTAAGATTCTAGAATTCATACACTCTAAAATTCTAGAATGCCTACGTTCTAGGATTCTAAAATTCAGACTTTTTAAGGTTCTAGGATTCGGACATACTATAATTCTACAATTTCCACATTGCTTGAATTCTGGAATTCCGAATTTCTTCATTTATACCATTCTCGCATTTAAAAATTCTAAAATTCATGTATGTGGTGATTCTAGAATTCACACCTTCTCGGATTCTAGAATTCAGACCTCTTTAGGATTCCAGAATTCAGACTTTGTTCATTCTAGAACTCATGCATTAAAAGATTCTAGAATTCAGATCTATTTAGGATTCTAGAATTCATACATTCTAAGATTCTAGAATTCAGACCTAGTTAGGATTCTAGAATTCATACGTTTGGGCATTCTGGAATCCATACGTTCTAAACTTGCAAATTTTATGCATTCTACAATTCTAGGCTACACACCTTTCTGACATTGTGGAATCCATTCTTTCGAGGATTCTAAAATTCAGGCCTTCTTAAAGTTCTTGAATTCATACATTCTAGGATTCTAGGATTCTAGGATTTGGACACATTTAAGATTCTAGAATTCATACATTCTAAAATTCTGGAACCCAGATCTTGTTAGGATTCTAGAATGCATACATTATGGGATACTGGAATTCACCCATTCTGTGAGTCTAGAATTCAGACATTGTTTCTGGCATTCAGACGTTCTAAAATTCTAGAATTCAGACCTCGTGGGTTTCTGGAACGGAGACATTCTGCAACACACATTTTAGTAGTCTTGCGTTCAGACATTCTGTGAATCTCGCATTCAGATATCCTATGATTCATGGAATCGTACCTTCCGGGATTCTGGAATTCACACTGTCCTAAGATTCCAGAACTCAGACGTTTCTTGATTCTACCATTCCGGAAATTAGACGTCCGGAGACTCTAGAATTCTAACATTTTATGACTCTAGAATTCAGACGTTTTAGGATTCTAGAATTCAGACGTTTTAGGATTCTAGAATTCAGACATTGGAAGATTCTAGAATTCGGACCTTTTAAAGATTCTAGAGTCCATACATTCTAGGAATCCATAATTCAGACATCTTCTGAGTCTAGGTTTTCAACATTTTCACATTGGAGAATTCAGACCTGTTGAAGATTCTAGAATGCATACATTCCGAGATTCTGGAATTCACACATACTAAAATTCTAGAATTGAGACATCTTTGGATTCTAGAATTGTATCTGTCTACAATTCTAGAACTCATACATTTTCTGATTCTAGAATTCAGATGTTTTATCATTTTACAATTCTGTAATTTGGACATGTGCAGATTCAGGATTCCAGCGTTTTATGATTCTAGATTCCATTCATTTTTGGATTCCAGAGTTCAGACCCTTTATGATTCTAGAAATCTGACATTCGATGATTCTACATTTCAGAAATATTTGGGATTCTAGAATTCATACACTCTTGAAATCTAGAATTCATACATTCTAGGATTCTGGAATTCATGCATTCTCAAATTAAAAAAAGTCACACATTGCAGAATTCTAGAATACATGCCTTCTTAACATTGTAGAAGCCATTCTTTCTAGGATTCCAAAATTCAGACGTTTTTACAATGGTAGAATTCATGCATTCTAGGATTCTAGGATATAGACATATTTAAGACTCTAGAATACATACATTCTAAAATTCTAGAATTCAGGTCTTGTTAGGATTCTAGAATTTATACATGATAGGATACTAGAATTCACATATTCTATGATTCTAGAATTCAGACATTTTATGTTTCTAGAATTCAGACATTCTGAAATTCTGGAATTCAGCCATTGTTGGATTCTAGAATTGAGACCCTCTGCAACACACATTTTAGGAGTCTTGCATTCAGACATTCCATGATTCCCATATTCAGACATCTTATCATCCTAGAATTCAGACCTTCTAGGATTCTAGAATTTGCACTATTTACAGATTCTAGAATTCATGTATTCAAGGAATCTATGATTCAGTCATGTTATGATTCTAGGATTTTGACATTTTTACATTGTAGAATTCAGAGCCGTTTAAGATTCTGGAATGCATACATTCCAAGATTCTAGAATTCAAACCTGCTAAAATTCTAGAATTCAGACATCGTTGGATTCTGGAAATTTAACATTCTACAATTCTAGAACACACACATTTTCAGATTCTCGAATTCAGACGTGTTATGATTCTACAATTCTAGAATTTAGACATCCGGAACTTCTAAATTCTCACCTTTTTTTTTTTTTTTTTTTTGGTTCTAGAATTCAGACATTTTAGGATTCTAGAATTCATGCATTTGAAGATTCTGAAATCCGGATCTTTTTTTGGATGCCAGAATTCATATATTCTAGGGACCTAGGTTTCCTACTTTTTAGGTTTCTGGAAATCATACATTCTAGGATTCTGGAATTCCAGAATTCAGACCTTTAGAGGATTCTGGAGTTCATTCATTCTAGGATTCTAGGTTTCAGACTTTTCTAGTATTCTAGAATTCATGTATTCTTATATTCTGGAATTGAGACCTTTTTCAGATTCTAGAATTCATACACCCTGGGATTCTAGCATTCATTCATTTTAGGATTCTAGAACTAAGACTTTTTATGGTCCTAGAATTCAGACATACTACCATTCGACAGTTCCGACATGCTTGCATTCTAGAATTCAGCATTTCTTCCATGGTAGAATTCACACATTTTAGAATTCAAAAATTTTGACATTTTAACGATTCCACAATTCATACATTTTTCGGATTCTAGAATTGAGGCATTTTATGATTCTAGAATTCATACATTCCGGAATTCTAGAATACAGACTTTTTAGGATTCAGAAATTTATACATTCTACGATTTTAGAGGTTAGACGTTTTAAAGATGCTAGAATTCAGACTTCTTTAGGATTCTAGAATTTGTGCCTTGTAGGATTCCAGAATTCACACTTTCTAGCATTCTAGAATTCAGATATTTCTTGATGCTAGAATTCAGTCATTGTAAAATTCTAGAATTCAGACATCATCGCTGGATTCTAAAATTAAGACTTTCCACCATTCTTGGACTAACATTTTTTAGGGTTTTAGAATTGAGACATTTTATCATTGTAGAATTCTAGAATATGGACATCCTCATATTCTAGAATTCAGACATTTTATGATTTTAGGATTCATACAGTTTAGCACTATAGAATTCAGACCTTTTTAAGATTCTAGAATTCATACATTTCAGGATTCTAGTATTCAGACATTCTATCATTCTTCCATTCATAGACCTTATGATTCTACAATTCATCTCTTCTAGGATTCTGGAACTCATCCTATATTATAATTCCCAATTTCAAACGTTCCTGTATTCTAGAATTTAGACATTTTGTGATTCTAGAATTCAGATATTCTAAAGCTCTAGAATTCAGATATGGTTGGAGTCCAGATTTCAGACTTTCTACAATTCTAGAACTCAGATATTTTGTGTTTCCAGAATTTCACACATTCCAGGATTCTAAAGTTCAATCCTGTCTTAGGATTCTAGAATGCGTACCTTCTAGGATTCTGGAATTCATACAGGTTGGGGTTCTAGAATTCATACATTCTAGGATTCCAGAATTCAAACCTTTATAGGATTCTAGAATTAATTCATTCAAGGATTCTTGAATCCGGACCTTTTTAGGATTCTAGAACTCATACATGCTAAGATTCCGGAATTTAGACCAGTTTAAGATTCTAGAATTCATACACTCTAAAATTCTAGAATGCCTACCTTCTAGGATTCTAAAATTCAGACTTTTTAAGGTTCTAGGATTCGGACATACTATAATTCTACAATTTCCACATTGCTTGAATTCTGGAATTCCGAATTTCTTCATTTATACCATTCTCGCATTTAAAAATTCTAAAATTCATGTATGTGGTGATTCTAGAATTCACACCTTCTCGGATTCTAGAATTCAGACCTCTTTAGGATTCCAGAATTCAGACTTTGTTCATTCTAGAACTCATGCATTAAAAGATTCTAGAATTCAGATCTATTTAGGATTCTAGAATTCATACATTCTAAGATTCTAGAATTCAGACCTAGTTAGGATTCTAGAATTCATACGTTTGGGCATTCTGGAATCCATACGTTCTAAACTTGCAAATTTTATGCATTCTACAATTCTAGGCTACACACCTTTCTGACATTGTGGAATCCATTCTTTCGAGGATTCTAAAATTCAGGCCTTCTTAAAGTTCTTGAATTCATACATTCTAGGATTCTAGGATTCTAGGATTTGGACACATTTAAGATTCTAGAATTCATACATTCTAAAATTCTGGAACCCAGATCTTGTTAGGATTCTAGAATGCATACATTATGGGATACTGGAATTCACCCATTCTGTGAGTCTAGAATTCAGACATTGTTTCTGGCATTCAGACGTTCTAAAATTCTAGAATTCAGACCTCGTGGGTTTCTGGAACGGAGACATTCTGCAACACACATTTTAGTAGTCTTGCGTTCAGACATTCTGTGAATCTCGCATTCAGATATCCTATGATTCATGGAATCGTACCTTCCGGGATTCTGGAATTCACACTGTCCTAAGATTCCAGAACTCAGACGTTTCTTGATTCTACCATTCCGGAAATTAGACGTCCGGAGACTCTAGAATTCTAACATTTTATGACTCTAGAATTCAGACGTTTTAGGATTCTAGAATTCAGACGTTTTAGGATTCTAGAATTCAGACATTGGAAGATTCTAGAATTCGGACCTTTTAAAGATTCTAGAGTCCATACATTCTAGGAATCCATAATTCAGACATCTTCTGAGTCTAGGTTTTCAACATTTTCACATTGGAGAATTCAGACCTGTTGAAGATTCTAGAATGCATACATTCCGAGATTCTGGAATTCACACATACTAAAATTCTAGAATTGAGACATCTTTGGATTCTAGAATTGTATCTGTCTACAATTCTAGAACTCATACATTTTCTGATTCTAGAATTCAGATGTTTTATCATTTTACAATTCTGTAATTTGGACATGTGCAGATTCAGGATTCCAGCGTTTTATGATTCTAGATTCCATTCATTTTTGGATTCCAGAGTTCAGACCCTTTATGATTCTAGAAATCTGACATTCGATGATTCTACATTTCAGAAATATTTGGGATTCTAGAATTCATACACTCTTGAAATCTATAATTCATACATTCTAGGATTCTGGAATTCATGCATTCTCAAATTAAAAAAAGTCACACATTGCAGAATTCTAGAATACATGCCTTCTTAACATTGTAGAAGCCATTCTTTCTAGGATTCCAAAATTCAGACGTTTTTACAATGGTAGAATTCATGCGTTCTAGGATTCTAGGATATAGACATATTTAAGACTCTAGAATACATACATTCTAAAATTCTAGAATTCAGGTCTTGTTAGGATTCTAGAATTTATACATGATAGGATACTAGAATTCACATATTCTATGATTCTAGAATTCAGACATTTTATGTTTCTAGAATTCAGACATTCTGAAATTCTGGAATTCAGCCATTGTTGGATTCTAGAATTGAGACCCTCTGCAACACACATTTTAGGAGTCTTGCATTCAGACATTCCATGATTCCCATATTCAGACATCTTATCATCCTAGAATTCAGACCTTCTAGGATTCTAGAATTTGCACTATTTACAGATTCTAGAATTCATGTATTCAAGGAATCTATGATTCAGTCATGTTATGATTCTAGGATTTTGACATTTTTACATTGTAGAATTCAGAGCCGTTTAAGATTCTGGAATGCATACATTCCAAGATTCTAGAATTCAAACCTGCTAAAATTCTAGAATTCAGACATCGTTGGATTCTGGAAATTTAACATTCTACAATTCTAGAACACACACATTTTCAGATTCTCGAATTCAGACGTGTTATGATTCTACAATTCTAGAATTTAGACATCCGGAACTTCTAAATTCTCACCTTTTTTTTTTTTTTTTTTTGGTTCTAGAATTCAGACATTTTAGGATTCTAGAATTCATGCATTTGAAGATTCTGAAATCCGGATCTTTTTTTGGATGCCAGAATTCATATATTCTAGGGACCTAGGTTTCCTACTTTTTAGGTTTCTGGAAATCATACATTCTAGGATTCTGGAATTCCAGAATTCAGACCTTTAGAGGATTCTGGAGTTCATTCATTCTAGGATTCTAGGTTTCAGACTTTTCTAGTATTCTAGAATTCATGTATTCTTATATTCTGGAATTGAGACCTTTTTCAGATTCTAGAATTCATACACCCTGGGATTCTAGCATTCATTCATTTTAGGATTCTAGAACTAAGACTTTTTATGGTCCTAGAATTCAGACATACTACCATTCGACAGTTCCGACATGCTTGCATTCTAGAATTCAGCATTTCTTCCATGGTAGAATTCACACATTTTAGAATTCAAAAATTTTGACATTTTAACGATTCCACAATTCATACATTTTTCGGATTCTAGAATTGAGGCATTTTATGATTCTAGAATTCATACATTCCGGAATTCTAGAATACAGACTTTTTAGGATTCAGAAATTTATACATTCTACGATTTTAGAGGTTAGACGTTTTAAAGATGCTAGAATTCAGACTTCTTTAGGATTCTAGAATTTGTGCCTTGTAGGATTCCAGAATTCACACTTTCTAGCATTCTAGAATTCAGATATTTCTTGATGCTAGAATTCAGTCATTGTAAAATTCTAGAATTCAGACATCATCGCTGGATTCTAAAATTAAGACTTTCCACCATTCTTGGACTAACATTTTTTAGGGTTTTAGAATTGAGACATTTTATCATTGTAGAATTCTAGAATATGGACATCCTCATATTCTAGAATTCAGACATTTTATGATTTTAGGATTCATACAGTTTAGCACTATAGAATTCAGACCTTTTTAAGATTCTAGAATTCATACATTTCAGGATTCTAGTATTCAGACATTCTATCATTCTTCCATTCATAGACCTTATGATTCTACAATTCATCTCTTCTAGGATTCTGGAACTCATCCTATATTATAATTCCCAATTTCAAACGTTCCTGTATTCTAGAATTTAGACATTTTGTGATTCTAGAATTCAGATATTCTAAAGCTCTAGAATTCAGATATGGTTGGAGTCCAGATTTCAGACTTTCTACAATTCTAGAACTCAGATATTTTGTGTTTCCAGAATTTCACACATTCCAGGATTCTAAAGTTCAATCCTGTCTTAGGATTCTAGAATGCGTACCTTCTAGGATTCTGGAATTCATACAGGTTGGGGTTCTAGAATTCATACATTCTAGGATTCCAGAATTCAAACCTTTATAGGATTCTAGAATTAATTCATTCAAGGATTCTAGAATCCGGACCTTTTTAGGATTCTAGAACTCATACATGCTAAGATTCCGGAATTTAGACCAGTTTAAGATTCTAGAATTCATACACTCTAAAATTCTAGAATGCCTACCTTCTAGGATTCTAAAATTCAGACTTTTTAAGGTTCTAGGATTCGGACATACTATAATTCTACAATTTCCACATTGCTTGAATTCTGGAATTCCGAATTTCTTCATTTATACCATTCTCGCATTTAAAAATTCTAAAATTCATGTATGTGGTGATTCTAGAATTCACACCTTCTCGGATTCTAGAATTCAGACCTCTTTAGGATTCCAGAATTCAGACTTTGTTCATTCTAGAACTCATGCATTAAAAGATTCTAGAATTCAGATCTATTTAGGATTCTAGAATTCATACATTCTAAGATTCTAGAATTCAGACCTAGTTAGGATTCTAGAATTCATACGTTTGGGCATTCTGGAATCCATACGTTCTAAACTTGCAAATTTTATGCATTCTACAATTCTAGGGTACACACCTTTCTGACATTGTGGAATCCATTCTTTCGAGGATTCTAAAATTCAGGCCTTCTTAAAGTTCTTGAATTCATACATTCTAGGATTGTAGGATTCTAGGATTTGGACACATTTAAGATTCTAGAATTCATACATTCTAAAATTCTGGAACCCAGATCTTGTTAGGATTCTAGAATGCATACATTATGGGATACTGGAATTCACCCATTCTGTGAGTCTAGAATTCAGACATTGTTTCTGGCATTCAGACGTTCTAAAATTCTAGAATTCAGACATCGTGGGTTTCTGGAACGGAGACATTCTGCAACACACATTTTAGTAGTCTTGCGTTCAGACATTCTGTGAATCTCGCATTCAGATATCCTATGATTCATGGAATCGTACCTTCCGGGATTCTGGAATTCACACTGTCCTAAGATTCCAGAACTCAGACGTTTCTTGATTCTACCATTCCGGAAATTAGACGTCCGGAGACTCTAGAATTCTAACATTTTATGACTCTAGAATTCAGACGTTTTAGGATTCTAGAATTCAGACGTTTTAGGATTCTAGAATTCAGACATTGGAAGATTCTAGAATTCGGACCTTTTAAAGATTCTAGAGTCCATACATTCTAGGAATCCATAATTCAGACATCTTCTGAGTCTAGGTTTTCAACATTTTCACATTGGAGAATTCAGACCTGTTGAAGATTCTAGAATGCATACATTCCGAGATTCTGGAATTCACACATACTAAAATTCTAGAATTGAGACATCTTTGGATTCTAGAATTGTATCTGTCTACAATTCTAGAACTCATACATTTTCTGATTCTAGAATTCAGATGTTTTATCGTTTTACAATTCTGTAATTTGGACATGTGCAGATTCAGGATTCCAGCGTTTTATGATTCTAGATTCCATTCATTTTTGGATTCTAGAGTTCAGACCCTTTATGATTCTAGAAATCTGACATTCGATGATTCTACATTTCAGAAATATTTGGGATTCTAGAATTCATACACTCTTGAAATCTAGAACTCATTCATTCTAGGATTCTGGAATTAATGCATTCTCAAATTAAAAAAAGTCACACATTCCAGAATTCTAGAATACATGCCTTCTTAACATTGTAGAAGCCATTCTTTGTAGGATTCCAAAATTCAGACGTTTTTACAATGGTAGAATTCATGCGTTCTAGGATTCTAGGATATAGACATATTTAAGACTCTAGAATACATACATTCTAAAATTCTAGAATTCAGGTCTTGTTAGGATTCTAGAATTTATACATGATAGGATACTAGAATTCACATATTCTATGATTCTAGAATTCAGACATTTTATGTTTCTAGAATTCAGACATTCTGAAATTCTGGAATTCAGCCATTGTTGGATTCTAGAATTGAGACCCTCTGCAACACACATTTTAGGAGTCTTGCATTCAGACATTCCATGATTCCCATATTCAGACATCTTATCATCCTAGAATTCAGACCTTCTAGGATTCTAGAATTTGCACTATTTACAGATTCTAGAATTCATACATTCAAGGAATCTATGATTCAGTCATGTTATGATTCTAGGATTTTGACATTTTACATTGTAGAATTCAGAGCCGTTTAAGATTCTAGAATGCATACATTCCAAGATTCTAGAATTCACACCTGCTAAAATTCTAGAATTCAGACATCGTTGGATTCTGGAAATTTAACATTCTACAATTCTAGAACACACACATTTTCAGATTCTCGAATTCAGACGTGTTATGATTCTACAATTCTAGAATTTAGACATCCAGAACTTCTAAATTCTCACCTTTTTTTTTTTTTAGTTCTAGAATTCAGACATTTTAGGATTCTAGAATTCATGCATTTGAAGATTCTGAAATCCGGATCATTTTTTGGATGCCAGAATTCATATATTCTAGGGACCTAGGTTTCCTACTTTTTAGGTTTCTGGAAATCATGCATTCTAGGATTCTGGAATTCCAGAATTCAGACCTTTAGAGGATTCTGGAGTTCATTCATTCTAGGATTCTAGATTTCAGACTTTTCTAGTATTCTAGAATTCATGTATTCTTATATTCTGGAATTGAGACCTTTTTCAGATTCTAGAATTCATACACCCTGGGATTCGAGCATTCATTCATTTTAGGATTCTAGAACTAAGACTTTTTATGGTCCTAGAATTCAGACATACTACCATTCGACAGTTCCGACATGCTTGCATTCTAGAATTCAGCATTTCTTCCATGGTAGAATTCACACATTTTAGAATTCAAAAATTTTGACATTTTAACGATTCCACAATTCATACATTTTTCGGATTCTAGAATTGAGGCATTTTATGATTCTAGAATTCATACATTCCGGAATTCTAGAATACAGACTTTTTAGGATTCAGAAATTTATACATTCTACGATTTTAGAGGTTAGACGTTTTAAAGATGCTAGAATTCAGACTTCTTTAGGATTCTAGAATTTGTGCCTTGTAGGATTCCAGAATTCACACTTTCTAGCATTCTAGAATTCAGATATTTCTTGATGCTAGAATTCAGTCATTGTAAAATTCTAGAATTCAGACATCATCGCTGGATTCTAAAATTAAGACTTTCCACAATTCTAGGACTAACATTTTTTAGGGTTTTAGAATTGAGACATTTTATCATTGTAGAATTCTAGAATATGGACATCCTCATATTCTAGAATTCAGACATTTTATGATTTTAGGATTCATACAGTTTAGCACTATAGAATTCAGACCTTTTTAAGATTCTAGAATTCATACATTTCAGGATTCTAGTATTCAGACATTCTAGCATTCTTCCATTCATAGACCTTATGATTCTACAATTCATCTCTTCTAGGATTCTGGAACTCATCCTATATTATAATTCCCAATTTCAAACGTTCCTGTATTCTAGAACTTAGACATTTTGTGATTCTAGAATTCAGATATTCTAAAGCTCTAGAATTCAGATATGGTTGGAGTCCAGATTTCAGACTTTCTACAATTCTAGAACTCAGATATTTTGTGTTTCCAGAATTTCACACATTCCAGGATTCTAAAGTTCAATCCTGTCTTAGGATTCTAGAATGCGTACCTTCTAGGATTCTGGAATTCATACAGGTTGGGGTTCTAGAATTCATACATTCTAGGATTCCAGAATTCAAACCTTTATAGGATTCTAGAATTAATTCATTCAAGGATTCTAGAATCCGGACCTTTTTAGGATTCTAGAACTCATACATGCTAAGATTCCGGAATTTAGACCAGTTTAAGATTCTAGAATTCATACACTCTAAAATTCTAGAATGCCTACGTTCTAGGATTCTAAAATTCAGACTTTTTAAGGTTCTAGGATTCGGACATACTATAATTCTACAATTTCCACATTGCTTGAATTCTGGAATTCCGAATTTCTTCATTTATACCATTCTCGCATTTAAAAATTCTAAAATTCATGTATGTGGTGATTCTAGAATTCACACCTTCTCGGATTCTAGAATTCAGACCTCTTTAGGATTCCAGAATTCAGACTTTGTTCATTCTAGAACTCATGCATTAAAAGATTCTAGAATTCAGATCTATTTAGGATTCTAGAATTCATACATTCTAAGATTCTAGAATTCAGACCTAGTTAGGATTCTAGAATTCATACGTTTGGGCATTCTGGAATCCATACGTTCTAAACTTGCAAATTTTATGCATTCTACAATTCTAGGCTACACACCTTTCTAACATTGTGGAATCCATTCTTTCGAGGATTCTAAAATTCAGGCCTTCTTAAAGTTCTTGAATTCATACATTCTAGGATTCTAGGATTCTAGGATTTGGACACATTTAAGATTCTAGAATTCATACATTCTAAAATTCTGGAACCCAGATCTTGTTAGGATTCTAGAATGCATACATTATGGGATACTGGAATTCACCCATTCTGTGAGTCTAGAATTCAGACATTGTTTCTGGCATTCAGACGTTCTAAAATTCTAGAATTCAGACATCGTGGGTTTCTGGAACGGAGACATTCTGCAACACACATTTTAGTAGTCTTGCGTTCAGACATTCTGTGAATCTCGCATTCAGATATCCTATGATTCATGGAATCGTACCTTCCGGGATTCTGGAATTCACACTGTCCTAAGATTCCAGAACTCAGACGTTTCTTGATTCTACCATTCCGGAAATTAGACGTCCGGAGACTCTAGAATTCTAACATTTTATGACTCTAGAATTCAGACATTTTAGGATTCTAGAATTCAGTCGTTTTAGGATTCTAGAATTCAGACATTGGAAGATTCTAGAATTCGGACCTTTTAAAGATTCTAGAGTCCATACATTCTAGGAATCCATAATTCAGACATCTTCTGAGTCTAGGTTTTCAACATTTTCACATTGGAGAATTCAGACCTGTTGAAGTTTCTAGAATGCATACATTCCGAGATTCTGGAATTCACACATACTAAAATTCTAGAATTGAGACATCTTTGGATTCTAGAATTGTATCTGTCTACAATTCTAGAACTCATACATTTTCTGATTCTAGAATTCAGATGTTTTATCATTTTACAATTCTGTAATTTGGACATGTGCAGATTCAGGATTCCAGCGTTTTATGATTCTAGATTCCATTCATTTTTGGATTCCAGAGTTCAGACCCTTTATGATTCTAGAAATCTGACATTCGATGATTCTACATTTCAGAAATATTTGGGATTCTAGAATTCATACACTCTTGAAATCTAGAATTCATACATTCTAGGATTCTGGAATTCATGCATTCTCAAATTAAAAAAAGTCACACATTCCAGAATTCTAGAATACATGCCTTCTTAACATTGTAGAAGCCATTCTTTCTAGGATTCCAAAATTCAGACGTTTTTACAATGGTAGAATTCATGCATTCTAGGATTCTAGGATATAGACATATTTAAGACTCTAGAATACATACATTCTAAAATTCTAGAATTCAGGTCTTGTTAGGATTCTAGAATTTATACATGATAGGATACTAGAATTCACATATTCTATGATTCTAGAATTCAGACATTTTATGTTTCTAGAATTCAGACATTCTGAAATTCTGGAATTCAGCCATTGTTGGATTCTAGAATTGAGACCCTCTGCAAAACACATTTTAGGAGTCTTGCATTCAGACATTCCATGATTCCCATATTCAGACATCTTATCATCCTAGAATTCAGACCTTCTAGGATTCTAGAATTTGCACTATTTACAGATTCTAGAATTCATACATTCAAGGAATCTATGATTCAGTCATGTTATGATTCTAGGATTTTGACATTTTTACATTGTAGAATTCAGAGCCGTTTAAGATTCTGGAATGCATACATTCCAAGATTCTAGAATTCAAACCTGCTAAAATTCTAGAATTCAGACATCGTTGGATTCTGGAAATTTAACATTCTACAATTCTAGAACACACACATTTTCAGATTCTCGAATTCAGACGTATTATGATTCTACAATTCTAGAATTTAGACATCCGGAACTTCTAAATTCTCACCTTTTTTTTTTTTTTTTTTGGTTCTAGAATTCAGACATTTTAGGATTCTAGAATTCATGCATTTGAAGATTCTGAAATCCGGATCTTTTTTTGGATGCCAGAATTCATATATTCTAGGGACCTAGGTTTCCTACTTTTTAGGTTTCTGGAAATCATACATTCTAGGATTCTGGAATTCCAGAATTCAGACCTTTAGAGGATTCTGGAGTTCATTCATTCTAGGATTCTAGGTTTCAGACTTTTCTAGTATTCTAGAATTCATGTATTCTTATATTCTGGAATTGAGACCTTTTTCAGATTCTAGAATTCATACACCCTGGGATTCTAGCATTCATTCATTTTAGGATTCTAGAACTAAGACTTTTTATGGTCCTAGAATTCAGACATACTACCATTCGACAGTTCCGACATGCTTGCATTCTAGAATTCAGCATTTCTTCCATGGTAGAATTCACACATTTTAGAATTCAAAAATTTTGACATTTTAACGATTCCACAATTCATACATTTTTCGGATTCTAGAATTGAGGCATTTTATGATTCTAGAATTCATACATTCCAGAATTCTAGAATACAGACTTTTTAGGATTCAGAAATTTATACATTCTACGATTTTAGAGGTTAGACGTTTTAAAGATGCTAGAATTCAGACTTCTTTAGGATTCTAGAATTTGTGCCTTGTAGGATTCCAGAATTCACACTTTCTAGCATTCTAGAATTCAGATATTTCTTGATGCTAGAATTCAGTCATTGTAAAATTCTAGAATTCAGACATCATCGCTGGATTCTAAAATTAAGACTTTCCACCATTCTTGGACTAACATTTTTTAGGGTTTTAGAATTGAGACATTTTATCATTGTAGAATTCTAGAATATGGACATCCTCATATTCTAGAATTCAGACATTTTATGATTTTAGGATTCATACAGTTTAGCACTATAGAATTCAGACCTTTTTAAGATTTTAGAATTCATACATTTCAGGATTCTAGTATTCAGACATTCTATCATTCTTCCATTCATAGACCTTATGATTCTACAATTCATCTCTTCTAGGATTCTGGAACTCATCCTATATTATAATTCCCAATTTCAAACGTTCCTGTATTCTAGAATTTAGACATTTTGTGATTCTAGAATTCAGATATTCTAAAGCTCTAGAATTCAGATATGGTTGGAGTCCAGATTTCAGACTTTCTACAATTCTAGAACTCAGATATTTTGTGTTTCCAGAATTTCACACATTCCAGGATTCTAAAGTTCAATCCTGCCTTAGGATTCTAGAATGCGTACCTTCTAGGATTCTGGAATTCATACAGGTTGGGGTTCTAGAATTCATACATTCTAGGATTCCAGAATTCAAACCTTTATAGGATTCTAGAATTAATTCATTCAAGGATTCTAGAATCCGGACCTTTTTAGGATTCTAGAACTCATACATGCTAAGATTCCGGAATTTAGACCAGTTTAAGATTCTAGAATTCATACACTCTAAAATTCTAGAATGCCTACGTTCTAGGATTCTAAAATTCAGACTTTTTAAGGTTCTAGGATTCGGACATACTATAATTCTACAATTTCCACATTGCTTGAATTCTGGAATTCCGAATTTCTTCATTTATACCATTCTCGCATTTAAAAATTCTAAAATTCATGTATGTGGTGATTCTAGAATTCACACCTTCTTGGATTCTAGAATTCAGACCTCTTTAGGATTCCAGAATTCAGACTTTGTTCATTCTAGGACTCATGCATTAAAAGATTCTAGAATTCAGATCTATTTAGGATTCTAGAATTCATACATTCTAAGATTCTAGAATTCAGACCTAGTTAGGATTCTAGAATTCATACGTTTGGGCATTCTGGAATCCATACGTTCTAAACTTGCAAATTTTATGCATTCTACAATTCTAGGGTACACACCTTTCTAACATTGTGGAATCCATTCTTTCGAGGATTCTAAAATTCAGGCCTTCTTAAAGTTCTTGAATTCATACATTCTAGGATTCTAGGATTCTAGGATTTGGACACATTTAAGATTCTAGAATTCATACATTCTAAAATTCTGGAACCCAGATCTTGTTAGGATTCTAGAATGCATACATTATGGGATACTGGAATTCACCCATTCTGTGAGTCTAGAATTCAGACATTGTTTCTGGCATTCAGACGTTCTAAAATTCTAGAATTCAGACCTCGTGGGTTTCTGGAACGGAGACATTCTGCAACACACATTTTAGTAGTCTTGCGTTCAGACATTCTGTGAATCTCGCATTCAGATATCCTATGATTCATGGAATCGTACCTTCTGGGATTCTGGAATTCACACTGTCCTAAGATTCCAGAACTCAGACGTTTCTTGATTCTACCATTCCGGAAATTAGACGTCCGGAGACTCTAGAATTCTAACATTTTATGACTCTAGAATTCAGACATTTTAGGATTCTAGAATTCAGACGTTTTAGGATTCTAGAATTCAGACATTGGAAGATTCTAGAATTCGGACCTTTTAAAGATTCTAGAGTCCATACATTCTAGGAATCCATAATTCAGACATCTTCTGAGTCTAGATTTTCGACATTTTCACATTGGAGAATTCAGACCTGTTGAAGATTCTAGAATGCATACATTCCGAGATTCTGGAATTCACACATACTAAAATTCTAGAATTGAGATATCTTTGGATTCTAGAATTGTATCTGTCTACAATTCTAGAACTCATACATTTTCTGATTCTAGAATTCAGATGTCTTATCGTTTTACAATTCTGTAATTTGGACATGTGCAGATTCAGGATTCCAGCGTTTTATGATTCTAGATTCCATTCATTTTTGGATTCTAGAGTTCAGACCCTTTATGATTCTAGAAATCTGACATTCGATGATTCTAGATTTCAGAAATATTTGGGATTCTAGAATTCATACACTCTTGAAATCTAGAATTCATACATTCTAGGATTCTGGAATTCATGCGTTCTCAAATTAAAAAAGTCACACATTCCAGAATTCTAGAATACATGCCTTCTTAACATTGTAGAAGCCATTCTTTCTAGGATTCCAAAATTCAGACGTTTTTACAATGGTAGAATTCATGCGTTCTAGGATTCTAGGATATAGACATATTTAAGACTCTAGAATACATACATTCTAAAATTCTAGAATTCAGGTCTTGTTAGGATTCTAGAATTTATACATGATAGGATACTAGAATTCACATATTCTATGATTCTAGAATTCAGACATTTTATGTTTCTAGAATTCAGACATTCTGAAATTCTGGAATTCAGCCATTGTTGGATTCTAGAATTGAGACCCTCTGCAACACACATTTTAGGAGTCTTGCATTCAGACATTCCATGATTCCCATATTCAGACATCTTATCATCCTAGAATTCAGACCTTCTAGGATTCTAGAATTTGCACTATTTACAGATTCTAGAATTCATACATTCAAGGAATCTATGATTCAGTCATGTTATGATTCTAGGATTTTGACATTTTTACATTGTAGAATTCAGAGCCGTTTAAGATTCTAGAATGCATACATTCCAAGATTCTAGAATTCAAACCTGTTAAAATTCTAGAATTCAGACATCGTTGGATTCTGGAAATTTAACATTCTACAATTCTAGAACACACACATTTTCAGATTCTCGAATTCAGACGTGTTATGATTCTACAATTCTAGAATTTAGACATCCGGAACTTCTAATTTCTCACCTTTTTTTTTTTTTTTTTTTTGGTTCTAGAATTCAGACATTTTAGGATTCTAGAATTCATGCATTTGAAGATTCTGAAATCCGGATCTTTTTTTGGATGCCAGAATTCAGATATTCTAGGGACCTAGGTTTCCTACTTTTTAGGTTTCTGGAAATCATACATTCTAGGATTCTGGAATTCCAGAATTCAGACCTTTAGAGGATTCTGGAGTTCATTCATTCTAGGATTCTAGGTTTCAGACTTTTCTAGTATTCTAGAATTCATGTATTCTTATATTCTGGAATTGAGACCTTTTTCAGATTCTAGAATTCATACACCCTGGGATTCTAGCATTCATTCATTTTAGGATTCTAGAACTAAGACTTTTTATGGTCCTAGAATTCAGACATACTACCATTCGACAGTTCCGACATGCTTGCATTCTAGAATTCAGCATTTCTTCCATGGTAGAATTCACACATTTTAGAATTCAAAAATTTTGACATTTTAACGATTCCACAATTCATACATTTTTCGGATTCTAGAATTGAGGCATTTTATGATTCTAGAATTCATACATTCCGGAATTCTAGAATACAGACTTTTTAGGATTCAGAAATTTATACATTCTACGATTTTAGAGGTTAGACGTTTTAAAGATGCTAGAATTCAGACTTCTTTAGGATTCTAGAATTTGTGCCTTGTAGGATTCCAGAATTCACACTTTCTAGCATTCTAGAATTCAGATATTTCTTGATGCTAGAATTCAGTCATTGTAAAATTCTAGAATTCAGACATCATCGCTGGATTCTAAAATTAAGACTTTCCACAATTCTAGGACTAACATTTTTTAGGGTTTTAGAATTGAGACATTTTATCATTGTAGAATTCTAGAATATGGACATCCTCATATTCTAGAATTCAGACATTTTATGATTTTAGGATTCATACAGTTTAGCACTATAGAATTCAGACCTTTTTAAGATTCTAGAATTCATACATTTCAGGATTCTAGTATTCAGACATTCTAGCATTCTTCCATTCATAGACCTTATGATTCTACAATTCATCTCTTCTAGGATTCTGGAACTCATCCTATATTATAATTCCCAATTTCAAACGTTCCTGTATTCTAGAACTTAGACATTTTGTGATTCTAGAATTCAGATATTCTAAAGCTCTAGAATTCAGATATGGTTGGAGTCCAGATTTCAGACTTTCTACAATTCTAGAACTCAGATATTTTGTGTTTCCAGAATTTCACACATTCCAGGATTCTAAAGTTCAATCCTGTCTTAGGATTCTAGAATGCGTACCTTCTAGGATTCTGGAATTCATACAGGTTGGGGTTCTAGAATTCATATATTCTAGGATTCCAGAATTCAAACCTTTATAGGATTCTAGAATTAATTCATTCAAGGATTCTAGAATCCGGACCTTTTTAGGATTCTAGAACTCATACATGCTAAGATTCCGGAATTTAGACCAGTTTAAGATTCTAGAATTCATACACTCTAAAATTCTAGAATGCCTACCTTCTAGGATTCTAAAATTCAGACTTTTTAAGGTTCTAGGATTCGGACATACTATAATTCTACAATTTCCACATTGCTTGAATTCTGGAATTCCGAATTTCTTCATTTATACCATTCTCGCATTTAAAAATTCTAAAATTCATGTATGTGGTGATTCTAGAATTCACACCTTCTCGGATTCTAGAATTCAGACCTCTTTAGGATTCCAGAATTCAGACTTTGTTCATTCTAGAACTCATGCATTAAAAGATTCTAGAATTCAGATCTATTTAGGATTCTAGAATTCATACATTCTAAGATTCTAGAATTCAGACCTAGTTAGGATTCTAGAATTCATACGTTTGGGCATTCTGGAATCCATACGTTCTAAACTTGCAAATTTTATGCATTCTACAATTCTAGGGTACACACCTTTCTAACATTGTGGAATCCATTCTTTCGAGGATTCTAAAATTCAGGCCTTCTTAAAGTTCTTGAATTCATACATTCTAGGATTGTAGGATTCTAGGATTTGGACACATTTAAGATTCTAGAATTCATACATTCTAAAATTCTGGAACCCAGATCTTGTTAGGATTCTAGAATGCATACTTTATGGGATACTGGAATTCACCCATTCTGTGAGTCTAGAATTCAGACATTGTTCCTGGCTTTCAGACGTTCTAAAATTCTAGAATTCAGACATCGTGGGTTTCTGGAACGGAGACATTCTGCAACACACATTTTAGTAGTCTTGCGTTCAGACATTCTGTGAATCTCGCATTCAGATATCCTATGATTCATGGAATCGTACCTTCCGGGATTCTGGAATTCACACTGTCCTAAGATTCCAGAACTCAGACGTTTCTTGATTCTACCATTCCGGAAATTAGACGTCCGGAGACTCTAGAATTCTAACATTTTATGACTCTAGAATTCAGACATTTTAGGATTCTAGAATACAGACGTTTTAGGATTCTAGAATTCAGACATTGGAAGATTCTAGAATTCGGACCTTTTGAAGATTCTAGAGTCCATACATTCTAGGAATCCATAATTCAGACATCTTCTGAGTCTAGGTTTTCGACATTTTCACATTGGAGAATTCAGACCTGTTGAAGATTCTAGAATGCATACATTCCGAGATTCTGGAATTCACACATACTAAAATTCTAGAATTGAGACATCTTTGGATTCTAGAATTGTATCTGTCTACAATTCTAGAACTCATACATTTTCTGATTCTAGAATTCAGATGTCTTATCGTTTTACAATTCTGTAATTTGGACATGTGCAGATTCAGGATTCCAGCGTTTTATGATTCTAGATTCCATTCATTTTTGGATTCTAGAGTTCAGACCCTTTATGATTCTAGAAATCTGACATTCGATGATTCTAGATTTCAGAAATATTTGGGATTCTAGAATTCATACACTCTTGAAATCTAGAATTCGTACATTCTAGGATTCTGGAATTCATGCATTCTCAAATTAAAAAAAGTCACACATTCCAGAATTCTAGAATACATGCCTTCTTAACATTGTAGAAGCCATTCTTTCTAGGATTCCAAAATTCAGACGTTTTTACAATGGTAGAATTCATGCATTCTAGGATTCTAGGATATATACATATTTAAGACTCTAGAATACATACATTCTAAAATTCTAGAATTCAGGTCTTGTTAGGATTCTAGAATTTATACATGATAGGATACTAGAATTCACATATTCTATGATTCTAGAATTCAGACATTTTATGTTTCTAGAATTCAGACATTCTGAAATTCTGGAATTCAGCCATTGTTGGATTCTAGAATTGAGACCCTCTGCAACACACATTTTAGGAGTCTTGCATTCAGACATTCCATGTTTCCCATATTCAGACATCTTATCATCCTAGAATTCAGACCTTCTAGGATTCTAGAATTTGCACTATTTACAGATTCTAGAATTCATACATTCAAGGAATCTATGATTCAGTCATGTTATGATTCTAGGATTTTGACATTTTTACATTGTAGAATTCAGAGCCGTTTAAGATTCTAGAATGCATACATTCCAAGATTCTAGAATTCACACCTGCTAAAATTCTAGAATTCAGACATCGTTGGATTCTGGAAATTTAACATTCTACAATTCTAGAACACACACATTTTCAGATTCTCGAATTCAGACGTGTTATGATTCTACAATTCTAGAATTTAGACATCCGGAACTTCTAAATTCTCACCTTTTTTTTTTTTAGTTCTAGAATTCAGACATTTTAGGATTCTAGAATTCATGCATTTGAAGATTCTGAAATCCGGATCTTTTTTTGGATGCCAGAATTCATATATTCTAGGGACCTAGGTTTCCTACTTTTTAGGTTTCTGGAAATCATGCATTCTAGGATTCTGGAATTCCAGAATTCAGACCTTTAGAGGATTCTGGAGTTCATTCATTCTAGGATTCTAGATTTCAGACTTTTCTAGTATTCTAGAATTCATGTATTCTTATATTCTGGAATTGAGACCTTTTTCAGATTCTAGAATTCATACACCCTGGGATTCGAGCATTCATTCATTTTAGGATTCTAGAACTAAGACTTTTTATGGTCCTAGAATTCAGACATACTACCATTCGACAGTTCCGACATGCTTGCATTCTAGAATTCAGCATTTCTTCCATGGTAGAATTCACACATTTTAGAATTCAAAAATTTTGACATTTTAACGATTCCACAATTCATACATTTTTCGGATTCTAGAATTGAGGCATTTTATGATTCTAGAATTCATACATTCCGGAATTCTAGAATACAGACTTTTTAGGATTCAGAAATTTATACATTCTACGATTTTAGAGGTTAGACGTTTTAAAGATGCTAGAATTCAGACTTCTTTAGGATTCTAGAATTTGTGCCTTGTAGGATTCCAGAATTCACACTTTCTAGCATTCTAGAATTCAGATATTTCTTGATGCTAGAATTCAGTCATTGTAAAATTCTAGAATTCAGACATCATCGCTGGATTCTAAAATTAAGACTTTCCACAATTCTAGGACTAACATTTTTTAGGGTTTTAGAATTGAGACATTTTATCATTGTAGAATTCTAGAATATGGACATCCTCATATTCTAGAATTCAGACATTTTATGATTTTAGGATTCATACAGTTTAGCACTATAGAATTCAGACCTTTTTAAGATTCTAGAATTCATACATTTCAGGATTCTAGTATTCAGACATTCTAGCATTCTTCCATTCATAGACCTTATGATTCTACAATTCATCTCTTCTAGGATTCTGGAACTCATCCTATATTATAATTCCCAATTTCAAACGTTCCTGTATTCTAGAACTTAGACATTTTGTGATTCTAGAATTCAGATATTCTAAAGCTCTAGAATTCAGATATGGTTGGAGTCCAGATTTCAGACTTTCTACAATTCTAGAACTCAGATATTTTGTGTTTCCAGAATTTCACACATTCCAGGATTCTAAAGTTCAATCCTGTCTTAGGATTCTAGAATGCGTACCTTCTAGGATTCTGGAATTCATACAGGTTGGGGTTCTAGAATTCATACATTCTAGGATTCCAGAATTCAAACCTTTATAGGATTCTAGAATTAATTCATTCAAGGATTCTAGAATCCGGACCTTTTTAGGATTCTAGAACTCATACATGCTAAGATTCCGGAATTTAGACCAGTTTAAGATTCTAGAATTCATACACTCTAAAATTCTAGAATGCCTACGTTCTAGGATTCTAAAATTCAGACTTTTTAAGGTTCTAGGATTCGGACATACTATAATTCTACAATTTCCACATTGCTTGAATTCTGGAATTCCGAATTTCTTCATTTATACCATTCTCGCATTTAAAAATTCTAAAATTCATGTATGTGGTGATTCTAGAATTCACACCTTCTTGGATTCTAGAATTCAGACCTCTTTAGGATTCCAGAATTCAGACTTTGTTCATTCTAGAACTCATGCATTAAAAGATTCTAGAATTCAGATCTATTTAGGATTCTAGAATTCATACATTCTAAGATTCTAGAATTCAGACCTAGTTAGGATTCTAGAATTCATACGTTTGGGCATTCTGGAATCCATACGTTCTAAACTTGCAAATTTTATGCATTCTACAATTCTAGGGTACACACCTTTCTAACATTGTGGAATCCATTCTTTCGAGGATTCTAAAATTCAGGCCTTCTTAAAGTTCTTGAATTCATACATTCTAGGATTCTAGGATTCTAGGATTTGGACACATTTAAGATTCTAGAATTCATACATTCTAAAATTCTGGAACCCAGATCTTGTTAGGATTCTAGAATGCATACTTTATGGGATACTGGAATTCACCCATTCTGTGTGTCTAGAATTCAGACATTGTTCCTGGCATTCAGACGTTCTAAAATTCTAGAATTCAGACATCGTGGGTTTCTGGAACGGAGACATTCTGCAACACACATTTTAGTAGTCTTGCGTTCAGACATTCTGTGAATCTCGCATTCAGATATCCTATGATTCATGGAATCGTACCTTCCGGGATTCTGGAATTCACACTGTCCTAAGATTCCAGAACTCAGACGTTTCTTGATTCTACCATTCCGGAAATTAGACGTCCGGAGACTCTAGAATTCTAACATTTTATGACTCTAGAATTCAGACATTTTAGGATTCTAGAATACAGACGTTTTAGGATTCTAGAATTCAGACATTGGAAGATTCTAGAATTCGGACCTTTTGAAGATTCTAGAGTCCATACATTCTAGGAATCCATAATTCAGACATCTTCTGAGTCTAGGTTTTCGACATTTTCACATTGGAGAATTCAGACCTGTTGAAGATTCTAGAATGCATACATTCCGAGATTCTGGAATTCACACATACTAAAATTCTAGAATTGAGACATCTTTGGATTCTAGAATTGTATCTGTCTACAATTCTAGAACTCATACATTTTCTGATTCTAGAATTCAGATGTCTTATCGTTTTACAATTCTGTAATTTGGACATGTGCAGATTCAGGATTCCAGCGTTTTATGATTCTAGATTCCATTCATTTTTGGATTCTAGAGTTCAGACCCTTTATGATTCTAGAAATCTGACATTCGATGATTCTAGATTTCAGAAATATTTGGGATTCTAGAATTCATACACTCTTGAAATCTAGAATTCGTACATTCTAGGATTCTGGAATTCATGCATTCTCAAATTAAAAAAAGTCACACATTCCAGAATTCTAGAATACATGCCTTCTTAACATTGTAGAAGCCATTCTTTCTAGGATTCCAAAATTCAGACGTTTTTACAATGGTAGAATTCATGCATTCTAGGATTCTAGGATATATACATATTTAAGACTCTAGAATACATACATTCTAAAATTCTAGAATTCAGGTCTTGTTAGGATTCTAGAATTTATACATGATAGGATACTAGAATTCACATATTCTATGATTCTAGAATTCAGACATTTTATGTTTCTAGAATTCAGACATTCTGAAATTCTGGAATTCAGCCATTGTTGGATTCTAGAATTGAGACCCTCTGCAACACACATTTTAGGAGTCTTGCATTCAGACATTCCATGTTTCCCATATTCAGACATCTTATCATCCTAGAATTCAGACCTTCTAGGATTCTAGAATTTGCACTATTTACAGATTCTAGAATTCATACATTCAAGGAATCTATGATTCAGTCATGTTATGATTCTAGGATTTTGACATTTTTACATTGTAGAATTCAGAGCCGTTTAAGATTCTAGAATGCATACATTCCAAGATTCTAGAATTCACACCTGCTAAAATTCTAGAATTCAGACATCGTTGGATTCTGGAAATTTAACATTCTACAATTCTAGAACACACACATTTTCAGATTCTCGAATTCAGACGTGTTATGATTCTACAATTCTAGAATTTAGACATCCGGAAATTCTAAATTCTCACCTTTTTTTTTTTTAGTTCTAGAATTCAGACATTTTAGGATTCTAGAATTCATGCATTTGAAGATTCTGAAATCCGGATCTTTTTTTGGATGCCAGAATTCATATATTCTAGGGACCTAGGTTTCCTACTTTTTAGGTTTCTGGAAATCATGCATTCTAGGATTCTGGAATTCCAGAATTCAGACCTTTAGAGGATTCTGGAGTTCATTCATTCTAGGATTCTAGATTTCAGACTTTTCTAGTATTCTAGAATTCATGTATTCTTATATTCTGGAATTGAGACCTTTTTCAGATTCTAGAATTCATACACCCTGGGATTCGAGCATTCATTCATTTTAGGATTCTAGAACTAAGACTTTTTATGGTCCTAGAATTCAGACATACTACCATTCGACAGTTCCGACATGCTTGCATTCTAGAATTCAGCATTTCTTCCATGGTAGAATTCACACATTTTAGAATTCAAAAATTTTGACATTTTAACGATTCCACAATTCATACATTTTTCGGATTCTAGAATTGAGGCATTTTATGATTCTAGAATTCATACATTCCGGAATTCTAGAATACAGACTTTTTAGGATTCAGAAATTTATACATTCTACGATTTTAGAGGTTAGACGTTTTAAAGATGCTAGAATTCAGACTTCTTTAGGATTCTAGAATTTGTGCCTTGTAGGATTCCAGAATTCACACTTTCTAGCATTCTAGAATTCAGATATTTCTTGATGCTAGAATTCAGTCATTGTAAAATTCTAGAATTCAGACATCATCGCTGGATTCTAAAATTAAGACTTTCCACAATTCTAGGACTAACATTTTTTAGGGTTTTAGAATTGAGACATTTTATCATTGTAGAATTCTAGAATATGGACATCCTCATATTCTAGAATTCAGACATTTTATGATTTTAGGATTCATACAGTTTAGCACTATAGAATTCAGACCTTTTTAAGATTCTAGAATTCATACATTTCAGGATTCTAGTATTCAGACATTCTAGCATTCTTCCATTCATAGACCTTATGATTCTACAATTCATCTCTTCTAGGATTCTGGAACTTATCCTATATTATAATTCCCAATTTCAAACGTTCCTGTATTCTAGAACTTAGACATTTTGTGATTCTAGAATTCAGATATTCTAAAGCTCTAGAATTCAGATATGGTTGGAGTCCAGATTTCAGACTTTCTACAATTCTAGAACTCAGATATTTTGTGTTTCCAGAATTTCACACATTCCAGGATTCTAAAGTTCAATCCTGTCTTAGGATTCTAGAATGCGTACCTTCTAGGATTCTGGAATTCATACAGGTTGGGGTTCTAGAATTCATACATTCTAGGATTCCAGAATTCAAACCTTTATAGGATTCTAGAATTAATTCATTCAAGGATTCTAGAATCCGGACCTTTTTAGGATTCTAGAACTCATACATGCTAAGATTCCGGAATTTAGACCAGTTTAAGATTCTAGAATTCATACACTCTAAAATTCTAGAATGCCTACGTTCTAGGATTCTAAAATTCAGACTTTTTAAGGTTCTAGGATTCGGACATACTATAATTCTACAATTTCCACATTGCTTGAATTCTGGAATTCCGAATTTCTTCATTTATACCATTCTCGCATTTAAAAATTCTAAAATTCATGTATGTGGTGATTCTAGAATTCACACCTTCTTGGATTCTAGAATTCAGACCTCTTTAGGATTCCAGAATTCAGACTTTGTTCATTCTAGAACTCATGCATTAAAAGATTCTATAATTCAGATCTATTTAGGATTCTAGAATTCATACATTCTAAGATTCTAGAATTCAGACCTAGTTAGGATTCTAGAATTCATACGTTTGGGCATTCTGGAATCCATACGTTCTAAACTTGCAAATTTTATGCATTCTACAATTCTAGGCTACACACCTTTCTAACATTGTGGAATCCATTCTTTCGAGGATTCTAAAATTCAGGCCTTCTTAAAGTTCTTGAATTCATACATTCTAGGATTCTAGGATTCTAGGATTTGGACACATTTAAGATTCTAGAATTCATACATTCTAAAATTCTGGAACCCAGATCTTGTTAGGATTCTAGAATGCATACATTATGGGATACTGGAATTCACCCATTCTGTGAGTCTAGAATTCAGACATTGTTTCTGGCATTCAGACGTTCTAAAATTCTAGAATTCAGACCTCGTGGGTTTCTGGAACGGAGACATTCTGCAACACACATTTTAGTAGTCTTGCGTTCAGACATTCTGTGAATCTCGCATTCAGATATCCTATGATTCATGGAATCGTACCTTCTGGGATTCTGGAATTCACACTGTCCTAAGATTCCAGAACTCAGACGTTTCTTGATTCTACCATTCCGGAAATTAGACGTCCGGAGACTCTAGAATTCTAACATTTTATGACTCTAGAATTCAGACATTTTAGGATTCTAGAATTCAGACGTTTTAGGATTCTAGAATTCAGACATTGGAAGATTCTAGAATTCGGACCTTTTAAAGATTCTAGAGTCCATACATTCTAGGAATCCATAATTCAGACATCTTCTGAGTCTAGATTTTCGACATTTTCACATTGGAGAATTCAGACCTGTTGAAGATTCTAGAATGCATACATTCCGAGATTCTGGAATTCACACATACTAAAATTCTAGAATTGAGATATCTTTGGATTCTAGAATTGTATCTGTCTACAATTCTAGAACTCATACATTTTCTGATTCTAGAATTCAGATGTCTTATCGTTTTACAATTCTGTAATTTGGACATGTGCAGATTCAGGATTCCAGCGTTTTATGATTCTAGATTCCATTCATTTTTGGATTCTAGAGTTCAGACCCTTTATGATTCTAGAAATCTGACATTCGATGATTCTAGATTTCAGAAATATTTGGGATTCTAGAATTCATACACTCTTGAAATCTAGAATTCATACATTCTAGGATTCTGGAATTCATGCGTTCTCAAATTAAAAAAGTCACACATTCCAGAATTCTAGAATACATGCCTTCTTAACATTGTAGAAGCCATTCTTTCTAGGATTCCAAAATTCAGACGTTTTTACAATGGTAGAATTCATGCGTTCTAGGATTCTAGGATATAGACATATTTAAGACTCTAGAATACATACATTCTAAAATTCTAGAATTCAGGTCTTGTTAGGATTCTAGAATTTATACATGATAGGATACTAGAATTCACATATTCTATGATTCTAGAATTCAGACATTTTATGTTTCTAGAATTCAGACATTCTGAAATTCTGGAATTCAGCCATTGTTGGATTCTAGAATTGAGACCCTCTGCAACACACATTTTAGGAGTCTTGCATTCAGACATTCCATGATTCCCATATTCAGACATCTTATCATCCTAGAATTCAGACCTTCTAGGATTCTAGAATTTGCACTATTTACAGATTCTAGAATTCATACATTCAAGGAATCTATGATTCAGTCATGTTATGATTCTAGGATTTTGACATTTTTACATTGTAGAATTCAGAGCCGTTTAAGATTCTAGAATGCATACATTCCAAGATTCTAGAATTCAAACCTGTTAAAATTCTAGAATTCAGACATCGTTGGATTCTGGAAATTTAACATTCTACAATTCTAGAACACACACATTTTCAGATTCTCGAATTCAGACGTGTTATGATTCTACAATTCTAGAATTTAGACATCCGGAACTTCTAATTTCTCACCTTTTTTTTTTTTTTTTTTTTGGTTCTAGAATTCAGACATTTTAGGATTCTAGAATTCATGCATTTGAAGATTCTGAAATCCGGATCTTTTTTTGGATGCCAGAATTCAGATATTCTAGGGACCTAGGTTTCCTACTTTTTAGGTTTCTGGAAATCATACATTCTAGGATTCTGGAATTCCAGAATTCAGACCTTTAGAGGATTCTGGAGTTCATTCATTCTAGGATTCTAGGTTTCAGACTTTTCTAGTATTCTAGAATTCATGTATTCTTATATTCTGGAATTGAGACCTTTTTCAGATTCTAGAATTCATACACCCTGGGATTCTAGCATTCATTCATTTTAGGATTCTAGAACTAAGACTTTTTATGGTCCTAGAATTCAGACATACTACCATTCGACAGTTCCGACATGCTTGCATTCTAGAATTCAGCATTTCTTCCATGGTAGAATTCACACATTTTAGAATTCGAAAATTTTGACATTTTAACGATTCCACAATTCATACATTTTTCGGATTCTAGAATTGAGGCATTTTATGATTCTAGAATTCATACATTCCGGAATTCTAGAATACAGACTTTTTAGGATTCAGAAATTTATACATTCTACGATTTTAGAGGTTAGACGTTTTAAAGATGCTAGAATTCAGACTTCTTTAGGATTCTAGAATTTGTGCCTTGTAGGATTCCAGAATTCACACTTTCTAGCATTCTAGAATTCAGATATTTCTTGATGCTAGAATTCAGTCATTGTAAAATTCTAGAATTCAGACATCATCGCTGGATTCTGAAATTAAGACTTTCCACAATTCTAGGACTAACATTTTTTAGGGTTTTAGAATTGAGACATTTTATCATTGTAGAATTCTAGAATATGGACATCCTCATATTCTAGAATTCAGACATTTTATGATTTTAGGATTCATACAGTTTAGCACTATAGAATTCAGACCTTTTTAAGATTCTAGAATTCATACATTTCAGGATTCTAGTATTCAGACATTCTATCATTCTTCCATTCATAGACCTTATGATTCTACAATTCATCTCTTCTAGGATTCTGGAACTCATCCTATATTATAATTCCCAATTTCAAACGTTCCTGTATTCTAGAATTTAGACATTTTGTGATTCTAGAATTCAGATATTCTAAAGCTCTAGAATTCAGATATGGTTGGAGTCCAGATTTCAGACTTTCTACAATTCTAGAACTCAGATATTTTGTGTTTCCAGAATTTCACACATTCCAGGATTCTAAAGTTCAATCCTGCCTTAGGATTCTAGAATGCGTACCTTCTAGGATTCTGGAATTCATACAGGTTGGGGTTCTAGAATTCATACATTCTAGGATTCCAGAATTCAAACCTTTATAGGATTCTAGAATTAATTCATTCAAGGATTCTAGAATCCGGACCTTTTTAGGATTCTAGAACTCATACATGCTAAGATTCCGGAATTTAGACCAGTTTAAGATTCTAGAATTCATACACTCTAAAATTCTAGAATGCCTACGTTCTAGGATTCTAAAATTCAGACTTTTTAAGCTTCTAGGATTCGGACATACTATAATTCTACAATTTCCACATTGCTTGAATTCTGGAATTCCGAATTTCTTCATTTATACCATTCTCGCATTTAAAAATTCTAAAATTCATGTATGTGGTGATTCTAGAATTCACACCTTCTTGGATTCTAGAATTCAGACCTCTTTAGGATTCCAGAATTCAGACTTTGTTCATTCTAGGACTCATGCATTAAAAGATTCTAGAATTCAGATCTATTTAGGATTCTAGAATTCATACATTCTAAGATTCTAGAATTCAGACCTAGTTAGGATTCTAGAATTCATACGTTTGGGCATTCTGGAATCCATACGTTCTAAACTTGCAAATTTTATGCATTCTACAATTCTAGGCTACACACCTTTCTAACATTGTGGAATCCATTCTTTCGAGGATTCTAAAATTCAGGCCTTCTTAAAGTTCTTGAATTCATACATTCTAGGATTCTAGGATTCTAGGATTTGGACACATTTAAGATTCTAGAATTCATACATTCTAAAATTCTGGAACCCAGATCTTGTTAGGATTCTAGAATGCATACATTATGGGATACTGGAATTCACCCATTCTGTGAGTCTAGAATTCAGACATTGTTTCTGGCATTCAGACGTTCTAAAATTCTAGAATTCAGACCTCGTGGGTTTCTGGAACGGAGACATTCTGCAACACACATTTTAGTAGTCTTGCGTTCAGACATTCTGTGAATCTCGCATTCAGATATCCTATGATTCATGGAATCGTACCTTCTGGGATTCTGGAATTCACACTGTTCTAAGATTCCAGAACTCAGACGTTTCTTGATTCTACCATTCCGGAAATTAGACGTCCGGAGACTCTAGAATTCTAACATTTTATGACTCTAGAATTCAGACATTTTAGGATTCTAGAATTCAGACGTTTTAGGATTCTAGAATTCAGACATTGGAAGATTCTAGAATTCGGACCTTTTAAAGATTCTAGAGTCCATACATTCTAGGAATCCATAATTCAGACATCTTCTGAGTCTAGATTTTCGACATTTTCACATTGGAGAATTCAGACCTGTTGAAGATTCTAGAATGCATACATTCCGAGATTCTGGAATTCACACATACTAAAATTCTAGAATTGAGATATCTTTGGATTCTAGAATTGTATCTGTCTACAATTCTAGAACTCATACATTTTCTGATTCTAGAATTCAGATGTCTTATCGTTTTACAATTCTGTAATTTGGACATGTGCAGATTCAGGATTCCAGCGTTTTATGATTCTAGATTCCATTCATTTTTGGATTCTAGAGTTCAGACCCTTTATGATTCTAGAAATCTGACATTCGATGATTCTAGATTTCAGAAATATTTGGGATTCTAGAATTCATACACTCTTGAAATCTAGAATTCATACATTCTAGGATTCTGGAATTCATGCGTTCTCAAATTAAAAAAGTCACACATTCCAGAATTCTAGAATACATGCCTTCTTAACATTGTAGAAGCCATTCTTTCTAGGATTCCAAAATTCAGACGTTTTTACAATGGTAGAATTCATGCGTTCTAGGATTCTAGGATATAGACATATTTAAGACTCTAGAATACATACATTCTAAAATTCTAGAATTCAGGTCTTGTTAGGATTCTAGAATTTATACATGATAGGATACTAGAATTCACATATTCTATGATTCTAGAATTCAGACATTTTATGTTTCTAGAATTCAGACATTCTGAAATTCTGGAATTCAGCCATTGTTGGATTCTAGAATTGAGACCCTCTGCAACACACATTTTAGGAGTCTTGCATTCAGACATTCCATGATTCCCATATTCAGACATCTTATCATCCTAGAATTCAGACCTTCTAGGATTCTAGAATTTGCACTATTTACAGATTCTAGAATTCATACATTCAAGGAATCTATGATTCAGTCATGTTATGATTCTAGGATTTTGACATTTTTACATTGTAGAATTCAGAGCCATTTAAGATTCTAGAATGCATACATTCCAAGATTCTAGAATTCAAACCTGTTAAAATTCTAGAATTCAGACATCGTTGGATTCTGGAAATTTAACATTCTACAATTCTAGAACACACACATTTTCAGATTCTCGAATTCAGACGTGTTATGATTCTACAATTCTAGAATTTAGACATCCGGAACTTCTAATTTCTCACCTTTTTTTTTTTTTTTTTTTTGGTTCTAGAATTCAGACATTTTAGGATTCTAGAATTCATGCATTTGAAGATTCTGAAATCCGGATCTTTTTTTGGATGCCAGAATTCAGATATTCTAGGGACCTAGGTTTCCTACTTTTTAGGTTTCTGGAAATCATACATTCTAGGATTCTGGAATTCCAGAATTCAGACCTTTAGAGGATTCTGGAGTTCATTCATTCTAGGATTCTAGGTTTCAGACTTTTCTAGTATTCTAGAATTCATGTATTCTTATATTCTGGAATTGAGACCTTTTTCAGATTCTAGAATTCATACACCCTGGGATTCTAGCATTCATTCATTTTAGGATTCTAGAACTAAGACTTTTTATGGTCCTAGAATTCAGACATACTACCATTCGACAGTTCCGACATGCTTGCATTCTAGAATTCAGCATTTCTTCCATGGTAGAATTCACACATTTTAGAATTCAAAAATTTTGACATTTTAACGATTCCACAATTCATACATTTTTCGGATTCTAGAATTGAGGCATTTTATGATTCTAGAATTCATACATTCCGGAATTCTAGAATACAGACTTTTTAGGATTCAGAAATTTATACATTCTACGATTTTAGAGGTTAGACGTTTTAAAGATGCTAGAATTCAGACTTCTTTAGGATTCTAGAATTTGTGCCTTGTAGGATTCCAGAATTCACACTTTCTAGCATTCTAGAATTCAGATATTTCTTGATGCTAGAATTCAGTCATTGTAAAATTCTAGAATTCAGACATCATCGCTGGATTCTGAAATTAAGACTTTCCACAATTCTAGGACTAACATTTTTTAGGGTTTTAGAATTGAGACATTTTATCATTGTAGAATTCTAGAATATGGACATCCTCATATTCTAGAATTCAGACATTTTATGATTTTAGGATTCATACAGTTTAGCACTATAGAATTCAGACCTTTTTAAGATTCTAGAATTCATACATTTCAGGATTCTAGTATTCAGACATTCTATCATTCTTCCATTCATAGACCTTATGATTCTACAATTCATCTCTTCTAGGATTCTGGAACTCATCCTATATTATAATTCCCAATTTCAAACGTTCCTGTATTCTAGAATTTAGACATTTTGTGATTCTAGAATTCAGATATTCTAAAGCTCTAGAATTCAGATATGGTTGGAGTCCAGATTTCAGACTTTCTACAATTCTAGAACTCAGATATTTTGTGTTTCCAGAATTTCACACATTCCAGGATTCTAAAGTTCAATCCTGCCTTAGGATTCTAGAATGCGTACCTTCTAGGATTCTGGAATTCATACAGGTTGGGGTTCTAGAATTCATACATTCTAGGATTCCAGAATTCAAACCTTTATAGGATTCTAGAATTAATTCATTCAAGGATTCTAGAATCCGGACCTTTTTAGGATTCTAGAACTCATACATGCTAAGATTCCGGAAATTAGACCAGTTTAAGATTCTAGAATTCATACACTCTAAAATTCTAGAATGCCTACGTTCTAGGATTCTAAAATTCAGACTTTTTAAGGTTCTAGGATTCGGACATACTATAATTCTACAATTTCCACATTGCTTGAATTCTGGAATTCCGAATTTCTTCATTTATACCATTCTCGCATTTAAAAATTCTAAAATTCATGTATGTGGTGATTCTAGAATTCACACCTTCTTGGATTCTAGAATTCAGACCTCTTTAGGATTCCAGAATTCAGACTTTGTTCATTCTAGGACTCATGCATTAAAAGATTCTAGAATTCAGATCTATTTAGGATTCTAGAATTCATACATTCTAAGATTCTAGAATTCAGACCTAGTTAGGATTCTAGAATTCATACGTTTGGGCATTCTGGAATCCATACGTTCTAAACTTGCAAATTTTATGCATTCTACAATTCTAGGCTACACACCTTTCTAACATTGTGGAATCCATTCTTTCGAGGATTCTAAAATTCAGGCCTTCTTAAAGTTCTTGAATTCATACATTCTAGGATTCTAGGATTCTAGGATTTGGACACATTTAAGATTCTAGAATTCATACATTCTAAAATTCTGGAACCCAGATCTTGTTAGGATTCTAGAATGCATACATTATGGGATACTGGAATTCACCCATTCTGTGAGTCTAGAATTCAGACATTGTTTCTGGCATTCAGACGTTCTAAAATTCTAGAATTCAGACCTCGTGGGTTTCTGGAACGGAGACATTCTGCAACACACATTTTAGTAGTCTTGCGTTCAGACATTCTGTGAATCTCGCATTCAGATATCCTATGATTCATGGAATCGTACCTTCTGGGATTCTGGAATTCACACTGTCCTAAGATTCCAGAACTCAGACGTTTCTTGATTCTACCATTCCGGAAATTAGACGTCCGGAGACTCTAGAATTCTAACATTTTATGACTCTAGAATTCAGACATTTTAGGATTCTAGAATTCAGACGTTTTAGGATTCTAGAATTCAGACATTGGAAGATTCTAGAATTCGGACCTTTTAAAGATTCTAGAGTCCATACATTCTAGGAATCCATAATTCAGACATCTTCTGAGTCTAGATTTTCGACATTTTCACATTGGAGAATTCAGACCTGTTGAAGATTCTAGAATGCATACATTCCGAGATTCTGGAATTCACACATACTAAAATTCTAGAATTGAGATATCTTTGGATTCTAGAATTGTATCTGTCTACAATTCTAGAACTCATACATTTTCTGATTCTAGAATTCAGATGTCTTATCGTTTTACAATTCTGTAATTTGGACATGTGCAGATTCAGGATTCCAGCGTTTTATGATTCTAGATTCCATTCATTTTTGGATTCTAGAGTTCAGACCCTTTATGATTCTAGAAATCTGACATTCGATGATTCTAGATTTCAGAAATATTTGGGATTCTAGAATTCATACACTCTTGAAATCTAGAATTCATACATTCTAGGATTCTGGAATTCATGCGTTCTCAAATTAAAAAAGTCACACATTCCAGAATTCTAGAATACATGCCTTCTTAACATTGTAGAAGCCATTCTTTCTAGGATTCCAAAATTCAGACGTTTTTACAATGGTAGAATTCATGCGTTCTAGGATTCTAGGATATAGACATATTTAAGACTCTAGAATACATACATTCTAAAATTCTAGAATTCAGGTCTTGTTAGGATTCTAGAATTTATACATGATAGGATACTAGAATTCACATATTCTATGATTCTAGAATTCAGACATTTTATGTTTCTAGAATTCAGACATTCTGAAATTCTGGAATTCAGCCATTGTTGGATTCTAGAATTGAGACCCTCTGCAACACACATTTTAGGAGTCTTGCATTCAGACATTCCATGATTCCCATATTCAGACATCTTATCATCCTAGAATTCAGACCTTCTAGGATTCTAGAATTTGCACTATTTACAGATTCTAGAATTCATACATTCAAGGAATCTATGATTCAGTCATGTTATGATTCTAGGATTTTGACATTTTTACATTGTAGAATTCAGAGCCGTTTAAGATTCTAGAATGCATACATTCCAAGATTCTAGAATTCAAACCTGTTAAAATTCTAGAATTCAGACATCGTTGGATTCTGGAAATTTAACATTCTACAATTCTAGAACACACACATTTTCAGATTCTCGAATTCAGACGTGTTATGATTCTACAATTCTAGAATTTAGACATCCGGAACTTCTAATTTCTCACCTTTTTTTTTTTTTTTTTTTTGGTTCTAGAATTCAGACATTTTAGGATTCTAGAATTCATGCATTTGAAGATTCTGAAATCCGGATCTTTTTTTGGATGCCAGAATTCAGATATTCTAGGGACCTAGGTTTCCTACTTTTTAGGTTTCTGGAAATCATACATTCTAGGATTCTGGAATTCCAGAATTCAGACCTTTAGAGGATTCTGGAGTTCATTCATTCTAGGATTCTAGGTTTCAGACTTTTCTAGTATTCTAGAATTCATGTATTCTTATATTCTGGAACTGAGACCTTTTTCAGATTCTAGAATTCATACACCCTGGGATTCTAGCATTCATTCATTTTAGGATTCTAGAACTAAGACTTTTTATGGTCCTAGAATTCAGACATACTACCATTCGACAGTTCCGACATGCTTGCATTCTAGAATTCAGCATTTCTTCCATGGTAGAATTCACACATTTTAGAATTCGAAAATTTTGACATTTTAACGATTCCACAATTCATACATTTTTCGGATTCTAGAATTGAGGCATTTTATGATTCTAGAATTCATACATTCCGGAATTCTAGAATACAGACTTTTTAGGATTCAGAAATTTATACATTCTACGATTTTAGAGGTTAGACGTTTTAAAGATGCTAGAATTCAGACTTCTTTAGGATTCTAGAATTTGTGCCTTGTAGGATTCCAGAATTCACACTTTCTAGCATTCTAGAATTCAGATATTTCTTGATGCTAGAATTCAGTCATTGTAAAATTCTAGAATTCAGACATCATCGCTGGATTCTGAAATTAAGACTTTCCACAATTCTAGGACTAACATTTTTTAGGGTTTTAGAATTGAGACATTTTATCATTGTAGAATTCTAGAATATGGACATCCTCATATTCTAGAATTCAGACATTTTATGATTTTAGGATTCATACAGTTTAGCACTATAGAATTCAGACCTTTTTAAGATTCTAGAATTCATACATTTCAGGATTCTAGTATTCAGACATTCTATCATTCTTCCATTCATAGACCTTATGATTCTACAATTCATCTCTTCTAGGATTCTGGAACTCATCCTATATTATAATTCCCAATTTCAAACGTTCCTGTATTCTAGAATTTAGACATTTTGTGATTCTAGAATTCAGATATTCTAAAGCTCTAGAATTCAGATATGGTTGGAGTCCAGATTTCAGACTTTCTACAATTCTAGAACTCAGATATTTTGTGTTTCCAGAATTTCACACATTCCAGGATTCTAAAGTTCAATCCTGCCTTAGGATTCTAGAATGCGTACCTTCTAGGATTCTGGAATTCATACAGGTTGGGGTTCTAGAATTCATACATTCTAGGATTCCAGAATTCAAACCTTTATAGGATTCTAGAATTAATTCATTCAAGGATTCTAGAATCCGGACCTTTTTAGGATTCTAGAACTCATACATGCTAAGATTCCGGAATTTAGACCAGTTTAAGATTCTAGAATTCATACACTCTAAAATTCTAGAATGCCTACGTTCTAGGATTCTAAAATTCAGACTTTTTAAGCTTCTAGGATTCGGACATACTATAATTCTACAATTTCCACATTGCTTGAATTCTGGAATTCCGAATTTCTTCATTTATACCATTCTCGCATTTAAAAATTCTAAAATTCATGTATGTGGTGATTCTAGAATTCACACCTTCTTGGATTCTAGAATTCAGACCTCTTTAGGATTCCAGAATTCAGACTTTGTTCATTCTAGGACTCATGCATTAAAAGATTCTAGAATTCAGATCTATTTAGGATTCTAGAATTCATACATTCTAAGATTCTAGAATTCAGACCTAGTTAGGATTCTAGAATTCATACGTTTGGGCATTCTGGAATCCATACGTTCTAAACTTGCAAATTTTATGCATTCTACAATTCTAGGCTACACACCTTTCTAACATTGTGGAATCCATTCTTTCGAGGATTCTAAAATTCAGGCCTTCTTAAAGTTCTTGAATTCATACATTCTAGGATTCTAGGATTCTAGGATTTGGACACATTTAAGATTCTAGAATTCATACATTCTAAAATTCTGGAACCCAGATCTTGTTAGGATTCTAGAATGCATACATTATGGGATACTGGAATTCACCCATTCTGTGAGTCTAGAATTCAGACATTGTTTCTGGCATTCAGACGTTCTAAAATTCTAGAATTCAGACCTCGTGGGTTTCTGGAACGGAGACATTCTGCAACACACATTTTAGTAGTCTTGCGTTCAGACATTCTGTGAATCTCGCATTCAGATATCCTATGATTCATGGAATCGTACCTTCTGGGATTCTGGAATTCACACTGTTCTAAGATTCCAGAACTCAGACGTTTCTTGATTCTACCATTCCGGAAATTAGACGTCCGGAGACTCTAGAATTCTAACATTTTATGACTCTAGAATTCAGACATTTTAGGATTCTAGAATTCAGACGTTTTAGGATTCTAGAATTCAGACATTGGAAGATTCTAGAATTCGGACCTTTTAAAGATTCTAGAGTCCATACATTCTAGGAATCCATAATTCAGACATCTTCTGAGTCTAGATTTTCGACATTTTCACATTGGAGAATTCAGACCTGTTGAAGATTCTAGAATGCATACATTCCGAGATTCTGGAATTCACACATACTAAAATTCTAGAATTGAGATATCTTTGGATTCTAGAATTGTATCTGTCTACAATTCTAGAACTCATACATTTTCTGATTCTAGAATTCAGATGTCTTATCGTTTTACAATTCTGTAATTTGGACATGTGCAGATTCAGGATTCCAGCGTTTTATGATTCTAGATTCCATTCATTTTTGGATTCTAGAGTTCAGACCCTTTATGATTCTAGAAATCTGACATTCGATGATTCTAGATTTCAGAAATATTTGGGATTCTAGAATTCATACACTCTTGAAATCTAGAATTCATACATTCTAGGATTCTGGAATTCATGCGTTCTCAAATTAAAAAAGTCACACATTCCAGAATTCTAGAATACATGCCTTCTTAACATTGTAGAAGCCATTCTTTCTAGGATTCCAAAATTCAGACGTTTTTACAATGGTAGAATTCATGCGTTCTAGGATTCTAGGATATAGACATATTTAAGACTCTAGAATACATACATTCTAAAATTCTAGAATTCAGGTCTTGTTAGGATTCTAGAATTTATACATGATAGGATACTAGAATTCACATATTCTATGATTCTAGAATTCAGACATTTTATGTTTCTAGAATTCAGACATTCTGAAATTCTGGAATTCAGCCATTGTTGGATTCTAGAATTGAGACCCTCTGCAACACACATTTTAGGAGTCTTGCATTCAGACATTCCATGATTCCCATATTCAGACATCTTATCATCCTAGAATTCAGACCTTCTAGGATTCTAGAATTTGCACTATTTACAGATTCTAGAATTCATACATTCAAGGAATCTATGATTCAGTCATGTTATGATTCTAGGATTTTGACATTTTTACATTGTAGAATTCAGAGCCATTTAAGATTCTAGAATGCATACATTCCAAGATTCTAGAATTCAAACCTGTTAAAATTCTAGAATTCAGACATCGTTGGATTCTGGAAATTTAACATTCTACAATTCTAGAAC
Source organism: Saimiri boliviensis (assembly GCF_048565385.1). Lineage (NCBI taxonomy): Eukaryota > Metazoa > Chordata > Mammalia > Primates > Cebidae > Saimiri > Saimiri boliviensis. The sequence continues at coordinate 79,760,180 of NC_133470.1, read as the reverse complement.
ACACACATTTTCAGATTCTCGAATTCAGACGTGTTATGATTCTACAATTCTAGAATTTAGACATCCGGAACTTCTAATTTCTCACCTTTTTTTTTTTTTTTTTTTTTGGTTCTAGAATTCAGACATTTTAGGATTCTAGAATTCATGCATTTGAAGATTCTGAAATCCGGATCTTTTTTTGGATGCCAGAATTCAGATATTCTAGGGACCTAGGTTTCCTACTTTTTAGGTTTCTGGAAATCATACATTCTAGGATTCTGGAATTCCAGAATTCAGACCTTTAGAGGATTCTGGAGTTCATTCATTCTAGGATTCTAGGTTTCAGACTTTTCTAGTATTCTAGAATTCATGTATTCTTATATTCTGGAATTGAGACCTTTTTCAGATTCTAGAATTCATACACCCTGGGATTCTAGCATTCATTCATTTTAGGATTCTAGAACTAAGACTTTTTATGGTCCTAGAATTCAGACATACTACCATTCGACAGTTCCGACATGCTTGCATTCTAGAATTCAGCATTTCTTCCATGGTAGAATTCACACATTTTAGAATTCAAAAATTTTGACATTTTAACGATTCCACAATTCATACATTTTTCGGATTCTAGAATTGAGGCATTTTATGATTCTAGAATTCATACATTCCGGAATTCTAGAATACAGACTTTTTAGGATTCAGAAATTTATACATTCTACGATTTTAGAGGTTAGACGTTTTAAAGATGCTAGAATTCAGACTTCTTTAGGATTCTAGAATTTGTGCCTTGTAGGATTCCAGAATTCACACTTTCTAGCATTCTAGAATTCAGATATTTCTTGATGCTAGAATTCAGTCATTGTAAAATTCTAGAATTCAGACATCATCGCTGGATTCTGAAATTAAGACTTTCCACAATTCTAGGACTAACATTTTTTAGGGTTTTAGAATTGAGACATTTTATCATTGTAGAATTCTAGAATATGGACATCCTCATATTCTAGAATTCAGACATTTTATGATTTTAGGATTCATACAGTTTAGCACTATAGAATTCAGACCTTTTTAAGATTCTAGAATTCATACATTTCAGGATTCTAGTATTCAGACATTCTATCATTCTTCCATTCATAGACCTTATGATTCTACAATTCATCTCTTCTAGGATTCTGGAACTCATCCTATATTATAATTCCCAATTTCAAACGTTCCTGTATTCTAGAATTTAGACATTTTGTGATTCTAGAATTCAGATATTCTAAAGCTCTAGAATTCAGATATGGTTGGAGTCCAGATTTCAGACTTTCTACAATTCTAGAACTCAGATATTTTGTGTTTCCAGAATTTCACACATTCCAGGATTCTAAAGTTCAATCCTGCCTTAGGATTCTAGAATGCGTACCTTCTAGGATTCTGGAATTCATACAGGTTGGGGTTCTAGAATTCATACATTCTAGGATTCCAGAATTCAAACCTTTATAGGATTCTAGAATTAATTCATTCAAGGATTCTAGAATCCGGACCTTTTTAGGATTCTAGAACTCATACATGCTAAGATTCCGGAAATTAGACCAGTTTAAGATTCTAGAATTCATACACTCTAAAATTCTAGAATGCCTACGTTCTAGGATTCTAAAATTCAGACTTTTTAAGGTTCTAGGATTCGGACATACTATAATTCTACAATTTCCACATTGCTTGAATTCTGGAATTCCGAATTTCTTCATTTATACCATTCTCGCATTTAAAAATTCTAAAATTCATGTATGTGGTGATTCTAGAATTCACACCTTCTTGGATTCTAGAATTCAGACCTCTTTAGGATTCCAGAATTCAGACTTTGTTCATTCTAGGACTCATGCATTAAAAGATTCTAGAATTCAGATCTATTTAGGATTCTAGAATTCATACATTCTAAGATTCTAGAATTCAGACCTAGTTAGGATTCTAGAATTCATACGTTTGGGCATTCTGGAATCCATACGTTCTAAACTTGCAAATTTTATGCATTCTACAATTCTAGGGTACACACCTTTCTAACATTGTGGAATCCATTCTTTCGAGGATTCTAAAATTCAGGCCTTCTTAAAGTTCTTGAATTCATACATTCTAGGATTCTAGGATTCTAGGATTTGGACACATTTAAGATTCTAGAATTCATACATTCTAAAATTCTGGAACCCAGATCTTGTTAGGATTCTAGAATGCATACATTATGGGATACTGGAATTCACCCATTCTGTGAGTCTAGAATTCAGACATTGTTTCTGGCATTCAGACGTTCTAAAATTCTAGAATTCAGACCTCGTGGGTTTCTGGAACGGAGACATTCTGCAACACACATTTTAGTAGTCTTGCGTTCAGACATTCTGTGAATCTCGCATTCAGATATCCTATGATTCATGGAATCGTACCTTCTGGGATTCTGGAATTCACACTGTCCTAAGATTCCAGAACTCAGACGTTTCTTGATTCTACCATTCCGGAAATTAGACGTCCGGAGACTCTAGAATTCTAACATTTTATGACTCTAGAATTCAGACATTTTAGGATTCTAGAATTCAGACGTTTTAGGATTCTAGAATTCAGACATTGGAAGATTCTAGAATTCGGACCTTTTAAAGATTCTAGAGTCCATACATTCTAGGAATCCATAATTCAGACATCTTCTGAGTCTAGATTTTCGACATTTTCACATTGGAGAATTCAGACCTGTTGAAGATTCTAGAATGCATACATTCCGAGATTCTGGAATTCACACATACTAAAATTCTAGAATTGAGATATCTTTGGATTCTAGAATTGTATCTGTCTACAATTCTAGAACTCATACATTTTCTGATTCTAGAATTCAGATGTCTTATCGTTTTACAATTCTGTAATTTGGACATGTGCAGATTCAGGATTCCAGCGTTTTATGATTCTAGATTCCATTCATTTTTGGATTCTAGAGTTCAGACCCTTTATGATTCTAGAAATCTGACATTCGATGATTCTAGATTTCAGAAATATTTGGGATTCTAGAATTCATACACTCTTGAAATCTAGAATTCATACATTCTAGGATTCTGGAATTCATGCGTTCTCAAATTAAAAAAGTCACACATTCCAGAATTCTAGAATACATGCCTTCTTAACATTGTAGAAGCCATTCTTTCTAGGATTCCAAAATTCAGACGTTTTTACAATGGTAGAATTCATGCGTTCTAGGATTCTAGGATATAGACATATTTAAGACTCTAGAATACATACATTCTAAAATTCTAGAATTCAGGTCTTGTTAGGATTCTAGAATTTATACATGATAGGATACTAGAATTCACATATTCTATGATTCTAGAATTCAGACATTTTATGTTTCTAGAATTCAGACATTCTGAAATTCTGGAATTCAGCCATTGTTGGATTCTAGAATTGAGACCCTCTGCAACACACATTTTAGGAGTCTTGCATTCAGACATTCCATGATTCCCATATTCAGACATCTTATCATCCTAGAATTCAGACCTTCTAGGATTCTAGAATTTGCACTATTTACAGATTCTAGAATTCATACATTCAAGGAATCTATGATTCAGTCATGTTATGATTCTAGGATTTTGACATTTTTACATTGTAGAATTCAGAGCCGTTTAAGATTCTAGAATGCATACATTCCAAGATTCTAGAATTCAAACCTGTTAAAATTCTAGAATTCAGACATCGTTGGATTCTGGAAATTTAACATTCTACAATTCTAGAACACACACATTTTCAGATTCTCGAATTCAGACGTGTTATGATTCTACAATTCTAGAATTTAGACATCCGGAACTTCTAATTTCTCACCTTTTTTTTTTTTTTTTTTTTGGTTCTAGAATTCAGACATTTTAGGATTCTAGAATTCATGCATTTGAAGATTCTGAAATCCGGATCTTTTTTTGGATGCCAGAATTCAGATATTCTAGGGACCTAGGTTTCCTACTTTTTAGGTTTCTGGAAATCATACATTCTAGGATTCTGGAATTCCAGAATTCAGACCTTTAGAGGATTCTGGAGTTCATTCATTCTAGGATTCTAGGTTTCAGACTTTTCTAGTATTCTAGAATTCATGTATTCTTATATTCTGGAATTGAGACCTTTTTCAGATTCTAGAATTCATACACCCTGGGATTCTAGCATTCATTCATTTTAGGATTCTAGAACTAAGACTTTTTATGGTCCTAGAATTCAGACATACTACCATTCGACAGTTCCGACATGCTTGCATTCTAGAATTCAGCATTTCTTCCATGGTAGAATTCACACATTTTAGAATTCGAAAATTTTGACATTTTAACGATTCCACAATTCATACATTTTTCGGATTCTAGAATTGAGGCATTTTATGATTCTAGAATTCATACATTCCGGAATTCTAGAATACAGACTTTTTAGGATTCAGAAATTTATACATTCTACGATTTTAGAGGTTAGACGTTTTAAAGATGCTAGAATTCAGACTTCTTTAGGATTCTAGAATTTGTGCCTTGTAGGATTCCAGAATTCACACTTTCTAGCATTCTAGAATTCAGATATTTCTTGATGCTAGAATTCAGTCATTGTAAAATTCTAGAATTCAGACATCATCGCTGGATTCTGAAATTAAGACTTTCCACAATTCTAGGACT